>NC_055677.1:12718509-18507797 GCF_017976325.1 Chelmon rostratus
TTCCGCCTTCAAATGTTTACCACTGATGGATTGTTGAAATTTAGTTTGGTGCACATTTGAACCTTTCGGCCAGATGACTTGCTGCAATGTAAACAAAACACCTTTTGTGATCATTTAACACTCAAGTCAATCAGACTCATTTCAGACACTCCATCAATTTCACATTTCAAAGTCATGGGGGAGGACCACAGCCAACCAGCAGCTGGTTTCAGTTTCATTCTGTTGCTAGTAGCAACCACTACTGGCTACAGTTCATAGCAGTTTAGCTGACATTGTTACATCCATAATGACAGACATCTTTCATCTCTCCAGATGTCCTTGTTGGAGCATTATTTTAGGAACTCTCTCATTTGTTTTGTCATGCTGAGATTTGTTATTTATTTTTACTTTTTTTTCTAACTAGCTTACAAAGGTAGTCAATTAAACTAGCTATCTGAAGCTAATGTGTTGCTACCAAAGCATTCTATACAACTGTTAATGTACTGATAGGTTAACTCGGCTGTGGGCTTAGCTAGTGGTGCTGCGGAGCATTGTTGTCATGGGTGGCTATTCATTTTGTTTATTTTCATGCATGTTCATGAGGATGCACATGTGTTGCATGTGCATGGCTACAGATGCCAGTAGCACACCAAGAAAGACAACCAAGTGTTAACAAAGGCAGTGAAGAAGAGGTCGTCCAGCAAGTACACATCACATGGGAGAAGTTTGCTTTCAGGGCTTCTGCCAGAAAGCCTTTCTGCCAGAAAGCCTTTAGGAAGTCAGGCGATGAAGCATAAAGAGAGACAAAGTCTGCGAAGGGCGGAGGAACACAGGACTTTCACCCAGGAGACTGCTGTTTGTGCCCTGTGTGAAACCAAAAGTCAGCGTTAGCTTATTATTTTAACCCAAACCATAATCTTTTCCTGACTAAATTTAGCCAAACTGTGACTGTTTCACAAGCTTAGCCACGTGTTAGAGAGGCTTTCTGGCAGAAAGCCCTGAAGGCAACTTTTCCCTTATGCAAGTCAACATGGATGTTACCAATGTTTAGCAAGTGTTTTATGAGGAAAGAAATACTTTCAATGCATCATTTCTTCCTGGCATCTGAGACAATGTAAACTAATGTGACAATTGATTGAGTTTAACCTCTTTTTTAAAATCTGTCCATTGCGAGTACCCCAGCTTTACAGAACTCCAGCACTAACTCATCTAGTGCTCTTTTAGTGGGAAACAGAAATCTGTCAGCTCTGTGCAGGTGCACATGAGCTATTATAGAGACTTCTGTACAATTTGACTTGCAGTATGTCACTGAGATCATTTTAGACAGTGTTCCCTGCTCCTAGAGCTCAGGAGAATACTACCTGCCGAATCCTGTCAGAACTTTTCTACAAATCTTATTTTCGTGGTTCAGCCCTGTTGTCTTACATTTATAACCTCACCTTAAACTCTAGTGTAATGTATACAATTGTAGCAGTCTTGCCTGTTTGTCTGAAACTGTCACTAGAGGACAAGAGATAAGCTACAGCTTATGAGATCTGCCTGTTTTGTACAATTTGCTAGGGAGAATGTGTCGACTGCAAGGACGGACAGGAGGAAGGGCAGACGGATAAGAGGTAGAGAGAGAGAGGGGAAGGTGGAGAGAGGACGGAGGGGAGAGAGGAGGGAGGACAAACTGGTGGAGGAGGTTTTTCATCCGTCCTTGATGAGACATGGGAGATGCAGATGCTGCAAGCTCTGCCCCATTAGCTCAGGCTGCTGCTGTATGTTTGTGTATGAGAGGAGGAGTTTCTGGTCAAATTTATGTGTTACTTTTGTGTGTGTTTGCACAGGTATTTGTGTGAAGCGTCAGGTATCAGAATGAAGCTGTACAGTGCAGCGTTGATCTATGATGAAGTGCACAGACTGGAGTCCTTTTCTTAATGCATACTGCATTAGATATAGGTCCCTGCACATCGCTGGTGATTGACTGTGCCTAGGCCATTCACACCTCCTGCAGCATAATTGATTGAGATTGTATATTCATGATGCAACTTTATTAAGCCTAGAATGGCAGAAACCCAGCCGGAAGACAAAGCATCTGCTATCTTCCTCTGCTGTCATAATCCATCCAGACGTGTCTTTTCCTCTCAAACAACAGCTCAATCCCTCTTTTTTTTCTTTCTCGGAGGCAGTGAGATGAGATACCACGATAACAAGCAGCCACGCATTGCCAAAACAGTCCTCTAATTCAAACCCACACCTGTCAGAGAAAATCGCCATTAGAGGAGCTCCACGCTGCGATGGAGCGCCACACTTGTCTCCAGTTACTTGTTACCAGCTGATTAGAAAACTCTAACTGTAGCTGGGCTTCTTTTGTGATGACTCTGCATCAGAGGATGGCTGCGGTACGCTGCTGCGCGCTTTCGGTTTTGTCACCTGATGGCTGCATTTAGTTTCTCTCTCCCCCTGCCTCTCTTTAAGCAGCTCTCTCTCTCTTTTTCTGCTTCACCCTCTTTCTATTTCTCCATTGGATGACGATGATGATGGTGGTTTTGGCAGGCCTGCTAATACCCTCCCCTGATATATATTCCATTTTTCTTACAGGCCCTGCACCCTCCATTGAAGCCAGTCCAATATCCCTGCTGTCAACTCTGTAATTAATCACGGCCCTAGTAATGTTCAGCCATCGTCAACACTTAAATTTTGGGGTTGCACAGTGTATCATAGTGTAGCTGGATTGAGCCTGGGGCGCACTGCTCATCCGCTGGTACAGTTTCAATTCAGTGCTGGATCCCCGGCAGCTCTACATCTGCAATTACAGTTGTGGTCAAGTGAAGGAAAGCAGTGGTGTAGTCGAGGACATCTGGAGACATGCGGAATACATATCCAGACATCTCTTTGTCATTTAGGGAAACCCAACATTCATCTTTAATTGCAATTAAATATACAGCAAGCCTGGGTTACATCCTGCTCACTATTTTTAGCAGGATTAACCACTTTTTTAGCTAAAGTGGAGAAGACAGATTGATAATCTAATAAATGTTAGCATGGGATGGTTTAGTAATGTAGCAGCACCACCTGTGTTTCTCATTGTGTGACCGTTTTGCAGGCTGTCCAGGAGTCAAACTGACCCTGTCGATTCCCTGCGTTTTATTGGAGACTGATTGTGTTTTATGGCTGTGTCCTCTGTATTGAGGATTTTGCACAGCTGCACTGCCCGGTTGCCAGGTTGTGAGATGCTAACCCAAATATGTTAATGGAGCATTGCCACCCGCTCTTCGAGGGGTTGCCAGGCGCAACCACAAGCAGGATTGTGAAAATGAAATAGAAAAAGTTCTGCAAGTGGGTCTGTGATCTTCAGAAACACGTAATAGCACACAGTGCAGTCTGTGAGTATTTAGGCAATTTAGTTCTGTCTTCCAGCACATTGGATTCGAAAGGAAACAATGACTGAGTGTAAAGTGCTGACTTTCATCTTAATTTCAGGGTGTTTACAGCCACATCCAATGAACCATAAAGAAAAGGCAGCTTTTTTTTATACACATACCTCCTAAAGGAATAAAGCACTGAGTCTTAGTGTACACTCAAATATAGATGTGAACACCCCCAAACACTGTTAAAGCTGAAAGACGGCACTTTAAAACCATTGTCTCTTTTAAAGTCCAGCGTACTGGAGGATGGCCAAAACAATGAAAAGCATATCACTGTCGAATACTTAGAAACTGGACTGTAGTGTGGTGCTCAGCCAAATGTGGCCTATTTATGTGCAACTTTCCTCCCTCCTTTTTACAGGTTTCTTGATTGAGGAACAGTAACTAGGAAAGTAAAATCCTTGTAAACCATTAAAATGCACTCCCAGTCTCTAAACCCTCTCATCTGGGTGCAGTCTGAGAAAATGACCTTCTCTGTTGGGCCCATAGGGAGCACTGTTGTCCATGTTGTCAGGACTGGGCTGCACTGTCTACACATGGCTGCACTTTGTTCATCCCACTAGCTGACCACAGGCCTCAGACCAGACTGAGTGACACACAACACTTGTGCCAGTCTCTTTTTAAACCACAACCACAAATGTAACTTTTTTCTTTACCATATTCAGGCCTAATGCAGTCTACGTCTGCCCTGCTCTGTTGCTAAAAAAGAAAAAGCTGTCAAGATTTGCTGTATTTCAAACGTTCAGTTGTAAGGATGAAAGTTGATTTATTTTCTGTGTTTCAACTGCTATAAAAAAGGGTTTTAGTTTTTCTTGCATGAGAATTCTCCATTTTCTTTTTTTTCTTGTTTCCTCCCTGAGATGATAAGCCCAGCGCAAGTCAAGGACTTTATCATATCTCTATGAAAGAACTGTCTAAACTTTATAACATGTATAATCCATTAATTATACTGTTGAATGGGTTCTTTACTGCTTTTAGTGCCCTCCTCTGGAGGCAGGTGTCATTGCATGTTTTAATGTCCTCCTGTGCTCCTTTCTTGGCCTCATTAGCTCCATGTTTATTCATGTCTCAGGTTATTTGTGATTGTACTATTATCCTCTCCTGGAAGGTTGTTTTCTTCATCCTTTGAATGTATTTTCAGCATACTATCAAATGAGAGGATATGTTTGAATATGTAAGGTCTCATTAGGCTTCAACGTTGCCGTAAAAAGCACATTTTTGGGAATTTCGACTGAGGCGTCACCCTGAAAGATTAAATCTCTCTCTTTGTAATGTTCGGTCACACTTCTGTGAGAGTGTTTAGGGAGTCAGGACAGAAGCTTGTGGTGGATATTGTCTCTGTGAAAAGTAATCAGATCCATGCTTTCATTTCCGGAGGCATCTCGAGGACATACAGATGCATCCGCACGCTGTTTCAGGCAAAATCAAATAGGCTCAGAGTTCCTTCTTGCGTGCAGTTTCTGATGATCTGTGCTTGTGTGTTTATGCTTGAGACAACAGACAGATTTGTAAATCAGAGAAGAGCTTCATTTTTTTGTTGGAAATATTGAATTAGAAATGCTCTCACAAGGTTCCCACTAACACTTTAAAGCATTTCAATCCCAATTCTGTGTATAGACAAACTCAGGCAGACGTCCAGTCAAACTTGACCATGTTTTCACTTGCAGCAAGCTATCACATTGCAGACAGGCTGTTTGGATCGCACAATCACAAATAAGCAGTGAGTCCTGTCTTCGAGCGGTGCTGGATGATCGTAATAATTAGCAGCCCCAAAGAAGACACTCGTATAACACAGCTCCAGACGACAGCGTAGCTTGAAATAGCCAGTCATCGCCTGAGTACTTGAGCAGGCAGCGCACCGCAGAAAGAGTTGACAGGGGAAGAGGGAGGATGTGGGTGAGGAGGAGGGCAATAATTAGCTGAGCTTGTCATTCTAGTGATTAAACACTGATTTAGAAGCGTGCTCAGTGGGTACGTGGAGTTAAATTGGCTGTACTGCTGTTAGCGGCGATGTGACATGCCAGGCCTGGGTCACTGCACTGCAATGCAGCAGTACAGGAGCGTGGCTTAGTTCAGCCCCATATCTGCTCCCTCCATGTAGGTCTCAGTGGTGTTTGTTTATGGGCCAGAAGTAATGGGAACACACTGGAGGACTTTGCTCCTAAACAGCGTTCCCTTTTGAACCTGTTTTGCATTGTTTTAATGAAGAGCGAAACTTCACTTTAATTCCATACTATGCTGAAGGATTTTTGCTATCTTCAAAGTGGAAGAAGAATTTGCTGCACTTCTCCAATAAATGTATGCCTTCAGACCTGCAGGCTAAACACTCCAATAAGTAATGTGCCTATGTGCCTTGATGCTTTCTGTTGATAATAAGTAATATTAGCCTTCTCAGCAGATACTTGTCTGCTGTCTTTCTTAGGGTTCATATTAATAACTACAGGCATTTTATTTGATCTCCTCTGTTGTTTTCTCTCCACACTGTTTTCTCAAAATGAATGCACAACTTTAAAGCAAGAACCTTTATTCCCACAAAGCAAAGTCACATTGATGAATATTACATGAGGGCAATAAATAAATTGTTCCCCTAATTTTCTCTTACACGGCTGCTTAATTTTCCCCTAATTGTGAGAAGATTCTCTGTTTTATGCAGTGTTCTCCCCAGACAAACTACAGCATTAGTGTTTAGTTTAGATTAATGTCGAAGCAAACTCTGTGCTGTCACCCTGGCGCATTTAGGAACTGTGAATTGTTAGGTAACAGACAACTCAGACTTGTTGTGCATGTACAAACAAAATAATTAAATGACCTTCCTTATGCAGGGATGCATCTCTTCCCTGTCGTCTGTTAAGCTTGTTGTTGTGGGCGGTTCACAATTACTAATGGGAGATTTAGCTATGTTATGAGGAACGCAGTGCATCCAGCCTCATCGTGTACATGAAACACCATTTATGATTAATGACTGAAAACAAAATTGATATCCACAAAAATAGATAGCAGATGCAAGTGGGAGGCATCTTCTGACTCGTAGAGAAGGAGATGTTGTGATGTTTGCTAGAATTTAGTTACCAGTTAGAAGAGATTTAACCCGTTTAAAGCTGTACTAATTCCTATTTTTAGGTTAACACAGTCTCAAGTTACTATGAATGATATATAACGGGTCACCTGTAATCACAAACCAACAGAGAGTTGCACCCAAATCTGCCGTTCCACTTAGGCGTATGAAGCATTTCAGCATCTTTCAGCTCATTAGTTTATTTTTACAGCTACTTTAAGCTTGGTTCAGTGCTCTGATCAGCATTGTTTTTGGCCTATGCAGACAGCTGTTTCCAGAAAAAAGGATGACTATTATATAATAAACCCATTAGATGCTTGCTTCTCGGCAACAAACTGCAAAAGGATGAAGTTAGCAGCTAGCTGCTGAGCATAGTGTGACATCAAGCAGCCAGATAGTTGGAGAGTAAACATTGATCTTAAATTTCTCAGGTGCTATGCTAATGTTGCTCCTTGTCTGCTGGATTTATAGCTTAAATAGGTAACTGTTTGCTAACAAGGTCACCGCAAAAATTTCATAATATGACAATATGCCAATGTTGAGGTTATAGCTTGTTCTCCTTGGGGGAACCAAGTGGTCAAAGAAAGCTGAATGTGAAAATCAACCTTAAATTTCAGGGTGAGGCTAATCGTATTACTTATATGGTTTTCATGGTATTTAAAAGTTGCTGTCAGTGGTGTTGGAGGCTTTCTTGGACAAGCCTTCAGCCTATGTATAGTTTCTTAAAACTGAAATCCATGGTCTATTAAGACCTTATTATACCTTATAATGATTTTAATACAAAAAATCATTAAGGCATGGGATTTTGAATGAAGATTCACAACACTACTGGATCATGGGAGAGTAGGTTTTGAATATTTTGTACAAACACAGCTTTGGATGAACTCAAAGTATCTGAAAATGCCAGTTTCCTCCAGAGATTCTTCTGCATGTAAGACCAAGTCAGAAGGAAAGGTTGTACGTTTCCTTCAATACTGCCCTTTTGTCTCCATTCAGCGGCTTTCAGACATTGATTGTGTCTTGCGGGCTGGTTGTGCAGTTTGTCATTGAAATGGTAGCTGCCACGCTGACACTTATTTCTCCACTTGTATTTCTTGAAGGTAATCTCTCAACTCTGCTTTGCTTTAAGACGTCTGAAAAACTGATGCAGAAATAATGATACCTCTCCTTCTTTGCAGAGCTTCTTTTTAAAGCAGTGCATAGTATAAAGCCAAGCCAAGATGATACATATTTATATAAGAATGAATCATTGTAACAGTATTACTTAATGACAGGTAAACATCAAATGGAATCTAATCAGTAAAAAGGAAATTATGTAAAATCTGTGAAAATGTGTGTTTCATGATTTCAAGTACGAGAGCCGAGGGGTCTGTACAGCCATAGAGTCATTATTTAATAAATTATGAATCATAGTCTTGTTTCTGGTTAGTCCCTACATGACATGAAGACTGAAGTTGTTTTGTCGAGCCAGTTCCCAAGGTAACACTGAGCAAAGTTACATTCTGCACCTGAAGCTAATCTTGCTTTAGTGCCTCTGATTGCCTGGCTGCACAGTAATTTATGGCCCCACTTTATATTAGCGACACTTTATTATCCTCATGTGCTCTGCACCCTCTCTTCACCTCCAGTCCAAGTTGTATATATTTATGAAGTAATTTTAATAAGAAAAGTAGTCTACGGAACATTTAAGTGATTTACAGAACAGCGAAGGGCATAGCGCTCTCAAACACGAGAAAACAAACACAGTGCAGTCGAAGGCGTGATGCAGAATTGACTATTAAACACTTAATATGAATGGATGACTTGCCTTGTGCTTGTGCAGAAGGTTGGAGGACATAATGTGATGTGCACAGATAAAATGCATAATAAAGTTATCAATCCACTCCAATAGACTCACGACACCCCAACATTTGTCCACAGTGTCTGCCCTTCCTCTTCACCTCTGTCCTTCCTTATCTCTCCAAGCACCTGTTGAAGTCAGTGTTGTCCTCTGAAATCTTATTCCAATATTACAGTCGTATTTCATGGACTCAGTTTGGGCTACTGCAGAAGCTTCATGACTTTGTACTTGCTGGTAGCTGCAGTGGCACAAATTCTGTTTACCACAACTTTGCCCCACATAGCCTGCCATACCTCTGTACTGATTTGCATTATAATAGCTATGTTATAACATTTCCAAGGTGCAGTATAAAGTTAAAGCTTTATTGAACTCTTGCAGAAATATTTCATTCTTCTATTAATAACACTCATTTTTGTATTGTAAAAATGAAGCTACTGCACTGCCAGCAGCTGGCTCCATTAGCTTAGCATAAAGATGAGAAACAGGTGGAAGCAGCCTGGCTCAGTCCGTGCACCATCACCTGTAAAGCTCGCTAATTAACAGGTTATGAATTATTTGTTAAAAGAGGCACTCTTCGCATGTCAAATTGCATTTACTAGTATTGGATATTTGTGCATGTAGGATTCAGTGTTTCTGGAGCTTGACTCGTACTTGGAACTAAAAGTCAGGATATCTCAGGCTCTGCTGCTTTGATCTGAGCCATTCTTTTTAAATCTGTCTCTCACAAGTCATATGGTTGTAATAACCTAAACTGCTGAAGCACTCCTTTAATCCGTGATGTACTATGTTAATAACTGAGCTTCAGAAGTGCTGGTAGGAAGATTTTCTTACCTCCTGTTTTCAGCCTTAAACTAGCCTGCTGGCTGTAGCTTGAATTTAGCATTAGTGGCAGCTTGTTGCAGCAGCTCTTTTTTTTAGTACTTTAGAGTAGCTATTACTCCTTTCAACTTGTACACACTGTGGACACTAAACTAGTCGAGTTTGCCCTGGTCTTCCTGATTTTTGCATTGTTTACAATCGTGTCTGGGGATCCTGAGCCAGCCGTGGGCCCATTGTCTACACCAGGGAAAAATACAGCTACAAGAGGAAGATGGAGCAACATCAGTAGAATCTGGAGGGACCTTAAAACCATCTCTGGCTATAAGGAAACCTCTTCTTGGAGTGGTCTGCTGGTGCAGCGTCATCTCGACTGCTGACAGGAAGAGACTTAACAGACAGGTTCTGTCCTGGGATGCCCCCTCGCCCCGGTGGAGCTGGTGGGAGAAAGGAGGATGATGGCTAAACTATTGTCCCAGATGGATCCCCGTGCAGGACACTTTGACAGCACTGGGCAGCTCCTTCAGTGACAGGCTGCTGCACCCACGGCGTGTGAAGGAGAAATACTGAAGGTCCTTCCTTCCTGCTGCTGTCAGACTTTACAATCAACATTGCTCCCAGTGGACCACATGCACCAAAACAGAAAAACATCAATCTCAGGCTAGTTTATGCAGTTCTCAGTTTCCCAATAAGTCCAAATTTTTCCTTTAATTTCTCCCTTATCATTCCCAAAAAAAAAAAAACAGTTTGCACTCCATGTTGGATTAGAAAGAAGACAGCATAAATTTGGATCTCAGTTTGGTGTAGAGGTGTGAGGGGTGTAAGGGCTCAGAGGTGACCATGGAGAGGGTTACGGGGGCTATTAGGCCTGTAGCTGTGTATGAATCGAAGTGTGTGGGACACAAGTATAGCTACAGTAGCAGCAGGATGCAGTGGTGATTCATAGAGTAATACAGCCCACCACTGTGTGGAGTTTCAGGCCTACAGAGTGTTTGTGTGTAGGACTCTGTGTGTGTGTGTGTGTGTGTGTGTGCGTGTGCGTGTGCGTGTGGAAAAAAACATGTGACATATTGAAAAGGATATTGAGAGAAGGCAAATCGGAAATGAGGGAAAACCCAAATACATTTGGGGCAAGAACAGAAGCAGGGAGAAAATCTAAGTCTGTGTATGCGTGTGTGTGTGTGTGTGTGTGTGTGTGTGTGTGTGTGTGTGTGTGTGTGTGTGTGGTTTGAAGAGCGTGAGCCTTAATTACCTTCACTTCATCTCTGACTCTCACTTATGCCACCTTGTCAGTCACTTCCTGTTGCCATAACGACGGCCGCACCTACTAATGACACCGGTTTTCATTTGTCAGGAGATTTAGGATTAAGATTCATCAGCATGGCTGACACGTATGAACGTATCGCCACAGTGATGTGATGAACCGCTCTTTCGTTATTGCATTACCCGTCCAAATGACGACTCCCTGCCCTGCGTCACACACACTGCATTTATAACTATGATTATCTCAAAGAATGGGCATATTATCCTGCAGATATTGAATATGGAATTTTCCAGAGGTCTTATACGGAAACTGCTTGTTGAAATTGAAATTTCTGTCTTCTCATCAACCTGAAATTATACTCGACATGCTCATACCCAGCAAGGTATCATTACGCAGCAGCTAAGCCTGTCTTAATATAGGGATTAATGTCTAGATAAGGATTTGTTCAGCTTTAAGCTGCAGTGCATGGATGCTCATCTCTGCATGTCATCCCAGCTGTGTGTACAGATGTCTGCTGATACACAAACATTAACTGTTGTACGCAGAATGATGCACATGTGCAGTTTTGTTTAGAACAAAAGCAATATGTACATCCTAAAAGCCTCAAATGCGATGCAGTAAATTGTTGGGTTATTTCTCCATACTGACTGGTAGCAGTGACTGGAGTCCAGCTATGACTCATCCATGTGTGTTGCGCACACACAAACACACACAAACACAGTCTTTGCAAATGATAATCCGGTTTTGAATTGTCTCTGCTCTATGCCCACTTTCATCTGGAAATCCCTGTTTGTTTGCTCCAATCCACTGTTCCTCCCCCTCTGTTTACCCTCTCTATCATTCTCCCCATTGCTCTCTGTCTACTTTCTTTCATCTCACTTTCACTCCATCCCACTGTCTCCCGTAGATTGTCCTGTCATTGATGTCTGTCATCCTGTCTGTCGCAGTGTCTCTGTGGCTCGAGGCATCAGTGTTGTGCTCTCATCACCTGTCATCACACTGATGCTTTAAGGACACAAGAGACCCCATCCCACCGTGTACACTGTGCTCACACCAGTGCAGCAGAGTGGGTTATAAATGAGAGGGCCATGTTGCACAGTTAAAGGTTTAGTTTGACGTTTTTTTTCACTTTCTTGCCAAGATTTAGATGAGAAGATTGTCACCACTTTCATGTTTGTCTGTCAAGTATAAAGCTAAAGCCAGGAGGCAATTTAGCTTATCTTATAAACACTGGAAACACGGGGAAATGGCTCTGTCCAAAGTTCAAACATATAGCTGCCAGCACCTCAAAAGCTCACCAAGTAACACATTAAAATATTTTTTACACTTCATACAGAGCACAGCTAGCTGTTTCTCCCTGCTTCCAGTCTTTATGCTAAGCTTACATAATTGCTTCCTGGCTCCAGCTTTGTACTTTACTGCACAGACACGAGAATGGTGTGAATCTTATCTACTTCTAGAAAAAAAAATAGGGCAATGATATTTCCCAAAATGACAGTCTATTTCTTTAACTATTTACTGTTATCAATATATCACATTTTATCTGCTAAATGTAATGCTACAGCCAGAGAGTATTTAGCTTAGCATAAAGACTGGAAGCAGGGGGAAACGTCTAAGTTTGACTAAGAAAATACACCCACCATCACCTCTAAAACTAAATTAACACATAACATATGTGACACATAATTTTTTAGCCATCTTTTAATAGCAAGCTAGCTGTTTCTCTCTGGTTCCAGTCTTTATGCTATGCTAAGCTAAGCTAAGCTAATCGACAGGTGGAAGCCCTACCAGCATGTGGTAAACAGCTCCATCCAAAGTTTAAAAAAATCCACCCATTTCACGAAGTAACACTTACCCCTGCTAAGCTAAGCTAAGCTAATCACCTCATGGCTCTAGCTTTAGAGCTAAAGGACAATCAAGAGAGCCATATGGATCCTCTTATTAAACTCTTGGCACAAAAGAAATTATCTTTTTTCCCAAAATGTCATTCTCTTGCTTTACCATTGAATTGTTAGCTGGATATCATATTGTACAGAGCTACAGGAAAGACGGCTTATTGATTTACCTTGCTAAGTAGTTGACTGCATTTTAAATGGCTGATAAGAGCTTGAATTATCTGCAGTCATTCTTCAAGAGCCGTGTCTATTTTTGAGGCCATTTCTGGCAGGATAAATCAGAGCCTGATCTGTACTTTGTATCTGAATCAATTTTGAACTTTCTCTTGGCGAAGGCCCATAATTTTCCCGTTCTGTGCCTCTGCCAGCCAGGTTAATCCTCATTAACATCTACAAGACACTCGAGGGAACAATTTGTCATGTACATGTGTGGAGAGCGTGAGGAACCACAGTCTTACACACACTTTTAATCTACTGTGGTGTTGTGCGATTTTTTTAGTGGAGATTTATTTATCCCCATAAATTAGAAGCCACTCATAAGTTCACATGCTCAACTTTAAAGTGGTGAAATAAAGCAGCAGCTATAGATTTCATGATTGACTGGTATAATTAGTGGAAAAGAAAAAAGCGGTCGAGCTCTGTGTAAATTTACTAGGATTGTATTTTTTTCATTCTTATGTAATGTATTGGATTTATATATTCTTATGCCTCCTGTTAGAGGTAACTTGCTTTCACACTCACACACACTGAGTAACCAAAATGGGTGCAAGGACAGAGAGTGCCAGAACTTCCTGTGGATCGCTCATCATTCCTCCGGGGGAATCATTAAGCTGCAAAACACAACAGATTCGAATGAAGTTACAGTTTTTAATGAAGTTGCACTCATTAAATGCAGCTAGTAGATTAATAGGTGTACCGGTAGGCCCTGCCTGTTTACAGGCCGTGTTGTCTCCCGAAGCTTTCCCCCTCAGAGGCTGGGTCATAATGAATGGAAAAAGGCTCTGTCGTCAATGTAGAAGGTCATCTTCAGACACAGCTGAATAATTAGAGGCGAGGATCAATACGCACTGTTTGAAACCACTGACAGCTTTCTGTGGGTGTGATTTTTTTTTCTCTCATCGCAGAGATTAGCGTTGTTTGTTGTGAGTTTTCACATAGCTACATTCTTGCATAGCTTGTCAGTCTTATGCTTGTTGTGTTTAAAGCAACAGTAGGTGATTTTTGACCACTAGGGGGCAGAATGATTCAAAATCAAACAAACCAAAGCACAGCTCTGATTTTTGAAGTTGTTATGGCTGCCAACAAATTATTTTTTACTAAGACTTTCAGTTGACTTTCAGATTGTAATATTTACTCACTTTTTAGCTGTGGTTTGTTCCAACAGCTTCTGAAAATAATTCCTGGGTCTTTCGCTTGACTAATGTTTGCCACCGTTTTACATATTTATCGTGTCTTAAACATTTAATGTGCAGTAGGTAAGTTAAGCCTGGTCTGAGCTTCCTTGCTGGAAATCATTGCTTGCCTGGCTGATGACATTAACCATTAAGTGACTGCCTGTTTGTGGAGCTGTGAAACATAACAATGAGTTCAAATAGGCTAAAAGCTGCAGAGAGCTGCAGAGTTTTGTGTCAAAGGATAAGTCAATGAGGCAATTTCTCATTGTCCAATCAATGAGCCACGCTGTTTCATGCATGGGTCAATCTCCTTTGTTACAATCAACTTGGGTGCTGAATTTTATTCATTAATTTATTGAATGCCACGTGCTTCTCATGTAGATACGATCTCACTTAAACCACAGCTGAAAATAGTCCCCAACAAATATACAATGTGCTCCTGTCTGAAAACCACAGCGCCCAGCTGTGCCCAGCAAAATGAAAGCATATATTCATGAGCTGTTTTTTATTTTTATTTTTAAGATTTGTCTTCAGTAGGAATAAATGAGAGCCGCAGGCGGGCTGAGGTAGTTGTAAGATTGCAGCTCATTTTTTTGCCCTTTCTAAACTTACCCCTGCTTTTCGAAAAGCTGTTTACATCACAGTTCATTAACAGTTGGTGGTATTTTGCCCTTTTTCGAAGGCAGCCCCATTCCTTGGCAGTGGGAGACAGCTGACGGCAATCAGATGGGGAGATAAATGGCTGCCATCGAGGCTGTCTGTTCAGCTGAGAGTTGGGGTTGTGAAGGTTGACACTCGCTGATGGTGAAGTAAACACACAGCGTGCCCTTGCATGCAGACTAGAGCAAACTGCCTGCCAAGTCTCTGATCTGCCAGTGTTGGATCTCAACTGAGTGTTCAAGAGACGTGCCATATCAGTGGGAATGGAGCGTGAGAATGTGCAGAGAAATGATAGTTGTCATTCTAGGGACGAGGTAGACTGCGTCATTGTGCTGCTCACTGCTGGTTAATGTAATAACTGTCAAAACGGCTTAAATATTTTACCTTTAAACTGTCAAAAATAAAATAAAAAGTAATAAGATAATGAATTGTCAGATAAGGTAATGGCTTACCATTACTGCTTTAACCAGGAATTATTACTTCATAAAAGATGTAGCTTCCTTCAAACTTACAGTGTAATCATAAAAGTACATTTGAAGAAATGTTATTACACCAATTAAAACACATTACAACCGATATTAGACTGCAGTCTATTACATTTACAGTTTTTATTGCATTCTCATCATATATAAGGAGATTTTACAGCATTTTGAAAACTTGCTGTAGATTATTCGACTGGCTAACACACCTCATCAGGTGCTGCTGTACAACCTGTTGTGTGTGTATGTGCTCTTTTCACTTTGTGTGTTACACTGATTTGTAATGTCAGCAATGGTGTGTCACCTATTTTTCCGTTTGCCTGCTGCTCACTCTCATCCCCGATCCTGTGTACCCCCCCCACACACACACGCACGCACACTCATAAGGATACCTATGTGCAAGCAGCTGTCCTTCTGCTCTTTAAAGCCATAAGCGACAGCGCGACCTATGAGTCAATGTCAGGTTACCGATGAAGGGGAATGGATGGAGTGTCGGCCCTTGTCATCGCTGTCTCTGGGGTTTGTTACTTCATTAAATTGAGTTATTGAAGAGATGACTGGCCAGGGACATCCTGGATCCAGAGCTGCAGTCAAGTCCAAGACCCAGCACAGTCAAGGCCACGTCAAAATAGACTCAGAACCCAAACTGTCAAAAACCTGTCATGTGTGAACATATTAACATTTTCATTTTTGCAAGCAGATTTAGTTCATTTCTGACAGTGAAGGACAAGAGACCTTTCTGCCATAATTTTGGGATTATAACACTATTACACATAGATCTAAGCCAGGTGAAAATGAAATGTATAAATACATAGTAATAAACTCATTCTAGGTTGATCATAAGCACTGCCTACCCTGACTGCACATCACCGATGACTCACAGCATAAGCTGACAGGCGTTTACGCTTTTATGCAATGAGGCCGTTTGCCTCCGCAGCTGAATGTCATGAGGAGCGGCTTTCTGATTCCTCTGGCCATCCTGTAATGGATGAGCCACTTCTGCCTCCAGCTGGATGCAGCATCATTCTTATTCTATGTGGCTTGTATGCTTGATGCAGGCTGTGTGCTGAGCGTGTCCGGGCTATGTGACGTGCATGCTAGGACGCACGAATGCATGCGTGTCTCCGTCCCGGCACATCAGCGTGCCTGTTTTTTGCTGCAATTTCTCCTGGTGTGGCTACACTCTGAGGGGCAAAGGGTGAGTTAAAAGTGCAGTAATAGCTGGAGTAAAACACTTTTAAGTTTGCTTTCATGTAGCTTAAATCCTCCAGGTAGACCCGGTCATTCAACCTCTGCATCAGCTACACCTGTCCAGCTGTGATAAATCTCTTCCTTCCCTCTCAGCTTTCTCTCTCCCTCTCTCTCTTTCCCTCTTATTCAACTGCTACAAGAAACCGAAGGTGACCGAAGCAAGGACATAGCGATGTGATTTCCTCTCCATAATGCCTTTTCCTTTCGCACTCACTCTCTCTCTCGCTCTTTCTCCAAATCCCAGAAGCCTGACTTGTGTGATTGTTTGCTGCAGACTGTTTCAGGTGCGTGTGAGCATATGTTCTGGTTTGGCTGAACACGAGTGCCTCCGTGTAATTTTTTGTGTAACTGCAAGATTACACGCTTCCACCTAAGATGAAAAAAGAAAAAAAACCTTTTATCGGCGAGAGTGCCTCAGGAAATAATAACCACTCTGGAAATGAATGTGTGTGGCTTGAAAGGACAAGACCGCAGTGTGGTCTGGACTCCCTGTGGTGAAAGCTGTCCAGATATCATAAATAGAGTATTATGAATTTGTGTGTGTTTGTGTGTGCTGAGACAGAGGTAATTGTATTTATAAGTGGTTCTATTGGGTTATATAAGGACGCTAGAACATCACAGAGTTCACTGCAGCTCTGCACTGTAAAGCTCTGAAACAAGGTTAAAAACATTTCAATAGAATGCCAACTGACTATGTGATGAGAAAATTGGAGTTTTTGAAGGGAACTATTAAATAAAGCCTCGACACTAGTTCAGACTCTTATAAAACTCAGTTTTGTAATCTAATGTAGCAAAGATATTCAGCTCCTGTCCCCCGTTTGCTCCAATGTGTGTTATAGTTCTTAAAAAGCTGATATTCTGAACACATGTGTGCAGCGTGTGCTTGGTCTTGGTGCAGCTTTGACTGAGCCAGAAACAGATCAACTCTTTTATTTTTCCAAGGGGAAAGATAGAAAAAGTAAATAAAGACATTTTTTATTGCTTTTTGCATCTCTGCATATTGGAGGTGTGGATGGCCTGCGGCAAGTTCATCTTGCCTGACATGCAGCGTTCGTCACAGTGTGAGCGCCTCTGTCTTGTTGACCCTATTGATTCACCACCTGCACTGTATTATCATAAAGCCAATATGCGTGTCTGTCAGCCTTGGGAAGTGCATTAGGCCTGTTGGTATGTTATCAACACTGACCCGTTAGCAAACAAAGCTACACCGATGTATCAGTCATTATTTTACCATTTTGTTTGTTCCTTTTTTACCTTCTATTTGTCAAGTCTTTTATTCCTCTTCCTCACCAATTTTCTTAATTTGTTTTGTCTTTATAAATCACTAATTGGCAAGTGTACCATTTCTGAATTCGCTGTTGAATTGAGGCACTCATGCAAAATGCACTTAGTGCTGATAAAATGTGCCGCCCCCCCTGCTCTTTGTCATTAGCAGTCGTTCTGGTGCTCAAATCAAAAGTGCTGCGCAGTTACAAATACCCTCCTTTCTCAGGCTGCAATCAATAGCTTTTTTTTCCCACATTCAATACCATATTGTGCCTTCTCTCACCCCAAATCACCTCTGACAAACATTGCTCTCACTGGACCTGAAAATGAAGCACGGTGGTGGGTGTCACACAACCATCAGTCACACTGCAGCTGTGTGTGTGTGTGTGTGTGTGTGTGTGTATTTGATTCTGTCTCTATATCTGTGTATTTGGAGTCAAAGTGGCCTCCTCCTTAGAGTGTAACAGATTGAACTGATGTGTGTCTGTGTGTGTGCGTGTACAGCCATCTTTGTGAGAAGTTTTGGAGCTTGGGGACATTTTTGGAAAGTGAGGACATTGCGGTCTGTCCTCAAATTCTAAAAGACCTTCAAAGGCCTGTTTGAAGGTTAAGTTTTAAGGGTTAGGTTAGAGTTGGGTTAAGGGTGAGGGTTAGTCATTTAGCTGTGATGGGGAAGGCGAGGGTAAGGGGCTAGAGAACACATTATATCAATGCGTGTCCTCACAAGGATAGAAGAAGACAGACAGAGAGAGATAATTAAGGCTGAACCAAGAAGAAGAGAGGAGGGAGTTATTTTTGGGAGATGCCAATTCAATTATTTGGGAAGGGGAGGGGGGTGGGTGTTTGGCTGCTGGCTGTGACATAATGGGGGCCCCGGGCTGTTGTACTGACCAAGACTCCAGACTCTTAGGGAGCCTGACTGGCAGCTGTAGCCCACCTAAGTACCCTAGAGTGTGTGTGTGTGTGTGTGTGTGCGCGTGCGCGCGCGCATATCAGTGTGGGTGTGTGGCATAATGTGACATGTGTCAAATCTGTCATGGATCCACATAGACTTTGCTCTGTCTCATCAGCCCACACACACACACACACACGCGCACACACACACACACACACACACACACACACACACACGCACACACACACACACACACACACACACACACACACTCACTCTAGGGTACAGTAGGTGGGCTATGGATGCCAGTCAGACTACCTCAGAGTCCGGAGTCCCAGTCAGTACAAGAGCCCGGGGCCCACATTATGTCAGAGCCTGCAGCCATACACCCCCCACATCCCCTATAATTGAATTGGCATCTCCCAAAAATAACTCCCTCCTCTCTTCTGCTTGGTTCGGCCCTAATTATCTCTCTCTGTCTGACTTATCCTTGTTCATTCCTTCTTTATTTTCCCTGCATGGAGCTCTCCTCTCTCATCACAGGGGAATTCAGTGAACGATGCTCTTCTGTAGCTCTGCGTCTTTGTTGCCACAGAAATAGCCACTCGTTCCCTGGCGGCTATCCCAGGCCTCCTCTTAATATACAGCAGCACATCCTCTCACACCCAGCATTCGTACGCCACTGCTAATATGCACCACGCAGCATATTGTGTAACTGGTACGATTGCGGCAAATGTGAACACTGAACAGCGAGATAAAGAGCCTGAAGCTGCTGATTTTAGAAGGATTTTAAGAAACATGGTTAATTTTTAAGTGCATAAGATATAAATTAAATTAAGTATTTGTTTTGTAAATGCAGTGTATATGAAGTTTTCAGTTTTAAAGCTGTAAGAAAAGTGTTCATATTTAAAAGAGCATGAGCAAGAGTCACATTGCCATTGTTCCCTTGTGGCTGCCTACCAACAGATTGACTCTCCCATTCACTACAAACAGTTCATTCCCCCCCGATGGAGGCGCTGGTGTTGGATGTGTGCTCAGTAGTCTCCACCCTCCCTGCCTCTTCCTTTCCCGCTTGGTATCTCTTGGTGGGGTTGACACTTAAGTGGCGTTCTTGGCACACTGGGTTGGATTTTCATGTGTGAATAGAGATTATTCAGCAGAGGAAAGAACAATCTGTGCCTGTTATTGTGGCTTGTTAAGAGCTGCAGCTGCTAATCTGAGATGTGGCTGCAGAGACGAGATGAAGAGATGAAAGGAAGGCGAAGCGGCATGATGGAGCTTCAGCGGAGTGTTTGATGACGTGAGTGACAGGGATTGAGGTGTGGATTCAATGTGGTAAGACACGTGTAGCAAAATTCTCATCTGATACGTAAAAAATATACCTGCACACTGAATAAATACATCATAAGTCAGGTTATTTAGAAGATTTTGACCTCAGTTTGTCTTTCATGTATTTTAAACTTTGTCATAAGAAGCAGCTTTGCAGTCATGTTTTGTCCATTTTCTCTCTCGACACCTAGTCTCGTGCACTGTTTCAATTTTCTGGAAAACGATTCCAGAGAAGGGATGGTCGAATTAAACACACATTCCTCTCTTTGAATTTAATCTTTCACTAACAAGTAATTGCAGGGTCAAAACAATAATACCAGAATGCAAAATGAATGAATTCCCTCACTTCTGAATTATCCCCGCACCTTGCTGAGTTTGCAGTAAACCGTCTATGCATGTTATTTCCTCCCCCTCTTTATCGCTCTCTCATTTTCTCATATAGTTGCCACGCAGGCAGGCCGTTCTGATTGGAAACGTTATCAGCCGAGCACACATTTGACTTGGATTGTTTCCCAAAGTGAGGGCTCATTATTGGCACATTGGATAATCGTCGGCAGACTAAGTTGGTTCAGAGTGAAGTCGCCCCGTCGCCCTGAGGCTTCGTCTTAGCTTGGGGTTCACAGAGAGGAGATGAGATGGGGGGGGTGGGGGGGGGTGGGGTGGAGGGATAAAGAGGCAGAGGAGTGCCGTTTTAAGCTCAGTCTGTAACTTTGCCATAGCTGGAGTGTGTAGCGCACAATTTTGATGGCAGCACAGGCTTCAAAGGCATTGAAAGTCAAAAATTCTCAGGAAAAGCAGGTGGATGCTGGAGAGGTCAAAAGACAAGAGATGAAGCTTGAGGAATTGTAGCCAAGCATGAGGTTGAACCAAGACATGGAAGAGTTAATAGTGAGCTTGACATTATCTTGAACCAGTGTGTTAGTCTGATAATCTGCCTGGAAGCTGTGTGTAATTGATTCTCCTCCTGCATATATCCTTTAATAATTACTCTGACTTTGCTCTAAAGCTGTGGATAAACTCAACATTAAAAATGCATTTGGCCATGTCAATATTAACACTCCCAGTATATGCATGTGCTTTGATAGCATTATTAGTCTATGTACACATTTACTATAAGAGCCAAAAGGGGGTGTGAGTGCCAACGTTTCTTAATTAAAACCAGATTATACTAATGCACTCGATTGAATGCTGTTCAATAGGTCAATACAGTGTTCTGAATGACATAGATGACTGCAGTCATGGTAATTAAGTCAACTGAACTGATTGGAACTATTAATAATCATGCAGTCGTTCTGTCAATTTGGTATCGAGCCCCAGCCGGACCTATTGATCTGAAGCGCTTCCTTTGTCATTCTGTTTCCTGGCGTGCATCATAGTGTTTACATGCACTGTGCCTCAATGTCCCTATAGGAACAGCGCCATCACTCACAGAACAGTCTACGCCCCCCACGTGTCCCATGTTTGTGTTCATCCACTCATGTTACGTGTCTGCGTATGTGTCTTCGCCTCCACCGTGTTTACTAACATGCCTCTCAGCTCAACGGGCCGGAAAGCCTGCAGGCTCGATGTGATGCGTGTGAAGGGATGGAGCAGGTCTTAATGTGTGCTTGGTGATGCTGCACGAATGAGCCCCCGTGGAAAAACTTACCCGGGGGTTCAGGAGGAGGGCGGGTGCTTCCATTTGGTGGTTCTCTTATACACTTTTGAGTACGTGCAAACGTGCACACACAGTTCTCACACGTGCAAAACAGAGGCAGTAAGAATATATTGCATATAATCTAGTCACACGCACACATGCAGTGGCACCAGCTTTAGCAGCAGGCTGTCACATCCAAGAAGGGAGATGTTCTGACATTTAGGGAACTGAATACTTCTGGGATTTGTTCTTGCTCTGATATTATGTAGATTTGAGTGTCCATATGTGTGTGAAAGACAGAGGAAGGGAGATCAACACCAGCAGCAGCATCGCACCATCCCTGCTGTGGTCACCTTGAGCTTACCTAAAAGAAATGCATTAAAAAGCATCCACTGTGCATATTATTCACTACACTGTATACAGAAGATGAAAGAGAGGGAGAAGCAAAGAAGAGAAAAGAGAGCGAGTCTTGTGTTTCCTCTTTATTCATGCAGTGGATGAATAAACCACACCAAGGCCACCACAGAAAAATGAACATGATTAATAATGTATGCTGTATGAATTAGCCACATTCCTCTACATAATACAAAAAAAAAAAGTTTCAGCTCAGTGTTTAAAACTAGGTTTTTTATCACAATCCAATTTTATAAATAATGATGCTTCAGGAGAGTTCCAAAGAGTGAGGAACTGCTAGCAGCAAAGCTCCAGCTTCAGACTGAAATTTCTCAACAGTTTTTGGTAGACAAGACAAGACATCTGCTCCAAAGATTCACGTCGCCCTCAGGATGAACTGTGATCACTTTGGTGACACCCTGACTTTTGGTCCAGCACCATCATCAGGTCAAAGTTTGAACTTGTCCAGGACAAAAGGCATTGCCATCAGCCTCAGCTGTACGTTGTCCTTTGTTCTAATTAGCAAAATTTTGGAATGCTTATATGCTAAACTAAGATATAAAACATTACACCTCAGCAGCATGTTAGCATTGTCATTGAGGATATGGTAGCATTTAGCTCAAATCACTGCTGTATGCAGGTACAGTCTCACAGAGCCGTTAGCATGAAGACTCTAGGTCTTGTTAAAGTATTGCAGTGATTTGAATTTGTATGCTCCCTCATAATTCTTCCCCACCTTAGTAATATAAAGTATAATGATATGCAGCATTGATGTTTATTCCAGACAACAACAGTTCTCATCATTGCAACTTGTATTGTATCATCTGGTTTATTTGCTAACCATGTGCAGGTGCAATTCTATTCATCTCCTTTAATATGTAAAGCTGTTCTGGGTCTATTTCCTTGTCACTAGTTATCTTGTATTTGGTGGATATTCCGATTGCAATCTGAGGACATTTTTTACTTTCATTCCCTTTGGACACAGTGAAAAACATAAAAGTATAAAGACCATAGGCACACTGTAATTAATTTACCAGCTGCTGAAGGGAAACACGATCTCTTTACAACCTACTGCCTTTGAGGTTGAGTCTTTGCAGACATAACTGTTCCTGATGATGAATATATTTTTGGGATATTCTACACCTAAGCTGCCATGACAGTCTCCTTTGATCTAGTCTCTCTGCTAAATGATATTTCTAATCTAATTGGGACATATTTTCATTAAATATGATTAAAAATGGATGCTGATACATGAATTAAAATTACTTGCAGACACTGTTGCTGTAGTAGTAGTGAGATAAACTCTGGATCCCAATGTCTTTAGAGTGAGTAACCTGCAGGAAGTAATGGCAGTCCTCCAGGTGTGACTCAGGAGAGTGTGGAGGAAGATGACAGGCTGCAGGGATTATAGCTCTCCATCATTTCCAGTCACTCAGCCCCTGATTTTACAGACGGCAACGGTCAGAGAAAATTACCTTGTTGGCTGAATCTCAGCTCAAAAGTCTCCACTGTTGTCAGAGATATACTTACACTGATTTTTCAGGAGTTGGCCAGGACTGCTATTTTTCAAACCTCTCATGGATGAAAGTGCTGATGTACAGTCAAATAAGTTGCACAGTGCAGCGTGAAAAGGGGTTTTGACACATCTTGTAGGAGAACTGGGTAAAGACATTTGGGGTTACTTTATCTTCCTCTGCCTCTTATTTAAATATTTATTCATTTGTCACTGAAAAAAAATTTAAAGTGACAAATACAAATATATCCTTGCAGACGAGATGTCTCCCCCCCTTCCCCTCCACCTACAAGCAATACGATCTCATTTCACCAGCCTTCCTACAGTTGCACCTTAATCAACAACTTGCCGACAGTCCCAACAGCCGAACACCGGAAACCCTCTACACCTTGAAATTTATGACCCACGTGCCAGTCTGCCACTGCATTGCAGAGGAGGACGTCAGTTGAGATGTCTACAGTGGTGCTCTCTGCTCTCTCTTGGAGCTGGCATTCAAGTTGGATGAACTGTGAAACTCCGCTTCACCCAGTCGGGGGCCAAATGCAAATTTTGCGCTTGGACTGAGCTAAAAATGTCCTCCCATTCTCATTGCTTTTTTCACCCGGGAGCAGATAAGAACTCTTCCAGCTCTAATGCACACAGGGTGTACAGAAAGATAGAAATGCATGCACGCACACGTAACATACACTCATTGGCATATATACACACACACACACACACACACACCGGTGTTAATGGCACTTCGGGCTGAATAACAGCAGGAAAGGATCCGTATGTACAGACTTTAGCTGAGCATGCACACACGCAGATCTACACAGAGAAGCAACATCTTCACACCTGAAATTGCCCACTTTCAATTAAACCCTCGATCAATTCACAATTACTGAGAGCGTTTAGTACAGTACACTTGAAAATGCACATGGACCCGGATCAATAACAACACACTCACACACGCTTCTATCAGCCAGGTGTGCTCCCACGTCTCTCTGCTCCAGGCCTGTATGATTTACTGGCGTGACGGTGAACAGTAGATGCTGGTGTTGTGGGTTTCCCCTGCAGCAGGCGGATCAAAGCACTGATCAAAGACTCTCTGGCATATTGTACGCTGGTTTTCTCCAGGAGCCTCACACTGGGTTTGACATTACTCCAACATGGCTGCCTCTCTTTTCCACAGTCTCCTTTTTTATTCATTGTTAAATGTATTGTGTGGCTCTACAAATTAATACTTAGCCCTGCCATGCTGAAAAATCCATGTGCAGTGTGGGGGGGGGGGACACTTTTAGCAGCCCCCTGTGTGGTGTTAAACAGGGTTCAATTTATGCCATTTCAGATTTTAATAGCCCCCCTCTATTTGCTCAATAATTACTTTGCATTCCTTATGCATGGAGGTGGATGGCACTGCTCTCTAAGGTTATTTGCTGCATCAAACCCCAAATGTATTATGCCTTTGGAACTAAATGTTTAATTTAAAGATTAAACAAAGTTGTACTGTTACGATTGATATTCTGGTGCTCATTAGTCATCTTTTTTAAACCACAGTCATGATATGGCTGCAGATTTGTGTTGTGACAGCCTCACTCACTGCTTTTTGATGTTATTTAACCGTCCTTGTACAATGCAGTTTCGTTAAATATGTGTTAGGGGTGGTGGGTACAATAGGGATGGACCCAAATGTAGAGAAAAGCAGGCAGACGGGATCAGAAGTAGCATAAACTTAGTGTCACAAAGCAGGCAGGCAAGGGTCAAAGGGTTAGGGTTAGGGTTAGCAGCTTAGGGAAGTAAGGACAGCTGTGTGGTTGGGTGGGGCAGGCAGGTGACGGGGAGATGAGAGACAGTCCGAGGGCACCTGGTGGATAAGTGGAGAACAGCACTGAAGGGGCTGCGAAAACAAAAATGTGGCCAGAGAGGAGGAAGAGGGAGACAGACTGTGATCATATGTACATAAGCTACTAGAGGCCCGAATTGGCCTCTATGAATTCAAAATAAATTAGCATAAAATTTCATGTTAAGCACAATAGCCGTTGCTTTGCACCCATGCTGATTCACCACAGCGCCTTCCAGTTGTGTGTTGGTCAGCAGTGCACACGTTTTGAGAGGTGCAGCTCTGAAGTGTCGCGCCGAGCAGGAGAACAGCTGCTGAGAGGACGATCCATCATTTCAAAAAAACTGCAATTGTTTTCCGGCCAGGCTGCCGCTGGACCTCGAAATATGTTGTTGTCCTGATTATAAATCAGCCCATACCGTTAATTCAACTTCAGACTTAAGCCAAACTGCCAGCTGAAAGAAAGAAATGGAAAGAAAAATGACTATGTTCATAGATCGCTAGCAGAATGAGAGAGTGAGAAGGGAGAAGCAGGGCAGACTTTGATGGGCAATGAGAGATGAGAGAGAAACGAGTTAATAGATCTTCAGCACAAATAATATTTGCCAGTAGTGACAGGCTGTCAGAAATACACTGCATATCATTAAATCTGCATCTGCTGCCCTGATTTTAAATGACAAAATGATTTGGTATTCAGCTCCGTGCGCCCTGTTCCCCTCTCAAACCAACTGTACCCTCGACACACGAGCTGCACTGACTTATTTGCATAATCAATAGTTTTTAATTCAAGAGTTTGGTGTCTTCTAAACTTTCAGCATCCAAAGAACTTGTTCTTAATTCGTCCAGAGCTACAGCAATAGATCATGTTGATATCAAGGCAGGGCTTGAGCGATTACTTGTCTAATAAACATGTTAAACTCCACGAGGCGGCGTACCGGGGATGTTAACAGCCGCGACAGATCGTTCTGTGCATGTGTGATGTTCAAAGCTTCCATCGTGTTTCAGAGTGCTGCTGAATGGCTGCTTTTGTCTGGAGTTAACCTTGTACTCTTGTAAAGCTTTCAGCAGGTTCAGAGGAGAGAAAACTGGCTTTGATCTGTCGTCAGCCACTATTTTTTCATCATCTTCTCTTTCCCCGCAGACATTTAAGTCCCAAAACCTGATTCTGGACACACTGATTGAACTAAAAGTTGGATTTCCTCGTTTCAAACCTGTGTAGCACAGATATTCATTAGGTGTTGAACTGGTCAAATGCAGCTTGTGGGTAAATTTGACTACAGCTGAAGTCCATTAAGGGACTGACAGAAAATTAATCTGCGACTATATTTTGATGATTGATTAACAGTTACAGGCACATATCGAACAAGCTGCATTTCACTGAATGGCTGACCTTCTTAAATAAATAAAAATGTGTGGTTTAACTTTAAAATCACTGTGTAAAATCGCTCCCTTGTTCGCTCATCCACTGCTTCCTCTACAACACTCAGACATCTATAAATTATAATTCATAAATCGTCTACAAATTTCCTCTACTCTTCATAGCGCATGTATTGTAAATGCAGACGCTCGGACAGTGAGCACTGTACAAGGGTAAATGGGGGGGGTGTCAACTTTAATATTGGAGATCTTGAAATGGCCATTCTTCTGAGCCCTTTAAGGACTTCAAGGACTTGCTGTTGGCTTATACTGTTTTTGCAGTTGTAGTTCAAAGACAGCCTCCAGTGTTTCAACATCATCCGCATCCATCTTTAATCTGTGTGCTTAAACGTGGAACGGTTACAATTTAGTCGAGTGACGTTACACATTTCTGGAACTCAAAAGGGCACGTTGCTAATAAGAGTGACTACTGTTATTTCTCATGAGCTAATTGTTCCTCAGTGGCACCTGGATGACCCACATGTCTCTACAGTCATGGCAGCTAGATGAGCACAGGTTTTCATGTCTCATTAACAGAGACGTGAGTTAATACGAGGGGACGCCAGGCATAACAAACCCCACCCACCATTGTCCTTGGATATATGTGTATACTCGCCCACTCATTTAATTAAGCGGTCGGAGCTAGCCATCGTAGCTGGGCTGTTCATTAAACCTGTATCGCAGACACAGACAAGCGAAATGGAACCTGATCTTAATCAGACCTGAAGGAAATGATTTCCAGGCAACGGCTTCTTTGAGTTGTTGAGATACAAATGTACACTGCGGATATTTGGCTCGCTCCGCCGTGGCTGTGTATACATGTGTTTTGTGAAGCAAAACAAGAAAAGCAGACAAGAGAAGTCTCTTTCATGCTGCTTGGAGATGTGTTTGAGTTGTTCTAATTTGATTGGGAGCCAGCATTTCCCAGAAGCCGTGACCTTGTGTATGCAAAATATAAATCCTCCTTTTGATCATCATGGTTAATATCCGTGTGCATGCCATTATCCACATATGCATATGCCAGCCACCGCCCTTCAACCCTCACACCCACCACAACCCGCCCCACCCGCCCAGTCTCACATGACACTGTATATGAAATGGTTTGTTCGTCTTGTTAATATGCTGCTGTCTAATGATGCATATGAAAAGCAATCAGTGAGGCAGCGGAGGATCTGCTTGAGGAGCAGCGTTAATAACTTAGGGAAGCAGGAGATTGCATTGCCCCCGCTGGCTCCACAGACACACATACAGTATGCATATTACACACAGGAAATTCACACTATGGTTCATTCAGCACTCCGTTGTGCCATACACTTAATTTTCCATGTATGACTTGTTGGTTTAGTTTAGATGGGTTGCGTACACACATCTTTTGCACATGTTGGAGTATTTGTGTGTATTTTATGTGTGTTTTCCAGGCGTCACTCAGTTCAGACACATAAGGGTTGGTTTGTTTTCTGGCCATAATGGATATTTTGTCTCGGTTTTTGTCGTGTTGTCAGCGCTTACCGTACATGGCGTCTGCATAGGATCAGTGCGAGCAGCGTGCAAACCTGGCTGTGTGCAGCGTATAGAAGAGCGGCTTAAATAATTCACTCACTGCCGATTCAAGCTGAACGCTCTTTTTACACCTACCCAGCAGCAACAGCTCGGCCTCTGCACCTCGGCCTCCATTCACGCCTAATGACAACCGATGGGTGATAGTGTAAACATGGCTAAATGAGTCACTCCGGCTCCCCTCCTTGTTGTGCGTTATTTTATATTTCATTAACACGAGTCCAATATGTACTGATCATAAAAGCTTTATGATATAAATGAAAAACATTACATTATTTATCGTAGCCTCTGCCTATGGTGCATTGCTCAGTCAGCACAAATCCTACAGAGGAAAAACCCATGTGCATAATTTATGTGAGCAACTGAGCACAGGCAAGGCTGCATTACTGGTTAAAACACTGATTAACAACTTATACTATCCAGCCTTTTTATCAGTCATAGAATATCAAAACCTTTCTTGATAACATAAATGCTCTCTAATGCACAAAATGCGAGAGAATTCACGTAGCGCGGTGCACAGTTAGCTGTATGCAGCTGCTGGTGTGTCGGCTGTAGATTTTATTTTATTTTTAAACGAGCTTTGGTCAACTATTTTATTCTATAATCCTAATAGTTCATTAGTGGGAACAATTCTCTGAGGCGTTAAGATTAGCAAGTCTGTGCTGCTCTTAACTGCTCCTTCACTGCTTTGGTTTCAAACTGTAATTTTTGGACTGAAGCCCGAACAGCTCTCCAGTGTGACTGTGGAGGCTTTTCATTGATGCTGCTTTCCTCTCAGGCTAGCTTGTGTGTGCTGGACCTTCAACTTAGCGCTATTTATGCCAGTTTATCATCGTCATCCTCGTCCTCACAGTGCCGCCCATGCCTTAGTTAACAGAAATGCCTTTTCGTTTGAGGATGGAGAGGACGTGCATGCCGTGCTCTCCTCAGCTGTGTTTTGACTGATGTGGGCAAACAGGGCATGACAGGTCCTCCCAAATTGAAATGTCAGCCATCACGTTAATTCCACAGAATCAGTGTAAGAGAGAGGGAGGCAGGGAGGGATGGAGGGAAACGGGGAGCGGGGAAGTGTTTCCACCAAACCCATGACCCCTCCTGCCCTCCCCCGCTCCCACCCCTTGTTTTAATACCCCCCTCTTTTAATTTTTAATTTAGCACAGCATCTCCAATTATTCCGCATCGCCGTTTTCACGTTCTACCTCTCCACCATCAGATGCTCACCACCCTCTCGCTCTCTCTCCCCCTCCCCCTCATGTCCTCTCCCTTTCCCTCTCTCTCCTCTCTCTCTCTCGGTTTCAGTGAGATGAAGCAGGAGCTGGCGGAGGAAGGCAGCAGATGCTCCATCCTCTCCAAGCAGCACCGCTTCAACGAGCACTGCTGTATCCGCTGCTGCGCGCCCTTCACCTTCCTGCTCAACCCCAAGCGCCTGTGCCTGGACTGCCAGTACAACGTCTGCAAGACCTGCTGCACCTACAGCAAGAGGGACAAAGCCTGGCTCTGCTCTGCATGCCAGAAGGGCAGGTTAGTGATTTCACACACATTCACATACGCGCCGGCGGCAGTGGGGAGATTAGAGTGGCGACAGAGGAAAGTGAATGGGGATGGGAGATGTGAGAGAAGCTGTGAATTGGTGGATTTAAGGACACGGGAGCAGGGGGAAATTTGGGTAGAGAATTGGGGAAATCATGAGAGGAAAAGAAGGGTGTGAGAGTGTTGACGAGACAGATATGAGGAGAAAAAGTCAATGAATGAGAGCAAACGCGGGACTTTGACAGAGTCAGCACTGCAAAGATGGGTGTTTTTTTAGTATTTTGTTTGATTTATGTTTTGGACGTCTAACTCTTTTATTAATTTCTAATGGAAAATAACTGTTTTCAGCTTTGTTTCCCTGCCTTTTTGAGCATTCTGGTAGTTGCACAGCAAAGGACGGAGAAGATGGGGCTTTTAAATCAGAAGGTAACAAAAAGGGGGGTGGAAGAGGGGAGGAAATTGAAGGAAATATGTGTGTCGTCAAGTAATGTGTGTGTGTTCGGGTGAAATATATGCTTATGTATATGACAACGACACAGACACAGAGAGATGCAGACACAGCAGCGCAGGGGAGATGAAAAATCACATGTGTCAGATTCTTTCAAAGATTTCTGCCACACAGCTCACATTTCTAGCAGGGAATGCTTATTTTCTTATTTTGTTTTTATTTCCTTGTTCTGTTTTGAGTGCCCTGATCACATCTCGAACAGCAAACTAAAAAAATCTGGGTTTCAGAGAAAGGAAGAACAGAACATACATTTAAGATTTATAGAACAAGAGAAAACAATCTGACGAGCAGAGGAGGCAGGGGAACACGCTACAAGCTGGCTGTGGTTGAATTTGCATGTGTTACAGAGCTGTGTGTGTGTGTGTGTGTGTGTGTGTGTGTTTGTTAAGATTGTTTACGGATGCGTGTCTGTCCAAAGCCTTGGGAGCCGTTCTGATGCCCCGACTCACCATTGGGTGAATATTAAGCTCGATCTGTCGGGGCGAGGGTGGGGTGTTGGAAATACTATAAGACTGGAGGGTGTGAGTCAGTGTCTGTGATGGATTCACTGTAAAATCAGTTGTGATCCTGGGGTATTGGATAAGCCAATATGTGTGTATGTATATATATGAGTGTAATGTGTCTTATATGTAGCATTGGCATTGCTTTTAGTTCGACTGTCATGTTTTTTCCTACTTGAGATTCTGGTTTTGGTGCTAATGTCCTTCCTCCTGATACTCCACAGGTCCTTGGGTGTGATTTAGTGCATTTTTCATGATGTTGAGAGTGCAGTATCACAAGAAAGAGATGCAGGTGTGTCAGGGGTGCATTTAATATTTTCTGCCCGCTCGGGTGTGTTAAGGTGGCGGTGGACAGGATTGCAGAGCATGACAAAGCTGTCCAAAAATGCGTTGCCCCTCCGCTTGGCCTTATTTCTTCCCTTCAATCCTTCAGCTCCGTCTCTTTCGTCTTTCATTGATTTTCGCTGCACCGCGTATTGAGTTAGACCCGCTGCCCCGAGTCCTGGTGTTTGAGACAGGAGGGAGGAGGAGGATAGAGAAGGTGAGACAGCGAGGAGGAGGAGGAGGAGGAGGAGGGAAAGGGATGATGGCAGTCAAAAGAGGTGGCAAGGGTTGCATCGATCAACTCTTACCTCGCACTCTCCCCTGTTCCTTTCTCCCTATCGCTCTCCCTGCTCTGAGCTCAGTAATGTTCTCATTAGGGGTCTCGAGTCACAGATGGGCCTGATGTCACAACATTGCTGTCTACCAGCTACATATAAATACAGCACTTTTCATTGGCGCATTAAAAGACCTTAAATCTGGTTTTAGCATGAATTACTCTCTCTCCGGGTGCAGTCGTGTCATTTGGAACAGTGATTTACAGCTTGCACGGGCGTTGAGCTTGAGGCTAGAGGAGCCCTTAACATTATTTTGGAAATAGCTATTAGTCTGCTGTTGGAGTGGAGGGTTGCAAGAAAAAAAGACATTGATTTCATGTTAAATGGACTGTAACTGCAGGGAAATGACTCCAATGTGAAGGGATGCTTTCTGAAAGAGGAGGTTTAAAGGGGAATCATTGTGCAGTAAATACAATGCTAATTAAGTAATTTGTCATTTTTTTTCTTCTCATTTGCATGTTATTTCTAATATTTTACAAAGAATACATAACCTGAAAGGCAGCATCAGACTAAAATCACAAGTTTTACAATCTACTATTCATATTCAAATATATTTATTCATAATAAATCAACTTATCAGTATCTTCTCCTGAATGTCAGTGGTTTTTGGCTCTTTTTGAACCCTTCCTGAGGGAATTCTGCTGAATCTAAATACAAACTCAATTGCAAAAGGGAACAGATCGCCAAATGGTCTCACTCACATGCGCCGGCTGTCCATCAGTATTCGCGGTGGTGCGGCCACACTGCTCAGAAGTGCGATCCATCTAGGGAAAGCAGATTTGCAATCATGGCACACATGGACACACTCACGGGCTAAAGTCACCCACTCACACTTGGGTGCACATAAGAATGTAATGAATGATTGCACACCCAGGCACAAGGCTGCAAGCAAACATGACATGTGATCACATGCATTGATTGCATGTCGGCTAATTATATTTATGAGCAGCTGCAGTTGAGATGGACACTGTCATTGATTGGTTGATTGTTTTTGTCAGCTGATATGAGATGCTTGCGCCCTGGTGACAGATGGTCTTTGAAAAAGTGAAAATGAATCAGCAGCTTTGTCATAACACCTGCCTAGTCTTTTAAACGCACAGTCATGCTCATACACATGCAGCTTCCCTCCTGAGCGAGTGGGACAAGCATGACCAGTTGAAGTCTGGTAGAATTAACAGCATCCTCAGCCCACGGTCCACAAGCAGAACACACACACACACATGCACACACACACGCACACACACACACACACACACACACACTCACAAACCACACACCAGTGGTTCAATGAGAGAAGTCCAAACAGTTTTTAGTGGAAACTGAAAAGTCGTTTTTTCTTCCACACACAAAGCAGTGGGGAAAATGTTAAAGGGGCGAGCAGGAGATGAAGAGAGATGAAGGTCAGTGGAGAAAGGACAAGGGGGAGGGCAGGAAGATGAAAAAGGCATTTAGAGAGCGAATGACAGAGGAGGAAAGTGCTTGTCCCAATTATCCGAGAGGGGAAATGCCACTGAATTGTCCTTTTGTTTCGACTCTCACATTGAATAGTTCCTCTGCACATGTTTCGCCATGCCTTCTCCTCTCCTCCTCTCCCTGCCTTTTCATTTTTCAGGTCCTTTCCTCTCTTATATTCTAACATGTCCCCCATCTCTCTACCTGATGAAGTCTCCATTAGCCACATTCACATCTGAGCTACTGCACTACTCTGTGCTTAATCTGCAGAAATGGACTATTGTGTGCCTCTCTATACAGTCATCTGGCCATAGAATGATGTACCTATGTGTGTGTGTGCATGCATGTGTGTGGCATGTGTGCACAGAAATAGCAATACACTAAAGTGGCAAACTGTTCTTACCACTTTATAGCTTTCATAATCCCATCCTAAAGCATGATGGCAAGATTATAGCATCTGCTGCAGACCTATACGGTGCTTTACATATGCAAAAACACACACACACACACACACACACACAAACAGGAGAGGCTTACACACAAGCCCATGCATTTTGCGTGCCTAAGTGCACTCATGAGCACACACCTTTACTGGGTAAGTACATTTTTTTCATTAAATTCCTTTTAATCAGGGCGACTTAATTCTCTGTGCATGGAAGCAGATCACTGTACTGTGGATAAGTGTGTGCATTGCAAACAGTCTTTGTTTACACATGCAAACACAGGGCCGCACATGCCTCTATATCCACATGCATACACACACTGCTGCAGTTCTAGTCTGTCCTTTTTTCAATATGAATCAGAGCGAGCTCTGGCGCTGTCAGGGTGCAGTAACCACACAGCTGACAGACGCACGCACACACACATTTAATAATTTGGTTGGTTTTTTATAATGGGGCTGCCGTCTTATAAAAGGCCAAGCAGAAGCTGACGGCTTGGGGGCCTCAGGACACGAGCTAACAAACACGTACAAAACTCTCCAGTGGTAGTAGTAGAAGCTCAGTACTGTAGTAGTTTATTTAACATGCAACCACAGAAATGCACACAAACACATTTACTGTCACTGTCTCAGAGACTGTGAATACAGGAAGCCTTGCTGTTTGTTCTCACCTGTGAGGAGAATTGAATGGATGGTTTTTACCACATCAGCAGGTACAAGATGTTAATCCCAAAGCAACAAGTTCAGGAAGTGATAATCCAGGTGCTGATCAGCATCATTCATGGGCGCAGAGATGCACCAGTTCTGGTATGATCACGTTAATCTTCCCCTTTTTATGGTATGAAAAAAATCATCTTTTCAATTTAACTAAGTGTGCGTTTGCAGCTATAGAACTTTTTTTTAATGTCACCGTCGTCTTTATTTAGCTGATTGATATTGTAGATGTTTTATTGCTTGAATGAATCTATGTGTGGCTGTGTGCTGTTGTTTTTTTGTTGTCCTCAAAGTTTAATATTGAAATCCTTTCATGGTTTATGGAAAATAGCTCTCATAACTCTTCCATTGATTTTCTTAAACAGGCTGACAAAGCCAGAATCCTTTTTGGCACACTATAACAGGCTGAGTTATGCATTGTTTTTGCAGAGTTCCTACCACATTTGCTTGTTAATTCACAGTATTGAGAGGCAGGACATGAACCCAGTGGCTCCTTCCATGGACTTTCTTGTGCTTCTATGACTCTTCACCTGTTCCATTTATTTCCCTACATATTAAGACCTCCAGTGCATTTTATGCATGCATGAATATTAATTTTAACATCTCAAAATGAGCCCACAACAATGGGAGTCAAAGTGTGTTTATGAAGACACCAGTGCTATAAAATCCCTCTTGCTGCTGCCAGACAAGCACCTGCGGCGAGGAGAGGCAGAGAGTCACAGTGTGATCTTTTTCTGTCCTCCTTGCGGGGGTATTTTTATCAGAGCTGGTGAGCAAGACTAGTCTTAGACAGGGAGGGTCTGCCCTAGAGCACAGGGCTGCAGATGAAATGTGTATACACCGCAGACGTCTTGGGCTTCAGTGAGACCTTTACACCTCGGTGTCTGTTTGTGTCTGGCTGCTTGTTTGTCTGTTTTTTTAGCAGCTAGACGAACAGTGGATTGCAGGACTTATTATTATGTGTTTTTCCAATAAAGAACCAAAACGGCAAGCTGCAAGCCTCGGTAGGTGAAGAATGGAAGTCTCCCCTCTCATTCGTCATGCTGTAGCACCATCAATATGCAGCATGGAACTTTTAAATCACGCAAGGCAACATTAGCGGCAAAGAAAGTTGACATGTGCAGCCATATTTCAGGCTGCTGTCACAGCTATACCTACAGGTAAACGTGCTCAGGATTTCGAACAAACTATTTCATTCCAGTCAGCACACAGAATCGACTAAATCAAGTGTCTGAACATTCCCATGCTTAATACCCAGGAAGCTTTTCATCAATTGAAATCGTTTGAAGAACGAAGAGCGCAGCTGAACCAACTTGCAAACCCCTCATCTCTTATGAGCTGCAGGCACAGGAAGGAGAGCCACTAATCACCCTCTCTCCTTCCATCTCCCCCTCTTCTCTCCCTCCGTCGCGGCCTTGTCTCGTGTCCAACCCAGCTGACACAGGAGCCACCAGTCGCTCGTAACTCTTGATGGTGATTTGCACTTTATACACAGGCACAACAGCACACACACACACACACAAACACACTCACACACATACATGCGTACGGAGAATCTTGCAAGTTGCACACACGCAGCATTGGTGATTTATGTTCAAACATCTCCTGGAGGTCCAGACTTGGCTCTGACTTGGATCTATTGATATGCCCCGATATCATTAATTGAAACATAGCCTAAATCAGAAATCGTGCTTGAATTTTACTAATGCGATTTGTGCAAGAGTTCCCTTTAAAACTAATTACTGCTGAGTTTTTCTGCCTTGGAGCGATCTCAGTGTGTGTGTGCAGCAGCTACCTTTCTGTGTGTGTCTGCACTTTGTTGTGTATCTGTGTGTACTGAACGAAGTGTGTGTGGATTCCTGCGTTGTAACCCCTCCTCATTCTGTGACCCCTTGTGTCCCATGAAAGCATTTTTCTCTGTTGAGGTTGAATTTCTATAGCAGGTGATAAATCACTGCCATTCCAGGTAAACATGTGAGTACACAAACACACACAGAGACATGCACAGAGATGCAAGACTCTCACACACAAAGAGCCTTGAATGTTCTCTCTTGTGCATTAATTCCTGTCAGTTGTGTGAATACCGTTGTGTATTATGTTTAATATATTGCTCTGAGTCATTAATGTTTCTCTGACTCTCGTCAGCCTCCAGCTCCCTAGCCTCCTGCGTGTGTGTGTGTGTGTGGGTGGGTGAGACTGAATCAGTCACACCTATAATCTGAGAACCACTCCAGGTCCAGGTCCAGGTCAGCTGTGAACCCAGAACCACAGTCAGGCTTGTTAATCGTTTTGTGATGGAGGAACAGGGCCGCCCTGCCATGGCGCTCCACGTGAACAGGGTCATTTGTGGCTCACAGTGCAGGTGATTGGAAATCCCATGATTCCTAAATCGGTTTAGGCAGTAAGTTGGCTAGTGGATCAGAACAGAAGCTAAAGCCCCTGTTGTTGTTATTGTGGGTTAGTGGGATTGGAGACAGAAACTGTTTGCTACAAGGTGGAGCAAGATGCAAGTAAGACCCATGAACACTTGTATTGGCCTAACATCTAGCAATGCTGCTTTACAGTTGTGTGACTGCCCTGCGTGTGTTGCATTCAAGGGTCAAAATCTCATTTGCTTTGAGTCTAATTCCTTTCTAGGCGAGAGAGAGTTGAGAAAGTAACAGGAACATATTGGGCAGCCCCATTATTTGAATTATCTTAAAGTACAACTGTATACATATATATGTGTATTTAACCGAGGTTGCTAATGTTGGCAGCATAACTAGCTTGTACTTTTTGAGTGGAAGCTATTTATCTAGCTTGCTTGAGTAGGTGCAGAATTATCAAAGTTTATATCTCTCCACAAAAAATAAGAAGAATTTAGATTTCAGCTTGACTTTAAGCTGAAAAATCAAGCAATAGATTATTTAGATATATTTGAAGCTACTGTTTGGTCCGTTGCTGCTGGTAAAAAAAACTTAAGTCGGTTATCTTTCAATCATGGCATCTAAGGTCATGACTTTTAATCCATCTACAAACATTTAGAAAGGAGCGGCCCCGGAGCTCTGTAACCACTGCACGCTGATTTACTCAAATAGAAATTTTAATGTGTGTGTTGAATCTCTATTCCCTCTGAATCCTCCCCTCCCCACACGATTGGCTTTAGACTCCAGCGGCTGATTGCTGCAGATGTGATCTATCAAAAACATCTCCAGCGTGGGAGGTGCCCCATAGCACAGTCAGTCAGCTCTCATATCCTGGTAGGAGAGGATGTGAGCTGCATGACTGGCAGATGAAGTGGATCTCTGCTCTCTCATTAGGAATTAAGTTTGATGTCTTTCACGCAACTTTTATAACCACTATTGCTTTTTGTGCTTTTCTCTATATGAATTTGGCCTGAAATGATAGAAACCTTTCTACGATGCTGGACGAATAGTAATCTTTCCTCCCCTCTTTAACTTCACCCCTCACTTATTTTCTCACTCTCTTGCGCCTTCATCCCTCCCTCAGGCAGATCACACTGTCTGATCTCCTGCCACAGTGAACTCTCTGTAGCATGAAAGAAATAAGCTATTGGCACCGCGGGATTTTCACACTCATTGCACATTCCTCGCCTGTCAACCCAAGAGCGTCCTTTAATGAAAGTGAAATATTAGTACAAGTAGAGATATTTTTTCCAATATCCTAGTATTTCTATTTTTACTGTAAATAACAATATTAGTTTGAAACCCAAAATCAAACCCGATGGTCCTGCGGGTTATAAGCTAATTCTGCATCAGCTGGCTCGACGAATCCTAAAGCACCAATCAAAGATCATGGATATAATGACGGTGGTGATCAAACTTCTTTGTTAACACAGGTTTTCTTCATCAAGCTCTGTGCACGTTACCATAAAAAGGGGCATTTGGCACGTCATTTGGCTCCTCTTCAGCACAAAATGGACCAATCGTGTGTCGTCTACTTTAGCTACTTGAGCTATGAAGAATATAGAAAAATAACAAAAAAAACACTGTTGCTGCACATGAAGTAAGAGAGGAATGCTGGCAGAAAACTGTTCATCATGTAAATCATATTTAAACATTATACTCATGATTTGCATTTAGGTCTGACACCATCACTTAATGAAAGATTCATGGAAATCACTCTAGTTTTTGGCCAACTCAGAGAGAAATGAATTTTACAGATATAGAATATTAGCTGTGATAAATACAACAGCCTAATCAATTTTGTAATCGGTTTTCTATTAGCTGCAGTACCAACCGTGTAAAACTGACTTGGTCTTACACACTGATCCTTTAATGTTCTGGGAAATAGAGCCAGTGTAAATGAATAACAATTAGCTGAATATGCTAATGTCAGTATTCCACTTTCCCTGTACTGCTGGAGCTCTGAGGGACTTCAGATGGTGTGTATGTACACACCCTTATTGTTCTCTCTCTCTCTCTGCTGCATATCAATGGTTGTGCATCGCTCCAGGCCTCTGTCTCATTGCACCTCCTCTCCCATTTTTCAGCACTTTAAATGAGGCTTAGCCGGTGCTTCGCTGCAGAGCTGACTGCACTCCGCTCACCTTGTTTAGTCATGATTTCCCACCTGAGCGAGGAGTGCTGTTTGATCTCATTTGTTTAAAATCATCTGATGTTATTAAGTCTGTACCTCCTGGGCTTCTGGGGCTAGCAGGTTGGCGCTGGCCGGCTCCCTGTATGTTTGTCTGCTTGCCCCTTTGGTGAGGTCTGAGAGTGCTGCACTTTATTAAAAAAAAAATGCTTTCTGGCATTTGTTGTGGCAATTTATCTTACAATGTGATTTTCTCAGTTAATTAGTCAACTTTAATTAATCATTACGTTCATAAATTCTTCATCACGCCATCTGTTTGGTTGAGTAGATACAGGAATGATACAGAAAGTATTTGCAATAATTGGAGACACTCGTCATCATGAGTACAGTCAAAACAGAGCAGGAGGGAATACATTTCACACCGTGTTGCTATTTTCATGCATTCAAGTTAAGCATAATCCCTCTATTAGTTGTACAGTAACACACAAACAGCAGAGAGGCTTGCACCACCATCTTTGCTGTGCACCTGTTTCTGCTGCAGAGGACGATATCATGCACAGAGGATGATTTTATGCACAAAACATAGAATATCTGGTCATATAACCAATATGGACAGTTCAGTGTTATTAAGCTGTTGGCAGCTGAAATACCACAGGACATCTTGCAGCAGGTAGAGTGGCCCAGAGCAACCAAAGCAACTGGAAAACGACAGGAATCTCCCTCCCTCCCTCTCTCCCTCTGTCTCTGTGTCTTTTGGGCTATTTGTTCAGAGCAGCAGCAGAGGATCTCGGGTGATGCTGTCTGATTCAAACGGGATCAAAGCATATCAGGGCTGCCAATGGGAGAGATATCAAAGCGGCAGGCTTACACACGCGCACACATATTCAGTTGACACACACAAACACACAAAGTGAGGCATTGTGTGTGCAACGTGCATGAGAGCTCACAAGAGGACAGATACACAAACAGACACGCACACACAAATGCACGAGAGTCTATCTGGTCTTGTGGTCATTTTTAAAGAGGGAAACCAGAGTTTGGGAGGTCGCAGCATAGAGCGTGTACGGATTAATTGTTGCTTGGTGTGAAACAAACCCACTGACTGATTGGCTGCTTACCCAGTTACTATATATGCATTAACAGTACCAAACATTTATTGATGACAGATTTCATCATCAGTATTTTTTCCATTTGATAACAGTGTGAAGAAAAGAACAGCAATTTGAAGACATAATATTTGACTATGTTATCTGACAGTGAGCATTTCTCATTTTTTTGCCCTTTTATAGAGTAAACGATTACAAAACAAACAAAAAACTCTCAAATGAAGGATTAATGATGATGGAAATTAATTGCTTCAACCTTAATATAGATTATTGCTGGACCTTATCAATACAGTGTGGCAGCTTTTATATTGGTTGAGTTTGGAACAGACAGTCTTTGCTTGCAATGCATTGTAATGTGTGAGACGCACTCACCGTCCACCTCATTTGGTGATGCAATAAAATACAACAACTCTGCTATGAATTCTACCTTAATGAAGCTTTCAAATTTTCGGTTTTTGCTGACATTGTCAGAAACATGTCTTTACAGATTAATTCTGTAAGACAAAGAACAAAATATAAGGAACCCCTCTCAGTGCAATGCAGTCCAGTTCAGCACCACTGCAAACCTGTAGATCAAGACTGAACATATCATGACATATCTAAGCAGTAATTTGTGTGTGAGTGCTATTTGCGTCAAGTAGAGGTGCTCTCACCTGCAGAGCCGTGAAGCCCTGCAGGGCCTGTAGTAGCTGCCTGAGTTGCAGATTGATGAATTTTGAATGAAGGTCTCTGTATATATCTCCGGGTGACTCTCTCGCGCTCTTACTCCTTTACTCTCGCTGTCTGTCGCTGTCTGTATCTCTGCTCTCCTCTCTCTGAGGCGCTGCACTCGTCTTCAGCTGTGATCTTTCCTTCCTTCCTTTTTCTTTTTTTTTTCTTTTACGCCACCAGACAGCTGCGGGACGCACATCTCCACACTCTTGTTTCTGTTTACTTCAACACTATCTGCAGTGTACACATCTTGGTTAAATTGGTTTCAGCAAACACTTTTCCCAGCCAGATTGAGTGAGTGAGTTTGATATCCTCCAATATCAGATTGCCTGCCTACCTGCAGAGGACACGCACTGACGCAATGGCTTCCACCTGGTGCCACTGCCTCAAATACCTGCAGGCAGAAAAACACACACATCTCTGCTGTGTACACACACATACACCCTCTCTCAGACGGGTGTAACGCAACATGTAGGACAAAGTAACAGCTGCAAAAACCGTATTCAAACATCAACAGACGCAGGAATCTGAGCACAAAGACAGAATGAAACAAACAGACAAAGACACAAGGGGACAAACAAGAAAGGGAAGGAAGAAATGAGGCTGAGTGGAGGCTAAACACGTATTTTGGTAAGCTCGTCATGCACACTAATCCCATTCCTCACCACCTCCACATGCCACAACACACACAGAGCATCTCGCCTTCATCCTGCATTTGCTGTGGTTTTCAGTGTAATGGTCTGGAGGAGACAGCTTCTGGGTAGCAGTTTGATTTCTAAGTCAAGCGCAGTTCATTAGTTCGTCTCTCCTTTGTCTCTTTTCACATCCTCTGTGTTGCTTTGGAGAACACAGGTTTCCCCCTTCCGGTTTCATTTAACGCTGTGTTTTTTGCTTAAGCGTGCCCTTCCTTCCAATTAGCTTTCTTGAGTTTAGATTTACATTTTATACACTTGCGGGACATTTTCTGTCAGCGAGGAGCGCAGCAGTCAGTCACAGCGCAACCACAGATACATGAACCAAGCAGAAAAATCACAGCTTCCAGGAAATAGTGTCGTCTATTTTGTCACTTACGTAAAGGAGCTCTGTGGAGTTTTCTTGTAAAGAAACAAAAGTTATGTTTACATCCAGTGTTACTCAGTAAAACACATTGTGTGCATCCTCGAGGTCTAACAATCGTGTTGAGTGCATTTTCCTGCCTCACAAAACAGCTGAAAAGCCAATTTTTTTTAAAAAAAAATATTATATTCACTATTATTTACATCCAGGTTTACCAACTTGCTCTTCTTCTTCCCTCCCTTTGCTGGGGACTGCAACATATCAGATCTGTTGAACAGTGGAATCGTGCAAAACACACATAAGAAAGACATATTGCTTTTTGATATAATGTCTTTATTTATATGGAACGTATTAACCGCCAACATTAAAAAATCATTTCTCTTAAAACATTAGCATCGTGAAATGATAATAAAACAGTGGCAACGGCAATCTGAGTGGGTCAGACTTTTAAAAAATTTAAACGGTTAAATATTCAAGCACAGTACTTCATCACTTAAGTATCATCACTAATGCACAAGGAAAAATGAAACCACAGCACACTGTGAATGAGTCTCCTTAAATTTCCAATTTCAATCAACACCAACCGCGTTTTGTTGTGTATGAATCTTGGGAAGCACTTTGGGCTGCACCTTTGAATTAAAACATGCTATACAAATAAAGTTATTCTTATTGTTCTTATTCTATCGTTGTGCATTCGTGAACGTGATACAGTAGGCAGCAGTGTTCGATGATAAATGATGCAATGGATACAAAAATGTAAGAGGCATTTAGTGAGAAATTAGGGCAAGTGTCCCTTGTGCTGACAATGGTCATTAATTAAGGATTCCCAGCAAAAACTGTTGAAATCCAGCCTGCGATAGAATAGAAAACACTCTTCTTCCTCATTCCTGTATCACTTTCACTGCTTCCTCTCATGAATCAGGTATGAGGCAAACACTGTGGCTCTTTCTATAATGGTCCTATTATGTCTGAATAAAGCATTAATTAATGGCATGTATGGTTGAGTGACAGAAAGCCATTACTTTAACAGATGAAGCCAGCAGTGCTTTGTTTATATTTTCAGTAAGTGACATCACCAGTGCAGCTGCATGTCCGTCCATACCCTGACTTCCTAAATCTCCGCCAGTATTGACTTTGCCCTCAGATGGAGAGTATCACCTTGATGTCTGCACTGATCACACTCAGAGGTCACTGATAATGATCAAAACAATTTCTACTGAGAGGCAGCGAGAGAGGGTGTCGCCCGCCTTCCACCCTCCACCTCCCCTGCTTCATGGCTTCAATTACTCGGTGTGACGGCATCAGTATGAATAATGCAGCAGTCTCCTGCCCCGGCCTGGAGTACGACGTACGCCTCTGCGTGCACACTAACATGAAAGAAAGAGGGCAAAAGTTCTTTTGAATGATCAAAGCCCAGCTGGAATAAGAACAGCAGCAATGCAGAAGCTGAAACAGCAGTGTGTTCTACCAACTGAGCTTAATCACTGAACTTATACATTCCCCTCAACATGTGAACCCATGTGATCTTTGTCCTCAGCTGCCATTATTATCCAGCATTTCTATGTTTAATAGTGTTTACAGCTGAGCTTTGTGCTTTTTTGCCCTGAGATGTTTTTGCTCCAGGCTCCTCTGATGCTGATGAAGGATGTTTTATCCTAATGAGGCTTACATGGGTAATTAAAAGGCTGGTTAGAATGGACCATAGATTTAAAGATTCTAATCCAGTTGCACACTGAAATAGTTTCAAGGCTAAAATGTGTCCACGCGCACTGTGGTGCATTCTTTCCAGGGTTGCATTGTGATCAGTAAGTCACGCTGGGTGGAGCTGACTGTCACAGAGGCCATCGTTTGATGAATGGCGCCGTACTTCGTCTATGGCATCCATCTCCACATGCAATCTGTTATCCTAGCTTCTACGTCACACCAGCACCCTTCTCCAATATACAGTCCTCTCCTATGGTCTACACCCTGAGTATAACAACCCTGTAAAATGTTGTTTTGTAGGTTTTATCACTGATATTATCCATATAACCTATTAAACATAAGAATTTCAGAAACACACCTTTTTGTACCTAGAAAAAAAAGACTCTCTCCAACTAATCTGAGGTAGATATCATGTTCTAATGGGAAATAAAGATGAGAGACATGGATGAAGTCATGAAAGAATGCCAAAAAGTGCTAAGAAAGATGTATGCAAAAGGCAAGCCCAGAAAAGCAAAGGCCAGCAGTGGCTATTAATGTTATTTCAGACCAAAGAAAGAAGCAGAGGGAGACTTCTCCTCTTCTGCCGGTCTTCCATTCCCGTCTCTATCCCTCCATCTGTCTCTGTCACCACAAAATCAGTAATGGCACAGAGAAAAACACCACGCTGCAAATGGGAAAGGAAGGATGAGTAAGAGAGAGGAGATAAATGTGTGTGTGCATGCATCTGGTGCGTGCGTGTGCGCGCTTGTGTGTTTTGTTTGTGATCTGTGTGCCGAGCATCAATGATTCATCGTCATCCGTCTCCCACGCCCTGTCTGCCAGACTGAGTCGGGAGAGTGTTGTTTGCTTGGTACCAGCGTGTGTGTCGTGTTAGGCCTCAAGGCATGGTCGCATTTGCCTTCGGTCCAACGGAAGTGCCCCGCACGCAGCACCCGCAGAAATTAGGTGGAGTCACAGGTTCGATGGAGGTCATAAAAAATATTGAGCAGAGCGATAAAAAGCATAAACATTCTGCGAGAGTAGTGCAGCAATTGTAGTCTAGTCTAGTGTAATTTTCAAACAGAATGATGGCACACCACAAGAGTAATTACCCCTTAATTTTCATACGCAACATGCATCAACACAACACTGTTTCCTTTGGCCGACCATGCAAATTTGCTGGTTGAATAATGCTGAGCTTTGACCTGCAAGTCAGCTGCATGTAGCACTGAAGCAGGAAACACATTCTTGACTTCTCAGTTGCGTGAGCTTCAATTAAAGACTAATGCAAGTGTGGCTACGCCTTCTTGCGCCATACCAGGGGACGAATCAGCAATGCCCTCTTGTCACAGCCCATCGCAGTGCTAGTGAGAGGATTTTCTGAAGATAATTTTTTTTTTGCCCAGAAAAAAGGAAGATGGAGATGGAAAAGTCCTGATTTTGCCATCCATCACTATCTGATCTGGTAGAGTGAGATTTACATCTCTCTTCAACTCACACCACCAGTGACTTTGTTGCTGTGTGAGGCAAAGTTGCTGAGTTGCTCCCTTGATGCCAGCATGCCTGCTGTTGTGTGTTGGTGTTGTTAATCATGGTGAGATTCTCTTAGGAAGCGCACAAGCTGTAGCTGATAAAAGTGTGCATGTTAATATAGGCTGGAGGAAAGTGGCTGCAGCTACAATTTTGTATTTTGTGATCGGCAAACAAACTGAAAACATGTTTTACAGTAACTCAACTTTATTTATATAGCTCTTAAGACACAAGACAGTTGGTCCAAAGTGTTTTGCAGCACACACACACGGGACCAAAGACCAAAGAAAGACATTGAATGTGCCCCCCTTCTTTGAATCTGTGCAACAGTCTGATCTCCACATTTGAAAGCTTCTAGATCTGCCCCTGATTACAGATATATGCCCAAATATAACTAAAGAGTTGAATTTACACATCAAAAGCTACATTTTGTGTTTGAATGTCACTGTGTTTGACCTGTCAGTCATTCTGGGATTGATAACACGTTTAATCCTGTGTTCTGATTGTTCTCTGTGATCGGGTCAATAATGATTCTCAGGCTGATGAAAGTGATGAACTGTGAAACTGAAGCTATACAGGAGGAGGCACCCTGGTGGAGATGTTGAAGGCTCACCTCCAGGGTGCTGAGCAGCACATTGCCTGTCAGAAGGAGAAGGTCGGTGAGCCCTGTGCCACAATGGAGACAGAGACAACAGAGAACAAGCCTCTGTGCAAAGCTCCAGACAGTTTTAGGGTGGAGCTGAGTGAGCAGGAACAAAGCGCCGCCATCAGCAAGAACTCGAGGCTGAGAAAAAGTCTCATGCTGATGCAGGGGTTGATGGAGGAGCAAGATGCCCGCTGTCGGAGAGAGTGGAAACAAGGCCGGAGGAACTGGCAGCCAAGCTTACCAAGCTCAAGAGTGAGGAAGAGGTCAGTCAGGCCCTCCAGAGAGAAGTTATCTCGCTGCAGGAAAAGCTGATAAGGAGCTGGAGGAGGAGTCCTTCACTGTTTTACATGCCCTCGAACTTGTTCCCGAGCTCAAAGTCTTTGAGGAGAAGCTGCCAGAGTTAAAAAAAAAAAAAAAAAAAAAAACAGTTGCTAAGTCTGGGGAAGAATCCACCACCTCCTCAGTTTGAAGGAGAAAAATAACGAGAAGAAGAAATCTTGGCGTCTGAGACCATAACACCTCAGCAGCTCAGCACAGACCACCACTGACAGCTGTGTGCTGCAAGACAGCAGGGTGGTCCAGCGGTTAGCACTGAGACCTGACGGGCAGACCTCAGCTGACTGGCTGCTTTCTTTCTGTGCAGAGTCTTTATGTTCCTCCCCGTGTGAGCTGGGTTTCCTCTGAACGCTTCGGTTTCCTCCCACACTGCAAAGACGTGAAGGTGACGTGATCAGTAAACACAACATATTTGCATTGTAAACCCGACTTTGCAGGGGGCATTTCAGAAAAAGGAGAGAGAGAGAGAGAAGCAGTCAGTCAGTCAGCAGACATGAAGCGAGAGACGGAAGACAAAGACAGGAGTTGTGAGAACAGTCTGCTGTTCCAGCGGCGAGTCTTGTTTCTTGGTTGGTGTTGTGTGACTAACTTGATGGGAACTGCTCCCAGGATGAGGGTAGCCAGAGGCTTGTTTGGGAAGTGGGCCATTCATTGGTTTCCTAATTGGTGGGAGTGCAGCGAAATGGCTGACTTCATTGGCCTGTTTTTTGGCTGCCTTTCCGCCAATGAAATGCACTCAAGAGAGCGGAGGCTGTGGCCCGAAGGTCACAGATACACAGCGGCCGTTCCAATAGGAAAATACTTACAGACACCAACACATGCTCACAGACAAAACTCACACTTTAATGTAAGAGAAGCTTTGGTGTGGCTATTTAAATGTCTTAATCTTTATCAGAGAAAAACAGAACTCTCCTTAAAGCAATGCCATTCTTAATACCCATGAAATGTCCTTGTGAGATAGAGCCAGACATGCTGGTGTTAGTGATCAGATTTGTGGATATGGACTTAAAAGCCATGTGAGTCTTTAGTCTCCATTTGTGTCAGACACAAAGCACTGCTTTGTTTCACTTCACTTTGACAGGCAACAATCTGCGCTCAAAAACATTGCAAATACTCAGTGATAATCTGATTTCTCTTCAGCTGCATGCTGTGTGTGTACAGAACAACAAAGCTTTGCCAAAGTTATAAATGACACTGGTGCATTAATGGGAAATGTCTTTAAAGCCAAGGACGTGTGCACTGTCTGCAGCAGAAACGCATCCAGAAACCTTTCTGATCTGGAGAGTGTTTTTATTTCTGCTCAGGCAGCAAGCACTTTACAGACAGTTCATGTCATCATGCAAAACAGGAAGCGAATCAAACTTTTACGCTTCCGTTCATATCGGCACCTGCCACAAGTGTCAAACCTCGACGTCTGGAGCTGCTCTCTAACCTTCTTTGAAACGCTTGCCATACACTATGTTCTTCTTCTGGGGAAAAAAAAAAACCCTCTTTCACAGCTTTCTGGCTTATCAGGCACACACACACACACACACTCAAACAAATCTTTAAAGAGCAACTGCAGCCAAAGATGGACTCCCCCACTGCTTTCCCCACTTTCCCATTGAAGATCAATTCACATGGATTACATAGACTGGGGGTGTGCTTATAAAGGGACTTCTAAAAATAGATCCCATGGAACAAATGCCACCATATGCTTGTGCTCCTCGATGCCAATCAATGCAGTGACCTTTTTCTTAACTTGCTCATTGTGTCATTCGTCCTCCTCTGGCTGTATAGCCTTTCCCCTGTTCTCCTTTGCCCTCTCTTTCCCCTCCGTTGCTCCTCTCCTTAGTCTCTAACAGGTGACGGCAGTGTACGTAGCTTGGTGTTGTCAGGCTGGTGCTCCTCTGCTCCCTAACAGGCTGGTCAGACTGACACCTCAGTACATTGGGCACTGGCAGCTTGAGTATGCTATTTCCCCATCACCCTGTTTGTCCTTTTCTCAAAGTGACTCGTGCACAATGTCTGCGGTTTGAATCAGGTTAATGACCTTCAGCCAATGCCTCCCTCTATCATTCTCTAGTGACTGCTTCTACTTTTTATACAGCCTACCTCTATACTGCTAAGGTTACTGGGGGTCAGTAACTTGCAACCTTGCTTTTTTGCAGGACACGTAGTTGATTGGTGCATTGGCGGTTTGAATGACTGATCCTTCGATTAAAGGACAATCTCAATAACAGCTTGGTCACTTAAGTATCCCTGCCACCCTGTATGCCAGTGGTCATCAACTGGCAGCCCACGGGCCACATCCTGCATGCCAAAGTTCCCCATTTGGCCTCCAGAATATCAATGAAGTGAGAAAATGTGTGCATCTGACGTTACTCACCAGTGGAAGAGGTCCAGCTCCTCCTGAGTGTGACTGTTGATTAGCTTGTAAACCCCTGGCAACAAGCCAAAAAGTCTGTTTCATTCATAATGAATTATGATTATGAATTAGTTCACTCATCTACTGAATCAGATTATTTTCTGTTAGACACAAGAGGCGCCACTCAGGTTCATTTTCATTGGACAACTGTTGTCTTGAGTCTCAAACTGAGTAGTTTTGTTGCTTCCTGGGATCAAAATCTGCCTCCTTGGTGGAGATCTGAGAGCATTTTCTAGTTAAGTAACTAGTTTTCATTATGGATCTTCCATGTCTTTAAAAGTCTGATCCCAATCATAGAGGCCAAAACAATAACATAAATTTTGTAAGAAAATTAAAATATTAAACAACAATACGCTAATGAAAGAGGCTAATTAAATGCCTAAATAAATTGGGGTTTTTTTTGAAAGTCTGGCCTCCACAATGTCTGCTCAGAAAAATTCTGGCCGTTGGACAAATCTAGTTTAGGACGCAATAGAAAAAGATAATGTTTTGAAAAGTAATATTTTGAAAAAAGCTTTCTTGTGCACTGTGCATTGTGTAATCTCTCAAATCCTGTTATTTCAGTGGATTTTCATTTCCTGCCGAGGTGTTTCATGACATTAAGAGGATAAAACCAGGGTTCCCACTCAGACACTGACCTAAAAAAAAACCCCACAAAAAGCCATGCCACCTCACTGAAATTTAATTACCATCATGGGCTTTGTAGTTCTCTCAGAGGACATTTAACAAATTAATTTTGTTTACAGACATTCGCCTCTTTCAACCTCTAATCATATCTTGATTTTGGCTCCACATAATTGCTCAGATAAAGGCTGCAGGGAGCTGTGGTGTTCATTATCCACACCGAACAGCCAGATGGAGAAAGAGTTGAGTGGTGGAGAGCATAACCGCAGTCTATTCTGTCACCAGATTTCCCACGTTGCTCGGCTGCTGCAGAGCTCAGCCTCTCCGCATGCTCCCTTTAAAATCCCATGTGGTGCTCTGGCTGTACAGAAGCTGGAGGCTGAGAGCAGATTATCTCACTTTCCCATATGCTCTATACAGTATATCCACACAGAAATATATGTAAATACACTGCAGTCTGTGCAGCTTTATCATTTCATTTGGAGAATGTTGTGCAGGGTTTCAAAGTGACCTATATCCGATATGATTTTGAACAGACCTATGTCCTAAAATGACCCACATGTGCAGCTGAACAACAACAAATGATGTGACATCTGGCCAGCTGTTATAGGTACCAAATGCCCTAACCTAATTGTCACAAATGCTGGATTACACTACTGTATGAATGCTCTAGTTTTGTTTGAAATGAGTCACCTTCGCCAAATGTTAATTATATTCCACTCCATGCAGAGCGACAGTAAAAACAACACAACCTGTGGTATCTGGTAGCTCAGACTGCAGCCACAGGGACACGGATTTCAAACCGTGATTCAATTCCAAAAGACCAAATTCCTTGGAAAAAAAAGATCAATTAGAATACTTTCAACTGCAGCCTGACTATCAGTCTTTCAAACACATTATTGATGAGTCATTGTGAACTGACTGTAAACACTATACAGGATGCTCACTGTGGGTTTTAGTTATCATACACTCAAGACATAGAAGGGACAAAATGCTTCACAAAATAAGCTGAAATAAGGTGGGTTTCCTCGAGAGCTACTCTGCAGTAATGTGGTCACTTTTGTAGTACATTGCAATGACAAAGGTACAGTTTTAATACTCTTACTGCAGTCATCTCCTGATCTAAACGTGTGATCTATTGCTGTGTCAGGATGCAACGATACCAGTATATCAGGGGTCAGATGTTAGGTTGATAACCTGAAAGAAGATATGGTATTGATACTGAACTCTGAACTGACTCTGAGACTAGGTGTCTCTAATGGAGAGTTATTTAGCTGTCATGTGTATTTTTAAACTTATGTAAGGTTCAAGGTGTTATCCTGTTTTTATTAACTGCCAGAGAATCAGTGTTGGCAGTGATTGATGTTGGTGTGACAGACTCTTAAAAATCGGGACCACTGCCTAAGAAAACCAGACTCTGTGTGAGCAGTTTGTAATTCACTTTTGTCCCTCTGTTCATGCTCTGTCTGAGAGCACTTTGTCCCAATATAACTTATTTCCAGTCTACCATAATGTGCCACGGGCTCTCCCAGCTGCCGACACATTTGTCTGCAACAGCCTGGATGGTGAAGGTCTCAAGTGAGGGAAACAGGGAGAGAGGAGGAGAGTAAAGTTGACAGCTTTAGGTCCTGAAAGAAGGAACCATTGGGGGACGAGATGGCAAGTAAATTGCCTAAAGTTAGACTTTTTAAAGACGCGGGTCAAGTGAATGTAGCAGAATACCCTGCCATGAATCTGCAGCACTGTAGCTGTCCAGGATAAATGCTGCAGTGTACCAGAGACACAATCAAAAGTGTGCAAATTTAAACTGCTGTGAAACACACGCTGTTTGCAAATGTGTCTCCAGTCACAGGGATCTGTTCATTTAATGACCCTCTGCTCTGCATTGGAGAGCCTGCCAACCACTGGGTTATCTAAAAAATGGAAACAGACACTCAGTGTTTCTGTACCCAGCTCATATGGTCATACACTGTACTGTACGTCGTCTAAATGAGTGGCATGTAATGTGCTGTTTTGGTTGCAGTCTGGCCATTTTTGCCAGTATTGCAGAGCATATTTCCAGCTGAGGTGTATGTTTACACTGAGTGCATCAGTGTGTCCTTCACAAGTACACATATGTGAAAGAAAAAATAGGAGGAGGCAGATGCAGAAATATGAGAAAGACTGTGGTAAAATGTTAGAGGAGGCAAGAGAAGGTAGAGGTCAAGCAAGAAGAGAAGAGAGAAAGAGTGCATGGACACAGATACACCTCTAAGCACCTTATTATGCAAGATGAGCTCTTTTTATATTCCACTTCCTGCCTATCTGAATGTCAATCATAGAGACACATGCAGGTGATCAGCATTCCAGCTGCTTCCTGGAAAGGTTATGTACAGCACCACTGCTGAGAGAGAGAGTTGTTTTTCTGTCTGCTGCAAACCAGATGCTGTTTTAAATCATTCCGACAGGTCAGTGCAGCTGTGCCCTGAAAATCTCATACTGTAGGCTTTTTAGCAGTTGACCCACGACCTTGTCCTTTGTCCTTCGGCCTGTTCTGCCAAGACTGAATATATTTGAAAAGAGTGTTTTTAGTGCTGGGGTGTATCAACACAGATGGCATAGCTCAGGGAAAATCTCTGCAATGAATAGGTAAAGCAATCCCTAAAACAGTGCTTAGTGCATACAGTACATGTCAACCTGGGTACTGTATATAATCATTAAACATACACTAGGAAGTGTCATGCTGGTAAAGATATCTATGTACATATTCACCCACACAGTCTGTTAAAAGAACACATTTTCTTGGTCTGTGTTTTCTTTTCACAAAAAAAATGTCATTTTTGCAGCATGTATAGAAAATAAATCGCCCTGTTCCCACTTCTACCTCTTGCACAAATCTGCTCTGGTGTGTACAAATACACAACCACAGAAGCGGTAAGAGATGTGGATGAAAGGCCATTAATTCTTGTTTGGAGTTAGATTTTCTTCTAGTCCTCACTGCGGAAATTAATCAATATTAATAACCCTTCCCCGTTGTGTACTAAATTTGTTTTTGAATGAGCCAGTCTTCAGCTGAGGACATATTTGGGCTGCAGTTTACATATTTGTGTAACAGATCAGTGACAGCAAGCAGAATAGCGATAAGGGAAAGTTTCTTCAAGTGAACAGGACCATATTTGATTCCTCACCACACTTTGCACCATGCTCTCATTGAGCAAGCTCATCGAACACAATGCTGATCATTATTCTTTTATATTGCCTTTGAACAAATAGGTGATGCTAGTGCTGCAGAGGGTACAAAAGTAGATGTTGACCAGTTAGCTGAATAGCTGTATAGAGTGAAAGATTCCTGTAGAGATGACAGAGGGTCCTCTAGGAACAGTCACACATCATCTGCATAAAGACTAATTTTGTTCTGCCTTGTGCATGTTTGTATACCCTTAATGATCGTGTTTTGGAGCATTTTAGTGCTTGCAGCCAAAAAAATATAGCAAAGAATAAGGGAAGATGTGGGGACAAAGTGAATTTACAGTTAGCCCCTTGGTGGTGATTGGTTGTTGGTAGCTTATTTGCTTGCTTCAATAATACTTTTATTGAATACTACTAGTGTTCCAGTACATACATAGATATCAGCTAAACCTCTTTAGTTTTCAGATGATATCTACGTGTCCTCTGATAAATGTGAACAAATATTAGCATAAGATCAGATCAAGATTACAGTCTTATTCCCTTATAAAAAATAGATTTTTCATGTGTGTAGAAAAGGTTTATTCCTGGTACAAAATGCTGGAGTTGCTATAAAGAATGCAAGACTGTACTAGATATAACTCCTCCTGCTTTTCACTCATTAAGACCTCACAACTCGAGGGCCATAACTTTCCAAACATCAGGCGCTTTGATCTAACCCTGGAGCTGAAAACAATCAACATTTTCGTCTTATTTTTTTCTATTAACAAGAACAGTCACTGTGCAAGTCTTCAGAAGAGACTAGTGTCTATTGATGTTCTGTAAAAGTCTACCCCCACCCCTCTTTCTTCTCCCTTTGCTCCCATCCCTACAGCAGCCTCAACAGAAGCTGAACCAATTCATTAGAAGGCTCAGAAAGTCAATTATGGTAATGGTTCCCTTTGCCAGGGGAGGTGGAAACTCAGCAAAGCCAGATACTTTTTATTGCACTTCTTCTGCATGTTTTATATTTTTTATTTAGACCTCATTTATATGTGCAAATCAATCTTCTGAAGTATAGAGGGCAAAAGGGCTGGAGAGACGAGAAGAGGATGACAAGGAGGAGTCGGTTCTCAAGAATCCACGCAGTAGAGCAAAGCCAATGTGATGATAGAGGGAGGGTAGACCCGGTGTCAGGAGACCATCCACAGGAATCCCTCTTACTTATTCATGCAGCAGCCGAGCATCAGGGAATCTCCCAGCCTCATTATGAAATGTGTATTTGCAGAAGCTTGCACAGCAGTGCAGCTCCCGCTTGAAAGGCTCTGCTTATCCACTCCACTCTCCTCCCTTCTCCCTCTCTTTTTTAGATCAGATAACTCTAGGGAAGCAATGTCATGCTTCATTCATCGGGACGCCTCTCCCACTGTCCTGAATCCCACTCTCGCTTTTTTCTCTAGGAGGGAAAGCTTGGCTAATTTCAACAAGTTTGTGTAGCCGGCATAAAGGGAGCAGATGCCCGAGCTGAAGTTTGCATTTACTTATCATCTGTTTTTGTGCCACGTCGAGTGTCAGGCAGAGGGATGCGAGCATTGCACCACTGAGCAACTACATTTAAAGCCAAAACATGTATGTATGCATGTTAAAATATGGTTAAATAGTTTGGGTGACAAATATTCCACAGTTAAATGCATACTATATGTATACTGTAAATGCCATAAATAGGTTTTTCAGTTAAACCCCTCCCCATGAATATGTAATAATTGCTTGGCATCTGTAGCTAGACACTGTACGCCTATCGAGCTTTGCTTTTCTCCACATGCTGATGAATCGGTATACTTCAGGCTGCAGTAAGACCAATACCTTGTCCAAATACATAAGCCAAGCAGCTAAACAGGGTTGTGTTAAATGAAATAGGCCTTTACTTTGAAATAAGATTCTACATTATAAAACTCGGACTAACTAGCTTTATGCTGCGGTACAAGAACAGTATTTCTTCCTATCACGTCTACTACATGGATTATTAACTGGTCAGTGTGCTGACATGCAGCTTTAGCCTCAGTCTTTTAGTCTGTCATGTAGCCATCAAGTGCATATTTAAGACCCCTTTTCAAGATTCATATTATAAATCAAGTCAGCTGGAGGCATTTAAAAGACAGCCAGAGACCATATCAAACAATTCATTGAGCTAACTATGCTAGAATGGAGAATTAGCCGCAGTAAAGACGGGTGAGGTTTAGCAAACAGTCAATTATTTTTTAATCATCATTTTGAGAGTGTGACCATGCATGCTGCTCAGGCATACAGCTTCATTTGAAAATGAATTAAGATTCCACTCAGTTAATATCTCTATAGCCATAACCTTGCAGCCCTCTCCAGTTCTTCTCTATCCTTTTCAGTTCAAAGGTCGCTCCCTGTGGCTCCAGGTCATTTCAGAGTACAGGTGGAAGCTATTTGTATTTCTGCCTTGTATGATGCCGCCGCGATGCTGGTTTGCTCCTCCAGATTCATCTCTGCTCCTTCTTGCCTGGGCCCAGAGGGAGATAAAAGGAGCAAGGCCTCTTCACTGCAGCTCGGCAGCCACCATTAGAGAGACTAGGTTGACCCGTGGCATGAAATTAAGGAGCTGAAGCCCATTGAGCAGCCCAGCTGATAGAAGCAGAGGATAATAAATCGCACTGAAAGAGGAAGGGAGGTTGAGAAGGAGGTGGGGGTGTGCGGGATGGATGTGGCAGCCCATGCAGCCTCCGGGGCACTCAGGATCCCTTTATTAGCATGGCTATTTTCACCCTCTCCTTCAACGGCCTGTCTCTTCATTGAGCAGACGCATCCACACACACGCGCACACACACTAAAACACTCTGTCATGTACTTTGTGTTCCCTCTCCCTTTCTCCCTGCTCTTTTATAATGAGGGTGCTGGAGTCAATGACATGTGCGGTATGTAGAACATACGTATTAAAAACCATAAAATACTTATTTGACCTTTACTGGATGTGCACAAAATGTTGGAACATGTTCGGTAGTTGTGTGGACATCCATACAAACTTAGTGGCATAGATGCTGGATACTGAGGTCAGTGAAGTAAAAATCATAGCTCCTTTGAAGGATTAGGTTGGCTGTATTTTATATCATCAACAATTCCCATAAATCCACCAAAATGAACAGTGCATTAGTCAGTCACCCTGTGTGTGGCTCTTAGCCTCAAGCTCATTCATTCCAAAGGTCTACGGCTTTGGCAACACGGGTAACACTTGGATCAATTCATTATTGTTTTGGTCTTTTCATGGTATTTATATTTAAAAAAAGTAGAATATCATGAGCCTTATCTTTCAAAAAAGGTGTTACTCTTAAATACAGTATATGAATATGTAAATATGCCTGTACCTGTACAAGTCTATTGGTGTTGCATCTTTTAACAAGAAAAAAGGTAAAAATGTGTACATAATACATGGTAAATGGCAATGAATAGTGTGTGTGTGTGTGTGTGTGTGTGTGCTTGTGTGTTTTTTTTTCTCCTTTAACAGGAAATCTGTCTTTGTGTGTTGAGTTTGTTTATCCTCACCAGTGTGTGATAGTGGCATGAAAAAGCAAAAGAAGAGCAGAGGGGACTGCAAGATTAAACACAAAGTTGGCAGAGTTTCATGCAATCCGACGCAACGCTGGCGCAAAGGGAGCGCTTTTCTGAGGGCTTTTCATAAACCTCTCTGTTATGAATTGCTGCTTATGTAATTGGTTGGCATTGAAGCGCCGCGGAGTAAGGAAAAGCCTGGAAAATGATTTGACGTCACATTTGAAAACCTGGGCATTCACTGCAGTGTCACACGTAACAATACACAGCTTGGATCCTGCGTAATACAACTGTGAACAAATACTTTTCATATCTTCAGTACAGCTTTCACACAGAGAGAAAGAATCACTTTTAAAAGCCAATTATTACTAAAAGTGCACAATAACACAAACCACAGTCCTGCCTGACTCAAATTTTTATGGGATTTTATCAATAAGGAGGCTTCATTCTTTCTTAAAATAATTGAAAAAGTCCACAAGGTATGGTTAAAGACCAGTGTAATGGACTGTATTGGTAAATGGACTGCATTTATATAGTGCTTTTCTGTCCTTACTGACCACTCGAAGCACTTTACAACATGAGCCAGCATTCACCCATTCACACACAACACACACACACACACACACACACACATTCATACACTGGTGGCAATCTGCAACCTGACCACTAGATGCCACTAAATCCCACACACTGGTCCTCCCACACTCAACTTTTTTAATTTTAATGGAAGTCTTGGCTTGTTGTCAAAGTTATAATCCTGGTGTAATTATAATTAAATCTGATTCCTGCCAGTTTGTTTGCCATCTGTTCTTTTTGACTCAATATCATGATTTCTTTCTTTCCTCCCTCCCTCCCCCCTTCCTACTTTCCTCGTTGTCTGCAGGATCTTGAGGACACAGTCGCTTGAATGGTATTATAACAATGTGAAGAGTCGCTTCAAGAGGTTCGGCAGCGCCAAGGTTTTGAAGACTCTCTACAGAAAGCACATTATAGAGAGAGGAGCGCTCTCTGATCTCCCAGGTAACTTCATCCTTTAAGCCGCCATGCATGGACTTTGTAGTGTGTGTAGTGCTGTTTCTTTTTTGATCTTGTAATCATTTTGATTGCAGAGCGGCCTTCTGTCTCGGTGCAACATCGTGTCATGTTGTGATTAAAGCAATTTCACAGATTTGGCCAGAGGCGTAATATAACTTCCTCAGCTCCGAAATAATTTGACATGCACGGCTCTGGTCGGACATCGAGAGTAAACACAGACGAGCTCACTTGATTGCTCATTAGTTTGCTTTGTTAAATGATCACTCCCTTTGTTTCACACATTTTGTCCTCTCACCGACTGATTCACTTAATTACTTTCTCACTAGCATGTCGAAACAAAGATTTTCCCACAGACAAATCTCCAGAGTTAAATTCAGGGAGGGCGATTGCTACGTGCAAATACTATGTTTGCACTTGTCTTGCTTAGTTTAAATGAATTTGATCATAACATTGTTTATTTGATTTGAAGAATCCTCTTTCTTCCATGGCTGCAGTTTAATCTTCGTTCTCTCTTTGTTGCTGTTGCATCTGTGAATGTGTTACGAACTTGTGCATTTTCTGTGTGTGAGTAAGGCAGCGTTGGTGCTTGTGTGTGAGTGTCAGCATTGTGGCCTGCCACTTAATCCCTGCAGTGTCTCAGGCCACTTTGCGTCCTCAGTGAATTGTTCCTGTGCAGGATGGCAGCAGGGCAGCTTTTATCCAGCCTCCCCTGCATTGTTTTGACCCGGTTGCGACATGATCGCTCTGCCTCTGTGGCTGTGACTACAAGGCATTATTTCAAACCCTAGTACATGGGATTAAATGGATGAAGAGAGCACAAAGGAGATAAATCAGGTCAGACTTGAGGCAGAACCGGATGAGGTTGAGATGAGAGGATATTTAGGAATACTCTGCGACCACAACTGCACGATGTTTTATCTATAATGTATAAAGTAATATGGACAACCTAAGTGATGTTGACAAAATTAATACCATTATAAGTTATACTATGCAGGCCACACAGTACAGCTTCACTATAACTAGCTGGCAATGCTCGTTAAATGTATATATGCTATAAAAAAGAGACAGCAGACAGCACATCTAGCCATTACGAGTGTACAACTATCTTTACAACCAGATATGGCTCACTGGGAATCTAAGGTTATGTTGGTCAGAAAGCAGCTTATATGTTTTTAGTCTAATAGCTAATACGGCAATGGACACATTTCCAGCTGACAGACATTTTTGAGATTTTCGAGTTAATTTCCTTCATCTTTACTAACATGATAGTGAGTAGGAAGCTTTTCCAGGAAAATTATGATATATGATTTTTGTTGTGGCTAATGCTCTTTCAGTGGTGCATGAGTGGACAAGATGATTCTCTGTCTAAAACTCCAGTTTTCTGATATCCTTTCCACTTTTCCCCCCTAATCATCCCCTACCCCCACTCCTAGTAGTTCTCTTCTTTCCTTTATTATCTCCTCTCCTCTCCTCTCCTCTTCTCTCCTCTCCTCTTTTCTCCTCTCCTCTCCACTCCTCTCCTCTCCTCTCCTCCCCTCTTCTCTCTTACATCATCTGGGGTGGAGATGGAAGGATTATGTGACTCGGCTGCTGGTCTCCCGGCTCACATGAGCCCAGCAGATTATAACGCTTCCAATTCTCAAATACTCGCTTCGCCGCTCCCACTAACTGGCTAGCTGACTTGCCATATGATTATGGATATACTGTGACGTGTGTGCATGTGGAGGCCCTATGTGTTGCTTGTGTGTGTCAGGATATTAAAGCTTCGGTCAGCTATTGCTGCCTCCCACAGGAGAACCTGAGATTTATTGTCTGGAAAAGATTGGTATATATTTTTTTCCATTTTATGTATTGTTGTGTGTTTCCATGAAAATAGCTTGTTTTTTTCATCCTGCACCCACCCACTTTTATGTTCTATATCTGATTGAATTAAATGGGCCTGTAAAATGTCCCGAAAAGAAAGGCCATGGCTAGACTTGTCAAAAAATATGATTGGGTTTTAATTTATTTGAAAGAAAATGCCTCTGCCTCTTTTGCAGCACACAATGGATGCTGCAAAAATGGTGTTTTAGTGAGTCTATAACAGCAAGAGGTTATCATGATGCATATCAAGATGTCTGTGCTTTTCAGTTGAGTTGAGCAAGTAAATCAGCACTAGACTGGAAAAAAAATCAATTAGAACATTAACAAACTGATGTTGCACAATTTTGCTCGGTCTGCTTTGCTCCAAGAAAGAGAGCTTTTGTTATGTAGCCCGGAGACTCTGAGAGGGTCTCAGTACTGCTCTCCTCTCCTCGTGCATATAGGAAATCAGCCACAGGAATGTAAAACATTCTTGTAAACTGTTTCCCAACCGTATGTGAAATATAGGCTACCTCTATATGAGTGCTAGTAAAGGATGTTTCCTTTTTTTATTCAGCACCAAGGGACCAATGCTTATGAAATCAACTCTGCACGAGTGTGAAATGACAGCCGACGTGACAGTCAGGCGAGAGAGATGTGAGCGTCTTACATCTATCACGTCCCCAGAGAGACACGCGTGACCTTCAAACCAGCAGGAGGAGATCGGGGAGTGAACAATTCGCGCTTTCATGTCCATCATCTCGCATAGAAGTGGAGTAATGCTCCTGTGTGACCTGTAACAAATACCATACTATCCCTCCGTGTATACATATATGTACGTGCGTGTGTGTGTGTGCAGGAGAAAGTGAGAGTGTTGCTCTACGTGATGGATGTGGCCCCAGGAGAGTTTTAACATTAAACATGGATGAAGTGTTGGTGACCATGTGCTGTAAAGAGGAACAAATAACATATCAGAGAAGGAAGAAGACCTAAACTGAATCATCCATCTATAATACGTTTTGCTCAAGTGCTCGAATTTCCTTTTTTTCCCCACAACTGATTCAAATACCTCACTAAATGGATCAGCAGATGCCAAGCACTCATCCGAGTACTTATTAAATGAGTAATTAATGCCTCGATGTCAGTATAGCATGAAATCAAACAAATGAAAGTGCACAGCAGTTGTCTTTACCCATATATTAATGAATCCTGAACAGTCTATAGTGCACAAGATGCTACTTTAAGGAAATTATTGGATGTGGCAGAAAACAGTGAAGACACTTTATAGAGTTGTGGTAAAAGATCAGAGGAAAAAACAACTTTTCCGGTGGAATAAGCACATCTTAGCTTTTTAAATGAATGAATGAATTGATAGGATAACAACATTGGTCGTGTCCAAGTAAGTCAATAGGCTTAAAAACATCAGCATCTCAGGTTTGTTACCTCAAAAACACATTTACTTCCGTGCCAAGAGTTAGGTGAGAAGATCGATAGCACTCACTGCATGCTAAATATAAAGCTACCACCAGCAGCCAGTTAGCTTAGCTTAGCATCAACACTGGAAATAGGGAAACATCTAGTGTTATTCTGTTCAAAGATAACAAAATCTGGCTACCAGCACATGTAAAACTGGCTAATTAACATCTGATTTGTTTAATTTGTGCAAAAATGGACACATCATAGTTTTACTGGGGGACGTGGGCCAGACAAACTCATGGTGACAACGAGACTCCAGGATGTCGAGAAATAGTCTGACACACAGCCGTCTGTGAAACTACAAGTTGTAGTTTTTATGCTTTGGTGTTGGGATGAAACAAGCAGTTCATTCACTGAGCTTTAGAGGTGCTGGTAGGCAGATTTTCTTACCTTTGTACAGAGCCAGGCTAGCTGTCTCCAGGCTTTGCGCTAAGATAAGCAAAGCAAACCAGCTGCTGGTTGGAACATGAATGCGCATTCAAAAAACTGACAAGTTTATTTGAGGACTCGTGTTAGTGAGCCAAAGCTGCAGACATTTCTGGTGCACCTCTTCTTTTTTGCATATCTTATCTCTTGCACTATATTCCTGTGCTTTACTGTGAGGTGTCGTGTTTGTTTCCACTGTGATGAATCGTAATTTTGATAACGGCTCAGCTCGTTTAATATCTCCTTAACAGAGTAATTTTTATACATCACTCTCGACCTCTCTAGTCTGGTTTTATGGTATAGCATCATAAAACTCGCCATGAAATGCAATGTGATGAGTCTGTTATGGAGCATCAAAAGCAGGAAATGGTGATGTTTCATTTTTTATTTTTTGACACTTAAATCTCATTCATTTCAAACGGGGGATTACTGTTGTCCCACTTTTCTCCTGCCTTTTGTGATTGCTGTCACATCCCTCCAAATGTCTGTGGGAGGCTCCCCACCTATCCAGTAAGATAAAGTTGAGCGGAGAAATGTTCAAACATATTATCACCTTCAAGCATACTATTCTCTCCGGTGAGAAAGCTGAGAGGGAGAGAAGAAAAGCAGTGAAATGTTTCGAAGCTTCCCGTGGCTGCAGTCATCTTTTCAGAAAGATAAAGGATGATGTCCTTGTGTGTGTGCATATCTGTGCGTGCGTCTGCAATAAATGTCTTGTATTAAATGATAGCGTCAGACAAAGCAGTGATGCACTTTATAACCTGGCAAGACAGATTTTAGTACAATTAGTACAATTCCTGTAAAGTAAAAAATCGAGAAAGACTCTTTCGTCAATGCATTTTTCCTGACTGCATGTGTTTTGAGTGTACTTGAGTGTTTTTTATGGTGTTTACGTTTGCGTGCGTGCATGTGTGTGTGTGTTGCTACTGTAAATTAGAGGATAACTGTCAGTAGACACATGGGCCGTTTCAGAGGTTTTATTTGTGAATTTGGCCAACAGTTGGTGGTCAGATTGTTGTTGGCTGCTGCACCATTTCGTTGTGTTTTGATGGTGATCAGAATGTGAGTTTTTCTCCATCGTAACAGTTTTTCTGAATGTCATTATGCAACATTTATGAGCCAGTGTCAAAGTCTGACATATGGGCTTCCTTTTGAGCTGATGAAGAGCTTCCATTCACCGCCTGTGAATGTGTTGGAAAATGAAGTTACAGAATAAACAAATACAAACTGTCAACAGAAGCTGCAACCTTGCAAATGGGATCATTGTTCTGTGTTAATTAAGGTTCGCCCTCCACCTGGTTGCATACACATCTGTGTGTTTGTGAATCCTGGTTCACTCCTTGGCCTAATTTTCATTTTTTGTCATGCTGAACAACAAATGCCACAACTTTGTGTGAACCAACCAAGGTCAGATAATGAAGCTCTTATTCATTTCCATTTTTCTAGCTGTGGGGACATTTTTTAGAGCTGTTGCATGCAACGCTGAATGAATAAAAATGCGCTCATGAAAACTAGCACCAGTATTTTTTCATAACTGAACCACTCAAGTAGAATAGGTAGTGAGGATTTTGCATGAGTATTACACTTGTCAAGCAGAGCGAGCACTGCCTGCTATGCTGCTGATCCTTTTCTGTCCAATGAGTGGTTATTTAGCCAAAAAAGTGTCTCAACCTTCAACACTGAACCATAGTGCAGTAGGTTAGTGTGGCTAATCTAGTGAGTGCAGTGCCAGGACAATGTTGACAGTGACCTTGGTTCTACCGCTGTTCTGCAGATTGTAGTAGCATAACACGAGGACCTCTGAATCACCTGGTCTTTAAGAGATTTGTACTGATTCAAAGCCTTCTACAGCGTCTTAAAAGATAAGCCCACTGTAATATGGCTCAGCTACTTCAGACACTCGTATCGTCAGTTTTTGGATCATTTCTATTGTCTGCGTTCTTTCAGCTGAGAGCTTGGTGGCTCGATGCAGTGCTCTGCCTGTAGGGATTGGAGGGGCAGAATGTTAAACAGGAGCCCAGAGTCTCTGCTGTCGAAAAGCAAACGACTGAAGGGCTCGGGCCACATTGGTGTCAAGAATGCAACTGACTCTATTTGTGTGGTACTGAAATCCACGTGCACGTGTCAGCTTGCCTGCAATCAAATCAGTGTAGGATGAAGGAGATGTAGTGAAAACTCTGACCTTTATCAGCTGGACCATGTGTCTCTAATCCAGACTGAAGACTCTGGAAATGGGAAATAGCCATTTGTTTTACAGTATATTAACATTTGTGCTCTTTGACAATGTAGCTTACATCCCACACTTCTTTATATCTGCTGGAATCAGAACACTGCAGTGCCATTTCAACCAGTCAAGCATTGATCTTTCAATTATCAAGCTTTTTGTAAAGTGGCTGTTTGATGTTTTTGTTTCATTCAGTGGTTTATGTGAGATTGACATTTTCTTCTACGGTTCACTCCATGGTGAACAGTTTCTATTGCTCCAAGCTGCGTTTGGGGTCTTTTTCTGCAGCATTGTTCTTTTTCAGGTTCATGCATTAGAGGGATTAGCCCAATCAGGCTCCTTTTAAGTCAGGCACAGTGGCCCGCAGGTGACAGTGGTTGCATTATGAAAATGTAAAAATTAAACACTAAAAGCTATTGCTAATTACTGGAGACACTGTGCTCCTTCATTTCGCATTCCACCTCCATCATTTGAACTTTAAAGGCCATGTTAGGCCTGGGACCAATTAATTCTGCACACACAGACAGACACGCACACTTACGAATGCTGCAAGCACCACCTGAATGGTCAGTAGTATGAAAAAAAATATAGCTGCCGTATATCTGGTCAACTTCACACTTGCTGGTGTATTGCTGGGAACCTAAGAAAGCACAGTGTTGAGTGTGAGCTCCTGTAGTATATATGTGGTGCCACTACCGCCCAAACTACACCCTGTGCAGTCTGGGAAGCGGGAACAAAAGTGAACAAAAGGCTATTTAGCTGTTTCTTTCAGACAGATTAATAGCCTGGTCCCAAATACTGAGGTGTTAGCATCGACAGCAGCCAGTTAATTATCTCACATTCACTATTAAGTTGCATGCTCTTTTTGCACATGTATACTCTAGCATTGCTTGGGGATGCAACTATGTAATTTCAGGTGTATTGCTCAGGTATCAAGGAAGCACAGTGTGGAATGTGAAGTTGTTTGCATGAGCGGTTCTCGAGAAAGCTGCAAGCGGCAGTACCAGAGGCCAAGCAATCGGCCCATTCCAAATAGGCAAGTTTTTAATGGGTGCTGCACTCGTATAAGTAATTCAAAAAGAGTGCAGTTTTTTCCTAAAACACCCTATTTCGTTTGACTTGTGGTTTATTTTTCTGTCAGATTTAAATTACATTCGCATCATCTCCACAAAAGATGAATAAACCTCTTATTGCCCAAATAAAAGAATCAAATGAATTGAGTGCAGGTTTGTTTGCTTTCCTCTACCTCCCAGCCTGTCGTGATGTAAGCAGACATCCTGTCGGTTCAGCCGTTGTTCTGAGGATGTTGTTTATGAGACTGTGTGTGCTGCCAGATGCTGCATTGTAATTGAAAGGAAACCGTCTGGACTCTCCTTCCTCCCCCTGCTGCTGCTGCTGGCACTTCATGAATGTTAGCTCTAAGTGGAGCTTTACTGACTCATTTATTTATACACTCTCCTTTTTTGTTCCCTCTGTTTCTCCACATATTCCCTCTTTGTGTTACTCCATTTATTTCACTCACCTTCATCACTGAATGTGAAATCTGCTAAATTTCTAAAGTTTTTGGCCCTCAAACCGTATTATTCAGCCATGCATATATCAATCTTATCTTGCAGTACAAGTAACGAGTGGGGCTTTTGAGTGGTTGCATATATTGGATATATATACTGTTTATTATTGGTGGTGTGTGATCGTGTCTGGATCACAGATTGAGTCATTACTGATTCTCAGGGGTCAAAGTAATGAACTAGCAAACTGTACAGGAGGTGACATACTCGCTGTAAACTGATTGTAAACCTGTGGAAACAGCCAGAACTGTGGAGCATGTCGATGTTTATATAATCAGCAGCAACTGTTCAGGCAGGATCATTTCATTTTAGACATTGCACCAGGTGAGAAACCGGGTCGACTGATGGAAATGTTTGAGCAGAGGCAGCAGTCATATCACTAATAGCGACAAACTTTAAGTGGATCATGACCTTCAAGCTGAATCAGCCTGGGGCTCCAACAGGTGGGCCAAGCAGCTGGAAGACTATGAGACAGAAAATGAGACTCTACGCACCCAGGTCGGGGTGTTGAAGACTCACCTCCAGGGTGCAGAACATTACATCGCCTGGCAGGAGGAAAAGGTCAGTGAGCTCTCTGCCAGGCTGGAGAGAGAGACAACAGAGAAGAAGTTTCTGGGGAAACAAGGTCGGGCAGCCCACCAACGAGCTCCAGAAAGAGATGGGCTTGAGGCCGGAGTAGAGTGAGCATTTGGCTCTATCAGACACATCTGCAAAGGTTCAATAGAATTTAGGCAATAATGTAACATCAGTGTTATATTAAAGCTGCTTCAGTGGATGGTTCAGTGACAAAATGCACCCAGATTTCTTTAAACTGCTCATCAGTCGCTGACAAAAGTTGTTATAATAATGATAATAACAAAGAAAAGAAACCCCAATGCAAACATGCACTTGTTGTATGTTGTTGTGTGTCATGTCGTCCCGCTCTCGTTTCCATAATACGCGCGCAGACACCCTTGCACATGCACGCCGCGGCTGTCGTCTGTGTGGTTACCATGGCGACATCGATCGATTTCCTCCTCCACTCCCCCGAGTGGCGGGAATGGCGAGTGGTGAGGAACAGAGGTGAGACGATGGTCGCGGAAGGACAATGCAGAAGTTGGACGTGAGGAGGAATGTGGACTGAGACGTGCTCGCACAAAAAACCGACCTTCCATCACCTCTGTAATGACAGGGCAGCAGTGCCACTCAGGGCCAGCTAATGACAAATGCATCACTCTGTCATTGTCTCAGTCATTGTACCGTTGCTGCCGTGTGATGACTCATGGATGAATAGCAGGCATGAATGGAAAGGATGAAGAACAAAACAATGATGTGGCTTCCCCACTCAGTGTCATATTTAAAATGCTGTAAAGCCAAGCAGTTTAAATCAGGAGTTTCTGAAATATTGCATCTGACCATTGAAGTACTGAGATCCTTTACTTAAAGCTGCTATGATGAATGGTTTCATATTTACAAAGGATCCAATGACAGTATGTAATTTGAAAAGGCTCATTCCCCCTGACAAACAGAGAATCATCACTTGACTCTGCAGTTCACCTCCGCTCTGTGGAGCTCAGCTTATCGTTTTGGTGTTACAGCTCCCACCTTCACTGTTCTGGTTCTGTCTCAAAGCACCCATCAGCCTCATTCCCAGACACAGGCAGCTGCTTTCAACAAGAAAACGCTCTGTTAAACCCACCACCCACCACCTGCCTGGCACCAAAAAGCAGACAGACAAAGTTAGCAACTAGCTGGTGAACGAATTGAAGCATTTAGCAGCTAAAAAAGCCTGATATTTCCCTCAGGGTTTAGGAACACAATACTGCAAACGCCTACTTAAGTAAATATACCGAGTTACCTCTGACCACAGCATCTGACAAAGTAATGAAGGAGCTTATAAAATGACGTTTAGTCCCAACAGACAATAACACGCGCAGGTACTTCTTCTTCTTCTTGCATACAGGACGACTTGCTGCAGGCTGCATCCATATGACTGATTGGTGACAGCAACACTTTTTTGGATATCTCAGATGGCCAAGTTAAGTTGACAGGCTGTTGTGACAGAGGTTGATGTTGGTATGTAAACAGTGCTGAGCTGGTGTGGGCATGGGATGAATTGTCATGATACCCTGTCCCCAGGGGGTTTCTGAGTCTGTTTATTTCTGTATCAGCTTCCCTGCGTGTGTTTCTCTGCGTGTGTGTGCTGCCCACCTGTCTGTGTGTGATCCTTGCGAGGCAGCTCACTTTCTCTGACACCGGCCCTTTTGTGTCTACATTGTCCTGATCTGCTGCAGGTAATTTCCCCACCTATTGTCCCCTTCCGCACTGCCAGAAACTATAATTCAGCTCTAACCAAGCGAGCACAGTGCAGCTCTGTGGAACGCCGCTTCAGTCAGAGTGAGACAACTCTGGCAGTGAGGGACGGGTGGAGCGTGTAATGGTTTAGGGACTTGTTACACCGTGCTGCGACTGGGAGGACTGGGCCTGTAAATGGAGATGCATGGGGCAGCACGACATCAAACATGCACGCTCCTCGAAGTGCAGCTACACACTATCCGGGCGAAGCTACTGTTGAGGCAGCTGTTGCCTGTAGTCAGATGTGTTGAGAAGCATCAAACATCGTCTTTCGTGGTTGAGTTACAGCATGTCACCGCGTGTCAAAGTGAAGTAACGTAAGAGCTTGTGATTGCTGGCTTACAGGCTCTGCACTAAAACGTCGCCGTGCTTTGACAAACAGCAGTTCATCTTGCAGTAAAGCTGAAATAGTAGAACATATCTGACAGCTGGCAGTGTTACTGCTGCTGTAAAGGAAAAAAGAAGAAGACGAAAACGCCAGCTTCTTTGATTTTGATGTTTTTGTTTGCCCGGCTTTATGCTGCCACACGTTGGCCTCATTAAGCCTGTTCTGAAATCACATTATTAACTTTATTGCAGTTTTATGCTAAAATAAGTGTATTTCAGTGAGATGTGCACTTGTGGGAGATTCAAGTGTGTGTCCAATGGCAACATTGTGGTGTAGAAGAATGATGACTGTGTATGTGGCTGTATCCCTGGCGGCGTTACAGTTAGCTATGGCAGGGATCGGTGAGCTGCTCTGGCTCCTTGAAGGTGGACTCGCACCAAACCGCTGTGAGCATTTGACTCTCTCCGTGCATTCAGCCAGAAACTGCAGCCTGTCCAACGGGAGCAGCACTGTTGAGTAGATTAATGTTGGAGGCGAGGAGACCGGAGTCATGGCGTTTGGTCGTGCTTATGTTTTGTCAGCAGCAGGGGCCGAGGCTTCGGAACAAGGCCTGGGTTTGGGACAGGAGGTTTTGGGTATGGTTTGGTTTTGGCTCTGGTTAGTGGATGGAAATCCAGAGGTGGAAGTGCAGCCAGGGTGCCCTTTTTTTTTTCTTGTGTTTGAGAATGGAAATGTACCTGAAGTGTGGCCAGTCAGAGCGCCTAACTTCCGTCTTTCCAGTAGCGTTATATTCCACCTTGGTGGTCTGGCAGTTCCCTCTCCCGTACTGTCAGACAGTTTGTCTTCTTAATAAGCTGCAGGTCCGTTTATACTAGACTGTTGAGAAGGCCACAATAAATGAGAACCACAGGAGAGATGTCTGACAGGAGCTAATGGGCCACTAAGGGAATATGTAGTTTTGAAGGCGGGGATGCTGTAACCACTACACCTTCTCTGGGCTTTCACGGCTCTTTAAGGAGACCTGTCTGTGAATTATAATCACAGAGTTTCCGTTCTGGGTCGCGTGCATGTCCCTTCGCTGTAACTCTAGATTCTGGAGTTTGTTTGAAAAAGATGCTTCCACAGATAAAGCAATAACTCTCGAGAGACTTGGCCTGAATGAGCTATAAAGAAAACACACAACATATACACCGCACGGTGATGCTCTATGCTATGTGCACTGAGAATATGCCTTTGATTAGTGCCGGCGTGTGATTTGTTTGAATGGCGAAGGGAATTATAACATGAATTGTCATTTTCTTTCAACTGTCATGTTGTGTCTTTTCATGCACAATAGGGAAAGGCACGAAGTCGGAGAAACAAAACAATTCAATTGACAAGATGGCAAAATGGAGTTGGGAATACAATTGACAAGAGTACAAAAAGTGGCATTGTGCACAGTGTAACCTACTTTCAATGTGGCAGCAGTGTAAAAGAATGTGCAGCTACATTATTATATGGTATGATATGAGCAGAATATTTGCATTCCTGTGACAGGCGTCACTTCGAAGGCTTTTATCTGACGTCTTTCTGTCTCCCTCTTTAGAAAGCAGTGTTCACGAGGGAAGCACCGGCAACGACAATGATGGCAGCATCTGTGGCAGTGACTCCGCCTTCTACAAACAGAGTGAAGGTGAGAGACGCCGTGATGAACGGGCAGCGTTTTGTGGCGGTGCAGATGGGTAATTTCAGCCACAATTACAATCAACATTATCTCTCCCGCTCCGCAGTTGTTCCTTGCCTGCCGTGTTAGACCTATCGATTTTTTTCACCTTTTTTGCCCCTTTTCTCCATTTTCTTAAAAGGTTGAGCTTTTATGTTTATTGCTCATTAACCGTTGCCTTCACAAATAGAGACCCTGCTGTAAAGTGCATGTGTGTTTGTGTGTGTGTGTGTGTGTGTGTGTGTGTGTGTGTGTTGCTGGGGCGGGGGGATCACATCAGTGCCACACAACCCTGAAGTGACAGCCTCTGGTCATTAAACTGCACACACATTAAATTCCACATGCACACACACAAACATGAAACCCCTGACATGCAATCTCTTACAAAGCATACACACAGCTAATTATAGCCTCCTACACATCACACACAACACATCTGGACACCCATGCTCGCACCCTGTACTGTACACACACTTTCATACGCAAACAAATCTGCAAAAAAAAAAACTAAATAGCCCCAACCTGATGATAAAGCGTCTGCCTGTAATTATGAGTTGTTTATGCAATGATCAAGATCTGCCATTTAGATAATGGCAGCTCTTGAGAAGCCTGCAAACAAACACTGTGTGTGTGTGTGTGTGTGTGTGTGTGTGTGTGTGTGTGTGTGCGTGTGTGTGTGCATGTGTGTGGGAGATCTGTGTTTTCATTAGACTGCCATGTTCAAGTTGACAGTTTATACTATGTTTCATTGTTTTCTACTGTACTGTTCTGTTGGGAGTAATTGCCCGTTTTCTATCCATTTTTTTTTTTTTTTGCAATTCATCGAGCTGAAGGTTTACAGCTAGACTTAATCCCCTTTAAACTGAAGTAGTGTCAACTTGTGAGCCCTTGTCGCAGCCTGCATTTTTCCACCATAGAGTCATTTTTTCCTCTGAACTTCTCCGATTGTTTTACTTGAGCACTTATTAAAAGCCAGAAGAGGTAAAACTCTCCAACATTTCACTAAAAAAAGACTAAAGAAGGGATATAAAAGCATTCATTCACATTTTGTTCTTATTTAATATCCAGTCAATTAAATTGTGACCCTTCGGATTTACCTTGTGACCCAGTGGAGGGGTTGTGACTCCCAGGTTGGGAAGCCTTGGATTAGAGTAGGAATTAATGGGAGGGGGTTAAGGGTTGTCTTCACATTGTTACACAGGTGTAACAGCTCATGTTTATATGTGTGATGTTAGGACACAGCATGGCAGAGACACTCACAGTCGCCCTGCGTGTGGCTGAGGAGGCCATAGAGGAGGCCATCGCCAAGGCAGAGGAGTTCAGCGACAGCTTGGTGAGGCGTCCCTCTGCTCCTTTTCTTCCTTCCTCTCTCTGCCTCCCTCTTTTCCATTTGCTCTTCATTCCCCTCTTTTCTCTGCCTGCTTTCTCTGTCTTGGCCTCTTACCTCTCTCCTCTCCTCCTCTCCTCTCGCCTCCCTCTTGGTCTCAGTATCAGCGGGATGCAGTCGTGGTTTTTGGCTAAGACGTCTGCACAGACCTCTTGGTAATTCACAGTCGCTTTGAACTGAATATATGCGTGCATGTGTGTGTGTTTGTGTGTGTGTGCGTGCAGGAGAAGCAGAATGAGGCTCGGTATCTGCGGGACCACAAAGAGGAGCTCATAGAGGAACTTGCCACTACCATTGTACAAAAAGTAGGTTGAGATCGAGTGCATTTTATTTTTGCATGTTTACTTTCGCCTCACGTGTGAAAGCATTCAACTCATTCAAATGTAAATGCACAGCAGGAAGTGAAAATGTAACAAGGTCCCACCTCTGTCTTCACTTTGACACTTTGACTGACAGACTATTACAATCTGAAGCAAATGCATTATTATGATATTTCATTTTGATACAGAGATGATAATTATAATAATAAGAAAGCCTGTTTGTATGGCACCTTTCAGCCAAGAAATAGAGTTTAAAGTGCTTTACCTCAAAAAAATCACTTCACATCACATAAGAAAAACATAGAATGAGACAATATAGAGTGGAGAGAATGCATAAGATAGTGTTAGAACACAGACAATTAAAGTTGTTTTCCTCTTTAGAAATTAGGATTTAGCTACCGTTTGAGAAAAGAGGAGAAAGTCTTTGAATATATTTTAGTTGGAATTAAGATTCAAATGACAACCACCATCATTTTAAAGATGCCTTGTAATTTGCATGCACGCAGTGAGTGGAGACAAAGTTTGCAGCCATTTGATTGCTTTGCAGATTTAATTAACATTTGTTGGCCATCAAGTCTTTGAAGGTGAATAAAAAAATGTATATGTTTTTATCTTCACTTTGAGGATGCGTAATATTACAGGAAAATGCAAATGTAAACTGGATTATTGGTCTTAATGTTTCGTTATGACAAATTATTCATGCCTGAGTGTAGACGTAAAATGCCATTATGGGATTGCATTTTCATTTTCCCAATTTGCAATTATTAGAATAATTTATTATTCAAATAAAGCTCGCCATTTTCTTCCATAGCAGCTCTGTCATATAGTCTTCTTGTACTTTCTCCTCTTTCGTCTCCTCCCTTCTCAGATCATCCAGAGGCGGAAGCGTTCAGAGATGCAGACAGAGTATGACTTTGTCTGGCCTCAGCCTCAGTCCTTGATCCAGACCAGTGAACTCCCCTCTCCGTCTCAGGCTCAGGCTTCTTCACAAGGACCGCAGGACCCCCTCAAGACCTCCTACTCCCTCTGGGTCAGTCTCTGCCTCCATGCAAACTGTTAAAACTCTCAAAATGCCAACGGTATCCGGTGAAATCAAAACCGAGCCTTGACCTATTGTGCACCATGTGTTTAAAGAAGGGTGGTTTGGTTTTTCCACCGTACAATTCTTCCATTTCTCACTTCATTTCACGGCACGTTATAATGATCCTCCGTCTGCATTTTTGTGTGTGTTCCTCTGGGTGAACAAGCCATTGTCTCTGTATGTTTGCCAGATTTAAGAAGACAGGAATGTTGCGTTTGGCAGAGAGACACTTTTCAGTAGCATCGGCTACACGTGTGGTGACAGTGTGCTCCCATTTAGGTCTCTCTCTTCGGCTGATGTTCTCTGTACATCTCGAAGCGGTTGCATTGAAAGCCAGCGGTGAGAGGTTGAAATTGAATCCTTATATAAAGTCGTCACATTCACAGGATACTCTCCAAAAATCAGCATATGTGTTTTGATGCTGTTCTGGACCCAAGCTAAAAACATTAAAAGTATCTGATGAAGTGGATTTTTGCTGCTCTGTGAGGCTCATCTACTCTATGTCTCACCATTGTCCTTGGGATAAAGGAAAAATAGACCAGACCACCAAGCAACAAAATATACCCATAGGTAAATGGCTAATAGCTTTTTTTTCCACTGTTTGAAGTGTTTTATTGTGCAGTTCCCCCTTAAGTAGTGAAAAACAAAGCACTAGAAGTTTTGCATCCATGTGTGAACCAATTCTGCTTGATACCTGAGTGGGCCAGAAGAAAGCTTACCTAGCACCGTTTAACTAAATATTCCAGGTTGTAGAGAAGTCCACGCGGGTTGCACACACACGAACACGTATACACAAAATCGGCAATGCACACACACCTGGCAGCGGTTCGCGCTGCTAGTCAGCAGGGACTCGAGGAGATTTGTCATCGTCCCGCGTGTGAGCGAAGCATCAAAGCTGCGCTTCCTGGGCCTCGCCGTTCTGTTTCCCGCTGTTACACTCAGCGAAGATCAAAGTCCTGTGAAATACGAAGGGATCCTCCTCAACTGCTCGGCCCACCGTGGGAAGGGCTGCGTTTATCGGCTCTGTGCAAACACATTCACCAAGACACAGTGCATGCAAATAAGCTGCCTTAACACTGATCCTTAGGGTAATCGTAATGGTGCATCCCACCCATTGTAGGAATTGGTGTTTTTTTTTTCTAATTCTTTTGTTCCCTACAGCTCCGTCCATACTTTAAATATATAGGTACCCACATCAATCCTTTTATTTAAGGTAGTATTTAGAGTAGTTCCTTGTCAATGAGGACTGGCAAATAGTCTTAATTTTAGAGATATGTCAAGATAAAAACATTTTATGATCAATGGCGATGATAGTTCAACACAAGATCTACCTCTTACACACATGGACACACACAGTGGCTTTGCTATCACTTTTTGGGGACATCGCACATACTTACTTTCATTTCCTGGAGACTTACCCTAGCCATAACCACTACTTGGCTAACCCTTACCCTACCCTTAACCAAAATCTTCACCCAAAAATGTATGATTTACAATATGGAGACTTGCGTTTTGTCTCCATAAGGAAGATGAGTCTGTGTGAACAGATTTATGTCCCCACAATGTCAGTTATATATATACACACATGCAGACACACATAGGGGAGACTTGTTCAGCCTCTGCCTCTTTTCTGGCTGGTTATTTAGTTGTTTTCTAGCGCCACCTGCTGATCAAGATGTTGACTTGCAGCTGCAGTTGTAAAGATTTTGGCCCAGACAGGATGTAGACTAACCAGATAGTCCAAATGCTCTCCTTTATATTATGTAATTGCTATGTGTGGATATTACTGTTCCAGTGTGACTGTTCCTGGCTGCTGCCTGCGTCCAAGCAGCAATAATCTTGTCTGGAGCTCCTTTGACTGAGAGTCTGTCCGAAGGGCCTGCTCAGTCTCAAGCGGACAAAAGCAAAATTAAGTTCAGTTCGGTGCTCGGATTTAAACTTCCAGAGCTGTCGAGCATCTGTGTCTCAAACCTGCGTGTGTTTGAATGTGTGTGTGCTTGCAGCGCTCGCGGTCAGCGTTCTCCCTCACCAGTGACGACTCCCCGGAGAAGGGTCCAGAGGAGGAGGGCGCCGGGGCGGGCGGCGGTGGTTTGCAAGAGTACGCTTCTCTGAAGAGGGAGGGCAAGGCCACGTCACTACCCAGCTGGAAGAGCGTCGACCGCCTGGACAACTCCAGTAAATATCACACTCACACTCTGTTTAATGTCAAACAGTCTTCTGGCACCGTAAGGGGTGTGATTAAAGAGTTGTCCGTCTTTCTTTCGGGGTTACTCCAAATGGGAATGTCATTTACTTTGCACAGAGATTAAGACAACATTTTGCCCCCTTTATAACTTTTTTTGAGATAATTCAAATCTAATTTATAGTTGGGTCACCCCGGTGGCTTAAAAGATGACAAAAAAACGTTCATAGTTTTGTAATTGATGGAGAATAGTGACTGTGGTTGCTTGAATTCAGTTTTCTTTATGTCTTTATGATGATAAAAACTATTAAGAAGTCCATAGCCTAACTACGCTGCTGCTGCTGCTGCCAGTGTGCTCAGTGATCATTTACTTTATGACGTGTAGTGTTGAAGAGTTTATCTTGCACTCTTAAAGCATTTCTGTTCAAGAAATGATCATACAGCCTTCCAAAAAGTTCAGATAGAGATGAGTTTGTTTCTCTAAACTTCCTGCTGTCTGTTCATGTTCGTCCAGGTGCATCCTCAGTGCTCCAGAGCCCAGACGGTAACTGGATCGCTCTGCACAGCTCACAGCTGTCTCGCCCCAGCCTGCTAACCAAGAGGAAGAGCCTGGTGTTCAGCGTGTTGGAAAAAGAGTCCGGCGTCGTCTCGGCTTACGACGAGATGGGATCCGACTCGGAGGAGAACGACGAGGGCGGCTGGGGTGCAGCGTTGCGACAGTTCCGCCGCAAACTGTCCGATGAGACTTACTACACGGACTCGCAGCACGACCCGGAGTGGACGTACACCCAGCACCTTCCCATCACATCACCGTCATCTGGCCAGTACACCAACACAGAGACTCTCAACTCAGACTCAGAGGCCTCGTCCGTGCTGTCGGCGTGTCCTCGCAAACCGCCGCACAACCTTCTGAGGAAGAAAGGGCCGCCGGACACACACCTGCACCCTCATCACCAGCCGCTCTGCCACCAACACCTTCACCAGAGCTTCTCTCCGTATCCAGGCCACACAGAGGCACTGGACGTGAACTTTAACCCGAAGGTGATTTCTCTTTACATTGTGTCATTCTGCACTACAAAGTCTGATGTAAATATTGTGCTCTATGTCATTAGATGTGCTGGTTGGACATGGAAAAATACTTAAACTAAATAAAAATGTGAAAAGAAGAACATAAGATAATTAATTTTTAATAGTAATTCCTCAGCAGTGGAGGAGAAAGTATTCACATCCTTTGCTTCAGCAAAATTATCAATTCAGCAATGTGAAATACTCCATCAGAAGTAATATCGAAGCGCAGAAACAAAATGTACTTAAAGTATCAAAATTGTATTATATACAAGACTATTAGATTGTTAATACTGATGCAAAACATTTAAAGCTGGTCAAGGGGGAGCTTTTAACTGCTGAATACGCAGTTAGATTTGTCCAATGGTTCCCAACCTCTGGGTCAGACTCCTCCAAACGGTCACATGATGCAGTAAATCTGATCAATCTGTTTCTGTGAAATATTGCATAATTTGACTTCTCTGAAAGGCGAACAGTTATTTTAATTAAATCGTCTGAGAGGTTTTGAGGGGAAGTCGCACTTTGGAACTGCTAACATTCACTGATACCTGAAACAGGACAAGAAGCTGCTTTTTTTGAAAGGGATCACAACTCAAAAAGGCTGGCAGTAAGTTTATCTATTGTGTTTTAGGGTAAAATATTCTGAAAATAACTATAACTGTCAGATAACATTCCCCACTGAAAGTACCTAAAACTGCACTTAAGTAAATGCACTAAGCTGTTTTCTACCTGTATTTGCAGGTGATGGGAGACAGCAGCGAGGCTGAGGAGAGGCAGAGTGACCCGGTCAGAAGATCACGGCGACGCAGGAAAAGCAAGAGAGAGTCGTCAACAGAGCAGGGCAGGACTGGAGGCCAGAGCCACGCACAGTCCATCTACCCATTAGCACAGGTAAAATATCACACCTGCAGTTATACTAGCTGGTGTTTTCTAATTGACTTTTGACATAATCTGACTTATAATTGACCAGTGAGAAATGAAGTGGTTGTAAAATACTTTTTCCCCATTAGGAGGCAGCAAATTACAATTATGTTTGATAACGTGGTTCAGCCTTCAGTAATTCTGTACTTATTTGTACTCTTGCATTTTTGCTTTTTCTGTTCATATTTGTGTCCTTTTGTCTCCTCATTTTAGGAAAACAGTGGTTTTCTACTCAATGCCCTTCTGAAGAGGGGTTTAAGTGAGGAACAGTCAGTACCTGACACTACGCCAGTGACTACAGCTGCACCAGACGCCTTCAAATTAGATGCCATGACACCCGAGCCAGAGGACCTGGAGACAGTGGCCCCAAATTCAGCAGCCCCCAGCCCTCCACACCCCCACTCTCTGGCTCCGGGGTCCCAGCACTCGCCCAGCAGCTCAGGGCCTGGAGAGCCCCTGGAAGAGGAGCTACGATCCAGACTCAGCCAGCTGGCCAGCCGTGCCAACAGCAAAGACAGCAGCTCATCTGAAGAGGAGTGCACGAAGCGGCCCGCGGACAAACAGACGGATAAAGAAAGTGACAGACTGAGAGAGAAAACCAGACCAAAAGACATGGAAAGAGAAAGGCTGAGGGCAGCTGACAGATTAAGAGACAGGGCCAGCAGTAAGGAGAGAGACAGAGCAAGTGAAACCGTGGAACAAGTGAACGGACAAGAGATGAAAAGAAGCGAGAGACTAATAAAGAGTCAGTCAGTGAGAGAGGAAGGAAGAGTTCGGGAGAGGAGGTTAGAGAAAGGAGTGGGAAGTTTGGAGGATGACCGGGAGCAAAAGAGAGGAGATAAAAGAGAGGTGAACAGACAAAGTAAGAGACAACATAAAAGAGAGGTGGTGAAGGAAGCAGAGCAGAAAGGAGGAGCACGGAGGAGCGGGTCCAGTGCAAGTTCCCCTGCTGTCACACCTTCTTCCCAGGAGGGGGTGCTGTCAGACAACCAGGTAAGATTAGAGATTAGAAGAAAGTGCAGTAGATTTGATTCCACCACTCACTTTCTGTTTTTGTCGCTGTCCTGCTAAAGAAGTACTGTCTGTCTGTCTGTCTGTCTGCTTGTCTTTTAATACATGAGCTTTTATTTCTCTCTTATTTCACCCTCAATAACCTTGTATTTATGTGACAATCACTGTTGTCCTTCTCCGTCCCTCATCCTGTGTTTTCCCTTTTTCTCTGTGCTTCCCTTCTTCTTTTTTTGCTTTTCTGTGTGTTTCTTTGTAAATGTGTGTGTGTGTGTGTGTGTGTGTGTGTGTGTGTGTGTGTGTGTGCGTGTGTGTGTCAGGAGGCACAGAATGACTTGGAGCAACAGCAGAGGCTTCAGTTTCTCTCCTCTCTCTTACAGCAGGTGAGATATCAGCTAGAAAGCAGAGGAATTCTGTGATTCTTGTGCAGGATGCTACACTTGAGGACATAGAGCTGTAATCAAACCTCCATCTTACCATGCAAACATACAGTTCACACACACACACACACACCTGGCATGCACACATGCCTGCACACTTAAAACGTCTTAAACGTGCTTTGACACACATTTGTTCTGACTAAACCCACAGTAATGCATTTACATGAGAGGTGAATGCACTACCGTGTGTTGTGTGCTGGATGCGTGTGTGACTGTGCGGTGATCTTATTTCTGCAGGTAATGAAATATCAGGTGTTTGCAGTGCAGCTAAAGTAGCCTGTGGTAGCAGAAAATGTTGCGGCTGTCTAAAGACACAGCGGTTACATTTTTGCTGTTGTTTTGTGGATTTTAAGAATCATACTGTAACACATCAATCACAGAAGATTGAGATTTTATTCATTAATAAAAACCTCAGAATGGAGCACAACCACAGGCCCAGTTTTGCATAGAAAGCAACTTTTGTTTGTTTATTTTTTTGTTTTTGCTTGCTTGACTGGAAAAACTGTCTCTGTGCTATTGCTCCAGCTCTCTCTTTCTACCTCTAGAAGTTTAACCATTGCTCATATCCACTCGTGTTAGTACAGTGATTCCTTGTATAGTAACTATAAAAGCGTGCAGGTAACACATACTAAATGCTTTTAGTTTATATTATAGACTTTAGCACAGCTGCAGTGTGGTCTAGATCCATATTTCATATATAAAAGCTATGATCCATTAGGTTAAAAGCGTGTTCCAGTATTGATATTTTCGCTTATGAAGCTGCTCCATTAATGAACATATGGACAAGTCAAAACCCACAGAAAGTCAGGTAGATAGACACACACGCACACACACACACACACACACACACTCACGGAGGATCTGAGGCGTGTGGGTCGATGTTGGTCATTAGCCAGACTCATTATAAGGGCTCCTGTGAGTAATGCTTGTCTCTTACAACTTGAATGACACATGTACTAGTGAGATCTATTTCTGTTGGTTTCCACAGATCCCTTTGAAACCTGCCACGACGGCTCAGTTTGATGTGAATAAGGAAAAACGTGACGATGACCGTGCTATTTGTGCCTTTTTTGTCTTTATTATGTCTTTACATCAAAATGTTAAGAGCTTTGTAGAATTTTGGTGTATTATAAATGCAAAATGCTGATGATTCTGTAGTATGATGACTGAAATCTCAATATACTGCTCACCATAGTGAGTAACTTTTACATACATATCCAATGCATCTGCAGGGGTTCAAAAGAATTTTGTTGATAATAGTCTTGTATAAAAGTTGATTCACTTTGGTGCTGACTTCCATTAGCAAAATGCACTCGGATTTCAGTTGTTGGAAAACAAAGCAATTTGGTAACAATAAAGACAAGAGCTCCCAGAAATATACACTTGATATATGCTGTCCTCTTTCTCTTAACAGAAGGGTCGTGTCATTCCCCTACTTACAGACACAATCAAAATGATGAGATGTAAGACAACTTAGTAGAGATGCAAAATTCCCGCAAAAAGACACTAAACAAGTACAAAAACCCAAAGTAAATACAAAGAGAAACAAATGACCATAAAGAGATGCAAAACAACTAAAGAAAGACACAACAAGACCACAAAGAGACACAGAACAAGATGTAAAACAACAAGAAGGAATCCAAAATGACTAAAAAGATGCAAAGTTACCACAAAAACAAAAAAACTACCAAGAGGTACAAAATGAAGCATAAAACAACAAAAAATTAATACAAAATCATTAAAAAGACTCAAAATTAACAGAGACACAAAACAAACACAAAGAGACAAAAAAGGCGAAAAGGACACAAAGCAAATACAAAGAGAATCAAACAGCCACAGATTCAAAAACAACTACAGAGAGATGCAAAACAACCACAAAGAGACACAAAAGAAGATGTAAAACAAGAAAAAAGGAATCAAAACTGTATAAAACAGATTCAAAATTAACAAAGATGTGAAACTACCTCAAAGAGACTGCAAAAACATACAAAGCAACTACAGAGAGACACAAAAAGATACAAAACAACTACAGAGAGACACAAAACAACCACAAAGAGACACAAAAAGACTACAAAAGACCCAAAATGAGGACAGAGACCAAAAGAGAAACAAACAACCACAAAGACATTAAACAAAACATTAATATCATATCAGAATATTTAAAGAACCAGGACTTCCAATTTGACACATTTTCCCTTCTTTGAGTCTGTGTCCCTGTCAGGCTGACGTCCACTTAGAGTCCAGCGACGCATGTTTCCTTACTTACATTATATTTCCATCTTAATGTGGATTCAGACGAGATTTTTTATTATGTGCTTGATTTATCGTTCGGTTATGTATGTGTGTCAGACTGTCTGTGATCTGTGTGGTGAAGGTCTGGTTCTTTGGAGTGGATGAGAACATCAGACTCTACCCAAGTCAATATTAGACCGTCCATCTCTGCTTCTCCTCCTTCTTGAGATCACTGAATGGTGTTTAAAAAAAAAAAAAAAAGATAAGAGCTTTGGTCCTGTGTCATCACCTAAAGCTCTGCCTTTTAGACCGTCACACTCCCGGTTTGACTGAGAGGAGGGATCAATACGCCTCCGATCCCACTGATCAGAGCTTCAGCCAGTGATTCATTCATTATTGAATTACATCTGTCTCTCTTCACCGCCCTTTCCCTCTCTTGCTCAGTGTTTTCATCTATTCAGAAAAAAAAATGGCAGCTTTCTTTATTATGCATCTTCACCATTATTACTCGTCCTGGACAGCCTGCATTTGGAAACAAGCTTGGATTTGGATGAACAAGCTGCTCCAGTTAATCGCGACAATGCCAGGCAGCAAACCCAGTGACTAACATGTTTAGTCACTGGTCTGTCTGAGGCATCTTGATATGGTAGAGACAGAACTCCACCAACTGATTAGTCCATTCACTGCAGGACTGATGGGCTGAGCCTCTGCCTTTTTCATGCATCAATTTTTAAGCTGAAAAGGCCAAAAGATGGTTTTTCATCAGCATGTCCTGTAATGGACCTTTAATATTGGATGCAAGCTTTAATGCTACACAGCCTCGAAAATAAAAGATCAATCACTCCTCCCTCCGGCTTTGTCTTGAGACCTTCTTCGCTTGCTTTCCTCCTCCTCCTCCTGCCTCACTACTGCATTTCTCACCTCCAGTTCTTTGTTCTGGACCTTCTGATTCTCTGCTCAAGCATGCATGGACATGAATGTTCACAAAACAGCTGATTAGGCAACAGACAAAGAGCGACAGATATGTGTGTATGTGCCACCTGCGCAACGGAGCCTTGCAGCTTTACGTGGTGCAGACGTCTCGATAGAAACACAAACGCTTTTGAATGAAGCCACATTAAGTTTATCTTCTCCCCTTCGTTTTCAAGTGGTATATTTTATGATGTTTGTTTCCTACCCTAATGATTTTATCATATCCCACACCTATGATTGCAAAGCTGCATTTTGTTCCATCCCCTTGTTTCCTGAATGAAAGATATGTTTTCGTCTTGTGTCATTATGCTACATGAAGCCCTTGTTTTGTCCTTAATGTGATGATTACAGATTTTATATTAAGTCATGCATGAGGTCCTTTTGCTCCCAACAGCTCTTAAAAAGGTTTCCACAGTTTTTATGGCTATTTCACTTTAACTCATGAAAGCTCAATATGTTTTGCCTCTTTAAGCTGTTAACATTAAGTCTTTCAGGATGTATCGTGTAGATTACTCAGTGCTGTACTCTGTGTGCGTGTGTGTGTGCATGCCTTCTTCAAATGAAGCAGAAGTACTCGGCGGCCTCTCTCTGCAGCATCACCACAGAGGTGCTGAAGGTTTTGAACGCTACCGAGGAGCTGATCGGTGAGGCAGGAGGTGAGAGCTACACCCCATCTGAGTCCATGAGTGCTTCTCCCATCTCCAGCAGCTCCGAGACCCGCAGGCTGGACCAAAGGCTGACCAAGATGGAGGAGAATGTAAGCTAAAGGGAAAGATAGCCCGATAGCCTTACCCCCTCCTGTGGATTTGTACAGTACATTGAGATTTTCTCGTATTGGGAGCTAAATATGTAGCTCTTCCTCTCTGTACAGGTATACCTGGCTGCTGGTGCAGTGTATGGGCTTGAGGGTGCGCTGGGGGACCTGGAGCAGTGTGCCCGCAGTATTAGCAGCGGCACCACGGACACAGAGCTGGCCTTCCTGGAGGACCAGGTGGCTACAGCAGCCGCTCAGGTTCAGCAGTCTGAACTGCAGGTACTGCAGCAGTTGTCTTGCAGCCGCCTAGCTCCCAGTGATTCATTTCAAACCAGGGTTGAATGTTGTTTTGGGTTGTTTTCAAATGAGGTGTGTTTCTTCTTTTAAGGTGTCAAACATTGAGGCCAGGATATCAGCTCTGAAAACAGCTGGGTTGAATGTGGCTGTCTGCAATCGCTTCTCCAAGTTCAAGCCAAAAGCTAAGGTAATATATATATATATAAACACAATATATATACAATATATTTATATATACTCCATCTTTGTATGCCAATATTCTATCATAAAGTACTGGTATGAGAAAATGAGAAACATTATAGCAGCTCCAAGTTAGGATGATTTAGTTTTTAATGTGTATGACGTGTATCTGCGTATACTCTGATTACAGCCTCAAACCCTGGACTCGTCACGCCATCAAAGGAGGAAGCTTCCAGCGCCTCCACTGAAAGGTAGCGAACAACTTTCACCCAATTCAGAGAAAACTGTAAACGCACACATGGATCCAATTGAAGCTAAAACTAAAAAGAAAAAAAATTGGATTAACAAGTCCTTTGTGTGTAGAATATTTAAACTCATCAAAAGTCAGATAGATTACTTTCATATAAACGAGTTCAAGAAATAGATGATCTCCAAAATCCCATTTTTAAAAACAATTTTCTTAAAATATATCCCATTTCTCTGCAGAGACATATAGGCAAACAACAGTAATGGAGACTGTTTTCAGTCGTGGTGAATTATTTCACATTTGGAACCATTTCAGTCCTGATATTGATACGTTCTGAAACAGAGACGAATACCGACTTATTGCAGTCTTCAAAAGTTGACTCAAGGATCCATGTCATACTCTCCTAACCGCAAACACTGCTAAACAGCCTTGTATACACGTACTCTGTGTGGTTGTGTGTGTGTGTGTGTGTGTGTGTGTGTGTGTGTGTGTGTGTGTGTGTGTGTGTGTGTGTGTGAAACAAAGACAGCTAGAGGTGGGGGGAGAGGCACAGACGAGGGGACACTTTCATTCACCTTTAGTTAACATCACACATTTTGCGCTTTGTCCTAAAAGAAGAGATCGGCCGCTGAATGGATGCAAAAATGAATACATCTGCTAGAAAGGGACTAAGTAAGTGAAAAGCTCCATTAGATGTAAAGCAGCTAAGTGGAAACACACACAGTACAGGAGAACCAACAAGAAGTCTGTTCCTTTTCATGTCGGTGAATGGCCTTTTTCTGTTGGGCCTTTCTTTATGTTCGTGTTTGTCTCTTTTTTTTTTCTTCGCCAGCATCCACACAATAGCTAACTGATTCAGGGTGGCTTTTTTAGCACAGCTCCAAAGACAGACAGCAGGCGGGACAATGGGGAAAAATCAGTGACCAAGACATGTAATCATATCATTGATTCCAGCTTCGAGTGTCCTTTTTTTTATCAGTCCATCAGACAGTGTGCTCTGAATCTACGACTGGGAAGACAAGTCAGCTGTCATCTCAGTCATGTGTTATTGGTGGTTTCTCTTCTTCGGGCTTTTTGCAGGAAATTTTAAAATGCTTTGCTTCATGCTTTGTTTTTGTTTTTTTGCTTTTTTTTTTTTGCTTTCCAGAAAAGTTGGAGCCCGAGCAGCAGGTGAACGTATTTCGGCCATAGTGACACTCAGCAGCACAACAGGTCCCTCAGGGCCACTTCAGAGCCCCATGGACGGGGGGCCCCTCTCATCCAGTGCCTTGACCCAGTGTCCGCCTCCAGCTCCAGGCTAAGCGGGGGCCAACACCTGCCCCGTGTGACCCGGCCAGGCACGGTACCGTGTCGGTCGAATGTCTCACATAAGACACGGCTGGCTCTTTCCTCTCTCCCACCTCTGTTTTCTCCTCCTCACCGCGCACATAACATCAAGCAAGGATGACTTGACAGTCGGGGTCTCTGCCTTAAAAATCTGCAAACACTCCTCATGACCCAACTGAAAAAGAATATCTGTACAGACAAAAAATGACTCCCTTTCCCTTTTTCTATCTGTTTGCAAGAGTATTGTGATTTACTGTACAATGAAGACGTGGAAAAAATCATGTGAAACTTTCTGTGATTCAGTGTCCCGAAAAGAGGCTGAGCCGTGTTTTATACTGCATCCTTTATCCCACCAAGTGAAGAGTCATGAGGAATCTTATCATACCGTAAAGCCCCTCCAGAGCTTTTTTGGATGATTGTCCTTTTTCACACACATTCAGCTATCAGATGGTAATCCTCATCTGGGGAATGATTGTAACACCTGTGACATTTTAACCATTTTTAAAAAAATCCAAGCACTAACCAGAAGGTAGTGTTTAGATGTGCAAAAGAATCAGGACCATCTTCCTGCCACTAAAATTGCTAGATGGCAATAATAGAACACAAAGCACACTTGAAAAATCTGTCAATTTTTGTAAGCGATCCAAAAAATAGTTTGATATTTTGGGACTTTAGTTGCAAAGAGTTACAGGAGCTCGATAGCACTCTCATGTCTGTACGGTAAAAATGTAGCCTGTTAGCTTATCTTAGCATAAGACTGGAAACAGGGGGAAATGGCGATCTACAAAACGATAGATCTTGTTACCTTCAGACAGAGTCAGGCTACCTGTTTCCCATTCATTTCAGTCTTTAAGATAAGCTAAGCTAGGCAGCTGTAGGTGGTAGCTTCACATTTAGCATACAGACACAAGAGTGGTGCCAATTTCATCATCCAATTCTCAGCAAGAAAGTGAAAAAGCTTTTTTCCGAAATGTCCAATTGTTCTCTTAAATAAATGCCAACTATAATGATTTAGCAGGGAAGTGCTCTCCCACTTATTTAGAATCGGAAATGCTGAAAATAACACTCAGTAGACTCGCTCACTACAGCCTCAATGTGGAAGCTGTGGGCTTTCACATTGAAATGAGTCAAAACAAGGTTTGAATAATGTCTGAATGTCAGACAAAGTCAGCCCAACACAAGTCTCCAGGGGTTTGCTGTTGAGGTTTGATCTGACAGCCTTCCCTCATGCAGTATTCTTCAACCCCAAGTCATTTTCCTCCTCTCCGTCATTTTCTTCGTTTACTTTCGAACGTCGTGGCCTTTAATTTGAACGCAAAGGTATTTTCACGTTTCCCCTTGCTGGGTCATGTCTGAACTTTTCTGTTGCATTCAGAAAATCTTGTAAAGATTTTTACATAATGAAGTCTGATGGGCTATATATGCCATGAAACCATGATTTTGTTACAAGCAATTTATTTTTGTACTTTGCTGAACGTTTTTATGCAATACCACTGAAATAAGTACTATTGCAAAGTGAAGGCTTTATTCTCTCCTCAAAGGAGCCCTCCTCAGCCAGTCCTATCAGACTCTCACGTGTGGTGACTCAAAGTGCTTTCAGTGTACGCCTGCATTTACCATTTGATATTCTGCCAGTAATGACGATGGTAAATGTTACAAAAACACGGGTGACAGCAGGCATTTTTGGAGCGGCTAGTACGATTCACATTGTATTTGTACTCCTTAAACACTCGATTTGAGAATACTGCCTTTCATTTTTTGGGTTATTTTCCTTTACTCTCTGACCACTTACATTAGTCAGAATCGCAGCTGGCCATGCGTACGGTTGTTATAGTACAGCATAGGAGCAGAGTTGGATTTCCTGATGGACTGCTTGAACTTAAAGGTGTGATGATCTTCTGTATGATTGCTCTGCCCCTTCTATTAGTGACCTTTTCATCCCAGCCCTTCACATCTCTGGTTTTTTGCACACTGATCCAGTACTTTTGTCAATCTTGTTCTCCAGAGGTGTTGATGTGTAAAAGCATGTTTCTGGTTTTATCGAAATTGATGTAAAAATTTCCCATGAGAAGCACAGCCACAAGGGTCCAATCATCATTGTCCTGTATTTTTCTAATGTAAAAAAAATAATATATCACCACAGAATTTGTTAATATATGTATATGTGTGAAACGATGGATATGATATAGAATATGTGTATTGCCCAATCATAGTTGACCAATCTTTCAGTGTTGTGTGCAAGAGGCTGTGTTTAATTGTCATGACTTGTAGGGCTGGATTCACACAGGAAGTCTAATGTACTACTGTAACTGTGTCCCAGATACTCAGAAAAAATGAGATTCACACAGAGCTTAAAACAAATCCTACTTCTGTTCCTGTTTAAATCCAGTGTGAATGACTATAATGAGGTTCCCTGTGTGCAGCTCCACAAGTGGGCCGTTCACATTTATGTGCAATCGTTTGTTGCAATCCATATGACATGTTGGGGAAAATATTAACAAGCAAAAAATACAAATTCTCTATGTGCCACAGTACTCTGAGAAAAAATGTATTATGAAATGAATAAAATTTGCAAACTTAAAACTCTCTTTTCAAAGAAAGAGTTTGTTGCGCGCCTGCAAATACAGGAAGAGAAAAAGGGAAAACCGATATAATCACAACATCCTGGTTTATTAATCAATATAGAATGCATTTTTATGTACAGATACATTTGGAGATTTTATGAAGGATCCTATCAACCAAGGCCTCATAACAGACACCAGAGAGAAATACAGTTAAAAGCTAGAGCAAAGGGTGTATTAACCTCCATCAAGATTAAAAAAATGAAGACACTCGGAATTGTGGATGAAGACAGGAGGACACAGCGTCATGGTAGCCAATCCCTGTCCTCCCCGTCCAGCACGTTCCCGAGGTTCTCCTTGTTTCTGAGGCTGTTGAGCAGCAGCGCCAACGTCCTGACGACCGGCTGCATCCCCCCGCTGCCCAGAGCCTCCACGCTGCTGTGCCTCTTCCCGAAGCGCCCGATGGGTCTCACCCCACGGCCCACGTACCAGAATGGGTCTATCTCCGGACCTGGACGCCACACAAGTACATCAGTGGCAGTGATCGTGATTATTGTGATCAAAAGACCAACATTACTGCCAGAAAACGGAATGATGTTATGATGCTCTAACAGTTTGTAGTGGTAAAAGAAAAGGCAAAACAGAATTCTAATTTTATTAAAAACCTAAAAGATTTGTCCATATTATCAGACTCCAACATAAAACTTAAGTTGTCAGCTTCTTTTCAGTGTTTATATCGATTTCCTGATGGACTGTCAGCCCTCGCAGTCTCTCATGTGTTCTCATGTCCATCGAACATAAATGATTCTGTCCTCTGGTGTGATGCATTCAGGAACCATATGGATACATGGTTTGTTGGTCATATCCACTACACTAATTCATTAAAATGAGAAAAATAGATGAAGTAACTCTGATTTCTAGAGCATTACTTAGAAGTGTGTAGACTTTCTTTGAAGTCAGTCATCATGATACACAAAGGAGTGTTATGAAGTATATAGAAAACAGGAAATTAATAAAACATTCCCTCTTCTACCGGGTGCAATCTATGTAAAATATATTAATATAAACATTTAAATGCAACCATAATACCAGTGAATACAGCAGTAATCATACTGTTTGTATAAACTGTGACAAAATAATACACATAGTAGATTGCATGATATACTACTGTACCACAAATCAGTGGATGAGGATTCTCCTCATTTTGAGCCAGATAAAAAGTGTAGAGCATCTCTCGTTAAACACAAATAACTAATACTTAATGCAGAAAATGACCTACTAAGATTCAAAGAGGTTTTTCAAACTGTAGCCTGTTGACAACATACTTCATTCTGTCTGTCTTCCCTCTCAACTTTCAGCCTCTCAAATCTCTGTAAACTACTTCAGCAAATTCTGCAGGCTGAAAAAAAAAAACAGCCAGAATAAAACCGAGCCTTACTTCTGTTGTCGACATTGTGAACAATGTGGAAGTCGTGCTCCACCGTGGTGCTGTGAGCGCTACTGAGGCTGGAGGAGAGGAGGAGGAGCAGCGCCAGAGCTGCAGGCAGCCAGCGGCTCGTCAGGACGCAGTGCCGGACATCAGCCGCTCTCCCAGGCAGCATGCTGTGGTGTCGCTCAAGGCACTGCAGAGGACGGAGGGACGCCGGTCAGTAAAGCATCACTCACTCACTTTTACAAACTTGTAAAAGAAAGAATGAAGAAAGCTGAAACTGATACAATTAGACATTAAAAATATCTTTATGTCAGGTAAGACAGGATTATGTTATTTGAACCTGAGCAGCAGAAGCTCATGCAGCAGTATTATGATATAAACTCATAATTGTCTAATAAAAGGCTCAAAGCTATTGTTGTACAGATCTGATCCCATTAGTGCTGTGGTACAGCTGTGTTAGAATAAATACACCTGGAGTATCTATCATAAAAAACTGCCTAAACACCTAACTTATCCTGATTCTGTTGCATTTAATACAGTAAAATTTGTCATGAAATTATATATTTTTTAAAAGATCTATAATGTAGACCCACAAACAGCAGCTCCTTACCCTGAACTTTGGTAACAGGCTGAGGTCAGTTGTCGGAGGTCTGAAGTCTTTATTGCTGAGCAGGTGTGCTCCAGCTTATATATCCACGCTGCTCGTGTGGTTGCCGGATGATGAATCAAGAACGTCAGTCACACATAGTGATCCCAGACTACAGAACGCATCACCTCACTCCTCCTCCTCCCCTCCTCCTCCCACCCTCTAAACCTCCCGCCCCTCATTCCTTTGAGAAAGGAGGTTTGGTTTTGGAGTTTTCCTGATTTCTGTCACGTAGCAGAGCAGTCCATCAGGAAGTCAATGACATGCAGACAACTTTAAATTAGTGAACATGGGGAGACCCAACACCTCAAAGCAGGCCTGTCAGACAGTGACCTGGAACTGTCGTGGGCGTTTTTTGATGAGCCTTTCATCAATCAGCTTGATTACAAGGACGAGACAAGACACAACCAGCTCTTGCAAAAACCTCAATGTCCTCTTTTAGGCTTTAAGGTTTTTGAACTTTCTCAATAATAACCAGCTCCAAACACCAAGATTATAAATGCAAACGAAATAATATCTTAAATCAGTGACAGGAGAAAGCAAACTGATACAGGAAGGAATCGGAGCTTTAAATATACTGTTAGTGCATGTGAATTCACGCTGTATCAAGCATGTGCCACCAGCACATGTGCCGAGAGGTGACAGTGATGAATCACATGTGTGAGGCCAAGATGAGGAGAACTTCGCTCACTCAAATGTACTCAGGTGTAAAGTCGCCTCTGGGGCTAAAGTGATGCCTGTAAAGGTCACTATGTGACATGTGGGCTGCGTAACATTCAACCAGGAGTTAAATAAATTCAGACATTTCAACTATAATTGTGGGTTTTTTGTGACTTGTTAAAGGTTTAAATGCTTTTTAAAATTGTGAGAAAATCCCATGAATGGTTGGTGCCTGTAGTTGGTACCTTTACAAAACCAAGTCAATTAATTCTTCAGTAGATATAGGGCTGAGATGATGAGTCAATTTATCAACTGGTCAATCAGCAGAAAAGCAATAGTTCTGATAATCAGTCATTTCAATCATCAGTCATTTTTTTTCCAAGCAAAAAACATCTGCTGGTTTCAACTTGTCAGAAGTGTAGATTTGCTGCTTTTCTTTATCTTATATGATAAAATAATAAAGTGAATATTAGCAGTTTTTCACTGTTTTCTGTTATTCTTGATCAATCAAGATAATCAATAGATTAATAGTGAGAATAAGCAGTTGCAGCTCTGAGTGCATGTGACATTTCAACAGAATAATAACAATATACATACTGTATAAAAGTGAATATTTGTTATTTGTTACGATGTGTATTTTAAGCCGGTGAATCTTTAGAGTCCAGCAGCAATCAGCTTTTCCTACATACAATATCATCATCTAAAACAGGAAAATAAATTAAAAAGATTGCTGTACTACGTAGCGTGTGACGTAAAAGGCTGCATTTGCTGGTCCATGTGTGCATGTACACAGCTCCACCCTAGGGCAGCACTTTGGCTCTCCTCCATGCATTAGGGCAGCCATAATTTTGTCATGGGCTGAGATCAGATGGTAAGGTGCAGACACGAGCCCTGCAATAACGAGAAGATAACTACCTCAGGATGTGTAATCACACGGCAACATGGAGGGATGCTTTACTAAGGAAGTTAATTTTATTTATGATCGGGAGCCCTTATTTGAAGACGCAGTGTGTGATTTGTGTGTGATTGTATTGTGCAAAAATGCAGAAAACACATTCAGAAACAGTTCAGTTCATCCCTGTTTTTGTGGATAACATACAGCCTTGTTAGGACGACTCGTGAATAGCTTTAGGGACAAATAAATTATATGCTCAGTTACAGACCTGAATTATAACTTCTGTCTTTTATCACCCCTAACACTGAACTCAAATACAAATCCTTCTACCATCACTGCTCTAAACTCACCAAGTCTCTTTATTTGAGTCAAAAATACACAGTTTAGGTCAGGGTTGTCCACACCGTCCCTGCTCAAGATGTCTCCATTTGTGTCACAGTGCTGCCTCTGATGAGTGCCTGTTTCCTCCTCTTCAAACTGTAACATCATGGTCTCATCAGCGTCTGGTTGAATTGTGTTTCTGTGAATGGAGGCACAGAGGATCACTGGTCAAATCACGGCATGAGGTGACCTGCTGGACTCCTGCTGGGTCGGTACACTTCATGCATAACTTTCTTGAGTGATGACAGTACAGGCAAGAATCATGTCCTTTCTATCTATAAAGTGCAACTGTGTAAAAACATTTCATTCATAAAAATAAGTAAACGTTCTTACCATCTACTAGTAAGTTCAAAGTGGGTACTACCTTGATACTGTGTGATATAAGGGCCCTAAGGAATGCGGTATTGATCGAGAAAACCCTGCTTGCAGAATGATTAACAGCTTGAACCGGCTAAATCATTCCCCTTACGTGCTACAGTATATTTTGTTAATTGCCTCGTAATTCGTGCCCTACGGAGTGTGTGGGCCAGGACATTCATTGACCGTGCTTGGTTGACCTTCTTTCTTAAAAAAGCTTCAATTGAGAAGTCAGCAGCCAGCAGAGAAATGTCTTTGACATGTCTCCTTTCCTGTTGGTGCAGGATTTCACCCCAAACAAAATGCGTTTAGATTACAATTTTATTAGTTCCTCAAACATGGATATTTCACAATACCACACAATACTCAGTGGTTACAAAGAGAGAAAAGGCTTTGCTTTGGGACACAAAGATTTTAATTGCAGACATTTAAACCGAGTGCTGTCAAATTGTTTTCAGATAATAGCTGAGAAATATTTTCTTTAATTAACCTTGGCACTCCACCATAAAATTAACTGTTGTTGTGTAGCATGAAAGGACTACAATTTGTGTTGTGTTGTGCAACCCTGTGTTGTTGAATGACAAATAAATCAACCTTCAACCTCTGTGTTTAGAGGCCCAATCCCCATGTTCCCCCTAAGGCCTAAACCCAGAACCCTCATACATTTAGTGGGAACATGCTTCAGAGTCTGTGAGTCCATGAGTGTGGACACTTGGATTGTGTCATGGTGATCCAACAATGGATTTGAGATCATTTTTCTAAAAAATGTGGCCCAGTGGCCTAATGGATAAGGCATCAGCCTCCGGAGCTGGGGATTGTGGGTTCAAGTCCCACCTGGGTCGTGTAGGTCTCTCCAAATTTATGATGTCTGTGCAGCCTCGGCATCTTTGTGTTCATCACACTGCTTGAGGTACATTGCACTATGGCTCTATGCCCCAAAATTGTGGGATTAGAGAATTTCAGGAAATGCACAGTTGTATATAAATCCATGATTGAGCTACTTTGGTTTTAGGATGCTACTGGCTAACGTAACGTGGGACACCTGAATAAACTTAAGCCATCCTATTAATAATTATTAAATCCATTAAAAATGATCCTACTGTTGCGGTTCTATTATCTGCCAAAAATATGAAACTGTTCGTGAGACCTTGCAATGCAACATTTTCCTTTTCTCCCATGTCTCCAGTTAATCTGATGCTGTGCATTAAACTGTGTTTGTGGAGGACATATTTGATGTACTAGTGATTTCTAGTAGTAAATAAGAGATAAGATAAGTTAAGATAAGACTTTATTAATCTCACAATGGACCAACAGCCTCCTCTCACCCACCTCCTCCACAGAGTCCAGTTGGCAGCCCAGGACACAGCTGGCCCTCCTGACCAGCTTGTTTAGTCTCTTCCTGTCCCGCTCTGTGTTGCCCGGGGCCCAGCAGACAACAGCGCAGAGGATAGGAGAGGCAACAACAGAGTCATAAAAAGTCCTGAGCAGCGGCCTGCACACACCAAAGGACCTCAGTCTCCTCAGGAGGTAGAGGTGACTCTGGCCCCTTTTATACAGGGCGTCGGTGTTGTGGGACAGTGCAGTTTATTGTTAAGGTGAACATCCAGGTACTTAAATCTATCCACTGTCTCGATGTCCTCCCCCTGGAGGTTCACTGGTGAGTGTGGTAGTGTCCTCCTTCTGAAGTCAACCACCATCTCCTTTGTTTTACTGGTGTTCAAGCACAGGTGGTTGCGCTCACACCAGTCCACAAAGTCCATAATGACTGACCAGTACTCCAGCTTGTTCCCCTTATCAGGCATGCTAACTGAGTATAACAATATAAGTACAATTGCAACCAGCAAAGACAGTATTCTGTCTTGTGATGCATAAATATTAGTGCAGTAGTTATACATTTTTTAAATACATTTAAATAACATATACTGATGTATTGCCATATGGATCGTTTTTTTAAATAAATGCCAGAAAAAAAATAAAATAAAAAAAATAGCAAAATCTTTAAAAAGGAGACAAGGAAGGACATAAGACTTTTCCTAATAGCAATACGACAATGTAAAAGTATGTCACAGGTGTACTGATGAATTATAGTTATTGGTGCATAAAAATGTAAGCAGCATTTCAATGTTGCAGGTTAACATGGGCTAATTTTAACTGCTTTATCCTGCTAAATACATCTTTTTTTTCTTACCAGTATTTATTTAATTTTGAAGTTGATGTGATGTTACCAACAAACTTCAGCAAATTAGTATAAACAAGAGAGGGGAAGATATATAACTTTTTATATGGGATGCTTTGCTGCCCCTGTGTGGCAAAATATGTGCACACACACACACACACACACAAACACACACACACCAGATGGCTTAAAATGTGATGATGAGCCGCAAAATCGCGTAGAATTAAAATGTTTATCAAAAAGTCAGCTAACAGAGAAGCTCGCCAAGCCCATCTGCCATATTTCTACTGAGAGCAACAACCTCATTACAACATACGTCACCCCACCAACGACGCATGCGCAATGGGAAGTGAAAGCACACGCGCCCGCAGCGTTCCCAGCGTCACCAGTACCAAACTATTGTCAACAACCTTGATGTCAGAAAGGTATGGGATATCCCGGAGAATGCTGTTAACGCGTCGCGATCGGAAACAAATCCTAGACCAGCCTGAACCGACGCCATAGCGAAAACGGAAGGAGGCAGAAGTGAAACCTCTCGCTCTGGCGACACTTTCCAGAAGTCGCTCCAAACAGTTGTAGGACTGCGCACTTGCTTCCTGTTGTCAGTGTGACTGTTGAAATACCAGCGACGAAATGTAAGAAACACCGCGGAGAGGACACTCAAACCAAAGGGCAGGTGACGACGTGGGACAGGCGGTGAACCACCCGGACCCCCGCGTGTTAGTGTTTGTTTTCTACATGAGTCTGTTGGCAGGATGTCGCTGAGTTCAGGCGGTTGGACTCACGCCCCCGGCTACACAGCGGACCACTCCGACGTCCTCCCCGCTCACCATGGGGCCTCTCAGTCACAACTTGGCTGCCAGACCGTCCTCATGTCGGTCCGGGTGTCGGTGTGCCATTCTGGTATTCGGCCGCTGTGTCTTCCGGGAGCAGGTGATGAGTCACTCCGCCTGCAGCTTAGCATGGACCCGGGGAAATCCGGGGAATTCCGGCTGTCGCTCCAGGACAGCAGCGGGACTGGCCGGACTGTGGTGAGTTCACAGCAGCAAAACAGCGGTGGCGTTGAGCTCGTTGTGATGTGTTTTTTGAGTGGCGGAAACATGAATATATGTCCAAAGTCAGACTTTTTGTGATAAGCATGACTCCATACTAATTTCACGGATTTAGTGTGTGGAATTATGGTGAAAAAAAACTTAATTTGGTTTCCAAATTTCCTGTCTTAATACCAGGCCCAGATAAACCCACAAGAAAGCTGTAGGCCCTTAGCTCACTTTTAGTGTATTATTTTCATGGCGTGTTGTCTTTAATTGCCCACCAGGACCTGAGAACAAAGCAGACCTCCCACGATCAAGTTATTATATGTTTAATCCACATCTGACTCAATCTCATCTGGCCGTGTGTGTCATTTAGTTTGAGTCCTTTGTTTCAGCAGTTATTATTTAGAAATATAGTGAATGTGTTTAATATCACTCTGCAAGATAGGGCCTGAAGACTGGGTTCAAGTGCTGTTTTTGGTATATATAATCAAACTAACACAATTACCTCAGACTCTGGGCCCCATGAGGGTCAGGGGCCATGGAATAGATGCAAACTTTATCAAGCTGGTAATATTTTTTTATAGCATTTTTTGGCACCTTAGGTGTACACATGACCTCTCATTGCGTTTTTTTAAATTATATATTTTAAGTTTTTTACTGGCCTGAAAAGGTAAAGCTGTAGTGCAGCAGTGATTCACAAGAAACACGCTAAAAAATAGATAAAAAAAATCTTAAACTTTGGTGTAGCTTAACAATTTTTCTTCTTTATCAGCCTAGTAATTATCTAGGGACCCCCCAGATTTCACTTCTGACTTCCAGGGACAAGGGTTCAGGCCACTATGTTTGCACATAGCCCTCTGATGATCAAGCCTGGCAGGTTTTCGAGTATTGATCACTTCTGTCAGTTACATGGGAAAGGTACATGCAGAGCATTTATTTATGTTCGTTATTTGTGGAAAACTACGTGGGAAAATTGTCTGATGGTTTACAAGCAACATTTCTCATCAACAATAGCAAGGATTTAAGGGATCTGCAATCCATAATATCAAAAGATTCAGAGAATGTGGAGAAATCTTTGAATGTAAGGCCAAACGCCTAAATTGAGTGCCCATGGCCTTGGATCCCTCAGGAGGCATTGCTTTAAAAGCCAATATGATTGTATAAAGGATATTACCCCATGGGCTTGGGGACGCTTGCTGATAAGCACAGTTCATCACTTCATCTGTAGTTGCAAGTTATGACTTGACCATGCAAAGGGAAAGTTAATTACGCATCAACAACATCCAGAAACACGTCTGACAAGTCCACATTTCAGATTGTTTTTGGCACTCATGGATGTCGTGTCCTCAGAGCTGAAGAGGAAAAGGACCATCCAGATTGTTGCCAGCACAAAGTTCAAAAGCCAAAATCTGTGATGGTATGGGGGTGTCGAAGTGGACATGACATGGGTCACTTACACATCTGTGTAGGCAACATTAGTGCTGAAAGGAAGCGAAACCTGGTGTCTTGCTGGAATAAGGAGGACATCCCTTCTTATTCCAGCAAGACAACACCGGGTTACATTCTTCATATGTTGTAACAGTGTCGCTTCTTAGTAAAAGAGCAGAAATTAGACTGGCCTGCTGCAGTCCAGACCTCTCTCCCACTGAAAATGTGTGGCGCATTATGAAGTGCAAAATATGACAACAGAGACACCAGACTGTTGAGCAACTGAAGTTGTATATCAAGCAAAAATGGGAAACAATTTCACTGTGAAAACTTCAACTTCAACAATTAATATCATCAATTCACACATGAGCCACAATGTTACCATTGTGCACGATCAAATTCACAATGACATAATTAAATATCTTGTCTTTGGACTGTACTAAATTGAATATAGCTCTGAAAAGGATTTGAAAATCATAATATTCTCTTTTTATTTACATTCTACACAGCTTGCCACCTTTTTGGAAACAAGTTTGTTGAATAGAAACAGAATGCAATCATTTGCAAACAAACTATGTTTACACATGTGCTAATATCCTTCCTGTTCACAAAGTGGTGAACCTCGCTCCATCCATGCTTGTGAACGACAGCCTTTCAAGGATGCTCCTTTTATACCCAATCATGATACTACTATCCAGTTACCAGTGAACCTGTTTACCTGTGGAATGTTCCACAAACACCTGTTTGGAGCGCTGGAATTTTCCCAGTCTTTTGTTGCTCCTTAAATGTGTTGTTGCATCAAATTCATAATAAGCAGATGTTTACAAAAATCAATGAAGCTGATGAGGTAAAACAAATATATTATCTTTGTACCATTATCAGTTGAGTTTATGTCAGAAAGGATTAACAAATTATCACATTCTGTTTTATTTATGTTTCACACAACACCCACCCTTTTTGGAATCAGGGGTATACTCCAAACTAAATCTGATGCAGTCTAATAGCACAGTTCACAATCATAAATCAATCATAAATCACAATCATAAAGTTTATAATCTGTCTTTATTTAAACTGTTTTAGATTTAACTATATTAGTTTTGGAGGCTGTAGTTTGTGGTGCCGTGATGCAAATATTATAGTTTTTACTTTTAAAGGATAATTCACTCTTGTTTTTTGTTTGATATTTTCTTAGTTACATACTGTAACAGTGCATCTCCATTAAAATTTGCAACAGTATAATTGGGCTGTTGGAGTTGTGTTTTCTCCAAGCTAAATGCTCACTTACCTTGACAGACATAGTTGCCGTTTTGGCATAACATCACCCATGACCCCCCCCCCCACACACACCAATTTCTCCCTATCTTGTCTCTTATCATTCTCTCTTCTTGTTTTTCCAGACCATTGCTGAGTTTGATTTGGGGACAGTAAATTATGAGGTGAAGTCACCAAAGTGCCACGAGCTGAGTTTGGCGGCACCTCCACATGATCGCATCACATTCAACTTCCGCTGTGAGCAGGAGGCCCAGGAGTGGGCCACTGTGGTGATATCTTCACTGAAAGAAGCACACAGAGGTCAGTTGCCCTTCTTGCCAAAAACGATTTAGGTAACAACCACTACAAAGAGATGTCAAAAAAGCAAGATATTTCATACTTTCAAACCTACAGTACAATATTAAAAGAAACCCTTGTTGTGTATTCTCAGTTGGTGGAAGTCATTTGCCCCTTAGTGAACTTAGTTTGCGCAAATTTAGCTTGACACATCAAACTGTTTATTTACTGATTTGAATAGAAGAGCTTTTCATCGCCCTCCTCGATGCTTGTTAACATCACTGCCGTCAGTCTCAACCACTGTGACCAAGCTTCATATTTTGGCTTCAGAGGGATTTCAGTAGATGGTCTGTGTTTACTTCTTATGGAACCACTTTGGGTTGACATGATGATATTTATTCAAACACCGTTAAGACTAACACTAACTCAGGCTCATATTTTCAACTAACTTAAAGTAGAATATTAGGAAGCGCTGACATAAGGATTTCCTCAAGGCTCAATTGTAGGCCTCTCTGAAATCTTTAATTTTTCCAGATTGTGTTTCATTGTTTCCCAAATTCTGTGTTTTCCATTTTTATTTTTCCAAATTTGTGTTTTACAATTTGAATATAATCAGCAAGAGTTTTGAATCATGTAGTGGACGAATAAAGTTTTTAAAACATTGCACATTATGAAACGGATCTTGTGCAGGACAACCTCCATATGCAACTCAAATACACCTGATAAGCGGGTCTGACGGAGGCTACTGTCACATTGGGGCAATGATCCTCCTTTACGAAGCTTGATGGAAGTAGCTTTTTCGTGAGAGTTTGTTGAAGTGATGTGCTCTTGGTTGCATGCTGCACCTCTTCAAAATGAGTGTGTGGGTGTGTGTGCATATTACCTGCTTATAATGATAAGGGGAAACCCTGATTTTTATAAAGCGCAACTACATTTTGCTAGTTTCCACAATATTGTTTTATAGTTAGTTCTATATTTATTATGACATTCCATGATTCCATCTTTGATTTCTGCATCACAGAGATCATAAGGACCTAAACCAGTTGAGAAGAGACCTGAGGAATAGACCAAGGGCATGCATAGAGGACAATTCCTTGCATTGAAGGGTACTTGAGGAAGATGCAGAAGAAAGATTTGTCTGGGCTACAATAGGACCTCCTTTTCTGTAAAGGAAGTTGAATTGTATTTCAGGACTGACTTGCCTGGTAGACAAACCAAAAGTATGTGGAATCAGTGTTGGACTGCGTTGCAGACAACTGATCCCTGTGATGGCAAACACAGAGGCCTCTCTGTTGCCTGATCTCATTTTAATACATTTAAACCAAACAGTGTGTCAACAGTTGGCCTCTTTGTAGTTCCTGTCTAGCTTAACACTGTAAACAGTTCTGCTTCCTCTGTGATCTTAACTTAGACACTGCAGCATAATGTATAAGATAAATGAAGTACGATCAGAGACGGTGCTCACTGTGTCACTCTGATGACAAGAACACATCTGAGATTAGGAAACTTTCACCTTGTTATTTACTTTGTTGCTTATTGCGCAATTTGTGGTTGAAGATTTCAGTCTCCAGCTCCAAAAAAAATAGACAATAAGTCTTTTGTAGTATTTGGGAAAGCTGAATGTTTCTTGTTGGTCTCTTCCTTGTGTTTTATATCTGTTTGTTTATCAAAACGCTTGCATCTGGTTTTCAACATTTCTCATTGGCAGTCGCCCCTCAAGATAATGGTCCACAGCGCCCCCTGGATGGTCCTGATCTTCAGAGCAGCTTGGCCTTGCAACAAACAGGTGTGTGCACTGAACACCATTCCTTTTTAGATGTTTAATTCCCTCAGTCATTGCATCATTATCATCATTACAATCATTATTATATTATAGCCCCCTAGAGGCTATTTAGAAGTATGGCGATATCCTCTGTGCACACTTGCCAGTATGTTCACTTGTGTGGGCTTGTTTGTGTTTCCTTGTGTGTGTGTATGTGTGTAGAGGAAACCTGCATAGATCTGACCCGAGCCATAGAAGCAGGTGACATGCAGTCTGCTTCTGTCTTTGCTGCCACACTCGCTAGACAGCATGCCGTACTCAAGATTCAGCCCTCTACCAGAGGCTATGAAGACACTGAAGTCAAGTAGGAGCATCATCGTTGTTAATCGTGGTTTTAAAGTTTTAAAAACATGCTTGATGGTCAATGATAGCTTAATTTTGTATTTTAAAATGTGACTGTCAAAAAAAGTAGATTATGACAATTTCTACGAACTATGAGGCTAATAGCCTGTGTTTCATTTTATCTAACAGCTTGGCTGTTGTAGTTGAGGATTCTTCTTCATCCTGTTGCGTCACTGTGAAAGTTTTCCCACACATGACTACTGCAGCGCTGAAACAGCAGGTTAGTCTGAAGTATGCTTCTCACTTTCATTTGTGTCCTGAAAGATTCAAATGAAGTCAGTTTTATTTACATCAGCCAAAATCACAAATCAGATTTGCCTTAAAGGGCTCAAAGGATTACTATGAGTCTGTCTAAAAGTTATATCTCACTGTCTTCCTCTCTCTTGTTTCTGTCTTTGTCTTTCTACCACCTCAGATGTTTCTTGAGTATGGCTTTCACCCATGGGTGCAGCGCTGGGTTATTGGTCAGTGTCTATGCACCGATCAGCGCTCTCTGGCCTCATATGGAGTTCATCAGGACGGTGACACAGCCTTCTTGTACCTCCTGTCGGCCCGCCATGCTCACTTGACCCTCCAAGTCCTCCAGCAGGACCAGGAGAGTGCTCTACTTCTCAGTCCTCCAGCTCTTTCTCTCCGCACTCCACCCCTCCCTGCTACCTCTGCAAATGGCCCCTCATCTCTGGATCGGAGGCCTCACACCACCCTACCTCCTAGACTCCATACCAGCAGCAATACTGGTGAGTGAGGGCATTAAACTCACTGATTTATTAATAATGCCACTGAGACCTACTATGATTAAAACACATTGAAAAACACTTTGAGAAGAGAAAGGATGAGTTAAAACTCAAGCTAGCCAGGGCAGACAAGCTAGCTCTGACCACTGACTGCTGGACAGCTCTCCCAAATGAAAGCTACATCACAACTACCTGTCACTTCATCATTGTTCACTGGAAGCAGGGTTTCTGTTATCTGGTATTTCCCATTTTTTACCGAGAAAATCTGATCAAGACCGAAATACTTGAACATCATGACTGGAGGTGTTCAGTGAAAATAATTCCCGAATTAGATGTGAAGATTTTCCCTCCAGTGTTTAATTTAAACCAGAGTTGGTGGTGATTGCTGGAACAGTGGAAAGACAAACGAAGAAGGTTTGTGTGACATGGATGTATTTTATGATGATAAAATTGCTGTTCCTGTAAATGGAGTCTGGTGGCTTTGGTGAGAGCAGCATAGTGGCTGTTTCTGCCACGCAACATCCAAATTTGAAGCATTGTAGCTTCAGATGATTGTTGTTGCACCATGTGAGGAAGCTCTCTATCAGTGCTCTGTAGTCTTCTGTAAATATAGTCTCTAAGACAAGACAGCGTTCTTCGCACTGGAAATTACACACTGGAGTCATACATGTCAATATAGTGATCGCTTCCATTTCCCCAAAGAATACACTAGAATACATCAAAGAATACACTACATAAATGAGTCTGAACAGACAGGTATGTGAACTGCAGCTTGACTGGTTGACAGAAGCATACAACCGCAAGGCAGGAGTTCTAGTTAGTCACAACCTTTGCATGACCCATTTAGAACAGTTACGCAACATAAAACAAAAGCAGTGCTTTATAATATACCGTGTAAGTAAAATCAGATGCTACTAAGGCCATGTCCTTACCGCAGTGGCCCAGGTTTGTTTCCAACCCAGGGCCTTTTGCTGCATGTCATTCTGTTTCTCTTCCCACTTCCTATCTCTCTTCCGCTGCACTATCCAGTAAAGGCAAAAGGCAAAAAATCTAACAAAGAAAAGAAATTGATAGCCACTTAAAAAAAAAAAGAAAGAATCAGATGCTACAATATTTTTTGTATAGACAACTACAATGTGATCCAATGTATTGTTACAACCTATGTTATTCTAGCATGGCTTTATAACACCACAGTCCTTTTAGCTGTAATAAAAGTAGTCTAGTTCTGCCAAAACTGAATGTAAAGAGGTCGCTACCCCAGCTAGACGTTGCCTCGAGCTCTATCTCACTGTTGTGACTGTTTACACAAGAATATAACAGTGCACTGTGATGGAAGAGTTAGAATAGAACAATTTGAATGTGCTTATCCATGTAGGAAAATGATGAGCAGCGTTATTTCTTTAAGAGCTACTTCTAATGAACTTGTTAAAAAATAAAAAAAACAAAGAAGGGCAACTAGAACAGATGGTAATAACCAGAAGTGTTTGGACTTGTGTACAGTACATGTATCAAAAGCTACATATACAGAGACATGAAGGCATTCACACGTAGGATTAATGAGCACACATATTCCCCTGCAGGTGTTTTGCTTATCGGATATTTTCTTTGCTCCTTAAATGTTTCAGGTGGGTCAGACAGAGGAAACATTGGTGAGATCAGAGATCTCATCAACCTAGAGATGCCTCAACTGAATGAAGCACTGAGCCCCAGCTCAGCTTCCACCCAGGTAAAGGCAGCAGTTAAGGTGGTTTAGTGTTTCTTTATGTACACACAGTTTGAAAAGGTCAGTGTTTTGAAAAAGAATTTGATAACATATAAGTTGCATGTAGAGCTGTTTCTCACACATTAAAACATAGTAGACATAACGCTGAAAAAGATTAATGACAGTTGAAAGCAAAGAATAAAAGTCCCACTCTATCCCTTAGGGTTGGTCGTGCCCTTCTTGCACTTACATTAACAAACCAACACGGCCGGGCTGCGAGATCTGCAGCACAAACCGCCCGGAGACCTACGTCATCCCCGGGGGGTACCGACCAGATGCACTGGAACTCAGACGAATCCAGCAGGAGAAGGAGGCTATCAGACAGTACCAGCAGGTATGAAAAACACACTCACACCTGTGCCAGCGAGCATACAATGCACCCACTGTCTTACATCTGAAAATCATACACCTGTATGTACGTCTTTCATGCGTATACTCAGAGTAAAACATTACTTTGGCATACAATTTGGTAATTTACAAAAGAGAGGTACAAGGCATCATAAGGGTCCAAATTGGGGAAAAAATACTCACAGAGATGGAAAAATAATAAGGAGAGGGAAGTATAAAATAGATTCAAAGTTGACATTTAAACTCAAATTTGCAGGCTCTCTCAGGTTGACTCTCTTCTCTTTTGTCTCTGTTTTTTTGTTTGTTTTTTGTTTTTTATTTTAAAGGAGAAAGGGAGAAGAGAGTTGCTGAGGAGTGCTGGGGCTCAAAACAACTCACTCTTGTATAACCTGGACCAGGACTACTGAACACACACAGACACAGGCATATGTACACTCCATGTTTATTTACGTTTCAACTGTTTGAACTTGTAGCACCCTTTCCTTTGCAATCATCAGACACTCGCTGTTAGATCAGATAAATCACCAATCATAATGACATGGATGTCCACATGCTTGAATTGGAAGCATATGATTCTGTTATTTCTACCCTGAAGTTGAATTTTATGTTAAAGGGCTTATCTGAGATGCGCTGAAACCACTGAAGCCGTATTTCAGCGTAGTATTGGCCAAATACAAAACAAGCGGTGGCATAGATGCATCCCTGACTCCAGTGTTTTGCATGCTCATGAGATCCAACAGTAGAGAAACACTGCATGAGAACAGCTGATTTCACATTTTCTGAAAATGTGCCAACTCTGTTCTGGTGAAGAGCAGAACCTGACTGATTCTGGACTTTAGAGGCCAATACTGACATTTAAAAGTTAAGTTTCTCACAAAAACATAAACACGTTTGGCCCTGGGGCCTGTATCACGAAGTGAGTTCAGCATAGTGTGGCTCTCTTAGGGTTACCGGGCTTCACTAATCCTAACATTGACCATCAGGTATCAGGAACCTGGTTATCAGCTAGTTCTGTTAACTGTGGGCTTTCTTGTCGAGCAATGAGCGCTCATGTGGAAGAGGGATAGTTGTCAATTACAAGAAACATCAACCAAAACTTGATATGAAATGAGATTAAATGTGATATGCATGGGAAAATTCAGTTATAGTGATAGTAGAAAGTGGCATTCTGCAAGGCAAAGTGTAAACCATCTGGAAGCGGATAAGAAGCTGTGGAAACACTATAAAAACTTTTCCAAATATTAAAGTAAGGTTATCAACAAGTGCGGGAATTATTATATATGTCAGTATAGAGTGAGTCCTTTTCAGTCAGATGATAAACCGCACTATTATAATAGTAATTATAATAGTTATGTACAGTACCATACAGTATGTGATGCACATAAAATAGCACAAATTAGAGAGTGGATAAAAGAGGAGAAGTAATTAATCACATAAATAACCATGGGAAATGTTCAAGTGTGTGGATTATTGTTCCTATAAAAGACAACAGATTGGTCAAGCCTGGAACTGCAAGAACGATTCAACTCAAGTATAAAAATATCTATTTCTCTTTGTTATTTATCACTTCATTATAAACTCTTTTGAGCTGATTGGTGAGTGGCAGGGCAGGTCAGTCATGCAGCTTGCTTGGTGGTACAACCCCTCTGCAATATACATTGGTCAAGCTCTAGTGAGAAGGTAATGAAAGATGAGTCCTCATTTTGATCATTCAGCTGGATAATCATGTTCACTTTTGACTGTCAGCATCAAGTGTTTTTTTAATGAACTCCTAAAGAGCAGAGGTTGCAACTGAATTGAATGTATTAGCCTGAATGTGAATTTTGCACTGTTAATTGTATATACTGTCAAACAGATGAAAATAAAATGTTTATACACAATGTGTGTGTTTGCATGTGTATACTGTGAGGGTGCAAACTTTGCTATTTTACAATTCTTCTGTTTTGTGGATTACCAATCTCGTTGAGCCCCTATAACAAACACTGAAGGGAGACGGTTTACTGAATTTTCCTTTAACCCTCCCAACAACACCACCCCTTGTGCCAGGCGAGGGAAGAGGAGCGCAGGGAGAACTTTGCCCGGCTGGTGATGATCGACAGCCAGGACTTGCTGCCTAACCCAGAGCCTGTGGACTGTAGGATCTGCTACGTGGACCTGCAGCCTGGAGAGGGGGTCCTGCTGAGGGAGTGTCTCCACTGCTTCTGCAGGTAAGGTTTGGGAGATGGTGAAAAGGTGGTGTCATGTCCAGCGAGGGAGAAAAAGGGAAAGCAGGTGTGTTGCCAGGCAGGGGCTTAACTGTTTCTTCAAGAGTTTTTTCAGCCTGATTGAATATCCTGAATGTTTCTCTTGAGCCAGACCTGTCAGTATCGGCATGTTTGTGTGTGTGCCTGCCCAGAGAGTGCTTACGTTCAGTCATCATGCTGAGTGAGGAGCCGGAGGTGTCCTGTCCCTACAGAGATGACACATATTCCTGCGCCTGCTCCCTGCAGGAGAGGGAGATCAGAGCTGTGAGTCACACCAGCGAACACAGTATTTGCTCTGATACACTGGGCATAGACACAACACCTTTCTAACTGCTATATTAGCAGGTCGTATTAGCACCCTGAAGCATCAGAATATGTAAATAAATGTTACTGTAAATTGTGTTTTAATCTAGCAAGAAAAGCTCCTTTCAACAGTATCAGCCAAGATGCTAGCCCCCGAACAGTTAGCCAACCTCTCCAGCTGCTAAAGGTTAAACAGTAAACTGAGATCCAGCCAGGATGTTTAGAATGTAGCCTCTGCTTGAAGAGCAAGATGGTTAGATTTTGACCTGTTAGGGTCAACAAGTCTTTCTCTTTCGCCTTTACAGTTGGTGCCAGCGGAGGAGTATGAGCGCTGGCTGCAGAGGGGTCTGTCAGTGGCAGAGTCTCGATGTGAGGGCAGCTACCACTGCGCCACTCCAGACTGCCTGGGCTGGTGTGTGTACGAGGACACGGTCAATGTCTTCCACTGCCCTGTCTGCAGGAAGCACAACTGCCTGATTTGCAAGGTGTGAAATATAAACCGTACTTAGTCACACACAATAATAACATTGTATTCGATAATTGACTAAAGTTTCTCCATGGTACAAATGGAGGTAAGGATTGTACCGTGCACCAATCAATTTAGGCTAGGCTAGCTGCTATTTAAAGACAGATATGTTTCTATTTTTATGCATCAGAGACATTCACTGAGGCCAAATACACAGGAAAGTTTGTATTTTGTGTTCATGTGTCTCTTTTCTTTTCTCCTCAGTCTATCCATGAGGGAATGAACTGTAAGCAGTACCAGGATGATCTTGCAGCCCGCGCTATAAATGACTCTGCAGCCAGGAGGACGACACATCTACTCAAGGTGAGCTGCATGCAGTGAAAGAGAAAGAAAGACCTTGTCTAATTTATCAGTGGTACAGCCAGTGCCGGTAGTGCAATCTATCAAGAGCAGAGATAGATTCTGTTCTTAGATGGTGCTCAACATGCTTACAGGCTGAATAGAAACTGGCACCTGCCACATGCTCCTGTCTTATATCCTCACTTGGTTCCTCTTCTTTTGTTCTCCATCCTCTCATGAACAGACTCTTGTGCAGTCAGGAGAGGCAATGCACTGTCCTCAGTGCGGCATCATTGTGCAGAAGAGGGATGGATGTGATTGGCTGCGCTGCACCGTCTGTCACACTGAGATCTGCTGGGTAACTAGAGGACCCCGCTGGGGGCCGAGGGTAAGAAATCCTTCCTTCCTTTCCTCATATCACGTTGCTTTCTTAATGTACCTGCCCGATCTCCTACACCCTCAGGATTTTTCAGTCTGTGGGTGGTTTACATGTGTGGAATGAAAGTACAATTAATACATTTTGGTTAGGTAGACTCTCTAAAGAACAAATATCCATACAGAAGTGGAACAACTTGCCATTTTTTTCAGCAAAGTCGGCTTATTTTCTGGCCAACATTTTGTAAGTTTTAAGTGTTTTATTTCCAGGATAACTCAAAAGGTTTGATAACTCTTATTCTGATCCTCTCCAAGGGTCCTGGAGACACCAGTGGAGGATGTCGCTGCAACGTCAACAATCAGAAATGTCATCCTAAATGCCAAAACTGCCACTGAGGGTCTCAAGTGTGGTCAGATTATAGAAGGGAATGAAAAACTCAAATAGAAACTATTCTCGAAAATATGGAAAATATGTGAATAGAGTATATTTAAACCAGAACTGATTATGTAGGATTGTTGCATACAACCCTGATTCCAAAAAAGTTGAACAGAATGTGATAACTTGCTAGTCCCTTTAGACATATACTCAATTGAAAACAGTTAAAAGATTATATAAAATATTTTACCTCATCAACTTCATTGATTTTTGTAAATATCTGCTTATTCTGAATGTGATGCACCAACACGTTTTAGACAAGTTGGGACAGGAGCAACAAAAGACTGAGAAAGTTGTGAAAAGCTCAAAAAACACCTGTTTGGAACATTCGACAGGTAAACTGGTTGATTGGTAACAGGTGATAGTATCGTGATTTGGTATGAAAGGAGCATCCTCGAAAAGCTGTCTTTCACAAGCAAGGATGGAGCGAGGTTCAACACTTAGTGAACACATGATATTACTACATGAGCTCAGGAACACTTCGTAAAACCTTTGTCTGTCAACACGGATTGTTTGTAAATGATTGCATTCTGTTTTTATTTACGTTTTACGTCTCAACTTTTTTGGAATCGGGGCTTTACAGTGCATCCTCATTATAACTGAAGACATTCTCAATTTCTCAGCAATTAAGAATAATATGCGAACATTTAGCTCTGCCTCTCACAAACATGGAAATGCAGGCTGTGTGATTTTTAGCAAAACAGTGTTCAATGTAAATGACATAATCACATCTGACTGGAATGATGTAATAAGGGTGGTCAGAAGTATGCAGGGAAAGAATATTAACTTTTATTGCATGTGGTGCTTTTTTTAAATGATTGCACTGCAAATGTAGCCATACAGGTGTGTCGTTTTCTGTGTTGGTAGTTACATCCCAAGATGCATTGCATTAAACTGAAGTGGCCTTATTCTTGTGCACAAAAGCTGTAACAGGGTGTTTATGATGACGTTTTCTGGGAAACGTGACAAAACCATTGTTGTGTCCTTGATATGCAATTTTCTGCATAGATATAGATCAAACAAGTGTATAGAGTGGTTGTATGTGGTTCTATTTTTTTGTGTCTGCGTGATAGTTGGACTGCATGCTCGCCTTGTCGCCAAAGAGGTTTGAAATGTGTCTGATTGTGAATCTGAGTCTCACCTGGTGTTTGACCACCTGACTTTGAGTGGAACCAGTTTGCATGAGTTCACCACTCATATGCTTCTGTGTTTGACGAGAGCGGGTACAGAGGTCACTGTGGTACTGCTGACCAGCTGAGTATTGTGTGTTGACAGTATCAATAAATAGCACAGTGTATTGATTGCAATACTTGAACACTTTCTGTAAGAGAAGGCACATGTAAACACATTTTGTTAATAAGCTCCAATTCCTGTGAAAAAACCCAAGTGATAGGGTCCATATGGTGATATTAGCCAACATACTTAACAGATTATTTTAACGATGTGAAAGCTTTGTATCAATGGTAATATTTTCCAGTTCATCTATGCATGAATTTATTATTCTGATTTTACCTTAGCGGAATTTAACAATGTGTCCTGTACAACCCTGACCAGGATAAGAGCAACTAGCCTCACCAGCTGCACTCTGTTACCCAAAATAATAAAAACAGAAAAGAAGATTAACTCAAAATACCAGACTATGCTCTTGACTACACTACTGCCGGCACTAACATGCCATGAAAAAGTCTTCACTGTTACTTGTGGTAGAGTATCAGCTCTGTGTTGCTGATGTACCGTTGTGCCTTAATTATCAATAAATACTCTTTAAACTCAAACTTCTTTGTGTGTGTTTTAACGAACAATTGAGTCAGCAGTATCTGACGGCTGCCAGACTTAGTCATCATGTCGTCCTCTGGCTGGAATGACCACATTTTGTCGCAGTAAGTGAGAGACCCCTTCCTGTGAAGACGGCAGGGGAACATGATCATAATGACATCGTCAGATATCATTCACCCTTTTTTTTAAAAAGGACCAGGTTAGAGGTAGATTAGATAAGCAAGCTATCAGTGCCATAGCTACCGCTGCTGTTAAAACAAAAGACATATGGTGAGTGCTTAATTTTCTAATTCCAGTATTTTTAATATATAAAGTAATTAAATGTGCCTAGTGGTATGCCAACAAAAACAGATACATAAAGGATTGTTTTATCCATAAGAATTGTATTCCTGTCAGTCAGTGTAGATAAGTGTTAGAAACAGCATGTAGACCTTCATGTTTGAAAATGATGATTTAGTCAAGATGTAGTAGGTTGAATCCTTTGAATATGAACAATTAAAATAAATATTTTCCCTTAGATGTCTGGTTCGATTTGGCAAAGGGCAACGTGTGGCATTTGAACGCAGCGACGCCTGTTGACGATTTACAGGTACTGCAGACTGACACATTGGAATGAATTTACTGTTTTCTCATATTTACTAATCAATGAACAGTCTTTCAGTAGACACGTGGGAACACGGGGACGACATTATAAAAGCTGAACATTTTACACTTACATTCAGAGCTGAATTCAATGTTTATCATATGACTTCGTGGGCTCCTTGCAGGGGGCGGAGTTTCGAGACCAAACTCGGTCTTCTTCGACGTGCTGTCGTAAAGACCCCGGCAGAGAGGTGAACGCAGGAGGATCTGATCCTCGCCGGATTATCAAACATTCACGCTCTTCCGGTGCAGCGATAGCGGCGGACAGGTGAGTAAACGTCAGATTGTTGCGTGTGCGCCTTCGCGGTGAGCCCGCCATATGCGTGCTCCTCCAGCGCGCAAGCCGTGAATGGTTTGTAGCCACGACACCACCCGCCGAAGTAAGTGGTTCAGAGCTCATTTCGAGTGCAGCTTGCGAGTTTGTGGTGGTCTTATGGTGGCCGTGTGGTGCATTAATGTTCCTGTTGGAATTGCATGTTTTGTGCTGTGATGCAATATCTCTGCCAACCAGGTTCTTTATATTACAAGTGCTGATGGAGGTTTTTTGACATTTGCAGACGGTACCCCTTCTCCATGCAGCGAAGTTTCTACTGCTGCTTCTGCTTCTACTAAACTGACAGCACTGATATGTTTTGTAAATGATAATGCAGAAAACACAAACTGCCTCAGGTGTGTTACAGTGAGAGTTAAAAGGGCCAGTGAATGTCTTTTGATTTCATATAAACCAAATGTAACTATTCAAGATAAGCGTCAGGTGTGGCGTTTAGGTGCCTCAGTAGTGTAGGAAATGCAATGATGAGCAAGGATTTTGTGAGTGAGAGTGATGTGGGCAGCGGAATGTCGACCCAAACATTAACCTGGAGGTGTGCAGCCTATAGAAGAGAGGAAAACACAGTGAGAGGAGCACTGGCTTACTCAAGCTTGGCAGTTAATTAGACATACAGGCAGAGAGGTCGTTTGCAGAGTTGTTGTGTTATTGTTTTGATTGTGAGCATGAGTGGATCCAGCTAATCCCCCCCCCCCCCCCGCTCTCTTACCTTTTCTTACTCCACTTAGTCACAGACTCAGGATCAGCTCGCCTCTCTTAACTATGGCCGAGACTAATGGGAAATTCGACTTTGCCATCGACCGGGGTGGCACCTTCACCGATGTGTTTGCCCGGCTGCCTGATGGTCGAGAGAGAGTCCTGAAGCTGCTGTCCCGGGACCCTCAGAACTACAAAGATGCTCCCACTGAGGGGATCCGCAGAGTCCTGGAAGAGGTAACGGGATGGATGGATGGATGGATGTATTTATACATACTATGATGAAAGTTGTTACACATGTTGTTGTCACAGGCTGGGTTTGGATTGAAAACTCTTCCACTCATTCACCAATCACAGTGTGGTTGAGCCTGAGATTTTCCAAGATGTAGGAAGCATCAAATCCTAAACTTTGCCTTTTGATTCCTAATTTAATTTACTTCTGGTCACAGTTTTAACATCATACCATGACAAATGTGAAGCGGGAATGACCACTTTCAGATGAAGAACTGTCAGTTTTATTGCTGTTACACTGGCTCTCATGATTAATTAGCTAATCAGGTTGGGTTCACTAAAATGTGGAGACTGTAGGATTATTAATGAGAGCAGATCAAAACAAGTGTGCAAACCAGATCAGACAGCAGTCGACAAATCATTATGAATATGTAGTCGTGTTATTTAATATCATGCCACATCCTTACATCATCCGCAGGAACAGTATATGATATGCACAAATCTGTGTGAATTTATTGGCAGGAAACAGGGCGGGCTTTCCCTCGTGACCAGCCTGTCGACACCACTCTGATTGGCTGGATCAGGATGGGCACAACAGTGGCAACCAACGCACTGCTGGAGAGAGAGGGAGAAAGGACTGCGCTCCTGGTCACACTGGGCTTCAAGGACTTGTTGCACATTGGCACACAGGCCAGGCCAAAGCTGTTTGATTTGGTTTGTAATGGATATTTTCGTACCCCCACAAATATATATGCTGTATGTGCGGTCTGCTGTCCTGCAACACTGCATTTAGTCATTACTTTGTGTTACAAAAACAGTCGGCAGGACTTGGAGTTTGCCCCCAGACCAGTTGGTGTTAATGGTTATGATAATTGGTTACTTATGTGTAAGGCTGGTGCTCTGTTGCAGAGCCAGCTGTCAAAAAGCAATAAAAAATGCTAATTAGAATAACAAAGTAGATTATTCTGCTCTAATTCAACTGCATTTTGCTCATTTTAAGCGGTATTCACATACAGTATAGGCAGACTGTGCCTATATGACAAACACATGGTGCTGTACTTGGCTTAATTACTCTTGGTGATATGGATGTGTGTGTATACAGGAGGTGGCGGTTCCTGAAGTGCTGTATGAAGAGGTGATAGAGGTGGATGAGCGAGTCGTCCTCAGGCAAGATGGCTGCCAGCTGCCCAGAAAAGATCCCAAACGTGTCGTCACAGGTGTGAATCTCTCTTTTTCTAAGAGTGCTGCGATGTTTTGTTTAAGCTAGCAGCGTGGCTGATGGTAACATCAGTCTGTCAGTTGGGTGGTAAGCATACCACTGAAATATCTCAAGCATTTGAAGGATTGTCATGAAATTTGCTACACACATGAATGTTCCCCTCATGATTTAATTGCAATAAAATTGGTGATCACTCAACGTCTCGTCTAATACGACTTAATAGTTACTCAGCCAATGAAGTTCCCATTAGCCTCAGCTGTTAGCATAAGTTAGCATGCTAACACGCTCAACTAGGATGTTGGATCTGGCAAACATTTTACCTGCTAAAATCAGCGTGTTAGCATTGTCATTGTGAGCATATTAGCATGCTAACATTAGCATTTATCTAAAAAGCACCTCAGTGCCTATGCAGCCTCACAGAAGCACATAGATTTGCTGTGTAGACTTTTATAGAGTCTTGGTAATATATAGTAACGCTTGCAGACAGATATATAATAGTTCTACTATCAGCAATTTAACTTCAGCTACTTGAGAAAGCACTAGTACCCAAACAAGAGGAAGAGTCTTCAGGCTCGCTATAGCAGCTCTTTCTCATTGTGTTTGAATGATTATAGAAAGATATCCTTTCTATAAGATAGAAAGGTATCCTATCTTTTCAGCCATTTTCCTTCTTTGCCTTCACCTCCGAAACTGCTTCCACTCCTCTTTCAGGCAGCACAGGGGACAGTCTGGAGGTGTGGAGGGAGCTGGATCTGGAGCAAGTGGAAAAGGATCTCAGAGGGGTTCTGTCTCGCGGGATCACCAGTCTGGCTGTCCTCCTGCTGCACTCATACACGTAAATAGTACAGCTTTTTTTTTTTTTTTAACTGTTAATCACACAGGGTAATTTTTTAAGATGCTAATGTTTCTCTTTTATTCACTTTTCTTTCCTTTCAAGGCCATCTCTCTGAGCCTAGGCCAGATTTTATTTATTATTTTAACGTCACTTATAGTTTTGTCTTTTTTTTTTTCTTTTTGTTAAATGTATACTTAATTATGCAACCCAGGTGGTTTATTGAGTGGAAGCTCATGTTTGTCTCCACATACTGTCTCTCTTTACTTTTAGTCTTCTCCCATTTGTTCACAGGTGCAGTAGCAGTCTGTAGACTCGCTATCTCGAGTTTTTAAGTGATCAAGCCAATTGAATTTTTGCTTCCTTTCGCCTACGTTATTTTTCATTAGAAAATAGGCGCTTTGGAGGCTTTTAAAGGAGCAATGTGTAAGAATTTTAAGTTTAAAACATTTAGAAATGAACTAAAATGGTCAACAGAATGTGAAGATATAACAATTTTGATAATTTGTCAAAGACGACTATTTATTGTGTTGCAGACTTCCACTGAAGCTAACCAGCTAGCGATAGTGAGCGAAAGTAGTGTCCAGTCTGCTGTCAGTCCAACAACACTGGTGTAAACACAAACACTTGCTGTCCCAGTGCTCTGAGCTTTCAGTGCACGCAGAGTCAGCTAATAGGACCGCTAGCTGGCTAACTGAACCAACTAGCTAATAGCAGCTACAGTTAGCAGCAGTTAGCAGTTACTCTGGTGACATGCTGTCTCTTCTTCTTACATAATGCACCTTGAAATGATAAGATAAGAGACACAATACACCGTAGGGCAGTTGTGAAACTTTGACTTGCATTCCAGCTCCATTCCTCTGCCTGTGTGTCCCTGTCTTTCAGGTGGTCAGATCATGAGAAAGCAGTGGGTGCCCTGGCGCGTCGTCTGGGCTTCACCCAGGTGTCTTTGTCCAGCGAGGTCATGCCCATGGTGCGGGCGGTGCCTCGGGGCTACACTGTCTGCGCCGACGCCTACCTCACTCCCAAAATTCATCAGTATTTAAAAGGCTTTACCTCTGGGTTCAAGGGTGGCCTGAAGGTGTGTTGATACAAAACGCCACATTTTATTTAGTCAAGTGCGTAGTCTCCTATAAAGGTATAATTAGTTCTGTCATAGCCTCTCCTCCATCTCTTATTTACCTTCATCTGACTCCTCAGGATGTGGACGTTCTGTTCATGCAGTCAGATGGTGGTCTGACTCCCATGGAGCAGTTCTGTGGTTCACGGGCCATTCTATCTGGTCCAGCAGGGGGTGTGGTGGGATACGCCATCACCTCTTACAGCCAGATGGAGAAAAAACCTGTGATTGGCTTTGACATGGGCGGTGAGTGGGGGGAATGATGAGGAATAGTGTTAGGACCTTGAAGAATTACTAAGTGCACAAACTACATGCGGAACTTCCTGATATTGTTTTGTAGCTCTTTGCTGCACAATTTGCTGAACATCTAAGCTGTCTCAAACTTTAATTATAACATAGTGCAGGTTGCAGATTAAAGGAAAGACTTAAGCTTTTCATGCTTCACGTCTTCCTGACTCCCTCTCCAGGAACATCCACTGACGTAAGTCGGTACGCCGGCCAGTATGAACACGTGTTTGAGGCTACCACAGCCGGCGTCACCCTGCAGGCACCTCAGCTGGACATCAACACTGTGGCTGCAGGTGGAGGATCACGACTCTTCTTCAGGTGTGTCAGTCAGTCACAAGTGTTTTGACCCATCTTTTGATCCACATGTTTGTATACGACTTTGACTGTTGCACAAGAGTCCAGACTGGAACTGTACTGATTTAACACATCAAAGTCTGTTTACAGTTGTGGAGGACTGCTGCATATGTGGAAAAAAAAGTTTTGTAAAGCCTGTCTATGGCTCCAGGGGGAGCTGTGCAAAGTCACATAAAAACTAGCTGGCCATGTACTTTCACATTCTATGATACTCTTTCTGCTTGTCTGCATCCAGTTGTTTGGTTCAACTTTAATGTTAAATACATCAATATTTTACTTGAACTATTTTGTTTCTCCTGTTGCGTGACCTCTCTGTTTTCTCGCCTTGCTCTACTTCCCTCTCAGATCAGGGATGTTTGTGGTTGGACCAGAGTCTGCAGGTGCACATCCAGGACCAGCCTGTTACAGAAAAGGTAGCAGACTGCTTGTGTTTCCTCCACCATTACTTCCTTTATTTCACTTTCCCTGCCTTCAGTGGTTTCACCCTCTTTTTAAATCATTTTCATACATCCAGCTGATCCGTCTTTCGTGCTGTCAGACAAAAATCAACCTACATAGCTGGGATTTCTGTGTTCTTGTGTTCTTCATTCCCTCTTTTTCTGCAATGATAAGTCGATTTAGCTGCATGACGGTTGGAAATTGGCACTCATCCATTGAGTTGATAGAACTGAAGTTTGCCTCATAGCTGTTGGAGCTGTGATGTGTGTTAACAAAAAGAAACTTGACTCTGACTTCACTGTTGATTTTCCCTGCAGGTGAGTTGAGTAGCGGTTAGCTCCATTTCATCTAACATGATCACCAGTGCCTTTCCACAGTTGTGCTCCACCTGTACTTGTGTTCACATTTTTCTCAGAATTAAGCAAAACAGTTAAAATACAAGACTGATACACGAAGCAGCCTTTAAACATGTGTTCTTTGATGGAAAAACGTAATATTGATGTGTGATCTTGTGGGATATTCTTAGGTGGGCCCCTGACTGTCACCGATGCTAACTTAGCGCTGGGGCGCCTCCTCCCCTCCTTCTTCCCCAAGATCTTTGGGCCCGGGGAGAACGAACCACTGTCACTGGAAGACACCATGAAGCATTTCCATCATCTGACTGAAGAGATCAACCTCTTCTTGTCTTCTAACCAATCACAGGCACTAATATTTACTAAAATATTGAGCAGATTTCAGTTTCAAATCTTCTCAATAATTCTCTAAGGGAGCATTAATTAATTTCATTCGCAGGTTAGCGCAAATGGGGCCAACCACTCTCACAACACGTCAGAGATGAGTGTGGAGGAGGTTGCTATAGGATTCATTCGCGTTGCCAACGAGGCCATGTGCCGGCCAATCAGAGCTCTGACACAGGTATTTTAGGTTTTGAAGTCTCAGCCTCAGCTTGCAGAAGCAGTAAGACTGTCACCTCATTTACACCTGATATTAACATGGGCTCTGTACCCGAATACGTCATCCAGACAACAAACGATCTGATCCTGCCTTTGCATTTACGCCTGTTATTTTTAATGCAATCTCATTGTCCTTATTGAGACCGGATCTATGTCTTCCAGAGCAAAACCTCACAGTGAGTAATTTGAGGCGCGTCAAACATTTAAACTTGTGTGTTTTTTTCTGTCTCGCCCACTCCTCCCCCACGTCCCCATACTCTCATAGGCTAAGGGCCATGATACATCTCAGCATGTGTTGGCATGTTTCGGGGGTGCAGGTGGCCAACATGCCTGCGCTATTGCCCGAGCCCTGGGGATGAAAACTGTCTTCATACACAAGTGAGGGGGATGCTGCTTCCATGGTGCATGTGTGTTAGGGGGAGACAGGTGTATTCATGTACAATATGTGTGGCTGTAATATGCATTTGTGCGTGTGTGTGCTGCAGATACAGTGGCGTGCTCTCAGCCTATGGCCTGGCTCTAGCTGACGTGGTGGAGGAGGTGCAGGAGCCATGCTCGCTGCAGTACGACCAGCAGTCTTTCAGCAAGCTCGATCAAAGGGTGGAGCAGCTCTCGAAGCGCTGCCACGATACACTCTGCGCACGCGGATTTAGCGGGTCAGCACCCACAAAACACTGCATAGACTGGGGTTAACCGTATGCCTCTGCGGGTGTTTTAGTGTGTGCCTTTTCTTAACAATGCAATCATGTGTTTGTTGTCCTCTTCAGCGGTCAGATAACCACCGAGGTTTTCCTACACATGCGTTACAAGGGCACCGACTGTGCTCTCATGGTTACCGCCACCGGTCACCCCCGCAGTGCCCACTCCTGTCTAGCTGGAGACTTCCACAGTGCCTTCACCAAGCGGTTAGCTCTTTGGTTACTCATTTACTTTCCATTAGTTTATTCATGTACCAAGTGATTGTGTGGGTGGATAAATCATTCCCACTTACACCTTTCCTCCTATGTGCCCTCTGTTGATATTGTATAAGCAAACACACCAAGTTAATGTGTCATTTTTCCATAGGAGATAAGCTTAGTACACTTTGGAGCTGACATTTTTACACTGCTCATTGTTTGTAATGTTCCTCTGACCTTAATCCCTCTGTGTTTCTTCCTCCTTCTCTCATGTGACACCTCCTCTGTGTTTTCTTTTAGTTACCTGAAGGAGTTTGGATTCACAATCCCAGACAGACCCATCATGGTTGATGATATTCGAGTGAGGGGTTGTGGGAAATCTGGTATCAAATCGGTGTATAAAACGAAGAAGGGACAGGGACAGGCTAAACCAGTCACGGTATGATGAACTCTCTTACAGACACACACACACACACACACACACACACACACACACAGCTTCACGTGTCATGTAAACACACAGAAACACTGTTTAATTCACTTCCCTTCACAGACATTATGCTTTAATAGATAATATTAAATGATTTAGATATACATTTATTTTCAAAGTAATGAAAAAGTCACAACAGAATCCAACTTTTTGGTGTGAATATAGTTATCCTGTGGTCGTTTTCTCTCTGTTCTTCTCTGTAGACGACCAAGTGTTACTTTGAGGAAGGTTACCTGGACACCAGTGTGTATCTATGGGAGGAGCTGCCGTGTGGTCACAGCATCCAGGGACCAGCCATCATCATTGATAAAAACAGGCAGGCACTCCCTCTTTACTGCTTTTACTACATCGAGGACAACTTTCTTAACTGATCTTCACTGTGTTGTGTCAGCCTGCTCGTGTTGCAGCGCTGCAGTGTAACACCAACATGCAACCCAACGACTCCAACAGAGCTTCATGTCACTTTCAGGAGACATGGTCTTCCTGTCATTCATATTATTTCAATAATTTATGATTATCAAGCTAACAGTTTTGAATTAAGACCTTCAGTATTTAAACCAAGTAGCTTGTGAAAAGTAAAGTGGGTTCTAGTTTAAGATGCTGCAGCTCTTATTCAATGTGTCGGATACATATTGGATTAACATGTAGGTAAATACATATGGCATCAGACTCAGTATTGGAGATACCTAGTTCTAAAGTACTTAGATAGAGATCGGAGCCAAAAAGAACTTGATCAGAACAACGTGTCATTTTTATTATAGTAAGTGCTATTTTCAGTTTAATTTTAATATTTTAAATGTGTTAAGTCAGGACATTAAAACATGATACCATTGAATTTTAAATACAGTCTCAAATATCTTAAATTTTGATTTGTTGCTTAATCACTTTATTTCCATGAATGTGTGGGCACGTGCTCAGGCAGTTCCACTCTACTCTCTCCATTTCTGAGCTGAGTTTTAGGTGAACTTGCTCATATAAATGTGTATTTCTTCACTATTCTTTCCTCCATCAGTACCATCCTGGTGGAGCCATGCTGTGAGGCCCGTCTGACAGAAGGGGGCGATGTTTGCATGACTGTAGGCTCTGACCCTCACTGCGCCCTGGGCACTGAGCTCAACACTGTGCAGCTCTCCATCTTCTCCCACCGCTTCATGAGCATAGCAGGTAGATCTACAGAGGAGAGGATGAGGAAGGAGTGAAAGGTGACTGAGGGCAGAATATTAACTTGCTCAATTGTGTTCCTTCTCTCTTCCTCTACAGAACAGATGGGTAGAGTTCTCCAAAGAACCTCCATCTCCACCAACATCAAGGAACGTCTCGACTTCTCCTGTGCTGTGTTCGGACCAGACGGGGGTTTAGTGTCCAATGCACCCCACATCCCTGTCCACCTGGGGGCCATGCAAGAGACCGTCCAGTTCCAGGTGAGCAATGTGTTTCTGAGTTTAGACATACTGCTTAAACACTGAAGGATTACCACCCCATTCTTATGTGCTTCTTCTTCTCCTCTGTGCAGATCAAATCATTGGGGAACAAGCTGAATGAAGGCGATGTGATTCTGAGTAACCACCCATGTGCGGGGGGTAGCCACCTTCCAGACCTCACAGTCATCACACCGGTCAGTCTGTCAGTCTTTTCTTTTTTACCTTTCTTCCTTCATCTTTACCTCACTTGCCTTATTTCTCCCTCCTTTTTATTCCCAGGTGTATATGAAGGGGGTGAGCAAGCCAGTGTTCTTTGTAGCCAGCAGGGGGCACCATGCTGACATTGGAGGCATCACTCCAGGCTCTATGCCCCCCCACTCCAAGTCCCTTCAGCAGGAGGGGGCCGTCTTCACTTCCTTTAAACTCGTCACTGGTGGCGTCTTCCAGGAAGAGGGTAAGAGAGGTGGAGGAGGAGGAGCGCCAAGAATGAAGTGAGAGACTGATGAAAGGAGAGAGCAGAGATAATACAGAGCTGCTGACAAGTCAAGATACAGAGTCCTTACATTTTTTTTAAATCCTATTGTGGAGAGGGAGTTTTACTATAACGGTAACCTTTGCATATCGTAGCCAAATAACTACAAATAGCAGCTTGTATCAGCATGTCTTTGAATGCACCATCGAGGTCAGTTTTTAAAATAGCCACTGCTCTTTAATTCTCTGTAAACTGACTTTTTTAGTATATTAAAGTGAATGCAAACCAGTGGTTTCCTGGAAGGACAGAAATCATTGTAAAAACTTAATGTATGTATTATATGTGTGTATAGATGCATATATGCATATATATATATGTAGTTAATGAGATGAAACTGTGCTCTGTCTCTCTCTTTCTTGACTGGATTCCTCTCTCGCCTTTTTCTCTCTGTCTCCATATCAGCTGTAACTGAAGCTCTGATGGCTCCGGCCCAGTACCCAGACTGCTCTGGGACTCGTAATCTCCATGACAACCTGTCAGACCTGCGAGCTCAGGTGGCAGCCAATCAGAGAGGCAGCCAGCTGGTGGGGGAGTTGATTGACAGTTACGGGTTAGCTGTGGTCCAGGCCTACATGGGATACATTCAGGTAACCCTGGCTGGTAATGAAATGGTATTAGGTAAGTAAAGCTGGTATTGCACCACTACAGCTTGTGTTCATGTTTCAGAGTAATGCAGAGCTGGCGGTGAGGGACATGCTGAGAGACTTTGCGCGTCGCCGACGGCAACAGACCGGCTCCTTGGAGGTGGAGGCGGAGGATTTCATGGATGATGGGACGCCTATCAGTCTGCGGGTTCAGATTAATGAAGAGGAGGTGAGCAGGGAGAAAGATACAAACAGCACAAACTTGCTTTGAAAAGGCGTCGGGTCTTTCCTCACAGTGACTAAGCAATAAAATACAAAAACCTCCATCACCACAGGGCAGTGCGGTGTTTGACTTCACAGGGACAGGAACAGAGGTTTGGGGAAACTGCAACGCTCCACGCGCCATCACCCTCTCTGCCCTCATCTACTGCCTGCGCTGCATGGTCGGACAGGACATTCCTCTTAATCAGGTAGGGGGGTTTATCGTAGGACCCCTGGGTGGCTTTTAAGGAAGGGTTAAAGTTTGATCACATGTTTTTGGAAAGCATGCTCAGTCAGGTGTCTTTGAGAAGTCCTGGTTAAAATCAGAACCAGATGCTTTTAACACCTGCACAGGAAAACCTGTATTTTTCTGTCATTGAAAAAGATCAATTTAAAACTCATCCGTTTAGCCATGTTTCTATTGTTTAGTAATTCTTCCTGCACTCAAAAAACAAATTCAAATGCTTATGATTCACCTGGTTCCTTTCATCATATCCAGGGCTGTCTTGCACCAATCAAAGTCATCATCCCCCCTGGCTCAATCCTTCAGCCTTCCCAGAATGCCGCTGTGGTTGGAGGAAATGTCCTCACATCCCAGAGGGTGGTTGATGTCATCTTTAGGGCGTTTGAGGTGTGCGCCGCTTCACAGGTGAGAACAACTGGATTTTTACGTACATTTAAAAAAAATGCTCAACAGCACAATATTTTTGGAGATGTACTTGTACTTGGAGATGTAGCTATTTATTATGTTAAAGTGTTACTGAGTGCTAACTGATCCAAACTTTCCATATTCAGCGTGCATGTGTTTGCTTTTTTGTGTGTGTGGTTTGCTTATTAATTGTCACTTCCTCTTTCCATCAGGGCTGCATGAACAACATTTCATTTGGCAGTGAGAAGATCGGTTACTATGAGACAGTTGCTGGGGGAGCAGGGGCGGGGCCAGGCTGGAATGGGCGGAGTGGAGTTCACAGTCACATGACCAACACTCGCATCACTGACCCCGAGATTCTGGAGAAGAGGTCGGACATGTTTTAGTGAGTCTAAATTTGTTGTGTTTGTTGATTATTGATATTCACATGTGTGTTGCTGCTGTCCATCTGGTGCTCAGATATCCAGTCGTTTTAGAGCAGTTCACTCTGCGGCCCGACTCTGGAGGTGCAGGGAAATACTGCGGTGGAGACGGCGTGACACGGAAGCTCCTCTTCAGGAGCGAGGTGGTGCTGTCTGTACTGACCGAGAGGCGAACCACCCGCCCCTATGGCATCCAGGGTAAACTCTGACTCTTTGAACCTACCTGCAAAACCCCTCAGCCGCCCCATTAAATGAGGCCAGGTTATTATTTATTTGGTTTTGACATGACAGCACTTTTCATACTCTGTCCTCTCTAACCTGTCTCTCCTCTGGTTAGGAGGTGAGGACGGTGCAGCAGGGCTGAATCTGCTTCGCAGAGCAGACGGCCGAGTCCTCAACCTGGGAGCCAAAACCAGCGTCAACATTCAGCCTGGGGTAAGACTGCACAATGCACATGTGTGAAAGAAATACTAGCAACTGGATTTTGTTACGTTGAAAAAATCATGTCTAAATGATTCTGTCCTCAAATATGACTGCAAGGAAGAATCTTCAGATGACTGCTGACCTTAGATAGGAAACCATAATGTGCTAGATTACTTCTGCAGTTAATTAAGTTGTGTCCCATGTGTTCTTCAAATTAGACATTTTATAAATTTGGTAAATTAGTAAACTGTCGCTCTGTCAGCCGAATCAACTCTTTGTCTGTGTGTCTCCCCCTGCAGGACATGTTTTGCCTCTCCACCCCTGGAGGAGGGGGATACGGGCGACAGGAGGATGCAAACAGGAGGCCCCAGAGCAAGCGCAGGCGCTTGAATGAGACTTTCCCTGAGAGAGGCAGCGTCTTTGAGTACCGAATGGCACAGGAGGGAGTGTGAGAAGAATTAAGAAAGAGAGGGAGAGTTAACAGAGAAGTCAGAAGAGGAGACGAAGAAGGAAAGAGGTGGGGAAATTACAGGAAGTCAAACAGAGAGCAATGGAAAGGACAGAGTTTCAATATTATACTGTGAGAAATAAAGAAGCCATGTTTAAAGGTAGAAGGGAAAACATGAAGCCTAGATGTGGGCTAGCAACAGAAATGACACATAATATCATGGTTTATGAAACACATTGTAACAGTAAGGCTGTGCTTACAATAGCAGGCCAAGTGACTGAGTACTAATAGATAGAGAACTTCACATTTCACATGTCAGTTGGAATATTTTTCTGATTACAAGCCAAGGAAAATCTTATGCAACCTGTACATCCTCATTTTGATGGTACCACTTTGGCCTGCTGAAATGTTTGTCAGTTTTTAAATGAATTCCAGTCTCGTTATGCAAGAAAAAGCCAACCATGTGAAGCAGCTGCTAATCTGTTTTTTAACCGGATCAACCACTTATCTAACACCATAGTCATGACGTGATTACTGTTCTGTTATTCTAACAAGACAGACAAATAAACCCCATCTCTACTAATGAGATTGTCTTCTTTTTTTTTTTTTTTTTTTACTCAGTAATGTCTCTCCAGGAAGACAGTAGTTTTGTATATAAGTAATATCACGTTAGCTCCTGACGCTTTTAGCTGTTTGTTAAAGGGCTGTATGGTCAAATAGTTCATGAGCTTTGATTTGGCTCATTCAAAAATATTTCGTCATCATGTGAAGCAGTTAGAAAATGAATCTGGAGCTGTCCAAATGATACGAACGATTCTCTGCTGCCTCCAAGTGTTTGTAAAAGCACACACACACAGTGCACTTGGGTTAATGATCTGGTTTTAACACACAGAACCCGGCAAGGCCCAGTGTGACTACGTATGACTACAGTCATACATATAAATTCATGAGAGGCAGTGTTGAGGTACAATCAAGAGTGTGTGTGTGTTTGGCAGAGGGGGGGACTGTGTAAGTGGTGTCCCCTCCTCCCATCTTTTGGTCAGGAATGAGCAGGGAGAAGAGGAGGAGGGATGGTGAGGGAGTGCAGGCATGCGTAGGCAGCTGATAAAGAGATAGTGGCCACAGCAGTGGAAGCAGCAGGAGGCTGACGGCTGCTGGACTGTTGATGTAAATCAGCTGGCTCTCAATGTGTGTGTGTGTGTGTGTGTTTGTGTATGTGTGCTGCAAAATCCAGTACCGAGACCAGGGACTGTGGATCAAAGATAGTTTCCTTGTTTATAGATCACAATTCCTGTGGTAAAACAATCTATCATACTGAGAGGATTTGGGACTCACCCCCTGCTGCTGCCTGGAACAATCGCTTTTTGGGGGGATTTGTGCTCTCATTGCGGGAGAATGGGCGACTGAGCATGAATCAGGAGGACCTTATTCGTGAAATAAAATGTCCACTGTTATTTCCAATGCTTTGTGAAGCAGAGAATGGCAACAGTCACACCAGCCAATCTGTCTGAAGATGGAAAAGCATCCACACAATATATTGTTGGTGAATTTAGAACAGCAGGCCATTAGTAAGGCTCTACATGAGTGTGAGTCATAGAACAACTAATGGCTTTTGTAGGGCAGGAAAATAGATGGTGCAAATAGTCAGCTGTTAAGTACACAAATACAAAATGTATGCAAGAAAAAAAGAGTGCAGATGTGCTGCTGTTCAAAGCCCCACTGCTGATGCATTTTCAATTTCTCTCAAAGACTGAGCCTGCCGGTAGTTAGTTGGTTCTTTAAGCTAGATGCACCTTGTAATATAAAGAATAATAAAACTCATACCTAGTATTGAATAACACTCGGACAGTTCCTTTACTTTTGATACCTGTGATACCATTTGATTTGAGTAGCACAGTTCAGGCTTCGGGCTGCTTTTTCAGAGAAACTTTCAGATACCAAACCATTAAATTTCCAGACCCTCAAAGTTTTTATCATCACTTCTTGTTAATATAAATTCTATTGCATTGTTTAATGCTCACATTAATCAATGTGTTTTGTCATTTTGTTTTACCAGCTGTTCATATTCACTTTGATTGCATGTTTTCATTGCAATCATTTAATGCTCGCTCTTTTTAACGGCAGGAGAGAACAAACAAATATGACGGCATCATTTCATTACATATATAAAAAGATTTTTGGTTTGAAATGAAAACCAAGAATCATTCAAGGAGGATTTCCAAATTCAAACATATTCCTAACCCTGAAAACATGTTAAAATTAACCATTTTCCAAACTATTGAGACCCTGTCAGTGTTTTTTAAAACATTTTGTGGACTTTTACTTGTAATGAACTATTTGTGCATCATGGTATCGCTACTTTAACTCGAGCTTCTTCACATTTTAGGCACCAAATGAGTCCAGAGCAAAGATAATGATTGAGCCGGTAGGCTATTCAGCCACATTATGCTGTATGTCTCTCATGCATTTCTTTCACTTGAACTATTTTATTAAAAGGGTTCGAAATGTAGTGACCTCCTGGTGTAGCTGTCTCCACTCCTCTTTTTTTCCACGAGGAGGAAGGGGAAATATTCCAGCCTTACTGCAAAGAACTAAAAAAGTTATCTGAGCAAACATGCACACTACACACACCATAAAAAAAGAGAACAAAGTTGTTTAAGATTGTGCACTTTCAGTTTACTTGTTGCCATACACAACACTGCACAGTTAAAATAAACAGCATTTTACTACATACCCTGTTTAACTCCATAACCTTTTGATACTTAAACGTCTGAGCTGCTCTCACTTCAGCTCAGGACTGCACAAACCTTTAACAAGACCACAGGAAAATGGCAAAAAACTAACAAAACATTCACCCGCCAAGGTAGGCAGACATTTACAAACAAAATCCTTCAGGAGATGATTTTATAGTGCAAATAACCAGCAGTGCAAAGTCCACAGGAAACATGTCCCAGTCCATTAAAAACCTGAGGTAGATCCTGGTAGCTGTACAGTGATTGATTGTCTCCAATGTCCTGAGAACATGCAGCACTTTCATAGAATAACCACCAAAATGTAGCACTGTCAACGGCTCAAACACCACCACAGAAAACATCAGTAAACACTAAGATGAGCATGCTAATGATAGTGCCAAACTACAGTAGGCTGTCCGTATTTATCAGGTTAATATGCTGATGTGTCCTGTATATTTCACCTAACCGTCATATATTCTGTTTAAAAAGCTGGCACAGTAACATGCAAAAAACAATGCTGCATTTTATACTTTGTAGCTTCATTTTTACTCTGTGCAGCATCTAGAGTCCAGCTCATCGCTATTCATTTTTCACACGACTGTAAAAGATTAAATCCAACAATACATTCAGCAGTCGCTAACAGGTAGACAGCAAGTGTAGGAAAACAAACGCATGGGAATAAAAAACAGTGCAAATGCAGTACACGCTCCGTTTCACTGGAGGACTGAGGTAGATATGTGTTGTATGGCGATAACCAAGAAGGTATTTAATTTTGAAAATCTTCACCTTAAAAAAAGCAAACACTGATCTTACTAAAACCATGAATCAGTCAGTTGCATTGTATATAAGCTCAGTGATCTTTTGCATATACACAGTCAACATTTCTTGAGCTGGAGGTAGTGATTAAGACTCAGTTTAGGAGATTTTGTAGCAGACAAGTAACTCCAGTGTGGATCTTGATTAAACCTCCTGTCCCTGCATCATAGTGGTTTAGCAGCATCTGTGATCTGTGTGTGTTTGAGTGACAGCTCTGCATGAGTAAAGGAGTCAATATCTCAGAGTCAGTCAGTACTGAGGGTACCTGTTTCGGGGAGGCCCGTTCTGCAGGGTGTACTGAGCGGGTGGCTGAGGATGTGGGTGAGAGTTCTGATTGGTTGGTACTAGCACATCAAACACAGTCTTATTGGGAGGCACTGATTGCAACATGTTGTCTAGGTCCATGATGAGGGGAGGGGCTTGGACAGAAACTCGTCCACTGGGGAGAATGGGCCAATAGGCATGACTTAAGAAGTGACCAGGCGCCACGGGAGAGCTACTGTAGCTGTAAAGAGGAAGTCCGCCATGCAGGGGCACCAGGGGACCTCCGCTGAACCGCATGCTGGGTGGGGCGACAGCATTCGGGGGGGCGTATTTGGCGTAGGATGTAGGGAGCTCCCATGGGGGTGCAACGGCCTCTCGTCGGGCTGATTTGTGCAGTGGCGGTCTGTAGTCCTTGTAACTATCTGACCCAGCTTCGCTATCAAGAGGAACACGCTTCCCAGACAGGGGCATGCCTTTCCATTCCTCATCAGAGGAGGTGGAGGCCGGGCTGGCGGAGCTGGCCGAGGCACTGCGAGCAGAGGAGGCGTAGCGAGGTCTTGGAGGTGGTGAAGACCGAGGACGCTCCACCTTGCCCCAGCAGTCCCTCGTAGACATGTCCACATCCCCAGAGGCGCTAGGTGGCCGCAGGCTGTGCAGTAGAGAGTCGATGGCAAAGGATGAGTCCAGCTTGGGTCGGAACAAATCCTCTTGCGGCGGGGAGGTGTTTCTGGTGCGCATAGGAGGGAGGGGGGTGACGGGGGCAGGGGGTGGCTCCGATTCTGGCTTGTGTCCCTGTAGGATGTAGGGGGCCAGATCCTGGGCAAAGATTGTCTCATCCTGGCGCGACACAGCTGTGTTTTGCCTCTTGAGGAGCTCCAGAGGAACACGGCTCACCTCCACTGCCCAGAAGTTGCCTTTGCCCTGAGGCTTACCGGGATCCTTCAGCACCTACAGGTAGAGGGAGGATAGGCAGTGGGATGAGCACTTGGCCTGACAACCAAGTCAGACAGGACTGGCCAAGTCTCACAGTTAACCATCCCAATAACAATGGATAAAAGATAAAATCTTAAAACTGGTTTTTAGGTTCCATCCAAACCATCAGAGCATATTTCTGCAGGATCACTAACCCCATGGATAATGCAAATGTTAGGTTGAACTCTTTCCATCAAGCCCACTGATGACTCAAAAGACTAATCACTGAATTGCTGAACAGTTAACAACATGTACCTTCACAAAGCAGTCATAAGAGGAGAGGTTGTGTCGCACAGAATCCCTCCAGCCCTTGTAGTTTCCTTTGAAGAATGGGAAGAGAGTGCTGATCTCCTTGAGAATCTAGAAATAAACAGAAGTGTCAGTATGTCTGTGCTGTATTTCACTGTGTACACTATGCTACAGGCCAGTGCTAATCTAAACACACACTGATGCAGTCACATTGAGTTTGAAAGTTAATGTGCAGGAGTGGATGCCAGCAACACATGCTGCGCACCTCACTTAGAGGTTCTTCATGATATACTCTTAAAATGTTTGAATTTAAGTAGTATGGGTAGCACTTTTACAGTAGAACCACATCAGAATAGCTGAAATGTGAATATATCATGAACTGTTTATCTTATCACTTTCCTGATACAGATCAGTGTCTGGTTTCACTGCAGGCCAACCTTATCAAGACAAACCAAGAATGGCTGCGGTGGCAGTCACTCAAGTGTCACCAAGAGGCTGCTGGTTTGTGTCAGGTTATGAACTGTAAATAATCTGTCAGTGTGTCATCGAAATATTCAATAGAAAAGTGACAATAACTCTGATTCCAGTTACTTTCCAAGTAGAAATATACTACACAGTCCTGTGTTTCACCCGACTTTCATTTCAATGACATTTTGCAGGATTAAAAGTTATCATCATAAGCAGCGCCGTGCGTAAAACATCCCATGCGCCACCTCGACCCATATTACCTGCAGTATAGAAGTAGGCGCTCAAACACATGACACAAATTCGTCCTTACCTCAGATAACGTCAGTTTCTTTTCTGGGGACCTCTGAATGACCATAGCAATCATAGCGAGGTATGAGTACGGTGGTTTTGGATACCGCTGATAGTTCCTTTTCTTCCCACCGCCGCCGCTGATTTTCTCCCGTTCACTGCTCCACGAGTCCGGAGTGATAGTTTCCTGTTTGAAGTGGGCATCTTGAGGATTCGGGTATGATGAGCCCGGTGGTATGGATTTATCCATGAATGCCGTGGCACTGGTGAGGTGTTCGGGGCGCGCTGCGGGCTTCTCCAGACGCGTTGGCTGCTGAGGAACCATCTGAGCCGGGTGCCGAGACCAGTGTTGGACTGGAGTGTTCCGCACTACACCGCGAGACGGAAAACTCTGCTGCGCATTTCTGTGGAAGTCAAGTTGATGGTCGCGGTGCTCTCCAAGGTGGGACAGAGAGGGTAGCGCCAAGAGGTTCTGCTCCGGCCAGTGCTTTGTCATGTTGATCAGCCAGGGGGGAAGGTCGGCCCGCACGTTCGGACAGGAGCACGGAGAGGGGGAGGGAGGTCAAAGAGTCGGTCCTTAACTTCTGGCAGACTTCTGGCTCCAGGCTGACTCTATTTGAAGAGCAAACAATTAACAGTTTCATGTAAATCCTGCTGCGTAATCGAGGGGAGAATGACGCGTTATCTGAGAGCAGAATGACTGATCGCCGCGGGGGGCTGGGGAGGGTCTGTGTACGAGGAGGGGCGAGAAAAAGACAGTAAACCTGAAAATAACCCTTATGATAATATCAACATGCCACTTAATTCGCAGAAAGTCCGAGTTTGCTTTGGAATTAGTGCTTAGAAGATTTACGCACGGAGACACACAGCATTGAGTACGTATTTGGACAGGCAATTCACTTAAAACAAACAACGAAGTTTGTTTTTAACTACACCAGAGGGGATGCCAACATCTTCATCTTATTATCCCCAATAAAACCACGGAACATGTAGTCTAAACTATATTATCATGAGGAATTTCTGCTCGAGAGTGACACTCGGGCGCAGAGGCGAAAAGCAAAACTTGTGGGGGTTCGGGGGGAGGGGTGCAAGAGAGGTAATTTCGATTGAAGCTTACATGTAATCAACAATTTTTGGTGAGCAATATACATACGGAACGGCTAATATACAAACACCGAAACATTAAGAAAATGGCAGTTGCAATTTAGGAATCATTCCTTCTGACAGACTGCAGCAAATGATTCTCTATCTAAAATTATTCCAGTCATCGGAATCCCTGTTAGATTGTGAGGAATACATTGTTAAAGAAGCAAAGTTATTGATGCAGTTTAACCCTATTCCAGAGAGCAAGCCATCCAAATGTATACCCATGAACCAGGCTATTCTATTTTGAGGAAAATTTATGAATTGTGCTTGCAAGATGCAGAATAAATAATTTGGTGGTGGGCAGCGCGCAATGGTCGGGGATGTTTTGCGCACAGTAGGGTCGCCCTGTGACTATGCAGGATGTCATTCGGCGTTGAAATGAGTTTCAGGAATGCTCGTCTTTTGTTCAAGTTAACGCAGTGCTAATGTGCAAACGCGTTCTTCCCAGCAAGACAGTGAAAACAAGTTGGATTAGAAGGAACCCCACTGACAAGCTGGAGACCGTTTCTTCCCGGAGAAGCTGCTTAGCATGTGAGGAAACACAGGGGCCATTCGACACCATTTGTGAGTTTTCTGGCGCTTACAAGCGGCTAAGTGTCGTTGTTGGGTCGGACATTCACACCTTAAACAGGAGCGATCATGTTTTCCCGAGCTGCTGGGAACAGCCTCACGATATCTCCCAAACAAAAACTGCTTTACTTAATCCAAGAATCAACAACGTACAGTTACTCTCCTCTTTCCGCTCTGGCACTGAGCGCTAAAGTTGTATTTGTTCAAACCTTTTATTCCAATAATGGATATATTACTTGTGATAGGATAAGGACACGCAGCTTTCTTGAATGAAGTGCCTCTAAGATTTGTCGCCGGAAAGGGACAGAAACAAAAGAGCTGGAACCAAGAGGATTTTCACATTGTGTGAGACTTTTCTAATTGATTTCACGCAACTGAGACTGTGCTGCCAAATCCATAATTAAGTGACAAATAACCTACATTTGACAGTAGGTGTGTGGCCCACCTGCAAAATGGACTTTAAGTGCTTCTGAGCATTTTCCTTTGATGACACCAAACAGCATCTCAAACCCCATAATTTAGCTGTGCAATTAGCACTGCTTATCAGGTGATTGCAGAAATAAAGAGGACTATTTGAGTTTAGTTTGAACCACAGAGTCCCTGGCATCGTTTTATGGGGAAAAAAACTTACCATGTGAATTGGTAGCTTTTGTAATTTTTGCAGTAGAATACAAAACGTTTTAACTTATTTTCGAGGTCAGATGGCTTCCCCTGACAAACCTCCTTCACCTGCTGCAGCTTGCCTCACTGATTTTCTTCTCTGGTTGTCACAAGCTGCTGCACAGTCCAGAAAGTTTGTCCCCCTCTAGTGGTTTCGCTCTTAGAATAAACATGACTGCTCTCAAGAAATCAAGCAGTTATCTGTGAGTCTGATGCTCTTTGACAGTGGGGGTATTTTCTTTCCTTTAGTGAGCTGGAAAATGAAACATGTACAGGCAAACCCCTCACGCATCATTCTCAGTGCTTGGACCCAATTTACATGCCCCCACATAGAGAAGTGGTCGGTGCAAAACACGCTGATTTAAATACAAACTGTCGGTCTATCTTTTCCTGTCTGCTGGGGTGCCAGTTAATAGGTTTTGCCTGGATTAGTGAGCCACGCATGAGAAGAATGGGAAACTGCATGAATAGGATAGCAGCGAGGACAAGGCTGTTCACATAGGCTGATTGTGTCTGGACAAATCCCTCCTAAACTGCCTGCATCCTGAAACTGAAAGGATGAGGAGGAATGGATTTTTATTTATTTTTATTGATTGTTTCTAACAGGGACAATGCACAACAAACTTACTGCACCACATATGGCTAAAAGATACTGAGCAGCCCCAAAGTGATGTGCAGTTTGATAAATGTCAAGCTTCACTGAAAAGGGTTGGGACACTCCCTTTGCTGTCATCTTGTGGTATCTAGCCATGTAGCTGTCGAGATATCAGTCTGAATCTGTTTCTGCCACTACCGCCTGACAATGGAGGAACTCGGAGGGCTCAGAAATTATTTCGAAAATTTAGCAGCAGCTTCTCATGTCAGACACGGTGTCCCAGTTCCAGTTCCACTGCAAACTGTTCCCAGCAAAGTCTGCAGATTATCCAGCTCAGTCTGGACTGTTTTCTGTAAAGATGAATTTCTGTTGATTTTTTTGTATATGCCATTTTTGAATCAATAATAGCTATTGCAGTGAAAGCAGACATCTCAAAGATGGATATGAATAAACCCATGGGCACATAAAACCAAAACTGTGTGCACAAATCAGTCTAGACAGTTTGATAACACTGGAGGAAAGTAAGAAAATGTGCTCTTCTGTTATTCTGGTGACCCAACCTTTTAGCAGAGATGTCTCATTTTGTTATTATTAGTATAAATTAAGCTTATGGGGCTCTTATGACAATACTTAACAGCAGTAAACATTAAAATTTTAAAACTGACTGTTAAAAGGCTTCCTTTGCTCTTTTGTAGTAATCCCATGGTAACATTTTATGCAAATGTTCCTGTTTTTTAAACACTTTTCAGGTACTGCACTGTGCATTACTCATGCTCCCCTTGCTGTTTCCTCACTGTGTCTGTGCAGAGTGTCACTGCGGTGTTGTTTGGTCAGTCCACTGCAGGGGTCAGCAGATCGCCGGGTCCTCACTGTCTGTCTGTTTGAGGTATCAGCAGCTGATTCCGAAGCCGCTGGGAGCTTCCTTTGGTTTAAGAAACCAGTCAAACTGCTTCAACATGGCCTAACTGTCTGGTTGGGTGACATTGTTAATTTGATATTTACTTATAGGGAGCATGTGTTCAGCCTTGTGTTGTGTTGTGTTAACCAAGAGACCTTTTACATTCAGCTTATTGAACAAGGCTTGGGTGCTTTTGCACCATGGTATGTCACACCTACTTGTTTTTGGAAAGTCTGCATGCTTTCCTTTCCTCATGTGCACTTACCTATAAAATCAGGATGTAATGCAATGTTGTGTAACACAGTTTCCAGTTACAAAATTACTTTCATTTAAATATTATAGTTCTATTACAGATTGTGCTCCTCCTCATATGTCTTTCAAATTTCAAAAATTCTTTCCTTCTACCGCTGCTACAGATAATACAAATATATGTTATGCAAGCACTAAGCCCCTTGCACCAAAGTGGCCTGTCCTGTGCAATATCTGTTATTTTTTATCCATAACTCAACTTCAATCAGTACATTGAGAGCTTCTTAGTCTAGCTATTTTTCAGAGTCAAATCAATGCTCAACAGTAATATAGTTAAACAACTTATCAGCATCTTAATTCCCTCTCACCATGACTCATGCAATTAATTATTTGTTTCTGTACTTATTATTTACTTTCCTGAATATACAGTTATTGTTGGCTGTTTGGTGCAAATGGCAGCAGCAAACACTGGACACAGAAAGTATGTCTCTTCATTTTGGCTGGATTTCATTTGCTCTCTTTTCATTGTGGAATTCAATTTCTTTTTATTATTTTTAAAGCCCTCCATGGTTTTGCTCCATTATAAATTTCGGATCTTTTGACTCCTGCCTCTGCACCAGTACCCCTAAGGTTTGGCAACCAAATGCTGTAAGGTCCACGGTCCAGGTTTAAGATAGAAGGGGATAATGCTTGTACTGTTTTAGCTCAAACACTTTGATATGAACTCTTCTCTAGTATCAAAACAGCTGAGTGAGTCTATTTCAAATTTTAGAAAGCCGCCTGAACAGATGCTGATTAATCCCTGAAGTTCTTGCACCAAGTTTACACTCACGCACCACAGCCTGCGGGCTTTGTCGCCCTCTGGTGGCGGCTGTTCTGCGGGAGGAGAGGGCGCAGGTCCGGTTGTTATGGTGAAGCATTTCCCCTGAGGGCTGGCTGGAGCAGGAGCAGGGGACAGCAGCTGATTCAGTTTCACAGCCGCGGACCTGCACAGGAGCCACCGCCGACAGTCAACTCAACAGGTAAAGGTGCGGCCACATTGTTTTCTATCACTTAACGTCGACGTTGCACCAGCTGCTCGGTTTAACTCGGTTTAAACCGAACTGCCGTTAACGCGACGTAACGTTTAATTCACTTAAACAGCAGCGCGACTCCGGCTGCTGCCGCGTAGTTGAGAGGTAAGCTAACCTGAGGCTAAAGTAACGTTAGCATGACACAACATCAACGGTAGCCGACTTTATCGCTGCTCAACAAGTGTTTTTATCGTTTTTTGACAAGTAAGGGTCACCCACGCAGGATAAACTAACTGGTATCAACTTTATCCGCACCTGGGTACGTAATGAATGGAGCCAGGTAGGTTAAATGAACTGCTTACGTTACCTGTCAGACTAGCCACCTGTTGAGCCTGTAGGCGAACCGCTAGGTAGGTTAGCTAATCTGCTGCTCACAGTTAATCCTGCACAATACGGGGACAAGAGCAAACTCTTTCATTGTTGCTGTAGCTGTAAAAGCTTTTTAAAGCCGTTTTCAGTGATTGGACCAAAATGTTAAATAGTTACAGGGTGGTTGTGGTTTATGTTGACCTTTTATTCAGGTGGACTGTGTCACAGCTTCGTGATGGAGCAACAAGTGCAAAGTCTTACTACTGTCAATGCTGCATAAACGGACATTAATACGAGCTTTGATAGTCCAGGCTGCAGCTCGTAGTGTCATCCGGCGCTGTAGCCCTGTAGTAATATTGATTTATAGTGCAGTGTGGGTGGACAAAATAATATAAACAATAAAATGCAGTCTAATAAAGAAATCGCATTTATTTAAATAGTGCTAATAATACATTTTATGTGTATTTGATTTTTTGTTTGGCTTGATGTTTGCTTTTCCTCTGAAGATCACTGAGTGGATAATATACTGTAGTTATTTGACTTTAACAATGCATCATTAACCTAAATAAACTCACAAGTTATCTGTTCTTGGCAAGCCAGCCCTGCCGGTCCTTCTCACAAGGATAGCCATGTGTGGCCAAAGTACTTCTTCAAAAGTATGGTCAAATATTTGCAGGTTTCGCAATATAGCCCAAGATAACTTTGCGAGCTCCTTGATGCACAATGAGACGGCACACACACAGTCTTGCATGGCGTGAAAGATCTGGGAGGAAATCACGAAAAGGTCAGATTACATTTCAACACGGCACTTACACATTAGTGGACTGTAACCCATGTGATCCTGCAAAAGGCCCATTGACGGAATATAGAGCTAATGTGTGCATCCACCATCGTGCCAACAACAGGTTATCTAAACTGAACAAGCACTTGATTAGATACTACAAAAGGACAAAGGCCTGTGTAGCATGAGGTAATCATTGTAAAAAGATTTCCCTGAAATCCTAATATAGTTTTGTCTTCATGATGAAATAATTCTAACAAGTCTAATGACTCGAGCTGTTCTTTAAAGGTCGAACAGTGTTTGTGAAGGTTTGGCTCGCTGTTACATTCCTTCTCTTGTGCATAACCCCCACCCCCCGTTTTCATTGCTTTACTATTGCTCATGTACTGCATGTTTAAATGTGAGAAATTCTGCAGGCGGATGTCAAATACATCCTGTGGGCACCAGTTAAAGATTGTTTATCCCTTTATTTTTCTCTTCACATCTGTGCCTGCGTGATATGACTCTACTTCCTGCTTAGGAGCAGTCAGAGGAGTCGTAGTAGGCTGGTCTGTCTGTCTCCTCCCCATCCTTCCTCCTCCTCCTCATATTCTCTTCTGTCTCCTTCGGATTCTTTCCTCTACATCCTCTTGCCCTCTCACTCTGTATCCTGTCCTCCAAAAAAAGCATAGACTCTTTGTTTGTGTACATATCTCCAAATCTGTTTTGATATGTGTGCATCATACATCCACTCTCTCTGTTTTTCCACTGGCCTCCTGCTCTGGCTACTCTGTGGCATTGCTGAGATTGCTGAGTGATTATATGGAGCAGCTCAAACCATTACACATGACAGGACTTAATGTGCCCACCTCTTCTCAAGTAGACCCCCCCCCCCCCCCCCCCCCCCCCCCCCCCCCCCCCCGCTCTCTTTTGCAGTCACTTTCATTCTGTCCTCTTTTCAAGGGCTGCAGCTGATGTGCAAATAATTTTCTTGATTAATCGATTAATAGGTTGGTCTGCCCCTCGCAGTTTTCCCAGAGCCTTGTTTTGTCCTACCAACAATTAATCAAATAACAGTTTCAGCTCTGCTTCCTTTCTAAATTAATTGTAAATTGCACAGTAACAGGATAAAACAGCAACAACAATATTCAGCAGGCAGCTTAGGTAACTTGGCATTAGTTCAGATAGCAGGCAGGATCATTCCCGAATCATCAAGCTGCATTGACTCAGCATTGTTTGTTTCAATGAACGAGAAGGTGTGCAGGTCACATCAAACAACACACCGGGGCTGGTGGTCATGCACAACAGCTGAGCAATGTCATTTCATGATGGCAAACCATGAATGAAGCACACAGTGGCGTTTGCCTATTTCCACTGTGGCCAGATTTAAGGCTGAGCAGTTTTAGCTCTTGTGTTCTTGTAATTCATTCACGAGCGTGTACACCTAGGGCACCACCCATTTGATGAATGTGTGAGTTTCACCTTGTGTGTGTGTGTATTCATAGTGGTCTATTCATTCCAGCCGCTGAATGAAAGTTTATGTTCCTCAGCAGCTGTAGACCGCCCTTCCTGTTGGGTCATGAGGTGAAAAAAGTCAAAAGTGTACAAATTGATGCAGGGACAGTTTTTCCAAACACACAAAATATCTAGTCATATTCCTCAGTGCGTGTGCCATGTGCTGCCATGCCAGAGTTTGTACAATATCGATGATCTCACATCGTCTTTTCCCGTCTGTCTGGGCTCTGTCTGACTCAGAGAATCACAAGGCTCTTACACAGTTTAGCCACCAGCAAATTCCCCGTTTGTGCAGGAGCTTATTTTATTTGGGACAAAACCAGACTGCGAGACTAATGACATGCTAGTTTAGATCGCTGCATCCGCTGATAGCACACCACAAGTTGTCAATCGACTTGTTGCGGTACATACAGCCTGTTGATAGGAGCTAAATTTGTGAGACACAGATGGATGAGGTAAGATATCAACATCACGGAAATGAATGGGATTTTTTTACTCTTTTTATTTCCATTCATTATTGGAATTGATTGAATTACTTTTACCCAAACTAATCATGTGTTTGCTGTTATGTATGGGCATGCAGATATATGTGGTAGGTCAGTCAGTTTGTTAATTATAAACTTAGATGTAATGTTGCTCTTGTTGGTGTATAAATTGCTGTCTTTGCCTCATCTGATAGATTTCTCTCTATTTGCTTGATTCATATTTGGAGACAAATTCCACATTTAGAACTGACTGGCTGATTTTAACACGCTAACGTGTTGTCAACCAAGTTAAATGTGCCCAGAAATGAAATAGTTATTCATCTTTCACTCTTACCACTAGTTTCCTGCTCATGGTGTGTGAGGTCCAGTAGGCTGATTAGTGCCAGACAGCAGGCTGAGACTGACTGAGCTGGTAGTCTGTCAGACCCAGACAGCAACCTCATGCTGAGAGGATCTTGAATTTTCTTTTTCTTTTTCACCACATCCTGGCTTTTGCATTCAGTTACATCCAAATGATGGCCTTCAACTGCACTGTCCAGGAGGCTACTCTCCGACTTGTCTCCACTTTCAGGCTTTAAAGCATATGCGGGACTGAAAGGCTATAGTTAAGAGAGAGAGTAAAACTTAAAATAAGAACGCATGCAACTTTTGATGCAAACTCTTGTGTTAAAGTATTGGTTTGCATAGACAGAAGCCAGAGAGGAGAGCGAACATAGGAGTGGTGACTGGCGTACACTTGCTCAAGGCTCCTACGCACAGTAGGAGTCTGTAACAACAAGTTACACAGATAAACACCCAGAGCCTGCCGTCAGGTAGTTGTCAGTTCAAGTTCCAGTGATGTTTAAAAGACAGTGTTGCTAAGCCTGGATTGTAGGGTTGGGATGGATCTCACTGCTTAACACCAAATAAGTATGTTTATTTGCACCTGTGGTCTTGATGAAACACAATGTTTCTTTCATGCTTGTGCATCAGGACTAACCAGACTCAAGCGTAAACTTCACAGAGCCTCTGCTTCAGTTCAGTTCTATTCTTCTGTTCCTCTGCTCCCCTGCACTGATTGGCTTTGGCTGAGATTTGAGTTTTCTGGCTCGCTTTGCCAAGACAGCAAATTGAAGCATTGTCCTGTCCTGTGCCCTGTGTGTTAGCACATATGAATGTATTATGAGCGGGAGAATGAGAGTATCCGTGTAAGTTTGACTGTGCATGTGCCGTAACAGCTTTGTTTTCCTTTGAATCTCATGTTATATAATGAGTAAACCCAATTACTATCTACCATCTACCTAACCAATGAGCCATGAAATGATTTTATGGAGCCACATTATGCAAAGCTGATTGCTCGTCTAATGTACCAGCATATCAACAGGTACAATCTAACTTAGCTCGCTGTCACAGCCTTCATGAGGTCTGTTGTGGTCCATTAAGAAACACTTAAGGGAGTCTATGGATTTTAAATGTTATTTAACTTGTTATCAGGCAGAAACTTAAGTTGTTGATGAGATTTTTGTCAGCCAACTGAAACTAGACTGTTTTGTTTTTGAGAGATTGGATCTTCTTTGACAGATGGAGAAAGTCTCTATTGGTCGTTGCTGTCCTTTAAAGTATCCTGATGCTTTCAACAAGAGCTAGAAATGGGTTTACATGTAAACATGTGAAATGACTCCAAGCCAACCAAAGCTTTGCTTTCTTTTCCTGTTTTAAAGGAATGCTTGCTCTTATCCAACATTACCCAGAATTAGCAACATTGCCATTAACACCTTACAAAGCTATATCAATTTCATCTTAACAGATCTCAGAGAAGGAAGTTAGCTGGTTCTCTGTATGTTAATACAACACATTGTGACCCTGCACTTAAAGCTCAGTGTACAATATAAGAGGCTCAGCACAGATCCTGCAGTCAGGTGAGGCAATATGTTCTGAGCAAGGGTTCAGGATCATGACACTGGTTTATTGTCATGATCACATGATCTGTGATTGCCGTTAAAAGTAAAATAGACTGAGACAGTACGACACACATTAGCTATCTGCTCAGAATGTGGCCCACACTGAGGTCGGCAAGCTGCTTTTTTATATTATTATAGATTTCAAACGTAGAAATCTCATTCACATCTAACACAACGTGACTGATTGATTGCTAGGTGATATTGCAAATCAAGGGAAGGTAATAGTACATATCCAAATCAGACGCATTATTTCAGTGGAAGGCCATCAAACCACTGTGATGTGCACTGTCATCAAATTGAAGCAGAAAGAATATTTAACACTGCTTGTTTCAAATAGCCTATTCAGCAACCTTATGAAGTGTCGTTGGGCTCTTGTCAAACAGTATAATGAACATTGGAAGAATATTGTCTGCAAAAATGTGTACATTTATTGAGGCTTCTGATTTGCAGAACTCACAGAGCGATAGATGGATTAAGTTGCTGTGTTGTAACATGCATATGTCCCAGTCTGTGTTTTTGTGGTTAATGTCTCAGCCTGTTTAGCAGACAAAGTTTCGCCACCACATTTGACATTCAATCAGACGGATTTGTTTTCCTAATAATGTCTGATGTGAGTACTAACAAAACATGAGTCAGATGTGTCCTTATGAGAATGAATTCTGTCTGAGCAACACAATACGAACCTTTAAGATTCGGATCTCAGTGGTCTCTTAGATTGTGTCTGGCCTTATCCCACTAATACAGCAGTTAAGTTCCTGATGCGATTTTCCCTATTTCTGCAATCCTTTCTCCCTTTAAAGCCCTTTCAAATACCACAAAACATGCTCCCTTTTTTCATTTGTGAACTGTGCTTGAGAACACAGACCAAAAACAGGTTAGGCTGTTAATGCTGTATGGCCTTAATTGTTCCTCAAGTGTTTGGCATAGAACACGTTTGTTTCCTGTTGACCTTTTAACGTGAACATGGACTTTGGATGCCATGTTTTCTTTCCTATAGGAGGAAGACAGGTTAAAGAAAGTTGCCGCATGCCTCACTGGTGTGATAAATGAACCTAACATTCATAATCCACTTGTCGATCCTGTGCATCAAGTCCATGTACATGTGTGTGTATTGTTTAAATGAGTGATCAGTGTAGTGGCCTGCCAGTCTATGGGCGAGAGTTGAGCTATTACCTCAGTCTAAGGAAATCCTTACATTGTCACATATGACAAAGGGTGAGAGGTTACGTATTGTAAAAATAGAAAGAAGGAACAAATGACAAATGTCCGTCTATCCCCAAGGCAACAACTATTTAAATATTAGTCGGCCAGGTAAGAGACCTAATGGCAACTGTGACAGATAGATCTATAAATATGTTACTCAGGCATTTTAGATAGAGCCCTCACTTTGTAATACTTACAAGTAATGTTAGTTATGCTACAGATAGTTCATGTTATTCTGCATGTGTGTTAGGGTTAGTCTAAAATGTCTAAATGTGCCACTCTAAAATTGTAAAAAGGAAAATGAAAGAAAAGAAAAGATTTGAAATGATGTATTTTTAGCTGTGAGGAAGGGTAAAATAAGAAATTAAAGGATGGAGAGACAAAGACACATCGGGTAATGACAATTGCACTCCTCCACATCTGTGTGCGTGTGTGTTTCTGTGTGAAAGCTGATGACTTTTTAGCAGGCTAGACCAGAACTGCACTGTTGTACATTAATCTGTTCATCCACACAAATCGACAAATAAAGCATAAAAGTCAGCCAATTGCTTTATTTGTTGAGAAAAAATCTTGGGAAAACTCACTTAAAGTAATATCTGAAAACAATTTTCAAGCTTTAGACCTGTTGCAGTCACCTCAGTGGGATAATAAGAGGAGCCCTGTAACTGCAGCCTGGTTATTATGAATCACCCTACATCTCTTTAATCAGCTGATTTATGGAGCGCTGTGGTCCACCCACCTCCCACCTTTTCAGGCAGTTGGCTGCTCGCTGCAGTGGCTCTGTGGCCCAGGACTACTGTCTTGTCAGTCACTCTCTCTATCTCACTGAGTGCCTCGAGTTGACCTTACTCTCAGCGCTCACAGGCCTGAGCCTAAATAATAAATGAGTAGCCTGGAAAGAGCGGAGTGAGTGTGAGCCACGTAACTCACCCGGGAAGTTAACGAAAGGTAATGAGAGCGATCTTGCTGGCCCGGGTTGCCAGGGTTAGTACTTGCACTGAAACATGTCACATACCAGCTATTTAACCACTTTTCCAACGCACCCCCTCTCTCAGTCTCGCCCTGTGTGTATGCCAATGGTGGCGCAGTGTGTGTCGGGCTCCAGGGTGTGTCAATCATTAATGAAAAGCGTCCCACCGTCTCAGGTTTCCTTTGGGAGAGGAGTGGGAGAGCAGGGAGTAGGGGGAAGGAGCTCAGGGGTTAAAGATAACAGGATTAGGAGCGCAGTGTGTGTACATTATACTGTAACACGGCACTCACGTTTTCTTTCTCCCTGTTTTTTTCCTCCTCTCTTCCTGCCCACAGTGTCTTTGCAGAACCAATCAGAGAAACCTTTGTACCCAGCTTTCTCCTGCTGAAGACCTGCCAGAAAGTGCACCAATAACAACGCCAAGTTGACTTTGGAATAGTCTTCGCTCACCACCAAAGGATGTTTGAATCCCTGCACTGTCTGCATTAACTAAAGTTTGCCTTGTGTGAATCCTGAAAATACCCATTTTCTCACCATTGCTTAAGCTTCCCAGCTCTGCCACTATATTCTCACAATGGATTCTCAAAGACTCGCCCCTCTGTTTGATCCAAGCCTCGGACACAGTCACCACCACTTTGGATTAGGGGCTCACAGGGAGCACTTAATGTGGGTAGCAGTTTGACTCTGCCTCTCTAGTCTCTCGCCTCTTTGTCTCCCTCTCCCCCAGTGGATCATTGGCAAAGTTACCCACAGTTGACATGGATGGGAGGACTGACACTTGGTTACAATCCACATTTTGGATGATTAGATTTTGGACATGCTTTTTATCCATTGCGCGATAAGAGTTATCATGTGAAAAATGGCAAAGAGACATTGCAGCTATTCTACGTGTTGCTTACTTCTGAAATCATGGAGATATCCGCCACCTGATCGCACAGCATAAGTTGTTTTGTTTCATCATAACTTGGACATTTTTTACAGGTAAACTTTCATATTTAATACTCTCGTGGACTAAGAGAAACAAACAGGAATATAGAAGCAAAGCCACCAGGACAGCTCTGAGTTTTGTGCTGGCATGGCAGCAGATCACAGCGAGCTGCTGGCCGAGATGGCCACAGTCGGCCGTCTGAGTGCCACAGAACGCCTGAAGCACGCCCAGAAGCGTCGCGCTCAGCAGCTGAAGTCTTGGGCGCAGATGGAGAAGGATGCAGCACGAGGGTCAAGGGCCAAAGCAGATAAGAAGAAGGCGCGCACCACCAAAATTAAGTTCCCAGACGCCATCACCTTGCTTGATGCAGCTGCACGCAATGACCTGGAGGAGGGTCGGTAGAATCACAGACACACACAAAGACACACACACACACAGGAGAAAGTCATTTCAACAAGATTTTGTGTAGTGAAAGCAGCCTCACTGTAAAAGATGGGATACAGGTGACCTCTGCATTTGGTTTCTTTGTGCATCGACTTGCTGTTGACCTTTCCTGAGACATAAGCACTCATCAGCCATTGGCTGGGAAACACACGATTCAAAGGAAGTGATTGATGCATAATTTACACTGAATACGTCACACTTTATTGTAACAGTGAAGGCATTTTGTGTTCAATGGTGTTGTTGTCAGCTGAAGGATTGAGGCTAATTATAGTGTCAAATCTTTTAAGACACACACACACCAAATGGTTATCATTTCTTGTTTCTGTTTAGGGCAGACAGGTATGTACCAAGTGTTGTAATGTTTATGTGGAAAGAACTCTGCTCAGGTGGTCAATCATGTGTGTGTGTGTGTGTGTGTGTGCCTGTGTGTGTGCGTGTCTGTGTGGATGCTCGTGCTTCTTCTAGTGAGGGAGCTGCTTAACAGTGGCGTCAGCCCAGATCTGGTCAATGAGGATGGACTGACGGCCCTACATCAGGTACACACACACACACGCACACGCACAGAGCTGTGGGAGTCGCCAGTGCGGTGACAAAGACATGATCCCTCACCAGCCAACCATGCGATGTGGTGACATGGAATCAAGCGCATGGGTTTGAAGAAAATTGCTCTTGTGCCGCCTGTGTAAACATCACTCACAAAACACCAGAAAAACTCTGAAACAACAACATCTGGAAGTATCTTGAAATGTGTTCGGATTCAGAAGCAGATTTTTCCAGCATTTAGGCCATTTAAGTGCCTGGCTGTTAAACATGCGCAGGCACCCACTCCCACATGATCAGCAGCTTACACAACAGCCGTGTAATAGACGGGATGAGGTTACCTGCACACTTTTACACTTTAAACACTTTGTGACTGCCCTTAATGAGGCTAGTCACCTTTTGTGCAACCTGTGTGTTTATATTGTGTGCGCTCTCAGCTCACTAAACTTATTGTAAGTCAGTTTACATGAACACACTGATTCATTCCCTCCGTGCCAGTGTAAGGGCCAGTGTTTTGAGAAGTGAGGACAACTTGCTTGAGCCTACACTCCTTTCCTGAACATTATAGTCAGATTTCAAAGACTGCATCGGAAGATTAAGCATCAGAAGATGAGCACAAATCTTGATGATGTTTCAGATGGGCACTTTCTCTGCCTTCCTGTTTTGCTCTCTGTGTCGTCGTGTCGTAATTTGTCTTTATAAGTCAACACATGCTACTATAAATTCAGGAGAGCGGTATTTGTGAGCACAGAGAACTCTTTATAAAAGCAGCTGACTCTGGTCTTCCCCTTGGAAAAGTTGATGTTTACACAGCAGAGGGCTGGGCCATGCATGCAAATAGTTTCTATTACACGAACCTGTGTATTAGTTTGCCGTGAATAATCATGCATAGATTTATCCATTTGTGCTTGTTTGCCTACAATATATGCTTTCTATCATTGTCTGTGCCCGTTTTATGTTCTGTCTGTATGTCCCTTTGCATTCATGTGTACATGCATTTTCATACATACATACGTCTACTTTTGCCCTCTCAGTGCTGCATTGATGACTTTGTGGAGATAGTGCAGTGCCTGCTGGATGCTGGTGCCTGTGTGAACGCCTGTGACAGTGAGCTGTGGACACCGCTGCATGCTGCTGCCACCTGTGGACACACAGGACTGGTGCAGCTCCTGATCCAGGCGTGAGTTTTCTCATCAAGTTCAGAATTTTTCTCTGCTTCAGCCCCACATTTATGCATCCTCTCTGCTTTACAAAGAGTATGGCAAGAGTATTTACTTTACATAAACAATGCAAATGTAGCCGCAGCTTGACTCAGAACACTTTGCAAGTGTATGAATATTCTTAAGTGGCTGAGTACATCAGGGTGTGTCACTGTGCAGTACTCTAATTCAGTTGTTTTTGCATATGGGTGCATGTGTGCTTGTGTGTATTTGTGCTTGCAGTGGGGCTGACTTGCTGGCTGTTAATGCGGATGGCAACATGCCCTATGACCTCTGTGAGGATGAGGCCACCCTTGAGCTGCTGGAGATGGTTATGGCTGAACAGGGTCAGTAAACTGAGTCAGGCCTATTGTTGAATTGTCAGACCATGTTGGAGTTTCTTTTAATAGCATTTCTTTCATCGTTATGTAGTCTTCCTCTTGGAGCTCAAAGCTAATTTTAACAGGTCAGAAGAAAAGAGGTTCATGAAGGAAAAATGTCACATTTTTCATGTAAGTTTAAGTCGTTTGTGTCTGTATGCTCACTGGTTTCATTGTGTCTGTGCCTGTGCGTGTTTGTGTGTGTGTAGGGATAACTCAGGACCGTATAGATGAATGCCGCGGGGCTAAAGAGATGGCCATGCTGGCCGACATACGGGCTCTGGTTGAGAGCGGAGCCGACGTAAACGCCCAGGACAATAATGGAACAACACTGGTGAGACAGAGAGACATGCACTATATAGATTAATACAATCAAATATACATTTTTTTAAATATTTGTGATGCCATGCTACCTTAACACTTGTAGAAAATGTAGAAAGTTTTTAAATCGCCAACCACAATCATAAAGCTCTGCCAAGAAATTAAGGTCTGGACTAAATCAACAGTGAAAACCTGCCTTTGGAAATCGTATATTGTATGAGGTGGGTCAGCGCTTAAATGATCGATGTTGAACATCTCTCCCAGCTCCATATAGCGTCCGCTAATGGCTACATATCTGTGGCGGAACTGCTGCTAGAGCACAGGGCTCAGGTGGAGGTGAAGGACACTGATGGCTGGACGCCGCTACATGCCGCCTCCTGCTGGGGACAAGTAAGTGCTGCATGCAAACCAAAACATAAAAACCTTCCATTTTTCTGAAATAGCCCATCAATAGTGTTTGTATTTATTTCATAGATCCAAATGGTGGAGCTGCTGGTGGCCCACGGTGCCAGTTTAAACTCCAAGTCTGTCCTGGAGGAGACTCCTCTGGGTAAGGCTCTGGGTCCTAAAATAATAAATGACCGTACCTTTCACCTTTTAATGATGTGAAGTTAATTCCATACCTCAAGTGTATTAACAGCCCCTGTTAAAAGAGGAACTAATTATCCTGACCTGTTTCTTAAATGTCTCTTAATTATAGCTTTCTAGTTAGCATTTTTCCTTTAATAGCTTTCAGTGTCTAAACCTTTCCTGCCTTTTCAGATGTGTGTATGGATGAAGAGGTCAGAGCCAAACTGATGGACCTGAAACACAAACACGACGCCATCATGAAGAGCCAGGACCGGCAGAAGGGCACGCTGCAAAGACGAGCCTCCAGTACAGGCAGCAGAGGGTGAGGGGGGGGGGGTGACCCAGAAGGTGAAAAAGTACACACAAAGTTGGAGCCGTGTAGTGCTTTACTGTGCTCGCTCTCATTTGTCTATACAGTAAGGTGGTACGTCGTGTCAGTGTGAACGAGCGTTCCAGTCTGTACCGGCGGGAGCACCACAAAGAAGCCATGGTGTGGCAGGAGCGCGGCCGACAGCCAGAGCCACAGGACGACGATGAGGACAGACAAACGGACAATGAGCTAAACCAGCATGCCACCATGGTGAGCAAGCTCAGTGTTGTAGCATTTTCTTCTTTAAAAGAAAATGTTTCTCTACGGTTTTAAGAGTGGAACTCACACACGCTCTTTAATGTTTCGCTTTTGTTTTAGGTCGCTGGTGGTGGAGCCACGTCACGTTTAGAGGAGCTGGAGGCTGCAGACAGGAAAATTGTGTCCAGCGTAGGTAATGGAGGGACCTCTGTTTCTCTGGCCTCCTCTGTACCTGGAGAGCTGTGGAGTGGTGGGGGTCGCATGGAGCGCAGTGCCTCTTACCAGCTCAGCTCTGCATCTGGAGCCGGGTTAGGGTCTGGGTCTGCAGAGGGCGAGGGGGCAGACAGTATGACTCGGGAGAAATCGCACCACACCCTGGCCGACCTGAAACGACAGCGGGCAGCTGCCAAGCTCAATAAGTACCCAGCACCACCCCCTCCCCTGCCTCCTCCCTTAGAAGAGGAGGCTTCTGTTGCAGCCGCCGAGGCGACAACCACTCAGGCACAGCCAGAGCTCCAAATCACCCCCAACACAGAGGAGGTTGCCTCCCCGAGCCAGGTGTACTTCACCCCAGCCAGTGGCGATCCTCCGCTGCTGAAACTCCGAGCCCCTGAGGAGGACCAGTCCAACAATAAGGAGCCGTGCTGTGGACTCATGTAGACAGCCTGACACACACATGCACTCACACACACAGACATATTGCCTACAGAGTAGAGACGCTGGGCATGTTAACACTCCAAAGTGGCAAAAACCTTTCAAAACACACATGCTTTAAATCACTGAAGACTGTAACTTAGGGCCACATGCCAATGAGGGTTTGAGCTACATTGCATTTCTATTTAATCCTAAACCTTTTCTGATCAACATGATAAACACTTCACACTAAAGGTCCTAGCACTCCCTGTTGCTTCTTCTTATTTAAAAGCAGCATTTGGTGTCCATTCAGTGACTCAGAGGAGTCACAAGGAAATATTTACTCAGTATCCATGTAAAGCTGAATGAAATTGAACTGAGAGCTCAGTATGATTTGTTTTGAATGATGAATGAGGTTAAAGTTGTTTTCTTTACTGAGTGCAATGAAGGGTACATGATCAACGTTTGCATAAATTTACATTATACGCAAGTTATTTTTTGTGGTTGGGAGATTGCTTGGTCATGATAGTTTTAGTACATAGTATAGCTATTCTGAATTTACTTTTACACAAGTGTAAACAAGGACTGTTTCCTTGCTTGATTTTTTTTTCATGGACTGAAAAAATATGGAAATATCTAACTTTTCCAGCGCACAAAAAGCCTACATTTCAATAGTTCAGTGCTCCAATTTGTAAATTGTTTGTAAAAGAATCAGAGCTAATCTATATTTAAATCAGTGGATAATTTACTCAGCCCATTATTATCACTTCTAGTTTTTTATTTTTCTGTCAGTATTTCTATTTTTCTACTCTGAATGGAATCACATTATTTATTCTGTCTGATACTGAATATGGCTTACATTGTACACTTCTTGTACATTTTTTTTAAAGATGAAAGTGTGAAGGCAAGATATTTATCAGAGATGATATATCGTTTTATTGTCAAACCAAGTAAACTTGTCATATGATTATTTGTCAAAGGTTGGTGCCTTCTTTAGGTGGCAGATTTGATGTAGGTTTGCATTGCTTGCACAAAGTCCCACATCTCAATTTGAAGAGCAGTGGGATCAAATGATCTATCAGACATGGACTCCAACTTGATGTGCAATCAGTGCACTCTAATTTCTGTATTGCATTTCAGTTTTGTTAGTGATTTTTACTGAGCCCTGTTTAGAAAAACAAAACATAAAAGTATGTTTTCACAAATGATTTTTGTATTTTTAATGCATGTGGGCTTCTTTAATGGAGTTGGGCATTATGACTGTCTCTGGGTATTGTTTAAATTGAAAAGTGTTTGAGGCATTTCTTATATTCGACTTATGATGGAGGCCAGTTTTGGGTCAAATAAAGACCTTATGGTAAGAGCATACAAGATCACTGACCTTGACACCTGAAGGTAAGAATGTCTCCCCCTTGTGGTAAAATGGAGCAGTTGCACATTTTACACACTTGGCCCCCAAAGCCTTGACATGTTACATCATGCCATCATTCACTTTAAGCACATCTTGAATGTCACAGCCCGTTCTGATCCGTCTGCCAGAGCAGCACATGACACACATAGTAAGCACGCCAGTACACTCAAGCTCTAAACGTGTTACAAGTAGATGAAGCTGTGTTAGCCTTTCTTGCAGGTTATTATAGCATTACAAGTTGCTGCTTTATCTTTGTAAATGTGTTCCAGTGGTTTTCTTTTCAGATGCAGAGAATTTCACCTCTACCCTCAACATGCACATACATGCACACAGGGATTTTAACACTGTCCCAGACATGTTTGTGGCCCGGTAACAGTTCACAGGGTGTGTTTAAAAATGGAACCTGCTTATGTTCAGACATGTTTTGACTGTGAAGGCCACCGAGCAGCAAAGAGTTAGTGTTACCTGTTATGTGATGTTGATCTGTCTTTTAAAATTAGCTATAGGATAATTGGAGACTGTGTCGTGTGATGCAGCCAAAATATGTGCTGCGTGACACACGGAAATCACCAGGGCATCACATGCCTGTATTAGTTGGGGATATCGAATGTCTCTTCCAACCCCTTTCCAAGACATCTGGGATTTCTCTGTCTCACATCCTGTCCTTCTGAGACCTTAGCACCCTGCTAATTCTGTGGCTCTTTCTCTTGCCCAAAAAGAAGACAGACAAAGGCAGATTTTTACATTTCAGCATCTAACTTTTAAAATATCCCGCTCTCTTGTCCCTCTCTAATCTTTGTTTGGTTGCTCCTCTGGGGCATTGTGACTCCCTGATGCAGGTTTAACATTTTTGAAAGGGCAGAGGCTGGTGTGACATCATGATACACCAACACTTTGGTCACTTTATGTTCTGACTGGCTTAATAAAGACCTTATGTCAGGCTAGGAACCACAGTGCTGGCTTATGATAAACTGCTGATCTTTGACTGTCCCACACATTCATGCCAAAATAGTTTATCCGTCTGTTTCCCCTTAACCCTACCCAGTCTTCTCTACGACCCCTAACCCCAACCACGAAGGGCAGCTCCACAGAAAAACCCTATCAACTTCAATATATTAACAAGTCAGCTAAATGAGGAGAATGTGCATTAACAGTTGCAATGCAAGGGTCTTTCTCAAAAATCTCCTTGTTCATAATGCAAAGCACATGACAGATTAAGGAACCCCTGGCAAAACATGCTGCTGCATGATTCCTTCCAAGACCAAAGCAACACACCCAAGCAGAATTGCACACACCCTTATGTCACAGCGGCAAACGCAGAGCCCTCAATGTAAACTCCTCAGTGTCCGTGTTTATGAGACAACTTGATCCTTCTACTGTACAAGGACACATGTATCCTGGTTACAAATACCAGTGCCAAAGAGTAACAAGAGCATTTACTTGGTTACTGCAGTACAATGTTGATGCACTACCAACAACTTTTCATTATTTTTAAAAGTGCTTTAATTATTATTTCCATAACAATAGGCCTTTTTCACATAAGACATTTTCATGTCACACTATGAAAAGCACTGGTGTAAATAATAAAAAAAAAAAAAATCATGATGGCTGAGTTCCATTTGGCTGCTTCAGTTTCAGGGTCCTGGAGTTGTTTGCTGGCTTACCGTCACACTGTCATGGCGTACTGGGAAATCTAAATGAAAGGAAGCCATTGTTAATGATATTAGTAACACCTGTGCTTTTCTTACTATGAAAAGTCAAAATATCTGCTGTGAAAAAGGTTGTTGGACGACATGACAATGTTGAATGTGAAAGGACTCACCTGTCACATGAACCCACAAGTAAATATCATTTTAGCATCTTTCAGTTCATTGTTTTGGTATTAAAGTCTACAGCTTTAGTGTTTTGATTCTACATCCTTACCACTGTCATTAGCAAAGGGCAGGTTTTTAAAATGGCAAAGTTTGCAGCCAGCTGGAAAACATAGTCAAGTATTTAGCAGCCGAAGAGACAAATGTTTTTCTTAGCAGCTGGTGGAGACCAAAACAGAGCTAAATTGTGAGTGAATATTTGGTCAGATGGCTAAATACAATTTCAAGAAATGCTACTGTTGCTCCATATGGGCTGCTTGAGCAGCTGACAAGTCAGCCATACTAACTTTATAAAGCGATATTTCAGTGTTATGTTAGCCTGTCATAAAATTAAAAATGCACGTTGAAGTTTTGAATGCAGCAGTGCTTTTACATATACTGATACTTTAGCCACTATAAAAACTTTTGAATCACAATTTATAATACTCACGCTTGTCTGTTACTCCTAAAGGTGGCCTCTTAAGCTTCAAAGCGTTTCACATAAAGCTTTTTCTCGGTCATTGCTGCACGCGACGGGCGCAGAGGCTGAGTTTTCCCGGCAGCACGTAAAGGCGTCAATGGGCAAACTGAAGGCAGAGACAAAGTTAGTGAAGAAATCCAGCCAACCACGAGCAGGAGCGGGCTAAGGCGTGGCGGCCGAGTGGGAATATGAACAGCGTGAAACTCAACTGTCAGTGCGAGGAGCAGAAGGGAAAGTAAACACATCGGGACGACTGACTCCACTATCCCCGCTGAACAACTGGTAATAGCCGATAACACCGTATCAGCCGGTGTACAGCTACAGCTACGACTTTTCTGTTAGCTTTTCAATCTTCTTGTATGTTTCAGATATCAGTCCAGTGTGTGTTATCGGCGGAAAACGGCGTGCGCGTGACCGAAAATGTCCCAGCAGGCAGTGAACGGGGTCCCGTGCCGGGGCAAGGTGCTGACTTTGGACAACATGAACCCCAATGTGAAGCGGGTCGAGTACGCGGTCCGTGGTCCGATAGTCCAGCGGGCTATGCAGCTAGAGAAGGAGTTGAAAGAGGTAACGTTAAATGTCAAGTGTGGGGCTGCAGCACGCGCGCATCTCGCTGCACGCGGGCCCGGAGTTAAGTTTGATAACGCGCGAGAGAAAAAAAAGAAAAGCGAGTTTATATGCTGATGTGGCACTCATCAGGGAGCTATATAGGTGAGGTCCTGTAAGGCTGATTAATTTATTGAGATCACATGGTGTCACGTTTTAATGTGACACATTTGGGGAATATTGTTTCATAGTGAAAGCGGACATACAGTAAATACAAATTGTGAAATCAAATCTTGTGTGTGTGGGAGAGAGAGATGACTAATGGATGATCCGCTCCAACAGCTGGAATTTGACTGAACAGCCAGATGCTTTAAGTGTTTGCTTCAAGCCTTTTCTTCCTTTCTTTCATGTCGGTAATTTGCTCTTTATTAATATAAAAAACAAAACAGTGCAGCTCCACAGATACTAAACGTGTCTCTCAGTGGATTTTCACACACAACAGCTACTACTGTGGTCAGTCAGCAAAAAAGTTATTTCCATGCTCTGTTTCCTAGAGATATGGTTAGAAAATGAAGGGCGAGGAAGGAGGAGTAGGTAGACCTGATGATTAAGATGCTTGCTTGGGACAGTTTGTGCTGACCAGCTGAGGGAGTGGATGCAGGGCGTAGACAATAGGTCAGCTTTTTAAAGTCCCTGCATGACAGCAGTGGTGAGCATGCCATGTTAATCTTCTGCACTGCTGCGCACTCATATTACGTCCTCCTGCGGTGATATCGATCCACCATGCTTTCCCAAGGAAGGGCAAGCAGGTCGAACAGGAGTCTTTTAAGAGCTGTAATGTAACCCCTCCACAGTTATGTGCTCCTCGACGAACGCGTAATGAGCTCGAGGGGGAAGTTCTGTCTGGGTGTGAGTGCATATCGCTCTGCTCTGTGGCCTGAGGTGATTCCAGGATCCAGAGTGGATGATGTGTATATTGTGGAGGGTTATTATGTAAGACGAAGAGGGTGCATTCTCTGTCCTCTTTTGTCTCTCTTGAGTTTGCCAACCTCCCTCCTCCCCACTAGGGAGAGAGTTCATTGGATGAAGCTGCAGCTGTGAGGCCCAGCAGCGTCAGAGGCCTTTCTCTGCACGGAGGTTCATTTCAAGCAGCCCCCAGTTCTGCTCAGAGTGCTCCAGTTCTTGCTAGTCTGCTTGTCTTCCCCCTGAACCGAATGCCCAATATTTGACTTGAGTAATGAGAGTTATTTGCTGCAGTGCCACAGAAGTTTTACTGATGATCCACAAGTCCAGAAGAGAGTGTGTAATTTTAGAGATATACATTAGTTGAGAGAAACCTGCTTCATACAGGACATGCTAATATGTATGTTAGATCAAAATTAGTTGCTTTTAATAGTGGTTCGACAAGTGCTGTTGTTTCTTGGCGGGATGTGCTGAAAAGCAAACATGGTGTTTCCTCTTTCTCTGCTATTTTCCACCTGTTAAGCGTCACCGATTGTGGCAATGCATATGCGAGTGAAAACAATCTGAAATGTGCAATCCAGGAGTGCTGTTGGCTGCAGCTGCCCGGTCATCTGCAGGGTGTGCTTCCTGTCAGATCTGTGACTGGAACACTTTTACTGACAGCTCAGCAGATTTTATGCAAGTGTGTGTGTGTGTGTGTGTTTGTGGATGCGTGCACTGTTGTGGTGATGACCCTTATAAATCCTTACCCAGACATCTGGCATGACAGTGCCTGCGCTGCAGTAAGCTAATTCAGGCTTGGATCTCAGCTGCCGGCAAGTCTGCATTGTCTGTGACAATGGAGTGGTGACGGCAGGCAACAGTTCTGAGTTTGGTCATTTGAACAAACATTGGGTTGAATTTTTACTTCAACACAAAGATGTTTTGCAAAAAAAGCCAGCAATGATCCTCATGAGCCTTTTTCACAAATCCTACAGTTAGTCGGCACTAACATTTTCTGTAATCTGCTGATATGGCAATCTTAGTGTCAAGGCCAAAACTGCTCTTTCCAAAATAGTGAAGGTCAGCAGTAAAATGCTAGGTGTCTGGCAAAGCGGCCTCACTGTCCTTCACAACAGACGAGGAGTGCGGAAGGCTAAATCCATCCAGTCAGTCACCCATCACTCCCTGCCTTCTTGCTCCTGGTTTAGACTTCCCCCTGTAAATGCAATAGATGTAGGTACTCTTTCAATCCCAATACTGTTTCCTTTCTGAGCTCAGGCCATGGGGTATAATAGCAGTGATGGTCTGTGACAATTTCACGATTGTCATGCTGCAAAACCAGTTGTTTTGTTGTTGAAAGTGAAGCGCTGAGTAAATGAGGAGGGTTACTTTCAACCCCATTTGCATCTTTGCATCAGAAATAGTGAGTCAGATAAATCACATGAGCAAAGCAGCAGTGGTCATTTATCAGTTAGAGCTTCAAGTAGTACAGTTCCAGTTATTCTAGTGTGACTGAACACTGAGAGAGGGGTGGCAATTTCATTCTGTATCATAAGAGTAAGTGAAATGTGAATTCAGGCCAGGCTCTATTAAGCCCCTCGGGGCTTCTTGGCCTGGTTCACTGGTCCGGCCTGTGCAATCAGTGCCTGGTGCTGAGTGAGCAGGAGAACGCAGGGCTGAGACGGGGGAACCGACTGGCTCCTCTCTATCCCGGAGAACAGCAGCCTCTTTGTTGTTGCTCGAGAACAAGGCAGGGACGAAGATTTAAAAGGAAACGTGCCGCATCCAGTTACTTAGATTTCAAACAATCTTGTGTCTGACTCTACGCGAACCCGAAGAACCTTGCAGGCCCTGCCCGCTGTCGCCATGCAAGGACACAGAAGTCATAATATTGACTCAGTCGAGAGGAAAGTTCTCTCTCTGCCCTTGGAGGCCTTTTCGCCTGAGATTTTATCACGTAGAACATGCTGAATCATGTCAACAGCCATGTCACCAGGGAGAGCAAACCTGTTTTGCTTTATAGATTTGGGCTCTTTTTTTGCTGTCCTACCCTCTCCAGAGTGACACAGAAGACACCATTAGTGGCTGGCCTGAGTATTAATGTGTGGTGTATTACCACCGCATAGACTTATATTCAGTTTGTTGTCATGAAGTAGGTTTAAGTGTAGATTTGGGTGACTCTGGCTCTCTTTTAGAGCAGTTCTTTCTTTAGCTTTCTCTTGGTTTAACTCGATGAAAGGAGTTTTCAGTCAGTTTGATGACCACCTTAACATGTTTGCACTCGACCACCTTCAAACACTTGAGGCAGGGTTTTGGCAAAGAGATGGTTACATCACGTTCACCTGCTGGCAAACTAGAAGACAAAGCATTTATTGGCAAGGTTTTGTGAAAGCAAAGGGAATCAGACACAGTCCATTTACCTCGTGAGCAGAGACAGGGTGAGGCAGGCCGTGTTGATATATTACATTTTGTGTGGTTTCACATGTTGGCCATGTGCAGCTTTGGCTTAACTTGAAAGGAGTTTGGAAAACTAATATTCTTTGCAGTGTCTATATCAGAACTGCACATGAAAAGGCCAGATTTGGATGCATTTGGTTGAGTCAGGCAGTATGTGCACTTCTTCTGTAGCAGGTAGGTAGACCTGTGTACCAACTCACCATTTTTCATAGTCTAAAAGCTATGACAATATGGATCAAATAGCTTTATTGGACATTTTGTTTGATGTTGTATTTTCACTGTATTTCACACCAGCATACAGTAAAATGTAATTACTATTAGTTTCGTAATGTAATGTTGAATGCACATACCATAAAGCCAAAAAACCTTGCTGCTCGGCTCTCGCATGAAGTATCATGCATGATGTAGCTATTGTTACATCACATCATGTTCTGACCACAGGCACCAAACCAGATTTTGCAGGTGCAGTTTGGTCAGCGTGATAAAGATGAACGACTTTGTTTAGATGAGGAGGGAAATGAAGTGAAAGGGCTCAAGTCTTGCGTGCGATGGGATTCAACCAGCAATTCTCCAGTGAGTCCCCTACCAGAAACAGAGGGGTTTGTGTCTCTAGAGCCCCAGCAGCAGCGTCATCCCCGCCCAGGCCAGCATTTCCTGCTCCACAAGCCAAAACAGCCTCTGTGCCAGTGGCTTTGTAAAACAGAAAGGCGGCTAATGGGACAAGATGCGCATGTGAGATGAATACACGTTTCTCTGGATGGATTTGCATGCTGAGCCATCATGTGGCAGCACCACAGTTTAGTGGGACACGTGATGCAGTTGTTCACTTGTTTTTGTGAGATTTATTTTGAAGGACAGTTTGAAGATTTGCTAGAACACAGTGGTGATAACCTTCAGGATTAGGAAGAATGTCTGAGGCCTGCAGCCCATATCAATAAATCACATTTGGAAGCTGAGGTTAGTAATGTGGACCAGCTGTGCAGAAGATGCATAAATGCAGAATTTTCTCTCTTTATTACATTTCTTTCTATATTAACCGCCACAGCTGCACATTCTTTGTCTATTAGGTTTCTCTCCAAACGGCTGAAATGACACGTCGTTGCTCTAGACACGTATTCATTGCTTTGGGAGCTCTTATGTAATAGGACTCAATCAGTCATGATGCGATAACATGCTAATTTTGATGATAGTTGTCGTACTTATTGAAGGAAACAGGTAAGAGAAGGAACTGAAACGGGACATATGAGGGGAAACATGAGGCCTTGTTTCTCTCAATGTAGAGAGTTAAGGTTCAGCTGTGTCTTGACTTGTATACCACCAGGTTCTCACTTTTTTCCACTGTCTCAGTATTTTCTACACCTGTTCCGAGACTTAATTGTCCAGATTCTTACAATTCCCTGTCTTTATCTTTTCCAGGGAGTCAAGAAACCTTTCACAGAAGTAATTAGGGCTAACATAGGCGACGCCCATGCCATGGGTCAGAAACCAATCACATTTCTCAGACAGGTAAGACCACTTTGTATTGTTGTGCAAAGTTTTTTTTTAAGGCTTGTGTTTCATGAGCAGCATTCATACGGTAGCTCCACGTGAAACTGGATTAACCACATTCATGCATTCTGCACTGAATGTGATCATCAGGCCCATTTATTATCATTTTACAGCACACATAGAACATATGAACAACTATTTAAACTAGAATAGAATAAAAATAAAACAATATGTACAGTTACTTATACACATGTATGTAATTGTACATGTACAGTATGTGCAATGTTAGGTCTATGTCATTTACTTATGGTGGAGTGTGGAGGACTGGGGTGTCTCAAAGCCTGAGCAAGGAAGCCACTGTGTCACATAATGTCGGATATGTTTAACTTTTTTTGTCCTCCTCTCTCAGGTCTTGGCTCTGTGTTCTTACCCTGAACTCCTGGAAGACAACAAGTTTCCAGAGGACGCCAAGAAAAGGGCACGGCGTATTCTCGAGGCCTGCGGAGGCCACAGTATAGGTCAGACAACACCCCCTCACTCCACCAACCACATTTACACCCCCTGCTGCCGATAACACACGTCACCAGCATCCACCTCCATTTGTCTACTCGTTAAAGATTTATTTGGACGGTCTGTATGCTATTTAAATAGCATCAACTGATCAATGCAGCATGTTCTGTTTGAATCAAAGTTCATTTTCATGTGTCCAAGGGGCCTACAGCGCCAGCCAGGGCATCGAGTGCGTCCGTCAGGATGTGGCGCGCTACATAGAGAGGAGAGATGGCGGAATCTCCTCCAACCCTGACAACATCTACCTCTCCACGGGGGCCAGCGATGCCATTGTGGTATGAATTCCGTTTTTTTGTCATCTCTTTTCCATGAAAGTGCTGACACACTGTAGGCCAGGCCAGGAGTTGATATGTTGCCTAATCCAGCACAGGTGGCATACTTGTTGTTTATTGAACTTCTGTTAATAATACACTCAACTGTACTTTGCACATCTGTAACTTTAATCCACCCATAGACCTTTGCCACTGTCAATACAAATTTGTCCAGTCATATGCAAACTAATTAGGCTACTGAAAAACATTAAGAGACATGTGTAACCCTGATTCCAAAAAAGTTGGGTCAGAGTCAAGAAAGATAGAATGTGCTAACTTACTTATAGTTTTTGACATACAGTACAAAGACAACAATTTAAAGTCTGATCGGATCAGCTTCATTGATTTTTGTAAATATCTGCTTATTCTGAATGCAGCAACACATTTCAAACAAGTTGGGACAGGAGCAACAAAAGACTGGTTGTGGAATGCTCCAAAACACCTGTTTGGATCATTCCACAGGTAAACAGGTTGATGGGAACAGGTGATAGTATCATGATTGGGTATGAAAGGAGCATCCTGGAAAGGCTCAGTCGTTCACAAGCAAGGCTGGAACAAGGTGCACCACTTTTTGAACACGTGTTGTACAAAGGATGTTACTACATCATGAGCTTGGGAACACTTTGTAAAAACCATTGCAAATAAACACAGTTAGTTTACAAATTATTCTGTTTTTATTTAAGTTTTACACAGTGTCCCAATTTTTTTGGAATTGGATTGTAACTGGCTGGGGGCCAAATCTCCAGACTCGCTGTATGCATCTTCCTTTCTCCTCCTTAATCCAGACCATGCTGAAGCTGCTGTTGTGTGGTGAAGGTCGCGACCGTACAGGAGTGATGATCTCCATCCCCCAGTACCCGCTGTACTCGGCCGCCCTGGCAGATCTGGGTGCCGTGCAGATCAGCTACTACCTGGACGAGGACAAGTGCTGGAGTCTGGATGTTGCAGAGCTCAGGAGAGCCCTCAATGAAGCCAGGCAGCACTGCAATCCCCGCGTCCTCTGCATCATCAACCCCGGAAACCCCACTGGTATGTCTGGTGATAGTAGTTCCTGCATGTGAAATGAAACAGTTGCTTGAATTTTGTCTGTATACGTGTATATGTGCACGCTTGACTTACATCATCAAACTCTGGTTGTTCTGTGTGATAGGTCAGGTCCAGAGCAGACAATGCATTGAAGACGTGATCCGATTTGCTAAAGAGGAGCACCTCTTCCTCATGGCTGATGAAGTAATACACCAAGTTTTTCATTCTCTGTTCAAACTAGTGGTCTTTGTTAGTTATCCTCCTCATGCATTCAAACACCTCACAGTATAATGTGCAGCACCACCATTAAACACAGCCTTAAATGTGATCACATAGATTTAAAAAGTAAAAGTGTGCATAGTAACATAGTCATCCCAATTCAACACATGAACAGAAGTTAAATACAGTGTGTCATTTGCTCTTTAAGCCACTTAAATGATCCTTTTTCAGTCAGTTTTTTTAATGGAAAAACGATGTGTTTTTATTGAGGCCTTGTGTATTTAAGGTGTTTTCGCTTTTTAGGTCTACCAGGATAACGTGTATGCAGAAGGCTGCAAGTTTCACTCCTTTAAGAAGGTGCTGTTTGAGATGGGACCAGAGTACTCTAGTACAGTGGAGATGGCCTCCTTCCACTCCACCTCCAAATGCTACATGGGAGAGTGAGTAGCCACACACCCCCCCCCACACACACACACACACAGTAGACTAGACTGTATTAGCGCTGTAACAGTACTATATAGCACCTATAAATGACCCTTGCAGTTGTTACTTCTATGAGCTAAGCTCCCATTGGTGACGTGTGCACCAACTGTACTAAGAATATACTTTGTGTTGACTCACTCCTTTCCTCTGTTTGCTTTGTTAGGTGTGGATTCCGTGGAGGCTACATGGAGGTGATTAATATGGACCCTGAGGTGAAGGCCCAGCTCACCAAACTGGTGTCGGTGCGTCTGTGCCCCCCAGTCCCTGGGCAGGCTATCCTGGACCTGGTGGCCAACCCCCCACAGCCTGATGAGCCCTCCTACACCACATTTATGAAGGTCTGAGAAAAACACAAAGCCCGCCAGCTAGTGCAAAATCTGGCAATGCTCTGAGTGTATGCAAACACAGAATTTATTTAGGTAAACACTTGTAAACACCACAATATACACTCCATGCAGATGAAGCCTATATGGAGTGTGTTGAAGTTGCCGGAGTCCTCACAGTCGGTGGTGAATAATTAGCTTTTGAAATCTGTAACAGTGTGAAAAATGCTACTACACAAGTTGTTCCTGTTAGGACACAATGTATCGTTTAGAGCTGCTATATGTCACCTCTTCCAGAGGAGAAGGGAGGTTTGAGCTTTGCAAAGAGGATCATTTGTATAATGCATGCTGTTGGAAGCCTGTGTGCATCTTACCCACAGTTAATTGGAGGCAGTGGTCAAGGAAGCCATTAGGTTGGTGGTTAGTCACGTGTCCATGGGTAATATGAGTCTCCAGCTGCCAACGATTTGTAGTTGTGTTTGCAGTTGCTGTGCACAGCTGCATGTTAGAACATTAATGATTGCCTCTACTGTACCACTTGTCTGGCATTAGATTTGATTACAGCCTATTACAACCAGCACACCAGGCCTCCCATACTAGTCAACCGAACCGAAACCTAATAAAGCTGTTCAAACCAAATGAGCTCAACATAGGAATTCATGTCCCGAGTCATCGTGTATTGTAGTTGGTGAAGATGTGCTACTCCCTTCCACCTTCAGACGGTGTGGTTTACGCTGCAACAAGGATAGTAAAAGCACTTAGTTGTCAGCAGTGTTTCAGGCTGACAGATAGTGGCTCAGGGTGGAAAGCTGTGTGTTGTCATGCCTCTGTTGGCCACAAGAGGGCTAAAGGACTAACAAATGCTGAGTTCAATTCAGGGTTTGCTTCCAAATACAAGGACACGTGTCCCATTTGAACAGCTCCTCCATAAGCAGCCTTCATAGCCGTAAGCACCCAAGAACCCACAATCTGTTGTGCACCTGTTCTTTATATCACCTGTTTTTATGTCTGTTTGTTGACAGCTTTAACTTTTGCTTCCCTGACAGGAGCGGACAGCGGTGTTGTCAAATTTAGCAGAGAGGGCCAAACTAACAGAGGAGGTCTTCAACACGGTACCTGGTATCACCTGTAACCCTGTGCAGGGGGCCATGTACACCTTCCCCCGCATCACTCTACCTCAGAAGGCCATCGACAAAGCAAAGGTCTGCACACACACACACACACACACACACACACACCTTATCGCACTGATAAGCTTCACTCGGATTTGTGTGGATGTGTTCATATTTGTGTTCATCCACAGGAGGAAGGCCAGGTCCCAGACATGCTCTACTGTATGAGGCTGCTGGAGGAGGAGGGCATCTGCCTGGTGCCAGGAAGTGGTTTTGGCCAGAGAGAGGGAACCTTCCACTTCAGGTTAGTACAGCCAAACTCTCTCTGTACAGTCCTGGGAACTGTTTGTCTTTAACTTCATGATGGAAAAACAGTCAACCTATTGTAAGAATGCTATATTTCTGTGCTGAAATCAGCACATTCACATGTAACATTGCTTCTGGTTTAAGTAGACCTGTTACAGTATTAACCCACATCCTTCTTCCATCCAGGATGACCATCTTGCCTCCCACTGAGAAGCTGAAGGTGGTGCTGCAGAAGATCCGCAACTTCCACTTGCGCTTCACACAAGAGTTTTCCTAACAAGCCACCACCTTTTAACTACATCTCAACAAACTCCTTCAGCGCCAGTGTCTTCAAGTGCCTTTTTGTGAACGAGGCAGCAGTCTTTTATGTGGCTTCCTGTAATACGTACCTCTCACCTCAAGGCTGAATTCACACAATATGAGAGATTTTCACATCTGAAGAACCTTGAACACTTGCTTGTTTAGACAGTTAGTGAAAGCTACGTAGACTTCCCTCTCATGTGACAACTACAGCATGTGAAGATGTAATGACTTCCAGTGCATGATGCACTTTCCCAAAGTATTACCGCGCCAGGTTTGTGATGTGCAACAAGATGTTATAGTGCTGATTGCATGTTGTTAAGATATTTTAGATGGTGCTACATGAGCATCTCTCTCCTGCCAAGACTTACACAGCCAAATCAGCTGTATCGATTTGATAACATGTTAGGTGATTACTTGATTAACCGCAGAGCCATTTGTATTACTAATGTTTTAATTGTTCTTAAATGTGATTAAAGAAATCCTTGACTTTCTAAACCACTAGTTTCCTGAGATGTATGCAATAACAAAGTCACATTGAAGTGCTGGCCCGCAGAGCAGCCATCATTTTTACTTTTATTTAAAAAGACTTGAAATCTTCAACAGTGCTTACATGCTTTTAGAAACAGAAGAAAGCGGAATCTCTTGGAATGAACAGAAACTAAAACAATCAATGAACATTGTGATCATCGCAGCAACTCAGTAACACCATTTAATTCCACTGCGTTCCCTTCACCTCCCCAGAGGCCTGCCCAGTGTCCTCCAAGACTGCACGGCAAGAGTTCTTAGCTATACGCAGAGAGAGATAATCTCAAAGTTCGTCTCTCTTCTCTGATAGCTTTGTCGCGTGCTTTTCCAAGAACTTGCTGAGCCCCTCCACTGTTCTGTCTCCACCTTCCAATTTGATGGGGCTTTGCTTGCTGTTGCTTGGGGCAAAGTATATTGTGGGGAAGCCTTCCACTTTGTAGCTGTCGTTTGGCACGTCGTTGGCTGTGGCGTCCATCTTAGCGATGACCAGGTTCTTCTCTGCTTTGTATTTCTTGCCCAGAGCCAAATAATCAGGCTCCAATTTCTTACAGTGGCCGCACCAGGGAGCATAAAACTCAATCAGGACGTCCTTCTGGGTATCCAAGACGATCTCGTCGAAGGTCTTTCCTACCACAACCTTCACTGGTCCCTTGTTGTTCTTTGGCACTGGCTGGGACTTGATGATAGGTTTGAGTTTTCCTGTGGACAGAGGAGCGAAATTCAGTGAGATTTTACTTCTGGTGTTAAAACTGCTTAAACTGAGCACAAACTGATTCACTGCTAACATGTTTCTGTAGATTTCCCTTCACCATCATCATTTTTTGTGTCAAAGGTTTGGTCAGTGCTTGACTAGAATGTCTATTAGGTCATATCAATGTATAGAATAATCCTCTAATAATTAAGATGCAGGTTATCTATATGCATTAAGCTAGAATGATCACTGCAGCTAATCAATTGGAGCTGCAAAATGCTGCCATCACATGATGGAATACTAATCTGCAACCTCGATTGCAAAAAAGTTAGGATGCTGTGTAAAGGGTAAATAAAAACAGAATGCAATCATTTGCAAACAAACCATGTTCACGGACAACAGTTTTACAAAGTGTTCCTGAGCCCATGTCGTATATAATCATATGTTCACAAAGTGGTGAACCTCCTTAATCCTTGCTTGTGAGCAACTGAGTCTTTCCAGGATGCTCCTTTCATTCCAATCATGATACTATTACCTGTTACCAATCAACCTATTTACCTGAGGAATGTTCCAAACAAGTGTTTTCAGAATTAATAAGTATATGCTTACAAAAACCAACAAACTTGATGGGGTAAAACATTAATTATATTATAAAACATAAAATGAACATGACATGACTACATCCTGTAAAATTCACATAATTGAGTTATAAACACTCACCTTTCTTAAAAGCCATGACAAAGTCTCTCAGCACCTCAGAGTCCAACTCCTCTGGCTCCATGGCAAACTTTTTGCCTCCATCTGCCAGAATTCCCACGTTCACTTCCTCCCCGCTCTCTCCTAGGCCCAGGCTCTTCAGCTCGTCTGCGAAGTCCTCCTCATCAGCGATGGCAAACGTGTACTCTGGGAAGTCCTTGGCCACCTCGAGCACCTTGGACCTCCAGAACTGCGTAGCTAAAAATTAAAGACAAACAAGATAAGTGTTTGTTCATTGTTCAGATGTGTCAATCAATTCTTTAAAAATAGCTGCATTAAGATTACATTCACCCCAGATACCAGGCCATATAAACAGCATTATGACAGCATTACATACAGATTGTTATTCTAAGTGTCTGACAAAATCATGAAAAGGATCCCTGCAAACAAAAATTATTATTATTATTAAAGAGTACGATCCTTTTTGTTTAGCTGCAATATCACTCTCATCAAAGCCACCAGACTCCATTCACAGCAGTCACTTTATCACCGTAAAACACACTTACTCAAACTTGACAAACTTAATTAAACCTCTTATCCCTACACTGTTCCAACAATGACCACAAATTCTGGTTTGGTTGAAATGAACACCGAATTCACCGAATCATGAGAGGAGTGAGAGAGAGGGCAGTGGGGAAAACAAGGTGTAGAGACAGAATATTTTCTAACTTGGGAATAATTTTCGCCAGACATTAGGTCCGGAGACATTTAAGTATGTTGGATTTCAACAGATCTTCTTGGCAAAAAAGCCCAAAACAAACTGTAAATGACCAGTCCGTCATGCAGTGCCATCACTGCAGCTGTGCTGTTTTGTTTTTTTTCCCGCCACAATTGAATATTAATTTTCACAATGTCTGGATTTTTCAATATTTCGAATATATATTTGAATTCAGAATATTCGTTCACTCAGAAGACAGTGGATCACCAGCTGTTTAGCAAGATCTAAGGTAACACGTTTAAACTCAACATATGAGAAACTCACCTTTTCTGTAGTCGAAGCTAAAGTCAACTCCATAGTACACAACCACCAGGGGTCTTTTGGTGTAGCGCTTGGCATCATTGCTTGGTTTTCTGTGGCCCACCAGAGGAGTCACATGCTTTTTGAAGAACTCCTGCACTTCTGACACTGATGTAGAGTCCTGTGTGATAAATAAATCAAAGTGTCTTAAGTTCAACTGAGACAAAATAGAGACTCTTTTGATGATGGATTATGCAGCACTTAAACATACAGTACTGATCAGGCGAAACCACTTATTACTAATCTAGTCTATTTTTACACTGATACTAGAACTGAAAGACAGCACAGTCATGTGTGATTCAGAGTTTCATAACCGATGAAACCAATTCAAATCACAATCAGGGAAAAACAAACAATGAAAATGGTACAGACAGACAGACAGACAATACCTTCACTGTGAGTGTACGTGACGCTGGCTCGTGCTTGGAGCGGAACTTTTCAGGCTGAACAATGACAACCTGACCAGGTGAGGCTTTGAGCAGTTTGGACACTTCAGAGCTGAAGGTGTGACGGAAGGTGAAGTCTTCCCTCAGTGCATTACCTGCCACACAGACAGCACTTAAAGAGCAGGAAGAAACAGACGGTCTGTGCTCTCAACACGCACAGAAATCTGACACTGTGATGGATTACCCATCAAGACAAACTTCCTTTATATAGCACACAGAGGTATGAAGTGAAAAATAACTGCAGTTGATAGTTTAGTGTCGCTCATGATACTTACAGGCCTCAATGTAGATCTCATAGGCTGCGTCCTGTTCACCGGAGAACACACCGACTATGACAGCATCGTCACCGTCCTTGATGAGCTCCTGCACCTGTTTCCCTGCCTGGACCTGCTTGGAGGGAGGCCCTGCCTGCTCACTCATGTGCTCAACAATACCTGGCAGGAAAGAGAAAGAGAAAGCAATGAAACTGGATCAGCTGTGATGGAAGAAGAGAGGCTTCCATAAGTACGAAACTTAGCATATATGGAAAACAGCGGGAGCGAACGACTCAGGTAAGTGTCCAGAGTACAAACAACGTTACACAGTAAGTGACCTACCGTACTGCTCTCTCGGTCCGTTGTAGTCGAACACTTTGCCTTTCCTGAAGATCTTGAGGGTGGGATAGCCCGTTACTCCAAAACGTGAGGCGATCTCACTCTCGACGGTGGCGTCCACTTTGCCCAGAGGAATGGGAGGGGAGCGCTGGCTTAACTCCTTGGCTGCCTTCTCGTACTCTGGAGCCAAACGCTTACAGTGTCCGCACCTGAAGGTCAGTGAGATAACAAGCAAACAATGAGGAATGTTTTATGAGTCTGAACAGCCGCTACTAAAAACCTCCAATGGCGGTCAGGGTACTATTTGTGTTTCATGTCGGGCTGACTGACCATGGAGCGTAAAACTCCACCAGGATGATGTCTGCCTCATTAACAGTCTCATCAAAGTTGTCCTTGGTCAGCACCAGTGTCGCCTCAGGAGGGGGCTTCCAATCCGGCTGAGCCACCTCTTTCACCCGGGCCACAATAGCTGCAACAAACAGGCACGCACCACATTACTGCCAATTTTCTTAAAAAAAAAAAAGAGTCAGGTTTGATTGGAAAGGATGCTCAAATTAATGAAAAGTCCTTACCTTTCTCTGTCCTTTCTCCGTCGTAGTCCACAGGCTCCCCGTTTTTCAGGATCTTGATGGTGGGATAGCCCGACACTTCGAACCTGCTGGCTAACTCACTGGCCACTGTTGCATCCACTTTGGCCACAGGTATCGGAGGGTCATTCTCCTTAAGAGTCTGAGCGATTTTTTCATACTCTGGAGCAAACTGTTTGCAGTGGCCACACCTAAAACAGGACAAACAAAGAATGCACAAATATTGAAAGTTTTTGCAGGGATGCAGTAATAAAAATCCGTGTCAACAATGAATGACCTGCAGCAGTTAAACCATGTTTGGGAAGCAGTTAACAGACTTACCATGGGGCATAAAACTCAACCAGAACTGTGTCTTGGCCCTCCATGAAAGTGTCATAGTTGTTGTCGGTGAGAACCACCACTCCGTTGTCTTCCTTCACCTCTGTGTCATCCTCCTCCTCATCATCATCGTCATCATCATCACTGTCCTCCTCACCAGTCTCCTCTTTCTCCTCTGTAACATCTGACAGTAAACAAAAAAGGGACACAAGATGACGCCAGGAGTACAAGCTTCCTGTCAAAATGCTACTAGTTTTATACCTTATAGATAAAGAAAACAAGGCACAACATATAGCAACTGATAGCAACTTAACTTATATCCTGTTTGCACATGTGCCGTCAAAACGTTTTAACAGAAAGAGGAACAACTGAATTAGTATGTTGGATATGCCTAACGTTGGTGTTAACCCTCTTAAGTCACGTAACTGCATATTTGTAGTTGTGTGGCAGTTTTGTTGACATTAGCTGACCTGTCCTGTTAGCTAGCGTGCTAACAGAGCTAGCAAAATGTACAGTAACTTAGCTAGCTAGTTTGCATAACAATAACTGACAGGAAACGCGCTCCAGCTGCGGCATTGCCTCACTCAACTAACTCATTCAGTTGTTAAAAAAAAAAAAAAAAAAATGTAAAACGGCTCAGACTTACCCTCCTCGCATCTGCTGACGGTTGCAAAATGTGCAACGCCGAGCAACACAATCAGCAGCAGAGCAACCTTCGTCATTGTCCTCAGATGATGCGGCCCGGTGTAATGACGTGCTTCCCCGAAGTAGCCGGCTAATTAACTTATCTAATAACGCTGATGAATGTCATCAAAACACTGTCGGCTGCACAGACCCACTGTCTGGATCAATACTGATGAGTGGCTGTAGATGCCTTTGGCTCGTGCTTTCATACAAACTAATCACTTCTGAAATCACGCTCACCACCTCCTCCGTCTGGAACTTGTCTGACTTGCCATGATGTGATTGGTCCTCATCAACGGCTGTCTTCCAATCACATTTCGCCACTCAATAGTACGTTGAGGGATGCTATTGGCTGCTTTTATTTATTGTTTCCTTCTTGAACCTCTGCACTTGTACATGGGCCAGTGAAATAGAGAGATCATATTGAAGATTAAAACTTGTTTTTAGTGATAGATTACATGATACAGTCACACATCTTCACCCCACATGATGCACAATGAATGAACAGTCTTTGTAGCCTAAGGCTCAGTGTGTATGTTACACTACATTGCAAATTTGCATCATAAAAAAGTCCGTATGTGACAATACTTCATTATTCTTACAAGCGATAAATTAACTGACACCAATGACTTTTAAGGTTTGTAAACAAATGATGCTTTACAAAACGGATACATGCAACTTTGATGAATAAATCAAAATACACTGAAAATACCTTTTGGATTTTCAAGTTGCAACCTGGCTACCATGCATTTCTATTTATTCATTATAAAAGCTTAGTTGTGTTAATAAATAAATTGTTCTTTTATCAATTATAAAGTCATAAAGGACTACTTATAAAGTTTTTGGGCCTTTTTATAAAGTACCAAAAATTCTTGGGGGACTATTTGAGATGCTTATGTGATCCAGGTGATAATATTTACTGGTTAAGCAGGTGAGATAAGATGCTGGGGACATACAGTACAATATAGTACCCTTCCATAATGCAAAATACACATCTTTCAGAAGTCTTGTTTTTTTTTTTTATTTGCTTGCAGTGTTCAAGCCAGAGCTGTCGTCTCCACAAAGACCCTACTGTTTAGTTGACCCTGCACTCCCAGGATCTTCATGGACCAGAACTTCCACCACCACCTCTGTATGGGCAGCCTGACTTTTACTTAACCTGCAACTGTTACTCGTTTCAGTCCGCTGGTCAGCTTGCTTTTCCAGAAGATCTTCAGTCCAAACCCTGATGAGTGATGCTGACTCTGGGTGGGACACGTAGTTTTGTACCTGATGAGATGCAGGTAGGGTTCCTCCATGGCTACTGACATCTGTGTGATTATTCACTGTAGTCTCTTCTGTCATTTGTGTTCTTAAAAAGTCCTGCAACAGAATCACAGAGCGTTCAAACATCAGCATCAGTTTTACAGAAGACGCCATGTGTTAGAGAAAGTATGTGTATGAGTGCATGCATTGTTTGTCTTTTTTCTGGATATCTGACATGAGGCTAACTCTAACCTGTGAGGCCACATTGGAAGGCTTCTGTATGGGTGAGATGGCAGGACTGTCCTCCTCCCTGTAGCGGTGGGCTTTGGGGGGAAGAGTGTGGTGCAGACTGTTTGAGAGGGCGTTTAGTCTGAACAGTAGTTCATCCACTAAACTTTCAAACTCCTCAAAGTAATAAGTCTGAAAAACCAAAATGCAAAGTCATTTATTTCTGAATTTAAGTAAGTGTAAACTCTGCAAATATAATTAGGTGGTGTAATGTGCAACATTTGAAGAGGTACAATCAGAGGCAACAGGATTTGTGGTCAGAATTTTAAGAAATACCCACAGTGACATTGCCACTGGTATGGCAATCTATGTCTATGAATAACTCTAAATGCTACACAGCAACTTTAACAGTATGCAAGATCTATTTTTTGAATAAAGAATCTCAGTTTTACAGCTAATTTGACATTTTGCTGTTTATGGACTCGGCAGCTTTTTTTTCACCTTCCCTTCCACATGATTTTCAGTCCATGCTTGTGTACGCTGCCTGGTGAAGCCAGGAGCCCTCTGTCTGATGTAGCGGATGAACTCTGCTACAGTGAAGAAATTGCTCCTGCTTTGAGATCTTTTGACACTTCTGACCAACGAGGACAGCACACCTATCACCTATAAGAAGGACAGGTAGCTGTTAGACACTGATCTACACTCTGACAGATTGTTCCTTCCATTGAGAATAAGTTGTGCAAAGACTTAATGCATGTATAAATGTGTCTCTTATCCATTCTGTCACAACTTTTACAAAGAAAATAAACTTAGAATGACATAGTATAAATGTACCACTGCTGTCCACACCGCTTTGGAGGAAAGATAGAGAACTCCAAGGTAAAGGAAATTACTCCAGGAGAAGTGGAGGCCTCTAACAGCCCTGAGACCCCCACAGTGATGGAGCAGAGACTGAAGGGAGTGGGAAAGTGAGCTGAAGCCCCAGGAGCTTTCTACTAACAGGAGATTCCCCATGCAGGACAGCGCCACCATCAGGATGAGACCTGAAATCTAGGACAGTAGAGGGAGAACATTTTGATTTTTTCCGCCTGTCTTGTGAGCTTGCTCATTGTTTCTTATTAAATGCCCATTTTAGAATAATGACCACCTGACAGTTCAGCAAGAGTGTGTTTACCGTTGGCCAGAAAAGGCTGGAGAGTGAGCGGGTGAGGAGTGTAGCAGAGGTGGCCAGCATCCTGTTCACCCTCAACACAGTTGCACACTTCAAGGTCAGGAGGAACATCGTAATGCCACGCAGAGTGCGAATATACTGCAGACACAGAAAGACATCTTAATCCCTGTCAGTCATTGCTGTCATCTTTAAAACCCACACCGTGACCACTAAATAAACTTCTCAGCCTCAGAGTTGGGCTTCCCTTGTGTATCTAATAAGGGTGTGGTTAATAAAACAACAAACCTTGTACACAGTGTGTCTTCTTAAAAAAGTTTTATAACTATAGTGTCATGTTACAAACTATAAATGATGTTCTGCCAATAAAGTACTCATAATTATCTCTTAGGGATGGTGCTGTAATAAATTAAAGCAGGACAGGCAGTGACCCTCCAACCAACCCTCCTGTCATCTCTTTCTTTGTCTCACTTGTTCCCAGGTAGCCAGGAGGTTGACATCAACGTGTCCTCTGTGATCTGAGATCTGTGACCTCTGCAGCAGCTCCACAACCTCCAAGATAATAACGGAGTGATAGATGTAATAAATGTAGTACACGAGGATTGCTGTCAGTGAAGTGACCTGCAAGAGAGAGAGTGGGGGTGTATTTCTACAGCAGTAAAGCATAATCAGGTACATTTCACTCTCTGCTGTGTGCTTCGACCTTCAATACTTCACAGGTATGTTAGTTTAAGAGCAACCGGTTACTTTACCCTTTCAGATAGGTCACTGTGATCTTGTTTGCACTGCTGTATGGCCGAGTGTGCGTGCATGTGCCTGTGCATGTTTCCATGTGTCCACAACATATTCAAATGTGTGTGTGTGTGTGTGTGTGTGTGTGTGTGTGTGTGTCGTGTGCCCGCACGTGTGGTAGACTCACTTCCAGCCAGTTGCAGGGTGTCCTCCAGTATCCCATCACCCCTTGCTGCCCGACAGTGTGCGCTTGATCACAGAGTTGCAGCAGAGACAAGAGGAGGAAGAGGAGCTAGAGGGGAGGAAGAAAAAGCATGAGCATCATTAGGCTTTTGGATAAAAACTGATCTAAAATATGTTCAGTGTTGGTGCAGAGAAAATGTTGTTTAGTCCCATATTGTGTTGCTTTTAAAATCAGCTGAATCATCAGTACTTCTGTCTGGAGTTTTTCCCTCCTCGAGTGGCTTTATGATGGTGGTGATGACACAAGGTTGTTTTTACAGATAAAAGGTAATGCAACATTTTACCTGGCACACCATAACAACATAGTCCCACACAGCAGCAGAGCGATACACCCTAACTGACTGGACTTTGGCAGAGGGCAGGAGGATGCCGGTGGGGCTTCGCTCAGCGAGCATGGTCACGCAAGTGAACAAGTTGGGTGCAGGGCTGAACAAGGTGAACTGGACCTTCACGGCCACTGTCCGCCCGCCCAGCCAGCCAACTGAATGCAGGAGCCTCAGTTTGGACACAGCATCAGACCTGTGAGCAGAGACATCAGAGTCAATACCACAGGCAATCATTTCAGCAGAGATCAAATTTGGAAAACCTCCAATAACAGTTTACACCGTGCTTGTCTGTATGTTTCTCACTTTGTGTTGCCAAAGCCAGCTGTAGCACTTGGTCCTGAGTAGCAACCCAGGTGACCACATGTCCTTTGAGATGTTGCCATAGGAACTAAGACACTGGACTGTGGGTGAGTGGATGTTCTGCTCCCATAAAAGAAGACGCGAAGACATTCTGGTACGACAGTTACACTAGTGAGCTGAGGAGTGAAACACAGCGCAATGGTCAGAGTACACACAGAACTGAAGGAACACAATGGTAGATTTAATAAAAGCACACAGTATTCATTAAGCTCTCAGTGTAATCAATTCTAAACTTTTCAGATACTGAAATTTATCACTGGACTAATACAGTCCATGTTTGTGAAACAGCACCCTCTGCAGGTGGAGTGCAAAACACAGCACAATGATGATGTCTTGAGTGGGAAGACCACGAGACATATCATGGGCTTAAAACTAAAGCACTGGATCTTTCGTCATTCTGCTATTTCACAACACAGAATATCAAAATACAGCATACAAAACTTAATATGGAAAACCATCAGCAATCTTTGTTTTCAATGTGTGCGAAAAGAACACTACTTTGTTTCTTACCTGGTCCTGAAACACCTCTGTCTTCCACAGGACTGGCTCTCCAATCAAGATGTGTGACTGTTGGATGATATCAAGTTACTAAGTTGTTAAAAAGAAAATTTGATGATGATGAAATATGAAATAGGATATTTCCTTCACAGGGATGTTTCTTTAGGAGGCTTATAGAGACTTTCATGTCATTTATTCATATTTTCACTGAAAGGCATTGTAGCTTACCTCAGTTGCAGCTGAGGCATTCTTGTACAGCAAACTAAGGAGACTGGTCTGTGCCCACTTCCACCAGTCCTCATGCTTTTGTATGGACATAAATGCATTATCTCTGCTGAAAGATAAAACATGCTTTTCATTTGTGTTTATCAGATTGCAACGGGGACACAGAGAGACAGTGTGTATGTGCAAATGTTACCTTACAAACTGTTTTCTGACAGCTGTGTTTAGGCGGTAGTGGTCAGAGAATGAGCTGCCATAATTTATACACAGCATCAGGAGAAGCATGGAGCCACAGACAGACAAATCCCTGGATGACAGGAGGAAGAGATCATTCCCTGTACAGCTTTAAAACTACATTTAAATATGTGCACAAAGACACACAGGCACACCTGAGGGTGTCACGGAGAAGAGCCTCTCTTCTTTTCTTCCCACGACTTTTCCTCAGCTCTGCAGGAGTCGGCGGGCGCACAAGACGGAGGTAGCGGGCTCGCTGACGAGCTCCAAGCAGCTGGCAGTCACAGATAAGTGGCTTTATGTGTTAATAGAATAAAGCAGATGAGAGCAGAATGGAATAGAGTCTGGCTGTCACCTTTTCGAGGGATAGGCGTCTCTCCTGGGGAAATTCAGATATCCTCTCTGGCTGATTAGCACCACTGTGGCTCCATAGCTGTGAAGTCTCTGTCTCAAACTCTCTTATACTGGAGAAATTATGAAAGTTTGCTGTATTCTTGTACCAGAAGGAGACAGACACTGCCACTGTAATTATCTGGAAAAGAAAAACAACACGTTCTCTGTGTGCACTGCAAAGAGGTAACTGCAATTCATGATTATGGAATATATGTCAAAAGGCTGGTTTGAGTTTACCACAGCTGGCTGGATGAGGAAGACGCAGGACAGCAGGGAGAAGGAAAAGGAGTGAATCCACAGCAGAACCTGGCTGCTGCTGAACCTGACACACACACATAGACATAGCATTGAGAGACACTGTTATAACACAGGATATAAATCATGTTTCCACATCTAGTACCTTGTTCCCAGCACCGCAGAGAGCACCAGGCAGCAGAGGGACAACAGCAGACACAGGGTCCAGGCTAAATAGTGACACCACCGAGATACTGATCTGAGCCCTCTCCCTTTCAGCCTTCCAGCCCATGTTGCCTGTTGATGGCCGCCTTCCTCTCTTTTTCCTTGAGGATCTTCCTCCTTCTGAAAGGCTTGACCCACATCCATCGTACCAGACAAAAGGGCTTTCTGGGCTCCCTGAAACCTGCTGCTTTCACTTAAAAGGTCAGACCCTTTTCCCTGAGGCACTCGATCAGCATTGTTCAACTCAGCAATCAGCAACAAATTCTGAAGCGCTGGTCCCATATGGTTCTCCACTGCCTCCTTTCTTATTACCACATCTGTTTGGATTGCAGGCTCTTTATCTGTGCTTTTATTTTCCACAATCGTAGCAGCCGCTGGCAGCAGGTCTGTGCTCTGCAACACAAGAAGAAGGGTCAGATAGGGATGAAAAATACTGTGAGAACAAAGACATAAGGAAAGGGAAAAAGAGAAGGCAGGCAAAGATTAATGCTTAAGGTGTAACCTGGAGCTTCTTCCCCCAGGCTTCCTGAGCCCACTGCTGGAACCTGCTCCAAGACAGATGTGGCTCTGATGTGCTCTCAGTCACTGAAAGAGCATCTGTGAGGAGACAACGGTGATAAAATAAGGAGAAACAGAAAGGGTGGTGAGAAGTTTATGTGTTGAACCTCATCTCACTCTATTAAAGTACAAACCTCACCTTCAAAGTCCTTCTCCGTCCCCCTGCCCTTTGCATGTTGGACTCCTGAGCCTGTCAGCCCAACCTCACGCAGTCGGAACAGGAAGGATATTATTGCTGCTGCAGGCAACACTGCCGCCACACTTAAAACTCCTATCTTCACAGAAACAGCAGATACATCTACAATCCCTAACTCGAAGGGCAACTGTGAAGAAGATATCAGGAACAACAGCGTTATGGATGACGTGCTTCGGATAGATGAACTCTCATGTGGTGAATTTCTAAAAGTTTTATTAATCTACCTGATCATCCATCTGTGATATGATCACTGTGTTGACACAAGCGTACCCCAACAGCAGCAACAGGCTGACGCTAAGTCTTTGAGTGTGTGTGAACGAGCTTGGACAGGGGCGGCTGTGCACCGACATCCAGATGTGGTGGTCGGCCAAATAGTCACACATCTTGAGAGGTAACATCTGCAAGTGTACAGGTGGAGACCCAGATTAAAAGCTGGTTTTGTTTTTGTATCTGTGTTTATGTGTATGTGAGAGCTCACCTTAGTGAAGCCTATTCCCCGAGCACAGACTCGCAGTGTTCTCTCCACCCGGCCGTCACCTTTGCTCACAGCCAGCCAGCACTGACCCACAAAGAGCCAAGCACGCCCATTTGCATGCCCTCTGCTCACCTGTGGACAAACAAACTACCCTGACCATCAGATTGAAAGTCCACAGAGGAAACGGCGCATTCACAAGCAGGGGGACCTTACCTCAGACACCTCCACATGTTTGAGGTACCAGCTCGGGGAGGGTCCGGAGTTGTCATGCCAGATGTGAACCCCCCACACTGGGCCTAGGCTGTCTGCTGCACTGTGGCATCAGAGACAGAGAATACATTAAATTTTATGAACGAGCAAACAAAACTTGATCATGTACTGTATTAAAGCTGAAGTTATTTTACCTGAATATAAAGGTGTCTTGAGAGTTCCTCCTGAACAGGGTGCATCCTGGTACTTGTAGCTCTTTTGTCTGGGAGACCCCATCTTCACCATTCAGCACTACGTAAACCTGCGTAAACACAGAGACACAGTTTCCCAGACACATTAGTGCTGGGAGTGGGGAGTGGCTTTTGTGAGGATAGCTTGGTTTAATGCAACTTGCTTTAAAATCAGCTCATTGTTTGATGATGTTTGGAGTTGTTTTTGAATTTGTTATGACATTAGCAGTTGTCTAATGCTGCGGAGCGTATTTGGTGCAGAGCGACATCAGCACCTATGAAGATTGTTATGAAATATTTAATAGCACTGTCATTGACAACACGCTGCATTCTGAGTCAATCACTGAAGGGTGTGAAAAGGTCTGGCAGCAGTGGCCATCTGCCTCAAAAGTTTAGCAAATCAGTAGGTCAGCAAAGAAGATGTGATGTAGATATTTTCTTCTAGTGCACCTTCCACATTCACACAGTCCATAGTTGGTGCCTTATACTGCCCTCAAAACTGACACTTAAATTCAGTAAAGTCTTCATCACCTTCAGGCCTACAGCCCAGCTGCAGATATCCAGCTCTTTCACTGACACATGCAAACATGCATGAAAGTTCTTTAAAGATGGCGTGACTGTGTAAAGCTTTTTACTTACACACACTGATTTTTATAATAATAGTATTCTATTGGTCTTATTAAATGATGGAATTATAGTAGTCCTGTTGTTTACGCTAGTATTAAATGGTCAAACTTTTTATTTTTGTAATTGCCGGTCACAGCTATTGCATGTCTAGTTGTCAGAGATTTTCAAATGGCCTCTCTCGCAATTTCTCTTGTTTCGTTCAGATTTCAGATTTTTTTTCTCGTTTGAGTATGCTACGACTGGATTGAAGTGTTGTTCATGAGGGCCCATGGAGTTCATTTAGATGAAGTGTGTTATACCAGGCAATACATGCTTTTTTAGATTCTTTTGTGAGCACCAAACGTTCAATTCAATTAATGAAAATATTTGACTGGTGTGAAGGAACAACAAACAGCCTTACCTTTGCACTCATAGAGGCTGCAGACCAGAGACCAGTGTCGATTGTAACAGCATAGAGATATGGATCACAGGGGGAGTTGTCAGAAAGGTAGTGGACTCTGCAATTCGCCTCTGAGACGACATCCGCTCTCTTGCACACCACCAACCCGGGGATGTACAGGCACACACACAGCAACAGCACACCCAGCACTGTCAGATCACTGGACACACTGAGGAGGCAGGGAGGGAGAGAGATGTCATTCTTGTTTCATTCTCATTTTCGAAAACTTTGGCATTGTTAACATTATGAAACTGATCACCAAATGATTATTCTGCTTTTTGTGCTGTACTGGACTACAGCTTAAAGTAACAGGGAGATTTTGTTTTCTCTGGTTCAACACATTCATGTCTAAGGAGGTTGAGGTCACCTTAGGAACGAGTCCAGATCGGCTGCGTCATGGCTGCTCTGGATCTGCTGCTGCACCACAGTCAGAGGCCTCAACTGGTGACACCTGAGACAAACAGCAGACGGCAACAAGGAAGAAGTGATTATTTATGTGAATTAACACCGTGTCCAGTTATTCATTGCATGTGCATTAATCCATGCATTACCTGCAGGTGACTGCAGCAGCTGTGTCTGCTTGCCATGTCGTGCAGCCCTGGTGTGTCCACGCCCCCTGGTGGCCGTCCCAGGACAAACACAAGCTGCTGTCCACCGCGAGACTGTAGCTGACCTGTTCACTCAGGTACTTGAGTCCTGATGCTTTGCCAAAATCAGCATTCAGCAGGGCCAGGTGAGCAACCCCTGCAGCTAGAATTTTTATTTAAAAGTATGACTCGAGCTGCACTTAAATTTTGCTTGTATTTTGTTGTTGAGCTTTGTGTATTTGTTTAAAGGCCACTTAGAGACATCATTACGGTCTTGCTATAATACTGTGATATGTGGCATTGGTTCACGCTGTATACATGTCACTATAAAAATGAACGTTAAATAAATACATAATACAATAATATAATTTTCATTTTGGACACACATGACACTGTGTAGCTTTCTACTTCTGTTTCACACATTGCAAAAAAGAATTATTTTGCATCAAAACTTTATTTAAAAACAAAACAAATAGCATAATAGTCTAACAGGAAATGTTACAAAAATAATAATCAATCATCTGCATCATTTATAATTTGTATCATTTAATGGATAATATTAATATGATAAAATATGATCACAACACGTTTTCTGTGTTGTCAAATTTGATTCTTATCATAATAGATTAGATTAGATTAGCCTTTATTGTCTCCCTTAGGAGAAATTTGTCTTAAGCATTTGAGAGACACAGTCGATGTAGCAGCACACATGTGTGATCAAACTACAGTAAACATGCAGTATCACACCCAAATATATCAACTCCATACATACTCACCAGGACTATTGCACAATGCCCTACACAAAAAAATTTCACAGAAGCTAATGATGCTAATTATGATGAGTAAAACTTGAAATGACATGCATTGACTGAGCCTCTAATATGTAAGATAACTGGCCTTGCTTAATTACTTTAGTTCCACACTCTGTATACCTGTGTGCAGAAAAGGTGAGGCTGCACTACATTAATTTGACGGATGCTTTGATAGATGCCAGTGATTTAACAGATAAAAGGACCAGGAGGAAGGAAAACTGACTGATGCAAAGGACTTTTCTTACCACTGAGGTAGGATGAAGGCAGAGTGAATCGTGAGGTGTTGCTGCCCCAGTGGTGAATCCTGTGCAGGAGGTGCATGCTGGGAGTCGGCCTCTCAAACATCCTGCCGCAACAGAGACTTGTGGTTTGGTTTTGTGTCACATTCTTGCTCTTTACTCAAAAACTTGTTAAAATTGTAACATTATATTGCTCTAAGATGATGATGGCTATAAAACAAGTCTACCTAAAGAGCAGCATGATGGGAAACGCCTTGTTGAGTGGCGGCCTGAACACCACACTCAGCTGGATGGCCTGCTGCAAGTGCTCCTGGGTAATGTTGAAGCTGTGGTAGTTGACCTGGCAGTGCCGGAGGACGTACTCACGCACAGAGCTCTTCTGCAGAATGGATGTGATCACAAGGTCACCTGCTTTCATTTAACAATGTGCTCCACTGTCGTGATACAGTGCAAATGGAGTCAACTTGCTGCAAACAACAAAGACAGAAGAACATACGTTTCCTGGTGGTCGTCGCAGCTCGATGTTTATTGGCTGAATGAGGGAGCGAATGGGGATCTTCCTCCTCGTGCTGCACTCGTACAAACTCAGGTCGACCACTGGTCCACTCACCTGGAAATCACCAGAGGAAAATGAGAGCAATGCCTCTGTCATTTAATTGCCACGTGTCATCATGTCACGCCAGCCTCACCCCTCCAGGATAGCGGGCCCAGGCGTAAGGGCTGTGGGCGAGCTCAGTCAGCATGCTGAGCACACATGGTCCACTCTCAGTCTTTCTACCGCTCAAACGATCAAACAGAAGCTGAATCAGGGAGGCAGGCATGTAGAAGGAGGTGGAGCCGCTGCTGATGACCGTGGAGGTTTGGTCTTGGTATGCAGCGTACAAGGTGATCAGACTGGTGCTGACTCTGCACTCCTGGGCCTTGTGGAACAAGATGTATTTCTGAAAAAATAAGAGAATTAATAACAGTCAGATAAATGGAGGCAACCTGTGAGTTTGTGAGTAGATATGCAGAAGAACATGTTTTTCTCTCACCAGCATCAGGTCTGAAGCAGTCTGCAGAATATCAGCCACAAGCTGCACCGTCTGCTGTGTTGAAATCGATCCTCCGCTGGATGACTCTGGTATGCGGCCATTAGAAGGAGCTGCAGCATTTCTGTTGTTTTCCTCATGTGAGTCTGATTCTAATGCCCATTTAGTGTCAGCACTGTTGGACGTTTCTGGTGTGAGGTCATGACCAGTGACAGCAGTCTGCAGGCTGTATGAGAGCAGGGCGACCAGGGTGTCGAGCGTCTTCTGGTCCAGATAGTACCAGCCTGGAGTACCGGACTGTGAAAACCGCTCTAAGATGACCTGAATGTGAAGTGTCACCCGCCTTGCGCTCGCTAATGTCACCTAAACAGGATCAAGCAAATACGAGAGACAGTTTTCATCTATTGGTCAATGAAAGTGCAGGAGAGCAGACGACCATCCACCTACCTGACTTGTAACTTCCAAAAGGTTTTTTAGAATCCAGATGTTGTCCACCATGGATGCCTAGGATGAGATGTTATCAAGATGTGGCAAAGAGTTGGAGATGTTCACTGAAATCTGACTGTGGGACTGAGAAAGAGAAATTAAGAGAGAGGAGGAGTTCTATTCATCTTCAGGTTTACTCTGAGTGTCTACCTGTTCTCTGCTCTCGAGCTCACATGCTGTATAAATGAGCACATTGCGTGTGCGCCTCTGTGCGTGTGCGTTGGCCTCAGCGTCCAGGCTGAGTCTGTTCAGGATGCCTGTGAGGAGGCTGATGTAGTTACGGACCTCCACACTGTTCCCGAGCTGCACCAGAGCCGACAGGTTCCTCAGTCCCGACTCTGAACTGCAGGGGAAGAGACACTAATAACACAACTATGTACTGTATGAATAATAAAACAGTAACTTATTAAAATGTACAACTCCAGACATGATGGCAGGGCGTATTAAACATTGGATAAACATCTTATTAGCTGTTAAAAAGCTATCAGCTCCAACTGATGAACACTTTATAACGAATGCCTTAATAGATGGTGGTACTGGGTTATATAAATAAAATAAATTAATCAGATTTTAATGAATTTTAGAGTCAGTGTTAAAATCTAAAGCATCTGTCCATATGTAGTAAACTCAGATATGCAGTCAAAAGAGAACAGTCTGCACCTTGTACTGCAGTATAGTACAAAAAGTGCACCCCTAACAAAGCCTTGCAACATAAAGATAATAATCCTGATGTGGTTTGACACATGGTGATTCTTACAGCTCCACATCAGGATCAAGATGAGAAGAAGAAGAGGCGTCTCTGAGGAAGCCTGGTTGGACTCGGACGGTGACAGGGCAGGGTTTTGTGGCCGTCCCATACATGCTGCTTCTGATCTCTGTGTAAATAGCAACTACAAGAACAAAAGCCAATCACTCATAGAATGAGAGGGAAATGTCTGCAATAAGCTGTCATGATGATGCATGCTTGTGCGCTAAAGAGGTTATGAATCAGTGTGTGTGTGCGTGTCTTTACCTTTATAGTCATCTTTGGGGTCACCAGAAGGAAGGCTGAAGTAGTACTGAAAGTCTCTCCCTTGATACAGCATCCTGGGTGGTCTGTCTCCTACACGGATGCTGTACTCATACACTAAGTCCTTCAGCACACACACACACACACAAGGGGGGGCATGCAGGGAACAGCGTAAGTACATCAAAGCTGGAGAGAAAGACATTTGTAGTGTGTCACTGTGTGTGTTGTTATTAAAATACGATGGACTGAGAGAAACCAGATTTGCTGTTTATAAAAAAGATAAATTTTCCCAGTAAACGATGAAGACATAGCCACAAACCATTGATGGAGCGTGAAGAGTTTTTCATTTTTTTCCCCAGTCATAACATAAGTGTTTCTCCATCTTTAGCATTCACAACAGTACTATAAGTGACTAAAAACACACAAAGTGTACGAAGATAAAATGGGTCAAACTTGACTTTAAACTAATTTCCTGTATTAAAAAATAATTGGAAATGGTTTGCATATAAAAGACTTTAAATAACACCCATCTGCTACAGCATTCAGGGTCAAATAAGTAATTTGATTTTGAGAGCTTGCTCCTATACGTCTGAATATGTATGCGCTTGTGTGTTTTACTGTGTGAGATGAGACATACCTGTTTCCCCGAGGTGCAGAAGATGCTGAAGTGTGTGTACAACTCCACTCCTGTCATCGGTTGCACCTGGCACGTCATGCCTTTTGGAGCAGGGTTGGTTTTTAAGAATAGCTGAGTCCGGCCCAGAAAACTACCGCGAGATTCTGAGCAAAGCAGGTAACAATCAGATCAGCATCCAAATAAATCCCTTCAATTTCCACTGGGCAAATACATGATGGGATAACATGGGGCTGATGCTGTCATTATTATTTGCTCTCAGGAAAGTTAAAAATCAATAGAAATGTAAAAGCTCTGTAGCAGATGTGTTCAGAAAGAGCGCTCTGGAGCAACTCTGAGATTCAACAGGGAAGACTGTTCTTGGTTAAATTGATTTAGGGCTCATGTTGGACTGTAGAGAATCTGTTTCAGGGCATTACATTTGGGCACAAATGATCGGTTATTGTTGCGAAACTTACTGGCAGCAACCTCCAACATGTATCTGGTCCCAGGCCTCAGACTGAAGGGCCTGAAGCTGAGCGAAGGGGAGGAAATTCCTGGAAAGATGGAGGGAGAGAGAACAGTGATTTGAGGCTGAGAGAGGTGGATAAAAGGAGAAAATGTGCGTCTGTGAGTTGCATGAATAATATACCTGTGAAAGTGTAGGACTCAAAAAGGCCTCTGTCTACTGGCTCTCGAGATAAATCAAGCAAGACTGGCTCCCGGATCAGAACAGACGGCCTGGAATCCACCAGATTGCTCCCCTCCTCTTCATGTAATGCTGGATCAAACGCTGAATCATCCTCTGGACTGTGTCCATCTCCTGGACCATTCACACCTGGGAACACGTGGGAGTTAACACACAACCTCACACACATGGTGATTTCTTAGCAAACGCAGTTTGCTGTACCTGTGGGTCTTCCTGCTGAAATCCCCGGCTCTCCTTCCTCTGCACTCATCAAGGGAACATCATAATCTGTCACAGAATCAGTTTGAACATCTGCACAGACCATGCATATGTAAATATAAGAAGGTGCTAACTGCGTTTTCAAATTGTAGTTTGACTCTGATTGATTTCATGTGACCGGCAGACCAAAGCAGCTCCACAGCTCCTTAAATTTCAGCTCAGTTTTGTCTCACCTTGTCGAGCTCCAGAGTCTCCGCTCTCAGAGACTGGAAAAGAAAACTCCCAGTCAGCAGAGGAGTCCGAATCAAACGGGAATCCACTAATAACGTCACTCTGGCCAAAGTGGTCTGAATATAGGACGCCACTGTTGTCAAGGGTAAGTGGCTGGTATTCAGTGGAGGAGTACAAAGGCTGAGGAGGGTCAAACTCCCCCAGAGAGCGATAAAAGGGCTCCTCTCCTGGACATAAAGAGGATAAGCTGTTAAATAATTCATAAACTATCCATTTTACTGTAACTATGACCTCCCACATTATTACTTCTTGTTGATTTTCCCTACTGATGTCCACTTCTTAAGTGTTTTTAAGCTGAACATTGTGAGCACTTTTCTTTACAAAATTAACCAGCAGAATGTGATCATTTCCATTCTAAACAGTGAAGCCATGGGCCTACCTGATCCTGCAGTCCTTCTGTGGACTCGAGAGGAGACGGGCTGGGGCTCTGTCAAACCTGTGTGAGCAGGAAACGAGAGAAGTCGGGGTGTTACTTTCTGTTTCACTACGATCCGTCTTTTCGTTGTTTTAATCATACCAGTCACATTTAATGACACACCAGCCATCGCTGACTTCTTTCTGTTATTCCCTGATAATGTTTCGTGGTCGCCTGCGTTCAGATTTAGCTTTCTGGCTGTAGTTTCAAAGGCGTTCTCAATCAGAGAGGCAGGAGCAGAGGTGTACTGTGAAGCATCTGTAGCAGGTGGATGCAGGGTGGAGATCCCAGGAGTATGAGGAGAGGTGGCAGGGCTCTCCATGATGGTGGACGGAGTGCTGAGATCCACTGTGTAACAAAACGGGACTAGAAGACAAGTAAATAGAATTAAGGTGACATTTTTTTCTTGCAAATGAAATAATGGTAATTGACTGTACATGTCCAAGGGAATGCCTCCTTTCCTTTACCTTCTATGACAGGCTTGGAGGATGCATTGACCAGGTACAGGCTCCAGGTGTACTGAATGTATTCTGGAGCAACATCACAGCCCTCACACCAGGCGCTGACAGAGAAAGACTGATCCCAGTTCACCTGGTCTCCCTGGCACTGAGGGCAGTATACTGACACATTCCTGCATATTCAGATACATGGTTAGTGTCATGAGGTGTATCAAGGCGCAGCACACTCTGCAATGGTGACAAATATTTCTAGAAACTTCACTTCAAAGCATCCAATTTTCATCTGTGCTTTGATGTAGATTTGATTTGCATGACTTGACTTTGCTTCATAAATGAATTGTGTTTTCTGTTAATCTGTTTTTTAATGCATATCAATAGTATTCAAATACAGTGACTGAGAAATAGTGTTGCTGTTTTTTTTATAACTCTCACCCCATCACGTTTGATGTTAATGTGAGGAAGACCTCTGATGAAGCTGAACGTTCACCGCTGGTGATGGTGAGTGTGAACTGGAACTGGTCAAAGTTGTGTCTTAGGAAACTAGCAGGAAATACAAGCACAGGGGACGACGTGGGAACGTCATGGTGAAAGCAGGAGCTGGTGATGGAGCTGACAGGTTTACATGTCCAGCTGAAGCTGCGAAGAGAAAATCATTCAGCATGGTGCTTGGATGCGCAGGTTTGAGTCAAATCTGTCCAGAAGTTCCGTGAGAGGTGATTCTGTACCTGACAGGGCTCATGGGGGAGTCAGGGTCGTAAGATCGCTGCCCATCCAGCGTTACCACGGTGCCGTTCCTGCTGTGAATGAAGATGTTGGTGCCGCCCTGGATGAAGACCACGGGAGGGCTCGGCATCACCTGCACTCTCACACTGTAGTTACTGTACACCACACTGCCCACGACCTGAACCTGCAGAGCAATGGCGGCTACTGCAGTCAAACCACAACCGTGTATATTCAGCAGTGAAAGAACACTCATTCTTCTAAAGAGTCCCAGATCCCAGTTTAAGAGCCAGTGCAGCTGCTACTTACCCTGGCTATAGCAGTGTATGTGTCATAATGCAGGAGGTGGCTGGGCAGTACGAGGCTCTGTCTGTGTGTGTCTATGAGAGGCAATGGGAAGACCTCTCCTGCAGAATCAAACAAGGTCCAGGTGTAGCGAAGGCCTCCTGAAAGGTCACAGTCGACTTCAGTCTCATAGGTCACGCCCAGACGGATAACCTCATATCTCCGCACCTTGAAGACAGGAGAGGACAGAAGACGTGGAGATGTAATTTTTAGCTACCATACTATAATAAGGTCAAGGTGAAATGTACCTGTAGTCTGAGAGGCCCCATGTTTTTGACTGGTGGAGGCTGACAAGGCCGGTCCACAACGAAGACGTGACTGCTCAGAGAGGCCGAGCTGACCAGGTTAGACACAGTCACTGACACTGTGAACTTTCCTGTCCTGCACAGGCAAAACACATACAGTCAGTACACACAGGCAAAAATACATGTGAGAGGAAAGCAGATTTTTACATATTTACAGGTAACTGAAGAACAATGAAAGGACAGGCTGACTAGGATGTCAGCAAAAGACACATTCAGTTCGAGACAAAACTTTATAAAGGTTCATTAAATAAATATTCAGGAGCCAGAATTTAAGATTGTCACATAAAAAAATTGAAGGAGCCTTTCTGTTATACATAAGTATAAAACTGGTCCATAACAAATAATTAGACACGAAAGCTTGACCAATACATAATGCTATATGGGCCAGTAGTCATTTTTAAAATAAGCAGGTAACAGAAACAAACAATTTTCAATAAAGAGCCTTCAAATTGAATCTTGCATAAGTTTTATTAAAGAATTGGGACCAAGATATGTACTGAAAGAAGTGTTTTTCAGTTTAAAAATAAACTTGTCTCTGTTTCTGTGACACGGCTTTTGAATCATGTCTAACATATCTTTGCTTTCTTTATTGGAACTTTTTATTATGTATCTATCTCTATTAGAAATGCTGATTTAAAATCAATACTGACGGTGAAACTCACCTGTGGAAGACGTGCCGTTCTGTGCTCTGTCCCAGCCTGTATGAGCCGTCCCCGAAGCTCCACAGGAAGCTGACGTCTGTCCCCACATTGACCCGACAGCTCACCGTCACCGTTTGGTTCTGCAGCACAGACGCCGGGTGGAGCAGCCGGTTGAGCTTCACCGCTCTCTGGACGACCAGCGGGAACACGTCAGAGGTAAGGGAGGCCCGGCCTCTTGACATGACCACAACTACATCATACCTACAATGAAGAGAGGGGCATTCAAATCTGTCTTTATGGCTTAATATTGAACATGATGGGATTTTAAAATGATATTTAGGGTTTTAAACACAGGCAGCATTGTGTTTGCATGCCTCAGTATTTGTTTAAGGTGACCATGTGAGCTGTGAGCTTAATAGCTTAATAGGAAAGTAACCCCATGTGGGTTACTTTCCTATTAAGGGTGCAGTTGTGCATTTTCTATGCACAAGATCTCAAACTGATCATCTAAGATTCATCTTAATTTATAGTCTTTTGGTAGTTAGGCGTACAGTGTAACTATGCACACATTTATGGATTCAAAGAAGCATCCACATTGTATTTTGGATGCTCATACCTGCCAGCTTTGTGGTATCTTTTGGTGACGGTCCTCGAGGTGGTTCTGGCTGATCTCGAGTCTCCAAAGTGCCACAGGAACTCCACAGGGTCTGGCGCTTCAGCCACAGCCAGCAAAGTTATATCTGTATTTGTGGGATAAGCTTGCTTTGCTGCATGAATCCGCACTGCTAGGGGACAAACAGTCATTGCATTATCTCTACAGCATACTGCACCACATATTATAAATGCTTCATGACAGAGAGGAAAATAATTATGTTGTGCGAAAGATGGACCTGAAAACACACTGAAGGAAAGGAAATGAAGCTTTCATTTTATTTGACAATTTTAAAAAAATGCAAGAAACAAAGGCAGAAAATCAAAGTTAGTCTGCAACAGCTCAGCAGTATCATGTTCATATGAAAGCACGAGACCTCATAGAACTAAATCTGCCTGTAAAAATGTGAGAATACTCAAATTATTTAAGAAATTTGTCATAATCGAAGATCAAAACTGTCAGGCACTGAGTAGAGATTAAAAAAAAAGACATTTACAGGAAAAAAAGTCACAATCCTTTTCTGAAATGCTTAATTAATGTTCAAATGTTTTGTACTGCTCAGCGGGTGTTAGTTAGAAATACTACCTCACCATTGTCAGCCGGGCTGTGAACAGGACTTTTGCTGGTAGGTGGTTGCCACGTTGGATTAACTCTGACTTGTGGCAACGGCTTCCTGTTCCCCTCAACACACGCCCTCACGCTCTTGTTCTGAGAAGACACTCCATTCTCAGCTCGGAGCTCAACCACAACTGTCCCCGTGTGGTCGAAAAGCAAAACCACTGTCGCCTCCTCTCCCGTCGTGTAGTTGCTGTTTCTGTACAGCAGTGTTGCGTTCACCAGCAGGGACACAGTCAGGTTCGATCCTGCTGTGACGCTAAATGAAACGGAGTGTTTTCGATGTGTCGTGATCACACTGGGAACGTTCAACAGCAGCTCTCCGACTGGCTCTTGAGCGAGGATGTGTGTGCAGAACGAGGCCCAGCTGATTGGACTAAAGGCCTTAACTGTCACTTTATAACAGCCTGCTGCTGTAAGAGACACATTCAAGCTCCAGCTGTCAGTTGTTCTGTTCATCACAATGACATCATCCAACATAAAAGTCCAAATTGCTCTTGACCCCATTCGGCTGGCAGGGCTAAGGACCTCCAGGCTGAATTCTGTGTGTGTTGAAACTGCTGTGAGGTTGAGGACAAGTAGCTGCTTCATGGTGTTGAACATCTCCACATCCACAGAAACACCCTCCCCTGAAGTCAGCTGACTCCCTGAAACACTCACTGTGAGGTCGGAGACGGCAGGACGCACGACCACCTGCAAGTGTGAGCGGCAATGTGACATTAATAAGTCAGTCCAGGGTTAGTATGGTCATATTTTATATTTCTCTTATTGCCAACAAATCCCATGAAAAGGCCAAAAACAACAATGAAGTGATTCCGCCAACAAGTACTGACTGCCAGGGTCTGATAGGTCTTATCCTCTGTGCTGTCAAGCTCCATTGTTGCCCAAAAACTACTAAAAACACACCAGTGAGCCACACGTTTGCACGGGTGGACATATTCCTTCAATACAATGAACAGTTTGTAGTTTATTTTGAGTTAATCCACCCTGCTGCTGCGAAATACTTGCTAGCTCACTGATACTGTAATACTGTGTATCAATCCGCTGCTGAAAATAGTCCCCAACAAAATTCTCCATTTACTCCTGTTTGAGTAACATTTGCTTAAAACTACAGTGCCCAGCTGTTTAAGGAAATTAATGAGTTTTTTGATCAAAAAACTATAATAGTTAGGCATTTGTAAAGATTTATGTCTGGAGGAGGAACCAGTGGGCTCCATGCTGAGAGAGTCGTAAAGCACTGTTACGGACTAACTCATTGTTGGTTTTGGTCTTTTTGTGGAATTTGTCACAGCCTCACCCTTTACTCAATAATAAACGTCAAGATAACACGTTCGGTGAGTGAAAGCAGATTACTCACAACGTGAATCATCTCCTGGGTCCATCCAAAGGCACCCGAGGCGTTCACTGACACCACGTGAACTCCCTCTGTTTCAAAGATCCAGTTCTGGAGGCATTTAGAATAAGATTTTAATTTGTCACATCAAAAACATGTCAGGGAGATGATGAGGATGATTTATGATTAAATATATTTCATTTTAATACTGTTTTTTGGATGTTTTTTTATTTAACAAAACCACTGTTTTGTCATCCTAAATCACAAATTAATCAAATACCTACCAGAGAGCCCCATCAATTCTTACTGTCTGCTTAGGTTAGTTTTTGGTGTCTTTACCTACAAAGCGATTAATCTAAACAATGAATAGATGGATCTAGATCCAGAGACTCCAACATTTCTCTTTAATTCTGTCAGTCCCTGCATAATGCTGGAGATATACCCACTGTTTAAACAAGATTTACGAATGAACTGATTGGAGTGTCTCTCTGCGAGTCATTGTATCAGCAGCTCCGGTTTTACAAGCAAAATGAGCTTTCACACTTGGTTGTAACCAACCAACCTGTGTCATTGATTGGTTATGATGTTTATGTGACCTTTTCGCATTCTAGGTGTTGACCCCTGACCCCTCTTAAATAAGAAACATACTTTAAAACTTTAAATCTCCCAGATTTGTTACATGACTCTTCTGCAATCAGCCATCATGGATGATCATATTTTTTTCTTACCAAATGTAATATGCATATAATCCATCATAAATCATGAATGCAGTTTTTTACATCATATTTTTATGGTTATTTTATTACTTTTAAGAAAATGTGCAAATCGTCCATATTTGAAGCTGATAAGAGATTTTGAAAAGCAGGCAGTGATTTAAGTTTTTAGCTCGATCTTATAATCTTTTAATATTCTTTATTAATTTCTTTTACATTTGAGCAGTAAATATTTACATTATTGATTTTTCGGTAATTGAGTTAAAGATAAATCCATTATCACACTGTTAAAATTACGCATCACATAGTCTTGCTGTTTTCTCAGCTCTACTTACCACAGAGCCGTTCAGACAGTCGGGGTTGGGAGGGCAAGTTGTCTTTACACCCTCCATGTTTTCCCCCTTTTCCTTGAGAGTAAACCACCAAGAAAACTCCACAGGCAGACCATCAGCCATGTCTGCCTGCAGCGTGACCGGGTCGCCCAGATACGCTGCCTCGACCCGCATGCTGCTGGAGTCTGTCGGCAGGGATGGGACGCAGGAGGGGGCGCCCAGGGGGCCATGGAGAACAGAGATCACCAGGCTGTGTGGTGAGGGCTGCAAGACGGAGAGGTGGAGGGTGGAGTGGAGTGTGGAGAGAGGGTTGGAGGCACTGACATCTAAACAGAAAATTACAAAAGAGAGGAAGATAAGAGGGTGAAAAGCATTTTTTTTCCCACTTTTAGTTAATTAATTATTCATTACTTAAATAAATGTGTTTGATCTTGTTGGCTTACTGAGTTCGTATCTTCCTGGAGTTGCCAAAATCCAGTCAGATGACACAACAAAAGAGCCGTCGTCCAGCACGTTGACATGATGTGAACTTTGACCTTTGTGGGTCGTTTCCTGAACCTCAACTGTGACGTAAGCGAGGTCCTGCCCTCCCAGACCCTCAATCCCTAAAGCCACAGAGAAACTCAATTTGAAACAGGAAACAGTAACAGTAGTATATGCTACAAATACATATTTTTCATTTCAGTAAACATCAAATATCTTGATATTTTTTCTGTGTAAATATTTTCTTTCACATGAAAGCTCTTTAATAAGCCCATTCAGATTGAAATTTTGTTCAGCTCAACACAGTTAAAATACTCTCTCATTATTATAGAATTAGATCTGGAGAGGTTATTCTGTGTTGCATTGTTGTTCATATTCAAATTCATATCTTTTACATTATTTTGAAATATATAATAGAAATAAATTGTTGTTGAGCATTTCTAACCACATTACACAATATGTCTGCAGTTGTTTAGAAACAGTAATGAAAAATCTGTTTTCCACTGCAATACACAACTTCATGTAGCCTGTTTCTAGTTTAAATCGTGCAGGGTATCTTAATGCATTTTTAGCCAGGTGGCTTTGACTGTTTTTCCCAAGTATACAGTATATATATATATAGTGTAAAATAATTCAACCTTTAAAAGTTTAAATAAATAAACACTGACTACACAAATGCTCTCTTTCTTAAAATCATTCATAGTTGGAGCAGTCCTGAGCGTGGATAGACTCTTTCTCTACAAAAAAATATTATTATTATTTAGAGTAATACATTACACATTTTCACCAAAGGAGAAAGCATCTTTATCCACTACACCTGTGTAAAATACAGCAGCAGCAGCTGACCTGTGGGCTGGCCGGGGCATCCAGCAAGGTTTCCTGAGACTTCCACAGCAAAAGTTTTTCCAGCCTGCACTCTGTGTGGAGAGGTAGACAGATGGAGGCTGTGCAGAAACGGTCCTGCAGTTCTGTAGAGTGCCACCCTTCCCTGTCCAGCTCCAACAGGCAAGGAGACGACACTAGAAAAAATGAGGAAGGAAAGAAAAGTATCCTTCTGCAACTGTGAAGTGCACATGCCGGTTCATAATTTACACACATATGAATTTGGTGGCATTAAGGAGACAGTAACTTGTGGGTTTCTATGTCTCACCTTTGTCCTCTACTTCCTCCTCTGACATCCTTTGTTCTTCCACTAGAAGATGTGTTGAAACACTCACTGACCACCAAACCATGTTGCTGGTTGCCACAGTAACAACCCTCTGGGGTCAACGCTGCAAACTGGTACCTTCAACAACAAATACTGAGAGTTAAGAAAATACTGCAACCAGCTCCTCCAAACAGACCTGTACAAAACTCAGTGCTCATGTTCAAAGATGTTGAGTAAGCTAAAATTGAGTGGCTTTTGCAGCAGTAAGACTATTATTATTGCAAAGAATTAAAAAATCTATGTATTTCCAACATAATGTTCTGCACAAGTCAGCCAATATCTCTGACTGAGCCCAGACACCAAAGCTGACATTTTATTTTAACCTTTAAGGCTTTTTGTGTGTTGAAAAATGCATTTAAATTCCAAGTTTTAAACCCCTTGGCTTTATTTTCAGTCTTTCCTCTTGAGAAGATAAAATTCAGGAATAGATGGACTTCCATGTCATTATTATTTTCCTTAAAAAAAAAAAGCTGGCCTGGTGTTTAAAATTAAATTCTGTTATCTTAGTATTTCAGAATGAGAACATCACTGCTGCACACACACAGCATACTGCTTGAAGGATTTCTAAACATACAAAATCCAATACAAGTTATTTTGTCACGATTGAGAAACTGGTGACAATGAGATTATTATTTTTGAAGTCATGGAGTTGATTTTACAGCGTAATTTCACACAAATATCAAACCGGCTTCAGGTCAAATGCATCAGACTCAGCGTGCACTTTTACAGTTTCAACATACCCCTCATCCAGGCAGCGTGCAGAGCAGGTTACCGGGTCAAGGTCACGGCCACCTTCGGGTGCATAAAGTCCGCTGCTGGCGTTGACGAACCCGATGAACCACGGTGAATTCTCGCGATCCGGTGCCGCGGACGAGCCATGAAAAAACGGGTGCAGTGAAAAGAAGGCGCAGACACAGACGCGGAACATGTCTGAGGCCGTAAAGGCTCAGCCGGTCGGACAGACGGTGCGTGATGAGGACCGGTTTCAGAGTGAGAAGAGGGGAGGGACGGGAGAGGAAAGCATGTGCATGGACGCCACAGACTCTGCATACAGTATCCATGGTGTGCGATAGGTGAGAACACAGAGGAGGACTGCATGCAAATGAGCCATATTGAAAGTTACCGAGAGTGTGTGAGAGCTTTTGATGCAAGGCCGCAGGGTTGTGTGTTTCCTGTGACAGTGAGGTGATCTTTACTAATGCAGCTTCTTTTCTATCAGCTATCATGATGTTGAATTTTTTTAAATAAACACGCGTCTGCCCTTTAAGTATGATCACACTCCTGGAAGTTAATATCCTATTTTTATGTCATCTGTTGTCTGTCAGTTGCGTGAAAATCATAATCAAAAAGGTCACCGGTCAGCGACACAGATGAACGCCAATTACTACCGGATCTGGAGCTTTTACAAGTGAGTTTTCCGTGCAAAATAAAGCAACTTCCAGAGGAGCAAAGGCCTGCGCTGCTGTCTGAGGTGCTGGGTCCTTTGTCGCAAACGTTGCAAAAATGATGCAGCCAATTCTTGACCACATGAAACAAAAAAGACAAGAAAACTGAAGTGAAAGACAGGAACATGCGCCACAGGTCTGAATAAAAATGATTCTGTGGGTCTGCTGTTATTAACTCGTCTCATTGAGATAAGCTGAACTGGCCTGAAGTGACCTGGCCGCGCGCCCGCGCGCTTCAGAAAGGCCCCCAAACTGCATCTCAAGAGGGAGATGAATTATTTCTCAACAGCCACGTGCGTGTGAGACCACCGAGGCTGCGTCGAGCAAATCCCGTTATTGATTTGATGCTGTTATTGTCCAGCAGCCCGTTTGAAGCCGGCTGGACCACTTGAGAGTCAGAGGCTGATCTCTATTCATTCATCAACTTAAAAAAAACACCTGGACAAGCATCAAATCTGTCTTATTATGTTAGTCGCACTATAGGGCCAATGTGATTTTTGGGGACCAGTCTTGTACAGTGTCCAAGTCCAGCACAGACCAAGCTGCAGTATGAAAACATATCAATCGTCTCGACCATTTAGTTTTATCCCGAGTCTTGACATATTTTTTCTCGCAGGTAAAAGGACACCAGAGGGACATATTTCACAGGTGAGTCTCAGCGGTGTGGATCCGTGTGGTAAGTTGCCTCTCCGTCTGGTCAGAAGAGCCACTTATTGGCTTAATTCAAAGAAATTCTCCAAAAGCGTCGTTTTAAACTGGGAGGGATGGGGAACGGTCTCATAGCTGAGGTAGACTATTTTTTAACTTGTTTTTAATAAAAGTTGGATTGTGAGCTCCAGCACGAACTCTTAAAGGCGGATATTTTTGCAGAACGCTTAAGAGCTGCTGGGATGAGAAACAAGGAACACAAGGTGCAAAAACACAGTATAACCTGGTTTAAGTCCAGTCTGCCCTGTGAGCCCTTTAGTGGGGGGCGGGGGCGGAGGGGGGGTGTCCTCGCCGTGCAGCTAACTCCGCCGGTCCACCTTAAAAACCTCTTCCGGTTTCCTAGACATCCCCTTTAAGAGATTTCACCACTCCTCAGCGCGGCCGCAAGGGGGCGCTGTCAGGCCGCTCTATCTCCTCAGGCTGACTGTAGCAGAGAGGGGCACAGCGGGGGGAATCACATTTTCTCTGTCCATTTTTTATTCGGAATAGGCGCATATTTGGGCGATTTCGTTTCGTCTCTCCGCTCACGGACTCGCAGACGTCTTCACATCATGAAAACACCATGCGGGCATCCACGCGACCGGAGAAACAGAAACAAATCCAATTTGACTTCTAAAAAAGACTCAACAGTGGGATTAATTATTGTTGGTTTCATAGAGATTTAACTGCATATATGAAAGCCAACCAGTTGTAGGACTGAACCCTATATTTGACGCCCACATGTAGCCTATGTGAAATTTGGATCATTGCATGTGAAATAATTCATAGTGAAAATGCGTAACGCTTCATTTGCTGCGGGACCCCCCGGAGCCCATCCAAGCACTCCAGAGGTCTTCGGATCACACTTTGAGAAGCGTTTTCTAACCAAACCGAAAACATCAATGTGCAGCGCTGCGGTCGTGAAGCTGCGTAAAGACCAAACCGGGCCTGCTAAGCTCCAATAACCTGCTTTATTCGTTAAGCGCGCGCTGTGTTTTCGACGTGCGCACGCGGTGATACAATTAACAAACGATTAAGTCAACGAAATCTTTAAAAAGAAGCTGCTGGATCAGCGTTATGGTGCTGCGTAACGGAGAGCCGCAATAAACTGACGAGGCGTTATGTAAGCGCCTGGAGTCTGCGCCCTGTACTGAGGACACAGATAAACCAGTTCAGCTGAGTACGGCACACTGTGGTGGAGCGATATTGAAAACAGATAATGTCATCAGAGTTTCCATATGTAAGCGGGGACGTAGTGGAGGACCCATTAATTCCGTCTTGCACCTTTTTATTTGCACGCGTCTGTGAGCTGACATTAAACCGCCTGAGCGTAAATTAAAGAGGATGCTGGACTACGCATTGGCGTGTGTATGTGAAGACACATGCTTAAAAGTGAGGGCATGTGAAAATAAAACAAAGCTGAAGCTGTTGGTATAATGATCGGCGACTGGAGGTGGCATTCGATGCACCTTTTTATTGGCTACCACATCACAGAGTAAAGTTCACCTGACTATAAAGCAGCTGACACATTTTAAATAACAAGAAAAAAAGTTTCATGATCGCTATCCCAGAAACAGATCCAACGGGCTATGTTGCACCTTCCTCTTTTCAAGCCTATTTTTTTGTTTGTTTGTTTTCTTGAGGAATATTAACTCCTTATACCTGCTTTTTTTGCTCTTACTTTTCATAGAACCATAATTTAGTTCATTCACCTCGAGGATATTTAGGTTTGACCTCAACAAAACCCATCCTCCTCATTAATATCAGCAGATAACTCCTGAAGCAGCTGGAGTACCTTTTTCTTTCTCAATATTCCATGAAGAAGTCTTATTGTGGTTTGGTGGACATTTTTCTGTATATTTTCAGGAAAGAGTGAATCCTCCTGATCAAACCACAGGAACTCCACAGCAAGGGGACAACAGTTTAATTCATACAGATCAATTGTAACTGATTGCTGAAGAAGGCTGAGGTGTGACCACAGAGGTCTCTTACTGAACAACTTCACGGCACTTTGAGCCAAGCTTTTTTAGAATACCACTCATCTTTGATCACAAACGGCTCGTTTGTCAGCTCTGTGATGTCTGAAAATGGACGCGGACAAACATTTTCTGCTTGTATGATTAGATCAAAACGCTGCATCATGTTGCGAGAACACAAAGGAAACGAGATGGGCAGATTGGGCAGCCATGGCAGCGAGTTCCCACGAGAGAAAAAGAGACAACCCTCAGTCAGCACAGGAGAAAATAACTGATGTGAAAAATGAAGTGTGGTTCACTTGAAGACAGAATAATGAGGGAAGGTGGAAGAAGCAGCTGTGATGCTGTTTATTTTTGCATGTTTAGCTTTTTACACACATATTTTACAGCACACAGTCTTTATACTTCAAGCAGCTGTCCATGCAGTAGTTTGGATATTTTTGTGTAATCGGACTTCGTTTAAACCTGAAAAACAGTAAAGGAAACAACTTACTGCATGTTGACTGACTTATATAAAGCATGTTTTCATATATAAAATATGGCATCCTGTCTCTCAGGATTATTTATCACGTTGTGCTCATGAATCAATGAGGTTTAAATCGCAGTTAAGTCCTGCATTAATTATCCAATCAGCTGCATTAAGTGAACAATGTGTCTGATGATGCCTTCATTAAAAAACAGTACCTGATTTTTCTCTTTGTGCACGCAGCTTGTTAGAGAGACTCTAGTCTGCGTCTTGAGTCTGCGTGCCCCACACTCCTCCGGTCCTTTTTCAATGCACTCACGCATTCATTTCCCAGCTGCCCAACCACGGATCTGCAAAGCAGGCCTGAAGACGACACGTTTTGAGGGTCATGCACATAAAACAAACCTGAGCACAGAGAGAGGTCAGAGGAGAATGGATGCGTCTGCAAAGAGACGAAAAATAAGCAAAAAGCATAAATATTGATATCTGGCGATTTAGCAATCACCTAAAGCTCATTAAGTAATGGGTAATTATAGGCCAGGAAACGGGCTCAGCAGTCACATAGAAAAAACAGTGCATTAATAGCTTAATGGGTCTATTAGAAAACATGAGTTAATCAAGCATTTATTGGACCCTAAAGCTTTGTCAAAGCATGTGAAGCACGATTATAATAAAGTGAAACTGTGGAGTCACCACCACGCCAAAGTTAAACATCCTTATTTAAAAGCTATTTGATGGCGCTCTGTCGCCTTTTCGCCCCGGGGAGGAGAGGAGGCTCTGCGGGCTCAGATTACTCTACAAACAAGCCTCAATCAGGCCAAATTATTATCGAGGATGAACTGTAACATGCAGATCTTATCGGAGCTGGATCACCAGGACCAGTCTCCTGGGTTTGACAAGGACGGCTGGAGAGAGAGAGAGAGAGAGAGAGAGAGAGAGAGAGAGAGAGAGAGAGAAGCATATCAGAAAGTTGGTTTAACAGGATATTATGAAACTAATATCACAGCAAAACCCACTGTGGAGCAATAAAACAGATCAATGGAACAAAAGAAACGTCAGGATATAAAAAAATAGTCTTTAGTCTAAATACAAATCAAGATCAAACATAACAGCCACATTTTAAATCTATTGGCTACAGCAATGCCATACAGGAAAACATGATAAATATTATAATCTAATATAACCTATAATGCACGGTTTAGAACTACAGATATGCCCAGATGATTTTTAAATAAGAGTTCGACTGATTTTTCACTCCAAGTTGAAAACACCTTCTAAATTCCCACTGAAATTGGGCCTAAATAAGGAATTAGTTACAATGAGTCTTCAATCCCCAGCTTTCCCCTTTGTCCCACATCCTGAATACCAAATATAAAGAAGCGGGTGAAAAAATTGGCTGAAACCTTATCTGGCTAGGGCCCAGACAGCCCTAAAAAAAAAGTGCTATTATATTTCTCCAATTTAAGAAACTTCACTTGAAGAGGAGAAGAAAAGAAGCTCATCTGCTCAAATCTGGTTTTGACGCATGGTGTCGTGCCCTGAAGCAAAAGCTGAGTTTTTCATCCGTCTGACGTTTGACATGTAGAGTGAAATGAAGGAGGAGGGCTGTAGGTGAGAATATCTGTCAATGGCGCTGACAAAGTGATCAGTAATCGACAAGCTGTGGCCTGAATGTATGAAGGCATCTGGTAGAAATCCAGCTCATTTTCTGTCAGTGTTTTGATCATTTTAGAAGGATTATTTCTATCTTGTGTGCTGATAATACAAATTCGACACATTTTAGGTATCAGTCTGAGGTATTCCCAGTTTAATTTGAGGCATTGGTTGTGGTTGCAGCAGTGTAGGAGGTTCTCTGTGTGTGTGTTGGTGGCTTTCATCCTCAAACCAGCCTGGGCTCCTTGTCCTAACTCCCTGGTATGAGGGGTCAAAGGTCACCGCCGCTTGTGGCCGTGTTCAAATCCCCCTATAGTGTGTAAGGTCCTCAACATTATAAAGGGAACTAGTGTCCAGATATTAGTTTTCAGAAGTGAAACATTTGAATCAGCCCATATTAAAGGATAGCACACAGCATCTTAAATTATCATCTAATCTTGTGCCGATAGGACTGCACATATTAATTTATACATATACTTCTATTCTTATGTGGTAAATATGGTCTAATGGAAATACGTTTTGATGGAAAGTTCTCAACATCTTTAAGGTCAACCTCTGAAAAATGTGGCCAGTAAAACCAGTGAAATAAACCCTGTCAGAGCAATTATATTGTTAAAGCTTGAGCTATTTTTGCAAAACTAATATAAAAATCAATGTGTAGACATACCTTCAAATGCAAATAATGTTGCCTTTCTGCAAAGTGCGGCAGATTACAACAAAGAAACCACTGTGAGTGTGTGTGTGTGTGTGTATGTGTGTGTGTGTGTGTGTGTGTGTGCGTGTGTGTCTGTGTGTGTCTGTGTGTGTATGGAGGGGTTCAGTTTAAAGGCCAATAATGTATTGATTTATATACAAAGACTTGAATAAAAGGCCTTCATAAATAGTAGTCTTCCCAATTAGTTCTTCCTTACCAATTAGTGTTTTTTTTATCTAATAGAAAGCAATAATATCAATTAATTTTTATTAATAAAGATATATTATAGAATAGTCATGATGAAAATAATAATATTAATAATAAGTTGAAGATGGTTGCTGAAGCATGCTCACACATGGCACATGTTCAATCATTCGTGTAATGGGATTAGGCAGTTTAAAAAAAATGAACAACAGGAATTTCAAACTTTAACTTTGTTTATCTAAAATGTGGGTCACCACAAAATGTATTTCTGAAAAATACGTTTGGGGTTAAATTTAGTCGTTTTCGTCTTAATCTGCAGCCCTGTTTGCAGCTGAAAACCACATTTTTCTGTGTCACATTAACTGACAGTGTAACTCCTGATAAGGTTTGAAAACTACATCAACCTGACCTGATGGTTTTCAGTTAAAGCGCAATTTCTCACCCTCAATCAACAAAATGTTTTATTAATTCTAATAAAAAATATCTGCACAAGCCCACCAGTACTGGAACTCGTGAAAATAGTTTTGTATTAGTCTTCTCTAGTTCAAACTGATGAATAATTCATAAATAAACCTCTGATGGGAGCCATCGGCTATAGGAACACAATATATGAACAGCAGAGAATAGAAGCGATGGGCAAACAGAGTTTAGGTTTGAGAAATAAGACCCAGTTAAATATGTTGATGGCATGGCAGGATAAACAAGAAGAGACTTCTGGCCAGGTGGTAGAAATGCCTTCCTGTGACTCACACTGATCGCCCAAACAAGCCCAGTGCACACCCCTGAACCGGCCTTGTTGATAACTGATTGAATTGTATGTTCAAAGTTGCTCCAGTCTCCTTTCAACATGAGGCTACATCTGGCTCTCTCCTGTCCGCAGAAAAGCCTTTACAAATGGAGTTGAGCTCCATGACCGAGCAGAAGCCCTCTGGTGCTGGTTTTCCCCTTCCTCCCCCCCGATGCAGTCCCTCTGGCCAGGGAAGTCCACCAGACATCGGCTCTTCGGGCTCCCTGTGTCTTTTCTAAACGTGTTTTCAGCGCTCTGGGGTCAGTTATTAACTCGAGAGCGTTTCAACTTAATTTACACGCGCAGGCTGAAAAATACAGAGCTGAGTCACTGCAAGAAAAAGATACCCTCACTAATTTGGTCATGAGACATGTTAGTCAGAATGTTGCTTTTCATGGGCATAATAATAATAATAATAATAATAATAATAATAATAATAATAATAATAATAATAATAATAATCATATGACAACACACATTTTGATTAATACATAAAATAAAAAATAACATTTTGTTTGGTATCAGGAGCCAAAGCTGATTGTTTTTATCTAGTAAATTTCAAAGGTAAATTTTTGAAAGTTCAATGCTTCCATATCCAAGAACGCACAGGCGACCGTTTAGTTAAAGCACGATCAGTTTTAAATGTTTAATTTGCAGCTTCTTTGGTACTTTGACATTTTGCATTTTCTGTTTGAATGTGATTTTCAAGAGGAAAAGCTGCAGCAGCAGGAACAGCAGTGTTCTTCTCATCTTCTCTCCACTCAGCTCAGGCCGCCATTCCTCCCTCTGACGCCGAGTCTGTGCAGGGGGACGCCGGGTAAAACCCAGCAGAGGCAGCGCTGTTTCCCCGCTGCTCCCTCCTCCACGTTGAGCGACGATCGCGGTGATGGAGGCTTCAGTGAAATGAATAAACATGACTGTGGAGGAAATGTTAATGCATATGTGGGAATGTCAGATGTCAGTCATTATAGAGTCCACTCACCCAAACTTCAGGACTATTTGATTCGGACGACCGGATAAAAAAATAAAAATAAAAACTTAAGTTCTGATTGGCGCTTTTGTATCACTCCTCTTTTACGTAATAGCTGCGTGATTTTATCAATATTATAATGTTGTGAGCCCCTGACCTTTGCGCTACTTATTGTTAATTCATGGAGATCTCAGACTTTCAGGCATATTGATTGATTGTCAGTCACAATAGACTTAAAATGTAGCATGCACATAGGCTGTAAATGGAAAAGTTTGGTACCTATTTTGTCAAAATGTTTAAAACAGTATTTGTATGAAATTAGGGTTGTAAATGAAAATGTAAACCTTTGGATACAATAAAGCCCTCGACATGTGTTGTCACACCTCCATGCATTAAACGGTGGTCCTTCATGTCACTCAAACTCCATTTAAAGTCCATTTAAAGTGTGCGCACCTTCATGTTGAAGCATGAAAAAGCTCATAAAAAGGCCAAAAGGGTCAAAATATTAATACCAAGAAAAGAGAAATACAGGAGTGAGGAGAGAAAAGGGCGAGATTTTATTGTGCCTTTTATCCACGCTGTGTCTCAGGTCTGCAGCTTGTATAAATTCACGTTAAAAAGGGAACGTGGGTCACTCAGAGGAGCGCTCTCAGATCAGCGCATGGAGGAGCCATTAGATTAGACCGACTTCTCACGATGGGGAGAGTTTGTGTCACACTATAAAGAGAAGCTGTGCTCTCCGTTCGGTCTTATGTGGGGACACACACTTCAACTCCACGTGGTGTTGCGCTTTATTAAAAAGAGCAAGCCTTTATTTTGAAATTAGTCGGCTGACTGTTGGATTCTTAGCCATAACAGCCATCTGAACGCATGTGCGCGATTGGTCTGTGGCACATGGGCTCAGTTGTCAGGAGCCCAGACCATGTGTGTACACTTTAAAGTCATGGATGACGCTGTTCAGTGAGTTTTGCATTGTGTATTTAGACTTTAGACGAGAATTGTGCCACAAAATATATATGATTTACACAAAATGATTCATAATTTAATATATAATAGGAAATCACTGCACTTGTGCTGAATTGATTTAGTGATTTATTTGAGTTACTCTGACCGCCCTCGATTCTGGATAATTAAGGGAGTTTCTGTCAGCTTTGTTTTGATTTTAGGTTGACGATGCAAATGTTATTTCATCCTCAGACCCGCAGCAGGTCCTGCAGCTTTCCCAGGCAGGGAGGCAAAAAGAAAGCGTGTGCTATGCGCAGTCTGCAGGTTTGGCCTTTATGCAGCTGAGTTTGAGAACATTTTATCATGCAGAGCCGCTTCGTGGACTCTTTTGCTCCTTCATTCATTCACACAAATGGAGAAAGAACACTGACAGAGGCAAAGATACGGCTAAGTACATAATGGTTGATGCTTTAAATCCTGCTCGAAAACACTCACAAAACGTTGCTCCAAAACGTCAAAAGATTAGTTTTGTTTATCAATATTTTGTACCCAAATATTATGAGCTTGTGAGTGACCTTGTGCGCAGGGGCGAGTGACCGGCAAATACTTCACAGCTGAGAGATTCAGCATAAAAACGCCCTGACAGCTTTTATCGGTCTCCGTGTATTTAATTGTCTCAAAGATCAATGCAAAGTGCTGACCCTGACGCGGCATGTGTCTGTCAGCATTACTCATAACTTCGTTTCCCAAACGTGCAGTCAGCGTCAAATATAATTTTGAGCGCAACAAGCTGAGCTCTTTAGAAAACGTGATCTTTTTTATTTATTAAAGCCAAATTGCGCTTAAGGCTCGTTTTGTTCTTTTTCACGTATTCTCTCTATTGTTATTCTATAGAAGTTACAGTCTACTGGTTCCCAATCCGCACTGGAATTTAACCCTGAAACGCCAGCAGCAGTATAATGGCTTGTCTCTGCTCCCAGTGTGGCCCCTGCAGGCTCCAGCAGCAGCCGTGCCGGGGCCAGACAGCCTGCCAGCCGCGACTCCCCCTTATCAACCTCGGGGCTTTGGCCTGGACCATATACCGCAGAGTCCCATTAATCAGGGAAACATCACGTCAAACATGGCAGACTGAGAGAAGGGCAAGTCTGGTCAAAGCTTCTTGGAAAAGTTGCTTGGTCTTGTGCTACACACAGAGCTGTGAAAGTCCAATAGCCTTTAGGCGAGTTTAGCTGTACTCCTCTGTGTCCATACAGCAGGTACGTATGGATGTGAATTGTTAGTTTTATTGTATTCCACCCCCTATGGTATCACTATACTCTGAAATTGTCTTTTCATACAATAATCTCTTACTGCAGGACTACTCTACAGAAGCCGTTTCTAGATGGGAGCAATAACGTTTTATTTGACACGCTGGCCATCTCTGCACACCAGCTTCCTGCACATGCATGCAAGCTGCAGCATTGTTTGCTTTATGAGTCGCTCGAGCGTCCCTGCAGGAGTGTTGTTTAAGCCAGTTTATTGAGGTTTCTCTCTGCTTCGCGTATTAAAGCGGGTAGGCTTGCACCACCTCATGTGCAGTGGTTGGAAATGCTGCATGCGTAAATGTCTGCGGTTTGCCTCTTGTTATTATTGCAGGCTCCGCAGGCCTACCACTTCTTCCGCCACACAGCCCTTAAATACACCGGGGAAGGGATTCCCTCACTGTTATATGAGTTTAACCGAACTGAAGATACTGGACGCAGCCATCTTTGACTGCTCTCACAAAGCAATACTGTAGATCTATGTCTTTTCCCTTTCAAATGTGACACCTCTGTGCCTCAGGACAAAACCGTTGTCTGTCTAATTTTCCCTAAACGCCTTTAAACATTTATGAAAATACTGGTGTTGCAGAGTGAATTGCAAGGCTGGCGACCTTTTAGTGGTAGTGCAAGAAATATCAAAGATGAAAAGCAGCTGCGTTCCCAAAATAAAAGATAATTGAAAAAGAAAAGGGACACCCATAAAAATGCATAAACAACATTTTTAACTGAACACATATCCAAGACCAATCAATCAATCTGTTTAAGCCTCCCTCAAAAAAAAAAAAAACACTGAAAAGAAAGAGAAAGAGCCTGGTAATTACACTCAGTCGCGTTTAATGAATGCTTCATAATTAAAAAAAAAAAAAAGAAAAAAGAAAGGGAAAGTGCTTCAGAAATCCACCGTTCAAGTTTTCATTTCGAGTGCAGTTGTCCTATATATATTCACACCAAAGAAAAAAGTCAATATACAAGAAAACCCCAGAAAATTCACAAAAATAAATATTCAGTTTCATATAAACAACCAGTGACTTCAAATTCCATGTCAAAAACCTGACCTCAAGTATTGTATCAAAAAAGCGAAGTAAGTGAGTGAATGAGGAAGGCAGGGGAGTGGGGAAGAGGAGGAGGAGGTAGGGGACTGGGAGGGGAGGGGAGAGGGAGGGGGGGTTCACGCAGCCTCGCGCTGCTGCGCGATGCAATTGTTTACATTGATAGCGTCACTGTCAGAGAGCTATTTGTCTTAACGGTGGAAGGGCCCTCCCAACAGGCCATTACCACCATCTCCTTCCCCTCAGCCGCGCATTGTGCGAGTGCTGCGTGAGAATAGGCTGGTGCGTCAGAGGGGGCAAACCCGCACTGCTCTGGGCGCAGGCTATTCCTCTTCTTCCTATGCCGTGCAGCCCATGCTTTTGACACGCGGATTAAAGGTTGAAAGCTTCGCTCTCGCAACACAGCAACCCCCCCACCCCACCCCTCTCCAAACCCTGTGCGACCCCCTCCGTTTAACTGCTAGCCTGCTCATATACCAGCTTGTACCGTGGCTTCAGAAATAGCCAGTTCACAGGCTGAGAATATAAGTTCAAGTTTGAACCGTCGCTTCCAGCCTCGGGAATAAGGCCCGTGGTGAGTTGGGGCTTCATGGCTGCAGAGTGGCGCTTTAATCACATGGCTGAACATCCACCACCATATGCATCCACGCTCGAGTGAAACTCACTTTTTGTACATCTTTTTTCCTTTTTTTTCTTTTTTTTTTTTTTTTACAATCACCCATTAAATAGTTTGTACAATCCTCTGAATGAATGCACCCTTCGCTGTGCTTGCGAGGGGGCTGACATCATTCACGGGCTTTGGGTTTGTTGTGATCTGGCTCGCCATAAGCTGGGCCTCTCTTTGTCGCAGGCAGAAAAGCCTGCCAATTAGCAGAGCGCGTCCTGCACTGCCATTAAAACATCTACACGTTTACGCAAAATACCTACATGTAGGTGCAACTTCAACCGCTTGGTTTACTTCTGGTTTTAAAAAAAATGCTGTGTACACTGGAGCTACCACTGAATTTAGGGGCAAAAAGACACAAGTCGGGGGTAGTACATTCACTGAGCGGCCATATTCAAATACATTAAAAATGATGACAAATAAAGAGAGCAATGGTCTAAAAACTCATCTTGGATCTTGGGTGTCCCAGATAGGAGCACAGCCAATAACAGGAAATAATTGGTTGTTTTTTTCCAGCTCATATCGAGACAATTGACTCCAACAAAAACCAGAATAATGAACAACAGTGGCTCCACGGAAATTAGCATATTATTAAATTACAGGAAATCAGCAAATGGCATGGTTAGAAACTCACATATGGGCGAATCCTAAATATTCAAATAGCAGTCAGATGAATGCAGTTTGGCCTTTGTGTCTGCATCCAAATCACACTCGTCTTTAGCTGTTTCTTTTTTTCTATCAGCATCTCTCAGACATCATTTCACAGGCTAGTCAGAAAACCCTAAAGCTGAAACAAGACCCCCCACAGTATCAAAGTGCAATGCATTTAAGCCTATCTCTTGTGCTTTGTCGCATTGTTTCTGAGTAGCCAGAGCAGCTAGAAGGTGTTTCACGCTGTTTTGGTGCTGTTTTTCCCCACTGTGACTCCTCAATCACATCCCACCCATAGCCTCTCTTAGACATTGTTATCATCTCTGTGATTTACTTTTCTTTTTTCTTTTTTTTTAAACTTATGTTCGTGCTCTAAACGCAAACAACAGACAGCCCCTGACACATATGGTGTGCAGAGGAAATCAGTCGCCAAGTGGAGGAGGGACGTGAATATGAGTCTATCGTGGGACCTAACGTGCCATGAAGGTCTGAGCCTTGTTCTTTTTGATTGTCTGTACATAAGGCCTGTGTTGTGTCTGGGCCTGCGCCTGTGCACACCTGACACATTTGCAAACCAGGAAATACTCTGCAGAAACAATAATAATAAAAAAAAAACAAGACTGACAACCAGATCACAAGGACTCTAGAAAAAAAAACCCCACAACCACCAGGAATAAATTTCTGTCAAATCTAATAAAGGCTTAACCGTGAATATGTATAGATAGGCATTAATAAACCAATTTTTAATAATTCTCTGGACACATTGGCTATTGTGGCCAAGCTGGTCAGCATGACAGAGAGAAAACACAGCTTTGATATATAGGCTAAAATACACCAAGTGGCACAGAATGGGAAACCCTGATTTTTTTTTTCCTTTTTATGTGATTTACAAAGTCAAACTTGCTCTCAGTCCCAGATAGATTAAGAGTAGCTTCATCTCAAGGAATGCTGTGTGTTTTTTCCCACCCCTTTCCTCTTTCAGACAAAGCACAAACCCTGGCACCATACAATCCAACAGGTCGAGCATAGAAAAGCGAAAAAGAAATAATGGGGGGGGGGGTAAACACAATAATGAGAACCTTACATATTGCTTAGGATTGGTAGCTTATTTTAAAGAAGTTTTTTAAGCATAAATCCACGAGCGGTGTTTCACAGTCCTGTGTGGCGTTTTTCTGAGGCTCCAAAAACGGGATCTTGCAGGTTTTCCTGCATCAAACTTCAAAACAAAGCGGAATGTAAACCCATCCATAGAAAAAAGGGGGTGTGGAAGAAAAAATAATAATACACACCGATAAATTTGCGAGCAATTTGGTGAGCTCGGGTTAAGACTTCGGGCTGCGGTTGGGTTGGAGATGGACACGGTGGGAGCTTTTGTTTTGTTTTGTTTTTTTTTTTTTGCTTTAAAACCAGCTCAGTATTTCCTAGTTCTCTGAGCGTGTGGGGGAGGGAGAATCTGGCCGCCTGGCTGCCACCTCCACACGGGGTGGGACGGAGGGGGAGGCCCGGTGCCCCTCAGCGAGTTCAGGGAGTAAGCAGGGCACAAATCCCCGTCGCTGCCAACAACCAGCGACGGCGGGGATGGGAAGTTTGCCATCAGGCTGAAAGGCGTTTTTGCAGGCGATGCTACAGTGCTCGCGTTGCTGCGTTTGCGTCTGCAAGGTAAATCCTCCGTGGATGCCTCGTCGCAGCCCGCGGGACGCGAAGAAGAAGAAGAAGAGGAGGAGGAGGAGGTGGAGGAGGAGGAAGAAGAGGGAGCCTTGTTGACCCTGGGCACGTTTTGCTTTGTTTGCGCCCTGGAAACCCGGGACTTCTTATTCCCCAGCACCGGAGCCCTGCAGTTTTTGCTCCTGTGCTCCCCCTCGTCGACGCACGGGGTGTCCTGGGTGCTCCAGCATTCCTGAGGACCACAGGGGGGCCTGGGGACCACGTCAGGGCTCCTCTCTGTGTCTTTAATCCCGCTGCTGAAAAAGTCCCCTTGTTTGATGGCCCCACTGGGATACTGGCCGCCGCTACTCTCTGTCTTATCTCCTTTACATTTGACTACAGTGGCCTGGCTCTGGTATTCATATTCATCACAGCTTTCCTCCACTTTAACTTTCACGTTGTGGAGGTTGAAGGGCGGTGTCCTGGCTGTCCTGCCGCTGTCCGAGTGGGGGGCGGCGGTCACAGAGGACTCCTCCGCCTCGATCTTTATTCTTTTCAGGGTAGTGGGCAGTTTCACGCTGGCGGCTTTCGCCTCCCTTTTGTCAGCACATTTGGGGAGCTTGTCGTGGTCACACTGTGCGCCCAGTCCCGGGGGGCACATGGTGGGGTGCCCCGGTGTCGCGCGTGAGGGGTGAAAGGCCTTATTCCGGTTGGGTCCCGGTGAATACGGGACCAGCTCGTCCGCGGGGTCAGATCTGTCTAGACCAGCCTCAAACGCCTTTTCCCTTTTGGACTCGGTGAAGAAGCTCTCCCCCACGACGCCTGAGTTAAATTTTGGTGTCTGTAAGGGTCCCAGGTCCTTTCTAGTTTCACTGCATATAAAATCACATTTCTGTCGTTTTTCCTGTCTACTGTCTCCTGCCTGCGAGGAGGCAGCATGCCCCAGGGTCCTGTGCTGCCTCTCCTGCTGCTGGTGGTTGTTGTAGTGAAACGTGGGCTGCAGGACCAAAGGTGCTTTACTAGTGTTGAGAGTTTTGGCGAGGGACCCGACCCGGGCCCGTCGGAACCGAATGCTCTGCACCGACACACGGCTAGAAACGGAGCTCGAGTCGGACTGAGAGGAGCTCTCCTCCTCGTCTGAGCTGACCTCTGAACTCTCTGACTGCGTGTCATCTTCATCCTCGCCCTCCTCCTCCTCCTCCTCTGAGCTCGCGGAGTTGCTGGTGGTGGAGAAGCCGGACCCAAAGTCCGAGTCCGGGTACGCCCTGTCTGAGTAGGTGCTGGACTCGGTGTCGCTGCTGTAACCCTCCGGGAAACTCGGCTCGTGGTGGTGATGATGGTGGTGATGGTGGTGCTGGTGGTGGTGATGATGGTGAGGTCTGGGGTCAAGATAGAAATCGGGACCGAGGTGGAAAGCACCAAAAGAGGTCCCGTGGCCGCCGGGTGATTTGGGTTGTAAGAGCAGCACCGGCGGTACGTGGTGGTGCGCCTGTTTGCTCCTGCTCCACGAGTGCCTCGCGCTGTCCCTGCCGCCGCCCCCCTCGCGCCTCCTCTTCCTTTTGTGAAGTAGGTCGCCGGCTGAGCGCGAGAGCCTGGACTGAGCAGCTATGGCGGACACCACCGGCTGCCGGCTCACAGCGCTCCGGAAAAACGAGTGCCTTTGGCTCAAGGTAACGCGGTTCCCTGTTATTTTCGCTGTTTCATAGTTTTTAAAGTGTTTGTAACTAGACTTGGTCACCGAACGGTATTCCCGTCCGTGGGTTTTGTGGTAAAATTGAGGTAGTTTGGAGTCGGTAAGGCAAGGAGTCAGCTCTCTCCTCTTGCCCGTTTTGTTGTGAAGTGCGAGAGTCTCCGGGACACCGTGCAAACTAAACCAAACTTTTTCCTTCCACAGCTCGGCGTCCGCACGCAGGAACCCCTGGGACGCATCCTCGTCCCCGGGGGAACACGCCGCTTTCGCTTTCCTTTTGTTGGACTTCAACACCCGCTCCGTCTTGCAGGAGAAATACAGAGCCTCCACGTCCTCCCGCGATATGAGGGTGCATTTAGCGGCATGGAAAGCTATAGAGTTTATTGCTTTGAGCTTCCGCAGCTCCTCCAGGTCGCAGTGGTGTTTCTTCACCTTCAGGTGGTCCATGCGCTTGTGCACCGTGGTCCGAGGGATGTTCTTCAGCAGGTCGGTGAAGACCTGAGACAAAGCAAACATTTGCTTGCCTTTTATGAGCAGGTATCCCAGCCTCACTCCTTGCATTTCCTCAAAGCCACACTCCAGGTCTCCCATGTTGTATGCATCCAATGTATTAATCCATGTAGTCACTTTCAGTACACTATGGATTCACCAGTAAATGGCATGGGGTCGCGAGCGCAAGGCATCCTGCTCATACCTTTAATCCATCCACACTGCTGCTGCGTCATGAAAATGCAAACTTTGACATGCGGAGTTAAATGGGGCTGCCGGTGTCTAATAGGCTGAATAAGCCGACAACATCCACTCGTCGCCTTTTGCCCGGGTCCGGCATGGTGGAGGAACGGATGCGTCCACCAAGCCGGGGCTGCTGCTACCTGCCTCTGCCGGCTCCACTCCCCTCTGGACGGCAGCAGGACGAGGGGTAGGTGTACACCACTGCCTCAGCCAGAGGGATAAAATAGCGAGAAGAGAGAGAGAGAGAGAGAGAGGGAGAGAGAGAGAGAGAGAGAGAGGGAGGGAGGGAGAGGGAGTTGTGAGGGTGGAGGGGAGGGAGAAAGAGAGAGAGAGAGAGAGAGAGAGTCCGAGACAGAGAGAAACAGAATAAGAGCTAAAATGCAGCTGCTATTCTGGCTGCTGGTTGAGCGCAAATAAAATGACAGAGAGGGGAGGTGCGCCAGTCTGGAGACACCTTCATCAATTAATGCCCTCGGAGTCGACGCCTATTGGACGCCGCTGACAGGTGATGCAATAAAAAAATGGATATTCCATCCCCACCCCCTCCCACACCCACCGTTACAATAGTTTACAATTGTGCCCACAGACCCCGCTGCTTGTGTAAATAATGCACTTATGACAAGTTCATATTTCAATAGCTGAATAAAAGAGCTTCTGAAAATTCAGCCTAGTTCATAGTGCATGTCGCCTGCAGCCACAATAGGTAGCCTGAGCCAAGTGTCATGATAAGACTGGAATGTATTGTGTGCTATTCCCTTTCGGTCCACATCAAAACGCACGCGGTAGTAGTCCTATATGGAATCGATTGTATGCTTGTAAAATGACTGCGCACTCCGGCTATTTTAGACAGTTTGATGTGTGTTAGCGCAGCGCAGCTTAAACAAAGACATTTGCTTTTTATACTTGGTGAGCTGCTTTTCCACGTTCCACGCCTGCTGCCTGACCAAGGCTCAACTCATCTGCTTTTGTTGGCTCTAGTTTTTCCCCCATATGATTTTTTTCCTCGTGGTTGACTATAGACTGACCTACTTATCCTACAATATCTGTTCAGACTGCGCAGACCTACATTCATATGTCAGGCTGTACCATAATAAATCCATCGTATTTCCAATGGGTTTTATGTATATCTATACACCATTTCCCTTTACTCTCTCTCTCTCTCTCTCTCTCTGTGTGTGTGTGTGTAATTATTTGACACATAATTTGCTGTAAAGCAGGGTGTAGCGCTGTTAATATCTTGTGTATTTACGCATGCATTTTTTTTAATTCCGAGATACAAAATGTACAGACCGTCAAACTTTAGAATTTATATTCTTGTGAATATAGTGGAGTCATGCTAAACCGGCAAATTCCTGTTAAATTGTAGCCTACTTTTCACCCTGATTAAACAACGTGAACAATGATTGGACAGACTAAAAGTGCAGAGTCAGGGTTGCTTTTCCCACCAGATTTTCCCGACAATGTAGGTTAAAGCTGCAGCCACTTAAATAATCCAATTAAGATTTCCTGTTGAAAACATTTTAACGGAACCTCGAGCAACAATTATAGAATATATCTACAATATTTCAACAATAATTAATAGCAATAAACGGTCATGCTAATAATATGTATAATACCTTACACCAACAAGTATCTTTTTATAGTAGGGGGAACAGGAACACAGGCTACTGTTGGATTATTGAACGATTTTATTGAGCGTTGTCATCGAGGCTATTTTATCACCAGGATTTTTTGTGTTTGGTGTCGTGCGTAATACTTTGAACACGCTTAACCCGCCTGTGCATATTGCATGTGCTCACCGAAAACAACGACACGCGCGCGCGCACACACACACAGCGTTTTGACTTTTCATGGCGCGTGCACGCAAGCATGTGCGCACGCGCACACACACAAAAGAGCCACGCAATCTGTAAAACGCACGCGCACACATGCACGGACTATAAAGAAAGGCTGAAACCACCATTCACAACGGTGTCGAAATAATGTGACTGTGTAGTATATTATATAGGCTAACTGTCTGAATTACCGGTAGGACGACATACGGTTGTTTGGACTCGCTATTGTGTTTCCTCCCTGAGCCACATTTTCCCAACACTTCCTGCGTTAAGTTCCGTCTTTGTTATCTATAAAACACGCGAATCCCTTGTGGTCCGTTCCTCACGGGCAGCGCTGTGCGTGGTGGGGCCAAACTCAAGACCGGGCATGCTCATCTCCACAATGTTAAGCCTATTTACTTATTTACAGACCATTCACTGTATGTTGAATAGAACCCATGTTACCTCAGTGTTACATCAAACAGCGTGTTACATATGTAGGCGTTGTTATTATAGCTCCTTGTTAAACCTCTGAATATGATTGGATCATATCCACACGATCCACGCAATAGTGCACTGTAGAGCATAATCTCTAACGTGGTGGTCATGGACTAGTGCATATCAAACAATATAAAGAAGACAGTGTATTGATGGGATTTGATGGACAAATTAATGAATTACGTGGGGGAAAAAAATAAAATAATATATACAAACACGCATGCTATATACAGTACCTGTAGCCATAACACACGTGCGCATGCGTTAGGGGGATTAGGGTCACAGTGTTGCACCTTGAAATGTCAGCTTGTTTAGGGTCATAGGGACTATGTCTTGTTGTGGACCAAAGGTATTTATCTCTTTTTTAGGGATAAGCCGTTTCTTCTAATCTAAGAGTTACATTTACATTACAGTGGTTGCGTATGGTTGCATAGAATCACAGAGATAATTAAATGTTATAATTATAGCAGCCGCTAATGTGAAAAATATCTTGCTTATGTAGGTTATATTTTACTCGATAAACCGCAGAAGGCTGTTATGCACCGCATAAGTTACTTGTAGACATTGGGGGTTAGGCTCGGGGTTACACATGAAACACTGAAACACACCATGAAAGAACACAGTGTGTGTGTGTGTGTGTGTGTCTGTGTGTGTTGGTGCGCCTCTGCGCAACTACCAGTGACTACGTCTGATACGCTGCCCAAACACTCCAGTGAACTCCACTCTAACTCCCTTACACCCATGGGTCATCTGACCTGCATTCTCGTCGCTTTACGTACAAATACTGACCTGCACGGTGAGCCGTCCTCGCTTTAGCTGCAGCAAAACTCGCCTTTCACGTACTGATTCTGTATGACAGCATCGATACATGGAGCACGCGGAGTTTCACGGATGCAGAAGAGTGAAGTGAGAGGAGGGGCAGCTTGTTGAGGTCTGGATCCCCGGGGGAATAACTCAGAGCCCTGAGCCTCGGTGCACAGAGGAACGATCATCTCACGTCCCGACCGCTGACTCTCTCGCTCCTTTCTTTTTTGTTTGGCACAATACGTGTTTGTGCTTTTCCTTTTTAACCATACAGTATATTGCCAGACAATTAAAAACAATGTAAACTAACCAATTGTCCTCTCCTGACCTAAACTGGTCCATATCCAAAGTGATGAGTGTCATGAGCGCTTTGCACAGAGAATATAACTGTCCTGTCACACAAATACATGTTGGATCACAAAATCATGAGATTGCGCACAACCGTTCTGACGTTTGTGAAGACACTGCAACCCAGATCAATTAACACCAATTTCTCAAAACTTTTTTTCAGTATTGTCACAGGTCTCTACTAACCTCTCCCCTGACATAGAGCAAACATCAGTAGTATGTTCATCACATATCCTTAGTTATTATTTTTACTTCTTTATTTATTTTAATGTATTTGACAGAGCATGCGAAACTTTTTAAAAAAAATATGACCAAATAAAATAAGGATATTTACTTGCTTCAAAAAATAAATAACTAAAATACGTAAAAAAATATTATTTTTTTGCCAGTGAAGTTGACGTGCAAGTGCCCCATGCTGACTCAATAATCGTTGTTTTAGAGTTAGAGCTCTTCACTTATCCCAAGATCTGAATTGAGGGCCATCTAAAACAATAATATAACACTGCAACAATTACTGAATAAAAATAACCTTGTGTGTATATACATATTCGAGTATTTCCAATTAAGACCAGGGACTCTTTGTTATGCAGATTTGTGATACACCAGATGCCACTGAGCACTTTTTCCACCCTCTCCTGCGCATGGATGTCGGCCGGGAGCGGAGGGGAGGAGACGAGACCGAGAGGCCGAGAGAGAGAACTCAAGCGCGGTGGAGGTTTCTTACAACAGCCCGCTGTGTGCTACCTCACGACCAAATGTTGCACTTCAGGCTCATTTCCAGTGATGGACACCGGGCTACTCCCGTGTAGGCCGGATGTGTTTGTGGTTTGGCTGGAGTTATAGTGAAATGAAGCCAGCAAAACTCACGCTAATCTGTAGGACCCCCAGTCATACATACTGAGAATATTTAAAAGTGAAACATGCATGAATACAACTATTTTTGATGTAAAGTGTTAATGGCGGATGTTCTCTCGGCTGCTGTTTTTACCTACTTTCTTGTTTTCCACTACTTCACTGACCGGCTTAATGGGGGAGATAGACGGATTACGGTGAGGACACGGCCTGCACGCACACATACACGCGCGCGCATGACCCGTAAACACACATAGTTTTGTGCAGTGTAACCTACATTTTAACAGGAGTGAAACTGTTTGGAACTTTGATGCGCCATTTATGGAATATAAATATAAACGAGCGCAGTTGATTTTAACTTTATAGGCTTGCAAAACATAAAGTAAGTCCATACACACACACACACACACACACACAATCATAATGTGAAAACCGGTTTCGACGACGTTTATGTAACTGGTTCATCTGGTGAATTTCATACATTTTATAAGCTCACTGGCCATAAAAATCTTTTGGTGTAGGCAAGCTCCCAAACGCTTCCACTTTCCTAACACTCATCAGACCAAACGTGTTGCTCTCGCAGCCCCAACTCATTTGTTTTGCATTGAGTTTTATGGAGACACTTGGTCAAGGAGGCGCAGGCACTTGTAAGAGCATAGACTTTTTATGACACAAACCCACTGCCCCATGCCAAAACAATGAATTCCTCTCCACCCCCCAACCACCCCGGGAGAATGTGATTTTACATGCAATCCGAGCCTGAAGTGTGTGCGGACAGTGGTGGGGGGAGGGCTCTCTTCACCTTTCACCCCGCCGTGTTGGGACTATTTTTTCCTGGGCCCCACTCGCAGACCAGAGAGGAGACTATAGGTAAACACTGATGGGTCTGAGTGTGGTGGGAAAGAAGCATTGTGGCTGTGGAGCGGTGGGTTCATTTTGCTGCTCAGGTCATTTCAGTGTTTGCAACTCTTCAACATGTCCCGCGTGCACATATCGGGAATCTTAACTCAGCAGCAGATGGAAAAACACGGACATTTTTTATTTGAATAGCTGATGACTATTAAAACAAATAATTGGTTAGTTTACTGAAGTGAAGTTATAGTCTCTTTTTCCTCTCCAATTGTTCCCAACACATTCTGTCCTATAAGGACAAAAATCCTGTGACACAGAATGGAACGCACATGGTCTATTACTACCATTACAGCCCTTACAACAGACATGTTATTGCATTTACCATAAACTGCCATGAACCGTAAGAAAAACATGCAGAATCAGCCCAAGTATGTCTATACTATGGACATAAAAATACCATTTAGGATATCTGCTTGAAAAATAGCCCATAATTACTGCATTAATGAATATCAGGCTCTGTTAAATTTAATGATGCATTACTGGGGTTGCTGCAGGTGAATAATCTTTACTATAAGCTGTGTGCATGCAACAGGGAGATGGACTGGAAAGATGAAGAACTTGTGCATGTGTGTGCTGCTAACACAATGCTTTGTCTGTGAAACAACGTTTTCATTGTTTCTATTTAACTAGGCTTAAAGAATAATAGTTGGGCTAAATTTATATGCCATTGTGTAAAAACTGATCAAACATGTCACACGACACACATTTTCTTGAACTTAACATAAACAATGTGAGACTGTTTATTTTGTTTAGCAAGGTCTACATGCCATAGATCCTCCATGGCACCCATGAAAAAAATAGCCATTACTCATTAATAAATTGATCTGAAAACAAGCATATGGCGTCTGTTTCGGAACACAACCAAACCAAACAATTGCTTCAAAATAAAAGTCCTATACTTAGCTGTCAGTAGTCATTTGTTGAAGCTTATGAGCTCAGTCTGTGAAAACATTCCTCCCAGACTGCTTTAGTTTTCTGCGGAGTTCCCCAGCAATGCGTGCACGGGCACACACACACACACACACAAACACACACACACAGGGGATGCAATGTTTAAGAACAAAAATTGATTTTATTACTTGTGTGATGTTTCTAACAAACATTCGGTGCTATTGGGTCTTTCTGGTAATTTATAAATGTCAAGAAAACACAAGCTTTAAAAGAGATGGAGTTAAGTGGACAACCATAAAGAGCAGTAACCATTAGACAAAATAAATAACCAGCAGGCAGTTCAGTTAGTCGAACACTTGTGTATACAATGCCTCAACACAATGCCATTTCAGGTACAGCTTATGTATAAGTCTGTGGGTGTGTGGGCTGCTTTTCCCAGTGTTGCCTTTCCTCCCTGCGTATTTCACACGTTCCCTATTCTGCACAGAGAGACCACAAAACTTCACTCAGCCTATGCAAACATGCCCAGAACCCAATGATGAGAGCCTTCTGACTTTTTAAATCTCAAGCACTGTGAAGTCACCTTACAGACAATTAAATGCAGACCAAAAGAGACAAGAAGGAGTATGAATGAGCATACTACAGGAAAGCCATTTAAACTCTTGTATTTCCATACATTGTTTCTATATGGGTCTCCTGAATGCTTGTGAACTGCAAAGTCAATAAAATGGGAAATGCCACAATCGACTGTTTGTCAAGGATGTTGTCTCAGTCTTTTGTTTATTTCTGCTCTCTCTCACCAAGGTCTACCTTTACCACTATATTGTGCAAGTGAAATAGGCTACCTACTGTGCGGAATATACAGGCCCAATTTTTGAAAACCCCTATAAAGTTAGTAGCCTATGACATTATTCCTGCTCTATAGGCTACATTTATACGTTGGCAAAATTGTGCAGGTTTCTTCAGGGTGTTAAATTTTAACTATTTCTCTAACTATGTACATCTGTTATGTAGCAAAAGGGTTGAGACGAGACAGCTAATTTTCAAGGACTGCCACAGAAACTCTGTTGCAGTGCATGGATTTAGAAATCCTCATACAAATACCAAGTTGATGACGTACAGTGTGATCAACAAAGCTCGAACATAAAGCATGGAAGAGGACTGCCTGGTTATAATCACAGAACTGAAATTGTATAAAAGCTCTGAGTGCTACAGCATATGTACTTTGAGGTCACCAAGCAGACAGTGTCGCTGCAATTTTCTGTCTCAGAGACAGCTCCTCTCTGACAACCCGAGGAACATTACACATGATTCAAGCAGACTTTGACTTAATCAAGTGCAAGTTGTAAAAATCATTTGCCATTTTCAGTGTTTCAGTAGCTATATGGGCCCCTTCACCACCGCTGCCCCCTCCTTCGCCTCCCTTTGTTCTCTCTAGCTCTAATAGGTTTTCCCCTGCCACACACAATTCACTTTTTTTTCCCTTTTCCCCAGCTCCCCATCCCTCCCACACCCCCTTTTAGTGCAGTGCCCAGTGTCGACTGGAGCATTTGAGCAATTTGAAATTAAAGCAAACAATGGGCAGGCACTCCCAGGGACCTCTCGCTCACCATATTACACGGAGGACGCTCGTGTGCTCTTGCGCATTATTGGCAAGTCATTACGTTTCTCTGGAAACCAAGAGCGGGAGCTCGCTCAGAGGAATCGGTGATGCAAGCAGCAGCTGAGTGCTTGGAGTAGGGTGTGTGTGTATGTGTGTGTATTTGTTTGTGTGTGTGTGTTCTGGAGCATCCTTGGCAACAGCATGGGGATGCTATCAAAACAAAACTGTATATTGACAGGTCTGATACGCAGCCTGATGTAGGATTCTCAAAGCCCATTCTATATACATTTTTTGAAAGATGAAGGTATTCATCTTTACAATGAAAAGCTTTTCAAATTGCTGTCTACAGTGTACTGGCTCCATGCTGACTACAGCTGCATACCTTTTCCATTCTTAATCATATTGAAATGGCAAAGTTAAAAAACACAGCATATTTTAGTTACTTGAAGTTCCAACCCAAGCTGTTGATTTTTTGAGAGCTGTAGGCATACATTAAACCACAATTCAGATTTATTATATATGAGCTATCATTTTTTAAAGAAAATCTCTTAAAAATAATCAAACCCATAGTAAGTTGTCATTGACCTTAAAGCTGTAAAAAACACTGTTGTTGTTGTCAGGTTTTTTTTTATCATCTCTTGTCATGTTATTTTAAACGAGTGTAGTAAGATGCAATAAAATCCAATACAACATCTACAAGCCTCACTTTTAAGGATGCATGTGTTTATGTGTACAAATATAACTGGTATCTGGAAAACATTCCGCATTACATCTTATAAGAATTATTAATCTTAGAGCATAATTACAAATTAGCACATTTTGCATATAGAGCAGTTGTGAAGTCTTGTGACAGTGATCCAAATGGCTTAGAATAAAACAAATCTTAAATGTAGAAAAATCCCATAGAGGTTTAGGTATGAACACATTTGTTCAGGCCTGTAACTATTATTTTAATTGCTGATTATTATACCAATTACTGTCTTGATTAACCAGCTAATTGCTTATTCTGTAAAGTCCAGTCCAGTCCAGTGAGGGACTGCTGTGCTCAACCTTGTTTTATTTTATTTTTTTAATAAAATGTATATATATAAATGTTTGTTAAAACTTCCCATGAACCAAGTTGACATATTTCTATTTATTGTTTTTTCCAACCATCAGTCCAAAACGTTGATAAATAATACAATTATAAAAAACACAGCACAAAATCCTCACGCTTGATTTGCATTTTGCTTAAAACTACTTATTTGATTAAATAATTACCAAACATGTTGTTAATTAATTTGTGTTGCTTGATTAATAAATTTAATTGACTAGTCACTTCAGTTCTATATTGAGCTATTTTGTAAAACAATCAAACATGACCCTCAAACTGATAGTACAGCCTCTGATTTTTAATTTGAAGCAAGTATTCACATTTCTTTTCAATGCAGCTATGCTCTACGCATCACAACCCATACACTCAGCAGATAAAGAATTAGAGTCCAGCTGTAAACAAATTTTAAACAGATGAAAACTCAGATCTTTTTTCGAAACAGTGTGCTTTTAACAGCTGCTGAACTTGGTCGGTCTCTGTCAGCGATACGCCACATCTTTGCCTACCTCCATGTTGCTACACTGCTGACAGTGATTCGAGGACAGTGAGGTTTCTCTGCTACAAAGTTTCAAACCATCTCGGCCATGTGGAACCAAAATGGAACGTTGCTGGAGACCCAATCACATCCGTCTTTTACTTCCTGTCAGCGGCACGCACACACACGCGCCTTGCGTCATTACGCATTTCCTGTTCTCTACGAAGTCCCCCCTCTTCTCCTCACCGTCGCGCCGTGAAGTGGATGTTTTGGTGAAAAAATACTGGGTCGAAAAGGGACATAAACACGTTTTAAACATGACATTTCGATCGAGTGGGACTTAAAGCGGTGTAGCAGGGGAAAGAGGGACGTCTTCGGCGAAGGTTGCGGTTTATCTGTATATCGTATTCTTCCGCATGTCCGCTTTCTTCGTAGATGGTCTCCGGCGAGCGTTGTCTGGCGGTGGACGACGAGTTCTCGACGTGTAATATGAAGGAGATGATCGGAGGTTGCTGTGTTTGCTCAGACGAGAGAGGCTGGGCGGAAAACCCGCTTGTCTACTGCGACGGACACGGCTGCAATGTCGCCGTGCATCAAGGTAAGTTGTTCCTAGCTTGGCTAGGAGGTAGCGGTTAGCTTGCAGGCTAGTTAGCGTTGTCTTGTTGCAAGGTTATGGAGCGCTCCGTATGGAGCCGCCTCCTCCGCCTGCCCTCACCAAGGCCAGGCTGAGGTCAGGCGCAACTCATGCAGCAGGGCAGTTTGCTGCTCTGGCTTGGAGGTTCATATAGCCTGTGTAATCCGTCACGGACGATTGTTGGCAGCTACTTTATTAACACATTTCTGGCGGCGAGTCTTGATACTATATTTTTTTAAATCCCCGTCAGAAGCTGTCAAGTGGGTCACAGAGAAGCAGGGTTACTTAAAAATATATAATTTGTCCCACTGCCTGGCAAAGAATAGTAAACACTGCATTAGACATGGAGGGTGAACTTCATGAGACGCTGCTTTTTATGTGTGGAGTCCAATATTTGGAGCCGTTCAAGCAGCAAAATAATAATTTCTACTGGCTGCATGTTAGTTTCTGGTATAGCTACAGTGTTGTAGTGCTGCCAAAGCAGTGCTCACCCAAGATGACTCAGATTATGACGTCCAGTGTTTACAAACTTAACAGCTGGCCATGTGTCCATTAGGCAAACAGTGGGAGACTGAAACTATTTGAAATGTCTGAAACCATGCCAATGCATTTCAGTGTAGTTGCACCGGTTACATGGCTTTGTTTATAACAGCTTGGTAGCGTGTTTGGATTGTGAAATAGGCCTGACAGGAGCACAACTGTTACATACATGGCAACCGTCAGATCTAGTCAAACTTTACAACCTTTTGATCCACATGTTTCTCTTTGCTGGCTTAAAGTTACAGAAACTAATCCTAGGCACTGTTAGTGGTTATATGACTCAGTATTTTATGATTGGAGACACAATTATTCCAAATCTCACAGTGATTAATATTTTGTATTAAAGTTGCATCACATTATCCCAGCCTGAGCCTGTCAAGCTTCATGATTCTGTAGACAATACTTGTATCAGTTTGTCTTAGATTAAGCACATTGTGAAGCTCATGCGACAGCTAGATGGGAAAGTTATTTTTTGTGGATTGTGATACTCAGTATCAAATGTGCCCCATCAGGCATCACATATTATATTCTATTACCACAAGATCTGTCCAGAATAAAAGTGGAGTTTTAAAGCTTTAATAACAAGTGTTACTAAATACTGAAAGCTGCAATATTTTGAGTATGAGACCACTGATAAAGTGCTTATATCAAAACATGAGCCTGCTGTTAAACATCCAGCCACTTCCCAAATGTGGTCTGGTCAAATTTCTTTGCTTTAATAACTGACCATGGAGCACATTGTTTACTTTATTTGATGTATAATGCTTTGCAGAGACACATGCTTTGGGAGGGTTGGAAGGATACACAGGCACCATGGCTTGGAAGCCACATCTTCCTCCTGTAGTGAATTATTGGTAACAGACAGCCTTTACTGTATTAGTTTAGAATAGACAGGGTTTTGGTTCAGATAAGTAACTGCACCCTGTCATGTCATCTGATACCTTATTCAGATCTCCCACTGAGCCACAGTTATGACAGTGTCTGTTAAATTTAGATATGTTTGCAGGTAGAATTAAGTCGCAACATTCAACAGTGTCCAGTGAGTGGCTTATCTGCATTTCAGGAATCAGACCTTAAAATGCAAGCTTTACGATTGTCAGAACTAGGAATGTCAGTTTCAGTTCATGTTGTTTTCGATAGCTGGACACCCATTTCCCGCCTGCATTTCCCAGTCAGGTTTTCCCTTTAAAAAACACTGGTACCGGTCCACATGTCCTGGAAGATTTCAGTGTCCCGGACAAATTGGAGAAATTCCCGTCAAATATTGTCTGTGTTTATAGATGTTGTTTCCTCATTTGTTTGTGTCCAAGTGACTAATGGACAACAATTTTTGAAATTTGTCAAGTATTGAGTGAGAGCACTGCAGCCGCAAAATGGGCTGCAAAGTAGTACCTCTGGGCATTTGCACACTGTCAAAGTATGTCCACTAAAAGCGTTTGTTTGTTCCACTGATATACTCAGATTGTCATTCTAAGTGTCTGACATGGAAGGGATCCCTACAGAAATAGATCTTTTTGTTAAAGAGTAAGATCCTTTTTGTTTAACCAGAAACAGCCACTATATCACTCTCACCAAAGCCTACACACTCCATTTACAGAAACAATAATTTTATCATCCTAAAACACACTTCAGCACAATTTCAAACTATATGTTATAGAATATACACTGTGGATATGTATGGGTGGCTCAGGAGGTAGGGCGGTTGTCCACTTATCATACAGTTGGTGGTTCCATCCCTGGCAGTCTACCTGGAATCCAAACTGAAACCCAAAGTGCTCCCAGTGGCTGTGCCATCGGTGTGTGAGTGGTTTTCGCTCCTGATGAGCTCTGCCACCAGTGTATGAATGTGAGTGGATGGGTGCTGGCTCATGTTGTGAAGTGCTTTGAGTGGCTGGTAAGATTAGAAAAAAGCTACATAAATACAGTCCATTTACCATGTACCATATACTGATGTTGAGGGAACATTTTGGAAGATAGCACGAGAAGGTGTAGTATTGTCTTACAGGTTGGTGAGTATCCTCAATTTCAAACATGAACGATGGCTTGAGTGCATCTACATATATCTAGTGAGTATTGATGCAGCCAACACAGGATGCAACACACTTACAGTAACAAGCACAATCTTTTAACATTTGTTAACAAATTAATTATGAATAAGACATGTCTCTTGTGTGTTTGAACACAAAATAACAACAAAGCATTCACATACTGTATGTGGCATGGTTTAACATGGATTGGATCAGCCAGCAATGATTATTAAAATGAACCAGGCATGCAGTGTGTGCAGAGTGTATCTTAGTTAACCAGTATTTGATGCTTTGTCTTTAAGCCTGGTCACCCGTTTTTTCATTTGAACTCGATAACCTTTGGGTGTTTTGTTCTCAGAAATCTGGATTATAGCTGTTTATTTCATTGGCTTATGGGCTCTGGTGAGATCAGACATAATCTGAAAATGTGTAGAGGTAGGCTATTTAGAGTAGTGCTGCCACATTTAGGGTAGCGCCGCCTGTACCGCAACTTCAGGTCTGAGTCGAGTAAGCATCAGTGAAATCAGGTTATAACTCAAACTGAAAGGACTAGGTGTGCTTTGGAAGTCGAGGTCCGTCTTACAAATCATATATTCAGCTAATGCAGTGACAAAATATTAAGTAACACAAGTTTGTAAAGAATGACAACTGTTTTTTGACCTTTTTCATATAAATGTGTTTAGGAGGTCAAGTAGAGATGGGACTGTTTGAATGCTGTCTGATGACTATGTGTCTTGACATTTCATTACCAGTGATTCTGCCTGGGTCCCAGGGGCTGTAAATATTTTGTAGCGTTGGCAAACTGTCAGCTGTCAGTAATGTGATGTAAAAACTACAGCAGCGTGTGCCGCCGTCTGTTAGTTTGCCTTCTGGCACATATAAAAAATGTTGGAAGTTTAGATAAGTGTGATATTGTTAAAGATGTTACCAAGCATCATCAGATTTGATGTGGTTTCATTATCACTGTGTTAATGTATTCCCTAGTCTTTTGCTCTGGTTGTGATGACCCCTTCCCCTGTCTCTCTGCAGCCTGCTATGGCATCGTGCAGGTGCCCACTGGTCCTTGGTTCTGCAGAAAGTGTGAATCTCAGGAGAGAGCAGCCCGCGTGGTGAGTCACACGATCCAAGTATCTATTCATCATTTATGAGTGACCTCCTGGAATAACAGGACTGTCTGGCCAATATGGTGGACCTCATGCTCATTCTTGAACAGTGCTGTCATTTATAAATGCAACAAGAAAACAATGCCAGCTGAAGTCTTGCATCATCAGTGTAAGAGCCTGGAACAAACCAGTTAAAATGACACAAATGCATGTTGAAGACACTGTAATATTTCATCAGTATGGATAGTCAGAATCTCTAAAGTCCCACCGTCCTGTTCATTACCATTCAAGGAAGCACTGACACATAATGTTGAGTTAAAGTGCTGATGAGAACATTGCTTTGAGTCGGTACTGAATGTGAGAAGTCTACTGTTTCTGAATATTTTAGTTGTTGTGTGAGGAAACACAATACAAGAGGAGTCATTAATTCCTGCACTTCAGGACTGGATGACAGCAGAAAAAACAAAACCAACATTGGTTTGCATTACGACAGCTTGGCATAATTTAAAATGGACTGCTGGGTAAAAAGAAAATGTGGTTCTTTATATATCTGAATGCCTCTGGCATGTGAAAAATAAAATCTTACAATGCAATAATGGTAAATAAATAAATATTTCCATATTTCTCAGCCTTACTGTACGGCTTACTGGATATATGTGGTTTAAAGCAGTGCAACATGTTTGGGAAGCTGTCAGTTATACTACACAAAATTTGCTTTATAGGGCCAAAAACAAGGAACCTAAGAAGAAATTCTTAGGTACTAAGGAGGTACTAAATGACACTATTTATTACAGAGCTATAGTATCATCGCTGCCATTACTGAGGCTTGAAAGCTTGCTTGTGTTGTTTGTCCACTAAGTCAGTTGTTCCTTCTAAAATCTCAAAACAGATATATGTTTTATATATATGCTGCAGTATATGGCAAAGGCATTGTAACTAGTGAAATTATAAGGTAGATCTGCACAGAACCTAACTACCACTGCCACATTTTGTGGAGCAACTGCCTTCACCAGCAGGGTTTACTGTGGCATGTGCCATCTCCCGCTGTCTTTTGACCTTAGCCTGCCTGTCAGCCTGCGATCTGTGTAGTCCTGATTGCAAAGCTCTGTAAAAGATTAAAATGCTGTTTTTGAGTGTTGCCACTTTTACCAACTGTGTGGCAAACTATGGCAAGCAAGCGTCCAGCTATCTATTCTGTATCAGCATGTGAAAATGTTAGCAATGCAGCGCAACAACTGCTGCAGGACTGACCGGCTTCCCACAGATCTCTGAATCCTGTCATGTAAGACCGGACTGAATTGGGCTAAAGAGCTTCTATATTTCACATGTTCTTTTTGTGAAACTTGGCACAAAAAGCCACAAACCGGTATGGCTTGTTGAGTTTAAACTTAATGTGACCTCGGCAAACTTCTGAGGATCTGTCGAGATTTTGTCAGGGTAAGATTTACTCATTTAGTTGTTGATACAGGTGCTAGGAATGATCTGGCTCCTTGCTGTATTCATGTGTGCGCACAGGGCAACGTGTCTCCAGCAGAAATGTAGCAGGAAAGCTATGTTGTCGTCTAACCTCTTAACCTAATACATTTACATGGCATTTAAGAAATGAAATGAGTTTAGGGCAAACATCTGACAAAAACAAGGTCACTTAAGTACATGTGAATGCTTTGAACAAAGCTGTCAAACACTGTCCAAGTGCACAAAATCTTCACATCATTAGGTCGACAGTCAAACTTTGTTCTTCTTGAAGCAATCTTTGTTCAAACTTGTTTGTCCAGCATTCCAGACTGACAAATGCAAAATGTTGGTGAGGTGTTCCTTTCAAGACAATAAATATACTCATACAAAAGTATTTAAAAGGAGTTTATAGTTTCAATATGTGTGTGTGTGTGTGTGTGTATGCACAAAGAATTACATTGTGTGCAAGGTTAGCAGATAACTGCAACTGGCAGATTCTCTGACTGAGTGCCTTCATGAAGATGAAAAATGCACGTAATAAAGTGAAGTTCTCAACTTTCTGCAAGTTGTAATTTAAATGGAAGAAAGATAAATGATGACCAATAATCCTTATTTTGCTGTCTCAAATTTGCTAAATAAAACATCCATTGTCTGAATTGAGTGGTCTGAACTAAATGGACCTGTAGAGTCGATCTCTACTGACTCTAATGTTTTGTCTAATAAAGGCTTATTGGAAGAGTATTTACATGTTTGAAAGGTTTTATGAGATGAAGGAAAAATGAAAGTTCATGTTGTGTATCGCTGGCAAGTGCAGAGTTCAGACAGATTCACCAGTGCACCACTTCTTAAGCAGAACTTTATTGTAAATCAATTATAGTAAGAAACTAAAGAACAATATTTTAAAACATCATTCAGAAAGATGCCTTTTAGAAAGTGGAGTAGAAATACCTTAACTTTCTTGTTTGTTAGCTGTGAACTTTGACACGCAACAGAATATTGGTGGGAGAAAAGGCAAGAAAGAAGGAAGTAAAGGTCAAGAAACTCTTTCTGTTCTGTTACAGATCACACACACTGTGCTCTTTGTAACATGCAGTTGAGGCCATAAGATGAGCAACACAAGCTTGTTTGTGAGTTGAGGAAGAGTTGAACTGTCAGGCTCAGAGCAGCAGAAATAATTGCTTGAGGACTTGTATTTACAGATACACACACACACACACACACACACACACACACACACACACACACACACACACACTTGAAGAAAGGAACAACCTTTTCGTGGCAGATAGTGTGTTTTCCCCGAGAGTGTCTGGCCTTGTGCCCTAGTCAGGGCCGCTTGTCAGTTTATCTCACATCCTGACATATTTCTCATACTTCTGTGTTTACCTCAACCGGAGTAGATGAGGTTGACCGGTTGTCTCTGACCTGGTGTTTCTTTTTTACCCACAGAGATGTGAGCTGTGTCCCCACAAAGATGGAGCCCTCAAGAGGACAGACAACGGAGGTAGAATCCCTCTCAGCTCTCACACTCACACACACACACACACACACACATCTGTGGTGAGCCTCTTGTGTATTTTGTCATTAATTGCATGTCACCGGCAAGTTTAAGGGGGTGTGAGCGTGCTGGGAGAGTTATGTTGGTGTTTGTTGTGTGTGCTGCTTCTCTCTACCGTCCTAGCCAGTCAGTGTTTTATGAGTGTGTGCGTGTGTGTATGTATGTTTATGAGGGGGCGGGCCAGGATGGGTATAGTGCATGGCCTGTGAGGAGTCTCCTCTCTGGGTTCACTGGGAGGTCAGCTTGGTGGAGACTGTAAATATTCTGTGCGTATGTGAGTGTGTGTGTGCGTTTGAGTCAGTCAGAGAGAGAGGCACAGCTGTGGGATTGTGTCCAGGCCTGCAGGGAGGCATCAGGACAACACTAACACACACCGTTTTACTACTTTCTCTTTTATTTTACCCTTCCCATGACCCCTCTCTCCCTCTCTTTTTCCTCCCGTTTTTCTCTCACCATCTCTTGTCCATTCCTCTTCACTTGTTGATCTGTGTGGTAGTTATTTCAGGTGGGACAGTAATAAAGCCGAGCAAAGGTATTAGTCTGAAATGGGTTTTTGATCCCGCATCTTAACATATAGCAGGCAGAGAGGAAAGAAAGGACAGAGAGCTACCTAACCTGGCCTCTTTTTTGGGTCTTCTTTTTTAGTTGTAGATACCCAGTAAATATTGCTGCTCTCATTATAGCAGGAGTTTAAAGATGATAACATACAAAGTTGGAAGAATTTGCACACTGAACCTTTTCAAACACAATCTGTCACATCCTTATATTTATGGGGTGTCAGCAACAAGTTCACTTCCCACAAGTCAGTGTGAAGAAATATTAGATGTGGTAGCAGTGTGGAAATTTACATTAGAATATTTTTGATAGTGCTGATGTGGTTTTACTGTTCATTACCTGCTGCAGTAAGAACAAAATGCAGTTAGTCTTGTTTTTACCTGTCATGGTTTTGCCATGGTTTACCACAGAAGCTCATAAAGCCATTATCAAGACAACCTTTTGCTTCTTTTTTTGTTTGACGTCCTGATATGCTACAGTTTCGTTATCAACAAAGCTGAAGCTCATGGTCTTCACGCTTTGGGTTCTGATAACTTCTTGGAGTAAGGGATGTTTGTAAAGGGTGCTTTGTTGGGTTTTTTAAGTGTGAATGCGTAGTTTGAGGAGGAAGGCTGTGCCACTTTTATAGTCCTGTTTTATAGGCCTCTTCCAGATTCTTGGAGGGACTTCAAAACAACAACATGCCCCCATTTCACACCCGCCGCCTCCCCTCCGTCCCGCCCTCTGCCCTCCTCCCCCTGTCCCGCAAACCAGGTCAAAGGCAGGTCAGGGGTTCAACTGTAAGTTTAAGCCTGTTTTTGTTTCCGCTATGGGGAAAAACAGACACCTCCAGTGTGGCAGGAGACTCCCACCTCCAGTTGACCTCCCATTGACCTCCTTCTGCTCCTCCTCAGCTCGTCGTCAATTCTGCTGCCACTCCACCATGCCCCACTGTCATTCCACCGCCCCCAGTTTGTCTTCACTGACAGGCAGCTGTGTGTGTGTTAAGGCTCAATAAACAGCTACTTCGATAGATTAACTACCAGTTTGCAAATAAAATATTTACGAGTCCAGACCACATTTAGGTTGTGTTTGGTTCTCTTGGTTTGGGCCAAAGGAGTTTCAAAGGAGTTTCATCCATTGTGGCCATTTGGTCTACACCATTTTGGGTTCACATCTGTAACAACCGAAAGTTGCAAAGTTTAATGTTCTGACAAGGAACTGAGTCTGAAGGCTTTATTTTAGCTTCACGTATGGTCACAAAGAGCTCAGAAAGAAATAGACATCAGCATTAATCAGAACTGTACTGGACTTTAATTACATTGTGCAGATAGAGTCAGGGGTTATGATGTATCATGTAGTGCAACATGATGGGTGCGAAGGGGGACCATCATCAGCTGTATCAGTTTGATCGTGTGACACATGCCAGAGTTTATAAGGCAACGTTCCCACCAAGTCATATAACTCAGATCAAACACAGAAGCACAGAAAGTCAGTTATGCATTTAGTGTAGAGACGTCACATTTTTTGGAGTCTGTGTTATGAGTTGCAACTTTGAAGAATGTGCAGAAACGGGGTGGTTCATAAATCTTCGCGCAAGCTCGGTAATGTTGCCACAAAATACCTTTTGCTGTCATTTATGTGTAGAGGTTGTTTTCTGTGTGTCTCTGTAGGCTGGGCCCATGTGGTTTGTGCCCTTTACATACCTGAGGTAGAATTCGCCAATGTCTCAACTATGGAGCCCATAGTACTCCAGTCTGTGCCACATGAGCGCTACAACAAGGTAACAGAAATCATCTGTGCATTTAGACGTGTCACAAAATCCCATTTACAATGTCATTACAAGCAACCGAGTCTGTTTGTGAATTAAAATGGTTGTTTTAAGTCTGTGTATTTCTGTTGTGTGTGTGTGTACAGACATGTTATATCTGTGAGGACCAGGGCAGAGAGAGCAAAGCAGCCACTGGAGCCTGCATGACCTGCAACAAACATGGCTGCAGACAGGCCTTCCATGTCACATGGTGAGCCTCACTCACATCACATTAACCTCACAAAGACAAAGAAGCAGATTGTTTTTCAGTTTCTTCACTCAAAGCCAGTCTGATACATTGCATATACTGTTGAGTATTTTAATACAAAAACCTTTGGGAGAAACTGTTTATATCAAGATTTTCATGTATTCCACTGCTTCAGGCGCTTAGAGTGTAAAATAAACTTTTTGACTGTCTTTTCCACTTCCTTGAACACAAATCGTATTTTTTGCTTATTGTGTAACAGTGTTCACATGTATTTTGTTTTTCACATCCCTTTCATGTCCTTTACACGACTCTTCACCACAGTGCCCAGTTTGCGGGGTTGTTATGTGAAGAACAAGGCTCAGACGCAGACAATGTCAAGTACTGTGGATATTGCAAATACCACCACAGCAAACTGGTAAGTGTTCTCTCATATTTTTGTCATATACCACAGATAGCATGTCTTTTGATGCAGTAAACCACATCTCCATTCTTGTCAACTAAAAAAGACTTATTTGTAACGCTGACCTATTTCTGCAAATGAAAGTTAAGTTAAATTAATCATTTGTTGCACCACTTAACCGAGGAGCAAGCTTGTGTTTTTTGTTATGAGGGTGTAAACATACAATTTGACATTTGATTACATGTATATGACAAGTCTTGCTCTTTAGCTTGTATTAGGCTCATGCAGGCACATGTTTCCCCATGACATGAGCATTGAACAGTTTAATTTAAGTATGAAAGCAGTCTGACTTGCAGCAGTTAGTGTTTGTTGCACCTGACCATATGTATATGCACGGAAGTATCTTTAAAAGTTGTGTGTCTATTAAACAAGTTGCATCAGGATTTATATGATATTTATTCCACTAACTGCAAGGACAAATGACTGTTCATACACAACACACACATACTGGTTTATCTTTAACACAGTGGGAAATACTTTTATCCTGTGAATGGCTTTTTTATTTCTCTGCTACCACTGAGAGATTACCTACCATCATTTCTTCCATCTTTTTCCTCCCTCAGTCCCACTCATCCCTGTCTCCTCAGAATTGTCCTCCTCTTTCCTTCACCTCTCCATCTTTTTTCCAACCTTTTCTCCATTGTTGGTTTCCTGCTTGGCCCTTTCCCTCCTTCAGATATCTTCCTGTCTCCGTTGGCCTCTATGTTCTTTCCCTCCATCTGTCTTTTTCCCCCAAATTTGCTTCCTCTTTCAGTGTACCCCCCCCCCCCCCCACTTGCCTCTCTTTTACTTGTCATTTACCATCCATCCCCCTTTACATCTACTGTTATTCCTCCTCCCTTCCTGATTCTTCAAATCTCTCAAACAGTGGCCTATCATCTCCTCCTCCACTCCCTTGTGTATTGGCACGAAGTGGGTTGGTTTTGCAGGTGCTGGATGAGGTCCTTTTGAGCCTGGTTTTCACTGTAAGGTCAAGCAAGGTTAATAAGGCTTAGTCATTATTTATGTATTTCAAATTCTTCGGAAAATACAATGTCAGTGATTTAGCATTTAGCTTTTATTATTTGGTCACCAGGTATAGCAGTAGCTTTTGTGCTGCTTTGCTTAAATTGGACACATGGTTTCCATAAAAAAGTGAGGTCAGTGCTGTTTTCTACTCTTTTCAGAGTAGACAGGAAGAGTAGACATAGGAATACACATAGATTTGTTCATGTGATTTGAAAGACATTGAGGTTCACTCAAAGAGTCAGGATTTTGACTTACAATTGGCCTTCACTCTTAAATGTCAGGTTACCAGTTACTTGTCCATGAACATAGTCCTACCTCATCTATTATAGTCTGGTAGCCTTGCTCTGACTATGCAACCAGCATAATGCAAACCCGGATAGCTAGCCATTGTCATGCAGAATTCAGTCAGATAAGAGGAGAATGAAAAGGAGAGGCATATCAACACACAAATCCAGCAACTGGATATGCAGAGGAAATGTGTTTTCAGCACACACACCCACTGAAGAGACGTCCTGTTGTGTTCCAGATGTTGTTCCACCTCTCTGGTAGTTAACAACATATCACAAGATATACGCACACGTGTGTGCACTTACACGCTCTGCGTTAGTTGAGGGAGGGACGCAAATATGAAAAGCAAAAAAGTGACTTGATTATTATGATTTCTGGAACAGTGGCAAGATAGAAACACAGGACAAGCTTCAGACAATCTACACACACAAACACACACATCTGACATTTTGCGATGTCAACAAGCTGATGGAAAGAGTCATGCTGTTATATTGATCATGTATGAATGGCTTTGGATGCTGGGGCATAATGTCATTAAGATGGGATTGTATGGATGACAGGAATGCCCGAGAGGGAATCAATGATGAGGAAAGTAATGTTGTTAGCAGAATGGGTTTCATAAAATACCACTTGATGGATGTTTACGGCATGTTAGCAACATATGGTATTTGACTGGACTCAGTCAGGAGCCAAATCTAATTTCAAACTTGGATTACTCTTGTTTAGTCTGGACAACAGTGAAATTTATCTTTGGCAATATTTCATCAAGACTATATATGAATGAAAATAATTTGCATTGGCACTGGTCGATGCATCAGATTTACTTTTCCAGTAATCTATGCAGGGCGTTGCTGGCACTCAGCTGCGTTTGGTTTGAAGCATCTTCTGTAACGGTGACTGGCAAACCTTGTAGCATAACTTTCCGTCCCCAGCTGTTCCTCCAAAGCAACTGGTCTCTAGCAGTGAAAACACGTTTACAGGGCAGTTAAGCTGTATTCATTGAATTGAAAGTGTAACAAAGCAGAAAATCTGTCCCCAAAACGGTGCAAAGAAAATAAACCCAAAAGTTGAGTGTTAGAAGTTAATTCTGCTTCTCTTTTGGCTAGTTGATACAAAATCTTTTTCTTTTTCAGGCTTGTACTGTCAGGTTGAATGATAATCTGTGTTTAAGAAGAGGTTTTTAGTGTTGCTCATCAGGAGCAGTTAAGTCTGAACTCTAGTAAGGGTTAACTTGCAGTATGTCAGCATCGAAATCCAGATATAGACTTTCAAAAGGGAAAGCATTGCCATGTGCCTCAGACAGTCAGCTGCATGTGAAGCCAGAAGAGGATCATGGTGTACCAGGCTGCCCCGGAGAGTCAGTTTTTACATGAAATGCCAAAAGAAACCCAGTCTGTGGTCATAGATCTGTACTTCTGAATAGAGACTGGATAAACAAAAACCTTGATCTGTGCCTGGAGGTAATATGGCTGTAATTTGTGGATGTAGTTGTGTATCACCATGGAAACAGATATTATGTGCAAGAGCAAGCTGTCTTGGACTGAGATCGATAACCAAGACCCCTCAAAAGTGTCCCATGATGCCTCTTTAGATCCTAGTTTTTGCAAAGGAGTTTTAAAACAACAATAAAACAACTTATGGTTGCATTGGGTTTTACTGTTGTTTCAATCCTGATTGTTTTTGCAATGTGTAGTATTTATGGTCATTCTATGCTTGAATGAGTGTGCCTAATGCTTACATTTGGTCAGAGAAAGTTGAAAAGGTATGGGCATTTTTTACAGTGGAGTTATGTGTTTTTGTTTTAAATGCCTACTGCCTCCATGCATTTTTTACTCAGTAGTGACCAGTAAGCTTACTCCTGCAATCAATGTTCGTGACAATGTTTTTTGACTGTTTTTGAATTGAGTTATCCTTGAGTTCAGTCAGCCTTTTTTAGTTTAAGTTAACTTTATTTTATATTTTTTTAATATCATAGAGTTCTTTTTCGTCTTATAATAGCCTTTTTTCTTTGGACTTCATCGAGTAACTTGAAGTTCCTCTTTACTTTTTAGCGAAGGAGCAGGGGCCGTGGTAGTAGGTCTCAAAGCTTAAGTGACTCTTCCACTCAGTGTATGGATAGACCTCCAGACGAGGACAAGAAGGTAAGACAGCCCTCAGATCTTACCCTCTCTATGCCTTCAACCCACGAGTGTGACTCCATCAGAAGCATATGCCCACACTATTGCACGCTCAAACTGTGGAGGGACAGGCAAATACACAGGAAAACCATTGATCAATAATAATTTTCAATGGTTCTTATAATGACTCAATAAGTGTTTATGGACACGGTCATTGAATATATTGGCAGCACATTATTTACAATTACTTACTACCTTACTTACAATTACTACAAAGTGGAGTTTGAGAAGACATTTTCTTGCTAAATTAGCAATTAGCATTAGAATTCACGTACTATTAGAAAAAGAGGTGTGTGGCTTTGATCAGCTGTTGAAAACTCATGTTCACAACAGCATCGGATATTTTTTAAGGTTCTCTATGCTGTCATATCTTAAGATATTACACTTTGACTACTGACCAAAGCCCCAGCAAATTTCTGGCTCACTATTAAACCAGTTGATTTGAGAAAAGTGAGATTGAAATATTGTGAAATGGATGGATGATCTTGAAAGCGACGCCTTTGGTTTCCTTAATAATTATTTAATCAATATATTCCTGAGGAAAAACGTATGCTATAGATGTACCTGATTTGAGCTTGGTGTCAAGACAATTGGGAGTGTAAAAATATGTATCACCTCAAAACACGTCAATGTGTCCTTCAGTTCTCCTCAATAAGGCCTTTAATATCACAGAAATCCTTTAATTTAATGCTAGTATGACTGCAGCCCGTATACACCCACCATTGCCACCCACCAGCCTCTAATGAATGCTACATTAGTGTGACTTAATCAGTCACAGCTGTTAGCAGAACATGTAATCACAGGCTGTGAAAAATCTGAATTTACAGGAGGTGTCAAGTCATTTGTTCCACTTTTTGTTTTTTGACATGTGTACCGAGCCCTTGTCAGAGCAGAGGACATGACCCCAACTGCAGTTGAATTAAACCTATGATTATCAAGAACCAGCATGATAAAATAGTCATGAACACTTCTGCTCACAGACACTGCACTTCACACTTTTACAGGATTATAATAGAGTATGATAGGTGCAGTAGGTATTGGAGACATTGAAGCCACTATAATGCACTAGAAAAATCTCAGGACTGTCCCTTTGCAGTTGAACTGCTTAGAAAGAGCGTAGTATTCTGTTCAGTGTCATTGATCCTCCCCACCAAACTCAAGAATGTGCCCTGTTTGGACATCACTTTGAAAATGCATCCATCCTCACTCCCTTCTTGAGTAGCGATCACTGGGAAGACTTTACAGGATCCAAATATTGAGGTTGTTGTTGGCGCATGAAGTCAGCTTTATCAAGCAAACAGGGTCGCCGCAAAGAGCGTCGTAGTAAACAAAGGCCGCTCATTTGATCAAACAAGCAAGGACAAATACGTAACATACTCAGACACGCTTTTGCGTGTGTGCATGCGTGAGAATAATTTAGCCAAGGGAAGACCACCTCAGGAACAAGAAAAGGACCCTTTCTCAGTTGCTGTTTAACAAACGTGAATCACAACAGAATCTTGTCTAAGTAAAATAATTTTTTTGTGAAGTGATCTGTCAAGTCGTTTGCTTACAATTCTTCTAAGTCATCTAAAACACTCTACATCTGTCCCCGATGTTTATTCTAAGTAATGAGTAATGCGGCTTCTCAGTGCATACTAACTGCATTAGTTAAAACCAGTTCAATTTACGAAAGGCATGCTTTAAATCTGCATTAGACAAAAAAGGCCTGTATTAACACGATATAAACCAACTGTGAAAACAAATGATTCTTACATAGAGTACTGAGCCTAATGAAAATATTACAAGTGGCTGTTTTTTTAATTAATTAAAAAAAATTCTACACTGAAAGCATTTTAGCCGCCTGTTTTCTATATACTGTATGCTATTTACCTCAAGTTTTCAGTAAAATCTGGTCAATTATATCCATTTTCTGTTCTTATGAATATACATAATGAAACAGTTATAATAAATAATGAAGACTTTTTTTCTGAAGATGCACCATTGGTGTTTTCAGATTGAGGAAGGCAGAATGAATTGATGCATTTTGAAAGTGCCTCTTGGCCCTGCAGCCAGCTCCACGGTCCTAAAATCAGAGGAAGTCGGCTCCTCCATCGAGCTTGTTATTGTCACCTGAATGGTGTGACATAATTCCTCCCCTTCCACTGAATGAGATGCTCACATTCTGATGAGATGTTGCGTTCATTTTTTAACGTGTGATTATGCAGACAGCTCATTAGAGATGATGGTGATGATGCTATTCCAATAAGACTTTTGATGTTTTGAGTTTCCATTTTATCTTTCAGTTGTGGTTCATTATTTTGGATAAAAAAACCCAAAAGAGGACAGTAGATTTATCATTTTTAAAGTAATTAGTGGAATCCAAATATAGCTTTTAGCATGTTTTGACATTTTATCTGTCTACTTAGTCATTGTGTCAAACAATGCAAGCTTCAGCATGATTGTGTGTGCGTGTGTGAGTGGATTTGTCCACATACTACTGAGCCCCTCTGCCCTGGCTTTTGTTAATTCTGCCTTATTTGCATCAGTTAGAGTACCTCTTTTCTCTCTCACTCACACTCACACACACACTCTCTGTTTTCTTCTCTCAGTCTCTTTCTTTTTCTCTATGCACATTCCAGGGTCAGAGATCAGTAGGCTCAGATTTGTGTGTGTGTCCACACATGCATTTGTTATGTGGTTTGGAGGCTCAGATGTATACCCACCCCGTGTTCGAGCCTGCAGTCAAACTACAGCAGGGGCTAAAAGATCCCCCACTCTGGCCGCTTAGAACAGGCCTGCAGGAAACACACACACATCCATACATACACAATGTCTGGTCAGTAATCCTGCAGGAAACTGCACAGGGGAATTCCTGCCAGGCCAGGGCGGATTATTTTCCCCCTTACTTCCTGTTCCTCCATTTCCCCCCGTCTTCCCTCTCCGCTCCTCAGTCCTCCTCGCCTCGGTGTCTGCACCCTCTCATCTTCCTCCTGAGGCCATTGCATTGACTTGTAAAGCATTTAGAATACATGTTATGTCAAATTAGCAGTCATTATTTTGTCTTTGCATCATTGACAAAGGCCATTTATGTGTTACATAACAATGTTAAGTGTAATGAATTTATATTTCTTGCCCACAAACTCTACAGCAAGTAGAGATCGCACAGTCTTTTAAACGTTGTGCCATTCAAAAAGCCATTTGGTTTAATGTTGGAATGAAGCCATTAATTGAGTCATCAATTAACAGAAAAACATTAAACAGTAGTTTAGATAATTTTTGAATTTCCATGTAATTTATCAATTAAAGATGCTAAAACATTCTGTGGTTCTAGCCTCTCAAGTGTGAGGATTGCTGCTTTTCTCTGTTTCATTTGATTAGAAGCAAAATTTTTGTGGGCTTTGTACTATTGGTTGGGCTAAATAAGCAATTTGAAGATGCCAGATTAGGTTTTAGGAGTTATTTATGGCTATTGCTCACTCTGTTTTGTTTCACTCATTTTATTAAGAAAATTATCAATTGATAAACAATTGTAGATGAAGAGAGGAGGAAAACTCTAATTTAATACATTTAGTTTTAGTGACCAAATGCAAAAGTCAAGATGCATATGTGTACCAAGAGACAAAAGAGATTTGCGCATATTTTCAGAAAGAAAAACAGGTTATAAGGAATAGTGTTTTTCTCCTGAGAAGTCCCCCACTTTCCCAGAGCCCCATGATCAGCATTCGACATAGATGGAGAGGATTTCAGCCCGCTGTTGTACTGCTCATTGCTGGGGAGTTTGTTGATAAATAGATGTGGCCCTCATCCTCCGCCACTGCTTATATTTACCCCACACAGTCTCAAAGAGCACTCGGACATGTCAAATGATCAGGCTGCTAATGGTCAGCAACAGAGAAAGAGGGGAAAGGACACGCTGAAAGGCTTTGTCTCTGCCTGTATAATCAATTGACCTGATTGATAAGGGTGTGTCAGGGTTACATTGTGTGTGTGTTGTGTTTCCCACGCCCAGTGCCGTGTGTGCGTGTGTGTGTGTGCGCGTGCGTGCGTGTGTGTGTGTGCGCGCGTGCGTGTGTGTGTGTGTGTGTTATCTGACCCTCTCAGCTCAGCCTCTGTCCATCAACACCTTCCTCTGGAATGTTAATGAAAAACAACAAGGGAATCCCAAAGAATTTACCTCTCTGTCTTTCTCTTACTCTACTTTTCTCTCCAGTGTCATCTTTAAAGTTTACAGTCTTACTTTGTAAAGTCACCCACTCTGTCCCATGTTCCACTTCCGTTATCTGCTTTCTTTTCGGCACTTTGGTTTTACATAGTTCTAAACAGTTAGTTAAAAAGGTGACCAACATAAAATTAGAGCTGCTCCCTAAAACTCGATGATTGGAGCCATGAGGCAAGAAGACCCCGAGCCGACTCACATTTTGTGAGTTGAATCACTGCACTTTTTTGGTTTTTGGACACAGAGCAATCCAGGAGCAACAGCATGTCAGGCTGTAAACGGAAAATCCTGGTTTGGAGAACAGTCCTACAGGGAAAAATGCAATAATCAAGTAACTAATTGTCGTAAGAGTTGTCAACCTCTGTAATATTTTATTTCTTTCCGTTATGTATCACTGGTAATTGATTATGTCTGGGTTGTCCGCTGTTGTTCTGACAAAGTAAGCAATTTAAAGAAACCACTGTGGGTTTGGGTATTTTCACTGTTTTGTGACATTTTATAGACTAAACCGTTACTTGATTAATTGAAAAGCTAATTGCTGGCGGTTAAAAAAACCTTCACAAACACTTTTCTGCCAGCAGGTCAGTCATTACAAACTCATGCCCTGCAGCCAAACATTGTTTATACTCACAGAACTCTATTTTAAATTATAGCAAGGATCCCAATGTTTCCAAAAACATGAAATATGTCAGCTTTTTTGTGGAAATGTGTTGAAAATGAACATACAAAATATGAATGATATTGCCAAGCTGAATGGAATAACATGATTTTAACAACCTTGAAGCTACTTAACAGAAAATAAGAGGGAAAATAATTATTGCAGCCTTGGTTCCAAGTGATACCAAGAAATACACACACAAACCAAACTCTTAACCCCAGAGCGTTAGCGTTAGCGGAAGCCAGTGTGCAGAGAGGTTTCAGTGGAGCTGCTATCTCCTGATTTGACTGATGATGTCTGTTAACTGCCAGTCATAGAGGAAGTCTGTCTAAACTGTCACCAGCCTCCATGCAATCACTCCCCGACAAGACCCTGGGGCTAATAGAAGGGGAAGGTTGGTTTCTGGTGTTTCTGAGTTGTCATGACACTGAACATTACAAGCATGTTGAGTCCCATGTCATCTCTCAGGATCGCTGCATATTTTCACCGTCCCTTGGAGAGTTCATCTGCGTGTGTGCTCATGTGCCCGCATGCGTGTGTCTGCGTAGAAGTGTGTGCGAGCGTATGTGCACCTGTCTGCTCGTGTGCACGTGCAGGGAGGTGTCGGGGCGCGGGGCGTGCATGTGAGGTGCAAATGCGCTGCCACCCAGTCGCCACATCAAGGGTGCGAGAGGAGGGTGGCGGCGCGTTCGATAGCAAGGGTGTAAATTGAGCTGTGATCGTCCAAGAAGAAGGATATGATCGGATGAAACAGCGGGACCTTGTGCGCTTCGGCGCCATGCACTTAGACATACTCTGCCCTAAACTGCGGTGTGCTGAATTCCTGTTGCCCCCCCCCCCCCCTTTTTTTTTTTTTTTTATCTTTCCTCCATCACTCTCTTGGTGTTTGTGGATCTCCAAGCTTTCATCTCAGGCTGAGCCTTTGAAATGCAATGCTCTCTCATTCTGTCAGCCACACACATTCTCCCTCTCCTGCGCTTATATCCTAAAAACTCCTTTTGTTGGTTTTATTTTTGCCATCACTTTGGCTTTTATCTTCCACAGAGCACTTGGGGTGGTCCAGTATGTCTCCACATTCAGTGTTTTCCCAATCTTCCTAAGATGCAGAGGACTATAAAATAGTAGTTGTAGGATGTCTATTTTACTCTGTCTGTCTTTATTTCTCTCCCCACTGTGTCTTAAGCAGCTTCACCTAACTGTTTCTCCTTTTTCTTCCTTGTTCTCCATGCTCAGAAACACAAGGAGCGGGACAGACACAAACCAAAACACAAGAAGACCATGGACATGTCGCCCTCCCTCGTCCTTCCAAACATCATGGTCCCTGACAAGGTGAGGCCGCTCCTCCACTCCCCACTCCGTTGCTTTGGTGAATTGTAACTGGGCTAGTTAAATATTACAGCAGGGGTGGCTGGTTGACTTTTTTTCTTTACCTTGATTAACCTTTGATACTCTTCCTCTTTCTCCCTCACACATCCTAATCTCCCGCTGACCTTTCTCCCATTTTTGGTCCTCCCTTTCCCATCCGGCTTTGTTTTGATAATTTTGTTTCCCTGTTCCGGTGCTTCTCATGGTTCCTGTCCTCCCTTTCTGTTCACCCATAATTCTTCATTGTGCTTCCTTCCTTTTCACCTTCCTCCTCCAGACCTACAACAGCAGCGCAGTGGGAGGTGTCACCTCTCTGCCAGCGCCCTCACAGAAGCGAATGGACGACGGCACCGCCCGCTTCACCAACGCCAACTTTCAGGAAGTGTCGTCCACTCACTCTGGCGGCAATTCCAAGGACGGCTTGGCTGCCGACGCTGGGAGGGCAGCGTCTGAGGTGAAGAACAAGAAGAACAGTGGTGGAAGTCATGCGGTGGGACCGAGGGGCGGCCGCAAGTCTCTCACATCCTCAGGGAAACCCCTCCCCTCCGCTGTGGTCACCATGGCAACCTCCTCCACATCTGCCTCTGCTTCCACTGGGCCTTTCCACCAAGGTGAATTGATGGCTACAAATAGTCCTGTTTGTTAATTTCCCCACACTGGGAATTAACCCTGCAGTTAGAAAAGTGGAACCGCAGTGAAGAATTGCCTGGAGTTCCCTCTCTGCCCACCCCCAAAAATCTGCAAGTGCAGCACAATTGCAATTACAGAAATGTTATGAAACCCCAAATAAGAGTGTGATTCATGCGTTTTATTTGTGCATTTATGTGTGCTGTGTTATTTTCTGGATTTTGGCCCGACACCAGACTTTTGTGTGTGGCCGCGATAACGGTGTTTCGTCTCGACTGGCCTCTGGCTCCTGTAATCGGGGGCCCTGTCTGGGAAAAGACCAACACACGCACAGACAGACAGAAAGAAAGAAAGAACATGTGGGGAGGTCAGGACCTGAAAGGAGTCGGTGCTCAAGCTGAGCTCCTGTGTTTTGTACAGAACCTTGAAGTCCTTGTCAGGTGTGTTTGTTTGTGTATCTAGCAGAGAGTGTGTGTTTGGGTATCCATCCATTTGAGTGCTTTCAAGGCAGTTGGTCTGTTACATGGAAGGACTACATGATGAGGGAGGCCTGACTGTACAGCAGATAGAGAGCGAGAGAGCAGATAAAATGCTTATTTTGGTTATCTTGTTTCTGCTGCTCCCATGATGATGGAAGGGAGAGTCATTTGGAAACTTTTCCAGCTGTAATGTATGTTTCCTCTCTGTTGTCTCTCTTCTGCTCTCACCCTTGGTCTCACTCTCATCTCACATTTCATTCCTGTCTCTCTCCACTTCTGTCTTTCTCTCTTTTTCCTGCTCATTGTCTATTTTCCACCTGTATTTCTTTCCTCCAGGCCTCCTGTTGACCAGTGCCAGCAAGACACCCTCTGCTCCTTCCTCCTCAGACTTCCTAAGCTTCTCAGATTCATCGTTGCGTCCCGGGGGTGGAACAACCTTCTCCTCCCCACCGTCTTTCAGCAGCTGCCTTGTGAAGCCGAGCTCGGAGGGTGGAGCTTCAGAGGGAACTACGACACTCTTCGGTTCCCTGATGTCCGCCACTACAGCTTCTGCAGGTACCAAACAGTCTACCAACAGTCACTTAAAGTTTTATTATCAAAGTATTTTTTAGTTGTGCAGTTGTGTGCTCAGTTATTTGTTTTTACCTTTTTTTGTGGTCAGATTTTTTGGTCTCATGATTACGGTGATGTGATGGTTTTTATGGAATGTTTCCACCACCATTTGTCAGATGCATTGTAAGGAAAAACAAGGAGAAAGTTACTCAGGTGGTTCAGAAAACCTGTGTTACAAACTGCAGGTGAGAAGTTTGAAAGATGCAAACTTTTAACAGTAAGAAGGGTTTAACCAAAGACACTCATCAGGCTGCATAATGTGAAGCACATGATCTAGTGTTTTTTGAAGTTTGATACATGTTGGGGACAGAAAATCAGGATATCTCAATGTCTCCTGTGTCAGTTTTGGCTTCTGTTCTGGAAAATTGCAATGGGCCTCTAACATTTCATAGACCAAACGACTAATAGATTAATTGAGCAAGCAGCGGATTAATTATAAATGAAAGTAATCGTTAGTTGCAACCCTAATTTACCAGAGAACTCATGAAGCAGGATGTGCTTTCCTCCTAAAGTAGATTCTTTGATGGATCTCAGGCCAACAAACCACAACAAAACACCAAGAGACCGCAGGCTTTTTGCTTAAATATTCAACTCCGCTTTCTTATCATTTCAGTGGGCGGGAAGCTGTATGAGAATTCCCACAGTCACACAGCTAGTGAGATGACAAGCCTCGGTGGGTCTGCTGGCTACAAACGGTCTCAACCCTCCAGCTCAGGGACGGGGATCGGAGGAGCAGCGGCAGGAGGAGGGGAAGACGGGGTGAAGAAGAAAAAGAAGGGCAACTGGCGAAACAGATTTGGACCTTGCTTCACCACAGACGTGAAGCCTTCAGAGGCAGCTCCCTCATTGACTCTGCCCACCTCCTCCACGGCCAACACCTCCTCCTCCACCGCCTCCCCATCTTCCTCCTCATCCTCGACGCTCTCAGGCCGGCCGGGCTTAGTTTCCAGCAGTGGATTAGGAGTGGGGGTCGGGGGAGGAGGAGGGGAGAGGGGGCTGGGGGTCATGGGTGTCAGCGGTGGGATTCAGAAGTCCCCGTCACTCCTCAGGAATGGGAGTCTGCAAAGCAACAGCGGCTCCGCAACCACTGGGACAGGTGAGGAGAACACGATAAGTCAACACACACAGAGAACACAAATGATGAGAACAGTTGAACGCTCAGATGTCACAATGAGACGTACTCTCAGGTCCTGTTTTTAGGAAATTATCTTCACAATTTTGTTGTAGCAATTGAAGAAATAGGCAGATATAAACCAAGAATTATCAGCAGATAATGTCCAGACAGACAAAGACAAAGAAGTTGGGTCATCACGATTGGGTCCCATCATGCTCATCATAGTGTCATCAGAAAAAGGGAATCTGCTCATGTGGTGCATTGTAGCAGTTTTTGTTCCTCACGTTCAGCTCCTGGCTTGTGGAGCTTTGTTGCCATTTGCCGCTAAATGCTGATGAATGAAACAGAAAGTGTTTGTGGCTCTGTGCAGCTAAGTATTGACATTACTGATCACAAATGGCAAGGATTTGACACACCTTTGTGATTGGCTCCTTATGTGCGTGTGTGTATGTCAAAAGCACGAGTCTATGTGTTCTGTGCTTACACACGTGGAAGTGGTCTGTATGTTGTCTTTTTTTTCCCATCGTGTTCAGTTGCTTGGCAACTGTCTTTATGCTTTGGAGTTCCCCTCTGCTGATGGAAATGGCTCAGTTCAGCCCCCACATCCCACATCTCCCCTTTCTTCCAGAATTACCACCCTTTTGTTTCTCGCTCCTGCCTCTCAGCTGCTTTCTCTTACCTGCATTTGGCTCACTCCTCAAATCCTCCTCTCACCTGTTGATGCTTTATGCAGTCGATGTTGTACGTATGTTTGCACGTCCAAATGCAAATGAGGAAAATAGATGCTGTCATTACACCAATGTACATCATTGATCATTAGGATCAGCAGTTACACATAAGGCACTTGCCTAAGAAATCCTTATGTCTGCTACTGAGGCTTTTTTAGATTTTTAATGATTCTTAATTCTGGAATAGTAAAATACAATATTTTTCATTTCTGTTATAAATTTCAAAGAGATTAAATACATCTTAAGGACAAGTATGTGTCCTTGACCTTCAAAATCTAAAATAAATAGCAGACAAGCCACTCAGTGCCAGAATCATAGAGGACAGTGAATCTGTCTGATATCTTGTTTTTCTCATGGCAGCATATTTCTATAAGTATGAAAGATTATGTGGCTGCTAAGAAGGAGCAAAACAATACACTGATCCTGATGAGAACATTTGTTACTTGGTGTGGTGTGACTGTATTTTGATACATACCACGGCCCTTTGTCTGCTTGCATATGCACTCAGGTGTAGAGTAGAGTTATTTTGTAGTATAGCCATCCTATAAATTTGTCATTAAAATTCAATATCACAATTTAATGGGGTTGATTGTGAATTGACAGAAATTCCCCCCTCTCTTTCTCTCTCTCTCTCTCTATATATGTATTATGGTAAAATATATATATATATAATTTTGACAATGAGAGGAAACATATTATGAAAGCAACATGCGACGGAGCAACTGTATAAAAATGGTTGCATCCTCGCAAACCCTCAAATTTATTGCCAAGTGTTGCTAATAGCTGAAGCACACGCTGTGCTTATCCATAAACATTAATATTCAGTCATGCTTTCAAAGGTGTGTTTAGGGGATATTTTTTATTTTCTGAGCTTTGAGCATTAGTTGGTTAGGCAAACTCAGGACTGCTGCCATTTGCCTTGTGAATATAATTTTTTGCAGCAGTGGTGGTTGAGGATAATTTTGTTTGTGATTCCACGTCCATCTGAGTTTTTGGCGCTTGTGATTTTCCCTACAGCAGTGGCAGCATTTCTGACCACAGCTGGTGAAAGAAGATAGGGGAAACAAAACAGTGGTGGTCATGTATGGCTGTGCATTATATATGTGTGTGTGTGTGTGTGTGTGTCTGTCTGGAATCATGTCTTCTTCTTCCTACTGTAAATATTTAGTTGAGGGTTAATGCAGGGCAGTAATGGGGAGGATCTTGGCATTTATCTCCCGCCCTCCATCCTGTCTGCTGACTCCACCATGCTGATGGATAGATAGTTAGCCTGATGCATATGTGTTGGAGGGTGGGGAGAGGCAGGGGGTTAGATTTTGGCTAGGTTAATGTTTGACGGCAGGGGGGTCATGGATGGGGCGGACAAGCTGGTAGAGCACAGTGGGGGAGGAACGATGTTTGGTGGACATTAATTTATTCAGGTCAGTGGGAGTGTGTGTGTATAAAAGAAAGAGACACGAAAACTTAAGATGCTTATTATTGCCGTTGATTCATACATTTGCTTATTTATGTGATGTTTTTTCTTCAGCTGCAGTTTTTTTTCCTCATCTCTGTGAAAACATCATTATCAGCAGCTTGGTCTCACTGCAAAACACGTGAGAGGAAGTTGTGAAAGCCAGGGAAATGCTCAGTGAACAGGATTTCATTTAAATACCAAATGAAGCTTGTTGGCAAGATATGAAGCTTGCATTTGAAATTTCTCCCTCACATCCTTATTAGTCATGTGTGTAGATGAGATTTGTTTTCTCATGCCAGTAAAATGCTTTTCTGCATTAGGGGAAATTATTTGGAGATTCATAAATTAAAACCTTTTTTGGCACTGTTAAATTTTAAGTCAGAATTTGCAGCCCTTTTTTATGTCATAAATATTTTTTTTTGTTTAATTTTAATGGTTTTGCAAATCAGTTTTAATCAGTATATTTAACAAGTGTGAGGCACTAAAAGTGTGCACTGGGCTTAAAAATATTTTTGGAGAACAGGGAATTTATCCAAAAAACAAAAAAAGAAAGATTAAACACTTGAAGCTGAAGAAAACACACACACACACACATTATGCAGAAAACCTCTAACAAACAGCACGTCTGAAAATTGGAGACAAGCAATTCCACATTGACAGCTCTTTCATGCACATCAGAAAGAAATGTGTGTATGTTCATCATCAGTAAACTATGCTGAATAAGTATAAAGTTAAAAAAATATATATATTTTTAGTTGAATGTAAACTAGTTTAATCGCCCCTCGGTTTTCAGCCTGAGTGTGTTTTGTATCTAACTACGCATAACTACTCTTGAATTAAGTTGTCTGCTCAAACTGTTGATTCTGCAACCCGTAAGCTTTATGAGTCTGTGGCACACCTACGTAGATTTTGTGATGCACGCATACAGACAAGCGCACACATGCAGACATGGGCAAGCACACACACACACAGATACATTGACTGCCCTCGATGTGGCTCCGCTCCCTCCACACATTGCCGAGATGTTTGAATACATTTCTGCTCTGTTGGTGATAGAAAATTCTCAGAATAACAAACGTCTTTCTGTTGCCATGATGGTGTTCAGTGTTTGTCTCCACATTCCATTTTTAAACCACGATTAAATGACTGTCTGTGCAGTTTTTCTTTTTTCCCCCTAAAAACAAGCTACAGGGCCCCAGTATTCAGCATCACCCTGCTGCTTACATGAAAATGTCCTCAGAAGCAGAATTTGGAGCAAGTTCTTAGTCAAAACACGGATTCATCTGTTAAATAAGAGTATGATGCCATCCACTTGGGTTTTAGATTGGACCTAACCCTCCCTTAATAGACAACATAGATTTCCTATGGAGATAATACCAGCTTGAACTAATCAAGGTGGATATTTTTAAGCTTACAGGCGTACTGAGCAGGAAGGGGAAAGGAACAGGAAGGTCGAGCGATGGAGGTAGTTGTGCTTCAGGGGTTTAATGTTATTGATCACACGGATAGGGTATAAGTTTTATAAGCTCAAGCTTGTGTGTGTATGTGTGTGTGTAAATGTTTTTTAGTCTTTTGTTATCCTAGGGGAAGTTTTAATTCTCTTCAAAAGCTGTGATCACGTAAGAATCAGTTTGTCTGAATAAAAGTCTTTGTGATATTTGAAAATGTTCTCACCACACTTCCTAAGTAACACCGGAAAAGAGCCGTGATGTAAACATGACTGTATACATTTTTGAATGCATTTAATTTGTTTAAAATAACTTTTATTAATTCAAGTGGTGCAGAATTTTTTGATGGAGCACAAAATCTTGCTTTTCAGTGAAAACCTGAGAATCGTCACGTTTGGAGCAAGAAGGTTTTTACCTAAAAATGATAATATTTTAAGTAAGTAAGTGATAGAAAAATAATACCAATACATATATTAACAATAATACCTTTTTTTTAATATGACCAATTTACACATTTGTTTTTAAATTATGTTAGCATTTAAAGTGTCATTTCCTGCATCCTTAAAAGCAACCAGAAAATAACCAGCTGTTTAGTTTGGATAAAAATAAAAATATAATTTTTTTTTTTTAATACAAGCATTCCTTATGGAGCATTGAGAACACAGCACACATAGACTCTGATTTATGAACATTGTTTAGTTTTGAGGCATTTTGAATAACCTCTGTAGTCGTATAACATAAAGTCAGTATGAATTCAGATGATCCTGTGTTTTTGGCCTGTTGCTGGCACAGTTTTGCGCCATCTCTTTGTGTGTAACTCTTTTCATCAGCAGTTCATCAGTGGCATGAGCTAAACTCTGATAAACTGTTGGTTTGGCCTCTAATCCAGCTGCTGAAAATCTTGCAGGAGCTCGTGCCCCCTGAGTCACGGCAGCCCTGCTTTGGGTATCAATTTTTCTGGTGCATATTACAAAGTGTTATAAATAGTATGTAGGACCATGTAGTGTTCGTATCTCTCTCTCGCTCGCTCGCCCTCTCTCTCCCTCCACCCCTCCCCTCCTGGCACAAAGATCTCTTGTTCCCCCAGTGAATGTGTGCTGCCCTGAGCCATTCAGGCTTTTGTGGGGCTGAGGGGCCCTCCATCCCCCCTCCCCCCCTTCTGCTGGGGTCAAAGGGGGGCAGGGGCAGGGCTTATCCCTGGTTAGTGGGCGAGCGCAGGGGTGTGTGAGGGGAGGGTGGGGGAGATTGGGGAGACAGAGCAGTGAGATAAGAGAATGGAGCAATATGTTTGCCTTGGTGATTTATAACTCATGTATATTTTGTAATGTTAAAATTCATGATTTTTAACAAGCTGAATAAAATAGTGTGTTATTAGTACAAAGAATACGTAGAGGGAGAAACTGTGCCGACTGATTTTCCTCCTCGTCTTCTGTCCCAATTTGTAAAAGCTTAGTGTGAATGATTTGTGTCATCAGATTTTTGACACTTTAGGTCACCAGCTCAGTGTGCGTGCGTGCGTGCGTGCGTGCGTGCGTGCGTGTGTGTATGAACTTCAGTTTAATATAATTGATGGAGTTTTTACGATCATAAAGAAACCAAATTATCTGACCGCACACTCAGGCTGGCCGGCATACTTAATCGTGCATTACATTTGTTGATTTTATTAATCATGCATTAAATTGGTTAAAGTCAACAGATCTGTGCCTTATTTAAAACTTAATTTTAGATGTTCCATTATCTCTGTAAATGATTCATGGTCTAATATAGCAATTTGTCCAGTTCTCCAGTTTTTGTTTTTTATTGTGAAAAGATGCATATAACAGATAATGGAGAAACTAGATATTGTACTGCTGTGGTGTCTAAATCTTTTATTGACATGTCATTATTCTATTAAACTGTGTTTAACATTCAGGTTATTTTCAACAGGAATATGGCATAAAGCGACATAAAAGGCTTTCTTACATTTTTTTTTTTCTTTCTTACATTTTTTCTTGTCTTTCTTACATCTTGCAAAGTAATGCATGTGAGGCAAGAATCCCAAGGAAATATGACAAACTTAAGAGCTGCTTCAATGTCAATGACTGTGACTTTTTGACTCATAGTAGAAAAAGCTTGCGTGATTCTAACCACATTAATTATGGCTCTATTCTATTCATGTGTCCCAGTAAACCATGCAAGTGTGACAGTGAGCCAGCAACTACATGGAACTTTTATTATTTACTTGTGCTTTTTACACTGTAATAATTAAAGTCACTGTAGCATCTGTCAAACAAGATTCCTCTAAAATCAGTGTTTTTTGTGTATTATTTAAATGTGGTATGAGATGTAGATAACACTGTTAACGTCTGTTACCTCTGGTTTCTCCACAGGTGTCTTTTCTGGTGTGGATGGGTCATCGTCGGCGACGGGAGCTGTCGCCGTGGGTGTGGCCGGCTCTGAGTTGTCCCAGCAACAGCAGCCCACGCCTTCACTAGCCCCTCCCTCTCCATTCACTGCCACCGCACCACTAACCAGCACAGCCTCCACACACGTGAGTTCAAACGCGACCTGAGCTTGAAACTCTCAGTGCCCTCCTCGCTCTCACATACGTGAAAATACGTGCTCATTAAACACACTCCATCTCTTTCTTTCTCTCACAAACACACGCCCTGTCTGTCTTCATTCAGCACTCTCTGCATCTGTCAATTTGCCCGCATCTCTCACATCTGTGAGCTGAAGTGCAGATAAACTGTGGGAACACAAATAAACCAAAGCACACTAATTAAATGTCTTCTGCACCAAATCTCTCAGCACTATTATTAATCCGCAGCATGTTAATTATGTGTGAAATGTGTGTGTCGTGACCTTGTGTGGATTGTGTTTTCTCAGCTCAGAGTTATTCTGTAGCTGATTTTATGCGGTGCACCTGTAGAGGCTCTTTCTGGTTTATTCAGATTATTTTTTTTATATTTATATATATATATATATATATTTTTTGTCACTGAACATTTCATTGAAACATCTACGATCCTCCAGTCTAATTCAGTAACTGGTGACCTTAGTGAGCACGGTCTGTATTGTTATTTCAAGTGATGTGTCTTTATTATTGAAAATGTTCAGGGAAACTTTGGAAAATCATAATTGTACATAAGAAAAAAGTAGAAATTTAGTGTCCAATAAAATGAAAATTCTGGAAAAACCAGCCAGGCTGTGTTATTGTAATACATACTCACACCATTATGATTCCTATCATGTCCCTTAATGTGGGGAAAATAGGAAAAAAAATCCCACCTCCACCTTAGGAAAATCCTTCCCATCAGGGATTTGTTTAAATTGTCAGGGATTTTTTTTGTGGATTTTAGATCATTTTAACTGTGTTTTTTTTTTTTTTTTTTTAACCACTTTCACTATATTCCCATTTAAACGTCAGATGTTGAAGCAACAGTTAAGCAGGTTTATCCAGATCGATATTAATTATGGTGATTTACAGACATAAGGTTGCAATTTTAATGCTTTTCTCCAGTGTGATAGTTTTTGGCGTTTCCCATTAAAAAAGACTCATCTTCCATCACTGACCCCAGTGTCCGTCCTTTAAAAACCTCCCCCAAAGACCACGCTCTGTCTCTGTCCACCCAACTCCATTTTTCTCCACGTACCACCTCTCGTTCTCTTTTTCTCACACACTTTCTCTCACCCTCGACCTTCCTTCTCTCTGGTCCCCATCCATTTCTCTTTTTCTCCCTCTGTTGTCCTCTGATGTAATGACATCTGACAAGCACCACAGTAGGGATGGAGGGATAGATGGAGGGTGGGTGGGAGGGATCGGGCCTGTGTGTGTGTGTGTGTGTGTGTGTGTGTGTGTGTGTGTGTGTGTGTGTGTGTGTGTGTGTGTGTGTGTGTGTGTGTGTGTGTGTGTGTGTGTGTGTGTGTGTGTGTGTGTGGGGGGGGGGGTTGCTCTCATGCCTTGAATTTGCTGGCCTGGCCTTCATCTTGCCCGGCTCCTCTCGGTTCAGCACATATTATAGAGGATGGGAGGCCCAGGGAAGCACAGGATATCACGCCTGTTTGCCGCATGTATAGATGAGTTTGGGCTGTAGCTGTGTGTGTTTGTACGTGTGTGAGAGAAAAATAGTAAGAGAGCAGTGGAAATCCAAAGTGAGGAAGACTTTAATAGAGAAAGAAATGTTTTTTTTCCCCTTCACATCCTTAAATCACTCCAGATTGTTACTAGCGTGTGTGTTGCTTTGTAAAGTATGATGCACAACTCTGGGCATCTGGGACACACGCACTCTGAATCAAGGCTGCAGAAATTACGCAACTTTACAAGGCACCAACAGCAGGCTTCCCCCAGTGTGTATGTGTGTGTGTTTGTGAGTGAGTGACAGACAGAGACCATTTGCTATTTTCAGTCCGCTAGTCGACTCCCGGCCTACTGTTATTGGCTATCAGCCCAGGACAGAGAAAGGGAGTGCGAGAGAGACTTTGAATGAAAAATGAATGAAAATGAAAAATGAATGTTGATGGGAAAGGGGGCAGGATTATGGCACTGAGGGGGAGGAGGAAGAGGGGAGGAGGAGGAAGGGGAGGGTGGTCTAGAAAGAAATCTGAAGTCATTTCAGTGAGGCGGAAAAATGGACGGAGGGCACAGGTTCTTTTTTTCTGTGAATTTAACTTTTAGCATTGGTGGGAATTTCCAGGATGCGTTCCAGATTTTGTTATTTTAGACAAACCGCTTTATGGCTTTGTGTGTTCTTGTGTTTGCACTAAATTTCAGTAAATGGATAAGAATGGCTTGACAAGCAAAAGATAGTACAAAGGCAGGCAAAGCTTCACAGATGTAGGATTTGCATGTACGCGCTGACATCAGTTAATCATCAAATAGTGTTTGTCACCATGTAAACTTTTTCTTTAGTAAATTTTATAGTAAATATGTTGTCATGCATTTTAGCTTGACCAGAAATGGTTGCACTCCTGAAACTTCCAAACAAATTGTGGAAGAACTTAAATGAAGTTTTCTGCAGTGTCTCGTGCTTTAGTCAAAGCTTTTTCTTTTACTGTTCAGCAACCAAAACAGTCAGCCATTTTGTTCTTTTAGATAGACCTGATGCTCCACCCTCGCTCTCCTCCCTCTAACCCCACCCCACCCTTCACTCTACGGTCCTTATTTGGGAAATGCCTTAATTGGATTAAACTCTATGCATCAGAAACACTTTGTCAGCATGTCAGCGTACTGTGGGGTGTTGAGGCTCTCTGAGCTGTGTGTGTGTGTGTGTGTGTGTGTGTGTGTGTGTGTGTGTGTGTGTGTGCGTGTGCGTGTGCGTGTGAAAATAATAAGCTGTGAATCCATAATAAATCCTTGTTTTTGGTGCATAAAAAGATAGTTAAGTGCTGTCAAATCCACATTAAGATATTTTTTTCTCCATTCAAAAAAAGCTTCACTGCCATGAAATAATATGGAGATTCCTTGTGATAAAGCAGAATAAGCAGTGGAGACACATAAAGTGAACTCTTACTGTAAAGGCGATTGGGTCTGTCGAATCCACACCTGTGTATGTGCAACGTGTGCTTTGAATATCAGTTCATGAACTGCAATTCCCTCTTGTACATACATGAAACTGCTTTGCTACTCTTCAAAAATTACAGTGGTTATTTTTTAAAGATATAAATAAGCTAAGCAATAGACATAAAATCAACAGAGAATGAATCCACACTTTTGAATATCAGTTTATCTTTCAGGTCCTTTATCATACAAAAATCTAAAAAAATCTGTTGGTTTTAGCCTCTGAAATGTGAGAATTTGCTTATTTTTTACTATTTTTTCATTGTAAATTCAGTTCATTTGTCTTTTGCACTGTTGCACTCTGGAAAATTTGAATCGGCATTTTTACTATTTTACTATTTTTTACTAACTATTTTACTTAACTATTAATTAATAAACCAAGAAAATTATTATTATCTGATAAATATATGAATATGAATCATTAAAATATATCTCATGAAAATCGCTGTTAATTGTTGTCCTAAAATTGAATTAAATGAAAATCTCTTTTTTCGTTTTTTCTTCTTTTAAATACAGTTTTGCTTCCACTATTTTATGAAAGCAGATTGCCATGCGATCTAAAACCTTCTGATAGGCAAGCAGTTAAGACATCTTCTGTCTGGTTGTGTAGTATCAGCTATCCAATAAAGGCGAAAATGCACAAGAAAAAAGATGCATGTTAAGTGATTGTAACTATCCACAGTGAAACCAGGCTTTTTGAGGCTTATTCTCACGCGTACCTGTGCCTCTGTCTACAGGTGAGCGGCCTGCCAGGGTCCGTCTTCAACCTCGCTCCCTCCCACATGTTTGGTAACAGACTGAACCCCAACTCGGCCATGGCAGCACTCATCGCCCAGTCTGAGGCCTCACCAGCAGGTACGGCAACATACCTAATGTGGCTGTGTGTGTGTGTGTGTGTTTGTGTGTGTTAGAGAGAGAAAGAGAAAGAGAGGGAGATAATGGATAGGTCACGCCCCCTCTGTCCCACAGAGGGTCAAGGGTCAGCACTCGTGATGTTTTCAAGCTCCTCCCACTCAGCTCCAGTTACACACCCCTCACCCCTTCTCTCTGTCACACACACACACACACACACAAACAAATAAAGCACACCAGTTCACATACAGGTAATTCACAAGTAAAGTGTAGACTGTTCCTCGAAGCTGTGGTCAGTGTTAGAGAGAGAGGAGGGTTGCGTTGAGGTAGCGGTGTGATGGAGGAGCAGGGAAGGCAGGAGCTCCCTGCCTCCAGGGAGCTCCTGCAGCAGACAAGAGGTGGTTTGTTGTCTGTCCAGTGCAGAAGAGCTGATGAAGGAGTAAGACGTGGCTTTAGTGATTAGAGTAGCCACTTCCTGATAGAAGACATCTGGTTGAACAGGAGAGGGGAGAAGAAAGAGAAAAGAAAGGAGTGGAGGAGAGAGTTAAGAGCGAGGAGGAGGAGGAGGAGGAGGAGGAGGAAGGTAGGTAGTTCCTGCTGCCGGTCAGCAGTCATCAGAGCCAGATCCACCCTGACCTGCAGGTCAACTCACTAATCAGCCTGAATGACAGGGGGCCACAGGGCTGTGTGCGTGTGTGCGTCTGTGTGTGTGTCTGTGCGTCTGTGTGGGTGTGTGGGTGTGTGTGTGTGTGTGTGTGTGTGTAGACACAAGTGAGCTTTGTGCTTTCTGAAAAGAAAAAAAAAAGTTTGGAAACACCATCGTTAAACTTTTTTATCACTTTGTCAGAAAAATATTAGATATTGGAAAAATATTTCTGTTTATTTAATTTACTAAGTAGAATTTTAGGTGTGTGTCAGCATTAATGCGGAAAAAATAACATACTAATCAATTATTTGATATTAGATTTTATATTTAGAAGCAGTTTTTCAAACACAAATGCCACACATTTGCTTCTCACACATGAGGATCGTTTGCTTTTCTGTTTTATAACATTGTATATTAATTTCTTAAATGTCAATATCATCATCAGTTAATGTAAATTATTTTCTTGATCAGCTAATTAACTTTCCAACAACAGCAAAAGATATTCAGTTTACAGTGATAAAACAGGTAAAAGTATCAAATCCTTCTATTTGATGAGTTGAAACGAAAGAATTTTTGGCATTTTTGCTTGAAAATGAACAGGAACGATTGATCTGTTGACTCGTCGATTAATCAGCTAATCATTTAATGTCTAATCAGTAATGACAGTGATTGGTAAGCAGCCCTTCTGAACATTTCCTTACTTTTAACTTATGCACACAGTCGTGTACAGCACGTGTGTACAGCCACACTAGCGTGAAGCTCTGTTTGTGAACTAGTAAGGGTCATGTGAACACAAACATGCAAGGTGTGCACGTGTTTGTATGCATGTAGCCTGTTTACTTTGGCAGCCGTTTCTCTTTGCTTTTGAGTGTCTGGAGGGAGGTGCCAGGACGGAAAGGGTTACCAGAGAAAAAGGACTTGAAAAAGAAGCCGAGCGAGGGACTAGAGTGGTGACCTGGTGGGGGTAAAAGCTGGGATTGACTGTCTAAAGTAGAGGGGAGTTTGTGTGAGTGTGTAAATGCAAAAGTGTGCGTTTGCATGTGTGTGCATGTGCATGTGTGATTCATTACTGAAAATGAAAAGAAGCGTCTGGCCAGGGGCCCAGAGGGAGGAGGTAGAGACTCCCACAGAAGGTAGAGGGGGAGACGCACACGCAGTCTGAATGAAGCCTCGTGTGAAAGCGAGAGAGACAAAGTTTTGTAGGTTGCAGATCCACAAGTATTGTGATACATCCACACTACACGAACCGAATTTGAACATGTACGTTTTTTCTCATTCTTTTGGCACTCAGCTGGCATTTTTCTCACTCAAAGCATGAGCCCTTCAAAAGCGGTCTGCAGAGTGGATAAATCTGAGAACAACTGCTATGTGTTTTAGTGTGGAGGAGGACGACAGAGCTTTTGGGAAATGATGCACTGTAAGCCTGGTCAGGGGCTGAGGGGCAGTAACGTTAACCCTTGAGTTTTGTAGACACTAGCTTTACTTTCTCATTGTTTGGGGTAGGCCTGCATCATATGAGAAAAATCTGCAATGACAATATGAATTAAATGAACAACTGTTGATGTGTGCATATTAAGTTTGCTTCTTACAATTTGATAGGATTTTTCTATAGAAATTTATAAAGATCTGCCTTTGGAGAAGTTTCGGGTCGCTATCATTTTAGCATCTAATTATTAAAAATGCCGTAGTGAAAAAACAACATAATGACAGATGTAGGCCAGTGTTTTCCACCAAAGGAAAACAAATAGAAACTTTCCTGTTTTAAACGACCTTTGTGGCCATTCGAGTGTAGATTTCTGAGTTTACAAGGTGCACTTGAGCAACCATGAATTCCCTGTCGGCGCCCACGCGCTTTGCTGTGCAAAGCAATGCGGATATCAGTGTTTACAAGGTGCACCTGAATGCACCATGAAGTCCCTGTATCTGTCAAAGCAGAGGAAAGACGTGCGCCTTGTAAATTACACCAAGAGGTGGTAGAGCCTCTCGCATAGTTTTTTATTACATGACTATTTGGGACAAACGTTTACCTGCCAGTGTGGCAGCTTGAACTCCAAGATTTACTCACCAATCTACCCACACTTGGCGCGCTTAAATGAAATCATTATTCTAATACATCACGTTTCAGGAGTCGTTTTGCAATGTGCTTATTGGCATGTTCATATCACAATGAAAATATGATTTAGCAGCACTAGTTTGGGAACTAACTCAACTGCAGTACATATTAAAAGTGATAGTCGTAAAAATCAATCGCTAAATCAACCCTTTTTCTTATCCTTTAAATCCTGCGTGAACAAACCTTTTGTTTGCCAAAAAAAATAATTCAGTGAGTTTTGGTTAGAGTCAATTGGACATGACACTAAAAACTCCAGTGAAATAAATCCAAATAGACATTTATTTGACATACAGATATTGGGATTTTGGAGTGGTTGTGCTGTGTTAATCATCTGTCAACACCAAAGACGCTGGAGAGCATATGATGGTCCTTTGTAGCCTTATGTTTTACAGCTTGAGTCATCAGTTCGAAATCATGTTTATAAGAAATTCTCATACAATTAGTAAGTAAGTTTTCCAGCTTATAAAACAATGTTAGATATGATGGCCAATATTTATAAGCCCCAATCAGATGTTCTCTGCTCCTTCTGTTATTTTCAGGCAGAAACAGGAAATAAATGTAAATGCACTGATGATCCCAGAGGGCAGGAGGGCACAGAACAGAGGTTTAACCAGTACAGACTCAGCTAAATAACCAGGCTGCCGGTCTCACTCCGTACCAGATGTTGGCTGTGATGCAAAATAGAACGAAGAAGAGATTCAGCTGTTTTCCTGTTTGTGGACGAGATCTGCATTCACACAGAAAGTGTTTTCAACTTTAGCCGGCCAAGTGCCGACTTGGTCTTAGATGTACAATTGATTTTTGTGTGTGTGTGTGTGTGTGTGTGTGTGTGTGTGTGTGTGTGTGTGTGTGTGTGTGTGTGTGTGTGTGTGTGTGTGTGTGTGTGTGTGTGTGTGTGTGTGTGTGTGTGTGTGTATGTGTGTGTGTGTGTGTGTGTGAATAGATCAGGAGGTGGGAGACGGCGGTGTCGGAGCTCAGGGCTTCTCCATAAGAGCTTCTCCCAAGACCACCCCGCGGTGAGTACATACACACACATACACACACAGATGCCCCCCACCCATCCCTCCCCATTTACATTCCTCACTGCCCCCCTTCACCCATCCCCCCTCTCTGCTTTTCCCTCCGCTGGCCCCTCGTCTCCTCTCTCTTCCTCTCACTCCTCACACACACACATGCACACTCTCCCTTTCGCTCTTACCCCTACAGGCAATTCTCGCTCTCTCAGCCAACGATAACTTGTGTTTTTGAAGGTGGTAACCATCCTTCAGTTCCAGTTAGTTGTTTTTTTTTTCTTGGTTTAATCACACATGGAAGAAGGACAGTCTGATGATTTTCTGCAACTCCTTCATTTGGGAACATTTGCATGGATCTGTCATGGTGGGAATATTGATGATAGAAATCCTTTTTGGCTTGTTTCTACTTCCTTGTGGGATGGATAATTTCACTTGATGAGGTTGGTCACAATTTTCTTTACTTACTTTGGATATTTATCTTGTTACACTGCACCTGTTTTATTTCACATCTTTCATTCAGGGGACATAATATACATGGGGCAGTCTGGCATTTATTTTAAAAAGAAAATATTTTAATAGAAACATATGGTGACAGACAAATGTCAAAGTAGCACATTTAATGCAATTTTGAATACCCTGAGGATTTTTTCGTTAATGTCTTAGTGTAAATATACCTTTTTGCATCTTGGGTTACATTTTTTAGAAAATGCTGTGACACTGACACTCTAAGTCGGAGTGTGTTTACGTTTGCAGTTTGATTTAAAAGTGAAAAACAGACAGTGATGGCAAGGTTTTTTCCCCTTTTCCCCCACACTGAGCACCTCTCTCCCTGTCCTTTTCACTCTCTCCTGCTGTCCCTCATTTCCCCTCTTTCACACTCAACAGATTGTCTCAGCGCACACACCAGAGATTTATCACATCAAGACAGTCCACTTCCCCCTTTCTGTTTCTCTCTCTTGCATGTCCTCTTTCTCTCTCTCTCTCTCTCACACACAGACAGAAAGCCTGGCCCCTTTTCATTAGAGGCCACTGTAACAACAAATTGATGTAGTTTTATAGCCAGCAGTGTCTATGTTTGTCTGACGTTTATGTTGGGTCGTTAATCTCCCCATTGACCTCTCTATCTCTCCTTTTCTGCCCATGCTCTCTCTCTCTTCCTCTCTTTCTGTCCCTTCATTCAGCTCTCCCATTGGTGGCCTGCAGATCCGCTATGACTCCTCGGGGTCGTTGCCGGGGCCGGGGTTGCTAGGGGCGGGGGGAGGCGGCGGTGGCGAGACGTTGCCCCCGGTGGCCACCAGCATAGAGCAGCTCCTGGAGAGGCAGTGGAACGAGGGGCAGAGCTTCCTGCTGCAACAGGGAGCGCAGGGAGACGGTGAGCGCACACACACACACACTAAAACACACCCAAAGGTGCACGAGAATATACACACACACACACACACACAGCTGGATGAGATTTTGTTTAATTTTAGTATTGATATAATACCTGACTCTCTGCTCATGTACTCAAACAAAGCTATTTTGATAGTTTACTCTGAGAAATTTAACTTTCATTAATTAACAAAACAACTTCCTCAAAAATTCCCTCCTGTGTAGTTCCTGTTCTCTTAGATTTGAATGATTGAATGATTGTCTCCATCCTGATAAACACTCGTGGACTGTGAAAACACCAGAGCCAATGATGGAAATAAGTCAAAGACTTATTGTTCCATCTGTGACAAAGTCTGATATATTTAATTTTATGAATATATTCTCATGTTGTCAGTGAACCACCAACACCAAATGTTCAAGAGCTTTGCCTAAAAAAGTAGCCTAAAATCATCAAGCGTTGATTTAAATCAGGAACTGTCTGAAAAGGAATAAGACAACAACAAGATGACAAATCTGACAAGACATTTGCTGCCAGCTTTTCGTACCTGTCACACACTTCTGTCAGTGCCAAGAAACAGTCGTGGTTCGATACCACAGCTAATCATTATTTCCACTTTTTCCCTGTTTGCTCCTTTCCTCACATCCTATCAGTTGATCCATAGCCCTTTTGCCTTCCAGCTGTTGCCAGTTGCACATCTCTCTTCAATCACTTTCTCATTTTATCTGTTATTGTAGCATCTGTCAATCTCAGTCAGTTCTCTGCCTATCTGAACATCCCTTCCGGGATCTTTAAGTGAAAATGAAAAAGGGAAGGTGGCCCAGCTCTTAGACAGGTCATCTGGACAAGTCAGGTTGAAGTTTCTGTGTCTCCGAATCCTCCTACGCCGAGTCTGCACAGGCGCCAGGGTCACTGTTCTGTAGCTGATCTTGACCTCTGACCTCCCTGTGGAGTATAACTGTCTAATCAGTCACTGAGTTGCATGGTTTTGCCTTAAAGAAGGCGTGGCCTTTCAGAAAGCATTGTTAAGTTTGAGTTTGAAAAGCCTGTGTTGACCTCGCGCTGCGATCAGAGGATAATTTTTACTGTTTTTCTCAAACGGCAGCAAATTTGGAACAAAATATTTTTAGCAGGAAGTGCTGCCGCTCCACGCAAATACTCTAATCGATCAATTTGAACAATCAGTTTTCTGCCTGTCTTTCAGTGGTGGGCATGTTGAAATCCCTTCACCAGCTGCAGGAGGAGAACAGGAGGCTGGAGGAGCAGATTAAAACTCTGACCATGAAGAAAGAGAGACTGCAGCTTCTCAGCGCTCAGCTATCAGTGCCTTTCACCCCCACCACGGCCTCCTCTGGTACACACACACACACACACACACACACACACACAACTCAAAATTTATGTGAAATAAACACTCATGATCCTTTGCAGCCATAGTTAGCTATATGTTTCGTCTTGAGCATTCACAACATCTGCTCACACACACAGATACAATGGCAGTCAATGAAGAGAATGCAACGTTATGTTATAATCATTACAGTTATTCAATCGAGCAAAAAGTCTGATATGTTCTGGTTCCAGCTTTGCCAAAGTGAAGATTTGTTCCTTTTCTGTGTTTCATATTATTTTAAATCTTACAAAAATCTTACAAAACAAAACACATGAAGATATCACCTTGGACTTCCAGAAGTTAGATGACATTTTTCACTGTTTCTGACATTTTACTATTCACTGAAAAAATGATCAATGAAAATGATCATTAGTTGCAGCCCTAATGTATATACACTGTACAAAGACACAGAGAGAATCTAAACCTGCAGTTATTTGTGTTGCAGATGTGAAAGGAGCCCACCTTGGAGCCACTGACTCATCTTTACCTGTGGCAGCTCAGGTAAGCACAAACACTGAGTACACAATGGTCACTTTGAGACCTGAATCACCACAAAGCCCAGCACCACCCAGCACCACCCTACGAGATGTTGGAGTAACATTTTTCATGTACTAACTGAATTAGGTTCATGAAACAAGCATCAGATCTCACTCTCTCTCTCTCTCAGGACAGTGCGTCATGTGGCGGCCACAGCAGTAGTGGCTCCACCTCGTCTCTCTCTACCCCTCCCTCCGTCTCCCAGAGCCCGCCCCAGCCACAGCTGAACGGCGTCGCCGCCGTGGGGACGGCCCCCACCGGGCTGGGCGGGGTGGCGGGGCTGATAGGCGCTCTGGGTGCAGGGAGCGCGCTTGGCATGGGAGGAATTGTCGGGGCGTTGAACGGGGTGATCCAGACGCCGGCGGGCACCGCCAGCCCTCACACACACACTACAGGAGCATCTACGGGCGTCACATTGCCTGTTAATAATAGGTATGTGGTCAGTCTGCTGTCAGTGGGTTAAAGGCCTCCAGGTGTGGTCCTGTTGCCTCACATAGGAGGTTTCAGCCCCTCTGTCGCTTCACTACATGTTAAAGTACTGAAAACACCAGAATCATTCCCATCATAACCTCATCTCTTGGTTTCCCAAGATGCTTGAATGTGAACTTTATTGCGTCCTCTCCTTTTTGTCTCCTCTTGCTTGCGTGTTGGATTGTAGCAGCTCAGCAACTAGTAAGAACAGGTGAGACAGAAGTCTGTTGAGCATCCCAACAACGTGGAGCTCTGTGTCCTTTCCGTCTCTGAAGTCTTTCAAAGGAGATTTTGTGAAGATGTTTTGTGTGTAGCCATGTGTATTCATATCCCTTTTTAGCTGTGTCACATTTTCTTGCTTTTTGTCAAGTGAAATTAATAAAATTTAAATAGCAGTTGTTCTTCAGGGCCAGTTCATGAATTGCTGTATTGGTTTTATGTGTGTTGCATTTTGGTGCAGTCAGCTGTCCCTGGTGTTCTCCTCTGTGTAAACAGTGCAGTGATCGTCAACTTGCGGCCTATGGGCCACACCAGTCAAAGCTTCCCGTCTGGCCTGCACAACATATAAAATTTGAGGAGGAAAAAACACGCAGGGCTGCCAACTCTCACGTTTTGACCCCGAGACTCACGCTTTTAACACGTTTTCAAACCACACATCTATTTTCTCGTGCAGTGAAAAACAAATTTATATGTGATAAGGCACAAAAAGATTACAGGCAAGAGTAGCAGCTCCTCTGGCATCAATGTCTGAGGAGTGATCACGACTTACTATGGTTACAGGATGGGACCCTCTCTGATGGTCTGAGACTTTCTTGTGATTCCCAATAACAGGTCATTGTTAAATTAGTATGAATCATGAATGTAATTAGGAAGATATCCTGGTTAGGTTTGGTCTCCTGATGTAGGCTATGAGGACTTAGAGGTTGACTACACTTGTTCATCATTGACAGTTAATTTTGAGTCAACGTGATTATGACCCCACCCCCTGCAGTGGGTAATGTCACAGAACATCTACTCATGAAATGCACCAACTTCACCGATATTATTCAAACTAAACTGAAAAGTTACTTACTCTCATTTCTGCCTTCCTGCCCATTGCAGAGGAAAAGGAAAGATGCTGACTCTTGTCTGTCTGCACACTGTCATCGTCCTATTTTTGTGCCGCCATTGGTTATAAATTTGCTTTTCACTGCATGAGAAAATGGACATGTGGCATGACAGCATGTGAAAATTGGGCTATCTATTGCGTGAGAGTTGGCAGCCCTGTGTGACTCATAATAGCAACCAAAACCTCTCAGTCAAAACAAGAAGAAAATTAGTTTCATTAACTCCTCTGCCACCTTGACAGAGAGCATTTTCCAGTTAACAGTGTCTTGTTCACACAGATAGAGACTAATAAAAACAACAATTTTGTCAGAAAGTGAAAATTTTAAACAATAGGCTAATTAGGATGCCCACACAGTGTCTGCTGAGAAACACTCTGGCTTTTGGTCAAATGTATTTGTGGGCCTGTGCTGTCATGTGTTGAAGCCGTGTGTTAAAATGTCTCGTGCTGGTGAGGACGGTGTCCACTGTGTCCATCTGACCGCGAGTTGTGTTTTGTCTCGTTAGCGCTGCGCGGCTCGGGCTGCTGTCTGAGCAGCACAGACTCCTCCTGCAGCAGCAGCAGCTCCAGCAGCTGCTGTCCTCACAGCCTTCAGCGGTATGACACACACACACACTGGCAGGCCATCACCACTATCACACACAGTTAAACGCACACAAAGACTCTGAGCTACAATTTTCCTTTGGGTAATGGCCTAAATCACCAAGCCTATTAACTCTTCTCTCTCCCTCATTGTTATCCTCCTTCTTATCCGACACTCGTTTCCCTTCCTTTTTATGTCTGAAACTTTCACTTTATCCTATTTTTTTCCTCCTGCATTTCCATCTTCCTCCCCTCCCTCTCTCTCCTCCCCCAGGAGCAGCAGCAGGTGCTGCTCTACCAACTGATGCAGCAGCAGCAGGACCTCCAGCAGCTGCAGTCCCTCTCCTCCTCTGCCCAGATTCCCTCCATCCCGCTCTCCTCCGCTCAGCTGCCCATCAACAACCTGCTGCCCGGCGCCCAGAGCCAGGGCCAAGGCGCCATCACCGCCAACCCCTTCCTGGCGCTGCAGCACGCACACGCCGACACGCACGCCTCGGGGGCACAGAAGCCGCGGCTAGCCGAGAAGGCCGTGGGCGTCGCAGGGCAGGAGAAGACATGACAGCCGATGCTTTTTTTGGTTTTTTTTTGGTTGCTAGTTGTTGTTGTTGTTTTTTAAATAAATATGCAGCATTTTCGGGAGATCAGCCTGTTGGTCAACTTTGTAGTTCAGCAATGAGAACGTTGGCAGCAGAGGAATCTGTGTTCCTGGTAGGTTATTCTGTGGCAAGTGATGGCGTTCATTTGCAGCCTCTAACTCACTCTAGTTGACCTTTCCAGGTTTATTTTTGCAACTTTTTCAGGTTACAGTCTTAACACAGCATTTTGTGTTCATTTGTACTATTTATTTCCATCCAATTTTTTACTTTTTGGTTGTTGTTTTTTTTACTTTTTAGCTTTAGTGCTGCTTCAGGTTCTTATTTTGTCACTGTTAATGATTTTCATTTGATATCACTGGTAGCAACTTAGTGCGTTAGTGTCAGTAAATAAGCACACGGTGTGTCCGTTCTCTTTAAACAGGTGAGTTGACTAACAGGTCGGCTTTTCCTTTAATTAGCTTCTCTCGCTATTTTCCTCTCTAATTTCACTCTGCTTCTTCTTCACATTTCTTATTCTCTTGTTACTGTGTCATGATTTTTTTTTTGGTGTGTATGTGTGTGTCATTTCCTCTCTTTCCACCTTTCTCTCACTGCTTTCTCATCCTCCACACTCGCATCCCTCTCGGTCTGGTCTCTCTGCTGTCTCACTCTCTCAGGGGCTTCAGCTATCACAGTTGTGCAATCGGCACACGAGCTGGCACACACACACACAACTACAAGTGCAAAAAGAAAAATAGCAGAAATACACGAATATACAAAAGAAACTACAATTCCCTACCACAGGACTTAACAGAAGCAGATGTATGTTTGACATCTGTCCCGAGGGAAATAGTGGGTAAGAGGCTTGTGAAAATATCCCACATGTTCTCGCTGTTGCCTCTCTTCCCATGTCTCTTTTCATTCTGTTTGTGTAGATCCATTAATGTCAGAGAGCCAAGCCTCATGCAGTCACCGCAGAAGCCTTGCTTTTGACTGTCTCTTCTCTGGGCCAGATACAGGGGGCTCACTCAGGGAAGTGAAATAGGAAAAAAAAACAAAAAACAAAGCAGCCAGTTGAATGTTCAGAGGGATGCATTAGTCCACAAGGCACAGACTCACAGAGAAATTATGCAGTTGGTTGTCAGCACGTGGAAGTCATTGCATTTCATCCTCCTGATTGAGCCCCCCGCATGCACCTACCTCTCGACCAGGACCAGCCTATCAGGACCTAACAGGCCGACAGCAGCGGCCGCTAAAAACCCACAACAGTCAGGACTGGCCAATCAGGGTCCAAACCCAAGTGCCTGAGGCCAAGGGAGGGGAAGGTGGGATTAACTTTCCTTTTACCTGTGTCCCTGTCACTCAGCCCAGTTCTTCACAACTCTACTAGTAATTAAGCTGCGTTGCTAAGGCAACAGATTACAAAAAGACTTGGTGACGTCAGACTGGACGAGCCGCCTCTTTAATTAAACCAGGAAATATTCTGCTGCATTCTCTAATATCAAAGCCAACTTTGTATTGTGCTTTTTATTTATTGGGAGTTTGTTTGTGTAATGGGCATAAATGATATATTTTAAAAAGCCTGCTGGTGTTGCAGTTTAACATCATTTTGTACTACTGTGTAAAGCTTTGTTCGTCTTTTTGTTTTTCTCATACAGTCGAAACTTGCTGTAAACCCTTTTAATGACTTCTATTCTGTGTTGTGTTTGGAAGCTAGAAGCTACTTGATAGTTGGCTTATAGGGGAGGGGCTGTGGCTGTACATAGCTGTTTGTAGGGGGGAGGAAGTGTGTCAGGGGGGCGTTCAGTGGCACAGTTTTTACCTCGTTAAGTGTACATAGACCTTTCTCATTGGCCGTTGGTGTACATAAGTGATTGTGATTGGCCGTGCTGGTGTGAAGGAGAGCCAATGAAGCCTCAGTTTGTGTGTGTGAATCTTTAGGACCAGACAAAAAGGTTGACAGTGACTGGACACACAAAGTATTAATTTATTTTTATATGTTCAGGGACATTGTGTGTCTTTTTAAGTTTTGCACCATTTTCTTGATGAGTCAAGTCATTTTATACTTGGGGCACCGTGTTTTCATCTGTGCACACCTTTGGATCAATTTTGTACAAATGGAAAATAACGGGGGAAAAATTTGACATTGTATTTCAGAACACCAAAATAAAGAAACACTATGGATAAAGTAACAAGATCATTTGGTCTTTGTGTCAAGGAGTTTGTAAAAAATATACGGTAGACTGTATTTGTTGCATCAATTAAAATGTACTTTTTTCAGAATTGATGTGCACAATACTGAGTTGAATTAATCCTGAATATACTTACATGTAAAGGAATTTTTACTAAATCTAAAATGCATTTAATATACAGTTTTAATTTAAATTCACCCTACATTTATTGATTTTATTAGTTTATTTGATGGAGACATTGTACTCACTGATGACCAGAAAAATAACTGCAAATGTGCTAAAGTTAGCCTTGAAAGCTAATTTTCATCTGGGCAGTTATTAAAAGGGCACCTTAGAATTTGAATAAAATAACATCTTTTAACATTCATGTGCACAACAAAGTAGATATGCACAAAATAGTACAATACGCAACCGCCAATAAGAGATACCTTGTGTTGCCTACATAAGAATCAGAGTCAGAATCAGATTTACTGTATGCATGCACATAGAAGTTAAAAAAAATGTGCATATTTCTGATAAAGCTGTTTTTTCTGACATATAAATCACATAAATCATGGTTCATGAAGTGACTGCAGATAAAATGTTTTGCAATTAAGTATATTTAAAATCAGCTGACAACAGAGACCACGTGAAATGACACGGTGCATTCAGCGACATGGCTTACCTGGTTTATATTATTGGGCATTAATTACATGGAGGAGATGGCAGCAGCAAGATGTGATTTATTCAGTAACAAGGGGGAGGAGAATGAATAATCATGGAGCTCAGAAGTGCCAAGAGAAGCTGAACATCTTTAAATTTAAACAATGTGCTTCGAGGCTCCTGTCCTAACAAATATGCACACACACCCCCCGAAGCTGATGACTTCCAGCTGCCAAGAAACAACTATGTGTGTGTGTGTTTAGAGGTGGGGGCACCATTCTGCTACATCTGCTTCTGCCCTGGTAATTAAAAGCTCACTTTCCTCCTGCACCCGTGCTCCCCCCAAAATACACCCCCAAACCCCTTCAGGATTTTTTTTTTTTTTTTTTTTTTTTTGCTCACACACGTGCACAATCTAACCTGCATTCAACAACACAACCCCCCTTTTCTCTTCCCTTTTCTCAAGCACTTGCTCACACACCCCTCCCACTACCAAGTTTCCCTCACGGTGCCCCCCCTCCACTCACTATCAGCCCTGTCAATCACAGCCAGGCTGTTTAAACAGCATAAACCCCCCCCCCCCCAAGAAAAAAAAAAAAACACCACCACCCAGGACCATCTCTTTTATAAACCTCCACCATCAGAGCTGCCTCCCCTCCAATCCCTGTAATAGCAGCACCACCCTGCCACACACACACACACAGGGCAGAGCCGCTGTGTCCATCATCGATCACACTCCCCCAGAAACCCTCCCTGGGGTAGGAGGGCTCACCAGCTGATGCAGGACCCCTGTGTGCTGCCCGACCAGGTGCCTGATCACAAAGTCAAAACACCACTAAGCCCTTGTGTCAGGACACACACACACACACATTCAGAGAGAGACACACACACAGAGCAGATAGCAGGCCAGCAGGAGGGTTAAGCCCTGGATGATTAGACAAATGTTGGGCAGATATCTGTGGCGGGCTGAGCTGCTGTCACAGAGGAATGCACTGCAGCAGCGTGGGGAACTACCTCTGTGTGGGCAGGCTCTGCAACTTTCTGTCCTTTATCCTCCCGCTTCAACATGAAGCTGTTTAATTGCCATTTTTCAGAGACAACAAAGCTGGAGAACAAAACTGCAATCAAGACAGCTCGAAGCGGAGTGAAACCAAAGAGAGGAAAAGCTTGATTTGACTCTGGATTGTATTTGTATTGTCCTGATTGCGTCCATGAAAACCAAATGACACAGCTTGAAATGATTTGACTATCAATTTTACAACCGAACAGTGCACACACACACACACACACACACACACACACAGATTACTACATTCACGGTTTAGTGAAACAGCCTAAGTTATGTGAGTTAGTTGTTATAAATAAAAATGCACTGAAATACAGAATTTGACTCCTTAGAAAAATGTGTCATTTTCCATAGATCTAAAAGAATATACTACCTAAATACAAACACAAAGAAGAAAAAGATTTCATCAAAATAAAATGTCAGAAATTAATGACTCAAAAGAAAAGAGATCTAGTTTTTAAGAGTTTTCACTTCTGTTCATTCTATTCATTTCTATTAAATCCAGCCACTTCTTCCACAATAACCCACAATTAAAGCCACACCTGTGTGTTTAGTTACCATAAACATTTAAAAATGAAAAGCAAAGCTGTTTAACTTAGATCCTGAAAAGCAGTTGGTTTGGAGATATGTGGTTTTCACATACTTCCAGTATTTGTTGCCATCATATTTCCCAACCTGCATAAACTCACAGCAGCTCAGACGTCACCCTGGAAATGAAAGCAAAACTATAAAACAAGTTAACCAAGTGCCATGAGTAATTCCTACACAGGTTTTGGCATATGTTTGGTAATTCAGTTAAATTATTTAATTAGACCTCAGCCTCAAAGAGAGGGAGCAAAGAGCAATAAAGCTGAGAGAGGCTCCGGTGTAATAAACCATTAGCAGGAGGAGGCAGCCGCTGGTGTGTACAGTAATGCAGTGTAAATCATCACAGAGTGGCTGCCATTAGGAGGCTTAATCCCAGCCAGAAACCTGCAGTCAGCTGCTAGGGGCCCTGATCCGGTGCCGAGTGGAACCAGATCCGGCACACAGAGGTGTTTAGAGTCGGGGCAGGAGGAAGAGGAGGAGGAGGAGGAAGGGTACGAGGGGGAACAGCTGAGGAGATTCCCAGGATGTGTGTGTGTGGATGGTTTTGTGTGTGTGTGTGTGTGTGTGTGTGCCCCCCACAGGTCTCTCTCCTGTAGGATAATGGCGGCGAGGAGAAGCAGCAGGATTCAGCCTCATCCCTCTTCATTCTTAGATAGCTCATATTCTTCTGCTAAGCGACACTCCTCTGTCACCCCCCTAACACACACACACACACACACACACGCATATAAACACATCCTTCTCTCTCTCTCTCTCTCTCTCTCTCTCTCTCTCTCTCAGTTCAGTGACACCTTGGAGCTTCTGGATGCTACAACAGCACATGCAGTGACTGAAGGGCAAACACAACACAAGAAATGCATGATCAATTATTTTATTTTGAAAGTAAAGTCATGTCAGTTTTGTTTATCTAGCCTAAAACTTAAGAATGTGTCTCAGGGCTCACAGTCTGTATAATATAGCACTTCAGACAATACAGATCCACAATAGGACTGTGTTCGAGTCATACTGCGCCACATGAGTACATGAAAAACTGTTTCACAATCATCATTTACACTAAAAACATCTGAGAATGCACAAGTTGATGTTGTCCACATCACTGAGAACTGATTCTTGATAAATATCCAACAAATACAACTGCAGGCAGTCATGGAAAAAAATGCATGACAGGTCTAACACATTTTATATAAATTAATTAAAAAGTGTGCAATTAAAGGCAAAAATATTTACAGAGTTCAAAACCACAAAACTGAGTAAAGAGGAGGAAGTTCACAGGCTGCGAGGAACAAATGGATAAATATTTAGATTTGATGAGGCTGATGGAGATGTTTGTGTGTGAGGGTGCAATGAAAAACCTCCAAACCTCTTCTCTGTCTGCTCTCACTGCCCCCAGTGTGTGTGTGAGAGAGAGAAGGGTAGAAAAAGTTATCTATCTATCTATCTATCTATCTATACTAGGTTTTTATTTGCTTGTTTGTTTGTGTCATGTTGGCCACCAGAGTAAAATAAATTAAAATTAAAAATTCCTAAAATATACAACAGCAGACTATTTAAGGGTAAATCTACTATTTGTGTATTTGGTTTATATTTTATGTTTTAGTTTTTTAGTGTTTCACAGGGATTGAAAGACCTCTGCAAACAGGCAATAAAATAATACTATGAAAATCTGTTTCTGATTTAACAGGCCCTATAAATACCTTTGGATAATATGAAATGAATCATGTTCTATTGTATGGATGCCACATGGGCGGAAAACGCGGCAGTATAGACAGTTGTTCGGCCCGGCGTGTAGCGGCGTCTTCCCGGGACTCAGCGGCGCCTGCTCCACTCGCCTGCCGCGCGGAGTGAAGCGCCGCGCGGCCAGGGAGCCGTTCCTCCCCCCGCCGCCTGCGGCTCCCACTACCGGCGAGAAGATAGGAGCTCCGGAAAGCGCACACAAGCCGGGAGGGTAACTTCACTGCGCGGCAAGAGCATATCAGTCTAGCGGCGAGGGGAGGAGATTTGAATAAGTGATTTTCTGTTGTCTGCTATTCCCCTTCGAGAGGGGAAATGCAGCTCTGCGGCACAGCCAGAGTTTACCGCAGCGACAGGCGTTCAGATTACCGGGCATGTTTCGTCCGAGGCTGCCCGTCATGCTGTTGACTCATGGAGGATTTACCCAACGTTCAAAATCTCATCAAATGTTGGAATGAGCTCCGAAATAATTTTCACACACTCTCTCAAAATCATTGTATTTTAAAAAAAAGTGATTTTGAAGTGAAAAGTGAAGCGATTAGTGACTGGAGCAGCCTCTGCTGTGGCGAGCATGTACTGTAAACCACACACAGCACAACAGTCCTGTATAATTTAACATACACGTATCCTACAGTGAATGATTTTATGATACATGAGCATTTTTAATAAACACACTTATGGTTTTGTGACCTCCTGCAGTATTTTCTAACATGCATAAATTAACTTCTAGTGAGGTTTGACCTTGTTTTCCTTCAATCAATTATTACTCCATGATATTGCTGTAATGTACTGCAGAAACCAAAGAGTTTAGCTGCGGTGTTTGTCTCTTTGTAAAAATGCCTCCTATCCGTTATGGCGACCTCCACTGCATGTTGTTTTGAAGACCATCGACCACAGCAGCCAACTGCAGGGAAGCCACATGACTCACACAGAAATGCACTAAATTATGTATAAATTCAATTAAACTCATCCAGAAAGGCCCCTTTTTGTCTTTGCAGTTAGCATTTTTTTCTTTGACTTCTCCCTGTCATGCTGCTTTAAAAGCACGATTAGTCTTAATTGTGCTACAAATTTGGCAAAATATATATTTTTTTACACATTTATTTGTAGGAGACCAACAGATTTTGCAGGGATGTTTTCAGTATCCACAGTGACTGGTCAGACCTTGAGTGAAACAACAGCAGGAATCAAAGCAACACACACACACAAACACACACAAATATGATGCATTTCTACTTTAAATGTTTACATCCTATGTGGACAAAAAAAAAAAAAAGACAAAAGGCCACATTGTGTTTCCTGTATTTACCATCACTGTGAATGTGCAGCGGGTGAAGAATGAAACGCCAGCACGAGGACAGGTGGTGCTGGCAGAGATGAATGTAATCTTGTGCGGTTATAATGAATGTGACGGGATATAGATCTGAGATGAGATCTGGTCTGATCATCAGGTAAAAATAGATCAGTCAGCGGCAGATCATTACTGATAATTACTTTCAATGGTTGGCTATGTCACAGGGCTATATTATTAAATAATTCCAGCCCTGGTTAGTAATGGCAGGTTGAGGGAACTTCATGTGTGTGTGGGTCCATATATATATGTAATAGTTACATTAAAAGTGATAGAAGAGGGGTGCATTATTAATCACTCCCTCTCCTGCACTTGTTGTCAGGTGTGAAATTTGATTTTAGTATTCATCAAGCAGTTTTAGTGTTTCAGCTCAAACAGCTTCCACACGCATTACAAATTATAAATCCTCTGATATTCATCCCTCTGCTCCACCTGTGTGTGTGTGGATTTTTATGATTAGCTCATCAACATCAGGGGAGAAGCTGCAGAAGGAGAGAGGGTTTCACACACACACACACACATACACCTGGGGGCTGCCCAGAGCGGTTGAGGGATAAGTGCCTTGCTCAAGGACACTGCACTGGATTGTAAGGAAGATATTGTTGTGGAGACTTGAAGCTAATTTCCAGCGCTAAAATCAAACCTGCTGCAATCACGATAAATGAGTGGACAGCCATCATGTAAAGAGACCTGGGATTCCTCCAACGGCAACAGCTGTTAAATGGTAAAGACCCAGGCTGCATAATGGTACAGGCCAATGTGTGTGTGTGTTTGTGTGTGTGTGTGTGTGTGTGTGCGTGAGAGAGAGAGAGAGAGAGCCCTCCCCCCTCCAATGTTCATCCACCTATCAGCAGGCCTCATTTATTATGCAGACTGGAGACCCCTGGGCTGGAGGGGAAGGCTAGTGTATGTGTGTGTGTGTGTGTTTAAAAGGGGGGGGGGTATATGTGATGCCCATGAGCCCACACAGCTGATTCAGTTTCTTTGCTCACAAATACATGCTGTGGGAGTAAGAGGCCGAGAGAGGTATGGCAACTGCAGAGAGAGAGAGAGAGAGAGGTGTGTGTGTGTGTGTGTGTGTAAATGATTGTGTGTTGAACTTCTTGCAACGACGATTGAAAAGTCCAGTAAACGATGGCTGTGAAGTTTTTCAGGGCTCATAACAGGTGTGTGTGTGTGTGTGCGTGTGTGTGATTTGAACACGTGTGCATGCGATCACGTAGACCTTGAGAAATGCACACAAAAGGAGCTGTAAATGAACTGTAAACGCATTTCACCCTGAAAAGGCTCTGTGGACACAGGTAGCCTTAATACAAGCTGTTTAATTAATTTGTCACAAAAATGACACCTCAGAGGCAGCTGTGGCACCTGTGTGTCCTACAACAGGAGACGTGAAAGCCAGAGCATTGACCATGAGGTTTATCTATGCGGACAAATGAATGTTTTCACTGCTGCGGATCTGGAAAAAATGATCCATTAATTGACAAAAAAGAAAAAAAAAAAGATATGTCTCATTGAAGGTTTGGACTTAAAATGTCACCACAAGTTAAACCCAAATGTTCTACGAACATGAGGTAAAGCAGCTGGCAGAATAATCATTTTAAATCCTGTCTAGTGCTGGATAGTAACTTGGTGCATTTACTAAATGACTAGCACAAATTATGCTATTATATACTATATTTTACAGTGTTACACTGTTTACCCCGCTAAATTTATCTGCTATAGTTGTAAATTAATGTTACACATAAAAACATATGATAAGCTTGTAAAATAAAAAACATACCTTTGTGGCTTGTGGCCCTTTAATATGAGCAGTTAGTTGCACCAAACAACACACACATTTCCCATCTAAACTTCTCCATTGGTTCAAAATAGTTCTCAAAAAAAGAAGGAAAGATTAGAAAAATGTCCAAAAAAAAAAAACAAAAAACAAAAAACAAATTTGGCTTTGCTTTTGCCTTCTTTCCCATTTTATTACTCATCTGACGCCCAGTCAGATTTATCTGGCGACCCACAGGAGGGGGCCCAACCCTCAGATTGGGCTGATAGCTCTCCACCTTCAGTAACAACAGCAAATTATTGCTGTAGGAGTACTTTTACTTTTGAACCTTTATTTACATTCAGCTGTTAATACTTGTACTTTCACTTAAGTATGACTTTGAATGCAGGACTTTTACATATAACTAAATTTTTTTTTTTACATTGTTGCATTGTACTTCACTTACATAAAGCATCTAAATGCTTCCTCCACCACTTTAAGTGTCTCAGGCATAAAGAACATAAACCAGTGGAAGTACATTTGCTGGTGCACCAAACTGAACATTAATCAGCAAGTGACCGCTCTCTTGATGCTGTTATAACAATTGCATTCTGAAACAAAAAACTAGACCATAACACTGTGTAAGTGAACACATGCATATCTGCTTATCGCTAGCTGCAGAACCCCAGCACATCTGAGTTACATAGGGATCGGGCTCAATGATCTGCCCTGACACACTATACGTGATTATACAAGAGTATGAAATAACTAGAAAGTGTATTCCCACAACTGGGAGGCATTTTTGATATTAAAAAGTAGTATTCTCCATTAGTCTCCCTCGCATTAGTGGCACAATTATAAAAGCTGTGGTCTAATCTTTTAAAAGTCCCAGGGTAATGTTGGAAATGGCCAGAGGAGAAGGGGAGAGGGGGATGGAAGAGGGATAAAGGGAGGAAGGGGAGGAGAGAAACTCAATCTAAAGCACCAGGTGCACCTTTTGTCGACATAATCTCCCAACCCTTGAGACCGCGCACACACTGGCCAACATATACAGCCTTTCATACGTACACATGCTGCCTTTTCGACCGAGGGATTTGGACTCTGGGTTGGCTCTGGTCATATGTAAAAGGGGACTCTCAGGTCACTGTGCTCCCAGGACGGGGTTTTGGACTATTTTGACTTAACCACACTTACGTAATAATCAATATAAGACCTTTAACTTTGCATAGCAGCACTGATATCACAACAAGTTCACGTTGTGTGCAAGCTCGAGCAGTCGAGAGAATACCTGTGCAGATTAGCAGGAATCAGGAGAAAGGAAAAGAGAGCCTTCAGGGGAAGCGCTGTCACATGTGAAAACCCACATGTGAATTTAGAGCACATGTGCTCCGCGGACGCAAGTGTTTTCATGTGTGGACCAATTTTCACATTACACTCTGACATTGAATGTTTCTTCGTAAGACAGAGATAAAAATCCATGAATCCATTTATAGCCACACTTGTGAACCTTCATTTGGTCAAACTTTATTTTTTTCCCATGAATGGGCAGCAGATAAACAATGAAACAATAGCGAAACACGGTATAATGTAGATGTTAACATAAGGACATTTCCAAGTGTTTATTAAGGCTTTTGTCAACATGTGAAGCATGAAAGCTTGACAGTGTGACAGTTGTAATCACACAGTGTTTAATATGACTTTATGGCTTTTCAACGCGTTCATTAAGAGTTTAAAACAGTTTTAAACACACCTGTGAGTGATTTGCATTAACAACTTGTGAAACATGTGTTTGTTAATGCATGTAATCATCGATATTTACACTTCTCAATCACATAAGAAGCTACAATTATAGAGAAACACGTGAAGAAGAAAGAAAGAAGAAGTGACACTTTCTCGCTCCAGCAAATAAAATGTTGACTTCATCGGCAATCAAACGCACCTTCACCTAGTTCAGTACACTCAGGTGTTTTGTTGCTGCAGTCTTTGTCTGGTCAGACCAGCATGGTGGCTAATGTTTGCTAGCATTTGCAAACTTCCAACAGATGCTGCTGTTTCCTGACTGTATGCCCCTGCTCGACTGTACAAGATTTACATTTTAACATCTATCATTATCTTGTAATTGTCCTGTAACAGCTGCATTATAGTGGTTGTAAGGCATTTATTACATGTTTGTTTAAATGCTAATTAGGTCTCATGCAAACAGCAAATGTGCAGGTTAAAAATTTGCTGTGAGGGGATGAAAACTAAATTCTGAAACAGAAGGAAATGCAGAGCAGCAGTGGATGAATGAGCTCTCAGTGTGTGTGTGTGTGTGTGTGTGTGTGTGTGTGTGTGTGTGTGTCGAAGGGAACAAGACCTGAGCTCACACCCATTGTGAGCCGACACACATGTGCTGATGCCTGTCAATCAGTCCACTGCATTGGAAGACAAGGGAGGGGAAACAAAGGTCTGTCTCTGGAACAGACGCAGTTGTTGTTGCACATCTCAAAGCTTGAAATGTTGAAAACCTTGGACTGCACAAAAAACACACCCTTGAATAACATTGCAGGGCATGTTAATCAATGGCTCTTACCACAGTGGATTTAAGCGGTCCGGGCGCCCCTTGTCCGAAATCCCTCACCCGTCATCCTTTAAGCTCGACCCCTAAACTCCTGTAAAGCCTCAAGTGGGGACGAAGCCAAGGACGGAGCAGGCTGCTCATTGTGATTTAATCTCTCTCTGCTTCTCTCTCTCCTGCCAGAACAAACATCAAATATGGCCTCCTTATCAGGCCCACCCTGCTCTATCTATCTATCACCAATCAATATCTCCTATTCTGTGTGTGCAGGCTTGTACGTATGTGTGTGTGTGTGTCTGTCTCTGTGAAACGTGTCTCAAGGGCTGCGCTAACTAAGGTCAAAGATCAGGCATAACCCTCCAGCGTGGAATGACAGATGTGGCCAGAGGAAAACAAGATAAAAGAAAAGGGAGGGGAGAAAAAGAAAGAGGAGATTTATAATAGTTACGTGTGTCCTAAACAACAGATCATAAAAAGTGCTGTTATTATTGCTTCAGTTGTTTCTGCTGCAGGTATAACTTTGCCCCAGGCTGCAGGCGGACGCCTGATCAGCTCACCTGAGTGAATGTCGGCCTCGAGCAACAGACTGGAACCTTTTTAAGAGTACCACCAGCTAAACGGGCAGCTGTACGCTCACACCGCGGTGAATGTAGCTCTTTATTAAATGCTTCCCTCAGTCGCAGGGAATAGGAATGAATATCAAAAGGCGTTGGCTTCTTGTGCTTCCTGTTTGCAGCAGGGAAGCAGAGCCAAATGTTATGGTGAAGCCTTTGACCGCCTGGTTCAATGCGTGCATGCGTGGAAAGGTAGCACACATGCATGAAAGCCGTTCTCTACCCTGCATGGCCGTGAATTTACATAGGAAAGAAAGTAAGTGTATGCATATGCATTGAGGAGGGGGACTCCTGAGGTGATATGACACTCTGTCTGAGCTTCTATTCACCATGAAACGGCTCCATAAAGCTACAAAAATGCTGCCAGAGCTGCAGCCAGGGTGCAATGGCTGTTAGAGATAGATGGAGGGAGAGAGAGAGAGAGAGAGAGAGAGAGAGAGAGAGAGAGAAGGGGGGAAATCCTTTGTTCTGTCAAGGACTTAACACAATCAGAGTGTACAGTGTGTCAGGAGCGCACAGGCATATATCAACTTCAATCTCTTTTTAATGAAAAATCCTGCCCTCTCTAATATGTGCAAATTAACCTCTTCTCCTCCCTCCCTCCCTCCCTCCTTCCCTCCTCCCCTCCTGCCAGCTCCCCTCCTCTCTCCCTCTCCCTTGCAGAGGCCCCTCACTCCCTCTCTCTCCTCTCTCACTCTCCACCCTCTTTCTCTGTGCCTCTTCTTCCTCCTTTTCCACCGCTTCACTTCCACCAGTCTTTCTGTCTCACTCCGAGGTGGAGGGCAAGATGATGGCAAAGGAAGATGGGAGCTATGGATAGAGATACACTCCTGCTGTCCATTAGCTTGTTGCTCTAGCCACCTGCCCTCACAGCAATTGTCCAGATCACTTAATTGTAAAAGGAAAATGTTAAAAACAAAGTAGAAAAACATCTGAAAGTCAGTGTCCAGCAGCAGCAGCAGCAGAATTAAAATTCCCCCTCCATCCTCCTCTGCTCTCTTTGGTTTTCTGTCTCTCTCTGTGCTCCAACACACACTCCGAATCATGCTATTACCCTGATTATCCTGATGAGTTGGTCAGATCCTCGTCTTCTCATTCTGCCCATGCTGATTGTAATTTAGAAATTACACCTAATGAGGAATTTTTTAAAAACACGGCGGCCGCTCCGTGCTGCCAGCTCCACGCCGCTCCCTGCCCTAATGGATTTCCTGGTATGGAATCCATTTTTCCCCCCCTTTCTGCCCTGCAGGGGGTCCGGCTAGCCAGGCCCTCTCTCCCTCCCTTCCTCCTCTGCTCTCACCCCCTCCCACATCCCCTACCCTCCACCCTCCCACCCCCACACTCCACTAATTGGGGGCGACTGGTTTTGGTGAAAAGAAGTCATAATCATTGTTTCTGCTGCTAATTTAAGTGATTAAGTGTACGGGATCAGCTCGCCGAATGAGGAAATGAGTATGATTAAATTTACATTTTTTAATATTAACAGCTAAAGTGCCAATTTCCTTTATAAGGTTTTGTGAAAGTTGAACTCCACATGACAGTTTGCACAAGATAAATACACATGCTGGCGTTTTTGTTGCGTCTCAAGAGAGTTTGAGTTTTGCTTGGTTCTTAAATTTTGTGTGATATCGACTTAAAGGTAAACAACGGCTTTTAGGTCATAGTCTGATCTCGTGCTATAAATAATGAGAAATGTGCTTTAAAGACTGACAGAATAAAAGCACCAGAGAGCCAAATTAGCCTTTTCACTCAACTTATTTTTATTTTAGAGGAATGCAATGCAGCAAATGTATGTGCATTATAGTTTCAACCTGTCCTATTAGTCTCACAAACACCTGTATGATGTGTGTGTTATGGAGTATTGTGCAGAAATGGGGGGGGGGGGGTCACACACACACACACTCACGCAGGCACACATGCAAATCAAAGCCATCAACAGCTTGTGATGAAGTGAGACGTCGTGGCATAAACAGAGTGTGCCGTTACCATGGAAGCCACTTTCACCTCACAGGCCGAGAGAGACAGGCCGAGAGACAGAAAAACACAAAGAGCCAACGAGACAGGGGGGGGAGTGACAGAAAAACAGTAACAGACAGACAGACGGTGTGTTACAAGCTCTCCTTCAGCTACATTTAATAGCTTTTCAAAGCCCTCAGAGCTTTTCCACCAGTGGGAAAGGAGCACTGTATTTGTACAGTACGCGCTCCAAAGAAAAGGAAAAGTTCACTGAAACGCTGTTTAATAGCTGGTTGAGTATTCACAAGTTTAATGAGCACATCAGAAATCTACAGAAGCAGGCGTACAGTGGCTGTTCGAGGGGTTTTGTGGTTTTGGGGGCCACATCTGCCCCTGTTTTGGTCCCTTTTTTTTTCTTCTTTTTTTGCCTCCACTGCAGGTCACAGCCTTTTAGACTCTAACTTCAGACAGCTTGCGGCAACATTTTGGTTGGAGAGACAGCAGGTTTACTTCACAATCGTTTGTTAATCAAAGCTGTCATGCGCGCACTGACTGGGACGACTTGGCTCCATCAGTATACAAGGTGCTTTTGATACAGTGTATCAAAAAAATCGTAGATTTATGGCTCCCTTTGTCAGGCATCAGTTTGGTAATTCTCCAGCAAATTTTCTACCATCGCGCATGCATTTCACTTTATGAGGAGAGCCATAAACAAGATTTAAAATTCACTCAGCTAGAACTGGAGCAAATCACTGCCTGCATTTTCTGCATCGCACTGAACGTCCACTTCACTCACCAATTTATAATAATAAAGCCTGTTGCGGGAAATTGAACATAGCGACCTGGTCATGACATCAGACAGGCCATCCGAGTGGAGAATCACAAGCAAAGAGGTACTCTAGGTACATCCTTTAATTTGGCAGAGACACTAATGACAAATTTCCTTCCTTTATACTTTATAAATGATTCATCTCAGCCAAATGGAGACCTTTATCCATTTAATCCAGCTCATTTTCTCTCTCAGAGATGTACCGGTTACATAACTTCTACAAGGGGCAACTTAGAGACTGAAAAAGAAGAAGAAATTAGCTTAGATGTGGCTTCAAAATGTTCCAAGTCAGAGTAAAAAGAAAAATGTGCGTGTCTGCTTGTGAGGACATGATTTGCTGAAGTCTGTCAGGTCGGATTGATTGCATTTTCCTCGTCATGTTGCGTGGATTTTTCTGGCTTCCGCCTCAGAGCCTGATTGCTGCCTGGTGAAAGAAGCGACCAGACTCCACGCCTTGTGCGGAAAGGTTGGACGAGCGAGGCCGCTGCAGCGATGCTAGCTTTCAAGGTTTGCCAGAGAGGCTACAGGAGGTAATCAGAGGAAAATATGTCCTCTCCTCCTCCTCTTCTTTGAGACCTCCATTAGACCAGCCTGCCTCTGTCTGGGAAAATTGATTTTGTCCCTCCCCTCCTCCTCTCCTCTCCTGTTTCTCCTCTTTTTTTTTCTTCTCAGGTTCCATTTGAGGCTTGTTCATCCACTCTCAAGAGCAGTTCTGCGAGGCAGAGAGAGAAAAGAGAATAGTTAGGCCACGGCAGGTTGTTCACACATACCCACCCCCAGCAGCAGCCACCGTGCTCGAGCCTCATCTCTGTCATCTGCAGACACACACAGGCCTGCAGTGGTTTGAACTCCTTTCTTCTCTCCCCTTTCTTCCTTATTTACTCCTCCTCATCAGCCTAATCCTTTCCTTCCTCTACTGTTCTTTCTCCATCTCTTCCTCTTTCTGCTGCTCTTCCACCAGTCTTCACACTTCCCCCCTTCTCTCAGAGCCAAGTCTTGGATCAATGCACCATTGATTTTCCTATCAATGAACATTAGTATGGATCAGACTGCTGCTTGCACTGCCCTGCCCCAAAAACTACACTCACACATACACACACACACACACACACACACATGCTCGTACACACACATATGTACATGCGCTAAGAGAGCCTGTTGCCACAGGGACCCCAGATTTCATCACTGCTCAGCCACGAGCACAAAAAAAGGACGAGCTGGGTGCTGTGGACAAAAGGAGAAACAGCGAGGAAAGGCAGCAATGGAAATAAAGGAGGGAGGGATTGATAGAAGAGAGGTTCTAGTTGAAAGCACGGGAGCCAATCAATGAAAGGAGTGACAGAAAGGGTAGGAAATGAAATCAGACCGAGCGGAGTTAGTGTTTGTTTCTGCGTGTAGGCAACAGTCATTGGTCAACTGCCTGCGAGTCGATTCACTGCAGAATAATTCAGTCTGATTGGCAACCAGCTCAGGCTGTTGATAATGGCTGCTGATCATGACAGTGAATGGATGTGCGCTCTTTATACACCTTTGGGTGTCTTTTCTCTTTACCTCTCCCACTCGCTCACACACACACATCTCGCCCTCTCCTCTCTCACCCTATAATGGGCTCTGAGTCAGGTGGAGATTGACACTTTTCTTTCTGCTGTGCTCCTTTTGTGTCCAACATTGTATTCATTCCACACAAACCAACGGCGGCCACTCGGAGAGCACATTTCTGCACACATCAGCTGCATTTTGCATCACCAAACAATGAATCCGTGCGTATACACTCAGCATTACCACCTTCAATTAACCCTGCATTTTTTTTGTGGGGGGTGGTAGGGAGCAGGAGGAGAAGCAGAACAGTACATGTTTTCTATTTATTGTGTGGCCACACTGGACCTGTACCCTGACAGTCAATCCATACTGTTACTTTAATAAATGCATGACTTTCTGATTATATAATCAGACCCTCTGTTCTTGCACAGTATGAGAGGCCCTGCATGTCTTTGCGGTATGTCACGGTGTACAAATGGTCCTCTCTGGGCTTTTCTGAAGTAATGTTGTGTCTTTAATAATTACATTGCCTCATATCCTCATCTCTTTCACTCGTCAAAAGACACGGAGAGAAGCTGTGTGGACTGGTCCTGATAGAACAAAGAAAAATCCCTCTTTGGGAGTGCTTGCATGAAAGTTGATCCTCGGTTAAGACCCCCTGTACAAGGAAACTGAGACGCCTCAGGGCCGTCCTTCGCCCTGCCTGATTGTAAAGAGTTTTAATTTGGGCTGCAGTGGACGCCTGCCTGCCCCTGAATGTGAATGTCTTCTTCGCCTGTTTTCAAGCCTACCCAGACAGCAACTGTGTTAACTAGAACATCATTAATAAAAATGGACCAAAGTGGTACTTTTTTTTTGATAATTTATTTACTTTAATTTAACTTTATTTATGTGATTATTTTGCATCTTTGAATTCTATTTATTGACTGTGTGCAGAAAAGATATTACATTATTTTATCTATCTATCTATCTATCTATCTATCCATCTATCTAATGTTGCAGCCTTAGAGATGAGGCATGTAGTATGTGAGAATATGAGTTAAAAACGTTGCAGCTGCAGCAAAAATATTAACTGTGCTACTGTTTGGTCTGCTGTTGAAACTATATGTGAAAGGATTTGTCTTGAAAGGACATAAAAATGCCCCCCGTTTGTGTTTTAGCTCTGTGCAAGCCTGAGGGATAGAGTTTGCAGGATAAAGAAGCTTATATCAGGACACGCAGAGGTATTGAAGGACTTTGGTTGGTTCATGAATGGGCAAATAGCCTTCAGAAATAAGAAAACTACGTATTGTGACTTTCAGACTATGCCACAAAAACAAAACAAAACAAAACAAAACACGGTGTTTCCTCGCGCTGTTTCAAAGCGCCGCTCAACAGATTCTCTCCACAACAATGTCGCACTCTTCATCGCTACAATCCCTTTATGCTCAGCTGTCATTCAGACCGCGGCTGCAGCTATCAAACCGGCCTTGAGTTGAAATGTCTGTATTTCCCACGGACTTCGGCTGAAATGCTCTGGTCTAAAACAGTTATATTTACCGGTGTAACAACTTCACTGCGGGGCTGCAGAGCCCCCCCAACCCAACCCCCCTTTCATTCCTCCTGGACTCAACACAGATGGCAAACCATGAGAGTGTGGAGGACGGGAGAGGCAGGTGAAAGGAGGAATATTCATGAATTTTATTGCTGGATCAAAGTACTGCAGAACTGTTCCTCGCTGGCCAACATTTAGACTACCTATATTCCTCTACTGTGCGCTGGCTGCACACACACACACACACACACACACACACACACACACACACACACACACACACACACACACACAGAAATAAACAGTCAACCTGTGGGAGCTAAAGAGAAAGGGGGGGGGCGCAGATTTTTTCTGGCAACATGTCAACCGAGACTATAACCTTTGAAACCACAAAGTTCAATTACTCACTTAACTCACTTTGATCCAGACCTCTGCCTCTGATTGAGGCTTTAACATGTGGACTGACTAGAACGGGGTTTCAGCGAGCTCCGTCCTGAACAAACCGCTCAACAAACGGCACACAGTTTACAGCGGTGGCAAACCCTCGTCTGACGGGCTCATCAGGAGGAAAACGCACGACTTGCACAGAAAAGGAGCAACAGTGTTGAAAAAGTAACCGGGCAGTCGTTAAAGTTCAGAGTTTTTAAACTGCTGTAAAACAGATGTGAGTCCGCATAGGTTTTTTTTTAATGTTTGTGTCACACAGTTAGAGAAAACAATGGTCTTAATTTGGATGTAAGTGGAGCAATACAGAGGCAAATGTAAACTGTGTAAAGAGCCTAAACTGCCCGCCGTGCTGCTCAAGCAGGCTGGGTAAATATGGCGGGTCCGCCGTGAGAATATATATGGAAAAGAAAAGCATTAACACTCGTGTTTTAATTCCTTTTTAACGCTGAAAATACGTTTTGTGACCGAGGTATAAACGCTAAACTACTCCCGCGGTTTGTACGACTTGCCTGTCGTGCTCGGTGCGACGCCGCCGCGCCGGGGAGCCGAGCAGGACGCGCGGGGAAATCGAGCTCCTCACAGCGCCTGCAGCAGCGGCAGCAGGCCGGTAGGAAGCTGCTATTCACCGGCAGGCAGGAGGAGGAACAGCTCCTCCCTGCGCGCCCAGGGAAACACCGGCTCTCTCGCCATTTACACAGCGCCCCCCGCCCCTCAAAATATTTATGTGTGTATTATTGATAATTAAAAAAAAATTAAATAAGAATAAATTTAAGATGTTTAATGATTTATACATGTATACATTTTTACTAATATAGTAAAGGTTTCAGACACAGTGAGATATAGATTTTTTTTTATTTTAAAAACAGGCTGAATAGCAATTTCTGTCAGAATAACAACAATTATAATAATAATTGATTCTAACAGGTAATTATATTTAGCAATTATATTAGCACTAAGTAATTATTCATTCGGCCTAGACTAATTACTTTATACTTTTTATAAGTTATATTCTAAACACAGTCCGTGTATTTTATCCTTAATAAGCAGATTAGACTATTGTTATATTAGAATATTAGCTTGTATATTTTCTATTTTTCACATTTTTGAAGATGAACAGCGGGTTAAAGACTGTGATCCCTGTTAATAAATTATAACATCAGGTAATATTTGCATTTAATATCCCTCCGTCACTCATCGCCCTGCCGTATTGAGACTGTGGTAGACTTAAAGGGGTGTAATTGCAATCACATTGAACCCCAAAAGCTTTTATTGTCAGAGTATGAGCACGCGCGCGCGCGCGCACACACACAAATACACACAAACACACACACACACACACACACACACACACACACACACACACACACACACACACACTATAAAGGTAACAACGCTTATTATGGATGTATACTTCTATACACCTCCGGCAGAAAACCACCACGGAGCCTCTCTCGCTGTTACATCTGTCACAATCAGGGGCTTTTGCCTTCAACCGGTGACGGTGCCTGGCGCGCGATCCAAGTCATAATGGGAGGTGATGGTGGTGATGGTGCTGGCTATGGAGATGGTGAATTAGAGCAGGCATGCGCACTCTGATAGAGGTGAACGTGAGCCATTCAAATTTCCACATATGTCCTGTCACAAGGAGACCCCCCCTTTTTTTCCTCACATACCCCCTCAACCACACACACACACACACACACACACACACACACGCACACACACAGCCTCCCCCTCTCTCTCCCTCCTTCCTTTGTTCCCCTCCGATGATTCCCTCTATGAGCTCCCCACAGGAACGAGAGAGAGAAACCACACCACTGCCACCCAGCGGCCGCGGAGGCGCGCGTGACCGTCCGCGCGTGCTCTTTGTTTGCCACGACCTCCGTGAATTTCCATTAGTATTAAAAAAAGAAGAAGAAGAAGAAAACACCTTTACAACTCCGTGACATTTCTCCAGCATATTAGCGCACTAGGCCGCTCTCCCGCCGTTTTGGGCTCGGGGTGTGGGCTCGAGCTCGTGTGCTGCGCCCACGCGCACCCACGCGCCCTGCTGAAGTGTCCTTGAGCAAGACACTGACCCCATGCTGACCTCTGGGGACAGGGAGGGGGATCTGTCCTCCTGAGATTATCATATTAGCCTTAGAGGGATGCATCCGCGCTTCTTTCTTATTTCTTTTCAGCACCATATCTGACAGATTACGCATCAAAATGATTCAATAAAGAGGAGACTATAAGCTCTGCAGGACAAGAATTTAATTAGCTCTCTATATAACCGAGTTAATGAGGTACTTAACAGGGAGACGTTAATTACAGATTCTATATGGCCATGCTTCTTTCTGCAGGGCATCCTCTCTTCTCTGCGCCTTTAAATGGGATTAATCAATCATATTTTTGCACATTCAATCCATCCATCTTCTTATTTATTCATTTATTGTGGTCAATTCCATAATTTCTGATTTATACAGTCACAAAAACAAGGAATCTTACAAAAAATAGCACATACAACTAACAGAATATGATGATCAGTTAGTTAGTTACAATGATAATAACTTAAAGATGATAAAAGCAGCAGTGCATTCAAAAGAGAGGGAGGGGAGGAGGGGATGGGGAGGTTTTTTTCCAACAGGGGGCAGAATCACTCTGCAAAAAAACAAAACAAAAAATCTCTCTCTCTCTGATCCTTTCTTTCTCTGGCACGCACACACACATATGCACACACGCATTCATACGCGCACACATGCACACAGGCAGCGTTCTGGGATCTGTTGTTTTTCCCTGCAAGCAATTTTCACCTCCTACCAGCTGCCTTAAAAACGACCTTTAAATACACCGATGCGAGCCCAGCGTGTGTGCTGTTTGTTTGTTTAACAAATAAACTCTCGAGCCAGTTCAGAGAAGCGTAGATTAGTTCCAGGGTGTCTCATCTATTTCAGCAAATGAAGCTGAAAGGTTGCCGAGACCCCAACGTTTAAAAACCTGCTAAACTGATTAAACAGGCTTGATGTTTGACAAAGTGCAAACGCAAGTTTCCTTTCCCCCTGGGAGCTGAAATAAAGCTCTCCTCCAAGGTAACTGTTTCAGATTAGTTTAAAGTTTTAAAATAATAACCAGATATGAATCACAGTATATTAAGTTATTTTTTCTCTGATGGGGGCCTCGTGGTTACATCGGGGTCCTGACCCCGGCGCTGGTTGCTTTGGAGTTGTGCTTTCGTGCTCTTTCATGCTCAATTAAGTTTTAATCAAAGCAAAACCTGCATCTTTGGAGTTTATAAATAAAAACATGAAACACGGCACATTGCATTTATTTCTCCCACGTTTTAATAAATGGTCAGGCATTAAATGTAAGCTGCATATTTCAAGTCAAGATTAATCTTTATCATGGCAGGTCTAAATCCGTCTGAAACAAGGTTATTTTTTGCAGTATGGAGGAAAAAAAAATCTGCTTTTGAAAACCAGAAATCTCAAGGCTCAGACAAACATCGACAAAGACTATCAGCTTCCAATTTATTTTAAAACAGAGCATCACAGACACAAATTGAAGCGTTACTTTTATTCACTGTAAATCAGACCTTTCTTCTTTTATATCACATATCCGAGTAACATTCTTATAGAGCTCAGCTGCTCATCCAAAATGCAAGCAGCAGTTTTTATTGTGTTTGTTCCCCCGCAATATTCACCCGTAGCAAGTAAAATACAGTCAATGTGTGGTTAGGCAACAATTAAAAAAAACCCTCTTTACTGAGTAAGCGGTTTGTAAATAATTTGTAGGAGAACTCCTTAGAATAAACTGATGATTAAACGCATCAGCAAGTCCTTTACAGTCTGTGACACACTTGAAGGCAGCGTTGAGGGAAAGAGGGGTTTTCTTTGCATGTGTTGGTCTTGAATCAGGCAGAAAAATGATGAGACTAATAATTTTCACAACACAAAAATGTTTGGACAATGAATCAACTCACCGGCTAACCTGGACTGCCTGCTCTGTCGTTGCACGTTGTAGACAATAGCAGCCAGCTGGGCCAAGGAGCTGTTCTGTTCAGCTTCTTTAAAAAATGCGAACAGGAGAATAATTAAGTGTCACAATTGCCTTTCCAAACTGAGAATTATTGGAATTGATGAGCTAACATAGAGAGCCTTTGATACACGCGAATGGGAGATCATTAAACCTGTTCAGCAGTTTTACTGTAAGCACCTACTGTCAGAGTCAGATGGACACAGCTCAGCTTCAGGTCTCATGGAAACCTGAACCAAGAGCTGAGCCCTCTGCGGCCAGGGCTATAATTAATTGAATTTCCACTGCGGTGCGTTCGTTGACATTAGAATATAATTAAGGTTAAGGTGGGTCAGCCCTGAGATCTCCAGTCGCCTCCTCTGTCTTCATGTAACTCATTCTCAAAGATAGGAAAATATGACAATAGACTGCAACAGTGCAGGGAAACAACAGGACTATAGCCACTCTCTGAAATGTCTGATGCTTTGGTTAAAACAAAAAACAGAACAGAACAGTTATCAGGCGCAGCTATGAAAGGAAATCAAGTCAGAGCACAGAAAGAGGCCTTGACTGTCAGCTGATTTTACAAAGAGAAGTCTAGCCTGCACTTTTTAAACATGCATGTGCTTTTGTTTTGGAAATAGCGTCATGGCAAGCAAGAATTAGGACAAGAAAGGTGTCAGTCTGTCATTGTCATCTAGGCTCATAACCCTCGTTGCGATCCATTAATCATGCATACAGTCAGTCGTATGAAACAGCCCGTTTAAAGCAGTGCTGACACATTTCCGTCTATCTAGCGGGTTTTGAAAATGTGTTCCGTTGTTGTTGACAATGCACACATTTCCCAAGGTCGTATTACCGCAGCGTCCTCTTAAAGGGGATGTTTCCAGTTTCTCATTGCTCGTATGTAAAGACGGTCAGAGGAAGGAAATAATCAGCAGCGTGATCGTTCGACTGCATTGACGTTCAGTCGACCACGGATTAATAACAAAGCCGAGAGGGCAAATAAAATCAAACACGAGAGACGTTTAATAGAGGCGAAGATCAGCGAGCCTTTAGAGGTTCATGCAACAAAACTTCATCCAGAGAAGGAGCTGTCCATCATTTCTCTTTTTATTTGCCCCTTATGACTCAGCTCGCATGAGTTCAACTTTATTTCCCCACAACAGAATGTTTTTTTCGCTTTTTCAAAGGTCCTGAAGTTTAAAAATGAAAACCTCAGTTCAGCTATTTCGGTGAATTGGAGACATCAGCGCACTTGTGACTCCCAGTTTTCAGAGTTTTCATAGTGGCTTCAGGGGGTCACAGGTTAACTGATCATAATATTTAAGCAAATCATGCAACTTTCAATGATTTAGAAACTTCTGTAGCCCAAGATTTCTGATACAGCTGTGTCAGGAAATATTTCTTAAAAAAAAAAAAAAGAAGTGAGTGGGGCTTCACCAACAGTGACAAAGACGATACAGGCTCAGCAGCCTGATTTTTATTCTGGAAAAAAAAGCCAATAAAAAAACATGTTTCCGGTGAACTCGTGCGCTTTAATCTTTAAATATTCACAGAAGCAGCATAATGATGGGAGGGAAACGCTGACCTGTGGTCAGCTGTTCAGTTTTATGTTAAACAGATGAGGCTGAGGGTGAAGCTGAAACGACTAGTTACACTGCAGAAACAGAAGTTGCATGGATAAATTTATTAGGCTCGTGCTGCTTTTAATACATCGTTATTCTGGTCTTTAGTTATTATATTTGAGAGTCATATTACCAAGCGAGACTTTTATTTTGAAGGAATTAGATGAACCTATTAAGCGGCTGCATATGTAAATACATTAGACTAATGTACTCCAGGGGAGCATGTGCTAAAGCGTCGAGGCATCCGGGGTTGATACAGCGCGCGTGAGCGGGAGACATGACGGCAGCAAATCAATTTTGACATCAGGCGCGTGAACCTCCACGCGGGAAAGAAACTATATGATGATGAAATATGATGTATGAGGCGTCGGAATGAAAAGCCGCGGCGGCAGCTGGATGTACATCGCGATAAGAGACGCATCTTTGAGGACAAACGGAACAGCGGGGAAAGAGTGAAGGCTAATCTATTTCACAAGCCGAGCCGGAGTCAGAGTGGACTTTGGACAAAGCGCGGAGTCAGAGGTCACTCCGATAGCTGCAGCGTGTGTGGCCGTGCAACACACGCTGCAGTGCAGCGCTCCTCACTGCTGGATAATCAACCACAGGCTACACGAAGACGGGCTCACTGAGGAGAAGCGGTGCAGCCTAAATTCACTACAGTAATTTATAAGAGCGGTGCATGCCACGGCGACAGGCAACATTTGAAAACAATAAATAGTTATCGCCCAGAGACGTTAACCCGTTAACTGCTGCTCGTGGTCATAAAAAATAAGTAAATAAAATCAAGGACAGCTCAGAGGCATACAGTGTCGGATTAAATATGCAAGATGTAGAAGTCACCTCACTGAAGAATTTTAAAAATCAAATAATGAGTAGAGGAAGCAGTCCTCTGAAAGGTGCACGCCTCCAGGAAAAGGCACATGAAAACTACCCAAAGTGCTCTTTTCTGACAGCTGCTGAAGTGTAGCAGCGCAGTCAAGAGCGCTGAAAACGCATCTGCATGCAGCATTCCTGCAGCCAATAATGTACTGTTTCTCTCCGCAAAAGGGAAATCCCTTCTTTTGTAGAGCCAGTTGTCATGTGGTTCCATGTCTAGACTGCATCACACACTGATTACACGTTTTAGCTGACATAATGGAAATTTAGAGGTGACTTGCTCTGCACTACCTGATGAGCGCCTGCAGGGTCCTCATAACAAAACGGAATCATATCGACATGATGGCTGAGTTAAAGTGGAACTGCGGTTAAAAATAAATAAATAAACATTTTACGTGCATCAAAACTGCACAGACAATGTGCTTTGGAAATAAAAGGGCTTGTGCTGCCTTCACTTTAAGTCAAATGTACATTGGTGGAAAAATATGAACATGTTGAGCACCCTTTAAACTGTCTTAAAATGCTTTGAGCCCACCTGGATCTTGAGTTTTAACAGGGAGAACCAGGAGGGCAAATTAGGTTTATGCTGGTTTCAAATGTTCGATGAAAAATAATCTTCACAAGATGATTTCATGATGAAATGTTTGACATTAAACTGTAAAACTGAATTGAAATACTTATTTAATATTTCCTCTTCCAATCAGTGTCAGTTCATTTCCATCTCTGTAGTGTGATACCGGCTATTTCCTGGTTTAACTCTTCATCGTGCTTGATGATCCCCAAACAGTTTACATCCAGTGTATCCATCCATCCATTATCTATACACCGCTGAATCCTCTGCAGGGTCACGGGGGGGCTGGAGCCTATCCCAGCCGTCTCTCGGGCGAAGGCAGGGGACACCCTGGGCAGGTCGTCCAGTGTATCCAGGAAATGCAAAACATCTCACAAAGCAAGTATGTGATCAGTTGTTGGAGTGTGTGGTGGCTACAATGTGTGTGTGTGAAGACATGAGTGGATGAAAGCTGTCAGTCTGTGAAGAATGGCTGCATGCAAACATACACACTCATTTATTTGTGATCATGAAAGCTACATATATTATAAATCTTAAAGTGAACGTGCTCTTTCTGTTTTTTTTTTTTAATTCAAAACCCAGTGCACAAGTTTCTCTGTAGCCTCTTTAGTGCATAGTGCACCAGCATGGTGGAGCAGCAACGAGGAGATGGCAGCTCCTCCGATGATCGCGCTCCCCAGACATCCACATGACGCCCCTCCGGTGATTCCTCGACATTTGCCAGCTCCCAGCTCCGTGTGTAATCCTCCCCAGCTCAGCCCTCTGCTGCTCCACACGCTGCATCAGCTGATCAGTCACGTGGTCTGGTGTCGTGGGTCACCGCTTTGCAAAATGGAGTTGTCTGAGTCTGTGCAGAGAGGGCTACGCTCCCTAGCCGACCCGTCCGCCTTCGGCCAGAGCAGCTTTCAGGTGCTGGTGGACGTGTCTTTCCGGAGCCTGCTCTCTTCCCGAGGGGACCCCGCAGTCCTCGGTGAGCCGCTGCCTCTTCCCCGCCGCCGCTTTTGTCTCCGCCGCTGCTTCCGGTTTCCCTCCGTGTGGATGTGCGGACGAGCTGCCTCGATGTTTGTGTTTTTTTTCCTTACGGCGCTGCTGCGTCTTGCGAGTCGCTCCAAACCGGTCTCTCCGCGTTTATACTACATTAAGAGCAAGATGGGGTGAAGTGGATCGGCAGACAGCCGCCCGACAGCTGTGCTAAAGCGGTGTTAGCAGCCTCCGCTGCCTGCTTTCCGCTCAGCAGCAATCACACGGCCACTCGGGATGGCTTTTGTCATTTAAACTGGCATCAAGTCCACTCGGCACATTAAAACCACAGTGTTAGACCGTTTCAATCATCATTAGTCAAAACGCATAATGGATACACATTCGATCGTTCGCTTTCCCCCGCTTTTTAGCATGTCTTTGAACGCAGCAGAGCTCTCCGCATTACAGATTCTGCTCAGGTTTGGCTTTAAGCAGCAGAAATAAACAAAATGCAAAATGACAGCAGACTTGCATCGCTCGTGCAATAGTTGCAGCTCCCACTCCGTCATGGCTGCTTCGCTTGTTTTCACAGACCATGTGTTGTCCAACTTCTGCAGCAGTCCGCCTCTGCTTAATGGCAGAATTATTTAGAAAGCGCAATGTTGGGTATACAAACAAACAAAGGACCCCTGGCTGACGCAGCTGAGGGGGTCCATTCACATGCAAATCATCATTGATTTCCATTCTGCGCGTCTATCTGGAGAGCACGGGTATGGATCGCACGTCATTTAGAGCAAATCTAACGCGCCTGTTCTTTCGACTAAGAGCCGCAAGTTCTGGCTGTAGATTGGCGTCCTCACCGTTTATTTATTTTCATTTTATTTTTGTGGTTACAGATCAGCCCGAGCTGAAGCAGCTCGACCAGATCCTGCTCAAACAGAGTCACACTGCAGCCACCACCTTCATACTGGAGGCAGTCAAACAAAACGCAGACAAGTCGACGATAAGGTAGGCGACGTCCGACAGGAGGTTTCCTGCGCATTAACGTGCAGTGCCGAACACGCTCGTGGTGGAAGTCTAAGAATATCCTCATTAGATGTCTGTTTATGGCTGTGGAAATTGTGCTCATATCGCATAGTGTGACAGGAACAAGTCGCTCTGAATCATGTTTTTTGCGGTTTATTGTACACTTAAGAACAGTGCATGTGACCTGCTGATTGCATCTCCCGAGAGACCTTGAACGCATCAAAGATTACAGCATTAAATTGCATTAAATCTCTGAACTATTGTCTTCCTTTCTTACATTTAAATGCTACAAATCAACGTGATTCACATGAGGTCATAGTGTTGTTAATGGCAATTAGTTAGACTCCTGCTGTTGTTGTGTTCTCAAAATGTGTCCTGCTCCTGTACCAGCAGCAATGTTCCCACAGATAAACAAGGAATTGAAGTTATTATAAGCCACCTTGGAAACTGCCAGTGAAGCCATAGTGTGCAGACAATTTTATGCAACTGCAAATGGTTGCAGATCAATTTAAATAATAGGTGCTGTAGTCACATTTGACACGTTTAAAATGCAGTCTCTCTCTTTCAATAGCCCATCTGCATTGGCTTAACATTCTGCTTTTTTTTTTTTTTTTTTGGAGTTATTGCGGTCAGTTTCACAGTTCAGTTTACATTCAAGTTCTGTAGGCGTGCATTTGTGTGCTCATCTAACAAACAAGCAACAAATATACAGCTAAAGAATCTTTTAGACACAGGAAAGTTTTTTTTTACCCCTTTCTCTCAAGGTTTTCTTTTCTGTCTTTTTAAAAAAACTCCTACTTTCAGGCTGTCTTGCATTTCTCCACCTTCTAAAACTGCATTTGAAATGTGATAACAAGCCCCATGTTCACTGTGACATATGTGAAAACATATTTTTTGGAAAGGGGGGAGAAAAAAGCATGGGTTACAATTAAAATGTCAGTGTAAACATGTCCAAAAATATGACTAGTTTAAAAAAAAAAAAAAGACAGCATAAAGTCAATACAGTTTTGTGAAATCAGCTGCTAATTAAAGTGTCCTTTGTCCTTACAGCTCCTGCCTGGAAGAACTCACATTCAGTGCAGAGAGAATAGAAATATTCTACAGCTCCTATCAGGTGACAGTTGAAACACTCATTAAATCCTGTATTGTTTTCTCTCATACAGTCTGTGGCCGACTGGCCCATAACTCACCGGTGCATGCATTTGTTTTACAGACACATAAAAAAGAACTGGAGCGTCTATTAGCCAGGTAAGCCATGAGCTGTCAGTGGCGGAGAGATTTGTGGAGGTGATGGTGCTATTTTTGAAAACAGTCTTACTCAGGCTGCTCGTGTTTCCAAGACAAAACTGGAACATTTTTTAAGCAGTGTGTTCATTGCAGAATTAGGACTGAACGATTTTACTCATTGATTAGTCTTTGAATTTTTTTTTTTTCATCCCACCCACTTACTGTTAGACATCAGATCGGATCAATATAATTGGAAATCTGAGTTTTGACACAGTATTGCTGCCCCATGCGGAGCAGAGAGGAGCAGGGAGGGTGTTTTGCGTGTCAGGACGGAAAGGTCAGGGAGTGTGATTAATTGCAGTGTAAATGCTGCTTTATGACGCGTCGCAGACAAACGCTCTTTGTGAAAGAGCCACGTTGTCTGCAAACAAATTGTCAATTCGTGTAAAAACACGGACAGTCTTTTAATCACGTAAAAAACTCTGGGGCGTGTCGCTAAATAAACTCAATTGGTTCACTTATTGAACACTGCAGGCTTTGGAGAATGGGCTAAAAATGCTCACATCCTTTATAAGACTCCATCACTGTGATCGTTAGATTAGTGTCTGTTTTGTAAGGCGAACTTATTGTCTCCATCTCCACCTACTGATGGTTACAGATTGCTGTGTGTTAACTATCATCCACTTCCAGCATAGGAAGGCGTCCGCCTCAGGTTAACGACGTCTCCTGGCGTCTGCAGTACCACATGAAGGTACGTGAGACCGGTGCTGCAGCACACTCTCGTCTTTCATGTCGCACCATTTCTCGAGTCAAGCTGAACTGTTGTTTTCCCCGACAGAACGGACAGGTCGACAAGGTCAACGAGCCTTTCTACTCGATTTCACTGAAGACCGAGGTGAGCCTCGAACACACCCTCGCTGTCATGCATGTAACGCGGCCGCGCCGGATGTGTTTGTGATCGTGTGTGTTCCTCTTTCTTAGAATGAGGGCTCCTCGGAAGACATCGACTTCACCTGCACGATGGAGCAGCTACAGGTAGAGGAAGGACCGCGCTCCTCTTTAATCTTACTCTACCTGTGTCGTGTTTATTCCACAGTCAGACCGTTTTACGCACCACACTCAGCCTCCTATTAAAAATAAATAAATAAATAAAATGAAAGAAGTCGATTCATTGAGCTGATTGCTGAAGGGCTCTCCACCCCAAACAGAGGGGCTTCCAAAGAAAGTTATATCTGCGCCTTTCTAATAAACCAAAGCGCTTTCGTGGATTTCCTGCACATGACATTGTTTTTGAGTGCCGCAGCCAAATCTTTTAACTGTGAAATACCCAGACAGCGATAGTATTGATGGCGGTGCATTAAGCTGACCTTATGTATAAACAATTAAACATTATGTATCTTAGCTTTTATAATGCGCTAAAGTTCCAGTGTGACCTCGGCTTTTCTGATCTGTATTTAAATCTGCAGTCAGATTCCCGATGCAAAATACGGTGAATTTTAATCCGGACGCAACCCAGCGCCGAGTCAGACCGGAGCAAAAACTCTGCACTCTGAATTAAGCAAAATTCTTAGAAATAAGGTTTTTGCTTAATTCTTATTTCTAAAGGGTGTGATTCATAGCGTATTTCAGGTCACCTTCGTCGGTTGCTCACTGGTTGCTTGTTTGCAGGATTTGGTGGGAAAACTCAAAGACGCTGCCAAGAGTGTGGAGAAAGCCAGTCAGATGTGATGCCGGTGTCCCGTTCCCTCGCCTCCTCTGCGCTCGGACTCCCAGCGGCAGCTCAGTGCTCATCTCTCTACAGCCTCTTTCGTACCTGACATAGACGTGACACGTGTGCACGGCAGACGATTATCATTCCAGTTTGTGTTTCAATAAAACAAATACAATAAAATCCGCCTGGTGCTTTGAGTGATTTCACTGCTCGATGAGAGGATGGTGGTGGGGAAAAACCTTTTGGAGAAGTTGAAAGTGTGGGCTCATTGCAGCGCAGGTTTTTGTGTGAGAGATGGGAAGCGTTTGGTTTGAATGTGGAGCCGGTGGAGTAACTGGGCATATGTTTTGGCAACACTTTCCAGCCTGAATAGGATTTTTGCCATAGCTGAATGACAGCAGTGTATTTTCTTTTCCTGCAGCATTTGTTGTAACAGGAGGATCAGCCCTGCTTTTTCGAGCAGGACTCGGGCTGATTGGAGCTATTTATAAAACAGATCTCTGACTTTTTGGACTAAACTACTACGTGAGAATTGTGGTCCCCCCATTTTAGCTCTCTGCATCCACCTAAGCTGAAAGTTCAAAGCTCCTCGGCTGAGGCAGCACAGCGGCTCAGATTCCATAAACATCCGAGATGCCTTCATTTTGTGCGGCGCTGGCTGAGGGATAAAGACTCCGATTCATCAAGTAGAAGTTGCGGCGCATTTTTTTTTTTTCAAATGTCAGGACAGCCTGTGACAAAGGTTTGGCACCAGAGCCATTTGTCACATGGACGTATTTTAACCAAGTGCGTGGGATTTTTTTTTTTTCAAAAAGCAACGCTGCACACAGATGAATAAGGTGGCTGCACTGAGCCCCAGCCGACCGACAGACACAGCGGATTGAAGCATTTTGACGGTCAAGACGACGTGAACGCGTGTGAGTGCCTGCGCCGCAGTTATTTTTAACATCAGAGAGGCGAGGGAGCACCATCAGTAGCCTACTTTCTACACGCCCGTGATCACAGTGACATTTGAGCGCACGCAGGATACATATTGGCGCAGGTATTTTGCCTTTTGGCGCTGAAAAGTGTTCCAAACTGCGTGAATGTGCTGTATGGCTCATTTCAAATCGTGCGTCATACATTAGAAAGAGCAGAATACACCGAGGGTAATTTTTGTGCGCCCTTAAAGCAGCCGCCTGGTCACGTTTCAGCTCAAGTGAAGCACAAACTGTTGAGTTCTTGGCGAGATTTGGTGGTTAAAAAGCTATTCAGACGCGCATGTGTGTGTTTTGTGTGTTATTTAATATCATGCGTAGTAGATTGGGAGAAACAGCGTACACCGACAGTAATTCCTAGGCACCCTTAAGCAACGACACCACGTGACCAAAGCGGGGCGGTCGAACTACAAGCCATTTTGGGGACGGTGTCAGTTTTCACGGAGCACACACACACTGCTGCATTTTACTGGAGGCGAAGCGGATATTTTGGAGGCAAAGTTGTCGGTGCCCGCGTGCGAACCTTCCCGAGCCGGAGCCGGAGGACTGGGATCTCTTGAATCCCGATCGCATACGCACGCAGCGCGCAGGCAGCGAGGAAAAGAGGAGTTTTATTCGCACATCTGAAATGCGCTCCGGTCCGCCGTGCGCTCTCCGCCACTGACAGCGTCTGCAGCCTGCTTCAAGATGGCGGCTCGGCTCCTATTCATTTTCTGCTGATCGCCTCCCAACTTTCATTGTCTATTCGCATCAAGACCCGCCGATTCCCAGCCGAGCCTCCAGGTAGGTCTTATTCGATATCGTCTCTAACTAACGGGGGCAGAAGGCGAGGTTTGGGGCCGGTGCTTTTGTGTTTTTCCTACGTACCGATCCAGCGGTGGATGTGGAGCTTTCAACGGTGGCTGCACCGATCACCGACGTGGAGCTCCGTGTGTGTCTGCGCACCACTTTTCCCCCCTGTAAAACATGTTCCCCGCTCGGTCACGAACGCGAAATAAGATTCACGCACGGCCGATGTCGCATGATGTGGTGTTCAGGAACGTGCCCGTATAAGTTGATCGCGGTGGGGTTTCGCCTTGAGTCGTTTGGATTTATGTAAAGTGGGAGATCTCGGGCGAACCAGGCTGTGTTGGCTGAGATGTTCACAGCAGCAAGTGCTCCAAACCGGTCCTCCTGTGCCCGTGTTTCCACCCAGCGCCTCCACTTTATAGAGATGGGATGTTTGAGGTGTTGTGAACCGGGTGATATGTTGGTTTGGGGTATTTATGACCAAATGCTGGATTTATTAACTTAACTTGGATGGCTCTCACAGATGTGACAAGGAGGCAAACCATTTCAATTGTGCGTAAATGTTTCATGACGGCTGCTTGGTAAACACTTGGGTCATCGTTGATCACGCACTCTGGCTGTTTATCTCCCGGTGTGTGATTATCTTAATTAAGAAAGATGGTTGGATTTTAGAGAAATTTAAAAAATGTGGGCGACACGTCGGCCAGGGTTGCCTACAAAGGGCTGGCTGTGTCTCGCAGGCAGCCGGGGCATCTGTAAATTCTCTTTATTCCACATGGACTGTGGCCGCCATAGGCTGTTTGTTTGTTGACATTTAGACTCATTATGGATTTCCACATTTTCGCCTTGACACGGCTGAACGCTGGCGCACTGCGTGGCTCTGAGTGTGGTGACACAGGACAGATAGACAAGAGCCAGGCGGGCTTCTGCCTCTTGGGGAGGGAGGGGGATCAAAAAAAAAATTATCATTTTACTCATGCTGTTGGGGAGCCTGTGTGTGCTTGACGGGTTAAAATGAATGTATTTCCCTGCGTTTGGGTTTGTAGGTTTGACAGCCCCGCAGGTCTGTTGATGGGGTAATGTAGACTAACAGGCTGGAGGGTTCACAGTGCGCGATGAGCGCCATTTAACTCACAAAATGAAAGTGAACTCGTGTCTGTATTGACTTTAATACGTTTCAGTCATGTGGCCAATTAGGAATCTCCATCTACTCATTTCTAGATTTTCTAAATTGACTGACAGCGGTTGAGGTCTCGTTTTTTTCCCCCATTGGCGATTTTAATTGGCTTATTTCCAGCTGCTGCTGATTTACCTGCGAGGGGGACCTTTACAAGAGTAACTGGTCTCGTTTGGGAATAAATGAGGTTGGCACGACTTTGGGTCACTGCAAGAACCGATGGGGGAAATCTCTTCATTTGTTGCTGCCTTGATATTAAGATTTAGTAGCTGTTGTGAATTAATTGGTGGTGTGTTATCAACGCCGACCCCCCATAATTAAACCTGTCTGTCCTTATAATAAAGATGTGTTGCTGTATTCATAACTGAGTCCATAATGGAAGTCTTGGGCAGACTTGATTTAGCCCAGCGTTTGTTGGCTGGTGCTGCAGCCATTGAGCAGCATTCGTTCCCATCATGCATGAACTTCTTCATGTTTGGATCTGTGCAGTGGCTGACTTGAAGTCTATTGAAGTGAGCACGCGGCTCTCGCGGGACACGGAGAGGAGCAGTTGTCCAAACAGCAGCCGATCGATTCATGGCGCAACCGACTTAACAGTATCCGTCGTTATGCGTGTGTGGGGCGTCCTGCGAGCGCAGTCCAACCTGTGGTCCGCTCAGAGACGGCCAGGGGGAGGTCGGCTGGAGCGTTGAACGCAGCCGGGGCTCGGGCACGGTGCCGGCTGTGGCTCCTTGAAGTCACTGCGGCTTCAGAGCCGCGCAGGCTGGCTGTCATCCTGTGTGTGACGAGGGTCACCTCATGTGCAGCATGCAGGCGACATGTAGACTTTTTTTTTTAATAATGTTTTCATGTCAAATGACAGCAAACAGCGCCATGATCACAGCCCAGCTTTTATTAATACGCACCGACTTCCATTATTGTTTCCCATCCTTTTTAAGATCTGGCTCGTAGCTGTACCCGGTTATATCTCACTCTGGCGCTGGAGGACTAATTTCATCTCGTGTTGTTTGTCTGAAGCAGCGGGTTTCTAAAGTTTAATACCCGCTGGCGCAAGCTGTCGGTGATGTAAACGCTTCATAAACGGTCTCGGTTACTTCGGTCGATGATGGCGCAGGATAAATAAGTGTGACCCTGTGCGCGCTTCAACTTGAGCGCAGTCGCTGCCGTCTGGCCATGTTGGTGCTGCACGGTGCTGATCGTCGCGCACACGCCATGAAAAACACGGCGCAAAGCGCAGCGGAATAAAACCGAGTTTCTTCTCCGAGGCGGGCTGCTGCACTGTGCTCCGTAAAGATTCGGGAAGCTCGTGGAAACGCGCCGGATAGTGGTTTTGCCCCCCTTTCGGAGGAAACCCCGCAGCCCGTTGAACCGATACGGGCTTCTTCTTCTCTCTTTTTTTTTTTTCCTCCACAAAATGGCAGCCGTGCTGTCGGCAGCCTGGCGGTCCAGCGGCTGCCTGTGAGCGCGGAGGGACCGGGAGCCTCCGGTCCCTCCGGTCCCTCCGCTCCGCACACCGGGCGGGCTCGCCGTGCCGTGTCACCGAGATCCTGCCTTGCTCTGGAGACTGGCGACCAGCCATGTGGGCTAAAAAGCAAAAGGGGTTGCCATAGAAACGCTCAGGTTTCCCCACAGCCTGTGTGGCACACCTGACGCAGTGAATGGGTGTCTCCCATCATCCCCCTCTCACCCCGGGGCGCCACAGACCCGAATATTATTCCGAGCCAGAGTGTCCCCGTTTGGAATAAACGTGCGGTTCCGAAGTGGAGCGGCCGCAAACTCAATCTGCTTTATTCACAAAGACGCACGATGAGACGCAGATGCCGAATTTCTGTTGAAGGGAAGCCGACATTAACCTGTGAAGCTTCATGGTTCTGGATTGGTTTATAATCGTATATATTTCTGGAGTTACTGTCTGGACATTTGTCCTTTAATTTAAAAATGCGATTTCAACCATTAATGTAAAGTTCAAGCCTCGCAATTAATAGCAGCTTTTGCAGAATATCTGCAGCATTATGAGTCATTGTGGCTCTTTTTCTTTCATTTTTTGCCGAGAAAGCTTTGCGATCACAGCTGTTTGTGGTTGGACCCGCAGCGCTCTGTTCCGCGCTGATCGCAGCTGACTGAGGATGGAGCTCAGGGCTCCATCGGTGGAAGTGATTGATTTCTGATTTTTCACCGCGCCTCGGTGTGCTGACTCCAGCTCCTGATGTTGCTTTAACGCAGCCAAATAAACAGCAGCCTTTGTCCAAATGGTCTGAAACCCGCAGCTGTCTGATGGCTCCTCGCCTTTCGTGCACGCATTGTTTTGACTTGTTTTTGTTTTTGTTTTTTTGTTTTTTACTATCCTTGCAGGATTGTCGTTCCTTCCCCTCAACATGCATCGGACGACCAGGATAAAGATCACCGAGCTCAACCCTCACCTCATGTGCGTCCTGTGTGGAGGATATTTCATAGACGCGACGACCATCATCGAATGTCTCCACTCATGTGAGCGCCTCTTGTTATTGTTGCAGAGGAAATGTTAACGTGGCTGTGTAAGAATAAGCTGCAGCCTCCTCACATGTCTCTCTGCACGCATTCCCACTGCTCCCATGCTGCAGTGTTGATGCTGCAAAGGGCGACGAGTCCTTCAAACCAGATTTAGCCTCAGCATTTCAGATTCAGGATATCCTTTCACACGACATCTGATATTGACTGTTTTTTTTCTTTCTTTCTGTCTTTCTCTACGGTTTGCAGTTTGCAAGATGTGCATTGTGCGCTACCTGGAAACCAGCAAATACTGTCCCATCTGTGATGTACAAGTGCATAAAACCAAGCCCCTGCTAAACATTAGGTGAGCGCTCTCGTCATTGATTTTCCTGCCTCTTTTAGTTTTTCTTTCATTGCTTTTAAATACAGATTCTGCTTTTTTTTTTTTTTTTTTTTTTTTTTTTTTTTTTTTTAAACCAAAGGAAGCTTTCCTTAAGACGCCTTAGTTTGGCTAATTAAACTGTCTGTGCCTCATCATGGTTGAAAGATTTATTTTTTTTGCATAATATTAAGCAGCATTCTTCATTTCCTATATTCACACATGGGGGCCACAGCCTTGAATACAAATCATGAATGTGTAGCATCCAGGCTGTGCATGTGCTGTAATGAAAGAAATAAGTATTTAGTGTATGTTACAGAGCAGAAAAAAGCTTCTTCTCCACATCCTTCACAGCTATCTGTTTTTTTCTTTTCTAGTTTTAGCTGCAAATCTTGAGGGTTTCAGTATTTTACAATGACTCGACTGAAGTTTCTCTTCCTCTCTCAAGGTCTGACAAAACTCTCCAGGACATTGTGTACAAGCTGGTGCCCGGCCTCTTCAAAAGTAAGAGCACGGCGGCAGAAGCGTCTCCGCGACCAAACCTTTCACTCTGACTGTGCTTTCACATGCTTTCTTTTGATGAGTGGTTTCATAAGCAGGCAGCCAAACAGCGCTGGGCCAGCACACCTCTTTTGCAAATGAATAGCTGAGAAAGAGGAATATATGCAAATCTAATTGATTCACCCCCCCAAAAGAGTCACAAATATTGATGTCAAACCATGTTTAAATTGTCAGGGTTTTTCAATGCGTTGTTTGTTCCTGATCTGATAGAAATGCAGTGATGTGGTTGCTGATCTGAGGTCATATCTGCTGTTATTGTCAGCACAGTTGGTTGTTTTTGTTATAAGTGCTGCTTTTGTCTTGTGTTGCACTGTAAGTGCCGTTGAGCGAATCTCCCGAAGTAGGTCAGGCAAAACTCCACTTGTTTCATCGCCAAGTCCCATTTGTTATATCGCATACACTCCTCTGAGGCAGGATGTTATCACAAAATGAAGTCGAACTATTAATCCTGTGAATTGTTACGTCCCCTCGACTGTTCTGATGTAATTCATCCTGCCGTGTTTGACAAATGTGTTCAGGTTTATTCGGGAGGAGCAGAGCGCCACCAGAGTCTGGCGCGACTGTTATTTTAGGAGCTAGATTTTTTTAATTCTGCCACAGCTGCAAATGAACGGACTTGTAACTGCTCGTCTCCCTGATTGTCCTCAGATGAAATGAAGAGGAGGAGAGACTTTTATGCAGAGCACCCGGTAGATGGTGAGTTAGAAAGCGTGTGTGAGAGAATTTGTCATTTTCCTTAAGTCACCACAGAGAAGAGGAAAAATCACATTTCTTAAAGTTTTGGTTGAAATTAAGACTTTGCACTCTGCAGGCGGTTCATTGCAATTCAGTGTTTCAAATCAGATTTTTGTTTGACTTTATTTACTTGGTATTCATCCTCGTGTGTGTTTTTTTTTTTTTTCCCATAGCCTCTAATGGATCCAATGAGGATCGTGGGGAGGTGGCAGACGAGGACAAGAGAATTATCACAGATGACGAGATCATCAGCCTCTCTATCGAGTTCTTTGATCAGAACAGGTAGGCTTTGTCGTAAAGAGATAATGCAGCGTTATCATTGTTAACGAGCTCCATCACATTTTGTTTAGCTATGAAAGACTTATTGTCTCAGATGAGATACAGCATTATAATAGATCTGAGTGTTGAAGTGTTCCTGGACCTGTCTGTAACTCTGCTGTCCTGCATCAGAAAGCACAAGATTTTATCATAAAAGTTTAGTTTCCCTGCTGTCCTCCTCTTAAAATCACTGATGTCCTGCTTAAGTTAAGTCCTCAACACATGTTTCCTTCAGGTTAAGAAATTTGCTTTTTTCCAGTCGCTGTTTTTGGATGTCACTTATCTTTTTTCAGGAAATTACTTAAATATATTTAATCTATTAACCCCCCCTGTTTCAGCCTTAATTGAATAATTTCAAGCTATATATATATTTTTTATTATGTTTTGTAATTTATCAGCTTGTTTCAGACAGCGTGTCGGTTTTCTTGGTTTCCTTGCAATACTATGTAAACATTTTAAGGGCTGTTGACACAAGTTATAAGTTACAAGTTCTGCATGTGTCAAAAATAGTTTCAAGACAAAAAACTATAATATCTGTGGGAGAAAAAAAACAGAAAAGCAATAAAGTGTATTTTTCATTCAAGTGGCTGATTCTTTAGATCCGCAATGTATACACACACATATCTATTTGTTTTTAAATATATTATTAATAAGGAAATGTTGTTGTTGCATGTAAGTATGGTGTTGACACATGAAAATAAATATGACAGAGCTGTAAAATTACTAATATTTACTCTTGTGTTATTCTGTGCAGACTGGGAGGTGGAGTCCCCGACAAGCCCTCTAAAGATCAGGTATGGCCAGTTGGCTTTGGCCACAGTGTTGTTTTTTTCTTGTTAACATCATTTGGAGCAAAATAAGAATGAAATTTATACTGCACACTCCTTTTCAAGTGATGAATATTTAATTTTCACATTATAGTGAAATCTGTTGATACAGTTTATTTCTCTCTTGAGAAGTGGCTGCATTGTTGTTGCAAAGCATTTTCCTGCTTTTAAGGTGGACCAGACTGTAATCATTCAGATGCATGTCTATACAGAGACAAGGCAGTGTGTATAATTTTGGAATACTTGGTCTACAGGTGGCCAACAAGAGGTACCTGCAGTGTCCGGCAGCCATGACAGTAATGCATCTGAGGAAGTTTCTGCGCAGCAAAATGGACATCCCGAGCACCTACCAGGTCTTTATTGATGTACTCGTTAGTTCTTGATTTCATTTTGAACTGGACATTTAAACTACTTCAATATAAATCTGTCTTTTTCATATTAACCGCATATGAATTTGCTATTTTATTTCATTAAAATTAAAACATGTATTTTTTTCTCTCTCTAGGTTGAAGTCATGTACGAGGACGAACCTCTGAAAGATTACTACACGTTAATGGATATAGCATATATCTACACTTGGAGAAGAGTAAGACATGTTTTGGGGCAAAAATAGACTTTATATCCATTGATATATCCTCATTTATGTCGCTTAACAAACGTTAGAAATCATAAATGTTCTTATTTTGCTCGTTTGTGTGCAGAATATAGAAAAGTACTGATAATTTCAAGTCATTTACATTGTCAAATGAATTTTGCTATGTTTATGTCCATCACACCAGCTCGAGCATACATTTAAACACTTTGTGATTTGTAGTTTAAAAAAAAAATGTGTGTAATTACAGCAAAATAATGAACCAACGTTCATCTTGAATCTTGAGTGTATTTAAATTTTATTTTACCAATGAATAACTGGAGAGCAAACTTTTTCATTTATTTGAACCAACTATATCAAGATTTTGCACAAAAATGGCTGCTTGTTAAATATGGGTTTCAACCCCTTTTTATTGTAACTAATGCACACACTTTTAAAAAATGCTTTTTTAAAACATGAAACAGACTAAAGTGTGGCTGTTGGATGGGGAAGGGTCTAACTCAGACAATTTTAAATTAATTCCCTTTTTTTATTTGGCTTCCAGGCAGCATTGGGGTTATTTCCCTGAGGAGTGAAAATACAGCTGACCTGGACATGTATTAGTCTCTTGTTCCTAAGAAAATGGGAGAAGTGCTTCCATCTGTCGATTCGGACATTATTTAACGTTTTAAAGTGTTTGTTTACATTCACTCTCATTTGAAATAATGACCACATTTTTATTTGGTCATGGGTGCAGGTATAGTGGAGAGAAACAGCTGCATTTTGGAGTTCATTTTGTTGTTCAAACATAGTGTGGACAACATGTGTGTTAAAGTTGTTTTATTTTAACTTTTCGGTTTGAATTCAGCTGTTGCATCATTTAATCATGTCTTTGTCCTGTCCCTCCCCCCTCACAGAATGGCCCGTTGCCGCTGAAGTACAGAGTCCGACCCAACTGTAAGAAGATGAAAGTGAGCCACGCGCAGCAGGAAGGCCAGAACAGCGCGAGCAGATCCGGTCCCGAGAGCGATTCCGCGAGCGACAAAGCCGGAAGTCCCGCCGGGGCTCCGTCCACGTCCTCGTCGCTGCCGAGCCCCGGCACGCCTGCGCAGTCCCCGCACCCGCAGCTCCCCCACGGCCCCAATAACGTGAACGGGACGCCGACCGCAGCCCCCCCGACCCCCAGTCGGCCCTTCACTCAGTTCGGCAGCGGCAGCGGCGGCGGCAGCAAGCCCCGGAAGGTCTCCCTGAACGGTTCGTCGACTTCCTCCGGATGACGCGGGGATCCGAACCGAACCGAACCGGACCAGCCAACGCCAGACACTCGCTCAGCTAATACTGTTTTCATGCCAACGTAGTTCCATTGTGTAGACAATGTTATCTCTCTTTCTCTCTCCATTTGTTGTTCTGAATATTATGGCATCATATGTAAGTTTAAACGTAGTGGGATCAGAGACATTTCAAAATAAAAGGAATGAGGATGAGTTGGGTGGCGCGGGGTTTTTTTCTTTTCTTTTTTTTCCAAACAAGAAAGCAGGTTTTGATGTGGACAAAGAAAGAACGCTGGTGAGGAAACGGACGAGCATTTATCCCCCTTTTAAAGCTACATCTTTATTTTACAGGCGTGACTGATAGACTTTTATATTTTCTTTTTCAAATGAAACGTGTTCATCATGATTCGCTCATGTGTGTTGGGATATTTTGAAGCTGTCAGTTTAAACATGCATGCTCATGATAACACTGTTGGGTTTTTTTATTTTTTACTTTATTTTATTTTTTGGTTTTTGTTTTATGAAAGAGGACCCTGCGTGTGTCTCAGTCTGACGGGTTTTTGAAAGTGTTTCAAGCGTCGGTTTTTGTTCCGACGGAAGGAAAAATAAGAGTGTAGCGCTGCCGGCTTCACGGAAAAATTGCCTCTGGAGGAAAAAAAAAACAAACTTTGAATTGCCTTTTACTGGGGAGGGGGGGAACAGTTTCTTGTAGCTGCAGTGGAATCAGATTGCTTATGCTCCACGTCTTTAACACGTTATAAGCAGTTTTAGAGAATCCACGTGTAAATAGAAACGAAATGCATATTTAATCAGCGATGATGTTATTCTCTTATTCCCCTTTGTTCTGAGGGAATGACTTGGGCTCCTGATCAGCTCCATTTCACGCTCAGTGACAGATGTTTTGATGTCTCCTGTGTTTTCCGTATTTGTATCGCTCGATTGTATGGACAACTTATTGTATTGTTACTGTTGCACAGTATAAAACATCTAAATAAAACATTTTACACTTATGGAAGAAGCCGGTTCCATCATCTTTTTTTTTTCTTTTTTTTTGTGATGGAGGATCATCAGTCAGGCTGCTTTGCATGAACCAAACCAAATGAGAGGCAGATGTCTGTCTGCATCAGCAGTGATGCAGATAACTCGGTTAAGGAGGCCAGATCCGAGCAGTCAGCAGGAGCAGATCTGGCCCGTGATCAAATCATGTTTCTGAATTCATCCAATTAGGATGGAAGCCTTTTTCATTTCATTTTGAGTTGGTGATTTATCACGAGCAATTTCATTTTACTGCACACGTTTGAATGGAGAATTAGCGAAATACTTAGTAATTCATCCACCGGTCAACAATTGATCCTTATTTCTATATTTTCAATGTAGTTTCATTGCCTGGTGTTTGTGAGACCGTCGCATTTTATGAATATTAGGATTCTATATATGCTAAAAGAGGGCTATGAAATCAAAGAGTTTCAAAATTAATTGCATTTTCAGAATTAGCTCATTTTTTGTCTTTAAAGAAAAATATATTTCAACATCTTTGTTTTCAAAATTGAATCAATTATAAAAACACCACAATCCAAAAACACACACACACACTTGGGATCTTCATCTGCTCGGCTCAAAAAGATTTGTGCATCAAATGCAGCTTTTTGCTTTATTTTACAACCTGTGTTTCACAGAGCAGCTTCGTTGCCTCATAACGGGGAACAGTTAAGCAATACAACGAAAATATTGCTTATTCGGATGGAATAAAGAGATTTCTCTGCTCTGGGGTTTAACTGAGTGATAATGAGGCTCATTTAGTTTAATGTGATGTCCCTCCGGTGTAGAAAAAAAAGACCACAAACGGAATCGACAACACGCTGTACTTACATTTAGGGTGAAAACATAAGAACAAACAAACAAACAAACAAACAACAACAACCTAACAAAACAAACAAAACCTGAGTCTGATGACAATGTGTATGATGTTGGCGGACTAATATTTCTTTAGAATGAAACAACATTTAAATAGTTGTGACTGATACACAAACGGTGCAGATAACACCTTGTAGAATACGTACCGGGGACATCTGTAGGCTTTGAACATAATAATCTATCTTCTACCTGAATCGGCTCATCTAACATAAATCTGTTATTCAGCCATTCACGCCCAAAACCCCAAAAAAGATGATGCAATATGTCTGAAAGGACCCATTTTTGTACCTACTTTTTTTTTTTTTTAAAATGCCACTTACACATATTTTTTCATTGCATGTATTTGTCTTTAATAAACAGGCGACTTTTTTTGTTCTTTGCTTGATGTGACAGCGCAAATCCCATACAATACCAGCCGAGAGAGAGAGGCAGACAGACACAAAGTCTGGGTTAATGTTTGGACAGATTATATTTCATAATACTGATTACTCATACTAAGAAAAAAAATGATAATAATAAAAACAACAACAGTTATATAACTACTACTACTACTACTACTAATAATAATAATAATAATAATTATAATAATACATATGATAATAATTCTGAGAATAATAATGATAAGAATAAAGTTTATTTGGGTCATATTGTTTGTTTTAAACGGGATTTAGACAGTGCTTTGCGAAAACTGGTTACGGCGGGTCATTTGAGGACAGACTCCTGAGCAGGAGGGCAAAAGTTAAAAAAAAGGGGGGGGGGGGGGGACTTCTTTCGTCGTGAAATGTTCAGCGCCGCACAGCGCAGCCTGAAATCAGCTCACAGTCAGCGGTCACTATGCGAGCCAATGGCAGCTTCGGTTTCGAGGCTCTGTTTTCCTTTGAATCGAGGTGTCGCGAAAGTGCGCGACATGTCCGCGGTTGTCTTTTAGCGGGAACTGAACGGCAGCGCGAGCGGGGGGCGGCTCACGCGCAGCATGTTTCGCACGAAGGCTTCGCCGGATGAGCTCGGATTCAGAGAGTGACGCATCTTCGCAGCGGACGATCTTCGGCAGCGCAACATTCCGCTTCCCGTCTGTTGCCACGGCAACGCTGAACAACAACACGACCCAGAAAGCGGACCTGGAGACGGCCAGGAGAAACCGTTGAAAGCTGCGATAAACCCACTGCGTTTTCTGTGTGGAAATACATCTTTAAGAAGAGACAATGAGTCAGCGGCAGATCATTCAAGGTGAGACTCATAAGCTGTTTATTCATACAGGAAAGATTCAGGTGAGAGTCCAACTGTCTTTCTGTCTGCTGTTTGCAGTTTTTGAGCAGTATCAGAAATCAAGAATGCAGTTCGTGCAAACTGTTGCTGACCTGGCATCCCGACCACAAAACATAGAAATCCTCCTAAATGCTGGTAAGCAACAAGATTATGTGACTATACGTTAGCATTAGCTGCCATACCCAGTGTTTGGTCCCCTCCTGTCCTCTCTGCAGGTGTGATGTCCATGCTGCGTCCCCTGATACTGGACGTGGTCCCCGGCATCCAGCAGACGGCCGCTCTGGCTCTGGGCCGCCTGGCGGACCACAGTGATGACCTGGCCGAGGCCGTGGTGAAGGAAGGCATCCTGCCTCAGCTGGTCCACTCTCTGGCATCACAGAATGTCAGTATCTCATCTTTTGGACATGCAAGTGCTAGTTTACTACAGGCAGCACACTAAAGTGCCCTGTAGAGGCTGGTGTTTGTGTGTGTGTGTGTGTGTGTGTGTGTGTGTGTGTGTGTGTGTGTGTGTGTGTTTGTGTGTGTGTGTGTGTGTGTGAGAGAGAGAGAGGGAGATAGACAGAGACCCTGTAGGACCTCCGGGTCAGCCCCCTGAATATCAGAGTGTTTTGGGCCAGCTTGGCAGTTCGCCTGGGAGCTACTTCAAAACCTAAGAGCCCTTTACCACGAGAGTAACCAGGCCTTTGTTTTGTCTCTCTCAGCCCACTCAGCCTCTGAAAGGAGGGAGATGTGGTTTAGTTCTTGTTATTAATGGGACACTGCAGTCTTATGTAATAAACCTAAAACCTGACACTAATCACTTTATATTTTCTAAACACACACACACACACACATTTATGTCAAATATGGCGAGAATTCAGTGTTTGCTGCAGAGTTATATTGCAGAGGGTGAGAAATCTCCATTTAAACCCGTAGAAAAACATGGCTTTGCAGCTTTAAAAGGTGGGGTGACCCCCCACACAAGGGGTCTGTTTGGGATCCCAGAGACCCTGTTTTTAACAGCTCAAAAAACATACTTAACATTGTTTTGTCAGCTTAATTCCTCATGACTTTTCAAATGTGATCAGAGCTGCACCGTGATGTTGAGAATTAAACTTCCCTGCAGTCTAATTGATCCAAAACACAAGATACATTAGTTGTAACAGACTTTCCTGCCTGTGAATCATGTTTTTTTGACCAAAGGAATATTGGTAATATTAAGGTGCTCATATTCACCATTAACTAGTTGCTTATTAGCATGCATGTTAGTAGCATATTGGCTCTTTGTTAGTCATTACAGAGCACTAATTAATGCCTTTTTCAGGGGTTAGAGTTAATAAGAAAAGATAAAATAAGATCAACTTTATTAATCCCCAGATGGGGAAATTTGGTTATTTGTTATTAAGGGTTAGGATTAGGTTATTAAGATTGTAATTCGTGTACAACAGCTTCCTTACTCGCCATCAGTAAGCAGTAATTAGAAGGTTATTGAGGGAAAACTCTTGTAGAATATGTCTATGCAGAAAAATATATAAATGACTGCTTTATAATGACAATAAAGAGCCACTATGCTACTAATATGTAATTAGTCAATGGTGAAATATGTGTACCTTAATTAATAAAGTGTCATTTATGGAGTTCCTAGGGGAACTCTGGAGTGCATGAACCTTTCTAGCATACAAACACATTTCCTTATTTGGTGTAATAACAATGCTTTCAGGTCAATTACATATTTGGGCCTGGTGTGAGGGCTTCTTTTCTGTTGACTGAGTTTATTGGGTCAGTAGAAAAGAATAGATATATATATATCTGAAAGAAAAAAAAAGTTGATTTTGCATTTATTTATTTATTTTTTTACACATGCAGCATGAAGTAATGTAGGACTCCAAAAAATGAGGAATTAAAGCCTACAAAACATGAGGGTCAAACAGTACAGAGGGAACTCTAGGATGTTTAAATGAGTTAAAAAATAAAGTATTTAAAAATACATACAGTAGCCTATATACAGGCAGAAAAAATCTAATCTCATTGCAGGCTTTACATGGAGGTTTCCCATCAAAACATAGGACAATGTAACTGTGACAGCTGATGTGTGTACCTGTGTGTGTTTGCATGCAGAGGTTCTACAAGAAGGCAGCAGCATTTGTGCTGCGTGCGGTTGCCAAACACTCCCCGGAGCTGTCCCAGGCCGTGGTGGCCTGTGGGGGAGTTGATGCCCTGGTCCTCTGCCTGGAGGATTTTGACCCCGGGGTGAAGGAGGCCGCCGCCTGGGCTCTAGGCTACATCGCACGACACAACACATGTAACGAAGTCACACTGACACACTTAGATTTTTATGATTTCCTTCTTTATTTTTTCTCATCTTCATGTGATTCTTTGCCTTGGGACTCAACACCCTCTCCGTACTTTACCTGCATGTGTTTGTTTTTCCCACCACTTTTCATCACTGTGCAGTGTTGTCTCAGTCGGTCGTGGATGCGGGTGCTGTTCCCCTGCTGGTGATGTGTCTCCTGGAGCCTGAGATGGCCCTCAAACGCATCGCGGCCTCCACCCTCAGTGACATCTCCAAACACACACCGGAGTTGGCCCACACTGTGGTGGACAATGGTGCCATTGCACACCTGGCACAGATGATCCTCAACCCAGACGCCAAACTCAAGGTAAAACAGCCTCACTTAAAACAGCAGCTGGTGGAACTCAGCTGGCCATGTATGATGGCATGGATGAAAGAAACACATTTTTAACCCTAACGCCTCATTTTATGGAATCACAGACACTGATCACGTTTCTTAATTTTCATTTTTCTTCTTTGTAAGATGTTTGCAAGCTTTATAACAATGCTTACAAAATAAGGTAAAAATAATCAATAGCTGACACATGCATGCTAAATATTCATGTAGCCTAAGTGCCCTCTATTGTTTTGATCACTGAATCTTAAGGCCGTTTTAAATAACACTAGGAATGCTTTCCTTTAATGCTTTTACTTGTATGTCATCATGTTACTGTTATATTATCACATAATATCACTGAATGATTATTAAAGGCTCCTTTTCAGCAGATTTGTGAAAATATCTCTATTTTAAAATCTGCACTCAAAAGAGATATTTTTTCTTTATGGTTTCTATTGGGCTCTGTCCCACGTATTTGTTCTCTTTCCCCCTCATTCACCTTTTTAACAAACCTCTCACCCTGTCTGAATTCCATGTGATACATTGTGAATTAATTACAGTGATTTGGAAAATTTTCTGCAACATGATTTTATTGAAAATACACAGTAAAAATTATTCTTTGTCATGAATGAAACATGTTTTTCATCTTGAACTTAAATTTAAAACAATGCTTTGCTTTCTTTCTACATTGAGAAGGTTACAAATTACCATTGTATTAACTCAACATTTCTGAGTAAACACTATAGATTACCATGTTATGAAGACTTGCAGAAACTTGGTCTAAAAGAGTAACAAAATTGTGTTGACATTTTGTAGATCCTGCGAGCCACACAGTCATGCATAACTCAGGTTTCTAGAAGATTCTTTTAAAACCTCAAAAAAAGGTGAAATTTGATCAAAAAGTGGCGCCTATCCAACATGAAGCCGTAACTGAATTTCCAATAAATGTGAATTAGGTCTGGAGATAATTCCTACATGTCTTTGCCTCTGTGCAGAGGCAGGTGTTCTCAGCCCTCAGTCAGATCAGCAAACACTCGGTCAGCCTGGCAGAGATGGTGATAGAGGCTGAGATCTTCCCTGCAGCTGTGGCCTGCCTCAGGGATCCAGACGAGTACGTCAGAAAGAACGTCACCACCCTGATGAGGGAGGTGGTGAAACACACGCCTGAGGTACTGCGCACACACACACACACACACTTTAAAGCACAACTATGCATGGCTGCACACAAAGTAAAGCTTCTCTCTGTGTGTGTGTGTCTCTAGCTGTCCCAGGTGATTGTGAATTGTGGCGGCATGGCAGCAGTGATTGACTATCTGGGCGACTGCCGTGGAAACCTGCGGCTGCCGGGGATCATGATGCTGGGATATGTGGCAGCTCACAGTGAGAACCTCGCCATGGCTGTCATTCTCTCCAAGGTGTGCGTGCATGGCGGTTAATCTCTCGTCTGATTCCTCTCAACAAGCCAAAACCACCACTAAAACCAGAGATGTCCCCTCAGGTCGGGTATGTAGGTCATGCTGACTGAACCAGTCCCCTTGTGCTGTGTGTCCCCCTGTCCTGCAGGGGGTGCCCCAGCTGGCCCTTTGTCTGTCAGAGGAGTCTGAACATCACATCAAGGCTGCCACGGCCTGGTCCATCGGCCAGATAGGCCATCACACCCCTGAGCACGCCAAGGCGGTGTCCACAGCCAACCTGCTGCCCAGACTGCTGGAACTCTACATGGACGCCAGCAGCTCAGAGGACCTACAGGCTAAAGTAAGAGCTGCAGCTCTGCAGGTTGATGAGCATTGACATGTGCAGTACCTTTTATTTCCCTTGTTCTATTCAGAGTAAGAAGGCTCTGAAGAGCATCCTGCAGAAGTGCATCGACCTGCCAGCTCTAGAGCCCCTCCTCTATGATGTCCCCAGCAACATCCTCAAACACGTACTCTGCCAGTTCAGCAAGGTGAGTGAGTCTACGGCCAGTGTCACAACCTGAATCTGTATTTGTTAGGAAATCAAAATTAATGCCAGTTTTTCAAGCTTTGGTGATTCTGAACTTTTCCCCTCCCTCCGTAGGTGCTGCCTCATGACAGTAAGGCTCGCCGTCTGTTCGTGACCAGCGGGGGGCTGAAGAAAGTCCAGGAGATCCAAGCTGAACCCGGCTCCCTTCTGCAGGAGCACATCAACGCTATCAACAGCTGTTTCCCTGAAGAGATCGTCAGGTGTGTTTTCATTCCCCACTACACACACACACACACACACACAAACAAACGCACATGCATAAACGTAAACAGTAATCTAGGAGTGACTGATCAGATCACATGACCATATAGACAGTAGTAATTTAAGAGCCGTGTAATGACTCACTCACATTTTTGGCACTATTTTCTTTCTCCACCCAGTGTTTCCTGTCACCGTCAGCTAAAACAATGCTTCAACAATCACATGAGCCTAAATAAATTCCAATAAAATGAACAAGTAAAATTCCACTATAATTAGAATCCGTGTTACACAAGAATAAACTCAGCAAATCTACTTAAACAGGTTGAACTGGGTTTCTAAAAAGGCGGAACTTAGCGCTATCTGAGTGTTGCTGCTCCAAAAATAAAATTTTCTTCAGCATAAAACACATTTTCAGTGTGTGTGTGTGTGTGTGTGTGTTGTTTCAGGTACTACTCCCCGGGCTACTCAGAGGTCTTGCTGGAGCGGTTGGAGAACTACCAGCCGGCCTGATGTCAGCTCACACATCCTGTTCACATGTTAACATGAGGATGAACCATGCACATCTAAACACTAAATTTCTTCTGTTTGATTAAACCACAGTTTTCCATATTGTGTTACATACTGTTTAGTGTATTAGGACAGATATAGAAAGCATATGCCAATATCGTCACTATATAAGAGACCCCACGTATAAATTAAAAGACCCCATAAGTGTCACCTTTAAATAACACCCAACTCCTCTGAGGGGTGGAACAGCTTCTGCTCTCTTTGATGACACATTCACAACCAGCGCGACATATCATGGAAACTTTTCTTTTACGCCCATCATAGAGAGGTCAAAGGTCAGGTTCAGCATGGCTGGAGTTAGTGCGCTGCTCAAAGACACTTGGGCAGGCTGGATGCTCGCTGACACGTGGATTCGAACCCGCGCCCGCTTGTTTCAGAGCAGCTTCCCTCACAGATAGACATCTCACACAAATTTTCATCACTAACACGTAAGATACGGTGTGTTATCTGACTTAATGAATCTCTTTCCCCGTCTCTGCTGTGGTTGGCAGGGCTCATACTGCCCCCTGGCGGCCACGGCTCCTCACTGCAGCTCAGTTCTGGGTGTCCGTGTGTGTGTGAGTGTGTGTGTGCGGCAGCTGCAGCGCACATGGCGAGCCGCTCTTTGTTTATTGTCTGCTGGGTTGCCTCTGCTTGTTCTCCACATTGTACTGACGGCGCAAATGCACCTCCGCCTCTCACCGCAGCGGAGATTTGAACATGTTACGGCTGCAGCTGCCGCCATCATCACCCCCCCCCACCCCCCCCACCCCACCCCCTCCAAAAATCTGACTTTCTTTATATCACACAGTGCGACGCCAATGTCTGACCTGAACCAGTCTCCGATTTCCTCCGCCGCTTTCCAACACAAATTCATAAACACAGACTTTAGGTTGATATAAATAAATAGGTTACAATTACCGCATTTATTCAGGTATATATCATAAAAATAAGCAGATTTAATATTTAACGTATAAACAAAGCGAAACAGGATCGAAAACACGACCTCCGCATTTTCCTTAGTATATCCTGCAGGATGGCCCAACCTTGGCATGAAGCAACTGTGCAGCATTGCCTGTTACAAAACAATAGAGTGCCTTTTTTAAACGGCGGACCTCTCCTGTCACAGTTCCCCTTTATTCTCATTTGTTGATGTAATGGAAATGTGCCTTTGAAATCTAAATATTAAGAAATTAAAGCATTTATTATATACACTTCTAAAAATGTTACAATGAAACTGTGACTCCTGGGAATGTGTTGGTGCGTGCATGGCAATAAAGCAAAGCAAAGCAGATGAGTCTTCATATGTATGTTGATTCCAGTACTCTTACACGTGAGGTGCAGGTTATTTGCAATAGTTGATATGGAGATATGTTAATCATTAGGGTCAAAAATGTAGAACATTGTAAGAATAAAAAGGGAAGTGACCAATATGAAATTACAAACCGGGCTGGATTTTGTGGGTTAAATAAATAATAATAATAAAAAAGGGTGAAACAAAGGGAGCGCATGCAGTTCAACCAAATCTGAATTTGAGTGAGAAAATTAAAGACTAATGAAAGCGTGAAGGCGCGTCTCCCGCACGGGATTTTTGCGATGAACAACAAACAAACAAAAAAATGCTAATAAAAAATATTTCTCGGTACACATGCTGTTTGTGAGTGAACATATAGACAGACTGCATCGTGCTTTTATCTGCTCTGGTACCATTTTGAATTGGGACATTTGATATTTTTATTATTTTTTATTCTTTTTCCATGAACAGACTGTTCTTCATATGTTTTTATATCAGTGGTGTGTTTTGGTAATCCTATTCCAGAAACGGTGTTTCCCTATTGCGCCCAATATGTTCACGTCTACCATCAGACAACACTCAATTATGCATGAGACTGTTTAAAGCGTTACAGTCTGATTGGTTTATTCAAGCTGCTGCTAAATTGAAGTGTATAAATGATGCAAAGTGCAACGATTGAAGCGATTGCGACATTATTTATATCCAAACGGGAGCTGGCTGTAAATATTTCCTTTGCTCCGTTTGTGTTTCCAAAACGCGACTCGCTCTGGTAATAAATGATAGTTAATAATAATAATAATAATAATAATAATAAAAAACCCACCTCGTTGGCGATTTTTGTTTATCTTTATGATGATCAAACAAACAAAAATAGCAAAAAAAACAAAACAAAAACAAAAACAAAAATAATAAAATACAGTTGAATAAAATAATTATGAAATGTTAGTTGAAATGTATTTCATTATATTATTAGGCTGTTTAACTGGGGGTCATAATCACAAATAATAGTACAAATAACGCATAACGTTTTTGTGGCAAAAATGACACGTTTAAACAAACTGAGACAATAAGCCTCTTGTCTTTAACTGTCCATTCAAGAATCAAAGCCTTTTTTCCTCTCTCTCCTTAGCAAAGACTAATGTGAGAAATACGTACTTTTAAATAAATTCAAACATAGTGAAAAGTGAATGAATACATATAGGGCTCAGCATTGTAAAGAACAAAGAAAGACTGTGAGTCAAGCAGAACAAGTGCTTTAATTGGTTTGAGTGAACGCTTATGGAATGGAGTGTATTATTATTATCACCATCATCATCATCATTAAATGTGAAGAACAATAAACATACATCAACATTTTGGCCTCTCTGCCACTAAAAGGGAACTCTCACCAACCATTGTCAGACAGCAATAAACACACACACTCACACATACACACAGTAATGCTTTAACCAATGCTTAAGTCTTAAATGTACTCAGGACTGTTGTGAGACCAAAGCTCATTCGCAGGAGGGGCTGTTTCCTGGCCTGCTGTGTGTGGACATCGGCATGCAAATACTTCTCAATGATTTTGTACTCCATAAAGATTTGATTTGGAATCTTAAAGCCAAAGGAAACCTTTTTCTTTTTTTTCTTTTTTTTTCCAGCTCTGCTGATCTCGCCCGGCCTCCGGTCACTTGCATCTGTCAAACCAAATTTTCCCTCAGCGCTTGATAAACCACACACAGAACCCAGGGGCTGTTTCCCAGAACTTTGGACATGTTCACATATCAGAGACCGCTTCGCTCCATCTCCCAGTACATGTAAAAAAAAAAAAAAAAAAAAAACCACAAACAAATTCAGTTCAAACAAACAGACAAGTTACACGATACACAATGTTCTTCAAGCTCATGTGGGGTAGTTCTGACTGCTGAAAGATGCTTTTGGCAAGTTAGCAGTGGCAGCAGGTTGACTGGTGGGTGGGGTTAACGGGTGAGGGAGCTCATTCATGAGAGAAGTCACAAAAGCAAAGACTTGTTATATGGTACAGCAGCAGGGCGCGCGCGTTGTAATCGTCTTTAATTTGCATCTGTTGGAGTCCGTCATCCCCTTCCTCACAAGAGATCCAGAGTTAATATTCCCAAAACAAAACAGAAGAAAACTCACTCTCCCAGCACGCACTGCTCATGTAGCAAAGCAGACTAGAAGACAATTGTGTTCCCTGTTTTCTTTATGACACAACCTATGTACAGTATAAGCTACGTGACAATAGAAACAAAACAGCCCATTAATAGTGAAAGAACACAGAAATATCAACTATCCACTGACTCAGGATGAACTATCAGCTGATAACCTCCCTGATGACACGCAGGTGATCTGGCAAGGTGAAAAATACAGAGGTAAGGAAGGAAGAGAACATAAACCTGGTTCACAAATGAACAAGAGTTGAAGGTAAATGAAATTTTGGACAAACAGTTTAAAAAAAAAACGGGGGGGTAAATGTGATGGAGATGCTGACAGACTCCTGAGGTGGGTTAGAGGGGAAAGCCGTCACTTAGCGAGGACGAGCACGACAAAACACAATCACGACACGCGCACGTTCCACAATGCACTTCCACACACGCACGCACGTTCTTTATAAAGGCAGGACCAGCGTGAAACGAACAAGGGATTAATATCAGCAGACGCCGCCACTGAATGATCAGAATGATGGATTTGAATGTACAGAACTGAAACCGATCCACCATATTCAAATTTAAGACAGCTATTCACTTTTTCTTAAAACACAACCGTTAGCATAGTTTTGTTGAACAGACTCACTAACGTTGACGAGTCTAAACACAGAGGTGTCGGGGCGGGGGAAGGTTGAGCAGGGCGTTGGAAACCAAGTTGGAAAAAATGCATGTCAAAGTAAACACCCTATTATTAAAATAACCTTTTACATTTGTTTTAAAAAAAGATTACAAAATATAAAATTAAATAATTTTGGAGTATAAAGGCACACATCTTGCACAGTGTATACAATGAAAAACAGTTATTTAAAGCATGGTAGGGACTATTTTACGCTGAACAGCTCACATATCTGGTTAAAGTCTAGGGACACAACGAGAACCTGAACAGCCAACAACACAGACTAGAGAGGGAAAAGGAAACTTAGTCCTGTGACATGCAATTTTTTTAAAACTTTTTTGTTTTTAAGTACATCTATAGTAAGCATTGTATAAATTCAAGCAGTATCATTCTTCATTTACCACAGCATCATCATTCATTCCTAAAGGGTGGCTCCTTTTTTTCTTTTTAAATACAACTATATTTCATGACTAAAATCCAATGTAAAAATATAAATGTGAATATAATCTATGATATCTAAAACATATTGTGATGGAAGCTTTTTGCATGGGTTAGAATAATCAAGGACGACGACTTTACTTGTTTAAGTTGGTTATCCAGAAGTGATACGCAACGTCACACTCACAACAGCTTTTCTCACTTACACACAAGTATATTGCATTTCCCTTGTTAAGACCATATCAGCTAATTGGGATCGTATTCGTAACATTTGGTTCCTTTCCTCTTGTGCAAAATATACAAAAAAAAAAAGTCAAACAGAAACAAACAAACAAAAAAAATTACCACATCAATTCATAAAACCGCCAAATTCAAACACAGATAAACCACCTTTAAAAAATGTCAACAATAACAACACGAACAACGATGAGTAACAGGCTCATAGCTGAGGTTAGAGAAGAGAACGATGCTGTTGTTGTTAATGACTTAACAACGCGTAACTTTACATCTGCAGCTACTCTTCCCCACCTCCCCTTTCTGACTTTTGAACACTGACACACACATCGTTCGCCATCATTGGGTGTGTGCTGGTACGATGCTGGAGGTAAACAGTCTGCTGTCTGCCCTGAACGCACAGGCACAGTCACACTGTTGCCTGGTCCCAAAGCCCGCCACCACAACACCACCACCACCACAGAGGACTTCTAAAAAGGATTGGAAGGGTTGGTTTACAAAAGCCCTGTAAACAGAACTTGTCCACTTTCCCCATCTTGTATTGCAGTAAATTCTTCCCAACCAACCCCTACAGTCAGAAGTACCCAGAGGTGGAAAAATGGTGGAGGGGGCAGGGTTTAGCTCAGGTCTCTAAAGATTCAATTCTAAAAAAAGCAGAGTTCCTTTTCCTCTTTGTTGCAGCGCATGTAACAGAACAAGAGCTCCTAACCTCGGAAAACAAATAAAAGTGCAACATTTTTGATTTTACTCATAAGGTGCTGATGGCAACAGAGATTTAAGGGCTGTCGATGTTTCAATATGACACCCTTTTTACAAAGATATATCTCAGTGTGACTCAGCCACACAAGACTTCTGGGTCATTCCCTGCCACGGGAACAGAAACCAGGCCTATATAACAATGCCCAACGTATTCAGAGTGAATGCAAGTAAATGACTCTGTGTGCTCGAATCCCTCCTCTAAAAAGGTACATATCCTCCACTTAATATTTCTTAATCGCTGTGCATCATGACGGAGCAAAAGGGATGAAGCGCTGACAACCACCGAGGTGCAACTAGTGCTGGAAACAAGCATTAAGAATTTACTGCAACAAGTGAACTCATCTCAGCTGATGAGAAGTGTTTGTTTGTGTGGCAAGAGGATAACCCGGAAACTGTACACGAAGGAGCGGGAAGAGGGAGGGGAGGCGTCTAAAGGGTGAGTGATGGAGGAACCCAAATAGGAAGATTTGTTGTACATGTATAGCATTTGGGTGGGGGTCTGGCTGTTGGCCTATTGGAAGACTGCTTCCTACTTCCGTAAATGAAGCAATTGCATTAGGCGAGGCTCAACATGAGCTTCCTTGTTACGTCTCGCTTAAGCCTTCACTCTGCAAGAGGGACCTCACTCTGACCTCTGCACTCCCCCTGGCCTCACACTTTACACATCATACCCTCCCCCGCCACCTCCCCCGAAACATCATATGGGGAAGACAAATGTCAAAAAAAAAAGAAAAGAAAAAAAAAGCAGGGTTATGGATGTCGTATTAGAAGCAATAAAAAAATATTCCCACACAAACAACCATACTGACAAAAAGAAATTAGACAAAAAAAACGTAATGACTTGGACACTTGCTTTCAACACCCTTGTCATCCAAAGTAACACATGAACAAAATTCAACAGAGGAGAGGTTAAATGTAAACGAATGGTGTTTTTTTTTTTTTTTTAGCTGCAGAGCGTGGCACCCCAGTGAAAGAGAGAGAAACAAACAGGGAGGGATGAGGAGAATGCATGAGGGAGAGTTATACAAAGCCATCACAGCACCTTATTAATTCAGCCTCTCGATGGTCTTTCTCTCCGTCACTTCTCTTCTCCGCCCTACTCCCCACCTGCCCTCCCTTTCCCACGTGCCTCTGTGCCCCCTGTCGCTCCTGGAGGCTACGACAGGATAGTGGTGATGAAATCGTAAAACCTCTTGGAGTACTGCTCTGGGTTCACCGTGGAGATCTCCGCTCCGGCCTGCAGAGGGACACACAGACGACTGTCATTCACCACATGCATCATTTTCTGAACAGAGCCATTTAAATACCACTTGCATGCAGCTACATACCCCATGTTTGACAGTCTTGGCGGCGTGGGCAGCTTTCTTCTTGGCATCGTAATGCTGAAGGATGTCTATGACAGCCATGAAGTACACCTCCTTCCTGGGAGCAGCTGTGGTTTAAAAACAAATGCACCTTGAATGAGAATCTGTATATTTGCAGTATCCTCAGGCAAAACCCGATACTGTTGAATATGACAAACAAAATCCTTGACATATTTCTGACAGCAGCAGATTTGTCAACTTTACCCAGTAGGGGGAGCTCTCAGTACTGTATTTATTATTTAGCTGTTATAGACAATCCTCAGATTGTAAAGGTCGCTGAAAAAGCCGAAAGCCTGAAAAACACACGCATTTGGCGCCTTACTTTCATTGCTTTTGATGGCGTAGACGTCAATAGTGGGATCAAACTCCCCTGGTGACAGAGGCTTGGTGCTGTCCAGGGTGTTGCTAGGACTGTCTGGGGGCGTTCCGATTCCCCCTCCGTCACTCTCGCCCTCCTCCTCGGCCTCATTGTCCTCGCTCTCCACGTCTTCCTGCTCTGCTCGCTCCACATCGTGGATCCCCACCAGCAGACTGTAGTCCATGAGCTTCAGCTGGGCCAGGAACTGAGGACGATGGAAAAAGGTAGGAGGGCAGAGGAAACAAAAGCCAGCGTGGAGATGAGGGGAGCATCGAGTGTTTAAGGAGGAAGGAGATGGGAAGGATTAGAAATGTATTAATATAGACAGAAAGGGGTGACACAGAGGGGTGGGCTCTATTTTGTAATTCACGGCAAGACTTCAAAATATGTACATGGAAAGCCTACATTTTCAGTCATATGTGATTGTTAACAAATACCTCCACATCTTTCCTGAGTTTCTCCAGGAACATTTTCTTGTTCTCCCCGTCAATGTAGATCTTCTGCCCATCATTGATGAAGTCATTGTCCTTGTAGGTGGGCAGCTCCTTGGCCTGCCCATTAGTATTGGAGATTAGCGACCAAATAAACAACACTCAAAAACCACAACACTAGACTGTTCAAACCTGAGAGACACGGTACTGCAGGCGGCACACCTGGGCAAAAATGTGACAGAATTCTGGTGCTCATATCATGTGTCAATTTTTGCTTTAGAAGATAGCAAGTGTCCATAAATATCAGTCCATCCAATCATACGAAGTTTGAATCCTTGAATATATTAGAATTTTGTTTGAGATATTTTACATAAAAAGGTAAAAAACTGGCTAGTAAGAAAATATTAAATGTAAGACTAAAAGCATTAGATTAAAAGCAGTAACACCAGCATCAGTGTTCATCGTCCTTTTTCCCCAGAATTCTTAGAAAGCATTAAGAATTTATCTGTACATGTCATTACACGGGACTAAAAAGATGTTGTGTTGTTCAACTATAAGAATTAAGGGGTATTTCAAAATGCATGATGACAAAGATTAATTCTAGTCTTAGGAATTAGTCGTGTCGGCAGTGTGTTTAAATGCATCTGCCTGACAAGACAATCCAGCATGTTGAAATACTCCTTTGACAAAAAAGAGGCTTTGAGCCTGTGGTTTGTTAGATAAGCCTGCCTGATTCAGCCAAATACAACATATATCTCTGGTAAAATGAATTGGCTAAGAAAGTACAGGCAGTCTGTCCAAACCGAGGCTGACCTCCTTTCAAGCTAAGTGATCTGACTGTGTAAAACAGTTCATGCAGCATGCTCACAGCAGGGCACAGATCCATCTGATGCACCAATTCGGATATTTTCCATTTTGTTGACAGTGAAATTACTTCTCAGTACCATGAAACACAGAGCATATTTTGTGGTACACTGAACAGTTGTTTGGACAGCTTTTTCAATGCATCTGGCAGATCCATACACTTTGTGTCATGGAAAAAAAAAGACGTCCAGTTCAAAGCCATGAAACCCTCTTGTTGGCACTAGGCTGGTCTCCGAAAAGCATCCTTCCCTGAGACAAATCATTTAAACATTGTTCATCTAAGATGCTTCTCGGAAACCAAACTGTGGTTTGCATCTAATGTAAACTTTTTTAAATAACTCTGTAAAGTCAGCGCAATGTATCTTTGGGACAGACTCCCATGACTCAGCCTACAAGCAGAATGAAGGGGTTTCCTATTTTAGTGTCTTTCTACAGGGATTAATTGCCTTCTTAACCTGGCTGCTGCAGAACTGTCAGCAGCCTGTAGGGGGAAGAGGTGTTATGTGAGGAGGAACGGGGGCCTAGTTCTGAGTCACTGAGGAAAAAGAGAGCAGGAAATGTGGTAACAGGGCAGCAGCAGCCTATTAGCTACTACAGTGTTTCTATGGCAGCAGGAGAAGAGCAGCAACACAACAGCACTTTGTAGCACTAGAATGAGCTTGGACAGCACACACATACATACACATACAGATTAGACCTTAACACAAATGAAGACAGGAATACATATTACAAAATAGGACATTTGAGCACACATATATACAGACATAGACCTCCAATTAGCAATAAATATGGGGTGTGCAACTTGTTAGACTGGATATAAATGTGACATAAAAAGTTAATGAGGACGCAGCATAAGGCCGACTGCAAGAGATAACCTGAAAGCACTTTGCGGTCCTGCCACCTAAACCGACACCTCAGCTCCTACATACATCGATCTTTCTACGCTTTCACTTTCACTCTGTCATTATTTTCCATGCCATATATTCTCAGGCTTTCTAACCGCTTCATTACATCTTCTGCCTTCTCCCAGTCATGCACAAGATTCTATCATTTTCTCTATTGCAAAGACTGCAACGAAATGTGTCCGACTCCTCAGTGGTTCACCACATCGAAGTAGTAAAGGGGAAAACAGAAAGATATATTAGAGGCAGGCAGAAAGGGTGGGTTGTCAATAAGCCTTGTAAGGCTCTGTGACAGGTGAATTTCTCCCTGTCTTTTGCGTCTCCCGTCAGCTGGTTGGAAAATGGATCTCTGCGTTTGACAATGTTGCTGTCTTGCTGTCTCAGAAGGACAAAGCTATGCCTTTCTGTAGGATTTGTGGTGTGCTAACACTTAAAAGCACCCCTCCCCTCGACCACTGTATCCAGTTATATTCCTGCTGATGTTGTCGGCCGTAGATCAACATCCACCAGCAGGTTTCACATCAGTGAAATGCTTCCGCTCTGTTAAAACTTTATTTATGCAGAACAGTTATGCAATAATATGATGAGTTACTAGCAGATCAGCAGGTTCATATCAAACACATGCAAGGCAACATGAATCAAGCACTTCGTGTGTTTTTTCATCAATGTTATATGTGAACACAGTGTAGGATGTTTATATCTACGCATAATTATCTGTTGGAATGTGTATGAGAACAACAGTTTTTGGAGTATGTAAACTGGGCATTAACAATAAAAAAGTGCGTCAAATAGTTTGCACCTGAGTGGTTTTGTCAAATGTTCTCTTTCATGACAAAACTATTGCTCTCTCTATCCTAAAAGCAGCATATCTGAAACCATTTTGGCTGTCGAAAGCTGGTCTAATTCTGGAAACAACAGACAATGTTCCAAAACTAGGAACAAACTGAGAACTGAGACACCACCAACAATACAACAATACTGAATGCTCATAAAACACTTCCACATATATTTTATTTCACTAAACAAAGGCTGCAGTCGGATGCAGGACACAAATCTTACTTGCACTCTCTTGACTCGTAAGAAACCTTTCTTCACTGACTTAAAGGACAAATCAGATCAACTTCTACTGCAGAACTAGTTAGTTTCAGTCGTTAACTGGGAATAAAAATACCAACAAAGCAAGGAAGTTCTCCCTCAGAAATGATCATCGTTCAGCAATGATCTGCTTTCTCTTCCCATCTCTGGTTCCTGAATTTCTTTTTTTTTTTCTGACCATGCAATGTGTCCTTCCAGTTCACGCCGCCACCTTAACTTTTCCACTTCTTGCTCTCCAGTGTTTCAGATACATGGTGCCGTTGAAGAGAATGGTGGAAACAAAAACAAACTGTCTGGCAAAACTAAAACTGAAACTGGCTGACAAGCTGAGCAAAAGGTGACTGTAAATGGATGAAACGTGTGCAAAATATGGCCTTGAAATAACAGTGTATCAGCTTGGAGAAGACGTGGAAACGAAAAAGCTCGGCCGTACAAAAAATAGAAATAAAAGAAGATTGGTTTAATAGATCATGCCTGGTATATGAGCCCTGGTTCTCTTACATCTCTTACGTGTTTCATGGCGCAGTAAAAGCGCGTGGCAATCCGCAGTGTTTGCAGCCTTTGCTGAACGTTACCAGATTTGGGCCGCGGGGGCACATCCTCTGGTTGGGGCGGCTGCTAGAAAAGGGGGAGCGAGGGAGGGACGGTAGGGGTGGAGGAGAGGAGAGAAGAAAGGAGAGAGGAAGGGAGGAAGGAAGTTGGAAGTAAAGGCAAAGTGTTTAAAATGTAACAGAACACAATAGTTTTTTTTTTAATTGGTAGAGGATTGGAAAGGGCATCAACGCGAAAGATCTGTACGACCGGTCAAGATGTTTAGAATGCTTTGATATATTTACAATGGCTGGGTCAAGAAAGTGTTTATCAGTATTCAACAGGTTCATCATTGACTATGTAAGTAAGTGTAATGATTTTTGCAGTTTTGCAGCACTATTTCCATGCTACTGGTTTCATTCATCAATAGGATTTAAGACTGTAAAATTTCAGAGTTATATTCTATGAATGCATGTTTCTGGTCTGCCTACACTGGTATTACGACTGTTTCCTGGCATAATGCCTGGTAGAGAAAGGAAGCAACCTGGCAGCACTACTATAAGGAGGCTAGAAGCTGGAACTACGAAGAGCAAGGAAACAACTGTAAACTGATTTGCTTTCTATGAACCTGTATTTTGCCAAGCATCTCTTCAGGTGTGAAGCATCTCTAAGGGCTTACAATTACGGATAAGGGGCTAAAATATCAAGGCGGCACACTCAGTCATACCGACACATTAAAGCCATGTGCTCCCACCCGAGATACCAGCTAGTACTACCATGAGGAGAGAGAGGAGAGTAAACAAAAACAACATAAAAATTGTAAAAGATAGCTACTGAGCAGACACCTAGTGGAGACAAGTGGTATTCCAAATACCAAGGGCCAGTAGCTATCTAATAACATACGAACACAACCTCGATATTTTCCTTGGTAACATACAAATACTGCGATCGCACGTCACCTCCACTCGTTGATAAATTGTGGGTCAGTGCCCTAAATGGATCATGGCCAGGTTTTTTGGTGGTTAACCACGAATAAAGTAAAGCAAAAATTATGTAACTAGTATGATCTGATGGGCCAAAGTAAGAGCAAATGTACCTAGTTTGGGCTCTAGTTAAGATCATTTTAGAGTAAAGAAAAGAAAAAGACACACAAAAAAAACAAATAAACGCGTCAACCCACTGACCATCTGCTTGGTAAAATGCTCTACACAAATGTGTCAGAAAGCCTGCTGCTGTTTGACAGTCAAAACCCTGACACAGCAGCTACAAGAACCGCAAACTTTATCATATAAAAATAAAAGTTCATGTCATATGTGGGTAGAACAGAACATGTTCACAATGTGCAACAGAATGAGGCTGGTGTTCATACACATCGGAATGTGTTAGAAATAATGTAACTTCAAAAAAGATGCAGAAAACATTATATACCATGCAGACGCATGCATGAAAGGGGGACGGTCATGCAGTCAGGAGAGAACCTTGCCGTGCTTGTTGTTTGTGACAGTGTGAAGCGTTTTCTTTCTTTATACACACACACTGCACCTTCTGAACAAAACAAAACACATGATTTTCCTCTTTCATTTGGCATGATGCACCCTCTTCCTCATTTTACTGACCAACTACAGTGTGTGTGCATGTTCACAAACTGACTATACTCATAGTTGCTGAGCACTTGCAGAGGGTAAGTGCAGGCAAACTTTACGTATGTCTGTACTGTGTGTGTGTGTGTGCGCGCATGTACAAAGGTGTTCTATGTGGAGAAACCAGCATGTCTCCTGTCAGATGTTGAGCCTTAGTTCTGTCTCTTAGACATGTTTCAAGTTGTGTGTGAACATGTGTGCTTGTTCAAAACAAAAGTGCGTGTGAGATCAGGTCTGATTAAAAACAGTGAATGGCTTCACCTATGGTGGCAATCACTGTTTAATGCTTTCTGTATTAGTTGCATTTCACTGGCAGGTAAAACAACCACAGGATTCCCCACAGGCCAACAGCGACAATTTGTAATCATCTCTGAATTAAGAGTCAGTTGCAGTCAGTGCTGGAGAATAACATCTTCATTAATGTTAGTTTAGCAAAAATGTACCCCGTTACCCTTAATTTCTCTCTGTAGACTCTAAATGTTGTTTTACACACACACAACTGAGCTGCAGACTAAAAGAGGTCACACAGTAGGCTGACATGCGTGTTAAATCCTCAGCTGCTTTGTTTTTCCACTCATTTTAACCCCTCACTTTAACCCCAATAACATTTTCTTTCTTCTTCCATTTACAGTAAGCTATATTTAGTTCGGGGATTCCCTTAAGTCTTCCACGCCTCACTGAACGGTGCCCCGCGATTATGCCTCTGTAAAAAAAAACGATGGAAAGTTCAAAACCTTCTGGGTCACACAAAGCTTTGCAGAGGGACATGTGGAGACATGCAATGAAAAAAATCACTTTGGACAACCATCCCATTCCAATATTGCTGTGCTGACAAGGTCAAACGAACTGTACTCCAAAGTCACAGTGTTCAAGGACACAGTCAGCAACTTCCATCACTCAAAAGGTCAAAGCCTTTTACCTATAAAACATATACTGTTTATATCTGGTAAAATATTCATTCTAACTGTAAGCTAAAAGGATTTAACAGGAAGCACAGAGAACCATCAGGTCCTTTGCAATTACACTGACACAGTTTTTTCACATTTCACATTTTTGACAGGTGACTTTGTCCAAGCAGCCAAGAGCCAAAAACTCAAAATAGCCAGTTTGACACAAATAACATTTCCATCACCATCAATCACACAAAGTCTCTTGCTCATATACACCAGTCCCACGCACACACCCACACACAGCTACACAGAAAACACATCATATGCAGGACTACTCATGAGACATCTGATTGAATAAAACGCTAAACCCAACACATACCCAGACACACACACGCACAACCCTCAGTCTTTCACACACAGACAGCAAGCAGGGGAACTAATGGACCAGCAGAAGCGAGGTTAGAGGGGATGAAGCAAATTAAAGAGACACAAATAGCGTGCAGGGGCTAGAAAGGGAATGGGGTGATGAAGTAGGTACTAACTGAAGGAGATGGATATTTGCTACTGTCATCCCCACCCATAGGGAAACAAAAGCTCACACCAAAGTTGTGGTTGTCGGGCCATTTGGGTGATGACAGTAAGCCTGGAATTGTTTGAAGCTGTGTTGGTTATTGAAACCACTGGAAACAGTTTGTTCTCGCTCTCATTCTATAGCTGTCACATGGCTTTTGATAGGCATTGAGTTCAACAATAACTGACTCAATTTCAGTACAAGACATCAGTGGTTAAATTATTTGAAAGACGGAAAAATTCTAACTTTCATGTATAGTGTATTTATAAAAAAGAAGTTTATAGAGTTTTTGAAGACTTTATAATTGGCCTTGTTCCACACACGAAAATGACACCAGAATGGAGACGTCAGCAGTGTGCAAGTGTTATGTGTCCATCTGTTCAATCCACACTCCAGACTCCAACCTCCAATATCATCAGAACCAGCTGTCCCTTTTAGCAATGTACCTCCTGATGTGCTGAAAGGACAGTGGCCTGTCCAATGGATACAAATATTTTTCGAGTAAGCTACATGAAAGATAATACAAGAAGAAAATGGGCATTGTTTATGGTCACTGATTCACTTGTTTTAATTCCTCCACAGAATATAAAAAGTGGGAGATGGCTTCACTAAATGCACGAGCATGAAAAAGTGGTTTGCATATTGACATGCAACAATGTGGTATTGCTGTGGATTGATACACTTGAAGCACATCAGTTCTAAGAGGCAGACAAGGGACGAATGCCTAAAATATTCCAGATGCTTTTTTAAAAAAATAAAATAATGGCAGTGTGGACTGTCTTGTTTATTTTCATGTGTTTGTAAATTTATGACATGTTTTTAATTGTTGCTGTGCTAATTTGATATATTCCTTTACTATGCTTTAAAACTGTAGCACTCTGATCGATTATCATTGTTTTTGTATTATTATCTCTTTAAAGTATACAGTAAAGACGTCCTGCCTGCTGAAGTTTAAACTTGTGTGGGTGGGTGTGTGTATATAACAGTGGATCCTGGCTCACGACAGGTGACTGTACCTTCTCCTTGTCGCTCGCCTCTCTTGCCACAGTGGAACCCTAAAGACAAAAGAAAGGAAATTACTCTCCATAACCCAGTTGTCACTAGAAGCACTAAAAGTCTTTTACTCACCAACCTAATTACACTTATTCCTGCAGATAGTCATTACTCTTGTGCATGTTTGAACACAGAAGCTCACCCAATTAGGCACGCAAGGCGCAATGGCTTAAAGCAGCTTAAAATGGCTCCACTCTGTTCTAAGACTGGTTTCCTAAACCCTGTTTCACAATTCTTATTATCCAGTGGATAATGCCTGTCATTTTAGAACATACAATCAAACCTTAAAGACTTTGAACTACAAACAGGCTTGTCTTTGTGTGTGTGTGTGTGTGTGTGTGTTAGATCTGTTCTCCCTTCCTACCTTGAGATCATATTTTTTGTAGACAGAAAGCCGGTGAGAAAAGACATTGCGAGTAACAATCATGTAGGTCTCATCTCCATCCACGGTGAGTCGGTACATCCCCAGAAACTGAGGCAGCAGTGTGTTGCCATGGCACTCCACGATGAACTATCAAAAGAGAGCAAGGAACATCAGTTCATGGTCCCCTTATAGTCCCAGTGTGTGCTTACTGCCTGCGTGTATGTACTGTAGTGTGGTGTATGTATACTGACACATCTTGACATGTATTTTGTACAAGCTCCTTCAGAGAATCACAGAGAAAGACAGTGTCTCTATAGTCCTGTGGTCCCTCTAAGAGATTGTTTGTTTTATTTAAAGGTTTTAGTAAAATTCAGATTCTGAGGCATTTTGAGTCTATCAAAGACACATGGTTTCAGAAAGCCTATCTTATAGAAGACTGAAGGCTTGTATTTATAAATATTATGGTAAAACCACTGTAAGATAGGCTGTTATCACCTGATGGTATTTCTTTAGAATGTTATGCATCTCGGCCACATCCTCGCTGCTGATGGTCTTGATGACGTAGCGTTTGTCATAAGAGGTATGAAAGCGGGCCCCGCTCCGTCCCTGGGCCTCACTGTTCAAGGGAGCACTGCGTGTCAGTGAGTTCTGCAAACACACAGAGCAAAGACAAAAAGACCAAACAATCATGTTTTTCAGGATGTACACACTGAGACACGATCAGTTTGTCATCTTGACTTTTTGACAATCGTTACATGTACAAATCATTTGCTTTCAGAGATCCAAGACAATGTCCTTATTTCTTGTATTTTTCTTTTTTTTAAATGGTTTGTTTTACGAAAGACAAAAAACATTTTTTGAAAAGTGCTTGTTTAACTATGAGACAGAACCCACATTAACATATTATGTTTAAACAGTTAGTGGTGAAACTAGATATTGTCTGCTGGCTGAATGGTTGAAATAGCTGCTCTTGAATGGATCCCACAATACAGCTTGTGATGCATCTACCTCCATGTTGCCTGACCGCCTCCCACTCTCCAGTCTAAACATGTGGGGTTCTGACCCCTACGCTTGCTGCCTGTCCAAACCTACACACAGACACAAACAGCTGCTGCCCAGACTTTGGAGCTCAAAAGAAACATGATCCAACACCCCTGGCTCAATGCCTCATTCTCCAAGAATTCCTCATGTCCTCTACCCTCAGTTCCCTCTCCCCTCTTTAAGTCATAGCATCTTTTCCTTGTATTGCAAAGTGAGGACTTACCTTTAAGGTGCAACCTAAGACAACTGTTAAGCAGCATTTCTGTCTTGTGTTTTCGACTAAAATTGGTTGCAGTCTTATTTCTGGAAATTCCTGAAAAGCATGGACATGTAGTGGGCTATTTACAGACCAGGTCCTGGTGTAACATGGAAGTGGTTTGTGTCACAGGCTGAAAATGGTTAAGAGGCCCTTCGCCTGAGGCTGGCATAGATGAAAAGCTTTCAAAGCAATATCCTAATGTTTTGGTTTTAGTTAGTCATTCTCTCCACCATGCATTTATCATAATGTGGGAAAAAAAAGGTTAATCTGTTTGCACTTCAGTTGCCCTCCCAAAACTTAATTTAATACTGCTAGAATTGCTCATTAAAACTAATACTGCTGCATGTCATCAAAAGAGAAGGACTGCAGCTGGTGGTACCCACTGGCTGTAATGAGGAATATTACCAATATAATTAGAAGAAATGCCAACAAGGCTGGTTTTAGTGCAAGGGCAAAAAAAAAAAAAAAAAATCACGTACCAATAAACCTTTATAACCACATTGTGACTACAGTCTCATGTAGAAAAGGAGGTTAATGTTCAGAATGTCACAACATTCCCTTGCAGTGGCCAGTGTCTTAATACCCCCAACTGCCCAATCACTGCTCACTGCAGCCAGCCGAACTCTAATGTAAACATGTGAGAAGGACAGCTGCACTGAGCTGGGACACAACGACCTCCAAATACTGCCAACTCATTGCCTGTACTGGGAATGGGGACTTAGAGAAGAGTGGAACATAAAGGAAGAGGGGGAGTGGGCTGAAACAAAAGGGGGAACAGAAAAAGCCCAATGGAGCAACAGTTGACTAGTTAAGACTAATCAAATTTGTTCAAAACTGTTTCACTATGCTTGTTGCACCAGGTGGTTATGTTTGTTGGATAAATAGAATTCAGATGCTGGGGTTCTGTACAATCATCCGACCGTCTATAAAGGCCGGTGCTCTCTTATGCAGCAATTCACACTAATCTAGTAATACAAAGATGACAAAAGAAACTACATATCTGACTCAGAAGTGGTAGTGATGTATCCAGGCTTTTCATACCAAGAAGTCCTGATCATCAATCCCAAATCTCTCTCTGAGGTTTCGAAACACCAGAGGGCAGTACTCCTTGAACTTGAAATGGCTGGGCATGTTCTCCCTGTGTGGATAAAAGATCAGAAAACATGAGTGACATAGTTTATGATATGTTCTAGCTCCTAAAGAATATATCACGGAATTATGAAAATAACATAGTGTCATTATTGTTGTGAAATTAAGCAACTATATAACACACTTAAAAAGACCTTACTTGTTAAAGAGGTGGTTGTCCACTTTGATTTTAGAATAGGCCTTGAAGTCATCTGGCATGAGCATGATGGGAATCTGAACATGGCTTAACTCATTTATCTGGACAGAAAAAAAGCATAAAGAAGGGGAGATCAGTAATGTCTGTAGGAACACAATGAAGTCTAAAAACAAGCTGCAACCTCTAGAGCTGAAAAATAAAGGTAATGTGGAAATGCCAAAAACTGCAGTTCCCTGAATGGCCACTTGAGTGTGGCTCCAAAAGCAAGTCAATCCCTTAGCCCACCATATTAAAAAAAAACTTTACAGTAGAAATAAACACAAGGCTGGTACTAAAAAAAAAAGGTTTTGCTCTCTACAGCCAATTTCCCCTTTCATGACAACTGCACAGCGGTTTAATTTTTTTTATAACTCGCTTGTTGAAATTACATTAAGGCTTATGGTCATGGATAATTAAGGGTGTGGCTGCACTGAGTGACAGCTTGTCGCAAGGTTTCAGCAACCAGGCTTCATTTGCTTGCCTCAGCTCCACCCACACTCCACCTCTTTGCCCATTTTTGGATTACCCGGGAGTTTGGTGGAGTTTGGTTCTACCAAGGTGGCAATAGCCGGAGTTACAGTCACTCAGCTTCACAACAGTTCTTCAGACACCTATGGGTTTTTGCCGTGGAGACAATGTCCATGTTTTAACAGTCTTTGTCTAAAACATGTAAGTGAAATCACGTCACATTAGAAATGCTAGAAGTTGGGTGTCTGAAAGCCTTCCAGACAAATCTGTCTAGACAATCTAGACAAAAGTCATTGATCATTAACACTGATAAACATAATGTGGTGAGCAGTAAGATCAACATTGAAAGGAATGTCTGTAAATACAGTGGCAGAGCCGGATGTGGAAAAACCATAACATTTACTTCGTTTGTTGCAAGCATGGTAGTTGAGCTTTGCAACCATTGTAGATTTCTTTATACATTTCCTTGAACATGTTACTATAGTATCTTAAAATGTTATCACAGGACTTCTGCAGATATTCAACCATGTGCTCGCTGTGACACCATGTGACACGTCTCACCTCAACTCATGTGACCTTTTCACAATATTATCCAACCCAATAGAGTGCAGCAGATTGATGCAAAGATCAGCATTCACATTGTCATTCACCTACAGTCTGTGATGCACTATTTTCTAATCACCTAGTTTGAGTGTGATCATGACTAAAGAGCAGATACTCACTTCTCTTTCTATGTGTGAGGACATTTCTCTTTATCTGCATTTCTCTCTATGTGCATGTTAAAATGCAAATTTAAAAAAACAGAGAACTCATCTTTTCAGTGCTCACACCTTACTCCTTTTCAGATACATAATGTGTCACAAGCAAACCAGGACTGTGAAGACAGTGTGAGGAAACTGCCCACAGAAAGAACCACTTTACTTTGAGTTTCCAGAGTGGATATGTCTTTGAAGTGTTATATGACATATTTGAGATTTAAGTATGACCATATTTCAACTAGACGTTGTGTATTATTAGCTGCATAGACTGCTAACACTTAAATGATTATGACTGATTACACATTTATGGTCATGATAGTCATCAACAAAATGCAAAAGTACAGAAGGCTTCAATCAACCTTGCACACAACAAACAGCGGGGTTTCAAACACATAAGGTACATTGCAGGAGTTTCCATTTGGAGCTGGCCATGCGTCACATTGCTGTAATACATAGACCTGACATTTGTTATGACTCAGGCACAGCTTGCTACAAATATAATGTGTGTGTGTGTGAGTGTGTTTGTGTATGCATTGTTGGCTGCAGGCAGGGGTGCTGGCAGGTTGCGTTAATCTATTAATAACCTGTCATTCCACCAAGCGCACTTGAAAAATAGGTCCACTGGATAAACTCAAACACTCAAACGTTGATTGACTAAAACATTAATCACAAACCATGTGTGTTCTTCTACAGTACAGTCCCACATGTACTTCAAGCTTTATACACTGCTCACAGCTAGGATCGTGCAGACAGACAAGAGGTGGTGTCAAATCACAATTCCAGCAGCTGCCTTAGAGGAATATTTTTTTACCATTGGGGATTGACTTTGGCCCTGTAATGCTGCAGGAGTATTATAGCAGATGGCGCAGAGAATGGCCTCAGCATGACTGACTGACCCATGAAAGCATTTGGCATACTTCAGGTGGCCATTAAGGAGTACGCTTTTTAAGACAGTGTGCCTTCACCATGTTCATGATATTAAAGCTCATGATTTTGTTTTAGACCAATACAATGGATGTGTAATACTTTAATAAATTGGATGATTACAGCTATCTTAATGCCAACCACCTCGTTATTATTAACAGGCTGACCTTAGAAGAAAAACTAATGGATTCCATGGCTTCTCAAATTAATATATTCCTATATTCAGAGCTGGAGTTTTAACATTAAGGATTGCAGAATAGTCTGTAAGACAATGATCTATGCAAGTTAACTGGAATGTGTTATCTATTCCTTTCTACTATTTCACTGGCCCACTCTTAGGATTGATGTTATTTCTCTGACCAGGCAGAGGAGATGATATTCTGTATGCTGACTAATCTTAATGCTGAAGTCTGCAAGAGCTTGTCCAGTGACGGGTAAAGGTCTGCCTTTGTACACTATTTTAACTTTAACAAACTCAGTAAATATGCACAAATTGAGCACAGTAGCTTTTCAAGAACAAAACTATTTACTGCATACAGCACCTTGAAATTGTCTTTCTAGAGGTGAGAGTTACAAGTCAGACTGAAAATCCCTGCATCTTAAATATCCTCTAGGATTATTGTATGTTAAGGAAAAAAAAAACAAGAAGAAGGACGAAAACACAGACAGAAGATAGACTGACAGCAGCAGAGAATTATTAGGACAGAAACCTTTGAGAAAAAGACAGAAAAAAAAGCAAGCGCATCTGAAAAGAGAGAGAAAGTGTGAGAAAAAAAAACAAACAAACTATTAGGAGGGCATTAAAGAGACACAGCAAGCAGAGTCCACAGATGCCATATCCAAGTGTGTTTCAGTGCCCTGACGTGACAGGCACAGACGTCACAGTGATGCTATGGCACAGATGAATCCTGGGTACTCAGTGGGGAGATGTCGCCTAATCAACAAAGCTGTGTTTCACACAAGGGTAGAAACAATGCCTGATCTTAACAAGTACACATGCAGGCCTGCGAGGACACTTGTGCACCAAAGCTTAATGCAAGTCACAGAAATAAAAATTTGTAGAAAAATGGGGTGAACATTTCTGTTCGAATAAAAAAGGTATAAATGGTTCCCTCAAGGGACTCAGGAAACAATCTGCAACAGTTTGAAACTTACTGTTTAACTGGCAAATGTTCCTGTTCTGCAATTAAATTCATGCTTCCCTAAAAAAACTGTAAAGAGAAAAAAAATCATTAGGCTAGGCTATTTTCACAGATCTTGCTTTTGACACTTCACTGTTATATACCATTTGTTGTTTTGGAAAGTAGGCACAGCACTGATTTTTTACATAGAGGTTTTGCCTTGGCGCTAAATGTTTTTGCAGGTGCCTGCAAGGAGGTGTGACGAACCCAGTATGTCAGCCTAATCATCACTGGGTTACAGAATCCACATTAAATAACACATGTAGTACTCCTATTTTATCTGCTAGGCTCTTGCCATAATTCTATCTTAAGTATAGTATTTTTCTTATGTTTTGTTTTTAATCGGATGCCTCCAGCATATCTGCATATCTTCCTGTAGCTATCAAACTTACAAATTTCACACCACCACTTCCTGTTTGTCTCCATGGTGATGAAGACTGGTTTTCCGGCCCACAGTGAAGCAAGTGCGTGCCGTTGCTCCATTGGACAGGAAGTTAGTGAAAAGAGCGTGCTCTGTCAGCAGTGTGGCACAACCTTATCTCTCAGAACAGTAACAGAAGACGCAGATGACAGCCCACTGATAGTGTTGACAGCAGTGAGACTGAAACACTTTTTACTTGGTAAAGAAATCTGGATTTAATAATACAAAGGATAGGGTCATTTTTTATTCGCAAGATAAAGTAGGGTAGTGAAAATATTAGAGCGGAGAGAAACCTCGCCCAAAGTTAGAAAGGACAGAAGCAAGACTAATCAGGCATGCAATCAGGATGTATAGCCTGGAGGGAGACATTTGACAATGAACAGGGAAGCTATGAGCATCATACTTTTATCTTGTCTCATTTCTGATAACTCTGTAACTGTCTTGCTACTTGAATGTGTCACCAATGTAAAAAGCAAAAATATAGTGATGTGGCAATTCTGTCAAATTCCTGTTGAAATGTACCTTTTTTACTCAGATTGATATTCAATGTTTGAGCCAATCTATATTTCTATAATATTTTATTTCTGCAAAATGGCTAATTTAAACTCATTGCTTGCATGGCACACATGTAAAACTGATGCCGCTATTCATATTTTGCACTGCATGGTTCACTTGCTCACAATGCTGCAGTTTCAGTGTCATCAAAACATGGAAAAAAAAACAAAAACAAAAAGCAACCTGGACTGGTCCTCATCTGATCAACAGGATTGGAAACCATATTAATATTTAATAACTGTACGTCACATGTACTAACAATCCAACAATGCCACAGAAAAAAATCTACTGATGTACTGCAATGCTGCTGCAGACAACAGTCTTGAAATTACGGGTTTATTATGAATTGGACTGGACTGTTGCTGGTGCTACCCCAATACAATCTTCAGTCCAGTCATATTTTTAAGTAATAAACAAAACTGGACCAATGCCAGTTTGAAGAAATAACATTAGTGTTTAAGTGAAGACATATAACAGCCAATAAGGGAGATTCATAATCTCAAAAGAGACTTTTTAAACATGATAAAAAGCAGAGTTGAGAAAACCTTGTAACATATTTTTCAGTGTTCTAGTATCAAGCTGTCTATTATGTGGGGGGAAATAAGACATGTGATCTAAAGAAGCAACTCTGAGATAGTATGGTGGGTTAGCGTTGGCTTCCTCTGTGTCTACTTACAAGATTACACAGTCTAAGTGGCTCTGATTAAAGTGTAATCAAGACAGACTAAACACGCAGTTAACGAATATATAAAGGTGCAAATATACACCAATTTGGAAAAAGCTGTGTTCCAATCATTGCTGCACAGCTGTATTTGGCGCAGTACCTTTTACCTTCGAAACTCATCAGCATACTCATCAAAATGTTTGCCCAAATAACACACACACACACTTTTTAGGGAGTGGTTCAAACAAACCACTGTGCCTTAATCAATTTCTGTACTGGAAGACCCACTGACCACAACATGACATTTTATTCATAAACTGCAAAGACAATCATATGAAGTATAGATATACCCAGCTACGTGGAGATATGCCCTTTCACAGTCAAACAGTGGGCATTAAAGGTCACCTATAGTTGCAGTAGATTGTACTGAGCATGCACTTGACCTTTCATGAACCAATTAACAGGGCTATTGCATCATCATCTAACCTGTTATGAATTCGGGTACCATTTATATTATTTAGCAATTTTAACAATATCCAAATAAAGGAGAATACAGCTTAGCCCGGGGTCAAACTCATGCCCCTGTATGTGGAAAACCCTAAAAACAGTACAACAATGGTAACTGGGTGTGTGCATTAAGGATTTGTTGCCTAGCCCATGAAAAGGAATGAATGCAAAACAGGATGAATATAAAAAAAAATTAAGGCTGTGAAATGTACCATTATCAGTGTTTTATTTATCAATACATGTGAAATGTAAAAACCCTGATAAATTACGTCTACATACTGCAATATTTCCATTTCACACTCTTAGAAGTCTTTAAATAACTGATCAAAGCACTTTGTTCAAGGTACTTCATATAGCAAATGAATATACATTTTAATTGTTAATACCTTGACACAAGAAACACCTTAATTGTATGCATTTTCTCTACACTTTATCTCATCATTGGTATAGCAGTCCTTAAATGTCTTTAGAGAGTATGCGTGAAAACAACTTCTGGTTTAAACCACCCATAATGATCAGTCCTTTCAATTGAACTTAAAATGCAACCATGATAGCCTGTCTATGACCAAATTCTGTGGAGTAACTTTGACAACATCAGTGTCAAGGGTAGCCCTTATGCCCTTTCCTCCCTGTGCTCAGAACCACAGCATGGAGAGGTCAGTCATAATGAGGCCACACTGATGATAAAAGTGGAGCAGCGGTAAGGCAAAAGGACTGCTGCATCTGTGTGTGCAGGTGAGAGAGACAATGACACAGAGAGAGGACAAATGCACAAACCACCTGAGTAAGACACCTGTAGTGCAATTAAAAGATTACGGTAGTCATCCCTGGAATTGTGAGACGTCTGCATTCACGTCTAACAGCTCATTCTAGTCTATTTTAGTCAGTGTCAGTCACTCAATCACACACGCTCAAGTGCTGAGGAAACGAAATGTGTGTTTCCAGTAGACTATGCCAGGTATACCAAACCTATACAGTGTATAGTTAAGGTAAATATTTTTCAATGTCAGTACCGTCTCACAACAAACATACTCAAATCCATGTTGAAACACTAAATGATTAATGACTAAGCGGGAAATAGGTTACACATTTTGTAGTTGTCATCAACAGGTACATACACACACAGCCAGCTCAGCAAGTCTCTTGTGAAGTCAGTGAAAGGATATAGTGGTTTAGACTGACTGAGCAACAAACAGGCTTATGGTATATGGCCCCTGTCCTGTTGGGTGAATCAAGCTGCTTGGCAACATGTCGTGCTGCATTTGGGCAAGGAGTGTGCCACACACTGACTGCAATAAAGGACGCATACACACAAATGTGCAAGAATTCATGCAGGAGCGAATAAAAAACAAAATATTTTGTTTGAAGTTTGAGCGCGCACACACACACACACACACACGCTTTCAACAAGTTCCTCTATCTGTCGTTGCCTCAGGGTGCCAGGATGTAAGGGCCCAGCTTTTCTGTTTTCTTCACCCATAATCATCACACATATTAGCTGTAGGTCGCTCCTGCAGATATTTTTAGAATTCCCCTCTTATGCAATCCACAGAACCAGACATAGCTACTCTGAGTCACACAGAGAGGCAGGACACAGCAAAGAAAGTAGAGAGAGGGAAAAGTGAGCCAGCTAGACAGGATGACACAAAAAGGGGCAATGACAGAAATAGTGAATGAACCTGCAGGATAGGGAGAGTTTAATGGAGAGACTGAAAGACAGGAGTGACACTAAAACAACAAGGAAAACCTAAAACCTAAACAAAGCCCAAAATAAAAAGGGAAGGGAAGACTTAAAACCAAGACTTGCATAAGATTTGCCTAAACTATACAAAGTCTTGGAAAATCCCAACAAATAAATTCAATGATATTTCATTTGCGACTTAAATGACAGCTTCGTTTAGCATACTTTTCACACTATGAAATTAAAAGGCCTGCTTTTTTTCTTGAAAAGGTATCTTGGAATTGTACTTAATACAAATAAGGAGACTTTTTAACAACAATTCTACTGTCTCTAGATATGTGACAATAAAAAGCCATGTGAAACAAGAACTCAACACAGTTATCTTCTTTACTTTAAAAGGACAGGGGCAAGTTATGTGCAACAGCAGGTTAGGGGCTGCTGGACTCAAAGCTATGGTTACACAGTGGGTGCCTTAAACTGTGATAATGCAACTTTTCAGCCAGTGACAAATCTACACAAAACCATCAGTGGAAAACATTCATACATCTCTATTCCAAAAGTGCACTCAGACACCTCAAGAACTTACAAAAATAACCGACAAGCCAGGGCTATATCCCTTTTACAGATTCACAAATTATGTGAAGGCGTAGATTCTGATCCGTTTTCCACTGCAGAAACAAAACTCCTGACACAAGGTGTTCAGCACCTTGAAACATTTTTATACTTAGTTTGTCAAAGGCAGAAGGAAGATTGTATCTTTCTCATAAACTAGAATTTTCAACATGCTGTTATGGACGAATAAATGGCAATAAATCCAGCAATAGTCTGGGCTGTCCCAGGTGTCTGATCCAACTAGTTTACGCCAGTAACTATAAAAGGCTTAAGACTGCAGTCTGCAAAGGTTTTGAAACATTGGCCCAGTGCAGATGTTTTACCAAGATGTATTTTTTCTTTAAGAATCAAAACAGTGCAATAATTCAGCCCTAGGATGTTTTGTCTTTTTAGGATCACTTACTTTCGGGTTCAAACATGACAAGGGTGTTAATGTACTACAGAGCCAAAACCTACAGGGTTTTTAGGGCCCTATGATTTCCAAGAGGCAGAATTCATGGACGGAATTTCAGAATTTCCTAATAAAATGGAATCAAATGAAAACGTGGAAAATTGTGGACACTGCCAAAATGTAGATGCAACTTATAAAAATCAGGGCTTTCCCTACGGTTATAAACATTTTTTCACAGTGCCTAAACTCTGAGAGAGAGAGGCAGCATGGTAGCAAGATGCTCATCACTTCAATAAACTCATTTTATTAATCTGCTTATATAGTCTTTCTGATGACAAAATGTGCTTAAATGATAAAACAGATAAAACATGTATTTGGAATAAAATAAAATGGAATCTGGAAAAATTAGAACTGATTTCATATGGCCCTAGGTTTTTTTGTTTATACTTGCATATGAGAGCTACTAAACTCATTAAGCTTATACAGCATTAGTGCAAAATACAACCAAAAAAAATTAGTCAACTTGTTAGCATATCCAGGGGGTTATAAGTGTGCTTTGTCTCTACTCTGTTCATGTTCGCACATATTCAGCATGTCTGTGAGGGAAAGATGTTAGGTGAGGCAGAAGACTACTTTCACAAGGATAAAATAAATGGGGGAAAGAGACTAAGGAATACACTTTGGGGCACACCAATCATGCTTTTGTAATGATGAGTTTGGATTGATTTTGTAGACTCTAGTTTGTTTGAGCTTTTGCACCCACTGCGCTTCAGAGCTTGCCATTGGAAAAAAAAACTTTTTAGCTTTGGCCTAAATCCATTTCTGTAAAATCATGAGCTATGTAACCTATTCAGACTCTGAGGGATGCAAGCAAAATTTCACAGAATTAGGATTAAAGTAAAAATGGGCTACCTGTCAGCAAAGGTTATTTTCAGCAAGCTGTCACACACCTTTTGCCACACACAAAAACTTCAAAATGCATATCACTGGCTTTTCTTTGTCATAACATAAGAATGATTCTGAACGCACTGGGCCATATAAGCGTCTCATTTATTTCTATGCATCTTGGCAGTATATCTAAATCATTCTACATGACATATTTGCTTTATTGGACAAATACAGAGGTAGTATCTGTGGCTCTTCTCTATTGTCTAGAGTAACTAGCTGGCACAGGGTGATAACACTATATTAGGTCTGGTTTTCAGGAGGAGCCAAAGTGGATGCTTTTGACTGACAAGCCACAGTAGATATGGGGGGTTGGGGCTACATTTTGCAGAACATGTGCATGTGTTTGCATGTTTCCTCTGCATTCTCAGGCCTCCCCCTTTATTCATTCCTTTGCAGTGTCCTGTTATTTACAGGTTGAGGTTACTTTCGCAAACACTATCCTGTAAAGTATCCTGACAACACTTCCAAACTGCAGCCCTCATACCCTCTGGCAGCAACTCGGCGACTCAACCTGGTGACCAGGGATTGAATGCCATTTTTATGTTGCCAATTGTATGAGAAACAGAGTACCTCATCAAGTAATGGGAAAAACTGCAGAGGAGGTAGCCTAAGGCATAAGAAGGAAATGTGCTGGCGGCAGCCCTGCTCCGTGTTACGCAATCCAAGAGAACAGTTTGAACATGTCAGATTCTCCAAACTTGTGTAGGTTTTTATGGTTGTCAGTGGCCCATTAGCCCACAGTTCTAGGACTCCTGATTAAGAAAGAGGAAGTTTTTGAGGAGCCTTGATTACTCACTCTTTTGGACATGCATGGAAAGACAGATGATCTAAATGATGTCAATCCATTTAACTCTGAATAAAGATTTCAAGTGAATTCAAAATTTAACACTTGCAGTATTGACAGTCATTGCAGCATATAACTATATCATGGAAAGAAAACAGAAGTAAAATGATGTTTTAAAGTTGTGATTAATTTTACAGCTATAACATGACAAAAATCGCACGGTGTAAGCCTATACACAAGCTGTATTCAAACAGCATTCATTCTCTGCTAAACAGCCTCATCCTGCATTACAAAAGTATGCAGTTAAAACAACCAAAGAGTTAAAAGAGCAATGGCCAAGCCGAGAGGAAACACTGAATTTTTCAAAAAAAAGAACCAATTAAGTATGTATGAATGTTACGAATAAAGGAAATACACAATTTCCTAAAAATATCATAAAAACACACCTCTGATGCAATACTCACTGAAAATAATCTGCTCAAAATCTCAAATCGCACATTTTACACAAACTTCCTGAAGTTACTGCAGTCACTATTTGGGTTAATTGTATAATTGATCAGTTGTTCTCTACTGTTATTGTTATGCACTGAATATAGCATGAAATATTCAATAAAATATATGCCACTTAGTCAGGGATTATCAATTTACTAAATGACAAAAAAGGGTCCCTTAAGGAAAAAGGTTGGGAAGTACTGGTCTGTCTGATATACAGCTAATGTCAATGTTCATCATTCTCAGGCATTTCAAGTGACATTGAAAAGGTGAACGATTAATGAGCACTGCATCACTGCATAAAGGCAAACCTCTTGTGTACCTTACTTCGCCCCCTTCGGCTTAACACCAAAGCCAATTGACTGTAATCTATCAACAGACAACATTTTAGATACCGAATAACAGATTTGGATCTTAAGCTGTCTTAGCCCCACATACATCAGTCTACTTCAAGGCAAAATCAAATGCTACTGTCTAAATTGAAACTGAAAAGTGAACATGCCTAGCATCTGTCATTCTGATGTCCACCAAACACCCCAGGATTCCTCAACCCAATACAGTAGAGTAGGAGTAGAGCTGCAATGATTAGTCAGTCCAAAAAAATAATTTTCTTTTAAATGACGAATTGATTAATCAACGAATTATTGCAGATCTAAATTATTTAATATGCCATGGGAAACAGTATAACATCATGATAATCCAGGCAGACCACATCAACAAAGACAGTGATCACAAATTGAAACATACTAAAATGAATATGCCAGACATAGTATTTAGTATACAGGAAGTTGAATAACTGAAATTGGCATGCAACCTCGACATTATCCACTTTTGGAGTAACGTTTACAGCAGCTATTCAGTTTCACAAAGGGTTTATGCAATGTCAATCCCCTGTAGTTACTTAGAATTAGGCTCTTGAAGATAGATGTCCAAAAATAGCATTTCTCTGACCCATTAACTTAAACTAAGTCAACCTGATGTGTGTTATAGAATTAGTCAAAACTATATTTCTAACAAGATGAGGAATTCTGAATTAATTTGCTAAGCAGCTCTACACCACTGCCACATACTACAAAACCAAGAAGGACAACAACCGACAGACATAGATACAGAGCAAGAAAGCAGAGCAGTACTCTGCATAACAGGGCCAAAATCCTATTATATTTTAAATGAACTATACTATTGTCGTTTTTTACACCACTGTCTACTCTATGGGAACAATTTCATACCAACATATAAATAGACATTTATATACTGAAGGAATATGTGAGTGATGCTGCTCACTCAATGCTCAGATCCTTTTGTTTACACATTGGAAAGCAGTTCTCCTCAATCTAAAACACCAGATAAAACCTTCAGTAAACAGCCTTGTTTTACTGTAATAACCATGTTATGATAACTATAAGCACGATGAGTAAAGGGTGTATATCAATAAGACTGCAAGAGTGAAGACATTTAAAGCAATCCAGATTATAGATTAAATGCCTTAGTCTGTTAAGCGAGCACAATCTCTTGTCTGATAATAAAATGTGTAAAACATCATAAATAGTTTAACACTTGAGATTTGCTGCCAGAAATATCTGTATGTCCTCTACAGGCCAAGTGTGCGCTCTCTCCAACATATGAATGCTGGGCCAGTGTAAATATTCGGCAAAGGAAGAGAAAGAGAGCAGAGATAAGCTGTCTCGCATGGGAAGATCTCTCATGACACAGGGCCCTAGGAGCTTATCCTACATGTGCACAACAGGAAGCCAAACACACACACACACTGCTCAAACACACGCGCGCGCGCGCGCGCGCACACACACACACACAGTTTTAGTACTTAGATCAAATGCATACATGCATATATCATGCAAACTGTACAAAAATCACTAAAGCAAACACAAGCAATGATTTGCTGAACGAGTTCAGCGCACTTGCAGCCAGTCACACAGCAGAGCCACAACAGCCAACCGCTGGGCAGCTGTCATCTCGTATTTGTCAATCAACTGCAATAACGCAAAGGCTGATAGCTGACAGCAAGTAGGACTTAATGTGGCACATCAAAGGGTTGAGGGGGACAGAACTGTGGATCACCATGTGGACATTAGATGTTCTGACTCACCGAATGGTTGACTCCCCACATAACCACGCTGAGCAGGGGATCGCTGGCACGGAAGAGCTTCACTTTCTGAGCAACGAAGTGTTTCTTCTTGGTCTTCGTTTTGCTCGCAATAGATGCGGCAATACTGCTCGCCGAAGCCATCTTTAAGTAAACTGGCTGGTTATTGCAGTCTGTGCGATAATCTTGACAGAGTGTCTTCCCTTGAAGCTGGCACAGTGGCCACCAGCTCACGACTCTGTTACGCCAATACTATTCATTTAGCCAGCACGCAAAATCAAAGTGCCCCCAATTCTTTTCTTCATCCAACGTCCCACACAGCTTGGCTGACGCTATGGCCCTACCTTGACGAGGACTAATATGAGAAAATACAATCTGTTAAAGCTAATACTGCTGCTCTCCTTCGCCTACCAGTCCGCCGCTTCCTTCAGCCCACATCATAAGTCACCTCTCTTCCTTCCTTGACTCGTCTGGAGCTCTCCGCACCCCTGCGATGTGAGGTCTCACTGAGCTGGCGTTAGCATAGCCGAGTGGCTTGCTAGCGAGCTAACATCAACCGTAAATTTTGTAAAATTAATAAACGCGCAAAACAAGAACAATGCGAAGCCCCGTGGAAAAAAGAAACACAAATTAGCATCCAGCTCTAAAACATATTATACAAATGACACAACAGTGGTGCTGAATGGCTAACTAAACGCTCTTGACCACCAGCTAACGTTAGCCCCTCCGACCTTCGCTAGTGAGCCAGCTATGAAACGCTAGCCAACTGACGGCACAAAGCAGAACAAGACTCCGCTCAGCAGCTAGTTACCATTAGCCTGCGAGCTAACCATTATTAACATTAGCTAGCAGCTCCGAACTAGCAGGCGGCTCAACCCTCCTACGCTTTTGTGGTCAGTCCGTAGAGATGACAGGGGTGTCATGTCGTATTCTTGGCCCGTTTAAATTAAAACGCCGAGGAGCAGTTATCGAGACGTAAAATCAGCGTGTGGTCAACTCCGTCTGCAGCATTGGAGTTCATGTGTGCAGCTGTCAACTGACAGCTCGACGGAGGAGGGGAGGTGACTGCCTGCGCTTTGCAGTGTCTGCTGCGCTGATTCGCTGCAACCCCCTCCCTCCGCTGGATCTATGCTACTTCTCCGTGCTTTTTAACAACACACAGGAGTCGTCTCAAAATTTTCATTTCGATTTCAGTTACATACTGACGACTGACTGAAATGAATCACAAGTGAAAATGTGGCATTTACAAGACGACTATTAACATCTTCAGGGTGGGCCTATGGATGTGAGCGCGCGTGCGTGGGCGCGCGTATTTGCAGCTCGTGTAGCCCAATAGTAACGCATTAGCAGAGAAACCTGTATCATCCCAGCCGTCCCCATCCTCGGTTTGCTTTAGTTTAGATAAATGTGTGGCTCATTTCAGGCACCAGAGCGATAATGCCCTACACTACCAGAGGTAATGTCTTTAGAGGTCATCCGGTTTTCTGGTGCACACTGTGCTGTTTCCATTGGCACATTGCTGTGTCAGGGCCTCTCCGAGAGCAGGAGGCATCACTGTGCTGATGCTGTATAGGCCTTGAGCTCATTTGTTTTATGACTCACTCTTCACAGCAGCGCATTTACCTTAATAGCCTTCTATTCCTATGACCTGCACAGAACCACCCCCTCAACACATACGTGTACAAGCCACACTCACGCACACAATGACTTTTCCGTATTTCCCCCGTTCATTTAATACATGATTTAGGCTGCTTACGCAAATTTGAATTATACTGTGATTGATTATTTGTCGATCAGTACACAAACACAGGAAGACAACTGATTCAGGTCTGTCTTACAGGTGTCAGGGTTCAGTTTGTTTTGTCGTCTATGCCTACTGTGGTGTGCATAAGACTAATAAAACTGTTTAATTAACTTGCCCACATTTACATATATCTTGCCAAAATATGCATAGCATCCCTCTTGACACTAAACTTTTCCCCATCCACAAATTAGTCAGTAGCGTCTGATACATTTTACCACTCATCTGTCTTGCTAATGCAATAGGCTCCTAACCACAGCTGCTGCAAACAGGTTCAAACCAAAAACTGTTCAAACCCTTAAGCGACCCAACGTGGCAGCCGTTGCCTAGCAACGCGGTGTCAACCTCCTTTTCCAAAACACTGAACTTAGAGTCTGGTTCTTCTGGCCGGCTGTCTAATTATAAATCTTGAACTTGCGCCTTTCTTTGGGAAAAAAAATAGGTACGTCACAGTGAGTATTTGAGATAGTGATCCGTTTGTCTGTTTTGCAAGTGTCATTTGGAAACACTGCTACTGAGAAGCCGGCTAAACTGTCAGGTTAGCTAGCTTTGCAGTTTAGCTAGCATAGCTAACTGCGTTCATTACTGCAGGTCGTAGAGTTCATTGCGTCGAGCAGCTACTGAACGACGATTGATAAAGGACCCATTCAATTAAAGTACCGTTTTCTCTAGGCCGCAGAATGGGAAAGAAAGTGAAGAAAGAGAGTGAAAGTCCCTGCAAGGAAACGGTGAGAGATTCCTGTAATGAAAGCCTTCTCACCTTTACCCTTTGATGAAGCCTATAGCTTACGTGTCTATAAAAGGTTTATATATTTGGCGGACACTGAGATGCTCAAAGCCCGAAAACAGACGTCCTGGGGAAAGACATAAGATCAGTTATAAAGCAATATAATCTCTATTTTCTCTTCACAGTTTCAACCACTACCTGTTGAGAGCAAAACCCCAGCAACAGCAGTGCTGCTGCTGAGCTCTCCAGAGGAGGACATCCTAGTCAAAGCCTGTGATGCAATCCACACATTTGCAGAGAAAGGTACACCATGCTTCCCTCTGCCAACCCTTACACCCTTTTTGTTGTTTTTTGTTTTGAGCATCTCTGCAGCTGAAAAACACAAAATCCTACGTCCTGGCAAGTACTGTGAAATGATCTAATATGTTTCCATTCAACCCTCATAAAGCACTTTTATATATAAGCAGAGCTGGCATGTTTAAAATTCTCAACGTAATTTTGAATCAAAACTTTTTTCATTTGTGTATATAACTATGTTGAGTTCCACCACATTTAAGCTTTAATCCCCGCTTCTGCCATCTCCTGTTATATTAAATCACATTTCAGTGTTTATCTTCACTACTTCACTGATACACACTAAATACCCACAGGCACTCAGGTCTGCTTGGCACCATGCTAAATTTTTCTGTTCACTGTCTCCCCCTGTTGTTAGGAGATGAGAACAAGGCTGCTCTGCTGGCATTTGGGGCATTAGAGCCTCTCTGCCAGCTCATCACACACAACAACAAGCTGGTCAGACGCAACGCCTTCATGGCCTTGGGCATCATGGCCACCAACAGTAAGTCAGACAACTTAAGAAATCAATGCAGACTCGCCATCTCAGTTATGTGTGGCTTACAATACAACCGATGTGACTGGCTGGTAACTTGCAGACCGCATTCCTGACCGTCTATCCGCTTGTCAGGCAATTGACTGTAGAGAGAGTTGTTAACAGGCTACAGAATTCAGTGTTTTGTCAATTTACAGACTGAGCGACTTGCTGATGGGTTGACTCCCTGAGTAACTCAGTGCTTTGTCTCATGTTTTCATTCAAAGGTGATGTAAAGAATCCTCTGAAAAAATTAGATGTCATCCCATCAATCATTGACAAGCTCTCACTTGAAGGTGAGTAATTTTGATCTGGAGATGAACAGACTCAGTACATATTTACTGCATATAAGCAACAATAAAACTTAACAATGCAATTTTCTCTCTCCTATTCAAGAGGATGTAGTTGTGCATGAATTTGCAACACTATGCTTGGCCTCTCTGTCAGTGGATTTCATTTGTAAGGTCCAGATCTTCGACAACAAGGGCCTATCACCTCTAATCCAGCTCCTATCCAGTCCAGACCCCGATGTCAAGAAGAACTCACTTGAGATCATCTTCAACCTGGTTCAGGTGACTCAAAGTTGTCGGCCTAGAGGAGGCTACGTGGCTATGCAGTTATTAGGTTTTTCGTTGTAGATAAGTAGAGGTTACATTCATCAGTATGTTAAAAGCCATTGCCTCAGGATGGGTGAAATTCAAATTGTCTGTTTTGTTCTATATGTATGAAGGATTATCAAAGTCGTGTGGCAGTGCATAAGTTGGGTGGGATCCCTCCACTTCTGGAACTGCTGAAGTCAGACTTCCCTGTCATTCAGCATTTGGCTTTAAAGACGCTGCAGAATGTCACCACTGATAAAGATACTCGCAACACCTTGAGCGAAGAGCAAGGATTTGAGAAGCTCATGGATATCCTCAGTAATGCGGTAGGTGTGTGTGTGTGAGAGAGAGAGAGAGAGAGAGAGAACACATGCTTTGTGGTAGAATATAGAGAGGGTAATAACTGCCAGTATACGCATTTTATTTTTTGCACCATTAGCTGGAAATGGTTCCTTTTAATTTGCACTTGTTCTCATCTCCTAATATCTTTGCTATTCCACTCAAAGTCTGTGTCCTCTACATCCTCTGCCCTCTATTCTATCATTTTATGTTTTTACAGGACTTCAGCGACCTTCATGCTGAGGCCTTACAGGTTGTTGCTAACTGTCTGAGTGACAGCGAAAGTTTCCATCTGATCCACAAGGGTGGAGGAGTGAGAAGGCTGATGGAGTTCGTTCTCACCCCCAACATGCCTGAAGTCCAGTCCAGTGCGGTTAAATGCATTGCCAGGGTTGCTCAGAACTGTAAGCACAGAGGAGGAAAAGATATGATAATTTTCTCTTCACTTTTCAGCTAAGTTTGTCATAGTTGTAAGGGTACTTTCTTTAGCTGTGTGTGTGTTTTCTGTCTTTGTCCCAATGTGTGTGCTTGTACACGGGTGCATGGCTACGTGTGCAGCTGAGAATCACAAAGCGCTCCATGAGCAGAATGTGGAGAAGGTTCTGGTAGAGCTTCTGTCTGTGGCGGACATCAGCGTGAAAACAGCTGCCTGCCAGGCGTTGCCCGCCATGAGCTTCCACCCAGCTAGCAAAGACAGCTTCAGAGGCCTGGGTATGTACGCATTCACACAGCCACCGTAACACCAACGCATCGCCACAATGAAATGTGAATGTGTTGGATGTCTGTGTGTTTCAGGTGGTATCCCCACAGTTGTACACTTGCTGAAAAATGAGAGTTTGGCACTGAGAGAGGCAGCAACCCAGGCCCTCTCTATCCTCACACATAAAAACCAACGCAACGCATTGTGAGTGACATTTTTTTGTTATTCTTCGAGTAAGTTGGGTATTTTGTGTTCTTTTGGATGCAAATTGTCATACCTACAGTTAGTTACTCGAAAATGATCCAAAAAATAAATAATTTCCTGCTCTTTTGAGTGTGTAGGCCACAAAGTATTAATGATTTGTGTAACTTATTGCCAAATGTGTAAAACATTCAGTGATAAGTTTACAGTCTCTAAAACTTAGAAGGAGGTAGTATTATAAGGTTGAGCAGTACGCCTTCCTCTCCTCTATTTCACAGATGGTTTAATGCTTCATCTGTCTTCTCATGGCTGGCCCTTCTCCATTTTATCTCCAACCCTTTTATTCCCCTGACAAATCTTCCCTATACCCATCATTTCTCACTGTCTGACTTCATATTTCAGTATTACTGCCTCCTTCAGTTCTCAGGACCCAACCATTTAACTCCACCTCGCCTGCATCAATCCCTCACTATCCTGACTTTTAATGTTTGTTTTCCCCTGTATGCAGCTTATTTGTGCAAATCACATGTCTCACGCGCATGTTACAGAAATACTCTGTTGTATGCTATGGTGTGAGACTTTATTTATAGCCAGCTAGCTTTGAAGTAAATCCCCCATCCTTCTCCTGCGGTATCTTCCAGCGCAGTGTACGAGGCAGGAGGCCATGAGATCCTTGTCCAGCAGCTCAGTGGAAGCTGTCCGGGGATGGTGGCCAATTCTGCTGCCACACTTGCCAACATGGCAGGACAGGAGGTCATCCGCTGCAGCATCTTGTCACATGGAGCCATGCAGGTTCTGGTGGATCCCTTGAAGTCCACAAATGTCCAGGTGCTGGTCAACACCATGCAGTGCCTGGCAGTGCTGGCCTGTGAAACAGAAGCAAGGGCAGAGGTTGGTGTCAAAATGCTGACTTGTTCTCATGTTTCCCAATGACAGGAATATTATGAAATTTGGAGAAGTGTTTCAGATAAAGGAAGTATCATTTAATTTTACTGATACTGTGCTTATTCCTAACCCACAACAAAATCTATGAAAGACAAATGTTCATTATAAACACTTATTTCATAAAAATTGCACGATAATATTTCATATGATTTTGCTGACTACCTTAAAATTCACTTCCTGTCTTACACAGCTACAAAGTGCTGGAGGCCTTCAACCACTGGTCAATTTGCTGCGCTCCTATCACAAGGAGGTGTTGCATAATGCATGCTGGGCTATCAATGTCTGTGCCAGTGATGAGCCCACCGCTGTGGAGATGTGCAAATTTGGGTAAGACATAGCAATTACAAATAACAATGACATCAGGGCACGAATGGTGAATCATAAAATGTCACTGAAACCAGAGGAGCATTCTTGAGAAGTGTAAAGTGAAAGTGTGTTGTGGTTGGAGTCAACTCAGCGTAGTCTCTTAAATAGCCAGTAGATGACAGTATATGACAGTGTTTTGTGTGGCTACATAATCAAGTGAAGCTTATGATGTGTGTATGTTTGTTAGAGTGTGCATTTTTATGTTTATTACCAATGCCTGAGTATTTGTGTGTGTTTGTATGCTTGTCTCAGAGCTCTGGAAATGCTTCAGGAAATCAACCAATCAGTGAATCGTAGGAGCAGTTTCAGCAAGTTGGCAATGATCAGCCTGCTTAACTCCAACTTATCTGTTAAATACAGCCTGACAGATCATTTGGCGTCAACTGATGTTGTTAGTGATGGCTTCTATGACGCTGGGAAGGTGTGTATATGTGTGTATGCTGTTGACATTTATGTGAAACAGAGGTCTCTCAAAAACATGTAAGCTACGTGGAAATAAAGATACAGAAAACTCTACAGACATTCTAATAATTATTTTACCAACATGATCACAGCAGCGTCTTTCTCTCTTTCGTCTGTCTTTCACAACACGACATTCTATAGCAAAGTATAGTTTAACATTTTGATTTTTAGCATAATGCTATTTTTTTTTCTCTCTTAGGCTCGTGCAGGTCAGAGGACTCTGACTTTAGAGGAGCTGTCCAAGCAGCCTGTCAACCAGCACCGGCCAATCATTGTTGTCAACAAAGCAACAGAGTATGATTTCTTGATTTATTTTAGAAAAGACTTAAAATCCTAAAAAAAAGTAGAACTTAACATTGTTTAGAATTTGTATTTATCATACTTTAACCCTGAAAACTCCCCACCCCCCACAATGATAACTAACTGGGCCTCTTACACTTTAGCAGAGTGGGAAAGTAACAAGAACAATTGCAATTGCACAGATAGCAACAGAACATTAGTTGAGACTTGGCAAGTTTCCTACACTACCAGCCACACCATGTAGTTTGTCAGTATAATTTATTGTGGCAGTTAGATTACTATCACCCTCCCCTTGTCTGCTCCAATCCAGAGCTCCACTTTTTTCCCTTTCTCTTCTCCTTTTCCCTCCCTCTCCCTGTTGCCTTCAGTGTGCCCCGTTAGCGTGGCCTCACAGAGTAAACAATCCCATTTTCTTAAGATGGCAACACACTCAGAGTAAAAGAGCCTTTGTGTTTAGACTGATGGATTTAAATGCACAACCACGAACTAGTGCACATGCATGCACACCCATGAAGATTCAGCTGGAGATGCCTGCACAAAATACACATACATGTTGACTGAGACACACACAAACACGCACGCACAATAAAACAACACACTATATGTATTTAAGGCTGTAAATGCAGCCACACACTAACACTTCCACAAGCTTTCAGCATTTTGATGAACTAACGTTGCCAAGGAGGGAAGTACCCCCTCAGGGTGCCTCAGGTCCACTCCATTGTCCCCCCTTCGTCAACATCTCAGGCATTCTTAAGCAGTGTGTTATGTAATCCAGCCATGGTTTCGTATGACCCAAGTGTAACTTTTTAACTTTACAAAGCAAAATGCTGCTTAAAAGAATGAATTAAAGTTTTCTTCCTCTCCAAAGCAACACCGTGCCTTGTATAATTTGTGTAACTTATATTGTAATTACTTTGACCATGGCTCGGTTTTTGCTCCTGTCTGCAGAATATCTCAGGAACAAGAATGTTCTGTGTAGGCAGACATTTGCTCACTAGGCACATACCTATTTCATCTGAAATATATTATAATAGTACTAGTAATAATGTGTCAGAAACTAAAGTTATAATGCTGTTTGTACTTGTGCTCATGTGTGTGTTTTTTTTTGCTTGTTAAGTGTTACAAGCATTTACTCCTCTCATGGATGCTGGCAAACCATTTCAGAGACAAGAACAATAGGGAAGATAGAAGTAAAGTAACTTTGTGACACAGTTACACATATGGCAACAACTGAAAATATACAAAAGGAACAGGGGAAAAACAGAACAACAGTGCTGTATTCAGTTTTGTTTGATCTGTCTGTGGCAGAGAGACAGTGGATGTGCCAGAAGAGAGACAAGGAAACCCATCAGGAACAGACACCAGCAGCAGGACACCAAGGTGAAACTAGGATTTGTTGGTTTATTTGTTGTAAAGATCAGTGGTAATTTATGAACTAATTAATAATAATAACTAAATAATTAAACACAAAAAGATTCTTTGTCCTAATTGTATGGTGAATCGTAGTTTTATTGAGTCTGATAAATGTGTCTCATTTTGGTATAATTTTAAGCCTAGTCCTATAAAATCACCACTGATATCCCTCCCTATTTTTAATACACTGACTGCAATTTCTCTTTTATTTACTGTCTCCCTGTACAGGAAGAGGAAAGAGGATGAGAAACGAAAAGATGAGATCCGGCCTGAGTCTCCTACAGAGAAACCGTGGAAGATGATGGATGACGTCTCATTGCAGCTTCTAGTGAAAGAGGCCAAAGAATCGGTCCTCCCACTGGGTGATGAACGAGAGCAGGTTGTTGCCTTGGCCAGGTAAGAAATCAGTGTAGCCAGCATGCAGAGATGTCACCACGAATAGAGAAGGAAATCAACTTATATTAAATGAATGGCACTCTTTTTCATTTTTCAAATCTCACACCAACTCACAAAATGTGGCATTTAACAGCATTATACGGATACAGATACATGGCTGACACACAATAGAAACATACCATTGTGAGACTTCAGGATTCAAAGCTAACACTTCGCTAATTTGGAAAGTTCCTGCATTGTAATGGGTTTTGTGTTTAAGGCTGGTGAGTGATGCCATGGGCGGAGCAGTGGAGATGGAGAAGTTGCAAGAATTCCCCTGGGTGCTGCACCTCAGCGAGCTCAAGTTTCAGCTCCAGTCTAATGTTGTCCCAATTGGTTTGATCAGCAGGGGCATCTACTGCCATAGGGCGCTTCTCTTCAAGGTACCACTGACCTGACTCCCTTTGCAGTCTTTACATTTCACCCATATTGTTGACATCCTATTTTAAACCCTTTCTCTTTACCTCTCAAGTTTTCATGTACACTGTCAGCCTCTTCATTCAGTCCGTCTCTTGTTTCCAAATAATCATACCCTGACCTGTCTCCTCTCTGTAACTTTGCAGTGCCTGGTTGATTGCATTGGAATGAGCTGCACACTTGTTCGGGGGGAGTACAATCGGGCTTGGAACGAGGTACTCCTCCTCAATGGGAATCCCTCCAGCAATGGGTGCCCTTCAAAGCCCTGCCACTATATAGTGGACCTTATGCATCAGCCTGGAAGCCTGCTGAGAGCAAATACTCCTGCTGCTGTGCAATACCAGACTATATAGCCCAACACTGTAGTGTAGAAATACTGTAGAATATAATGCTGTGACCAGACCCTATGATGCATTAGATTACTGATTTGTATTGTATGTATATTTGCTGTATGGGCAGACTTTTAAACCATACAGTATTATTCAACTGGTCAGTTGATTTTTGGTGCATGCACATGTCGAAAGGAAAAAAAAAGCTCTTTGTCTATGAATGCAGCCTCCCTAATAAACACACTGATTTAACCATGGCTCTTCACCACAGAGGATTCACAATGTTGCGACTACAGAGAAACACCAGTTGCACAGCAGTCAGTTTCTGTTTGAACTGTTTTTTTTTAGGTGGTCTTTACCGGCTGTTTGTGCCTCAACCAAGGTCAGATAATAGAAAGGAAAATGTATTTTGGATCATGTATTTGCACCAGCAGCACTAAATAAAGTTCCTCTAATATTGATGTCTAATTTCTTAGAGTTCCCATTACACCTTTTAGTTTATAATGTCTTCACTGTACTATGTTGGGACTAGGACTTATAGTTATGTTGTAAAAATTGTGCAGGATCCATTATCAACCAGACCCCAACTCCCAATTCAGATTTCATCCCAGCCTTAAAGCTGCTACACAATTCTGGTGTGGCGCTCTTTGAACATCGCGTGGCAATAAAAAGCCAGGGAAACCACTCCACTTTGACCTATATAACTGTTAGTGTGATTTTTGACCGGGTCACCCAGCAAACAGCCTGCATCAGCCGGGGGAGGACCGGCGCGAACTCGCCGCGGCATGAACGATCCAGACGCAGCGAGCGCACTTGACTTTAAACAAGACCTGACACAGCGGCTGCAAACATGTCCCGTTTCGCAGCTCGTCTCTTCGTAGCCGCTTCTCAACGGGCGACAGCCAGATCCGCGGCGTTACCGAGGACGATCCCGGTCTTCATCCGTCCCCTATCCACATCTCAAGGTACTGGGAGAAGCTTTGCTTTCTTTACTATCACTTTGTTCTTTGGTTGTAGCTACACCATCCAGACCAGTATCAGGGGCTGCAAACTGCCGGTGCACCCTGCTGCAGTGTCCCCACGGTTGTTGGATATTAGGACATGTAAATCTGCTGAGAAGCTGAGAATAAGCAGCAGAAACAGGTTTATTTGTGCACAGAGGACTGTGGCTATAACAGGAGAGGGGGGTTTACCAATACATTTGGGATTATCTGAATTATACAGCTACTTTAGGAGTTATAATTAAGTGATAAGCCTATTTAAGTGTTTTGTCCAGAAATGTTGCACTCTCCTCTGGTACCTTTCTACCTTGAGCACAATAGTTAAATGCTCTCCCGTGATAACAAACTTTCTCCAAAGTCTATAGGGTTTGTGGTCTGACTGTGTGTTTTATTTCAAAAAGGTTTTGGACATCCAGCCATAGCTGATGGTTTTCATTATATATCAGTTGATTGTGTTCTTCATGTATGTTCCATATGCACACCAACACTCGTCTGTGACCTCTGCTCTCTGCAGGCCTGCAGTCTCTCACACGATATGATGAGACTACAGACTGGCAAAAGAAACTGACCCCGGAACAGTATGTAGTCACCAGAGAGAAGGGCACCGAGGTGGTGAGTACTGCTTACTGTGTGCACAGGGATTTGTGTCCAGCGAACGTTATCTCAGTCTACCAGACTGATACATATTGTCTCATAAACATCTGCACAGTTCCAGGTGGACTTTGGTCATCAGCGTATGGTTGACCCGATTAGTTCAGCCTGCCTGACTGCAAACCTTTGGTGTTTTATGAAACAGAAGCTGCTCTCAGCTTGACACGTTACAACTTCTACATGTAACGATAAGAAAAACTGTTTTGTACTGCACTTACAAACTCATGACAATGAATAATATGGAAATCTCTGTAAATTAGTCGTCCTGTATTCTGCTCTTAACGCCGTATATCTGTGTATTTGTGGGTGTTTCAGCCCTTTAGTGGGATCTACCTTAACCATTCAGAAGTGGGGATGTACCACTGTGTCTGCTGTGAGGCTCCACTTTTCAGGTAACTGTATTAAAGGAATATTTCTGCACATATTATTTTTGTTTTATATATTTATTTAGAAATGTATTCATACGTGTTCATTGAGTAAATGTCCCTTCCTCTCCTGATAGTTCAGAGGCTAAGTATGATTCTGGGACAGGCTGGCCGGCATTCAAAGAGGCTCATGGGACATGGGAGCGGGATGAAAGCCACGCCTCCGTTATTCGTCGCCCTGACAACAGCCTGGGTAGCACAGGGACAGAGGTCCTTTGTAAAAATGTGAGTTGTGTTCTGAGCTATGAAGCCAAAGTTCATGTTTGCTTATAGCTGTTCTACTTAATTTAGCTTTATGTACATTTTTTTACGAAACAGTATACTTAGAATTATTTAATGAGCATCTCGCCCCTATATTTTGCATTCAGAATTTCACGCATCACTTTCTTCAAATGCAACCGTCATTTTTGCATTTTTGGTTGTGTGTGTTTGATGCAGTGTGATGCCCACCTGGGTCACGTGTTTGATGACGGACCAGACCCAACAGGTCAGCGGTTCTGTATCAACAGTGTGGCCCTCACGTTTAAACCCAGAGGAAACACCAAACCTGGCAAGCCCGAGGAAAACTGATGAATCACACGGACTTGCCTAAACCAACACACTTCCCGCATGTTTCATTGCAGGCCAGTCCTTTTCAGGAGGCAAAATGAAGGTCCAGAATCAGAGCATTCAGTCCATGGCCGTGACTGATACAGGTCTAGAAGTGAGAGGCTTTGTGTGGCACAAAGTGTTTTAATGTTTGAATTTAAGTGGAAATGGACTTCCTGAAAGACACTGAACTGAGCTCAGTTTCTTGTTCAAAAACTTTGCACTGGAGAGCAGTCTACATGTCTGCTGATCATACATTACATGATTCACACGAACCCAAACTGTAGACCCTCAGCTCCTTCAGTCACATCAATCACTTTTTTTTTTTCATTTTCGAGTTTTTGATGGTAATTCTGTTTTAATGAATGTTAACTGAATGAAGTTTTTTTGGATGTGTAACCTGACACGTTAGTGGGATACATAGTGGCTAACTCATTGATGTTACAAAAAATGAAACATCATTGTGATGTTTGATTTGTCTGCGTGTCTGAAAAATGTCAAAATACACTGGGCCTGCATTAAAAATACCTCTTTTTTCTGAAGAGATTATGAAACACAGGAAGTGGGGACATTGCTGCTTTGTGTGTTTTCCCTGTGGTGTCACATTTCCAGATCAAACTTACTGATTGATTGACTCATGCAAACTTGGCTGATAATTTGTCAATAAATGCACATTTTCTTTGTTCTTTGAATCTACATTTATGTTTTACTGTAGCCTGTCTCCTAGAAATTATGTTTATATAGAACTAATTAGCAACTGCAAACATGTTGGGTCTATTTTAATACAGAAAAATTCAGCATTGACTTGAGATATAAGACTTTTAATAACATTTAAACAAAATCACCATCACTTCCTAACCTTAAACAAAGTGCTGCTGTTGCCTAAACCTAAGCACAGAAAGGGGACTGGATGTGAACCCTGGATTCTGGTGTCACAGTAATGCGCTTTATATGTCTGCCTTCCACTCCCACCTCCTCCCTGCCACTCCACTGTGGTGTAATGCTTCATTTACTCAAAGAAACAATGTCTCTGAGGAGTTTACCATTTTAAAGTCAGTCATTAATGAGAATTTATGGCTGCCCCCTGTAGTTCAGATGCACATACCAAAGCGCTGCAGTATGGCCTCATTTCTGCCGGGAATCCAAGTTAATATTTAACTTAACAGGCCATCCTGTGTTTCACATTGTTTATCTCCTGCTCCCTGTCTGTTTATGCATTTCTTCTGTGCCTGTGTTTGAGGTTGAGTGAAGCCGATTTGGAATAGCAGACCGCAGCTAGAGACAGAGAGGACAGAAACCCCAACACTAAAAGAAGTGGGAAAGATTTTACATCCTCAGGATTCTCGAGCAGAAGAAGACTGTACTTCAGTGTGTTATTGTCAGGGCAGGGATGGCTGCAGTATGGCGTTGCATGTTGGCAGTGGTGGCGGTGATGTGCGTGTGTTTGTGGGGTTCCACTGAGGCTGTAGGGGGGGCAAAGAGTCGGCCGCGACCCCAAAGACGACCTCCGAGGAAGCCAAAGGTTGAGCCTATTGATGCGACCCCACCTGCACAGAACATAGACATACAGCGGGTAAGACTCATGAGGAAGCGGCAGAGTTACAGATCATACACAGCACTGTATGTCTGCTTGGCTTTGTGTATTATCTTTGCATTATGTCTGCACCTTTTTTTCTTTTGCTTTTACTATTTCTAAGTTAAAGAGTTTTTCTATTCATGTTTCTGATTGGTACCTTTAAATCAAGCTACAGAAGCAGACAGGCTCTTCATATATGGTTTAGCACAGAGTGTCCATTTTTAATTTTAATTTAAAATGAATTGTGACAACTCTGGAAAAAGTCTCATGAAAAAGCTACAATGAAAAGAGAGAAAGTCACATTTTGATAAATAGGGAACGACTAGTCCAGGAAGAGGATTGCAGCAGCAGCCTGACAGCACCACAGCCACTGTGCCGTTACTTGACCTTTGCACGCTGACAGTTCGATTAGCTCTCTCACTTGTTTGTACCATAATGTCACAATAACAGAAACAAACAAGATATAATTCATGGAAAACATGACAAAATATCCCAACAAAGCAACCAAGCCAGGAACAACATACAGGAAATGAACTTTGTGGAGCAAAGTTATTTTTTTGCATTTGCCACGCACTGACAAATGCAGCAGGTTTCGGTCCTTATCTAACATATTCTTACATGTGTAAAGATACTAAAACAACTGAGATTTAAATGCTGCTTCAAGAGGCTGACCACTTGCAAACTGACTCATCCTAAAAAGAAAAACGTTAAAGCAAATTGACATGTTTTTCCTAAGGCGTACAAACTCGGTTACGGATGGATTAGTGCGGGGGCTGGAGAAATGCTTGTGTAATTGTGTCAATATGGTTGTTTAGGTAATAAGTTTTAGGTAATAAGTGGGATTTTCTGTGAAATAGAATTAGGATATTAGAGCAGGACATTTGAAACAGATGTTTCCTTTTTCGCTAGCAGAAAGGAGAAAGTTTCAGACGTTACCCTAACTATTCAATTAGGGCTTGTTTACCCTGGCACAGTAGAAAGGGTTTACGGCATCAGGGTCGTCTGATAAGATTAAATGTTTGTCAATCACCAGTGAAAACAAGTCCAAAGCTTTTTTTCCATTTGTTAATATTACGTCAGAGGCTTCTTGCTTATTTTTCCTGTCTCCGCCTGCTTGATCCTGCTTCTATGCTGCAGATGACAGGAATATGGTACCTGCTAAACACCGCCTCCAAATGCTCCTACCTGATTAATCACGGCACCAAGGTGGAGCCGACAGTCCTGAACCTCACACGCTCCTCTGCCTCTGACAAAACACTGTCTGTCAGCACGAAAACGCGACAGTAAGTACCACGGTCTGCAGGTGCGTGTAGCTCGATGGGACTCTTCAGTACCTTGCTTGCCACGCTGACCTCTCGCTCCAAACACGTGTTTGATTTTATGTGTTGTTCCTCAGAAACAGGAACACAGAGTCAGAACAGTTAAATCCATCAGCTTTGCCTCATCATTCTGAAACCTTCTAGGTCATCCTGACCTGGCTTTGGTGAAAAGACAGGGAGTAAACCACAATTTTAAATTGAAAGAGTGTGTGCCTTGTTGTTTTTGAGGGACATTGCGTGACATTTTTCTTGTGAGCTGCACCTCATAAATTTTGTTTTGCCCAAGGACAGAAAAGCTTTTCTTTTCTTTTTTTTTGGTTCTTTCCTCAAAAGACATTAGAAAGCTAGTTCAGTCTGAGACCTGAGGCATGTAATGAAGATTATGAAACGCAGTATTTTTAAAAAGCATCTGATAAACCATCACAGTCTACAATTCTGTTAAGGCCTGGGTTCTAAGCTGGACCCAAAAAGGCAGGAGACGTCAAGGCAGTTAAACAATGTCTTTATTGTCTCACCAGAGACACAGAGAAAGGTGCACAAAATCAAACATGAAAGAAATCTCTGCAGGCTGCAGCTGCTGGAGGCTGGCTTAAGATCCAAGAGAGGTGTGTCGGCGAGGCACCTATCTGAAAAAGCACAAAAGCAAAAATGATCAGAACAGGAAGAACTTTCAGAGAACTTTGACAAAGCCACCTGAAACCTGGCACTACCGAGTGAGACGGAATTATCTGGCAGAGTAGTGGAGGAAGAGCCGGTCTTTAGGGAGAGGTGAACTGGCTGCAGAGTGCCATCAGGTGTGCCCAGCTGCACACAGCCAGAAAGCAGGTCAGCCACACCCCCCAGCCACACAAACAGAAGCAAAACAAAACTTAGACCATAACAAATTCTACATTATTTCTTTAGAGAATTTTTTTTACTGAATGTTTGCTGTCTCACCTGACACAAACTCTTCTCTTTCCAGTAATCACCAGTGTTGGGAGATATTACAGGTGTACGATCTATCACCAACTCCTGGCAAGCTAACACTTAAAGGTCAGTGCCTCTTTTATGTCCTCATTCAACATGATTGATAAATCATAGTGCAATGCAGCATCCCTTTCTCTATCTGTGCTCTCCGTGGCTTCCACCAGGAGCTCGTCCTGAGCTGAACACTGAGATAGTGATCGGGGAGACGGACTATGAGTCCTATGCGATCATGTACTACCAGAAACGTGGCAAGATCACCATGAAACTCTATGGTGGGTTCCTCGTCCACGTGACGTTTGTTTTGGTATCTTACCTCTAAAATAGACTGTATGTTTTTAAAAATGCATATATAAATGTGGTGTTTGGTTTTGTGCTCTGTATGCAGGCAGGTCTGTCGACGATCTGTCCGAGCCGACGTTGACCAAGTTTGAGCAGCTCGCTGAAAAACAAAATTTGGGACTGGCATACCTATTCCCCTTCCCCACCTACAGTACGTCCACCTCCACCTGAGACATAAAATGAACTATGTCAGCAACTGCAATATCAGATATAAGGTGGCATAATACAAAAGAATCTAGCTTGAACAGATCTCCAGGATTTGGTGTATTCGTGCTACAGAGAAAATAAAATGCTACTTCTCTCGGCCGCCTTTAAATAACTGTTAATATTTTGGCCTTGCAGGTCACTGTGGTGCTGTGGACCAGGACCATGTAATCAGTAAGTAATCAAATAACAGGTAGCCAAAATCCTTTGATAGAAAGAAAAAGTGTGATAAGTTGAAGAGTAATATTAGAAACAGGGTCAGTGGAGCTGCTGATAAACCCCCATTACATGTGTACATGTTTAAAATGTCACTTTCCAACAAGAGGGTTTTCTGGAATCCGTAAAAAGCATCAAATGATTTTCAGTTGTTTAGCTGTCAGTGTAGCTTGCAGGCTTAATGTATAGTGTACAGAGTATTTTCACAGGTCATTGCACGCTGCAGTACAGTCAGAACCTTGTTCATGCTCTGCAGCGCTCCAGACTTACAGTATAACATCCTGCTCAGTGCAGCTATGTCGACCAACATTTCAGCTTCGCAGCTGCAGTAATTTTTTGCTGAATGATGAAATATGTAATCTCCTCTGTTAACTATCACAATTACAATTACATGTGTATGTTCTGTCATTACTGTGTGGTAATATTTTGGGTCCAAACTGTAGCAGCAATGCAAATGAGAGAGATTAGAGTACAGTAACTGAATCTGAATGAAATGATTTGATAAAGTCATGGAAGTTACAGATAGACTGTTGCTGTTAACATATATTATGAATGGACAAGCTATTGGCTATTGGATTGTAAAATTGTACTATTTTATTGCTGACTTTATAAAAGCTGTATATATAGGTGTAAACAGTGACTTAAAGGTTTTTAATATTTTGGAGCTCAGGTCAGGGACAGAAGAATGTACAAGACAAGAAAGAGAAAAGGAATCGAGAATTCACAGTTCCCCTTTAGATAATCTTACTATTTTAATGTTTAAACATGATTTTTTTCATTCAAATGCATAACAAGCACATTTACTGTCAGTTTATAAGGGTATTACTTGGGTTGAAGAATTCTTAAAAAATCCCTGCAAGAACACAGCAGACATGGATTTAGTGGAGAAAGAGAGAGAGATTGGTCGAGAGCAGCACTCTAAGGAAAACAATGAACGGCTTCCTTCCCAAACAGTCTTCACACTTGCTGCTGCAGGCTCTGCATGTGTTGGATTCAACTTATGGAACAATCTGTGATTTGAACTTTGTCAAAATGTTATCCAACTCCACTGCCTGTATAAAACAGCATCACTCTTTGTTATACAGATTGTGTCCCCACATGCTGAAGAGGCGGAGCTGTGCAGAAGACACATCCAGCCCTGCAGTGTTCCGCTGTCACGCAAACATCTCAATATTGTATTATTTAAAAATGTATCTGTCAACTTTACATGCCACCAGTTACAGATAAATAAAACAAAATGGAGCACAACAAGATAATCTGAAATGTTTTGAGTTTTATCTGCAAGCAGCTGATTCTGTGGTGAGATGCCATGCAATTAATTATCATGTTCACTTCATCCTATCTTTTCAGTCTGAGATTTAACATTCAGGGTGCATGTCTGTGTGCATGCATTCTTTCTGGGTGTGTGCGTGAGGACACAAAAATAGGGGTGTGGGGGCTGGGGGTGGAGTTAATGTAGCCCAGATGTAGAGCCCTTAAGGAGTTGGGAGAGTTTAGTTATAAAACTAGGCTACCAAATGTGCTTTTCAACACTGCCCCAAGCTCCACCCAGCACCTCTGTGTGTGTGTGTGTGTGTGTGTGTGTGTGTGTTTGTTACATAACCAGCTGACTGCAAGTCGGTGCCTGTCTTGTCTCGTAACAAAGGGACCTCTGATAAGTCCATCAATACATGTCTGCAAATGAACAATTCACAGCCGATCAGCACATTGCGCACTTACTCAATGTAAATGAGACAAATTCTTCGACACAGGGGTTGTTTTAGGGGGTATTATTTATCATATATAGCAGAGATTTCTGCAGCATTTAGCATAATGCAAGATGACACAGTTCATCCACCTCTCCTTCTTACTGTGTTGTTACAAAACTGAAAAGAGTGAAAGGCATCTCTGTTGAACTCCTTATGAAAGTTTTATGAAACTATTAACACTCAGTGAACCACAAGGAACAATCCAGTCAGTGCATTCAACACTGGCAGAGCTTTTTATGAGAAATAGGGAACTTTTTTCACTGTGCCGCTCTTTAATATCATTGCATCAACACCGCTGGCAATGCGGTTCGCTTCAAGAGAATCTATATTCACAACAAACTCTAATTCTTATCTTAAATAAGTGCGGTTTATTGGCTCTAGATGTATGCTGCTGAATCTCAGCAAGAAGTGCCTCTAATCTTTTCTTTCTTGTTGTGTATGTGGTGTGTCTTTTTGGATCTTTCTCACATGCCATATGGTGAAGAAATTTACACTGTTACCAAACAGCTGTTAATAGTCCAGGCATGCAAGGGAGGGCAGAGGTGTTATAAGAACCCTATTATATACCAACTCTCCCTTTTCTTCTCTCCTCACCTCCCCCCTTCTCCATCCACACGTGCCACTTGTGTAACGGCAGTGATTTGCATGGCAGTGGGTGAGGTTAAAAGAGTTTTTGTAATGCAGAAGCTAGCAGGGGGAGGGAGGGAAGAGTGAGAAGGAGGAGCAGGACTCTGCAGGATATAAGGAGCCCCCGGTTGCCTTTCCCCTTACCTCGTCCTGATACTCTACTCACCGCTGGAGAAGCCCAGAACTCTACAGAGACACCATGAGGAGCACACTGCTGAAGATGCTGGCCGCACTGATGTGCACGCTGGCTTCCTGCACTGATGTCATGCCTGTAAAAGACTTCGACCTACAGAGGGTAAGAGAGACGCAGAGGTATTACCACTGCAGGAGTTTTAGCATATGTGGTTGGATGATTTGTTTACTGCAATCACTTCATGGAACAAACTTTAGTTTTAAGAATGAGGAAGATAGGAGTGTTGTCATGCATGTGTGGCTGTTCAGAATCTCTAACTGTTCATTCCCCACCTTCTTTCTTTCTTTTAGATGGCAGGCAAGTGGTACCTTGTTGGCTTTGCCACTAACGCTCAGTGGTTCGTGAACCACAAGGCAGGGATGAAGATGGGCACTGCCATGTTAGCACCAACTGCTGGAGAGGACCTGGACATCTCCTATGCCAACCTGAAGTGAGTGATTAATATGCAATTATACTTAAAAAAAAAAAATCAACGTATCCTGGTGATTCTCCTGTACAACAAATGATAACTAAACTGATCCGGTTCTCTTTTAGTGCTGACGGTACCTGCTGGAGAATGACTCACCTCGCAAGGAAAACTGACACCCCTGGACGCTTCACCTTCCACAGCCAGGGTGAGCAGAGCACACGCAAACACAAACACACAAAGGGACACAAACGCACAGACTCAACAGCCTGACCTGTCCATTTCTGCTTTCCCCAGTTTGGAACAATGACAACGACATGCGCATTGTTGATGTTGTGTATGATGACTACGCCGTGGTCCACACTATCAAGACAAAGGAGGGTGTGTCTGAGGTCCTCAACAAGCTTTACAGTAAGTCATTCATCAGTCATGCCACAGCAGCCAGTGCATTGTGTGTTGAAATGGTGGATTCAGGATTTGGTGAAAGTTAAAGCAACCCATTCTGCGTTTGCAGGTCGCACTCCACAGGCAAGTGCCACCCTGCAGGAGAAGTTCACCCAGTTCTCCATTCAGACTGGCATAGATGCTGAGAACGCTGTCATCTTGCCCAAGAATGGTATGTCACTGAGTCATATCAACTGTTTCTGAAACCGGTTCAGAGCTTTGCTCACTGGCCTCCCCATGTGTGTTGTTGCAGCTGAGTGTCCCGAAAACTGAAGAGTCCCCCGCCACCCTTCATCCCTCGCTCCCTGAAGTCCCAGGCTTTCATCTCAGTAGAGTCTTGTTTTCTCGCATTCACTGAGACGTTTACAGCATCACAACGTTGCACCTGAGACAACGACACCCAAGCATTTTACTCCAACCCCTGCTGTGCACCAAAAACCAACCCTGATCCTAATTCAGACCTCATTCTCTCCAACCTGCGCATTAACTGTGGCATCAGACCGGAACGACGAAGGGCTGACAGTGAGACAAACGGGAAGAATTCATGAGACTGTGAAAGCTGCCGGTTTACTTTTTGTATAAGCGCGTCTTTGTTTGGTAACTGTTGATTTTCTTTTGTAGTGTTTTATCTTTTGTTGAAATAAACCAATAAACAGAAAAAATACGTGCTTCAGTGTTCAGAATGATTCCTTCTTGGTATAAGAACATCTACAAGACAGATCAATACAATACAATCACAACCACAACAACAACAATAATAATTGTAAGAAAACAATGACGAGAGTTTAAAAATGTCTTTGTTCTACTCTGGAAATAAGAAGATAGTGTCGGCTTCTTTTAGACTGGTCTTATCAAGTTACAGTCAATAGTATTAAATGGGTATTCATTAGACTTTACCTGTTTCCAGGTCTGGTAGAGGCTACTTCTGCTCAGGCAATGTAAAGGCAGTTATATAAAGCCTTTTGTGGCTCCTGAGGCAGCTTCTTAAAGTCACGTCGTTTGACTACAAGTTTGAAAATGAATAAAATGTGTGTGTGAGGAGTTACCGGGCCTCTGTAGCCCGCCCACCATCTCTGCCTGAGGTTAGCAGCTCGAGGCTACATTAGCATTAGTCGCTAGTAGCATGAAACTCGGCCAGTCTGTCGGGGATAGAGTGGCATTATGGGTAATGTAGGCCCCACAAGGACCACGAAGTAGATGGCGAAACTTTGAAATGTGATTGTAAGCACGTGTCACCCGCTCTTTAAGGTTATTGGAGTGGATTAACTAATTTATGTGACTAACGTATAATAAAGAAATCAATTAGCGTATTGAACGTAGCAGAGCACGTAGCAACAGTTGTTTGCTATGCTCTTTTCATATATAGGCTTTAAGCTTGTAACATTTGATTGTTTTTAGTATCATGATAAGTGTTTTGTCTTTCCTCTCATATCTATTGTGTTGGTGACAGTAGTGATCAGTTGCATACATGTACCCTTTACAGGGATACATAAAGTCGTTTGAATTGCACTGAAGTTTTCCTTCAGCATGCCTAAGAGAAGCTGCACGACCCCACCACAAGGGGGCAGCCTATCACCACAGAGAGACCTTCACATTACATTGTACTGTCCAGCATCAGTCAATGACAATATCTTTAGATGGCAACAGCAAAGTACAAGGTTAAGGTCTGAAAACACAAAGTGAGCTGTTGATATAACTTAAACTTGTTTTTTTTAATTAAAAAAACAAGCTGCTCTCAACAGGCTTATAAGAGAAAGAGATAGATGTGATAAATGGAGCAAGGACTGACATTTAACTCAGTATAAATAAAATTGCTTTATAAAGTGACTCATGAGAGAATAAATATAGTTGTGATTCATTCCCTCTGACTCAGTGTCCCTCCTTCTCTCACGTCACCCTCTTTACCTTCTCTTCTTCTAGATTTCAGGCCTGCAAACTAGGCCTGCTTCATAAAAATAGTGACAGTTGTGTGAATAGGGCTGACCTTGGCTTTTTGACCCACTGCTTTAAGTGTGTTGCTGCTGTTGTGATCTGTCTGCCCAGGTGGAGCGTGGACCCCCCCCCCCCCCACACACACACACACAAATAAAAAAAAACTGTACATCTACACAATCACGGAGTGCCTATTTTTCAAAATAGGACTTGTTTTTGACTCATCCTTCAAAATAAATGATTTACGGCATCTCATCATTTCTTAATTATCCTTTTTATCATGGCATTCTCACTTAATTAAATTGTAAACGTAGCTGTGAGCCACAAGTCAGGCTCAAGGGCCTGATGTCATGATTATTACATGGTATAAGGCTCAAGATGTCCTTCATAATGTGTGCTGTCTGAAGACAAGCCAACATGAAAGTGATGTACAGAAAAAGACTGACATTAAAGATCAAACACTCTTTATTGAACTTAACAGAACTGAAAGCAAAACATATGGGTTATGACGGTTTTGTCTGTTGGAGCTGATAATCCGTCACCATCGTCGTTATGTTCAAACCACATATCAAGTGTGCCTGTTTATGTATAGTCTGAGTAATATAGTTAAAAAAAGGAAAGTCACTTGTTTGCCTTCATGGATGCGATGTGTGGGCAGAGAAAGTCTTCTTTGAGGCCGCAGTAGAAGGCAGGCTGAGAACACCAGCTGTCCTCATGTCTCTGATAACGTGATCTGCAGTTAGCACTCGACCATGAGGCGACGAGGACGTACAAAATCATTCATGTAACAGGGTGACATGGCAGCAGTTTCACCAAACAGACACGCAAAAAGCAAGTTCACAACGAAATAACAAAATTGGCAGCTGGTTTCAACTGGAACACGTTGTTCTGTAAATGCTACGGTAAAGGTAAACATATCCAACAGGAAAAACAACATGGTTAGAAAATATACATCTTTTGAAAGCATGTTGGACAACAGTGGCACTGCCGAGTGAAGCGCAATTCAGTGTTGACAAAGCAGCAGCCTCCTCATTCTGTTGCTCTTGTAATTGATCGAACAACCTTGACTCATGCTCTATCAAACATGCATGTTCGCGTGTGTATATGCGTCGCAGAGCGTAGGTGTAGACCTGTTGCTGTATGGCGAGCAGCTCTCCTATGCATCAGTGCAGCAGCTCCTGCTGCATAGGAACCTACACAGCTATGCTTGAAAAAGTCAGACTTATTTTAGGATTTGAAAGAAATTTGCTGGATTTTTTTTTTTGACCCGAGCATTCTGAGTTCAATTGTGGCTAAGATTCATGGGTAATTAAATATAGCACCACATAAATCAGGAAACACAAAAACACCTGAAAACTCTGATTAATGAGAATTCACGCAGCAGCAGTAAAGTTTTTGTAGTAAGTTTGTGCTAAGTAGTTCAGGCAAGGCGACATGGCTCAACACCTTGAAGGCACAACGGATTAGTAAGCCAATTATCATCTTAACCTCTTCCAGATCTTAAACAAATATTAGGTGTTTTCTTTGTTTTGTTTTATGCTGCTTCGCCCAGTTAATGCATGGAGTTCATGGAGTGCATCAAACAAATCATCTTTTCTGGCACTCGTTCTGTCCGATATAACAAATCATATTCATCTGACCTACACATAATACGCACCAGTGCATGCACACACTAAACCCACAGCCCAACGTCAGTGTACGATGTAAAAATACAGAGAAAGGTCCTCAAATCATAGTCAAACATTTAACGCAAATATCTGAGCTGATCGGTAACATGGCGTAAGACTCAAGTGTTTGGCAAAGAAACAAACCGACTACTCAAGTCTGAATGAGTAAAGGCTGACGGTTTCACCCATTCCAAATGAAAAGAAAGCTGCCGTGCCGAGTTAAACCAACATGGAGTGTCATGATTTCCCATCATGCTCCGAGAAAGCCCTCTCTGCACCTCCTCAGAAAGGAATGTCCCATACAATCGAATGTCAGAAGATTTCAACATAAAACTCTATATTTCATACATATATATAATGCAATGGACAGACGTATGATATCATTGTAATATAGATCTGGAACTTCTCATAACTGTACGTATTGGAATCTGAATAAATCTTTGACAAAAAGAAAAAAACAATCAAAATATTGTATTTACAAAGTGACTTTTGGCATCCATATTCAACTCTATATTACCACAATATAGGTGGCATGTCATATGACAGATATGAGTGCTGACAGACTGGTGCAACTGCAGCCTGATTAAAAAAAAAAAAAGGGGTTTGGCATGTTGATTTGATCGATTTTGATATAAGATTTTTGTTAAAAAATAAAATCAAAATGCAACAAAGACTGGCAATAAATCTGTGCTATCACACGACCCGGTAAGTACAATTATTTGTCATATACAGTATTCAAAGGACTCCTGAAAACTCCCAAGCACAATACAAAGAAGGACAAGCCGGTTAGTATATACATGTACAGTCTGTTACAGCTGTGCACCGCTGCATAACTGTCCCTCTTCTCTCTCTAATACTCTGGATATATATATAAAAAAAACAAAACAAACAAACAAACAAAAAGATTTCTGTACATGTCTCCCCGCGTCCCTGCCCTCTCTGGGAGATTGTTGTCCTATTGAATGGCCTTTCCTTCATCTCCCCCGTGATTGGCCAATTGAACCTGCTCCATCTCTGTGGGAACTGGCGGTCTGACGAATCACTTCCTCCCTCAAAGTCCCGTCATTGGGCGTTAAATGAACCACTCCTTCTTTGATTCGTCGATGGTTTCTGGGTTGTCGGTTCCAATGATGGCCGTGTCCGCTGACTCCCCGGGCGCCTCTCCGCTGCCCTTGGCCTCGTTGGTGTGGTAGGTGCCTTTATGACGGAACATGTAGCGGATCAGGAACACCAGAGTGCATAAGATGGTGAAGATCACCACCGCAATGATACCTGCAGAGGACGCACACATCATATACACAAAAAACAAGCGTTATTGTGTATTTTCAACCACTGCTACTACTTTGCTTCCACCAGCTCTGGAGCAAGGTTTCAGTGCAGAGCTGAAGCAATGATTCAATTAACAGAAAATGCATCTGATTAATTGTTTCCCCGTTTCCAGCTCCTCAAATCTGTTGCTTTTCTTTGCCATATATGACAGTAAACTGAATATTTTTTGTGTTAATTTGAATATTTGAGTATGTCACCTTAGAATACAAAAAAAATACAAATACAAAATATAATGAATTGATTAATCAAGAAAACCATGTACATCTTACTCTGCTTTTCAACACAACACTAACCAGCAATGTGGGCCAAATTAATTGTGATTTGTGTTGTTTTTGAGCATGTTACATAAATTCACCTCCCTGCACTTCAAATTCAAATATATTATGAGCCTTTACCTCCAATGATGGCTGAGTCTCTGTTGACTCCATCAGGAATCACCCTCTCCTCATTGAAGGGGAACTCTGCATCTGAATACAGCGAGAAGAGAAACGCATTCAAACCATACACTCACATAAATAGACTGAAGGAATGTCTAAGACATTTTATGTTCATTCTAGTAATATACTAGAATATTTAAGCACATACGAAAATACCAAACCGGTAGATAAATTGCATTTCAAGGTCAGGAAAATGTCTCAGTCTGGCTCGCAGCAAAAACAGAACCTTTGGTCTTTTTTCAGCAGTAAAATGTCACACGGAATAATTTCATGCAGAACTGATGCTGAATTATAACCACAAAGTTTTGCTTTTCAACACAAACCTAGAGTGCATAATGTACAGCACTACCAGAGGAGGACAGACATTGCTTGGTTTCTTCTATACTGGCTCCAGTTTCACTGCAGACATACATCAGACAGCCAACTGGATGGATACACCAGTTCTAAGCACCCTGAGGGGACGGCAAGTATTTATTGCATTGCTGTACTGTTTGAAGTATTTCATTAAAAATCCATGACAGGTGAAGAGGCTGATAACCGCTTCTGCCTGTCTGCTATAATTCTCTGTCAACAGCAATCATGTAATTGTTCTGATTCTCCCTGAATTTGTAGATGAGCAGCGAAAATGAGAGAAATAAGCAGAGGAGGTGGTGGGTGAAAAGGACAACAAGATGCCCAGTAATCGCTTTTAATTTGTCTATTTTGTCTTAACACATACAAGCATAAGTGTAAAAGCATGAGCAGAGCTGCAGACATGCCTCATCAAACCTCACAGCACACAACAGCCCGCATACACGCACGCACTCCCACAAGCGGCTTCACCCTGGAATGAGCTGTCGGCTATATCTGCTGCTGACTGCATCGTTTTTCAGAGAAGTAAAGAGGGTGAGTAAGGAGGAGAGGAGGAGGCTGAGAAGAGAAAAGGGGCTGAAAACAGGAGGCGAGAGAAGAGGGGAGAGCAATCAGACTAATTATAGTCTGTTAGCGGCCTGGATGTGCTTGGATATAATGTCAAGAATTCATCATGTCTGAAAATATGAGAAACAAGGGAATAGTGCAGAGAGGAAAGCACCAATAATAATAATAATAAAAAAACAAAGAACAAATTAAAAAAAATCAATGGGTAGACAGACAGTGATCATTGTAAGTGAGGGACTGAGGGAGGGCTGCATGAATTATAGATAGGATCCATTTATAGAAAGTGTAAAGCAGAATAAATACTAATCTTTCTGTGGAAGGATGGCAGCGAGCTGACTGTGAGTTTGGACCCGGAGTCCAGGTCGATGGACTGGATCGATCTCCGATAGCTCAACATGCCCAAAGGGACAGTTGGCAACATGCCTGAGGAAAACCGCTGCATCCACACTCTGATATACTGCACACCGGTGTGGAACGCAACATTAGACACAAGAGTAGTGTGTGTGTCTGTGTGTGTGTCTGTGTGTGTGGACATGTAAGCATACATGTGCCAGATAGAGGAAGAGTTAGACAATGTAGGTATGGAGGGGTCCGATTTCTGAGTTTGTACGTGCACGTTGAGTTGATTCAAAACAGAAACACATTTCATTTGCAAATGTCAGGCGTGTGCTGTTACTGTAGGGAGTCATTACTCATTACTAAATCATGACTTCTACTTTGCAGTAATCCTCACCTGTGTTGTCCAGATGCCAGGGATCTGTTGCGGCAGACATTGGTGGGATGGTGAGAGGTGACGCCCCACAGTTGGACTCCACCAGTTTGCCCTGGTAAGACACCGGCGAGGCGGCTGCAGGCTGTCTGTCTGGCGGAGCGGCCGTCGGCGTGGCCTGGACCCCTGCGGCGGTTCTCAGTGCAGACTTGAGGGGGGCGACTGCGTTGAACTGCACCCGCGACAGACACCCGATGAAGCCTGGGGTGTTGTAACGCTCGATGAGGACTGGGTCTATGTGTCCGGTTTCTGTGCAGAGACGCAGAGTTGGAGAGAAGCTGGTGTCACTGGAGTGTTTTAATGGGCTCGTCTTGGTATTGTTTAAAGACAAACCAATGCAATGTGATGCTAGCGTACGTGGAACCATGCCCGCACGTTTAATTGCTATTGAGAGAATATGGGGGGGCAGAGAGAGCGCAAGGGGAAACCGGGGATCTTAAGCACTGGCCGCAGCAGTTTTTGAAGAGAAAGCATCAGCACTGATTATCCAGAACACACAATAAAGATGAACTCACACACACACACACACACACACAACTCACTTCCTCTGAATGCTCGAAATCCAAGGTGCACTCTCAGCAAGCACACACACAAACTGAGCTTACACTAAAAAACTCTAGCAGACACAAATTTCCGAGCCAATACTCGGCAAGTCCAACACACCCAGTGAGGATATGAATCTGGACAAATGTGGGAGGGAAGAAAGTGAAGACGAGCAGAGGAGGATACACAGAGAGGGAAACAAGGTATTTGCTCAGTGTTTGATATAATCACAAGCCGCTGCTCATGCTACTCATTCAAGCTGTCGCAGCCCTGTGGAAAGTCTTAGTGTGTACACAAGTCCACGCGAGGTTTTATATAATTTCTACTGTGCAGCTTGAGCAAACATCCTGGTCATGTTTGTCGTGCTCAAAGCCAGACTGATGCTCCAATGTGTTCAACTCCAGGAAGTAACCTATTTCTAACACTGCGATGAAGTGACAGAAATAGAAAAAAGCTGTGATTGTGATAACAGGAAAAGTTTGTGCCTTCACTATCCTCACATGTTTAAAACACATTTTGATTGCAGATTTGCTGCCTGTCTTTGGATGAACTGAGGTCTGTTATTGGCGTATATAGGCTGTTTGTAGGCTACACACAGCATAATTTCCAGTGTTGGCAACTATGGATTTTTACCGACAGTTATTTGGAGCTGAAAAATGTTGAGTGGAGAGTTGTTGTTCTCTCAGGGCTGACTTGGCCCAGTGGCATTCATTAAAAATGACATAGGTGTTAAATCCGCTTACAATCATTGAGTGTATGGAAACATTGCTCGTCTAATGCAGGCTCCCATTATCATGCTAAAAGCTGCTTGGTGCTGAAACGCTTTCTTACATCTTTGACCAAACACAGTTAAAAGATGAATCTCATTGGCTATTCTCACACACACTGCACATGCATGCATGCACACACACACACACACACACTAACACACACACAGATATCTGCAGAGAAGATAAGAGAAGAAGAAACTGCAGGCAGCGAACAAGATGATAAAAAAAATCCCTCCAACACCTTCAGTTCGGTAAAGATAAAGACATAAACCCTGCTTAAAAACAAACATCTTTAGACACGCTCCACTCCAGCACAGACCTGGACCCATGCCAAAACAGGAATCAACTGTCTTTAGCACTTTCTGCAGAGCTGCTGTGTGTGTGTGTGTGTGTGTGTGTATGTGTGCAGACAGAGCTAGACTTTACATGCATGGCTACTCTGTTGCTACACAGCTCCGCCACACCCAGATGGAACTGCTGTTTGGATGATCCTGCAGCAAAATATGAACAAGGGATGACTAACTACAGCACTGCTCTTTCTCTGTGTGTGTGTGTGTGTGTGCGCGTTTATTTAATGAATCATGTTATCTTAGATGATGGGTTTCTGAGCATCTGGACATGGCTTCTAATGTAATTTACTCTCTTTATTCCATTTTGATGGGTCCAATACAAGTGTGCGTGTGTGTACAAGTGTGTGTGTGTACACTATTGATTGTGCTTCCAGGAATAGAGCTCAGAGCTATCTGAGTCTTCTTCGTATTCATCATCTGACCAGACCTCCCTCAGACACTTGCATTGTGTGCATATACTGTGTGCTTGTGTGTGTTGAGAACAGGCTCTGCAGGTTAGGTACACACACCGCATCTACATACAGATTCAGGATGAGGTGCTCATGCGGTCCATATGCACGCATACGTGTGCTCGAACTGAGCTGTGGCTCAGCATCACCAGCCTGATTAGGCACCAGTCAGCCTGTTTTTGCAGGAATAAGACGATCTGCAATCAATCACTTCCCACCTTGAAACTGGTGTGGATGTGCGAGTGTGTTTGAATTTGCATGTGCGTGGGGGTGTGCAGAATAGGTGGCGAGACAGATGCATGCAGGCATGGTGGGGAAAGAGGTGCCTGACAGCGTTAAAGTACAGTGAGCAGAATACTGATAACAACAGTCTTGTGGATACAGAATATGACTATGAATACTAGTCATCTCTCTCCTGTATGCCTCAACATGTGTTGATCACTGCAGAGGCTCGTTTGTGAATACTAATAGGCTCTGTGTTGGGAGTAGAACTAGCTGCTTTGCATACAATGCTGCTGTGGAGCAAAGAGCCAACAAACCTCTCTTCTCTCTGATTTTTTTAGGGACAGTGAAGGAGCGTTTCTCACAAGGCACCATGTTTCCAGTTAAAATAACGCAATGCTACCCATAAACACCTTTAATATGAACTGAAGGCTGGGTTGTCGCTGATAAAAGGCCTCAATGGCTTTAATGGCATCATATCCATTCAGAGCAATCCAATGTATTTGCGCTGCAAAAAATACTACCTTTGTGAAGTTTTGGTGTTGATTCAGCTCAATGAAATCTTACATGCATACAGGAAGAAAGGAAGTAACACAAACAGCTCAGAATATCTTCCTGTTTGGGCAGTTTTCTGTTAATGGTTGCCACATCAGATCGCCACAGCTGGCAAACTGGGCCGGGCGGGGCCTGCCATGGAAATTTTGGGATTTGGGATGGGGTTTAATGCTGGATACCCCCTCTGATGCAACCCTCCCCGGAGCAGACCAGGGTTCAGTGTCTTGCCAACCATGATCGGCACTGGTATCATTAACCTGGGCGGCAGCCTTACAAGCCAGATGGAAAAAAATGAGATGATTAAAGATATGGAGAACAAGATTGCTCCACACTGAATGAAGTCTACTTTGGGCAGATCAAGGACATTGTCAGCAGCCTACAGAGTGTTCAGACTCTGGCTGACAAGTCAAAGCAGGAGGCTCTGAGGGTGGACCTGATGGATGCACTCAAACACAAACATAACAGCTATAGATGCTACTGTTCTGCTCTCTTTTTCCTCATTTCTGCCATCTGTTTGCTGTTTCTTTACAGCTTTCCCTCCATCCCTGCTTCAGTGCTGCACTTTCATGTTGTGGAAAAACAAAACAGGAGAAAATGTTTTGTCTTGTGGAGCGGAGGAGGTGGGGATCGAACTGCCAACCCTGTGATCAGAAAGATGACGCTGCTCATATGAAAGCTTAGAATGTGAATATGAATAGCTTCTACACTATTCTAAGATAAGCACAATATCTCAGAATATAATGCAATCAAATAGATGCTTTTAGAATCTTATGCCCGCCACCAGCACTTAACACCACACAAAGTAAAATATGAACATTAACAAGTAATATCAGCTTGTCAGAGCCAATCACCACACACTGATCTTAAGGCTTGTAATCTCTCGCTTTCTTTGCCCTGGTGGCTTCTAAAAGGCCTTTCCAGACCGATCAATAAAACATTCGCAGACACACACGCGAACCAACAGCTCTCCACGCACTAATCATGATTAGAAAAGAGCTAATCCATTTGGCTTGAGATTGCAATAATGAAATGTACCATCACATATGATTACACCTAGGTCCTACAATGGTGTTATACCATGTATGATATGTGAGCCCTAACACATCCAACTCTAGAAAACACACACACACACACACACACACACACACACACACACACACACTTACACACACAGAAAGTTAAAACATCGACAAGGTCAGCATGTTGATTAGAGGTTTGCACCCTCTGATGGTGCGTCACCACGGCGGCCAGTGACATCACATGAATAATTCAAAAGGTGAGGCCGTGAAGAGAGGGCTGCAGTGAGGAGAATGGGTCGTTGTGTGTTTTGGGGTGGGGATCGCAGGGGTGCAACGAAGCGGAGAAAAAAAAGGAGGTGGATGAAAGAAGAAGGGAGGATGGAGAGAACTGCAGAACTAGCAGAGAGGGAGGGCGTGGCTGCCTCTCCGACAAGGGCTCATGGTGAGGGGAAAGGTGAGAGATGAAGGACAGAAGACAGAGAAGAGTTTCTCTGGTGTGTGTGTGTGTGTGAGGGAGAGAGAGAGTTTGTATGTGTGTGTGTGTGTTTGTGTGGGAAAGAAATGGGGTGACATGAAGGGTGCTCAAATGGAGGGGCAGGGTAGAGGAGATCAGACGCAGTTGCCATGGCAACAAATGGAAGCTGATGCTGGGGGAGAGCGAGGAGAAGAGGGGTGTGTGGAGGGGGTGTTAATGAAAGTATGGTGTGTTTCGGGCACATCAAAAGAATATTAATGCCAATCCATCCACCACACCCTTTGTAGTACTAAACCAGATATGATAATGCATAATGCAATGCACTCATGCAACACACATGAACACAGGCGGGGGTACCACAGAGACGGACAGGCTCATTCTTGTTGAATGCTTTTTCTTGGAATAAATATCTTCTATACTTATGCCCAATGCAAAGTTTGATAGTAAGGCTAAAAGCTACAACTTCTCCTCCTCGTTGAGTTCTGGCCCTCACGCACTTCAGTACTTGGATGTAAGTGCAGTGATCTTCTCTAAATGGTCACAAGAACAACACAGACATAACCAAACTGCCATGAACTGCAGTGAACAGAGAGACAGGAGGTGGAGAGAAGGAAGATTAGAGCAGGAGTAGATGTTAGTTTTAGGCAAACAAGCAAATACACCTGTGGTAGCCTTCTCCTCCCATACAGAGCACACACACACACACACACACACACACACGGGTGTGTTCATCAACGCCACCTCTAGCTCCCTCCTCGACCTGGCTGTCAGGTAGCACAGACGCCAGGCCAAGAAACGCAGACATAGCGTAGACGCAGCAACAAACAGCCCGGTACAATACTCAACATCACACTCTGTGACTCTGCTCGTCTTGCACTGACTCAGACACACACCACGATTCTGTGTAATTTGCCCACAATCGGATTAACTCAGGGGGTGGACTACATTTAAAATTCAAAAGCACCATAAACGTGGCTCGATTTCAATCTATGAGGAAATCAGGGAAAAGAAAGGTTATGTTTGTGATGCTCAGCAGAGACTTAATCACTCAAAGCTTGCCACACTCATGCATGTGTAAGATCACACACAAATGACGCCACACAGGTATAACGTGCACACAAATGCATCCTACTGTAGTTACCTATGCGGAGTTTGCGTACAGTTTGTCAGGCAAACCAGCTTCCTCTCCTCTTCTTCACCTCGATCTTCCTCTCTGCTTTGTGGATCTCTTAACACCGTACCACATTGGCAAGCATCTCTCTCTCTATCTGTCTCTGCCTCCCTCTATCCCTCCTTCTCGCTGCAGTGCAGTCCCACCCCCACTCCGACACAGCAGCTGGAGAAAACCTGGATCCCGGATCCGCACTGCCATGGATCGGGACTCACCAGTATAAAGTACAACTGGTGGTTATAGGCAGGGAGGGTGGCATGATGTCATCCTTACACACACAGCCACACACACACACACACACACAAAGCAGTGACCACATACAGGTCCATCTCGATCAAAGGCACCCTGAGATTAGAGAGAATTAGCATACAGATATACAAAGCCTGGAGACAGATAAGAGATAAAACTACTCTGTGCTATCAGCCTCATCTAACGTCCGGGCTCATCAGCGCGAGTCAGGACGTCTACGCAAAGGTCACAACACAAAAGGCATCAAACTGCGTGGCTGCGTGGAAGGGAGGACGGAACTTCATCACGGCATGCTTTGGAAAATGGTCTGCAGTGATGTAAAGTAGCTGCGATTTGTGCTTAATTAGTTATAAAGAATCAACAGACTCAGCTCTACTATGCACACAGGAGCTGAGTGCTGAATTCTCAAAAACAGAAACCCTCCTTAAAACAGCAGCAGCAGGACAGCAGCCCAGTGAAATGAGTTATTAATGCACGGATGTTTCAAGCAAACGGCCTCCTCAGCATGCAAAGTGGAATCTGCTGACAGGTGATGGTGACGAGGAAAATGTCTGTGAATTACTTCCATCAGCGTGCCGTCCTGCTGATCATTTTTTAACTCATTAGATAAAACTTCGACAACTATATGTTGGCCATCCACGACACATACTCTATTTCAAACATGCTCGTGTTCAGTTCCAACCTTCACATGGGGAACGAGCAGCCACCCATCCACCCCAACTTCCTCCAAATGCGGACTTGCTTGCTAGCGATGTTACTTTCGCAAATGACGCGATTCTTTTCAACACCTCCTTGTTACATATGAAGGGAACGAAAGCGGCACTTGGTGAGAGACGTTCTTTTTATTGTTGTGCCCAACTTTTACAACCTAATGTGTGTTGGGAGAGGAGCAAAAACATATTTTTGATGGAGGAAAGTCTTCAGCACTTTGCTTCTCATGCAATGACGAAATACTCCAGTGTTTTGTTTTTGGGAGCAGAACATTGTTTTGTTGTTTTTTCCCATTGATCTGCATGAATGTATTGCATGCAATGTAGTGCTGGCTAATCTGGCAGGTAAACCCAGCAAAGTTATGCATAATTATGGGCATGACTGCTTTGAGTGACAGCTCTACCCACGCTCCACCTCTTTGCTCATTTTTGGACTAGCGGGCAGCCTGGCAGAGTCAGGCACCGCCGATGACTCTTCAGATACCTATGGGTGACATCACTGAGACAACGTCCATGTTTTATACAGTCTCTGGTCTTGATAACCTGCTTGCACAGTCGACCCATATGGTTGTTTTTCTGGTGAGGATGGACTGTCGACTTTTATCCATTAAATCAACTTTTAGAGCTCCATCAGCGCATTAAACTCCTATTTGGCATTTATAGTTATATAGTTATATATCTATATAAAACATAGAAAATATCCCAATGTTTAAAGAAATGTTAAAATGGAAAACTTGCACATTAATAATAATAACACCTGTGTTTAAGACAAAAATCTTCCCCGTTTTTCTTTTTACAGATTTACACTCAGCCTGCTTTTCGTGTGACTAAGCTGACATTATCTTGATCTGCAAGATGGAACATTGACAGATGGATCTGCAGAGGGGGATAAATTGTTCAGTGGACAGATCTAGATGCACAATGATGACATTCATTGCTTATAATGCTGCAAAGACTTCACTTGCACAGGTAGATTGTTAGGAGTAATGGTTGTTAAAAAATCTTCACCCATATGAAAGTGTAAGTTCTTCCAGTTTGGTTATCAAGAACAATACTACTAATATTTATACTGCAGGTTTCTTAAAATCTAAAAAAGGCAGTTGGTTCACACCATGCCATGTTGAACAAGGCCCCTTGCTGCATCCTGAACGTCCATGTGTGTTTGAAATGAAAGGAAAGGCCCAATTTCAAAACAAGAGCGCATTAGAAAGAAAAGACCTCTGAATGCAGAGCCAGCGATTATGCATCAAAGTTTCTCAGAATAAAGCCATTACACCTTAAAACAGCAGCTTAAAGCTTGTGTATAATAATTGGCAGCACCCACAGGGAGCGACATGTTAAGTGTGTGAGGACAGAGTTAACAGAACTAGAGAGGCACGGGGAATAAAAAAAAATAGATGAAAGAAATGAGAATTACAGTGTGGTACTGATGTACATGTCCTTTACAAGCACCCTCAGGGCTGCAATCATCTGTCTCTAATAGCACTGTCACGGTGTCACTATTTCTCTTGCACTCTCTCTATGCCTTTGGCTCTGAATCTATCCCCTTGGACACACTCACATACATTCCTCGTGCACACACACACACACACACATACACACTCACAGACAGATTTGTGGCACTGAAGCTGGGTTGGGAGCGTGCCTGCTGCTCTTCCTAATGTATGACTCATCTCCCCCCATCTATTCCACCGGAATGCAGAGATCTCGGGAGGGCAGACCCATTCGCAATACATCAACCCACCCACCAACACACACACACACGTGAATGTGTGATGGAAGGAAAGACATGCACACTAACCCCAACCCTTCTAACCCTTCACGCATAAATATGCTGTTGTTGCAGCTACCTTCATGCACTGAATACCATAACATTAAACATCGGGCTGCAGCAGTTACACTAGCATGCTGTAGCTTGTGCTGAAGCATCCCTGCGTTTCATGATCAATACCACTTAAGCACAATTACCCTTGGCAGCAAACACAGAAGATCTCATGACCCTAAACCTGAGATATCCACACCGATAGCAACAAACAGGCCAAATAGGTTAGGTTTTTCTCTCACAAACCGCAGTGACACTGTTGTGCTATTTTTATACACAGGGATGAAACACAGAGATAAAACTTTGAATATGAGGCTATGTCAGCTTTGGCTTTTACTGCTACTTCAAGCAGTGTGGCAGTACTTCACCTGAGTCTGCTTTAGCAGCACTGGGCAGGTATATTAGTTATAGGGCAGCAACTAGCAATGACTTTCACTATCAGTCATTCTGATAATTGAGTGGTTATGGTCAATAACATAAAAAAAGAGGAAAATGTCCAACAGTCTACAATCAAAACATGTTCATCTTACAGAAAAAACAGCACATGATCACTTTTGAGAAGAAGTATGGCATATTTGCTAAAGCAAAAGCCAAAAGCAATTGGTCGGTTATCAAAATAGCTGACTATTTTTCTGCTGTTTGACTAATCAACCAGTCATTTCAGCTCTAACACTAACCATTCCTATGATTTGCTGCCTGATGCCTTGTATCTGCAGCACAGTATCAGCATCATTTTAAACAGATCTCACAAAAAGAAAAAAACTGTATATGTTGAAGAGTAAGACTCAAGTTTGTCACTATTGTTGTAGTTTATCACAACTGCCGCTAAAGATCTACATCAATGGCAGTTTTAGAAATAAACTTTATTAATAATTTTAACTTTTACATAAAACAAAAATGATTGCACTGTTTCAAAACAATTTTCTATCGTCCTGAGATTAGCAGGTAAGTCCTGGCAACTTCATGAGTAGGACTGCTAATCTGTCAGGCTAAATTAGCTGCAATTGATGAAAATATCCCATAACTGTTTATTGGTTGTTTATGGTAATTATATCCTTTGTGGCCCACTCAAAACGTAAGATCAGTCAATGAAGGGATGAAGAAGGAGCAGATGTAACTAGGCAAGGACCATGTACATAGCTGTTATTTAAGGAATTAGTGGTTCCATGTATCTCTCTGTTCTTTAATGTCTACTTTGTCTATTTCTACCACCGTTATCCTAGCCAACTTATCCCATCCCGCAATCAGCAGACGGTGAGGAGACGGAGGAGACGTCGCTGTGATCGGTGTCTGTGTTCGTGTGTGCCGCACCAAACACAGAGTCTCTGTCTCCCAGAAATAGAGGATCTGATAGCTGTTTGACAGCCTCTCTTGTCTCTGTGGCCCCACCACAGAAGTGGAACAGATCTGATGAGATGTGCAAAATCAATTGCCTGCTTGTTCTGTTTCCTCTCTGCCTCTGCTTTTCTCGGCACAATATTTCTGTCCTCCTTCTGTTTTCATCCTTCTTTTGGCATCCAATTAACTTATTTTCCCCTTGCTCTGTCTATATCTGTTATTCTGTTATGATGTGTACCACAGTGTTAGACACTTAGGCTGAGTCTATTGATGAGTTAAGCTTGAGGCTTCATATGAAGAGATGGCTGCATGAGTCTGGGCTGTTTCATCATGTGAGGTGACTTTGTCCTGCGTGTCCTTAAAGCATCTGTGCTGTGTTAGTTAAGATGGATGGCTGTGCAGTGCGTGTGCTTGTTCATGTGTGTGCGTGCATGCTGTCGTATATTCCCAGGGGTTCTGGTGGTGTGTGCAGCAGTCGATAGTTCTGGCTGGTAAGTGAAGTCAGCCTTTACTTCCACCTCACTGACTTTCTCGACACTTGAGGTAGAGGACGAAAGAGATGAAGGGGAAAGAAAGGGAAGAGAGAAGAAAAATGGAAAAGAGCAAGCTGCGGCAAGATCCAAATAATGAGATACAATCTTCTAGCAGAAGTCAACTATGAGTAATTAAAGAAGCTAATAAAACTGACCAAAATCAAGACATAAACCACAGCTACTACTTATGAGATCCAAATTAGCCGATGATAATTAGAATAATGAGTTGCTGCTATTAAGACCTATGGTCTCAATAAAACCAGTGGGAGAAAATAAACTAATGCAAAAGATTATGAGTCGCATTTTAATCAGCTTCAGCACTTCAGTACCGGTGTTTCTTATAAGTAATGTGTCAAAGTAGTTGTGGCTGACTGACCTAAATAGCTGCATCAAATAGAAAAAGGTTGGGGATGCTTTTTTTAAAATAATCTATTATTTATATTTATTTTTTAGTCTTTTTTCCCAATTCGATAGTGCACCTGGACAGACACAGGAAAGGGGTAAGAGACAGGACATGTGAGTTGTCAGGGCGCCCCAGGGTCGGGGATTCTTTTGCTCTGACAGTTATCTAAGATGGTCATGTACTTAAGGAATCCTGGACAGTTGGCTAGGTGCTAGGCAATAACACAACAAGGTAATCTGAATTAGAAAGTTCCCATCCTAACATAGCATCGGCCAGATTACGTAACCTTATTAGCCACGAATGTGCATGCACACCCCTGTAGGCAGAGGTGGATGCAGCTCAGATCATGTACTGCACCAATATGCCTCTACAGTCCCCTGGCAGCCTCTAGTGGACAAAATCAGTAATTACAGCCTCTACAGTGTCCACAGTGAGCTGAATGGAGGGATTTTGTTTATGTATTTGGATTTTAATTAATTTATCTCCCAGTCTCAATTTGCCTTAATAGCTCATTAATGTTCATTTATGTATACATTTGGGTTTTAAAGAACCATTTCTAAATGGTTTCTGATGGTTTCTCGAGAGGGAATTAACTTCACATGAAATGACAGAAATAGAACAGGATAACAAGTACATACACAGCATAAACAGATCAAAATATATAATAACAACAGTGGAAAAAAACAAAAACAGCAACACTGAGCTCACATTTCAAGGCTTTCAAATTAGGACAGGACGGATGTCAACTGCACCATAAGAGACAGCTGTGATTATTTTTGTCTCGTTTAACCCGACTAGGAGCTCCAGTTGGGGATTACAGCAAGGTCAACACCACATAATTTAATGACATTTTAATAAATGCATAGACTTCTTAATATTCTGAAAATTGCATGCTAAATTGTATTAATCAGACTTTTTACTTTGTCACAATTAAAATGATTAGAAGGCAGATTAGAATCCTGAGCTCCCTAACACTCAAATAAAGTCCTAAAAAAGTAGTTTGAACCATGATGGGGTGAAGATAGAGTGGTGATTTGATTTACAAAAGGACATGGGTGACAGAAAAAAAAAGGTGGTGAAAGTTCTCACAGTGTGAAAAAAATTGGAAAATAAACAAGCTGCTACTCACCAAAGACTTTGCCCAAGAAGAGCGTCTTGACCAGGTTGAACTGTGTGTCTGAGGCTTCTGGGAGGGTGTAGCTGACTGGAGGGTAATGATCCAACTGAAACAGCAGGAGAGGGAGGGAGAGATAATATATTATTATCTGACTTTTAAAGACAGTCTGGATCTAAAACTACTTACCACAGCCTTTTAAAAAGACCCACCCTAAGACCTGCATCAGCGCATTAAACAGAGCGCACAAGATGATGAAGAGGAAGAGATGCTAATTCATTGCTGACAGGCACTGTGGAGCTCCGACACTACTATCAAAAGATCAATGGCTCCCTCTTGTGGTTTCAAAATGTCAGGGACGCTCCAAATTCAGTACCTGATTAATAAACCTTCATATTATTCCCACGAATCATGATAAAAGACAGAAACTAGGACTGAAACAAGTACACTATCAAATATTAACCCAAGGCTTTTCCTTATTGACTTTTCTTCAAGGCTTAAGACATTCTGGCATGTGAGTGATACATGCTCTTGGAAACTTTTTCTAAAAACGAAACAAGACAAAAAAAAACTTGACACACTTTGCATCCAGATGGTTGACATGGCATGGGAATACTCCATTAACAATAAATAGAAGATGTGAGTTTTAAAAATGTTCTCTGAACAAGAAAATGCATGATTATTCTCAAAAAATCCACCCTTGTTACATATTTTATCATCTTTCTCTGATCATCCTCTATGAGCCAGGAAAAAAATCTATGAAAATCCTCATATCTAGTGGTCGACCAGCCCCTGTTCAAAATACCAATGTGGACACATCTGTCCTGTGCAGCATATATATGAGAACAGCTGCAGCAGCTCACCTCTTTCTGTACTCTCATTCACAAAACCTCTTATTTGGAAAGCTGTTAATTAAGTTTTTCCTTTTTGTTTAGTCAAGCTAGTCACGGCTGAGCACCAAGTGAAATGCAATCTTCCATAATGACCCCGCAAACAAACAGCTCTTCATCAGGACTGCAGATAAATGAGCACACGTTAGTTAACAGTATGCAATCTCTAAAGTACGCGCCGGGTTCAAAGCCTCTCCCCAGAACTTAAAACAGAGAGAACAAGTGGCGTGTTTACAAAGACCAGCGTCGGTGGAGATGTGAGAGCAGAGAGGGTGATGGAGGGAGGGAATACAAGACTTTAATATCCCTGCAACATAATTAACTTGTTATTGCTGTTTCACTGAAGTTTCTAATTAGCTTGAAGGCTGCAGCCGGTGCTATTGACGAGAATCATTTCAACCCCACAAATTGGTTTCGGTGTGTTCCAGAAATAAAAGATCTTCCTGCCTCCCTTCTCTCAGCTCACACAGGAGAACTGTATCTCAGCACACACCAGTCTGCAGAATGCCGCACTGCACGAGACGAGGAGCGGGGAGGCTGACTGAAAACCACGACGTCTGTTACCGTGCGTTTTACAGGAAATTTGTTCCATTGATGCGCAGAATAGCTGTCGTGGCCTATTAGCCGGGAGCCGAGCTGGACTGTCACCAAGGGGTTGAGATTTATGTGAGTGTGTGCGTGCACGCCTGCGTGTGTGTCTGTGTGTGCAGTTGCTCTTGTTTACAGGTTGGAATCAGTAGGGTCCCCCCAAAAATCTCCCTGCCCCCCAACCCTTCCAGACAATTCTCTCCCTTTTTCTCACCACATGTGTTTCGATCATTTTTGGAGACATTACATAGACTTCAATTTATGGGAGACTTATTATAACCATAACCACTACTTCCGCACCAGAAGCCTATCCCCTACCATAACCATAACCTAAACCAAACCTTACCCTTAACTTAACCTGAGTCTACAGCCTAAAATTTAATTATTTAAATTATGGAGATTTGTGTTTTGTCCCCGCATGGAAGGAGAATTCCTACAATGTGAGCATCTAAACAGATTTATGTCCCCATAACATGAGCAATGCACACACACACACACACACACACACACACACACACACACAGAGCATATCCTAATTTGATTGTTTCCAAGAGCCTGGTCTCAGAGGAGCATTGTGTGGGTTTTGTTTTCCACGGTGACTGGAGTGTGGGATAATGGGGCACAATTAAATTGCACTCAGCTTATTTACTTTTATCTGTGAAAACAAATTGGCTGCACAGTCAGGGACGGCCGTCTGAGTCTCAAAACCCCACAAAAAGGTCCACAGAGGAAGACAGCCAGGGAAGAAACCTCATTTTACCAAACTTTGTCAATTACAACAGCAATTATTGAGATCCTTTCCTTTTACGCCGCACCATTTACACAACACTATTTTCTCCTTTAAGTGCTGTTAGTGCCTCTTAAGTTACATAAAGCTTACATAAGCAAAGTAATCAGGGGGTTAGACAAAGAGAAAATTAACAATGGGTGAAATCTAGCTCCCTTTGTGCTCAAAAGGATCTAATTTAGTCAATGTGCTGTATATATTCACACTAATTTACAGATATGCTGAGAACTTTTTATTTGCGGCAGCTCTGTTTCCTTAATGATATCTGAGAGACCAAAAATAGTCCCACCACACATTAAACATTACACAAGCTAAGTGCAAATAAATGCTAATTTGTTTTTTTAAATAGAAAGTTAAACAACATTATCAAGTAAACTAGTGAATTATTGTTCCGGCTCGTGGCAGCCATTCACACCACTAACGCCAACCGCAGCAACAACTATGTGTGGAGAGGAGAGGAGAGGAGAGGAGGAAGCAGAGATGAGATGTCTGGTGCCTGAAGTGATTCCTCACTTTCATCTCTAAACCCTCGCAGCATGTGAGAGGTTGAGAGAAAGGGAAAGCAAGAGATGGGAATTTATTTTGATCTAGCCTCGGTATGCCTTTGACAGCGAGCTGACCGGACGAGACCTCACAGACTGCTTAAAAGCCGAACACTTGCTCCGTGCACCGCACCCGATATGCCTGCACGCACATTTCAGCAGGTGTTTGTGTGCACATTCAAGCCCACGTGTTGAAATATGCCTCAGGACTAAGAAGGTGATAGATAACCTAAATGCATCAAAGCGGCCTTTGTTATGATGTTTTGTGGGTCTGCTTTTTTTCATGGAAAGACATGATTTTTCTCTTTCAGCCCCCCACCTCTCTCTGACTCCCTGGCCCTTCTTTTTTTCTGTTCTCTCTTCTGCGCCTTGTACTCTCAGATTCCAATTACCACACTTCTACTTGTCTTCCCACTTGTTCTCGGTCATGTCTTTAAACTAAACAGTCGCTGGTCTAAATGCCTTTAAGATTTGGAGCCCTGATAGCAGAGAAGTGAGACCTCTGCAGCCTCAGGTAAACACTCGACTCGCTCTTTTACCCTGGAAATTGAATTTGATCCACTGGCAGGCCCACCAGCATAACTGACTTTTATTGCATCTGAGTCATATCTCTGCCTCTCACTCATGTTGTTATATCTCAGATGAAAGCAGCTACAACAAGCCTTCTGATGAGCATGCTGGCCAAATAATAATGCGTTGGTGAAATTTAAAATGCCGATGGCGAGCTGTAAAAAAGGCATTTTAGGCTTTAATTCCTAATGCAATAACCTGTAATACAATTTCAAACTGAGTAATAAACAAGTGTACATTTCAGCTCATGATAATTCAGTTTGGACAATCAAAAGCAGCCGAAGTTTTGCATATTTTGCACGACTGTAAATGCTGTTGATGGATGACATGTCAAAGAACTTGCTGAATGACTGAAGCTCAGTCTAACGGAGACATTACAGAAAAGATGTCTTGCAGTGGTTTTATAAATCTGCTTTAACTCATTTTATGGCCTCTTGGGGACAGCAAAAACAAATAATAAACAACACTGGCATATCATCACCTTGTTAGCAAACAGCCCCCACTATACATATGCAGCAGATACCGTGCAACATTAGCATTCATTTGGAGCTACTTGGTGAATGTACGGTAAATTCATTGTCCTCCCACCTTGGTGGTCACGTGATCCCTTGCTAATATGGAAATAATGGTTGTTGCTGCTTTAAGTTCGACAGTCAACACCAAAAAAATTCTGCTGGGAAATGCAATAAAATTCTAATTTCTTTCTTGAACATAGCTTAGCCACCTGTTCTGTATCGTGGCGTGAAATCGGGAACAAAAATAGTGTTTGATAATTAACGTCTGTCCTGTGTGTGCGATGTTAGAGAATTCAGTAAGCTGACTGACATCTCCTGTTGGTGCTATCTACTCACTTCACAGTCTTGCTAAGTGTTTCTCTTGTTGCCGTCAGCAAAATATGTCCCATTCCTTGCAACTCATTAGTTGGAATGTGAGCTGCAGTCATGGTTCCTGGATAGAAGTAAATAAACTATTATAAAACCCCTCGAGGGTATGAGGAGGTATGGGAGGTGAGGAGGTGTGGGAGGTATGCTGAGATAGGAGGAGAGAAGTGGAGTGGACTGATGAATTGATTTTGGAGGGGAGCAGTGTGAAGCTTTTGTAGTGAGATGACCTTTCAAAATCTGGCTTGTGCGTGCATGTCTGTTGGTATGCATGTCCACATCTGTTTACGCGTGGATATTAAGTGCATGTTTGTACCTTGAGAAGAGCCCGGAGGCAGTAAGGCAACATGAAAAACTTTTATTCATCAAAGTTATCTTTGTTAGCACACCTTCTGGCTCTACTTCTCATGCGCTATCTACAAACTAATCTATTTTCTCTCTCCATCCCTCCCCCACAGTTCCCTCGCTGATTTCTGTTTTTTTCCCCTTAAATCTAAATGAGCACATCGCGCCCACCGCTGTTTCTCTTAATTCTCATCATTTAAGGACAAAAAGATTCCAAGGATTGTTATTAAGAGTACAGGCTATGCACACGGGGAGTGGTAAACTGGGGATATGAGCTTGATAGTTAGTATTTCAGTCACACAGTGAACACTGGGCTGAACGATCTAGACACAACCAAGCCTTTGATCAACCAGTGGAAGAAGACAGCGTGTGCATGCTTGTATGTGTGTCTGTGATGAGCAGGGAATCTTACATTTGCTCCAATCACTTGCTATGCCAGTAAAAAGGGATGCGTTACGTTGAAGTGCTCCCACCGGGGTGATCAGCAGCTGCAGGATGTGATTTGCTCAGAAAATGAGGACGATTCCCATTGGATTTTTCAGTTTAATGTTCTCGCTGTCTGACTTTTTCACTGTGTTGTGTATATGTAGGTGATGAGAGTGTTGTATGGATGGGGTCATAGCTCCATATACAGATGCAATGCAGTGATTATAGGTTTGCAAGTGAGCAGTGATTCCTTCTGGCCAACATTTTATTCCACCTCAAATGAAAGCAACAGTGAAGGGGCTTCATTTGGGTTGACATCTTGACCACTGCAGCCAGAAGTAGAAAGAACACTCTAATTACACATTCACTGCCAATTACACATCTTGTGTCCTAAGAATAATGCAAGTGAAGAAATCCACCCATACTCTGAAATGAAAGACCTGAGATTCTATTTATAATAATGTTCATTCATATTCATATCTTGTGCACGTTATTCATTTCCTTTATATGCATGTATTAATTCAACACCGTGCAAAAATGTTGTGATTGTACAGTATTTTCTTTATTCACATTTATACTTAATTTGCTCTGATGTGGTAACAGTAATCTGTACAATGTCTCCCCAATCGCATTATACTTGGATGTTTTTTCATTTATTTTTCCAATTAAGTCATGAATAGGATGCTACTGTACATAAGATCAAACTTCATTGGTGCCTGCAGGGAAATACGCTTCTGTCAGCATAAACATTGCAGTCCACAGAGTGTAAACAGTGCAGAATTTAAGACAATAGCTGGATGATTAGTAAAAACAAGTTCACACAAAGTTATTGACAATGTGTTCTCCACACATTTTGGCAGTTTTGTGGAGAAGAGGTGAGTGAGTTTCTGGTTAATGTCATGCCATCTTCTGGCCACTAGGGGGTAGGTGGCCCCTCAATAAAGTGATTATGTGAATGAGTTTCTCTCTGGATATAAAGCATCTATGAAAAATAAATATGCACTCTGTATGAAATGGCTTAACAGCTACAAAAATGTAAATCTTACAAACTTAAAATGCATATGACATTTACACTTAGGAAGCAGAAGTGCACAGCAGTAATGTCACGGTGCAGGATGTGCAAACATGGTGTTCAAATTCCTAATTCTACATGAGGCCATGCACACAGAAACTGTGGAGTACATGTTCAATTCAAGAACTCCAGTTTTGACAATTTCTCTTTTTGGATCTAATTTTTTGAAAAAGACAATTGCATTTGGTAAACAGCCAATGCAGCTGTGAGTTTATGTTCTATTTATAACAGGTGGTTTCCTTATTTTGCAGCCTGCTGCCAAATCTGAGCATTTTAGCCCAGAACAAAGTCTGCAATAGCTAAGCTGAATTTTCACCCCATCCCTGACAGCCACTGACTAAGGCTTGGCTGCATTGATCTGTACTAAGCTGTTTAGCTGCAAGAGCACGCAAACACCCTCCCCCTGACACACACACAGACACACAAACACAGATACACACACATACATATGCAAAAACACACAACACAACAGTCTCTCTTGCTCTGTCTCATATAGATACAGCCATGCACGCCCTTAAATACCTGCACGCACGCACACACACACACACCTACACACACACAAACACACAAACACATGCAGTCACAATCACACAGCAGCCTGCGTGCACTTATACAAACACAGACAGATCGATGCACTCTCTGTTGCTATACTTAGGCTGTCTACTGGAAGTGGATTAACAGTGGCAGAGGACAAGCAGTTTCATCACAGCGGAAGACAGAACAGGACACTGCAGGACACGGACTTAATGCAAACCATCGAACTAACACTGACTCGGGTTGTGCAATTGCGTACTTGAGTATGTGTGTGTGTGTGTGAATTTTTGGCGTGCATGTACCTGTACAGCAAACACATGCATTCCTTGGTTGCTCGTAAGTGGGACTGAAATTGAGACATTAGTCTTTCGGGGTCTGAGAATCAATTAAATATCTAAAGTATGTGTTGGAGAGGGCTCTGATGTGTGCGTCTGGCGTGCATGCGTGCGTGCAGTCTGTACCTGAATGGTGATGCTTCTGTCAACTCGGGACATGTTAATGCTATGCGGCTGTCCGTTGGCCAAGTTACGCTGGTCCACATCTATTGCAAACGGCTCCTTCAGTCCTCCCAGGTTGTACCGCACCTGGAGTGAACCTGAAGACACACAGGACGGTGGTTTGAAACCTGGTCTGGTTGTATGAAACCTCACATCTCTGCCCAACAACTCATGAGCTCTCAGTAGCAAACACCCGAATAGATAAAAGGAATTTTCCAGATATTTCTAAAGCAGTGGGTGTAAAAATACAATCTCTAACAAGTCCATCAGTGTGTTACTACATGATGATACTTAAGAGTTTAAGTTCATTTTGCTCCCTATAATCATTCTTTTTCTGCCAAAAGCATTCTGATTGAACTGAACACTCAAAGGCAAAATGTAGCTCTCTTTCTGAAGCGCTGGTGGTGCAGGGGGTGAGGAATAGTGGGGGAAACCCTGAACGATTCAAAGGGCCCACAGCTTGACACAGGATTATCGATATTTACTGTCTCAGGGCCCTGAGTGTGCAGGGGGGCCAAGAGCTTCTAGCAGCAGCCCCTGGCAGCGTGAGTGTTCTGTAGTTCTATTTCGGTGATGGTGCTGGATTGCTGGAACGCTAGATGGCACTGTAAAATTCATACGCTATTTTATCAAAGCACTTCGATGCATGCTGCCCAGTGGGAGATCACCGAATGAGGAGGGTTTTTGAAGATTATATTGCTTTCCAAACTGTGCTACTTTGCAGTACTAACAAGCATCGCACCAAGTAGACTTCTCAGTGGCGAGCTGCCACAAATTGAGTGTGCGTATCTTACCATTCTGCCTCAAAACAACAGCCAGATAGTCCTGCGTCTTGGAGCTGACGTACATCAGAATAGCTGGAGCGTTGGACGTGCTGAAACTAAAGGCCACTTCCTCCTTTGTGAGATTTGCTTCATGTGGCATCAGGTGGTGTGTCAGGATCTTTGTGTCCCTACTGGCTCCTGCAACCGCTTCGGGCATGAAGTTGTACTTGACCAGCGTTCCCGCCTCAAAGAAACCCCCGACATCTGGGTGAGATGACAGAAGGAAGAAGAAACAAATGTGTAAACGCACAGGTAATGGGAACAGGTGAGCACGCGCAAATGCTGTCAGTGCTGCTTGTCAGTGACGTTACACCACCACAAACAGGGGAATTAACATATTTCATAAATCTATGCAAATCACAACAGATGCATCGATGCATAAAAAAAGTATGGAAGAAAGAATAAACAGAGAGATAGAAAAGAAAAAAAAAACAAAGAAGAAAAACACCTTCCATCAGAAAGAAGCCACAGGGGAAGTGCTTATAAACTCAGGCATGCCAAAACACAACAGGGTAGGTATTATATTGCCAGAGAAAAATAAGCACACACATAAATATGGCTGTGTTCATGAGGTGTAGTAAAGTGGGTGTTAAATTGCTGTGCTCCAGCATCTGAAACCAAACAATGCATTGTTTACCAGTACAACAGACCTAATGGCATATTCCAGCCATTCCAGGGGGCTTATTGATTTTCATAATCAAGTGTTGAGAAGATGGGATCTTATTTTTTCTATACTTCTGTTATTCTCCTTGTTTGTGTTTATGTGTGTGTGTGTGTGTGTGCATGCATGTCCGTGTGTCAGTTATAAAGGGGATAAAAGGCACAATGTGCGTGAAATGAAAGAGAATGGTTAAAGGGAAAGCAGCGAGCCTCGGGTGGAGTGTCTGTGTGTGTGTAAGTTCCATGGACTATTTCTTGGCATGTTTGCCTTCCCTCAGTGGCAGCAGTGAAAATGTATAACTACACCCAATACGATTGAGGAATACTAAGTGAACACATTTATGCGTCTTATTTCAAAGCTTCACTTCACCCATCGTCTCCCACTGGACACAGTACACTAAATACTTCAAGCTGCATTACTTAAATTTAATAGAAGGCTTATTACTAGGAAAGTTCTCCGACTGGTATTGGAGTATAGGCAGAATCTCACCTCCACTCAGCAACACCGCAATTTTCTTCTCTCCTCTGCTGTGCACTGATACAGTTTTGATCTTTGGAAGTCTGGAGAGACCCATTTCACCAATTGTTCTGTGTTAACCGGGCGGAGAGCTTGTGAGGTTTTCAAATAGCCTGCCTCTCACTTCGTTCTCTGATGCCACTGGATTGTTCACTGTCTGCCAAGATCAATGCTGCTGGGTATTAACAGAATCAGACTTAAATCAGACAAAGTGCAGCATTTCCATCAGAGCGGCACGCTTCATTGAATTCCTGCCATCAGTTACGAAACAAATGAACAAAACAAGCCACAATATCTATGAACAAAGGGCAACAAAAGCTCGCTTCTCACCGCACAGCAACACTCACATCTTGAGACCCTATTGTTTGTTCAGTCTCAATCCTTTCGAAATGCAGGGGGGCCGAGAACTTAGTTTTATTTCAAAATGTATGCATGAAATATGTTGTTTCAGAGTTAGTTGTGTTCATGCATTTTAGAGTGAGTGAGAAATATCCAATTATGCTAACCTAGCTGATGTTATTAAGTCATTGTAGGAGCCACATTTAAGTTTATTTTGCTTGCACTCATATTTTGTTTTTTTTCTGCATTTTGTGAGATTGCATCCTCTATAGGTGGCGAATGGTGCCACCACCACTGGGTAGATGGTTGCCAATTGCACATGACTGGAGGAGGGCAGGCAGCAGGATACAGTCATTGACCTCGCCCGCCTGTGACGCACGCTGCTCACCTGTGTTGAATAGTGTCTTGCAGTGGTGCTATTTAACAGACTTTATCTTTTGCATACCATTGCATCCTTTTGTTTGTATTTTCTTTTATTTGTCATAAAACTGGCAACAATTCCAGTCAACCATCTTGTTGGATGATTAAGGGTGTGAGTCTGACACTGTGAAATCTGCCTTCTGGTCTAATGGGAAAACGGATAGGACTTGGGCTAAAGGATGCAACAGTTACAACTGGCAGTTTGTGGTGGAAATTAGCCGTGGCAACTAATTTGCATGGAACTAACTAACTTGTGTGGTGCGACCTGTTTTAATTCAGTGGTGCGTAAACCTCTGCATTATAACTGGGCTAAATCTGCACTTAGCAAAGAACTTGTGCAGCTGGCCGCAATCTTGCCATCCTCTTCACTTTAAGGCTTAACAGTCTTACATTTTATCTGTGTTCATACAAACCGGGGCCTTTCTGTAACCTGTCTCAGCCTTCTCTGCCCTGCTGAGAAAAAAAAAAAGAAGAGAGACTCTGACTATCCGCCCAGAGCCTCAGCAGCAACACACACAATTGTCTGGAAGCATAAGAGGGAATGAGAAAACTCCGCTCCCGGGCAGGGACCCTTTATGTGTGTGTGTTTTATGTCAGCGTGTGAAGAAGTTTTGGAAAGGGAATTTGTGCAAGCATGCAAACCTCTACAGGTATGTACGTACAGTATGTGCTCATTTTGTGAGTTTGTGCGTGTGTGTCTGTGTATAATGTGCACAGTTGTGACCCTCAAGGGCAGAAAAGCAGGAGGATGAGAGTGTATAATAATAATGCTGTGGAGTCCCCTGAGCAGTGTGTAAATATGGATACAATGGAAATGCACTATGCAATTATGGCGGGCTTCATGCATTTTTCACTGGCTGGGAGAATGGGGAGAGAGGGGGAGATTAAAGGGAGAGAAGGGGAGAAATTCGGAAAGAGAAAACAGGAGAGGGCCGACTGGGAGAGGAGAGAGCAAAGGAGAGGGCCGGAGAAGACGCCAGAAAATTTGGAGGGAAAAGTAAAAAAGGAGGAAGGAGAGGAAGAAGAGAGGCAGAGCAGAGGGGCAAAAGAGAGAGCAAAGAGAGGGAGGGAGGAGAGGAGGGAGGAGAAACCAAAAGTAGAGAGACGAGTGAGAAAAGAGGAGGAAGGGCAGAGATAAAGGAGAGAGAATAGAATAGGTAAAGCATGTGAAGGAAAAAAGAGAAGAAGAGAAACTGGGAAATAGGAAAGATTTTAGATAGAGACGAGAGTAGCACAAAGACAAAAAAAGAGCAACTGTGGATCGCAGCCGAAAGGATCGGGAGAGAGAGAGCAGACGTGAGAGGAGGAGAAGAAAGAAGCTACATGTGTGCAGAGAGAGGGAAACACAAGGAAAACAAAAAAGATGAGGACTGGAAGCAAAGATGAGTGAAAAGAAGGGAAGGAGGAGACAGGAGAGGAAGAGAAGCATGCACAGAAACAAACAGACACAAGGGTGTGCTCTCTCCCTTTCTTTGCCTCTTTTTTTTTCTGACATACACACACACGCACGGAAACACAGACACACACCCTCAAACACAGACAGTAATCTCTATTCTCTAAATCCTGAAATGCCTGATTGGTTATGACAGAATTCAGAGGAGGCCTTCTCATGTCTTACACTAACATCACCACACACTGTCACCCTCTCCTCTGGCACACGCACACACAGACACACACACACACACACACAGACACACACACACACACACACACACACACACACACACACACACACTTTGCCTTTCTGTCATCTTGTCACCCCCCTGCCATGAGCACAGGGGGAAAACACTATTCGGCTTTAGGAAACAAATTAATTCACGTGTCGGGGATCAACTCTCTGACTGGGAGCTAGCTGAAAGCCTCTGACAGCACTGCTGCTCTTCTCCCCAGAGCATTTTATGAAAACTTGTTTTGGGAAGTAGAACTTTAATGCTGTATCTAATGAATCCCTGTGAAACAAACATGATGTTTTAGCAATATGTCACAATGCCGGAGCGGAGCTGCGGCGTGACATTTCTCATCTCTGAACTTCGAAAACCAAGAGCTACCCACCGCTTAGTGAAGTGACTTGCATTTTGTTTTTCGGTTTGATCTCTCAGCCCTGCGTTTGCAGTTTTATCATTCAGCGAGTGCGCTCTAAAGTCAGGGAGAATTGGTGGGTAAGCACAATATCACTTTCAATCGATGCCTTTTATCATAAGCCCAAACACTTTGAACGCCGACAGCTCCAAACTGAATGGGAAGTGAGGACAATCACAGAGCGCAGCAAAAACCACAGTGGGTTGTGAGGCGGTGAAGCTCATTGAAACATAACAACCCCAGCAGTAATCCTGCCACTATTAGACGCTGTTTTTTTTTTTGCGCTAAAGAGTTACTGCGCCAGTAATAATGTGGCTTCATAAAGGTGCCCTTCCTCAAACAATGGTTTGAATAAAGGCAAAAAAAAATTGGTTATCTGCTATTGCTAGATACCTCTGGGAATTGCAAAAAACCCTGCAGTGCAGGCAAAAAGGGAAACAGAATCTGACAAAAAAAAAAACCTGAAAACCAACGCAGGGGGGCATAGATTTGTCTTTCAATTGAAGTTTTGAAGATGAAAAGCAGTGTGATGCCTTTTAGTGGCATTTATAGTCCCATGATCTACCTATTAAATAGAGACTGAAATCTTTCTTTCCTTAAACGCCTCTCACCTCTGGTGCAGAATGGGCCGTCATAAGCAGTGTCGGTGCAGTCGCACAAGTAGCCGTTGTACTTCTCCACGCACTTCCCTCCGTTCCGGCAGTACATTCCAAAACTAGTGCAGTGGCCTTGGCAACCGGGCTTGACCCCGGGCGTGACCTTGGCCCTCTCTTCCAGGTCGAGGGTGATGCCGTTCATCCTTAGGGCTCGGATGCAGCCCAGGAACCCCCTCTGCCCCCCTGCGGCACCTGAGGAGCGAGGGAGGGCGGTGTTGGTGTAGCAAGAATACGTGGCGTTGGGAGATAGGAGAGAAAAAACATAAAGAGAGGGAAGGGAGAATGAGTGGAAGCCAGGGTCACAGCAGTCATTTTGAATGCAAGACGCCATTTTAATCTCTTTTAGAAACGTTAATATCCTCACGCCTGGAGGAAGCCACTGGTGTCACGTTAATTGTTCCGACTGTGACGCCGTTCTTGCAACAACCTTCAACTCGTTTGATTTCTTCACCAGCTGAAGCAGCCCAGTGAACACTGTGCCTTAATGAACATCTCACACACATGCACACGCAAATGGACGCACGAACCCACGGAGGCGACACACAACAGGCCAACACGCACATTTAAAACACATCATGCACAGCGCACCTGACTTGAAGGAGTCAATACAAGCATCAATGTTTAGCCTTGGGGTGTTGATAGCCATTCCTCTAAAGTGCCTCAATCGTCATTCTGGCCTTGCACCATTACAGTCTAACTACCCATTAACTTGGACAGGGTAGGGGTGTTAAATAGATTAACGTGAGCCTAAATGACTATAGCGATAAACACACTCATAAACATACACCCACAGGTATAGATTGAAATGTACATAAGCGCACCCACAGAGGACAGCTACACTGCGTGGATAAACACACAAGTTTGGGCGCACACTCATGCACGCTATCATTAACAAGAGCCGAGGGGCATTTCAGTTCTGAAAACCTCTCAGTTGCATCCTTTGGATTACAGAGAAGTGCCCATTCGAGAAGACACGCGAAGGAGACTTGAAGACACGCCATCACACACACACAGTTTCCACCTTCAGCAGCTGCGTTCTGATGCACAGCTCTGCCAGCTCAGCCACACAGGTACCACACAGATATAATAAGATTACTAATACATGTACTTTGATTTCCTCCAGCAGATACATTATTCACATATCAGGATGCAGCAGGGCTTTCAGACGCTTTCTCGACTTTCCATTCCCACAACTGATTTGACTTTTAGTAGACCTGTTAATTAATCTATTTTGTACCACTGATTGGCTGGAGGTTTCTGCCACCTGTTTACCCAGGTCTAAATCAGCCTCTGATTAAACAGACAGCAGGCTCTGATGCCTGCGGAGACCAGCATGGACAAGTACACACACACATGCACTCACACACAGGTGCATACAGTGTCTCTATAGCTCACAAATGGTGTGTAATAGAGCCTGACTGAAGTCAATATTGGCTAATCACAGATTTATTCCTTTTGGCGAATATGGTGGCAGATAATGCAATGTAATGCTGTGCTACAATCAGGTAAATATATTTAGTTCAATGTATTTATCTAATATTTACAAGCAATCATTTCATTGTAATGCATTTTTTATTCCATATTTACAGGTTATGGTCATGCTTGAGAATTAAGTTTACTGCTGATTGTAAATTCTCCTTTGTTGCAACCAAATCTGAGCGATCCTTGTCAAACAGATTCATTTTATATCTTATATATATATATATTATATATATATATATATATATTATATATATATATATATATATCAGACATTTAATGATCCAATTCTTTCTTAATTCTCAGTATCAGCCTTAAAAATTGGATTGGTCAGACACTAGAGTATGCACACACACACACACACACACAAATACAAAAACACATGCACAGAAATACATGGATACAGAAATTCAGACACATAAACCATAATAAGTTAAACACACACGCAGCATGTGTTTGCACCTACTTATTTATGGCTGTAATGTGTGTGGCTAAGAGCATGTTACCCTGTAATGATGTGCTAATGAGGAAACACTTCGTATAAATTAGGACATGTAGGGTACACACTCACCCACATACACACACAGAATATACAACAGCCAAATACTCAATTAAAAGAGACGTCACAAAACGTCACCTTTTGACCTCCGCTGTGTGTTTGTATACGATGGTGTGGATTATGCATTGTTCAGTAATGATGAAGCAATGAATAAACCTGCAGTATGCACTTCAATACAGTGCACAGTTATGGAATGGACATACACTATGCAAGCCTGATGCAACTATGCAGATAAATTGCCCATTTTACACCAAAAGGCTGTGCATCTGCTGCTTTTCTTCCATTATCACTGTTTAAGTGGGTTAATAGAGTGGTGGTGCTGTATGTCCTATCTCTCTCTGTTTGTCTGTTTGCTGCGCAATACAGAAAAGATCCTCAGTGTTTACCCACTCTATGTTTATTACTTTAGGATGTATTGGTTTTATATGAGTATTTTTGATTCATATTGTCTAAATGTCATTTCAAAAGCCCTCCTAACCTACCAGAATTTCCAGGGGGCGAGATATTATCATATAAATCCAATTTTACCAGCCCAGTGTTTTATATCTGTTGGTTTACAGCAATGTTTTTTTTTTTTTTACCGACTATCTCTCTTAAAGGTCCATAATGGGTTTGCTTCTGATGGATCCCTGCATTGAAATTGTTCTTGTGTATTGCAATAAGCCCGAGTCTACAGTAATTCATCACACCTATGTGTTAATGTATAGTATAAATAAAAAAAAGTAGCAGCACAAGAGCACGAGCAGAGTTACATTTCAGAAGATTAATCCTGGCTAAACTTTAATCACCACTGCATCAAAATTAGATGCTACAAAACGTACTCTATTAGAACTGTAGGTGAGGTCTTTATACGGCACCGTGTTATTATGTCTGTACCCGTGTCACAGAGATGCTTCACTGCTCTCATTAAATGTTACCTACTGTCTTGGCAGGTGAGCGAGGCTGGTTTCCCTGTGACAGGTGTCGCACACATGCAGTTAGTAGCAACAAGCAAGATGTCCGTCCACGAAGACACAGGCGAGGGAACGCACACACACACACAAAAAAAAACACAGCAGAAAAGAAAGACAAAGCATTCCACAAACATGCAAAATCATAACAAAGTGTGATTGTGAGCATTAATCAAAAGGGAAATCAAAAGAACAGATGGTGCTTTAGAAGATTTATAGTTATGTGCATGTATGAAGTGAATTGGGGAGCTAAAAGTTAACAGTGTGAAGTAAATGACAGCAGGCTGATGGTATAACATTTACTCTCAAGGCCATTAGAGCAAATGAGCCACTGTGCAGTAAACACTAAAGCAATCAAATGCTTGATGAGGAGCATATTGATTGAGAAAGAGAGAAGGAGATGATACAGAGAGCGATATGAGAACAAGGTGAGCAAAATGAAGCTCCCTGTTGTACCTCCCTCCTGTGTCTTTATGTAAATTACACAAATATCTTTTTATAAAATATTTTTATTTTTATTTATTTTAGGTGGTCTGGATGCCATTGTTTCCTTGTCCCTCCCCACTTTCAAACAGCCACATCAATCAGAGACAGGTGTGAAGTGACAGAGGATGTTCCAAAGAAGAATCGCTCTTTTCCTAATCTCTGGATCAAACACAGAAGGATCTCTATCTTTCCTGGATGTCAGAGGCCAAATCTAAACCACTTCCCTGTAGTGGCTGGGTCACTTCCTGTGCGCCACACTGTAACTTCTCAAAGCAATCCTCAAATGAGGATTAAACAGGGATTAGAGATTAGATATGAGAAGGTGCTGCGACCTCGGCGGCTGTTGGTACAACCCTGATTCCAAAAAGGTTTGGACGCTGTGCAACACGTAAATAAAAACAGAATGCAGCCATTCGCAAATGAACCGACATCAGTTTTATCCTTGCTTGTGATCGACTGAGCCTTACCAGGATGCCCCTTTATACCCAATCATGATACTATCACCTGTTACCAGTAAGCCTGTTCACCTGTGGAATGATCCAAACAGGTGTTTTCGGAGCGTTCCACAACTTTCCCAGTCTTTAGTTCCTCCTGTCCCAACTTGTTTGAAATGTTTTCCATCAAATTCAGAGTAAGCAGATATTTACAAAAATCAACGAGCTGATGAGGTCAAAGGTTAAATATATTGTCAGTATTAGCAAGTCATTACATTCTGCTTCATTTATGTTTTATGTTTTGTTTTATACAGTGTCCCAGCTTTTTTGTCCACTATCACCTGTGCTTCTCACACACGGCAGGCCTGAGCCTTCTCTTGTCTACTTTCGACAGAAAAGCCAGAATACACACATGCAAATGAGGCGATGGCCGAGACGCTATCTGGAAGTCATTACGTTCCAGGTTTCATAGCCGCGAGCCGCACAGTGACGAAGCCTTTCTCACCCCTTTCCATTTCACTAAATGAAAGCACAAATACACTGAGAGGCAAATTGGGACGCGATAAGGTGAGGATGTTTCAGCGGCGTTCGAATCAGCAAAAGTGATGAGACGATGAAATTATATAATAAACGGGGATCGCGGAGGGTAAGGCTATCACATCGGGGTGCCTGATTGGAATTTGAAACAGTTTCCTTTGGGCAGAACTTTTTCTGTGAGACAGTAGGAACTCTGTGATCCGGCTCAGCACTTTTCCTTCTATCCGCAAATCCCTACAACTGTTTTAGCCCAGAGTATTGATAGCTCAGCACAAAAGGTAGATGAGACAGAGTGGTGAAAGCGCAGGGAGAAAACTGGACGGATCTCCTGTCATTTTGAACTTGTTCAAAATGACAGAAGAGGCGTTGGAGAGGATGATGAAGCCATGAAGAGCAAACCAGACCCCTTAATAAAATGGAGTTATAATTGGTGTGATATTACAGGTTTGATCTGTACTTTATATATAGAATGCATGAGCGTGGGAGAGGGGAAGTCAGAGGGTTGATATCTTCTTTGTGCAATGATTTTTGAAATATAAAGTAAAAGTATGAAAGAAATGACCTTTACAGGAAGTGAATTAAGTCAGTTTTAGTCACATGCCCTCACAGCCAGCACGGAGGCTCAGTTCTAACTTTATTAAAAAATGGATGAGTTTCTGAGGATGTGCTTGTCCACATGTGTGCCTATCCTAAAATGTGAAATGGCTGTGTGTGTGTGTGTGTGCTGGATTAACATTAACTTAATTAGCATTGGCTGTGGCTAAGCTGTACTGAAGCCTCTTCAGAGAAAAGCCTGTGATTTCCAGTAAAGGCGGCTACATCTTTAACTTCTGCAGCAACCAGACGTCCTCACAACGGATGTCTGCATTTGAGCGCAGCATTACTGGGAATACAGACAGCACACATAGTTTTTTAATTCAGTGCAATTACATGATTGATATGTACTTCGGCATTTGCTTTCCATGAATAAGAGCTCGTAATTATGCCATGTTTGTCTCTTTGACTGTCCCTCCTACACAAAGAAGATATTAAATATTCAAATTGCAATCAAATGTGTGTACGTGAGTCATTCTTACACATTAAGGTTGTTAATTGTTTGGATTGTGTGTGTGTGTGTGTGTCTTACCCACGTAGAGCTGGCTGAACAGCTCTAACCGTGTGTGCCCCTGTGCAGGAGCAAGCTGAGACGCCCGGTATGTCTGATCCAACTGAAGGACCGCCTCTTTGACGTTTCGCTCGGCCATCACGCGATGCCACTGGTCGTCATTGAGGGGTGTGTCCGAATGTACCGTTAGCTCCACAGGTCCGTTTCCGACGTCAAAGGAGAAGGAGACGACTTTAGGAGCTGCAGAGAGAAAGAACAAAGAAATTCACCTGAAATCATAACTAACATCAGAACTTTCTAAAACCCATAAAGTCCCTGTTCTGTCATAGTCCACTTTCCAGGTAAATATGTGTTCAATTTCTAATCTAATGGCTCATTTGTTTCAAGGCTATTCATTCGGCTGGTATAGATTTCAACTTTGCAATACACGGCTGCTCACAGCTTTGGACAGGACTAATCTCACAGACAGTCGATAGGTGCCAGGAACAGTTGGGTTTGCATGACATGAAGTTGTATGGCAGCAGTTTCCATGTGTTTTCTTCTTTTTTTTCTTTTGCTGTTCTTGAACTTTTAGAGGTTTGTCAAGTTTTGTTGCAGAGAAGAAAGCCAAAGAGTGAGAGGTGAAACAGAGAAAGCGTTGAAGAGAAGAGAGAGAGTGTGTCAATGAACAAAGAGAAGTAAAATGAATGAAAAATTAGTGCAAAGAACAAGATGGACTTGTTTTTCTGCATGATTAATTTCCATCATCCTAAAGTACATGGGTTTGTGTGTGTGTGAGTGTGTGAGTTTTGGATATGATGTGGGAAATTAAGGAAGTTGAAATGCCATAAAGTGTATTGCTACTCCATAGTTCAGTTGCCTAATACTTACACAAACCAACAGGGGGCACTGTTATATCTTTTATGGCCATAACAGGCCAAATGTTCAGCGATATTTCTGAATTAGTGTGTGTGTGTGTGTGTGTCCACAACCTATCCATTCCAGATGTTTTTGCTACTGCTTGCTCTGTTACCGTCTGATGGCTTTTAACCTCTCTGTAGGGAACAGCACTCAATCCATACACTCTTTGTGTGTATGTGTGACAGAAAAGGAGAACATAGATATTGTATGTCTGTGTGCGTGTGTTTATGTGTTTGTGTGCGTGTGTGTGTATGTGTGTGTCCTTATTTCTAACTCCATCACAACTTGACACAGTCAGGTAAATAATTGTCTTTTAACCTCTCTGTAGGGAACAGCGATCAGTCTATACCCGGGTGTGTGTGTGTGTGTGTTTGTGTATGTGTGTCCTTGTATTTCCAACTCCATCTCAACTCAATACAGTCGGGTAAATAATCTCCATAAGACCAGATATTAAAAAATATGTTCTGAGACAGTAATAACCAGACGTAGTCATCAGTATGCATCCTATTTGAATATACTTTGATGCTATGTGGCACTTCTGACACTGTTGGTGTGCATTCACAGGTTCGATCATAGTGAGATACGTCACTGTTGCTCTCAACATGTTCATTGTGTGTGGACAAGCACTGCAAAATATCTTTTTGCTTTGACCGATGAAAGGAATAAAGCAACAGCGAGAAAACAATGTGGGAATTATTTTTCGCTGCTTGGAAAGACAATTTGCAATTGGCAAATTAAAAGCCAATTTGACTCTTTTCTTAATGTTTGGTGCCACTGAGAGGCTGCTGTATGAAAGCTAGATATTATGGGTGGCGCCGTATGGTGGTTATCGGCACCAGCGTGCCGCAGTCATCGAGATGATAGATAACCACTTCATGCCTCTATATGTTACTGCTTCATTGTGGCTTCATTAGGCTCAGATATTAGAGTGGATAATTTTATGTAATGGTCAATGGGGAAATGAACTTTCTTCTTTCCCTTTGCCTAATCAATATGCCTGGCCATTTTCCTCTTTTTATATCGCTTTCATCTAATTATCTTTTTTCACTCGACCTTTTCTTCCATTCTTCTAACTCTTGCATCCCTTCTACAGTACGCACTCAGTCTTTTTTCTTATATCTCTTCTGTTTATTCCTTTATCTTTCTCTCATTTTTTCTCTCACTTCTTTGTTCTTTTGTTTGCTTGCTCTTTCTTTCTTCCTTTAACCCATTGGTCCTCTGAGTCTATCCTCCCTTCCCTGTGTATTGCTTCCTTCATCCCTTCATTTCTTCATTGTTCGGCCTTTACTGCTTGCTTCCTTGCATTAACACACCCATCAGTCTTATCAGTCCCTTTGCCCTCCCTTCTATCATTCCTCCCTTCTTTTCTTTGTTCCTTGATCCCTTTTATTACAGACATTATCACCTCCACCAACTGGAGATGCAAAGACACCAGAAACCATCCCAGCAAAAGCCTGGGTGTGCTGAATGCATTAAGGTATAGATAAGATAAGATAAATCTGAAAAAGTGACAGTCAGCTAGCCACAATGCACGCCACACAGCAGCATGTGGAGAAACAGACGCATGCACACACAGTGATATAAACCCTCTGACTAGCTTTACTACACTGAATTAACAATGTCTGTATGCACGGAGCATGTCTGCGGGGCAGGGAAGAGCAACATCAGTTATTTTAAATGCTGAAAGAAAGGCAAACATATATCAGAATACCCCAACAGAAACAAAGCTATAGGAATGCTGCTATAGCAACGCTGAACGGCATGTGAGTGTGTCTGTTTTAGCAGCATTGCAGAGCAAGATGGATGCCCTAAAACCTTTCTTTTTTATTCTCTGTCCATAGGCAGGAATGAAAACTTAAGTGCCCTCAGAGCACAGAAGTTGCCTCATCAATTCACACAACCCTGATGGAAATCTTAAGCGTTGATGTGCGTGTGTGTGAATGTAATTCTGTGTGTGTGAGGTATACTTGCATGTATAGAGAAACCCCAGCAGAGCTTTTTATTTTCACTATATGTTTGCCTATTCATCTTCTAATATGCAGGCTGGAAGGGCCAAGTTCTAAATTATGCGTTAGCACAGCACAACCAAACAATGATAAATCGTGAAAGAGATTGTGCCTTTATGTGAGCGATCGCTGCTTGGGTGGGTGTGCCTATATGTGGGTGTGTGTTTGTCTAATGTGAAGATTCATTTTGCTGCTCATCTATTTTCAGATGGCTGGCCGTGCATTATCCCTTCGATCTCTTTCCTGTTACACCTGCTTGTTCTTTGTTGTTTGTCTGTTAGCCTTTTTGCTTTGCCTTTTTCACTCCTGGGACGGCTGGAACCGTCTGGCCCCTTGAAGGAGGGAAGCTCCATTTAAGGACGAGCCAAGCTTGGAGTGCCACAGCAAACCTGCTGCTGTTGAAACGCGACTTAAAGCAACTTCTCAAAAAGCTGAGCATCTCTTTGTGACAAAAACGCTCTTCAAATAAAACTTTCTTGTGTTTATCAGCAAAAAAAAAAACCTTTAATGCTCACAATGCAAAGTATAGAACAGATACAGATTAGAGATAAAGATTCAGTTCTGACAGATATTTGAAGACTCTGGCTGGCTGCTTTGCTCCTTAGTAGATAACTAGATATTTCTTTAAAAGTCAGAAGGACATCTGACAACTTTAAAATGCTACAGCTGCATAGACCACTGCTAAACTTCGGATGTAAACTTGGTGTCCGCCTGATCTTCACATAAAAAAGGCAATAACGCAATTTTATAAGCCAAGGTCTTCAGTGGCAAAGTATATTTCTCTGCTGGATCCCAAACTGAAAACATTTATAACCTTTGGGCAAGACTATCACTGAAGTTGCAGCCCCTTAAGTGCTCAAAACATGGCACATACATACTTTCCGCTGAGCTTGAGAGCAGAGAAGTAAAGCATTTCTGTATTTAGGGACCTTTCTATCTGTCCTCAATCCTGTTACTAGCCCAGCTCACATGGTCTTGAAAGCGTCTTCAACGCTGCCTCTCAAATCTGTCTATGCCTACTCCTTGCTATGAAGATTCAAAGAGAAATAGAGTCCACATGAGTCTGCTGAGGTCACAGTAATGTGTGCTTTGTACAAGGTCGCGTGTGTGAGTCTGCAAATGTGTTGAGCTCCTGCAAAAGCAAAGCTATGCTATTCTGGCCTAATGCTAGTCATTTCATGCCCTGACGGGATTGCAGCAGATACAGTTTTTGCACCAGCGAGAGGGCAGAGATTATGTGTGTGTTTATGTGTGCGAGCGTGTGTTTGCGCGCACGCAAGTCGTTTTTTGCGATTGTGTGTCTAAACGTGTGCTGTGGGGCAAAATGCAAGATGATACCGAGGGAGAGGAGAGAGGAAATCGATGTGGGGGCATTTTAAAAGCCTTGGGAGACACACACGCACGTGCGCTCGCGCTCACACACACACACACACACTCCCTATCTCCTCTGGCCTGCTGTGCAGCCGTGACAGACTAGATACTTACTGTATCTTTATGTGTTTTTGTGTGCACGTTGTGTGGAAGACAAATACCAATACCCTTTGGCAAACTTCTCACTGTTGCATGTACAGTATAGCGTCGGCACATTGTTTTTCTTCTGCAAGAACAAGCGTGTGCATGTATAGGTGTGTATTTGACTTTGTGCAAGTGCTAGTTAAGCTGTAAGAATTGGGGGGAAAAAAAATAAAAAGCTTCCAGAACTTTAAGGCTATAAACCAGCAGACATAATTCAGTGTAATGGCTTTAGAAAGCACTTTGGCTCAAAAATCATCTTTCGACTTTGTGTCTATTTACTGGTTGGCATTTTGACACAAAATGGCGGGCCAGGCACACCAGCAGGAAATTGTAAGTAAGCGCGTTTGACACCAAATGTTCAAATCCCTTTGAATCCTAATGAAATGCAATTAGTCATCTATCGACAGCCATGCTGTGCCAGGAACCTCCTTCACAATGCAGCCCGCCGATTAATGAAGGCCGAGATGCTAACATTCCTGATCTCAGCGGCTCCACCGAGGCCGCTGGGGTGTTAATTCAAGCCGCTGGAAAAAGATCACAGAAACCCGCTGCATGACATGTCAATCACAAGTCAGAGAAAGGACTTAGACAATGTGACATGGGTGCAAGGCTCTACGGTTTGCTCTTTAAAAGTTTTTCAGTTCGATCCTTACCAAAACTACAGATGTGAAACCTCCCCAGGATCATGGTCCGACCAAACAGCCGAACCTTGGTCTAAAGAGGTCCGCATCAAACTGAACCATGGTCTGATATGTTTCTAGTGTGAAAACGTCTTTTTTGACGGTTCAGACTTTTGGATCAACTACAGGACGTAACGCCAAGCTGTCATCAGAACCAGAAAAATGAGCCATGGAGCACATGGGGAGAGGAGGAGACCAAGTTTTTAATTAAAATATGCTACAACAACGTTACAGAAAGTCAACTGGAAAAAACTCATAAAAAGGTCGACACCTTCCAGGTATTTTCAGAGGGGATGACGGAGCGAGGACAAGGACGTTCATTTGGTGAATTCGAACTAGTCTCGAACTAGAGTATTGCTGTTGAAGTTGGTGCTGCTGGTAGTAATGCCATAATATTATTATTAAGGTGGCAATAAAATGGAATGATCTGTTGACTTTTCTCCTTTAAATCAAAGTCAGATGCACGTCCGTGTACAAACCCATCAATGTAGGTGGTGCTGATGACAGGAAGTAGATATGTCATATAAAGGTCTTTAGTGCGCTCGCATAATTACAGTGTGAAACTAAAACTAAACAGATCAAATGTACACAAGGTAACGCAAACATGAACCTTGGTTTGGACTTTCAGATGTGAAAGCACCCTTAAACGCTCCTACGTGTCTGAATGATTTTTTTTAAAGAAAGAGAGAGACACTGTGTGTGTGTGTGTGTGTGTGTGTGTGTGTGAGTGTGTATGTGTGTGTGTGAGTGTGTGTGTGTGTGTGTGTGTGTGTGTGTGTGTGTGTGTGTGTGTGTGTGAGGGCTTGTGTTTTGTCATCCCTGAAAATGGGTGATTTGGTTAAACAGAGGTACATAATGGACATAATTATTGCACACACCAATTACCTTAAATAAATGATTGCTCGCTCTTGCAATCACACAAAGTAGTGCACCACAATCAGGAAGGCAATTGAATGGTGTGTGCGTCTGCATCAGTCTGTGTGTCTACGTGAGTCTGAGTGTGTGTGTGTGTGTGTGGTGACAGGTTGCACCCAGTGCTATCAGACTGACTGCTGGATTGAACCTCATACTAGGCTGGATGGAGAGTCAGAGCGACACAGAGAATAAGAGAGGTAAACATAGAGGGGAATGACTCTCATGCACACACAGTATCGCTCGGATGCATCTTACATTTCAGCTCCAAGCGGATGAAGTCAGTGTTGCCTAGGTTTTCCAGGAAGACGCCGTAGGGTGCGCTGGTCTTGAAATAGAAGGAGATGTCAGCGCTGGTCTCACCCTGGAAGGTGGCGAAGTGCAGGTAGGATGATGGGGTGGTGAACGATGCGGCATTCCAGTAGTTATCTGTGGGAGAAAAAAATGCAAACAGAATCACAAATCTGAGCCAGCCCATCACACATACATCTTCTGTACCCTCCATTAGCACTGTGGCAAACACTACAACCCATTCTGATAAGCTGCAGAATAAATTTATTGTGGAAACAGTTTCATTTCAAATGGTTATGTATCCATTTTCATTTCATTCCAAAGAGCTATCAATCTACTCTGGATAAAACATTGTTATCTCACTCCCATTGTTTAATGTGGCTCATTTAATATCTCTTCAGTAAAAATGATCCCATCACCTAAAACTGTATGTCTGTGCAAAGGTTTTAACGTAGGCTGCAATTTCCTGCAACTTCAATAGTATTCAAAAGAAAGTTGATTATATCACAATAGCAGAGAGAGACAATTTCTTTTCTTCTGAATGAGGACCTGAGAAAGGGACGAGGGTACATGGACAAAGTGTTGCAGGATTTTTGATAACAACTTTTCTAATGACTTTTATGAAGCGAAACCAGCGGGGGCTAATGAAGACAAAGTAGCAGCACGTTAAACAGCTGCTGATGAATTATCAGACTGTGGTTGATGAAGTGACTTCTCTGCTGTCTCCTCTCCTCTCCTCTCCTCTCGCCTTGCCATGTCTCTGTCTCGCTCCTATCACTCAAGGAAGATGAAGAGTAGGGAGGAAAGAAGCGGAGGAGGAGGAGCAGAGGCGTGGAAAGGATAGAAGAAGAGGAAAGAGGCCAGGCACGGGTGAGAGGACAGAATATTGAAGAAGTGATGGAAAAGAGGGAAGTAAAGTCATGCAGAGGGCAGATGACAGGAGGAGGAGGAGGAGGAGGATGAGCTGGGCTGCACATGGAGAGCAGGAGGAAGAGGAGAAGAGTGAAGGCTAATGTGGTATCAGCTGTGTGAGATTTCTTTGATGCCTCAGAGGATTGGCTGCAGAGCCTCAACCATAACCATGGAGGAACAGTGAAGAGGAGCGGTGGAGCAGAAGAGAGCGCGTGTGTTCAAGACGAGTGTGTTCAGACCGCACCTGATGATCAATGTAACTGTCAATGAATCTTTAAATTAATAACCTGACGCACGAGCTTGCATCTGCAAGTTTACACAGTCAAACTGTTGTTCTGTGTATTCAATTCATGGCGAAAACAAACGAAAGCAGCAGATCCTCAACATCAAGATGCTGGACCCTAAAGAATGTGTGCCAGTCATTGCTGATTAATTTTCGTCTGAGCAGCTAATGAGTTAATTGACTTATCGCTTCAACCCCGCTTTGCTTCCTTTCATGTGCGAGTTTGCACCCGTTTATGCGAGTGCACGCCTGTAAGCGCAGGTGCGCACCAGTGTCCACGCATCTCAGTGTGTTTGTGTGCGTGCGGGTCTCCTGGTTCAGTGTGATAAGCGCTCCCCAGTGACTGGGCTTAGCTCCTCCCTTCTCCTCCCTACCTCACGTCCTGTCACCAGGGGCAAGGGCAGATGGCGGCCAAGCACGCACACACACACACGTGTGCACAGGACCACCTACTGATGCTGTCTTAGTGATTAGTGTGTTTGAAGTTGGAATACTGTTCATTTCTCTGCGGGAGGCACGGCCAATTATTGAACAGGGTTAACTGAGGACTAAACAGGAGGAAGCCTACAGAGGCCACAGAAACAAATAATTATCTGTTTAGTGTGAGTTCCATCATAGCAGAAAGGAAAAGGCAGGGTCATATAGTTGGCGACACCCAGATGTACAATCACTGACTCATTACAAAGGACTGGATGGTTGCCGCATATGCAGGGGCTTAAAGGCAGAAAAATGATGGAATTTCACATGAAATAACCAAAAAGTGATGCTGATATACATATCATATCACACATACACAGAATTTACTCAGTTTTCTTTTGTGCATACTGCATAATCAAAATCACTCGCAGCACATATGTGCAATAGCATCTCAAATACATTAAACACATGGAAAACGATGTGCTGTGATATCTGTTTGTACACAACGAACGAGACCTGAATAGCTTTGAGCGAGAGAGCAAAAGGAACTCTGACAGAGACGTAGAAGCAAGAAGGACACAAAGATATAGAAACATAGCCGGGGGGCGAGTCAGGCTTCAGAGCGAGAGAGAGAGAGAACAAGAGGAAGAAAGGGAAGTGGGAGGTTTGGGAGGAAGGACTCAAAAGAGATCCATGGTGTGAGAAGCAAAGGAGAACAACAAATTAGGGGGCTGACAGAAATGGCGTGTTGGAGAGAAAACAGTGTTTAGAGGAATAAACATAGACGCCAAATCATAAACCTCTGATTGCCCCTCTGCCAGATCCACAGATGCAACTGGTTGGCCGGGCCCTGTGGCACATTTATCACTCCCATATTGAAATGTTTATCAAACAAATGTTTCAAAAACCGATGCAGCCCATAAATGTCTCTCCTAACCGAGACACCGTAAATATTAAACTGCTAACCATCATGCCCGATAACACGCTTAAAGGCACGGCTAATTAAGTTCATGCCACAAATTTGCTGGCCTACGTTCTATAAAATGAGTTTGATATGAACTGCCACCTGCCACATAGAGCAGGAGCAGACCAGCCTTGGACGACAGACAGTTCATTCACGTGTTACTATAACCTGCTGTGTTCAACTGAGACATTTTTTGTGTGTTTATATAAAGAAGACTTACAGTACAACAAAACAAGAAACTACTAAGCCTTTTCGGAAGTGTGTCAATGGTTAACGGTGGGTGATTGAAAGGCAGGCCGTTTTCAAATGGAATCTTGAAGTGGTCTTATTGACGAGCCATTTTTCTCTGTCTAATTGGTTCTCAAGGTGATGCCAGGGCAGAAATTCTAATCCTGCTGTCTCTTTTTCTCCTGGATGTACTTGGTCTCATTGTGTGGTGTGCCACGTGGCTTAGCCAGGAGTATCTCAGATCTACTTTCAGGATGTCTGTGGCCTCCACTGCTGAGCTGCTCGATTGTTAGACACTGGAGGAACAGGATAATGGTCCATTGATATTCATTTTCCTTCTTCTCTCAAAGAGGATAACATGGTTTATGGTCTTCTGCTGCTTGTTGGTGACCTATATTACCACCTATCCCAGTGCACTATTTGAAATACTTCACAATGCTTACAACAAGTGCAGCATTCACCCAAAACAGCACATCAGTCAACAACATCAGGCTGTGCAGCGTTCATTCTCTTGGTCGTTGGTGCAGCGACGATGGTGATTAGAATGTAGCAACAGCTCCATCTGTACAGCATGCAATCACTGAAGCTCTTTCTTGTGACTATAGGGGACGTCTGATATATAGCTACTGTTTTATATTAACCAAAGGTTGGAGAAAAGCAAAATTAACTACAAACACTGGTGATTCCCTGACTTTTCCTCTGGAAACACCATGCGGTTGACATTTGTGCCTTGGAGTGGAATGTCTCCGCAGCTATTCAATGGATTGCCACACAGTTTAATACAAACACGCTAGCATGCTAAAACGCAAAACGAAGATAGTGAACCCCCCACACCCCTAAAAAAACATCCTTTAACCAGTTAACCCAAGTTAAACCCGCTGGATCAATAAATAAGAATATTTTTTGTAATGAAGAAAAACTGAGCACATCTGCAGCCACCCCGTCTTCTCTTGCACTTCACAAGTAGATGTTCTTCACAGTTCTTTACAAGGACCCATCAACTCATTTGACTGAAACATGGTGTTGCATTAAAGACTGAAAACAGCTGTTGACCTCTGGATTAGGCCAAAGGGACACATGTAAAAAAAAAAAAAAAGAAAAAAAATGAAGCCCACTGAACTGTAGCGGCTGACATGATGTGAGATGCAGAGTGTGAGGTGAAGTTTGGGTCTGGAAGCCAACTAGATGATTCATCTGTCTACGCTTGACCAGATGGGTTATGTGCCAGTACCAGCAGATGGTAAGGATGACTGACTGCACTATCTCAGGTCATTAACAAGGACATTTTCAGGCACACACACAAACAAGCACACATATAAATTCAAGCTCATACACATTAGACATACAAATTCATGTATACTGTTGGCTGCCAGCAGAACAGACCACACTTAGTGCAACAATAGCTCATTAATAACCTCATTCTCACACATCCTGCATGTACTCACAGGGTAACAATTTCACTTTCGATGGTGACATTTAAGATATCAGGGCTGCTAGAGCACACACACTGTGCCATCTCATTTAACTTTGCCACTTGCAACTTATTCTGTTACCTTCTTCAGGTGCGAAGGGAGGCTTTTTTCATCACAGTGCTAACTTTAGACATATAACAAGAGAGGAAGCAGCACCTATCTTGGAAGGCGATCCATCTGACTCGGAAAGTGGCCCCGAGGGCATGGCTCAGATATCATTGTTCAAAACATAACACTTGAACATATATATAAAGATCTGAAATGTGCTGCTGTGTGGCACGACAAGCATACATTTCTTACTTGCTCATTCTTAAATTTCCATCGAGACCTCTATTTCATCTCATTTGAGTGTAATTGAGCCGTTTGTGGTTTGTAATTTTAGGGTCCGGGTCTTGTATATTCACAGTTAACGCAGCATTTGAATCTTCAGGTAATTTGCGTGCGTCACTTGGGACCTCCGAAGCCTTTATCAATCTCACTTTGCAATTAAAATGCTTGTCATACATTTTTAGCAGTATGCTTTCAGAGATATAATCACATGAATGGACAGGTGAAAGGAAATGAAAGTCAATCAAAGAAAGAAAGAGAAATGAGTGTCATTTAGTCATTTTCTTTCAAGCCATTTCTAGTGTATAAATCATTGTTAGACAGAAGGAATACACATACAGCGTTTCATGAATCTAATGCTATGCTAAAAATTGCATGTACTTACGGGATCGTAGAGCGCTTTGGGTAAAAACATCCACCAAGTAGTACAAACATCTCCAGTGGGGATTAGAAACAATTTTGTGATCATCTTTGGTTTTCCTCCTTCAGGGTTAATGGAACTGGTTGAGTTTCAAAAGAGTTCAGCTGGTGTAGAGAATGAACCCTTCGTTTTACAGCTTTTTTGACTGTTTGTGATCACGTCTTCTTTCCATGTACAGCCACTCAACTACTTGTAATAGCATGCATTCACAATATTAATGTGATACTAAAGATTAAAATCTTTTGCAGAATGCCACTGAAAAATGGCCAAAATAATATTCATATATCCATCAGGTCTTGGTAATTTCTAAGTGCTCTTCAAAGGCAACTGGACTTGCTTGAGGTTCTAGAAGTTGCCTCTCATCCAAGAGGCTTCTTCAGTTCTGGTTCAGTTCTTATTCAGACTGGTGAGGAGTCTCAGGCATGTATCCTTTTGCAGGATCCAGGCTGTAGACTGCCTCCTCTGTTCAGTGACGGTTATTCCAGGTTGACGTGGATGGCTTCTGTCACTCCTCTTTCAAGCCATCGTTCTTCTCTGGCCAAATACATTATTATTGTCCTCAAATCCGAGCGTGAAACTACAGTTTTCACAAAACACGTGAAAGTAAAGCCAGTGTTTGGTTTGTCTGTTCTGGGCTGCTGTAGAAACATGGCAATGCAACATGGTGGACTCTGTGAAAGAGGACTCACTCCCTCTGTAGCTATAAAGAGCTCAGTCTAGGGTAATGAAAACACAACAATTCTTATTTTCAGGCGATTGTACACTCATGAAAACATACTTATGAATTTTCTATTCAATTTCTGCCATGTTCTGTCAATAGAGCCCCCTAAATCTTACACGCTGGCCCTTTAAAGAAAGCTACAGTAATGAGCCCTATGAGACCCTCAACATCTTAAAAGGCATGTTAGAATTACATCAATTACATGGACACTATATGTGGCCATATGAACAGTGATGAATGAGTACAAGCCAGTTGATTAATTTTAAACTACCTTAGATGACCCTTCCGAGCTTTCATTTCTGTTCAGTCATGAGGCCAAGCATGTCTCATAACAGGTGCATTACATTATAATAATAGAATATACGCCGCTTTGCTTCATTTGCTGTCATTTATTTTCATTCCCATCTATTAATATGTCCAAACCCTTTTAACATCAATAAATGGGACTAATTTTTCTCTGTCTTCCTGGGAGTGTATAGGCTGCCATTAAACTAGCCATGGAAATGGGCTTCATTAATGCTGGAGCATGCATGCACGCACGCACGCACGCACGCACGCACGCACGCACGCACGCAGAAAGTTACACTCTTACTTGCTTTTGTGCCCACCACAGAAAGACAGAAATAAACACACACACACAGAAGCGTGCGTATGCACATACACACAGACACATAAGTACCTTCGGACTAAAACTTTCCCTGATACATTAGTCATTTGCCTATGAAAACCCATTATATGGCAGCCAATCATCATTGCTCTTACTAAGACAGAGCTCCATGCACTGTATGAGAAGCATCAATCATAAATGGAGTACCTATTCACGTGTGAATTTTTTAATATATGCTTAATATGCCTTAATGGGCCAATATATAATGTATGCTCCATGTTCCAGTGTCTTGACCAGCACTATTGCAAACATACCTCAAAGTCATCTTCATTTTCAGGTTAGTTTGTTAATTTGGTCACTCAATATAAAAGAGGATGACTCTCTTTTCCTCTCTCTCTCTCACCCTCACACACACACACACACACACTCAGACACACACAGTGGATAATAGAGTAAGACAAAGAGAATATGGCTCCTTCCAAGTGACAGAAGGATCCATCTTTGGTAATTGTGTCTGCCATACTGCAACATGATAGACCCACACACACAAACAGATGTGATGTCATGGGTCATTAAATCATGGTTTGTTTATATGTTGGCAGCTCTGTGATGAAGGGACATTAGTGAGAGTGGCACCAGATTGTTGATGAAGGGACCATAATGAGTGTGACACCAGTGAGGAGCGAGGGCAGGTGTTCTGTCATGTTCTGCACCCTCGACAGAACCAGGCCACTTCCTGCTCCCCGGATGAATGGACGGACGGACTGATAGATAAAAATGAGGGCGAAAACTTCAGAGCATGAGAGGTGTGTAACCATATATTTGTTGTGCAATTTTAAATGCAGCACCGTCTCGCTGTAAAACAGGAAGTATGCACATATCTGCATAGCTCCACTCTGTTATTCCTTTTACTATGAAAAATGAGCAGTCAATAGATAATATATGAAGCATTATTATCCTAATGATCATGCTGCCTTGCGCAAAAGATTAAATCCATGTTTGCTTTTCCTCTCCACAGGATTATTACTTTCTACAAAACCTCTCTGGTATTTTGTTACATCACACAGCAGATGCAGACATTACTTCCTCTCTGTGCTGCTTTAATCTTTTTCGTCTTAGGAGACAGAAGAAATAAGAGCGAGGACGAGCGAGGCAGAGCCAATCTCAAAAGACAAAAACCTCTTGATTGAGGAATTCACACAGTTCTGTTCTGAATCCTCTCGATGGGTAATACATTTGAGAAGTGACAGTCATTGATGTTGTGTTTGACACGTGTGGTTTGATTCACTTGTTCCAGACTAAATAAAACACGAAAAGTGGAAATAACTTTTGCTGTAGTTGGAGTCTGTTTCGTGTTCAGATCATAATCATGAGGGATGAGAGAAAAGAGACACAGACAGAAGAAGTAGTCAAAGTACAGTAACCAGGATGTGCTGATCCAGGGAGGAAATGTTATAAAACTGCTGCTTTTCTGAAGAGAAGGACAGTGTTGATGTTAACAAGTGTAATCCTGTGCCATCGTCAGGTTGCCTTGCTGACACCCCTGGTGTGCAGGCTTACAAATCAGTGGTCTTGGCTGTTGCGGTGTGCATCACATGCTGGTGTATGTTTTTCCAGCCCTGCAGCTACTGAATATCCCCCAGTACTGCGAGCTATTCTTCATGGCTGTGTGGCTTTACATCATTAGGATAAGGTTTCCATCATGCATTTGACTTTTATGAGTTTGTGCGAAAGCCCACTCAGATTCAGAATGAGAAATGTTTCATTTAGCCAACTATAACAGATGCATCAGGAATATGATATAATTAATCTGCGCCAGCTCGACAGTACACACTGCACGACTGACACATCAAAGGTGGGTTCAGGACAAAGTGAAGCAAAGCACACCGGGTTCATGAGTTGGGAGGAAAGAAAGGTGGTCAATATGATAGAGCGGCAGAATCTGTGTGTGTCTTCCAGATGACCATAAGTCCCGCAGAGAGCAGTGTGCCAACACTGATTAGAAGAATAGACAAGAAGAGACGCAGCAAGGATTAAACTGCCTCCCAGTGTGTGTATGAGCGTGTGTTGTTGTCTGCAGTATCTGATATCTGATGTTTACCTGAGAAACAGCCAAAACTACAAGGACAAGAGAGAAGAGAATACAAGGATGAGAAGATGAGTGTTTACATGGAAAGTCTCTGAATAGAGTTCAAATACCTTTATCTGGCCACACACACATGCATGAGCACAAAAACACACACACACACACACACACACACACACAGAGGTGCACAAACACCCACACGCATACACATACATATAATAATTTTCCAGAGGAGAAAGACAGCCAAGATAAAACAACCGCTTCTCTGATTGATCGGCACAATGTGAGTATGAGCAATGTGTTATTTTCACACTCAAGTGCAACCCAAGAATAACAATGTGCCCAATTGTACTCTGCTATGCATGAAGTGTTTTCTCTTGTTCCCCGTCACAATGGGTTTTAATTTAATTAATTTAAGACCCTATTCAAACCATCGGCAGCACATTCTAATTGTCAAAAGAGGTTTGTTACGTTCAAAAAGTTTGGCCAACAATGTCTGAATGTATTTTGCAGTCAAAGACATACTTATAATATTTAATTTCCACTGGGATTAAGGATGAAGAAAGAGGCAAAATTGTCTTCCACATGAGAACAGTGAGGATAATTAAGACCAAAGTCGTCTTTCCTTCCTTCTCTCTGTCAATTGTTAAGGTCAAATAAAATAGCATATACTGTCTGACTAAATCCCTATTTGAGAAAGAACTCCTTAAACATTTTAACTACTGTCAAATCCCAACTGACGGTACAGTTGTACAGTTTCCATCAACCTGAAAGAAATACAGTGGGTGGGTTTAATTGTGGGTTTGCCAAATGCTTTGATGTGTGTAAGTAGAGCAACATCGATTCATGGGTGGCGCCTGTGCTAACACGGCTCAAGTGTCGTGCAAACCTGGCAAAGGTGGAATGGGCCAGAAAGCGAATGGATGTCCCTGACTGACTGACTCCACATTGTTGAAATGTGCAGGTACGACAGGCGGAACACAGAAGGCTGTGCACCCTTGACTGGATGTTTACAAAAAAAGAGAGTTAATCATCATGTCATTAACCATTCTCTGTATGTCCTTGCTTAGAAGGAGATTTTTCTGAAGTGTAGATAATATAAAAGTTTTCTGTGCTTGGCTTCTTTTTAGCTTCTTTTAGCCTCTGCAGTAAATTGCGCACCAAGCACCTGGCACTTAAAATAATGAATTCAACTAGTAATACAAGTGTAAGAGTGTAAATGTAGCCAGCTATCATTGCAGATTCCAAGCACTTTGCTCTCCATTATTACACACTCCTTTCAGTTCACCCCATTACATACCTTTATACGTCAACAGTGATGGAAACAGCTGGCATTGACTTGGTTTCTGTGAGTCATTTTCCCTCAGTAGGAACTAGAACTAATACGTTGCTTTTACATCCCTCCACCAGACTTGTAACGAAGACTTTGAAAGAATTCAATAACAGGTATTAAGCATATTTTTTGGTGAAATGGAAGTTATCACACTATTGACAAGTATGAATCCAGTGACTCATTTCCAGTGAGAAACATGTTGTTTTCACTTAGAGGCTATTTTTACAGAGGAGTACAGAGGACTGATAGAGAGCTTCATCGCATGGTGCAACGACAATCACCTGGAGTCTGAAAGCTCACTGAGAGAAACAAAAAACAGAGTCTCAGTCCCTGTATGTGGTCACATGCTTGTGCCAATAAAGCTGTTTCTGATAGAAGACAAAGTCGTAGATAACAGTAGACGACGCTTCAAATGTGGACGCTGCTGCAAAAAAGCTACAAATGGAAAAATGTGGATGCTTCACACAAATCCTCAACCAGGCAGCACAGAAGGTCTGTACAATCAGCACAGTCTCAAGGTGATCCAGTATCTGATCAGATGTGAAATATGGTCACAATGTCCCCTTCTGTTCCTGAGTTATGCTGTTGAATAATGACCAGAAAGGTGTCTTTGCTGAAGACTATGATATCACAGCGGCCATGACCTTTGACCTTTGACCACCAAAGTCAAATCAGGTTATCATTGAGTCCAGGTGGACGTTTGTGACCAATTTGAAGAAGCTCCTTCAAAGTGTTCCTGAGATACTGTGTTCATGAGAACTGGACGTATGTATGTACCGTGTGTACAGATGGAGGGACAACCAGAAACATGACGACTCCAGTCACGGCTGTCGCTGGCGTGGAGGCATAAAAAAGCATTAAGAGAGGTCAAAGTAACGCAAAGTGGAGGGAGAGTAAGGAGAGTGAGGGAGCCAACACCCTGACCATCTCGAATCTACCCTGAACTGGCAGTCACAAACCAAAAAGTTTCAGTTTCTAATCATGTTACATGTTACTGTCACAGGTTTTTGAGAATGCACACGTTCCTGTCTGGTTTTAGGCTGTTTCCCTGCATACGAGACGGCTCTCCAGATGGCCACAGTTGAACTTCTTTAGACAAAAGGTATAGGAGAATTAGATCTTGGTTGTTTTAGATGTCATGTTCAGTTGTCCATGCAGTACCACCTGACCTGCTTCAGCAATGTGCTGGCATTTCAGACACAGCACTACTATGGTTCAACAGACATCATAGAGCAATCCTAATGGGTGAGACAACCTTTATCTACTACTCTACTGTTCAGCCTGGAGACTTCTGTTATATGTCCCATTTGATTTTCTCTATAAATTCTTCCAAGGAGTAAAATGATCACACGTTATTAACTATTTTTAACAGAGTGATTAAATACCATTGACTGTTTGTCCAGGACTTTCAGAGAGCTTAACATCAAATAATAAAAAAAAAATAGTCGGTGTGCTCCCCGACTGTTCAAGAGCTACAGACAATGTCAACGGGGCAATTTTAATACGAGCTTTATTAAAGAGAGCAGGGCTGATCTCTTGATTCAGCCTTTGCTGAGCCGTTCGCAAAGGTTATGCAGTCGTGCCTCTACATCCAGCTGAGAATTATTTTGAAAATGAAACCACTCCTCTCAGCGGCTGACTCAGAGGAAGTCATTAATGCGCATATTTCCTCTCAATTAGGCCATTGTAACTGCAGTCCTTTTGCCTTGCATCAAAAGTCTCCTTTGCACCTGCAGCTTATCCAGAATGCCTTCACTTTCCGGTGCAGGCTCCCCACAACTTTTGAATTTCTTTTTAAGATCTTACCGACAGTTCTGAAGCACTGTGTGATTTAGCTTTCTACATTACTGACCTTTTCATACTCTCAAACAAGAAGTAAACCATCTTTTCCTATACCTAACCCAGCAGTTTAGATACCTAAACCTAACCAAACTGTGACCGATCCATGACAATAACCATTTGTAAAAAGGCTTTCTGCTAATAAGGCTTAAAGCGGCATCGGTACTTGACAACCTGGGATGAGAATGCGTTGGATGGCTGGAGCTGTTGCTCTAGGCGTCTACCATTGTGCTGATGGGTTAGGAGTTAGTTGAAAGCCTGGTGCGTCTCATACGGATGCTAAAGGGTACTCTAGGAATGGATTCTGACAAGGTTAAATATTTGCCAAGCTGCCCTTCACTCAAAATACTAAGGATTGCTGAAATGTTGCATCAACAACTACAACTCCACAGTACACATGTATGCATGACACAACACTTACTATCTCCTTGGCAACGGAGTGGTCCGACAGTCAGCTTGGCCTCAGAACCCGGTCTGTTGGTGTCACCCACGGCAACCTGGCTGACTGGAAGGTGCTCTTTATATACTAAGACACCAGAATCTTCTCTCCTGTGTGAGTTAAAATAAACATGCGGACAGACGTGAGCATCTTTTTGTATTTTGCACATTTGTGGCTATATATATATATATATATATATATATATATATATATATATATATATATATATATATATATATATATAACAACATATAACTCAGGTTTTGTTTTTTTACTGGTTTTGACTTGACAGGTCTACTGTATGTGAGCATACATATACATAGGTAGTAGTATATGTGTGTACATGTATCTATGTGCATCCATAGAATATTTGTTTGGAAATTTTTTGTGATGTTTATGCAAATATTTTATGTCATTGAGACAACTGTGTAAATGAGGAAAACAATACTAATATAATATAACATGATAATAATATAATAATGGAAATGAGATGGAAAACCACAGGTTAGTATGCATCTTGCAAAAACTCAACATAACATACAATTAATAAAATAGTAACACATACATGAATAAACTGTTTTAGCAGATGGATGGGAGGATGGATGGCATTTAAATTAAGCTATGCATGAGAAGGAGAGTGAATCAACAAAATGAATCCATCAATCAAGCAATGTAATCAATCAATGAAATTCTACATATTTAAGATAATTCACTACTTTCTCCCGCTATCACATGTAAACTAGTCTGCTGATGATACTACAATATTACAAACATTAAATATTTAAATCACAGCCTTTAAATCAGGAATGAGTTAAAATACGCTGTGTTCTTCTGTTTGATGTCAATTGTTCGCCATTCATTGCAGCTTGGAAATGAAACAGTGAGATCTAATTCCTGGCTTTGTGTGTGCATGTGTGTTCCTGTGTGCTGGCAAAATATGGGTAATGAGTGGAAATAGAGTTATATGGGTGATATTTCAAAAACTCACTCAGCCAAACAATGAGACATTAATGCATACAATATTAATGGAGGGAACGAGACAGAGTAAGCCTTATTTGTAACCTCATCAGTTTTAGAGATGAGGGGGAGGGGGACTTGAAAGCAAATGAAATCTCTTCCTCCTGCTAACATACAGTATGCACACACCCACAGACAGCGATGCAATTGGTTTAATGAGAAGATCCATCAGCTGGCTAAAAGAGCTTTGAAACACACACTGCTGGATCTGGAGGCAAACATCCCTCTTAAATAAACTCATCACTGATGGTGGCATTCATCATTCAGTCACTTCAGCCTTTGAAGTTAGACACCTCATCAGACAGTCCAGCTAAGGCAGCGTCTGAGCTGACAGATTAATGCAAACATTAGCATTAGAGTAGTGACAATTTTAGTAAAAAATGTCCTTCAAACTTTCCATGGCTATGACAAATTTCTCTTTTAAGTTCACTTAACATAGCAATACAATTATTTTGCAGCCTTTCAGGCAAGAGGTTACGTTCTTTGTTGGGGGTTTGCAGGGATTCAGAGATGTTTTTTTCCGTGAATGTCAACTAGAATGAAATTCTTCGTAATGGAGCACGTACTTATGACACATAATGGGCATTTAATATATACATTGACCTTTACGATTTCTTTTTAAACTGAGTTTAATTAAGAAACAGTTGCAGGCATGAAGTACAGATTGTTGTGCATGAAGTACAGAAACATTTCATATTGTTTAAGTGAAATACAAGTTCAACCAGTTCCTCTATTCAACTGAGTGACAAACACTCTTCTGTCCCTGAAGCTGCTTCTTATTTCACGCTGGCGACAGCAGACTCGGCTATTAAAATAAAAACTTTCCTTAGCAGATATAATCAGATCTATCCGGCTAGATAATCAATATTAACCCCCCGAGCTTGCTGAAAACTCTCAGGCTGACTCCTTAAATATGCACATGCATGATTTTGTGCTGAAGACCAAAACTCAAGCAACTTGTCCCATGCAAAAAGGCTGCTTTCTCAACAGTTCTTGTACTGTAGTCAATTGCAATTGAGAGTTAGGAGTTTTTTAAGTAACAAGCAATGAGACTGTACTTCTTCAGCCATGATTTTCAGGTAAACTCTGACAACCAAGACGCACTGTTGCATTAGCAATAGGGCAAATCTATAAAAGTGAAGTAGGGTGGATACAGCTGGATACTCAAAGGAGCATTAAGCAGTGATGTAAATAAACAGATGTGCTGACTCAGCTGTATAAATGTTCCTGTGTGACCCCCTGTGCTCCACTGCAGTGGGTGGACTTGCTGCGACTGAAAACTTTTCAGTGCCAGCTGTTGCTGCAGACTTAAAGTCTTGGCGAAACTGAAACTTAATCAATACGATACAAATTGTTTGTGCTCCTGCTGAACCTTTACGTGACAGTCTGACTTACCATTGTTTGTGGTCGGCATCGCAGTTGCAGTCGTACTTGGGGTCAGTGCAGTTCCTGTCGATGCCACAGGCACATTTCTGGATGCCAGGCCCTGAGCCCCCCCAGTAGAAGTGCTTCTCGCTGCCCCGACCCACCCACCACGTGTAGGGGGTCCCATCTGGGGAGCAAACACAGACACACACAAACAAAAAACAGTGTGTGAGCTCCTCTCAAGAAAAAGTAAAGTCATGTCTGCGCCGGTTTCTTTCTGACAAAGTTCACTGTGCCTCCCACAGAAAAACACAGCAGAGACAAAGACACAAACTTTTGTGGAGGCAATTAAGTTGTGTCACTAAACTGTCCAAACTCTTTCCCATTACAGGTGATTAATTGTTAAATCATTAACTGTTTGAGGCTTTTGTCGCATTAATGCGATTTATATTGACAGCAAGCAGCTGCATGGTGAAGGTAATTCATTTGCTCAACATGTTTTACACAGCTGGATGGTATACGCCTTTGAGACTGGCAGGCACACTTAGTCACAGATCACACCTGTGATTTTAGAGATCTATTAAAACACACACTCAGTGGGCCATTTACACTTATCTTTTGCATTATTATGTGCGAATGTGTGTGTATATAAGTGTTGATGTGAACGTGTGCACAGGTGTGCTGAAACGCCGGTTTGTGTGCATGTGTGCCCCGTGACTGCGTGTGTGCTTTAATGAGTGGATAAAAGGTGAAGGATCACCGCTTTTCAATAAGAAATGTAATATTGTTTTCTTTGCTTTGGATAACGTATTCTGGCACGAGACAGTGGCTAGGCAGGGAGATAGGTGTAAATATTTCGGTGCCTGGAAACACATCACAATACCAGCGAGGGGGAATGAAACAATATTACATTTCCCTCTTTATTCCAGGAAAATAAGCTGCATTGTCAATATCACTTTGTCAAATACCATCAGAGACAATGAACTCTCCTGAGCCATATTTTTTACAAGAGGGGATTGATGCAGACTTGATGCAGCACAGTTGCATTGAGAGGTGTGATATACTGTATTATTAGACTTCTGATTTTCTGAACTGGGGCCAAACTCCAGGAGGAAGCTACAGATGTATCTGTGTGTGTTTATATATATATATATTGTGTGTGTGTGTGTGTTTGGCCTCGGTGACCTGCAGGTTTATTGTCCTCATAAAGAGAATTAGCCTCATCTCTCTTCAGGCCACTGTTCAGACAAGCCATTGTCAATAGGATTAACACTGCCTCCTCTAGAGACTTCACAATCCTCTCCCTTTGTGCGGACACGTATGTGTGTGTGCCTGCGTGTTTGTGTTGCTGCAGTTCTATACAAGCGCGAACAGAGGTTGCATTTAAGACCTTCACAGATAGGTCAGTGAGGTCCCCAACCACTACCAACCAAGCTAAGCCCCCAGCCTCCCGAAATGTCCCTCAACCCAATTAGCGGGTGTAATGTCACCGTCCTTGAAGCTGATTTGCAGCCGCTTCTAAGTGAATGGCAAGCAAGTTCATGGAAGTCGCTGTCTTACGGTCAGTTGTCAAACAACCATCACTGCTGGTGAAAATCTGACGTCCAATCACGGACAAGGTAATGTACCAAATCCTTCCTCATTCTCTGACGTATCACCTGGAATTTGACGTGTTTCCCCGGAAATTACAGCAAATTACGGATTTCTCCTGGTTTGAACATTGGAAATGTTGGAAATTTTTTGGATATTGTGAGTACAGAACTCAATAAAATATATAATATAGGTCTAGTCTAGTCTAATGTTACATATTATTCCTTTGAAACTACTGTGTTTCCTCTATGCATACATACTCCACTGATGCAAAATTGCATAAATAGAGAACAGTCACCCTGTCATGTGTCTGAGCCAAACAGGAACGTGCGTGCAACACCGAGCGAACGGCAAAGTCAAATTTTCTCAGTTTCTGCTTGGCCTCTCACTAGCACTGCCATGTCTTAACACACCTGATGGAATTCTCCACTCTAAGTTTTTATTGACAGGTGGGGAGTAAGCAGTATATGACTATTTTCATTTTTTAAAAATCCAACTCGATCCTTCTCATAAGCTGCTTTTCAGGTGGAGTGATCGACGATACAGAGGCGAGGAGACGTGCTATAGGAGCAGCAGCAGGGCATCAGGTGGAATGGGAGCTATGTATTGTGCCAGTTTAACGCCTTTAACTCCTGTGTGATTCTGTACAGGCTCTGCCAAAACACACCGCTGAGGAGCCGAGAGTGAGGAGGATGGTGGAGGGGGAGAGGAGTGAACGACAGGACGGACGGATGGACATATATGGGAGGAGAGATCATATGGAGAGCTGCAGTGAGAGGACGCTGGCAAGATGAAGCTCATCAGCGTGGTTGCGCGTGTGTGTGTCCTGATGAGAAACTCAGCTCATATCCGTTAAACCTCTGACATTTTTTTTGCCATTTCCACAGCACACAAAAACATGCGTGCAGTCACACCTGCAGACACACTCGATTATTAATCTCCCCTCTTATCCCGAGAGGTTAATGTCGACATCTTCGTCTTGTCTGCTGCAGTGGCCAACAAAGAAGAAGGCAGAGGGAAGACAGAGTTGTAGAGGGAAAGACAAACACGCGGAGCAGGAGATCGGGAGGCTGTGAGATAACGGGAATGACAGCAAAAAAAAGAAGGAAAGCCACAAAAAAGACAGAGAGAGCGAGAGAAAGAGCGTGGTCGCTGTCTTCGTAGTGATAAGCTGAACCAAATGGCCTCAGCTGAGTAGGAGTAGCAACATAAGATACAGTATGTTGTGACTTGTTCAGTGTGGTTTTGAAAGTTGATTAATGGAAAAAACCGAAGATAAAATTGTAATAGAGAACTTCTGACAGTTCCCAATTCATCAGATCCCTCAAGTCCTGTTCATTGAGTTCCAGCTGATGATTAGTTTTTTGATTTTTATTATTGTGCCCTTTATATGATAATATTAATAATTTGCTGTTTTCAACTGTTACTTAATCATGATGGATGGATGGTAGAGCAGCAGATTAGACTCTCTCTTTATTGCATTGTTGCACTGAACAATGTCTTTGGTCAAAAAATTTTAATGGCTGTTGGGGTCTGTGACAAGTTAAGGACAGAGGGTTGATTGGTTGTTTCAAATTTATCACAGATTTTCCTAGCGTCGATTATTCCGCAGTACACAAACAGCAGTCATACACAACACAAGTACACAAGCCACACATAGCTCATATCAAGGGATCACACCCCTGACTGTCGGACCGTAAACTGAAAGGTCAGTGGATCCAAAATGGCACTCGACATGCTTAGTCGCTCATATCACCCATCTGGGAAATGATGGCTTTTAAGAAAGGCGGTCAGTTGGAGCTGAAATGCCAGAATGCCATTCGTAACCCTTAGACTGGCTTTCTCATAAACTTCTCTCAGACTTCACCTTTACAGGAGTCATTACACCTAAAAGAAGGAATATTGGTATTGCCTTCCATTTACAGTGAATTCCCTCGCTGACCCTGCTGAGCGACAGGTTGTCTGTCAGAGGGCAAATGTACAGTAAGAGCAAACACGTGCATGGTGCAGGCATGCAGCAGTTGCTTTCTGCACTGATCTCTAAGGAGCGTGAAAGTGGATCAATACTCTTCTTCCTTCTCCTCTAACGAGAGCAGCTACTATTTTATTCAGTACAAAATAAGGGTATGAATAAGTCTTAAGGACATGGTCTTTAGCTGAAAAACACTCATCAGGAGAGAAAAACATGTGCACCCATTCACATGCATGCGTCCCTGCTGTCTCTCTAAGGGGCTCTGGACCAAGAAGGAGCATCCGTCCTTCGCACACACGAGCATGCATACATTTTCAGTCCAGGAGAGTTTTTACACCGAGTCGTGGATCAATTCGTCTTAGCCGGGGTGCCGTCGGTGTCGGCTCTTTGTTGTCATCGTTTGTTTGCGTTTCTGTTTGTTGTGCAGAGAGCCTGGTGTCGCCACTCTGCACCCGCTGCTCTTTGTTAGCCTCCTATCCTCTTAACATCTCTGTTTTTGTGGGAGGCCGCGGGGAGGCATATTAGCCGTGCCCCGGGATCTCTCGAGAGAGCTCGGGATAATATAGTGTGTGTTTTGTATATATGAGAAAAAGAGAAAGAGAATCTGCGTGCCTCTTTCTTTGTGTCCGTCCTTTTGTTTATCTGCGCGAGCGTATGTGCGCGTTCTCTTCTCCGAGTCTCAGCCCAGCTCCCCTGTCTCTTTCTATTGTCTCAATCTTTCTCCTCTCCCTGACCACCTATCCATCAATTTTCACTGAGAACCCCTCCCACCTCCCGCCCCCACCACCATTTTCTCCATCTCTCAGGCTCCCACACATTTAGGCCTCTCTCTACTTCATGCTCCCTGCCTTGCTCCCTCACATCTCTTGGTCTCAGAGGCCTCTTTCCCTTTCTCTCTCTTGTCTTTCTACCTTCTCTTTGCTCTCCTGGATCTCTTGCTCTACCAGGCTACTCTTTTCCCCTCCCTCTCTCATATCTGCCTCGCGCACCTTTTCCCTGCCTCCTCATATCAGTTGGTCTCAGCTGCCTTTCTCTCTCCCTCTGTCTCCGTGCTCCACATCTATCCAATGTCTCCCCGACTCTTTTCCTGGCATCTAATCTCTTTATGTTCTCATTAGTCCTGCTATAATCTGCCCTTTAATCCATGCTAATTGCAAACACCCCTTGTCCTGATCCTGATCTGAAGTTGTATTTGAAACTTATCCCGCCCTCCCTGTCTATCCCTTATGCTTTGATGTGCAAACGGCTACATTGCATACCAAAATATCAAACCTGTGATCAGTAAGTCCTTGTAATTCTTTACCCTGTGAGTAAATGTGGGTGAAATTAGGTTCTGAATATTCTAAGGTCACCTTGAGGAGCCCAGTCATGTTTGTGACAACTAATAGCACTATGGAACAATATTTTTAAGAGTGGGTCCTTGTTTTGTTGGTGTCTTGTGCACAAAGACACTCATTAGCATGTATATGCAGGTGAATGCAACAAACAGTTCTGTCAGTTTCTTCACAGTATCCAAAGACAAGAAAGAATAAAACTGCTAGCACGCAAACATGGATGCAAACAACGTACATTTTTAATTTTCGCCAAAATCTGCTCTGCAAATGTTTAATGGAGTGGGAAATACATCCAGCACGTCTGTCAGGCCTCGAGGATATGTGTTGGGTGAGAAACACAGAATGCAAACAAAATTTTGTTTCCAAAAAAACTCCAGGGGGCACTTTTAAGTATGTCACAGATTCATAATGCTATATCAAGCAATTGCTATATTTACTGTGCTGTAAATGGCGAAACATGGATTTATTTTCCATCTGTTGCAAAAAACACAAAAAGATTCTAGAAACTTTTATTTTGGTGTCGGAGTCGGACAGTGCAGAAATGAGTTCACTGGTGCCTGCAGTGCATGCAATGTCAGACGAGACATCTCCGTTGTCTACATCAGAAGACACTGCACAAAGGCCGGGGAAGGATAATGAGTTATTTCAACAATTTCTACCCGAGAGGGCCCATAATGCGATCCACCTCCCTGACAGTTCTGAGGCCAAACCTCCTTCCTCCGCCTGCAGTTCAGCACAACGCTATGCTCTGGTAAGTTCACTCTGCATACCTCTGCACCCATCTACAACTCTTCACAGGTCATCACAGAGTGTATTCGGCCATTAAATGAAAAACACCTCGGAAAGGGGGTGAGAGGGGGAGGGAGGGAAAATTAATATCAATGGTTGTGCCCCTAATTGGCTTGTCTGCTTGATAAAGGACACAATAACCTGACTCTGCTACAATTACCACCCTTTTACTGACTCTAAAATATGCACTCGAGCTGGCGTGTGCACACCCACAAACACGAGCACAAGCTAAACAGAATATGTACACGAAAACACACACCTCCTGCAGCTATTGTAGCTGACAAAAGTGTAGGCTGAAGACCATAAACAACCATAATCATCATTACCCTGGGGTAATCTCAATCAGTGTGTGTGTGTCTATGTGCTTATGGCCATAACTCAGATTTAGTGCCGTGTCCCCTCAGGTCAAGGCCGATGGACAGATGTGTCATGAGGAAAATGGCTTATGCCAAGACACACTCGTTTTTCACTCTGCTTTTTTACTCCCACCATCGATCTCCCTGCGTATCCGTCAGGCTCGTCATATGGATAGGGATACAGTGAACAACACTCATAATTACAGAGGAGGATGAGCGGGGCATAAACAACTCCACAGAGGTGAGGGCAAAGAGGAAGAGAGCAACAGGAAGAGAAAGGGACATCAGAGAGAGAGGCGAGTGGAGAGAGAGTTTCGAAGACAGGCAGCTGGAAAAGAGAAAACAGACAGAACAGTCAGAAACAGAGAAGACAAAAAAGAAAGGCAGGATATGACAAGCGAGGAGGCAGAGGAGAAGCATCGGTCGTGACAGACATTTTTTTGAGGGATTATGGGTAAGAGGGGGAATGTGGCTTCTCCACCGTTCCTCGTGACAAGAAAACTGCAGGAGTCGTGAGAAAATTCACAGCCAAGGTGTGAAGATTCATGCTCCAGCTAAAGGTAAACTGTCAACATCGAACTCGCGGTCTCTAATTAATGAAGTCAAATAGGGCAAAAATAGTCCACGCTCACATTAATTACGCAATAAGTCAAGACTGTGGCTCTGACTATTGATTGCAAATGAGGGCCAGGATTATAATAAAAACAATAATAGCAACTCATCTTCATCAATGCCAGCAGCCCCCCCCCCCCCCACACACATGTGTTTTATGTCTAAATGTACACAAGTTTTTAGCTCAGGTTTTGCAAAAGCAAACACAATGTCGAGCAGACACAGCCATAAACATCCTCCTCTTTGAATATTTTCATAGAGGAATAATAATTTTTGAAAATATTCATCAAGGCACACGACAAGATGTTGAACACTCTGCTGTGGTGTTTGGTGCCTGCTAAACACCAACTCAAGAGGATTAGGATTATGTAAAGCACAAAGATGAAACGGCATTTTATAACTCTGTCAAGTAGCACAAAAACCTGGTATGACTAGTTGGAGCCATGCTGCTGTTTTCAGATACAATACTTTGTTGAATAGTTTGCATTTGGTGTAAATACTCTCTGGACTGACTTTTTCAGGGGACCTTTTCATCTCTTTGGCCACCGATTACTGAACAGCTCTAAAATTGAGTCAGTTGGCTGAAAAAAAATGCCAGCAAATTAATTAATATGACACCACAGTCCTAATTACAAGCACCTCACACACCACAGAGAGGTGCATATAAGATATAAAGTTATCGCACGTGCGTGCATGCACCCACACACTTAATCATACAAGCAGGCACGCCCACAGCAAAAGCCAACATTTCTTTCATGTTGCTGTGACACAATACAACAGAAACAAGTCTCTTTAGTGTCTGTCAATTATCAAAGAAGCTCTTGCTGGATTTTGTCTTTGTATTACTCATGAAGTGGATGTGCATCCTGCTGACAACTGGGTGCTATGTTCATCATTGCACCGCTTTGTTGTCAGAAGCATGATGGATTCCTGGCTTTTATCCTTGAAGACATTTCTTTCATCAACTCTGACTTCTTCTTCTTTTTCTTTTCCTTTTATGGTCCAGCTGTGCTGCTACGCAAACGACTGCTACTCCATTTACTTTACCTCTTCTGTTGTACTCTCACGTAGCGTGATTAAACATTAGTCACATCCTGGGTAAAACGTAATTAAGTAAAGACCGGAAACTTGGAAGGAAAGAAGGGTGAAAGACACATTGTCAACAATCATCAAGGGGGGCTGATTCCTGTCTGTACTCTCTCTTCTGCCTTTTTTTCCTGTCAATACTGATTTAAACACTTGGAAGTCATGTGGAGATTTAGCCTCAACTCAATGATATGTGACTGTATGTCTAAATGAGAATGATTGACACTCTAAAACATCAAATTATTCTGCCCTTTAAAATCTTGGATATGCGGCATAGCTTTGCTGGTTGCTTGCAAAGCGTATTATGCTTGGAGGATTTCATCACTGCATCAGCCTTGAGAATTTCTTGCAAGCTTTTATTACAGTCTGAGACGCTGAGAGACTGGAAAAAAAAAAAAGAAGAGATGGGGTGGCTTTAGACAGCAGAGATTTCAGAGGTATACATGGTGTCTTTCAAAGGAGAACAAAGAATAACCTATGACACTCCTCTCTCATCCAGCCCGCTACATTCTTCTCCTCTGCTTCATTTCTACCCTGCTCTTTGTTTGCAGTCGATCTGCAGGTGAAGAGGTTGACCTCACCAGTCCAGACACGAACCCGCTGGGCCTATACCTGAGCACACAAAGACCCTGCAACCTTCTCTATCTCATTCTCCCTCTCTTACACACTCTGTTTTCAGCTGTGTCTGCTCTCTCAGCTGTTTTCTCTTTTCTCCCCTTGGTATTCTCGTCTCCCCGTCTCTCCGTTCCTTCTTCCCTTCTTTCCCTCACAGCCCCGCTGTCTCCATCTTAGCTTGAGTTATTGATTTCTGTAAAGGTTGACTGCGGCTGCCGCCTTCCCTTTTCTTTTCTCTCGCTCTCAAACTCCCTCTTCTTTCCTCTCCTGCTTTTCTAGCTTTCAGCCTCATCTCCTTTGCTGAGTCTCCCACTTTTTTTTTCCTTTTTTTTGTTTTTAATCCAACTTTCCACCCATCTCCATCTCGCTCTGGGAGGCTAAACTTGAGGCTAAAACTTGGTGTGCATTTGTATGTCTGGTCCTTTGTCTCCCACTCCTCCTCCACCTTGACCTGGCCTGGACAGAGTGCACTCATGTCCGTTAAACAACACTCAGTAGGACATATGGTTCATCTTTCTGAAATATCCTTAGCATATAAATCCAAATTTATTCACAAAGTTGTGACGCCCACATTACAGAGAGCATGTGTCCAATCCCTGAAGAAAACACTGCATTCTCTTCAACAATTGTTCTTTTCTTTTTACATCATTTTAAATCCTTTCTCTCTGCTCTCCAGAGCAGCAAATAAATTAAACATACAAAATAAAACCCAAATTAATGTTCAAAACAAAGAAAAAAAAGTATGCATTCAAGCATCTGCTAAATGGGCAACAACTTGTACAAAATAAAAAGTTAAGTCCCTTGAGGCAGGTTTTAAGATGAATTATAGAAATTAGTGTTTTTCTGAAGGCACAGGATAAGGCTCAACAAGCTGATTTCTTACAAATATGGAGAACGAAGTCCTCCATCCTCCGAGTGTTTTAGTTTAACTCTAAAATTTGTCAATTTATGACATTTTCTCTTCTCAATAATGCACGTTCAATAGGACTGATGTGACTGAAACACGGCAATGGAAGTGAACAGATTATTGGGCCTTCATCGAGGGGAGACTCCACCCAGGTTATCGTCAGATTTGACATCTATAACACTCCATCCTCTTGTAAAGGCAGTCAGCATGATTTACTGTGACAGGGATTCGTGCTAGTTGCCCACATGGGCCACGTGTAACCTCATATACGTTCATCATTTTATGTCTCTGAGCAGCAGACACATCCTTATGAGCACAGTAACTCACACTCTCAGACTTGCTTTGGAGGTTTCCCTATAGATTTTGGAAGATCTCCCTTCATAAATCTGCATATTAATGAGGAAAAAAACTGATAACTGCTGAAATTGCTGAAACAGTTAATGCTTAGAGATACAGAGCTCCCATTAATGCCACCCATGCGTTATGTGCAGAGAAATAAGTTGTCCATAAATATTTATTAGCGCATTAACGGGCATAGTGAATGGATTCAGTAATAGGTTAATATGATTATGTTTAATACATCATGGTGATTAGGCTGGGACATTACGGAGCAGAAGTGCCTCTTGTTTGAAAGGTATTCCAGGCTTTCATATTGTAGAGAGTTTTTAAAAATAACACCTGCTGTAAATCAAAAGGGTGAAAGCACATTACTAACAGACCTTTCAACCAGCAGCCATACTGTTAAACTAACACTCAAAAGTATGAATTGAGTGCTACACCACACATTTATAGTGGTGAGGTGTGATTTAACAAAAGCAAAGACAATAAAGAGTTGTCAAATTGCAAACTTAAACTGAAATAAACCCCTTTCCTTTAGTGTGTTAGCATAGCTTTTTTGCACAAGTAAAACATCTGCAAATTTACAAAGCCCAGAGTCCAGACCACACGGAGTTATTCTGTTCCACAGAAAACACAGCTCCTGAACTGCCTGAATAATCCAGCCTTTTCTTTTGTTGCTTGTCTCCATCACTATGTAATACAGCAAAACCCGCAGCTCAGTGGCCGTCCTCCACCTTGTGAACGTCCCACCTACCTCGCTGTCTGCCGTTGCTATGCAAAGATGTGGAAGGTAACATTATCAGCAAAGCAGCCAGTTTCTCTGTTGTCGGCTGCAAGAACCAACACAAGTCTTCATCTGCTCCCACCCTCTGAGGACGGACGCAGTGGATTAACTTGATTTTTGACAGAAATGTGATGGAAATGTCCATAAAGGGACCATAAAACTCCTGCGTGTGCTAACCATTTTACTTCAGGCTGCTTTGAGGGCCAGTACAAAGCTAAGAGCTGAGCACAGGAACTGCTCTGTCGTTGGCTGCAAGAACAAACACAAACGTCTCCATCTACTCCGACCATCTGAGGATGTCAGGATCCAGAGGATTAACTTTATATTTGATGGAAATATGATGGATATGTGTATGTTCATTTTAACTTTACTCTATTGGACTGCTTGTCATGATCGATCTATGAAATCCTTGACCTGACTTCAAACTTGTAAGCTGTAAGCTTGGACATCTTTATGTTGCTTTACTGTTTATTTTGTTGGTTGCCCTGTTTAACTTGGCGCTAGCAAGCTGTGCAGCTAATGTGGCTACTTCCACAGCCTGGGAGCGATGTTAATTTATTAACATTGAGAGACAGTGAAGAGAATCTGTGTGAATGTGGGCGAGTCATAGGTTTGATGCCAGTAACTGTTGCTTGTTTGTACTGCAGTGTTACTTCAGATCGTGTTGGCTTTGCTGTAATATAAAGCCAGTTCTGCTCCGGGATCCCTGCCTGTATGTGTGCGTGTGTTGCTGCTCTGTGTAAATTTACTTGAAAGACATGCTATGAAAGTAACATTGTAGCTACTTGTTGAAGAGTAATTGTCAAACTGCAGGAATTTATTTGCTTGGCTACAATGTGTAACTTTGATTAGCACTCAGCAGCTAGCTTGTTAAAGTGAGGCTGATATGGATCAGAGTCATGCTCCAACATGTGCAATAGTGCAGGTTTTATTTTAGAAGTGGTTATTGTGGTGATATTCACGGTAGAAGCTGGTAGAAGCAAAACACAGTGAGCGGTGCTGGTTCAGGCCTGTCTGAGCTGACCAATCAGAGCAGACTGGGATATCCAGGAGGGGTGCCTTAAGGTGGACTGGAGCTAAATTGGGGTGTTTCAGACAGAGAGAAAAGCAGCAAAAGAGAAAAATGTGTTTTTTGACCATGAATGCGTGTAAACTGATTGTAGTAGACACCTAAAATGAAAGTATGAACCTGAAAATTAGCATACTTTACTAGGTCATGTTGAATTTAAATTAGAACCAGAAGCATTTTGCAACATATTGCAATTTATTTTCAGGCATGTGGCATTATACTTCAGCAGTATACTAAGCATTGTTCATCTGACCATCATTCCCTAACAACCTGTCCATGATGTCCCGGGGAAAATGATGGCCATATTAGTAATGAGGACGTGGTTGACAGGTGAGGCTGCACCTGGCTTCTGGAAGCTCATTACAGAGTCTTAATGACGTGCCGTGTTCCATAATTAGGAAACTTTTCGGCTCTCTGTCCAATCTCCCTGTTTGGTTGCTGTGCTGGCTGCGGGCAGCATGAGGGCTTTGCTTTGGTTTGACAGCTTGAATGCACTGAGTGTCTTGGAGATCTGCAGAGCACTCATTGGATGTGCCACTGGAAGGGTCTGCAGGAGTTTACACGAGGACACATACAGGATGATAATGGGTATGAGAAAGAGTGAGTTAGGGTCTGGGAGTTGGAACATCTGAAAACTTAGCTGTGTCTGAGTGTGTAATGAGCACATGTGTGTATTTTCCTTTTTTCCTGAGCTACGTTTTCTCTTATATTTTATGTTCTGCTGACTGGACTGGGACAAACTTCCCATGAGTGGTGTAACCGTGGATAAGAAATTGTTTGTGTGTGTGTGTGTGTGTGTCCAGCACATACTGTGTGCAAGCCTGTGTTGGCCAAACTTGGTATTCTTGCACTTGTTAATGAAAGCCAGAAATTTGTGTTTCCAAGCCCAGACCTCTACCTAGGGTTCCAAACCTTTCAGTCTGGCTCGTGAAGTTATTGTAGTGTGTGCAAAACCATATGCATTTGAGTTTCAAAGACTTTGGACATTGCAGGTGTTCTTAACTTTGTGTGAAGCACTGGGATTCAGTAGTTCAGGAGTTTATTGGTATATATACAAATTATAAACAAAGCAACTGATTAATTAGACCCACAGAATGTCTCGTTTTGAAACTCTGTTTGCCAGTGAAGATAGACGCCACTGCATTAAGTTTGTGCAGTTCTAAAACACATCAACCAGACATTAAGGTTATTTTTGTTTGTGAGGCAAGACAATAATTGACCGCATTAACTGTTATGAATGGTGATGGGTCGTCTGATTGTTAATAGAATTTATATTTGTCTGCAGATCTAAATCTCGGAGTATGAAAGCAGGTGTGCACCTATTATAAATCACTGGAAAGTACTGTAGCAGGGACGCAGTGCACTGAGTGCTCTGAGTGTGGAGTAAGGGTGTGTGTGTGCAGCTGCGCCAGTTAATGAGGGCCAGTGTGATTGAGTCGAAGTTTGCAGGTCCTGTCTCGCTGCAGAGGAGAGCAAATGATGAATACACTTCAATCATTTCAAGACAGGCCTTCATCATTTGTTGGAGCTGTCAGACAGTTATCAGGGCTCACTGTAGGCAGCTGGAGAGGAGGCCTCGTCCATAATTGAAAATTGAGTTTAGAAATGTCACATGTATCCGTCCATCCAAATTTCAAGCTGGGAAATCCCCATTGGCACACAGCATGTAGAGGCCTGACAGTACCTATCAATCCAAGCCTCAACATTTTAGTCAATAGAGACAATTGCCAGTGGGGGATTTGTTCATATTTAATAAGGGGCATGTTGGGCAGCTTCAGTTTGAGGATATGCCCCGGGCAGACCTCAGTACTTTCCTAATATATCATTCTTTGAAAGAAAGTTTCTCTGTCTTTACTTACTGTGCACCTGGTTTTAAGACCCCCTCCAATGAAAATTAAGTTTTCAACTTCATCAACATGTTCATATGATGCTTTTTATTTGCTACAAGACGTCTCAGAAGCGAAATAAGCTGTCATGCCACGCCTGAAAATTTCAGCTTTGGAACTGCAGTGTACCAATGACAGCCTCACAAACAAGGATTCAGACGGCTGGGGTTTCATACATCACGTACCTGAGGAACCAATCCCAGCAGTTTGGGAGATGAGGCTACGGTGAAACGAGGGGCATCTGAGGAGAAGCGAGCTGTAGCTACGTGTCAGTATTTTGCAAGTTAAGCTCAACTATATTTGATACAATGGCAGAAAAGTGCTCGGTTTTCTGCTGCAAAGTTGAGAAATGGTGAGCCTTCATGTATTACCAAAGGATCTGAAAAAGTGAGAGCCAAAATGTAGCCTGGAATTCTCCAGAGCAGAGTTTTACTACAAATGTTACACTGAAACCTGACACTGTTCCATCCATTTATCCTGAAGACACAGCGAGTATGAGCTGACATGTTGGTAAGTTTATTTGTCTTATTTCTTATTTATTATATATTTTCGTGTGTTTTATTTGACCATGTCCAACAAATTTGCACTGTGCATTAGCCTACCAAGTTACATGATGATTCATATCAAATGCTAACAGGACATTTTGTGTGGCTTGGAGGAAAGAAAGTTAGTCACAGCAGGCGTTACCAAAAACAATTTGTCAGCTGGGCTGCTGAAGCAGATGATAACTATATTCATGATGATAATTCTGTCTGAAAACTTCACATGACTTTGAGGCTGCTCGCAAAGAAAGCATGCCACGATAAAGGCCGTCCTCTAAGCTGCTGGTATAGCGTTAGTTGGACATGGTGAGGTAGTTCAGGTGTATATGGCACATGGAAGAAGGTTCCTTCAGGGCGCTCTACCAGAACGTGTCAAAGTGGAGCAGGTATGCTTGAGCTGAAGCTGGGCGGTGGGTGGAGATGGAAAAATCTAAAATGTAATTTTGATGAGCGCAGATGAGTGTTTAACATGAGGAGAGGAACTTGAATTTAAAAATGCATCTTCCAAGCCCTGCAATCATTCTTTGATAGCGACTTTCGAAACCAAAAACAGATGATTTAACCTCTAAATCACCAGCAGAGTAACCTTTATATTCTCTGCCACGGGACAAGGCTGACAATTTCACACACACAGATTGAAAGAAACAAAAAAAAGTCCAATCAAAATGCGACTGGGTCCACGGCTAATCCTTTGACTTTCCCATATGCTTTCTTTTCCAAAATCCACAGTGAAGCTGCTCTCTGGTATATACATTCACCTTAGAGTATCCAAGGTCTAGCTCCTCCGCAGTGGTTTCTAAGTGGGGAAAATAGAACGCTAATCTATTCTGGTGTAATCATGCTTTGACCTGGCTAATGGAGGCAGCATACCCCAGGGCAAGATGTAATCAGGAAGACAGTTAATAAAATGAACAAGACCGCTTTACTGATCTTACTAATGTCCCTGACCTTCCCCGAGGGAAGACACTTACACATGTGCAAGCTCGCACACATACAGTCCATACAGTACATGCATCTGCCGTAATGCACGGATACATCATATGCGGTCTTGGTCATGACCATACAAATGGGCTGATTAATGCAAACCCACAGATAACAAGAAGACAGCATGTTGCAAACATCAATTACACAACACCATTATTAGCCTATGGTCCTTCAACCCTCTGCCCATTATCGCTGCACTAAATGGTCTCTATAAGACGGGGTAGATAAAAGGACAGATGAATAACCTGCCCACACTTCACAAAAACTTTCACACAAGTTCACACTCTGAGTTGAGAGAGAGTTGCAAGGCATCGCCTATTTCTGTATGTGTGCTCAGTTTACAGCTGGAGGGGGATTGTCTCTACTCGGGGTCACACATATCAACTCCAGGGAGTGGAGTCACGACTCCATAAACAGCCGTCAATCAAACGCCGTAATGACTGACAAAACAAACGTTCATGTCACTTAGTACAGGGTTATATTTACATGAATAACGCGGTAAACATAGAAGCATTAGCATGGAGCTACATATAGGGTAAATCAGTACATGTACCCCCGAATGCAGATACACATAAACAATCCTTTATAACTAAAATAAAACAACTATCTCAAGATAGAAAAGAACAATGAGAAAAAACAAAATCGAAACATGTCAGAAAGCTGTCAGTTTATGATCCCTCATGGAAGTTCAGCTTAGTTAGGGCTGCCATGACTGCAGTATGTGCACTCGTGCCTGGTAGCTCAGCTGCAACCTTGCACATCCATGCATGTTCCCAATTAACTTCTCTGGCTTTCTCTTTCACACTCTTTCGTCAATATGCAGCCTCTCTTTCGCCGGTCACTGCTTTTTTGTTACTATTGTACACCGACTTATACACCAAATCTGACTGAGAAAGCATTCTGCTTCTTATCTTGTCGCTATGCGTTCAGGTGCCAGACTAGTTTTTTAGTTGATAATATAATAGATCTATCGTTCCCTGACACTATTTCACTTATCAAACACACACGCCACAATTCAAACTTCATCGTAAATAAGATAATAATGAAAATGGATGTAATACCAAATACCAGCAGAAAAACCCTCAAGTTTCTCAGTTCTATCAGACGTCCACTAGTAATGTCTCCTGAATGTTGCTTCACATGAGAGGGGTGTTGAAACAAAAACAAATCTGTCCTTTCAAGTTTAGTTACTGGCCTTGTGCGTCAGCATGATGTAAGACTGCACAAGAAGGCAAATTTTATACATACTTAAAAAAAAAAAATGATGCAATGTACTTTTTTGCTTGCTTCAACAAAGTTAACAGCACCGAGAAGTGTTTAAAAATTTAGAAAGTGTGATGTTGTAGTTTGCGACTTAGAATGTAAGTTATATAGTTATTTAATAAAAGATACCATATGTTAACATAGTTGTAATATTTACTGTAAACACAGCCCACTATTATGAAAAGACATGCATGACATAGTACTGCCCCCGTGTCCATACGCTGAGCCTCAATGTATTGACAGATCACATTCACTCTCCAATCATGGTTTTATGATATTAGCAGTTTAGGTACAGCCTCAGCTCTATCCTTGTGTGGAATGTGCTTCAGTCACTCGGTGGATTACTGCAATGCATCAAGGTGCTTGCTGCAAAATGAAAATGTAATTCTCTGTGCGCTTGAGGGAAATACAAGATGAGGGGTCAGGAATGATTGCTTGTTGGAACACGATCACTAGTTGCTAAAGGGAACTTGTCCCGAAGCTCTGACATTCCCAAATGACAAAGTCCCCGTTATAATTCCCGGAGGCCATTCCAGGGATATGACTAGATTATGGCTGATGAGTGATAGGCTGCATTCAGCGTGGAAGAGGTCTCACCTCGGGGTATGGAAGCAACCTTGTCAGCGCAATATCGCCTCCTGACATCTTTTAATCAAGACGTACATGCATGAACGCATGCATGTAGCCGCGGCCAAATGAATACAGTCATGAGATGGACACCGGGGCATGCAGATGACAGTGACAGAGCTAAACACTATTGGCAGTGCAAATGGTTATTGACAGAGTGTCAGCCTCTGTAAAAGCTGATGGTAATGGAGAAGGAGGTGGGGTTCATTTAAAATAATTAGCTGTGTGGGTTATCCTTGAAACAACCACTTAGACTCTGTTTATCATGTTTCAGATCAGTTAAGTCTGAACGGTCTGCCAAACGAGAAAAATGGCTCCAACACCAGCAGATGAAATCACTTACACTAGTCCATTTCATAAAGTGCATTTATGAAATAAATGTGTGAATGTGTGACAGCTATATTGTTTTATAGAGGAGGACTGCCTGAAAAGTGTCACTCAGTGGCAATATGTGCAACCTTTTGCTGAATTTCCACAACAATGTCCATCTAATATGGACATTAGAGAGTACGTAAGAGCTTTTTACATTAGCAAAGTGTTACAGCCTACTGTAAAACATTGCTTTATTAATTACATCATTTAAGAATCTGTATAATAAACTTTTTGATTTATTGAAAATATAATATAGTAACTTAATTTCTGTTTTTGCTGTATGTATGTGGATTGATAGCATTTTCTCATATGTATTATGGGCTTCTTGACTTGCACACCAGCATATCTTCACGGCTTTTATGCCAGTTTATTTTTGCCAACTTACTGAATTCTCTCTCGAGATCTCCAAAGAAAGGACTAATTGGCTGTCACAAGTTGTGATGCACTAGTCAAACATGAGCGCTGTAGCAAACCATCCATTGCACACACATCAGAACTGCCACCTTCCACAGAAACGCAGTTATGAGAGATTCTGTTACCACCTGAGAGAAGCACAGCCTGTGTCGGGGCATTAAACTCGCAGGAACGTGGCAGGTTACTGCGAGTTCATTGTCATGACAGAGGCCGTGGTGGGTATGCAGACGCACTTAAATGAACACAAACTGTGCAGCAGAACAATAGAAATATTAATTTACATACTCCAGACAGATCAGTGTTTTGTGAGCGTTGCAATCAAAGGTGATGGACTGTCATGACCTTCATGATTGTTGGCAGCAAACAGTAAACAGAAATCATATCAGGGAGCGAGAAAGAGAGAGACTGAAAGAGTTAGAGAGAGTATACAGTAATTGGACTGAGGGGTGATATAACAAAAGAGAAATACTGATATTAAATCACAGTGGAGGGGTCTGGGAGCTGAATACTGCAGATTCCTTACTAACAAGGCACTGCAACACACAACTGATGCTCCTTGTTTTTCTTCTTCTATTGAATTCTCATTGTATTTCCGCTCTCTGGCAACCCCTCTTATGTAACCTCCACCCCAATAAGGCCTCATGAATTCAGCCGTATTGAGCTGAGAGTACACGAGGAAGAAACAGAGACAGGAAAAGCACAGGTTTAAAGCTTATATGCCATTCCCCATTGTCTGCATGTGTTCCTCTCCTTCGCCTTTTTGAACTCTATATTCCCCTTTTCTCTTGGTTTCTCTGCCCTGCTACATAAAGTAGGGAGGCAGAGCACTGGAGAGAAAGGCTAATGTGCCACAACGGGAAACGCCAACCAAACTACACTTCTCTCTTTCCCTCATAGGCTTGCTGTTTCCTGCTTCTCCTCTCCGTTTTTTCTTTACCTCCCTATCGGATTATATTTCTTACATCTTAAGTCTTACTCTTTATTTGTCTTTTTCTTTACAGCGCTGCATTTTTCTTCTTCTGTTGCCTCCCTTCCTCTGCAGTCCATCTGACAGCATGAAACATGACCTCTCACTTTAGCTCAAGTCCCTGAAATCTTTGTTGTTTTTGTAAGTGAAGGGACACATGCAGGCACAGGCGCGCACACACATCCTGAACGCTATTTCAAATGGCTCTGGAGCTGGAGGAAGACAGGGGCTTATTGAGACGAAGCATCGGGCCTTGGGGGTGACAACGTGGGCATGACTGTCTGCCCTGCCAGCCTCCTCTTCCTGGAAACTCTACAGAAACTAAACCCCACCAGAGACCACAGCTAACCACCAAGCGAGAGACAAAGAGAGGGCAGTATTTCAATTCTCTGCCTTTTGTAATTCATCAACACCCTCTAACGGCAATCTGTGCAGTTAAGCTACCACTCCCTGGAAGAAAAACAGGGATTCTACAAGCAGTCTGAAAAAGTAGTGGTGCTGGTCAACTCAACTTATATCATTCCTGCAGAATGGCTTAAAATAGATCTGATGCATTAAGGACACGCTACGCTTTCCTGCTGCAATAAATTCAGACAGTCTTAAAGTTAATGATCTGTGAAATCTGTAAAGCCACTCCAATTGAGCAATGACAAATCATGCAGATGGCTATGATTATTTAATTGTTAGTCATTCACGCAGCTACCTGCGAGAAAGAGCTAAAAGCTTTGGTTAATGTTTCTTCAAACTTTTAAATCATCATGGTGTAATGTTTCCCTGAGAAACACCTGCAAATGCTCTTGGCCCTTATGGACCTAATCTTACACGCCCTCATGCAAGTGTGAGATGTGTCAACATCTTTTTATGTAGAAGTGGAGCTGTGAGTAACACGTTGCAGGTGTTCCAATAACAATCCGTAATTTATACACTGAGGAACACAGGACTAAAAGCAGTATTTTTACACAATTAGCACAATCAATAACTGAAATGATTTTGGAGTGAAAAACACTGAAAATCCAAATTAGTGTTATTTTTTGCAGCATAAGAGGACAGTGCCAAGATGCATCTTGCACAGCTTTGCCAAAAACTGTCTACTGATGTGGCACTTTTAGCAGCGTCAAGTTAGAAAATTAACACCCTAACTACAGTGCACCCATGGCACCTCACAGTGTATTTCTAAATGCTGAAAGATCAATGCTGTCTTAAATACCACCACATATATTCTGCTGGATGAGGGCTGTGGATGTGTAGGTAAAATCAGAACTCAGAGAGAAGTTAAGTGAAGACAGAAATGTTAGGAAAATCTTAAAAAGTTGATTTCTTTTTTGGAAAGCTATAGCTCCTCGTTCAAGCTTTTTCAAAGAGGGGATAATATATACGGAAACAGGCAGAGAGACAGAGAGCAGGGAAAAGGAAGAAGACAGAGACAAAGAAAAAAGCTTGATATTAAACGATGGGTGGAAATCGGAACATTCTGAAGCGCAGATACAGGAAGACTGAACAACAAAGGGAAATCCACTGTTGGTGTTTGCAGTAGTCATGCTACGTTATGTGATCCTGTTAGCTTGTCTGAGTTATTGTACTGGAAGCATTGTGGGGTGGCAAGCACTGAGGAAGCAGTAGGCTTCTTAGAGCCACAGGGATAGAAGGCTAAATGACAGATGATACACAGATTTAAACACCACAGGATGGCCCAGGGCAAGCTGGAAGCCACAGACAAGTACACTTATACGGTAACGTAGTCACTGCGAGTGCATACTAAAACAGAAAAACTCGTACGTTAGGCATGCATATGTGCACACACACTCATTTCCTTTGAACTCTACGGTCCGAGAACAAAGGCATCTTAATGGGCTGACAAAGCTGCACCAAGACTCCTCTACATGCTGCCTTATTTTGTCCTCAACAACAGCCAGTAGTTCCTTTCTGTGCCCCAGGTTTCTGTGCTGACTTTACAAGTTGACGCAGACTGCTCAAATGCACCATTAGTTCTGGTCTCTATGAAAAACCTCATAATGGTGCATCTTTCTAGTAGCACCATCTTACATCACGCCCTTTGGAGAAGTTGGCCCCTAAAATGGGACTCTGCTAACATCCCATGTACATTGGCACGCACAGAAGTGCCTCGATATCGTGCTGTGAATCTAATCTCAGTTTACAGCCCACTGCATGGCTTGAATCTTCCAGTGCACCCTGAAAATGGATTATGATAATTCCATAACTGGCTGGAAAGAAGCAGTCAGGAGGAGCTGTGCGGAAACATCAGTCGCCTCCTTATGACCTCCTGCAGAGGTGCACAGCAAGATGCATCAGTGGAGGGATCCACTCACACATACTTCTATACAACCTTTCATGTTCCTCTTCTCTCCTTGTTTTTCTGCTCTGCATTTGTCTATACTTCCTTCCTTCCCTCCATTCTCGCTGTCTACTCCTTCCTGGTTTTCAACCAGTCCACTGCTTCTGTCTTTATAAACACATGCACACCCAAACGCACACACCTTTTCAAATGGGTGAAAGCTTTGTGAGAACATCGAGTCCTGTTGTGGCGCCCATTGTAAGTGTGCAATGTTGCTGACAACCAGGACAATAAAAAACCCATGGCTTCACATTGAGGCAGAACGGATGGAGAGCGACATGGCATCTCAGAGTCTCCGGCTGTAATATTTCTCAGAGTGTTGTGATGGCGTGCTATTTTCCACTCCACAAGGCACAAAAACCACCATGTACCAAACAATACATTCTCTCAGCGAGAAGTTGAAGGTCCCCACTCGAATTACAATAAAACTGAAGGGGAAAGCATATAAAGCAAATAACATGAGCGCCACATTCCTCTGTATCTACGAAAAGCTGTGTTTGAGCAAAGAAAGTGAGTCAACAGTCAGGCAACGACAGAGACAATGAAGCAATGAGACACAAACGGAGAGGCGAGAATTTTAGTGTGTCTAAAGGGAAACATAACCGGGAGAAATAAATGAACAAAAAAGGAATAAGCTTTTATTGGAAAAGTCAAACAGTCATTTTTTTTCCATTTATGTTTTACAATTATAGTGAAAAAATGGTTGGACGCATTTGTATGGCTCGATGTTTGTGAGTGCCAGGTGACCAACTGCACTGTAGATGTTGATCAAAGTGACTGCAGCTCAATACACAACATGACCTCAACTCTACCATTAAATAGCAGCAGTCAAAGCACATGGCTTCTTCAGCACTCAGTTCCACAGCCTCCATACATAGATGCTTGAATTGTGTTGATGTGTGATGTTTAACAACTGGGTCTCAATTAAGTGCAGCAAAAAAAACTTGTTATTTGCAAACTGGACAGACGAGAGAGTTGTATCAATCCTCTCAGCTAACTCACTTGCTTTTGTGTAATTCTGATGTAGTTTCCTGATTATTAAGGTACAACTTCAGCAAGAGCATCAGCTGCTGCTCTGGGACAGACCGAGGCTGGGAACTGTGGGAATGTGCAGCATCTGGATGGGTTTTACATAACGAGATGAGGTCACTTCTGGAGGCCTTTTAATTTGTGAGCATGGGCAAATTTGGTTGGATTAAGCCCCCTGAATTGCTTGTTTTGTGTCCTCTTCTATTTGCCTGTTGAACACATCTATGGTTATGAGTTCAGCACCTCTGTGGTCTGACTTGGGTTTATCCTCTGAGGAAGCAATTTGGACATCGGGCGCTAAGCACTCTGATTGGACTGAACTGCTGTGCTGGGTTGACACACACCTATGTGAGTAAAGCAACACTCACAAATCACATCAAACTCTTTGCTCCTGTAATTGGCTGGGATTAGTCTGGGCTGAGAAAAGCAGCCCTAAACATGACTGAGCCACAGACACAATTTGCATAATTTAAAACCACAGGGGTTTGTAACGAGTGAATGTGAAAAAAAAAGAATAACAAAAGGGAGGGATTTAGTTAGGCCGGGTCCAGGCAATCAACAAAACACAGACAAGAACTTGATGTCACGCTCAGAGAGATTTAGCCATGTTACTTTATACTCCGGTATGATGAAGTGTAGATTTCACGACAGCTGCAGCATCTCACAATTAAAGGATGGATGTTTTGTAGCAGGTGGCGGTGGTCAGTGTGCCGATTTAGCAGAACAAAGCAGGAGAATATTGCTTGCCAGGCTGAGGGAATCAGTTACTTGAACCATTTATTGTCTTCTTTTTGTCTTTCTAGCCACCATTTCTCTTGTTACACATCGAAAACAAAGCAAATCATCAGATTACAGAGCCAACTCAACTTTTTACCAGATATATTCTCAGTTTATATTCTCACATAGGTTCAGACAGGTGTAAAAATGGTAACCTGTTTTTTTTTTTTATCTTTACATAATGTTTTGAATTACAAATGGCTACTGAGAAGTTATTTCTTCTGGCGCTGAAGCAGAATGTACATGAATGCCAGAGGTCAGACGTTCAGATGTCGTCTTTGTTCGAGTGCAGCTTTAAATAGAAGACGTGAGGAGATGCAAAGCATTTGATCAGTTCGTCTCTGTGGGCGCAAGGTCTTTGAGGTTAGCTCTGCGTGTCAGGATCCTTGGGCCGATCTCCTCGAACAACCTCGACAAACGACATAAGCAGATGTAACTTCCATCGCAAATCTGCTACCTTGTGCATTTCAAGTATGATATTCAAATACGCCCAGGGTATAATCAAATGATGTGAATTCACTTTACACTTTCAACACTCAATTTCAATCCAGTAATAACCCAACACAGGACTGTGAAATCCTTTATCTGTGCTGATAAGATGAACTCTACAACACCTGATACAAAAAACCCCCAGAAATTTCTATCTATTGCTCAAGTGATAACACCGCATTGAGTTTAAGTCATCCGGTGTCTTAATCGCCTTTCACCAAAGCTAACTCCAGCAGGGTTGTTGTGGCCAAGTCAAGGTTGAGGGAAAAGCGTGCGAGGAGTGCCCACTGCAATGCATCACTCTGGGCCGAACAGAATGAAAACCTAAATTGAAAATGGCTCCCACCTTTGTCGGGTCAGTGATCTATGTGTGTGTCTGTTCATGTATGTGTGTGTGTTTCAAAGAGAGACAGAAAGACAGAAGGGGATGAAAGTGCATGTAGAGCACTTTCTTGAGCAATGGAGTGCATCTGCATGAGAGGCAGGTTGAAATCTTGGAATCCTCATAGTGTGTTAGACATATAAAAATTGCCTTTCACGGTGCTACATAAATCAAAAAGGACTATGCAAGGGTGGCCTTTCTCTCCCTCTCTTTCTCCTCCCTCTCTCCCACTCACCCTTTTTTCTCAGACTCGCCTAAAAAAAACACATTAGCCTTTTAACTCCTGTTCCTTCTTCTGTGTTGGCATGAGTGTGTGTGTGTGTGTGCGCACCTGTATGTCGTCTTCTGACAAAAGCTGCTCTCGACAAGCCGAGCCTGCCCCTTCTCTACACCCGTCTTATCTGCTAACATCGTGATCCATCACGCTACGGTTCACTGGAACCCACATCCACCCCCACCCCCCAACACCACGATCCCCCACTCTCATCCTCACCTCCACCCTTCAGGCTTGCCTGCCTGACCCAGCTCCATCCTTCCCCTCACACTCAACTTCCTCTCCGCATCCCGCTCTCTCGTTTCCCCTCTCTGTGCACCACGCTCCCTCGACCCCACCCATCTGCGCTCCATTTCCTCCATCCTCCCTCCCTCCGAATCTCCCTCGTTCCCTGCCCCCCCTCTCCCTCCCCTTTCCCTTCATCAAGTGTTTATCTCACTGCCTGCACTCCAGCCATCCAGGCTGCCAGGGGAGAGACGGAGAGCTCTCTCCCCCCGGGTCGGTGACCCTTGTCAGGGGGACAAACTGCCCACTGCTGCTTGCCTACACAGCTGGAAAATTAAGGACTCGTGGGGGCGAGAAGGTTCACCGTGTCCGTGAGTGTGAGTGTGGATGTATGTGTGTAACAGAGAGTGAGAGAGGTACTCATAGATCAGCCTGTGTGTGGGAAAGAGGGAGGTACAGTCAGATCGGTGTATGTGTGACAGAGTATTAAGAGTCTGTGCAGCTTCTGTTTGCTGATGTGTGTGTGTGTGTGTGTGTGTGTTAGATCAGGTTAAACAGTCGTGTTTAGAGAGGAAACATGCTGCAGATGGTTGTGGGTGTCCAGCTGTTACTCCATCTAATGGTTTAATGAGTATCACAGCGTTCATCCAACTCACTATCTCCTCCTCTCTTTGTCTCTCTCTTCCACATTAGCCTGTTGGCACGCGACCACACAACTATTTTGCACAACCCCCCCACCGTTAAAACTCACATTGCATTTTTGTTCCCATCCTTGCATTTACAGTTGATGCCAAACATCAACTTCTGTTTGTTTTCCATGAAGGTATGAAGTACAAAGCTAATACTCTGTTCTGTTATTGTTGCGTAACACTTGTGCTGTTCTTTGATCGGAATCCAAATCAACTGCCCTTTGGGACTGAAGCAAACACCAAAGAGAATCGAGCTACTTTCCTTCCATTCAATACTCATTTTTTTGAGGAGGCTTGCCTACATCATGTTTTTTTTCTATTTTTCCTGAGAGCTACTTGGTTTGTGAGAACGATGCAGGTTGAGTGGCTCGTAACTGACCAGCCTGCTTTCAGGTCTTTGCGCAAAGGTCTCATTCAAATGTTTGTGGCGGTTAGGCAGGTAAAAGCAAAAGAAGAGGGCAATGCATCAAAAGATATTTCCAAAAGGTGAAAGCGGCACCATCCTGGGAAGAAAAATTCTGTTAAATCAAAATAATTCAGCATCTTCTAACTTCAGTTAGGTCATGTTCATGTACACATGCAGAGCTATAGTTAAAAAACAAAGAAATCTCAGCAACTGAGGCCAATTGGTATGTTGGTTTTATAGGAAATTGTTACATGTGGCATTATAATAAAGAAATAACCACAGACACCTACGTTGTTAAAAAATGACATGTGCAAGTTGAAAAAGTACACATCAAATGAGCAGATATTACTATTTATGCATGCTCCTTCTATAGAAAAGACCTGGCTGTATATTTCAGACAAAAATACCAACTGCCAGCACACTCGTCACTTTTACTGGAGTGAATAGCTGCAATTTATGAAGATGGCAAACGCATGTAAACTGATCATTCACAAGCATATCGGTGTCCGGGGTCAGGTGGAATCATTCCCCCCAACCACAGTGATCACGGTGAAGCTACATTTTCATCCAGTTTGGACGTGTCTGTATTGACCAGGTGCAACATTTCCTGTCGCAAAAACACCCAAATGTTCGTTGCCTGAAAGGGTACGTGTGGAGTGCTGCTGAGCTTTTTCATTCAGTCCAGGACCTCCATGTCTTGCCTTATGGGTACAGAGTTCTGTACCTCATCTGTCTATCTACCTACAGGACTGAGTTACCTCTTTTTACTTGATCCAGTTCTTTTCCTATCATCTACAGCCTGGAACTCCACTGTGCTTGTATCTCCGTGATGAGCTTCTGTTGAGGCAGCTCTCTGTCGGCGGTAGCAAGAACACAAATTTTTTTCCAACTGAGGGAAACTTTGTTGCTGCCAGAGATTACACAATGAAAAAAAAGGTTCCTAAAGATATAAAGAGTTTAAAAAAAAAACGTATATTACAGTATCTACTGTATCACCTGCTAAATATAAGAAATAATAACAATCATTAATCATATTGTAATTATTGCTGGCACTGAATGAACATCCTTGCACTGAAGTCCTATTATAACCATGGTATCTCATTAGAGACTATGGGAGCAGATATTAGGACTATGTCAAGTTGATGACAAGGATATGTTGATACCGCGGAGGACAGGAATCAAAGGCTGTGTATGACACATGAACAGTATGCACACAAAAACACACACAAACAATTGGAGCTGAGTAATTACACAAGAACGTTAGATCGTAAACCAACATTCGGTGAGACAAACATCATAAATATTCATTAGTTTGTTTATTTTCCCTGTGTGAGAAACGAGGCAAAAACCTCTGCTCCGCGGAGATGTGTCATCGGCACAAATGAGCACAGACGCAGGCCCGGACACACACATAAACGCCCTGATATTAACATACTGCCACGCACGGACATAAAGTTTATGACAAACAGAAGCAGGCAAATGCATGCCAACACAGGACCGCCATCAAAAAGCGCAATGATGGACCCATGCAGCAGGTTGATTTCACACACACAGACCACCGCCCCATGTCAAAGCTGTGAAAAAATAAATAAACAAATGAAATAAATCTTCTTCAACTTTGTCTCTCTAACTTTCCCTGGGTTGGTTTTAAAGGCCCTCAAGGTCAAGTCGGATAATCAACTTTCCTCCCTGTGTTGCTTCATTAGCACCACTGAGTGATATTTCCTCTGTTTTTCTCCCGTTGTTTTTCCAATTGGTCTAATCTCTCTGTGCCCCAATATCCCGCTGTAATCCGAGGGCTGTGCTAAAACAGCCTCCAGTGATCGCCGCACACACGCTCGCAGGCGCCAGTAAAACATGCACTTGCTGATGCAGACGCTCAGCTGCATGCACAAACACTAACGACGCTGGAAATACTTCATAGTCTGTGTTATATATGAGTGTGTGTGAGGGAGAGGCAGGTAAAATGGCAGCGTGTATGCATATGCAAATGCGGGGACGCATGTCTTCATAATGGAGCGGGATCCTATTGCGCGTGTGATCCATCACTGAAACCCGTTACGTTTGATGATGAGTTTGTGGTCATGCGCCACAGCTCACCGTGCGAGCATTGTCTCTGGCAACCTTGGGGAGGACAAATGGAGAGCCAAGGATTGCCTTAGAAAGCTTCATAATTGAGATCAACCCCTCAGCTTGTGGCAAATGAGAAGACAATATTATAATTGCTCCTCGAGCGAGCTGTTTCTATTTTTCCATTTGCTTTTTATCTTTCTGCCAGGCGGTGGCCATATGGTGCATTGTTTATGTGTATGCGCTTGTTTGGGTGTGCTGGCGTGTGTGTGTGCATGTGAGAGGGAGCAAGTACAGCTTAGAAAATCCCATTAAGGGGGATATGTATTGGTTTGCTGTGTTATTCAAGGCTTTCTGGGACATTAGTACCGACATATCTTTCAATGTCAGAGCAAGCTGCAGAAAACAAACTAATCTGCTTCTCCTTCTACCCTCCTTCCTCCTCTCTTCTCCCTCTTTTACTTGTTTTCTTTCCTCTGTCACTCTCCATCAATCTCTGTCTTACACGCCCCCTACTCTCTATTTCTTCCCTCTTTTCATCGCTATGCTACTGCAAGATGCAACATTGTCCTTCGTCCTTCTTTCTGTCCTTCTCCTCTCTTTTGGCACCATGAAAGTCTGAATTGATAAGTTATTAGGAGTCTTTTTTTGGAGTTGGACACGGGTTTCAGATGTGCTCAATGTTATGCTGTCAATCTCTGAACTTTGCGAAAATAAGGAAAAAAAAAAAGCTGTTTCTGGATCAACTTTCCTCCACTATCTTATGTACTCAACAACAGCAATGAGCCACATCCCAAACAACACAACTAAACAAATGAAACGCATGAACCTGTCTTGGTCTCCGACAGAATTACACAATGGATTAATCCCTATTCTGCTCAATGCAAGCTAAAATCCAGGTGCTTGCTTTGTTCTCAGTCGGTAAGTTCAAAAACAACAAAAACATGAAGCACACCGATGTACGTGCTGAAAATCCCACACAAAGCTGACTGTTGTAACAGCTGTAGCATATTTTTTCCTTTTTCTCATTCACACTGTGCTTGTCTGTATCAAAGGTGCAGTACGCTGGGTATGACAGGAAATGGCAAAAGGGTTTTCTTGATTCTAACCCGATTTCAGTTCCTCACCACAGTTGCAAAATACAACAGGGTGTCTCTAAGCACACACATTACCTGCAGCACGAAAGAGGTGAAACTAAATGAACACGTTGATTATTAGTACTGCAGGACTGCAATAGCTTTAACTGCAACGAACAACAGCCATGAAGAAGAAGATAAAGAAGACAGCTGAAAGAAATTTCGGAGCATTGATAATGTTTAAAGTGTTGTTGATGTTTTGAAAGTGCATGATATCTAAACTCATCAGTGGCACATGATTGTTTCTGTCTGACATGTAGGCTCAAGCTCTGTGGTTTGACATGCACCTATGTCCTTAAAACCTCTAATCATTCCTGTACAGATGGCCTGAAGTGTCTATCCAAAGCACACATTCAAAGCTGTTCTTTAACCATTTGGAGTGCACGCATGGTTTTGGTCTCTTTTTAAGTTTAATGAAGTTTTATCTCCAACGGTCAGCATACCTGTCCGGGGCTACTGGCATTGAGTAACACCCTGAGGTGGCGAGATTTCGATATCTGCCTGGGTGTTCTTTTGCAAACAGATGCCTGCAGATGCCTGTATCTGGGCTTTATTAGCTGGGAAACACAATGTGACCACAGCATGAAGACTCCAAGTTCAATAAAAATTGCTAACAACACCACAGAAAATGAATATTTTACATATTTTTCTTCTTACAGTGTGTCTCCCAAAAAAGATATATCTATCTCAATAGACACCGATGTTTATATACAGACAATCTATACTTATATTTTGGCTATTTACTATGTCATTTATCAGCGAATTGCCTCAATTCTGTAATATTTGTTTGTTTGTTGTTGGCCTTGATTGTAGCTGCTGTCGCAATCGTATCCTGGAATGGCTCAACATCAATAGAATCACAAAAATCTTAGCTTCCAACAATGAGTTGCATGAGTACAAACTTAAACGCAGCAGTTGTGAACATAGATGGGAGCGTACCTAACACTCTGACAGAGGTAGAAAGGCACCAGGTTGCTGTGAGACTGGTTCAACATCTCCTGTGACACAGCAAGTGAAGAGAGCTGTGAGACACAGCCACGGTAGGCTGATCAGTCCAGTGCACGCTCTTAACATCAAAAATTAGAAAATGAGTATTTGTAGCCGCATTAAAGCTAATCTGATATTCAGCTGTGCACATATAGTGCAGGTACCAATCAATAATTATCTTTTATTATCGGATTCATTCATTAAATGCACTTATGGGGCAACCAGAGCTCAGTGTGCAGATTCATCAGATTTTCCAGTGATTAATTTCTGTGTTATTCAAATGAATAAAATTCCAGTGAAGACTTTATATGAATAGAATACAAAAAACACTTTAAAAGCATTTTTCAGAAAAATACCTCTCTTTTTTGCCTAACTAACTAAAGAATCACTTATTTTGAAAAAGAAGGGTGATGACAGATCTAACTTCACTGCAAAGGCGCATGAATATGCACTTACTCACCTGGAAAAAGGCGATCCTGGCTACATCATTATCACATTGAGTTAATGAGGTTTCATGGCTAACAGCTTTGTCCTGTGTTAAAGGTCAGGTCTGTGGATGCAGTAACTCAACGCGATGGTAAAAAAAAGATCCGAGACGCATGCAGCCGTGTGTTGATGTTATTCACCTAATACCTACTGCACCAGCAACCTAATATTTAAAAAGTCTGTGTATCCCTTTGAGCAACACACTGAATCCCTAGAGCCACGAAAATGAGAATTTCCCAAAGGAGATCAATAAGCTATTGGGTTCATTTAATCATCGCTCAGTATGCTTACATCACAAATCTCACCCTCTTGAATGCTAGCCACGCAGAGCTTTTTCCTCTGAGGAGCATTCAGTTTAATGTTGCTGACTGACAACAATCTCCACCCAGTAATATCAGGAGCATGGACATCCACAGGGGACAACCTCACAGTGATAATAACCAATGCACACACACATAACTGCAAACACACACACATTCTTTCACAGATGTATCACCACTGAATGGAAGGAATACATTAAAATGCTCAATATACTTGGTCCATCAGCCAGAGTGCCTTATGAAACACACACACAGACCCTCACACACACATGCATCCACACACATATCAATTTAATTTATGCTGGGTCGGCGATTCTTCTTTAAAGACATGAAGCCAGGGCAGTAATACATGTTAGTTAGATTTGTTGGAAGCTCTCTCAGTGCATTAGTGTGTATATGCGTGTGTTGTATTTCCGCGTGTGGTGCCTTTGTATATGTTCTGCCTAAGGCCCACCCTTCAGCGCCAAGCATTTCAGAGAGTAGATGAGATAAAAAAGAAGAAGAAGTATATGGGAGATGGAGAAGAAAATAGATAAGGGGGAGAAAAGAAAACAGAGAAGCTGCAGAAAGAAAACAGAAAAAATATAAATAGAGAAGTAATGAAAAATAAAGATAAGGCATGCTTTGTGTGGATGTTTGTGTAACTGCAGCGAGTGGATGCTGCAATGTGTGATTACACTTGTTTTTTGTGTTTATGTCCTTGTGTTTCTCAAAGATATCTCTATTTTTGGTGTGTGTTTTTGAATAATATGTGGGTTGGGAGACATAAAGGGCTGGAGTGCACATCATCAACTTTGGTGCTCTTTCTAGAAAGATCCCTATTTCCTGGGAGTTTCGTCTCTGTTTTTTAGCAGCAGATTTGTGCATCTTGTATTCTCGCAACTACAATACGAAGTGAAAAACACACCGTCATCCCTCCCACGACTCACCTGACCTGCCTTTGCTCCAGACGCAGAAGACCATTAAGTAGCTCAATGTGTCATGTTGAACTGTAATGCACATAATGGCAGTAACAAAATCATTAGCAAATTGTTAACAATACCGTGTGCTGAGCGCTGCCTTTTGTATATGGGTAATGGTCTCCGTTGTAGGCTCTTTATATTGACTGGTGACTAATTATGGCTGAAAAGAGCAAAGGCAGGAAAAAAAAAACGAGCGCTGTTTGAACCTGCTCCATAACAAAAGCCCGCAATCAGAGGTGTGACATGCAGCATATTAAACATCAATATCTTTTATTAAGACAGGCAAACAACATTTTTTTGTTTGCATAACTCTTAAACTCTGATAGAACCCTCATACACTCAACACTGAGGATAAATTGAGACTTTTAGAAATCATCCTTATGTCAGTAACTAATTTAAGAGCAACTGCGATGTAAATGTAGACGCTCCAGCTCTTACAGGTGTAACACCAATGACACAAAAGTTGTCTCTGAAGGGTAAGATGATATTAAATTAAATTAAGCTACAGTATTAATTATGTTCCAAGTCTTTTCTTTTTCACGTATTATGGATTTAAAAGTAAAAGTTAATTAAGGACGTACATTATAAAGAACACTGAAACGTGACAGTGAACTAATTTAAACTATTTTTTTTTCAACCTGAGAATGCTCCTCTGTGTGCAGCTGTTTTTAATAACCTGCTACGTCAATGAAGAGACTTGTGATGCGTATGAACGTTCCCTCCTACACACAACTAAATATACACAAATGAGAACTTCAGAAAACTTTTAGAAAACTATTTTTACCTTTTGCGTGTCTACCTCTCGCTAAGGAGAGCAGCCCATACCGTTTGGCCTTTGGCTGTGCCTTGAAACAGGAGACTCATTTCAGCTTTCAGCAGCTGCAGGTACATTAGACAGATTTCGCTCCAATGAAAAATATGACAATGTGCAAAAAACTTTTCAGGAAAGCACAACACTTTCCTTTGGACATTTGTAGGTTGGTAGGATTCTTGCATGACTGGAAAACTAAATGATCAAAGTCCAGGTTCCAGGTGTGGAAACAAAATCAGTTTGGAAAAGTTCATTTTAGTCTGCACTAGAAGAATAAGTCAAAATTTGTTGCCGCTTGATATATTTTGTCTCACACTTACACTTTACTCTGCTTGCAGTATTACAGGGTTTTGCTAATCAAAGGCCCAGTGTGGAGGGTTTAGTGGCATCAAACAGTACCCCTTGCATCGTGTTCCCTTTCAAAATGTTTAGGAGAACCTACGGTGGCTGGAAAGCAATGAAAAAGGCAAAAGGCGCTCTCAATAGTCAGTGTTTGGTTTGGTCTGTTCTGGGCTACTATAGAAACATGGTGGTGGAACATGGTGGACTGCGTAGGCGAGGACCGTCTCCCTCAAAAACTCAACAGTTATTATTTTCAGGTGATTGCACACTAATTACAACATACTTATTTATATTAATATTATTATTCCAATTCTACCAAATTCTGCCCATAGAGCCCCCTAAATATTACACACTGGTCCTTTAATTCAGGTCAAACAACTAAATGCACATTTTTACTGTTTCACTATACTTCTGCTCAGGTAAGTTCCACTTTTTGTCTCTGTTTGTGTTCAAAGAGAATTTGTGCACTCTGCCCAACACTGGGCAGACTGGGAGCAGAGAGTATTTGACATGCTGGGGGAACAGTGGCCAGCAGGCATGGACAGCTCACTCTGTAGCAATGCCAATATGCACTCACACACACTCACACACACACACACACACACACACGGACACACACACACACACACACACACACACGGACACACACACAAGTACTGAGTGAGAAAGAGTCAGAGTGCTTCGAAAACTACACAGATATGGTGCACACATCAAAAGCTCACACCATACCACCACCATGCACACCCCCCATTCACACAGACAGATACACAGTCACACACCACGGCCATAACGCTGCCACTCTCATGAGTTTGTGTGACTAAGAGACTGTGGCAGAGAAAACGATGAGCACAATGAGAAAGAGAGAAAAAGAAATATGAAGCGAGAAAAAGTGGAACCGAGGAAACAGAAGAGAAAAAAGGAGAGAGATGCTGCCCTCGCAAACACCTTATTACTCCAACCTAATGTACTGTAAAGTGTTATACTCTTTTCCTTTGACAGCAGCACCTGTGTGGCTATGAGCTGTAAGTGCTGCACTCAGGTAGACAGACATGGTGCGGGATAAGACACATGATTCTGTCAGCACAACAGACGACAGCATTATCCTGGGCAATGACGCATCACCGCGGCAACAGCAACCAGAGAGCACACATTATGAGATGTAAATGATATGGGCTTCTGTGTGACGGATCACACTTTGTTGCTCGAGTTCTTGTACAGCCTCTCTCGCTAAACACAACTGTGTAAAAAAAACCTCATCCGCCTGTCTACTAACACACACACACACACACACACACACACACACACACACACCTGCTGTTCTGCTGTTTCCCATTAGCAAACCTTCTACCACCACTGTCACAGATGTCTTTAAGTGTCTCCTGCTCTAACCCATCTAAAAAGCTGTGGAAAGGTTCCAGGCTAATTCCATCCATTAATTTGCTGCGCTATATAAAGCCTAACTTTACACATCTGCCTCGAACGCCTCTTATCACCTGAGTGAACATCACTCAGCTCCCCTGCCCATAACGGGCGGGGGGCAAAATGCTGCCTGCAACCTTGACGGGAGGCGGATTCTCATCAGTGCATTTAAAGCAGGGAAAGATAGAGAGGATAATTCAATGTTAATTAGCATCTTGTCTACAGGGGGTAAGAAAAGGAAGGGAAAAAGAGAGGCAGACACTGGGGTGATGGGGAGAGTGAGAGAGACGCCTGAGGACCCTGGTGATAGTTCTCCTTTCTCTTGTCTTTCGATATATTAGCTCTTGTTCTCTCTCGGCCCCTGACTTGATTCTTGCCTCCAGTGCTTTCACAAATTAATGACACCGTAACCAGAACATTAGCCGGGTAATGAAAGACATGGCACAATCGGGCGTGTGGGCACAATTGGCTAATAAAAACTGATAATACATGAAATATAAAGGGATATCAAAATTAGCAATGGCATAATCCCAAACAGTTAAAAGCCAACAAAGTTCTTGTTGATCATATTCTTTTATTTTTTTAATCAGCAAAAATCTAAAACGAAGTAACAAGAAAACTAGGTAAAAGGTGGCTGACATAAAAGCCACACAGCGGAGGAGTCAGCAGCACTCATTGTAGATTAGTTGTCTATTTTCCAGTCAGACATAATTAGGAACAGACTTTTGTCAGCTAGCCGTGTTCACAGCAGCGCACCATTAGTGCCATTGGTACCTGCTATTTTTTGCAGAGACACAAGAGCTTAAGGGTGAAAGCGAGGGAGAAGAGAGAGAGAGAGAGAGAGAGAAAAGCAATTGTCTGTAAAGGTTAATGATGAACATCAAAAACCACAAACGTGAAAAAAAAATAAACAAGTGGTTAACCAGTGCTGCAAAATAAAGTCATTAGGGTGCAATGCAAGACCTGTGAGTCTGTGTCAGCGTGTGTTTGTGTGTGCGTGGAATATCGCAGCGGTCGGCTTGCTGTGACTTGTGAGGCAATAACCGAGTCCAGAGGTGCCCAAGGACTGGACTGCAACAAAGCCACGCATACACACAGCCTCATTATCCCCAACCACACTCATGTCTCATCTCTGGCCACACTTGTTTCTTTCATCACCTCCTGTGTCCATCACACGCTCTGCTCCTTTGGCTGTTACGCTCTTTTTACACCAAAGAGCAATTTTCAAACCTGTGTTTCTGTTTGCGGCTGTTCAGGGCAGGACTCTTTTAAACCTGACTCCGTGAGCAATTAGAACTCACAGCTGCTGCGACACGGCTCATGTGGGGTGTTACGTTCAATTTAACTAGAAGTAAATAATATAGCAAAAATCGAACAATCACAACTTGTTTACTATATGGTGTCTTCGGCGTTGCTCTCACCTCTGGGATCTATTATTCTTCATCGAATGCCCTACTGTACATATCATGTGCTTGTCAGACCCTGATCAGCACTCCAATGGTCACCACAGTCCTTTTGCTCAACCTGTGACTAGTTTGAACAGTTTTGTGTTTCAGATGTTCCCTCTGCTCCACTTTCTCTCTCTTCAGCCTCCTCCGTTATTACTCTGTACATTTTCTTCCCCCTCTCCATCTACCTACTGTATATAGCTGCCTACTTTTACCTTCTTTTTAGTGGCTTGTAACATTTTAACAGCCAATAAATAAGCGAGCATAACAAAAATTCCAAAATGTGATAAAACCCGAAATAATAGCGGTTTAAAATGATAGCATTTTACCAGCAACAGAATAACTTTTGACATGACTGGACAAAAAATTACATTGACAATTGTGGCTTTATGACCGCCCCAGATTGACTGGATGTTGTTCTGCTGGCAGCAAGTGGAAGCTTTCCTTAGCAGAGACAAAAAGGCTGAATACGCAGCACTTTCAGCAATCTCTTTTCAGGCTGTTCAGGATATCATCTCAAAACATTGTGATCTGCTGTGACTGAAGTTTGCTGCTACTTTTCACAGTAATTTTGATGGAGTAGGTGACAGGATGACATAGTTATCTTTGACAAAAACAGCTTGAGTTGATTAATGCTATATCAAGTCAATAAGTATTTATAAGTTAACAATACGTTTGACTTTTATGTGTAACTTAATCATTGATAAGGTTACTGAATGAAGAATCTGTGTCATTATTATGGTATAATAGACTTAATTGCACAATACATTAAGTCAAAGGTTATTCATGAAAGCAGGAAACATGTGTTGCGGCATTGCCTCTAAATTGCGCACGTATTAAGACACTTGCATCTCAGCGAAAGAACAGTTCACTGGATTAATGAGCTCATTTATTTGATGGAGACATTTCTCTCTCCATTAGCTGGAATGCCATAAATGATTCTATCAATCCCTCCAGGCAAGTCTGAGAAATAAAGAGAGGAACAGCATGTGTTTTCACGTTAACAAATGCTCTGCGAGTCAAAGTTAGTGTGTGCACATATGTGAATAAGTTGGGAAATGCGTGTGCATGAGTGAGAGAGGAGTTTTAGTAGTTTTGTTCAGCGAGGAAACAATAACCCAACCTTCACCATGTTTTCAATTTCCATAATCATGAACCAGATATTACAGAAAACAAGCAAGAAAAATTGAAAACACTGGTATTGGATTTAAACAAAATTGTGACTGAACATTGTATATACCAAGTCGTTGAGAGTTGTAGTGAGACATTTCAAGTGGTGACTAGGATATCGCAACAAGGAGTTACGGTGAAGTGCAGAATATTGATTCTACAGTGCTCAGCCAGACAGACGTGACCTATGACTTCATGTACATGACATAATGTACATTCTCCACAGAGAGAAGGAAGAAAACTGCTTTGTCTTTTCACACTAACCTTTCCAGGCAACTCCAACGACTCCTCTGCGGCTGTGTATATGTAAGAGATGTGTGTTTTTATCTGTGTCTGCATCTGCACAAGGGCTTCTTTGTGCAAGCCCCGGGCCAGTGGTTGTTTACAGGTTTGTAAGGCTGAAAAGAATGATGCTAAATCATTAGTGAAGGGTGCTAATTCTCTTCTAAAAGCTGTGATTCCAACACTAATGGAAATAGTGTTCAACAGAGTGAGTGGAAAGACAGGGCAGAGAGGGATGGGGTGGGAAGAAAAGGGGATTTAAAGAGGAAGGACGAAAATAATGTGAGGTAAAATTGGAGGTGAAGAATGGAAGACAGGGGACTTGAAATGGTAAATGGGATGAGAGTGTGAACAAAGGGGGAGCAGGGGAGGAAAGTGTGGAGGGAGAGGAGAGAATAAATAGATAGAAATGGATAAAAGTAGATGCAGAAGATGATGGGGAGTGGTGGAAAGATGAAGAGCTGAGATGGAGGAAGGAGAGTGGGGAAGATGGAGAGAAAAGGGAAATGCTGCCTGAGTTTGTGTGTCTCTCTGAGCTGCGTCTTTGCGTGTGTGTGTGTGTGTGCGTGTTGCTGCATGCATCAGCATCGAGCTCACTCATTACTCCAGTGCCCAACTTGTGAATCGGTGAATGATGGGCAGACACAAGCTGTGTGTGTTTACAGGTGCAGGATGTGTTTGAGCGAAAGAGATGTGATAAAAAAAATGGATAAAAAGGACAGAATATGTCAAGGAGGTGAGCGAGGGGTCAGACAATTAGTACAATTACTGCAAAGTTCCAAATTAGGGGTGTCACTGGTGGCAGAATATAATTCCCATTTAACGGTTCGTTGAGCTCTAAAATGCCAGCCCTAGTGTAATAGATGAGATCTGGATGGGAAAAAGTAGGAGTGGAAGAGTAGGAAGTGTGGCTCTGTGTGTATAGCTGTGTGTGTGTGTGTGTGTGTGTGTGTGTGTGTGCCTGTGGTTCACAGTGAAAATGCTGTTGACAGTGTAATTTGATGAAAGCTGACAGCTAATTTATGAAGCATATTTTTGGGTAAATGATTTTTCCCGGTCCCACGTTCTCAGTCATTCTAGACTGGTAATTGGATTTCCCTAACTTGCAAGGTAGTGAATTAGGAGTAAACTAGTTAATGAAGGAATGACTGACTGACTGTGTGTGTGTGCGGGTGCGGGTGTGGGAAGGGTGTCTGCATGTTTGTGTGAGTTCACGCAACAGCATTTCGAGATTGAGATCGTATTAATAAAGTGTGTGGGTTTGTATGTGCGTGTGTGTGTGTGTGTGTGTGTGTACGCGCACACTATGTTTGTAGGTGTAGGTACCATCTCTTAGTGCAGTGGAGGTTAATGGCAAAGTTTCGGTCTGCTGCACTAATACCCAACTAATACTAAGCACCTATTGCTTTATTCCTACTCATTCAATCAAGGACCATGGACACACATACACATACACAGACACACACATAGGGATACTTTTAACAACCCCCCAATCCCCTCTCTCTCCCTCACCCTCTTTCTATCTCCTCTCACTCACTCTAATTGCCAGGAGTGTCTTGTCTTTATGAAGCTCTCCCTAAGGTGGGTCTTTGTATGCATGCGTCTATGAGTGTGTGTATGTGTGTGTGTGTGCGTGCGTGTGAGTGTTGGCCAGAGGAAACAGAGGAAAATGACAGAAAACGGTTCTGACAGTGACAGCAAGCTTGTTATTCTCATAGTGAAAAACAGCGCTGTGAATAATACTGTGCACACACACATGCACACACACACGCGCATGTCTTCCTCAAACAATGCATTAGACTAAATATCAAGCTTTGACACCGACTGCGCAAAACAAGAGTAAAACACAGCTGCAAGCACTCGCCTATGCCTACTGCATAAAAACTACTCACAAGCGTGTTGAGATTCAACTAAACCCGAGCATAACACAAAGCAAATGAATCTAATCCAGGCCAAACCTTATACAACTCAACCATTTTACAAGCCAGCCTAACTAATCCAAACCAAACTGACACAAAACCCGACCAGGCCTTGCTCAAGTACATTACAGCCAAAAGACTGAGTCCAAACAAATCTAATGCAAATGAATGTAATCCAAGTTAATCTACTCAGAATGAGCCCAGCCAGGCCACAACTCACTTCCAATGGTCTGTTGCAATACTATCATCTGTAGTTCTAGTGCTGGGTAAAGACGGGATGAGAGCAACAGTTCAAACACACAGATGGGCGACAAATTAAAGGGAAGAGGCAGCATAGGGTGTGTTAGCAAGGTGCTGGATCACAAAAAGCCACCAGAGCAGCTTTAATGCTCTGTGGAATTGAGGCAAATTTCTGTGCCCCACACATTCTGTGAAATGTCTGTGCGTGTGGAAAATAAGAGGTATAGAGTATACATTAAATATAATTAATGACACTTAAAATGTGTCAAACCCTGACAAATCCACTGTTTAGTCTTAAATGAATGAGTGGGAGGAGATAATGTTTGGAAAATAAGCAACAGATAACTCATACCCAGCATATCAGGCAGAAGGCAGCAGTGTCAGGTACTAGCTGTCTTTTGGAGTACAAACTTGGGGGATTTTACTATTCCTCATATTTACTTTTAACCTGCCATTATATCATCATTCCAGAACATCAATCTGCTTTCCAATCTCCAGAGATGCTTTTTTTTCTTTTGCAATTCATTGATGAAGGTCCGTTGACTTGTGCCTGCTGCTTTCTCGACATATTCATCCTCCGATTTACTAGGGACTCATATGCCAGCCTCCATCCTGGCCCTCGTCTTTTGTGTACCGTCCAGCTCATCTGTGAGGGTCTTTCTCCTCAAGTACACACCTTCTTGCTTTTTTTCTGTCCTCTTTATCCAAGTAGCCACAGTGCTTCTGCCTGACTCTCCCCTTTTCGTTACGGCCCCCCAGCAGACCTGACATGGTCATCAATGAGCTTGTGAGCCACCGGAGACTTCTCCTTCTGATTCTCCATGGCCAACTCTTCAACGGTCAATCCTCTCTCAACACTGACCTGTTCATGAGATAGGACATGTGGAATCTTGACCGCATCCTGCACTCTGGAAAATGATGGCTTTTGACCACTCCATCTGTTTTGGTGTCAGATTCCTTGAATTTAGCCTGAAGACAAGCTGAGTCGCCAAACTCCCTAATCCCTCAGAGGACATGATCACACTCTGCCTCATTTACATGTTTAGCCTCAACAAGTAGCTCCTTAGATCCGGCCATGCGTCTTTGGCTGCTCTCTAATTGGTGATGCTCTGGAGCCTTTTTCAGCAGCTTGTCTCTTGTGCTCTCTTATTGTACAGATAGGTACAAATATGGTGTGGACAGCAGTGCTTCTAATTTGACTGCTTTATTACGCATTATTATAAAATAGCATAACATTACATAAAATCAGATATGAGTGAAAAATAGTCACACTTCATTTATGTGTGTGCGCCTCATAACCAGCAATGTCTAGAACACAACATTAACAATTACACCATCGAGATGTTTATCCTTCAAGCACGGTCTGCTTGCAACATGGTGAGGAAGAGTGACGCATGCATCCTGTTGCTCACAGGCAGGGCAAAAGCAGGACAGCCAGTAAAGGCTAGACAGTCCGCAAATCTACATATGGCCACATGACCACCACACCTCTGCGGTCAAGCATTTTTTGGCCACAACATCTGAAATGGACGTTTGCTTGGTAGCCGCCGCCTGGCGCTTCCTTTAGCATGGCTAGCTATCGCTTCCTCCCACGTTCTTGAAATATGAAATGGTTTTCTACGCAGTACCAATTTCGCAAGCCCTGGGTCCTGGTCTTTTTTGAGGCACGCAGTGTATACTTTTCCACTGTCTGTGATTTATTCAGGATTATTCATTTAAACAGGGGGGATGCCCCAATGGGTGCACCCCCCACCTCCACACCACCAACCAGCACACATTTTCCTGACCCTAACCCAGGATAACATGAATATTACAGGAACTTCAACTATAGGCAGGAATCTGTGTTTGTGATCTTGTTGCCATTCTGTGACTCCATGTTGCTACTTTGATTATGAAGGTGACTCAATAGGGTGCAGAATATATATTACAATATAGTGTTAAATTAAGTATTTAAAGTATATAGTTTAGAAAACAGACCCAAGACAAAAGTGACAGAATGGTGAGACAGTGAAAAAGGCGCAGTAACATATCTGTCTGCTACTTCAGCACCACGGACAGCACCGGGGCTTCATTAATACACAGCACAGTTATTATTATTTTTTTTATAGGTGATCCAATTAGGCTACTGATATTTCAGAGTCATGGTCAGGGCCAGAGATTCTACTCGCACCAACCTCAGTCAGATAAAGGATCAACAAGTCAGGCAGACTGGATTAACATATTCAACTAAACAACCGCGGTGCCCCTGCACTCTCTCTGCTAATAGGGGATGGAAAGGGGGGCGGCAGGTCAACAGGGAAAATGGCATCCCTACAAATCGCCTACTTTTTGTCCATGTGAAGCCAACATCATTAAATCTGCATCTTTCTGGTATGTTGCAAATGTACATTTCTTTAGCATACAAGCTACAAGTCAGGCCAGTGTAGAAGGAACGTTACCTCACACAGAGAACATTCGCAACGTAACACAGGGATTTTCTCAACTGATCAGAACTGAACCACATATACTGTATGCTGACTTTTCCCAAAGCCCTTTGAATTTATGTATTATCCCAAACCTTTTCCAGCCCTGGAAATAGCTACTTTGAAATCCCAAAAACCTTTTCCAGGTTTTTCATGGCCGTACGAACCCTGATTAAATTGTCTCCCCTCCGTCGTATCCTCAGACAGGACATGTGGTGAGTGTGTTGTTGTTAATATGAATTCCCCATCAAATTCTGACAATGTGACAGAAAGAACACCCTGCCTGTGTCAGTGCAGTGTACTCGTGTTTGAGTCTGTGGTGAATAAAGATGCCATCCTCAGCCTTTACCTGGAGTGTTGAGCAGTCTGGACATGCGACAGCTGTAGGCGATCTGCTGCTCACAGTATTCTGCACTGGTGGTGATGGCTGTCACCTGGAAACACAAGCACAGATATGTATTTTCATTTTATCTTATTCAGCCAGACAGGTTCATTTTGTATAAAAACAAATTTTTGAGCAGGAAAATGAAGCAAAGTGCACTCTAATGTTTTAATTTAGCTCCCCACGATTTGGAGAAGCTTCAAATGGAACAGGCGATCCATACAAATTAGGAGGGAACATAATTACAAGAAGGATATGCCACTCAAACCCTGTCATCTCACAGAAAATTCAGTGGTCTTGTACACAGTGAAGGTAAAAAGTGCTGTCACTCCTCACTGGAGTGCTGAAGCCTACTCACACACTCTTTTGCTTTTGACTGAGAATGACAATCTAAAACCACTCACCAGAAAGATTTGCATGTGGCAAAACCACAGAAGACAAGCGGTAGAGGCATGAGGTGAAACACTCATTATGTTAGATTATCATTGCGCATTTGAAAGAATAAAGACTGAATCAGTGGCGGGCTGTAGCGTGAGGTTCAATTACACCGTTCCTCATTGGAGTCACAAGCAGTGGAGTGTATGACGCTACTGATGGTGTAGGTTTGTCATAGAGGTCATATTAGCTTGCAGCATAAAGGTAACTAGGCGACAGACTTCAGTTATTCTTTGTATTTACAGGCAGCACATGATCCATGGAAAAATGATTCACCTCACCCCTGCTGCTTAAGACTGTACAGAGATGGGTAGTCACCCATATTAACAATAACAAGCAAAGCAAAGAATACATTAGATCTGATTTCTGCACTTGATTCCTTGCTCAGGTTACAAAAAACACCAACCCAGTGTGGTCAGACACCTGATTACCAGGATGTTGAAAAAGATACCACTTACATCAAACATGAAGAGGCAAATTAGGAGTGCTTGGTTTTACATCTGGTCCACCTTTATTCATGGAGTTGTTAAATATTCACACATGAATGCTCCTCCTGTCCTTTGCAGATCCCTGTGACTTGCGGGAGTCTATTACAGGGTGGTTCTTTCCAGTGAGTGTTGAGTGAGAACAACAAAGGAGTTTTTGATCAGCAAGCAACTGAGACGGCAGCCTGACACAGTAGAAGATGCTAAACGTTGGCCCGGTGTAGCAGGCAGATGTGTAGGAGAGAACGAGAACAAGAACGAGAACGGTACAAATTCAACCAACAACCGTGCAGAAAACTGGTTTGAGAACAGTGGTGACAATCGCCTGACAATCCATGTTAGACTGCCTTCAGGTGCAAGGTATCATCATTCTAAACAAAATATCTTAACAAATATGACATGATATCTTGCAATTTAATGACACTCTTCGCAAAAATTGAAAATTTCCCATTAAAAATCATTGTGGTCTTCGTACTTCTTAAGTGGATGAAGATACGGAGTCTCTGAGCATGAAACTGAGATGGCTACAAGTCAAATACATGAAAACCTTTTTTTTTTCACCTCATAGTATGCAACTATTCAATAATATATTTTGTTTTGTTCCAGTGTATTTTCCTATAAGATCACATTTACTTTGTGGATAACAGCACATGACTGCTGGCACACAGTATATATAAATCTTTTAGTTTGTTTTTTGGTTTGTTTTGCAAAATGCATCTAAAATGCTACAATAAGCAGGACAAGACTTTCCATGCATTATGCATGTCAGTGTATGTGTGTGCGTGGGTGTGTTACCTGGTCCATGGAGGCACTGTAGTTAACCTGTAAGACGGTGCGTCTCTCTCTACTGGAGCCAGTCACTGCAGTTTTGGGTGGCAGGTTGTTCATAACGGTGGTCCACACTTTGTCTTCTACACACACAAACATGTTAAACTCACTAGCATGTTAAGAATTATTATAAATCAGTTTGATGTGGTGACTTATTTCTTCAATTAAGGTTGCACAAACCACTAACATTTGCACAAACAGTACATTCACCCACATGCTACAGACACACACACACACACGCATGCACACACGCATGCACACACACACAGAAATCTGCAGTTTAGCTGTCATGGCAGTGAAGTTCTTTCTGTGTAATCTAAGTTGCAGCTATGAGACTCCAGGGTTTAATAGACACTTCTGTGCTGTTAAAGCATGAGCCAGTCACTCAGACCTCTCCCTGTTCATTCACACTGTCAGTCAGGGAATGTGTGTGTGTATTTCGGGTCTCTGAGGTGTGTGTGTGTGTACGTGTTGGAGAAAGAGAAACTCTTAACATTTCTGAGGTGTGTGTGAGTGTGCTATTCAGCGTGACTAAGGGGCTAGCCAGCGGAGTGCAGTGACATTTCATTAAAAGTCTCGCCTTTGCTCTGCCTACGTGCTCTGCTGTTCCAGACTATCTACTTATTCCACTCTCGCTCTGTGTGTGTGCGTGTGTGTGTGTGTGTGACTAAGACCATTGGAGCGTTCTTACATTTGCATAACAGGTCCATGTCATATGTATTTGTGGTGTGTGTATGTGTGGGTGTCCATGTGCGTGTGCGTGTGGTGGCTGCTGCTTCAGAGTTAAATGTCAGTAGCTGTGATTGCGTTGCCATGGAAACCCCAGGTATAGCAGGTTAAGAGTACTGCTGTCTGAGGTTAAGAATGAGGAGGGCTGGAGTTTCCTTCTCTCACAGGTCACTGGCTCTGCACAGAGTAGGGAAGTGCGCACACACACACACACACACACACACACACACACACACATACGCACCGACACACACACCTGCATGCACATACACACAGATGCACCGCAGATGAAAGCACAGACACAGAAGACTGATTTCAGGCACTCCCACTCCCACACACACACACACCTGTCATGTTGCAGTTGACTTTGAAGGGGCCGAGCGGTCCGCTGCCATCAGGATCGATCCAGTAGGCATCAGAGGACCTTCCCAAATGCTTATAGGCCTCACATGATGGCTCATAGATAGCTGGGGGTGGGGCAGAGACAGGAGAAGCAATAAAATAGAAAGAAAAGATTGAAAAAAATCCATAACCAGTGAGAAAAAATATTGATTTTGTCGAAATTAATGATTCTGAGCAAACTCTAACTGCAAATGAAGAGAATTTGTTGTAAAAGTTGAAAAACTTTGACTTTGGTGTTGCGCAATGCTTAATGCATCTCATCGCTTTCAACATCAGATTGCTTATTCTATACTGTGTCATGTTGATATACATGTTGGCCTGATGATGGTAGCAGTGTTGAGGCCATGTTTTTTTTTAATCTAAAATCAGAGGGGTTGATCCTCTGAAATACATGAAAGTGTTCAGAGATTTGCACGGCAGTCATTCTCACTTTCTGTCATGTGGGTCACGCTCCAGAAGAGGTCATTATAGTAAGCCACTCAAAGTTATTTTTGGATAGGCTTAGGAATCACAGGGTAAGTCTTGATATTATACTATTACCATATGCTGCCCAGAGTGTGATCCTGTGTGCTTTTCTCCATGTTTCCATTTTCACACTTTGTGTATTTTGGTTACATAATGGACCAAAGTTTAATTAAACTGTATGATGGGTCTAAAATAGCACGTCAATGTCCGAAGCTGTTTTCTTTTTTCCCTGCTTCCAGCAGGCAATTTCATGCTGTTGCCAGTCTCCATTCAGAGCCTGTCAAGAAGTGGTGTCTTGTGTCTGACAACATATTGATGTTATATTTGTCTTGATCTACAAACAGACAGACAGGGAGGGGAGGAGAGGAAGAATCACACTTCAAAGAGCAATGCGAGAGAGCGACTCCGAGCGAAAGTCTCTTGATTGAAGATTGTTCAGAGGCTTAAGAAGAAGAGTTTAAAAAGAAAAAAAAAAAATCTCAGCTTTTTCGCTCGCTTAGCTTGCTTAGTCTCAGCTCTTTATTACTTTCTGATCTTTCTTCTCTCTTTTGTTCCATCCTCTGACTACTTGATTATTGGTATTTTTTCTCTTTGGTACCCCTGTGCTCATCCAGGAGTCAAGAGATGCAGTTGCTTGCTGAGAGGACGTGCTCTTCAACGAAACCGGCATTGTGAGGAACTGACCCAGCTGAACTATCTCACATGGATATACGCAGACCTCAGCAGAGGTGTTGAGGCTCCACTCGTGGTACGAAAACACTGGTCATAGGCTGTAATACAATGAAGCTGAATATGTATTCTCCTAAGATTGCTTCACAGTGGTGGGAGACAACAGCAAGATTTCAAGGCCAACCGATAAGGTTTAAGACATCGCACTGGAGGCAATGTGTAAATAAAACAACATGTTCGGCCAATATACGTGCAAAATAAAATGCTATTCAATATCCACATAAAAGCAGCAAACACTGCTTATGTTTCACCGTAACCTTGACCAGGAATGACATGAACCTAAATCCAAATTTAAATATTTTAGTCAATTATTTCAATTTTTACTATTATTGACTAATTAATTAACTAATTAATCAATTAGGGTGTGACATGTTAGGAAATACTGAAAAACTCCCATCACAATTCCCCAGAGCCAAGGTGACATCTTTACATTAAACCCTAAACCCTAAAGATAAACAATTACAGTGACACAAAAACAGAGAAAAGCACACATCAGCAAAACATGTATACCTACATGTTTCTAATATTATTAGATTTGAAAACAGCGTGGTCAAATTTGATGCAGCAGAGGTTGACATACCCTGACATTTAGTGCCAAGTAAGGCAAAGCACCTGCGGCTCCTACACTTCCCATAATGCAGCTCAGTACTGCCTTTTTGTTCAAGTCTCCCTGAAGCAAACACCTTTAACACCTGACGCCCCCAATCAGTGGACTGCCTCTTCAAACCAACAAACGTCACATGTTTACCGCTCTCACACTACAAACACAGTTCTGCACTTTGCCCTCCTGTCTTGTTTGATGCTCCTCTTTCTTTGTTCGAGGAAGAAAGCGCTGAACATACTACAAACCTGTCCTCTGGCCAACAGTTTGAAGCTCAATGCCTTGCTCAAGGGCAGATCACAAGTGGCTCTTGAGGTCAGGCAAAGCATTATTCATCCAGTCTCCCCACCCCACATGTGCCTGGCTGGTCCCCGGTTTAAACTGTCATTGGCTTTCCAGTTCCAAACCAGACATCCTCATCTCCAGGTTTCTGCTGTGCCTGCCTGCTAAGTGAATTAGTCCTTCATAAACATTGACAAATACAAAGACAGAGATATGTGGTCACACAGAGACATCTTGTGTTTTTATCATATTTCTGGGTTTTTAGTGTCTCTTCTTTATTTCCTTTGTGATGGTATTCAAACTCCTCTGTCCCCCTGCGATGCTATACCCTGAACAATGTCTTTTCCGCTCTTTTCATGCTGAATCTGTTGTTTTAGGCTAAACATACATAATATTGCCAAAACATTTCTCTGTCATCTTCTCTAAAAAGCGGACAATATTTCTGGCATACGGCAGGAGGGATGGCCTTCTCAAATATTTAAGCCTTTAAAAAAAACCCTCTTTTTCTCTTTTCTCTTTCTGACTCTGTTCTCTTTGTGTGCGGGTGCTTTTGGTCGGGTTGCCTCTTCTCAGACCAGAACAAAACACACAAAGCGGTCAGAAAAGCCTGGCCTCTGAACACTTCAAAAGTTCATCTGTCCCTCTGCTGAGGATTGTGGCTTTGGAAGGAGAAACAGCTTAATCACTCAAAGGCGAACAGAGGAAGGCCAACACACAAGAAACAGAGCGCAGTGGTGTTTAAGTGAGGGTAAAAACAGATAGGCAAGAACACACAACTGCGTACACACACGCACACATACGTACAAGTGTGGCAGGTGGCTCCAGTGTATCCTGTTCCATCACAGGTACAGCTGAAGCTATCCCACGTCTGTTTACACCGGCCGCCATGCTCACAGTGATTAGGCATACACCTGGAGGGAGAATGAGAGAGAGAGTACATTAAGAAGATAGTGCCTTAAAAAGATGGACACATATTATATGTTTCACACACACACACACGCACACACACAGAGCCATAACTGCGTGCTAAACACCTGTCACATGTGTGAAACATTTATAAACACACCAAGATTTGCTTTTAATGCGTTAGCGCCTACAGAATGCACATTTAACTGCACAAGACCAGCAGCAGGATATAAACCTTAAAAAGAATATTATACCAAACTGTGAGTGCAATTATTTAAATTGATTAAATATAGCAATCAGAGCGTTCTATCACCACCTTCAGTTATTTTGACAGGCCCTTTGTTCACACTCAGACAGCCGGTTTCACATCCAAAAATGCCTTTAGACAACATTTTTGGAGCAGATCAATCTAAAACATCGCTGTTGAGTTTAAAGTGTGAACAAGAAGAAAAAGAAACAAAATTGTGACACATGTCAGGGCAAAGATGAGATGTCAACGCACATTTCAAATGCCAATAATTGATGACACAATCCAGATGTTATAATTGATAGTTGCTTATCAACTATTGCTTATCAAGGAGCCAGAGCAGCAAGGCAGGAATTATTGGTGAATTTTGTTAACAGGAATGATTATGGGCTGCAATAAATCACTATTTTATACTTAAGACCTTGCGTGACAACAGACAGGCTTACACGGAAACACAATTTAAGGGTCATGGAGAGCAGGAGTTGACAGTATTTGGGTTTTATTGCTGCAGTTGCACAATTCTGTGCAAATTTGACTACAATTCAGAATCAAAACCTGAAATTAGGAGTGTAGTGCAAGTTGACAGTGTTCTCTGCCTGAGTTTCAATACAGCGCACAGCAGTTAAGACATCACAGTCTTTCTTGTTGAAATGGGAAAGCCAACTCTAAGCCTGGACTACATCAAAGTTTTGCGGTTTGATCTGTCTGCAGGCCTGCTGGGGATGGATCCCGAGGCATTTCCACACACATACTCGCACACATGTTCTGTGATTAAAATATCTGAGTCTGCTTATTTTGAATGAGTCAAAGTGATGTTAAGAGGAAAGCCAGCTGGAGGAAAAACAAACACTGACTCATAAGAGCTGCAGGGGTCCTTTAAAATGCTGAGTTCTTTAGACATGCAGGGAGTCGGGCAGTTAAGCAGCACAGAGATGTTCCATCTCCGGAGGGAGACGAGACGATCGCTGTTGTCACACCACCAGTAAATACAAAGCTGACATAAAACTGCAGACTTGTTCATATGATATACGATGACTTCACTGACAGTGGAGCAGGAACATTTTCTTTCACTCACATGCACTTACATTTATTTATTTATATGTGTGGATGAGGTCTGCTTTTCTTAACCGCTACAGAAGTAAGATAGTACATGCTGTGGCAATAAAGCCGGGGTCAAAAGTAGCATACTTTAGTATATTAGAAATATAATGCAAATATAGATAGATTTCCAACACAATCGTGATACAATACAATTGTACTGCAAGTGAGTCTTGAATGCTCATGAATCATGATTTTCGCTGGTGTACTTCAGTACACTTAAAGTCTGTAAAAAGTTGTGCCAATTGTGCATGCAAGTATGACTCAAGTGCTACTCAGGCACTACTTAAGTACATTTAAGAATACTCGATGGCAACAAATATAGCACAAATTGTACTTATCGCATTCCTCAAAAGTATAATTTAAGTATAATATGTCTTCACCTTGGAAGAGATGAAATGCAGGTGTGCTTTATGAATGCACTGTACTGCGTCTGTACTGTAACTATGTGTGCATGCTAGTAAGCAGTAATATATGTGTAGAATGATGGAGAAACATAGCTGCTGTAGAAAAATATAGGTAGCAAAATAACATTTACAAAATAATCATCCACCTCTCTTAGGATATTTTGGCTTTGATTTGTTTGACAAGTGTAGAAAAAGACGCTTTACACAAAAAAAGTTCCATTGACAAAAAGTAAGGGGCAGAGAGCACTGAGCCCACCTACTGGTGCTCAAATCATTTTAAACCTTGACTTCCTCAACATACTGTTGCATGTACTCCAAATAAAAAAAAAGATGTCATGATATATGTCGCTTCAGCAGGCTAACAAGTACAGATAAAATAGCACTGTGCTTTGATGAGCGGCTGCCATTGATGAGCACCAACAATCACAGAAGAATTTCTGCTCGGCAAGCCAAATGAAATAAAGCACAGAAGTACAGAGACTATATGTGCTCTGGGTTTTGTTTGAGAAAAAAGGAAAATCTATGAAGAGAATGAGGCTCCTTGAGAGAGTGTGCATGCTTTATGTGCCACTGCGTGTGCTGTTGTGGTTCCCTTATAGAATGACACTGACATTGTGGAATATTGGAATTTGCATGCACACAGCCTTGTGCGTGTCAGCATGAGAGTGTGTCTGAGGGGATGTGTGTGTGTGTGTGTGTGTGTGTGTGTGTGTGTATGTGTGTTTTGCTTCTTCCACCATCTCAGCCTAAACAGAATCCCACAGTGGAACGGCATTGATCAAAAGGAGGTCAGACAGGGCTATTGAACTGCCTTCAAAGACATTCTGATTAGTTCGATGGTAACACTGCACCCATTCATCTTCCGTGGCAGGACAGGGCCCACCTTAGCACTGCCGGGCTGATACACAACATTTGAAGTAATAGAGATGGGCAATACTGCAAGCAGCAAAGACAGAAAACTGTTGTGGACATCTTAAGACCTTCACATGAGTTTGTTCTAAAAACCTGACCCCATTCAGCCTGTTGCTAGTAACCATCAGCAGTGCTAATGTGCCACAATCTGCAATAATAATAATTTCATACTACATTACCTCACACTAGCATTGCAAAAGAAAAACAAATGATAATAGAAGGCTGCCAGCAATTCCATGAATTAAAAACAGGCATGAAAACTAAAAGCGAGGGCTTCATTAAAATATACGTTTTTAAAAAGTCACTGTAAGGCCATGTCTGAAATAAAACTTCTTTTTCCTAATTTTCCATCATAAAATTTTCCACTGAAAAACTAGAGCTGGATAACAAAGCTTATTTGGGAATGCTAATGCTACTGCTGGTTGATAAAGCAGCTATAATCACTGGATCAAATGAATACATGTGGCGTGGAAGGGCTCGCTTACAGAGAACTATTTGACCCAAGATATTAATGCAGTTTTCCAGGTATTACAATTAACAGTGACAGTCCTGCCTGAGGTTGTTCTTATAACCTTTAATCAAGTCATCTGACAACAAAAACAGTCAATTAACCTCAAATGTAAGGGCAGCCATAGAAACACAAATAAGCGATCAAACAGACGACAAAATTAAATTTGACAAAAACTCAATCCGACTTTTTAAACAGATTTTTTGGGGCTTTTGCCTTTATTGAGAGAGAAAAGGAGGATGACTCGCAGCAAAGGGCCACAGGATGGAATTGAAGCCAGGCTGCTGCTGTAAGGACACAGCCTTAGAACAAGGGGCGCAGCGTTTTTAAATGTGTCTGTCTGTATTAGTGTGGACATGGTCTGTGTTGTGGTGTCCCAGAAAGTCAGACCTCTACTGAAGTAAGGACAAAATTGAGCTAAATCAAGCAGTGGCAGCTGGTGTCTACTACTCTGGGCAAGGATATTGATGAAGGTAAGTGTTATCGACGAACCTGACCTGAAAACAAATCGCTCAGTTCAGGGAAACTGCTGTTCCAATCAGCACAAGGTCAACTCTTAATGTAGCTTCCCAATCTTTCCGGTGCAATCCAAGCAATTTCTAACGATCACTGAAATTTGCATGTCTTTTGCATGGCAGAAAGCCATTATACTCTTATTTATCACAGGACTAGGCTTAATCCCTGAAGATTAAACCTGTCCACAAAGTTTAACAGGCATCCGATTTATTTAAAGAAAAAAAAAAGCATTCAAATTGAGCTCAAGGCATGGATGATTCCATATATGGTAAATCCGGCCCAATGTGTTTGTCTAGTCTATGACAAGGAAATAAATTGAAATGTCAACAAGTTGTAATGAATGCCTCCAGTGTGCCAACACTGGGACGTGCTGTGCAGAATCTCAAGCTCTGTTATACTTGGCAATGAAAAGGAGAAATGCATGACTCATTTTTGATGTTTGATTAAGATCATACAGTGTTTTCCAAGGATGAAACCTACTCATTTCTTTCTGTTTAAAACCAAAAAAATGTGCTATTCGCACACATTCGCTTATGCTGTAAATCTACCCCATCAATTACATCCATTTATCAGTATGACAAGCACACAAAAACCAGCCACACAAACATATTCTTGTGCAGTAACACACACAGCAGCCACAGCCCTGAGTCATACATCTCAGCGTAAGAATTCACAGACTCTATTTATATGACTTACAATTTAATAACGCTTGATTTATGACACATTGTTTCAGTAATTTGCATACGACTGAATGTGTATTTTCATTTATGAATGATTGCGTGGATGTGCATGCAGGCATTATTAGTCTTACCTGTCTATGATTGCACACATGTCTAGGCTGACATTCTCAAAAGCCCCCACGGTGCCTTTTTCCACTGCATGCAAATCAGCTGGTTGGTCGTCCACCAAGATTGCTTGCATGCAGCCCTGGAAGGAACGCTGGGAGGGTGGGAACAGCGTCTGGAGAAAATACCCTGAAACCAGCAAAAGAAACAAATTTTATTGTGCATTATTTTACTAAAACAAATCGCAGACAGTAGGAGATGAATAAACTGAATGCTGAGCGGAATTTGAGAAGCAACAGAAATAAAAGGGTAACACTTTATGGTATCAGTACATCACTTGTCATGAATTCATGCAAAAAATTCATTTGTGTAGTAAATGATGAACTATCAGGAATGGACAAGAATTATTCTCATGCATACCTTTTTTATCACTGTTAAAGCAGAACCAGGTCACAGTTTTTTAAAGGGCCACAAATGATGAGGTAATGAAAAAGTGATCAGTTAATCATGATTAACTGACTGACTGACTCTTTAACGTAGACTTACCTATGAAAAAGACCTAAACATCATTAATAACTTATTTATTAACTAATAATTAACTCACATATTGTTCTTGTGTTAAGTCATGCATGAGATACTTGTAGTTATCTATCTGTTCCTGATAGTTCATGAAGCCCTGCATTAATTAATTTGTTCTTTTCATAAATTCCTGATAATTCATGTACCCATACCATGGTGTGTTAGTGCTACCAACGTTCTGCACAGCAGCTTGTGTTTGAACAATGGAATGAAAGAGCGTAGGAAGATGGCAAAAAACAAAAGAAAAGATGGATTCCTTTGGTCCATGATTTAAAACACATTATGAAGAGAAGACCTCCTGTAGAAGCAGACATCAGGCTTATCAACGACATCATCCTTGACAAGGAACAATGGACCTGGCCTGTGCCCGGTTATTGTCACCTTTTAAAGCCATGAACCTTCATCAGGCCTTTTGTTTTAGAGCTTATCCACAAGGCCCATTAGCCTTAATACCAGTGCTAAGGCTGCAATACACTAGAGGACATATAGGTTTTACTATATACAGTGCCTTTATGAGACACAAGAGTCAATGGCCCATCCAGAGGTAGCACTGGGCCTTGACTGAAATGGGGACAAGGCTAGGACAAAACTGTGTGTGTGTGTGTGTGTGTGTGTGTGTGTGCATGCTAAATTTTTTGCACCAATGCAAGCGCATAGATATATGGAATGGGCGTGTGTGTACTCTACATGCACAATCTGTCATCGTGCACCTATGTACAGTTTATATGGGTGCTGCATAAAGTATGTGTGTGGACATAGAGGTGTTATTACAGTGTACATACACCGTCAGATATCAGCGATGAGAGCCTGGAATTCAATCTTTGCCACAAGCACACAGGTCACTCATAAAACACTGCTGCTCAATGACATCTCCATCATGGTGATGTTATAAGCTGTCACACTCTCCAGCTTGCCTGTTAGCCTCAAGGCCAAAGCATCAAAAAGGCTTATTATAGAGGGCATATGCACTGTGTGCACCAATGTAATTGACTGGCTGACACGGCAGCAAGTAAAGCAGAAGAAAAATAAAATATGTGCGTGTGTTTGTTTGTGACTGGTTCATCCCTTTCTTCAGAGCCTTTCATTTCCCTCCCCCCCTAAAAGTTTTCTCCTGTCATCCTTGCCATCTGCCTCTTCCTGCCACACCTGTCTGCTGTCTTTCCAGAGGAGTGGGAGACAGACAGAGAAAGGAGAGAGGCAGAGGTGGAAAGGGAGAAGATGGGAAGCGGGGCAGACTGCAGCTGGCTGGCAGTAGTTTGTGTCCCGTGGATAGCATATGAATGCAAAAGAAATGCTGTCTTCCTGACAGCTTGGCAGAACGGTGCAATGCATGGAACGATGGATGGGTGGATGGATGTGGGCTGTGAAAGCTAGCAGGGGGTTGGTTGTCTGTTATCATCTAAACTAATGACGGGGTGTTTACCCAATTTAACTATACCAAAATATCCTACTTTGGTGAGACATGCAACTAAAAATGTTAGGCATGTTTCACTTGTTAAATCAGTTTTGTATTAAAAGTTTATCACCGAATTATAAAGTAAGGAAACTAAATTGCCATAATGCTTGAGATCTGCAGAAAATTCCAAAATCGTGGATAATAAACCAAACAATGATGTAATCCCTCACCTTAATCTCCAATCCACTATTTAAAAGAACCTTTATGAAACCACTTAACCTCTTGCAACCCCACAGAGAAATTAGCACCTGTACCGGGTAGCTCCCTGGTGTCACTTTTTTTTAACACGAGACAAATGTTAATCTGAACATTGCATGATACTAATTTGCATAGTAAATGAATATGAGTTGGCTAAATAGAGTAAGAAAGGAGAAAGAGGAAACGTGTCCTGATAATAGTCACGCTGTAAATTTGTTTTTTCCTTCTATCATTGTATCATCCAGAACGTTGTAACGGTGGAAGGTACGGACCAAGATTAATGAGTTGGAGTCCGACAGAGACAAACACTTGGCAAACAAGGCATAGAGGCGGTCATACATCTGTGCATCCCCAAGGTATCAGACACACCCATAGCTTAAATCCCAGCGAAGAGTGTCTGACCATGTTTAATTTTGTTTTCCTGAATACAACCTTGCTGTGTGGCTTTAATTCATAGCATAAACAAAAACTCTATCTCCCATAAGCCCTCAGGATCTGGAACAGCGGCAATAATCCCCCGCAGGTTTGCTGGCACTCTATCACAGCCCCCCTGTTGTGCCCAAAGAGCCTCTCTTATAATACACACAGAAAGACCAGCATCGGCTCTCTGCGAGCTGAACATCATCTGAGTGGCACGGCTGGCTCTCAGGCTACAGAACACTTGTTTCCACATCCCAACACATTTGGGGGATGTGTCTGCTTTCAGATGAGCTGGGCTGGAAATCAGCCAAAATGCTCAGACGTACAAATTAAACAAATAGTCTGAGGATGCAACTTGGCAACATATTCAGAAGAGATGAACACAGTCGCCTGGGACAATATGTAGATTCTCACATCATCCCACAATTGTGCCTATCTACTGACCACCTGCTGCTATTTCTCCCGGAGCTATTTCCCTTTACTGTAAAACAAGAAAAGAGCCCCTTACAGTGCATCATCATACACACCATGCATGCGTGTGAAGCATTAATGCACACGTGTCAAGGGCAGGATGTGCCCACCGTGGTAGACGTGCAAGTACAAGACTGAATGCACACACAAAAAAAACACACAACACACACACGTACAGACGGCATGGGCTGCTCTTTGATAAATGTGGGCGTGAGAGTCTCATGTCTAATGCATCACAAGCTTTAAGATGAAGAGGAGGAGGTGACAGTAAGGGATGGCTGGAGGCTGGGTGGATGCCATACAGTATGCTATTACTGTTATGTACTGTATTAATTCACATTACATGGGTTTGAAAGATTTCTTTTTTCTTTACTGCTAAGGGAAAACTTGCACATAGTTGAGTGATCAAATAAAGCACCTGGAGTGTGGTTACATATCATCGTTTCAACCTGCACGGCAAGGTCAAAAAGTTTTTGCATCATAATACTACTCATCATATAATACTCATTGAAACAACTCATGTGAGTTATAAAATCAGTAAGGAAGTGGAGATTGCAAAACTAATAAAGGAAACAAAGAATTGTCTTTTATTTTTGTCCACAGTTATCAAACACCAGCATGCTTCAGGGTGGAACGTCCCATAATTGACTACTTTCTAATTAGTATATCCATTCGCCCCCTGTTCCTGCAGAGAAAAGAGCATGACTTTATGGCCTTGTGTATGTGCATGTGTGTGTTTGTGTGAGGGTCCATCTGTCTCCCCTCCTCAGGAATTCAATTTGTGGATGTCTCGTGTCAGTCACTTACTAATTTCTCTAAGCGCAGCGTCAGGAGTGAGAAACTACTCCCCGTAAAATAGGCTTTGGGTTCAGGAGGCTGGTTCGAAAAGCAGGCGCTCGAAGGATGGAGGGGCGGAGATGGAGGGAGACGAGGGGAGGCAAAGGAAGGGGGTCGACCCGGTTAAAGAGGATAAGTGGGATGAGAGGATGAGGAGCAAAGAATAGAAGATAAAGTGAGAAATTGCAGAGAACAAAAGAAATGAGGGAGGGAGAAAAAGTGGAGAAAAGAACAAAATTAAGAGAAAGGGCAGAGTTGAGGATGGGATGACAAAGGCTCAGAGGAAAGTCTTTTTCCCTCCTCTTGGGTTAAGGCAGTGCCATGTGAATTTGAATGTCACAGAATCAGAAAAGGAGAGTGCTCTGGAATACATGAAAAACAAGAGCAGTGACGAGACACAGTGCAACGTCACTGCATCTTCTCACCTGACATCTGTCCATCTGGCAACTTTTATGTATGCTTTGTTTTTAGTAAAGCTTGTATGAAGGAATTGCTGTATGAACTCATATGTTAAAAAGTTAAGAGAATTAAGGATGAAAAGTAAGAATGTATTAGCTGCATAATCTGCATAGTCTTTAAACTCTTTGGGAATGGTACTTGAGCTGCATAATGTCCCATCATTGCCATTAAAATACATTAAACATTACCATTTATGCAAATAAGGCAGTTCAGAATGTTAATTAAAGCATTAATTAGCAAATATTTTTTATGTCAGCAAGCTTGTCTTCATATTACACTTTGATGGCATTAATATTAATGCGATCTAAAAGCATTAAGGAGCTTTGTTATATTTAAAAAAACAGATTTCCTTAATGAAAAGAAAAAGGATGAAAGTACAGTCTCACATCTAAAAGATGAACTGCCGTATGGAGGGAACGTGTAGTTTAAGGACCATGTTGCATTTTTGTCGCAAAAATGTCTCAACGCAGACATGATCATCACTGCAGGACAACCGAACAGTAGCTGGCTTGTCTTGCATTTTTATTCTTTGAGCAGGCAGTGAGAGAACTTCCCCAGCCTCTGGCTAACTGTTTTCCATGTTTCACATTAAATGGAGACGCTGTATTTGGCCTGCAGGACATTAAAGTAATCATGTCCAGCTGGTGATATTCTGAGCAGTTTAAAAGGTAAGATCGCAGCTGCATTTCCCACATGCACGCTCGCTCACTGTCTATTTGATTAAACATAGACAAATAATTGTCTCACATAAAGCCTCCGTGTCAACAACCTTATTGGTGTGGGTGTGTGTGTGGAGGTGCACAGTTTTTGTTTGAATGGCTTAATAGGAAAATTACCTGTTACCCAGGCGCACTCACTTCAACCATTCTGTATTATACTTTAGGTAACACTTTATACTAAGGTGCACATATTCACCATTAACTAGCTGATTATCAGGATGCATGTTAGTAGCATACTGGCTCTTAATCAGTTCTTATAAAGCACATATTAATGCCTTATTCTTATGGTTAGGATTAGGTGCAATTCAACAACTTGCTTCCTTACTGTCAATAAGCAGTAATTAGGAGGTTACAGAGGGTAAACTCTTCGTTAATGGCCATGTAGTTGTAGAAAATGGTCATGCAGAATAATGCATTAACAAATTCTTTATAATGACTAATGAACTGCCAATATGCCACTAATATGCATGCTAATAAGCAACTGGTTAATGATGAGTATGTGTGCCTAAATGTCAACAATTACCATACTTTAAATGCCAAGTTTAACACTGGACTTCAGACTATGTGTGTCTAACTGTGTGCAAAATGCATATATGTCCCTGCATATGTGTGGCAGGCACACTTATATAATAGCATAATATTAATTAGTCCTGATTTGGTTTAATACCGCAATTGGATGTGCTTAATAGACATTAAGCCACAGTGGGAAAAGGAAGGAACACAGACACAGGCAGATAGTAAACCCTTCTCTCCTCTGCAAGGCAAAGTTTCTACAATGGCACTCTCCCTACAGTAGTACAATGGACAATTACTAGTAGTTCCCGTTCCCAAAATTCATTTTCCATGCGCAGCAAAACTATTATATGTTCACTACATGCACTATGATGAGAAAACAACTGAAAACCAGACAGAAATGGCAGCAGACATGTTCCTATTGTCAAAATGAGTGTTAAAGAGCCAGTTAAGGTTGTAGTAGTAGCAGAATTACTTTGCTTGCAAAGCCTGGGTTGGCCTGTGGTCACTGATCAACAACTGTTATGAATGAAAGCACGGCAGACTGATGCCTTAAAGTCACTGAATTTGAAGCAGAGGGCTACCTGGAAGACTGAACCGACACAAATGACTCCCAGCAATGATCTGCAGCCTCATCCCACCTGTAAAGAACACGGACTGATCATGATACTGAGGGGTTTCTGCTAATTGTGGCACGCTGACAGAACCGTCTCAGTCACACAGAAAGTGCTGATGGAATACTGTTAGAGAGCTTTAGGACAGCTTAATGCGCTTGGCCTCTCTGACTCATCAAGCTGAGCGATCAGAGAGAGTAATTGAGGGCAAGCCAAAGGCTAAACTATCTTTTTGTACACTCACTACATTATTCCGTTACCTCTGTGTTAGGATGGAAATTAGGCCCTGAATGTGATGAGGTATGAGTGTTCTGAATAATATTCTCTGTCTGAGCTGTAAGTTAAGTGTGTTTCTGTGTGTGTGCCTCAGAGTTTCGGCGCGTGTGGTCGGAAACACCCACACGGTTTGTTCATACGAGCTCACACACATCACGCGGAGCCACATGCGCAGAGGTTCACATGGCTTGAGGCCTTCATTGTAAATCTGTGATAATGGGGAAGCAAGGCATTGAGTAAAATAAAATCAGGTCATGAAATTGGAGGGCTTATCGGTGGGCTGTGTAAATCCACAGCACACACACCTTTTCCTGTAAAAAAGAAATCACAAGTCTGAACTGAGGATGAACTGAAGAGTTGCAAAAGCGTCTTCCTGACACTTCTCACCCAGCCTGTGAAGCTGCGTCCCAAATATCACTTTGTGTTCCCTGCCATCGCAATAATCAGCAGTTTTGATTACACCGCAGCCTTCAAACTTGTGTTTACTACCAGACTCCTCGCTCCTCTGCATTCATTACGTTGACGACTAAAACCCCAGTCACAGATGCTGCCATTCAGCCCACCTTCTGCACATCTTATGAATATGTGAATTATGTGTGTTTGGAGCCCTGTGCTCCCTCTGATGACATGCATGTACTGCCTCTGGGATTTTATGTCTCACTTTCACCCTTTCCTTCAGCTCCTAGCTTGTCTTAAGATATAGCATTCACCTCCTTCTCCTCTCTCAAGCCTCGCACTCACTTATGAACCTGCGATTTTTAAAAATTTCCCCTGCCAAGAACTTCACTTCTCCTCATCTCACTCCTTGTCTCTACTTCCTCCTCTTCCCCATCTTTTATCTGTCTTCTTTTCCACTTTACTCTTCCTTTCTCTTACTCTCTCTGTCTGTCTCCTCTTCAAGGGGTACAGACATTACAGAGATCCTCTCCTCTCAGCCAGTATTGATTCCCAACTCATCTTACAAAAATCAATAAATCAGCAATTGGATCAAAACGGAGGCTAGAGGGTGAGTGGGATAAGGAGGAGAGGAGAGAGAAACCAGAACAGACAGACAAAGAGGAAAAAGAGGGGGAAAGTTGGGCGGAAAGAGAGCTAAGTGACAATAAAAGATAAGCTATTAATATTGAATGACTCTGCAACACCTCAGATTACAGAATCTGAAGAAACCCAGAGAACAAACCTTAAAAAAGTTTAAAAAATCCTTACAAAACAACGGGAACAGGTTTTTGGTCTCTTGAGTGAAATGCAGCTAGCACATCGAGGCCTCACAAAGTTGGATTCCATAAATAAAAAGCACAGAGTCATCGCGGGCTTTAGGGGGAATCACTCAACAGCAGCGAGGAGTGAATTAAGACGGACAACAGAATAAAAGAATGTGGATGTGTGTGTGAGCTGCTCTGATCCTTATTGACTGGCCTGGGGAAATGGTTTGGCTTGATGGAGGAGATTGTACTCTGATAGAGAGACATGGACAGAGAGCTGATGGAGCAATCAGAGTCTGGACTATCTCTCTCAGTTACTGTAATTTCATACAGGTGCCCACACACCCGCGCACATTCACACACCCGCACACACACACACACACACACACACAAAGTCATACATGCACACTTAGACACGGACCATCTTCCAACAGACGGACAGCGGTGTCTGGCATCATTAACCTGGCGTCTTCCTAATTCAGACATATTGTGGCTGCTGCTTGTGTATGTATGTGTGTGTGTGTGTATGCGTTCTGCTCTGTATGGTGTATCAGGAGGTCTACTTGTGTCTGTTCTCTTGCTAAGTGAGCAACTTCCTGAACTCTGGCCACCAGTATATAGATTTCAAGCAAGATAAATGATTTGCAGACATATTTAGCCTGCAAACACAGACACACAGTTACACTGACACACACGCACGCGCGCACACACACACACACACACACACACACACACACACACACACACACACACAGATAAGATTTCTGTTGGCACAGATCATAAAAGTTTCACTGCTGACTTACACCAACAAGTTTCTTGCCAAAATGTTCTGCAATGTCATATACAAACCAACCAAAATCAAGTTCTGTAATTTAAAAGGTTATGCAGCTAATTTTAATTAATCAAGGAATAAGCGGCAAGGCAATTAAGCACAAAAGTAATATTACTTGTTTGAGACGACACAGCAACAGAAAATTGAAGATGCATAACAATTCAATACAGCATCTGTGCAACATCTTGATGTACGGCATCGGTGCAATAATTTGTTGTAATGCTTTGTGGAATATTCTTGGTGTGTGTGCAGATCTGGGTGTGATACTGTAGTCTGATGTATTGGATCTGTGTTCTCTCGATGCCCGGGACAAATCTCTCCCATGGGAGACAATAAAGGCTCCTCTAACTCTCTAAACACTTGGTAGGATTTTTGAAACAAGTAGTCCACATCGACTGCAACACAACCTGGATGTAAACCTTCGGGGATGCGTCGGAGTGACCCTTACCTCCCAGGTGATAGGTTCCTCCTGTGGTGATGGTAAGAGGTGAGGTGGAGCGCACAGCAGATGCCTCCTCCCCATCAATCGTCAGCATGGCAAAGTTCTCCTTGGCGACCAAACGGATTGCGTGCCACTGGCCGTCGTTAAGGCCTGAACCTGGAGGGGGGCAGAGATTAAAACAAAAAATGCTCAGAAAACACACACAGCTAAAGTGTCCTTGCACAAGCGTAAATTGCAATCTACATGTTCTGGAAGTGTAAAACCTTGTTGGTGAGTACAAGGTTTCAGCTGATTCCTGGAACAAAATAAATGCAAAAAAAAAATAACGAGCCTTTTAAAAGTGTTGCACCATATTCTTTCATCCATACAGGCCTCACCCACATTGTGTTTTGACTGTGGCTGCTGACTACTTGCAGCTTAATAACAAAAAAAATCTAGACTGATTACGTTTACGAAGTCAAAGTTAACTCTGTAGTAAGAGAACATAGGAGAATATCAAGGCATTGACGAGGATTTACGGAAAAAAGCGACTGGGTGACTCATCGGGGGTGAGAGGGACGTGGGCGGTGAAACTAGGAAATGCAATTTCTGTCTGTGATGTGTGGCTGTCCCTCGCTGTTTACCATCTACTTTGTCATACAGCTGTTTTTGCTCCACAATCATTGCACCCCTGAGTTCTCTGAGCCCTCATCTAAGCTGTCCGGTGAATGCAGCTTCAGACGGAGTTAAGACATGCTCAGCAGAGGATCATCTTCCTGCCTCTATCGCATTTTTCCTCACTTCAACACATATTCTCATATGTATGCCAGTGCTCCCTGATTCTTCTTCCCTTCCCTCTTCTGCTCTCGCGCCACATCTCTCTCTCCCCCTCTCCAAGCCGAGTGCGGCTTCCCGTCTCAAGGCCCCTGTGTCTCAACTCCATTAACTCTCGGAGAACCCTGTGTGCGTCTGAGCACCGGCGTGCATGTGTGTGTGTGTGTGTGTTCTCTATCTGTGCATGCAAGCTTTGAGCACTTTGTGCGAGTGTGTACAAGTCGGTAATGTGCTGCGTTGTCTGCATATGTCAGCGTAGAATTTGTGTGTGTGTGGGTGCATGCGAGTGTTGTGCTCTCCTTTTCTCTCTCTTTCCTTGTAGCCGTGCTCCATTAAATATGAGTGATGTTTTGGAAAGGGACATTACTACTGGAGCCGAGAGAGAAGCCAGCTCACTCTCATCACCCTCTCCTCTATACATCACCTCTTACTGACACCAATCTCTATTCATCTTTCCCTCCCTGCCTCCCTCTCTGTCCCTGATTCTGTCCTCCGTCTCTCTGTCTTTATTTCCTGTCCTGTATTTCTGCATTTCACTTTTCCCTTTTTTTTTCTCTCTGTCTTCATGCTCCTCTCCTCCTGTGGCCATTTGCCGCGCTGTCTGTCTTTCTCAATTCGGCTCCGTTCGATGCTTCACTGACTGTAATACATCGATAGTGAGGACACCGTAGCGAGGTTCAAGGTGCGGTCACGTGCAAAATCAATCTCAGCAGTGTGCACGTGCTCATGGATCTGCATTGAAGCCCGCACACATGCAACATAGCATTCTGCATGTGTCAACACATTTGGCCGAAGTGTGCGTTAGCTTTGAGTTCAAAAATTTCCCCGTTTATAAGGCACTCGTTCGCATAGTTTAGTTCTTTCCCAGAATGTGCCTGGAGACCTTGGCTTTCATGTCAGTAGGGGGTTTACACTAATTAATCTCCATCACCACATTGACCGTGTGTGTGTGTGTGTGTGTGTGTGTGTGTGTGTGTGTGTGAATGAAACTTCGAGCCAAGATGGCCACCAGCTGAGGTGGCTGACCGCTGTGGCCTTGTTCTGGGCAATGCTGGTTAAATACGCACACACGCGCACACACACACAGTACAAACATGAATGCATATTTACGGTAGCTCTTTCAGACCCTGCGAAACGATCACTCAGATCAGAATTTGATCAGTTCGGGCCACTAACTTTTGGAAAGCCAAGAAGAGCCACACGACTAAATAATTTTATCCCCATTAAAGTTAGCTGAGGGCTCAATCCCCAGCGTGTGTGCTCTAAGTGCTCAGTATCCATCCATCCAGGCCATTTTTTTTTTTCAGAGCTGAGAATGATGCAGTTTACAGCATTTTGTTGGAGTTGAGAGGTCATGAACTCAGAGGTACAGTAATAACATAGAACATTAGAGGATGATGTCTGATTTGTCTGAATGACAACAAAAAACTCAGCTACGGTAGAAAGTGACCTTCATGAGCTATTTTACTGACAATCACATTTCTGACTGTATATTGGTTTGATGTAATCACTATCAAGCTCTCTGCTCCGTCCCGTCACTCTCTATAACCTCTTGAATGTAATGGAAAATAGATACTGTGTAACCTCGTGTCCCCTCATCTGTTTTACATCACCTGCAATAGCTTTGAATGATGAGCTTATCAGCGATAGCAGCACCGAATCTTCGCTCTCACTGCAGCGCAGACACACACAAACCGAGTCTTACACACACAAACATGCGGCGCGCCCTCTCTCCTCCCGTCACACACGCTAAACACACAAGCTCAAATTACGCACATGCCGGCTGTCTGCCACAGATAAAAAGAGAGCAGATAATGAAGGAGAGAAGAAGATGGAAGGAGAGAATTGTTCAGATTTGACTACATAAGACTGTTTAACAGCATGCTTTGGAGTTGCCATTCATGTGCGGGGGCCTGATCACAAGGTGGAAGGCAGACCGGTCACTTTGATCTGTGTTTGTTTCGAATGAATGAAAAATAAAGAAATTGCACTGTGAGTTCACTCGTCTCACACCCTCACTTTGGCCACTCATTAGAAAGAAGAAGTAGTAGTCACGGAGCTGTGGCAAAAAAGTCTTCCAAACTGAAAAGTAGCCTATTAAAACAACTGAGAGGTTGAGATGAAATGTGGACGCATGCAGTAATTATGTCATTTTACAGTTTTGGAATAACATTTGTCCCTTGACACTTTGACACTTCTAACTTTTCCCTTTCTGCAAGGGAAACCAATTTTTAAGCTCATATAAAACATTTTTACTTACAATTGTTGAAAAACAAAAACCCCACAGTAATCTAATAGGATCATTTATCAGTCATTAATGCAATGGGTTACTTTGGAAAACAAATTAAAGGTGAGCGTGTAGCTACTAACCATAAGCAAGATAAATGATATATTTGAGAAAAACACTACTTATTTCCAATGTAAGTGCCATAAAGCAATAAACACGACTACTATATCTGTTCAAGCCATTTTCTGCTGTGTCTGTGTGGAGGTTATTTTGAAAAAGAATATAAATAAATAAAAAGGAAATCATTCTTGGATAAACAGCTGTGGACATTGCATCAGCCTACCTTCCCTAAATATGTCCAAGGATGGCCTTCTTGTGCCAAATCTGCACAAGATAAATAATACGAGGTAGCTCTCTTTGCTCACAACACCTGTGGTCACTGGGACCATTTATTTCTAACAGGTATTTCAGGAGGGATGCGGGTTACTCTGCTGCTGGTGTTGCTGTTTGGGGTGTCCGGGACATGGGCTCAGGGAGGAGAGCGGTAAAGCCAACCAAGGTTTACAGACAATGGATATGTGGGATGAGCTGAGAGCTCTGAGAGGCACTGTGGTGGAGCAGAGGTGGAGCAGAAGAATACCAAGACTGAAGTGCAAAGAGAGAGAAAGTGGCTGGTCTAGAGAAGGAGATCGCAGGTAGCAAAGTGACCATATCTGATGTTTAGACTGGTGATGCAATGCTTATTAATCAAAATTCTGGTTCATTATGCCTGTGAATATTCTCATTCATCCAGGTCATTGTAAGCTTTAGGGCATTCAATCGTTCGCAACTGGACCTCGTCAGTTTGTCTTAGAAGACGTTTCGCCTCTTGTCCGAACAGGCTTCATCAGTTCATGCGCACCAGACTAGATAGGACAGCTCTAGTCCAATGCAATGGTGTTAGGTTCAAGTATTTATCCTCTGAGTGAGGCCAACCCCCAAAACCAAGGATGGTATCATGGTTCATTATCAATTAATTTGCCAGTTATTTTCTTGCTTACTTGTTTGGTCAGTAACAACCGTCCATCACTTCCCAAAACCAAAAAGCGTGTTTGATCAGAAACACTTACAAAAAACAGCATATATTCAAATTTGAGAAGTGATTTTTTTTTACATTTTTGCTTAAAGAAATACTTAAATGCAAAATTGTTGCAGATTCATTTTCCGCTGATCAACTAATGCACATCGACTAATTGTCTCAGCTCTAGATGAGAATACACCCAAGTACAGCTGATCTAATCATTACTTGTGATAATATATGTAAATGGACAGTTAACTCAAAACTTCATTATATCTCAACACATTTCTAAACAGCTTAGGATCTGATTGGTTGAATAAGGGATAAACTAATCATGCACACTTGAGATTGCATCGCTGTAATTTAAATATTAATTCAGACACGGACAATCACCACGAAAAGAAAGACATTTCTGTATTAATTATCATCAATTCAAAATTAAACATTTCAGAGATTCAAACCAATGGACTCATGCAACAACATCCCCTGTTATCTGGTTTGAAATTGCTGTCGTGGAAAGGCTGAGGCAGCTTACTTTACCTTTCCAAGAAAAAAAAAAGAAGAAAAACCTGCAATACCAGACACCAGAAGAACGGAAAAGTCAATAATAAAGGCTTGTGTGGAGTGGATATAAGTTGAATATGGTGTCATTTCAGTGGCAATAGGAAATAACACCCCAGAAATGTGTTTGTATGAAGATGTCGTGGAATGGTATGTCAGACAGCCTTACTTTAAAGAACTTCATCCTCAGTCTCTGTGGTATTTCAGTGATGGGCTCCAGACTGACAGCCACTGAAAACAAGGTGACAGCAATTACAGCGGAGCTGGAAGCGACTAAGACTGAACAGCAGCTCCAGAAGAAAAAAGTAGAGGAGGCTGAGAGACTGATTTCTGGTTTGTAATTACCAAAATCACAGACTGGGTAATGCTAGAAAATCTTGAAAGTACAGGTGAGTAATGATTGGCTCTCATGCCTCTGGTGTAAGCAGCAAAAGTGGCAGCTCTGGTTTCCAGAGTGACAACCGGGGGGGAGGAGGCGGAGGGAGCAGGGAGGAGGCGGCAGTGCTCAGAGAAGAGCCGGATACTTCTGAGACTGAACTGCAGCACGCCACGGACAAATTGGATGAGGTCAGGGGCGGATCTAGAAAAATATTTATGGGGTGGCGAGATGGGGGCAGGCGTTTTTGAGGGGTGGCAACATATTACAGATGTATGTATACTGAATTTAATAGTTTGATGAAATAGTACGTACACACTACATACGGGCACAGGCTGCCATTTACAAACTCATACAGACAAACTTCATCTCATTTGAAGTTTCATGTGAAACACTTCATACAGCACGGTACTTATTATTAGGAGATAGAAGTATGGCAACACTACTGTAGATGGGGCATTATCCTGGGAAAGGCATTAAAGGAAGCAAACAGTTTTTGACTGTGTCAGAGTGGCAGCGTTGCAGGCAGCATTTGTACAAGAAGAAACTATTCAGAGAAAAGCTTACCCATGAAGATCTATGGACTGAGCTGTACTAAGGTGAGCATAAATACACTGTGGCACTCAAACAAGGCACTGGACATTTCTCCCTCTGTAGCTTGAACATTTTTTTTTGATAGATGAGGTGTTTACTGATTATTTTGATGTTTTTGTGAGTTGGTTCATACAGGGCCTTTCTGGACAGTTTTATAATGTATATACAAAAGAAGAGACATTAAAAAACAACACTGCTACCTGTTCAGCAGGATTTACAACATTTACACCAGTGTCAAATTTTAATTTTTTTTCTCACATTAGGTTTTATTAAAGGTGATATCCGATTTTCTCAGTTGCCAAAAAAAAGATATAAATACAGAAAAAAAAGAAAAAAAATGCAGATTCTGTTGAGGTCATCATTTTAAGACCTTTGTAAAGCCTCACCAGTGAGCATAACATGAAGTTGGCATGCCTACAACAGATGAATGTGGCGATTTCCATGCTGCTCAGCAAAACACTTCACAAATGTATCTAGATCTAATGCTTTTGTGTGTTTTGATTCAATGCTGAGTGCAGCCAAACTTGGTAGTCTCTTTTCTGTCTGGAAAGATGCCGACATGCACAAACATAAAGCTGCATCTTTTGAGTGTGAGTTTTCTAACCAGGGATGAAGTTTGTACCAGTCGCTGCAGGAGCTTCTTCTGGCTCCTCCCTGGAGGGGCTGAGGGGAAACTGTCTCTCATTGGCAGCCCTGGTACCCCAAACCTGGACTTGGATACGTCTAGAAGATGGAGGGGAGGAAAGTGCATTACATCTGAACTAATTATACAATATAACAACTAGTAAAAACATAATCAATTATAACCATCAGACTGTGTTAACATACACTAGTTTTTTAGCCTGAGTATTTTAGGCTCATTTGTTTAATTTTGGAATTTAACATAGCCAATATATCTAAAACACATTGCACACAAAATATTAAAACTCTGTCCCCATCTCACTACACGTTCACAATTTTATCACGAGAGAAAAAAACTGCAAATGCTACCTTTCCTCTTCATGACTGTAAGATTCAAAGTAATTTCACAGTGTTTTACAGACGGTGAATCAATAGTGGCTTTTGTAGCCTACTTTACATGGAAAACGTCAGACCTAGCTAACCTTACATGTATAGTTAGCAAAACAACGTTCTTCAACCTGATTGTTATTATCTCAAAATCAGCACTGCAACTATACTGGCACTGTGCTTTAACTATAATTACATTTCTTAATAGATAGACATCGATAGTTGCTCAGTTGTTACCTCTTCCCTCCGGTGTCTTCATTCCTCGCGACTCCTGGGTCCCTCGCTTTTTCATAACAAATCAGTCTCGTATTGCGCATGCGCTGCAGCCGCTCGCTGCCACTCCTGGCCCATCTCGTGCTGCATTCACTGCAGTCAGACATTGGAGTTTCTCAATCGTAAATGTCAAATTCGTCGCTGCAAATTGGGGTAGTAGCAGGGGTGTCAAGGCTTTCTTTTAGGGTGGCATTTGCCACCCTATGCCACCCTGGTAGATCCGCCCATGAGGTAGAATGGACAACTGCAGGGATTTTCACAAGAGACCAGAAATACATTCATACCTTAACTGGGACAGACTACTTTGAAACAATTAATAATATAATAAATTATTGTTAATTCAGATAGACATTTGTTTCTGTCCTTTATTGTCACTTTAACCAAAATTTGGCAGCATATTCTTGTCTCTTAAATCTTTTTGCTCTTATTCTCTTAGTTACATGTTTCTATCCTGTATTCACAGACACTCCAAAGCTAGCTTTCTCTGCTGGTTAGACCACTTCAGGAAAAACTGGACCATTCAAGACTGAAAATCCCCTCCTCTGCAGTAAAGTCTTCACAAACATTGCAAATAGTCATCATGATGCTGCCTTAAAGACAAACACTGGTGACCTCTCTGACTCCCAACTGTTGCAGGTGTCTTCATGGTGCCAGTCAAAGCACTCTATGATTTCACACTCACTGCAACAGGAACAACAAGAGTGGAGAATGAATGGTAGGAGAAGTTCATTCATGCTTTGTGAATATTGTTCCTGGTTCCCTCATTTTGATCAGGTTATTTATATCAGAGAAAGACGTTGACTCCTGGATGCTGTAATCACTGATTAAATGATGTGCATGACCACCAACAAGCTGTCCTGTTCTTAAGTGACTCCATTTGTTGCTCCATTCATTCAGTACTCTCAGATGTAAAATCCTTTATGGAAACAAAGTCTAAATATAGCTGTAAAGATTAACAAAGAGCTAATGAGTGCTGTGACTTCTGTTCCTAAACAACCTTCCACAGTTGCAACTGTAGTTTTCTTTTAAACAGCATCTGCTGTTACCATGGTAACCATGCTTACTTTTGATTGGTTGGAACACATCTAGGCAGAGTCCTTGATTGATGATGTCACAAAGGACTGCTTTGAATAGTCCATGACTAGGAGCACACCCAAAAGATCGCCTATTGTTTCAGTACTCAGCATAGACATTGAACACAGGGAATACGTAACCAATATTGTTGACTGAAGTGACACACATCATCATTAGTAAGCACAAAGGAAGGAGAAATGACAAACGCAAACAAAGCAAACCTAGACTCTTGTGTGCAGGCCTATGTCAAAGACTGGGAGATGAGCATCTACCAGGACATAGAGCGCACCAAGGCGAGCCTCCTGCAGTGCGAGGCATGTGAAAGAAACGAGCTGGAAGCCAAAATGGCGACACTGCTGGAAGTCCTTGATCAGCTCCAGGGTAATCGAACGGTGAGCACTGAGGATACGATCGGGCTGAGGGTAGAAATGGCAGATCTCAAGTACAAGATAGAGCAGATCAAAGCCAGGCATAACCGGGTTCTGGAAGTGAATCGTTTTGGAATTAAAGTAAACCACGACTTAAAAGTCCTGTATCAGCAGGCCCTCAATGTAAAGGTTTCAGAGAGGAAGACTGAAGATCACTGCTGTCAGGTGGAGGGCCAGAGCTCTGCCTTAGCTTTGGCACTGAAATCTGCCATCGAAATGGATCAGCGTCGCCAGCTGGAAGAGGAAAATATGCAGTCCATGAAGGAGCAGCAGACAAAGGAGGCGCTCCAGGCTGCGAGAACATACGTGGACGTCGGCGTCCAGACCGACAACGAAGGGGACAAATTGATTAGCCTCCAGATCGGTGAATTTGAGAGAATCGTGGGCGATGCGCTCACTGGATTTTCTGAGAAGTGCCAGCCTCTGCTGGAGAGCCAGACGGCAGACATTGTCGAATTTGGGGATGCTGTGAAAGAGATCAGGGTGCCGCGAGTCCTGCAAAATACAGAAAAGAAGACTACGAAGCGGCCGGGGGATGACCGCAGGCCCAGGTGGAGGAAATGGTTTCAGAGGTTGTTTTCATGCACTTCTGGACAAGGTATAGAACAGTAATGGAGTTTGGTTTCCATAGAACACCCAGCCGTCCGTGGAGGTGGGATCTCTCTTAGAATTGCCCTTCCCGAGGTTTCTTCCAGTTCTGGCTCGCTGGGAGTTTTTCCTTGTCTTCTTAGAGAGCTTGGGCTGGTGGGAAACCACTGTTGATATGGGCCTGTTGTCAGAGGGTACATTAAACCTGCTATAAACAACTGCGGGGATAAATAAAATCATAGCTGTAGGAGCCAGTGACTCTGTGCATGCCCCGTGCCCCTAATAACATAAAAATAAATAAATATAAAATAAAATATGGGTTCCGGTAATGGCGGCGTGCTGAGAGGACGTGCTTGCTTCGTCCGCTATCTTTCTGCAAAACACCTGACAATACTCGTTATGAGAGATTGACGACGACGTCTTAGAACTGCTGTGATGCCTCTGGCGCAAAGGAAACCCGTTAAAAATCCTAGTAAGCCGACTTCCGGTTTGGCAGCCATGAGGACCGCATCTTAACTTCGACGCTCCCTGACCCTGCTTTTTAAGACGCCGCATTTTTGAGAGTCAAACCAGCATAAAGTAAGATTTGATTAAGGTGTTGATGTTATGACAAGGGGAAGAAGGAATACATCCGTGCGTGTTAAAAAACAGCCTCCTTCGACTACAGAGAAGTCTGCAGAGGAGTTGGATAACGGCAGCCATTACGAGCCTGCGGAGCTATTGCTACAAGAAGCTAACAACATGACAGACCTACAAACAATTCTCCGGGAGTTGAGAGAGTTTTGCCGCGAGAACGGGGAGTCTCTCCGTGAAATTAAAGACGAACTTTTAAACGAAGGGACAGATACAGGAAATCTTTCCTGCCACATGCCATTACACTGTACAATAACAGCTGCAAATAATAATTAGGGACACGGGGCAACGTCCCGAGTCACTTATTACTATCCTGCGCGTTTCTTCTTATAATAATAATACAATACTTCTTACCACTACTGTTTGCTTTTTATTTTATTATTATGTATATAATTTTTACTGCTTGTTATTTCGATATTTTATTATATATAGTTTGTTCTTACAGTCATGGTACACTTTATTTTCACTGCCATTTGCTTTTGATATTCTTATTTTGATATTTATTTGCATTTGATATTCTTTTTTGTGCAATACTTTTACTACTGTTTACTATTTGGCTATTTTATTATTATTGTTATGCATATAATCTTTTTACTGCTCGCTATTTTTATATTTTTATTATGTATAGTTTGTTCTTTATAGTCTTATTTTCACTTATTTCACTGTGTGTAATGCTGCTGCTGCACTGCAATTTCCCAGCTTGGGATAAATAAAGTATATCTATCTATCTATCTATCTATCTATGTATCTATCTACATGGTGTAACTGAGGGATCGGAGGATAATTAGCCCCCAGAAGTATATCCGTATAATGCGAGTTATCGGGGCACCCGTGCGTAGCCTCTATAAACGCATAATCTGCGGCGAAACTCGTTCATATTCCAATATTTTGTTATGATATGCTGGTGCTATTCCCCTCTGAGCCCGTGGTGGCATGTTATCAACATCCAGTGTCTCTAGACAACTACTTCTGACGTGGATGACGTCATTTTCGAGCGCTGCGCGGTGCGAGCGTCCAGCCACAACACGGCTAACTCTGCGGTGGTCAGCTAGTTTAGCTGTAGTTCGCGACTGTTTTTTTTCACAAAATGGGTGAATATTTTTCCGACTCTGAGGTGGTGGACGATGACTTTGTTTACGATGGACGTCCTTACCGTTTTGAGCCAGAGTACACGGACGAGGAGCTCGTTGAAAGGAGGGCGGAGGCAGAGAGAGGAACAGCTGGTCAAACAACAACAAACGGCTGCGCGTCCACGAGTAGACGGTAACTGGTGGTGTTCTTGTGGACAATGTTCTGGGGTATTTCCTCCACCACCAGCCTTAACATTGAGAGGGCTCATCGGTCTATGGGCCCTAAACCCCCACCAAGTCTCCCCCGAGATCCATTGTTGTCAAATTCTCCAGCTACACAACTAAAGAAGAAGTTTTAAGTTGGCCTGGCAGAAGAAGGGATTCACATATCGGGAGAGAAAAGTGATATTAGACCATGACTATGCCCCCGCTGTCCTCAAGAAGCGTTGGGAGTACTCTGAGGCAAAGAAGATACTGAGAGAAAACAAGCTACGCTTCCAGACCCCGTTCCCGGCCAGACTGAGGGTATTTTACGAGGAGGAGACATGTGTATACGACTCAGCAGCCGAGGCCACCAAAGACATGGCGAGACGAGGGCTCCCGGTAGATGTATACAACCCCCCTCTGACCTGGTCCGACCGACTTAAATCTCTGATGTGGTCCACACCCCAGCCTCCGAAAAGAGGAGAAAATCCGGCAGACATTGTCAAATTTGGGTTATACTCAGTGAAACGTTCTGCATGTAGATATTTCCCCCAGAGACATGATAAAAGACAATAGTCAAGGGTCACTGCTGGAGCTTATTTGTATGGCTGTATGCATCACGGAGCTACAGCAGAGGGCTCTCCACAACCTGGACCGAGCGGAGATATTCCCTCCGAGCCGGCATTTCATCTCGGCTCCTTTTGGGTCGCTAAGATGACCTCACTTCGAGAAGTTCTATTTTTTATGATTAAATTTCGACTTTGTTACATTGTTATTTGTTCTGTTCTGTTTCATGTATGTTTGAGTTATAACTGCAAAACTTGCTTTTGAGAGACTTTCTGAATTTAAAGATAAAAAAGGTAGATACATCATGGTGATTGGTAGGCTGGATGGAGTAGTAGTCACTCTGCTAAATGTTTACGCTCCTCCAGGGGCTAAATGGGCAATTTATAAACATATTTTTGATTTAATGATAAGTAAAGGACAGGGAATAATAATATGTGGGGGAGATTTTAATTTAAGGTTGAATCCAATGAAAGATGTGTCAGGAACTTGCCACAATCTAAATAATACCCTAAGCAGGAAAATAAGAGGCCTGTTTAAAGAATTGGGAATCAGTGATGTTTGGAGGGAGATAAACCCGACTATAAGGGACTATACGTTTTTTTCAGCTCCTCATTCATCCTACTCCAGGATTGATTATTTTTTTATGTTCAATAAGGATGTTGGTAGAATAAGGACTTGTAGGATTGGAACGATGGATTTATGGACCTGGATATTAAAAATAGAACAAATAGTTTTTCATGGAGATTGAATCCAACTATACTTAAAGACCCAACAAGGCAAGAAATCCAGAGAGAAATCCAGACATATTTGACAGAAAATGACAATAGGGAGGTTTCCCCGTCCATACTTTGGGATGCTAGTAAAGCTGTGATCAGGGGCAAAATTATAGCCAGATTGGCACTCCAAAAGAAACTTCGACAGGAAAAATTAAGTTAGAACAGGAATTGAATAGACTTGAAAGGAAAAATAAGTGGAAAATTGAACATGATACAACCCAAAAAATTAAAGAAGTCAAAAACCAAATAAATGAAATACTCTCAATAGAAATTCAGAAACTGACATTTATAAAACAAAGATATTATGAGATTGGTAGCAAATCAACAAAACTATTGGCTTATAAACTAAAGAAACTTCAAACGGAAAGGGTAATATTCAAAATGATGATCAGAACTCTAATTTATTAAGACAAATAACAACTGAAGAACTGGAGAAAGCTATTACAAGACTAAAAACAAATAAGTCACCTGGTTCAGATGGATATACTGCAGAATATTACAAAACTTTTAGAGAGTCACTGTCACCATCATTACTAAGAACTTTCAATTCGATTCTTGGAGGAGGTGAAACTCCACCATCATACTGCTGTAGTACTAGGATTAGATGCTGAAAATATAATAAACCTACAGCGAGGATAAGAATTAATGGTACACTATCAAAATCTTTCAAATTGGAACGGGGTTGCAGACAGGGATGTCCTATGTCTCCACTTCTATTTGCAGTTTTTATATAACCATTAAGTCAATGGATAAGACAAAATGAAAACATAAACGGAATTAAGCTGTGCCAAGTAGAACAAAAAATTGCCTTATTCGCGGACGACATTTTAGTATATGTAGGACACCCTATTTCATGCATCCCTAATTTAATTAAAACTTTATCAGACTACGGTTCATTATCAGATTACAGGCTAAATACCCATAAGTCTCAGGTATTAGCCTTTAACTACACGCCAAATCAGACTATTCGAGAGACATTTAAGATAAAATGGCACTCTGAGGTGATAAGATATCTTGGTGTGAATATTCCAAATTTCTGATCTAAATGGAGTCTGTTACCGTATTTAACCATAGCACAAAAAGTAGAGGCCATCAAAATTAATGTATTACCAAGGCTTTTATACCTATTTCAGACCTTACCAACAGAAATCCCAGCCAGACAATTCCAAGAATTAGACAAAATAGTTTCAAGATTTATATGGCAGGGAGGGAAACCTCGAATAAGATTTAAGACTCTTCAGTTATCAAAGGAAAAAGGTGGACTTTCCCTCCCAAATTTGAGAAATTACTATAGAGCTGCGCAGATAAAAACTTTGGTGGATATATGTAACCCATCTTACATTGCAAAATGTAAGATGGTGGAGATAGAATGCCAAATATCCAGTGATATTCCATTACAAGCTATAATAGGAGACAGCTCATTAGACAAACAGGTAAAAGAATGTAATCCTTGGATAAAAACGTCATTAAAAATTTGGTTTCAGATGACCAGAGAACATCAAACTTAAGAACCATTTCAATCATTAACATGGATATCTTATGAATCAAACTTCTTACCTAATAAAATGGACACAACATTTAGAAGATGGTCAGAAAAGGGGCTGGTAAAACATATTGATTTCTATAATAACGGACAGTTTAGGAGCTTTCAGGATTTGAAAGAGAACTACGGCCTATCAAATCAGGACTTCTATCGGTTTTTACAACTTAGAAATTATTCTCAAAAAATGATAAAGAAGGAAGATTTAGATAAAAGTAATTCAGGCATTCTGAAGATCTTTCTAATGGCGTATAAGTCAGATCCAGGGGCAAAAATCATTTCTAAATTATATAATGGAATAGGGGAGCTGTATGGGCAGAGTATCTATATAAAGGAAAAATGGGAAAAGGAAGGTAACTTTTTATTACATTTGGAAACATGGGAAAAACTAAATAAACAACAATGGAAGAGTACCTCAGCCTTATCCTGGAGGGAATTTGGTTGGAAAAATCTAGTCAGATTTTTTAAAACCCCGGCACAAAATACATTCTTAAATAAAAACACTGCATGTTGGAGGTCTTGTGGGGAAGAAAAAGCAAATCACTATCACGTCTTTTGGCATTGCCGTTGCTTTTGAACTACTGGACAGAAATAATAATATGGAAAAGGTGCTTAAAGTGCAAATTCCCTTTAATTTTGTAACGTTATATCTAGGTTTGAGACCAGACTCTGTTCTATGTTTCCCAAATAAATATATGTTCAGTATCTTGTTGATTGCCAGTAAGAAAGCCCTCACAAGAAAATGGATGTTAACAGATGCACCCACGATTAAGGATTGGATAGCAGTAATTCATAACATTTTTGTCATGGAAAAGCTTACTTTTGCTCTACGGTTAGAACAAGAGAGGTTTAATAATTGCTGGACATCCTGGAGGAAACATGTAGTTACAGTTACATCTGACTTTACATGGTCATAAGGTTAGAGCTAGGGTTAGGGTTAGCTCAGGTAGGTAGACTTGGGCCATCATTCATACTATTTTTTTATTTTTATTTTTTTCCTCTCTATCATTGATTATTTATTCATTTAATTATTCATTTAATTATTATCATATATTATATAATATTTTTTATTATTATGATTATTTTTTATTTATTATCTTATTTATTTCTACTTTGACCCTTTCTCACCATTTAAATTCTGTTTCATTATTCAATTTTACTCTGTACTTTGTAATAAGGGGCATAATGAAGGTGGTAGCACCCCCTTTAAGTTAAGACCTTGTTCCTGTATCTCCAATGCTACCTCGGTGTACGTCAGGGGTCATATTTTGATTGTTTTATTTTATTTGAACTATATTTTAAGTGAATTTTCTGTTACCTGGGATTGAGGAAATGAAAACACAGGAAAAAATTGTTTACATGATGTGCTGTAAGATTTGTTGTGATTTTGTTCTAAATAAAAATTTGAATTAAAAAAAAAAATCCTAGTAAGCTGACTCAGTCGAAGTTATCCAACTTTACTTCTAAGCTAAGCCCCGAAGGTAACCGTGACGTTAGCGAAGCTAATACAAACACACGCGAGGCAATGGAGGAGGAAAACAGTGATGGGGAAGTGACTGGGAAAGTAAAATTAGCCGAAGCTGGCTCCGACGCAACACTTAATGAGTGTGCTCGTCTGCGAGGTGGAGGTTCAGAGGCAGAGGATCTCATCACCAGTTTACAAGCAACCGTTAAAACCCTTGAAAATAAAAAGAAGGATCATGAGGAAAAAGTGCTGGATTTGGAGGCCAGATCACGACGATCTAACCTGAGACTGGTTAATCTACCCGAGGGCGCAGAGGGGACAGCCAGCTTCTCGGAAAGCTGGCTGTCGGAGGCTCTGAATCTGGCACCGTTACGCACAACTCTGGTACTGGAGAGAGCGCATCGTATCGGCCCAAAGAGTCAAACAAACACCGCTGCACCAAGGACTCTTATCATGAAGTTCTCAAATTACAAGGACAAATCAACTGTGATAAGAGCCGCCAGGGCAAAGGGACATAAGAGAAAGAGTGGTTAGGCATAGCTGGTTGATCCTCACTTCGGTGTGGAATGGCCTTCAGCTGTTAGATAGGAACCATTATAAATAGGGGGGAGGGAACTTGGTAACAAAGTTTAAGTTTCAAGTTAGAGGGATATCGTGTTCAGTGTTCATTACTATGGAAGTAGTTTTTAACATTCAGGTGCTTCTTGTTTCTCTGTTCTTAAAAAAATTTAATGCACGGTGGAGCCCATTCAATGGTATATGTTATGTCTGGTGGAGTAAAAATTAAAATATCATCTTGGAACTGCAGAGGACTGCAAAAACTGAAAAAGATCAAACAAGTAATGACTAAGGTGAAATCTATACACTCTGATATCATGCTACTTCAAGAAACCCATCTGTTATCAAGTCAAGAGGCGAGAATTAGGGGGAGGCAGGGCAATATATATTCAGCACCTTTTACTTCTCAGGCAAGAGGAGTTATGATTTTGATTCATACATCCATACCATTTCATGTGACAAGGTTCATTAAAGACAAGACTGGAAGGTATATTATTCTACAGGGCACGCTTATTACGGAAAAAATAAATCTGATTAATATTAATGCTCCAAATATTGATGACCCAAAGTTGTTTCATAATCTTTTTCTCACAATTTCATCTCTGTCTGGTAGCTATATTGTAGCAGGGGACTTTAATTGCACATTGAATCCGGAGTTGGACCGAAGCTCAGGCATTGACACATCTCATTCTAAAAGTAGACAAACTATTCAGCATTTTATGGAGGAGCTTACTTTGATAGATATCTGTATCTATAGATATCTGTATATCTATATTCATAAATCATAACATTTTAATATCGGACCATGCACCAAATTCACTAATATATGAAGATGTAAGGCTAAGGAGAGACCCCCCCTAGGTGGAGATTTAAACAAAAATGGCTCCTAGACTCAGAATTTATATCTTTTATAGATAACCAAATCGATATCTTTTTTGAAACCAATACAGATGAAACATCATCCTCTTAAAGATGGGAAGCCTTGAAGGCCTACATTAGAGGCCAGATAATTAGTTTTATGAGCTATTAGACAAAACAAACATATCAGGAAACTAAAAAGTTGGAAGCAGAGATTGAATTGCTTGAGAGGGAATACTAACAAACATAAAACGGTCACTATTTCAAAACATTCGGGGACCTTTTATTGAATACATGGAGAATGTGGATTTGAGTGGTATGGGGAGTGAGATGGAGGAGGAGGCGTAGTTATTGGTAGTCCTCTGCAGTGTCCTTTACGATGTCCTAAAATAATACCCTTTTTTCATGTTTTGATACTCCACATCCTTATTATGGGTGAGTTATATATTTGTGTTCAACCACACAGTATAAAACAGAGAAGCCTTTGTTGTAATATTCTAAAAAAAAAAAAAGTAAACCAATCATTCCTGTGTAGGTAAATGTGAGCTGTGTCACACTTATTTAAGTGTCACATTTTTGAGTGATACCAATTGCAGCCTTTCACAAAGAGTGAAAAAAATGATAATATTGTAATTTGCAATAAAAAAACTTTTTTTAAAAGCGTTTATGAACCACAATATCACTGCATGAACAAACGGCCAGGCCTGATTTTCCTTGCAAACTGCGAATGAGTCAATATGGTGTGCAGGGAAACTAACTTAAACGACTCACTGGCGAATTCAAGATCAAAGGAATGAGAAGGGTTTGGAAGATTAATAGTACTAAAAGCTATGAAATTCACAAGAACATTATCACAACATCCAAGTTCACTCATTATTTGTCTTCTAAATGTGATTTTCTGTGACTTCGAAGCCCCAGAGCTTCCACCAGCACATGAACTTTCACAGTCTCTCCTAATCGTCTCACTTTCGCTATGTAAAACTTCCATGCATAAGAATGTCACACATACAGTGTTTGCATGCTTTACCCGGTAATGCTGCTGCTTTCTTCACCAAATCCTGTTTTGTTTTTTTGTTTTTTTTTTACTGATACTGATTTTTTTTTCACAGTGCAATATAAGGATAATATTTTAAGTCTTAAGCTTTTCTCTATTTAAAAGCAGCAGTGCAGTAATTATACAGTATTAATAGGGTATAGTAACAGGGCAAGCTTAGTGGCAGAAATCCAAAAGCCTTACATTTCGAATTAGAGATGAAACTGCACAGTGAGCTGCAGGACCAATGAGACGATGGAACCATACTTTTCCATCATATAAAACAATGATATTGTATAACAGGTCATTATTTAGAAATGTTTTTTATTTAGGTTTATTCACATTTTTAATCTGTAGAGTTTATGAGTATTAGTCGCTAAAGACGCAGCTCCTTTACAGTGGTCCTCCAGACTAAATAAAGAAATCATTATCATTATCATTATCAATAACAGTTGTGTTGAAAGACAAAAATTGCAGATGAACACTACTACAGTGTAGCTGCTGCTGTAGTTCTTGCCGTTGTCTGTCTGCCTTTAATAGCATACAGTATTTAATAGCTCATCACAGTCAGTGAGGAAGGAAAGCCAGCCTTAACTGTAACAGTGCTTGACCTTGTAGATAAACTGGTTAAAATTTTGACGGTCGGTTTGACGGGCATACAGACAGCAGCTGCTAGGGCTCCAACAGTGTACACTTTGGAGACCTACTTGAGCATCACAAGTTTTCTGTTGCTCACAGTTACTTCCACCGTATCAGACTGAGACACATGCTCAGGTAGAAAGTCCTAAAAGTGCCAAAGAAAGTCTAGCGAACCACAACGGGTTTGAGGCAAGGCCCAAAAAGTGGGCAGACCAGCACCACCGCCGCCCCTGGCATCTGGGCTGAGCTGAGGGAGCGAAGAAGCACGGTGATAGAACAGAGGGCGGAGCTGACTGTCAATGAGACTCAACTGCAGTGTCAGGAAGACAAAGCGGCTGACGTGCAGAGTGAGAAGACAGGCAAATAAAGTGTTACATCTAATGACAGAGCTGGCTTTACATGGTGTGTTCTGCACTTCAACTCTATGTCACTGTGGGAGGATGTGCTTTGCATGCAACATGTTTCGTTGAATGTCTCAGTGGCACCTTTAATTAGCTGCGTGCATGCAAAGTCAGAACTTTGTGTTCAGCTGTGCTCTAACTAAGTATACCTGTGGCAAACAGATGGTTTTCATCATGTTTTTCATTATCACAGGGAAATTAAGCACTACACAAAACTGCATTTTTGGGAAGTTTGCATCAATACGATTTAACTGCTGATCGGCCTCGAGCAGGACGTGGGGAGAACAAGCATTTTTGTCACTATTATTGTCAGAATTATTGTCACCATTTTTATTAGCCTGAGTCAGCAAATAAAAGCCATTTCCTGGGCCTGGATGATTTTCCCATTCTTTTATAGCTATTTGTTACTTATAGTTTTTGATTTGTCATGGGCAATGAGCACACTGCTTGAAGATTTGTCCACAATACAAAGTGTTAGGGCCCAGATAGGATCAGTGGTATTAAGAAGTTAGAAAGTCTAGACCCAGAGAGCCAACACCCCAGATTCAAGATTGTTTATTTGTCCTTGTGTAAGTGTGCAGGTATTGTATTTCTATTGATTTCAGCTGCAGTATGTATGCCATGATGGATCAATGATGGATAACAGACAGTAGCATCAGACTGATCCAATTTTGAGAGCAAGGGAGAGCTGGAGAAATCTAACATACAAAAATAAGAAATACAGTTTTTTTTTTTTGAACAAAATGAAGCAAGAAATAATAATTCAGGCAAAGGTGAGAAAAAGGGAAAAAAGAAGGAATGATCAAACTGAGTTCATTCTTGTCACAGTGATTTTAAACAAAATAAGAAAAATGAATCGCTAACTGCACAAAAACTTGCAGAGATGCACTGTGTTTGAATGACGAGAACAGAATAACAAGTCCATTATTATAGTATTTTAGTGGAATAATGTCTTTTTTTGCAAATAGCTCAATACATTGAACTGTAGTCTGTGAAATATCTAAACTGTATTAAGTCAGGACTCTAAAAGCAAGAGTAGGAGACATAGATAGGGTTTACAGTGTATTAACCAAAGCCAGTGAGATGGTCTTTACTTCATGAACTGCTAAATACATCATGAAACGGAACATGGGCTCAGTTAATGACGAGTTCATCTGATAAAATGGAAAACAGAGGTGGGAGCTCTTATAGTAGGCTGGAGGTGGCCAGATGAATACTAATCAAATTCTCAGAGGCAGAAGCTGATTACATAGATATCAGAAAGTAATGTACAACAATTATAATATTATCATATAGGGAAGAAATATATTTATGGCTGTTGGTGAGTGTTTTTTTCCTCTGTCTAATCTCACTGTGGACTATCACACAGTGCAAAGAAATTCTTTGTCGAGTGTGGACATTATTTCTGAAACATTACCAATTCTGCTTCTTTCTTTTTCCTCTCCTCTCTTCTCCCATCCTTAATGCTCATCTTTGGTGCCTTCCCATCATTCTTCTCCTCTCCTCCCCCTCTCCTCTCCACCTGTTTCTATTACATATTGATCCTTTATGTACAGTATAAATGAATTTTGTCTGCTATGAATTTATGGGGCCCTCTGGCATTCATGAATTTATCCTCCCCCATCTCCTCCACTCCTAAATATTCGGTCCTCGAGGTAGTTTGAAGAGCTTTGCACGTCTTCATGGATGGCAATATGCCAGCCTCACAAAGCCTGAGAGTACAACATATTAAGCCTTGCCTATACACACGCACACACACACACTCACACACAGACATAAATGCACACAGGCACAGACACACACGCGCTTCCTCTGGGGAAATGAAACAATATAACATTATAATCGGGGTGGCTGTAGTATGTTTTTTCCCCCCTCAAATCCGTGCCTCAGGCCTTTCCATTACAGTAATGCCTTATGCTTCTTATTCGGACTGCGCAAGTAAGTCTGTGTGTGTGTGACTGATAGTAATTCTGCATCTCAAAGGAGCTGATGTTATTACTTCTGGCTGAGTTGATGGGTGTGAACGCATGCATGCGGGAACACACACACAGTTTTAGCATGGTAAAATATTTGGGCTTCAGAGGTGGCTGAATCAAACAGTTTATGCTGCCTGCGGCTTTGTCCTTTTTCGCAAAGCGCCTCGTCTCTCGCTGAGAATGATTTATGGTACGACACATGTCCCTGGTGGAGTCAAATAGACTGATTTACAGAAGTAACGAACAAAGGTATTAATAAGTGCAAAAGACAGCAAAGCAGATTAAAGAGCAATTGTTGCGGAACATACACCTGTTTTATAAAACTAGAGAGACAGAAGCCCTAATACATTCAGCATAAAAAGAATATTTGTGATAATAATATGCATGTGATAGAGAGATACAGAAAAGTATTGCAATGACGGCAATGATAGTGCTATTTTGCAACAGGACTGAATGATGACAACAGTATGATGTGCAGGAGTGACATGAGGCTCTTCTAAGTTAGCCTCATACCAAGTTTCATTTCTGATTATCTGCCTTCTTGTTACCTGTCCCTGTCAAAAAAAGCCTAAGAAGAGGTGCAGAGGGATAAATCATATTTTCATGTTTTCTTGTAGCTATAGTAACATATTTAAGCTACAGTATTTTATTCAATTCAATTCAAGATTGTTTAGCAGGAATTATATCTTTTGTCTTCCTTGACAACCAAACAGGAGTACAAAAACATATTTCCTCACTTTGTTGCATGAGGACCTCTTAGGAAATTAGATTTCTCTGCAAAAGCACTGGAGACAGTGAGCATTGTTTCCATGGAAACAATGCTGGTGCCCAATAATTCAATAATTAATCAAGAGGGGTGATCAGAGGATAGCATCTTCAACACACACGCTCAACAACAAATACCAACACTCACCAGCAATCTGTATCAGGTAGAAAAGGAGCCTTTTTTCTCTGGCTTTGCTTTATCAGATCATTTCATGGTAGGTAATGTGGAAAATGGAGGCTTGATTTATATTTGGGCACATCAAAACATGCTCTGGTCCTGCTGTGCGGCCGTCAAGGCAACATTTTCCAGCATCGCTTTAGCAAAGCTGTTGTATACTGTAATTCTAATAAATGAGTGATTAGAGCAAAAGAGAAGAGAAGAGAGTTAATGAGTAAGTAAAAGGAATGTGATGGGAAAATTAGATCAGAGTCCCTGCAGGAATCACAACTAAGCACTCTCTAATAAGGCGCACACACACCGTTAAGGAGACACCCGCAGTCTAATCTAGATTGTTCTCTCAAAGGCCTCATCTTTCCCTTAGTTTCATCCTCTGTCTCTCTGCTTGAGAGGCGGAAGTGGATGAAATGACAAAAGTTTTCTCAAAGGAGGGAAGAGCGTATTTCTGCAGGTCACAAACAGCCTCGGGGCAAGTTCTTACTCTCTCACACACACACACACACACATACAAGACCGCTTATCTCCAGACACACGCACATGTTTTGAACATGTGTGTGTGCATCTGGGGATTACTTTGTGTGTGTTACCAGCAGTGGCCAAGATCTACTGTACCTGTAGCTTTGGCTCCAATCAGGGAAAACATTAACTTTAATGACCTGGGACCCACTGTGGAGAGAACAAGGTTATGAAAAGATATTCAGCAGATTGGACGCTATCAGAGATATGAAGCTTTAATTCACCGCCTCCCTTCCTTCATCCACCCTCCCTTTTTTGCTGATTCACTTGGGTTTTGCGGAGAAAACCCTCTGGAAATTAAAAACTGGTAGTTTGAGGGTAATGTTCAAAATACGGTCATGAATAAAAAAGGCTAATAAATGATCCCTTTGGTCCAGACCTGAATATCCCCACCTGACAACCTATACATGGAAGCACCACCACAAGCATACATTTCTCTCCAACTGCACACACAGAAATGACATTAAATTGTAACACTAACACAACAAACAGCCAAAACAAGATTTGCTAAAGAACAGAAAGTGGAATCCAGACCACATTCACTTCTATGAGCCTGGATACATGTGTTTCCACTTACTGCCAGAGCAGAAATAGAGCGACATGGACATCTTATTAGAGGCTTAATAAATATCACCGGTGAAAAGTCCAACATTAATTAGCATTTTGGCCTTGGTTTGATCCGCCAGCTCCTGAGAAAGAAGTAATATCAGGGTCTCATCGGCTCGTTAGATTTTTTATTAAGCTCTTGAGTACTTCCTTTTCTCTGCCATTTTGTACCAAACAGACAATCATAAAATATTGGTTCATGAAGATTTAAAGAGTACAACAGTTACAAGGTGAAGATGTTGGAAAAACATATCTATGTTTCTGTCATTAATGTATCCTCTTAAGCTAATATGGTTTATTTTTAGATGATATATTAAGGCACGGTTTTATGTGAAAGTAGGTTGGAAATTGGCTGACTTGTTTTCACATAATATTCAATATGAGGTGGTGCACATGATGTGAGTGTGGCTGTACAAGGGTTCACATTGTGAGGTTTCTTACAGTTAACATGATTTTTATTCGTTTTTTAAAGATCACTTTTTGTTGTTAGGGTCCAGGCTGCTGCAGTGGGGACAAAGTTTCAGTTTATGGGGTGCACACTCCACAAGGTGAGCTACCTGTGCACCCCAGAGACTGATACATCATCAACACATCATGTGTGTACTGGTGAGGCCTTCTGAGTGGTTGGTGCCACACACACAAAAAAAAAATCTTTTAACTGTCTCTTGTCTTTTCATCTTAAAAATCAGTTACACCATTTTGATACGACTTTCTGTGATTTACTATGTACTATAAATGTCTGTCAGTCTTAAACAGTTGAAAAAAAGTCACAAATTAAACCATCAGCGGGCTGAGTCTGTCTCGTTTTGCCTTTAAGCAGATGCCTGATGATATGTCTGAATAAGATGTCGCTAAACAGCTTCATAACCAACCATATCCCCACTGGGAAAAAAAATAGACTGTGTAGTCTCCGTAAAAAAGCTCTCCTTTCCCTCCCTCACTCTCTCCTTCTAAGTGTCTGCGCATTGACACGTCTCTCCCCAGTATATTTGCCATTAAGAGGGACTAAGCATTTCATTACAAGTCTACTGAGCTCCCACTGTGTTATTGAAGCCAGAAGCCAGTGTGGCTTTCTTTCTTAGAGATACTAATAAAAGAATCAAAGGAGGGAGCTTGTGTTTGAGTGTGCAAGTCTGTGTTTGTGTGTCTGTATATTCTAGTAATACTGATGTAATCGCAGGCTCAAGCCCAATTAGCCTAGAGGGTAACTCTGTAATAATCCCTACCCCTGGGCATAATGGCCTATTAAAGCAGCAGTGGACAGAATAAATGAGTATGTCTAAGCAAAGGGAAAGAGCGGGAGAGAGAAAGAAGGAGAGGCAGGAAACACGAGGGAGGGAGGAAAAGGAGGGTAAGAGGAATGGGAGGCCTGGAGGGAGAGAGATAGAATTAAAGGGCGTGCAGAAGATGGACTTGTTGAAGATAAAGTTCTGTTTCAATCTTATTTTATCTATTTTCACATATTTCGTCTCACATCACATTTGTCATTTTACATCGCGTCAGTAAGACTGCAAGTAGATTCACAAACCGTTGGAAAAAAGTCAACTCCAAATACAGTATTAATACATTTATGAACTTCCTGACAGTAAGAGACTATAACCTGGCAATTCCATGTCACGAATGTCTCCAACATCTACCTGATATTGCTTCTACAAGGGCGTAATAAAAAAAAAAACTCACAACATTTTTCCAACACAATTCTTGCCATGTAGCCTATCGGACCAAAAACAAACAGTGACAAATTCATCTACATTTCATTCTGTCTCCCACTTCTCATGTATTTATTTATATACAGTGTATTCTTAGAACTGGAGAATGCCACTGACAAGACTTGTTATTAACAAAAATATTTTTAATCAACTGGAAGGCATCTATAGAAATCATTTCAATTCAGATCATGTTTTTTCTGTCAGGTTTAAAGCTCTGGAACGCCCCCTTGTGAACGAATGTATGATAATTAGTAACGCCTTTTAAGATCCAAATTTGGAATCTGTCATCAGATGTATTCGGAGGAAAACCGTACTGTAAGCACACCACCATAACGGTGTGGATGAATCACCTATTCCACATAATCTAACTGCCTCCTGCCAGGTTTTCAATAATATATTAATCCAAGGGTTATCTTTGTTTACCATCTTTTTTGGTAATTCAGTATCTGCAATAATCGCTTCGTGGTACCCCTTCTGTCATTGCATCTTACCGAGTGCACAAGCAAATTATGGTCAGAACTGCGAGGCTGAGAGGCCCATGCAACCACATTCCTTTCTTAATTGTAAAGTTTCATATCTGATCGTGGGTTTGATCCCATAAGTATCAGGGTATCAATTTCATATATCAATTTCATAAACAGTTTGGTCAGTATCATCACTGAAAGAGTCTAAAAAACAAACAGCATTCATGGCAGAATATTCATTTTAATCTGCTCTACACTGGAACTCAAACTCACAATCCATCTTGATAAGTCTGACTTTATCATCTCAATGGACCATAATAATTTTGAGATACTCTACAGACAAGCTGATGCCCAGGAAAGTGATTGAATTGATTGATTGATTCTGCGTCCTATTCCATCAATTTAGGTATTCTTCTAATGTGGTTTGGTTGGTCGTAATTAAATGTTATTATCTGAGTTTTCTGTACATTATGCTTTTAACCTGAGAGCGGCCAGTGTTTTTCTAGACTCATCAGTTTTGACAGTGACTCAGCAGGCTGGGTTGTGTATAGCAGTACATCATCAGCAAATAGAGCCAATTTTTGTTCCCCTGTTGGCTTTAGAGTTCTATAAACAAGAAGCGGAGCAGTGGTGAGGCCCAGCAGCGTGACTTGTTCCTCATTTTAGGATTATGAATTTGATAAATCACCATTAATTTTTATCCTTGTGGGTGGTTTGTTGTAGTCTTGAATGTTTCAGTGACAGACTCCCACTTGCACTTAGTATGAGACAGATCTGACTGACTCAAATGCCTTCTCAGTGTCAAAACCTATAATGGCTGTCTTTACTTCCTGTTGTGGGACAGTGCAGTGTTCTCCTGATATTATCTTGACTTTGTTGGATAAAACCTGTCTGGTCGAAACGGATGAGTTCTGGGAGTAATATTTTCTATTCTGGACAATATGGATGTGAACAATTTAAAGTCCACATTTAATACACTAATGGGACGATAATTACCACAATCTACTCTGCCTTTCCCGTCCTTTGGTATGACAGAAATGATTGCATCCCTTCACGAGGATGGAATTTCCCTTTTCTGCAGCACTTAAAGGCTTTCAGTAACATTGGACCCAATTGCTCCAGCATTGATTCATATCACTCAGAAGTGAAACCATCTGTGCCTGGGGATTTATTTGCTTTTAGCCTCCCATTTGCTGAGTATAATTCCTCTTTTTTTGTCATTTTTTTTCATATTGTTTCTTAGTAATAGGAGGTATGTTCAATGAGGCTTGACATGACTCAGCCTGAAGGTCGTCGTGAATTTGTGATTGGGAGCACAATGATTTATTATTGATTTTTTTGAAACTGTTGTATTCTTTCTAGTCATGTATTGTCTGCTTGTTTTTTAGTAGAATGTCAGATATAAGTTTCAAAAATTTCCCACCAACTTCAGAAAAACATTGTTTTAGAAATAACTTTTCTTGTATTTCTGCTGTCACCCCGCCATCGTCATACGCATGTCAGTATGTTTTGATTTCGTTCTTCAACTTTTCTTTGGTCTGTGGATTATTTAAAATACCATTCAGTCTCCAACGTGTAGATCTTGTATGTGTTATATCTATTGTGATACAATGACTACGGTCTGAAACAATGACTACGGTCTGAAAGAGCGATTGAATAAGGATCGCACTGTCCTGTTCTATTGAGGTCTGAGAATGAAAAAAGAATCCATCCATAAGATCAAGAGTACTAGGTGCAACATCTATAATGCCCATTTCCCTCATTGAGGTGTTTATGCTTTTATTGATACTTCTGGAATCTGAATTTCCATGAGAAGAGTTTTGGGTTTAGACATACATTAAAGCCTCCTCCACAAATTAAAATTCTCTGGTCAGTATTTTAAATATTGGTCTATAGCCGCTTACTACCTGGGGGAACATACACGTACACAGACATGTCTGGAGGCTATTTTGTCTAAACTGAGATTCTTGCAGAAATGCTATTTGAATTTTATCTTTCTTTAATCCTGACAGAATCTTTCCTCTCTCATTCGTCTGCTTTGCATTTAAGTGTCTTAGTGCCAGTATTACACAATCATAACTGTTCCCTGCAGGAACCCAGAGAGTAAACAACAGTTCAACACTCAACAAAAAGAACATAACAAGAGGGTATCATATTTAGCATTATCATTTAGTGTGACTTCCAATATAGAGGCATTATCTATGACCCGAACAGAGCCTATATAAAAACAGGTCCAAGGGAAAGCAGCTCTCCTGAGACTGACAGAGGGGGCCCTTGCTGAAGGTAGCTGCAACAAAAAGTACACCATGTTTCCATCATTACTATTCTTAGTGTAGCAGGTTAATAATATTTCTACCATCACCCACCCCATCCTTTGGATTTTTGGAAACAAATTAGCAGCAACACAACACAAGCAAAAAAGTATGCCCAGTCTTTTAAGTTGTGGAAGTTGGGGCTCCTCAAAAGGTTTGCAGTTTCTCCTTGAAGTTCACCTCTCATTTAGTGCAGGATGGGCATCTCCCTGCTCACTGGTTGCTGCTCTCCCAGGTCAGCTGTCGCAGCTGTCTCAAGGGTTTGATTATCTCCAGGATGAATCCTCTCCTCGACAGGAGTCACCTCTCATAAATTTGGGTTTCATTACAATGTTTGACTCTCAGTCATGCCAAATACAGGGTTTGGAACTAGATTTGTCGATCTTTCAAAACCTTCCACACCTCTGCGTATTCCCTTTGCTTTAGGAGAATGCGTGGTTCACGGTCACAGTCCAGGTTTATTCGCCTCTCCTGCCAGGTAAAACCTCTTTTGCTACGCCAGACGGAGTATTGTGTCTGAAGCTGAGGAACTTTGGCAGGATAGATCTATGTTGTACATCCTCCGGAGCGTGTGGTGGGTTCTTTCGATTCGAGGAGTTTTTCGGCATGTGTGTCACAGAGCAGATACCTCTCTCAGGAACTCTGTATACTCTCATGTTCTCAGAGCTGGAACGACTCTCCAGGTCAGCCATTCTGACATCTCCTTTGGCTTGTAGCTTCAGCATTTCTGCTAGGATATCTTATGTGTTTTTGATTCTCCCTTTAGCTTTCACAGTTTGTTTCTTCTTTGATGTCCTCAAGCTGCTCTATAATTTCCTGTTAAAAACCCTTCAGCTCCCAAAGAATCAGTTGCAGTCTCTTCACAAAGCATTTGCATTACTTCATCTGCATGTTTGCTAGCTGGTGAATGGCTCTGAAGTTGCTCAGCTTCTCCATCATGTACCTCTGTTTTTGGACGTTTTTCTTGCTTTTCAGTCTGGAAGTTTAGCTTGATAGAAATGTCACACATTTTGGGGGTTCAAAATTATGTACTCACTTTCATTATGTTGCCATCTTGGCGACGTTCCACCTGGACGTCCTTCAATCTCATTTTTCACCAGATGAATGTGTTCAAAAGATTTACCTTAATGTTGAACTCAAATACTAAAACAGCCTGTCCTTGCCACTGGGCAGCAATCATACTGCAGTTCAACATGCTTTAATTCAATACTTATCAAAGATTTTTTGTTAGAATTGATGATTTGTTTTCTTTGTTGACTGCTGTCCATGTCACAGGAAGCAGGAAAATAGGATCTCATAGCATACCGTTTAAAAACATTTACTCCTTTTGATGAGTTGGACACCCTCCCTGGTCATTAGACTGCTTATTTGTGTTGTTGAGCTAAAGACAAAATAAATCAAGGCCATGACAAGATGCGGTCTGTGAGGAGATGAGAAGGAGAAGTTTTATTGTGGAATTCTATCATAATATAACCCATTAGAAAAAATATGAATTGCATAATCCATATTGGCAGTCTGTATCACAGGAGAGCCTTAGATGTAAAAATATAGAAACACATTTGACTGACTTCAATAAAAGTGGAAAACTGGTATATTAAAGGAGATTAATGAATGAAATGGAGGGTAAAATTAAGTCCAAGCCACCAGCCAGATGCACATTGGCAAAAATTCAGTTTAGCTGTCATTCAAAAATTCCAGCAATGCTCCTCACCCAACCCTAAACCAAATCTTGTTAGTGGGAAAGAAAGTGGAAAGCAGAAAATCTTCATATTCTCATAGTCGATTTGTGATTTGTGACTTAGAACACATCAAAGTGACAGGCATCCTAATTGTCTTTCCCTTATATGAATAGTTACTTACTTTTTTCAATATAATGTATTACTTACATGTATAAGTACACTGATGATTAGAGTTTATCACAGCTGTAGTAGAATAAATAATATAAGAATAAACTCACCTGAAGATAGGTCGACCCGGTTGTTGCCGGTCGCCTTCGTCACATTGATATGAACAAGAATCTTGCTGTCCTCGAGGGAGATCTCCAGCGTGCCGTCATCGAGGTTACTGAAGAGGAGGAGTCCATCGGGGTTCCACGTACGAAACTGGAAGCTCACAGACACTGTGTTGTGATTGGCTCGGCCTGGCAGCTGCAGGAAGCTGGTGGCGTTGAAAAAGACCGGGAAGGTGTGGGTCTCCACGCAGGAGAAGGACAGGTTACGCTGTGAGGACAGAGATTAGGAGAGAAACAAAGAGAGATAGCAGGACGTGATCAATTAGTCTTCAAAGAGGGAAGTTAAAAGCAAAGCTAATCCCTTGAATGTGGGGTTGTATCTGAAGTTGTCTGAGTGTTTTAACTGCCCCGAACACTTCAGGAAATCATGTATTTATTCACCGGGCTTTTGTTGCTTTGAATCCAGCCTCTGCATATTTACCTTCAGATGTTCCTGACTGAAGCTGCGTTCAAAGACTGATGTCGCGTACACATTATAAAAAATGTCTCTCTTTGGTTCACCCTGCCTTTTAAACCAGAGCTGAACAGTAACCTGGGTGATGTTTGGGAGCTGGTGGAAAACAAACACTATTGTGGAATTTAAGCACTAATTACCATTGAGCTTCTCCAACCTTGTGCTGTTAATCAAATCAGCAAACACTCGATACTGAGCTGGCTTACCAACTAAAGATGATTCCTGATTGCCTCTGCCTGTATGTGTTTGTGTGTGTGTGTGTGTGTGTTTCTGAAACTTGATAGCAGATCTGTTTTGATTAGTAATGAACGGCTATGTGAGTCATCAGAGAGAATTAGAGGTGCAGCTTTAATGAACTTGATTAGTGCCTCCATTTGTTCAATCAGTTCACCAGAGATCGAAGAAGATACACTGGCTGTCCACTGTTGAGAAAGAACAGGAGATGGGAAACTCTGAAGGCTGTTCATTAACTTATTTTAAAGATGGCAGAACACTTAATGTGCTCAAGTTACACCCAGCAGCCACACAGTGCCACATGTTTGACGAGGACATGCAATGCGTTTAATATCTTCCTCATTCCGTCTGAGATTTTGTCTTTGCACTGTCGATAGCGGTGAAATGGCAGCCATGATATCAAGAGGGAGCACAGAGACAGGAGGCCAACACACAGGGAGGCCACTGATGGGTCACCTGGATCTGATTAATTATGAATCTGTTCAAATATTTTGGTACAGTGAATAATTTGCCCCCTCAATCAGGTCAGATACAGACTTAGCATGACAATAACGAGAGCATTCAGTGCTTTGCTGCCTTTACAAGCTTGTTCCTTCAAGCTCTTCCTATTTGTTTGCGACTGAGTTGTGTTGTCTTTTTTTTTATATATATGTGTGTGTGTGTGTGTGTGTGTGTGTGTGTGTGTGTGTGTGTGAGTGTGTGTGTGTGTATATATATGCACATTTCCCTTACAAAGCTGGAGGTGTCTAGCTTCTTTCGTCTGGCCAGGTCCGTGATGTTGTCTCCATTGTAGTTAATGCTCTCCATGCAGCCCTTGAAGTTCTTCCTCCCTCCTCCCACTGGCTTGCCACTGTATGGCATCCCCCCAAAGCTCAACTACAGAAAAACAGAGAGAAAAGAGGTCAAATGAGATGGATGGTGGGAAAAACTACAGATTGGGGCTTCCTTTGATTAGCTTCTCCCTCCACTGCTAGAACATTGCAAAAAGCTACCTAAATGTAACATGTTCTATTCTGGCATCATTGTACAGCCATTCCTCCCACGAACAGGGATTACAGTAGCAGCAGATGAATGTCTAATAAGGAAAATTGCAACAAATCCTTAAATAGATTTCAAAGTCACACTACAATTAGACCTGCTAATGTGCAATTTCTATGGATGTTTTCACGTGAAACAAATAGAAGTCATCCATTAATGATAGAAGGCAGTCTTACGAATGAAGAGCGAAAGTGAACAAAACTGGAAAGTATCTAATGGACTTGTGTGAAATGTTGTAGACGGTCACAGACAGAAGTGGTAGCAGGTGTAACCGTCTTAAAAGGACACATTTTATTTGTCTTGATAATGGCCTTTTGTGCGCAGAAGAATAACCAAGAAGTGCATGCAGCTCTACCATGAAGTGAACATGATCTACTTATGAGAACATATGATGGCATAATAGTTGCCAGTTGTTTAATGAAATGAATGAATGCAAAGATGGATGGATCAGGTCTGATTCACAGTCAAACATTTAATATCACGTTGTTCAAACCGAACACCTTGATCAGTATACTGTAGACACATACATTTATTTATATAATGTCTCCATTGGAGCAGTGGGAGATGGCATTAAAGGAAGAAGAAAGCAGTTTGTGGGGAACAGATGTGATGAGAAGACAACTGAGGCGAAGCGATGGAGGCTAATAAAGAGGCATCTGGTGCTGAAGCGCTGAAGGACACAGAACTGATGAAAATGTAAACTGCGTTTCCAGTTTTTCTGCGGTTGTACATGTGTTTTTTTTGTTTTTTTTTCTTTCAGACATAGCTCTGAGGGAAGCCAAGATGATGGAAGGTGGTGTGCAATTACCAGTCGATATGTGTCCTTCTATCTGTATGTGTGTATGAGAGTGTGTGTGTTTGTATCTGTCTGCGGTGACGCTCCAGTAGTCTTAGTAATTACTGCCAAGGGTAGACACAAATGCACCCGGATATTTAGTCTACAGGCTTAAATGGGAGCAGAAAATGTACTGATGTGTGCGCACACACACACACGGAGTGTGTGGACTAGATGGAGTACAGTGGCACACTTTGAGTAAAAGCTGCTCGCAATTTGGTATTTCTCTCTCTCTATCTCTCTCTCTCTCTCTCTCTCTCTCTCTCTCTCTCTCTCACACACACACACACACACACACACACACACACACAAAACCCCTCGATTGACCCTGTTGTACAGATTTCCCTAAAGATCCCTTAATTTAACAGCTCCAGTTTAATTGGACTGTGGTTTGTCCGGCCCCATTTCTCAGCATCCTCCTTAACACTGGAACGGATCAGCCTCATCAGTGATGCCTGCAAAAGGTCACACGCTCACACAAACATATCAATACACACACAAACACGGGCATACATCCATATATGTATTCACCGTACACAGTTGCACATGCATGCACAGTGCACACCCTCACATTTCGCACAAGTGTGTGCATTTCATACCCATTATGCATTCTGGAATCAATTTCCTGTTTTAAGTATTATTGGCTGAACTCTTTGCATTCCATTACTGACTGACATTAATTATGTGAGTTTTATGGATTAGCGATATCTAATTTCCTGTGTGGTATCAATGCACTGCACAGAAGGGGGAGGCCAAGCTGTCGCCAGTGGTGAGTAGTGACTTAAAAAGCAGCTATACAGTCAGTAAAGCATGAAAGGACAGGTAGAAGAAAATAAATAAAGAAAATAAACAGCATCAAGCAGAAAGACTATTAATAAATAAAGGTGAGACAGTGTTTCTCACAGGTCTGAAATGATCGGGCAGCCCTGCTGGGACTCCCAGCAGTTTGGGACGGGTCAAATTTTATCTGAGAACTCCTCACATTACCAGTTTCAGTACTCTATGCTGAACATTAGACTGCCCAAGGGTCCTAAACCAGAGCTCTCACGCACTTTTCGAGAGAACTGACATTCATCTCCAATCATTAAGTTCCAAAATACAACACCTCAAACATTGATGAAACAAAGCCTGCAAGCTAGTTTAGGCAGAAAGCTCAAGTCCAACAGCATCAACACTGCACACTCCTTTCTTTGAAACGTACTGTATATCCAACATGGCCTTTTTATTATCGTGGTGTACTTAAATCGTCACTGTCAGTCTTTTGCTGCACTGCCACCACTTTCTGCCCCGCCACTGCTGCCACTGCTCAAAAGCTTCACTCGTAACCAAGCATCAACCTGCAGGCTCTGCAGGTATAAGTTGACCTTGGGGAAGAGTAAGTCTCATCAAGTTTCCTTGCAGGGAGTGAAAAGGTCAGAGTGTAGAAGCCAAATATCAGTGTTCTATATATTCTGTATTCTCATAATAATCCAGTCCATATGCGATGGTGAATTAATATCTATTCATAAACCCAAATACTGTGCTGCCAATGATAGAATGATCAGGCAGATACTGTATATCAGCTGCTAGCATACACAGCCTACAAAATAATTTGTAGGTGGGGCTGTTACAGATATATGAACATGACATATGAACCAACAGTAGATGCAAAAATGTGGAGCCAGCTGAAAGGGACAAAACACAACATACATGACAAGTATTTTGTGATTTTGGAGAGTTTTGTGGGCATATGCTTCTGCTAATTAAAACCGCCAAAACTGCCTTATGGTTGCAATAAGAGGTGGGCAGAAGAGGTGGAAATGTAAACTTAATTTCATGCCAAAATTAGCCCCAAAATTGCACTGTGCCACCTAATCAGCATAAACACAGCCTCAGCTGCGCCACCCATCCACCTTGGCACAAGCGGTCTTGTCTGGAGCCAGGAAATTACCAATAGACAACCGCCTGAGGGAAGTTGGAAGATGGCCGCATTTGCGCTGCTGCCTGCTTTGCGTCTTCGCAGGGCTAAACAAATAAACTTGACTTAAACATTTGCTTTCAGAAGTTAAATGAGAGTGCACACTGTGACTACCTGCTAAACTATAAGGCTGCTTAACGAATGCTGTGCTGTTACAGTTAACACCTATCATAGATTGAAGAAGTAAGTATTCTTCTGTTAAACTAAAATGAATATATTTGTTCTTTGTGCTGTGGCCAGTCACCTGTATAACAGGCTCTGGACTCAGGCAAAGCTGAATAATTGAGCTGACACTTTAGTTATTCACTTCTTCCATGGTCTACTAGTTCTTTTTTCATAATTGAACTCGTGACAGCTGTTGAATCATTTGGCACCAAAAGCTTCTGTTATTAACATGATGTCAAGCTGATGTGTCCTTTAAAGAAAGCGATGAAGCGCATGCTTATGTAGCGAACGCATGCAGCTGCATATTTGATCATTTCCCTGTCACCTCCTGTGTCTGTGTTTGGACACGTATGTATATTGTTGGATTAATTCCTTCGTCTATTTCAGTGGGGAGACTGCAATTCCCTGTCTGTGTCCTTCACATTCCTGTCTGCATACTCAGTGCCTCTCACCTCATAGTCCAAATCCAGGTGGTCAAACTCTCCGTTTGTCCTGAAGTGCTGAGTGTGTCTGTCCAGAGTAAAGTTGACATTGCGACGGTAGCGCTCAATCACCACTGAGTGCCAGTGATTGTCATCCAAGAGGCTGCCGGTGGTCACAGAGGTATGACCCAGGATCGAGCCATACTGATTACTGCCTGTAATGGACATATTCCGAAAAAGAGTAAACTGTAAATGAAGTGGCATATTTTGATGAGCCAAAAATGAATTTTAATAAGTCGGGTAAAATATGTGTGCACAACAGCTGAATATGATGTACTCCGAAAGCTAAAAAGCAACACTTGAAATATTGAAGTGGTTTTAATATTCTTTTAATATACTGATTAACAAAGACTAATGACCACAACATTAATTATTTATAAATGTATTCATTTATTTTCTCGGGCCGGGAATTGCCAAAACAACCAGATATTATTTCAGTGCAACATAAAATTGAAACTATATCTGACGCAATTATATATGACTATATCTCATGCATGGATCTGTAAATGTGTGAATATATTTGTATAAGTTTATAGGTTGATTCAAGTTCACACAGCTCTATGAAGTACTTTCATATGTTTTCATATGTTTGCAAATGAAGTCATCCTCACAGACATGCACATAGAATACAAACACAAGTTTTCGTACTGTTTTGCCAATAATGCGCATGGCATTTTCTTGGGCAGCCGAAAGTGCTGTTATACAGTCATAGGCTTTATTTAGTTGTAACGCCGGGTACTCGAATGCACCACTGCTGTTGCTTCTGTGCTGCAGGAAGGCATCCTTAAAGGTTACACCAGTGCTTTCAGCAACACAGCTGGTCGACAGTGAGTGATGCTCAACAAGCTTACGGATTGTTGCGGCTGTTGTTTACACTGTAAAGGGTAAAATGCTGTGCCAAGGCACTTTATCTTTGCTCCAAGATAATGTTATCTTGACAGACATGACATTAATTATCATCATTACAAAAGCTTAGGATTATTGCAAAGACTATAATGATGGTATTGTTGCTCTGTGAACGTGTTGCAAACACAATCAGTGTGGTATAGCTGCTTCTGTTAGACTGAGTCCAAGGATCAGAGCTGGACCAAGTACAGCTTAGCCTTAGACATATCACTTGGATATTGTCTATCCAATACTTCAAGACTGCTTTAGTTGCACCTTGAGCGATATGAAGAGATGCATGTGTTGCCTACCCAGGTTTATCTGTAGCAGCAGCTTCGCCTTGCGCAGCTCCAGAGTGATGTAGTCTCCCTGTTGGCCCTCCCCGTGGAGAATCACACCCTCGCTCTCTGACGTCTTGAACCTCAGTGCAATCACATCCTTAATGATCTTCATCTTCTTCACCTGCACAAATATGAACACCATGAACCCCACGTGGTTATTTAAGACAACAGGTGGTTCATTTTCAATTTCAGAAACCTATTTATAACAGCTCTCTTTACTCTTTATCAGGATCTAACATTAATGTACTACAATGATACTAACAGCATAACTTAGGGTTAAGTCATTATTTTCCACAGCTACTGGGGCAATACACACTTCTTACATATTTTTTTATAGATATTTTTTTCTACATATTTTATTTTTCTTTTATATCGTCAAATTCAATTTTGCTTGTATAATATGTACATATACTGTACATAGTCTCCTTTTTATTTCGTTTTTTGTTTTTTTTCGAATGTTCTCTACCTCTGCTGCTATTTTTCTTCTCACTGCTTTGACATGTTGTTTCATCTTATCTTATCTTATTTATCTTATCTTATTAGAATATCAAGTTAGTAAATCCAGTACCTTAAAACGATATGAGATTACACCCTGTCCATCAAAGTTGATCACACCCGCCCCTAAAAAAGAACAAGAAGAAAAAGAAGCCAATGACATTAAGAGACAAAGAGAGAAGGCAAGAATGAAATGATTGGATAGGGAGAGTCTCTCATCCCTAATAACAAAAAGCAAAATAAAGCCAACACTGTTCTATGACTGGGTCAAGAAATCTGTATTGAAGTACAAAATCATTACTACCCCCCCACCCTCTCAAACACTGTACATCATGTGCTGTATTTTCAGTTACTGAGTTATATGAACAAGATGCTTACAATGACAGCAGTGATCTGAATGCATGGGAGGTTTGCCATCTTTACAAGTTGCTATTGCTGCAAAGAAATGTAATTGTTTTGAATGATATTGCACCCAACAGGCCTTTTTCATGGAGACATCGTAGTCACAGTATGAAAAGCACAGGTGTAAGTAATAAAATGAATGATGGCTGAATTCCATTTTGCTGCCTCTGTTTCAGGGTCCTCATATTGTGTATGCTGGCTCTCTGTAACTTGGCCTGTTGGGATAATTGAGTAGAATGGAGCCCTCCTTAATGCAGTAACACCTGTGCTTTTCATACTGTGATGAGTCAAAATGTCTGTTGCAAAATGCTTCGTTGCCATACACATACGAAACGGATACAGATGTAAAACTGGGCATAACAGTATAAATAAGCAGTGACACTTGTTCACAGTAAAAAATAATTTTCCACTGCATGGCATTGCATTGTCATTAATCAAAGGGACCTATAGAATTCTGTGAGAAATTATTTAATGAATGAATGTTTAATGCGAATGTGTGAAACAATAAAAAAAGGTGTTGAAGGTAGACGCTTGTGATGCACCCACCAGGTGTTTTCACTTATTTTGGCTGATAAGCTGCAGCTTCAACCTGAGCAGAGCTCTAATCAGCCAAAACTGCAAACACCTGTGTGTGCGCGCAGGCCTGAAGAACATACTTATCTACATGTAGAAAATGCTACATGAAAAAAACAACACTGTCTGTCATGCCACTGGAGTTACATATAAACAATTTTACAATATGAGGGACTAAACATGAGATATTTTGCATTTAAAAATGAAGCTTTACATGTAAAAAAAAAAAGAGGACAGAAGGAGAGAGGCAACAGGAAGGAGATGTTCAAATCTTAAGAAGAGAAATAACATGCAGTACTTGAGGCTCTCTTCAATCTCACTATTATCACCCCAACTGTTTAAGTGGTTAGTGGATAGTGCGAGTTTTTGTGTGTGTGTGTGTGTGTGTGCGTGTGTGTTGTGTGATTGGTTAGAGAAGGGTGTACAGGCTATGATAGGATAACAGCTCGGGAAAGATCGGATCATTTTATATGCAGACACGCTCATGCACTGTCACGCTGTCCCTCAATCTTTCATGCTCTCTTGCTTTCGCGCTTGGTAAACACACACACGCACACAACTACGCCAACCCCGTCCTTTCCTGATAAACACCTGCGGAGGGGGATTGGATAAAATTACATCTGTTTCCTTTGTTCCAACCTCAGTGCTTCCCAAATGATCCCATGCTGCCTCTCGCTGGGTAGAAATGCATCTTTCCATCTCTTTGGTTGCTTTCCGCTTCACTCTTGTTCCTGCACTAGTTCTCTCTCTCTGCTTTCATCTTTCTCCATTACTCCCCTCTCTTCTTCACTCTTCTCACTTCTTTTGCTTCCCTCTGTAGCTTCCCCTCTTCCTTCTATCACTTCATTTGCTTTATCTCTCTGTGTCGCTCTCTCTCTCTCTCTCTCTGGCTCTCTCTCCCCCGCCCTTCTCATCATCTTCTGTCACATTTATGGTGGAAACTGTGGTGGTAGTTGACAGCTTCCCAATTGTTTTATGAGGTATTGCAGATCTAGGTGTGGTGCTCAGAAAAGGGTTGCCAGCTCAGTTGAGTGCTTGATGTCAGGAGGGAGACTTTATGGAGGGTGGAGGGCTTTTCCACCACCTGCAAACCACTGTGACATACAGAGAATGAGAGAAAGAGGGAGAGAGGTTGACCAATTGCCATGTGAAGTAACGTGGGACGACTATGTGGTCCTTGGCCAGGGCAGCTGTGATGGAGGGTGCAAAAGAGGGCTCAGGTTTTCAGACCCTGACCCAAGAGACCATGCCATTCACTCTGACCCAGATGGTGGTTTTCCACCAGACGTGTGAGGAGACATAGGGTGATTGAGGTGGAGTTCAATGTGGAGGTTCAATATAGACAGCTGCATGTGACAGCTAATATAATCTTCAAATATATGATCCCGGAAGTTATTATTTATCAGGGTCTGAAAATTGGAAGCTGATTTCAGTGTATCACTGACATTACCTGCACAGTGTTGACTGTGTGTGATGTGTGGAGCAACAAAGAAAAACACTTGAAAACATAATGGAAACTGAGAATAACCTAGTAAGGATTACACTATATATTCATCATCATTCTTTGCTTAAAATGGCAAAATAGCAACAACAAGTGTAAATTCCTACACATGTTGTCCTTCACACTTACTGCGTCTTCAAAATGTGTGTTATGTCTCGTCGTGTCTGTTAAGCTGTTTGTTTCACCAGCGTCTAGTCTCACTTCCTGTTTTATTGTGAAACCCTGACAGTCAGTCAGTCCTTCCTTGTTAACCCTAGCATTACCTTGAGAATCTTTTTTGATATCCTAGTTTTTTGAGAATGTTCTAACCTTAGCGTCTTGTGTTTGTATTTTGAGTTTTGCTATTATTAAAACCGGCCTTGAGCTTTTTCACCTCTGCCTGTTCGAGTCGTGCATTTGAGTCCTGTACCTCGTGCCTGAGCGCTTGTGTCAATGTGTTTATTTTAGATAATTTCCTGAATGTACAGTTTACAACAAAACAAGGAGTGAAACCTTTCTTTTGTCTCCATACAACAAGTCGCACACTGTTATACATGATAACGAGGGGTGAGGAAAGTCCGCAGAGGAAGAGAAAAATGGCAGACTCAGCGCTTAATGAACCTAGTGAAGGAGTCAAGGCCCAAAGAAGTGACACAACACAGAAAAAAACATAGAATTTCGCATAATACAGCAGTACTATCTTTGTGTGGTAATAATGGAGTCATAAAAGGGGGTGACAAGTTATGAGAGACACTGAAGTGACACTAGCCTGACCACATACGAACATATCAGTGTCATGTCCTGCTTATTTATTTTTGCTAATCAGCCATTTTTGCAAAGCACTACCACAGACGAATCGAAGGCGCGCTTAACCGGCGGTTTGTAGTTATAATGTTAAATTGTATCTATGGCAACATGTGTCACTATGCAAGCAGCAAATTATGTGGCTGTGAGCACAAAAGCAGGTCACTCACAGTATGACCTACCTAGACTTAATAAGATTTGCATGGTTTTCATATTTCTTATTGGAAGTTGTGCATTAGCATTTTGGGACTATTGGTAAGACATAATAATGCCATGTAAGATGTTACTTCGTGCTCTGGTTTTAATGCTAGCAATGTTTTTGATATTTCATAATCAAAAGATTTCTCTATAATGAAAAAGAATTGTTGGTCTCAGCCCTGTACTGTAATACTATACGTACTCCACCCTTTCCCCTACATTTGATTTATTTTTGTGATTTGTGCACTGCTATTATTATTATTATTTATATAGGCTTACACTTATACGACATAGGCTGTAATAAAGAGTGATATTGATTAACTGCCAGTTCCTGTCGGTCCATGTTGACTGCTGACCGGAGAGGAAACACAAATGTCGAGGATGTCAGCGGGGATTTTGACAAATTAAGCTAGGCTGGAGGCGGAGCAAGTGCGCCAAACAAGCTGTTTTACAAAGCAAGCGGCACGCTGCTTAGCCGGCTCGCTGGTGCACGCCGCAGGCCAGGACATCCTCACTGGGACAATGTGACGTTTGCTCGTTTGCTTCCAGGCAAGAAGCGGCGTGAGCCTGAAGGTTACGCTGATGCTCTGTTTGCTGTTCGTTTGGCCTGCTCCAGAGAAATCGATGCTCTCCATAAACAAATCAACATATGTAAATTGCTTAGACTTGACAGCTGATGGTGATGATACATCATCCTGACAACAGATTTGAAGCCTTGCTGGCATAAATAGGTCACAGGTTGAAGGCGGATATGATATGCTTCCATTCTTTTGAAATTCTACTTGCATGAGAGTGATTGCGTTTGTATAGAAAATTAAATTTGTACACTCTGCTTCTGTCTGACATCCCTTTCTCTCGCACACTGACTCTACTATTTCCTGACTCATCTATGAGATAATTGATTTTCTGTTGATCCTATGTTAATCAAAATGGAAATGAGCATGTAAATTCCACAGCACGGTGGATCACGACTCCTTTACAGCCTCTAGCTCTGGCACATACGCACGCAGCTCTTCATTGCACAGGCCTAGATGAGTCATAATATGGTATTGCATTTAATTATCATACATTTTCAAAACCCAGAATTGCCATCTACAACCAACATATTTGGTGATTATGCCGGGAACATAACATCTATATTTATCTGCTGCCTCCTCCTCCTACTACTTCTCTTTTGTGCTTTCTTCTTTCATCCTCTTTTCTTTGTCACTGCCCGACACTGTACTTCACTTTCATGTTTGGACTGGGAAGCAGGAAAAACACAGAAGAAGTTGATTCTAAGAGGACCGGAGAGTTGGGGAGTGAAGGATGGGTAGACGAACAGACAAATGTATGACTTCTCATTTTCTGACTGAATGCTGAAGAAAGGAGCGGTGACAGCGTAATCATGAGAGAGCCCTGTGGGCTTCAAAACACAGCTGACAGACAACTCTGAAAGATGACGCACCCAACCAGGCGGAGTGTGTGTTTGTGTGTATGTGTGTGTACATGCTTGGATATCCCGGTTGCAAGCGTGTGTTCACCTGATTCTGTATTTATTATTGTGTCTCATCTGACAAATGTCAAGGCGTGGTGGACAACATTCGGATCTGTCAGACACACAAAAACTGCCTGAGCTTACTTGGCTTAGAAATAGATACAGTGTATTCTTTTGTTTACCTCAATCACCGTGTACCGAATGCTCTGTCTGTTGAATGATAGGACATCAGGGCCAGACTTGTATTGAAATAATAGTCTTACTTTAATCCAAGAAATAGGTTCTCTCTTGAATCCAGGAGAGAGCCTATTTCAACATGGTTTACATCACACAGCTGAAACACATTTACATCTGGGAGTTCACCATAATCACAGCACACTCCTGCTGGCCCAGGAGCAGCTCCACTGGAGCCGCTGCTGGCTCAGGTCACGCCTGCAGTAGCTGTTGCTGTGGCAAGAAAAAGTGAAACTCATTATCTTTTCCTCCTCGGATTTTGCTAAACCTTAATCTAATTCTACTGTGTGGGGATTTTGGAGTGGACTCTCTGTTCTACTGTATCTCTTATGCGGTTTAGAGCTGGCTAATGGGGTTTTTTTTTGGAGTTTTTACCTTTTTTTGTTACTTGACAGCTGTAACTGGATACGATAACGTTTTAAACAATAAAGCCTCTTTTGCATCTTCTGAAAAATGCTTGGATGGCAGCGGAGATCGTAACCTAAAGAGATGCCATTTTTATGCAGATGGCAGCTGGTAAAAACTTTCATAATACCTGCCACACTGTTTGAAGACTACTGACAAGTTGGCGGAGAAGCTGCAGAATAAATACTTCAAATGAAACATACATCAAATCTAACCTTTAGCCAGTCTTGAAGAATACTTACTTTTACATTTAGCAGACTGACGCTAGCATTAAGAAAACATGGATCAAAACCCAGTTTAACAACTTTTTCTGTTGTCAGTCAGCTGGTAACCATTTCTGAATATTCTCTGCAGGTATGTTTTGTTTACAGCTCACGTATCTGCTGGTGCTCGACAGCCGGCTTCAACGCAGTGTAAGCTATTTGTCAACCCTACATTTCTTCCTCTGAAGTTGAGAAATATATCTTGTATATAAAATATATAACACTGCATCGGACTGAGGCTTAAAAGCATGCCTCCACCCTCTGTATTATCTTATGGAAAAGCATGCAAAAGACACTATTATAAGTGGCTTAAATGAAAAAGTGCCTTTAAGAAAATGACACATTAATGTGACACTGTTAGAGAAAAAAGGGGCAAAAGCTATTCTAGTCAAAAAACATCCACAGGAACAAGTTGACTTTATTTAAGCACAAAAGCAGTAACAATTATGATCTAAGTCAAAGTTGTTTGTGAGTGCAGTTGTGTTTTTTGGTTGGAGGGGACTTCTGTGTTTTATTCTTCTGTGCATACACGTGTGCGTCTCACTGTTTGTAGAGCATCTTGTTGTCCTTATCATTACTGACTTGCTTTTCTTTTAACATGAGAAGGAAATGAAACGAGGGAAATATAATCAAAGGGGTGAGGACTGACTGGCGTGCAATACATGCCCTTGTATTCATACACACAAACACACGCACTCACAGACATATACACACACGGTGTAATCGCATCAATGGAATGAAAGATGTACGTGTGTCACTTCTAACAGTAATTTATGCAGAGCCTTAATTGAAAATTGTTATCAAAATCAATTTGGCAGCCTTTAATAGGATGAGAGCAAAGAGGCTGCAAGAGTTAGTTCCCTGGATGATACATTTGTTAGAAAGCAAGAGGCAGTGTGTAAGTTTGTGTGCATCTGTATGTGTCTGTCAGTCTGTAACTGTGCTTTGCATACATCTGCAAATTTTGTGTGTGTGTGTGTTCAGGCAGGTGGGTTTGTATTTGATTCCTAAACAGAATTAGTTCATGATGAAGAAAAATCCATTGTGACTTGATTGGAGCTGCCAAACCATCATTAGAGGTGTGTGTGTGTGTGTGTGTGTTGTGAGTGCATGTGTGTGTGTGTGTTTGTTTGTTTGTCTCCACTCACAGTAGGAGCAGCCGTAGACTTCTATGCGCAGACCAATCCGTCCTTCCTCGCTCCAGTCCAGGGGGACGAGCCTCAGGAAGCGTGCCACGATTCCCTGCTGCAGCTCATGGCGAACCGCGCTCTCTGAGTTGGAGTTCCCAGAGAAGGCCTGTGAACACAAACACACACACACACACACACACACACACACACACACACACACACACACGCACAATGAAATTAAATACATCAAAGCCACAAGCCTGCAGTCAAACAAGCAGCTTTGGGACTCGGAGCAAGAGCTTTTGTTCCACTCACCACATCCTGCCCTAAAGGTGCACACTCACAAAACACACAAAATAATTATTAGTCTACACATCTAATATGCTCGCTATAAGACAATCTCACTGCAGGGGATTTGAAGAGGAAATTGCATATTGTATTCACCTTGAAGTGTAAGTAAGACACTGCCTGCTCACATCATTTTATATTTAGACTGATTTCTGGGTCCCAAAAGATTCATGAGGGCTTGTAACTGATGAAGTTAACAGTTCCTTGTCATATTAGCACTGTGTTACACACTCAGTTAGCACAATCTATAAAAGCTCTGCCTCAGGAAACAACATGTTGTCTGCAAACAAAACAAATATGTACAAAACCGGATAGAACTATCTCTCTGCAAAATTGTCCAATGTCTGTTGATTTATTTACTTAACTGTGCACGCACACAACAGTGTATGAGACATCGACTTTGGATCTTGTGCAAAAGCACATCAAAACAGTGCCCTTTCCGTACATGCGGCTTTAGACAACAAAGTTTGACCTCAGCAATTCCTCCTGTGTCCGTAGCAACAGCACAGCAGCAAGTGACCGTCAACAGAGTTCATAGTGAGCAAACAACACAAAGGCAGCAACAATAGGGTATCAGAAATTTAATGGCACAAAGCTTTACTTGACAATTTGTAAGTTGGAAATGTAAAAGCCTTAATTTCTGCATTGCTGCATCAGATACACTGACCTATTAGGTAAAGCAATTACCCTGGTAAATCTTCTTAGAGAGGAACAGCTGTATGCATAAAAGTAGCACATTCTGAACGCATTTTTGTTCGTACGGTAGAAAAGAGACACGTAGTGTATGACGCATCACTCCTCCCGCCCAGTATCTCTTCCTTTACTTCCCTTAGCACATGATGGGGAGACCCTCTAAACTCTAAACAACCACTAATCCACCCCACCACAGTCCCTGAACTAGTTTCACTTCTGCGCTTTCCCCTCCTTTCTGAAACAAACACACACACTGTTCCCGATGCTTTTCCTCTACACACACCGAACAGTTGGTGCAAACCATTGGGGAGAGGCACCATTAAAAGCCTAGCAGGTAACAAGGAGACAAGAGCAAGACGCTGGACAGCCATGTGTTATTCTAGATAAGACGTGAAGTGGGAAGGGCTGTGGATGAACGTGGGAGGAAGAGAAAGCTCTGCTCAGGCAGTCTGCTTTGAGCTGACTCCTCAGTGACCCACGTATGTACCCCTGAAGATATGTTATCTGTAAAGGAGGAGATGGTCAAGAGTTCACACTAAGCTCAGAGCCAGTGCACTTCCACCGTGCTGAGGGAGTGGACATGAGGCGAACAGTGCTTCTATCTCCTCTGTGCCTTTCCCGCACTTTCATTTTTAATCTTTATTTATCCAGAAAAGGTTAACTGAGCGCACAAACACACACATACACACGCTTTTTTATTAGCGCCCTGCTTCACATTCACACAGCTCCACATGACTCATCGGGGAGCCCTCAGTATAGTTTAACTGCAGCTTCCACTCTCTGCAGGTGCACAGGTCCTGAAGATCTGGGTTAAGTGACTTGCTCAAGGGCAGTAATGCTGTTTTCGAGGGAGAGGGCTGCAACTCACTCACCCACTCACGCTACTGTATGTTTGTCCCCTGCTATAAAAATCACATTACCAGTTGGTGCAGGATTCCTGTTGGTCACATTGTGTTTTCAGCGAAGGGAAACCATTTGTCATGTTCTCACTCACACTTTTCTGAGTGGTTCCAAAGGATTTCATCAACAAATTCATGTCCACAAGTAAAAAGAGATTCAGACTCTTTTGTCCTGGAACCGATGAAATCTATGAGGGTACAAGTTCTTATTTAAGGCTTGTTTATTCACGCATGGTCACACCCAAAGTACAAACAATGCACAACCCAGAGCCTGCGCTGAGACAAAGGCCGACTCAGCTTATGTAGCATGGATGAACACAATTCCACGGGCTGAGGTTGCAATACATATCCAGACCATAAGACGCGAGGAAGATACCTTCTCTGTCCAATGGGAAATGGTTGATATGAAAGAATTAAAAATACAAAAGCACAGGAAATATCTCATGTCATCATACAAAAACAACATAACAATAAGCATAAGGGATAGCTTGCTTTTGCAGGGATTTTGACTTTTCCCTGCATAGCTCAAGTCAGATAAACTCATGAATGCTTTTCTTATGTCTCTGCATGCAGTTTGAATATAGTATATGTCCAATGATGAGGTTCTCTTCCCTCAGCAACTCAACTCAAGTGTAGGAAAAAACACTGTTAAAACTTCACATAGACTGACAACTGGTGTAACTACACTAAAACTTAATTTCAATTTTTAAAAATAGAACTGAAAACTATACTAATATTAAATTCACTTCCAGTATGCAGTGTACTTTTGAGAATGTTTCCTAGCCACAAAAAACAGTCCTCAGAGTTGCAGAAAGTGTATATTTTGAGCTAACATACCTTCAAACTGCATGACAAGACATAAAAAGAGCATCTGAAAAAAGCAAAATGAGTTAAAAATGTCCTTAAAATAGAGATGTACATTAAACTACTGGGGCTAGCACCACCCTGTGGAGTTGTTTGTACATTTCTCATCCCTCTCCACTATTTTCCTGTCAAATCTTCTAAATCCTCTTCTACATCCAGTGCTCCCCATCACATTTGTCCTTCACCATTCTGTTTCCAAAATACTTGGACGTGGTGCTGGCTCAGGATTTCAAGCACGAAAAGCACAAATGTATCAATTTGAATGCACACATGGAAGCACATATGCGCACACTCTCTCTCACACACACACACAACCACCCACGCACCACCTTGCCATTTAAACTTCTCTGCAACGTTAAAACCTGATATCACCCTTAAGCTCATTTCATAGTTAAAATAATAATAAAAAACTCTGAATAGGATTTGGCTGACAGCGTGCTGGAGACTTTACTTCTCTTTGTCCGGCCGACACATTCCTCTCCTTACCCCTGTCAAGGTATAAGAGCGAGAGAGCGAGCGAGACAAAGATATAGAAAGGCAGAGAGAACAAAAGCATTTTTCGTCTCCACCCAAAAGCTCCATCCCCCATCCCGATTTTCCAGCTTCCCTCTTTTATTTCTCTATTGTGTTCATCCTGCTATTTGGCACTTATCTGTGCTTGGCTGAATGAACAGCTCAATTCAAAGGCATTACTATGCAGAGCGAAGGGCAGAAGGCAGGGTGGGGAAGAGAGGAGGAGGATGAAGATGAGGAAAAAGTTGTGTATGCTGAGCACCTCACAAAAGTCTGTCTAGTCAACCATTTAATTCCCTCTCCTGCAAAGTTAAATCATTAACCAGCAAACCGATGAGTAATTGGGAATTTGTGTGTGTGCGTGTGTGTGTCACTCCATGTAGTGAGCAAATGTTACCATTTATTTTGGTGTACTGTATGTGTGTGTAAGTGTTAGACAACTTCAGAGCTCAGACAATTTGACGTTTGGGCTAATCGAGAACTGAGGTAATTTACAGCAACAAAGGCCACAAAGTGCCCGAGGCTACCTTCAGTTTTACTCAGTGTGTGTGTGTGTGTGTGTGTGTGTGTGTGCTTTTATGGATTTGTGCATTTCTCTCCAAGCTTAGGCCCTAAATGGATGTATATTCATGCTATGTACATTAAACTTCTTTTAAAATGTGCTGCAGTAGTCCATCAGAAAATAAGTGAAAATAACTTGCGCTTGGGAATCCTTTCTAGATCCAAACCAAAAAAATATTTATTTCTGTTTTCTGTGCTCCTGTGAGGATATGCATAATGTTTAAGAATGATCAAAACTCAACACGCTGTGTTTTAAAAGTTTAGAAGTTGGGAGGGAAAACCTTGGATGAAAACCAAAACAGAGCAGAGCTGTCACATGATTCTAGCAGTCCACGAGATCAGTGGAGGAAAAGCAGTGAGGGGAAACTTGACTTGGAAAACAGAAATAATGAGGGGAGCCGAGAGCCAGCCAGTCTCCTAGGCGGGCATTTGGACCACCAGGGCTGCTGTCATTCAACGAGGAACAAGCCAATCACTTTACTACAGCTGGTCAACAAACACCCCTGTGGTCTGCTCTGTCTCACACGCAAACACCCATCAGTCGCCGTGCAAACAAGATACACATGCACGTTGGCATGACTTTGCACACACACACACACACACACACACAACCTACTTGTTCAGCAGCTCTCCCTCCTTCTCACACCTCAGCCACTTCTTCTCCATAGCTCTATGTTTTTCATTTCCTGTACGTGCATCTGTTATTTCTATCTGTGTGTGTGCCTCTGTTTGAGTGTCAATTAATATCTATCTGTCCCTGTGTGCGCTTCTGTTTCGATAGCCAGAGACAGGCCTTTCCAGAGAACAGATCTCAAGATACTGAAAAACAACAAGTGGAAGCTATTTTCTGGGGTTTGCTTGTTGTTGTTGTTGTTGTTGAACCAGTTTTTTAGACCAGCCAAGAGTCAGTGCCATTGTGTGTGTGTGCGTGAGTGTGCGTGTGTGTGTTCCTTCCTGACAGAGGCAGGGGAAATCAGTCCGGCCTGGTCTGGTCTTTTGTTTTTATCGACAAGTGTACAGGACAAAACAGAAGGGCCGCAGAGAAATGTGTGTTTCTGTGAAGCCCTGTGGGTGGTTGTGTTTGTGTGGGCATGTGCCAAAGAAAACGGGATAAACTGTAGTAATGCTAAAATTAAGTCATGAATCTTTTAAATGTTAAAGAGCCAGAGAATTATAGTGAATTCTTCATGTTACAATGAAGAAACAATATGCACTCTATTTCGAAAGTGGAATAGAATAATCTTCCATTTTCATTCCCTTCGTATAGAGACACTAGTAGTGTCACTATGATTGTGTGTGAAACTCAGGCTTGTTTCATAGAATAATAGCAAGTACATGGCTTTTAGCACAGCCACTGGCATGTGTTGAAATCACATTATGTTTTCGGAGAACGTCCCATTGTAGCGTTTAAATGTAACACCAACCTCAGGCTGCTGTTATCAATTCAAGTCTCCAGCTACAAAAGCGCACCACATGGCCCATTAGACGAGCTCCTGTGTGGACATGGCTTCATCAGGCCTCTGTCCAACAAACTAAAGCAGTTTATGGATCCAAAAAGGGGAAAACGTAGAACTCTGACACCCTGTGCCTCCCATTGGTGGGTTTAAGTTATTCAGGTTCCTTGCCCGAAACTATATGCCAGTAAAATTTGGAACTGGCCTTATTGAACAAAACCATGATGCCACAATGGGAGAGACTTTTCATCTCATCTGGCTCTTGACACTTGCACACAGAATTATAATTCTGGGCTACACAGTCAATCAAGCCTCCCACTAGGGGTGGAGACCACAACCAAGTTCTGCTGCAGGCAGAAGTTAAATGGATTTTGATCTGGGTCTACAGCCCCAGACTGGCTGAATGAGAAACTTGAACTGTGTCATAATGTTTTTGCCATTTTTTGTGATTTGACTATCATTTGGTTTTTGTATTGTTTTGACTTTGCATTCATTTTTCCTGATTGTCTCTTCTTATCAATAATGCTTGTGCTCATGCTTATCTTCCTTGGTTTTGCATGAAACTAGTAGCTCTTCACTGATATAATGCAGTCTGTACCACTGGAGAGTTCAACCCATTTCTCCTTCTTCCCCGCCTCTTTTCCTCATTTCCTCCTTCAATACTCTTCAACGCTGTTTGAGGAAGAACACTGAACATGAACTCCACTGCATATCTGCATGTTTTATTACAACCATCCACTGTGAGTGTGTCTTCTGCTGTTGATTTCCGCACCTCCTGTGCTTAAATACATAGTTTTATTTGCACAAGAAAGATGCTTCCAATGTTCTTTATGCTTGCACATCATTATATCCTTTTGTGTTCGTTATAGCCATGTGCCTGAGCTTTTCTCCTCAGTTCAGCATCTCATTAAGAGTTCGACCTGCAAAAGGAGTTTCCAAAGAGCTGGTGACAAAGGGAACTGGAATCTCTTTCTTTGCATCACATACATTATTAGCTAAAAAATGAGGAACACTTCCGAACATTTCATGCTAGTACTTTTACATACAGTCCCCCTTTACAGCGGGGTGATTGAAAGAAGTAAAGTGCTCTGCAAAACTCAAGAAACATTTTAGCATCACACCGTCACAGTATTTCCTCCTCTAGCTTCACTAAATTATCACTGGTGTGCAAAATATTCCCCTGCGCTGAATTAAATTTTAGAGAGCGCCAGGCAGGGAGACACACACACACACACACATATACACATACACACACAGAGAGAGAGAGGGAAAGAATAGAGCTTTAAGAGCCCATTACTCAGGCTGTGAACATTTGGCACCTTCTCTCCCCTCTGCTCACCAGGGACCAACACTGATGGAGTGAAGACGGCCTCTCCGGCTCTGCTGAAAAACCTCACATGCCACATGGAGCTACAGCGAGTCGCTGCGAATGTGCGTATGTGTGTGTGTGTGAGTGCATGCCTCTGCTCCTGCTAACACTTTGCCAAATCATTCTATGTGAGTGTATGTGTGTTTTGACATTATGTTTGAGGGGCATTTTCACACTCATTCATGTTTGACTCCTCCTCATGCATCACACCGCCTACTCGCTCAGAGCTTTGACATCAGTTGGAAGCCCCTGGAGAACCATTGGGAAAAGAGGCGAGATCTGCTCGGCAAAATGAGTCAGACACACGCCACTCATCGCCAACAATCTTGCGGATCAAATAAAAACTGTTTTTTTTTTGTGCTTATTGGGGCACCACCTGTGCACTGTTCATATAAATAGTTACACCAAACCTTTAGATGACACTGTCATGAAACACTGAGATAGCGCAGCCCATGCCATCAGAGGGGTGTGATTTGTCTAAACTTTCCAGTGCCATGTCTTATCCACTGTCGCACAAGCACAATGTTCATGTTCGTGACAGTGCTATTAAAATTTCACAGCAGCCGCTCAAGCTGTACCACAGGAGACTTCTGTGGCCCACCGGGAAGTGTCCCCTCTATCTATTTCAATTCATCATCTTCGTTATTCACACTCAGCAATTTTTAATTTCCACACAACTCTTATCTGGAATGGAGTGAAGTGACATTAAAAAGACTGACGCTCGAGCCCTGTGAAGTCACTGCAGCGGATCAAGATACAGAGCCCAAAGTTTGAAGAGACTTTTTTATCAGTGCAGATGGGGAAAAAAACCCCAGAGAAGTCATATCCATGACTGCGAGCAATGTGCTCCTCTGTGGTCTGATTTGTTGAATTCAAGCATTCTGGACTTTAATGCTGGATACAATAATTCATTCACAAGCAGCGGCAGCAGACACTGTGAGTGAATGTGCGTGTGTTTTCATGCATGCGGGTGCCTTGTTAGCAATTTCTGTGTCGGGTCAATCAGGACCAAAACATCAGGATAATATCTATTAATACACACATCAAACTGAATTCTGAACCTCTTTAAGATCTTACATTAATATCAAATGATGCACCTCCTCTGATGTATATTAATCTCCTTTCATCCCCTCCCCGATCAGTCTCATCAGCTGGCACCAGTTGCTGTTTGGATGGTGGCTACAGTATGGATCACCTCCAACTGTGACTTCACTCATTACAGAGCCAAACCACTGGCTTGAGTGGAACAGTTCATGGTTGAATGTATTCCTCTATAAATAGCTTTTTGTAACGGATGCTTATTTTCAGAGGAATTAGCAGTCACTGAGAAAATAGGCACTCAAGTACACTTTGACAGCACAACAATGGCCGTTTGTTTCTCTCATGTTACTTGCAAAAGCAATTACTTATCATTAGAAAAACTATTTCCCGTTTATAGTGCATCTGTTATCGTGACAACAAAGACTGTGTCACTGATGTGAAGCACGGATAGAACCACTAATGCTGTGCATGTGGTCATCTTGACAACGCAGCAGGAGTGTGAAGGTTCGGGAGGAATATTGGGCTGGCTGAATTGATTTCTAGATGAGTTAATGACATGCTATCATCATTCAGACTTCTGAGGCTCTTCTTCACAGCAGATGCACTTGATGTGGTTGCTAGATAGGTTGAGCAGCTATAATTAGAGCAAAGAAATTAGTCAAATATTTCTGTTTACATAATGAGTCCCTGTCTCCTACTCCTGATATTATCACAAAGCCGACACTTCATTCTCTCTCCCACTCATTGCAAACATGTATTTTTATTCAGAGGCTTTAGAAGGGAAGGAAAACACTCTATGTGTTTGTAAGTAAAGCTCAGAGATGTCACTGTGGTATGACACTTAAGAGTGTATGAAGAGCAGTGAATATAAACTGAAACTATAGCAGCAGCCCGGCTGAGATCTGGAGCACCCCTCCCGATCACACGGTGACAAGCTGACATTTAGCAGGCTAAAGGTTCACCAGTTAAAACGACCTATATAACCACAAGGTCCCTGGTTCGCCTCAGGGACCTCTGGTGCATGTCATACGCCTCTCTCCTTCTCTCTCCATATTTCCCGTTTGTCTCTTACAATATCTCCATCTAATAAAGGCAGAAACTAAGAGTACTTCATCATAATAAAGATTTTTAATAATATTTGTTTTTATTATCCTGATGACTGTAGTCTGAGGCTGTTTTAATTCCAGACCAGTTTCTTGCATCTTCATATGCACCCCTCTGTTATGAGCACTTTAAAACACAAGCCAGAGATTTTGAGCTCTCTCTTTCAGCATTATTAGTCTTTACACTAACCATTGTATTCTTTTTTCCCTTGCATGAATATCCTTACTGTCTTTGCTCCTAATGTAAGCCCCTCTAGATAAAAGTGTCAACCAAATGCTTATTCAGTTTTGGGAGCCTTGATAGGTACATTTCAATGCATTTGATAACCAAAGAAACCGTGCCTTTAACTAGATGCTGCATCTCTTCATTCTTTGTAGGTCTTCCTCCAAGGACAGTCGGGAGGGGGATCTCCAAAGTCACAGACTGATGCTGCCTTCAAATGGAAGTCCTGAGCTTGTGGTTTTGATGGTGTACACGATGGGAGGCAATGGCAACATGGGCGGCAAAGGGCTGCTTAGTGTTCTCGTGTCACGCCTAGAAAATTTGACTTATTTCTCAGACATATAAAAACACCATTTCTGAAACTGTCAGCAAACATGTCACAACTTGTGAACTGTACACTGAAAATCTACAGTAAAATGTACACATCACAGGTTGTGAATACCACAAGAGGTGGGCAGTCATGTGGACTCTTCTAGTGAACTTGGTAAACACAACCCCATTTGAAGGCAGCATTAAAAAATCAGTCTGCCATATTGTTTTCTCCCTAGCAATAGGGAAAAGCTCACACTAGCAGTGTATTTGGAATTAAACAGGTTTCATGATGTAATGTTGGATTAAACTGGTTTCATGATGTAATGTTGGATTAAACTGGTGAAACTTGTTATGAGGCTGTTGAATCAACAGTGTTCAGAGGAGGGGGTTACTACTGGAGCTTCATTGGCAAAGGGCACAATGCATCCTGTTTGTTGTAGGATCTCCCACTTTAGGGCGATATGGAAATCTCAAGCCTTCTTTTTAGTTTTTCTGAGCCACGAGGGACCAATTAAAAAAAGGAAATAATTGCACATTTCTAAATAGGCGACCAAGACTTAAGAGATGGCCCTCTTTGCAGAGGTGAAATTCCTCTTCACAGGCCACTAAGACACCAGGAAACAGAGGTGTTAATCTCCCAACATGTGAAGATCCAAAATAGTGATACCGCTCTATGATGTGTTAGATTAGTAGGCCTGTCAGAGTTATAGGTAACTATAATTCACTTGCCTTACGCCTCATGCCCTGGTTTCTTCAAGCAGGGGCCAAAATGGCTCACAGGCCAGCTGACAAGATAACAAGGTCAGTAATGTGTTTCCAAGCACAGAGGCTTGAAAAATTATTTGGGGCCTGTGCCACTGTTAATCTCAAAGATCTTTTTCCTCTGTGAGGTTGATTTACAGTAAAAGATTTATTTTCTGTCTCGTGTTTTTCCTCTGTATTACTTTGTCCTGAGGGAACTGCTTTTAAGTGCAGAAATCTCTTAATGAATATTATGTTGTGCTATTGGACACTGTGATCACTGTTCATTTCACTACACAGAAGATCATCACAAACAATATTCACAGGTGTAGCCTCCTAGCCTACAGCACTTTCTAAACCATGCACTTTTTCTCATATCTCACGCATAATTTATGGGAACAGCAAACCCCTGATACCATGAAAAACGCACGCATGCAGAATCTGAACAAAATCCAACCCTATGTTGTATACACACCTCATACCAGGTAGGGGCATATTACTGACATACACATTAAATCATGGCGCCGTAACTATGGAATTGAACTCTGACAGTGATGAAATGCATTAAGATGATCACTTGAAAAGTTTCCAAGACAGAAACAACAAACTGTTGCCTGTCACTGAATACTCCAATTTCTAAAACATGCTACTGCCATTATTTTATGAGAGGAGGTTTTCCCTCATTGCGTGAAATTTGGCAAACACAAAAATACACATTATATACATCAGCAGCTGGGTTTGCAGCCAAATGTATTGCAAATTTGAACCGAATGTAGAGAAAAACACGCTAAATATGAAGTTCAGTTGTTCATTGAACAATAAGCTGTGCTCTCTGCTTTCACTCCCCCAAAACCAATTTGGCAACAACAGCAAACAAACAAACAAACAAAACACTACTGCCCAACACTGCGCATCAGGATGATTATTGTGCAAGTGGTAAAATTCAAGTATTGACAGCCTCTTAGGTACCTGTCCTCTGTTACAGCAGGTGGTATCTGGATTATCGCAGTCATTCATCTCTGTCATTGTGACTCCTCAGCACTACATTAGTGAGGCCCTAAAAAACATTTTTCACAAAACCAATATTTCAGTTGCCAGGTCTACGCCAGATATCCTCCCCGGTGAATCACAGTCACAGCAGTTAATCTTGCATCGACACTGTTGCTTTGACTGGAAGCGTTGCTCTCAGTTTGACAGTGAAAGAGTTAAGTCATCAGTGTGGAGTAATGGCAGGCGGTGATTGGTGGCAAAATGTTCCTGAATAGAACCTTCATGCATAAGACTGCAGGACAGGTGGTTTTCTCTCTGGGGATCGCTGTCTGAGCCTCATCCTGTGGTGGATGGGATTGAGTCGAATGTGATTGAATGGCCTGAAACAGGGTCTGATGGTAGCAGTGTGTGTGTGTGTGTGTGTGTGTGTCTGTGTGTGTCTGTGTGTGTGTGTCTGTGTTTGTGAAACATTAAGTTGGCTTAAGCACCCTACCATCCCCACCCGTTCCTTTGATCAATAGCACTGATAGCTCCAATATTATCACCACTTACACACACTCACTCACACACACACACACACATACACATTAACCCAAAGGTCTTAACTTGTGCAGAGCTGCCTCTTGAGCTTTAATAGCAGTGTGTGTGCATGCATGTGTGTGCCCCAAAGCCTCTTCGAAATAAGACAATAGACAGAGAGAAACAAATGGCTCATGTTTGGCTTGTTACTGCACTGGGGATTATTGATGGTATATGCCCATCTTAAAATTATTGGCTTTGTATTTGTTTACATAAGCAATATTTTGAATTGCATTGGCGATAAATTAAAAAGCAATACATATGTCATACATCCAGGCAAAACAGAAAAAAAGGTGGCTTTGGTTACAAAAACATCCAAGAGATGAATGTGTTTTGGAGTATTTGCAGAAATATTAAAGGCAATGAATCAGGGTTAATGGCAGAAGGAGAACACTTCTGAATAAATAATAATCTGCAAACAATTATGATGCAGCACACAAAAACAAGAACTTAATTTACTTTCAACTGTAAAAGGTCCATATTTGTCACTGCAACCAGTCTTAACAGTACTAAAAAAGAGAATAATGTCAAAGCTATTTGAGGTTGAAAACAGAGCTTAATGCCCATAGACGAAAACACACACATGCAACAAACAAACAACAAAAAAACACTGTACACATTTGTGTGTAAGAAAACACACACAAAGTAGATCTTTTAATTCTGTGGCTGGCAAAGCGGATTAGCCAATGCCACACGTTGGATCCTCTCAAACTCAAAATGTGATGGGGTGCATGAATCTTTACAGAGGTTTTGTAGCTCTTCAGCAGGATATGACCGTGGCCAGGCATGCAGTGGCTAACAGGGAGAAACAGGAAGATTCCTGGTGGGCCGGGCTGGTTTTTGGGGGTTGGTGACAGGGTTGGTACACACAATAATTTCATAAACAGATGATAGGCTACTCTGAGACCCAACAGACACAAGATGTAGAATATAAAGAGAAGAGGGGGAGCTGAACAGGGCTGAATTTTTTTTTGGAAAAAAAGAAGCTTTACAAGCTGATGAGGCTAAATGCACCAAATTCAGCAACTTCTCCTCTATGATTAGAACAAGCTTGAGAGCGAAGGTACAGAACAAGAGCTGGAAGTCGATGGTGAAGATGAGATGGGTATGCTTGCTTATTCTAGTGGCAAGATGTTAGGCGTGCAAAGCAAAATATAAGGCATGTTTTCAGTCCAAGCTGATATGACCGTGTTCTATAATACTAAGATATGTCACAGGTGTCAGTCATGAAAGATTGACTACTATGGTGCACTGTGAATCATCCACAGGGCAGCACTTTGTAAAGCTATTGCAACAAGTAATACAGCTGCTCAATATAGTCACTGGCACATGTGTAGGCAGCTCAACTGATGGTGCAGTTAATATGCAGGGACAGTATCTGGGATTCTCTACACTTCTCTCTGAGCAGTCTCCTACTCAGATTCAGATATGGTGTTACGCACATCTTCTGAATCTCGTACTGGCAGGCACAACAGGCAGTGTTGTAGAAAGTGCATCGCTGTTTATACTGCTTAATGATATAACAGCGTGCATAAGAGAGCCATACAAGCATACGCGGAAGTGGGAAGAGATGAATCAGGACAAGCATCACAGACGACCATCCCGACAGGGGAAACGAGGCGGTGGGCTAAGGATCAGGCTCTAAATAGAGTGTTTGGGTGCTTCAGGAATCCTCAGGAAGCCTTGTTTTTGATGTGCTTATGGCTTTAGACACCGTTTTAGGAGAAGGTAGATAAAAGCCAACTGTGAGGGCCTAGCCAAAGGGATTCAAAGACGGCCTTTTGAAGTGCGAGACAGTGCTCGCTGCTCAAATCTTCCTTCACATTATCTCCTCTTTCAGTATACTTACAGACAAGGAGAATAGATATTCTCACAGCTCATTGTCTGTTGAGGGGGCAGAGGACAGCCTTTGGAAGTGTGCTAGGGACTTTGAAGGAGTTAAGAGAGCAGCTGATCAGTTTACAAAGTGGGCCAACGGAAAAGCAAGAGAATGAGGACCGTGAGCCGGTAGTGCAGACTGGTCTCTCTGAGAAAGGGGTCACAACAACAACAACAACAAAAAATGTCAGGAGGGCCTGCAGAAGATGAGCCACTAGCATCACCTGATACTGACTTTTGTTGCATTTTGCCTAACTGGACCACAAAAACTTTGCTCAAGTGAGGGAAAACTGGCTCCCCAACTCAGCCCCCACAGAAACGTCTGCATAGTTTTGACAATAGCACTGTAGGTACATCATGTGGTGAGCTGTTCAGCCTGGCATTCCAGTGGGACAGGCTAAAGATGTCCCCTCTTGAGGGTTACGCTGTCAGGACGCGGCCAGTGAGTTGCAAGGAGGAAGTGAGGAGGATCCTTCCACGGTACAGCAGGATGTGGCACTAGTTCCTCCTGCAAAAACTGTGTCATTTGTGTTTCTCTCGCAGCACAATCACCTCACTGATGCCAACCATGTGAGTTGAGTCCTACTTTTACTGTAACATTGCCTGGGAGAAGCTTCTCAACAGTGAAAATCATACAAACAGACTCAGGAGCACTTCAGCTCAGAAGCACCTGGAGGCACTGATGGGGACGCACTGAGAAAGAGATTCTCATGTCTTCGGACGTTGATACTGTAATAAACAAAGTTGCAGAGACCGGTGCACTGCACAGGTGTTCATTAATGTTTTAGGGTCGGCCATGTTTCCTTGAAGCTACACTCATGCACAGGGAGAAATAGACTATGATCGCCTTAGAAATGTATACTGTGAATAACAAAGCTGCAGAGAACAGTGCAAAACTTTATTTCATTTTTAATTTATTTATGTTTGAGGGGTGGATTTCTACATTTGCAAACACTCATTTGCACTGAATATAGATTTTCAATATGTTTAGAAATGTTGCAATGATGTAGAGAATAGTGCAATCATGTTTAGGATATGAACATCATATGATGATGTTATGGCATATGTGCACTTCAACCCAGGAGATCCTTAGAAAGTTATACTGTGAGTAACAGAGTTGGAACGGTGCGATACTTTTATATTTATTCATGTATGAGGCTTGTATATCTAAAGGAGTTCAGCCATTTGCACTGAATAAAAAAATAGATTTAATAGTGCAATACATATTGACGCTGTTGAAGATTTCTGTTACTGTTAATAGTTAAGTGCGTGTATGATCTGTTGGTTAATGGTTTTACTCGATTTCCTTTTAATTTTAATTGCTGCATCCTCTTATGCAGTATGTCCTTGATGTCATTTAGTCTGCTTTTAAATATCTTGTTTGTTTCTTTCAGGCTTTTCACTGAATCTGATACATTAACATCAGATGCTGATTTATGCATGTTGGGCCTGACTGATAAAGTAAAGTACAGAGACCTAATGGTGCTCTGAAGGAGATTATACCTCCAGTGGGAGGGTTCAGCAATGCCCAGCACCAGCCTTTCCACAAAGATCACTCTAGCAGATGAGAATCAGATGGATTGGGCAAAAAAAACCCCCAACCAAAAACAAAATACTAGGTTGGTGTATCAACGTTATTCATGACAGGACTATTCATCTCTTCTCCCCTCCTCTTGCTTTAAGCCCATCTGTTATCACCTGTAGCCATTCACCATACAGCAACAGCAGACAATATAGCAACAGAGAGATCACATCCACACAAAGTCAGGGAATAAAGTGCTCGTGGCTCATTGTGTGTTCTATCTAGAACCCACCAGTGCTTCAATAAGGTCTTTGATTAAGATTTTACATTTAGTAAAAATTGTGCTAATTAACTGATGAATATTTAAGTTCACTGCAGTGAGGCACTCTGAGAGTTTTCCTCACGCACAAGGTTTTCTGCTCTGGGTTATGTGAAGGTGAAAAGGAAGCCTTCACATTTTAATAACAAAGACAAGAAAACAGTATTTTGAGTGGTGTCCTCCTCTATCATCATAAAAATCTCTCCCCTTCTGACCAGTCCTTTTAACACATACATCTTGAGTCATACATTCAAAATTTTTACACTAAAAAATAATGAGTGCAGGAAATAAAAAAAAAGAACTATGTATACAAATAGCTTTGTGTATGGTTATCTACAACTATCACCCAACAAGGATATAAAAGCCTTGTCTTTGATGGTCTTACTGTTTCTAGTTCCCTATCTGAAGGCCATGGCTTAAATGCACACACAATTAAAACCTACACACACTCATTTCTTTTGCACTCACCCAAATGTTGCCATCTTGGTGATATGGTTTCCAGTTCCTTCCCGTGTCACTGTAGAGGAGGCGGTACCGCGTTGTCCAATCAGAGCTGCTGTAGCGACCCTGTGTTGCGATGGCGCTCACCTGCTTCCTGGAACCCAGGTCCACCTGTAGCCACTGGTAATGGTCACTGTCCAGTGGTGACCAACCGCCGGCACCTGCAGAGTTAGTGACATTTAATAATGAGCGAGAAGTCAAAGGCTGTCTTCCAATTTCCTTTTCACTGTATCTAGTCTGTGAATTTTCTTAAAGTAAAATGGCTTGGCCAAGGATTAAATGAATAAAAAGTGACAAATAGAAGGAAATATGTTTTTTTTTTTTTCAGAATACCTTATTAGCAGAGACTGCCTGTTGCACATACAGGCTGAGCTGCCACTGTCTGCAAGCAGAGCAGCAGCATGGTACCACCATAATGACATTTAACAAAGGGAATGCTGAGTTATGGTCCGTCCTATTTTTAATGGTCAGTGTACAGCAGATAGCAGCCCAGACATTTTGCTCCAAGCCACTGGAACAGCGTGGGAGACGTGATGTTTTATTAAGAGCTTTGCATACAGGACCAGAGCATGCTGACTATAAAGATGTTTCACAAGAATGACGAGTACGCTCCTCTTCAGTATCATATAATTATTCACTATCCAACACAGCTGACAACTTCTAGAGGAATGCCATCAGCATGTATGGCATTTCAGGACGGAATCCTTTTTAATGTTGGTATTCAAAGCATAATATGACATTTTATAAATTCTGGGGAGTCCACTGCCACCCACATGACTACAGATATGTTCACTTTCAGCTCAAAGATAAAACTGGCCAATAGGGGTGTTCCATATCATACCGTTAATAATACTGTTACTGATACTGTTATGCACAATAACAACAGGCATGGCTGAAAGCGAAAGCAACACTGCGACGGGCTCCACGGTGGAGGATTTAGTTTCAAAAAGGGGAGCGACTTCAGGACTGTGGAAGTGGTTTGGTTGCAAAAGATCAGATGTACAACAGACCACAGTGATATGCAAGAAGTGTAAGAACAGCAGCAGTAACAGCAAAATGGGGCAATGCAACATACTCATTCCGCCAGCTCAAGCAGAAGCATCCAGCTGAGTATGAAGAGAGCCAAAAAGGAACGAAGAAAGAAACAATGATAAGAATGTGAGCCCAACATTACAATTGCATTACTGATGATATCTAAGTGCTTACACAGAGTAAAAAACGGGTGAAACATTCCCTAGATATGTAAATAAGTGAAAATGTCAAGCACAGATTCAATCCACTTCATACTGACAGTTACATATGGTTATCTCCACTTATTTCCAGCTAAGCTCTAGTTCAATATGTGCATCCTTGAGTGCAGATTAAAGTGATAATTCACTCTGGTGGAACATGTATTTCCATTTTCAGTGCACACATCATTTGGAATAACTTTTTCTCAAAAATGGACAATAACCACAAGGGAAATTACTCGTTGAAATGTTGGAAGGAAATTATTTGACATCCTCTTTAACTTTTGCATAGTGTTTAGAAGGTAGTCAAATATACACAAAAACCAAGGTGAAGGTTTATGATCTCCTTGACAGGGCAGGAGCTCTAAAGTTGGAAAACATTCTACCAAGGTGAAATATTGCTTTGAAGAAAATGAATCTCTGAAAGCATCACAGAGAGTGTTTCAGTGCTATTTTGCCATGTCTACAATGTCGACCGTTGCAATAGATGGCTGTGGTTGTCTCGTAATCCACTCAGTGGCAGTCAGTGTCCTTGTGCTAGCCTGAAACCTCATGGCTGTGCCTTCATTTCCAGACAAACACCCACGTGTCCTCCAAAAGATGCCCCCTTCACACCTCCAGGTGTCTACCTAAGGCAGGGCTAAACTCCCCAGGACCTCGCAGGTTAAATGAGCCTCAGGGTAAATGAGGCAGAAACAAAAGAGCAAGGCAACTGCCAGAAAGAAGCCAAAGAAAAATGCTGGACAGGATCCCACTGACCTGATTTCATCTGCCATTAAAACATAAGAGAGAAAAACAGAGGCGTGATGCCAACACTGTATGTAGGCTGCTGTGAGGGGAGTCAAACAAGTGTCAGAAATCCAAGAAAAAAAGCACACAGAGGGTATTAAACACGTGCAGAGACGAGTGCACAGTTTTGCGTTCGCACACGAAACATCGAAGACGTGTCGGTGCAGCAAACAGCCGAGCCTGTGACAGAACGCAACTGTGAAATGATTATCGGGAAGAGTGGGTGGTGGATGGACTGCGAACTGGCCATGTCACGGCCGGTTCATTTGATTCTCTGCGATGGATTCTTTTTTTAAAGGACACAAATACAGATAAGAAAGTGACAGGCTGAAAGTGCAAGTGAAGGAGACTGAATGATTCAAAAATGACAGGGAGAGAAAGGAAACAGGAGCATGCCGACAAAGTAAGAGAAAGGGACATAATATGACCAAGAAAGTACCAAGAGTTGGAGAAGAGCACCAAGCGCAGTGGAGGAGGCATGAGAGATGATAGTCATATGATAAAATAGAGGGTGAGGCAGTTTGCAATGTATCCCCCCACGACAAAAATCCTATATCTTATCCAATTACAGAGCCATTACACTCCAGCCGTGGCCTTGACAGATAACCAGCCCTATATCAGTGGAAACGTCAATACCTCAAAAACCCGTTGCAGAAAAGCCATTCCCTTGGGGGGATAAAACACTATCAAATGGAGGAAAGGGGGACGGGAGGGTGAGGAATTGGGTTTGGGAGGGTGGGGTGATGGTGATAAGCAAACAGACAGTAGAAAATAAAGATTAAGAAACAAGCTGAGCGGACAAAGACCAAGGCAGAGTGACACTGCGAACAAGATCGGTGGAAGGGGTGTAGTGAAGAATGACGAGAAGGTTTGTGTTGTGGGGGTGACAGAAGAAGGGCGGAGGTGGAAAAATGGAAATGAGGGAGAGTAAGAGAGATGGATGAGGTGAGGGGGAGAGGGAGCGATGGGAGAGGATTTTATGTCTCTGATACTGGGGAGGCCAGATATGAGATCGCATGTGGATGGGATGAAGGAGGAGCAGAAAGGGAGCAATTCAGTTATGGTAAAGAAGGTGATAGATGAGGGCAGAAGTGAGGAGGGTAGGAGGAACAGAGCCGGGGGAAAAGGGTGAGAAACTTGGGAGAAAGAGGTAAACTGAACTCATTCAACATTCAATGGAGAGGTAGACAGCAGGTGGGTTCAAATGACATGGAACAGAAAGCTAAGATTGGAAAAGTTATGGGTGGAGTTCAGGACAATAGAGGAAAGTGAGAGGGGAACGGTTAGAATATACGTGTGATGTATGGGGCCATTACTGTACACTGCTCAATAATAGTGGTTCACAGCAGAGGCGGGTTTGCTGCTGAAGGGTTTCAGTGTCAGTTCACCGGAAAGTTGAGCCAGGACATCTTCCTTTTCATTCATGATGTCACATCTGACATCAGCTGGAGAACTACTTGAGACATTTTGATGTCAAATATGTCACATATGAAATTGTTTTTCTCCAGCCGGTGCAGGCCGACCTCGCACTCTGCTTCGCATCCAACCCTCTGGTTCGCAATCACACACATACACACTGCTGAAGAGCAAGTGCAATTCTCCGCTGCTGGTCACCGAGAAACACAAAGCAAGCAGTTGGCAAATTTTCTCACATTGTTCGAGGTCACTTAAACGGCTGCTACTGGTTGGTTGTAATCAAATTTCAAATCTCTAATATCCTCTGCCCAGCAGTGCTGCTGCCTCAGTCACCACCCTTGCACCACTGGTGGCTGATAAAGCATTCAAACTGAAAATTGCATTGCATTAAAAAAAAACACACACACACATTCGGCTGCATTGGTATGTGTCATGACAACTCATGTCATATCCCTGTTTTACACCACTTCACCCTGGGGCCCCTGCATTTCCTGAGAACTTTCCCATCTACCAGTTGCCCTTGGACTTCCTGGGTCCCACACCCACCTGTACACCTGTCTCAGTCTGACCAGTCACACTCTGTATATACCTGCCCCCTAACACTGACTCTCTACCAGATTGCGATTGTTGCCGTTTGCCTTTGAATTCTTCTGCCTGTACCTACATCTTTACCAGAACCTGAGCCTACTGCCTGCATCTTGCTCCTGGTAATCTGATAATTACATGCAACCTGCTGCCTGTACCTGCAAGATTTTTTGTCAGCCATTGTTTCAAGTATAGTTCATTTTACTGAACCTGTTCTGGCTGTGAATCTGCATCAGGGTCTTGTTGCCTTGTAAATAAACGACTACAGTATGGTTGTGTTGCTGATGTGGGATGTAGTGAGAATTGTGATTGTGCTAAAACCACGAGGGACGATTTTACAATTCTGTAAAGACATAATGGCAACAATCATTTGAACCTCTGTCCAAACAATGTACAACTAAACATAAGAGTCAATTTATTAATTAATTTACACTGCAAGGTAATATACAAAAAAAATACACATTATTTGATTGGCCAGCACAGTGCACTGCTGAGTGATGTTGCACGGTGTTGCATCAAAAGTTTTTTGACGAACAACCTTCTCTCTTTGCCAGAGCTCAACTCCGCCGTCTTACTGAAATCAATGAGGAGGCTCCGTTTTTGAAGAAGTGCTTCCTTTGGTTTGAACATGGCTTAAAGGGGTGAATGAAAGGACATGGTGTTGGTAAGGGAAAAGGGGCTGAAGAGGACAGACAGAGCAGAAGGCATGTTAGGGTTATAGGGTTACCAGAAGTAACAGATGGGAATGAGAGAGAGACAGATAGACTGAAAAGTCCAGAGAGACGTAGAGGTTCAAAAGATCGTGCAAGTGCTGGCAAGCATTTGGAAAAGACGAACTAAAAAAAAGCAATGAGAGAAGAGAACTTTGGGCTAAAGAGCTTGATGTTAGAGGTCAGGACAGGAACAAGGGACATGATTAAAGGATGTGGGGGAGCAAAAGAAAAAAAGAAGGGACCAGAGAGGTGAGATGGGCAACTGCTGTCATAGGTTGGAGAGGAAGGGAGAGGGCTGGAAAAGGAACAGATGAGAGGTGAGAGGGGAGGAGGGGCAGCTTGACAGAGGTTAGGAGGGGGGTGAAGAGTGATATATATATATATATATATATATATATATATATATATATATATTTATATATAAAAAAGAACAGAGTCGCAGTGAAAGGTGAAAGCCGGAGGGAGAAAGGGGAAAAGCGAGAAGAGGTTGACAGAATAAAGTGGAGATGGAGGAGGAGGTTGGCGTAGGGGGACCAGAACAGGAGCATCAGCGGAAGAAAAAAAAATGGGAGGAGAAAGGGGAGGGGTGGAGAGTCGGGGGAATGTCGCTGTTCCCCCACCTGTCACACACACAGATGTTTGGGGAGGAGGGGTGGAGCAGGAGGAGGATAGGGGAGAGAACAGGGGAGCAGAGAAGGTCAAAGAAACCACCTCTGAGGAAGAGGCGAAGAATAGGAGAAAAGAAAATAACACAGAGAAAAAGATACGAGATAGGGCTCAGGACAAGGGATGGAGAACAAGTACAACCCAAGAGGAAGACACAGCGAAAGAAGCATTGAAGGAAAACAGACTAAAACTAGAGGAGCACTGACAGATTTTCTCCACAGTAGCAGTTAAAAGTCCAGAGAGTACTGCTGTTACCAAGTTTCTTTCTGGATAAGAGACAGTTAGAGTGTGTGTGTGTGTGTGGAGTGATGAACCAAGGGAAAAAACTAACAAACAAACAAAAAATCATATAACTTATTTCCTAAATGTGACAATTTGGTGCTTTCTCCTGGTTCCTTGTATTTTAAATTGAAACGTCAAAGTCGTGGACTGTTTGTTGACAGCAAGAGCAAGTTGAAGAGGCACCCCGGCTTCTGGATTTTTCTTTCCGTATTTATTGACAAAGCAATGAATGGATTGAGACACAATAACAGATGAATTAATAATTGCCCCAGTCAGACGGATCGAATGTCCTTTAATGAACATAAAAAAAGCAAAAAAAAGCAAAAAAAAAAAAAAAAAAATCCAATCAGATTTTTTCACACCAGGGAAATTCACTGGTATTGATGATATACCTCAGCAATTTATCAGCCCATTTTGCAATGGCTTAAAATCAGTCTGTAGGGAACACCTCTATCCCACATGACTACCCTACAGTCTATCCTCACAATGCATAGGAATTGGGCCCAGTTTCTGTGGAAACACCGATGCTGGCTTTTTAAAAAACAGCATGTTAGAAATCAGATTAATCTGCTACCTGCAAGCTACCCTGGTGAAACTGTCCCTGTGTGATGCCCTTCACAGGTCTGTACCGGCCAAATGGAATTCACACAGAGAGGCTCCTTCTGAGATAAAGAGAGCCAACAGAGGCCAAAAAACATGGCTGGTGTGTCTCCAAGCTTGCAAAACAAGGTTTGAGCTATCTGCGATGACACAGATAACCCCGCATTGTAGCAGGGGTAGCACAGTCGGAGTCATGCTGATACCTGTGCTGATTCTGACCACAAATATTCTCACACAAAAGCATGAGAGTGCAGATAAATGTTTATGTGTACATATGTATGCACTCAAACATGCACACACTTGCACTTCTATCCTTGTGAGGACCCTCATTGACATAGAGCATTTCCTAACCCCTTACCATAACCTTAATTATCACAACTAAATGCATAATTCTAACCTTAAAGTAATCTGAACCTAACCCCTTAAAACCAAGTTTTAACCCTCAAACAGCCCTTTGAAATTGTGAGGACCAGCCAAAATGTCTTCACCCTGTTTGTTAAAAACTTCACTTACTATTTAGCAAGTACGAGCATACACACACACACACACACACACACACACACAGAGAGAGAGAGAGAGAGAGAGAGAGGTGAAACAACAGTTGTTATGAATTGTTCAGTTTTTCAGTGGCATAAAAGCAGTTTCTGTTGGCTGCAAACAAAGTGATCATAGAAAGCTAGTTACTGCCCATTTTTCACGAAAAAACCAATAACAATGAACATACAGTAAAAGCTTCCAAAAGCCATCTTGGGTGTGTGGGGGAGGGGGCACAGATAGATGTACCACCAGCACTGTGCTGACTAAGGAAAGGCAGGGAAACATAATGTGGAGAAAATGAAACCTGGAAGTGCCCTCTGGGAACCATTGCAAAAAAAATGACTGGCATTTGAAACTGTAAACTAATGCAATCAATGTGGATATTTTTCTTGTATCACATCTCACACATCTCAATTCAAGTTGTTTGAAAAACCCTCAGCTACAGTATGTGTGATTAGGCCAGGCCACAGGCAAGGACGGGAAAGCACCCCATTGGCTGCTTTGAACTTGAATCTCTCTCAGCACGTCTCGCCGCTGTCGTTCCTTTGCTCTGTCAAATCAACTCCTTCCTCTGTTAGAGAGTACAGATGATAGAGCTCACCTAATTGGACAAGATACAGGGTTGTCAATCACTCCTGGGGAGTGCACATGAAGCACATACAGTACATTACAGTATATGCTAACAATCCACAGAGTGTGAACATCTTAGCGTGCGTGTGATGATGACTAAGATGTTTTGAACTTTTCCAGCCCAGCAGGGAAATGGAAAATAAGTACTTTAATTCACTTGCCTGACTGTGTAAATGGCTTTTACAGTACTCATGGCGGAAAATGAGTCAGACGAAGAGAAAAGTGAACAGTGGAGAAAAGCACAAGGAGCAAATGAACAACACAGAGAGATCAAACAAGTGAAAGTGACTGAGAGAGCGCAAAAAAGGAGCAAAAAATGTATACAACACGGAAGTAAAGACACGATTTCTGAGACTGAGGAACGCCGACACAGTGTGATTGTGGACGAGTGACGAACAGCCAGTGACAGGCGTGACACGCAAACAGAAGTGACAGAGGCAAAGCAGGGCATCAAACAAGAGAACATCTCTCCTCTGTCTTACTCGCAGCGTGGGAGTGTGTGTGGGCGCGCACACATAAGAGAATTTATTTCTGCGCATGCCGGTTTCCACACTTTCCTCCGTCCGCCTTTACTTTTGTGCGCTCCAGCACCCGGGAGAACGTGCGAGAGTGTGTTTATCAAAGTTGCCGCGTTTCAGACAAAGCCACATCAACAGAAAGTATAACATTTTAGTTAATTAAGATGCCGGGCCGCCGGAAAAAGGGAGCAGAGAGAAAACAGCTGGTTAGCCCTCTGCAAGTACTTCATCTTTCTGTCATGGAGCAAAGGGAGCGGATGGAGACAGAGTAATTTAATTAGGAGCGGACCGCCATTATCGATGGATGGCTGCAATGGCTAGAGACATCAAACAACTTTGCCAGATGACAGAGAGTGAAAAGCAACGCATGAGAACGGAGGGATAATCTGGTTAATTGTGCAGCAAGTCAGAGCACAGTTGTACTGCAGTACTGTGACATCCTGCGTTTGTATAAGGGGGGATGCAGCGCAACTTCTTAAAACTTTGGGAAAACTTAGAAAAGTACTGTATGTATCAGGTTGAGAATGTGAGAGAAGAAAAAATAGATAATGAGGTCTGCGAAGAAAGAAAGGAGACAGGCTGAGAAAATGGAGTGTGGGATTGAGAATGTTACTGTAGAAAATAGAAAGTGTATGGAGGGAAAATGAGATGGAGAGGGAGAAAGGGGAGACAAGGATGTGATGGAGGAGAGGGGCGAGGTGGAGCAGAGGAGAGAGAAACACAGAGGAAGAGGGATAAGCAGAGAGAGAGAGAGAGACAGAGAGGAGAAAAGAAAAGGGAATGGAATATAAAGATCAGTGGCCACGTGTTTGTGACTAGCGGCCCAATCTCATGCATGGTCACACACGCATGCCCACATGCACGAGTGCCTGCAGGGATGTTCACACACACACCATCAGTTCACCTGTTCCTCTCTCGCTTCCTTCACAAACAGAAGGTATTCATTGTTCTCCCGTGTGCCCAAAGCCCAAATCACTTTTTTTGACAAGTTTTCTATGAAGGAAGGCTACATCAAAACAGCCCATTATAAAGCACAGATTCTATTGTGGCAGAGGTAATAAGATGCACCTGCATGGAAACTTGATTGATGCTTTTTTTTGTGGTTGCATAAGACTTGATTTCCCTCTGTAAAATCTGATGCCACATTTCAGTATTTGCACAGTTTTGGCTCATATACATGACTGTCCATCAGTAATCTTCAGCTCATTGTTCCTTTTGTCCATTTCAGGCTGTTTTCATTCTTCCAGGAATGCCTTTTTCACGATGTCTCTTTCCAGGGCGCCAGTCTTTAGGTGCAGATCACAGCTCATGTGGTTGCTGTGTGACTGCTGAAAACCTGTTTGGAGCTCATCGCTCTTCTGCTGAAGCAGAGTTCTACAAACCTTTCCTGCCACACAACCTTGTGATTGGGTCCAAAGATTCTTAAAGGGGTATTCCACCATTTTTACATGCCAAAGTCAATTTACTAGTCATAGGAAGTATTACTCGGCAGTTGTATAATGTCTTCCGTGGCCTGGGAAGAGCTTTGCCAAGTCCAAGAAAATTAGAAGAAAATTACTGACCTTACTTGAGGAATATCAGGCTGGGTTTGGATGCCACAAATTTTGGAGGCTTGGAGTTTGAAACGCATGGGTGTTTGCCAGGCATGGAAGGTCTAAAATGCTATTAAAAGATGCTACTGAGTTGTATCAGGGGAAGTGTTCTTGTCCAGGGTTTTTGGAGCTTGATGCATACTGTGAATAAAGTATCTTCGCCTCTGCAGCATTAATTTTGGCCATTCTGTTGTTGAGCAGTCGCTCAAGCTTGAACCTCCTGATCCTATGAGGTTGAGAAACTCTGAGTTTAAGATGTGAGGAAAAGACCCTACATGGTATTAACTGTCATCTCTCCTTTCTGTGTCTGTGTCTAACTCTTCCCCCCTCCCTCTGTCCAAATAGACCAAAGGGTTCTGGCTGTAAGGGAGCGGGCTCACCTTTGCCTCTGTCTGACACTCCTGAGATGTGCAGGGTCTCAAACATGAACCAGCGCCGAGGAGAGACAGTGAGGGGGCGGGAGAATGTATATTTGAGGCAGAGCACAGGAAGAGGAGTGATGGCGGGAGAAAGGGGAAAAGATGAGCGAATTAAAAGGAAATGAAGAGACAGAAGAAGAAGAAAGAAAGAGAGGGAACAGACGGATGTAAAAAAAAGAAGAAATGGTGGACAAGAGAGCGGAAAAAAGGGAAGATTGAGAAAGATGGTGAGAATGAGATATTAACAGATAGATACAGGAAATGAGTGGAAAGGGGCACAGAGACAAATAAAATGTCACAGTCTTTTATCAGACTGTTCTGTCTTCAAAACCCGAGGCAGAAGCTCTCCCTGCTTGATTTATCCGACTGCAAAAATAATAATGGAAATAAAAATCCAGCTCATACAGCTAATGTAATGATAGACTACAGCAACCAACGATCAGACTGAGCTGGTCTTACATAACACGCCATGATGTCACTTTATAAATAACACGTTGCATAGAGTAACAGCTTGCAAGTGATTTTGTTTTCCAGAGACAAAATGCATTTAGCATTATGATGATGAGTCTGTTGGTAAATAATGTGTTTAGGTTTCAAGAGCCAGACATGGGGCATTTAGCAAGCTCCCTCTTCCAAATAAACGCATAAATAAAACACTGTGCACAAGCTTATTCCTGTTTATGCATTTACACACACACACACACACACACACACACACACACACTCACGGATAGAGAACAAGCAGGGTATGAGGGGCCTGGTGACTGACCGGACCACAGCAGACAGCCGCCTGCCAGAAAATCGTTACAGCATCACTTCACCTCTCTCTTTCACGCACACACACAGGGACATGCACCTAGAAATGGATATACATACAGACACTCACGCCCAAACACACGCATGCCTGTAGCCTAAAACTCTAATAGCTGTCAGCATTCACAACACAAGTTTAATATGAGTGGTGTGTCCCATTGATTTTGTGCCTCCCCTGTTCCAAAGCACTGGGAGAGCGCAGTCGAGTGGCTTATCAGCACACGCGAATGGCAGCGACGGCACTGACGGCTGCCAAACGCAGGTGCTTGGAGGGACCCCTCCTCGTGGCGTGACCGTGTGGGCGTGAGGTTGCCATCCTGCTTGTTTTTGTGTGTGTTGAGTGTGAGCAGTGCCACGCTGCTGTTGCTGTTTTTGTTTTCATGAATAAATGTGCCAGCGTGTGGGCACAATCCTGTTTTTGTCAATGCAAATGCTTTGAGATTTTTGAGAAAGTTTGGGTATTCAATGTGTCGACTTTGCAGGCTTGATTGGCCTTTAGCTGGTTTTCTCATGCAGAGTGTGTCGTGTGTCTGCAGATATTTTGCCGCCATTCGAAACATGCAACACGTGCTCCGTATCCGCTTGCTTGTCTGTTTGAATGTGATTGTGTGTACGTTTGTGCTCCATGGTGTCTGCGTTTCTGCTTTGTGCTATAACGTGTTTTATATTCTGTGTAAGAAAATAACTGCTGATTACAATTTGGAGCAGCATCTTCCTTTGCAGCAGATAAAATGAGATTCGGTTTCAAGAAAACAGAAGTTGATTTTATGACACATTTCTAATCCTCCTGGAGAAGTTACGAAGCAACTTAATCGTCCCTTCCAGCTGAACTTCTTTGCCTTGCTTTTTCTCCTCTAATTTTAGATTCCATCCTCGTCATATGCTTTATGCTAACGAGGTGATGAACTCATCATCCGAGCACAGTGACATTCTCTGGAGGACACCAAAACATTGAGGATGACATGAAACTTTATGTCCTTTTCCCTCATTTCTACCACTACTTTGACACTTGTCTCAGCATGTATCCATTATGGGACATTTAAATGCACATGTGATAGAGTTTGTCAATTTGTTTTTGAAAAAATAGGCAGTAAATGGGGGGCACTGGGGCATTTTGGCTGCTCTGTTTCTGAATCTAAGTTTTGCCATTAAATCAACTCTTTTGACACTTTAACTTGTCCTGCCAGTTTGTGGCTACATGCTACCTATATTATCCTCTAGCCCAGGCAAAAACTTCCATTGCAATAGCATCTCCAGATCAGCTCATTGTTATACCTGCCGAGAGTTTCCTTCTCTTGCTCGCTCCAGCACTCCTGGAACCGGCTAACAGCTCAACTTTGCCGTCCTGCTATTGGAGGGAGCCTTTCAGTCTCTGCCTGCCACATTGCTGCCCATCATTGCTATCGCTGGGTAGTGTTGCTGCTGTTTACAGGAACAACCACCATTTCTAGTCCTGCTGCTCATTCTTCCAAACACCTTGCCTTCAAACTCTCTGGTCCCACTCTTTTGGTCACTGCCAAGATGCAGCAGTCCAACTTTATGGTGGGTATGAGAAACTCCACTTGTGGTCTGGATCCCATCTCATCCAATCTTGCTAAGGACTGTCTCTCAGCTATTTCCTCACTAATCAAAGAAGTCATTAACTCCTCCTTCAGCTCTGGTTCTGTACCCCAAACATCCAAACTGGCTGCTTTCACCCCCATCCACAAAAAATGGCAAAACATGAGTAGTTTCCAGCCCATCTCCAATCTCCCCTTCCTGTCAGAAATACTTCCCGACTCAAAGTACACCTCGTCTCCAATAATCTATTCAGACTCTATTCAATTCAATCTGGTGTCTGCTCATAGCACAGCACAGACACAACGCTCCTCAAAAGTCACCAACGAGCATCCTTATCCTCCTTGACCTCACTGCAACTTTTGACACTATATACCGCCGCATTCTTCTCTCTTGCCATGAATCTTCCCTCAACATCTCAACATAAAACAACTTCTGCCTCATCTCCACCCTGTCTCCCTTGCAACCTTGGAGTTAGTTTCGAAAACGTCTCCTTGAAACAGCACGTGATCAAATGACCAGGACTGCCTCCTTCCACCTAAAAAACATAGATCCCAATTTCCTGTTTCCACCACTCAGGACCAAGGACCAGACCTGGGCTGACAGAGACTTTCTCCATATCCACCCCCTCCTTCTGGAACTCTCCCCAAACACATCTGAGGCTGCAGCCATCTGTCCACGTACAAATCATTTTCAAAGCTGTTGTGTGTTATATAGCACTATGAATGTGCTTTTTTTATGGTCATTCTAAATTATGCAAAGTGTCTTTGAGCACTCTGAATAGCATTCTGTAAACGAAATGATTCTTCTTATTATTGTTATCATCATCATTACCATTTGAATATGATTGTTATTGTTGTTATTATCTCAGAGGTGGTCAAACTATCATATAATGTCCTTTCAGTCACTGAAAATTGAAGATGTATGAGAACTAGCTCTCACTGGAACATGTTGGGTTCTAATTACATGTCAGAACTGGCAGGAAGTGAAAGAGGGGGAGAGAGCTGGCTGAGTCGTTCTGTTTCTGGCAATGAGAGGATTCAATGCTAAGCAGTACAGAAACAGTAAAATGTCTATGGATATATTCAAGCCAAAGGGTTTCACTATTGTATTTTTAGATTTTGGAGGTTAGTCTGGGTAATGAATCTTGTAATTCTTTCTCAGACGAGAGAAAATCTGCCCTGGGGTCTTAAAATGTAGAAATATATATATATATATATATATATTTTTTTTTAGCCCAAACTGATGGAAAACATTTTCTTTAATGACTTACACCATCTACACACTGATGGATCAATCTGCCTTATTCAGACATGCATGTTCCATCAAAGTATCCTTCACAAATACGATCTTAGAATAACTTATTTGGACCTTGTGTTAGTTCATTTAGCACTGTATCTATAAATCACTGTAGCTTTTTTTATATAACAACAATCCCCAAGGAACTGGATTTCTATGCTTTAACCATTGTATATTCCCCAAAGACTTCCATCCTTGAGGAGATTGATTAAAAGAAAGTATGTGGGGAAAGAATGCACAAGCTGTATATTTACACTCATCCATTATCACTGACATTGACAAGTTTTTTTTTTTTCTTCCGTCTTTGCTTGTTTCTGGGTGTCATTGTTAAAGGAGGGGCAGTCCTGTCCTCTCTCAGAAAAAATTCTATTGGTATGATTAAACACACCAGATTACCTTGGCTTTATTTGCCAGCTCGGAGCTCTGTTGCCTCAGCTGTAGTGTGACTATATTAGATGGAAAAGTATGAATTATTAATTGTATAAACATAGAGGGGTGTAATTGTCTGGCCCTATCTCTCTCTGCTGTGGACTGATGTGGAAATGAGCTCCAGTCTGAGTCACTGAGATAATGACTGGAGCTGAGGGAGGGACAGAAAAAGGGAAGGAAGAAACATAGAGGAGAAGTGAGATGAAATATAGAAACGGAAGAGAGGAGGAGGACGGTGAGAGCAGCTGTGCAGCACAATGAAGTGTGCCACTCTATGAAGGCTTGGGCATTTACCTCTCTGTGTGTCATCTGTCGAATCATTCATAAGGGCGTATGTACATGCACCTGAATTAGACATTTACTTTTTCCTCTGTCCACATCATTTCTGTACAGTACACACATCCCTCTGCACATCAGCAGGTGGTTTTTCTGTGTGTGTGTGTGTGTGTGTGTGTGTGTGTGTGTGTGTGCTCATGTGTTTACCTCCTCTCCTGTTCAGCTTGGCATATCCAGGCGCATATCCATTGGAGAAGACGGACGAGCTGGTGAAGGCTGTGTGGGCCAAAGGGGAGGCGAGAGCCTCGTCACACTTCTCTGCGGGGAGAGGAGGAATATGAAGACCAAGAGAGAGAGAAGCAGGAGAAAAGAGAAAGGAGAAGAGAGGGAAAGAATGAAGGGAAGAACAAGAGAAAATGGTGAAAATTTGTATATTTCACATTAATTAAAGAATATGTTCACAAAGTAGTTCTCAGCAATTCTAAATTACAACACTGTCATTAGTTGTTAAATGAATTACTTTAAGGAAAATTTCTCCTTAACTCAATTCAAGCACTCTCTGCCAGAAAATCCTGTATTTTTCACCTGTTTCACTCACTTCATTGTCTAAAAAAGACTTGCTCACAAGAGAAAAAGCACAGGTATAGCTGGAGGTTGAGGGAAGCTGTTTGCAGGTCAAGAACCAAGCCAGGTCATGCAGACTTCAACCGCTGAGGCTTTCGAAATATTGTTAAGTTCACTGAGTGCACTGCAAAATATCCACCATAACAAGCAACCTGGCCTTGACCAGATGCAGATGCATATCTGATTTAGAGGAACGGAGACTCATGTGAAATAAGTTAAACACTGAATTGCCCAAGTCCCATCACATCACATTTGACCATGAAGTGTCTTATTTTGCCTTGACAATGCAGCTATAGTTAGGCAGAGGGTACATAGATTTATGTAATGCTATCACCACGTGACTATGTTCCCACACAAGCACTAAGTGAGTGTGTTAATCAGATCAATGATTGGATGCACCAAAATTTTCTCCTGTTAAAAAAAGATAAAACTGAAATGAATGCGTATTGACCCAGCCACTAACACAAACCAGACCAGAAATCTTGCAGCCCTGGAAACAGACCTAAATTTTACCACCCATAAGATCACACACAAGAACAATCACAAAATCAGCGTACTATCACCTTCAGAATATATCAAGAACGAAAGGATTTATCTCTCAGCAGGATTTACAAAAATTGCCCATGCATTTGTCTTCAGTAGACCGACTCCTGCAACGCCGTCTTCACAGGTCTCTCTAAAAGGTCGATTAGACAGCTGCAGCTGATTCAAAACTCTGCTGCTGGAGTCCTCACCAAGACCAGGAGAGTGGATCACATCGCTCCACATCTCAGATCTTTACGCTGTTTGTCAAAGACAAAAAAGGAGTTTCAAATATATCTATTTGTTTATAAAGCACTGAATGGTGTGGTGCTCTGAACCGTCCAGACCTCTTAAATCAATCAAAATGTCTGTTTATTGTCCCCAGAGTCAAAAACCAACATGGACAAGCAGTATTCAGTTTTTATGTGTTTTTATATGTATCTCTAACAAACGCCCACCCTCACTTCTTTTACTCAGTTAATTTGGGTCTATTCATTCTCATACTAAACCGTCATTTTTTTATTTTTTTTATTTATTGATTTCAGTCTTCTATTTGACTTTGTTTACAACCTTTTTACATCCTGTTTTATTATCTTTTTTTATTGTCTTGTTTTTCTTTCATAGCTTGTCTTAATGCTTTTATTCTTTGCCTCGATTCACATATTGTCATTTCATAAATTCCATAGCAAGTGAAATTAGGAATTAATACGAATATAGTCTAAGAAAGAGAAAAATAGTGTACACTAAAGCCCTGAATAGTCTTTTCAGTGATGTTTGGGACAGTTTGGGGACTCTGGTTTTGGTATCAAGGTGAGGCTAGTTCTGCTGCACACCTGATCAATCAATCAATCTCATGCTTGGTTGTGCAATGTAGGTGTCAGGTGGCAAAATCTTCGCGAAAATCACTCATTCCTTTAATAAAAAAGGTGAACATTTGAATACAACAGCTTTACGAGCTGCGCTGCACATAATCTTGAATGTAATCATGCAGACGTGAGTCCAGATACACATTTCCACCTGAACACTGGACCCAGTGACCTGAGGTAGTGAAGGAAAATAGTTAGAGAGACCGGCGCTGTAGTGCTGCCCAGTCCAAGCTGACCTCAATATCAGCTCGCAACTCCTAGCACTCTCAAAAGAAATGCAAGAAAGCGACTACAGCGGTAGTATAAGACACACAAAGGTAGCAAAGAAATACACAAATATATATTCCTGACAAACACACACACACACACACACACAGTCAGGAAGTTGTTTTCCTTCCTTTCTCTCAATTCGCCCCTTTCACGCGCTCATACACACAAACACACTCTTTCAGTACATTAGGTTTCACGCAGAGGGAAATTGTGAATGGTCTGTCAGGCCAGGTAGAGGCAGTCAATAGTTCTCTGTCATGCCCCACCGTGCAAGTGTGTGTGTGTTTGAGTGTGTATGAGATTCAGAAAAAAACAGAATTGCTTGTGCATGTGTGTTCAGTATCTGTGCGTGCAGCACACTGAGTGAAAGTCAAAGCCATGCTACAGTCTTGGGCTGTTGGTTTGTTAGACACATTAAGCTGTGTCACAGGTGGAAACAGAGAAAAAAATAGCATCATCAAAGCCTGATAATGTATGAGTGTGTGTGTGTGTGTGTGTGTGTTTCTGTATTGAAGGGGAAACGGTCTGCAGTCTCCCTCCTGGCGTGTAAGAGAGGTCCATATGTTACATCACTTCCTGTTTTGACAGCAGACACACAAAAATGTTCTCCTTAATGAACACACAAAAAAAGTAATGAGGTCTCTGGCTCATTGACCTTGCAGTGGGGTAGCTGCAAAATCCACTGCCAAGCATGAGGTAGCTGGCTCACCACCACAGACATGAGCAGTGGTACACATTAGAGAAATGTGGTTAGACAGTGTAAACTTATCAAAAATTATACTTGCACCCACTTGGGCTGTGAGTATATATATGAGCACATGAGGGGTTATATTCACACCTTTACACATGCTCTTAACAGGGAGGGACGTCTAATTCTTATGGGAGAAGGCAGCCTGGCTCTCATATGCCTTGCAAAGGAGCGTGATGCTTTTAAAAGGACTTAGATGAGCAGATGTCATTGGATGTGACTCGTGCCAGCACAAATAGCGGTGTGTTCCTGCTTATCTCGTTTCGCAACCACGCCATAGGTGCACCTCTCTTGCGGCAGCATCTGGTCACGAATTTGGGAGAGATCCTCCTTGGCTTGCGCATACACACACATGCATCCATACATTAATCCCCCCTCGCTGATCCGCAGAGACACAAACAGATGCAGTCATATACAGGCTGCCTCTTATTCATTCACTCACATGTGCACACACGATGCCTTCCCTGCAGCTTCAGCCTCAAGAGTGTCTCTGCAGGTTTCTCAATGACTTCTTCCAGCTGTACATGAACATGCTTTGTCGGTCACACACACATGGAAAGACAGAGAACTGCAAAAAAATAAGGGCTGGCAGGGAGGGAATGAATAGATCGGGAGAGGGGAGTTAATGGAGAAAGTGGATTTTAAAGGAATTGAGGAGTGGAGAAATATATAGCACATTTCTTCAGTGCCTCCAGTTATTTCCTCAGAGCCCCCTTAACTCTCTTATGGGGGCAAAACTGCTACGTGAAAGGACTTCAGTGATCGGATAATAAAAAATGATACCTGTAATCAGATGGCTAATACGCCCTTTCAAGATATACTTTAGGAAAAAAAAAAAATAATGCGGCATATCACCGGCTGGATTAAGTGCAAACACATGCTTGGGTGAAAATCTGTTTTTGCCTGTGAAATCAGAAACCTGAGTATACCCTGCTATTATCACATAAACCTCTTGAAACTGAGGTTTAACAGTCTCTAATTGTGATAATGGCGTTCCCTCCCGAGGCAATGTTACCATATTACTGGATTTGTTTACAAAACAACTGATTAAATTTAAATATAGTCTTCCATTCAGCTTGCGTTGATTCTGCATGTGCAGCTCTGTGCAGCATCCGTTGACAACAGCTGATCCAAAAAAACCTGCAGGTTTGTCTGACAGCAGTAATCAAGCGAAACTCTTCATCCTACTCGCACCCTTGTCTGTGCAACTTATGTATTCTATATTCTGTTCTTAATGGTTGCGCTGATTCCCCGGTCATCTTAATAATAACACATATGATAGCACCCATTGCCTTGTGCATTGCATGGTTTATTCAGTATTTAAATGAGATGTCTGCTGGCTTCTGTTCGGCACTTTATACCCCCTGAGGGCAATCAATTTGACTCTCAGTTCAATCTTGAGCACGCTGCTTGGATTCATGCGTGGACCAATGACAAATAGAGCGACAACACTTGTGCATCACATCGCATGTGTGAATATAAGAAGATGTTTAGCCTGTTAAGATTTACTTGGTTTTGGCTAAATTTAAATGCAATGTTCATAAAATGTTTCATTTCCATATTAAAACCAGCAGAACTAAGTCTGTAGTTAGAATATATATAGCTATATAAAAGCTGGATTGTAGCTTTGGCCTTTGATGTACAATAGCCCATTATAATTCAGATTTGTTACATTATTCAAAGACAAGGCAGGAATCTCAGTACTTTTCCCACAATGAAACTTAATTGCTTCAAAATCTCAGCAGTTAACTGCTTTAGTACTGTGCTGAGTGCATACAGAGTCCATTGCATTGTCATATTTCACTTATTCGGTTTCTAAATGGAAAACCTGAGTGTAGCCATAACAGATGAAACTAGCAAGCAAAACTTTTAAGGAAGAAGACTAATCATGTCTTACGACAAACTTGAGTATGGGGCCTTTTCTGGACTGGACTTTTCCAGCAGCATCAGCAGTGTTTTGGGTCTATGGGGAGAGTGAATACTAAAGTCTATCTAACACTGTGGCAGAGTTCATCATTGCAATTGCTCGGAAAGTATTCAAGCCGTCAAACCTGAAGCATTTTGATGATGAACGCAGGGCTGCTTGATTATGATAAAAATTATAATCACGATTATTTTTGTCAATATTGAGATCATGATTATTAACCACAATTACTCAGTGACTTTGGAAACATCGTGCATTATTGAACTTTAAAAAAAACCCCTTGCTTTTGAACAAATTTCCTTAAATATAATTCAACTGAAAAACCAAATAATAAACGTCTCTTAATGATGCCCTTCTAATGACCACATCAAAATCCAAGCGCAAAATCCAGGGTTTTAGCAAACAATGGCTCACTTGATGCAGTGAGCTGAACAAAATGTGCCACAGCCTGGCTGAGAGTGGATTTGGGTTTTTATGACGGGGTAAAAAGTGCAGTGCTGCACAGGAAAGGGGTGACATGGCCTCGCTCGTGGCTTTGGTAGATTGAGGAGCTTGGGCCTGTGTTTGACATTTGAATGAAAACAATTTGATGATTAGGGAGCGGTACAGGGTTCCCAACACAGGTATTCTGTTGTGCATTTATCCTTGATACTAATTCATCTTTGAAAAAGATCTAGGTTCAACACCATTGATAATTCACTGATACAGTACAGCCACCTGCTGCAGCACACAAACTGTACTCCTGTAATACTAAGGAAAATAGATTGTGAGCATATATAAATTAAGTAGTGGAATGAAGACCCACGTGCACACCTACACAAAAGCACACACAAGGTCCACGTTTATAAAACATGCGTGTGGTTGCTAAGTGTCACATGTGACCAGCACCTGGTTTGTGAAAACAGATCAAGAACACATTCATGAATGGAAACAACACGGTCGTACGCTCAGGACTCGAGTGTGCGACCGTAGCTGCTGATATTTGCCCATGTCTCAAGTGCAAAGTAGGGCTCTGTATGTTTAGGTACTTTAGGGCAAGCAAATGACTACAATATCCAAGTGCAAATGTCAGCCTATTCCCTGGAGAGCAAGAGACAGATAGTTGTACGAATGATGGCATGATAAAAGAGGAGGAACATGTAGGGGAAGTGTGGGAGGCTGGGTAAGATAAAATGAGAAAAAAAGAAAAAGAGAAAGAAGACAGGAGGTGAAAGCAAAGAAAAATGGCTGCCTACCAAAGCCTTCTTAGTGACATTTCCAGATAGGTAAATAACTAGGAGGTGGGGGGAAAAAAGCAACCGCGAGATGTGTCAGCCTGCTGCCACTGTTTGGGAGCAGAGCCACGGATAGACAGGGTTTGGCCAGCTTGTTCAAAGGGCTTTACATCTGTGCCACATCTCTGGAGCTAAAGGGAGCTGGATACAAATAGAGCATAATACATTCAGGGCGAAATTCATGACATCCTAAAGATCAGTTGGCGTAAAATCACAGCCGCTGCTGCCACAAAACTAAATTTTGGCATCTAGAATGTGGCATAATAACACAGAAAGCAGCCAGGCCCATCTCCTTTAATGAATTGTTGTACCTGCCACCCTGGCCATTCGGGAAAATATCCCCAACAGAGACAGTTTACAAGTACTTAGCACAAAGGCCAAACATACTGCATATTATAAAGATCACCAGATTAAAAAAAAAAAAAAAAGATATTTGGAGGGATTTCTTAAGCAAGTCTGCTAAACTCCCACCTTTTGCATATGTGTTTTAACAATGAGGTCAGTAAGCCAGTCAGCCGATGATGAACACTCAGTGTTCTTTGCCAGACTACACAAAAAATCTGCCGCTTGTATTTAATGACTGTGAAACCGCTGTGTGTGGGGTTTTAGTATGGTGCTGTCGAGGCTGTCCTCTCAACAACGCTGAATGCTGAGGTTCTGGGACTTGGGGGCTTCTTCTGGACTCAAGTCATGAACGCAGTGGAAGCCGTCAAAAGTGCCAGCAGCTGCACGGAGATGCCGTCTGACTCTCCAAACTGCCAGCGAGCGTGAGAGTCTCCGTCTGTGCACGCCTTTGCTCTCTGGCGTGGCTGGGAGCAGCCTGGGCCTCTGCTTTGCGTTTTCCATTTTTGCCCACATCACTCACGTTTCAGATTGACAAAGTCCATCTGGAGCAGACTGAGAGATGGTCTTTAACTAAATTGTGTTTGCTGCAGTAGAAGCTTCCTGCAATGACCTCATTTCTTCTGTAATATTTATAAACTCAATATAGTCCATCTCAGTTATTTTTGTCTGACGATCTCCATCAGCCTAGGAGAGGTTTTAGCCTGCAGGAGGAGATGGAGGGATGGACTGCTGCAGCTGAATCTGCAGGCAGAAGGCAGTTTTTTAGTGAGTGCTCAGTTTTGATTACAATTGGAAATATATGACTGCCTACAAAAAATACTGTTGTCAACAAACCATTAACAGCAGAAACTATTTCTTTTCAGTTGCATCAGAAAACTGACACCCTCTGACTGTTACACAGGACACATATGTACAGTCTGTGCTTAATGACCATTCCTTTCTTGTTTAATTGTCTTGTAACTGCCTTGGTCAACATCCATGCACAGCCCTCAAAGCTGGCAAATGAAAGAAACTCCAATTCAAAACACAGCTTTCGAAAAAACTCGCTGAAGTTGCTCTCCTTTTTCACGGGGTCACAGAAAAAGAGTTTAAAAACCGGTCAAATGGCCACTCGCTAATTAGCAAGCAGTTACCTACTGTATGTGTGTTGTCCCGTACACCTGGAAATGCGTGACAGCAGGTCCCTGGTGGGCTTCACAAAGAGGTATAGGACACAAATTAACAGATGTTCCGCAGCATAGAAAAGGCCTCGGTAATTGGCATTACAGATGGTTGTTCCTACAGTACCATTTGCCAGTATCTGCACTCTAAAACAAAAATTGTGAAGTAAACACCAGTAAGACATGTGATGTGATACGCACGGACACTTGGGCAATGTGGTTGCTGTAAATATTTATTGATAACAGAAAGCTTAAAGTTTCCCTCTGTAGTTTATGACCTCTAGCAGTGCTACAGAGTTTTCTATGTGTGGCTCGCTGGTTTGTTTGTCTCCTGCACGCTCACAGGGACACACATGCACGTGCATGTAGGTGAAGTGGAAGACAGTCCTGCCAATGGTTTCTCATTATTCCCCTAAAGCTACAGGTGGCAGCAACACACCAAAATGTGCTGCAATGTACCAACAAAGACTGCAAGCTATAAAACATGAACATAAACAATACTGGATTTTATATACTTAAGAATTGACCTTGCAAATGTTTTATGAGGCAGGGAATGCATCGAGCACATCTGTTAGACCTCAAGCACACACTCAATGCACTTCGGGGAGTGACACTGAACACAACTTTTGTTTGTTTATAAGAAAACTCCACAGGGTACCTCTGACTTGAATGTCAGCTGCCAAACTACACTGCATTGCATAAAAGGAATCAAGCGGTCCCATCTTGTATTCAAACGAAGTTCCCACAGCCCTGGAACATATCACAGTCCAACAAGGATCAGATACGTAGTCACAAAGCAGCCTGAAGCTCACTTCTCAAATGAAAGGAAGCACATTTAAGCACACTATAAAAGATGCAACAGTGAGTGCATCACTGTGCTCACTGCCTCACTGATCGATAGTCAAATGCTTAGCGACACCAAAAGAAGTGAAAACAGAAACATTACATTCATTCTATATTCATTTTTGCTGATGCCTTGGTGGCAACAACACTGTTTATTTGTGATTATGGGCTATGCTCTGACTTACATTCAAATTTGGTTAAAAACAAACAAAAAGCAACCATTAATTCATATTGGAAAAACTGATTTTCTGACTACTTGACTTCGCCCTCGCTAGATCTCCTGCCGCTCCTCAGTAAAAATAATTTTCCTGACACTGTCCAATCCTTTCATTCAGGGTACCTGTATCACATTCAGTCAGTGTGCATTTGGTTGTGTATCACACATCCTGCACTCCTGTAAATTCAGTATAAAGTCATGTTATACACAAAGCGATGCACAGGGCTCCCACAGCCTTGCGGCATGAAATAGCGGATGGCAGCAGAGTGAATAATAATTATCCAGACCCCAGGGTGGGAGCCCATTCATTTTCCATTCGCACAAAGCCCCGGTGGGAATTAAAATGACCATTTAACTATGACAAGGTGCCAACTTTTCAAATACATGAAATTTGCTAGAATAAAAAAGAGAGGTTATCGTGTTTTTAGAGAAACAAAGTCCCTTCTGGAATAGATACTACAAAGTGTTGGTGATTTTCCATTGCTAAAATACATTTATTCTAAATTAGATGATAATGAAGGTTTTCACTGAGGAAAACTGTCTTTTCATGCTCATTTTCAATTGAAAGCTCCAGCCTCAAACCCAGTGCTGCTCTCAAAAATGAGTTGTTTTTCAACTGAATTCATGGAGGAAGATGAGTTGCTTCCCCGAACTCTCTTTGTTTATAAATGTATATGGTGTGTATGTGGACTCTCACTCACATTGCCTGGGGGTGAGGCACCTTGTTATTATATTCTCTATCAATTCATCTTTCTCACACTTCTTTCACCCTTCTTGACATATTCTTCCCATTAGTTCTGCCCCTTTTCCATGTCAGCTCTGTGGGTTTATATTTGAACGGGTGAATTTTCAGATGTAATTAGCTTTTTTTTTTTTTTTTTCCCTGTCTCCTTCTTGGAAAATGTTTCATAAAAAAAGCACAATCTCTCCTCGTGCTGCTCATTCACTCCACACACTTTCACTCTGGCTTATTTCTCTTTCAACCCTCCCATCCCCTGCCTTTCCTGACCACTCTCCAACTACCCACCACCACCCCCAGGCTTGCCAGCTCTTTGCTTGAGCCGTTAATCTAAATTTTTTGGTCCAGATTCATTTTTCATGTCTTGGAACCCTCACCAAACAATTTTTGTCAACAGATCTGGTGCCCTGTGCCAATGTGAGCACAGACCAAGCGCATAATGAGATGTTTTGGATGAAGCAACCACACATAAAGACAGACATCCAACCACACGCTCATGTACCTTTTTCTTCCATGTTTCCCTTGACAACAACATCTGTCACGTGACATTTAAACTAACTTTTAAACTGCTGGACAAACAAAAATGCCTCTAGACTCACAAAATGTAGATTGTAGCTTCATTGGAACACACAAGAAAACCGGAAAAGAAGAAACAATAATCAGTGCTGGACAAGCGGATAAGGTGCTTTGGTGTCAGCTAATGTTGGCCATATTTCATGCTGTCTGAAGGCAAAAACTAAGACACTCATTTGGCAGCATTCAAATGTGACAGCTATTACAACCATAATCGGGTGTTTTATGATATGTTGGTTTGGATGGATATTTTACAACCAACATCAACCTCAACAAACATTTCAGAACGTCAAAAGCCACTTTTTACCAGTGCGACAACTGACAATTTGACAGATTATAATTTACATGAAATACTTCCAGTGGATCACAAGCTCTCAGTCTGTCCAGTCCCACCTCCTTATATCATCTGGCAGCAGTGCCCACTCTCCTAATCAAGTCCTTACTGTTAGTTTGTTGTAGGTTAACGTTGGTCAACACTTTTTCAGCTTGTCCAATGATGTACAGTAACCAAGGAGTCTCCTCAGTGTAACATTCAGTTAGCCTGACCAGCTCAATAAACCCTCGTGGGCCTGCTGCATAGGTTCATCTATTATTCATCCCAGTAATTAAAGGGCTGCTCAGGATGACTGATTCTCTGTGTCACTGGTAATCCATGGAGCCTCAGGCTGGTTTATGGGAGGTCTGTGGTGACAGGATGGCCCCCCAGGTTGGACTCCTCTGGTGTTTTTTGATGCAGTTTTGGAAAGCACATGGACAATGAGAGAGTACCCAAATGCACTTGTAGCACACTGTCTACAAAAGGCTTAGGTGAGGTGGACTGTAGATTGGAGAGGTATGGTGAATTATCACTATGAGCCAGTCGCAGTACTTTTCTCAAAACTTTTAACAAGCAGAGCCAATCATAATGGTGCATTGATAAATATGGATCCAAACGAGTATGGCAGCACAGATGAGGTTCTCTAAATAACACTGTTGTGTGAGGGGCTCAGAGAAAGCTGCAGCTACAAACATAATGCTGTTGCTTTGCTGGTGGCCTTAACTTAGGTGGATACTAAGGTCACATGTGCATGCAACAATTATAGTAATAATGCTAAAAATGTGTGGGAATTAACAGTTTGTTGAAGCTGTTACATGACTTGTGTAACCAAATGTTTCTCCAAAATCATTTCTAAATAAAAGGCATAATTGTAAATTTTAAAGCAAAAAAGTCATACGTTTTTGAAAAAGGATGCCTTCACTCTGCAGAAGCTCAGACCATGCTGCTGTGTCTTACATGGGGGTTCGCAACACATGCAAGCAACAGTGCTGCTACTATTTTATAATCAAGGTTTTCATAAATTAGAGGCTGCAAAGAAGACTATATTATCTGAAAGCCTCAGGACATGTCTGCAGCCACTATTTAGTTACAAATCATGCCCCACCTTGGCTCCACCTCTGATGTACAGAGCGCCAACAAAATAACCTAACATAACCCCAGTCCAGTGATTTTAGCACATCAAAACGCTGCTTGCACTAGTCTTGCTCCATCAATAGAGCCCACTGCTCTCTTGATGATGTAAAGAGCTCATTCTGAGGTAACAATGCCACCATTCTTATTTTCACGTGGTTTTACATGAATGAAAACATAATTATAAATACTGTGTTCCATTTCTGGCAACAGATCCCCCTAAATCCTCCACACTGGCCCTTTAAAACATTAAATGTCAACTCCAATGTGAATTTGGTGACAGCAGAGCATTCAGCATTTAAGGGATGCTTCTTAAAAGGTATACTATATCTTTCTCTCTCTATCAAAACAACAAGTTCATCAACACCTCATCACTCTCCCTTGTTGTCTCTCTCTGTCGCCTCGCGGCTGTTTGGCCTGCCCACTTGGTGCCAGGTCTGATCAGTTATACCTGCCTGATTCAGTGGACTCAAAACCGGGACTGTTCTGCTCAGAGCTGCATGAAGCATAACCCTCTGTCTCTCGCTGATACACTCTACTTTCCAAAGGCTGTGGGCAGTTGTGTGTTTGAGAGTGAGCACAAAGGGAAGGCAGGTAGAGAGAGAAAGAAAGAGTGAGACAGTGTTTAGACACATCTACTGTATGTGAATATGGCACAGGGGATTTAATTTGCATTCAATCTGAATGTGATGAGCACCTGATTTTCTAAAGCCTCTTTCACATACTGATTTTCACTATTCACTCATGCAGCAACATTCAGGAGCATTTCCTTCTTGCACCTTTTCACACATGCCACAGCAATGACAGAATAGAAGGGGCAAGCAACAGTCTATCAGATGGCAGCGATGCCACATGGACACCAACTGCTATAAAACTCAGAATAAGGAGATGAGGCAAGGCCAGATTCCATACATGGAAGACATTTCTTATTATTTTCAGAAACATGGCGGGCGAGGGGCTGTTTTTGTCGAGTGCCAATGTTTTTTTTTGTGTGTGTTTTTAGTATTCAACAAGTAGTCATAAGGTCAGTTAAGGCAACTGTAAATAAATGGCAAATTCAAATATGCCATCAGCCGAGGTTCACTTGCTCCACCTGAAAGCATCATTCGTCAGATGCACGTGACCCTTTACATGCTCATCCCTACAATGCTACCGTTTTCATCCTCAATGCAGCCGTACTGGTATTTTCCCTGAAATGTCACTAGGTCTTGAGGTGAGAAATTGGCAGCATAGATTTCCCTGAATATCAATCCCCGCTCCCATTCACACATGACCCCATGTAGGGAATGTTCCTGAACATTTCAGGGACGAACTGCAGCTCATTATGCATTCAATGACTGTTACTGCCTTCCAGTCACATTCTTCGAGTGAGGGACGGTTCAAAAGGTCGGCATGTACAGAAGAGAAATCAAAATGTTGTGATTTTGTGCTGAGAAATACTTATTACTGAAGAAAAAGACAACAAAAACAAAAAAGGTAATGAATGAGACCTATAAAAAAACAACTATGTGTATCTTAGCATAAATAGAAGCCACAGCATCCAGTGGAGAACCGCAGTAGAGACAAGTGACCCAGTCGAGCTACTGATCCAGCGAACGCACGGAGTTGAGCAGGTGGAGAGTGTAGATGGTGCAGATATGGCCAATAATTCACCAGAACTGCACAATAATGTACACAATAAATGTCTCATAACAAAACAGCACAATCGCCAAAGTGCATTAGCAGCTCATGTTTAGTGAACTGCAACACGATTGTGCTTTGAATCACTCATTACTGTTCATTCTTTCTCTGTGTAAATTGTTTTGTTCAATTAACCGAAATCATTTACTGTATTTCCTCTGTTCGGTGCAGCTTCTTAGATGTTTTCCTTGTGTGCTATCATTGAGATAGAGAGGATATGTTCACTTGAGATTCTCCTCCCAAGTATTACACACCTGCATTGTTTACAACTTTTCTTTTAGGGATGACAAAATGACCATGCAAATTGGCCCATTTGTATTACTGCCACACGTTTCTCTTCCTGTTATTGGTGACGTGTAATATTGGTCAGATAATGATAAAGCTGTGCTTCCAGACAGCTGCACCTTGTTGATACATCACATGGACAGCTTTACTGTAAGTGCACAATATGTCAACGAAGACGGAACAAACAGCTTAGCAAACCTTGCCCTGCGAGATCTCGGTAAGTAATTATTGCTTTTTCATGCTAATATGGCAGAACAGAAATAAGACTATGGTGGCCAATTGCATTTTCTTACAGTGAAGTGAGGTTGTTGTACAATGCTCATAACAACAGAGGATTATTAATTATTTCACATAGTTCCTCAGGTGGGAATGGCTTTCATTTCAGAGGCCATTAAAATACCATCACGCACAGCCCATAGTGGGATTGTGGGATTTGGCTTATTGGTTAGTGGGTATATTGGTATCAAAGGAGCTCAAACTGAAACACAAATGCAAGGACTGTCTGTTCCGAGAACACTGCCATCATAAAGAAAGGTCAGTAACATTGAGCTAGTTTGGTGTGAAGGCCAAAAGAAAGAGGTGTGAACCAGGTAATCCTGCAGTATACTGGGCATCCTCCAACATTCAATGTGTATCCAAGAATTTATGTTATTTATATTGTACACTGATGGGTTGTGTATGTTGAGTAACCAAAAAATGTAAGTATCAGTGTAGTCAGAGCTGTATCTGGAAAGTTTTTGTATATTAGTTTACTTTGACACCAAAATTAGACACATATGTGCCAAAAAAGATTAGATTTAATTTTTGTGTCACTGTTGTAGGAAAAAAAAAAATGCTCTACTAATCAGATAATTGGGAAAATACTGTCTTACAGTAATGCCAATTATACAGTTTACAGTATTTGTAAAATGAACAGGCTTTAGCGACTACTCATCCAGGAAAGTTGCAAGGTAAAGAAAGTCTTTGACTGCCACTCTGTGCCAGCTGTAATTACGTTGATAAGCGCAGTCATTCATGGCCAGAAAGTAAAATGGAGAGATAATCTATACCTGCGTATACCCTCAATTACACTACTGGATTCCAATTAACAACTGGTCTTTAGCAAGTGAATATATTTAGGCCTCCAAAGCCCTACTAAAAGTACTGTTAGATAAACATTTGCACATTATATATAAGAATTTTAACAACACCTTTAATAATCAGTGTGACTGTATGTTCATGTAAATGTTATCATTTGACTGAAAAATATTGCTTCACTTGGAGCATTTATGTCCATATCTATTCCTATATGCATGGCACACACACACACACACACACACACACAGTCACATCAATGCAATGAAAAATTGTAGCATGAGATTCCATGTGTGAAATTGTCTCTGGTACCATAAATAGGGACGAACTGCACCAATCAAATTTAACACAACACAAATATGTTTGTATTTGCCTGTGTGTGTGTGTGTGTGTGTGTGTGTGTGAAAGAGAGAGAGTGAGAGACTGAACATGCACAACTGACCAAATATACATTTGAACTGTATCATCATCATTTCCCAGTATGCAGCCATGTTTGGATGGGTGCTTATCTGTCATGCTGCATGTGTACACCTGACTTCCACGTTTCACAAGTGTGCTACAACATTTAACAGAAACAGATGACGGAAGCAGAGAAACAGAAGACCAAAATACTGAACAATAAAGCATGCAGGGTTTGTTTGTATTTCCCCAACTGTGCATACCTGCACCGCGGGTCAATATCAAAGCAATCAGTGAATCGCTGGCTGTTGGTGTGGTCTGGATCAAGTCCGGGAGAAATCGTGAGCCTCTCGCTGGCCTCCTGTGAGCTCGTAAAGATGATTTGCTGCCAATCTGGCAACTGAAGCCCATAATATCACTCCCTCCACTGCCCTCCACCCCTTTGTCAGCCCTAAACTCTGCCATGCTGAGAAACAATATGTTCTGACTGGCAGTAAAAGACGAACACAGGGAAAGTGGATGAGACTGAAAAGGTGAAAGAAGGAGGCGAGAGACTTGTGTAGCATACGTGTTAAAATCACACATGCATGCACTTGCTTCCACAGAGGTGCGTATGCACATACCCAATTAACTTCCTTTCAAAACAGGCCCACGCTGGGGTCCAATATGGCTCGTATGCCATACAGAAAGAGGACGCTGAGAAGAGGTCGGTGGGGAGCAAAGACAGGAAAAATACAGACATACTGGACGAGGCAGCTTAGAGAGGTGCAGAGCTGCTGCTTGAAAACACTAACAGGAATCTAAATCCAATATCAGATCCTAAATTTTTCATGTTGCTGGATAAAATCATAATAATTTAGGCTGTAACATTTGTAAGTGAAAAAAGTTAGAAAAACGTAATTAGTTCAAACTAATGCAAAGATTGAGTTGAGATTCATAATTAGAATTTTTTTGGCTAAGAAGGCGGAGAAAAAAGAATTTTTAGTGGCGGTCTCATTGATGCTTACAGCCGATACACGTAGCTACAACCTGAAAATGAGACGAGTAGCGCGAAACAAAAAATGATGGTTATGTATCTGACAGACTGGAAAAAAATGTCTACTTACTTTGGCACACCATATTTTTCATGATCTACTGACTCCAAGTACTGGAAGTCCTGAATCAGAGCTACTATGTTGATAGGTTTAAATTATAGATAAGATATTCATGAGAGTTTATCGCAGGATTTTGACTTAAAAAAAAATGATGTGACAGAATCTGTGAACTGCAAAAACCACACAGAAACGTTTCTTGAGCACAGACAGCAGCTAAAAAAATATCACATTTCTTTTGCCCTTTGGATGAGTTACTTCTGGCATCATTGATAATTAGCTACAGCTAATAATAAGAATAAAATCTGTCACTTGCACTATTTGTCACTTTAACAAGCAAATGTGACATTCAGTGCTGCTTGAAAACTGCTGCCTGAAGGTTATGTAGATTTCTCTTTTCTAAAAGAAAAAGAGCGAGTTAAATCATTTGATAAAAATGTGTTATCCTTGAAGCTTAGCAGCTTCCAATATTCGGCAAAAGGTGAACAAGAAAAAAAAAAATTAATAAAAACAAAGTGGTATCAGCTATCAACTCTGAACCCAGTCCTGATACATAATTTATCCCTACTTGTGGATTCTCATCCAATACATCCATTTTTAGACCATAGATCAGCTCTTACGGATGACAGCATGGCATTCCGCTGATAAAGCAAAGAAGTCTCTCTGTCACCAGGCGAGAGCCCTGCTGAAGTGTCCTTGAGTAGAATATTGAATTCCCACAAAAGCACTGAGGCACCGCACTGTAGCCAACCCTGATCTTTGACTTAAATCTGGCTGTCTCATATATCATCAGTCTAAGCCTCTAAGAATAAATAACTATGAATTGCAGACATGCGTTCAGAATCAGTGTTAGTGATTTATCTGAACCCTCACAAGTATCCTCTTGGCTTGAGTTTATTTATTTATTTATTTATATTTCTCTTGGACTCTGGGCTGGCGGGAGAGAGAACAAGGAGGGCATGGAGGACTGTACAAGTTTGATATCTTATATAATCCTATAATCAATAAGTCCTGTTTTCACCAGATGTGCTGCACTCCATCCCGAGGGAAAGAGAGGAAGGAATGAAGGAGCGGAGGCAAGCGAAAGGCAGAAATCCGCCACAGTAGATGACGAGTACAAAAAAAGGGAAGACATTATATATTCGCAGTATCAAAATATGTGACTTGAAGCCTTCCATCTTTGGACTCGCGTAATTAAAAATGGATAATCTGAGTTCAGCCTGAGCAGCAGAAACTACACAAAAACACAAATGCGAGCACACACATAGACTTTAGTGTTTGTGTGTTCACACTGGCGCACTTATGTACAGAATATGCATGCACACACACATACTGTGCACCCATGCTAAGGGAAGTCCAGCAGTAATTAGAGGTGAACTCTATTTGCTAACGACCTTCAGCTCCAAGACCACGGCAGGCTGACAAATTAGGGTTCTCTCTCCCAGCCACGCAGGGGCTCCCTCAGGTTAATGGGAATCAGGGGGGCTGAGTGTGTGTGTGTGTGTGTGTGTCAGACAATGCATTTTACTCGTGTGCGTGTGTGTACATCTATACTGCCGGGCTAATGGAAACCCAAGCTGTGCTAAGCCCCTGCAGCGGCTGGGGTTCTCTGACGGGGATTTAGCATTGTTCTCTGTGTCAGTAATACCTGGCAGCGTTAACGGGAATTAGCATTGCTCCTGGCCAAGCAATACAAAACGAGGCTTATGGCGGTTACCTTTGTTTGTGCTGCGGCAATAAAGCGCTAACTGTGTTTGCTTATCATGTATTAACTGATGTTTCTGGAGCAAGGGATGTTAACAATATCCGCTGCTCTCAGATGAGATTATCACCTTTGCTGCTAATGGAGAGGATTAGAAATTGGCTAAATTTGTGTCTGAAACACTGCAGAGTTGAGGCGATACGGGAAGGCTCTGCAGGTTTTCACAGTCATGCTTCTCTCTGCTTTTCCCTCTTGAACTTTTCTTCTTCCATTCTTATTCTATTCTCTTATCAATATCAAGTCTTTCTCAATGTCTGCGCCCTGCTGCCCCCTGATTTTTGTCATCGCCGCTGTCATTCCGCCTGCCATCAATGGCCGGCTTCTCCCTCTCCATGTCTGTCTCTCTCCGTCTCCTTCCATCTTAGGGTAATTATTTTCAGAAGAAGGAGAGGGTGGAAAAGGATTGGTTCTGAAGGCCCACTGAAGAGGAAGGAAAAAAAAGGAAATGCTCAGAGGAGGAGAAGGACAGTGTGAGGGATGAAGGAGGCAGAAAGAGTGTCAGAAAAAAGGAGCATGGCCATTGATGGAAGGCAACAGCAATGACAGAAAAGGAAAAATATCATGTATGTGGTAAGACAGCAAGAAAATTGTGCATGGGGAGGAGGGGGAGAGTATAAGGAGAAAGAGAGTGAGACCAATAAAGCAGGGAGATGAAAAGGGAGAAAAATGAGGACATCCCAATTTACATATTTGAGAAACAATTAATTCACAATGAAAAACTGATAGATTCAAACAAAGACATACAGACATAAAAATCGCTCCAGCTACATGCCAGTCACAGGTCCAACTTCTCGCCACAGAGTTTCATCGGAGCAGACTACAGCTGAATTTCGGATGCAAAACTTGCCAAAGAGGACACGAGGACACAGGAGAAGCTGTTGTTTGCTTTGAGGTTTGGCATTTAACTAAAGTGCAGCGAACACGTGTCACCTCTACCTCTTCACCTAACAGCACACTGTAGCTGCTTATTTTTTTATTCCTAAAATATTAAAAACTCATCTGTCAAACAAAGAGCCCACATCCAGATTTATCACTTTTTTCTAAATGATTAATAGCTCGGTCGCTGTGACTGACTTCAATTTCCTGCAGCTTCTTCACAATAAAAGCCTTCTAGTGGTTTGCAGGTAGGAGGCTTTTACAGTAATGAGCACCACCAGCTGGAGCTATTTGGATTCAGTAGACTTCATTATAACTCAAAAAGTGCAGCAAAGGAGAGTTGATTAGAAAAGTGAAAGCTTGCTAGGTATTTATTTGGTGGAAATACTCCAAACCACAGAGAAAAACCATGTTACACAAGAGCGACAGGAATTTCCTAAAGCTCAGCCTGGTGAACCTTCAAAAACATGATGTTCCTTTCCAGTGGCCTTTTCAGTCACACTTGTTGAGCCAGACAGGTTATAGTGACCACACAGCTCGCCTGAGCGTGAAGATGGTCACAGATTGGCCCTGTTCAGTGGCAGGACCATGACATTGCGGGTCAGTGCAGTTATCACCTCATGTGAGGTTGCAGGGGGGAAGCGTGCGTGCATGACCGCATCATGGCGCGGCATGGTGTCACTGAAGTGCGTCCGAGCCCTGAGGGAAAGGACATACGGCGAGGTGGCACTGCGGAGAGCAGGGATACTCAAAGGCCTGCAACCCATTTTTATTCAAGGGCAGAGGTCCGAAACAATTGGCGATACCACAGTAACATGCAGTCAATTAATTCACGTCACATCTCGGGTGATTGGGCCAGCACGAAGCCGAGGCAGACAAGGCTCAGGCAGTTAGTCCATAATCAAGTCTGACTCAGATATATCCTCACAACTTCATTGTCACAAGCTATAGAAATTATGTATCTGCAATTCAAGAGCGGATGGCAAAGCGTAACATTAATGCGTGAATGCACTCTCTCTTGCAATTAATGTTGCCATGACTATGATGCCAAATAAGACACATAAAAACCTCATTCATTGATCTCCAGCTGCACAGTACATTCACTGTCACTAACAAGGTATTCATCAAGAGAACATTTCCAAAATACAAAATGTTACACTTCCTAAGGTGTCGCAGGCTAATTTAAACAGAAAAACCATCAAAGACAATGAAAGAGACAGACAAAACAAAACTGAGATATTGACATGGCATGAACGCCATCCTTTGATCTTTAAAAACGTGCGCAGAGGCATCAATTTTTAACAAAAATATTACCTTGTTATGCTCCAACTTTTCGGTAATTAAAGATGATTAATTCTGAAACACCAGTCTGAGGGGGACTGAATGTGAAGAGTAGTTTGTCTCACTGCTCATTAGCAGAGCAACCGTGCAATGTGCAAAACACACACCATAAAATGGAACAAGGAGACCGACTTTGAGGCTTTGAAAAATGGCACTAAATTATTAAAAAGAAGCAAATTACTAGTCTCGCCATTTTTTTTTATGATTAAAGACAATATTGTCTGAACTATATTGTATTTTTCTTTGTTACGTAAAGAAATAGAAAGTATTTTAATGGTGTAGTGTAATTGCTAATGTTTTGCTGCTATGTCATTCTCTAGCTGAGACACAGTGAAATTTTTTAATTAGCAGCGTGGCATATCATTAGCTGGCAATAATGTCCTGAGATATTTTGCCTTTCATGTGAAATTAGTCCCACTACGCAAGAAACAGCAATTTCTCCCTGGCATTTTCCACATGAAAAAGGCATGAAATGAAAGCCTCTCTGATGCCATTAGGGTTCCGGAGTTTACGGTCGCAGCATCCACTAACTGAAAGTTGTTTATTTTAACTGAACCATGCTCTGAACCAATTTTCATTGTTGATGCACAAATGTAATAAAAGTCTCTTTGTGGAAGTACCTGACGCCTTTTCAGTGTGTGAATACCCCGCTGTATGGAATCTCAAGATTATGTGCGTAAGTATAAATAAACATTTTGTTCAAAAAGAAATTATGAAATGCCACATGCCATTGATTTTGAACAATGCCTATTTTATTGCTCAATGGTGCTTGTCACATATCAGTCGCTCTCAAGTCACACCAATATGTGCAACTTTCAATGTGAATGAGCATCCAGTAAAACTGTTGCTGTGTATGTGTGCTTTCAGTGCATTCAGCAGTCTGAAGAAGCACCCGTGTTACCCCTACGGTAGCTGATGAGGGCAGACGCTCTGTGAAAGCACAAAACATCTCCATTAGGAGAGACGTGCAGCAGAGTCCAAAACAAGGATAACAATATAACGTGCTGCAAATGAAAAAAAAAATGTCCTGCAGAAAGCCAAAGCGAAAACATCAAAAGCAACTGCGCTGCACAGGAATGACGCAAATTTTAAAACACACAAACTCCGAAAACAAATGGAAGAGAAAAACGGTGCATTTCCATACAACACAATGGAAGTGCTCCTGTCCTGCCTTTCATGAGAGAAGAAGTGACAAGACATAAAAATGGTACTCGGTATTTGGTCAAAGGTATTTGGCCTTTTACAATTTCATAACAAAGTGACAGCAAGCAGACTCAACAAACACTCTGTCGTCTGGTCTTCATGTGCTCCCCCTAGAGGCCTGGAGCACCTGCGCTGTGACGTCTGGAAATGCAGTGTTTTCGTCTCTCATTTGCTTTCAGAGTTTGTGCATTTAAACTTTGCAGTGTTCTGTATTTGCATGGCTGCTCTTAATGTATTTGTTTTGGCTTTCTGAAGCATGTTTTGTCATTCGCAGCACAATTGTGTTGTATTTGTTTTGGATTTTCGTATGTGTTTTTGAACTGGTGTTGTTTCTGAAGATGCAGCACATTTCTCCTAATGGAAATGCTTTGGGCTTTTGGGGCACGTTTGCCCTCTTCGCCACCATAGACCCCACATAAATGAAAACACACACGTACATAGCCTTGACTTGTTGATAAGAATATGGATTAGGTGTGTGCAGCTTTACAGCAACTCCCTTTAAACCACTGGCCAACTCCTCCTTCTCTTTTATACATCTGTTATTTGTTGTTGTAAGACAGCTATGTACACGTAATCCACACAACACAAAAAACTGTAGGACACACAGCGACAAAAACTCAGTGTGGATGCACAGACACATGCATACGGATATGTGCGCATGCCCATCCTCCCTTCTTCTATCTCTTAATTGGGAAATTCATGCCGGCTCAGAGATGTACACGGATAACTCTAGATGTAAATTATGATAACACGTTTGAAATTAATGAATTCCCTGCTGGGTCTTTCTCAGCTCTATGAATTGACAGAGCAGTGAGCGTGTGCATGTCGGCATGTATGTGGAACTGACACACTTCTTCCTGTGTGTCTATCACAGAGCCATCTTTGTCTTCACTCGATAAGCTCTGAATTGCTCAGTGTGTGTGCGCGTGCATGTGCGTGATTGATGGAGCTGCAGTGGTACTGCAGAGAGAGAGAGAGAGAGAGAGAGAGAGAGAGAGAGAGAGAGAGAGAGCTCAGATCACAGTAGCAGTAAATGCTGAGTGGTGGGCATTGAGTAAATGAGGCAGAGGGTACTACAGGGAAGTACAGAAGGAGGACAGAAGTGGAGTTGGGGAGAGGAGACGGTTGGTGAAGGACAACAGGCCACCTGTACAGTAAAACTCTTGAAAACAAGATGGATAGATCCCAGAACACATCTGCTGTAGCTCATAAAAAAGTAACAAGTACACAGCTAATTTGGTGATGCATCAAGAAAGGCACACAGCAAGAACAGCAACATTAACCCAGCTCTACGTACAGCAAACAACTGCCGTTGATGTGATTTGGGACTTGCATCATCCGTCAAGGAAATAACGATACACAGCGCGCACCTGTGATCTTATTGCTCCCTTTAAATCCCCTCACAGTTCCAGGGCTCCTTTTTAAACTGTCTCAAAAAGTGATTAATTTCAGCCGTCACAAATCAAGTCACGCAGAGATTTAAGTGTTTTGTGGAGAAAACAAGACAGGGTGAACAGCTCTGCATTTTTCACTTGTCAGGAACTATTGGCTATTTTAACTCTGCCTTCTAACCAGTGACTAACTTGCAAGGTTCATCCATGAAACTTTAAATGGCTGATGACTTTGGATTAATCCAATGATATGGTGACAAAAGGCATTTTATTTTGTCCGTAGTGGTTGATTGCAGGGACACAAAGCCTGTTGCTGTACAAAACATCCATATGTTACGCATCAAACGAGCAATAAATCATCATATATACCATATCATTTATATTAAATTCATACTGATCATAAAGATCTTAAGTAAGACAAAGAAAACAAAAGGATGAGATTTCTTATTAAAGTTATATATCAGCAAAGTGATATTTATCAGGCATCAGTCATTTTATACATTCACATGAGCTTTGAGCTAAACTTGTATTATTCATCTCTTTTAGATAAGCACGTAGCCCGAAGTCATTTAGTTTCAGCCTTACAAAAGTGTGAGATCATTTTTATCAGTATATGTAACTGTTAGACTGCAGCTCTGCATAAATACACTGGCTGTATCTGCACTAAAATGGTTTCATTTTAAACCAGTGAGCGTTTAGCACTGTTTCAGATCTCCCACACACGCAAAGCTGTATCAGACAGGTGCTACTGCTGTCATTTCATTCATCACACACTGATTTTTTTTGTAGCATGTGCAACATACTTAACGCATTTTCCAGCTGGGTTTCTTTATGTTCATCTTTATGTTTCTTTACATTAGGTCTGGTTAGGTTTAGGCCCATTTTACCTGGTCTAGTAGCAACAAACTGCTCAAAAATGTCCGGAAGTCTTGCTAAAAATACTTTTTTGTATTCGTTTTTGTACTGTTTCACTGTCATACTATATGCTTAAAATACTGTTTTGTGTCCGGATTGCGCCACCACCATCCCCTTCTCCTCCTGACGAGAAAAACTGAACTCATATACACGTACCAGCAATCTGAACTATGTCACTTTGATACCGTAGTTCAGATTGTGTGCATATGATCTGGTTGAGATGATCTGGGCTGGGAGCTTGTTTTTTTCATTTCACTGATTGTGTGATGCAATTACAAGTACGGTTGCTGTTGCTTACATGGTTTATCAGCTGGCATATACTGTAGTGTCTTGACAAACACAGCAGTCCATTGGCAAGTTCATATCTCCACAGTGGCTGGTATAAAAGGCAGTTAAAGTCTGGGAAAGTATTTATGTCGCCACCCCTGGAATTCTTCCTAAACCCTCTTTTTTGGCATTCTTGTCTCTCACTGTAACCCATCTAGAGTCCATGTGCTCACCACTAAATAGTTACTATTCACAACATGATGTGCCAGTGACAGTGGGAGAGGAAGGTGAGAGAGAAAATGAAGAGAACATGTTTTAGCAATGAAAGTGGGGAGCTACAAAGGTACAGTACAGTATGGAGACTCCAGGGAGACTTTGGGGACTTGCTGTTCTTAGATACAATGTATATCCTCAAAATCCCTGAAAGAGAGCTGGAGTGAAGATTTAACATCGCGTTTTCTTTTCATTTCAACCCTGAAATGGTGTCATGTTTCTGAGTTGCAATTTTTTTTCCCCCTTCTGCCTTTTCAATTGTCTAACCAAAATGGACACAGGGTACTAAGCAAGCAGAGCATGAGTGTTTTAGTAAAAGCAAACTTCCAAAGTGTCAAAAACTGATGTAAAAATTGAGAAGAAATACGTAGACACCAAATTTAAACCAGAATACTTGACAGCTGCTTGATTTTCAATGTCCTTTTTGTGTAAATTTAATCCCTCAAATCTGCCTACCTTCCTTGGCCTTGCTGCATAATGATAAGCATCCCATTATAAATCCCGACAGGCTTGCATGCTGGAAATGGGCACGTCAGCTGGTTTGGAAAACCATAATAATGAATTATCTCCTTTGGAATGTCATTCACTTTGTCCGCTGTGTGTGTATGAGTGTTATGCATGTTTGTTAGTACTTGAGTGTATGTCGTATGTGCAGGAATATGTGGATCACATCCTTGTCATAAACATCCGTCATGGGAATATAGCCGATGGTGAGAGTGTTAGAGCTGTAATTCTCCAGAGATGGAAATGGGGAGGACGTTCGGAACGTGCGCTGCTTTCACATTGGGATAGGCTAGAAGGTAAAAATCCGCATAGCATGCACGTGGCGTACAATGCATGGCAACACGCCAGCTATCAGAAACTTTAAATTCAGAAGCAGCTCCGGGGGAATATTTCAATGGCAAGGGCTGACACAGGTTTTTAAAAAACACGTTGATTATCCCCAGCTGCTCTTTCTACAAGTAACCAAAGAAATTCTAACCCACGAGGCATCGTGATATAAAAAAAGACAGCACAGAGTCTGAATCAGTTTATCCAGCTGTGCAGAGCAGGTGTGTAATGAAAGAGAAAAAGAGTCCACTGAGTGAAGTAGAAGCAGCGTTAAGTTCTCTTGTTTGATAGAGAGAAAAGCGATCAATGACAATCTAAGAGGTGACATCAGAACTCCTTTCACTTCTAATCAACTAAACATGATAACATGGATCCAGTCAGTGTTGGCTGAATAGTTTCCCTGCTCAGGGAGTTAGTTTAATAAGACACCTAATTACTGGAGACAGAGAGGCACTGATATGTCTAAGGCAGAGATAAACAAAAATAATTATGCAGTGGTAATTTTAAAGTGAATGACTGAAAAGAGATTATCTTGCGAGCAGAAAAAAAAAAAGAAAAGCGGCAGCCTAATTTATTTTAACCTCGCTATGGGAGGACGTGAAGAAAGATAAGGACAAGTGTCTGGAAAAAATCAAACACAGCATTCAACACAATCCCCACCCCCAGCAAACCCCCCAGGGTGCAGGCTGCATGCTAACGCTCCTTTGTGAAATGCAGATACAAAGTGAATGAAGCCAAACATGCAGAGGAAGAGACCCAGATAGGATTCCTCAGGGGACGGTGGACCAGACTGGGGATGAAAGGGGACTGAACACTGGACTCTCAACAGGTGTCAAGACAGTCGATTTTAGCTTTAGGAAGTCAAAGCAAGCACTTTTGCTAAGACTTTCACAGCAAGCGTCTTTCTGGTGTAGTTCTTGTGGCGAGAGGTACAAATTACTGCTGGTTTTTGCAAGCTGAGTGATAAGATTATGAATGATTATGTTTCAACAGTTTTAGACTGTGAGTTGACAGTTACGCTAGCGGCTCTGTGAGGATATAGACACCGCAGCGGTTTGAGCTAAATGCTCACTGGATGCTCACAGTGTCAAGGCTAACGTGCTGATAAGCAGGTAATGTTGACCATGTTCTCCAAAAAACCAAACCAAAAGGAACAGCTGAGGCTGATCATCATCAGTTTTGCTGTTTCTTCATTGATTATAATTCTGACCTGATCGGGGTGCTTAAAAATCAGAGGATCACCAAACGTGAAGCATGATGTTACAGCAGTTCAGGCAGAGCTATGAAGTCACACTTGTATTGGCTGACTGACATGAACTGTATGCAATAGGATTCGCAATCATTGGCTAGCTGTGTGGCTAGAAACATCCAATCATAATCTTGCAAGCGTGCAGTGTCGACATTATAACCTAATAAGTTATTACTGTGACTCTGCGCTCATGGCAGTGCTGGTTGCTGCCTCAGCTCCCGTCACTGCTTCAACCTCCTTCTTCTGTGGTGTTTCATATTGTTGATTTAATTAGAATTTATGTTCACGTACAACCCCAATTCCAAAAAATGCTGGGACGCTGTACAAAGCATAAATAAAACAGAACGGGATCATTTGATAATCCTCTTTAAAGTACACTCAATTGAAAATGGTACATACACAATATACTTAATGTTCAGCAGGTCACCAACCTCATTAACTGTATTGATTTTTTTCTGAATTTGATGCAGAAACACATTTTAAACAAGTTGGGACAAGAGCAACAAAAGACTGGGAAAGTTGTGGGATGCTCCAAAAACACCTGTTTGGAACATTCCACAGGTAAACAGGTTGATTGGCTCAGGAACACTTCATAGAATGGCAAATGATTTCACTCTGTTTTTACTTATGTTTAACACAAGTCACAACTTTTTTGGAATCGGGGTTGTCTGTTTATTAATATGACATTAGCCTATGATTGGGTCTCTTAGCACAATTCTCATTGCTATTCAGATTCACTGAAAGCTCCTTCAAAGAGTATAAACTTTCCTTAAACTTTGCTATAAATGGTCATACAGCTTGTGTACATTAAATGTCTCTGACAGATTCACTTGATAAGAAGAAACTTTGAACTGCTGGTGGTGCTGGAAAAAAAAATTTAGTCATCATCAAATTCAGCAGCCTTCATCTATTGAATGTCTGTACAAAGTTTCTTGGAAATCCATCCATAGCTGTTGAGATATTTCCGTCTTGACCTTCACTAGCCTTGCACCCCAGCCTCAGCCACATACGGTGATAAAATCTAGTCTCAAATGAATATTTCTTTCTTTTTTAAAATAGTGAAGTTTTTTTTGTTTGTTTTTTCCACTTGGTATTATTGAGACACTGGGAGGAATTTTACAACTTGACAGATGGCACAGTGTTAAAGCAACGTGCAAATGACTGCTCTGGAATCCATCCCTTTTGAGATGCAGGAATTTGGGAGATGTTAGAAAGGAGACAACAGCTGCAGCTTTGAGAGAGTCTCTTCGGCTGGAAAACAACTCCTCTGACAGAGGGAGTGTTTCTACACAGAATCCTCAAATTATACCTGCCATGAGGGACAAGAGTCGTATGCTGAATTTGAAAAATATGAAAAATGCAGAATACAAAAACAACAAGCTGAGATTTTTTTTTTTTTTTGATGTCATTGTTTTTCTCATGGGACCCTTTGTCAGACTAATTAAGTACTTCAGCTGAAAAAAAAAAAGTCACAATCTACTTAACACACCGCATAGTGCACCATCTTAATGAACTTGTATATTCTCTGGAACGGTTTGTGCCTCTGCACACAGGTGCCTGTTACAGCGTGTGAGTAATGAGATTGCTGGCATATGTGCGAACGCATATGTAACATATGTGAAATTTAGCATTAACTTTGGGGGACATCTGTATGCAAACACCAGGCAAATGTATTAGTAAACTAAAGATTTAGTGCAGTTCATCAATATTCAGTTCTACAGCAGCCGCATTTTAAGGATAGGAAAGAAGGTTATTTTGAAATACAGATTGGCGTGGGAGTCTCTTTTTAAAAAAAATCTAGTTGATAAATGTTCATCTAGATCTAGATTTTGATACTGAGGTCTGCAAAAAAATATGTTTATGTAAGCACAGAGCACACATGGGTCGCAAAACTAGCACCTCTAAAGGAGCAGAATCATTACGTCAGCAGGGTACTGTCAGAAGACAGACCTTCATGCTTTTCCACAGCCTAAGTCGCAATTTTGAGTCATAAGAAACAGCTCACAAGGTAACGTAAAATGTGCTGCTTGCAGCAGCGTGCTCCATCACTGAGAGGCTTAAACTGCAAGTGGAGGATGACTGATTCATGATGTAGGGAAGGCTGGAAACACAGTTTTTCAAAGCCAGAAATCTCTGTGGGTAGTGAAGCAATTTCTGAGTCACTGGTATTGATCAACAAACCTACCAAACCCCTGCAGATATATTACACCTTATTATCATTATTATAGCTCAGTCTGAGCTGTGGGAGAGGAATAATGTTGGGACATGTTCCAACCCCAAAAAGAAAAATATGGACCTGTGCAGTGAACCCGCAGAACAATAAATTTTTCATAACTCAAGCTAGTCAGGTCGATCTTCGAGGCAGGTAGCGAACCATAATTTACTGGATATCCGCAACCCTGTGGTCTGTGTCCAGCAGATTTTAATATTTCCTCTTTCACAAGGTGAAACTTATATATGATGATGCACCCTCCTGGGGACAGGAACATCTAAGGCAAATTTGGCATTGCCATTAATCAATAGGTTGATCCCTGTTGGCGGTGCTTGACAAAGGGTCAAGAGGCCACCAAAATATGTTGGACTCATCTTCTCGGAAACATGAATGATCATATAAAATATTACAGGAATTTGGTCACTGGTTGTCCCGATGTGCTGAACGGACGGACATACCTATTTCTTTGGCCATTCAAAAGGCCTTCAGCCTACACGGTTCAATGGTAAAAGCAATTTGCTCTGATTTACCATGATGATTAAATGTATTTATATGCTATACTGCATGTGTCCTGCTACAATAGTATAAGGGTATTTGGGCTGAAGTCTATTTCTACCACACATTACAGCAACCTCATCACATTCATGTGTGAAATTATTTGAACCTGAAAAGGCCACATTTCCTGCAGGAACATATCCACAGTCTGCCAGTTTTCACAGTATAAGATTGACTTCGACTTCACTCAGTGTCAAAGCTCAACACCTCCCAGAGTCACCGGCCAGTGTCACTCCAAGTCCTTGCCAACCTGTTGTCGCATAACTATTGCAATGTCATATGGGATATCCATTGCTCATTTTGATTTCAGCGCATTAGGCAGATGGGTTGGTGTATTTAGAGAGCGTGGGGCTGGTTGTAGCCTATAGAGCACCCAATTCTCCCACGCTTGCTGTTTAACTGACGCTGGAGCAGATTGTTTATGACAGCTTTCCGGCTGCAAACACCAGACTGTGTGCTGGAGGACAGCTTCTATTACTGCAGCACACATCAGCACGAGTGCGCACACAGACACACGCGCGCAAGGCAACACATAAACAGTTTCACAAATAATAAAAAAAAAAAAAATAATGACATGAAATTCAGAGATCAAAGCGGGTGTTCATACACATTTTCACCCACACAAGTTCACATGTACATATATTGTGGAATAGAATGCAAAAACCTTATCACTCTCACACATTCTTACTGATGTAGCCATCAGAGACATCCTTCTTTTTACATCAGGCATCACCGCCTGTTCTGCCCCAGAGAGGAATGGATTGGACAATTTTAAAATTCTGCTCTTTTGACTGCTGTCAAAAACAGGTTTAGTAGCAAGGATGTGAAATTTGTGACAGTTTGTCTCCTGCGCTGTACTTTCCAGCGATAAAAAGGCGGAGACCTGGTAGAAGGTTTGTAAAGGGGGGAGTTTGAAAAGATCCCTGTGTAGCCTCTGCCTCACACACGGTGACAGTGCGTGGCTTTGGTATGTGAGAAATGCTGAAACTTACAAGGGCTGAATATAGATGTCGCACAAAGCCATCATAGAAATATGTCACATTATACAAATCATACACATATTCTTTTGCTATACATCCTTGCCACATATGGCTCATTATTTTCATTTTTTAGGAATCCTTCACTGTTTATGTTGGAATAAAAAAAAAAACAGGTGAATAAAATAAATTGGTAAATAAAAAATATATCAAGAACACAAAAAATGGCTTGCAAATTACCATTAGCAAAGCAGCCACCATCTATTTTTCTCTTGCTTACAGACATTCTGGTGCATAATCAGAAACTCATTTGCCTTTTCTTCCTCATTTTTTTCCTCTTCGCTGTCTTTTCAAATCAAAGAAAATGCTAATCACTGGAACAAGACGTTCAGTTATAATGCAATGATGCTTGTTTGTATTTGTATGATCCCTCTTATGCTTACAGGTATTCTTAATAGCAGGCATTACTAATATATCATATCAAGTCTCTACCAGAGGCTCGGGAGGTCATTTACTATGCAGACAGGGTCATGTGAAATTTCTAAGGCTGATATACTGATTACTGAGTAATATGTCCCCAATGAAATGAAAATGATTTAAATGCATCAGCGACTCGTCAACACATCAGACACTCCTAATCACAAGGAGTCCTCTCCTTCCCTCGCCACACTACTTTAGGCCACCATAATTCCTTGTCTCCTTATATGTGTGGGGAGCTGACATATGACTGGTCTCAGGTTGAGGGAATTTTGCTTTCAGATGGGAGAAAGAAGAAAAAGAGAAGAAATGAATAGCAGAAAGCGAGGGAAGTCAGATACACCCCTGCACTTGATGGCTTCAGCTGTAGCACTCTTTGCTTCTCTCTGCCCCTCTGTTTCTTATTTCCCTCTCTGTTCCTGCGCTGCTCCCCCCTTTCCATCCATGTCTCTGACTTTGTATTTCTCGCTGCATTTCTCTTGTTGTGTCAGTGTGACAGAAGGAGATGCGTGGCCGTTCCCATCGGCGGTGTGGATGAAACGGTTGACTCTGCGCTCGCGGGCACAGCGGGAGCGCTGGCTGAAAGCAAGACCCTTTCCTTTGCATGTGTGTATGCGTGCTCGTGTGAAGTGTGTTTTCCAGTGCACGTGTGCGTGTGAGCTTGCTTGTGCACAGTGTAAAAGTCTAGAGGAAAAAAATTTCCCGTACAGCACACTCCCCTGTGACATCCCACAGCACGAGTACAGTGTCAGGGTTGGTTCCTGCTGTCATCTAAGACACTGATTGGAGGTTTTTGGTTAGTGTGTGTTTTTGTTTGTTTGTTTTGCAGCTCTCTGTGCATTTATGTTGGGTTGATTGTGTCATCAAAAGCAGGAGTTGAGTAAATGAGTTGCAGCCGTGTGGACAGTGAAGTCTCAAATCTGTTTTAGGCTGTAGCTGGGTAGATTTGGCTGACTTACAGTATAGTCCCAGAGTTATAAAACAGCAATGGCTGAGCTGCTGTTGATGCCAAACACCAGATGTATTACCCAGCAGCTCCTTTTGCATCTTACCTTTCTGTATAAGCCTACACTGAAACTGTAGCAGTGCACACTTGCAAAAATGGACATGCTACCATTCCACCATCCTATTTTCTAAAGTTATTTCCCCAAAAAAGCAACATTTTGCTCCACACTTGGCACGTATTGGCTACAGTTCCTCAGTTACTCTCTTGTGAGGTAAAGCACATCTTCCTCTGTGGTCTAGCAGCTGCCACAATGGACGTGGGGAATTTCATTGTGGAGGTAGAGAAATGCCTGGACTCGTACAAAACAGAGTCTCGGCATTGTAGAGATTGTTCAAAAAAGACTTTGGCTGGTAAGTCAGAGCCGGGGAGACTGGCTCTTCTGGTAAGGAACCAAGCTAAATAAAACACAAGGTCCAGCTAAATCCAGCTCGGCACTCAGGATTTACTTCATGAAATAAATATGAAATAAATTAGTCTGCTGTGCGGACTTAATGAGGTTTGTGTAGGAGCTTTCTGTCTGGGCTGTGAGAGTCTAAGTTCGGATGTAATGTTACTGTGGATGTTGTGACTATAACAGTGATTAATGGACCCATGAAAATAGATCTAACTTGTAATTTAATGGTGCAGTTACTTTTTCTTTTCTACGTTTTTTTGTTTCTTTGTCTCCTTTAACTGTCTTAGTTATTTTGTTTTCATTTATATTTATTTGTTGGGGTGTTTCATAACCTGTAGTAGTCTACCCCAAAGTATCTTAAAGCCTACTTACTGCACAGTATATACTTAATCCATCAAGATTAAAAGTGTGATTCTGCAATGGAAATGGGTAAGGTTGATGTTTACAACCTGTAGGGTACAGACAGGCTCTTCAACATATCAGCGTTCTGCAGACATGCAAACATGGCTACTGTGGTTGATACCAGAACGCCAAAAATGATGGAGGGAGATTTTTTTTTATCCGTCAGCATGCTACTGCAGTACTGTGTGTCGGCTGGAAGTCATGAAATACAGCTGCTAGATTTTGCCAAAGATCAGTGTTGAAAATCTCCACTTAGGTTGCAAAATGTAGATAAATACATTTCTTCAGTAGCTCTTTATTGTGCATAAAGCTCCCATTTATGCACATATTGTCGAAAAAATAGGCTTGAAGCGTAAATAAACGCTGCAGGTCATGGTTACGCCCATGAGCTGAAATGCCAGCCTGCATGGAGCTGGTGCAGACAGCTTCAGAGATTGCAGAGTGTGTCTGCTGTGTGAGACACAGGTATGACAAACATGCCTGATGCCCTGTGTGTGTGTGTGTGTGTGTGTGTGTATATATATATATATATATACACACACACACATACACACATATATATATCACTAGTCGTAGTTCTACAGTTACAAAGTAGTGTTATCAGTAATGCATTACTCTACACAGAGAGTAACACCTTATATGTAATATATTTTCATTTCTCAGTTAGATCACACTACAAATCCTGTTGTCATGTTTTGACGAGGTGAAAAACATGGCGGACTGACACAAAGACTATGCTTCCCGTTATGATTTGTTTTGGTACTACAGCTTTGATGGTTGTGTTGAATAGATTTTGGTTGTGACCTTACTTCCTATGCTGTTTTCTGGAGGAGACACTGAGTTAGATGGCAGATGCTCAAAGATGCTGTACTTGCATTAAACCTGGACGTGAATCAATCCTTAAAGTGATGAATGTATATTTTACAATGTACTCTATGGCAGAAACCACTCTATCTCTAGTATCGATTTCAGAGGCTAATTTTGGCCCAAGGCTGCGTCCATCTGGACAATGCAACAGTCTGGTGATGTTGATTGGCTAGTAGAAAGGAACATTTAATTATTCATTTATTTTTACTGTCTAGCCACCACACACATTAGGAGTTTACTGTGGAAGAACAAAGGAAAAATGCCTGTAATCAGTTGCTGGCATTCTTTACTTTTATCACGTATTCTTATTAATCAGACATACAAATTGCAAGTGCAGGCCAACAAAAAACTATTTGATGTCAGTTTTTTTTAACACTTATGCGAAAGACTTTATAGTTTAGGGCTTTGGCAGTTATGTCAAAGTTATTTTGCAGTTAGTGGGCGAAAAAAAAAAAAGCTTCTCAGAAGGTGAACATTACCTGATACATACACCACACACACACACACACATACATATATCCTGAATTTACAGATATTTAATTCTACATCTGTATACTGTAAGTGTTGTGATTTATGTACTGTAAATCTAGCCTGTAATGTCACGGTGCATGAGTACTTGGACTGCATCATGGCAGACACAACCATGTGTCATGTGAATGACAGTGTCCAATGTTGTACTTTGATGAGATTTAAGGCTGTGGTTGCAGCACAGCGGTTAGAGAAAGAGTGAGTCAACAGTGGTACAATGGTCATTTCTTCATTAGAAACTTACACTAAGTGAATGCCATGCATGTGCAGAAATGAGGTTCAATAACCTGAAGTCACATGCAACGGATTCTACTGACAGAGGCTCATGGCTCCTATCACGAAGAACAGATTTGGTAATTAATGTCACACTGAACCAAGTGTGTTTCCCTGTATAGCAATGTAATTCTGCTGCAGGGGAGAACAGTCTGAGGTGACAATTTAATAGACTGAACGAACGCCAATTTATTTATAGGCTTCAATTTAAAATAAAGATAATCCATGTGCCGTATAGAGAATTAATACATATTTAGATGACTAAAATTAGAGTAAATACATACATGAAGGTATAAAATACAAAGGGCACAGAAGAAAAGTGAGAGAAGAGAATAAGGACTCTCGTGAAGTCTCAATGGCCTTTATGCAGATTGAAAAACCAAAGTAAAAATTGCAGACAAACTTTGAAAATAGGAAACGAAGATATAATAGAGATTAGTATGCTATCCCACAGCCAGCAACAATGGGGAAAAGCACAATCATGCTCGGATTTTATCTGAGACTGTAGAAAGGACAAAATTAATTGGACAGAAGATCAAAGGGGTTTGGAGGTGGAATAGCAGCAGAGTAAAATGGAACCTTGTGCTACTCTGTAAGGGGAGGGCACAGAGGAAGCAGAAGAGGTCCCACCTCAGTTCAGCCACTGCATGCCATGTACAAAAAACTACAGGACAACTGCAAGATTGTTATAGCTGGACATGGTCCCAAGCAACATATGATTAAAATGTGTGAAAGGAGATATTACAGATATTACAACAACATTAGACATCGGACTCTAAAGACTCTGAAAAGGCTTTGGTTTTGATGACATTTTATATGCCAGAATGTACTTTATTGTAAAATCGCAGCTTAAAACATGGTTGTTGAACAGCAGCCTTGTTTTCTCTGCTAATGCTTCAGTACATGGTCAAAAAGATTACAGAGTGGGCTCCTATGGTACATAATGGTCATGAGTATGTTTCACCCAGGGACTGCAGCACTCTCTATAACGATAACAGCAGTTAACTAAGTGCTGCAGAATTTACAGGGAAGATGTTTGTGGTTGACGCTAACGACGGCTGTGGTTTCATTTCTGACCCAGCGAGTTAAATTTGCAATTTCACATCTTCAATTAATTCTATTCACACAACACAGCATTTACGGATATACAATATCAGCGCTCGGTGTTATCAAGGTTACTGGTGGGACACACATAAAACCACCACAGTGACGCTTTCCAGGTTAGAAAACATATTAATTAGCCAAAGACTTGAACCATTTTTTAGCACCTCTTAATATTAAACTGATGGAAATAATGAACCACAAAAGCCTGGGGACACTGAGACAAATGATTGGATGCAGTTAGTTATGTTGTGCAAGTTTTCTGCTACTATTGTATTTTAGTAATAGTGTGTTTGGAGGGAATTTTCATTTTTTGGCAGTATCTGTAAATCACACTTTTACAGCCTACAGAAAGACTTGCAGACATTATATTATAGTATTATAGTAGCATTATATGATAATATAATGGTGTGGTGTGCAGTCAGAACGAGTAAAAGATGCATTCTCTCTTTACGAACCAGTCGATGTATAAAAGTGGGAGTCATACCCAGCAATGGGGTCAACCACTGCCTCTAAACATTCACTGTAATGATGGGATGTAATGGTAATAATGGAATGAAATTGTAAGAAATCATTGAGATTTTTTTTTTTTATCAGTTCTTGGCTCAGATCTCCCTTTGTCAAGTTTCCTAAATCACTTGTTCCTTCTTCTAAATCACTCCTATAAAACAAGGTGTAATGAGAATCATCAGCTCAATTCAAATGTGTCCTCCACCAATCTGGTTGCTTGATTAAAACTACCAGCTATACAGTTTCTCCTCATCACTGCCTCTCTGTCCCTTAGCTCAACAATTAACACGCGTATCTGTTCGGTGAAACCTAACCCTCGGGCGAGGGTCTGCAGCAGCAGGAACACACACACACACACACACACACACACACACACACACACACACACACACACACACACACACTTCCCACAACTCTTTATTTTTATTTATATTACATGCTGACTCTACATCCTCTGCCTCCCTTTCCATCTGCCACTCTATTGACAGCAGAAGACTCGGCTCCCTCTCCTCATCCCTATTGTCTTTTTATCCCTCCCCACTAGCAGAGCAGGTGACTCATGTTGCAGTTTGGATATTGATGTTTTGATTGTTAATATAAGGAGTGGGATAAGGGCAGTTATTGTGTTGACGCGGGGCGGGTTGTAGACAGCACATTCAGTTGTGTTTATTTTGTTGCATTGTCTGCCACTCTCCCCCAGCACCGTAACTGGTTTAGCACAATCCTCTTCACTAAAGCCAAACCCTCGGGCATGTTCTGGAGCAACTTCGGAAAGAGACACACTTTGCTTTGCTTTCCTTATTCATGCTGAGCCTAAATTCTCCATCTATTACTCCATCTGCTTGTTTTCTTTTATATCTGGAATTGCTCAGCTTTCTCCCCACCTTACTTCTTAAAGTGTGACAGCATACATCTCTTCTCTCCACCCGAGCCTTTTAGCTCTTGATATATTTGCTCCCCTATTGTTTCTATAAACACTAAACTAAATTTAACCTGTAAAATCCCACTAAGTCACTAGTATAACCATGCAGCTTATTAGGACTGACACTTCAGATAAATTTGGTGGCGACCCCTAGTGGCAGCAGTGCTTATAGTGGGATGAAAGCAGGAAGTCAGGTGACATATTATTGACCAGGAGAATGGCAAAATCTGAGTAGGGAAGAAGTCGAGGTGAATGGACGGTTCAAACACAGGGCTTTGTCCCAGTAGGCCGCTGTTCTTGTCCCGTGTGAAACCAAGTCAAAGGCTTAATTTAAATCACGCAAGTTCATTTACGTACATAACTAACATACTTATTTTAATCCAAACCATGATCTTTTCCTGCCAAGTAGTTTTGTTTCCTAAATCTAACCAACCTGACCGTCTCACAACATTAACCATGTGTTTTTCCTGTACGGTCGTATGCTTTTCGGAGTCAAACAACCTATTCTGTCATTTAGGTATGAAGACGTGTTATAATGGGCACAACTGTGACAACAAAACAGGAAACGAATGAACGCTCATTTCAAAATAAACAGCGTTGCTTGTTTTCTCACATTTACTGGTTAAAGTTCCTCAGAAACATAAATTCACATTCATTCATCCGGGTTACTGTACATACAGGATCTGTTCTTCAGGTTCATATACCAGTTCCTGCCTCTTGCAGGCACTCAGACATTCTCAAAATTCACACCACACCTCCGCTTCTCTGAAACTACAACTCCGAAAAGTTAAGATGTGACCACATCGAGCACAAGCTGAAATGTGCTTATTAATTCCCTTATTTTTTCTTTTTTTTCCCTAAAAATAGGCACCTCTCGCCTTGGATAATGTATTGTTGTAGCATTTTTCCCCTCCACCTCCTTTGGGCCAAGCTGTGCATTATGTTAATAGCTCTGAGCCCTGAGGAAAATTTGCTTTTAATTCTGCTCATATGCAAGAGAGCAAATGCTAAATTTCTTTTGTCAGTTTATGTTTATTAAGTGAGTTATGCAGAATTAAGAGGAAGAGAGCACTTGGGCCAAAAAAGTTTGTCTACTTGTCTACATTAAAAAATGAAAAAAAAAAATCACTTCCTGGCCATGCAGGCATGCAAACACACACACACACACACACACACACACACACACACACACACACACACACACACACACACACACACACACAAGCACAAGAGGAAGACAAAAATGGCTGCAGACAATAACCTGACACCAAGGATCTAACATGCTGTGCGCTGAGTCTTGACAGCCTGTAATTGACTTCGTCTGTCATTACAAGACATCAAACGAGAGCGAGTGTGAAGTCGAAACTAAATTTACTGGAGGACGGTATTGACCACAGGCTTCTGTCTTTCACGTCGATGCTCTTATTTTTCGGTTGCCTCTGCCTCTCGTTCTTTCTGTCTCTCCAGAAAGTACTTTTACAGCCTGCGGTCGACTCTATCATCCCACTCCAATAACAACGCCAGCTGGCTCTAACTTAAGTCTCCTCAACCTCTGGAGCTTTCTTAAGTTTCACAGTGGCTGATATGTGCTGCCTGGGCGTGTGTACGTCCTGTGAACGATACTACGTGAGTGTCTGTGGCCTGTCAATGTATGTTTTGGTTTGTGCTATAGCAATGCACAGGTGTGGCTCAGTACTAACCTGTGTTTGTGTCTGAATAACTGCATCTTGTGTTTTAATGCATATACACACACATATGCATATACATGTACCAACAGATGCGAATGTGTGAATATGTATACCACGTGTTTGCATAATTATGTTCTATCTAACGTTACTTTGTCTTGACTGCGTGCTCAGTGTCTGCCGCTGTGTGTGTGTGTGTGTGCATGTGTGTTCCTGGTCTCCCGCTGTTTTGCAGTAATGGAGAACATGTGGTAATAACAGTGATCTATCACTGCGATGGGTTGCCACTGCCAACCACAGTGAGAGCAGAAGCTGCAACAGCGTGGGACTGCAGCGACGGCGGTGTTGACGACAATAGAAAACTATGAGCCGAGTCCAGCGAGAGGACGGACCTCTTCTCCCTGACTTCTTCCTCGAGAGGACAAAAACATCGTTCGTAATGCTGTCACACGCTGTGAGATGCATTTTCAGGAGTAAGAGAATGATCTTTGACTTTCTTAACAAGGAAATAAAAAATTCCTCAAACTTTATTAACATATTCGACAGATCGTTGAGGGGCAATTCTCATTTCCAATCACATCAAGTCAAATAATAATGTGAGAATAAGTTAATGGACAAAACGTTTTCCAGTATATCACATGTCCACTATAGAGAGCCTCATTAAAATTCCCGTTCACATTATTAGCTCCTCTATTAACTAAAAATACAACCTTGAAACATTCTCAACATGTAGATGCCAATCTTTCTTGAATACAGACAGTAGACCCCAGTATCAGGCTTCATTTTTTCAAAACACCAAAGAAGGAAAAGCTGAATGAGAGACTGCACGGAGCAGACGCTAGCGGAACAGAGGCAGGCCCGGCTCTCTATAGACTGATTGACAGGTTGGTTATCATCATTCAGGAATCTGCATCTGGGCATCTCATGCCCCCTAAAGAAAAATGCATCACTGCAATAATGCAGACAGCAAACGTTTGTGCCAGATGTTTTGCAGAGGTGGTCTACCCAAGATGCATTTGAATCTCAGTCAGAATCAGCTACGTGCAAACACAGTCCCGAGTGCAGGCTCCTCGCTCCCAAAAAATGACAATATTAATCCAAAGTTCTGACCCTTATTTATGAATCAAAGCCAAAACAGAGCATAGGAAATGTCCCAGTTGCTGCTTCATATGTAAGTATTGTAAAAGATGACCATTTCCTGAAATTAACAGTAAATCCAGACTGTCCGTTTACTCGAAAGCTGTTTGTGCTTGTTGACCATGCCAGGGTATAACTCATCAAACGACAATATTTAAATTGAGCAGCCATTGCCATGATAGCCATGTGACAGAGCACATGGACATGAAGGAGCAGAACTGACAAAAAAACTGCTGTTTCATCGTGAATTTTTTCATGTAATATTGTGTCTGGCAGGCTCTCGAGAGAGCACCCTTTCACTGAAATAAATGCTAAAACATGGCTTATTATCACAGGATTACAGCCCAGATTTTCATTGCAATTTTGATTCACAGATGAAAGCCAAACACAAGGTCAAACAATGTTTTTAGCTTGTGGAAGTGCAGTTAATGTGTAGGCAGCATAAATTTAGCACATCAACACGACACCTGCATCCCCACACAGCACTGCTGCGAGGGAATGACAGCAGTGACAGCTCCTCTTGTTCGAAACGAAACCTTTTGCATCAAAAACAAATGCATTGTATTTCCATGGCCTGACCTCTCCTTTCAAAATGAACGGAACTGCAGGAATAAAAGGCAGAGAGATCAAGTCAATCTCACCCGGTGGTAAGAAAGCATCTATGCACAAAGCAAAGTGGAAGAATGTGTTTTTGCTTTACCTTGAAGCAACGCGCATTTACTTGCAGCATCTCTCTGCACAAGGAAACTTTTATCCGTAACATCCCTGAGGTCTTCATACAGACGTAGAAAACCAACAGACAGAGCTGCTCTCCATCTCTTACGCCACTCACCCTTGTTTCATTTTTTATCCTGTCTGTCTGAGCCCTCTTCTATTCTCTCACATGCTCCGTCACTCATTTCCCACCTTTTCTCTCTCTGTCGATCACCTGTCTCTGCTCTCTTTGATTTTTTTTTGCTTACTCTCGCTGTTACTTATTTCTCATTTTCAACAGTTGCTTTTCTCTCACATCCCTGCCTCCTCTGTTGTCTGTCATCGCCCTGGCTCTCACAGCTAAAGTCTTTAGCACCTGTTAAAACGCTTACTTTCTGATATCCAGGGCTTTCCACAAGGATATGCGGTGGTTAGCCAGTGTAGCCAGTGTAAGCAGTAGGCTGCTTGTCCTTGGTATGACCCCCCAGAGAAACATTTTGGCCATAAAAGCCCATATTTGGTGGACTGGCACATTCTAATGCCACTATTCCATCATATACAGTGATTTTAAGTATTGCATATTTAAATGAGTTTGTCTACCCTTTTGTAAACATGTGCAGGAAGTACCCTTACATCACATTTTATTTCTAAAACATTATTTGGGGCATCTGACAATAGTTTGCATAACTGTTCAATGGCAAAGGCCTGAGGCATGGAGTACATGTTCCTCATATGACACAGGCCTGTGGCTTGGACAACATGGCCTATATTTCTGTGTTCACTATGCACCTTAGAGATGGCTCTGCTGCAAGCAGCGCAATCTAAATAAAGATGATAATACATTCATTCCTTAAGCCCATAAATGTCGGTGTGGCGTATATGAGAAATGGAGCGCTTTTAATCAGTGCAGTTCTTAATGTGTTTGTAGTAAGTAAGAAAAATAAAAATTTGGTGAACCATTATTTAAGTAAAGGTATAAATTATATAAAAAAAAGGTTTTGCCAGGGTAATTTTTCCAGGTGTCCATCAGGTGGTCCTGATGTTGTTCTTCTCTGCTTCTTATCCCCCTCTTTCCACCAGTCCATCAACAAAATGTCAACATACCCTCTACTGCAGAAATTTAAAAAAATCTCACACTAAAATGGAAGCTGTAAGGCTGTCAAGTTTATTATGTATGTGTTAGTTAAAAATTTGCCACACAAACTGACTTTAGAGACAATTAGACCCTCTCTGACAGCAGGCGATATACTGTTTAAGTGTTTGAGGTTAATTCATAATGTGTGCTGTCGCCTGTCTGGCAGGTGAGTCATATTTTTGTTTTCAGAATCCTGAATGACAATACTCCATTGTGCTTTTTGAATCCTGCGAGTGATTGTTTGCAGGTTCGTGTTAATGCTGCTTTTCAACTAGACTGTGATGTGATGTACCGATTCACATGACACCCCAGAGTTCTCCTCATTTATTTCTAGGGGATGGTTTGTTTGATTCTTTCTCTAGATTCAGTGGCAGGCAGGTGTTTCTTTGCAGGGGGTGGGATGGCAAAGTAAGCACTTAAAGCTCAGAATCGCTGCAGCACTGATTCTGGCACTGTTGTGTTATCCGCTTAGAATTTTGAGGCTCAGGTGTCGGACCAATTAAAGTAAACTGCAGAGCAGGAGAGCTCCATCAGTTACATGCAGACTATTACTGGTTAGACTGACGATGAAGATGAAGAGGGAGAGGTGGAACGTTACTGCTTTCGTCTTCCTGTTTTCCCTTAAAATAAGCTTTAAGCTTACAAACAAATTCCCAAAAAGTTGGGAATGTAAATAAAACAGAATGCAATCTACAAACTGTGTTTACCGACAACGGTTTTACCAAGTGTCCCTGAGCCCATGTAGGAACCTCGCTCCATCCTTGCTTGTGAACGACCGAGCCTTTCGAGGATGACCCTTTCAGACAAAATCATGATACTATGTCCTGTTACCAATCAATCTGTTTACCTGTGGAATGATCCAAACAGGTGTTTTTGGAGCGTTCCACAACTTTCCCAAGCTTTTGCTGCATTTAATGAAATTGATGGGGTAAAACATTAAAGAAGAAACAGCCACTGCAATGTTGTGTTCCCACCCTTGTGATTGTCTGATCTGTTTCACCTGTGTGTTAGTTGTCCGTTTTTTTTTTTTAACATAACATTGTACCCACCACCATAGATGTAGACTGAGATGAGAGTTCTATTGGACACAGTTCTAAAATAGAGTTGATGGGACGAAGAAATACAAGCCTGTTCTTTCAAAACAGCTGCATGGATGTCTTCTTTATAAAAAGAGGCAAGTATTGAGGTCAAACTGAAGTTTGAACTTCAACTAACTTTGCAATGAAAGAAATGGCTGTAACGGAATACTTGGCTGATACCTTTCAGTGTTCAATAACCTTCATACCTTTAAAAAGGCTGCTTGTCTGAGGTTTGCTGGGACCTTTTCATGGTAGAAATTTGGACACGTCAAAGAAAGAGGAGCACAGGTGTAATTAACAAGATTAAGGATGGATGCATTCCATTCAGGTGTTCTAATGCTACGGCGCTGGTATTGTGCATGCAGCCTTGGTGCTATGGCTTAGTGGCACACTCATATGGAATTATTTGTTAATGTTATTAGTTACGCCTGTGCTTTCCTTGCTGTGACGAGTCAAAATGTCTGCTGGGAAAACCGTCAATTCCTCGGCCTTGTGGAACTCTGCAAACTCTCTTGCCTGCCAACTCTACAATGGCATGAAGTACAATGTTGTGTCAGCCCATGTTTATCTGAGATTTTCAATAGATACACAGTATTCTGCTGACATAAGGATAAAGACGACATTTCTATAGCCTCTCATGGAGACAACTGCGTGTTCTGCTAACTTCTTATTCAAAATTCTATAATTTTGGGAGACTGTGGTATCAATTCGGTTCACAGGCAGGAAAATCCTCTAACTTTCTGAACATATGTGCTTTTACTATTCAGCCTCTAAGTAAATCATAGTTAGGAACAGTCCAAGACATGACGAACGGGGATGTCAAACTGACACTATCAACGTGTCAACATAAAAGCCTTTGAGGCGATCTAACAGCAGCAATATGACCTGCCTTAATTGAGATGTAGCTGTATACATGTTGACACATCTAATGAAAGTACATATACACAGAAACACAACAAAAAAACAAATATAGACATCTAATCCAGTTAACTGTTTTGTTAGAAACGATATATAACGCAGTGTACTTTGAATATTTATGTTGTATGTCTTCATTTCCAACCTCAGCACAGCACACTAAAGATTCATTATTTACAGCCACTTTCAATAATGAACAAAAAGGTTTAGTTTTAATGAACCGTCTGGACCCGCAAGCCTGTTTTGGTGGCTATTAACTTATACTTAGATGGAAGTTTTATGGGCCTGCCATCACTGATCCACCTCCATTAGTTCCTGTGTAAAGCCCGGGAGTGGAGACATGGCAATAGATTGTGCAGAAAATGTTCATTTGCAGACTAGTTGGCTGATGTAACTACCACACGGAAAAAAAGTTGATATACATCACATAATAAAAGCACTCATTGTCGAGGTAAAATCCTGCATTGTATATGAATGAATGGATAGGACGGCATGGTAAGGATGGTGACACGTTTTCTGGGTGTTCTGGCAGCGTTGCGTCTCTGTTCGATGCAGCGGGTTATCACTCCGGTCTTGTCTCGCCTCCCTTTTGGCTCCCCAAAGAAGAAAATGACCTTCCCACTCCAGTCATAAATGCAGAGTCACTCCCTACTTTGCAATAGAAGCTGCAATCTCATCTTTTTCAAGAATAACCTTACAGCGGCCTCTCCCCATTTAATCACATTGCCTCTAATCGCTCTGACCACACTATATAAATCTCCTCAGTATGTCCGCTTAGTTCCTGTTCTCGTTCTTAACCTTGCAGTCCACACCTTAAGCTTAGCTCATCATCCCATTGTCGATGGGATATTGGAAAAGCACCTTAATATTTCCCTCCTTGTTCGTGACTTGTAATTTCGGTTGTGTGACTTTGGTGATGGACGAGTTACTGTTAAAAAAATCTAATCCTTCAAAAACAACAGCATTAGACCAACATCTAATCAACGCTAAGAGACTCCCTGCAGCTATCACTCAACACTTCCTGCTTTAACTATACATTCAATTATTTTCTTTTGAAAGCTCTTAACAGCATATAGTTAGATAGGTCAGCTTCAGCAACAGTTTGTCTCTGTGCTTGTTCTCCTTTTTTGAAGGCCTTGTAGATATTTGCAAAAACTAAAACAAGTAGACAGGCCACTTTAGATTGAGATGCACTCAGTAAAACTGGCAGTGTGAGTAAAGTAAAAAAAAACTCTTCACATACAGTATGTAGCAATTGAAGAATAGTTTTGTCCTTGCTGGTTACCCAAAAGAGGGACTGATGTGATCTAGGCTGTCCAATTTTAGATGGCATCAAAACACTTACAGCTATATTAACTTGAATATATTCAGGAGCGATCAGGTGCCCTTGCTGCTATAGCATTCTTAAGTAACACATAATTCAAAACTGACATTTTGATATTTCAACGACAAAGACCAAACTGACAATGCACCACCACAGGTGTTTAGGGCTCATATTTACTGCAGGAAGAAGTTGACGAATCTGAGCTGTTCTGCGCCACAGGACAAATCTCACACGGCAGAAGCAGCACTCTCAAAAATAGAGAAATCACCAGAGAGACACATTAGCTTCTTTGAATGTATAGAGACACTCTGTGTTGAAGTCCCATTGAAAAAGGAGAAAATAACCTTGTCTGTGAAGTACTAACATTATATGGATGTACATGGCCGAGCGAAAGAACTGAATATTTTCAGAGCGCTGCCTTAGCTAACCAACAGTGCATTCATCTCAGATAAGTGGTTCCAATGCATGACATGAAAGATCCTCTTTGTATCACTGACTGCATCAAGTCACGTTCCCAGAGTTTCTTGGCTGTAACACATTTTGAAAGTGCAACTAATGTGAGACTCAAAAATAACCAAATGAATGAGCTTTGTCAGAAATGTACATGTAAAACTAGCTAGGGTCAACTTTTCTTGATGAATGAATAGCACGCCTCGGGACCTGAAGCAGCATTGTACCTTTTGGTCTGCCTTTTTCCAATTATTTGCCATCTTTTTCTTCTTATTCTCTTGTTCTTTGATCGAGGTAAAAACTTAAGAATGAACACACTCTCTCATTTTCCAGTCCTCTCTCCTCTTCAACTCTTTCTCTCCAACCTTGATTTTACCCTGTCTCTCACTTTCTCTCTCTCTCTCTCTGTCCCTTTTTTGGTCTCTCGTACTCTTTAAGCTCTGTAAATTGCTAATGATAGCAACAGCCTTGAGCAGACTTCCCAATGACAGAACTAATGAGAGGACGGCTGCAACGATAGCGTGTGTCAGTGTTGGTGCAGTTGTATTTGCATTATGCATTATGTATTCATGTTTGTGCTCCAGCAGTCTTTTGCACTACTTATGTGAGTTCTCCTCTGGACCATGTTTAGCCTCTTCCCATCTTTCCCCACTCTCTTTTCCTTTTTCTCTTCTTCTGTCCTTCATGCAGCAAGGTGATGCATCTAATGAAAGGCAAGCGTTGCCCAAGGAGCATGATGACCATCACCAGCTGTACTCCTCGTCTCTCTCACTGTCTATTGCTTGGGCTGCCTTTCACCTATGGTACTCTTCTCTCCAGCTATTTCTCCTCCCCCTTGCCCCTTTCTCCTCCCCCTCCTTCAGTCTTTCAGTCTGTCATTCCCTCCCTCACCTCCTCATCCCTAATTCCACCTTCCACCAGCTGTTGGTGTCTCCTAATAGCTGTCATGTTGATGTGGACGGACTAGGAACCTTTCGTCTCACACCTTGCAAATGTGGCTCATTAAAGTGGAGGGTGGGGTAGGGGTGGGGAAGGTGACAGGATTCTGCATCAAGCTGCTCCATTCGCCTGCTTTTTCTGACAAGCCGATGCCCGGAACGTCCCTGCAAGGTGGTCATAAATGTATAATGGCATTAAGAAGTGCTTGATCGCGACAAGCTCAAGGTGTTTCACGGTACATCGTGGACATAAATTGAGACAAGGTGATGAATACGATTAATAACTTGAGGAAGCTGAGTGAAAGGGAAGGGTTTCATGTGCCCACAAATAAAACCAGACTGAAGAGTGTCACACATGTACAGCCAGACGCACAATCGTATTTACAGGTACAGGGAAATGCGTGCAAAATGATGCAATCCCCACATGCACAGATGCATCAACACTCACATACATCTGCCATTGCAAAAAAAAAAAAAATCTATTTAAGGCCATCTGCTTTACTCTCCTTTCTGCCAGTTTTCAAAGAAACTTGCTGTTAACTTTGAAACATCTGCGACAGACAAACAGCACAGACATAAGGCAAAAAAGTAATGATACACACATAAAAAGACACACAAAGGCCAATTCAGATCCTGAGATGGCAATTCAACACCATGTAGAACTCATACTTGCTGCAGACGACTATAAAATAAATCCTGTTCAAGGCTCACATCAAACGCAGGCTCAAGCAGCGGTGCACTAACACAACCTCTGCAACAGTGTGACAAATTAACCGGAATGGATGATGAAAGCGAAAGCGAGAAAACAAAGAGCGAACGGACAGAAAAAATACATGAAAGGAAAGAGAGTGAGAATTGTGAGAGGGGGGAGAGAAAGAGCCTGTTGATGTTTAATTACACATCTCACCAGCGAACCAAACTAACCAGAAACACCTCACTCAGAATTAACCAGCTGCCACCCGCCCCACATCACCATGCACTGCCACGTAGGTCTCCAACAAGAGTAATAACTTATTTCATCTCCTATATACTGAAGCCATTTTAACAGAGGCAGCGCAGTGAATGTGTGTAGAGACTTGATGTAATTGGCAGAGTGCCACTCAGTAGATACGGTAGCTTACGGCGAAATCAAAAGAAAATCAAGTTAAAGCCATCAAAACCCTATTCAGTGTGGATTTAACTTCAGCTTGTCAGAAGCAATCACACTGATGTAATCAGTTCATTTAGCCCATAAAGACAAAATAATATAACTGTAATTTTCTCTGAATGGTAATCAAGCTGCTATAGCGAACACGTTTGTTGGTCAGTGTCAAAAATCAAAAGCAGTTCAGACTTTGGACTGTCGATGGCAACGCATCTGATGTTGTTTAGAAGGTAAAAACGCACACAGCAAGACAGAGAGGCAGGTGGGCACACTGACGCTACAATCAACAGGAGACTTACCTGTAGATGTCAGCGGAGGTTTTGCCAGTAAGGAGCATAGAGGAGAAAAAGGAGAGAGGACAAAATGTCACAAACACAAACTACCAGATTAATGTGAACACATTACACATCAGGATCTGCAGCCATAATTCATTATTATGGCACTTAATGACTATAATTCCATACGTCTTGAGTATTCATGTGCACATTTATCTTCCAATCATCGCAATGCTTTGACAGAAACTGCTGGAAAGCAGTTTTACATCACATTTGCTTTTTCGCTCATGTTTGTGCATCACTTGGTTCATTGTACACACGACCGGAACAATGCAAAATTATTTTTAAAAACCTCCCACCTCCACTTTCAGGCTGACAGGTGTTTGGCGGAGAAAAGCAGCCAATTTAATTTTCAATGTCAAAGTACTCCATTAAACGTGGTGAAAGGTTACAAAAGATTTCCAAGTGTCAGACACAAGGTTACACAGGGTTGTTCTATATTCTCTGGTCCAATATGCTCATGCTGACACCACTGACCCTATTTAGCCTTGTAAAGATCTATCAAACGGTCTCCAAGAGCTGTTGGTTGCCCTCTGCCATGGAGGTACGTCTCACTTCACTCGCCTCACACACTGAACACCCATTTAAACCTGTCATTAAAAAGCAGTCCGCAGCTGTACAATGTATGCTATCCAAGTTATGATCACTCCAGCCTCACTTATTTGCTCTCCAGACTCCCTCTCCTGACTGTGTGTGGTCAAATCACAGATTTTCTTTGCTCTGATCAAAGCAGGTGAGATGCTGGGTGGTGGAAAATGGTCCAAATTGGTGAGAATTGGTCCATTTTTGAAGAAACTGTCCAGTGCTGCCTGGAACGTGATTTCACTGACCGCTGTGTTTAATCGGCAACTTTCTCACTGTCAGTTTTGAGTACACTGACGTAGCATAGAAATCAGCGGTTCCAGTGGGAAGATATTTTCTCACAAAAAACAAAACAAAACAAAAAAACCCTATACCAGCCGCTAGTATACCGAAATAAATAATAACGGAACTAGATTAATTCAAATCAAATGGCACTTTGCAATATGCATTTACAATGTGCTTTTTCTTCATCCAAATTAAATGTATTCATAAAGAACATATTTAATTCCAGCTCTAAATGAGGAAGGTTTTATTTCCCTGCCAAAGCCAGATATGCATCATAAAAGGATCTCAGTTAACGTGATGAATATTTCACACAATGCTGGCACGCAGTCCTTTAGCACCTTGGCTTGCTGTGATTTTCTCAAGGTTTTCATTTTGTTTAATGTGTTTCTTTGTTTTTACTTCAGGCGTTTTAAAAGCCCCCCTCCAGGCTTATTTTATCTATGCAAATGAACAACTGTCATCTCTAATTTAGGAGTAAATTGGTGGGACTTTTCTCCCTCAACTCGACACAAGCAAGACATACTTCAAAATAATACAAATGGTACAAACTCATAGCAATAATACAATCATAGCGCAAAACTAAGCTTCATTACTCGGGTCACATTCTGATGTGGTTGCTTCTGATTGTTGTAATTTTGTCCCGGCTCTTTCTGCACAAGAGCCATTCGGACTGGTGTGTTGCTACGGTGATATGCTCATTAACAGCTGCTAAGCGTCATTACTTCCTGGCCCAGTGACACTGATCCCACACGGGGATGGAAGTACAGAATGCAGTCACACACTCTCTCTCTCTCTCTCTCTCACACACACACACACACACACACTGATTAGTCATCTTGAAAACTGACACTTGGCAACTGGTCTTCTTCAGCCCGCATCTCAAAGACTGTGTGTATTTGTGTGTTTGTGCTGTGTATATGGGGGTATGGACTCATTAGCAGCTCTCTTCAGGTGGAGCATCTGATCAGCAAGGAAAGCACTATATAGCTCCAGCCTCCATTACTGAGATACACAACCCTCTCACTCACACAGAAAAAACACACATCCAGCACACACTCAAGAAAGTCGAGAGTCAAGCTGCTGCACGTAAACACAGAGGATGCACCTGGTCGGTTATCACATTTATTCTCTACCCATACCATATTTGTTGATCAAAGCCTGGATTATAATAAGAGTTTGTTTTGGGGCGTATTTTGTCTTTAATTCAGTCAGATTTTGGATAATATTATTTGTAATAATTTCTGCAACTCTTTTTTTCACGGTTGCTGCCACCATGAACCTCTCCATGTTTGGGGTCTTTGTCATGAACAAAAACACAGTCAGAAACCTGGGTGCATCTGCTGTGTGACCAAGGTTTCTCTTTATGCCTGATCCCAATTATGAAAGTGGGGTTTTTCATTTACATGACGCTTGGTTACTGAAGTCAGGTTACTGCAGAGGGCTGACAATAACCAGGTTACCTCAAAGCATCTAAACACTCTGAATAAGCATCACACAGCCCCATATTTGCATCGCACCTTTCACAGCGCTCTAAGCCACCTACATGACCTCTCAAATTTTGATGACTAATGCCAGAAAAGGGGCAGACCCGATGACGTACATGTACAGCTAATATACACGCAACCACACAAATACCTCCGCGTTAACACACACTTTCAAACACACTTTACCATGCACATGCTCATGCACACACAATCCATTCATTTTTAACCCAACCAAGAAATGCTTTAATTACTCTCGCTCGTGCACACCTACACTCTCACTGCCCCGGTCCCAGAGAGGAGCAGAAGTTCAAAAGCTAATCACTGAGAGGCACACAAGAACCATTGGAGGACTGTGGTTGAGGACAGTGATTTCTCTCAGGATGAGTCCTATTATTTTTGCTGACGATGTGTCCTCAGGCCACGAGGACTCTGACAAAGATTGTGTCACCTGGGGAAAATGCCTCGGAGTAAGAAGGGCAGCAAGGTCAGCTTCTCCCTGACCTGAAAAATGTTGCAGAATCTCCATATGCAACAGCACCGCTTTTCTGCACCAGAGTATCACAGAGCAAGGCATGTAAATGGCCACAGTCATTGACCTGCCAGACTGTGAAACTCACAACTGGTGGGTCAACCTATTAAACTGCAGGACACACTTATTCTCCTTCCTGAGGGACCAATTAGGGAGTCACCCTCTGACTAAGCATTTTCAATACATTCTTCCTTTCAGGCCAAAAAGCAAATGCTTAGCAATAGAATATAATTACTCCCTATCATACTGGGGCAGGTGACATTTGTAATGCTTTTGCAGTTTCAGCATGAATCTAATTTAGAGTAAATGTTTAAAGTTAGTGTTAGTTCCCCTGATTCAACACAGTCTAATGCAGCTCTAAAATGGTGAGATAATCAGCTTGCATGATGTCTAAAATCACTGTCAATTTGTTATGCAGTCAGCTGAGCTGTGATGTTATTTGTGTTACATTATGTATCTTTTTCAATAAAAAAATAAGATTAAGGTTGCTGAGGCATTGCTGTCCACGTTTCCTTTAAATGATATCCTCAACATTTCTCATCACAAAAACAGCAAATTGTCCTTAATTACAATATTATAATTCAACAATGCAATAGGTTAATGTTATTTCCTTCAGTATTTCTCCTTCAGTTCTGAGAAGTAACATTTTTTTGTGTGAGTTTTTGGATAGTGGGGGGCAAAATTACCCATGATCCTCACTGTTGTTATGGAGCCAACCAACTGAAAATTAGCCCAAAACATGTACACTCTGAGTAAACACATGTTCTAGCATTTAGAATTACAAAAAGAGCATTTGTCTTCTATATCAGGACAATATTTACAAATAACAGAATTTATCGGGTAATATCTATGTATGTTTTTACTTTTTTTTTGACAAAGATCGAAATTAAATCAACAGTAATGTTGTGAGAGCTGCAACATAATAAGCACATAATGCCAGTTGACAGAGCATTAATTAGAGTGCTGTGCTCATGTTGGGAGACAGGAATGCCATATGTCTCTATAAAATCTTCATTCTGTATGAATGCAAAAGCCTTTGACGTTTTAAAAGCTGTTTTACAAGCTGTTGTTGTAAAATCAATTTTGTTCCTGTGAGTCATATTGACATTATTCCATAAAGAAAAATCTGTGAGAAGAATTATAAAAGGGACCAACACAGAAGATCTTGCCTTTGAAAGTTGGAGAGTTTGATAGGAACTTTACTGACAGAGAAAAATATTGCAATTCTCACTGTGGATGAAATATGAATTTCTTTTTTTTTTCCACAGACAGAAACTTGTCAGTCACTTGCTGTGGATGCAGAATATTAGAAAATAATAGGCAGAAAAAAAAAAACAGTATCTCAGTTTTAGAGCTGTTATTGTGAAAATTATGTGTTTTATGCTGTGGGCCAATTACACATTTTGATGTGCAACTGGGCTGAATTATGCACCGAAATATCATCATCGCCAAAACAAGAGCACTTCAAACAAACTGTGCATTTACTATACTCCTTCTGCAACTTGTACTCCCTGTAAGTTGTGTCATTCGGGGTTAAGAGCTAACCAGAAATGTATTTAGAGGTGATACATAAACTGACCCTTCAGCGAGCAGTGATTCGTTAACAGTGTCTGTCTTTGGTGAAAAACAAGCCTAAAAGCTTGCCATCTTGTCAGATTTATTGCATATAAAGATACTCTAGTTTTGCTGAGTAGATGCCCAAGAAATGACCGAACAGGCAGGGAAACATTTAAGAGAGTTATGGTGGAAGCACTGTGTTCTGTTTGAAAACTGCCCAGTAACACCCCATCTCTCCTTTTCCATGCCATCCCTCCCTCTCTGCCCTTGGCAAGACCAACTCAAGTTTGACAAGGGGATAGATGGATAGTATAGATACAGTAAATGGATGGAAAGAGAGAGTGATAGAAGGCTAAGCAGAGGGCTGGCCTCTTATTCCCAATGCTGTGTCAGCTCTGCCATCAACTAATCAAAACTGCTGACACAATGCTGACATCCCTCTCTTCCCTCTCTCTGTCCATACATATCTATATTCCTGCTTGTCCATCCATCCATCTACTCATCCATATGATTTGTCTGTCTAGCTGCCCGTATCTGTCAGCAAAAATCTATAGATTCAAATATTGCCACAGAAAAAGGAGGATGAGGAATTGCAAAGAAAGCAGGTATGAGATAGAGGGTAGAAAACATGGATGAGGAGTGAGAAGATAAGAGGGAAGGGTGAGAAAAGGGGGAGTCCATCTTCACAAGCTGACACTGACATTTAGTGCATTGCTAGGAGTCAATGGAAAGCACTCAGCATCAGAGACCACACACGTGGCACACCTAACACATGTCACACACACACACACACACACACACATGCACACGCACACATGCACATTATGGATCTGATCCTCTCCTACAGAGATAGATTATTGTTCCACTTCATTCTGAGAAACAGAGAGGGGGAGGCAGGCGCAGGCAGACAGGCAGAAGGATAGACAGAATGGCAGGTAGACAGATGGCCATATATACATGCACCAAGAGAATGAAGAGAGTCTGAGCCTCAAACTGCAAATGAGACCCATACAGAACATTAAGTGCTGCCAGGGAAAAACACACTCCAAATGACAACTTTAAGTGCTATATAAAGTGCTTCGGAAAAACAAGAGGATTGTGAAATGAGTCACTCCAGACAGTAGCTCTCTGCTAGAGAGCATTAAAGTTGCTTCCAAGGTAAAACAAGCAAGGCGGTGGGAAAAAAAAGCAGACAGAGAAAAACACAGCCCTCTGCTTTAAACTAAACTAGATGACTGACTTCAACAAAAATCACACTTTTCTGTCGTCTTCAACATCTGTCTGTCTGCCGAAGTTCACATCTGCCTCCCCGCTTTTCTGCGCGTCTTCTTTGTGCTACTTGGATTCCCACCACCTGCCCTCTCCTCATTTAGCTCTCCAATTTTTCCTCATACCTGCCTGCGCCTGAGAGAATTCATCTGTATCTGTCAACAAGCCTCTCCGTCTTCTAAATAATTATGTTAAAGTCTCCAGTCTCCAAAGTGCTGACTTTGAATTCAGCACAGCCAGGAGTGGAAGCTACTCGAACGTGGACAAAATAAAAGAACCGACCTGACCTCATCTTTTCATCCTGAGTGCGCCCTCCCCAAAGCAGATTTTCAAGTTTACTCACCCGTCAGCAGCACTCAGCAGTTCGCAGTATCATTTACATCTGTGTGTTGCTTTTAATTAGCTCTACGAGTGCAACAAGACAGCTCTGTAAGCTCACTAATTATGCCGTTCATTAGAAAATAACAATGTTGACCGGCGAAGTAAGAGGTGGGAAATTGCTAACAGGATTGTGTGCGTGCATTTGCTGCTGTTAAAATACGTCGAGAGTTTCCAAAGAAATCTATTACTTTCACACAATACTTACTAGCCAGAAATGTCATCTTTCAGAGACATTCGGACATTTGAGGTTTCAGCTGAAACCCTGTGTACATATCAAGTTGAATGTTGTGCATGGCTCTGAATCATTTTTGTTAAATTAAGGGCTGAACAGACTCAACATCAAATTTAAGAGCATTTAACTCACAGAATAGCCTGTCAACAGGTTTCACTACGTGTTCTTTAGAAAGTTGTTCCAATGACACTGATGACTATGGATTATCCATAATCCAGGTAAGTGGGACATTATTTCTATTTGCTGCTGATTTTTCAAAGCCGTGAGCGCCACAAACCAAAATCCATCCACCTCAAATGAGGTCGAAATCTGAGAAACATGATGAAACTAGAGGTATGTGACAAAATATATTCTTATGTAATTTGGCTGAACTGGTTAAACAGTTGGAAATAGATAGTGATCACATTTAGATGCTTTTGCGGTTTAATGATACATTTCCTCCTCCTGTGTTCTGACTTTCATGTGAAGTTTGCAGGGGACCCAAGGAACCATGACAAAGATCTGACATCCTGCTGGTCTGACACTCTGCAGCAGTGTGTCTGATTGGCAAGCAGACTCATCGCGAATGCACGGCCGAAGCAATGCACATACATACACAGAACCTTGAGCACCTTCCATTGTGTTTCCTCTCTTATATAGGAACACAAAAAGATATACACCCTCCCCTGGGCAGAAGATGCAGACATGCACATGCATATGCATGTGTGTCTGCAAACCCCCCTCCCCCACCACACACACACACACACACACACACACACACACAAAACAGGCCAGAAAGCCTGTTTAGCAGTCAGTCCAAACTGTGCTGGGAGTCTCTTACTTTCCATATGACCTTTTGTCACTTTGCCAGTGACATTTTAAATATGCTCTCACTCACCTTTGTCAGCAGCCTTGTCTGCTGGTTGCCAAACAAAGCGGAGCTGCTGATGCAAATACAAAGAGAGTGAGAGCATGCGAAGACAGAGCAGGGAGAAACTGAAAGAGATAAATAAAATAGACCCAAATGAGAGGCAGGGGTCATGGCTGAGAGCAAGCGCAGATAAAGACAGGTGGAAGGGTTTAGCAGACGAGAAAGACTGAGCTGAGCTGGTGCATCAGGAGGCAAAAACAGAGACAGAGAGACAGTTCAGGAGGAGAGAGACCACAAAGCAGAAAGATGGCTATTAAGTGAGATGTAAAAGTAAGAAAAGAAGGTATGAAAAAAAGTGATGAATCACAAGAAAAGAGCAGAATGGCAAAAGGTGGGGAAAGAAGAAAAGAGGGGGGGACTGATAACATGCAGTAGCCAAGAGCGGAAACAGAGAAAAAGGCAAGGGTGGGAAGAGAAAGAAGTGGAGAAAGGGAGCGCGAGAAAGAAGAGGGTGCACAGCCATCTGTGGTGGAAATGTCACAGACATGTGAGGGGCCCATTTCAGAGCTGTGATAATATGTAAGTGCCATTCATCTCCAGCCAGAAGGTCGAGTAGGATCAATAGAGTCTTAGTATTAATAGAGACCCCTCTCCTGACTTAATAAGACAAACCAGCGCCAGCAGCGTTCACTGACATAAAAGACATTTCCACTCTTTTTGTATTCTCGCATGCCTGAAAGATCACCATGTTGGCAGCAGGGCAGGAGGCGCCGTCTTTTAAAGGCCTGACGTCAAGTCTTAACTCACTGGATTGCTGTTCTGTAGCTGATCCTAGAGTCCCCGTGCAGACGTGACATGCAAAACAAATAGATTTCTCTATCTGGAGATCAGGGAGGAACTACAAAAACAGCACTAAAGTGGAGAATGTGAACTATCTTACAATTCATATCAACATCGATTTAAAGGTTGAAACTTGAAATGGATGTTTGAAGTTTAAGGCGGAATATTCATGGAGTCGTGTGCTTTGCCGGCGCATAATGTTTAAGGGCATGTGTGTCCTTTCTTGGCCAACTCATTAGATGCAGGTGGAAGGAGGCTTTCAGAGGAAGAATGGGAGTTATAAAGGTCAGAGAAGGGTTCCTTCCTCTGTCAATGTCTGTTTTGTCACTCTGTCACTCCCCACAGGCGAGGTGACATTTTAATAAAATGTTCAAAAGGACAATTAACATGGGGCGAGACATGCTAGGTGGTTCTTTTTCTTCATCACCAGCATTAAAGTGATTCTTCAGAGGTGCGCACATGTTCCCTTGTGCGGGCAGGTTGGCTGTAATTCTATTCTTTTGTGACAGCTTTAATCTTCAAAGTTAATCCAGCAGGGTTTAAGTGGAACACTTCCACCACACACTCATAACACATAAGATCGAGTGTGTGATAACTACATCTAAGATTTCAGGTTTTTAAACTGTCTGGATACTCTATGCAATTCAATTGGTTCCAATTTCCCACACTTGCATAAAAAATACTATTTACCATGGTTGAACGAGCATCTTTGGAGGTTAATGAAGCAGAGAAGGCAGTCTTGAAGGTAGCTCTTAATTCTGAATGTAAGTTATTTTTGGAAAATATTAGTAGCATTACAAAGAAGCAGTCTACAGTGATAGAAGATGAGGAACAAATAGCTTCAGTCTAACTATCTCCACTCATCCTCTGTGGATTCAGTACAGTCTTTGGTGTAACATAAAGTTTTCACGTTTGAAAATGTCTCAGAATCTACAGTAAAGACAGCAACTGATGATCTGACCTGTTAACTGCCACAAACCTGTCTTTCCAACAACAAGTTAGTCAGGTCATCAGCAACGTCACATTCAATCTGAATAACTGAAGGCGCACCAGGCACCTGTTGTCTCTGTCCACGGCAAAGCTTTAGGTAAACACTGTGATTACACAGTCTGACTACAAACAAATCCTAAAAGTACTAGATAAAGGCAAGGGGATAATCACTGCAGTATTCTGAAAAAAACATAATGTCCTTTATTTCCCATATCAGTTCAGCCCAGGAAATGCTGAGACCAACTGTAAACCGCTCCTCCAGCTCGTCCTGGGAGGTGTAGTCCCTCCAGCATGTCCTCCATGTGCTCCACCGTCTCTTCCCACTTGACCTGAGAAGTGACCTCCTCTTGCACCTTGTCATGATCACAGTGTTTCCAAGTACCTAAGTAACCTGATTATTGGCACTTTTTGCCATAACTTAATTTCTGAAATGTGATTGTTACGGTGTGTGCTCCGTTCCTGCGTGTCGGCCTACAAGTGTCCATTTCTGACTGGTTGGATTCGTGGCTTCGGCTTGCAGAGTGTCTGCTGCTGATTGGTCCATTCACAACAACCTGCCTTTTCAAATCCAAGGGTATAAAGACGGCCCCTAGAGGGGAGCGCAACAGTCCTGAAAGCATCTGAAGATTATTAGAAAAAGTGCAACACAATCATATTTTCTCCGCAGGACACAACAATCCTCAATGGCCTCTGCATGTTTGGTTGTGCAAAACAGTCTCATTCGACATCACTGATGTTACAGATGTTGCAGTAATCACGTTATCGGCCTGTGAAGGGCCCCTCTGCCACCACGCCACGTGATGAAATAAATGAAAGGTCACAGCCTTCTTCATCACTATGTTTATTACCTGACAAAATAGTCTTTTTTATTTATGACTGAGGTCTTCTGCTAAATTTGGCATCGCGTTTCACTCAATAGAAATGTAATTTAATGCACCAGCAGTTACAAAAAAATGTGAAAAGAACATATTAACTCTACATTTAGTCCTGAAAGACAACATTAACATATATTCAGGTTATCAAATCAATCAACACTCATAATTACTATTAACCTTAGCGCCTTCAGGTGTCTTTTCAAATTGACCATAATACATCCATGACATGTGACAAGCAGGAGAAAAAATTTGTCCAATGAGAAAGATGCATGGTGGCACTGATCATTCCTACATGAGGATAAATTATTTTTTAAGATTATTGAAAAAGTAAAACAACCATGGCTACTTCGATCGAATGTAGGTAGTCCGCCAAAACAGATTCAACAGTCTTGTGTCGTCTTTACCCGTCAGGGCAAAAATAAACAGAGATTTCCTTGTAATTTTTGTTGCCAATATTTTATCTTAAGTTGTCATTACAATTGAGTGATTAAATAAAAGGTTTTCAGGAATACTTACTGGCAAAATACAAGTTGGTTAAATCAACACTGCCTGTATTAGCTTAAGTGGTTAAGAGAAGACAGGACAACCGAGTAAAGTAGATCATTTAGCCATTTAAACTCTGAGTGCACTTTCCTTGAAAAAGACCACGGGTAGTGAACATAACACTGTGTGACAAGGTATGACTGGAGAAGCTTGGACTCCTCCTCACCTGTCACTTCAACCTACTGTCTGACACATACACTACATGAATGTGGAGCAGACAGACTAATCTTATTTTTTGTACTAGAGCCAGGGTGGGAAATTAGCCGCAGCCAAATTGGCTGGTACATTTCAGACACAAAACAATGATCTAGCATTGAGTGGCTGGTGACTTTGAATGTTTATCTTTCAGGGGTTGGCAGATGTTCACATTTTAAAAAGATAATTTCCCACCCTGACTACAGCCTACAAACTTATGTCGTGCACTGGCTGCATACATTACATGTGAGGTTGTATTGTGCTCTGGCTTTCAACATAATACCAACACAGGAGGTCAAAAAAGGACGACTTACTACATGTACATATTGAACTTGGAAAAGAAAGTGACTGATTTTAAATTTTGAGATCAGCAAATGAAGTGCGATGAAAAAACAGATTTGTCCACTGGAACTTTTATTGTTATTAGCTATGCTACCATTGTTATTAGATCATTAGTGTCGTACGATGTTCATATACTATCTGCTATTCATATGTTAATACATGACATACATCTCTCTCTCTCTCTCTCTCTCTCTCTCCCTCCCCCACCCAACCGGTCGAAGCAGATGGACCCAGAGCCTGGTTCTACTCGAGCTTTCTGCCTCCTAAAAGGAAGTTTTTCCTCGCCACTGTCGCCAAGTGCTTGCTCATGAGGGAATTGTTGGGTTTCTGTAGATAAAGAGTTTGGTCTGTACCTGCTCTAAATGTAAAGTGTCCTGAGACAACTTTGGTTGTGATTTGGCACTATGTAAGTAAAATTGAATTGAAATTGAAAATTGAATATCCATTGACATTTGAATCAAGCCCCACTGCTGTCCAGAGAGCCTCTGTGGACGACTAAAGCTCTGACATATCAAAACTTAACGTGAGTTCTGTTAACAAAAGGATTCAGAGGCTTTGATCAGTTTGCTCAACAACTTTGGTCGTATCAGTTTCAAAACTCTTACTGTTCTATGAATCAAAGTGGCAGCTTAAGTCTCCTGTGTCCATCTTTAAAGATCTGAGATTAAACACAACACCAGAATCCGAGAGATAGGGCCGAGCTATACACATTCCTGCATTACCATATGCATAGTCATGATCAACGCAAATTCACTCAGGCACACAGATCAGACAGTGATATTGATGTGGTAAAAGGGCTTCATTATCAACAGCATAAGTAGCTAACTTTGTAAAACCAAGCTTCATTTGTCCTCATAAAGCAACTCAGCAGAAGATTTTCTTCATGAAAGGCTACACACAGTCGAACAACACACCCGTGTGAATGCTCTGATGTGCACGGAGACACTGTGGCTAGCTTGCACATACAGTATGTGCAGATGCACACACAATTCACAGCTTTGCACGTTCACGTACATACATGCACACTGCGATGGGGTAGAAAAAGACCTCAGGCAGTCCACAGGGAGAACCGGTAATGAGAGAGGGAGCAGGGGGGACAGAAGTTTTGGAGTGTGTGAAGCAAGGAAAGTTGGTTCTCACTTCTGAGACTGCAAAGCCCACATGGGGAACGAGACCGTGTCACGAACAGTGAAGCTCTGAAGGAAATGTCAAATCACTGGTGTTTGAAGCTGGGGATGTATGCATAGCTACAAGCGCAAATGAGTGCGTGTGCACGCCTGATAGAGAGATAGTTAAGAAGGAAGAAATCCCAGCATTGCATGCACGACTACATGCACGGCTGTGTGTGTGCGTGTGCCTGTGCGAGCGTTTGTGCATGATCTGGGCCTGCAGCGCACACTTGAGAGGGTAAGTGGGTGATCTGGGGGCATGATTTGATCAAAGGCACTTTGATCGTGTGGAGACTTGGTCCAGTACCAAATACTGTATGAGTTTGCTTCATGGCCATACACACACACGCACACACACATGCTCACACCCGTGTACACGCTCGCGAAAGCAACGGGATAATGGGAGAGCAATAACACTGGGGGCCCCATGTAATGGCAGCTAAATTTAATCCCATGACAGCTCCCAATTTGAGTGGAGAAAATCAATCAATGCAAATGGAGGCTCAAATTGCCACAGTCAAATGTTAAATGACTGGCAGAGTGACATGGCACTCTGCACAAGGCCAGTGTTAGTGTGTCTCTTTCTTTCTCTCTCATTCTGCCTTTCTTTTGCCGCTTATAGTCCTGTAGGTAGCACATATCATTCAGTTTCAAAATACTGTATCTACCTCGAGCCAACATTAACTCTGAAAAGCTGTGGCACTGACTTCACAACTACTCCGTTGTGACTTTGCATCAGTGATTGTTTTTACAAGCTTTACAAGTTTTTTTTTTTTTTTCAAATGTTAATTTTGCTATGTCACCTTTGTCTTCCTCTGCAGTGTTAGTACATTTTCATTCTCAGTCTACATGCAGTATCCACAAAGGTGAAACGTTCACCTTGGCGTCTTTCTCTGCATGACTTTTTCGTGTCTGTTTTTTCTCACACGTCTCATTCTGCCTATTTTTCTCTGTTCTCTTTTTTGTGTCAACTCCATCAACAATTTTTGTAATTGTCTCACCGCTTTTGCATCTGAAGGCGACAACATGTTATAGTGGCCTACGGTGGATTAGAGTAGTGCTGTGATTACAAAGAAAAAAGCAGCTACGATCTGTCAGTTGCTGGAGAAAATCACAATAATCAGACACTTCAAAAAACACAAGTGCTGGCGTATTGTATTACTAAAGCCCCATTCAGACAGGATTAATATTCCAGGGGGGACGTGGGTAATAAAATATTTGCTATGTTCCTCTGAAACTACAGTCATGATTCTGGATGCGGTTTTAGCCACTACGTGATCACAAGGAATTAATATTCTGTGAGAAACATCATGAAATTATTTAATCTAAATAGTATAAATTATTTGAAAATGACTTGCAAACGGTTCTTTCTGAATATAGGCTGATGTGAGTTTAAAGTGGAAAGAGGACTGGGGAACATTTTCAAAATGGTTACATGTCTATGCTTGAGGAAAAAGTAGTTAAAAAATTGTGCCAAAAAGTGCTACGTCCCCCTCCTTTTCTACATTTTTCCCAAACACTGATGTCTGTAGTCTGCGTGCAGCGTCAGTACCTTAGACCTCCTGTTCGCTTACAGATTCAGCTGACAGAAGATAACAGAGTGCAGTGGAAGCAAAGCGAGATCGAGAGGAAGGTGTGAATGTGTGGCGCTGGCGGTTCAACATACTTTTATGGTGTGTGGAAGAGTCAACATCAGAGGACAAGCACGGCGGCTTTCATCTGGAAAAGTGAGTGCAGCAGCGCAAGCACGGCAGGCCAGGGATCCAGGCAGAATCATGGCCACACACAGAAACACACACACACACACACACACTAAAAAAGAAAGCATATGCCGTGCAAAACACTTTTCTCTGCATTGTATGCATAGACATCCGCACACACTAAATCGCACATAAACACTGAATGCATGCACTTCCACTCACGTTCTAAAGTGATATATTATTCATAAACCATGCATTCCTCATTCATTCAACCATTATGAATATTCTATTAGGAGATAAAAGGGGGGTCTGTCCTGCAACTCCAGCTCAATGATGTAATTCCCTGACACAACATTAGCCCAATGAACGTCACATACAGACACAGGCACAACAAACACGCCTGTATATACGGGACGTGTGAATGCACTCAGCTCTCTCCTCCGCGCTTTGACTCACATCTGCACGTAAACCTGCAGATTAAGTGCAACCTGGAGTGGTAAAACAAGGGCATTTTCATTGCCAACTGTATATTTGCCTCTATCTGCAAAATCAACTTATCCTCTGAGTGGGTTTGGAAAAAGGCACTCAAAGCCATTTAAATGGTTTGTCTAAAGAAACGTGGTGCAAGGCTGACAGGCCATTTGAAGATTTGTCGAGGCTTGGTGATTCATGCATATGACGAGCATTAAGGTTTTTCTTACCCTGCATCAAAGGACGCTGAGCCTTCCTTTCACTTTCAATCCTACAACATAACCCTGCCTTTTGTGACCGGATAAGTGTTGTCACACGTTTGTGTGTGTGTGTGTGTGTGTGATGTGTGTGTGTGTGTGTGTGTGCACATGCATTATATGCCTTTAAAATTTTTTAAAACGAACTTGAAGGAAGCATCGGACTCCAAGGCTGTGGAGATACTTGTGCCACTCAGATACTGCGTGTGTGTGCATGTGTGTGTAGGACGTGTGTCTACTTTTAAAACTGAGCTTGAACTTGAGGGAGACAAATATTTTACATGCACACAATAGGCTATCAGGCTAAAAAGATATCTTAAGATCAATTACTTGCAGCTCTGGTTCTAAAACTTACGAAAGGTACGGACAACAGATGAGACGTTCATTTCTCCACCTGCATTCATTTTTTCCCCTTCCTTTCATCTGATGTTCTCTAAAAAGTCCTGTGTTTTGCTTACACAGGCAAAATGGTGGTTATACAAACTTAATTGTCACATGTGGCTTAGATCACCAATAAGCAAACTGTAAAATGTTCACTCTCACTCACTCTCCCACAGGGCACTATCACTGTAACTGGTCAAACATTTCAGATGGAATGCAAGGCATGTCTTTTTAGTGCTGTTTACTTCTTGTTTGGTTGCATTTGTACATTACAGTACGCCTGCTGCAACCATGACCTCTCATACACTGGGGCACCAACGGATATGAAGCTGTAGTGAGTGCACTAAGACCAGTCTGCAGCTCTCTATTCAATAGCAGCCTGAGACGATGCCAGAGTTGATTACTTTTGCTTTTACTCTCCGTCTCCTGCACACTTCACAAACACCGTTTCCCAGCAAATTTAATCTGCCTGTTACTGTTTTACCTGGAGTTTTACCTTTTTGAGACAAAGGTGGCAAAGGCTGGACAACGTGCGTGCTATGCGCATCGTACACAGTTTGTGGATATTGAAAAAAAATGCTGAATTTTGATAAGAGTAATAAGCAGTGGAAGCAATAAATCAAGTAAAATGGGGTGTTTCTTAATTGTCCAATAAGTTATGTAACTGGGTATTGATTTAGAGTTACTGGGTCACATTGCATGTAAGCTATTCAAAAAAACTGCAGTCACTGTCTACTCAAATATTTATGTAAAATGAATTCATTACACATTAGCAATCAGAATCCCATTTCCCAGTCAGCAGGTATTGAAAAAATAACATTGTTTTTGTGTCATTCACACAGTAATTTATTGATGGTCCCTAAGTCAAGCCCCTGTGGTTAAGAGCAAGGGCTCAGAGATGAGTTAGCCTCTTTCTTAGAAATGACAAAATAAATTCTGGAAGGGCTACTAATTAAGGCCGCTGCTTAATCTGCTCCCTAGTCATCCCCCGACCACAGTACAAACGTCTGCTCTTCAAAGTATGAGCGTCAACAGAGGGTGAGAGAGAGATGAAACCGTATTTTTCAAATATGACGTATGATCTGTGCACTGAGAACGACAGGAAAAGAACATAAAAAGGACGGAGAGAGGGAAAGCTGCTTGCACAGAAAGCTAGAGAGGGAGAGACAAACAGGAGGCCATTCGTTGTTTCCAAAGTGACTTTGTGTAAAAACTAATGGAAAATGTCAGCGCACACACTATAGAAGAAAGATATAGCACAATAAAGCAGCATGGAGCACCAAGGGCGGACTACGCGCATCAGAGTATGTGGCCATTTCCTCTCTCACTGATCCTCCAGTGCATGCTTTAACAGAGGTATTGATTGCAAATTGAGATTTGCTATGCCTGAGCTGTGCATACTACTTCTTATCAATACAGGTCAAGAGGCCGCTCTATCACTCATATAATGTTTCAGTCAATGGAACAAGGGCCACTTTCTTTGATTTACTCGCCTCCATTGTCTTAAGCTGTTACACACACAGTAGGACTGCGTCTCCCTGTGTGCATGTTGAAAGACTGACACACTTGAAAGCCGAAACTGAGAGGCAGCTATCAGAGGAGGTTTCTCATCAATGGGCAACGGGGAAAGTAGTTGTGATGATCACTTCTAATCAGCCAAAGTTAGATGAGAAGATCGATGCCACTCTCGTGTGTGTGCAGTAAACATTCAGATTAAATTACATTAGATCATCCTTTATTGTCTCCCTTTGGAGAAATGTCATGTGCATTTGAGAGAAACAGACACAGCAGCACACATGTACAATCAAACTATAAATGAAACTACAGCTACGGCCAGCACCGGATAGCTTTGCGTAAAGACAGGAGATACATTCGCCTGTAAGCACCTGTAAAACTCACTAATTAACACATTACATCTTGTTCGTTCTTAATAAAAACAAACAGGTACATTATAAGAAGGCCTAGAAAAAGTGTATAAGTGTTCAAAGGACAAGTTGTGTTTTTACAAGGAGTATGTGCCAAACTGTTTCATGGCCAGGAGCAAAATCCTGAAGTCTCAATTGTTGCCTGGCAAGAAGTTACTGAAGATAAAACATGTTGTTAAGTATCTTTTGTAGGTGCTGCTTCCAGTCTTTGTGCTAAGCTAAGCTAACCAGCTGCTTCACATTTACCAAAAGTATGAGAGTGGTATTGATCTTCTCATATATAACCCTTAGCAAAATGCCTAACTATTCCTTGAATCTTTCGACCTGGCAGGTGGCAAAGTGTGAAAACGGCAGAATATACTTTGCCTTAAATAGCAAATCTGTTACATCCCAAGAGATTTAAACACTGCACCACTACAAACACTGCACGTCTGCGGTGCTCAGTGGTTGAGTAAACCACTGAGTATTTGCATGGCTTCCTGCCCACATAACGTGGATGAATGGGTCCACTGTCCTGCTGCAAGACTCTCCCCTCCCTCTGCAATCCAAGTAGGTAATTGAGTGCTAATCGAGTGTAACCTCAGAGAAGAAAAACAACATAAGCAAATGAAAAAACACAAAACACCGGGCGCCTGTTCAACATTCAGCAGATTCAACGCCTGAATCAGCCGTCAGTGTCCATCATGAGGTTGTGTATTCTCTCAGGCCAAATTAGATATGACAAGTTTCGTGCATGCTGCTATCATTCACTCCTCCTCTCTTCCTCTCCCTGCTCCATTCCTCACACTCCTCTGTCCTCATGCCTTCTTGTGTAGCTTTCAAGCATCATTATTATCCTTATTTGTATTCTTCGGCCTTAAACTTTCCTGTTTCAATTCATCTGCCTCTGTTACCTGACACTCTCCACCTCAGTTGTCCATATTCTTGTTCTTACTCATCTGTGTCTTTCTTTCTCTCCCCCTCCTCTCATTTCTGTATGCAGGTTGCCATGGTTGTGGGTGAAGCAGCGCAACAGTACAGGAGCAAAAAAGGAAGGGACACAATGAATAGCAATTAATCGGCAGAGTAAGAGGAAGCGGTGGCTTCTTTCCACCTTTCTCTACTTGCATCGCTCTCATTGCCCAGCAGGATTACACATAATGTATGCACACCCACAGAGTTGCTCTGAGACAAAAGGCCAGAGGGATAGACAGAGGAGGAGACAGGGGTGAGAGAAAACGACAGACAAGAAGAGACAGTGAAGTCAGGGCTCAGTTCACTCATGTAGTTCCTCCAAAGTTAGTTGGAAAGGAAAACTCTGCCGCGTTACTCATATCCATCTTTTTATTTGATTTTCCCCTGCTCCATCCATCTTACTCACACACAGACACAAACTCCTCTTATCAAAATTGAAGTACAATAACAATTGCCGTGGGAATACACCAGTGAGATTTCACTCACCCCTTTATAGGAGCACCCCAAGATTGACCTGCCATGCAAAAATTATAGCCTTCTCATATGGGAGTAGGCACAATGTGGAGAATGAGATCCTGACCAAAACCAGTTTGACTGAGATAACGCGCGAGTAAAACCGCGAGGGACCACCGTTCTAGAACGATGTAATTTTTCTCCCGGAAGGAAATCACAGTGCATACTGATTGCAGAGTTCATATGACATATCTTAGTGGCTCAGACAGTTATATTAATACGCCGTCTCGCTGACAAATACGCTCTTTGATCCGCTACAGAGAAAAAGAAAAAACAGATCAGCAGTAGTTTCCCCGGAGTTGAAAGTGCTATCAGTCTTCTTATTGCACAAGAGTGAGGTGATCAAAGAGCTTAATTGTGTTTCTTTCAGGAGCAATCTATGGGATGGAGAGAGATGACGTCGAGTCAGAGTTCTGGCCTCTGCCATCTTTACTCTGTCCCGGGGTTGATTTCTGTAAAGAAATGCCACAAAAGAGAGCTGCATCTACACTTGATATGAGTTCAGAGAATAGAACTAAATGGACTTGTTTGTACTCCAACTTCAGTCAGCTTGATTTCATTTCAAGCAAATCTTTGATGTTTCATAAGTATGGTATGCTGTATATTGGAATTTATTTCCACAAAGCATCAAATATTCCTCAGAGATTATGTTCCCTTGGGAATGGAATGCAATCACGTTTTCCAAGTAGCCTCAGTGGCATGTTCGGTTTGTTATGGTGGTTGTGTTAGTTTAATTAAGCGTTAATATTGATATCAGTGTTAATAACTGAAAACATAATTGGCTGACAGCACTGATCAATCTCATAAAGCCCCCGCCTGAACTTGCCTGCATGAAATGGTTTGAAAAAGCAGCAGTGAACAGGAACTGAGCCTGTCGCTGGTTTGAGCCAGAGAAGCACTGCAAATAGATACTGTAGAGGTTTTATCTTACTTCCTGTTTCAGGCAGACGCTAAGCAACTTACTTACCACGGCAACTGCTAGATTTAACGATTGTTCACAAGAGCCTGTTGTGTTCAGAAAAGATAAGAAGACAGTGCATATATACACACACACACACACACACAAACACACACACGACAGACAGCAGCTGTCAGACACTGAGAGGGCAGAATGATAAATCTCACATGCAAACTTATAACCTAGTTGTTGTAGTTTAAAAATTAACCAAGACTCAGAAAACTATTTCTCATTTACGTTCCGAAAAACATATTTTAATGGACTATTCAGGTCAAATAAGTTTCTGACCAAGCTGCTGCATTTTGTCGATGGATAGCCACTCAAAAGTGAAAAGCAAGGTTCAGAAAGATCCAGAAATCTCCACATTCTACAGATTGTAAATACCCCTTAGTGTTTTTAGACATGCAGTAGGTTGTTGCTGAAGTATGTTATAATTTCAAAGCTGTCATAATGTACCTGTTGCCTCCTTGACCTTGATATTCCCCTACATGGCTGCACAGTGCAGCACTCTCATTATGCACTCTGTGAATTATGTTTAAGACTAAGCTGTTATGGGTGCACCACGGAAAATATGCATATCTTGCATTTCCTGTGATCGAACATGACATATTTGGTATCTCTGAAATGCTAAACCCGTTAGAGGTTAAAAACGCAGCAGCCTGGCCATTTGTTCTCATAAGAATTTAAAAAATAAACATCATAAATGTATAGAAATGTTCAACCAAACCACCTAGCTGCCATAAAAGCAATAGGGACAGGGCTACAACTATATATGACATTCAGTGCCTCTTTCTATGTTGGCCTGGAGCAAAAACAAACACTCGCACAGGCACACACATTCACACATATCCTTCAAATCTTCAGAAGAAAAGGCTCGTAGTGGAACAGTGTCGACATAATCAGAATGGAAAGCCAGGTTGAGAGGCCTCTATCCAACTGTCTGGTGGAAATGATAATAACACAACAGTATTTGGGTCATGAGGAGGACTCAGACAGACTCAGGGTGAAGAGGGCACAACTGCTTTATGAAGACTATTCTTCAAAGTTTGACAGCTGCAGTCGACTTCAGACGAGGAATACATATGAGTTTAAATGTCTCCTCATTTTCCAAAGTCATTCAATCTAAACATCAGCCAAGCTTAAACTACAGGCTTCCACAGCCTGCAGTGTCTGTGCTGCATGTGTGTCCGCTCATATGACATGACAGCGTAGAAAAACGTGGAATCACATTCTTAGCACGCACGTGTGCACAGGTGATGCAGGATGTGTGAGGCGAGATCCGTGAGGATGTTCGAGAACACCCTCCCATAAGTCGTGCGCAAGTCGTGCACGTGAACACGCATATGAGGTGCGTGCGAGTGTGTCTTTGTACCGCCCTCCACCCGCAGGCTTACAGTCAATCCCACTTTGGCAGAGTAATGGCCCAGGTCTCGATTGAAGTTACCCTTCATTAGTAGGAGAACAACGTTAAAGCAAGGATAGTTTGGATGAAAGTATTACGCTGTAATTCAGAGGGGCTGAGTTCTTTATTGAGTCCTATATGAGAGGGAAAGGGCCTAATGGTTTGAATTACCGAAAAATTACAGCTGCGATTCACACTTCAAAAGACTCTGATTTTCCCCTGGCCTTTCTGCTTAGATGTGCTGAACTCTCTTCAGATCGAGACTGCACTTCCCAGATACTTTCCAACCCTACCTTCAGTCAGGCTCAGATCCCTCACCCATCTTGACCTCCGTGCTCTTGGGATAATCTAAACACACTGACAACATTTTCTGGATACGCTGGGTGTAGAAGTTACCTTAACATCCTGTAAAGGGCACCAAAGGCTTGTAAGTTTTATGAATTCATGCATGCCATCTTTTACCCGATGACATTCTTGGGAGCTCTACCCTTCATTGTATGCAGCTTTTTAATGCACTGCACCGGTGACGAGCCCGTATTTTGAAGGGAGCGTCAGAGTGTGCAAGTGACACATTATTTCAAGTAGAGGGCCACAGAAACACTCCACTGAGATGACCATGAGCTTTTACCTGCTTGCAGAAGTTGACAAAGAAAAGACACCTTTGAAGAGTAGCAAGTTTCATAAACTATCCAATTACTGCAGGATGCTCGAGTTGGTAAGCAGAGCAACAGCGTGGAGTAGTGAAGTAGTGAAGAAACCCTGCAAAGTGTTCCATCTGCTGTATTTTTTGCTTTTTCTTTTTTTTTTTACTTACTCAGGGAAGAGCTGTCAGCAACACTGGAGTTTATGTAAGGGTGTACACACAGTGCAGCGCAATTACTACCAAGATAATTATTTGTTTTTGAGGGACAGGAAACAGAACAGTATTTCTACATCCAGTGTAAGAATCTTAACCCGTGACCCATTGCTTTAGATTCAACTCCCACTGAGGACATATAACCCTGCGAAATTACGACCGCACAAAACAGCAGATGGAGATGGTATAGCCAAGCAAATGCTGTTTTCAAACTAATCTACCAACATGGTTTAGAAGTCTTAACTGTGCCAATTAGACACGGTCTTCTTTCCCATGCTGAAGCTCCTTTAAGGCCAGCGGGTGCTCATCAAGGCTTCCCCCTGCTGTGAGTGCGGTGCTGCAAAGACCTTGGGTTACAGGAAGCAAGGCATGACGCAAGCCCCCTGTAAATGGATACTAAGAATCCCCAGTGGCTTCTGGTGAAGAAAGGGCAGTGCTGTTAGGAACACTGAGTGAGTGAGTGTGTGTGTGAAAGACAGAGAGAGTGTGCACCTGTAAGTGTGTGTGGGTCGGCATGTAGGTGTGTTGTAAGGTGCAGAGAGGATCAGTGGGGAAGGGAGCACAGAGCACGGTGGATGATTGGGGAAAGAATGTGTGGGAAAATCTCACAAGACAAAGAAGGAGTCAGAAACAAACAGAGAGAAACAAGCACAGACAGTAAAGAGACTGGAGGGTTAAAATCAGAGGCAGAGTCAGGTAGACAGTTCTGCTCTCAATGTGATGGCCTAAAACAGTCTGGGTTTACCCTCAAAGGACTTTCCTCTAAACTCATAACGCTCCTTCCACCTTTATCTCCGTCATCTCTCAATCTCGAGGCCTTTCTCTCCGTCTCTTATTCAATCTCTCCATCTGTCCATCTCTTTCTCTTTATCTCTCTCCACGACTACATCTTAATGTCTCTCCCTTTCATCTTTTTGGTGTGTCTTTCTCCATCTCTGTGTTTCAATCTTCACATCTGTTCCCTTCCCTAAACCAATTAAATGCTGTCTGCAATTACCACCTTCACTCTGCATCTTGTGGGCTCAAAGAGCTCTGTAAGCATGTGTGTGTGTTTGTGTGTGTGTGTGTGTCTGTGTGTGTGTATACACCACTTGGAAGAAAAGCTTGTCTTATTTTCTTGCAGAATTTAATTTATATGTTTTCTTTTGCACTCCAAAAACTCAAAACTGCACAGAGGTACGCACACATACACACACGCTGAAGTGCGAGCACGTGGTATGCTACAAGTCTCTGCACATTCACTGAGAGGGACAGTTTGTGAAGCGGTCAAAGGAACACCTCGATCAATTTTCAGCCCCCTTTTTCCTCCCCGAACATTTTATTGTTCTTGAATGCAAGCGGCAGCCTTCACAGTGGATATAAATAATGAACGTGGCACCTGCTGTTACAATGCTCTGAATACCTTCTTCCTCAGTGGTCTTACAGAGAGAGAGGTTTGGGTAGGGTATATTAACCTTCTGTATGGCGTGTTGCAAGTGTTTAAATCATTTAAATCACTCCCGCTATTTTGGGATTCTACTGCATCACACACCTCTGCCTGTTTCAAGAAACTTCACTTCACGAACCAGCATAGAAAAAAATCGTCTCCGATGTTGATCGCCGCCACATATCCAGGCTGCTGCGCTGTGCATTTTAATTGGACGCCACTGTAACTACTTCTGTGCCGACGCGGCGCTGCTTTCGAATGCTGCACAACCACTCACAGGCCCTTTGGGAAGAATGGAGAAATGCAGGGAAATGGAGGAGAGAGGGAGAAAAATGAATGAAGATGGAGAGGAGGTGTGAGAATGTAATTATGAGAGAAAAGTGTGACAGAGGCGGAATAAGAGAGAGGCTGAATGAGCCTTTAGTGAACAACCAAGGTGCTCTCCGTGGTGCTGGACTCACAAATGACTCATGCAGCGGGGACCGGAACTGTCCATGCTCCAGTATGTCCTCAGCAGTAAAAGTTGCAGCTGCTCACATATCAAAGATGCAATGCTGGAAGTAGCAGCTTTGGTAGGTGTAGAAATAGCAGGAGCAACATAATGGTGATAAAGCAGCATTACTTGTACAACAAACAAAATTAAAAGTCGACGCTGTTGCAGTGCTGTAGTAGCGATTGGAACAGTGCTGGCTGTAGTGGCTACGATAGCTACGGTGTGAGGATTCAGTGATCCTTTCGTCATGTACAATAGAATACTGAATATTTTCTGGTTTTTGAGCAGATGGTCAGAAAAAAAAGGAAGGGGAGATGTTGCCCTGGGCTAAAAAATGGTTTGTTATGTATTTTCCTGACATTTTATGGACCAAAATGATTGACTGATTAAACAATAATGAAAATTATCATTAGTTGCAGCCCACGAGCTATGTGCAGTGAGTGATAGCCATTGGTTTGATAAAGTCCAGTAGTTTCTCTCTGTTGTGCTTGGCAACTCTTATGAGATATCCTGTATTTTTACTTGCTTATAGTGGACGATTGGACTCATCACTGTAACCTTTGCTAAATATTTTCTCAACAGGCCACAAGGCTGTAGTTTTCAACTCAAGAGCAAGAGCAACCATAAAACATGTACTGCTAAGTGTGCACATTTAATGTATCACCATTAAACTTAAGCCAGCACAAAGAGAGCAAACTATTGCCGTGTTTTCAGTCAGTCAGTGTCATTTTTTCCATCTGCGCTGACACCTTGGCTGGTGAAAATTCTGACAATAGTATTTATAGAATAGTACTTTTACTGCGTCCACATCTACCCTAGTGCTATTAAAGAAATGTGAGCAGCACTGAAGTTACAACTTGTTTGATCTTTCAACATTTCTCAGAGCTGATTGACTCGTGGGTGTATTTCATTTGGTGTTATATTATCTGTATGTTGTATAATATCTAGAGATCGGGAGTCCAGTCATGACTGTCATGGTGATGTCACTGGACATGATTGGATGTGTGGACATATTAACACAGGGCTGTCTGCTGTATGTGACACAGCGCAGGCATCTTTTCTTTGGCTGTCATCATTTCTCATCCACTCTCAGTCCCTTTCCTGACCTCCGTCTTTTCCCTCCTTTTTTTTAATGTCCTTCCTTTACTTTCTACCCTGTTTATGTCTCGCTCTGTGTTTTTCACTTTCTAATTTTTCATGTTCCTTCTTGCTCGTAAGCAGAGCATGCTCACTAAAAAGTTATGAACAGTCTAGACAGTAGCGAGATCTCTGTGACTCATTTCATCTAAATAGGGCACCTCCTGAGATCCCTCGGCAACTGTGTACAAACACACATCTTAATGCTGGTGTGTGTTTATCTGTATAAATGTGTGCATGCATTTGTATATCAGTGGGAAGCTGATGTGCATGCTGTATGTTTGAACAGGTTTGTGTGTGTGTGTGTGTGCTGCTGAGTGTGTGTTCGTTTAACAGGAGAGGTGGTAAGCAGAGAGTCCCTGGGAGAGCTGAGGAGGGTACCCATGCAGCAAATTAAAGCTGGGCTTTTTCACTTATAACTGTCCATCATGAAGGATGGATGTAGAAAACCTCACCCATTTAAAGAACAGGAGGGGGAACAGACACGCCCACATGCATGACATCACAGAAAACTGTCTCCCCCGCCTCTCAAACGCATAAATGTGCACACACACACACAAACACAATCACAATTTCTCACACATCATTAGGCACAAAGCATTATCAATACCCAATCTCAGCCCCATGTAATTAGTCCCTATAGATCCTTTATTGAACACAATCAGGCGGCAATAACTCAAAAACTGACATCAGCAATAAAGTCATTTCTGCTGATCAAAGGTCTGCTGATGTGAACCACTGTAGACAGTGTAATGGGTAAGCACTATACACTTTCTGGCAGATCTCCTAAACAAATCCAATGTAACATTGCAATGGTAAGGGGAAATCTGCAAGGGTAAGTTTCTGGAAATGCTTCTGTTGCTGTCTTTAGAGACTGTTTTCTCATCTGTGCATGTCTGCCAGAATGTGTCTCAGCAAAACAATAGATTTGGATTTTTGCTCCATTCATGCTGAATGGGTTCATTCCAGTTATATCCTGTAGAAACAGCAGCGATCAGCTCGACTACCTGATTCACATAAGGCTCTGACTTATAGATGGTGTTTCTGGATGTTTTATAACCTGTTGTCATTTATTATAAAATGACAATTTTAACACACACCATGTAAACAAAGCTGATAGAGGGTACCATACTGCAAATGAAATGAATAATGTAATCACAGATTATATATAAATAAAACAAGCTGCTTTAACCAAGAGGGCAGACTAAGAAGCAACCAATTATATCGTCAGATGCTCAGAGACCAGACAGTTAGTAGACACAACAGGGTGAAATTTAAACTAACCCCCTCTTTACTCCCAAACCTCATGATCTTGATTGGATGAGCTACATTAGAATGACCTCATTCAGTTATTAAACCTAAACACCCATCCATGAAAACTCAATGTAGCAAAAAAATCTTTTACCATTAAAACATTAAGCCACATGAGCTCAATATTTACCATGTAAATGATGTTTTAAACAGCACTGTCCCTTTTAGTGATGACTTGCAGTTTTGTGTCTTTGCCACTTAGTTTATCATTACAGCGCCCCTGTACAGTTCAATAAAGCTGTGTTGTAGTTCCCATCTGTATTCAGCAGATGTATTCCAGCACCAGAAAGCATATTAGGTATTTCTTCTTTGCACTTTGAAGGGTCTTGTATGTATCATCATTCTGTGTCAATAAAACTTGCTGTAGATATGAGAGGCTGACAGCACAATCTCTGCTGTGAATACTGAGTCCTCTCTACCAATCATCATGCCTTCGCTTCAGGCGGTACAAATTAATCCTGCGGTGCTCATCATAATAATAGTGAAAATAAATGACCCTCCTACCAAAAAAAAAAAAAAAAAAGAGAGCCATGAATGTGGGATTGTGATGACCTAAACATCAGAAAGATCCCCGTTTTGCAACACTACTGTGTGGTACAACTGATAGAGAATGGGCCATTTCAGTATCAATGAGCAATATCACAATCTTCATTAATAGGACAATGTTAATTAATGCAATTTCATAGCTACAGCACATTAAATGTACATAATTTAAACTATAAAATGAACTTTTTATTTTCTGCTGCATCTTTGTCCTGGCTCCCACCATTTATCCAGTGTTAAAGGGTTGTTGCTTAGGTGGAAGTTTCTACCCAATGTGTGCTTGCTTTTCATTCAGCGCATTACCTCTTTTATAATGAGGCACGCTGTTGGAAGAGATGGCTTGACGGTGGGGGGTAAACGCTGCCATCCACGAGTGTTATGCTTCACTCTTAAGTTTACCGGCGCTCTGAAACAAAAATCCACTGCTCGTCCCTCTTGACACATTTTGCCAAACCTTTTAGAATTAATGATCATCTTTTTAGTGGCCCCTGTTCTATTAGAAACCCTAGCATAAAATATTTTGATTACACAAAATGTTGTCTCCAAGATCAAATTTGCACTTTCAGCAACAGTATGCCAAATAGCAGCCCGTCCTTTGTTACGCTTTAGTGCAATGATAGGCCACCACTCTTCCCCCCCTCACACTCTCCCTCTTTCCTCCTCTCTCATCATTCTGTATCACCGGCAGCGGCTCAATTATGTAGTGACCACAATAGACCATGAATACCAATTTGAGGGAAGATAGGAGATGGAGGTGGGGGTTGGGGTGGGGGGTCCTGCTTGCCAGCAAAATCGAGAGCGACAGAAGCTTGGCCTGGTTTCCCCTCTCCGGTGCCACTGTAATTCACCTTGCGTCACCTCTATCTCATCCTACACTACGGTGCACTTCAATCTGCCGCTACGCTTCTCCCTCATCTTCCTCTCTTCTCTTTCTCACCTTCCTCTCCTCCCCTTCGGCCTCCTGCCCCTCACCAAATCTCTTATTAGGGATTCACATGTAAATGATGCTTAAAATAATTATCTGACCTGGTGCCATCAGGTGGGATGAGGATGCAATCTGTGCAGGCAGATTCTGGGATGCCTCTTTGCGTCCCACAGTGTGTGCGTGTGTGTATGATCTAATCTAAATTCCTATGGTTTTTGTGGTGTGTTTTCTGCGTTTATGGCCTCTCAAGACACCAGCATTTCTCTCTCTCCCCCTCTCCCTCTCTCAGCCCTCAGACAGACACATTCGGTTGGCTGCTCTACTTTCTATCCTTCCTCCCCCATCAGCCTTCTCTCTATCTCTCTATCCCTCTATCTGTGGGAGGGATGAGGTGACCATCTGTTGTTCAGCGAGAGCTTGAAAGGGATTGAGGGGGAGAGAGGCAGTCAGACAGAGTGGTGGAGAGCGAGCAGCGCTGTGATATTGTAATTGCAGTCAAAGTAGAATTGAACCGAGGGGACAAGAGAGGAGATGTGTGCACTGATAGTGTCACTGCAGTCGAAGGTAGAGAGGGATTAACAGGGATTGAAAGAAAGACTGGGAAAGAAAAACAGAGGGAGGGAGAGGTGGTATGATATTGTCATTGCAGTAAGGCAGCCAGTGGCAGGCCCTTAGTCTTTGATTTATGTCTCCTTCGCAGTGTGTTTGTGTGAATATGTGTGTGAGTCTATGTGTGATTTATCGTTCGTTAACGCTGAGGAATTAAACCTTGTATCCCACTGAGCCGCGCACATCAATTACCAACCCAACAAACGGCCAGGCCTCGCCTCAGCTCACCTTTAATGAGGAGAGGTGGCAATTGACACATACAAACACACACATACATAGATTCAGACTCATGCACATACACACAAATGCTGAAGCCCCAATGCACACATACTAATTCATGCACATTTATATACAGTATGTGCAAGTTTACACAGGTGTACACTCAGCTGTCTTGCTACATGTATAATGTGAGACAACCAGAACTTTTAATTGAACTTTACCCCAGGCTATGCATCTTGCCCGGGTTTGTATGTTTTAACATGAGGAAAAAGGTGTGTGTGCTTCTTGATTTCCCACTCTAAATAAACAAGATTAAATTAACCAGAATCAAATATTATCCAATAAGACTCTGATTTCAAATGGGGTAGGTTACGGGTTTATCTGAGAGCCAATTAAACAGCAAGGTAATATAATGAACTGTCAATGGCATAATGCTATTATCTCATTTGCATAAGTAATATCGCTACAGGATCCAGACAGTTTCCTGACCACAAATCATCATAGATATAATTTGAGCTTTGAATCCCCCATCCCCATAATAATGAGTTTGGGGGCTATTTGTTTGAGAACGGAATAAATAGCAGAATAGAGTGAAAAGAGAGGTATTACAGGTGGTTCTGAAAGAAAGTAGACAATGACAAAGTCAACAAGAATGAAAGAGGAGATGCAGGTTCCATCTGTGACAGACTTCAGATTGAAGGCTGCTCGCCAGTGTGGGAGATCTGCCTCTCTAGCAAAAGAAAAATACTTTTAGCCAAGCCAGATGTGTTTGCCCTGCACCTTGGGGAAAGGGCAGTGCTTTGCTACAGTGGCTGCCACTGTGACAGAAAAGTCATATTTACTCTGGATCCAGGCAACATAACTAGTAGTCTGTGGGGGGTAATCTGGAAGTGCTCATTAGGGAGGACATACGGGGCTAAAAAAGCATAAAAGTGTACTCTTCCTTTGATTTCTTTTCAAAATACGACAACAGTTGAAAACACACACATTCTGTTGACGTTCTAGTTGGAGATGTATGCAAAGTAGTTTTTCTGAATGAGTACTTATTCATTTTTGGGAGGAGGATGGATTTTCTACTCTAATTTGTCAGGAGAAAAGAGTGCTTTGCATAAATTACAGACTAAAAACCTCTCATGCTGTCCATTATTATCATTGCTTTCTTTTTTTTCCCAATATATTTAGTAACGGCTTGTGTTAGGGCAGCTTCCTGCATCCTCCTTTTAAAGTGGAAAGACTACAGATGGCTGCAAAAAACACCAGGAAATTATGTGACATGTCATTCAAAGGTGTTACTATGCTGTTTGGTACAAGAATGATGCAACAATCCCTTCTTCATCTGCTTCAACAGCCAAGATGCATCCTAGATAACAAGGCAGGGCATTAGGACAGTAGGGATATAGGTCACTAAGCCTAGAAAACATGGCTTAACACACAAGCAGGAAGGGACAAGTGAAAGGAAAAAGAGGGAGGAAGAGAGGGAATGGAGGAGGGAAACAGGAAGCCTCTAACAAGAAGTGTGTAAGGTGGGAAAATGTAGGGAGGGAAATAGAGGAACGTTGTAAAGAAAGAGGTCAGGGAAAGAAAGATGTGAGGGAGGTGAAGTGGAGTGAGTGATAGGAGAGAGGTAAAGAGTGAAGATTTTTTTAAATTAGATGCAAGGTTGGAAAAACTACTTCTTCTACATCTCCCTCCTTCTCACGCTCAGAATCAGTTGTTTTCTCCCTTTCATTTTCCATCCCCCCCATCTGTCTCGCTCAGTCTCCCAGCATCCTCGATTATAGCTAATTACATGTGTCCCTACTTTTGAGACTCAATTGTCGAAAAACAGCACATTTGTGCAAGTGTGAGCTCACTGGCCCTTTTGGTCATCTTTGTTCCTCCCAAAGATGCACAGCAGACACACACATGCCGGGAACACGTTCACACCTCATGCGCTGAAAGGCTGAAACAAACCACACTCCTGCGCTGTTGATGAGGAGACAGAAAGAGAGAGCGTGTTACACAGAAAGAGGAGCGAGGGGAGGAATAAACAGAAAAGTCTGCAGAGACACCACTGTTGAGAAAAACAGAAGAACTTGAGGGCTGAATTTATGGCCAAATGAGTCACACTCACGACAGCCCATAAAATTTGAATGAAATGCTGTAAAAGTGGGATTTATAATGATACGATCAGGAGAAAGAATAAATCAGAATTTTTCCCTGTTCAATTGTGGTGGGAATGAAGTCTGAAATTGCGGAGCTGGGATGAAACACAAGGGTATAATAATTCAATATATGAATCCATTCTATTTGTGTATTATGGTAGTGGTTGTGCTCGTTCTGCTCTGTGTTTATCTGAGTGTGCGTGTGCTCTTGTGCTTCTATCTTTGTGAGGACCATTTTGAGCTTTAGGTGAGAGGACGTGAAGACTTGATTTTAGGATTTAGATTAGATTTAAGTTCTTTGTCAGTTTTTTTCTGTTATTTTTCTGAATGTAAAGTTGGCTCATTAACTTTGCATGCCTTTTCCAAGCATTTCTTCTGCACTATAATCTAAATATTGGTGCTGAGCAAGCCCCCCACCTGAGGCTTGTCTCCATTGATGAAAGTCATATTGACATTAGATGCTCAAGAAACGCAGGGTACACTGTTTCCCTTTTACTTTGTCCCCCATGATTGTGCATGCTGCTCTGGACCTGCTGTGAAACACCCCAACCTCCACCATTTTATCCTGTGCGGGCAAAGCCCAATTAGGTGAAACCAAGCGTAGAGAGCGGTCCAGTTAGGTGAGACAAAGTTAAGTTGAGTCTCGTGAGACTGACCGCAGCCTACAGCGAGGCTAAGCAAGGTTGCTGTAAATTCACGCATGGTTTATCGTATGTAAATTCTTCATTGCACATAAATTACATCACCCAATTAGAAACCTCGGATTATGTTATCATCTGTCTGTTTTCCCTGGAAAGCATAAGTGGGATGTAGATTAAATAAACACGGCCAAGAGCATATAAGAGTAATTTTGTACAACTAGATCATGTCAGGTGCACATTCTCCTTCATGTAACTGGGCTCTGGAAGCTTTAAGATGAACACATCTCAATCTAACTTGCTCCATGACTTGTCTCACCCTCAGACAGCACTGTGTCAGGAGTGAAGTGTGCTGACTATTCGCGACCTCAGCTGCAAACCTAACCACTTGCTAAATTGCGTGTATTCTAATAATTATTCTCCACTTTGTGCAAGCAAACACTGTGATGCAACTCACGCCGCACCCTTTAAACTCTTTCATCATTATTGGTAATGCTCAAAACATTGCTTTAGCAAAATTGTTCTGATCATGCCCAAAGTTTTTACAGTTGATGTTGATGTAAATCTACATTGGTGCCTGAGGCATTCTGACCTACAGAGACCCCCCACTCCCTGCTGTTTAAAAACCTCACCTTCATAACATGGCAGACCCTTTCTCTTGCCTCTATACTGTATCTTACATAACAAAGTACCGACCACAAAATTAAACATACCTTGCCATTAATCATGAGCTGGTCCTGCTGGGGGAGGAGAAGTGGTTTGTGTTCTTGGCATGACATGTTGCCAGTGTGAAGCTGGGCAAACTAATGGAGTAGGAGGACAAACCCTCTGGGTAACACTGTCATATGGCACTCTGGAGTATTGCTGACAGCCTCTGAACACACACACACACACGCATGCATGCACGCAAACACAATATAAAGCCAGATAATGCATTACCCTCGAACACTTCAGATGGCCAACTTTGGTGTGCTTCTGCTTGTTCCTGTTCAGGACACTGCACCATGCATACCTTACAGTATACTGTACTAGATCATTACAACAGATGGAAACAATTTGCAGCCACACTCATTTTTTACACTTACTGTCTCAAACCCCACACAAAACAAGAAAATGCACATTAAAACAAGCACAGGGACACACACGTACACCAAGCTCTAATTCTTGCTTTCCCAAGGCTGCTTCCAGTGTGCTAGTGTGAGGAAATTCAAACAGGGGGCCATGCCAAAGGCTGTCATGTCAAATTCTATTGAAATTCCAGACACAGGCTGGAGTTTGACAACTAACACTATGCACACAAAAATCTTCCGTACGGCAGATAGGGAGTATACACAAAAACTTGGCTAAGGTGCATATACACGGCGCAGACGGCACAGCTGTATGCATTGACAGGCATATGCGCACAAAGACAGGCACACCAACTGAAATCACATGCAGACACAATCACGTCATCTTAATGAGTCCAAGGTTTCTGAATATTCTTCAGGCTACGCTTTTCATTTAAGACACTAAATCCACACATGGTCATTTAAAGGTTTGCGGAAAGAATAAGATAACTAACTTTGATACGTTTGTGGAGTTCTCAGCTGATGCATGTTTAATGACCTGACTACACTTTACAAGTGTATACACGCAGTGTTTGCCTACATGTATCTTTGAGAAGGTTGAAGCAGTGTGCTTTGCCCGAGGCAGGAGGTAAGGATAGAACTGGTTGGTTCCTCTGGGGCCTCCCACTCTCCCTCTCCTGGACACGTATACATGGCACAGGTAGCTTCACTTTTGACATTCATACTACAAGTTTTAACACACACACGCACACACACACATACATATATACATATACATATACATATTTTACTCCTCTTGATGTGATAGAAGTCCATAGAGCCTCAAAGGTCCAGTGTGCAGGATTTAGGGGATGTATGTAGCAGAAATGGAATAATAATAAATGTGTTTGCTTGATTTCCTGTGTACTTGAGACATCACGCAATGTCATCATCTGACTTAGGAGTACAAAAAACTTGAATAGAATTATTACTTATTACTGACTTGCATTTAGTCAATATTCCTGCTGCCGACCACATGCCAATCAGCATGTTTCCCACAGCACTTCTTTGGATTTATTGACTGGACTGGTTGTACATGGAGTGCATGAAAGGTGTGGAGACCACAATGTGCCTCATTTTTTATTTGGTCTTGGTATAATTTACCTAAATGCTAGAAGTCTACTTTCTTAATGACTTCATGAAAATCTAGGAAAAATCATCTGAAACTTAGCTAAACAAATCTGTCACAGACTAAACACTGGAAGTAAGAGTTACAATGTTTTTCAATGTGACCATCTCATAAAAGGTGGTGGCCTTGCCATTTATAGAAAAAACTTCATTCTTGCCACCATCTTACCATCAGAGTGTCTCAGAAGACAATTTGAACTTCTTGCCTTGAAATGGGAACTTCTTAAGGGTCATTTTATCACTGTTGTAAGTTGTTATAGACCCCGTTCAGCAAGCAGTGAGGTTTTATTGTCGTTGAGTAACAACTATCAGTCTTAAATTTTAATGAGATTTTTTTCTTTCTGGAGACTGGTCGTCCTTTCTCTGACAGTTTTAAATCTACCTGTGACTCATTTAATCTTACACAACTAATCAATGGCTCAACTCAACCGAATCTTAAATGCCCGGAGAATTCCTCTCGTTCATTTATTTTTAACAATCGCTCCTCATAAATATTTGGATATTGGTATTTTTCTGTTATACAACCTAAGCTCTCAAAATCAAGACCACACATTGATCCTGAACAGGATTTTGAGCATGTCTGTGAGCAAGCTTTTCTTCATGATTTGTGGGACTTTGACTGGAACAAGATCTGCCACATTAATAATGTAGAACTGGCTTGGAAATACCAATATTGTTTTTACGAAAATTATAAATATACATGCTCTTTCCACAAATTTAGAACGAAAAGCCCCAACAAGCCTTGTTTGTTTAGAGTGAGTGACTCAGGCCCTCCAGAATCAGTGAGACTGCAAGCAACACTTCACATATACAAGCACACAGCGTGATAGACGGGTTCTTGATTTAAACCAGGATTTTGTAATAGAGGGTGATTTCGGGACACAAACTAAGCCCAGCACGTTATCCAGAACTATCCAGATTAAACCAGTGGAAAGTGGTGGTTATTACTTAAACAACTTGCAAAATTGCAATTATTTTTCAGACACAATGGATATCACTCAGACATCACACGGGTGTAGGGGAAGGTATGTGCTGGGGCCATGTAGTTGCATATTGACTCAATTGCCAAAGCAAAACAAGCCCATGAATGTCATAAGTGAAACGCTACTAATTGCTCGCAGTCACTTTATATAACAGTTGCATAAGCTCATAAATTATTATGATGTCTCTAGAATCTACTACTAATGTCTCTGGAATTTACACATCTTCAAGACCATGGCTGTAATGTATACACATAATATCAGTTCACCTACAGTCCTTGGAATAATTAGCATTAATGCAAATCTGTATTTCCTGTTTTTGGTTTTTACTATTTCCAAACTATTTGAATTAGTAACTTGGCTGTACAGAGCACATTAAGATAGTTTTCAAAGGTATGTCAATAAGGGGATAGTATTTCACTATGCCATGGACACAGTTTACAGCATAGTGATAAATTAAAGGAAAAACTCTTCTTCTTCTTATTCTTATCAAACCTGCTCTTCAATCTGAAAACACTCACCTCTTCGCCTCATCACAATTCAGATGTCAATATTGGAAACAGTTTAGTGCTCAAAGGCCATTTCAAATCCATTTAAAGTGTTGACTAAAATTTTTAACCTCAATATTCGTCCCATCTTTACGTCGAAACTGAATCTAATTTGTGACATTTAAGAAAAGGTCTTTCATTATTACCCATTGATCGGGATCATATTTTGTATGCCAGTGGGTATGTCTGTGTGCATGTATGCTGGATTGAAGTGAATTCACAAGTGAGTAAAAGCAAGGGTGTATGTGCATCCTAATGTTGATGAGACAACATCAGAAAGGCATCTATCCGTCCATCCCTATGACCATATTCATACCTGCTCATCTTGTTTGAGGCTGCTGTAGGCATCTATTTTGTATGTTACCTTAGATAGAATCAAGCCCACAAGCACAGCAGTGTACAGCTTTAAATGAGCTCTGTATGGACATATGTAAATGCTGATTACTCGAAACCTGAAACCCCTAGGACATGTTTTTCCAATACTTGAGAACCATCTTTAGATTCTGGAAGGTGAGAGAGTTTGGGGGAAAGAACATGGCATACTAATATGACTAACATCAGAGTGTTGCTGCTATTTGACTGACATTACAGATTTACAGAGCTACCTGCGTATCTCACAAAAAAAAAACACTTAAATTTGAGTTAGCAGTGCGTTCGTGCAGCACTCTGACTGCGGCATCGACAGACACACAAGCACAGTGCGCGCACTCTGCCTGACCTTGAAAATAACTGATTGTTTGAGAGCTCGCCAAGCAAGAAGCAACACATTGGTCACATTGCTCGACATCATTACCTTTCACAGATCACAAGATAAGGCCCACCTTGTAAAAGTCCCATAACTATGAATCAATCTAGGCAAGATGGGAACCGTATTGATTGGTGTTGCCTGCCTGTCAGATGGTTGGAGATAGGAGCCATGTGAGGGAGCGCATGTCAAAATCTGAAAGAGGAAGTAGAAGAGGCAGGACCACAGAGAGCTCAATGAGAAGAGGCTTTGCTACCAGTTTATACGATGGAAAATTATTATTGAGTGAAGTTTTGGCACATATTCCAATGCCGGAGCACATCCTGACACAGCGCTCTGTAGGAGGGTGTCTGAGTGTGCCACAGTGGGGAGTTATGAGTCATCAAGGCTGCTCACTGGGGCAGGTGGAGCTGAGGTGCTGGCATCCCAGACGAGCAACACCGAGAATGTGGAAAAGGGCATGTTTATGACTGGGAAGAGGCATAACAGCGAAACTCGGGCAGTGATTGGACAGGTGAAATGGAGTAGGAGGCAGGGAGCCAGAGGAAAGCCTAGACTGGAGTGAACAGCATGAATGTGGACTTGGCTCTGTCTCATCTTTGAAGTTCAGGGAAAAAAAAAAAAAAAGAAGAACGAGCAGAGAACTGAAAATGCATTTGCATACAGGTAAAACATCTTTTCACTGAGTAGATGAATGGGAATGGAAAGGGAGTGGATATGAATAGGTTAAACAGGAAGAAGAAAGTAAAATGCATTGGAGAAACAGCAAGGGGTCTTGAGGTTTGACATACACATGTCTACTCTACCTAAACTAACACATCACAATCACAGAATCCCAGAGAGATTTTGTGCTCAAGGGGGTTCTTTTGAATCGCTCCTTGATATTTGGGCATTTAATTCTCTGCAGCCAGTGGCACAAAGGAAAGGTGCTGCACCGGGCCAAACTGTGTTTTTGCTTTATTTAACTTTAACTACACATTTTTGTATAGTATAGTATAGATGTTGTACAGTATGGGAAACATGTTTTGGTTGTATGATAAATATGCTCTGAGGTATGCAGTCCTGTAAATTGTCTTGTATGATGTATGATCAGCATGTGAAAAGCAGACTATCCAAATGTAATGTTTTTCAATTTGCTGAAATTTCCAGACATTAAAATTTAATTGGGATCCGTCTGTAATTCACTGAGGTATTACGCCTGATTATTGCAGAACTCCCACTGCCCCAAACTCAATCACGATTCATTGTATTCAGTAAAAAGAGGGCATGCTACCGCAAGTGTGCATTTCAGACATACAGTACTGCAGACTTTAGTGAAATCTTCACTTTGAGGTATTGTGACAGTGAAATCACCATGCAGACAAACAATTCTAGAGAGATCCCCAGGGTAAGTACAAGAACAGCAAATAACTAAGGCAACCAACCAAAGCAACAAAAGACTGAAATGTAATAAATCGAGCGCAATGTCTTCTTGCCATAACTAGTATCAGACTTTGCTTAGTGCTGCAGTTTCCAAGTTTAGCAAACATCTGGTTCATATAATCAGATTCCCACAGTAATTACTGCTTACAGCTTTACAAAGAAAAAAAGAATTTCATGCCTGCTCATTTCACAAACAGCCATGAAATCTCAGGCATCTTTGGATTTGTTTCTCAGAAACAAATCCAAAGACTGAATGTTTCCTTACAAGCTCACTACGCTGCTGACCCTCACACACACAGACACATCTAGCCAGGCCATTGTCCGTAAGTGGCAGCCCATTCAAGCGATCAACTAATGCCGTGCAATTAAGATAATAGCTCAATTTAACAAAAACGTCAAGTATAATTATTTGTCAGCTGAGTCAGAGCATCTTTTGTTTTGCTTGAAAAAAAATTCTCTTCACAGTCGTTCATAGGAAAGAGTAGGCAGACATCCAGAGTAATAAAAAATTGCTTTTTAGGCTTTGTTCTTCATGGTGATGCAAAGGCAAAGTAGCATCTGATCAGATGAAAGGTCACAATCATGCCCTCTTAACAATGGAAGGCTCTTGAAAAGCAGAGATACGAGAACAGCGATAGATGAAATATATTACAATTAATAATGGAATCAAAAGTTGCAAAATGTTGCATTTCTTTTGCACTTTAAAGACTACTGGGACAGCAGCCAAGACCTCTTTGACCTGTGGTGATTCAACAGGGAACTCTGGCTATAATGAGGAAATTTTCCCTCTTGTAACCTTAATTTATTCCAATTTTAAAAGGAGGAAAAAGTGTTAAAGTTCAAAGGGTTTATACAACACAGCCACATTAGCGAAACCACAAACAGCTAATAGTCTTTGGCCAAGTGATAAAAGCTGGCAATCACCTTTGGCCTGCCTGATAAAAGCTGCCAGTCCCAGGAGGTCCATGGTTTGAGTGAAGTTAAACGTTGGGCAAAAGAAACGAAAATGAACATAGAGGGAGGAAAATGAAGAAATCATAAGGCTGTGAAACCTTACTAACAAGCTACCATTCAGAAAGATGCAAGAGTTGTCTTAATTTACACGATGTTGTTGCTCAAAAAGACAGAGTAGGACTACTGTAGCCTCAGTAATTGCCTCAGTGGAATATTGTTAATTACTGCTTCTCCAGCACTACCACTCTAATTACTGTGCAACTGATAAGAAATTTATAATCTGTGACTGAAACTTCTGTTTTCATTGTATTTCAAACCTGGGATGAACCATGTGAACAGGTTTCATAAGCCTCACCACCGTGAATTCTCACAAAACGACACAGTGAATTGATGCATTTCTATTGTATCACATTGAGCTTTGTTTAATTCATACATCAAAATAAAAATAGGTCTCACTTACGTAGAACAGTTTCAAGAAGTGGTAAAAAAAAAAGAAAAAAAGAATGTGTAAGAAGCACTACTCAGCGATAGAGTTTATTCTTTATATCACAGACTGTTTATTATACTTAGAAATAAAAGTAGTGAACTTGCCAGAATATATCGGCAACTGCCTGTTAATGGGCTGACGGCGGCCAATAGGAAAATTTTAACATATCAACCAACCTTAAATGCATGTTCTAGAGAGGCCTCCCTGGTCTTTATTAGGGATGACTGAATTCAGCATTGCAGAGCACAAAAACACACTCCAGAGGTACAGTATGCATATATACACTGTTGTATAGACAAGCCCTCTCTCTCTCTCACACACACACACACACGCACACACGCACACACACACACCCACACACCCCATAGACTCACAGAAACACACATTGACCGACATTATAGTGTAAATATTGTCCCTAGAGACAGGCCAGTTATCACCCAATGAGCCAACTTTGTGTGTGTGTGTGTGTGTGTGTGTGTGTATTTGCACTTGCTACATAGCGTGGACAAATTTTTAACTACTGAGTGAGGATATTTTTGTAAAGTGAAGCCATTTTGGCCGGTTGTTGCAGCTTCAGCTTCAGAGGGCTGGGTGTTTAGGGCTAGGTTAGAGTCAGGTTTAGGTTAGGCATTTAGTTGTGATTGTTGAAGTAAGCATAAGGGGCTTGGGATTCTGTCTATTGGCATCCTCACAAAGACAGACGTACCACTGTGCATGTGTTTGTGTGTGAGTGTGTGAGTGTGTGTTTGTCTGTGTGTGTGTGTGTGTGTGTGCAGTCTTGCTTTTGCCAAAGTCAGTGTTTTGCCAAAAATTCAATTAAGTCTGGAATTAATGAACATTTGGAAGTAGGGTAAGAGAGAAGTGTAGCAGTGTGTGTCAGCCGCTATCAGCCAAATCAAAGCTAAAGTAACATTAGCCTCTGTGATGGGTGTTCTTGTCTTTATGGACCCAAGTAGGTTTTAGAAGTTCAATTTTTCATCATTCCTGCATTTTAATTATTAACTAGCACAAATTAATAATCTGCACCCTTGAATAATTACTTATATTTGGTTGAATCAATTTAACTTTAATTTATTTCTTGTGTTTTTTGGCCAGGATATTTTTGTCCATTGCATTACTTACCTCATTATAACCATGACTAATTTTTTGGCATTAAACATGCATTGCAATTTTACTTTGCTAAATTAGGAAATCAACAGCATTTCAAGTGTATTTTTACATTTCAAAAAATGGAAAAGAAAACAAATCTTGGCACATGTGATTTATCCAATTAAAATAGTCACAAATACAGAAAAGTGAAAGTTGTCTGGGTGCATCACAGAGGTAAAAAATAAATTTTGACTTCTAACATTGTTTACTTTACCTTGACTTTTAGTATGAGCAGAAAAATAAGGAGTATATATGGCAGACTTGCTTGCAAAAAGACTTGCTCGAAGAGTAACCCCCCACCGCCAAAAACACAGATGTACACACGAAAACACAGACAGAAGAGAGCCATGAAAGACCAAAGGAAAAAGCACTCTCTGGGTTCAAAGAGCAGACTTCAATGGCGCCTCTGCTCTGAGCATCTTCACCCTCTCTTTCTGTTTAAAGTAGCTCTCCATTGTCCTCTCATAAGTACAGGTCTCACCTGTTTTTCACTCCGTCGACCATCCGGCACTTACTCCGCGTCTGCGTGGCCTTTCATCACAGCCCTCCACGCCCTCTTTCCCCCTTCAATTCTGTCTCTCTTTCCTCCTGTTTCTCCACACCTCTCCCGTCCCCTAACTTTAATCTGAACTTTCACTGTACCCTCTTAACAAAGCTTCGCCCCTCTCCGGCGTATTCCTCACCCTCTCTCTCCCACGAGACTCACACTGTGGTGATCCTTCCCCGCTGACTTCACCGTCAGAGCTTAAATTGGACTGCTGATGGTAGCTATTCACTAAATTTCACTGCACTTCTCAGTGTTCACGCTGGGACACACAACTATATACAGCTTTCACAGAGCTCACTCCTTTGAAGTTATTAAGGCCTCTTCTCTTCATCTAATCATGAATATCTCATTTCATTATATACCACTAGTACAACTACTTCAATACTACAAGCAGTGGTTCAGAAAAACTGACGAGCAATATTGCGTAAAAGTGTAGATATGTTGCTCAGATATGACTCAAGTAAAAGTAAAGGTCACCTCTCAATAATAAACTACTTAAAGTGACAGGTTATATATTTTGTTTAGTTGTGTACTTACGTTACTCCAAATGTTCCAGACAATGTTCAAATCCTGTGAAATCTGTCATTTTATTTAATGTTTCATGTGGTTGCCTGTCAGTGGTGGCACAGGAAACACCAGATGATACGTCAAAGTTGGTGAACGGGACCAAACGTAACTTGAATAAAAAATACGAAAGTAATCAGAGTTGAAAGACTTGAGAAAAGTTCTATAAAGTACCGAAGCGCCTTGTTTACGCAACGCAATGCAGTTATTTGTACAGTACGAGTTCACGCTGATACTACTCCGGAGCACAAAATGAGCTTAATGTATTTTCAGCTGACATTTCAGTTCAACACTTCGGCAGGTGCTGAGATTTCTATTTAAAACCGATCCAAACACCACCCTCGACAATCTCTCTCGCACACATAAACACACACACACAGGGAGGAGCATTTTTATGTGCTCAACAAAACAGGACGGTGAACCACAAGAAAGCAGCTGAAACTACAACACATCTTGTCAATTCAATAAAGCAAATGAGGCTGTAAAATTGCATTGTTTGGAATTTTTCAGGCTATTTGCTCTGTCGCTTTAATGCTTAATATGTGCTCTCACAGTTTCTCTGTCAAGGTTGATGCTAAAACAAAATGTATGTACGACTGCTGCTACTGTTGCTGCCGTATTAAATTCTTCTGGGCTATGACGGTGACATAACAGTAGGAGGTGGGATGTCTCAGGTTGTTTCTCTTACTGTTCTGGCTGTATGTAGCAGCACAGGACTGACAGCAGCCTCCCTACAGCAAGGCATCCTCCCTAATTTCAGCTGAGTGTTACCTCCCAAAGGCCTCTCATCAGTCCTCATTGCACTGCAAAAGAAACCTGAGGCACCGGATCAGCGTTGTCAAAAGGAGCGTGGTGTTTGGTGTGACTAAAGGGAAAAAAATCATGATTATCCAATGAAAGTAATGTGACAAGTTGTTACAACCTTTACTGTGAGAAACACAGAGTGGAAAAAGGGAAACTTCTGATTCTCGTGAACAGCTGGTGATTCTTTTATATTTAAGGCCCAAGTGTGTTCATTCATCTCTTTCTCCTTTGCTCTCCTGTTTCCTCTCCTCTCTCTTCTGCTGTCTCATCTCCAACCCTCAGGCCTCGGGGCTTAGCAAAGCTGGCAAAACCGATTCAGTTCAAAGTAAAAATGAGTGAAAGCAACAAGAGCTGTTGAATGTTGAAATCTATCTATCTATCTATCTATCTATCTATCTATCTATCTATCTATCTATCTATCTATCTATCTATCTTGCGTATACTGCATGTGTGGATGTACAGTACACTGCTACACATATGTGCACATGTGCTGTCATGGAGCCAATGGCAAACAGTTGCTCCTAACTTAGCAAATTAGCATCTAACTCAGCGGCTGCTCTTACAGAGGCTGACATCCGGCGCACACTGAATGAACGCGCGCACACACACAGCCACACATACAGAGACGTCACGCCTGCTCATTAACACTCACACAAGCACGCACACGCCCGTAAGGTATGTGTGCGTGTGCCTGCTTAGCACATGGCTGCTAAACACTGGAAACAAAAAGAAAGCTCTGGTGGGGAGATGGAGGGGAGGAGGTGAGGGGATGGGTATACCACGGGGAATATGAGGCTGAAACTAAAACTAAAACTAAAGACAAACATGGTGAAATATCACCAAAGAAAGAGTTTGGAGATAGGTGGAAAGGTTTGAGGACAGTGCAACAAAGAGCCAATCCAGCTGGAAAAAGCAGATTGTTTTGGACATGTTGATGCATCAGTGTTTTGGTTGCCATACCAAGTAGTCGAGTGCAACAGGAATATACATATATATTGCTCTGAATGACAATACAACCCTCTTGAAGTGACAGTCACATTGTGCTTCAGTCTAGGAAAAAAGATTATCATCTCCATCCAGCTTTACAACGCCTGTCCATCTTTCCAAACTTTCTCCCTCTCTGTTTTTATGTCTTGCGCTTCTCTCGCTTGTTTCTCTTCACTTCCTCTTGTCTTCATCTCACACACAGACACACACACACATTATCTGCCAATTTCCCAATGCATGGTGCGCTACGTACAAGCTGAGTCAGCAGGGCCCTCCATTTGAATGGCTTTCTGATTTCTGCTACAGCGACAATCACTCCCTGAGAATCCAGTGTGGAGGTGTGTGTGTGTGTGTGTGTGTGTGTGTGTGTGTGTGTGTGTGTGCGTGTGGGTGTGTGTGCATGCTCACTCGCAGGCTGGTGTGTGTAAGTGGTTGTGGATAACGCTATGAGTCATACTAAATAAGACCCTCAAAAATCACTGTCCTTTCTTTTCCTTGTTGCAGAGTTTGGAAGCACAAAAGAACCCAGCGCAGAAGCAACCCAGAGGGGAAGAGAAAAAGAAGAAATAGCACAATTTCTTCAGAGTCCTTTGAATAGGGGACCATAGTGAACTAAACAGCTGTGGACCCATACATGCAGTTGTAAAGGAGGACATTTTCAGCCCCGTACTTAAAGGAAAGATAGACTGAAGGAAATAGTGTCGCTATGATAAAACTTCAGACAGCTTTTCAGCAATTGCAGGTTTCCTCTTGGCTGTGGATAATATAAATCTTTGGATTTATAGGTAGTTTTCACTTGAAACATGTGTTGGATCTTGAATTAAACCATTTTGTGTACTTGCGGGGGGATGAAAAATGGCTGCTGCGCTCAGACTGAATGCAGAAACAGTGACATAAAGTGTAAAATAAAGCAAAACACCTTTCTTTCTTGTCTTTCTTTCAAAGTGTGAGACAACAGTTCTTCCAGTTGATTACAAACGAGCAATTAAAAAGAACACAGCAACACAATCACAAGATGACACCCCATTAATTCTAATCAAAGTTGCCATCTTTTTCAGAATCACTGGGGAGGGGAAGAGATCTTTTTGGGCCCAAGTGTGTCACATGCAATACTGAAGTGTATGTCTCCTGGGCACTTACGTAATTAACATACAAACACACATATGCATACACACATGTTAAACAGAAGTCACGCCTCATTTCTTCTACTCAATGAATCATTTAAGAGATGTTATGTATATCCACACAGACATCCAAACCAAAACGACATAATGCAGTCAGTAATGTAAATCTGGGTTTGTTTATAGAGTCTCAGGAGAAGGACCATTTGAAAACCAAACATTTACGCAAAGTTTAATCGGCACCGTTTAATTTAGAAGACTGTCTGCTTCATGTAAATCTGCCTCAAGAAGAGAAGAGAGAGAGACACAGAGAAAGACAAACACTTGAGGGAATGCATGCAAACATACTGCGTGAAGACATATTTTCAGTATACATACACAAAGACTTTGCCATTCAGGTACAAGCACGGCAGTGTAAGGAGAGGAAGAGGCAGGGAGCGCAAATGAATGAAAGAGCTGGGGAGAGGAATAAACAGAGAAGAAGAACTACAGGATGGAGAGCAAGAGGAGATATGACGTGACTGTACTAGTTCTTGTTGACAAAGCTCGCTTCTCCGAAGCCAAGATCTAAATCATCCCCACATAAACACCTCCAGGTTAGGGGGATTTATTTCTTTCATGTATATTTTTCCTCGTCAATCCTTTGCTTTGTTATCTTTCTGGTGCTGTTTTTCTCTCACTTTCTGCCTGTTGTCTCTCTCTTAACACCCACACACTTTCTCTCTACTTTCCTCTGCTTCCATGTATCCCTGTCATTCTTTCCATGGCAGTGTCATTGCACAGTGCAATCAAATGAGATGATCCGCTTGCCGTCGATGCATTTTAGCTCTCTGTAAGCCCGGCTCCAAACGGAGCAGAGGCAGTGGGTCGACAACTTCAGATTTATTGTAAGCTACGTGCAGACAGGCCTCCTTCAGAAATGATGTCCATGGTTAACATGTGAACCATTCGGTCAGAGGGAACCCGTAGTTCATTTTCTGATCCTTATCCACTGGTTGATTCCTCATATTTCCTATCTGTCTCTCACATTTTCCACACGGAGTTCTTCTACTTCTTCGTCTCAGTTATTGTCTTTTGCGACTGTCGCTATTTTAGTCATGAAGACATTGGACAAGTGACGCCTCTCGCATCTAATAAACAAGCTAAGTATTTTCTTCCCGTAGTCTGGCCAGCACGCTGATGTTGGCTCCAGGGAATGGCCGGCCTGGCAGCTGGGTGTCCACAGAGTAGAGAGGATGGAGTTGTATAAAAATCTGTTTCTGTAGAATGGCTGAACTATGAATTACTGACTTTTTGGCTTGCTGCCAGGAGTTGGCAAGCTAATCATTGATCACTGTCAGGAATGCATTTTTCTGAATTCATCAATATTCTGCAGGGCAGTTGGGAAGCTTCTATGTGTTGGATGTGGCCTGTGGGCCTTCAGTGGACGATCACTGTTTTAAGGCATCGTCAGCAGGCAATTTTATTTCCAGCAATTATCACCTGAAGTATTTTTCCATCTGAAGTATTTTTCCATCATACTCTTGCTTCTTACAGACATTCTGCCGTGCACATGCACACACACACAACTACAAACATGTCCACAACATGGTCAGCAACGGCCACCTGCGCCATGAGACCGTCCCAGTTCAAATGAAATCTCAGTGCTGAAGTGTTTACACATGAAGATCAGAGTTAGTGTCTAATCTGGCTCCAAAGCACCGCTGCTAAAATTTTACATATTGACATGATGCCACAAACATCCCGCCTGTCCTGTCCTTCTCTCATGCTGCTTTCCATGTGCTCCGTGTGTCCATCCCTTGCCCTCCCCTTCTGTTTCCGTATCTCCATATTACATCAAAAAGAAGAATGCTTGACTCACAGCAGCAGAACCAGCTCAACTGACAGACTAAAAAAGACGGCCTAAAAATAATGTGTGTGGGTTGTCTCTGTTACTGCTATAGGCTATACCCTATACTATATAATATACAACCATGGACAAATCTAGTCCTTTTGTTGTTTTAATGGCCTGCTATTCATGATGTGAGCTGTGTAATCCATTCTGTTTTATCCATCGATGCAAAGAGTGTGCTAATGGGAAAAGTCATTAATTTGTTGTGAAAGAAAAATAACATTTCTATGCAGAAAGAAGTAAGATGAAGACTGATAATTCAATCTATTTGCATTCTGTAGGCACTACGAGTTTCAGTTGGTGCTTTTCCATTAAGCTACAATCTGTAAATTTAATGCACACAAAGAAAATTTTACATGTCGAATGTGAATTAGAGGAGCTGATTTGTAATGCATCACAAGCTCTTAGGTATCAAGCCACCAGCTAATGAGCTGACAGTGCTATTTTTGAACATCTGCTGAAAAAAAAAAATACATGACACAACTGCTCCCAGCTTAAACTTGCTGGTGTGTTCGCAGACGTGCGCGTACAGAGGACTTTCTCGTTTGGAATTTTAAGCGACTATTGTTAATGCCAGGTGTTTTTCACCCGCCCCGCGGAGATACTTCACACTTAATTTCAAACTGAACTTTATGATCTGTATTATAAAAGCTCTCCCATGATGTGACCGCCAGTCATCACAGGTGTCACCAAAACATGCAATGTTGAGGATGAACAATTGAATCTAATTTCCCCCTCATTTTCTGTGTTTCTGTGTGAATTTCTCTCCTCTCTCTCTCATGTCCATTCACTCTCTCTTGGGTGTAACGTTCCTTCTTTTTACTCTCTATCAGCTAGCCTCTCTGCCTCCTTCAAATGTTTCTTTCCAAATGCGACTCCTTTTACATTCAGCCCATTTGCCCTTCTGAGGTGAAAACCTTTTGTCCGTTTGCACACGAGCCTCTGAGGTTCAAAGCTGCTAGTCCAGACAGTTGAACTCTGAACTGCGACACTGTGCAGCGCGGGCTGGAGTTCGGCCAAATGGGTCATTTCCACACTCACCTTGACCAATTAAACATTCTGTTGGTGGGTAGATAATAGGGCTTTGTGCACACACGCACTAAATTTGCAGACTCGTGTTGAAAATTCAGAGCAGATGCACACGTGCACACTAATGGCCAAGCACAAACGGGGATATCTGCTGCGGCTTTCTTTATAATCGTGATTAATTCTTAACCACGCAGCTTTGGGTCTTCATTTTCGTGCAGGTTTTGCTCAATTGTGGAACATGTATGCATTGAGTGTGTGTGCATATGTGTGAAAGGGAGACACCAGATCATACATTATCCTGGTTGCTGAAGCATGAAGCCAGGCCCTAGAGGTACAGTACAGACTGTTCTATCGATCTTCATTCACAACCTCCTGGCTGCCTGGTTCACCTGTGCAGGTCTGCACACACAAGGAGAGATGAAATGGAAACCAGAAAGATGAAAGTAGCAATATTATACCAATACCCCTCCACACTCAAGTTGAATGTGGAACAGTATTTTCAGTCATTCCTTCTTTCATTAGTATGGCTGTTGTCTGTGTTTCGCTTGTTTTGTGTCCTACAGGCAGACAGCAGAGACACAGGAAAATGGTTCAGATGGCCTTGTGCCTTCCTTTGATGCACCCAAACATAGGGCCCTGTACTAAACATAGCATCCACGTAACACAGTAATTTATGTCCTTGAATTCAGTGCAGTAAAGTTAAACTATGTAGAATATTACACATCATCCATAATTCAAAGTGAATCCTCTTGAAATTGCAGCAGTAAACCAGGCATGCTTAGACTACATGTTGATATTGTTCTTGATAATAATGCCTGACGTTTCATTATTTTAAAAGTATCCAGGGATCTGCAATTCCTTTTCTATGTGAAATTATGTTCAAGGCACCAAAAGCAATACTTTATAATAAATCTGCTGTAGATTCCTGTGGCTGTAAACATTATGTGTGTCACTTTCTAAAATGACTCGATCAGGATTCTGGCTAGTGAAGTGGATTAGGAAACTATTACAACACACAGTTGGACAGCAACAGTGGCACCTGTGTTCTCAACAGGGTGTGTGTGTATGTGATTGTGTGTGTGAACCTGTCCGTACAAAAAGTGAACTTTTGTTTCCATGAAAACTAAAACCACACAGAGCCAGGGTTTTAGTCTAGAAAACATGATCTGAAACACGATAACTCACGACGGCTTATTGACCAGCATGATCCGCTTCCTGCAAGATCTAACAGCGTGAGGTATGTGACCATGAGAGGAAGACAGGGAGAAGACAGGGAGCAAATACTGCTGACTCAGGTCATGTGGCTTCACATGCACTGAGTGGGGATAGAGACAGAGAGAGGGAGGAAGAGAAACAAAGAGAGTAGTGCAGTAATAATTAAGGTAAAAGGATGAAGGAAAGAGGCAGAGAAAGAGAGGACCAAATGGAGACAGAGTGAGGGGAAAAGATATAGAGAGCAAGGGAGAGACTGTGCAAGCACATACATACTTACACATGCCCTGAGAATAAATAGTGTTATGCATTTGATAATCTGATGCCTGGAGCAGAAGTACACAACCTGCTCTCCACATATGTCATGTTTAAACATTTTTCTCCTCAGTAATTCTTGACAAGCACACATTATTTTCAACAACATGTTAACATATGCGCACATACATACAATCAGATGTGAACTGCAGCCGCACTCTCTCAAAGCCTCAAAGCCCTTGATACACCATCAACACATGCATGCAAATGTACGCACAGACACAAAAAGGCAGAATCCTCTCCGTGACAGCTTGTTTGTGCTTGTCTTCGCCCAACTTGAACTGTTGCAGTTTGTCATTCTTCTTCTTTTGATTAATCATTGCTCACTTGTGATGAAATGCAAACAACAAGGCTGTACTTCACAAAAAAGTCCCAGTATTTCCGGAGATGTGATCTGAAGTTCTGTATATTTACAACACAACAGACCGCTGGGGAACTACTTCAAGGAACTACTGAAACGTACATCACAGTCTGTATCTGTTTGTAGGCGTTAAAGTTAGTAAAGGGATTGTTTTTAAACTACAGAGAATGGAAACACTGGTTTGCAAAGGTGTCTCTATAATAGGAGATATTTCCTGGCATCTGCTTATTTGTTAATGTTGATAATAAATGCTAATCATTGTTGTCATAATGACGAACTGGGCTCTCCATCATCATGACATTAGAGGAAAATGCCATCTTGGGACAGTTGGTAGAATGCAAACAAGGGCACTGTCACAATGGAACATCCCCCCTCCCCCATATCCCCATGATGACCATCATGGATGATGGGGAATCGTAAGGATATAGATGGTTGAAGGTGGTCACTTAAGTGTTTATACTCACTGTGAAGTCTAGTTTGGTGATATGTAAAACTCTTTACACCCAATATCCTGATTAATAACTGGTATATTTCCAGTGTAACTGCAACACCAGAGAGAATTAATCAGCTCTGCCTTTCAGAAAGAGTAGTGAGAAATATGGGAAGATATTACCACAGAAGTATGGAAAGAATAACAAATAGTACATGTTGCCAAAGATCAAAGGATAGCCTAGAGATGATTTTAGAAAAATACAAGTGATACCTTAGCTAAGTGACTAGATATAAAACAAATAAATGTCTGACGGCTTCAGAAGTGCAAGAACAAACGTGTGCTTGAACTTCAGAGCAGACACTTTGGGAAGCGATAAGCTATTGCTAGAACCACCTCTTTGTTGCATCAGGAAGTTCTGAAGTGAGAACTAAAATGTCAGAAATGTTATCGGCTTAGAACATGACAATGCTTCTGCGCGGCTGTTTAGCAAGTCGGGATTACAACCAGCAGTTTCAGCGTCTAGTCTGATGAGCCGTCTCGTGAAAAGACTGTCTCTGCCATCACCCTTTCTCTCATCTCCAACACGAGTCACAGACAGCCATTGCTCAAACTCTGTGAACCAAAAATCGCACTTACAATATAACCCCGCAATGCTTTGCACCATGAGAGTTTTCTTGCTTTACCTTTGTTGGCTTGCAATGTTTTTTTGTTTTTTTTTTCGCAGATCTGATTTTGCTTTTCACAGACACATAACAGGCGTCTCTCTCTTAGGTTGACAAGTGGTGATTTTCGCTGGCTGAGCTGACAACAATCACTAGCAAGTCTCATCAGCAACCCTTTATTGCTGGAAAACTATAGAATTCTATTACTTCAACATTTGTAGGAGAAAAACCAGGACTCTTGTCACTCTGCGTGCAAGATTTTGAGCCATTTTAGCTCAGCTACCACAGCTCAGGCCAAGAAAAATGATTCTAATTGTTTGATGGGCAGATGTACAACTATAAACACAAAAAAGGAACTTAAGTCTGTCTGAGCTTAGACCTTGTTTTTTTTCACAGTACAGGGTGTGGGCAAAATTAGACTTTCAAATCTTAGCTTTAACATGACAACTCCTGGCTGTGCTTTCAGGTGACACTCCACTATACCTTCTCCACTCTGCTCCTCTGTCTCATTGCATCTCTACCCTTGCCTCCCTCTCGTCGGGCTCCTTCAGTCTGTGCCCCAGAGAACTGCAGGAGACGTTTTTGTCCTTCGTCTGACACATTGTGCTCTGGTGATTTATACCTCTGCATCTCTACCTCTCTCTTTCTCTTCCCCCCCTCTGTGTCTCTCTGTCCCCTCCACTTCTACCTCCTTGTAGCTCTTGCTCAATGTCCATTTCTGTCTTGTGGGCCTCTACACACATATACCTGCAAACACACTGTCACAAGGACACCAGCGCAGACACACACACACACACACACACATGCACACACAAAGAAACAGCCCCAAGCCTCACTGAGTGTAGGAGAGAGGTCTCTAATCCTGTCCCAGGGAGAGTGGGCCTGCTGGGGGATTAGAGTAGGGCTGTGGGTGGCTCAAAAGATGGAGGGCACAGAAGGGTGGGCAGCGAGAGAGAGGGTGTGAGAATGAGTAATACTGCTTTCAGATGGACACAGTGATGTGGGCAAAACCTGTGGTGGTGGTCGATCTGAATGAGTCAATGTGCATCATGCAAACCGATTCTCTGCCTTCTTACCGAACTGGGGGGAACATAATAATTCACTGACTTCCCAACTCAAGTAATGACGGACAGAAAGTGAGTGACAGGGAGCGCGCTGGGCCCTCTTCCTGCAATGGTCAATCCAATTGTTTCTACTCAGATTGTAAGCGAATGCTGTGGAGGTACAGCTCACGAGTTCAACTGTGGTCACCACTGACAACAACAGCAGACTGGATGTTTCACCCCAACCTCCTTTTCTTCTCTCAGCTTTCTCAGATACAGAACATAGACTGTACGTAGCGAACATTTTTCCTCATTACTGCACGACTGTCAAATAAAATTTGGTTCAAAATGAGCAAGTGTGTGTGAGTATGAGTGTGTTTGTGTACAGAGAAAGCACTCGTGCAACACTAATCCCACTCACACAGATTCAAGGCACAGTAGAGTAACCCAGTGGAGATGGGTGTAAAAGTCCCCCTATCCTACATCTACTTGTATTTGTGGAGATAAAGGCAGAGAACAACATACATTAAAGACATTAATTATATTGTGGCTATGCACAGACCATTTAAATAGAGAGACAGTGTGCATAAACACTCATCCTTTCAATGAAAAATCCTATGGGGTTTCCAGTTTGCTGCCATGAAATCTGGTTTCTTTCTGAGTAAATAAGATAAAACAAAGTGTGTTTCTCTTCCTACTTTTTCTGCCTCCTTCCTCCTGTTGGCATGTCTCCCACGCCAGCACTACTTTGTGACAGGAAACAGCATGTGTGCCAGCCTTCCCTTTGATATGGAACATCAGGAGCAGTTTCACCGCACCGCCAAACACAGGTTTGCTGTTCAGACAGAGCATTCAAAGCAAGGCCACTGTCACATGTCTGCTGCTTTGCCTACATGACTGTTACACATTCAGACGTCCGTGTCATATACGCACAAATGCAAAGCTAGATGCACACACAAGGATATGTGCATCAGTCTTGTGTGACTACAAAGTAAAACTGAAAACAGAGTTGGGGTAGATACCTCCATGGTTACTGTCACAATACCCATATACATGCTGATACACACTGCATCATGCGAATGAGAAAGAGTTCCCTGAAGCTCTTTCTCGTGATTGAGATGTCTCACACAAACTTGCACTTTGCATGTGTCGTACCCCCAATTACGGCTCCCAATAACGACAGTCGGCCTCGTTTAAAATAGCTCTCCAGTGCAAAGATTTTATGCTTTGGGCCAAATTCAAGCCCAAATCGTGGCTTATGAAAAATGTATCATGGTGCCAAAAAAAATTTCTGGATTTATTTTCTACAATTGTCTGTCAAAGTACTAAACACCACACTATTATACCATTATTGAGGGTATGAAAGCCAAAATAACACGTGGTCTCTTATTCATTAACCTGGTCATAACTGATAATGGCGCAAGAGTATTTTAGGTCCCACTGTCCTTTTGTTTTTTTAAAAAGTGATTTGATTATCATACTGCTTTTACATGTTATGTTTTTTTCTTGGTGCACTGAATATGCTTAAATGTGCCCTAATTTAACTCCAATGACAAGTCTAACACAGATGGCTTTTTAGGGGCATTTGGTTCTGCTATGACTGTTTTTAAAAAAATTATTTCCACTAATTTGCATTATGACTCAGCTACAGCGTCCCTGAAATTTTGTGGGAGATGATGCCTTAGCAACAATTAACCTTTTGACACGCGTGCATTATGCTAAAATGTACACCAAATGACCACTCATGAATGGTGATTTTGACACAGCTTAACCGTGTCTATTTTGATTCTGCTACAACAAATGATACGTGGGGGAGGGTTTGACAGCTGTCTCTGTGCGTATATGCGAGTGCCTGTGTGTGTCGGCGAGAGGACTTAAATCCAAACCGAATGCAGATGATGGGCTTAATCCGGCCGTTCACTAGGTCATGCTGAGGATAGCCACTGTGTTTTAAAGCCGACCACATCGTACTGAAACACAATCCTGCATCATGAAAGCAGTATACAGGGTATCCATGCATCCATCTATGTGTCCATATATCTATACAGCCAGTCTGTATGACATAAAAAAAATAAACGTGTCGCCCTCGTTTGATGACTTTAATTCCCTAATACAGAACAAGCACATGGAATCTAAACAGCCTGTATATTATATAATTCGAAATAATCATTTGCCAAAGGAAACATAAGATGGACAGATAGGGCAGACAGACAAAAAGTGAATGGGGAAGAAGAAAGAAGCCTCAGAATGAAATGAAAGAGACAGCAGCGTCGGAAATAACAAAGAGTAGGAGAAACATAGTGAGAGGGAGACAGAGAGGAAGTAAGAGTGGTGCGCTCTGTGTCTGACCCCTCTCACATGAGCCTCCCAACAACACTAGAAACCTGTTAACAACAGGAGTCCATTTAGCTTGGAGTGACTACAGTTGGGGTTTAGAACTGGATTCTGCGGCACCCTTTCCATTAGTAACACCAGATGTAGAAGAACACGCAGGCACATACACACACACAGGAACGAACAAACAAACAAAATCCATTCACAGAAAAAGGGATGCGCACCCTTTTCTCAGAGGTTGCAAATGTTCACCCTCTCGTCCATTTAGCCTTCCTTCGCTGCTGAGTCCCTATCAGAAAGTTCACAAGGAGAGAGTACAAAATGGAGAGGCAAGCGGGAGTGGAGGACCTGTATCCTCCAAGGGAATCAGCTGTGAGCCCAAGAAACAACACTGGAGAGGAGAGGACAGCGAGTGGGCGCAAGAGAGGACAGAAAGAGAATAAGAGGTGAGAAGAGAGATGAGAGGAAAGGTTAGAAAATCAGAAGAGCTGAGAGGCAACTTCAAATGTTAAAATTTAAAATGTCAAAGTTGGGACAAGGTTCCTGATAGAGTGCCTTTCTGCATACAGTGGCATGCTGGTAGAGCCAAAATTGTAATAGGGGCATTTCACATCAGTTCAGGAGAAGTCAACAAACTGTATATGGCGGTATCTTTAACCACTAAACATATTGATTTCAATTTCCAAATTTAAGTATACAGCACAAGCTGTTTTCCAGAAGGTCTGAAAATATTATACAACTGATAAAATGCAGGTGGTAGCTGACATGTAGCACTTTCTTCTCTCAGTAACTGCTCTGGTGCTGGAATATAGTACTGAGACTTTCTGAGGTGTTGCTGGCCTAATTCTGTTAAGCAGATGTGCCCACATTATAGCTCATGATGTCTCTCCACCCGCACTACTCAGAAAGATGGAGTAGGTCATTGATGTATTGTGTTTTTACAACCTATATTCTGTAAACTAACTTGTACACAATAATGGCTGATCAAATGACTAAAACTTTGTCGTAAATAAAAAAAAACATACAAATATCTGATAGTTTTTCAGCAAATTTGCATAAATAGACATGAAACATACCGATCCAAAGCAATTCTGAATGAAGAAACATGAACAAAATATTTCTCAATAATGCTTCCCTGCTCCTGTGAGGCCACGTCACTGCGCCACCACGTTTTGCACCACACATAACATAATGGCATTGTCAACTTGCGACACAAGCGTACAATGTGATGACACGACAGAGAGAAGCCTTTCAGCTGCAAAAGGAATCAGCCCTCTAGCTGTTATTGTTTCGGTTTTAGGTCAATTTAATCAGAATTATGCAAACCTCCTGCAGCCAGTCTGGGGCCCCCTTCAGGAGGTCTGCTGTCACAGGGTTAAACTTCTGGCCTCCAGATGAATGCTCACTGTGGATAGCACAAGAGCAACAACAAATAGTGACATTATATAGTTGATCTCTTTGCACCAATTATGGCTATGTCAGGCTAAAAGGACTACAAAGTCATGGGACATAACCATTTCACGAATCTGTGCTATTGAAGGGAATGTTATGAGTGTGGAATTGTAGGCTTGTCTTCTTTTCTCTCTGTGGATCTATGCAGGGATGTCAGTAGTCACATCTCTAGCAAGATGCTAAGGAGAAGAAACTATGATTAAAAACAAGAGCCAAGAAATATTATCAGCCTCAGTTATAGAGTTCTCCAAAAGGAATAAAGTGACTAACAAGAGACGGCTCTGTTAATAACAGGCTGAGCATTCAGAGGAGGCACAAACCACCGAAGCTACCAGCAATTATTCTGCATTTGTATTAAATCTGTCACAAGCAAAATAAACTAATTTCTCATGAGTCTTACACACAAACACACAAGGAAACAAATACGTGGTCATGGATGCAGTTTTCCAAGAAGACACACCCAGCCCCAGCCGCAGATATACATCCGCTTTGAAAACTTCTGAGTAGAAGCAGAGGCTTTGTCTAGCTGCTAATGTAGCCTTTGTAACACGGACAGTGATTGATGATGGAGGTTTACAATATGTGTGTGTCTATCTGCATCTGTGCACATGCTTCTGTGTGTACATGGAGACAGTTTTTTTCTCCATGTCAGTCTTATTTATGTGTGCTTTTCTTTGAAAATTCCCATGAGAAAAGAAACATATATAAATAAATGTTTATTTTAAAAGATAGGAAAGGCAAAAACACAGCAGGAAGATAGATAAGGAGAGCTCAAAAGAGGGACATGGTGAGAGAGTCAGACAAATAGAGAGGAAGACAGAGAGACAGGGTCTAACTGATGAGACAGATGAGGCAGCCAGTGAGTGACAGAATGCAAAGGGGAGTGAAGGAGACAGAGACAGAGAAAAGAAAGGTTTGCCTTAATGTTATTCCGAGCTTCAATCAGCGCTCACCCCGCTCTGCTCCCGCCCAATCATCTTAGCAACACGCTCACACACGCACACACACACGCGCACACACACGTATCTTTCTGCCCATCAACTTTAGCCTGACAGTCTGAGTGCCATGGCAACGGTACACATAGGTTTAAACAGAGCAAGCTCTGCGAGAAAAGAGAGCTGAGGATTTTGGAAATGGATAGATGCATGAATTTATATATAGACTGAAAGACACACACACATAAACGCAATGAAAATAACTGGTTGGCAGACAGGTGAGGTGGTCACACTGAAAAGCCAAACTGACAGAGGGGGAAAAGTGTGTTTAGAGAAAGTGAGTGGACCAGCGCTGAAGGAACGAGGGAAGAGGACGAGACAGACATGAAGAGAAAGAGATAAAGCCTGGGTTTAGACAGGCCTTTATGGGTTCACAGACACAGACACCCTTTGAAGTTGCGAGGAGATTTTGGGCTTACAACTCTGACAACAGCGACTGGAGGAAGGCGGAAATTTGATTAAAGTTATGCACACAGACATGATGAGATACCAGAAATCAAGGAAACAAGATCACATCAAAAATGGATTATGGCAAAAAGAAGATGAAGGGAAAGGAGATGGGCTACAAAGAGTTGCACACATGCTCCATCATTTCAGAATTGGAATAATGCAGACAGTCTTTTAAAAGTAATCAGTGAAAGCTTCACACCTCAGATTTTGGCTTTGACATCATTAACACAACCTGTTTGTAGTTGGAAAAAGGGAATTGCTTTCTCTTCATCACTACGAAGCAAGGGACACAACCACAAGAGCGAAGAACAATAAAAACATGTACTACACACACGTACTGTGTCTACAATTTAGTTCTACAGAGAAAACAATAAACTGAACTGTGCAACATGGACTTGGTTTCGTGAGATTTTTGTGAGAGTTACTTGCGACGAAGTCTTGGAGTTTAACGCTCTTCCCCTTCTCATGAGGCAAAGGTCGCAATAATGATGCCGTTCAAAGTGCGGCTCTCTCCCTGGGAGACCGGAATTGAGTTTGGAAATTACTGGGTGATGGTGGGAATTGGGCCGGTTCAGGTTGGTCCAGCTTGTTTAGCGCTGAGAGTGGTTCTGGGACTCCACAAACTACTGATGAGCCAGCTGGAGGCATCGTGTGTTTCCCCTGCCACTGCCCATCCATCCAATTAAATGCTGCATTCGGTCCTACAGCAACGACGCATACTGTGAGGCACTTCGAGCCAGAACTGTAGAGGCATTTGTGGTGACGCTCTGTGCAAGCCTCTCCCTCCAGATGGGTGGAGTCGGGTCAACGGGGAGATGAGGCTCACCTGTTCTGGCTTCAAGGTGTATAAGCTTGGGGCAGTAAGACAAAACATAATTAGTAGGTACAGCTTGTAATCTAAATATGAGTGTAGTCCAAAATCCTTCAGGAGGTAATTGGGGTTTTCAAGAACAAAATATGAGTCACGTCTAGTGGTACAAGCCATAGTTCTCCATGAAACAAAATACATCTAATATTGCCTCTTGGATTTATGAATGTTCAATTATTCCATATATCTTATTGCTCAATAACTTGTAGTAATAGTTTCTTGATAGCAACAGCTACAACAAAAGCACCAGAACAAGCTAATTGCTTATTAGAACAAGCCAAATAGAGTATAACTTGATACGGAGATATGCTGTAATAATCTGGGATAATGAATTAACTCCCTGGATTAAGTCTGAGGTTAGAAGTGTCGATGTTATCCTTGATTCAGACCTAAGATTCTAGTCCCTCATCAACAAGGTGATGAAACCTTTGTTCTTCCACCTTAGAAACATTGCTAAAGTACGGCTATTCATAAATCAAAAAGATGCTGAAAAACTGATTTGTGCCTTTATTTCACGATGACTCGATCACTGTAACTAACTAACTTTCGTTTTTCACAACCTCAACCTTATTTGTAGCATTAAATTTGCCCATTTACTCACCCAGACAACTTTGGTGGCATTTGGAGTCGTTTTGAAGAAATTAGCCCCAGAGGAGCGGCGCGTACATCCGTATAATGCGAGTACTCGGGGCATCCATGCGCAGCCTCTATATAACGCATAATCTGCGGCGAAACTCGTTCATACTCGTTGCCATATTTTGTTATGATATGCTGGTGCTATTCCCCTCTGAGCCGGCGGTTGGCCAGTTTAGCTGTAGTTTGGCACAGAGTGACAGTTCAACCATTTGCCCATTAATATCTCTATAAGGATTATTAAATGGCAGAGATGCTACTGCATAGCAATTAAGATCACACACAACAACAACTTCTGTTTTGTTGTGAAGAAATCACTAACTAAGCGGCTTCCACTGCATGGCGCGCTGTACAGTTTATTCCTTGATTCCTTTGGTCTAAGGAAGCTAGTGTCAGGCGAGAGTCCCCAGAACACACAACACCGAAACCTCTCAGCTCATGTGCTCTGCTTCATTATTTCCAAGCCCCTCAGGCGTGAATTTGGCTCACAGCAACCTCCGGCTTTATTTGAATAAAATCGATCTACTCTTGATTACGGCGCTGAAAATTGTGTCCACGCTTGACAGCGTCACACCCTCAATTTGTTCTAACAAGCAATAAGATGAAAATACAACCCAAAACCCCAACACCGGGTACCTAAATGCAAATGAATGCGTAATCGCGTGACACACACCACATACATACACATGCCCACAGCCGCAAAAAGGAAGGCACACAGTGATGCGGAAAGATGTGGGCAGATAAACACATAAATCCCTGAAAGCTTAATAACACACACAAACAGAAAGACACTTCAAACAGTAACTCATTAGAAAGCTTGCCGAGGCAAAAAAGGAGAGGGAATGTTGAATAGGTGTGGGCTTCAAAACACAACATATGCAGCATTGTTGAAAGCATGGATGCCTCACTCATGACATCTGACTGAGTTTTCTTTCGCATCTATCCTCACCACAAGACCATGATGTAATTTGAGCCAGTACAGAGGCTCCAATGCAATGTCCCATCAAGTATTTCTGTTTTGTAGGTTTAAATATGTGAAGATAAATAAAAAGTCATTTAAGTCAAATAAAAATATCATTCAAGCGCATATTTTCAGTCCTCATTGGAATAAAATTGGGCTTTATTTTCAAAGCATTCGAAGGTTTATGAGTCAAACAGTGTCAGTATTAAAAAAAACAAGTTGTGATGACATGAATAACACCAGTGTGAGCGAGTCAAAATAATATTTGTAGCCACTCTGTGCTCCATTTCTTGCATTATCAAAATGAAGTTAATGCATCATTAACAATTAGTTTGTGTTTTCTCCACATTTTTCTTTTCACTTTGTGTTACTGGGCGACGTGTAAGCTGTGCTCAACACAAGAAGACACAGGGACATTAAGCACAGGGACATTAAATTTGTCTAAAAATCTCTTTTAAATGATGTGTTCCTTTAAAAATGCAAATATGTTTCAGTGAAAAAACAACAAAAAATCTATATGAATCTAGTGAACTATATATTAAACCATTTATAACCCTTGAAGTGAAGTTTGGGAGTGCAATGTGCCAATAGATTTTACACCTTTAGGGATCCAGGTAGCCACGTTCTCCACTAAAACTCCTCCTCCTTTCTCTGTCTAGGCTTGTTTCTGCAAGGATCTGCTCCCGGTGTCTGCAAACACTTCTCACTGTGTGTCACTTTCTCTTCTTCTTGCTCTCAATCTGTCCCTCCATCTCACTCTTTTTCCACCTCAACCCACATTGTAGTCAGTTTTTTCTACCTCTCTTTATATATGCAATGTCGTATTTGTTATGAAATACTGTTAAGTATTAAAAACTTGCACAATAAATAATGTAAAAGGGGGCTTGGAAGTGCAAAAATAGGCCTTTAGAGGTCTCTGTCCTGGATGTGTGTGTAAGTTTGAGTGAGCTGTCACTCATTTTCCACATTTTTCATAAGTTATTCAGAATCAGAACTGCCTCCCGTCCAGCTGAACATTTTCTTTATTTTCTTCGTTTCACAGTTTTTTTCAGAGCCTCTCCTGTAGTCCCTTGTGTGTATGTGCGTCTGTCTGTGGCGGGGGTTTGTGTGTGTACGCATGTGAATGTGAGAGATCACAAGTAAATGTTTTTATGTGTGTGCGTGTGTGTTGTTCTCCTCACTGTGGCAGGTGACAAAGAAAAAAGAGGAGGTTGAGAGAAGAACAGAGCAGAGGAATCAAGGAGAAATTAGAGAAAAGAGAAGAGAGATGCATGTGGTGCGGGTAGAGAGGCTGCATTGAGTGGCAGTGAGTGGGTTGCTTTCACAAAAGAAAAGTTTGAAGAGGGTTTAAAGACGAAACAGTCAAAGCGACTCTGAGGGATATGAAGGTTTTTAACTCAGTAACAAGGCCAGGTAATAAAATGAAGGCTGCATTGATAATGGTCATGATGCAATCAAAACCTTCTATCATAAACTGTAAAGCTTTCGATGCTGTCACCGGCGGATATTATGGGCACGCTGCTTGTGATTTAGCTGCAGAGGAACTGTTATGAATCAGTGCTAAAGAGAGTGAAACCAGGACAGAGAGCAAAAGAGGAGGAGGGAATGTCAGGAAAAAGAGAGACGATGAAAGATGTGAAATGAGAGGGAAAAGAAGAGGTGATGGGTGGAGGCCATTTTAATCATTGTAAGGTGAAGGAAAGTAAGAGGAACAACGGTGTGAAGTGATATATTATTCATAATCAGCTGACTTGGTACATTATTTAACAAACACAATCTCAGTGGAAAGGTGCTACCTGCAGCCACCCGTTTGTTATTAATGGCAGTCTGGAAGAACTGTCTTTCTACGAGCTTACGCGCCACAAAAACACGTCACAAAAAGACACACTCTGACGCAGACCCCCTCCCCCCCCCCCCCCCCCCCCCCCCCCCACACACACACACACACCCCATTCTCTGCATATAACAAAGGAACTCTCATCACACGGTGAAAGCTCTGCAGGACTTCAAACACCCTTGATCATTGCTGCATGTTATGCTCCTCGTTCAGTACAGCAGGTTGCAGCTGTTTTTGCTCTCCTGTGCCGTTCTCAAGGCATCAATATTTACAGCCATATAAAATTTCATTCACAGCTCTCGCAGGGGTGGGGAGAAGGCCCTGGGCATACTTGCGTCTGCACAAAACATAACTTTGAACAGTAGAAGAAGAAATTAGGAGGCGTCGTTGTAACGAGGCCTACCACCAGAAACGCATGTGCCCACTGGCCAAGGATTGATTCTGCTCCCCTGTGTCTGCTCTACTCATCTACTTTCTCAATAAAGAAATAATACCATGGAGAGTAGAATGCCCATTCTCCCCTTAACGAAAACTACAGAGTAGAATCCTGAGGGTATTTTCTGTGAGGGATTTTATTTTTTGATGTAAGAAAAAAAAAAAAGGAGGTGAAAGGATTTCATTTTTGACACTGTAGAGGTACTTGGATTTTAGTGGATTTGTCTCGCAAGCCATTCTTTCAGGGTTGTCAAGAGGGGCGCTCTTTTGTCGAGAGGGAGACCTACTGCTGTTAAGCTGCACTTGAAATGGTGGGTAGTCATTTGAACAGGTTGAACAACGAAAACGCATGCGTGTGCGTTGCAACCTAGTTGGCATGAGTCATTGTTTTTTTTCAACTCATATTTGCCTCTAAGCAGGTTGTTTAGCAGCACTTTGCAGCTCTGTGATAACAAGATGATAATGGATGAATGTTGTGTTAACTTCAGAGAGAGGAGCCATGTAATAGCAAAACCACCTGTTTCTTCTTACTTTTATGGTTAAAAAAGTATTTTCCTGAAAACACAAATGGCAGTTTCTATGAAATTATAATGGATCAGGGTTGGACTGCTATAATCAGAGACCTACAACATCCACATTGAGCACATAGTGGCATTTGTCAATATATCAGGACTGACTGTTATCCAGACGCTCCTAAATCTGCACAGTCTTTCAGATTGCAGTCTAGCCATATTTTTCATGTTTTCAACAATAACACTAGCAGATTCTCTACAGATGGAGATTACAAATGCTTGACAGAGCTTGACAAGCATGTCACTGATTCCATCTTAAGTGTAGTAAAATTACTACTTCTATTCCAGTCCTTGATGCAAGACGAATTGTAGTCAGCTAAGACCCTTATTAAAGCATAGCTTACAGTCACATCACCAGGGGGAAGAGGGCAGGGGCTATCACAGTGCAAACCTGCCTTGACATCAATACATTTCCTCTCACCTGCTAAACTGTGGCACTATGTGTTACTGTTAGATAGAAACAACTTCCAGAGAGTAATAGTATATCTTGTTTTCAGATAAATGCCTTTGTTGTGTCCATAGTGAATGCTGAAAATGCATCCTCGGGTGAGTTCTGAGGTGAAAGAAGTTATTATGCACCATTTGCAGTCAGCACATGGAGTGTAAATAATTATCATGTTTCAGAAAAACAATCACCAACATGTTGTTTCAGTGTGTTTCAATACTGTAATGTTAAATAAATGAAAGACAACTGGATCGAGGCACGTACTACTATGCACAAAAGGAGATACATTTAATTTCAAGCCTTTCTGCAACAAAGTACACTGATCTTCTAATGCAGAAAAAATAATACTCTTCTACAAAACTAACCTCAGATACTGAAGCACATATTGATTCTTTTTTATTCTAATGTTTCCAACAAGTTGTATTCCCAAAGAAATAACGAAACAACAAAAAAGAAATCCTTATGTTGTGTCAGGTTCAATGTGTACACCAATTGAAGCCTCACAGGACAATGCCAGTTTGGAGGAGGCTAAAATAGACAAAACTGAAAATATTGAAGTCAAAGAAAGCATTTCACAATAGTTGGAACAGCATAAAAACTTTTCACTATTTAAGTACTCTGATGTCATGTGATTGTTTTTGTTTGATTTGCTGGTGACTAACATTAACTCAAGAGCTAAGGCATGAAACATGGCATGAGATTTAGTGTACCTATTAACGTGTGTGCCACAGAGGTGATCAAGTAACAAAAACATGTTAAAACAACTGACCAAGGCCCTGTCCTGAAACATGCTGTTTAATTTAAGTGCCTCCTCCATATACACTACACTGTGGTGCTGGCTACTGCATTGTATTTCATTTATCACTACTGTGCAGTACACATTCAGATGTCCCCTCTTGGGTATTCCATATATAAGTCGTTGTCAAGCATTTGTGTTGCATTGTGTAGCTCCTGTAATCTGTTCTTTAGTAGCATATTTTAAACATTGTGCTTAATCAAGTAGAGCAATTCCCTCTGTGGTTCCATACAAAGCAGCAACTTGTCTGTAAAAATGACTATGGAGACAAGAAGTCTGAACTGGCATCAGTGGTAGAATAAGTACTCAATTCCTTTCCTGGGGTAACAGTATCTGTACCACAATGGGAAAGAAGAAGAATTTCTGAAAAGCTGACATTTTGCAGATATTATTATCTAACAACCGCAATCATTTGTGAACCAGTCATTTTAAATTCAGCAAACTAGCATAAATATAGTGGAGTTAATGTACAACATTTCTTTCTGGTATATACTTGTTTTCTAGCTCTAACTGACATGACTTACGCTCCATTACAAAAAGAAATTTTACACAAATAGATACTTTCCAAAGATTTTCCAAGGTTTGTGGAAGAGCCCATTAAAGCCACGGTAAAGAGCTGGCTGTAAATCATGGAGTGGGATGACATTTTCCAGGGCGTTTTACTAACAGCGAAAAAAACCAAAGCCAGACAAAAATATTACATTCAACCTTTTCAACATGCAATTAAATCACATTATTTCTGTGAAGGTAATGTCATTTGTTACACTGTTGACTGATTACGCTACGCTTTATGTGACATTTATTAACAGTCAGCAATTTGGACCGTCATGCATTCATGTGGCTCACGTGTCTCTGTGTGATTTAACCCAAGGGACCAGCACGGTTGAGGAATGTTGCTATATATCCTTTTTTTTTAAAAAGAAAAATGTATGCAATGCTGTATTATATTGAAGAGCTACCATTGTGTAAAACAAACAAAATAATTGAACGGCTGTTGAACGTGCACCAAAAATGTCCAAAAACATGTTGTGTTTTAGTGTATTGCTCCAACCGTGCCTGATGACTAAACACATTTGCAGTAAAAATCTGGAGAAGCAGTTGCAGGCGCACAAAGTGTAGCACACAAACATTTGACTGCTCAGTACAGTCAGTCTGGTGGCCACTGATGGATATGCTGGACAATTTAGAGGTTAAGTGACTTGCTCAAGAGCACTATGAGAGTTGTTGCCGGAAAGGGGAAGTGCACTTCAGATCTTTTCAATTGCCCACTGTAGCATTTTCTTGTCTTGCCATCATATCATCTTGCTGTGATTACGGTGTTGTTCTTGTAATTCATTCTGAGTAAAAGCATCAGATGAGTGTATGGAGACACACTGAGAGCATAAAATGCTGAATGTAACAACAATAGAGCACATGTTGATCCTGATTCAGCTGCATATTGCTGGAAGATGTGTGGAGAACCCTGTTTCACACGTTGATGCTCTTTGAGAAGTTGCTGTGGATAAGCTGCTATCGGTCACACACTTTACAACTGGCTATATGAGAAACTGATGTCTGATAGTCTTATTCATTGGTTTCAACTCTTTCACGAGGCTGTCAAACAGCAAACAGGACAGCTGTAAGCTTTAAGGAAAGCAAGCCAAGAAGGAATGAAGATTGATGACTGGGTACATTGGCACGTAATGTGTCAGCAAATTTGTTAACTTGTGGTGTCCAATGAATGACACCTTTCCAGATACCTCACATGCACCTGCAAAAACTTTCCATGGTACCAGACAAGGGTTTACCAGATTTACAGGGCACAGTGGACAGTGACCTTCTGTGCGGTAGCTGCACCGTAACATTGAAGAAAATCCAGCAGTTACAACAAAAAGCCAACAGAGACCACGAAACACACTGAGCCAGTATTGTTAAACGTTGTTTTAGTCTATTCGACTGCTTTTTCAGGTGCATGGACCCCAAGATTAGCATAAAAATACAATGAAAAAAGAGCCAGCACGCTGCTGACAGTGCATAAAAATACTGTATACTGTAAGTCCAATTGCACAAGATTAGAAAAAATGTTTTCCATTTTACACAAAATGCTTACAGAGTGCACAAGCACTCGAGTGAAAGGTCATCAGAACATTGCTGTTTTTCTTACTGTGAACACTAACAGCACGTCTACATCGAAGGTGTAGCATGAGCAGCACATTGGCAGACAAGCGGCAGCAGCTTCAGTCTTCAGTCTGTGTGGACACAGGATGTGTTCAGGCACAGCGGTGAGTGTACTGTAGCTCACCTGTGTTTGGACAGCGCTCCAAGCCAAATACACAAACATGCAGTTATGCATCCAAAGCAAAAGAAAATAGATTGGAAACGTAAAAATACACTTTTGGTTGCAATGAGCTGCTGTGCCTGTGCAGACAGAGGGACTGAACAGGAGTGTGTTTGCTCTGTCAGACGACTGAAAAACTGAAACACTTGTGAAACAGGCTGTGGGAGTCTAGCATGCTTACATTTGCTAACTGGCACAAAACACTAAGTATAGCTGAGGTTCAAACTAATGTCAGGTATTCGATCTTAAACCGTGTCATTAACAACGTCATTAACATCACCTGCCACTCACATGGATATTTGGACCCTATAAAACCTTATGATATGACAGCACACACTAGGCTAATTGATAGAATATCAGTGACGTTGCCACTGTCATTTTATTGTTAGTCATTTATATTTATATCAACAACATGTCTTCATGGGCAGGCAGGGAGGGGATTAACGTTCTGAACCTGAGGCATGCACAGAGGTAAATAAGACACACACACATGCACACACTGTACATTAGGGTGGTTTTCTCGGGATCACCCATTACCACCCTTTGAAGTGTGTGAGTTGCTAATGGTTTTGGATCCCATTCAGGGAGAGTCTGTGGCCTGTCTGTCCATTAGCTGGCTGACACACTCTGCTGACTAAACACAACACTTCCACTGCCCTTGTCCTCTGTTCCTCTCTCCCATGCACCCCTTCATCACGGAGATGAAAATAGCCCAGTGAATGTGTGTGTTTATTTCAGTGTCAGTGTGTGCGTAAAGCCCAACAGGCAATCATCATGTTTTGAAGGGCCGAAATGTTGCTCTCTTGGGGGGCATCTTGTTAGACTCTCAAGAGTTCGTGGGAGGAGGAACTGCTTTTCCAGTTTGTTACATTAGAATGAGCTGTCCATCTGATTCACATGTATGTGTGTCAATCGGCAATTTGAGTTTCTTTTCTGTTCCAACTAATGTTGGGTTCAGTCTAATCCAAGCAGGAACCTCTGGGGCTGCAAAATGAAGCCAACACGGAAGTGCTTAAAACTGCAGTTCCTTTAATGGCCACTTGGGAATGGCTCCAAAAGCAAGTCAATCCCATAGACGCCCATATCAAAATGTCCAACTTTACAGCGGAAACATGGTTACAGCTGGGTACAAAAACAGTTTTGGTCTCTGTGGATCTTTTCACCGTTCATGACAACTGTGCGGGGGTTGAATTTTTATCATTTTTTAAATATTTATATTAAAGCTTACATTCATGCATAAGTATGGGCTTGGCAGCTTTGAGTGACAGCTAGCCACTAGGTTTCAGCAACCAGGTTTCATTTGGCCAGCCTCAGCTGCATCCACGCTCCACCTCTTTGCCCGTTTCAGTCACAGTCACAATTTTTCTTTCACCATAAAGTAGTGTGTTAGATGTTACACAAAAAAGCTGAAGAAGAATAATAACTTTGAAAGCAGACTTATTGCCCCTTAATACCCCTTAGTATGCCACTGACTGCCAGGCACTATAAGGACTTGAAAACACAATACACTAGCTTCACATCCAGTCAAAGAATCAGACCCCACACTGAGCTTTTAGGGCAGCACTTTGCACCGTGTCCTTCAAAGAGAGTCAAAGGGCATTCGCCTCTCCTCTGCTCTCACAGTTAATCGATAACACACTTTTCTGGCTCCATAGTAAAAAGCAGAAAAGAGTTCTGCTGCACTATGTGTGTGTATGTGAGTGTGCGAGTGGCTGTCTTGTGTAATTGTGCATTCCCCAAACAACACATGGAGAAGCCTGCACAGACAAAAATACATACGTACTTTGGTATATGCACATGCAAGCGCACCCACATACACACACTCATAACGCACTCACTAACCCATTCATACTTGGACGTGCACACAGGAATGAGGATGCTTACATATTCTATCCATCACCCAAGCTGCTGAAACACAGGAGCATGGTAGGGCACTGGCTGAGTAGATAAATCTATAAATCAGATTTGATGTTTCCTGTCTGCCTGCCTGTGTGTGTGTCTGTGTGTGTGTGTGTGTACGTGTGTGTTGCTCTGCCATGTACTCAGTCCGCATCTCTGCTCATCCCAGACACAGATTAAACATCTGAAACTGATCTGTGATCAGCCATGCTGTAATCCCCTCCATGTTGGCCACCACCATTTCATCTCTAGACAACTGATAGAGATGCCAGCAGACACAATGAGCGTTTATTAAGTACTGATATTAAAACTAATTCCCAAATATTTCCATTTGAGATCACAATTTGGAAATGTGAAGCATACTGTGAATTTCAATAATATGCACTCATTAACCACCAGTTTAATAGGGATTTAATGAAATTCCAAATTAATCAACTGAGCTGCTAAAGGATTGACCTAACTCAATCTACAACTGTGCTGGTGTCTTTAATACTGTCTTTGTGGTACTTCCAGCAGCTCTAAATTGAGCTCATTGTTAATAAACTCACACCGCATACTGTATATTAATTGGTAATTTGACCTCTTTCCACAAAGGGCAGAATTAACCGGAATTATGGCTGAAGAGCGTATTAACCGGCTGTACTTTGTGTAGGAGGAGGGATGGTGGCAGAAAAGAAACATATATTCCAATACAGAACATTTTCAAGGAACCCTTTCAAGAAATTGGAACTTAATTTTTCACAAACAAAAAGCTGGTTCATGTATGCTTATTCATGCTCTCTTAAAAAGCCCAAGCAGCTGCCACACATTTTGCTGGTCCAGTAACTGCAGAGGTGGAGTTGGTAGTAATGAAAATCACTGACTAATCAAAAGCAAGCCATAGAAGAATATGATTTAGATTCTTGCTAAACTGCTCTTACTAAATAGAACAAGTTGGTTGTCAAAGGGCAAAATGCACTAGCGAGAGGAATCTGGACAGCCAAGTTTCTTAAAGTGTTTATATGACTGGGACATAATTCTGGTTCCTCTAAGTAGCTGATCTGTTGCACCTGCTGTTGATTTGTCACAGACATATTTCACTCTTTCTTTAAGAAAATAGTTAATTCCATACAATAAAGTTCAAGAAAAAAATTGTGCTATTTTCTATGTTATTTTCTTCTAATTTGCATTGGATGCTTTCATGCTGTTTTTCTTTTTTTTGATGTTTTATGCGTTATGTGAAGCACTTTGAATTGCTATTGTGTATGAAATGTACTATACAAATAAACTTGACATGCCTCGCCTTACTTTATCTTGATGCTGCAAGACACGCAATTTATGTTGAACAGCTCCATGTGTAGGCTTAGTCTGAGATGAGCTGTGGGCCCATTGGTAACACTGTCAGGAAACCAATGATTTCTGCTTTTGTCAAGTAAATTTAATTGTTTTGTCAATGTTGTCTAGACCTGATAATCTAGATAGCTTGAGGGAGAGGTGAAACCAACTGGGCTTAGACCGAAAGATAAGGAGAAACAAAACAGTTAAGTCAAATGACCAAGATATGAATGGGGAAGCAACGTGAAAAGAGACGGCAACATGGTGGCATTCAGCATAGAGAAAGAAGAATAAAGCGAGAAAGAGGAAGAGGCAACCTGAGTGAATAAAACAGCCTGACAAGCACATAGACAAAGACAGATGGGGACCTGGAGAAAGAGAAAAAGTCAAAGAAAGCCACAGTAAAAGAGAAATATAGAAGAAGGCAGAGAGAAGGCAGGTGAAAGAAAGGAATAAAGAGGAAGCAGTGACCCCTGTCTGACTAATCTTAGCTTACACTGTAACAGCACCTTGAACCAAAGCTAATGGACCACATCCACATCTAGCCCCAACACTCTTTTTTTCTATGTTGCACACGCAAAAAAACTCTTTTCTAACAAGTATCTACACCTTCACACACGCACGCGCACCTGGCCTCTGCAATACACAGACACATACAGACACCCCCTCCCAATACACACACCAAGTACTATGACTATGAGAAAAGTGATTTTCTGCACATGTACTGTACATGCACATTTGAGCAGAATTGCACAAGCAAAATTGCTTAGGGTCATCCTAAGGATCTGTACTCAGGCAAATCCAGGCCCATTTTAATGTATCCATATTGGCTTAAATGATCAAAATCTGACCGTTTCTGTAGTGAACTCTGCTGTGTTTTGTCAAATCAGTCTGCCGGTGTTCCAGCACAGCTCTCCTTAACGACAGCCTACAGTGCAGCATTTCACTGCATACAGTATGCAGATTGAGTCCATTCCAAAACCCGGGTTGGCAAAAGACACGGATTCACTCAGCTCTGACGGTAACAAAGCTGCTATCTCTTATAGCAAATAGCACTGTACAAAATGTTCAGGTAGTGCCGTGTAATTTTTATCCAGCAAAGACAAACAACGAGCTTTGTTATTTGTTAAAATGACAAGTGGTGGCTGCCGCAGGTCGTGTCAGCTGTTGCTAATTAAAGTTGATCCTGTGAGTAACTTGATGGAAGGCCAAAATTAAACTTGGCCTGTTGTGGGTTTGTGGGATCTCTGCAAGCCAATGGCTGTACTCTTCCAAAGATTATTTATGTGGTAAAAGAAGGATCACTCTGTAATACCGCTGTATGACTGTGAGTGTTTCTGTGGTCTTCTCTCTAGTGGATCACATCACTCATTCTACCAGCTAAACTTTCATTCATATCAAATTAATAATTGAACATTTTCAGGTTAATAGTTTTGAATCAGGGCCTTCGCTCTTTGGATCAATTAGCTAATGAAAAGCAAGGTATTGGTATTAGCCTGAAATACATAAATACACACATGCACACACGCATACACACACACAAACACACACACACACACACACACACACACACTTTTAAGGTCAATTTTGGGGACATTACACAAAATGACATTCATTTCAAACCCTAACTCAACCTATTCCTACAGCCTCATCCCAATTCTAACCTTAACCACTGACCCAAAAACCAGATTTTTACCAATTTGAGACACAGTTTTTGTCCCCAATTGGACAAGCTGTCCCAAATTAACTGGGAGACACACACTCACTATTCTGTGAATCCCGATGTTTGTGGAAATCCTGCTAAAAGAAACCAGGCCTGTCTGACATCCCAATTACCACACACTTTAACGGTTCCTGGTTCCTCCTGGCTTAGCCACTTTGCACACACACCCACCACACACACACACTCTGCGAGAATATGTGCACACCATGCATGGAACCACGCATAAAGACACTGTCTTTTGGTGCACTCAAATTAATTTCCTCACACACACACACATGTCAATTCAAGCCTGCCCAGGGAACACAATCATGTATTAAAGTTAGAAAGCATAATGGTGGCGGTAACAGAGAAAAACAGCATTTGTCCATTTACAGCAACTCCTGCATGCCTTCCCAGTTACATTTCTTCTCCACTTCATTTTCACTCTCATTTTATTTCCATAGTCATACATCCACCACGTGAGGTATACACACACACGGACCAAGTCTTGCACGGTCAGGACATGCCTCATGAATATATTGCAGCTTCACTATATCAAAATAGAGATGCACACACTGAGAAATACACAGGTTATGTTTTCCCAGTGACTGGCGGCTACAGTATGTTCCCATTCTACCTCTGTGCTTTTCCTTTGACTCCAGAGAGAAAAAGGAGAAGTGTTTCTTCAATGGAAGTAGCCCAAAGATTAATTCACTTAATCTTGGTCTGTAAATGGGGTATTCAAGCGGCTTAAAAAACAAATTGAATGCAAAGGCTGAGAGTAATAACAACATTTGTCTTAGCTGCGGCACAATGCCCTTTTCCACAGCACTCTTCCACATGAGCTGGTGGCTAGATTTCCAACATCCATTATGACAGAAAGGGAGTTGTGCCTATGCACATGCACATACATACATGCACAGTCTGACAAACACAGAGACTTGCTCTCTCCCACGCTCATAAAAATACATTTTGACTATGCTACCTTCTGTACATGATTAAAAAAAAGTGAATGAAAGACAGACATGGTGAGACTCAATATGAATGGAAAGAGTATGGCTGTGTGTGTGCATGTGTGTGTGTGCGCATGCGTAAGTGTGACTGCTGAACAGATGTTGTTCTGCGGTTTTTAATGTGTAATCCCCAGATTCATCATGCTACCCATCGGGCATGTGCAGATCAAAGAGTTAATGTTACAGAATATAGGTTAAACTCAAAGAGATAGACAAGCAAAAGGTTTAAGTCTCCACTGACAATACCCTCAATGCAACTTTATATAATTGAAGATTACAGCTTTTCATTGCTAGATCACTGGCAAACTCTGGCTAATGACTTAGTAAGTATGCTGATTATTTTTACATGAGTAATAACTAATTAAGTCATGTAATTAGTCTCATTAAGTCACTGTACTCACTATGGCTAAATGATATGTTTTTCCATGCCATATATTAGAAACCCATTTAGGCCCTCATTAGTGTCCTGCAAAGAACCCAACATTTCCTCTTCTGCAATGTGATATTTGTGGCAGATCAATACTTTGATATCTAATATCACACTCACAGGAAAGGAAAATTTTTCTCTTTTCAATTATTAAAACTTGTAGTTCAGAAGTTTTAGTAAATGACCTAATTTGAATAAAGCCGTTGATTCAGAGCAGTGGACATACAGTAAAGTACAGTAGTGCAGTGTCATTTAAAGTTCACATTATGACACAATGACACCTCTCTGCACTCCTGATAATCACATTTTCCTCTGTTTATTTATGACTAGGCTATCAATAATAAAGGTAATTGAGTTATATGGTTTGTGGAAACCCTGATTCTTATGTTACATTCCTTTGACCTTTTAATATACTTTGCATGTTAATATGAATCACTCTTGCTTTCCAAGTCAGGCACCACATAAGTCATGTCAGATTAGCTCAAAGGTCAAAATAATGATTATATTTCCTTAATAATAATGTTCCAGTTAATTACCAGTAAGACACTTGCTGGGGAACAATCAGCTTGGATTTGAAGCAAACACAACGCACAGAAATGATAATAAAAAAAGAATGGTCTGATTTTATCCCAAAGCAGACCAGTGAGGGAGTTTACTGCACCCATGTAGCAAGGGAACTCAAAGTGAAGGCAACTGTATGTCCAGACATCCAACCAGGAAGGTAAAATCAATGACTGATGAGAGGCTGTGCTTTAAACAGCAATATGAACTGAAGCAATAACACACCCCTGTAAGTAAATCATGCTGCAAATTTTCAATTGATGCTACATGTTTATCAATAACAATGAAAACAAACAGCAATAAATTATTATTATTTCAAGTAACATAGTGCCTTTAATATTAATATAGCTTTTCAGTCACCTGTTGCATGAATTAACCTGTGCATTAATTGCTCATCTCACAACACTTTTGCATGTGGCTCACACAATTAAAACAGGGGACCAGGCACCTGACGAGAAATGCTTGGCCACCTTGACAGCGCCTTGAATTCAGTACCTGGCTGTGGCTTGGCCAGCTACACTGAATATGATTGGCAGTATTTGTGGGTGGGATGCCAGGAAGGGATCATGTCCTTATTGTTGCGCTATCAAGTCCTCGTTGGATGCTGGACACAAAACAGCCAATTTATACTGATGCCTTCCCTAGCGTTGGAGGTTCTTCAAGAGCATGTACAAAGGGATGCAGGCCTGTTGTTGTATCCTATCTATTAGTTGACTCTTAGTGACTTAGTAACTGGTACATTTCAGGCTAAAACACACAAGATTTAATCTCATTTTGTATAGTTTTTGGAACAACAGGTTATTCAGAACTCAATACACAGGATTTACTCAGGTACAATCAGCACTAATTTCAAGTCTCCTCACTTCATATGAAAGAGAGTTTTTAAATGGTCAAATCAAATTGTCCAAAATAATAGAGCAAAACTGCTTAATAAATGAATTTAAAGAAAAAAAAGAAAAAAATACAAACAGGTAGGTAGGTAGACAGGTCTAGCCCCAATTTACAGCTCAAGATGAACTTAGGTCAGCAGATTAAAACCTCAGGTTGCAGGTTAAAACCTTCTTTGACAGAAAGGAACAGATAAAAAAAACTAATCATAAAGGTTGTATTCTGCTGTCCTCCTCTCTTATTTGTGACATTTGTTTACTATTATTCCAATTTTCTTTGTTTTCATTTCATTTCATTGGCTTTCAGTTCTATCCACTGTTTTAATTCTGTATCGCCTGGCACTATTTTCATACTGTAGGTCTGATAGAGACAAAATTAAAATGATGATGATGATGATGTACAATGAGTGAATTTTAAGTGGATATTCACATTAACTGAAAAAGCAATTATGAAGGCTGTTAATTTGATCAATCAAGTTGTAAAAATGCCAGGGATTATGAAAGGGAAGTGCTGTATCAGGTGACATAGCCAGGTCTATTCTCTGAATAATGCAACGGCTGCACTCTGATGCAGCTACAGATTATAATGACGTTAATATTGAATGACAAGGTGTCATACAAAATCCTCGCCTCCTGACCATCTTTCCTCGAGCTGTCTCTCCTCATCCTTCTCTCTTTTCTGATAAATGGTGCTGCTTTCTCTAAATGTCCCTCTCTCTTCGTCCTTCTATCATGCCAGTCCACTCTCCATCTCAGAGACCCTTGTCTAACGAGGTGGACAGATTCTGACGGGTTCTAATGAGAACACATTCCACTAGAATAACTTTCAGATACGATCATTCACACATGCACACACACACACACACACACACACACACACACACTTGCACTGTCTCAAACAGAGGAGCATGCATGCACATATTGGTAAATGCAGAATTACCCAATTACGCACCTGTACTACAGGTCAGTTTTCAATTAATGATTGTGAAGACAGCGACATTCAGTGACCTGGATAGGTTCGGGTGTGTCAGTATTTCTAACTTAGCATACTTTCAGGGACACATTTAAGACTAAAGACCAGTTAATTTGGGAAATCTTATCCAATTGGGTACAAAACTGTGTCCCCAGTTGAGAAAAAGCTGATTTTTGGGGTTAGGTTGGGGCTAGGCTAGTAGTGGTTATGGTTACAGTTATGGTCAGTCTCCAGAAAATTAATGTAAGTTGTGCCTGTGTGTGCATGTGTGTGTGCACACTCGTACCTGCAAGATAGTGAGGATGGTTTACTTATGATGGTTACGGTTGGGGTAGGAGGAATTCATTATGTCAGTGAAGGTCCTCGCAATGATAGAAATACCAGCGTGTTTGTGCATGCGTGCGTGTGTTTAACCGAGGAGGGAAGAAGTTCACAGAGAAAAGTCTGTGTGTCAGTGTGAGAGCTGCATGGTGCGAGCCTCTGTGTGTGCCTGTGTGTGTGTGTGTGTGTGTGAGAGAGAGAGAGAGATAGAGCAACTAAGGAAGGAAGCAGGGGACAGAGAAAAGTCTGTGTGAGCTGCACGGTGCAGGCCTGTGTGTGTGTGTGTGTGCGCTCGCGCACGTTAAGTTGCTGACATTGTTAAGGGAATTACGCTGCATGAATTGTCACTGTACATTCCGATCACTCAGCCTTGCTCCCATGATGAAACATAGATAGCCTTGCAGTAGCATTCACTTCCAAGACAGGAACTTTAATTCTTCAAGGAGACTGATACAGCAGTCTAAGTGTAAAGAGCTGAGAGGGAATAGAAAAACACTGACACGTTTCCCACTAGATGTTTGCTATGCTTCAGACCTATGACTTTAACAAAATGAGCAAAAAGGCTCCATGTAAACGCGTGAATTTGAATGTTTTAGCGATATATGACTGTTTGAAGGTATATTTTGAAACACACAAGGGTGAAGGCTTCTCATTCCTTTGCCATATTATCATAATGTGCTACCATGCAAGTTGTTAAGATATTCTTTTCAAGCCAAATTCCTATCCATTCATTATGGGCTGCTGTGAAACGAAGCAATTCTGATTCCTTGTGCTATGAAAATGAAATGCCTTTTGGAAAGCAGTGGTTTATAGGTCAAGCGTTTTGTCTCAAAAGCACCGGCATGACTTCATGTTTTAGTGAGCTAAAACGTTCTTTCATTTACTGATGGGGCAGGCAAAATGTAAGGTCTGTATGAGACTGGAAGAGGAGACTGCAGTGTAGCTGTGTGTTTGGCTGTGATCCATGTCAGTCTGGTTGTTGCAGTGGCCGAACGCACACACACACACACATACACACATACATCACACACACGCAGACACACACACACGGACACACAGTAGGTGCTGCTTTAAGAGTCTGCATGAGCATGCACAAGCAGACGCATCACATTACTCGCTTAAAAAGTGGTTAGTGGAGACTTTTTTTATCAAACGTATTTGTAATCAGGGGTGGAATGAGAAGAGCACAGATTGTGAGGAGAGAGAAAGGGTGGATGAAGAAAGAGGATGAAAAAATACAGGAGGGAGGGAAGTGATTACGGCCAGATGATAAAACCACTCAGGAGAGCCAAGTAGGGATAGAGGGAATTAGAGATAGTTAGGGACAAGAAAAAGGGCAGGAGGCGAGAGGGGGAGAAAACTGAATCAAATGATAGGAGAAAGATTGGAGAATCAGAGGACTGGGGGGAAGAGAAGAAGGGCGCAAGAGGAATCATCAGGCGCAGTTAAGGATGAGACAGTTGAAAAAAGAGAGCAGGGCATGAAAGTTTTTTGTATTGGATTTTTATTAAAGGAGGCAAAATGACAGGCAAGAGGAGCAAGGAAGAGCTATATGGAGAATGAGGAAAGCAGGCTGAGGGAGATTTATTGAAAAAAGAAGGAGTGCAAAGGAGCGATAGATTAAAAAAAAGCAGGAGGAAGAGAGCAATTTAGGCAGGGGAGGGCAGGACGGAAGAAAGAAATGGCAGTGCAATTAACAGCCGGACCTTGTTTCCTAGCTCTTGACTCAATGCCTGATAAATCTACACGTGGACACACACACACACACGCCCAAAACACAGGTAGGTGCACACATATAAATACACAGGGACCAAACAAAGCTAAACACCAAGTATTGAGCTGATCTAATCTCAGCCAAACCAGTCTGCTTCCTCCAGCCCTAATCCTATTATTACCACCTCCTACTGGGAGTCATCTCACACACACACACACACACACACACACACACACAAAACGCAGGCCAGGCATCAGGTCTACCTGTGTGTTGCTTAATGTGTTGGTTTTTAGAAAATTATAGCATATCTCATTGACATTTTCCCCACAGTGAAGATAATAATCACAGTGAGTCATTTGTTGACAGCAGAAACAATGGTATTGTGCTAGGACTGTGAGGTTGTACCACATTAGTCTCTTGTTTGCTTTGGATCAGCCACATCCAGTCAAATCTTAAAATTAGCCACTTTGATACAGGAGCTACAGCTAAGTAGGCTTCCTTTACTCAGACCGAAGTCAGATATAATGGGAAGAACTCTTAATGCATGAAACTCGACTAAGAACGTTTGTGCTGGCAACAAGATGCAACTAAATGCCTTCATTTTGCTCCATGTGTTACACAATGACTCATACTGAAGAACTGGTAACCACATCTTGCCCTGTGTAGCCCTGGAGGTGCAACCAGACTGATGTCTATGTCAAACGGCCTGGCATGCTTAATGAGATAAGAAAAGGCTAATCTGATTCTATATCAGACAGGCTCTAGGGGCATCCCATTCAGCCACCCAAGGTGTCACTAACACACTGACTTAAAGACACATCCTTTAATTTCACACACTGGTGCTGCGAACGTTAAAAATGTAAAACCCTGCCCTTTACGCGGGGAGTGATGAACAGCAATGGTGCAAAGCAGAGCAGGAGAGTTCAAGGCTGATTAGAGGAAAGATTTGCTGTTGCAAACAATGACGTTAAAGCAAGCTGTTAGCATTCAAGAAGGCCGCATGACTGTGCTGCATAAGCTGCACACAAACTATCCTTCACGTTCAGTATGTCACACATTAATACACTATTGAGCTGATATTCCTGTCAGAAATTTCCCATGTGAAGCATATCAGTAATAACGATAGTAACATTTTGATTTGAAGAGAAAATTAGAAAAGAAATTAATGACCCAAGGATTATAAGACATGGTGGTGATGTTGGTGGTGAGAGACCTTGCCTCAGGCACACTGCAACGACAATAATTTTACATACTGTACAGTGACAAGTCATTAGAGCGTACAGCTGAACTACAACGGGGACAAATGCAATCGTCTTTTCTTCAGTTATATGATCATCTGTAGAGTAGAGCTTTAATGTCCCCAAGGGGCGACTTAGCTCGCAGACAGCAGTCAATAGTAAATACAATTAATTAAAAAAACAAAAACAAAATGGCTTTGGTTGTGTATGCGCCTTTGTGAGTTTGTATTTCTGAGTGTTCTTACATATACTTGTGTATGTCTGTGTACACTGTACGTGCATTTAATTCTGGCGGACCGCAATAGATGTGAAGTGATACTGAAATGCATCATAAAACACATGCACACATAAAGACACATGCCTTAGGCCAAGCTTGTGTAGGAGGAAATCCCTGACTTACCGCTCAACATACGTTACATTCATTTGTAGACGCATACATGCATGAATATATAAATGAGCGTGTAAAAGCTCACAAATCCACATGGAGCAAAACATGTATAAATCTCAATTTCTGTCACTGGGGACCATGCCTCATGGAAGCATTGTCAGTGTGCGCTTGGGAGAATCCACACAGTCGGTGGGTCAACCAGCCCATTGACTTTTAGTGTGCGAGTGTGTTTTCCCCGGTAGGGTGGAAATGTTAATCTTTTTTAGTCCGTGCCTCAGACCATTGGTCACAATGACAGTCTCTTCCCCCGAGTGTTTCACATCTAGTCCGAGGGTGGGATAAAGTCAGCTCTCAGATTTAAGCACAGGGGTGGAACTGCTGGTCCAACACATGCTGTTTGTGTCTCTCTCTCTGTGGTACATACAGATATACATTTTACCTGATAATTTATTGAAGAATTTATATCATACTAAGTTTACAGTGACTTTTGTCCTATTTTTGTCTCTCCTTTGTGACTTGAAACTTCAAATAGCACACATTTATGTAGTGGTTCATTTAGATGGACAGTGAATCTCTACTTGCTCCAGGGACACCTAGGCTGACCCAGTCATACCTAACAATTGATGGGAGCAAGAGGACTGAAGATTTCCATAAAGGATCAATAAAGTTATATAAATAGTGTTGTCACTATGACACCTATTTGCTTCGTGCAAGAAAGACGCACTGCCCCTCTGCTCTGACTCTCCTTCTCTCCTGTTTTCACCTCTGTACCGCTCGCTGACGCGCACGCGTGCCTGTGCACGCACGCGCGCGCAAACGGCTCGCGGTGGCGTCTCTCCGTTGTTGTCTGTCGGATGGGATGATTAATGAGGCGCGTCCCCGGACACATTCATCCGGGACCCGAGAAGCCCCGGCGATCACCGGGGGAATCAGTCACACCGGCTCAGTCACCGTCAGCAGCGTCGGAAAGACCCTGAACCATGTGCGGATGATTTCAGGAAAATACAGAATATCTGTGTTTTTTTTCGTGCGTTTGGGAGAGAGCATGTTAAAGCTTAAAAATATCGGACAGATGGCACGTTTGAAAACATACCATGGAAATATCATGAGAGAGAAACAAGTACAGATAATAAGCCAGCACAACATTATCATCCTGTATCCGTTTGAATATGTCAATTAGAATATAAGAGTACAAAAATATGTCTCGACACTAAAAGACAGGCTGTTATTAGTTGATGAGGAATATAAAGATCGTACTGTAAGTATTAAAACATGCAGTAAGGGGCTTTCACCTGTATTTAAGGTAAAGTATGTATTATCATCTGAGCCATATAAGTTTTTCAGTGACACTTTGATGAAAAATGTAGTAACGCAGTAGAGACTAACAACAATTCTAACTGAATAGAAACGTCAAAAACAACCTAAATCAGACTTCACAGACAATAGACTCAAAATCAGAAATGTTTCTGTGCCTGCGGGTCACCGGACTAAGGACTCCGAGCTTCCACAAAGTTCATTAGACCACAACTCCCTCCACAATATTTGAAAATTCAACAAAACCTCTGTTTGGATTTCTTTTGGGCAAATGCAGTGCAATGATCTGGAAACAAACACAATTAATTAAAACTACTTCTATTAATTAAAAAACGGCTAATATTTGCAAACTGTTCGTCTCTCAAAAGCTGCCCAATCACCACAACTGACATACTGACTTGTCAATTCAGTATCCCAGCCCCGAAACCCCATGATTCAAACCACCCAACGGGCATAAAATCCCGGGCGCTGCAACCACTGAACCAGGGATCCTGTGGAGTTAACACGCGTGGCTCTAAACTCCGAAGGCATCCCCGCTCCCTCTGCCTTTTTTCTTGAGCAGCCCGGTTCTTAAGGTCCCGAAAGCCCCAGCTGGCAGCGCCGAGGGGATACCTGCAGCCGCGCCGGTAAACGCACCGTCTGCGCCTCTACTCTTCTGCTCCACGGGCAGGCTCGCTCCGCTTGCCACACATATGCAGACTCACCCGCTCAGCGCTGGGAGACACATCCAGAAATGAAGAATAACAACTTACGGGTTGTTGGCAAAGCTCCATGCACACCGCTGACATGGCTGAAAATCCACAAAGCGACCGGCAATAACAACGTCGATCCCTGCGCAGGACGGTGCCGGTGCATCTTCACGGCCGGTGTGGACGCAGCAGAGCGGGAGAGGGAGAGGAAACACTCAGAAAAAACAGCGGGGTGGTGTTACCGCCAGTCGGTCCGTCAGACTCGCTTCGCAGTTGAGGACTGGCGAAGAGGAGCCTGGCTGCACGGACTCTCTCTCTCTATCTCTCTCTCTCTCTCTCTTCCTCCCTCTCCCTCCCTCCCTCTCTCTCTCCCGATGTCTCTCTCTCCAATAAAGAGATGATGTAAGGATCGCGCCGACTAACAGGCTGGCCTGTGCTTGCAAGCGCAACACACTTCTCTCTGCAGATATGTCGCCTCCTTATTCAGCGATTCCCAAATAGAGCCAAACAACAGCAACCGTGCCTCCACCTGTGCAGGACGAGAATGACTGGGTGGGACTGTAGTGTACAGTGCGGGCTCCAGCAGTTCAGGGAGGCATGACTGCGCGCAACTCCAATCCCCTCACTGATTCCTCCTCTCCGGAGCTCCGGGTGCGCTGTCCGCGGTGCTGAACTTATCTCAGTCTTTCTGTCTCTCCCCCCTAGCAAAATCTTTCCGTTTCTTACAGCCAGACAGTGCCCCCCTCCTTCTCGAGGTGGTGGCAGCCCTGCGCTCGGTGCATTCGCCTTGTTCTGTCACGGCTGCAGAGAAGGGTCGCTGTGTGATTTACAGAAAAACAAACCTTTCAATACACAATTAAAAGGAGAAAATCTATGACTGTCTTCCAGTGACAACCCATTGTAAGTTCTCTCGGATGGATCCGTACCAATTGCTTGCCGATCGCATGAGCTTAGAGGTTTGAGCAGCATATCTACACAGCTGTTTTCAAGTTAAGTTTCTAAATCTTCAAGGGACCAGGGCTGGGTTTGGCACAGCCAGTATGGTGACTTACATCCTTGATATTAAAGACGTTGCACTCGTTGTTCATGTGTTGAATGTGACAAAGTTTTATGTCTGACAAGAAAGGACTTCCTTAAATATTGAACTGCCTTTGGCTCTTTCCATTTCTGGAAGCTGTGCTACTGAACCTCGTCCAGCAAAACTTCATTTCAGCCAAACTGATTTCTCTCAGACGAAACTATTAGTTCACGGAAAATCTGCTGGACTTCTTTTAAACCAGTGTTGATGGATAAACAGCTCTAGAAGACTTTAGTCCAAATGTGACAAGGCAACATGGCTGATTGAGTAGCTGACAGCTCCCCAGCACTTAAAAATGTTTTCGATGTCTTTCCCCACTTGCATGCCTCGGTCTAATTTTGCCCCTGAACTGCCCAGACAGTTCCTTTACTGTTTCTCTTTCAGCATGAAAAAATACTCAAGTACTGGACCCACCTGTTTGTTGCTTTCCACTGAAACGATGGTGATCCATTTGTGGTCTTGATGTTTTTTCTATATGAATAGTGAAAAAAATGTAGAAATATCCTCCAGAAGCTAGTGACAGAACATGTTGTCTTACTGACAAACTGCCTTCCGTATCCGGCTGTCTGCATTTGTCATTATCATGTCTCAGTCATGTCTCAGTCATTGTCATCTGTCCATAACATAATCTGTGATTATCATTACTGCGGGGCTCATTTTTCTAAATGAAGAAAATGGAGAATGAAAAGGGAAACTCATAACAGACAGCTCCAACAGTGGCGATGTCTCACTTATTTCTTGACATAAAGGATTTAATGTTACAGCTAAGCATGCTGTCATCATGGCTGCTCGGCCATGGGTCAAAAACATTTTACTAGATTATCAGTTGCAACTGTACAAAGAGAAGTACAGATGGCTGTCATCAGGGCTCAACAGCTTCCAGTGTAATTTTGCTCTGAGCATATAATTTGCCTGAAATGTAAAAGATGAAGGCAGATACAGTATTGCCATTGATTAGATGTTGATGTTGTGATCCTGTAAAAATACAACATAAATGCATGCTGTTCAAGATATCTAAAAAAGGACCACAATTGCGACATCTTTACAGGTAAAACAACATGACAAAAGCTGGATTTATACTTCTGCATTAAGCGGCTACATCTTACCTATGGAAGCTGTGTTTAGGCTCCAAAACTGCGCCGCAGGATAAGCTTCAGATGGAGATCAGAGTGAGTACAGCATGAAGCAATGCTCCCTTATCGTCTACCTTTCAGTAAGACACACCTGACAAAACAATGCCCACTGCAAACCTTATGCTCACCATGACCCCAACTTCAAAAATCACAGTGAATCAAACAACACAAATACTGCAACTGCATTGCAATAGTATCATATTCACTTATAAAACAAAGTGGACCTTGTTGCTCGAACCACGCAGTCACTGGGGGGAATATAGCTGAAGCATGATAAAGCCTGATCACTTAAGAAACTGTACATCTGTCTGTTGCTGCTGTGGTCAATGCTAAGCTGTAAATCAAAAACCATGCCATACAAATCTATAGTTGGCTCCCAAGTTTAGATCCGTCTTAAGAGTCTACAGCCACATTAGCAACTCTGTGAGGCTGTACATACAGTAGGCAGAGTGGTATTTAGCTAAACGCTAACATCAGCACAATAACATGTTCGCATGCTAATGTTTAGCAGGTATAAGGCTTATTATGTTCACCGTCTTAGTTTTGCATGTTAAGGATGCTATTAAGTACAGCTAAGGCTGATGGGAATGTCATCAATTGCAAGTTATTACAATTCGAGTTGTCGAGAAATTTCAGTCAAAAGCAAAAATGTTAACTTCACTGTGGCCAACAGGAAGAGTCAGGAGACTGCCAAAGTCACCTGGGGTCCATGGATGACATGTAGAATATCAGTTTCAATCAATCCAATTGTTGTTGAGGTATCTCAGCCTGGGTTAAAAGTGGTGGACTGAACAACAGACTGACTGAAATTGCAACTACAATATCAAGCATGAATTCTTTCCTGTGGTCAGGGATATGTCACTGAATTAGCTTTGTGACATACTTTTCCCTCTCTCCCCCTTTTTTCTCTCTCTTTTCTGGCATCTGTTTCTTTGTGTCTCCCTCCCCTGCCTGTTGATCACTCTGTCCACGCCTCCACCATGCCTTTTGCTGTGTGACAGTGCTCTTTCTCCACAAGGACTGCAAATGGGTTTGTCAATATGTCATGCACGGTAATTTACAACCATCATTCATTTCACAGAAAATAAAAAAAAATAAAAAACTGTGATGACTGATTGCCCGTGGATCTTGAACAAAAAAGTTGACGACAGCAGTGATGAATCTTCTGAGGAAGGTTGTTTTGTTAAGTAAAACGCTTGTGAGAAAGGAGCGATTTTCACAGACAGCAGCTATCCTGGCTGCCTCCTGCTGTTGTCTATCCACTGTAGGACAGAGAAAAAAAGGCTCTGAGGTGAAGTCTCATAGTGTTTGTGGGATCATTAGAAAAGGGGCCACCTTTATTTCTCACAAACAATATGAGGAAATGTCTGTTGGGCTAAACAGTTCTCTGAAGCAGTTTCTCTAGAGAGACCAGAACAAGATTTAGATCAGAATCTGTGCTCTGTTTTATGAGAGGGAATTACTGTGATAACGTGCATTAATACAGATCCTGACTCAGCACAATAAAGTAGACTCTCAGTAAAGTTTAAACATTGGACTATTTAATGTACACTGGAGAGGAAATGATTGGATAAACAATGTAAGTGGTCTCAGGTGAAACGGGAATTCATTGTTAAAATACCCAATAAAATTGGAGGGTTGGACAATGATGTGACCAAATTGCTACCCCAGGGAGGAATTCAGGAGAGCTTTGTCGAGTGATTCGCTTCCGAGGAGAGAGTAAAAGAAAGGAATATAAGAATTCCTCCTCCACAATTTCATCAGGAACTCCTATTATTGAGTTATTGTGGGAAACTCAATCACAGAGTAGGATAAAACTACCAGGTTTATTTGGCGTACAAGCTTAATTTGTTTCAGGCGTCTCAAGCAAAAGAGGAAACCAACCAAGTGAAAATAAAATGGGAGGGGAAATTTCTTATGTATGACACAAGCCTCTACTTCTGTGAAGTGCAGCGAGCAAATGTTTTGTCTAAGTGACCCTATCTGGTGCATGTAGTGGCAGAACACTAACTGGAAACTGCACACACCAACTGTTGCTGTCCTAAAATGATGGGGAATATCGCGTAGTCAAGCAAAAGGATGCACACATAGCACTCCCAGAGACAGAAAAGCCCCTCTTTAGGTCACTGAAAGCTCAGCCATAAAAATTTAAATAGGTCTAGCAATATCTCAGACTCCTGGCAGAGGTTGTTCAAGGTTATTTTTAAAATAGTGGTTCAGGGTTTTAACAGACTTTGCTTACAGTACCTCACATATAATGCCTCTGCACAATATTATGCATTTGTTGGATTGGATTATTATACTGCAAGTGTCTCACTGATATCATACTTAATGATATCAATTACGACTTTTTATTTAAACTTATCTATTACTATTATTTTAAAATGTTTTGTCTTTTCCTCTACTTGGTAAGTACATTATAACTGAATCTATTTCACACTCAAACTTATCCTTACACAACACAACAAGCCCAGCATGCACTCCAATTGTGATGCCATAATGTCAATTGGCGGTTTTCAGAAATGAGAATAGCAAAGTTTTCACATTTTTGAGTTTCCTGTCCTTACCTCATGAGACGAGCTCGGCCAATCAGAAGAATGCACTCACTGTAGATGATGGTGGCTGGACATCTGCAGACTTTACAGCAGCAATATTGAATAGCAGTGTGGACGTGTCACCTTGTGCTGCCGTGACATGCACATATACACAGTCGTTAGCAGTTATTTATTTTAACAGGTACATCCCAACTCAGAGTTTCTGGCCACTAAAAAGACAATTAAAAACAAAACACATTTCCCAAACTGAGATTGCTCTCAAAAACATTTACATCGCCGGCTATACGCTATAGCATTACAAAAACCACTGCATATTTATTGCCATTGCTTACAGTCAAATTACAAACTATTTTTCCCCTGTATTTCCCCTAAACACAATTCACAACAATCAAATTAAAGTCCATACTTTGAAAACTATTACACTAGCCACAACCTCACTAGACTCCCTTCAGTTCTTCGTCGATAAATGGATTTTAACATGAGTGTGCTTTTTGCAGAATATCTAATCAATGTGATGACTTTATATTGCTGAGGCATAATATGCCGTAACTACCACAATAATATGAATTTAGAAGAACATACCTGCAGCAGACCGAGGTGCTGTGAAGGTTCTGTAGATTGCATCTTCACCTGCAAGTGTAATGAAACACACATATATACTAGTACAATATCATTAAGTCCCTGTGCCACTGTCCCATACAAAATCACTATGAGCACTGTGCAAACACACTATAGTTTCACTGTAAGAGACATTATAAATAATAAATCACTGAGGGGCAAGTATAAGCTTCAATAATCATAAACAGACAATGTAATATAAACTGTAAATTCACATGTTACATACATAGAGCTGTCTAGATGTAATGCTATTACCTTCTACTAACACAAATTACACTATAAGCACTCAACCTTGTCATAAAAGTGCATAGCCTTTCAGTTTTTAATACTGAAAGTACTAATAAGTAAGCTAAAACGGATTATTTAGAAACAATAAAAACAAAACTGAAAGGAGCAAACCTAGTCTGGAAATTAACTGAAACTAAACTCAAATGAAATGAACTAAACTAAAAACACTAAAAACTAACTAAACTATACAAAGCTATTATAGCTCTGCTCCGTAAAAATTAGCTGTAAATGAGCAAATCATGTCTTTCAACACTGATGAAAACCTTAAGAGCTTGAAGACAACATGGTTTCCAGATGTTACCTGTTAACCTGGCTGAAGTGACGGTCAGTTTTCCAATAAGGATCGGTCATATCAGCAAAAGCGTCGAGGTAATGTCTTACATTAATCCTGACTGCTGTCCTTTTAGATGTGCCTATGAGCCATGCCAGTGAGTCACCATACCACAGCGCTAACAGGCACACCTGAATGCAGCTTTAATTAATGTGATTAGCTACACCTGTGTTTGACAAGTCAAACGTCCGCCATGACAAAGGTAATATATTACGCCTGCTAACATTGCAAGTGTCGTGTTAGCAGAGTAAACCACTCTGTGTTAGCTCTCTGAAAAGAAATACTCCTCTGCGGTAACCCAAATGACCTGAAATGTCTTCTGAGAGACTACAAAGCTGGCAGTGAAGCTTGAAAAAACATGCATGCACCAGACCTAGCTAGAAGGAGCCACCAACAGCACTATGCTAACATGCTAACAGCTAACATGAGCTTTTAGCAGACGCTAGCTAACATGACGTTAGCATGAACTTCCTCCCTGCCCACTTGACAGCCTGAACAATAATGATAAATAAGGACAGGTATGTTGACAGTTAGTGCCCCACTTTTTGTGTGTTTTTCTTCTTTCAGTTTTCTTTTAAATGTCTCACATGCACCCATTTTTTTTTTTTTGATGCTACGTTATCTGGAGATAGATAGGGGGGCAGCCGTGTCCATGTGCATGTGTGTGTTTCAAAACAGTGATGGGTGAAATGCAGAGAAGAATTTCCCAGTTTGGGATCAATAAAGTGAATAAAAATAAAATAGCAAAGCTCAGTTCCTCATAACGGTTTAATTTATATAAACAAAAGGCAGACATCTCAATAAGACACTCAGGAGAAAATGACTTTCAGCAGGATCACTGTAGTGTCTCGCCTATGAGGCGGCTGATCTGCATGTTATGTATGATAGATACACAATACAATTTCTACCTGTCCAACCTTTAAGTGCAGTCTGATGTGTTGATCAATAACAGGAAGTCCTTGATATGACGTTTTCATCTTAAATCAGCTGCTACAGTTGTCAAGACACCGTCCATGCATGCTGGCATGGCTCTCCCGATCTGATAAGAGGAAGCGGCCTTTTGTTTTCTCGTTATAAAGGGTTGATTATCTCGTTATCTTGAAAAAACAAAGCTCATTTTCTCCAAAATAATGAAATAATTAACTTGCAATCTCGAGATAACAGTATTATAAAAATAATTGCACAGCCGTCCTCAGCTTCCACATTTCTCATCTTGTATTCATCACAATTAACAAGTATGACACCGCAGATAGAGACACTTTGCTCAGTCGCAAATTCCCTTTACATTTATACCAGCTTGTGTTACTTTTCCATTACGTTTGTGCTACATGTCTGGAATGACTGTACAATCCCCAGTGAAACAACATGAACTGACTGTATTCAGCTGTGTGTTACGGCTTACATGCATTTGTCATGATGACTGTTGTTTTTAATTTGCTTTCTGTGGCCCTCTGTCCCTGCCTCCAGCCTCTTCCTTACTTCCCCCCTCACCCATGAATTTCTGAGGAGCTCTCCAGACTTGCCATTCTCCTCTTGTCCACCAGATGCCCTCAGACTTTTCCACCAATCCCGGTCACCTGATTCCCACATCCACCTGCTCACCTGTTCACGTTCCCGAATCACCCCCTCCTGCTGAGACGCCTGCCTCTCATGGTCTCATCAGTGTATATAACCACCTCACCAGCTCTTTCCCTTTGCCAGTTTCTCATCTTGTCAACATTTGGTTTTCAGCCATTTGTACCTGTACCAGATTTCCTGCCTTGCCCCTCTGGATTTGTATGCTTCTTTTCACTGCCTTCTCATGCCTGACTATAAGCCTGTTAATTTGAACATTGGTTTAATAAAGTCCTTTTTCTGCAACCTGTTTTGCTCCGGTGTCTGCATTTGGGTCCTCAATCCCTACAGAACTGAAGCAGTGATGGAACAATAAGAGCAAGACAGCGCGTGTGTGAAAACAGTATACATGGCCCTTCTATAAACAATCTCTGTTGTTCAACATCAGTGTCAACTAATTAGTCTAAGAAAGGAATGTGGTGCTGGAAATATGATGTGATGTCACCTCATCTATGTTCAAAAATATCAAACAGCAAAACTGGCACAGAGATGCAAGGTGCATTGCCAGTAGCTGACAATAGCGGTTCTTGAACAGAGGTGCTGGTTGAGACATTTTGAAGGGGTGGAACTGTGAACTGTCCAGGAATTTTCTCACCGCTCACACCCTTTGGAAAGTCTCCAGGCCCCCATGACTCTCAAGAATGAACAGTTGCAAAAATTAATGAATGGATGAACTATCAATGAGCAAACTGGTGGTTAATAAAATGCCTTGCAGCCACATTAAGTGACTGTAATGTACTGTATGTATGTCACTATAGCAACTGAGATCTACAGTTAAAAGTAAAACATTTAGTACCTATCAATCAGTTTACTGCACTTGCTGCTTGCTGTACACTGCAAGCGACTGCCTTTTATTTGCATTGTACGTGTGTTGAGAGAGAAGGTGGAATGCCGCTGCATTTCACTCCCAAAAGAAGCACAGTGGAATTGACTTATGCTAATTAACGACCTTTGGTGTCAATCGTTCCAGGGATTATTTGCATATTCTCAAAATAGCACTAGAAGTAGGAAAATCAACATCTGCACCTCTGTGAAACTCTCCTGGCTTCTCTCCCTTCAAACATATCATCACACTGCAATACAAATCACGGTGCATGTTGAACAAATCGCTATGACTTCTGCAGTATGTTGATTAGCAGGAGTAAATTCACTTAATCATCCCTGTCTTGGTACAGCACCTTTTGTTGTCTTTCGCTGTTCAACAAATAAGTCGGATCACAAACCACAGTGCTTGTTGTCTTCAAAAAATATGGATTTTTTTAAAGGAATTTTGAGTCAAGCTTGTTTGCAGCTATTCTCCTAAATACAACAGGATCTCAGTGCTGGCCATTGCAGTAGATGAGGGACAGCTTCATCACCACCCTCTATGATGAACACAGAAAGCAACATTTGTGTGTAAAAAAAATCATAAACCAAACTTTAATGGTTGGAGTCACTGATATCAGGAAATAAAGTGTACCTGTACCACAACCAGGCTCTTAAAATTTATTGTCCAAATTCATAACTATGCATAATATTAAGGATGGATTCCACTTTCACTCTGTGTTTGGAGGATTTCTAAAAAAATCTCCATCTTCTGGTTTCAACCTGCCATCCATGCCCCCCCAAATTAACAGCAGATGCTATCAGTGGCCATGTTTTGTCTGTAATCTGATGTCAAGCTCTTCTTATCCCTGATAGAAAAGCTAGTTGCAAAGAATGCAGACGTCTGTCACATAAGAGTTTCTCATGTAATATAGCAATAAAAGACAATATGGATCCACAAGTGAAGTGAAAAAGAAAACAGACAAAGGAAACTGAAAGTCGCTGATGTTGCATTTCACTATATAAATCCAAACCCTATTTCAATAGCTGCTTAGGTCAGACAAGTTTCTTTTCTCTTGGAAGACAAGAGACAGACACAATCTGCACTTACAAGGAAGGGTGGTCTTTTAATAATGTCACAGCATAATTGGTTTCTGAAACATTTCATGGCCTTAATTAACTAAATGAGCCTAAAGGAATCAGCGAGGGGCAAGGAAAGAGAGGAAGAAGGGGAAAAAAGAGAGGGGCAGGGCAAGGAAAAATACAACCGATAAAGATCAGATACCTTATCTCTCCAGTTCACATTCATTCCTGCTCGTCCTCTCAACTCTGCACCCGCACTTTCAATAGGTTCCCTTCTCTCAGCTCAAATTAATGTGCTCGCCATTCACAGGCTGTCTCTTGAACACGCTGGGTAAAAACCTGCAGCTGCCTAAGGAGCGTAATTTTTGTAGTGGCACTGAATACGCTAAATCCTCTTCACATATTTCACTGTAACCTCAGTGATACGATGGAACAAGTGGAGACGATGGCATTTTTCATGTCTCAAATGGATTGCCAGCTTCTGCCTCAAGGGTTGATTTGCATCAGTTTTGATTCAACCTGGTCTCCTACAAATTTCATTCATAGCGTATGCAGCTATTCTGCATTAGTGATTACGTTTCAGCAGGATGGTCACTCCATTGAACTTTATTTCTGCTCTTACAAATATAAACTCAATATCAAAATCATTTCAAAGATGCTACAATTACACAAACACACAGCGAATTGAACTCTGCTTTGATTTGCTCAAACCTAACCACACTTTAACTGCTACGGTCAAAGTCAAGAGTGATTGCTTGGAACATTTTTGAGGTTTTCCCTCAAATAATTACCAATGTAAAACTGTTAAGGAGGTTTGGCTGTTTTAATGTTATGTGGATTATCTATTTATTTATTTATTTTTTTAAAAAAAGCTTATTTATCGACAGATTCTTCTCTTTTGGTTGGTGGTACTCCTACTACTGGGTCTACGTGTAAGTCTGCATTATGTGTGCAAGCATCAAACAAAGAAAAACAGGATTAGAATAGGCTCCGTGCTGGCAGGATGAATGGCATTTTGGTCCAATCAAGTTGATGTTTTATCTCAGTACAGGAATGATTATGTTCATGTGTGGGCCGCATCCTTTCATATGGTTGGTACAGATGGTACAGATAATGAAAATGTGATTCAGTAGATGCTGTTGTACATTTTTAGAATAGCGCTGATGCCTATGAAGGGATTTGTTTCCACATCAGCATCGCTGGAAGCTGCACAGTGATTATGTCTTGGTTAAACAACATGATTACTTACAACTCAGAATAAATTGAGAATAAATGCATTCTTATGAGATGTATGCAGTGTGAACTTCTTGTTTTAGACATGGGAGTGAAATTCTGAAAATGTTTGCACTATGTATCCATCCACAAACAAGAAAATATATTAATTTCTCAGATTAAATCTTAAAATTTGTATCTTCAGGCATGTGCTGCTGACGTTCATGTTAATACAGTTGACAAGGTCAGCAACTGACTTGTAGCATCTTAGCATATTTTGACTGTGGAGGAGTGTGGCACAAATAAGATAAATTGAAACATAATGGCTGGGTTGCTTAGGAACAAAAATAATCCACATTTAAGCCTTCCCGATGCTAAAAGATAATCATAAAATTGCATCTATAAGGCTGAAGATTAATCAAGGCGCAACTTGTAGCATTACAATAACGGTGTACAGTATAAATATAGCATGTTTCAACATTAGAAATCAATTTAGCATCTTCACAACTCCCTCTTCCAACATTACTTCCTATTAGAGTGCTTGTCTAAACAAGCTTGGAGTTTTTTGATGCAATTTGTAAGGAAGTAAGACCTTCTTTGAGAGCTAAAACTTTTCATTAGTGGCACAGTTACATATGACAGATATGCAGTGATTTCAAGACAGTGGACTCAGATGAGCAGTGTGGTCACAGTAATCTTCTGCGCAACACTGATCTGAGTATGCACCTATAAAAAGCTCATGGGTACCATCATGAAGAACACGGGTGATGGGGACATGCTGGACACTCCTAGTCTTTCCTCTTTGTTTGCAGGGTGATGTACCAAGCAGCTGCTTTTAGCTTCCCATTTGGTGGGTGTTTGTTGCATGGTTGGACAGGCACATGCACAGCGGTGGTGAATATACCCAGCGAGCAAAAGAACGAAACGGAGACAAAAATGGCCTGCGTGCTCACCGTTGAGGCAGGAACGAGGCCAAGAGGTGGGTAGGCTGGAGGAGTGAGAGTCAACTTGTAAGTGAGCTTTATATTTTCCATTACGGGTGCAGGCAATCCCACTGACGGCTACAAGGAGGCCGACCACAGACTCCTGAGAAAAAAGGCAGACAACAAAAGAAGAAAAAAAAGAAGCATCAACAGAAAGGGTCCTGGCCCTAAGGTTGTCACACTCCTAAACCGACTGGCTGGCTCCATATAGGTGTGCATGTGGCAAGGTTAGAATTTCCTCCATCTCATGAATCATTTACATCTTTTCTTCCCTGCCAATCATATTTTGGCACAGTGATTGTGCTGAGTATAAATTGTGAATGAATCAACCAAACAAATACATTATGCAGGCACAACAAAACAAGAGAGAGCTGTTGTCGAATTTTTTGGTAAATTAGGTCGAGGAAGAGTAAAGTTCTGAAAACAGACAGTCTGATGAAGTCGCTCACCAGTTGCTTATGTGCTCTTTGAGCAATGCGTCCAACAGGGAGACTGACCTGCACTATGTGGATGAGTTAAGTGCCTGTGTCATTTTAAATACTTCAATTAACTGGTTTTGACAATGTTAATTGCAATGTCAGTTGACCATACTGTGTACCTTTTTTGTTCTACTCAGCTTGAAGTCACAGCTTATGATCTCGTACCTTTTACATTCAGGTGAAACATGTTGTGTTTTTAATGTGAAGCAGTCATCCAATTATGTTTATGAGGCAACATTTTGGGACACTACCTGGTCTCGCTTTATGACTGAGTGGAGAAGAAGGGCCTGGAAAATTGAAAACACTAATTGCATTTTCAGTATGTGATAAAGAAGAAGGACAACTGCTTGAGCCAGAGACCTGTAAAGAACATTAAAGGCTGCATAGGAGCTGGAATAATAAAAAGCTGCTGAGCTCATTAACTCTCCCTCCTTCCTCCTTTCCTTCCCGGCTTTTGGTTTTTCGCTTCTTGTTATCTCTTCTTACTTTTCCTCCGATGCTTTCTCCTTTAAATACTTCCCACCTGCAGAACTTTGCGTATTTGCATCACCTTGTTCTACTCACTTGGCCCTCTCTTGCGATGAGATGATTATAAAGCATGTTTCATCTCCGTCGCCTACTGTTAAATGCTAATGACTGATCACATTAGCCATATCCTTTATCATCTCAAGTGCCACGGCGACCCCAAACCCAGCCAATCCCATCGCCTTGTAATTAATGAGCGTTCTGTTAACGATCTTATGCACACGCTCCACTGACTGATGGAATGTTTTGGGAATGTGTTACCAGGTCGCGGTGGTTATTGGGCATCTCGTTAATGATGGAGCGCTCTCACCCTAACGAGGGGGCGGGGTGGCGGCGCGTGTCCGAGCAGGTGTGGCCAAGGCACTAAGAGATGGCTAATCAAAATGGAATTAGTGGGTTGATCGCCATCAGATCTGAATGAGGATGTCCCTCATTCGGTGTGCTCCTTAAAATGATACAGTGAAGAGAAAAGGAATTCATGACTATCAACTATAAGATACCTGAAAGAGGGCAATAAGTGTACTGAGAGGAGCAGTGTGAAGCTACCTGCCTACAGTTTTAGCCACGCTAGCAGCTCTGAAAATCTGTCAACAACTGTTGGAGGGATTGCAGTGAAATTTTGTACAAACATTCATGGTTCCCAGAGGATGAAGCCTGGTCCCCTGAGTTTTCCTCTACCGCCTCCAAAAGGTTGACATTTTTGGATTTTAGTTAAATGTCTCGACAACTACCGAATGGATTGCCAGGAAACTTGGCACAGATGTCCATGGTTCCCCAACGACGTATCCTAATGACGTCTGTGATCCCCTGACTTTGCCTCTAGCAACATCATGAGGTCGGCATTTCTGGATATGAGTGAAATGTCCCAACAACTATTGGATGGATTACCATGAAATCTGGTGAAGAAATTCATGTCCCCTTCAGCATGAATTGTAATAACTTTGGTGATCCCTTAGCTTTTCAGTTTCAGTTTTTCCCATTATTTTGGTTCATAACCAAATACCTGCAAAAGTACTGGCATTTAGCAAATGCTACGTGCTAAGCTAAAATGGTGAACACAGTAAACATTACACCTGTTAAACATTAGCATGCTCATCTACAAAATTGCTTTACAGGTCCATGGCTGTAGGTGAGTCTTGATGACATACCTGCAGGGTTTTCACTCCCTCAACCTGACGATAAAGTGGAATCAGACCTGGAGAGGCCATGGCATGATTCCAAACTGGGCTTCCCAAAAGAATATAGGCAGCAAAATCCTTGTCTCTCTCATGCACTACATGTATTCATTTTCTGCCTTGAAATGCCTCCCCTCTTTTGTCATCGCCCAAGTCTTTATCACTCTCCTGCAAAGTCCAAAACAGGACTCTCCTGCTCTTTCTAGCCCTCAGCATTTGTGATTTTGCTGTGAAGGCATTTTCTCTGTTTGTGGTGGCCATTCGTCCATAAGCTGGATTTATAGTAGCAAATCCAAGGCTTTCTTTACCAGCTTGTCCTTACTCTCAACTAATGTGTGTCTCAGAGAGAAAGTCTGTGTGTGTGTGTGTGTGTGTGTGTGTGTGTGTGTGTGTGTGTGTTTGTGTGTGTGTGTGTGCACATATGCACTATTTGTTCCAGGATTTTACTTCTCGTTGGAGGCTGAAGGTCGTGATGCCTCCTAATCCGTGATGATTGGCTGGCTGCTGGCTACCTCCAAATGTGGACAGCTGCCCTTTTGCCCTTGTGCTGCTGCAGTCCTCAAGTTTAAAATCCCATACCCTGCTCCTGTAACCCACCACCCCCAACTCCAAGCACACACACACACACTCACACACACAGACCTCTTCTCTCCCCTTACATCCTCCTGCCAAATCTCTTCAGTGCAGCCCATAAAATTTTCCACTGAATACATAATGCATACACTACTTAGAGTATTGTTCCAATTTTTCATATTGCATTGACCCTACGAGGCAATTTCAAGAACACTGATGCATAATTGAATAATTTATAATCTTTCTGTTTTGAGGTTAACAAACGCAGGTTTAAACACAAAAGAGTTATGTTATTCATTGATGTATCTTTCCTTAACTGAAGTGTCAAATAAAAAAAATCTGTACAAGAGATAAAAAAGTCAATACGGCTTCCGTCTACTCTTTTTCATACTGAGATACTGCACTTCAAGGAGCCTGAGTCAAGCCCATAAAAAATACAACATACGGCCAAATGATTCAGTTCTGCCTGTGTATTTTTGCAGCATGATGATTTTCCATTTTCATACATTAGAATAATAAGTCACTTGAACCTTTGAGAAAGTGTAACTTTCACAATAACACAATTTAATAATGGGTACATTACTCAATAGCATAAAAAATGTAATGGGTATCTGAGTCTTCTCAATATTACAGCAATATTTTCCTCTGAGAATTAGCCAATCCATCTCCCATTTTAAAATATACATAGATTTGGCAGATAGGAATTCATAAGAGCTACCGTTCACATCCATGTATTCACATCTCCGACCCAAAAATATTAATTCACCTAACACCCTCATTATTTCAACCATGAACTCAAACTCACCTCGCACCACACCTTTCAATATCATTATCACCCCCTCTCACCACCGCCACCTTGCCCACACACTATTTTATTATTAAAACTATGATGATGTAATATTTCCACCAATGATGGTAATGTCTTGTCCCAGGTAATTCCGGTTGGGAAGCCTGACGACTCATTTCAGCGCAGAGTGTGGGGCTAATAGGAAAGTGACCATGGCTGAAAACAGATAGAGACCTTTTCAATTACTTTGGAGGTGAGAGGACGACCCATTCCACTATATATATGATTGCCAATAACACCATAATAATCAGGAAGCTGGGAGACCAGGATAATTTCACAGTCATGTTCTACTATTTTGATTAATATAAATGCCAGGGGTCTTTTGCCATAAGAGCTAGAACCGGAGGGATTGGATAAACTACCGCAGAAGACTACACTCTACTCGATATGTCTGTATAACTGGGGGATTCATCTGTACTTGCAATATTTACATCTCATCTTTTCCTTCAAGCATTTAGCCATTGGCTGTGGAAGATGATGCATTTGTAAAAGTGCATTTGAAAACTTGGTTTGTGAAGGCAAATTCAAAAAGTCAATACCCAAAAGTCATCACTCAGTATCTTTCACATGCAGCACTGATCATCTCCAGCATCTGTTTTACAAATGTAATGCGGTCTAATAAGCACTTCAGATACAACAACAAAACACCATTTTGGTTTAATTTTATTCCATCAATTACTGTGCAAGGTGTTGCTTTTTCAGGCTGTTGATTTCTCATTTTAGAACAGATTTCCTCATTCACCCAGTTGGACTCGGTGTAGGTGGTAACTCAATGTTGCGTAATGCTATATGATGCTGTGCTGATACCAAACCGCTTTTCAACTCCAGATGTGCCTGCAGATGTCACTCGCTAGCAATTTAATTGCAGGTGGTAATGTTTTTTATGGCGACTGCACTGAACTGATGAACCGATGATCCATCATTATACCCCATGAGAATAAATACCATTAACTGTGTACTGAGATTGGCATTGGTAATGAGGACAGGGAACTATTATAGGATGAACTCGCCCAAAATGAAGCAATTTGCTTTTTTCGACCTGTATTTGCGCTCAAAAAAAAAAAGTTTCAGCGCTCATGTTGCACAGCATCACCCTGTTTTGCATTCGCACAGTCGCACACATTCAAACCTAGGGGAAAATACATTTTTATTGTGTGTTACTGAGCAGCACTGCTGGAGCAATGGGAGCATTAAGAGCCTTGCTCAGGGGATCTCAGGTTATGGCTGATAAAGTTGATCTTAGAAAGACACAGAGATGTAGTGTAACTGAACTGAATTTCTATGCTGTGTGAGTTTAATAGAGAATAAATAGCACAGTCCACATGCCTGATGAATTAGGTGCAGCAATGGGAAGAAATGCTAACAAACAAAGGTGTTATCTTGGGTCAGATAGCTCTGTTTCTGTCTGAGCCTGCTTGTCCCAAAATGGCTCCATTAGCAAATACAATTTCAGCCGTTACAGACGACTGAAAGTCCTATCAGAAGGAAGCACACATTGCAGGCAAACTGAGACACACACACACACACGCACACACACACACACACACACTCACACAACTACCCACAGGCAGGTGTGCATGCTTAGAAACTAAACGCACAAAGACATGGAGGCACACGCACACACACTCCCACACATAGACAGGTAGACGGCAGCATTGTTTTCCTCTTAAACAACTTGATCCAGTGCCAGATCTTAAAAGCCGCCAATTGAACACAAGAGAAAAAGGCCAAGGATACATTATGAAGATCCTGCAGATAAATATCTGCTCAGCTCACCTGCTTATTCTTCCTGTGTCTGAGCTGCCTTTGTGATTGTGAAGCAGAAATGAGGAAGAAAATGGGGGAAAAAAAGGGAAAGAGAGGGTGGGAGAGAGCAAAAAAGGAGAGAAATGTCCAAATGAAAGGGTAAAAATACATGAGAGAAAATAGAAAATGATAGCTAGAAAGAGAAGCAGATAAAGAGGGAGAGATTATGTACTGTTGGCAGATTCTTGTTTCTCAACTGTGTGTTGGGGTGAAATGTGTTGTGTTAGCTAAAACTCAGCCCTTGCTAAGCAGAAAAGTATTTGTCTCAGTTGCTGGTGGAGGATTTGTGGCACTGTGTGGCAGAGGCTTAAGGAGGCATTTACCATCATTAGTGTGTGCTGTTCCTTTCTTAAACGTTGGCCTAATTTAGAAGGAAACCTTATTGAGCGTGGTCAAAAAATGTCATGGTTTTGCTCACAGATATGTAGTAAATACATACAAACAATGGCTCCTTTTTGTGCAGTTAGGACAGTAGAACTAATCAACAAGCCAATATCAGATTGTTTACAAGCTACTCTTAGCAGCAATACTACACTTCTAGCCATTATAGCAAAATTGAATTAGCACATACTGACCACAGACTTAGTGTAAAGTTACACAAACACTTAAACCTGCATTAACTGACTTTTGTTTGGACACTTGGGGTCAGCGGAAAAAGCTGTAAATACAACACTGTAATTATCACGTATCGCATTTCAAGTCAAAGCTTGGTGCCAAGCTGTTGCCTATTTACACATCCAGCAGATCTGGTGCAAAATTAGCATTCATTTGGCTATGTTTCTGGCCGGCTGCAGCCAAAGCGTGTGATACACCTGCCGGTCTACGTCAGTCCTCCGTGCCTATGTCACATTTGGTACACACCTTCTCATTCTGCGGTCAAGTTGGCCATAATAAATATGCAACGTCTGGTTGCACGTTCAAAATAAAGCATTTAATGTGATGGTTGCAGTTTAACTAATGTGTTGAGGTTGAGGAAAAGGTTGTGGTTTGTGTTCAATTTTCTTAAAATATAAGGTCTCTTGTGTGAAGGTCATGTGTATGATTCACTACTCTGCCTCCACCTCTGGATGCACTTCCTCTTACTACATTTGACCCCTGGTCTTGTCATTATCAGCCCACTGCTGGTGCTGCAGGGTGTGGTGCTCTCCCTCTTTGCTCAGGTGTTAGCCTCCACCAATTCCTTCTGAAAATATCCTGAGTTTGAGCAGCTGAATGCTTAATTATGTTGACCAGCTAGATACTCACCCTGTCTGCCTTTTGTTTGCCTCATTCAAGTTGTGGGGCAGAGTATCAAAACAACAACATGAAAGATGCTGAAATGGTCAGGTGATAATTGTCTGTGGGTTTGTTCCCACAAGCGACCCCTTTCACACAGAAAATAGCCATTGTTAAAATAAATTGGATTGGATTTAAAAACTTAAACTTTAAAGAGCTGCCCTTCTTTGCAACAGAGTTTTACAAAAACAGTCCACAGGGAAACCCGTTGCAGAGTAGTAACTAAGCTTGTGGCTTACCAATGCTACATGCCATTGGCTAAATCTAATGATCTAATCTGCTAAAGGTCCAGGTTTAGCAGCCAGCAGCACTGCCACCCGATGATGACAGCTCAGTGATAAACTGAAAGGCACAATACCAACAGAACTTTACTCTCTGGTGTAAGTAAACCAACTGACTAGTGCAAGTAAACACGAGTCCTGACTCATTTTATAAACGCTTCCAAATCGTAGATGAACTGTGCAACACACATCCTGTTGGCAAGGCAGCACAAAAAAATGGATGGCACACGGCATTTTTTTTTTAAATTGGAGCAAATTTAGAAAGATAAATAATTGGTGGGGAGTCTGGAAAATGAAAATTGTGAAAATTTCCTACATTTTTACACTAGCTTCCTCTTGGATTAAGCCAAGAAACAGCCTCCTGCACTAGTGTAGGTTAGTTAGATGAAGGGTGCTATGAAAACAATTTATCATTAGAGAGGAGATTACAATAAGAAAGGCTATTTAAATATTATGTAGCTAAACATGATAATAGGCTGCAGGCTGTTCTGTTTCCAGTATCAGGACTAGGATTAGGCTGCATTTGTGTGGGGCAGCATATCATTGCTAAATTTTAGTGACAGTGCAATAGAAATGTGTTCTATTGTTTTTGTCATAGGCTCCTTAAATGTAGTCACCTGATTGCAGATACTGGTAAGTTTATTCATACGAGGTGTAGCAAAACCAGAACTTCGCTCCCTTAACTGATTGATGGAGACGGATTTGCTCCACCTGCTCAATTGCTTGGCCTCAAAAGTCACAAAAGAAAAGCGCAAACTCTGAGAGAAACTCTGTTTTGTCCTTGGTTTGCCCTTGAAGCTATTTCCTCTACCTGCTGTGTTCATCCAAATTAAGTTCTCCAGAGGCTTTTTACATAATGGAGTGATTCTGGTGGATTTGTGTAGCTTATCCCTACACCCATTCAAGTCAGCATGGCAATATCACAAAATGAATTCAGTCACAGGTTCCTTACAGTGATGAAAGAGAGAGAGCCAGTGGACGAATGGTTGTGTGTGTCGGTGTGTGTGTGCGTATGTGTGTGTGTTTTCCTGTTATTATTAATTGTGTTTGACAGCCTGCAATTTCCTCATTCTCTCTGCAACTGGAGACATCTGTTTTTCATTTAAACCTCGCAGTCATGGGGGACCCCTCTCAAGACACATGCACATCTGCTCACACACACACACACACACACACACACACACACACACACACACACACACAGCACAAGAAGGCCAGACTTTTTGCCACCAATACGGAGATGTCACATTTACTTACCTGGCAGGGGAGATACCATGATCAAGAAGGTGGTTCACCCAGGGCGAGGCTCCAGTTGTGCTGACCCCTGCGAATTCCCCAAATGTGGGAATCTCGACTGCATAATTTCTGGTAGTGGGGGACTGCGTACATGCTCTCCCCTGAGTTTTTGGGGGCAGCTGTGGCCGTGGACAGATCGGAGGCTCGCAGGTTCCGCCACCGGACTTGCAGAAAAATTTGAGTGTGGTGGAGTATTCCCTACCCCTCCATTAGCTGGCTGATGTGTCCTTGAGCAAGGCGCTTAACTCCCCAATACGCTCCCCGGGCGCTTGATTGCGGCCCACTGCTCCTGTGTGTGGTTCACTGCATGTTGCATGTGTGTGTGTGTCTTCAACACTGATGGGTGAAATGCAGAGAGTAATTTCCCCAGTCGTGGGATTAATAAAGTAAATAAAATTAATTAATTTTAAAAAAAAGGTCAAATGTGGAAGTGCACAAGAAGACGGAGCTTGGGAACTGACAAGTGAGAAGGTAGAAAGTTTGTTGAAAAATTTTTGCAACTTTCCAAATTCACATGCAAGGAATGAAGTACAATAGGACTGTAGGTTCCTTCTAGGCCTTAAAGCAAGTCAAAGTCAGGTAATTTTGAATATGAAACTGTCCTTTTGCATTGTCTTTCCACATAACACATCCTACACAGCACCTCCAGGTGTGACACTGCATATGAAATAATTAAATGTAAAACCTTAGTGCTGGAGCCATCAGATTTGATCGAAACAACAACAATTTTACCTCAGCATCAATTCAAGAGAGCCGGGACAAGCAAGGACAAATGTCAGGGGACTAAAACCTGAAATTGCTCCATTAGCACATGACTCACACACTGACTTTGTGGACACTGTGGCTGAAGAGATTTGATGTGGCGCTTGTGCAAAAATCACCTCATGTCAAAGCTCAAATTAGAATTCCATCGTAGCCTTTCACTTCATTCTTGCGCTGGGACACATTCAGTTGTGTTTTCCCAAATGTTGATGAAGGTTTGATTAAAATCCCACCATGAAGGCCCACAGTAAAATCCATCTTGCTGATGCCGATGTTCTGGCCTGTTCCTGGATAATTATAAACTAATCATTGGCTCAACCGGGTCAGTACATGGCCAAATTAAAATTAGGAATAGCTCCTTGGCAACAGCATGTTATCTGCGTTAAGGGAGGTGTGAATGTGAGAATACGGCCTTTCTAACTGAACTAGCACACATGCACACTGCCTCACGGGCCTACAAACCATTACACTGTATATTCTTCATGTAAAGGCAGAGAGGATAGTTTCCAATGCCCTCTACACAAGAAGATGGGAGATATGCTACCAGAGACAGCCAGGTAGAGGAATGTCTGTGTATTGACTCACGTGTTTATTGAAGGGAAAGCTACTAGCCTCAATACCTGCACCCACAGTGACTCTGGGACAGGTAGAAATGATTGTATACATCATCAAGGCAGGTGTTAACAGTGTGGTTTTAGAGAGATATTTTTATAGCCCATATACAAATCACATAAATGTTACATTAGCAAATACTTGCTAAGATAACAACACATTTTAAAATGGATTTCTCTTCCTACACGCCTCACTTCATTTCATGACAGCATGCAAAGAAACGTTCAAATACTTCACACCTGCTCTGGTATTCCAACACAGTTAACAAGACATTACCATTATTTATTCCATTATCTCTGTCAGAACTACACTTTTGCTGTTTAGTGATAGTGTCTTTGAAAAGGGCAATTTTTTCTGCCGACTTTCAACACTTCTCACAGCGGACTTTTTGGCATGCTGTTGCAGGAAAAGCGCAGGTGTAATTAATAACATGGACAACGAGGGCATTCTGCGCAGGTGAGCTCCTTCCAGGTGTCCTTGTATGATGTGTTCTGGCTCGCCGGAACTCTTAATGGAACTGAGCCCCCTTTAATGGAATTTGTCTCACCTGTGCTTCTGCTGCTGTAACAAGTCAGAATCAGCAGTGAAAAAGGTTTACCTCAGATGCTGGAGCGTCATTGAAAGGGGTGTAGTTGAATGAGTTTTGGAAACGACCATGCGAGGGTAGCAGCACATGATGACAATGCTACTTTGACAAAGCAGGTTTCAAGTATCTGAAGGTCTGTGCGCTGAACTGATGAAAAAAAAAATGGGCTTAACAGGACAAAACATAAAAACCACAATCCTTTATTACTTTACTTTAATGGCAGGAATGACAGGTGTATACAGCTAATTCCTTAATAAAATCAAAAGCAGTGTGTGTCTGCTGTGGATGAAAAGGTTTAATACCACAGTTAGATTGTAGCCTTAGCCAGTGTTGGTGAAGGTGAGCAACATGTCTGCAATTTTTCACACCCCCGTTCTTTCACTTATATAATGTTCCAGACTAACACAATAGCCAGCAACCACCAGCTTTTTTTTTTACAACATCCCATCTGGCTTCACGTCTCCCCACACACAAGAAACTACTCTTTTAAATATTTGGTTAAACTTTGAATTGGTCCTTCTAATGCAATTATATGCCGAGTTTGCTAATATACTTTTACTGATCAATAAAGCCGGTATCTTTGTTTTTGGGAGCTCTACTCTTTATCTTTGCAGATATGTTAGGAGTCATTAAACTTCTCAGTTTTCAAATGGAGTTTGGTGTGTAATTCTAGGCTATATGCAGAAAGCAGTTTCTCACCCTGACTCTTGGCGTATGCTGTTGATGCAACATTACATCAACGTGCTTTAATGAATGCTCTGACTCGCGCAGTGTGTGAGAGAGAAACATATGTTACTATCGTCCCAGCAATGACTCCTGACAGTTCAGCCTGACTTTCTTCTGCACTGGAAAACTCCGACATGGCGAACTTCAAGTGTTTAAAATAATCTGTCCAATGATCATGACATATAAAACACTGAACATAACTTGATTGAATTTATTCACTGTGTGTGTGTGTGTGTGTGTGTGTGTGTATACTGTATGTGTCAGAACTTGGGACTGAGCGCTTCTGGCTGTTAAGTCAAGTCGCTGAATCAGCACTTATTTTTATCATCCTTACACACCTCCGTTCTCCTGCGCACGCCGTCCTCCGCCCTGAACTCTTCTCTCCAATATTAAGATTCACTCTCTTGTTCCAACTCCGCAGCTCTCCTTGTTTTCTTTATTACTTTAATAATCCTCCTTTCTGCCGCTGAAGACAGCTAAGGAACATCATCTCGGTGGATCCAAGTTTTCAGTGCTGTCTGTCGAGAAAAGAAAAGGAATTTTTGAATTAATGATCATTCAATCCTGCTGCACACGAGCCCCGGCTGAGCTTTCATCGCCATGATTGATAAAGACACATAGTCGCTGAAATATCTCAACAATTATTCGACAGATTGTGTTTAAATTCAATCAAGGTATAAAAATATAAATCCCAGTGACTTTGTCGATCCCCTGACTTTTTCCTCTAACATCACGAGCAGGTCAAGTTCTTCACATAGGCAGTAAAAAGTTTTGTACAGACATTCATGGCTCCCAGACAATGAATCCTAACGACTTCGGTGATTCCCTGACTTTTCCACTAGCACCATCACAAGGCTGACATTTCATATTTTGAGTGAATGTCTTGAATTGGATGGACTGCATTACATTTTTTAGCCATTCATGTCCCTGTCAGGAGAAAAAATGTAATAACTGATCCCTTAACTTTTGCTCTAATGTCATCATTAGGTCAAAATGAGTTTTTGTCCAATACGACCAGATACCTGCAAAACTAATGACAAGCCCAACAGCCTCAGCTGTGCGTAGAACCAAATGTTAGCATGCTAACTCATTCTTATCATCCGTGTTTTCATCTAACTGTCAAGCAAGTTCGAAGCAACTTTTACACCTTCAAGAAGGTCTGTTGCTTCTGTTGCATCTTTTTGTGCATTGTGTGAATATGAGGAAAGATGCTGCAGTGGAAAAAAGACACACAATAAAAATGGACAATTAAAGAAACAATTTAACTATGCAGCCGTACTACCGCAATACTTCAAAATGTGCAGAAAAATACACTGATGGATACACTATTGTGCTATTGTGTTTCAATATGTTAACATTAGCATTTATCTTACAGCACTGCTGTGCCTAAGTACAGCCTCGCAGAGCCACTGGCATGGCTTGCAGACAATTTCATGCACTCTTAAACAATAAACACCTAACAGCTGGATAACTCACCTAAACTGACAATGACTGTCATCTGACAGTAAAGCGCCTTTAACCAAGAATTGCACATCAACCCAGAAAACACTCACAACAGCGTCAGCTATGAATCAGTCCTGTAACGGATGCATATTTGGATGTTAATCTGAAGGTATTTTCATTGCTGTTGAGGGCAAGAGTTGGGTGTTTTTCAAACAATCCATTGTTGCACCTTTTTTTCGTTGATTTAAGGCCCATATTGCCATTACTCACAATGGAATAAAATGATCCAAACTGATCCTTGGTAGAATGATTGAGAGAATTTTCTCTCAAATGAAAAAAAGCAAACCTCTCATCTACGTTTAAAAAAAGCCAGATTTGACATTAATGTGCATGGATGGTTCAAGGATGCACATTTCAAACTGTCCACGTGTAGCAGCTGAACACACCGTACACTCACACTCGCTCTAACGATCCTTCTCAACTTCTGCAAGGGTGGAAGTCGTGCATTTGGACTGATATTTTCTATTATTGTACATCAGGAAGGAAATTATTGTGGCTCATCAAAAGTACTCATAAGGCTGCTGATTTGCAATAAAGCAGAATAACAATATGAGCACAGAACATGTGTTAATAAGAAGATTTATTTGCAATAACTTTGAAAATGTCAATGCAAATGTTGTTTAAAAGAGAAATAAGACAATAACTTAACTTTCCAAGTGAAAAAGTAAAAGATATTCTATGTTGGCCAGGCTTGTGTGACTGACCATGAGCTCCTCCACACTCTTAAAATAAACTTCTTTGAATTAAAGCCCTTGCACCAAATTGCATATGCTTTATTACAAATCTTAAAGCTCCATATAGTTGACAGCCTCTCATGAATCTGGGGGACAATTTGAAGTTAAGTTGAATTTGAAGTTTAAAACAGGACCCTGCGCTGTTCCTATTCCAGCATGTCTTTGGTCTTTGAAGTTGGTTATCTTCTCAGCGGTGTCTGCAGCTGTGGTAGCTACTGTGCTTAAAATTAATCCATATACTAATAATGTCAGGGTTCTGTCTCTCTGTCTCTTTCTCTGAGATGCAACATTAGAGGAGAGGAAAAGTTTTAATCCGTGCATAAGTGATTAGAGAGTTTTGTTACCGAAGGATTATCATTTCTATCCCTTCTGCACAAGTACCTTTGATCCTGGCACAAACACACACGCATAGACACACACACATGCATGCACAGTCGTGTTTCCCCTCACTTCAGAGGATATTACATTGACTTACATTAATTTCCTGGAGACTTACCCAAACAATACTCGCTACTTGCCTAACCCTAACCTTCGGTTTAACCTTAACTTAACCTTAAAGCGAGTCTTCACCCTAAAATGTAATGATCTATGTTATGGGGACTTAAGAAGGTGTAAACAGATTCGCGTCCCCACAGCTCCCCACTTTTGACAGGCGGCGGCGCTTCCTGCAGATCAACGCACGTGCACGCCAGCTCCAAAGTGGGACTGTTTGTGCCCTGTGTGTGAGTCGACGTATGCGACACGATCAAAGGTGCTCGTGGAGGGATAGAAATGATAATCCTTTTGTAACAAAACTCTCTAATCATTTATGCATGGGCCGATCCTCAGCCTCAGCTGAAACTGAGCCCACCAGGGGCAGAGAGAGAGAGAGCAGGGGAGGGAGGAGGGCGGCAGAGGCCCACAAAGAACACGAGTAGATAAGGCTAATGTTTGTAAACATATAAATATTCAAATGCATCACAGCGTTCCCAGGTACTCCTCCCTCAGACTCTGTATGAGCAGGGCTTGGCTGGGTGGAAAGCACATATTTTTTACACAAACTTTGACAAAACCTTGACTTTCTGAATGACTTAATGAAGTGTGAGCGTTTTTTTTAATACTGACAGAAAGTTATTGCCTTGTTGTTAACTGGCTGAAATACAGTAGTTTATATAGTGTGTGTCCACTTGTTAATTAAGTTGGTGAATGCAAGAAGGAAGTCAACGTTGTGAGTGAAAAAAGCAATAGCTCACCAGGATATGATAATTTTTCAAAATAGTAAATTAGTATTCATCACATTCACTTTATAATCCCATTATTTTGCTGAGATTTTGCAAATATTTTCCACATGAACTGACCTGTGAGGGCTGTTGTCGGTCGGCTCTTCTTCTCCGATTCAGGAACAGATTCATCACTTATAGCTTATAGCCACAATTACGCATTTTATTTCTCCCCGAGTAACAAGTCTACTTTGAATTGCTTTATCATGAGCCAGGCAGTCAAATACACAACTCCTGAGATTTTGACGAATGACCCCATGCTGGAGAGTTCAAAGATAACATTCCACCCGCTCCGTATATAAATCATCCGTTACAGCGAATGAATTTTGCATTCGGCCACCGCTGCACCTCTTTTACTGTAAATCTTCTAGCAACAGCAAATTGAATATTCCTCTGTCTTGGTACCAAGAATAAGGTCTTGATAATTGCCTCTATACAGTGGACAAAGATTTTGTGTGCAGATTGTCAAGTGTTCGAGAGCAGGAAAGGATAATTATGGGTCAAATTATGCCTTTTGCTAATTCTCCAAATGAGTGCCACCATGGGGCTCAGTTTTTATTGGCATCCTAATAAAAGCTATTTCACTACTTAGCCTGAATGAGCTTCATTGCTGTCGCTGCTGAAACCACTGTCATGCTAATATCAAGTGGCTGTCTCAGAAATATATGAATGCATGAAATGAAAAGAATGCTTTCTTAAGAAGTCTTTAAAGTGACTTTAGACCAATTGCCAGTACATACATATTACTAACATGGTCATGGTTTTTATTTATTCTTACAACAGCACTGCAGGATATATGTACCTGTCGGAAATGCCTTTTACCTTTTAAGTATTAATTGAGACAGCTGTGGATTCTAAAATAAGTAGACGTCAATATCTGCTGGAATGTAATCTAAGCCTGTGAATAATCTTACATTTGCTGTTTTCGCGTGGTTTGTGCATCTGTGTCTTCAGTAAATGTTTAAGGCAGCAGCTTGTTCACAGCTGGCATGCTTCTGCTCTTGTTGAAATGAAAAACATTATTCCGCAGTCAATATCTAATTTTCCTGTTTTGCCAGGTAGAACAAACAGGAGAAAACGCTCCCCAAGCCTTCTACACAGTCTACCTGTTACAGGAAGCTGCAATTCTTTCTTTCTCAGTCCACTTTCTCCTCTATTCTCTTCTGCTTCCTCCCCTCTCTGTGCACTTTATTGTATCCTTTGACTGACAGACCCCTCTTCCTGACCATCGTGCATGCAGCTGGGAGCTAACAATAAATCCGCTTGGTTTCTAATTGATTGGTTGTCCTGCGCCGACTAATCTTATGCTGCACTTACCGCACTCTGCGAGGGCTTAAGCCGGCCACGTTGGCCCTGGGTTTTTATGGCACGCAAATAACAACAGGCGGACAGGCAGAAACACACACATGCACAAACCCATAATTTCTAAATCAAGACGTAACAATGCATCTCGGTTGGGATCATCATGGGACATTTACCAAGAACCAAAAAAACAAAAAACAAAACAAAACATGCTTCTTCATGTGCGCCTGCTGCCGGGCTCACCTCTGTGCACGTTGGTGTGTGCATTAGTGTGTGCGGTACGTGTGTGAGATGTGTGGGGATGAAGCCTCCACTTATAAATTATAGAGAGCAAAAGAAAATATGTATTGAGGTGGAATGGATCGGTGAGGCGAGACATTAGTATTTTTTGCCCCACTTTCCCTCCAGCTTGTTAAAAGCAATTGTCTGGACGATCTGTCATCGGGCCTGTAACGGCTCCCCTGGTGAGGCTTGAGATGCACACACACACCAGCGACCACCAAGCCTCCACCAAACAGGAGGCTGGGTGCTAGTTAGCCTGACATATTGTTAGCTTAACGCGATGCGGTCGATAGGCGTGTATGCTTCGTTTCTTGCTCAAATGAGGTAACTGAGGGTGATGATTTGCCTGTTGCTTGCTGGGTTGCACACACTTGCTAGCGTGACGTGGTGTTAGCTGGCTGTAGCTGATGCAGCGCTATTAGAGGGTGATATTGAGAACAAAATGAATATAACCTTGTGTTGATTGTGGGGGAGCAGGAAAAGAACAGGGTGGAACCGACACTGTGTTCCTTTATTTGGTAAAACAAGAGACAAAATTCAAAAAAATGCGAAATAGCGCAACCACTCACACAGTGATGCCATTCAGATGAAGCTGCCTATCAAGCCAGCTGAAACAGCAGTTATAGTTCAACCAATGCAAATATGAGGTCAGGCCATGCTGTAAACTATCTGCTCTGTGCTTGGGAGAGCGTGGGCGTTAAAGGCGGCTTAAAAGTGCACTAGATCAGGCCTAGAGAATGGTATCGCCCGTCACGGGGCCCAGCAGACAGCGCAGCCTTGTGATAGGCAATAGGTCAAACCGTCATTTAACACGAATGCTGTGTGCATTTCACTCTGCGCTGACTCCTCTCTGAAAAAAATGGAGAAAAACAGGGCGGTGGAGCTGATCCTGCTGTAAATGTTTTGCAAGGATAGAAGAAGGACACAATAAAACAAGCCCCAAAAGTGTGTGTTTGTGTGTGTGTGTTGTTGACTGTATAAATCTGTCTGTATGCATTCGTCTGAGCTGTTCACATACTGCATGCAGCAGGTGTGTGCAGTGCCTTTTGTTGTCATAATCCAAGCGCCATAAAGTAAAATCAAACAAGAAGCGATGTTTTTTTCCCCCCCATCCTGCCAGACAGAAAAGAATTTATTTTAGACCGCGAGCTCCCGAAGACTTTCTCTGTCTTTCCTTTAGCTTTTAAAGACAGATCCACAGCAGAAATAAAGCCTCTTACAGAGTCCCCTCTAGCCGTCAGCTGCACTGACAGGATCAGATTTAACACTGCACTTGATTTTCTCAGCCCTCCAAGAAAGGTAAGAAACGACTGTCTCGCGTTTCTCTGCCACCTCTTTGTCTCGCAGGAGATCAAACGTGAACTAGACAGATACTGTGTAGTTAAAAGCCACATGAAAGGCTCAGAGCTGGTGACTGCTGCTGCTCCTGAGAACGATGTGAAGAGGGAACAGGCACCCAGGCTTTGTATGGCTCTGTCCTGCCACTTGAGATACTTCTCAACTCGCGGTGTGATGATGAATAGCAGGTGGTCTTCCTAAATACCAAGGAGGAGATCATTTTGTGATTTTTTTAACTTCCCCTGCAAATCAAAGTCTGTTCTTCCAAGCTTCCATCTGATTATTTAATAATAGTGCACGGTGATGCAATGAAACGTCCTCACCATTTTATATAAAGAAACACTTCTCATGTTTCTCTTTGCTTTACCAGAGATTGTATTGCACGGCACTGATTTTTCACCAATATCCTAGAGATGATAGCTCACTCATTTCTTAATCTACGGTTGTAATGCTGAAGCAGTAATTTATTAGCCGATAAACTGAAAATGATGCTTAATTTATCAAGCAAAACGTCAAACATCTGCTGGTTCTATTAATAAGATCCAGCCCTTATCTACTGCATCTAAGGATTACCGATGGGCAAATTTGTACATCTGACAGATTTTCTCTGCTTGTTACCATATCTCACGCAAGATAAAATGCACAATGTGTGAGATAATAAAATGTGATGTTTTGCAACACCCGTGATTTCAGGTACCGTCCTGCTTAATGTTATTTGCAGAAAACAAGGCAAAGTTGCGCTTCATTATGCACAGCCTTCAGAATTCAGTCCTGTTTTCCCATCCCGCTCCGTAAGCGAAATGCTCGGTCAATCATCATATCATCATATGTTAGTTCGCTCAGCTGGGTCTTCGATGCCAGATATGGATAACAACCCCTGACCCCTACGCCCCAACAACATGCAAGGTCAAGCTAATGAGTGCTCTTACAGACCTGAGGACATGGTTGAAGGAGGGAGGGGGTGGCGGCGGCGGCTGCTGATTATCGAGCTTCTTTGATGAGAACAGCCTCTGGAAAGCAGAGCTGAGTGAAGCAGGGAAGAGTGGGATAAAAAATGAAGATGGAAAAAGCAGGGAATGACTGTCAATGATATTAAAGGCCTCTTCTGGTCCACTGATGAAAGACTAATCATGATAAATGCTTCTTACGTTTCGCTCATTTTGTACCGGTAGACACACACACACACACACACTCATGCTCGCACAGACATACAAACCCATTTTACTAACCAATACTTCAACTCATTTAAAATAAAACCAAGTCAGGCTTAAAATATGGAAAAAGTGTGCAAATGAGAGATGGAAATTGAAGACAAGTTTTGAAAGATGGTACCACTGGGTGTTTTTATTCCCCCCTTATGGATCTAAATAATTCAAAATACTGCGAATCACTGATATGTCTGCGTGAATGTAATGAAATACATGCATCAAAACAGAGGTTACACTGAACACACGGTCATAGATCTCTATGTTATTTTCTGCAAGATGTTGTTTATGCTGCTGTTTTTCTCTTTTTCAGGTTTGAATATGAAAGCCAATGCAAATCAGATTTGACACATGTTGGCATTTGCAGAGATCTGACCATCTCTATTTCTCTTTTAAAAGGCTGATGTTGCGGTGTAAAGTGCTGACAGCACCTTGTGCGCAGGGGCAGGTGTTTTATTGTGTGAATCTCGCTCTGCGTTGTAAACATACTATACAGTGTCTGGTGCTTTGTGCACGCCTCGCCGTCGCACACCCCGCGCCACTCACGGCGGACCTCATCACAGGCAGTTCTGCGCCGCATCAGAGCAGAAGCAAAATGTAGCTTATGGCATTTAAGATTTGAGTCATGGGTGCAAATTACTGAAACACAAAGTTGTTCTCTGTTTCTCTACACACACACACACACACACACACCAGAGGCTTACTGTACAGTTTATGTATGCACAAAGCCAAGTTGACACACACTTGCATGCACACCGAAACACACACTCCCTCATGCACCAGTGCCTTTTCATTTTGCGCATTCAACACAGTGAGTGAGCTGGATTCTCTCCCCATCTCTCCTTGTCTCTGCTGTAGTTAATGACTTCTGCCTAATGTCTCCATAAGCTCTATTGAGAGGAATGAATGCCAGGTAAGACCACAGGCCACATCGCATTTCTGCCTCTCTCTGCTAAACTACACGGTCTGCCTACAGTAATTATCACAACACAGGGAGGATTTAGCACCAATGTATGTGCGGGGCTGTAGCTCTGGGGCTATGAGCAAGTGTATTCATTCATATTTATCTGTAGTATTTGTGTATATGAGTGATTCCCTGCCAATATAAAGGAAAGAAAAACAATTGCCAGGAGGTAAGAATTAAAATCTGACACACTACTGAAAGGGGTCATTTTCATTCTGCGTCCTGAGTGTGACTCGAGAAGTAGAGAACATTAATATGTGCTGTCATGTGAATTGATTTACGAATTTGAACACATCATGCCGCTATTAAGCTCCCGTGTGTTTACCGATTTTCTTGCTGAACATGAAAAGTATATAAAAATAAGAGCTGAATGGAAAAGCCTCATTTGTGTCATGCATTTTATAGCGTTTTTCTTTTCCACATCTTGCTCTCAATTATTTGTGGCTTTCTGTGGCCTGTGGGAATTGTGATAAATGACCCAATTCTGAACAAATAAGGAAGTCAAACAATTCTAAACTGTAGGGTGTCAATCTGACTGATGGCACAGCAGACAAGGTATTATCAGCCCGTGGCTGTTGTAGTGGTTTTGCTGTTGTTAAGCTGTTACAGCTCTCACACACCGAGCTGACACTTGGTCATGGAGGGCTGCTGGGCCATTGTTTTTGCTGTGAGTCTGGCACTGCTGGCACAGTTTGGATCTTATTTTACCGATTCAGCATGTTGAACAAGCGGCGAGCGCAGTCGATGAGCGAACTCTCTGACTGGTTGTTCAGTCGATTAAATCACTGATTTCACACATTTAGTCCAGATCCTCCACTCTTTATGATTCGCCTTCGCCTTCTTCTTTTCTTCTTAGACAAACGGTTTTGTCACACGTAGTCTCAATTTATGTCCCAGGCATACAACAAAATTGTCTGATTCACAACAGTGCCTTGTTTAGTCTTGCAATGTTTTGGGATTGCAAAAACAGACTACGGACTCCTTTTTTCCTGCCATCCTTGGGAAAATGTTGATTGCGGCCCACCTGCCCTGTTGGTTTACCTTAAATAGCAACGCAATAAAACATGGCCTTTGAAATATCTAATTAAAGAAATCAGTAGGGAAGATGAAGCGAATTACTCAAACAAAATTTGCTTTCAGAATTACAAACAACCTTGCGATGCTACATCATTGCTGTTAGGGTTAGGGTTAGGGGCATAAATTGGAGCATAAAATTATACTAATTTCTTAAGGCATAGCTCCTCCACTGACTAAAACTGAAGCATAAAGCTGATCTCCGTTTTATGGAGGGTTATGTGACTATTTTTTGATCCGGACCAGTAATTTCCTTGAGTCTCTGCTGGTTTCCCGGCAACTGATCCTGGGCAGTATCTTCGTATTGGTCTAAAAAAATGAAGCCAGTGGAGAAGCGCTTGTAAACCTGCATTCTTTCTACCGACCAGCAGGGGGGCGACCTCAGCAAACATTTCCCTCATGGGTTTATGGTCTCTGGTCTGTGGTTTAAAGTCTTCTTCAATACAGCTGTTCATTTTGTCCCATTTCGCGTAAAATAGCCAATAAATCAGGGTATGCTTTAGGGTGTGGCCACCACATGATTGGCAAGTTGCAATCAGGATGGAGGTGTAGCAATGCATATCCATTGAACTGCGTGCATTAAATAGCCAAAATTAGCATCCCAATCAGTATCATTGTTAATGTGAAATACAGATGCATCTTGCTAGCCAAGCTAGCCAGCTAGTGCTAGTGTTAGCTAACAACTTAGCTCCACCCTCTCATCCAAACATGGCTACTTCTGGCCCCTAAAGACGGACGACAGTCGAAACGCCAAACCATTAGACAAGCAGAACCAGGGAGGTAGAAGCTCCACTGTATGTGCGAGATGGGCGTGTTTGCCCGTGCACTGATGTCAGCCTGTCTCCGTGTGACACGGAGAGAGTAAGATTTTTATCAAATCACATTTAACCTCTCCATTCATCCATCCATCCATCCACCCGCTGATCCAGGGAAACAGAGAGAGAGCACAAAAGTGAGTGTGTGTTATTCCCACATGATTTACCATTCATATTAAAACAGGAATATATTACGTCTCAAATTCAATTTGAGAGGAGGGCGGTGTCAGCATTTTGCCTGTCATCTCCGGCGATGGGGAGAGACTGGGATGGATGCGGATGCGTTCTCCTATTTAACATTGTTTGATTCTCCTGTGGCGTGAGCAACCCCACAAACACACACACACACACACACACAAAGAGGGAAAAACAAATTCATACTTTTAGGGTTCTTAACCAAATCCTGGTTAACATTTGGGAAATAAGCTGTGCTGCACTCTTTACTGTAGAGTGAAACAATTGCATGAAGTGCAGGAGAGAAAGATTTCTCGTCTGACAGTCCAACACTTTAAATTGCAGATTTTCAAACAACGTTGCTGTCAAGACTGAACTTCCAGTTGGTGCTTGCATATGCAGGGGTTTGACTGACATGCTATCATGTCCATGAATATACATAATGTATGCAGTACATACATCATGCTGAAGACATGCACTCTGCATTAAAATAAAGGCCCACATATTCTATGAATATGGAGTGGCTGTAAAATGAAAAAGAATAGTCGGGCTGATGGGACATCCCCTCCTATCTGACACATCATGCGACACCTCTGTGTGCACGTGAATAAACACCACACAGGAAGAGAGAGAGGAAGAGAGGTGGTGGAGCATGGTGCGTGCGTCCGTGTCTGTGCTGTGTTGTGGGGGAGGGTTGCCACATGGGGTCACACTGGAGATGTGTTCACAGCTTATTTCTAGCCCCTTTGCTGACAGCAACTCAGAAAAACAAATAGAGCGGGGGCAGCACTGACACACAGTTTAGAAACAGCAAAAGTATTCTGGCTATGGAAAGAGGTCAGTGAAACGGACAGTGCTGTGGTTCAGGAGCAGGGTAAAAACAGTTAAACATTGCTGAGGTTTAGTTCAGTTCAGTTTTAGCTGTAAGAGGCAAAAAAAAAAAAGGAAAAGGACAAAGTAAAGGGAAGGAAAGGCCGGACAAAGTCTGGGGTGAGGTGTAGCCTGAAGTTTTCATTATACAATAGATGATAAGGAGTGATTCTGCTGTCTTGCAGCTGACAGAAGGATCATTTCAGCACTGAGAACCCAGGAGGGCGAATAGTCCAGACAGCGCGGTGATAGCCGAGTCGCCACAGGGAAGAGAATGCTGAGCACCTATTAACTACAGAGTGCAAAGCTGGAATATAAGGTTGAACCATTGCCTGGAGGCAGGGGGTACAGTTCTTGTTGGATCCTTCATATTGTTGTCAGCAATAAGGTGACTTGGAGGAATTTAGAAAGGTGGAGTGAGGTGGTGTAATGGGTGAATTGCACAGCGCAGACAGAAGTGCACGGGGAGCTGAGCCGACAGGGGGTCTAGTCAGGAAATGGCTGGGGCTTGGACAAGGACTTGAGCTGGGTCCCTGGTGAGAAAAGGCTGGATTTGACAGATGTTGTAAATCTTCTGAATCGCGTCGTGGCAAAGTGAGGTTTAAAAGGTCGCTGGTGGTCACACTTGAATCCTCGGCAGTGAGCGACTGGGGTCGGGTGTGTGTGTGTGTGTGGGGGGGGGGTTTATTACCGAGGTTGCGTAGGTCTTGCAGAGGCTGGGATTTGCAGCAGAAAAAAAGAGAGTACCGTCTTTTTTAAAGGTGCTTGAGCTGTGGAGTGGAAGTCCTCAAGTTGATGTAGAGCCACGCGTGAGTTTGTAGAAAAGAACTTAAAAGACATATTGGCTAATAAAATACAAGAGGTCCACATGCATGAGAGAGCACCTCAGTGAGAGGGAGCAAAAGAGTAGAAAAACTGGCTCACATACACAGAAGCTCCTCGCCTTTAAAAGCCCTAACAGCTAAAAGAAAGGCAATCGCAATCTGTGGCCGGACTGGATGACTGAGTCACATGTTTCATTACGATATCAAAGGGTGAGATCAGGCATAGGGTGCAAAAAGCCTGCCTTTATACATACACAGACCACTGGGGACTCACTATGAATACATTTCCACCGTTGCAGTATCTTTGAAGGTGATGGAGTCCTTGAGTCCTCTAAAGAGTGAATTTAAGTCTGGATTTAGGGTGCAGCAACGTTTGTTTGTAATTGTTTTTCAATGGTGAGCGTCTGTTTGCTGCACAAAGCTGATGATGCATCTGTCTCTCCCTGCCAGCTTTCTGTCTGAGCAGAAAAGTTTGACGAGGCTGAACTCGCTGGAACTGCCGAGTGTGTTTCAGAGTTTCCGTCATCCCTTTAGTCAACAGGATCAAGGCGTTGCTTGTGTTAAATGTGTTCCCAAAACAAACTAAGAGGACACCAGCACTGAAACTTCTGGTGTCCCCTTGTTCTGTGATGGATCAGTATGACCTCAACAGCAGGAACTGTGTGGTTAGCACTGCTGTCTTAAACTAACTGTCCCTATATATTTCATTGTGAAGTTTCTGTTCTCCATATGTGGGATATCCCCTGTGCTTCTATTTCTTCCCACAGTCCAAAACGCCCTTGAACAAAATAAATATTTGAAACATGAATATAAGTCCTAGTAGGTGTTTTATTATCAATACAATTTTTTGAGGAAGATCATGTGATATGATGGAAAACTCCAGAACAGGACGTTGTAGGGAGACTGCTTTGTCATCTCTTGTTTCATAGGTCAAGAATGGTGCTTAAATCTGAAGTTGCACAGGTGCATTTGACCTAATATTTACAGTTCAAGTCTATTGACAAAAAAGCATGATCCCTCCTATCTAAATTTCCCAGCAAACTTCTCCAGCGCACCACTTCCACAGCTCCTGATTTTAGAGTTGAGGCGCACAGATTGCCATTCATTGAGGCGAGTCATAACTCTGCCTAAGAGCACTCATTGAGGGCTGAGGCAAGGAAATGGGCTCATATATATGCAAAAGTTAGAGGTGTGAATAGCATGTAAATGGCCAATGGCATCGGATTTCGCCCTTGTAAACACAGCAAACACAGGTGATTGCTAATAGAGAGGACCTGTGGTCAACGGCGGGAAGAGGAGGGGGCGACTCGAGGCTGAGCAGGTGCTAATCACAGCTCAGGTCATGTTGCCTGCCTCTGATTAGAAACACTTCGAATTTATTATTGCTGGGACGGCTGCAAAAATAACGTTCTGATGATAAGCTTGCGTGCGAGTTTGTTTTCGGAGCATATGGCACGTGGCATCAAATATGACTCTGCATCCCACACTCATTCTGTCACGATTTACGCTGGACCTCCCTCTCTCTCTCAGATGATGGGAGCCGTTCGCTGTATTTCAGCTTCACGCTGCGATGGTTTGGTGGAAAATTTTTAGGCCAACCTAAAGTCTTGCTCACTTTCATAAATTGAATTTTTCATAAATTAAATCCTGGTGCAGCACAATTATCTTAATTTTCATTTCAGCATAAATCTGCATTCGCTATGTTAGTCAGTTTTATCTTCTTAAGAATTTTGATACATGTCTGTGATGCCATGCACACTTTCACTAAGCCCTTTCTCAGTGAAAAGCCTCAAAGATAGCTGTGCTGTATGTAAACTTTCATTTCTTATCGCTTCCAATTCCCACTCTGATTCTTCCTTAATACTTTTTAATACCCTGCCATTTCCTAGTGGAGGGCTACATGCTGTCTCAGCAGCGGACAGACAAAGGCGGCGAGGGACATGGAGAGAGATTCCGGGGCTTAGTGTCTATGGGAGGGTGACCCTATATTGTTCCAAATGCATAAGGGACCAAAAAGAAAACCCATGGATGAGGAGCCTTGGCTTAGTGCGTAATGCATAAAATGAATTTCCTCCCCACGTCTTCTCGTTTGCCACTTATTCACTCTAATTCCTCCCGTCCCGCCTCCCTTCCCTCCCTCCCCTCCGTGTCTCTGCTTTGCTTTTGGTTGAGCAGCTCATAAAACTGATGTCATAGCGGGATCACGGGTCTGTGCGTGTGCGCATACGAGGGAAGTGGTGATAAATTAGAAATTGTGCAAATCTGATTGCCAGAAAAAAGGAGTCAAAGAGCAAAAGAACAAATGTATAAGAGTGTGTGTGTGAGGGAGAGAGAGCAAGTGAGTGTGTGTGTTGGGTCTTTGTGTGAGACAGAAAGAGACGGTGTCCCAGGTTTTAAAGGCAGGTACAGTTGCAGAACGCTGAGCGCAGTTAGCTTTTCTCTCGGTAATTGCTCCTCGCCGTAAATGCTAATTTGGTGTCATGACTGCTTGACTGGGTCCCAGATGGGATTTTAAAAGTACCCAGCCTCTGTCTAATTTCATTCTGTTTAACCCGCCCATCCACGGGCTCTTTGTGCATGCGTTGTGAGCTTCGACTTAAACCATCCATTCTGTTTGTGATTTAACAGTTTGTAAAGCGCCTGTGGTCCCCCTTCGTTCTATCTGTGTTTAAATCAATCTACTGTTGCACATGAAGGCCAGCGTTCCCCGGAGAGTTTAATCCATCTGGCAAAATGGGAAAAAAATCAATTCATGTGAATCATGAACCATGTAGGACATATGCTAAAGATGTCAAATTCTACGCATCGCTACTATAGGTATTATCAAAATGTTAAATATCCATTTGTTTTTCTGCCCTTGAATATGGTGTGAGGCGCTGTGTGATTGATGCCATGTTGTTGTGCTGCCATTGAATGCCCCCAAGCAAAGCAATTTACATTAGGCATAAACTGGAGATCAAAAGAGGAATTGTTTGGTTTTTTTTTTTGCTATTGCAAGGGATTTTAAGTGTTTAAAGTAGCCACTTTACAGCTGTAAAACACAGTTATTACCGGTTTAACCTTGAAATAATGAGCTATAATGTTTGTGATCCACGTTTGGAGGATTGTGATTGTGCGTGCTGGAGGCCATGTGCGGACGTTTGTGCGTGACGGGGTTATTTTGACAAATCTGTTTCACAGTAGGCCCTCGACTTTTTGCTCAGTCGGTCCGACGATTGCTCTGCTGGCTTTGCAGGTGCCCTCACTGTGTGGCTGTGTGTGCGTGTGAGGGAGTTTAATGATGTTTCTGGTTAATGTGTGGGCATACAGTATGTGTGTGCCTATGGATTTCACTGGCTGGGTTGTCACGTCAGGACACACGGAGAGCAGCCATATTGGTTGTAGTGTCTGAGAAGTGAAGGATTTCAGCGTGGAATTCTCCATGTGGATTAGGCCGGAACGAACCTATACCACGCCCCTAGCTCATAACCATCCTCTTCTCGCATCTTCAGAAGAGGGGTCATTAAGGACTACATGGCGGCTCGTCTCTGTTCGCACGCCATCTCCCATTGCAGGATATTTTCTAAACAACCCCTCTAGCTGGTGGAGCTGCAGTACAAAACATATTTAAGGGTGTCAAACGGGCGTCCGGAAAATGAAAAGATTAGCGAGGTTTGACAAGCAGTTCATCAAATATACATAGCTTTGGTTGAAACTGAGTTACTGGAAGCTCTTGTGCCTGCTTTCAAAAATGTAAAATGTGCTCTCACAACAAAATAGAACTACTGACGCACCAACAGAAACGGAAGAGTGGAGTCTGCCCCAGCCGGGAGCTCGGAGCACCGGGGGAGTGGTCGTCACCGGCTGTCACAACCAGTTTGAATGAAGTGTGTCGTATGATGAGTTAACATGGCAATTAAGCTCATCTTAGCTTGGTGAAAGAGAGAAACTTTAACGAAGAAAGTATACGATTGTATTTTTCTGTTTGAAAGGGAAAACAGGTGTAAGAATATTTTCTTTCTTGACATTAAAAAAAGCTTTATTAGTTTTGATTAGTTATTCGACTAAAGAAGCTAAGAGAGCTTGTGAAACGTAGCGTACTTGCCCCTCACAAACATCTCCCAGCTGAAATCACAGGGAACTATACTACTGGACTATCGCGGTATGGTATTATGAGACAGGACAGGCTGGGGCTAACTGGTTAGCGTGCTAACTTCAGTGGATATCTCTACAACACAGCACACCGACATCTTCGACGTGATGTCAGAACTGTTGCTCCTTCATGTTCTGTTGATAATGACCATGGTCATATCTCACACATTATACCTTTAATGTACAAGCAGTGGAAAACATGAGCACTCTTTCTTTCCCTGAAACAGACTGATCAGGTAACTACAGGTGAAAGCCGCTTAATTCCACCTGTTAAACCCACCTCAATCGCTGCAGATGAAGGCAGGGAGACAACTTAAAGAAGGATTTTTTTTAAAGCCTTCAGACCCCCGAGAGTCTGGATTGTGTGAGTGAGAGAATGAGCAAAACAAGACTTATGTGCCTCTGAACAGGGCCTGATGGAGGGCGCCAGGCAGGTCTGAGTGTGGGAAGAACATCCAACGCTGCTGGGCTTTTTTTAAGCCAAGGATCGTCCTGTGTGTCTCCAGATCGGTCCATCTCCCAAAGGCTCATTAATGAAAGAGGTCAAAGGAGGCCTACACACACTGAGCTGACTAACAGTCTGTGGTTATTTTTTATGGTCCAGCTCAATAATTGCCCTGAAAGACCTGTAGAAGAATGTCCAAACTGTGGCACCCTGACACAAACAGGGCAGCTGAACACTTGAACGGACTTCAACATCTATCAGAATAAAAAAAAAGCATTGTTTCAGCAGAATGAATACTTTGTTCCCTGGAGGATTGAGAAAAAATGGTCCAGACTGAGAAACTAAAAACATAATCTATCCATCTATATATCTGTCTATTATTTTTGCGAGACACTCCGTGTTGCTGTAACCTGTCAGGGGCTTTTTTTTTCCCCCTGCAGAAAGTAATATTTCTTCAGCTGAGACAAAAATCCTTCTGACTCTTTCTTTCGCAGTGAGGGGCACTGGTTCGTATATATATGGCACTCTCCGGGATGGGACATCTCATTAAGATTGGCATTAGAGGTTTCCCGTGACATGATTTGTTTCCAGGGTGAAGGAACTGTGCACTCCGAGGCAGACTTCCCACATCAGCCGATACCATTATCCCCAGGATCACATACACACGGTCTGCTGGATATCACCACATCAAGGCTTGTCGTCTCAGTTGTCTTCCCTACTTGCTTACTTTCCGTCTTCCTGTCTTTCACCTCTCTCTTACACATCTGATGTATGCAGATCTGGCACCTGTTATCTACTGAGCGCTCTCAATACGCCATGCATGTGTTATGGGGCCAATTTTCAGACATGTGAGTGAAATCTTTCACTGTGTTTGAAAAAAAAAAAAAAAAAACTCATGACAACATGGTGAGAAGGGAATCAATAACTTCTCTCAATATGATATATTTATTGTATTTTTTTCATGTCAGCATATACTCTGTCAAGTAAAGCACTTCCTGACAGTGCAATGCACCACGCTTTAAACTCTGCAAATTCCACTTGTATATTGCATATTTTTGCTCTACAACTGCACGTTTTTTTCTCAATACTTTGAGGCAGAAGGGAGCAATTATTCTGTGTTTTTTATCCTTCATCTTCCCAATATTCTAACGATCTCATAGTACTTTCCCTCTTGGGCAGTGATGATGATGCATATCAATTTTACAGCCTTGCAGAAATGCAAGCAAATTATGTGGTGGTGTAGAAATGATAGTTTTTGCGTGTGAGTCTGTGGGGAGTCAATATCTCAGCAGTAGGCAATGAGCAAACCGTACAGTTGCAGAAAGACTAAACTGATATAGCCTCACACGCAGCGATATTACTCTTTGAAACTGAACCCATTGAATCTCACTTTTGTGAACTCACTGTCTCTTTTTCGGCATATTTTGCCACCTCTCCACAATGGTTTGTGCACCCGCTAAAACAAACAGATAAACATTTGCCCTCTTTCGCTTACTTGTTTTAGCCTGTGCTGCTGCCTCGCTCCCTTACTGGAAACAATCAATAGTGGTGATGGCTGGCAGGCAGACTTGCAGCCGGGCTAGCCGAGGAATTCTGGATGTTGAGGCTAAAACGTTCCACTCCAGAAGCCTTCAATAATCTTTATTGACCACATGAGAGCAAGAAAGCAAAGAGTTGGCGTGGTCATCCTGACAAACCTCCCACATCGTTCCTCTCCTTTTTTTTCGCCAAAAAAGATACAGCGTGTTTCTGAGAGCGCTGACATGTTGATCGAAACCTTTCCATGGGAGGGAGAGGTCAAGTAAAGTTTCTCACTTTCAGCACCCAGATCCAGGGAAAAGAACAGATTTCCCGTCTCCCACATCTGATCAATATGTTTCCTGTGCCAAGCAGGCCTCTGTTTGTCACAACGCTTGCCTCAGACTCCCAGCCAGTCATCTTGCAGACCAGCCGATCATCCGGCCAGCATGGCAGCAAATTCCGTTGACTCTTGACTCACATCCGGTGACCTGTGCAGATGATCCATCTCAAGGTCGGAAAGGGAGATGCTGGGAAAGGGCCAACATACAATGAATGTTGAACTCTCCTGGTAACTGGTGACCGGCAACCATGACCTCCAGGTCATCTAAAAGCCACAGCTGCTCACCTTCCTCTTAAACACTGCCAATGATATCCCACCCTCTTATCCAAGACGCCGGCAATTCAGAGCATGCCACATAACCAACCATATGGCAATTAAATTAATGCGTTAATAACACTCCTTATCATTAAATTGAATAGAGTATGAGCTACAGTCTTAAATCTTTATCACAGTGACAAGGCCGGCAGCCCACTGACAGATAAAAACACATCAACCGGAGCCTCTGTGAACAGCTGGCCGAGGGAGAGTGAAACCCTGAAACAGGCTGTCATCTGACATCTTAGTGTCCCTTTTAAGTTCAACCTCATTCATCTAAGGCAATGCTTCTTAACATTGCCGTAGTTGTTATCTTGCAACCACACGTTTCAAATAGTCTATTGTATCAACCCTAGAAAATGCCTGTCAGGCGCTCTGCTAAAGAACCCTTCAGTTGGCACATGGCGCAATTGCTTTGGGTACTCGGGCTCATCGTTTTTGTGTCTGATCCCTGCCAAGGACTCGGCTTCATCGCCATTTTCTCATGCTTCCTCTTTTCACTAAACATCTTTATTACCCCTATCGTGCATTTTGTTTAATTGATATTATAGATAGAAGAGGGCTCGAGAGGAAAAGCGATCCATACTCGGTAAAATACTGTCAAAGCTGCTTTTTATTTACACGTCCTCAACAGCTATTGATTGAATGCCCTCCTGGTACAGAGCACTGTAATTCTTCAGCTGCTGGTGTGTCACCTCAGCAGTCAGTCAGTCAGCGACGCAGGCAAGCCTGTCAGTCAAGGCGGCCGATCGGCCAGCCAAGAAAGCCTCCCGCCTGCAAACCATTTAGTCAGCAGCTCCGGGACCCAGCCGACCAACAGCCTGCCAGCCCCCCGGTCAGCCAGCCAACCAGTCAGGCAAACATTTTCTTGCATCATTGTTTTCCTAATTAATATCATATACCAGCAACATAAACAGAAGCATCTGGTGTGCTACCGGAGAGGAAACAAGTGTGTATGATGTTCTTCCAAATACCTTCAGGGCAAACTCATAAAACAAGTATTGAACTGTTACTCCACATACGGAAGCAAGCAATTGTAATGCAGCATGCTGCGCATTTAACAACTGACTTGCTCGGTTTTTATTCCCATTTTTTATTACGCACGAGGCCTGACATATCCTGCAAAATTAAAAGCTCCAGCATGAATCCTCTCCTTACTTAGATTTGTGCAATAAAAAAGAAAAAGGGTTTGACACAGTCACTTCAGTCACAGCGGTGGCCACCGCAGAGGTTCTCTCATCCGAGCGGAGAGATAGGAATGAAACGTGATGCTTAATAGGGGGTAGAGAGAAAATTTAAGAGAAAAATTAATGAAAAGCGGAATATAAAAAGAAAATCCATAGATACCACATTACCCTGAAGCATAGCAGGTAAACACATGTCCTACCCAGCTTATTCCCAGTGCATCACAGCCTCTCGACACAGCCGAGCATTATTCTGTTAGCAGCTTGAAGAAGATGCTACTCACCGTATGTAAACATGTAGTAAATCAGGTCTAATTGGAGGTAAACAGCTCATAATATGCTTTCAGTGGCAGGAGGTGAAAAAAAATTGAATGGCATTAACAAAATTGCTCATTATATTCCAAATCCCTCAAAATACAGAAAAGAAAAATCATGAATAAAGGACTTTGCCATTTTGGCTTTAGACGCTCCGGATTGAAGCTAAAATAGATTTATACTTTACATGCAGTTCACATTAAAAGATGAGAATATAACGCGTGACCCCTGAGGTCTTTCTCCGCGAAATGCACTGTGTCTGTGTGAGAGAGACAGAGCTCACGTGCAAGAAGGTGTAACATGAGAGTTTAAGAAGCAGAGTGAAGGTGCGCGTGCGTGAGTGTGTGTTTTCGCGTTTGTGAGGGGGGAAAAAAGCATATGAGAGAGAAAAAGATGCAGAGCGGAGGCTGCGTGTGGTATGTTGTACTGAGGGATAAAAGCACTGCCCCAAGAGACTGCGGAGAAGAGTGCAACACACACACACACACACACACACACACGCAGACACTCTACAGGAAGATTGCTTGTAGGTTAAATCGAGCCCAAACAGCAGCTCTTGCAGGGTAATCTATTCCACTCTGTGTCTGACAAAAGAAATCTTTTTTTTCCTCCCTCCTTACCTTCCTTTGTTCCTTCCTCTCTTAATTTCTTTTTTCCTTCCTGCCTACTGGTTCTTCCCCTGCTATTCATCCCATCTGACTCTTTGCTCTCTAAGATGTGCTGTATTTTAAAATCTCATTAAAAACAAAAAAAATTACACATTCGGATCATTGAAGAAGAGAAGACTGTGAAATGTGGGATAAACCTTTCGATGATCATAAATGTGACTGTGAAAGTATTTAAACAGTGCCAATCCCCCTCAGTCACCAGAATCAAATGCAAACCACAGATACGCTGAATTTGTACATTTCATACGTATCATATCAATGTTTGTAGTATAGTTATCAAAGCAGTGCAGTTCAGATTACCAGTATGTGTATATGAGCTGAGTTTCTCATCAGGAGAATCAGTGAGCGAGGTTGCTAGGCAGCTATGGACATAAGGAGAGGAGTCAACCTCAGCCGGCAGCCACAGAGGGTGGTTCAAGATCATCAGCATCAGCCAGGGAGCCGCAGACTGTTCAGGTTTCAGGTTTGTGAATCTGCAGCTGGAACGTTAACACTAAGCTAGAAGCAGTGAGATGGTGAGGGGACTAGACTAATATTGGTTGTCGGCCAGCCGGCCCACCTGCGGGCCGTCAGAAAACTTATTTTTTATTTTTCTTCACGTCTATTGCCACAAATGTTCACGTTCATACTCATATTGTAACCAAGTGGTATTTGTTCCTAAACCAAACTAGACCTCATCATAATCACAGCATTGGTACTGCATGAAACTGATAACTGCAACATACAGAAACATAGAGTCTGAATGTAAAGATATGTAAAGTTTCAGCATATCTGTGTTTGCCGAAAACGTGCAATGCCAAAATGTATTCTGCTTATTGAGTTGTAATTCAACGTCTCCAGACACTGACGTGAAATTGTAATCACCCATTATCCTCAGTGTATATTTTGGACAACCAGTAGAGCTGTAATACATGTAAAACTACCTACTAGACAACAATGCATGCAGGTTCTTACCTGAAGTTTTCCAGTTCCAGTTTCTTACCTCAGCTTTGTTTCTATAACAAAAAGCCTGGCCCAAAACTAAATAGAGCTATGCTGACAATAAATTATGTGATGAAAGGCGAATAAAAGAGGGAACAAAAGTACATGGGACAGTACATACTGGCAACACTAACTCAGATTATTGATTAAAACTAAGTTGCTAAAAGTTGACAGAAATGCTGTATTGATTTGGACGGCTGTATCTTCTCAGAAGAGCTGCAATGTGATGCCAAAGGCGGATCACCTGCAGTCACACGAAAATCAAAGGTCTGTTCTCCTTCACACGGCCGTTGTTTTGTGACTGATGTACCTCTTAATGCTTTTTATTTGACATGGACCTCAACCAGAGCCCGAAACAAATTACACCAAACCAAAAGCAAATTTGAATTACTTTCCCCTACTGATGCAGACAAGACACTCTCAAGGTGAGCACACACGTTGAATAAACATCATGAACACGTTTACTAAAACCCGAATAATCCTCTGCACTTTATAATGATGTCATCACTGAGCGCTGACTTAATCCAGAGCCCCTATTTACGAAGTGGAAGAAGAAACAGCCTTAATATCCTCCTTAAACAACTGCAGATTTAAGATTGAAGTGTGCGTCGGTGTGTGTGAGTGTGTGCAGAAGAGAGAGTGTGGACAGGCAGCTGTCGAGTCCCATTGATTGTGCATTCGTTTTTGAAAAGGTGCTTCTTTCACACATTTCATTTATTGGTTTATTCAGCAGCGACAGTAAATATTAAACAAGAATTGCTGTGAATGCGCCGGAGTTAGCCAAGAGGCTGTTTTTCATCCGCGGTCCCTGGACAGATGTTACAGAGTCGCCTTAAAAATAGAACATGAGATTGAAATTACTAAATTATTGAGATCATTTATAAGCGTGCATGACAGTAATGAACAGAGGAGACATCTTGTAAAACATCTTTATTGCAGATGACGGCCAATTAACTGAGAGACAACAAGGAATCATTCCAAAGATATGTGCGTAATAGGATAGTGTGCATTATGTTATTGTGAATTTGTAAGTGTGTGAGTGACTGAGACAGAGATTCACACAGTTATTCAATGTGTGCAACGTGTTTACAGACGAGCGTTTAGGTTTGGAGGGGATGTAGATTCATGGCCGAGATTCAAACCCATGCAATCGCAGGAACCTCCTAAACAAAGCTAAAAAGTCTCCAACTCAGGCCTTGCTGAGTCTAAAACTCAATCTGTGCGGGCGCAGACTGATCGAAGATTTAAGCCTCGGCCTCGGGACATATTTTATGAGGAGCAAAGTTATTACATTGCTGTTCTGTCACAAGTTCTGAGAGGATTTCACAGGTTCTTTCCCTCTTTACCCTGATACTTCTTCCGCATAAATTTGGCCGGCACTAACCGGAAGATTAGAGACCTGAGCTCGGGAATGGAAGATTACCAGTTCGAATCCCCGGACAAGCTGTGGAAATGTGGACAGGGAAAGAAGGAGAAGCATTTCTTTATCCTACATGAAAAGTGTCATTTAAAGAGTGGCTTTGGGCAAGGCACTTGACCCTCATCTTCTCCACTCTGGGTTCCAGCAGTAAAAGTCTGCTCTGTGTTTGGACTTAGCAGCTTCTTGGTATGACCGGAGAGAAAGTGCGAGCGTGCAGCAAGGAGTCTACTCTCAGAAAAACTTCTATCGGTTAATAATAGCCTTCAAAAAGTAGGATTTTCTGAGTTTTGGCTAACAGTCTCACTGACATCTGTCCATCCCATGTCCTGAAATATAATCCAAACCTGGAACCATTTGAAAATCTTTCAATTACTTTTACTTAAGGCTTCCCAGAGAGCGACGGTGACTGAGGATTTGGGTTTAGGAAAATCAGAATGGCACTGCTATACCACAGAAAGTCAGCTCCCCTTCCCTTATGGAACGCTGCTATTTGAATAAGAACAATGTAACCCAGGCCCAAACCAGAAAATGTGACAGTGAAGAAGAAAGCGTAGTCCCAGCAGGCTGATCTCCATAACGCTGTCGACAAAAGGCTGATGGGTCAAGTCCATTTCTCATCAGGCAGGTAAAATTCAGCCTCCTCTTCTTCCTGTCTCTCTTTTCTCTTGTTTTCTTGACAGTAAATTCACCATGCAGCTGCTGTGTTGTGAGGTCTGAGGTCTCACACAAGTCCTCACCCTAAAATTTAATGATTTTCATGATGGGCTTGCATTTTGTTGCCATAAGGAAGGCGAGTCCCAACAGTGTGACTGTGCAAACAGATTTTAGTCCGCAAAACATGAGCAATCCATGTCCACACCCCCACCACCACCACCACACATGCAAAAAACCCTCTCCTGAGCTTACAGAGCTCTGTTCAGTGTGACTGAACAAAGAAAAATAAGCATCTTTTGAGTTCTCTTCTCCCATGAAAGAGAGCAGAGAAGGTAAGGCAAACACAGGAAACACAAATCGCCCTCCCCAGAGGCCGTCAGCACTGTGTCAGGAGAGTTGTTTGATTCGTGCATTTGAATTGTTGCAGGAACCGACATAACCCACTACAGGTTCAGAGAAGCCGAGGAGTTTAGCGTAATAATCAAAAATCAACAGGCAACATCAAGTCAACTTCAGTGTGCCTACGAGTGCCACGATTATGGCCGGCTTTGTGGGTAAAATGACAAAATAGGCATTGAGTTAGTGATCGCTTGAAATGACTGCTGAGTTTCTCCCACAGTCAGTAACAACCTCGGCTCTCAAGGTACACTTGTTGTGTTGATGTGTGCCAGCCGCCAACTGCACCATCCCACCAGAAGGCAGATTGTATGGGTTTCCTTGATTCCTTGTTTCCTAGCAACTTTAATCTCATAGGCAAAATAAGATTACCAAAACAGGTGGGTTGCATGCTCACCACTTCAGAAGAATAGCAGCACCCTTCTTGGTATGCTGGGTGGCTTCTAAATGATGAAAGTGTCGCTATGATCAGTGACATTTTGTTTCATTTGACTTTAGTGATTTCATTCTTTGCTGATAGTATTTATCAGCTTTCTGGACTCCAGGTGACAGAAGCAACACCTTTCTCTCACATGTGCTCTCATTGAACCTCCGTCAATTAGAGGTGGAGAGTCAAAACGTCTTTAAAGTGAAGGGGAAGAAGGGGGCAGTCTGAGAGAGAGTGAACGCAGCATTACAAAGGAAGTCCTAGTTAAAAAAAGAAAGTGTTAGAGGTTGAATTCGGCTGAGGTCGTTTTAGATTCACAAGCGAAGGTTAAGCAAATCGAACAGAGAGAGAAAAGACAAAAATATTAGAGTGGGAGGGGTCCTGCAACTGGTTCCTCAGAGGAATGGCAGCGGAGAGTCGGAAGACACTTCATTCATTAAACTGATTGATTCATTGTCAGAGTTTCCGTTGGTCTGTGCGTTTGGACAACACAGGACCCAAGAGACTGGGCAGGCGAAGGAGAGAAAGATCAATGGTGTTTTAAGGGAAGAATGAAGTCGAAAGGGAGAAAGAGACAGCACCAGAGAAAATGAGATAGATTGTGTGTGTGTGTGTGTGTGTGTGTGAGAGAGAGAGAGAGAGAGAGAGATGGGGTGGTGGCATATAGAGCCATAAACTGATGGCTTTTAATGAAGTATACCTTAAAAAGACAGTGAAACGAATAAACTCTGGAACAACTCAACAGCTGGAAAACATATGTCATATCTCATATATATTATTATTATATATTGTCTATTATAGAATATTTTCTTCTGTTTTTAACTCAGATTTTGAGTCAGCCGCAACATCTCCTAGTTTAGATTAAAATGAAAGCGTCAATAGTCGCACTGAAAATATCATCATGCTGTCACATCATAAGGAAAGATCTCGATAGCATACTGATGCCACCTTATTTGAGTCAAGCACTGAAAATATGATATTTGATATATCTCAGTTTGATTTGCAGCTCTAACTCAATCTGTTACACACACACACACACACATATCGTATCTCTCTGAAAACACATGCAAACAAAAATAGCAGAAACAACCACAAACCTGAGAGGACATGCCGGAAATGCACATTGTCAGCAGAAGGACACGAGCTTTACTGACAATGAAAGGCTTGGACCTCGTCTTGCCAGCATATATACAGTATATTGCATTTCACAGTCCCCTAAACATATTGGCCCCAAGGCGATATCCTTGCAATAGAAAAACAATCCTCACCCTAAGGCATACTGAGACCATCTCCGTCAGCACTGACCAGGACAAAACTGCTTATCCTCGTCTAGCGCATCACCCGAGCAGCTAACTTGGCCTCGAAACAAAGAATTCAATGAAACGCACTGGTCTTAGAAACATAAAGAACGCGGCGCATACGCCTGATGACGCCTACCCAAAAGTTTCCCTCTCACACTGAGCACTGAGCCAGTTAAAACACATGTGGCCTGGAGGCAATGAAGCTGCTCTGTGAAACCATGCAGCACTTTTTGGGTTATTTTCTAAAATTACAGCCATCTGCAGGTTTCTTGACCTCTAAAGGAGTGCGGGCGCCCTCCTGCCACTGGTGGTCTTGGCAAGCTGCTTAAGTTTTGACAGAGGTTCAAATATTCACTAGATTTTCAGCTATGGAAATGAAACTTTAAATATTCAGGTTACATAAAATGGCAAAAGATATTTTAATCTAAAACTGTTCAGCCACAATTCTTTCTCATCAGCTGCGTATTTAACATCAGCGTCCTTTCAGGTAGTCATATCGACACCTAATGAACATCAAAGTGTTGACTGGGCCGTCTTCCTGACCTTAACACATGCTGTGTACAAGCCCTCCCTCTGTGTCTGTGCAAAATAACCCATGCACACAGCATTGAAAGTTTGCCTCCATCATTCCCCCTGCCAAACCCTACTTTCTGCTGGTACCGCAGGGAGCTCAGAAATCTCCTCCCCTGTGGCATCACCAGGCTCCATCTGCATCATCCCTCACAGCGCCTGGCAGGGCCCACAGCAGCTCCCCCATGAACCCCTCCAGCAGTTTCTGGGAGGTCAGTCCAGTCCAGCTCTTTTTTTTTTTTTTTTTTTTTCCCTCTAACCCACCCGCACCCCACCCCCCCAGCGGCAAGGTTTGTGCTCCGACTTTGTGATACCTCCCTTCACCGAACTCTTCCTTCGCTCTAGCACATTCGCAGGCTTCTACCACAAATCTATGCATATACCATAAACCTTATATTACACCATCCACTAATGTACCAGGCCTTCAGGACAGATTAATAAGCCATAGTGCTCATTTTTGGCTTGATGTGGGAAAAAACGACTCTCTAAGAGCACATCCGTTGGCCTCCTCGACAAAGTTTCAGCTGCTGGAATGGTGCCACCCCCCACTCAAGGTCGGCCTTTATCCCTGCTTCTGGACAGGCAGGTGAGGGACACCAGCCCTTAGGCAATGATATCATGACCAAAGAGAAATCCACCAGTTTCCCCTGGATATATGACAGGAAGCCTCTGGGGGGATTAAATACAGCAAGGTAATGCCACAGGGAAAAAGCTGCCAAGTTGTTGATAATCACCACCCTGCCCGTGTATTGGAGTTAAAAGAGCGGCCACCTCCACTTCGACATTCTGGATGCAATCACATGTAATATGCCCTCCTTGTTCTTAGTGGCCTTTTCCTCAGAGCTGAGGTATACCTAGAGTAATTTAAGCCCTGTCTCTTTCCTCTTAGGTCTATTTGTTGGCTGCGAGAGAGAATTCCCCATCCAAGCAGCATATTTCACTATGTTGTTTTTACCCTAGTTGACAATGACAGGACTCTCTACCTAAAAAACAACTGAAAAAGAGGCTACCCTCCATTGCCCTTGTGTCTTGTTCATTCCTAACTAAAATGGGTCATCATCATTGGCAGATAAAAAAGAAAAATGGCCTACTTAGCTCTAATTCAGCTGCACATACCCCCTGCAAACAGTAGCCAATGTGGGCAGTTGATCCCAAACACAGCAGAGCTGTGAGATCCCCCGAGTAACCTCAGCTGGCTTCTTTGAGCCGCTATCCGCCTTTATCAACCAGAAAGAAAAAAAAAATCATTATAAGTGAAATAAAATGTTGCGCGATGGAAAAGAGCAGGCGGGCACAATGAGGTGGAGTAAAGCTGAAAGCAAAGGAGGAGACAAAAGGGAGCGGGTGGAGGAAAAAAAAGGCTAGACAGATAAAAAGGAATGACGGAGAGACAAAGAGGGAGAGCATTAGCGAGGAAGAAAGAACAGGTGAAAGAGAAATGACAGAAAGGAGTTGAGGTAATGATAGGGAGTATTAAAGGTGGAGAGAGTATATAAAAGGGAGAGAGAGACTGAATTTGCATGTCAGTTAGTGTCTCCCTTTTTTTGTTTTATTATCTGTCACAGTAACAGGTGTACTCTGCCAGGGGTGAGCGGGGTAATAATGTGACCCGCGTAGCCGCTGATAGGAGATATTAAATTGAACTCAAGACAAACACGCTCACTTCAACGTGATATGACCTTGAGGAGGAAATGAAATAAAAATGTCCGCAGCAATAGTTCTAACTAGACGCTCCTCTGCAAGCAGGTGGTAATATAAAAAGAGACGACGGAGCCCGGTCGCAGCTTCGGCGACGAATGTTGTGACTAAACGCTACCTCGTCGTTCCTTGCAGGTGAGAAATTCACAACAGCCCCCCTGGTTCTGATGTGCCAAATCATGAGGGTAATTAACTGCACAAGACAGATAGCCAAAACCTAGAGACCAACCACAATGCTTTTGCAAGGAGATAATTAAAAAGCAATTGGCAAGAGATTTTGATACACTTCTATTATTACCTCGCACAGAGAGGAAGACAGCAAATGAATACCTGGCAGTGGCTCACTTCGAGGGAATGGAGTTTGTCTGTTGTTCAACCATCTGCCAGCTGTGAGAATCTTCCTGCTGTGCATTAAATGCGACTCAGTTGTCTCTTTATTTTGATTGAGGGACTTTTCAACGCAAGTCAATCTTGTGCAGAAATCATGCAGAGATGTTGAAAACAGAAGAAGCCTCACATTGCATTTTTTTTTCACAGCTGTGGTCCTTTACTGCGATTATGCCGTATTGTTGAAATTATTTCAGCCTCTTTAACGCTATGTTTTCCACTTTTTTCCCCATTAAGGAATAGTCATTCGGGGAGATATTCTTAGTTACTTCTTTGCAGACAGTTAGATGATACCGCTCTTATATCTGCACATTAAATATGAAGCTAAAGCTAGGAGATGGTTTGCTTAGATGAGCATAAAGACTGGTAACAGGGCCAAACGGCTAGACTGGCTCTGTCAAAAGGTGAAAAAAAAGAAACCTCATATATAACAGACAGTTAGGAGAGTGATATTGATCTTCTCATAACTCTCGACCAGAAAGCCTATAAGTCTTTATTTTCCAAAACTGATAAACAGTAGCTTTATAGATAGAAAACAATCATCTCAATCCATTCTGACAGATAACGCCTATGTATCCTGCAGCTGCTTGTTCCAGCTCTTCATTTAAACTTAATCATGTTTGCACTTAAATATTAAGAAAATTCATATTTCATAGTGTTTTTTACAGGCGCACATTCCATCAAATAGAAATGTTCTAGATGTTGTGTACATCCTTTCAAACACCACATACGCAGTTCCTCAAAACTCAAAAACAAGTCTGATGTGTCTGGTATAAATCTTTGGGATCTCTGATAGAATTTAAATATACATTTTCACAGGTTTGGATAATGTTTGACTGCACAGCACAAACAGAATCTGTAACGACTAACATCTAAACAGTTAAATATTCCACATGTTCATCAAACCCCTGCTTAATTGTGCAATGCAATAAACCTTCCTTCTTCCATAAGAATGTGGCTGCATTGTAATCTTTACCTAGTCTCCACCACTGACTCACTTTTTCTTACCAACCTATGACCCTTCCCGAATAATCCAAAAGTAAAAAATAAAAAATGGGGGTGATTCCAAAGAGAAGAAGTGAGGAGAACAAAGCTGGATCCATAAAATAATGGGAGAGTGAGAGAAAGACAAGACGATGAAATGGTGCAAAAAGAGGTAGAAAGGAAAAGGGTAAATGTTAGAAAGATTGATGGACAAGGAAAGGTGAGCTAGTTATATAGATGCAGAGAGAAGAGGGAGATCTGATCAAACATTCAGGTGGTGTGGCCTTGTGAAAAAAAGAAAAAAAAAACCCTGCCAATGAAGAATGCACTCAGCCTGGAATTTATTCATAGATGTATTTATAATGCATGCTCACAGAAGGAATGACTTCCCATGCAGCATGGCATGTGTGCTGGTCCGTGTGCGTGTGGCCTATACATGCCTGCGCAAAACTGCGCGCTGAGTGTGTGTATGATTTCCCCCCGTGTGCAGTCTGTCTGGGAGACAGGAAGAGCGCTGATTGATGAGAGCGCGTTTGTTTTAACGAGCCTCCAGAGTGGATTCACCTTGAGACAGATTTGGCTTCTCACTTTACGCTGCTTCTACTGCTGTCTGGAGATATCTGAGGAATACACCATCAGTCTGCTGCTTGTATATTTGTGCGCGCGCTCGCGCTCGTGATGTTTGTTTATCTGTGTGTGTTTGTATGTGAGGTTTCCGATGTAGCTGCATTTTTTTTTGTCTGGTTTTGTCTGGGTGCGTTAGTGTGTCAGTCTAGCGGTTGTTTGCATGAGTGAAGTGTGTGCTATCAATGATTGATTGTGAAACATCGTATTACCCATAAAACAGTAGTTTAATCTTTTTTTTCCTTGTCTATGTCATTGACATTTCTTTCATTCATGTCCTAAATATCATATTAATTCATCTTTGAATGAATTAATCAATTTATTTATTCATTCAATTATGGCTCCAGAGTGTGAATGATTAGTAGCAGTCACAGTCTTTCGCTGTAGTCATTAAACGTAAAGAAACAGATGAGATTAGAAAAAATAACAAGAATCACTCCAATTAAGTGATCACTTCACCTTAAGTTAATGTTTCATAATTTCGATCAGATAGAATCTGGAACCCAGAAATCTTGCTATTCAGATGTTTGCAGCAGGGCTGACCTGAGGTGTCAGTTTTGAATCCCCTGTTTTAGACATCGGGTGGCAGAGATAGTTGGAAAGCTCCTGGTCGGTCCTTCTTGCTGTATGTTCTTTAAGCCAGACACTAAGACCTGGTAGATCGCCATGTGGCGGAGGGATCAATGAAGCATCTAATTGTCCGACTGTTTATGCTCCATTAAGCCAAATTGGAATTCAACATTCAAATAGTCTCCTTCAATAAAATCCTCATCATGTATGGGTCAGTAGTGTTAATGCAGATCTCTTCTTGATATTTTAAGGATATTAAGGTTCACATATGCCCCTCAAATATCACCACATCAACCCAGCAGACTCTTATATTTATCCAGATTGTTTCCCCTCCCTTTATTGGGAGATATTTAGTTGCTGTTTTGTTGATTGGATATTAAATTGAACATCTGTTCAGTAACCATGTTGTAATGGGGCACATACTGACGGTTATAGTGAGGAGTGAAAGCGGTGACTGGAATAGTCATGCTCTTATTAGAATAATTTTAACTGAATGAACCTCGGAGTAAAATTAAACTATTTCTCAATTTGCTGGAGAACCCTAGAGGCTCCTTTGAATAAAAACCTCTGGGACTGCCTTTGAGAATCCCTGCTTTAGAGCAAGGTACAAAGAAATTGCTTTCCTGCTTTTGACCTCTAGGTGTCCCCATAACAATTTCCCGCCACTCTTCGATCCTGCCTTGCGCTCTCGTTGACTGTTTATAGTTTCAATGGCGGAAGTGGCTTCATTCTGTAAGTTTTTATTGAATATTTACCAAATGTGGCAATGACAGCTTTAACGTGTGAAGTCGGTTTGTTGGTAGCGAAGCGGAGTGTCGGCGTGTACGTTGTTTTCGTCACGATATTCTGGGTTTTACCTGAAAAGAACGGAAAGCAGCGCAGTTCATTTTCTTCAGTTCCTCGCTGTACATTAGCTGCGTTCAAGTGTTGAGAAGCTGAATGAAAAGCCGCTAGTAACGATGTCAAAGTCCAGTTCCCAAAGGCAGTGTTGCCTAATATGTACCACGAAAAGCTCAACGGGGTCGGTTTCCGTTAAAGAAGCTTATAGTTCAATTGTTAAGCGATGTTGTTGCTGTAGCATCACGAGCTGCTGCTTTCAGCTCACTTGTGCATTGACACTGCTCCAAGCGTGGTCGATTATTTCTGCAACTGGATAAACCCTAGAGGCAGAACACCAGTGGTTTATTGATTTGGGCTGTTGTTGTTGCAGTGAAACAGGAACTTCTATACAGTTAATCTGATTTAAAGTCTGCCAATTTTACTTTTTATACTTTAGGATACTTTGCACAGGCAGGGTGTGGCAGCACTACTGATACCAATGGTAGGAAGTGTTAGTTATTAACTGCTTTCATTAAAGATTAAGATGTGAAGAAGCATGATCATAAATTCTGAATACGTGATAAAAGGTATTTACATTCACGTGTATTTGAATTGTGGGACTGGATTCACAGTGTGTGGTTGTGAGGACAGTTTTTGCTTAAAATTAAAGATATATAGAAAGCCAGCTTAGAGGTTTTACTTTGAGTTTCTACCATTATTTTTTAGCAGGCTTATGGAAAGGCGCCTTTCAGAGGAGAGGTGTGGGCAATATAAGGATGGCATGATTCCACTTATGCCAGCCAAATGAACATAGTCCATTGTACTCAAGTTGATAATTGACAAATTCCTGCTTTTTAACAGCCTTTGCTGGGCTGTGTTTTTGGGTAGGGAGGGAGAGAGGATCATCATTGAGGGGGAGGCCCACTATAAGGAGGCTCTTAGAAGTTCAGCTGAGTTTGAGGTATTATTGTGACCAGCCGGTGTCTGCACAGCGCTTTCTGCTAGCCGGATTGTAAAGCTGAAAGGTGAGCAAGGAGAGTGTTGGCAAGGTGCATGATGTTTGCTTTAAGTATTTGTTATTCATGTAAATTTCAAAGTGGCAGAAAGAATATGCTGTGAGTTTTGTTCTGTTAGATTTGCATACAAAAACATTTACAAGACAGCTTTTTCTTAAATGCAAAAGGTTCTTTAAAGACTTTCAGATATTATTTTATGAAGTAATTTAGAATTTTAGGTTTGCTGTTAAACTAGTGTTCAGAAAATGATAGAAGTTACTTTGTGCATTCTTTATTTTAATAGTGAAACTAGTACATTCTGGCATTTAGCTTCCTGGCAGGTAATGGTTTTTTGGTTTTTGAGTGTGTGTTATAGGGATGCACCAATCCACTTTTTTCAGTTCGGATTCCAGTACCTAAATTGGGATATCTACTAAGTACCAATCTAATACTAATATTTGATTCATGAGCTGTATGTCTCACTGTGTGGAAAAGACGGGGATCATTGCATTATGTATAAGGCAACATCAGGCTTGACTTGAACATTATTATTTTTTGTGTGTGTATTGTGTGTCAATTGTTATTTATTATTAAAATGATAAATAATCTTGCACCAGCAACTTATGAATAAAAAGTCAGTATCGGACTGATAGCGATGCATCTCTAGTGTGTTACAAAACATTCAGACTCAATGCACTTTGTTACTGATTGAAGTTATTCATAAAACCAAGTTAAACTTCTAATATGTCATAATACAGTGAATCATTACATGATTGATTTCTGCTCACTAAAAGGAACTTTTAGGGCTGCAGCTCTATTTGATTATTTTCATGACAAAAATCTGCCAGTCATTTTCTTGATTAATGGATCATGACTATTTTCAATAAAATATAACAAAATATTCATTTCCAATTTCCAGTCCAAAGTCCAAAGTGTTATTTCAAATTGCATGTTGTGTCCAAACAACAGTCCAAACCCCATAAATATTAAATTTAATATCAAGGCACAGATCTTTGTGCAGCAAGGGCAAGGGGGGGTGCTTCATCACCAGAGGGCTGCGGTGGAGGTCCTGCTTCTCTGACTGATCTTTACTCTCTGCTGACCTTGGTCCCTCTGGCCACGGGAGTGCCACTGCTGCAATACATAAATTTTGACAGTTGGTGATTCTGTCATTAGGTATTTAACTCTACAAGGTGCTGTCACCTTATGTCCCTCCAGTGGCAAGATAGTCAACCTAATTGAGTTAATTCCAACTCTCACTGACCTGCATTCCACTGTCAAAGTGGTTCAAACACATGTGGGAACGAATGACATTATGACTAGACATTCTAGCAAATTACAGCAGACCTTGTGTACCTCTGCTACACAATTAAAAGTCTGGGAAATGTTGTGTTTTGTCTGGCCTCATTCCAGCTCTCTCCAAAAGCTCTGAACTTTTAGTCAACTCTTCAGTTTCCACCACTGGTTGAAAAGTGTTTGGCAGCAGTATATGACTTTATCTCAAAGTCTGATTGCTTTTGGATTAATTTGAGCTTGTACAGAGCAGATGGTGTGCACCCTTGCAGAAAGGGAACAAAGAAGTTGATGACTAATTTTATTCACTTAATAGCTTTTAACTCATTCTGATATGCACCACGGGAAGACTCGCTACAGACCTCTGTGTCTCAATCCATTACATCCAGTTCTAACGGTGTGGGTCCTGCCGCTGTGTGCTCAGCAACACAATTCATGATCACATGGTTATTAGTCTAGTTTTATGAGTGTTAACCAGGGCTTTCAACCGGTTCAAGGAAGGAAAACGAAATGAAAACTTTTTGTATTTTACATGGACCTGAAACAAAACCGGAAACATTATTATTTTTTATGTTCCCGGACAGAAACGCTTATTAAAAATAATGGTAACCGGTTAATACCGATTTTTATTCAGTTCCTCAAAATTTCCGTAGCCTACAAGTAAAAAAAGTAATTCTTCTCCTGCACACGTTACCATGACCCGCTGGGGTTCACTTCCTGTGTGACATTCACTGGACGTTCGCTGACCTAATGGAAAGAGAGCGGGAAGGTGAACTACTATCACGTCTCCACATCTTAAATAAGAGGTAAATATTGCAGTCTATCGTTATTTAATACGTCCATTACAAACACGATATCAATATATTTGTCCATGTTAATGATGGGCTCGCAAACATTAGGCTAAATTACATTAACTCTGTTTGCCTAATGCATATGGCCTGACTAGCTAGTCTTGGTAACACACTAAACATTTATGGCACTTTTTCTGTTTGTGTAGATGGGAAGACATACTGAGAATCCAAATCGCCAACATTTTTCCTTTGACCCAGCAACAAACAAATCAAAGTGCAACGTTGAGGGATGTGGAGCTGAAATAGCGGGCAACCATGGGGGGAATTTGCAGAGGCATATCCAAAGACGTCATCCGGACCTGTTCAACAAGTCTTCTACTTACACCGCACAAAAGACACCTGGCACAAGGCAAAGTACTCTAGATGCGGTCGCTGTTAAGAAGCCAAAATTGCTCCATGTACCCATTACATCGGAGGCCCTCGTAGATGCGTGTTTGGAGCTTGTCACAGTGAACGGCAGACCATTTTCCTTAATGGAGGACACTGGCTTTAGAAAAATAATCGACCCACTACAACAAGCAATTAGAAATGGTTTCGCAATTAATTCAGCGCCACTTGCAGGGATCGCTCTGTTTTTTGGGCATTAACGTGCAATATACAGAAGGAGAAAACATTGTGTTACGGACGATGGCCTTGCCCCCCTTTCCTTTCCTTGCCTACTGTGAATGGTCACGACCAGGTTTGGTGACTTCTTTTAAGTTGGTGTAGCAAATGCTGTAAGAAATGACCTGATGACTGAAAGGCTGTTGGATTTTGTTGTTGCCCACTGAGTGGCATAGCCTCGTGACTTTATAATGTCGTTGACGTTTGTATGGAAATACTTTCTTATAAACAATTGAAATAATTGTTTTGAATTATTCTTGTATTATTTAATGAAGGTTGTAATATTACTACATTTGGTTTAAACTGGATGATAAAGAGACATAATTTTCTAGCATTCGTTAAACAGCTGACAGGAATGTTATTAACTGTTCCGGGAACGAAATTTTTTTGTTCTATCCAGTTCGGGAACGTCTATTTAACAGTGGAACCCAAAACTGGAAAGGTTAAAATTCTGTTTCTGTTCGGAACATACCAATTGGAAGAAAAATTTGGTTCAAAGCCCTGTTGTTAACAAAGGTGAGTCACAGGGTTCTACTGCAGAACCACGTTTAGTCGCAATTTGTAGAAACAAATTCGGTGAAAAAGTTAGAAACAGTACAATTGATCTGTACATGGATGATGGCATTCTAGATAAAACAGGCCCTACCCAGGTGGTTCAAAATTAGCCTTTTTTGTTTCTGTACTGTATAGCAAACTTTGATTGATCTTAAATTACTGTTAAACCTAATACTCTTGATAGGACTCAAATTGAAAAAGTATCCTATTATAAATACCTTAGTTTCTAGCTGAATGACTAGCTGTGCTTCAAAAAGCATATTAATGTCCTAACTTAGACCTTTAAAGGAAAACTGGCTTTTTTTTTAAAATGGAAACAAGACTTTTATCAGTCAAAACTGCAGAAAGCTCCACTCTTATAATCTGAGATGCCGTCTATCATCATCATCATCGGTTCATAACGGGGGATGGAACGCATTGATGTTTACTGTATGAAAAAGTTGGGTGGCAATCAGAAGAGTCACTGCACAAGTCCCAAGACTATTTGGTCCTTAAGGATCACCATGTCAGCCCTGAGCTCTGAAATACTATGCACCACACAAATGGAACAACCTACACTCCTAAAACGAGAACAGCTGATCCTGTTAATCAATTAAAATCTCTTTTGATAGACACAGAGCAGTGTGAATGTACGTAGGTGTTTTATTTGAATTGGCATTATCTCTAATCTTGTTGTCCTTGTTTGTTGTGAAATTTGCTTATATGCCTCTCCTGTACCCCTATTGTAATTTAGTTTTTATTGTTTTCTATGCATTAAGGTTTTTAGATGTATTTTAGATGTGTTTATCAGGACGTGATTGCAAAAGAGCTTGCTCTCAATGTCCTTCCCTCTTCAAATAAATAAATTAAAAAACGTGGCAAAGAAAAGCCTGAACTACACATAGTTAATATTTGATATTTTTACTTGAGAAATAAATAAGAAATAGTGATTCATGAAACTAATATTTGCATATTGCATTTCTGTCATTTGACTAATAGGGTTGAGTAATATGTTAAAATTTTCCAACTGGCTGCTGTCATCCCAACAAGCAGTGATTGCACTCAGGTGTGTGTGTGGCAGCTCCCCTATGTATTCAGCTGGTGGGATCGGTGTGACTACATTGTTTTAGTCTTACCATTTTAGTAACTGATTAATCATTCAAGTCACTTTTCAAGCAAAAATGCCAAACATTTTGTGGTTTGTGCTTCTTCAATGTGAGCATTTACCTCTTTTTAATGAGTAATATTGTAAAGTGAACACCTTGAGGCTGTTGGTCTGACAAAATGAAATATTTGATGAGGCCACCTGGGACTCACCAGATGTAATGGGTATTTTTGTTATTTTCATTTCTGTTTCCATGTATTTTGCAGACCAAATGATTCATCAAGAACATAATCTGCAAAATAATTTTAGTTACAGCCCTAGGGTCAATAATGTGTCTTGAGTCACCCAGTGATCCAGCCTTAGTGTCATTGTGCTTGCGTGTCTGTCTGAGTTTGTATTCAGTCTGCTTGTTTCAGGGGGAATAACGAGCCCAGAGGACGGCCGGTGATAAACTTGGATTAGACACAAGATGGAAAATGAAATGACTTCCTTTGATTCGTTTTAAACAACAGAACAAACGGATTAAGCAGAAAAAAGATAAAAGCAAGAAGAGTAGCAACAGTGTCTGTCCTCCTCTGCTCAGTTCCAGGTGAGTCGACTGATTGAAGACGAGGCTCCTGCGGATCTTGCCCATGGATGAAGAGTTGACACCTTTGGACTGCCTGCTGCCCTCAGGTACTGTCTTTCAAACACGCATTCCCTTGACGCGAACATGCATGCACGCAATCAATCAAACACGCGGGTCCGTGCACGGACTCATATGGTATGTTCACCCACCTGTGTGTGGGACACCCAGACATCGACGATCTGTGTGTGCCTGATCAAGACACTCGCTTACTCACATCTCTGTCACACTTGTCTTCCCCTCTCTGCTTCTACCCCTCGCTCTGACAAACACAAACAGTCTTGGGGGGCTTAAAACCCAAAAACAAATCACTGGCACTTTCATGACAACAATGTGTATATGTATGAGAGGCGCTTTCCTTGCGTCTTTTTGTGTTAGGTTGCGTACATAATGAATCTTTACTGAAAGAGGCCTTGATGTGTTTGCGTATACTGTTAGCTGTTGGAGAAAAACAGACTTTGAAGAGGCATTTTGATTAGTGAAATATTTCTAAAAATAAATATTCTTGCTCCTGAATAAAATGCCTATCATATGAATTCACTTTGTTCAAACACAACACTGGAAGACAAAATTCAATCTGACATTTGACTGAAAAAGAAAAAAAAATCCAGTTGTTGTACATTTATTCTCTCTTTTCCAGTGGCATGTAAGCACATTTTTCTAGCAAGTTTCATTTCCCCAGAGATGTTCTCTATCTGTTGCTGCTCTTGAAAAAAAAACAACAACAAAAAATTAACTGTCCAGATGGTCAACACTGACTGCTCCACAGACCTAAGGAGGAAGCTGGTTATGGCTGCCTTTAGCCAATACTCTCAGGTCAACGTTTATGTGAGCTCCCTAGTGACGTGCGTGAGCGTGGAGGATGGAAAGCTGATATGAGCCTGAGGCCAGATTTTACACAGAGCTGTAAAGGTCGAGGGGATCGTACAATAGTCTGGCCTGTAGAGGAGACAGCAGGCACATGTAGTTCCCTGCTTCTCTCATGTCTGGCTTGTATTACATCTCCGTGGAGTGACATTTTTTATTTCCATGTAATTTTCAAGACCTGTTTTATAAAGAGCTAATTTTGGGGCTTACATGAAAGATATTCCTGGTTTACAAGCTTGTACATCATAATAATGGGAGCATCCATTGGTTGAGTAGCAACAGATTCACTTTGTGGAAATAGATTCACTGGCTGGAAATATTGTCCACTCACAGAAAGATATAAATCAGTGATTGCCAACTGGCAGACCGCCGGCCACATCCTTCCCGCCAAAGCTTCCCACCAGGCCCGCAGAATATTATTGCAATCAGGAAATGCACGCATCTAATGTTATCAGCAGTAGAAGAAGCCTAGTCCGTCCTGGATATGATTGTCAATTAGTGTTAGCTAAATCTACTGTTTCCGGCAGTTTTGTGTCCATTTTGACAGACAAACACAAAATTACAGGTTAATTTAGAAATAAATGTTAACAGGCAGAAATACGTTCCGTCTGTTTTATCTCATTTTGTGATTTCTGGAGTTTTATCAGGGTTGCCAACTTTTGAATAGCTGTATCTGCGGAGTTAGCATTATGAGGGTCATTAGCTTTAAAATAGCTGTATCAACAGAGTTAGAGTTATGAGGGTCATTAGCTTCTAAATAGCTGTATCCAGGGAGTTAGCTTTGTCAGGGTCATTAGCTTTAAAATATCTGTATACAAGGAGTTAGCATTATTAGGCTCATTAGCTTTAAAATAGCTTTATCCTGGGAGTAAGCTTTATCAAACATTAGCTTTAGAATAGCTGTATCCTGGGAGTTAGCTTTATCAGGGTCATTAGCTATAAAATAGCTGTATCCTGGGAGTTAGCTTTATCAGGGTCATTGGTTTTAAAATAGCTGTATACAGGGAGTTAGCTTTATGAGGGTCATTAGCTTTAAAATAGCTGTATGCAGGGAGTTAGCTTTATCAGGGTCATTAGCTTCATGGTGGCTGTATGCAGAGAGTTAGCTTTATCAGGGTCATTAGCTTTAAGATAGCTGTATCCAGGGAGTTGGCTTTATAAAGCCTTAGCTTTAAATAGCTGACATTGTATCAAGGGAGTTTGCTTTATCTAGCTTACCCCAGAGACAAAGCAGACTGCGTCATTTCCTGTAACTCATCACGTACGTGACCCACACAAGGTGCAGCACTGGCTGTCTTACTGTCCCCACCTTCGGAGACGTTGCCACAGCACGTGCCGTACATATGAAATTCTTTGCCAACTATTTTTATTATCAGTTTCAGTCGATTTAAATGATCAGTTGTTTCAGCCCTTGACTCGTTCACTGGTAGTTAAACTGTGGGTTTTGTATTTAGCCCTAACTGCCTCTGGGGGAGATCTTAGCGCATTTTCTAGTTAGCATTATGGATTTTCCATGTTTTTAACAGTCTGTTCACAGTGATATGGGCCAATTAAAAGAACATTAGAATGCTAGACAGCAATAGGCCAGTGAGACGTATATAAATGAAATATTTTATTTGAAGGTCTGGCTCACACAGGGTCTGCTTCAAAAAATTCCATCCCTTGGAAAAATGTATATGAGGAAAAAACTAAAGTAATGTGTCCAGAAACCACAGCAGTGTCAGAGCTTTTGCTTCTCTCACCTGTTTTGGATTCTTGAGCATACAGCCGTCAGAGATGAGCCTGGTTCATAAACAGACGGTAACCATACTGTGTGCAGTTTACTGACAAGATAGAGAGCAATTTGAGCTATTGAAGTCCTCGAAAAAAGTGCTCCTTAATATATCTCAGTAATCTTCTGTGCTGTTGCATTCCTGGAGTTATTTTACAAAGAAGTATTGTGATTTGGTGCAACCACTTTCCTTCAACATGCCATTGTTCGGATTGCTGAAGAATCTTGCATCGAGCTGTACTCTAGTAAAGCATGAAATATCTTGACCTCTTGTTGTCCATGTTTGCTCATTCACAGAGTGGAATGTGAAAAAATACAAGAAAATGGGCCAAATACAATGCCAAGAAGTGTTCTTAAGGGGTGCTGAGGTGATTCAATATAAAAAAAATGAAGATGCTGAAAGTATAACTGAGTGATTAAATGTAACTTTTTTTTAAATCAAGATGTTATTTAAATGACTAACAAAACCACTATTGCACAATTTAACATATCATCATCCCCCTGTTCACACTGTATTAACCTGTGTTGGCTCTGGTAATGTTTCAATCAAACAGCATGCTTATAGTGATCTTCTTTGACTATTCATTTTTGGCTGACCAAATTGAGTTGCATATTTGGTTTCAGACTGCGTTTGATTCCCAATCTAATACAACCTCAATTCCAAAAAACTTGAACCATTGTGTAAAACATAAATCAAAACAGAATGCAATCATTTGCAAACGAGCTGTACTTATCAACAACGGTTTTACGAACGGTTTCACGACTTGGTTGTATAAAGGATATTTCTGCATGGCCTTGGTCACATATTCTGTTTTACACATGCTTTACACAGCGTCTCAACTTTTTAGGAATCGGGTTCGTAGTATAGTTTGCATCATGTTGCACCGCTCTTTTCTCTCTTGCTGCCTTTGTGTCTCTCTCCCTCTCTGTCTCCACTGATCCATCAATCCTCTTGTTACACTGCCACTGTAATTGTGCTTCTGTATGTGCACATATGTTCGTATACTTGACATTCTCGCACATGTGCGCGATTTGCGTAGAGCAGAAAAAAAAAAGAAGCGCTGTTGATTTTCTATGCTTATACAGTTGGAAAATCAATAGCACACAAAGGCCAACATCAGTCAAGAGACACTCACTCCTGATAGGATGCTATCAGCAGTTTTGAAGCATCCATTGAAACAAATGTTTACTCAAACATGTTAGCTAAGCATTGCAGGCTGCACTCTTGAGTTTGCTTACTGCACAAATCCAAGATTTATTCTGAAGATTTCCCAGGGTGTGTAATCCCTCAAACGGTTGCAAAACCAAACAGATCAGAGCACACCAAATCAGCACATCCTGATGATATAATTTTTTTGATAAATCTGTCACCTGCTACCAAAGGTAAAATACATACTGGAGATTCCCTGTATCTCACACTTTTAAAGTCTTTCTCCAAACTGTACAGCATAGTGAAACACTTTTACCCTCATTGGAAAAGTTTAGAGTATATTTCTGTGGCTTCTTTAGTTTAATCTCTTGCATGAAATGCTTATCGAAACTCTCGTTGGAGAATATAAAAACAGCCCCTGGATGTCTGCATTTTAAAATCCCCGGTGTGCATGGTTAGCCTTGTAAATTTCACTATTTTAATTATAAGTGCTTATTGCTGGCATGTCTATGCACTAGCCCATGTGCCTGGAATGTGTGTGTGTGTGTGTGTGGGGTGTGTGTGTGTATGTGTGTCTGTGGTATTTATGCTGTCTGGCACTTTGAAAAGAATCCCAAGGTGACATTTCTTTGAACTGAGTGCACAAAAGGCTGCGCACCTCCACGTGTGTGTGTGCAGGGAGGTGAGTGTTTGTGCGAACAGGGGTTATCTGAGAAGTCACGGCTGGTTGAGTTTGTCTTTTGTTCTCTGTACACCTCCAGCCAATTAAGAGACAAGACTGACAAATCTGCTCCTCCTCTTCCGCCTCCTCCTCCTCCTCCTACCTCACCTACCCCTTCTTGTGTCCTCCTTTCTTTTCCTCCTCTTTGGTGTCTCCTCTTTATCCTCTCTTCCTTTCCTCTTCCTTTTACCATACTCTGCTGGGGTTGACTTTTCGTATTGGAAATGACCTTCCAGTGATGTGAACTTTTTAACAACATCAAGCCGGCTGCTGCAACAAAGTCACAAACCTAAAGGACAGTTTTTTTCCACACTTTCTTAGCCAAGCCAAAATGCAATCTCTTGAGGGTATAAATCCAAAAAAGATTTTTTTTTTTTTTTCCGGGACTGGAGGTGATGCACATTTTGTAATGAGAATTTCATGAAACCTAAAGTATATTCTTTTTCTTTCCTCCTCATCATTGCTTTTTTTGGCCCCACTGCATTCACGATGTATCAGGAAAGGTGTAGTGGGAAAGATACAAGCTTTGTTAGATACGCTGTGTCATGGCGTTCTGAAACTGGAATCCAGTTTTGTGGAATTTGCATAAATACAATTTAGGAGGGAGGGACGAGGACATTGTAATCACACAGTGTTGCTTAAGTTTGCATATGACATTTTGGCTTTGCTACAAAAGGCAACAACTTTAAAAATGGCTGAGAAATCATTCATAAGGGCAGACATAAAAGTGAAAGATAAATGAGCAAGCAATGAAATGCATAAGTGTGAAGGGGAGGGGAAGAGAGGTTGTGCTTTAGTCTTCGGTCCATTAAGGCTTTTCGGGCTGCACTGTTTTTACTTTTGTCAGTGAATGCAGAGTTTTCCATTATTTTTTTCATCTCCTACAGATAGAAAAATGACAATTCTAAAGTATTAGTCAGGGGATTTGCATTAGCAGCAGAGCAAAAGAAAAGCTAAAAGCAAGATGGATGGGGGGTTGAGGGAGGAAATAGATTTGTGAAATGATGCACCCTGGGACAGAGACTTTGACAAAGAAGCATGAAGGTACACTGAGAGGCAAGAGAGAAGCTATAGGTTGGCAGGTTTCATTTATGCTGTTTTTGAGAGGGCTTTCCTTTGTTACCATGTAGTAACAGATGGCAAAAAAGTCAAAGCATTCAAATGAGCGTCGGTGAGATTTGTGTGAGCAGAAGTGATTTCACAGATTTCCCTTTAAAAAAACAAACAAAACAGGAACTAATAATAAGGACTTTGACATTGATTGTGACCCCGCTTGAGGAGAGGGGCGGTATTGTAGTTTAGGGACGTTGTTGCATGATTTGGATACACATTGTATATACATTGGTTTTGTTGGTGTTCGATGCTGCTACTCACAGCTTAATTAGATCACATGGGAAAACATTTTGAAATTTCTCACATCCATGGCATGAACAACATCCTCCAATCTGCACTTAACAGTTTTTTTTCCATCTTGCAAATAGTGATTCGTGTTGCGGTAATTATGCACCATTGTGTATGATTGACACCTTTCCCTTTCCCCCTTCCTACAACTGTCTTCTGCAGGCACGCAGAGGATCTGTCTGATCATTCTGAACCAGCCTCTGGATAAGGACTACTTAGACATCCTCTGGAGTAAAGGTATACAGCATCTCACACAACGCAAACACAGATCAAACCAGCCACCCTAATATCACTTTAGATCCTGTCTTCATTGGTTTGCACTGAGCATGTATTCCCCTGTTGTTCTTTGACTGTGTGCTCTAGCCTGTGTTGCCTTCACAGTGCAAAATCTTAATTGCTGCCATGTCATTGAAAATGCCCCCTCCCTGCCCTCTGCCCACATTTCCTGTGAGTTGGGTTTTAATGAAGTGAAAGATGACATAATTTTCTGGTAGAAAACAATTTGCCTTCCTGCAATGGTCACTTTTTATTTTATTTTTTTTAATAACTCCTGTGGCTGTATGACCTCAACAATGATTATAATTTAAACGAAGATGATATTTTACTTCCATTGCATTCTCAGCCAAAATATGCAGCATGGCTTTGTCTCCCCTAAGATAGTCATTTATGCACCACGATTAAATGGTATAATGAGTTTTGAGTCAGAAATTTCAGTTGAATTTCTGACACAATCATCAACAACTGTTACAAGCTTCAGATAAACTTGATTTAATTGATGTCATCAAATAAGAATTATCTTATGAAGGTCTGTATGCTTTTCATTCATTATTTTCATTGGTCATTAGCCTTCACAGCAATGAGCCATACATTTAACTGTACAATTTGTTGTTCTTATACACTTTCAGTGCTATTGAAAGCACTCTTACTGAAAGTGTATGGTCTCATGATAACAAGGATGACACGTCCATTCAGACTCATTCAAGTGTGTTTACATTCAATATATATAATTGGTTGGTAAATCATGTAAACACAGGCAATGGCAGTAAGTGTCCATTTCACTCAGCAGGGGAGCGACAGGGTCGATATAAACAAACTCACTGGACCTAAGACCGCCACATTCAGAACGCGGGCATTTCAATCATAACAAATCCCACCTCACTACAAACTAAGCTGTTGCTCCCATCTGTGAGACCCCTTGCAGCCTTTCATCAATGAGGGAAAATGGTCTGGTTAGTGCCTGATATCGACTACATATTTCTTTCACATTGATGCACAACCCTTCCTTGTACATGTAAAGTCAGAGAAGAGCACAATTATCGGTGAAAAAGGGCAGAACATTTCAAGCAGGACATGAGGTTGTGCATTCATATTCAAACATACAGATCCTGTCGCGTAATACAAGCTCTGAATGGCTCTACTTTGGAAAAACAGTCATGCCCAGGGGCAATTTGGTGATTATTACTGAAGATAGGAACAACTGTGCATAGTCACTTTCGCATCAGCAAAATGCTGGTCACATGTTTCCTGGCAATTTATGAACCAAGGAGCTAGATTCCAACAGCTTTTTTGTAGTTGGTAACTAGAGGATATAAAATAGATTTGATTTTACTTCTGCTTCATGAATTCTCCAAGACCCTTTATCAGAGTAAAAGACTAAGAAAATTTCAGAAAATTCCAAAACATGCACAAAAGGCTCATTGTTAAAAGAAGAAAAATAGGTTTGTGAAGGAAAGTAGAGCTGCAGGCTCCCTGAGGTGGCGCTTATGAGATGCACTGATGCATAGCGCTTGTGCTACTTGGCCGTGATGTATTGAATATGCAAAGCCGACTTTGAGCCTTTAAACCAGACAGTGTCATCTCAACCTGTGTCCTACAACTTTGTGTTTCTTTTAAAATCTGGTGAACTGATCAGAAACAGAGCCTAAGTGAACAACAATAACTTGTTTTTTATCAAAGACAGAGTGGAGAGAAGTGGCCTGGATCACTGGTTCTCAACAGTTTTCAAGCTGAGGCCATGAAACAACAACAAAAACAACTGTAGGCAGACTAATTTATGAAAAATGTAATGCACAGACTTGTCTAATCAGGGAAGAAGGTTAGTAAACAAAGTAACTTTGAAGGCAGACTCGTGCTTAAAACCACATCAAATTGAATTTTAATGAACATGGCTTTGATTTTCTTATCAACCTAGCAAAAACCCAAGGGGCACCTGAGCTCTTTCCATCGCACAGCAGTCACACGATTAGATAGACGCTCTTGATTTTCACTTTTATACTAGAGGACCTGTAGAAAACGCTCAATGGCATTAGACAAAGCAATTTCCTCATCTGATTTTACACCAAAGGTTGCCTGCTGCCCTAAGATAAAGATTCCTTGGGTAGTCTATTAAGTGAGAAGAATGTAAAATATAGAATTTAAAGAAAGCAAATCACTTAAAACATTAATCGAAAAGATTCTGATACCTGTTAGATAAAAAGGGAATGGGTTAATTCATGCTGAATCTCATCAAAATCTTACACTGTACACCCATAGTAAAGGGAGCGGCCTGAAAGTTTGCTGTAGAATGCTGTGAAAAATCACATAACTTGCTTTTTTTTCAGGAAATTGGGTTGTTATATGATTCGAAATGTATTCGAACACCCATTTGCAATTTTTCAGTGCAAACAATGTCTAAATTGAAGGCCGTTCCAATATTCCGCTGAAATTGTCTGTTTGCTGCCAGCATGCAGAAATATTAGACTTGTAATAGATTCTTTATGCCCTGTTGATTACAACTGACCCTCAACAGTATTTGGAGATTGTATTTGATATTCTTGGTTTAATAACCTATTTTCAAATCCAAACTGTGACCAGTCCAGCAGAGTGTAACTGATGTGGTTATACTCCAGGGATTAAATTGGAAATGCACCGTGGGGCTATTGCATTTTGCTGATAGTTTCAGAAATTTTGCCAGTCATACAGAAACAAGAACCGTGAGGCAAGCATTGCATCAAATACTCAAACCAAACAACTGCAACCTTTTGGCAACTTCTGTGAGACAGATGGACATATCAGATTTGACAGTATGATGCAGTTTGATTGTGTCATGTGGCAGATTTGGGCATTTGATCCCTCTTAGGTAAGTCCTACTATTAAAAAAAAGGTTTAAGTGATTTGGGTGGTTTCTTAAGTGCCACGGGCAATGCTGTGGTATGGATGTCAGGAACTGGGAAGCGTTCTTGATCAGTTTCGCTCTTGGCAGCGGTGCACATGGGACTTGAAGAAGTTTTGACAGGACGATGATGGTGCATGAATGGCAGATCTCAGATCTCTCACAGTGTGATGATAAACACGCTTGTAGCAAGTTTATCGCTCCTCAGTTGATATGCCATGTATTTTTAATGCTGTTTATGGGATAAGCCGATGCCAGTGCGCGCATGAGCACGTCCGTGTCACTCTCCAGATGGTTGTTCACCTGGAGGCATCATAGCCCAGGCCTCCACCCTTACAGACACATACATCTGCACACTCGCTCACTCACACACACACACATATGCTGCACTCTCAGGTCCTCTGATGTGCTGCCCCTGGGCCCCCTCATCACCTGTGGGAGAGGTAGAGCAGCAGGGAGCAAAGGAGCGATGGAGGCTGGAAGAGCGCAACGCTGATCAAAGGGAAACTCATTTACAGGTGCCGAGTGTGATGTTGTGAAGTAGGATCAAGCTGCTTATCTCACTCACGCACCCTCTCACTCATCTAGTCCATCAGTCACCCACTTGCTCCTCTAGTCAGTCACCCACTCACTCGTTCACTCAATCAGTCACTCATTTACTTACTTACGGATTCCTCACTAACTCACTCTGTAACAGCACAAGCAAGCAAATCAATAAAGTAATCAGTGAAGGCAACTCTCTACAAGACAAAAAGCAGGCCTGCGCTTACTTCAAGTGCTTCGTTTCATCATTTGTTGATGTGGAGCAGCTTGCTGTTTACGAACATCACCCATCAGCCAGTCGAGTATCAGCCTTGCAATCAAGGCTGGTTGGGGGATGTGGCTGCAATGCATTGGCGTGCACATACACACCTCCCGCACTTCTGCATCTAAGCACATGTGTCAGATGGAGGAAATAGGTACGTGGAGCTACTAGCAAGGATTGCTGCTAGAGATCAAAGGGAGCTAAAAAGTAAATTCTTGTAAGACTGTCAATGAGAAAGAAAGGAGAATGAGCGGAAGTGCTGGTGAAATTGTGCAACCTAGAATAACAAAGAGAAGGATAGAGCAGAAGAATGAAGAGTAACAAGAGTGGAGCTAGGGAGAAAGAAAATGAGATGTTTGTACGGGAAATCAATCAAATTTGAGGCATGGTGTAGAGAGCAGGGTGGGTCTAGAGACAGGGTGACAGATGGAGGGGAAGAGGTGGACTGATAGATGAAGGGAGGGCGTCAAGGCATCACAATAAGGATAATAATCTTTTCACCACTCTCCGTGACCGTTTGCCCTCTCCTGTACTGCGCTAAAGCCCCAACCTGACAGGCATTAATCCTCACCACTAACCTCATCAATACTGGCCTGCTATGGAATATACCCCACAGCAATGTGTGTGTGTGTGTGTGTTTCAGCATGAAGGTGAACATGCACCTTTTCTAAACCAAACTCAACAGAGAAATAATGATTAAAAAGCAGTGAAAGACAGGTTTAGTACTGTGTGTGGAAATGCATTATCTTCTGCCCACCATATGTATCTATCATACAGCAGAGTGAGTGACAGGAGGAGTTGGTACTGGAGCCTGCAGGGAGGGATTATTACGGCTAGTTAATTTACAAGGTCATCTCCCCCGACTGCTGCTGCTGTCCCCACTCAGCTCACATCATATCATCGTCAGGATTCATAAGGCGTCTGTGGCTCTGTATGTGATTTTCTGCTGAGCTTGTCTCTTAAACTCATATGCTCTGAAGAGAAGGGGGGGGGTTTAGGCTGTTGCATTAGCAACAAATTGTAACCTGCTTCAAACAGCCGGCAATTCATTGTTTTCAGTGGGGAAAATAACAGTGATTGTATCTTCACTGCTTGTGTATGGAGTGCAGACAGAGATAATACTTCTCAAGTTCAATTTACCCACTTTTGCCATTTGATGTGATGAAGGCAAATTGAATGCTGAGAGATTTGGAACACTGGTTCCCAACCTTGGGGTCCCAACTCCCAGTAGGGTTTGCTAAAGTTTCGCTGGTGGACTCAAGGCTTTCTTTATTTATAACAGGCAGGTTAAATGTAATTGTTACTTTTGAAGCTCAGATTATTATTTAAGAAAAACTCTCACAGGATAAATTCAAGGTGTAGAACACAAGCTACACTCACAGGGCTGTCAGTCCCTGCTAAACAGCCTCGTCCTGCATTAGAACACGGTGGACAAGTGTCAGGGAGAGGAAACCACCAAATTTGTCAAAAAGAAGCCTATCAAGTATGATTGTTAAAAATGAAAAAATACATAATACAGAGGGAGAATTGTATAAACAGGAAAAGCTCATTTCTGATGCAATATTCACAGGAAATAATCTGCTCAGAATTCATCCAAATTACTCATTTAAGTATTGGGATCATTGTACAGTTTTATAATTGTTCTTCACTGTTATTGTTATGCTTAGAATATAATATGAAAAATTCAAAAAATATGTCACATAGTCAGGGGCCATCATTTTACTCTATGGGCCATTAAGGAAAAAGGTTCGGAACCACTGATGAGAGAGAGGCAGACACGCCTCTGGGCATTTGAGAAACACATACACAGTTATTATTAAAAATGGCTCTGTCTTCCTTGTTCTCACAAAAATCCTGTCCACACAAGCATTGTTTTCAAAAAAATTAATGTGAAAAATGTCCAGAGCATGGCAAACCAACAGGCAGCAATATAACCCTAACCCTAAAGTCATGTTGGCCAATCAGAAGCCTAAAAAAAGCTACAGGCTAAATCTTCTGACAGTCTTCATCCTGCAAGGAGTTTTCCAAAAGGTCCATTTTCAGCGACCTAAAATGTCATTTGTGTGTGAGAAAGACCAAAATGCATTATTTTATATAGTTTTTTAAAATTACCTGTTCATGTGTGGACAAAGCAAAAGTTTCTTTCACAGTAAAAACAAAGTTTTGAAGATGACAGAAGAAGCAAACTCTTGACTGTTTCACATACAAACATAAGGACAACTAAACCTATGTTCTAACACTTAAGGACATCAACTTTAACACAGGGTTTTAATGTAATAATATAACTGACAGGGACATAAAATCAATTGCTGATAAATACAAAGCAGAAAAAATCACTGGGTTTCCTCCATGGAATTGATTAGTGGATCACAGACATTGATGATTCAGGTCCGGTTGATCAGTGCGAATGTTGAGTAACTTGACCAGACTGTATTGGATAAAATTTGGTTTTGATTGTCAGACTAACGTCAGCCTGGTGTCTGACCTGCAGTGCAGCGTCAAGTATGTTACTGAGCAAGTACACATGGACGTAAACGATGTAGAATTTAAAATATTAAAATGGGGAACAAATACATTCAACATGTTTGTCAGACCACAAGGATGCACACAGTGCATTTTAGTGAGCCACAGTGATAGTAATGTTCGTTTGCAAGACATGTTCATTTGCAAGAAAACTCTGCAGGCACCTTTTAATTGCCTCAAAGCACACACATGATGTAATGAATCGATTAATCACCTGCTGAGCTGAATCAGGCAGATCCTCACACATGTCGTCTCTTCACTAGACGACAGTTTAAACAATTGCCTGGCTCATTAAATACGTGGCCTTTGCTGTGTGATGTTGTGTCACCGCTCATTTTCCCTGACGCTTAATAAGACTAATATATTTTAGAAAATTGTCATAATTTCCTCTGATGTTAGCGGAGGCACTTTTTATTTCAGGCAAGGCAGGATGCCACACTTCAAAACGCTCCGGGAGAACCTGACATAAAGATACAGAAATGTAATAATAAATTAAAAGTGTAAAATAACGTAAAAAAGAGGTTTGAAAATTGTCATTCATTGATATTTATGAGATGGCTTTCATTTAGCACTGGAAGGGACCTTTTGCCAAAGGAGAAGTCTGCCATGATAAAACTTTGCACTTTATGGTTGATTGATGGCCAATTTATTGCACCACAGTGTGAATGCAAGATTACGGGCTGGATATAAGGCAAAAATATGGTCAGGAAATGCATATAATGAGAAATGATGCAAATGTAAATAGATGATTTTGAAAGATTGTCATGACATTGGTGCTTGACAGCCACACTATGTAGGGGAATGACATCAAACCTTGCAGATTCACTGGAGGAAGGTGTGTGTTTGCGCGTGTGCATGCGTGCATGCGTTTGTGTGGTATGTTTTAATGGCATGCCACGCAAACAGAGCTGAATAAATGATTGACAGACGGAAGTAACTGTTCTAGAACCCGAAGACTGAAAATTATTCATTGTGTGTGTGAGTGCAGATACTCATACACAGATAATGACTGATAGCTTTACAGTCTGTCATCACCAGGCTTAAAGAAGAGTTTCTCTGTTTTTCGAGAAGTTGTCATCTGAAAAGTTTCCCAGCCTTTGCACTCTGCAGAGATAATGAGTCATTTACATTCCAATCATTTCCTGAAGTGAAACATCGACAGCAGGTGGTGGGGGTTATGAATAAAAGCACTGCCTTGAGTTTAAGTGTCTTATTTACATCAATGCAAATGCGTCTGCATTCTTTCAAGGATTGCTAGATTGAGAAGAATACCTCCCTCTGCCGGAAAAATCATTCCCCTCCATTTAACTCTGCTAATCGAGTCTACTTTAGTGTGTCTGTGTGTCTGTGTGCACGTGTTTTTTATTTAACACTGCATCGGTGTGACACAGTATGCACTTTTGCATGGTAAACATATCTTAGAGGTTGTGGTGATACTGTGTCAACAGTTTTGATGTATTGAAATAATGGTTGTGGAGACGGTTTAAACTCTGCACCCACATTTGTTATCGCGATGTACACGTTGAAGAACTGAATATTTAATGTCTGTGATCAGTTTGCAAATAGAAAATCTTGGTGTTAATTTTCCCCTGAAGCATGAGGTAGGTAGTCACACGGCAACGCTCTGTCAGAATTGTTAATTAAACACCTTGGGATGTAATATTCTTAAAATAAATACCATTTTGGTGGTTTGGTGTCTGTGGACACCCCAGTTACAAGTGCCCTGTGAAGTTTTTGACCACTAGTGGCACTGTGGAGCAGTTTTTTATGAGTGGGTCCCTGTTGTGTTAGTATCTTGTTGTCTCACTGGCTATCATAATTTCATACTATCCCACTGCTCGACAGTGGTAACACGCAGAGAAACATAGATAGTGAAAAAGAAGACTGCTAGCTACCGTGCAGCACATAGATGTACATGGATGTATTGAGAAAATCAACTTTGCAAATCCTTTATGATGAAGGTAACACCCAAATAGGTGAAGTGAATTATTTTGTCTGATTAATCCTCTGCTCAGGTTGAAGATGAGCAAAACTATGCTCTGCTGTACATGAGGTGACCGGATCTTTAACCAACCATCCCTTATGTTAAGGGTTTTATTCACCAATAAACGATTAACAGAGACAGGATCTTGCAGGTTTGGACAGTTATCACAGCAGCAAACACTTTCTCCTGCATACGAATGATTGTGGGGTGTTCAGTAGAAACACAATGTTCAAGTTACAAAGTGACCTACAAGGCTCTGTGCTTGCTTGTACATGTAATATTGGCCATATTGCTTATGTCAGCCTGAACCTGGCCTGATGTGATTTAGGTTTGCCAGTCCTTGGCATGTCCTGTCAGTTGTCCTCTCGGACTCTTACAGTTTTCATAACATAGCTGCTGCCTGAAATGCATGATGCTACGAGGTCAGGCTGCTCTGAAGGCAACACAGGATCCAAACCAGTACGAGCAAAGTGTATGCGATTAAGTAGGGAATGAGTTCATTATAGTTCATTTCAGGGCGAAATTTCATTTTCATTTTTGTCGTGAAATGCACTCTTCCAGATTGCATGTGGGGGCTTTTATGAATGCACATGTCCACATGTAGTAAACCAGATGGTGATGTGTAATAGACAGGTGTGACAAGAGATTATTCTTCCCACCATATCCTGTTGTTTTTGCAATCAAACAAATGAAATGCACTTGGGCATGTGTACAGTCAGCGATGGGTTTGGGAATGGACATAGTTAGAGGAAGAAAGCCGACCAGACAGAAAATACCAGTACATCAGTTGCCCGTCTCTTTGGTGCAAACTCTACTTAGTTTTAAATAAGGTGGAAGAAGAAAACTACCTCTGATTCTTTGAAGTTTTCCCCCGTGTGCACCACAACAGCCCCAAACAGAAAGGGGCTCTTAAAAAATAGGCTGCCTGTTCAATTTGAATAGAATAGAGACCACGAAAGAGCATACATTTGCAAATAGTTTGCATCTAATTTAGTGCAAGTTGAATGCCATTTTAAGAATAGCAAGTAACTGCCTCATTTGTCTGTTTTTAAAATCTGAAAAGATAAGTGCTCTTTCACTTACTTTGCCATTAAAGGGTCAAATCAAATTTTTTAGCCAGAATGCTTTACTTGTCTGTCTAGCGTGGTGTTTCTTTCTATCTGATTTGGACCTTATAAGTTTTTCGCTGTAATTGGAGTAAGAATATTTATTTAACAGAGACCTTTGCATTGCTCATTTTGGTATCCCAACTAGTGCTGTGCGTAAACCGCCCATTGCTGTAATTGTTTTGACTTTTTCCATAAATTTATTCTGGTGCAGTCAATGCTCTGACAGTCAGATGAGTAAAGCAGCAGAATCGGTCCTGTTTCATAAAATAAGTTTGTGAATTACTTTGTCTTATGTGACCAAAGCTAGCGTGCTACATAAGTTGTAGGTGTATTCACAAAAAACTCTGGACACCCTTTGAAAGAAACAACACCTCAGGATAAAGAGGGAGCATGCAGCATATTTATCAGGAGCAGCACTGGAAAGATGGCTGTGTAGATAATGCAGAACTCTTAAGACAGCTCAAGGTCTATATTTTCCAGGCTACCCAAAAAGAGGTTTACCCACTCCAAACACCAAGTATGCTTGGTCCTGTCCTACAGCTGTACCATTTGACCAGCTCTGACCACATACCAAAACAAAAACTGGTATTGCACCCCTGCTGGGATTGGTATTTCATCCCTGAAACTCTTGTTTGAACCTACATGGAATTCCTCATAAAGAAGAATGGAAGGTTTCTTAATATGGGGATCAAAGGAAAAATAATCCAACATTACTGCTGAGAAAACTGAAACTAAAAAACTAAATGTATGCCTGAACCACACAGCAGCAACTCACTCCTCCTTCAGTTGAACTTTTTACCCCTTTAAACAAAGAAACTCTCTTCAAAGGAGCATGTGTGCTTCTAAAATGCTACAGTGCTATCATTGCTTTTCTTACTGTTTGAATGTGTACCTTTGTATTCTAAACTATATTAAATGTTTGCTATCATTTGTAACCAAATTCTCCAAGGAAATGTATGTTAAAAGGTAGATAAATACATTAAATACATAATAATAAACCAAAGTTTCATTGTAATCTAGACAGCAGATCTTTATTCTTTGTACTTATTTAGAACAAAGTGTGGTTACTTAAGAAACTGTCTTAAAAAAAAAAAAATCCAAACATATTTGGCCTTTAAGTAGCTGCCTTGTTTTCTGTCACCTACATTAAGTCACTTTCTTTCTACCTGACCTCTAGTTATTATCTTCCCCAAAGTTAATTTGTGTGTTGTAAACCCTCTTGACCGATCACCAAGACACAGGCGGTTATACGGGTATCATTAGGCTGACTATAAAATTATATCTCTAGACGAATAATTAACATCGTTCCACTTAAATAATTTTGATTAATGCCACCGTTCCTCAAACTGAGATGATTTCCCTACAGCTCCTACAAATGGCACACCTCTGTGTACAAGGCCATATCTGAGAATAATTTCTTACAACTTGCACTCATAGATGGCAGGTCACATTTCTTAATGCCTCACTTAACAGTGCGTCAAATATGTCATATCCAGTGCCAAGTATTATAAGTATGTGCCATACTTGTTTGTACTTGTGGAATTAAGGATAAGTGGTGTTTTGTGTCTGTGGTAAGGCTTTCTGAATATGATATGTTTTTTTATTACACCAGGTATGTTGCTAGTTAGACTGGACTTAAGCGGCGCCCACACAGTAGATAGGAACCTACAAACTGACTCAAGAACCGAAGCATGCTGTAGTAAAGTGGACATGCCCACCCTAAACTTACCTCTGCATAAGCAGAAACAGATTTATCGTGACACTAGACGTTGTTTATACCTTTTTGAACTGGTTCATATATAAGGAACCTTTTTATTTGAAAGGCAGAGTGCTCTGTTCAGTGAATGTGTCATTCATTTAACACTAATTGCCTGCAGTTACTCAGGCTGAAGTATCTCTCTGTCTGTCTTTCTGTAGCTCTCTTGAAGGCATGTGCTGATGGAGCTGCCAATCACCTTTATAACATCGCGGCTGGAGGAAGAGACAGGTGAGTCTATCTTGTGTTCACATTTGTGTTAGTTAATTTGAGCTTTCACTTACATGTCTTCCCCTGTGCATGTAGTTATGTTTGAGAGAAAGATGACAATATGGGAGTGTACACTGTTTCAGCAGCATTCAATAGCATTTTGTACTGTGCATTCAGCAGCTCTGTGGATGGTTGCATGAGTGTGTGTGTGTGTGTGTGTGTGTGTGTGTGTGTGTGTGTGTGTGTATGTATGTGTGTGTGTGTGTGTGGCTAATGGAGGACTGCTGTCAGGACAGAGATGGATCTGGGGTTCGCTGTGTCCCCGAAGTGTTGAGGCTTTCACATTAACACCCATAGTGTGAGCAGGTGTGAATGTGGTGTTATGTGCGTCTGTGTTTGTCTGTATACGTGGAATTTTCTTGCAGCTCTTTCGTCAAAACTGCATTTTGAAGTTGTAGGCGTCTGAGGTGAGGACATTTTTGCAAAGTGATGTCATTTAGGCCCGTTCACGCTTTTTAACTGCACAAACTTATTCAAGTCCTTGAAGTTAGAGCTTTCGTTTAAATCTGAAATCCACAAAGTTTGTACAACTAATATAAGGTTATTATGGGTTATGGTTGACTGTGCTGACACACTAAAACAGCACATTGACTGTGGTTACTGACCCTAGCTGCATACTTTGCCATTAATGTTTATCATATTTGGTCAAATATGTCAAGTTGAACACCACCACTCCAGGAAATCGCATAATGCTGTAAACGTAACCTAACTGCTCAACATTCACTACAAACCAATAATACTGACTTAAAGTAGTTCTACAACATAAAATATAGTAACAAGTAACCCACTTGTGACTTTTGAAGCTTTTACTTGTCTTAAAAAGGCGCTTACTAACAAGTGGCCTGTCAGGGACAGTGTGTCACTGCGGAGACTTATATGCTGGCTAGTTCGCCTTATAGCCTCATTGTGTTTGTACTCATGCTCTTGCAAACTATTGTTACTAAAACTTTCCAACGTACATTTATCAGTTTACAGTAGTGCGTATACTATAATGTAGTAGAAAGCTTGGTGGTGGTGACATTGAAGTCATGCAACCGTGGTGTGTTTCATTCATGGTCTAACCTAATCTTTTCACTCCAGATTGTATTTATGCTTCAAAAGTCATAAAATTGGTATTCATTTGTGAAGTATGTCCTGTTGAACCAAACATATAAGTATCTTAAACTTGTGTTTGCCACAGAGCTTATCCTGAACAACAATCCACATTCCAGTGGAAAAATCCTGTTGGCTTTTTGTCAAGGGAACCAGGGCTAAGATAACGTCCGGATTGGCCTGCAGAAATACATCATTCATGCAGCGCTCTATTGTCCATCTCCCAAGTAACATGATGAAGAAATTACAAAACAACAAAAGCTTTTGGTTCGGTATCGTAGCTATTTATTTGTAGGATAGACAATCTCAGCCGATCAATATTATAAACAGCAAGTGGTAGAGCAATTGAATTGCACTCTGCAGTGATTGTTATTTATGTTTCTAGATAGGAATGAGGCTGCACAGTTGAGGCTGGAGATAGGAACAGAATTAGGCTTAAGTTAAGAGTATGCAAGTACTGAGAGTTACAGTTTTGTTGGAGATGAGAGAATGAATGAGGCCCTCACAAGAAGGAAAAACATTTTTTTTGTTCTCAGATTTTCAAAATAAAACTAGTCACGTATCTCTGTCTCAGAGAGTGAGTTTGAACATGTTAGACCTGCTGGCAGAGGCATTGCTCATACTTCTGTCTGTTTGTGGGACACAGCAGATTCATCTTCCGACCCTCCAGTCCAAGCTCTGTCAACAGTGTGCACAGTGGAGCTGACAGCCAGACCTCCCTTTTAGCCAGACCGCTCCCAAGTCAAAAAGCATCTGTCCTGAAAAGTTAGACATTGTACAGGGAGGGTGGTGACAAGAAGAAAAAATAGAGAGGAGGGAGGGGGGATGTTTACAGGTGGGGATGTGTAAATCAATCACAAGCAAGTTGAGATGTATTTAACCTAACATTACCATAACTAATGGACGACAGAGAAGGATGGGAAGGGGCGGGGGAATGGAGAGGGAGACGCAGGTGATCAATCAAAGCCAAGTTTGAGTGCTGGCAACATAGACGACAGAATGCCATCAAGTAGGGAGAGATACAAGAGAGATGCAGGAAAAGAAAAAACTGAGCAAAAATGACAAAGAGACTGCTTGATAAACATTATTTTGAAACCAAGTTAAAGCCGCATTAGATGGCTCAGGGTGGCGCCTGTGTGTGGACCTGTGTGTGTGTGTTGTTGTGCGTTCGCCAATTTCAGTGTATGCATGTGGTCGTACATCTTAGGGCCATTACTGGGGCTTTCTTTTCCCACCCCCGATATCGCTGTGAAAAACTTAAGTTCAAAATATCAAAACTGGGCTATTTTGTTTGTCTGCTACACCCAGAGCAGAGCTCGCTGAGAGGTCCCACGTCTAAACTGCAGCTAATACATCAACTGACTAATGAAAGGATCACCCCCCACCCCGAAAGTCCTGCAAATAATGCTGACAAATTGTGCTGCCTCACTGCGGGGAAAGCGTCGGCTTTTAAGATCCATTTTTTTTAAAGGGAAGCCAGCTAAAGTGCTCCACAGTCTGTGCGCTGACATCACTTTGACCACATTTTACTGCAGTTGAGCTGGCGAAGATATAAGTCATGTCACATTGTTGAGAAAATCAAGGCATTTCATTTGCCTGCGGGGAAACTGTGTCTGAGGTGGTGTGTAGAGGGGCGAACCAAAAGTCAAATTTGCAGTGTTACAGTTTTTGAAGGATTTCTTCAACGTGTAAATGGTGGCAAACCCCCCTGAAACAGCAACAGCCTTAATAAGTGAGGTGATGCGCGTGTGTGTTTGTCCGCATGTCTGCCTTTGACTGTGTATTTCCATCAGAAAATAATGAGGACAATAAAGTTTCCGGTCAGCTTCTACAGCCTCCTGCTCTGCCACAAGAACAGAGTGGGCGGACGGCCTCCCACAGTTAAAAGAAAGGTGCCACGTAATTTTCTGTCAAAACAACCTTAATGGTAGTCATTAGGGATGAAGAGAGGAGGGAGCGCGCCAGGCTAAGGCTTTCTGCTGCTCATGATGAGTCAAGTGACAGTGATTCGACTTCACTGTGTGGGGTGGTGGAAGACAAACATTTCAGATTTATTATTTTCGCACAAGATCCAGATAGAACTTGGGTCCATTTAAATGCCTTTTGTCTCTTGAGTGATCTCTCCCGGCTTGTGTAAAAGTGATGGGTGGAAACATACTCATCGATTTTCCATCAGCAGTTCTTCCTCTATGTTACTATTTCTGTTGTCTCTTTTTTTAAACTGTAATATGTTCAGAGTATTTTGTTTTTTGATGATATATATGGCTGATGTGTATGACCATTCAGTTCAAGCAGTTGCTAAGTTCTTAGGAATCTGGGTAGCATAAATGTTATTTTCCTGGTATTAAATCTCAAGTACTACTATTATGTACTTGGGTGCAATTTCACCCATGATTATGCATGTGTAAGTGTTCACCCACAAATGCATTTTCTCTCTATATTTAATCTGTTTTTCTCCATTACCTTCATTGTTCTGAGTCTGCTTCTTACTGTGCTACCACCAGCCAGGAACCACTGAGCTGCATTCATATGTGCACACATACCTGTACTGCACATTTAGTCACATGCCTCTGATTTGAGGTTGGTAAACTAGCACAACCCACCAGTAACGACTCATCAGAGAGCCTAGTTTCTCACAGGAACTTAACAAAATGCCAAATCCAGTTCGTGCTTGGACTCAGTACCAATAGGAGATCAGGTGGGTGTGGGTCTCAACAAGGCTGTTGTGAATTTGAAAAGTGTACTCATCTGGAATAAGGTTTTGTTTAGCTGTGTTAATGAAGTTAATGGCATGTGGCTTTGTAGGCCCATTGCACCACTTGTTTATTCCTCAGACACACACAAGAGCTCTGCCCTCGCTACATACAGTTTTAGACTGCAGCTGCTCCATCCTTTAGCTTGTACTATGAGCAGCCGTCAGCAATGTAAAGCCTTTCACCTCATAAAATGAATTGCTAGATTATTATTATACACAAAACCTGAGCTAAAATTGCTTTCATGGGTGCCCTGGCTCTTTTGTCAGAGCTGAGACCCCCTGACTCTCCTGCGAATGTAACCCTGTATTTTCTCCATTTCTAAATGAAAATTCAATTTTCTGTAATTTGTGCATCTAATCAAATCCTCTGAGAGGATAAGAAGTCAAGAGATGGATGAACAGGGAGGGGAACGTGGCTGAATGTGGGAGGAGGTAATTGTACACAAGCCGAGTTTATAAAATTTGCAGCTGTGTGTGGATCTCTGGGCGTGTGGAGCTGTTGGAAGATGCAGACTCTGAATGTGTCAGTGTTTGACTAAGCATGTGTGTGCGTGGAAGAGATTTTCAGAGCGTAGTCGTAGTCAGCATTGTGTATGGATTTTGGTTTGGAGGAGATAATGCTGTCAGCCTCAGCAAATGAAGTTGTCAAGAGCGAGACTACTTATTTTATAAGACTCAGTGGCAACGAGATATCTCTGACAGTCTCTCTTTCCATTTGTCTGTCATTCCAATGCTTTCTCATTCATCTCTGTATTCTTTATGCTTACCAGACAGGCCAGCGTCTATGTGTGAGGATTATGATGTTTTAATTAGAACCCTGTGCGAGTCGACTTGATCTGCAAATGGGGGCAGCAAAGATTTCTAAGGCTGATATGTTGGTGTTTTTGTTAGAAATATTTTGACCATAAATCGGTGTGAAATGTGTCATAATCTTTTTTGGTCCATTTGAAACGCCCTTCAGACGTGCTGTAATCAAAGTTGCACAGCTTGTCTCGCTGCTCGGGTATCAAGAGTTGTGTGACCTGAAAACAGGGTCACGGGCCGACAATTAAGAGGATTACACCGCAAATTAAACTGGACGGGACTTTCAGAGACTCATGGACCAGCTGATGAGTCATTTTACAATAATACCTTGTTTTCTTGTTGTTGTCGGTGTTTATAATTTGTTTTATACCTGCAGTTGGTCTGTTCTGTCAGCAGTAACTTCAGTAATTTGCTGCTATTACGATTTTATTTTCTTCTATATTATAAGATCATCTTTAGTCAAGCTCATAACCAAACTAGTTTTCTTCTGTTGTTCAGAGCAAGTTTTTCTCTCACTGCACTTGCTATGCTGTCACACTCCAAGCAGAGTTTGTCTATGGTAGACTGATTGAAAATTCCCCTCTGTGTTTATTGCTCTGTGTTGGAAATTGACATGCTGAGTTGAGCTGATGAACATGGGGAACTGGGCCTTACCTTTTAACTCAAGAGCTTTGCACATCTTTATGTGTGTTGTGCTTTTTGTTAAGTTTATCGTATTAGAATTTTAACAATTAAGGTTAATTAAAATTGCAATTACCCCCCCAGTGCATCTTTTAGCCCTAAGAGTAACTCTGAGAGTTAATAAAGTAAGTGTGTGTGTGTGTTTTGGGGATGAGGAGTGTGTGGAATTATGACTATGTCTGGTTATTAGTCTGACAGCCTACAGGCATCGAGCTGGTAAACACCGTTGGACCACAAATCACAGGATCACTGTTGGTTGAACCAATCCAGGCACTGCAGACACACACACATGCTTTTACAATCATATGTCAACCACGGGCAAAGAGGTGAGCATGTAAGAGACACATGTACATCAGCATGCAAACATGCACACTCATGTGCCTTGAGGTCTTGCTAATTAGAATCTTTGTTGCAGTGGGATAATGAGATCTCTGTTAGCACCGATTGGTTGTTTTTCACGCCGACCTTCAAAGTGCTGCTTTATTATGGAACCAGACACTTAGGAGTCGCATATGAGTCAGATCTATAAACTCAACAGCTTACATCTACAAAGCTGCTGATATTGTTAATTCCTACAGTCTGGGAACGCAGTTTGCTTCAAAACACTGTGGTATTTGGATTAATAGGATATATCCGGAAATTTCTATTTAGAATGGAAAGCCTTGATAATGTTCAGTTATAACCTTAATTAACTGTATATATATTAACATGGTTAACAACCAGTATTCTGTATGACTTGTGATCATTGTGCCTGTTCAGTTCTGGCTCGTGTGAGTCAAAACTCATGGGGGAAAGTAGAGCTTGGTGAATTAATCTTTATGCCAGCAAACTGCATTTAGATTTTTTTTTCTCCATTAATCAGTGACACAAATAATGTGCGTGTATAGTGGGCTATATTCTCAGGGTGTTTTCCTTTTCAGCTTTTATCAAAAGATGCACTTTGGCACTTCTGCCTCACTATTGGCATAACCACAAGAGGTTGCATTCGGACAAATGACCGATTATATCCTTTCTCTGATGCAGGCAGTCTCCTGCAAACGCAATTAACCAATATTTTCTACCACATGCATAAAAGATCATGTTCAAATGATATTACTCAAAAATCACTTGCCATTTGACCAGAACTTGCACGTACAGTTCATATCAGTGTTCATGAGTCAGACAGCTGAATGTGTCGAAGTGCTTTGCTTTGGCTTGTTTATGTATATGGGTCGTTAATGATGTCATCCAAAATAATTCCTCCACCCCTTCACTGGCTCTCCTCTTCTGATTGGGAGACAGGAGGGATGAGAGGGTGTAATCAGAGCCGCATCTCCTCGAGTGATGAGAGGACGAGAGAAGAAACAAGAGTGTTCGTCACGCTGTGATCCAGGAGATGGTGAAAGATGTGAGACAGGGAGATCATGTAAACAAAACAACATTTATTTGTAATTAAGTGGTCATATGGAATTACAGTGTCAGGCTTAGTTTGATGGAAGCAAAGACAGAAATAGACTTGAAGAAAAGCGTAAAGAAAGAGAACGTGTTTTTTTGTCTCAATGAAGGAGTGCTTAGGTGGAAGGGAGTTGCCTTAATTACATTGAAAAGTAAGTATTGCAGAGCAGAAGTGAGATGAGACGAGAAGAGGGCGTAAAGTAGCAGGCAGCATGCGAGAGGAGAGGTGTGGGTTGGCAGGCAGAGGAGGAAAAAGCAGGCGAAGAGGATGCAGAGACACAAGCGGGCTGCTAGACAAACACACACTCATGCACACACAAACACAGGCAAAGGTCACAAAGCCATCCGCACCACCCGATACTCAGACAAACTGGCGGTAAAATGCTCTATTTCCCCTCCAAATTAAAGTGTCAGTTAATATTAATGTGGAAGTGAAGACTGTCAGACACACAAACACACACGCAAACAGCATTTACGCCGGCGCACACAGACACAAATACAGAATTTAGAACCTCGCCTGGTCAATTACTATCAGGCGATGGAGTCATGCGCACAGGTCACAATGGGATGTGTGTGCGCAAGTGCGCGTACGTGTGGAAAGCTCTGATCAGGCTTGGTGTCACGTCTCGTCCCATCTGTCAGTTGAAGGTTATTTCGGCATGGAGATGCAATTGTGGCGCGCTGTATTATAAGGACGGGAAAAGTGTGCGTGTGCTTGTGCGCCTGCTTATTTGTAGATATGTGTGCGTATTGTCTGGGTGTGTGTGTGTGTGTGCATTTCATTGCCTGCGAATGTGTTTGTGTGGATGAGGAAAGTTTTTACCTGGATCACAGTTTTGTCCGGCGGAGGTATGGCTGTGCTTGATTGTCTTCATGTATGCTTGTGGCAGCTGTGTGTGTGTGTGTGTGTGTGTGGCAGCAGATTGCATACAATTGCTGTTGTGTTTGTCTTGCTGTATCTTGTTGGTGTAAATGGGAACACTGAGGAGGGGGGGGGGGTAATCCTTCTGTATCTCTTTCTTCAACCGACCGGAACATCGCTCTAGCCTCTTGCTGGGGAACACACACACACACACACACAAACACACAACTCACACACACACATACACACACAGACACAGAAACACAAACAAACACACCAGCCAACCAACCATGAAATCGTAATGTCAGACCTGTTAATGTCTCTAGATAGTGGCAACCGCATCCCTGCATGGTCCTGCTCCTTACACAGAAACACACAGACGGAATAAACAGAGAGCTATCTGCCTCTCTCCGACAGGAATGTGCTACTCAGTAGTGGCTGGTAGATTTTTGGCTGTTTTCGCTGATATCTGCAACAGACCTTGTTAATTCCTGCACTCTGGGAAAGCATGTTGCCTCGAAACACAGTCGCATTTGGATAAATGGAATACACAGGGAAATTTACATTCAGAATGCAAAGCCTCGATGCACATATATTCCCAAACCTCCTGCTCAGTTTAATTTTCAGTTGTAATCCTCTTAATTGCCTGTATTAACATGGTATTTCTGCCAGGTTTGTGGAGTTTGCAGCTAGCATTCTGTGTTATTTCATTTTGTGATCATTGTTCCTATTCAATTTTGAATTGCGAGAGTCAAAAGCCACAGGGAAAGTAGGACAGGGTGAATTCACTTCTATGCATTTTCATTTTCCCCCCCTTATTTCATAATCAGTTATACAAATGATACCCAGCAGTCCAGGTTAAACTGCATCCTCCAGCACACCTGTTCCTATAATATAACAGTTAATGTACAATCATGTCATACATACAAACTGCAAGATACTGTAAGGAGCCGACATTGATGCGTTATATTCTCAAGATTTATTGCTTTTCAGGTTTTATTAAAATATTTTCTATTTTAATCCTTTACAATGGCAGAATGTTTTAATTATTGTCGTTGGGTTTTTCTTTTTTTGCTATATAGAGAAACTAAGGTTCAAAATCAGCGCACAATTTATGTTTTCTCCCCTATTTTCCTCTTCACTTTCTATTACTGAAAGCATTTAATGAGCTTTGCCTGTATAAACTGTTGTGACCAGCGTCTTCCTTCAGCAAAAAACGAAGCATGTTTTTGGATGCACAGGACATAAAATCTATAAGATCGGCTTTTAACCCATTTGGTTGAAATTTAGTTGTCCGTATAGTTTAGTTGACATTGACTCAGTCAGTATCGCGTTATTTCAAAACTTCCTGTGTAGTGGGGCACATGAATCGTTTTTGCTTCACTTTGTCCTCTCATCCATATCTGTAGTCCGCAGACGAAGACCCACTCTTATAACAGACACATGTATTATTTGTACTTCCTTATTTCACCATTTACTCTTACCGTATACTGCATGGATTGAGAGCATGTTTCAAAACATCAATTTGCACTGTGACCTGTAGTAATCAAACCAATGCTCAGCTCTAATGGAGAATGTAGTCGCTCACTGTAATGGAACAGGTCAATATCCGATGAACACCAGGTACACCATGCTGTGTTTGTTTGTGTGTGTGTGTGTGAGGAGAAGAGAGAGAGAGACAGGATTGATAGGATTAAATTTGTCCTGTCGTTATTCATCGCTTTTTTATGTTTGAGTTTACTTGGATGTATGCATGAAACTCTCAGATTTGCTTGCTTGTGTCTGCCGCCATGTACGGTTGCGTGTGTTTTCACATCAGTCTATGTATCTCTGCAGTCAGCTGTGTGTGTGTGTGTGTGTGTGTCTGTCTGTGTGTGCGTGTGTGCGTGCATGTGTGTGTGAGAGCAAAAGGGGCAGTGTCAGTGCCACAGAGAATCACGCTGTCAGTCTCCAAGTCTCTTCGTCTTCCCCCGGCGGCGTCACTCATCTCCCTCGCTGCACAGATCAAAGAGCTGACACATGCCCCGATGTCCTCTCTCCCCCTCTCTCTTTTATCTCTTCCTCACACTCTCTGTCTCTCTGTCTTTCTTGCAATCGTAACCCTCTCCCTCTGTCACTCATCCTCTCTTTCTATCCTTACATCCAGCTTCCTCCCCGACTATATCAGTGGGGATTTTGATTCCATTACAGCCGAGGTCAAAGCTTTCTATTCAGACAAGGTGAGTGGAACACAACTTGCACACATGCTCAGAGCTACAGGTGCACACACAGAGACACAAATAAAAAGCAATCGGACTTCAGGCAGACATAATTTGAAAGTTTGGACCAAGGAACTCTATGCTATCCTTAGCCTGAAACTGGACTATTTAACCACCTTGACATATAGGTTACATCTGGTGCCACTGAACAGAGCCTTCACGCGACACTGACTGTATTTCCTTACAGAGCTGTGTTGGACATCAGTTTGAATTAACCAAGGCATGATTTTGTTTTTGGGATTCTATCATCTTAAAGATCACAATTACTGCTCAAATGAGTAGTTGCAAGTGGTTCAGTTTAGCAGCACATTCTGTAAGCATAGCAAAGAAGTAAAATATATCACTTGATTGTGTACGGGACTTGTGAATAAAGTACACGCAAGTTATGTCTTCCATTTATGAAAAAAATAAAAAATCATGCAAGTACATGTAATCCTGAATATACGCTCACGTTTTTCCCATAGACTGTATAAAACATGGACACAGTCTCCATGACGTCACCTGTAGGTTTCTGAAGAGCCATTGTAAAACACGGTGACAATCTTGGCAGTGCGCCATTCCGACTAACTCCCCGCTAATCCAAAAATGGCCAAGAGGTGGAGCGTGGGTGGAGCTGAGGCGGGCCAAAAGAAGCCCAGTTGCTGAAACGCAGGCTGTAAACATGTTTGTTTCAGGATCAGGCAAACCGGAAGCATTTTTTAAAGCATTTTTTTTCCTTTTAACAACAAAAATGTGGTCCACCTTTGGCCACTTTGCTGTTAACATTCACAAACAACTTAAACTTTGTTTCCTTCAGTTGAGCCTTGTAGGCTGCTGATAGCCTAAATGTCATTACCGGCTCTGAATCTCACATTTATCATCTAGCCTACACCTAAAAGATGTAATGGTGGAGCTGGTTTAGAGAGTTAACAAAGCCTGCAGGCAGTGATTTGCCCTTAACCACAGCTACAGATCAATACATTTGTTGGGTGTTTGATGTACTAGTGGAAATCTCTGTCTGTTAGATCACTGGTCACAAGATGAATGTCCATGAACAAATAAAGGAAAAACCTTTCCCATTTGTTTGCTTCTTTATCACAAATACGTTTACCCTTTCAGGCCTCTTATAATTATTCAGGTGAATCTGATTATCTGAGAGGGGAAAATCACTCTTTGATTGATCTGCTCCCAGTTGCCTGGAGATATTTCCTCATATTAACGGGTCAAATTTGCAAATTTGTGTATGAAATGTACTTTCCGTTGTTAATAACAAACAAAATGTCTAACCAGAACACTTGAGTTATTCAATTCATAATAAATACGAGGAAAGGTGTCTCATAAACACACACGCCTGAGAGGAAAGGAAGAGCAGTGCCTGAGTGATCTGCGTGCTGTGTGTTACTGTGATCAGAGTAACACACAGTTTGAAATGCAGATCCAATACTTCAGCACGCACACACACAGCCACACACACATGATCACAGGCATACACACACAGACAGAGATGAGTGTTGCCTTCAGCTGTGACACCCAGCTTTTGCCTCTCACCCTTACCCCCCTCTCTCTGTAGCTGTCTGTAATATTAGTCTTTTTTTCTCAAATATCACACAGGTTGCCTGAAAAAAAGAGCAATGCCTTTTTTTCCATGAGAGAGAACAGACTTTTATGGTAATGCTTTAGGAGCAGAACAATGGGAAAGTTTGAGGCGTTCCCTCGGAGATTTGTCGGAAACGGTGAATAATTCTGCATAAATGGAAGGGAGAGAACAGAAAAGCATCCGCAAGGGAGGGAGAGAGACAAGGGGAGGCGGGGATGGAGGGAGGAGGGGAGGGAGGGAGGGAGGATGGATGGGATCAAACAGAGCACAGCGAACAAGTTTGTGTGAACTGACTGCGCTGTGTGTGTGTAACAGGGAAGTTGATGTGTTTTAGGGGGAAAGTGAAGGTGTGTAGATGGAGGGGGAGAAAGCCAGAGCATGGTTGTTTACCTGGATGCTGTAGTTTAGGGCCACTGACTGGAGCCTCTACATTATTCAGCAACACAGCCCAGAGAAAGCCACACAAGACTAAAACACTGATTTATACCTCTCTCCATCTCTCTGTCTCTTTATGTTTTTTTGTGCTCTGTTATCCCCCTATCCCTTATCTCTGCCTGGGTTTTTGTTTTGATATCTACGCATGTGTACATCCATCTGACTCTCTTTTGTTGCCTGTGTGTGTGTGTGTGTGTGTGTGTTTCCATTTTTCTTTGTGCATAGGGGTGCAAGCTGATAGAAACAGCCGACCAGGATCTAACAGACTTCACCAAGTGTCTTGCAATCATGGTGGAGGAAATTCAGAGCCGACAGTTACAGGTAAACATCCACTGCACACCACACAGTCTTGACATTTTTATTGTTAAAAGGAATAGTTTGGCATTTTGGTGTTTGCTCTCTTTGCCAAGAGTTGGATGGGAAGATCAATACCACTCTCATCTCTGTTCTGTTGAATATGAAGCTAGAGCCAGGAAACGGTAAGCTAAAGACAGGAAGCCTACCAGCACCTCACTAACCGACAAATTATACTGAGTATTATTTGTGAAATGTGCTCAGGTTTCCCACGTGTCATGGAAAACCTGGAAAACAGTCATGGAAAACAAGAAAAAAAGTAAAATGTCTTAGAAAATCTTGTGTTGTCTGAGAATGAACTACGAGGCTATCTATCATATTAACGTTCAAATGGTAGTTTATGGTATTTTATATATTTATGTAGTATTTTGAATTGGCTGCTCTCATGTTGTGGAAATGCTGTGAACACATCCCCAAGTCACATCACGTGGTAGCTCCTCTAAGTTGGATGGCATTATATGTAATGTATGTAAGTGTCTTTCTTCTTCTAACCTAATTATTCGTCGTTGCTGGCCGGTACAGTTGGACAACAATGAATGGGAAGCCAGAGTTAAAATAATGAATGGGAGCCCAACTGTATGCGAGTCCAACACCGGCTAACGCCGGCACCGCCTCTTCAAATGCAATGCAGCATTGTTAAAAGTGAAACGGACCATTACATGACAGTAAATGCTAAACTTTTGTAGCAGTAGCTCACAGTGGGTGGATTAGCCTCGTTAAAGTCTCCACGTAGTTTTATTGGTAAAGGGGCTAAAGTATGGTGTGATAAGCGATAAGTGATGATAAGTTTTATTATTATTATGTATTTACAGAACACTTGCTGATCATAGAGCACAAAGAGCTTTCCAAATAAAATACAATGATGGAATAGTGTAAAAAATAAATTTAATGTAATATCAATATTAAAACAAGGCAAGAAACAAATCAACAGTGAGAGCAGATAGTAGTAAAAGAAGTGACATTAACACATCTAAAGGTAATGGGCGTGCACTCTTTTAAATCTTACTTTTCCACAGAGGAACATATTGGCGTATGGCGCGATCCCTCTCTGTCACACTAGCCAGATCGTCACTGCAAATGTCCTGGAAAAGCAGCAGTGAGCAGTGACTTCCTAGATGTCTCACTATCAAAAATTATTTTTAAAAGGATATTGTTGCAGCTTTTATGAAGGACTAGCAGTGGTTACAGTGCTGGGTAAGATGAATAAGTAAAGCTCTCCTCTCCAGCCTCTGAGAGGTTAGTGCCCCTGAGCAAGGCATTCGGTCCTCAGGAGCTTAAGATGAGCTGTTCGGGGGTCAATAGTGTTGGACTCTGGTTGACTGCAGGCATATCCAAGGTGTGAGTGTGCGTGGGTGCTTGAATATGAAGCGCTGTGCTGCTGGAGAAGAACATACATGCTCACACAACATTCCCGGAAGACATAACATCAGCCACATTTGCACACTCGCATAAAATGCGAAGTGCAAATGTGGTTTGCCTTGATTTAAGATGAAATGCTTAACTTTTGTTGTGATCTTTGTCAAAGTGTGACGCATTTCCGAACGACCTGATATCCAAAACTCGGAAATGAGCTGCCAGCCACGGCGAAGCCCCCGTGCCCGGCCAGCTGCTGCAGAGCCAGACATATAGTGATCTGATCCAGAGATTGACTCCATTTCCATTCTGACTCACAACATGTCAGCCGAATCGCACAAAATGTACGCCACGAGAGAAATATGGCATATAACAAACAGCACATCTCTAATTTCAAGAATAAAAACAAACAGTATTTACATGAGTAATATGAGTAATAGTGTTCTGTTTATCTATATGTGTGCATACCATATATCGATCTTTCTGTCCTCTTCCTGTCTATCTCCTTCGCCTCTCGCTCTTTCTCTATCTCTTTATTCTATCCAATAATAGCGTTTTTAGCAGCATGCTGAGTGTTGCTCCAATCACCGCCGAGTGCTCCAATCACTTCACATCTCTAAGCTGATGAAACACCGCGGAGAAGACGCTTGCGGACACACAAAAATGCACTTCATCTCACACAGAATGCACACGTGTTGCCACACTGTGCATTTTCACTTTGTTTTTTGGCGTCTGGCTTTAAGAGGAGATATACTTTTGTCCTTCCCTTCCGTGGGCCTTTTTTCCCCCCCTCGGCCTAGCTAATATTTACTCTGCCTTTGAACTGGTGCTGAGTGTTTGTCCGTCTATCTGCCGGCGAGAGATAGGAGCCCGGCAATCAGTTTTTGACGTTCTATAAGAGTTGCTGATGATGACTTTTTTGTTTGTTTACCAGGATTTTTCCACTTTTCTTTACCAACTATGACTCTTACTTGAACTTTTGTTCCCTTCAGCACTTTGTGAATAGGAGTAGGTTATATAAAAGCGGAAGTTTCCTGATGATTTAATATCATGCCTTGTCATTTTGTCTTTTGCTCACCTTCACTAATTTCCCTCCACTGAGACCGTTTAAATGAACCAAATGCACAGATGAAATAACAACAGGACGACTTGTGGATTACTGTGCATTGTGCTGCAGTTCTAGGCTGTTCAAGATTCAGAGTATTAGCCCCAGAATGTTTTCATCCACACAGCTTAGGGCTCGATTTTGAGAATTCATGTGATATTATGTTGTGTGAAAATCCAAAGAATGCTATCAGGGGATTATGGTGGGTGGTTGGCTGTGTGTGTTGATACTGTATATGTGTATTGATATCAAGTAGTTAGTTTGTGGCGTGTGTGTGTGTGTGTCCCAATGTCTGATATGTGTGCACGTGTTAGCTTCTCCCTCCTTGCTTCAGTGTTGCAGCGCTACTGTTTTCATTTTCTCCTCTCTTTCTCTGGTTATCTGTTCATCATCCTTAATAAATGGATGTGAGTTTTTGTTTTTTTTTTCGCGCTGCTCTCTGAGCCAGCGTTGCTCGCTCTGGCTCCCCCGGCCAATCAGGAGCGAGCACAGCCGGATCTGTTGAGCCAGCTTGTTGAGTTTTATTCGCTCAGTCGTGAGATTTTCCTTGCCCTGCTTGTTTTGTTTTGTTTTTGGTAAACAAACATGAAATAGGAACAAATAAAAACTCACACTCTTATAGAGAGTTTGATATGCGTAGCGGACACAACACAAGTGTGATGGGAAGCGGAAGATTGAGCATGCTTGTGTGTCATTGGACGCTGAAACACAATGCACCTTTTTTTTCCCACTTGTTCTCATTGCTTTTTGTACTCTTCAGCATTCTGAACTTTCTTTGAGCTTTTCTGTTGCCTGACACCGACTGATACTCTTCACTGATAGTGTTCACTGTTGGTTTGATCCCTCCACGCCTTTCTTATTCCTCCTCCTGGTAGCGGCTTTGGTCCTGTCAGGACATCTTTGTGTACGAAACATTTGTTCTTCAGTAAGCAATAACAAAGGTGGGAGGGACATCAGAGGTGAATTTGGAGGATGGTTTGATGGATGGGCGAAAGGGCCAAGCCTAATGTTGATAAGACGTTATTTAACAATTTTCTGTATTTTCATTTTTAAAATAGATTCTCTTTTAAAGTTACATGAAATGAGCAATTTCTCTGTGCCATTCTTAAAAACATGTAGTAGCCGAGTAGCCACGCTGCGTGACACAACCCTGATGTTGTGCATTATGCACAAAATGCACAACACCTCTACACCTGTTTGAGCAATGCTTGCTACAGTTGTAGGAAATGACTGAGCTTTTTTTTTTTTTTTTTTTAATGAACTAGATCTATTTTTGAAGACTTGCATCTTTTATAGGAATGAGTGACCTTCGGGCTGAGAGCCACAGACAGCACGCAAGTCTGAAGGTTTTGAGGGACAGACTAACGCCTCGATGGTTTTGGTCTTTCCATGGGATTTGTTTAACAAAAAATATACGTGTGTGTGTGTATATATATATATATACACACACACACACACACAAACAGATATACATACATATACACATTTATGTTTAGTCATGCCAGCATTAAATACACCCATTTACTTTGGTGGCATTTGAAGTCGTTTTGAAGAAATGAGCCCCAGAGGAGCGGCGCGTATATCCGTATAATGCGAGTAATCGGGGCGTCCACGCGCAGCCTCTATATAACGCATAATCTGCGGCGAAACTCGTTCATATTCCAATATTCTGTTATGATATGCTGGTGCTATTCCCCTCTGAGCAGGCAGTCAGCTAGTTTAGCTGTAGTTTGGCACAGCTATGGTTCGTTATTGCGTATTCGTAGCCAACCGCCTCAGAGTTAGCCGTGTTGTGGCCGGCTGCTCGCAGCGCCTGACGTTCAGTTATGACATCATCCATGTCAGAGGTAGTTGCCGAGAGATGCCGGATAAGATGTTGATAACATGCCGCCACGGGCTCAGAGGCCTTCTAGACTCTGTTGTTCCCATCTATTTGGAGTAACACATGAATGGAGTTCTCTGTGTAGGTTAATGCAGTGAATTTCAGATTTGTTTATCATTTTGTTACCCTTATTAAATCAAAGTATTAGACTATATTTTTTTCATAATCTCTCTCTCTCTCTCTCTCTCTCTCTCTCTCTCTCTCTCTCCCCCCCTCTCTCCCTCTCTCCTTCTCTCTCTCACAGAGGGGAGTTTGTTTACCAAGTGTTGTTGTTTACAGTTTAGGCAATGCCTCTGCATGTGGGGGCGTCAGCCAGATGTTGCGTTAACCCTCAATCTCAGCACTTGGGTTTTGTTTCAACTCCATTGCTTGAGGAAGTTGCTTACGATACATTCAGTTCAGTAAATAGTCTTTTCCCATGACATACAGTAAGGAGCTACAGCACAAATTTCATCTGAGCTCTTTACCTTTTGGCAAATGCTGAATACGCTGAAGTAATGGTAGGCTGTTGAAGTGGTAGAGGGGAAATGAAAATGCATTTCAGAGTGGTGGAGCAACACTGCTGGAGCTTCCTGTGCTGTAATTTACTTAATGGGTTAATACACGCACATATAGTTGCATGCAGAAAAACCATCTTTTACAGTAGCAAATGAATGTAGGCCGTGTGATCTGCCTGATTAGTCACTCCTGCAAAAAGTAGTTTAGATGTAGCCCAAGCAATAACAGTCAACATCAGCAAAGGTAATAGAAAATAATTTAACCTCTTCCATTCTGTGTGTTTATTTATTTCTTTGCAGTATACACGGCTGAAGTGCAAACACTGAAGTGAAGTGTGATTGATGGTGTTTGGTTCATTTTCTGTGTTGGCGTGACTGTCAGTCGTCACCCTCTGACAGCGCCTCTGCCCTCTAGACTCTGTTGGGTTTTAAGGCTGTCAGCACTGGTGCCTGACTGCTCAGGGACTTTGTATAAGGATATAACTGCTGAGAGCTGTAAATATTGTACTTAAGTGAACTGCTGGCTCAAAGTTAAGAAGGACCTTATTTTAGCTCTGAGGTTGCAGGAAATGGTCGTAGTTTAAGTAATCCACTTAGCTTACTTGCTTTGCTGTTAACACGTTCCCCTCTTAAATCAAGGGACTGGTGTTTACCCTCATTGTAATGGCCCAATTCCTTCTTTGATCTACCGCTGATTGTTTATCTCTCCTCCATCTCAGTTCCCTCTCAAAGCTCCGTGTCCTTGCTGTTTCTTTCCTTTAATGTCTGCTTGTCCCGATGGTATTTGTTGTTGTGCTTCTTTGTTTTTTATTTCCTTTCTTCATTAAATGATAAGGCTGGTGATATTCCATATTTTTTGTTACTGTCAACAAATCCCATAAAAAGACCAAAGACAGTAATGCATTAGTCCGTCTCTCATTAAATTCTGACTTTATTGTATGGTAATGAAGGAACCAGCCACCCAGTGAAACTGTGTGGCTCACTGTTTTTAATAGTTTCCAGACCACGACGGACCTCTATGGCACAGAGGAATGAGCTATATCAGGTTTTGACTACACAAACAGTACTTGTTCAAATCAGTTCATTATCAGTTTTGGTCCTTATTTATCATGCTCCTTTCCTAAATTCAGTTCTTCCAGTCGCAGTCCATTTTACACACCTAACATTTCACATATGCATGACTTTACAAACACACTGAATGCAAACAACCATAACCATATTATCATGAGTCTCGCTCAGAGTTTTGTGCAGTTCAAATATTTATTAAACCCTTTTTTTTAACAGGATTTGTTTTCCCCTAAAATAAGTATGTATTATTTGGATCTAAATGCAGAATCCAATGCACCTTTTTTGTCTCTTTTGTCTTTGTGTTTCTGCAGCCCCTTCTATCAATTTTCTTCATTGAAACAAACAACAGGATCTTGTCAGAGAACCTGTCAGCACATCAAACCATGGCGATTTTGTGTGTTTGTGTGTGCATGTGCATGTGTCTTATTAAATTCCGTTTGTCTTTCCAGGTGGATGCCATAGTGACATTGGGTGGTCTGGCTGGCAGATTTGACCAGACCATGGCATCTGTTGAGACCCTCCACCATGCTCTGTCCATGACACAACTCCCCCTGTTGATCATACAGGGGACTAGCCTGGCATACCTACTCAGACCCGTGAGTGCATTATAAACACACAGTACTAAGCCTTCACATGCCCCGTGTCCTATCCATTGGTTCCCATTTAATTTCCACATGCATAATGAAATACATGAAACTAAAGGTGGACTTATTATGGATGTATCTGTATTTACAAGTCACATATAAACACTACATACACAAGCAGACCCACATCACCTTTCCCCCAGCCTACACTAACATGCCGCTCTCCTGCTTTACCATCCCGGAGCCCCTCTATTCGCCCCTCTCCCAGTCCGTCACTTCATTTTCTGTTCTCTCTCAAAAATGTTCTTTTCCTTGCTCTGCTTCCACCTTGATTGGAGTGTTGAACACTTTGTTTCTTTGTTAAGTGATCACTTCAAGAACCCCCACACACACTTACACACACACGCTCACTCACTTCTCCGCTCTTTTGGTGCCCCAATTTGCTGTTGTGCATGAGAGAGTCTCTTTTGATGCTCCCAAATTGTTTTTCCTCAATGCCAGCCACTTTCTCATGCTCCTCAGTTGATTGAGTTTACAAGTGGGCCGAGAAGCCGCCATTTGGGACACACACTGCCCCCCCCCCCTTCTTTTTCCCTGTGTTGTTTATTTGCAGGATCTTCAGGATAAACAACTAACTGTCACACTTCCTCATGACACCTTGTAATACGTTAAGTAAACCCTTCTCTCATGCGCTCCCTCCCTACTTCTTGTCATTATTCCAAAGGCGCATTGTCATTTGCTGCTTCATACCTCGACACCTCCAATTAATCTTACTTCAGTGAGGGTAAATTAAGCTCGTTTGTCAACGCAGCTCCAATTCGCTAGCGACTGATGAACGCAGACGCCTGTACATGAAGGTGAACGCAACCTTCGAAAGACCCAGTGCTATTTGTTCAAGTTACATCTGTAATTGAAGTGTTTACAACTTTTACCAAATATCCTTACCGCCTGTATTCCGTGCAATCACGGCTCTGTTACGTGCTTGGCTTCGGGATTTGACGGTACAATCAATACATGGAGGGTCGTTCATTTCCCGTACACAGTCAACACAAACACAGCAAATTAAGAGCAGAGTTAAATTACCAGTTATTTCCATTTTGTAAATTTGACAAGTGACGATTATGTCATCTGAAAACATATCTTATATTGCCTTAAACCTAGTTAGAAATGTAATATTCCAGTAAACATGCACATTTAGCTTCTTTATTGCAGAGTAAATCAGTGCAAGTCTGAGTAACAGATATGCTCTGATTTAATCAGGATTGTGCCTGTTTGTTTTAGCTTTTGTTTCCCAGAGGAGGTGTCAACATGTTATTATGCTATCTTTGGGAAATATGCAGAACTCTTGTGTTTTCTATAGCTGGCTCAGGGCATTGCATAATTCTCATGTCTTTTATTAAATTATGGGTAGGGACACTGCAAGGGCTGCGGGCTTGTTTATTCTGAGTCCCTACACGACAAGGAGATGTTTTAATCAGTTGAGGTCCCAAGGTGATTCTAAATTTACTCAATTTGGATCTAAAGAAAAAAGTTGCGCTGAGTTCATCTGTTTTGTTGTTTTTCTCTCTCTGTCTGCTGGATTGAGTCTCGGTCGGGGGGCCAAGCAGAGCCACATTTAAGTTAGCATCCCAGCACCTGAAGATGCTTGAGAGAGCCTGTCTGTGTGTTGTGGCACAGGAAATGCACAGCGCTGTGTCAGCCCGATCCGTGCTATAAATCATTCTGTAAGTGCACAGACTCTAGGTCAAATGTACAAGCTTGTTTTCCTGATGCCCTTTTGAGGAGTGAAACTTGTCAGTACAGGTGCTGATTTAAATGATAAAGTGTGATAGCTGCGGTATGTGAGCACATCCCAACTTCTGCTGGAGCAAGTTAGCAACGATGTGGCATTCAAAATATGAAATAAATAGAAACATGAGGTAAAGAGCTGACCTAGGATGGTCTGTTCCACATAGAATCCCAAAGACATGTGCAGAAGTATCTCCACAGAGAGCACCAGTAGATAATAATAACATTTAGGTAATGATTTTAATTATGTCAACTTTTGCATATACATATGTTTAATTGTGTTTAATGATGATATTTTACAGAAATTGGAATATCCACCACCAAATCACTGTAGTCATCACACAAAGGGAACATGAAAACTTTCTCTTTGGTAGTTCCATCTTCATCCCTCTTCTTGTCCATGTCTCTGCATGTGTGTGTGTGTGTGTGTGTGTTCGTATGCAGGTGCACATGCATTTGTTTTCCCTTTTCTCTTTTCCTCATGCACCGTCTCTCTGACACACTTACACAAAGAGACTGTGTTTATGTATAGAAAACAACCGCAGGGATGTTTCCTTGAACACCAAATGCACCAAAGCTTAGAATTTTCCCATCATTTTTTCCCTCTGGGTCCGCAGCTCCAGGAAGCCAAGCAAAGGAAACTCTGCTTTAAACATGTCACATTTTCAAGATTTCAAACTCTTAATTGAGTGTGCCTGTCTTTGCTGTCTTTGTCTGCGTCTGTATGATCCTTTTAGATGACTGATCTAAGCTCTAGCTGTCAACGCTTTTTGTCTTTGTATTTATGCTTGGGTGTATGGCAGTTTGAGCGTACATGGCATTTGTAGCCTGCCGATATTAAAAGTGTTTATGATACACAATTATCAAATTTCAGCTATTTTTGGTTTCCTGCAGAAGCAATGTTTCCTCAATACATAGACATAGTGTTTGTGCAGAAGTGAGATTGTGGTGTTATGTTACATCTGTTTTGTACACTGTGAATGAGAGAAACTTTGTTTTGACCTTTTTACATTCAAGGATCAGGCTTTATTATAACTAGTGCATTCAGAGCAAAGTCATTATTCAGCCTGAAGGGTCTGACACTACCTTGCACCTACTGTGTGTGATGCGTTCTTTTTGTCTCCAAGCCCCAAATTCTCAAAGGGGTGCCATGACATTTTGAAATTTTGTTCATGTTTATTTTCTTTGTAGAGCACTTTATAAAAAGACGTCACTGCATCTCAAATCTGTTTCTTCAACTAATCGTCAGATGTCTTACCACTGTCAGCTATCCTCTCTCATCACAGATAGGTACTGTTCTTTCTAGGCTAACAAGATACTATGGTACACACTGCCCGTTGACTTCAAATGAAGTATTCCTAATAGTACAACCAGTTGCAGCACTTTTCAAGTGAAAAGCTGGTTGTTCGTACAGTTATGGGCTGTCAGTGCTAAAATCTTTTGGCACCCCATGACACACAGTAAAATAAGACTATAATTCAAAATGGCAAGGTATCCTTTTTAAGTGTGGGAAGGAACTGAAAATGGGTTGCAGCTTTGACAAGAGCAATAATTTAATTTAATGAGCCTTGTTCCCTGGGCGGAGAAGCTCAGTTTCTCATTTGGGTCTGGAAAAGTTTAAGAAGTCTTGCTCCGCATTTGTTTTCTTTTTTAGTTTTTTTTCTATCTCATTGTTTTTCGGCCCGTGCGCGCACACACACACACACACACACACAGATAAATGCTCATTCATTTTCTCACTCACGCTGTGTGTCAGCAGGGCAGCCACAGACTGGGGGTGAACACAGGCCTGGAGGGGGACTGGTGCAGCCTCATTCCAGTAGGTGGACCCTGCCAAACAATCACCACTGGACTCAAATGGAACCTGAGTGAGTTCAGTTTTATTATTTGTAGCAGCCAGTAATTAGTCACCAACTTTGCCTGGTACTAAACTTAATTTGTAGGCTCAGTTAAAAAAAACATTTTTGCTCATATAAAAGCAACATAATAATAAATTGAGTGTGAAAGTTCATTTTTGAACTTGGAAACAAGATGGCGAATTACCTATTTTGTCAAAAATATATGAGATGTAATTAGAAATTGTGTGTCTCCTTTAAAAGACTAATACAACTGCCCTGCAAATATCCAGAAAAAGTAGACATGTGGTGAAGAGAAAGGAAGAAAACAATGGGTCTTGTGCATTTTCATATTCTTCTCTCAAAAGTTCGTCAGATGTGATTGTACAAGTGTTCCAAGTCAGACTCACCTAACCCTCTTAACTGCACCAGCCTTATGTAAATTGCTCATTTCAGCCCAATGAATGATGAGATTTGATCATTAAATAATTGATGCCCCTAAAATTGTTACATGTTTTGCCCCATTTGTGGGGAAGTTTCATTCACAAAAATGTTACCAAAGAATAAAAAGAAGAATTTCGCAACAACAACAACTGCAATGCACAAGTTGCTGTGCTGAATATGCTTATTAAAATCAGTAAATCAAAAAAAAAAAAAAGTAAAGTGGAAAACCATGATGATGATTACAGTGGACAGAATCTACATTTTTAATTGTTTGATTTAATTATTTTTTTTAAATTGCTATTTTCTGTATCATATTTAATTGGTTATGGTTTTATGATTCCTGAGTCAAGTGTTTTTGATTCCCTGTGGAGAGAAGCAGACTATAAGCACATTACCCGTGTGAACACCCTTGAGTCTTGATTAAACTTATGTGAAAATATACGTAGTGGTGATATGTAGTATGTGTTTCAGGTCTTTAGTGCATTCTTGATATTCTGGCACAGGTTGGAAGACCACTCCGCTGATATCACGTGAGGAATTTAATATCAAGTGCTGAGAAAAGAGCTGCTCCCTTCCCTGCACACAACAGTTAGCTACAGGCTTGAATTTAAATTCACAGTGGAAAAAAGTTCCACTGAATTTTCAACATGCATAATAAGGTACAGTAAAGTACAGATGCTTAATTTGCTTCACTCAAATGAATCTACACTTTAAGTTTACACAAATTTCATATATTCATGGCATGTAGTATACACAACAATGAGCTTTTCATATTCTTGAAAATTGTGCGAAATTTCAATCAGACACCCATCTGAGGACCCCTGTAGTCTTACTCCACTCTAAGCCTTATGGCCAGCTGTGTTCTTAATGAGTTGGCACAGACCAAACTGCCACTGGTGTCGGGGGGGGGACCCGGACCTTCTGTCAGCGGGGTTGCATAATGTGTCTGCTTCTTGGTGGGTGTCCACTCTCGGTATCTGTGCGTGCGTGCATAGGTTTCTGGGAGTCTATACACTCGAGCGAGCACGCCTGTGTGTCCGTGCTTGTTTGCACATGTTTGTATGCGCGTTTGAATATGCAAGTGTGTGTGTGTGTGTGTGTGCGCGCACCTCCAGCCCTGTTTATTAACTTGCTTTTTATAGATGTGTGTTTTTTTTGATCAGCTACTGTGTGTCGTATATTTACTCAGCACACCTGTGAGATGGCCTTCTGAATGGTAATGAGAGGGACTTTATACATGAGAGTCCTATGCAGATTAGCCAGTGATAACAAGATGCCTAATTAATCACATGCATATTTAGAAGGCTGGAAGTAATGATTTCCCGTTGGGGCTGGGAGGAAGGACCAGAATATGAAACAAAAATTAGGAATAGTGCATCTGTTTTTTTCCACATATGTTTGAGTCCTGCATGCATGAGTGCTTATATAGCAACAGTGCATCTTATCATACTGTCTTTCATTTATTTGTGCATTTATTTTTACTGTTCAGATCTGTGTCCGTGCAGGGTTTTCATTGCCACTTCCTCAGGGGTCCAAATCAGCTCCGTGCGCGAGCATCACTCTCGGGTGACACGAAGACTCTTTAGAAGTCCATTGAAATGATCCCCCACACTTGGGTTCAAAGCCTGTCTGTGATGAAAAATATATGATCTTTCCATAAAGAAAGAGTTTTGGGCTGTCAGCCATTAAAGCCTTTCTGCCCCAAAGGAGACTTTGCGCTTGCATCTAGAGCTTTTGCTTTAAAGAATAAAATTGTGTAATGATTCATAATGTTTTGATCCAGAATGCACATTTGGAATGTGAAACTTTTTTTTTATGGTTGTTGTACTCCAGGGGAGTGTGCAGGATGAGCTGAAATACCCTTTGCCCAAGTTAATTATATCAGGTTAATTTTTTTTAATGTAAGCTGATCAATAATTTATATTGTTGTGAAATTAGATCAGATGCAGTTTACACGTGTGCTCGCAGAGCTGAGCTCGAGCTTGCAGAAGATACAGTTTTTGTCGAATCTTTATCCAAGTCTTGAGTTTTTGTCATTTGTATTTTCTCTGCAACAGTGTGAAATGGTTGGTTTTGGAATAAAATGGCAAAGCTGTGAGGTTTGGAGACAGAAAATTGTGCTTTAAAGTTTCAACAAATTACAGAAAATTCATAAAAATATCTAAATATACACACAAGCAAAATTCCATTCATGTCCCTTATAGTGAATTAGTGGATGGATATCTCGAAACCTCAAGAAAGTACATGACTAGATACCAGTAGGTAAAATTAGCTTTTGTCATTTTGTTTAATTGGCCTTTTAAGACATGAGGGTCTGGCAGAGACACCAGCGTGAACTTTACTGGAACCTTGGAGCACATGGGTCGATGCCCCACGGTACGTGGGGAAAGGAGATACTGCTGGCAGCAAAGTCGACTCCTGAAGGTCATGGCAGGAACAATCTGCTCAGAAACTTCTGCAGGCAATTTGCAAATAATGGCATTTTCTTTGAAAGATAAGTAAGCAAGAGGTGATGGTTTTCTGAATGTTTTCAAGGGCTGCTCCTTGAAGAAACTCCAACACCGCGACCGCACTTTAGCTTCATTCGTTGCATATTTTCGTGTTAATTCTATATCTTAAAAAGCGTGCAACAGGGAAGTGCTAATTCCTTAATGATTTAGCATACTTAAACCATGATTCTCTCAGCATATGTTTGATGCAGACTTGTACTGTAGCTGCCCTGGAGCTACAGTTGTGCTTAAGAAAAACTGGAATTTTGAACTTTTGAATAAATCATTGTCAAGGTAAATATATAAAACTGTTGTGATACTAATTCTTAGTCCCATGGCCCAGCACCTGCAGTAGAGGTTGAATGGCAGACCCTTCAGAGCCTTTCAGTCTGTTGGCTAGTGAGAACAATAGCAGGCAAGGCAATCTGCAACGTCACCGAGGCAGCGGAGAAAGCTGCTGGATGGCCGTGGCTCTAGAGAGTCTTTGTTGAGGCTGCTGTCTAATGAAAGGACTGCACTGCGGTAATGATACTAAAGGAGGGGAGTGTACTACTAAATAATGAAGTGACTGCAGTGTAGTAAAGGTAACGATGTAGGAGGGGATTGTACAATGCTATAATGAAGTGGCGGCTATGTGCTAATAGCTATGCAGGAGGGCTGTGTATGCCTCATATACTGGCGTTAATGTAATGTGGTAATGAGTGTGCTGGCCGGAGAGACGGGTGCATGTCTGAGTTGGCATGAATCTGGCATGAGTAAGCTGTAGTCATTCCCACTGTCCGTTTTCACTTTGTTCTTCCCCTTTACTTTCCAATTTGCTCTCATTCTCGTCCTCTCTCACACTCCCGCTATCGCTTCCCTCTCATTATGAGATACTGTGACAGCTGAGCTGCTTATCACCTTCTGTATGTAACATTAATTTTCAATCATCGGTTGTAAAATCCCCCGAGGGAACTGTCAGGAAATACCGTCTGTGTGTGTGTGTGTGAGTGCATGTGTGTATCCGTGCACACATATACTGTCATCCTATTGCTTGTGTCTGTGTGTCCATGCATGTGACTGAACTTGCATTCATGCATACGTGTGTATTTTAGAAGGTTTGTGGGATTACATTAGCTGAGGGCAATATTCCTTAATGATATCATTTCCCACAAAAGCTTTTTAATATTCACGCTATTATGTCACATGCACACACTCCATTGTACACCCCACCCTTCCACTTACATGTGATAAGTAGACAGGGATGTCTCCAGAGTATCTCTACATTTGTGTCATCTTAACTAAGGAAAGGCACACACATGAAAACACAAGGTACAAAAAAGTACATGCATAATTACATGCATATGATATATGGTCATAGCATATCTCTTAAGGAGGTGTCTCTATTTTATTTGCAGTCAGTGCATGAGGAAAATTAAGTGGGTCAAGGAAATAAGGCAATTTAGATTTTGCTAATTATACAGATTCATGCCTCAGACTAGTTGTTGGGTATAAACATCTTTAATCAGGAAAAGCCCTGAGGTTAAATATGTCTTACTATCTGTCAACATGTTGAAATACTCACACAGCCTTATGGTGTAAATTCTCAAATGAAAGCTGGTACTCAAATTATCAAACAAAACATAGTAAACTCATCATAATTTCCTTTTTCACACCAATTCCATCAGTACAAATAATTTGAAATTACTATCAATGAAACTCAACCTCAATTTTTTTTTCAAATTAAAAGCCCACCAGGAGAGTATCAAATAAAGGCCTGGTTCTGTGTGCTTTTGAGGTCAATAACTCATAACTATTTGAGAATTTGCTGTATGTATACTCATTGTGTATACATGTGGTGACATTGAGTTACCAGCAGCCTACTTCTTTATAAAACTTGCAAGGTGCCAGATCGATTTCTGATATTCCAGCAAAGCTCCGAATGCAGTGACCACATCGGTGCCCCACCTAATTTTGTTCATATACGTGCATTGTGCAGAAAGGTTGGGTGAGGTAATAAGTGAAGAGGGAGCATTGCAGAGACAAAGGGAGAGGTAAACGGGGAAGGAAGGGAGCGACTGATTGAGAAAAAGAGCAATTCGAGGCAGGAAAAGATGGATCTTGGGGAAGAACTGAGATCAGGATGAAAAACGATTGTGCTGAGATGACATATGAGAGGGAGAGGAAGAGACATGGCAGGCGTCTCATTCATTTGATGTTTGAGGATGCTGACACACAGCAGGAAATGGAGGATTATGGAAAACCTTTGGAAATGTTTGGGAGCTTTTAGCAGGAGCTTGTGTGCACGTGCACACACACACACAGTCATGAACTCAGCTGTAATGTTATATTAATTTCTAGCAAAGTATTTTCTGCCCTTCCTTGTTGGACGAGAAGTTCTCTGGTTCCCTCATCTAACTGTCTTTTCTGTGCTCACTTCTTTTATATTCCAATTATTTGATGTCAGATTACAGAAGGTAGCATAGGTGAGGGCTTTTTTCCAGTGAGTGAATTTGAACAGCAGACAGGCTAGAAGGGATGCAGTTTCTGTCTGCAGGACACTTCACTACTGCAGATGCTTGGCAGTTTATTGGCCAACAAAACAGCTTCATCCAGTCAGTGTATTTATTTCCTCTAGTTTCACTTTCCCCCAACCTCCTACTATTTACTCTTTACCCAATCTCTGTTGAAACGTCTGTGAATCTCATACTTCAGACAGAGGCAGTGCAAATTTGTTGAGTGTTTTATTGAACAGATCAATTCATGCTGTCCTACTTGAATTTGCAAAAAACACTCTTGACCAGGGTTTAAAGTGTGCCACTGCATAGCTTTGGCAGGACAGGGTCAACACAGGTTTCTCAGACGAAAAGATATGTGGTCATTGAAGGGGTATTGCAGGATTACTGTTACCTAGATAAAGGAGTTGCCTTCCTGCCCCCCACAACCATGTAATTTGCTTTTCAGTCTCAGAGATATTTCACAATGATTATAGAGTATAAGTTGTTCTATTAAAGTAATAGACATTTAAGAAATGCACTTAATTGCTCCCTTGCTGAGAGTTAGATGAGACGACTGATACAACTCTCATGTATTTAAATATGAAGCTACAGTCTGCAGTAGCAGCATACAGATAATCATACAGGTAATTGTTCACTTTATCCCACTATAAATCAAAAATCTGATCTCATATGAGGTAAAACAAAAGAACCTTTCCAACAGCAGTAAGGTCTAGACAGCCCAACTCTTTTTTTCCTGACATCAGAACCTTTTGCTCAGGTACACAGTTTATTTGCCTGAACCAGCTGATGAACACATGCTATTTCTCCACTCACGTGCCATCATTGCAGAAGAAGAGACATGACATGTTAAAAGACCACCACCTCACAACGGGAAAAAGGACTTGGTAATGGAAGGAAATGTGTTAAGCAGTTGGTTATCTTTGCTTAGCTAAAAGACCGGAAACAAGAGGAAACAGTGAGCCTGGCTAGCCTTGGTCTTGGTAGTATTGGTATCCTAAGTCTTGGTAGTATTGGTATCATTGCATATAGATGCACTACTTTCCCTGCACAATCACGCTGATCATTCGCTGTCTCTGGCAATCTCGCCCTAACCAGGCATCAGCCTTCTTTCAAATGTCACAACGGAGACAAATGAGATGATTACTTGTAATCAAGAATAGTCTCTCTCATTGATGCTGCTCCTCCTGTCCTGGTCTCACCATGACAGCTTTTTTTTTTTTTTTTTTTTTTTTGCAGCATCTTTTGACACCTGACTGAGAGCAAGACATGCTTGCAAGGTTTCTGTTTCTGCCTCCACAAACTCTGCTATGGTTTAGAGCTCTCTCCAGCCCTTGTCTAATAATGTCAACCTGGAGGCAGACAGTGAGGCGCTCTCCACTGTTCTACTAATGGCTGCCTCTCTGCAGAAAAATAGCTTTTTTGTAATATGTTTCCAAACAGGAAATCATAGCTCAGACTGGACAGAATTAACTGCGAGTGCACAGTGTAAATATGATAACAGTGGTTAGTTTCGACCTCCTTCCTGGTCAGCCTGCTCGGTGGCTTGGCAACTACTGGACCTGGGAATGTGTATTGTGGTAATATCTTGTGAATTTAACTCTCAAAACTGTAAGCCAACAATCATGTAATTTGATAATTTAGCAGTCACTTTTGTACTCCAGCAGCCTCCTCTATAATCATGCCTTTTACTTAGAAGAGGCCAGTTCTTCTTCTCCTTCCACATTCCCATCTACTGGTTAGTATGTGCCATTATTGGATACCAATATTCATTTACAGATTTTCACCACAGGTCTCTGGTTTTGTTTGTTCCAGTTGTCCTCACTCTAACTGTCAAGCAGTGCATCTGTTCCTTTCTCGGATCAAATAATACAGCGACCATCTGTGGAAGCCTCCCTGATGTTTCTTTTTACCTTAATTTGCTTGTTCCGCCTGCATAGAATTCAGCCGTAAGATTTGTAACTGTAAATTCAAATGCTTAAAGTGTTGGCTGGAGGTTGACATTACACATTTCAATTCAGACTTTAAAGCGAACCGCACACTGTGAGTTCAGTTTGCTTCAGAGAGAGCCGACTTTGTTCAGCTCAATCATACAGTTTACCCACACAGCACTGTTTAGTTCTCTGGAGAGGTTGAAACCGACAGTGTGTGAAAACCCTTAAAAGATAAGGCTCCTCAGGTCTTTGTCACTCACCCTCAGATTGTTTTTAATGATGTTAGTTGTATGTGCAATAGGGCTGTCAATGAATATTCTACATTTGAATATATATTGATTTAAAAACTAATATGCAGCGACCGCACTGAATGCATGAAAAACAGGAGGCACAAAACCAGAGTTTCTGTTGCCCAGTAATTTTCTTTTTACCGAGAAAATCTATATACATCTGACATATTTAAATCTTTCCTGTCATAATGTCCAGTGAAAGTAATTCCCAAGATAGATGTGAAAATATTCTGACTCTGCATGCTGTTTTCCTCCGTGCTCTCATTCAGTACTGGACCAATTTCAAAAACTATTGTCTCCATTAGTCACAAAAACATTGGAAAATAGGGTCCATAATCAGGTTTTTTTTTCCGTTTGTCTAGGACATTGAAATCTCTCAGGTAACGTGGAACAGCACCAACCGGAAACTTTGCACACAGCGTCACTTTCATTGATAAAGTTAAATGTGGGTCAAGCTGAAACAAAGAAATAATACAGCAACACAGGAACACATTATTTATGTAGATCTTTGAAAAGACATGTTTATGTTGACATAATATACAAGTGACACATTTGCCCTCTAATGGGCATAATATGCAAAAGTAGATATTGAAATAGATTGAACTTATGTGTGTTTTTTTTAGAAGGAATAATCAAAGAAGAGGAGGTGCAGTCCATTACTGCTTTAGTCTATAGTTTAAGAAGGGGTAACGGTAATGACAAGGTAAGCAGGGTCAGCAAGGGTGAGCATAGTTTTGTATCTCATATTGAAATTGTGCATATTTAGTTCCAAAATACAATATATTGAAAAGTCCTGCAACATGTTGCACTTTCTTGCAAGCTTGAATATTTGTACCAGAAGCAATGTCAGACTTATGCTCATATCTTTTACCGTAAAAGCTCAAACTGAGCTGATAATACCAATAATCATGCAAATTAAGGGTGAGTACTTCGCACATAAACCTGCACCGAGCTCTTGTTGGCCAGGCTCTGACTCTTGATCGGTGTTGCCTGCAGTGACACTTTGAGACCCCTACCAGTTTATTTGCATTAAGAAGCCCTAACCTCTACTTTTCCTTGCTCATTTTTCTTTGCTGTTGTGCTTTCCATTGCCCTTGCTCTACCCTGCAGAAAATGAGTGGCAGTGGATCGCCCACAGCAAATAAACTACTGCAGCATTCCTCTGACATAAAGGGATGCCATTGAGTCTCCGCAGCCATGAAAGCAGGAGAGGAGTTGCCCGCTGGAGTCCACTGACATGATCAGCTCTAGCACAGATCAAGCTGTGTTTATGTGTGACTGTTCAACCACATTAAGGCCTACAGTTATTCAGAAGAAGGGGTACACTCTACATTCTAGATTTATTTACAATGATTATGATGTTTAGCTGTGTTTGGCATTTAATCTTGCAGAGCCAGAGATATATTCATTTCAGCAGGCCTCATACTCACACTGTTATTGCATACTGAAGTCACTAAGCAGCAGTTGGGGTGTTAATGACCTGAATTATTTTATGTATTTTTCACCTCTGTTAAGTTACCATAAGAAATAACTGTGGCGAACTCATGAAGCCAAGGTCATTATTCCTCTCCTCAGCACACACCTACACATCAATGCCATATCTGTTTTCCCTTGAAGCATCAGAAGGACCAGACGCAAGCATTCACAGGTGCTATGATCATGCACCAAAGGTTCTCTATTACTCTCAGCAAACAATTATTGGCACCTTATCCTTATGCCAAACACATATCTACACACAGATTAAAGATAAAGCATAATGAGCAGCTCATTCAAAGCATGCCAGTAAGAAGCTATATATTTAACCCACTAAAGGCCACTGTTATTTATAATACACCATATTTAACTTCCTCACCATGTTTGTGCAATTGCCCCACATGAGAATAATATCCAGTACTTGTGTAATGTATCCATGGATATGGCTTGTTGCACTACTATTACCGTAGTTTTATTTCAGGAAGGGGTTTGGAGGTGGTGTATTTAAGGATATACATTCTATAACATAGGTCGAGTCATTTTTAGACATTTTAATGCAGGGATATTACATATTATACCTTTAAGCGTGCTGTGTCATTTTGATACATTTTATAGCTTGTTATTGTTCAAACCAGAACCTGCTCGAGAGTTCCGTCTTAGCTTTAACATTACATTTTCTCCCCTTTACTTTTATAGTGATATGGAGGCGACTTTTGGGAGATAAAACTTTCCTCAGCAGTCAAGTTAAACAGACACTGAAGTTACGAAAAGACCGTCTGGTTTTTGAGAAAACAACAGGATGTTTTAAATCAAACATATTGCTGACAAAGTAACTCAGGCGTGTCTTTGAGGACAGCTATGTTCCGCAGCTTTCATGGCCTCTGTATGTTTGAAGTGTAAATTACACAGTCTTATGATCTCTGACAGTCCAATCATTATTACTGCTGTCTCAGAGGGCTTGACACCTTGGATATTATATGCAAGTCATGCTTTATTACTGTGCAACTTAAAGATGTGGCAAAATGTAGTCCAAGTCAACCCCCACAGTAATAAGTGTGTCCCCAAAGTTGATCAAGTCCAGAATCAGCTATTATTGAGACTCCGTGCCAACATTTGTTGTTAAGACTTGCTAATATTTAAGGAATAACATACATGATGTTATAATTTTGATTATGACCCACACTTGGAGCTATTTAATATGGGACAATGGTGGACATTTGTCCTGAGTGGAGGTCTGAGGCTGCTGGTTGCATATGACATTGTCCCTGGTGAAATAAACAAACACTTCATCTAAACTCTCACACACAGAAACGTCTCCCCAGTGGTTTTGAAATACAATGGAGCTCAGTCAAAACCATGGCAGCCGCAGTTTAAATGACCAACACATGCCGCAGGCTTTATGCTTTGTCTTTAAACAGTCATTTCCCATTATCCCTCTCTTTGGCTGCCATCTATTATGTTCCTTAAGAAGTAAACGGGGGTCAAGAGCTAAAAACAGCGGATGAAATCCCTTCCGAGTGTGCATTTTAAGGGCTTTTAAATCACCACAAAACTTTATTCCAGCAACTAAAAAGCAAAGCCGTTACGGATGATTATGGTTATGAAGGTCAGTGAGACAATAGGTCTCCATCTGTGACTGACAGAACTACTGTCCTATATGTGTGTGTCTGTGTCTGTGTCTGTGTCTGTGTGTGTGTGTGTGTGTGTGTGTGTGTGTGTGTGTGTGTGTGTGTGCGTGTGTGTGTCATGTGCTGGCATGCAGAAAACCTCCTGAGTCATTTCTTTGTGACTCAGCCCTCTTCCATCTGACAGCTTAATATTAAAAAGCCTTCATCCTGCAGCAACACAGTCTGAGTTATGGCTTCTGGCACCGCGTGTGTGATTGTGTGTGTTAAAACCTGCTTCGTCATGATGTTTTCGGCTTAGCGTGGATCATAATGAACAACAAATTTGAATAGCTGTTATCCACAAACCAACTCTTGCCTGCATGGCGTGTGTGGGCGGGCGGGTGGGTAGATGTGAATGTATCTTTTCTTTTATATACTTGTGTTTTGTACTAGTGGGCGTGCATGTGTGCACGCATTTGTTTCATTGTGCTCCTCTTTGTGTTTCACTGCGTGTTTCTTGTTATGTATGGGCATGCAGATAATTATATGAATATATATGTGTGCGTGAGAGAGAGACTGTGTGTGTGTGTGTGTGTTATGCATATGACAAAGAGCGAGGGAAACTTCTGTGGACCATGAACAATGGCTGTCAGCCCACTGGTGACAGAATGGCTGAGGAGGTTTCCTCTATAAGTTTTCCATTCGGCTTCATATGCAAATAAGCTGCTAGTACTCCACACCACCGGTTCAGTATCATCAGGCTCATACATCTACACACTAACAAGCATCAGACATTCATACACACACAGAAGCCCTAAAAGAAACATACACACATGCACACTAGAGTCGGAAATTTAGTCAATATAATGTCAATATTGTGACATATCACCCTGATTCCAGTCTTTGTAATCATTTGCAAGCAAACTGCGTCTTTTTTAACTGTTCCCAAGCCCAAGTCATAACATCCTGAACCTTTCGAGGATGCCCCATTCGTAACAAATCATCGTACTGTCACCTGTTACCAATCAACCTGTTTACCTGTGGAATGATCCAAACAGGTGTTTCTTGAAAATTCCATGACTTTCCCTGTCTTTTGTTGTTCCTGTCCCAACTTGTTTGAAACACGTTGCTGCATCAATTCAGAATAAACATCTATTTACAAAAATCAATGAAGCTCATGAGGTCAAACATTAAATATATTGTCTTTGTACTGCTTTCAGTATAAGTAAAAAAGCGTTAGCAAATGATCACATTCTGTTTTCCATTCATACATTTATATACTCGCATGCATTTTCTCTCCCTCTCTCCTTCTCCAGCCCTCCCAAATATCACACTTAACGCACATTTAATATACGCTCACACACTATTCCAAACAGTGTGTTATCAGAAAGGTATAGCGCCTTCAAATGACACAACAGATGGGGGGTTCTTAACGCATTCTCCCATTGCTGCACAAAGACACAGGGACATGTGCAACATTTCAAGGCAACAGCGCCGGTGAACACAAACATCAACCCATAGTTGTGTGGCGCGTCATAAGACCCGTAGACACACGCGCACAAATCCAGCACAGGTGCAGAGTTTGATAAAAAACAAACACGTGAACACAGATGGGTTTCGGCAGCAAAGTCTCTCAGAGAGCTGCAGCAATTGAGAAATCTTAATTAAAAGTAAACTTTGGGCAAGATTAGAAAGCTTGCCCTCACTGTTAATGAGAGCATGCTGTTTATGAAATGTAAGCCTTCACAAACACATCTGCATGCAAATGAGATTGTGTTTTAATAAGGACTTCACTACATGTTCCATATTTTCAGTTACACTCTGAACATGAAGATTACAGATGCACAAAACTTTGACGATTTAGACATGCAGTATGAGTAGCATGTAGCCTAATTAGCCAATACTCATTAGTGGAACAGATGCAGTCCAATTAAGTGCACTTGGGAACATCTTAAAGCGGCTTTAGTGCTTCGTGGTCACTTTTCTATACCTGCTCCTGATCTTTGACCTGCCTGTGAAGGCAGTGATGAAAATAGTTCATAGTCAACCCTTCTACTGGCCTCTTTGCTTGAAGAGGAAAAACTGCTTAATAGATACTCTATTGAGGAAAGCAGCAGGGATTGTCTTTGTGTTGACGTTTTAAGTGAGGTTTTTTGCTGTGATGTCTGGTTCAAACTCACCAAGAAGACACAACAGCCTCATTAGAAAAATAGACAGGGCATTTGGATTGCATTCTGTAGCTGTGAAACAGCGGGGGAAAAAACATTTTGATATGAATTCAGAAACGATAAATCCGAGAATATGTTGACAGGACTGCCTTTAAAGTTTTGCTTTAGCTGGTGAGATGAAGCACTGCAGCTCAAGCCGTTAGCAGTGTGTGCAGCCTGAGATTTCAGTATGCAGGCGGCGTTCTGAATACTGGAAGGATTGTTTTCAAAGGAGGGTAAAGAAATGTACTTTATCTTGTAGTCGCACAGATAGATGTGTCTGACAAACTTGGTTCAGTGAGGTCTTACCCAGTGTCCCTGCCAGAGGCAGACATCTTTACTGTAAGATCTCTCCTTTTCCTTCTGTTTCTCAAGATGCAAACACGCACCCTGACCTTCTCCTTTTCTTTTCATATCGCTTTTCTTCTGTCCCTGCCTGTGTTTATCTGTCCGTACTCTCGCCTTGTGTTTTTGTCTCATTCTTTCAAAGATTCAGTCTAACCAAATGAGTCTCTTCTGCCTTTATTTCTCTGTCTTTCTCTTCCTTTCATATCCCTTTCTACACATGTTCTCTCTCATTCTCTTCCTCTCCCACACCTTTCCACATTGTGATGCCGCCACTCTCTGCCCTTCTCCCCCCCTTTCCCTCTCCTAACTCCTCTCTCTTCCATCTCATTTCCTCCCTCTCTCATTCGCTCCCACTCACCAAGGTCCTAGAGAGGGGAAATGAAAAGTGTATGTATTCTGTAGCGGTGCAGTGTGGCAGCGGGAGGGAAAACTGCTGTTTTATGGTTTTATTTATGGATCTGTAGATTTCTGACGCTGTGCACATCACACACGGGGGGCAGAGGGGGAATGAAGAGCAGGCTGATGTGAACTGCTGCTAGTACCCCCAGTGGAGCTGCAGACTAGCAAGGAGGCAGAGGAGAAGTGCACTCATGCACGGGCACAATCACGTATTCTGGACCAAATATGCATTAGTTCTAACCTTATGTGTGGAAATACAATCTCTAACACACACATACACACGTAGCGAACTCAAGTATTCATGACAGGATATTAATTTGCACAAACACATCAGCCCTATCAATTTATCTACTCCACTCTTCCATCAAGCAAAACACATGAACAATGACACATCCCCGCAATCGCCCTCTAATATCAAAATATATAATTTGCTCTCCTGTCTGTTTGCACTTTCGTCTCTCAGCTGACTGATACCACATTCCCAGCAGAGACGAGCTTTCTTATCTGAAGGTCAACTTAAGCCAGAGCGGTGTTTGTCACCTCACACTCTTAGACAAACCCAGCAGTGCCATCATAAACATTTAATGGAAGCGGCTATCATTGCACAGCAGATGGTGCTAACAGTGCTAGTGCACACCTTGGCTCATGTCATGGCCAATAAATAGCCTTAAATATAAGGAGAATGTCAGGTAGAGAAAATGAAGGACACTGCACTGCATTGAAATTACAGGCTGATGTGCAGAAATTCTCAGGCAGATCTGTCAGATCATTGATAGGCGGGATCTCATGTTACTGTTTGTTGTATAACCACGACTAAAATTGGAAGCACTTGTACATTTTATATAATATCAGTTGAGTTTTTTGTTTTTCATGGAGTGTGATCATTGTTTACGCCCCAAAGGATTTGAATCAACCGTACAAGCAAAACTGTAAGAGGCTCTAATATAGTTTTGCATCTGAATGGCTCAAGCAGGAAACTGAAAAAGTTGTCCCCCCCAAAAAAAGAGAGAGAGTACAAATCAGGACTTTCATGTGTTCTGTTGAAGTAAGATATAAATTGTGCATTAAGTGAAGTCTCGGCTTCATCCATCTGCAAACTGCAGACAAACGTGAGCTTATAACTCATTCATTTCAGGTTTATGAAAGCTTAACAGTATATTCCCCAATACTGTTTGCTGGATCTAAGGTGAAACAGGCCTCGGATCAGCCTTGGACATAAATAAATATCTCTTTTTTCTTTCATTACTCGCTTGTCTTAACTTGTACGAGTACATTCTGTACATATTTATCTCAGTAATGTATAGTTTATTTCTGAAGGTGTTCAGAGAATGGCAGAAACTGCGCAACACACATTAAGTCATACATTCACCTCATTTTAGTAGCTGGACAGCTCGGTATTTAACAAACATGGTTTATAGAAAATGATTTTCTCTCTCGAACTGTGGAGCGTGATGGAATTTGATAGCACGCTGGTCTGAAACAGTGGAGGATTTACCATATGACTGAATGAGTCCAATTAGCCTCTCGACAACAAGTCGTGTTAAAAGGAGCGCGCGTGTGTGACGCCAAACACCCATATGGGATAATGTGGGAAAAGAAGATGATCTGTGTGTTCGTGCTGCTCAGCGTTTAAAGGTGTGATTTCCCCGTCAATGAACAACTTCATCTTTCATTACAAGTGCAACATGTAAAGTAAAACAAAGTGAAAGTTCACTGATCAGTATAACCTTTGCAAATAAATGAAGTGTAAAATATGAATGTCAATGGAAGCTTTAGAGATCAGTAACCTCGACTGTGGCCCCGTCTATGATTAGTATAACACAGATAATTTGACATAAAATACTTCATGTTGCACCTTTAACATGTCATTCTATAGCCTTTTCACCCAAAAAAAAACATTGTGAGGCAAAAATAGAGCAGCAGCAGTCCTCTCTCCCTTTCAAAAACGGACCCTAAAACCCATAATTCCCCTCTCTACCTGCCCACTGCAGTGTGAGTGTCTGTGAGTCTCTTCTCTCCTCGCCCACCCTCTCTCCTGGGTAATTTGTTGTGTAAATACGGTCTACTTACAGCTGACGGGCCCTTTCGGCTGTGGCGCTGGAAATGCAATTACAGGCAGCAAACATCTCCATTGTTATCACTGGAGGGTGCGACGCTCATTTCGGTCCCCTCTGCAATGGGGGCCGTTATTGATCAGTATCAGCTTTGAGGAGGGGATTACTAATGAAGCCATCTGAAAGCCTTTTGTACTTGCTAAAGAGCTCGCACGCACGTGTGCGTGTGTGTGTGTGTGTCTGCAAGTGTGTGTGTGTTTGCATGTTTGTTAAAAGATGTGTGTGTGAGAGGCAGACAGAAATAATGTGTGTTCGGAAATGTAGGTGCCACTATGACATCCTGTTCAGCATGACTAATGCTTCCTGTTGTAGTGCTCTGCCGCCTCTGGTGGCAGTTTTGGTAATTACACCAGCCATCGCTTTTTACCCCTGAAAACACAACAATTGTTTTTGGTAATGTAATGCCAATTCCCAGAAAGTGGGGATGCTGTGTAAAAATGAATGCAACCACTTGCTAATCCGTTTTGACATATACTAAACTGAAAACAGTACAAAGACAAAATATTTAATGTTTGACCTTATCAACTTGATTTGTGTAAATATCTGCTTATTCTGAATTTGATGAAGCTAGTTGTAGCTATATGCTTTTGTCAATGACTTTTATATTATTATCATTACTAAATTCCATTGATTCACTGTAGATCTGTTGTAGCCCAATTCCAAACCTAACAAAGACCTTCAAGCAACCTCAAATCTCTCATATAACATGAAATATTCATGGCTAAATAAGGTTTGATGAGATTTGATTGATTGTGGCCTTGCAGCACAAGCAAACTACCCAACAACTGTTATCACATTATCCTGAAAATATTTCTAAGTTCTGATGGATGTACAGATATATATGTGACATTACCTCTTTCCAACTGAGTCAAGCCCATTCTGAACCTGCGAGAAGAGCACAGAGAAAAGCACAAATTCAGAAATCTGTCCCGACTTTGGCAGAAAATTGCATGTTCACATAGGCCCATGTTGCCCATGATAAGAAGCTGATGGAGGAAATTATTTTACAGTTTTTTTTATGAGAGTCCACACAGAAATCCTTGTTTATCTTTCTGACTTTTTGATCCTCCCAAAGAGAGCTGTAAAAGCATACATGCTCACTCACACATGACACAAAACAGTCCAGTAACTGCCCTGACTTCTGTCTACTTTTCCAGCTCTTGGGTAACCCTCGTGGCTCTGCTGGTATAAAGCTGGCGGAAACACATTACCCTGCAGAGTGAAAACTTCAGGCCAGCACTTTAACACAGTCGGACATTATTCTCATACACCCATAGCATAGTGACTGGGGCTCTGTACTCACTCAATTATTAAGTACCTGACTTCACACACAGCTTATTTTCCTCCCTGTTTTGAGTCACACTGGTCTAATACCAGGCTTGTGTGGCAGTCTTTGAAGCAGAATAGGTTTTTTTTTTTTTTTTGGTTTTTTGATGTGCGTGCAGGCGCCTGTGGACAAATGATTTGCTTCATTCTCTCCTGTCTTTGTTCCTTTGTGTTCATTTTTTCCTTTGTATGAAGTGATTGCCCCACATTTATTTTTGCATATTCATAAAATCCTTGTTTTTTTTAATGCTCTTCATGTTTTGTCTCATCCAGAGGGTGTTGAAATAGTGCAGTTATCAGGTGTTGCTTTGGGTTAATTGCGTGCAATATACTGTATGGTGTTTGAGGCGGAGTCAGGCTGTATGATTAATTAGTCTCCTTATTCTTCACAGGAGAATAGAATTTGTACTATTTTGAAGTTACCTATATACAGAAAAGATGCATTTGTAAGACCCACACTGTCTGAGTGCTATTTAATTTTATTTTACCAACATTTACAAAGGCCACAAAAACTTACTTTTGTGAGGACTAAGATATTTTGCACTAGTGATGATCCACAGTTGCTGTAGCACTCAATTTTATAAGACTGGAAGAAAATTGTCCCTTAAAATGTTGCTGGACTTGCAGGTTAATGATTAATTTAGACTTTTGCCAAAGCAATTTTTGACTTTTGAGATCTGATTCAAGTTTGTAAAAGCTCTACTGTATGTAGGAAACATGACATATTCATATTGTAAAATCTACAACTAGGGATATATATTTTAAAACTGATACTGATAACCAATAACTTTCAGCTCCTAAAGGCAGATACCTATAACCGATGCCACACACATATACCTAAGATCATGACATCAATACTATGAACAAAACCAAAAACTGTTTTGACCCTTTAAATGAAGAGATATTTATTTTTTCCAATGAAAAACTATTGGCAGGCCTTTCAAACATTTTCTTAAAGCTATCAAACAAACCTATTTGATATCTCATATCAATTTAAATAAGGTGCATTACTTACTGATATGAAAAATAAAGGCCCCTCGAACTGATGCAAATACATGCATCAGGACAACAAACTGAAAAAGTGCATTCCAGAAGATTACAAAAAATAATATTTTGTAATTTTTATAATCTTTGTAATTGATTTGCAATTTTGACTTTTTTTGTAATTTTTTGTAATCATTTTATTTTATTTTTTGTAATTTGGGGAAATTTTGGGGGGGGGATTTCTTGGGGAATGTTTTTTTTGGGGGGGGGCAGGGGTGGGCGGGTGGTAGTGCTAGTGGTAGGGGTGGGGGCAAATTTGAGAATGATGGTAACTGGAAGGAGTTGGTGGCTAAAAGTTGTGGGTAGGGATTTGAAATTTGGTTGGAAGGTCAGCTTGGAGGATGAGTGGGCTGGCAAATGGTCCCCCAGTTCATTTGAAGAACCGGAGGAATCTTTTTCTCAGAGAGAGCTTTTTGTCCGCCTTTTTCATTTGCTCCTCTAGGTTGCCAATCCTGTCCATCACAGCATCCAATGCTGCCTCTCGGGTGGTCGCCTCCTCCTCTGTGGTGTGTTGGATGGCCTCATGGCCTCCAGGAAACGGGACATCTCCGGACACTGCAGCTGTCGGCTCTCCAGCTCACTCTGTGTCTGGGTCAATTTAGCCATCAGCCTGTTGTTCTCCTCTATCAGCCGGGCCAGACGCATGTATTGTTCTTCTGGCTCTCTTTTTGCCTCTGAAGAGCTTCCTCCAGCTGCTGTACTTTACAGACAGCCTCAGCTTCAGTGGCCTTCTTCTCCTAAAGCTGAAACTCCAGGTCCTTGATATTCTTGACCATGTTCCACTCAGCCTCATCCTGGAGAGCCTTGTCTGTTTGGAGCATCTTCTTTAGCTGCTCCACCTCAGCTGCCAAAGCCTCATTCTCCCTCATAAGCTTGGTGGTCTGCTCCGTCTCTCTGATGTTGAGCTGCTGATGCTGGGGCTCAGGGACCTGAATTGTGGCCTGCTGGCAGGAATCCTCAACCAAGTCACAGCTCTTGACCATGTCAACATGCTGTGGTTTGGCAGGTGCACGCTGGGGGGTGTTGGCCTGGTGCTGTCCAAACCTTTTTGTGTTGGACAGGGCCGCTTTTAAAATGAGGAGCATGATTCCACGCAGTGTCCAAAGCGTTTTCCTCTGGACTGGGCCCCTTGTGAATTCAGTGGCCTCACAAGCCCGCTATGTAGCACCTGAATATGTGCCCACTTGCTGTGGTACACGATCATGTCTAGCAGCCTGCTGTGAAGCCCTTGAGGGTGTAGCACTCATCTTTGGAGAACCTGAGGTTGGAGCACACTTCTGTGGAACATCCTCAGTTTGCTTTTGATGATTGCCATACCTGGGCCCTGTGCCAGACTGCTCCCTGTTAAAGTTCCCCCTCCCTGCCTGGCCCGTTTTGGTGAGGTGGGTTTTATCTACCCTCTCTGTGCTTCACCGGTCGTGGTCTTGACAGACTGTTTCACAGACTGTTTCACAGTCTGTGAATAATATTGTCTAGATATAGCAGCGTTGTTCTGTCTGCGGATCTGGGCAACCCTTTTATCCCAGGAATCTGAGAGGATAGGGATAAAGTTGATCTTCTCCTTGTTCTTGCCTTTCTCTCGCTGTCTCTCACTGGTTTGCTCCATTTGGACAATTTGTCGTTAGCTGTTCACTCTGTAAAAACAGTTGTGACTGCTCTGACTGAGAGTGTGGTAGTTGTACAAGAGGTAAGGTAAACTCCTGGAATGTGACGTGAGCAAAGGAACCAGAATGGAATGTGTGCTTTGGAAGCGATATTAAACGCATATTGATCGTATGTATCATATTTCTGATGCATTCACACTTCGGGGTTTATTTCTCCATAGGAGCCTGCTCACTTTACATTATCCCCTACAAAGAAAACAACAGGATGTCAGTTTGTTTTCATTTCACACATGTAAAGACTGATACATAGCAGCTGGAACCGGTTCATTGTACTGAACATCAATCAAGATTCCTCCCTAATTTTGGTTGGACTGTATTGCTCAAGCCTATATACGCTCTTCTTCTTACTCATTTGTGTTTATTGTTAATATTATTACACATTTAAATTATGCACGTTTTGTATATAGAAATGCCCTATACACAGCAGCATACTGAAAGAATGTAGTACTGTATTGTATTCATCTGTGTAAAGCAACTCTTTTGTGTTGTTACTTGAAATCAATATTTTTTTGGTATTATTATTCATCTGCATGATAGAATGTGGTGCAAAACTAAAATGAATGCATTTATTGTGGTGAATGTAGACATATTGTGCTACTGAGTCGTATTGATTCTAGGGTTCCACCTGTCCTTTTGATAACTTGTGACTTTACTAAATAACATGTAATGTGTTGCAGCACAGCAGACAGCCAGATAGCATGAGTTAAACTTGACGATAAAATGCATGCTCGGTCTTCTGTGTTGTTGTTTGAATGTGTGAAAAGTTACAAATTGGTGCTTTTTAATGGTGATTCCTTCAGGCACAATGTGTTCAGCGGAGCAGATGGCAACGTTATTCCCACAAATGAACGTAAAATAGAGTTATTAATGGGGTGGAAATGATTGACAGGTAGAAACAAAACCTCATCTGGCCCACCTGGGTGCTGCTGTGGTTTGTGCCACACAAAGCACTAATCTTCAAACTCGCTTTCAAACACTGCACATGGCCCGCTGACACCATGCAGACAGACCAGATAATTAGATCAAGATGGCTAAAAAAGTCAAGTCAATGCTCACAGTGAGCTTTCTATAGAGAGCCTTAGAGACTAAAGAGACATAAACAGAAAAAAAATATCTGTTTGAATTAGGGCCAAAAGTAGCAGAACTAGATTCTCGCTGACCTGTAGGGTCATAAATTCAGCCAGGAATATTTTGTGATTTCACTCGCCGCAGATTGGAAGAACACAGGCACAGATAACAGCGAATGAATAAGACAAAGCCCCAGGTGTACAGCTCCTGAGGTGAGTTTGCCCTTTTCACATTAGACACGATTCAACAGCTCCACTCTCAGGACGTTTGTCAGCTCAGCTTATTCAGAGCAAATGCCGCGTGAATAAATGTAACTGTTAATGGGAAAAGTGACACGCAAATTCCTATTTCTGCCATTTGGGCCTGTTGGAGCACGGTCAGTGGTTTGCTGTGTTCCTGAAAGAGTTGTTATTTTGCATGACTAAGTTCAAACTTTCATGTACTAGATTTATTTATTTGTGAAGTTGTTTAGAGGTTTATGATGCCAGTTTGTATATCATAGAGCACAGTCTGGGTGCAATTACTTATTTATTTCAGGCAACTGGTGATAAATTGACTACTGACTTGCGTCTTTCCACTCACACGGACATGAACTGGTAGAATTTGATGCCCCTTCGGTCCAGATACTGCTGAGCTTCCTGGTTTGACCACTCGATGTCAGTGTTGGCCAGGTGCTCTTTCATGTCTAAATGGTTCACCACAGTAAAGTCACTTCATGTTGAAGTTTGGGACTTATATTCAGAACTCTTTGCATTTTGAATGTGTTCAACTGAGAGTGAACTGATTATGTCCCTTAAACTGCAGACTGCAACAACAGAGAACAAAGAAAATTTTTGAAGGAGTTAAAGCAAATATTTCACCAACTGCCTGTATGGTTTAACCTTTTAAAATGCACATCTGTGATCATTAAGTGGTTGAAAACAAACCAGGTCTCCTTGTGGAGTTCATTATCCTTCACTCCTTTGCTTGTCATTATAAAGGATGCTAAACAAAAAGCCTTATGTGGCCCACACACCTCAGTGGTCACCTTTCCTGTTAGTGGCAGCTGAAGGGTTCTCTTTGAGGGGATTTGTTAGCACTTCAGTAACCTCAAAGTGGGCGTATGCTCAGTGGCTTTAGCATAATAGCCTTTGTGAATGTGCATGGTTTTGGCTGTGAACCCTGCTTGGCCTCAGACCGCTTCGCTAGGTCTAAATTTCTTTGGTCAGACATGAAGCGAAGTCATGTGGACCACCTCGCCTCAGTTACACAAGGACACAAACTGCTCCAGACCACATCCTTTCTAACAAGGCCTTGACACACAGCTGCATTATTAAAAGTCAAACAGTGGAAATTACAGATAGCAGTGTGCATGATTATAAGGCAGCTAGTCAAACTGAAAACTAATTACCAACTTTTACTCATTGAATAATTGAACTAGACTATTTAAAGTAGCCATTAAGTGTGATATCACTCAGTAGGCCCTCATTACAGCTGCACTTAATTATACGTCTTGTCTCCTCTGTCCAGATAACCAGCTCCTGCAGTTTGGGAAGCTGGTGAGCACCTCCAACACCTATGAACCCGTTGGCCCCGGAAGTCCCAGGAAGCCTGTAACCGTGACAACAGACCAGCCTCTGCTCTGGAGCATGGGGATCCGTAAGGACGGAGAATGACCAAGAAAATCAGATGCAACTTCTTTTTTTTTTTTTAGAGCTGCACCATAACAAACTTCATAGTTTTATGTTTTGGACAGTATGAAGTAGAAAAAAAATGAAAATGTTGAAAGCACTATTACACGTGGCCAAAAATCTCACTTAAGTGTTTCTATGAGTGATAATGATGGAGACTTTGGCAGCTTTGTTGAAACATAGGAAAATTCAAAATTGGCCAAAAGAGCTGATTACTATTTGGGTTTATCCCTTAGTGGCCATCCTGGACAAGGATGGACTTGTTGAACTGGACTTGTTCATCTACTGCATTTTTTAAGACTTTTAACAGCAACACTTGGATGTGCTTCTTCACTATACTGGGTTAGTCAAAATGAACCATAAAGAAATGAATACCTGCTTATATATATATGTATCTTATACAACCAGAATCCACGCCTTATTCCATGCCAATATGTGGTCCCCTACATGAAAACACATTGTGCTAGGAGGCAGCTCTCAGGTAAGGACTGAGATCATACTGCACAGAATTACAGACAAGAGACATAACCACATGTATAGTACACACCTTCCTTAAATGTGTGCAGGTATCTGCTTTATATCACAGCCTACAGTATGTGCCTTTGACATCAGCGTTCCTTTTCCACTGTCCTCTTGTAGCTGCCATACTAACCGGATCTGTTAAGTACACAATCAAAAACCCTGTTCACCCAACTTCCAAGTATTTGTGCCTTTTCATGACCGTTTAATACTGTACTTCTGAAAGTTTAAAAGGTAAAAACCAAACTGTTAACATGCTGTAGTGATAGCAAGGCTATGTGAGGACAAATCAGTCTGGGTTTCCATTTGTTTTATTTACACAGCGAAAATAGAAATGTTGTGCACAGAATGTAAAAATGCCACCCCTTCAGTCCCCAATCACACCAGCCCAATAATCCGCATCTCTTCACCGTCTCCTGTCCCCGGGTATTGAAGTTTGTGTTTTTGCTTGACCAGGATTTAACCACCACTAGAGAAACAAAAGCAAGAAACGCGGTGTTAGTGATTGGAGCAATCCAAATGGTACATGAACAGACATATTTGACTAATATTCAGTTCAAATGACCCGACAAACAAATTAATCACTGCTCAAGAAAGACACTTCCCAAAAGAAGATATTTTATATCAGTACCACTTGCAAAGTTTTTCCATTGTACCAGCATTTTCTTCCAAAAAACAGACAATCCAACCTCTGTACATTGGGATACTGTGTATTCTGACTACTATGACAACATCCTAAATGAATGGTGTTTGAATGTCCCATCCTACTGCGCACAAAAAATAAAACAAGTGCTACCAGTGTGACTGCCCTTTTTTTAACCCTCATCTTTTGTGTAATAAAACCTAACTATGCAATTAATAAACAAATGTAAGTAATGCCCATTTAATAACATGGTAAATGTAAGAACTTTTGGTCCTTACATTAGCTATTCAAGGACCAACTCCATTGTATCATTAATGTAATAAAATGAACAGTCTTACGCAAGATAATCCTAATCAGGGGTTGTTGTTTTTTTGTTTTTTTTTTTAATAGTGATCGTGTTTATTATATTCTTGCCAAAAAGAATTTGGTCTTAAATTTGTTGACACTATCTAATGTTGGGTGACAACTATAACAGACAACTAAGATTTACAGTAGTTTGGTCTGTGAAGGATCAGTGCAGGGGTTTAACAATGCCTACAATTCAAGGGTCAATTAAAGTTTCCATTTTGGGATCATGGTGTTGGAAAGTTATTTCTAAAACTAAAAGGCACTGAAACAGGATCTAAATGATATGAGGGCTTCTTCTAGCACTGGTAAACAAGTTGTACTGAAAATAAAAGATTATTTTTTCAGACCAGTATTGGACTACACACGCATCAGAATACAAAGAATGTGATCTTTCTACTGAGAGAAGGAAAGTGAATATACTTGGCATGCTGCACCCCACAGATGAACAGACATTTTAACAGCTTACAGTGAACTGTTATTTACACATCTTTGCAGTTAGTGGATAGGGGCAATGCAGCAGCTGATCAAGAGAGGGGAGTGGGTAGAAACTCTCTCTGTGAGGACTCATCACTGATAACAGTGCTTTCCTGGACAGATCAGGGACAAACAGTATCTCATCAAGACAAACCGCCTTCTGTTGGGCCATCCCGTCACTGTTCCTCATAAATAACTTGTCATTAACAACACTTACAGCATTTTCCCAACCCAGTAAAATCAGTAGAAATAACAATCACACATCAATTGCATGATGCAGTTTACCGTCTAAATAAGTTGTGTTAGTCCTACTTACACAATGATGTTGTTGATGGGGATGTGAATGAGTTTGACAAAGAAACCAATGAAACCCATGATGGCAAACCCAATCGCTGTGGCCATGGCAATCTTCTGGAATTCTGTAAGAGGGTAAACATAAATGTCACAATACAAAAAAACTCAAAATAACCCCACTAAAGACAATTGCTACTGTTCTATGGATCCCAAATGTGTTAGCCGAGCAGCTCAGGCTTGAAATTGGGTTGCTTGGTTGAAATGGAGGTTAGACGCTGCTGCCAGCACAACAAAGACTGGGCTAAAAGAAACAAAATGAACCTACCTTTTCTGTCGGGTTTTGTACATCTTTTTACGAGCCTTATGGAGTCTTTGACGAACTGCCGGCTAGGCTCAACAAACTGCATTACCTGATCCATGGTGTTTATGCTGCGGACAGAATCAAAACCAGTATCAGTGTTAAAGCTTGGACTGCTTTCAGTGCTGACGTTGACTTCAGCAGCCTGAGACTATCATGACTCCCACAACGTTATAATCCTTAACATACCGTACATAATCTTTTTCCATCAAATATTACCCTGTGCGTCGAAATATATGTGTTCTCGTTACTGGAAAACGTTTTTTGCTTAGTTTTGTTAGCAAACTCTTGCAAGCTAACATCATCGTAAGAAAATCTGAGGTCGACGCAACGTTAGGTAAGCCGTAAATACAATCAAAACAAATAGAACTCTAAAAAGCCTCATACGAGTTAGTGGTTACTTACATGTAAAAAAAACATTTTAAAAATACAGTAATGTTTAATGAAATAACACTTAGCTTACCTGTTTCTGTCGTGTCTGATGAGAAGACAGTCAGAGGAGTGAAGGCCACGTAGCTTCCAGGCAGCTTCTTAGTGAGGAAGAGCTGACGTTGACTTAAGACGCGCATGCGCACGATCTTGATTTGCTCTCTATTTGAGCACGAATTCTTTCCGCACTGCCACCTACAGGCTAGGAGTTCGTAATACAGTGACCGGCGGCCAGTTTTCATTACACCAACAGTACCACGGATTAACCAAATTTCACACACTTTCTTAATTATATCCCCCCCATAGTAAATAGGATAGTGTTTACTATCTTATTTACTATGCCTTTGTCTATTATCTTTGCAATGAAATAATATAATATTACTTGTAATAACTGAATATATGGCACTATGTTTCCTCTTGTTCTTACATGTTCCAGTGCACTACTATGCAAGAAGGAATATTTTATGGTCAGTTTACTAAAATAAAGTAAAAACAGACTTTTTTTAAACTAGCAGACATTTCTAGAAACGGGACTGCTGATTAGCTATTATTTGGTTTGTGCAAGAATAAATACAGTATAAATCATGATACACACCGTGCTTTGGGGGCGCATTGGTCATGGACTTGTCGTAGCCATTCCTCTTGCTCATTCCACATTCCTTTCGTCCTAAATACTCCCTCATGTGATTTAGATTAGGACATAGTTTCCTCCCTCTCCGATACACTGGTTCTGTGATGTGAAAAGGTGCCACACTCACAGTAATACTCATGTCCAGCAAAAGACAAGTACATGCGCTGCAGTCCACAGCAATGGCCTTAATCAGTTATGAAATTATGAACAGTACTCCACTATAAGTAGCAGGATTCCAACATTACTTTTGATATTTGTCACTTTAATGAATCGACCATGGGGTAAGTTACACTGAAATTCAGTCATCTGTTTGGGTGGCAGTGGCTAAGACTTTAAGCTCCTTAATTCTCAAATTATTAACACACTAAACTTACCTAATTTGTTTCAACCCCCAAAGGTGAAATTCATCCCAGTGTCACATGGCATCTGAAAAGGTCAAGCCAACATCAAACATCAAAAAAAGTATCTAACATCTTTTACATCAGTAAGTAAAAGTCACAAACAAGCAGAACTTTGCAAGATGTTTAATTTTTACATTATGCACATGTTGTCACATTAACATTTCCCAATTTCAAAGGCTGAAGCTGCAACATGCTGACACATGTAACCAATACAATCATAATGTAATCATGATTTCAGTGTATTGAAGTGACCATATTACCTCAGTACAGACACATCACAGAGAATATTACATTTTTTGTTCCTCAGCTGACAGGAAGCATCCGAAACTGAAGATTGCATGATACAAGACTGTGCAGCGAAAGAGTTCTATGAAATAAAAAAGCTGATGTTTTACTGATCAATAAATTCCCATACTTTAAGTGCTAGAGAAGGAGGACAGGACCCACTTCATATTAACTGTCATCTAAGTGCTTTAACTGTCAGCCACAGTGCTTTATGTGTGCTCTGGTGTGCAGTATTTCATTTAAATGTCACTTTGAAAAAGGTGTCGTTGGAGGCTGTCTAGGGCCGAAATGTTCTCACCAGTGCTGAAAACCACCCCGCTGCCACCCTGGAGGCGTATGAACTCAGAGATTTTAAGGAGCATGTGAGAGCGAATTTCACAAACCAGACCATTTCCGTCCAAAGCAAGACCATGCTAGCTAAATGAAGCTAAGAAGGTAGAACAGCATCTGCATTCAAGATACAAAAATAAAAACTTGACTAAACGACGAATGCCAGTTCAGTTTCTTCAACAATCTACAAAACACATTGAACATAATTTGACTGCCAGTGACATAAGGATAAAACATCACACATTCATGTTTGATAAATACAATCTGACTGAAACATAGGATTCGTTTAGATATCTTATAAAATAAAGGAGCTCTTGGTAGTGATCCACTCTTTTGGACTGCCCTGTACTGTAATTTGTGTCACAGAATACACACTTTTCACAACAGTAACTGCAACATTAATACCTCCTTGAATTTACGTCCTTCACTGCAGCTAAATTGCTGCTATTCACTGCCAGGTGAGGCCAAGCATGTTGCAGCTGACCTCCCACAGCTTTTGGGCCAAGTCGTCATCAGAAGCGATCCTCGAGCACCTTGCAGGAGCGCAGTCGCTGAGCATACATGTGGAGAAAGAACAGCCATTAACGCACTGTGTGGTGCATGTGAACAAGTGTTCAAAAGGAATGAAAATAGTTACCCCTCGGCTACATACAGTTCACCCTTTTGTTAGAGTGCAGGTAGTTACTGAGCAGCATGAAGCCAGCACTCTAAAAGCTCTTGCGTAACCAATTGTAGGTTGGCTGAAATACTGTGTGTACCTGAAGTACCCTCCACTCTGGCTGTCCAGGCGAGGCTCCACAGCGCAGTAGATGGTGGTCTGTGCCCCCTCCACTGTTGTCTTGGTGAAAATCCTGAAGATCTTCACTGCTACCTGGATACACTGGTGCTGGTGCCTCCACAGGTCTGACTGCACCACCCCTGGGTGCAGAGAGAACACGCTCACCCCTGTACCTGCAACACGCATACAGCCACCAAAACAGTCACCTACACACATACTGTATATTCACGGGAACACATGCTCTGCTATAATTTTGCAAGCAATTTACACACATTTCTGTGCAAAATATGCTTCTTTTTCAAAGAGACAGAACAGTCATATTAACTAAAGTAGTTGCATTTTGCATTTGCAGTTTGTATCTGAGTTAAAATCCTGAGACTGAGTTCTGATAGCTATACTCCAGATCTAAAGAATCATCCATTTCACTGTATGGTTGTCATATTAAATTCATGTCTTAGTATTGGCCATTAAGCAAGACAACAAAAATATCAATGGATTGCAATTACAAAATGGATTATTTCCAGTGAAAATCTGATTCATAAGTACAATAAGTGTGTACTTCTTCAGAGTGAAAAGAGAGCTGAATAAGGACAAACTCTTATGCAAGTAGTCCAGTTTGCAATTAGTATGGACTTGCTTACATCAGTCTGTTTTTACATAAAATTGAATACAGAGCTGCTTTTGATTCACCTTTCTTAGCAAGAGCCACAAAGGTTCTATGTCTCTCCAGCTTCTATAAATAAATTCTCCCTTTAGAAGTTAGCCATCAAGCCTCCAAGCCCAGACTTTCGTGACCAAATCAAATTCAAAATCTGTGATTAAGTTGGTTTTCCTTTCATCACCTTGTAACCGTTTGGCAAGCGAGCGTGCAAAGAGGACGTTAGCCAGCTTGCTCTGTCCGTAGGCCTTCATGGTATCGTAACTCCTCTCGCTGTTGATGTCATCCAGTCGAAGCCCGGTCCAGGTGTGGGCCACCGACGCCACGACGACGATACGGGCAGGGGCCGAACGTCGGATGAGGTCCAGCAGCAGGTAAGTCAACAAGAAGTGACCTGAGGAAAGCCATGTGATGCACATGTCCAGTGTTGTTATCCCACTGTGATGGATTTTTACACCTCAGGGGTCTGAAAAACTAGATTAGATCCAACTTTGCACGCAGCACTGAGGAAACAAAATGCAGTCTAGCATCTCACCAGAAGTGCCAAAAAGCAGTTATGTCCAGAGCAATGTTGATGCTTTCACAGCCAAGTTCTTACTCTTGTCATTTTCTCCACTCAAATTTGAGGGAACGTGTGTCATGCTGCCAGCCAAAAAACACAAACAACTCACAAAGCACCCAAAATAACGTACGTTTTCATCCAAAAGGTCTTTGCACAGAGCCTTGTGACAGCTGGCGCTGCAGTGGAGGTAAGAGAACCACCGTGCCAACACGCTATCTAGACTACTTCCACTTTCTGTTTTACTGTTGACCTAATCAGAGTTTAGCATTGTTTACAGCACATGCATGCACGTAAAGGACGGGTGTGCATGTTTGTGCTCATGTATGGGTGCGTGCGTACGCGTGTGCATATGTGCGTGGGCGACCAAGTTCGAGCACAGAGTGTTCTTCTTCCCCGTCAGCCTGTGACAAAAATACCGCCGAGGAACAAATCATTTGGAGGGAAGCCAAGGTCCAACGCGGGGAAAGCACTGGCAGCTTGAAGAAAACAGTAAGTCTGGTTCATTTTCTTGGCTGATATATTGGCCAGCTTGGATGTACATGTGTTGCACGGCGTGTGAATAGCAAATAATATGGAAAAACAGCATTTTTTTTTTTACTTTTTTGAGCCAGAAATGCCAATTTATCACTACATAATTGTATCATTAAATCCCTTACAGACATGTCTGCCAACTGTTTACGGTACATCAATTACCAAGACTGAGCAGTCCAAAATAACACTCTGTGGTCCCTCAATTATTTAACCACCTCGCTGCATTTTATGATGCTCGACTGATTCTCCAAAAGTGTACGAGAACGTGAAATTTCAAATCAAGGCAGAGGCTCCAGCCTCCAGTATGACTCACCCAAATGATTGACCCCTAACTGCATTTCAAACCCGTCAGCGGTCTTGGAGAAGGGACACATCATGATGCCTGCATTGTTTATCAGGATATTCACTTGCTTCTCCTCTGAAAAGAACATCCCACACACACACACACACACACAAAAACAGAGGGAAGAGTTAGTGATTAAAAAGAAAATTTGGAGTCCAGCGTGACTCCAGCTCTTGCTCACAGACGTGTGGACAGGTGGAGCCCAAGATCGAACCACTAGCCGTGCCATTAATGGGCAACTGCCTTTGTGTCCTGTTCAGCAAGAGCACATCGAAAGGAACTGCGTGTACAATACGTCAGCTACATGCCCTTGTTGATGAGTTCAGCAAACGCTCTGATGGACTTGGTGTCAGACAGATCCAGTTTCCTGATGACCACGTCCTCATTTCCCGTGTCTTCCAGAATCTCCGTCCGTGCCTCCTCCGCCCTCTCCAGGTCCCTGCACGCCATGACGATGCGTGCGCCTGAAAAACAAGGGCCAAAGGTCACGAGTCATGATGTCACGTTCTCCCCGTTCCCAATGCTCTCCTCCCGATCTGTTCCTGAGCGAGAATAAGTAAGAACAAAAAAAATGCAGCAATGAACTCCCTTTTTGTTTTGGCGGTGGCGTTAAATTGAGCTGCTCATCCCACACACACACACACACACACACACACACACACACACACACACACACACACACACACACACACACACACACACACACACACACCAGGACAAAGACAATAAGCAGCCATCACACCACGCTGAATATAAAGCTGACAGGCAAATATTCTTCACACGTGAGGTTTAAACCTTCAAAGTTTCACAACTACAAAAGCAATGCTCATTCGCAGGCATGCAAAGCAACCTACGTCAATTAAGGAGGAAGGACGTGAACGCCTCTGTGTGCTTTTGATCATCCTCCGGTAATGTTCTCCAAACTCTCATTCAGCATCTCATTTAGCCAACTGCTCCGCTCACATGAACACAAGACCCTCTCAGCTGTGTCATTCTCATTTGCTTCGAGGACGCAAACACACACACACACGCACGCCCACGCCAAACAACAGACAGACAACCCCCACCACCACGCACACACTCGCACACATACATACAAAATAGCTGCAGTTCCCAGCAATTATGGAAGAGGAGAGCCATTAATCAGTTGGAGCGTAGCGTCTGCATCCCATCACAGTGTCTTTGTCTCTCCCCTGCTGTTGCCATGTGGGAAAACCCAATTGTTCCTGCATTTCACTGGCTGCCAAGTTCACTCCATTGAATAAAATAGTAAACAAACAGTGAGAATGGGAGGTTACACTGTGTCAAGCTACAGATCATCCAGCAGATGATTACACAGCGCTGTGCATGCATAAATCTATATAATATTCTGCATATTCAGATTCAATAATATGCAATCATGACAGCTCCCTCATTTCATTTTTCACACATTAACTGTTGCCACTTGACGTGGGTGAGCGATGCGCACATTTCACATCTACAAGCGAAATGATTAAAAAGGGCTGAGATTCTGTTTGGTTTTGCCCCAAGGAGCCACCTCCCGTTATCAATCCCTCCAAATCTAATCACGTCGTCGTCACGTTATTACATAATCCCATTAACTGAAAGGTGATACAGTCATTTGTCAGGGAAGTCTCCAGAAGCAACTATTATTATGCTCCTCCGGCAGTGATTACTCTTCATGTCACCTCTTTTTTTTCTTTTTGTCACTCATTTCTCACGATGTTCAGTATTTATATTAATTTCACTACAAAACAGGTAAAAAAACAACTGTTGACATACATTATTGGACAAATTATGATCCCTGGTTGCCCTGCAAAGCAATTGTGTCTGAAATCAAACACAAATGCACTCTTTTTAGAAAGCAGATGCCATGCAGGGCATTTAAGCTGCAGACGAATGAACAAACTGAATCACGTTGCAAAAACCAGCTTTCATATTACTCCAACTACGTGTGTGTGTGTGTGTGTGTGCGCGTGCACTGCTGGGTGCACCCTCTCATCGCTCTTTGTTGCCTGCCCATGGGAGGGGAGCAGACCCTGACAATGCTCCCTCTGTCCCCTTGATGCTTCGGTCGCCTTTCATCTGTGCCATTTGTCTTTCACTTGGACTGCTGAAAAAATGTTAAGCAAGATGCTCATTTTAGTTCATTCAGACTCAAACCCCTCATCTGTCTGCCATTTGTTGGTCTGGTCTTGGAACATGCCAGAGGTTAAGCTGTGCCGAGGTTATAAAATCACTTGATCCAGCCTGATATTCCCACCAAAACATATAAGCACCTTGAAAAATGCAAGCAAGTAGGATTAAACCTGATTCTATGGTGGAGGTCTGTAGATCACGCTTTATAGATTTAAACCCAGCTTAAGTCCGGGGAAAAGAGTGGAATGTGTGCACTTTTAAAGTTGGTGAAAATAAAAGAAAAAAGGGAAAATGCAGGGACACACTGTGGACGCAAAAGGACAACAGAGGCAAGTGGAGACAGACAGACACAAAGCTGGACAGACGAGCCCGAGCAGCACCTCTTCTCGCCAGGTCCCTGGCTGTTTCTTTGCCAATCCCGGTGTTGGCTCCGGTGATGATGACTGTTTTCCCATCCAACCTCTCCTCGGACGACCAGCGGTTGCAGCACACGCTCCTGCATGGCACACACACACACAAGTGAAGCATCAGGGGAGAAAAGCCATGAACAGCACTTCCACAATAGGTGAAGGGACAAGTTTCCACTGCTTCTGCTGGCAGTAATCTACTTTGTTTATACAGAGACCTGATCCTTTGTGGAATTTTCCACTAAAGTGAGGACGTTTGGAAATATGCAAACAGAAAAATCAAAGGTGGTAAACATGCTGGTTGATGATTGCATCAGTTTCACACAAATAAAAACATTTAGACATGTTTGTCACATTTAGGCACACACCAGACTCTGTGATCTGCCTTCATATTCCCTGATTACATGAAAATAGTCTAATTTCCTGCAAGAATGAAAGAAAATCTTCAGCTCAAACTCACTTAAAATCATCAGATTGATTAATTCAGCTGTTTTTTAAATAATTCCTCAAAGCAAATCATTTGCAAGCAATGAAAAACGGTCCGAATCGACGCGGTTTGCACATTTTTACACAGATCTCATCTGGCAAATCTGGTGACACGATGTGCTGTAGCCTCCCAAACATTTCTAACACCCCCCGTCATTCACACCGCCAGCCTCACCGCCTCCCCCGCGCCTGACAGGTTCACTATCCTCCGCCTTACCTGCAGTACATTGTTCCTCAGGAGCAACAAATGTCCACCTCAGCAGCCGGTGAGCGACTTTTCAGCGAACGACGAGTTCACCCCCACCGAGCCTCCCAAACAGCTGATCAATTGATTTCGTGCCCGTCATCTGTTTCCCCCACCCCGCCGCGTCTGCTATCGCAGTACCGCGGCCGGGCCAATCAGGAGCGAGCCTGACGCATAATTGATTCCCAAATTGAGCAGGATGGGGAGCAGGATGGGGAGCAGCCTGTTCTCCCGCTGCCTCCTGCTGTCGGAGGGGCTCAAGTTCTGGACGGAGGGGACTCAAGAGAGTGGACTGGGATCCAAAGCGTTGAATGAAACTGTCCCTATAAATAAACTAAAAAAAAAAAAAATCCTACTAGAAAATTAACAGCAATGGTTGATTATGCTGTCATATCTAATCACCGTGCTTTTATTGTGATAATCTTCCCACACTGCTTCCTGCCACTTGAGGTCCTCGAAAGTCAAATTTCAGCACAATACCAAACCCCGTCAGTGAGGAGCTCCAAAAAAGTAAAAAAATAATTAAAAAAAACCATAATCAATCTTGGAAAATATTGAAAGTCAGAGCAGGAGTCCTTCACACAACTGTTAAGATAAAAAAATTAAATAAGACACATGAGAACAATATCAGTTTGGGATATCAGGGGTATTTTTATTCGCTGCAGCTGTTGTCTTTTCCTACCCTGACAAGTTTGCATGTCAGCCTTAAACCTCCAGTCAAACTACAGTAACCACATCACATTTGTTTCATATGCTCAAACTATCTGTCATGCATCGCATGCAGCCTGTGTCACATTTTCAGCATTCAGCAAACCCAGCATCATCATAAGTAGTGCTCATGGTGGCTCATGAGCGTTGCTTCCAAGCATGCGTGGGGGGTGGGGTGGTGGCTTATTTGAGTCTGTTAAAGTCTATCTCCAGCGGATGCCTAGCATGTGGCAGCTCACGGCCCACAGCTTTAAGGCGGTGCCATCATCCTGACCCGCCCTGGAGCTCATAGCGCTGGCGCAGTCCCTGTAAGAATAGGGGGGGAAAGGGAAAGAAAGAGTAATTACCACTTTTTGCACATGCAAAATTGTCATCATCTTCAAGTTTTAAAATGCCTTTTGTTTCTCTCTATTTTGCAAACCTCTTTTGGCACTGGTGCAGAATTAAGTAGGGAAATCAGTTGCGAATGATGCCTTCTACATATAATATCATGAGAAGAGTGCACGGCCAATCAGTAGCTGAGATTGATTCAGATGTAGCTGATTTTTTTTTGCATCTGGTCCCTTTTAAGATGTTTCATGGTGTCCTGCTGAGGAATCTTAGGTGACCTGCATTACCCACAAGCCAGTAGGAGATGCTACTGATGTTGTGGCTTTGATGAATATGTTAATGACAGCCACAGTTCCTGTCAGCACCCTGCACCATCAAAGAAACACTGACATCTGGCTGCTTAAACGTGTGTGGTGTGATGCCTGCCCTCACTCCGCAGGTGGCGCTGAGTGGCTAATTTGAACTGAACCTGAGTGTCGCTGCCACCGCAGCAGCAGTTCAAACTGACTTGTAGTATCCTCCGGTGAGCAGCTGGCTCTCAGGGGTGACTGTGCAGTAGACGGTGGTGTAAGCTCCCTCTGCCGGGGTCTTGATCAGGAAACTGAAGGTCTTGATGAAGTCCACAAGAGGGCGCATGAAGTGCCTTGTGATTTCAGTGTTCACCGCGCCGGGGTCCACACAGTATGCCATCACACCTAGAGCTGAAGGCAAAGGGATGCATTTAGGTCCAGACATCTCTCTCAGACGCGTTGATGTGGATGTTTAGTTCATGCAGGAAAGTAAAAGAGTAAATCCATGAGATCACTTTCACAAACCATGGCAAAATCGTCCTGAAGTTTTACATATCATCGAAACACTGGCATGCATCGTTTGCATGATAATACTTGAGCACAAAAAGCCTTTCTTTACTCTCGATAATCTCTATAGAAATTATTAGATTACCAGCAGGAATGGCAAACAAGGTGTGATCAGTGTGGCAACCATTAATTCTTTAAAACATCTGTGTTTTCTACGAACATGTTGCTCCTTGCTCTGCTTCTTGCCCAGAGCCTTGGTGGTTGAGGCATGAGACTCTCACACTCACCAGAGACACAGATTGATTTTTCATGCGCAGGGAAAGAGACAAAAAGGCTCAGAAACAGAAATAAACAGTACATGATGCTTAATATGTGTCACACACACACCCTACCCTCAGTCCTTTTGGCCAACTCTCTGGTAAACAGGACGTTGGCCAGCTTGCTCTGTGCGTAGGCCCTGAAAGGGTGGTAGTCCTTCTCACCGCTCAGGTCATCAAACTGGATCTTGCCCATGGCTTGCGTTGCCGATGACACGTTGATGACCCGCGACGGTGCAGAGTGCTTCAGCAAGTCCAGTAACAGAAAGGTCAGGAAGAAATGACCTGAGGAGGGGGAAGGTGGGCGAGAGTAGTTTGGAGCGAGAGAAAAGAAGGCACAGAAGGAGCACAGTGAAAACTGAGGGGAAATACATTCATAAGCAAATTTAAAAGGCCACCAAAAAGAGGTGGTTGACAATTTGTTTTATTGCTGCATGCTAATGCTTGTATTCATTTTATACACTTAAAAAATCATTTTCAATCTCCCTAATACTGGTTTATTGCCTGAAACGTTTGATCTCGTACCCAAGTGATTGACTCCAAACTGCATCTCGTATCCATCCGCTGTGAGGCCGTGAGGGCAAATCGCTACACCTGCATTGTTGATCAGGTAGTGAAGAGCCTTCTCAGCTGGAAAACAAAATGCATCTGAAGTCTGTTGCTACTCATGTTGTGGGGACATAAATCTGTTTACGCAGTCATGTCGCCTTCCTGATAGGGACAAAACGCAAGTCCCCATAATGTAAATCATCAAATTTAAGGTGCAGACTTGGGTTAAGGTTAGGGGTAAGGGCAAGTAGTGGTTCTGGTTAGGGTAAGTCTCTGGGAAATGAATGGAAGTCTATGTAATGTGCCCAAATGTGAAGGGAGCACGACTCTTTCTCTTTCTGTGTGTGTGTGTGTGTGTGTGTGTGCCACCCACTGTTGTAGATATTCTCAGCGAACTGGCAGATCGATTTGGTGTCGGCCAGATCCAGTTGCCTGGCGACTACCTTGGCTGCCTTCACCTCCCTCATGATGTCGCGAGCAGCCTGCTCTCCCTTCGCCATGTCTCTGCACGCCAGAATCACCCGAGCACCTACGGAGATTAATGCCTCTTAATGGTGACTGTGCCTTTGCATGTGCATTCATGTCGAAATGTGAACGGGGCCAAGTGACGCTGAGCTTCCTTTTAAACATCTCTCTCCCTGTCAGCGTTTATGTGTCCATACATACAGCGTGGCGGGCATCAGCTCTGGTCTAGCATGTTTTAGCTGTATTTTATTGGCTCACATGCTTATGAGCATTATTTATCTCAATTCTTTTAGCAGTTTAATACTTGAGCCACCTCATTATATTTGCTATTCTTGCGCAAGCTTGTTAAGCTGAAAAGATTTTCCACACAAGCACTCTGAGTCACACAGCAAGAAAGAATAGCACAGCAGCACAAAGATCCTATAAGTCATCGTGGTGCTCATTTGTCTTTAGCTGTGTTTGCTTGCCTCTGCCGGCCAGGTCTTTGGCCGTCTCTTTGCCTATTCCAACGTTGGCCCCCGTTACTATAGCTGTCTTCCCATCTAGGCGCACATCTGAAGACCACTTGGGGATAAACAGAGACCTGAGGAGTGAAGTAGGAAGGTGTGAGCCATCAGAGAAATATTAAGGGGGATCTTGACACCAAACATGATGGTGAGATTCGATTAATTACTGTCAACAGAGTAAGAGCTTTGTAAGAGAAATGAAGGGAATAAATGACTGTTTATGCGACATGTTTGTTTAACCTTACTGCAGCTAAATTACAAGGTGGGTGAGGTTCACCACCTAAGGCAAAACAGCGAATGCCAGGAACCACAGTCATCGTATGAAATGAAGCTGAAAGTCACAAGGCCTTGAACTGATATTTCAGCGTCTGTCTGAGCTGAGCTGAAGCGACAATCTGCATCCATCTTACACCCATATCCGGTAAAACCGAAGCAATTTGTGAATAGAAATTTGGTTTGCATATAAAATTCCATTACGTCACTAAAAGCAGTTCTTAAAAGTAATTGATCTACTTTTATCTTCTCTTTTTATCTGGTGATCAAATCCCGCTTCAGGGGCTTCTTACCTGATTGCTTGCATTCCTGCAGTTTGTGATCTAAACTTGTAATATCCCTCCTAAAGTTTGAGTGGCTCCTTATTTCACCGCCGACGTCTCAAGGCTCTGGCCTTGCGCGAACGGGGAGGCAGCAGAGAAATGGCACAGGCGGAGGAAGAAGGACGTATTTGGCCTTAACGTGATTTAGAGAGCGTTCAGAAGTCGTAACTTAAGACAAACCCCCCCTTGTTGAGTCTGAATCTGATTGTGACTAATCGATCAGATAGAATTTCAAGCAATCACAAGTACTGATGTATAACCCAAGTAACAGAGAGCTATTTGTGTATTTGTACAAACTGACCCTGACTACTGACTCAGCAGACTTACACAACAAAGTGTTGTAACATCATGCATCTTTTCTTTTTCTCTTCTATGCAATTTGCCCAAAAATCAAGTTTCTGGTAAAAGTAACTATACCACAAGAAAAGCACTCAAATCTTTTCTGTATCGAGACATTAACCTGTAAACAGCATTTGAAGGTCTGCTAGTGGGGTGTCGCCGAGTGAATTGACCTTTTCCACTCTTTGCTAGTGTCATTTAAGGCTTTAAAGCAATTCATCATGTTTGGAAGCTCCTCGTGTGTCCTGCAAAATCATTCCGCACGAAGCAACTAGAAACTGCATCTGCCGCGTGTAAAATCACCACAGGGGAAAACTGACTAATCTCATGCAAGTGTCTGTGCGGCAGAGCCACTGCCGGTGAAATCGAGAAACTGGATCCACAGGTGAGCCGACTGTAATTTCAGCGTTTCGCCATTGTGGGTTTTCTGGTGCTTTCCACAGGAAGGTCTCAGTTATCACTGAGCTGTACTCTATGTGCAGTAAAGCTGTTATCCTAACTGTTAATTGGGGTGACAGTGAGCATGCAGTAAGGGGTATGAATGCTGAGGGGGGTCTCCCCTCACCTTCCTTCCTTTTATTTCATTATCATTTAAAAAACCGTTGGATTAGTATGTTAAAATGACACCACAGGCTTTATCTAGTCAATGTAGGACCTGTTTATAAAAAACGTGACATGCCTTGTCTTGCACTCCTTTTTAAAGTCAAAACTTTCATATTTACTTGAGATTTCTTGTCTGTTTGTCATCCTACCATACAGTTACCACTAGGGGGCGGACTGCAGCAACTTCCTGCATATCCTCAGTTAAATGAGAGGCTGTTTTCTCACACGGGGGAAGGCTGAAAAAACAAAAAAGCTGAAATCATTTAAATCTACAGTACGGTTCTGTGTTGGCCGGCCAGCCAGGTCTCATGTAAACCATGTGAAAGCTAGTCATAACTTCCTGTTTTCACAAACAACCATAAAATAAGCGGGGACAAGATGCACACTTACACACACACTCAGACGGGCACACACACGCGCACACACGTACATAAACATACTCCTGCTGACCCAAACCAGGCCTAAATGAGTGCTGCCAGCTCCTCTCATGTGGTCTCTCTGTGACGCTAGCTGGTCTGACTGCTAGATTAGTTTCTCCTCACAGCTGCTCGCCATCCCCGGGCCTGATGAAAGGCTGCCTGTCTGTCCGTCTGTCAACACGGGGACAAAGACAGAGAGGCCTTGCCACATGTGTAATTAGAATTGCTTCACAAAGATTATAGATCATCTTGAGGAGAGAAATGACTCGCTCATTGTAATTTGTCAATCCCAGAATAGGAAAGTTGACAGAGAGAAACCACAGAATGCAGGATGGCAGCCATCCCTGAAAGGATTAGATGCAAAACATATTTAATTTCAATCAAAATATTCTTTTAGTCATTCATTGCAATTGTTTGATTGATATGTACAAAAATTATTGAAAGGGTGCATACATAATATATTGAACAGTCCCTTTTAACTCCAGCTATAGTCTGTGTTTTGCCTGCTGTCGACGGCTCCACTTAACACTTCCACACCTCAAATCAAATGAGAGAAAGCAAAAAGAGAATATTCATTCTGGTCGTCGCCAATACATCAAGCTTCGTTTGAAATATATACAAGCGTTGATCACATGTGCGTCCTCTGAGAGGACACATAGACATCTACTTTGTAAAATTAATTAAAACTAAATATAAACAGGTTGACATTTTACTTTTCTTCATTAAGGCTTGCACATTAATACATAATGAAACAAAACAAACCAGTAATAAAATAGCTTATCAAATGCATAGCATTTTTTTTCTTATAGACACAAACTGCACTTGTGGTGCAATAAGAAGAGAATAAAAAAAGTCTACATACAGGATAAACAAGCATTGTACCAAAACTGAGTGCGTCTCTAAAATAGCTTTTGTTAAACCCTGCAAACCAGAAAAAAAGGAAAATTCACTCAGTGAAATGCCTTCAATTCATGACTATATATATATCTTTTTCTACAAACTCTGATTCTACCCTGCCAGATTTTAATGCAGCAAATCGATTGAATTTTCTACCATAAAAATATTTACTTTCACGGCTTGATTTTTCGGGCAAACACAATTATTTCCACATGGGGCACATTTCGTTGTGTAAGGAAGCCCTCCAAATGTCAAATTTAGAACAGTTAAAAGCTCGGATTCGGCAGACTTTAACCTGCGCCATTCAATGATGAACGGTGGGAAATAAAAAAGATAGTAACTCCTTTGTATCAAGACCCAGCTGCAATTTCCATACAGGAATAAAAACATGACGTTCTTCCAGTCTGAACTCTAGTTCCACATCCAATTCCCAACAAAATTCCCCATCAGTGTCTGGAATGGAGGGAGTTTCCATTTGAAAAGGCCTGCAGCTTTCCACCGGAAAATGAAAAAAGGCACTTTGGAGATGCAGGAGACAAGATTCAGTCACTAATGTGTAAAATGGAAAGATTGCAGTCCATCATTAAATTAAAAGCCTTCCTTGTTCTTGTACAGAAAGCTGATGTGGTTATCAGATTGTGTTTTTTTTCCTGTTATTTGTAATTTAATTGAAGATGAAGTAACCACCAGGAATGATCACGGGTGGTTACAGAGATGATCTCTGCACTGACGACGAAGCAGCCGCTGGTCACATCTCATTTTCCCGCTGGCCGCTCCTCCATCGCTTCCTGCACCGGCAGTGTCTCGTCCTGCAAGTAGTCCTGGGAAATGGAGTCCCCTCGTGACCTCAGGCAGCTCTGGAAGAACGGGGCCGTCTCGTTGGCCTCTTCCTGGACAGGGCTCCCGAAGGCGTCGTCCTGCCCCGCCCCGTCGCTGCCCACGGACGTCTGGCTGACGTAGACGACGATGACGTCGCCGCTGAAGTTCATCACCTGGCCGCTAGAGATGAAGGTGGTGTTGTGGCTCCCAGACACCTGACCTGAACAAAATGAAGAAAAGAGGATATTGTGAGAGGGCACAAGAGTGGTGAAAGGGGAAGAAGGGGACACTATTTATGGATAATATTTGCCCGGTACATACTCTGTACATACGTACATAATAAGTGGATTAGTGTGACAAAAGCCTTGGTTTTAATGACTGATGAATAATTTCTGACGTAACTGGTCTAAAGTGCCATGACACCCTATTGGAAAATGTGTAGAAATATGTATATATATGGTGTTGTTGTGTAAGACACTGCCTTTAAAGCTCCCACCTACACACAGGCAGATAGAGCTTCCCCTCTCCATGATGTAATTGAAGAGGGCACTGTATCTTGGCTAACCTCAGATGACAAACGGACAGTGGGTGTAATGACCATGCAGGGTGACCACAGAAAGGCCGCAGCTACATAGACCACCATATCATATCCTTTCTGCCCTATTTGCTTCCAGCGCTCTTTAGCGTGAGAAACTGAAGACCTGTGAAAACAAGCCGTTTGTCAAGGGTTTAGGGTTTTACAGACGTGGCTGAATAAACGTGTTGTTCACCTCTTTCTAACCTTTCTTCCGTCCAGTTGCATGGTTCTCCACAAGAGAACTTTCCATTGTTTTATTCGACTTTATTCGTAAATCCACAATGTGCTCTCATTTGTGCAAACTTGTACGGATCTACCGGCGTCCATGTGGTGTTCGCGTATGGATCTCAGCCAGCCAGGTGAATTAGGAAATAAACTGTGTTGTTTTTGTTTTGAAAGCCATCTTTCACCACATTAAGCCTCTGGTTCCTATTTTATCCAGCCTCCCGTCTGAGTTTCCAGCAGACAGCACCGGCCGACCCTCCGTGACTCACAGCTCATGCCTCATCTAGTCACACATACGCGCACGCGCAGAATTTCACAGCGAATGTAAGCAAAGAGGCTCCAGCAGACACTTTTACCCCTACACACACACACAAACCCACACACACACACGCAGCCCTGTAAAGCTGCGAGGACGCACTAACACAGTCCCACACTCACAGAAAGTGCGTCTCTGTGTTCCCCATCTGAGAGCCTTTCCCGGAATACCAGTCTGAGAGGTCTAGCTTGAAAGTATGTCATTTCACCGCAACTCTGAAAACAAAGCTCTGTGGAATCTGCTTGGGTTCCTCTGTTTATCCTTTCTTAATACCAAGCTGATTTTTCTGGATGCCCAACAACTGTAGCAATACAGTCTACTGACAAGGCTTTTAAACCAAAGACTAAAGTTGAACTCTTACAGGACCCCTCTCCTGTTCAGGCTCAAAGAAAACCACAACTGTCCACACCAACGTCTCACTGGTTCTCATGTGGACAGCTGCCAGTTTTGCCCCATCCAACAGTAAAATATATCAGGGTCATCACTACTGTTGAGGTGCCCTAGGACCAACTGTCCCAGTGGCCACCAGATTAGACTGATGCTGTGTGTGTGATCTGCATGAGGCAGAGGGGGACAGGTGAGACCTCTCACCCTCGCTTGACCTTAAAATAGCGTGTGCGGGAAGTCCATTTAATCTTCTGTCATTACTGCATGATGGGAAATGGTGTTCATGTCGGGCCGGCAAGCGTGTAATTAAAGTACCCAGTCATCAGTGAGAGTAAAAAAAAAAAAAAAAAAAAGTCTTCACAAGTTTGTGTGTGTGTGTGTGTGTTTGTTAGGTGGGCAGGGTTATAAAAGTATTACTCAAGCTGCGCACATCTTGCTTCAATTAAAGCTGTGGTAACTTTGCGCAACCCTATGGAACTCTGGGTAAACAGGAGCTTTGTAGATGGCATAGTTCGCACTGACACACAAGCACAACACTACGTTGGAGTGTGGTTCTGGTGGTTCGCTAGCTCATCAAACACTCACATATCTTATTCCTGCTCCCTGTGTGGTCCCCCCCCCCCCAAAAAAAAAAAATCCAGGATCCAACTATCAGTACTGGCTTTAATAAAAACATATTTCTTGGACACGATCATGCAAACTTCTTATTCCAATCCTCTGCCATAAGTTTTGTTCACCTAATAACACCCCAATTTGAGCAGACCACTGTCCTGAGCAGACGGTTCTGATAATACTGCTTTTATAACTAACCGTAACCGCTCAGTGTTTGAGGCACAATAAATGCGATTCCCGGAGATTTTTCTCTTTGGCAGTGTGCAAAGGTCTCAGCGAGAACAATGCAAGTTCAACCGTGTGACAGTAAAACTTTCCATTAAAACCGACATATATTTCATTCTGTTATTCTTCGCGGCCGGTCCCACCTATTCTGCGGCGAGGGAACGCTGCTATGCAGTGCATCAAATCATGTATGGCTACGACCCTGTGGCAACACGGTGGTGGCTGCCTACACAAACAAAGAGCACAGAATCCACCTGGCAAACACAACTGTGGTCCCACAGTCTTTGTAATGAGCCATTATCCCCATAGCACACAACCACTGCGCATTCAGTCTTCACTGACATTGTCGAGTGGTCATAGCAAAATTATCCAGCAAATATTCATCTCCATAGCATCTTTGTATTGCCCCGAGAGAGCCACAAACAGCTCGGCTTTCTGGGAATCTACACACAGATGTATGGAAGCCCATTTGCGCCATGGAAAGTAAACTTGTGTAATAATACAAATAAAAACACTAATGGTAATACTGAGTGAAAATAATGAGATGCTGGATCAGAATTATGAGACTGACTTCCCAGGTCACTGTTCTTGCTATCCAATAATAAATCAGACTGTTGATTTGAGTGAAGGTGAAAAGCCAACTTTATTAAAAACTCATAATTTTGAGGAAATAAGTCAGATTTAAAAATGTAACAGTATGACTACTTCACATGATGAATTAAGACAAAATCATGAGTTAATGAACTTATAATTTTGACTTTTAGCAAGTCAAACTAGTATCTAGCTTCTCAGTTAAAAAACTCTGAGGTAGCATGTCAGAATTTTGACTTGAGTTATTATCTCATAATTTTGTTTTTAATATTCTCATTTTTCTCATTTCAATTTTGCCAGCAAAAGGCTTCCATAGTGTTTTTTTAAACACATTTCTACATAATTGGGCTTAAAACTGTAAAGGTTTTACATTTTCACCAACCTGAGGTAAGAGTTGGTTCAGCCAGCTGACTATGGAGGCTCTCGGGCGTGCACTCCAGTTCTGACTCCACAGAAGAGAGCTTGTTTCCCCTGCTATCCCCCCAGGAAAGTGCCTGGCCTTGCTCCGGGCTCGAGGCCTCAGGGGCCTTGTCCAGGTAGAGATCTCCAACAGAGGAGGAAGTCATCAAGGGGCTGACCGAGGTCATCGCAGAGGTTGTGCTGTTCTCTTTTGAGGTGGAGTCTGTGCTCGCCAGTCTGTATAATCCCTCCTGCTTTACAAATGACCTGTCAGCCAGGTGAGGCTTGAACTCTGGTCTCACCTGGGCCTGGGACAACGGCAGGCAGAGTTCAGGAAGTGGACTGGATGGGGGGATATCAGAGGAGGAGTGGAGGAGTGGCGGTGAAAGAGAGACAAGGGACGCGAGGCCTGTCTCACTCTTGGCCAAAACCATTTTTTCTTGATGTCTGTCCCCCTTTTCTCCATTGTCCGCCCTTACGCTCTCACTTTTCTCCACCTTCCCGCTTTCATCTCCATCAAGCCCGCCACATGAGCAGGTTCCTGGAGTCCCAGGGCTGACGGCCTGGCTGCAGTCCTCATTCTCCCCTACTTCCAGTGGCTCTCGGACGGGGATGACACACACACAAGAACCTGCCAAAAGAGGAGACGCGCTCACGATCTCCTCTTCTTCCGACACCTCCTCAGGTTCTCCAGACCCCTCGCTCTGATCCTCCATCACTGTCTTCCCCTTGGTCTCCTGTTCCTCTGTCATCTCCCCTGTTAGGGGCAGCGAGACCTTGACACCGGGAACAGAGGTGGGGAACGTGCATGGGGGCTCATCAGCGGGGCTGTGGGGCGCTTGGCAGATGAGTTTGGTGGTCTCACATGGTGTACATTTGGGGCCTCCAGGGCCTCCTCCTATTCCTCCTCCTGCTCCACTGTGGTAGAGAGGGGCCAAGGTCTCCTAGAGCGAAAGGAAAATTGTAAATAACTGTTATTTTGTGCATGAATAGAAAGAAATATTTGACTTCCCAAACCATAGACTAGGTCATAAAGAAATAAATGCTGTATTTGTTCCTAAGTGTTTCATTTGATCATAAATTTCACAAACACTCTAATAAGTAGATGGGATTCTTTGTGTACTTCCATTGCTTTTAACTGGAATTCCACTTTACCTGTTGTATCCTGGTCCTCTTCAGATTCTGAACACAGGATCGCAGATTTACTAGAAAAAGAAAACAACAACTCAATGCTGAGCAAAACGCAGGAGCAGATGTGTTCTGGAAGACACTTAGAGATTGGACGGAAAAAGGTTTGAAAAATCAAGGTTGACTTTTGTTTCCGGGTCTCATATTTGGGTTAGACGCCGCCACAGCTTCTTGGCTTTTCGGGAGCACACATGTTTAGAATAATGCTGCTCGCCAGTAAAAAAAGCCATAATGAAAAATGGTTTAATGTGATGCATGAGATTTCTGTAATAGAATAAGGAACATTTGCTTTGAGACCCAAGGCAGACATATTTGATAAATGCTGGAAAGGATGTACTGAGTTTAACAAGCCGTGTAGAACAGATTTCAAATAAAAGAGCGTCAGTTGTATTGTAACCCCTCTGGTTCTCTTCTACACACAAACTATTTGAGCATTTTTTTTTTTTTTTTTTACAAATACAACGTATTCTTAATGCATAGTTAATGTGCAATGTGCACCACCTGCATATGTCAATGCATGTCTGTCGTGAACCAGCGTCTACACGGTATGATACCTTGAAATCAGTCATAACAATAAAAATGAAGCATCTAGCCACAGGAGAGCTTCAGGATCGATATGGCTGCAACCTACCAGAGAGTAATTTCAGCTTGTCCTTGTAGCAGAAGAGGAGCAGGATGAGGAGACACAGAACGGTGATGACTGACAGCACTGACACGACGACCCAGGAGGGTGCTGCACCTGCAAGAGAGAGAGAGAGAGGTTCAGAGCATGTCTACCGTCAGTGATGAATATGAATACGATGAATCAGACTTTTTTCTAATTGTTCCAGTAGCAGGAGTTATCTGCCACACATGCTTTACGTAAGTGCATCTTTATTTTGAGCAGTTAAATGTGCATGGAATTGGCTCAACACAAAAGGTCTGCGGGGAAAGTGTCGGCGTCTTACCAGAGACAGGCGGTCCGCACGCTGCGTCAGCCCGAGCGCTGCCCGGCTTCGTTTCACTCCGGCCCTCAGCCTTACAGCTAGAAGAGAGGACGAAATGGCAGAAACACTGAGTGAACAGGAGCGGACGCATGACATGTTTTCTTCTTTCCGCCTCTCCGCCGGCCAACCTGCTAACCTTTACGGATGCATCTGCGATGACGAGGGACAGGCAGACGGGGAGAAAAACAAAATTCCCTCTATGTCTCTCCATCGTCATCGCCATCGTCATCGTCATCGTCACTGATCTGGCCAGCAGTGGAAGCTGGTGTCTGGTCTCGGGTTCCAGAGGAAGTGGTGTGAGCATTACTCATGGCAGCTGGCTGGTGGTGAGCCAGAGGAGAGCTACCCAAACTACCCATTCTCCTTTCACAAAATTAAAAGGACCCAGGCTAAAAACTGTGTGTGTGCGCGTGTGTGGTTGGGCGTGTGTGGATGCGTGCGCGCATATATGCACTTACTTAGTCCATTGTTTGCATGGTTCGGCGCTGTTGTCAGCAGAGAAGAAGCCTTTCTTGCATGCAACACAGATCTTCCTTCCGTTAGTCGACTCTGGAATTAGCAACATGCATTGTGGTTTATCTCTAAGTGACACCCCGGTGTTAATGGTTTGATTTTGATTTTGTGTGAGCGCGTCTCACCAGGGTCCACCTCCAGCCCATATCCAGCACTGCAGGCGGGAATCCTCTCACAGTACTCACAGTTGATGGGGTAGCACTGGAGGCCGGGAACGCAGCGACACGGCTCCTCCGCCACAGGGTTCTCAGGCCTCTCCATGAAACCCTTCACTGGGGGTCAAAGCGGGGAGTATTTTAGTGCAGAGGTAGGTCCAAATCCTTGAGAGGAATGATAATGTGTGTTGCATCTAAAACCTCACTCCACAGGCTGAATCTGCAGTTGCGCTGCGGCTTGTGTGGAGTTTGGAACTGGCTTCATTGCAAAGAATTCGGGATTATTCTATGAGACACTTTCCTGAAGAACGCTGTAGCTTTGAGCTCACATCATCAAAAACTGTACACAAGAACGTTTTCTGTCACGATTGGAGCATTTTCTGAGAACCTCAAAATCACTACGAAACTGCTATAATAACTACTGAGCTTCTGCTGAGACTGCTTCAGAGGTGGTGCCTTAATCTTCCAGGCTGCAGGTACTGACCTGGGTCACAGAACTTCTGCTGAAGACAGCGCATCTTGTCAGTCCAGCCGGGCTGGTATTCACCACGGTTACATTTTAAACACTTAGTCTCGTCTGAATCGGTGCAGTCGGAGAACACACGGAAGCCTAATGGAGAAAAAGGGAGAGAGAGGGGGGAGAAGAAAGACAGATGGATTTAACAACCCATGCATAATCACACTAACCACTAAAAACCTAATGGAAGAGGAGAAAAGGAGGAGGAAATTGAAAAAATTAGAGCCCTTTTCCTCTTTTAAAGAAGCGGGTACTTCCAGCGGATCAGACGTCAAAACTAACTAAACTGTGTGTAAACGTTCCGTTTTGAAACGTCCTTCCTCTTTTGATTCAGGATCTTTGTGAATGGAAACCTATTTATACTTCATGCTGCTTCCATTGAGCAAAGCAAATATGCAATATTCTCACGCCACCTTCGACCCTATGTGTGCGTGCGTGCATGTGTTTTTGTGTGTGTGTGTGTGTGTGTGTTATTACCTGGTCCACACTTCTTGCAGCATCTGGAGTTTCTTAAGTAATGTTTTTCGTCACACTGGAGAGATTTGGAGACCACGTGCTGAAAAGCAGCAAGACATAACATTAGTTTTGTTATTTTGTGTGAATTCAGCTTTTTTACGTGACCGGACAGCTTCTGCAAAAAGCAGTCTTGCATCCTTTTACCACAGAAAACAGGTTAGTTAGACCAAATTCCATCATGACTCCCTTGATCAAAAAACTTTCCATCGGCTCTATACAATCTTCTTCATGAATGCGCCGCTTTTCTTGGACGCTCCTTCCTCAGCTCATCTTTCACATCCACACGTGATATTTTGAGATGGCGGTGAGCAACGAGACGAAGAGGATGGATAAAACATTTCCAAGACATGCCCAGGAATTCTTTCCACACTCTCAGAAGCACCTGACCACAGCACTGTGCATCCTCCGAACCAGCACACTAAACCCCCATAGGACCCAGTTACGAGAGGAGAACCAAGTGGAAGTAGATGATCAGCTCCAGTTGGCTTGGAATTAATAAACACTTGGCCGCAGAGATTCTGATCCCCGCTGGCGAGCTGTTAAAAGGAAATCACCATGATTTAGGCAGGATGGCCTATTTGTCAGCAACACCTATTGAGTAAATGGTGAGAATAAAAGGTGAGATCTCGAGGTAGCTGTTAAGCTAACAGGTGAGCTCATCCCTAAAAGTCTTCTGTTGTGACTTGCTATAATGCCAAGTCTCCTGCTGTTATTCATTAGTGTCAACTATAGCATTAGCATGGATTACCAGAGCTCTTGTTGCGAGGAGCGTGGAGATGAGCGGTGAAACATCCATGTGTGATTTAAACAATAATTGGGAACTCTAGTATAAAGACCACAAAGGTAAACCGTGCAGGCTCTCTCTCTCTCTCTCTCTCACACACACACAAACACACACATACACACACTAACACACACACACACACATGCTGTACACACCCTCCAGCCACCCTAAATTAGGGCCTGGTGTTCTCCTCGCCACATTGCTGAATTAGAGAATCTGGCTGTTATGACAGAAACTGTGCCAAAGCCACAGCGTCTAAATATAAATGCAGAAAAAATACAACCTATAGGCCTGACTGCACTCTGACCTCGGACCAACCTCCTGCTTTTTCTCTTTCAGCCCTTCTGAAAGCTCCTTTCCACCCCTGAAATTATCCACTGATTCAGTCATTCATACTGTAATTTGTACAGTGAAGAAACGCTGAGACTGCAGTCCCCCATGTGAAATGTGACAGATCCAGCCTCCTGCTCTGCTCATACATTTCTCTGTCTGTCACCGCACTCATCAGCAATAGTCGTCTTTTCTCTCTAACTCACAACAGAAATCTGAATGTTTTAATTTCCTGCAGTTTATACTGATTCTAACGAAATGCAACTCTGCACAAACCACTGGATTCGTGCTGTTCTTGGCGTGCATGTAAAAATATGCACAATAATGTCAGTTTAGATAAAACTAATGGGATATAACTCAGACATTTCCCCTCCCCCTTTGTTATTTCCATCCCACACCTCCGCGTTAAACTCTGTTAACTCTCAGTGTCTGTCTATCCGGCCTCAGGCCGCCGCAGCTCGCAACATGAAAACTGCCAAACGTTTAATTACCTCCACTCAGCCTCTCACACATCAGCCGGTCTTTGTTTTATAATCTAACCGGGGGGATAATGATGCACAGCTCTCATAGCTCGGACCGCAGAGCTAATGAGGACCATGTGCTGCAGCGCGCAGAAGTGGCAGGAGCAGGAAGGGTTCCCATGCGAGAGGAGTTCACGTCTTTGTGCGGAGAGTCAGAGATGGATGCAGAGACACATCTGTGAAGCCAACAACTGCACAGGAAGCCAAAAGAATGCTGGGAATTGTATTTTTGTTGCGGCCACATCTAAACATTGGGCCTCAGCTATGCGAGGCAGTATGTTTGGACTCACTAAATATATATGTAAGAGGAAAAAGAGCTGATCCACCCTATATGATTATAGGTTATCATAAGCGTCAAGCTAGAACATCCAACCTCAGTACTAACTTTATCTACTGTATGGATTCAAATATACACTTAGGTTTGTGTGTGTGTGTGTGTGTGTGTGTGTGTGTGAGTCTCAGGGAAACTGTGAAAGGAAAAAGATAGGACACAGAGAGGGGGCATGGATGGATGGATGTCGGGCTGCATGGAACAGAGAAAAGAGACAAACAGGGCTTTTATTGTCTGATTGCTCTAGTGATATTCAGTAACTGCCCCCTTTTTTTATCACCTTTTCCAAGAGGTTTTGTGTATCTAAATCCTTCACCAGTTGTGTGATCCTATCAAACGGGAGCGTGACGCAGAGCGCATTCCATTTGCTGTCAGAAAACTGGAGAATTTGCATAACGGCCGCAGCGGCCGCTGGCGCCCGGCCAAGAGAAGCACAGCCTGACTTTTAGGCCTCCGCAGGTTTCAGCGAGCCACGATAAGGTGCTGTAAAAGCATAATGCAAAACAATTGAATCTTTGTGCAATGTTTGCGCCTGTGATTAATTCTTTCAAAGCTATAAAAACAAATCCTTTGAAGTGCCACCTGCACAAATCAGGGTATTTGCTAGTTTTGAAATCTCATAGCCCTGATAAATGCTTTCAACACCTCAACCGTGCGAGCACCTAAACATGTTCAGATTTGAGCGGATTGTTGCTCGAGTAATGAGAAAGCACACTTTTGCTTATCTGAAAAACTAGCCACGGCTCACGTGAGCTGACATCTTTTAGATCTGCAGCAGGACGCTGGCTTCACCCGAAGGAGAAGCAGCGGAACCCAACAATCTGTTGGCGAAAAACTGGAAAAGCGCGAACGACAGAACCTCAGCAAAAACAGACGCTGTGAAAAAGCTGGGGAGGTTGTCCCACGGCACTTGAAATCTGTGCCAACTGTTTTAATTTAACCACACAGCTTGATCTAGGTGTGTTAGAGACACTCCGAAGGTCTTAAAACAATTATAATTCCTTCCCCACACAAAGCTCCATTATCTACCAGTTGAATGTCTCTGTTGTCTGGGTAGTTAAATCAAGTTTGGATCTGCAGGCCTGCAGCAGAGTTGCTGCTCGAACCAAGGTAGACACAACACTGATTACTGACGAGACAGTGGACTGATGGATGGAATGGTTGAAGCGAAGGCGGTGGTGAGAGGCTGCTGATGGTTGAACGACGGACAGATGATCGGACGCATGAACGCACGGATGGCTGGAGAAGCTGACCTGTTAGGAGCACAGGAGCCACTTGGGGAGGCCAGTAGATTAATCCGCCAAAGCTCAGTTTACTTCTGATATACTGACTTTTCAGCTCTCGACATCTTGAAGTAATCTTCTATTGCACAATGTCGCACAGACAGTTTGAAATGGATTTGGAATGGATTGGATGAAGTGGTTGAAAACCGAGAAAACGAAGGGGAATTCTTTCGGGATACTGTGAGTCAGTGATGGCAAGACCTCGGTGAGAGCGGAGCAAAGCCAAAGGTTTGCAGTGTCACCTTAAAAACGTACATGAAAAATAGTTCCTCCCCCCTCCGCACAGCGACTCGTTTTCCAGGCGTCAGACCTGTACTCTCCTGTCTCTCCCGCGCCGCTGGACGCGGTGCAGTTCCTTTAAGCGCGATCTCTTGCAACACACGTTGGAGAGGCTTAGAAGAAAAACGGGGAAGAAAGCGCGTCTGTTCCAGTCAAAGTCATAACGATGCGGGCTTACGGTAACACAGGGGCCAACAGGCAGTGATAGATCACTGGTGCCCAGCAGTCCCACCACTGCAACCACAGCTTATAAACTACTCCACCTGGACGGAGTTAGCTCCTTGGACGAAACAACAACATGGACAACATGTCATGGGCCATTCACTTTTTTTTCCCGTTCAATCAAACTGTGGCACGGGATCAGTTTCTAGAACGGGGATGATTTTATTTGAGCCTTTGAGGAATGGCACAAAAGTGACAGTGAAACACGGCGCACTGACATATTTTGTTTTAGCGTCTAACCCTCTGGGTCCTCTTTGGAAACCTCTCCTCTGGCGCGGCTAACGAGGCTCCTGATGAGCCATTTGGCCCGCGCCGGTCCCCTCTGGACCGGCAGAGAATTCCTGGTGAGGGGAGAAGAGCATCCAGCTGCCAGCGGCGTTCTTGCGGTCAGAACAGGGGAGGTGGACCCGACCCAAACACAACTGTTTCCAGTCAGTGTCCGGGCGTAAAACTCCAACACCCCTCCCTCCTCCTCGCTCCTTCTCTGACCCGTTCATACAAAACATCTGATGTGATGACACGTACTCTGGTTTACTGTTACACGTCGTGTCGTCCATCCACTCGAGAAAAATAAACCATCTCGACTCTCGTGGAGTTGCAACTCATGTGAATAAAACCGGACAGCTCCGCAAACATAGCGCGTGGGAGACAGGACATAGAGGAAAAAAAAGGTCATTATCGGCTCTTTTAAATGCATCCCTTAATCTTGTTATCAGAGGAAACCCGAGTTTTAGCAGCAGCAAGTGTGTTTTTACCTGTGCGTAAAAGGTGACGAGGACGCATGTTATCCAGCCTCGGGCTATCCAACTTGAAGAAAAGTTCCGTCTCATCTCTGCGGCTTAACGGAGACTAGCTCTGATGCAAACTCTTCTCTCCCTCAGCCAAGAAGATGACTCTCCACGCCGAGATCCGAACCGAAATCACTTCTTCTCGCGTGCGTAAGTGTGGCGGGTCCTCCACACCGTCTCACAGGGCATTCTTGCGCCTTCATTCCCGGCAGGGCAGCTGCGGTTCCCTCTTCTCTTCTCCTCTCATCTGCCTTCTGCTTTCACCCACGCGTTGTGGAGGAAGCTTCGTGCAACAGCTTGTAAAAACTGACTGACTGACTGAGGGAGGGAACTCCTCCACGTTGTCATGGGTAAGGAAAAAAGTTCATCCCCCCTCTCTCTCTCTCTCTCTCTCTTCCCTCCTGCCTTCATGCACTGATCTCTCTCTCTGACTGAATGAGTGAGTGTGTATGAGACACTTAGACTAAGTGTGCCTGTCAGTGATGGAAGTTTATTATGGTAACATGAACCTTTATACACTGGAATTACAAGTGTACTGCCACAACATGTTTCTCTCCTTCTGTGATTACCAACTTTATGACGCTTTGCTGCCCAACAGCCTGCAGTTTATTTTGACAGTTTGTCAAAATGACACGTTCCATGTGATTAGTCAAACGAGCTGAGTCAGGGCCTCGTGCCAGAGGTGGATCCAGCTATGACCCCCACACCCAGAGGCAAAGCATGTGGTCACTTCGATAGATCTCTCCTCCTGCATCATGGAGGAGAGTGGCCTGGCCCAGCGTGGTTCCTGGAGCCCGTGTCGTGGAACAGCCGCGACCATTTATACAGTAAACAAAAGGCGTTGAAGTGTATCCTGCCTCCAGGAAATAGCCCTCCTATGCTCCCAGGGAAGATGGAGAAAAAGCACTGGGTGTATTTCCCTCTGAATTTGCATGGAAGTCCAAACCCAGCCTACCTTGGCAAGTCATGAGAAGGAAGGTTTGAGAGAGTAGATTATATGTTCTCTTCAAGGTGACAGTTATGCAAATATCAAATTGCATGTGTGGGCCCTGAGTGGATTGAATAGGGGGCTGATTGGCACGAAAGTGGAGCGATGAGGCGAGCAAGGAGAATCAACAACAGAATCTTCATTCCTTGATAAGAGCAAGAGTCATGAAAGTGGACCGAGAGAAAAGTTGCACATACCGATATTTAAGCTGTTTTCATAAAAAATAAGAACAGATTATCCTGAATATCAATAAGTTATGCCTAAAAATCAACAGTGATTGACGTTCAGTCGAGGCTTTTGGATAGATAAAGAACTTTTGCACTCATAAGGAGTTCAATAGAGGGAGAAAGAGGAAGAATAATGAGAGTTTTAAGCTAAGCCAAAAGGAGGTAATGGGCCCTGTCCTCCCTCTGCCCCTCTTCCCGTAAAAACATGCTGAGAAAAGCTGTTTTGTGGTGGGGCCTCTGCAGCGTACACAGTAGCAATTAAGAGCCAGATTGCTAAAAGAGTCCAATCAGGAACCTGAATGCACTCCAGATATTCCCACCAAGCTAAACCTCACAACAAAACTGAACTGCAAACACAGAGAAGTCCCCGTTAGGCCCCACTTCAAACACAGAAGTTTCACCGTAGCTTGTTTTGATGTATGAAAATGCAGATGCACTGCAGGCAGACGCCACGCTGTTTTACAAGCATCACACCTCAGGGGACCTGGGTCAGAGCGTAGACTGTGTAGCTCTGTGAGCATGTGGGTTGTGTTGCTTAGCATCACTTAAAACAAGTCAGAGTTCGTGAAGTAGGCTTATTCCAGACAGCTCATACACACAAAAATGCACACGCAGGCCATAAGCTGCTGCGCGGTTTCCATTAACGCAACACAGAAAGGAGGCAGCCACAGCCTGTTTTGGTGCCATGATTTTGGAGGAAGATTCAAGGGTTCAGCATGGTCTCCCTTGATCGCACTGCAGGGCTGAAAAACATGCACATGGCAGTCACATAGACACAGAGCGGAATAACAACATTAAGGCTTAGCCACCATGTTCCGGTGGTTTTCGGGTTGGATATGCATTGCTCCCGCTTGCTTTGGAAACAGATGTGATCTGTGAGTCACCCCAGCCACCAAAGTTTGAGCTGCAGGCTGACGCCATTTCTGCACAAAGACGAAATGCCAGGAGGATTTTCATGAGTGCGTACACACATACAGAAATGCAGGTTCACATCCAGATGCGCAGGCAGCTACGCACGTTGGCACGAGGATACGAAAACCAGCAAAAGGTTGTCCTGACACACAAAGAACAAAGAATATTCACTATGAATGCAAATCACATATCAGGCATCTGTCTGCACACACATATCTACAGACGCAGATAGAGACACACAGGCACACCCACACAGGAGGGAGAAAACACACACACACACACACACACACACACACAACCCCAGCCCTAAACCTGTCTTGTATCAATTATATTTGTCCACCTGTCGAGTTATCAGCGATGAAGGTTGAATATTAGCCTGAATATGCAAATCAAGGGGTGTTCACTCACGCAATGTTCAACCACTAAATGAGTGCAGCTCCACGGGCCAGCCTGACCCATTTCTGCTTTCAGCACAAATAAGTGTACCGGATTCCACGACAGGCCAATCAACCGTGCAACTGTGCAAAACTGCCTGCTATTGATAAGATTGAAATTGCAACTGCAGTTTTTTTTTTCCCTGCTACGTTTCTTGTCACTATGACGGATTGCGCTTTAATAGCCTTGTTAAATTCCTGCCCTGTTAAAGGATAGATAGCCTGGATCGAGAGATAGCGCAATCTAGACGGCACATCTGAGCTTCTCCTTGTGTATTTATTTGGGGTAAGTTGTTAGGAATGCCCCTTCAGATGGACTTTGGTTTGCTGTACTAGCCAGACGACATCAAAGGCTTGAATGAGAGCGGCAGGGATAGCGGGAGTGTGTGTTTGTCCTCGAAATGACTTCGTTTTACAGCCTTCAACACCTGTCCGCACTTTTGAGCCGCAATCAAAACCTCTATAAGCATGCAGGCTTTCAGCGAGGCCCCCAGAAGCACGTTTAAGTACACAACTGATCTCCATCTTTTATTACACCATGACACCAATTTCAAATATACATAATGAGTACCATCTCTTCGGTTCAGTGTATGATACAGTTATTTACTGTTTCTTAGAGCATATTGAAAAAGAACAACAACAAAAAAATAGAACCAAATACCCACTTTAGAAAAAACAAAACAAAACAGGACAATTATCAGAGACACTGCAACACACAGACAAGAGGCAACGGACAGAGGAATAATTATGACCAGTGTTCTCTTCAACTACACATTGCCAAAACAGATAAACAAAAAAACTGATCCATTAACAGTAGTGATAATGTCCATTGTGTATAAGACTTTGAATTAAAACATATATATATATATATATATATATAATAAAGAACAAAATAGTAAAGTGAAGTGCAAATTTCTTTGGAAGTTGGAATAAGGTGTTTTTTCTTCATTAAGACATAAATAAGTTATAAAATAGAAGCTATCAAAACAAAAACCAGAGACAGAAATAAAGGCAAGACAATTCTTTTTCATAGCTTCAAGTAGGCAAAACTTCTGAGCCGTACAGATAAACTGTACAAGGCATTCTTAACGGACTCAGAACCATTCTGTTGTCTTCAGGACTATTATTCATTATTGAAATGCGAGTTAACGCATCTGTCCGTCGCGCAGCTCTCTTCCCCCAAGATGATGTTTAAAATTCGAAATAAAATCCAGCAGGCCGCGCTCAGAGTTCTCTTCCTTAGAGATGTGTGACGCTCTTCTGACACGAGAGGTACTGCGCTGAAATGACATTAAATTCTGTGACACTTTCAAGTCCAGAGACGTCCGGGACGTGAGTGCCCTGTTACCGCTTTGGGTGAATCTCAATACTGTTCAGTTTCTCCCTCTCTCCCCACTTTCTGAAATGACAATGTTAACAACGCTGATTCACAAAAGCAAATCCCTCGTCCTCGGTAACGCTTTCGTCATGGTTGAGGAGAGGAGACACGAGCAGAGGGGAAGACCTCAGCTTTCAATGCACAAAACATTGCTGTTCACCTTGAAAGTGCACGGAGTCCTGCTGCACTGCATATTTGAAACCAACACAACCTTTAGCAAACCTCCGCTTCTTGAAATTGGATAAACGATACACTTGGTTTTCCTCTACTTTAAGCTGAACCGATGCTTTTTCCAGTGAAATGAAATGCTCCCAAAGACAGCAGGGGGATCGTCAGTTAGCTGCAGCGGTCGGCCAGTCAGTGTTTTGTGATCACTTCTTTCTCTGGAAGACGTTGGCCAGCATGGCGCCGGAGGTGGTTAGCTGACCCATCTTGCTCAGGAACTTGGTCTTGGCATCCTCGCCCACTAAACTGGAGGCGATGGACATGGAGCTGTGAAAAAAACAACAAAAAAAACAAGACAGGACGTAAAGGTTGGAGTTGGCCATGATGAGGCAACAAGGTTTAGCTCTGATTTATTAGCCTATGTGTGAACTGAAACAGACCAAAACAAAAGCAGAACAGTACAGAAAAACATCCTCCGCTATCTGTCGACGAGCTCATATCAGCCTTTACTAGAGGGGAAACGCTGTTTGTCACCACGGCCCCTCCTGATTTTTACAGTCTAACGGCTCACCAAGTTCCTCTTTTGAGTTAGCTGGGATTCAGACTGATTCAGAGAAACAGTTTCAACACGCTGCCAAGCTGCCGCATTGCTCAATAGAAGGACAAATATCATATCTCAACACCAACCCCAAGCTAACATCAACGGATATCAGGGAGCTCAGACACCGTTGACGGATGCCTCATGTCTTGCGGCATGAAGGCCTTGACTTCTCTGCAAACGGTTTTCATTCACAGTTGTGTGGAGCGCTTCACCTGTTGTACGTACATGCAGCCTGAAGACGTGGGCGTAAGCATGTGAAGTGCAGTGCAGTGGAATAACTGGTTACATGCAAGTTAACCACAAACTAAATGTAACTGCAATCTGTTACATTTACTGAGAAAAAATAGAATTCGAGTACAGTTACAGATCAAAATGTTGGTGATTGGTGGGATTGCACCTGAATAACTTTGCTTATAGCTTATATGTAGAATGTGACATTGAATCTGCGTCTTTTCACTGCGCATGACTGACTTCTTTTCGCACATTTCTACAAAACACCGGTCAGAAAAGCATAATTTAGGTGCAACACCATCAGCGGTAGGTTGGCTTACAGTCATGTTTTTGATTGGTCCTTCTGTTTGAATTTACACCGCCTCTCATGCGGGCGCGTTGCTCTAGGCGACCTGAGCCTGCCTTTGACCGAGACGAGGCAGGTGGCCGTGTGGACGGACAAGAACGCCTTTCAGCGCTGGAAATTCAACAACGTTTTCTTCATGAAGTCAGAGAAGGGCTCTGACGTCACTGTATACTGTGAAGCTTGTATGGAAATGCTTGATGTAAAACCCGAGGACGCATCTACAGGTAAGTTAACATGAATGCATAAAATGAAGGCCCTCCTGCCCCACCGTGTAGTTTTTCAGCTTCAAAACCTCTGTTAGAAAAGTAATCAAAAAATAATCAAGCTTCATACGTTAAATTGCCTTGATGAAGCAATTAAAAGAGTCACATTACTTTTTACGTTTCTAGTAATCTGTAACTTATTACGTTTCATAAGTAACTTTAGCAACACTGGTGAAATTAGCCGCTGGAGTGTGGAAACTTTAACGTAGACATTCAGACTCAACGATGCATAACTACAAATAATTACACCAGTGTTATGTGGCGCCACTTCAAGAAGTTGTTGTGAGAGGCTGCTCACTGAGCCGTGACAGCCACAGAATATCAAGGTTTCCAGAATATTTCATACCAGGAAGTAAATGATGAATCAAACGGGATAAAAAAAAAAAGAAAAAAAAGAAAACCTACATTCTGCATGGTCGAAATTCCTCAAAAGATACATGCCGTGAAAATAAAGATCTGAGTTATCAATTGCAGCACGAGAGGTCGAAGGGAGACTCGACAGACCTTGATGACAAGGAAACAGAAATCTCTGGGCACAAACACAGAGGCTTTAACCTCAGAGTTCAACACACCCAAAACTGAGCATATGTGCACGGAGAGAAGCCGACGTATACACACTTCTTACATCCATATAAACACGCTTCTCTTTTTAATGAGCCCCAAACACATGTTAACAAGATGGGAGAAGCATGTTTCAAAAGACACCCACAGTATGGCCGCTGTCCCAGCTCTCTGAGCGTTACCAAAACAACTCCTCTCATTTTTCTGCTCTCTCCCTGTGAAGATACCCACATAATGAGTGTGGTTCCAACACTCTTACATGTTCTCCTCTACCCACGGGGACTGAGCCCACAATGCGGGCCCAGTCCCAGCGCTGTGAAGTGACCACTCTCCTCGCAGCAGGACTACTTCTTGTCCCTCCAAATTCTCCTCAAACTCCACTTTGAAGCCATCGCAGCGAGCCGTGTAATAAAAACCAGCATGTCGAAAATTAGAGAAGAAGTGATGGTGTGAATGGGGCCGTTTGTTTGTTCTCACCCCTGTGCGTCTGCCATTCCTCTGTTTTCCACCTTGATTTCGCACTCCTTGATCATAGAACTCAGAATGACCTGTGGAGGAGATCAAACAGACAGACTGAGCTGAAATGTCACCTTCACAAAAACAGAAACTGGATCTCATGATTCAGTAAAAGATCTCTTTTAAGAATGAAATACCACCTATCCAGCACTTGTAAACAGCATGCTTTTAACTACCGGAGTGGTACCAGACACATGGTGTGGCTCTAATTATGTCCAAGCATGACAAAATAAAGACCGTGTATGCATTTTTATGTTGTAATGCACGAATGTTCCAGTTTGGAAAATAGTTCTTCCGGTATGCAGGCTTTGCAGACGGAGTGAATGTGTGGAGAGGAAAACAGTCAGCTGATCGTTAGTCACTCTGGGAAACATGAAATGGGATCGCGTGAGACTCTGAGACGCAAATAAATATGCTAGAGGTGTGTGTATGAGTATGTCTGAGAAAAGAGGTGAGGAGTCAGACCGTCTGTCTTTACCAATCCTGTGCGAGATCCCCTGGAAGTGGGAGACAAGCCTGGCCAATCAGTGTGTCAGGATGCAGTCGACATACTAAATGCATGCGTGTCAGAGTGATTGTCTGAGTGCGCGAATGAAAGCCATGTCGGTGCGTCTCCTGACCTCGTGCTCGGGGGAGAGTTGCTCCATGTCGGCGCGGAGACACCTGAGGCCAGGCAGGAAGTGGTTGACCATCACCTCCTCAGAAATGACTGAGATACACGGGGAGTTAAGGACTGGATTGAAAAACTGATGAACGAGTGTTTTCCTGTTAATAGAATGGAAGTTACAATGCAATCAGATGTGGGTGTTTATTTGAAAATGTAAGAAAAAACGCCATGAAAATAATGAAAAAATACAGTAAAGCCAACCTGTTTTTAAGTGAGCATAAGTAAGGTGAATATATATAGCTTAACAAAGCCAAACTGCTTATGTGCACTGAAAAAATGTGTTTTTCTCACCACATGTACAGACATAGAAACTAAAAAGCTGGTGTCTTTAAGGCCAAGCACTTACATCTGCTATTTGGATAGGGCTTCCAGGCATTACCAGATGGGTGGAGTTTACTTCAGGATTGTTCAAAATGTTCAAAAAAAATCTATCAGTAACATAATATTTTCCCTTCATCGCACAAACATTCTTAAAATAACTGTTGCTATATGGCACCAAAGCGTCTGACACAAAGTTAAAGTTTTCGCCGAACTCTGTCCAGCTGTGTCTGCGTTCTGCCACCTGTCACAGCCGCTGGAGCTACACGGAGCACAGAGTGAACGGGTCCGTATTTTTGGAGATGGGAATGTACAATTTCAAAGCTTGTCGCACTGATTACAAGAGAAAGAAGTGCAGTGGGAGGTAGAGCCTCTGAGGTTAGGGCTATACCTCCTGGACACCACTGCACTGTGAAATCACAGCCTGACAAAGATCCACAGGAATGAACCTCAGACCAGCTGTCCTGCGTGTGTGTGTGTGTGTGTGTGTGTGTTTTGGACCTGGGTGGGGTGGGGTTGACAGAAGAGAAAGACAAAGAAGAGAGAGGGCAAAACAATGTGAGACAGGAGAAACAGCACAGAGTGAAAGAACAGCAGAGGAGGAGGATGACAGCGGCGGCGGAGAGGTAACGTAACCGTCAGCGCTATGCTGGGAACTGCTGCTGAGGACTGACGCCGCTGTTCAGTCCATTCCTTCTCTCACGCTCCTTCTCCCTCTCTCATCCTTTCCTCTGCTTAACCAACCCTGTAATTACCTCTAGCCCCAAAATGGAGGCAGCTTATTTTCCCTTTCTCCTCCTGCCAAATGACAGGCAAACTCTGCCAACACACACACACCGAACCACACACTCAGGCACCGAGGCCACGCTGATACGCACCACGCAGTTATACCGGAGCACATCTAACCAGCGCAGCGAGCGTTTGACCAGTTATTCTGACAGCCTTCCCGGTGACTCACTGTTACGACAGCTAACCCTGAACCCGAGCCAACCTTGACACAGATTTCTAGTAAATCCTTTGGAAATACATACAGTACAGTAGTTAAAAAAGCACTAGTGAGCTGACCTCTCGGAAACCGTGGACCATTATTTCCTCTGGGTCTCACAAAGTTATCTAACTGTTGCACATGTAAGAACACAGCCAGTGCTGGGGCTATAAATAAAAACCCTGAGGAGATTCGATCCAAACTGACCAGCTTATGACCCGGCTTGCGCAGACGGTTAAGTCCGACCTATAGAAGGATACAGCAGCAGGAGAGGGCGCTGTAGGCCTCGAACAGCTGGGTGGCGATGTCAATCCTCTTGCTCTCCACCGCCTGGCTGTTGTTAGCCAGCGCCAGCTTGTGAAGGTGTGGCAACACAACTAGAGTTGCGAAAAATTTTGAGAACACAGAGAAAACGTTAGCGCGCAGGAAGAGCACATGATACACAAACTGAAGACCAACTGCTTCAGCTGCTGTTCACGCTGATGCACGACTCATTGTCTGTAACCGTGTTACATTTTGTACACTCTTGAAAATGAGATGCCAGATCTCAAGAGGCTATATCAAATTCATGAGAGGCAGGGCAAAACATTTAGACAATTTTTTTATACGTTTTTATGTATTTTGCATCCTTTACTTACACTCATCTCTAAAGCGGGGCTCTGCGTTGGGTCCGACTCTTCCAAATGTCCTGATGATCTCCATGTGCAAAGAGTGCTGATCTTGGTACTGAGGGTCTTCCAGGAACGATGCCAACTGCATTTTAACACGCTCCAGCAGCTACACACACACACACACACACACACACAAAGCACATTTATACATGTTTTACAATGATCGTTACAAAAACAATCCATCTCATCCAATTCAACGTGTGCATATTAGGCACGTGTGCAGTTTGGCAGTTAGTTTCCTACCTCTTTTTGTGTGACAGTCTCCATGATGGTACCAAAGGCAGGGATAGTGGATATCCTCACTGAGCTAAAAGCAGCAGGAGAGCAAGACAATGTTTTTTTTTCATTCATAGTCACTGTGTCACTATAGTAAGTGTTCTCCAATCTCTTGATTAGCATGTCTTTAAGCCGGAATCAGAAGGAGTCAAATATCTGCAAATTATTTTCAGATTTATTTGAAAAATCACAAGATTGTTGGGTTGTAACCTCGTTATCCACGGCCTCAGGTTATGTTATTAGTTAAGAGGCTAATATCAGGTGTCCTGGGGCTTAATCAGATTTTTCAAACAATGCTACTAACTAATTCAAATATTGACTGAAATGATGCATTTTATGCATTTCTTAAAATGGCACGTTTAATACCAAGTGAGCATCAATGCTCAAACCACAAAGAAGAAAGTTTAATCAAAATAAAGTAAGCAACTACAGTAATGAGTGAGGCGGTTGCTCATGTAGTGGACTGCTGCGTAAGCCATGCAAATTATTACATGACCAGAGGCTGTGAAATTTAAACCAGATGACCTCTCAGTGCCATATTAATATTTAACTGACTGCCAACTGCAAGTTGGGCTTCACTTTAAACACCATATTTCTAACTGTGTTACTGATCTAGTAAGTTTACATCTGACCCGACAATTGCAATGATGACACATCTGATTAACAATGACCTGTTCAGATTACTTAAAATCTGGCAGAATACAAAATTATCTGTTTCAAAACCTCACAAGTATGAAACTAGCTAAATTCTACAAATAATATTTGACCCAGGTCTATACTGAACGATCTACGATCAGTGTCATTTCCATTTGTCAACTCCTAACTATTTCATAACTGACTATACTCACCATATCATTCTTGAGCCAACAGCTTATCTAAATCAAAGCTAAAAGATAACAATCCTGAAGATAAAGGGGTCCCTGCTACATTTAACAGGGACCATTTAATTCCCAAATCCGTCATACAAAATACAAGAAAGTTGTAATTCATGATAAAAAAATTCTGACAGTGATCAATGATTAGAATGAATTGTGACGAGCAAGATTAATGGTTGCTGTTAGGGTTGGTGTTAGATAATCATTCCACTGTCAGTAGGAGCGGGAAAGACCAAAGGACAGTTTCTTTCTTTTTACTCAACAGTCTGCTAATCAGGTGGAAACAGCAAGATATCATGCCGAAAAATCAATAAATTTCACCCAAAATAAAGAACGTGTCTCATGATTTTTATGTTCAATCTACAAGTTGGGGACAAGAGCGTTCCCATTAGCATGGCATTTCAATACAGAGAGGGATGAAATGAAAAGGGCTGCATTCCAACAGTGTTGCCACTAATTTCATCATCTTGTCTGATCACAAACATAGAGGCTGGATGTACACTGGCAGCCCCCCCAAAAAATCTTTTACTCATAGGAGACGTGATCTTTGAACAGTATAGCTAAGAGGATTGTCTCCTGTTTATACCGCAATGAAAATGTCAAATGTGAGCAACAAGTTGGATCTAAAGGAGACTGAATTTTTTATTCAATTTAAAATGTTTCAGATCAGTGGACGGGCGCAGGTTGCTTTCTTTTTCTAGCGCCCGTTCAAGAAGACACTGCTTTACACTGAAAGGATGCAGCCCACAAAATGAGAATGTTTACAGAGAGGTTGTCTTGTGTCGATTGACTCACAATTCAGGCCCACTGCACAGAGTTATAAGGGCCGGAGCCGCCCGGCGATCTACTAATGCTTCGCTCATGCCTCGGAGAACCAACTGCAAACCCACCACACAGCGGGATGAGAGAGAGAGGGAGGGGCAGGGTGGGAGGAGACAGGAGGAGGTAGGGAAGGATAGAGGGTGGGAGGAGAGAGGTGAGAGAAGAGGATACCAGATAGACGGGATGACATGGAAGAGGGAGAGAGAGAAAGGATAAAACTGAGAAAGACGGGGTGAAGACAACCAACCGCGAGCTGACGGCTTGGTCGGGAGGAGGGGCCCTGCTTAAACTGAGTGGGGTTGGGGGAAGAGGAGGAGGAGGAGGAGGAGGGGACGGCTTACAGATGAGCATGCTGGGATTGTGCGAGCACAAATCTGGGCCGGATAGAGTTGCAGGCTGATGAGGTGACGAGAGCTGGCGTGGGTTAGTGTTGCAGATTGATGACGCGGACATGCAGAGTGTTAGTGTTAACAGTGGTTACGCTGATGAACTACCCCAATGGGCCAGGCCTAAACCTTAACAGGAGCAACTCCGTACAGCCACTGAAATTACGCCAGGAGAATTAAAAAGGGAACACAGGGAATCTGGCATTGAAGAATGAAGTCGATATCAAATGAAATAAAGGATTGATCAGTGGAGGCTTGAGGAATAGGTTGGTGCTGGATTAGCTCCTGGCAGGTGCGGCCTTGTTTCATTGTGATAGTTCTCAGGCGGCAGAGAGAAGGGGGGAGAGAGACGCGGCGCGGTTTATTGTTGTCGTTGTTGTTGTTCCACTTACATTTCAGGGTCGGAGGACAGTGTGATGAGAGCCGGCACCACTCTCTGAGCTACCAGCGTCTCATTCACCCCCTTCACCAGCAGCTGATCGGATTGGACAGAGCCAGCCGTGATGTCACAGAGGTGGGCGGGGCATTGGGACAAGAGCGAGCAACACCGCCAATAGATAGAGAGAATAGAAAAGAAAAAAAACAAACAAACAAAACGAAGCAAAAACAGAAAAGGGGGAGGGAAAAAGAAAAAAAAAACAAACACAAAAAAAGATAGGAAGAAAGTGATATACAATGACAAGAACCATAGCTGCAAGGCACGGAACGGCACTGCATGTGTCAAGCAAGTGTAAGTACACACACACACACACACACACACACACACACAATCACACACGCGCAAACAAACACACACACACACATGCACACGCAGGTATGCAGAAGAAATGGCAAAGCCAACATAGCTAAACTGCACAAATACTTTAACATTATGGTGAGCATAAAGCTGTGGGCTCTTCCACAGACTCCAGGTCAGATTAGCATTGCACTCATTTAAATGGATTAAATTGCTGACAGTAAATTGATCTGATCTGAGATCTGTGGTAGAGGACCACATTTCAACCCACAGTTTTGACAATGGTGGACAGCTAATCACTATGGAATGGTGACAGTGGGGTGTGTGGGAAAGGGAAAGGGCAAGTATTTCACAGAACAGGGGGACTTTCACCACTCCTCCTCCCCCCGTATTTAGATCAGCATAGGCTCGGTTCTACTGCTATACCTACATCCTCGTGCCAACATTTGACCTTTAAGTGTGCACAAATCTCAAAGGACAGGGAGATGTGACTTGTTATTTCTCATGGCTTGGGCCAAGACCTTTGCCTTGGGAACCTGGCTCAAAAATGAATACAATCAGTGGAATCAAACTGCATGAAAGAAAAACGGGAAGCAATCATCTCCCTTAAAAAATAACAGCAGTATTGTGTTTCCACAAGACCTGAAATACTGAAAAAGTAAAAAAAAAAAAAAAAAAAAAATTCATGAGAAAACATTTCTGTTTGAATTACGCTGTCCAGCGGCACTGAAAAGGAACAGGCCTTAAGCTCCTTTCACTACACTTTCAGGTCGCTGACTGTAGCCTTTCTCTGACATGCAGCAGATATTTATGTAGTCAGTCCTGAGACCGGTGCACAGTGAAAGGTCTGACGTTAGCTGCAGGCAGGTCTCGCCGCACAGTTGCAACCAGCGCGATGGTAAGCTACAGGAGTCTTTACCCACACTCATAAAACAGAGTAGCTAAATATTAAAATGCATGTTAAACAGCAGCAATAGCAAGCAGAGCTAGCACATGTACAGCAAATACGGAAACATGTGAACAGTTTCTATGATGTAGGACTGCACAATTGTGTATAACTGTATGATCAACAACACAGTATGCATAATTTCATTTAGCATGTATTGTCTATTGCAAAAATAAGATGGACAGGATAATTACATAAAAATAAATAATCCCAAATTAATCTGGATTAGTATTTATACTACTATATTTATCCATAATTGTGCAGCCATGTTAGATTCTACTAGTATACAGTTTGTAGTATCAGTAACAGTCATTATTCTTATGGCTTGCTAAAAATGGAAAAACTGTATCAACAATGACACATTTTAGCTGGTATTTATGTAAATAATATCTGATTGAAACTCCAAACATCCGTGATCAGTCCAATACACCGTCTGTGTGCGTCTGTGTGTGTTTTGTACCTCAAACATCCGTGCCGCAGTGCACCGGACCAGTGCAGAGGTATGGACGACCCCGTACCACAGAACAGTCAGTAACAACTCATGGTACACTGGGTTGGCACTGAAAACAGAGCGCAGCATGACTACTGGGCAGCGCTGTGGCAGCGTGATAAAGTTCATGTACACAGCATCAGAAAGGGTTCAGCCTTCTACTGTACAGAACGACAGGAGTCCACTGTTGTCAGATTATCAGAGGTGTCTGATTGTACTGAGGTTTATAATATCGCCATCGCGTTACAACAATTAAGATTGTCAGAGAAGTTAATCAAGCACATCCCTGTTGAACTTGATCACCTGTAATAGTTTTCATTAAATATGTGTTGTTTTTGACATAGTTGACGTGCAAGCTATGAGACATTAACCACGTTCCCTCTGGATGCTTAAAGAGAGGAGATCAAATCTGCGTCAGAAGTCCTTATTAGTGAAAGGAAAATTCAGCATCTTTTATCTGACATTGCTATCGTGACACATTACTTTAAAATGAGTGCTCCAAAGAAACTTAAAAAACAACAACAAGCTCCAGTCCAAGCATGACTCAAAACACACCCTAAGACCAGGGAAATGTTTGTCTCCTGACTCACTGAATTAAGTTATTATGAGCAAATACAGGATAAGCCACAAGATAAAGGTAGCCCTATTTAAAATGCATACTCCTTCACTGCAAACAGGCCATAATAATGACAAGTAATAACACAGCAAAACGTGAATACCCCACATAGAAATGAAAAAAAAAAAAGTTCACTGCTGTGATGGAATTTGAGAATTTAGTTTAAAAAAAAATATTCTTTATGTGATTAAAACCCAGACATGTGTAAAAAAAAAAGTACATATGTTGTCTGATACTGAAGTTCTAGATATGTGTATGGTATTTGTGCCTGTAGTCAAGTTGATTTACAGGTAAAGCATCAATTGGCTCTGATTATTTTCAAAACACGTGCGTCTCAATGTTAAAAACAATATAGTTCAATTGTCCATTTTTAGTATTTTCATAAATGACTATGGTCCACACAGGGCAGAATAACAGGCCACTGTTGGTTATATAGGAATGTATGCGTGTCTCACCCCAGCTCTACAAACGAGGCCTTCAGGCTGTCGAGAGGTGCGTGGGACAGAGACAGGGTTGTCATAACATCCTCCAGGAAACCCACCAACAACTTGCGATCCTCCTCCTGTGCAGAAATCATAGAATCACGTCCGTGGTAATGCAATTACATAAACGTCTACATCGTACAAGTGTGTGAAAATTTCTACGTCTCACTTGGGGAGCTTTGGAACAGCAGACATCACGCATACTGAACACATAGTGAACATGTTTTATTGGCATGTTTCAGAAGTGCTGCGTCATTTTGTGACCCTAAAGTCAAAACAACAACAAGAGGCAGCTTGATGTGTTTGGCGTGGATTTTCCCTCGTGACAGAGAACAATAACCCAGAGTGTAATGTGGTTCACACTCTACATACTGTAAGACAGATGAGAGAATATTCAAGATGTCAACCAGCTATATTAGGGCCGTACCAAATAGTCTGAGGTTTCATTCCACCTCTAAATCAACATACAAATGCTGGGCAGCTTTTTTTTTTCTTTTTTTTGCATGTCTATTCATTCTGTTTGAACTTGGTTTTTGCACAGTTTCAAATGAAGGCTACACTAATATATTAGTATTACACTATTTCTAGAATCTGATTCCAGTGGTGGCTGTGTAGATCTTTAAGACCAACTTATTACAGACGATTCACTACAATTCACGATTTTGCAGCCCCTCGCTATGTAGAGGAAATCACACACTTACTGACATACTGTAGATTTATTGTGCAAGACACCAAAATGTACCACAAGGTATGACTCTGACGATAAATCAGCTTGAAGTGCTCTCTTCAGCTGATTTTAGGTCAGCTACTGTTCAGCTGTGGCCCTCGATTCATTTACCTGGTTGTAACAAGTGAGCACTCCAGTGGCATAGATGGGGACTGTTGCTTTGGTGAGAATATCATTCCCTGCTGAGGCATCTGAGAGGGGAATGAAACAGAACAGGTAAAACGAGAATACAAATCTAACTGCAGCTAATAAAATTTTAAAAAGTAGTTGTTGCATTTTTCTCCATCAAGCCAGAGCTGCTATCAAACACCATTACAGCTGTGCTGGACATGTCACGTGAATTACCATCATCTGTTTTTGCCCAATTAATCCTGGAAATACACCAACGTGCAACACGCTGGGCCTTTTATATTTTGCGATAGGCATTCGGTAACGTGACTGTGTCTGTGACAATGTGTCTACAGCATACATTATATTATTGTGGTTTTGCAAAAATCTACTGGAAAGGACCGCAATGTAAGGTCACAATGACTTAAACACAGACAGGATACAAAACACATTTCATAAATGGCCACAATACCAAAGCTAAATCACTTGGCAGCCAGCTGAGACCAAGCACCTCTTATAACTACAGAAACATGTCCGGAAAAAAAAAAAAAAAAAAAAAAAAAAAAAAAGGAAGGGAAACACCCATAACTGACTCCAAATAACTTGTTTACATCAACAGTGTCTGCGTCTGAACTCCACCTACCAAAATTCTCTGGAGGGAGCTGAGAAAATCTGACAACAAATGGCCATCTGTGTATATGTGTAGGTTCAATCTGCACTCACCAACATTCTCTTCAGAGAGTCGCAGGATCTCTTGGAACTGCGGTTTGACCTGAAAAGGTCGTGAGGATAAACATAATGTCATCACTACACTTCTAGATACCATTGACATTTACTGCGAAGCACTATTTTAAGCACAGTGCTCAATACCTGGAATAGATTTCTGATGAATATCTTTACGAGGTCAGAGAGAGGGACAGTGGTTACAACCACTGCTCCTGGACTTATAGTGAACTCCTGAGAAATACACAATCCACTGTCTGCTCTTGAACGCTACTGTTAAGAATAATGTCAACTGCAGACCCTTTGCACATTCGTAACTCCCTACATTACTCACACTTAAAAGTTTACTCTATAGCTTGCAAATAAATACCTCTGACATCGACAAACAATCAGCCTTTTGCATCATTGCTGACAGGTGACTGTGTTGTATAAGACTACTGTACACATCAGTCAACTCAGGAGCGAAAGTGAAGAAAGGCAAACAAAAAATAGTGCATGCATTTTGAAAATGGATTACATCATTCAGCAATTAGAAAATCTGTGGGATCTTTTTGGATTTTTAAGTACAAGGAGGGGGGTTGAGATAAGTTGAACTGTGAGAGACAGCGCCTGTTGAGACCAGAGTGCTGCGGTACCAGTTTTCGTATTCTCGGGCGACGAGTCGTATGATTTTACCTTAGCGTTGGTAAAAATCTTGCCGAAGGTGCGGCAGAACCTCCAGAAGAAGCGAGAGAACTCGTGAACGCAGGTCGACGACGTCACATTGATGCGACCCACGATCTCAATGAGCTGAGGAAGGCTGGAGACAAAGCGGACAGATAATCAGCATGCATGTGACTGTTTGCATATGCCTTTGTGTACAAAGCTGCCTGTATACAGACATGTCTTCACACTTTCCTGTGTGTGTGTGTGTGTGTGTGTGTGTGTGTGGGAAAGCATTTCTCACAGTTGGTTGACCACCCATAGCAGGCTGTCCCAGCCGGTGGTTCCTTCATGCTCTAGCTGGTGGTCGTAGAGTAGCAGCAGGGCACTCAGCATCTCTCTGCTGCCGATGATGGTTGCCACGTCCTGGAGGGGAGAAGCTGGCCGGGGGAAGCGGGTCACTGCAGGACCAAAGACGCAGGGGCAGAACGGAAACTCAGGGAATGCACTGCTTTAAGAATTACTACTTCTATTTGACTTCTCCTTGTGTGTGTGTGTGTGTGTGGTTGTCCTACCCTCTATTGCAGGTATGTCTCCGTGGAGTTTGGCTCTGCTGGTGAAGGGTGCGTTCTGCAGCACCACAGCAAACAGAGGAGGGATGAGAGACTGCAGGGCCGACAGGAACACGTGTAGCTTGTGTTCATCCAGACCGTGTTCTCCTTGCTGCAGAAAGAGAGAGGAAAGTTCTCCTTACAATTTACATTTATCTATCTTAACAAGGCTTTTCTGGTGCAAACAGCAAACTCAATTTTTATCATCAAGAAGGGATGGGAAAGATTCTCAGGTTTTAGGTCCAGCAAAGAAGTTAGAAGCGCACAGACACTTACCGTAAGGAGCTTCTCTATACGTGCCAACAGAGAAGGGATGAGCGCAGACTGCAGGGTGCCCAGCTCTGTGGTCCAGGCAGCAAAGGCGGGAATGAAGACCTGGTGGACTGCGCTGACCACCCGCTCCGATGGGTCCCCAAGTGAAAGCAGCATCAGCTCAAAACCCTGGAAGACAAGCACAAAGAATTACTGTTTTTTACATTGTTGCTGCAACACTGTCTAAAAACAATTTTAAGAAACAGAAAATAGAACATTCTGACACATTTCCTCTCTCAAAGCATACCTGGGAGTACTTGTCAGGGTCATCAATGTAACCCATGATAATCCCCAGACTCTTGACCACAGCCTCCCTGACCATGTCAGCCTTGTCCTCAGCCAGCATCTGCTGCAACATGGACAACACCAAGGAGCTACGGATCTCCTTCTGCAGGGGCAGAAAGCAGGATTAGATTTTGATTTTTGTAATATACGTGCATGCAAAATCTCTTTTTTTTACTGCTGTGAGCACAACATGTTCTTACAGGCAGGTATGGTGCTAAGGCTCCACAGGATTCTGCCACCAACAATCTCCTCTCTGGATATTTGTGGTTTATCTGCAGAAGAAGAGAGCGTTTAGAGGGAAAAGTGCTGAGAGAAACACGGCAACAGAAGTTGAAAGGAGTAGAGAAGCAGACTGGAGGGCAGCCACCGTGGAATGGAAACAACTCCTGTATCATCAACACGCTGACCCTGTGGAAACCGCTACTGGTCTTTCTAGTCTGATTCTCAGCCTCCAAACTGCTGGCAGCTGTTGTTGCCATGCATGTGCCGCATGAGGTGACACAGGTGGCGATGAAAACAAAACTGATATCACATTGAAGTCAGGGACACCATGGAGGTAATGATAGTGATAGTTCTGAATTAGCTTATGCAATTACAGCAACAATGAACGGTATGCTCAATGCAAGACACAACTGAGATCTTTATTCTAATATATTGTAGGATGGAATATTTTTGCAGAGCAAAGTAAAAACAATTAAAATAGGCATGGTTAACATTAATGCTCTAGTCTTTGTACTGAAATAGAACATAGAAAAGCACCGGCATTGCATTTTTTTAACAGGTGTAGGCAAAGCCCCCTCTGTATTACCATGGAGAATCAGTGGCAGCACATTCAATAACAAAGGCCACCTGCAGTGTATGTGCTGTACCTGTTCCCAGCACTGAGGAAGTAGTTCGGCCTCGACTCGTGTGGGACCCACGTGCCTCGCAAACGCAACGCACCCCGTCAAGATCATTTGTCTTTGGAAACACAGAAACACATGAGAAGACACGGCCGGAAAGATTGATTGTTTTGCCTTCTCTTAATGCTAAACAGTAAGATCCACCAGCACGATAAACTGCATGCATGTTAGTTCTGTCTACACACACAAACATACACACCTCTGCTCATCGTCTGGTCTCTTGATGAGGTTAAAGAGGATGTGGAGGAGCTGGTCTCTTTCTTTAGGCTCTGGGTGAAGGCAGGCGGTGCACAGGATGAGTGGGATCAACTCCTGAAGGAGAAATGAGGACAGAGAAACAGAGAGAGAAGTGGCATCAGTTTACTTTGCATTAAGGAGAGTGAGGTCGAAACACGCAGGGAGAGGACGGTCGGTAGCGGTCAAGCAGGCCCAAGGTCTATGGAGGACGGGGGATAGGAAAGGGGGAGAAGGGGTTTGTTAAAAAGAGGAGAGAAAGTGGGAAAGTCACAGGGAGAAAGTAACACAGGGGGTCACCTTTGAAACCAACAGGAGTCCGTCAGAAAACATGCTTACCTTCAAAACCTTGGACTCATTTAGCTTTGGAGTCACACATACACAGTACAATTAGAGCCACGTCCTGCAGAAACTTACATACTGACACAGCTGCATATAGACAGACACACATATACATATTACACTAGCTCCCCTACTACAACAAAGCTTTATCCCAGAGTTCACACAGAGTTTATGGACCTTCCAGCCAGAGGGGAGAGAGCTCAGCCGCCCTTGATACAGGGCCTCCATGGCCAAATTGTGGTCAGCCCTAAATTCCCGCCACACACACCCAAATTAGAGAGTGCACACAGAGTTAAAAATATGTTTTTTTTTTTTCAAAAAAGAAAAAAAAATCTGTTTTTTTCCAGGAAGATATCATATGTTCTTGCCAAGCGCTGGAAGAACAAGCAAAACCCCAACGCTGGATGGACATATGGACCTGACAGAGACGCGTAAAGATAGGCTGTGATGAGTCACTCGCTCAACCCTGGACAAACCCTCTGAAGTTGGTGCCATGTTGGCTATATTTTCAGGAGTAAAAATATGGCATTTAAGAATCAGAGGGTCGTTTTAAGTGGTTGCATGACAAGTTCAATAGGGGTGAAATTTAGCTCAGGCGTCAAAAAGCAGCAAAAGCCTTCAAATGAACTGAATTCAGTCCAATTTAACTGTCAAATTCAATTATCCTCTGACCTGGCCTCAAAAAAATACCATACAAGAGGCATTTCTGGAGACTTACAGTACCAGCACTGGCCTGATAAAACAAATAAAGGAATTCATAAACAGCACACATCTGAAAAGCCAGAACCCACGCTAACCTTGTTCTATTTCTGTGTGAACGCCTGTGTTTCTGATGTGAAGACTCCTTCAGGAGGTTAAACATCTGACCAGCCCTGGATAAACATTGTGGGCAGGTGGAGTGGACAGCGCGACGCCAGCACCCAGAGGCGAAGGGGGCCTGATGCTTTACTTCAAAGAGCAGAGCTACTGCAAAAGGCCCACTATGGGCATCCAAAGGTGGCACTTTTGGATTCTGATGCCCAACACCCACATTCCACCTTAACAGCTCTTACCAAATCTTTAATTATTATCAAATTTACAGATTACTGTCTCACATTTAAAAGAATCAAATGAAGTGAATAAGTGCTGGTGTTAACGTCAATCAAATGAAAATACAGGAAACTCTCTGATACAGTGAAGCTTAATTAAATATTCATACTACACGATAACACAACCCTTACAATGTTTTATGTATTATATATCTGATCTATGATCTGACTTGCCACGCAGGCTTCCCTCCTCCAGATGTCTGTTGTTTTCAGTGACTTTTCTCTTTGTCTGATGTCTGTCACCTGAGTTATACCTTAACTTCTAATCTCTTGTCTTGGACCAGTGCTGATAAAACTGTCAATGGTCTTTGTCTTGCCAGTAGTTCGTTAAAGATCACAGTCAATCCGGGCGGCAGAAAAAGGAAGTCGATCATTCCATCTTATATTTACTCTCTTTATAGCTATACTACTCCTTTGGAAAAACAAGACAAACCCTTTTGTTTATATTACATGGAATTAAGTAGCAAATGACCACAGATTAAGCCTTTATCCCCAAAAGACAAAGGAAAACACAGGGAATACAGAGCTAAAGAGAATGTACATCACACTGAGCTACAGTGCAGCAAGCTATATTGAAGAAAAACATTATGTTTAATGATTTACAAAGTCTGATATTACAGCCAGGTGGCAGGCAGAGTTTCAATGCATCATTCCACCGTTTCAAGTCAAACACCTCTTGCTCTTAAGTGGGTGTCACATTCAAACAACAACAAGGTGTGTCCCCAGGCTCGTGGTGGTTCGAGAGCTTCAGGTTTCAAGATGGAAGCAGCTGTGTGTGTACCCACTGTCATAGCTGGTGTATCTAACGGACACGGAGCAAAGTCCACACCTCTCAAGAAGTCACTCATTCGTGCACTCAGCTCAGTGTGCTTTTTGATTTTGCAAAGAGATTAAGTTCTCCATAACTGTAGTGTCTGATTAAAATAACATGACCATAATGATATGCAAAGCAGCCCGACTGAGAACTACTCCGACCAGACTTACCTCTTTCCAGCTCTCCATTTTGTGTCCTATCAAGTTACAACAATCCATGCGCAAAATTCGGGCGCATGGTGTTTGTACACACGAGGGCACACACAAACACAAGTTGCATGCAAGCAGTTACACGTAGGCAGGACACCTGTGCAGGTGTCTGCATTACAGCTTGCAAGAAGTAATAGCTTGTTAATGCTTAAACAAAAAATCTCCTTCCCTCGTTTTCTCAGAGGACGCTAACATTCAACTTGGGATAATGTTCCCTTAACAGTTCTAGAAGAAAAGCTGGTTTACAGCACACCTTATATCAAGGAAACCCACTTATCTTTGGATTTATTTAGTCATAAAAATATAGCATAAAGCTTCTTTTAAATAGGCTGCTAGAAAATGTTATGAGATTAGTTATTGCAATCACTTAAGAATATCAAAAGCTGCTTAAATTGATTAGAGTTGCAGCAAATAAAAACAGACAGGGAACACATCAGAAAAGGATAGAGTAAAGGTACACTGGGTTTAAGTGACATACAGTACAAGACCCACCTTAGGCTAAAACTGCTTACCCCAGGCCATCCTTTCATGTTGGTTCATATTTTAGCAATAAATCAATTATTCAAATTTACTTTTATGACGACAGTCATGAGCACTTCATGTCAGAGCTACTGCTTATTAAAAAAAGAATAATTCTGGCAAGTCAGACCCTGTGCGACAGCAGTTGTAGCCAACAGGAGCTGAACGTCATGCAGATGAGTGCGTGAAAGACTCACCTGGCAAAGATGTGCAACCATTCTCTAGAAGAGAGGCATGCATGAGAGTGAGAGAATGAGTGAGACGAAAAGAGAAGAATAAAAATAAAACCAGTGAAGGCAAACAGGACACCAAAACGCGAGTGGGGGGGGGCAAAAACAGCAGAGGAGAACGGATGATAACACTGGTGAAAACATAACGGCGTCAGACAAATAGGGTGAAATTCCCAAACAATAGATAGACACAGGTCAGCTGGGTATTAGCAGGTTTAAAAATGTCTGTTTAGCACTGCAAAATTCTAAATGAGCTCTTTATTCAGCTTGCTGGTGAAGCACAATCTGCAAAGGACAACAAGGATAAAGGTGCTAAGTGCAGCTTTAGTACATTACATTCAAGACATTAGTGTGATGATCAAAAACAAAGCAGCTATTGCGCCAATTAGAGCAATGCCAAGACGACTGGCAGCCTCGCCTTGCGGCACAAACCAAGAAGAGGGTGGTGCTCTTTCAAAGCAAACAGACCTAAATATTTCACACAATGGCAGGTGGTGAAATGGGTGAACCAACAGCACTTTTAAAAAAATCACTTTCAGCATGTTTTTACCCTTCAGCAAAGCTACAAAGAAAGATTCTGACTAGAGATGCAACATCCACGTTTTCATGAGGTTCGTGAAGAACGTGGTATCTGGCACTGAACTGACTACATAAATCGAATGGGATAAGATAATATGTGTTATATTGGTGTTATCTTGACATTCATTTACAAAGGTATCACACCAACGAATGATTATGCTACACATAGCACCATGACACTTAAAGGCTGTTTAGAATCGGTTCACTGCCCATCCACAAAGACACTGTTTGGATGGGAAGTTGCAAGCTGAAGATGACTGCGCTCCCTGCAGCTCTCCCTAAATTTCCCCCCTGCTTCGCCTTGCTGCTGTGTGTGTATCTATTGGACATGAAAGAAGCCTGTGATGGTGACAATAATGAGCGGGATACAGGGAGAGGAGGAAGATGAGCAGGAGGAGCGGCAGAAGCAGGGTTACCTCTCGTTTAGCAAGAAGCACATTAGGGACAATGTGAGGGAGACAGCGGCCCAGCATCAGCATCACACTCTCCTCGCTGTCTGCTATACGAGACACCTGGAAATGAGAGACATTACTACATTATTGTATATGCCACAACAGGACAGGTTTTACAAAGTCTTCATGAAAGAGCGTGTGAGCTGACCTCTGCTCCGAGGCGGCTGTCGGAGCACATTCTGCAGAAGGACAGCAGGGCTTGCAGGAAGGCCGGGGATAACTTCCTGCAATACCACAAACAACAAGATACCAAAAACAGTCACTACAGTCTGGACCGCTTAATCTGTACTCCACGAGTAGAGATCGCCCTGACCACTGAATGACTGAGGATTGGACGGGGCCACCCTGCCAGAGAGCTTTGTGCTGTCACTCTCCCATGTCAATGCTGTGTATTTCAGTGCAATGAGAAAATACATATATCTATAGATAGATGGAGTTTGGCTACGTTGCAGCAACACTGGCCCCTGTTCAATTGCAAATGGTTTTAACTGGATTTTGCTCCTGATGGAACGGCACAAGAATCTAAAGGTTTCAAAAGGGAAATATATGAGTGGTATATGTTGGAAACACAGCTTTCCATTGACTGGATGATAAATTAGCTGTTGGTGCAGCAAACATAATGAAATGTTTATAAATGACCAAAAGCCAAATGTTCACTTCCTACAAGGACTGCTATGTGTTCTCAGGAAATGAAGTGAGTTGCATTTTCACACAAGAGGGCAGCCTTTCACATAAGAAGTTCTGCTGTGCTGTCCATTGTGGCTACATTGACTGATAACTACCTCCATCTAGTGGCTACGTTTAGTAACTACACTGAGAAGAGCAGTTTGGCTGCAAGAAGTAGGTACTAAGTATTCTGATGGTTATTTTGTGCTTTCCTGACAAACTGCACTATTAACACAAGGATTGTGTTTCTATCTTTCTATGCAGGATGAATAAAGAATACTTTGGATAGTTTGGATACTTGAAAGCTGCAGATATTTGTTTACATTTTTTAAGTTTTCTGAACGGTTGAATTTCCACCCACCTGTTAGGTTGATCAAACTGGACGGGAGGCCGGCTTTTAAGCTTGTTGTGGGACTGTGGGTGGGCATGTGATGTGTTCTGAGTAGAGGGGGGGTCCAGGACAGTTTCAGGCTCCGAAACCCCCCGGATGTCCAGATACTGGCCGTTATCTGTAGGAGGCTGAGGGTAAAACTAGATTAGGTCTAGGGGTTTAAGGCCTTTTGCCAAATGACATCAAGAAACCTGCAAGTTCGCTGGAAGCACTTAAGTGAGTTTTAAGGGTCTTTTTTTATTCTTATTACAGAACACTAGTCTGCGCATTAGATATTCAAAGTGACCACATACCACAGAGAGAGGGTCAGTGGAAGAAGCGTTGGTGGTGGAGGAGGAGCAGGGGTTGGGCGTATTCTGGGAGCCCAGGTCCAGAGTGGTTGGAGGTGGGGAGGAGACAGTCCTCTTCAGTGTCTGAATCTCACTGTGAGGTAGGGGAAAGGAGACGAGAGAGGACACTGTTAAGTTGTGGCAGAACACTCTGGCAAAATGGCTCAACAAATCTGGATTGTGGTACAGCAAATTTGTATGAATCCTGATGGTAGCAATTAAAGACTGCACATGGAAGGAAAATAAGTTCCACTAATGCATCGGAGAAGGGTTTCCTCTGTAATTTCATGCAACAGTGGTTTCCCATGCTGGTTCCACCTCATGGCCTGTTTTGGTCACAGTTACGGTAGTCATGTGGACTGAAGTGCTGAAAACAGTTTTAGATTTTAATGGATGCCTCTCATTCCCCCATGGAAAATGCTCTTGTTGTAATGGCATTTAGCTGCTATGAATAGAGAGGAACGTTTCAGCATCATAGCATACCAACAGTGGTAATATGATTAATAGCGTATAAAGCCATCTCAGCCAGCCGTACATACTGATTCACTTGTAAATTAGCACAAACATGCACTCAGGCACACACCTCTGCAGCTTCTTGAGCTGCTCAGCTAGGCTCTGCTTCTCATTGTTGAGGAGGCTTATCTGGTACTCCAACTCCTGGACGACTTCTGTCTGTTGCTAAAGAGAGACAAAAAGATTGCAGACACTTTATTACCGCAGCTCAAAAGTAGGTGCTCCAACGATAGGTCAAAACTGTTTGTGAGCTGGTGATATTTCTGACTTTACTGAAAAGAGGAACCGTAGCCTTTTACTGAAACAATGTGATTGTAGAGGCGGTAATTAACTTTTTCATCATCATCATCATCATCATTATCATTGCAATTCTGTGGACGGCCTCCACTACTCTGCTGTGATGAGTCAAAGCAATTGACCTTCAATTCAAAGAGTGTGTGCATGCACAAAAGAGCGTGAGCAAAAAGGACTGTGTGTCTCTGATAATGGAATATCAATCTCTATCTTTGGGATATCAATAATTTTCTGCTGACAAAACTTTTGATGAAGCCAAATTCAAATATCACACTGACTCACTCATTAAGGTAAAGCCGGAAATCACACCTGGACGCAAGGTAGGACTCGTGAAGAACTGCACACAGATGAATTAAACCCACACGTGTACATACACAGCCACACACAAACCTGTTGTGAGAGGTCAGGTTTCTTCGGGGGATCTTGGGCGATGCAGTTTCCTGGGAGATCGCCAAAATCCACCCCGACTGACGCGTCAACCATGTCCCGAGGAGAAGGGAGGGGGGTACCACAGTTCCTGTAGAGCTGCAACAGGTCAGGTGGTTTTGGGATGTTGAGGCCGACGTCATCCCACAACTCAAAGTCCTGGAAACCAAACAATGAAATAATATTAGCTTGTGGCAGAAGAGGGGTGGGGGGGTGGGGGTGTCCTCTACATAGACAAAGCAGGACATGATGCAAGCTCAGGACAAGACAGCTGATCTGAGTTGTTGAATTTATTTATGGTCACATGACCCCACCACTTCTCTTAGACCAGTGGCCTCATGCTTGCAAGTCTGATACCTCCCTAATTAGCCTTTGGAATAAAACGACTCTGCATTAAGAGGCAGGCAGAAGTAAATGATAAAAAAAAAGATGAACTCCATTCAGACAATTGTTATCTGTCTTTAAAGCATGCGACAGCACAGAAAAATCTTTACCTGATCGTCATTTTCATCAGAGAACGTGATGGATGAGAGTTTGTACTCATTTTTCAACAAATATTCATTCACGAGGAAGTTTAAGGCTCTTTTCTCCAGTGGGCGTATCGGCTCCTGAGGTTGAGAGGAAACAGAAGCTGTGAAATGATTCTCTCAAGACCAAGCAGTGACACCACTACAAGGGGTTTAAAGGAACACATCTAATCTCTCGATCCATTTGACAAGAGGGAAGAAATTCACAATCTTTTCATTTTCAACACTTAAAGATTCCCCACCTGAATTTCAGGACTTGACTTGAAGTTTTTTCTCTCCTGAGAGGGCACTTCGCTCTCTGAGAAATTGAGAAGATATTAGATGAGTTTGAAAGGACGCTGAGCGTTATTCATCTAGTGGAATTCTCTTGGAAAAAAAAAAAAAAAGACAGAAAGCTTTAACAAAAGAGGGTTCAGGTGGAGAAGAAGTTAAAAGTACGCCACACCTGCTGCCTGAGTCAAGTTGGCGCGCAGAGCCTGAATGGTCTCCTTTGCTTTCCGTAGCTCAAACTCCAGCACTGGACAGGAAGTGAACACACACACACACATACACACACAGGAAGTGCATCCAACCAAAGACAGGGAACAAACAAACAAAACAAAGATGGGCATGAAAAACAAAACAACCACACAAAAGATCCTAAGAGTCATAAAACAAAACAACAGAAAAAAAAAAAAAGGTTGCATGCAAATCATGGGTCTAAGGAACGCATGCAGCAGAGGATCATGGTAAAGCCGGCTGGATGACAGTCTGTTTGACAAGTGTGTGTAATGCAGAGACACACTTCTCAATGGTAGGATTTCCTGCCCTCGTTTTCCTCCCATTAATAGCACTGATGTGACTGGCCTAAAAATTGGGAGTCCAAAGTTACTTCAATTGTAGCCGAGGTGAGCAAATCTATTCCAGCTACTGAAATGTAGCCTTGATTATCTAGGAGCTGTCTGACAAAGGATTTTTCCAGGCAAATGCCTTACTACGGTAACAAGTAATTAAATCATCTGGTTTCAAGCCACTCAAAGGACAGCCACTATTACTTAACAGGCTAGGCCACTATACTATGAACAACACACTCTACGCTATGAAACTCAAGAGTCAAAATGTAATTTAGAACATGATAAATTATTGTTTTCCTTGTTTTTTCATAAAAAAAAAACTTCAATTCGTAAGCTGTCTCTGACCTCTTGTACAATCAGAAGCAGCAGACACTTGGGTAAAATGTTGATCTGCGCACTGACATTCAAAAAAGGCTAAACTAACACTGAATAAAGAAAAAGAACACACAAGATTCTTAGACACGGTAAGATTTCAAAATAAAACCACACGCAATAAGTAAGAAGCGATGGAGCAGGAAAACTGTGTTGCATGGCTGTGCACTGAAAATCTGCCCTCTGATCTGATCTGACCTTATCTGATGTCCGCAACGCTGTTACCTGGTGTTAAGGATTCAGGTTCACCATACTTCTTTATTTAAGGACTTAACATAGCAGTATGGGAAGTGCGAAAGGCAGATACAAAACTTTATTAATAATTTAATCATAATTGCAGGCTACATTCTACAATTTCCTGGAAGGTCCTTGTCAATTAGCAGTTTCCATGAATGAAGAATACTATATTTCTGCAAAAAGGAAATGTCATCAACACATTAGTTGGACTTTTCTGACAAAGTCCACCCACTCTGACTCCATCATCCCTAACCTTTCCAGCAGATTGAGAGTGCACAGGATGCAAGCGCAACAAAATGGAAAACCAAGAACTGAATAACGGGGAGAAGATTTAAAAAAAAAAATAAATAAAAATAGCAAAAAGCTAGTCTGGATGGAGTGACTTGTCCAGTATTGTTCACTGGGGTTTGATCAACGTCAGGAGAAAGCCAGAAAACCCAGAGTCAGACAGCTGGGGGCAGGCGTCTTGGCGAGAGGGACAGGTTGTTGGGGGGGGGTGGACAGAGTATGGGTGGGTAAAGAGGAAAGAGAGGAGGGGAAAGATGCCAAATTGGCAGAGTGGGCAGTGTCATTTTAAAAAAGATGCATAATTTGTAGTTGGGAGCATGGAACCAACATCTCTGCTGCATGGTTTTATCATACATTAACATACAATGTGTCTGTTTCTCATAAACTGATTAAGGCCCTAAACCATGAGCAAGTTAGTTCACTTTTTCAGGCGCACCCACCTACTTCACTTAAGCCCTCTCATTTAACAAAATAGAAATCATTTTTCTACTTTCATAATGTAATATACACATTAAATTTATTGACATTTACAATTCATAGACATGTAAAGAATCCTTTAGCAATTTCAGAAGAGACTCTAATTCTCATGCGTAGCAGTCATGAACAGTACAGAGGGGAGAAAAAACAACGTAATGTCAAAGGAAGAAAAAACACAAAGCACAAATATGTCCGTCAGTTGTGGATAGGGGCTTTTCAGGACTCACTTCAGGATTAAGTTAACATAAAATGAATTGTCCCTGCATGACAGCACTGTCCCTGTGTATGAACATTTAAGTAACAGGTTTATTCATCGGGCTGTTTTCATTTCGTCAACGATGTAAAAAGAAAAACAACACTCATCCCACAACACCTGCAAACCGACGAGACAGTCGCAACGCAGCAAATGCTCTTAAAAGCTGTTCTTAAAACCAGCGCTTTGTGATAAGGTGCCGTCTGTGTTAATGTCTTTGGCGAAAACTACTGCATCTACCGGTGTGTCACGACAGAGCCACGGAACAATGCTGAGACAGGTCCTGTACCAAAAATAACACAGACTGACTCAACAGTGTGGCAGTGGATGGGAGGAGGCACGGACACCTCCACCAAGTTCAAGACAGGAACATACTGCGTGTTGGAAGGGGAACATGAGCCGGGAATTTTTCAAATACATATTCTGTTAATTAACTTCATTTCTACCTGGCTAGTTTTAAAACTGTATAGAAACAGAACAGTACGATAGTGTGAAAACGTGTGGATAGAATGTGATCAAAAATATTCTTATTATTTTGTCGTCACTACTAAAGCAGCTCTTGCACAGCGGTGCCACTGTGACAACACCAGAACAAACACATTTTCCAATTTTGTGATGGCTTGGATTGCACTGACATCACTATTACACAGTCTTTGACGCAGCTGTCTGGTGTTATTCTCTTTGTTTCCATGCCACCCTCCCATTCTGCCACTGTCTATTCTCTGGATCGTTTGTGCATCTTTTTTTATCTCCCCTCGCTTTCGGCCCTGACGGTACGGTTCATCTTACCTGCCACCCGCTCGTCTGACTCCCGGTTGCCGTCATCCGAGTAACGGGCGAAGTCCAGAGAGTCCAAGGTGCTGATGCTGCCCGCTCGATCTAAACAGAGACGGAGACAGCAGTGAGACGAGTATGCAATCACATGCCCACACAGCTAGACAAGTCTCCTGCAGATCATAGAGCTCAAAAAATGTGACCGTGCACTGACCCTGGAGAAATGTTGCTTTATAGGGACAAGGCCAGCTACACAACAGCAGCCCCGCTGCGGTAGGTATTTCCACCAGGTTGGAAGCACGCTGACACCTGGCTTGATTTAAAGCATGGTGACTAACCACTAGGCCACTGTTCTACCAAACAGATGGAAACTTCATTGAATTCAGCGAAAAGCAGAAACCTTTAAAGGTCTATGTTGGAAGGTTATACTTCAGCCAAGAAACATATGAGTCACTGAGCATGGGGGGAAAACAAATCAATGGTAACATGTTAACTTTGCTGAGAACTTCACTTAATGAAAACACCTATTTCCAAACTGACACCTCCAAACAACCACCTCACATCTGAGTGCAGGGAAGCCAAAACTATTGTTCACTCAAACAACAGATGAAGCTGACACATAAGCAAACTTTGTGCTCCTATTTCACTGAGCTAGGCTGGCCTCGTAGCTTAGCCAGAGGTGTTAGTTTCCCTCCGCTGCAATACAAGTGCAAGATTGGCCTGTTTGTTCTCTGATATCCAGATACAGTAGAAGGTCAAGTCAAATGTAGCGTGTAGACTAGCTCAGACCATGGCGTGCTTAGCTTTGCTAAGCTAAGGAGCAGTAAATATGGATGAAATGAAGCTGAGAGTAACTGTTGGTGCACAAGTGGATATTTTGATTTACTTATAATGCTTTAGATACCACAGCAGATGTTAAAAACCTTAAATTTGGGGAGAAAAGCATATAAAGTAGATGCTTATTAGTTTGCTTGATTTATTCAAAATGTAAGAATATTCTTCAACCTTAAGTGATTAATCAGGAAAATAATCTCCAGATGAAGTGACGATGAAAATAATCGTTAGTTGCAGGCGTCGTAGTACACGTAGTGTGTGTGTCACATGTTGAAATGCATGACCATGCATCTCCACAAAGCGCACACGCTCTCAGTTCTGTGACTGCAGAGTAAGAGTGTCTCTGCATTGGCTGTGAGTGTCTGTGTGTGTGTCATTGTTCTGTCATGCTGAAATCAGGCGGGCCCCTTTTCCTGTAGAAAATGCTTCCAACTGTCCTTACTTCCAAAAATGTGTCAGGACGTTTGCTCTAAATGTTGCTACCTATTTGGTGAATCAACAGGGCTTACCACAAAAGCCAGCTATTTGGGGGTAAGTATGTTTGTATGCATGTGCGTATGAGGCAAAAAACCTGTAATTCCATATCCATGTGCAGTAGAGGCACAGATGTCTTTTGTGTGTGTTGCAAAAAAGAAAGTATTTCTTCCTGGCTGACCTTTCAGATCTGTGCCTGTGGCGTGTATTGTCTGGACTGTGATAGATCTGACACTTCAGACTGTCACCGCTTCACTGCTCCCCTGCAGGGCAGGTTGTGCTGCACACGCACACACACACACACACAAATCCATGCACAGTGTCTCTCTATGCTCTTGAGTACATGAGTGTCACCATTTCACATTCAAAAGACACGCTACAAATGAGCTAAGTGGGCCTTTCTTTGTACACTGAATTAATCAACCACTTTGTCTCTCTGGACGTTGTAATGAAAATACTAATTTCACAGAAACAATTTGGAAGCCAACAAGAGCTTTTCAGGGAAACGGGAGAAGGAGGACAAACATTATTAAGGATAGTTTTTTTCTGCTTTGGCAAGTGGAAAAACAAAGCAGGTAGAGGAGCGAGAGTTTTATCCGACAACAAAGAGATGGATTTAAAAAGAGCTGATACAAATTCAGACGAGGAGACAAGAGAGGATGAATGGTCAGGAGGTAGCCAACAAGCTCGTTTTTAATGGGAGGGATGTTTTGGCAAGCCTGTCAGCTATTTAGAGAACATAAATAGGATGGAAGAAAGGGGCACACATTACAAATGATGCACAGACAAACCTGCACGCATCCATTTGTCTCGCAATACCAGGATTCTAAAAATATGAAATTCAACACTGAATAGCCCTGTGTATTTAAACTCAGCATATGATTAATATCTGCAACATGGTGAACTAGGCTTTATATGAGCAAATATGAATTTCACACATGTAGGTAACAGCAAATAAATAAGAAATATGCACTTGGATGCACAACACTTACATGTGCATGCATAGAACCACCTGCATCCATCCGCAGACACACACACACAGAGGTTAATGAAAGGCAGACTGTTATGAACAGCCAGCCAGTTGGAGCTGGTCCAGAACTATGGAGCCTGGCCAGCACTTCAATAACATTATTACATATATCGCCCTCTCACGCACAATACCAGCTCCCTGGACCAGACATAGGAGCGAGCGGAGAGACATTAGAAAGTGAGGAAGAATTGGGGAAAAAGAGAGCGCATGTGTGGTTAGGCCAAAGGAGGAAGAGGGACACCTGCTAGGGTCGTTTCAACAAGTCGGCAATGACTACCTCACAAACTTTCGCTGTGATGGAAGTGGTGTGTGGTTGATCTGGATTGCCACTGAGCTAGATTTACAGACATGCAACAGGAAGGGCACAAAAATAGTAGTAACAAATAAACTAACCGATCTTATGATGGGAAACTACTATGTGACCTATTTGCGGGTGCAGGAGGTAGGTGCCTGCAACTACAAATTAACTTTCAGATTTACTTCCTGGTATCCCACGCTATCTCTTCTGTGTCAAACCACGAAAACTCCTTACATGTGGCAGCTTACTGTCAACCTTCCACTTGGCAAATTAACTGACTCGCATGCTACCTTAAAAGCTCCTGCCGTCATATGAGCAAGAAACTACCTGAGCAGCCAATGATGGGCGTAGAGAGGCTCATTCATGCCTCTTTGCTGCAAATTAGCAAGGCGGTGAGAGATGCCTTGCTGAGTCATGTGGCTTAGAGCAACAGCTGCACATATGATGCTGCTCGTAACACAGTCATTATCCATACACATGCTCACTGCAATCATCAGCTTCCAGCTAACAGTCACCGATTGTGCATTCATAACGATTGCATCAATGACACTTCTAGTTGGTAAGATCTATTGTGTGTGCTTGTATTTTCCTTCTGCAGAGAATACGATGATACACAGATACATTTAGATTATCAGAAGAATCAGAACCCTCACCAAATATCTGAACAATGCTATTAAAACAGCTGTAGACCAGTCATAGGATGTTTAGGCATTGAACAGATTACAGTCCTCAAGAATCAGATAGTCACAAGCAAGTTAGTGAATGCATCCTTACTGTTTGAAAAATCATACTGCAAACTGTCTGTCTAAACAGCAAGCTTTTCTGTCAACGAATCGGGTAGAAGACATTCGATCGGTATCCCTCCCTCCTCAACAACTACTTTCTTTTGTCCTTCAAACACGAGGACAAAGATCAGTCCTGTGATCACATGAGGTCTTGGCTATCAGATTGTGCTGGAAAGAGAAGTGACATTGCCTTGGGCTGAGTCCCTCGCTTTCTCTCTCATCGACTCCCATCAGCTGCTTCATATTTTACTCTATGTGCATACAGTGGATTTGACTTATAGTGAGTTTCGGTTTCATATTTGTATTAACCTGTACTTTCATCAATAGCTAATGAGACTGAGATTACTCTTTCTCCATGACCTTCCTGTCAGTTTCACAACAGGGGAGCTGTCAAGTCCTGTCACGCCTTTCGAAGGCATCATCATAAAACATTTATTCTGTTACCATGCTCCAAACCTTTTGGGGGTTCGTGTGGTAATGCAACCACCAGACCTTTGCAACTGACACACACAGCTCACGGTTGTCTGTCTTTGCTGCTGTGGTCTCTGATATGTATATAGAGCCAGTCTACCTCAAATGTTTTTAATTCTACAGGGTGCGGTTTCATACTGACAGGCAAGGGTTGCAGTGAATTTGACATCGGCTGCCATCTGCTATCTGCTACAGCCTCTGGCCCCTAGCCTCGGACCCACACTCAGTCTCCTGAGACATCAGGTCGTTGTCCGTTGCTACTGTATCCAAATGAGGGAAAAGAAATCTTCTGATTGTAAAACCACATCCCCTCTTTCCTCAGCTTTTATTTATATGCTGTGGCTGCCTCAGCTGGAAAACTGCCAAATGTTTATACAATGAAAATTCATAATCTGGCCTGGCAGCTCAGCCTGCAACAAAAAAGAAAAAAATTGCAATTGCAGTCAGTGCGGTGCTGTAATGTAAATACTCTGAACCATTTGGAAACTAAACACTGATTTGAATCCTGGAATTGATGAGGAGCAAAGCCTGAATGAATGGCCAGTATTACTGCTGCACACCTACTAAAAACTGTGACAGGAAACACAACAGGCCCAGTTCACTCTCCCTCGATCCTGACAGCATGTACCATAGCCAATTCTGGCAGATACTGATAGCAATATTTATTTTGTTCATTTCAAACTACAGCACAAGTGGCAAATCACATCCAGTGGTGTGATATGGCACTTTATCGACAAGATGCCAAGAGCATGTGCTTTCACAGAGACTGATAACATAAATAAATAGCAAATGCCTAATTTTTCAGGGCTGTTTGTATATCTACTGCTGCCCGTCCGTTTCTGATTATTTAAAAGATATGGTAAGTGTGTAACCACCCATTTGGGTCAGTCACTGACACTGTTCCTATCCTTTCTCTCCTGGAGCTCAGACAATGATACTTTGACGAGAGAGATCCAATCACTGCAGTGGGGAATACCAAGCTGAATCATGTCCATTAAAACCTAAGAGTCGTTAAGAGGATCCAATTTAGAAAAATGTGCAGACAAGGGCATTTTATAATACACATCATCACTTTCAAGTCACATACAATCCCCTAACAGTTCATATACTTGTGCAAGACTTTGAGAAGCTCAATGGTGCATCCCCCCCCCCCCCCCCCCCCCTTTGTAGCTCTCTGTTGTTGCTATGTTGCTAATGTGCTACTTTTAAAGCAGAGGAAGCCTTATTGAGCTTTATGGTGACTTCAGCTTTACATGCAGGTCCGTTTTAAGTGTAAATAGATTTGCTCCACTCACCTCCGTGACATAAGGCCACAAGAAAAGGTTTTGCCACTTGTATTCCATTTAATGCAAATGGCTCATGCTTTCCCACAGTTGAGGTAAAGTTTATGGTAATGCTACTCCTGCTGCTCTATGCCAGGCTTTATTTACTTGTGGCGTGGACTGACACCATGGTTACAATTTGCGTTGCATGTTTATTCATGGTCAGACTTTTCAGCTGCCATATAATGCTGCAGGTTATTCCATCAAATAAGTCCTGTAAGTGGACGAGGGTGATGAAGATATACAGCACAACCTGGAGCAGTGAAACAAAGCAATATTTATCTCCCTGGTCTGGTGGAAACTTCCAGGTACAGAGCAACAAATCCACTTACAAGCCTCCTAAGCAAGGTGATGTAGGTTCAAACCCCATTCAGGATATACAGTGCCCTGCTGAAAATAATGCTTTAGCAAAGCGCTATGTTCCTACCAATTGTAGATTTCTCTTCAATCTCAAAATTGCTTTATTGACATGGCCAAAGTGAAATAAAATATTGCAACAGGAGGATGTACGACCCTTCTCATCTTCTTCTCGTCTCCTTTTCCTTTTCTGCGCTTATCTGACCTCTGACCTCCCTCAGGCCAACAGGAAAGAGGAACGTGTATTTTCGTACAGGGCTCAATAACACTCGAATGATCCTTATACGTAAGATAGGTATGTCATAATATCACGCATTCTTCTCACCCTGCTAGATAGTCTGGTGTAGATAAATCACATTTCTGCAGTGCTCTAGTGTGTAAGTCAGCAAACACAGCTGACCCACAAAACCCGCTTGTTGGCTGCGGGCCTTAGATCAGGGTGGCAGGTGCTGCAAGCGGATATCTCCTGATCAATTGGCTTCCATATCCCAGGCTTTGCGCTAACGCTAGCTAGCAACTGGGCTAACTTTGTGTAATGCTAGCTGACCGCTAAGAGACTAACACTGGGCGCATACTTACTCAGTGGTCCTCCAGGTCCGAGTACCTGGTCCTTGGCAGGCGGAGTGCCGCTCTGTCGCTCGAAGTTGCCAGGGTTGGAGAAATAATCCCTCAGCCTTGGAAGCTCTCTGCCTGCTTCCAGCAGTTCGGTGTGAAACTCCAGGGCCGTGAGAATGTACTGGTCCCGTAAAAGCTGAGCAGCAATAACATCCACAGATACCCGTGCATCGGCGCTCCCTGCCATAGCGGAGGTGGCTGCCACCGAGACCGAGATGCCCTCACCGCTGGGGCTCGTCCGGTTGCTAGACAGCAGGAGCGACGGAGGTTCGGCGTCCGCAGGCGGAGAGAAAGGATTGCCTGGCGGCGGCCCTGGCGCCCCATCACTCGGGCTTCTCTCTGTGTCAACAGTCTCGTTAGGGCGCCGTTCAGCCTCTTCCTCAGAATCACTGAGATTAAACGGGTTGACCGACGCCATTTTTGCACTATAAAGATTTTTTAGCAATCTAAGCTAGCTAAGATAATCAGACTCTCTTCTTCCTGAATAGATATTAAGCTAGCTAAGGTTTGGTAGGTGGCTTTGACAAGGGGGAAAGAATACGGAGCTGTGATTGGTCCAGCCTGAGAGACGTTATCTTAAACCCCGCCTCTTTTATGGGATAATGGAATATAATTGGATACTGACGAGACAGAATGGAAAACTGGGCAGAGCACATATGACAGCTGATAGCCTACACTAGCTAGTGTATTCAAAGAACAACAAGTTGTGAAAATAATTTCCAGTAAAACCACACTGTTACACCTACTATTTAACATAAAATGCGAAGCAATTTATTTTGATTTAAAAGCGTTTTAAAAGGGGTACATTTTTAAAGAAAAGCTCGGCGAGGACTACATGTTCTAACTACAGTACCCACAATTCAGCCGTACACACGTCAACGTCAACGTAAAACGTCAAAGTCACAACAAGGAAATGGACGCTCATAGTACCTGAATTTCTTGAACTAATCTTCTTAGACAGGGGAGCAGTTGGTTTTGTAAAAGGAAGCACGTAAAGATTACGTTGATCTTGTTTCGAACAACAAAGCCGTCATCTGTCGTGGTCTCTGGATATATAATTGGTCATCTACGAAGGTAAAACAGAAGCTAAATCAGTTAATGGGCGAAATGGAAGTAGATAGTGCTGCACTCCCATTCATTCGTCAATGAGACCCCGTTTTTATTTCCACTGACGTTGCGTACAGGTAAGACTTTTTGCATGGCCTAAAGGTGCGGGGGATTTATATGTCACTCTCTTGTCAACAACCCTCACTGTCTGCTAGTCTGGCGGCGCAATGAGGAACTTTTTACCACTGAAATGTACTGAACTAACTATTAATATCATTATTTCTGCACATTGGTTAATGGCATATGGTGGCAGAAGGACTAACCCTGCCCTTAAGCACTTTTTACATGGCAAATACTTTGGCTTAACCTGTCTATTTTATACTAAACCTTTCTAACGACCCCTTCCTATTTGAGCTAACCTCTTAACCCTGAATGTAAAGTCAGATTGTAAGACTGAGAAACTTTATGTTGCTCCATATTTGCCTCAAATCAGTTTTATTCTGTCTTCATTTCTGTGTTCTCCTTGCACACACATTAAATCTTCCTTCCTCAATCCTCCCCTGGCTGTGCTGCAGAGCTCAGGGTTGACACTCAAGATGAGGGTGATCACCTTCTTCGTGGTCGGACTGACAGTCCACGTGGTCTTCTTCCTCTCTATCTTTGACATCTACTTCACGTCTCCCCTGGTCCATGGCATGACACCCCAGGTGACACCACTGGCACCCCCTGCCTCCAGACTGGTGTTAGTGGTGGGCGATGGCCTCAGAGCAGACAGCCTCTTCACACTGCAGAATGGCTCATCCAGGGCCCCATACTTGAGGTTGGGAAACAGGCAGAATAGTGAGCTTCAGTGTGTTGTGTTTATGCATGTATTAACCAGCTTAACCCAGTAAAGGAAGCACTATATGCATAGTTGCAATGAGTTTTATTCTATTTGTGTGTGTGTGTGTGTGTGTGTGTGTGTGTGTGTGTGTGTGTGTGTGTTTTGTACTAGGTCTTCCCATGCTTTGCTCATAACTCCAGAGTAACTGGTGTTAATGTATGCATGTCTGTGTGTTTCCCAACATCAGGAGTGTGATAGAGGAGAGGGGCACCTGGGGTGTGTCACACACACGTGTGCCCACAGAGTCTCGTCCCGGTCATGTCGCTCTCATCGCTGGCTTCTATGAGGATGTCAGCGCTGTTGCAAAAGGTAGTTGTGCATCTGTGCATGTCGGGCGGCTGCTGTTCTTGACTGCAAGTGCATTGACTTTTATTTTGTGTATGCGTGCGTTCAGGGTGGAAGGAGAATCCAGTAGAGTTTGACTCCGTGTTTAATGAGAGCAGGCACACCTGGTGCTGGGGCAGCCCTGATATTCTGCCCATGTTTGCCAAAGGTACACAAGCACATGCATGCACACACACCCACGCAAACAACACACTCAGAAGAGCACTAACCTACTCAACATGAAAGCAAAAGGACACAAATAAAAACTGTATCAAAAATCCCAAATTTAAGCTTTGTGCTTAAATAACACAAGCTTAACGACATCACTTTTTTATCATACAAGTTCATTTCATGCTGTGGTTCTTCCAGGTGCCAGTGGAGACCACGTGCATACTCACACGTACCCAGCAGAAGAGGAGGACTTTGCCTCCACAGACGCCTCCAGGCTGGACAGCTGGGTGTTCACTCAAGTCAAAGTATGGTAGTGGAATTCCTAATGATGATGATGAGTAGTTAGTTCTGATGAATACTAACCTCCGATAAAGCGAAAGCAAATATTTGCTTGTGTAAAACTCATATTTTCCACTTTCATGTTCAGTGTCACTTAATGAAGCAGGTTGGGTTTTTTACAGGGTCGTGTTTATAATGTTGGTGGACAAATAAAGCATTTTTATATGGCAAAATGTGAAGCCACTTGGGGTCATTATAACGGATGTTACCACGGCTCCTACAAGCTTTATGTGAAAACAGAGGTTTAAGGACAGTATCCGACTCCTTCGGTACTTTCAGTGAGGATTTGCACATTGCTGCCTTAAATAAATCCAACTCTCTTTATTTTTCTCTCTGCGCCAGTCATTCTTTCAGTCAGCGAGGTCTAACTCCACTCTGAGGGCCAGCCTGCTCGAGGATAAGATTGTCTTCTTCCTGCACCTGCTTGGCATCGACACAAACGGACATGCTCACAGACCAATGTCACAGTAAGACATCGTGGTTTCTTTTTGTTTTGCCATTTATATTCCAGCCACGATTCCCAAAATGTTGGGGCGCTGTGTGAAACGTAAATATAGCAGAATGTGATCATTCGTTTTTGACATATACTAGTGGTATCATCATCTCGCATTTGTGTTATTTGTAGGGAGTACCTGGACAATATTGGTCTAGTAGACTCTGGTGTAGCTGAGCTGGTGTCGACAGTAGAGGAATTCTTTGGTTATGACGGCAGAACGGCCTATGTGTTCACCTCTGATCATGGCATGACAAACTGGGGTAAGCCTAAAAAACGTCCGCTCTTCGGTATGTGAATTCACTGGAGTCTTCTCTACCATCCGTTGATGTTTGTGTTTGTCTGCATTGTTTGCGCGTTCGTGTTCACGTCTCCAGGTTCGCACGGTGCAGGCCATCCCTCTGAGACGCTCACCCCTTTAGTGGTGTGGGGAGCCGGAGTTCAAAGAGCCCACAGGGTGACTGAACCCCAACCATACAATGATGGCTACCTCCAAGGTGCTAAACTCAAGATCTGTGCTCAGCTGCTTGCTTAAATGTCTCACAAGCAGGTTTTTTAGCTTCAAAAAAGAAAGCATGAGTGTTCTCTTTCTTCCATTTTTACAATATACTGTATGTTCTATTGGCTCTACATTGTGCTGATTTTCATCCTTATGGTTTCTCTCAGGGTGGAAACTGGAGCACCTTCGCAGAGTTGACGTCAATCAGGCAAGGCTCATGGCCATGGCGCTGTTTATGACATCACTGTCATCATTTATTCATTTATTACTTATTATTAATTATACTATTTTTAATTGTTTTCTGCAGGCAGACATCGCTACCCTCATGGCTTCTCTCATCGGCGTGCCCATTCCCGTCAACTCTGTTGTAAGTCCAGACAGAGGACTGAATGTCTTTCATGAATTTTGAAAGACGGTCAGTTATTTAATAGAAACTCTGTGTTCACACATGCTCATTATACAGTGTTTTCTGTAAATATGTAAATCACCATACAGTTTTTAGAACTTTACGTTAACCTTTTTGTGTATTTGTGCCTCTTCAGGGTGTGTTACCTCTTCTCTACCTTAACAACAGTGACCAGTTCAAGGCAGAGAGCATGTACACTAATGCTATTCAAGTATTGGAGCAGTTCAAGGTATGAAAGCATTCAGCTCTGCCATTACTGACATGCTGATCATTAGTATGTTGCAACGGACATTACTGAATTGTTAAACTTGGTAAATATGCAGTTATTGTTTGTAATAAATTAGTAACAGTATTATCAGTTGAAATTATACTAATATGTTACCATTAATAGACATCTTCAACTGTATTTAGTTGATTTATAGCAGTCTTGAAAATGAAAGCTTTAACCACCATGTTATCACCCAATCTTGTAACTCAATTATGTAAATCTATGGTGACTGAGTGATCTATGTTTTCATAGGTGAAAATGATGCAGAAAAAGGAGACGACCTTGTCTTTTCTCTTCACCCCATACCAGTAAGTACAATTAGTGAATTAATGGCTCAATAACGGGACTTTTCTTCACACAATAAAACAGCGTTTTTATTGTGCCGAATTTACATGTTTGAGATATTCGCAATCAGAACAATACCCAGGTGACAACTGCTGATGTATTCTATTGCTGGCCTGCACAACAATGAAGCAGGGCAACGCATTGTTTATACTATGGTGGTTGTGTCAGTAAGCAAACAAATGAGGCACACTTTATTTGCCCAAAGACCACATTTAAATGCAATTTCACGCACTCTGTCTTTATTGCTCTGTCTCCCTGTTTCCCCAGACTACTGACGGAGTCAAAACAGGCAGAATTCATCCGCAGGGCCAGAATACTGATTCAGCTGGAGAAGTATGAGGACGCTGTGAGTACTCGAAATAAGATTTATCAGTTTTAGATTTATTCTGGGTACTTAAATAGATCAAGATGGTGTTGATACATGATGTATATAGTGAACTATGCAAATCTTGTGTAATAGACTAGTTGAAAGTTAATCACTGTTATGCCTGACTCCAGTGGATCTAAAATGTTGTAAATGTTTCCTATATCAACAAATCTATGTATCATTTTCCTTCCAAATTTCTTTGTTTGTTTTCATTGCTGATCAATCCCACTTCCGCTTTCTCCTTGACATGTTTCCCTTTGCTAAAGCACTCCCTTTCATTTCCCCTCTTGTCAGATCTCTCTGTGCCAGTCGCTCATATCCCATGCTCTGGAGGGTCTGGTCTACTACCACACATACGACCGGTTCTTCCTGGGTTGCAGCGTGGTGCTGGGATTCGTAGGCTGGACCTCATATGTCATCCTAGTCATACTGAAGACTCACGCCAGCCTTAACAGACGTCCCAGTCTCCTCAAACAGGTCAGAGCATACACAAGCATCCCTCTAAAGACTCTTGCCGCTGCAATAAGTGAATGAAACTGGAATTTCTCGTTAAGTTACATTTTTGGTACTGCTCCTGTGTGCGTGTGCGTGTGTGTGTGTGTGCAGATTCCCAGCCATACCCTGGCAAGGCTGTGCATGTGTGTGACAGCGGTGATCACGGTGTTCCTGCTTATCCAAAGGAGCCCCATTACCTACTATATTTACTGCCTGTTGCCTGTGCCTGTATGGTACTCTGTCCTTAAAGAGTGAGTAACACACGCATTTGAGGAAATGTGAAGTGGATAGCAACATGAAACACGTCTGCACACATTCATTACAGTCTAGTTAAAGAAATGTGTATCGTTCCCTGCATGCTGTCCTCAGAGAGCGGTGGAGCAAACACCACACACAGACAAAGGGTGTCAGCAAATATCAAAACACATCAATGGAGATCCCCACAATCAATGGATGTAGCAGTTTTTAATTGGATGTAATTTACCCCGCCATACTTGTTCACGCATGTGAAGATCAGCTGCAGTGAGGTGTTAATTAGATCCTTTGATGTGGCGTTGTATTCATATATTCACGTTTCTCCTCTGTAAATGGATAAAAGGACGGCCTTTGCAGTTTTCATTCTTTTTTCCTCTTTTATCCCAGGAAGAATAAACTCTTTCATGATCAATTTTAGGTCTGGGACCCTAACAGATTTGATTCGCTCAGCTCCCTCTCTGCCACTGTGGAAATGTTTTGGCTATTTTGTGCTGGTGGCGTTTGGGATCGAGCTTTTGGTAGGTGTCTTAAATGTGTATGTATATTTCTGCTTCAGTGCACCAATACAGCATTTCTGTAGCTGGCCTCCACATACAGAACATATTACCAATTGTTCACAATGTATAGGCCTGACCATTTACCTTTGCTGCCCCCAGGTGGTGAGTTTCTTCCATCGCGCCATGCTGACTGTGGGCCTGGCTGTCCTCTCGCTCTGGCCCTTCCTGACGGGACTTTCGGGCAAGGCCAAGGTAACAGCGCCACCGATTATGGCTCCTGCAGTCACAGGACACTGGGAAAAGTGTGAATATTTTTATAGAAAATGATGTGGAGGTTTGAGAATACAAGGTGGAGTAAACACAGTAGCAAACTTTCCTGCTCACAGAGGTCTTAACTGATGGATTTTTAGTATCAAATGGACAATTTGAGTCCAACTGGCACACATGTGTCATTACCTCAATGAATAGATGATGAAATATGAATAATCAAATAGATAAGAGAGAAACCTTTTCTACTTATCCACTAACTTTTCTGTCTTTTAAGCTTTTTTTTTATTTAGGCACTGTTCTGATCGGTAAAATCAATTATTCAACCTGTTTAATTCTTCTTAGATTTCCAGTACCAAATGTTACTATTTGATCTGACATATTTAGAGTAATCTGTCCTGATAATATTAAGTCTACAATTACCACAATAATGTAAAGAAAATTATTAGACTAAATATTGGTGGATTGTTGTGTTAGACATACATATTTTTTTTAAACCTGACCGCAGCTTTAGTTAGTTTGTTTGATTATCAGCTCACATACTGCCTCTAACTATATGAACCAATTGACTCTGTCTCTGTAGTTCCGTTCAGTCAGCTGGTGTCTTGGCTGTCTGTGTTTGGCTGCTTTCCCCCTGATGCCTGTTGTGGGTAGAGAGCCTAACATACATCTGGTGTGAGTGTTTCCTCTATTTGCTTACATTTATCAGACAGTTAACCACAGTGTCATGCTATGTAAAAAATCAAAAGCCACATTCATGCAAGTCAGTTACAAACATGTTTTATTTCTCTATACTTTGGAAATCTTCAGCATCATCACTGAGTGAGGAAATTGCTTTTCTGGAAATTATTTAAGGATGGTCGGAATCAATATAGCATATGTAGGTATATCAAAATAAGGCAAATTTATGCAAGATCACATGTACATAGAATAAAATTAGACTGAACTGTTTTGCAATTCAACAACAACAAACCTCAATAACTTATTATGTCAGCTTTGAATCACTATTTTGAACCACTGTGCATTTTGTGAAATGATGAAAGAAAATGACCAAGTCATCTCGATGAATTGAAACTCCACAGCCTCAGTCGTGACACAGGCTTGCCGTTTAAGATTTGTAGTCTTCATGACCAAGCCGAGGTAACCCCTGGTGACATCACTGGGGTTATTTTCTCAGACTCAACAGAGTCTCAGCTATTCCATAGAAAAAGACATGCAAGTGGTTTCATAAACTGCTAATTAACAGCAGTATGTTTTACTACAACACACATGTGCAGTTGAAGCTGTATGCCTTGAACATGTTATTCTAATAAGGTAACATATGATGTTTGTTTGCTCAGCACCTGCGCCGGTCTCCTCACTCTCTTCACTTCAGCCTGCTACCTGTGGTCATCACGACAGAGAGCACCGCTGCACCTTAGCGACAGACAGCAGTTTATCACCCAGGTAACTACAGCACATGTCAAGTTGTGCGTGTGCGTGTGTGTGTGCGTGTGTGTGTGTGCGTGTTTGTGTGTGGGATTGGGTCGGCGCCTCTGCATTTTCTAAAAATACATCCGGATCTCTCAAACTCAACAGATGCTCCATGTGGCAGTGTGTGCGTACGTGCCATCCCTCACACACTCCAGCCTGCAGCAGAAACAGGGCCTCCCACTTCTTAATCAGATCATCAGCTGGGCCACGTTAGGTAGGTGGGTGTGGGGGAGCACAAGATGCTTGGGGATGTCCATGTTCAATACCTTTGAATTTCCTGGGGAGATTCTAATCACATTAATGCACCACTTATGTATTTGTACCTCCTCCAAGGAGGTTGTGTTTTCAGCTCAGTGGATGTTTGTGGGCCGATGTTCATGAAACTTGGCGGAAGGGTGTAGCATTTTGTAGCAGGTCGGAATCAAAGGGCAGATACATGAATTAGTGTCAGTGTTAACCACATTCATGAACCTTGCAAATTCAGGACATTTGGCCTCAGCGGAACCATAAGATCCAGTTGATGAAGTTCAGTAGTGACAAAACATAGTCAAAACATCACAATCCACATTCACTGGCACCAGTAATCCTCTGGGATAGCCGACACATGTGGTTACTCAAACTCCACACAGAGAGCAGTTGTGATGGAGCACTCTGGGACGGTGGTTTCATGGGAGGACCAGAGCAATTGTAACATCGGCATTGTAGTAACGCCTTTTTCTCAAGCTATGGTGTGACTGAGGAAAGGTACATTTGCATATCATAGAAGAGTGGACTATTGGCCTTGGTGGAGGTCTGCACTCGTTGAGTGCCCTTCTAGTTTAACTATTGATCAGATATTTAAGATAAAAGTCCAATCATTTCAGTCCTGTCCAAATCCCACCTCATTAACTTGCTTATAAAAGTAGGAAGCTGTGGTTAAAATGTCACATAGCCCTTCTATTGCTAAACACACCCTTCTCTCTTCTCCTTTCTCAGCATCTTCTATGCTGGTTCCATTGCTGAGCTCTACACGACTTTTCCACCGACTCCTCAGCATATTCCTTTCTCTCAGCGCCACATACCTACTGCTCAGCACCGGGTAGGATGGCTGCACTTACATGTCCCGCATAGTTTCATCAAATGATCAGATCTCTAATGTGTGTGTTTTCCCCACCCAGGTCGGAGGCCCTGTTCCCCCCTGTGTTATCTTGGTTGATGTTTGTGTGGATCAACATTGAACAGGAAGCTATGCTTGCTCAGGGCGTCTCTGGCAGACAAGAGGTGGGACCGCTATGTGTTTCCAAACTTAGATTTGTTGAAGCAGCAAATTGAGGTGAAAATTTTAAAAGTCTAACAAGTGTGTGTCTACTTATTGCGCTGGAAACTTGCATCAAATTTAATTTACATCTATATTTTCATGTGTCGTGTAGATTTTATGTAAATATAGATTGTGGAGCCTCGTCTTATCTGGTCTGAAGTGTTGTAGTGATAAAATGAACCTAATATGCACTTCTTAGAAATGCCATTATTTTAAGCAAACAAACAAGGAAATCCTTCCGCATGATAACACACTGTAATCTGTGAAGCTGGTTTACATAAAGTGCTACATAATGTACACAAGATCTCAGTACTTACTGATCATTATCATCTGTTTGGGTGTGTGTGTGTGTGTGTGTGTGTGTGTGTGTGTGCTTTCTTCCAGCTCTCCACTATTGATTTCTCTGCAAACATCGACATCACCAAGATCCGACAGCTGAAGCTGGATGACATCAGAAGATCTTACTTTTTTGTATCCTTACAACAGTGACATTAGCTGAAGCGCACACACACACACACACACACACACACACACACACACAAATACAAGCAGAGAAGCAGTGCTTCCGCCTCCAGGGAGTCTGAAGCTGTTGTTCAGATCAAACTCCATCTAATTAAACACTCTTAAAGTTGATGTATGTGTATAATTACAAATAACAAACTGATTACTTTAACATTGTCTCAAGTCTTCCCTTGACTGTACGTTTCCTCCAGGTATTTTTTATAATAACAGCCTTCTTCGGCACAGGCAACATAGCTTCCATCAACAGGTATGCACATCTTTGTGTGTGTGTGTGTGTGTGTGTGTGTGTGTGTGCTTGTGTGTAAGTGGAAGGAAGTTGAGTTTGTGGTGTGGGGTGTGGGTTAGGGTTTGGGGGGGCTCGCAGCGTGGGCGTGCATGTGGCTGTTTCTGGTCCAGACAAGGTGACGTGAATGTCTGGTATGAGTCTCACTGATGTGTGCCACAAGGTGTCATTTGAATACAGAGCAGAAATAAGTGATCTGTGAAGCTGTGTACAGTAATACAGGCTGTAGCGCATGCCTTTGTCTCTTTCTGCGAGGTTGTTCACAGTGTCTCCACTTGTTCCTCTTTTCTCGTCCAGTTTTGACCCAGCGTCTGTGTACTGCTTCCTCACTGTCTTCAACCCCTTCATCATGGGAGGGCTGATGATGTGGAAGGTACCATATTTTAACCGTGCCTTTTTGTGCATCTGTGGAGGTCGTAGTGAGGTAGTCTTGGAGATTGTGACTAGCCTATTGAGGCATTTGTCTGGGAAACAACATTTAAATGTGCTTTAACCAGCTTTTCTTGTCTTGTATTGACTCTCAGCAGGCATGATCTCTCAGCCTGCTGGCCCTTTTAGCGACCCGTTTAGCACAAATTCTCCACATTGCTCATTCATGCTAGACATTCTCAATGAATTGTGTTTCCCTGGACGTCTTGATTCAATCTTGGCTGTCTGGTCCTCTGTTCTTCTAGGTTATCATTCCATTCATAATCGTAATGTGTGCATTTGAGACCATCCAAGTTGCAACACAGCTCTCGTCAAGAAGGTAACTCCCCGCTGCTGCCATTAAAATAAGACACTAGGTCAAATGCATCAGCTCAGTCACAAGTGTTTATCATTGACTTATGTGATGGTTGTGGCACTGAGGTCTGTGATTGTCTCACATAGCCGCGCTAACTGAAGGATGCATTTGATCTCAAACTATACACAGCTTTAAGTTTGACAGAGCCATATGCTTTTTAAGCTCAAAATAACTGACTCAAATGACTGAATAATGTGTTTTTCCTTCCAGTGGTTCATTGTGCATAAAGACGATGTAACTCTACTGCCTGTGCATGAGGCAAATGTGCCGTTGTGGCTGTTTTAATATGAAAAACCTTGCTTGGAAGACTTTCCTTCCTCACTTCTTTTGACTCTTATTCTTTTTTCCCCAGCTTGTTCCTCATTGTCCTGGTCATCTCCGACCTGATGGCTCTGGTAAGACGTTTCCTGTTCATTCGAGATGTTCTTTCTCTCCTTAGTTTTCCCGCTGAGCAGACTGGGTGCGAACCTCGCATGACAAATTTTTAACCCGCTCTTTTTCCCCTCAGCACTTTTTCTTCCTCGTGCAGGACTACGGCAGCTGGTTGGACATTGGCACCAGGTAGGTTAACTGGGAGACACATTACTAATTAATAACCTGACTCACACACCCACTCTCACCCCTCCTTCTATCTGTGATGCACGCACTTACACATAAATATGTTTTTTTGTCTCCTGCAGCATTAGCCATTATGTGATAGTGATGTCGATGACCATCTTCTTGATGTTGCTCAGTGTGGTCACACACATCTTCACCTCACAAAGACTCATCCTGTGGAGGAGACCCAAGATGCACTTCCCCTAAATGAACATATGTCTGTGTGTGCAGGCACGCATACTGGTTAAATCAAATATATATTTATTTGACTTTCTTTTTTTAGACTTTTTACATGGCATTTGCCTTATTTAACAAGAGTTTGATATGGGATATAGGATATTTAGGACTCAGTTTACTGTATGGCACGATGCAAAACTCTCACACCACTTGGCTAAATTGAGTTCTGGAAACCCCCGAACCTCGTCATCACAGAACTGCTTGAAGCATTTACAGCATGAGTATCTGTGAAAATGTTTACAGGTTACCATAGAGAGCTACTTCAGGTTTCACAGTAGAAAATGCAGTGTTCATCTTCTCGCCGGCTGTCAGCTGCTGTTGTTATAGTAATGCATTTTTAAATTAATCAAGACGTCCCACCGTGATAAACACTTAGTGTGTGGAATAATGATTTTTAATAGGACACTTTGCCAGAGTGGCCCCAGACTTTTGCAGAGTACTGTTTGCACTGTATTCTTTTGTACACCACGTCTCTGTTTCAATGGCATTGTGTTTGCATTAATCATTGATGAATTGACTATTTGACTGTGAATTATGCCTTTGCCGAGGGCGCTGATTTATGACCCACCAAAGAATGGTAACTCAATGACTCATGAGTATGTAACACTATTTCCTGTCAAGCTGCTTCAAACCAAACATTGTTTAGAAGGAAAAGGGATGTTATTTTAATTTATTGTTGGTATGTATGTACCAATAAAACTGAGGGAGTGGATTGCAACAGTGTGTTGCACCGCAGCAACCATTAACAGAATTAAACCAGTTCATCAAAGTTCATCAGCCGCCACTAGTGGCCGGCACAAGGATTGTGGCTGCATTTGGAAAGTCCTTGGTAAATGTCTGTAACTAAGAATGTTGCCATGTGCTGCTGTGGTTAGTATTTTCTGAGCAGAGAGAACAAAATAAAAAATAAAAAAAACTTCTGATGTGTGACATTGTCTTCCCAACAGATCAACCCGTAGGGCATTTCTATGGGTAATTTTTGCTGCCTGTACTGACTAAGCTCACATATATGCATTCTCAAACTATTACCAATAGCTTAAGAAAATGGTGTCACCTTGCTTTGTGGTCAGGGTGATTACAAGGGGTTTTCCTCTTCTTCACCGTGTCGGGAAATGCAGTGAATAAATAATATGTCCATAAATTTTCAGCTCCGTTGCGGACCCAAAGGCCTGCAACGTCATCCCTTCTCTTGCTAGCTGGAGGTGCAGTATGTGCCTCAGATCAAACATAGTGCCTGCTGAGATATTCACGGGAGAGCAACATGTGTCAACATCACAGCTTGCATTACCACATCCTCTTTCACTTCTTCTCTTTTGAATTAGCTAATGCTGTGGCCAGATAGTACAACTCAGAGTACCGACTACAGGCCGTCCACTTTCATCACTGATCTTGATGCAGTGTTTTGAGAGCAGTATTTAACCGAGACTGCATCGGGATCTGAGATGTGAGCTGTTCCTAAGTGACTCAACACAAGGAGAACACGACTTCTGCAGAATTGATTTTTAGCTATATGATATAAAATTGATTAAAGTGTATGCTTGTATGCACATACAAGTAACTCAGGTTAGTTGAATGATATCCGACCAACTCTCTTGCAGAAGCTGCTACCAAATCTCAGTTTTTAGCATGTGATGACAGTGTTAGGCGCCCCAACAGTAAAGGCTCTTCACGGTTAAGCATTTGTTTCAAAACCAAAGGCTGATTTTGCTTTATTGTGCTGTTTAGTCCTCTTGTAATATAATGGGATAGATGTAAAATGTCATCTGTAATGGTGAGCAAAAGACATACTATGTGTTTATGTGCACTCATGCACCTTTTCTTTCGCTTTACTTTCCTCCATTTCCCTAATCGCCAGTAAGGCAGTCTCTCTATGTACAGTCCATCATATTGTAATGGTTTGCATTTAAGTGTATATTGCACATATGATATTACAGGCATATAAAGAGGAGGGACCAGAAGGAGGAAGCGACCAGCTCTGTGGTTGTGCGAATGTTTGTGTGCACCCACCTCCTGTTTCTGACAAACACACACACACACACAACTCACACGATATGCAAAACTGGATGCTGGTTTCTGACAAGACACACGCGGACACAGTTCACTGTCCGGACCTTAACTTCCACACGAAGTTGCCACTCAGTCGCATACATATACAGCACACACACACACACACACGCAGACATCATTTTCTTGGGCTTAGAGCTTTTCCCATCCGTGCCTGCACAGTGTGAAAACTGAACAACTGCTTGCTGGTGATGATGTGATGTAGTGTAGAGGACAGACACATAATTTAATGCCTTATTGTCACGCACAAGAGCACTCGGCAGCCACTTCTTCTTCTTCTTCTGCACCAAAAGGTATGTAAATCTACTGATAAACTTTCTGGTTTGGACTTTATCATCATTCATAATGCAATTTTCCATTGAGGCACTGCTCTTTTGTTAATACTTCCACTGTCAACAGTATCTCTATTTTTAAACTTTATGATGTTTAAGTGCTTTCACTTAAGTTTGTTTTTTAACGGTTCTGTTTCCTGTTAGACTGCATGTTAGGTTTGCAAGACAGCATGTCGGATTAGAATTAAACTCTGGTTAACGCCTTGATCTGGATTATGTGAACAAATATGATCTGTATTGAATCAGTAAAAGTATGTAAAATATAATTTGACGAGTCAAAAATACGATCAATCAGGCAATTTTTACTTACATGTATTTTTTATTTCTCTGTCTTTTTAATTTGTAACTCATGTTTTTAATAGTCAAGGCAATTAGACTTATTTCACAATTTCATCTCATGGGGTATTGCAATCTGTACGACATATGCCAGCCTCGATCATTAGACCCTTGACCCTTTCCTGATCTATTCCTCCATCTGTAGCTCCAATTCTTCAGCTAACTCTATAACTTATTCCCTTTTCTCTCTATCTTGTACCTGATGTGCATCTAATATCTATGTGATCTTTCTTTATTTAAGATGACTTCCATGGTAACCCAAAGCGCACAGTCCACAGCCATAAGCTCCATGACGGCCACAAGTTCCTTTCTCAGAACCTCGAAGCCACCAGATGAGAATAAAAATACAGATGAATACCACACAGTCCTTCTGGCCATCTACTCTGTGGTTCTGCTCAGTGGTACAATCAGCCTTAGCCTGATGATGCACATCATGAAGTCCAGCACGACATCCATCACCTCCATCGCTGTGCTCAACCTCATCTTCGCCCACTTCACCTTCCTCCTCACTGTCCCCTTCAGGATTTACTATTACGCAACCAACCACTGGAGCCTGGGCCTTGGGTGGTGTAAAGTGGTCAGCGGCATGATACACATCCACATGTACATGTCTTTCATCTTCTATGTGATCATCCTCATCACTCGCCTGATGACGTTCTACCACAAAACTGCGTGGGTGGCCTCTTTCCAGAGGATTCATGCTCTCCTGCTCAGCGCCGTGGTGTGGATGGTGGTGCTTGTTGTGGTCCCCTGCATTATCTATTTCACCTATGGCAAAGACTCTGCTGAAAAGCGCTTGGACAGCAACAATAATACCACACGTTGCTTCAAGTTTGGCAAAAATATAGAGTCTACTGCCAAGGTGTTCAACTACATCATAAGCACGCTGATCATAGTGGTGGCCACGGGGCTGACAGCCCTCCAAGCCAATGTCCTGAGGGTTTTATACAGGAAGGATCGCCGGGGATGCACCTCTCAGCAAGACTTCGGGGCTCAGCTGAAGAGTCTGTTCTTTGCCCTCATCATGGTGGTGTGCTTCATCCCCTACCACCTGTTCAGGCTGAATTACCTGGAGAACATTGAACTGCAGAATGTCAACGAGGTGTTTTTGAGTCTGACCACTTTCAACTGTTTGGACATGCTCACCTTCTTGGGGAGGAGAACCTGCTACATGTGCTTCCCAGGAAAGGCTAGTTAAAAAACTGCCGATAGGATGCGTGTGAGGGGGTCAACAGACTTCCTTTGCGTTTTCGTTTTACTTCGCTGTTGCCTTGTCAAAGTTTTTAATAGGAATATTACCCATGTCCATCTCCACAGAGGCAGACAATTGGATATAACAATTATTCACAAGGGCATAAGAACAATTATCGAAACAGATTAGCTTTGAATTAATATAGATAAAATATGATTTAAAAAGACAATTGTAGAAGCATATAAGTTGCGAAGTGCACAGAGGAGCCTGAAGAACTACCTCCAGTGCTGACTGTGCATCTGAGTGCAAGAGCTTAATACCATCAGGATACTTTCTGAGGTGAGGTCTCCTGTATGGCAGTCTCCTACAAAAGGTGAGGAAGTTAAAAAGACATTTTTCTTTGCCTTGTGTTTGATGCATGTAGGGGGGACACAGAAGGAAGGTTGCAACGTGAATCAATCTTTTCAGGTGGGACACAAAAGAAAGCATCTGATGTGTTTTTGTTATTATTATTATTATTGTATTTCATTTTAAATGGGGGTGCAAGGAAACTTTGAAGTGCAGGGGTGGTCGACCTAAAGTACAAAACCAGGTAGACCAAATCTCCAATCTAAGCTCTGTCAGCTGTAACATGCTTTACTTTATCTATGTGCTGCATTCTTTTTGTTTTGTTTGTTTTTTGCTATGCGACTCATTAAAAGTGTGACATAAAAGAAACACCTGAGGCCAGAACTGAACATTGGATGTTAATGTTATGTGAGATGTATCTTAACCAACAGGCTACCGGGACACCACTTACACAGTGTTCCTACTGATCAAAATGTTGAACGAATTAAAGTACTGTCAACTCTGTCCTTTGCTTTTTACTCGGAATGAATGAACTCTTGCCATCTGCTGGTCTTTATATATACTACACAGGCTTCAAACCTGAAATGTGTAATGCTGGATTGTGCCATCGGTCTTACAGTTCCCACATTATTTATCCAAAATGTGACTTAATGTGAAAGACATGTGAATGGAAATGAAAAAGTAAATGTATTTCATTGTATTTGCGAACACTTAACCCCTGTGTACATAGCTGTAGTGTTCAGCTCCGCAGCTGAGAAGAGAAATAAATGTCTAAAATTGTTACTTTTTCACCATTATTTTGTGAAACATTACCTCGGCCCTCTTGGATCTCTTACATTCTGCCCTCGGAGGTGGTGTTAGAGGCCCTGGCTGACATACACGCAAGCACACAAACACACACACACCTGGTGATCCTTTTCCTTTTCGTTTTTATGGCGCTGGGTTACTGTTTAACATCCCCACCCTACTTTGAGTTTGTTTAGTAAATCGATCTAATGACAGGGCAATGGTGGCGCCATCCAATGTGTCGCTCCATGAATTATAGGCTGCTCAGCTCTCCAACCTTTCCTTTTAATGTCGTCGAACACCTTTACCATTTAGGCATTCTTAGTGTCACTTAGACTAATGCTGCATTGAGGGGCTGCTCACTACCGGAGTACAACGGTACAGCTGGATAAATGCACATCCCAGACGGAAATAGAAACACAGGTAAGTCAAACTCCTCCTGTGAAGTATATTGTCACTGATATGCAAAATATCCACATTGGCTGCGAGAATTATAAGCACAGTTGTTCCTTTTGTGGAGGAAATGAAGCTTATCTTTAGCAGTTTCTCAAGGAAGTTTGGTAACATGTTGTACTAAATCATGTGTTTCTGTAGTTCACACACACTTCAGTTGCTGCTGTATGTCCTCTAACCAGAGCTGGTGTCATTTTGAATAGTAATGTATGCAGTATGTGGTTGTGTGAGTGTGCCAGAATTTCTTCTGCATTTTGTCCACTTCTTAACGACAGCTTTCTCGCCTCTCTGCCCGCAGACAGCATTTTGTGAAAACAGATAAGATAGACTCACTTTGTCACGCATGCTGCGCTGTAAAGATCATGTGATAACCCGTATCATCTGTGCGAGGATGTGATCTGTAAGAAGATCAGTGTTGGAGAGCAACGTATTGCTCAGCAGGAAGACAGTAATTAAGTTGCACTGTGTTTTTTTCTCCTCTGGTGCACCATCAGCATCATTATGATACTACTGCTAAAAGTAAGAACTTGGATATGCATGAGGTGGACACAAGCGCCTGCACAATATAATTCAATCTAAAAGAGCTTAAGAACTAGCCTTTAGCAAACTTTGTGAAGTTTTTTTTTCTATTTTAAGGGTGAACGTGATTGACTAAACTAGCCTTCAGACTCTTGTCTGAGTCTGAGTCAAGCCTGCAACTACCTCTTAAATTTGAGGAAACTGTCCTCTGTTTAGTGTTTAGAAGCGTCACCGGCAAGTTAGGCTGATTCTTTAATTCACATATTTCTTTTAATTTGCACGAGCCTTACATCCCAGCAGCAATTTAAGAACTGAACAACATGGCAATAAAAAACAAACAAACATGCAGCTAATGATCTCAAAATAAGGAGATTTTTCTGTAGAGTTTTCAGCATGAATCATATTTAACTGAACCATGTATCCTTTTTTACTGTTGCTCTGGTATCAGGAAGTAGTGGTTTACTAGAGTCAGTTGGCTGGATGATCGGCATTAAAACCTCCAAGCTAAATAGAAGCGACAGCATTATGGCCAGTTCACACAGAGATAGGCTCTTAGCACTGGGTTTTATGGCTTCAAATAGCTTTTGGTTGCTGGGCGGACACGAGGTTTCTGAATCACGTCCTGCTTGGTTCTCAGCTGAAGAAGTTGTAATGGCTTTATTATTTTTGGTATTGCTATGAATGGGTAATTCATGTTTTTACCTAGTTTTTAGCATATAAAATTGAAAAATCAGTAAGCTTCCGCACTAATAGTGAAATCACTTTAATCGTCATTTCATTTCACCTGGTAATATGGACAACAAGCAGTTCACTACTACTGCTAGCATAAGAGCTGGCTCTCTTTATCTGCAGGCTAGTCACCAAATATGCTCTTTTACATTTGTAAGCCAAGGTGAAGTTTTCAGTAAGCAGGTCACTTCAAACCCAAACAAATCTAAGATAATTTCTATCCTCCCCTCCTTCACCTCAGTGCTGATTTATTAATTGCAGCACCTCAAGATCACAGTTTTTTACTGATCATTTGCATGAGGTAAATTTCTGAAAATCTGTATAATATGTTAAGGAGGTGATCCTACCGACTTAAAGAATTGTCCTGCTTAGGAAAAAAACTTGGAGACCTTGACTTGAGTCAAAAATCATATAACAGCCAGAGGAATCAGGATTTAAATCAAACATGTTCGAGAAGTCACAGCACAACTATGGCTGCATTAGGTGAACTTGATATCACTGAAGCCTTCCAACACTGTATTGCACTTTTCAGAAACCTGTCTGAAGCATTTGATTCACTTGATCATGGTACTTTATTGGAACAAAATACTATGCATTAAATGGTTTTGTGACTCCTCTGGGCAGTAGTCTCTAACAGTTAAAAGTCAAGTCCCTTAATGTTAGTATCGGTGTACCACAAGGGTCCATTTTTGATCCTCTTTTATTCTCCATACATTTAACAGTACCACCTCTGCCACCCAAATTGTAATGTTCCTTTTTTATCCAGATGACACAATTTCATATGGCACTGTCCCTTTTCTTAATCTGGCTCTTACAAATCTACAGTCTGCTTTTGATACAGTTCAGATCTCCCTCTTCAAACATGTTTGTTTGCGTCTGTCTGTGCTTAAACTGTATTTTTTGAAAAAGAGATTACAATCTCAATGAGACTACCTGCTTAAAATGAATGATTAAATTAAAAAAATGTGTTTGTCAGTAGTTTTGGTAAAGTAGGGGCAGCTGGAGATGCTTTCAGTGCCTAGATGTTGTTGAACTTACTGGGATGCACGTTTGCACCAAAGCATGGCTGAATAGGATTGCAAAATATTAGTGTGCTGAACAAAGTTAAAATAAACAGCTGACTAGCTTCAGTGTGTGGAACATCCAAACAGATAAAGGCAGGACTTGTCAAGTATTCAAAATGTTGTGCTTTACAGTGGAGGGTGAGAATAAAAAAAGAACATTTTCACCAATACTTACTGAGTAAAAATGATTTCAAGCTTCAAAGAACGCTGGATTCACGAACAAGCCTCAAAGCACAAGTCTTGCTATCTTTGTGGCTATCACAGGATAGCCTCTAAGAAGCTACCCACTGACACGCAGCATAAATAGCCACACTTTAGCCCGTCTGTCTTCATACATTCAATGCGAGTTTACACTTTCTATTCCCTGTTTAATGCAGCGAAGTACACTCGTGCTACAGCGCTCTGTGTCAGTCCTTTTGTGTGTTAGGTGACTGTGAACGTGACTGTGAAGAGTAAATTCTTCGTCGCTCATCACAAACCTGATGAGTCAGGAGGCCTGACCTCACTGCCTGGTTAAAATGTAATCTCTCTATCACCTCTCTCTCTCTGTTTCCTTCTCTCTCTGTTTCCTTCTGTCTCTCTCTCGTCTCTGTCCCTCAGCCTCTTTATTTCAGCCTCCCTCATTAACTAATATATCTGTTATTACCCTGTGACTGGATACTTATTGCTCTTTCCCTTCATGCCAGTAAGCAATCTGTGATGATGTGCATTCTGATTTGCTGTGCCCACAGTGGCAATATATTACCCCCATGCCTGCTCATAGGTGCTTTTCTGACTGACCCACTCATTACTGATGTAGGGAATCAAATTTCAGATAATCCTGCCTCTTATCATTTACAGTCCTCTCTAACACAATGCCTGAAACTGATTACCTTTACGCCACGCAATAAGATTTAGTACAATGAAATTCCTGATGTGAAATGGGTGGGTTGGGACATTTTAACTGGTTTATGGCAGTAAATTAAAGTGTGTTTACAGCATTCCTGCATCGACAGAGGAGGCAGCTCGCCGATAACTGGATAACTGTTTAACTTGCGCTTTTGATTTTCACTTTTGAGGTCCCCTGCCTCTCTTCAACATGCACGTCTCTGGAAGTTTGATCTGGTTTCACAATAAGTGAGCTAAGCATGTTAAGTGTGAGAACCTTACATTTATGTTAATGTTACATGCTGCTCCTTAGACAGCTTGAGTCTCCCTTGCTTTTACAATGCAGACTGGCTCATCATTCTTGCACTGGGCAATTTAAATATTCTGTTAACCATGCCATAAGTAAAATCAGGTTTCAGAGGTTTAGCCAGTGAGGTTAATATAATTTACTGTATATGGCCTGTTAATTTAGAAATACGTAAATTAAGCTGTATCAAGAGAGGGTTGGATGTAAGGGTGTTTGTGGAACTTATCAGTGTTTTCCACTTCACTTTGTGTCTTTATAGATTATATCTGCTGAGGTGGTGGTGCTATTACTCCACTATTGATTAGATTAGGAAGCCTGGGAAGGACATAAACACACGCACTCATGCGCACACTCACACATACATTCATAAATACATGTGCCTGTGAGAAGAAACCCCCGGGTCGTGTGTGCAGATACACACAAACAGAAGGTGATGAACATAAAGTGTGAGCTGTCTCCCAAATTCCACGGTTAAAAAGAAGAGGTGGGAGAGAAAAAAGAAGAGGCAGAGGGGGGAGAAGGGAAATATCTCCTTCACCGCTATCTATCCATCCGTGTGATAAGTGCGAGGGAGAAGGACAGATAAGTAATGTGCAATAAGGTGAGAAGTCTTAGCCACGGCTCCTCCCCTCTCCTTGTTCCCAGCCCAATCAGATGGGATGATAGATCTTTCATGCCAGGGATCTCCCTTGCCATGTCTGTAAGAATTAGATGAAGCAGAAAGGGAAAAAGAGAAAGAGAGACTTTGGAGTGACCTGGGAGGAGAAGAGACGAGAAGAAGGTGTGAGATAGACCAAGCCCGAACAGGAATGAAGTATCCTCCCGCTCCTCAGAGTAAATCTCTGTTAGATATGGATGTAGCCAACTATTGTGAAGGCCTGGATCCCTCATACAGCACACTGGGCTTTGAGAATGCAGAGGTGCTCTATGGAGGAGGAGGTAAGTGCATGTGTATCTATACACACACACACACACATACAGAAACCCAGGTATAAACAAACAAGGGATGCGCATACAAACAATTATCAAGCCACAAAATGTGTTTTTCTGCATGTTCAGATGGATGTGCTCACATACAGAAGACAGATAAAACAGATGCACAGTTGCACACACTCCATCTTTATGAGCACTGATACAGGGATGGAAAAACTGTGAAAGCTGGCACCAGAAAAAGGCTTAACCTGGAGAAAGACATGAGAGGACCATTTTCTTGTGTATCTGCTGAATCTGTGGCCTCTTGATTAACATAAGGCATCTGTTAAAGAGGCTTTGGGATGGAACATGCGCCTCAGAAGTGGGTGAGGAGGTGCGAAAGGCTAGAAATATACTGATGAAGTGAAGTGAGACCAGATGAAGGCAAATGAGTTGCTATTTACAGAAGGGTTACTTTTTTCCATATGTCTAAATTAAGTGATGGGGAAACTCGCGACATTTTAATGTTGGCCAGTAGTGCATGTATCCAGTTGTCCCTGGTTGTAGGAAATTGATTTGTCTATTGCTTGCTTGCATATGGATATGTACGTGGAGTCATGTAGAGTGGTTGTGAAGGAAAAGAAAGGGCTGGATCATAGTTGTAAAAGCATGAAATCGTGTTAATAAAACTGTTTAGGCAGGAATTGCAGGTATGTGCCATAAAAGGCATTTTATTGCAAGCGTGCATCTCAGTGACACACTGATGTCACTGCAGCGCGTGGACAGAAAGTTAGTCCAACATTGACTCATCTCACCTTGGCAATGCTTAGGGACTGTGGAGAAGTGTGTGTGTGTGTGTCTGTGCTGATGAGTTTTTACATGCACATGCTATGATCATGTCGCGCTCTATTTGCTAGACTTTGACTGAACGATAAATATGCGGACAATGATGATGATTATGGTCTTGATTATGTGGACGATGCTGCTGCTGCTGATAATGATAATGATCACGATGATGTTGATGACAATGAGGAGATGAGAGTAAAAATAAAGACATCAACAGTAATGTTTTGAATGGCTGCAAATGAAACGCCATCTATTCTCTTTCCTGATTTATGTTTTGCAGACACAGATGTCTACGATAATGTCTAAATCAAACACAGCACAAATGACTTTGCAGTTATACAAACACCAGCAAACAACTGCATTTACTGTGGAATATACACAGAATACATTTTCCACATTAGTAAGATGCTGTAATCACATGGGAATAACTCACCTCTCACACTGGATGTGCTTGGCAAAACCCTGATTCTCTTTATATTTGTGTCTTTGAAGCATTAGCTCTGTGCTTTTATGTGTGTGTGCAGGCGTATTTACCTGTGTCAGTGTCTCTGTGTTTCAGACAGCATGCCGACAGAGCCGAGCCTGCCCGGTCCAGACGGGGTGAGTAGTAACTGCGCCATCTGTGGAGACAAAGCCACAGGGAAACACTACGGAGCCTTCAGCTGTGACGGCTGTAAAGGCTTCTTCAGACGCTCCATACGCAAGAGCCATGTCTACACCTGCAGGTACAGACAGCAAAAAAGCTTAAAACTGCAACATATGTATGTGATGCATGCAAATTATAAGACACACACTATGAACGTGCACGAGTGTGCACATAAACATGCTCTTGTGCAGCTAAATAGAACTCTTAAGCCATTGATGACTGATTTTTCAGCCCAGTCATCATGTCGTGGCATATCACATTAAGTTACATTATGTTGGAGCTCACTGTGTCGTCATGTTTTTGCTCTGTGAAGCTACTTGTCACTGTATGTTTGTCATGTGCAGATTCAGCAGGCAGTGCGTAGTGGACAAAGATAAGAGGAACCAGTGTCGTTTCTGCAGACTCAACAAATGCTTCAGAGTTGGCATGAAAAAAGAAGGTAGGGGAACTCCTTCCTGCCCCTTGGACAAGAGAGAAAGTAGAGGGCACTGAACTGCTCCCTACCAGGAATGTTTTCTTCCTTTGAAAGTCTATTAATAGTTTACGTGTAGATGTACAAAACAGACCTTGTGTAGGGATATCCTTTGTTTTTCCCACCAAGACAAGGTATAGACCTAGAACTAGTGGCATCGAAGGAAATGCTGTCATCAGAGACTCAGAAAGTCTCTCTCTCTCTCTCTCTCTCTCTCTCTCTCTCTCTCTCTCTGTGTGTGTGTGTGTGTGTGTGTGTATTTATGAGGGGTATAACCTTGGCACAGAGTTTTATGACACCTAATCGTGTGTCACTCAAACATGTTGTTCTGGATTGCAGCTGGTTAACGTTTGACTCCACTTGCTGATGCCAGCCTGTATGGCTATTTTTATAAATATTAACTGCCCTAGCGCCGTTGTTTTGCATTCAGGATTTTAGATATTACGTTTTTTTTCTCAACTCTCAACGCTCATGACTACCAACTTGAACAAATTCTTGAAAACCAGCACAGTGATTTGAATATTAGCAGGATTGCTGAACATATTCCTGTTGCTTTCTCTTTCATACACAGTAACTTTAGCTGTCTGTTATATTTTAGCTGTACAGAACGAGAGAGATCGGATCAGCTCCCGAAGAAATATCGCTGACGCACAAGACTTGCCACCCATCACTATTCTGGCCCAAGCAGAATCACTTTCCCAACAGGTGACAATTTTCAATACTTTCCCACTGACGTATGCTTGTATGTCAGCTGATGTTAGCATCATCAGTCAGCATCAGCGTATCATGTGCATGATGCAAATATCATTTGCATGACGCATGCAAAAATTGCAGCCGCACGAGGAAATCGACGAATCGTGACCCAGGAAACTCTTACATTCTGTCTCCCTCCAGATCACTACTCCGGTTGGAGTTGCAGACATATCAGAGCAGAAGTCAGCCACCATTGGGGATATTTGTGACTCCATGAGACAGCAGTTATTGGTGTTGGTGGAATGGGCCAAATATATTCCTGCCTTTGGAGAGCTGCCGCTGGACGACCAGGTAACAGGGCTCAGTGACTATGCTGTTGCTTGCATAATGTCTGCATAATGTTTGTTTTTGGAAGTTAAATCCAATACCTTTCAGACTTGAGTCCTTTTGTTTGAAATGATTTTGAAATGCAGTCGTTGCATATTGGTTGTGTTTAGCTTGTGTGGGTGTGAGTGTGCCTGCAGCTCAAACAAAGGGCTTATTCTGTCAAAGCACTTTCTGTTTAGATAAAGATCCTCTTTGATCAACCAAATGCACTCGGAGGTGAATATTTGGAGTGATGATTACAGTGTAACTTGAAATTTGTGCACAGAGATTGCTGAGTGTAGTATACAACTCTTCAAGTACTGTATGGCCCCTGTGTGATGTGTGTAAGAGTAAAAGGGGTGCATTGTTTGTGTTCTTTGTTTAACTGTGTGTGTATGTGTGTGTGTGTGTCTGTATGTCTCCAGGTGAGCTTGCTCAGGGCTCACGCAGGTGAACACCTCTTGCTCGGAGTCGCCAAAAGGTCAATGCCATTCAAGGACTTCCTGCTCTTAGGTACAAACTGACCAATAGAATGGCATGTTACTTACATGTGGTGCAATCCTGTGGCTCTGCACTGAAGTGTGAAGACTGATCAAATGTTGTGTTAGCTGAGAATGATTAACTAAAAGTCTCAGTTTCTTTGTGACTTCAAGAGTGTCTTGTAAACGACATTGCTCATTACTGGGACATGTACTAACATCATACTGCAGACAGATCGGTCAACTACACACACACCCATGCACGCCACACACACACACACACCCACGCAACCCTTAAATAGGCCTGACAAAACTCTCCAAGATCCAACTTATCTTTCTCTCAAGGTTAAAAGTACAAAGCTATTCCCTTCACGCTTCCACACCCCCACACATACAGCACAGCTTTCACTCCCTGTCAATTCCCCTCAACACGGCCGCTGACTGATCCTTTCTGTGTCTGCAGGTAATGGCTGTGTGATCCACAGGAACAGTCCGGAACCAGAGATCTGTCGGGTAGCCAACCGAGTGCTGGACGAGCTAGTTCAGCCCTTCCAGGATATTCAAATAGATGAAAACGAGTATGCAGCGCTCAAGGCCATTGTCTTCTTTGACCCAGGTAATAAATTGCCATCTCTCCACTCTTCCTGGGAATGAGTTTTTCTAGCTCGCCACTGCTCCTCTAGATCAAGAGCTAGACCAAAACTGCGTTAGGTTATGGAAACTACCTGTGCTTAGGAAAAGATTTTGGATATTTGCACCGAATACCCTTGGCGTGTCTTCTGATGTGCTGGTGTTGTTTAATGGCCTGCAAAAGCATTAGGTTTTATCATTATTTCAAAAATGTATTAGAAATAAATATTAAAAGCTAAATAAATAACATAAATGGCTTGTTTCCAGGTAGGTAGGGAAATCATATTTCATCATCAAAGCCAAAAAAAATAAATAAATAAAATTAAATGACACCATGTCCTATTCCCATTGCCATTTCTGTCCAGATCCCTCTTTTCCCAAGCAATCCCATCCATCTGGTTACATTTTCCCTTAAAGTTAGATCCCAATCCCTCCATTGCTTTTTTTTTTAAAGTCTCCTTGGCCCAGTGTGACCACAATCCCTGGCCCCATCTTTTGTTGCCTGTCCCCCTTTTCTCTCCCCTTCACTAAATCCCCTCATTTTGCCTTCATGCCCCAGTTTGACCATAATCATTCCATCAATTCCACTCATATCCTCCATCCCATTCCTGATCTTTCTGTTTTTTCCCCCTGTCACCCTCCTGCCCTTCAATCCCTTCCTCCGCCCCTCCTCTCCTTAATCCATCCCCTACCTTCCACGCTTTGCCTCCCAATCTGCAGATGCAAAGTCTTTACGGGATCCATCAAAGATCAAGGCCATGCGTCTGCAGGTAGGTCCAGCATTTGAAGCTCTTCTCTCTCGTGTTCTGTTATAATGTCCAATAAACAGCGTTAAGGAGGAGCGAAATGTGCATTACACATTCGCATAACACATATTTTAACTTACAAGGACAAGAGCCGTTTGCTTGCACTGAAGGAGACGTGTGTGTGCAGGTCCAGATGAGTCTGGAGGACTACATCAATGACCGTCAGTATGACTCCAGGGGTCGTTTTGGAGAGCTGTTACTCCTGCTGCCCACCCTGCAGAGCATCACCTGGCAGATGATCGAACAGCTCCAGTTCATTAAGCTGTGCGGCCTGGCCAAGATAGACAACCTGCTGCAAGAGATGCTGCTGGGAGGTGAGACTGGGTCCACGTCCGCGCTTGTAAACCTGCAGAAAGAAAAATAGGGTGACCTTCAGCAAGGCTACCAAATGCTCTAGTGGCGCTCCTGTACAAGTATGAAGCAAGTTAAAAATAAATAAATAAAAGCATACATATTCAGCAAAGTTTTCCTCGATATATACAATGGGTAAAAAGTTAGGGATTTTTGCAGAAAGATGGTATAACTCCACATGAATATTAGGCAACGCCAAAATAGACAACTTGCTGCATGAGATGCCGCTAGGTGCAAACATATCTAAATGTGTATAAATAAGGACGTCTGTAGTTAAAGGTGGAATGCATCAAACGTATTCTAAGCAGGGCCATGACAGGCGACTCAAACACAAAATGAGGCGTGGAGATAAAGTAATAAGTCATCTCCAAAAATGTCTCCCATTTTCCGCCTTACATGCTAAAAACAACTCCAGAATATGACACCCTGACTCAGAAGCCCGTGTGCAGAAAGAGCTGTGTGTGTGTTTTATTTTTCACCATCCTGTAGGAATGTGGAGCTATCATAACAAAAAACCTGCTATTTAAATATTGCTGAGATGATATTATGTCTAGCAATGTGAATGTGCGACTGATAAAGTGTATGTAGTGATGCCGAAAGTTTGAAGCCGAGCTGACCAAAAAAATTATGAAAATGAAATTACATGATGTTTCTCAACTTGTTAAGATATAAAAATTGAAGGTTATTTGCATTTTTGACATATTAGATTTGGAGCCAAGTTATGGAGGCTTGACTCAACATATAAAACATGCACACACGTAAATGCACTTTTGTCAGCACAGACTGAAAAAAAAATACGTGTGCATTTGGAAAACTTGATTCACTCAGTTAATTTAAAGGTCCAAAATGGAGATTTATTCTAGCACTGTTCAAAAAACTGTGCAAAACGGACTACCCGTTGTTCTTTTTGGTCTAATGAGGGCTTGTTAGGTGAAGTGCCACCATGTGCAAGAAGAAATCCGTGTTTTGGAGCATTTCATTAAGTGTGTGAGCCCTTAAATGTCACCTGATTAAATAACATATTTCTAGATGAGATGCAGGGAAAACTTCTGCCGTCAGATAAACTCCAGCACTGCATCTGATCAATGACTTGCTGTGTTCAGGTCTTACTTCAGAGCCCACACACCTGCACCACCCAGCGCACACCCAGCTGGCCCAGGACCCTCTGACTGGACACACACTGGTCATCAGCAGCATGCCCGTCACTCACACCCCGCTGATAGGTAAGAGCCACGTACATCGACAGCTGTGAGACGTGCATCCAATCACACAAGCCGAAATCACTCGAGCAGAAAGCGCCTGACGCACTCACAGAAAATATCAAAGTGGAGTAAATGCACAATTTATCTCCTGTCACAAAACTGTGTGCCAGATGTGTTTCCATTAACTTAGTTGAAACTAATAAACAGGCATCCTGAATATGAAAAGAATCCATAAAAATGTAACATTTACAAGAACTGATGAGCACTGGCCATATTGTATGTTTCATTTAAAAAATAAAAAATGCATTTGGCAATATTACACCACCTAATGGCCACACAAGATTGATGGGAACTGTATCTATAAAGCAGCAGCTGCAGATGTAACATTTCCCGTGGGCCACTGTGGATACATTTTCCAGACCATATGTACACTTTTTTTCACACAAAACATTTTAATTTGCAAGACGATAAAATAAAAAATGTCTCTCTGCTCCTGCCTCTCCTCCTGCAGCCTCTCCAGACACTCCCATCCCGTCGCCCCCTCAGGGTCCAACCCCAGAGAAGTACAAACTCTTTCCCCAGCCTCTTTGTCCTCCGGCCAGCCCCTCGGCGTCCACACAGACAGATCCCTGACTTCTCCCTGCACTCTGTCAAAGCGGCTGACGCGGGATCAGTTTCCTTGTCCCCCATTCATCAACCCAGTCATGGTATAAAAATTATGAAAGCGATCTCTGTTCAGTGTCCGTGGTTAGACTTAGACCCTTCCTCTTTCCCCTGTGACTCCTGGTGGGGCTGCAATAACTAAGACATAATTAAAGCTGCTATGTGCAGCAATTTCAAACATTAATATGTCACTTTTAAATTCAGCGAACTAATGAAATGCCAAACTTGGGTTTAACAAAACATGCTGAGCATTTTTGTGGTCACCTAAAACTAAAATACTGTTTTTTTGGACTCAATATCTTGGCTTTGTAAGTTATTTTTTAACTTCATGCCAGAGAGGCACAAGCTCATAGACATGATGGTAGTTCGAATGTAAAACAAGACGTGTTTTTGTTTAAAAAATGATGTCATCTCAAACCTTTGCATTGTTTGAATTATAGATTTTATTGACTAATGTCTTTCTTGATGTGTGGAGAACAGCCGCCTTCCTTATGGCTCTTTATGTACAGTCTATCAGTTAGGCACATCAAATGTCAAGTTATGATAATGTGCAAGTACATGAAATATCATCTAATTATAAACTGCACAGGCAACAGCAATGGAGAAACCCAGAAAGTCCACACAAAAATGCTGGCCATCAAACAGAAATTAAATGCTCTGTGTGGCATACACAATGTGCATCAGTAGGACCTATTACACTGGTCTAAGATCAGCTGTTGTTGCTGATTATCAGGATTTTTTTTCACATTGTGGAGGTAACTGTTCTAGCAATTGGATTTGTGAAAATAAAGGAGATTCAGTACTTTGTATTTTTGATATTGGGCCTTGAATACATTACATACCTTAGACAACAGCACATACATGTCCTTAATATAGATGTATTCAACAGCTACAACATAATAATAATAATAATAATAATAACAACAACAACAACAATAATAATAATAATAATAATAATAATAATAATAATTTAGGAGCAGTTTGTAAAGACCTCGTGTTAAATGCATAAAGGAATGTGGACTGTAATATTCTAATAAGTTACTGTATATAGTTAAATGGATGATGGCAAATATTTTCATGTATTTTAAATTGTTAAACTCAATTTCTAGAATCATCTGTACATATTTTTATTTTGGGTTGTGGTGATAATGTGTACGTTTCTCACAGTTTCACAGTGTTTTGATTAAAATGCAATTCTGAATAAAATGAGCATATTATTTGAACTGAATTGATTGAGTGTGGATTAACTGAAAATGCATTAACAGACATACAGTGAGACTCTCACAGGAGTCACAGTACGATATGGTGCAACAGCACCCTCTTGCGGTTAAGAGAGAAAATGCAGCAAAGTAATGAATGTAAATGGACCACTTATTGTACACGTTGTATACTGCATGTCTATTACAGCATGCGAAATAAGTATGCATTCATTCATTTATTCGTTCATATTGTGAGATGGAAAAAGGGAAATTTCTTTCCAATCAAACATGTATCTGTAGCCACAGCAAATAATTTCAGTGGATACAAATGGAAATAGATATTTTTTTTCACATTTGATCCTAAAAGAAAACAATATAAACAGACAGATGATGATAAATTGACAGAATGTATTTCAATATGGTTCCCCACATGCAGGAATACTCAGTGTGGTTTGTCCATTACTTCCTTCATGGAAGTAATCATGCTCCCCCACAGTTCCACTGGTCAGGGTATAGAGTTTGTATCCAAAGCTTTATTGGCAGGCTATTGAGTCTGCACTGCCGGATGATGCTGCTCATCTAAAATCTAACCAGTTTCCTCACCGTCCGTCTGAGAAATCACACGTTGAGACAAACCCCGAAGCCAAACTAGAACGTAAAACGATAATTTGAGATGAAACTGAACTGTGCCGGGGCCAGCTGTACTTTTAAGTCTGTTATTTTGTCCATGTCCGTCCACACACGCTCATTTTCCTGGGGTTTATGTGTATGTGCGGGCATTTGTGTGCAGTGGATGAGGCCGGGGGATAAAGCTGAGAGCTCTTATTCTCTGTATATTGTTGTGTGACTCAGAGAAAACACTCAGGTTATTTATGGTAGAGGAGATGATGCTGTCTAGAATCAACATGGCCAAATCCTCCTATCAACTCCATAATGGACAAGCTACCTGGCTTAGGTCAAAACAACACCACCCACAATGGGAAGATGTGTGTATGCATATATACTGTATGTGTGTGTATGCTCCTACCTGCAATTTATTTATAATCTGTGCAGGCGCATGTGTGTACACTTCTGTATGTGTTTCTTTTTTTTTTTTTTGGAAGTGTGTGCATGTGTGTGTGTACCCAGGGAGCTTTAATCAAAGGCCCATAGTGAGGAGATGTGGGGGCCCTGTCTCTTTCTTTTTCCTCAGATAAAACTGTGTGTTAGCATGCCAGTCACATATCTCATCTGAGACGCACCGCTCTCTTCCCCACACCTCGCCGCTGCCCACACTGACAGCACCCTATTACACACCAGTATGACGCTCGCTCCACCTGAGGAGGACGAGGTGGAGGAATAGAGGGATGAAGAGATAGAGGCATGGAGGAGCAAAGGATGGACAGGAATATGATTTTTTTTTTTTGTCTTTTACTATTTCATTGCATCTTAGTTTAACTTGTTAATTAAAGGTAATTTTCAAAATGATCCCATTGTCTACTGAGGCCATTGTATTCTTTCCTCACACACTTTATTTTATTGTAAAATTGAAAGAGAGGTATACAAATACTAAATTAAATGCACACCTAGAGGCTTTTATTTGTTACAGAGCACTTCTAAACAACAATGTACTGTCAACTCACTTGCTCAATGAAGGCACACTGATGATACAATGCATTTGCTTCCTGAAGTAAGTGCACTAATATTTGCAAAAAGGAAGTTAATCACTAACATCTTCCTTTTTGCAAATATTTGTTTTATCATTGCACAAACTGTTTGAAATTTCAGACCTGGTTTGAAGGAAGTTCTTCCACCTTTTCTGGTCGTCTGTCCACCAAATTACTAATCCATCCATGCGTCCATCCACCCATCACTCCAGCCATCCTTTTTCTATGTTAACCACTAGATGGCAGTACAAGGCTGTGGTTTCACATTAGACAAATTGCCCTTTAATGGTTGTTATCAATGTACTTTGCCCTTCCACTATCATTCTACGTCAAAATAAGTAAAGAAATGAAAAAAAATGCCAATTAAAAACTTTTTAATCACATTTTAATGTCACAAGCATCACCTACTTACTAAATTGCATGTCAATCACTTAATTTCCAATCTTGTCAACAAAAATGAAAAACATGCATGTTTCATGTGTTTTCTAATATGCTAGATTTCTAATAGGGCTATTTGCATGTGCAGTTGAACATACCAATTAACAGCACTGAATTAAGATTATTTAACAAAGACGATTTTAAAAATAGTGTGTTTCAGCATTTTTTTAAAATATAGCTTTACATTGCTTTCCCAAACTGTTCGAATAGAATTCTATCCAAAAAACAGCTATAAAAGATTGCAAAGTCATGCCGGGGAGCACTGGTACAGTCCGAAATGAATGGCATGTGTCAGCGATCCCAGATTAGAGCCGGAGATTGCAGACTATCATTCCTCACCAGTGCATTTACCCATAATTCCCCTCTGTCTCCAACATATCCGATGATTCCTCCTCTAGGAGACAAGGTGAGGCAGTACGAATCTCTGCCTCCGACTCTGGAATGAATTTAAAACCTCTCCTGAGTGATTTTCTGTGTCTCCGTCCTGCTACAGTGTGTGTGTGCGCGTGTGTGCGTGGCATGCATGTGTAGTTTCTGATTATACCACAGCATGGGTGAAGGGAAGGAAAATACAGTGACAGCTTCATTTCCAAAGCTGAGTTCACATAAATGAGGGATTAAAGCAGGCAAGCAAGAGGGTTAAGGCTCACCTCGGCCCTCAATGACAGCTTTCCCTCCTTAAAATCACTCTCTCCCTCTCTCTGTTTGTCTCACCCTTCTTTCTGTCTCCGTCCTCCATTTTTTTGTCTCACTTTTGCTTCTTCTTTTATTCTCTCATTCCCTCTTTAGGCTATTTGGATTGTCTTGCTACTGCTCATTTTTGCCTGCAGAGATAATACACACGTACAGATAAATCTGTAAAAAAAAAAAAACAAAAACGCATCCTGTACTGTTGGCTACACACACACACACAGTACACAAACACACACAGTGATTTACACAATTGCAGAGATTGCCGGGGTGCGCTCTACATCATGATGATGGGAACCAGGTTAGGGCAATGAAACTAGGGGTTAGGGCCAGGGTAGGGTGTGCTTGTGTGTGTGTGTTGATGTGTGTGTGTGTGTGTGTGTTTGGGGTACATTAGGGAAATGAAAAGGGGTGGACCACTGATGGCTTCTCAGATGCAGACTTGTTAGAATAAAGGAATATAAAAAAAGACAGGAGACAGAGGAGATGACAGGGTGGATGATAAGATGAGTAGTGCAGTAATGAAAACGGTCCTCTGTACCCCGAGATTACATGGGGAATGAGATTGGAGAGAGAGAGAGAGAGAGAGAGAGAGAGGGAGAGACAGAGAGAGAGTGAAGGGGGCATGCTGTAGAGGGGGAAATGGGCGAGCTGTGAGTCAAAGAATGGAGAAAGATGGGGACTCATTTATGATGAACCATGGTGAGAGTCAGCCGGAACAGACTTGGTACTGGTGTGAAAGGAAAAAAAAAGGAGGAGGAGGAGAAGAAGAGGAGAAGAAGAAGAAGAGAAGAGAAGAGGTATTACAGCTCAGGACGAAGCAGCCCCACTCTGAATGATAAGTGTCTCACGCGCTGCGGGTTATGGGAAGTTCACACAAACAAATGACTCCCATTTGCCAGAGGCGAGGGACACAATTGAGAAAGAAGGGGCGAGAGAGGGAAGGAGGAGAAGAAGAGAGTGGGGAGAGGAGGAAGGGAGAGGACTAAATACTAGAGGCACGATTTCAGATAACTCCATCTGCATTGAGGAAATGCTTACCTTTTTACCTCTCTAATGTTGTCACGGGTTTGCAGTGTAAACAAAAGCACCTTCAATCCAAAGGATATTAGGAACCCTGCAGTGAAGTGCAGTCAAAGTCTGTGTTCGGTACCTGAAATTACAGGGCGCCTATGGACCTTGGTCAATAACACTAAATGTATTGTAAATTGTAGCATGTAGGTGGGCCATGTTTTGCACAATAAGAGGTGATATCAAACAGTAATAAAGGTGCATGAATACTGCCCTTACCTATGCGCTAAGCAGCATGGAGTCAAAGTTTAGTATGGATGGATACCTCTCTTCACTAAAGTTGCTCTTAACCACGACACATTCAGGCAAAGCAGGTCTTCATTATAACACGGGAAGCAGCTGATTTTGCTTCTCACTCCCACTTTATGGTTAAAAGTGCTTTTTTTTTCGGTTAAATTAGATACTTTAGTGTTCAAATGATAGCCTCAATGCTCAAAGGGACTCCCTGCTTAAGAGCATTGAGTAGCACAGCCAATAGGATTGGTTACCCTGGCTACTGCATGGGTCCGACCCATGGCTTTCAGTTTATGTCACATTTGTTTTCAGTAAATAAACAAGTCTAGAGTCACGTTAGCAGCTCTGTGAGGCCGCCACTGGCACGCCACACATGCTAAAGACATGTTGATGTTAAGCAGGTACGGTGTTTACCTTGTGCTCCCCCTTATTTTAGCGTGATAGCTTGAGAACATTTGCTTATTAGCAATCTGTCCAACTTTTATCAAGTGTTACTAAAAACCAAAAGACATTTTAATGGTTGCAAGAGATGACAAACATGAATGTCTGTACAAAATTTCAGACCAATTCACCCAATAGTTAGGCTATTTCATTCTGGGCCAATGTGGTGACACAACTGACATTGCCATTCATACGGCCATGCAGCTGGCACGGCAAAATATGGCTGTCTGTTTGTCGGCATCATAGTCAAAACTTAAATGTTTGTTTTCCTCCCCTGAGAATCAAGGAGGAAGGGCCGTTGACCATCTTCATGTTCGGCAATCAGGGAGAAATCCATCACGGAAGAGGCAGAGATGCAACTTCTCTGGTGACAGTCACATCAATAGTCCATAATGTGATAATGCAGTCACAAGGCATGTTGTGTCTTGAGTAATTGGTGACCCTCACTTTTTCTCAAGTGGAAAAGCTTGCTTCCCCGCTCCTTCTATCTTCATCGCTTCCTCCACCCACTCGTATAACGCAACAGATGGATGCAATAAGTTTAAGAACATTCTCTGGGGGGGTTCAAGAGGCGTTTTGGGAAATGTAGGCTGTTGCAGAATGAAACTTAAATGAAGCAAACTGAAGAAGAGTGGGTGCACCAAATTCCCAAGCACCACCGCAGACTGATTCATATAAAAATAGCACAGGATTATGCATTTGGGGTGGACTTGCTTCAGTGGAGGTGGGAACTGGTCAACATTAGCATGCTGAAGGAAATCATCGCATCTATCAGCGTGAATCAGGGCATTGCTGAGTAAATGAGGTTTAATCACGAAACAGAGAAAAAAAGATCAAAATGTAGCCGAGGAAGATCAGTGGAATTAGACAATAGCGCCTTTTATCTCCAGTTCAGGAGACTGTTGGGTCTCCATTTTGAATTTTATCATCAGAAACAAACCAAGTGTAAATAATTTGCCTTTCATAGCAGAGGCAAGGCGTTTCATTTCCAAAACAGCTCCGGATATAATTATTTTACCCCGAAATTAGAACTGAGCTCACTCTAAACGTTACAAAGGAATTCACTGTCAGCGTGTAATTAATTTTATATTACTATTTACCTTTACGTTAGTTAATTATGATCTCTATAGATGTGTGGGCTACACGCACACACGCGCACACACGCCAGACATGCACCACCTTCACGATGTACAGAGACAGTCGTGGTAAGAAGTGTGAATTTTACACACATGACTTCCTGTCCTAATCAAGGGCTTTCTCAACTCCTATCTGAAAGACACACATGGCTGACTCCTTCAGCGGATACCTACACACCGTGGATGTGTGCGATGAGGCCGTGAGCGTGTGTGTGTGTGTGTGTGTGTGTATGCGCGCTTGCAGGAGCTCGCCAACCCAGCAGCGGAGTGGTAAAGGATATTAGGGCGCAATTGCGAAAAGATTGCAAAAAGTGACATCCTTAATGGAGAAAGATTACTGCGCGCAACATCACTTTGATTTGAGCTGCATACATTTCCCTCATGCAGACAGGCTTCCGGACAGCTCTGCACTCTGAGCTCTCCAGAGTCGAAGCTGCAGCCTTTGTGTTTGCGTGTGCAAACGCAAATCCTGACAGCAAGAGAGTGAGACACAAACGTCCTTTCCAGCGATCATGTCTGACAGGTGCACGGTACACCTGTGAGTTTTTTTTTTTTTTTTTTAGAGCATTTTCTCAAATTCGAAGGTTTTATTTCTTTAATTTGAAGACAAGCCTCTCTGGCACGCTGGTCAAACAGGATGGACAGTAAGGAAAGGGAAACAGTGAGAGCTTTATGGATGTTTTCACCACAGTTGGTTCAGCAATAAATATGTCAACCATGTTATTACTGTAAGCACATACTGTGTAGCATGAAATGACACAAGCAGCTGTTTTGACAAGTAAATGGACTTCAACATTGCCTCTGCTTCGTGGAAATATACACCATGAACATGGCTCAGCTTCAGGAAAGTTAGAGTTGCAAATATATTGGAATAAATGATTCCTCAGTGTTTTTACATCAAGTCCAACCAAGATGAAATTAGTGAAAAAGTTGCCGCATCCTTGTAAAAAGTCCAACACTTTTTGATTTCCTTTGATGCCTTAAAATAAACACTGTTATCAGTCTTGTGTGGTACAGGATGTGGAATTTGTCAGTCGCCAACCCTACAGGCCAAATCATTTGGTTAATTAGAAAACACTTCCTAGAAGGTTTACCTCTCATTTCCACCTCATTAAAATTACAATCTCCATCACAACAGCCTTCAGTGCAGCCGGTGTCAAGTACAGTATTAAATCTGGGATTGTGCCAGGGGAGGAGATGTCAAAATAAAAGTCCCCCGCCTCAGGTCAAAATATTCTCAAATCCCTGCGGTGGACTATCAGTATCAATCAGAAATAAAGTTTGTTCGTGCAGAGCCTGGAATCTGAGCAGGACAAAAGCACCAGGGAGGTCCTTTATTTAGCTAATTCTCCTCTATTTGAGATGTACATATTTCTACAGTGCTTTGATAAGGCCTTGGGGACATGCATGTTTTAATTAGACCTGAGCAGCCTGAGCAGCCTGGTTGAGCAGTTCATAGAAAACTTTGAACATTTTTGCTGAAAGCCTCTCTCTCTTTGTGACAGGCAATGTGTAATTAGCGGCATATGTGCATTTGCATATATGCACCCTGTGACATGTTGCATCGTATTTGAATAAGTAGACATGTCTCAATGTGATATCCCTGAAGTGAATACATGAATATGAGCCACTAATTATACCAATCTTGCAAATGATCTATTTAAATATTAATATCTTTTCGCTTTGCATTGTTTGCTGGGAGCTTTTTTAGTCAGCGAGCGGTGCGTGTTTGTTTGTGTCACTTCCATCTAGGTTGCGGTGGGTATTGTCCTCTGCGCGCAAAGACTGTGCGTGCGTCTCTGCATGTCGTTTCATGTGTGGATGCATGTACCGTCTGGATGCGTCTACATGGTCTCCAGTGGAGACAGACAACGTGTGATTCACATTGTTACACAGACAATAAAAGCCAATCAGTGAGGCCAGTGTGCACGAGGAAGGAAGCTGCGGAACAGGAAAAGAAACATCTTGTGACTCGAGCTCGAACATCGTGCGGCATCCACCTTGCAAACAAGTTGCCATGTTTTTGTCAGTTCATTGTCATAATTATGAAATGTGGTCTCGTTACCCAGTCTTCCCTCTCTCTTTCTTTCTTTTCTAAATTCCTTGTTATTCCACAAATGAAACTGTACATCTCTGGCAAGTTGTAATAATGAAATAAACATTCCCCTAGAAAACCTTCAACACATTTAACATACTTAGCGCTGCTCTCCATAAACGGCTATTCAGCAATGTCGATCAGGGCTGTCTGTTTGTTGACAATGACAGTGTTATTGTCACACTCACAGTATCTAGTGATTGCGATATTTCCACTGGATATCACCAAAGTACAAAGCAAACAACTTCATAAATGCAACACTCTTGTATTACATTTGCTGCAGTTGAAATGACAAAAAAACGATCTTATACTTACTTATACTTACAAAATAACTGGAGCATCCATTTTAGCTTAATTTTACTTTTTCTGAAAAAAAAAAACAAACCCAAACATAGTTGCAACCAGTTTTTCAAACTTACTTTTAACCACTTGCAGGAACAGATGGGCGTTGTTTATCAAAAATTCAAAAGTAACCTAACACCATTCAAACCGTCCGGATCCATCTACTTGTGCTGATCGTCTAAGGAGCTGTTCAACTAACGTCTGTCATTTAAAATCGTGCAAAATATTTAACCAGACCGACAGTAGTCACACTTTCCCGGCGCAATAGCAGCAGAATGGGGATACAGTGAAATGAGCGAGCGTGTGACTCATTTTCAGAAATCCTTAAAAAAAACCCCTCTTAGTCAGATTCTGTGCATTGCCGCGTTTGAATGTTTTTGGATGCAGTCACGTTGGCCGTTTGTGACTCACGGCAGTCTTGGAGAGCGACAGGAGGGATGTTTTGATACAGTTGCACTGGAGAAAGTTAGTAAGTGATGATTCAGATATGCTTTTATATAATATACTGTTGTAAGGATTGTGAGAAAAAGGCTCTTTTCATACATTTCCAATGCGTAACTGTTCAATCACATTCAGTCATATTATGAATAGTTTTGTTTTGTCACCCTGCATGCTTAGTTTATCTTTTGTTGCAGCTTGTGCTGACACTTTTCCCCATGTTTCATGTCCTTGGGGTCAATCCAACTGCATGGCAGCAATACATGTTAGAATCAAATTTTCTTTTTATTCTGAACTTAAGGGTTGACTTTTTTTTATTTTTTTACAGACTGGCGATGTATAATTGCATTCATCTTTTGATTCCCTTGACTGATGTTTGCTGCTAAGTGTGCTGGACAATGAAAAGCCTCTGGACAAAGCGAGGCTCGGCTGATGAACACTACTCAGCCTTAATTGCATGCTAGTTTTGATGTAAGGCAATCATGAGGTCGTCCGTTTGAAGTGGATAGGTTTGTTTGATCCATCTTTGTGTGAGCGCGCGCATGTGGGTGTTTGAATGTCTTATCATCAGCTACCTGGTGCGATTTAGTCAGGCATAAGGGAAAGCAAAATGTGTTTTGTGTGTGTGCATGTGTAAACACACATGTGTACGCCTATACATACACGTAGTGAGGTTTAATAGAAGTCCGCGCTATATGGCTTTAACAGTCAATCAATCAGCAGCACAAACTACAGGACACCACTGCCTTCAAACTCATTAAAATGAGCATGGCATAACAGAGAAACATACCCTTTGCAAATTAAGTTGTGTGTCCTAATTGTTTTCGTGTTTGTGGGCCTTTCGACAACTTCAGAAGGCATTTGTTGTTGCTTGATGTATGCTTGCTGCACCTCAGGCAATGTTTTTTATGACCATTATTATTCAAATGAGCTAGAAATGTGTTTTGAAAGTCCTAAATCATTGAGCATGAATGGCTACCCTTGGCGTTTATAAATGACTTTTCCACACAAGCAAACCTCCGCCTGCATGGCTTACTCCACTGAGCTCATTTGGGTATTTGAGTTCTGTCAACAGAATTTGTGTCAGTTGTCCACTGGCATGACAAGTTGCATTAGAAAGTTTGACAAGATTTTTCACTACTGTTGTCGACTTTTTGAGTGATAAACAGCGTTGTATTAGTAAGTCGAGAAATGGGTAAAAAATGGGCTCCTGTTGATGATTAGCAGACAAAACGCTGAATGGGGTCTATGTGTTTCAGATAATCATAATACAACGGCCTTGTTGTTGTTTACTGGTTTCTACTATAGATGCGATGGTATACGATATCATTGTGTGGTCATTTAGTTAAACTGTGCAAAGGACAGTTAGTTATTTTCATTATCAATCTTGAAGAACCAATCAGCAGCTTAGTCAATGAGCAGTTTGAAAATAATGAAAAATACCAATCACAGTCTCCCAAAGCCTGAGGTTATATATTCAAAATGCATGTTAAGATTAACCAATAGTCCAAAACCCAGAGAAAAGAAGAACAGTTTACTATCCCTGTGCACATTTAAGAAGCTGCAACCAGCGACTTTTCGGCAATGTTGCTTAAAGAAAGACTTGTTGCCAATTCATGTTCAGTCTATCAACAGAAATCGATCAGTTCATTGACTAGTTGTTGACTAGAGCATAAATCATCCATTAGAGAGAACTGAATCCCTTGTAAATACGTTTTTACCAATGGTTGCAGCATTTGTTTATGCTTATGTTATGGAAAATTGTAACGCTAGTAAATGGATTGTCATACTTAAATACTGCCATATGAGTTCAATCTGAAAGCTAAAATCGACGGACAAAAGCAGCTTGACCAGAAAGCAGCTCCGGCGGGAGTGACAGTCACAACGTTTTCTAAGAGTCTAACCCTCCTCCACCACCGCAGAGCAAGCTCGTATCGCTGTTGATAAGATTTGGGTTGTAGATAAATTCATATTGGCGTAACTGCCCAGAATCTGCGTAAAACATTCTGCTTACACTAAGACAAACGCTGCACACACACACGCACACACGCACGCATACAGATGCGTGCATACACACTTGTACTCTCATCTAGTGTCCAGACGCACACACACACACACACACAGACAGACACACACACACACAGACCACATCTTGATTAGGTTTTCATAAAGTCTGGGACTATGCTGAGTCTGTAATTGACTTTGACAGCAGAAGCCTCCATGTCCTATGGCTATGTTAAACGAACAATTTACATCTTCATTTCAAATTCTACATGGATAAAAAGCTATTAATTACATTAGTCTGCGAAGAGTCATTCCAGCTGTGTAGAATACGTGCGCGTCTCTCTGCCTCCCCCACCCTCCCGTCCACATATGCACTTTTGCTCATTTGTATATTAAGTCTCGCGGCCAAACAGTGCCCAGCAAGTGCTTCTCTGGAGATGAGTTTAGGAGTGTGGGAAGGACTTTTACTCAGCCTGTATTGCTTTGCAAAGCAAACACAAGCGGCTACTCCTACATGAGCATTTTATGGACAGGGGAACATTTATTAAATCTATTGACTTGGCAGTGGCGGCAGAGGCGCTGACCCTTACACTACTTCCCATTCACTGCTTGTAATGATGTTAGTTAAGAGAATATTTTACTGTGGCTTGTAAAATATAATCGCTATATAAAGTCATTTCACCTGGTCCCATGATTCCAGCTTAGATGCTGTCGCGGGAGTAGATAGATAGATAGATAGATAGATAGATGCAGGAAGACAGAGAGATCAGCCCAATCAAAGAGGGAAGAAAAAAAAACATTCATAACCAAAAGGGGGGGGGGGGAAGTGTTTTTGCATGACGATCAAGCAACTTTTCTCTCTTAGAGTGCTTCCTGTCAGCTTCAAAGAGCGCTTTAAGAGGCTGGGAAAGTGGCTCTCTGAACAGCAGCGAGAACAGAAGCATCTCAGCCATCATCTCCGAGCCATCTGCGTGATGGGGGGAACAACACAGACCCCCGTGTTTGCTTTGGAGATAGAACGATCAAAGAACAACACTAACCATATAATGAAGGGACAGATGGACCTTATATGACGTGGGGAGAGAGAGATGCAGTGAAATTGAGAGAGGGAGAGAGGTGTAGACAAAATCAAACTGCAAATGCAACAATCTTTTTAGAAGAGAGGGAGAGAGAGAGGTGTGCAGGGGGGATATGATGTGGTGAAAAAGTGCGAGCCATCTCGTCGCATGCAGACTGCCTGCGCTGAATGAGAAAGCTAAAAGGTAATTTCACGGATAAAGAGGAGGCCTAATGCATAGAGGTAATGTAGCAGGGGATGGAACAAAGGCAAACTTTCATCTCTTTAAGCTTGGATGGAGAGAGAGTGAGAAAAAGCGAGAGAGAAAGCTTTGATGCTTTGAAAATGATAATAACAATCTCAAAGTCAGCCTCAGAAGAGAATGTGCTCCCCTCACTGTGCCCCATCCCCTCCTCTTCTGCCCCCTACCACTTAATACAACTGCACAATGACTGTCTGGGACAAGGTGGGCTGTGTGTGTGTGTGTGTGTGTGTGTGTGTGTGTGTGTGTGTGTGTGTGTGTGTGTGAAGAGGAGGGGGCAAATTGTGACACTTAGACCCCCCCACACACGCACCCAAATTACTGATGGAACAAACACAAAGATGATGAGAATAAAGAGACTCATTATATCTGAGATTAGATGACTTTTGTGGACACACTAAGGGATGAATTTATGTAAAGATGATCTTTCACATAGGTAGTATAGAGAGCGATATTGAAATATGAATGTCGATAAAAGATTCATGGATTGCAGCTTCTCATTCTCTTTCTCACTGCAACTGCTCTATATTAAAATGAAGAACTGAAGCTGTTTTAGTCCCAAAGCTTTTTTTTTTTTTTTTTTAAGCTCTGTTGTCTCTACAGAAAAAGCCCATTTTGTTTTCAGAGCTGCCTTAATGCACATCGCGAGCAGAAATGACGGGCATTACAACCCATCTGCCTTCCGAATGATGTAGGTGCATGAAATACAGAGCCACCACTGAAGTGGGAGAACCATGTCTTTCAAGTCGAAGACATTCGAAATGGCGTGCTGAAGCGCGCAACGTTTTTACCGTTTGTAGGCTGATCGAATCGAATCAAATAATGCAGATCACGTGGTTGCAGGTGTACTTTTGAAGCATGATTTAAACACACAAAACCAAGAGGTCGGTGGAGGATAAATACGACAGCACAAGTAATTTTTGAGGGTATTTCTGCAAGTATGATAATTGAATTGCTAACTGCAATGTGCATTTTTTTTTTTTTTTTTGGGAGTGACGTTTAAATCCACCTGCATATCCTGCTAAAGGGGGGGTGAGGCAGTTCAAAAGAAGGCTTTCCCTCAAAAGAAGAATCTTCAAATCATCTGCGTCATTATGGCCCAAATTTCCCAAATTATGCAGCGAGGTACGGGCCGGTTTGATTGCCTTTTATTGTCTTTAAATTGAACAGATGATGCTTTTAACTGCGTCAAACCGTCTGAGTGCTTGAGCTTATGATCTCTGACCCTCTCCTGCTGCAGGAGGGGGGGGTGGGCAAACCATTAGCCGACTGTGTTTCAGCCACTTTGTGTGTGTGTGTGTGTGTGTCCATCAAGTGGACCACCTCCCCCACTTTTCTTTCACGGAAAACACAATTTAACACCCAATTTTAAATTATTCAAACCATTTGCTTCGAACACAATCTGACCCACAAACGCTATCACACATCTCTGGAGCGCGGCTTCCTGGATGGTTTTGCTACAATATTAATAGATCTCACTAAATAAGTGCACAAAGTGTTATCTAAATCAACATTTAGACATGATCGTCTGCGATTCAAGCGCCAGCTCAGAAATCTTAAGCAAAACATTCGCTCCTTGATCGCACTAAAATTGTCCACATTATTCCTGCTTTGTTCCGCCGTGTGGCCTCCTCCTGTTGATGGAGAGAATTTGAGCTCTGATCACAGATTGAATTCCAGCATGAAATGTCCTTGTGTCTTACCTCATTGGTTATTCTGTCCTGGTTAGCGCCAATTGCACACAGAGAAAAGACCTTTTTTATCCTTCCTCCCTCATTTCGCTTTTTCTCTCCTGACCCCTCAGAGTATCACCAGACCTCAAAATTGCATTGAATATATAAATGCTAATGCTAATAACTGCTAGCAGGAGCAGATAATGTCCTTGACTGGTACAAGAAAAGATCCTTTTCTCTTACATGACTCACTGCCTCTGAATAACATTAGAAGAGTTCACATCCCAAGCTCTTATTTCTCTCCTATTCTTTCCCATTCTCTTTTCTTTTTTCTTAATTTACTTGACTCCCCCCTCAACTCTAGCCTTCTTGTAGCAGGAAAAAAATCCAGCTGAAGTGTAAAATATTAATTCATTTATCTGCGCGATAAGATCTTGCTGCCTCGCTCAAAATTCCAATGACATCCATTTGCCATTAAGTCAACGCAACACACAAGCAATGAGGCCTCTGGAGCTTGTCTGTCTTTGCACCCCCACCCCCCCTCCATACCGTGGCTCCGTTTTTATGCCTCTGGAAGCTTTTCATGGTAGGAATTAAACTATAATACTTGTTTCAGTGGCATGCATGTTAATGGCTGCAGCAAAGCTGTCATTTAAGAGACACGAGGAAACAGCTGCAGCGAACAAAATGGCCTCTCGTGGAAACACCCAGGATGTCTTTGGGACTTTTTATTGTCTCTCTAAAGATGGAGATCATCCTGATACCAAAATCCCCGCAGTTCTGGAATGAATGTTCAACTTGTTATTGTGCATTCTGATTGGTCTATGTCTAAGAGTGTCCAGTGGGGTCCAAAAAGCCTCTTAGGCCTTCCCAGTAGGGCCTGTCAGTAACAATAGAGGAATTAAAGGACCCTGCACTGGCAAAAAAGCCCCATGACATGAATAAGGAGCCAAATATTCCATTGTTTCATATAGGAACTTGGTTCTCTTTGAAGATGGATGTGAAGAGAGCTGCACGGCAGAATTTGCCCTTGCCTCAGTTTCTTAAAAATGAATTATTTCTCGTCTGGCAGGCAGCTCTCCGGAGGTGAGAGGCTGCCTCTTAACATGAGCAGGTATCAGTCTTAAAACCGCTCAAAGTAATTGTAGCTTTGAAGTCACACACATCACAGATGGCACAGTCAATATTGCACCAACTTGTCTGGGTGCTTTCCTCCCAACTCTGCCGTACTTCTGCTCCTTTTCTTGTGACGAAAAAATACATTATTTGTCACAAACTTTTTATTAAAAGAGGCCAACCATCAATCAACCCTGCAATCACTCATGCAATCACATTAATCATTCTCCTCGGCCTTATTTGCGTCATTTGGTATAAGAATGTTGAGACCCCGAGCGAAATGTACTTCACAGCCACATCTGGCGCTGCATAGTCTTTTGACAGCGTACTCCTCAAATCATGTCAGCAATATTCAGTAGGCGCAATAGTCACTGATAACTGCTATTAGATTTCTCAAAGTTTCAGACAAAGTAACTTCTCAAGACTATTTTTCTCTTTATTCTACTTTACTGAGGCTAACAATCAGGCTTCTTTGTGAATAAAAGGAGTTAAAAGTCGTTGAGGATCCAGCACTATAGCAGCAGGGTTAAGGCTTAATTGACGTACTTTAATATGAATAAATCCTAACTACATTTATTTTAAGACAAGGGTATTAAAATGAGACAAATGCTGAAAGGAATGACAACAGTTTCTGGTCGCCTTTAGTCTGAGTCTGTTTGCAACTAGCTGTACTTTGAAAATCAACTAGGAACGTCCTTTTAACGTGATCAATGCTGGTGCTGATCACATCCTTTTAAGTAAATAAATACAAACAGACACAAGGCAATGTCGGCGTGAGGGAGTTGTTAAAGTAGTTCATTGTTACAGGAAGCAAGGGTTTAATGGAAAACATGGCCTTTACCACATACAGCCAGCATTAGACAAACAACCACAACCGATTGTAAAATACCACAAAGAAAGCCTGATAAGCACCGAATAGCAAAATAGCAACGGGAGGCCACAAACACTTAATCACAGCCAACCACAAAATACTGCAAATGAGCACAACTTAGCTCAACAACAACAAGGTTTTAAGGGAAGCAGTACCAGACATCAATCCATCTGTGGCCATGTAATGAGAAGATGAAATGGATGAATCATGGAGACGCAGGAGTTCTTGGGTCTCTGCAGGTATAATGCTGTAAATCATTACCACCTTTCAGAGCCCCTGCTTGAAGAGGTATTGTTTTGAAATCCCTGCGCTGCTATCTGATCCTCTCGGAGACAAAATTTATCAGCAGAGCATGCGAGAGGGAGAGACAGAGACAGTAAGGCAGGCAGCGTGGGGAGAGAAATGAGGAAAATAGGGCCGACAACACAAGCAGAGAAAGAGCACTGAGACGGAGAAACAGACATCACAGGAGGACAGCGAGCAAAGTCTTTAGGCCAAGCTTGAGAGGTTGCACACGTTTCCTGCCTTGATTAATAAAGTCTGGCTGGGGCTCAGGTCAGCTCGCTGCTCATCTAGCGCCGCCGAAGCCTCGCGCACTCTCGCAAACACACACTCGCGCACGCCCGCCACTGTCTGCCAGCGTTTCTGTATTGACTGACATGGCCTAACCCCTTTTAATTGTCCTTGAGCAGAAGCAGTGCCAAAGGCTGAATCTGTTAAAAGTACAGAATCAGCCTGCGACTGTTTGTGTCTGCAGACAGCATCTGCTCTGTCAAACTTCATACCTTTGATATGCTTGCGCTTTGCATTTTTCTGTGCAAGTGTGCCCACAGAGGCGCGTGTGCACGTGTGCGTCTGCTGGCCCTGCAACCCAAGCAATGATAATACAATAATGAGGTCATATCGGTATTCATCTCACAGGCCGGAACAGGGTGGAGTGTTGATAGAAATGATATTAGGCCATCCGAGATTAAGCACATTTACTCAAATACATACTCAGGTACTTTCACTCTAACTGTTCATAATGGGTCCATTCGTCCACTGCATAATGGGGCTCCTATTACAAACTGCATTTAAAAGAATCAAATAAAACATGTAATTTTGATCAAAAAGTAAGAAACACTCACCAAAATGCATCATTAGGGCAGCCCTTGCCCACAGTTTAAGACATTAAGGGCGTTTAGACATAAGGAGTGGTGAGCATAATGGGCTGGGTGTGGGTTCATCGGGTTGTCTGCTAACATTTTTATTGCCTTTTTGCTCCATACTTTACCCATTAAAGAGTTGGAAATGTACAAAAATTGTGTGCCAATTTGTCAGTTATTTGCCCGCTAAATGTCGAAGCACTTTGCTGTCATTTGGGGTGATCAATGCTTAATGAATTAGTCTGTTTTTCACCTCCGTTAAAGGCAGACGTGCTTAGCACCTTCCCAATCCCTTTGAGGCCCTGTCTGATGGAAGCCTTCCACCCCTAATTTATGAAAAGTGAGGAGCTAAGCAGTTCATGCGTCTAGAAGTGCTAGCTTTTTGGTAAATTGCTTTTTGTGAATTCACTTGAGTCCAAAACGGAACTCAAACTCAACTTTCATTAAACGGGGGATGAAAGAATGTCTTGAGAAGTGGTGGAAATAAAGGGGAAACAGAGACAGAGAGACCGGAGGATAAATGGCAAGCGCTCAAAGCAATGTTTACATGATGGGAACGAGTGTCCTAATGCAGTGATGATTGCAGAGTGTTTCCAGTGATTCCATTTAGCCTATTGAATTAGCCAGAGCTGGAGTCAGCGCTCTGGCCCCGGCGCTCCAGAAACAGACATCCAGGCATCAAAATCCAATTAAATACATTTGTTAAATAATGTAATGATTGCCTAGGCATACTTTTCAGTTGGACTCCATTCATTTGGACCCATAAAAATGCCATTGTTTTCTGAGCTTTGGGAAAGGTTATGCAGATTGATAGAATTAATTGTCTGGCAGCCGAAAAATGTCATTAGAACACTTAGATGGCCATGATGGCCCATTTATATCCCCAGTCTGTTAGCGGCCAGGCATTTTAATTTGTAACTTGACATGATAATGTGGCTGGTCCCCAGCTCACAGACACAAATATTACTCACATTGATTAAAAGGGAACATTCCTTCCTCCTTCCCAATAGCTGGACATGCAGAATCCGTGCACTGCTGCTATCCAGCTAACATGTAGCTTGCCGTGACTTTTACTGCTTCTGTTTTAATGGAAAATGAATCTGTAATATGCAGATTTAAAGTCATGCAGCCATGTGCAACTGGACATTAGCATTCATGATAAAATAGGCAATGGTCTCAAATATTTAATCAAACTTGAGAACAAATGCGTAAAACATGACTATAGGTACATTTTTTAACAACTAATGTACAATCTGCCTACATGCTCATACAAAATTGCATCTTGTCCCAACAGTACATGCGCTAAAATAATCTAATCTTAAATATACCATAAGGTAAAACCACCTTTTATAGAGTGAAAGAACTGTGCATCCATTCAACAGACTCCTATTGGGTTTTTTTTCTTTTTGATCATGTAATGCAAATGTTTCCAGCATCTTTCATGGGGAAAGTTGTTTAGCATGGAGTCTTTGCAGAGGTCATTGGCAATTATATTAACTGTAGTATTTAACCTGAAGAAATCATCACATCAGCTTCAGGGAGGCAAACAGTACGTCTGTGGATATACTGATCAGACTGCAAACATCTCTTCAGAGGTCACCGACTTGGCTTGAGACTGAATTAGACATGGATGGAGAACTCTCCTGCATTATGAGCGAGGGGGGGGGGGCTATGTTTCCATGGTAACATATTCCAGGGTGTGAGAGGATTGGATCATTAAACCTGACTGGAGATTTCAAGGTCAAAGGTCAGAGGCACCGCGGTCCAAGGGGAGCAGCTTGTGAATCTATCATTACGCCGCGCTCATAAACATACAGCTCACAAAATGTGTGGTGGAGTGTATAGGAACAGAGTGCGCGCACACACACACACACACACACACACACACCTCTTGATTCCTGGCAATTAAAGAAAAGATTGACATCACCATTTCTCTCCTCTTGAGCATCTCAGCTTGGTCTCTCTTATGTCCTCTCCTCATTTCCATCTCTCGCAAATCCACCTGTAATGCAAATCCACATTACAGTTTAGCACATTACGGAACATTTGCCAAGCCAATGGCTGCGCATCACTTTAAGTGACGGTCATAATGTGAAATGATGAGAACTTGGGCTGCGGCGGTCAATTTTTTTCCTCCTATAGCGTCACAGCTCACCAGTCAGAATACTCTTCAGGAGCTAATTTGTGTCCTTTCTACAAACTGTTTGTTTGAATCCAATGATAGATAAAAATAGGCCATTAATTCATTGGACAAGAGAGCAAACGTAGCTATTATGTGCACTGTAAAATCAAACTGAATTTGTCACGTAAAGAGTCAATAACCTCAACATTTATTGCGCTGCACTTGAATAATTTATGGCAAAATTCATGAATTGTGTGGTGTGAATTTGCGTAGCTGCGACTCAGAGATATTTCTTTCATTTACTTCGGGAGAGCGCACAAAAACTTACCTGACAGGAGTCAACGTTTACAAATTGCATTCACCTGCTGAAAGCAGTGGACCCAGCTGGAATGAGCCATCAGCAAAGTACAGAATGAGAACACAAACAGACGTGTTTGGTGCTTAACAACAATGAACGCCTTCATCGAAGCTCTATCTTTTCTCTCCCAAGTGTCACAATTGCCTAGCTCCTGTGACACGTTCTTTTTTTTCTTTTTTTTGCGACATTGTCTTTGAAACTGATAAAGCAGAATGATCAAAATGCTTGGAGACAAATGGAGAGCCTCTGGTTTGGAGTTTTGATTTGTGAGACTGGAAGGTGCTACACAAAGAACAAATGATGACAGTTGCTACTGTAGTTCTCTATATCATTATCAACCCTTATCAACTTTTTTTTCAAAGCAACCACATGTGTTACATGTCCCCACTTTGTACTGGGTATCATACACCAAAAGAAGAAGAGAGCTCGTGTCTTGTAATATGATGTATGCGTGGAGACAGTTCAAATTAGGGCCTTGGCTTCACTAATAAACACAGAGTGTACAAAACATTAGGAATGGCATTTTAATAATGAGTTCCATCCAGCTCTTCACAATCCACGTGTCAATTTGCAAATCCTTTTTTAACCTGCGTCTTTCTCATAATCTCAATCTCATCCTCAGGAGAGACGCGGTTTAAAAAGGTGAAATCAATAAAGGATCGAAGCTTTCATGTGGAATCCCTTGATCAGGCCGTTTCTGGGGAAAAGCACACATTCTCAATATTTTGCACACTTGGTTTCGACTGATTTCTGACAGGGCAGAGTGTGTTTTAAAGACCGTCTTGAAAGATGTCTATCAATGACACAAAAATCAGTACGTCTAATACATTATTGAATGTGCTCGGGCCTGGATGGACTGTATGTGATATTCATGTATCATAAACAACTATGCATCAGCTGCTTGTGGATTCCTTTTGACCTCGACAGAAAAAACAAAATGTAAAATAAGAAATGTTATTCGGAGGTGCAAAACAGGATTTCAAGTGGCAATGGAGCACAAAGTGATTTAACTTCTACTGGTAAAGCCAGATTAGCCTGTAGAGTAAATGTTGTTGTATTAAGTGGAATTTGTTGATTTTCATTACTCTCAGACATCAGCTTCTCATACTGTAATGATGGCTTTTTGTTGACCATTCTGGAGGTTCGTTCCACTCAGGGTTCACGTGGTTTTCTGGTCAATGAAGACATGCAGCGGCTTGAGAAGTGTAACACGCAAGTTCAGGAAGGCAATCTCTCTAACTTCTCCGCTGGATTACCATTTAGCATCGTCTTCTAGTTTGATGCTCTCATCCTCATCTTTGAGGAGCCTCGTTCAACATCTTGCTGCTTCTTCATCGCGGTGCCACCACAGAATGTGAGAGACGGATATAAACCACGGCCATGAGAACTGATCAATGTTGTAATGAGTTGTTGTGATGAATGTTGTGGGGGGAATAGTGAGACATGTGAGACGAGGAGCTGTTCAAAGTGCGAAATTGTGACTGTACCTAGATGCTTTGAGTCAGAACATTTGGAAGGCTCGATTGCTCGTGCTTATTACATTTGATCATGTTTAGGGTCGTATGACAAAATGGCAATCTCTTGAAAGATTTAATTTAATTGTGGTGATGTAAAAATGTGTCCGTTATGAACCAAACCCCACCTGAACTTCACTCAAAATATAAACCTTTAATACATCGGAAGGTGTGGTGAAGGAGTACAACTGAAAGCAATGGAAACCTCGATGTGTGGACAGCCAAATCCAAAACTTTAAACTCATCATTTCCTTTTGCAGTGGACTTAACGGTGGAATAAAGGCTGTCACAAACCCTTTGGTAAGAGACTGTGTTGTCCCTAAGCAGCTGAGACAAGGACGCTGCAGGAGGTTTGTGTATTCTATACAATAAATACTTATTACAACTAGAAAATACATTTTAAAAAGCTAAATAACTGTTCTATGTTAATATTATTTCTCAAGTTGCATCTTGACGACTGAAAGACAGACAGTCTATGATTAGCAGTTCCCTATTAAGTGCCGTTGTCATTGCTGTTAAACAGTGTAACGTGGTTTAAAAAAGGCTCATTGATCGATGGTCAGAGTGCATGCCTACATTCAAATTCCTACTAATGCAAATACGGCTGATCAAAAGCTGTCGCTCGGCTGTTTCATCCCCGCTTTGGAGGAGAAATCTGTGTCAGAAAAAAAGAAGTAAGCCAAGCAAAAAGTAATTCCAGCTCCCTCTTCCTTACTTACATTTCTGGCGGCACCTGCGCACGGCGGCTGTGCTGAACCTCAGACACAGAAAGGGGTGTGGAATGAGCCCCCGTCACAGCCGAGGGTGACTGGATAACAAGTGTGAGGCAGTGAGGGAGAGGTGAAGAAAATAACCTCAATTTACACTCATTTTCACTTTTCTTTGGCAAATGTTGCAACATATTGGGTTTTGCCGCGGAAGAGTCTGCTTTCTGTCCGACGTGCGTGCGTGCGGGTTTGTGTGTGGCATGTGTGGACAATGGGCAGACTCTCCTGGTCTCCTAGTTGTCCTAACCCCCCGTGGCGAGGCTGAATAACACACCTCATCCTGGGCTTCTTTTCTCTCGCTCGCTCATTTTCACACTCCCCTTTTCTCCACTTCCAAAAGGCTGAGACAAAAGCAGGCCTGTGTTATTGCCATTTTGTTTGTGTGTGTCTGTGTGTGTGTGTGTGTGTGCATGTGTATGTATGTGTGTATATGTAGACGTCCTGTCTTGCTCCTTCAGGAAATGGTGCATCAATGGGCATTATGTAGATGTTTGAATAGCCGCCACCCAGGGTCTGTCTGTATATCTGGGTCTCTATAATTCTGTCTGCGTCTGTCTCTTAAGAACTGAGGATTTTAACAAACAAACTACCAATGATCAGAACTGAAGCATCTTTATATTGTTGTTGTTGTTGTTGTTGCCTGGTTTAAAGGAACACTACATGATTGTCAAATGAATTTTCCCCAATAGCTCTTTTTCTTGGCTCTGTTACAACGCTGCTCTTGGACCGTACTGACTCTCATCAGCGTCATGATTATGTAATGAAGCGAATTTACTAGTCGAAGAATAATTTCTTTATTGAGATAAAGCAAGCAAGTTCAGCGCCATCCAAAAGTGCTTTGTCCGACCACAGAGCTTTCAAACCCGAAAAGCCCACACAGGCACCCGCTCACTCTCTTTTCTGTCTTTGCTGTTGTGTCTTTTGTCTCTTTTTTTTTTCCTCTCTTTTTTTCGGGCCTAATTGTTCCTCCCGTTGCGTCTGCCAGTAAAAGTATAATGATGATGGTCCATATTTAACTCCCTAGCCAGCCAACAATGCACTGAACACACAAGGGACTATTGTAAACAGCAGCATTAGCCTCTGAGGACAAAGCTTCTCTTCTCTCGGGGGCAAGTTAAGTGGTCTGGTGGAGAACAGAGGGTCTTCATCACAGGAGGACCTGCAATGTGTTGAATACTATAGATTCCTCTCAACCAACTAGCTGAACATGTCCATTCTCACTCAACCATGAATGTACTTGCTACATATTTGAGACGTTTTTAAGAATAAATCCGTCCTTTGTTCGCCCTAAAATGTTGCTGTTGCTTTAACAAGGAAGCTCGTGATCAAAGCCAAGCCACAATCCGCATATCTGTGCTTCCGTCTGTCTTTCTCTGACCTTATTTAAAAGATATCTATATGCAGCCATTACACGTGATTACTTGCCAATAAAAGGCAAATCATCATGAAATTTTTGATCTAAATCCGCCTCTGCATGCTACTATTAATCCCTCCACTTCCACCAATCTCACCAATCTTGACGCCTGTCTCCCAGTGCCATTTTATGTCCGTTTCAATTTTTCACAGGACTTTGTGATGAACTACAACATTAAACCTGGTAGAATGCTTATTTTCTACTCATCAACAGGCTCAGCTTGTGAGTGTGAGTTTCCCGCAGAGTAGTGGAGGGAAACGGATCACTGAGCCTCCCTCAGGTCCTGCAGAGTGATTAGGCTTTAGATAGGAGATCATCAATTCATACTGGGATCCATACCCACCGTAATAATGGGGGAGTGTGTGTGTGTGTGTGTAGGTACAGTGCATGTGTGTGTGTGTGTGTGTGTGTGTGTGGGTGGAGTGTGTGGGAGATAGTCAATTAAAATGTAAGGCAGGCTAAAGAGAGTGCTGACCTTTCCAGCAGTGTTAGACACCCTGACCGTGAAAGGGTTATAAGGGAGCCTAAATGGAAGCAGACACACACAAACAAACACACACACACACTTTCTATACACTCCGTGCCCTATGGATTGAAATTAATTAAACTTCTAGGTGATATAGTGGAGGCTGATTGGAGGCTAATGTCTTTCTGTTTACCTGCCCAGAGCTGAAACAACACACACCATATCTAATGGCCTGAGGAGGAGGAGGAAGAGAGTGCAGCCCTACTTACGCACACATGCACATGCACACACACACACACACACACACACACACACACAGCCAATCTCCCACACGCTGGGCAATTAAAGGCCCATTTCCTTAGCTTATATTGTGGATATCGTAACAGCTTGCTAATTCTGTGTGAGCAAGTGACAGAGTGATGGTGGAAAAGCCTGGAATGTGTTTGTGTGTGCGCACACACACATTGTTTGATGCCAGAAGGACTAACCATTTGAAACTGGAATGATCAACCATTGTCCAATATTTTGGGACTGTCAGGTCCAGAAAGTGAGGAAAACCATATCAAGGCTGAAGGGAAACAAGTTCTCCTGTTCCTGACTGAAATAAGCAACATGTAAAGGAAGTAATTTCAATAAAATCAAACATAGCAAACATAGGGACATACTGATACACCACACTGCAATACAACCCCTGTACTTGTGACTATGTGCAGCATGTGACATGTTCAAATACTGATGTCAAGGTCAGAAATTTGCAGACTTCCGAAAGAAACACTGCATTTGCAAACAACTTTTTTAAAATTGAAAATGGAAAAAGAAAGAATAGGTAAGCACAAACTTCTGTAAAAACATACTGTAAAATTAGAGGCTCTCCTAATTAATAAGAGGCTGTTGAAGACTGAGGAGGATGCAATAACGCACCACTGCATAACAACTTCAGCTATGCAGTGTTTCCAGTCTGAGCATTTTGCACAAATGCCGAACAGCAAAAGAAGAGAAACATACCAATTTCTCCACTGACAATTTCAACAGATCAACATCTTGCTGTGAGAAATTGAGTCTAAAGTTGGATTTTACTTTGAAGCAACCCCTGCTGCATTGCTCATCCAAGCCTGCCACGACGGCGCTGGCGCGTCAGCTCTCCTGATCTCGGGCAAAACACCAACCTTCATTTCCCCCAATGACATTATCGCAAGTCCTACAGCAGCCGACTTAAGTGTACCAACCATTCATGAGCATTCAAGAAAGCAGATTTGAAAGCACTCTCCGGTCTCTCTAACCCTGCCGGGGAGCATTACGTCGGGCATAGACAAAGATAGTAAAAGCAACAAGATAGCGATAACTAGAGGAACAGAGAGACGGGGGGACAGCGATAAAGGGAAGAATAGCGGCAGACAGGGACGGTGGACGTCCTGTATGGGAGACAATCAGCGCGCAGGTTGGCTGTCCTTTACGACTCTCAGGGCTCATAATAACCCAACTAAACGTTTATATTAACACAGCATATCAGCCTTGCCATCAGAGCAGTCAATGATAGAGAGAAAAAAAAGCACACATAATTATACCCAGGCCTCGAAATGAACTGTCGTTAGTTTCATACACATACAGAGGAGGGGAGGGACGGGAAAACGTGAGGGAAAGAGAGGGAGAAGCAAAATCTAATTTGCCCCTTCAAATCACATTCATAGGCTGGGACTGTCAGGTACCTCCTGAGAGTAAAAGATGACAGAGAGAGAGAGAGAAAGACAGAGAGAGGGAGAGAGACTTAGGAGGCTGGAAAGGTCAAGGGACCTCAGCTTAGAGGAGATAGCCAAATATTATGGTAATATGGACTCCATTTTACATACAGAGCTAATCAGCGTGGCCCAGAATTAAAGGGGCAGATAATTAATTCTAGAGTAAGGGGTTATCCTGCCCGCCTATTGTCTTGGCGGGAAAGAGGAGGGGAGAGAGAGAGGGAGGACAGGGAGAGGGAGAGGAGTCCCTCAGCCTGTGTTGAACATGAAGCGATAAGGGACGAGCCCGGACACGGAGGGAGGCGACGCAAGTGACGGAAAAGAGAGGAGCGGAGGAGGGATTCAAAGGAGGAGAGTGCGAAAGTATGCCGGATGGAAGACACACAGACAGGCAGAGCATTAAAGAAGGCCTCAGTGTTGGAAAGAATTTTCTTTTTACACCTTCCTCTCATCAGCTCTCTCATTTCTAGCGGTGGGAAAAGAAAAGCAGTGCGGTGGTGTGGTGTCGTGATGAACTGGCCGGTTTGGACAGGTTGGGTGACCATCAATGCATCCAAAGGTGTGATAATGGTGTTTGATAAGTGCACTTGATATATATATCCTGTCAGCAGCACTGGGGAGCACAGGGTAAAGGTGTTGGACTTGGAGGTTATCTGCCTTAACAGATAATCGCGGTCAGTGAATCATATTGAGCCGGTAAATCAAATTTTCTCTTACAAAACGTGAAAATAAATGAGAGAGGGATGACATCACTTGATTTGTCTCTGATCTGGTTTCACTTGATGACTTCTCTTGTTTCAGGGTTGAGTTTCTTGTTTCACTCGATTCTTCAAAGAAATGGGCCCTCCGCTGGACAAATGAATTTATCTCCTCACATTTGTAGACCCTGACTCCTAAAAGTTACGTTTATTTACCATCAAATTGCATTAAGAAATGAATTTTTTAAGAAAGACAATGCCAGCTGGATTATGTTTTTTATAAATGCTTTAACAATATATCTATAAACGCACATCAGTAATATTTCATCTGGTCCAACACCTTCCATCTAGCAACCCCTACCACTCCAAATACAAGGCCTTTCAGCGCTAATAGCTGAACAAAGATGAGATTCCTCTCTGCCAGCTGACCACACACACCAGGACAGACGCCAAACAATCCGGCGCTACCAAATCGTCTCAAAGAAAAAGAGCATTATATCAAATAATGAAACGAAAACATCAAACCAGAAAGTAAATTCGACTTCTATTTGACCTGACACAGAGAGTGCATGGTGGCAGAGTACCTGCAACTGACATAAAAAGCAAGCCTGGCCAGAGAAACAGGCCGTCACAGGCAGAACAGGGAGGCCAGGCTGCGTTCACCTTGTCATGGAAGACAGGTCGACACCAAATCTCACCTCTTAGTTGCACTATACGTTGAATGATGAACGACATGTATCCTAAATAAATACATCTCCCTGATCCTCAGAAACTGCAATACGTTCCCCCTATGAAGAGACGCGGGGAGAAAAGTCAGCGTGCAGTATTTGTTGAACACTGTCTTACACTAAGAGAAACAAGCTCTGCAGTGAATGTTTCTGAGGGATTAAATCTGTGTGTGTGTGTGTTTTAATCATATTTCTTATTATCTATCTAGTTTTCCTAATTATTCAATAATACGTCATTTAGCTTTGGCAATAATGTAACTTGAATGTTGGTGCCAATAAAGCTTATTTGAATTTGAAATCTGATTAACTTGCATAAGCATCTGAAAGCACGATTTCAGGTTTGGGAGGGATCATTGTGACTTTTTAAGCATTCAGCCAAAACCACAATCATTCCCTAAACCACACCAAGTGCTTTAGCAGCCTAAACCTAAAGGTGTGCAATGCAGGAAGTGGCAGTACGTGTTCGTAAACAAAGAGCTTGCTCTTTGGGTGCGTGCTGCTTATGGCCAAGCAACTGGTCGCCACCTTTGCATAAAGACACAGTCTCACCTGCGTGCTCTCATTGGCTGGTGCTTACAAACCCCACTGGTCAAAAGCTTGCAGCCCAGAAACAACAAAAACAAAGAAATTAAAGGTAAATACAGTTAAAGATACTGCCACACACCTCTTGTTATTCATATATGATGACTGAAAGGGATTACGTTTGTTTGAGTCCATACACTGTTTTTTAGGAGTGTCCTACATAATATAGCTATAACACCACTGCGGACACAGGACGCAAAGTACAGTCGCTCCTGTCACACCAGCTTCCTTTGTTTGACTTGTGTGCGTATCAGAATGCCACATTTCCTGGATGCTGCCAGTGATCCTAATCCAGGCAGCAATTAAATTTCCTCCAAGCTGCATCTGGCAAAGAAAATGAATAGGATATAAAATGTATTTTGGAGATAGGGCGAAAGGCAGACAGCTGGATTCGGTGACATATGGTGTGATCATCAAGGTCATGTGTGGTCTCAGAATGGTCTCAATCCTTGGCAAGAGCCCCCAAATCCTAACAGCATGCTTGCAATATGCAGAAATGCTGTTTTTTATGATGTTTTTTATATAGCCTCCAACACGGGCTATATAAAAGTCTGCAAAATGAATCCATGCAAAGATGTAAAAATGCATCTTTTTTTATCACAGGGTTTTGCTTGCAGTAAAATGTGGCAAACTGTTCCGCAGCTGAAGGCTCAGTCCCTCTTTATTTCCCTGCCTCCAGAAACTGAACTGATTCTCTCTCTCTGTCTCCATCTTTCCGCGCTCATGTTTAAACCATAAGGGAGACAGCCTCATTACATTTGACTCTCTCACCTGCCACCGCAGAGACAATATGACATGCAAACACACGGTGCGCGCTCCTACATGCACTCAGACACACACTCGTGCATGCATGCTGAATTGTCCAGCACAGCATGACATAACATTACAAATGCACACACAGACAGAAAGCCACACCACACAATAATTGCATTAATATTCCATGGCACCCACACGAGCACACACAAACAAGATAAATGTGCACACACACACACATACAAACACACACATACTGCTACACATCGAGCTTAGGTAGAGTATGCCCTGTTTACATGGACTAATGTCTGTTAGCAGGTACTTACTTTGAAGTATCAACCCACCATGCCTGTAGAGCAAGCCCAGATTATGTTGAGGCTGTCACTAAAGGGTATAAACATAGGACTGCACACACACATACACACACACACTCATGCGCAGTCAAAACCACACAGTCACACACACGTGCACACGAGAGCTTACATTGTATCAGTCTCTCTAAGCAGTCTAAACACATCGTCTAGCTGGCCTTGGAAGGTGTGCATCACTGTTCTGATTTACATACATGAAGTGCAGCAAATGCAGCCTGATGTTTTTTACCTTTGCAAAAAAAAAAAAAAAGATTACACCGGCTGGCGCTTTGCAACATGAAACGTTCCAGCTAAAATGTAATTTTCACCCCCATTGTTGGGGGATGAAACCAAGGCAAACGACAAAAGATGGGATATGACAGGAAAGATGCGGCGGAGGGGGAGAGAAATAAAAGGCTGGAAGGAGAGAGGGAAGGAAGGATGACAGAAGGGAGATCCAAGTCTTTGATACTCCAGAAACAGAATCTCAACAGGGGAGAAAACATACCAGTTGGTAAAATGAGATTATGCAAACCTGACCTGTGATAGATGAGAAAGAACAGAAGCAAAGGAGGGTTGCTTCCAAGTTTCATGTGCACCACCCCCCCTTTTCTTCCCCTCCGTGGTCCCTTTATTCAAACTTCAACATTTAATACTGTATTTAACACTGTTAATCAATTGACCTCCATTGTGGGCTAATCCTTAACTGTGCCTAATTCATTGAGCTGAAAGTGTCATTCGACTTAGCTCTGTTCACTATCTTTTCAATGACACTTACCCAAATGGGACTAATATGGCCTCAATAGATTCACTTAATTTCCATCTGCTCAATTTGGCGGAGGATGAGTATTAATATGGGGCAAAATAGACTTGATTCAACCTTGTTTCTCTTGTCTTTGAAATTGCCAGCTGGAGATTTGTGTCTGACATGCATATGCATATTATGGCGCTCACTTTGCAGCAGCGACGTCAAAGACACTAACTTCAAACAATTCTGCGGAAATTTACTGAGCGGGTTTGGAGTTTTTAGGATCTCAGAGTGTAAGAAAAGTGAAGTCCAGCACTCCTAAAGTAGTTCAAACAAGAGAAAATATTTTCAAAAATATTGATTTCCTTTGCTCGGGTCTGGAGTGTTAGTGTCTTTATGAATTTCAGCCAGCGTATTTCATGGAAGCAGTGTTTTGCTGGTTGAATCTGAGCCTCGTTCAATGGTAATGAAATCATCCAAGTTTTACTCCATTTTCTGTCTCTTCCAGCTGAAAGACCCGGGTGTACAGCTCAAACGGGAGCGCACGCATGTAAGAATACTTGGACACACACATATACGTGCACACATACACACATGCAATCATATACTGCGGTAAAGCCTTCCTTTGTCTCACTATCAATCCTTCCTTTCCTGGACTGTCTTATTGAAACATGTTTCTTATCCTGTCAACCTCTGCACCGGAGGGAGGGGAGGCGTTTGTAAGGAGAGATAGAGAGAGGGAACAGAGGAAGAAGAAGAAGAAAGAGGGGTGGAGGAAGAGGCAAAGGGAGAGAAGGGAAAAAGGAGAGAGGTGAGGAAGAGGGGAACATGCAGGCTCAGGGGGTGAAAAGAGAGAGGACAGAGAAAGCGCAGAGATAAAGAAGGAGAACGAGCGATAGGCAGCCATGCTGCTGATATCCCAGTGTCATTATCATCAGTGCCAGGAGAAACCACCAATATGAATCGGGAGACTTCATCTGATTTTATGGTAGCTCTAAAATCTAATGAACATAATACACTTCTGCCACGGCACTGAACACAACGCGATGCCTTTACTTGTTCCCAGCCTTTCTGGGAGTCACCCCGACATAATCGCACCTCAATAACCGCAAACGACGGACAGACAGAGCAACATTTTGCCTGCTGAACCGGTCTGAAGCTTGTTTGTGCCTTTGGAATTATCTTGCTACCATTAGTGAGTTAGCTTGATGTCATTAGGATGGCATGTTAGCAGTGTAAACAATACAACACAGTGCATTGTGTTGTTTGTCAGGGGGATATTATCTGTAATTTGCCTTCGTATTGCATATCTCTTCTTCTCAATGAGGTACTGGAGAATCATTGGTTCTGATGAATCAGGACTGGAGAAACATTTACTCGGAAACATATCTTTGGTCGTTGGCAATAACAAAGTTTTGGCCCAAATGAACTCCAAGGGATTTTTTTTATTTTTTTTTTGTTATTGAGAAGCGTTTTTGTACAATTATTCCCATTTCCACTGTCAGATATATAAGCCACTGGAAGGGGCAGGCTGTACGATGGTTATCATAACTCCGCAATGCATTAAAAAATAACTACACTGCGGCTGTCAAAGACAATTGCGTTCACACACACAGACACGCACGCACACGTTCACACATGAGCGAGCACCCGGGCGCACACGGACGCAAACGCGCCCAGGCGAACGTGCGCACACATTTAAGTCCACACACACGTGGAGAGAAGGTGTTCCCACAGATAGTGGAGTCGATGTTCTTAATCCGAAGCAGACCCCATCTGTCTCCCATTATAAAGACTCTGCCTTAGCCCCAAGAATGTCTACATTTCATAAATATTATCTGGGCCTGGCAAAGCCGGCCGGACAAAAGCCAGAGCGCAGAGCATTTCTCAGGGCTGCATCAGAGCATAATTAGCAATCATAACATCATCCCTACATGCCATACTGCCTTATTTTCTGGAAGCCACTTAATTGCCTTGAGGTACAAAAGAAAAAAAAAAAAAAGAAGAAATACATGCTTCCCCTACCCTAGAAAACATAATTAGATAGAAGTAATAACAGCTTGAAAGTGGGTCAAGTAATCCTCAATAAACAAAAAAAAAAAAGTTTAATGAAGTTACTGCACTGGACATGAGGACAAGTCCCCTCTCTCTGGTTGAAGTCCCTGTTGTTGCACACACTTTACAGAAGGAAGCAAAAGCTCCTCAGGGAAATAAGGTCTTGGGTCAAATACGTTCCACTGTATATAAATGTCGACCTTAAAAACCAGAGACAATATGAGGAAACAAATAAACGGTTCACTTTTTTTTTTCTACATCACTCGAAACATCCCATAATAGCTGCAGAAGAGAGGAAACAGTAGATGACATACTGTATATGGTGGCAGCAAAAAAAAAAGAAAAAAAGATGTAAGCTCATTACTGAGACAAGTTTAAAAACCAGAGAGTGAGAAAGAAGAAAAGTAAAAGTTAAGCACTTTCTGAAACTTTGGCTTCCTTTCTATCTTTCTTGAAGAGTTTACCCCCTCCCTGCCAACACCACCACCACCACCACTGCCACCTGCAGCCCCCCACCCACCTCCTCTCTCTCTCTCTCTTACTCATTCTCTCTCTTCACTCTCTTTGAGTTAAGGAGGGTAAGGTAATCGTAATGAAATGACCCCGCGAGGCACGATGGCAGCCCTCGCCTGATAAGTTATTCCTGACTGGCTTTTAAGCTGCTGTCAAGCAATTTCCCTTGAAACCTCGCTTTGTTTTTTAGGGATGGCGCGTGTGTGTGTAGTTGTGGTGGTGGCGTTGGTGGTGTGTGTGTGTGTGTGTGTGTGTGTGTCGTGGTGGTAGTGGTGGTGGAGGCGGAGGAGGAGGAGGGGGGTGGTTGCTTTGACATCCCTGCTTCTCTCCCATGAGGGGTACAGATGACAACCTCAAGGTATAGGTATGTGTGGTATGTGTGTGTGTGTATATGCGCACGCGTGGGTGTGTCTATGTGTGGGTGCAGCAGGAGACATCTCATAGATGACAATCCCGCTAATTGAAATGACAGATTATTCTAATGTGCAGAAAGTCATTAAAAACCCAGCCGCCGTTTTTCTTCCCTTTTTTTTTCTGTTTCCCCTCGCTGAGAATATTTCTGCCTCTAAGTCTGAGCTGCAGAATCTGCACTTAAAGGAGATGTTAGCTTTCCTTCCTTCAAGCTCATGATTATTATCAGGATCACCTGCCACATCGTTAACATCCAGGAGATACTTTTCTAACTTTTGCTCAGACGAACACTGCCGCTGAGTGATGAAGTTCGCATGGTTGGACAGCGGATTTTCAGTTTGCACATGCAGCTAGCCAGGGTAAATACTCAGAATGGGTCGATAATTCACAGCATTAGCTATTATCCGGGGTAACAACTTTATGTACAGCAGGATTATTTCATCTTACCAGTGGCTCTGAAAGCTAAGATTCATACCCTGCAACTCCCTGTGTTATCTCAGCGGATATAACATGCATGCCTCATATTGCGTTTTTATCTGGTCTCTACATGTGACAGCACTGAAGAAAGCCAGAGTCAAGCTAAAACAAGCCATAAACCTTTCTGAGATTGGCGACATACAACACGCCTGCCAGAGCCTTGGAAGTTAAGGTCAAGTGTCAAATGTCTATTCTGGTTCCTCCTCCCAACAGTCCTGCAAATTTCCTCACCACACCACCCGACACAATGGATCTGCATATGTGGCAAAAAATAAAAACAAAGAGTCTGCCAGGAGAAGCATGGTTTGCAGTGAAATCGTGCAACACATGGCTGCATCCCAACCCACAGTAGTCTCTCTTGGTTAGTGTTGATAAGTTTTGCCCAGACTCTCTGCAGGGGACCTGCTGTTCATTTTCTGAGTCAAAGGCTTGTCAGTACATTGAGGCCTGACAGCGCGCAAGGCTTGAAGATCATGAACACAAGGCAGACGGGCGCAGGAAATTTCTGTGCATTCAAATACTTCCTTTTCCCTGCCTGAGTCACAAATACCCAACTATTTTTCAATTTCCAATTCTCGCCATATTTTTTATTTTTTTTTTCCACTGAAGCAAGCAGACTACATTGATAATGGCGTCACGATATCCTAAAACATTCCGCTGGCTGATATGGAATTTCTCCCAGACTGCCTTGCAACAGATCCAGACAGCTAAAACACCAACCGGGGACACATTTTTCCATTTCTCTCCTCTGTCTCCTCTCCTCCTCTCCACCTACTCCTCCTCCATTGACATTCAGCGGAGGTAAATATTTAACAGCATGCTATTGAGTGCCGTGTGCAGTGTGGCACAGGCCGGGCTGCGGTAGAGATATGTATATAGACAAGACTGTTTTATTAAGAGTCGCTGCAGACATATTAAGGTAAAGTATGCCTGACACCTAGGGAGGAAATTGCCAGTATATGACACTATTCCTCAATACTGTGGCAGCTCGCCTCAGTGCAATTTTGCACAAGGCGAGTGACAGAGAATGACATGCAGAGAGGGAGGGAGAGAGAAGGAGAGAGATGAAATAGTGAGAAAGTGTGTAGGGTGGTTCGAGACCTGAGGGGTGTGTCTCTGAGATGTGTGTGTGTGTGTGTAATGTAGGTGGCATGGCGGGGTGACATGCAGAGTTTGTAATTGCCTTACCCCATGTGAAGGATTGGCCTAGAGATAGTGCTGTTTACCTGTGGCCTGCTATGTTTGCTGTTTGTGGGTGTGATGGTGGGAGAGGGACTGCACTGAATGATTAAGTTGTAGACTAATGTGTGTAAGTTGCAGGCAAACACACACAGGTACAATAGACAGGCAGACAAAGGTACAGAATGCTCATGGGGTGCTCGAGTTGAGGACATTTATGACTCTTAATCGCCAATCCTTTTCCTTTAACTTACCTAAACTCAGGGCTGTGTTTTACATATACTGCGATTGTGAGTGCAATGTTAACCAACACAGTCCCACCCACACAAAACACTTTATACTAGCCACCCTGTCGAGTTTTCAATATATTAACAAAAAAATCCTACAATTTCACTTGTATTTATTCAGTGTTTTAATTTCCATTCATTGCAACAATATGCATTTTAATATGCCGGTGTGGCTCTGCTCATGTGATGCCTGAGCAAGCTTGATGCTCACAAAGCTCCCTGGCAGAGGCTGAGATGCACAGCGTTTAATGAACATCAAGACTTATTACAGAAACACGTGAAATTCACATGCAGCTAAATGCTAATACACGAGGAGGCTGGGGAGGTTTGCAGTTTTGAGAGAAGGCAGCGGTGTAGCAGCGAGGACGCAGACATCAGCCTTGTTGTATGCAGACTGAATGAGCACCAAATGCTTATATGGACCACCTCTTGTGAGAGTTGTGGACATGCACAATGCTGCAGACTATGAAGGGACTTTTGTGCTTGCCTGAACTGCTCTGGCTCCATTTTCAAGTTCTCTAAGAAATCTAGCCTTTTGGGATTTTTGCCTCCAAAGGGTCAAATTTTAAGAAATGTACTTTAACAATATTAGAATCAGCCTTAAAAAAGAGTATGTGTCATATGTGTGTAATCATAAATTGTAAACTCCTCCTTTTGTCATTAAACGCAGCAAATTCCAAGAAATATTACTGATGACATGACCGTTCATAACGGTAGCTGCAGCCTTGCCTGCGCTTAACCTAAAGTTAATCTAAAATAAACTTTAACCCTTAAACTAAGCTTGGATGTGCAACTGACCATAACACTGTCAAAACCTACAGTAACACATAACCCCAGCCTAAACCATGAAGTATCCCTTTGCCCCTGTGAGGCTCAGAGACCATCTTGCTATTCCTTGCACACACATTTCTGCTTCGCTCAAAGACGACTGTCCTTCCTAAACAAAACTCTGGTACATCTCACATCAAGAGTTAGTCCAGGTGAAGGCCTCAAAATGGACATTGCTGTATGAGTAGCAGTGTAAACTTGTGACTCAGTGAGGAATCATTCGATAAGAAGATTCTTTTTCATATAGGCTTATTACATTTTATTAAAACCAACACATGCATGAACACACAAATACCCACCATGACCAAAAAAGGCCAGTTTCAGCACACAGAAATAATAGTGCAGCTTCCTCTTTGACATCTAGAGGGCACTGTTGCCTACAGTCTCAGCCTGACTGGAACTACATTGCCTGGGCTGTCTGATGGCCTGCATTTCCCCTTGAAAAGACACCAGTTCTCACAATTACATTCTAATTAAAAAGAACAACCTAATTAACCTAGGGAATGTATTCCATAATTCGGTAATATTAACATGATCATCCTTGTGCTTGTAAATGATTGGTGATAAAAGCAACAGCAGAAATTAATGCCACTTACTAATTAAAATGGGGAGATAAACACAGGCTTATAAAAATGGGGGAATTGGGAGAGACTTTATAGTTTTAAGTAGTTTTATTATTACCGTGTCAAATATGAATTTGAGTCATCGCATTTTCTTTGAAGAGTCAAAGCTGTGATTAGGATGAGCGGAGCATCACACAGCATGCTTTGCTCCCTGCCAACTCCCCAAAGAGACAGATACTCAAGTGCTGCACTATATCTTAAACATGCAGAACAAGAGCCTCGCTGAAAGTGATACACCAGATCAAATTGCTATCATAAATTCTTCATAATTCAATAAAAACACAGCACAGACTTTGTGCAACTAATACATTCCCACTGTCTTCTTTTAGTATTCCAAGACACGCCTTTGTGCGGCGGAATGGCAGCACTTGACTGCTCCTGACTTGTGATTCGTAAATTGAACCAAAAGGACAAAGAGGTGAGGCGACGATGAGGAGAGGAGACACAAGGAGAGAATGAAAGCACGGAATAGTAGCACACTTCTGTGGCTCATCATCACCACCTATTCCGGCTTGACAATATATCTGTCAAAGCCCTCATCACCATCACAAGGTAGAGTCTTCCACTGATAATGACCAATTTAAAGTAAATAGCTCTGATCATCAGCATAGTAACCATTATCATAGATATATAGCCAAGCATGTGACTACTGGGGTGTCACCGGCATACTGAATGTTTGTAATATGCATAGTGTGTATGGGGAGGGTGTACCCCTAAACATCCATTTAAGCAGCATTTAATAGCATATAGCTATAGCTTCTGACTTAGTACCGATAAACTGATCCTCTCCTCAGGAAACAGTCAGCGCTGCTGTTCAGATACAGATTTCTGTTATTATAAAACAAGTGCGATGCATCAGTTTAAATGATTGATTCATATGCATGCTTATAAATATTTAAATCACCTTGTGGTTCATTGCCAAAAATGTTGCTGGAGGTGACTGAGACCATAAAATATTGAGAACGCCGTACAGGAAAAAAAAGCGCACATTGAAGTGCTTAATTGATTCAAACTACAAAGCAATCAGGCAGAAACGTTCAAAATCGCACTGTGAAATTTCAACTTTATGGGGTTACAGTATCGCGCAGCAGCCAGTACATCCACATCAGTCCGGGGAGTGTTTTTGCATTGCTACCATGCAACTCATGTGGATATTTCAGCAAATTTGGATTGATGAACTTCTACTCCATGTGTTACTTTTATATTAGTCTTTCATTTTAATATGTTTTTAGTCTTGCCAGTGAAGTGTAATCAGGAAAAGGCTGGTGGTTAGTCTGCTTTTATATATCTATATATTGTGAATCATTCAACATTAGTCTGCACTTAACAGATTTAAGTCATGAAATTACACATGTCCATATGTAGATATAAATGAATGCAAGTGATTGTGCATTAGCATAATTTCATGCATATTGCATACCCGAGTATTGCATCTTTTAGTGCTAGTCACATTCAGTTGAGGGACAGCATAAAATGGAGCATTTGTTTTGATAAATTATTCTGTTGCAACACCACCAGAGAGCTGTTTCGGATGCGTATTAGCCAAATGTAATGTCCAGGAACTAGCTGGAACATGATGTGTGGAGTGTTCACAGTTCCCTGTCCTTCATTAGAAATGTAATAAATTATGCCAATGTAGCATTTCAATGATTACTATTTAATAAAGCAGCATAATTAAAATGCAGGCTTTAAAGATGTGTTTTGTATTGACATGCTTATATGATGTACATCTGCAGAATCACACACACACACGGACACACACACACACACAGAGACAGTGCAGGCGGTGTGTGGCACAGCCTGAGGCTATCTGTCTACCATAGTGGCTCTTGACACCCTCCCACTTCCATCAGACCGCCACTCACAATGAAGCTGTCTTTTAACATATGTCTCGGGTCAAAAAAAAAAAAAATGTCAGGGACTCGCTTCGTGTGGGTCCCCAAATGAGAGGACTTCTCGTGTGTTTTAATGACCCAGGGTCTGAGGGTGAGAATAAATACGCGGCCAGAAAGCCCTGCTCTAGAAAAAAAAATCCATATGATAAGAGCAGCTTTAGAAATATCTGCAATCAGAGGGAGTGTCAGAACTGTCAGTGCTGCAGTTTTGACCACATACAACATACTTTCTAATATGTGGTAAATAATAAATGGATGTTTGTGTTTGATTCCATCCAACACTCGTGTGCTATCATGACCCTGCAGTGTTTTCAAATCCATGTTCATCTGTCTTTAATTACAGTTACTGTACATGAAACTGCAAGTACTGCACGAGGGGCTGCAGGTGGTTGGAAAAGGTTTTCTCTTACACACAACACACACACGCATACATACATAATACACAGTGCGGCATGCAGCAGTGTATACATATGTAACACTACATGAATCACACACCAACATGGGCGTCATCCTTCCTTTATACTTCATGCTTCCTTCGGCCCAGTGTCTCCGCCAGGACCAAGTTCCTTATGAAGCTCACATCATTTTATAGCCCTCAGATGCAAGTCCCAGGTAGCTTTATTATTAATGTACAGAATTATCAGACGATAACTTTGCATTGCTGTGCATATTCTCTTCATTACGTTTGTTCTTTCAACCATTCAGTCCGTGCAGTCTTTCTGAGGTCTGGATAATGAAGATTTACTGTATATTATGCAGATAGGGACCCACTTTCCTTCAAAACAGCCAATATAAACTTGCTTTTACTCATTCTGTGTCAGGGTACACTCAGAAAATTAATGCAATAAAAACACACATACGTCCTTATAAAGGTTAATGAATATAAATATAAACAGTGGGACATCGGAATAATTTCATGTGTATTGCAAATGGGGCTCAGGTAGTTTGTCTGACCCGCGCTGGCAGCAGCGAGTGCTGGAGAGGAGGTAGTTAGGGCCTGGTGCTCTGCCAAGCCAAACTCCTGAAGCATGCAGCGGGCTAATACTCCGCCTCTGATGTGTGGCACTGAAAAACCACAGGACCGCTCGCAGGGTCCACTAAAACTCCATCACTCACTCACACCCCGGCAGAGACGGGGAGATGGAGCGAGAGCGTGGCGCACCGAGGGAGGAGGCAGGGAGGGAGAGAGATAGAGGTGAAGGGAGAGAAAGAGGAAGATGGTGGTGGTGGTGGTGGGGAGGGGTTACAGTCACAGTGCTATAACCGCATGATTGAGGAATGGCTGCGTATGAGGAGGAAAAAAGGGGAAAGCAAAGCGGAAAAATAGACTGACTGTATAGTCAAGGTGTCTTAATGCATATTCCATTCATCTCTTCTCCTCTAAAATTTCTCATTCCTCAGTGGCGTGGGTAAATCAGATAGCCTGTATCAGATGGAAACCAATGGGAGATTCTGGAGTAGATCAAAGGTGTGGCTTGCGGTTTAGATAAGTCTACCCACCATCCAGACACAGTTCATCTGTCTTAAATGGCTGCTCATTTCTCTTGTCAGATAGGAGAAAGGCTATATATAGCTGTGATTAAGATGTCTGGAGCAACTCTTTTAGTCTTTAGTCAATAGAGACTTCCAAGGCCTCCGCTGACATCCTAACACTGCCTATTAAGGGTGTTTGTTTTAAATTAGCGGTTGTTTCAGAGTTCTGCTTATAAGAGTGCATGTTTTTGACAAAGTGATATCACTGTGGTATAACAACTTCATTGTCTGGCATGCATCCACTTATCTGATCTCATGAAAGTACAAGTATTGGCTGGCTGGGGCACCCATAGCCATTTCACTGTTTGCTTTTGGACAAAAAACGCAGCCAAGAAAAGTAAAACCTCTGACACTTTTGCAAAGCACTCCGAAGCAAGGCGGATTTGTTTTTATGTGTTACAGTATGTGGGTTTTGTGTTGGAGAAGTTGGTTAAGGCGTGCTTGCAATTACAGAGAGCAAAGGTCGGAAACGATCATTCACGAAGATGAGTGGTTAAGACCCCTCCCATATAACCCCAATAATTGGATTCCTCCAGATACCTTTGTGGCATGTCATGCCCCTCTCTCTCCCTGATTTCCTGTTTGTCTCTGTACTGTCAGCTGTTCAATAAAGAAAAAAAGACCCCAAAACTGTGCAGTTTAAGGTGAGGTTATCACAATGAATAAAGCCATCATCATCATAATTCAGCAGCTTAGCTATTGTTTGCTCTAACTTTCTTCATCCGCGCTCTCAAGCCATATAAATTGTGCTGGCAGCATTTGACATGAATGGCCATGTAACTCGGCAGGCTGGCTTTAATCTTATCTAGCACACAGCAGGTTTTGTTTGGACACAGTCAACGAATAAAACATGAGAAAAACAAACTTACCGGTTGACCGACGTGTTGGCTCCTACTTGCCGGGTCCCCGGGACGAAAGGACGGAACAGCGTCGGCCTTCAATGCAAGTTTTGTGGCAAAACCCAAGTGGTCTGCAAAATGGCTACTTTTACTTTAAATCTTTTGGTAACACATGAAGGCTCACCTTTTCTCTTTCAAAAACAGAAACTCCTCTGCCATCCTTTAGAAAATAGTGACAAAGCGATCCGTAGCTACATCTTTCATCAAAGAGTACTTATATATGTATATGTGACATATGAAACCCTGGTTTCCCAGGTTGATTGATCATTTTGCTCATGATATATCTTGTAGCAAATAAAAAACACCATATGGACATATTAACAAGGTTAAATGCTTGATTTTCATTGGAGAGGATCTTTAAATACTGTAACTTAAATGCAGTTTCATGTAAAGTACTTCACAGTGTTTATTAACCATGGTCTTGTAATAGTTTTGTTTGTGCGTATAACCTCTTTATTGTACAGTATTTCATCTCTTTGGTTATAACACAAAGAGATGAAATACTGTGGAAAAAAGTCACCTCACACCCTATGATTGGGCAGCATCCAAGAATAACCAAATCTGGCCTCTTAAGTGGCCTTCTGGATCAGGAGGCACCAAATAAACACAGCGGCAGAGGAAACCCTCGCCTTTCCCTGTTCAGTTCGTGAAGCCCACAGAGCGTTCTTGCAGTCTCCAAGGCCTCTTCACCACTTTAATGGGGCACAAATAGGACTCACACTCACATACACACTACAGGCATGGAGTCTCTCGCCGCCGCCGCATGATGTCACTGGCAAACACTCAGTGTGGGGAACACACGGCCAAACAGCGAAACAATTTGTTTAATCATAAAGTGCATTTACATAAGGCAACGGCTGCATAAATGAATGCATAATTGAACAGGTTAATGCATAATGTAGTGCTCCCCCGGGACAATAAATAAAGTGCCTTTTGAAAACGTGTGAGACAGAAAAAGAGAGGGAGAGGGGGAGAGAGAGAGAGAGAGAGAGAGACGCTACCCACCAGGCGTCAGACAACACATGAAACAACGTTCCTACAAGACAATGCCAAGGCCACCAAGGTAGAGAGAGGAAGAGAGGAAGAAAGAAAGAATATGGCAGGAAATAAATAAATAAAAAGGTGAAGTCTTGCTAAGAGGATTTCAGGACATGCTTCGTTTCTTTCCATAATCTGTCTATTAGCACCAAAGTATTTCTAGCTCTCATAACCATGGCAGGGACACTATTAGTGACAAGCTCACACACCAATACAACTTAACACTGCCTCCTGGGAATTCATCCTTCACTCTCTGTTTGGCCTCTCATTTCCTATTTCCCTCTCTTTCCTTGGCTACCACTCCTTATAACCATTTTTTTCTCCCCCTCTCGCAGTGTCTCTTTCCTCCCTTCTCTCCCATCCTCTTTATACTCTAAACCCAACACGGTTTGCTTTGTTGAGACACAGTTGGCTTGTCAAGCAAGCCCCGATATTAATAAGTGAACAATTTCTATTCAAGGACAGAGGAGGAGGCCACCAAGTGATCAACACACTCACACACACACACAATTTGAGCTCTGTTACACTGTCATGCTACATTGCAGTTTCTCCCTTGGTGAAAACATGGGAGGATTTGGAAATTAAAATCATGCTTCTTGCGGTGTTTACAGGGTGAATTTAGCTATTCCTCTTCTTATTCTAAGGTTTCAATGGCTTTGATGAGTTAAAAAGTAAAGTACGCATAGACATCCTTGTGCAGTAAAAGTGGCTATATGCGTCAACTGTGAATCATTCTGCTTAAAATCTTGTGTCGGTCAGACGTGCTGCAGCAAAATGTGACGCGTCGATCAGCGCTTCTAGAGCTTGGTCACCCACAAATTCCCCCTTTTCACTCGTTCCCTGTGCCGTTGTTTGGTAGCTGTTTGGATAAATGTGCAGGGCTAACATGACACGACAAAAACAAAACCAAAAAACAGCATGATGATATTTTTTTGACCAAACATTAGGTTACTATGCCAGGTTCCACTGTCCTCATGCCAAGTCAGTAACGTTAAGCCTGTTAAATGCTTTTGAGAATCTTGACGCTTGACCGAGGCTACAGAACGGTGGAAAGATTCCAGATTTAAAGTTGAATTCATAAGCAATAAAAATCTTTTCTCATTATAACACACCCAGGGCCTCTGCTGCTGCAGCCTTACTTGCTCTGGTATATGGGAACAATGGGCCCCCGCAGCTGACGTCGGCTAAGGGTAGCAAACTTTAGACAAATCCTTCTGTGTAACCTACATCACAGTTTGCTGACTTCCTGACTCTTCTGCACTGCTCTTACGCAACATCTAACCATTTAGCACCACTATACAGCAACTGTCACTTGTGGCTACTGTTATTCAGTGAAAGTTAGCTGTGATCTAGGCTGAAGCAGCAAAAGTCACCAGACTGAAGAGGAAAGTGATGCTTTTTGTTGCCATTTGATAAAATTTCATGATAGTATGATGACCCTTGTCTTTGTCTTGTAAACACACTCCTTTTACCTGCAGGGAAAGCAACTATGCGCCTGGAAGCATTCAATATGTGCATGTGTGCATGAGGGATGTACAGCTTCTGGATTACGTAAGATGTCCTAACCATAAAAATCTCTGTCTAAATGATGTAAACTGAACTGATTAGAGGCATTTTTTGATCGCCGGCTTATTGAACTGATTATCAGTGATACCTGAGGATGGAAAAAGGGGGCTTCCTGAGGCTCAAAAGGAATCACAGTCCGTCTCCCTCTGCACAGCTCCCACATCTCCATCCCTTAAAACCCTGATAAATTCAACAACTAGAAAAAAGTCAAAACAAAACAAACCGGCTGTATTCATTAAAGCCGCTGTTATGTGCATCTCAGAATATACTCAGATACCTGTCAATGTCTGTTTCCGTCGCGGCGGTCCACAACGCAAACATAGCGTGCGTACGTGTGTGCGTGGCTGTCAGGTGAGATTGCAGCGTTTACGCTGTGATGTGTCACACCTGATTATGGATACATGTTTCCTCCCTTCTCCCCAGTGCACTGCAAATATGTGTGATGCACGCGTGAGCGTGAGTGCGTGACAGGCAGACATCAGCGGAGGTTTGGCGGCTGATGACAGCGCCGCGACCTCTGATGACGCCCTCCATTTTGTCACCGCCGACTAGCGCAGATTACCCCCAGCGCCATCTTCTTACTCTGTATGCTAATGAAACCGAGACAGGGAGTAATGAGAAAAGAGTGACAGATAAAAAAAAAAAAGAGGGAGAAAAGAGAAACAGGAGGAAAGGCACGGGAAACAGTGCATGAAAGGATATGAAGAGGGAGACATGAAACAAAGCGTTTGAACGAGTGTGGCAGAGAGGAAAATAAGAGAAAGGGAACGAAAAACAAAGCGAGGGCACGCCTGTGAACATACACAGTGTGGGAGAGATGAAGAGCGAACACAGTGGGCAGAATGTGGAAGAGAAAGAAAGGGGGAGACTAATGAAGGTCATCAGCAGCCATATTGGGGCTCCCTTGGACAGAAATTTAGGTAGTGAGGTAGGGGAGGCTGTGGCGAGTATGATGAATATGATTATAGGTGTGTGAGCGTGGGTGACACTAATGAATTCAGGGTGTGGAACAGAAAAGGGATATAGGTGTCTGAATTTCAAACAGGGACACCGACCGGTCGCCGCTGCGCCACTGATCGCTCTGAATGTGTGTGTGTTTTCCTTGTGTCCGCGCTTACTGTATATGTGTGTGTGTGATGGCTTTGTGCCGAGGTAGCGAGTGAGAGATGCGGTCCGGCCTGCTGTAATTTATGTGAAAACCAACAGAGCTGTCCCAAGATGTCATTAGCTAAAAGGCAAATTTCATTATTTCGCTAATATGGAGCATGATGACTCTTTTTGATGCCTCCCTCCCCTTCTCGCCTCCCTCCCCTTTCCACCGTATCCACGCCCTCCCGCCGCCTTTTTGTCTATTTACCCCCTCCTTCCCCTCTCCTCCCCCCTTCTTCCCCTCCGTAGCCCCATTCAGAGGATCTCCTTATTCAGAGGAGCTTTCCCTTTCAAGGTTGAAGAAAATGGCCGTGTGTCTGTGTATGCGTGTGCGGGGGGCGGGGATGGGGGGGTGAGTGATTTTCATTCGTGGTCTCGCTGAATGAGGTGATGGTGACTCACCTTCAGCCCACAACTACACACACACACATACACACACACCTTGCACTCCTTCCCCTCCCTCCCAGCCTTTGATGTGTGTTTGAGTCGATGGCTAATCAGGTAGCATCAGGCCTAGTCCTCATTTCCCCTTCACACCGGCCCCATTAGGGAGCAGGCTTTCTGGAGCAGGCCGATAAGGACAATATGCTCTTCTTTGGCACTCTCTCTTCCATATATACCCTAAATCTCCCACTACCCTCTCATTCTTTCTTTCTCTCATTCCGCTCTTTCCCCATCTTTCCCCTCGCTAAATCTCCAGTGTCTCCCTCATTCCTCCATCTTTCATTCCGCCCGTCACATGCTTCTCTCACCTTTCACTCTTCTTTCCATCTCACCACCTTTCCCTAAATGTCCCATTGCTCTCTTCCTCCTCTTTTCAGTCTTCTTTTCCCACCTCAACCTCTCTACTCTCTAAATCACACGCCGCGCCTCCTTCGCCTCGTTCCTTTGTCGGCCTCCCTCTGCATCCATCTCTCGCTCTCGCTTTCTTCCCCTTCATTCCCAAACTTATTCCCTAAATCCCCAGCAACGTTCTTTCAGCCTCTTCCTCCATGCATCCCTCTTTCGCTGCTTCCTTTCCCCCTTTCCCTGAAGTCCTCAACTCTTTTCCTCTCCCTCAAATTGTCTCGTAATCTCTTTTTCCCCTCTGGGTTTCCTACTGTCTTAAACTGTACCATTTCCTCCTACCTCCACCTTTACTCCTTGAGGGAGCGCGCCAACTTATTTGAGAAATCAGCCTCGTGGTCAACTTACCCATTAAGAGATGGCAACATAGGCACAAAAATCTGTCGCATGTCCCCTGTGTGCTGCCATGTTAAAGCATTAAAATAGACTATATTCATGGTGGGAGGTGGTACCTTTATCCTGTGCAAGACAACATTTACTATAAAAAAACTGATTGCTATTCATGCTTTATTTTGAAAATTATTTAAATAGCTATCACAGCATCCAGCTATATTTTACTCAAGATATTGTTGATCATCTTTATCATTCTCTTATGTGCTCTGGAATGGGCTTTTTCCTCTCTCCTTTCACTTTGATTACATAGCAATACATTTCTGATCCTGTCCATTTATGAGCTCAATGTATGACTTTCAGACCCATTTCTCCAGGCAATGAAAGGGAATAGAGAGAGAGAGAGAGAAGACAATTTTCAATTTCCACTCACAGAGCACAGGAACATCTAAAAGTGATCACCAAACACACTCACATTAGGAGAGGAATGTTTTGGGGATTTTTCTTGTTAAGGAACAGCGTTGCTTGCTTTACTAATCAACATTATTTACATTCTGCTCAATAAACTGTGCAGCTCAAAGTTTAACTTTGCATTCAGAGAGGCAGTTTTTGGTAGTTGGATCAATGTTTGCATCATCTCTTTTACATGCATTTTATGTGGTTATTACTTAAATTGCTTCCTATTTACCTCAGATTTGGTACTGCCAGTTCTCCGATATGATAAAGTTATGTTGCCCACAAACACAAATGCGAAAAAGACACATGGACGTATCCTGTTACTTTAGCTGAGACCAGCTGGACAGTCTCCTCCAAAACTTTTAGCCTTGCTTAAAATGTCAGAGGGAGAATCTGGGTTCATGCTCCTTTATTTATTTCATTGAGTGCTATTCGGCCCTGCAGTCCCACCTTGCTGCCTCCAGGGATCAGAGTCTCGCACATTACCATCTTCAGACTCGCTGATCGCACCGTTCATCCAACGCTTCTGGGTATTGTAGTCCCTGCTTTTTATCTTTAACTCCATCCTAGGTGTACTTTTGCTATCCTCCCTCTTTCCCTCCATGACCCCCCTCCCCCCAAACACAGCCACCTCCACTCAGCTCAGCAAAATGACATAAAGATGCACTGTTTCTACACTGTTGGAACCATATAAAAAGTCACTAAAATACAGAGAAAATAACGATCCTGCCATTTCGGAGGACAGATCAGATCAGTCAGCCAGCTGAACAGCCAGACAACTTAACGCAGAAGCATTGTGTTCTCATTTTGCAGCCAATCAGAGCTGTACTTGGTCTCCAGAACGCAGTGTACCCTCACCCCATTATACAACAAATGCACTGACAATTACTCCACAGTAACTCTCAAGACTGACTAATACCTACTGTAAAAAAAGAGTTGTACTACCACCAATGAGAAAATATCCCTGCACGTTTATTTTATTGTTCTTATAATTCAGCAATGAGCTCCCCTGGGATAGTTCAGTTTACAGTTGGTTGTGGGGTTTGTGTTTGTGGTCTTGTGTTGTTTAATGGAATATACATAAGCATGATTTTGGCAATGCAGTTCCCAGTAAGGCCACACATGCTACCAATGAAATTATTATGCAACACTGTAAACTATATTTAATGAACTATACACTTATTTCTACTAAGGCGGGTATTATTCTAATGGCATTACTGTAGCTGTTGAATAGCTTTATTTATCTGGATATTGTTTCTTTCTAACTCAACTGCATCCTACTTTACCTTACTGCCTGTTGGTATCTTTATAGGCTACAATAGGTGGATACTATGTACAGTTTTCTGCCCAACACCTGAAGCTGCAGGCAAGGCAAAGCAACGCAAAATGCCTGAATGAATGACTGAAACGGAGCCAACAGTGAAAAATAGTTGGAAGTGTCAGTCCATGGAGAGCAGTGCAAAGCTGATTTTCCGATCCTTTCAGTGCAGGATTTCATTTAGAAAATGCTGAAATTAAGCATAAGATTAATGCTATTCATTGCCAGCTTTACATGCCATGTACTGTCAATATGTACAGATGAAAAATGTAATTTGGCTCTGATTTACAAAATTAAATCCAAAATGTAGATAGTAAGTGTGTGTGTGTGTGTGTGTGTGTGTGTGTGTGTGTGTGTGGGTTGGAGGTGGAGGTGGAGGATTGAGGGCTCCTGCTGGGACATTTTGTCAGTGTGAAAATGAATCTCTGCCTAAAGCCTAAATTCACCTGCACCAACAGGATGTCAGCATTTTGCTATAATGTGGCTGTAAAGTCTATAAAAAGTAACCACATAACAAAAACCCACCTTTTTAAAAGTGAAACATTGTGTGAGTAGCTGTCTCCCTCTTCTTGCTTTCCTTTTTTTTTTTTTGAGTGACCTAACTTTTAGAGGAGACACGTTGCCAGCACTCCTGTCACTTTTATTTCTTTCTCACCCTCTGTTGCTGTTCTGTCATTTTCTGTTTGCGGCGTGACAGAGCCGCCTCTCCCACTAAAAGTCATCTTAACGGTGGCAGAAGACTGGGCAGGTCCCAGCCAAAGCATTTTTCACATGACAAAAGGGCTGTTCCAGGTGTTGGATATATAGGCTGTCATGATATGACAATTTAAAAAATGTTGCTTTATATGTTACAGTCTATATATAAAATATTTAATAAGTTCCTTAAGTGAAAGTCTTTGTGGAAAGGTCCCTGTTTCCTTGGAATGATCGCTCTTTTGCAAGACTCCAGCTAATAGTGAGCCTAGCAAATGATAGAAATGTGATATAACAAGCAAACATGAATAGAAAATTACTTTTCCTAATGGGATTGCGAATTGTCTTGGTGCAGTCTCCACCCATCTGGCACTCCAAGTTGGGTAAAACAAACACCGATAATCATTTGCAAACCCTGTTTGTTGCAGAGCTGCTGAAGACATGGGCTACGAACGCAAGCTTTTTTGTGTGATTATTAGCATGGGCAACCACACAGAGACCTACAGGGAAGCCCAGACTGGAGCTGATAACACACACACACACACACACACACACACACACACACACACACGCACATGCACAAACACATACATGAGAGGCACGAGCATCCCAATCATTTGTATCTTGAAACAGGGATCAAATAATGCCTCGTAAACACTGTAATGAGTGCTGTGATGATCAACAGCTACTCTGTCTCTCGTTCTCCGTCTCTCTCGTGGTTGAGGGCCCACACTGTTCACAAACAGCCTGACGCTAATTTGGAATAAAAAGAAAATACTGACTTGCAATATTTTGCTGGTTTACCACAGATTTCCAAGGGACCACACATACAGCAGTGAAGTACCACCCACTCTCATTTGATGAAATTAGGTTAGGAAGGAGCCTGTTCTGTGCTTTCCGCCTTTGTGAGAGAGGAGCTCATGGTGTGGAAATTAAGAGCCTGTATGCGCTTGTGTGTGTGCATGTGCGCATTTGTGTTTGTGTGTGTGAGAGGCTGACTAATCCCTCCGCAGAGCTGAAACGAGTTAAAAACACATCAAAGGGAAGCTTAACCTCTGTGAAACCTCACCGGGTTTTCAAGAACAACAAATGATCATTCTCCTCATTGTTTCCAGGGGGACTCTTTTCACCGCTGCGCCGCTGACTTTTCCCTCAGTCCTGGGAGTTTTCAAAAACCCTGTGGTTTCATTTTTAATGACTGTGCCGTTTGTGCAAGTGTGTGTGTGTGTGTGTGTTTGTGAAAGAATATAAATGCTTGTAGATGTGTGAGTGGGTGCACGCATGTGTGTTTGCACATAAAAGAAGGGTATTTTTGAGTGTGACATGGCAAATGAGAAAAACCAAGCTAACAAGGACATGCAGTTCTGCTAGAAATCATTAAAATGTACGACATCCTGACCGGCTATACAACAGCCATGTATGTACAGAAGCAATGAAGGATAAAAAAGGGGTTTGGAAGACAGGTGGGGGAGTGTGGGGGACAGGTGGGGGGGGCAGACAGTGTGAGAGAATGGCAAGATGAGGGAGCCAATTGTGGCCTGAGACCTGCGCTTACACCAGAATTCTCATTATCACGGCGTAATAGTGCTCCTTCTGTTGAAGTTCAGATATCTGCATGCTTCTTTTCCTTGTCTCGGCTTTTGTGAACAAGCAGTGCTCTCGTTCAACCGCAACGAACGTGTAAAAAGAGCCAAAAGAGTCACCTGTAGATGCACATGGGAAGACAGCATGTCAATAAGGCGTGAGGGCGCCATCGTCCCAGCTTCAAAACCACGTTTCAGATCATTTGTAAAAAGGTTTTCGCTGCTTAGAAACATTGTTACCCGTGTCAACATCTTTGTGTGTCTCAGCAGTCGTGTAAAACTGTAAGATCGCCTAATTATGCCATGTTAACAGGTAGCATTGCTAACCCGCTGCTACACTCACACACACACAAGTGGTAGAATAAGATATTGCTGTCATATTGACAGATGAAATAAAAATGGGGAGAAATGTACGACCGCTAACAAATGTATCTGTTTTCTATTTTTCCGCCTTTACAACACGGGGGCTTAAACACAGCAGCCGAGGAAAATCAATAAATACCTTTTAGAGTATGAAACAAAAATATGAAACATCTATGATAATAAACATTCAATCACGCACAAGCGCACACTCGCACACTCGCCCACTGGCGTTTGCAGAGAGACAGAAGCACGCAGACACGTAATGCGCTCGCACATGAAGGCACGCGGCCACATTCGCCGCAGCAGACGCAGGACACATGGCGCACAGCTGCGGCGTAATCAGACACTGTGTTACAGCCGTTCACATCGACATCTGAGGTATGTCTGAGGATACTGATGAAGTGCCGTCCCTCATTTATCCAAAGCTCCTCCAGTGGAAGACACATTCATCAACACTGAAGAATTTGCAGTTAGTCACTTGTTCTGTTCAGTTCCGTTTAAGTGGAATGAAATTGATTACGGGTCCTCAGATCCGTTGGAATTTTCAAATAAGCCCGGACACAAAAACATATTTTAGTGCTTAGTGCTACAGTCTGGTTGCAAAACAAGATCATTATTTGTCGAAGTAATTGCTAATGTTATAAGCTACTGCTGCTTGGAGCATTGCAACATTTTGAGGATGCAATCAATTGTTTTTTTTTTAAGTGAAAAGTGTCAGATTTAATTCCTTAAAAATGTGAATATGTTCTTGGAGTAAATGTCTTCATGGCACGGTAGCAGCAGAGACATTTCAGAGTCGACTTTTTGACGATTTGATGAAATTCCATCATTCGCTGGTTCTGGAGGCCCCCTCAGGCAAAAACCGCCCTGGGACTTGACTTTGACCTGCAGGACATTAACCTCATACTGAGCACACTCCCTGGTGAGGAGCTGGAGGTCAAGAAGTCATGACGGGTCAACGTCTTCAGGGGGCTTCATTTGGTCTGATCCCTGCTTGTCCTCCCAGACAGAGCAGCATCATCCAGGGAGACGCAGGCGGTCGGCCCAATCCAGAGGGCTTCACCCAAAGCCTGGGACTCACCTGGCCTCTGTAGCCAGGCTCCGCTCAGCTTGGTTTGGGTTAGAATCACATCAGTGTCCCCTGTTGCTGCGTCCAGGCTCGGCGGACGAGGGGGGCGGAGGGATGAGGGCAGGGAGGCGGAGGGAGGAGGTGGGCGGGCACTCTGGGAGAAGGGGAGGTGGACGGAGGAGCGCTGCTGGGCGGTGGGAGGAGGAGGAGGGAGCAGTCGCATGGACCTCTCCTCCTCCAGCTGCCTACGCAATCGCTTATTCTCCCCACTGAGGGCGTTTAACTGGAGAGAGGAAGAGACACATGCACAGAGGAAGACAAAGAGAAGAAGAACATTTCTGAGAGAAAACCTTCACGCGTGACCGTGAAACAAAGGGAGGAAGAGCAATTTCTGTTAAGTTTCAAGGAAGTTTTAACATCACACTCATTTAGACAAATCAAAAAACAAACAAACAACAATAATCATTTGAAGTTCCCAATAAACATCAACCATTAAAAGTCAACAGCTATGGAGCTGATGAGGTAGCTGACATCCCATCATGTGTTAAATTCATCTTTCACAGCTACTTTCATGCCTGCTGAAACAGAAATGCAAATGGAAAAATTGGGACGGGGTTTTGGGAGAGTATTGTGTTCACAGTTTTAAATGGTTGCAAGTGGGAGTCATGCGACGGTGTAAATTTCTACATGAAAACAACCAATTTGAGCGATCATTAGAGGTCGATTTGACACAAAATCATCCGTGACACAAAACAAATCGCGCGTCGTCAGAACATGATTGGGCTCCCTGAAACACAATTACAGACTAGCTAAATTGAGGGTGTTTTATTTTATTTTTTTATTTTTTTGACAAGGAAATTTGGGTAAAGGCAGCCAGGAGAGCGAGTTAAAACGTTGCTTTAAATGCAAAAAAAAAAAAAAAAAAAAAAAAAAAATGCATTTACATTTGTTGTACAGCGTGGTAATTAGATGCAAAATGTGCCAGTCTAAAATTGTAATAAGGCAGATAAAAGAGAATGAAAGATTTGAAATTATGTATTTTTAGCTGTGAGGAAGGGTAAAATAAGAAATTAAAGGATGGAGAGACAAAGAGACACATCGGGTAATGACAGTTGCACTCCTCCACATCTGTTTTTTAGTGTGCGTGTGCGTCTGTGTGAAAGCTGCGGTTAAAGAATGATGTCACATCGACATGTCTGGCCATGTGTGTGCATGCGTGTGTGTGTGTTGGGAAGAGAGAAAAACACAAACGGAGATGAGACAGACACATTTCCGGACGGTTCTGCTAACATTACCCTTCCAGACACACACACACGCACACACACACACACACACGTCCAATAAATCTGAGCAAATGTATTACATCTGATGACTCGGAATAGCGAGGTCTTAGGCTTAACCCTCGAAGAACCAACGACATGTCGATATGTCAAAGCCATCTTTAGACACTTAAAGAGTGTTTGCAACAGGCGAACATCTGACAATGTGTTCATTTTGTGTTATGCCAAGAGCAATAGAATTTCTAGATGAAAAACACTGAGGCTGACATTTATAATTAACCGTATATTCAAGAGGACCTGCTTAATTTTCCCCGTCTTTGGATGCTTTGGATGCTTTCCTAATTGCAAGGGAGGGGGGGTGAAATTAAAAATCACAGCTTGTCTCCTCAACCTTCACATGCGGCGGGTGAACTGGTGTGCATATGATGTGTTTAAGTGGGGGAGAAAGAAAGAGAGCGACAGACAGAAAGACACGGTGGGGGGTGTTTTGTTGCTGGCGCACGAGTGTGTTTGCACTTTTTCGTTTGTAAAACTGGGTTTTTCTTTCTATCACGAGTTAATTATCTAGTTATCTTGGAGTAGATGAGCTTTGTTATTTCGAGATAACCAGATAGTCAACCTGATAGGGCAGGAAAACAAAACGTTGTTACGTGTATTGTTTATCAGGGACCGGGAGTGCCGCACCCGCATGCACAGTTGGTGTCCTGACAACTGTAGCGACTGATTTAAGCTGAAGATGTCAGATCAAGGAGTACCCATTATTGATCAACGCATCAGATCGTACTTCAGGGTCTGTCACAGTCATGTCAGTCATGACAGTGATCTGTCAGGCTGAAATCAGGTGTGATCAGATGAACCACGTGCTCATTTTCGATCCTGAGAAAACAAAAGTCATTTTCTTCTGAAAAATTATCTTGTTAACTCTGCCTTTTGTTTTCTGGAACTAACGAGCTAAATTAACCTGTTATCAAGAGAAAACGAGCTTTGCTATCCCGTGATTTAAACAAAAAAAATGTACACACTCATTTTCTCTTGATAGCGGGTTAAACTATCTCGTTATCTTGAGTAAACAAAAGATCATTCATCGCGAGGAAACGACTTTTAGCAGGATCGCCAAAATGCGCTCGCCTGTGACGCTGCAGCCACGCTAGTCTACTCCTGAAATGATGAGGACTGACATGAATATTAGCTCGAACAGAAAGACACAACGCCATTTCTCGTGCGGTCTGATGAGTTTATCAATAATGGATACTTAAATCAGTTGCTACAGTAGTCAGGATGCCATCTATGCATGCTGGCATGGCTCTCATGATCTCTTTTTCATTATCTCGAGATAACGAAGTTCATTTTCTGGACATTCTGGAATACAACATGGCCGCTCTGGCCTTCCATACAATGTCGTATTCTTAGAACAATTCTGAAAATGACTGAGTTAGAAAAACTGAACAGGGACTGCAAACTTAGAGCAAACCTCTTCTCGTTGGAAAAAGGTTTTTAAATTCAGTCATTTGTGAATGGAGCTTTGGTGTAGGACGATCTGCCCACTGAAAACAATGGCGCAAAACAAGTTTCTGAAATTTTGAAATACTGTGCAACGCTTGTCAATCCATCACTCCCAGCAGCTGCTTGTAGCGGAGGGTGTGGCTGGAATATTGCCTCATGCGTCTCCTTTTCATCCCTGCATGAAAGCGTGAAACGACCTGGACATTAGCTGGCGCTAAAGCACAATAACTGCTTGCCTGATGCTAATCAAGTCTTGAGAGGATCTCGGCTTTTTCCGCTGGTGTTCATCTTCATCCCTGATGACGGGAAATCACTTGATTTGCATCGAAATTTGTGTGACATTGCAAAAGTTTGCATGAAATTTGCTTGACAGTGGGATGGAAATCATGCATGCGTGTGCTGTGTATCAGTGTTGCCGTGCACCTTGTGACTATAAGCAAATGAGGCTAATCCAAAGCAGAGGCACAGACCTGATTTATAACACGTTTGCATAGATAAACTGAGACATCCCATTCAGCTTCTTTACTCATATGTTTGTGTGTGCAAGTGTGTGTGTGTGTGTGTGTGTGTGTCCAGTGGAGGGAATAGCCTTGTGTAAATGAACTGTCTACACCCTATCCCTTCCAACTGTGCTTGTATGTTTGTGTGTGTGCAGACTGTCCATGTTGGATCGATATGTGTAATGATTCACACTAGAGATTAAGAGGTGCTATTACACACCTGACCTGTTAAACAACACATCTCCCTTCCTCTCCGTCTGTCTCTTCCTCGCGCTCCACCTTCCTCCGCCTCACACAGCTGCAGCTAATGCCATTTGCTTCTCGCATTAAAAAAACTTCAACAAGCTCCAGCTTTCGTCGCACCCCCGTCAATCAGCGAGCCATTCCACAAACTAACAAAAGTCGGGTGAGCCGTTCCCCAGGCCCTGGAGTTTTGGAGAACTGAGGGGGCTGAGGAGTACTTTTGATTCGTCTCTCCTTTGGTGATTTGTTGACTCTTGTGAAGTTCAACACAGTAAAAAATGTCAGCTTTCCCTCAGAATATTCCTCTGTGTTTTTCCCCCCACATTGTTTTATCACAGCGGGCCATTTCCCTACGCTGTCATGGAGAGATCAGCGCGGCTGTATTGATATACATCCCTCTCTCAGTTTCATGAAAGGGAAATCATTTACCGGTGGAAAGAAACGTCACTGCTTTTTCCCGATACGATTTGTCCCCCCTTCCCCACGCTGCGCGCACACACACACCCCACCCCACCCCCGACCCGACTTTTCACTTTTATCGTAGGAAGAGGAAATGGATGTCTGCGTGCGCCTGTGTGTAAGTGCGCGTGTGCGTTTGAAGTTGGACGCATGAAAGCTTCCTCTTCTGTGTGAGCGCAACAGCAGGTGGGCCGGTGTGTGGGTGTGTGTTTGTATCTGTCGGCTAAAAGGACTGCCAGGACCTGGTGTGTGTCTGTGTGTGTGTATACATGTGCATGTGTACGTGCACTCTTACTTGTTGATTTAGCATTCCGATGGCCTCCAGGTTGCGTCGGAGTCTGGTCTGCATGTCCTCGATCTTGCTGAGGTTCAGAGCCACACAACCCTGCTGTACCGCGCTGTAACGCGAGCACACACAAACAAACACAAGAGAAATTAACTTGAACGTCTTTACAGTAAATCTGAGCACCTGTAGTAGTTTAAGAAAACAAGATAATAAAAACTTTACTTTCCAGCTGCTGCTTGACACTGGCTAATGTAGAGTTTACCATAAAAAGCATATAAAGTATACACTTGCTCCCGTCATGCTGAATTTTAAACCCTACTATTTTTGCACAATGATACGCATTTGCAAGACAAAACAGTTCCAATCAAACGTCCTTCAAATCTGGGGCACGAAGAAGTTGGCGCACATCATCTTCATTATAACCACCTTCATTATAACTTATAAGCAAATGGGTTCCAGAAATCATTAAATTATATATGAAAGCGCATATAAAACTGGAAAAAAAAACAAAGAAACAAAAACAAAACAAACGCAACCGCAGCCAGGGAACATTAAGAGTACAAGAAGCCATTTAAGATTTTAACTGTTTATTAAAAACGTTTTGGGAAATGACAAACAAATGTTAGGGTCTGCTATCTTCAGACCCAGGGCTGACTTAAGGAATGTCTATTAAATTAACGACGGTGGATAATGGTGCTCTGTACGGGCTGAAGAGCTTGCTGCCCCCGCTTTACGCTCTTTCTTTCATGCCCCAGTGAACCTGTCCAGTTAGCATTCGGAAAAAACGTTCTAAATACTTTATTGAAGACTTCTTAGCCCATTAAAGCACCACTGTACCTCCCCAATGTTAATTTTCTTGTGAAAGAGCAAGCTGGGATTTTCTATCAGAGCAGCGGATGGAAAGACGGTCCCGTTTTGCTTCAGTTGAGAAGACGCGCACGCTGCTCCAAACGCTAATAAATGACATTATTGTTTCTGTAGATGTGGGTTGAGCTGACACACACACACACACACATACACAAACTTTTGGCCCTATTAGCCATAACTTAAAACATTTAAGATCTGAGGAGACACTTGAGGGAGATGCTAATATGTGAACTGACGTTTTTGTCTGAAAAGTTTATGAGACTCATTAGTGAAACCATTCAGCTCCCATGTATTTGCAACCATTTATGGTAAACCTCAACCAAGAGACAATAAACAGCAACATCAACAATAGTGGCATTAACTCCACTGCATAAAAACAGTGCTATCCCCATGATGCCTTGACTTAGAGATTTCTCTTTTGGTTTTTCTATGGAAAATGATGCAACCTCGGGTTACAGCAAACAGCTAAAACACTGAATAAAACCACTGTCTAAACAATAAAAGAGGCAAAACAAAACCGGCTACAGTGACGCACTGATGTGCAATATTTGTTCACTCGCGGAAGGGATGCGATCCAGTGACTGACGCAAATCTTCCACTAATCAATCACTGCTTTTGTCATAAATTACTGATGAAGACAAAATACAAAAAAAATAAAATAAAAAATCTATATTTAAATGCATACAGGTGTATTTTTCTTTATTAACTTGCCCAAATAAGCACAAAAACAGGAATTGAACCACGAGAATTCATTTGGAAAGAATTCCATACATGCACCAGCTGACAGAGCATAATCTGGATCCCTGCCTATTAACCGACTAGCTAATTAAGCTTGGCCAATGTAAGCATTTTTTTAAAGAAACCTCATTTCCTGAAAATGACATTCATAAACTGAACATAATTGCAACTGACCCCTCCAAATCTTTTAATTTCACACCATAATGATGATACAAAGAATATTAATAAGAAGAAATGCTGGCTTTTCCTTTGATCTCTCAAACTGTAAATGCCTTTTAAAAGACGACTTCCGCCAGCTTCCGCTGCTACGGCGAGGGGAAAAACAGGAGGCATTAACTCCAGCTCCATAAAATCTGAAGCGCCGCATCTCCGCAGATTCTTCACATGATTTAAACTCTTTCCTCGATGCTAATGTGGTCTTCAGCAGATCATGAAACGCCACCGCCGCTGAGACAACTGTGTGAGATTTATGCGCCCGATGTGAGAAGGCAGCGATGCGCTTGGCGTGGCGCCTGTGTAAACATGTGTTCCTGTGTTTACACGCAAACATGGATGTGTGTAATTAGCGGCCTAACCCAATCAGCATGTGTATAATTACAGTCATTAGTGTCAAAGCCAAGCTGCCGTGCTCTCTAAACCCGGCAATAAACTACATGGTTCCTCTCTTGCTCCAATCTCGCTCTCATCTTTCTTATTTACTGCTCTCATCTCAAATTTTATGCATGACTTGACTGTCTTCTCACACAGTCGCCTTCTTATCTCCTCTCTCTGTTTCTCTGTCACTTTAGTTCTCTGTGTTTGTACAAATCCTCCGCTGTGATCACTGGCTGCTCTTAATTGGAAGCACATTGTTAGCGGTGCGACTGATGATGCCTGATGCTTTATGAGCGCTTCCCCCACATGAGGCTGTGTCACACAGTCACAGCAAACTGCATCAATCCCGGCTTCCGCCACGTTGTGCAGCTCGGTGTGCACCGGGACGCTCACTTTTTCAGACGTGCACTGAGATAATCTGAGGTGAAATGGGAGAGATTTTGATGACGTATCATTTAATTAAATTTGAGGCTGGAGTATAATTGCTGTTCAGAGACGCGCTAAGAAATTAGCATTTTCTCTGCTTTGAATTGCATGCACACTGTTGCACAAACACTGCTCCACGGCACAAACATGGAGCCACTCTTGCATTGTTAGGGCGGTTGTCAGAGCTCATTCTTCTTCTTTATTTTGATATTAAACACTTCCTGGGAGCAGTGGCATCCTCCTTCCCTTCCTATGCAACAGAAAGGGGTTGGAAAACACAACATGCTACACATGGCGCTGTGTATCGAAGACATTTCCAGACACACTGAACAACATGACCATGATCTGTGGGCTTTTGATGGGGTTGATGATTGATGGACGGTTACTTCAGGTAGGTGCAGTTATTATGCAATTAGGATTGCAACAGATTTTAGCTAAAGAGCATTGTTCTCAAGTCCAAAAACCCACTCTTTTAGCTTTCTCTTTCCTCTTTTGCATTCCTAATCCAACACATTAGTTTAGTAGTTTTAGCTGTCATCCCTACTAAAGTGGTTCTTTAAAACTGTTTCCAAGGTAGATGAATGAGCTGGAAGTCTTTAAAGTGCTCAGAACAATTCTATATGAGAACAGTTCCATGAGAACTGGGCAACCCCATGCTGCAGAGGAGAATTATGTGCTCCGACTGAAAGCTCCAGAACAGCTACTAAATGTGTCTGGAACGCTGAGATCTGGAGCAAACGGTTATCGTCAAAGTTTCACCCTGACGGACGCAAAGCATGTGTTGAGACGTTAGCTGCTGCACCTCATTAAAAAGCTCCAGATCTCAGCTTTCCGGCCCAGGTTGTCAAGCCTGTTGATGCACCAGTTTGAGCTTTGAGCTTGAGATTTCTTCATCTTTAAGCTAGAAAATGGACCCTGTGGTGCCATTGTTTTCTCATTTGGTCAACAAGGCTATACACTGCCCCGAAACTGACTTAGATTTGCATTTTAATGTCACAGAAACTGAAAATAATCAATAAAACTTGATCCTTGAATTTGGTTTGTGCCTTCTTTTAACTTAAAGGGAGACGTGTTTTCTTTTATCACTCTAAATTTCTATCATTTCCGTTCCTCTTTTCCTCACTGTTCGCTGGGCCTTGCTGCTACAAATTCCCATCCACAACATGAAGCCGTGACACTCCAGCTGCTTCGGAACAGCAGGCCATGTAATCATAATAAATTTCTTTAATAAAGGCATATCTAATGACAGAAACTTCACACCGTGTTGATTGCTGTCAGCGATAGTGACAGGTGGGAGACACTGTGAAGATATCCCCTTTGCCACCAGTAATGAGATTTATACGCTGAATGTATGTGGCTGCCGTGCAAAAATCATGACATATCTGTTGCCTTATAGATGCATGATTTTCATACATATGGCATTTTGGGTAGGTGCATGTGTGTGTGTGTTGGTGGGGGGGGGGATGCAATAATGAAATGAAATAAATTAGGAATCCTCATAATAAAGAAAAGAGGAGAGAGGAAAAAAAGAGAATGGATGAGGAGACGCTATGGAAGAGGCTTTCATTCACTGTTTTTATCTCGTTCCATGTTATTATATTCGCTCAATCAAAACCCCTCTTATGCATACATCTATATGAACTGCCTCTCTCGCTCTGTCCCTCTCTCTCGCTCATTCGCAATTATGAGGGAAAGACAAAGAAACGCGATTCATCTTTCTGTCGCGGCCCCTTAATGATATCATTAAAATGACTGACAGCTTTGAATAGCACTGGAAACCTACCCCAGTCAAAACAAATCTGATCCGTTTTGGAAACAGAGCCTGGTGGTTCGTTAGGGGAGGGGTGCAACATGAGCGTGTGCATGTGTGTAAAACGGGGCGAGGTGGGTACGTGGATGGGGGGGGGGGGGGGTTGTTAATGAGGGAGACCTTAGGGGGTCACATGGGGGGTATTGGGAATACTGCTGCAGGCAGGTGCCCCCACAAACGCCCTCTCCCACATGCACACACCCTCCGTTCTCACTTCCATCCTACACCCAATCCCATCTGTGCCACATTCATTTTAATTGCCTTAATGAACATAATAAATATATCTCCTCTCTATTGATGAATGCTATTTGACAGCCATGGGGGTGGCAAGCGGTAGAGGATGGGCCCTTGATTGGAGTGTAATCATTGTTAAAGACCCAGCATGAATAACGTATTCAGATTGAAGAAGAGGCATCACACGTGTACACACACACACACACACACACACACACACACACACACACACACACAGGCACGCACACACAGGTGGCTGGGCCCACGGGGTGTTTCATTCACAACTTGGCACTCCAGCTGTTATTATCATCATCAGCTTTGTTCAGGCTAGATTGTGTGTGAAAGAGCGAAGCATGGTGGGCAACGCTTTTGTCGGACGTGAATGCTAAACTCTGATCAGCTGGTGGACGCTCGCAAACGTATGCACTTACATGTACGGTCACGCATGCACGCTCACACACACACAGACGCACACAGATGACTCACGTTCTCTTGTCTTGCCGGATGCCCTGGTCTCGGATCTGGGCCTGCAAACAATTATAAAATGAAAAAACAAAGCTATTTGTGATCGTCTCCCTTTCGTCGCTCCCTATTTGTACTTCATTGCTTTTCCACTCTGCACTTGTTCACCTTGAAGCGCTCCGTGTCTCTCTCCCTCTCATCCGCCACTTCTTTCAGTCTCTTTACCTCCGCCTTCAATGTGTCATTAGCCTCCCGAAGATGTCTGACAAAGCCAAGGAGATGCAGAGAGTTAAACAGAGAAATATACATAGAGAGGCAGACACGGAGAGAGACAGACACCTATTATCATCAAGAGACTCTTGTTAACATGGCAGACAAAATATTCTGCCACACAACAGAAATGGTGTCTGTGTTTCTGTGCTTCCAGAACAGCCTTTAACTAGCAGTTCAGACATTATCTCTGACACACAAACACGCGCGCACACACAGATCCATTACAACGAAAAGCTATATTTTCACAGTCATTTATCACTTACCCTTTTGGCTATTTATTCCAGTATTTTGTCATGCCACCAATCCTCAGTATCAGGAACCATTAAAACAAGTTCTTATTTGGATGTTTGTTGTACCACTGTACTACGCAGCAGACGCATGACTTGTATTTAACGGGGGGGTAGAAATATATCGTTTCTGTATATTCAGGGAAGGTGGTGAGCTCCAACGTTCTATGAAACACAAGTTCATGCAGCCTGTGCGCTCCAGGTGTATAAAGACTGTTACCATTGCTACAGGTTGCCATAACAAAAACATAAGAACAAAACACACACACACACACACACTCAGTGGAAGTTAAGAGACAGAGAGGAAAAGGCAGACACACAGACAGTTGTGGTGCTGCTGGGCGGGGCTGAGGGAGGCATGGCACTGCAGGGGGGTGGGATGACAGAAGACGGCTAGACCACTTTGATCTCTGGAAAGAGGAATATGTCACGCCCATGTCTGCGTGTACTTGTGTGTGTGTGTGTGAGTCATGATGATGTAGACATGCAGAATGACTGTGAGTATGTCAGAGAGTCCGCCTGAATTACTGCAACAAACGCACAGAAACACATACTGCACTTAAACGCACACACATGCACACGCACACAGATGCACATGCACTACAATCCCAAACTCCACTGGCTGGAAAGGTGACCCAGTTTCCAGGTGTAGCAAGACTGAGCTGTTTTATTTACCTCTTGAATCATCTTTGATAAACAAATACACTGCGCAGGATTGAAGACACACACACACACTGACGCCCACACACAGACAGTCACTCATTAATAAACTAGCATACTTTAAAATCTCCCTCTTGAATAAATACTTACTCTTTCTCTTCAGTGATGACGAGCAGCAACTTGTTTTGGGCCTTCATCTGGGCAGCGAGGCTCTCGTTGGAAGCCCTGAGAGGAGAAGATGGAAATCTAACAATGAACTTTAAAAGTGCACTACGTAAGACTTAGAGTATAAACACCTGCCATTTAAACTGGATATTTTGTAGCACTAGTAAGAGGGTACAAGGTGCAATGCTGAAGTGTTTCCTAAGCTGTTAATGAGCATTAACATGCAGGAAATACTGGTAAGTTTTCCAGATGCAAACGTAATGACAATAGCGCTGCCATACTTTTGTTCAGTAATCCAACGGTTGACATTCGTCATGACCAGCTGGCTCTCATGGCGAAGGTGTGCATTGTCAGACCGCGTTCCCTCCAGCTCCAACCGGAGTGTGTCCACCTACAATACAGTCAAATTATTATCTATCATGACTCAAGCCATCATACAGCAATTTAAACAGCAATGATGTAAAATGGCGTGCATACAGTAGTTGTTTTTTTTCCACATTCCCCCTCTAATTATTTACTTTCCTAACTTTGAACACCCCTCATCTATTCTCTGGATTATGTGCTTTAGTTAAAACAGATGTTTGCAGCTTAAAATAATATTACTTTATGTCAAGGAAAGTATAAACATCTAACACTGGCAAATGTGGAGTGGAGGGAGCCAAAGGTGTGGAAAAAAAAGAAAGGTAAAAAAAAAAAAACAATGGGAATATTGAGGCTCTTGTACATGTCAGCCAGGGTGGAGGGCAGAGCGAAAAGAAATGTCAAAAACACAGCATAATAGCAACACAAGAGAAAAATTAAGTAAATGGAGAATAATGGAGGATGAAAGAGATGGCATTTGCAGACGCAGGTATAAATAGCAGGGTGAGGTATTAAGCAGGCGCAAAGGAGGAAAGAGGGAGGATGGGGGAGAGCAGACGGAAGGTGAGATTGGAGAGAGGAGAAGACGGGTGAGGGGTGAAAACAGGGATGGGATGGCACTGGCCAAACTGCTGACTTTTTCATTCTGCTTATCAGTCAGGACCTTTCCAGGCCTAAACTCTAGGGACCTTGACACATTACCCTTATCGCCATGGAAACACCTTGATATACCATCCCATCCTCCCACAAAGACTTGGGCAAACATGAAAAAAAGTTTCCAATATGTGGTCCATGATTTAAGTATCCAAAAATGTCAAATGATTAACCCAAAATGTCAAAATATCAACCGCTGTGTGGCTCGAGCAGCGCGCTGTGTGCATGTGCGTGTGCGCCCATATGTGTGAATGCCATACGTTCGGCAAAAATATTTTCCTGTTGATGTTTATCTGGGAAACAGCACAGAGTTAAATGTTACACAGAGATGATAAGCCTGTTGATGCAGAGTTGCGTGAAAGGAAAATGCTGCAGTAATCAGAAAAGCGATGATGACAAACAATTATCCTTCATTACATCGTCTTTTGCAGCAAGATGTGCAATCTAATATTCAAATCTGCTGCAACAGAAAATGCTACGGGATTGGACACTAAATGAAAAATGAGCCAATTCTGTGCCAGTTTTCTAACACCTGACGCAGGTGTTGCAGATCCGTTGCATGCTTCACCTAAAGCATACTGCAAAACAACGACAAAAGTTCCAGCGCAAGCCAGCATGCCGGCATGGAAGTGTGCGAGACACTGATTTGGCCAATCTGCCATTTGTCACAATAATGTGAGACAATAAAGGCGCAGTTCAGGTCCCACAATGATCCCTCAACGACACAAATGAATAGGCTGCCTTAGATGTGACAGGAAGTGGAGAAGAAGGCAGTGACGCATAATCAATAATTCAAATTTCATAACATGATGAAGAATTACACTTTTAATTACATTTGGATTAAAGGAAGCGCTGCATCTCGACAAATAAAGCAATGAAGAAAAACTGGGGGAACAATGAAATTACATCAAGCAAATCGTTCAATTCTGAAGAGCGAACTGAGCCAGGCCATCAATTGTAATTACATTTGTCAGCAATGGCGTAAATATTGCGTATCCCCTGTTGCTTGTGATTTCATTCGTGTTTTGTCTCATGCATCGACACATCTTCCTGTGCAGGAGGTTCTGTTGTGGAATTATTGCCCCAAACCACGTGTTAATACTCCGATATTAATTATATACACAAAAATATCAAACCGTACTGTCCAAAAGCTCAAAACACACCCGCACTTGCAATGCATCTGCACACACCTCCATATGCGCTGGCACACACACACACACACGCGTGCACACACACTGGCGGGATCTGTGGCGTGCTGTAATGACAGTAATTACCTGTGGTCTCACATTAACATCTCCCTCCTGACTGTCTGACTGGCTCGGCTGGTGCAGGGATGTAAATCGCAGCGCAAGTCTGATGTTGTGATTAGGACTAAATTACACACCATCACTCTGTTTCCACCAGTGTCAGGGGAGGCAGTGAAAGGGTGTGTGAGAAAGAGGGGGAGAGTGTGTGTGTGTGAGAGAGAGAGAGAGAGGGATATTTAGAGAAAAAGGGACAAAGGAGGTGTGATTGCAAGCGGGGGGAGGAGTAAAGTAGCATACCTGCTTAACATTTAGATTGGTTTTGTTGCACAAATATTTTAGTTGATGATGGGGGCTAAAAGGGGCAACAAAATTCATTTGGGACACACTTATAACCAAATTTGGTGATACCACTGGTCCTTTCAGGTCTAAGCTGGAGAATATGACTTGACTACTTTAGTGCTGGTGAAGGATTTGGAGTTTTAACAGCTGCTGCAACAGTGTTTATCATTTCGATAGTTTATGCGATCAAAATAAGGCAGAGCTGTCCAGTCCACAGCCCACACTTCATTGACAAAAGATAAAAGATGGACTTTGTGGACTCACACAATCTTTTTCTGAACTTAAAACATCTGAATGAACTTTCATGGCAAACCACAAAGCATACCTGCAGACAGGAATAAAAAAAAAAAAAGATTGTGGGGACTTCAGCAGTTAATGGATTTTCCATCTTTTCTACTCTCCATGGAGCTGTGCTCTGGTATCACATTACACATTAGCTGTGCGGGACAAAAAGTGCATTTTCACTACAACGGACCAAACTGTCCAAGGTTGTGGAATACACATAATTCAAAGTTAACTTTTCAGGGTGAAGAGAGGAGCATGACGATGAGGAGAAAATCAGAAACAGATCGCCTGGTTGTTGCTACCATCGCCATCAAACCGCCAGAGCTGAATACGAGCCATTACTCTGTTCCACTCAGCTCATCAGAGCACATCCTCTCATCAAATTAATGAACACATTTATTGTTAAACACGTTTTTATAAAACATTCATTCATTCTGTCTAATTAAAAGACCCAACAGGCCTGACATCACTTAAATATGCATACTTATCACTCACAGGGTCTGAATTAAAGATCTACAAGCGTGTGTGTGTGTGTGTGTGTGTGTGTGTGTGTGTGTGTGTGTGTACTGTACGTGTGCATGTGAGTGTTCGACAGCAGGAGAGAATGAGGTTTCCTAAGCAGGTCTTCTCACTCTGGGCTTAATGGTGATAATCATGGCGTGACCCAACATTAAGACAGTGTGTGCATGTGTTTGTGTGTGTCCCACTCTCCCTAATGGTGACGATGATGACATGTTCTCCATTAGACTAGTCAGCGGGCCACGGCAGATCTAGCATATTAATGATGCTGATGATGGCTTCTTTAATTACCTTCATCTGCTGCTGCATGGCCTGACTACTCTCCCCGAGTCCTTTCATCTCACTCTCTCCTACGCATGCTGCTGGGTTGTTTATCAGCGCCTGCCATTATTTAAGTCCCCTATCTCGCATCTCGCCTGCATGAGCACAACTGCATTTCCAGCCTCGGTCAACATTTCTCAACCACTTCCCAGCCAGATGAAGTCCCCTCATCTAGTAGGCGTCCTTTTAAGGCTTGAATTTTGGGCACAGATGTGTCAGTAAATGTCAGGAACTGCCAAACACACAAAGCTGGCATCGGAGCAGCCTTTCATTAGACACTTCCCAGCGAATGAAATCATAAATGTTAGACTGCATTTTATTTCCGAAAAGTTTGAAAAATAAGTTTAAAGTGACAAAATACTAAACAGACGTTATTTTGCTATTGTGCTAAATTAGTTGCTAACTTGATTTAATAGTGTTAGTCCACAGATTGTGCGTTAGTTAGTGTTGGTTGGCAGTGCAGCAGGATTACTGGAGAGGAGATGCAAATAGTGTTGTGCAGCCTCTCAAACTGCCAAATTTGTTGGTAACCTCCAACAATAGAAAGCCATAAATGTGTCCTGGATGTGAGGGATTCTCATTTGGCAGACGGGCTGATGTTTAGTTGTCCAGGTGACCTGCCCGCAACAGCGCTCAGCTGACAGCAGCAACACAAAAGAGCAATTTTGGGTTTTTATTGTTGCCGTATTGTCTAGTGATAAGCTGATGCAGCAAGACTGCACCAGACTGCAAGGAAAAACACCGCCAGCCCCGTTGCAAATACCTGTAATATCCAGTATGCATATTGTTTTTCTGAAATTGTTTATTTGTTCAGCACCTTGCTAAAATTTTGGAAAAGGAATAACACATAGCAGTGGGAGGCATTTTTTTTACAACTCTTTGTAGGGAACAATTTCTGCACAGAAAAACAAAATGCACCAATCTCTTTTTAGAGGCCCTTAGTTCAGCATTACACCAGAAGTGAATACACTTCTGGTGTAATGCTGCATGTTCTCTCGGACAGAAGCCTTTATGTGAGCAAAATACGTGAAATTTAAAAAAATAAATAAAATCTCAGGACATAGGAAAAGCACAAAAAAAGTAAGCTGCTGTTGCAAAATGGTGAAATGAAAAAGAAGCATGTTTTCCCATTTTGATGTTATTAATCATAGAAATTTAAGCTAACCAGTCTTTATCGTTAGTTCTGAGACTGAGAATAGGGCCATATTACACGGCTCTTTTGGAATTTGTGAATGGGTTTTTAGCAGAGTAAAACTTGCAGCTAAGGTGAGACGATTAAAGGTCAGCCTTGAATAATTACAACGATAGCAGTCTTACTTACTTTCATAAATTAGACACTGTTAAATGAGTGGCAGGTATGATTTGTAAAGACTCATTTGCACTCATGTATCAAGTGTTGGCCAAGGCCACAAACACGCAGCTATATAAAAGTGAAGAGTCTGAACTTTGACTAGCTGATGATTCTACCTTGGTATCTCGCTAAAACTAACAAGTTTAGCGAACAAAAGGTTTTCGTAATTCAACACTTTCTAAAAACTATATCTGTTAAACTAAGGGAGAAACAACCTCTAAATATCTTTCTTGCTCTAAATTAAAATCATCATGCCTCATATGCTCCTCCTGGGAGCCATTGCATGCTGCAGCGCCCCATGGTTCCTCCCCGTCCAAAGCACGGACAAACAGCCTTCCAAGGCAGCACGAGAGCTGAAAGGCGCGGAGACAACGCGAGGAAAATCGTGGAAAATAGTCCGTCTGCTCGTCTGTCTGTCCCCTCACACAAATGAATTACAGGACTGTAGCTTAATGAGCTGTGTTTGAGCGTGATGGGACACAAGGACACACGTGCACACACGCGCTGAACAAATATGAAAGTCCATTCCATGGTTAAACAGTTAGACAATTGGTCCACTTCTCTTTATTCATCAACTGAACAAATGAGCTTCATTTGTCTGTCCTCATTTCTCTACCATTGAACCTGTGTGTGTGTGTGTGTGCATGTGTAAAAATGGTGATCTAGCGTGGGTCATTCTAAGCTAATTAAGCCAGGCTGAGGGCTTCTATCAGGTATAATGAGTGAGATCAATGAACACAAGACCGAGTTCCAGAGACCCCCTCTCATGAAAACACTATGAGTGTTTGCAAAGTTCATCCACGCAGTTCCAATCAGAACAAACACAGACACTCGCAGGTGAAGATCTGTGCACCCCCCCCCAAAAAATGATTAGATGGCAGCAACGTTAGGCAGCTAAATCATCGTCTATCACTGCTGGATTGACGAAGACAATGGAGGAAGCTGGAGCACATTATATTTGACTTTGGCCCCTGCATTTCCAAATACTGTGCACAGTAAAACAGTGGCTTTTTGTGATACAGTGTCTTGCTTAAGGATACTTAAGCAGGGACCAGGCTTGTGTCTCTAATCACTAGGCAGATCCCCCGCTGACGCAAAGTGATTAAAAGCTACTGTCTAATTGGATTTCTATAGAATGACATCAATAGTTGGAAAGATTTTTGGGCAACTGAGCAAAGTTTAAGGGAGTGAAAACATGCTTATAAACTTTAGCTTGGTGAAAACTTCTCTGTAAATTCTCATTAAAGCTGTTAGAAATCTTTTACTCCATGCTAAAAGAAGTTGAGGTAAACATACTAATGACTGTGATGTTGTGCCTGTGTGTGTGTGTGTGTGCCTGTGTGTGTGTGTGTGTGTGTGTGTGTGTGTGTGTGGCAGAGAGAGTGAGAGAGAGTGAGGAAGAGGGAAAAGGAACGAGGGACGATCTGATCAGTCACAAACATGCTCCATGTTTACCACAACTAGTATTTGAACTGGACTCATGCAGAGGGACGGGAGTGAGTAAAGTGTGTGTGTGTGTGTGTGTGTGCGTGCTGAGCAGCATACATGCAGGCAAGTAGCACAGAACCAACTGGTAGATAGCATGCAAATCCTTTTCTCCATATCAGAAAAGAAACACTAAACAAATCCAGAAAACGCAAACAAGACTCTGCATGTAATGCACATATCACACACATACACACACACAAACACACACTCACTGTGGCATAAAAAGACATACACACAGAGAAAGACAGAGCTATCTGAGGTTCAGCTACTGTGCACCGAGGCAATTTGTAATATAGATTTCCTCTATAGGCCACTGTAGTGTACCATTTACCATTTCAAACCCTTTGATTTTTTTCACCAGCGGATAATTCATCTTCTGCTGGTCAATAACAGATTGGGACCTAATGAAGGAGTCATAGTCAGAGCGGCCATCACACTGGTGTTTAAACACTGTTTGGAGTCAAATTCATTGAAAAGCTCATCTGTTGTTGAGATGATGGAAGGCAAGAATGCGAAGGGGAAATGTAAGGGATCGTGTATGAGCGCAGCAGAGCAGCCGGAGAATATGCACACAGTACATAGACATACGTACACACACACACACTCCCAAACACTGTTTTATTTAAGATGAATTCATCCAATAATTTAAATACAGTGATTTATGTAATGATTTTTACAGCTTTAAAAAGATCAAGTATCAAATGGATGTTGCTTTACTACTTTGAAAGCTGTGTTCATGGTGCATACATGCATCCATAATAATCAGCCAAACACAAACCAGAGTGGAAGTCCATGGCTGACACTGATGAGTTTCTGCATTCATCTCGTTTGTCAATCCATTAGTGCCAGCTGATAGGGAGTCTGCTTTAGCAGTGACGGGACGCTGCTGGCTGTTGTTACAGGCAGCCGCAGCATCTGTTAATGGTATCACTGCCTTCAAGGAACAGTTTGACATTTGGGAAATAATCTTATCCCCTTTCTTGCCGAGAGTCAGATGAGAAGATTGATTAAATGTGAGGCTGCAGTCGGTTAGCTTAGCTTTGCATAAAGACTGGAAGCAGAGGGAAACAGCTAGCCTGGCTCTGCCTGGAGTTAACAGGACTAATTCAGGTTGGAGCAGGTTGAGTTTCTAGAGCAGTGACTGTCAACTGGCGGCACATCCGGCCTGCCGAGGCTTCCCCAGATATTGGTTCATCTAACGTCACTCGCCAGTGGAAGAAGCCCAGTCTGTCTCCCGGTCCCTGTCTCCAGCCCCCGCTCGCTCCTCTCAGGCTTCGTACTTCCCTGCAACTCCCTACACCTGCTATCCTCTGGCTGTCCACCAGATGTCCCCGGACTCCCTCCCTTCCTCATCACCTGACTGCTCCACCCATCCACGCACCTGTTGCCACCTCTCATCCTACCTGCAGTCATCTGAGCTCCCCCACCCAATCAGCCTACATATAGCGATTCGTGTCTTTTGTTCCCTGGCAGACGGTAAAGTCATCATGTGTTTTCTTTCAAGTCTTGTGTCTGTATCTGTAGGCTGTTGATCTGAAAACCTGAAACCTGCCTGTTGTTGACCTTCTACATGTTGGAGTAATTCTCTGGTTTTGACCCTTGCCTGTCTCACCATCCCATGAGCTTTTGTTTCTCTTTCTTTTTTTTAATTTATCACTGAACTGCATCTGCTCTACCTCTGTCATCTGCATGTGTGTCTATCCCTACTGCTCCGCTCAACGTGGAAACCTGTTCCCAGTCTTTGTGCTAGGCTGAAATAATTTGTCCAGCTGCTATGAGAGTGGTATCGATCTTCTCATCTAACTCTTGGCAAGAAAGAGAATATGAGTATTTCCCGAAACATGAAATTATTCCTTTGAGAATGAATGAATGAAAACTTGATCTGGAAATTGCCTGAAAATGGTACAAGAATCAGAAGTGATTGATAAGCTTTAGGGTTGGGCAGGGCGATATCTCAACATTATTGACCTTCAGTGAAATTGTGTTGTGATGATATGATCACATCATGTTACCATTTTAAAAAAGTCTGATCTCTAAATTAATCATTCAAAGCAAGAGAGTTATAGAAGTTATGTGCCTGAAGAGTTTGGACTGATGCAATGCACACTGGTGGAACTCAGACCATTGGCATATTGTAATATGAAAATATGCTCATTAATACTGTGACATACTTTGCAATCCAACAGTTTAACAAACCCCATTCAGCCAGAGAAAACAGTTATTTCCAATAGAAAAGAAGTCGAGCTTCACTTTATGCTTATATTCATACACTACCAGCCATTGCCATGTCTTCATGCATGAGTCTGACTTGACAGACCTGTGACTAACTCTGACATGTCCTGCAATATGTTTGATCAGAAATAGTACAACAGAGAAAAGAGATGAAAGGATTTTCAGCAGCTGAGAAATAGATGAAGAACCCTTCGCGAGTCCTGGCCTGGCTACTCACTGACCAATCAGCTGGCCTAAGTCAGTGTCTTACTGGCCCTGGGCAATCACTATTGTCAAGAAAAAAGGAGAACCACGCTATGTGGGCTGCATTATTCACAAGGACAGGGTGAAAAAAAAAAGGAGAGTAAGGTGAGGAAGTGCGAGCGAAGGAGAAAGGAATGGAGAGAGAGAGGAAACACGTGTGGAAGAAAGAACGAGAAAAGAGATTGTTAGAGAACAGAGAGAGACAGAGGAGCAGAAAAGGGAGAAAGAACTTGAATCTGAACAAAATGCAAAATCAAGATCCGAGAGAGCACCACTTGCACGGCGGCTTAAGACGAATTCAAAGTTTGTTGAATCTAAATGAACATCACTTCCCAGTCCTGGCTTTACCCTTAATTATCCATTCTGCCTTTGTACAGCGGCGGCTCAGCTCTGACAACCGCTCTCCCCTGAGACCCCCCCAACCCCCCGCTCGCAGGCAGAACATTAGGGAATATCAGGGAATATTACACCCAGGAATTAACGCTCCAAATCACCTTGCCAGGTTTAGGTCCCGCATACACCCCTCCCTGTCTTGGACAAGATAATCCGGGCTCTAGCACCGGATATATGCCACTAATCATCAAAAAGGTAAGAGGGGGTGCAGGGAGAGAGGAGAGGAGGGGAGGAAGACCTTGGAGGGCAGGAGAGGAGAGGAGGAGGAGACCTTAACATGTGTGTGTTCGTATGCATGCTTATGTAGTACAGTAGACCTGGCTCAACATTTTCTTCAGCCCACTTAAAGCATTAAAAAAGGTGGGATCAGGAACAGAAATCAATGCGCTAACTGGCAGAAGGATTAGATGATTACATTTAAATGATAGTGAGTGGGAAATTTGGTATCTCCCTCCGAGTACAGACAGTTTGTCAGTGGTTCCGATGGCAAACACCTCACCTGCGCTGCGCTCCGGGCCGGTTTAGACAAACACAAATATGTTATTTGCCAGGGCTGTGTCACTCAGGTCTGGTGTGTGTTTATTTACCTGGTCCTGTGCATCCCGTTTCTCTCGCTCTGCCTTGAGTCTGTGATCGACAGCCTGCTGAAGATTCCTCCTGAGCTCCGCCACCTCCGCCTGCAGCCTCACAGCCTTTGACCTGCGCGCGCAAACAAAAACAATTGTGCTTGTCACAATGCTAGAATGAGGTTAATTAATAAAAATCAGTCAATATCTTAGATGCTTTTGTTAAAACTCATTTCGATTTTTTTCGCATTCATTATTACCATAAGCGCTTCTAAAAACAAACACATTTGAAGTACTTCATTCCTATATTTTTTGAAAATCCTGATCCGCGGGGGTGTTTAACGTAGGCACAGAAAGTGTGAGTGCGTGCACGCGCATGTGTGAGTGCGTGTGTGTGTGGCAGCCGAGCTAAGGGAATGTGAAGGGGGATCAATATGAAGGGGTCTATTCCTGCCACGCAACTGCGCGTCTGTGTGTATGTGAGTCAGTTAGTGTCTGCAAGTGTGTGTGTACATGTGCGCGAGTGAGTTTGTGCGTGCCAGCTGCCCTGGCTACAGCGAGATCAATACGACAAATGATTACCATTTCCACAAACCTCCCTCCACAGCCTCGCTTCGGCCGCTCAGTGAGCCTCAACACCCCCACCGACCCACCAACCCCTCCTACACGTGCACACATATACACACACATAGGCACGCAGACCAAAACAAACCACCCCCACTCTTGACCCACACCTCAAAAAGCAAATCTAAAAATGAAAAATTACAAGTTTATTAATAGGAGAAGTATTTGGGCCTTGCACAGGCAAAAGTTTTGGGACAGTGAACTGAAGTTAGCACATTATGTATTTTACAGTTTAAGCAAGAATGAATTTGTGTGGAAAGACCACAAAATCAGCATTCGGCCATTAGTTTTTATTGGCATTTGTGTTAAATTGACACATCCCAATAATAAAAAAAAAATTAATGCACAGTTCAATATTTCCTCCTGTTACTCTATAAATAATTTATTATTATTTCCATTTAATCATTCAGTCTATTAACTATCAGATCCTACTTTTTTAAAGCTGCAACTATCAGTTGTTTTTATTATCAGTAAATTTGCTGTTTTCTGGGTTAATTGATTAACCACTTCATCTGTAATATGTGAGAAAAAGCATGTTTTCAAAAAGAAGATGCAGAAAACCACCAAATACTTAGAAATATATGCAGATTTTTTTTTTTTTTTGCCATTTTTACATTTAAAAATAACTTTAATGATAATTAACATTGTAGCCATTGAATTTTCTGTTGATCTACTAACTAACACATTTTTTCAGCACAAATGGAAGGTATTATTTAACCTTTTTACAAGTTCCTATCTTTATTAGACAGTGGACAGTAGAAAGCGTGAAACATGGATGCTGACATGCAACAGAGATCCCCAGCTGGACTGGAACTTCAAACCCCTCCAGACCACCAGTAACCCAAGAACCCAAGATGCTACATTATTGGTTGTAATAAAAACAACTCAATATTCAGCAAGTGCAGTATTCATCATAAAAAGATACAAAACTGATGATCTTTTGATCATAAACAAGAGATTTGATACACAAACTCTAAACTACATAATCCAGCTAAATTGTAGTTGACTTTGTAAACATGCAGCTTAATTAAATGTTCCAGCACTGAACTTAGAACCGACGCTACTAGAGTAACTCGGCGGTAGTAAAAGCTGATCCAGGAGCAGAACAGCCAAAACAAAAAGGAAAGAAAACGCCTGATAGATTGGTCCATGGAGAGAACACATGATAGGATGAACAGAGCGGGAGAGAGAAAGGAAAGAAAGAGAGGAGGCATCCTGTGGAGAAAGGAGGGGATTTCCCACAGAACACATGGAAGCCATTAGTATGGTGTTGTTGCTTAAAAACCTTTCATGTCTTTGCAGTTATTAGATAATACTGGGTTAACAGTAAACAGCATGATTCTGCAAATGGATATAATATGCAGACACAGCGATTGTTTTAGCATTCGGTACCTAAAATTGGTTTAAATGCAATAAAATGCAATAATTCAGAATGTAACCTATAAAGTCTCCATGCCGCGCTTTAAATTGTCGGTTGACGATGAAAATGTTCCATGGCTCGACTTAACCGAGAAACTCCCTAAGACGGAGACCGTTGCAGTGAGGTCATGTCGAAGCCAAAGCCGCAACCACAGCTATGCGCGCACAAACAGACACACACAAACACACACTCCACTGGGTGATACATGCTTGCTGATGTCATCACCGCAGCCCTGGTGGCACACAGGGGTCAACCAGGGGTCTCACCTCTGAACCCTGAACTCCATGACCTAACATCTGCTTGCCCACCGCGTCCCATCCGCACACGTTTGGATATTTCTGTCGGATTCGCTCCGGAGCAGGAATATGCAGAACAGAACCGTCACTTTCAGTTGATGTTGCAGGAATGATAATATAATGTCTGATAGATCTAGAGGTTAGGAATCCTGCTCTGTAGACTCTCTTAAACAATGTACGTATTTAGAGCTTAGGGCTGTTCTGTTCAACACATGTTCGGTTAAACAGCCTACTGTATGCCGCGCATAAAAAAAAGCGAAATGTTTTTGATTACGGGGCTTACACAGGGGACGATGGGAAATGGGATAAGAGAGGAAGCTTCTTTCCCTCTCTCCCTTCTTACCTTATTTTCCCCTCTGCTAGCTTTCCCTCATTCAGGCAGCCCTCCATCCGCCTCGCCTCCTCCGCATGGGCTGCCAACTCCTCCACTGAGCAGGAGTGGGAGAGAGAGAGAGAGACGAGAGACAGAGGGAGAAAAGTGTGAGATAAAGAGCAACAGTTCACTTCAGACACTGCTGTTGCTTGAGATTCATTAAGAGAGTAGGCCTAATATAAATGGCCACATGAAGTATCGGATTTTCCAATTGAGATATTAATAAAATTGTGTCAGAAAGCTCTTGAGGCTGAGTTTTAATGTATTTAAAGAGAGGACTATATAACATGAGCAAAGATTAACACAATACTTCATATCTTCCAGCAGACCAAGGTTAATAGAATGATTCACAAAACATGCGTGCGCAGAGGTGATTATTGATTCCAGTTCAGCACGAGTGGGAAAATATGAACTGCGAGCCGTCTTCAAAGCCAAGCGGAGAACTCCGCCACAGAAGAGGCACTGAATGCCTTTCAGAGGCAGAGGAGAAGGGAGTGAAAGTATTGCTCTGCTTACACTGAGACGGGGCAGCGGCCCTTTTGTTGAGAGACAAAAGAAGCGCTCCCCGGCATCGTCAATAGATGGCACTCTTTACCTTAAAGCAGGCCACTTGAGCTCATAGTCCTGACTGCATCCCTTCAATCACATTCCCTTTTCAGCCGTCTCCTCCGTCTACATGCAATAAAACCCCATTGTCCTACACTTAGTAGTTTAGCACATTGAGCGGATGCATAATAAACCGCTAGTCAGGTTCCTTGGTTAGCTTTCGCAGGCCCATTTTAGTTTGAATTTAAAATTTGGGATTCGCTTCCTTCCACCCTGTTTTTTTTTTTTTTTTGTTCTGTATGCTGTTTTGTGAGTCAATGTTCCTTCATAGCTCTTAAAACCTTTTCACTAAATTCCGTATTCATTGAATATAACATAAACTGTCAGCCATCGGTGGCCAAGGCTAGTGAATATTGAGAAGGTGTGTGTGCTGAATATGTAGAGGTGTGTGCGCTCCTGAGCGTGTGTGCGTGTTGAATATTTACAGGACGGACCTTGACTTGGTGGGTGTGCGTGCGTATTTGAGTGTGTGAAATAGAAATAGAGAAATGTTGTGTGCGTATTGCTGTAATGCTTTGAAGGGCCACACAGCACGCCATGTTGGTAGTGATGGGACAGACTGAACAGGGGGACTCTAAAACCAATACCAGAAAGGAAGAAATAGAGAAAAGAAAATCTACATTTAATAAAACTATGATTAATTTATGGTTTTGCGGCATCAAACTGTTTAAACTGAAGCCCTAGGAAAACTGAAGCGGCAACTGGAATTGCTAAATATTTAACAATGCACAAACACTTTTATTTGTGTGTGTCTGTGTGCGTGCACCCTACCTTGGCTATTTTACTGCACCTCAAGGTTAAAGTTTGCTATGAATCTCAATAATCAATAAAGCAGAGATGTGAAAACTTGAGATGGGAATCAAATTCGCATTAAAGTCATTAGTTTTGAGGTGACCTCAGTGACACCTCTCACCAGGGGGAGGCCACAGAGAGAGCAATTAGCTGCAGAGACTGACCGTTTACACAAATACTCCTATTTGCACCCAAACACGCGCACACACACACACAGAGAGCTCAAACACACACACAGAAAAGAAGTGGAAGGACACACAGCCTTCTCTATAACTTCAAATTTCCAGAAATATCAAAACAGCAAGCAGAGAGCAAACAGCAGCACACATGCAGACATACACCAGGTGTTTACTTTAGACAAATACATAAGATGTGTGGTATTTATCTGAGCAAGTACAGATGAACAAGTGCTGCCAAAATGTTCCACATTAAACGTGGATCCGCAGAGGATTGTGGATTTCTCGACAATCAATTCTTCTTAATGGCTCATGGTAGAACAGTGGTGCATATTCTGAGGTCTGGGGTCTCTTACAACCAGTTTTTAGTGGCTTCATGAGTCAAGTTATGACATCAATCTAAGATCTTGGGTCCCTCACTGTGTCACTTTCTTGACCCTTTTATACCGGCTTCACAACTTAAGGTGTGACATTAGTCCGTAATCTAAGTCCCTCTCTCGATCTCTCCCTCTCGACACTTTCATACCAGCTTCAAAGCCCATCATATAGCATTGGGCCTATAATCGCAGATCTGTGGTCAGATTACCCCGCTCTCGCAGCTAACCTTTAACATGAGACGGACGAAAACCCGGCTAACCCTGAATCAGTGGTTGGGGGTAGGCTGGGCCCTGCCTGGCCCTCATAAAAGCTTCATACGGCTTCATAGGGGCTTCCTTTGGCTTTGTTGGGGGATTCGTAGCGGGCTAAGGTGCTCCCGCGAGACGTCCCAAAGCCTCCCAAGACTCTTTCCCTCGCTTTCTGAAGTTTCATGGGCTTGCAACACTGCTTTTGGGTATAAGCCAAAAGGTGCAGGCGCACAGCCGCACACCGTCATGCACACAAATACACCACGAGAAAAAAAAAAAAAAATGGTATGCACACAACAGCGAATACTCTCAAAGACAAAGATTAACACACACACACACACACACACAATCCAAAACTCAAACACACACATATACACCCCAACACACTCCCCTCTTGCTCTCTCCTCTCCGCTTTATTTACAATCCTCTGGCAGCGGTACAAGGGCCCGGGGCTATAACACACGGCACCTAATGCTCAAACTGCCAGGTAATCTCATGTCTGACATCCCCCTTTGATAGAAACTGATCAATAGACTCTTGTAAAGGAGTCATTTTCTCTGATGTTTCTACCAACCACTTCTCTCTATCTCTAACTCTCTCCCCTTCTCCCTCTCTCTCTCTCTTTTCCCCCCTTTCTCTTTTATTAGCCATACATTTATAATTCATATTTCAGCAGGGCTGAGTTTGCTCTGAGACAAAGGGGGGCTTCTTTGTGTAATAAAGAACAATGGTGGTGAAATGATGGGGAGAAATGCCAGTGTTTGCTGCTGGTTCCGGTGAACAACAGTTTTGAGGATCGATAGAGTGTGAAATGGGATTATAGCTAGTAATAGAGGTGAATTGGAGGAGAGAGGCCTGTGCACGTGTGCGTCCAGGGATCCAGATTGGATAGCAGCACACGCGCACGCACACACACACACACTTGGCGCACACACATGTGCACATAATAATGATTTCATCATCTTTAGGCAGATGCTCATCAGCAGCACAGAGGGGAGGTAATATCGCATTTCTGTTTTTGTGGAAGTGTGGAAATATGGATATTGTGTTTTTTGTTTATGCTCTTATTTCATTTGTTGTCACACAGCATCACATCTATTTCGCATTACGGCCCACCCCGCAACACATCTTATTTAAGATGTAGGATGACGCTGTTTGAATATTTCAAACACGCATCTGTGTGGGCCCCACCGCAGGCCAGGCCCTAGCCCATCCTCAGTCTGCCTTTGATGCTTTCCAATTATCACTCCTTAATCACTAGTTTTAAATGCAGAAGAAGAAGAAGAGCAAGTACATGATGTTCTCCACCCCCACTAGTGACTTGCCCATTAAAACTGTAAATGGCACCCATACCCGTCTTGCTGAGTCATACAAATACTGAGGAATTTGGCTGGACTCGTTCAACGTTTGACTCAAAAATTAAAAATCAAACAAAAAGACGTCTGTCTTCTTCCAACCGTAAAACTATTGTGTAGTCAACCTTCATGTCTGTCCTTGTCTTTGGAGATATTCCGTATTACCATGCTGCCCCACCTACACTCGAGCAGTTGAACCCAGTGCTTCATAGTGCATTACACTTTATCACAAATGACAAATTTCGTACTCATCATCGTTCTCTGTATCGCACGGCTGGATGGACTTGCTCTGCTGCTGAAGCTTCCAAACTACCTCACATCTCCTCTCTCCCTCAGATACTGCAACTACAGAGCGCGATCCAGTAACTGCTCAACCTCAGACATCCCTCGTGCACGCATAGTGTTGGCAGAGCTGGCTTCAGGGTGCTACGCCCCGTTTTAAATGGAATGAACTGCAAACTGCCCTAAAAGTAGAGTCCCCTTGGAGTTTTTAAAGCCTTATTATCTGATGTTTTTTATGATTCTGGTAACTGTTTTTTATTAATTCCTTGTTTATTGTGTAGTTTCTGTTTGCTGATTGTGTTCTGGTGAATGTTTCCCCCTCTCAGGTCTCTCGTGGAAAACAGATCTTAGTCTTAACGAGACTGCCTGATTAAACAAAGACTAAATCCCCGCTTGAATTTTACAGGTGGGTGCCATAAAAACATTTTTTTTAACAAATCAATTAGCCAGCCATTTAGAGTATACCACATACAGTTTGCTATGAAACTGATTAGCAGCACAATCATTTTTCATCCACACCTTTCTATTTGACATTATTCTGTTACATTCATGTATTTATTATAGAAACTCTCTCTCTAACACACACAACTCTATGAAAGTAAGTGCCTTAGAGTTTCAAAAATCATGTTCTCAATTCAGCTCAAATTACCCATATATACTGTATGTACTGCATCGTCTACATCAATATATGTAGTGTACACACACTGGCATTCTCTTAGCACCACATGTAGCTTATTAAGTGTGGTGTGATTTACTTTCTGGGCTCACTATTTTACCAGAAACAGAATATCCACTCAACTGAGAATCACAGTGAAAATGCATGCTGTCAAAGTGTGACAGTTAATCTGACACATACAGTTATAAGCCAAGTATAAGCACTTTTTTTTCTCCCCTTTTTAATCACCTCCGTCTTTCCCGTCTCTTCATCCTCTCCTGCCACAATCTGATTGAATCCAGCTGCCTCCAGATGCCGCATTCTCATCCGTACGACATCTCTCTGGTTCCCAACTCATCCTCCTGTTCTCTGTTTCTTTCCTCCTTTGACACTCCCTCTATCTGGCCGCAGAGACCTTTTAATATAATAGCATCACATCCTGACTACAGTTGTGTACACGACCAGCTAACTGTTGGCCTAAGGTAGCATTATACCTATCTCACATCGCCTAGCAACTTTAGTAAGTAAATTTGCTCTGATAAAGACCAGAATAATGCAAATTCTGTTACAATCAAAACATCAGCAGTGAAAAATATATTCTATACTCTTACATAAGTGCCAAAAGAGGGACAAATTACTGGAGGTCCATTCTCACAAACAGTGCATAAAGTTATAAAATAAAATAATAGTCTCAATATATGTTGTTTTGATGGAAATGTACTTTGGTCTACTCCTGTTTCTCTTCCTCATTATTTTTCTCTATACCTTCTTGTGTGGGTCCATATTGTTGCAGAAATCTGCATTATAACCTGTTTATTTTCACCAGCCACTCCATCCTAGTCCAGATCTCCTGTTATCAAGCAACAAAAAGAATCATCACCACTCAAGGCGATGTTTTCATAATGCAGAAAGGACCCCGGCAAGGGCTTCATGTTTATAAAAAGGCCTTTTGTTCATGACAGTAATTTCTCAAGCTAACTCCTCACCCACTCTATTCAGGCCACTGCTATATCCAGGTAAACAATGCCCCCTTTGTTATAATAATGCATCTTTATTCTTCTTAAGTCATTACAATAGGCTCTACGTCGCTGGATTGTGCTCGCTGAAGGTAAAAGCTGAATAATATGTGGTTTTGTGCGCGGCGTACAGTTGAGGGAATGCGTTTTGATCACAGACAAAGGCCAAGCTACACAGTGTTGTCCTTCTGTCTCTATCTTGTTAATGAGCAGTGTTCACCGAGCAAGCCAACCACTGTCTGCCACAGAGAGAGACCTCAGATTCATCTCTCTGCGGACAATAGGTGACTGTGTGTGTATTTGTACCTCGGAGAGCAAGTGTGTATGTGCTAATTAAAGCAGTGGGAGTTGGGAGAAATGGCTGTGTGCGTGTGTGTCTGCGAGGTGTTTGCCTGGCGTGACCGTAGATGTGTACGTTAATTCTTAATGAGACATTTCTGTGCCCAGAGAGACCCAGCCATCACCATTCCTGCACTGACACACTACTACAAAGGCCACCGTCGTGCATGCGCACGCACACACACACGCGCACTCACACATAAACCAGATCATTACCATACAGCTAAAGCAGTGCGCCATTAAATCAAACCTCTATCTGCAATGTGTGTGTGTGTGTGGCTGAGCTGAGTTAACATTGCGTGCAGACAGCGAGCAACAGAATCACCATGTTTCTGTACCACTGCTGGCTAATTTGAGCTAACTGATTGAGCTAACAGCAGTGTGGCGAGTTCTGCAACGAAAGACAGGGCGCGCTGTATAACTCCTCCTGCATGCTATATGCTTCTGATGGACAACGTTGCCCCAAAGTTCAAACAGGAAATGCAGGGCAACTGGTGAATCAAAAAGCAAAGTCAGACAAAATCTCCTGTCTTTATGGAAAAAATGCTCATGTCAACTATTTGCTTGTGCACCTTTTGCTCAGCTCTGCAGGTGTGAGAGTTGCTGCGGCCATCAGTCAAATGCAGGTTAATTTAAAATTGATTTATTTGACTGGTAAACAAGAAACTGCACATTCACACACTGTATGTGTATGTGGTTGACTTAAAAGTTACTCAATGAATGGACAGATTGATGGATGGATTACTGATGGACTGACTGCTACCTGTCACTTGGTGCTCGCTGCATAGCTCCTCCAGCTCTTGGCTCAACTGTCTGATGTGGCTGCTCAGACTCTGTTTCTGTCTGATGGCACTCCTCGTCTCCTCCTCCTCCTTCTGCAGCTCCTCTCGAAGTCTCTGCAACTCTCCTCTCTGCGCAACCGCCTCGCTGCTCCTTCTCGTCGCCTCTTGTCTGGCCTCCTTCAGCTCCCCCTCTGACTGTCTGAGAAGTGCCGCGTGTACCTGCGGCATAAGTGAGGGGCCGAGAGGAACTGTGAATAAGTGACTGCGTTTTCATGCGAGCACACAGGTGGTGTTTGTGGCGCCATTCAGATCAAGTATCTTGCTAGATTGTGTCTGGAAGGCACTTCACACTTGTTATCAAAAGGAGCCTAAAATGTGTATTGAGTGACCACTTACTACTTGATTTTACCTCCCTGCTTAAGTTTGCTTTTATCCATGAAAAAACCTTGACTGAAACTTTCAAAATAGAAATAAAAAAAACATACTTGTCTTTGTCATACAGCGCGAGAAATAAAGGTGGTGGACTCAAACTTCAAATCTTGTCCGAGCTGCTCGGTATAAATCAATTGTGTTAGGGGATTTGGAAGGCATACAGTAGTCAACTCTGCATACTGCAGATTATTAGAACGTCCTTCACAGCAGTCATGGATGGATTTGTGTACCACATACTGTACATTCTGGGTGAGTTTACTGATATATTAAGATGCTTTTCAGTGCGAATTCTGGACAGTGCCCAAGTCTGTGTGTGTAAAAACATCTAAAGAGCTCATTTGCAAAAAAAACCCAGATACCTTTATTATTATTAGTCTCTCTAATATAGATAGATAGATAGATAGATAGATAGATAGATAGATAGATGTAACCTTCAATACAAGTGTCCTTACATGACACAGCCTCATTATGAGATATTCCACAGGAAACTGGATTAATGGGCGAGACCTGACATCAAGATGAGCATAGTTTTCCTGTATGTGTGTGTGTGTGTGTGTGTGTGTGTTTGTCGGAATAAAATGATGTGTGTGCTCGCATATGATCTTTGTAAGCATGGCATGTCTATCACTTGTATGTGCCAGAGGACGCACAAATTAATGTGTAAAATCAAACGTTCCCAGTTCAATCGACGCATACAAGACTACACACACACACAAGCACGCACGCACACACGCACACACACACACACACACACACACAAACGATGTGTCTGTGACTGCCAGCAATGTTGGCACTCTGCCAGGCTACAGTCACCACTTTGAGTAATTTGAATATTTAGTGTCCCATTGAGCTCTTAATTGGAGTCAATTTCACCAGCCTTGGCACGTTTGGTGCTTTAATTAATGGCGAGGCAATTTGTTTCTGCCAGGCAATCACGGGACAATCACATGAGTGGTGGGTGTGCGGCGAGCACTCCTCTTTGGGAACTGAATCTTGTGAAACTCGCGTTCTTAGCCTGCACACATAGGCAACATTTTAGGACAACGGGTGAGGGCTCTGAATTCAGAAGCAGAGGGGAAAAAAAGGTCGAAATAATATGGCTGTCTCTAAATTAGAGGACAGGTCAGCAGATACGCATTACTTTAATACCTTTTGGGTGTCCGCCAGCTCAAGCTGAAAGCGTGTTACTTCCTTTTTCAGACGTAGCACTTCCTGTTCCAGCTGGCCGCGATCGCTCATGTGCGTGCGCTGGGACGCGACGAGACTTTGCTTCAGACCCACTTTTTCCTGAGTTCTGTGGAGAGGAGAGCAAAGAGTGACTGGCCCGTCCAGACTGCTATGTCAGGAATGCATGAGACCAAAGAAAGAAAAAAAAAGCTTTTTATTTGGCAGATCAGCTAAAAAAAAAAAAAAAAAAAGGTTGTGTTAAATTTTCCATGTCACATGTAGTGTGCTACTGTGTGCCATTTGGCAAGTAGACTGCTAAAAGAATGAGAGCAAAGTAAAGGGGGGGGGGGGGGGGGGGGGGGGGGCAGATGGGAAGGGCATGAGTGGAGAGACAAGGACAGGAACCAGGATCAGCAGAGGAGAATGAGAGTTTTATAGACTCAGTTATTACTGTCTCTCCAGCTCTGACTTCATCTGAAGAATAGCCTTTTCACACTCCGCAAGGCGCTCAACCTGCTCAGTGCAGCGCTGAAACACACACATATGCAGATACATGCACACACACACACACACACACACACAGTCAGTTTGTCAGTGTAAATCTGAAACCAGCAAACAGCTCTATGTTCTCTTCACATACAACTAGAACGTAAACACCTCACCTCCTGCAGCTGCTGCCTGTGTCTCAACAGGCTGAGGTACTCCTCGTCAGAATGAGAATGACTCTGTCCGTACAGCCGGAGGTCACACTCCAACACCGCTTTCTATGAGCGGCGAGACCAGGCGAAACAGGCAGAGGGAAAGAAGAAAAACAGATCATATTTCTAGTTTTTTGGTGGGCTGATTTCATTCAATTACGTGCTGAAAATGTAACCAGCAAACTGAAAACGAGTGATCTTTAACTTGGCAGAGCCGCAAAAGGGAGCACTTTAAATGAATTGTATTCAACAGATTATCAACGCTTTACTTTACTTATAAATGACAATGACGCTGAGGTGCCATTAAGGAAACACTCATTATGTATCGCACTCATTTGTGATTTGATTTGTTGCCTCGCAGAGCACAAAGACACTTGGCCTTGATGTTCCGAGCACAGTTGACAAACTCCAACACAGCTGGCTTGACATTAACAAGTGAATCTTGAGTCGGAAACTGCAATAGGTAATAGCGCCTAAAGATCTTAGCATTGCTCTCTTAATTAGAAGACCATGTAGCTCATTGTGTTTCCTGAATGTATTGCTGAATGTATCACTACCCTCAATCTCAGTCTATTAGCTGATGTCCTTCATGTAGGCAAATGGTATAACTAATTCAAAAGTAGACATCTTTGTAGGAAAAGTGAGAAATTTGACTTCTTCCTCTACTTTACGTTGTAGTGAAATATTCCCTAGTTAGAATACAAATGGGCTGGAATAGAGATGACATTAAGATACTATACTCAAGCAATGTGTAAGATTCTGCTTGTTTGCTTACGCTAACTTGTACATTCATTTGACATTCATCCTTAAAGATTCGAAAGGTATTTCACTTTTTTTTTTTTCAATTTAGATCGTCTTGTAAACATGGAACGAAGACATGATTTGCGGGTTAGCTGAGCCCAACAGTGGCATGAGGTAGAGAATTAGCAGGACGTGAAGCTCCATAAGAACTCCTAACCTCTTGATAGGCGCCTCACAATCAAAGTCATTAGCCAGTGTAATAAAGGGCCTGAGATACAGCCATTCTTCAACAGCCTAACTCTTTTATAACCAACAGATTAAAGTTGATTGGATTAAAATGACATTCTGCCCGTCTGACCTTGGCGGCAGCAGTTAAGTTCATCCAAATTAAATTTCTCCGTAATAAAGATGATTCATTTGTTGCCTGACGTAGTAAATATAAAACAGAAAGAAAAAGGAGAAAAGATTAAGTGACACACGCCAGTGCACACATGCACAGACGCGCACTCGGGCACACACACCGCACGTGTGCTCACACAACATGAACGGAGACAGACACCCCATCTGGCTTCACCTAAACACTGATGCATGTACTCAAAATCAATGAGAGCTCAGGTGAGGCCATATGAAATCCTTAAAAAACGCATCCAACCACTATAGAGATTGAAACAATATTTGTTTCTTATTTTGAAAGACCGTCCCCATGATTATCTCGCATTGTTGAATAGAAATATTTCAAGGAAAAATGAAACACGCAGTTTTCAGGTGTTATAATTGATCTTGTTAAAGCAATATCCCAAAATCACAGAGGGATAAAGGACCGCCTGAGTGCTGTGTGTGTGTTTGCGTCTGGATGTGAGCCTGCGTTATTGTCGGGTCTACATATGCTACTGTGCACATGCTCGTCCCGACCTGCTGTTTGAGTGTGTCCACCTGCTCCTGCAGGGATCCCGCCAGGCCTTTCAGATGGTCCACTTCTCGCTGACTCTCGCTCAGTAGGCTCTGATTGGCCTGGAGTTCATCCGCTAGCTGGTCGAGAGCCTCCTGCGATTGCTCCCATTGGCCGACCTTTTCCTGGTACCGCCGCACCATCTGCGCTAGCTCGTCCTTCACAGAATGAGTTGCTAATTTGGACTCGCTTAGCTGAATAAGGCAATTTGACAGAATATGTATGTAGAATAAGTATAGAGCTGATGAAATCTCTAAGCAAGCAACCTGCAATAATGGCAATATATTGTACTCGACCTGTTGCTGTGAATACTGTAGTTCCTCTTCCAAAAGTTCCACCTGCCCTTGCACCTTATGCACCTTCTCCATTGCTGCTGTGTACTTTTGTTTAAAAATGGCTGCAGTTTCTTTCTGCCCCTGGGCTTCCAAACTGGCATCTTTCAGCTCCTCCTTGGCTCCTTTAAGCCTCTGATGAAGAAGTTCCATCTCAACCTCCTGCTTCTTTAGCTCCCCTTCGAATGTCTCGACCTGAAAGCAAACGGAGTCAAATGGAGCGCACATGCTGATGAAAATAAACCATTGCTTTTTATTTAAGTGGAACGGCTGTAGCTTGAAGGTTTGGTAGAGTGACCTGTTAAAGGAGAGTAGCATTTGGATGCCCCTCATGTTTAGGTAGAGAAAATTTGCTGAACAGCTGCAGAGTATGAAAGTGTAGAGTGTTACTGACTGAATATGTTTCAGGTAACTGATGTAACTTAATGCATGCACGCATAAAGAAGAATAAATAAACTGCTGTAACTCTTACAGCATTGTCATTATCATAATGCTACATAAATGTGCCTGAAAAAACAGAAAAATAGACATTTGGTAGTTTGGTTTAATGGTGCAATATATTGTGCTGCTCTACAGTAACCTTGCTCATAATGAAAGGGGAACCCAGGAAGTGAAACCAAGCTTAATCCCGGTGTTACACAAGGAATCCTACCGTAGCTCACCTTTCAAGCAGAGAGGTTGAGAAAGTTAAACCCGCTCTAACACTCATCTTGAGTTCATCCACGTTAATCCCGCTGTAATCTGGATCAGAACACGAGGGTTTACAACTAATGACAGCCAACTAGTTAGATTTCAGTGGTTCACCGCAGCTCGGTTTAACCAGGGATTAGCCGGGCCCATCTAGGACTAACGCTGGGTAGGAGGCAGCATGACTGAGTCGAAAACTTGCTCATGCAAAGAAAGAGACACAAACCAGAGGAGTGGAGAGGATGGAGGAGCACCAGCAACTTTCATTCTCTACTTTAGAGTCAGAAACTGAACAACCTGTGTAGGTGTATGTGTGGACTGTTTAAAACTACTGACTCAGCCCATGTACACTCAATTTTACTCAAGTGTGATGGCGAATGTTTTACCCGAGGTTACCCGAGGTAACAGTTTTAAAGTCACACTATGAAAAACACACACACGACATACAGGAAGGTGTCATATGCCAACTTTACCTATTATGGCCGTGTGTGTTACTTGCTCTCTGTCACAGTATTTCCCTTTAATGTATTCACTACCCTACAGTCCAAACGCTAATGGTGGATTTAGCATTTCTTTCTGTCGCTGGATGAAAGGCTTTATAACAAGGCTTAATGCGAACACCATGGCTTTCTTGTGACCATAATCAGGAGCTTGTGCTCCGGGGGAAACAAACAACCCTCATTAAATATGATGGAAAACACATCGCTTTGACCCTCATTTGGCCTGCCATTTGCGTATTCAAGGCTGTCACATGACTACCCAAGCTGACCCGCAGTTGAAAATAACTTTATTCTCCTTTCTTTTTGCTGTTTTTTTTTCGCTCCATCTTTCCCTCTCTGTATTCATGTTTGGGTCCGATTGGATGTGAGAGGTTGACAAACAGAAGGGTCATCTTGTCTTGTTTGTTAATTCGGATGATCTAGAGGGGAACGTACGTAAGTTGGCTGCAAAATAAAGCTTGTCTGCCGCAAACGGGTCAGTTGGTTGAGGACTGACTGCTTGATTGTCTGCTTAGATCGCTCGCACTCAGACGGATAAATGTATCTGATTTTTCTTTCTCTGCCGTTTCACTGGATTAGCACCGTAGGTTGTCTCGCTGCAGGAGCGAGGCTCGACTGATTGACAACTGAACAAGCGAAAGACTTTGTGCTGCAGACTTAAACTGTCCTTGAGCTCCGTGACCTCTGGCTCTGGATCCTTCAGCCTGCTCTGTATTTGGCCGAGCTCAGAATTGCTCTGCTTCAATCGGCTGTGAAGCAGGACGCTCCGGCGTTCCGCATCAATCTTGTGAGCCTGCTTCACAGCTTCCGGGTCAGAGATCAACTGATCTATAGATCTCACCAGAGATTCAACCTGTAGGGGAGCTGGAGATGAGCACAGGTGAAGAGGAGAGGTGAAAATTCCTCCTTACCTGTTGCTGACTAATGCAGAGCTGACTGTGTAGCCGCTGTTGTTCTTTCTCCTTCTGGTCTTTAAGGCGCTCGATATCTCTGACCTTTTCGCTTAACTGACAGGCCTCTTCCTGGTGTCCTCTGACCTCATTTTTCAAGTGTCTTACCTCACCCTCCAGTGCTGCCACCTGAGCAAGAAGAAAGAAAAAGAGAGGAAAACTGAAAGGGACGGAAACGTAATAACTTTATGTGGGAATACAAAGCATAAGAAATACAAAGAAAAGACAGCGAGGGGGCGGCAGCAGCCTAAAAGTGAGGGAATCAGGCTTGAGTCAGAGAGTTTCCCAGTTTAGTCTCAGGACCAGCTGGGGAAATGTGGGCACAGCAGACATGAATGAGTAACGATTCCCCTTTCCTTAGCTCCAACTTTCGAGGAGCCTTTGAGCAAGGTGCAACGCCTCCCACTGCTCTAATGGAGCTGCTCAGTAGCCAACAGTAGAAGACTGTTGCTGGATTGGGCACTTCCCTCGAGTGGATGTGTGCAACTCTGTGGGTGTGAAACAGGTCATTGTTGGAAAAAAAAAAGACACGAGGGTGCTCACTCAACCTAGCCTCGGCATATGAAAGGAAAAAACAAAAAATAGCAAGACAGGTTTGAAACCCTTGTAGTGCTACCTAGAATTGAATCTAAGCCCTGAGACAAATTTTTAACCCAAAACGCAGAAACGAATCTGAAAAACAAACTATTTCTTATAGAACACAGCTGGGAGATGCCGAATTTGCAACATTAAAAGGAACAAGTATCATCTTTTATATTCTTTTTTTTTTCTAGCTTTACTTATGTTATTTTTATGATTTCATTTTATTGTACTTTGTTCAGCAAAATCTGTTAAAATTGCAGCGCTATAGCCTGAAAATATGATGAGGATCATAAAAAACATAATCAGAAATGCAGACAGGAAAGTGCCGACACAAACAAGCCACCACACCTGTTCCTGCGTCTTTTGATGCTTTTCTTCTGCTGTCTTCATTTCAGCTCTTAGCTGCAGAATCAGCTCGCCTCTGCTTCGAACCTGAGCACAGAGAATGCGCTTCAAAGTCCAATAAGCTGCATGTTTCTACAGTTAAATACTTGGTTAGTAACACAGGATTTTGCTGCCTGGCTCTGACCTACGCACACACGAGCACATGCACACAGAGACGCAGAGAGACGGACCTCCAGGTGCGAGGTGTGGACTTCCTCGTGGCTCAGAGCCAAATCAGCCTCCAGTCTCTCTTTGGTCTGGTTGAGGTGGACACACTCTCTGCCCCGGTCCTCCATCTTGGCTCTCAGCTCATCCCTCTCCTCGCGCAGTTTCTCCAAAGCCTTCTCTCTTCGGAGCAACTGGGAAATATGCAGTAAATTGAAGCCACGCAATCAGTGCAACAGTCACATTAGGACAAAGAGGGGGAAAAAAATAATTAAATGAACTTTAAATAACACTAAAGTAATAAGGGGATATTAATTCTCACAACACATAAACCACTCAGCATTATTTAGCACACGGCACACGAAAGTACAATTAAATTGATTCTGATTCGATTTCCATTTTCATAAATATAACAGCAGCTACATTTATTTGAATCCGCAATCAATCTTTTAATGCAGTTAACATTAATAGGAATCATGTGGATTAGAAAAAAATCAGTTTAGTGAATAATGAAGCTGTTGTTTTCACCTCGTTCTGACATTCAGAGTGCTGCTTCTGACTCTCTGTGAGCTCCCTCGCCAGCGCGCACATCTTAATCTCCCTCTTCTGAATCTGGAAAACAAAAACATACCCCCCCCCCCAACGTGTCTTAGGATGCTGGACGGTGGCTTTTTTTTTTTTCTTTTTTTTAATTGCAAAACACGGATGCTCGTTTTGATGATATTTTGGCAGTAACATTACGTTGAGGAGCGTTTCTCCTTGAATCATCAAACTGCATCTCAGGAAGCAGGGGCACTGTTTACAAAACTTGAGATAAAATATTCTGGTCCTGTTTTCATATTTGTGTTTAAGGTAACGGTGGTGGTGGTGGTGGTGGTGGTGGGCGGATGACGGTACATACAGAGAAACGGTTGTTTATGCCTCTCGTGAGTATACAGTCAGTCTGACAATTGCTTGTGTTTGTCTGTTTCCTTGGTGACCTTCCCTAATTACCCCCTTCAGTTCTATGCCAAGTGTGTGTGTGTGTGTGTTTGTGTGTGTGTCTAATGCCTTTATGTGGGTGTGACTGCTCACAAGTTTGTTTGGGAAATGTTTTTGGACTTTAATATCTCAAACTCTATAACTTGGTTTTTCTCTTTTTGAGGTTAGCCATACCGTATCTGCTGTTATGTGCTGTTTGAGCTGAACAGGTTTTTGGTGCATTTTGGGATATTTTGGTTTATTTTTTTTATTTTTGTCCAACAAAGGCTCAAGCTTTCCTTTAAGCTTTAAGGAGATGGAAGGAGAACCTCCACAGGCACTGACTGTTACTGTATGTAGGTGAGTTAATTTTCTGCATATTAACTCAGGGATAAGACCAGAGCCTTGTCTCACTCCACAATGTAAAAAAAAAGATAATGATCTTTCGATTTACACCAACACATGACAGTCCTTCATGCCAAACTGAGTCAATCCCTTGCTTTCTCCCCACCTCCAGCCCAACCTGCATGATCCAGGGATTGTTTTGACCGGAGTTGAGGGCTCGTTTGTAACTGTCCGGGGGGATTGATGGAGTTAACTTGGCTCTTTGACCTCTCACCTCTGGCTGTCAGTGGCCAGGCTCGCTAAACACACTAAACCTGAGCTACGGCAAGGGGAGGGGGAAAAAAAAAACAACACACACACACACATACACACACACACACACACACACACACACACACACACAGTCACATACAAAGAGGCGCCGCCCGGGACAGGAATAATACAGGTGGTGCTGTGCATCCCATGGACATCAGATAAAACAGAAAGAACACACCTGCATGCGCAAACACAGACACACACAGAAACACACACACACACACACAAAAAGTGACCACGCCGTTTACCATTGCTACAAACGCAAGTCACTCCACTTACCTATAGCAAACACTTACTTCCTGCCAATTTCTAAATCTTAGCTTGATTTATCTTTGAGTGTGCTTGCATGTGTGTGTGTGTGTGTGTGTGCGTCAATTCCCAATGTGCGAGTGTGATAGGCAGAATGGATGTTGATAAACACCGGAGGATGTCGTGTCAAAACAGACAACTTGTCAAAACGACACACTAACTAGGTCAATCACAAAGTTTAAGGAGAAACTTTGGAGTGGAGCTTTGGTTTATGCATATCTCCACGTGGATGTCTACGTGCGTGTGATAAGCTTCTGAACGAATCTGCAGGAGGGGACCTCCAATATCGAAGGTATTTTTAAATCAATGAGCTCTTAAGTGTATCTCAGTCTCAATGTGTTCACAGATACGCGCGCACACAACACTCAGCGCAGATACAGAATCCCTACTGACAGGCAATGACAAGATAAAGAGAGGGAGGAAAAAAAAGGGGGAGAGGACGACAGGAGGGGGAGAAATAATATTTGAACAGTTGGGGGTGGAGGGTGGCGACGAGCGGCTGGTGTGGGGATGAAAGGGAGAAGTGGCAAGGCAAGAAAAGAAATGAGCAATAAGCGAGATCAAGAGAGAAAGCAGGGAGAGAGAAATATCAGTAAGCTTTTCACATGGTTGTAAAGCATTGTGAGCAGGACCAGTGTTTGTCCAAGTCCAACCTTGAAGGCTTCAACAACCTTCCACAATACTGTTTCCCTTCCACTGTGGCGCTCTTTCTGTCATCCTTTCAGCCTTGTTTGTTTCCGCGCTCCCTTCAGCCTCCCTTGTCCATTTCTAATAACATGCACCTAGGATTCTTTTATCCACTGTGCTTTATAGAAGAACTCTGAATGCATACTTTTTAAACTGAAGTCCCGGCGGAGGAGTGTTAACGGTGGAGGAAAACGATTGGACATCTCATATTAAACAGCCATTTGCTGGCTTTTATTTCCATGCTGCATCTTAAGCAAGCGGAATTGAAAATGAGTGGAACAATGAGCTTTCTGGCTCTGACAAAATGGAGGGAAAAAAACGCATCATTTCAAGTATTTTTTTTCATTTGCTTGATCAGCTGCCACCGGTGCATTCAGAGACCCAGGAGATATAACGGCCTTCAACCTTCACAAGGCGATGCCGTTTTTGGTGTGAAGAAGCTCCCAATTACGCTCAATTACGTGGCGGTAACGGTCCCAAAACTCATGGCCGCCGCCCAGTCTGTTGTGAAACCTTTACCCATCACAAGGTACCTCTCCTTATCTCAAATTCTCCGACATCCTACAACCTCTCCCTCCTTTCCCCTGCTTCTCACACTAAATCCATCCATCTGTCTAACTCATTGCCTCCTTTCCTCCGTCCTGTGCACATCTACATCTGAACATTAAAAGAGGAGCCTCCAGACAGCCGTGCTGTGACTTTTGGTTCTGAGAGGATGAAGCTCTGAGACAAAGCTCATGTTAACGGCTTCACTACTTTCAAGTTCCTCAATGGGGTTACACTTGGGGCAGTATAACACTTTAACCACATGTTGAAGCTATAGCAACATCTGGCCATTTGCGTGATGATGATGTGTGTGTTGGCGAGATGGAGAGAACTACTAGTAGAGAATAAGTAAAAAGGGGATACGGATAAATAAAGGATAAGGGATTAAAAAGACATTATGGAGGATTTTGTGCTTAAAAATGCTATATGCTAAAAAAAAACACAAACATCTGCTTTTATTTAGTGAATTTCCTGTGTTTTTTGTGTTCTACTAAAACAACCAACAGCTGAGCAGGCCTTGTGAATATCAAAAGCAGGGTTTGGTCAAGTATTATTTCAACCGTCAATGTAAGGAAAAAATATACAAAGACACCTTTTTTTCAAAGCGTTTGGGTTCTGTAACCCTCAGGATTCAAGTCAGACCAGTGCTTCCTACTTCCCAGGTAGATTGAAAAAAAAGTGAGTGGACTACCCCCTCTTTTGCAGAAAAGGCTAACTGCTTTCCTATTCTTCTAAGCAACAAAGTCTGAGTGAGAGGGGGAGAGAGTAAGAGGGAGTGTGAATCAGCAGAGTACATTTCAGATGAAGTGTTGACAGTATTTGTTCAGCTGTGCTAATGTTAGGACATTTAGAGCTGCAGAGGAAAATACTTAACACAGAGTTCTCTCAGTTTCACTTACATTCAAGTGGGAGAAGGCACACTCGCTCTCTTTTACACACACCTACTACTACCACTGTCCATACAATGATGGACTGAAGTGTGCATGAGTGAATGCAAAGCTGTTCTGTGTGTGTGTGTGTGTGTGAGAGAGAGAGAGAGAGAGCCTGTAATAGATCAGAGGAGGAACAGTTTCGGTGCATAAAGCAGGGCCAGATGTGGAGCAGAAACCAGATCCCTGGACAGAACGTAATGGTCCATCAGTTGACTTAACCAATCCAAACATGAAAGACGCAACCTCACACACACATATACACATGTGCACATAAAAGTCCAGCTAATTGTGCAAACAAACATTCGACCGATCCCGCACGGGTTGCGCAGCGTTTGATGACTTATCCTGCGAGACTTGTGAAATCCAGACGCAACAGTTCGCTCCCGTTGTGCAGCATGACGACTGAATTAATGCTCACCCCACCAGAGTGAATTACAAGAGGTCAAAAATATGCTCTAAAAGGTTTTAATCAAAATGCGTTATTTTACCAAAGCCCATTTGCTGTCATATTATATGAGCTATAGAGCTTGTAGTCCTTTAAAATGTGGACTATAAACTGGGAGACTGTTTCAACAATAGCCTCACTGACTAGCCAACAAAATCGTGACCTTAACCCTAACCTTAAAAACATTCTGAAATGAGAATTGTCAGTGAAGAGCCTTGCCAGTGAAAAGGACTGAAACTCGTGTGCTGCTACCTTTTTTTTTTTTTTTTTTTTTTTTTTTTTTTAACAAATCCGAGCTCTTGAAATTCAGGAATGCCTTAGTGAAAAGTATCTTTCCAGCCTGGTTAATTGAAGGATGAATACAAACCACTAAGCGCTAACACATGCTTCTGGTAAATCACAGAGAGGGCAGAGGATAAAAAGGTCTAAAATGCGATACAGTATATGAACTTTGAGCACACGCGATTCTTGAGTTTTGCTGTAGTCTTAGCTGGGTGAAATAAAAAAAATCACATTTGAGCAGAATAATCCAAATTTTTGCCGAGTCTGTCATCGTCAATAGTGTGTGTTTTTAATAAGGCTCTAAATATCAGAACATCCCATTACCCATTATCTAAAACCTTATTATCAGCCCCATTGTGGAAATAGACAATGCCTGTCACAGCGAATATTACATTTGAAAATTGAATATTTAAATGAATCCCTCACCTGTGCGACCCTTCTTATCAGCCCCATTGTGGGAAAAGACAATGCATTACATTAAAGTGAATATTATATTTCATCTCCATCCTGTAGAAATTGCATATTTTAAGATGAACCTTTTTTTCTCACATTCTCCACTTTAGACAGAAAATGTTTCTTGACCTTGTGACCAAGCGAACACGCTGATAAGGTGTCAACAGTTTAAGTGTTTACAGCAACATGGCAAAGTTGGACAAGCGAGGTTTGAATTATCTGAATAAAGACCTTGAAGAGGAGCCCAATCACCTTCTTTTCAGTGGTGCGCCGCACGTGCCTCAGTTCCTGCTGCAGACGCTCCATCTCTTCGTTGGCATGGTGCAGCTGGTCCTGGATCTGCTGCCTCTGCCGTATTTCCGTGTTCAGGCCGGTTTTGGTCTGATCCAGGGATTCGCTGATGTCACTCAACATGCGCTCGCTTGTTTGTAACTGAGGGGGTGAGCAGAGACAGAAAGAATGGCGAGAGAGACGAAGAGTAAGTAGAGGATTTGTCGTTTGAAGCTCCTCCAAAGGCTGATAGAGGGACGGTCGCGGGCAGCTGCAGCGAGAGCTGAGGAGGAAATGCTTCACCATCAAGATACAAGCAGGAGAGGAAGGAGATGAAAGTGTAATTTAGGGGTGTTTGCCTCCGCTCTGTCTCCATAGCAGTGAAAGGGAACATCATAAATTCTTTGTGCCAAACTGGGGAACCCTACAGTTATTGCTTTGTCTCAGGACCATTAAAACTGCTTGACTACCCATCATAAAGTCGTAGGTGACACTAACTGTAGAACAGAGCATCTTGAACTTTGGGACAGGACTCACAGACACCCCTTTTCCACCAAATTATTATCCCTCTTCTCTTTTTTTCCCCCCTTCATTGCAGCTTCCTCACTGTGGAGGTTTAGCTGGGCCACTACACTATTCAACAGGTATACACACACACACACACACACACAAACAATGGTGCACACACCTGCAATGGCTGTTTGGAACGGGGACTGGTATAAGCTATTCAGTTACTAAGGATGCTTAAAAGTATGAAAAGAAGCATCACGTCTATTATCATTCCTTGAATTTAGTCTCACATGCAAGCTCCTGTTTGGTTGTATTAACTGTACTGCGTAACTCCTTGTGCTGGCTAAACAGTTTTGATTCTGCATAGACAGCCTTTAGATCAGCCAAAGAAAAGAAAGAACAGACTACTTTGAATCAGACCCGTGACACTAAAGATATGCAAAGTGAACCCTAGCACTTGAAGATGAAACTGGTAAAATTATCACATTTAAAATGCTGCCACCTCCAGAATACACCAATTATGTCAATAAGGTAACAGCGAAAGGAAGTTTGTGTTGGAAAAGTGAGGGCATAAAGTCGCCATTTAAGAGAGTGTTTCGAGCGTTCCTGAAGTCAAGTGACTAAGATGCTTTTATGTTGAATACACTTGCTTTAGTTGGCAGCCGCACTGCTAAAACAGTAGTAATGAATGACTTGGTTTGATCAAGGACGCAGTAAATGGGTTAATTTAAGCCTAGAACACATCACAGACACTCTGGTACACCTAGAGGGGGTGAGAGGAGGGAGGAAAAAGAAGGAGAGAGAAAGAAATACAGTGAGAGGGAGACAGAGAGAGGGAGAGAATTACAAGAAAGGGAGGGAAAGGACAACGAGAGGAACCTAAAGGCCATTCCATTCATCATGCACATGACTCTTTAATGTTCCCATACATTACCACTAGTTCTCATTGGGGTGAGGGTGAGACTGGACAGGGGCGATGAGAGAGAAAAAGAAAGACAAGAAAGAAAGAATAATCTGAGGAAAAGTAATGAATGGACAAAAGAAGGAAACAAAATAACATTTAACCCCTCCCCCACTCCTGGTCCCTCTCCTGGCTAAGTGATATTCATACGAACATGGTTCTTTATTGTACAACGAGAGAACCCTCTGCGGAGCTAAGATGGTGGCGATGAGTTATTAAATATGGAGAGAGGGCGAGAGAGGGAAGGCAGAGGAGGAGGGGAAGAAGGACGGATGATTAACTGTGAAGGAAGTAAAAAATGAGGAGAATTCCCAGATGAACCTGACTGGATTTGATTTAAGGAAGGTTGCCCAATTCTGTGCCTTATTTAAGGAGAGCGCCCCTTCCGTGTGTGTGTGTGTGTGTGTGTGTGTGTGTGTGTGTGTGTGTATGTGTGTGGGTTAGGGTTAGTGTGTGTTACCTACGTTGCTCTGCAGTGAGGCCAGGCTGTCTTTGAGCTGCGCGTTGTCTTTGACCAGCTGTTGTGCGTGTTTCTCCTTCGTAGCCAAGGTTCTCTGCAGAGAGTCCTGCGTGGCTCGCAAGCCGACAACATCCCGGTCCAGGTGGCTCACGTGCTCCTCCCTCTCGTTCATCTAACACACACACACGCACACACGCAAAAGCAAAAGAACAGTCTGTGCCATATGAACACATGCACAGATATAGTACGACTGGAGGCTTGAGGATTTACTTGCCTTGTATTTATGCAAACACCAAAAAGGTCAAACAAAAGTAGCATTTGGAGGCACCCTTTCACCTCACTGTTAGCTTTCTATCTCAGATTGCACAAAGTAGAGCTGCAACTTTCTCCAAGTCTAAAAAAATGTCAAGATATGCCAGTTAAATGATTGTTTCAAGCCAAAGGTAAGAGCTTACATATACAAATTTAAGCTGATAGCATTGTGGTAGCCCCCTACAGAACCCCACACATTTCCTTGTGAGAGTCTCTCTTGTGTGCACCAGATCTCTCGAGCAGCAGCTCTAACTGGTCACTGCGGGAAGCCCGGCCACCAATGTTGTTGCCAGATGTACTGGAGATAATTTAACAGGAAAACATCAGCTTTGTCGTGTTCCTTGTGAGGTCCAGTGGCGTATGATATTTTGTCTGACACACGTTCTACCTCTTGTCAAGCTACTGCTGTTTGAAATTTACAGCAAAACTGACGCGCCATCATTCTTACCATCAACCTCTAAAACATACAGCACTGTTATTTTCAGTAATGCAGAACAAAACACATAAATGTAATTGAAAAAAAGAAGCAAATTAAAGCCAATTAACTGTTGCTGTGCATTACTGTACATAAATTAGCGCTTGAGTAATCATTGGGCGAAGGAGATTATTCCTAAGGAAGCAGACAGTGGTTGAACTCCTCACCCCGTGCATGAATGTGAGTGTGTGTGGCCCTGCGGTTCAGAACCCCTTGCCAAATCAAAGCCCCTATTCATTAGCACTGTGTTAAATGAGCCTGAGTTAGATTAGGAAGGAGGCTCGGCAGACAGTCAGCGCACATACAAAACACACACTTTTACATACGCTCACCATATGTACACAGTGCTGCCTATCAGACTGGATGATTTAAGGATTTGTGAGAGAGGAAGAGCACATGCAGATGTAGCTACACACAATATAGGCTCGCACCCACATAGTGGGTACCGACAGTGCAGCATCCTGATCTCTCTCCAGCTCTCTCATGACCTCCTCTAACAGCAGACTGCGGTTATGGACGTGGTCTCGGCACCAACCCTTAGCCTCCCTCAGTGAGTTCTCCAGACTACCCAGTCTGCATTGTATACCATCCCACCTACTGAAACAGTGAGCTAAAGGTGGTCTTTTGTGCAGTTAACTCGTCTCCAGCATGGCTAATGGATGGTAACAATTATAAGCAATGGGGCAGCCAGTATTGCGACACTGAATTAAAATGACTCTTTTATCTGGATATTCCACCAAGTTTAGTGTTACTATTGGGAAATAAAATAAGTTTTACAAAACTGAGACAATAATGTGTGAATTTCAGGCACTTCAGCCAAGTTCAACGTATTGCATAAGTGGGCAAAAGTTCGTCTTTTTGTGTTAACCCATCTGGAGCACAAGAGGGATTTCAGATGAGAAATGATTATGAAGCAAAGGAGCACATTTTCCACGCATTTTAAATATTATTACCATCAAAGTTAGAGCAATGATGTCTCCTAAAATTCAGCTACTGTATCTGTTTTACTGTACTTACTTATGAGGTCAATTCATGCTATTAGACACTAAGGATATCTCATATGCAATAGATATTTTATACAGTATATCCAAATTACTTTTTTCCAGATCATCCAATTGCCATCATTAATCCATATCATTGTGTTTTGAACATGCATGCAAAAGTTGAGGATGTGCACTACAAAATAAATAATAAAGTTAAATATTCTGTGGAACTGCCAGTTCTGAGCTCAGTGAGGACACTTAATAAGAAAGCAGGGCAACTTTTTCAGTCATTAAAAGCCCACCCATCATTTCCCTGTTCAGATATTAACGTCCACTGCAACACAGCATGCATTTCTTTCACTTTGGATGACAAAACTACTTTGGGCATCTTCTTGCCAATTGGCCTGTAACGCTGAACATGAGAAGTCATTTTGAGGTCTATGTGTCAATATGCACAGCGCTCCCCAGCCATCGCCTTTGCCCAGAAGTTGTTTCTGTAAAGGTGCCAGTGTGACAGAATTGTTTACAGTAATTTGGCCAAACTGAAAACCAACTTGTAGAGAGCAGGGTCCAAGTAAAGTATTTTTAGAACTGAGAGCATCAGAGCTTTGATAGCTCAGCTACAAAAAAAAAATTGATGTAGCTGCATCTAAATTAAGGTGTCAATTCAGGATCGGTAAATTAATGAGGTTGGTAAGTCTCTCATGCAAGTGCATGAGAAAGTTAATGATTTAATGGCCGATGCAGTATTGTCCATGGCAGAGCACCTGCAGAACAACAAACAGACAGCAAAATAATCAGTAATATGCAGACGTTTACGCAATCGCAATCATAAAAAACATAGAAAAACATAAGCAGTTCTGTTACTTATGGAACTAAACCAAAAAAAAAAATCATATTTTGTGTGTTTATAGCATTGATTCAAATTTATTATGAACTTTGTGTTCTACTGAAGAAATCAAACAGCACATTGAATTTTGCAGAATCCCACCCATGGTATGGCCACAGCTATCTATTCATGAGGCAGCTACTTAAAGATCACAGTGTCTGTCAAAATCCCTCCTATAGCCCAAGGTCTTCGCGGCGCTGACTTTCAGAACTCCATAATGTTGTTACATAATTAATACATCACGGTGAGTTTTCTCATCTCCAAATCTGCCACCATCAGAGGTGATTAAAGAGTCCCATGTGGTCTGTGTAAAGTCTTAATTCTCCAGTGGAGGAGTATAGGACTTTGGCTGGAAGTCCTGAAGAAAGAATATCAGATTTGTGATTTTATTTCAAATTAGAGCTTAAGCCTTGGACTTTCATATTAGTAGAGTCCCTATTGAGAGAGAAACCTCAATCTGATCAAGTCTCATTACTTTAGCAATTAAAGTTTCACCCCTGGGGTCTTCCCCTTAACTCCTTGCCCCCCGCCTCCTTCTCCTCCTCCTGTCTCCTCTCCTTTTTTCCTCTCTCCTCCTAGCCATTATATGTTTTTGCCACCAAGGTGGAGGAGAGGAGAAAGGGAGGGCGGCTCGCGCAAATCCTTGATTGACCAAAGTCTATCCACCATCTAGGATTACGAATAGAAATGGAACATTTGAGGACAAAGGAAGGAGGGGTGAGATGGGAAGAGACAGAAAGAAAAAAAGAGAGAGAAATTGAGTGTGAGTTGCAGAGTTATGGGCACAGAGAGAGAGAGGAAGAGAGAGAGAGAGGGTGGCTAATATAATTGAATTAAAAAGATGGAGCGGGGCCATTTCTAAGCAGGTGGGAGTGTGGAGTGAGAAAGAGCAGGCGAGATATTAACTTCTAATAAAAGAGAGATTAGAAAGTGGCTAGAAGGACTGCTCTGTCTTTACCTGTGGGAGTGACGGCCCCCACATAACCTTTCACTGCAATATGCACACTGATATTGGCCGCCATATTCTGAGTATACAACACATACAGACAGACAAATGCATATGCGCGAGCATTCGTTCGCGTAGCCGTGTCTCTTGCACCCAAACGAGCCACACACACAGTATATATACTTTATACATATATGCATATATGCGGAAATATGTGACATTTGAGGAGACAACCAAGCACACACAGACACGCACACACAAGCAGTCATGGGTGCGTGTGACAGCAATGCATTATCAGCTCTCATTCAACGATCCAACAGGCGGCAGACATCAGATAATGAAGACGCAGCTCTTTGGGAAGCCGCTGCTATACAGACAATTAATTAACTAATTGGTCTAACGAGCTCGTTAAAGCCACGCTTTTTTGGCAGCCAGTGTGAATACATTAACGGGGCTAATTCAATTAAACAGGTGCAGATTTCACAGCTGCCTCTCTCATGGGCACACACACAAGCGCGCACACACACACACACACACAAATCCTACAGGTGTTGTGTACATGTTCGCTCCATTTGACTCTGATGTCTTTCTCAGCGAAACCTTGGCATTCGATCAAAAGCATAATGATATGCAGATCAAGTGCTGTGTGTTTGTGTGTGTGTGTGTGTGTGTGCGTTTCTGTCAGTGCTCGTGCCTCAATGGGCCGGTGTGCTTTTGAATCAAAAGTACAGCTCAATAAGCTCTAGTAGCATTTGTAATCTACATAATTGAAAGGGTACAAAATGAGTGGGTGGAAAACTGATTGAAGCGCTATAATAGTAGAGTTAAATTAGCAGAACACAAGAGGTCAACCAAAAAGCAAAATCTTCGCAGTGCAATGCATTTTTTATTTTCTCCAAGGATCTTCAATACTATACATGCATGTTTGGACCACTGTTCATTTCTAACATGTAACACAGAAGCACTGTTTGTGTCCACTTGCATGCTCACCTTTTGTCTCACTCCATTCAGCTCTTCAGTTAGTTGGTTAATCCTCACCTCCTTCTCCTCCATCCTTCGATTGAACAAGGCACTGAGCTCGGCGCTCAGAGACGCCGTCCTGGCCTCGGCCTGGAACGCAGCCAGAGGTTAAAATTCAGTTGCTGTCACAAGCTGTGGACGAGCTTGTCTTCATGCAAAGATCCTCGATTGAAAAACTCAGTCAGAGTCAGTTATGAGCGCTATTACCTGGAATTTACCTCATATGAATACTCAATGAAATGGCATCACACTGAGATTGTTACCATGATTTGATTATGTCACTTTGCACACACAAAAGAAATACAGCTGTTGCTCCTATAAATACAGATGGACAGCACGCAGTGAGATTACACCTACTGTACATAGCACAAATTATGCTTGATTCTACACACACAAACACAGCAGAGTGGGACTTTTGATGACACAGGGCTCGTCTGAAGGTGACGGGCTTGTAAGTCAGATGTGCGATGCCTGTGTGTGTCTGTGTGATGTGATTCGGTGGGTTTGTTTTGTTGTGGCAGCAGAAGCTCCCTCACAGGCTGATAAAGCGCTGAGGTCGGTGGTTAGCTAAACTCCCATGGAGATGATACCACTGATTAATTTCCTCCATCTTCATCGCCTCCACACCCTCCCCCATCCACAGGTCCGCCTTCTTTCCCTTCCCCCAACCCCTTCAGCCACTGCTGAATATTAAATCAGCCCCTTTTTTAATTTCCAGATAACCACAGTTCATTTTTCTCCAAGTGTCATATAGCCATGACATGGTGTAGCAGCCTATATATTAGCGATGGCTGATGTGAGTTATTGTTATTGTTATCTTTTTTCCATTTACTGCCTGTGTGTCCTACTGTACTATGCATGGCTAAATCATTACCTGCGCATGTGGTGCAAATATCGAATAACACCATTAGTAATTTACAGTGAAATTTCCTATCTTGACAGTTAGACATGCTCATGTTGCTGTGTTAAGAGCCAAACAGCACCAAAAGTCTCTATTTGACCGCACCATAAATATTGCCTGAGGAGTTTTGTGTAGTGTTTGTTTCCTGCTCGTTAATAATGATGTCCGAGTGTGTGTGTGTGTGTGCAAGTTGGCCAGGGAGAAAGAGAAGAGTGGTGAATCTATACGGCTGCAGTGTGTTTTATGGTGATTTTGATTTTTGCCACTGAGCTCTACCACTTAGAGGCTGATGCTAAAGAGGCAGCTGACACACAGAGAAGAAATGTGCAAGCAATCCTGCTGTTTGTACAAAACATATATACCTATAAATATATATAGACATATATATAACATTGTGTGTATCCTATGTGCACTCACACACTCCCGAGTGAACACATGTGGACACAAACACACACAAAGACAGACACACGCCACATGCGTCATCACTCAGTGTCCCAGCTGCAAATGAAATTCTCTCCAACAATTTTAGCATCCCGCGCTGAAATATCTCTCTGCCTCCTGCCTCCCCACCCCCCTACTTATTCTGGGTCTTCACTAAATCACACCCTGTTTTTCCCCACCAGTCCCCACACCCTTTACTTTCCCTTTCATTCAAAACACATGCTGACCAGAAATCGCCACACACGCACCCTGCGTGCGCTCATTTGTGTTTTTGTCAGCGTGGTTAAATATTCATTAACCCTTGCATTTGCATGCAAGTTAACACTTTGCTGTCCTGTAGGCTTCGCCTCGCATCCAGACGACAACAGCTGCTCTCAGGTTTTCGCGTTTCCTCTCTTGCATTGTTGTGCCTTCCCAGCATCATATTACTCCACATCACCTGCTTGCGTAGCCTGGAACCTCGCCCAGGAAACTGAGGAAGTGGGAAGTGATTTGGAAAAATGAGGGCAATAAAAAAAAGCACAGGGATGAATGGGGAGATGTGATATAAGGTAATGTGCTAACCCAATCAGCAGGCTGCTGTTTGCCGACAGTGTAATCAACATATCGGCCTAATGTCATTACGGCTATATGAGAAATAATATTGCGTGAAATGATATTGCGCGGCGCGTGCGTGCCTGAGTGGAGCACACATGAGCGAGCTCACGCGTCCAGATGTATGTATGTATCACCAACCACCTTCCTGGCAAACAGGGTGACAGAGAGATGCAAATATCTGCATGCATGCACACAATGCAAAAAAAAAAAAATGCTGTACAAAGACTTTCAGTTTTGCTTTTCTTATGATGCAAAAGAAACAAAGAAAGAAACTTCCATTAAGATGATAAGATTCCACTTGTTCAGGACGATTAATTGACTGTATGATTGATATTGATTAGATGAAAAAAAAAGTGGCATTATTCTATCCCTCTGACAATTCATTTCATTTGTTTTAAAATAAGATTTTAAGAAGTAAAACTAGATTTACTTGAGAGGGTTATTGGTTAGATCAGCTAAAATCGATATTTCTCACTTTACGTGCATGCACAAAACCACACAGGCATCTGCATACACACACACAGACTGCCCACTGGCTCTGACACAAGAGGATATTAGTTAGTGTGTGGCTTCCATATCCTGAATGCATAAGGTCGCTGATGGCCTCTATTGATGGACACTGGCGTGAAGCCATCACTCACGTTATGGAGCTTTAATTGGAGACAGCATAAAACGATAAACCAAGAAACATGCATGGCTGAACAGCCCAATGTAAACCATTAATCATAGCGCAGGCAAAGACAAGTGGCCGCCACATACACACACGCACACACGCAGAAGGGTGCACACAGCTGCAGAAGCACACATACGCTGCACTTGCACCACACACCTTGCATTTGTGTGCATATTTGCACACATGCACACACACACGTGGCAGAGACAAGTGTCCCAGTCACATATTCTCATGATAGATGACCCATTTAACTTTGATTTCTGAGAGAAATGAGCTCGCCAGCGATACAGGGTTACCACACACATGCACACACACACTTACGCACTCATTCATAACACACACACATAGATACTACTGCTACATGGGCTACATATATGAACTCACAGTGTACATTTAGTTTATATGTAAATAACAGCTTGCATTATTTGGTAGACACATGCATTCATGCCCTCTCGTTCACTCTTTCTAGCACGCACAAGCAAACACACACATACACACACACACGGTGCCACTTATTTGCATGAGAAGGGTTATAATACGGGGATGATTTGTGATGTAAGCAATCAGAAGTGAGGTAATTCATCAGTAGCTGTGTCTAACACACATCTCCGCCGGTCATAAATACAAATCTACACACACGCACACGCGTACACCTGCTTGTAAAATCTGCACAATCCCACAGAGGAGAGAATAAATCAGGCGAGCAAAAAGTTGGCATGGAGGCAAAACCGTTAATAACACAAACCCACACAAATGTGCTCTCACACATATCACTCCCTCCACAAATACCTGGAATGAAAAAAAAAACCTGACAGACATGATATGTTTCAGGAAAGTTGGATTTTGTGTAGCCCTCTTCTGCATCTGTAAAGCCTGGGAAAGAAGTCACTGGTGTTGTCAGTATAAGTCTTTAAAAATGTTTGTTATTCACACAGTTTTTACAATATTTCTTAAATCTTTTTGATATAAATAAATCTGGATAGACTTTGTTTTATTACCTGACTACTGTATATTATGAATAGTGGCTTTCAAATATGCGATCCGGCATTGCTGAGATAAAAAAAAAAAAGGCTTCCTGTTCCTGAAAATATGTCAAGACCATATCATCTGTGCATTATGCCTGTTCAATAAAAGCAGGGAAATCAAGGCGAAGACACACAACTAGGAAAGGCTAGAGATTTGTTTACTGCATAGCAATTAGGAGTAGATAGAGATATCATTGATTTAGAGAGGAGAGGCTGCTGTGAGGACTTTCTTGAAAAGATAAATTCTCACATTAAAAGGGAAGATGAGAAGCGACTGCCGCTCTGACCGGAGAAAGAAGGTTATTCCTCCAATGGGAAGTGAGTAGAAGGGCTGAGAAAACTCAAGGTCTCAGTGTCAATGTTTTAAACAACTCAGTAGGCTGAGATGCAACCAGAGCAGGAGGAAACAGAAATTCTAAGCATTTCTGCTCTCTTCATGTCTGTAGCATGTCCTAGTGTGGCTGCTGCCAAATAGAAAAGCTTTTTTCTGTTCCAGCTTTAGTCCCATGAGCAATTACTTTTTGCAAAGTGATAATGTTGTAGTCCAGTCCTTGTCTTATTTGGTCCTTGATTGCAGATGTTAACGCCCCACAACAAACGCCGCCCCACCAGAGCCACTGTCCGGTGACATATGAGACAGTGTTGATATTTGGACAGATGGATGGTGCATTAGAAGGATAAAAACCTTCCAAATACACACAAACACATCCAGAGCGCGCACACACACGTTCCATACAGCGGTTGCAGCCCCTCAGCGCTCCTCTGTCCTCACATGCTTGGTTTCCCCATCTAATTGCTGCCATTCGTCAGTGTGTGTGTGTGTGTGTGTGTATAACAAGTGCTCCTGTACTTTGTGTTTTTGTGCTTCTTTCGTGATTCTGTCACTGCGCATTTACAAACAACTGTGGTGAAAAGAGAGAAAGTAACAGATAATCAGACAGACAGGTAGGAATGGGTAGGGAGAGAAAGACAGGAAGATGTAGAGAAACACACACACACACACACACACACACACACACACTCACTCACAGAACTGTCACAGTGCCATAGGGCATACTAAACCTGTCAGCATTTAAACCTGCTGGCTTGTACTCCGGCTTGCCAAGTGGAATTAGTCTCACATAATATGCCAGCCTCTTTATCGAAAACAACAAACAGCTACTCCAGTCATCCTATATAAATATATTACTTTAAACACAATCATAATCTCTTCACCTGGTACACTAAAAATACGTGTACTTGTTATTTTGTCTAAGGCGTTTTAGCCACTCGTCCCACGGCACATGCATTGGGGATGCGATTGTGCGGATACAGAAACGCAGTTAAAAAATCAGCTAAAATGAGCAGGTGTGTGTTGAAAAAGCAAAAAAAAAAAAAAAAAAAAAATCCACATCCTTGATCATTAGTACAGAATCTTCAGGTGATTCTTCAGGAAGGAGCAAATCAAAACTCTGTGCATAAAACAAGTTAACTGCAACTAAACTTGACTTACATATATCTGATGCTGGCATGTAAACAAATGAGACTGATTGCACTCTTTTGGGCAATCATGAAAATGTGACTGATGCTGCTGATAAATAAACCCGTTTATGATCTGTGTGGCTGGAGTGTGTGTGTGTGTCTGCAAAATAACATTTATATGATAGTGTGTCTGTGTGTTTTTAATAAAGAGGTCCACATTATTACATTTTTTTTCCACATGTGCTTGTGTGTGCCTGTGTGTGTGTGTGTTCAACATGATAATTTGTCAGTTTATGTTGTGAGGGGGCTAAACAGATAAGCAATCCACAGCTCAATCCTTCATCCTGCTCTGATTATAAATCAGCTGGAGCTCTCAGAAGCAATCAGCAAGAGCAATCTGCAGCCGCCACAGACACCTTATCAATCAGAGGGCACCATCACACTGTCACACGCCCGCACATAAACGAAAAAGAAATACACACTCACATATTGGTGCGGTCCTGCACCCGCACCCGCAGACACAAAGACAGGTATGCCGCAATTGTAATTCTACATCCCTACCCTGCAGCCTCTTTCCTCCTTTTAAAACTTCCTTCTCTTTTCTCTTTCTCTCTTTTTTTTTCTGTCTTGTGAAACAGGATCACAGCTGCCTGGCGGCGACAGAGCTACACAGGGCGAAACACATCACTCCTAATTACAGTCTGATATTAATAACAGAGAAAAATATTAATCTTGGAGGTAAACACTAAGCCGCTTAAAGGAAAATTGCAAATAAATCAGATTATCTTATAGGAATATCCTCCGAATGGGCCGAGGGGGTAATGAGAAACCTGGGCCTCTCTCTCTCCCTCTCCCTCCCTCTCTCTCTCCCTCTCCCCACTCTCCTGCTGGATTTAAAAAGGTGTGACTGTGTGTACGTGTCTGGGTGTGTGTTTGTGAGCACATCTGTGTATTTATAAAGCTGCAGCGTGACCCCGCCACACCCACCCCCAGCATCACCTCCCTCATTCTCTCCCTCTCTCACCCTGCCGCTGTATTCATTTTTCACCTCCAATTTTATTTTTTCATCAGTCGGGGGGGGCGCCGCCGAGCAGATTCAATTAGGTTCTATGATTGGGCCGCTGGCATTCAGCGGGGTCATGGAAAGGTTAAAGAATTCAGTGGCACAAACATGATTATGGCTCTGTAGCATTTGATCAGAAGTAAGGTTTGTCACGGCAAAGTGGAGCCCCTCTGTTTCTTTCGCTGGGACCACCGGTTCGGCCCGAGTGTGATGTGAGAGCTGTTCCACATGTTGGTTCACCTGATTCTTCCACTGAATGGAAATTATGTGCTGAAGATGCAGGACGTACAGCGGGCACGGCGGGATATGCACAAGTGCACGTGTGTGCACAGGTGTGGCATGTTGCTACCCCAGCGATGCAGGAAAACACAGACATATATATGCACAGAAACATTTATTCTCTCTCCCCCCTTTCTCTCTCTCTCTCTCTCAAACACACACACACACACACACACACATTTGGAGAGTAGCAGAGTAATAAAGCCCACCCTTGCAGTGAAATTAAAGCTAGTCAATGACACTGCGTGCTGAGTACACACTAAATCATTTTTATACCCAGATGAAATAGCCCACATAATACCAGCTCTGCACATGTATCCAATATCACCTGGAGACTATGAAAAAAACAAACAACAACAACAAAAAAAACAACTAATCAAATATCATATTGGATGTGTCAGATTCATGTCAGAACAAGAGATTAATACTAAATATAGGAAATATGGTACAATAACAGTGTGAGATCTTTTTATATTCAAAATGACCAGGCAGAGAGCACATTATGAGATATTGGATTGATAAACAGGCTGGGATGCTGTTGTTCGGTGAGTATAATAGAACAATAACGTTGCTCCTGGGTTAGCAAAGATTGCATTATGATTTTAATGTGTTTTACAGACAGGGGCCCTTCACTGAGAGGAAATGATGTCAATAAATAAGCAGGCCTACGTTTTAAAACAAAGGGAACCACAGTCGATGAACAAAAACGTGCAAATGTAGAATGGTGTTTGGTTACTATCAAATATCATAGGCAGCCACGCGTGCACACACACGTGCAAAGAATCAGGGCTTAAAACCATAAGGTTTTGTCAAGCATTTTAAACAGAACTATATACTTATATTTTAAATATTAGTACAAAAACGGTTAGTACATAATACATCAGGAAGCTCATATGTGAAATCTTTGATGGACAGTATCTCAGAGCTACACTCCACCAAGGTTACAGTGTGCCCATATCCATGCCTATTTGTGCACACACACTTCTTTCCGCTCACACCTGAATTTGCCCACGAGTAGATTCATTTTGACAGTGCATGTCAATCATCTCATTTTGGGATTGCCTGTCAGTCATCTCCTTCCCTCAAATCACCAGAAGCCATAGCCATCAGGGAGCTTTCCCATCTGCCACCATCTGCCACTTCAGGTGTGGAACACCAGCCAGACGCAACCAGTCAATAGAGGTGTTTGGTACTCCAGTCCCTCGCTGCGGCCTAATTGCCGGTGCCACACTCAAATATGTCCCACACTCCCCAATTCTTGTGAACCCCCACCCACCACTAAGCAATCCCCATTCCATACTCAAGATGGGTATTTACATGGCCCACACCGCGGAGAGCAAACAAGCTCATTTAAAAGTTCACATGCTAATGTGTGACATTTAATCCAAACTTTACACGGGGAAAAGGACACGCAACAATAGATTTTGATTCCTTTCCTGTCCGTGAATCTCATCATCTTTCGCCTTCCATATTTATGAGTTGAAAAGGCGGGACACCTTAGAGGGGAGTGAGGGGAAGGGACAGGGAGTTTACTATTTGAAAATTGGGCTGGTTAGTGATATTTGTACTCCGGAGTCTCCTTCTTTGTTGATATTGTTGATGCACAAATTGCTCGTTGTTCTTCTTATTCGAAGCGACATGGCAGAAATCCACTAAACAGTTGCTAAGTAGCCCGCTTCACATGTATGTGGTATTTAATGATTATGACATTATCAATTTGTTATCATCTTTAAACGTCTGCAGGCTTCTCATTGTCAGCTGTGTCGGTCTCAGCAGCTGAAATGACAACTGCCTGAAATATCAGCTGTAGCTAATTAACGTAGTTAATTCCATGAGTTGGCCAAACCACAGAGTGAAACTCTTAACAGTTGTCTGGTAAATGTACTCTGAAAGGCAGTGTCTGCACGCTCGGCCAAAGACAATTTCCTAGAGATACACCACTCTGTATCATTTTCATACTTCAGAAGTGTGGAAAGAATGGAAAGTGGAAAAACCAAAAAGTCAGCCAAAGGGGTTGCGGTTGGGAGGGGTAGTTGGGTCTGTGTGTGAGTGTGTGTGTATTTGTCTCCGGCTGAATTTTTGCTTTCACCGGCTGACACATGGCCGCATGCACTGCATATTATATTCCCAGGCAGATTTATGCTTGATCCAGATTTTATTCGTAGGTGCTGAGTATTAGGAGTAATTTCGTTTTTGAAATCTTCACCCGTGGGCCACTCCCATGATCACTTTCAGCAGGTATTGCCGCTGTATATGTTTTATTTTGTCATTTATTTCCCCCTTGGATGTGGTTTATGCAAGGAGATGCGATCAAACTACACTGCACCCCCATGGGGAAACTGGTCCTTATGAGGCCAGATGAGACCACATGATGAATTTTCATCGCATTCATAATTTTGGCTGTAGAGTCGATTTTGAAGCTAAGGGTGAGAGGAGAGCCACGGCTAAATGAACGTAAGGACAGCAGTGACACAAATGAATCAAGTCAATGTTTTTTTCTTTCTTTTCCGTACCTCAGAGCGAAGCAACTCCTCCTTCTGGTGACACTCTGACAGCTCCCGGTTCTGTCGCTCCACCTGCTTCCTGCTGACCTTCAGCTACAGAGAGACAAAGAGTGACAGGAAACAGCCAAATGATTATATTAATTGTAATGATAATGCAATAATCCCTAGAGAGCCTACTTTGAAGCTTGATTAGATGCAGGGTGAGTTACGCTGTATGTTTCTCTCAAGTTGACGGCACTTGAAGTTCAAAAAGGGACAATGCGGAACAAGAACATTTGCAGTTAACGAAACAGAAATAAATAGAGACGCAGATGGACGTACGGCGTAATTTGAGCCAAGGAAAGAGGTCTGTGATGTAGGAATAGTCAGGTTCTTTCTCTCTCACTCTCACACATCTACACACGCACACACACACACACATACACACACAGATCGACCAGGACAGGCCAGGGATGAGCACACCCCATCTGATCTGTGGCCCGTTCATTCATTAGACCCATGCTCTCCCCTATTGATTTCAGCTTAAATAATGAGAAAGCTTATCCAAAAATCTTTAGCATTTGGGCTCCAACTTAAGGGAATCGATGGGGCCATTTCCCATTTTGAACAGCACATACGCGGGGGTTTTATGTACGGTGAACGGGACAAATCCCGATGCTGATAAATCAATAGGCCTTTTTGTCGATGGACAGGCATGCTTGCACACACACATGCATGCATACATGGACACACATGGCTGACAAATGGTATTTTTGAGGCAATTAAAGTGAGCTGTAAACATATGAAGGCCAATCAATTGGTCAGTGAGGTCTATTATCAAGGCTTTAACACTGATTTAGAAGGGGCTTTAAGGAGCCAGCGGCTTTAAGTGTGGCACAGTCACTTATGCAGATCAACAGCAGCTAGAGACCTGCACAGATCAGTGGTGCACAGTGCTAAGCTGCTCACACAACAAGATAGGCTACATGTCACCAGCACAGAGCCTCAAAACTGCTGCATACAGGGAAAGATGGGGGACTTTTGTAATTGTTGGCAGTGCTGAGGACAAGTGAAATGAAAATGTGCTTCTAAAGGACTTTAAAAGCCCATTTTTGTTTATTTGTTATGTTCAAAAGTTCTATTATTTAACTGAGCTTCATTTAGAAAAAAAGAATTTTGGCCAATATTGTAGCACAACATTAATAAATGATAGTTTTGTTGCTTATCAAATCTTTGCAAACAAACAGCATCAGGAATGGCGCCAATATTAACTCCCTCTTAGCCAGAGGCGTCGCTGAAGAATTGTATCATATATTCTCTCCATAATTCATAAAAAAAAAATGACAGTTTGCATCTAGGTGAAATAAGAAGAGGGGAGGGGAGGAGCTGCGTGGTGGACAATTCTATTTTAGCAGGGTTAGACAAGCTTGTTAGGAGGAAAACGAATACATCAGTGCTGTCCACCCTCCAGGCGCCCCCCCACTGCTTCCACTTTGCTAAAGGTGAGACACATGCGTTAGCAAAGCTAACCTACAGACAACATTTCCCTGAGGTAATTGGTTCCGCATTAATATTCATTTGATTCTGCATTCAGCAGCTATGACAAGCTTCTCTGCTTTGATGCTCTGTGCCTAGGTCTCCTCGCCCACCTCACAATGTTAACCAACCCCACTTTCTCCTGCTGTCTGAGCCACCGCAGCCATAGAAATCTCAACGAAAACCTTTCTCGCCTCTAAGTGTGTTACTTTTGTCTCTGGTTTATCTCATTCTGACTTGCACAACGCGCCGCGTTCTTTCATTCCCCTGTTTCAGCCTGGTTGATCTGGTGCGTGTGCATGTGTGTTGCTGAGGCATGACATTTCAATTGTGCGTCCAATCAAATTGGCGGAGAGGCAGTGAGCAAGGCTGGGGAGTGATGAGGGGTGCGGGGGTGTTCTGAGGGTTGCAGACCAACCGTTACCATGGTGAACCACTTCTGTCAAAACCACAAGGTCACAACTGCTGACCTGCAGTGTTATGGGACTTCTGAATAGCATACTGTATATGGTCATGAGGATTTCACTCTTTCTTCCCTCCTTTCTTTCTTTCTTTGCTTCTTTGTTCTTTCTTTCTTTCTTTCTTTCCACATGCCCTTCTTGCTCTCTGTTAAGCTTTTCTACATTATTTTTCTTTCTGTCTCTAATCATCTTTCCCCCTATGTATAACTGCATTTCCTTCATTTGGCCTTTTTTCTCTTTCTTTCATATTTAAGATAGCCTAATTGTACCATTATGAGACCTGTGGTGTTGCTGAATCCATTATGTATGGCCTGTGCTGGCAGTGAGTCTGAACACAGCCTGTTTTGAGTCATTATAATTCAGTTTGCTAACACACAGCCATTGTGCTAGAGTGGGGTTAAGGGAGATGGTATGATAAAATATTGAGGGCGAGCAAGGCAGCTGCAGATGCTAGCTGTCATGTGTGAGCGAATGAATGTTATGACAAGCATGTTTAAACATTCATGCGGGGAGGAGAGTTTAGGAGGGCTTTTCATTAACACCAATATGTCTTCGTCTCCCCGGTGCAGACGCTGCTGGTGCAAGCATGACAACAACAGGGAGGAGAGGAATTAACATCTTGAGAGGAAACTGTCACAGACGCACACACACACAGAGGTAGAAACACTCGATCCTGTCCATGAGCACACGCAAACATGCACGTCTCACGTCGGCTGAGTGCTCCTCACTACCTCACATCTGACATGAAAAGTGCTAAGTGAAATTGACACTCTACTTTCAAACTCTATCAGACAGCAAAACAACTTTCTCTTGTTTACCAGAACAACTATCTGAAAGTGTAACATCGTGTTCTGAGCTGATCAAATAGCTGACAGTAGAACTGAGCAACACATTCAGATAGGAAGAGTGCAATGGGTTCTCACATCAGCCACAACAACGACACAATAGAAATGATTTTTCAAAGGAAGAATAGGGATGTGGGAGGTTTCTAGGCCAAACTTACATCACCCACCACGCTGTTAGGTTGTCAGGAGATTTGACCTGGTAGCAACAGTGCAATCGCTTGACAGTTCCTGGAGACTAGAGAAAAAGCTATTTGTGGCATTCGTTGGGAGCGGAGCAATGGCCAATCTCTTTACATAACCTTGACGAAGCTAGATGAAGAGACACTTTAACAGGTCGGGGGTTGAAATAACAGTGCTGTGGTAAAATAGGTGAACAGTGTGCCCTTGTGAAAAAATGTTCATATATCCTTTTAATCTCCTACCTAAGTCCTGTCAACATATCATCTGTAGCTTCGGATGAAAAGCACATGGCGTGCATGTTACAGTAGTGTAGTAACAGAGCCTCATTATTTTCTTACTGTGGCGTGACATTATGTAAGATGTATACACATTTTAGCCCACTAAAAATCAAATAGAGTGCAAAATCAATACCTAAGCTGATGATCTCATGAAGTCAAATCAAGGCAAAGGGGAAAAAAGGAGCATCAGGTATTCTCAGCATAAGTGGCTTTGACTTGCAATATGTGTTTGCATAACATGAGCTTTAGATAATGTCATAAATGGCTTTAAATGCTGCAAGGTGCATTAAGAATATGCACAGTCATCTGTTTTGCCTACACCTTGATGCAAACTGTTTGAATTAATCTAGTTTCCACTGGTCAAGCAATCCCATTTTGATATTCAAATTCGGTGCGTATGCGTGACAGTGCATGTTCGTGCAAGACTGATCTAATCAGTCTTAAATCAGTTAATAAGCCAAGGACACGAAGGAGATGACTCAGCTGATGTGAGCATGAGCTAATATTAGCACCCCCATTCAAGACCTGCACCGCACGGAGTAGCATCCAGTGTTTGGTCTTCCCATTACGGAAGTGCAGGCTTTGGACGTTAAGCACTGCAGTTTAGCTCACCTCAGTGAATTACATTAGCGCATTAGCAAAGGTGCCACGACCCAATGCTAATGTCGGGTGCAGCATTTCATTCCGGATTCTTTTTTCTTTTCTTTTTTTTTTTTCAAAAACACCTTGAGCCAATTTTGAGGGTAGCCCTTAAACTGCTCTGAAAAAGAGAAGCACGGGCGAGCCACATGAATGAAAAAAGACAGAAAAACACGAAGACAGACAGACAGGTAGACAGACAGCTCACAGGTGGTTGAGATGAGAAAGAACCTCAGTTGACACTCTTTAAAGACATTGGGCTCCAACGCACAATGCAACTCCTATCATCACACCACATAATTCTGATGCTGTGTTTTAATTGAAGCTCTGCCAGAGGAGCAGACGAGTGCTGCCCTGTCAAGACTAATTCTCATCTACGAACTCCTCATGAGAAACTTCAGGCCGAAGTGTCGCAAACACGGGCGCACATGCCACAGAGGCAAACAGATGCATGAATACTTGATGCACACAAACATACACAAGTGTGCACACTGAAACTTAAACTGACTATTAATTAAAAGCCAGAGCATGCAGTTGAGGAGGGGTGGGGGTTGCGACACCACAAATCTGAGAGACTTCCTGTAAGACATAAATCTGTTGTGTTCTCTCTCTCTTCCTCTTGCCGAGGCACAACAAAGACAGTCTTGTCTGGGTGTCTCCCTCCCTTCTCTCTCCTCACCATTCATTAGCAGCACAAGAAGCCGTGGTCAGGTTCAAAGAAAATCTACATTCTCTCCCTTTCACTCGCTCATTCATTCCCTCCGTCGTTCGCTTTCTGGTTTGCTCTCGCTCAGACCCATTTTCTCCCTCTCTCTATCTCCGGCCGCCCTCTCTCCCAGGCTCTCCCCCACTCCTCTCTAAACACCCTGTCTTCCACATGGCCCGGATAATGAGTGGTGAAGCTAAACGAGAGGAAACACGGCTCACTATTAGGATGGGAACGCTGACTGAAGGTTTTAAATAAACGGAGAGAACTTGAGGCCAAATTGTATTTCCAAGGACATAAACTAATGGAACAGGCAGACATTCTCTGAACAAATACACACTCTGTTTAAACTACCATAATAGTTGTAAAAATATACATGTCCATGTGGATCTAACTGAGAGACAGGCTGGCAGAAGGCAGTATAAATGCATATATCCTCACATAGGCAGGGAGAAAAAACACAAACACTGCTTACATGAATTCAATGCCACTTATTTCCTTGGTGTGAAAAGCCTATTACCTCGCATTCAAAAGCAGAACAATAAGGATGTGAAAAACACATAAATGCTTGTCTATGTCATTGAAAACTAATTAGGCAAATGTGTTTTCTTAAGTGTCTCTGATATGCTCTCAGGCATATAAATCCACACCCACATATAAACACAAAGAGGAGCCCTCCCTGCCACACTCTATGAGGTTAATTGGGTTATCGAGGCTGATTAGCATAACTAATTAGGATGCTTGTTAACAGATAAGTATTATTTATTCAATTAGCGCTCTGGGTGTATGCATGAAGCTGTGCATGTGTATAGATCCCCTTCATCACTGGCACAAGTTCAAATGAAACCAAAGCAAAGCTAAGTAGGCATGAAGTGAGACCTGTGGGTGTGTGTGTTCACTTCATCATTTATCTATTCAGCACACACAGATGCTCACCATCAGGTGCCAGACAGCCCCCGCCACACACACACACACAAGCGTGCCAAGCTTGCCATGCTGCAGCTCTTAAATCCCTAATCATCATCATTAGGCTTCTGTTTAGCATAATTAGCATTGTTAAGCAGATGAGCTGAGCCGAGCCAGGCCGTGCCAGTCACAGCAACTGACATATGTCACCTTTCCAGCACCTTTCCAGGCTGCTGAAGAGGATACTTGTCTCCATCAGGTGGGTTTATGGCACATTTGCATGTTTTCACTGATTGCTGATGGATAATGTGGCAGCTGATGCTCGCTGACGCAACGAGTGCAAAAAAAAGAAAAAGTCCAAAAGGGTGATTTCTTTTTTTTTTATGAAGGCAAACAGCTTGTAAAGTGACACAGCTCTTGCAGCTATATCAGTTAATGGAACAATACTGAGCTCATTTCGCCAATTTATTCATTCATGTTTGCAAATGCAGATGGTGCCTTTTGTTTGCGATGCTTAACATGCGCTTCAAGCCGACAGTAAACACGAAAAAAGCAAATCAACAACACTCCTCTAGTCTTCAGCTCACAAGTGAAAACTCACAAACACACTCCAACACTCACAAATAAGCAGAGAGGGAAAATGAAAGAGAGAGAAAGAGAGCGGGAGAGCTACATTTACTGAAATTAAACATTTTCTCATCAGCCTGAGGGTGCAGCAGGCCCACTAATGTATTATTCATCCCCACTTCACAAAGGAACATTAATCAATTATGAAGATATGAGGATCTTAAAGTATAGAGGAGAGACGAAGAGCGGCCCGTTCGTATTAATATGCGGCCGCAATCGTGCGCCCCCCTCCCCAACACCCCCCACCCCCTTGCTCCTCAAATCAATATTTTGCAGATTAATTTGGAGCGGTTGTGGCGAGATGGCAGGATGGAAGGAGGTGGGGGTGGAGGGGTGTGGGGGTGGAGGAGAGGAGAGAGTGTCTGAGGTCTGAATTAAGGTGAAGTGTTTTGTTGTTGTTGTTTTTTTTTGCACACGCATGCGTGTAAATCTGACATGCCAAATATGTCCGAAAGTCACATCGAACATGTAAATCATACTGCGGATTGAAGGGTTCTGGTCTTGGATTAATTGTGGATGAAGGTGTGTTCCTGGGTGCGTTATTTTGAAGCTTTCCTTGGTTTCGCAACTCTTTTCTTTGCAGCAGAGTTTACACATTATCACCCATTGTTGAGTAGTCTGGTTAGATACAATAGATCCACTTAGTACATTAATATACTCACCTCAGTATTCAAAATAGCTGCCTTCTCAGCCCACTTTTTAACAGCTTCAGCATGGGCCTTTCTCTCCTCCTCTATCCCCCTCTTCCACTCCTCCTCCCTCCTCCTCTCCTCCTCCCCTCTCTTCTGTTGCTCATTCCTCCTCCTCTCCTCTGCTCTTTGATGCTCCCTTTCGTAGTTCAGTCCCCGCTCGTCTTCCCTTTGCCTCCACACCTCCTCTTTTCTCTTCAGCTCCTCCTGAAGCTCCCTCGCTCTCGCGCTCAGCTTGGAGAGCTGTCAGACAGGAGGAAAAAAAAAAAAGAAAAGGGAGAAATGTGCAGGGAGTCACATCTCTGCACTCTGTAAAACAAATGAGGCACCAGTCACTTAATCTAAAAACTAATCCGAAACATCAAGAGGCCCGTTGCAAGGCAGCATCCTGGAAGACAGCTGAGGGGAGAGGAGGTTAAAAAAAGACGTCTGAAGTGCCTGATTGGCAGCTTTTGAGCACATTATCAGCTATTTTTTCATGTACAGTATCTACTGCGCATGTGAAAGTATATGTGTACACACAGGGATCCCTCATCAGTGGTGGAAAGTGCTTTTACTTTTAAGTACTTACTTTACACTTCTCCACCACATTTCAGAGTAAAATATGAACTTTTTACTGCACTGCATTTATTTGACAGGTGTAGTCACTAATTGCTCTTCAGGTCGAGATTTTACATACGTTTTTAAATATTAAACCAGTAGTTTCCAAACTTTTTGACTCTGGGGCTCCAGATGTCGATGGTTTCAGGAACATCTAACATCATTTCAATTCAATACCTTCAAATTATCCAATATTTCGCAAAAGAAATGGTGCAACACAATCTGATTGACATCTAGTTCTATTATATTTGAGAGAAGGCCTCCAGAACTCAGCAACTCGCACCAAAACAATCTAGATGGACAAACAGCACTACGGTACTTTGAGGCTAATTGGCGCTTTAAGTAAGTGTTTTACTTTTGATGGATCGTGTTTACATTGTATACATATGTTTATCTGTTTACACGTGAGCCTCTGCCCACCTGAGCGCGTGTCTCGGCCCCCTCTTGCTGCAGCAGCTGAGCGTTAGCTTGCAGTCTGGTGATGCAGATGTCTTTCTCAGCGATCTCCTTCATGTTGTCTCTCTGGATCCGCCGCAGACAAGAGAGCCCGCTCTGCAGGTGCGCCAGCCTCTCACTGCTTTCCGGCACCTGTGTCGCGGCCTGGGCGATGACAGAGTTCAAATGTGAAAGATTCTTTCAAAGGAATCAATTCTCAGTGAGTGTGATCTCCTTGATTACTTCTTCACAAATGTCATACAATAATCTTAAGCTATCTAACAAAACATCAGTAGATTACATGTACATGTTTATATTAATTGTTAATATCCCATTTTAAAATAGAACTCTTTTTAATTATGGAAGACTGTCATCTGCCATAAGTATGATTTATTAAAATGTTTATATTTAGTCCTCTTCAAGTAAAACAGCAGTTTATGTCTTAATTTTTTTTTTTTTATGGCGATGTCAGGCTGTACAGACGAGACACTGAGTGATGCAAAACAAAAACCACTGTAAAAGAATGATAATGGTATGGTTTACATAAAGGAAACACCACAACCATGTTAGCAATTCACATTCCATTACAGATTAAACCCCTCTGCGCTAACAAATACAAAGGAATGTAATATATGCCGCATTGTTTTCATTGTTAAGGATATACAGTTGTTTTAATTAAGCCTCATAGGCGTCAGATTCAGGGAACTTATTCAATTCGTACAACTCGCTTATTGCTAACAAACACAGATGAAATTCTGTGGCAATCATCTTTATCAAGTCTGTGTGTGTGTGTGTGTGTGTGGGTCTGTGCCAGCAGATCTCTCCGTGCATCTGCATTGCAGACGTACCAGTTAAACAGAAACACGAGCAGAACGAGAAAATATATCAACATTTGTTGAAAATATGATTAACAAAACAAGCTCCAGTTACTCCACTTGTTTCTCTAAGGCTCTGTAATCACACAAACCACTAATTAGCAGCAGTGCAAATGAGTCAACTCACAGGCAGCATAAACAAACAGTAACCAGCCAACACACACATAAACAACCAACAAGCCCGGGTTTACCACAAGCACAAATCTATGTGTGTGTGTGTGTGCAATGTGTGTGCATTTTTGCAAGCCTGTGTGTGTTTACGTGTGTCTTAACCGTAAGCCACAGAAGACAGTAAAACAGCAGTGGGTATAATTTAGTGACACCCTGTAAGGAGGTGTGGGAAGGCCATAAAAAACTCTCCCTTTTAATCCGGGCCGGCGACGCCATGTTTGTTACCCAGGGCTCTGAGATATGCTGGTAATTCATCACACACGCCTCAGCTTCCTGTTAAACCTGGCTGCACATGGAGCGCTTCTAGCACAGCTGCCAAACCAATATTGTAAAAAAAAAAAAAAGACAGACAGACAGACATCCAAACAATAGTAAGCACTCTCTAAAAAAATCACCTTAACAAGTCATTTAATTGTGTAGGCAGTCTGCTGTGGTGAAAAAAAATCTGTTAAAATGATAAGATTCAGTGTCTTTGCTTGTATATCAGGCTTACTTATTTTTGGGAATACCTTAAAACCTTGAACACCTTGAAATAAGGGAAGTCAGTGCAAATACATGTAGGTGGCTGTGTGTAACATACTGTAGTCATATCAATTGGATCAAAACATTTAATTATCTTAACTAGCAGGCAGATGTGTGCATAAAAGAAAAAAAGACTGGACATAACATATAGATGATGATTTTGAGGTGTGATCCTTATCCTTTGTAACAAGTTAAACTGCTGATTACCTTTTGTTTTTGCTGGAAATTCTCTCTGAGCTCCTTCTCCAGATCAGAGATGACCATGTTCCTGGTTTGCAACTGGATTTTCAGGTCTTCTAACTCAGATGCAATGTGGACCTGGGATCCAGCACTATGGCAGAAAAGGAGGGAGAGGATGACAGATGACAAAGAGCTACAGGAAAAGCTAAACTAACAGGTTATTGCTGTTTCATGTCCTGTAATATTCTATGTAAGATGTTGATATATTCACTGGTACAGTTTCCAGCATGTGTATTGAATGTGTTCCAAATCTGATCTTAATTACAGAGATGAAAGCCTAATTATCACCATCTGATCTAAATGCAATAAAATGTTTATGTGCAAATAACATGAAAGATAAACACAGCATATGGTAATGTTGACTGTATTAAAAATGGTACACATGAGGAACCTGTCACAAACTGAATCCTGAATGAACCTTAATTAAGATGTTTAATTAATGAATGCAATGATTTCTAACATAAAATAAGAAATAAAGAAATAAATGAGGCTTCCACTATGTGAACAGGATGCTGTGTGCATACTATTTAATATGTGATTCACAAAAAAATCTAATTCAAAGCAGCAAAGAGATGCTGAGCCTGGTGAAATTTGTGCTAGGTGACAGCAACTGGAGCTGATATGCATGCCTGTGTGTGTGTGTGTGTGTGTGTGTGTGTGTGCGCGCGTTTCCCAGCGGTGAAAATACGTTAACTCTGCCCAGACACCTTTCTGAGTCACCAGTGACAGCTGTCACACACCCGAGATGGAAGGAGAAAAAGAGAAAAAAACAGATCACACAGTACTGTGCGGTACTCTTCACAAACACACAGGCATGCACAAACACACACACACACACAATTTCATATTTACCAGCAGCCTCATGAGATGAGTTATTCTGATGAAACTTTGCGCAGATTAAAAATGTTAAACTCACATTTGATCAAGCGTGTCTACACGTTCGCACCAAGCAGGGAAGGAAAGGCAAGATTTGACAAAAGTGACATGTGAGTGGATAGAGAGCGCTGAGAGTTAAATCTTTCACTTCAGGAAAAAAAAAAAACAACTTCTCAGTCAAATGGAGTAAAAGCCACAGAGGAGAGTGTGAAAAAAAACTGACTTATATATTATAGTTGGTTTGTGTCTCTAGAAGAGAATGGGAAAGTGTGTGTGCGCTGCTGTGCTACTAATTCACTTCCTATTCCACTCTAACTACAGCGTTCCCTTGCTATGAATTATCACTTTGCAGAACATTTCACTCAGAAAATGTTTTTAAAAAAGAATGTACACAAACAGTGAGTACTCCTAAGCATCAACACAAGCCTTGATATGTATAGAAACTTGTTGACAATCCTTCCCTCAACCTCAAAGCTGCATTATAATGTAATTTCTCTTATTATTTAGGGCCTTTTAGATGGAGGGGGAAAAGCTTGGTATTATAAGCATTTTCAAAACTTATTTCCCTGTCAGTTTGGTGGGGGAAAAAAAATGTACTTAAATCACCCCAAATTTCAGAAAGATTCTTTGGCGACGAATGGTCTGAAATGGGAACAAGTTGAAAATCGAAAGAGGGTTTTGAATGAAAAGTAACTGCAGCCAATTTCATCCCTATTTTCACCTGCGCAGTGGGGTGGTGGGCTTAGTGTGCTGTGTGTGTGTGTGTGTGTGTGAATGTGCATGCACATGTGGACTACAGAAAAGCACACTCGGCGAGATAAGGGACATCATTTTGTCTTGGCCAAGCATTCTTTTTTAAAAACGCACAAATGCACACACACCAAGTTAATATGCAGTCAACAAAGATTAGACAATAGAAGAAGAAAAAGTATAGTTTTTATTACTTAATGGCACATAAGGTTGTATTATCTGCCACATTAATGGATGAAACTGAATTCAGTACATAGAGAATTTTATAGCTTTTTGCTTCTTTTGGGAAAATAAATACAAATACATTCAGAGCAACAAGTCAGAATGCAAATATATTCATGCCATTCAAGGTTTGTGCATGCATGTGTGTGCATATTAGGTCGTGATTATGCACGGAACAAATGAGCCTATATGATTTACTATATTGTTACGTACGATGTCGTAGTTGTGCCAAACTAATGGCACTATGTTGAACCAACAGATGAACAGGGAATCCCTATTTAGAGCCATAAGTGTTGTTATGATTACTGCGTGGACAGAGAGAGCAGGGAGAGTGAATATGACTGAGTTTGTGTGTGTGTGTGTGTGTGTGTGTGTGTGTGTGTGTGTGTGTGTGTGCATCGCTATAAATGTGTGTGATATTAAAGCAGGCTCTCAATATCTCAAGCTGTCACTCAGGCCTATTAGGCAAGGCTAACAAAATTAGTCATGAATATGCAGTAATAACATGCAAATTGCCACCCCTTCCCCCTGCTTTGTGTGTGTGTGTGTGTGTGTGTGTGTGAGCATGCATGTGTGTTTGCCCTCAGGGCTATAGACATTGGCTCTGTAAACCCAATTCTTTCTACATCATTACAGCAACGAGACATAATTCATAAGACAAATATAAACATGCATGTAGGCTGGCATGCATAAACACACACACACAAACACACACACACACACACAAACACACACACACACACACACACAGGACACAGGTCCCTCACACTGTCCTCTTCACATGCCAGGGCTTATATACTGCAGGTGGTTGTGAACCATTTTTATGCTGAGGAAAGCCTTGTAGGGTTTCCAGTGCCACATTTTATGCTTAAACACACACACACACATCTGTGCGTGTGCGTACACAAACATGTAGATCGTCTGTTGCCTGCGTGTCCCCAGGGTGATGTTTGATACAGCCTGGGTGCTGCCACAGCAATTAACCTCCCTGTTAATGAGAAGAGCTGTCAAGCAGCCAGATGGCACCGCCTGGCATGCTGCCATGCACACACACACGCGCACACACACAGACATGCACATGCACACATACACAAAACCCCGTCTCCCCCTGCTGTACACCTAACTGTTGCTGGTTGTCAGCGCCCCTCACCCCTCCCTCTTCACTTCTCCCCTGCATTGTCTCTCTATGGCTCTCCATCCTTCCCCTCTTCCCTCCCGCCCTGCCTCCATCTCTGGCAGCTGCTTATCCATGTCGCAGCGCTGCAGATGTCACAACTCACCAGCTGGGAAAACGGCAGGGGAGGAGAAGAGAGGAGACAATTTTGAGAGGCGAGGAGGAGTTTGTTGCATCTCCATATTTGACGGAGAAGCAACCAGCTGGGTGAAGATTTATAGATTCATACATGATCGCTTGATTAAGTCTTTAGATTAGTTGTGTTAAGATTTTTATTGCAGATTGCAGGGATGTTAGAAAGTGTTTCCACAGTCAGTTTTATAATTGTGAATTTTATATATATATATTTATGAGCGTGTGTACATGTCCGTGCTGCACATGTCCTGCTCTATGTGTGTGTGTGTGTGTGTTAATGAGCGTGGCACTTGGCCGGGGCACGGGCCGCTGTGTGTGCCTGTCTGCATGTCCACGCAGCAGCCCACCAGGCCCGCGTATTGATCAGTTAGCTTGGCCTAATAGGAGAAGAGGAGCCTGACCTGGGAAAGTCAATATGGAGAAAAAGAGACATATCCTCCTCCCGTCCTGAGAGACAAGCGGGAGAGAGAGGGAGGGAGAGACGGAAAGAGTGAGGGGAGAGATAGAGACAGAGATAGAAAGTAATGCGCATCTACCTCTGTCCTTGCAAAGAAGAAATTGGTAAGGGAGGACTCGGGAGACTGTCAGAAACACAGCTGGACAACAGAAAAACAAGCAAAGCCATGAGGAAAATAATAATGTAACAATAATGAACCTCCAGTCTCCTAAGCTTAAATATCTTATTATTTTTGTTAACAAAGAAAAGTTTGGAGTTTTGAATTAGAACAGCTACACTGAGGGATACTGCCGGAGTGTGAAATAAGTTAAGTTCCTACCTTTCCCAAATGAGAATCAGGATATTCTGTCAAAGCTTCTTTTTTACCTAACTAACTTTCAGCATTTGACTGCTTTTGGCAAAGGAAAACAGCACTCAAGTTAACTCAAGTGTAAAAACTCTGCAGGAGATTATACTCGGGGAAAATAATTAAAAAAATGGAGGGAGATGGAAAATAAAAAACTGACACCCACTCACACATCAATACATCGATAGATCAATGTGTGTGTGTGTGTGTGTGTGAGTGAGTGTGTGTGTTCTGTACACCATTTCAGCAGAAATATATAAATAAATCTGTAGATAAACAAAAAACCAGAGGAAATGGAAAAGCAGATAAAAGACTTAGGTTTCACCACGAACACGCACACATTTACACACACACATACGTGACGCACACACACACACACACACACCTGGCTGAGTGATGCTACCCTGGAGGGTGGCTTCAATCTGATGTGTTTAATGTTGACGCTGGTGGCAAGAAGCACACACACTCACCCGCTGTTTCAACCTGCCTGTCATTTCATTTCATGAGACCTGATTTACTCATTTCATTTATTTCATTTTTTTTATTATTATTATATGTGCAGCCATTTAAAACGCTCAAGGTGTGATGCAAATCCCCGCGTCTCTGACAGCGAGTGCGCTGACTGAGGATTCATCACGCCCTTCAGTGCCTTTCACTGGGATGGCAGAGAAACCCTGTACAGCCACAAACTCAGTTGTGCCACATTGTGCCGACCACGGATTCCTGCTTGGCTGGGTGCTTTAATTGGCTGCACTGCAGGCTGTCAAACTACTGACTACTGACTTGAAACCAGATTTGGATGTGGTCTCTCTGACAGCTCCTGAAAAAACTAATCGTGGCTGTAATATCATCCCTGTTTGAAAATCAGTTCATTTATTTAATGTAATCGTGCTAAACATTACAGTATCAACCTCTAGGATTTGACAGAAATCTATTACTCCATATGCTGTCAGTGCAAGACTGCAGGGGAAAGTCGATGTGAAGATGTAGCATTAAAGTGCATCAGGTCATGAGGTCAATTTGATTTCAGTGTTTTCAGTAGTTTTCACTGTCAAAAACAAAGTGGGCCTGATCCTCAATGCTGGGCCCTTCTCATTGCCGTTTACAGCCAAAGTTAAGCATACTGAAAGCTGTCCCCAGTAACTTTGGCTCAAGCAAGCGATGCAGATTATTGGGAGTCATTTTCCCATCAAACCCCTCCCTGGTGTGGTGTGTTCAGGTGCCTTGCTAGCAATGCGAAAATCTGGAAGATTTAGATTCAGGAAATGCTTCTTTCATTAGTTTTGTCAAAATGTGTGAAACTTAAAATAAAAACGTGTCTTTCTAGAAAGGCCTAAAGTAGAAACAGAACAAGTCTTTAGGGGGCTTAGAGCACTGCATGATGGGAAATATCATATAGGGATTTGCATATTGCCATGGGGACAGTGGTGTTTCAGTGACTCCCTCAGGAGCTCAACCTCCCTAAGGAGAGACAGAGTCCCCGAGGCCAACTCTGTTACCTTTCCCTACGCTGGGGGACCTGTGTATGTGTGTGAGTGCATGTGGTCGATTCATGAAGTTATTATAAAGAAGTTATTAGTTATCTGAGTCAAGGGTAAACTTTTCCTGGGAAAAAATGGCCTTGTTGACGAGGAGGGAAGTAATTCAGAATCATTAGAAGTCAGCTAGTCAGTCTGGCTATATGTGCACACCTGTGTTGGACGTGAGCCGCCGGTCCAACAAGCTCATCCAGCGACAAGGTCTTCAGATCACTGGTCACCTGGGAGAGACACAAGATGACATCCAGGTCATTGATTAATGATTATTATTAATGACTAATGATTGCTAGTTTGTTATTGACATGAGGAGATAATACCAAGTAGTTTAATCTGTGTTACACAATGGTCTTTAAAGGGAAAAAAACAATACTGTAGTGACTTTTCTGAGACATAACTGACTGTGACATTTTCAAAGGGAGTTGCATTTTCACCCTAATACAACCTTGACTTCTATTTATTAATTAGACCGTGCTCAATAAAGGCAAATCATTTCGTAGAAAGTGATTTTCTCAAGTGCTGCAAACTGTGATGAAGTTTGACAGTCCACAGGAACAGAGGTGTTAAATGAGTCCCTGACTGATTGCTTGGAATTTGCATCTTGATGACCATGGCGACATGACATGATGGTGCGATGGGGGAAAAAAAGAACAAGAAATGAAAAAAAAAACTGTGTGCAGGTGTATAAACAACTGACAAAAGACACAAAAATGTCTGCTTTCTGCTTTGCTCATTTTGAAAACAGAGCCAACTGCACAAAATCTAATAAGAAAGCTGACAAAATCAAATATAGAGGGAAGAATGGAAGATGAAGTTTGAAATACGATTACCCTAATGACTTAAAAATGTGGCTTTCCTCTTTAGGGATTTAAAAATAATGCATTTAATGCGCTAAGAAGAGTGCACACACACACAGCCTCATGTTCACTGTCAGGTACAGTACAACTCCCTGGACTCAGATAACCCCTGCTGTTCCACTGCTTGCCTGTCTCCGTCCTCTGCCACATGGAGGATGGGTGGGAAATATCGGTGAGCACACTTATGGTGAGGTCAGTTCAAACTGTGCCTATGCAAAAAGACAACATAAAGAAAAATGCATGTGAACCTAGCTCAGGAGAGGGCTATGGTGGCCAATTGCACGGGACTATAAAAAAGAGGGACTGAACAAGCAGACATGAAGTACAAGAGGATGGGACAAAGAGTTGAAAAGAGAAAGATGCAAGGACAGAGAGACATAAAGGGTCCGACTTACAGAAAGAGAGGCAGGGGGCTTGGGAGAACGAGAGAGAACCGGCAGTGCTGGTGAAATATCGGCCACTCTATCGCTGTGGTGACAGGGGTCACTCTGGGAAAAGGAAATCAATGCTGACAGCAATGACTCACAGGTCAACACATAGCCCCGTGTGTGTTTGTGTGTGTGTGTGTGTGTGTACTTTAGGTACAGGTTTGTGTGTGTGTTTTAATTATGCATATGCTAGTGTTAAGTATGAGTACGTCTGCGAGTGTGTGAATGCAAGACATGGGGCTGGAAACAATAACCTAAATGTACACAAACGCATTCAAAAGAAGAGCTGGTGTGGATGTAAACCTTCAATCCCTTATATGTTAAGTTAATATTTGATGCATGATGCAGGCAGACTGGCTACCTTTATGTCTGCCAAGCAAACAAGCTGCTTTTAAATCACGTCCCTCTACCTCGTTCTTGACTCCACTGGCCAATCTTTACCCAAAAAACAAACTCAAGAATCGTACAACTGTGTGTGTTAGAGCACAGAAAAAAACTAAAATCTATTCAACCCGCTGATTCTAGCCTGAAGATGATTTTTTTTTCCATACTGTACAGCACGTTTCAATAATTAAAATAAAGTGGGTTTAGTTGTGTATCTCCAAGGTAACACACATAAAGACACAAATGCTTTTCTCCCCCAATCACAAAACATTCATAATCCAATGCAGCTGCAATGTGACAATGAGAAGACCTGGCATTCGTAGAGGTCAATGGCTAATATAGGTAGGCTGTGTGTTTGGGAGTGTCAGTATGTATGTATGTGTGTGTGCGTGTGTGCATGCCTAAAATACCCTTGGGTTAGCAGGAGTTACGACCTGCTTTCATTATTAAGGTGAGTAGTAGGCTACGTTATGTATGCCTAAACAGCCAATCCATTCATTACAGATGCAATCCCCTAAGTACATGAATAAGCACAGAGCCTACTCCCTCTCTCTCTCTCTCTCTCTCTCTCTCTCTCTGCCCCTCTGAACTGTAAAGGAGACAAAATATTGGTGTGATGCAGAGCGCTTTAGATAAATCAGAAACAGGAGCAAATTAATAATAAGGAATAAAACAACATTAGCTGATTAAGTATGTATGGCAGAGTGGCGGGTGTAATTTACAGGCAGCTGGGTTGGGTGTCCGGAATAAGGTCTCATTACAGATCTCACAGTGTGTGTGTGTGTGTGTGTGTGTATGTGTGTGTGTGTGTGTGTGTCCATCCCGTTAGCAATCCGTCACCAGCGATCTCAGCTTTATGAAAAGGCCTGCAATCTATGATAATGAGCCCTGTGAAGGTTATGACCACGGTAAACTCATTTGTTAGAGGGAGGGCTTTCATGTGTGTGTGTGTGTGTGTGTGATACAACCACACCATTAAAGAGTGGTGTGGAAATATACTATTAAAGTAATGGTCAAAATCGGCGGAGTGCGTGACAGAGAGAGAAACGAGTACAAGAGCGAGAGAAACAGCGAGCGCATTACACGGATGTTGCATCACATGACTTGGTTTTCTCGCTGCGTTTACAGACAGACAGAAAAGGCATATGCAACTCATTCTTATAGGAGGTGCTCCGTCTATAACAAGCAGCACTGATACTTCCAAAGTGATTACATCTCAGTCTCCGGTAGAGGAGACAAGCATGTGGAAAATAGTCAAACAAAAGCTGTCACTGTGGGTCTGTTCACTGTTAGACACTGGAGGAGAGACAGCAGTGGCGGCAGATGCACTGCAGCATCAGCTGTAGCAGTAGAGGTACTTGTAGTCAAAGTCGGACTGGTGATATTGAGAGTAGAAATGGTTGCAGTACTTCTACTATAAGAGGAAGAAAGGAGGAAAACTTGAAGCAACATTCACAGAATCGGTTTGCCTCCTCTCCTCCGCTGTCACTGTTCTCTTCCCTTTCCCCTCTGCTTCTACTCTTTTGTTTCCAGCCTCCTCGCTTTCTCTTGTCTCCTCCTGTCTCATCCACTTGCCCCCTCGCCCACGCCTCCTCTCTCCCCTGTTTTTTTCCTTCCCCACCTCACTTTCGCTTTTCTTGCTTCTTCTCCATCTGAAAATAGCCCTCCATTTACGCAATCATTCCATTTTTCCACTCCCCCCCCATTCCTTTTGTCTGGAGCTAGGTCAACTGAAAGCAACAGGGGAGAAAAAACAAAAGCGGGCACGCGTGTGCGTGAGTCACCAGATCACAACAGAAAGCGAGGAGTGAAGAGAAAAAAAAAACGGATAATGCGACTCACAGTGATGGTGACTGGACGGAGCACGTCGGCGTCTTGTTCTGCTATGTGAAAGCTTACATGTTTAGAGGGAGAGTGTGCTAAAAATGTGGGCTTTAATTTTGTCCAGAGTGAGCTTGATGCGAGCGTAAAGTGATGCAACTATGACGATAGCAAAAACACACACATCTGCTGCCTCACATTCAGGGCTTTCTCTGAGCCATAAAGACACTGTATGGTATCAAAATACACTTGATGAACCACACAAGCTTATTTCATGTTTTATCCTGCACTCTGGCAGCTTCTTATGGCAGCTCCTGAAAATACATTTGACCTGTCCGCGTAGTATGCAGAGCAGGCGGCGTATTTACAACATTGTTGCGAGTCTTGATTGTGAAGGGACTCAAGTGGTCAAAAAGTCATTATGTTTCAAATTCTACTGGCAGCAGCTTTAAAATCTAAAATTTCCTGACGCACCAATCCAGTGCAGGGTGACAGGCAGAATGTAACAAAAACCGCACTTAAATTCATTGAGGAGACATCATGGCAGATGTCTGCCTGGCTTATAGATTATGCAAAATATTTCTACACGTGGGCTTTTAATTTTCAAAACTTGGCAAAACTTTGTCTCAGACAAATAAAAGGTAAATGAAAAGAATTAGCATACAGGTTCGAGAGCCACAGTCATCGCGCTGCATCAGATGGACTAGTTACAGTTCCATCCTGTGGCTGATATATTAACAAAGGTTTACAAGGGCAGAGCACTACATATGTAAGTTTGGCCTTATGGCTGACCTTACAATGCACTTAGTATCCTGTACAGGGAGTAATGCTGCAGCCACTCCTACAAGCCATTTATTCCAGCTAACGACCGTCAAGCACTCATAAATCAGCATTAGGAACCTCTTTCACCCTCTCTCTCTCTCTCTCTCTTTCTCTCCCGCTCTTTCTCGTTTAGTGTCCCCTCTCTTTGGCTCCCTCCTTTCCTCTGATATTTTCTGTCTCATTCTCCCGTGCTTCCTTGTCTTCGCCCTTGTCCACTCATTTTTACATTTTGCCTCTTAGATTTTACATCTTGGATCTTTAAACGTGCGACTCCCATCATCCCGCTGACCTCCTCTCTGTCTGTTTGTCCCTTCCCGCCTCACCCTATTTTTGCTCATCTTGTTCTCCTCTCAAATAACCTCGTCTTCTTTCTGTCCTCTCCGTCTTCCTTTTCTTCCTCGTGGTCATCGCCATTTTCCACCCATCCTGCTGTTTATGCACTGCTTACCTCTTCCCATCTATCCTCTCTCACCCTCTCCTTCTGAAAAATTCCTTTCCCTGCAGACGACATCCCTGAAATGTCTATCCCAGTATTGGCACCTCTATTGATTTTAATTAAGCTAATTAGTTCATTATTTGAGGGATCAAACGGGGGCATCCATTACTGCATAGAAAGGGAGTGAGGGCTGGGGGGGGTAGGGGGCAGTGAAGTTAATATGGTAATGAAGACGATCAATTATCACTCACAGCAAAGTCATTAACAACAACATTAGCATAGTCAACCATCGCAACCCTGTGACCTCTCGTGCTCTCTCTTTCTCACTCTCACTCCCGCTCTGCCTCCAAGCGGCTGCTACACAAGCAAATGTATGTGTGTGCGTGTGTGTGCGTGTGAGACAAAGTGGAGGAGGGGGTGATAAAGGTCACGCAGTTCACAGACTGTTTTTAATGCGGACCTGAATTGAGTTTCCACCTTCTCTCATTGACTTGAGCAGAGCAGTCACTACTTCACAGGGTTAGCCAAGTTTGGAGCAACCGCTGCCAAGGCATGAATGGTATACAGGCTAACCAGGCTTATTCTGCTCTTCATCAGTTCTAGCAAATAAAGCAGCAATAATAGTGCTGAATGCTGAAAGAAAGGACCTCGCTGAGTTGCTGCGGGTATGCATGTATTTGTGATGTGGAAACAGATTAAGGCTTATCTTAATGCATCTGCACAGAACGTGTGGTTGAGGAACTAACCAAGTGCATGAATTCAAAACGTCGAGGTCACTCTGAAAAGCTGCCTGTTTTGTTAATTCCACAAAAGTTCCTCTTTTGGAGATCAAGACGGTTTCATCCAACAGCTGCGCCATGACTTAGAGCGCTCTTTTATGTACTGTTTGGTTGGACTACAGTCAGGGGAGCAAAATGGGCCTTAAGAGTGCTGCTATGGAGGGTGCTCCACATGACAGGAAAAATTATGTTCTCATTAGCGTGGATTAAGTCATGAGACCAATTTTCTCATTTGGTTCTTGAGCCTTCAGATTTTAATAGCCCCTGTTCTGTCGTTTATGGGGAATGTCATAAATAGTCACTTTGTGAATCACACACACAAAAAAAGTGGAGGCTCTCATCACAGCTGGAGATATTCCCGGCACTCAGTTCGCAAATTTGTAGTCGACACTTGTTATAACCTATTTGTTTTTCTCCTTCAGATGGAAATAAGACAAAAGAAATTAGGTCTTTGTTGTTAACCCTCTTTTTAAAAACAAGGAACGCTAACAAGCGTAGCAAATGGGATACTTCCAATTTAAGCCGCAGCACAACAGAATAGCACACATCCCTAACGATGTGTTTACTAGCGTGAGCGTTTTGACTACGTCTGGTATGGTAATAATTTGAGAATTGTGTGGGAATGGTGAGATGGCAGGATGAGTGGATCAAAGAGAGGGCCTGTGATCCCAAATGATCCCTGCTGATCTGTTCTGATCTACACTGATCCCCCTCAGGCCCTCACAGTCTCCCATGCTGCCCTGCAGGCCAGGGGCTAAACTCTGGGAATTAAAAAATCTACCCGGCAGACCAACGACACACACGGGCGGATGCGGACGTGTGCGTACAATGCACGCACGCACCAAAAAACACAAAATGTGCAAAAGTGCAAATGCATATAAAGACATATCAACTGATGATTAACACAGAGGCGCCAAGACCCAAGAGACAGCGGAACAGAGGGAATAAGACTAACATCAGCGTCGTGCGTGTGTCCACTAGTTCAGGTCTGACCTCTGATCTTTCTTCGTACCATCTGCAGCTCACTGTTAGTGCGGCAAAAATATATTGACATGAGCTGACTTATTAAGTTTGACCCAGGTTATTTAGGTTTTCCTAATTATATGTCTCAAATTGGAGGCGTGTGCTTTATTCATCCTCCAACTGTCGCTGGAACCCAAAGTGGGCCAACAAAAGTGTCCTCAAGCAAGATACTGAATCCCTGCCAGCACCAGCAGTTGTTCTGTAGCTGCCCTTCTGCCTTTGACCCGCCTGGAACAGCACGAGTGGAAAAAAGCATTTCTACAGAGATCAGTAAAGTTCCAATTTTATTGCATTATGTGATTATTAATCCTTAAGCTGCCAAAATGACCGTCCAACGAGAGCATAACCCAGAAGATTGAAGGAAACGACTATGAGAAAGCTTCCCAGAAGTTTCCCAAAAAACTCCTTGGCACTCGTATTAATGCTTTTTATTGTAACCGAGTGACACAAAGAGGGTTCAGCATTTTCCGTTTCTTTTTCACTACTCGCTGGAAAGCCAGTTAACCGTAGAAACTGATACTGGCAAGAGCAGCACAAGGACTGGACGTCCACATCCTGCCGCTAATACGGAGTCTGTAAGTGAAACAATGTCGTTCCATTTCTTTGTGATTTTATTGAATTCAAGAGCGATATAGAAATATAGGCAAAGAGAAAACACAGAGAAAATGACACTATAGGGTTCAAAAATAAATTAAAATACAAGTAAAATAAGAGTAGAAAAGAGGCTGTGTTGTAACTGGGACCAACAATGCTATTTTAGAGTTCAGCTGCCACTGTGACAACCAACAATACATCTACATCCTCCATGCTACATCCGTCTGCCAGTGGATGATAGATTGACAACAGGCTAATTGCAGCAGTCTAGAACAGAGAATACAAGCCTTGGATTTCATGATATTATGACCACAAAACAAACTCTGTTTAGTGTCCATTACAGTTCAACCCTATTGTGCATCAACAAGACCATACACTACGATTCAATCAGACGTTAGCCAAGCTCCTATTACAGAGCTCATTGCGTCGTTTACATGGTGGAACGGTCCATAAGTAGCTCTAAATGCTCTTCATTTGATTGGATTTCACATTATGGACATCAGAGCAGAAACACACTGTTGTCCCCTGACTATCCTAATAGACTGTTGAGTGAGGCGGTCCATTTGTTTGTATTTGTTTACCAATCTGGACCCTGAAAACATACAAAGTAAAATAAACAGACATTGAGAGCGTCGTTTAAGACGAGTGAAAATGGAGATTCAAAAGCTCAGAAGATGGGTCGATAGCACGGTAACGAACTATTATGTTCCCCTCGCGCTGTGTCTCTTGGCTGCCAAAAGAAGCTGTTCTTGTCACAAACGATAACAAAACTGTGCAACTGGATGAACTGAAGGACTCTTGGCGACTAATAGAATGTCATTTAATCAGCTTTACACCTCACCTATTCCCTCTAGCTGTATTTTTTTCATTTGCAAAACAGAGCCATATAAATTGGTAAAGTGCCTAAAATTCCATTACTCATAATAACAGATCTGAAAACTAACTAAAGTCCGGCCATTCTCACTATTCAGTGGGCACGCATTATGCTATCATATGCAAGAAACATATATATTGGATAACCTATTCAGCACAGGCATCTGAGAAAGCCCTGTGGAAGAGAAACTGCATAGACATGTGCAGTATTTTTTGTTGCTAAAGCAGTGCCATTGAAGAAAATGAAGTTTTAAATTGATGAAAGTTAAAATGGACAGCTTTGAATGTTGAGAAATGCAAAGCATTGTATTACAGTGACCTTTGTGACCAGTGTAGAGAGCACACAAAGCTAGCCCTCTGACCTTCTCCATAATAGCAGATAAGTACTTTGATGTATAATAGGCCATAATTACTTTTCTCTGTGCAAAATCCACTCAGAAGAGCGAATATTGATGGAGGCTTGGCCATAACTGAAATGGAACAAAGCCTTAAGGTCACTACATCAAGTGGTGACGATGTCTTTATAGTCCTGTCTTGCGTTGATGCAATCTTGAAAAAAAAACTTTTTTTTTTTTAAATGAAAGAAAAAACATTTGGGTAGAGCACGTTAGCATGCAGCCTTCCACCTCCAGTCTGCTACTGTGATTTCCTGCAGAAAATAGTTGGGCCAAAAACCTTAAAATATAGCCACAGAGGACCTTTCTCTGCTTCACGCCTTTTTCAGCCAACATGCAGCTTATCCTGAAGAGTTCGCTGTATCTCTAACACCAGGTCTCAACAAAGAATTTTTGCTATTATGCTTAAAACGGCTCCATGCTCATCCTAATTGCTTTTCTATATTGCCATTCGTCTATATAGTGATATTATTCTGTCTAAACAATGTGGGATTTTCATGGATTTAACTGTGAACCCTATTCAGTGTGATCTCCACTGATTGGATTCTGTAAAGTCGAAGAGGCCTTGGCCTCGAGTACTGTACACAAACAAAGGATCTTGGAGACAATGGTACCACAGAGTAGAAAAGAAAGCCATGAGCTGTTGTTCTCTCTTTCGCTCTCTCCCTCTTGTTTTCTCTCTTTTGAATACATTCTTACCACTGTCCTGTTTATTTATACTTTGTATTTGTGTATAGATGTTGCTCATGGACAGACACTTCATTCCATTGACAAATGCTGCTCCACTTGATGCAGAATACCAAATAAATGTCCCCGGTTTAACCAGGAAGCTGTGAAACTTGGTGGATTGATTAGGTATTCCACACATGTGTACACACACGGGGGGAAGTCATTGCTATCTTCAGGTTGTAGGTTGTAGTGTGGGTACACTGGGAAATACGAAAGCTCTTTATGTACTGAAACCCTCTGTCATAGACACTGTATTTCCTGCAGATGGTTTTCCTGAAGAAGCAAATATTTATTAAGGAGACAAATACCATAAAGATGACAGCAAATTTGTTTAAAATACAGGAATATGAAGGAAAACAATGATTCTCCATCCGGGCCAATTACTTCATTAAGCCAAAATGCTTTAGAGACGTTTGTAAAACCTTACTTCCAAACTATGATCAGAGGTGCATAGCCGCGTTCCACAATTGGAAACCTTGTCGTCAGCCTCCTTCTGCAGATCCTCAATGGTCTGAGCCAGCACCTGGTTCTGGTCTGCGAGGTCATTCACATAAGACCGCAGGAAATTCACTTTCCTCTGCAAGAATAACAGCACAGCAGGATCAAACAGTGGTTTATTTTCTCTGTTTTAACAGGCCGACAGTAGAACCAAACAGTTTCTTTTTCTACAATACAAATTGTTTTATTTCAGTCAAATCAATGACAAACTAAAATTCCTGTTTCAAACATGAGAGCAGTAAACACATAATTCGTGCATCAAAAATTATGCACAACTTGGGTCACTTAGAGAGAAAATCCAGCAGCTTTGCCTAAGAATTACACTGATATACAACTATTTTGTACTAGCTTCGTATGCTCTGGGGGAAACATAATTGCATTTTTACGAACATATGAACACAATATTCATAAGCATCTGCAAAATTTTCCCTGGCACGTGTTCATTTGTTTTCCCCTACAATTTCCACTCATGTGGACTGTGATATGTATATTTATGATTATGTTTAGGCAAATAAAACACATGGTTGAAGTAAGGGGAAGATCGTTGGCAAACATGAAACAAAAAAAAAATGTTTACAACACGCTGGCTTACAGCATGGGAAGGGACACAAAAGCCAGTCTTTGGTGCTGAAAGCAAGCACTAAACCAATCCATCCATCCCCAATTTCCTCTCTGCAACTTCTCACTGTGCTATAACATCACACTACCTCCTCCACTGGGGCCAAAGGTTGCCAACGAACATAAATCGCTATTGCAAATTAGTTGCCATATGAACCAAAGAGACAGAGGTGCATAGACGGTAAGTCATCTCTCTTGGCAAATCAGCGTTTTTTGAAATTGACAGATTAGAGGAGCGAGATGCGTAAGTTCCACAGGAATCATCAAACGTCAAAGTATTGTCAGCTATCACTTTGACACCACTGAATGAGCACAAAAACAGGAACTGTACGCCCCCAATGATGAGCTCACAAGGGAGACATGAGAGCTCCCCAGACAGACTGGGTAACAGAATCTGAAAATGTATGTTTTCATTTTATTTTTTCCACCTTTGCGTCTTTCGGGTACTCCCTCTGAGATTAAGAATATGGCCTCGCAGGGAGATGCACGGGAGGCTGTGATTCTTTCACTTTGTGACAAAAACACACATCTGAAAACAGCCAGCTGTTGTGGCGATGGTGACATTTACGGCTGATGGCCACGGGCTCTGGTTACGCCGCAACAAGCAGCCCATGCATTTTTAACGCCCGGAAACGAGAGCAGCAACACCTTGCTTTTGAGGGAAGTTGAGATATGTAATAGCCTGAAATGGCATCGTCAAACCTGAAGATGCTTTTACATCAGATTTACGGCAGAGTGTTCGCCTCCTGTGGTATATCTTCACTCGCACTGCTTTAGTTTAATATCACATCCAGTTTACGCACAGGCTTGCTGCTAGTAGGACTTTATAGCAGGAATGAATTTCCTGCCCTACTTTCATCAGGAAGCATCACGTTCACGAGGGGTATTGAATCGGTTTTGAAATTTAAAACATTGTTTTACTTTCTGAAACCTCTATGACTCGCCCTGCCAGACAGGGAGGTCAGATACTCTTGGCTCTCATACAGCTGCCCACCTAGGATTCACAGTGGATGACCTCTGAACTGTATTATTAGAAAGGAATACTTTATGAGCAGGCAAGGGTACGTAGTTGGTCAGGGGTTAGGGCAGGCTAAGACACACGTTATTCCCTGTAGCTGCTTTGTGTCTGGAAGAAATGCATTTCTAAGTTTGCATGTTATTGTTTACAAAAAATAGGTCACCCGAACATGCTCCACAACTGACTTAATACATCAAATCCTCACAGTTCTTCTGTACAGCCTTTCAGGTCAGTCTTTCATCTAAAAACTTGCCTGTGCACTTGTTCTTTAAAATACAGGTAGCCAGATAGCGTGCTTATACAATGATCGCAGCTCTGATAAAAGGGGGTGCCACTGAATTTCAGAATTATTTTGCCTTAGAGGAGCACCTGTACATCTGTGTTCATGAACGTCTGTCCCCTACAGCCAAAAAAGTCAACAAGCGGTTTATAACGTCCCCTGACGCATAATATAACACTGATGTATAGCTTCAGGGAGAGTAACTTTACAAAGATGGTAGATGTGACAGTATCTAAGATAACATTCTAAGGTTGACATTGGATTTTAAGCAGTGGAGCTGAAAATGCATCCATTATATAAAACTCAAACAATCTTTGTTTACTGTTTTCCTGCAACAGCCATTCAAGATCACTGCACAAGCATAAGAAAAAATACTTTATGTATACTTTATATGAATTCTTTAATTGGGAGTTTGTCCTAGTGTTTAACATATAAGAGAACATCATAAACCTACAATGGGTTCATGGATGAATGGGCATTGTGTTTTCAATGGACAAGCTTTATGATTAACCGTCCACATCAACCTTTAGGACTTGGGAGCTCTTGGGTTCTAAACACATAACCTTGTTAAAGAGGGCCGCGACTGGGGCCGGCTGACCGAAACCCATCTCTGAAACCTTGTTACACTTGCTTTGATGCACAGCCCAGCTCACACAGGCTACATTCTGCAGCTAAATGATGTCACATGACAATCTTGATGATTAGAAACCTCTCTTTTTTAAATATGAGTGTGGATCTGTGTTCCTGATCTCTGCCGCTCAGATGGAAACCTAATGCAATTTGCCACCTGTTACAAGTGCTGCGGCTTTATGAAAGCAACCCTGCGCTTCCTCCTGTCATTTGTCTGACAAGACAGAGGTCATCTTCTGATGGCCGAGTCACGGTGGACAGGATGCTCTTTGATTTGTATCGGATGGATGATAACCTAATGACAATAGATGCTGACAGAAAACTACAAATCTTGTAGAGACTTTAGGTCTGAATGGGGTCCTCAATAATGCTCTTTGTAAAAACTTAATTTATGCTTTTGTCTGGACCCATTTTTGTCTGTAACCATAAATGGTTACTTATGGAAGCTGCAGAACATCCCCACTAAAATGAGCGTTGATTTAGTCACAGTATCAGTAAGGATTCAGTATTTGACGTCTGATCAGATATTTAACATCACTGTATCCTTACCTCACAGGAAACAAACACACCAAAAGTCAATTTGCAGGAAACATCGGATTATAATCTTTTTTTTTTTTTTTTTTTTTTTTGGTGTGAATAGAGTTGCTGAGAAGTGTTACGGGATGGAAGATTTACAAAACGGCCCATTGAACGACGTCTCATGAATTTTCAGCAGAATGTATATCACATGTGAACTGTTAAATGACTCGGTAATGGTCATAATGGCAGCGGTGGGATTCGAACCCACGCCTCCAGAGAGACTGGAGCCTAAATCCAGCGCCTTAGACCGCTCGGCCACGCTACCGATACGTATGCATACGATACCTCTTAACATTGACTCACCTGCAGCAGTTCCTCTCGGTGTACACCTGTGTCCAGTTCTAGGCATCGCAGCCTCAGCTCGTGAAGTCCTTTGAACTCGTTTAGAAGCTGCTTGATGTTGTTTGTCTCAGTCCCGGAGCTCTGGATGGCAACTTTCAGCTCCATTTCCCCAGAGAGAGAGGTGAGGTTCAAAGTATCACTTCCGTGACCCGACAGCTTCGACCTTTCTCCTGACTCTGTTGCTGTCTTTTGGCTCATAGTTGTGCAAGTTTTCAGCAGTGCTCAAGTAAAGCAGCTGCGCTGATTACGAAACAAACCGCAGGCTTTAAAAAGATAACAAGCTAATACACATAATCCCGTCGTGTCATTCTGGTTAATTCTTGCACAGCTTTATAGTTTACATGATTAGACAACTGTAGAGAAACCTGACAAAAGGCAGTTGTGCGTTTTGAGAGCTTGTAAGACGTTATCTGTGTTACTTTGTGTGAATTACCGCGGCCGGACCAACAACTTGGTCACTATGCACCGTTACTACAACGGTGGACTGTGAATAAATTATTTTCCATTGACATCAACGTTTCCTGTACAGTTTGCCGCTGCTTTGGCGCTGTATGCTCTGATTGGCTCATTCTGATCATTGGCTCCGTAATGGTGACGATTCTGCACACCATTGGTGAGTTTTCTTTAAGGGGCGGGGTACAACGTTACAACCCGGAAATACCGTTTGTTTTCGTCGTATCAGGGAGGATACGTCGTGTTCACCTTTCCCCTGAAACGAAATGGGTAAATATATCTTCGTTCTGATGTTTAGCGAACATTCAAGTCTGCAGTATTTTCTTGTATACACGCATATTTCCACACGGAGCTAAAATCGGGCACGTCGGCTTGTTTTAAAACCAATGTTATCGCCTTCTTGTTGCTGTTAAGTGTCGGTGTTGTGTCTCTAAAGCAGCGTTTGCTGCCTTTTTTCTGCATGTTTGCATCAAAAATCAAATCGATTGCTGATGTCTACCGGTGTGAATAGTGCAAACGGTTCACATGGCCAGCTGCTGTGAATTCGTATTCATAAGCAGTCATCTCCAGCTATGTTTACCAACCGCAACTGTGGATGGTAACCTTGTGACAGTGTGTTCCTTCAAGAGTATGTTATACTGCTCCGCACATAATTCCATTATTCCCCTAAATAATCAGTGCCAGAGATCAAAACCTTCCACATTGAGATTCAAGGCAAAGTTGATCTTATTGATTTTCAAGAGACTACTCACTTCATTTCTCTCATCCCAATCATCGCTCCTCTACTCTTATCTTTCTCTTGGTTATATCTCTCTTTTCCAGTGGCTTTGACTGCACTGCTCTTGCACACTCTGCCAAAACCTAATCCCCACTGTGATTATCACATAATGCTCTTGCCTTATTATCAAAATGGAGCAGATTTGGGTTTTGTTGTTGTTAAAGACTGATGGGCATGGGCTAAAAAATTAAGAGACAATGTCATTATGAGGTGAATGTGGAGCGGCTGATTGCATGACATTGAAGTGTAGGCGCGTGCCTCTGGAGCTAAACACTTGGTATAATGAGTGTGTTTTTAAGGGAGTCATTGAAGTTAAATTGGGCTATGAGCTCACTCTGGGGTCATAAGGTCATTTTATACAGTTTCCGGATGAAGGCAAGTGATAAAGGCAGTGGGGTTATCTGTGCACTTATTTGGAAAAAAAATTCCACCCTAGATGGATTAGCTATATATATCATTTAACAGTACTTCCACTATTTCATTTCTAGAAGCTATAATCAGCAAATATTAAGCATATTAGTGATTAAATTACTACAATCAATTCATTATTTAATATCAGTTTATTTTTGGTCATTTCAGTGCTACACTAAAATCCATAATTATAGGATTCATATAGAGTCATAGAAATGACAACTAGCTTTTATTACAGTTAGGTGATGAGGATATTCTCTAAACATCCATGTGCACAATTAAAAGCCTGTACCTCAGATTCAGTTACATTTTTTTTTTTCATGTTTGCAGAGCACTAGCTGTAATTTGTACATTGCTAGAAGGCTTTTCAGGGCGTCAAAAATCTAAATCAAGACATTAAACTTGAAACTGAGATGAGAATGTAACATGTCAACATGTCATTAGGGGTTACAGTTTGCAGCACCAATCCAATTTCCCAAATCATTCACCAATTCACATCGAAGATACATTTTGAACAGCACCATCTGTACAGCGGGTTTGACTGAGCAAACTTTTAGTCTTCTTACAGTGGCCTTCACACTCTCGTAGATTTTACTGGACACAGAAACAGCTTCCCCTCAGTTTAGAATTTTCCACTCCCACAGACATTTTAACCGTTGCACAGACTTTAAAAAAAAACAGACAAAGTGTTTTATATTTTATTATGCCAGTGTTTTTCATGCATAAAGAGAAGCTAAGAAATGTGCTGATCAAATATTCCTCAGTATAACTTTTTCTATTTGCATGAGGTGAGGCCCCAGTGATCTCTCATTGACTCAAAAGAAAGACACAACTTTAGTTTTCCCTTTTATTAGCTGTTCCGCTTTTTCTTCCTCGTTCATTGTGCCTCTCTGCCCTCTAAATGTTTCATTACTTTTTAAGTTGTTTTTTGCAAGCCCCTGTACTTATTACTCATACAGCCTTAGCATACTGAACCTTCGTACTCATGAAATCAATTAATTCTCTTAAATAATTTACCTTCTGAGCAAACCAGATTAAGCAGAGCACATTTTGTGTGTGTGTCAGATGTGCTGCTCTAACTGATGTGTATTTTTTTTTTTTTTTTTTTGTGTTCAGGCATTAACTTGGCCCTCGCCCTATGGTGCGGAGGAGTCTTGGGTGATTAGAGAAAGAGGAGAGCCTTGATAAAGCATTAGTGTGTGACGCACACACACACACACACACAGCCTGAAGACCCCTCTGTGCATTTGCACACATTCATTTTTCATGAAACAGACTCATAACAATTAGTCTGGTTACCGCCTGGGTAATCTTAGCGTCCCCGTAATGCCTGTGGTCTGCTGTATGACATCACTCTCTTAAAAGTTCTAAATCTGACATTCTCATCCGTTTTCATAGTGAGGACATTAGCAGGCCACGGCTAATAGGGCCGCACTCGTTCCTGGCGAAAGAAGGGCAATAAAGTGAGGGAGCGGGAGAGAGAGAGAGAGAGGGAGGGAAAGAAACGAGACGGGAGTGCTCAGAGAAATAGGTTTTATTCACCCGAGCTTTTACACAAATTAATTTACATGAGCGAGAGAAGAAAATGTAAAGTTGTAATCCGGCATGCTTTGCCAATGCGTAGCCTATTTCTCGCTACAAGCATCATAGAAAGCCAAGTGAACGTTTATGCATTATTTCAGCAAATATATTATGCTAACAACCATAGCTAAGTGCTTAGGAATTTGAGCACTACGCTGCGCCAGGAGCTAAATCGAGACTTTTGGACACACACTTTCCAACTGGCATGGAATGATAGCCCTGTGTGCCGCTTCGGAGCACTTGTCCGCTGCAGAAAAAGCAAAACGCAATCCCCCAGAGATATTCCACCTTCCCAGCATCCCTCAGCCTCTAGTCCCCTGCCCTAAACACCTCTCATCCCCCTCCCTAGACGCCAATGCCAAGGTCAAGAAGAAAGTGCAGCCTTCCTCTGTCTATAGGCTATTCCCTAGATGCCCGCACCTCAGTATGGCTGAGCCGTATATGCTTCAGGAATGTTCCCTCCTCCTTTATTGTGACCGCCAGTCTCAAGGTCAGCTCCTACGGAGAGGTTTGTGCTTATCTGTTTTTCCCCTCCCTCGGTTTTCTCCTTAGCTATCTTTGCCCCCAGTTTTTTTCCTCCCTTCACTGTATCAGTAGACAGTAGTTCAGAGCTCCCAGCTGGGGGTTTCATGACGTGCTGTCTGACGTGTCTGTCTCTTTGTCTATCGTCTTTCTGTTGGGTAGCTGTCATTACAGCCCGTTGTCTAGTTTTCAGAGGATCCAGTGCAGCTGCGAGGCTTCAGTCTGATGCTCTGTACACAACTGCTGCCGCCTTCCTCACACTGGTCGTGGCCCCTTTGCCTTGAAGCTATGTTGCAGCGTGTTCCCTGTTAGATTGGATATTGTTGCTGTTGTTATCTGTAAGCTATGGCCGTCAGCCTTGAGTCAGTGTCTGAACAAGATGCACAAGCTCAGGGTACAAGGGGAGAAAAAGACTCATCTGACCCGAATCAAAATACCCTTTAATATTCTCAGGGAGATGTTTTTAAAGCATTTCATACAGCCCCAATTGAAAGGCAAGACCCCAGACTTTTCAGGCGATTCCCTGTTGCTTTTCATCGAACTCCTCTAACCTGCCCTCTGACTCTGTCGGTTGTCCGCCACCGACTCTCCAAGAGAGGGCATTTTGTCTCCAGGTCGGTCGGTTGGCTGACCCGCGAGAGAATCATCAAGTCAATATATCTCATCAGGTGTGTGTGCGTGAATACATCAGAGCGAAAGAGTCCGTCTGTGTGTATCGCTGTATGCTGCAGTGTCTGTCCTCTAACGCACCCCACGCCAGCACTCTGTAAATACTGGCATTGACTGTGACTTTTGACTATTACATAAGGAACATGGATTTCCAGCTGTCCACGGTAAAAAACCCTGTAAATTCAAATGCTTAATTTTTATAGGCAGCCCGGCATTGACTGAAGTGTCTGCTTGTTATATATTTGGCAAGTGCTGCAAGTCTGAAGGGAAGCTGTCAATAGCAATCCCAGCTATTGATATGGCAGTGGGCAGGAGATGTTACTTGGCCCCCGACTCCGGCATCCCTCTGATCCCTCTACATCATAATTACATTAATATTGACAGACCCTTGACAATAGTCACATTACTATTGATAGGTGGCTGTCAATACCGTGTTTCCCCAAATAAAACATATTCATTCATAACTTGTAAACTGCTCGATAAAAGGCTTTGAAAAGAATATTGGACCGGCCGGGTTTACTCTCCCGAGAGGGCTGCTGCTGTGACGGGGATATCCACCACCTGGCTGTGTGTGTGTGTGTTTCTGTGTGTGTAACTGTGAGCTGATAGATTAATTTAGCGGTGTATTAGAGTGCTGCATAGATCTACCCTTGACATACATGCATAGTCACACACACACACACACACACACACACAAACACACACAGGGACATAATCTGCACTTTCTCCCATCAAGGAAAAACTTTCAGATTAAGCTAAACAAATGGAGCCTGTTTATTGGTTACCATACACATTCAGACTACCTCTATTTTTTTTTTTAATCCAAACTCTACTTCCATCACAGGCGAGGTTCTAGTCACTAAACATGGCAGCATTTCAAATGCAGCTCAATGAATTTGTCACACCTGCTTACTTCAGCGTGAATTCACTCTTTTTTCATTCATTTGCTAATTCTAACTTAGTTGGACGGTGTATCCCGGCTCTATTGAAACATCCTGAATACACAGATGGTCCTGTGCGCCACAGTAAACCCGAGCATTGCCACCGCACATAAGAATGTTTTTTTTTTTTTTTTTTTACCTCCTCGAGAAACGTCTAAAGTGACCATCATCTCTCTCTCTCTTTCTGTCAAAACTGCCATATTTACCCGGCTGAAATCTCTTTTAAAGCCTCGTGACAAATCCTGTTCAGCGAGACACAAAAGCCACTGTCAAAAAAAGGCCTCTCTGTCTCTCTCTCTCTGTGGGCCTCTTGCTCTGTCTCTCCCTGCGTTAGTTAGTCTCCCACTTCTTAAGCGTTTCATTTGAGGAAAGGGCAGATAAAACCGGGGGAACTGTGAGCAGTTTGGAAACGTGTGCGGCGCAAAATAGCCCAGACGTCACAATTGTGAGATCCCATATGGAGTCGACTCTAGGGGGAGGAAAATTGTTCCACATTTGGCAGATGTTTACGGTGTACCAGAGACTGTGCCGTTAGCCTAATCCCTAGTGATGTGATTTGTACACACACCCCTATCTCCAGAGGGCGCAGGCACCAAGAGCCCCTGGGCTTCGCCTCCTCTGTGTATGTGTATGTGTGTGTGTGTGTGTGTGTGTGTTGGATTGTGTGTGTTTATACACTGGAGAGAGTAGTCTAAGACCCCCTGCTCCTCTGCATTGCGCAGCTCAAAGGTTGCATTAAGGACGGGTTTTACATGTGAAAAGTGATTTCCGCTCCTATGTATAAAGAAAAAACAACCCTCCAAACAGGATGGGCCTCACCTCTGAGGCTTCATTCCTCCAAACAGCCTAGCTGTCCTTTAATAGTTGTGCCTCTTTATATACTTGGTTCATGACTTTGATAAATAAAGTATGCCGTTACGTGGACGTCAGTAAGTTATTTAATAATGTAAAGTCATGAGACATTCAAGTACTTGATCTGTGGCACTTTTTGGGAAGGTTCAGGGTGTTTTTTTTACGACTTTCTTCTTAGTTTTTGTAGTTTGGCCATCATTGGGGATAGCTTTTTACTCTCCTGTTCCATTTGTTTAAAACCATTCTGATCACTTATAAGGGTGCCCTTGAACACTTCAGCAGAAAGCCATATCATGACATCAAGGAAGGATGTCCTGACAAAACAAAAATAAAACCCAGGCTGTAAAAATAGTCCACTTGTGAAAATCCTGAAAAGCATGATTACCGCATATGTCCTTGTTTTTTATGTTATTCCAACAGGTTTGGAAAGCGAGGACAATGAAAAAAGGACATCAGGAAGTTCAGGTCCAGAAGCTGACCCGCAGACCCCGGTATTGCGCATCAGCCAGCTGGATGCCCTCGAGCTAGACTCGGCCCTCGAGCAGCTGCTATGGAACCAGTTCTCCCAGTGCTTCCAGAACTGCCGCCCGGGTCTGCTCACCCCGCTGGAGCCTGAACTGAGGGCTCTGCTCCAGCTGCTCCTGTGGAGGTTCACTCTGTATTCTAGCAGTGCCACTGTGGGCCAGTCTTTACTGAGCCTGCGCTACCACAACACCCTTTCCTCGTCTCCCCGTTACAGACCTCTGTCCCGCAGGCAGAAGTTGGGTCTGGCCCTGCTCGCTGCAGGTCCGCGCTGGCTTCAGGAACGTTCCCACACTCTGCTGCTGTGCTTGGGTTTGAATGCAGGTGGGCCCTCATCTGAAAGAGACGGTAGTTTGCTCCAGCAGGGCCTCCGCAGTTGCCTGAGCCTTGTTTCTAGTATCGCCCAGGTCGCAAGCCTCGTCAACTTCCTCGTGTTCTTAAGGAAAGGTCGCCATCCTGTCCTGGCCGAAAGGATCATGGGAGCTCACGCGGTTTTCAGCAAGCCCAACGTGGCCCGGGACATATCCTACCAGTACTTGAACCGCGAGCTGCTCTGGCACGGCTTCGCCGAGTTCCTCATCTTCCTGTTACCGCTGATCAATACGAGGAAAGTGAAGGCAGCAGTGTCTTCGATTGTTTTTGGGGCAGGAAGCGCCGATGGGGAGGGAGCACCGCAAGGGCAAGAGGTGTTCAGAGAGTGCGGACTGTGCGGAGAGTGGCCGACCATGCCTCACACGGTGGGCTGCCAACATGTTTTCTGCTACTACTGCATCAAAAGCCACAGCATTGCAGACGCTTACCTCACCTGCCCCAAGTGTGGCGCAGAGGCAGGACAGCCTGAGCTGGTCAAGATGCAGGTGGAGATGATTGGCAGGTGATGATGTGAGAGTGAGACTCATTGAAAGTAGCATGGTGGTTCATATCTTTATAGCTGAACAAATGGAATACACACATGCAGCAAACAGACTCATAACTGACCCCAGTTGTATGATTATGAAAATGTATCTTAAAGTTTAACTTATTTTGATTAAAACTTTATAAATAATTAACCATTTTCACATAAAGATATTTTGTAAAGACAAAACAGGAAGTATGAAGAAAGGGGTTCAACAGTGCCTCCTCTGTGCGCATTCCTCCCTTTTGGAAGATTTACACAGTAGTCGTGTCTGAGTTTATGACAGGACTTCAGTCTTTATGATGTCTGTCTTTTCTGAACACACATCGACCCTCTGTGTTTAATGTATGTGTGCATATATTGACAATCGTCTGCCCCTTTCGTTTCTCCGGCTGGACTTTGGACAGAACTATTTGTCTTTGGTGCACTGGACAGACTACAGAGAACCACACAGAGCATATATTTGATGAGTGAACGTGTTGATTTATGCTCCAAATTGGCTGTGTGTTAGTGCGTGTGTGTGTGTGTGTGTGTGTTTGTTGAAATGGGAATATTTGTTCTGATGAAAAATGCAGAAAGTCAGCTGAATAAATAATGGGAGGAATTTCTGATGCCTCTCATCATGGCCAAATTAGCATTTGTTGTGTATTTTGTGCCTAAATTGTATTTCAACATCATTAAAATTGATAGAGTGCTACCTCTTGGGTGTTTATTTAGTTAAGTGGAGGAGAGAGAGATGAGGGAAAGTTATAACAATCAGCACACTTCTCTCTAGACAGGCCCGGTCGTTCTAACTCCCATTATCCGTTTTCACAGCACCCCAACATGCTCAAGATCAAGGGGGCAGCCGGGGGCTTGGATTGACTCTCACACACACACACACACACTTGACAGCCAGCCTCTCTTTTCCCTTGGCCTTTCTCTCTTTTGCTGCCTTTCCATCTCTCTCCCTCTGTAATCTCTAGGGCCCTCGCCCCTATAAGACTGTAGTAAACTGTACCAAAACCCTGGCAGTCGTCTCCTTCCTCGCAGGCGAATTACTCTCTAATCCCTGTAATGAGTCCAAAGATGCTTATTTATGCTGGAGTTAACCTCCACCAGTGAGCCCAGCCCCGGGCCAAACGCACCCCAGCTGAGTGAAGCCTTTCCTGGGCTGACAAGAGAGGAGTCGGGGGGTGGGGGGGGCTACCTCCCACCTCTCCTTCCCTCCCCCTTCCTCCCCTCTCCCACTCTGATCACTAGGGCTTAATTGCTGATTGCCGAGACGATCAATCGGAACTGCAGGCGTGATAGAAAGCCTATTGCGGAGAGCTGGTCTTAGATCTGCCGGCTCGGACAGACGTGCACACACTCGCACTCAGATGAGGTTAATGTTTCTGTTGAGCAGAGAGGATAAAGCATGAAATATTTGTCCTCGTGAGGTGCATGAATGCCCTGAAGAATTCTGGGTCGGTGTGCTGGCTGATGTTAAATTATTTATATTACTGACCGACGTGATCTTTATTTCTCCTAGAACTTCCAAAGGACTGTAGAGTATATGTGCCAGAGTATGTGTCCTTGGTGTTAATGCAAGGCCAAGATTAATGAATTGTATGGTTTAAAGCGCATATAAAAGTATTGAAATAGCCCCTCGTTGGATTAAAAGAAAATGTACACCTTGAGGTGGGGGTTACAATTCTAGATGCTGATTGGTTTAGACATACTCAGGGGTCCCCTCTCACATCAAGGACATTTTGACTAATGAAACCTATAGCAATGCATATAGAATAAAGCCTGAGACAGGGAAGTGCATTTGTCAATATTTTATGCACTACATTACATTAATGTACAGCAAGTCTCGGAAAGCGAGATTAAGGAGATGTTTGAGATTAGGGATGCATATATGATCAACCATAATGCCGCAGGGACTTGTCATTGTCTTAACATTCAGACCGACTTACAATCCAAACCTTTTTGCAGATATTACTCTACAACTCTAACTGAAGTCCCCAATCCTCAGGAAGGAGAAAGATAAAGAAGAAACAGTGCATTAAAGTCTATTAATTGAGTTAGGCCGTGGATTGAATTAGTTGGAAGTTGGAACAGGGCTCTGGACTTAAGGAAGGTAGCTAGGGCTCCGTTAAGCCTATCTGTCTTTGGATCTTTTCTAATTCACAGGCTCCGCGTGGAGAAGAAAAAGAGGAAGAAGCCCAGATTCCCAGCGGCTATGCAAAGCAATCTGCACATTCACACGCAGCCATTTAGGGAGCAAATTGGCCCTGTGCCCCCTCTGACGAAGGTTTTAAGAGAAAGGGAATTAGGGCGTTGAATCCCTAACTAGATCTCCTTCTTTGATGAGCCTCTTTATCCGCCTGTCCCTCATCTCCATTTCTTTGATGTTAGGCGTTGATTTTCCTGATTAAATAGTTTTTAAAGTAAAAAGCTCTTCTCTGGGCTCTGTAATACCGGGTACTTTACTGTACCTATTGTAGGTTCGTTTGTGTGCATGCTTGTTGAATGGTCCATCTGTGGTATTCTTTAATTGGAACAGAGCCCTTGGCTTGCAGATAATAATAAGGATAGTACAATAGCTCTGATTCGTACATGCATATTTTTCTCTGAGAAAGAATGTTATCATTTAAGCTTATGCCTGGCTTTTACCTCTTCATTTGAAATAGCTAGAAGGACTCAGGAAGCCCAATGCATCACTAATGAAATTAAGGAGTAAAAACACCTGTGCTTTCTCACTTCAACAAAATTCCACCTCGGATCCATTCGCTCATGGTGAAGGCTTTTACCTACTTTTCAACAGGTAAGGGAATTACATCCCTCTTGTAATGGGGAGGTATTTCCAATAACTGACATCACTTTCAAAGAGCGAATGACATTATTTTCGTGCCAAGAAAAGATGAAACAAAAAAAATGCTCCATTTATTTGCCGACACCTCAGAGGATTTTTGACACCTGTATATATATGTCTTTTTTTTCTTGTGGCATGTCCAATATGTCAATAGGAGTTACAAGTATCTCTCATATTTCATCTATTCAATAAAAGACATGCCAAACATAAAACACCAAAATTCCTCCAAGGTAGTGAAATCCTAGGTGTGCTCGAGTTCAGGGCTGCAGCCGCTGCAGGTACCTGTGTTATGAGAGTTCTTTCAACACCTGCCGGGCTTTGGATACCACCGGGCCCAATTATCTTAGTCTGCCTCCTCTTCTTAACCACCTCTTCAGTCTAACAGGTCAGGGGGACAATCAATCACAGCTAAAATAAGGAAGTAATTTCCTGAGCTTTCATCGTGATGTTGAGGTTTTGTCTGGTTGCATTTCGCACCTTGCGAAAGATGGAGCCGCGCTGGTTTGAGAATTTATAGAATTTGGCCTTTCCTTTTCTGTTCTCGAGACCCAGGATAATTTGAGATCTATATGGGATCTATATGTTCACCTCAATACGTGCAGCTTGCGAGAGCAAACACAAAGATCAAGAGAATACACTAAAAAGGCCTGTATCTTATGATGCACGTCGATAAAGGTTATGTTGCTGTATAACTTAAAAAAGTTTAAATGTAGGCTGTATCCTCCTACTCCACATCAGAAACAAAGATATCCCTGACAGCATGCATACAGTCACGGATGTGACTGGAGACTTGTTATCCTGCATATCTATCTATTTATTTGTCCGCTACCACTAAAAATGTGTTGAATATAATATAATATAGTTGATCCATTTTCTGAATGTTCTACAAACAGATCTTTTATTGCACGCATTATAAATCTGTCTGATGTGGACGTCGTGATGCACCATGGACCGCAGTTTTCCTCGCCGCTCACACTAAAAAAGACATGGTAAAATTACTGGACGACTGAGGCATTTGAGCGCATTGAATAAAAACACCAACCAGACACCAGCAGTTTTCACCTTATTTTATATTTCACATCCTTTTATTCTAACACAGAGCTAAAGGAGATGGAAGCAAACTTTACCTGACCTGTCCTCTGATTGGATGAGCTAGGACAGGAGTAGCGAGGGGATTGGACAAACGACCAGAGGGCATCATGGGGGATTATTCACAGGTGTGTTGCGGCGCGCCTGGGGTAAGATCTGCCAAAGCCAAGCCTGTTTGTGTGTGTGTGTGCATCCTGCAGTCTGTGCGTGTGTTTAGCCATCTCAGTCGTCTTCCTACTGATGTCTAGAACAGACTAAATGAGCAATAATCTGCACACATCCCTCCAGATGTCCCAGTGAATTTCCTGTGGCTTAAGGCGCCAGCTGAGCTCTTTGAAAGTTTTGATAACTTCTGCAAATGTGATTGAACCTCTGCTTGTTCAGGAATGTGGTGCAGGACACAATGTGCTTACTCCTATTTCCCCTCAAAGAGATGAAAAAGGAGGCATGCGCTCGGCTCCGGTGCTAATACACCTATTGGTGCGACATGGTCATGTGCACTTTTTAAAGAAGACTGTTAAAGAAACATATTTGATGTGTGGTGCACATGCTGAGAAATGAAATTTTAAAGAATATTGTTCTTATAGACGATTTTAAGTTGTGTAAGATGAATATCGGAACGTTCACATTTGGTTTGTCTTCAGCTTTCTGATGTGCAGATTATATGCAAAGTCACACAGCAGAAAATCTTTGTGTTTCTGTCTCTTATTGTTTAGCTCTTTTTGTCCCGACAATGTGGTGAACTGATACTCAGGCTATAGACTCGTTTCCATAAATATGTACTGTTATTGGGGGGGAAATGCCTCTGATCATTGCGCAATCAGCCAGAAGTTGTCAGCAACAAGAGAGGAAGAGAGTGGAACAGAGCTTTATTCCCCACCAGCTGTCAATCAGTGCAACTGCGAGGCCCTCATTCCACACAAGCAACCAAGTACAAGCAGGAGCACATGTTAAGTGACATGAATATTTGATAATGTCCTGCCAATCTCACTAATATTACTTCAATTCATTGACAAAATCTAATATTTAGATTCTCAGAGATATGTTTAGCACAAAAATATGTAAGAATGTACAACAGATGGGGATGGAGAGAATTTTCAATAAAGCAAGCAGCATCACGTGGGCCTAGAAAGAAGGTGCATGTAAAGATAATATGGAGTTTCTGTCGGGGAAAGGTAACAAGAGGAATTTATAAATTACATGTGTAGGCAACACACCGAACAATGAGAACAGCAGGCAGAAAAAGCCTAACCCTGTTAAGCATGAGGCTGCTGGGTAATGACAATGTATTTGTGCATTTCAGCATCTTGGAATCTCCGCCTTGCCGGGGAAGGAAGAAATATAATTTTTGTGGTTGCCATGGATACCTGTGTGTGAAGGTTTTGCTGCGAGTCTCGACTCCTCCAGGAGATCAGCGAACCGCATGTGTCAACCAGCATTAACCTACTCGGTCCAACAGATGCACACATGCACGAGGAGGAACAATAAACACACACGCACAAACATGCGCATGAACCCTCTCATCTGCAGTACAGCGCGAACCGAACTGCAGCCTCTGAACACACAAACACACGGTTGTGAGTGGAGCTATGCGTTGTCGGGGCTGATACACCCTTGAGTGAACGCAGAGCTGCAACCTGAAGAAAAAACTTTGATTATGATGTCGTTCTGTTGTACTACATGAGGTCTGAACCTCCACTGAACAGACTAAGTCCTCCCTGCTGAAGAGTCTAATAGTGCTGTAGCTTAATATGTAGAGCATTAAGCCAGGGTTAGAGGACTGTTCCAAGTGGGACCATGTCAACTAAATTATTCATTTACATTCCTGTAGCACCCACCAAATTAATATATATGCATACTTTAGCTGACCCCGTTAGAGCAGGGTCAAGTATAGTGTGGCATAATATACAAAATATAGCTTGTGCCTGTTAGCGCCTGACGTTATGCTGGTGTCTTTTTTTCCTCTCTTTATATAATTTGAACTAAATCCTTGAAATAAAACCAATATTTATTATCATCAGTTCGTGGTTTGGCAAAAGTGCAGTGCCCTCCTCCGGGAAGTAATGCTAGATTGTTTAATAACTGGACAGATTTAGAAAAAAGGACCCAAACTGAGGCCCCGGATTTTGTGAAATTCTAACTTAGACTCAGCTCTCTGGCATTTCCATAGTCTCTGTTTTCATCCTCTTCACAAACATGCCAGACTTTTCTCTGTAGGGCCCCTAACTGACACTCTGGGTTCGTTGTCAAGTATTATGTTCTCAAGTGTTTGTGCTTGTCTTCTGCGCCAAGCTGCTGGAGTCCTCCCTGCCCCATCCACAAAGGCCTACACAACATTCAGCAGTCATATCTCTGCTTGTCTATCTGCGAGCCCGGCGTGTTTTCCCTCAAAGTCAAATTAAAAAGGTATGCCAGAAAAGAGAGCGTATCTGCAATTCAGAACACATTTTTCTATCAGACAGGAGATATATTGCCGACTAAGTATTGTCAGATGTTGGCAAATTCCACATATTTTTCATATCCGGCCCCCTGAAACTTGGGGCCGCTTCAAGACTCAAGGCACATCATCGACAAAGACTCTGTTTGACCTGAGGAGCACAGGCAGAAATGAACTAAATATCCATTCTGTTTTCTACAAAAATATTTTCTCTGATATAAATGCAATATCACCGGCCATAAATCATTTAGGAATTCATTTGGAAATCATTTGAAAAACACATTTATTTGTGTGTGTGTGTGTAGGGGGGGGGGCTTCATCAATAAACGTAGCTCCTGTGGAAAGTTTTATTTATATATTCATGCATTCAATAGATTCAGTTATTCATGTATTCACTCATTCACAAGGCCTAGTCTGTATATGCGTCAGGCCTGTGTGTGTGTGTGTGTGTGTGTGTGACCTGCGGCGTGGTCCTGCTATGCTGCGGGCTAGTGCTGTTCCCCAGGGGGCTCTCATCTTTTACTGAGCCCTGACAGAAGATGGAGGCTGGGAGAGGGGTCCGCTGCATTAAAAAGCCTTTACCTAGCTCTGATTTATCACCCCTGCCTCACACACACACACACACACAATCACACGATCACACGCACACAAACCTGCCTGCCAACCCCACACCATCTCACCATTCCTCGCCGCAGCTCGACTCTACACTCTATCAAACACACAGACATATAGGATGCATGCACGCACACACACACACACTCAACGGACACACATTCACACACCATCAAACACATACTCGTTCCATCATAAGATGGCTGCCTCGGAGAAAGAGTGAGGGAGCGAGGCGCTGCACTGCACCGCAGTGGTGATTTTGCATTTTAATGGTACCCCTCCTCTCCTCCCTTCACCCCTCTCTCCCCTCAGCTGGTAATTCTGGTGTGTCGCAGGCGGGCAGGCGGCAAGCCACCGGCTACCTCACCACAGGAAGACAGAGCGACACAATTACAGGACAGCATTTCCTGGGTACGTCACCTGCAAACGGCTGCATTTGAATGTGACAGTCACTGAGGAGGTGAGGGAGGAGACCAGGGAAAGATGTGTGTGTGGGTGAGTGTGTGCGCGCACAGTGGGAGGAAGCAGACTGTCATTACACCACAACAAGCAACATGGACTCCTAGAGGACAGCCTCCGCACACGCACACACTATATGAACCTTTAATTGCACATGAAGACACCTGCACACACACACACACACACACACACACACAAAGAGACAGACAAGGAAAAGAAACATTTGCTCGCAAAATTCAAAAACCGAAGCTACACGCATACACGCTAAACTGAGACATGGACAAAGGTGAATACCGCTTTTAAAATGCTCTTTCACAAACACAAAGATACGCACACACACACACACACACGCACACACAAGGCTGTCAACAGCACACACACGAAGAACACAGCACTTTGTCCTTGAGAAGGTCCAAGACTTGGTAATCATATTCATTCATTCATTCATACATATGGGTGGAATACATTTGCTCCATCCCCGCTTGAGTTATTGCATGAGCGCTGATAAAAACTGGGAACAAAAAAAAAAGAAAAAAAAAAAGAGGAAAGACAGGGAGTGAATTTAATCTCTGAATAAAAACCTTTATTTCCAACGCAGATTAATGCAAGTCGACTGCACAAGAAGCTCTATGTTTAGCAGGACTAATTTCTGTCATTGTAGCCTTTTATGCCACCCCTAGTCAGTCATGGTACACCAGGTAAAATCAGGGATTTGCATGAGACTCCTGCACAGGACAGGCGAAGCACATTTGGCTGCGAGCGGCAGGACACACTGACTTACATTTTTCTGGTCGTCATTCAACGGTTGCTCCAGTATGAAACAGAAACAAAAACTAACTCATCTGCTCGTCGATGCTTCAGCGCTTGCTCACACCTGCAAACTGTAATGTTATCTTCGACTCAGATCCACAAGATTTTGACTCGAAGCAAACAAAATTAAACTTTAAATCAAAACTGCTTTAATTAAAATGTACTGTGTATAACCTGTCATTATTAAAGACGTGACGTTGCAAGAATTCAATAATTTGGTGCTTTTGATGTGTGTGTCTGTGCTGAAGTGTGACAACCAGGGCAGCAAAGGAACTGCAAAGTGGTGAAGAGGCATTTTCTACCAAGTCTTATAGCTTACTTGTGTGTGTGTGTGCGTGTGTGTGCATGATCCAAGCAAGCAAGCACGCATCCGATGAGCTGTGGTGTGAAATTTGGACCTTTCGTGCGCACACATTAGCCAATGCTGCCTTAGACGCCGGGATAATAACAAAAGCAAGCTACTCCTCCGTCAGTGAAAGCGCGTGTAGTACTACAGGCGTATGTTTGTGGAGGAAGAGGAGGTGGAGGGGGAGAGATTTCTGGTAATGGAATAATTTCTCACTTCTTGTAATAGAGGTTGCCGGTGTTAAAAGATGATAATAACACTGTCCGAGAAAAGAAGTCAATCCTGTGTTCAACTTCTAACTATGAATTCTTGAAGCAGTGCATATTCACAACTGGTGAATGCAATCACATTCACAGCTCAAGATTTATTTACTATACGTGTCCGTATGATACATAATCAAATGGCACTTTCAGACAAGCTCTTTCATGCATGTTTTGTGTGTGTGTGTGTGTGTGTGAGTGTGTCATAGCAGGAAAATTCACAGTTGCAGATCAGCTGCACATCCCCTTCACTCACTAGTTTACAGTGACATGTTTGTAATCTGTCTGTGTGTGTGTGTGTGTGTGTGTGTGTGTGGATGGGCCTGATTTGCTCGGCATATGAAGTCATTTGTTTTTAAAAGCAGCAACATTTTGCTACTAATCTGTGTGTTCGAGTGCGTGTGTGTTTGTGTGCGTGTATATTACTCATATTGCGAGGACATAAATCTATTTACGCAGCCCCAGTGTGGGGACTTGACCTCCTTATGGGGACAAAACACAAGTCACCATAATGTAAATCATAAAATTTTAGGGTGAAGACTTGACTTGACTAAGGTTAGATTTAGGTTAAGGGTTAGTGGTTATGGTTAGGGTTAGGGTAAGTCTCCAGGAAATGAATGCATGTCCACGTAATGGCCTCTGAAGTGATGGAAACACTACTGTGTGTGTGTGTTTGTGTGTGCGAGCTGAGGAAATGGAGGTTGAGAGGAAGGCTGCTGCAGCTGTTGCTTCCAAAACCATAATTCATTGTTGGGAATGCTACAATCTAGATTACATCTCTTGGAGCTTAAAAGTGTATTTTCCCATAAACAGCAATCTGCAGCTCATAAAAATTAATTCTGCTTTAGCATAAACAATCTCCTTTTCCTCTCACCCCTGCGCATGTGTGTGTACGCATGTGTGTATACATGTATTTGTCCACATGGCATAAACAATCGCCTACTCCTGTCAGGAGCACAGAGTGATCCATCAGTTTCTCCACGGAAAACCAATTTCACCGGAGATGTTCAGTTTTTCACAGACACACACCACCTATCCTCGCAGAGGGAGAGAAAAGTGGAAAAGAGAGAAAGACACACACACACACAGAGCGAGAGAAGTGAGGAAGATAAAGAAAGAGGAAAAGAATGGAGAGGAAATGGAACAGAGAAGAGAGGGAAACATGGAGCAAAATTGAAAGGGAAGGATGGGGGGAATAAGAGAAAATAAGAAAGACCCGTCTTGCTGTGTTTAATAGGACACACTGTTATTTGCTGTCTCATCAGTTCAGTATAATACGTAAAAACTGTTCATCTGTTGCCCTGCACTCATATGCACTACGAGTTGACACACAGTGCCTGTCAAACAGGCTTTATGTGACTGCTCGAAAAAAAAAAAAAAGCCACAGTTTCAGTCTCTACACAGTGGTGTTTGCAATAAAAAAAAAGGAATAAAGATGAAAGACTGGGAGAAAAAAAGCGCATTTTCTCGCTTTTGACCGTTAAAGCTTGAAGTGTGGAATTATGAGCGAGGAGCAAGGCATGCCGTGGCGGCCCAGTTTTGCCGCGTTGAAGCGGGCAGATGACAACATAATTACAGAGTCATCTCATAACACGTGATTAAACAAACAATGCATGTCGTCTCCTCCTAAGGTCCCCGTCTCTGGCGTCTTTTGTTTCCATGCATGTGTCTGCTGAATAGCGGTGTTGCATGTGTCCGCGCTCATGGGAAGGAAAAGGAGGTGAATCCACGCGTGTACGCGAGCGCAGACATGGCCAGACGGATATATTGTATGCAGACAAATAGGCGACGGACAGCAGCCTAATGTATCTTTGTAGTAATGGGCTTAAGTTAAAACAAGATGAGAAAGGCCTTCATTTTAGAGGAGCTGCATTGCTACTAATGACTAGAGGGCCTCCAACTGCCATCTCAGCCTATTATAACTTAGAGATGGCTCTTCTGTGTTTTTAAAGATGAATGCAAATTAAAAAGCATTAGGCTACATTCATTTGCCGTCTTTGGCATATAGGCCACTTTTGGTCCGAGGGCCACTTAAGGCTGCCTTATTTCTTCAAATGACCTTGAAATCAAAGAAAGAGCAAGTTTTAATGATTTAGAGGGCTCTTAAAGACTCGAAAGGAAAAGCAACACAGGGCCTCATTAAAATTTTCATTTAAACATTAAAAAAGCTTTTTGTTACAAATGTTCCTGCCAGGATGCTGAGTTGATACGCAGAGAGGACCGTAAGAATGCCCAGCATCCGAGCCAATTTGATGTCAGTGCATTTCCTCATCCCTTCATCAGTGATTCTTTAAATTACAAGGCATGCTTACTTGGCTGCTTTATAATTTTCTGTGAGGCTTGTGTGTGTGTGTGTGTGTGTGTGTGTGTGATAAACGACGAGCCGTGGAGCATTGTGATTTGGTGCAGGGCCTGTGAATGACCTGGGGAATGCAGCATGTCACTTTATATTTAGCTTCTATTTCCTCACCGCCTGCTCTTCCGCTGCACATGGTATGATTTCAGTTTGGGAGTGTGTGTGTGTGTGTACGCGAACAAAGAGTGAGACATATCCCATCACCCCCTAAAATTCCTTCATTCCCTCCTCCATTGCTCCCTTATTTCCCCAACGACTCAGCACGCCTTGTAAAAACCTTAGCCTGGCTGCTCAGCGCCCTTTAAAATGTAAAGCAATATTACGAAGCCTGACACTTTGATCTCTGTTACTATGGTATTGTTTCAGGGGTCCAGTGAATGCAAAGAGAGCTGCGGCTGTCCACAGTTAAATGGGTGTGTGCCAGCATATTCACTTTACAGGTTGTTTTCACACTGAGGGAAAATGTGTAAGGAACTGATGAGAGAACTGTAATATTGTTTGTTTGTTACAGGTGCTAAGGTGTTATGAACGGCAAAAAAGGGGGGAAATGTGCCACATATTCTTCAGTTTTTGGCATGTGGATCCTGAACCTCTGTAACTTCACCTCTCGTGTGTTTAGTTATTTACAGCCCTGACAACAAAAAGCCTTGAACTGTTCAACAAACTACACAGCACCCTTTGTGTCACAGGCAAAACAGGAAATCAGGCTTTTGTCCGCTCGAGATGGCATCAAAAAACACCTTGTTTCATCTGTCTTAAGCAATCCCATCTTGACGCCTTCACACGTCCCCATGTGGGGCTGTGCCGCTCCTCAGAACAGATTGGGAAACAGCACAAACGATCTGCCGGGGAAGTCCCAGCGGGCTGCCATAACATGCTCGTTTGCCGACGTACCTCTGTTGCACGGAGCCCATGTTTGATTTCTCTCAGGTCGCCCCTCCTTTTCTTTCTCTCCTGCTCTCACTCTCACTTCACTTCTATCACTTGCTCATTTTGCCGTCTATATCGCCTACTTTCTTTCTTTCCCTCCATCTCTCTCTCTCTCTGTCCCTGACACTCCGTCTCTGTCAGCCGGTTGGCCTGCCTGTCTGCGTCTCTTTTTCTTTTTCTCTCGGGCCTGCCTCCCTTTCTCCCTCACACCTCCTCCTCCTTCTCTTTCACTTTAAAATACGTGTTAGTTGGCTGTGTGTCTTGTAGAAATGCCAGCAGTGATTGTATCCTTCATCCACAAGGCAATAATAAGGCAGGTGTACCCCTGCCCCCTCCATTTTCCTCACCTTCTTTCTTTCCTTTTGTACCTCAGAAATTAGGTATTGCAGCAGTAAACATGAAAAGCATGAAGGCCAAAAGAAAGATATATAGAAAAAAAAATTAGATTGCCTTTTTCATATGTTAGTTTGTGTGTGGCCGTTGTTGACACCGGGGAAAATCCAGAGAAAATGCTGCTAATGTTTATTTCCCATCTTAAAGGATGCATCGCTACAAGGATTGCACCTTTTGTTGCCTAATGCTGTGTCCTCTTCCCCACTGATGCAGCGCTGCCAACTGCACAAACAATATTTATCTCCTCATTTACTAAAAAAGAACACTGAATTTCCTCCTGGGGGCGAAAAGTTTTGCAGAATCGGTCGTTGGGTGAGTTGGAAAGTTTCATTACACCTGTTAGCAGAAAAACAACAGGTTCTGTTTTGGTGCATGCCTCCAAATACAGCCGGCAATAAATAATAAGATTTCATGTTGAGTATTTGTGCACGGGGGACAACGGCTTCCTGATTTCTCAGGTGTAATGCTTTGGTGGATGAATCGCAGGTGTAGGAGATATTGTGTGGTGGATGGAACCCAGGTGCCGGAGTTATTTCCGGTCTGTGCCGTTAATCACCGACCTGACGCTGAAATATGGCTTGCATTTTACTGGTTTTAAAATAGAGTTCCCTTGACTGCATATACTTAGGTGGAGAAATAATAATAATAAGGGCGAGATAAAGTCAAGAGACTGTGAGAATGTTTCTTACAAGTGTGCGCTGCAAAATGTGTTCTGTTTTATCAGGGAATGTGGGCTCAAAGTCTGTAAGATAATAGAAACTAAAAAGGATCTGATGCCGTCTGCCTGATAGCAATAATTTGACAGTTTCAATTCCAATGGAGCAATCAGGGCTTTGATGTAAGGAGCTGATTAATAACTAACTTCAGCAATCCCTGTGAAGGGATTTTATGCGCAAATGCAGCCTTCGAAGTAAGAAGAACAAACGGGCAAGGACAAGCAGAGACCCTCTTTTTATACAAATCAGTTTAACTTTTTTTTTTGTAGGGTCAAAAACACAACACAGAGGAGCTGGCTGCAGCTGTTGAGTTCAGTTTCATAATGAACCGCTTTAACGTATCATAAATAAACACAAGACTATGGCCAGTATGTATCTAAAACATGCTCCGTCTTCCTTTGATTCATTTCTGTTGTGGCCCTCGCAAGAGTCAGAGACAAAGGTTTACATCAGAAACAGACTGTCTAAATATCTGATTATGAGCTGTTTATCCCCGTTAAATGATGACAACATAGCAACGCCAATACGCAAGTGGCCTCAGATGTGATGTTGGTCAATATCTATTGACAGGCAAATCATTGTTGTTGTTCTTTCGTTTCGTCATTGTCCAGGCCCAATGCATGAGGGGCTAAACTGGGAGTGAATGTGATTGGATTTTCAGTCTCCGTCATTAAATTCCCATGCGGGGAATACTAATTCCAGTATTTAGTGCGGTGATGCTGGGGCTTGCTTTCATCTTAAACTGATTCCAGTCTAATTAGATTGGGCATGTGGGGGGTGGTGGATGTATCCGTCTGGACTAATCCCTGCCTCTCTGTCCCAAACATTGTATTATCCAGAGAAAATCCATTGGCTGCAGGCTATTCAAAGGCAGATCTGCCTGAACTGCAGCCTCTGTACTGTATCATCTGGAAAGCTGTGGCTGGAAGGGTGCACTGTGCAGTGAGGGTGGAACCTAATGGTCATGAGTGATGTATGGGTTGCAGAAAACGCCATTTAGGATTTACAGTAAACCTTTTATCGTGTATTCAGGGCAAGACCGCTCACTGCTGCGGCCTCTTTAGCAAAGCTGTGTCTGAACTACTATGAACTACTCTTCTCTTCAGAGGGTCTTTTTATTCTAGGACAGTGCAGCTAGGAAGCAAATTGGGTGGCCCCCAAAATAGGGTCACATCAAAAATTGTTCTTTATTTAAGGTTTTATGTTTTGTTTGACCTATAAACAGTAATTTCAGTAGAAATAAGTCTGAATTGTGTGTACACAAACACACACGCACACACATTTGGTGATCATAGATCAGCCTGTCATCCTGCTTGTGAATTACTGGCAGACCACAGTGAAAACACAGAGTGAAGAGGGACTTCTTCTAGGCGCTGAGAAGGCCAGAAAAATGAAAGGCCTTCAGCCATTGTTCTCCGCAAAGGTCAAATGCAATTCAATCCCATAATATGGCGGGGGGGTGGGGGTGGGGGGGCTACCTCGGCAACCGCCTGCGCTTTAAGGGTGAGCAACAGGAAAGGGCCATTCAGCAGAACAGTTGCACCCCGTGAGCCCAGCGCATTCGTCAAGGGCGAGGGGTGAAGTCAGAAGGGGGGAGAGAAAAGCTGTTTTTGAGGCTTTTACATGTCGCGGCTGTTTCACTGCACACTGAAGTGTGTTACGCGAAACAATAAAGGCCACAACCGATTCTGCCGGAGTGAAAAGATCCTCATCTTCCCCTTCATTTTTGCTGCCCTTGTGAAATTTCATTAGGTGGGTTTAACGACTTGTGAATGTCGCCTTTCTCCGTGACCCTGACACTGGTGGCGGACACGTCTCGCTGGCAGGGTGTGATGTATTGTGCTGGAGTGTTCCTGAGGTGCAATTTTTAATGTGACAGCATCTGTTGACCTCAGATCTAAAATGTCACCCTTCTGTCTTACGCCGGCGTGCATTTTGCTCCTTAATAGAATTTTAAAAGCAGTCGGCAGCTCAGATCTATCCGTCTATCTATAGAATGAAAAATCTAGGTTGAAAATGCAGTGCTGTGCATCAGTTGCAGTGGTCTACACTTTGTTCAACACAGCAGCACGGGCCTTGCATACCTGTAATGAGAGAATCAGCCTTACCAATTTAAAGTAACACGTCCTTTGCTCTCTGTTGCGGCTGTACGTCTGTTTATCTGCGGCTGTGATATATTATTGTGGACTTTTCCCTTTTAATGGGAGGGGTCTGGAGCTGCACCTGATCAGATCCAGATTAGCAGACACTTCCAAACATAATCCCCCACATCTGCTTAGAGTCAGATTACCACAAATAGCATAATGACGGGAAATAGCCATTATATGATTTTGAATTTTAGCCTGTCAGTGACTGGAATGACAATTATAAGTGGGATGCCGACACAATACATATTTTGTTAACACTGTGTCATAGGTATGCTTGACAGCTCTGGAAAAAGAGGTGCCTTATGTATTGAAAGTGCAATGTGGAAACTACATTAAAAACCCGACTAAATGTTTGGGAAATTACCCGCTTCAGTCTAAAATGCTCATCTAGAGCCGCACTGGCAATTTCAGTGACACCACTAAAGCTGTCACAGTGTTACAGTGTAATGATTAAAACACCCATACATTCTACATTACTGTCAAAATATTTAAACATTTGCCAATCAAACCACAACATGACTCTGTAATATAATATGGCAAAATATAAACACTATGTATATCATACTGTAATATAATGACATAAAGAGAACATTTATGGGCATAAAGACTTCAAGCATTACATTAAAAATGCTTGATAACAGCATGAGATTATAGTCTGTGCAGAACTTAAATGGAAGAAGCTATGAATCCGATGTGTGTAAGACAAGCCGATGAAGCTTCGTGATAAGATAATTGGCTGATTAGAACATGACAGGATGAAGATGAAATAAAAAATATTTGATGAGACCAAACTGGTTTGCAGATACAGTTTTTAATGTATCACAACAATGAGCAACAAACATACTTGATGAACTATTTCCAGAAGTTGTTCAAATACCATCTACAATAAACGTCATTTCAACTATGACAACAGGTCTGTGACAAAATAAAAAAAAGGTTTCAAAACCATGTTATTACCGTGATACGGTACAGTTGAGACCTCAAACAGTACAGTAACAAAAACTAATGCGACTACTCTCTATATATAAAACATCAATAACATTTTTGGTTTAGTTTATTTAAAGTTTTAGCCATAGGGGCTTCTTCTTATTAAAACCTCAGGGTGCATTTCCTATGTAACCCAGATGTTGAAGAGTACATATTGTGTAGGATATGATTGCGCCATGAAAATCCCTTTGACATCCAGAAGAACAATTCCAATTTCAACCTTTTGAAGGCTGTCCCCATAAACATGACACAATCCATCCATTTTTTTTAAAAAGTTCTTTTTTTTTCTTTTTGGCTGCTGTGCAGTTGCAATATCTATGTACAGTTATATTGTTGGACCATCCTTTTTGTTGGTTTGTTAGCTTTTACCAGTCCTTGGTGTGGAAAGCGTCCTGTCTGATGCTAACATCTTAGCACATGATGCTAGCTGACAGTTCAGTCTTATAATGCTGAGCCACAGAGTGGGGAAAGGCAAAGAGCCAGAGTTGTGAAAGCCTTTGGAATCAGGACAGTCGCTCATGTTTGTACAATGGCAGAATTGCACCTTGGGAGGCCAGGATGTCTCTTATGAAACACAATCGAAAAGTGTCTTCAGGATTAAAGTAAATGTTAAAATACTAAAAATCCAAATAATGACATTTAAAAAGCTCACGCAGAAAATTAAAAACTGACATTTTGCTTTAAAACTTTGAAAAAAAAACACCTTTACAAGAATAAAACGTAAGAGGAAATGTTACTTGATTTCATTGTTTGAAACAATAACTAAGCATGATTTGATTTAACCTGTCAAACAGTTGCATTACATGCTACTTGCTCATCTCAGAATAGGAAATACCAAAAGCAATACATTTTTGCATTTCTTCATATTAATAAATTTGTACCATGCACAGCCAACTACGAATATGTACAACAGCTTAGCTTTCTTTGTTCACAAGCCTTTTCTTTCATACAAATAGCCTTCTGTTACTTTGGAATGAATCACATTGGTTTCAATTACCAAACTAGAAAGTGATTCGTAAAAAATTGAACACCCTTTGACAGCTTTCACATTCTTAGTTCCACAGCAAAATAACAAAATAATATAAAATAAAAAATAGCAAAGCAAAGCAATTAATGGATCAGTATTATGTCTGGTAGAAAGTTGAGAGAATTTATGGCAAGCAAAATAACATTACACAGTAGCAGCAAAACTTTGTAAGGTAATACTTTGCAATGTTGAAATCACTAAATGTGGAAAAATTAAAATGTTGACTTTAACTGTAGATCATCAGAAGTGCCCAGAGAATTGATGGGAGGACGTCAACCTATGCACTAAATGGCTGCGTATAGGTGTAACACTGTTTTAAGTCCTACAAGTACATGAAAATGTTTTTAATATACAACAAAAATGCTGTTGTCCCCCTTTTAAAGCAGCATATTTGCAAATGTATAGCAAATGATCATACCTTTTTTAACATTGTGACCAACTTGTACCTTAACAGTTTCAAGTATACAGTACTGCTTTCATGGATGCACCAATTGTTAAATAGGTCTCTAGATTGTTAGGCATCAATCCTGTAACAAATATGGACCAATATGCTGCTGCAATAGACACAAATAATAATTAAAACACAAACATACATACATACAAACAGAAAAAATCTATTAAATTAACAAATGGCCTAATCAAATAATAAAAAGACAAATAAAAACAAAATAAGTGCACTATAGTCCAGACACAAGCAGGTACCGTAACAGTACAGCAATTCACAAATGAAAAATGTTATATTCACATAATCCGAGAGAGTCTATCAAAACTAGAGTTATTACCTCTTCAGAAAAGGGTGTGAGCAGAGGTAAAAGTGAGAGGGTAAGAGTTGGCACAGATTAGTATATACTACAAGAAAAAAGGGGGTGGGAAATAGATACAGCTTGTTGTAATACAAACTGGCAAACACAGGGGCATCATACACATTTACTTCACCATTCTAAATTCCCTCAGTGGCAAAACCATACTGTCTTTGTAGGGCAAAACTAAAAGGATATGCACATCGTCCACTGTAACAGTAATATTGTCTCTTGGTACTCTATACACATCAAGGAAATGCGTCCGATAAAGCTTGACATGTTTTGGTTATAAGCCAAGTGTACCCAGGCTTGTTGCTGCTTTAACAAATGAGAAATGTTATGTTCTGACCTGAGAATTTAAAGCTACTGAATTACACCTATCTAAACTAAGAGAGATTCTCTTTGAGGGTTCTGGATCGTCATCCCATACAGTACATGCTAGCATTTGGAAAACAATCCAGCTGAGGTGCAATTTGCTATCGTGAGAGTTTTTGGCTTGAAACAAGCCCCCCCAAGGGAGCCTGTGGGATTTTTTCCTACTCCATGTTTTTGTATACAATATAAGCTCAGTCAAGCATCTGCAACAGTTCTGTCCATAACAAAAATCAATCAATATCTTGCCAGCATATCAATATGGGAAAAACAATCCTGAGTCAATCATTTGGTACTGTAATTTTTTGGGTTAAGAGAAACTTTGGAACTGCAGTTTAAAAAGTCTTATTTTTTTCTTTAAGCAAGGGATCCTTTTGTCACTCCTACACACTGAACATATCCATTCTGATACTACTGAAGCTCGCGTCTAGGCCAGAGGCCGACTTAGCCTTGACTTCCAACGCATTATCTAAGTCATCCAGCTTCTGGCTTAGCTCATTGTCAGACTCATCTGAACAACTCTCGGTGGGTAGTGAGGTTGGAACCCCTGAGGTGCTGCAGGAAGTTGAGGTAACCGTTGAAGGTGAGGACAGGGGGGGAGGAGGAGAGGCAGACGGGGAGGAGGAAGCAGCTTTCCGGGCTGTGGTGGCCTGGAACAGGACATTTGGCCAGGACTTCATGGACAAGTGAGAGAGATGAGGAAAGGTGTTATTAGAAGAAGCTGCAGACTGCGAGGTAGATGTGGTGTTAGGAGTAGGGGAGCAGACAGAGTGAGGTAATAATCTAGTATGCTCTTTGGCATTTCTCATTGCTTGTTTGATTGTTTTCTCTTTGTGCAAGCTCGACTGAAGGTGTTGGCCAAGTGCTTCATTCCCATTAACAACCACATTGCAGGCAACACAAGTGTAGTTGCTCACTGCCTTTCGAAGCACTGTCTCTTGCGGGTCAGTAAAAGGATGTCCGAAGTAACAGAAGGACTTCTGATGACGCACCACTGAATCTTCGTCAGTAAAAATCATCTGGCACTTCCTGCATATAAACTCATGCTTGACGGACGGTACAATAAAAGCATCTGGAAAATCCATGGTACTTTTGGTATCTGTTTTCGGTTCTTCTTTTGTGCTTTCTGTTGAAGAGCCTTTGTTGGTGTCATCCTTAGCATCTATAGCTTCTTTTGGTTTGAAGGAGTTGGTGGTGGTGCTCTGAACGCTCTGGGGTGTCTTCACAGGGGTTGGTTTCTGCTGCTGCTGTTTCTGCTGTTGCTCAAGTTGTTTCTGCTGCTGTTGTTGTTGTTTCTGCAGTGAATCCTGGAGGGACTGCTGGTACTGCTGCAGGAGAGCGGTCGAGGAGAGACCAGCGGCCATGGCAGCTTGTGGGACTGCTGCTGGGCCATATGGAAACAGGCTCTCCATTCCACACAGTGGTGGGAAGTAGCCCCCTGTTTGGACCCCTCTAGGAAGCTGGGGAGAGAAGCAGTTGGGAAATCCAGGTAGAAAGTAGGGCAGGAACTGCCCCCCCAAGAAAGAACTGGGATCACCTGCGGCAAGAGCATTCTGAAGTGCCTGAAGCTGTGCAGCGTCAAGTGCAGTCTCACTTCCTGGTTTCCCTGGAGCTGGTTTCTCCCTTTTCTTGGCCATGCTGGGGGTCTCAGGGCGTGAGCCGCTCTCATTCTCTCTGTCCTTCAACTTCATCTGAGGTGGCTTGTCTCCTGGCTTCTTGCTGCTGTCTCTCTCTCTCTCTTTACCTTGCTGCTCTGTATGATTTACTGCTGCCAAAGGTGTGGAGGGAACAGGAGGAGGAGGAGGAGGTGGAGGAGGAGGAGGAGGAGTCTGCAGAAGAGTCTTGGTTGGGGTAGTGCTGAGAGACATGGCAGGAGAGGGGGTGGCTGGTGTAGGGAACCCAAGCATGCCAGCACCGGGAGACGCTAAAGCTGAAATACAGTGGTATATAAATATGGAAATATTCAATATTTAAATATTCAACCCCAAATCACTATGGAAATTAGTTTGTATGACAAGATACAGATGCTTAATTTGTCACTGGCTGAGTCATTATCTCGTTTGTTAAGATTTTGTTATGGATCAAAACTGTCACATGCGCTTTATGATAATTTCAATCTGCCAATATATTATAAATATACCAAACCTACAATAAGGGGAAAAACAAACAACACAAACAAAAGTCATGATATAGACACATTTGTTGTAAAAAATCTCTGAATTATAAATTAGCAGTTCAACTCTGATGACAACATAGTGCATGCACTAACTCCCACCATTTGTAGTTTTAAAATAGTTTTAAAAAATAAGACTTTTTGACAAACACCACTGTGATACAGAATAAACAGTAGTATAGTAGAATAAAATAGTGCATGATAAAGCTCAGTTCATAAAGCTTCTAGTCTATTTAACTTTTTTTTCACTGTTTGTCATACTAACTCACCAGGTGTGTTGGGTGGGAAAACAGGAAGTGATGATGGCCCATTGACCCCAGGAAGTAGCACTGGCGGAAGGCCAGATAACCCTGGGTAGCCTGAGGGTAGGCTGAGGCCATGAAGTGCATTATTGTTGTCCACTGAAGTTTGTTGCTGCTGGCTAGGCAGGCTGAGTCCCTCACCAGCTTTCTTCATGCGGTCCAGCTCTTGCTGGGCCATCAGCTGACGGACAGTGGTTGGTGCTAGGTAGTCCTTTTCTCTATCTACCTGGTTCCCCAGGGTTTCTTGCACTTTGGTGATGTGCTGTTTGGAGAAGATGTGGTCTCGGACGGACATCCGGGCAGTGTACTTTACACCACACAAAGTACACTCTGGCCTGGGCCCCTCTGGTGAGCCTTGACTTATCATGAATGGCTTTCCAATGTTAATCTTGAATTTCTTTTCTTTAGCACGGGCATTCTGGAACCACACCTGGACAACACGCTTGGGGAGTCCAATCTCATTGCCCAGCATCTCACACTCTTGCATTGTTGGAGTGCGGTAGTCACTAAAACAGGCTTTGAGAACTTTAAGTTGCAAGTTACTCATCTGAGTCCTGAATCGTTTGTGGCCTGGCCTATCCCCAGAATTGCTGCCTTTCCCGGACTTGCTGAAGGGGTTAGCTGTCCCAAAGGGACTAGGGGAACTGGGATCAGCTAGGCTTGATGATTCACTCCTGTCATTGTTGTCATCCATTTCATCATCTCTGGAGTTAAAGTAAGAGTCATAGTCTTTTCCAGAGAAGCTGAGGGCAGGGCTCACCATGCTGAATTGGACCCTTTCATTGCCACCATCAGAATTTGACATCAGGCCACTCTTGTTGTCACTCAGCTTATCCCCTCCATTGGAAGTGAAGCTCTCAACCTCATTGTTATTACCCTCATCTCCAGTTGTAGCATCGCTAATGGCTGTATTAATTGATGATGTCTCATCAAAGTCCATCTTACCGAGATCATAAGATGAGGCTTCTGCTGAATTAATATTAGGCCCTTCAGTTTCATCACAGTTTTCAGCTTTTAAGGATGAAGGGCTTAAGAAGTTTTTTACTTGTGCCTCGGATGGTCTGACTGGAGTTGAGGATGCAGCAGGCAGCTCATACTCATTTGGCTCAGTCTTGGTAGGCAGCTGTGGGTAGTCAAAGAAATTATACTTATTTGGGCTTTCACCTCTTTCATTGTCTTGATTCATCATTGGGCTTGGTGGCAAGCTAAAGCCTGCCTGCTTAGCCTCATGCCAGTGTCTAGATCGTATGTGGCTATCTAGAGCAGATTTAGCCTTGAACAGTGCTCTGCAAAAGGGGCATTTCTTGTGGGACTGGGAGGGCCCTATAGCCCTAAACTGCCCCTTTCTCTCTCTTGCACGAGTGTTTTGGAACCAAACTTGCACAACTCTCTTTTTCAAGCCAACCTCTCGCGCAATGTGGTCCAACATCTTCCTCGTAGGGTTAGAGTCAAGTAGGTATTTGTCATAGAGAATCTCCAGTTGTTCGGGTGTGATGGTGGTTCTCAAACGTTTATCTCTGTGTTGTTCCTCACTACTGTTTCCACCATCTTTATCGTTAGCATTTTCATCCTTGTCATCCAGTTTTCTCTTCATTGCTCCAGATCCTGCAGCAGAGGACAAGCCAGAGCTACCCTGAGAGGGGATTTGGGAGAGGCCTCCAGATAATAACTGGCTAGCCATTAGGGGGTTGTTGGGGTCAAAAATCATATAGGGCATATCAATGGGTCTTTCAAGGAATTGAGAGTGAAGGAATTGGTTTTGGGCAGCCAAGAAATGCATGTGCTGGTGCTCCTGCCATAGCTCCATAGTGGGGAATGCAATCTTACACTGGTCACACTGGTACTGAAGCATCTGGTGGGGTAGGCTGTTAGTGAGTGAAGAAAGGGCCAGGGAGAGTGGACTTGATGGCAATGCAGCTGCCTGTGGCTGGGAATGAGGTCGTGACATTTGTGGCTGGGGAGCTTTCTGAGGAGGTGGCTGAGGTGTGCAAGCTTTAGATGGTCTGGGTTCTGGTAGAGACTTGATCACTGGCGAGGAGGCAGTCTCAGGTTTAAGTTCAGCTTCAGGGGCAATGTCTGGCTTTGGGGAAGATTTTCCCATGGTTGCACGAGGAGAGGCCATCACAGGGGAGCTTGAGCCAGAACTGGTGGCATTCCCTTGGGGCTGCTTGGGCATCTCTGCAAGTACTCGGGAATCTTTTGCAGAACCAGGCTCAGCATATTCAGTGTATTCGTCACACATGTCCTCATTACATTCCTCATCTTCATCCTTATAGCACAGCTTTTTCTGGTGAGTGATAAGGTCAAAGATACGTGGGAACACAATGTTGCACTTTTTACACTGGTACTGCATGTTGCTGGTTCTGACATATCGCTCATTGGTCAGCTCTTTCTTCTCATTGTCTTTGGAATCTGCCTGGTTTTCATAGCTCTTGCGAGCTTTCTGGCGGGCATTCTGGAACCACACCACAATGACCCGGGTTGGCAGATTGAGCACAGTAGAGAGCTGCTCAATTTCATCATCCTTTGGATAGGCATTAGTGTCAAAGAAATCTTGAAGTATCCTCAACTGGTAATCAGTGAATCTGGTCCTAGAAGACCTCTTATTGATGGATGAGTCAGTTCTGTAGTATTCATGTGCGCTGAGCTGGGGCTCAACTCGAATATCTTCCAATGTAGTAATGGGGGGAATATTAAAATTATAGGGAGAGTCTTTACTCCTCTGCCTCTCTTTGAAGAGAGTGTTACGGAACCAGTGCTTTATGACTTTTTGGGGCAACCCAGACTTCTCTGACATCTCCTGAATTTGCTCTTCATTGGGGGAATTGTTGATGTCAAAGTTGGCACGGAGGATCTTAAGCTGGTCATCTGTGATTCGGGTGCGTGGTCGCTTAAACTGGGACTGGCGGAGGAAGTTTGGATCAAGACCTAATTGTTGCTGGCAGAGCTGTGTAAGGTCTGTGGAAAGTGAATCCATAGTGGGCAGCTGGAGGGCAAGCTGTGGGGGCAGGCCTGGGTGCTGGACGGACTGCATCATTAGAGGTGGAAAAAGGGGCAAATCCAAAGGAACAGGAAGCTGCACTTGGGGAGGTGCAGGAGGGGCAGTGGGTGGTGGAGGAGGGGGTGGTGGCTGGGTTGTTGGTGCCTGGTGAGAGGGTTGGTGTGCGGTCTGATGGGAGACAGGAACTGGTGAAGGTACTGGGGTTTGGGGCTTGGCCATTGATGTGGATGGAGGTTGAGGAGCTGTAACTGGGGCTGGAGCAGGAGGTGGTGGAGGGGGAGGAGGTGGTGGTGGTGGTGGTGGTGGAGTCTCAGGTGAAGCAGGGTTTATTGGATAGAGTTTGTCATAGGCCTCTCTGTACTGCTGGGCAAACTTTTCCAGCTCAACATAGGGGAAAAAGTGGCTGTGTACATGTTCTTGGTGGCTTTTGAGAATAAGCATATTAGAAAAAAGTTTTCCACACATCCCACACTCAAGCTTGTCAGTGTTCATTTCTGCTTGTTCAATTCCATCTTTGTTTTTCTTTTGGTTTTTCTGTCTGTTTTCATTGTACTGGATGACCAGCTCAAATCCAAAATTCTCTAGCAGTGCTTTGGCTGCATTGCCCCTTGCTCCTGACACAATACGTGGAGGAGGAATCAATGGCTCTGGGAACTTTGACTTTTTTGGGTCTTTGTTGTCTTTTCCTCCATCACTTAATGCATCACCTGCACTTTCCATCTTTGCTTTGTTTTCTTGCTTTTCTAGGTGGTCCTCAGCCTCTCGTGACATCTGAATTTCTGAAATTGACACAGTGCTGCACTCCATTTTGTTTTTTTGGTTCTGCAGTTGCTGGTTTTTCTGTTGCTGAATTTGTGACTGTGACTGAGAGGCTTGCTGCTGTTGCTGCTGAGCCTGTTGCTGGGCCTGAGCCTGCTGCAGCTGATGCTGCTGTTGCATCTGCTGCTTCAGGTCCTCTAGGAATGATCCAGTAAGGCCAGGCATTCCAAAAGCTGCTGCTGAGTGCAGCGCAAGTTCTGGGCTAAGGTTGAACTCTGCTCCTGGGATGTAGAAGGGGAAGAGAAACTGTGGCTGTTGAAATTGAAGCAGTGCTTCTGGGGTCATTGGAAAATGGGGAAAGAAAGCTGGATTAAGGAACTGAGGCTGGAAGAAGGCAGCCTGTTGCTGAAGTTCATGTTGAAGCTGCAGCTGCAATTGGGCTGAGGACTGCGCTGACTGGTGGCTGCTTGCCTGTGCTGAAACATGGTCAGTAGTTGTTGTTTGTTTTGTGTTGTTGCTGCTGTTAGCTTCTTTGGGTTCCACTGTGTTTTCTTTGTTAGCGGAGGGTGTTCCACTTCTAGTAGTGTCTGAATTGCTGTTGTTCCCTTGTGTGCTTGGTGCTGGACTTTTTGCAGGCACTGGACCACTAGAGCCTGTGCTGCTGCTGCTTATTTCAGTTTTGGCTGTTCTGGCTTTGGTCTGGTGGAGTACTGACCTCATGTGAATTTCAAGTGTTGAGCTTTGGCTGTAGGCAACATTGCAAATATTGCATTTAAATGGTTTGTTGTCAATGCTGTTGCTTGTCTCTTGTGGAACTGGGCTTGACGCCTCTTGAAGAACTTTCTTCAACTTATGCAGGTGGGAAACAGAATTATAGTGGACAAGTAGGATGTTCTTCTGGGTAAAGGACTCCTTACATACTGTGCACTTGTAAGGCCGAGAAGGGTCCAAAAATTTCTCCATCGTAAAGTTGGGCCCTTTTCTAAATGGTAGGGTCCGTTTTGGTTCTGCCCCCATGTCATCAAGCAGAGAGCTACTGTCACTTCCTGTAGGACTGGGCTTCTCTTCCTGGTCCATTTCATCATCTTTGTCCAAGTCATGTTCAAAGGCCTGAGCTTCCTCCAAGGCCCTGGCCTCACTCTCAGTGATATCTCCATTCAGAGGCAGATTTCCTATAAGTTGTTGTACCTCAGCCTCACTAAGTTCAGGGTGTCCATTCTCCAAATGCTTCCTGAGGGCCAGGAATGTCCTGAAGCTGCGCTGGCAAAGGCTGCACATTGTGGCTGCTCTGATGGCATGGTACTGGGAATGTATCTGAAGCTTCTGCATTGTCTTGAAGGCCAGGCTGCAGTGGTTGCAACGATATTTGTAGACATGACGATCAGATACTGAGAGCTGCTGTTGTTGCTGCTGGAGCCTTTGGAGCTCACTGAGATGGTCCTGTAGGGTATCAGGGGACTTGCTATCATGTCCTGACCCACTGGCTCTCTTCCAGCCTGGGGCCTCTGAGGCCTCCTTTGGGGGCTTGAGTTCCTCCCCCTGCAGGTCCAATTCATTCTTGTCTTGAGGGGTCATCTCACCCTTGGAGATGTTTCCTAAAAGTAGAAAGTACAATTTGAAGTCCAATACATTATTAACTTTTCATTCTTCTGTTTCTGATAAATGACAACCAACTAAATAACAAACAACTAAATAATTATGCATGTATGCTATACATTCATCTATTAAAATGTCACTTTATCATCACTTGGACAACAAATTAAAGACAGAAAGACAATAATCTGAGTACCAAATACTGCTTACCTTGAGACTTTCCTGACCCATCAGTGAGAGAGGTAGAGGAATCCATTAAAGACAGACCTTTGTCTTGTCCAGTTTGGGGATGCAGTACACTATTTGGTGTTGCTGTGTCAGGTCCGACAACCTATCAAGACCAAATAAATGTCTTGATTAGCATATCAATTTTAAACATTGACACGCAATGGTAGATTGTATGTTCAATATTTGGAAATGTGTTTCAACTTCAGAGTTTTTCAACTTGCTTATTGCTTGTAAAGCAAATCTCATTTTAAAGAGAGAATTTGCTCATGTCAGTGGACAACAACAATCAAAGTTACAGCAGTACCTCAAGGGAGTACAATAAATGAATGGAAAATGTTTTACGGGAATCTTGCAGTAAGAACTACACAGAAGACGAGATGAAGGACTGGACAGTCATGACGAAATGATTTCCACTTTTCACTGCACGTTTGCTTATTAAAATGACTATTTAAACATTAAGAGTTTTCTGTGTCTAAAAACACAAACACAAACATTAAGTGACAGAAAGTCAGTCAGTCAAATCAGTCAAAACTTTTTCATCACTTATTCATAATCATTACTTGTACATACAGTCAGAATCAACTTTTCCACGCAGTCAGGAGCCACACTGTGAAGGTGGGTGAGATGCAGCTGCAGGTGAATCTTGTTGCTCAGGACATCCTGGCACAGTGGGCAGCGGATCACTGGCTGCATGGAATGCTGGGACATCACATGGAGCTGCATACGGTTGGCATCTTTGCTGCTGTAGTTACAATATGGACACTGCTGAACCTAAAAAAAAGAAGAAGAAAATATGGGATATTAAGTTTCTGGTTGGGAGTAGACAAATAATGAAAAGATATCTAAGAATAAGGTTGTTCTGTGCAATGTAAATTAATCCAAAAGCAGGATTTCTTTTCACACAACATGTACTCTTTTGTGGGTATAATTCTAGCACAACAAATCTGTTTGCATAGTCTGCTCTGCCAGACATTGCTTTTTAAAAACAGACAAGGGTGTGATCAAGACATGCAATACCCACACCGTCAGGGTTGAAAATAACTGCATATCTGAAAAATTACATTTAATTTTTATAGGGCTTTCCCATTCTTCACTGCCCACTCTCCTTATCCCACCACATTCACCTCGCCCCAACCCCCATGCCCACCTTAACACAGAAAATGTAGATCAACCATGTTTCATGTAATTCACTTAAGTCTCTCAACTCATGCAATTTTATTAGCAGAAAACACGATTGGCCAGAATTTCTAATCAGGGTATTACAGATGACAAAGGTGTGTACTCTCCAAGCTACGCCTTGCCCTCATTACAGGGAGTACTCTGAACATAGCTGCCTCCCCACCACCTGTCTTAATAGAATCCATTTCTGAAATGACTAAGTCCTCCCTCCTTGCAGGGCCCAGAACCAGACGAGCTAATACTTCATAATCTAATTTAAAAACACATATAATTTAAAGAGATGCAAAAAGGGAGGAAGAAGTGGGGTGGGGGCCTAAGGCTAGTGCAGGTATTCCACTTAAGAACACAAAGACTGGGCTACTGTGCTTGATGCTAAAAAGCTCTGTCAGGGAGGGAATGGTGGGCTGCGTTTAACCCTTTGATAGAAAGCTGGCGCCAGCAATTGCTAAATGCTTAGCTTAGCATTTCTGCTTCTTACAGTTCATAAGTATCTTACCATTAACTCATCCCACAGTGACAGTGAAGGTTAGATTTCATTAGTGCTTATGAAGGAGAACCTGCCTCATTAGCTATTAGCTTTCTGCCCCTAACATGTAACATTTTTTTTTGAATATGAACTGTCAGATTTTCAGTCTAAGTAGATGAACACATAACCTACTGTTCCATAACCTACTGATGCATTTTCTTTGGAAAGGTGAAAACAGTTAAAGGGCACTGCACTGGTTGCCCTCAGTGCATCACAAACACTTTGCAGACCAGCTACAGCACATCCTCCTTGAGTTGCTAGAAACTACACCAGAAACACTTTCAGGATTGTTGCCATTGTGGCACAATTGGCAGTTTTCCTTTTGATATCCTACAAACCTTTACCTGCTCACTGGCAGAAGTCTTCCCCTCAGCAGACTTTGGCCTTTTGGGTGGACTTTCAATTTGTCGATCTGGCAGGAGGGAATGTTTAACCATAGCATTCGGTCCGGCAACCTCTTTGGATATGGCATTCACTCCTGGGCGGCGGTAGAGAGAGAAGGGGAGACAGAGGCAGGATGCAAAGCATTAAAAATGGATGTTTTTCATTGACAAATCAGTTATTATTTATGTTTACAGCTTGTATGTCTGCATGTGTGTAATCTAACCTTAGACATATTTAGAATACATCTCATCTTACAACAAAAGCCTTTCACATTTACAATTTGAAAATTCAACAAAGCTGCAAAATCACAAAATGATTAATGGCTTAATAATAGATTTATTTTTCAAATGGAGCTTCTTGAAATGAGCACTGGGGCAGATTGACATATTAAACAGTTGAAAGAGAGTAACAGGGCCTCATGTCACATTGATATATAGTATCCCATATATCACACATACATACTGCATGTGAAGTGGAAATAGCAATCTAGAACATATCAGGTATATAAACCTGACACAACTGAGGAATAAATTGAGATGTCTGACATTTTGTGGCAGTGTTAGATCACAACATCGTCAAATGACTGTTGATGGTGGAGTGAATAACACAAACAAGTCTAGCAAATTAATATATTAATAGAGAAATAGGTGACGATTTAAAAAATTATTCGACACCCAGACAACATAAGCATGGATACAAGCATGGACTGTTGTTCGCATTCATATACGGTGACGTGTTTCTGCCCTGAGGACATGTGAAATGGAGAAAACTCAGGCAGGCTCATTATCACAGCACGACATACATTAAATGTTATGGTAATATTATACACTTCATTAGTTCATATACGTTTCTCTAGCTGCCTCAACAACTTCTCTGTCTGTACAAGATGCTAAATTTTCGGGGCTTGGTCACGGCTGGTGGTACAGTAGCTGCACTGCTTGTGTGTGTCTATTTGTATGTGTGCATGTAAGCGTGTGTGACGTTAACAGCAGGGCTCAATGTGGAGAGATCAGCCTCTGGTTGTATTTAGTAAATGCTGCAGCCGCTGATAAATCTTTCATTAGCCTCATCCTGAGATACAGGCCATGCAGGCCCTGCTATACTCTGCCACTGCAATTTACCCACTCGGCACAACACAAAGACACAGCAACTCTCCCTCCCTCCTTCACTCCCTCTCTCCCTAAGCCATCACCCACCCCCCCAACCCCCCTCTTGCCTCCCCTCCCTCGTCTGGTCACTCAAGGCAATATGTGAGCCTCACTCTTGCGAATCAACGCTTCACGCTAGATGCACAAATGGAAAAAAAAGGGAAATCAAAGCACTGATACATGGAGAGGGGGTTGAAAAAAAACATTTTGTATTTCATATTATTCTGTGGCTCGTGTTTGTATTGGGCGCATATCAATTCCTCCGGCCCGTTCATGCATTTTAATTCTGTTGCATTAAGTAGGCGTTCCACTTATTTTATTTGTAATCCCCTATATCTGGAGCCTGAAATATTGGCCTGTCAAGGAAAGTGACAAGAGAGAGAGGGAGGGAGGAAGAAAGGAAGAAAGAGAGAGAGAGAGGGGAGAAAAAAAAACACAAGGGCACAATGTGAATTTCCAAGAACATCCGAGAATTGCTCTGCAGCTCAGAATAGCGAGGTAATCTCGTCTTCCACTGCCTGTGATGGCCCCTGCAGGGCTCGTGTGCGTGTCTATGTGCATGTATGTGTGTGTATTATGCGCTTCATGACAGGCCTCTGACACTCCATTGGTCAGACCGGTCCAGCCTGGAAGCACCCGTCATATCACCTGACCTTTCCGAAGCCCCCCTGTCCCGCCTCCCATATTTATTATGACCATTTCTAATTTCAACTTTCAATTTTTGCCTCCGTCTTCCAGTCAATTTGCAACTAAATTACATCCCTGCGAATGGAGATGAGGCTATTGTCGGACAAGGGGCTGCAAAAACATTTGCAATCTGGCGGGGGAAAGAGCCCGCAGATCACCATTGATTACTGTCATGTCGAATGTAAATGCATGTTTGTGTGGTGTGTACGTGTGTTTGTGTGCGAGACATGAGGATCTGTCCTTCTGGTTTAGTTTCATCTCCAACGTAGCGCTTTCATCAACACTTATGACACTCGTGCAAAGAAAAACAGTTGGTTAACCTTGAATGTTGAGAGAGCGGTTCTCTCTATGGCCACTTAGGAGCTTTAAATGGCGAGCCCTGCCACTGAATAATAAAGTTGTTTTGAAGCATAGATTGCATTCAAAATTGTAGAGTGTCCTCCAAGGATATAATCACCTGTAATACAAATAAGCACAATGGCTAGCACAAGCCACACTATCTATAAATTCATGGGAGAAAATCAAAATATCCCTCCGCCTGCAGATTTTAACCAGCTCCGCAGTCTAAAATAATTAGAGAGAAATGATGGCAGAGAGCAGGATTGAGAACAAGACAGGAGCAGGAGACTCTCCTCTCATTTTCCTTTGTCTCACAGTCTGCACCCCGCACTTAATGACTGTGTCCTTTTTCCTCCTCCTCCCTGTTCTTTCCCCTCCCTTCCCACCTTCCCTCCATCCCTTCATCCTTAGGTGGGCTCCACCAGCTGCAGCTCAGTGAAGCGGAGGGGCAGAATAAACCTGACCCCCAACCACCACCACCGCCACCGCCAATGACAAATGTCTGCATGCAGCAGGACCTTGCTTGATTAGATAAATCAAAAGGTGATTTATGACACTCAACCCCTTTTGCATTGCGGGGGGAGAGAGCGGCACACTCACCACCCATCTTTATTTGCAACTGTCAATGGTGTTTAGGGAGCTGCGTATACGCACACTTATATACACGCAAGTGGGCGCTCAAATGGAGAGAAGTAGAGAGCAATGGTGGGAGAGACAGAGAAATGTAGAAAAACAGAGGCAAGGACAAAAAAATGATGGTGGGGGAGAGAGGAGACCGTAGCCCTAAATACCTCAGGATATTTCTGTCCCAAATTGTTCCTCAAAAGGCAGGAGGGCCGACAATACCATCATAGCTAATGCTTTTCCCGCGGATCTATTTTAGAATCTGTCCTTTTGTGTCGGAAAGGGTGAGACATTTTGTGCAAACTGAGCCAAGCAAATGAGATTTTCACACAAACAAGCATATCATCGAATCCTTATATCTGTCCAACTATGACTCTATATGAAATCAACTACATCTCGAGCGCGCTTTCAAAACAATCCCACCGTACCTTTTGCGATCTTTTTCTCTTTTTTTCTTTCTTTTACAAGCTGCAAAACAATTAGATTCCATTCGTGACATTTCATTTCATGAAAAAAAAGCCCACAAACATAGAGCATGGAGTGCGGTGGTGGGGGGGTTGTCAATTAAGAGGGAGCAGGCTGGGTGGCGGCAGCTTGGATTTAGTATTCAATTTAGCTGTCCTGAACCCTGGCAGACTGGCTAAGGTTACGGAGCAGTAAATCTAGGAGGGAGAGCTGGCCAAAACGGGCTAGGGAGGGCCGGCCAGCATGATTTACTGGCCTACTGCTCTGAGGTTACGCATTAGGCTGACCCCCGGTCACCTGATAACATTACAGCAACACACTCTGAACCCCAAACTCCCACTGAAGCACTCAGCAGGCCCAGATCTAGCCGGAGGGATGCAAAGAGAGGGAGAGAGAGAGAGAGAGACTGGGAAGGAGTGAGATGGAGAGAGGCATAGTCAGATGGAGAGGGAGAGTGGAGGAGAAAGGCTGTTAAACAGCAGCTGTCTTGTAGTTTGTGTTTTTTAATGACTAGCCCTCCTTTCTCTCCCATCTCCAGCTTGTGTTCTAATGAGAGATAAATATGAGCATGGCCCCTGTCACATTTGACAAATCGTCTGAGACGTTCAACAAGCTGTCATTACACAGAAAACACACATACATGCACAAAGGAATTGCTGCAGGCTTGTAATTAAACATGCTAATGCCTTTGATATATTTTAATCTCATCTTAGAGAGACAGAAAACAAGCACAGCTCCCAACACACATTGGGCATATTTGCAGGGTGCATGCAAATACATTTTTTGAAAAAGACTGAAAATATTCTGTATGTGCGGAAACTAATATGGAATATTTAACATCTGATCTTTATCTGCACAATTCAAAATTGTACACGAAATTAATACATAATATTTGGCTGTAGGAACAATGGGTAATTTCTTTGCTAATTTGAAGCAGGTAGAGATCTGTAATTTGCTTAGGATGCCTGACAGGCTCATTTCCATGCTGGGGCCTTTGTTTAGTTGGTTATTTATAAGAAGTGGGCCCCTGAGCCATGGTGGCGACATGCACCATCTACACACACAGCACAAAGCTATCTGGAAGTAATCCACATCGGGGACATTTGCATGGAAAATGTAACATGGATTATAATTAATCTAAAGTGACATGGGATTATAAAAGACAATGTAAATGAAGCAAGGGAAAAAGCTCTTTCTGTCTTTCCTTGCCCCTCCCCCCTCTATCTCCCTCTTCCCCTCTCTATCTATCTGCCCCTCTTTGTTTAAAGGATCTTGGTCTTGGAGATGAAGTGCGCAAACACACTGCTCACTTGGTCACACTGTAATCCCTTCCCTGGAGATCTCCATACGGACGCACACACACACACACACACATGTGCACGCACACATGCACAGATCTGAACATTTCAAGCTTGCCAGAGATTTGGGGCTGAGGATGGAGATGCTAAATCTTACTACTTTAAGCTGGAAAAAGAGAAAAACAAGGCCCTGTCTCTGATGATAACCCTAGCATAACAACACGCTGACACACCAGGCTCCCTTTTGCATTTTCTGGCATTTGACTTTCTGAAACCCCCTTTAATCCAGATGCAAAATAAAACACCAAAACCCCACTAGCAATATTATATCTGGCTTCCTAGGCCATCCAAGGCAATTCCTAGACCAAATTATTCACAAAAAAATAAAAAGGAACACATTTCTGCTTTATTAAACAGATTTCTGACATCTGATACACCACACTTGGGAGCACACACATACGTAAGAACGCTTTAAAGTAGGAGGGACCTGGCCACTTTTTTTTTTTTTTTTGCATGTGTGCGGTGGTGTTAAATGACGCTGGCGGTAATATGCGGCGGTAAATGCATGGATGGTGGTTCCCCGCCAGTCCGTCAGACAGGCCTGTCAGAGAGATAGAGCTGAAAGATAGATGACTAGCTAAACTAATAGGCCCCAGCCTCACTCAGCTCTCCTTCTGCCTCATTGAGCCTCACATTATGGAGCTAGGTATGGCATGCTAGGAAGAGGAGGTGGGGAGGGAGCTTGAGATGGATAGAGGTTGGGAGTTGGGAAGGTGTGTTCGTGTGTGAGTTGGGGGGGTTGGGAGGAAGGAGAAGGTGGGACATTAGTCGAGGGAGAAAGAACGAGAGAGAGAGAGAGAACCCTGTGCAATGACAGAGAGAAAAAAATAGGAGTAGAGAGAGACCCCATGCAATATTCATCCCCAGCCATGGATTTCCATCTCATACATAAAAAGACCATATGAATTCTTATTTGGGTAAATCAAATCTAACAAAGCCAGGGCTATCCCGACCACAGCCTCGCAGCACGGGCATTATGTGCTCCCTACCTCGCCCAAAATAACAAAAACACCAAGCCGTCTTGTACAGATTGTTGCCCCTCCCTGCTTACAGCATTGCCATTCTTACAAGCGAATAAACAGTTCTTTCTATCTTGTGCTCTTTTTCTATCCGAGGTAATGCCGGGTGATAGGGTCACAGATTGGACAACAATTAAGGGATGGATTGAGCCAGGGAAAAAAAATAAAATAAGAGAGAAAGAAAAATGAAGGGAGGGTGCAGGGGGGAAAAAAAACTAATTTAAGGGTTGCAGGGATGCGATGCAATATTAGAAAAACATATACACAGGCCCCCCATCTAATCCTGCGCTTATGAAAAATTAATATGTCATCGGAGAGGGCACAAGAACGAGAAAAGATTAATGCAAGGCGCTTATAAATTACAAGCACGCAAACTGATTTGATTAAAAAATAATCTGGGGCCTGGACATTGCCTGGTAATATCCACAACACTCAACTTATCCCTCTCCCTTTCTCTCTTTTTTTCTCTCTCCTTCTTTCCCACTCCCTCTCTCTCTCTCCCCCGTCTCTCTCTTTCTCTTTTTCTCTTTCTGTCAGATGGAAACGATTAAAGCAGGTCACATGGAGGCTAGTCAGCAGCATTCACATGTTACACACACATGTTAGAACCTTATCTGAGGCAGGGAGAGAGATGAGCGATAACTTCGAAAAGAAGGGAAGCTTACAGTTCATATGTGTTTTGTGTGTGTGTGTGTGTGTGTGTGTGTGTGTGTGTGTGTGTGTGTGTGTGTGCGCGCGGACTTACGGTCAGTTCTCCTGCTGTCAGTCAACTCTCGGTCAGTAAGGTTGTGCCCAGGCCTTGAGGAAGTGCGAGGAGGTCTCTCACCGTCCTCAGCAGCCTCTTCTGAAAAAGCACAGAGAAAACAACTACATTACCCATGATGCTCTCTCTCTCTCTCTCTAAAAAAAACAACAGTATATGCTGTCTGGGGGACAAGCACTGAAAGAGAAACCTCGCGGGGTTTATCAGATATCAGATATTGCTAGATCATATTAGAGTCAATTTGAAAATATTCCTGCTCGTACATGTTCAGTTAATCCTCATAAAACCCCTTTGCCCTACTGTACAGTATACCTCACCAGCAAATAATGCTTCCAGTGACTTGAACATATGTCCTCTTGAAAATAGCCCTGCCATGCCACTTCTTGTAGGTGAAACATAATACACAGCCTGAGGGTAGGGAAGTTGTGTGACAACAAAATATGTCCTACAGGGAAACTATTAAAGTCGTTTTTGTTCCCCGTCTACCAAAGCAGCTTATATAATAATGTATTCAAAGACAAAGCATCATAATGTTTAGTTGTCCATATATTTTCTTTTAAATGAATCTTTTTCCTGTTCCTCAATATATTTTATCATGTCAGGTTAGACAAATGTTATATTACAGCTGAGATGAAAGTAGACATTACATGGTTTTAATGTAAAAAAAGCCATCCATTACACTTTTTTAAAACCAATGGAAAAAACAGTATTAACATTATATAGCCTGCAACACACATTCTGCTCTCCAAGGTCAAAGCACAAAAGTGAAAATTAAATGTAGAAGATGTGTTGATTTTCACTACTGTATTGTATATAGATATGATGTCTATGTATTTCTGTATACCTCTGTAAAAAATGTGTGTGTGTGCACACGCACATGCACAGACACACAAACCAACACACACATGCAGCTCTGTACTATTAGCAGATTAGCCTGCCCATCTCTGAGAGTTCAGCCCCTTGTTTGATAATTCTGTGTATCTGCAGTGTTCTGCCAGTGGATTAAAGTGTGTGTATGTGCGTGTGTGCACTTTGTGTGTGTGTGTGTGTGTACGGGTGTGTATGTGTGTATATGTGTCGCCAGCGCAAGCTAACACTAATCCTAGCCAAGCCCCAGCGCTCCCTTTCATCCAGCCATCATTTGTCTCCGGCTGGGCTGATGTCACTTTGTAATGAATTTTGAGCAGTCTGAGAGAGGCCAGATAACCAGGCATGCACACGCACACACACAACACACAGCACACACATGCACACACACACAAAAAAAAACATATATACACACATATATATACACACATGTAGCACCCTCCTCCATCTCAGTGCAGCACACACAAATGCAAAATCAAACAGAAACACTTGCACACAGGCGTCAAATCATACACACACACAGTATCATATTCACACACACACACACGGAGCAAAGCCGTTAAAAATTTCATGTCTTCTAAACGGGGGGAAGGGGGGGCTCTCTCACCACAAACCCCTCACTCTGCCAGAGAATGAAACCGGTGTATGTGTCTGTGTGCATCTGTGTTTGTGCGAGTGTGTGTAAAAGAGCTGCGCTCATCAATCCTGCACTGCCTTAATAACCATATTTTACAATACGCACACACACACACACACACACACACTCACAGAGAGAGATATTCATAGAAATCAGGCAAAGGGTGCATTGAGGTCAGCTTGCATTTGCATACAATCACTTTGGCCATTGTATGACGAGCATAAGGGGTCTGCAAAACCCCCCTTGGAAACATGATATGATTAACCCTTTCACATACGGCGGGGTGCACACACAGACACACACACACACACACAACCAAAGGCACACACATACAAAAAGACACAGACAGACACATAGACTAAGTGCTGGCGCCGTTGCTTTAAGCGCCAACACATTAAGTGGACATTATATACAGCATGAAATTTTCATGGCAGATGCTGGCATGTGATTGAGGAGGAAAATTCTGGTTGTGTGAGTGTGTGCGTGTTTGTGTGTGTTCGTATTCAACACTGTTGTATTTTTGAATTTGCACATGCGTATGAGCGCTGTACACAATTTGCACATGTGTATGCACAGTCTATTCTAAGGTGTATGTGTGCATCCTTGTATGTGTGTGTGTGTGTGTGTGTGTGTTTGTGTGTGAAAGAGAGAGAGAGAAGACTGGGACTGCACTCTGCTCCTGATGTTTTATTAATACGTTGGTGACAACGGGGATGAAATATCTCCTGTCAGCCACGAGAGCCTGGGCTGCAGAAATTGCAATTTTCACTGCTGGTGCTGCAGCGTCCATCTTTGTATTTTAATTCACCCCACCTTCGTATGGAGGGAAACAGGAAGGATAGCCGGTGCGTGTGTGTGTTGGTGTAAATGTTGCATGTGTAGTGGGTTTGAAATTCCTTCTACACTGGTTTATCTTTTCTCTATACTTGACTTTTGTTCGATGCCAAGGAAAAGCAAATGGCACAAATCGAACGGCATGTTTCACAGAAGAGTGGGAAAAGAAGGGGAGGGAGGAGGGTCAAAACAGAAATACAGACATAAAAAAATAAGCTCTTGAAGATCTCACGTACTGCAAGGTCAGGACAATGTCTCAAAAGAAGGAATAAAAAAAAATCTCAAACAGCAGGAGGATAAAAACCCTTTTTCATCTCCTTCGTCATTGTCTTCATTCCTTCACCGCACCCCACAGTATATATAAACATATGAATGTAAAAAATTATATACACCTTCGCTTTGATTGAGCAACCTGTTTTTATATGACTGATTATAACAGGTTAATTGTACATTATTGTTATTATTACTATATAGTATCACTATAATAAAATAGTGTAGCTTTTAATTTACATTACAAATACATTTAACTTCATGTTATTCCAGGTGATTTTAAACAAACCTGTAAGTAAACTACACAAAGTTAGCGATTATTGTCATGCACACTATGTCTGACAGCATGCTCTGAGTCTAATGAGTGTTAGCTTATGTACTTAAAATAAACTCAGCTTTGAGTTTAACCTTAATTTGTTTGATACTGCTTGATATGATGTTTGCAAAAGATGAATGCACATTTTCTATGTTAGCCTATTAAAGCAAATTCAATCCTTCCGTTTTGTTAAAGAAAGACAACAAGTTAAGTAGGATATGGGTCTTGTGAAAGTAATCAGAGCTGGAGCCAGTGCTTGATACTAAACCACCATCTTAACTGACCTCTAGGGGGCAGTCTACCTGTAGTAAGATAGGACACAAGAGACATGAGAGACAATGAACAGAGGGGAGGAATGAGGGTGAAGAGTGGGTGAAGGAAGAGAAAAAGAGAGAGGAAAGGAGGGGGTGATCATCTGGGCCTCATCAGTGTTTTTTTTTCACTCCTTTCCCCTTCTAGTCGGTTAGATCTGTGGAGAGTGTATGTGTGTGTGTGTGTGTGTGTGTGTGTGTGTGTGTGTGCGTGTGCGTGCATACGGAGAATGTGTTTCCACACTGAGGACATTCCCAGACGAGCTCTCTCAATACATCAGCACAGCGTCTGCCCTCTGCCTGACCCTGACAGTTACACACCACACTAGTGTGTGCGGGAGCGCGTGTGCGACTGCGTGCGTGCGCACATGTTTGAGTGTGTTTGTGTGGATGTGCACCATTGATCAAGTGAGTGAGACAGTGACTGCATGTGTTTGCATGTGAGTTGTCATGTGCAAGTGTGTGTGTGTGTGTGTGAAATAGAGAGAAAGAGACAGAGGGTTCTGTGGCAGGGACTCTTAACCATCAGCTTAATCGCTACCAGAGGACGCACAGAGCAAAACTTTCGCAGTCACCTTCCACTGCCTGTGTGCACGCTCACACACACACACACACACACACACACACACACACACACACACACACACACACTGGGAGTAGGTCAGGCTGTGGAGGGTGTGTGATTTTGGCAGCCTGGTGGGACTCTCTTTGATGTGGGTCGGTCGGAACATTAAAGCCGGCCGGTGAGCTCGAGCTAACCACAGACCCTGGGTCCGATTACCCTGCAACCAACACCAGCCTATATTTAACCGTTACACAGGAAGAATAATTAAGTGACTCCTGATCAGGGATACAGCCAAATCAGCCTGGTTTTAGATTTAACTATTAATTGGAAGCCAGTGTGACCAATTCAATCCCTGGATGAATAACTCTCTTGTTTGTCCAATAAATAACTCCTAAAGTCCCCAAACGCAACATATTTGGTTTATATAATTTTAGGATAAAAGAACCACTTTAAACACAACATGAGACAAATAAAAAAAAAAACAAGTTTCATGCAGCAGGATAGGGAGAAGGATGAATAGAAAGAGATGTTTGCAAAGAAAAAATGGAGGGGCAGGCATATGGGAGATGGAGGCAATGGAGGATGTATCGAAAGTGTCAGCGCAGCGTGTGTGTGTGTGTGTGTGTGTGTGTGTGTGCGTGTGTGCCCTCTAGCTGTATAATGACCTGCTCTGAGACCACTCGCTCCCCTTCCCATGTCCCCCTAAGGGCCCATAACCGCCATGCCGGGTCATTATGTGCCCGGTGGAGGACTCAGCCGCACAGCACACAACCGTAGAGCGCTGCCACGCAGAGAAACTGGACACGGAGGCTCCAAAATGGCTGAATTCATTAGCTGGGGCCGAGCTGCCTCTAATTTGCTTCCTTAGGGCTAGGATGGTGCTCATTAAAGGGGTAAAGGAGTAAAAAAAAAGTATTTTTTTTTTTTTTTGCATTATTGTTTATCTTAAATCAAAAGACACTGTGAAAGCGGAGCGTCAAGCGGAACGGTAATTGCTGCCAAAGAAAATATCATGAGGAATATACGAGAAATGCTATAACAACTCGAGTGAAGAACTAATACTGTGTAGCTTTTAGGCCTCTATATGCTACACTATTATCAGTGCTGCTGTGTTATACGTCTAAAACCAATAATAAAGACTAGATATGGTCTGTGTCCGCTGCATCTGTGCTAGTAATGCAGCCTTAATGTTTTGCGTAACACCCATGACTGCCATGTCTCCCCCACTTAGCCGTGATGTTGACGCTGATTTCTTCGTACAACTCTGGTCATGTCCCCTGTGAGACGCACGTGTGTGTGTGTGCGCGTGTGTGTGCGTGTAGGAGCAATAGGGGCCCTGTGATGTCACATTCCTGCGCCGCGCGCGTGGCTCTAGTTTGGCCCCTAGGTTTTAAAGGGGAAAGCTTTGAAACATTACACCATCCCACACAGTCACAGCCATGCGCACACGCACGCACACACACACACACACACACACACACACACACACACACACACACACACACAGTCAAGGGCCAGTGGTAATACTGCCAGGGTAATAACCTTACAGACTTACTGATCTCCCTCCCTCCCGTTCTCTCACCCTCAAATCTTTATTTACCCTACTCTCCCTCTTTATCCCCCCTCTCTTCCCTCGTTCTCCCTGTACCTTTCCCCCCGAATTTCAGCGCGTTTAACAAGCATTTAGATCTTAACCAGATGTTGTTAATGTAGCATGTCTAAAATACTAAACATCAACCCAGTGGAGAGGGGCTACAGCTCCTGCACAGGGCCTGGGAATAACTGACACACACACACACACACACACACCTGCACACGCTCATGCACACCCACACGCGAACCCCCTCTGCACATAACACACATTCACTCCCACACAGTGTTCGACGTATTTCACGCGCAGAGGTCCACAGCCCACATGCTAACATGTAAACAGACACACACCAGCACAAGCAAACACACGTGTTTCCATCCACACGCTCCAGTCCGCCCACACCCACCCACTTATTGCTTAAAACACATGAGAACTTATTACAGCAGCAAAAAATATCTATTGTTTCAGGTCGACTCTGAAAGCCAGACAATAGGATTGTCACTTAATACGCTCCTGGTGTGAATGTCAATAAGTTGAACTGACAGAATAAGCTGAAAAAATGACTTTTGTGTAAAAAACGCTTGTATCAGCAGCTCCAAATTTGCTTTGTTGTTGTCAATTACGACTTCCTGAGACACTTCATTGTATTTTCTTTCCCTCAAATTGCCCGCTCTGCTGTCTTGCAGGCGGCTAACAAAACACCTATTACTCTTTGAAAAAAAAAGAGAGAGAGAGAGAGAAAAAATCATATGAATAAACATAGCCAAGATTAAAGGCTTGCATGTCTTGCTTGCTGCGCAGACAGAAACTGTTGTTTCGTGTTAAGAGGGGTTTCATTTTCAGTGCTGTGGGCACTGAGGGGGGATGATGTTAATGATTCTTTAATAGCAAATACAAAAGGTTTTCACGGGACAAAAATATGGCTTCAAAAGGTTCAGTGGTGGAAAAAAAAATTGCCGCAACACCTGGCCTTATACAATAGGCTAGCACACCTACTGTACACCTCCACACGTGTGCATACACACACACACACACACACACACACACACTAACACACACACACAAACACCTGCATCTTACACAACAGCCATATTGCATTTCGGCTGTTTGAATCACCTTAGGCTGAGTAGGTGAATTGAGGAGGCGGCACGGCAAGCTTACTGAGGGATTTAGGAATAATTTGAAAAGAAGATTCCTCTCCTCTGTTTCATCTCCCCCCCATCTCTTTCTTTATTTTCTGTTTTTCCTGGTCTTTTATGATTCCACGGTCCAATATTTATCTAGCCCCTGATTATAAACATCTGGCCGATGGGGCAGTCTGCACAGCAGCAGCCGCAAAACACACACGCACACACACACACACACACTCTGAGAGAGTTGCACACATAGTGGAAATATCACACACGCTCGCCAACGTGACCCTGTCAGGTTCAGACCGGAGGACGGAGGGAGGGAGAGACAGAAAGAAAGAGAGAGAGAGAGACCAGACAGAGACAGAAAGAGAGAACTAGGAGCTGAGGGTTAATGGCCTTCCCATCTCTGTGATAAGAATTCATTCTGTTCTATTACCAGCACTTATCTACAGAGGCTGCTGTCTTTCCTCTCTCTCTCCCTCAAAAACACACACACACACACACACACACACACACACACACGCACGCACGCACACACTCTCAGCGAGGGTCCGAGATCGATAGATGAACCTAATGAAGAAAGCAGCTGTTTCTCGGCATACCTGCTCAACTCTATCAGCCCAACAAGACCTCCCTGCCGCATTCATCTGTCTATCTATCCATCCGTTTATCTATCCACCTATCTATCCACCTGTCCATCTATTTTTATATCTTTTCACACAGCTATCCATCCATATACCCATCCTTTCTGTTCCTAGGTGCCTCCATTTATCCCTCTATCTGTCCATCCATCACTACACTGGTAAACAAAGATACCAGCAGGATAGATATAGTTTCCAACTGACCAGACTGGTCCCTGTCATGTATTCAAGGTTTATTTATTTTCCGGGAAATAATGCGAGGCAGAGAATCAGGGAATCTAATAAAATGGCTGCCATGGTTTAAGAGAATGGCTGTGAGTGTGTGTGTGTGTGTGTGTGTGTGTGTGTGTGTGTGTGTGTGTGTGTGTGTATGTGTCTACGCTTAAAATAGGCCTGTGACGGGCAGTGGCCAAATGGATAATGCTTAAACAGATCTTTATCCTATTGGGCTACTGTCCCGTTTTTAGCAGCATAAAAACCATCTGCTTTCAGAGCCACCAAAAACAAGACTGTAATCCTGGATGGAAATCAAAGAAAAGATTTAAGTGGATAGAAAGGACAGATAAAAATACAGTTATAGGATCATGGAAAGTTGCATTGTTTATCGGTGTGCAGTTTTCATCACTTGGTTTCTTCAAAGCAAAATTTAGAGGGTTGGGAGAGCGGAAATACAAATTATCCTCATTTTGAAGAAATACACATTTATCAGATTTCATGCCATGACATGCTTTGTATGCATGCTGCATTCATGGCCAGGATAACAGCGTGTTCTGTGAATTACACATAAAGAAATGTGACAAAATCAGTCTATTCATTTCCAATGCTTTTCTGCGACTACATTCCTTATTGATGGGCGCCTCATATGAGTCTGGAGCACCACATAGCCGCCATTAGTACATAACAATTTCATGCGCTGACAATAAGTCAACGTGACATCTCTTTTGCCATAGAGGAGTGTGAAAAACAAAAATGTGTGCATCATCAGGGCCTTATTATGTGTTGAGGTTAGGGAGGATGACAGGACTCTTCAACATAAGAAGAATAGAGTCACGGAAGAGAAAGAAAAATATCTCCAAGCCCAAATATTCATTAGGTTGCTCAGAATCATCTCCAAAATGACCACATGGAACCTGTAATACATGGGCACATATGCTCACATGCAACACACACACACGAATACATAGACCTGGGGCAACTGCCCCGGAGATGGTATTTGCAGACGGTTACAAATAAGGAGTGTTGGCTTTCCTCTGACTTTCTCAAAAACATGCAAAAAATGTCCATTTCATTACTGGCTAAACAATGTCATATGGGCCCCCACTGGCCCTAATAGAAGCAGACAAAGACAGAGCAGCACACATATGCTTCGAATAAATCAGATTACTGAGAGAGAGTGGGGGAGAGAAAGAGTGAGAGAAAGAGGGAAAGAAAGAGAGACACCGCCAGACACTTAGAGGATTGACAATATTCCCTTTTCTTGCTACCTCCACCCCTCCCTTTCTCCTTTCCTTCACTTTCTTAACTCCCCCACCCCCACCCCCCCACCCCCAAGCGGGATCTGTTTTAGATTTGAGCCAGCGCTAGAGCCATATCTCTACCTTATCTCTGCTAGCCGTCAGAAAACAGAAAGCTCCATGTTTCCATGCATTAGACTCCCGGCCCCTGACACGCCACTTGAAAATCTCACAGCCCCTCAAGACGGTTGAGCAGGAAAATAAAAACAGCAAAGATATAATTGAATCAAATGAAATGCAGGTTACCGGGTTGCACTGATGTCATTTCTTTTGGAGATACAGCCTTACACTCAGATGCAGTGTCATATCAAAGAAAATGTCAACCGTGAAAATTATGGAAATGCATTTTGGGATTGTGACAACAAATGTCACCCAAAATCCCCGAAAATTAGATCACTCCTTGCGAGCCACAAAGCATCATTAACTGTCTTCGAAAGGCCATCAGAATTTGAGGGGCTGTGACATTTTTTACTCCCTGACCACCACTGGGCTTCGACCCCCATGAAGACATCCCGTTGAGTTTTTGGCTCCAATTACGCCAAAGCTCCTCTCTGATGACTGCAAAGGGAAGTATTGATTCTCCTTAAAGTTGTAACAAAAAGAAGAAAGCGTAGACAGGGTGGGGAATATGTTAACAATTTGAGGAAAAAGGAAAAATCAATATTCAAATGACTCCTGATATTGATTTATAATTAAGTCTTAATTGCGGCTAGGCTTGGACTTTCAAACTGCCCCGTGACGTTAGCCGGGAAAGAAGATAGGGGAACATTATTGATACACTTTAACAGTGGTGGTCGCCCAGACATTGATTCAGCCGCTTTGCGGTGCCTTTGGCATGCTCTGAGGATCTAAATGCACGTGCATTTGAGGAAACTCACATACACGTGCATTTCTGAGAAAAGACACGCGCGCGCACACACACACACACCTGCATGCACAAACAAATACACACACCTAAGTGAACTAACACAGCATAATTAACCTTCATCCGGGAAAAGTCAGGGCTGCCTTATCTGCAAACTTGACTGTGGATGTGTGTGTGTGTGTGCGTTAGTGTGTGTGTGTGTGTGTGTGTGTGTGTGTGCGTGTGTGCAGTAATTACACCATTAGGTGTGGAACTGATTGACTTCAGATGGTGTTGGTGGAGGTATTATTCTGGACAAAATAAGTGGGTGAAAGGAGTGCGTGGGTGTATGTGTGTGAATGCTTACTTAAACTCACACGCAGATTCTTACACCCCACAGCATTTACTTGTGATACGAGTGTGTCTGTTGGCCTCTTCCCGCGCTTCAACCCATGTGGCAATATGTGAGCGTGTGTTCCTGCTCAAATCCGTGTGCGTGTTTGTCCCCACGGGCCTAATCAGGTATCAGATACCTTTTGTTTTGGGAGCTCATTGATGGATGAAATCTTTATCTGTGCTATTGATCAGGAGGGCGCGGGTCCTAAACTGTCTGTCTAGCTGCCTGCCTGCTCCAGCTCTAACAAGATTGCCAGGGCCGAGTATATCAGTTAACATTTAATCAATGGCAGCTTAAGACACTGGGGCTAAGGGAAAGAAGCCCACCGCTTCAGCCCCCTGCCCCAAACCATTACCCGGGATTGAAGGGGAACTATACTTGTGTGTGTGTGTGAGTTCCAGATGATTACAAGGGATTGGGTATGGTTGATCACATGTCTTCAGGGGACAGAGGTGTGTGTATGTGTGTTTGTGCGTCAGTGTTTACAGGCATGCGAGCGCTGGCTTGTCGATACATGTTAATACGTAAGAAACGCCAGAGGGGGCTGGTGTGTGCTACACTGCCCGAGTTGCTCCGAAGAAAATAGGAAAACGGAATGAAGTGACTGATGTGTTGGAGAAAAAAATCGCCATTCAAATCAAGCGAAGGCTTCAAATTGAACACGCCTGTGTGAAAATACACACACGCGCACACTGCAGCGGAGAGATATGACATATCAGGCAGTGCGTGATTTTTTTTTCTGCCTTGCTTGCAAAAAGCCCCCTGATGCTAAAAAGGAGAGTCAGCAAAAAAAGAAATATGATCTCTAAGACTTTTTTTTCCTGCTTTTTATTTTACCATCAGCTCATCTTACTGTAAATGAAACCCCATCAGATCTAAGAGGCAGATCCTCCGTCTCCCATCTCCACTTTTTTCTTTCATTTTCTTATTCATGCTATCGCTGGACCTCATCATCATCAAATCTCATTTTGAGAGAATTAAAGATGTACTTACAGTATTTGCCTTCGCACTCTGTGTGTGTGTGTGTGTGTGTGTGTGTGAGGTTCAGCGTGAGTGCGTAGGTGTGTGTATGTGTGCGTTTGTCATGGGGTTTGCTCTGACGGGGGAAGCCCCTCTCACGTCCCTGCCTTTCGTCCAAAGCCTGGGAGATTCCCACCACCAAAAATCAATGTGTGTGAGAGCATATGTGCGCCTGTGTGTGTGTCAAGGTTTTGTAAGACAAATCTCTCCAGCGTGCGCCGCTTTAGTGCTATTGAACCAGGCTTCGATCACTCGGCCACTGTGAATAATGCAAGGGAGGCTACTGCTCACTTACAGCACAGGATGCTTGTGTGTGTGTGTGTGTGTGTGTGTGTGTGCGTATGTGTGTGACAGGATGGTCCTTTTTCCTTCTTGCAAATGCAACAGGGCAGTTCTTCGACGTTCCTCCACTTGGCCCTCTTAATCTCGTGTCAGATACAGGAACTCCCACATTGATAGTGTCTCTTCGAGTGTGTGCGCCACATGTGTGTGCGTGCGTGCGTGCGTGCGCGGGCGCGTACGCTGGAGGCTTCTGCAGTAGACGGGAAGAGCTTAACTCAAGCAGACAGCTCAGGCCTGCACTTTGACACACCCTGACTCATTACATACAGCCGGCACACAGTGGAATATTGTCATTAAAAAAGACAATTAGATATGAAGTCAAGGGAGCATCGCTTACACACACATGGACACACACGCCTGCAAACACACAGCGCAGGAAATATAGGTGAACACACTCTCGTCTTCATATCCCCAGGTATGTGAAGCGGAGATATTAATAATCGCGATGTTACAGAGTAATTAAAATGATTCCATATGACGAGTGTGAGTGCGTGTGTGTGTGTGTGCGCTTCTGTTAATTAAGCTGAATGATTTGATATGACACAAACCATAATGCTTTAATGGTGTCCTATACTTGATGCGGCTGGAGGGGACGACGGTTGATGGGGCTGTAGGGAGACGCAGGGCGACACACACGCACAAAAACAGATACAGCTGCTCGTTGGCCCTGCCGAAGAGGAGCATCTCTTTTTTCGACATAATTATCTGTGTCATCACTTACGAGGCAATTAAACAAACATCAGTTCCTATTTCCTCTCCCTCCGTCTCTCCTCTCCTCTTCCTCCGCTTCCTCATCCTCTGCCATCTGCCCTCCCATCGCCTCTCCTCCGCTCTTTTTATTTAATCTTCTCCTTGCTCCTCTCCTCTCTCCTCTCCTCCCCTCTCCCTCCGCTCCTCTTCCTCCCCTCCTGTGTGACTCCAGACAAGGTTTCAATTTCAGCATGCTGATTGTCTCATTGCCGACTCTATGCATGTCTAACACTTACTGGCACTCTGGGGACCGGCAATACACACCATAGAATGCCTATTACACTCCCACACGTTTCTGGTGAGAGTGTGTTCGTGTTTGAATGTGTGTGTGTGCGTGTGTTTGTGTGTTAGGGGTGATGAGGGTGTAAAATGCCTATTACGCTGAGAGTCTGGTCTCTCTTACACTGGAGAGAATTCTCTGGCGCCTAAAGAGCAGAAAATTGCAATGCTCCTCTTCCTCACTCCCCATTAACCTGCTTTTGAAACAAAGGCCTGGCCAAGGTGTGCGTGTTTGCGTGTGTGCGCGTATCCTTGCCCATTAGCCTCACGTGCCATCGCGGGTAAAGTGCCTTGTGGGCCCAACCGAGCAGAAACGGCGGTGTCTTTTCTGCATATACCTCACCTCCTCTTTGTTTTCAATTCATTTACCCGCCTCGCAGGCCACTTTTTGCACACTGCACCTTTACATAACAACACCTTCTGCTCACCACCTTTCAGTCTCTCTGTTCAGTCACCCAAATTTTGTGAAATGTACATTTTCCTGCCCCTAAATGATCTTGTCAGTCATTTTTCTCCCTTCGTTCCCTCCATCCTTCATGAAAAAAAACAGCAAAAAGAGACGGCGTCTTGTGAAGAGCTTCGAGATGAGTAAAGCAGCGGGCATATTTGTCTAATTTGCACAAAGACATCCACATCAAAGCACGAATCAAGACCCAGGCTCATTCAATGGATTCTTATCAGTCTATCCATTTCTTGTTCTTTTTTTTTTCTTCCCAGCATCCTTTTTCCTTTCTCTCTGCCACATCCCTCTTTCTCTCTCTATTTTCAGAGCGTTATTAGAACATGATAAAAGCGAAAGGGATGTCATGACACGGGACCCCCTGTTAGCATTAGGAGGTGGGAGAGAAAACGAACGAGAGAACGAAGCGGGTGGGGGGGGGGGTTGAAGATGAAAGAGATTTGTCTGGAAATTATTGCTCACAAGGCATTGATTCTCTGCTTTAATCTCACACAGTGTGCTCAAATTTCCTATTAGGGAGATGAAGAAAAGGAGAGAGAGAGGGAGATGGGTCTTATTCACATAGGTGGGGAGGTGAAACTTGCCATGTCTCTCAGTGTTTCTTTGGGCAGGCGAGACATTCTCTTTTCTGGAAAGAGCGGCAGATTCTTTCAGAATCTTTATTTTTTTTTACATGTGCTGTCTTGCTTTTAGCCCATTAGTCTGCTGTAAGTAAACATAGGAGGGCTGTTGCTACTGAACCGCTGGAGGGTCGCACAGACACACACACATGCACGCACGCACGCACGCACGCACACACGACAAGCCACTGACAGCTGCTATAGCTGCAAAGCTTCCTCCGGTTAGCGACGATTAGCCTTGGCTATAGGTAATCAATAGCTGCTATCAATTCCATACCTCCCACTGATGGATGAGGTAAAGGAAACAGAGAGGAGAGTGAGGAAGAGGGGAGCGACAGAAGGAAAGAATTGGTTGTCGCTGCGAGGAATGGCAGAAATTCTACCTGACAATGCTGCCTCCTGAAGTAATGTCCCTGCTTCCCTCTTTGTGTGAGTGTGTGTGCATATAGGCCGCCTTAAATGTCCATCTGTGAATTGAATCATCGCGGGCTGAGATTAGCGGCTGCTTGGACCCAGTGAGCGTAATGCCTGGTTACCGCGGCTCCGGCTCCACACAGCCCTCCTCCCATCACCGGATTGTTTGTCTTAATGCTGTGTGACATGGCCCATTGTTTTGTCCATCTGTGGTTAAGAGTCAATGGACAGAGGGTGTGTGAGGGGATTGGGGAGAGAAAAGAATGGAGGTGAGGGAGAAGAAAATAAAGAAGAGCAGGGGTGAAAAGAAGACGGGGGGGGGGGGTGTAGGCAGAAAAAAAGGAAAGAAACAAGATGGGGACAAGAGCTGAGAGGTGAAAAAAATATTTAAAGAGAAAGGTCAAAAGAGACGGAGAGGAAGGGAAAACATGCAATAACTCTGGATTTCAATACGGCACTCAGACTTTACATTCACCACTTCCTCTTCCAGGACCTTCCAGAGGCTTTCAGTTCCATATGGAGCGGGGCCTTAAGCTCTTTGTGATATCACCGACGTGAAAGACGTCCTGGCCCTGTGACGCCAGTCCCCTCTTCAAAGGGTTAAGTCATATTTAGTATGCGTCCTCATAGCCCTACGGCTTTGTATTGTAAATAAGACTAATGTGGCATTGGTCAGGTATGCTAATTCAGATAATCAGCGCAATTTCTGCAAATTATAACTGTCAGTGTGGTGGGCACAGAACCTTGGCGGAAAACATGAGGGAACAATTTAGCCCGGGTAATACCCCTCCACCAAAGCGCTGCTCAACTCAAAGAAAAACAATCGGCCTGAGCCCATACCGCCCCGACACACCATTTCAAAAATAGTTTATGGTGAACGAGGCTCATTTTTTTCTGAGGCACAAGTCAGCCTGCTGCCCTTTTTTTTTTTTTTTCCTATGTGCACACACAGACCGCAAAGTAATTATAATTCGCTTGGATGGAATTATTCAAAAAATGACCACATCTTTTACTCCCTCAGCCATAGAGAATATGGTTTTGGGAAATTTGGGGTAAATTGCTACTTGCCGAAAATATAATAATATACATATATGAATATGTCTTATTTTGATTTGACAAATGATTTAAAACGCAGTACATTGTCTCCAACTAATTGCACAGCAATAAAAAGCTACATACTTCACGAAAATCCTCTTGGGTAAAATCACATCACTCTCATCAGAATAGTTCTCCCCAGGAACTGCATTTTACTCATGTTGGGCACATAAAATAACATTCCACGTTTTTATTACGCGAGGAATGGATCCCGCCTGTCTGAAATCTGGGGACTTTACCTTTTATGTAAGTAACTTCCTGTTTCACAGTAAATGAGAGAGGAAAGGTCACGAATAATTTATTAACTGCTGCTAATCAGCTGTTTGGAAGCAAATCAATAAGCAATATAATTAGCTGCCTTAAACGATTAAATATCTAATCCAAACACAGATGTCTAATGGATAAATACATCTGAGAGGGGGCATATGCAAGAGAAGCACCACAGGGTACCAAAAAAGGTCCAGATTGTCAGCTGGTCTCACCTACTGCGTTCTGACTTGAAAAAGAAAATGGCCACCGCTGCGCTAACTCCAGCGGTTAGCTCGATCTGGGTGTGTGTCGCATCCTTTCTCTCACTCCTCCGGCCATCCGTGACTGTTTATGTAATGGCCACAAATTACTGAGACAAACCCTGGAAATAGACTTCTGTCTGAGGAGAGACCTTCTTGAAAAAATAAAAAAAATAAAAGAGAGAGAGAAGAGAACCGCTGGAATGGCGAAACCACCCCCACCACCCGCAGGAAAAAAAAAAAAAAAAAAAGGACAAGATGAGGGAGCGAAAGTGAGGGAGGAGGGAAAACCTAATACCTCAAAAGATGCCTCGGTGTCATCACATCGAAATGCTCCATGGGAGACAACAATGCCCTTTCCCACACAGAACACTGAATGGTCGTTTCGTTCAGACACATACAGTTTGGGTTGGGTAAATTTGGAAACACGGAACGTCGGCGCTCTTGGAAACAGGCAAGATGGCACACTTGCTCTCTGCCCATGTTCCATCACTTCCTGCCGGACGCACACACACACACACACACACACACACACACACATCTACATCCACACACAAGTACGTATAGCAATAATAAGTGTCCATTAGGCTCAGTTTTTAGCCTACAGCTGCTATGTAAATGGTTAGCACAGCTACACTAATTTGAGTCGAACCGAAAATGTCCCGGAGCCTTATCACTCAGAGAAAACAAAAGGCTCTGGATACACACACACACACACAAATGTGCACGCTCACATATACACATACATACACCCACACACACACACACACGATAAAAGTGTTGTTGGTCTCTCTAAGTCAGAAGAGGTCTTTTGTTTAAAAGGGGGACTCAGACAAAGAGGGTCCTCTCCCTCCCTCTTTAATGCATGTTGGGTGGTGGTGGTGGTGGTGGGGGGGGGGTATAGAGGGATGGAGATGTGTGGGTGGTGGGGTGGTGGAGGGATGGATGACAGGCCAGGCTCTCAGAAATAATTACCTCCATAAGATCCCATCTCCCTTTCCTTTTTGTGAGGGACAGAGGGAACGAAAGGGGAAAAAAATGACAGAAAGTAAAGTATGCAGAAAAGGCCCTTGTGTTTCTGCTTGGTCTGGCTTATGAGGAGCTTTACACATGATGGAGCACAGGGCTAATGGGTGAGGATACACACATAGAAAAACACACTGGTGCACGCATACACAAACCTCCTCACAGTGTTCTTTATGGCTAAACAAATGGTCAAATGGTTGAGACAGAGGCGGCAACAGAGAAACAGTCAGCGGGAGAAAAATCACTGGAACAACTGAACTTCAGAGACTGTTAATGTCTGCAAAAATCCAGCTAAACAAATTGTTCAAATCATAAAGTCGATGATGGAAGACCCATGACTCGCAATCTGTCATATTTTTCTTTTTCTGCTTGCATTTTACTAAACAGCTCTATTCAGGGCGTAACTTCATTATAGAGTGGAGAAGGGCAAAAAAAATCTAATTTCTCTAACAACTTTGGACGACCCTCAAAGCAAAATGGCCTCCAAGTCCTCCATGTTGAGAGGCAATTCATTTATGCTTGCTCTTCTGATGCAAACTGGCATTTTTCATAAACTCAATTTTCTTTCACACTTCTAATTGTACACAGAGAGGGAGGATTTATCTCAGCAATGCGGGCACAGTGGGCTTTTTGTCTCTGAAGGACACCGCTCAAAGATCACGGTACAAAGTTTTTTGCTGTACAGTCAGTGAGAGTAGCCAAGCACGCACGCACACACACACACACACACACACACTCTCCACTCGCACTTCACAGTGGTGTTTACCGAGTGTAAAGGATGAGACGACTGGGCCCAGGTTCGGGGAATTACAGACTCAAAAGGATAACAAAGAGTGAAAGGTTCTCAAGTCAACATGCACCAGCAAACACATGCATTGACATGCACACAATGCAGTCCAGCAGCAGTGTTGCCTGTACACTCCTGTCTTTGTTCAAAACACCTATACCCTTGCGGTGCGTCTCTGCAGCACTGTACCTTAATTAGGCCATAAAATCAGCATCAAAATTGTTTAATGAAAGCCATTCACATGTACATAAAGTCCAGAGCATTAGAACTCTTATTCCCAAATGGGCCTATAATTATCTGGCTCGGTGCCAGGTCCCAGGCTTTAAGAGAAAGATACCGGTCAGCACTTAAATTAATCTTTTTCATACCAGTCTCTAATGAACAGAAAGTGCTCGAGTCAGGAGTTGTAGCCCCAGAAAACTAACAGCACGCATACACATGCACGTACACACAAACAGAGGGTCCTTAAACTGAACACTGGCTGGAAATGTTGCCTACTATAGAGTCTTTTCCATCAGTGAAAACATTCACATCATCTATCACTATAGGAGCCTAAAGCAGCTGTAATATACCTTTTCTTCCATATAACATAACCTACTGTAGCATGTAATATCCGCGTGTGCACAAAGGGCTCAGCTAAAAAAACAGCTAAAAATACACCATGAAGAAAAAAAAAACATGTTTGACCGCAGAACTACAGAACAAGAATACGACCTCAATCTCTTACATTAGCTTTCAGTGTTTGATCTCTGATTGGAACACTGCTACTGTGTACACCTGCCAAATGTGTATGGTTTGCAAGGAAATACCTTTGAAACCTTTACCATGTACCTTGTGAAAGAATACTGTTGTTCACTAAAAATTATATAGAGTGGGCAAAAGGAGGGCATCCAAAAAAGTGGCTTAGCATTTTGGACGCTGCCAACGTCCGCTTAAGCTTTGCACTAGCTTCCTCATGGAAATTCACCGCGCGGCATCAAAGCCAAGGTACAAAACGAGGGCCCGAGCAACAAATATGGTGTGTTTTAAGAGTGGAACATTTGAAATAGGTGCAGCGGGCGAATATTGCTTTTGACAGGTTTAAAACCTGGTTGTGCTCACTGGTTTGAGATGTAAAAAGGGGAGGAAAAAAAGGCTCGAAGTCGGGCTTGTTTTCTGGATGAAAAAACGGACAGGAGCGGGAGAGAGCGGGAGATGGAATAAGCAGGACAAAAAAGGAGAGAGAGAGAGATACAAAAAGAGTGCAGGAGAGAAAGAGAGAGAGGGGTGGAGGGAGGGGGGGGGGGCATGTTAAAATGTACGGTAATGATTTATCTAAGCATGCTTTTCTGCTGCACCCCAAATCTCACCGAAACTTTGATCCACGTCTAATTAAAACCAAACGTACACCGGCAACGGTCTCCATTTCAGGATTGGGAGCTCTTCTCCTGTTTGTGTGTGCGTGTGTGTGTGTTGGGATTCACATATGTTTCTAAGCGCCGGCCCCCGTCTGTTTTGGGAGTACATGTACAGTATAAACAGGACACTTCGGGGAGCACAGACTCATGTGGAAATACACACACACACACACACAGATGGATGTATGGACTAATGCTACGCTGGAATGCTATTCAAAACGTGTTACCCCCACCCAACCCCACCCCATCCCACCCGCTCCTTCAGGTCAAGCAAAGCAAAAACAAGTTAAGCGCTCATTTTCTCCCAGCAGCATTAACATAGGGATGACTAAATAATGGACCCTGACTCTTGGTCTTCTGGTTTAAATTACAGCACAGCCCCCTCCCCTTACACCCTGCAACCCCTCACCAACCATCCAACCCCCACTCAAAGAAAAACGATTAATCTTTTTTTTTTTTTTTGTCTCTCTGAATGTTTTACAGTTCTGTTACACTTATTAGCTGCTGGCAGGACGGAGAGTCTTAAATGAAAGCCAAATTGCTTTGGTCATGAGAAAGGAAATGAAAGCTCACTCCAGGGAGAGACTGTGTAGCCGTAGCATACGTGTGCGTGTGTGTGTGTGTGTGTGTGTATGAGTGTGTGAGTAACGTATGTGTGTATGACTAACGTATGTGTGTACAGGCCTTTTCACTGTGAGATACTCCCAAGGTGAAATTTCATAAGCTGACTGCTTGCCTGCCTGGGATGTCCCTGTGCACGGGACGGGTGCACGTGCATGTGTGTGTGTGTGTGTGTGTGTGTGTGTGTGTGTGTGTGCGTGCGTGCGTACGTGTGTGTGTTGCAGATATAAGCGCGGCAGCCTAATAGGAACAGTATGCTCATTTTGGAGAGATTAGGAGGAATGGACGGGTCTGTATCGAGAGACGTGATCTGGATATGAAGGCCAAAGGAAGGAGGGAGGGAGGGAGGGAGAGAGGTTTGACAGAGTAAAGAGGGAGTGGTGCAAGAACAGAGAAAAAGAGATGGGAGGAGTGTAAGGAGTGAAGAAAGATGGATCTAGCTTCAAACGGAGAAAACTGACCACCACAACTAGAATCAGCATTTAACTGAAGTCAAAAGTTTGAAAACAACAACAACAAAAAAAATTAAGCAAATAGCAAATGGAAAAAAAAGTCAGGATAAAGGAAAAAAGGACAGGTAACAAAAAAAGGAAATGACGCATGAAACGTGAACACAAATCCCAAAATAGCTTTAAAAATAACAAAAAAACTCAACAAGCTCTGCAGACAAAGCTGGTTAGAGGAGCACAGACCTTGGCTGGAGGGGCACTCCTTGACGTGGAAGAGCTCGTTGAGGCTCAGTCCATCCTCGTCCCCTCCCAGGCCTTGCTGGTGCAGCTGGAGCTTCCTCAGTCCTTCGTTCTGCTGGTGGCGAGCTGAGCGGGCGTGCTGCACCAGGTTGAGGCGGGCCTTGGTGGAGTAGTCGCACAGCGTGCAGTAGTAGACACACGACTCCGGGCTGAACGCGCTGTCCTGCTTCTGCAAGTGCTGTGGAACAGAAGAGAGCGCAGATGTTAGCCGTTGCTCACGTTTCAGGGCATCCCATGGTCAGTCCAAGAAGTTGCCGTTCTCACGGCCACATGTTTCCTCTAAGCACGTTCGTGGCAGCGGCGGTTTCAACGCTGTGAGATGTTAGGCTGAATTTTAATGCAACAAGTGACGCTTGTCTGCAAAATCATGTTCTTGGTCTTTAGTGCTTCATGGCTATAAAAGCCTTCCCTTCTATTTCCAGTTTGGTTCCAAAATTCCAACGCCCAGAAATCCCACTTCCCTGGCTTCAAACAAGCCAGCACAAAAATGGGTAACACTTCAGTCACTTGGCCCCTTATTTCCTACAGTATATGTTCTTCACTCTTTTGTAGCATGCGATTTAAACTAATGAAGCAAAAAAGCCACAACTAATCCTCATTAGACCTCCGTTAATTCACATTTAGCATTTCACTGCAGTGTCACCGTAGTGCTGCTAGTGTAGAAGTGAGCTACATTCGAAGAGGGCAAAGATTAAATCCTATGAGCAAAGACAACTCTCCTTAATAATTTCACACAGGGAGAAAACTCTCGGCGCAGTAACAGATGGAGTTTCGCTAAAGTGTGTCCACGTTCAGACGCTGCACATTCCAAATTAACTGGATGTGTTTTAGGTGACATAAAGATTAAAAACCCACAAAAAGTCAGATGAGGGGTTGAGTTCAGAACACTATTTTTGTCTTTAACACGCACATTGTCCGGCTCTACTCATTGTTTGCAGCCGCAGGGGATTCGCATTCAACGTGTGCTGTCAGTTGCAAGCCCTTAATTTCCAGTTGCCTCTTTAATGGCATTGCAGCCATGCAAAGCTACCCCCTACCTCGATGTGTGCGCGCGCACAAACACACACGCGCGCACGCACACGTACGCACAGCCCCCATCCCACCTTGCCCTACTCCCATACACCCAGTCAAGCCAAGCATATCAAGTGTGCCTCTGTTGTTGCTGCCGGGCTAATGAACAATGCACAAAAACAAAAGACCAGGCCAAGCTTTTATTATCTGATCCTCTGCGGAGGGAGGGGAGGGGAGGGAGAGAACGACGCAGGGAGGAAAAAGAGAGCGAGGCAAAGAGACAGAGACACAGAGGTGGCTCATGAAGGTTGGTTTATGCTTTGTTAAGATTTATTCATACAGCCATGTGAGAAACAGGTGCAGGGTTCTATGCATGAATTAATACACATAATGGCGTGTGTATGTGTGTGTGTGTGTGTGTGTGTGTGTATATGTGCGTGTTAACCCCACTCGGTCTCTCATGGCTCCTATAGGAAGATGTTACATTCCTGAAGCACGTGAAAAGTTAGAAGGGTACTATTTTCTCCTGAGCATTGTTGCATCATGTTATATGGAGCAAGAAGGAGAAAGAAAAATGTGTGTGTGTGTGTGTGTGTGTGTGTGTGGTGTGGGGGGTGAGGAGAGGGGGTGGGGGCGGGGTGCACTGTTAGCTGCAGGTGTGTGAGTTCTAACCCCCACCTCCTCCTTTTCCCTCTTCCTCCTTTGACAAACAGGGATTAGCAACATAGCTACAGCCGCTAACACATCTTTTCTCTCTGTCTCTCTCTCTTTCTTTCTATTGTAGGAAATCTTACGAGGTTTTTCTCACGAGACGGTGGGACGTCCCCTCACAGTCAGAGGCCCTTTCAGAAGTCTTAAGTTTTAATTAAGTCAGAGTTGTCAGAAGAAAGCTCCCCTAGTCCAGAGCTCAGGGCCATTAATTACAGCTATCTTTGTTTCTCTGTGAAAAGAGGCCTCCCTCGCTCCTTCTCTCTCTCCCTCTCCCTCTTTCTTTGCGTCTTTTCTTTCTCCCCCTCCCTCCCTCACGGGAGAACTGGGCTGCTGAGCATTACCGTGGACACCGCACACACAGCGCGCTCACGGAAGCAAACGCGCATACGTCACATGCACGCAAATGAGCGCACGCAGGAAGGTTTGAGTTCGTGTCTCTCCATTGAAATGTTCACTTTTCAAATGGCCTTCTGTGATTTTTGGGCACATGCATATGATAGGAGACTCCGGGATAGACCCAGAACTCAGATCTCAGACCTCATCTGGCTTGGGAACACCTCAGGATGCCCCAGGAAAATAGATGTGTGGCCCAATCATCTAGTTCTGGCCCTTCATACTGGACTGCCACGTCAATGCATATGCTACACACCAAACACCCTACACTGAGAAATACCCCCACTGCCACCAGTCATTACTACTTCAGGGTAAAAACCTTATATGGATGCTGCATGATATTTGTATTTCAATTTTCTGGACTCCGCTCAAATGCACTTTAATTTTGTGACCATTGTGTGAGAAATGGGGGCCACTTAGGATTGAATGAAAATCCAGTAATCAAACAACGTCTTCTTTCCTCCAGCGACAACCGTCAGTATTACTTAAACGGCCGGCACAGAAGAAAGCTGCCTGGAAATGTGGCAAAGCGCGTGTTTCGTTTCGATTCGTTTTCTCAGCACGGAAGAAGAGAACGACAGTTGAGAGCCTTATCGGGACAGACGGGGTCTCATCGGACTCATGATAGGTTCCAGTGGTTCCTAATCGCATGGCCATTAAGGTAATTGCGCTGGTTTGAAATTCAAATTCTCATATAAATCAGTAGCGGCCTAAAATTTTTCACATTCTCCAATGTCTTAATTTCTATTCTATTTGTTTTTAGGATATGAGGCTTGGGCTGAGACGAGCTGGATGATATACAGTACTTGGGGTTGAACTGGGCTGCCAGATAGGTTTAGGCCTAATATTAATTCTCTCCCCATCAGCACATTCCAGAGGGTTTGTTTAAGACCTAAACTAGAGGGCTGTCTGTCGCTCTCTGGCACTCTGCAGGCCTGAAATGCAGGCGGTCTGGTGATCACAGGCCAGAACATCCATGATTTATGAACTTTTAAAGGAGCACTTTGACTCCTGCCAGGCGTGGGCTGTGTAATGCATATTCAAACACACAAACACACTGTTCCTGCTCCTGGGTTTGCGCCCGAGTGTGTCTGCTTGAAATGTGTATGTAATTTATGCCGCAGCTGATTTGTGTGCGTGCATATATGTGTTGTACACATTTGTGTCATAGCAGTGTCTGTGTTTGAGTGTGTGTTGTGTGTGGAGAATGGCAAAAAGGCCCATCCCTGTCAATATGGCACCTCTCCAGAGTGCCTGGTGGTTAATTGTTGGGGATTAGTGTTTGGCAAACAACCAAATAAGCTAACACTCCCTGTGGGCCAATCAGAATCAGCTAAACAGCACTCCCTGGGTGGACCTCAACATGGCACAGACATCTCCGGATGGCGGAGGAGGTGCACATACACACCCCCACACACACAGAATGCAAATTATGACACTCGGGACTTCCTGTTTACCTGTCAAAAACACAACATTGTCAGCCCTGTCGATGATACACACACACACACACACACACACACACACACTGGGACTTGTATGAGGAGAGGGGAGGAGAGTCAATTTGACAGGTAAGGGAAGCTCCCTTGTGTAGCGGTTTGCTGCCGCCGCTGTGTGTGTCTGCGTGTGTGGATGTGTGTGTGGGTAAGGATGACAGAGGACTGCATTCATTATGCAGAATGAGATGTTTACAAAACACCTTTCTCACACACACACACACACACACAAGCGCACACACCTCCCTGTCGCTCGCTCCCCGGGTTTGAGGGGAGGATAGCAGCGCTGCTATCTCATATTCATTTGTTCTATCTGTGGTGACAAAGCTGCCTCATTAACTGAATTCTTAATAAGCCAAGGCAAAAGACATCTCCTTGCAACTTCTTTTATCTCTCCTTGCATGTACATGTGAAAGTGTGTGTGTGTGTAGGTGTGTGCATGTGTTTCAATTTCAATGCCTCATGTTCTTTTCTTCTTACTGTATGTGTGTGTGTGTGTGTGTGTGTGTGTGTGTGTTTTTTATGCATCGGTAATTTTGACTCCACATTTTTTTTGGAGCCACCTCACAAGCGTGTTTTGGTGTCTGTTTATAATTCAACGCATTCTTTTTCGTCTTCGCCTGTGATTGGGCGCGTGCGCCGCTTACATGACAAAAATATTTTGAAAGCAGCCGAGCTGTGTTTTCCTCCATAAACCAAATGAAAAATTAGGGTATTCAGTACAAACATGACATTTCCTGTCATTAAGTGTTGAGCCAGGCAGCTAATGAACACATACTGAAAATAAGAACCCTCCACCGCTGCAGCTATGTCTTAATAACCAGTGTGTGTGTGCGCTTTAGAGCATGTGTGTACACGTTTTATATGTTAAGAATCAGCACATACGTTCTGTTTTCCTTTTCGTGTCCGCTGAGAGTATGTGCATGCATGCAAATGGGCATCCCACACATAGTGAAAATGAAAACCTCTTCATCTCCTTTCATCAGTGTTTTTTTTTTTTTTTTTTTTTGTAGGGGAAGCAGGGACCTTGTTGTCGGGTATACCTTCTTTTTGGAACGTCACCAGCTTCCGGTGCTATCCCCTGGGCCCCCGGGGGCCATCGGAGACAAAAACAGCCCCGCTTGGCCCGGCAAATAACAAAAGCGTGTTTTGTTCCTTGAAAGTATTTTAAACACATACCAGCGCTGCCTGGAAGGCTGCCAAGTGTAGAATTCCATCAGTGCTACCACCTCCCTAACACATGTTACTGCTAACCGCCGCTCAGCCCCCAAGACATAGATGTAACGCAAGATCACTGCCAATGGATTCGCTGGCAGACTGCGCTGCTAAAAAGAGATGCTGAGGGCCCAGGTATGTGCCACCTTGCTTCCATGGATAAAGAGAGAGCAGCAAATGTGGTGTATAGAGAGACAGATTCAGTGCTGCACACGCAAAAACAAATATGCAAATAAAAGCCACATACAAAAACTGCTGAGTGCACACTGCATATGCACACATATATACAAACGCAGAGCACATCTCCTGCTTGTCTCTCTCTCGGTCTCTGCTACAAGGCCACTATGTGTGATCTAAAGCTGCTGGAGACACAAAACAATCCCAGAGAAAAAAATAAAATCCCCCTTCCCAACCCACTCGACCTTCTTTTCTCTCCTGATGGTCTCCCTCCCTGTCTTTGCTACCAAGGCTCTCACTTTCATAAACGCGAAGAAAAATATTTCCTAGAGCTAAATTGCCTCCCCTGTCTCTCTCAGCTCTGCCTGCTGGCAGGCACATATGATCACAGCTCTGGGGCCCGTCCACGAGGTGCGGGGCCCGTGAGCGAGCTTAGCGCAGGTCGCCCAATGATAATAAGCATCCATCGCATTATGGCCGGCAAGCCAAATAAATGAATTATCACAATGAGTCTTGCACGCTAGCGTTGTGTCATTCTTCTCCACTTCTGTGCTGCCTCTCTCTCTCTTTCTCTCGCTCCCTTCAACTCGTACCTTCCCTCTCTTTTCACTTCATTTTTCCCTCTTCCTTTATTCATTTTTGCTACTTGTCAGCAGAAAAAAAATGAGGAAGCAATAGCGATAAGGCTTCATGAGGGCTCGGAAAATAATGTTACTCTAAAGTTCAGTTAATAGTCTTGCCGTCCATTTTTCTGACTCCCACACATGGACACATAGGCTCTCTCTCTCTCTCACACACACACACACTTGTAGCAGTGACGTAAGTGTGTCTGACATATGGGGCAAAGGTCAATCAGAAGTTCACAGTTTCCTGACCTTTGGCCCCTCTCTTGGAAAAATCCCTTCTGACTCTCCATCTCTTACTCTCTCTTTGGCCCAGATACACACACACACACACACACACACACACACACACACACACACACACACACACACACGTCATGCATACCAGAGTGAAGGAAACAAGGATAAAAACAATCATCCCGATTTACAGCATGATCCATTTCTTCTGGTCTTTGTTGATGTAGGAAATACCTTTTTTGTGTCTCTGAGCACTGTCACATATTTTATATTGTCCTGCAGTTGGGAATAACAAATTATGGGAGACAGCGAGATCAAGACAAATCTCTCTTACTGATCGGCGCATGTGTGTGTGTGTGTGTTAGGTGTCTTGAAAGCCAGCCCACCTCCACCCCCCATGAAAATGGATCAGTATTTACATTAGCATTAGATTTAGACAGCACGGCTCAGCCACTTACTCCATATTAGCCATCCTGACCTTAGCCCATTAGGGTCTAAAAGCCCCCGCTTGTCTCCATTGCCGCCAGGTGAGACTGACCAGACCTCCCCATTTCCCTAAACCATATTGCAACCGAGATTATCTTTTCCATAGACTCGTAATGGGACAGAGATCATAAAATGCTGAGATCAAGATCATCGAAATGCTAACATGCTTGTGGGATTTTCTTTTTCCAGTGCTGTGCAAGGGGAGGGATATTGCAGAAATACTAACATGCATTTGGGTAGGGTTCATCATTTTCCATTTTTTCCTACATGCAAAGATGCTTTTGGGAAATCAAGGCAAGGCCTAATTGACAGGATCTATGAAAGACGGGGAGAAAAACAAAAATAAAGGGTTTGAAAATCTGGGGCTTCATCGTATTGGCTGGTACCATCAAAGAGGTTTGTACTACACTGATGTTGTTATATTTAACTAAAACTGAAAGGGAAGAGAAGGGAAAATAATTTTGGTGCCGAGAGCGGCAGCGATTTTTGCCAAGTTTGTTTTTCTTTTGGTCTGTTCGTAATGGAGACTCGCCGAAAAATGTCTATTAGAGGGAGTTAGACAAAAGGAATGACAGAAACATACAGTGAGAGAAACTAACCGATAGATTGAGAGGCGAAGAGAGTGAGAATCTATGACAGAGAGAACAAAAGAACAAGAGACGCTGAGAGAGAGAGAGAGAGAGAGAGAGAATGATAGGGAAGAATCTAGACGAGTGTAGTCGGGTTCAAATCACTAATTACACATTCCTGAGCCTGTGAAGGGGAGTATTGTTTTCCAGTTAGCCCCTACCCTGTCGCATGGTTTCACTTAGCACAAAACAAAAGGTACAGGGAACAAAACACAAGGCTAATACCAGGCCCTCTTAATGACAGAGAAATGGGAGAAATTATCCCCGGGGTGGATCCTCGTGAGAAAATGGCTAGTGATTACTGGACAAAGGGAGTTCATTTTGAAACTGTCACAAAATGGCAGACAGTCTGCTTCTTTCTAAGAGCTGTATTTATTAAATGAGCACACTATCACGCTGCTTTTTCCTGACAGATAACTCACCGCACACACGACCTGCTTAAGCTATATCTAACTTGAAACGCTGCTCAAAATGTTACAGAATCTGCTTCCCGGCAACAACATGCAGTATTTAAAGACACTTCATAGCACAAAAGGTGAGGCTGAGGCCTTTTCCCTAAGAAGCAATGTCACAATGTGGCTTGTTGTGTGTACGAGCTGTGTATAAGTGTGCGTGTGTGTGTTGGAGTGGTACCTCTGCGAGGGAGAGCACAATGAAAGCACCTCTTCAGCGGCGCCGTTTTGCATATTGCCACAGGAAATCAAATGCCTTGCAGTTGACCTACAAGATGGCACACTTGATCCCTTCCTGCTTTCTTTACAGAGGGCCGCCGATTTCGGCCTGCGCCTCTCTCTTTTTGTCCGCTTCACCCCTCCGTATCAAAACTCAAACATTTGAAGAGCCAGCGCGAATCGGGGCGCACACACAGATAACAATTTCTGACGCGTCACATAGACCCAGTGAGCCTGGGCCGCTCAGTCTACCCCCATAAACCCATAATGATGAGCTCTGGGCTGTTCCGGCAACACAGAGGACCCTACCATTTTCTGCGTGAGCCAGGGGAGGTGGGGGGTAAGCTGATAGCGGTGGCAGCACTGGGCAGAGTCGCCTGGCTGGTAGTGTTTGCCCAGGCCCCGGCTGTCTAAAGGAAGGATATTGTTTTCCCCTGAAAAAGCCTCAGCCGCAGTCCGCATACCAGCGTCCACTCAACATACCAATGGGCTCTTTGAAGATTACTCAAATGTTTGCCTTTGTTCCCCCACCACCCCCCCTCCCATCCGCCCCTACCCATAGTCCTAACCTACACTCCTGCCAGAACGAGGAAAAGAGGAGAAAGGACAGAGCGAGAAAAAAAAAATCAGACTTATATCTTCAGAAAACAGTGGGAAAGCAATACCACCCTCAGCTGCACTCAGATTCAAAATGGCCTCTGCAGGGGATGAGCAACCACTGAAAGGAATAATAGCGCTCTGGCCACCAGCATAGTAAATCTAAACATAAACAATAGAGAAGGGCGGCGTATTAATGCATGGCGGCCGATATTATACCAGGATGTTTATGCAAGTCTCCCATCTGTCTGCTGATAGAGTGCAACATGCTTTTAAAGACTCAGTCCACTCCGCATCCCTGTGCAAGTAAGTCCGCAATTAGAGAGGAATATGATAATTCCAATGGGTTAATTTAACTAAATGTGCTGAAAACTCAGGACCCCCACTCCCTCCCAACCCCCAACCCCTCCCACCCAAACCACATTAATCCCGAACAAGTAAGTGGGCTTTCTATCAGGTCTATTTCAAAGCATTAGGGATTACCTCGCAGAAACTAAGCTGCTTGAACTCACAGGAGGTCAGCGGTATTGTGCCGCTGCAAGGATGGAAGACCAGTGGTAGAGATGGACAGACAGCAGGACAGGTCGGCTCCTCTTTCTCCAGCTCTGCGACAACATCCCTCAATCCTTCTCCCTCCCTCTTTCCCTCCCTCTCTCTCTTTTCATCCCCGTCTCTCTCTTTCACCGTATAATCGAATATCTCCCACTACTTATCTATTCACTGAGCACCTAATGGTTAAAATCAATTACAGCTGGAATGCTGAAATGCCGAATACTGGGCCACATGCTGATAATGACAGAGAGAGTGTGAGAGGGAGAGAGAGAGAGACTTGGGACCGTTCCAAGGGAGGCACAATTACCTCCAATCGATTGATTATTGATTTGGAAGGGCGTTGAGGAGTATTTCAGTTCAACTTTGTCCATATCAATATCCTGATAGCTTCATGAGAGGGGAAAAGCGCCACTGTGCTATCTAAATACCATTCTAAAGCTGATGTTACATTTCAGACTATTTCATGACTAAAACAAGCGCTTGTCTCTAATTGACACGCACAGTATTAAGAGATTTTTAAGCAAACTTTCATACAAATAAGGCCCGCTTTTTAGTGTCAGGCAATGTTCAAAAGAAACGTTGATGAACTTACATGAAAATAGTTATCTCATCTCGCCGCCATGTGATCTGTCTGAGGAGGCTCTGATCAAATCAAGGTATCAAAAAGTGAAGGCAACGCGCCCCGAGAGATCACATCTGAGATCACGCGCCCTCTTTGATTAGGACTTTTTTTTGTTTTTTTCCCAAACACTCTTGTTATCGTTGTCCCAGCAGGGTGATCAGGACCCAAGAGAAAAGAAGGGATGGGGAGGATGGAAAAAAGGGAGGTGGAGGAAGACAAGTGTGTGAGAGGGGGGGTAAGGATGGAAGGAGGAGGAGGAGGGAAGTGTATGTTTGGGTGGGTGTTGGGGATGTAGCAAGGGTGGGAGGGTTCAGATGAGTCAAGGGGGAAAAAAAAAGACAAACTCCTGCTACCTCCTTTGTTCCTGCATCCCAGCCATGTTCCCTTCCTTCTGGTGGTCTGGAAGACACTGACCCCCTCCCCTACACACTCCGCAACCCCTCCCTCCTTCTGCTATCGTTCCCATACCTGTCAGCCCCGATCTGCTTCACAGTCCCCTGCACATGGACAAATGGCTTGGCCCCGGCCCGGCCCGGCCCAGATGACCTGCAGCTCAGAGTGGAGCGGGGATGATCATGAAGAGGATCACATCTGGCTGTTAATATGAGAAAAACAGCCCTTTCTGTTTCTTTGTCCTGCAGAAAAACACACCTTGCTGAAGGAAGAAAAAAAAAGCCATCTACCACCAGAGTCTGCAGGATTTAACGAATTCACCAGCGGGCCCAGAAGTAGAGGGGACGAGAGGGGGGAGCCGGCTAGGGTAATTAGACATTACATATGAGTGTCAATCAGGAGCTGGACCAAAGCTGGACACACACACACACACACAAATGCTTTGCCGACCATCTGGTTAAGGCGAGGAGGGAGAATGGGCGAAACTCTTATTAATATCTATGAGGATTATTAGGAAGAAGGGGGAGGGTGGGGAAGTCCATCCATTCAAACCTTTCTGCCGAATACACAAAGCGACAGTGTACACACAAACACACACACACATGCACACACCTGCTTTTATGCTTTAATTAGCCGCCACCCTTCGCCCCCCACTTCACCACCCCCGGACCTCTGAAAGATTTCCATTGTAATCTGCACGCAGGTGAAAGAGGAGACGATTTGAATAATCTACTAACCGGCGTCTCTTTGCCTCGCAGAGAGAGAGAGAGAGAGAGAGAGAGAGAGAGAGGGAGAGAGAGAGAGACAGTGAGAGAGAGAGAAAGAGAGAGAGAGAGAGTGAACGAACAACTAGTAGAAGTGAGAAATGAAGACAGAGAGACAGACAGACAGACAGAGAGGCAACCTTCCTGGCAAAAAACACTGAAGTGAATTCGTCTGTTCAGGTTTACAGCACTGAACTCTCAGCAGCACGCCGCATCACCCGTCTCCATGACAGAACATGAAAATCTATATCTTGCAGTCAAGTAGCATCTAGTGTGAAGTGTCTGCGAACATTCCTTTTTGAAGAGAACAGCAACTCTTTAAATCTGTCTGCGATTGTGAGACAAGGACGCAGTGATCAAGAGCCGGTGTCTGGAACAAGCGGACCCGGGCTCAAGTGGAAAATGGTAACTTGATAACCAGGACTGCAATTGCGTGTGGGCGTCTATCTACGAATGTACGTAATGCCATATCTGTGTCAGCACATATGCATTTAATGGGAGTGTGTGCGAGTGCGTGCGTGCGCGTGGGCGCGTGTGTGCATCATAAATGGTGCCATGCATTTGAAATAGATCCAGTCTCTTTTCTATTCCGGAGACCAGTACAATGGCTTTTTATGCAAATCTATGAGAGTCAATCTCCTGTCCATTTCCCCATCACACAAGTCCAAATGACAGTCCAATAATTTGGGCTGCATATATATAGGGCCATTTGATTTTCAAATGAGAGTGGGCAGGGTTGACCCTTGCTAATAGCTAAGGCACAGCGGTAGACTTAATATCACAGATGCATAAGCACAGCCATCTCCATCCGAGGGAGATGGAGGAGAATAAAGAGTGAGGGAGGGGGCAGAGAAAGAAAAAAATTGTCCCTTGGTTGATGGAAATAAGCAAAAACTAAAAAATATGATAAAAAATACAAAGCAGATGATGAAAATGAGAAAAGGGAAGACTCATGCATCGACAAATCCGGTCCCCGTTCCTCCTCTTCTTCTTTTCCTTCCATCCCTCCCTTCGTTTAATTCCCCCCCGCCCCTCAATTCCCGGCCATGGTGTTGGCAAGAGGATCATGGGTAATGAGATGGCCTATCTGCGGCTCCCCAGGGGAGAGATAGAAAGAGAGAGAGAATGAGAGAAAGAGAGAGTCAGAGACAAAACAAAGACAGTGGGTAAGACAGAGGGGGTAAAAGAGTGTGAGGCACTTTCTATCCCTGTTCTTCTTCTCTGTGTGTCCCACTAACAAAGCTCTCCATCTAAACGTCCTCCCCCCTCCCGCTCTCCCTCCATCTCTATCATAAAAAGTTGAGCATTTTATGAGCGTACGATTCTGAGTTCAAAGGAGAGCGTGAGGGAGCTGAAGGCAGGGGGAAAAAATGAAAATGAAAAGAAAAACAGAGATATGGAAATGTGCAGTGGACCCCGGACGTCCATTTCCGCTTGAATTATGACGGAAAGCTGGACAGACAGACGGGGGCGGGGGGGCGGTGGCTGAGGACAGTTTAAGATTTATTCGGACAGCCATCTGAGAAACAGGTGCCACAGCCTGTGAGAGTGTGTGTGTGTGTGTGTGTGTGTGTGTGTGTGTGTGTGTGTGTGTGTGGTCCTTGACCATGCCACATTGACCATGAACATTCTCAACTCCTAATGACCCAGGGGCCAGCACAGCCCAGATCTTAACCTCAAAGCTCTGTGGGGACACGCGCACACAAACACACATGCCTGCTACAAACTAAACCCCCTACTTAGCCCCGCGGCACTTGTGAATGGCACTGACAGATTTACTCCTGTCTCCGTGTGTATTAAGGCCAGTGTTTGTTATTAAAAATCATAACGAAGCCATACATCATCATATTCAACGCGAAGCCAAACACAAGCCAGGCCAGCTATGGACATGCCACGCTACGGCAACATTTTAATGCAAGCTTACCTCACAGGCTGCTAGCATACGAACGCTACGTTCAAACACCTTCCATTTTGTCATTTACGGTGTTCGTAGGGGATAAAGATTTGCACTTAACAGCTGTGATAATAGTGAAGGGAGGTTCTAGATGCACTTTTAATTTCCAACTAAAGTCAGTATCATGCAGATAGTGTGGAAAAAAACATGTGGTGTAGCATTCTCATTAAAAACGAACAGGGGCCAATCAGATTCCCTACATTTCCTCTCCAATAAGCAGCGAGGCGCAGACCTCCGCTTTTTCCATATAAGGCCGATGACTTCCTGCGCCACCTGCTGTGCCCTGAACACCAGATGACTTGATGTCCATGTGCTGTTAATGTCATTTCCCTATTGCTGTTTAAAAGTCTGGAAAAAAACACTTTCAAACTCTCAATTCCCCTCAGAAGTACTCCATTGCTGCTACAAAGCAGCCATAAAATCTCCTGAATATGCTTTTTGTTTGTATCTTCAAATGGTTTCCCATGCCATAAAGATATTCTGTGTTTCCAAAAAACCAGATGGTAAAGTCGTCAACACTCGGATCTTTTATGCGCCCGGCCAAGCTACCTCCATCCCCATGTGCTTTTCACCTCTGCCAATACATAAAAGGAGAGGTGTTTTTCTGGTCAAATAAAGAAATGATTTTTTTCCCTCTGCTTTTGCTCTGCCGCCCTACGCTTTCTCTCCCCCTCTCTCTGCTTTACTACCACATGTCCAAGGGTAAAATAGTGGGATTTCTGCCAGAGGCATTAAAAGCGTCATCTGTGGAACAGATTTGTTCGGGCCTGTGTGGGTAGACGAGGTACAGGGGTATATGGGTGCACAGAGGGGGCACTGGGATGACCCTCGCTTGCCTTGCCTAAACTGATGTTTGTGTGTGTCTATAAGGATACTCCCTTGCTTTACGTAACTTTCTTGGACAGTGAAATGGGAGCTAAATTAGGAATATGTTCAGACAAGCCTCTTTGTTTTATTTCTGCACCGTTTTTTTCTGTTTGTGCTTCTTGGGTTTGTACATTTAATCATAACTGATATAAATAGCATTCTTTGCATGATTAATTGGCTGCCAACGTTCAGTGTAGCCTTGGTAACCTCTCTGGCTATTGTCTCCTGTTAGATCAACTTAAACAGCTATCAAAAGTGGCTCAGCAATCTATAATACACGAACACATGCATACACAAACACACACACACACATATAAAGTCTTGCTCTGACATTAAGGAGATCCTGATTAGTGCGGACTAATCAAGGGGATCCCATAGGTTTGGACTTCAGCTAATATAGGCCAATGTGCAAGCAGCACTTCTGTTAAGAATGTATAGATCTGAGAAATCTCAATGCAATTAGTGAACAATCCCGAAGGATAAACATCCCCAACTCATCCCATGGCAAGTTCAGCCCTTGCCAAACTGTAAGCCAATCCTGTGTCAATATGTACATCCTGTCTAAGTCAACTGTTTTAAATAACCCGAAGAATGCCAATGTGCTTAATCCACTCAAGCCTCGGAACTGTAAATAAGAATTGGTCACAGATTTGTGAATAAAAGCAATCCCTTAAAGGTTACTGTGCAATGCAGGAAGCACTATCACAAAAAAATTATTCAAAGGAGTGACTTATGTCTGGTGGGACTCCTTTCATAAATCTGACGCTGCAGATTAACACCTTCATCCAAATCTGTTGTATGCCAATGACATTAAAAAACAAAGATGCACAATTGTGACGAGGTGTTATCATTATAATTAATTAAGTATATAAATAAACTAGCAGCTGTATAGTAGAAAAAACATCAATACAGCCTTTTTCTTGAATCCTCTTACAACTTCCACACACACAGACACAAACACCTCCCACTGCCAAATGTTGCGTACAGTAGTAAAGGAATCCTCATTAATGTAATGCACTTGATCCTGTCCTGTAGGTCAAAGCCTCGGAAATGTAACAGCATCCTATTAAGTTGAAGGAGACGTCTGACAAACTAAATCACCTTAAATATATTGGAGAGGAGAAAGATGCCAAATATCGGTCGGGTTGGAACTTCTTTGCTGAAACTGTTCATTGCTCGAGTGTGAGTGTGAAGAGTTTAATTAGTTAAGTAAGTGACTCCTGTGTGAGTTCACCGCTCTGATGGGCAACTTGTGTGCTAGGCTTATGACAGGTCATGACCAAATAATCCCACGCCCGAACAACTGTGTTTGTCTGCAGGAGGGCTGCGTGGGTGAGTACATAACTGATACTTTAAACAGTGTCCGTTTCTGGAAACATTCATTATGAAATGCACTGAATAAAACACATTTACACATACAGTACTTTCATTAAAAAATTCAAAGCGATTATTAGAATAATAAAGAAAAACAAACATTATGTAAAAACTGTTTTTTTCGGTGCATCGCATAGGAATCATGACACAAGAGTCACATGATTAGCATGTGGTCTACTTCCACTGTGTCATTGTTCAAAACGAAGTTGTTAATGTGGCTCTAAATCCTTATCATGAAAACAAATTCTTGAGTTGTTCCAGAATTATTTACAGCTGGAAAAAAACAAGCTGAACAGACAGCTGAAAATAATCAAAACTCTGAAACATCTGAAACGCGCTGATACTACGTGACTCGTGTATAATTAACAGCAACACTAGTGCCAGCTGGTCATAAGCGGGACATGCACCCATATCAGTGGAAATCATCCTGGGCACTCTAACGGTGGCCTTTTCCATCTCTGTCATTCCATTCTCATGGGAACTTTATATCCATGTGAGACTGCCGTTGAGAGGATGGAGCAAATTCTTTCTAAACAAAAACATGTGTGCCTTTTCTGAATCTGAACTTTAAACGAGCGGTGTTCCCCTCGGATGTGTACGACTAAGGATGCGATTATATCTGCATTGTGCTGCATGCTGTACAAGATAAAATCAGTGTCAAGCAAAAATAACGAATCTCCAAATATATTTGTATCTTGTGAGATTCTTGTGAGATTGGAGCACTGATGTTTCTGCAGGACACTCACAACTTGGGATAAGAGGGTTTTTACCTTGTAGAGGCGGATGACGGCCTCGTGCCTCTGGTTGGTGGCATGTAGCCTCAGTTTATCCACGCTGTTGCTGTAGTAGTCACAGGCGTTGCACTTGAGGTGCACAGGGTTGCCAATGGCCACACACTTTAATCTCCACTGGTTGGCCTTGCCTCCCTCCTTGATGTGGGCCACCAGCTGGTGCTTCTGCATGTGCTTGTCTGTCTTGCAGTGCAGCTGAAAGTTGGCCTTGAGCTGCGTGTTGTAGTTGCAGAGCTTGCACTGGTAGACGTCGCCCACCACGCAGCGCCACTCCTCTTCGGGCAAAGAGCGCTCGGCGTTTACATGGGCGTTGAGAGCCTCCAGGCTGTCCGTGGAGTAGCAGTTGCACACTGCGCACTGGTAGAGGCGCAGCGAGGGGTCGTTGATGGGTGGCGACAAGGAGGAGAGGGAGGGGTCCGATGAGGACATACCACCCATTCCACCTGAGGACACCAGGGACAGGTCGTCTGCCATCAGCTGACCACTGGCGAGACGCAACTCCGCTGATAGGTCACTACTCACTGTGGAGAAAATGAGTGAGAACTCAGGTTAGAAAGCAACGAAGAAAGACAGAGTCAGGGCATTCATAAGGATTACATACATGGAAGCGTAGACAGCAGGCAGTATGCACAGCAAGAAGAATGGTGCATAAAAACAAAGAGGTAAGACAGAAAGACAAAGCTAAGATGAAAATGAAAGGGTGGCATATATAGGGAGGGATAAAGAATAGAGAGAAAGAGAAAAGGCTCTTTTAATGAAATTAAGTGTGAAGAGAGAAGTGAGTCCTCTGTGCAGGCCTCTCACGCACAAAAGGATTTGATAAAATAAAGCCTAACAGAGGACTAGGGCTCCTTACAAAGTCTTGTCTATAAAAAACCCTAATAGGATTGAATCAGGATCAATTACAATCATCCTTTTCAACTTGCTAACTCGCTCATCAGGTAGCTTTAATTACTGCTCTCAGCAATGGTGGGACAACGGTTTTAGGCCTGCAGGCTTTTCTCACATCCACACACAGATTTCAAAAGCTGATCAATGCATTACCCTTGTTTTCTCTTTCTTCTGCCCGCCCACCCTAAGACAAAAAGGAGATCTGCCATTCACACCAATGAAATTAACTCTTTGGTTTGATCCCTTCATTGTCTCTCCATGCGTGTTACCAAAGCTCATCATGTTTTTTTTTGTTTTTTTACAGTTTAAGCAGAATTTCTCCAATTAGTGGATGATAAATGTGTGTATGTGTGTGCTGGTATTAGAAAAGAGCACATTATTACCTGAATGAGGATGCAAAAAGTGAGCAGCGATTTAGAATGTGTAAATCTACCACTGTGTATGTGCATGCAAGCATGCATATTCATCCTCCATCCATGCTTGCATTTGTGTGCATATGTGCGACTATTTGAATATATAAATATCCCGCTCACACCATCTAAACCTATGTACATCTGCGCTCACTATGGGGAGCTGTGTGTTATCAGTGTAATTCACTGAGAGTACATCTGCTGGCTGGGCTGTGACCTCCACACTAGAGGAGGGAGTGGGTGTGTAACACTGCAGGGTCATTGTTAAATCTCTCTCACTCCTACGGGAATCCGCTTCCTGCTGTGTGAGAGTGTGTCTATGTGTATACGCGTGCACATGTGTGTATGTGTTCTCTCTGGGGTGAGCGAAGGTGGGGTGGTGTGTGTATGGGGGGGGGGGATTAAGCTGACTTAAGAAAATTACAAATGAAAGATTAAGAATAATTCTCATGTGGCGTCTCATAATCATTTTTTAATCAGTGAGAGGGGTCAAAGAAAGGAGACAATGACAGAGGGACAATATGAGAGCAGAGATAAGAGGGAAAGGGAAAGAGAAGAGGGTGAGGCAAGGGGGGCAAGGTAAAAAGGATGGGAGCAGAGAAAGAGAAGGTGAGAGGGCAGGGAGAAAATGAAGAGCAACAAAGGAAAGGCAGAGATAAAAACAATACCCAGATGGCATCAGACATGCGAGTCAAAACAGATAAAACTGACCAAATGAGAGATGAGCAAACGAAAATCAAAGGCAAAAATATTCAAAGGTTTTGCTCAGCAGAAATGCCTTTTTCATTTTAATCGACTAAAAACTCAGACAGGTGTTTCCCTGTGTTTCATTTCAATAGTATCACTCACCTAGACCAGATCCAAGCGCAGCCGCGGTTGCAGGATCGAGCTGGAACGGGTTAATCATCATCTGGGCGTCTGGGCCGCTGCTGCCGGCTGGGTTCTCCAGTTTCACACCTGCCAGACCCATGTTTTGAGCTAGGTAGTACTGGTAAAGCTCTGCCTCAGCCGGGGCCAGGCCCAGATGGAGGCTGTGTTGGATCTGCTTCATGTTCTGCTGCAGCAGCATCATGTTGTGCATGTGTTTCTCGCTGGTCATATGGATTCGCAAGTTCCGCGCCACGTTGGTCTCATAGTCACACACCTGTTGGAAGCAAGGTGTGATAAATTGAATAATTTAGGGCATCCGCTAGTCACTGTTAATTTGTTTATCATCCATGCTCTGTTTTGCACTTCAAATTAAATCAAAATTCATTTTCATAATCTAATTTGTGAAAAACATATGGTCAAATTATCATTGACATTTGTATGATGTTTAAAATGAGCACTGGCAGCAACAGAAGCAAAGACAAAATCTGATTACCTTATCCACAGAATAAAATTAAATGCAAGCATTTTAGTCATGATAATGAATTTCTTATGGTTTCTACAATAGTTGGAGATAATGCAAGAATGTATGAAAAATTCTGTTTTATGATGACCAGAGGTCAGATGATGCGGCCAAGAAAAATAATAGACTTAGTGACGCAGGGAGAAATAACTGGCTCATTGTGTAGACATTGAAACAAGCAAATTGGTATGTTGCTACCACAGCGCTACAACGATGCTCTGTTTGTTTCATTACCTCACAGCGCCAAGTAGGCTTCTGTTTGGGCTTGGATGGCGAGGGTGCACCGCAGCCTCCACCAAGGCTGGCACTAGGCACAGGGTTGGCATGGTTGTGGTTGTACTGTGCCTCACTGCCACCGTTCTGGAGTGTTTGTACGTTGTTCAGATGCTTGTCTGACTGCATGTGGATGCTAAGGTTGCCTTTGGTGGTGGTTGAGTAGTTGCATACCTAAAAGGGAAGAATGAATATAGTGATGCATGATGTACTACATTATATACATTTATTATAATAACCAGCTGACATCTGACAATTGATTTAAAGTTAAATTTAGATTTTTTTAGTCAGTCATTTGAGAAAATTACCTAAACCTTTATAGTTGTGAAAAGTGTTGTTGAAAAGAAGAAGACAAACACATTTAACTCTCTCTCTCTCCTCCCTTCTGACATTAAATTTTCAATTGAGTAAAGATGTTCTGCTCTGTCTGTGTCTCGAAACTGGCCTCAAAAGCAAATTACTTTGTCTATATTGACAACATATAGTATAGCATACATTTCTATTCGTAATTGTCCACCAAATCCAGATATTAGTTTTGGTTAATTGAAGGATAAATATTGTTTTATGAATCCCAACCCGATAAATGTAATAAAAACAAGGGAATTATCTCAATTATCTTAAAAGTAAAAAAGCCAGAAAAAAAAGCAATCCATTGAGATGAAAAATTAGATGGACAGACCTCACAACGGAAAGGCTTGTATCCACAGGTATAGCTTTCGCCTCTGGCTAAACGAGGATGAGGCTGTCCTGTGCGGCAGTACACACATGATCCACCAGACTCTGGATGTTTCTCCTTCATGTGGGCGTCCAGCGTCTGCTGGTACTTGTAGTGCCAGTTACACTTGGGACACTTCAGCGTCTTGCAGGAGTTACGGGAGTGCATCATCGTCATATGCCCTCCCAGCGACCGTGATGATCCCAAAACCGTGTCACACTTGGGGCACTCCACACCACTACCTGGGGACCCTTCACCTGGACCAGGGGTACCAGGTGTCCCTGGAGTTCCAGGTGTACTGGGATTTCCTGTGTGTTGATGCAGTGGTCCAGGGCTCTCATCATCTCTGCGCACCATCATCATGTCAAGGGGGTGGGAGGATGGTGACGACCCATCCCGACCTGCCAGGGCTTCACTGGTTGAGTCGTTGCTGCTCTCTCGCTCTCTGGCAGCTGCCAGGGCAGTGGACAGGCGGCTCTTCTCCATTTCCAGCTTCTCACACACAGGCAGGGAGGAAGAGGAGGTGGATGCAGGGCCTTTGCTGTCACTGTTAAACTTTAGCACACTGTTGGAAAGGGGGGAAATACTTTGGTTTAAGAGAGGGAAATCTTTGCTACTGGTGCTGTCGGCCCGCTGGCCTGTCATCGCCATGGTCATGGCCTGTTCCTCCTCCTCATCTGCCTCCATTTCTACTCCACCACCATTGGAGTAAGCGTCCTCATCCTGCTCTGGACTTTCTCCTCCCACTGCACCGGGCTCCCGCTTGATGGGCGGGTACTGGCTCAGGTCTGGCCCATTGGGTTGCAAAGTGCATGTGTCCCTAACGTGGCCCTTGCAGTCACTATCAGAGTTCCGACCTTCCAGGTTGCCACCAGTGGCAGCAGCAGCCGAACTCCCGCTGGGGGTTCTGTGGGCACCAGCCCCTCCCCCGAGGTTTGGGTTGGTCTCAGCCTTTGGCATGGTTTGGGTTCTGGGGGTTTGGTCATTGGAGGAGCTGCTGGCACTGCCCTTCAGGAAGGCAAAACCTGCCTGAAGGGAATCGGCATTCTCCCCACTACTGTGGAAAGCATTCCACAAACCGCGGAGCCCCGTGTCTGGCCCTAGGAAGTTGGCAGGTGTGGGAAAGTGGGGTAGCCCAGAGTTGGGGGATTTTTTTGGTTCCAGAAAGCTTATAAGAGGTTCTTTGTCCTTGCCGATGCCCTGGATGATGGCGGAGATGTGCTTGTTGCTCAGCAGCTTCTGCTCCGGATCATTCAGGGTCATACGGTGGTCATGGACAGCATGTGTCACGAAGGAACGGCTGTAGCCAAAAGACAGCTTGCACAGGAAACACATCAGCACAGGCTTCCGCCGCCCATCGGCCACACAGCCCTCAAACTTGGACAAGTCCACATTGTTGGGGACATCTTTGGACACACAGGAGTTTTTGGCTGCACCATCCGCCGTCAGATAGTCTTTGTCATTCTTGTGGCGGAGGTCATAGACACGGAAACTGTGCAACACGGGACCAGCGCCCGACAGCCCTCCAGCTGAGGTATTTGGGAAGGAGGGGTGGTCGGTCGCTAGGGATTTACTCCCCAGTGATGAGGCGATGTGGAAGGTGTTGATGATCTGGGGGTAGAAGGACATGGGTGCAGCGGGCTGCTCCAACCGCTCCCCCCTTGGGCTCAGGCCACTCTGGCCACTGCTGACCTGGGCATTGGGGAAGGTCTGGGGGGACAGCAGGCCCCTGAATTGGAGAGACCCAGAGAGCCCCCCCTGGTTGCCACGCTGCTCTTTGGAGTCCTCCAAGATGAAGGCAGAGCCATCGGGCTGGTAGATGATCTCGCTGCACAGGTTCTCCACATCACTATCGTCTTCCATCTCCATCTCGCTGTTCATTTCCCCCACTTCTGCAGCACCCACCTCATGCTCTCCTTCATCTTCACTCTCCTCCCCTACCATCCCTTCAATGTCCTCACCCTCCTCGTGACCTCCAGCGGTAGGCAGGCGGGCGTTGGGGCAGTGGTGCTCCATGTATTTTTGTAAACTGGAGAAGGAACTAGAACATTCGTTGCAGGGGATCTCCTTTGCCGGTGCCACGGGAGATGTGGCAGGGGCAGAACAGTCCGAACCCAAAGCTGCTCCTCCTCCTACTCCTGGTAAAGTCCCGGTAACGCTCCCTTTGTTACCGGTAGTAAAGCTTTCTCTCCGACTCTGTTCAGTTACAGGGTCGGTGGTTGCACTGACAGTGGTGGGGGTAGCAGTGGACCTCAGTGGGCTCACAGTGGGCTCTCCAAGGCCATTCTCCGGCTCTCCAATGGCAGCAGGTGACGATTGGTTGTTGTTGGCGTTGGCGACACTGGTCTCCATGGCAATGACGGAGTTGTCCTCAGCAGCAGTGTCCAGCCTCTGGCCACCATGTTCCTGCTGCCGTGATGACACCATAGGGGGAGAGTCACAAGTTGCCATGACGACCACTACATAGGGATCTCATCTCATCCAGCCTAACAGGGACCTGAGTTGGGGCAAAAAAAAAACAAAACATAAATTAAAAAAAAGACAATGCTGTCTAATTCTAAACCACTTTATTCTAAATAATAATATTTCCAAGTTATGCTCACCCCACATTCAACTCTAGTACTAACAGTGTTGCTGTAACCCTTATTTTGATGAGACTGATTGCTGTATGACAGACGTAATTTTAATATTGCATGCGCTAATTAGTGACAAAAAACACGACAGTTATCTACCTCTGTTTAGCCAACTACCTACCAGAAATATGAAGAGTGCTAGGTAGCTAGTAATTTTTGCAGAGAAATCTGAAATTAACCACTCCCACTTGCATGTTTGTCTTATAACTGGCAGACTGAGATTGCTTGGCACAACCACAGAAAAAAAAACCTTCCATGAACAAAGGTTTTGTCACTTATCAGTCCCAGGGACCAGAGTTTGGAAACAGAGGAAATTAGGTATAAATGAATGAAGCAGCTGGCAGTAGGGAAGTTTATAGGAATAACCCAATTGTCTAGTAAACAGAGTCTTTGATCGACATACCGCTGTGCAACACTGGAAGCTGGAAACAGTTCTACCTCTGTTGTGTCCTGTGTGTGCTAATGCTGCGTTAAATGACGTCAGGCGAGTACCAGCTTGCTTTGCATACTCTCAAAAGTGCAAAATAACTTGTATGCAGAAAAAAATGTTATCTTCCTTTAACAGGAAAAGTGGAGTAGAGTTAGAAGAGTCTTCAATCATTGGCCAAATCAGTCTTGGCATGTTGTTACCAGTCAGGAGTTGCTAATTAGGCAGCACCTATTAACCTATTAGTGCCCTGAAGGAATGACTTAGACTGTGTGTGGACAAGGAGAGTAAGAAACTGTATATTGTCATGCAGCTGTGTGTGACTGCACTTGAACATGTGGAAAGGTAGAACACCGTCTGTGGGCACATTTTCTAGATGAGGGTGCAGATGCAGGAATAAATCAGGATATTCAAGGCTGTTTTTTTTTACATTCACAGTATTTCAAATGTCTTTTCATGCAGGAGCAATGTAGAAAAGACAGGGAGAAAGGGAGAGAGAGAACAAGCTTCCATGAGGAATGATGTTTGGAATACCAGTGAGATGCTATCAATCCTGGGCGGCTGCCCATCTCTCAACCCCTCGCTACTTCAATCTCTAGGCTTTTCACAACAAGGTACAAATGCAAAGGCACACACAAGCTCATGCACACAATGCAAAAAGCCTCCTAAGTCCACAAACACACACAGCATCCCACACTCATTTCATTCTGTAATCATAGGCATAATTTCCCATCACCTGAGGAGAACAAGAAAAAAAACAACTGAGTAAAAGCCATAAGGGGAGAAAAAAAAAGACTAAAAGCTTGAGAACTGAAGCTTCATTGCTACTTAAAAGAAACTACTTTCTTGCTCAGCTAAATGCAAGAAATGAGAGCTAGATGTGCATGCCAGTGTTTTTGCACTTGATACACTACCAGCGCCTTTCAGATGCTTGCGTGTAAATGAGCTGGCATTAAAAGAAAGCTTTAAAGAGCCATGTTAACCTTTAACCCAATCCACCTGCTGCTTAATTCTCCCTCTCTTTTTCTACACTCCCTCTCTCTCACAACAAAGCTACAAAGCAATTAGAGGATTAATCCGCAACAATCCAGGGCTAAACAAAGCCAGTGGGAGGGACAGTAAAAGCGTGAGGAATGAAATCAAACATGTGTGTGAGTATGTTTGTGGGTGCATGTGTGTGCACGCGCTATAATCAGGTCTAATCTGACATATCCCGGAGATGATTCCATGGGGACTAGTGATAGATTAAAAGAGAAATTATGTTTTCTCTCTGTGTGTGTTTCACTCAGTTTCTGCCTCTCTATTTGGGAGATTAAAGAAAAATTCACAAGGAGCAGAAAATGAATTTTAGTGCTTATCTGTTCAGCATGGATGTGGCAAAAAGGCGAGAGGTAGCTGTGTGACATGTACTTGACAAAATCGCCTCCTAAGCATATGTGTAGGTATGCACATTGTACGTTGTAAGTGATTTTTAGCCCAAGGTAAAGATCCTGAAGATTACAACCTTGGTTTTCTTCATGCGCACACCGCGACACACGAACAACTCAAACACACCTGTCTGCATGTTAACCCACACTTGTAATTGCAAATACATTAGCAGCAATTAGCTCTGCACGCTAAACAAGCAGGGAGTTGAAACGGGCTAAATATTTGTCACGCCACAAGAACGCATGGCATTAACGCACAAACTCTAAGCCTGTTCCACCACATGCTCGGATCTTAATTTCAGATATAGCTGAGCTGAGGGCAAAAAATTTTGATAAAATGAAGGCTTTCCCACATGCACTTAAATTACTGTTCCTTCACCTTTTTTTTTTTTCTTTTCTTTTTTTTTTTTTTAACACAAATCATCAGTTGCACTCACCTAGTGCCAAAACAACACACTGGGCTTGTTCCTGCCATCAAACATATACATATTTCATTTTTCCACCAGGGTCCCTCTTACCAAGGCTTTTGTTAAATGTGATTGAGGGTAAAGCTGCTCAGAAGCAGTGGGTTTGAGAGCTAATGCGACACATACGACAGGATTTACTACTTGTCAGTGGTGTCATTTCATTGCTTATTTCATTGGGGAGCAACCCCTTTGAATTGTAGCTCGGACATAAAACACTGCGGTTTATGAATTATGCATCTCCTAACACTTTAAGTATGGAATTATGTCTTATGGATAAGCCAATGTGTTAAGCACTTGGCACTGACATATCACCCCTTATGCTAACAGGTTAGCAGCTGTTTACACGTGTGCTGCCTGCCAACAATAACTTAACTGTCCATTATTTTGTTATCTCTGGTTCTTGTTGAACCCATTAACTGCGCCACCAGCAGAGCACTGACAAACAAAGTAACACCATGTGACTAACACTTGATGTTTGATATTGATGCACCTTTTTTTGTATTTCTTTTCAGACCTACGAGTGGAAAATACGCACACCATAGTGGGAAAGAGCCAGATAAACACAAAATACAAGTACAGCGGCCATAAGCACAAATTGCTTGTTTACTCCTAGCATGGTGGGATAAATATATATACATACAATGCATTGTATGAGAACAGTGTGTCTGCGAGTGCACTGAATATAAGTGTCTGTATATAATTGACCCTTATGTGCCGACTCAAAAGTAGAGCTGTCTTCTGCCTTCTGAAGACCGGATGCCAGATCTGAAGTAAAATAAGTCTTAGCTCTTAACTTAGTCCATCCTCTCTTATGAAAGAGCAATGTGGTGCAATGCAGCCTGGTGTAGGTGTTTGAAGTCATCCTGATCCATTCAGCATGTGTTAATTCAACGTAGTTGGGCAGAGCAGTAATGAGATGTCTGCTCCGGCTATCAAATGAGCATATTTTCCTGTTCTACCTTTCTGAGCTCAAAGCAACTTTTTGGACGCCGGGCTCACGCAAAGATCAATATGAAAGAATATATAAAACACGGAAGCTCTACGAAAGCCGATTATCTGACATTTTGTCTCGAGAATAAACAGATGGAAAAGTTATCTGCCTGGCGTCTTTTTGTTTTGCTCCATTCTTTGCACCTTTCACAGCGGTCGTGCCCACTGCTGCTTCTTTTAAAGCAGATCATGTTACTGCGAGCTCAGAAACCGTCCTCGCTCTCTCCCCCACCGGCTTCCTTCGCTCTGCTAACCAAGCAGACTACTTTCATTTGAGAGAGAGCGATAGATAGACAGACACATAGAGAGAGAGAGAGAGAGAGAGAGAGAGAGACTGACAATGAAGCCCAGGTTTTTCCACACTGCAGAAACAGTTCCCCTCTTTTAACAGAAGAACAAAAGCGATGGCCTGAGCTGCTCCAACCTCTGTTTTTTAATTAAGCATGTCCCCTTGCTTTCACACGCATGCACACTGACACATACACACAGAAACACACACATATACACTAAGGTAATTAAAGTGGCAGATCAGATCCAGTGAGAGGCAAATAATAGCCCAGGAATGCCTGGTTTGGACACCGCTAGTTCTGATGGGAGAAGGGGGCTAAGAGACTCCTTGGCCTATTGTTTTTCTCCCCCCTCCTCTCTCTCTCTCTCACTCCCCTCTATCCCTCCGTCTGCTTTTCAGTTGCTCCCTGAGAGACAGAGAGGCAGTCTAAAGAGGGGGATTTCTCCACTTTTTTTCCATTTTTCCCAACTTTTCTCCTTTCTCTCAAACTCGGGTTATTCTTAAAGCGCTTCCGGCTTGGACAGAACTTGGAACTTACAGAAGTCAGAGAGTGGACGCGATCATCATCAGAGACTGTTCTTCAAATAGTGCCGCATGAGAGCTGCCACATGAGCAAAACTGCATTTTGCCACTTATAAGCAGTTGTAATAAATGTGCTGGTAACACATGACGCGCTACAACAACATGTCCGCAGTGCAGGCCTGAAGCACTGAGCTCCAGGTGATCTCAGAGTCTCCTCCTGCCTTTGTCCTCCTGTCAGACTATCACGCATCAGCCACAGATGCGGCCTGCCAAACCTGTAATTGCAGTGTCGCCACGCCGTCGTCTTTGTTTACACTGGGACCTGTTGTGTTCAAATTCTTCATCGCTAACCGTCTGATATTATAATGCAAGGGCGGACAGTGCTGTTAATAGCGCTGTGAATATTTAGAAGTTCTGTAAACACTGGAATTAGGCCGATCCGGGCTTTAGAATGTGGTCATCTGAGTTCTGAAATGGTTATTTTCCCTCTGCTGGTCAAACAGTTTGGGTACATATGTGAGCACAGCTAATAACTGCTGAGATTAAGTCCAGATCTTTAAGGCGACCTAGCAAAGTCAAACAACAAAGTCAGAAGACAGCGTGAGACTGCAGCTATGTGTCCATTCCTTGAGGTCTCCTCGAAGGTCATCCCTCTCTCGGCATGTGGCCCCTCAGTCTAACACCAAATCTTCTATCAAAATGTCACCAAGCATTAGCCAAAGACAAAGGCGAAGGGCTCCGTGAAAGCCCCTGCATCCATCTCCCACTGTCAGTGCCATGAATAGGCCTACTCTGGTCTAATTAGACCTGTTTATTTGTTGCCATGCAGAAACGGAGGGATGAAAAACGAAGTGGATGGAGGAGGAGGGGAATTATCTCCTTCCTCACAACGCGAGAGGAGCTCCGGCTGCCATCAAAGAGCACTGATGCATGCGTGCACAGGCGCATATGCACACATGCACACAATCACAGAAGGGACTAATGCTCTCTGTTTAAAGTCTTAAAAGAAAGGACGGAGGGAGAAAATTGCGAAAGGATGAGAGGGGGGAGGGATTTCTGCGTGACCGAGTGTTTTTTTTTGTCTTCTTTACTTCTTAACCTCACAAAGGGTTTTCATGCAGCCCTTGTTTGTTGCCTGGAGGTGTAATATTAGACACTGGATGCAGCAGATCTCCCCTATGCCCCCCACGCCCTTTTCTGTCCGCCTGTCCTCTTCCCTGTGTCTCCCTCGCGAGCAAAGGCCTTCATTACCAAAAGACACCTTATCATTACGGAAAGGCGCGGCCCAGACACCTAAAGCAAGCGCCACTCCATTTAGCACAGGAATCTTGTTCGACAAATGACCTACTCCGCAAAAATGCCTTTCAGCAAATCAAAATCAGAATAACGCCTACGCGAGCAATGATCTCAGATTGAAGAAGAAGTCAACGGAATGGTTGACAGGTTTAGAAGAGGAGGGGAGCCAGGATAATGAGGATAAATGTAGAGGACGGAAGTGGCCTTTTTTTTTTTTTTTCTTTTGCTAGAGTAGGTATGCAGGTTCTATCCCTCAGGTTGATGACAAGTAAATTGGTCTCATTGGTTACTCAGGTAACATACACCCAACTGCCCTCAGGTCCTTACCTGATATTTCATTGTTAAGAGGAAAAAATACCTGGTTAACATTGGAAATAATAAGAGAGATGTGAGCGTCACGGGAAACAAACACACTCATGTATGCAAAAACTAACTTGTTGACCAGTCGAGAACAAACAGGGAACCCAGGGGCCATGTTTGTCTTTTTTTTTTTTTTTTTCCTGTCTCGGAGCAACAAAAGAATCAGTTCACTCAAGCCACAGATGGGTCCTAAAATCTGATTTAGGATCAGATTACACCAGCCCCTATCCCAACTTCAATCAGGAAGAGGTGAAAACATCTATCATGTCCTCCAGTCACTGCTGAGAGGCGGCCAGCTCTCGGACGCTGGGATATCCTGTTGAGTTTAGACGGCAGCTAAATGTATTTCTGTGAAGTAGCTTTTCATTAGGATACTTTGGATGTGTATCTTAGGTCACTGTCAGTGCTGCTTTTACAGTCTCACAGAGGCAAAGTTTAATGGATTAAAGACAACTTTGACAGGATTCAACATTTTTACCAATGGACTTACACAGTCCAGTCTAAATATATGCACAAGTCTCAGGCCTTTGAAGAGGCAATATTTCAAACTAAACTCGAACTGAAACATGAAAATAAACAGTCAGACACTGCTGGGTCGCAGTCACCACTTACTGCCCTTGCTAAAGATTTTTCCAGCATCAAAGGCAAAGCCAATCTACATAGCTAATGCTTCCATTTTTTTTTTACTCCCCTTCCTCGAACCTCGAAAACAGCAAAGACCGAGGGGAGTGAAAAAAAAATGGGGGATTTTTCTTTTGCCGGCAATCTGGAAACACTCTCTAGTTAATTAGGGTTGATTGGAAATGAACCACACAAACAAAGGGCAGCCTATGCCCTGACTATTATGACCGTGCACGCGTGCGTACACGTGCGCAGGGGGATACTACAACCACCTCAGAAGCGCATGCTGGTAGGAGCTCCACTCAGGACTCAGCCCCTCGCTCCCTTTACCCCCGCCTCCCCCCTTCACCCCCCCAGATTAAGGGAATGCACCGCCAAAGAATGTGTGACGACCTCCACTGCCACAGAGCAAAACTTCCAGCCCCCGACGCCACAAAAGGCAAGAAGGTAATTAAGTTTGAAAGAATAGAAGCACTGCCACAAACAATGCACCAGTGTCCATGGGGAGGGATTGGAGAGCGGAGGGGGGGGGTTTGGTGAGTGAGGGTGTTGGTGTGTGTGGGTATATGTGTGTGCGTGTGGGGGGGGGGTGAGGCAGAAAAGCCATTAACATTCAGTAGCCGGGTGAGAGAGAGGAAGGAGGGCAAAGGGGAACTGAGGATGGCATTCTCTCACTCTGTGCTTCTCCCTGTCTTTCTCTATCGCAGCACGACTTGTCTGTTCATTCTTTTTATTTATCTCTCTTCTTTTCATTTTCTCTCAATCACCCTCACATCTGGTTTGCACCCCCCCCAAAACACCCACCCACCCCCGCCCTCAAAATCACCCCTCGCAACAGCTCTCCAATGCTGCTTTTTGGCCCTTTTGCTGTTCCTGGTTGTTGCCCTCTATGTGCGGGGCGCCCTCCTACAGACTAGACACACACACACACACAAATGCGCTCACACACACACACACACATGCTTGATTATCTGTTTTGCAAGGCTAAGTCTGACACTTTGCATACCCTGACGCTTGAGGACAGAACTAACAAACAGTGATACACACACACACACACACACACACAATATCCCTGTTGGCTACTACCTGAGAGTGCTAAGAGCTAACCAGATTACCACCCTACACACTCAAATTCACGCACACACACAACATACAAATGCAAAACATACACAGGGAGCTTTCATCTTTTTTTGCCACATCTCCAGCAAAGCAGTTTAACTCAATTAGTAAAGAATGTAATTTTATTTACAGACTCCCAAGTACACTCGTAACACACACACACACACACACACACACCCAAAGACTCGCACAGTATAAGCAAACTGTCCCTCTCCCACGTGGTTGGGGCTAAGAAAGAAGTATTCATCGCTCTTGCATGTGTGTCAGTCTGTGTGTGTGTGTGTGTGTGTGTGTGTGTGTGTGTGTGTGTGTTCGGACAGTGGAAAGATCATGAGACGCATTTACGTCAGATGAGTGAATCAGACAAACCACTGCTAATTTCAATGAGGGGTTGCTTTGAAGACAGAAGGAGGGTGAGAATGAGCAGCTGAAAGACAGGGAGAGGCAGGCAAACAGTGACAACAATAGGTAAGTCAGCAAGGGACGGTTTAGCAAAAGAAAAACTTAGTGTGTGTGTGTGTGCGTGTGTGTCCACATCTGCTGTCCATGTCTTTTTCTACACAGAAAGCAAGTCACCAACTAATTGTGGTTTTGCGGCGTTATGTGTTTAGTAATCTGCCTCTCTTTGTCTCTGCATCTCACCAGAGACATGGATTAGTGCTAAAATGATGACTGCTTAATCCTTGATTTGCCTGGGCTAAATAAATATTAATCTAGCCTGCTCATCATGCTCTTGTAAGGTACAACATACACAATATGAAGGGGCTTAGATGTTACATAAATCACAGCCTTATCCTTTGGATGAGGCGAAAGCATGAGACCATACACACACGCACGCACACACACACACACACACCTCCTTTTTGCAATAACATAGGGAGTTGAAGGGGGTGGCAGGGTGGGATTATTTGCCAAGTGAAATTAATAATCCTGCTAAATACAAAGCCTGAAAAAAAAAACAAAAATGCAGCGGTCTCTTAAATGTGTATTTTCTATTGGGGTGTGTAGATGCACACAGTTATATGCCACCCCAGGAAAAGAATAACAAATATCACTCATTTGTGTTGATTCAGACCCCTCTCTCTTTCTCTCACTCTGCTTCTCAGCAGGTTTGTTTAGAAAAAATACTGCTGGGAACATGAAAAATGAAAGCTACCATTGCTGGACTCTCTCTCTCTCTCTCTCTCACACACACACACACACACACACACACACTTAAATTGACAAGGCCGTGGTAGTGCAGCGCAGAAGAGGTTAAGCAAACACTGTCCACGTCAGTCAAGGATAGCACACACTCACAGACAGACACAGAGAGCAGTCTCTGACGCAGGCATTTCACATCCACCTGGCAAATATAAACGGCTGGTTATACTGTATCAACTACCGTGAGCCTCAGATTCTCCGCGTATTTTAAGCTCTGATAAGTGTGAGACAACTTGTACGTGTAACATTTTTTTCTTTTTTAACGACGCAAAAATAGCACGATGCATTCTTAAAATGCTTGCCTCATCGCAGGCACAGCGGTCTGAAATTAAAAACACGAAGTACTTTTCCAGCGCTGCTGCAGCAGTAAGTCCTGCTGATATTCTGGGACCTATTATTAAAACTAATGTAGCAACTCCGGCTACTTGTTGCCGAAAGTTTATTCCTTTTTAGGAAAGGGGAAACATTTTTCACAAATGTTTCCCTATTTGGAGAAAGATGTCCATCAGCATCAAGTGACCAAAAAACATGCCGGCTGTACAGCTGGCAATAGGATGGTACATATTAGTCAATTCATTGTACCACAGCTGTGTGGTTGCCGGCTGACTTGCTGCTTTTTTATGGTCTGAATAGGTAGGAACATCTTGTCTCTCCATTGTGTTTAAGTCAGCTGATTTGTGTTTGCTTAACCTGTGCTTATCTGGCCAATTACACTGTCAAATGCAAGAGAGGAGGTCAGAAGAGAAGAGAGGGGAAGGAGAGAACATCTGCTTTTACAGTCAACAGTAAGGCCAGAGAGACACCTTGCTAATTGTGCAGACATTTCTTGGACATGGCGAGCAAATCTTCCAGTTCTTCTCAAGGGGTAACAATAAAGTTTAAAGTTCAACCCCCCCGCTGTTCTGTAAAGACGGTACTCGGCGGGACCCTAGCCCTGTTATTATCTTCATAAACATAATCATAGGGCAGGTATCCTGACTGACGCCACGAGCTATGTGCCCCTCACTTAAACATCTCCCGAGCACTCCTCTGACACGCCACAAAAATACCATTAATGTCTCGAGCTCTTCGCCGAGAAAAATGCGCTGGCCTCGCGGAAGAGAGAGCGCAGACGAACGCGCTTTCACGCGCGCTTGTGTACGGGGATGGGAGCAGGCATGAGGGCTGGAAAAACACACAAAAACACAAGTGCACACATACCTTTTGGCTTTCCAAGAGCTCGAATGCTCGTGACAGGTCTAATTTCTGGACCCAGGGAATTACTAATTAACTTAAGCTTTTGGCTCTCTATTTAATTAGAGAAGTCTCCAAATGAACTTTAGACCAAGGCCATTTGCTTTTTAAACAAACCCCCTTTTTCTGACAGCTGTTGTGAGTTTGCCCTCTTCTCACAAAAACCACAAGGAAAGCACAGTTGTTATTTATGCCATCATAGGCTCTTTTTCTGGTTACCGTGGGAGGGAAGAAAGAGAACGGGGGGATGAGCAATGGAGTTGAAAAGTGTACATTTTAATTGGATTTCACTACAAACAAACAACTGTCAGATGTAATTAGCGTGGTTTTAGATTAGCACCACAATATTCCTTTATCAAATAAACACCGTGTCACGCAAATCCAGGGCCAGCCCGCTGAGAGGGAACCGAGATGAAATGGACCCATTACCGTACCGTTCGCTGCAGGAAATAACCGCCATTAGATATAAGTGACACAGTTACATATTAAAATCTAACATGTAAGATAAGAAAAAAAAAAAAAAACACTGTGTACCTGCTGTTAAATGATCAAAATGAAATGGTCTATGTCTTATGTGCTTTTTTACTCTTTTCTCCTCCGGATGCGTGTGCATGTGTGTTGCATTGCCCTTAATGTGACAACCGGGGGACCGTGGAGGTCAATGACAAGGCAGCTGAAGACCAGAGTCAGCAATATCTCTCTCCTTTTTTCTTCTCCTCTCCCTCTCAAACGCACACATGCACCCGCAGATCATGCGTACAGGCAAAGCAAAGCCGCGCTCAAACAGATGTAGGACGCATCTTATTTTTTAAAATACGCAACATATATCCTGAAAAAGGGTAAGCAATCGCTCTGTGCTCTGGTCTTTTTAGGAAAATCTCTGCTGTCACTTTTACATTATTAAAAAAAGGTATAAGTGTCTGACAAGCCAAACAGAACACCGGACCATCCATCAGCACGTCTCGACACTTGTTTAGGTATTGTGTTAAGGAAGAGGTCCATTCTTCGGCCATACTTTGCTTTTTTAACAGTTCCTCCAAAGCCCTCCTATATCTGCTCATCTAAGCTGGGATGAAACACGGCAAAACTCCCCTCTTTATTTAGTCTAGGGGCAGAGAGCTGATACATCAGTGAAACCGCTGACAAAACCGGCCCTGTTAATACCTACAATTTCATATACAAGAGCATTCCTACGCCTGCTCTGCTCTTCTTCTTTACTGTCACAGAAAAAAGGAGTCTTGTGTTTTTTTTCCTTTTAAAAGCAAATAATTAAAGATTATTCCAGAGCTGGTGCCAGGCCAGAAAAAAAGAGGCAGGGTTTGAGAGGGATAGTGTTGGCTGGAGTCTCCTCAGGGGAGCTGTGGAGACACATGCTTGCTGGCCTGTATTAGATCAGCCTGAGACCTACATTGGAAAAGGAAAGGACTCTGTTTTTTTTTTTAATGCTGTTCATATGTCCCTGTAGTTACAAAACGGTCCAAAGAAATATTCATATTTAGCGCGACCAGGTGGGTGGGTATTTTTAAAAACGTTTGAAATTCCATATAAGTTCTCATGCTGTTAACTGAGTCAAAGAATTGTGAGTTTTAATAATCATAATAAGAAAAATAATAATTGAGGAGGTCTCCATGCAACTCTGGCTTAATTCTTTGGTAAATTCATCTCATCTCTCATTACACTGTTTGTTTAAGACCACAAGTCATGCATAATTGATTAGCCACTTATTCCCTGACGAGCTCTGCCAATGGCCTTGATATCCACATGTTATTGCCTTCAGGAATACCGAATGCCAGTAATGTCGCATGTGAGATATGCATGCATACAGGCACGATGCTGACAGACATACAAATAAATAACACGCACGAGCCGAAGAGAATTCGAGGGTGATTCGATACAGACATCCTGAAACAAATCCGAGCTCAGAAAGATTTTTTTTTTTCTTGTTGGTTTAATTTTCACGCATACGCAGCGTCACCCTCATTTCCACATTTTTCCTTCAGGTCTATTAATGAGCTTATGTCCTGTGACTGGGCTCTCTGCCTTTTCAATCCCCGCCTTTGTATTTGGCCAACGAGGAAGAGAATGCATCATTTGTCACGAGACGTCTTGTGCTATTGTGGTGTATCTTTTCTCGAACCTGGAGAAACTTAGTCACTCATCAACTTTTTTTTCCCCTCTTAACTCAGAGCTTGTCTTTTTAACTTCTCTTTGGATGAGGTGGTCGTGCATATTTTTTCTTTCTGGTTTTGATTTTACCGTGCCAGCTTTTGCTGCTATGAAAATACTTCTTAGAGCAATCGATGAAATGCGGCATATGACCTTTTGTACTGTGCATTATTTTGTTGGTAAGTAGAAGAGGGACAAACCTTTCTAAAACAAACGCCTGCTGAATGCTTTGTTGAAAATATAAGATGAGGACTTTGAGGCACTCACATGGACCTGAAGGGCTGAGCAAGTGTCCTTCATAGTGACTGCATCAAGGAGTATAGAGGACGAGCAATGTCACAGTCTGGCAGGGCAGGTAACTGCAGCTTCAAGTCTACCGATGTGCAGGAATAAAATGAGTACAGTTACATGTGTGCAGCAGTAAAGTAAAAGTTTAAGTACAGGGGGAGTTTCTCTTTGCATTGGAATTGCCCAATCGCCGCTCTCCCCTCCCTACCTGACTGCCATGCCACAGAAAAAAAGAACATCCGCAGATGCAAATGAAAGACGAGACAGAAAGCAACAGAGAACATGAGACAGAGACACACAACAGAGATCGGCGGAGAAAGCAAATCAGTGAGACAATATGAGGCAAAGAGTGAGCAGCCCATTTTATTTCACCTAAACCCGAGAATCTTAGCCACCCCCGGGGCCCACAGGACCTCAGATCAGACAGAAAGAGCCCTCGAACACACGGCCCCGATTGTTCTTTCCCCACCCTGCGAAATCCCCCCACTTCCACTTTGAAATGAAAAGAATAAACATATTATTCTAAATGAAATACCCAGACCCATGTTTTTCCATGGCTAATATCCTGTACGAGATGGCTGATGCAAAATAGGCAGGAGAGCCTGAGAACGGGACGGAGCACAGAGGGAAGAGAAAAATCCCCCTCTTTCTATTTTCCCTTAAGAGACTGATGAAGGCCTGGCGAGATGAGAGGGAGAGAGAGAGAGAGAGATAGACATAGAGAAATGAGAGAGAGAGAGAGAGAGAGGGGGTAACGCAATCCTGACTGGCGCAGGACCAACAGCAACAAAAACATTTAGATAACCGCGCTCAATAATGAACGATTTCAATGAGGACAAAAATTACATTTCCTACAGATAACATGCCCCCTTCCCATAACAGAGCCAAAAGAGCCCCGAAACCACGTCATGCTCAACAGTGGTGCGCTGGAGTATTATGTTAGGGGAGGGTTGTAGTAACTATATTAGTATCCTTTTACCCCGCCAGAGACAGTACTTTTCTGGTTGTAAGGAGATAGAGTTGGCAGAGCTGAGAGAGACAGGGAGAAATACGGACCCTGTATGACAACTCGACGAGCTTCACTGGAACAGCAACAAATCACTCCTCAACCAACTCGGCCTGAGTTACAACACCACCGGTAGCACGGCTCAAACGATTACCGATGTGCAATACACACTACAAGGGCCACTCAAAATAACACTCCACATACACATAACCAAGGATCGCTGCAGCGCACTTGATCCTCACAGGTGGTGCAGGTCACAGCGAGAACACCATCCCCACCTTTCCCATCCGCTAAGCACTCACTTCCTTTCATGCCAAAGTCTGTCAAGTTGTTGAGAGGGGAAGAGGCAAGAAAAGAGGAGATACAGCGTGGAAAGGAGGCAGAGAAAGAGAGAGAGGGAGTCTTTGTCCTCCTCCGCTCAGCTCCAGCACGTTTCCTCCTCGGGTCTGGCCGGCATTAGCATATGAAAGGCGAGGGAAGGCGTGCAAAAGGTCAAAGAAAGAGGATCCTGTCCAATGAGAGACAACAAAAACAGGCCACACCGGCCTTTGTGGCGTTCGTGTTCCTCGCTGCCCAACCTCACGCCCCTCCCTCGACCCTGGATCATTTCCATACGCCAGATGCAGTAGCAATGATGACGGTTGATCATAAATTACTCACAAAGTCGAGTCGGGTCATATGGAAGTCACGGTGGCAATTTTAAGCTGCGTCACCACCCTTGTGCCCCCCTCCTACTGCCGGCAGCAGGGCTCACACACACACACACTCACGCAGGCATTCATATAAAACACACCTGCCTTGCAATTCCACAGTTCCCTCTACCCAGACGATATCCGACCAAATCCTTAGCAAACATCTCAATAAAGGAAAATGTAAGAACAGTGTAGCTTGATTTGATCCATGAAAGCCGCTCCCTTCCTTCCATGTAAATGCTACCTGAGCCACATCCATCCAGTACATAATTGCACACTCCAGTGCTTTAGGGATGCAGTTTAGTATATACATGGAGGCTTAGGGTGCCTGGAGTTACCAGTCTCCACAGTTACTCTATTATCATACATATTGCCTCACATGACAGCTTCCATCTGCTGGCATCCGAACAAACAGCCAAAAACACCAGCCTGGTGTTTCCGGGGTCCTCTCCAGCAAACACAGTCCTCTACCGGCAACAGCGGCCAGAGACAGAGGGACTGGAGGGGGAGAGAGGGACGAGAGGGAGGGAGAGAGAGAGAGAGAAGAGGGGTAGAGCATTTCATCTCTCTTTCATCTCTGTCACCCAGTCAAGCGTTCAATGCCCCATTCAGCGCCTGCCCAGCATTATGCAAAATAATGCTAATCCCCTTTCCCGTGCTTTCACACTTGTATAAACCGCCGTTCCTGCCTCTGAAAAGCAATTATATCAGTTTACGTTCCTGTCAAAAAACAGGATTAGCATGCAAGTACTACTAGCACCAACTAGGCCCAATCTCTATCCACCTTTGGCTAGCGGGAAGCACAGAAAATTAAATGTTTGTCCACCCTCCCCCTTAAAAAAGAAAGTCCTGCTGCTTGGTTGGGGGTAGCTATAAAGATGTGTTGTAATTAGATATTTGGACGGAATGAAAAGAAGGGCTGAAAGTTTCAAAGGCAGAACTCCTCGTCCCTGTTATTTAGGCCCGAGCTTTTCTTTGCCAGAGTCTCGGTCTTGTACAATAATCAAAAACAAATTCAGCTATGTCGCTACACACGGCCATATACCGGTCTCGCAGTCCCAGTCTCGCCTCACAGACGGCAGTGTGTTACACATGTGACGCACGCCGTCCGACACACGCACACGACACACAGCCGAGCTGTTGTCGTCCCCTCCGACACATTGCCGCCACATGCGCGCAGCCTTGCCGGTGCACGGGCGCACATGCAAACGCGCGCACTGAGCAGACGAGGAAGGACGGCAGAGTATTTTTGAATATGCAAATGCCGGTACAAGCGGAACGTGTGTAAATAGGAGTCATTGTGCGCCGGTTTAATCTGGACAGTCGGGCCTCTCACTCTACCCCTCTCATGTTTTGGGGGGAGAAGGATGTACACCCATCCCAACTGACGACAGATCAGACGACATTAGTCAGCACAATTAGCCGGGTCGTCATGGCGACTAATGAAATTTGGCAAAGCGGCCGGCCAGAGACTTAAATGAGCTAGCTGGTTATGTGCTAGCACGGGGGGCTGGCTGGCTGGCTGGCTGGCTGCTGGCTGGTTGCCTTACACACACCCATTATTCTCTTTTCTGCCGTGGTGGTACAATGGAGTCACTTGTATCTCAGCCGATACCCACCGGCGGTACAAGCTCTCCGCCTGACAATTTGCATATGTTAATATAATTAAGTGCTAATTACACTAAAACTCGCATATTCACAAGCACCCTCCCCGGGAGCTACGGAGGGGCTTGATCTCGTTCCAAGTCTTTAACCCTCCTCCGCCTCTCGCTCAGTGTGTGTGATAGAGAGAAAGTGTGTGTTAGCGGTGGTGCCCCAGGGCTGACAAAGGAAGCCCCCCTCTCTGAGACATAATGCTGAGCTGCTGCGGACTTCTTAGCTTCTCCCCCTACAGGCCTCGCTTAGCCAAGAGACCCTGACACTACTACTGCAGACCATCACCCCTGTGTCTCTCTCTCTCTCTCACACACACACACTGCATAACCTAAGAGAATATCACACCTTGATCTGTCTAAAACATTCAGCTGTTAGATAGCTCTTTGCATCAAAAACTACATGCTTTGAACAGTTGCATAATACATGTTGCATAAAACACTATCTATGAAAAACCTAAGGAAGAAGTGTGTAAGAGAGAATCTGAAAAAGACAACTTGACCCATCAGAGTCAAATACGACTGGTGCAAAATGCTGCTTTTGTGGATATGTCTCTGGCTGGGATTGCACTGTTCCAGCCTGGCAACCTTAAAACGAAGAATTTTTTTTTTTTTTTGGTCTTTGTAAATTCAACCACCCATCACTCGCGTGAGGAGAACGCTGGATATGTTCAATATTGAATCTCCTCAAAGCTGGCGACCAGAATGATAGCAGTTATTCGAGCCGTAGATAAGAGACAAAAAAAATCTACATGATTCCCCCCAGTGAGTATGCGTGTATGGATGTGAGAGTGTGTGTAGGCCTGCCGTTTTGATAATGGAGGACAGGCGGTTGTGCTTTTCACATCGTAATGGCCGTGAATCAGGGAGGAAGCCAAGCGGTCGTGCTACAATTAGAGCTCTTTTGTGCCTCTTCCTCTGTCTCTTTCTCCCTCTCTTTTCGTGTTTTCACTCGCTGACACTCTCCCTATCAAGGGTATGTTAAAACAGTCTACTCTGCTCTGCTGCTAAGGCTGAATGGTGGTGGTGGTGGTGGTGGGGGGGGGATTGGGGGGCTGAGTGGGGGGGAAATTCACACTGGGCTGCTGCTGCTGGACACGCACGTACACACGCACCAGATGGTACAGGAAGGAGGATTAAATAAACACACATGCACAGACACACACCTATTGGCAGACAGACGCCTCTGTGTGCACTGTCCCTTAATGAATGTCTATGGGGAGTCAAAGGGTCCAAGCTCATTTAGTTGACTCTCAATGAGATGCAGCATTATGACTATGGTAATACGCTCCTCCCTTCCCCAATAATCATACACAGGTCATTGTGTCAGAGTGATTCATTTCTATCACACACATACGCCAGATGTTATTACGCAGGAGCGTAAATCTCTCCGATGGATGTCGATGTGCTCATATGCAAAAAAAAAAAAAGGGGTGGGGGGGTGGGGGGGGGGTTGAAAAGTGGAGGAGAAAGAGAAGAGGAAAAAAATATATTGTTATAGCAGTCCGGCGTGTAGTAAGCTATACTGTTCACTCAAGCATGACGGCTGGTAATGCAGGTTTGGATGTAGCTCTGTGTGAGTGTGTGTATGTGTGTGTCTTTGAGACGAGGGGCGGGGGGGGGCTCCCCTTCGCTAATACCTGCTACTCGGATTACCACAGCGTCTTAAGTATTCAACCGGACTCATATTTTCCCTTTCTGCCTTTTTAGCCAAATTGGCTGTCTTTACACTGTAAAGCAGCGATATAGCCGTCCTTACTGAGGGCCTATGGGGGATCCACGACGAAGAACATTAAAATGCAGCGATAGCCTTGTTGCAAAGCTCCTCTCTATTTCTTTCTCTCTCTCCCTCTCTCTCTTTCTGCAGCAAAGGCTTCTAAATCATCCAGCCTCCTCTATTAGACGGGAGACTTATTGAGGTAGAAACCATAAAAAATGAAGAAGGGAAATTTAATCCCTGAAATATTGATTTGCACATTAATATCAGATAGGCAGAGGGCAATCTAGCCGGGTGGAAATGACACATTGTCGACCCCTAGGAGAGGCCCGAGCCAATCTTCTAGCTGCATGTGTCTTGGGCCCAGGAGTTATAGGACAGACTCAGCCCCTGTCTCTCTCTCCCTCTCCCATCCTCTCCTCCTCCCAGTACCCTCTCATCCCTCTCACCCCCCACCCCCCCATCCGCACCCTTAATGAAGGCTGCAATGCTGAAAATGCATTAGATTTTAATAATCAAGAAGCATTTCCAAGCCAACAGCTATTGTCCTCCCAGGGCTGTCTGCCCATCTCTCACACTATATGTTTTTTTTTTTTATCCCTCCCCTCTTCTGCCACGGGTAAAAATGAACATTGCAAGCTGCTTAACTAACACGCAGAGATATACACACACAGCCTTTGATAGCACTGAGCCACCGAAAAACAAAAACAAGTGGCCGGGGCTCCTGCAAACATAAATCTCCAAAATTCTCTCATTTGCAAGACAAGAAAAATAATGCACAGATTCTGTTATTATAGGGTGAGACAATACCATCATTAACTGATGAAATTCACTGCAATTAGACAGGAGCATCTCCTCTCGTAATTTCACGTTTTTTTATTTTATTTATTTTTTGTTATCACTGGGCCTAGGCTGTATTTGCATTATGAAATGTTGGATTTTCTGCTCTTGCAATTAAATGGTCTGACAGGAGAGAAGCTCCATCCCGTCCAAAAAGCACCAGTGCTAACAGTTTATCAGTCTATAAAATTGATCTGATTTAAGTTAACATTTAATTGCTAGAAAACTGAAATCTTTTTTATCCAAATTTAGTTTTTTTCACATTTAAATATCAGCCTACATCTTCACATATTGTGATAATAATGACAATAATAATAATGAGGATAATAATAATAATAACAACAACAATAATAATTAATCATTAAATTCTTGTTTTTAAAGCAGAGATAACGGCCCTTATTTTGCTGTGTACGATTCTACAGAAAATCTCGCATTTTGCTTAAAAAATAGGCTGGAAACTTGTACGCGTTCACTAATCCAAACAAAACTGAAAGTATGACATATTTGGAAAAACTGCTTTAAAAGCCTCTATTTTCGGGGATAAATACGATCTGAAATCCATATGAAAAAGCCAGAAAAGCCGTGTATAAATAGAGACAGCCCTGCAAAAAGGTCGCCTACCCTGCACACCGTTGGAGCGCATACAGCCTCTCCACGCACACACACTCACACACACTCACTACACCGCTACATACCCGGGTTGGAGACTGACTGGCCCCTTGGCCCTGATGTTTTTTTTTTTCCCCTCCCGTGCGATCGATGTCCCCCCTGTCACTGTCGCGTCCCAATCCGAGCCAAGTCTATCTACCTACCTGAAAAAAACAGCTACCAGGGCGCAAAAATACCTGCGAGCCCCTACCTCTGCGCTTTGCCTCCTCCAAATTAATACACAACATCGCCAATCGACAACTTAAAGAAGATGTTGCAACCCGCATCCCTGGGAATTAAGAGAGGGGCAATTTATATGAGGAAATTATAAACCCACCGACGCGGATGGGGACGGGAGGTGGAAATGGATCTCATGGATGGAAGGCAGAATTTTAAAATGTGTTCATATACACGTAACAATAAGAGTATGAGTTTTGGACACATTCTGGTCTTTCAGATGCCGGTGCTAAAGAAAAAAGGGGGACCCTGGAGTTGGCTGGCTCTAGAGGGACTCGCCGTGTTATCAGTAGCCCAACGATCGGTCTCCCTCCTGGGCGACGCAGCCACCCACGCCTCGGTAAAGTGAGACTACTTTTAAAGCGCAGCAGGTACAGATGTGTGGACTGTGAACCAGCAAACGCACGTTTTGTAAGGAGAACTGCAACAAGCAAGTGTTATTTCGACTATTTCAAACATATTGACTTGTGCACACGAAAGGGGATCGTGTCGGGAGACCGATCGTGTCACTTCAGCCGCGAATGCCTGGAAGGTGCACGAAACCCGATGTGTTAAAAACTGGCTCTGAGCGCCGCGGTGCATCCAAACGATCCCCTTCAGATGAAATATCTGACGGCTGGGGACTGAAATAATGGGTTGGGAAATCGGAGAAAACATCAAGCCGGACCCTTAGACTCGAAACAAGCCGAGAGCGGACATGTCCGAGGGATCGGACTCCTGAAAGGCAACACCACATCCGCACTGCAAAGCCACAACAGGGGGAGAAACGCTCGGCTCGCCTCGTTCTCTTTGCCGCGGAGTGTTCAGTGAATCTGTCCACCGCACAATCTCCGTAACAATCGCATAAACTTTGCAAAAAGGCAAGTCTGGACGTGATATCCTACTGTAATAACGCGGACACATGCGTAAGAACGCCTCCGACCCTGTCAGCCGCTCGCTTTATCATAGCCAAAGCGCCGGAGTTGCTCTAACATCACGATATCCGCCTTTATTCTGGACTAAAAAACACCCAGCACCTGTTATCCAAACAGCCCCGATGTCAAAGATCCACCAGCGAGATAGATAATCGATACCCGACCCCTAAATTTAACACACACCCCAAACTACTCAATAAAAGTTAAAGGGAGAGGTGGAAAAGAAAAAAACTTACTTTCTTCCCCCTCCAAAGCCGTCACCTCCGCTTCTCTCTTTGCTCTTGGGTTTAGAAAACAGTCACATCCAGCGGCTTGCGTAATTGGACAATCAAAACGTGGAAAAACAGGGAAAATTACAATAATCCTCCAACTTTATATTGGGAAAAGGGGGTAAAACCACAAATGTCAAGCGTTTAGAGAGCTATCCCTTATTTTGGTTCCGGTGGCGGCGAAACGACGTGTCGACGGGCTGCCTCGCAGTTTCTCTTGTGGACGGGGGTCGGGAAACGGAGGAAAGGAAATGAAAATCCGATATGTCTTTATTCTGCTAATTATTATCGTTTTAGCCCTGTTTAAAAAAATGGCTGATTAAGTTGAGTGCGCATGTCTTTGTGTGTCTATTTCCCGATATGCACTCTGGGAATGGGTAGAGAGACAGAGAGAGAGAGAGGGCGAATGAGAGAGAGAGAGAGAGAGAGAGAGGGAGAGAGAGAGAGAGAGGGAGGGAGCAAAAGAGAGACGGAGAGGGAGGGAGAGAGAGGAGAGAAGTGTAATTAGTGAGTTGATCAACAGTCTCCACATTGCAAATGACGCGCACACGGAGCCCTGGCGGCCGCATAGGTCCATGCGCGCAGAAAAAATCCTTTTGTATGGTTTCTCTCCAAGGGCCAAATCACATGTAGAACAATGGACAACCGCTTCCTGCACACCAAACAGGCTGGACTCTGAATTACTTCCAAGCACTTAGAAGTGATCTTTGTCTACAAAAACAAGTTTTGCAGATGAATATTTCTGTGCCGAGCGCGCAGAGCGCTCCGACACGCTCTTCCTTTATTTCGGACTGAACAAATCTAAGATCACGGTGTTCTGCCAGTGCTGCTGATTTATGTCACAATCAATCAAATCACGACACTACAGGTGAATTACTTTTTCTAAGATGCGCAGGATTAACAGCCTTTGCGGATTCCGGGAAATGTCAGAAACACTTGCGTGAGTGTGTACGAGGTTTGGAACAATTAAAGAAAATGAATGAAGGTTTGTGTTTTTTTTTTATCAATAATGTGCATAAAAACAGAAAGAAAAAAACACCTGAGGGGCAGAGTTAAAACCACACAGCCGTCTTGTGCCGCGCATCAAAACGGGCCTGCACATAGTGAAGAATGCATTTTTGCAGGCAACATCATTTATGTGCAAAAGCACAAAACGCAGTCACACACATGTGAGTAATTTGCGCTTCACATGGATGCACAGTTTTTGCCTTCTTTTATCGTATTCTCTAATAATATTCTCGTTTTTTTTCTTGGAGTGAGGAGACCGTGTCTGATCTGTTGCAAATATGGTACATATAAACATTCAGGCTTTAAAATCAAAGCCACGATGCATCACAGTAATCCACCACATGTTGGAAAGTCATCACTGCCCTTTCGGGACCGCTGAGGCCCCGTGTGGGTTCAATAGAGCCAAACTGCAAAATCCAATACTGGGTCACACAAAAATCCCCCTCTCTATTCAAAGCTCCATTCACTGGCGTTTTTATTTAGTGTCCTTACTAAGTGTATCGGTCTGTTGGCCCTATATCCTCTCAATGCAAACCGTTTACTGTGTGTTTTCCCCCCGGTTTCTTAATAGTGGCTTTTGGGCAGGAGGAAGACTTTACACAGTCTCAATCGGGGAGAAAATCAAGAGATCTTGTTCGCCTTCATGGAAAAAATCGAAGCTGGGGGTGAATTGAACTGCATGAGCCGGGGCTTGGGATGTGATGATAAGGCTGCTGCTGGCAAGTGAACTACTTGGTCTACTTTGCAGCCACATTGACTGGACTGCACCCATACCAACTGGATCCTTAAGAAGCCAAGAGATCCGAGCCCGACCCGACCCGAGGCTGTTTATTCTGGGTTTAGAGAGGTCTCTGACAAAGGGGGTGGGTGGGTCGAGGTGAGGAACAGAGGCGTCACTTTTCACCCGGGTCCAAGGCTCCTGCTGCTGCCGCTACTGCTGCAGCTGCCTGCCTGTCCTCCAGGGGGGTTTTCTAGCCTGTCAGCCTTGGGAGGCGTCGCTCACAGACGGCTGGGAGAACCGAGTCCACCCGCTGCTGCAGCGGACGCGCAAAAAGTCCACCGGCGCCGCGCGTCGAGCTTCCCAAAGCTGCACGGAGAGGACCTATTTCTCATTTGCGACTTCACGCGCCTACACGGAGGACTTTTGTACACATAAACCACCGTGATTTTTCTTTTTTCACGCGAGCGTCTTCTCCTCTGAGAAAGGATGTACTTATTGTCCACTTTCTAGTGATCAAATTTGTGCGCGCCGCTGACATTTCCAGCGGAGTTGCGCTCGTTATTTTATTTGTTTTAAATGAGAAAAAAAGCGAAAGTAGGCTACAAAGCGGATTTAGAGAAGTGATACAGGCTACCGCTTATCTTAACCTCCTGCGTTTTGTAAATCCCCCCGGTCTCCACCCTCCCTCTCTCCCCGCAGACGATGCTCTTTCTCCGGAGGACCGCTTGACAATAGACCGCGTTAACTAATATTTCGGCCCATTTCCATATCAGCAGCATCCTCAATTAATTATAGATTTTTATCTGTAAACTCCGGTCTGGTGTCTGTGTGCGCCTGCATGTCTCTCTCTCTCCCTCTCTCTCTCACTGTGTGTGTGTGTAGGGGGGTGTTTGTATGTGTGCGTGTGCGCGCGAGTTTGTTAGTATTTTTGCGTCCTAAAGTAAATAAATTACTAAGAAATGTCTGCGTGGCACCACCAGAAACATAGACCAGGATGACTGAAATTAAACTCCTTTAATTATAGTGCATTTATCAAACATTAAAGGCGCCGTGTTTGTTTTATTTCCGAATGCTCCCGCATGACGTGTGACAAGTAGTATTGAACACTCATAGTGATCTCCAGTAGATCAATAACTTTGAATCGTCCGTTGATATTAACATAAAGGCTTGACACACTGGGAGATGCCATGGGATGGGAGCGTTTCTGCTCCATCAATATATTCTCTGAAGTCAAGCTGAAAACCGGATTGATGTTATCTGTTAGAATTCTTTTGGAAATATTTTTTGCTAACTCTGTGGTGATGTTTTCTCCACGCGGTCGCCTGGTCAGTGTTTTCTGGATGTGCACGCAGGCTCGCACCTTGTTTGTCCTGTGCGTCGGCGCCCTCATGGGGTTGCCTGGCTGACCCCTCTGCCTCGTCAGGACGCACGAAAAAAAAAAAAAAAAACACGCCAAAGCCCACAGCTCTGACCCGCAGCCTGCCACAGTGACCCACTGGCCAACTCTCGTGCAGCAAACACACGCACAAACAAGCTCAATAAAGGCCCATAAAACAGACAATAAGAAGTTAAGTGCAACTCTTCTTCCAACACATGACACCGACACAAGACGTCGCCACTCGCTCCAGAATAATTAAGCCAAAATTCAAATGCACTTAAAATCTGTCGTTCAAAAATATGTGCAATAATTCAAACCGCATTTTGACCACAATCAAACAAAAATGTGACACACAGAAATCCTCACTAGCAAGTTGTCATCTGTGTTAAATCAAGGCGCAGAGCTGCAAAAATAAATTCATCGCAAACGCATGAAAAAAGACAGAATTATTTCTGTGATTTCAGCGAAATTAACGTCTGAGAAAAGAAAAAAAAATGTTCCTCCAACTTGTTTGCAGACAAAACGCTCAGCAGAGAAGTGGGCAAAAAACAATCGACCCTTCAGCAATGAAGGAGGAAAACGCAGGAAAAGCAGTGACACAAAATGAAGTTTTTAGCCATATATGATCAACATAAACTATCTCGACGTTTTCACACTCAGCCCTAAAGCCATCCAACAGCGGTCCATAAATATGCAATCGTTATAAAAACTTCAAATTTACCTCCTCTTACCTCTTTTAAATCCCCAAAAGGCATAAAGTATAATAAGCCATAGAAAGAGAAGATAAATAAAAATGTAGACTCTCGGTACCTTTGGTATAAAACATTCCGTTTTTCTTCTTTTCTGTCTTTCTCTTGCTCAGTAGCGATCCGATAATAGCATATGGAAAGTGTTTTCAAAATGCCCAGATTTGGCACATTGTCATTGAAAAGAGAGGAGCGCAGTGATGCGGTGCTACAACAGGGGAAATGAGTTGCGGATTGGACGCAGCCCGCCTCGGTGCGGACTTATCCCACTTTAATTTAATATTCCGCAATCACACACACTAGTGATGGCATATAATTCAAGGAGAAATTCAGAGGGAAGGAAATGCTTTTGTGTGTGCGTGCGTGTGTGTGTGTGTATGTGTGTGGTTTTTTTTTACATCACTTTATTTGATTAAGGAGAGAGGCAGCACAATATTGTGTCTTTTTCACCCCGTTTCCCTTCTTCTTTGCCTTCCCCCATCCCGACTTTTTCTGTTTTTCTATATTTTTTTTAATGCATGAAACAATAGATATTTATTTGTTTGTATCTAGATCATTTATTTAGAAATCAACAACTGCGACTTCTTTGCGCATCTGTGTCACACTGGAATCATCCCTAACATAAAATCGAGACCCATAAACGCTTGTTTGTAAAACACTGAACCCAAAATCAATGTATTGGGACATTTCGATCGATTATATAAACGAAAATCCATACGCAACATGAGACCGGTATCAGCCCACTCTTCCGCTCCCTTTTAAAGAGAGAGAGACAGAGAGAGAGAGGGAGGGAGAGAGAGAGAGGGAGTGAGGGGGGAGAGGAAAAAAGCAGAGAAGATAAAAAAGAAACAAAGACTGTCAATGCAGCCCTTTGCCTCAGTCACTTAGATCAGGGCTTCTTCAACATTTTCATGTCAAGGACCCCCAAATGGACACACCTTATGCCACGGGTCCCCATTTAATTGGATTTTGTCCCTGGGACCCCCAATATTGTTCTTTTTTGTCTTTTTTTTTTTTTTTTTTGGTTGTTATTGATTTAGAACTGCATTGTAAACCTGCTGCAAGTGTGACACTAATGGTGACACAAGTGAAAGCTCTGTTCAGACACATGCTCTCTAATTGGAATAATTTCAGGTTAATGAAATCACAGCGAAATTAAACAATCCTTTGTTTTGTGGGAGGTTGAGTGGGGGGGCTGGGGGACTCCTGCGCGGCCTTCGCGGCCCTTTTCAGGATTCCTGAACCCCACGTTTGAGACGTGGATGCCAAAGTGCTTCCAGATGCACGATGATAGTGCGAGTCCTGATGACAACAATTAGACAGAAAAATGCCCTAATCAAACGGGGCCACGCGGGATTACGTTGCATTTCAAGGGTCAAGGGGGACCGTTTCAGCACCCCCGGACCAACCCCCCCTCCGTCTCCACGTTGAATATCATATTTCAGCATCACATAGGCCACCAGAGCAACAATCAAGCACTTCAGGCTCTATAATCAGGTATGCAAATTCCCTGGGAAAGGCATGGACATGATAGCCGGTGCGCACTGTCAGATGAGCTATGGCATAAACTGTGCATTAATAAGCAACATGATAGGAAGGGTGGGGGGTAAGAAACAAGGGGGGTCAGGGCAGGTGGAGGGGGGTAAAATAAGGAGGTGCCAATCATGTAAAATTTACATGGGACCACAGCTGCTAGGGCTCTCGAGCAGGGGAAGAAGTGGGGTGGAATTGGGGGGTTGGTGGGGGGGCTTGAGATTAGGAGACAGGGGAAGGGGGACGGGGTGGAGGTGCAGGGTGGTGGGTCCGTGCAGCCGCTGGTGCCACTCTGTTTATTTGATAAGAGCAATCGATGGCCCCTGACTGTAAAGTCTTTACCCAGACGCAGGCGGGGCGGGGGCCGCCGTGATGCTGCTCCCGAGGAAAGAACAAGTGTTGTGGCAAGCGAGGAGGAGGAGGAGGAGGAGGAGGAGCAGGGCCAGAGGAAGAGCAGGCGCAAGACAGCAGGAGAAAGAGGAGAAGGGTGACTTGGCAGACGTCGTCGCCCGCATTTCGGTCGCTGGAGAGAGGAAATGAACGCTGGAGAAGTGCACACTCACACTCACGCACACACACATACACATACACACACACGCGCGCGCGCACCCTCCCCACTCCCCATGTGCATCTCCCTCGCACCACCCAACACCACTGCTGTTCCCATTCAGCCTCACCTCGCCCTGCCGCCCTCCTCCCACTTGGCCCTTTGGTCCTCCGATCTTTTTCATTGTTGATCCCTCTTTAATAGACACGCGTCCAGTGAGTGTCCTCCATATATGGACAGAGGGGATAAAAAGCCCCCCCCCCGCCAAGAACGGCCTCCTTCGTGATGCCCCAGCACACAACATGCATCTACCCGCCTCCAGGCCCGTTCAGCGCCAAATTCTATTGATTATCACTCAGATCCACACACACTTATAGACCTGTAAAGCTGCCACGGATGGGAAAAATGGCACCTGTATGCTCCGTAAAGAAAAGGACATGAATTGACAGCATCAAAAATACTGAAAATAACTTGAATGACCCTCAAGTAGAAACTTAACCTACAATTAGCATATTAACAGCAGATATAAATGAAAAACAAATTAAATATGCAGCACTGATAATGTATTCTATTATATTATTATATTATGAAAAAAATGTAAATTGTGTGGAATAAATAACAGCAATAATTACAATAATAATAATAGTAAACACTGAAAAAAACAAGTGATAATATAATGTAAGTCGAATTAAAGCAATAAAAATGTAATTTGAAATCTAACAGGAGGCCTGCTATTTAATGGCCTCATGAAAGTAAGACCGCTATACTGTCTGTTGTCACATGTCTTATTAAAGTGCTTTCTTCATGACAACCCAGGGGCCTGAACATGTCAATTTAGTGGTCTGAGAGGTCCTCCCCAGGAGCCCCCCACTCTCCCTCTCTCTTGGGGACGGTCACCCCTCCACCTTCCCACCCCCATCCTCGGTCCATGCCTCCCCCCTCCCCGCCCGCACCCCGCCTTCCCCTGACACTCAGTGGGGCATCCCAACACGGCTATAACCCGGTCAGTACAGAGAAGTCAGTTCTATGGCAACAGATATGGCGTCTCATAGCCAGGGCTGGGTTTGTTTCTCAAAAAGTAATGTTACCCATGGTTTAAAAGTAATGTTACTGGAGCAGCCACTCCTTGCAGCAGGCCTTTGCATGTGATTAGGATATTTGAATAATTTCACCTTATTCTGATGCCTATTTCTAACAAATCTTGCACTTAAAATGAGACTATGACATCATTTTGAATGAATTAATCATCATTAGTGTAGTAAAAAAATGTCTGACTTATTGTCCAAAAAAGTAATTTTCACATTTGGACAAAAAAAGATGCATATTTTCTATTAATCGTTCATATTTGTTGCAGCACATTTCAAAGCAGAGCTACCACCCAACACTGTTGTCAGCTGTGAGCTTGTACAGTCGGTCGGTCAGTCTCCTGCCTGGACGCCATCATCTATCAAGCCAACCAAGTCAACCGGAGGCGCAATGACCAATGCGTAAATGCGCACGGATTAGCGGATGCGGCTGAGACAAATTGGCGACGCTTGGAGCGAAAGGGAGAATAAAGAAAGAAAGAGAGGGAGGGAGAGAGAGGCGTCATTTTTTTGAGGTGTGCGGTGACCCTGAAAGATGCTTGTTGGCTTCTTCACTGCATTAGAGGAGTCCTTATGAGGGCTCTTCAGCCCCCTTTCCCCGTGACCATCATTAAACCGGCTGACCGGGGGTTCAAGCAGCCATTTCTGCAAGCAACTGCCAATGCCGAAGTGCCACTGAGCAAAACACTTCCAGCTCCATATGCCTGTTCTGAGGGTGAGTCTGACCTCTGACCTCACTCTGTTGGGGGCGAAAGATGGAAGATTTTCCCTGCGGAGATCAACATGGTCTCACAATACAATTTTTTTTATTGCAGGAAAGAAAAAATAATGAAACAGCAGAGGCCAATAATTATTTTAGACGCTTGCAGAACTTCAGTTAATGAGTAAAAGAATGTTATCTTTTCTGTTCTTGCCTATTAAATTAAAAATTAAATGAATTTACCTCTAATTTCCATCATTAACTGCTCATTATGTTTCGTAAAAAAATAATTAGTACAAAATGAAATGATTAAAAATTAAACAGCACAGTGAATGTATGCTAATGTGAGAGCTTTGCACTTTCTCGTCACACGTGTAAATTTCATACCTGCAAATTTAACGCAGCAAAGATAGACAGATAAATAGATTTTAGAGAGACAGAGAGAGCAAGAGAGAGAGAGAGAGAGACTTTACTTTGTATTATAATGCAAAGTCAATATTGTTCTTATGGAATAAACCTCATAACTTGAACTAATTCATAATCAAACAAGCAAGCAAACAGTGGATAACAGTGAAATGGTGCAAGCAACCCCTCAACACACACATATACACACAAAGGCACACACAAACACAAACTCTGTTATGTTTTCAATTTGGGTTGAAATGTAGACATTTTCCCTTGGTTGCATAACTGCCATCCGTATCGCCCCTCCCTTCAATTAAATGCTATTTCTCCCAAACAAAATGTCAGAATCATTCCACACAGGGTAGTTCAACAGTGATTTGTTCTGAAAGCTATGTGTCTTTCTCTGAGATGGTGTGTGCATCTCTGTGTGTGTGCGTGTGTGTGTGTGTACATACATGTCTGTTTGTGTGTCCTGACCTCAATTCTAACTGGGTTCACAAAGGGACGGAAAAAAGGTGCCTAAAAATACATTTAATTCACAATCAGCCCAACTGAGCTGAGAATGACAAATCCTTTTAGAACGCCCCACGGTGAGATGTGAGATTAGGAAACATAAACACACACACACACACACACAAATTTGTGCATGAAGTTGTACAAACTACACACACGCATGGACACACAAAAGAGAAGGTAAAACACAATCAGCTGTGGAAATTCCAAAATAGAGCTGACTGCAAAATTATGTGCTTTAAAAAATGTATTTTGAAGACTTGACTGTCCTGAAAGGTGAAAATACACATTTTTACTTCATTGTTCAAGTGGATAAATATTGACTTGAATATGACTTAAAGGACACTGAGATATTCCATCCAGGCTGTTCTGATGAATATGCATTTTTTGTGCTCCAACCAAAGGTAATAATGAATTCTTTATTTCAGAAACTTAAATGAATAATGCAGGTAATTTTTTTAAGCACATCTTTGTACAGGTGTCCTGTAGCAGGTCTGTGCAAAAATCAAATTTAATTCAAAATACCGGACACAAAAATATAGAGCGTAAAATGGAAAAAATATACATTTTCCTCAAACACTCCTCAATTTATTTCGAACAATAACAGAGCTGCGCCGCAGCCGTTCATCTTTTCTTTATGTGCACCAGCGCACGGACACTCTGCTCAAGTCCACTGGCTCAGAGAGATTCCAAGATGGCCGCGCACCTGTCATGGAGGTGGATTGCCCTGATTATGCATGGAGATCACCTCAAGGCCTCTGTAAGCTACGGAGGGCATGCACACCTCGAGTTGCTGGTTCAACGCCGGTCCAAAAGCCTGCCGTTTTAAAACCACTGACTGCCCCTTCGAAAGAAAGGATAAACCCTGGCAGTGCCTTCTCTCTCTCGCTCATGCTTCCTTTCTCTTTCTCTCCATTGCCCTCTCTCCCTCTCTCTCTCCCTCTCGCGCCCCCTCTCTCACATCAGAAGCGCTGAAATGCACCCCAGGGCCAAATCGCACAGAACAACCCCTCTGAGCCAGAGAAAAAAGCTGGAATCCGTTTGCCCTGATATTTCACCAGCACCAGCCAGGAGTGAGGGGAGAGGGAAAGACAGAGGGAGAGAGAGAGAGAGAGGGAGAGAGAGGGGAAAGAGACTGGGGCAGAGAAAAAGGGATAGATGGGAAAACGGCAGACCAGGGCTGTATTTATTGGGGGTGTGAGTGCCGCGCTGTAGGCTGTGGGATGGCCGGGAGAGTGCAAGGTGTTGCTGTTAGGTGTGGTTGGGTTTCAAGAAAGGGAAGAGCATGCATAGATAGGATGTTGGAGGAAAAAAAAAGAGGGAGAGATGGAAGGATTGGTCATGCGCAAGGTAAGAGAGAGGCTTTGTTTGATTGTATGTGGGGGGGGGGGGATGAGGGGATGGGAGGGAGGGGGCTGACGCTGTCGTCTGTGGGGTTATTATTATTGCAGGCAATCTGTGTGTGTGTGTGTGTGTGTGTGTGTTTGTGTGTGTGTGTGTGTCTAAGAGAGAGAAGGAGAGATGAGGAGATATGAGATTCAGCTGCCGGGTCATTATATTTTCTGACGCATGTCACGAGGCTAAAAGAAGGATCGGAGTCATACACTTCTCGACACCGCTCATTATGCAGGCTCATTTGCATACTTAACAAGGATTCGTGGCAGCAGGTACCAGCCAAGGCGGCGACTAGTCTGGTGTTTTGGCCACCTATTGATCTATCGATCCGAGCGCGAGGGCCGCGCTCAAGTACAGTATGTGACACCCGGCGCAAACGTGAACAAGTGCACCCACGAGCAGGCCTCGCCGATTAGCATCTCTCCCACTATCTCAATAATAACTGTGAGAAGAACAGACCACCTTAACAGCACAGAGAGAGCTGATAAGAAGAAGAAAAAAAAAAGAAAAAAAAGGGGGAGGGGGGGGCAGAAAATATAAAAGGATATAGGGTTTAAATGAAAGAGAGATTAGAGGAGCAGAGTGGGAGAGAGGAGCATTTTTTGCCATTTCACCCAGTTTAATAGGAGGACAGTTAATGGGCCTTTTTTATCGGGCACAGGCATCAATCAAGAGGTGTCAGGCGGCCGCTGAATCTGGGCTGTGGTCCTCTTCACAGATGACTGATTAGCAAGCCAAAATCACCAGATCCATCTTCCGACGGTCACTTTTATTACAGTCATTTTTAAAGTGACAGCAACCTGCCTTGTCTCACAACACTGGCCACCGCATATATATTCTCATCTTCTCCCCCCACCCCATCCCACCCCCCGCGTCCGTCTTCCTCTCTCGCTCTGCCGCTGGGTATATTTGGTCAGTCACTCTCCTGTTGTTTCTTCCCCCCTCCAACCGCCTTCTTTTAACTACTTTTATCTGACTTTCTTTCTGTCTCTCTCCACCCCCTCCCCACCTCCCACCCCCTGTTGGTGCTACACGTACTCTCTCACTCTGCTGGGCAGGTTGAGGGGAAGCAGGGTCAGGGAGGTGTGGAGAGAGACAGGGGAAAGAGGGGAGAGAGAAGAAAATAAGACCCCCCCCCTTCCATTGTCTGAAGGGTGTGTTCTGAATCCCTATATCGTTCGCTCTCCAGAGATGGCGAGAAATTCGTTTTGCACAGTTCCCCCGCTGTCTTACATTGGAGGAGGAATTCTCCATTCCCGAGCACACGACGAATGTAAATGAAACAGTTTCGCCGTGGAGTGTGTTGGTCACAGCTGCATTTACATGGCCGCACTCCGCAGACGGAATTTCAAGAAACAGACAGGGTGACATTAAAGTTGGAGGCCAGGGAGTGTTAAAATGCGTTTTTTGGGGGCCAGGATGTAATAATATGTTGCTGGGAAAGGGGTGTCAGGAGACTGTCTTGGGGTAGAATTTTGTTTTGGAGCTTGTCAGTCAGATTTCTCATCCTTTCCTGCCTCAGTTTACTTACAGGCTGCGTTCAAAATAAATCACTGCATCAAATAATCATCGTGCAATCATTCAAAATGGCAGCTGAGCTATGTTTACCCAACGGTTTGTGCACATGTGTGTGTGTGTGTGTGTGAGTGTATGAGGCCAGGCTCTAAAGAGCACTCCTGTGTCTTGGCAGGAGATATGCTAATCGCAACTGACATCAATCTGAAAAACATCAGCCGGAGTAACATGTGTCTAAGATTACATTTACAACCTTCTGAGCAAAGAGGGACAGCGCGCGCACACACACACACACACACACATAAACACACAGCGAAGGAAAAGTGGGTCAGGTAAAACAAGCAAACGTATTTCAGAGGCAGCCTGCCATTTGCGATGTCCTCAAAAAACAACTGATTGAACAGCTTGTCGAAACATTAAGGCTCAAATTTGAAAGCTTTGGAGTCGTCTTAAACACAGGAAGGATTATTCTATTAAACAAATGTGTGCTTTGTTTTTCACTGCCCGCTTAAATACTGAAAGCTTTTAATAAAGAGACACAAAAAAGCTATTACTCAGACGTTTAAAGTTAAGGTTATGAGTTCCTTCCTTTGTTTTTTAGAAGGGGTGGAGGGAAAATGTCTTTTCTTTTTGCTTTTTTTTTTTCAGGCTGTGATATGCATTAGAAGACAACCTGGGTCACATTTTACAGCGAAGCACCTGAACATCAGAGCGACTCAAGCGGGTGTAAAATATGTGTCCTGTTAAAACCCATTTGGACAGGACCCTTAGATGTGTGTGTGCGTTGAGGGGGCAGATAGACATGCACACACAGGAAATCATAGTAATGGTGCTAGCAGCTGTGGCTTGCTAAGTGAACACATACGACTGTAGATATACTGGATCGGTCTTCCCCTAAGCTTGGGATTGGATCTGTGTGTGCGTGCGTGTGTGTGTGTGTGCGTGTGCCGCCGAAAAGAGGCTTTCATGTCTCTGTGTCTCTGCGTTATGAAGTTTGAATTTGCACTTTAAACTCTTACAAACACATGTAAACACTCAAGATACTGATTTATTTGTCTCGACTGAAAAGCATCAAAATTGTCCTGGTCTTTCTCTCTTCCTCTCTCTCTCTTACACACACATACACTTAAACACACACACACACTTTCAGTCTATCTGGAGGGCAGCGGGGCACTCAGGGGTCTGACAGTGAATCCTGTGACGGCGGGTGCAGAGAGAGACCCAGGAGCGGAAACGGAGAAGGTTAACAACAGTTTATTTTGCAACAACAGGCAATAACTGAAACAATCGCTGGCAGCGTGAGGTCCAAACAAAACACGAACTCAGAGAGGTCCAGAGAGTGCTGGCCTGTGTGGGCAAGGGAGGCACTGGAACAAAAAGAGAAGAGACAAACAATTAATCAAAAAAGTTCAGCAAGCTATCAAAACGTACTATACCACAGGAGACTGAGACCAACTGATACCACGGTACGCGGAAGTATACTCTGGCGTCGAGGAGTCACTCCGCAGAGGTTAAATAGGCGTCCTAATCTCCTGAAGTGAACTCAGGTGTGCCCAAACACTCCTCGACGCATCGGGGGGGAGGGGAGCCTCAGGAAAACAAAACGTAAAGTTACAGCCCACAAAACAGAACACAGGAAATGGACCTTCAAAATAACAGCACAGACAATACCAACCGCCACAGTACCCCCCCCTCAACGAACGCCTCCAGGCGTTCTACCCGGCTTGTCCGGGTGAGCGGCATAAAAGTCCCGAAGGAGAGAGTCATCCAGAATGAGTCCCCTGGAGACCCAGGAACGCTCCTCTGGACCGTAACCCTCCCAATCCACCAAGAACTGGAAACCACGGCCGCGTGGACGGACATCCAAGATCCGTGACACCGTGTAGGCGGGATGACCATCAATGAGGCGGGGGGGAGGTGGGGCGGCGGCCGGCGGGCTGAGCTCGCTGGAATGCACCGGCTTCAACAGGGAAACATGGAAGGTGGGGTGGACCTTCATAGAGTCTGGTAGCTTGAGCCTGACGGCAGACGGATTAATGATCTTCAACACCTCGAAAGGACCGACAAAACGGGGAGAGAGCTTACGTGACTCGACATCCAACGGAAGATCCCGTGACGACAACCACACCTGCTGACCCGGTCGGTACTCGGGGGCGGAGACGCGGCGAGCGTCGGCCAGCCGTCGGTTCCTCTCCGTGGAGCGGGTGAGAGCAGCTCTGGCAGACTGCCATACCTCCTTAATCCTCCGGAGGTGCTCCTTCACAGAAGGGACGGATACCGCAGTCTCCTGCTCGGGAAACAAGGGAGGTTGATAACCCAAACAGCACTGAAACGGTGACATACCTGTGGCCGAACAGGAGAGGGAGTTGTGGGCATATTCTATCCAAGGCAGGTGTGTACTCCAAGAGACGGGATGATGAGCAGCCACGCAGCGAAGAGCGGACTCCAGATGTTGGTTAGCTCGCTCTGTCTGGCCGTTACTCTGGGGATGGTAACCAGAGGACAGACTTGCCGTGGCCCCCACCGCCTTACAGAACTCCTGCCACACCTGGGAAGCGAACTGTGGACCCCGGTCCGAGACCACGTCGAGGGGAATTCCGTGAAGCTTGAACACATGAGTCACGAGTAGACTAGCAGTCTCGAGGGCAGAAGGCAGTTTAGGCAGAGGAACATAATGCACAGACTTGGAAAAGCGATCAATAATAGTTAAGATGACAGTGTTACCTTCAGATGGAGGAAGACCAGTAACAAAGTCCACGGCGATGTGAGACCATGGGCGGCTTGGGACGGGCAAGGGGTGCAGTAACCCCGCAGGGGGATGATGAGAAGCTTTTCCCCTGGCACAGACAGAGCAAGCGGCAATAAATGCACGGGTGTCGCGGTACATCCTCGGCCACCAGAAGCTCTGACGGAGGAACTGGAGGGTGCGGTGGAAACCAGGGTGACAGGTAAGTCTAGAGGAGTGAGCCCACTGGAGAACTTGCGACCGGACCGAATCCGGGACAAACTTGCGATCGGGGGGACCGGAACCAGGGTCCGGTTGTTGCTTCTGCGCCTGGAGCACGAGGGATTCGATCTCCCATGTAGCCATACCCACGATGCAAGCCGGCGGGAGGATGACATCCTGATGTTCCGAGTCCAGGGGAGGGGCATAGAGACGGGACAGGGCGTCGGGCTTAGTGTTACGGGAGCCGGGGCGATAGGAGAGGGTGAAATTGAACCGGCTCAAAAACAGAGCCCATCTGGCTTGGCGGGGATTAAGCCTCTTCGCGGTGCGTAAGTAGGCGAGGTTTTTATGATCAGTCCAGATCAAAAAGGGAACCGTAGCGCCCTCCAGCCAGTGCCTCCATTCTTGAAGCGCCCAAACCACAGCCAGCAACTCTCTATTCCCGACGTCGTAATTCCGCTCGGCCTGGGATAAGCGGCGGGAAAAGAAAGCACAGGGATGCAGTTTGTGAGTCTGAGGGTCTCTCTGGGAGAGGATGGCACCAGCACCGGAGTCGGAAGCGTCCACCTCGACCACGAACTGACGAGTGGGATCGGGGTGTTTGAGCACCGGGGCAGAGGTAAACAGTGCTTTAAGCTGGGCGAAAGCCTGTTGGGAATCGGGAGACCACTGGAAGGGGATTTTCACAGAAGTAAGTCTAGTGAGGGGAAGAGCTACCTTACTGTAGTCACGGATAAATCTGCGGTAGAAGTTAGCGAAGCCGAGAAACCTCTGCAACTCCTTCCGGGTGGTGGGAACGGGCCAATCCGTGACAGCTTGGATCTTGGCAGGATCGGGTCTTAGCTGACCCTTGGCGATGATATAGCCGAGGAAACCCACTGAGTCAGAGTGAAACTCGCACTTCTCCGCTTTAACAAACAATTTATTCTCAAGAAGTCTCTGAAGCACTAGTCTTACATGCTGTCTATGTTCCTCTAGATCTCGAGAGAAAATCAATATGTCATCTAAATAAACGAAAACAAACCGGTTTAACATGTCTCTGAGGACATCGTTAATGAGAGCCTGGAAGACAGCGGGGGCGTTGGTGAGACCAAAAGGCATGACTAAATATTCGAAATGACCTAACGGTGTGTTGAAAGCTGTCTTCCACTCATCACCCTCCTTTATCCGGACGAGGTGATAAGCGTTACGCAGATCAAGCTTGGAGAAGATGGTGGCGGAGCAGAGTGGTTCGAAGGAGGGGTCGATGAGAGGGAGAGCGTACCTGTTCTTAACGGTGATGTCGTTAAGTCCACGGAAGTCGATGCAGGGGCGAAGGGAGGCGTCCTTCTTCTTAACAAAAAAGAAGCCAGCCCCTAACGGAGAGGATGAGGGGCGGATGAGTCCAGAGGCTAGAGAATCCTGGATGTATGTCTCCATGGCTTCCCTCTCGGGGCGTGACAGGTTATACAGCCGACTAGAAGGGAGAGGAGCACCAGGGAGGAGGTCTATGGAGCAATCGTAGGGGCGATGAGGAGGCAGGGACAGGGCTAACTCTTTACTGAACACAGGGGCTAGGTCATGGTACTCGGGAGGCACGGAGGTAAGGACAGGGGGCGTGGGAGGTGGTGGAGAAACACGGGAAGAAAAGGGGTTGGCCGAACGAAGACAGTGGGCATGACAGAATGGGCTCCAGGTGGAGATACTAGCTGTAGTCCAGTCTATCTGGGGGTTATGTTTAAGCAACCAGGGGAGGCCCAACACCAGGGGAATCTGAGGGGAAGGAATGACGAAGAATTGGATGTCTTCTCTATGATTCCCAGAGATTATGAGCGTGACCGGGACCGTACGTTGAGTGACCTGAGCTATACGTCGGCCGTCTAAGGCGGTTACATTTCTGGGCACCGGGAGGGATTCAAGGGGGAGCTTAAGCTGGGTGGCTAGTTCGGTGTGGATGAAGCTCTCGTCTGCCCCTGAGTCAATCAGAACCCTCATGGGAAGCGACTCACGACCCCAAAGCAGACAGGAGGGCACGGTAATACGGGAGGGAGAGCTGGGATTAGGGGATGTCTGACTCACCAGTGCGCTCTCCGTCACGGGTGAGCCTGCCCTTTTGGCGTCTGAGGGCAGTTAGCGAGAAAATGACCTCCCTGGCCACAGTAGATACAGAGCCGCTGGCTGAAACGTCGCTGCCGCTCGCTGGGGTGGAGACGGGTCCGACCCAACTGCATGGGCTCCGAAGGGTGAGAGGAGGACGTGGAGGGAGCAGCGGAGTGGCCGGAGGATCCGCCACTGGCTGAAGGGGGAGCGAGGGAAGCTGGCTCGTGAACATGAGAGAGGCGAGTCTGGGCTTTCTCTCTCTGTCTTTCTCTCAAGCGGTTATCTATGCGTATGGCGAGGGAGATTAATGACTCTAAGGAATCGGGTTCATCTCTGGAAGCTAATTCGTCCTTTAACTCACTAGAAAGACTCCGTAAGAAAACACCTCGTAGCTCTAACTCCCCCCACCCGCTCTCTGAAGCTGCGATACGGAAGTCAATAGAGTAATCTGCCACTGATCTCGCTCCCTGCGCCAAGGAGAATAGGCGTTTAGCAGTTTCCTGCCCCTGTCGTGAATGATCAAAAATACGACTAAGTTCCCTCGAGAAACTGTCGAAAGACGAGAGAATGGGGGAGTGCTGTTCCCATAACGCTGTAGCCCACTGCGCTGCCCTGCCCCGTAACAAATTAACTGTATAAGCTATCTTAGCTCTATCAGAAGGATAACTAAGGGGTTGTTGATCAAAAACTAGTGAACAGCGCAAGATAAACCCCCCAGCATTACCAACTTCACCTGAAAAGGGTTCGGGGGCCGGCACATACGGCTCACGCTGAGAGACAGACAGAGAGGTAGATTGGGCTGCAGCGGTTGCCGGTGGGGGTGGCGCTGGTGTGGGACTTGGGGAGGAAGGAGAGCCACGGGTGTCCGTGCGGCTGAGGTAAGCGGTGAGGTCACGGACTTGGACGCTGAGACCTTGTACTGCCTCCATTACTCCCCGCAGCATGTCCTCGTGCTGGCCGAGACGTAGTCCTTGATGGGCGAGCGCCGCTCGAAAGGGGTCCGAATCCGCTGGGTCCATGATTGGCCAGAGTATTCTGTGACGGCGGGTGCAGAGAGAGACCCAGGAGCGGAAACGGAGAAGGTTAACAACAGTTTATTTTGCAACAACAGGCAATAACTGAAACAATCGCTGGCAGCGTGAGGTCCAAACAAAACACGAACTCAGAGAGGTCCAGAGAGTGCTGGCCTGTGTGGGCAAGGGAGGCACTGGAACAAAAAGAGAAGAGACAAACAATTAATCAAAAAAGTTCAGCAAGCTATCAAAACGTACTATACCACAGGAGACTGAGACCAACTGATACCACGGTACGCGGAAGTATACTCTGGCGTCGAGGAGTCACTCCGCAGAGGTTAAATAGGCGTCCTAATCTCCTGAAGTGAACTCAGGTGTGCCCAAACACTCCTCGACGCATCGGGGGGGAGGGGAGCCTCAGGAAAACAAAACGTAAAGTTACAGCCCACAAAACAGAACACAGGAAATGGACCTTCAAAATAACAGCACAGACAATACCAACCGCCACAGAATCCGTCCCGAACATCCGCCAATAAAAGATCGCTGCAGTATTTTACGCTAGAAACGTTTGATGACAAGCAGTAACTAGCGTGAAATTCTCCCTAGATTAAATGTCCTAGGAGTTGTATTCCCATCCGGCAAATACACACATCTGCGAACACCGAAGACTGCGTATACACACACACACACATGTGCGCGCACACAAGCTGTAAACCTCAGTCAGGGTATACCCCTCAGCAGGGGGACGGCACAGGAAACAAATATAAATCCTGAGATGCACAAACACATACGGACTCACAGTACACTCAGACAAAGTCCCATGCACACACACCGACAGGAGCAGACATATATACTGTACGTATGCTACATAAATACATGCACACGTCGGCATAGAGAAACACTAACTTACTCACAGGCGTTCAGACTGGAGGCACACCGGGGGGCAAATCATAGCAGGAGACTTGTAGCGTGTTTGGCTGATTACCAGTCGAGCAAATAGCAGAGCGAGCATGCTCACGCTGCCACCTCCATCCTCCTACACACACACACACAGACGCACACACACACCTGTTTCTTTGTTGGTTAGTCAATGTGCTGATTATTATAATCATTCTAAGTTTTGCTTTGTTGTTTTTTTTTTTTTTCCTTTATTTTTGTCTCGGCTGGGAGATGGAATCACAGCCGACCTCACCGGGCAGAAAAAGACCAGAACGGGATCTCAAGACGTGAAATTACTCAGACACTTGACACCGAAGCCAAGAGGTGGAAAAATGAAGGGGTGTTTGTATAAAATGCTTATGTGTGTTTTTGATGAAAGACGTTACCTGATTCGAAATGAAGTCAAATTTGGCACATTTCTGGAGAGAGCGCGATGCGGCGTCTGTCAGCTGAACGGGGTGGCGGGCGAGGGTAGAGGTGCAGAGGGAAAGCTGAGGGAGAGAGAAAGAAGAGCAGAGAGCTGGAGTTAACTTTCAGCACATACATGGCGGTCTGTCAACCTCGCCGACACTGTCGAGCTCTTCCGCATGGGTAGAGCTTCGGACTCTAGACGGGCCGCTATGACCTGCAGGGCAAGGGTCACATGACAACAGAGCGGGCAGAAGGTATCTGCAGGCCGGTTTGTGGAAGCCTCACTAGCTCGTCTGAGTGTGCTGCAGAAGAAAGTGATGAATCCTGCAGAAAAACGAGTAAAACAAATTACTTTTAAATATAAAAACGCAGATTAAAGTTATGAGAGAAACAAACTGAAAACTTGCAACAAGCCAACCTCCAACCTCCATAAAATATATTATGTACTATGAATATTCATGGAAACGAATGAACTTTTAGTTAATTGGGTTATGAAAAATACATTTAAGGATCCCTGCAATAGAAATTAATTCCCAGAGTTCGGCTATATGACTGTAACGTTTTAAAAAATAAAAACTCACAAAACAACATCGCCAAACTCAACCATATAAAATCACAGCATATTTTAGATGGTCAATAAGGGTCAGCTGGTAGCAAACATGCCTGCACATTAGCTCTCTGGTAATCCAACCTCGGCCATTGAGATTCCATCAAGAGTCTCCCACAGAGAGGCAGAGTTGGCTCTGATTCAGGCCATGTGAAATGCATAAGCTATATTTGAAAATAATTTAATTCTGTAGGGTGAGAACGTTATCCCACAACCTACTGCGGGCTCTCGCTTTCCCTTCTTCCCTCTTCCCTCCATTTTTATTCTGCATTTACCTTTTTCTAACTTCCTATTTACTCAAGAATGTTTTAAAAGGCATATAACATCAAACTGCCTAACAAACCATCACATTACTCATGATGAAACTTTTGTGTGCAAAATTAATTTTAATCAGTTTTATATTATTTTTCCGTTTCGCATTTAGTAAATCTCAAATGCCTGACTTGGTTTTAATATTTCAAATGACACATCACACACACTTTGACTAGTTTTAAAATGTGAAAGTGGAAAAGAGAAACCATTTAGCCCAGTCTGGAGCGTAATCACATCAAGAAACAGCATATACATCATGATAAACTTAATAAATGTCCATTTGAAAATCCACCACATTGGGGCAATTTCATACGTACAGTACGTAATGCGTCCTGGTTCTTATGCAAGGTTTCCTGCTGTTCTCATGCAGGGAAAAGTCAAGGCGGAGTTTGAGGAGGTCAGGCAGAGGTAAGCCTAAATAAAGTCTCTAACTGGGCTGCTTTACAAGCCTTAGTTAAAGATATTGATTCAGTCATAAAAAAGCAACATTCTGCTTAGCGAAGAGAAAGTTGCAGTTTACAGCTTGTATGTTCATATCATCTCCTGGCATGTGTTTCCCTTACCGCAGTTATGTGCTATAATTACATTAGACTTATGACCTTTCAGAAGAGCGGGAAGGAGCAAAAAAAAAAAAAAAAAAAAATCCTTGAACATCTTAATTCGATCCGTTTCAAACAAGAGAGGCCGATTTTGGGAGAGGAGGAGGAGGCTGCACACATAACATATTACAAGGAGAGCGGTGCCAGCTAAAGCGGTGCCCTGTTTTTTATTTTCACTTCATATTCTTCAATGAAAGGTTCTTTTGTTGTCTACTGGCTGATTGACTTTAATGAGAAACATTCCATTGTACCGAGCGTCGCTTTTACAAACTGAACTTTGTGTTCCTCTTTACTTGTTTTCAAATTAGATTCAAAAAAGGGACACGGCGGCAAGAGGCAGGGCCCCGGCCGTTTGGGATCACAACAAACACGACACGCGCATGCACGCCAGCACGCCCGAGCCATTCATACGTACTCGCACACAATGCTTTAATCCCTTATCCTTGACACTCCAAACTGTGTTATCGGCTGTAAAGAGAATTCAAAAAGCATGACTATGACAGAGAAGGAGGAAAAGCAATATTTAGAGGAGGAAGGGGAGGGATGAGAGGACAGGATAAAGGATTTTGTTCTAACTATGCAACAGTATTCAACTTTATACTCTCATGGTATTAAACATGGTTCAGTTATACGGCTGCGAGTGTGTGTGTGTGTGTGTGTGTGTGAGTGTGTGTGTGTGTGCATGTGTGTGTGTGGTATTGACAAACTCAGCCCTTGATCTGTGAAGAGGAGGTGATGGTGTCTTAAGAGTTGGTTGTGTACAAATTGTGTAGATTTAACCACTGGAAACAATCATGTAGTGTTTGTGTGTGTGTGTGTGTGTTTGTGTGTACGTGTGCGTGCATGTGTGTGGATAGAGCTACTGAGAGCAATTCCTCAGAATAACCGGTGAGTTGGACTACCTGCTGGCATGAGCTAAGCTGTAGATCGATAACAAGTGTTGGTGCGTGTGCGTCTGTATATGTGAAAGTGTTTGTCGTATGTTTATGTGTGTGTGCGTGTGGGTGGGTGGGTGTGGGTGTGGGTGTGCATATGTGTGTGCTGAGGCATCATACAGCTACTGGAACACTTACTATATTTGGCTCCCTCAATGCAACATCAGGTTTTATGAAAGCAATCCATCTGAATCGCGGCAATAAATTTCCATCAGCCTACAATTTCTTAAGCGAAACTAACAAGTGTCTCTAAATTCTTCATAAAATTACACCTCGACTAGAGCAGATTAGATGTTAGAAGCAACATTTAGGTCAATAATACAGTTTAGAAAACAAGTCGGATCGATACACGCACACGCACGTGCACGCACACACAGACGGACTCCGTTGCCATGGTGTCTGTATGCTTTTTGCATGTTCCTGTCACATCGGTGACGTGTGTGTCATGTGCTGAAGGGCATGGCGACCCAAGCAGCCAGCAGCCTTTCCTCACGGGTGACACGTCCATTACGCTCTAACAACGGGGACAGCTGCCGTCAGAGGCCCGGTTCAGCCTACAACAGCCTCTCTGGCAGTCGTCCGCACGCCGTCGCCGCTCCTGCATCGCCGGGAATCGTTTCCAAAAAGATTTTCAACACATGCTCGGATTTCCACAGCATAATTTCAATAGGTGTCATGGGTGCAATGTTCATGAAACATGCAGAAGGCCCTGGAAACCTTCAACCTATTGACCTTTACTTTTCGGCTCGTTGCTGCCAAGCTTAGCCGCAGGCAAATAAAATGCACAGTCATGTGATATTATAGAATATATTATAGAGCGTATAGGCTGTGATCAGATAGGACAGCTGAGTGAGGGCTGCCAGTGCGGCCAAGCAGTATGAGGTCCGGCTCTGATCCATCTCTGCTGGTCAGATCTGATAGGCACTCGGGCTAATCAATGCATCTGGCTGCATGGTTACATTTGCGGCGGTGGGGGAAGACTTGGACCAGAATGGCTCATACATAAATGCTTTATATTGCTGCTGGACTACACATAATTCCAAAGCTTTGCATTTTAAACATACTGAATGCAATGAATACATATAAAGAAAAATAAGTATATGATCAACAATTTATGGGATTATAATTAGTGCATTTTTTTTACAGATGATTGTTTCAGAGCAAAAATGTAGTTCCAATATGCATTTTTAATCCAGCAAGCAACACATTTACACACTTCTGCACTGTTTATATTTCACTGTGTAAAGGGGCCAAAAAACAAATGAGTTAAAAGGCAGCTGGTGTAGCTGTTAAAGATGCCCTGCTGCAGCACAGCCCATAGGTACAAGGTTCCAAGTGCAGTGCAGCTCAGTGGTAACACAGACAGCAAGAGGTCAAAGGGCACAGAGAACACTACATAATTGCTATTGTTACTCAGCTATGTAACCGCAGTTTGCCAAGTAACAGAAAGTCTAAAGCTAAACAATGGAAAAGTAATTATTGCTCCGGCTGTTTCTGAAGGATCTGTTTAAAACTGTAGAATGTGACTGGGGTTAATGTTACTCACATGGAAAGCGCATGCTGATTAGTCCAAACTACTGTTTCCCTCCATCTAACACAGTGACGGCTAAGACGGGATCTTTTCTTTTTTTTTTTTTCAAGCTAGTCATCCAAAAGTGCCCGCGCGTCCAAAACCTCCATCACTCCCTTCGGAGGAGGTGCAACAAAGCGACTGACAAACAGCTGATGAAAAGAGTGCAGGCGTGCTCAGAAAAAAACCCCCCACACATTTGAACGCGGCGATAAACCGCGCAGCCATGCTCATGAGCATGGAGGCAAAACATGTCAGAGCTGTTTAAAAATCCTGCATTATGTGTTTACACTTTCACATCTCATACCATGAAACAATTACCACACATTTTAATTGGTACGGTTTTACTCACGGAAAAAAAAAAAAAAGATTTCAACTTCAGCGCGATGTTGCCACATTATTACAGCGCTACATAGAAATAAACAGCCAAAATATGAAACAGATTAAAATATCTCTAACTTTATCCCCCTGATAGGTTGTTAGCATTCTGGTGAGCATGTCTCCGTGCAACAACAAAAAAAAAAAGTTGATGTGTCTGGCCTGACACTAAACATAATCACTGGCTGAAAACAAGGGGAAAGAGTTTCGAGGCCCTTTTTGATGTCGGCAGCAGCTTGGAGTCAGTAATGAGGATGTTGATTTTGTTCTGATTATAGAATTGCTGGCCTGTTTGTTGATATTGCTCAGCTGTGTCCCTCCCTCCTGCTGAGCTACATGGACACCAACTGCCAACATGCGAATTAAAATTACTTACCATCCAATTAGTCACACCGCTCACACTCGGATCGGAAAATATTCGGCGCAACAAGAGATCAAATTCAGACTTCCTGGACTAAGACCTTGCTGTATCGTACGAGGGGGGTCCGGCTTGGGCTACTGAGATGTAAAGCAACAGTAAAAGATGCAGCCGCACCTCCATTAGCTCTATGAAAGGAATTGTTTGGACAATTTCTGTTTAACCTTTCATCCATCACACACAAACACACACTAAGTGAACTCTGCTCTGACCTAGCGACAACATGAGGTGATCGTACACATCAGCATTACGCCATTTACAATGTACAAACTCAAAGGAAGCGAATACACCGTCCCCGGTCCCTTGCACACGCCGTGGACTTCAAGATGCACTCAAAAAGCAGCAGAAACAACTCATACTCCCTCAAACCCTCTTAGTAAAAATGCTAAAATCTGAGCACTCCCATTATACATAATTTAGGGGAATCTATATTCATAGAAGTGCGGGGCGTGTTGTGCTCAATGAGGTAAAACGCCCCTGTGTGGCTAATGGAATGGCCTGAGTTGCGTGATTGAGTGAAATGTGCTGGAAAGATTGGGAGGAATTTTAGTGCAGATAAATAAAGAGGAGATTCTGCTTTTCGCTGGGCGTCAGCATTAATGCAGCATCTCCCCAGGTGATCAACACATTCAAATGGAGAGATGGAAAGATGGAGAGAGAAAAGTGATTTGGGAGACAAAGGGAGGAAGCGAGGGAGAGACGGGCAGGGAGACAGAGAGTGACGGGGGGAGAGAGGACACTTTAAGAAATAGCCTGCCTCAGTCCTACTCCACATGCACAAGGGCCATAGTATAGCATCTCATATATCATCATAATGTTACCATTGGAAGGTTCAAAGGAAGAAAAAAAAAGGGAGTGAAAAAATTGGTCTTCGCAAATTCAAAGTCAAAATAACCAAGGGACATTACGAAGCTTCTACAGTAGATGACTTGAGAAGGCCAAGCCTGTCATGAGCATTTTTTTTCTCCTTTTTTCTCTTCCTACCTTCCATAATTTTACGTCAAAAGCGAGCGGGCAGCCCTTTCTTTTCACCTCCCACTCTCCACATCCATTACCTTTGGAGAGATGCAAAGTGAACATTTCAATTGGATTGCAATGGCCAGTTAGCACTGCTTTGATCCCCACTCTGCTCTTTGAGGGCTCCATTGTTCCTGATTTGCTGGCTTGATTTGCCTGCCTGTGGATAATGGCCAAGGAGCCACAGTCTGGACTTCTCCCATCAACTCATTTCTCCTCATCACAGGTCTGAAGCTCAACATATATATGAATTACTGTGATATACCCTTATGGTATGGAGCCCCTCATCCTCGGCCATATACTGTGTGGACTGGGATGCACTGTATGTGGAGATAGTGTCACGCAAACCACACCTCAGCCTGTGGTACAGCACTGCAGGTATTCCATCCCAGTTTACACCAAAGCCATGGGCGTAAAATTCCCCAGATACCCTGCACCGGTGCTTGAATAGAGGCCGGTAATACTAAGAAGTGGCAGCTACAATTTTGTCGGACCACATGGTCCTTCATCTCATCAATCAAACACTGACACTATAAATTGGTGCAGAGGCTGACTTTAAGTGTGCAGCAGTTTCTTCTATATCTTTTAGATTGGCTGAATTCGGGGTTAGCATCACCTCTGAGAGTGAAGCAAAGCGACATGCATGTTGTCTGAATGCTTCTTTTCATACAACGCACCTACTTAACCACATACGATCTCTTTCAGTGAAGTCAGGCCTCTTCATTTTGTCAATGAAAGGGCATAATTTGATTCGTCATGATCAAAGCTACACAGTCTTTTTCGAGAGTAAAATATATGGAGATGGGGCTCTTAGAAGAGTTAAGAAAGAGAGTACACTTTGTTGTTTTATGCATTAATAGGTGAGCCTAATAAGCTGCGGCCTCCTCCTACACCTTGATCATTAATCTCTTTTGACATTGATTCATCATCATTTTGTGGTGGTGTAGGCACTTGGGTATCTTTCTGTTTTCAGTTCACTATTATTTTCTATCTTACTTAATTAGACTCATAAATATATATAAAATGCTATATAAAAAGTAAATATTGCTGCAACTTTTTCGAATGTCTGAGCTGCTACTGCAGCGTAAATAACACATCAATTCAGCATTTCTTCCACAGAGCAGCGCACATTCTCCGTCAGCCGTGTGTGCCGTAATATCTCCGCAGATTTATCCCGAAGGTGATCATTGACCAGCTTCGCTCTCATTTGCACATTTGATTGCCTGCCGGAGACTTTAAAACAGCAATTGCTCGGGCCTCGCCTCTTCCTGGCTCCCCCGCACCCCAACTTAAGACGACTTCACCGCAGCGCGCGTGAAGAGAGAACGCAGGGAGAATTTGCTCAAGTGTCTGGTCTCCACCCAGATACAAATGAACAATTTGTTTTCCATTTCTTTCCAAACCTTCATCTAAGCCTTTCTGCTTTGAAGTGGGGAATGGAAAGGGAGGAGAAGGGTAGGAGAGGGGGGCCACAGATTGTACGATACTGTGTTTGTCTTCAAAGAGTTCCGACTTGCTTACAAATGCACCGGCGACTACAACACCTTCAAGGTGAAATTGATAAATCTGGTGGTAAGCTCTTTCATGGCAATAATAAGGAGAATTTGCAGAAAGGGTGCATGGATTTTTTTAGATGCAAATGCTGTCGAACACCACCAGGCGAAAAAACTAAACTGTACTGCGCCAAGTAGATAAGAATATTCCGAAAAAGCAAAGAGGTGCATAATTACACCCATGAACAATATGAAATGAGCCTGGCACAGCTTAATCAGGGCTGAGGCTGTGTTTCATACGTTCTGTGCTCCAGAAACATGCGGCGCGTGCCCTTTGATCATCGGCAAAAGTTGGCCGTCATCGATGAATTTCACATTTCGGAAACATCCCCGACATTTTTCCCTTTACATATCAAACACATGATCTTATTGTAGTCATTCAGACAGAAACTTTCCAGAGGCACAGACTGAGCACAAACAAACAAGCCACGAGGAAAAAAAAATACACTGAAAGACAAAGAGAAAAGGGAGAAAACTCATCAGTTGTCCATCTGGCGGATGACATCCTTTGTACCCTCTCTGTCATTTCTTTCTCATCTGCTAGGATGGACAGACTCTCCCCTCTCTCTCTCTCTCTTCCTCTCTGGGATGACTGCTTCACTGAAGTCCCTGGAGACACCTTTTTCCTCTGTCTCTCTCACTTCTCCTCTCTCTCTTCCTCTCAGTGGCTGCTATTTTCCTGAAACTTTATGAATTAGTTACAACCCTTTTTTCTTTCCTCACCTTCCTCCCTCTTACTTTCTCATCTCGGCCTGGACGCGAATTCAACACCTGCCTCTAGACAAACTGTCCGTCTCTCTGTCCATCTGTCTGTCTACCTCTACCCACCCCCCACCGTTTTTTTTTTTTTCTTCTTCTTCTTTTTTTTCCCCCTCAATGCCTGTCTGGACCAAAACCTCCCTGGGAAAAATACAAGATGAAATTGGAAAAAAAAAAAATTATATAGATATATTTTTGAAGAAAAAAGTTAGTGCTCTCGCATTCGTAAATGAAATGCAGCTGTGGATCGAATGGCCTCACAACTCCCCGTCGCCCGCACCCCCTTCTCCCTCCTACTCCCTCTAAGATTGGGCAGACACAGGGGGTGGCGTGTATGCATGCGTGCGTGTGTCTGTGCGCATATTTGTGTGTCCAACTCCTTTGTGACCGCTTTCCTGAACCCGAACCCTCCCTGCACGGAGGGAAATGGCGGACTGTGGCAACGACAGGGCAGTTTTACAGTGCACCGGGCTGAATGTTAAACTTATATTTAATGTATGACATTTCACACAAATCATCCGGCCACAGACATGACCCTGGGGTATTCCGCAGATTGCTTTTTCAGTGCCTCAGCAACTGTGGAATTATTCGTCCCAGAGAGAGAGAGAGAGAGAGAGAGAGAGAGAGAGAGAGAGAGAGAGAGGGGGGAAAAAATCCTTTGAGTTTGGCGAAATGATCGCCCTCTCACTGCTCTGGCCGTCCCGGACTGGAAGCTCTCTCTCTCTCTTTCTCTTTTCTCTGTGATATCATGATCGCAGGGCTGTGCCAAATTGAAAACATCTTGGCAGTCTGGAGGCTGTATGAAATAACCATATATTATGTGTAGTATAACACCCGATTGGATAGCAAAACAATTATGCTGTTTTGCAGTCTCAAAAGAGTCCCCGTGCCCCCCTCTCCTCAACCCTCCACTCCCTTCATTTCTATGTAAAAATCTTCAGAGAGGAGTGTGAAAATTATCTCAGATTTGTAAATTGGAGCCGGATTTTAACCATGCCCCCTCCCAGAATCTCGTCTGATATGAATGAGTCTACAACAGTTTACTGCCATGTGTACGTACACGCCCCAGCATGTCCGTCTGCACGGATTAAGAAAAACGCTGTAAATATCTCGTATTCACTTCCCCTCTGCGAGGCGTTTCTTGCACCGACACGATATGGAAATAGTGGCAACCACAATAAGGGTTCATGAATACACAGTGAGGAGGGCCCTCGCATCCCCAAAACACTGCATTGCTGAAAATAAACACAGGGCTGCTTTTTCGCCGCTATGGCAAGCTTTTCAAATTGCAGTGAAACCATACAGAGCAAACGCAACATTTTCTTGGCTTCCTTGTCGGCTCAGCCTTGCAAAACAATGTATTTATACCGACGGGTTCCACGGTTGGGTCATCCATTTTCTGCGAGGGGACATTTTTCAGCATTTAGGTTTAGATGTGAGAGGTGCGCTGTCCACTACATCAGCGTCACTCTCCCTTTTCAAGGGTAGAGAGCGGGCGGGGAGTTTCAGAGCGCGAGGGCATGGCCACCTGTCACACACACACACACACAACACCTGCAAGATTCATCACGCACATGCATTAATAGACAAAGCCAGATAGTGTACATCTATATTTATATGCTGCATGGATGTGGCTGGCGTTCCTTCGTGCTCAGATTTTATACCTAAAGCAGTGTGTAAACAACTGAGATAAGAGGATTTGAATCTCTGCATCATGCCCAATTATGAGGAATCATTTGGTACAGCTAGCACCATCAGCAGTGTAAACATTACAGAAAGATGAAAAAGAATAGGCTACCACCCATTGTACTGTCCCTCTAAACCCCACGCACACACCCAGGCACTTGAACATATGTTTAATAGACAAGGCCCAAAAATGTTCAGACACAACTACACTCAACTTCGCCTGTTGTGCCTTCAAGCTTAGTTTCTGCGCACAACATGATGTACAAGTGTGTGCGTTCAGCACTCATGATAAACAACTGAGATAAGAGGATTTGAATCTCTGTATCGTGTCTAATTATGGGGAATCATTTGATACAGCCAACAACGTCAGCATTGTAAACATTACGGAAAGATAAAAAAGAATATCATACACTGTGTTAGTCCTCCTGAAAACACACACACACACACACGCACACACACAAATACACAAACACTCTCAGTCACAACCACAGTCGACAGCATAATTATCAGTTTCCCCTCTGGGCGTTAGGAAACCTGTTCCTAATTGGAACCCAGTTGGGACTTTACATGGATTAAAATACATGAGGCTTCTGCAACAGGGAAACACACACACGCATACACACAAAAACACGGCAGTCCAATGAGTTGCCAGCGTTTTCCCCCCCAAATTTTTATTTACGCTAAATCTGGCATGATCCCCGTTGTCTCGCCACACATGGGTCAAGCGCAACAACACGAGTCTCCAAAGCACAATTACCGCGATTTTCCCCCTGTTTTGTATTCTGTTTTTCTTTATTTTTGTTCCATTTCCCTGACTTAAGCTGTTGTCTAATGGACAGCATCGTGACAGAAAGGAGTTTGGTATCAGATTGAAGCCGGTTGCCCTTTTTGCCAATTTGCGAGCAGCCTCCTCTGTACTTGTAAGATGGCCAATTAGCTGACCGTCTGACAGAGGCTCTCTGACTGTGGCTATTAAAACACACACTCGTAGGCGCACGCATGCACGCACACACACGCAGCGCAAGTCCGCAGACACGCGTGCATACACGTGCTCACGTACACACACACACACACAGAGTACAGTGCTGCCTCTGACTGTCCATCTCTATCTGCTGTTTTTGCGAGGAGCGTGCCTAGACCTCACCCCTCACCTTCTACTCACAATTAGGGAGACACACACATACACTCGCACACACACACACGCATCTTCATTTTCCTCGCCAAAAGACGCCATGCTCCCTGACCTCTTTCAACCCCCTCCCACCCCCACCTGTTCTCCCTCCAACCTCATCCTCCACTCTTCCTCTTCTTCACGTCCTCCCTATCTTCTCCCTCTCCATGTCAACCCTCCTCCTCCTCCTCTACGATCCCAATACACATTTTCCCTTCCTTCTTTCCAACCTCCACCTCCTCTCAAACTTTCTCCTCCCTTCCTCCTCTCCATCTTCCTCCATCCCATTTGTCTGATTCCTTTCATCTTCTCCTGCAGCTTCTTATTTAAACTCATCTTTACCACATCTATTTGGACTACTGGTGTCACACACACACACACACACACACCGACTTTTTTCACTTCAGCAGCACTGTACTGTGTTTTTCATACTGTGCTCACACATTTTGGATGCGTTATTGGTTGAGTTTAGTTGTGTTTAGCTCATATTTTAGTAGTTTATAAAACCAGATATTTTCCACCATTGGCGGTTATACTTCGCTCACCAAATGATCTAAATGATGATTCAAAAACATGGAGGACCAATGCGGGGATGCATGCAAAAATGATCCCAAACACCACATTAATGCGCGCAGACATTTAAACACCTTTTATGTGTACGGACACACAGCGTATGCATATCTTAGCATGCGCATGTTGCTGATGTGAGCTAGCTTCACATCATGCTGTTTTATGCATGGTAGCATGTGACCCACTGTAAAAAATAAAACAAATGAGGTCAAATAAAGGTGGAGATTAAAAAAGTCACAGAAAAATTAGCAGACGGATGACTGAGTGAAGGAACAGATAAACTCTATACGACTACACACACACACACATGCACCCTGGGGACCTTTTCCCTTGAATCTCAACCTTTCTGCACCCCCCTCAACCCAAGCCAAACCCCATTCCCCACATCCGCCCCCTTCAACCCCCTCCGCCCCTTGTCTTTGTTGTCCATCACAGTGGTTTGTTTTAAGCCTCAGCTCCAGTCCCGTCACCCCTCTCCCTCCACGGTCAAGTTCAAGGGTCCTCTAGAAACGCGCAGTGTGGGTGTGCGGGGGGCGGTGGGCGAGGTCAACAGTTCCCCGGGACCATGAACGCGCGAGGCACGGACACCTGCAGGCGTACGCGCTCGTGCACCGGCCGCACACGTGGACAACCGCACGATGAGGAGCGTATCCTGCACGTAGCACAAACGCACACCCAAACATTCCTCAATTCTGGAGCGCAAACACTCGCAGAGGCATGCTTTCTGAAGCCAAAAACCACAAAAAGAAAACAGGCAAATAAAACGCAGTGACACCTACACACTCATCCCGGTGCACCTGCTTCCTCAAGGTCTGTCGGCTGCAGTCAAAATGGTGGACACAATAGCACCGGGCTTAGCTTTGATTCCTAATATGGTGGAGACAATTCTATTTTTCTGTGAGGCCACTGATTCTTGGAGATGGAATTCAACCCCTCTCTCTCTCTCGCACACACCCCACAACCTATCGCACTCCCTCTTTCTATTTCTCTTTCTTGATATATCTGGACATCGCTGTGTGTGTCAGCTTCAGCAGAAACATGGGGAGAGGAGGGAAGAGAGTGGTTGTGACACACACGTCCAAAAGAATCCTTTCCAAGAAAAAAAAAAGAGAAAGAGAAATATTGTCATGTTGTGCCTTGAAATTAAAGGTGGAGGAATAAATTGTTTAAATTAAACAGACCCGTAGTTAACACAGATTCCTATTAGAACCCATGTTTAAATACTATAAATAACTTTAAAATGTAATGTAAAGTGAATGTATTTGAATAAAAATAGTCTTCATCTCTTTTTTTCTGTTATTACAGAATAATACTGGCAAAAAGGAAACTTTAGCTCTGCTCTGCTCAGATTTATTTGCATTGTAAATGCAATCTGCATGTCTATCTGCAATTATTTCTAATTAATTTTCATCTAATTCTTGGGAGACTATTTCAGGCCCAGAATTAACACAAAAGAACTTCCTGCCTCAGTTCTCACACCAAAGATAATTATAAAGTTAAGAGGGTTTGCTAATTTAAAAATGCTATCTGCATGACATCAAATATACATCTTTGATCTCACTCTGTCCCTGATGGTTAAATGCCTTTAATTATATTCAGAAAAATTAACTTTCTCTGAATAATTAACAGTGACTCTTCTTTTTGTTTGTATGTAGAGTGTGTTGCATACTTTTTGCTTAATTAATTCCAGCGACAAACAAACTCCAATCTCCCAGTATACACATACAATTATACAAATGTGCAGAAAATCTATCAATTGCATATCAAAACAGTGCACTCAATTGTGCATTCCCAGTGCAATTGCTTTTATGCAATACGTGCAAATAGTGCAATGGCTTAGCCATTCCACACACACACATGACTTGCACTTGGAGCAATTTCCTTAAATCTCTGCACACCGTGAACCATAATCCTTATACATTGTGAAAATTGCACAAAGCACACATATGACCCACATGTGTTCTTGACGATCAGGGGGGACCTTCTCCATATCTCATTATATTCCCCTATAGCATATCAGCATCTCCCTAGGTGAATGTGTATACATACACAGAGAAAGAGAAAGAGTTAGATGATTCATATTATCTTTATCACCCGGCTACAGGAGCCGGCTCGCCTCCCCTCTTTCCTCCTCCCCATTATGTAAAACTATGGATTACGTTTGGTATGCGCATGAATCCTGCATTCATAGGTGTGTGTATGCATGTGTGTGTGTGTCTTTATAGCATGTGTTTGAGAGGACAGGGGGAGAGGGGTGTATATACATCCATGCATGCATGTATGCATCCATGCAGAGACCCCCTCCATCTTTCTCTCACTCTCTCTCTCTCTCTCTCTCTCTCTCTCTCTCTCTCCATCTATCATGCATCCATAGGTCTATCAGCTTCGGGAATGAGGTGTGGAGAGAGAGAGAGAGGAACGGGTGAAGGGTGCACGAGGGGAAGAGAAATAAATTTAGCCCCCCTACTTTAAAAATGCACATACATTTCCATACATTGAAAAGGCAGTGAGGTGCACACACCCTTGCCGCTGTATCCCCAATATGCGTCCCCCCTTTGCTGATACCCACACAGGCGCGCACACACACACAAACACACCCCAAAACACCAAATACAGCTAAGATTAATGTGTGTGTCCCGCTCAGTGGGTGCGGGTGAAAATCTACCCCTTGCCATATTTATCTTCATAAGAGCAGAAGGTGCATGTGTGTGTTTGTCTGTATACATACTAGTTGTGTGCTTAGAGTCTGTGTTTGTTTGTTTGTGTGTGTGTGTGTGTGTGTGTGTGTGTGTGTGTGTGTGTACATAAGTTCATTTACCTCAACTGAAGAAAAAAGACCTTGGCTGCTCTCATGCCATATATATATATATATATATATATATATATATATATATATATATATATATATATAAAAGACGACAACATAGGTTTTCTTGATTTCTCAATGTAATGCACATCAAAATATTGCAGCATGCACCGCAGGTCCAAAATAAGCAATTCAGTGGATCAAACATCTCAGGAGTTTGCAAGCCGCACTGCCTCCACGCTAAATCCGCAATTCCCAAACTCCTTCCGTTTGTCATTTCCATACCAAAATGTATTTGTTGATGCATAGACGCCAAATAGTTTATAGTCTATTTGCCATCCGTCATGTAGCAAGGCTTTCAGACACCAAAACAACAACCACGACCTTTCCCTAAAAAGCAGCCGAAACACCCGCCCCTTGTAGATAATGACGGCCTGTCGTGAGAGAGGAGAGAGGAACACGGGTGTGGTATTATTAAGCAGACTAGTTTGTTCGGGAGAAGTGTTTTTTGGCTTTTAAAAAGTTCCATTTTGCACTCCCCAGGCGCTGCATATGGGGTACCCCAGGGAGGCGCGTGTGTGTGTGCGTGCATGTGCGTGTGTGTACTCTAAAATATTCTGACTGAGCTGTCTAGCGGCTCACAGAGCAGGAAGATGTGTCCTGTCTCCTGCATTCAAATGTGAGTGGGTTTCGGAGAGCAAAAGTAAACAGATATGCTTGCTTGAACACACACATGAGAACGCGTGTATGCGCGCACCTGCTGTCTCGACATGTACGCCTGCGTGTACACACAGCCACACACAAACACCGCATGAATATGGGCACGCACACGCGAACACGTGTGCGAGTGTCCATATTTCCGCCGATCTGCCCATCAAGCTCATCACTAGAACGTCCGCTCGGCTCTGCCACGCTGACAAACACAGCGGCGTCAGTCAAGCGATATTATATCATAAATAAATTATAAATATTTCTCAAAAAAGAATGTTTCATACGGGACCTACGTCAAGAGGCTGGCCGTCACGGACTTGCCCTTTCATAGGCTCCGGAGCTGCGGTTTTATATGGCAGCGTAAACCTCTGCAGGTCTACATTCTCAATTCGCTCCTTAAGCTCTTTAATGCTTTTCCATATCACACCTGCAGTATATGGGCTGTAATATAAGATAGCCCAAGACAATGAGCTGTCCAGTTGCCGAGGGGGTTGGCTGACAGCGTGTTATGAGGGAGGAGGCAGGAGGGATAGAGAGAGGTCGAGCGAAGGGTAGGATGGGGCCCTTCAAACAAAATATGACCCTTAAAAAGCCTCGCCGATTGTGCGATCCGAATCCTCCCTGCTACCATATTTCCTCCTACTCTTCCCTCCCCGCTCACACCGCTGTCCCTCCCTCACTTCCCTCTCTCCTCACTCAATCCGTTCACACACAGATGTGTTGTCTGTCACGACCACGATGATAAATTAGCGCGGGTGCTGCTGCTGAAATAGGAGCTGGTGTCTGAGTGCAGAGGGTGATCCAGTGGACAATGCCAGGGATGAACCACTGATAGTTCAGCTGTGGCTCGATCTGGAGAAACGCTTTGGATGGGACCGTGTCGGAGTCATATTTGCTTCCAGTACGGTTGTGGTGTCACTGGATGTTACTTTATGTGAAAGGCTGAAAGGCCATAAAAAAAAAATTAAATACTTTTCAGTCACAGGGTTTGTATTTCTTCTTTTTTCCTTTTTTTATTTGTAATTTCCCTGAAAAATGGTCTAAATTTAAAAAAAAAGGGATACTGAAAAAAGGAAACATTTCTGATTTGAAAGACAGACACACCATTAGTGCAGCTTTTAAGGTAAATGAGCTACAAATGAACTGAAAAAAATAAATGTGCAACTTTGCAGGGGGTTTTTTTTGTAAGACAGCGGGAGAATGTTTGAGATGCCTCAGTGTGTGTTTACGGCCGTGCCAGCGAGAACGATCACAATCTTCGGTTACAACAGAACGGCCTTGTCTTGTCACCTGAAGCATCTGCAAAAATTGGTCTCATGCAATATGTGTGTGTGTGTGTGTGTGTTTTGGGTGGGAGGGCTGAAGGGGGCTGCATGCATGTGTAGCTGTTTTTTTTTCCTCTTTTTTTTGAGTGTGATTCTTTTACCTGCAGGCTTTGGGGGGTTTTTTTGTGCCTGTTTGTGTCTATGCTTGCGTTCCTGTGTGTGTGTACGGACATGTGTTTCTCATGAAGGCCCATGCCGGGCAAATTAATTCTCAGAAGTTGCGTGGCGGGGGCTCTCCTTCCCTTTGAAATGGGGCATACTGCTCCCTGTAATCAATAAGTCAAGCCATCTCAGCCGCATGTTGCAACCCCCCCCGGCACACAGATGAAGAAGCCCAATTTACTCATCATAAATTCTGATTCCCACAATAAATATGAGAGGAGGTCCCACGGTATTAGAATATCTGGAATCTCAGGGGCGTTTGAAATGCCGGCTGGCCCTCGCCTCGGCCTGGAGTTGCTTTGTTGGTTAGAATATGTGTTTTGTGTTGAATAACAATGATGTGGGGTCAGGAATATCTATTTCTGATCTGAGAAGAAAAATTAAAAAGGCATCTTTATTGGATAAAAAGGGGAAAAAAATCCTAGTGACATTTATACAACATATAACATCAAATCAAATATACGTTCCCACATTCAGTGAAAACACATTACATGCAACTCAGAGATTTTTGTCTACCTTTTGACAAAATTTCTCTGTTCCTTAAATCGTGGCATTTTCTAATGAACCTCGACAGGCACCTCCAGACAAGCGGTGACGTGTGCAGGCGAAGGCATGTGACGTCGGGGACACGCTAATCTAACGGACAAGTGCTGTCTCTCCTGTTTAAAGCCTCCGTGCTCAGTAGGTCCAGGCACATGACAGTGACCTGGGGAGGGGAACGTGTGGCAAATATGTGACACACCTACAGAGGGCGGGGTGGGGGCTGCTGAGTCGGCAGCGTGAACATTATAAAAGGGGAGGGCAAGAATAAAGGGCGGAGGAGGAAGAGTTTGTTCACACTTCTGTAATATTGGTGTGCTTCTTATTGGTGATCGCTGCATGCATACCCACCTGTTTACAGGCATAAATGTTGGCAAGTGTCAGCGCGTTTGTATGCACGGTTGCATGCACATCTGCACAAGTGTGCACGTGCACGTCCGCATCAGCGTGCGCAAACATGATTTAATGCTACATGGCATCCCCAACACCAGTGGCGCTCTATCTATCTTCTTTTTGGCAAGGACTTCCTGCTCTCCCGAGCGGTTCCGTCGATACATGACATTTATGAGGCTCCCATGAGCCCCGGCACATGTTGCCCAGACAACTGAGACAGCTTCAGCGCCATGACAACAAAAACGCCAAACACTGTCACGGCCAAATCTGAGTGGCCCGCTGCCAACGAGGCGGTTGAAGTCGTCCAGGAGAGAGCAAAATTTAAACAAAAGCTTGCCTCAGTTGATAAGAAGAGAAAACACATGACGTGGGATGATAAGGAGAGAGGACGGCAGTAAGACTTGAAGAGAGAACTGAGTCTTGCAAAAGCAAACTGGAAGAGAAAGTAGTTTTCCATGCTAGTCAATACAGCTGTCTTCATTTGTAAGGCAGTGTTAAGAGCACTAATTCCTGACCTGTTAGTTACATCTGAGAAGAGAGCGCTGCGCCGGGTGCTAATCCATAAGTCTGCCGCTAAGTGGTTCATCAGCGAGTGCCTGAGATCGAATGTCACCAATTAAGACGCCTAAATGCCTGGTTAATTGTGCTCAAAGTGCAGCGTCTCTCACATGATCACACGTGATTAGAGACAACACACGCGCGCGCACACACACACACACACACAAATCCGAAGATGAACGGAGAGACGACATAAAAGCAGCTGTAAGCATAGGAGAGAAGATCTGATTGGCAAAACAATTTACCCGCATCGTCACATCATTAGCGGTTAAGATCAAACACATTTCAGCTTTATTGGCCAATAACACTGATGGAAGTTTTTAATGGGGGAGTGTTTAAAGATAACTGAACACTATCTGAACAGCAGAATTAAAGCAAGCCTTAACAAGCCGACGTCAAAATACAATTAAAACTACATGCAATTAAATTCAATGTAAAGCTCCCTCATTGGGTTAATAATGGAACCAAATTCAGATGTCCCAGCAGCTTCATTTAAAGTAAATCACATTCTATTAGAAATATTCTGATTTATTCTTTATTTATTTATTCTTTTTTTATTTTGTTTTTTTAAGAGGTCACCAGTCTGTGTATCGTTCACTCTGCACCAAATATAACACTCATAAGTGTGCGTTTTGAGGAGGAGAGATCTTGTGAAGAATGGGAACAGATAGCATCTGCTCCCGGCCTCTCCCTGCCTTGGCCCACAGGTCTGAAGAGCAGAGCGAATTGTGTCTGAAAGGGGATGATACCCATCGGAATGTTAATGGCGCTGAATATTTCAGAGGTGGAATCATCACATGGCAGAAGGAGGACGGGCGGGTTTCCCGAAAGCATTTAGCGGTCGAAGTTCCTCTCTGTTATTGTAAACCCGGAGTCAAAGATGATTTCAATGCACAGCTAACAAGGCCCAGTCCCTGTCGGGGAGGTTTGAGATGGTTGTCTCTCTTCCCCTCTCTCGCATAACACGCCGAAAACTTCAAGCTTGTTGGAATTTCAAATGGCTTTGAATAACAATCGGGCTCATTTTCTTTCGAACTTTTTAGTTCCGTTCTTCGCCGTTTAGCTTCGAATTAATGGAGCAACCAAACAGAACTGAGACAAAACAGAAATCTCTCTTTTTTTTTGTGTCTCCTCAGTCTGAAGTGGATGTGCATAAATCTCAGGATGTGCTGCTTTTTGTAAAATAAGCAGCCGTCACACTGAAATCCATTCAAAAGCAATAAACACAGGTAACTCATATTCCTTGTGGCTCTTTTACAGTATTTGTCATGATGAAATATCAACTAGCATTACACATATGGTAAATCCAGTTACCGTGGCCATATGACATAAGTGGTTCTTAAGGCTTTTTTAAGCAAGAAAGAAAAATCATGGGAGCCATAAAAAAACAAGGGGATTGCCCCAACAGTCCTTATAAACATCTGGCAACCACTACGGTACCTTTATTTCAGCCAAAATGACTGGTTGTGTTAGCCTTGAGAGAGTGAGAGAGAAAGAGGAGGGACAGGCTGAGAGGAGGCTCTTTTTTTTTTTTTTTTGCCAAAGTGAAATTGAAGTTCTTTGAAAAAAGAAAAAGAAAAAAGAGGATAGAAAAAGAAGGAGCGGAGGGAAGAGACGGGGTCTAAAATTAAGAGAATTATTGCATGCTCCCAGATGTGTGCGAAGAGGATGACCTGGGAAAGTCAAAGTTGTCCCCCATCAATCATTGCCATATGCTTCCAGAGAAATGGATCCTGCAGGACACTTCATATTCCTCTTTTCTGATTAGTTCATTTGAGAGATGAAGACGAGAAGCAAGGGGGGCAGGGGGGTGGGGAGCTCTCTGAAAATGGACGGCCCCGGTGTAACCCAAGAACAGAGAGGGTTCAATGTCAAAATTAAGGCCTGCTATTTAAGACTTCAGGGATCATTTTTTTGTCGGCCCGTTCCTCGCTCACCTTTTCTTCCCCTCCCTCCCGCGCTCCACCTTTTCTTTTCAGAGGTTGGTGTCAGGGAGCGATAGAGCGAAGGCAATGTGTTCTTAACTCTGATCAAAGGAGGGAGAGAGGAAAGCTTTTCTAATGACTGGCATTCACTCTCCTTTCTTAATCCATCTCTCCTCTTCCCCTCTCCTGTCTCCCATCGCTCCCCTCTCCCTTTCACTCGCCTTTCTCTCTCAGGGCATTGGTAATTATCGGTGAGGTCTTAGTGACTGCAAATGAAATTACCATTTAAGAGAGAGGGAGAAAGAGACATCCCCTTTGCCATAGGAGAGGGCTTAAGTGAGGCGGCTAGGGTTTCAGCTATTGATTTTTAAACTGCTACATCAGAGAGTGTAATGCTTTCATAATTTCAAATAAACTGTCTGGTTACGAAGTACTAATGAGAGAAAGAGTGAGAGCAGACCAAACGAAGCTGGAGAACGATGGGGGTTGAATTTTAAGTGTTGACGTGCGCGCGGGGAGCTAATGCGCCGGTCAGACAAAATGATCGATGTGTCAATAATCCCGCAGCAACTGGTAGTTTTTAAGAAGCGCGCGGGACTCTCCAGCAACGTGATAGTTGACCATCGGCACGCAAGTGAGAAGTGTCGCGGCAGTGCGTCACACGTGACGGTCACTCCGTCGCGCGGAGGTAAGTCGCACGCTCAGAAGAAATTTCAAATGTGGGATGAGTGAAGTAATGTTTTTGTGCGAAGGTGATTGGAAGCAATGAGAGTTTTTCTTCTGACAGAACACAGACAGATAATAAAGATGAGGGGCAGAGAAAGGAAGATGGATTTTTGGATGACACTGCATAAACCCAAATCTCTCTCTCTCTCTCTTTCTTTCTGTTTTCCTGTCTCTCTCTCTCTCTCTCTCACCACAGACCGCAGGCCGTTGGAGGCAGCTTAGAAATCTCTTACATCTGGAAGAGCCATAATTCATGGGATTTGGCCTAACAGCCATGACAGGCATTGGGGCGGCCAGCAACAACTGTCTCCTGTGTTAGCAGCAGTGTGTGTGTGTGTGTGTGTGTGTGCGTGTGTGTTAGCTTATTGTGTGTGAGACAGAGACGGAGAGCGAGAGACAAAGGGCGACAAAACACGCACTGTGTAACCTCGCAACCTGAACAGGCTTTGCTAAACTTCTTCTTTGCGGAGCCGAGTTTGGACGCTCACCGGAGCTTCTGGGTATTTTTATGATTTACCTTCAAGGAACAGTGGTGAACAGAGTACATTTACTCAAGTACTTCACTTTACTACTGCACCAGCTTATGCTACTTACTACACTTGCACTCCATCACATTTTAAAGGCATCTACTGTAGTTTTAACTCCACCACATATATTTCACAGCTTTGTAGGTTCACAAACATGATGAACAAATAAAGCAGGAAACCAACTGTTATAAGGCTTCAATTCATATATCAATAATAGCTTTATAATATGCTCACAACAGTATACAAGCACTGTATTCTGCATAATTAGTGCTTTTTCTTTTGATATTTTTAGTGCATTTTTAGTGAAGGAAAATTGTGAACACAGGACTTTACTTGTGGAGTATTTTTACATTGCGGTATTGCCACTTTTACTTAAAGTAAAAGTTCTGGATATCTCTTCAACCGCATGCCATACGAACTATCATTAAACTGACAGAAATAATACATAATACATTCGAGACAATCCGACGAAAAAAAAGAAAAGAAATACACTAATGTTTTTCTCAAACATATAAATTATCCGCAATGTTTCTGCACTTTTAAAATTTTTTTCTTGCGCATACATACGTATGCGCGCGGAACGCGAGAGACATGAGCCGACTCGCAGCAGAGAAAGCAGCGCCGTCCGCGTGCTTCATGGCGTGCCAGAGGCTCCCTGTGTCGGCCCTAAATATTACACACAGACAGTAGCTATCACTTCCAAGCCTGAAATCCCACATTCCACATTCCTGATTCCAGCGGCTCGCCTGCTAAGCTGGGCACCACATGAAGAGCCATTGTTAGAGAGAGAGAGGGGTCATGTATCTCTGTCTGTCTGTCTGTCTGTCTCTCAGCCCTCCTTCTTTCCCTCGCTTGGTCTCTCCGCCCAAATATCTCTCGCTGTCATACTCGCCGCCGGTGACTCTCTTGCTCCGTCTGTCTTTCTATTCCTCCCTCCGGTTTATCTTCATCTCTCCTGCTTATTCCTCCTCTCCTCCGCCGCGCTTTGTCGCCCACTCTCCCATTCAGTCCTCCTCCCGTCTTGCATTTGTTTGTTTATTTCCTTCTATACCTTCGCTCAGCTTCCCGTCTCCTACTGATGCTGTTTGTCTGTGGCTCTCCCTCTCTCCGCAAGACTCCGACTTTGCCTCCTTTCCCTTTGTCTCTCCCTCTGTATCCTGCTGTCTGTCTCTCTGTCTCTCTCTCCCTCTGTGTCTCCAGATATTCACGTAGAGATTTTCTCACATGTTAGATATAGATTTACGACCCCAGCCAGATCCCCGTGGCCACTAAATTTGATACCATCCACTAAGCCACATTGTTTTTTTGTGTGTTTGGGCTTGTCTGTTGTGTGTGACTGTGGGTAAGTATGTGTGTGTGTGTGTGTTCATGCATTACAAGGTGGAGGCGGGTGACTTTTAAAGGGTTAACTTGGGTACGGTGGGCGCAGAGGAGGAATTTACAGTTTATTGAAGCACAGCAGCAAGGTGTGTGTATGTGTGCGCCTGTGTGTGTGTGTGTGTGTGTGATAGAGAGAGAGAGGGAGAGAGAGAGTGCCTGTGGGTGCCAGGTGACCAGGCTAACCTCTTGGCTGGTGTTTTGGATTTAGCCTTTGGATAGCGGTGAAAAATAAAAATGGAATGCTTTTTCAATTACAGATCAGAAAGCGAGTGAACAAAGGCAGGAGTAAAAGAAAAGATGAGTTACTGGGATCTAACATATCAAGGTTTTTCTGACGGGCACATTCTTAAAATCTGAGTGCATTAATTTTGACTTTCAGAACATTTTGTGCTTGAACATTTGGAGAAACCCGCGGCGCGGCCATAATTCTGTTCAGTTGCTGAAATGATTCACGTCAGGTTAAGCAGCTGTTGTATTTTAAGATATTATGCACAGTTGTCAAGATTTGCATAAAACAAAGAAGTGAGAAAAATGTGGAAAAAAATACTTTTTTTCTGCTTCATTCTTTTTCTTGTTGTTTTTTCGAGTTGTTCTTGCAACTCGTCTAATAATCGGAGCTTCCCGTGCTCTTTTTGACATTACATTACTGAGCAGCGTTGTATCTGAGAGCACAGACATGCACACACACGTAAGAGCAAAAATAGAACTTGGATGGAATAGAATATGAAGACACGCAGACAAACACCTGTGGAAGACAGTCATTGTGTTTTTGCGCATGTTATTAATTCTGACAGTAGTCGGTTTAAAGGTAGTCGTCCTCTGCCATGCATATTTTATTGGCTGTAGGTGGTATTTGTTGTTTATTCATGTCTGTTTGTTTGAATCCTCCTTTCCTTCAACCCATTCCACAAGTTGTCGAGGGTGGGGCATTTGAAAATGGCATTGTCGAGCGCCGAGGATTGTAATGTTGTTGTTTGCCCGTGTGATGTGAGATGGTAGTCGCGTTTTGATGTTTGGCTAGGAGGAAATACACAAAATAAAAGCCTTTGCGAGATAAAGGTGTGTTTTTGCACATGTTTGAGTGTGCGCGTACGAGTGTTCCCTCAAACTGTTTATCTGTCAGTCAGGCAGGGTGTGTGCAAATTGTTTGCGCTGGCGCGTGTGTTCACGTGCACGTATTCAGTGTGTGCGTGCGCATGTGTGTGTCCGCATCCACATCTAAAAGCCATATCTGGCTTCAGATCAAATGGTGTATGAAGGAGGGGAATGACAGAGAGAGAAAGTGATAGCACTTTAATGTTACCTATCCACTCTCAAACCCAAATATAAGACCAAGAACACACGGAATAGGCAAGTGTGTTTTAGGGGAAAAGGAGTGACATGAAACACTTATGTAGAAAAGCTCTGAACATGACGTGGGCTTTGTAGCAGAGGGGAAAATGTCTCACCAAACAGGAAGAAAGAGGGTAAATTGGATGGAAGCAAGAGAGAAGGCAGGGGCGCGGAATGAAACGGCGACACGCACTTTATTGTTTGTTTGTGCACGTCGAGGTACAGTGAGGGTTTGTTTTTGACTGAGCACCAGCTCACCTCTTGCTCGTTTTTTTCTGCTCTGAGGCGTCTAAACTTTCGCTGTCATCGCCGCGTGGTGAAACTTGTCAGACGGGGACGTTATCACGCCGGCGGTTTTGTTCGGTCACGATTGCACTGAAAATGACTGCATTATTGCTCTGGGTTTACATGTCAATGCAAAATTTAATCTGGAATTACCTTGTTGGTGAGACTACACCTATATTACATTGTTTTAACCCCAGAAAAACACATCTTTGCCTCTGTTTCTCCTCTTTTCAAGCAAGTATGTAGCCTGAGCTGAAGTGGGTGAAAACATTTACTGTGTACACTCGTGGCAACTCATCCCTCTCTTGATCCTGTGTCTTTCACTCTCTTGTTTCTCTCTTGCTCTCTTTCTCCTCCTAAACTGCTTGTTATGGCCCAGATGTGTGAATAATAAAGGTATTGCTACCCTTCCTACCTGGACTACTGGCTTTCTCTCTTGTGTGGCTGTTTAACACACACACACACACGGTCAAATCCACCACATTCCTCTCCTCGTTCCAGGCCTTGCCCCCTTGTCTCACTCCCTCTCTCCTTACCAGGAAATTAACCTTGACATTTCCAAGACATAATTCCTTCTAATAAAAAATGTGCGTGTAAATATATATAAACAAACGCGAAATATTCATCGAGGGAGCCTTACGCGAGGAGGGCCTGCATATCGGAGATGAAGGCACCGCTGGGGAGGATTTCTCTCCCTATCTGCCATCTTAACACAGCCATCATCCAAGGATCAAGTTCCAGCTATGAACATTACTTTTGCTATGAACATTACTTTTGCGTAGGCTCCTTGTTACATTCAGCAGAAACCTTCAGCTTGGATAAATGAACAGTCTGCAAGCGATGTACTGCCTATTCAGAGGCAGAATAAGAATGCTGGATGTTCAGTGAGACATATTGATGGCTTAAAAACTAATAAAAAGCATTCTGGCATATTTTAAGGACAACAGGACCAGTGACACATGCAAAGGATATATTTATAGTGCATCTATATGTATTTCCTTTATGTGGAGTATCAGTCCAATTACAGAACTAGATCTGTGGAGTGACAGCATACCGCGATCCCTTCCAGCTGTGCTGCATGCTGACATTTAAAACTGCTGTAACCCCAAATGCCCGTCAGCATGCAGTAGCTACAGTATCTTTCTATCACAAACTCATTTCACAATGTTAGATTTTTTTTTTTTTGTTTTTCTCCTTTTGCGGGGGATTTTACCATTGCGAAACAATGTCAGTGTGTGGCCATGTGTGCATTACTCCATGCACATTTGTGATCTTTGCACATGTGCGCGCACGCTTCCGTGCTCCCCCCGTAATGGAACGACAGCGATGCGGATCCAAAATGGCTGGTTTTAGTATTTGGACACCGGGGTGAGGCTAAAATGAGGCAGGGGGGATACAGCCGAACGAGAGAGGGAGCGCGGGAGAGGGCGAGGGAAGGTAGCGATCGTATAATACCATCATGGAACACCATCACTCCCCGTCTGACCGGCCTCATTTTAGGGCAATGGAACTCCAGAGGAAAAGGCGCCAATGGCACATTATTCTGCCTTGGAAAATCACCCTCATGTTTTTATTCATGCCTGCGCCACAAACAACAACAGAATTTGATTTCCAGTGTAAATATTCGGGACCAATACAGAGACGGAATGAATTATTTGTGAAAATGTGTGCATCAGTGAGGGAATACTATTTTTCATGAGATAGATAGATAGATAGATAGATAGATAGATAGATAGATAGCATTGCTGTAATTAGTGCCATTAGTTTGTACTGAAGTGTAAGAATTTGCCATAGGAAAATGTAATGTACTGTATTGTGGATGTAGTTTGTGTACTGAGGCTAGAAAAACAATCATCATGTGTTTGTGGCTCCTAATGAAACATCTCTGATCATTTCCCAGTGTAATGGCTCCTCCATAACACTGTCCTGCTCTAATCACTAGCCCTTCCTGCTGGGCCCGTGTCATATCCTGCTGAGCCCGACGACGGTAACTAGGATGAGGTACATGCACCTCCCATGGATTACACCGCCGATGTCTCCACGGTGACAGTGGCCCTCACCGTGACAACCACATCTGAGGTTATGGGTTCTTAACGCGACGGTGAGATAGATGGGCCGGCAGATGGAGATCAGCGGCAGAGCGCGCAAGCAACACGCAGAGAAAGATTAAAAAAATAAACCGGAAGGTTAATTCAGCATGGACAGAGGAGACAGACACCGCAGGCGGATAAAACTGAGAGTGATATAAAAAACAAAAGAAAATAAATGCATATAGTCATTTGTGGATTCATAACCAGAAACCAGTGGGCTGTTCAAGGTAGAGGATGTTATTAAAAATGTACTCTTTGCTCTGGGATCATGCATAGACAGTTTGAATTCAAACAGTGGTGTTTGGTGTCCAAACGACACAGCGTGCTGTCATACGTACTGTATGTTATGGTAGCTGTGGCTGCACCTCACAAATGCTTACATTTGCAGTTGGGTTCTTCACCTTTATCAATACGATTTATCCAAAACCTTCCCTAAAATAAGTAGCTTACGGTACCTTAAGGTGCTGAAAAGGTGCATGAATCAATCCTCCGCGTCCCACAGATGTCAATTTAACAAACAGGCCAATCCACATGTGTGTAAAATACATAAACGTATATATATATATATATATATATACACATTCCATCACTCCCACATTAAAACCCAGTGCGCTCATTTCAACAGCGGTGAACCTTTCAACTTCATAGTTCACAACATGTGGCGTGGAGTCGCTCTTAAACATTTACCAGATTTACTACCAGGCTTAGAAACAAATCCATAACATTTCCCTACGTTTGTGTAATATATATACTGCAGCTATTCCATAATCCGTAATCAGAGGGACAAAGAGCTCTGTTCACTCTTTTTTGTGTAACAAAGTGGTTTTTGCTTCCCTTTCTCAGATGACGATTTCACATTAGCAAGGCCAAGTAGCTACCACTTTGTTGCTCAAAACCACTGTCATCTTCTCAAGTAGCTGCTTAGAAATGCTGCATGCTACATCTCGGGGACCTCACAGCACTGGACGCATTTAACAGAGCTGCACTTGTCGCAGAAGCACGGATCTTCAAAGACGCTCGCAAAGGTAAAGAAACTGCACGGTCTTAGAAATTTGCTTTTCAGCTTCAGCGCTATTCACCTTCTCAGCCACCAATCATTGTTTCTCTAACTATTCTTACCAGATCAATTAATCCTGCTTAGAAGAGGCCAAAGTCCCTTGTTAACGATTTGTATTGAGGTGCCACTTGAAGGTAATCAATGGTAAGATCTTGCCAGATTCTGAAAGGCAACCTTGAGATTTGTGCACTGTGGGCTAAAGCTTGCAAAACGTTGCACTTGTGTCTAACTACAGTATGTAAGTACTGTATTCCTTTATAGTTCCCATTGCGATTGCTTCAGAGAGGTATAAAGGCAATATTAATAGAGGGCTGAAGATTATTGTAAAATATATTGGACCAAACATCTGAGCGTGTAGGCTGCTCGCAAGAAAGAATTCTCATATACTAGAAAAGGCGATTTCCTTTTTCTATCAGAATACCAGGGTGATTTATTGCTTTCAGGTAGATTTGATCTGCTTGGACAAAAAGTATCAAAAGATCTCTACGTGTTCAAATACCAATACATGCACTGCAAAGAAAGTGTATTTAAGAGGTGAACTAAACCAGATCTGGCAACATAGGCCTTTGAGGCCCCAATCCAAGCCTTTGTTTCTTTCATTTCCTCAACTGCAGCTCTGCATGTATTTTTCTTTCTTTTTTTTTTAAATATGTCAAAATCCCACGGCAAGGCTGAGTATCTCATCTCTGTCCCGCTCTGCAGAATATAACTCCTGCTCTACACCACCGCTATATGATATTGTGAAATAAAATATTGACTTCATAAACACAACAGCAGTAAAAATAAACTCGTACCAGCCTGTTATGCCTTGCTGCGAGCATCTTTGCTTTAAAAAAAAAAAAAAAAGTAAGGTTGAGTGTGCAAGAAATGTGAAATTCACAGACAGGAAAAAAAAAAAAAAGAATTCCCAGCATGTTGCAGAATACCAATATCCTTAAGCAGGCGGGGTTTTTGATGTATAGACTCCTGCCAGTGAATTGTACAGATGAGACACTTAAGGCAAGACAATAGCATTATAGATTGTGGCAAGAGTTAAATCAATAGACCTTCTGAGGAGTAACAAGACACCCGGTAGCAAGTGCTACTGCTACACACACATAGGAGGGGCTGGGAAACAAATGAGGACTGGCAGACAGGGGCTAAGACCTCAGTGTCACTGACTAGCCATTAGATGCTAGTGTGTATGTGGGTGCGTGTCTGCGTGTGTGCAACCTAGGCCTACTCGGAACATGTGTTATGGATGCGTGTAAGTGTACGTGTGAATGTGTTTGTAAGGCATAAGCAAGAGCAGATACCTGTGTTTCGGTTGTACTTTTATCTCTGCTTCTTGGCCCTGTAATCTCCCACTGGGCATCAAAGCAGAGCCCCATCACTAGCTCTACCACACCCCTATATATCCCCCAGATCCCTGAGTGTGAGTGTGTGTGAGTGAGTGAGTGTGTGTGTGTGAGAGAGAGGGGAAACAGAAATAGAAGAGAGAGAGAGAGAAAGAGTGTACAAGAATACGTAAGACAGAAGTAGAGGAGATAGGATGGGAGAATTAAAAACAGGAAAGGAGAAACAGAAAGGTGTGTGTGTGTGTGTGTGAATGGCGGAGGATGAGTCCCTCCTCTCTCCCACAGACAGGAGAGGGGGGCTTTGCATGGAGCTTTGGACCCAGCCATGGCTGTCATCCAAGCCCAGCCTGGGAGCACCTCTCCAGGGCAGCTTCCACTAACCCCCCTCGGGTCTTACTCCCTCTTACTCCACCTCCTCAGTCTCTTCCACCTCTGATCCAGGATCAGTGGTTCCCGGGGCCCTGATAGGTGTCAAGGTCCATTAACCTGGAGCAGGTCTTATCATATTCATCAGGAAGATCAGAGATCAGATTTATCTCTGTTTTTATCAGATTTGAGGCTTCAGAAGGCTGCCAGAGATGTCATGGCTGTATGGTAATGCGATGGAGGCTAGTGACAGACACCCCGGAGTGGCAGGCACACTCTAGCAGGTACAGCCACAGATCCACACACACACACCACAGAAGTAAAACTACACACTCACACACAAACACAGTCTTTTTTTTAAGAATCTGTCAGCAGTTGCTTGGACCTTTTTGATGGGGTTGTCAGGTTTGATTAGTTTATGAAACAGGAGTATCTCACCCACTGACCTTTCTAGGCTTTCAATCTACAGCTAAATCTAATCTAATGTAAAAACAGTTGTCGCCCATGAGCCAACCTTGTGAGGCACGGTGGGCTTTTTTTTTTTTTTTTTTGGAGGCAAAATCTAAAAATGTTAAAGTAAGAAAAAGTCAAATACAGTCTGGTCACTCGATGAAGTAAATCTTGGTAAAAAAAACATGTTTCATTGCCGATTTCCAGAATTAAGTGCACACAAATCACAAAAGAGATGATGGACTGTGAAGACAAATCATGAAATAATTTAAGAAAGGGGAGATTATATAAAAACAGCGACTTATTTAAAAGGTATCTTAGTAGTTTGTACATTGAGTGTATCTTCATTAAAAGGATGATTAATGGATTTATTAAGCATCGGTGGCAAATGTTGGTGCACTGCCACATCACACAGAAAATTCAAACCATTCTGACGTGAACAGTAACAACACTTAGACGCACTCTTTCACCATTCTTTTTTCCAAGCTTACTTCTTATCTGCATGTTTTGAATAAACATTTCCCGTTTCTTTGACATTTGGCATTTTCGTGTCCCCGCTGGATTCCGCCAAATGTCAAATATCTTGATCGCACACGTTCCGAGGCTCGCCACTTATTTTAATTCAGTGAGCGGCACCTCCCACATGACCTCCAACCCCAACCCTGACCCCCAGCTGCTATCCCAGCCCTGCTCCCGGTGCCGCTAATGAATTATTGCTGACTCATCATGGTCAGCGGTGAGTAATCAACCTGACATATTTGGGCTCAAGACACATGGCCGTGGCGCTCAAATAGTCATTTAGGCCCCACGCTCGGTCCGCTACACCCACAGGGAGCTGCAGGGCTTGTGAGCTCAGGTTTGGACAATAAAAAAATGCAGTTTAGCTATAGAGTTAAACAAAACGTATAATGTTTATTTGAACCTGCTTCATTACAGCCCATATTAACAGAAACACTACACTGAACAGATGCTGCTTTTTGGTTTAAACAAAGGAGATTATGAAGTTAAAAGGATTGTGGGTTTCTAAAGGAGATTTGGAGGGAGGACGACCGAGATCACTTTTTTTATTCACAGAGAGACAAAACAGACGTGCAGGAACCAAAGCACCCACACGCACACACACACATACACATCTCCTGCAATCCGGCCCTCATCAACATCCTTCTTGGAAAATCACTGCGGCTCTGAAAAGTCATTTCAGCCACAGTAGCAGCAGGCCCTTAAAGATTCATATTCCTATTTACTGTCTGCCTCGCCTCTCGTGCGCACACACACACACACACACACACACACACACACACACACACACACACACACCAATCCAACTAACCCAGCAGGGTTAGGTTCATGAATAAAGGAGGGAATTAGCACAGACCTGCAGAAGTCAGATAGACAGATAGAGAGAGGTGGAGGAAGAGAAGAGAGGGAGCTATTAAATTGTATGAAAAGCATCGGAAGGAAGGGGGAAGTCTACGGAAGGGAGGCATAATCAGTAGAGATCAACAGAAAAGGGGAAATTTAGAACAAGAGAGGAAGGAGGGAGAGAGGAATACAGAACTGAGAGAGGAAGAGACCGAGAAGGAGAGGAAGATAAGGACATAAATAGAAAGAAGAAGACATCTATAGAGTGAGAGACAGAGGGGGAGAGAGGGGCGGCCAGTGGCTTTACTCCTAATTTAAATTGCTTGTGTCAATCCTGTGCTGCATGTGGAGATAGCACCAAATGTCCATTTGTCCATGTGTGCGTTTGTGAAAGGGGCGAGATCATTGTGGTGGTGAATATCTACACACAGCTCAAGGTATAATCTGCAAAAACCTCTGTATAATCCCTACACACACACACACACACACACACACACAAACAGCACACAGATATCGACTCAAATAACAAATTCATTACCAAAGTAATAATATGTTTTAAAGCAAGCAGACCATAAGTGAATAATGCTCACTGATACGAAGCTGCCGTCTACATGACTGAAATCGGAAATATCATTGCACCATAAAATGACATTACGGATACTGGCGGAGCAGAGGCAGAGAGAAGAACTGAGGGAAGCCCGATGCTAATTTTAAATAAAAGAAGCGAGAAAATAATCAGAAAAACAGTGACGCACGATGAAAACAGGAAAACAGCAACAATGGGGGATATAAACACCTCTCGATCACCAGAAGGGCTACAATCATCACAGTGAGCGACACTACCAAGATGCCGCACACAGATTTTATAATGTGTGTGCAGGCTACACATGCCCGTGCTTGTGCATGTGTGTTTATCTGTTTGTATGTGTGTGTGTGTGTCACAGGGGGGAGAGAGCCAAGAGGCCGTTACCCTGCACCCAGATAATAACCTGGTTTTATAATGTTGCATATCTATATTCAGGCCAATTCCCCCTGGGGGGGAGCCAGAATAATAACGCTGGCCATTTTACCCCTCCTAGCGGGCGGCCATTTTCTGCCCTGATTCTCAGCATGGACCTCTCCTCATTCCCAAGGTAGCACGTAATGGATGCCGCAATGAGATGGAGTGACATTGTGGTGTCTGAAATGTGAAAAGCCTATTTGCCGACCTGCACTCCCTCAACGGGATGGCTGCTGGAGATACGGGCGATGTTTATGCCTAATCCTCTTTGCAATTCCATATGTTGTCATTTCTGATGATTGTCTGTATTTACAGTAAATTGGCAAATTTAGAAAATAGGCGCAAAACAGCCGTGAAAAACTGATATCTTGCCCAAAACAAGTGTAATCCCATAAGTGCTCTGAGAACCTCTGGCCATGTGTGATATTTGAATAACCTGATTGTGCGGAGTTTGCAGACATCGTTAGAAAACAAAAGTGTTTTATTATCTAGAAATTGAATATGAGCGCTGGTTTGTGAGTACAATACTTGCACATGCGCATGTATTATCAGGAGTGGGAGTTTCTATCAGCCATAAAAGTTAGAAAAAAAAAAGAGCTGGATAGGAGTTCCAGACAGAATTGGGAAGTAGTATCTCGCATATTACAAGATTTCATCATCCGCATACAGTGCAAACACAGTTTGTAAGCTGAGGAGTGAAGGAGGTCGGGAATCAGGAGGGACTGAATCCACTGCATACCATGCTGGTGAAATACCGTCCCTCTCACCAGTCAGTTTCAATAAAACTACAGACAAAGAAAGGTTAGCGTCTATAGATTTCCCATCGTAGTCATGCACACGGAAGCGCACCGCGAGCCAGCCGTCTCTCTCCCTCTCTTCTGAACTCTAAATGCTACTCACTCATATTCTCCATCCTATCCCTTACCTCTTCAATAATTCACAGACGGTAGCTTTCTTGGCCTTTCAAACCTTTGAAATGTAACCTACATCCCACAAACACACCATTCTTGTTATCCGACTGATGACACGTGTTTATTCCGGCCCTTTGCTTGTTGAGCGGTGGGAGAAGGGGAACGGGAAGGCTTCCCACTTCAAAGATTATTGATTGTTATTGACAAGTTGATAGCAGATAAAACAAAAGTGTGTTCCAGATATAGCCACTTAAATATGTCTTGATATGCCACCTTTATTTGATTTCGCTTTTGACTCTTCAGTGGCTGACATACGTACATTGAATAATGGCGGTGGACTTCTTTGACATGGTAGATATTTGTGACACGATGGGAGGAATAAAAAGTCCAAAGTGATGCTTGATGATGCTGCTGCTATTAAATCCTGCTATTCTAAAACCAAAGTTTGCCCCCTTACTTGCTTGTTTTCCACTGGCCGCCAGTGGGATCGGGAAAAATATGCGAGGAAGAAACAAAATGATAACAGCAAAAAAACACCTTCTGGGAATATCCCCCTGGGAAAAAGTTTGAAAACTTACGGGCAGCAACACCGAATCTAGTCTATAGCAGTTTTGTTGAGTGTAATAAATCAGTCCACCAGGGCTTGTGAAATGGAGGACAGTTGGAGAGTGCAGTATAGGCAGTCAGAGAGAACAGCTCTGTCCAAGACAATCATATGATGTATCATTCATACTGTCAGTATGGTGTCTCTCCTCCTCCCTCCTTCCCTCTTTCAGTCTCTGTGTCTCTCTCGCTCTGGACTCATCCCGTCTCCTGCCGAGGCTATGATGAAGCCCAGCTCTCTCCATCACACACAGCTCCCCGGCTGCTCGGGGATTACACATTTCAATGATGCATTCTCACGCGGTGCCATTCAAATGGGCTCTTGTGCCGCGCGTACGCCGCCGCAAACAGATATTCTCGGCAGAAACGCAACTAGTTCTTGTCGATGATGAACACTAACGCTCCCGGAAAGAAAAAAAAAAAAGCTGTTTTTGGTGCTCACTTGCTTTACTAAACGTTCCAGAGGGATCAAGGACATAATGACGCCGTGTCCTTTTCGTCTGTAGAAGTAGTTTCGCGGTAGGTCTATTAATTCGCGGCCTCATTTTTTTCATCTTGGACTGAGCAAGGCGGTTTTTAAAAGAGCGAGTGCTGCCTCTGAATCGTTTGACCTCTGCGATTTGCTAATGAATGCTGTGAGCAATCACCGTTTCCCAGAAAATGGACAAAAATGATCCCTCATCTGTGAACGTAATCACTTACTGCCATTACCGCATGTGTGTGCGTGCGAGTGTGTGTGACTCTCTGTCTGATTACCATCCCTGAATGAAATAGTTGTTTGGAATGATCCCATGGAGGGTGATGGGGGGGGGGGGGGGGTTGTTCTTCAAGGTGAAGCAGCGGAGATGAGGTGGGATTTAGACCTTTTTATTTCTTCGCACTAGCGGCTGAAGGGGGAGACAGACACGAGAGGGAAGGGGACCAAAAAGAAACAACGTGAGATGGAGGCAAAAGGGTGGGTGACCATAGAAACGAGTGAAGTTCAACATCAACTTTCCCCTCCTGCGGCAGCCCTGCACCGAGCTGAGTTTATCATTTCAAAAAGAAGACACAAGGATGTAGCTCTTCCCTTACAGCACTTTATTTAACAATATGTGTAAGCATGTTAGGGAATCAGAGTTTGTACCTGCTCTTTAGATCAGACCTAACACCCACACTTCCACCTCAAAGACCAAGTCAAGACCCAAAGGCCCCAGACTTGCAAGAGCAAACACCCAGTTTACACTATGTTGCCTGTTTCATCCACGTTCTGTCATCTTTGGTTCTTTTATTGTTCTGTTCCCACATTGTTTCCACTCCTAATAAAGTGTGTTGAGAGTTTGTGTCAAATGCACTTCAAAAGGATGTGTGTGTGTGCGCGTGTGTGTGTGCCGATCTGATGCCTGCACCTGTGCGTGCATCCTGTAGAAATGTTGCAAGGCAGACAGGGAGACGGGGAGACGAAGCAAAGGTCACGCTCGGCACTGGGTGACGAACTGAGTCCCTCGGAGTCTCATTTCCAAGGGATAAATCCAATCAGCACCTCAGACGCAGACATGGGAAAGGATGAGGAGAGAAAAAGTGAGGGGGGGGGGGGGGCGGAAGAGGAGGAGTGGAAAGGCGGAAGTCGCGGAGGAGGAGGTGACAATGTAGGAGGAGGAGGAGGATTTGAATGAGAATTCCCATTTGCTTGCCCGCCGCTTATCTCGAGCTCTAATGGCCGAGAACAAAGAGGAATCCCACCACAATCGCATTCTCCATCAAACGCTGCCGTCGCTGAAAAAGATGAAATGACAGAGGGCCCCCCCCCCCTTTCTGTTTCCCTTGTCATTCCTTTATTTCTCTCGCTCACCTGCTCTTATGCTCTTTAATGTCGTGACGGCGGCCTTGTTCGATCAGGAACGGCGCGAATGCCCGTGTCTCTTTCTCTGAACGCGCGGGGTAAAGAAGGCGAGGAGAAATCATACGCCGCTGGAAGACCTCTCTCAATTAATTGAGCTCCCGTGTTTGTTGTCCGTCCTCCGCCGAGTCCGTCTTTCACACAGCTTCACGGCACGACTTAAATAGGTACATAAAAGTCAGAGGTGCGAATTGGAAAAGGGAAGAGAGAAGGATAAAAAGGAAGTAGAAGTTATTGAAGGTGTGATTCTGTCCACTGTCAATACTGTTAGTGTTATCGCCGTGACAATGAGGAGGAAGCTTTGGCAGAGCAGCCTTTTCTTTCTTTTACTTCTAACATCAGCACTATATAATCCTTATTTGTGGATCACACCTGAATGTGTGTGTGTGTGTGTGTGTGTGTGTGTGTGTGTGATTGCAGGTTTCTTCTAGAGTCTTTCTTCTGTCCTTATCCATGTGGGTCTGTGTTTACAGTGTATGTGTTCATGCATGTGTGTGTGTGTTAATCGGGGAGTGCGTGGTGATTGCATGTTCCTTTTGGGGTCCATCTGAATGTGTATGTGCATGTGTGTCCAGATAGGGTCACCTTGCATCCATCTCTTACCGTTTAGAGACCCCCTACAAGGATAAAAATCATCCTCTGAACTTAATCCAGGCTTATATCCTCTTCTTCCTCCTAACTCATGAAAACACACACACACACACACACACACACACACACACACACACGCACAAGCCCAGAACACCTGAGCAGAGGGACCAACAGACACGAGCTGGAGTAAAACCCATCAAACAGCTGAGCTTGCAGCTTCATGCACATATAGAAAGTAATCTGTGTGTTCTTACTCCAAAACATTCCTTAAATGCTTCGACCAAAGCCTTAAACGAATGAGCACACAACTAAATTATATGAAGATATAAAGAATTGTTTGCATTCGACTTCATGTTTCTGGATTACAAATGCAGCAACTTCCTTCATTAAAGAGCTCGTGCATCATTGTTAAAGCTTTCTCCAGAGGAAAGTCAGGTCTTTCTCTGTAAAACCAAGCAAGCCATAACATCTCGACTGCTCAGATTGAGAAGAATTCATGTTAACAAATTCCAAAGCATCCAATCAGTCGATGGAAAGCGAGGGCAGCAGCAGCCTGAAGGTTCAAGAAGCAGGCTTGAGAAAACAGTTTCAATCCCTGGACGTCTTCCACCTGGCCCTGCTCACACTGTGACAGTGCACTGTGCTTCTCTCTGTGAGTGTGTGTGTCTTAAAAAAGACAGATTATGCTTTGCGAGTGTTCTGAATGGAAAAGTGAAAGAGAGACAGAATCTTCCACCCTGATTAAATCTGAAAAAAATAAATGAATCTGGTAGCTGTAAGAAACACAAGAGTAATCAGACAATGAGCTGGATGCTAGACACACCATTGATTTCAAACTATCTCTCTAAGCAGCCTCAGAGGCACAAACTATACCCACCTTATGATATTGACCCTGCCGCTAACAAATATGCTTATATTCACATTGCCTTTCTGACTGAGACAATGTGCAGGCTCTCTAGATGGATATTGGATCATACACACATGCTTACCTCCAAATTCAATATTCATTCTCTCGCACTTGTGCTTTATCTTAGGAGTAAATATTTATGTGCTGTTCGGCACGCAGCAAAAAAAATAAAATAAAATAAAATAAAACCCCCAAAAAACCTAAAATCTCTCAAACACTAAATCGCCTTGCGTCAAAAATCAATGATAAAATGGGGGCGCAAGCTCTGTTTTCTAGGTCACATTTGAATATTTCTTTTAGAGATATTGATTTGTTTTGTGTGACCTACCCAGGCCCATTCTTTGTAATTAAAAGAGAGAGAGTGGGACTGTGGCGAGGGGGCTATCTCGGTCGTGTGGCCGAGATCCCAGCTGGTGCATATGTGAGTGCGCGTGGACACATTTTTGTGCGTGCAAGTGTATTTATTGGTGTGTTTCTGTGCGGCTAATGAATGAGAAGCAGTTATGATGAAGAGGGGGTGGAGCTGGACCTTAAGGAAGATTTATACTGTGTTGGGCATTTCTGTGTGTGCATGTGTGTGAGCGTATGGGAGTTTGTGCTGTGTTGTGTGTGTGTGTTGCAGTGGGGTAGATTAATTTTGCTATATTAAATTCAGCCTATAATCCAGACTTTGTCTCCCTACCCAGAAGCCTTTACATCAGACGGGCCAAAGCAGACAAAGGACTCCAAATCACCGAGGCAACAGGACGGTCTGCATGATTCCATGTTTATGAGTGTGTGTGTGTGTGTGTGTGTGTGGGAAAAGATGAGAGGTAAAATGTATCCTAAGCCTACGCATCCTAATCCCCAAAGTTATGAAGTATGTTTTTGTGTGTGTGTGTGTGTGCACACGTGAACACATCCATGTGTATGTCTTTCACCAGATCCTGAGGCAAACTTGTGCCTGGTCTTAGATACCACATCATCCCCCTAAACTCGTCTGCGCACCTTGTTCCTCTGGGTGCACATGACTGCATGTTGCCAGTTAAGGCACAAGATGCGCCTGCTACATGCATGAGAGTTTGTTCTATAGCATAACAAACCAATCACAAGAGACTAGTAAATTAGTCTTTAAATGTCTCCACTCAGGTGGCTGCGATCTGCATGACAGAGAGTCAATCTACTCTGGACCAATCAGAGCAGAGCTGGATAAAAGCCAATCCACAAGGCCATGTGATCATGCAGATGGTGTTTTATGTGTCACGAGTAATGACAGCCTTAATGTTGGATGTTTTCTGTGTCACATTTAGAAGTAAAACTGCACCAGTCGGCATTCCTCACACTGCCTACGCCTAAATTTTTTGACCATGTCATCGTTGTGTTTATGACGAGATTCATTCGCGCCACAAATGCAGCATGTTTGATTAAACTGATAAGACTTTTTCAGAGGCGGAGGTGGGATGGGAATGTAATAATGTGTTCTTGCCTGTCAGTTTCCTACAGAGATCTGTTAGCAATTTGTCTTTCCTTTGATGATCAAAATGTCCAGAAAATTGATTTGCATGTTATCACGATTGACTGTGAATTGGAAATGATGACTGCCCGCGTTTACAAAGCGCGTGAAATCTGACGATTCTTTTATGGCACCCGAGCAAAGGAGGAATATGTCGTCAACGCACGTTCGCCAAAGGCCCGTGCGATGAAAACGAGCACTATGAGAAGAATTTCGCACCAGAGCATGTGACGTACAGGTATGAGTAAGCATGGTTGGAGCCCGTTGTCGTGCATTTTAACTGCACATAAAAAAAAAAAAAACATCTTTGTACTTGAAAAAACATCTTGTGAAATCCAGTTTGGCTGTTTTTGTAGAAGCAGGAAATCCTTGGATTCGTGTCTGAATGAGACTGTAAATGAATGTCAACCACTTCAATGTCTCTTCCAGGAGTTATCAGGAGTTGACGTATCCCCCTTTTTTTTTGTTTGTATTACTTCCTACTTTTTCTATATAGCAGTATCTATGACAACTGTCTCCTCTGGATGATTTGTGTACTCCATGCTTTGCATTTGCATGAATTTTCGATTTATTATATTTAATATGTTCTTATATAATATTTTTCTTTGTGTCTTTTTCTACGTCTGTTCCTTCCATAGAGGCGTGCTTTGTCCCCTGCATATCAGACCATCGGTGACGATTGCGTTTGTGTCTATACATTGCATGTTCTGCTTTGCGATGGCTGCTTGATGATGAAGATCTCTGTCCGACTGCAACGTTGCTCTGTTGAATTACACTTGCTGGGAGCTTTCAGTGCAGCGCGCAGATCTTTCGTCTGACGTGCATGCGTTTTTACATGTGCCATGTGTGATTACTTGTTGTGTGTCGTCCAGCTGAACCTGCAGCTCTGGACATGAATGTCAGCTACGCTGTGCGTCCCGTGTCCCTCTGTCCTTTAGCCCCGGTGTCACCTTCCTCCCCTGTCTCCGGGCCGTCCAAGCCTGTTTGAAGTGGCTATTAGCCAGAAATCAAAGCCTGCCATCAAGCCCATCTCAGCCCTGTGCCCTTTTAGAATATTCACCAACGGCCTTTTGTGAGCCCCCTGGAATAAAAATAATCAAAATCAGAATGGACCTTCATGTGCAATAACACTCTGTCTACTCTTATGGCCTCCACAGTCAATGCCATTTATAATTCATGCACCCACACTGATGGGTCCGGGGTGCGTTCAAGAGGTCCGCTCCTCACTGTTCCACCACTGTTCATCAATAGCTGCCAGCCAGGTAGGGGACTTTATTATCGAACAGTGGCCATGCTAGTTTGACGCAAACACTGTTCTATAATTATTAGAACTTCAAAAACTTTACACTCTCTCTCCCTCTCTCCAACTCCCTCTTTCTCTGTTTGAAACGGCCTCCCTCTCCCTCTCTTCCCTCTGTTGTTAATTTAAACACTGGCGGTTTCATCCCTCCCCGTAGGTGTCTGTTTTACAATAAAAGGTCATCCTCATTTGTCCGCAGACACAAAAGAGACCACCGTCGGGGCTGAGGTCAGACAATCAGACAGACAGATAAATAGACAGACGGACGGAGGGATGGCTGGCGCTACAGGCCGGCGCTCAGGATGCAGGGGAGAGTGGAAAGGAAAGAGAGATAAGAAGGGGAGATAGATGGAGAGACAGCGAGGGAGAGAGCTAGAGGAAGGCAGGAGTGAGTGAGTGAGTGAGAGATGGGAGAGATGGAGGGAGTGGTAGTCGCCGGCGATGGGGCGGGTGGGCGAGAGCGAGGACAGATAACTAATCACGCCATCACCTCCAGTCTTCTTCCTCCTCTCTACTCCTTCTTCACCTCCTCTCTGCTCCTCTGCGGGGATGATTGACGAGGGCACGGTGGACTGAGGTTGTCCCAGTCCCCAGATTAGAAAGCCCTCAAACAAATGAAGCCTGGAAATGCTGCCCTAGGGAGCCGGGAGCCACGGGCAGACAGACAGGACACACACTCGGGCTTACAGAGACTTGAAGATAAGGGAAGGGAGAAGGGAAGGGAGAAGGGAAGGGAGGGGAAATGACACGTTTCTTGGGTTTTAAGGGTGTACAGTATGAGGAGAGATAGGAGCAAAAGGACGGGGATAAGTTTCAGACAAGTTAAAGATTCTAACAAAGAGCGTGAGAAACAGAGAGGCAGAGCGAGCGGAAGAGACAGAGACAATTATACGTGTAAGGTGAGGGAGAAAGCATGAAGTCGCTTTAATTAGGTTACCTGCAGAGAGGGACGAGACGAGAAGCTGAGCACGACAAACAAAGGGACAGAGAGACAGATGATGACAAAAAAAACTCCTCCACCACGCCTCTGCACACCTGTTCTCGTCTTTTCAAGATGACCAACTGCAGATTGTTCCCCTTATGCTCCTCTGCAGATCTGATACGGTGCATTTATCAAAAACAGCGCATCACCATGTTCCCCCTTACAACCCCTTGCACATACACACAAACACCCCCCCCCCCCCCCCCCCCCCGACGGCTTGAAAAACGATCATCCTCGACCCTGGGCCTATTGTTTAAGATTCAAGCATTAGTCGGGGAAAAAAAAGGCAAAAAAAGAAAAAAAAAACAGGTGATATATGACCAGATATTAAGAAAAAGTTTGATTTTATAGATGTCACATGACCCTAGCATGAGTGACCTCCATTTTCCCAAATGGCGCAGGTCCAGGGTTTTAATGGAGTCTCCGTGAGCCATATATCAGCGCGGCTTGTCTCGTAAAGCTCTCCGCGGGCCGACCTCACAAACCACCTCCACCTTTATCGTGACACTTAGGGAGGCTTTCACGAGCAGAAAATAGATGTATTAACAGGGAATGATTTTAATGTAGTCAGTGGGTGAAAAGGGAAAAAAAAAAAAAGCGGGAACGAGGAAGGCGTTGGAGGACTCTGCTGTATATATTTGGATTTTTTTTGTCAACAGTCCTCTATCCATCCCTTGCTCTCCATCCCTCCTGCTCTGTCTCAATCGCTGCTTCCTCCCTCCCTCCCACCTCCTCTTCCTATGTCTGTAGAGTGTCACTGTGTTACAGCTAGTCAACATGACACTTTTTAAAGTTTTGCGAGGAGGCTGACAGTGCACAGAGGAGATTAACCTCGCTGCCTGCCACAGCACCTGTCCTTCTACTCTCTTTTTCTTTTTACCTTAAAAATAACAGAGGCCCAGCTGTAGGGGCCACATTGTGTTAAATATAGGGCAGTGCAAGCTTTTGAAACACTTTTATGAAGCAGATATTGTGAAAAAATATACTCAAAGTGTACAAGGATAGGAGCATGTGCATGTGAATTGCGAGCATACAGCACATATTAATGCGGTTGTTCTAAGAAAATTTTCAGGATAAAAATGGAGCCAATATAAAAACTCAATCATGCAGAATTCATGTCTTGCCAGTGATTTTGCTTTTCCCTGGGATGCAAAAGGTTATTCAGTCATAAAGTGTCTGCTACTTCAATAAGATAATACCCAACTCAACATAACATTTTAGTGTTTTCATATGCTGTTTGCCATCTCAACAGCCTCTAAAAATGTTAGGAATTAATAACCGTAATGGTGATAAGCTTTAGAGACTGGATGCGTTTCTAGGTGAGTGCTGGAAGCAACCATTGTAGGTATTGCATCTGCACTGCTCAGTATCAGAGTGCAGCCTCCACCCCCACCCCCCCACCCCCCAAAGACTCCGTTCCCTGCGGTGTATTTTGGTAGCTTTGAACACTGCTTTAAAAAAACATGATATGTAATCTCATTTTTCTTTGCATTGCGCCATAACAGAGCCGAGCGCAGGGAAACTATACATTTGATAACAGAGCACGGGAATGAATACAAATCAAGAAAGTTGTGGTGGGAGAACGGTGCAGGAGCAGGAGCGGCTGCAGCGTTGTGTTGTATCTGAAGTAAATACTGAATGACTAGTGAGGCGGTGTTTAAAACACACAGTGCCCCCAGTCAGAGCCTGCTCTTCATCAGTCAGAAAGGCAGAAATGAGAAATGCATCTGAGCGACGCTTTAAAAGGCAAAGTTCAGTAATTGGGAATGACAGACACACACAAAGCATCCATCACTTATGACCTTTCCATTTCTCCCTCTCTTTCTCTCTTTCCCTTCTCCTGTCTCTCCATTCAGGACAAGGACGAGGAAAGCAAAGGAAGAACGGGGAAGCGCGTCTTTTAGACGACTGTATTTAATCGGTCTTTGAAAGCCGCATTATGATGCCATTAACCCGGAATCAGCTTGAAGCCGACATTAAATAACAGGAAGGAACATTTTGTGTACGCGATATGTACACAGACATAAATATATGTTAAGAATGTCATGGCGACTGAAACGGCTTCATTCAAAATGTCAGGATTTCATGTGGATATGTTAAGTAGGCTAACTGTCTGGACTTTTAAAATGCATGAAAAGAAAGAAAGCGGACGTAGTTCATGCCTGTGTGCTCTGCTCACATTTTAGGGATAATAGGTTCAGAGAAAGTTAACTTGTTCAAATCATGGGATTGCATTTGTCACAATTTTTTTTTTCATGGCCACTCTCTTTATTAGCCTCTCTCCTCTTCTGTCTGGCTTGCTTTATTTCTTTTCATTGCTTCGTCTTTCAGCTGTGGTAAAAATGAGCAGGCCGTGCACAAGAAACATGCCTCTCCCTCCGTCCGCCTCAGACCCGCGCGCACACGCGCGGACGCACACACCTCACATCTGGACTTGTGTTTAATTTTACGTCAAAGTCCGGACAGGAAGCACCTGTCTAGATGAAATCCTGCAAGAGAGTGAAAAAAGAGAGAGCGGAGGGGAATAAAAAAGAAGGGAAAAAAGAGGAAAAAAATACACGGAGCAAAGAAAAACATTAATCCATCTGTTGTGGAAATGCGTGTCACAGTCGTCACATTAAAAGCAACGTCAACAAACGGAGCGAAAACCAAATTGGCTTGGAAAAGGCAAGTCATCTGAAATTAACACAAATTTCATCCCCTGTAAGCGCTATCGCGGGCGTCTGCGTTGGGAGCTGAACGCAGGGCATTCTTTTTCTCCGAGGCTCAGGGGGCTGCTCACAAGCAGCTCCGCAATTACAGAGGAGTAAAACTTCCAGATGTGGGATTATTCTTCCCTTCGCATTAGCAGATTAAAAGATCACTGTCTGGGTAGTCACACACCTGTTGCAAAGGCGGCCTTCAGGACATTCTTAGCGTCACGTTCGCCCGGCGGACACGTGGCACAGGATGCCGTTTGTCTAAAACAAGGGTCACGACCTGATGTCCATCATCCTTATGTTGCTGGATAGAAAAAAGATTGCATGTCTGTAATAAGACAGCTGCTAACAAGTACAATGGCTGAATTGATCAATAAATCAATTAATAATATCTATGGGATTAAGATGAGAATGTAGAGTTGTGTAAAATAAACCACTTTTTATATCACTAATACTAGAAATGTTGCCTATATACAGTAAGAAGCAATGCTCTATAATGCATGACTGTATGTAAGTTAAAAAGAATGTACTGAACTACCACATCTGTCGGTTTTGAATATGTCCAAAGGAAAAGCCCATGCAGAAGCAGAATATCAGGGGCTTCAAATGGATTAAGAACCTTTCTCACTCGAGTCCTCAGATGTTAACGCGACAGCACATTTTGATCCAGCACGAGATCCGGCAAAAGGCGGAATTCAACTTGAAGTTTACTTTTTTTGGTGGCGAAAGATGCCGCTCTGCATCCATCGCGGACTTTGCTCATCAAAGGAAGAAGAACGCCGAGGATACAAGACGGAAGCAGGAAAGAAGTTGACATTTTTCGGCTACGGCGAGAGCTCGGGAAGCACATACCACCCAAAAGGTGACATTTTCACAGGGAACACGTGTGCGACTCTGAGCCTCCCCGCAGTGTGTTTTTCCCACAGCGCGCGGCCCGGCAACGTAATCGTTTTCCATGAAATATAAGGTAGCCGATGCTGCTTTGGATTGGGTTTGTAAAGGCGGCGCTTAGATTAACCCATTTTGTTTTATTGCTAAGAAGAGTACGGGACTGATCTCACATTAATCATGTGTTAAGATCTTTACTGCCTGGAAAAGAATGACAGGAGGGCTGCACAAAGAGCGAAGTTAATTATTCACATATGACAACAGGCACGCAGAGCTACAACCCATCCAAAACTGGAAAAAAAATGGAAAGCATGAAGTGCTCGTTTAATTACTACAAATAAAGAAATCCCATCCCTCTGTAGGTTTGTATGTCCTACACCTCAACTGTACTGTGAACTGTAACAACTGTTCTTTTATTCTGCACTGACAAGATTGGTATATCTGAACAGAGATCAGCATTCCCTCTGATTCATGTGGCTCAAGTTTTCTCCAATTTCTTTGTAAACTCTCAGGGCTATTTCTCTCACATTTGTGGATATCATCCACCCCAGAGTCGATTAAATAAGTAATGAAAACAAATGGTCTTTCTTTTATTTCCATTGTTAATAAATCCTTGGTCTTTTTTTTTTAATGCCCTGAGTTTGTGAAGTAAGACTCTTTTAAAGAAACCTGTCCTCAACCTGCATCTCCACTTGTGTATTTTCTTTTTAAAAGTTATCATTTACTGTCACGTCCTTGGAAAACTAGTTGCTGAGTAACATCCATAAGTGTGTGAAATGACATCTTTCATCAGTTTCAGGCCGGCTTCTGTCAAAGGGATGGCAATGAAACTACAATTTTGAGGGTCACAATTGTTATAAATTCAGACAACTGTTTTGTATGTTTTCTACCTTACCAAGTGCTACCTAGTTCATCGTTTTCAATGCATTTCTCAACATTGCTTTGATACGCTGTGTATGCAGTTCCACTTAATCATTCAGATATGTTAAAAAGTAAAGACTGGTAATTCAAACCTTCACCAAATAAAGTCTGGAAAACTGAATTCCTACATACTGTCCCATGCACACATATTCATCTGTCAGTATATTGGGTTACTGCCACAAAAAAAAGAAAGTTTCTATCTGTGAAACTTGCGAGCAGTACATGCATTTTGAGCTCCCATGAATATTTTACATACTCACATATACTGAAAAGTAAGTTCTTAGATGCTAACAAAAATAAAGCTATGATTATAAAATAACTAGTGGTTCAATTTTTAAGCTCAGTAGAGTAATAATCGTTGTAGTATCATCCTGAATAGTTTGTTGATTTGCTTTTATGAGAACAGGAATGGTCATTTCTGTAAATTCAAATTCATTTGGGTGTATACTTAATGATTAAATCCGGCTTTAAAGTTACCTCAGTTGTTAGGCAATGATTACATTTGTAAGTCTTATTTTCTAACAACTCCTGATGTTCACCCTTAAAATATTCATATCTACAGTATCTCTGTAATTTTCTAATGCATAAAGAAGAATGCAATTTTTCAATGTATTCTATGAGTGTAAACAAGATGTGGGAGTCCTTGGTGATTTTTGTTTTACCATAAATGTCTCCTCCAATCTTAGGGGCCCTCTTGCTTTATTTTCCATATTGTCATTGAAATAATATTTGATCTTTAGCCCGATTAGTGAAATTACTCCTTTCCTGTTTCGGATTGAGCTCAACGACAAGGAGAATTACTGACATTTAAAATTACTAACATGCAGTTCAGGAAAGTTCACTCATGCAATGTTCTCAGCATGTCTTTTAGATCGTATCTGAGACAGGACCCGATGCTTATGTCAGAACGCATCTGTTAATTGATGTGGTCAGAACTCAAGTCTGCGCTGCGGGTAATGTCCCATCACAAGTGAGGACGCCAGCTGTGGGCCACATATAACCCTGTTCCACTTCAATGTGCAGCCGTAGACTACAAAGTTTAGGTGTGCCAAAGCGTGTTAAGATCAACACATGCACTCCAGGTGACATCGGGCAGCTGCTACCTTGGGTTAAAAGTCCTCAGAGGTTGTAAAGGTTGATGCTGCGTGCATTCAGTTATGGACACGATGCTTTGCGAAACAGTGAACATATGGTCATCTGTCTACAATCTGCTGTGTTTCAAGGTGTTCTTGAAACAGGTGTTGCCAATAAATCTTTTTTTCCTATGCAGAAAGTAAAGTACATACCAACCACATAAACAAGAACAAAGGAAGAAATGTATATATAGGCTCTAATGATATTTGCTGTGGTGTTAACCAACCTGTTCTCACTGCCAACTTGTCATGTACGGACATTTGGGAACCCCTTGGTGTCATTTTTTAAGGCACTGGGTGTCCCTTTAGCATCATTCCTCAATGTGCAAGGTAATGCTACAGACTTGTACAGCCTGTTCTCACTCCCAAAGGGTCAAATGGTGTAGTAGATAAAGAACAAGACAAATCCACACATGGACGAGGTTGGGGTGGTTGGATGTGTTGTGCACGCGGCCTTCACCCCATGTACTTATTTTAAGCCAAGCCTTGATCTTCTCTCTAAACGGAACCAAATGGGTTTTGGGTTCCTAAACCGAACCAAGTTACCGGGTTAACCTGACCTCAACCATAACCATGTGTTTATTATTGTTCTCAACAAGCAAGCTTTATGTTGGAAGCCTAACTGGACGTTACATATTTATTAATACAACGTTGACCACATGCAGAAGTGATGCTAGAGGACAGAGACTTCGTATGTGACCAATAGGGAGTGAGAACCTGTTGTATTAATGAGTACATTGTTTATCTCTTGCACTGTATCTGCATGTGACAATGGTTAATGTCTGGTAGTGGAGCCAAAGAACCATTAATCAGCTAATTAATTAGTACATGCTGGCAGTAGATAGTCCAAGTGTTTCTGTGAGAGATGGAAGTGGAAAGAAATGCCATCAATTACACACAATTATAGAGTACAATCAGCAGCAGGAAGGTTTGCATTAGACAGAATAAAGCTCTATTAACTCAGCAGGTGTCCCGTTACTGTTTCAGTATTTATTTCACAAAAGATAAATCAATATTTCTTCACAAGGATCCGATTGATTTAGCGAATCAAGTGAAATTCATATAAATATGTCTCCCACTTTGACGACTGTGGTAAAAGGTAAAAGAAAAATCCACGTGTCAATTTGTGTTCTTCACTGAATTCCAGGTTTTATTTTGAGCTCAAATGCTGTAATTGACTTCTTGATGCGCCTGTCATCCAGTAACCCCGCTCGCCTAACTCGACATCAAATGGCGACTTCCAGCATTGCGCAGGATGACTTTCAGCAGCCTTCAGAGAACGCGCCTGAACTTGTTGCATCCAGTTGTTGGTTTTAATGTGTAGGTGGAGAAAGCATTAGTGCAAGCGATAAGGATAATAGGAGCAAGAGAGCAAATGTTTTTCCCAGTCAAGAGAAGCGAGTCGTGCCTCAAACCCACAATGCAACATGTCTTGATGTCTCTGTTCCATTATGGACAGTTAAGGCCGCTGTTGGTGGAAAAAAAAATCTACTCCTCTACAGTCTTCTGGTGTGATGTTAGATACTGAGCGCAGAAAGACGCCCTTTCCTTTCAGTTCTGCCGGACTGTGTTAGACTGCAGAAAATGTGCCGTCACACTCTGCTGTAGCTTTGACATTAGGCCGGTCTGACCAGTTGCTCATGCAGCAATGAGAAAAATACAGCACCAAAGAGCAAAATGGAGCCCGGCTTGCAAAGTTTTACCATTCTTTTATTCATCTGATTTAAGGTCCATTAAGGCACCGTATTAAACTTTTTTTTTGTGAGTATGCCAGCGTCCTCAATTCACCACAAAAGACCTATTAGTGACGGAGATCTGTCATTTTAAGTCAGCAAAGAACTCAACTTTCATGCTTTTCAGTATTTTTATATGCAATCTCTGTACTATTATACATATTCAAATGCTCCTCGGCCAGTGTAAAAATGTCTGCACAAACAAGTGCGCGTTTTATTACCGGTTCTGGGAGGACAATATTAAGATCGCTCAGAGAGTTGTAACAAACAGACAGAAGCAGTAATGACCACCGCCATTTCCCTCTTTCTTCCTTCCCTCCTCTCTTTTTCCTTCCTTCCTTTCGTCTCCTTCAAGGTCAGTCGTCAGAGTGAGGCTGCATGTCACCGCTCCTTTGTCTATTCAGATAAAATTGCTGCATTCATCGTATGTCAGATAAACCTCAAAAAGGGAGTGAGGAGGGTATGGTGAGAGAGCGAGGGAGGGAGGGAAGAAAGGAAGAGGGAAGAGAGGGGAAGAAAACAACAACAACAACGCCACCCCTATCACGCCGTCCTCAAGCCTGGCCCAAGCCTGTTTTTATCTGTCCATGACAAATTCAAGCGCTCACTCTCTCCTCTCCTCTTCCCTCCACATTTTCTCCTCACCTTATCTACTGTCTCAGCACTGCATCACTTGCCATTTTAGAATAATGTCCCCCCATGTCTATAATGACATTGCCTTTGTGCTTCAGATTACCTTGGGATTTTCAGCGCCCCCCCAACACACAGGGATGCTGGAATAGAGATACACCCACGCGCACACACAGACACACAAAGTGTCAAAGAATATCTGTCTATAAACCTCCAAAGAGACTAGCTAAATCAAGGTGCATCATTAACTAGCCTGTTTTAATAAAACCAGGCCAACGACAAGTAATAGTGTGTATAAATGCTATTTCTGAATGATGATGTAGGTTGTTGGCTGGAGCTTGGGTCTGGGGTAAAATCATGCATCACTTCATATGTGGCATCACATCAAACTGAGCAACTTTCAGTCGGTAATTGTACAGTATTAACTTTCTCGCAGATGACTGAGGGGATCCTCTCCATCTTTCAGATCAGTGCATTATACTGATAATAAATCAAAATGCCACTAATCACTTTAAGTGGCCAGAGTGGTTACACCAAACATTTATCCGAGCGAAAGCAACCAAAAGTGTCACATCTCTAATATTTCAGGCTCGTATTTCACAGTGCAAGTTCTTCCCCGCCATTTTCTCTGATAAAGAAATCATTGTCGGTATCATCAGCATGTCTCCAGCATGTATTATTTCTGTGCTCTGATGAGCTCCTTAAACTGTGACAGGTCCTTCTCTCCCCTGCCTGGCCATGTCTCTTAATGAGATGGTAATCAGCCAGTCATCAGCAATGGGACCATGCAGGACACATAATGAGAACATTAGGCTGCATACTGAAAGGACCCCCCGCTGGGTGGAGGATCAATGGTCTGGCCTGATGAAAGGTGGATGATGCAGCTGATGGCTGGAGCGAAAGCGGGAGGGAGAGGGATGCAGAGTTGTGGTGTTGATTGCCCAACACATTATCTACTGTACCCAAACCAGAGAAGTCACAGATTTATACGGGAAAAAAAGAAAAGTCAGCGTCAATGCATTTACTGCTTTAACACATGCATCCATATTGTCATGTTCTTATTTATTTTATTCTTATTTATCATTTACAGTAATTCAGATTTACTGGCGTCACTCTTTCTTTAATTGTGTCTCAGTTATTTTGCTTTCTGCTGAGATTATTTGACTGTACTTTGAATCAGTCACCAGCTTCCATCTTCCGTATCTTCATGAGCCTGTACACTGTAGGAAGGTCAGGAAGCCCAAACAACAACTTTGCTAAAATGCTAAATCCACCGATGCTAACACTGCCAACAAAAATGCTCTGGTCAAGTTTGCTTTAAGGTTCTTCATTTTCCTTAATTCCACAAATAACTGGCTGAACAACAACAACTGAATGTCCTGCATTTCAGTGTTTCAAGCAGCAATGGAGCAGAAAAAAAAAAACAAACCAAAAAACTCAGCTATCTAAAACATCAGTGGAAAATGTTAAAAGACAGAATGTAATGCGGTCACACGAGTTGGCATGTCGTATTTTGCTTCAGGGACGCACCCGCCGTGGTCTCAACCTAATTAGTTCACATGGTGTTTAATTGCCTTTGATGCACCTTTGGTGGAGAGCAATGAGCTCACTGCTTCCTGGGTTCTGTCTGGAAAATGGAATTCAAAATGAATCGGCCGAGTTGTGACATGAGCTCACGCGAACGTGTCTGATTGGACAGAGGCGCGGTGCTACAGTATATAAACACTGAGAAATGAAATGCACAAAGTTTTGTAGCTATAAAGCATTGAACTGGTGGTGTAAGTGAGGCAGGAGGGGTCAAAGATAACATGTTTTAGTAACACCTAATTAATGATCTAAACAAAAAAAGGTCAGTTTTGCTCATTTATTGGTGATTATTATTATTGGATGCTGATTCAATAGTCATAAGCTTTATCATTATGTCATATGTGCCTAATCTCTATAGTGAAAACCACCAAAGCAGAGAGCATGTAACGTCAAAAGTGTAACCAGAGCAAAGAACTACAAGAATCTTGGATATGATCACTTTCAGTCAAAATACTTCACCCCAGGCTGATGTGCACTGGCGCTTCAAGTGGATTTCACTTCTTTGTGCTGCTCACTATACATGCAGCTGTTTACGCGGCACTGCTCCGAGATCATACTGTACGTCTAGCAAGAAATGATACATAATTTACAGGCCACATGTTTATTTAGACAGCGAAAAAGCATTAGACATGACTGGACAGCGAGTTAGATTTTGAGACGCTGCATTCAAAACCATGCGATAGCTCCGAGAGCGCTCACGAGGGCTGTGTTCTCACTAATTCACAATTATGCAAAGAGGAATAAATGTGAAGAAACAATGGCAACCAGGGTCAACACTGTTAAATATTTAGACGCTCGGTGTGGGCATGCCGTGGCAGTAAAGACTGCACTAAAAGCAATATATGAGTGCATGTTTTATGGGTTAATAGCAGCTAGCGATATCCTAAACTCATCAAAGACCATAAAAAATCACTCAGTGCCGAGCAGCATCTTCATACACCATCAGCTCGGATGCCTTTATTTGTGCATTTGGCCTGATTAGATACAACAGGGGCTAATCCGGTGCAAGAGAATCAGAAAAAGAGACTTTCAGTGTGAGTCATTTTGGTCATATTCAGTTGTGAGAGCAATCCAAGCACATGTGAAGCACCAGAACACGCCAACCCCCACTATGTTGTACATCATAAAAGCTGCTGTGACAATTCAGATGTGGAGGATGAACTCTCCCACCCCAGCTTTCCTCTCCCATATAAAACCATTTGGTAACCCTTTATGGATTTCACATATGTATATTCTTATTTATGTCCACTCTGTCTTCTATCATCACTATGAAACGCAGTCGCTGTTTGAATCTGGCCGTAAAACCGCCTGGAGTCACGTTAATTGTCAGACACAGACGCAAGTTCTGATCATAAACGCTGTATTACATACTGCTGCTTTAAATCATGGACAAATCTATCCCTCCCCTCTCCACTGCCTTCCAAAGTGATTTGGTCTCAATTTGTAATAAAAAAAGAGCAGCAGAGAAAGCGCTGCCAGTGCCGGCGTTGGGCTTCTCTTTTGTGTTTTGCATTTTTTCACCTTTTCTCTCGTCGCAGTGACTGACTTTTAATCTAATAAACATTGCATGAGCCCACTGACCAGAACAAAGGGGAAGGAAAAAAAAGCATCTTTCTGAACATCTATCAGATCTCTCTTGTTAAAAAAAAGAGGGGGGGAGGGGGGGTGTTCCTTAATAGGAATGGGGTAGGATATAAGGTTTCATGCCAAGATCGTAAAATTACTGAGGAATAAAAGCCATTCATTTCACATGACATCACCACCTTCTGAGGATGTGAGCTTCAGCGGCTTCAGAAAGAGGACAAAATGTTTCCTCCATCCACTTCGGTTGCTGCTGTTGTCTGACAAGACGTACGGCACAGCGGAACAAAGGAGTGGAATTAGCCTCCCTGCTATTGGCTGCAGCTTTTCAAACATGCAATGAAAATATAATATTCTTAACAGCAGAACCGTCTCAGTGCATAGTTTATATCAGACAGATCAGACGGCGGGCAAGTCTGCTTGGGGCAGTCAAAGTTAACACAGTGACCCTAGTGGTGAAATCACAGAGCGACAGCTTACAGGGATGATAAATAGCTGCTCATCACATAACTTGTTACCATCACCTCAGCATACTGCAGCAGCCTACATTTCCAGTCAAATACGTGCACTTAATACGTTCCCTCTTATGCGCGCTATTAGCGCTGCCCACTAATTTACACTTGAGCGCCAGCTTCCACCAGGATTGCAGCCATTATGTTTGTTCACATGGCTGTCAGTCACTTGTCATGGGACCAAGTCAAATCAGTCTTGTGCGCTTGACACAAATGACACAGCACTGGAGCGTGCTCCAGGGCTGCTAATGCTCGGCCTGAGTACTTCTCAGCCACAATGTCAAGAGAAAACACATAATTTCCGGCCTGCTCCGCGACAAACCCAAGCCACGTTCAAAGAGATATACATTATACACTAATGGGCTAGCTAGCTGTGACGTATATCTCTTAACAACAGTGACTCTCCACATGCGGGAGAGAGGAGGTATGTGTTTAGTGACTGTTAAATATAAATCAGTGGTGTACTCAACAATATATGCACCACATGAACTCGGAGGGCTTACTGTATCATTCACACCGCAATGCATGAAGCTTTAAAGGACAGGGGGCCTTTAATAATTGGCAGTGCCAACGAGAGGCCTCACATCAATCCTGTTGTATTAGTTTATCTACATAAAACAATCAGGGATGCTACATTCAAAAACACAGGCAGACATTATTAACAAAGCATAAAAGAATAATTTCATTTTTCTCCCTTTCTCGGAGAAATGTGACACATCATCTGGCGCGGTATTGCGTTGCCCGGGGTGAGGGCCCTGCACAGTAGATGGACCGCTGTAATTTCTCATCTATCAAATTATGGTTTATTGTTCAGCACAGCAACCCCGGGCTACACACAACCCTGTGCACTGACAGTTATGAAACATTATATTTCCACTGTCATAGTCCAGGCCCGAGACAAAGCTTAAGAAAGAAAAAGGAAGAAGAAAACAGAGAGGAATAAAAAAACTCAGACGAAATCACTCGTCACATCAACATCCATGTTAAGCAGAGCTTTGATCATAGCCGTTCAAGCCACTGTTGCTATTTCTGGGGTTTGCTAACAACATTAGGTTACTCAAATTGCCATTAGCCACTACTGTATAAGCTTGTTTATTATTGCCATGGTAATGATTTTTCTACCAAATGAAATTTGTCGGCAGGAAATTGTGTTTAATGCTGGTCTAATGAGTCTGCTGTAAATTAGCTGGCGTGCCAGCGTGGATGACTAAAAGGCCTTTAAGTAACCTTTGGTCTCTGTTGAGGGTAATCTGATACTGCCACTGATGATTCACTTAGCAAGGCTAAAAGCTATAGGCTTGCATCTCAAGAAGGACATGTGAAACTACGATCGCTCTTAAACTAGAAGTGAATGTGAAAATAATCAAATTGACTTGCAACTAGATGACTTCAAGGCGGCGAACGTGAACTCCTGACTGGAGTCAAACCAATTTAGCGTTTTTGTCACCGAGGTCAGGGTTCAGCTGCACACACAACTCGCGGCCCAGCTGATCTTGGATCTCGCTCTAAAAGAGAGAGCAACTTTAGATGGTGGCAATCTAATACGATTCTAGTGTTCACCAAAGTGCCCACACTGTACCAGCATATGCAGCTATCACACTTTCTGGTTATATTTTGCAATGACTTGACGACATGCCAGGTAAGTTGAGGACAGACATATGAACTGCAACATTTGTGCAATAATCTGTATTTTCCAATGAAATTGAATGAACAGCACTGGGTAAACACACGGGCCCTCCTCCATTGGTCATCATTTGGCACATTGCTTTTACAGCTGAACAATAAACTTCATCATTAAAATAACAGCAAACATAGAATTACAGTAAATTTCAAACAATAAACTTCATTGGAAATAAAATCACAGTTAATAATGACTACAACTAAAAGCATTTACAGTGCATAACAAAATACGTCATTTACAAAAAGTGTTAAAAAACATACAAATGCCGAGAAACACTAATTTGTGCAATTTGTCAACTTATTGGCTGCGATAAGTTAAGTATTGGGTTTTAATAGTGGCTGAAAGCCCAGGGTTTACTACTACTGCAACAAAACACAGCATACTGCAATAAAAACATCCCATACAACAGAATGAGATCTTACAGAGGGATCAAAACAGTTCCTTCACGTGAACACAAAAAGAAAAATCAGCGTATCAAAAGAACTTCTGGCCCGACACGTGCGCGCCTTGGTGCCTCTGTGTACATGCATTACCAGACACGCGCCGCGTTACGGTTTTGGCTTGGTGCCAGGGCTGCAGCGAGGGCTGAGCGGCTTCCTGATGCATCTGCGTATGCAAACAAGCGCGATGTGTGTGTGCACACACACACACACATCGCTGGCACCCCTGCAGGTCTGCGAAGGCACACGTGGGTGTTTCGTGTGGAAGTTGCCGTGCTCCGTCACAGGCATGGCAGCCACGCCCCCTGCCCCTGGCATATTCCCCTGAGATGCGATAAGAGGTGCGCATGTCTGCGGGTGTGCAGGGAGGCAGACTGTACGTCTTGTGTTTTAATGGTGTGACATTCCTCCTTAATGCAGGTGGCCCCTCGATCTGAAAACCCTTCCTCTTTAGACACTCGTCTGTGTTTAGTGCCACCCCCTGCCGCGCCCCCATCTAACCCCCCATTTCCCCCGTACCTCCCACTGCACCTCGCCCACCCACATCGCCCCTCCTCCTCCGGCAACACGTGCCCCTTCTTAGTGCCAACATGCCCTCATCCCCCGTCTCCCTCCTCTCTTCCCCCCTTCCCCCCCACCCTCCACTCTTCTATTTTTCCCACGCCCGCCTCTTTCTGTCATCACATAGTAGGAGTGGTATCGCCGCACGTGCCCCTTTTTAGTGCCAACAAGCTCCCCTGTGGCCCTCCTGGCTCCCCACCTTCCCGTCTTGCTCCCCCACATCGTGTTTTACCCCCCGCCCAGCTCCCGCCCCCTCTTTCTCACACTGTTCATCTCATCACTATGTAAGTGGGGATACCAGACTGTTTTGCATACGGCTGTTTAGTCCTTTGTGGCAGGCGGGGCAGCATGCGAATATGCAAAACGGTGATGGGGAGGCATTTTGTAGTGTGATGAGGAAGGGGAGACGGCGGAACTGTGAAAGATGCCGCCGTGTGTGCGTATGCTTGTGTGTTTTCCAACAGATTCTTTGGCTCGTCAGAGCGATGGTTGGTACAGGAGCGAGTGCCACCAGAACCAAAGCCCAGTTGAGCAACGTGGCGATGGAATACCACCCCAAGCAGCCATAAATCCTACATGGAGGGATACTCTCATCTTCTGTGGCCTTTATTCCATTTGAGGGACAATGCGAGGAAAGGTTGTCATTTTTTTTTCAACATGCATCGTTACTGTAAATCCACACGACACAGAATCTGCAAATATCAGCGGCAAATTAAGAAGAAAGGGACGGGGAAGTTCTTTTCGCTTCCCCCTCCTCTTCGCCCATATCCTTCTCTTTCCTACTTATCTGTGGCGGGGAGCCAATGGTTCATTATAATTGGCCGTTGTCATCATGCAGATGACACACAGTCAGCGCTCTGAATATCATTAGCGCCTTTGCATACCTCCGCTCTTTTTTCTTTTTTTCTGTCCTTTCTTCTTGTTCCTTCATCCCGAGGCTCGTTTCGGGATTCGATATTCCAAAAGGTAATTATCATCCACGAAGCAGCCTATCAATATGTGGAGATAGCCATAATGGGGAATGAAGGTGCATGTCTGATTGTCGTTTCACTATTTCCAGCGCAAATGTAGAACAATCTCCCAGCGTGTGAGGGAGAATAAGAGTGTATTTGTGTGATTGCATTTGACTCTGCAGTGGAGTCCATTGTATATCTCTGTGGTTAAAGAGTGTTCTTTGCTCTCCTCCTCCTCCCCCTCTCCCCCTCGTTTGCATATATCAGCCTCTCCTTGGGTAGAATAATAGCTCTTAATTCTTCGCTGCAGCTCTTGCCTTCTGATCCATGACAAAAAGAATGAGCCAGCCGGTCAATTTGCATACTCCGCATACTGATGAGGTGTGTGTTGCCGACTGCCTAATTACCAAGTCCTCCAGTCACTCTCTCTCCTCCTGCAGCTTTCGCTTTTAACCCTCGCTCGCCCATTCGCCATCTCTTCGTCTCCATAGGAAACCATTGTCGCATTCAGCATTAATTCATCTGGAGGGGCACGTAGAAACAATAGAGACACAAGAAATGAACAGAAGCATAATGCAGTGACGAGCGGTTCGTTCGTTCACCTTCGTTTATTCCCCCGTCTCTGTTTATTGGCTAATTTGCGGCTCCTCTCGCTTGCAGCGGCTCTCCTTAAGCTACCCTCTTTGTCTTTGCCTTTGAAATTTACAAAATCTTACAAGAAATCAATACTTAATTGATTATTCACTTTCCTGCAGCCTCAAACGACCGGCGAGTGCACGTGCGTATTAAATCCGGCGTGTGTCTGTGTGTACGTGTGAGTGAGTCTCTGGTAGATCCCATGGTATTCCCAGTTCTTTCGAGGCAGCAGGCGGACGAGGTGGCAGGGAGCTCTGAGAGAAACACTCTGCAGCGTCAACGTGAGTGCGTATGTGTGTGAGTGTGTGTGTGTGAGTGTGTGTGAGTGTGTGGACATATGAGACGTACCAGGGTCCCGTCAATAGCACCAAAGCCAAGGAAGTTCCAAGGTCTGAAGAGGGTTTACTCCTCAGCCCTTTTTGCTCAAACTGCAACAACCATCCAAAGGAGGGAGAAGCATGGGAACCAACAACAACAACAACAACAACAACAACAACAAACCAACACCAAGCCTGTGGGCACAGGAAGCATAGCAGGCTCCAAGCCGGATGTGGAAAGGAGTATATCCTCGTTTTCGGGGCTTTTTTTTGTCCTCTTCGCTGCGCTTCTTTGTTTTCCGTCCTGGCTCCAAGAAGAGAGCAGGGCAAGATGCCACCTGGACCCTTTAGAGAACTCCGTGGCGAAGTGGGCGCGGAAATAGGGGCGTGAAGAGAGGGGCGTGAGGAGGAGGAGAGAGAGAGGGGTAAAGGGTGCCTGGCGCCTGCCTCTGATATGCCATAAGGATGGCAGGCACGTAATGATAGCAAATGTAGAGCAGATTGGCTTGGGGGAGGAGGAGGAGGAGGAGGAGAGACAGGGAAAGGGGGAGAGACAGATGGCAGAGCTGGCCTGGTGCCAACGATACCAAGACATGACTACGCAGGGAGACCTCCCCCTACACTCTGACACTTGTTGCTGTCTGTGTGTTTATGTGTTAGTATCACATGAGAGGACACATACTGTGGCAGGAAATTCCCTTACCAGACCATGGCGTTTTACTATCACCATGCTGCCTCAAAGGGGCCAGTGAACTTCTTCTTCTTTTATCTGTGACGGAACGATGATAATTTAATGTTTCAATATCACTGTCCGCATTGGGTGAGATATTTAAGTATGTATGAAAGCCTAAAGCAAAATGAGGGTGAAAGATAGAGGTCTGGCCTCCAATTTGACCTCCATTTATGCAACGTGGCAAAGGTCAAATATCGACTCTCCCAGCATATCTTTTTTCACGGCCATCAAAAATGGATGTTGCAACCCAGCTCAATCTTTTTTTTTTTTTTTTACATAATGACATTTGAGTTGTAGTGAGGAAATGAATGTGATTTTTGTCTCACAGTGTTCAGGAGTAAAAACTGCTGGCTTGTGTTGGTTTATGACAAGAAAAACGGTTGGCAGCTAGATAGAGTATTATGATGTTCATATTGAAATGTGCTGAGCAAACATCTTCCTGCACCAGCAGACGTGCTCTGCGTATGTGAGAGAGGGAGGGAGGGCGGGAGGGAGAGAAATGTATTTGTGTAGTGTTTGGGGGGTGGTGGCGGATGTGGTGCAAAACACACACTGCACTGTATTCTTGCTTGTTTGAATGCGTGCCAACGAAGCAGGAGGTTTTCACACCAAAAGGAAAAGCATGCATCATTTGCCATTGAGGTATGCTGAATATTATTGGCAGGCTGCTGCATGGGACGCACAAAAAAAGGGGATCAGACAGGCTGAAGCACATCCAACGTGTTTTGAAATGGCCACAGGATTGAAAATGTGTTTAATTTTTCATGTTTTACTTGTTTTGCATGATTGGCAGAAGGGAAGGGTGGAGTAGTAGATTGGGCAAAGCTCTGTCGTCTGCAGATAAAGAGTAATGTTATCATGTGTGTTTGGATGGACTGGGTGTGTGTGTGGGGGGGGGTACCCAAAATCAATCACCCTATTTCAATAAGAACAATCAGAGCCCGAAGATGGAGCAGAGACACAGATAGAGGGTGCACAGCGAGGCGATTTGACTTGCGAATCAGGCAATGCATATCTGCATGCTAATTACGTGACAAGAAGGGGGAAAGAGTGGAAAGCGCCCCCCATGCGCCAGACAGAGAGAGGGCGAGGGAGGAAAGACATAGCAGACACAAGAGAGAAACAAGGGGGACGAGCGACTGAACGAATGGACAAACAAACGAAGGAATCAAAGGGAGCTATAGGCGAGATGGGTAATTAATTCCCCATAAGCCTTTGCTCTACGGCATTTGATTTTCTTTGGAGACAAATCGACACGCACAGAGACGGAAGAAAGGAGCGAAAGCAGAGGACGAGGGTAGGGACTGGAGCGGGGTTGGGGGGCATCCGAAAATTAAAATTATTGATTGATCTTAGGGTGCTGGGGGTTGCAGAGCGGAGGGCATTTTGAGGATGTAATTAGAGCGGACTGGGACCAAGGCTGGAATGATAATAGATGACGTTGGAATTCACCACGGCGATTGGCCATTAATCTCCATTAACGCCGACCAGGATATTAAAAATTCTAATTGGAGGGACAAAAATGATGTGGATGGCGTGCATATGCATGTTTACAAGTGTGTGTGCGGGGTCGTTGATCTTGGGTGGCGATAATTGCCACCATGGGGGACTTGTGTCCTGAGGTACAGTATAGTACTTCAACTGTATTAGCCCGCTGATTACACTTATGAACTGTTGACGATGCGGCACTGAGTGTAATGTTGTTTCATTTCTTTTTAATAGGATGATATCAACTCTCATTTGCGGTTTGGGAAGAGGGGTTCATTCATTTTTTGCCTTTGTTTGACTGTGTTTAAGTGTCTGGGTGCATACTGTAGTATGCACGAGTGCATGCCATTGTATGTTTGTGTTGAGTGGGTGACGACTAAAGTGTGAGTTTGTCAGGTTTCCTATTTAAGTTGCTTTGCATTGCATTATTTTCTTTTTATTATTTATTACTTTACAGGAAATGATACTGTGTAATTTTGTAATCTATGCGATAAATAAATTGTGTGCTGTCTGCATTAAACACAATAAAATTATTCCTCTGTGCGTCAGTGTCTTTGTGTGTCATTTGGTGGTACCAGATTATAAAATAAAACAGGAATCTGTTCATTATTAAGTGAAGTGCTTTGACTCAGTGCATGTGGGAAAGCCCTGCTTTAGGGAGTCCTCAGCCCCCGTGAGTGCTAAGATGACATCAATGGATCAGTCCAGACTGAGGAACATCAATGACCAGGCCAATATTGTGTTTATCAATAGCTCCACCACCTTGCATGACTGCTCTGACACTCTCAATAGATTCTGAAATCTTCCTGTGTCAGCTGTTCAATACTACAAATTGCTCGTGTGTAGCCGGTGTGCGCGCACGTGTCGGCGGCGTAAATATGCAAGAGGTTAATGCACGTGTTCCTGTAATGTCTCCAGGTATTCACTCTGCATGATTAGGAACTGTCCTTGAATTAGTAAGATGAAACTGCAACCCCCCCAACTCCGCCGCCTTTACACACTCATGTCTCATCACACACGCGCACATATTGCAGCCTATATGCAGACAATCATAAAGATCCCCTGAAATGAGGACATACACGCACAAGCATAATAATGAAAAACATTTCACCTCTACTGCTAATTCATTGTTCATTAGTGAAAAAAGAGAATGTCACCACTCCAAGGTAGCATGTTTTTGTGTGTGGCTTGTGTGTGTGTGTGTGTGTGTGTGTGTGTGTGTGTGTGAGAGAGAGAGAGAGAGAGAGAGAGAAGGCCAGTGTGATGTCATTACGTTAATGGTCTTTCACTGGGGCTAGTCATTAAATGAGGATATTAAAGCAGTAGGCTGTTTTTATATGCATGGAAGGTTGATGTGTGGGGGTCACAGTTGCTTGAAGTCATCATTCATGCACGATGGGAGGACGCACAAACACACACGGGGACACAATCACACATACAAATGAGCGAAATACGTACGTAAGGCTTCACTCAGCTCTCTTCAGGAGAAATGTGGCTATTTGTTTCTTTCTCTTTTTCTGTAAAATGGACACAAACAGTGACAGAGCACTCAGTTGCCCTCGTTTGAGTTGCTTTTTATGTATACGTGCCCCCTCTCAAGCCAGATTGATCCTGATATTTATGAGCTGGGCTCGACGTGCATATTATTATTATCATTACTGTTATTATGCATTTTGGGGGAGGGAAATAACATTAGGCCTGGCAGAGGCGGTGCAGAGGCAGGGGCTATCACTGCTCCAATCATCAGATTGGTCTGATTTATGATTTATGTGGACCACATTCTGCCTGAGATAACGCCCCTGGAGGCGCTGGGTTGTAAAAAATTGTTTTAGCCAATTGATTAATCAGGACCGGTCATATGTGTGAGTACTTCATTTGTATATGTGCTTAGATGGCGAAGGGAAATGTGTGTTTATCATGTGTCTGCATCTGTATGGGCATGCCGCTGTCTGTCTGGTCTTGGATTTGCTGATGTGACCTTGTATAGCAAAGTGAGACGAGGGATCGGTAGATAACGAAAACAGGGATGGAGAAGGAGGCAGATGATATCATGAAAGTTATTGTTTGTTAAAATATCTGTTGGTGCAGATACTATCCACAATCGATAAGCTAATTTATTTTGTCTTTTCAAAGAGTAAGTCTTTCCTGGTCTTCAACATTTTAGTCTTTTATTCTCTTTTTGTCTGTTTGTTTTAGACTAATATATAACAACGATCTGCCATGTAAATATCATTAGAAAACTGTCCCAAGTAATGCTACTTTTGCTTACAGACAGGGGTGGGTGAATACAGGGTGGAGGGTGGGGTCTGCCAGTCCCTGCAGAGAAGGCAGGATTTGTAGGACGCTTGGCAGGAAGTTCTGCCTGTGAGGCCCAACTCAGGGCAAACACACCTCAAACATCAGCCAAAGTTGAATAGATCAGCAACGGTGTTCAATTTCTGGTGGCATGACTAGTTTCCAATTAATAAACTTGGCCTTTAACCTTTGTGCACTGAAATGTTGGATGTGATTTATAAGAAAGATACAGTATCTTTACCAGCAATCAACAGCACAGTCTCAGTCTCACCTGTGTTTCAGTTTGTGAACCTTTAGTCAAAGCGCATATGTGCGCTAATGTGTTTCGTTAGATAACATGCAGTGAGGCAGAAATAGCATGTTGACGCCTGAGATGTATTAATTACAGTAAATATTAAGTAAGTACTCATGCTTCTATCCTTGTGAGGACTATAATAGATCCCCTGGAGCCTTACCCGACCTAACAAACGCAACCAAAGGCTTGACCCTAACACTAACCTAAACCTAATTCTAACCTAACCCCTAAAACTAAGTCTTAACCTTCAAGCAGCCCTTTGAAGTCCTGAAGACCGAATAAAATGTCCTCACTTTCCCAAATGGCCCCCATTCTGTTGGTTTAAAATTGGTTGTGGTCCAAACTATATAGCAAGTATAAGTACATACAGACAACACACACACACACACACACAAAAAAAAAAACAAACAAACAAACAAACAACAACAAAAAAAAAAACAGCTGGAATCAAGGTCAGTTAAAACTTTCCACAACAAAATACTGAATTCAGTGAATATTCAGTTTGTAAAATTCAACCATCTGGAAGAATTGGTGCATTAAAAATGTAAAAGCTAACTTCTATTACAGCCTTAAGCAATAAATTACTTCCCCAACATGAAAGCCCTGTCACTTTAAGTTTGAAAATAGAAGCATGTTTTAAAAGAAAAAAAATTGGTTTCGACTGTCACGTTGTTCTGAAACCTCTCGCCCCATCAGTGTCTGGAATTTAAACATTTCTTTGCACTACACTACTGGCTAACTCGTGAAAATGGGTAAATCTTACCCATTTGGGGCAAAACACTTTTTCAATTAATATCCAACAATGGTAATAACTAATCAGTGCCAGTAATGCTGGAAGCAGACGTTTTTTACTTACCTTGATGACGTGTTGGGTGTTAGAACAAACTGCGGTAACCTCCTCCACTTTGCTGTGGCTCCCTGCAATGTTTAAAACTGATCAGTAACCCAATACAGCATCGAAACATTCCCAAATCACTATTATCTATTTAAAAAAAAAGTCAGCACCATTGCTAACCTTTGTAATAACGGCTGCACATCCTGCAGCTTCTTCACAATATCGTTCCTGTGATTCCCCAGTGAAGGCTTTTAATGTGAGCTGCAGTCAGCTTCATGAGAGGTTTAAGTCACATGGCCTGATGGCTGAGATGAGCTTTCTGTACTTTATTGCTATTACAAGACTTTAATTAAAACCATAGCGTGGTATCTTTGATGCCACCCATCATTTTCTTAAGAGCTTCTGATGGCTAGAGTTTGGTTTGACTATTTACTGCCATTTTGCCAGTTTTCTACAACAGGGTATAGTTTGAGTGATCACACCTCCAGTGTTAAACCATAACCCGTTCTGAGTCATGAGGAATGCATCCAATTATGTGTTTCTGTCACTTTTTGCACATGAAATGTATTTGCATACTTTCTAAAAACGATGGAAGACATCGTACCCAGTTGGGTCTACGCCTATAGTCGTGTATTTTTAATGAGCATTGAGCATCTCAGTAGAAAAGGTTGACGAGGAGAGCAAAATTCGAAAAAACATCCTCAATTTTGCGAAAAAAGTGTTAACGCTCATTTGAGATTTAACTCACATGGTTGATCAACTGAAGAAGCCGTTTCAGCTAAAGACGTCTCTCCTTTCTTCCTCTCCGTTTTTCTTGCATTGATGGCCAAGTGACAGGTTTGATTCTTCATCATCATCGTCTTTTTTCTTCTTCTTCTTCTTCGCCTTTTTCTTCTTTGAGTTTTACTGACGGTTGGCAAACGGCTGGATTTGTTTCTGGTTCACGATCTCTGACTTATGACCCAAACTTTTTCTTTTCTAATTGTCATTTTTGTCAAGTTTGCCAAGTAGACGGAAACACAACTTGGGTCTGTTTCGGGTGTCCGAGCTATCCCAGTGAGAAAACCCTGGACTTGGCGGCGTTGCTCATACACTCTACACACTGAACTCCAACACAAAGTAATGGGCAGCAGCCTGACTGATAGCTGGTTCTGTCCTGAGCCAGAAACAGAGGAAGATGGTGGCAAAACGGCTACGAGCAAGGGCAAATATCTGCCACGTGTGCGCATGCAGTCCTCCTTCTCATTCGGAAGTTATTTAGGGGACTGCAGGTAAATCTCTGAGATACGGCACATGGCTGGATGCAATATCTGACTGCGATAGTGTGTGTCCTTGTGAAAGCAGACAATACATGCAGACAATCCAACCTACAGGCAGATTTCAGGGATTGGGGCCAAACACAGTATCACTGAAGCAGAGCTAAAGGGAGGTGGGCCGGTAGCTGGCCGTGGCCAGACTGGAGGAGCCTCTGCCGAGGTGATTATAGATGCTGAAAGCAGCGCTGGACTCTGAGGCAGAGATTATTATAAATTTGGTCATTGGCGATGAGGACACTACAGGGGAGAGAAAAACAAATATTAGGGCCCCCTTCAATGCTGGGGCCAGTGTGAGCTGTTTTCCATTTTAATGCATTATGTGTGTATAAGGGAGAGAGGGGAGATGAGTTTTTTTTTCCTCCTCTGTGTGAATGTGCGTGTGTTAGATTCAGCAAACTCAGATTTACATTTCCCTTGCACTGCCTGTGAAATGTTTTCAGACGTGGGCAGCGTGACTGCAATAATATATAAGGCTCACCCCCCCCCACCACTTTCTTTCTTACACATACTTACATGCACGCACACTGCAGGCAAAGACAGTTTGAGAGAACGAGGATGAGGGAGCGCAGCTGTAATTACCAACTGTGTGAGAGAAATGGAAATTCGCGCTTAGTCTGATTCTGCGGTTAGCTTTCAGGCCACTCCTTCACTTAAGCTTATATTGACACACTGACTTAAAGTGAAGGTCCCCTGACGTCACGCAGTCAAACACGCCAACAAAAGTTCATCATTGGAACGGTCAGAGAAGTACACTCAGGAGAAATGTGCTTTGCAGACATTCCTTACAAAATTATGTTTCCTTTTGTCAATTACAATTACAGAGAGCAATGATTCTTGGGATTCTTGGGATCTTTTTCTTGATTGTGACAGCAGCTGTAGTGATGAGCCTTCGCTGTTTTCCGACATTTTAACACAGGCACTCTTCAGCATGGACTCATTAATAAATACCTCTCAAAGTTATGCACTCTACTTGCCTGAACTGACCTGGATGGAGGTTTTTTGCAAGATATAAGTAGCAAATAATGCCTCAATTACTGCATTCTGCTTTTGCATCAATTGAACAATATAGTCAGACTAAAAACACTGCATTTTAAGTGAATTTATCCGCTTAATCACTCTTGATTTTTTGCCGCCCTCTAATTCTCCACAAGTTGCATTGTTTGCAGCTTGCTGTGATAGTAATTGCATTGGCTTTTTCATGTTGGCTACAATATATCAAAAGAGTGTAAAGCAATTAAAACTGAAAGTGTAATATCAGCAGGCATAAAAAGATTGGTCACATCGCTGGCGATTTAATTGCATCCCAAGAGCTGCTGGACGCCCTGCATGTGTCTGCAGTGCATTATTTCAAGGCAGTTTACTGTATTCACTATATCGCTTCTGTTTGTTGCCGTTCAGATATTTCACCGGTGGAAAGGTTGTCTAAGCCCGAGGGGTTCAGATTTGCAAGGATCTATCACGCAACCAAAATCACAACCATAAACGATCTACACATCCATCTATACATTCAAAACTTACCCCGGGGCTGTGTGCCTGCATGAGCCCCGTCTAAGCACTTTGTCATTTTAAGTGTAACACAGGTATTGATTCCATAGGTTTGATTCTAAATTCAATGTTGTCTTCCTCCGAGAGTTGATTAAACCCTTTTGGTATTGATGCACTGGGCCTGTGTGTGTGTGTGTGTGAGGCAGGAAGTGTACGGCTGAGACGGCAGAGACAGTTTGTGTACATGCATGCATGCGTTCATTGACAAAAGCATTACAGAGAGCCACAACGTCACGACTGTGTGATCTCGAATCATAGTCCCTCTGACTGGAGGATCCTGGACCAGGGCCTACGAGCTCAGGGTTTATCTCGCCTTTAGTCAAGTCACATTCCCCCTGCTCTCTGTTCTCTTCTCCTCACTTGTCCCTTCCTGAGTCGAACGCTAAGCCAGTCAGTACATCAGCCATCACCCCTGAAGAGGAACTTTAAACACACTTAAAATGAATTTGACTGCCGAGTTGTTTTGTGTGACTTGTCATCGCAATCATAGGAGAAGAAGTAGCAATAACGGTTTTAGTAATGGCAGTAAGAACAGATATAGTTTTAGCAGCAGTGTTAGCACTACCTTTGAACAAAAAGGTTATGTTTCGTGGCAGGAACTTCAGTAGCACTTCAATTTAGTGACGCATTTAACACAGCAAAAAGTAGAAAAATGGCCAGCGCATCTAGAGCCCAGGGTAACGTCTTCAAATGTTTTTTTTTTTTTTGCCTTACCAACAGTCTTTAATGCAAAGATAATACAAGGAAAAAACTTATTATTAAAACAGTTGCAGGTTAATAAAAAAAATTGCTTTGGCTCAAAGGCTGCATTCACGTGTTCCTCAGATGGTCCCGTTTCCCCTGTTTGGAAGTCGTTCTTCCATTTTCAGTGCATCCACGAGCTTCCAGGTCGTAATGTGTGTAACGTGTCAAACTAATAGAAGTCACCATATCACAAATTACACGTGAGCAAAAACTCGCTTTGCAATATGCGAATCAATAAAAGGTTTCTTACCATCGATCCAACATTTACTTTCCTCCGCCGTGTGTGTGCCAAGCCGTGTACCGAGATTTTCGCTCCAAGTTTTTGGTCACGTGAATTTTCCTAGTCGGACTCTCATTTTTCCAATTATTCCAACACTGAATTTGCATTCCGAATTGTAACCTAAGAGAGAAATCTGAGTAAAGAGTAATAAATCTCGCCTTCTTTTTCCAAGACAAAGTGACTGAACTTAAAAACATCCAAATTATTTCTGTTTTTGATCACCTGGACCAGCATATTCCAGGGTTTTGTTGGCCACAAGGATTTTTGGTTTCTGGATAAGCCTGTCATACATAATAGAAATATCCATACATCCATAAGGTGTTATTCCACTATCAGTAAACCATCATGTTGGTGCAAAGCCAAATACTCTCAGAAACCTAAACACATAACTTATTATCCGTTGGCTACCTTTCCCCCCGTAGTCTAAATGTTTTGTTTACTGGGAACTCTGAAGGGAACTGGAAACAGGGATATGTTAGAAACAGGGGGGCTCTTGAACGATAAGGAGAACTCAACTGCATCTTGTCATTTATTCAGTCACAAAAAAAAAATAAAAAATCAAAAGACCACCTTCACACGAGCACTAAACTGCACCACGTCACCACAGTCGTACTCAGCGCATGCATCTCAGTGATAACAGTAATCTCTGGTTCACAGTGCAGGCTAAATAAGGGCACATTTCATGGGTCAGCACATTTGTTGTTAAAGAAATACCGTATGTCACAGAAAAGCAACATGGGATTTTAATTTTGGTGCAGACACAGATGAAGGGAGAGAAACCAAGAAATAGAGCCTGTGTGTACATCAGACTGACACACACACGCAAACACACACACACATGCATGCACCCACACCTCGCCCAGGTCCCCGAAGCTAATTAAAGGGAAGGTAGGCGAGCAGAGATGTGATAACTCCGTGAATCATGTAGAATAGTTGTAATGGGTGACCTTTTTTTCTCTCCCCATGCGGCGGGCAGAAATCTCATTTGAGAGTGAGCCATTCCAATTTGCTGTGGCGAGGCAGGTGTCAAAGTCTCAAGCAGGCAGAAAAACATCCCTTGGTGCTTCTCCTTTGTTTGAGATCATGTGATGCCCCTGTGTGAAAATGCAAAGAGCTACAAAGTCGACTGAAACTGGGTTTGTGTTTCATCTTTGCGTACTTCTCTCATTCTTCTCTTCCTCTCCTGCGCTTCGACTTAATGCGAAGAAACAAAGAGTGTTCTCTGTCTCCGTGTTTTGTGTATAGAAAGGATTATGTTAGTGATCAGAGCAAACATGAGAATTATAAACACAGTCCATCTTCATTAGGCTGCAGGCCAGATATTACTGGGCTGGACAGCCTGGAATGTTTGGTCGTCCATTTAGCCAAGGGCAGGAGCAGGAGGGCTGCTGTGCAGGGCTCCAACTCCCTTTGATCCTCTGCAAGTGTGTGTGTGTGTGTGTGCGTGTGTGTGCGCAATGCAATTTCACAACCCAAGTACACCAGCTGGTCCACGTTAAAGTTCCAAGGTAACCATGGCGCCCCACGGCTGGTGGAGAGAGAGAGAGGGTGTGTGTGTGTGTGTGTGTGTGTGTGTGTGTGTGTGATAACATGTGGTATACGTTTGGATGCGCTCCTCCACCCGTTCCCCCCCTTTGGCTTTGACTTTCAAGGAGTTTCGACACTGAGCTTTTGCCTCTATCAGGTAAACAGGATACGGGTCACTGATAAAACAATACATACGCACACACAGCCCACCACCATGGGAGGATATATGTGTATTCCCCGGACTGCTGAATACCTGGGGTTGGGTCACCTAAAATAGTTTCCTTTGTATCACTTTCAATTGAGATTTTCAGTATCGCACGGTGTAAATAGTGTTTGAGCAGCTCTGCCAAGACGTACCTCCGGGGGAAACACTGATACACGGAATATATACAAGGCTGGAGTTAAGTACCATTAATACAGAAAAGAGTCACGTTTAATCAGTTTACATGATTTTACTTGTGAACCATGTAAAGGTAGGAAGCCAAGTTTGCCTTACAGTAGATTTTATTTCTATTTAATGTAACTGTATTGTCTCCATCAATAAAAAACACAAACATTATAGTTATTAGGGAGTATCAGGGTGGAATTGTGCATTACTGGTAAGAAAATAGAGCCTCTACAGTGTGCGACAAGTTGTGTTGAACAATTAGTGAAGTGAAAATATCTGCATATCATCTTCTATTTATTTGCTTTGTGCCAGGCTTCCTTGCTACCTGAAAACACATGTATTATTCCGCAAAGGCACATGTCTGCGGCCTCATCCGCCATACGTTGCATTCCATAAGCTTGTCTGCAATAACAACATTGTCCAACATGTCACGTTTCATTGCCGTCCACAAATATTTACTCAGAAAGAAAAATCAATCCCAACAAGAACAGCTACTCTGCAACAAGTTCAATTGCGTTGCAATTAAAGGAGAATTTTAAGACATGGTCGTGATTTTCTTAGCGGACCACAGCAACCGCCACGTTAACAATGGAGTTTGACACAGACACATACATTCATGTTCATATGAGAAATGCTAATGTTTCCAAAGAAACACCCCATACAAGCTCATACTGAAAGCATAGGGAATCAAAAAGCTTATTTCTTCGAGAATAGCTCACAATAATGCAGCAATGTTTGGTCCTCCTCACAATTACATTCTTCTCTCCCTCTGTCTTTCTCCCTCTATTTCTATATATGTGATCGGTGCAGCTGTAGAGCTACCATGATGATTCAGATGGGAACAATTTAAGAAGATTGGATGGGAGAAAGCACAAAACAATTCTTACAAGTCTGCAAAAGTCTGCCTTGCGACGGACGACAGTCTCTGTGTATATCTGATTACCGGCTCTCTCCCTCTCTGGCCGCGAAGGCTCAACCGGAGGGGTCGTGAGCTCCGGAGGTGTTCAAATTCACGGTTCAGGTGAGATTTTTGCAGAACTGCATAATAACTGCATGATAACCAGAAGTGTTGAACAGCAGAAACAATCATTTTATTTTGTTTAAAACAATTTCAAGGGGAATAAGTTCAGATTGTGATATTATGTCAGAGATGGTGTTACATTAATGCAGCTGAAAAATGATCCATGCATTTATGTACAGAATTAACATGTTTTAATAAAACATCAGGTGTGTTTTGCAGGCATACAACAGTTTTTTGTTGCAAGCGTTGGATTGGAACCTCAGAGAGCTACTTCTGCCTCATTAGCCGGAAACGTACATGCAAGTTTACAGAGCTAAATTTGTGTTTTCATGCATCACGTCCCTTCCTCAGGTATGCCACTGCGGTTGTGACTGCATTAAAAAAAGAAAAACCCTAGTGGTCCACCCAAAGGATGCCACTTTCAAAGCGCAGTGATCACAAACATGCAATGCCCCTCAGTCCCTGCTTCTACTGAGGCTTTCGACTTCTTCTAGTAAACAGCCAAAAGCTTCTGCCTCCTCAAAGGCCACAAGCTTCCTGCGATGATGAAAGAGCTTTTAGAGTTTCCACCTTTTGCATTTTAATTGCACATGCTGCACCTTTGCAAGCTTTTTGAATTGTTTTACCAATAAGAAAACGGCTGTTTTGACACTCCTCAGATCATCGCGCGTTCCCAACGCTGACGGAAAATGCGGCGGAAAATTTGAACCAAACTCCTCGCTGACATCGATGAAGATGTTTAATCTTTTCTTGAAATGAAAAATCAGCCTGCTATCAAGCTGTCCGCTGCAGAGAGAAAAATCTAATGAAAATATAGTGCTACATATTGATAATGATATTCTGTGTCTTTCTATCCCCACCTAATCAGAGGTGGAATACGGCGCAGAGTCTCCCCTCTCTCCTGCCGTGACAGCCACAATTCATCACAGCTTTAATTTAGTCTGTTACTGGGGTGTCGATAGGACGAACAGTGCCTGGCGACCCTCTCTCTCACATGCACACACACACACACGAACACACACAAGCTGGGAGTCGCATGTTCACACACGTCCATACACAACATGCTCACTCTTATGACCCTTATGGAGAACCGTCTATCCCCAGCAGCTCATCTTTGTTACAAACACGTACACACACACACATACATACACACTGAGGCCCACCTCCACCCACCAATCCAGGAGAGCTATCTGTTGTGTGGTTGGCTGTGGCCCCTAGCTCAAGGCCCTTCTCCCTGGATGTATCATCAGTCATTTAAAGCAATTAAGCACTTCTCAATGAGAATAGCCCGCTCTTCCTTGAGCAAGACGGAGAGGAGCGATTCACAAAGCCATTTTCTACCAAATCCTATTAAAGGTGGGGAAGGGAGGGGGGGGAAAAACGAGGTTGAAGACTTAAAATGGAGGGCTTTTATTTAAGGACTATGAGGTATTACAGGCCAGATTACTCTTGGCTTATGTTCCTAGTCTGGGAAATTACATTCCCACTTTTTTTTTTGGAGTGCCCAGGCTTTGGAGTCGAAGATGAGAATCACCTTAAGTCTCTCTCTTGTTTTTCACTTCTCCACTTCAATGGCTTGCTCTTGTTCTTGTTGTTGTGTTTTGCTAGAAAGATTTCTGTTTTCCACTTTCATTGGCACCTGCTGAGCTTTTAGATACCTCTTGGGGTGTGTTTTTTAGGGCTGGGGTTTGTGTCAATTCTATCCGGTTCTTACAAGGGAAATTACTTTTTCATTCCAAGATCTAGTCTTAATTATTGATAGCAAGGGAAAGACATGAGCACGAATTTCACAGGATAAAACTGTTGTGCTTCAATCTCAACAGGGTTTAAAATCATACACCATATAAACACGGCTGTGAGTCATCACATAAATAAAAAGCACCAACTGAAAACATAGCTTTGTTTTGATCATGCCATTCATTCTCGACCTCAATTTCACGATTCCTTTGTTTCCTACACAGAAATTTAAACATGAGCACATATAACCATATTTCAGTCATAAGCCATGACCTGACCCTTTTCTTATATCCTCCATCCAGCGGCGTCAACTCTCAGTCATGCAGTTAAAATGCTTTAATAGCGTTCGATGAGAAGACAGAGAAGGAACAAAAACGCACATTTTTGCAAATGTTTAATACAAATATTGCAACTCCAATTAAAAGTGCATCCTCAGTGGCATTATATTTCTCCTAGAACATGTTCAGCTAATGCTAAATAGCTGCATTTTCACTATAAGTCACCAAATCTAGCACGTTACGTTACATCAGCCGAGTTCTTTATCGTGAAAAACCCTTGTTGTTGGAAAAAAATTATAACAAGATTTTCCAACAGTTTGCTGCCATGAAGGACAAGTGAATGGTTTTCCTGCGAGGGTGAGTCGGATCTTACTCGGGCAACTCCTGTGGCTGTGTGATAAACCCACTGAGCAACTGTTGCCGCGGCTCCTTAAATGGATTATGCATTAATTGCCTTGATTTTTGCAACACACCTACTCAACAGACATAGCCAGTAAGCAGCAAGTACAGGGTCACAGGGCTTCAAATACATTTGCAATTTCAAATTTTGACTTTTCTGTTCATCTTTGTAGCCGATGCAGGTGTGGCAGCTGCTTATTAAGTGTGCGTTTTATATGTTAAGCATGTGTACTCGATAAGGGAACGCGAATGTGAACTCAACTTGAAAATGCCAACGGTGAATAAATGATGCGTGGTTTCTTTCCCATCCTTGATCTGTACTTTGCTTTCCAGTAGGTAATAAGCTTTGCTTTAGCTGGACATAACTGTGTGTGGTATGAGTGTGAAAGTTCATTCCTTATCTTGAAAATACATTAGTGCTTTGGTCATGCGTCGATAATTGAGCCATCTACCCTGAAACCGAGTGAGCGCCATCCACTGATTGGGACTGAGAGATGCGGTAAAAAGCCCTGGAAAGAGCTGGTAGGTATGTATCTACATTTGTATGTATTGTACATTTCCCCACTTTTTTCACACAGTCTATCTCACTTATAGCCATGTGTCCTCTGAGTGATGATTATTATGAATTATGAACTCACTCAAACCTATTAGCTTCCTTTGCAGGTTATGAGAATGGGCACATTTTACAGATTTCTATGTTTTGGTCATTAGCCTTTTCCTCCATCAGCCACTGTACAACCAAAGCTCCACTGTTGGCCTTCTTAACTCAGGGCACATTTACTTGTGGACTTGCAGCCAAGGCAGCCTGTCTTCACCTTGATAAAAGAGCTGAAAATATTCAGAACACTGAAAAAAAGTATGCATGTAGGTATGAAAGTCACAGTATGTGCGAGACCACTGATGTATATGAATCCAGGCATATGTGTGTGCAAATCCTGCATGTGTGTGCTTACCTTTGCCAAACTGTAAAACAGGTTTGGGGTTTATTTTTGTTATGTGAAAGCAAGGCTCAGCGCTGCTGAAACAGACATCTGCAAAGAATAGACCTACTCATTTGGCGTTAATCAAAACAGCCTGACTTTATCCATGTAGCTGCAGTGATCTGCAAGCCTCTGGCAAGAGCAGAGAGAAAGAAAACACAGATGTGTGCACGTTCGACACACACACACACACACACACACACACACACACACACACAGACACACATTTAAATAAAAGGTCAAATAGCTTTATCAATAACTGTAGAAAATGTGTTTTGTGAGGAGAAGGAGCAGCTGATCTGACAGTGGCCACCGCCCTGATGAATAACCGCCAGGACAATCAATAGCAAAGAGGAGTTGAGGTGGAGTGGGGGAACGTTTTGTCATCCAACGGTACACTCCAATATCTAAGCTCATCCATCAAAGGCAGCAATGGCACTCCGTCCTCCGCTTTAATTGAAAGCACACTGAAACAAGTTATTTACATGACGGGATGGATTTGAACGGGTGCACGTCAGCTGGCAGCTTTGCTGTTGTGCGCTTGCTAAGTGTTTGTTTCATGAGCTGACGCTTGACTGTCTCTGAACACGGCTGACTGTCAGCTAACTACGGGAATGCAGACAAATAGTTCCGCAGCAAGTCGAACGCAAAAGGCAAGGAAGAGGGGAAATAAAAAGGTGCGCGCTTACGTCGTCCAAGCGCTCACCGCCGACAGTCGAAACGCTGCCTTCAGAACACAGCAATGCTCACCGTGCTGTCAAATAGATCATCATAAAACAGCAAAATGTGTAAAAAATGAGCATAATTTGAAAGCCAAAAAAGCTCCTCATTGCTTAACTTCTTGTAAGAAATAAAACAACAAACCACAGTCTTGTGGTTTAAAGGCAACCAGGCATCTTTTTTATTGTTCGTTTTCAAATATGTCCTTTGGCAGCACACAGGGACTGAACCGAGGTTGGCTGCCTCTGGTACTAAAGATGCTATAGGGTTTAATTTAATTTGGATTCACATATGGGTTAGAGGACCCCTACTGGGAATCTACTTTTGACTTTCAATGAGTTTTGGTTTTGTGCTTCTTCGCTGCGTTCAGCTTTGAATGTAAGCTCTATGATTGTTCCATTTTGGATGTGTGTGCATACTTTTGTGTGATCTTTTCAGCACTTATCACTCCATGTAGACTCTCAGTTCTGGGGTTTATTCCGATATCATATCACACAAGTTCTATTAAATCTATGTGGCAGTATGGAGAATGGAAATTCTTGTGTTTCTCCGGACAGTTTGCTCTGTGTAGCTGTACAATCAATAACACACAGATGATTTCGACTCCTTTGGGTCCATTCCATAAAGCGAGTATCAGATGTTTTTGGTGGTTGCCTCAAGTGAGAAAAAAGCACCTCATCTCACAGTTGCTGCAGATATGTCTCAGTCTTACTGGCTGCTGTTGCTTCTCATCTTGAGCAAGTATCAGCTTGACTGGATTGCCAAACTATGAGTGGAGTTAAGTGGTGAGATGATTTTTAAAAATCCCACATATGTCGGCCTCAGCGTGTACAGTAGACGAGGAAGCCAGCGTTTTTCCAAAATCGTCCGATGATCATCCATTTCGAAGTTGTGGAGGGTCTCAAAAGAGCGAGCGATGTGCTGCTTTGCATCGTGTTTGCCCTGGGTGACCCAGTCTGAACTCCAGATGCTACTGTGTGTCACCATGTCACAACCAGAGCCAAAAAGGCCAGGGGGAGGAGAGCCTGTCTGCCCGGGAGCCAGCTAACATCTGTCGAGCATATTCACATGTGTAGCAGACATAGAGAGGCTCTTCAGACCACACTGACTCTACGCTGCAGCGCAGGATCCAGCGCCATAGAGGCCGAGAGCGCTGGAACCGAAACAGGGACTGTTTTTAGAGTTTCAGCAGACACAGCCAAGGCCAGAGGAGCTAAGCCAACACTTATTCACACAATGAGAAACCCAATTTCCCCCAAAAAAGCAAAATTGATTTTTACTTTAATCTTGGTGCCATAAATATGATTTGCCAACTGGTTTATATAAAATATTCAAGCAAATGACTTGTTCTTACCATTTAGTGCTGTGAACATGTTCAGTTGGCCCTGGCCCTGGCAAATTACCCGTGGCGCTATTATGAGAAAGTGCCGATTGGGATAGCTTACAGAGGGGCCAGGCTTGCCTATTAGCAGGGGGTCCAGGGGGGAAAAGTCATATTTTGACTTTTCTTTCTTTTCCTTTTGTGCTTCCAAACCAATAAAATAAAGCACGGGTTGAAATATTCCACAGCTTTGGCTCTTGGGAACTTCGAATTTATAGATAAAACAGATGCTTCTGGCAAATGTAAAGGGTGAAATTTACATCCACTTTATTCCAAAATGTTCTAAATACTCTTTCCGGTTATTGTCTGTGTCCAGGCTGGGTCCCGGACGACGGAGGAGGGACTGGGAATGTACTGGGAAACCACAGCGAAGCGGGCCAGCCAAGTTAAACAGGGAGTTCAAGGCTAAATCAATGCATATTTCCCTTTTAGTGGTGATGAGGCTGGCCAAATGCACACTCTTCCCTCTACGCAGGATCTCAGCCTAAATTAAACAGTGATTGGAAGAGTCTCTTCCATTGGTGGGTATGAATTTCACATAAAGATCATTTGCCTGCTTTGCTATCCCACAAATTCAAATGGTCGAATTTCTCCTGCCTGCCCGAATTCATTGTCAAACTTATTAGCAAGGCATGGCTCTGAGCCACTGTTTGTCTAAGGCTGCTGCACTCGAAGGCCTTTGCAGACTACATGAGAAAACCTTGGCCAGCTCTTCTAAATATGTTTTTGCTGAAGTGTCCAGATACATTTTCTCTCCGGTCAGAGCTCTGAGGCAGCCTTGGCTCTCTCAGGCTCTGTACATGTGTTAATGCTGAAGAGGTTCAGTTATTTTAGCAGCACATTTGATAGTATGTTGACACATGTGATATTCCGGCCAAACCCTGCGTCACCATAGGCCAACGTGTATTGTTCTGGTTTTAGTTCCCTGCGGTGTGTGTTCACAGTGTGTTCGAACACGCCGTCCAATCAGTACTGCATTGTCTTTTAATATGGCAGCTATTGTTTGTACACTTTCATACTGAAACTACTGGCTGGAAAAGTGAGAACCGCCACTTGCTTAAATAATTGGTTTTATGGGCGTAACGTATTTATTTACATGAAGAAAAAGAATATTGCTGATTAAGGGAGGGATTCAGACAGTTGAAAAATGAGAAGCAATGTTTTGGAGGTCATTTGCCCTCATCATTGAAACACATCTGCCTGGCCTAAGGGTTGGTGGGGTAAATGAGCCTTGACGATTATTTTCATAAAAAGCAATAAAGACCAGTAATTATAAAAATGCCAATAAGAATTCATCTTTCAAAAATCTATAAAGCTATTAAGTCTGTAATTAAAAAGATGAGCGGCGAAGTCTGAGAAAATTGCATTTTCCTGCACACGCGACTGTGAAGCCTCATCTCATGTTTGTTTTTCAAATTCTTCAACAAAAACATTAACTTTGAAATATTAATCCGATCTACGGTATTGATAGGAATCTCCCATTAAAAGGCAGGGGCCAGTATTCCATAAACATACGCTTCATTAGCTACACCTCGGCTGCAGATCCAAAGGGTCATTAAGCCTCCATCTTGACAATTACGCACACACACACGCACGCGCGCAGTCACGTAAACACACACCCACACACAGTGAAGCAGATGAAGTGGCCGCTGTACCTGCTTGAATGTGTAAAAGGAGCCCTTTCACATTAGAAAGTGCACATTTTAAAGACTCAATCAGTACTTTCTGACCATGAATAAATTACAGGTCTATACAGAGGGCTGGCTTTGAGAAATGCACATTTTGCATTGAAGAAAGTCTATAATTAAACATGTAGAAAACATACAAACAACTGCACCTATCATAACAGTATCAGGCTGTCTGAATGTGTATTTTGCAGTTGTTTTCAGATGCTGCTGCCAGTAAGTGATAAACTGATGGACCTCTTAGCATTAGAAGGCCTCAGTCTTCTCTGTTTTATCATCTCATTGATGACTGGCATGAGGCTACGTTCCCGATGGAGAAATTTCAGCCTGCGAATGTAAAAAATAATAAACAGTACGTCGAAGTGCACCGGCTTTACCGGCGTTACAAGAAACCTTACGAAGACAGATTCGGATTAGGAATGTTCGCTTCTCATCTCTCCTGGACTCTGAAGCATCCCCACGCTCACCTCTCATCTCAGACCGCTACACAACGTCTTGTTTGCCCAGAGTGTGTGTTTGTGTGTATGCACGTCTCGCTCTCATCCTAATGTTTTGATCTGGTGTGTGTGTTCACAGTGGACATTAGGCCATCTCTCAAACCAGTAATGGGCTTTGATTCCCCAGGGTTGCAGTGAGATGGCCACTTCTTACATTAGCCAGTCAGGTATGACAGCGCCACGGCTTGCTTTCCCCTCGGCCAGCCTGGATAAATAATAAATGAAAGTGGTATTTCAGTCCTCCAAATCATCCGCAGGGTCAAGACTCCCTTCTCGCAGTGAACTTTGTAAGATGCGCCGAAGCGCAGCGAGATGCTAAAGGTTAGCGTCTCGGACAAGACAATCGCGCATTCGGCCTGCAAGCACAAGTAGTTTATAAACATCCACCACAATATCTACCCCCCCTAGTTGTTGGTGAGGAGCTTCTTTTCCTTCCCAGTCTCTTCCCTCTGTGCAGGAATGGGGAGACACATGAAGAGGAAAAGTTAGCATTCTCACAGAGCATACATCTGCCGCTAAGCTGGCATTTTGTATTGATTTTTCCCGAAGCCTGTGATTTTGAAAGCTTGTAACAGAAGATGAGGTAAATATCATTTTATTTGCTCAAACGGTTTCAGATTGGATTGGACTGAGATGAAAATGGTGGAGACAAGCAAATCTAGATGCGAAAGCAGCAATTTCACATAATTGTCTTCAGACCTGGTGCCAGAATATATTACCATTGTTCTAAAACTGTCAAGCGAAAGACCTAGAAATGGACTGGAGTAAGTGAAGGCACTTAATCCTCAAGTCTGTGACATGTTTTACTCTCTGCTGACAATGTTCCACTGTGATGCGGTTGCATTTATCCGTCTGTGAAGAGCTCTCTTACTTCAGCTGAAAGTATCAGTTACCCCGATGCAAATTACATCCTTGACACTCACAAAGACTATGTCACTCCCGGTGGACTCTGAAGACAAAATGTCAGCGCGAGTTCAGACGTTAGATCAGCATCAGATCAGTTTACAGATGTAACGAGCGAAACAGAAAAACTCCCGCAGCCGAAATCACAGGCAAACAGAGCACTTCTCCGCTGTATTTGAATGTATTCTTAATAAAACGAATCGGTGATTGATTCTTGTTGTTCTTTACGTCAGCAAAACCGACTCCAAAGTGGCGTCGTTTCACAAATCTCCCCGCGTGCAAGCAGGTTGCAGAGCTGAGTTAATAACCACTGTTTATAACCCCATCCCAGACAGCCATTCAGGTTCATTTTTCTGTTTACCCTGGAAGGTGAAGTTAACCTTCTTCAGCTCATTGTAGCCAGAGGAGAATGGCAGAGATTAGTGTATTGGTCATGGTGATGTGACTGTGCATAAAGTACATGACAAGGCCCAACTGCATGGACAAATACGGCTATTCCCCACAAAGCAGCTGCAATCGGACTTGCGGCTCACAATCTATTTGTCTTAGTGGGTTGTAAGGAATCATATGTTTTTTTACCGTGTTTACTGCTTCAACCTTGCAGTTATACGGATCTATAGTTCACTAAATACCTTTTGTCCAATAAAACAAGTGGATAACTTTCTTCCTGTCTGCTGGCATATTGCCCAACAGCAGCACTCATCTGTTCCACAGTTTTCCTTTTCTGTCTGCCTTCATCCATCCATCCGTTCATCCATCCTTCCGTTCATTTAGCCATCAATCAAGTGGGCTACTTAAGCCAAAAACTCATCAGAACAAAGCAATCAGCCTTGTGCGTCAGTCTTCTTTTCATTAGAGGCACATACAATCCACAAAGCATGCTGCGTGTGTGTGTGTGCGTGTGTGCGTGTGTGCAGTGGGAGTGCCTATTAGCCGAGGTCAGCTAATTATTTGGCCAGGCTATGAAGGTCAGTGTGCTTGTCTGTCTCCATGCTGATGCCCTGTACCTGATTGAGATAAGTACTCCTCTTCAACCTTGCTGTCATCTGTCATCTTGATTAAGGGGCCGTATAGAATTAACTGCGCACCTTTCTTTAACCTGTCTTTTACCTGCTTACACATATTCTTTATTATTGCATTTTGTTCTGCATTCAATGCCATAATTTCCCCGACGTATAAACTGTTGATAGCTCACAATGTTACATTGTATGTACTGTTTAAAAGTATATCTACACACGTACGTTGGAGATATTCACAGTAGTTGTCTTGTGAAATTCTGTAGTAATTCTCCTTCCATGCAGAGCACAGGGAATAGAATTCCCCGCTAGATTTTCAGTTTTGTACACACACTTTCTTGTCACTCATGAAAGGAAGTACAGGACATTGTCATTAACATTCAATTCGATTCAATAGAGAGATTTTAAACGCATGGTCTGTAATTATCTATAATGGAAAAGAACTCCGATGTCAAAGGTATTGTTCATATATATACAGGCTTGTCACAATTGGAACTGTGTGCAGAGAATGGTGTCATTATCATGATGGATGGGCCAAACCAAATTAGGTAGATTTGATAATAACAGTTAAATTACATATCCACTTACCTGGATGCTTAATGAACTGAAAGCGACGTTGTCTATTATTCTTGTATCATGCATGATTAGCACTCAGTATGAATGTGTCGAGGCTGCCTTAGCTGTCGCTCAGTCCAAATCAAACGCAGGCCTGCGCTGTTGTGAGTGTGCAAGTGCCGGCTTGTCCGAACAGAAACAGAGGGGATCTTGACTCCGTCAGTGCCAGCCATTTAGAGGAGGACTATTATGACTGAGAAGTTTGATTCTAAGATATACAGCGTTCATCACGCAGAGAAAAAAGAAAGATCTTAGAGAATCATTGCTTAAATGTAGTGAAATTAGAGTATTTGATAACAAATGATATGATATTCTTTGTCTTTTGAGAGGAGGTGCATCCCATTTCATCATACCTCTGTAAATATAGTATCAATTAATCATTAAGCAGCTAAAAGTGTAACTGATAGATGATCCTGACGTAAACTTCAGTAAACTATGTTCTGGTATGAAAAACTGCTGTATCATGCTCGTTTTCACGAGTCACAATAAAGATGAATATTTCGATTGTTTCTGTTTTATACACTGAACATGCACTGTGCATTTTATTAGCATTATTATTATATTTTATTATAATGATATTATTATATTATACTTTCAAAGGCGGTTTTCCTATGTTAAGAAGCTCACAGCCATATAGAATGTCTGATTTAGAGGGCCAGTTCCAAAATTCTCTGCTTTATCTAATAAGGAATTGCTCCAAAAGTGTCTCCTCCATCAGTCCTAGTTCCTCTCTGGCTACCTCTGCAAGCCCCAGTTCCGAGGCCCCAGCATCTCTAACAAGCAGCGGATACAGCGCTGGATTACTGTAGGCGTTAAATCAATAGCTGCTGGTCTCCCAGGCACGGCTATAGATTATGAATCAGTGTTGGTGAGCAGAGCGCCATGGTGGCGAAAGGGAGCAGGGAGACAGAGGGAGAAGGGAGAGCGCGAGAGAGGAAGAGGGGAAAAATGCTGATTGGTTGCATTAAAATGACGCACAGAGTTGCCATTTCATGTTAAATACACACACTTTGATGGACAGATGTAAAATGGCAAACGCAAAACAATTCTACTCTGAAATCTTAAAAAAAGGTTAATTATATATGTAGTAGTAAACAAACAATCAAAACATATATTGATATTGACATAAGTGGTTCTGTAGGATGGGAAATTTAGGCAAATCAGTACTTCTGACTTGATTAGGCTTTTAAGTTCATGTGCCATTCTCTACAAATTAAGGACAACAGCAACAATAATTTGTAATAATACAGAAATAAGTAAGATGGAGGCTTTTCAGCAGATCCCTGCCAATATCTATATGGCTGATCTATGGCAACAAAGCCCATTAACCTGTGTTGAACCTTTGGTAATCTCCGCAGTGAGCTCCACTGTTTCCAGCCCTCGGTTTAATTCAAGGCCCTCTGAGTCCTGTTTACAGATGGTATCTAAGTGGCTTGATTCAACTGCCAATGAATATTGGCATGTGTCTACACCCCATAGACCCTGCTATTAGGGGTGGAGACCACAGGGTTAGCCAAACACAAACTGAACATGACATCTCCCTCGCCCCTGCGAGTCCGACACACACATGCGCACGCACGCACCAAAACACGCGCATGCACGTACGCACACCTGCAAGTCCGCAGTCACGCATGTACGACAAGTGAAAAGACCTGGTCTTTCATGTGTAACCCAGATTCTGAAAGCTGTGTGAGCATCATATTCAATGCTACACGCAAACACACGCAAACAAACACCACACACATACACACACACACACTCTACAACCTTGCTATAGGGTGGGTTGCTAGACCCATACTGCCCCCTGGCTCGCCTCGCCTCTCTCTGTTTGTCGAGCAGCACAGACGCCTGAGGAATAACTTGTCTCCCACCACAGATTCAGGGTCAGATTACCCTGGACCAGCTCCCTAACCTTAACCATTAGACGGATAAGAAAATATCTGTTCTAGGATCAGTGGCTGGGGGGCTGGAGATGATATTAAGGAGCTGTCAGAGGTGACTGAGTTCAGGGTCAGGCCCTCGGGAGCCATGAGGTGGGAATAAGGTCGACCCAGGCTACCGTAGAGCAGAGCCTGAGCTGGAGTGAGAAAGAGGACTCAGGGTATGCTGTTTGCGCACCAACACTGAACTACTTTAAATTTCAAAAACTTCCCTCGCTAATGCTTTTGGCTTAGATACAGAAGAAAGGGTCATTGTAGATTGAGCCATCCTGACTTCAGGACCCAATTAGGAATGACAAGCTAGCTAAGGCATTGAAGTCACTTGAATACTATTAATTACACATTATCTTAAACTGATAATTATACTTCAAGATGTTTTAAGAGGTTAGGTATTACGCTGCAATGCAACTCAATTATAAAGCACCCTGAGGTTGATAAGTGTTCTCTCTATGGATAATTGTAGAGCAGACACGGTGTTAACTGTTAGTTGCAGGGTCCGGAGCTGTCAAGGTCAGCAGGGACACACATACAGTATATGCGTACGCACTTACACTTCCTCCCAGAAATCCAGAAACACGCGAACACACACAAAAAAAACAACACACACACACAGTAAAGAATGATTAATCTGTCAATCAATGCTCCCATTTCCTGCAGTGAGCCCTCCTCTTTTCCCAGCAAGGTTCCTGTGACCAGAAGCGAGAGCTTGCAAGATTGCTGTGTGTGGGTGTGTGTGTGTGTGCACTTGTGTCACTTTTTCATTGTGTGTGTGTGTGTGTGTGTGTGTGTGTGTGCGCGCTTGATTTGTACAATCAGAGCCAATTCACAACATTTTGCACACTGTAGCACAGCTGAAATGCAGAACATTAGATTGCGGTATGCAATCTCCTTATTCTACATCTCCGCCATACACCGCAGCCAGTTTTCATGGCATGTCCATCTCGCTTCATGCTGGTCCGATGGTGGCAGCTGGGAGAGAGCTGACTGTTGTAAGGGGCCCCGACTAGTGAGGCCATTAGGTGCAAATGGAGTCACAAAAGATGCACAAACACAGTAGGGGATGTTGTGGCAGATCTACTCTACGTTACCGCAGCATGGACCGGTTCTCGTGCTGTGCCTGGATGGCTTGTCAAATGTACAACTCCCATAGCGCTGATGGTAGATCCATGTAGTACACTTGTCACACTGCATGACAACATAATAAATCCAAATTGATGCACTTAAAAGTATGTTAACATCCGTAGTGGTAGGAAAACAGGCCTCTATTTTTATCTGTGTGCAGCTGAGAAACACACACGGCCGATTCTTTTTCTCTACATACACGTATAAGAATGTGGCCACTTCAAAATAAATAAATCAACTCAGGCTTTAACATCAGATATACAAATGAAACAGTCAACATTTTTTGTTGATGGAAATATTTCACCAGCAGAATTCCAATCACATACATCTTTGATTTTGCTCCAAGCTCTGATGCCTTTCGGCTAATGAGACGAGAATCCGTTTTGCCATGTTGTTTACTGTATGCAAAATCGCTAATTATTGGTTTACACGAAATTAAAATGTTTATTTCTCTTTAAGAAGATGCTTCATTTGATGATGGACTATCACAGCTCACATTTTTCTAATTTATATTCTGCTGTTAACTGAGCATAATAATATGCTAAGTCAACGTCATTATACTTGTCGCCCTCCGATTTAATGAAGACCGCACGAGCATACGTACACATTTAACTAACTGGTGCATTTGTAATGTACTTTTCAATTTCATTCATTGTTTCTTGCAAATAGATATTTGGAGCTTATTAACAAACACTGCATGTGATATAATGATGGTTATTTCACAGTATTAAAGTCTCTCTTATACATTTCAATGTTACGGCACATTAATTCAGAGTTTCAGCTTACAGCTGTCTCTTGTAAAGCAACAATATTACTGTTCACTACTACTATTAAGACTACAACAGTTGCTACAATGTGGAGAGAGTGAATCTTCTGATGCCAATCATGTCTTAATCTAAAGTTTTGCATGCGGCGTTTGTGTAATCCACCCTATTTCATTTGACTATGTGTCTAAAAGCGTTAAGAACACGCTGCTCAGTGATCGGTCCTTTCATCACCATCTCTAACTAATCACCTCTTCTCTCTCTTCCTCATGCTCTCCCCGTTTACTACTCCACTTTTCGCTCGCGCTCCACGCCATTTAATCTACTCGACCGCCCACTGCCTCGCCGGCGCTAATTGCGGACCGGCCGGTCCAGTCGAGGAGGGGAAAGTTGGAAAATCAGGGACAAAGCCATTAGGGCTTTATTGGAGGAGCTAAAAGAGTTAGCGTCATTCCACTGGATCCAATCCGCGTCAATCACATTGGGAAAATTGGATTCCAGAATAAGGAAATCCCATGAGGGAGGTTAGGCTGTCCATCTGGATCAGCAGAAGACACTTCTTCTTCTTCTCTTTGCCTCCTCTTCCGTCTTTCTGCCTCTCCACTGAGCGTGGTGAGGTTCTGTTCTCACTTTAGTGAACCAATAGGGCCATAATAAGTATTGATTAAGCTATTAGCCAACATTACCCAGGCACTGGCAGAGACTGTGTTTAGAATCAGCACCTCGGGAGTCTGTCACACTGTGTCACACACACACACACACACACACAGACACACAGTTTTAAGAAGCTGATTGGGAGTTAGTTAGTTAGTGAGGCGACTAAACTACCATTCTCTTATCCATTTCCCTCCGTCTCCCTCTGCCCATCTTCTACCTCTCTATCTAGCCCTGTAACCGAACTCCAATCAAGTGAGGACACAGTCCAGAATACATGGTGTTCCAATGAGATGGGTGTGAGTACAACACACACGCACACAAACGTGAGGAATCAGATAAAAGAGGCTTGATTACAAAGGACAAGGTCATAGTGAGGAGTGACACAGGTTGGAGCCAAGCTATCAGAGTCAAGCATCACGCAAACACTTACAAGTGTGTACACGCACGCATGCACGCACGCTCACACACACGCATGCTGTGCACACACCCGCACACACAGATCCATGGTTTCAACCAGGTGAAGTGTTCCGGTTGCTTTTGAATGAAGAAGACAATATTTGGATCCAGCCACAGTGCTAATACGTGCGTGCCCGTGAGACGTTGATTGTGTGACTTTGATCACTTAACTGTGCTGCACTTCACTTCAGCAGCGAAACAGAAAAACAGACTGGCAGAGTGACAGACAAGCATTCGAATTAGCTGCCACCTAAACTCAACACCACCATGTTTTGAATATCTTTTCCAAGGAGTCGTCTGATTGAGTGATTTCCAATACATTGTCAGGACAAATTACCTCCACTTAATAAGATCCTTGGTGGAAGTAGAGGACGGCCACTCGGAGCGGGGGAGAGGAAACGACAAGTATTAATTTGGGATTTTTCGCAAACTGACACTCGAGTCTCCATCCTCAGGCCCTGGGGCTGTGTCACTTCTCACCCATACTCACACAAACACACACACACACACACACCCCTCAGTCTCCCTCTCTCTCTCTGTCGCTCCCCATCCCTACCCTCCTCCTTCCTCCTGATCATGGAAGAAATTCTGTGGCGTAGCAATTACCCAAGTCTTTTATCAGTCATTTCAAAGGAGGAAAATTAGAGCAATTGTGTCAGGATGGTCATATGGGCAGAAATTGCACACTTATTGGGTGCACTTACGCCTGTGACTCCGCTCCCTGCACTGATGGGGCCCATTGTTAGGGAACGGTGCCTTCGAGGCCGCTGATTGGGACTGAGAGCAGATGCAACCCCACCACACCCCTCCGAAGCCTCCCTCCCGCTCCACCTTAACATGCCCCCCCCCCCCCCCCCCCCCCCAAAAAAAAAAATCCCCACCCCCCAAACCCACTAAGCTTTTGTCTTGATTCTGCAGCCCCCCTCCTTAATTGAATATAAATTACAGCAGTGCTTTGGTTTACGCAGACCATCATCAAAGTTAAGACCGAACCGCCGTCTTCTTTGACAGATGATTCGTTTGACCTAACTCCACTTGTCCTGCCTCACCCGGCTCCTCCTCATCGTCCGCTTCCTGCTCAGCCCGTCCCCATCCTCTGCAGTTTGGGGGTGGTGATGATTTTAGTTGTATTTTAAAAATAAACTACTGTTTTGCGTCACCGTACATCACAGATGAGTACTACACAAAGGCTTGTATTCATAACATGTTGTTTTTTAGAACAAGCAGCCTCTGTAGCCGTGGTGAAACGCCACACTAATTTTCTAAATTTTAAATTAAGAGCAAGAAGCTTATGTTGGGGAAAATACTGCTTAAAGAAATAAGACATTTTTATGGTTCAGATAACGATGATGAATTCCTAAATTAGTTCAGAATATCAGTGACTGAGATGATGTGACCTTTTCCTGAAAATCCATTCATTAAGCCTTTGTTAGATTTGGCGAGCCAATCCCTTAGCAAAATGTCACCTGAATCCAGACCTTCAAGCCCAAATCTACAGTAAATGGCGGTGAAATGCTTACTAAGTGATCACAGAACACAGGATCCACTGATTCAAACAGTAAATGCTAAGCGTGTTGAAACACGTCTGCCCCCGCCCGACCCCAGAAGATGATAGGCCACTCAGCTAACGAGTGAAGCCTCTATCTCATAGTAACACTGTCTGCTCGCAGGGATCTTTCCCTAAATGCTAACTAGATTCAGGCAGTGAATCCTAGCAGTAAATGCTAAGTCTATGGCTTAATCGTCGACTCTAGCCCCTTCGCACCACAGGGAGCTGCCAGGCCTCTCTATTCCCACTCCACTGGCCACACATCTCCACTCAATCTGTCTTAGCATATTGATTTCCCAGCTGTCTCGTTGGTTCCTAACATAATTATGGCTGGCTGTGCTAGGGGCACAGGCGCAGGGCTATTACATTTACACCAGGCCCCATCAGCGCGGGCTTATATTCATGTCATTGGGAGAGGCAGGAGATTGGATGCCCCTAAGAGGCAGATCTACTAAGAGAATTTGGGGGGCTTTGCTCTAATGAAAAAGGGAATTAGCTGGCTTGACCTCCGTCACATTGCAAGATCAATAGCGACGCCCGTGAAAATATTCACTAGAAAATCAGATGAAAAGAAGTAAAATGACACATCTGTTAATAAAGATGTGTTTATTTATGCCAGCATTTCACTTTTCCCCTTTAAGATGCTGACGTGACCAAAGCTTGCTGCTGTGCACGAAGCTCGAGTTGGACATTTTTAAAGACTTACAGAAACACAAATGAGTGGGGGGTCTTTGATCCAGAAAGTCTGTTTTCTTTATTTATAAAAGCATTTTAATTGTGGTCATGTGTACTGTTTGTTAATTTTTCCCCTCTGTCACTTCCCTGTCAGTTTCCAGAGATTATCTGCGCATCTCTACTCCTATAACCTCCATTAGTTTTTTTATTTATTTTCCACTCCACACACAGGAAGAGGCAGGAGAAAGAAAAAAAAAAACCTTAAGGAAGGGGAGAGAAAAGAAGGTCACAGTCTATCTGTTTCGCTGTGCCTAATTGTTGTCAGAAGCTGACCTAAAACGCCGAGACAGTATTTTTCAAAGTCAAGGATGAGGTAGAGGAGGGGTGGGCAATTCATCACGCTATCTCCCTTCCTCCTCCACCCACCGTCCGGGACCAGCGAAGGTCTGCTAGTTATTTAATTCCATGGATCAGGCCCTTAATGGCAAACTCCAGCCCCATAAATTAGACATGCACTCGATTAGGATGTCTGGCTTAAGAAGCAGTCCTAGGTATGATACAGGCATGCAAGGTCATCCGACCTTTCCTAGATCGATTGCAATTAAAGATCATTAGAGGAAAACCGGGGTGGATAGCACCTTACAGGTGTTTGTATTAAACAGAGACACATGAGCACGCTGATCACGCTGCACTTGAGAACAAACTTCATTTCATAATGCTAAAACAGAAAATTGCAATTGGCTAAAGTGTCCTCATGAATCACACGTGAACACTTAAACAATCAGTGGCACTGTGGCATGAACAAAGGCAGCCCAATTACTGTTCAGAATTATACAAATGAATATTTAGAAATAATAATAAGGCATCTTTATGTAATTTCTGCAACGCAAGCTGTCATTGTAATCAAAGGTACATTAATTATACTTAAAATACTCCACTGGACTGCATGAGAACAAAGCAGTGGTAATGACTGTACCTGCACAAGGCTTGCGTGTGTACAGTATGTTCAGTTTGCAGTAAAATAAAAATGCCCTCCACAGTGTGGGCATGTTGGTATCAGCATGGCGCTGGCTGGATGGACTCCTATTGTATTCCTTGGGAGTGCATGAAATACATGTGACACATTTTTAATGGCTGTAACTGCACTCACTTGGGAAAAATTACTTCACTGCATTCACAGTTTATTATTAGGGCCCCCACTTCCCTTTGCACCATAGCAACAGCTAGTCTTTCAGGGCTTTTCTATACAAACTGTACATGACTGAATGAACAATGCAGTCAGTTCAGCGGCCATTTCTTCGCTTTTCAGTTGCAGTTGCGCCTCACTCCTAATTCTGTTTTGTTTCTGAAGGCGACAGTAAGGTTTCTTCCTTTTTTTCCCCCCCTTTGCCAAATTTCATCTATTTATTTATTTATCAATCTTTTATTTTTTGTCTCTGTGGCATTTTGGACAGTCCCGAGCATTTGCTGACAGTTATTTTGGCTCCTGGCAGCGCAGACATTGACTGTCAACGGGACGTCTCCTTTCTTTTATTCATTTCTTCTTTCCTGAGAGATGCTGCTGAATGCAAGTCAGCCTTTTCTCCCTGGAGGGTGGGGAGGTGGGGGGGTTGTTGGGCGGTGGGGAGGACAGTGGTGGTGAGGGGAGATGGGGCGGTAGGGGGGGCAGACAGGAGGGATGGTGGAAAAGGGCTGCGGGGACGGGGGCGGGGGGGTGGTGATAAGACATGTCGGGAAGGTGTGGTGTGGTGGACCGTCTCATTCGTGTGTTTAGCTGTAAATACTGTGCGTTTGTGGATGTGTGTGGAGGGTTATTCAGGAGGACACTCTCCTGACCATCAGATCAACCTCTATCCTCACATTCCTGCACTTCATCAGCCTCAAAACACAACCACGTGTGTGTGTGTGTGTGTGTGTGTGTGTGTTTGATATAGCAAAATATACTCACTATATATCTGTGTACGAAACAGTTACTATACATCTGTGCACACAGAAAAATGTGAAACAAAATTATAAGTGTTTATGTAGCTGCCTGTGTGTGTGTCTGTGTGGGTCCATGCGACCTGTGTAAGTGTATATTCTCGTCTATGTGGGCATAATTGGGATGTTGCGTGTCAGGGGAACACCAGCCGTATTTTTTTTTTTTTTTTTTTTTTTTTCGGAGCGAGCCAGCCAGTCAGAGACCATAATGGGTGTTTTTGCTTGATGAAAGCCTCAAAGCAGAGGTCCAGTGTCTGTTTTGATAAAGGGAATGTGCATGCCAGTGAGTGAACCCTGCATTGATGTTTGGATAAAACACATGATCAATAAAATAAACAGTACATCACCTCTATTAGTGACACAACACCAGGATCAAGGTATGTGGAAATGGAAGCAGAGGGGCTGGTAGCACTGCAGAGGTCTCAGATTTTTAGGCAGAATTAGATGCTAGGGTGTGTATTGAAACTGTGTGATTACTGAACACAAAGTAATAGGGAGCCAGGGATTGCTGCGAAAATACCCCGGCAAATAACAAGCGTGCCACACTGCAGCTGCTAGTAATAATGACTGAAAACACATTTGTATTGATGATTTAGCTTCACAATTAGATACAAGATTCGAACAGGAAGCAACATACCATGTTGACAAGGAACATAAACGGGCTGATTTGACAAAGTTGTCTACGTCTGCTAAAAACAGACAAAAAAGAAAAAGAAGAAAGACTAAAGCCCAAACAACTTGGGCTTAATGCAGATGCTAAAAGCCCTGAGAGTGGAGTTCCTCACTCAGCCAAATTGATTTCTGTTTGCACTCTTTCTGTTTACAAGGTGCAGATTAATTTGCAACATGCCCCAACACATCCACAACGAAAACTCCTTCCCCCCCCTAAATCAAGGCGGCTTTTTCTGAAAGCAGCGGAGATGAAATAATGACAGCGATTAGATTACTATTCTTAAGGATCCATTAGTCAAAAATGACACCCAGGAAATCACACAGTGCATTCTACCCTAATGCAATAAGGTGCCAATTATAACACTCATGTGGAATAAGTGGAATCCTCTCCCTCTGTTGGCTGAGGAGAACACAAATCATCATTACCGTGTATTTCTTAATGCTATCTGCACTGAGAGGCATTAAGAACAGACTAATAAGTTTAGCCCTTGCAAACAGAGTGCAGCTGCGCGCTCCATTTTCTCTCTCGTTTTCCGTCCTCTTCTCATCAGCCTTTTGGACCTGTCTCCTTGCTGCGTATCAGTGTTGCTTTCCAGCCTGTCTGTCCTTCTGATTGTACTTTCATTTGTCTTCGACTAGTCTCCTGTCTCTCAAGGCTCAAACAGTCACATAGCAATGCAAGATACAGTCCATTTTTGGAAACTGGCCTTCAAGCGTTTGCCTGTAACTGATTTCACTTCAGAGATGGCACTGTGAAAACGACACACTCATTCAACTTATTCCCAGTGCACCTGGCCTTTAGAGCTGCGCGAAAAAATGTAGTTTTTAAAGTTAATCCACTTGCCTCTATTATCTATAACCTCTCTAAATCCTTGTATGCGCAAACAAAACAAGTCAACAGAGCTGACCTAGGCAGCAAACATTCACCAAGCGTTTGGCTGCTTCAAGCCAACGCTGATTTCAAGCCGTCAGCTATGAGCTCCCGAAAAAAGCTGGCGAGCTAATAACATTGTCCGACTTTGCCACCAGTGGCCTGCTGGTGGGCTGCAGTTGCCTGCCAGCTGGGAAGGGCATTGACTGCTAAAAAGGATCCTGTTGGGCTTGAGCAACTTTTCCAAACTTCATCTCATTGGATGAAAAGACAAAAAGAAGGAAAGGGAGTTTGATGGCAGTAAGGCAAAGCCATGGGGAATCTCAGCCGATGATGAAAGCAAACTCTCGAAGAGCCACAAAACACCACACACCCCCTCCATTACATCAAGGGGCAAGCAAAGAGAATTATAATAACACTGCCTTTTCTTTTTTAATTAATGAAGACTGTTATTTGGTAGGAGGCAGGGCAAGCTGTAAGGGATCTTGGATGATTGGCAAACATCAAACAGAAATGGTGTGCATGCAAGTGTGTGTGCGTGTGTGTGTGCGTGTATGGGTGTGTGAGTATCTAGCCTGCGTGTACACATGTATGCAGGGTGTGATTGTGTGAATACGATTGTGTTCGGCGCCCGTGCGCGCTTGCGTGCGTGCTTTCGCTGCCCCGCTAGGCCAGCTTGTTGCCTTTAATAAATATGCCCATCAGTGGCGAGCGGACTTTGCCGGTTGTCTTCTTGTGCGAGCGAAGCCTCTGCTTTTCTGCATTAACGATTGAAGAGGGGGAAATGAGCAGAGGAAAACATTATTCATACAACACATTATACAAGTTATGGAAACTTTGAGAACTTCCCCCGTTTCCACTGAAGGTGGTTTTAATAAGGTTCCATGGGAGTTGGTGCTTCAGGGTGTTGACTAACCATGCGTGTGTGTGTGTGCATACCATGCATGCGTGTGTGAGTTCGCCGGTACATGTGTGTATGTCTCGTGCTTGGATGAGTGTGTTCGGTGGTGGGGCGGCACGTGGTATGTATTACACATCAAAGAAAGGTCAGGCTCAAACACAGAGTCGGGCTAAAGGTTAGGGCACGGCTCTATATAGAACAGAGAGAGGGATGGGGCTTATCAAAGCTATCACTTGGTGAGAGACTGCTAGAGGTCACCAAACCCTTGACATGACGTACAGATCTAATGTCTTAGCCAAAGATCAATACGACTACACACAGACAAACCAGATAGGCTTAACATCAGTGTAGCCCCACAAGCCACTGAAACCAAGCACTCACTCCCTCAACTCCAGTGGAGGAGGGAAAAAAAGAAGAAGAAGAAGAAAAGGATGTGAAATGAAATGAAAAAAGACAAATAATCAATTAAACACGAGCGGAGGAATGAATAAAAGAAAGGTTTCTTTGGATGCAAACGAGTGCTGGGAAAAGTGTTTCTTCGCAATTTTGAAAATTTGATGGTGATTTTTTGGCGTGCGCGCCCAATGTATTCAGAGCATCAGATGGAATAATGCGATGAATAATGCAGATCAGAGGTGTTGAGAGATCATTGCGGTGGATTAATATGCATCAATCTTGAGCTTGAAGTAGACGGATGGATAGACAGACAGAAAGACAAGGCGGCTATCCGGATAGGTAATTGATCAAACCTTTATTTACACACTCTTTCTCGTGCACTTAATGGCTAATCAGTTGACTTTCGCCGTGCTTGTCTCCGGGCTCCACAAAAGTGAATTACCTCCACAGTTAAAATGGCTACGGCCTGAAAATAAATAAATAAATAAATAAAAGAGAGAGCAGACATCATCCTTCTTCCTTGTGACTTCCATTCGCCTCTGCGCTCCTGAAAGTGACAGGACGCAGTGTGTTTTTGCTTACTCATCAATATTTCAGAGCACTACACATGGAATGCTCCAGTGACTTTGAATATAGGGCCCGTGCGTACACCTCTTCTCTCTTCCTTAGTGATATGACATCAAGTAATGCGCAGTGAAAGTTGAAAAACCAGTGCATCAAGGTCTCCCCCTCCCTTCCTCCTCCTAATGAAATCTGGGAGAGAATTGGTAGAACGCGTTGGAACCTTTATGAAATCAAGCGCAAGGAAAAACAGAGGAAATATAGGGTACGTGATGAGGATTGGTACAGAAGGTAGTAGTTCTAGAGAGGCTAAAGGCTAAGCATTTGTCATGGAGGATCTGTATTGCATGCATACGTTCTATACACACAGAGACACAGAGGTATTCTGAAATGCAGAGCCACAGAGAGTTAGCCATGCATATTAATAGTGAAATCAACCTTATTTAGACGGTCCAGAATATCCATCTTTGAAATTGCTTCCACAGTCACACACTTTTTTAAAAAAAACGCCACCTTAAGAGAGCGAAAAAGGAAGCTCCACTGCGTCGTCACTGTCACCCGTTGGCATGAGAACTGAAATTTTATGGGAGAAAAAATATGCAAGTGTTGCACATGTGAAAACTGTTTGGTGCATGTTTTTAAGTGCACATTTATGCTGAAGCACGCACACGTGCTCGTGAATGTGTGTGTGTGTGTGCGTGTGTGTCCGCAAGCGTGTGCTCTTAGAGTCCATTTATCAAGGACAAAAGGGCCCCAAAGTGTCAGAGACTAATGGATGTGGCCCCATCCTCTCTCTCCCCCCGTTGTGATCATCCTCAGAAATTAATTAGAAATAACGAATAGACAGTCTTTTTTCACTCCACTCTCATTTATTACAATGGTAATTGCTCTTCCCTCATTGTAGGTTAAGCCTTTAAACACTGTCTTACATCAAGACATGCTCATCCTTGCCATCTATAATTCATGATATACTTTGCACCAAGCAAAGCTGTTAAATATTTAGTGAATCATTGCCTTAAACTTAATCACCCTCTGATAAATGCATGTGTTTTTCCCCTCGCTCGGCCCCTCTTGCTTTCTGCTCCCCAATCAAGAGGATACACACTCAAACTAGTTGTATAATCTATTTTTAATTTCCCCATCAGAAATTAACATAATACAACTTAGCATAATGTATTAATTACAGTACATTGTTAAGTGCTACATTATGTTTCTGTGAAACAAGCTATTATCATTGTACTTCATGAAGTATTAAATCTAATCCATATTTAAAGAATGCTTAAACATTAATTTGCTAGACTTGCTGCTAATGTCTTTTCTCATCAAACTCAATTTTCCCACAACTGTTAACGAGCACTAACTCTGAAGAGTCTGCACTAAATTCTGTGTTATACTGGTTTCCTGTTTAGCCGGAGAGAGTGTTTATATGCCAGTTGTTATGTTTTGTAAAACTGGTGTCAAAAATGCACAAACACTCCTGGTTATACGTCGTTTCACTGGATAAATAGTACTTTCACTTCTTAGGGACAGAATGGGTTTCGGTGGAGGCCTGTGTCCTTATCAAAGCTACAGCAGACCAATCATCTAATCCTGACTACTTCACATTGACACTGTAAGATCACTATTTTGTAGCCATTTGACACAATATCAGTAAAACTGCTCATGTTTTGACAAAAAAACATCAAGTTTAGTCAGTCAGTCCTAAACTGACGTCTTCAAATTGCTTCTTTTGTCCAAGCAACCTTCCAAAACCTAAAGATTCTTCACTTTCTATCACGATTGACAAGGAAAAGCAGCAAATTCCGACATTTGATCAATCGATGGATTATGAAAATAGTTACCAATTAATTTTCTTGTGACTCACTAATCGATTAATCGGCTAATTCTTGCAGCTATATCGTGAACTGAGCCTGTTTGGACGTTTGACTGTCAAAAAACTGTTTGAAGGAGTCAAACCTTGGGGGTGACTTTTGGGCATTTGTAACTGTTTTCTGACATTATACAGATCAAAGGATGAAGGGATTAATCTAGAGAATACTTGCCAGATTAAGCGATAATGAAATTAGCTGTAACTTGCAACCCACATTTTGCTTTCAAAACCTGAGAATCTAGAAATTTTAGGAAGTCAAAATCAGTATCATCTTTCACGTGCCTTTAAAGCAGTATTAGTCAGTATTTATGTGTGGGGAGCCATTCTTTATGATGTTACCTGTTGTTTGTGTGGCAAGTTCAGACTGCAGGCACACGTGGTCCAAGTCAGATTTGTTTTGCACATATGTGACTCAGATCTGTCAGTGTGAACAGCACAACTGACATGGAATCTGATCTTTTCAATCCTGATTTGGGCCACTTTCATATGTGGTCCTAAATCAGGTACAGGTCTGTTTTTTTTGCGTGACCTCATCTCTTTTATGTCACTCACTCAACTGAACTGAGTGTCTTGCTGCGAGATTGCTGGAGTGGAGAGGCGCTGACAGGCGTTGTTAAAAGCAGCCCTTGATATCCTGAAATTTTGGATGAAATCCATCTCTGGGAAGCCATTCAACGTCACGATCCACACACACACACACACCTCCATACAGAAGGAGCAGCCAATGCTGCACGAATAGCCTAATTTTTTCCTCATCCTGGCCCACATTATCACCTGCTCATGAATTTGCTGGCTTCTACTGCACATCAGCTTCTAAATGAACCTGTAAACAGTGACTTTAGTGGCCTCTGATATAGGCCACATTTAAAAATACAATGGAAACAGCCAAACAGAGCTGAGCAACGAAATCGAATTGAGCAGCTGAGCTTGCGGTGCGAGCGTAGCCTTAGATTTGCCGTCTTCTGCGCTGTTCTTTATTCTTAAAATGAATGCTATTTTATTTTTCTATACAGAAAATTACATCCTAAACTCCATTCTATGTTGTTGTATGCACATAAATACATCCAACATCAATCCAGTGTGTACAGATGTTAGCCTGCTCTTGAGTGCAGTCATATTTTGTGTAATAGTTCACCAGGGATCAGCATCCCCTAAGACGTTCCTGTCACTCCGTAGAAGAATTGTAAAGTAGAACTCATTTTTGAATGTCTGAGCAGCTGCAGTGCACCGCTCAGGATCTGAAGTGCAGTAACATTTCTCACTTCCTATTTTGACTTCCTGATTTACATCCCAACTGCCCGTCATTGGTGGCGGAGATAATAGGCGGGTACTATAAACAGTCTTTACCATTATCATAAAATCACAGATGTAAATACATACACATTCTTTCAACCCCACCTCCCTTCTCTCAAAAGACAAGAGTACAGCTTTAGATTCTAAACACCTTCCTCTCTTCTTGTCTTTACTCCCTCCTTTCGCTCCTCTCTTTCTCCCTCTCTGAGGCACTCCATCTTCCTGATGTTTAATTCATCGCGCTTTTCCATCATCCTTCCACCTCTCTCCGCGGCTCTGTCAGGTAACAAACAATGAGTTTTTGATGTGAATAATTTAATGCGTGTACTGCAAATGCCGGCGCTCGGCATTACCCATGCTGCACACTCCGCTGTCATTAAGACACCTGATTTCCCCCAAGATTCCTCTCCCCGCCTCGTAGATGAAAAGGTAACACACATGTCGAAATTTCTCCCCCTTTACATCTGGGGAGAAAGACTATATTTTTAGACAGGCTAAATGAGACAATGACGGCGGTAAGCAGTGAAAAGAGAGAGGAGAGGAAGACAGACAGAAAGAAAGCAAAGGTGAGAGGAAAATGAAGGGGAGGGGGTGGAGGGAGAGGGTGACTGTTTCCTCGTGCGGATTTCTCTTTTTCTCTCACTCTCGCCCGATGTCGCAGCATCAAACGTGAACCCTGCTTTCAAAAGCCGGCGGAAGCATTGATTCAATATTTTCTCCCCCGTGTTGCTGTGATCCTGAAACTGCTCTCTGGCTAGATCTAGACACACGGAGGGAAAATGACGGTGGCAACATCAAACGCAAACGTGTTGTGGATAATAACAGACACAGCCTCCTCTCTTCCTCTCCTGCTTTTCCTCCCTTCTCACAAGCCCGCCCTCCCTCTTTCCCGAGCGCCCCCCCCCCCCCCCCCCCCCCCCAGACATGATACATGCCATGAGCTCCATGCATATGTCGTGGTGACACCAAATGCCAAACAATTAATGGCTCGGCTCCTCCTCGCGTTTTGGTAATGGGACCGTATTCATCTCCAGGATCATATCTGTGAGCCTTATCTTTCTTTTAGGCGAGAGAAAAGGAGGGGGAGAAAGAAAGAGAGAGCAGTGGTGGCAACGGTATAGGAGCAGCGGTATTATGTGAATTACAGCAGCAGGGCCAATACAGACTCATCTATCCTATTCAGCCCTCTCCCTGGCCATTCTGCAGACAGACAATCAGTGCACACTGGGACTAGCGAATGAGGATCACCTCCACTGGCAGCCGGGTCCTCCGTTTCATTAAAAAGGATTTAAAAAAAAAGGTGGAGGGATGGGGGGGAGAAGAGAAGGGGAGGGAAGTGAAGGAGAAGAGTGTGTGTGTGTGTGTGTGTGTGGGGGGGGGGGGGGGGGGGGGGGGGGGGGGCTGACAGTGACGGAGATCTGGACAGATATGAAGGCAAAGGGCAGTGGGTTTTAAAAAATATGAAGGACGAGGATGGAGAGCAGGATGGATTCAGGGGGAAGAGAGGGAAAAGGGGAGAGCAATGAGGGAGATCTGGTCAGATATGAAGGCACAGGGTAATGTGAATATAATGCTGTGTGGCTCTGTGATGTGGAAAGGAGAGAAAGAAAGGAAATAAAGAGGGTGCTATGCAGTGAAGGTGGGTATGGTATTAATAAGCCATTGTGGGGATAATTGAGGAATGGGGGGGGGGCTGTGGAAGCCTTTTTAAACCAACTCTCCCTTCAATCTTTGATTCACTTTCATCACCTCCAGTGTGGCCATGTCGATTGTGTGAAATCGGCAGGAGGGCCTTCAATTATTGCATCTCATCTGTGGTCTGCATGCACAGAGACACGCACACACACGAATGCACGCATGCACGCACGCACGCACGCACGCACTCGCGAAGGCAAACGTGCACAGAGACATTTTGAAAAATACATACTCTGGAACAACGTGAATGTTCACTCTCCTCTTCCTCACACACACGCACACACACTCACACACACTTTATGGCAATCCCTTGATTTTATCCAAATGACTGGGGAGAAGGAGAGAGGGGAGAGCTGATACACAATAGACAGAAGGAAGAAAGCAGGAGAGACGGAGAAGTGTTGATTATTCTCTTTGTCTATTTTGTCATTAGCAGATGGGAGCTCGATAATGTAGTGGGTACTTAATGGCGGTCATACAATGGAAAATGAGCTAGAATCCTATACATAATGACACTGTGAATGGACTGGAGCCTTTACACATGTGTGAGCATGTGTGCAGAGTATTCTATGGACACAAAATGCACGCAAATGCATTCAGAAGGGCCAGGAAGCACCGAACTTCCTTAAGAAATGCGTGCGAAGGCATGCACGGTATGTGCATCATGTTTGTGTATGTGAATATTAAGTGTTAAGAAGATCAACTGAGACTTTCACAGACACGAATATGGAGGACCTGTTTGTGTCTTTCCACATCTTTCTGCATCCCTCTTACTCTTCTATTCCTCTTATCCCTTGCTTATAAACAAATAAATGTGTCATGAAGGACTCAGAAGACATCATTCATACCCGCACATACATACGGACACACACACAGACGCACACACACACAGCTTTCACTGAATATAGACTCATTCTAGGTCATGGACGACTCTGAGCCCTCTTTAAACCAAGCCTTTATTTCCCCTGTTGCTCACTGGGAGTGTGTGTGTGTGTGTGTGTGTGTGTGTGTGTGTGTGTGTGTGTGTGTGTGTTGCTGCTAGTGTGAGCACATGTATGTGGAGAGGCCTGCGTATACATACAGCGCAGCGTGAATGTACAACTGGATGTTTGCACGTGCTTTTATGAGCGTTGGTGTGCTGGTTTCGTCGTCTTAATTAAAAGTGAGGTTCCACTGAGTCCCAGTCACAAAGCAGCCACTGGGAATATTTCTAATTATTTCCCACCTCTCACATCCCGCTCACTCTTCTGTATGTGATTAGTGACAGCGACTGGAGATTAACTGACAGTGAGGTGTATTTGCACATGATTACAGTTTGTCCAAGTTGACAGTAATAACTAATTGTGTGTGTGTGTGTCTCTGTTCAGGCGTGCACGTGTGAGTGACGCCTTTACGTCAAATGCAGAAAAGCAAGAAGCCCATGTCGAACTTTCTTTTATCACGTACAATGAATTCGTATTTTCTCGAAACAAATTCAAACATCAAAAACATAAATCTCCACATTTCCCACCAGCACTGTTGACATTTGGAACTTTAACTGTGAACAAACTCAGGGAATTTACCATTACACACACACACACACACACACACACTGACATATACAGGATATGCATACGCACAGCATTTGCTGACACACACCCACAAAAACACCTACAGGCACGCATGCTATACAAATCACCCCATATATTTTTAATATACACCAGAGGAGTACAAAGCACTAATAGCCTGTCTGCTTGCCTTGCGTGATTTAGTGAGCAGCATATTAAAAACCGAAGCTATTCATTAATATGTAAACTAGTGTGCTGTCATTAATATGGGGTTGGGGTCGAGGGACCAGGGTGCAGAGGGGGAGTTGCGGGGGCGAAGGAGTCAAGGCTGCCAAGCCTCGGCTTGATTGAGTTCAGCAGCACCGTTTGATAAGTGTGTCTCTGTGTGTGTGTGTGTGTGTGTGCATTTTCTGGCTGTGTGAACGGTTGTGCATGTCTCGCTGGCTAGCAAGGGTGTTTGCGTGAGGATCTGCGCGTCTATGTGTGTGTATGCATTTGCATGCGTCCTTGTGCGTGTGCCTTCCTGAGGTCTCCAGGTCCCCAGGGTGATTAAAGAGAATAAATATGCTTGATTACAAATGTCCTACCTCCCCATCAACTCCCCTAATGTATGCAGTTTAATTGAGCGTCACGAGTAAAGTATGAGTTATGGAATGAACAGACAGGGCAATATCTCAGAGAGGCAGAGAGGGGGATGGGGAGGTGAGACAGAGAGAAAGTAATATCCTTCATTTGAAAAAAGTGACATCTAATCTTGCAAAATGCTGGTATCTAAATTAAACACATTAGGCAATATTGCCAGAGTAATCAGTAACATCAACACCTATACATATCCATTCATACTTAACAGTTTATTTATGAGGGATTAGTCATTTTCATTTCTTAAACATTCACACCAGGGTCTGTCACATACATTATGTTGCCTTTTGAAAGCAAACCTTTGATGCAGGTACACAATCTTAACAGTCATCAATGTGTAGTTTTTAAAATGCCTTTCCAGCTATCCAGTGAGCTCACCTGTCAGTCTAACGGTCAACTGGCCAATTTCGTGGTATCCGATTCTTTGGATTTCCTGTTGTTTAAGTATGAGCGTCTGTCCTTCTATTTTTACTTTGCACAGCCGTCTTAGCTATTACTGCTCATTCTAACTACCCGTTGCTTCCCCTTTGCTCCAAATAACTCTGCAATTACTACTGTACCGCTGTTAATGTAAAATACATCGCTTTCTCACTTCTACAGCACTTATCCTTGATAAGATGATTCACTACTACTACCAGATGCATAACATTTTGTGTGTGACTGAGACCTTATATATGTAATCAGATTTATTTATACACAATTGCCTTACTTCTATTCCCAAATTTAGCCATAAATGGACAGGCACTGTTAATCAGCTGTCATCTAAATTTTACCTAAGATAAGGTGGGCCTTTTTTTTATATATGGAAAAAGTGGCTATAGGGCGAATCACTACTCAGCAAAAAAGGGCAGCCAAGTGGAAATTTACTTACACGAAATTTTCACAAATTATCACTTGAAAATGTTCATCTTCATCCAGGTCCCTAGTAGCAAAAAAATTATGCTCAAGGAATCTGTGTTGCTCTTCCTTCTACTTGTCTTTCATCTCTAACTTACACTTACACACTTTCACAGACCCGCACACATGCACACACTCACACATGCCCTGGCCCTTAGCTAGGTTTGGTCTAATTGGCTTATTGTCTTGAGGAGCCAGTGACAGAGGAGCCGGTAGGAGGCAGACTTTCATCTGAGGTTATTGAGAGAGATAGCTAATTTCCCCGCGTTTCCCTGTCCGGGCCTCAGCGCTGCACACACATAGCAAGCCCTCTCTGGAGGGATCATTAAGAGTCTGGCATTCTGACTCTCTTTCTTTCTCTCTCTCTCTCTTTCTTACACATATACACACACACACAGACGCACACACACACTACTCCTCTCTCCAGGTCAACAACCAAACACACACAGCTAACCTTTAGAGGAAAGTGAGACAAGGGTGGTAAGGGCCAGGCAAGACACCACCATGGTTGGAATGCACTGTTCTGCTCATCAACCCGCTCTGACAAAGACACACATGCACATGTGCACAAATATGCCTTTGCATGCGTTCACAGATACACACACACACACACAGATATAAAGCCACAATGCTCTCAACCTTACACGCACACACAGGTCTGCACTCACATAGCAATTCTCAAATCATTCATATATTGAAGCACTTGTAGCCTAAATCATTAAATTGTTTGGGTGTCTACTCTACCTAATGCTCAGCCGGATCTTCATTTTCTATTCCAAGCAAATAATGAAAAAGCAGCGGCAATAGAGTCTATATATACACCTGGTTGTATCCTGATAATGCCTACACACAGCATACAGTAGATACTCTGGGGTCATTCAGGTAGTGGATACAGCTCCCGTCTAACAAAGCATCTTGAAACTGCTGTAAGGCTAGCAGATAGATAGAGCCTGGTCAGGTCAGCAGTCTACCACATACACACACACACAGAGAGGCAAGGATTCACACCTACAGGTAATTTAGAGATTCCGATTCATTTAACATGGATGTCTGGACTGTTTGAGGAAACCCAGAGAAAACTAAGCTGGCAGGGTCAGGTTTGAGACAAGGGGCTCCTTGCTTTGAGGACAAATGAGCAACCGCGGCGAACTCTTAAAATCTTTTTTGTTTACGATTTTTTATGTTCAGCTGACCGCCGTCATAAATGATTACCGAAAAGTACAAAACAGGTGTTCACTGTTTGTTTGCTTACACCAAAATGGATGGATTGGATGGGAATCCCCATGCTCCTTAAAAGGTATAGAAAATGGATGGATGCATAGGACTAAATGAATGTTTTAATATGCAACCCCCTGGCATGTTCTGTTGGTCTCTACACTGTACTACAGACGAATGAATCCAGAATACAGAAAGTATCAGCCCTAAAGCCAGTGCTGAAAACCTTTGTCTTGGATTATGAACTTTGACTGTGTCTGCAAGTGCACGCCACAGAGCGAGAACAGGTTCCCTGGTTCGCGAGCAGAATGACAGTTGGGAATGGGGGGGTTGAAGGGTTAGACGACTATAAGGCCAGCCGGCCGGTTGAAGTGTGGGGGGTGGTGGTTGCTTCACGGGCCATAAAAATCCGGCAACCCTCCTCTGGGGATTTAGGAGTAGGACTTTGCCCTGGGAGGGAAGGGGTGCTACTAATTTACGAGCCCCTCTGCTCCTTGGTCAACAAAAATAAAACAGCTGGGGTAATTACTAATTCATTATTAACAGGCAGCATTATTTATGAGCGACGAGAAGAGGTGCTACAGGCCCGTGGTTTCTTTGGTATCCCAACCAGACCAGAGCTGGGATGATGTGGTGAAGACCCAGCCTGAGGCGCTCCTACTGCCTCTCCTGCCCAGGCCTGATGCACTGTCCCCTGGGTGCAGGGCGAAAAGGGCTGGGGGGCGGATGTCGAGAGCTGGAGAAAGCAGTCCACCACTTCTCTGTGACAAGCATCTATAAGAGTTCTCATAATATAAGAAATACAGATCCCCATATTGATGGTATTCTGTATGAATTTGCTGATCCTTGTGTGTGTGTGTGTGTGCATGCGCACACGACCCTGCACGCATACATACATGCATGTACTTAGACGTGTATTGATTCGCTCTACACGTCCAAAGGCAAATCAGCACACGTAGCCGGCATCATTTATTATTTTCTTTTAAGGCAGCTACAGTGACCCAACAGACCAAGAACTACAGTGTACATAAAAATAAGATATCTGGCATGCATCAATAGTCATTGAATCACTGTCTTTTTTTGCCCACAATGACACATTTCGTACAGGCCCGATGCTAGTCAGAGAATCAATCTTAACTGTGGTTTCTCTTAAACGCAGCCACATACTGTCACATTCTACAGAATTACGGAAAACCTCTCAACAGCAGAAATTCTAATAGCTCTCGATATGATGAGAATACTGGTATTTTTAGGCATTTGATCCATCCTGAGGTTCATGGATTTAAAAGCTTTTGTGTTATGGCTGTGAAATGATACATTTGCAGGCCTGCTTAAAACTCAATTTAACCGTAGCTGCAGCATTGCCATAATGGCTACCCTCTATTTCCAGAGCTCTCCCAATCAATAACAAATTGCTGAAAGCACAAATGATTCCATTTTCTGCTAGGGGGAAACGAGAATGATGAGAAAATAGGTGAAATTGATATGTGAGGGAATATTATCAATGCTCTAAATGTCAGCAGGATGAGGTACTATGACCTTTCAGGGCCGAGGGTGAAAAAAACACAAAGATAAACCCTAAAATGCAGACAAACAATCATTCTAATGCAACAAATGCGAAGCCTGTTCACGATTATTCTTTTGTAGCAATGGATGACTACCCAACATGATTGCTATGACGAAATAATACTGGTGTAACCAGTATCCTTCTTTAACTTGATCCTGTTGATTCAGGCCCATCACTGCTGACAGGCCTGATAGTTTGTAACTGTGAAACATCAGAGCCTGTGATGTGGGCAGAGCATGTTTGAAAAAGGATGGCAAAAAAAGAGGGCTAATGACTGCTGTCGAATCTGTAAGATTTAAGAAATGGCACTTTCTGCCTTGCTACGCTCACCCATATTGGACCAGTCACATCATGGATGATGGCACAACTCTGGCGAGGGTGCAAACAACCACAGTTCCACCCTCCACCCAAGAGAGCCCATAATAGCGTAGGTCAATGTAGTTATCGCTAGTCGTGAGTGGACACATGACACCAGACTGCAGCAAAGCACAGCTACAGAGATACTTTCAAAAGAGGGACATTAGTCTAGTGGTAGTGAGGATCAGTTGAGAGGAATCTCTGTCTCGTTCATACTTGTGCATCCTCACCTACAGCATATACAGGCACGGTAAGAAATTTGCCCCTCATCATGTGAAATTAAATCAGGTCCATGGCAGAAAACAGATCAGGTTAAATAAGGTATATACCGGACAACGACCGATACTGGATTTTTTTTTTGTTTGGATCAGGAAAAAACCAATAGCCGATTAATCAGCCAAAACGCTAGATTGGTCGATCTCCTGTGTATTCAAAGCATAGAAACACACTGCTGCACCACTAAACCCACACACGCACACACACTTACTGGCAAAGAAACAGATAAACAGAGTGACTTGAAGAAATAAACATACAGAAGTAAGAAAGATTTCAATTGAATAGTTCAAACCGCACACGTCCTTAACCTTCCACAGACAATAAAACACTTTCACATTTATATAGCTGTGATGAAATGACGATCAATGTGAGCTCTGTGTAAACATATAAAAGCCCTATAACCTTTTGATGGAATAGCTATTGTTCTGTGTATATGTTTGGTTAAGTGCGTATGCATGTGTATGTCTGAGTATCATGTCTATTTCTTCGGTGGTCTTGGCTTTGAAGGGAATGTACAAAGTCGCTGAATATCTAGCTCAAAGGTCATGTATATGGTTGGTATTGTGTGCTGCTTTTTCTATTTGCAAGGGCAAGTACATATAGGGAGACTCACTTCATCCTTAGAATAGCTGGAATGTTTGGTTGGAATGGTAAACACTACAGTGAAGGTATGAAGGACATTAGGTACATCAGAGCATGTATGTGTATGTATGTGCCATACACAGGTCAGATAGAAAAATGGCATTTGACTGGAAGATGTTTCATTTAAACTCTCAGTGGTGTTGGGTGTTGGAGATGTTGGAAACGTCTATCTTGAAATACTGGTTTGGCCCTCTGAGAGGCCGATCAACTAGTTGCATTCAGCTGAGTGCACTGCACGAAGGAATGACAATAACAAATAAATAATAATATTCATCCCCCTTATGTAAAGCATGCCTGTGTAAAGCACTTTGTATTGCCCCCGTGTTCAAAAAGTGTTATAGAAATACTGTTGCTTTGACTTGCTTTACTCAGTACATACTTTGGTGGCATTCTGGTCTTTCGATGCTATCAATCTTTAGAGAAAATGGTAATCTTCTTTCTTAAGTGAAGTGGCCTTCCTCAACAATGACTACTAGAAGGTGCAGCACATTTATGAGCCTAAACAGAAATTCTTTAGAATTACGTTCTTTTTTTTTTTTTTAATGAAGAAACATCACTTTGTCCTGGGAGTTGTTACTATGAATGTACTGTAAATATCGCCATTGTTGACTGCAAACTTTCTAAAAAGCCCCGAGAGTTTCAAGGTCATAAAGTGTGAGAACTGTACACAATTAAGGGGGTTTATCTTGCGAGACAGCTGGATTCGCAAGGGCCGAGGATCCATCTTGCCAGGCTTCATGCTATGCGCTTGTGGCCAAACCCCAGTTTGGACCAATCAGCATCCTATGATGAACTGCTGGCAGCTACGGGTGGGCTTGGATTAGATGGGAAGACACCGTGACCATTCATTTGAAAACAACAATGGCGGCTCCTGAAGAGGTTAGCGTAGATGCGGCAATAGCGTGAGTTCTATCAGAACTGGAGAGTTCTCATTGAAAGAAGAGCAAAGAACGGCTTTTCAAGCTTTTCTCGATTGAACAGATGTTTCTGCTGTTCTCCTGACTGGCTGTGGCAAGAGTTCCACTCTCCTGCTTCCTTATGTGGTTCATTGACCTGATCGGCTGAAGTTAGCCCCTGATTGACAGACGGTTCATCCAAACACCTGCCGAGGATTTTTTGAAAATGCCTTCCCTTTCCGGTTACCATGGACAACTGGTTCTGTGTAACAAAACCATCTGGTGCGTCAGGTTAGTAGACAGAAGCCAGCTCTTGGTTTGCAAACCAGGAAAGATACACAACAGTCCCACTCATTAGCACTTATACTGGCTTCTTTAAAGGAACAATACCAGGCCGAACATTTGACCTTGTATCATTCACCTGCCTGGAGAAAAATCATCCTCCACAACCCCCATCCAACGAGTCAATATCATCATTTCTGTCATTACATGATTGTCTCTCCACACAGAACAAGGCCACGGTGTACTAATTTCTCATAAGTAACAAAATAGAGTAGTGTGTATTGTCCTCATCACGGCCAGTGCTCAGTGAAATCAATAATGACAGGGCACATATGTAAAGCTCAACCCAGGCCCTCTGAAACCTCGTTAGTCTAAATACCTCCAGGAGATATGTGCTAATAATGAAAATAAAATTAACAGCGCCCACTCCTGCTCCACTGGACTCTGATCTGACCACAGCAAGGACGTACCCTGCAGTGTTTTAAAACTATCCTGGTTAATTATATTTTCTAGTGTGCGGGCCAGAGCAAAATTAGAAGCATGCTAAACTTAACAAGCCTAACCTGGCTTCATTTTTTTCTTTTTTTTTTTGTCTTCTCCGCCTCTCGCTGGGGGTTAAAAGGAATAAATAAATGAATAAAGTCATGCAACCTTTGAACCTCCTCCACGAGTTCCCGGAGGCTTTTGATGAGGGGATCACTGTGAGATTGGAAGCGTGCACAGGAGTGCACGTTTATGTGCGTGGGATATTTAATATATTAGACTGAAAAAAAGCATTGAAACAGCTAATCTGTTGGATAACAAGGCTGAGGGCACAATACACATTAATATTGCATGTGCATTGCTTTACTGCAAGCTTCAAAAATGACAGGGGTACCAAATGTCATTTAAACCAGTAATTTGGTTCGCAAACTATGGTAATTACCTGGAATTGATTTTTGATAGCTACAAATAAGGCAACCAATTACTAGAACGAAAAAAAAAAATTGGTGCTGTTTGAGACTCCAGCCAGGCTCTTTGTGCAGCGTTTGACGACTGGGACTTTAGGTGGAACTCAGTCGTACAGAGCAGTATTTGTAGAAGATCGTGCATTTGAGGAGACGTCATCCGCCTTCCCTCCATAACTAGCACACCCAGCTCAGCAGGCAGCCAAACAACTGTGCAAACTCAGCTTTTAAACAAGTCCGCAGTAGAGGATGACAGCAAATGGAGTGCTTTTTAATTCACCTGTCCTTTAAAGCCATGTTGCATTCAAACCCAGGATCAGCCTTTTGTCGCAAAGATGGATCATGTTTAACATTCTGAAGTTGGCAGGAAACAAAAAAACTGAAGATAATGAAGATGACAGAAAACTGAAAAGACAACCAAAACAATGTAACCCACATGTGTCTTTTTGGCTCCCCTTCCTAGAGAAGCACACAGAGTGAGACAGACAAATGCACATACACAAATACACACACACATGCGCACAAAGACCTTAGAACACCTTGACATCATCATGTGCTGCCATGGTGATAGGCTGTGTCTGAGTCGTGCCACGGCCAGACAGTCCATCACTGTAAGAGCACTTAGTCTTTGTATGCATGCTGTGTTTGTGTGGGTGGGTGTGTGTGTGTGTGTGTGTGTGTCAGAGGTAGCCAGTTGTATACAAACCACAAAGAGACAAAATGTCACCGAACATGAAAGGAGGAGCATTCTGAGATTGCTCGTTATTGTTTTTCAGAGCTTTAATATTGTGTTATAGTTGAAAATATGGGGCAAGATTTTCAGTTCTTATTACTGGATATGAGATGCATTTTTTCTTAAAACACACTTGTCACAATGTCAGCTGAGCTAGAGGTTATTGCAGAATTAACAAGTGAAAGAGTAAACCAGGTAAACTTGGTTTACTCTTTCAGACAAGGCAGATTTCTCCAGTTTACTGACATGAGCCCCGTCTCCTAGAAATGACGTTTACATAGCAACAGCAATTATGTTTTCCATCAACATAATGAGGAAGTTGTTGTTAATTAACACACCTGGCAAGTGATACTGAACGAATGTTTACTGACAACGTATTTCATTTTTTTCCCGCCAAAATAGGCACTCTTTCAATGTCCGATCCACTCATAGTGACTACAGCATTATTCAACTGTTGCACTTGGCTAACGTTGTAGAAAGATCATGATCTATTTTAAGACAGAAAAAGACAGCAGCAATCACAACCTTGCCCTAACCTTTAGCAAAGGACTTTTGTTTCTTAAACTAAACGACACTCTGGACTCACAGTTGGTAACGTTTGTTTGTAATGATGAATATTAATTGTACATAAATAAGACGAGACAGGGTTGGATACACCTAGCTATGATCTACGATAACATCCCAAGACACGAGCAGCAAAATAACCACTGGATTGACTCATGAAAACAGCTCTAGCATGTGCGCCCATGTGTTTGTACGTGTCCGCACGCTCATGTCGCCGTGTTTGTGTACTTAATGCGAACGCTTGATTCATCTGTCCTCCCCAGGGGGATATAATTGACCATTCACTCCAGCCTCTTGCGGGGAGTTCAGACAGACTAAATGTTGTGTTGAAGTGTCTCGTCTGGAGTGGACTTTTCAAAGGGAATTAGAGGGCTTCTCTGGCACAATATCACTGCAGAAATGTAGTCAGACAGTCTAATCACAGACGGTCACTGTTTCTTCCCCTGGAAGTTTCTTCCACTTCACCAGACCTGCCTCTGTTTGGCTGCCTTGCACCAGCCTCCATCTTACCTTCCCTTTCATATTCATATTCATTTCCTTCCTCTTGATATGCTTGTCCATCTCGCTCTTCCTCTGTATGTTTCTCCTTTTCATTATCTTGATCTCACACTGTCTCTACCTGTGTCTGACAGTCGAATAACTTCTCCCCCCTCTTACACCCTCTCCTTTGTTTATATGCAGCCATATGTGGAATTTATCACAATTTTAACAGTGGTCCGAACGGCCTCTGCGGGACATATACATGGTGGGTTTGGGGAGAGGTGTGAATTTGCGAGTGCTTCACCTGTGTGTACGTGCATGCTGATGTGTGCACGTGTGCAGGCCTGGCATGTGTGTGTTGACCATGGAGGTATACCATGGGCCATTTGTACCGGCCCAGTGCGCCTACGAAATTGCCTCTGGGTGTGGGGGTGCTCACAATGTTCTGGACCATTAGCTCAAATAAGTCACAGCCAAAACTCTTAGTATCTGTCTCACTGGCCAAATGACAAACTGTGCATCCTCCTAAATCCTCGCTGCGACGAAACAGGCAGGGAGGGAGAAGGCGACAGACAGAGGGACAAAGAAACAGATTCCAGAGGCAGATTTTTTCCCCAGCAAAAAAAAAATACTCTAATTACTCTGTTGTGGTGTCCGGGCCTTTATGAGCTCTCAAAAATGTGACACACACCCACACATACATAATTCATTTTCATTTCCTCCCATCACTGTGTCCATCCATCAACAAACCACGCTGGATTCTCTTACAAATACAAATGTGAGAAACACCAAAAAAAATCACACACATATCAAGACTTTTTTAAACTTTTAGCAGGCTTTCTACATTAAATCTCCTCTTCATCATACAGAAAGGGGATCTAATGAGAAAATTTGTATCATGGCTGTAAATGTAAACTACATACAACACTATCTGCCCTTAAAATTCTTCTTCTTCTTTTGTTGCCATTGTGTTGATCTCTCTGAATTCTACTGCACTTTGCAACAAGGTAAGTTGGGTGCACTTAAACTGTTACGTGCATTAAAATACTACTTTCCGTGTGTCCATGTGGCTGAGCTGCTAATTTTCTTTGTCTGACTGGTAGATCTTTGCTTTCTTTGCTTTCTTTTGTGAGAGACCTGTCCTCCACACAGCCACCGCCAGGACAAAAGTACTAAATATTCAATGGACACACACACTCTTAGGATGAAAATACGTTTAAAACTAGGGCATAGTGTAAATCATGAAATAAAGACATCCCTCGTGCACACTCACACACACACACACAAATGCACTGGCCACATGACTGTTTGGAGCCACAGCTCTTTCTCATTGTTTATTCTGCCTTTCTCCCTTTCTTCTGTTGTTCTTTAATTCATTTTTCATCTGCTCGTCGTGGCTGTGCGTCTGGGGCAGCGGGCACGGCCCTCTGTAAGGATGCAGTATTACTCTTACGCGCACAGGCAGCACGCACACACAAAGCGCGCACGCCATCTCTCAAACTTACGTGCACATTCGCACACTTACACACCCAACCTTCCTCTAGAGTAAATGAAGTCTTAGAATTCTTGAAGGCACCCCCCAGTCAGAGGCAGACTTTGTTTTATTCATCCTCTCATCCCCCCCCCCCCCCCCTCCCTCGTTCCTCACCTCCTCACGTCAATTTTGCATGTGGGTACTCTCTGCCTTGTTGCCACCCTTCACCTGGCTCTCCTCGCCGAGAACAGAGTTGAATTTGAATCCCCTCTTGGGGACGCACAGAAGCACAGAGCACACAAAAAACGACATATGCATGCAACTGGATACAGTACACCTGAAGCATGTTTCAACCGGTTTCATCATATCAGACCATCACGTCGCTTGATGTGTGTGGGTCCGGGATGTTTGGCTTGGGCTGCATCTAGGTGTTTGTGTGTTTTGACGTGCACCACGTTGCTATTCCTCTAGCTATTATGAAGAGTTATCATTATCATCATCAAACACTTTTATGGAAATAAACACTTCCTTTGGAAAGACAAAACAATGCCTGTTTTATGTGACACTATGACACCATAACTTAACCATGATAAAAAAAAAGGTGGTGTTTACAGGTATGACCCCAACTTAACAACCTCAGTGGGAACATAAAAGAACTTGTGTTCAAGACGCTTCACGCTCTGACAGCAGTGTCTGTGTGGGAGAGATACAGGCTGTAACTAACTCCTCTTCCTACCTGTGCAAGTGTATAAATGACAGCGACAATACAAGAGCCCTGACCAGAGCTGGTGAAAACATTTTAAAAAGAAAACAATTTATAGGAAATAAAGTGGAGGAGATGCAGTAGGATTAACTGTGTGTTCGCAGCTTGTAATGGTGTTGTGCTGGACGGTGTACATAAAAAAAACATCTCCGTGTTGACTTTCACTGCCTTCACACGTGGCTGTGTAATTTACTTGTACAGTTATAGATGGAGTTGTCATGATTAGCTGAGCTAGCCTTCATTCGTGCAGGAGGCCCACTCAATTTGTAAAATGGTAAGTGTTTCCAAGGTCACTCAGGTGTACTATACGGAGCTTTGGACATTTTTAAAGGTACCGTGGACAGAAAAAGAAATCATGAAAAGAAATCAGCACAAATATAGCCGAGACTAAGAAAGGTCTGTTTCAGAATGTGAACACTGACACTGGCCTCATATTTAAAATCTGCGATTGCTATGCTAAAATTCAGGGGCCTTAGCAGAATGTAATGCAGTGTTGCAACAAGTTGTAAACAGGTTCAGGCAATATGACAATACATAATATGGGATGATAAATAAATGGATTTGTTTGTTAACTGGTATCTGTTCCTTTCACATGCTGTATTATGCTATTGTGGGCAAACTTGCAAACCAGGAAATTTGATGGCAATTTTGTCTTTTTTGCATCAATATGATAAAGTACATTGTTTTGTCCTGGAGTTTCCAAAAACAAACATGCACGTCGGATTATTTAATTCAGAAAAAGCTTGTCACTCAATTTTCCTGAAAATGTATCTAAGCAAGAAGTATTATGATATTGATACTTTAGTAGCTACATGTTTAAGTTGCGCACAGATAAGGCTCGTTACCAGGCTAAATTAGTGTCTAGTATCTGTTCTCTGCACTATGTGTAAGAGCGACTGAGTCAAATTCCCTGCATGTGTCAACATACTTGGCCAGCAAAACTGAAAGTAATGATTCCGATTCTAAAATTACATACAACCTTCATCTATACCGCCTGTCCTGCTTGTTTAATTGAAACCTATGAAGCCACAGCTACTATAATACTATACCACAACAAATAAATTGAATAGAATAAGAATAAAGCAGTAGTTTGGAGAGCATAGCAGTAGAAATGGGTGGTTTACTTCAGCAGCGACAGCCATCATGCCTGAGAAGAAACTAAAGAGCACAACCTAAAGAAATTCAAAGTCAACAGAACTCAACAACAGAAATCCCAGAGGTAAAGCTGTCACAGTGCTGGCCATGGATATGATCGCAAAGCGATGACTGCTTGTCAACCAAGATGTCACTAAACAAACTGTTTAAAAAAAAAAAAAAAGGATATTGTCTATTAAAATTTCAAAGGCATACATCAAAAAATCAACCACGTGAACTAAAAATCTTCATTGTAAAGGGATGCATTAGCAGAAGGATGATGCGGCATGAACAGATTGCCACGCTTGGAATAAATGAACTTTCGTCAGAGAGCACCACATTCAAATTCATTAAGTGTGATCCAGGCCTAAGAGGGAACTCAAGCGCTGAAGCACCGACTTAGGAGGCAATCACATTAAGCCCGAGTTTTAACAGTTAAGACCTCTAACCAGAAAAACAGCTTTGAGTTGAAAATGTGTGTAAAACAGTGAGTCGAACCCCAGCCTAACCGCCTCATTTGTCTTCGTCTCTCCGCCAATGGAACAATGGCTTTTGTTTAACCTTGTTTGATTTCCCTCTTAGCGCTGATCCCCTGACGAAGAGGGCTATTATTGGGCCTCTCAGAGAGGCATGTTTCACTAACGAGCGATCACTAATGAAGGCTTTAATGTAGGATTAATTACACTCCAAATTGAATGTCTAATTGCTTTTATTCCCTCCTGATGAAATATGCTCCGGCTGCCACTTCAATGCCATCTGTTGTAATTAGAAAAAGAGAGACAGAGAGGGGAGAGGGGGAGGAGGCCGAGGGTGGGCGATGGATTGTTAGGTGCAATAGATAAGACCTTTTTCAGTCGGCAAAGTTTATTCTTTAGTCCTGTCCGCAGATTATGTCTTTTGCATTACAAATTCTTCCCCTTCCTGTCACCTCCCCTCCCCTTCCTCACCTTTCCTTCCTCCTCCTCCTCCTCCTCCTCCTGCTGCTGCTGTGCCTTTGCTTCCACCTCTCTGATAGATGATGCGAGGTTATCTGTTTCCCCTTGCTAATTGCATCCTCTGATGAGTTTAGGCAAACACATTAGCTAATTGCATTTGTGCCCCTCAGACACTGCTTGATTGATAAAGTGCATATGATGCTGAATCATTGCACTGTTCGGTGGTTATTCATCTAGATGGCAGTCCATGTAAGCAGGCGTGTGCACACACACACACACCACACACACACACACAGAGGGAGGCAGAAATGACAGAGTGTGATTGATGTTGTGTTTTAAGAGATTGTTTCTGATCTTATTAAAAGTCATTGATTTCTTTTAACTGTTTTTATAGGGCGATGTTTGATTACTGCGAGCAATTTGGATGGTGATGCTTCCAGTGTTTAGTCTTCGTGCTGAGGCAAACACTTGAGTTCAAATTGACATTAGCAAGTTTCTCTTATTTTTCCAGCAATGGATGTATCTTTGCTCCCAAAGAGTCACACTGACTAAGAGGCAATTGAGTGTTTATAGGGTACACAATAACAGCTACCATTTATTTCCATTCCAACAGCTTGCAGCTTCCAACAGCAACTAGTAAAGAAAAACATTGATGATCTGTATGGGAAAGGCTTACAGAAAGTGCAGACACAAGTTAAAAAAAAAAAAAAACAACATTGGTGGTGGTGGTGGTGGGTAGCACTGCCTAACACATCTGTCCAAAGTCTTATGTATGTATTGAAGAGGTATTCAGTTTAGTTGGAGAGCTTGTGATTGAGATTCACATAATTTTTATACTCCTTGCACAATTCAGTGACCCATCATGGCCTATTGGGTTCATTGGGTTTCTCCATTAATTGATTCAGGTTTTTCTTTTAATTTGTTGCAGGTTAAAAAAAAGAACATAAGTAACTTCGCTCACTCCATTAGCTCCATTTACATCCCCATTAATACTACTATTAAAGCTGTCACATTGAGAATGATGGAGGCCACAGAAAACTGTGCAAATTGAGTTTACATGCTCAGTTTGTGACACTTGGTTGACCTAAGACACAGTAGTTTATATTGGAACTTTGGAGCATTTTAGTAAGATCGTTTGGAAAAGTTAACAATTAGGACTGTGTGCTCAAAGGGTATAAATACGTACAATAATCTAAAAATAAAAAAGGGTTTAGATCTGCCTTGTAATTGATTTCCTTTTATCCATTCTGCCTTTTTTGTTAAAAGTGAGAGTAGTGGTATATACAAGATGCAACAAAGGTCCTCGCCTAGACTCAAACTGGGGAATTTGCGGTTATAAGGCATGTAACTTACATGCCTAGGCCACATGAAGCCCATACCTTGTAATTTCTGAAACCCTGTGCTGTATTTTCACACAAAAGCCTGCAGCAGGTGCTGTGACAGGTTCAAGGTTCATTTCATCCTCTACACTTTTGTTGCCATGTCTTCTTCTCCTGTTGCCAGTTCACTTCAAACCCCCAGAAAAAAAACACATCTGGGATATGCCATCATTACAACAATGCAGCAGCACATGTAGAAGGCCAATAGGTGGGCCATAAGGCTATTATGTGCCATAATAGTATTATGTTCTTGAGCTTGCATTAGCATCCCAGTGAATGGACGTGTGGCAGGTGTGCTTTGTAGCAGCACTCTGCCACTGTCCGATAAGACAATGACACAATATGACGAGAAACAACGCCGGTTGTCAGTAATTGTTCCCATAGAAAAGATGACACAGTTGTCAATAGCCATGCTCCGTGTGTGTGTCTGTGTGTGTGTGTGCGTGTGTGTGTGTTAGAAGGACTCCCCTAGGAGCAAATGGCTTTAAGCAACACAAGCGCCTGATCAATACATCAATATTCAGCTTAGGAGGTCTGACGGCACACACATTTATACACACACTCGCAAAAACACTCAAACACAGCAGCACGTGCACGTCTATGCACAGAGATACGCTCACAAACAGACACGCTTCAGGCTCGGCTGTGTGTGACCCTTAGCTAATCAATTTTTCGCCACATGATAGGGACGCCACGCGCCGCCATCATCACTGCTGCATCATTAGACTGTGACACACATATTCTTCAACACACACGCGCACTATTGTTGGCGTTATAAAAGATTATAGTCCACAAAGACTAAGATGGCTGTGATTAACATCTTCTCCTTTCTTTGCCAGAGACAAATATATACAAACTCACACACACGCACATATATGGACACACCAACACACACACACTTGTATCTCCTGACCTGCAGCTACAGCTTATTGGATGGATGTCAGCTTATGGCGCCGTATGTATTGTGGTTATTGTTATTCTAATGACTGACTGAAACAACAGTATGGAAACCAGGGGAGAAGGAGCTTGTGTCTTCAGATAATCCGACTGTCCACACTCTATGCACACCGATTGGTCACAGTTGGGCGTCTGCCAAGTCAGATAGCACACCATGTAAGTGTGTACGCTGAGCTGTGTGATCCTGTGTGAGTGTGTGTGCAAGAAAGAGTGCGAGGGGTGGTTGATTTGACATGTATGAATCCAAAACTACGCTTACATGTGCTGCTGTTTATGCATGTTTGATATGACTGCCGTTAAGATCTTTGACCAGCTTAAACAGAAGAAAAAACAAGCCTCATTTGTACAAGAAGTTCTAATAATTAAAATAATAATATGCAACTTTTTTTAAATAACGTTTTTCCTAATAATGTTACAAACAGGTTTACCAAAGAAAAATGAAGGCAGACTGGGAAGGTAAAATGAGAAAAGGGTCAAGGATATGAACACAGAAGAGGAAAAGACAATTAAATGAAATGAATAAAATCAAATAAATAGGAATACAAACCTAAAAACTTACAAAGTCTGAACAGATGAAGAAGATGTCATGGATATACGGGGGTGGCACAAATCTAATTCACGCGGTGGGGGGGGCTGAAAGCTGTCCTTGGCTCCTCTCTTGTCTAAAACATTACTTAGCTCCACTGGTATCTATACCCATGCAGATAGTAGCTTAAAATAAAGCATGAAAGCTTAAAATAATGTCAAGTTTACTGTAGATACTGTAGAATACAGAGAACTCAGGCTTCTCAATAACATTGCTTCATTCTTTTTGTAATTTTTCCATGTTGTGAGCACCTCCACTGCACTGCAGCAGGATATTTCCAATCCTGGGCAAATAAAACCTAAACTATCAGCAGGGAAATGATATCATTTGGGGGAACCGGCATTTGATTTCCTCTATTTTGGCTTTAATTGCTTGGTAGATGCCGAACTTTCTCTATTGAACACCCTTTCCCTAGTATATACACACACACACACACACACAACTAACACACAGTAAACTCTGTACACAAGCCCATCCACTGAAGTAAACATAATTCAATTGCATATCTGGCTAACATGATTCAATTACACAGAGGCATTTAAACCAATCACTCCCATGGTCTTCATTCAAATCAGTGACATCATTCTGACCATTTGTGGCACCACTTAGGCAGTAATGAGCCAAATGAAAACGGAAATGTGGCACTGAGAACATCACAACAGGCTACGGAGGGTTAACGAGTTAAATGGGGGCTCTGTTTTTATTGTTTGGATTAATTGACTCGTGCATCTCTGGCGAACAAACAGACGAACAGATGAGCGCTGCATTAGCGGTATCGCTGAGCACTTCCCTAACTTGAAAGGGGAAACGATGTCAGGAAAAAAAAAAAAACAAGCTCATGATGTAAAAGTGGTTAACTGCACCCAGAACAGAACTAATTATCAGAGGGAGATGATCGAGAGCCATTTGGTGTAAGCTTGAGGTTAAAGATGTAAAACGGACCACATACAGTAAACAACTCCATGGCCTGAAAATGAGGTCAGCAGACGAGAGCTTTAGCGCAATTCATTTTTCTTTTCATGCTTTGATGTTTGAACACAATTTGAATTCTGGCCACAGCACTGGTCTCTGAACTTCCCCTATGTTGTCAAGAAAATTTATTGTTTCGTGGTTGATGTCTTGACCCTATTTAGCATACAGATACACACGGAAAGGCGGCGCAAAGCACGGAGAAAAAAGTATCTCGGCTGTCAGCAGACTTTAAAATGGCAACAGTTATTAGCTTTGAAATGTTAAAAGGCATCATAGCATGCAGAGTTGCTTTACAGTAAGTGGTTCCATCACTTAAGTGGAAGTTAATTGTACCCTGCATGCATGGCCTGCATACAGTACTTTGCTTTCCACTGTGACTCAACCGCCTGTGTGAAAAACTCAAAAACCGCATGAGGTGATACTAGAGCAATAAGAAAAACAAAGCACACAACCTAAGGACTAATCCACTGACTCCCACAAGGGGAGAGGGTGATTGGAATGGCTGAAAAGTAATGAAAATAATTCTTTCAAGGTTTAACCTTTTTACAGGGTTTAACCTTCCAGAGGTCACCAGACATGAGCTGTATTCCTGAGAGAGCTGATGGATGTTTTATTTACGGGCCAAGGTGAATAATCTTGAACTGTCTTCACTGCTTTTCTCATACATTCAACTTTTATAGGCCACATATACACATAAATACCAAAGCTGTAAACGTGTGCATAGATCCTCCGAGAGGAATTTATTTGTGTATGTGTGACAGAGAAAGAGATGATCAATAACATTTGAAAGGGCTGCGTTTATTGCTCACAGATTGGTGAGTTTGTAATCCATGTGCCCTTTCTTTTCACATCGCGGTGTCAGCTTGAGACCCAAAAAATGTGAGCGAGCATCTTTCAAATTGAGATTTTATTTCAGAGTGGAATTAAATGGAAAATAAACACACAATATCATTTAAAGGAAATATTATGTTATCACTCAAAGCACTCAATTTCTTCCGCCGGAGCTCGAGGAAATTACTTTTTCTGTCTCAGCATCTGCATCTGGCTCAATTGTGCCTTTGTGTAAACTAAACCTCTGACCCTCAGTGAGTCAAGTGCCACACAAAAGAACCAGACAAAACACATAAAGCCACAGAAATCTCAGCTTTTAATTGGGTTTATGTAAGCCATAAACTTACAGACAGATTGCATGGCTTCATGCTTTCTTCCTGGCTTTTGAGGACTAAACTCTAAGGCATTGAAACATCAGTTGAACTATGTTTTTTTTTTTGCTCGGCTACATCACTTGCTCAATCACACAGCTCCTTTCACTTTAAAGTTCCATCAAAAGACTTTTCTTTGATATATTTTGATGTATGGGTCAGCCTGTACCCAGGCCTTTCAAGGTGGAAAAGAGAAGTATATGTTTTTCCAACTTCACACATCACAGATGAGACTGCTGCTCCGTTCATTCACATTTGCTTGAACTTCTGTAAGACAGGGCCAGATATCAAAAAAGGAATAATCCCAATTTTTCCCCTTTTTTTTATGTTTAGGTTTGCAATCAGACATATGGTTTTGAGTAGGCCAGCGCTGTTGGGTTGCCGTCATATATTCTGACATGAAGACGCCTGCGTGCTTTTCTGGCTTGCTTCACTCGTTGTCACATCATCAGAAGTGAACGCGAACTTAAATTAAAAGATTTTCAAAATAGGAAGTGAGGTAAGGAAGAGGACAAAGAAGAAGTGGTGGATGATGGCAGAAAGATCTCCAGAGAGGGACATTAGGATTAATAAAGATTCTTAAAAAAAAGCGGTGAGTGAAAAAAGGCCTATGTAATACCGGCCAAGAAACAGTCCGTTGTTGAATATAGTAGAAACGAACTTTATGACCAAGAAAGTGGATCTTTCCCCGCTTTCATCTGAATATCTCAGAGAATGTGACCAGCAGAAAATATAGATCGCAATGTCCATAATGTGTCCCCTTACGTGTGTTAATCAACTCTATTGACCTCACTTTCTCCCCGCACGGCACTCCGATTGTTTGTTTACCATTAGGGGCGAGTGTCTTGGTTGTTCAATAGCCCACCTCCATCTGCATATAAACAATGAAACTATCAGCTAGGTAACAAGAGTGGGGACAGCAGCTCAATACCGCTATGAGAGGTCTCCAATAATCAGCTGTGTTGGAGGCAGGCGGGACGCAGGCGAATACAAGCAAGCGGTATTGACAGGCGCTGGTTGCCTTCAATCAGCTCATATCTACTGGCAGGGAAATCGGCCGCGCTCTGCATGGACCCAGAATTATCACTGATGAAGACATCAGTTGGAAAACGAGAGGTAAGGGAATAAAAAGAAAGAGGAAATAAGAGACGAGGGGGGGGGCGACGAAGGTGTAATGAAGGCAAATGTTAAAGGATTTCTTTTCAAAATAAGACGTAAAGCCTGGTAAAATAACGACACAAACCTCCCGTTGTAAACATCCATAGCAGTTCACAGACCAAATTTCCTGCTTAACTTCTACTCTACAGATTCTTTTAACCATATTACAGGTGCACTAACTTTGGTCTTGCCTCAAAATGAAGTGGTTTTGATCATCCGGCTAAACGGTTGGCTTGCTTTCAACCTGTCAGTTCATATGAGTCATGTTTGTACTCCCGTTGGACTTTGTTGTGGTCATGGTGGCATGTCCCCAAAAATCAGCAATTGCTTTAAAAAGTATATTAGAGATATAACCAACAAAGTAATTCAAAACCCTTAAAAATAAGATGCAATAAACAAGCCTTTTTTTAGGGGAAATTTCATTTCTGGAAAAAAAGGATTTTATTTCGTTTGCTGCAATCAGAATTAAGCAAACCGTTTGCTCCAATTTGAATCGGGCATCGGCTGAAATAAACGTACTGTCCATCATTGCAGTGACGGTGACCGAAAACTGGAGGGGGCTCCCTTTGAATGTTGGAGAGATGGGATCAATTCAAGCCTGATTGCATGATACACACACTCGCACACGTCCACACACACTTCAAACCCCAGTGGTATCGAAGCTGCCAACACATCATTTACATAATCAGTTCTTGTTAGATGTTGGGCTTCCTTGTTTTGGTAAAACACGCTTAACCTCTTCACACATGTGCACGCACACACACACACACACACACACACACACACACACACACACACACACACACACACACACACACACACACACACACAGAAACCCAGCCACGTAGTGCTGCGCTTGGGTCACATTAAGGTCACGAGTAAATTGGCTGAGGGCAGCAGGCCTCACAGTTCTTAGTTTATAGAGGCAAATTAATTAGTGGGCCATGCTGCACTGTGAAGTCAACACATTACTGATGCAGCGAGCATCACACTGATGGCAATAGGATGTCTAAATATTACTAAATATAATATTACTACTCATTTCTCTGCCCTGGAGCAAGGGTCACTGGTAGAGGACAGAACATAGTCTGAAGAACAACGGAAAATTCTAGAAATTGAAAATATCTATTCATATTACATGTTTTTCATATCAGCTCTCTGTCTGCTGCACAAAAACAGATGCATCCTATTAAAAAAAGATAAAATGTGAAATGGGTCCACCAAGCATTACATAATTGATGACCAACTGATTAGTCGATGGACAGAAAAATCAATTTTGACAAAGGCTTTAAAGAATTTGTAAAGCTTTAATATAATCATTCACTGCCTGTGTTTTATTTCATTGTAAATATAAATATTATTTTTTTTTACAGTGTGTTGGACAGTATCAAACGATTAAAAAAAGATTTTCAATTAGTTGATGCCCTGCACTACATTTAGTATCTGGCAGCGTTTGCTGTGTAATGCAGACATTTTTAAGTTCTATTCACCTCCGGTTTCGTGCCCACAGCTTGAAGGGCGAGTTCTGAATGCCGACCTGGAGAAAGTGAGTCGGTCAGTGCACACGCACATATATACACACACTTTTTCTTGTCCTCTGTTCCAGTCAGCGCTGTGCTGAGTGCTGAATCATCAGCAGGAGAGAAACTCCTATCGCAGCCGCTGTCAGTCAGCGCAGTCCAGGCAGTGACGGGGGAACAGTTGGCAGCTCGGGGGCCTCGGGCCAACCCCGGCCATATGGCAGACGCTGTAGCACCACTGTGTCATACTCTGGCATGTTTTAACGACCAATTAGGCTCATTAGGCCTTGATTAGAGACGATGGAGCCTGGGGGAGTAACGGAGGGAGAGGAGGGGGGGGGGGGTGACGGTGATGACTTATACGGGAGAGAGGATGGTGGGGAGTATGAATCAGTAATGATGTGCACTCGCTGCACAAAAGATTAGGAACAGGTGTTCTTTCCTTGAAATAGATTGACCAGTTGAATTCAGGTGAAAGCCTTGATCTTGCATTGATTTCCCTCGTTAAAATGCCTTCCTGTCATGAAGATGTTGATGAAGGGGGTGAGATGGGTTAAAAAGGGGTTTTGAATTTTGCGTCCTCTGACACAGCTGATCACATTTTGACAAAATGTTGGAGTCGCCTCAGCACCATTCTGTGGTATCAAAATTACACTGATTAAACCCAAAGGGGTGCTGCTGTACATTATTCATATAATCAACAATGTGGCATCTCAGTCATCATATTGATGAAACATCAGGTAGTTGCCCATGTCGCCTCTGCATTTTAGGAATTACCAAAATTACTCCAAATAGCCTACAGGCAGATGCTGCAACAATAAGGTGGGCTGCCACATTCACGAGGTGAAATCAATTTAATGTCACCTTGAAATGATCTGTGGAAGTATTCAGGTGTTTTGAATTGGCTCGGGATATGACACTGCGGTACAGTTTGGAAACATGCAGGGGAGTCGCGAGCGAATGAGGCGAAGACCAGGTAAACGGGTGAGAGAGTGAGCGAATGAATCATGAGCTGAGTAATGGAGGTCGGAGAGAACGAGCAAACCGAGTCAGAGTGAGCGAGTGAATGAGAAAACAGAAGCACTCAAAATCAGCTAAAAATGGACTATGGTAAGAAAATAATATACCCCCCCCCCCCCCCCCTCCCTAATGCCATTTCTTAGCCAATCCCATTTCATCTCTTCAGATAACATTTTCCCTCCTCCTGTTTATCTCATTGTTTTTATGTTTCCTATCGCCATCACTGGACTGACCAAGCAAAAACAAACCGGCTACATGCAGGGGAATGTGTTTTGACGGATATGAAACACGCAGAAGACGAGACTCCCCAACTGCCAGTCGCCACTATCTCTGGGACATTTAACTGTGGAGGGTGTGTACGTGTTTTCGTGTATGTGAGTGGTCCGCGGGTGGATTATGGCTCTAATGATAATTCTACATATGGTGGCTGGATAAACCTGCCTGAGCACTGAGATCATAAATCCAATCTGAGGATGATAATCCTTTTGCCAGATGAGGAATTAATACCAAATGTTATGCAGTGGTCAGAAAGAGGTGATGTGTTTGCGGTGGTGTGATGCTGACAAGAGGCATGTTTACCATCCGGGGATAAAGCAGAATAGCAGGGTGAATTTGTTTCTGTGAGTCCTTCCTTAATTCTGTCTTTTAACACATTCATCAAATGATCTCTCAGGTATTTATTTCAAAGGAATACATTTCCTCTGCTTCTAACTGAATTCCTACATAATCATGAGTCTGTATTCCAGCTGCTGACAACGTTTGCATCCGAGAGAGAGAGAGTGGCATTTTTTTTCTTTCTTTCTTTTTTTTTTATTGTGTGAAGTCACCCTGCACTAATCCTACAGTGTTGTTATTAAGCTCAGGGCCATGGAAATGGACAGGGTGTAAGACATGCAGAGTGCATATAAGCCAGATTAGCACTGAAACACCCCCACAAACACTGTCGCCATATTCAAATTCATATTCATATCTATGTCCTGCTCAATAGGCTGTTCTGCTGTTGTGTGGATGCTGTGTCAAAGCAAAAAGAGTGATTTAGTGAAGGAACAATTGTACATAAAAGTATGAGTGAGAGAAAAACAGAGAGGATGTGGAGAGGACGGAGTAAAACAGGTTGCTGAGAAAAACAATGAGAAGCAGATGGATGATAGAAAGGGGCGAGGCTGTTATTAACCGAATCAGATAACAGGCATGACAGGCCGTACAGAGACCGAGAATTAAAAGAGAAAGATTGAAAAACTGGCTCAGCAGAGAGTAGTAGCGCGGGGTTAATGTTCAGAAACAGAGATTAAGAGTCAGAGTGAATGACAAAGAGAGAGGGAGATGGGAATTCAGAGTCAGGTGAGAGAGAGAGAGAGAGACAAAGTGTCAGGGATAGAAATTCCAGGAAAAAATGCCTGAGAGATCTGGAGAAAGAAGTTCAAATAGGCAATCAGAATCGGAGAGAGAAAATGAGAGAAACTTTCTCATGGGGGGGGGGGGGGCGAGAGAGAGAGAGAGAGAGAGGGAAAGAGAGAGAGAGCTCCAGATCCAGTGTTTGACATTTCACCTTGCTCAGTTGATAAGGGGTGTCACCCTCTGGTCCTCAGGGCTTTGACTGCTGTCTGCAGTCATCACCCCTCCCCAGCACAGGAAACTATTGATCAACCAGACAGCAGTGCCTCGGCTTGTGTGTGTGTGTGTGTGTGTGTGTGCTCTTTTGCTGTTAGCTGGGTGAAGGTATGTGCATGCAGCGTGTGTGCGAGCGTGCGCATCCCCGCCTCTTTGTTTGTTTCAGGGGCCTAAGTAGCACAATCTGCATTTGGCATGTAATCGCTCAGCCCTGACCACCGTCCTCTCTCTTTGTTTTTACGTCTCCATAACATCTTAACTTATCTCATTATTTGTGCAGTAGGAAGTCCATTAAGGTTCTGTGGCTTTGGCTGAGCGGAGTGAGAGATCACAGGGCTAAGAGACAGAGACTGCCATTAAAAAGCCTCAGTACTCACTGCGGTGTGAAGAATGGCTTCACACACTCAGATGTACTTAGATTCAACAACAGTGAAACAGTGTGCTGCAGAGGCTTCAATTACTGCTCCTTTCCTCCGACATGCCACCATTTTTAGGTGGGAAATTAAAGTGTAATGCTGTCGGCGTGCTCTTGAGCAGAGCGTCTAACCCTGAGCTGCTGCCGTGAAACTGTTCAATGAACTGCAGTTGTTCTGGGCAGCTCCCATGTGTGCTTTAATAGCAGCTCATCACTGGAGTATCCTGTGTATACTGTTCTGCAGACTACTCGTGGATAAATAAATATTTATCCTCACATTTAAAATATGCATATATCATAAACTGGCCATTACAGAAAGCGCCGTCTGTCTGTCTGCATTCAAGAACGAATGCTATCAAAAGACTGATGCCACAGTTCAGGGACGAGGTCCTGTTATCAGCAGCGACACAGGAGCGAGTTTATAGTCTTTGTATACCGAACGAGGACTTCCTCAGTTGCTGTTTTTAGAATGGGATTAGTGAGTTTGTAGGTGAAACATCCATCACTGAAATGTGGCAGTGAGCGCCAAGAAATGGCTGGATCCCATGTCTGGAAACACATGTGGACCCCCACTGGATTTTTTTCCCTGTCTGTGGGCTGTCCACTCCCAAAGTATGTTAAAATATTCCTGCTTTCAAAGCATCAAGCCTCTCTAGCCACATAACCATGTTTGCACTTATATTACTTCTCAGACACATATACGATTACATGTGTACAGTGTCTAACATCAGCCTTCACCCTGATCCTTTCACAAAGAGGGAAAAACAGAGAGAGAAACAATAGGGAGAGCTACATAGATTGAGTTCCCTCTCTGGTCCGACTTGATAAAAACAAGAGGAGGGGATGGAAGTCGGTGGGATACGACGGGGCTCTGATGTAGCTGCGAGGGTGTAGTATTTCATTTTCCACAACGACAAGGCTTGGTTATTTCTTCTACTTCACTGGCACCAAGACTACAAATATGGTCATTTGCTGACTACCAGCTAGGGTTGGGCAATCGGACAATCAGCGATTGGCTGAGCCCATTTGCGGTTTTGTTTATTTGCTAAATTTTTATTTTATTGTGCTAATTTCATGGTCTATGTCAGAAAAACTAGTGTGAGTGGCTGCTCAGTGACAGGGCAAATAAAGGCAAATAAGAACATTTCCTTTCTTGAGATTTTGTGAATTTATTATGTTTTTTATTAGACTAGTAAATAAAACGTTAACATATTGCCTAATCCTACCACCAGGTCCCTTTTTATAATTAATGTAGGCCTTGCACTAAAGAAATATGAAAATTCACACACCAAATCCAGTATGTGCTTGGACCCCAAGGTGTTATGCATGGTAAAGCAAAAGCAGGAAAGAATTATTCAAGTATGGTGAACTTTTCAATTCGGAATGGGATGCTGAAAAACAGTGAACAATCCCTGCTTGCAACTATATGACCATCCAATGATAAATAAAGGTGTCTAAATCTGCACTGTGATGGATTACCTATCTTATGAAAGCCTCAAGTCTCTACGAGTTGATTTTCATTCCATGCTGTCTTGAACCGAAACCAGTGGATTCCTGCAAGGTGGGAAATTACTTTAAAACCTTGTGTTATGCTTCAGGAAAATGTCAGCTTTATTGTGAAGCATGTGATTTTGACTTAATGGGGTAAAAACATGCAAAACTGCGAGTGCGGTCCTATATGGTAAGAGCTTACCAGAATCACTACACAAAGCTTAACCAATGTATTAGAGCCCACACAGGCATAATTCTCATGCCTAACCTGGATGCCACACTTAACTCTAACCATACCGCTAGGGATGACTTCAGCACTAAACTTTACCTCAGAAATACCTCACAATTAACACGCACCAAATGACGTTTCATCTTATTATCGCTGTGAGGATATGCGGTCCTCACAAAGGTAGAAGCATGAGAGCGCACACATATATACGAGCCAGCATTGGGGGAAATAAATGATGCACCTGCATGCAGCATTGAAAATTCCTCCAGAGTTGGATGGATGCAAGGGCCTGCTCCACTCTGCATTCATTGTGTGGCTCAGGGGAGAGGGAGAGGAAAGAGAGTGAATAAAATGTGGGCAAGCACAGATTCATGTTAAAAATGACACAATTAGTTCAACTCTGAAGTGCGTGTTAGTCGCGCATGGCTTCCCTTCTTAGACTCACATGAGGTGATCAGACAGGCAAATACTCCCAGGGCCTGGATGTATAGTCAAATGAAACACACGCGCATGCACACGCACACACTCGCACTACCAACAAAAGTGCACGGGCACACTTAATACAGCAACACAGACAGAGCGCACTAAAATATAATCACACTTCCTCTCTCTCTCTATCTCATGCAGACTTGCGTAAACAGGACTAAAAGCTCCACACTCTGTAATTTGTGATACAACATTTTGTGGAAGGAGAAAAAAAAAAATCGCAGACAACACATCCCATGAAAATAATGCAGTAACTACAGTAAATCACTCTGCTAGTGTGGAAAAACACTGCTCTAATTCCAAAGCCTCTCACACTGAAAAATTGATCTTTATTTTCGGGGCAACGCGCTTTGAAACAAAAGGGAAAAGTAACTTAATATGCAGGAAATGAAGAAATGAAAACTACAGTACACGGAGCACTTTGAGTTTGCACTTTCAAAGCCGGGAGAAACGAGCGTTTGAATTTCCCACCCCCCCAAGAGATAGCAAGGGAAAGGCAGGGCCTGATTTTATTAATTTCATCTGTAGTTATGTTTCTCCTGAATAAAACATTAATACTCCCAGGAACAAGGGAATAACAGAAACAGAAAGAAAGACAGCTGCTTCTCTTTTAATTAGCAAGTGCAACTCACGCTCGCTCTCTCCAGCCGTCCCAGCTAGCTATCTTTGTATCGCCCTTCAAGTGTTTCTCTGTCAATCAAGCCATCTTTCCCCTAACTAGAATGAAAGGGAACTCTTTGTCAACTTTAAAATCACAGCTTCTTACTTTACGATGACATCTTAAAGTTGCACTCCATAAATAGTGCTAAAGACTCTAATGTGCTATGCAGAAAAGGAAATATGAAAATGAGTTTGCGGCCTGTGAAAAGTTTGCTCGCGTTTCTGCTCCTGGACACATCCACATCCTCTAAACGCATAAACAGCGACGGTGGGTGTGTGCTGACTTTGCCGCCTGTGTAATTCCACTTTTAACAGACTGCATCAGTGCAAAACCATCCTCACTGGACACAGCTTGAATAGATGTGTGCAGGCCACCAAGGCACGAGGGAGTTGGAGCTGAACTAAAGTGATCCAAATAATCAACTGCAGAGGAAATCACACCAAAGCAATTAGTCCCTGTGGAAATATTATATGAATGTAATAGTGCTGCCATAGGAAATAAAAAGTACTATAACATGTGAGGTTGCAGAGAAACAGAGAAAGCATTGCTAGTTGGTGATGTTCAAGCCTGCTATTGATAAAACTGAATCAGGATTTTATAGTCTTTTTGACATCGGAGACAGTAGCTAACATGCAGCCGGGCTATGAAAACAGACAATGTATGGAAATAGCAGGCTAATAAGTGTTGCAAGGCGAACGTCCAAAATCCATAAGCTCCATCCTGGCATAAGAGAGATCTCAGAGATCATAATATTGAGCTATGGAATCAAGGGTCTCGAGAGCGCTTTTCAGGGGCGGTTGTGCCAGCCCTAACACACTGCACGCACACACACACAGACACACACACACAGACACACATATAGTCTCCTCTGCCTTGCCCCAGGGTGCAGCCAGTCTGAGATCACACTGGCAGGTTCACTTGTAAAGCTGCAGCTTTAGGCTCTCAGACAGAGAAAACTACAGACGGTCGCTGCTGCAGGTAGAAACACTGAGCTTGAAGAGTTTCATTCCAAAACAAGATATGCCCTGTTTGAAAATGTGTGACAAAATGATTGCTAGCATGAAAGTGAAGCTCACATTTGAATGCTACTGATGTTATTTGCTTTCTTAAGCCTCTATGGAGAAGAAGCTTCAAACAGGTACACACATACACAGTTTGTATATACTGTACATATGTATCTGATGCAACCATATGAGAAGTGCTCTGAGTGCGGTCTGGGACTACAGCGGTTTAATGAAACATTTCCTGATTCACCTATTTCTATTGTTGTGAGTTCTCAGTCTTTTTTTTAATTAGTGACTCTGAGTCTACGTTTAGCAGAGACCTAAACTAATATGTGACCATTTCAGATTTTGTTCAGGGTGTTAGAAAAGTTATTTCAGTTTTCCTTAGAACTGGAGAGAGAAGGCGTGCTGAGGCGCGTTCGAGAGAGGGAGTGGGAGAGAAGGAAAATGGATGGAAGTCTGGGGCGCAACGAGGGGTGAGAAAGTCCCACGAAGAGTGAAGGGCCTCTGTAATGATTGAGAGGGATTACCAGAAAACTCAGTGGACTGGGGAGGAGAGAGAGCCCCAGAGAAAGAGGTAAAGAGAATAAAAGTGAGAGAGAGAGAGAGAGAGAGAGAGAGAGAGAGAGAGAGAGAGAGAGTACTGTATGAAGGGCAAAAAGATGAGAAAGTGACGGAAGCTGGTGTGTGTGTGTGCGCAGGTGTGTGTTTGGGTTTGGGGGCTAATTCAGAAATAAATTGATTCAATCAGTATATGAAGCCATGCGTGGGTTTTACACTACTATAATGAAAATAATGCAGAATGCTTAAAGGGGTACTGTGACATTTGAAATTTTGGACAGGTTTTTCACTTCACCAGGAGCAGATCACAGCGGGGGCAAAAAGTTTCTCTTGTTGCACTAAAGTTCTGCCCTCATACTCAACATGTGAAGCAGCTCACTGCAAACTAGCCATGGGTGTTACTCAAACAAAGCAAATTTGTAAGAAAAACACACCGATCGTTCATAGAAAATAAAGATCTAAGTGAATGAACCTATCCCCTAAAATGAAAAAATAAACGTTACGTGAACACACATCGAGGTTGCGCAGCCTTGGGCAGCGAGGGAAGGTTATTTTTCCATCAAATTTAATGTCAACATAAACTGATGGTATAGAAAGGGCTCATATTCAAGGTTGTGAGAGAGGATGAAATTGAATAGATCTGAACTTTTACATTGCAAGAGCAGCAGCATATGGGAAAGATACAATGCTAAAGCTTTCCTCAATTGATAGAGAAGCTTCCCCTGAGGATCACAATTTAACATTGGCTGTAGAGTTTTTGCAAAAAAAAACAAACAAAAAAAAAAACAGGCAATGGTGATGGAGAAAATTAGATGCATGTATATATAAACCACAAATATATTTTCATCTTAACAATAATCTTGTTCAATTTACAGAAATATAAAAGATGTGGATTTTCTTAATTAGCTTATTGATTAGGATGATAATCCACCTCCTATTATATGTGTCAAAATAGCACAACTGCCTATATAGTAATTACTGTTCTTTCATAGAGCACTGCACATTGAATAATCAACCGGCTCTAATCAGCTGATTTCACAAGGCATACTATAATATACATTGTTGAAAAGTGTATACCTAAATGTATTGTTCTGTTTCTGTGTTGAACGGAAATACTGGCAGCTTTGTGCAACATGGAAATAAAATATTGAATGTTGGATATGTATCATCTCTCCCTCTCTCACTCGGTGCTGTGGTCTGTGTGTTTCTGTGGTCTACCTATGCCTCCTATTGGTCTGATGGCTGCAGTCCACAACAATCTCAGTCCCCTCATAGGAGACAGAGGGAGGAAGCAAAGACAGATGAGAGACAGGGGAAAAACAGGGGAGAGAAGGGAGGAATGATGGTGAGTGACAGAGTGGGAGAGAATGAGGGGGAGAAGAAGAAAGGAGAAAGGCTGTGGGGGAAGGGGTGGGGGGTGTGATGGAAAGAAATGGGGTGGGAGGAGGCGGGGGCGGGGAGGCTGGGAGGGAGGGAGGAAGGAAGATCTTATGAATGTTGACCACTGTCCCTCTACATAAATCTGCACATTAACTGCATCAAATGAGGCTCCCCATGTTTTCTCATCTTCTCCTCCCTCACCATCCCTTTTTCCCTTTTTCTCCCGTACACCCTGCACACACACACACACATACATACAAAGACACACACCACAACCCCCAGTCACCATCTCGCATCTGATTGGGCGATGTCATTTATAATGTCTGTCCACATCAGGGGACATTGTAGGGACCTCGGCCCTAACAACACTTCCCCCTGTCACGCCCCAGTACCTGATGGGTAGAAATAAACCAACCGCCATGCCGCAGAGAGAGCGACAGTTTCACACAGCTAATATCGACTATGAATAATGACACATTGCTATTACAACTGTTCTGGCTCTCATCTGCCTGATAAACATTTGGGAATTGAAAAATGCAGAGGCGACGGTAATCTTGTTTCATAAATGCAATGAATGCAACTCGAAGAAAAGTGACGTAAAGGAGAAGTGTGCATTGTTGTTGAACAATTGTGTTTGTTTTCTTGCATCCTTGGAAAGCTCACACGGGTACAAGGGAAGTCCGGAAGAAAAGAGTTGCAGGATAATGTGTGAAAAACTCCCATTAAATACAAGAATGTGCAGTATTGTTAATGTCACAAGAAAATGTAAATGTCAATACATATTGTGGAAATTGTTAAGAATGCGGTGGTGGAGCAAAATGTTTTTCTTCGACTTCAATATCTATATGTACAATAAAAACACTTTAAACTTAGATTTAAATAAAGTACAGAACTGATTACTGATGCCAAATCGACCACTTATATTATTTTCTTATTTCTCTTTATTTACACAAATAGAATTATTAATTGCAATGGGGGAAATGACCATTTGACAAAATATGCATGATATTATTTTATTCATGTTATAATTAAATGAAAGAAAATATTCCTACATTCATCTAAACTGAAATATTACTCAACAAAATGCTATTTTCTGAATTAATGTTTCTACTGCATTAAACTGATAAAGTAGAAATAAGTTTTCATAATAAGTGCAAAATATGCTGTTATTTTTTACATTTCCATGCATGTTTTTACAGTTTGGGCATAGCAACAGATGTGCTAATATAAATAAAAATCTTGTCTATATTTTGCATTTTTCTTTTCATAGTGATTTTTGTGTTAAAGCGTAAAGAAACCAAAGAAATATCTATGTCATTATTTTAAAATCAGAAATGTAAAGACAACAATATATAAAAAACAGGCTTTTTCTCGCGTAGACTGGATTCATTGCTGAGGTAAAGCCGGCACATGTGAAACGTACATTTGCGCCTATCCTTCTGTATATTCTCATCACTTCACATGAGAAAAGACATGAAAGATTGAGCCAAGCCTTTGAAGCAGGCGCCGGGGCCACCGACTCCCTCCCTTGAGCCGCTGCCACCTCCTCAAAGGCAGCTTGACTCCCACATGCAACTCAGGAACATTAAACGGGCCCAACAAAATTCTAATGACCCTCCAGATTTCTGACCACACAAAAAGGGGGCAGCCACCCATTTGCATTGCCATCCTGGTGTTCAGTGGTGAGCAAGCAATCTCCATGTGTAATGAGTGTGTTGTTTGCCACTCTCCCCTCCTGGTCAATAATTACCAGCCCTGCAGCCTGAAGTGAGTCTATTTTAGGACGGAAACCTCCTGGTTCAAAAAGCTTAACTCGGCCATAAACACACCAACGTTTTTTTTTTTTTTTTTTGCTCTCTTTCTCTCTGGGTAATCCCACTTTTGTTGGTTGTGAGGAGGAAGCTGAGGAGCAAGAGAGAGAGAGAGAGAGAGAGAGAGAGAGAGAGAGAAGGAGGTGAGGTCAAAGCCAAGGGAAAGATTCACGTCACCAAAGATCAAGAGGGTCATCTCTCGCTCCTTGTCTAAACATGTATCTTTGGCCAGTGCTCCCATACAGCGCCCGAAATCTCAGAAACTACAACACAGGTATTTAATTCCCGTGGCCACACATCATATGTAAGTCGACTGGATTGACCAGAAACAGTTGAGTTGATTGTTCGCCGGTCCCCAGGAGCTGCTTTATGCTAATGCTTGCATCGATGCCTACAAAGCCAACGCCGCTGTCCAAAGGCACATCAAGGAAATGAGAGAGCAGGCCAAGCCTTTGTGTGCGCCGTGTACAATAAAGGGAGGATTTAGAGGCCTTGCCGGCCGACCGCAGGGGACGAACAAAATGAATGAAGTGAAGCGGAGTAGGGGTTGGGGACTCTGCCATGGGTTGGGTGAAGTGTGTGTGTGGGGGGGTGACTGGCTAATGCACCCCCTCCATAACCTCCCTACCAGCCCCGTCATCGCAGGACAGCCCATATATAACGCAGACACGTTTGGTCTCTCCAAAAGGTCACAAAAGGGTAAAACTTAAGAGGAAAGATGAGAGCACTGCTGTCATAAAAAAAGAAAAACGTGTGTAAGGGGAGAATAAGTGGCTATTCCTCTTAAGCCGCGGATAAAATATTTCAGATTCAACGATGCAGTGTCCTGGCCACCAGGGTTCTGGATTTATTGCTGGGGTCAAAACTCAGTGCCGATCAATAGTCAATCAGAGGTATCAAACACCAATTATATGAGGACAATATCCAGACGTACTGCACTGATTTATCGTCCTATATTTGTTATTTCTCAGCAGAATATGTCTGGAGTCTTGATATTAAAAATCTCAATACAAATCTTTTGATCAGAAGAATTATACTTTTAATGGATTCATTTAGTTAGATTTTAATTAATCATGTAAATTTTGTAAATCATGAATAATGAATCCTAAGCAAACCTAATGACACTAATACAAAAATGTTAATGTCCTTTATTTACTTTTGTATAAATTAATTTAAAAGCAAAAACTACAGATGCATGCTTTGACAGATCTTTTTCAGTTCATTTTTACCTACAAACAAAACTTCAAATAAATCTGGTTATTTATCCTAGTATTTCATCTGGTGTGTAAATAAATGTGACGGAAAAGCAAAAATGAAAAATTGAGCAGTGCCTCAATGTATCTGCACAAAGTAGAGACCTCACAGATCTGCTTTCAAGACAGGGGAAAAAAAAAAAAACAGTTACTGGGGGGCTGCTGAAGAAATGTGGTGTAATGGAAGCACTTAATAGACATGAGAGGTTTATACTTGAAAGCCCCATCATCCCCCTTAATGCATATCCATTTGTTTATTGAAAAGGGTCTTCATTAAAAACAAGTTGGAACCGGGAAGAAAAATGAAAAATAATAATTATGTTGATGGCTTAAAAATCGCATCAAAATTAAGATATTTATCAGAAGCAAGTGCACTGTAATCCCCTAAGTGCTTAGTGAAGTTCTAGTTTATAATGCCCCAGTCACAACAAAAGCAAAAACAAAAGCAACTCTCAAAGAATCTCCTCTATTCCTCCTCTCTCTGCTTTGTTTCACCATCCAGCTCTCTCTTCATTCAGGCTCTCTCTGTTTCTTTTTTTTTTTTTTGCCTTTTCACTGCCTTTTTTATTCACAGAAAAGGGTCTAATTGCACCTGAAAAGGAGAAAGGGGAGCAAAAGGAGAACATCCTCAATAGCAAATCTCTTAGAGATTGAATTTGGAATTTCCTCTCGTTTTTTCTTTTTTTATTATTATTATCGCTTTCTCTTTTAAATTTCAAGGGCGTTTGGACGGTGTGTCTATCTGTCAGGCACAGAGGCTCTTGTTCCTTTTCCTCTCTACGTCTCCTGACGGCTTACCACAGCCCAGATATGCATCTCCTGACCTGTATGTTAAATTCATAGTTTCACCAGTGACATCAGCAATGCCCGGACAACTGAAGGAAAAAATGGTGTATGTGCATATATATATATATATATATATATATATATATATATATATATATATATATATATATATGTGTGTGTGTGTGTGTGTGTGTCATGGGGGGTGGGGTGGGCCATGGGGTGATTTTTCTGCCCCCGTAACCATGACAACCCTCATCTCTAGAGCGTTGGAAGGGAAGGGATGGTGACTCTCACACTCAGGGAGATTCTGATGTCTGAGTTCCCCCTGATTTCTTTTGTTGTGCATTTATTGTGTGTGTGTGTGTGTGTGTGTGTGTGTGTGTGTGTGTGTGTGTGGTGCACACTATTTAATCAAATTTCATTTTATTTATTCAACAGTATTTAATTATATATAGCCTGAACTGTCAGGCCTAGTCAAAACTTCATTTAAAAAAAACATGTTTTATTTTGACTGGACAGGCTCAGCTAGATAGAAACAAAATAAATGCATGTTATTGATTAATCCAAATCATCCAAAATAAAATATTTAAAAGACTGTCTAAATTCTTTATTTAATATTTTCTTCAGAATTGCTGCTGATGAGTCAAAGGTTTCTAATGAAAGCATAATAAAATAAAATCTTATCTTTGCTTTCCCTGTCACCAAATGCAACATACCTAAATTGCATCTCCAGCCATGAACCCTTCTCAGATCAAATTCTATATGGCCATTCTCTGAATTCATATTCAACGCAGCCCATCGTACATAGGCAGGAATCCAGATAGAGGAATATGAATGTCAGAGGGAACATTTTAATCATTTGGCAGGGTTGGAAGCCCAATCTCCAAACATCCACATTTTGACACACAATCTCCCTCTCTCTTCCCGCCCTCCCTCCCCTCTATCCTCTGGTTTCATCATCTCATCTCACACCCTTCGTGTCTCAGGGACCTATTAAATCCCCCCTCCCTCCCTCACCACTACACCTCTCTCTCTCCCTCTCTCTCTCTTTCTCTCTCTCTCTCTCAAATGTCACCTTCATTTTTCTGTTCATATTCTCAGACTGGAGCTCCCTGTAGATGGTTTAATTTTTCTGGCCCTCACCACCACCTCCACTGCCCACTGTGCTCACTGTGGTCTCTAGCAGGGCATGATGAGGCCTGTGTTTGTGTGTGTGTGTAACAGTGTGCGTGCATAAACGTGTATAACAAGATATTGTTATGACTGATATTGTTTCCCCTCTTTCCCTAAACCCTTTTTATGTGGGGATCGTTTAAGAACAAGAACTGCACTTCATTTTAATCTTTTCAACCATCAACAAACTGACAAAATAGCCGCTATCCTTATTTGCCCCCAACTGGATCAAAGTTTTCTTAACTACAGTCTCATGTTGTAATGGATTAACTGTTCATAAAAAAACAGCACTACAAATGGTTTGCGTTAGCATCTATACTCGCAGGCTTGCAGAGTTTTGGCCGGGCAGAGTCCTTTGTCTGCCAGGCCTTGTGGAGTTGATCACACAGTCTGGTGTTGACCTCACATTTTATAGAAAAACAAAAAATTAGTTAAATCAGGAATTCAAAATATGCAGTGAACAGATTGCACCCTAGCATTAAAAAAAATCTGATTTTGCATTAGAATTATGTGGGTTTTAGGAGAAACTTCTAATGTTTCTCTGTAAACCCATGTCAAAAACACCAGGAAGTAACTACATTTCTGATATTAGTCCAGCAGTAGGGTTTTGGTTTTTTTTTTTCTGCACTGTGTCATAACATTATGTTGTGAATGGTGTTCCCGATTGGGTTCATCTAAGAATCAACAGATAAGATAAAAGAGAGGAGATATTTGATGAGATACAGCATAGCTCCTCTGTTTTTGTCGCGTCTCTTTCTGCGGGACACTGCTGTTGCCATCACGTGAACCTTGCTTTGCTGAATAAAAACATACAGTATATCGGTTTACGCAGGCAGCGATACCGAACGCCTTCCTGTTAATGCCCCTTGATAATGTCACTTCACTGCTATAGAGAATTGTAGCTTACCTTAGCTCTCTTCCACCTCTCTCTCTCTCACACACACACACAAACACACAAACGCACGTACACACAAACGCACACGTGTACACACTCACCGCAGGCTTTGCAGGCTCCAGCTGCTGCCAAGCACTGCATGAGGGCATAAATTGTTAGGTGTTGGCCAGTAATTCTGAAATGCAATCTTCTCTACTCCTTCCCTGGTATCTCTCTCTCTCTCAATTTTATTCTCCCTCTCTTCACTCTCCCTCTATTCTCTCTAAAGCTCCCTCCTACCTTGTTTGTCTCTTTACTTGACCTTTCTTTCTGCATCTCTGAATGTATGCTTCTTTGGTTTTGGTTTTGTCTCTCCGTATGTCTGTCCCCTCTCTCTCTGTGTCCATCTCTCCCTCTCTCTGTATTAATGATAGCAGGTAAAGGTCACATGATAAATGAGTGGCAAACAAATCAGAGTGTGTTAGACAATAGCTCTGTTATCACACTGCTGAGTGGGGGCCCCCACCCCACTGAGAGAAAACAAAGTCCCCATTCGGAATAATTCTGCATTACATTTCTGCCAACCAAGTGCAGAGAATCAAAGCGAGAGCGTAAAGAGGAATGGTAAGAGACAAAGAAAAGGAGGAAGTAGAGAAAGACATGGGTGGAAGGGGAGAGTCTGGAGAAACTACGACATAATGAGAAATGGGGGACGAAACAGTGTAATTAAGCAAGTGGGGGAAAAAAAAGAGGAGCGAGAAATTAAGAGAGGGAGAAGAGAAAAAGAAAGACCTCTCCACACCCCTGAAGAGATGGAGTCAGGGAGTATATGAAAGAGAGAATAAGAATGAGACAGAGAGATAGCAGGCGGAGAGAAAGACTATTTGTCTCCTCTCTTGACACAGTGGGATGATAATGCATTTTAATGACAAGACCTGAGACTGATTTTATGAGGGGATGGACAAGCACACACGCACACACACTACCACACACAAGGGCACGGGAGCCATCACCCCTCACACCCTGTGCTATCGCTCTCTTAGCACATTCTTCGGTCAAACCCGAGGAAGCAGATCGCTGGGCAAGACATCATTCCCTGCACAGAGAGGCAGGCAGGGAGGGACGGAGTTCACGGTGAGAAATCAGCAGGAAACTATGGGAGAAGGCAATTTAGAAGCAATCAGAGGGAAATTTGAGGCGGATTAGGCTGAGGGCTTATAGGAGCGGGGACCCGACGCTGTATCCATCTGTCTATGAGAGGCCTTCATCAGCAGTCATCTCCTGGCTGGTCAAATCAATCTCTCCTCCTCACTCCCATCCTCTCTCCTTTACCTCCTTCCTTGCTATCCACTCTATACCATCCTTCCCTCTCCTCCACTTACCCCCGACTCCCCTCTTGTCCCGTGCCCCAACATTTTACACTCAGGTTCAGTCAAGGTCTTATCAAGAGCAGCCTACAAATACAGAAGAGGTAAGCGGCCACTGTGTTGCTGGAGAGCACATCAACAGCCGTGTGACCTGCTGGTGTGCTCTTGAGCAGACCTTCAGCCTATGATGTGGAGGCCTCCACCGCTCCCCTTCTTCCATTTCCATTTGTGAGTGTGTGTGTGTCCGTGCAGTCATGCTCACGCCTGAGTATGTGCGCGCACGTGCTTGACCATATAGGCTATATGTGTATAAATGGTGATGCGGGAGTTAATATGAAATCAGCTGCAAAGCACAGACTGTACCTTAAAAAAAGAAATAGTAAGGCCCACAGTAGATCTCTACTTCGAAATGAATTGATTCAGTCTCCAGACACTATTCGCCCAATTTCCTATATTATCTTCTCTCTATCATTTACCATACATCAGTTATCATTGAGACTCATTTATGAGGCCTATTTCATCTTTAGAGAATTCTCAGATGATAGAAAACTGATCTCTTCTGCTTTGGTATTACTTTTGACTGTGGCCCAATCTCAGAGCGGGCAGAGCTGAAATTGCTTTAATATTCTCTCAGTTTCAGCGTGTTGCTGGCATAGTACTTTGTATTACAACAGCACAGTCATAGGGTTGACTAACAAGAAAAAAATCAAGTTAACTTTAAATGTTTAAACTTTATAAAGTAGTCCCTGTGACCCCTCGCAGTGCTCACGGGCAAAGCATCGAAGTCCAGTGGGCCAACGCAAACAAACAAGCCTGTGAATGTAATTCCCAAGTGTGAGTGTGAGTGTTTGATTAACCTCTAATTGCAGCTACCCCCCCAAGCCGTTAAGGCTAATAACATTTTTTAGTTAATCCTTCTTGTTACATGAAACGCTCTGTTTGACTAAACTGACTTCCACACTTCCCAGAATTAATTGGTAAAATTAGCAGAAAGGATCAAGTTGAAAATGGAAGTTTACTTGCAGTAAATGTGTTTGAAGCAGTTTTTATTCAGTTTGCTGTCTGTCTTTTGGTCTTTTGCCATCAATTTACAATGTACGAGGTTCACTCAGTTTGCACAGTGTCACTATTTGCGCTGGCTGATATGGCTGAAAAAAACACATTTTCCAATGCAGATATATATCCTGATATGGCAAAGGAATGAAATTAATGTAAAATGCAATGAAATGTAATTTTTAATCACAGTTTGTTTGGAATCATTCATTTGGACAACATAAATTTGTTCATTAACCACATCAATCAGCTGGCACTAAGGTAACCAAAGCATGGCACTTGGCATTTGCTATTAAGTGTTTGAGTGCAAGAATCTCTTTCCAGTTTGCCATTTATAGCTCCAAATAATGAACAAAGTTTCACTGTGGCTAGCGACAGGGCCTCATGAACAGTGTTTATCCTTCTCTACGTGATGATTTCAGCTAAATGTTACTGTCATTAGCAGATGTTGGCTCATAGCTGGGAGGCACTGGTGATGCTCAACGGTTAGCATTAAACTGTTAACGAAGCGCATGTGAAGCCATGCATACATGACATTTATTACATTAAACAACAACACCCGGGTGCTGCTTAGAGCAAGACACTGATCCCTTGTTAGATAATGCATAATTACCCCAGACATCATAAAACTGGTACACAGACACATGCACACACATGCACGCTAACACATGCAGGAGGAGTCACCTTAACACAAGCACACGTGCATATGTACACACATATACACAGCTAACGATTGACTAAAACAATTGACTATATTGGATTTGAATCATTTATAAATTAAAAAAAAACATAGGTGACATTGTGTCCACACACACACACACACACACATACACATACACACAGTCAAATGCTCTGACCTAAAGCACATTTTCTATAGTGCTGTATTTATGAACAGCATGTGGTGCGTGTTTCTATTCAAACCACGTTACAATACAGTCACACTCTCACATTGGTACTACAGAGATCGTTTAGTGGAAATACCTTGTTTTTTTTTATTATACTGTTCATTTGCTGTGTTCAGTTTTTATAAAGTCAGATACAGATCTTAATTTGCCACAAACTATTGATTGTAAAGGGTCCAGTTATTACAACTGAAGCATATATAACAAAAGACAATGTAAATTAGGGACGATAAGTGATTAAGATTTTGTTCCTTTGTTTCATAAGTTGGAAAGTTTGCATTAGAAGAAAACTGTTGGTACTTTTAAATGATATTGTTTTTATGTCGTCAACTTGTTATTGTCCCTGTTCTTCCTGAAATAAAAGATTTAAGATGCAGCTCGATTTGCATGTTGCTAAGTGGTAAACATTGTTTGGCTATCAAAAGGATCCAAAGCCAGCAGTCACGCTAGGAGTTTAAGAGATCCCTATTTCTTTGTATGCCTTTGGGCTACAGTGATAGTGATCTCCTGCTGAGATGGAATTAACCATAAACTCATTTGCAGTGCCATGACCTGGATTATGGGAAAGGTGGGTCATGACAGATAGGACATTGTCCTTATTAATATTCAATAAAACAATGGAGGATGATACGCTAGAAAATCAAAGGCTCAGCAGGTGGGGACTCTTCTAAGTTCTGTTAGCATTGAAAAAGATAAAGGATTACCGTGGTGATTATCACTATCTTCCAAAAAAAAATAAAAATACTGAAAAAACTAAACAAACACAACAACTTAAATCCATTCAATGCATTTGTGAAAATACAGACAGTAAAAGTTGAAACTAATTGCAGAAATAAGTCACTTGGAGTGCAGTAAATAATATATTCTTGGTATAAATTTCTTCCCCCCTAAGAGAAAATGCGAACTCTTTTTTCTCGGGAGAAAATAAATTGTGTCCTTTTTTATTTATTGCTCCATCTCGTGTACAAAACAACAAATCCAAAACCTTAGCGGTACACCTTTTTAAAATGACAGTTACATGTGCCACCTCTTAAATGAGACAGCTTAAATGACTCTGAGGGGCAGATTGCTTCCAGCCAAGACCTGCCTACAATATATTTGCGATGCTGTATATTCATTATTAAAGAATCACCAGATGTTTATGTGATACAGGAGATGGAAAATACAGAGAGGTGGGGAAACAGAGAAAGAGTGTGCATAGCATGTGGAGGCCATTATTTTTGGCGTGCTCCAAGGCTGGGAGAATTAGAAAATATCATTCTGTCAGGGTGATTTGATAGTGCGATGAAAAATGTCAGAAGTGGAGATGACAAATCATGGTGCTGAGGAGAGGGGACTGGGAGACAGGGGATGTCATTTGTCATGAGTGCCATTTGACTGCACCCCCTCTCCTCCTCCCTCCTCCTCCATCTGCCTCCTCTTCCACATCTCACCCTTTCTCTCGCGCCCCTCACTCCTCAACTTCCTCCTCTTTTACCTCCTTCGTTGTCTGCCTGTCTCTCCCTTCCTTTCTCTTTTCATTGTAATGATCTATTTGAACACATTCTACCAGCTCTCATCTTTCTTCATCCTCCCTCTCATGCACCCTTACTCTGCCTGTCTCTCCCCAATATTACCTCAGTTTTTCCACCTACTTACATTAACAGAACAGTCTTTCTAACTTTGTAAAAAATTCACCTATTTCTGACTCAGCACACAAGAAGAAGGAATTGGATTTATTTAAATGCTTTGTATCTCCTCCTTATCTCTTCTTCTTCTTTTCTTCTGCTTCTCCTCCAACAAATCTCTGTTCTTCGTGAATGGAAAGGGTTACACTGGCATTCAGTGCAAAACGCACACACATGCACAAATGCACAAATGTAGACATGAAGCGTGCACCCACACACTTCATATAAATACATACAAGCGCACATATGCACGGTCAAAATGTCAAGCCTGGTGACATTTCAACATTTCATCTTGAGTGCAGTCCGTCTCTGATCTTTAAAAATAGGTTAGTAATCCAAGTAGTACCATAAACATTGCAGTCATTTTTTTTTTATTTAGAAGCCTTTTTATTGGTTTTAGGCAAAAACAAAAATAATATGATGTGTGGCGACTGAATCGAAAAGAAAGTGTGCATATTGTGCCATCCTCTGTGCTCCAATGCAGCGTCATCTGCGGTGATTATCTGGAATACACTTTGAAAATTCACTCATACTCCTACTTCTCCTGCTGATTGTCTCTGCGTCTCCCTCATTGCCCTCAATTCACCCTTTCTCTCCTCCAGTATCTCTTGCCCTCCTTCCCTCACCCCATACTCCCCCCTTGTTCCCCTCCCCTTTCCCCCTCCTTGGCCTATGAAACCCCTCCTTCCACTGTAGCCTCAAGGTGCTATGTATCTGTGTGTGTGTGTGTGTGTGTGTGTGTGTGTGTGTGTGTGCGTGAAAGAGAGCACATTAGAGAGAAAAAGAAGCAGCATGTATTCCTGTATGTGTATGTATGTTTATCTGTGTGCATTTTTGCATCTGATGCAGGGGAGCGGGGGTGTGGGATGGGTGGGTGGGTGTCGGGGGGGGGTTGCTGCTTTGTTGGGTCTGGCCAACCTCAGTGTAGCGTGGTCTGTAGCACCGTCCAGGGCCTTAATGCTGGGGTAATTAAGGAACAGCTTCAAGGTTGCATGGACACAAGACAATCCAGGCCTAATGAAGTATCGATCGGCCGCATTGGGGCCCATGCTTGGACTAAGGCAAGCTGACATTCATTTAGAACAGGGCCACTGCAGGGAGAGCAAACACACACACACACACACACACACACACACACACACACACACACACACACACACAGCACACATCACAAAAGCAGGCTGATGACAATATAAGAGACTCAACGGCACTCAGTTTTAATCACATGGGAAACAATGAAGAGCCTCGTTTAGAGCCACTGGGTTTATCTGTGTGTGATTATGTGCGTGCACAAATGTGTGTGTGTGTTTGTCTCTCCATCTCCCTATCACACTCTGAACAACCAATAGGAGCCTCAAAGCAATCTCCCACTGAAAACAGTACTGATTTTACCAATGATGATTATGGTGATAATGATCGTCCTGCCATCAGCCCGGTCATTACTGTCTGTTGCATATAAAGAAAACGTGTCACACCTTGCAATCAATGTCATCACCATTTTTTTTTTCAACAGGAGGGTAATAACCCAATTCACATTATCTCAACCTATTATATTTGCATTTTAATTTTCTCACATTTAGCAACCTGTCTGACAACCTCATTCAATGCAATTCAAGCCCGGGCTGTGCAACATGATACCCATATAGGGTTTTTTTTTTATTATTAATATAGCTATAGGCAGATATAGATCTGTGAGTGGAGCAGCTTGATGTCATCATAGTGAGTGTTATCTCTTCTTCAGTGAAGTCAAATCTGAGCCAAAAATAATGAATACATTTCTTTTACCTTGTGTTTCCAGGCATTTAGTCGATGTGTTTGTGACTCACACTGTGTGAGCTGGTACATTTGAGGTTTCAGAGTCCTGCTCAGGGACACTTTGACCCGACACATGGCGGCACAGTAGCCAGAAATCACACTGGTGGCTTGTGTGTGTGTGTGTGTGTGTGTGTGTGTGTGTGTGTGTGTGTGTGTGTGTGTTATGAAACGGTCTACATTCATATCTGCCATTTCAAAGATATGACATCTGCACTTGAAACTTTTCCCATGAAAGCTTAATGTGCGCAGCAGCAGGACTCGGCTGGGATAATGTACACTGTGTTCTCTGGACTGTACCTTTCATTCACTGCTGCATACCGTCCACTCACAGGCCTACACATTGTATTCCATTATAAATGTTGTAGCTGTCAAATGTGACTACATGATGTCACTATAGTGGCAACAAAGACTGTGGATCAGATGCTTGATATGTATATAGAGTTACAGTGTATAGAAACTTTGAACCACATAAAAACACATATACAAGTAATCAGAAATCTGTTAAGCTGTCTGACCCTAACTGACTCCGACTGCATGCAAGTGCTTGCTTTTGTGCACGTGAATGCACACACACACACACACACACACAAGCATCCATTCATATATATATATGTGTGTGTGTGTGTGTGTGTGCTCATCAATAGGGTCTACTGTTACAGTTCCCACCTCAGCCAGAGGCTTGGTGATTATGTCTCTGATTGACATATGCTTAGATTCACATCTATTGGCCTACTTCTGCACTGATTGAAGACTTGACTTCTCATCTCCAGACAACTTTATCAAGGCAGTAATGGTCAGACAATCAGACTGACAGACAGAGACAAAAGAATAAAGAGGAGAGAGAGAGGCAGAGACGCAGAGAGGACGGGTTGAACATGAATGATCTTGATTGTAATGGGTATAAGTGCTGTTTTTCTTGAAAACTGTGATGCAAAGACCATGAATTTCCCTCTGTCTTCCACTCGCTTTCTGTTTCACACACACATACGCGCTCAAATACACAAAATGTTACTAAACCATCCAAAAAAAAAAATCTATGAGCATAACTTTACCATTAAAACATTCATAATTGCGCAAAAACTGCACTGCTTGCACTCTTTACTCCCACGACAATATAGCTACATGTTCAGTGCCTATTATTTCTCGTCCTTGTATTCAAATATATTTAAATGAGAGATGTTTAGATCCACTCTACGCTGGCAAAACAGTCTAATGCTGAGAGCTGCGCAAAGATGGGGCTCTGCCGCCCAACTTATATCTATAACCATGATTTTGAGGACGTAACCCCACTCTCACCCCCGCAGTCCAAGCAACTTTTAAACCTGCAGTTAAAGCGCTGACTTCACATTACTATGCCCCCCCACCCCTCCCTTGATCTGGCGGCATACTGTGAATTTTTGAGCAGCGCCAAAATGCTCTCATTTTAACTGATCGCTCCAATCATATGCAAATGTGGCAGGCAGGTGGGGGGATATCTTTCAGCGGTAATTGGCGGTTTTCTAATGGAGACTTCGGGTGTCAGTTGGAAATATGTTTTAAGCCTTAATGAGTTTTGACGGGTCAGATCAGAAAGCGCCTGGCGCACAACTGTGCGTATGCGTGTGTGTGTGTGTGTGTGCGTGTGCATGCTCGTGTGTCTGCGCATGTGTCTACGCCACCACGGCGAACCTGATGCATTTTTAAACAGAGGCAATTACCCCACATAGTGAGTTTTACTGAAACATTTTTATTGTGTAATACCCGTCACGTATAGAGACATCCGCATTCATTAAACTCACAGTCACAGCCAGGTGATATCCAAGGTAATCCAGAACAAAAGGGGAGAGCGACTCAAAATGGATGCTAAATGCAACTGACTCGGGAGGGTCAAATATAACCTTTCATATGATAATCGCATGCACTCACGCCAACTTCATAAAACTCATTTCAGGTGTTTCATAAAAATGTAAAATAAAATAACCGATACTGGATTAGATTTTTTACAAAGTGATATTTTGTGTTTCAAAAAAGGCGTCTGAGAAAAAAATGTTAAACAGCTCCACTTATGATAGCACTGTCATCATATGTGAGCGTTTCAAAAAATATGCGACAAATAAACTGCATGTCACGGATGTATACATACATAAATACTAAGCCAGGCTGCTATGCATTGATTTAAATATATCTGTCTGTTTCTGTCCCTAAAGTTAAGCATCCGTAGCCTAACCGTGATACAAGTATTAAAACATTCAGCAATTATTCATTTTGCATTGGTCAAAACGCAGGGACATCCGAAATCTGCCATTAATATGCATGTGTCGCTATCCCTGCAATTTACAAAGCAACTTATCATTTTGCCCCGCAATAAAAGTGCAGCCGAGGCAACAGATTGCTTTGACACTCCAAGTGGTTTTAGATTTATTGTGCATAATAAACACATGAGCAGGTTTTGAATGAAATCATCCAATGCATCTACATCTAGTTTTACTTTATCTGTAGTGGGTGCATGTATAAACGAATGGCTGAGTAGACGGCGGTACTTCGGCACTCTGATAGATCATAAATCATGTGAATTATAAATCACAGTTTGTTTGGACGTACAGGAGGGGGCTGAGGAGTGAAACTGCTGTCCAGTTTATAAAAGTGCGCATTAATAAGAAATGCCCTCCTGGGTGGTCGTAAATACAGAAACATGAGGTGGCGGCTGATGATTTGGGTTTGCAGAATCAGAAGATGACTGATTCTGCAGAGGGTATGGCTACTAAAGTTTCGTCTGCTGGCAACACTTACAAGGAAAATGTAAAATATTATAGTCTCGGATGCCAAATCAGTATTTGTAACCAGGAACAGCTCTTTGACGAGGCAGTACTCCAGGGAGGCGAGAGAACAACAAGGTGACTTAGGGGACTAGAAGACTGTTAAGTCAAGTGTCATTTTATTTTGAGAGCTATAAACTAGAATGTCATGTGACGTGCTCTGTGCGGTCATTTCCTTTTAAAAGCCACACAGTTTACTATCAATAGGACAAGATTTGTTCTCCTGTCAATGCAAGTGTTGTGTCTCAAAATTTCAAGTTTGCATAATGAGGTAAGAGATGCTTTTAAACTCCTGCAACATGTGCTCTGCAGCACTGACACACAAATTAATGAATTAGTTAATTGAAGTCTGAATGACTTCTGCATTTCTTTTACATAGCCTAATCCTTTTTGATGTATGCTTAATTGAAAATAGTACAAAGACAATTTATTTAATGTTTGACCTCATCAGCTTGATTTTTGTAAATATCTGCTTTTTCTGAATTTGATGCAGCAACACGTTTCAAACAAGTTAAGGTTGGAGCAACAAAAGACTGGGACAGTTGTGAAATGCTCCAAAAACACCTGTTTGGATCATTCGACAGGTAAACAGGCTCATCGGTAACAGGTGATTGGATCATGATTGGGTATGAAAGGAGCATCCTGGAAAGGCTCAGTAGCTCACAAGCGAGGATGGAGCAAGGTTCACCACTTTGTGAGTGTGACACAGCATTCCGATTTTTTATTAAAAGAGTTTTAAACAATGGTGATGTTCAAACACTTTCACTGAACCCAGGATATAATTGTCATGGTTTGAATTGTGCAGCGCTGGCTGCACATGAATAAATGTTAAAGATTATCCTGGACATTGCGGAGGAATGCAATATCTCTGAATGCTGCGGCCTGCAATCAAGGCTCTCTGTGCGACTGAAGAGTTAAAAGAATGCATTTAGCAGTACTTTGCTAAACAAACCTCCATGTCAATTTATGCCATGTGAAAAAGTAGGACAGCGTAATCCTTTAGCACAAACCCAATCTGGGAGATCTGAAGAGTACGTGATTAATTCTTCGGTATTAATCATGTAATTCTTTCATATAAAACAAAGCTTAAGCCTTATTTGCTAAGATATTTGACCTTGGCGGAGAGTTAAGACATTACAGCTTGGATTTAAAATGCATCTAAAGATTAAAAATGATGGTTGACTATTACTGAAGATTATAAACCCAAGGAAAATTGCTTTTTCATTTTGAAACAAAACTGATTTTAGAAGGGAGCTACTGGGTCAGGTGGTATATGAGGTGACAACTTGAACTAGGATACAGCATATTTCCTGATGGATAAGAAGGTTAGATAGGAGACATGTTATATTCCTGTGTTTTTTTATTTATTTTTTCATAATTTACCCCCCACGTTTCCCTTTTTTCACCCGAGCATAGAAATTAAAGTAATACCCTTGTAAGAGAAACAAGATTTGTTCTAAATTTATGCTTCACTGCTTGAGGCTACGCGGCACCTCAGACACACAGAGTTTATTTGATCTCTGCTCGTTGAGGGGAAAAAATCCTTTATGACTATCAAATGTGTCTCACTCTTTCCCCGTGAATCTTGTTTACCGATGCTGCCGTGTGTTTATCTGTGAATGAAAATGACTCTGGAGACACCATGCACTCCTTTGCCCCAACAACAACATATATTTCTTTCATTTCATGGTCTTTACAGAGAGTGGGAAAAAAGTAAAGTGAAAGTACAAGGTCGTTTTCAAAGACATCGGTTTTATAATTCATGCTGAAGTTAGATGCGGGTCTTCAACTTGAACCAGGGGCCTCACCAAATGTTTTATTTAAATTCATTGGTCAAACAGTTCAAATCAGTGGGGCCCTTGAAGGGGAACTGTTTTCTATTCATATAAGTACAATGATAAAAGTAATCACCAATTAAGTAAACAACTTCCCCCAGTGCAGGAAGCACAAAAGCCTTTGTGCAGGTTATGCAACAGTCAATAATTTCATTGCTGTTGAACGCCCACACGCTGCACCACACAGTCATTATAACCTGCCTGTGAACAGTCCTGTGTTGCATAATCCACACACAAACACACACACGCATAATCCATTTTATGTCAATAACATCTTCACTGAAACTTTTAGAAAGTGGCCGAAAGCAGCGTGGTTTTATAAAATGTTCTCATTTATCTACCTCATAACATTAACACTTTGAAAACTTCAGTAAACTTTACACATTTTTTTTCCTGGACTCTTGATTATAAATTCTGAATCGATGTGTCCTTAAGATTATCATACATTCATTTTTCTGCATGTTATTTTTGTATTCAGGTTTATCTAAGGCTACACAGGCCACAATTTTAAAATTAGCTTAAGAAAAAAAGCAGCATAGCACAAAAAAAACACTATTTTGTCTTGAGAGAGTAATTGTTTTAAAAATGTAATCAAAAAGCAGCCTGTACAAGAAGTGAACATATATTTATACGGTTTGGGGATCATACAACCTAAGGTTTAATAGGTAAATATAAAAAAAGATCATTTACCAATTTAATTTGAAGATGCATTTGGTTGACCTTCAGCCCAGCACACAGTCAGCATGAGCATATAAAAAATTTGTTAGGTTAGGGTGGCAAAGGATTTAGGTTATTTTTACTTTATTATTTGAATTGAAGATTAAATAACTTCATCTTAGCATGAAAATGTTAAATTTAGCTTGACATTCAGCTGATGAGTTTGATAATGACAGGGATCAGGATAAACCACAAAATATCGTCATTATTATAGTGGACTGCATGTTCCTCCATCTCTCAGGGAGTCGGTTCTGTAAACAGCAGGATTAAAGATTATTTCGACTGGTAATAGGGCTCCAATTTCAAGATTTCACTGCGAAACGTCACTTAACCTGTAAGTTGCCAACTTTGCATTCAGATCAGAGAATTCTGTGTTATTCCATTAATTTCTGCTGATTGAAACTTCAGCTCTGAGAGTCTTGTTTCTCTCAGATGTTGGGGGTTGACTTTGAAGGATGGGGCACTTGCGGTGTAAAAAAGCGGGGCCTGGCCTCTGAAGCAGATGAGCCCAGGGGACAGCTCGACACGACACGCACAAACAACTCGTGTTGACCTTGGGGCTCTGGGCAAAAGGCCTTTAAGGTGTATGCAAAAGCCGCGCAGACAGCTCAAAAAGAAGGGTCTGCTTTTGAAGTGAAGTGTGTGTGTGTTTGTTAGTGTGTGTGTGCGAGGGCGGGGTGGGGAGGGCAGTGTGCATTTTTCAAAAGCAACCAAGGATACCCATAGGCCTGAATTCTATGAAGCTCTTTGATATGGGCGTCTCAGAGTGTTTATAATTACAAACAAACCCGATCATGATTAAAACATTGCTACAGAGCACAGAGGTGGCCAGGGAGAACTGATCTGACCCTGTGTATCTGTGTGTTTGTGTGTGTGTGTGTGCGCGCGTGTGTGTGTTTGTGTGTATGAGCATGAGCTTGGCACCGTAGCAGCGGGGGTGGCCTTAAATCTCACGTTGACACCATCAACTGTCGCCGATGTGAAGGCGAGCCGTAATGACACGCGATCAGCATGTCACACCTGGAGGGCCGACAGCCAACAGCGCTCATGTCTCTCAGCATGTATATTATGTGTGTGTGCGCGCGTGTGTCTATGTGTGTTTTCATCATGGCCACGTTTCAAACAGAGCATGTTTCAAAGGGAAGACTAATCCTCAGAAATGAGGCATGAGATCAATATTCCCATGTTTAATTGGATGCCGACTGATTTGGTTCAGAAATAGTCGGCACGATATCCCTCTGTCATGGCAATATAGGCCCACAAGTCTGCCAATTTGAATCTTGAGGAAAGCGTGCAAGAAAAAGGGAGTCAGACAGACGGGCAGACGGACAGACAGACGGAGAAAGTAAAAAGAGTGGAATTGGGACTTGACTTCAAAGTGTTAGGACGTTATGATTGCTCCAGCCATTTAAGGAGTGGTTGGGGAGAGAGGAAAAACCTCAGGGGGTCGTCCCATCATCATATGCCCCACTTGCCGCTGTGATTTGGTGATTTTTGTCCGGAAGCCATGTTTTGAGAGGAGCAGGAGGGAGTTTGGGATGGGGGGGGTGGGGGGGTTGGAGGGGTTGAAGGGGCTGAAGAGAAAAGAGGGGAGGAAGACAAGGACAGAAGGAAAGAAGGAGTCAGGGGGGGAAAAAAAAAGATGGGTGGGTGGGGAGGAGTGTCCGGGACCACTGTCAAATGGTTGAGGTGTTACCATGGCGACAGTAATGAAGGGTCTCAGGACACCCTGGGGGGATGGAGGAGGAGGGGCCTGGGCAGGGGTGGAGGAGGGAGAAGGGAGAGTGATGGTAAAGAGGATGAGGGTTGGGGGGGTCAGAAATTGAAAGCTGGAGAGGGAGAAAAAGGCCTGCAGGCTTTTTTTTTTCTTTTTTTTACGCTCAGACAAACTGACTATGTTGACACACATTATGCTACAATGCTGTCATGGAAATGTGCACTATGATGTGTTGTTAACATTCACACATCACATAATTCTGTGTAAACTGTTCAGAAAAAGCACAACTCTGATGTGCATGCGGGGTGCCTACATTGCATTTGCCACAGCAAACTGAATCAAACCTACTGACTGTTAGTGTTATGTTGAATAAGAAGTAATTATGTACCTGCATGCACATGTCAGTGGGTTTGGATTAAAACTGGATGAAGTCTCAGTTTATATAAATACACAACCTGTCCTCCCACATTATACTGCCCTTATGGAATAAGCATGTGGTAAAAGACTACAAATACTCATATATTGACATAATTTTCACCTGTAGAAAAAACAAACAGCCATTTTTGCTATTCAAAAACAGCACTTCTTTCGACCATAATCAGGTCAAATAAATGGACTCACATGTCATATATTTAATAGCCAACTATCATTATATGTGCAGATTTACCTGTTACAATAACAACACAATTTAAGACTTTATTTACAGGAACCCACTACCTCCCCCTTCCCACAGAAGTTCATTTCACACCCTCCTGTCATTCTCACACCTTTTCCTGTTATAATTGTCCTTTATTATGGAGGTCCTGATCTTTGCACACTTAACTATTGTTTGCCTTTAATTTTGGATTCCACTTTCACATTAATTCTTGGTTGCTGACTGAATGTCTAAAATGTTAAAGTAACTGAATATGATAAACGACTAAATGACCAATTAACAACGTATTAACTCTAATTATTACAATAGCTGAATTGTGTTTCACAAGGTACTCGCCATGTTTTTTCATAATGAAGTTATATAATTTGTCCAAAACGGGAGGCAAGGATTACAACTGAACTATGAATCTGATTCCAAAACGTTGCAAATCATTTGCAAACAAGTAATAGTGTTCCTGAGCCCCTGTAGTAACATCCTCTATACAATCATGTGTTCACAAGGTGGTGAACCTCGCTCCATCCTCGCTTGTGAGCGACTGATCCTTTCCAGGATGCTCCTTTCATACCCAATCATGATACTATCACCTGTTACCAATCAACCTGTTTACCTGTGAAATGATCCAAACAGTTGTTTTTGGAGCGTTCCACATCTTTCCCAGTCTTTTGTTGCTCTTGTCCCAACTTGTTTGAAACGAGTTGCTGGCATCAAATTGAAATGATCACACTCTGTTTTACAGCATCCATTTTTTTTTGGAGTTGAGGTTGTAAAATAAAATGTTTTCATGCACAAAGCATTAGCTTTCAACAATGCTGTGTTTTCATAAAAAAAAAACAGGTTTACATGACAGCGCTTGCATGTATAGAGACAACGAGACACACAGCAAAAAACGTACAGAAGAAACACAATCATTATTTAGCTGAGGTATCTTAAACGGGATCAAACACAGTATGTTCAGTCTGTTAATTATGCATGGAAACTGTCTATCGGTTCCATGAACTCTGGCTCAGGAGTTAAATGGGCCATGGTCCTGCTGCTGGTAGGTTCCCACATGTCAAGAGCAGTAATATGTTTTAATGAGCCTGCTCTTCAGGGTGAGAGACTAAACTTCTAATTTTGGTATGGGCTGAAAAAGATGAAGAACCACTGGCTTAAAATAAGCGTGACTTCTCCAATCCAGGATGGCCCTCAAATGAAATTTACAGAGCAGTACATGTTTGGAAAAACTGACCCTTGTACACCCTAGTTAAATAGCATGTTTGTTAGATCAGACATTTACCCCGTGGTTTTTCACTGTGGCCAAAAAAAATGGTATTTTGTTATGTCATCTACTGAAGTCTTGATATAATAAATAAAATTTATTTAAATGCCTTCCTTTGTTAGACAACAAAAAGTAAAAGATTAACTTATTGTCTCTGGCTGCAAGATGATTCAACAGAACAAAGGAATAAGATCATGATCTAGTTAGACATAGTGTGGTTTTATAATTAATGCATACAACTCTGATTTATAATTTACACTTTCAACTGCAACAAACTTTTGATCAGCTTGCCTGTAGAGGGAGATTAAACCATCTTGCTTACAAACTACATCTCATCATTCACAAATAGATGTTAAAAAAAACACACATTTTCTTTTCAAGCAAAAAAAATGCACATGATATGATATACATTTTCATTTGGCACACAGTAATCAGATGTGCAATGCATTTGATGCTGCCTGTGAAGCCCTCTAAGAGCCAATAATCTTGCCCTGGAGGTGATCTTTAGCTGAACTCGAGCTGATCTCACTGTGTGGTCTCAGTAAAAGTCTAAACAGATCCACAAGCCTCTCTGCAGCCTGAGATTCCTCATTGCTCATCGATAGAGTGATCAATACGTGGACATGTGGGTATTGACTAGGGTAATGATGATAGCTGTACAACCGCACAGCCACACACACACACACATATGGAAATACAGTATGTACACACACATACACGTACCTCAGACAGGCTCCCGTGAATACACACACACACAGACGTGCAGTCTCACCAAACTGATCTCAAAAGGCAACTTGGGAGCAGAGATGGATTTAGGCTGAATGAAGGCACTTAGCGTGTGTGCATTTGTCTGTGTGAGTAAGTGTTTATGAACTGTGCATGTACAGGTACAGTGTGTGTGTGTGTGTGTGTGTGTGTGTGTGTGTGTGTGTTTGTCCATGTGTGTGTCATAACAAATAAACAGGACACCTCTTGTCAGTGGTTATTATGGACTTTCCAAGGCACCTCTTTACTTGCTCTATAGTGACCCTGACATGGCAGTGAGTGACATTCATCGACTAGCTGACCCAGACTGACTCAGACCACAAGGCAGACAGTTTGACACCATCAGTCACTTTTTTCATGCTTTGATTTACTTCCATTGCAACTGTGACAACAGGATCTCCCAAACAGAAAAAAATAAATTGCTGCTTTTTAAGAGGCCATTCCAAAGAGCTGGCTTTGACTACGAGTTTGGACCAAAAATTAGGTCAGGGGTCTGTTTTTGGCAGGTCCCCACTGGACAAAAGAAGCAATATATTTTAATGAGCCCCAGCCCCGTGATAAAAGATTAAATTACTCATTTGCGTCGTGAAGAAAAGTTTAGAGACCTCTGCTCAGACTTGGGTCAAATAGGATTGAGTTTTAGAGCGTTGCTTTATCCTACTTGGAGCACTGGACTAAAAAGACCGAAACGTCTGGCACGATACAGTTCCCCTTCAACGCTGGAATTGAATTAAATAGTTAAGTAAACTCTTTCTTCACTGCTCCTCCAAGAGCAACAGGCTTTTGTTGTGACTGGAAGGATTTTAATGAAGAAAAGGAATCCATATCACTTTTCCATTCAGGTTAAAACAAGGCCTAAAAAATGATCTGAAAGCAGTATTTCACCCGGCTGTGAAAAATCGAATTTAGAGGAAAAATAGAGACATAAAGACGACCTGGCAAAATGGAACGTATTTGTAAGGCGCAAAAGGTGCACATTGATCACCTATGAGAAAATGCCCTCACAGCAAAGAGGAGGGCACCTTAATTCATTAAAATAATCTCGGCATGTCTTGATGTTGGTTTGAGCCGTGACACACATCAAGGCATTGTTCAGGGAGGCCCAATAAAAGCAACACTGACTTAACAGGCAATTGTGTCTGTCTTGCTGCGAGCGCACTCTTAGTCACGGACAGTGAGTTTATTGGGCGGATCAGTGTCAGGAGCACATGCACGCGTGCGCGCGCACTCACACACGCACATATATGCACACACTCATGCACACACACACACACATACTGGCTTTAATAAGCCCACACTTTAATTTAGGCCCCGTCACTACAATGAGGCTTCCAACATCAGACAGCAAATTGTTCTTGTTCAATGAAAAAAAACATCCTGTCTTCTTGTCTGGAAAGAACGACTGGCGGACAAAACAAAAGGAGGAGGAGCGGGGGGGGTCGCAAGTGGGGATGTGTGTGTGTATGAGGGCGATTTGTATGTGTGTATGTGGGCCTGTCAGCAGTGTGTTAAGACTGCACGAGGGACAGGGAGTCTCCACCTGGTGCTTCTACATATTGATGTACGAATGTGTGTTTTCTGTGCATGTTTCAAACTATCAGGCGGGTATGTAAGAGTACTCCAGGCAGGAGTGAGTGTGTGTGTGTGTGTGTGTGTGTGTGTGTGTGTGTGTGTGTGTGTGTGTGTGTGTTGGGAGGGGTCCATGTCTCTACAGCCTCTTGAATATGTTCAGTTAAATAAGCCGATTGTTCTTTAAAAGCTTAATCAAACCCTAATTAGCATAGCTGTAATTGCACTTGCCTCGTGGCTGTGGCCCATTGACATGGATTCCCATGTTAATTATTGTAATTGCCTCGCTAATGCTATGAATACTTCAAAGTTATGCAAATTGTGATGATGAGTAATCCACCAAGTGTTTGAAATGGCTGTCATTATTCACACACGCACGCCGTGGACAAGCTGATTGTGAATTGTTGGATACGTTTCTTTCTGATGGTAACACATCGACACACAGGTGAACACACACACATACACACACAGACATACTCATCCACAGCTGTGGAACACAAGTACACTCGCACACACAAGTTAATACAAAGGGACACACACAGGCAGTAACATTAACTAACATTCCCCCGCCCACACACAATCCTGCTCTCAGATCAAAGTGTTAAATCATAAAGATGAGAAGCTCTCAAAGAGTCTAACACTTCAAGCAGGGTGGTGGTTGTATTAGTACAAAGAATTAATGAGGGCGCACAAATACACACGCCCTCTCACTCACACAGTCACACAGAAACACACACTCAAACACACTCTCCATGGCAGAGACGCAGCATGTCGGACTATTCTATGGACTAATTACCCTTGGTTCATCTCTCTCATCTCTCTTACTCATTCGTTCCCTTGTACACACACATACACACACTCTCTCTCTCACACACACACACACACACACACACATCAATGAAGGCCTGTTGACTGCTGTAATCCCATGCTAATACTCCGGGGAGTCAAATCAATGTGACCCCACAGTCTTTGTGCATAAAGCAGCGCTATAATGAGGTTGGTGTTAGAACGCGTATGCCCACACACACACACACACACACACACGCACAAACATATTTTTGTATGAAGGTTAATCTCTCTCTCTAAGTGAAGATTCATGACTCAGTAAATGAATGGCCTCAAAAGTGTGCTCACACAGCAGTAAACAGAAAGTCTATTTGCAAAATACAGCAAATGTCAGTGTGAAGCAGCGATCATAGTGTCTGACCATCAAAGACACACATTATCTCACCTGTTTTGAGAGGTAGGGGTTGGAGAGGGTAAGAGGGGATATCATCTTCATCTCAGCTGCATTTGCTCACTTTAATGGCTAACACCAAAGATGTTTAATTCATAACACAAAGTTCAGTAAAGTCGTACAGGGAATAAAAATGTAAGGGGTCAAGTGGCAAGCGGAAAACTGTACTCCTATTTAAACTGACACGCATACGCCATACAATCATAAAAGCTCCATTTTATATACATGCAAGTTCAAATGTGCATTTTTTTTTCCACATATGCTTCTAATAAGCACGCTTTCAACTGGGCTGAATATAGCCATGCACATTTGCATAATGTGTACTGTTCACTGCTGTATCCGCTTGGGCACTTTCAACTGGAAATAACGCAGACATGTTTAGAATGAACGGTTAAATTAGGGACAAAAAGAAAGTGCGTTTGATTCTTACCCATAAATAAAAGAAACTCTGTTAAGAGCAGAGTTTGTGCCCATAATCGACAGTCAACAGATTTCTTAATCAGCTGCCCTAATCGACTGAGATATCAGTACTATATCCAGCATACCACATAATGTGGTAGGACATACAGTTTCCACAGTGTAATAACATTACAATATCATATTTTTGTAGGTTTTCCTTAAATACTATAGATGAAAAACACACACACGATACATATGTTTAGGCAGAGATGTCACTGTGGTGTTGATGGGGACAGCAAATAAAAAGAGCACACACACACACACACATATCCACTACACACACAAATATATACAAACACAGACCCATGCGTCACCCACCCACACACTCACACACACACACACACACACATAGTGACACAGTCCACACGGACAGCTCCCAGGAGAGTGCCACTACAACTTCCACCACTTTATTATTGGTCAATTTGGAGGCTTCTTTCACAGGGGTGACATGGCTTAGGAGATGTCACAGCCCAACCAATCAATACCACTCTGAAAGCTCAGGACCCACAGCCTGTGTGTGTGTGTGTGTGCTTGTGCGTGCGCGTGTGCATGTGTGTATATGTGTGTGAGCTGCTGAAAGCTGCAGCAGCTGCGGCTGGACTCTACCCTTCTGACCTGTTTACCGGACAGTAATTACATGGGAAGAGACGTCCGTCCAGCTCCTGCTGACCAGCTCGACTAATGAAGTAAAGTGCAGACAGATAGGCAAAGCTAAGGGCAGACAGGAAGACAGGCTAGACAGACAGATACAGATACATAGATAGACGTGTCCTTGTGCTGCTGCTGCTGTGTATTTATTTGTTTGTTTGCAAATGTGCATGCGGGCCTTTGTGTCTGCCCATGCCTGTGTGAACAAGTGCATGTGCATTCACGTACATCCTGCACATACCTATATGTGCATTGTTCTGCCATTGCCTGTGGCAGGATAGGTCTGACTAGTGCATGAACAAGCCTCACAGCATGTAAGCAATCCCAGGCGTGAGTTTCCCTGACAAACCTATTGATTCTATGGATTTCCACCCAAAGTTGTGATAATGATACATCATGGGTGGATTTGGCAGGACAGGCTGCTGGGGGAAGAGGTGGCAAAGCAATTTGCAGCTGTAAAGACTAAGGGGAGACTCTGATTACTAATACCCCCGACAAAACAAAAAGAGAAGGAGAAATATATCCCTCCATCTCTCCGTCCATCCCTCTATCCCACTCTCCTTAGGTGTCTTGTTACCTGGTGTGTCGATATGGATGTATGAATTTGTTACAGATGGATCCGGCACAATGGATTGGCTTTGCTGCTTTGTTAAGGATAAGGGGTGCGCGGGCATCATAGACTTTGCTGTGTTTAGCGTGCTAGCAGCAAGAACGGAGCTCATAGATAAACGCGCTGTACGTAGGTGTGCCGTTTTTTCTTTTCCAACCTCAGAGCATCTTATCTTAGCGGCTGAATCCTGAGGTGTTTTGTAATATTAAAACTATCTTTCACTTTCTGGCTGAAAGGTATTTTCAATAAATGTATGAGTTCTTCTTTTCACACTGCACCGCTGTACAGTACCGCACATCAGCTGTAAGATTTAACAGCACATACTTTTAGGTGTTGTAGATTCCAAAGTGATGCAATACATTCAGTCTAGCAAAGCATGCTCCTTTAGGATATTAAGATGAAGGTTTCCAGGTATTACACAATGTGAACTGCAAGTTAGAGGTCTATGCCATGTACTTCATGTTTGTATCTCAGTTGGCTGGCATGTCTGAGACACAGGCTGTTGTGCTGGAGCGAGAGCAGGTTATTTTGAGTTTAGAATGTAATTCTGAGAAAAACCTTACAGTATGGAACATAATCCCCATGAGTGAAAATATACCCGAACGACTTTTAATTCAGAGGTCCTGAACAAAAATAACTGTCTTTTAAGCCTCTTAAAAATGCTGAAAAATTAGATTTGTGATGCGCCGGTGCAAAAACACAAGTTTGCATGAAAGGCAATAATTTATGGCCCATATTTCACTCTGATTAAAAACCTAAGCAGCGATTATAGTGACTACTCAGCAATCTTCTCTGACATCAAGGCATGTTTTTTTCCCCTCATTCTAATCCACTGCATTATAATTATTCAGTCATTTCAACTTTCATAGGGGAAAAATAATCATCTTTTGGTTATGCAAATGATTGGGCCGCTGAAAAGGCCCTCCTTGGCAGATGGCTGGTATTTAAAATGGGGTATGTGGTCATTTGGGTATTTATGTCATGAGATAGATCTTTGATTTAATAAAATAGGGGCTTAGGCTCATTCTGAAGAATATACAATACAATTACTTTATAACCACCATCTATGATTCTAGTAAGTAAATTGTCTGAGTGTGTGTGTGTGCATCCATGTGGCTGTAATGGTCTTGTATGTGTGAACACTTCAGTTCTGCTGCATTTTATTCAATACTTGATGACCCACATACACACGCTTAATCACAGTATAGTATCTGATTGCAATTATTGATGTACCTTGTTATTCATTAATCCTAAATTACTTCTGCAGTGTCATCTGCAATTTACTGCAAAACAGATTGAATAGGAGAACTGCTAACAGCAACACAGCAGTTGCATGTCTCAAAACGTGCTCTGCCAGGCCACAACATTTTGATTTTCACATTCTGTCCAACTTACGAAACAAAATGGTTATGACATTAAACTAAGGTGTGTTATATTTCTGTGGGGACCAGTTTTTTAGTGTCTGTCTGACAGATAGATACTCCTGTCTAGCTGGTTTTCCACTCTTTTATTTATTCCTCAGTCATAAAAGAACACACAGTCTCCAGCCCCTTTGTCTTTAAAGGAGAGTGTCTCGCTGCCAGTTGGGTATCCAATCCCCAGCCGTTACGGCCAAATCAGGATAATAACACCTCCCTTTAAACCAAATGACCGCAGCGTGGGACTGCCAGCTAAAATTAATTCCACCTCTGACCAGAGGCGAGAATACCCCACTGCTTAACCCCCTCTACACACTCACACACCCACAAACACACACTTAAGCTCTTACACACACAAAGACACACACTTTAGCACTTACACGCACTCGCAGGCTGATGCATGCATGCACACAAGCACACATACTGAATATGGAGTAGTCCTTATTTGCTCTTGCTGCTCACTATTCAGTCTTGATCACAAGCCTGTCAGCAAACACCAAGCTACAGCATTTGGCCAAACTGCGTGCATTTACGTAAAGCATCTTCCTTTTCTTATCTGGCTCTGTAATCTAACGCTGAACTTTGAAATTACAAAATAACTTTCCACAGAAAGTTACAAATTGCATGCAAATTAGGCAGACAAGCTAAATTTGGTCCTCTTTTGTCTTTTAAGACAAACATCAAATGATCAAGATGAGTCGCGAGAAGGTAGTTCATCTCGGGCCTTGATTTGCCTTTAAATAGACTGTCTGATATAACTTCTCCGGAATGGAAGCAACTTTTAATTGCCCCAAAACTTACACATTTGAAACCTATTTATACAATAAACTATATAAAAAGCACCAAAAGATAACATTCTGTGAGGTGTGCAGCTGCTGCTGCTCAGCACATAGCCTGTTAAAATGTGCAAGTTTTGAATGGAACACTTGATACCACAGCATTAGCTCCCCTCTTCAGCAATATTGATTTACAACATCGATATAGGCTGGCTCCCCCTTAATACATTTAAACTCTAAAAACAGCAATATGTCACAGCTACTTGACTGTGATTCTTCAAAATAAACACAATGCTCTAAAAACGCTGCATGACGCGTGTCTGTTAAGACCCCTGGGGTTTGTTTTATTCTGGCTGGTTGTTAAGTGACCTTTTGTTAACTCGTATTTAAGTGACATTCGTTCTCCTGTCTCAGGGCACACTTTGTCTTTGTTACCAAGGGTCGCAACTATTCAAATTTCCATGTTCTTCATGCTTCACACAATCATCGAATCCAATACAGGCTCTGCCTTCTGCGGCCTTTGAGGTGTTTATGCGCAGACAGAGGTAGAAAATGATCAAGATTCATTGCTGTTCATTTGTCTTCACAAAACCAGAGGAAAAGAGTCCAGCTGCTGCCAAATTTGATTCAGGGTTCAGTGATTTTCTGATGAAGATATAGGGGATGGGAGTGGTGTGAGGTGGTTTTTAAGAGTCAAACTTGTTCTACATACATAGGTCTATGCACGCTCAGCCGCATTATCATGCTGCATGTTGTGTAACAGCATGACTCTCAACTAAGGGTGATCTCACTCAGGTTGTGAACATGTGCCTGTGTGTGTGAGAACATGGGGGTGTGTGTGTGTGTGTGTGTATGTTGTTTCTAGGGCAAGTCTAAACTCTGTCATGTTGATTAGCTGTAGGTGTTAACACACTAGATACTGCCTCATCTCATTCTCTCCCTGACTGATCAATGTCACTCTCTGTCTCGCTTTCTTTTCCTCTTCATCACTCCCTCCACTCTCTCTCTTTGTCTCCCCAGTTTGCATCTGACAAATTAAACCATTCTTTTATTTTTTGATTTAAAAAATATGTTATTCAAACATGCATTTTGTAGCAGAGGAACATCTCGAGCACATACTGTACGTATGTATGAATATCTTGGGGCACAGATTTGTGATGAGATTTCAGCTTGTTGCTAATTGTTCCTTTTCAGCTGCCAGAGGCCTTTTACCATGCAGGCATCAACAGATTGTAGGCTCTCAGCTGCCAGCCTCCCACCAACTGCCTTTGTGCCACTGCCACTTGACATCTCCATTCGCTGTGTGTGATGATGTAAATAATTACACTCAATTAGCACTTAATTAACAATGCTGAAACAAAAGGACAAGTCCCTGGGCGCAGCTCGTCTCCTCTCTCTGTACACTGCTCTCTCTCTCTCTCTCTCTCTCTCCCCACACACACATCAGGGAAAACAAAACATGTCAGCTTTTGACAATGTGCCATCTGTCCTCGAGCCAACAGATAGGCTTAGACACACGCACACACAGATACAGCCCCTCAGTGCCCATAAGACACGCAGAAACACTAATCGGGTCCTTAGGCGAACATAATTACAGCTTGCCATGTTAATTACCTAACAATTAGCAGCCGTCTCTTCCAAGGGGCAATCAATGAATTAGCTTGTGATTCTCATGTTGAGTTGCCATAAGAGCCTTCCCATTCACACTGTCCTCACTTCTCCCAATTATTATTTGACACGTTTTCTGCACACACACACACAGTACATGTCTCATACATATAGAATAAGCACCTACATGGCAAAGAAAATAGGAATTAATTCACACTTGGCCCAATTAGCTTATTTTATATCCCAAGGTGGATTGTAAAACCGTTTTGCACCTTCAGTAAGCAAAGTGGTCAAGAATTTCATTTCTCTTTCTCTATACGCACCTAATGCCTGAGGGCAGCAGTTTAAAATTCAATGTAAAACAGGCTGAGGAAAAAAAAACATTAAAAAATAATCACAATAGAGGAAATTGAACAAATTGGGTGTCTTGTATTGCTCTTTGTCTTTGTAATTCCCGCTCGTTATCAAATGAATAATGAGAACATTTTGCTGCTGTGATGCCAAATATGAATCTTAATGCCAATTTTGATTGGAAACAAATTGGTGAAGCAGGTGCAGTCCTCAGACTAATGATCAATAAAAAAAACCTCATATTTCATCATTTTTAGAGGACCCAAAAAGCTATCAGTATGAAAAATGTGCACCCTTTACCAGAGAAATCATCCATCACTGCTCCTATTGAATTTCCCATATTAAAACTCCAATATGGAAGTCATATAGGCTGATAACACAATCAGATTGAAAATTGAGAAAAATTCACCTCCTGCCGATAAATGTATATCACGGATTAGTGCACTTGGATGGTTGCTTCCTTGGGGGAAAAAAATGAATCTGTTGGTGAACAAACCTTGTGCTTTCTCTTGTTGCATCCAAGGCAAGTCGAGCAGTAACATAACACTTGCTAAGCTAAAACACTCGCAATGCACCACCAAGTTCATATATATATATATATATATATATATATATATATATATGTGTGTGTGTGTGTGTATATGTATATATATGTGTGTGTGTATATGTATATGTATATATATATATGTGTATATATATATATATATATATATATGTGCAAATCAACAGCACATTTATAGAACGTCGCATTATTTGATGTATATAATTGAATTGCACCTCTTTCTCTCGCCCTTATAGACATTTTTATTCCTCTCATTACTCTTCATATTGCAGTGGATATTACTGTGGATATTAGAGCAGTACAGATTGGCCTTTAGCTTCTTTTATTACTGAAATCTGAGGCTGCCCACATGCGTGGTAATTCATTCATCCTGATTGCCTTGTGTTATATTTATACGTCAGTGCAATATGCCTCTGCCTGCCTGCTGTGGTAGCTGCTGGTGACATATATATCATGAAACCAAAAAATGACGGATATATACTTATTCACACACAGTACATGCTAAGTAACACAATTAGACATCAGTGCAAAATGGACACACATTTTTTCTTTCTTTCTCACTCTCTCTCTTTCAGCATCACCATCACAGACCACAGTGGCCATGCTAGTCCAAGCCACAGACAGCTCTCTAATAGGCCCGGCTGTCTCCTTCTTAATTTGCTGAAATTGCAAAATCAATAGGTGTAGTCGTAGCCGCCCGCTCCCTGTTTTAGTGGGAAAAGATAAAGTCTATGGGAAGGCAATCTTCACTTTCAATTTGCTCCCTGTTCAGCATCGAGGCCGAAGTGCTTATCACTTTACTTAAAGAGACCGTATGCCTGTCTCATGGTGAGCAGAACTGGTGGACACCAAAGGGTTTCACTCTGTGCACTAGAAACCTCGGAAAACACACAAACATGCACATTTTCCTGGACCAAAATACCTAAAATAATTCGGATTTTGCCTAATTTGTCCTGTCAAACTTCTTCTTTCCCATCTATATACAAGCAACTGCCCTACAACTATTGCTCTCTAGATGTGAAAACTTTAATGCTTAGTATCTCAAGACTCTACTGAACTCTGGGGGGGGTCTTCTAATGCCAAGATCACAGGGATTACGTGACAACGTCTTGGTTAAATCCTTTACTGTATGATCTGTTGCGATGTGTCACTGGAATTGTAGTTTTCCATAAGAGAGCAATCTTCAAATTCAGAGACACAGTCCCCATCTGCACATCTGAGCTGGTGTAAAATGGACTGTTTTTATGCATGCCATGTTTATGCATGTACATTAGATTGTGCTTTCATGCACATGCTTGCAGACATGGCTTTTGAGGATACATACATGCGAATGCACATTTTCAAGAGTGTGTGGATGGTGTGTATTTGTGTGTGCGTGTGTTTTGAGTTATGTATGCTCTAAGAAGGTCTTGTCAGGAGGATCTTTTGTCTCAGCAAGACTGGTCGTCCTTTCCTAATCTCTCCTTGATGCTGCCTTTACCCATAATCCTTTCTTTCATTAACTGCCCTCCTCGTACAGCGCCACCTTTATTGCAGTCTTTCACTTAGTAATTGCAAAGAGACAAGAGCAGGGGGAGGTCAGTGTGTGTGTGTGTGTGTGTGTGTGTGTGTGTGTGTGTGTGTCAGAGAGAGAGAGAGAGAGAGAGAGGCTGGGTGGGTGGTTGGATGCATTCAGAGCATCTGCATAAGAAGTTGTGTTTGTAGAGGCCAGGCCATAATCGAGGGGAAAGGGAAAGACAGAGGGTGTGGGCGGGGTTGGCTTTGTGGTTGATTGCAGAAATAATTTCACATGTTGTAGAAAAGAGCTTAAAGAAAAAATTTTAATCTGGATATTAAGAACATTATATGTCCGAGTTAAGGGGGTCATCGGCATGGCTGCTCTTGGCAGGAAATCCATAGAAATTAGAAACAGGATTTTGATGATGAAGATGAGACAGAAAGGGCGGGAGGGAGGATGGGTGAGAGCGAGAGAGCAGTTAATGTGTGTACTTGTAGTACCTCCATTATAAATACAATCGTACCAATTCGTGGAATTTTCTAATTACTTTGTGACTTCAAAACATTTTTCAAATCATCCCACAATATAATACAATAAGCAGATTTACCGGAAGAGAGGAGGAGAGACAGACAGAGAGAGAAAGAGCAGCTACGAGAGAGAGAGAGAGAAGAGGGGAGGGAATAGGAAATGTTTCCAAAACATCCACTGGTGGGTTGCATTTTAAAAATGTTGTTTTTGTGTTGTTAGCACGAAGCAAAAAGAAGGAGGGAGGGTGGAAGGGAGAAGGGGGGAGGGAGGGGAATAAGAGAAGGGAGAGGTTCAATTTTGAAAACACTCGTACTGATGCATATTTATGGCCGCGCGTCATAAATGCACTTTATGATAAGGCAAATAATTCACACAGCGCATCACAGACATCACTTTAACATATTCTATAAGCAGAGTTAAAGACCGCCTTGTTTGCCGTTTCCTATTTCACAATAACCCCTGCAACAATAGCCCCCCTCTCTCCGTCCTCCCCACCTGCTCCCCCCAGTCTGTCTCTCTCTCCCACCAATGAACGCCGGCCTCACCAAGGCCCTATACTTGGTTACACACTGGCCCCTATTGGCAGTATTACCACTTAGACAAAATCTAAAGTGTTGCATGCAAATGGGCAGAACTGCATTTCTACAAATGGTCAGGCTATTATTATTTGTACTTTTTAGATTAAAATGAGCTGTCCTGAAATGTATTTATGTCACATGATGTTATTTTTATTATTTATTATGTTTTTTTTTAAATACATAAATTTTAAAAAGTATGAAAAGAAAGGACATGCCACAAAAACTGTAGGATAAAATCACACTTGAATTTTTAAATTTACAGTATATGTACTCAAAATGGCACATTTATCTGACTAACAAGTATTTTAAAATCTCTCTGAAACGATGGAATAGTTTTCATATTGGTATTTTGTGCATACTGTCATTTTCTCTTTTTTTCAACCAGACATAAATATTTGTTCAGGTCTGAGGGAATGAATATCACTGTCAAAACATGGAAATTGATCTCAACAGTAATATCCCTCAATTAATGCTAGGAGTTCTCTTTTTCCAGGGAGGAACAGTGCGTCAGTACATTTCTGCAGCTAAATGCATGATTATACTTAAGCCCCTGTAGTTAGGTGTGCCCAATTTCCACACACTAACACAGAAGGAACACAAGGTCACACACTGAGAGAATCAGAGAGCAATACGCAGAAATGGAGGACAGGGTGAGGGACAAAGGAATGAAGACACAGGGAAGGTGTAGCATGAGCACATTTTTGGTTACACGGTTTTGAAAGACATTCTAGAGACTGGGAAAAAGCCATTTTACAAACTGGATAATGGATAACCTCGGCGCAGCCAGTGTCAGTTATAATGTGTCAAAGACGAAGAGCGATCATAAAGTGAAGAACTTGTTCTCTTACCCTCTGGGTGACGGACTCATATTAGCATATACCTAAACTTCCATATTAAGGATGCGGCTATGACTTGAAGCAGAAGAAAAAATTCTCAGATTTTACAAACTATATAGAAAAATAAGGAGCTACTATTTTGATAATTCACCCTTTCAGTCATTTTTCAAGGAAAAATTGTGATAAAGGATGCCAAACATCCTCTGGTTGTGGTTAAAAGAGAGGATTTGCTGCTTTTCTTCCTCATGTTTCATTGTAAATTGATATCTTTGCATTTTGGACTGTTAGTTGAACAAAACAACACATCTGAAGAGATCAATTTGGGCTCTGGGAAGTTGCAATTGGCATTTTTCACTTTTTTTTTTTTTACATTTCATAGCCTAGATGATAAATGGCGGAAAAAAATTGGCAGATTAATTAATAGGGAAAATAATCAGGAGTTGCAGCTTTGAACGTACACAGCACAGGTGAGAATATGACAATATATAGTGGAGATGATAAAAAGTTTTGTCAGCTATCATAAATTTGGTTTTGATTTAGAGGATTTTTGCGTCAGTGTGTTGGAGCACCTTGATTTCACATTAATTTAACTCATCAGACAAAAACATTCCCATCGAGCTCTTTCATCTCTGAGTGGTTTCTCGATTTAATTTCCAGGAAATATACTACACCATAATAAAGATCAATGTTAGTATATGCAATGATATTGACTGTGATTAAAGATTTTATCCATATCGTCCATCCTTGTGAAATAGTCAGAAGTCTCTAGAAATGTAAAAGAAAGATGTGGTAAAGAAGTGCTGAAGTTAAAAGAGTGGAAGATATTTCATATTTTGTTCTGTATGGTCAAAGCACCCCCATTCATTCCACAAAATACTTTCTTTTTGCTTTTGTACTATTTTAACATAACTTTGTAGACTTCTACAGCCTTTTTTTTTAAGTATTCACACAATCATGTAAAAAGATGCAGAAAAAATTACTAGTCACATTTTTCATTTTAGACTTCTGTTATAAAACTGTTCAAACGCGACAATAAAGAATTCTGACTGTGGCATTGGAAGGCAGGTGTAAAGCAACTGAGGAATGCAACAAAAGCAATGCAGAAGTTGTCAAAAAGGCCTTTTCTTCGTGCACGGCGGTGAGATTGCATCTGTCACCACACACGCAAAATGGCATGCGCACATTTATCCTCAGCTCCGCACACTCAACAAAAACACCAAATGTATACATCAATACAGCCATATATTTTGTTTGCTCTGACAGCTTCTCAACAGTTACTCTTCCCTATGCAAATGAGCCGACTCTCTCCCACTCCCAATCGTGGTGAAGTGATATGAGCCGCTGAATATAAATGATTGGGAATGATTGATAGACCCTCCCACTCGCCGCCCTCCACAGACAGATAGAAATTCAGACAGACATATGCATCTCTCCCGCTCCTTCCTCGCATTTCTCTCCGTCTCTCTCGCTCTCTCTGTGTGTCTCACCCACTCACATGCTAATCCACTCAGTCACACAGTCATACACATAAAAACGCGCTAATTGTCAACAAGTTGTAAACCATTAATAGCGCTTTAATTCAGTGCTGTGAGCCAGGTCAACCTGTCAATAAAAAAATGCGCTATCAGCCTCGGTTCAGGGTTCATGCATAGTAGGCCTCAACCGATGTATGCAATCTTTACTATCATTTATATCACATCAAAACATATCCCTGTTCTAATTTATGACAGAAGCTGCCAGAAAGAAGAAGGATATTGTGAGAACTAGCTTCCTGAGAAGTTGAACGTTAACTCTGTCGACTATAGGACATGACCAGTATACATGAATAAATCAACTCAATGGACCATGAGAGTTTTTCAATAAGTCACTGCAGCCATTTTAAATCCCTCAAGGTGTCAACTTTCCTCCACATCGAGCCTTAACGTGTGACAAGTAACTGCTGAAAAATCCATCTAACTGGTTCTGCAACATCCCGATTGACAGCACAACTCACCTCACTGTTCAGTGCGTTAAATCTGACTGCAGCTCTACCGTACCTGCGCACGCACTTACTCGCCTCTTTTCCCTGACAAAAGCGGCACGCCATGAAGAAACAAGACCCCTACTCAAGACGGCCAAACTCGAGCAGGGGCCTCTTTAAACAAACACAAGAATGAGGGCGCGTTTACAATCAGGAACTAACAAAACCACACAGCTAAGACTGGAAATATACAACGCTGTGGACAATGAAGAGAGAAAAAATAATAAGAGATAAGGCTATATGGTACATACGGCATGCCGGCGCAGACAAACACCAAATATCTACAAAAGAATGTATTTACCCGACTGTTTCCATCCGTTCCCTTTCCCCAATGCCCGACTGGCCAGGTGTGTGTATGTCAGTGTGTGTGAGCTACTGTTGGAGGGTCTGTGTGTGATTTCTTTCAGACAGGAGACTGGAAATGGGGTAGAAGCCATTACACTGGGAGAATCACCCAGAGCACCCCGAAATGAGGGGCAGGGGCCTGTCAGCACGCATGGATGTGTGTGTATGCGCGTGTGTGTGTGTGTGTGTGCAGGCAGGGTCCAGCCGGTGACCTTCTTCCAATGAGCCCCCCATGATTTATTTACTGTGCCCTTATCCAACCTCTCCCTGCACACACACACACACACACACACACACACACACACACACACAGACAGACACATGATTTCTAGTATTTCAGTGATAAGGTAGAATCTGCAAATGTGGCTTTTTTTCACTCGGGACAGGACAGGCAGGAGAAAATGGTGTTTGGTGCGAGGAGAACAGATCTGTCACCCTATCTCTGACTGCAGTAGCATCTTATTTTCCCCTCCATTTCTCTGCTCTCCCTGTCCTCTTCTCATTTTAGCTCCTTCTCCAGAGCCAGTGTCTGCCTCTCACCCTTATTCTCCCATCCTCACCCTCCCTGCGCCTCCCCCCTCTCACATTTTGTACCGCCCAGACTGGCGAGCCTAGATGGCATCTCCCCGCTTTCACTCTCTCTCTCTCTGTTTCATTCTTTCCTCCTTCTTTTCTCCATTTCTCTCTCATTCATTCGTTTCCTGTCTCCCTCACTTTCCCTCTCTCCGTCTCTCTCTGTGAGGGGGGTGGGGTTTAGCTGTCGTGGAGTGAGATGAATTTCTGATTGCTGTCGGGCAGCACAAAGCGCTCTCATTGGTCAGAATAAGGCAGGGAGGAGAGGCAAAGGCTGCAGAAAAGAGGAAAAAAACAGAAAAACGACAATTTTTTTTTTCATTGGCTGCATATGACCATAATTGCACCCCTCCCTTTTTCTCCCCCTCTGTTTCCCTCTCTCAGCAGAGCAGCAGCAGGCTATAATTTGAACCACCGGAGCCAATTATGCAGATTAGCTTGCCCCAGGTTGACCAATGACCTTCTCCCCCCGTTTACATTTGTTTACAATATGCAAATTACCTCTGGGTTCAAAAACGCGCTAGAGGGTGTCAAAACACCTTTAGACTAACATTGCACTGCCACAAAAACCGCCTCGCCCCCCTGCTAGCCTCCCTGCGCTCACACACGAGAGTGAACATGTGCAAATGAAGCTGAAACAACTTAGCAGAAGATGTTGTTTGATGAAGTGTTTGATGATGTGTTTGATGAAGTGTTTGGGGTGTTTTGTGCAACGAGGACTTATTAATATCGAAGGGGTTTGCTCTTAACTTCTGACACCGAGTTCACACTCCAAAATGTAAAAAAAAGGGAAAAAAAAAGACACTTGTAGTCTTTTTGTCCAAACAGCCGTCTTTCTTTGTCTCCCTGCATCCTCTCCTCCTTCTTTCCTTCCTTACTTCCCCTCTCCTCTTGCATTCTCTCCTTCTTCCAGCTTTCTTTTTCTCACTCTCTCCCTCCATCCATGTCTCACTGTCTCCGTTCATGCCCCTCCCTCCCTGGGCCCCCTCCGCCGCCGCCACCCCCCACCCACCTCCCCCGTCGGTACAGAGATGGAAGCTGGTCTGTCTAATTAGCTGTATGGTTTACCTTGGCTCAGTGGGGCCTGGCTGCCTTAGCCGGGTTTAAACAGGGAGATGGACGGGCTGAAACGCTGAAACCCTAGACTGTAATTAGAGACAGGCTCACTGAGGGCACACCACTGCTGACACAGAGCCTCTGTTCCACCGCGTCCGCACACACACACATACACACACACACAAGCTTGTGGCACACATACACACAAAATGCATGAAAACAAAAGGTGTGGGCATTAAGTGCACCCATCCATCCAGGCACAGTCACTGGCATGAAAAACACATACACTGTACATATGCAGAGAATTGGTACGCACTCCTGCCAACAAACACAATAAGTCCCTGACACACACAGACACACACACACTGTACTGTATAGTCCGAAATATACACGAGCGCTCTCAATTTGGATCCATCTCTCTTATTCCAACTCATATTTTTGCGGTTTATTTTACTGTGTTGCAGCAAGATGTCCCCAAACACAGTACCAATTATGTCTCTTCCCCTCACCTCATCTATTCTAGCCTGCTCTCTGCCACTCGCTCCTTTTTTTAACACTGACTCTTGCTTCCCCCCCATCTCGACCCATGATTTATTACTTCTTTCTTCTGATTTTAATTCTCCCTCTCTCTGGTACGATTGTATGCTTTGTGGTAGGGCCTACTTCTATTTTCTCCAGTTGGACAGATTAAAAAGACACACCGACCGCAAATCGGCCAAAGACAACACACACGGCCTGTGCCACACACATGAGCGCACATGCACGTCCGCGGCTGGTCTGATTGCGCTGGAAGTGTTGTGTTTATCCCCCTCAAAGTTAACTTCATCAAAACAAGGAACAAAGAGACAGAGCCAATCAATGAAATTCATTAATGAAAACTGAAATGCATTTTATTCTTTTCTAATTACACGCATTGTAGCTCATAATTGAGCGGGGTGTATCAGACTTGAGATTACTTCACACTTGTGCGTGCGTGGCTCTCTGTGTGTGTATGTATTAGTGTGTACTGTATGTGTGTGCATGTGTGTGTGTGTGTAAGCAAAAGGAGTCAGAGAAAGACAGGCATACAAAGAAAGAGAGATGGAGCTGAATGTGCAGGAAAAAACGATATCAAGAGAGGACAGAGAGGGTAAAATGAGGGACAGACAGAAAAATATGAAGCAATGGGTTGCATCAAATCTACTTTTCTCTGGTATTGCACTGCCCCCTTCTGTTCACGCACAGAACAACATATGCTGTCAGTCAGCCGAGCCAGTGTGTGCGAGGAGACCTTCTGTGCCACATCTTCTCAACAAACAGCATTCACACACTAAACAAGCACTCACTGCATCAAGACGATATGTATAACTTTGATTTAAGTTCATAGTTTGACAGTATAAACTAGACTTGGTTGAGTTTACTGACTTCCCAAGGGAAAGATCTTGGCAGGGAGCTCAACAGCAAAGACAGAGTCATCAAGGAGGAAAAACGTGTGAAGCCAAAGCAATATTGATTAGATTTTATTTTCCTCTATACTTATTTCCTTTTTAACTGTCTGAAAATGTGGTGTTTTGTCATGAATTCATGTCAGCACAACAACCCTGCTGTTACGTTTCATTGCTAAATTGTGATTGTTGTTCTTGAGATTAAAGAGAACCGTTCTAAAGAGAGCATGTACTTACAGGTGTCACAGTGTTTTAATGTGTTGTGACAACTGCAAGGCATTGTCATCAACATTGTGCATGCAGGAAGTACAGACACCTCGCATTCTTTTAGGCATTGTTCAACCCCAATCAAACGATGATTAAAGGAAGGTAGATGCTGTGTGCCTGTGTGTATGCGTGTGCGTGTGTGTGTGTGCGTGTGTGTGGGTGTGTTTGTGTACTGTTTGCCATCTGGCCCTAACTGCCCCACAATAACAAATGTTCCAGCTTCCTGATTGGGCAATTAAAAGCAGCAGGGGCACTGTGTTGACGGGTGAGAGTGTGACATCCATCATCTGAAACAATCGGCCCCTACCAAGTAGAGGTGGGTATGTATGTGTGTGTGTATGTGTGTGTGTGTATACGCATGCTATAGGCTCCTCAAACTACCCCAAGCCCCCTGCGTCTCTCTAATAACTCCATGAAATCAAACACACAACTCCTTATTCCCAGGTGATGCACACTAGCCAGTGGCATCAAAAAAGAGAAAAAAATCAATGATGACCATGTGACCAAACCAGGAAATGTTTGGACCAAGGACCAAGTCAGGTAGAGAACTATGGTGGCGTCTGCCGGTTGCTGAACATGAGGCACAATATATGCAAACATGATAACATTTGGTTAAATAAAGCTTGGTCATCAATTAGGATTTTGCACTGATTGCACCAGCTAAAATTCAAGATTCAACATTCAAGATTGCCTTTATTGTCATTGAGCATAACATGTCAACGAAATTTGCATTGCAACCCCCGTGTTAGAAACAAGATAATAAGAGAGATAAGAAAGATAATAAAATACAAAAACATGCAGTAAAATCCGAACAAATCAGAGAAACATGCCAGCAAAAAGAAACGTTTTTATTTCTGATCATGTCATTGTTACAAGTGACAACATTATCTAAACCTTGTAAAAAAAACCTCTCACGATGCTCACTGTCATGTTTGCAGCTACTATGTTTGGGATTTTCTGAGGGCTTGAGCGCAAGCTGCAATTTTTTGTGCATCTAGTGGCCATCAGAAGAACTGCAGCTTGAGGCACTTCACCAAATCCATCCTCAATCAAAGCTGAGAGTAAATAAATTTCCCATACAATCAACAAAATTTAGAACTGTCTATAGATTCACAGCAGATTACTAACATGAATTATATGATGAATGTGCAGGAAGCATGCAATGTGCAGCTCATTTCTTTGTTGTTTAAAATTAGACTAATCACACACACATAATCTTTCAGTATTCATTTGTTTATCACCATATGACATAGTTTTGAACTACTAATCTGTCACTGAAATGTAATTAACACAAATTAAGTGCTGCTCGACTTTCTCTTTTGCTGGACATGCAACAACATTTCAACTCTGAAACCTTTTTGGGGGGGGATTTTGAGTAACTGTTAGCTTACTGGTGAGTTTATTCATTGACCAAATAAACCGCAAACTACAAAATAAAGTGAGCAACCAATGAAAATATGTTCATAAATGTAAATATTTCTATGCAATACCTGCAAATGCTAAATATATAAATCTGTTACTTCCAAAGGTCGACTGATATTGAATCAGAAATTAAGTCCACTTGACTACCCCACCAACTGTGATCTCAAAAACAAACTATCACTGAGTGCTGATGTGTACTTATTATAGAAATTGTGTGAAGGAAAGGGCTTATAGTCATACAAGCCAATATTACTAATTTGACAAGACCTATGTGTCTCTTTGGTATGCAAAAGATGTACTATATTTAAAAAGGGAAAAAAATAACACTCTGGTTCAGCGCATATCCAAGCAGGACTTATACTTTCTGCAATGCCGAAATGCAGCTCAGTATCAAAGTGGAGCCTTAGTCTTAGCTGTTGATTGTCTAAGAGCATAATTAATACAGCAACTAATCCAACATGCCATCTAGCCAACCCAGAAATGTCCAATCACATTTACTGTTTCAGCTGGGGTTTGAAGCCGCTCAAAGCCCGAGTCCACAGCTGAGGAGCTTTGAGACCACTGAGTGAGGCGCTAATCATGACACCATTAACTAAGAAAACACTGGGAATTAGTCAGATGAGGAAAAGTTGTGCTTTTCCACTGAGCTTTTGTTTAGTTAATTCCCCGTTGACAGCCAAGTGCTCCACTTGCCTGGAGAAAACTTGCTTGAGAGGGAAAGATTACTTTTTATCCCTAATTAAGGCAGCTTATTTGCATAGCTCACCAAGTCATAATATATGCTAATGTGCATTTACATTGGAGAGTGCTGCGTAGGCAGTTAATGTGGCCTAAATATGTCCATAAATATTACTTTCTAATGTTATTTTAAGCCTTATCATGCATCTTTTATATATATTTTATGTTTACTATTTCTCCTCATGCTGTTCTTAGTCTCTTAGGTCTTGCTCAATTACACTTAAGCATGGATTACTTACAGCAAGTCACATGACATTTGCAATCAGAACCGAACTCAAAACACAGCTGAAATGATTCATGTTTTAGGTCTGTGGTGGATGTGGTTAGGGCAAAATGTAAATGCTGTTGAGTGTTTGGGATAAGGACAAGATATCAGGCCAATATGATTTGCGTGTGTGTGTGGGTGTTTCTGAGTGTTCGTGTGTGTGTCTGTGTTTACTCTGCCAGCAGACCATCCTGCAGACCAATCAACCACTGCAGAGGAAAGATCCAAATGATACCATGAAATGAGAGGAAGAATATCACAACTGTGTTTTCAGTGCATCTTTCACGGACTGCCAAAGGGAATGAACAAATCCAAATGCTTACCGAATGCAGCAATGGTGTGGTGGAAGACCCGCGCATCAGTAGCAGGACCTGCCTCATGTCAGCAGGTATCTGCACTGTGTGTGGCTTTTGAAAAAGAGCCCTCAATCCCAACCAGATGACCAGGAGAAAAATAAAGGTTTTTATTAATGGAGATGATTGTAATATCATACACAATTAAATGTAATAAATACTGCTAGTTTTCCAATTATTAAGTAGAGACCTTCCCTCTACTATCAACTAAGTGATAGTAAGTAATGTAGGTGAAACGCTAGCATCTTGTAAATATTAAGCAGGAATTTCAAGTCAAAACATTATCCTTATGCACCTAAATGATAATATTCTAAAAGGGAAGATCAAATTACAATCCGTCCCACGTGAATATAAGATCCGACTACTTCCAATACACAATGAGGTACGCAGGTGGAGCAGGGCTAAAGCTCCCCTGACAGAGACCTGTGGTGTAGTTCCCAGTAAGCACATGGCTGTCTACACCCCTCCAGAGCCATTAGCTGAGTCAGCATTGTTAAGGAGTGCAATGCCTTGTGCAGTGGGCAAACAAACTGGGAGAAAAATGTGGAAAATATATAAAAATATATATATATAAAAAGGACATTGAACAGAATTGGAGGTTGTTGATGCTAATAGACTCATCCTATTCATTCCTGCCTCGATTCCAGCTGAAGTGTAGTGGATGCAGGGTCTATGATCTCTCCTCCTCTCTGGACATTTGCAAGCCTCTCTTATCTTTCTCTGATTGATTTCATTTGGCTTTGAGTGGTTTTGAGAGGAGAAAAACACCAGATGAGGCCAACAACAAGAACAGGTATTTCAGAAATTCCTGTCCTTCTTATGGATATTAAGTGCAGTGATCTCAAACAAGCGAAGCCCTCAGCCATCGCAAATGGTAAAAAGCAGGGGCCTAGATTTCTTTTTTTACCCAAAGAAAGAGAAAAAGAGAGACGGAGACGGGGAGAGCAGCAAATGTGGTACATGAAAACAATAAGCACTTTCCTTTCAATCTGAGGTAGTATTAGAGCAGTTTTCTGGTAATGAAAATCTTGCCTAAAAGATGGGGGGATTGAAGAATGCAGCAAAGATGATGGAGCGAGAAGAACAGGCCTTCATTTTACAGAGGATGGGAACAGCAGCACTAGAATAACAGCCGGCCGTTTTCTCCTCAAGTGCTCTCTCGTTTGATTACCCCTCCTGCCCTCCTCCACTTCTCTTCCTGCCTACAAGCAGTGATTTGTGTGCCTTCCTGTAGCTTTTTCGTTTCAACAACAGGAAGCCCGAGCCACAGAGGGCAATGTGCATGCATCTGTGTATGCACATGTCCATGTCTATAACCAATATGCGTGCACTCGTGCCTGTGCATGCCTACACAGAAGCGTGACCGTGTGTCTATAAACTTTTCTGTTTTCACCCATGTGTCCGAGTTAGAGACCATATTCTATCTTCAAAACACACGGCAGCACCATCGAATGAGTCACCCCTTTCATCTGCTTCCACTGCTCTCGGTTACTCCAGCTTCCACGCCTTGCCTAATGGATTTTCAAATGCAGGTACACGATTTCTTTCAAGACTTGACAGCCATTTTCCTTTGTGTTTAGAGATGGGGATCAGGCTCTGAGTGGTTTGCTGGTGACGGTGTTGTTGAGAGATTCTGCATACAGAGTAGAAACATTTTCCCTGAACTTGTTTGAAAAGGCCAAATGTGAGACTTCATGCACATTTTCACATCTGGCCAAACAAAGGTAATGAAAGCAACTCTCTCCTCTTCTCTCTTTCTCTTTTGTGCGGTTTTTGTTGTTTGTTTTTGGGTGTATTCTTGCATTGAACAGTAGAGTACAGACAGGACTGGTAGATGACTGCTCAGGATCTCAGGACAGTTCTGAGGGGTCACCTGAAAATTTATTTTTTCAAAATGTAAATTTAAAAAAAAATCTGGAAAAGCACAAAGCACACTACTAATGGGTAAAAACAGCCTTTCACAACTTGTGTTTTTCTAAACATTACAAAATATTGCAACTCCTGTCCAGCTTTTCAGCGAGACCTGTGGTAATTTCAGTGAAATTAAAGATTTAAAGATGAAGGGCACGAAAAATTAGACTTATAAGATAATCATTCTTTAGATTTTTGAGTTTTTGAGAAAAAAAAAACATTCTACTATGCATGAAATGACTCAAAGACAGTAGGGGTGCAACGCATGTATTCATCCCGAGCTGTGCAGTACAGGACATTCAGTTCAAGACGCAACTTTCTTGGTTCAGTACAGTGCTCGCACATATGGAGCAGATATTCTAGGGCACGAGTTTTACCTGGAAAGTTTCGGCAGTGTACCAGCTGTTGTTGATTAGCAGATGCAAGCTACTCGGCTTAACCCTGCTACACAGTTTGGTCAAGCTAATGCAGTGTTAACTGCTCCACTGTATGGGAGCATTACGGTTTCCCAGTTAGTTACAGCGAAAACGGACAGCTAATAGGGCCAAACTGTACGCCGACGTTGCTCAACTTAGATCGAGTATCAGCTGAGTGTGTCCATTAGAAGAACACGACAGACTGTAAAGCGAGGCATTTTCCTCAACGCTTTGAGGCAGCTCCTCACTGCAGATTAGGACCAAAGCAACAGCTAATGCTATAGGGATGTTTATCTCTGCAGATATTTGACCATACTCAGTTTAAGGAACACAGGATTTAAGCATCAGAGGGCGTGAGCTTCGCTACAACGTGGGTTCACCTGTAACTAGCACAAGCCGAAGTTGTTCCGGAGTTATCAGCAGGTCAGAGTGTACCATGGAGCATTACTGACATTGGTTATTTACAGCGTTTGGGTGTCTTAACTGTTACAGTAAGACTGATCACCAATGAGAAACTGCTGAATGTTTACATTTTTCAAAATAAATGAGAAAAATGTTATTTTCTGCATTTGGTTGCTGTTCCCAAAACATAACAAAACCATGATCCTAAAACCGAGATGTATACCAAACTGAATTTTGTGTATTGCTACACCCCATGAAGAAAACATATGTGTAGTTATTTTGTTCATTTTTTTTCCTCCAGAGTGACTATCAAAAAGTCAATCTTGCATCTTGCATTGCTCCGCAATCTTGCATTGCTTGAGAATATTTGCAGACATGCCATCATTGACTGTAGATGTACAGTATGAAGCCATTATGGTCAGCATCAAATAAGCTGTGACAAGCTGACTTGCGGTGCAAAACTCATGTTATAACCTGGATGTAATTGACTGTGATTTCCAACTGCCCTCTCTGAGCCAGAACGGCAATGTCTTCTAATTAACTAGAGAGCACTGACAGCCTGGTGCCACCTCCATTTGGTCCCCACTTGAAACGAGTGCCATGTCCTGAGGGTTCCTGTCAGACCTAGTGCTCTGTGAATGGTATGACATGTCCCTTCATGTCTCCATTCATCTCTCTCTCTCTCTCTCTCTTACTCCATCTCTCTCTCTCTCTCTCTCCCTCTCTCTCTCTGACAACTATTTTCTTCTAATCATGCTCAGGAAGAAAACGAGAGTGTGTTTGGCTGGAAGGGAGAAACACACTGCGTCTATTGTACGTGTGTGTGTGATGAGAAAGACAGAGAAAGCAAAAGAGTGTGAGATGGGGAGACCAAGTGAGCAAATGAGAGAGATGAGGAACGGAGAGAGAGAGATGTTCATAAGTCTGCCGTCTTATCTGTGTCTCTGTACACTGTGCTTCATTATCTGTCTGGCCTGGAGAGTGATGTCTTCCTAAACCAGCACGAGAGCCCGCGGGCTGCCACCACCGCCTTCACACTTATTGCGGCACACACATCAGCTACGTCATTTATTACACACACACATAAACACTCACCCAGAGACAATTAAAACCTTCAGAGCTTCAGAATGTGCACAAATAAATTACAGTATGCACAATATACATTTGGTGAACACATACAGACTGGTAAAGGACAAAAGGCAGGGAGCTGTAGCCCTGAAGCAAGCTAGAAAGGAGGGAGGGAGCTAGAAAAAGAAATATGAAGAAAATGGACAGTTTGTATAGTGAAGCAGCCACCTAGCAGATAGGAGCCTGTCACTAATGAAATAACTAGATTGGTAAAACCCCATTAATTGTGCTAAGGGCGAAGGGGTTTAATTGAGAACAAGGCCCAGGTCACTCAGAGGGAAGGCTGTTCAACATTTTTATGAAGCTGGAGGGGGAAAGAGATTACAGTGAGATAGACAGCGGCGTTTTGGCTCATTTAAAGGGCAAGTCCAACCTTACACAGCATTTAGTTCAGCTGTTGGATCGTTACCTTTAAAGCTTTCAAAGCCTTTTAAATTTCTAATCTGTGCCAGTTTAATAAATTCCACTTTGAGAATAGCAGTGCCCCAGAAGCGATGATTAGCTGCGTGCCGGCTACTCTGTGTTGCACCTTGTTAGATCTACTGCTCGAGAGAATTGGACTATAACTTTAAGTTTTCAAATGACCAGGGGAAAATTAAGCCTGACCCTAAATGTCGTCAACCCAAAAAGCCCCAAAGAGAGAGCCAAGACTGGCAGTAGAATCATGAACCACCGACAAATGAGCAGGCACGGTCAAAAAGAAGCAAAACATGTCATTTTACCCTGCCCTTCACAATTCAAACTCTCCATTGTGCATTAAAAAAAACACATTTTTCATCTGCAAGGACCATGAATATAATTTGGACTTGTTCACTCAGGTCCCAGTGGGAAATAAATGAAAAGTTCCATCAAAAGTTTTTTAACATGAAACTTTTATATACAGTAGAGACATGTAGACAGACAGAGAGGGCTGATTTTTCCATTGGTGTTAGATGCTTTTTTAATTAATGCAATGGGCTCTTGGGCTCATTGTAATTAATTTATCGATTCAGCTGACAAAAATGAATGTTGATCTATGATTATTTCAGGCTGTAATATTGATCTTGAGCAGTTATATAGTGCTAGTCATTCCAAAGCCAAAAAACTGGGACATTTCTTCAGAAAACTGCCAAGGATGCCGTCATTCAGCCCAGCGTGAGTGGAGCACCTTCAGCTTGTCTTGATACGCTGATGATGAGGTTTCACTTCATTATTCAAAGCTTGAAGAGACTTGTGTGTTTTAAGACTGGCCTGTAGGAATTACATGTGAATTTCATTTTGCTGTACAACTTTGCATGCGAGCGAGGGGTGTGCTGTCACTGAAAACTACTATATGGCAGCTAAGACTGCCACGGGTGGACCATTTACCAAGCTGAGTTTTCTGTAAACTATACAGAGCAGGAACCTAGCTAGATTTATTGAACATTCTGTCCTTCAATGCAATGCCACCAAATGCCATCCCCCAAACATCTCATTCCTGTCGCCAGCATGACAACTTTGGATTGATCAAATAGCAGCCCCTTTGTATTTTTTCAAGTTTTCCTGGAGAGAAGGAGTTAAGAAAATATGAATAAGGTGACTGTGACAGAGGGCATGATTTTATAGTAGCATTGTGCAGTTAAAGGAGCAAAACTACAATATAGAGCGAATATGGACGTGAAACGTTGGGCTTGACTTGGCTGTCAAATGTAGGAATTCTTAAATTCAGGGATCATCTGTTATTGAATACACATAAACTGTCTAAAATGTCAGCCGCTGGTTATCTTGTCACCTCTCCTTTTGCAAGTTTTTAATAAAAACACAAACACCTTTAAGCCAGTGCACCACTTTTAAGTTTAGACATGTTTGAATTCAACTCTGTAAAATGGTCTTTAAAAAAACCCTCCCCTAACCTTGGACAACCCGTAATTCTCACCACTTTTGTGACACAGAGTAAACTGACGTCGGAACTTAAATTTAGTGGAAAGACTTTTGTCCTTTTCTGACAACTGATTCCTGAAGTCCCCTCAATTACCCTTCACTAAACCTGGATTTACAGAAAGACATTTGTCACAAAACTGCAAAACCATCCTTCCACAGCAGAAGTATTTAGTGTGTTTTGCTAAATCTCTGTGCCACACCGCAGGATCCGTCTAGTAGTTTGAGGTGCATCACAATCAGCCTAATTGGACAGGTGTTTGCAAGCCATTATGATACTAAACCGTTGTGTCAGTAGAAGAGCCCCAAAACAGCACGATACCCCCAAAAACCTGCTGAAGGATTAGCGCCGTGGTTAAGATGGGCGGGAAGGCTTTTAGGTGTCAGGCTTGAGAGAAATTAAGATGGGGGAGAGAGAAACACAGAGAGAAAGAGAGGGGGGGATTAAAGAAGAGCAGCACTCTCAGTGTGTGGTAAGCCACAGTCATCTCTTGTCAGCCACCCCTGGTGGGAGTATGTACCCCACACAGAGAAACAGAGACAGACATTAACACTCCACTCCACCTCAAATGACTCTAATTTACCCAAAGAAAAAAAAAAATACACCAGTAAACTGAGGCCACCATCACACTAATACGTACATAACTTTTGCAACATTTACCTGCGTCCACACTTCTCTAACTAAGAACCCCACCAGGATGTGACGTGTGTATTTGGACATGTTAGTCTGGATGTCGATCATTTCTAATATAGTGCAGAAACACTCCTCTTGACAGAGATCGTTTTGATTTTAACACGCTGTTTTAAAACAAAAACATGTTGCTTTTAGCATTATCCCACCAAAATATGTGATGAAAAACAGATCTTACTTATTCTTATTAACAAAAGGTCGTGCAAGTTGCTTGTTTTGCTGTCTAACAGTCCAAACACCACAGATTTATTTATTTTAAAATTATAGAAAACAGACAGTTTTATATGAGAAACTGCAACCATAGAATGTTCATTAATTAGTTCTGAAATGTATCTACTGATTTATCAACTAAGCACTTCAGTCCTACTTGACTATGGTGCAGAAGAAATAATCTGAGGTTCCATCATTCAGTGTCAAAAATGTTTTATAAAAAACAGAACCGAGAAGACACCTAATGATTTATTCAAGCCTACAAGTGAGGCCTGAAGTAATGCAGGAGTAAACTTGAAGGGGTGAAAGCTCAAATTGGAAGCTAAAAGGGTTATAAACTGATCAAGAACACACTTAGCTGGCTGTAAAGAAAGATACGCACATACACACTCACACATACACACACAATGACGTTAATCTCTACCTGTTATTGGATGACACACACAAGCCTAGAGTGAGACACTCAATGAATAGATCCTTATTGATTTCACCTAAACGACAGGCCAATTGAGCCTCTCACTCATGCTGCATCTGCGCTACAAGCTAGCGATCCCCCGCCATGAGCAAACACACAGCTTCAATCTTCAGTGTCCCACATGCACACGCACACACACACATAGCGCAAACCCTCTCCCCACCACTCAAAGCTCTCCTACATGACCTCATGAAGTAGGGTGAGGCTCTTCACACGTCCAGCAACGGTGGTGGAAACAGAGCAGAATATCCCCTCATTGATCAGCTGACAGCACCCAAAGGTCAACAAGGCAGCGTTCTCAGCAGGCTGAATGGGCCACATCAGGTCCTGTTGGCTACCGATGAGATAGTGAGAAACTCTCAGTACTTGAACGAGATGAGCTGATAGCTGTTGAGCAATTCCAAGCATTGGAGAGAGTCTTTTTCTTCTTTTTCATTTTGCCGTTAGTCTTGTTTTTGGTGACTGACTGCTCTGGGCTTGAGTTTTGCCTTTGTTGGGTTTTACTCAGCTGTGTGATTATTAATTAGACTGGTTTTTCATTCAGCTATGGATCAGCTAAATTATAGAGTACAGCCTTGAACTGCGTGCTCTTGTTCTGTTCATGTCCCAGACCTACAACAATGCAGGCTTATTTTTAAAACCACTGGTATTATTATCAGCAGGGTTCAAAATTTACACTACTCACTAAATGCAAGTAAAAATCTACCTTGGCGAATAAAATAAATGAGGTATAGCCAAAATATGTACCAAAACAAAATCAGTATACCTTGAATAGCCACATAAAGCACAGAAATGTCTGTCCTACATGAAAAATTCATGTCTCAGTTTTACTTCTTGCCCAATTGCGTATAGTACAGGGGGCTCTTGCGATGCGTTTTTCAGTCATCTATTTTCTTGAGTGCTTGTGTATTGGGCTTCTGGTGCTACCAAACGCAAGTAACCTACAAATAAAAGCTGTGCCTGAATGCATCTAAAGCTGCTGCTTCCCTGCTAATGTGCTGCTCATGCTGCACCTGCTGTGTAGACACAGTGTTATTATCTGTCTCCCCATGGTCCACAGTCTCTGACTCCACAATAATGTCAAACCTTCAGCTTGGTTCATATGCCGGTCCGTGGCAGGAGAAACAAGTCAGAAGATGATTTAGCATTACTTTTATTATGGATAGACTGTACACATCAAAGGCCTGTTTGTGAAGTGCCCATCTTTAAAACACTCTGAAACTCACAGTGGGATTCCAGACTATCCAGTCTTAGTTAGAGTATACCTGGTTTTGTGTGTTTACAATTGCGTCCATGCGTACACAGACAACACTTGGACACACATGTGTGTGTGCTGTGTGTGTGATTGCATTTTTTGGAGGGACAGAGAATTATACAACACTAATTGAGAAAAAAAAGTTGGGATAATAAAAAAGGTGATGACATGGTAAACGTTGTCGACTTATACTCAGCTGAAAACAGTACAAAGACAATATTCAATATTTCTCCTCATGGACTTCATTGATTTTTCTAAATATCTGCTTATTCTGACTTTGATGCCCGCAACACATTCCAAACAAGGGCCATCTTATCAGAGCTGGATAAAATGGCACGCTAACACATGCTAACAAATGCTAACACATGCCCAGAGAATCACCAGTGGCCTAACAGCAAAACAACCAATCACAGCACTGTAGAGCTTATTCCTCCTGCTGATCCAATCTAACACCAACCCACCTAAAAAAAACTCTGAATTGACTGTACATGTACTGTATATATAAATAAAATTTAAAATCTTCCTCAGTATCTTGTCAAACCAAAGACAAGCAGTAATATTAGTTTACAAGAGTTTACAAAGTGAGTGATGCCATTTGGCTCATGTTTGGGGTATGAGTGATGCTGGAATCTTCTAGAATATCACAGTAATGATGTGTTTGGGTATTGGCAGAGTAAGGGTGTTGCCAGAATATTCTTTTCTACATACATCGCATGCAACAGTCACCGCTTTGCTATTTTGTTATTTTGCTTGGAAAGATCACAAGTTTTCTTTTCAGACGTCATGAAATAGTCATCTAAAAAATGATTTTGCTACATGTCAATTATGTTTTACACATAAAACAAATGTTAATTTGATTTGAGTATTTGATTTACAAAGTGGGGGAGGCCAACTCTGGTGGTTCTTATTGTTTATGCTGATAATTAAAATCACCCACCATGTTATATTTGAATCAAAGATGGTTTTGATTTTTGTGTCAATGGAACCTCCAGCCATTTCCTAAATGCTGTCTACTGCCATGATGAAATATACACCAAGTATCAACCAAAGACAAGAACAACGTCATTTGTAGCTGATGCCAAAGGGGTTATACATGACTGACTGTAATAAATAAAGAGCAGATTCACGAGGCTGGATATCTCACAGCTCTATCAGGTCACGATTTTCTAAATATTTAGTGAAGGCAGCTGTAATATCGCCATAATTTCAGAATGAGTAATGTCTAATCACACGCCCTGCAAGCCGCTTTTGTTCAGGCTCTGGCACATGCACATTTGACATCTAATTCACCATTTTTTCATGGATTTAGATATCACGGACGCCCAGGATGTATTAATTTCTTTGTGTGCATGTGTGAGACCATGCTAGGGCATCTGTGCATTGTGTGTGTTTGCATGTATGTGTGTCACTGGGGTAATTAGGAAAAGGAGGGAGGGAGAGATCAAAGGAGGCACTTTACGCTCTCCGTTTCAGTTCTGATATGAGTGTGTGTGTGCGTGTCTGTGTGTGTGTGCGTGCGTGCACTTGTGTGACGATCTCCTCCAAGCTTTGATGCTGTAAGCTCTGCCGGTTAATGTACTACGGATAAAAATACTACACCATGTAATCTGGCATTTATCCCTCGAGAGCAGAAGCCCAAAATGTGACACATGTCAAGAGGAAGGAGGTAGGGAGAGGGGAGAAGAAGAACAAGGGGGGGGCGGGGGGGGGGGGGGGGGGGGGGGGAGTAATGGAGGTAAGAGACCTAGAGACTGCATTTCCTCTTCTGATCCGAGATGATTTAAAGATTGTCAGAGATTCTTAACAGTGCAGAACATTTTCCATTAACTATTAGAATTAATTCAGCACAGTAAAATACAAAGGGAAGACTGACACCCAGCCACTCCTCCTGCTAAGATTAGGCAATAAACTTTTGCATTTTTAGACATTATTGTCAGTCTTTAAAAAAAAATTGCTTGCTCTCAGAAACACAAAGAAAGAAAGATTCTTAATTCTACTGCTTCCGCTTCCCTATTTTCTCCATCTACAAATCCCATTTACAAATAACAACAACCAAAATTGCGTCTACCTTAACCTAGGATGGATGGTCGTCATGTGATGTTTGCGTGATTCTGCGCCCTAAAGCAGCCTGAAATCTCTGCATGTGTCTCAGATGAAGCCGCCCTACTAACAATAAAGGGTGAAGCTATCACGATGGCAACAGCTGTACAACACCGTGCTAGAGCATAGCACGTCCAACAGAACGATACCCAAAATACTGGGAAACAGACAGCCGTATTCTGCAGGAAAATGTAAATATCACACCTGTTAGCAGATATTAAATGATGGGAATCAGAAGAAAAATTAGATCAAGGCCAAGGTGGAGGGTTCAAAACAGAAATGTCTTTCCATGAAGACTGTCAAAAGGCCATGTTATGACAAAGCTTCAGCTCCAGCTCACACAGAAACAGTGGTCACTGAGCAGAGAGACAGTTGTCAATTATCAAATTAATCACCAACTATTTTCAGAATTGATTAATTGCTTTGAGTAATTCTATAAGAAGAAAAAAGTCAAAATTGTCTCATTCAGATATTTCAGGACATCGTCTTGGGCTTTGGGAAACACTGACATTCTATGGGCCAAACAACTAATTAATTAATGGTGAAAATAATCATCAGATTAATCGAAATGAAAGCAATCCCCATGGAAAGCAATCATCAGTTGCAGCCCTGCAAGCGATCTCACAAAAACACAGAGTGGAAACAGCATCAGAGCTGAGGAAGAGGCTCACTGCACTTGCACTTTAATAGCCATCAGAGCACAACACAAGAGTGTGATCAAGCAAAGAGCAGCCTGCACACTATGTCAAAAACTTTATTATGACAGTGTGGCTGAGCAACCATTTCCAGAGAGTGAAAGAGAGCCTGAGAAATACGGAGCCAACGACAGAGAGCGTGTTTACATCCACAGAAAGTTAAAGGGAACGAGCGAGAGGGTCGAAAACAGCGAGTCTGACAGGCGACGTAGCTTAGTAACGCAGCAGCTCAGTACATCCTGAAACACATGGTCGACACAGTCCACCAACACCTCTAGACTCTTTCTAGTTAGCAACACAGCAAGAGTCCAAATGAAACCCATAAAACAACTGTAAAGGCAGCTCCTTACCCATTAGAAGTGAAGTTCTCCGGCAGTATGTTCTTCCCAGCTCGGTGAACTCCACCATTCGAAGCCTGTCAGTCAAAAATCATACAGCGTTAGCAGGCTAACGTTGACGTTCAAAGGCTCTCCTCTGGTATGGCAGCAGCCGAAGCAACTCAAATCCAGCCAGTTTTAGACGTTTTGTGTCCCTTTTATTTTCCTGAATGTCGTTTCGCTGTTCTTTTATCCGCTCCAAGAACGTTATAATGTCTCCCATAACCTTAACGTTAATCCTTCATGTTGACAGGAACTAGCAACGTCTAACAGCGGCCCAACTCTGACCCTAGCTTGACCTTTGACCTCATGACAAAACTAACGTGGAAACTTTTTTTATTATCATTATTATCATTCTACCAGAATCCTATTTAGCATGTCATTTAATATTAATTCTACATTAATTACTTACTTCCTGTGCTGTTTCTATGGATGAAACTGTCAAAAAAAAAAAATCCATAGGAAAATCCTGATGAAAACCTAGACTGAATTAATTACTAAACTGAATTTTTAAAAGCGCTCTGTGTTTTACAATTTTTAATTCACAAGTTTTGATTTGATAGGTTGGGGCTAATTAATTAAAACAGTAATTTTGATAAGGAAAGCTCCACTCTTGTTATCCCCAAAAGGGAAATTCATTCTAATTTAACAATTTGAATGAATAATTTGACATTTTGAAAAATTCACCTGTTGGTTTTTTGAGAGTTTCCTTACTGAAAAGTCATGTCTGTATAGCAGCTGAAGCTACAAGCAGCATTTAGCTACTTTAGCTAGCATTTAGCACAAAGGCTGCCAGGCTCTGTCCAAAGGCAACAAAATCCATCTACTAGCGCCTCTAAGGCACAAGAACTGACATGTTGTGTGTTGTTTGTTTGAGCCATACAAAAACCAAAGTGAGAAAGGAACACTTCTGTCTTGTATAACCAGCAGACACATTTCTGGTCCTGTCCAAGAAATTATGCTAAATTAAGATAACCAGCTGCCAGTGGTAGCTTCATACTTAGCATACGGAGGAGAGTGGTGTCTGTCTTCTCATCTAACAAGAAAGCTAATAAGCATGTTTCCCAAAATACTGAGCTTTTCCTATGACTAGCGATTTAGTGGCACTGAGCAACCACATGGGCACAGCTGGATACTCTGATTCTGAGGCTATGGCCTTAGAGTGGAGTGCCAGGAGTATCCTTGTTGTCCAAAATACTGTACACCGTTGGAGGAAACCAGAAGAAGCCCACACAAAAAGAGGAAGAAAGTGAAAGGAGACCATTTGAACTCCACACAGAATGATGCTTATATGCTTCAAAGCCAGAACCTTCTTGCTGTGAGGCAGCCTTAATCTGTAGCAACACCTGAAATTAGATTTTTTTTTTTAAATATTATTTTTTCCTATTATATTTAGGACTGCCTTATAATTTTTCTTTGATCACAATAACATTGGCACAACGTCAATAGTGACTATGATGTCAGATTGAGTCACAGTGAGTGACAGTGTTGCTGAATAGCTATTCTCATTCAGTAGGGGAGAATAGTGAGGACCACGTTCTCAAATGGTGGCAGGCGAATAAATGAGCAGGGGAGTCTATCTACCTGAGATAGAAAGGACCTGCGTTAATGAAGAGGGAAATGAGTGAGCGAGCGCGTGACTGAGCGGGACAGCTAGTGTGTGGGTGTTCGAGGTAGCCGGTGTGTGACAGAGCGAACAAGTGAGGGAGAGCGAGCCTCTACAGAGCTACCTATCAGGGATGGAAGAGGAAGATAGTTAAGTGTGAAGACCATACGTCAGTAGGCCCTAATTGAGCGCTTCTCCTTCGCTCTCCACTTGCTACTGACACCTCGCCCCAGGGCCTATTGGGAGCACGCCGGCTTCACGTAACGTCGAAAATGAGAGCCTAGGATGATAAGGGGAGCGGAGGATGGGGCTTGTCGGTTTTCCTTCCACAAGTTTTCGCCCACAGCCCTGTGACTTAAGGCTGATGTTTCTCCAACATTTTGAAGAACTGAAGTTGCCAACTCAGCTTTCTCTTAAACACTGCAAACGGTCGTAGCCTGAAGGCTGGAGTGGCACACTTGTGACCACAAAGCTGCTTGATCAAATACCTGCACAGGCTGCGAAAGGGCAGGACAGTGGAAGAGTACTGCTCATGAGAAAGGCACCTGACTTTAAAACTCCAGAAGAGTTGGCAAAAATAGACCAGAGGCTGTGTTTCTGCTTGAATGTGTAACTAAGGGAAAAATCAAAAACTGTATTTTGGGTTTGTTTATATGAATGTGTGACACCTGCATGGTGTCCAAACCTTGAAAAACCCTGACATATTCACCATTTAATAACAGCTCCCCAGTTGTGGTATATATCCTCTCCTTCTTGTGTTTCAAGTGGCCATTTGTGTTGTCGTAAGGGATGAGGGCTAATGTTCATGTCCAAATATTTCTATGCTTGCACTCTACTGGTCAGACCACCAGTGAAGATAAATACAGCATGACATGACTTGTGGCATGACTTGTTTAAGGTCACCAAAACAGACTTTATTTGGATTTTCCCACTCAGGGACACGCAGCACTGACAACGCAGGATGACATGTCTTTAAAACTGTCCAGTGGATAAATTAACTCTGAGTTCATTTAGCTGTTGAGCTGTTTACGATGCTAGCTTTGTCTGTAATGAGCCTGTGACTTCTTTAAGACACTGGAACTGGAACAGTACCAAGAGGCTGTTTTGACCCAATGTTAGACTCATTTTCTATATTACGTTTGGGTTATTTACCCAAACTAAAATATTATTATTATTTTGACTCAGATTAGGACAAACTAGCTCAAGTTCAATGAGAATAGTGATAAGTAAATATGAAAAGAGCTTAAGTAAATTATAACAGGTTGCCACTATGTTGGTTAGGTAAATAACCCAATATGTAATTTGAAAGATAACGCCAAGATATGCTATTATCTTGGCTGGTTTTCTACCCATGGATACTGTATGTACTATGGTGTAATGTACATATAATTTGATACTTAGTGAGAGTGAACACTTTGAATAAAACTGCATGGTATGACACCAAGTGTACTTGGTTGTAGAAAGAGAATGGAAGGAAAGGCATTAATGGAAGAAGATGTTGGAGATGTTGATCTCTTTCAGTCAAAAATTAGTCTGCATGTGAGTCCAGGTTCATTTAAACAACATTCAACTAAGCTGATCATGATTGATGTCACTTTTGGGGGAAAATTCCACATTTGCTATGTGTTGTATATGCAAGAGAGGGATTTAATAAACAGTAAGGCCTTTCAAAAGAAGACACAAAGAGAAGTTTTTAATTGATTTCTTTGATTGTTTTCAATTCAAATTCAAATGACTTTTGTGGGTTTCTGTCGTTTTGCGCCTATGGAATAAAAGCTTTGGAATACAAATGCTGAATATATCAAAAAAACAGATTTTGTCAGACCATTTGGGCAATGAGAAGCAGGTGGAGTGCAGAGTAAGGTTGAGAGGTGCGCGTACACACTCACACAACCACATACATACACACACACACACACACACACACACAAACGGCTTTGTTCCCCCGGGTAGACCATGGAGCCGTCAAAACCACTCTGATTCTGAATTAGCTCTGATTGGCTGTCATTGCAGTGTGTCCCACACAGCTGAGACCACTCAAAACCGCACACACACACAAACACACTTTATGGTCTGGGCATCATGTTTCACTAAACTGCTGAGTTCTCTAGGCTGTAACTAGGGCTGTTTTAAGAGCTGTGGTTGAGTATAAATGTGCATGTGTGTCTGTCTGTGTGTGTGTTCGCATCTGTCTGTATGGCTGCAGCGAACGCATGTATGCAGTGTATTCAGTTTTTCAGATGGTGGGGGAGTACGCTGTCCTGCCTCTAGCAAGCTATTCTTTGAGAATCTACGCTCAGACAAAAATACTTGACATTTGACATTGACATTGTGGCATTTCAAGCTACAACAATCTACAGAAACATGTTACATGTACATATATATTTTGTTAAAAACTGTCTGAAAATGTCTTTTCAACCACATATCTGGTACTGATGTTCTATTCTTGGCACCCTTGTGGCCTCTGCCATGTCTGAATGAAGAGACCAGAGTTATTTACAAGAAATTCAGTATCAAATAGATTGAGAGAGACCCATGTGGAAATAAATTGAGTGTGAGAAAGTCCTGGTATTTGCAGAATTGAACAGTATCTGCATGTACGGTATGTGGCGTACTGTGTTATTAAGAAAATTACCACACTATCCTGCAGTGATTCACTAAATCCCACTCATATGGCACTAAAGAACTATTCGGCAAAAGCCTGATTAAAACAAGGAAAATGGCTCTGTATCACCACCACAGAAATCATACAAAGAATCTTGGATCAGTTGCATAAACTTCTCAGCAAAGATTAAAGAGGATCGTGTGTTTTAACATTCTACTCATCTATTTAATTAAGAAATTATACAGGTTTTGCATAAATGGCACTCTGACACCACAAGCATGCATGCTAAGTAAAATGTGGGTCCAAAAAAAGCAGACCCGCCCACCTCCAAAGGGATACCACAGTGCCAACAAAGACTTGTGTGGCTAAATCAGGAGGGGTACACGAGTCTTGCTAGCTCAGTTTGGATTGGGTGTCCATCCTACAAGCCTACCTCTCTGGTTACAAATGTGTCTCGGTAAGCATCATTCTTGCTCTGAAACTGGAGTTGGTGGGAGTAGCAAAAATAAGCATAAGAGAAAGCGGGAGGAGGTGTAAAAAGAAAAAAAAAACGAAAGGAATTCTATTAAAAATTTCAAACCAAAGCTGGATTCCATCTATAGAGGCCTCGGGATCAGGTTTCTCTACAAACACCAGCCCATTTATCCAAAACGGTGTGGTTGAGAACAGAGAGCAGAGTTCTCTCAGAAAGAGACACACGTGTGTAGAAACATGCATAAACACACACATTAATGCACATGGGCATGCGTGTACTGTGTGTGTGTGTGTGTGTGTGTGTGTGTGTGTGTGTGTGTGTGTGTGTGTGTGTATGTTGGGGGGATGTACACATAGGCATAGAAAGTCTCACATGCACATTCTTTATTGGTGATACATGACTTCCCTCTAGTGGTGATACACAAGACTGCACTTTTGACTTCGAGGTGCACTTCATTTAAACTGCATGCTGTCGCCCCAACAAATATTCCAAATAGAACATAACAATGTGTGCCTACTGGTGGTTTGGTCACTCTGCTTCTCAATACATCTCTGCACCAAACTGTTGCTTTAAAGTAATGAACTGTTATACACCTTATATTTACTCCAAATGAGTGATCTTGAAATTATAAAATAGCTTCGCCCCCCTCAGCCCTGTCTTTCAAACAGCTACCACAAACCGCTAATAAAATGTCTGAGGCTTGAAAAGTACCCATTTATTATTCTAGTTTTTCAGGAGTCAAAAAGTTCAGCTTTTATGGTTGCTAGCAGAACACTTTCAGACAGAATTATGATTTAAGCAAACATTTAACATCTTGGTTGGCACTTCAGGCTATTTTTCAGCCCTGAGAACTCAAGTTCAGTCGAGTGCCAACATCAACATATTAACCATGTATATCACATAACTGAAGCGGTAGTGAAAACAAAAAGGAATCCCCCACGGTGAACATGAAGAACCATGGTAAATGGACAAAGGAACATCTCCATCAAAGTCCTGGGAAAATGTCAGAGAATGTGGGAACATGTGCTTATTCCTTAACCCTTCCTCCCACAGCAGTGTCAGTAACACTAACTTAGATAACTGTGATCAGCTGTTGGGTAGAATCTGTAGCATAGGAATATGTAGAACCTTAAACCTGATTATTCTGTTCTCATAAACTGTGGTTTACTGAGCTCCTGCAGGATCAATACAGTGTGGAGTCCAGTTACAGCGGCTCACTAAAAGTGCCACTAGGGGTCGCTGTGTGTACGGTTTAACAACAACCTGCTGCACATTTGGTTTACTGAGTTTAGTACATTATGGTGCAGTAGGAATCTTGTGGCCTTCAGTGCTCCTGGGTGGAAGTTAAACTTGGGCCCTATTTTTACATATTTTGGTGAGTAAGTGACTCATAAGTATAAAAATTAGAGAATTGGTCCAATTGGCCTGAGTTGCAGCCACTAAACAGGCTGCAGAGGCTGCAGTGGAATCCCTTTGGGCCAATGCTCCCGTCAAAGTGCCTCCACTAAAAAATGTCCACTGACAGGCTCAGATTTGTGTCAATGGAAACTGTTTCCGGGGGACAGTAAAAAGTGGTGAACATGGCTGGCAACAACTGATTTGTGACTCATGAAGTTTGTTCTTGCAAAGGGACAACAAGCGTTTTCCAGCCATGTCTGACCATATTAATTTTTCAGTGTCCCCTCGAAATTTCTGTTGTCATGTATTCGGTTGTGTCTTTTCGACTTGCAGCGTTTTCTTCTACATGCTGCGCATGTGTTGTCAAACTGGTGAGGATGTTGTCTTCAGCTGCTTGTGTTTTCTCCATTTGCATGTGCTTTCTTATATGAATAATTAAGGAACCGGAAAACCACATAATAATCATTGGACTAACCACTTTCTTAAAAACTCATCCAACCAGTTCTGAAAGGCAGAACTCAATTTATGTCTGATCATCAGCTGAAATAGTTTTATGCTTTGGAATGCACACATCTCTGTCACATGACTTTAACACTGGCTGCTTTATTTTCAATGAGAAGGATGTGTACTGTCACATGTATCTCCATGCATGTGCTGCGTTAATTTTAGAACAGAAAACAGAATGTTTTGTAAATTACTCAATTGAGTATTCATAAAATGGTGACATTAAATATGTTTTGATATAGCCTATTACAATTTAATGAAGATGAACATATTTGGGACAACGATCACTGAGCTGATAACAACGTCATATCTCCCAGTTCAATACTGTGAGCGATCACTCGCTCATCTGCACCACTTGCCTGCAGGAGAGGCGGTCCATTAATTCACACAGAAACTGAGATAGTCCCTCCATGTCTCACCACACCCTTCAGTCTAACCTCAGGAGCTGAATAATTAATCCATGTGAGCCCAAAACGTCTCAATAACTTAACTGGGCAGATCCTTGTAGCTTTGCTATATCCTACCACTGCTTCGCACTCTTTTTATATATATATATATATATATATATATATATATCACTCCTCTTCTCCTCAACACACTCCAAGTTGTGATGTTCTAGTAAATTACTGCACAGTTTCTGGTGGGAACAAAAGGAAGCTGGGTGTGACCCTTCACACGGCAACGGTTTCGTCATTTTTTGATGGCACTCCCCTTGCTGACCCTGCGACTGGTTCATCTGCGTATCAATAGGAAGTGACCTGCAGTGTAGGATCCTTATCACTGCAGAAAAATACTGCAGGCAGAAATACCCTCAATCTTGTTCTACTTAGTGAGGGACAAACCTGCCCAGCAAGCTGCAGGGTTGTAAAGGTTTAGCCCTCGTAGGACACCATATTTCTGTCAGAATTGTGGCAACACACAAAATCAAAGGGATGTCTAAAGGGGCAGGGTTGAGAGCTTGTTCTGTGAGGGCTTCTTGGAGGGGTTGATTGCAACCTCCTGGCCTGTGAGGCTGAGCAAGCACAATCACACACCAGCAGAGGGCCCCATTTGACCACATACAGAACTATTATTATTGCTCTATTATTTATGGTAGTTGTACTATAGTTTTCAAAGACCATAAACCAATAATGAAGTATGAAGTAATGTTTTTAGTGCATAACTTTAGTTTAGTTTTGTGTCATAGAATTCAACATCTGTCTAAAAGCACTATACAGGTTAAAGGCAGTAATATGACAGTATTGTAGACATATACAAGATACACATCAGTACTCTTTCAACTGAACCAATGCTTTTGTTCTGGGTAAGAGGAAACAATGAAAACACGCATTATTAATTATTAACAATAAATGTGAGCCCCCACCGGATCAGCTGACTTCAAAAAGGAAGCTGCTCAAACACAGTAAAAACCTGTTTGGCTGCTCTTGTCTTTCGAACACCTTTGACTTGCAAAGGGAAATACAGGTAGCAGAGCTTTACGGGAGCCGTTGAGCATACAGCGCTCAACTTCAGGGGTGACAAAAATGCTGAAAAAACTCTTCAGAGTCCTGGCCGTTTTTGCTTTGCTCAGTCTGGTGTGTTTTTCTGTGGCTCTGTACTACAGCAAAGACGGCGCTTTAGCTTTTTTTGTTCAGACACGTTCTGGAAATGGCACCCTTTCCATGACGAAAAAAGAATATGTGCAGCAGGTGTGGGAAATGAAGCCTGAAGTCCCAAAAGTCAACCAAGGGACGACACAGAAGACAGCCTCTACAAACAAGACTTTAGGTCCCTGCCCTGACGCCCCTCCAAAACTAATTGGCCCCCAACACGTGGATTTTGATCCTGAACTGACTTTGGATCAGGTGAGAAAGAATGTCAGTTCTTTTCTTCAGGAGGGAGGACGGTACAAGCCAACGGACTGCATCTCCAAACACAAGGTGGGTGAATGAACATTAATAGATGAACAGAATAAACAAGGAAAGTATAGGAAAACAATAACTGACAGCTCTGGAAGAGTTTGCCATGATTTTATACACGCAGAATCTTATTTAAAAAGAGGTATCAAATCTTAAGTGTTCTAACATGTTCTATTTGGATAATGTGTGAGGAGGGTGAAACCTGAATCTGCAACAACTTCAGGTGTCTAATGTAGCACAGGCAAAGCTGTAATAGGAGTTTTGGGCAGTCCAAGTGTAGAAATAGGTTATGTCAACTTTATTGTTTTTTTTGTGTATCTATCATTCAATTTTATGTGAAACACGTTTGTACATTTTGTTTACAGTTTTATTTCATTTCACTCTAATTAACTAAAAAACCAAAATGAGCTCCAAAGTGAAACCAGAGAGGGTACTGACAGGGCACTCACACTCTTGGTAGTAAGTGTTTAGTAACTCACTTAAATAAAAATTTACTTTGTGCTCAAAATATAACTTCACCATATAATTCTCTGCTAACAGACTTACTGATATTCTGAGGGGTTATTTTGAGCCTCAATGATTCTCTAGATTAATGTTAAAGCAAACTTAATTGTTTGATTTGCCTAGGTGGCAATCATCATCCCATTCCGAAACCGGCACGATCACCTGAAACATTGGCTGTTTTACCTCCATCCCATACTGAGGCGACAGCAGTTGGACTATGGCGTGTATATCATGAACCAGGACGGAGAGGGAGTGTTCAACCGGGCTAAACTGATGAACGCGGGCTATGTTGAAGCACTGAAGGAATATGACTACGATTGCTTTGTCTTCTCTGACGTAGATCTGGTTCCAATGGACGACCGTAACTTCTACAGATGCTTTGACAATCCCAGACACCTGGCTGTGGCTTTGGACAAGTTTAATTTCCACTTACCCTACAAAACCATCTTTGGTGGGGTTTCTGCATTGTCAAAGAGGCAATACTTGGAGATTAACGGCTTCCCGAACACTTACTGGGGCTGGGGTGCGGAGGACGATGATATCTATAATCGAATTATCTTCCATGGTATGTCCATTTCTCGACCTGACTCGATGACAGGAAAGTACAGGATGATCAAACATATGAGAGACTTGCACAATGAGCCTAATCCAGAGAATCCTTCCAAACTGGGCCAAACCCACTGGACCATGGATAAAGACGGGATTAATTCCCTAAATTACACAGTCAAGGAGATTGTGAAGGATGTACTGTACACTTTCATCACTGTGGATATTGATGCTCCACCAAGCTGAATGAGGATGTGGATCTGGGATTGCAGTTGACTTTTTATCCACTGGGGTTCCAGCCCATAGAGATGGAACTCAAGTAGTTCTGTCTTGGGTGTGTGTTCAGGTATAGAGTCATATATGCAAACCTGTGTGTGTGTGTGCTTGTGTTCAGGGGCAAATTGCAGACTATAGACCAGTGAATGGGGGATGGCTTTTCCAATTGGAGACAACTGGAAAACAGCTGGTTAACATCAGGTTTAGTGTCAGGGTCAGACCAATCACGGCAATGGATGGGCTTTGGGTAAGTCTCCAGGAAATGAATGTAAGTCTATGTAATGTCTCTAAAAATGACCAAAGTCATTTGTGAAAAGTCATGCTGTACTTTTAAAACAAATAAAGCAATCTTAAAATCAGTTGTGAGAGGCCAGTATTTGGGAGACATGGTCTCTCGTCCTGGTACCAGTGTGGAGTCTCACTGCTGCATTTTGAACCAGCTGCAGGCGAGATAGGGCTGAATGACTGATTCATACATAGAGAGAATTGTATGAGTGGAGGTGAGAGGAAATAAAAGCATGAACTACAGCCTCCAAAGTCTATTTGAACTTAAAGTCAGTGTAAACTTTATCAGCTTGAAGTGCAGAGACTCTATCCTTGCCTTCACACCTGGCCATAAGGAAGTGAGTGAGGGGGCATAAAAAACAAAAGAATTTAATAATGCAGTAGCCTCAGACAGAATAAGTTGAATGCAACAACATAAGGCTTACTGTCTCAAAACGCCTAAGCTCAATGAACAGTGCTGTCCATGGTTCTGAAACAACAGCTGAGCTACTGTCACATGTATCTCAGCCAATATTTCTTATTGTTTGTGCTGTTTTTTATAGATAGGCAGAGCTTAAGCAGAGTGGGCAAAATATATAGCAAAACTGAGGAGCTAAGCCCACATAAGACCCCTTGTGGCACCTGGCCCGCTCCACACACAATTCAGATGTACTTTACCTTTAATTGCTCTTTGTGATGGATTCAGATACAACAACAGCAAACAGTCTCCTCGCAGAGAAGGAAAGGTAAGAATATGAGATGGTTTGAGACAGAGAGAACCAAAGCAGAGACATTGTGTCACATCCAACAGCTTTTTGTATCTTGTAACTGCAAATATTACATGTGAAGTGAATGACACAGAGGCCAAACAGGAGTGTTTGGTTGGCCAATGTTGGGGTAAAGTGGTTTTTTTTAGTTTCTAATTTGTCTTTACTGTACAAAGTAATAACTTATTTCTACAATTCAAGCGATTCCAAAAAAGTTGGGACGTAAACATGTAAAACAGAATAAAAATAAAAATAGAATGTATTCATCTGCAAATCGACTTTTACCTTCAACCGACAAAGGTGGTGAAGCTCCCTTCATCCTTGTTGTGAACCACTGAATCTTTCATATCCAATCATGATGCTATCACCTGTTACCAATCAACCTGTTTACCTGTGGAATGATCCAAACAGGTCTTTCTGGAGCGTTCCACATCTTTCTCAGTCTTTAGTTGCTCCTGTCCCGACTTGTTTGAAACGTGTTTCTGCATCAAATTCAGAACAAGCAGATATTTACAAAAATCAATGAAGGTGATGAGGTCAAGCATTAAATATATCGTCTTTGTATTGTTTTCAATTGAATGCATTTCAAAGAGGATTAGCAAATGATCACATTTTTTTTTTTACTCATGCTTTACACAGCATCCCAACCTTTTTGGAACTGGGGTTGTTCTTGACCTTACTGTAACTGTAGGTGGTCACTGTGAACATGGAACATACTGGAAAGGTTTTCACTGGCAGTGAGAAACCTGTGAATAATAGAAACTTTTGCATTGATTGTTTCAGTGGATGCTATTCCCTTGGCTCTACAGGGTATTCCCTAGACTTTTGACTATTCTTTGTTATGAGTGAAAAAGAGAAAACTAATTTTGGTGACAGTTATGCACTGCTTGATGTGCCTTTTTCTTTTTGGCATATGGGTTTACTGTTCTGAGTTATTTGTGGCCTTTGACAATAAAGCAGCTTTACACAGTGCAAACCGATGTGATGTTCAGACCAATAATAAACATACATTTTTTTTTTAGAACAACAACTATATTGAAATGTGTGGTCACTAGTCCACTAGTCCAGCTTCCTGGTGAAAAATGTCAGATATTTCATGACAATTTAGCCTCTGAGGGCAGTAGCCAATGTTTCGGGGCTTCCAGTGGATATCCAGATAAGGGGTAATATATATCCTGGTCAGGTCTTTAAAAAATTCAGATAATTTTGGAAAAATCTAATAAAAAGCCAAATCATCGTCAGACAGTTTACCCACATTGAACCCAAACCTACAATAAAAAAGTACATCAAAGTCACTCTCAGCGGCAGATTAGAAGTAATCACCACCTCCACCGTGATGGACTTTTTATTTAGTTTCACTCAGTCTGGTGAGAAGAAGAATTCCTCTCCTCTCCCTCAGGGTCCCAAAGAGCTGGTATGACCCGTTTTGAGAACTTCTGAAATCCCTTTTTTAAACTACAGGTTGTTTTACTGGCTTTCTTTCTTCCTCTGTGCAGGTTGCCTTTCTGGTCACAGGTATAACTGGGAGCCTCGGGGCTCAGAGATATAGAAGCTGGCAGGCCAGTCATGCAGAAGACGCTTTCCAAAGAATACGTAGCCCTCAGCCCGGAATGCACCCACTCACAAACACAACCATATCCCCCAGCCTGCCCAACCTCCTAATGCATTTTTCAGCATTGTTTCTCTTGTGAATGAGAGGCAGCACTTTGCAGGGGGGGAGCCGCCATGTGTTAATGTTGAGCTCTTGATGTTTACCTTCTTTTTATCAGGTAATTACACTCGAGTGTTCAATGTTGGAATTCATTTAGGAACTCACGAGACACATCAGTTGTGTGTCTAACGAAGGGTTTAAGCACAGATTCAGTGAGGAGGAAACGTTAATTCAATACTGAATGCTAAAATCAAGCCATTTTACTGTGAATCAGTCAATTACTAACTTCCCTGACCTTGTGTCCTTAAAGGTAATTTCAGTCATCACTCATCTTGTGATTCATAATTCAATTCTCATTCAGTTGGTAACTTAATTAAATTTCTTTTAGCCTGGAGTTGACATTGTTTCAAAGTCACCATATAGGACCATGTGCTTGTTCATCTTTTATGCTGTTGAACAAGTGAACCAGATCCACACGCATGACTTTCTGCGGGGTTAAAGCTTCACTCAGCATCACATTGTGCAGAGCTGTCTTCACGCTCATTCATGGGGTGAAAAGTTGTCCACTGATGAATTATTGAAAAGTGGGAGGATTACACAACATCGCCCTGAGAGGAACTGTGGTGTCATCTGAGCGTGAGAGGAGTTAGGGAGGACATCAACAAAAAGAGGTGGATGCACAGAGAGAAAAATTGGCGGCAGCGGCGGTGGTGATGGTGATGGGGGCAGAGGTGAATACCAGAGAGAGGAACCTGTGCATGAGGAATTGATGTGGATGTGTGCTAAATCTCAGTCACTATGTTTCTCCTTTTCTTAATGCTCATATCGATGGTTTATGAAGGGATGTTTGCACCTTGACAAGGTGTCGTAGGGCTGAGGCCTTGAGTGTGTGTGCATGGGCAAAAACAATCTGCATGTGCGTTTCAACATGTGGGTCAGTGTCTGTGTGTTTTTATATGTATAAATGTTTTACTGCACCATTTCAACTCCATCTCATGCAAACCACCACTGCCCCCCCAAACACTATCCCATCCTCCTTCCTGCCCAACCCCCTCTTTTCATTGGTTGACCTAGTGGAGTTACTATGGGAATGACTGGAGAGAGGCTGCCATGCTGAATGTGGGGTACAGCTTTTGAATGGTGCTCAGGCCTCCATCGCAGAAACACACACATACACACACATACCCACACACACACACAGTCATGTTTCCATCACTTTTGAGGACATTGCACAGACTTAAATTCATTTCCTAGAGATTTGCCGTAACTAAAACCAGAACCACTACATGCCTAACCCTAACCCTTACCCTAACCTTATCCCAAGCCTTCACCCTAAAATTCAATTATTTACATTCTGGGGGCTCCTGCCATGTCCCCATGAGGAAGGTGAGTCCCCACAATGTGACAGTGTAAACAGATCTGTGTCCCCACAATGGCAGAAATACAAATCTGCTCACACACACACACACACACACACACAGACACACACATTTATCATTGCAAGTAAACCCTACCCACTACCAAGATGAGATTTTTTTGTCATATCAGTTTGCTCTTCTGCTACAAGATTAGTGACTGTCTACTGTACAAGTGTTCTGTGTATTAAGAAAAAACATCTCCTCTTTTTAGCATTTTAACCAAGAAATAATGATTCAGTCAAAGTTTCATATATTTGTATGAAAGCAAGACTGTGTATGTGAAGCAACAGCACATTCATAGCCTTCCAAATAAAGAGTTAAAAAGCAATAAAACACAGCCTTTTTCCATTTAGCACACTCATGAGTTTTGCCTGTTCAGCCTTGTTTGGTCTGGTATAATAGCTGGTTGCTAATGTTAGCAAGCATTAGACGGATATTGCTCTAACTGACATTACTGAATCAATTTGCTGATCTAATGACTCTGATTACACTATGTTTTAGCATACCATTATCCTGTGAGGGCTTCTTGGAGGGGTTGGGTGCAACCACCTGGCCTGTGAGGCTGAGCAAGCACAATCACACACCAGCAGAGGGCCCCATTTGACCACATACAGAACTATTATTATTGCTCTATTATTTATGGTAGTTGTACTATAGTTTTCAAAGACCATAAACCAATAATGAAGTATGAAGTAATGTTTTTAGTGCATAACTTTAGTTTAGTTTTGTGTCATAGAATTCAACATCTGTCTAAAAGCACTATACAGGTTAAAGGCAGTAATATGACAGTATTGTAGACATATACAAGATACACATCAGTACTCTTTCAACTGAACCAATGCTTTTGTTCTGGGTAAGAGGAAACAATGAAAACACGCATTATTAATTATTAACAATAAATGTGAGCCCCCACCGGATCAGCTGACTTCAAAAAGGAAGCTGCTCAAACACAGTAAAAACCTGTTTGGCTGCTCTTGTCTTTCGAACACCTTTGACTTGCAAAGGGAAATACAGGTAGCAGAGCTTTACGGGAGCCGTTGAGCATACAGCGCTCAACTTCAGGGGTGACAAAAATGCTGAAAAAACTCTTCAGAGTCCTGGCCGTTTTTGCTTTGCTCAGTCTGGTGTGTTTTTCTGTGGCTCTGTACTACAGCAAAGACGGCACTTTAGCTTTTTTTGTTCAGACACGTTCTGGAAATGGCACCCTTTCCATGACGACAAAAGAATATGTGCGGCAGGTGTGGGAAATGAAACCTGAAGTCCCAAAAGTCAGCCAAGGGATGACACAGAAGACAGCCTCTACAAACAAGACTTTAGGACCCTGCCCTGACGCCCCTCCAGAACTAGTTGGCCCCCTACACGTGGATTTTGATCCTGAACGGACTTTGGATCAGGTGAGAAAGGATGTCAGTTCTTTTCTTCAGGAGGGAGGACGGTACAAGCCAACGGACTGCATCTCCAAACACAAGGTGGGTGAATGAACATTAATAGATGAACAGAATAAACAAGGAAAGTATAGGAAAACAATAACTGACAGCTCTGGAAGAGTTTGCCATGATTTTATACACGCAGAATCTTATTTAAAAAGAGGTATCATATCTTAAGTGTTCTAACATGTTCTATTTGGATAATGTGTGAGGAGGGTGAAACCTGAATCTGCAACAACTTCAGGTGTCTAATGTAGCACAGGCAAAGCTGTAATAGGAGTTTTGGGCAGTCCAAGTGTAGAAATAGGTTATGTCAACTTTATTGTTTTTTTGTGTATCTATCATTCAATTTTATGTGAAACACGTTTGTACATTTTGTTTACTGTTTTATTTCATTTCACTCTAATTAACTAAAAAACCAAAATGAGCTCCAAAGTGAAACCAGAGAGGGTACTGACAGGGCACTCACACTCTTGGTAGTAAGTGTTTAGTAACTCACTTAAATAAAAATTTACTTTGTGCTCAAAATATAACTTCACCATATAATTCTCTGCTAACAGACTTACTGATATTCTGAGGGGTTATTTTGAGCCTCAATGATTCTCTAGATTAATGTTAAAGCAAACTTAATTGTTTGATTTGCCTAGGTGGCAATCATCATCCCATTCCGTAACCGGCACGATCACCTGAAGCACTGGCTGTTTTACCTCCATCCCATACTGAGGCGACAGCAGTTGGACTATGGCGTGTATATCATCAACCAGGATGGAGAGGGAGTGTTCAACCGGGCTAAACTGATGAACGCGGGCTATGTTGAAGCACTGAAGGAATATGACTACGATTGCTTTGTCTTCTCTGACGTAGATCTGGTTCCAATGGACGACCGTAACTTCTACAGATGCTTTGACAATCCCAGACACCTGGCTGTGGCTATGGACAAGTTTAATTTCCACTTACCCTACAACACCTACTTTGGTGGGGTTTCTGCATTGTCAAAGAGGCAATACTTGGAGATTAACGGCTTCCCGAACACTTACTGGGGCTGGGGTGGGGAGGACGATGATATCTATAAGCGAATTATCTTCCATGGTATGTCCATTTCTCGACCTGACTCGATGACAGGAAAGTACAGGATGATCAAACATATGAGAGACTTGCACAATGAGCCTAATCCAGAGAATCCTTCCAAACTGGGCCAAACCCACTGGACCATGGATAAAGACGGGATTAATTCCCTAAATTACACAGTCAAGGAGATTGTGAAGGATGTACTGTACACTTTCATCACTGTGGATATTGATGCTCCACCAAGCTGAATGAGGATGTGGATCTGGGATTGCAGTTGACTTTTTATCCACTGGGGTTCCAGCCCATAGAGATGGAACTCAAGTAGTTCTGTCTTGGGTGTGTGATCAGGTATAGAGTCATATATGCAAACCTGTGTGTGTGTGTGTGTGTGTGTGTGTGTGTGCTTGTGTTCAGGGGCAAATTGCAGACTATAGACCAGTGAATAGGGGATGGCCAATTGGAGACAATAGCTGCGTCCCCAACTGGAAAACAGCTGAGGTCAGTGGTTAACGTCAGGTTTAGTGTCAGGGTCAGACCAATCACGGCAATGGATGGGCTTTGGGTAAGTCTCCAGGAAATGAATGTAAGTCTATGTAATGTCTCCAAAAATGACCAAAGTCATTTGTGAAAAGTCATGCTGTACTTTTAAAACAAATAAAGCAATCTTAAAATCAGTTGTCAGAGGCCAGTACTTAGGAGACATGGTCTCTCGTCCTGGTACCAGTGTGGAGTCTCACTGCTGCATTTTGAACCAGCTGCAGGCGAGATAGGGCTGAATGACTGATTCATACATAGAGAGAATTGTATGAGTGGAGGTGAGAGGAAATAAAAGAATGAACTACAGCCTCCAAAGTCTATTTGAACTTAAAGTCAGTGTAAACTTTATCAGCTTGAAGTGCAGAGACTCTATCCTTGCCTTCACACCTGGCCATAAGGAAGTGAGTGAGGGGGCATAAAAAACAAAAGAATTTAATAATGCAGTAGCCTCAGACAGAATAAGTTGAATGCAACAACATAAGGCTTACTGTCTCAAAACGCCTAAGCTCAATGAACAGTGCTGTCCATGGTTCTGAAACAACAGCTGAGCTACTGTCACATGTATCTCAGCCAATATTTCTTATTGTTTGTGCTGTTTTTTATAGATAGGCAGAGCTTAAGCAGAGTGGGCAAAATATATAGCAAAACTGAGGAGCTAAGCCCACATAAGACCCCTTGTGGCACCTGGCCCGCTCCACACACAATTCAGATGTACTTTACCTTTAATTGCTCTTTGTGATGGATTCAGATACAACAACAGCAAACAGTCTCCTCGCAGAGAAGGAAAGGTAAGAATATGAGATGGTTTGAGACAGAGAGAACCAAAGCAGAGACATTGTGTCACATCCAACAGCTTTTTGTATCTTGTAACTGCAAATATTACATGTGAAGTGAATGACACAGAGGCCAAACAGGAGTGTTTGGTTGGCCAATGTTGGGGTAAAGTGTTTTTTTTTTTAGTTTCTAATTTGTCTTTACTGTACAAAGTAATAACTTATTTCTACAATTCACCCAATTCCAAAAAAGTTGGGACGTAAACATGTAAAACAGAATAAAAATAAAAACAATGTATTCATCTGCACATCGACTTTTACCTTCAACCGACAAAGGTGGTGAACCTCGCTCCATCCTTGTTGTGAACCACTGAGCCTTTCCAGGATGCTCCTTTCATACCCAATCATGATGCTATCACCTGTTACCAATTAACCTGTTACCTGTGGAATGATCCAAACAGGTGTTTCTGGAGCGTTCCACATCTTTCTCAGTCTTTAGTTGCTCCCGTCACAACTTGTTTGAAACATGTTTCTGCATCAAATTCAGAACAAGCAGATATTTACAAAAATCAATGAAGTTGATGAGGTGAAACATTAAATATATCGTCTTTGTATTGTTTTCAATTGAATGCATTTCAAAGAGGATTAGCAAATGATCACATTGTGTTTTACTCATGCTTTACACAGCATCCCAACCTTTTTGGAACTGGGGTTGTTCTTGACCTTACTGTAACTGTAGGTGGTCACTGTGAACATGGAACATACTGGAAAGGTTTTCACTGGCAGTGAGAAACCTGTGAATAATAGAAACTTTTGCATTGATTGTTTCAGTGGATGCTATTCCCTTGGCTCTACAGGGTATTCCCTGGACTTTTGACTATTCTTTGTTATGAGTGAAAAAGAGAAAACTAATTTTGGTGACAGTTATGCACTGCTTGATGTGCCTTTTTCTTTTTGGCATATGGGTTTACTGTTCTGAGTTATTTGTGGCCTTTGACAATAAAGCAGCTTTACACAGTGCAAACCGATGTGATGATCATACCAATAATGAACATACATTTTTTTTAGAACAACAACAACTATATTGAAATGTGTGGTCACTAGTCCACTAGTCCAGCTTCCTGGTGAAAAATGTCAGATATTTCATGACAATTTAGCCTCTGAGGGCAGTAGCCAATGTTTCGGGGCTTCCAGTGGATATCCAGATAAGGGGTAATATATCCTGGTCAGGTCTTTAAAAAATTCAGATAATTTTGGAAAAATCTAATAAAAAGCCAAATCATCGTCAGACAGTTTACCCACATTGAACCCAAACCTACAATAAAAAAGTACATCAAAGTCACTCTCAGCGGCAGATTAGAAGTAATCACCACCTCCACCGTGATGGACTTTTTATTTAGTTTCACTCAGTCTGGTGAGAAGAAGAATTCCTCTCCTCTCCCTCAGGGTCCCAAAGAGCTGGTCTGACCCGTTTTGAGAACTTCTGAAATCCCTTTTTAAAACTACAGGTTGTTTTACTGGCTTTCTTTCTTCCTCTGTGCAGGTTGCCTTTCTGGTAACAGGTATAACTGGGAGCCTCGGGGCTCAGAGATATAGAAGCTGGCAGGCCAGTCATGCAGAAGACGCTTTCCAAAGAATACGTAGCCCTCAGCCCGGAATGCACCCACTCACAAACACAACCATATCCCCCAGCCTGCCCAACCTCCTAATGCATTTTTCAGCATTGTTTCTCTTGTGAATGAGAGGCAGCACTTTGCAGGGGGGGAGCCGCCATGTGTTAATGTTGAGCTCTTGATGTTTACCTTCTTTTTATCAGGTAATTACACTCGAGTGTTCAATGTTGGAATTCATTTAGGAACTCACGAGACACATCAGTTGTGTGTCTAACGAAGGGTTTAAGCACAGATTCAGTGAGGAGGAAACGTTAATTCAATACTGAATGCTAAAATCAAGCCATTTTACTGTGAATCAGTCAATTACTAACTTCCCTGACCTTGTGTCCTTAAAGGTAATTTCAGTCATCACTCATCTTGTGATTCATAATTCAATTCTCATTCAGTTGGTAACTTAATTAAATTTCTTTTAGCCTGGAGTTGACATTGTTTCAAAGTCACCGTATAGGACCATGTGCTTGTTCATCTTTCATGCCGTTGAACAAGTGAACCAGATCCACACGCGTGACTTTCTGCGGGGTTAAAGCTTCACTCAGCATCACACTGTGCAGCGCTGTCTTCACGCTCATTCACGGGGTGAAAAGTTGTCTGCTGATGAATTATTGACAAGTGGGAGGATTACACAACATCGCCCTGAGAGGAACTGTGGTGTCATCTGAGCGTGAGAGGAGTTAGAGAGGACATCAACAGAAAGAGGGGGATGCACAGAGAGAAAAAATAGTGTCAGCGGCGGTGGTGATGGTGATGGGGGCTTCCCATGAGGTTGCAGAGGTGAATACCAGAGAGAGGAACCTGTGCATGAGGAATTTATGTGGATGTGTGACAAGGTGTCGTAGGGCTGAGGCCTTGAGTGTGTGTGCATGGGCAAAAACAATCTGCATGTGCGTTTCAACATGTGGGTCAGTGTGTGTGTGTTTTTATATGTATAAATGTTTTACTGCACCATTTCAACTCCATCTCACGCAAACCACCACTGCCCCCCCAAACACTCTCCCATCCTCCTTCCTGCCCAACCCCCTCTTTTCATTGGTTGACCTAGTGGAGTTACTATGGGAACGACTGGAGAGAGGCTGCCATGCTGAATGTGGGGTACAGCTTTTGAATGGTGCTCAGGGCTCCATCGCAGAAACACACACATACACACACATACCCACACACACACACAGTCATGTTTCCATCACTTTTGAGGACATTGCACAGACTTAAATTCATTTCCTAGAGATTTGCCGTAACTAAAACCAGAACCACTACATGCCTAACCCTAACCCTTACCCTAACCTTATCCCAAGCCTTCACCCTAAAATTCAATTATTTACATTCTGGGGGCTCCTGCCATGTCCCCATGAGGAAGGTGAGTCCCCACAATGTGACTGTGTAAACAGATCTGTGTCCCCACAATGGCAGAAATACAAATCTGCTCACACACACACACACACACACACACACACACACAGACACACACATTTATCATTGCAAGTAAACCCTACCCACTACCAAGATGAGATTTTTTTGTCATATCAGTTTGCTCTTCTGCTACAAGATTAGTGACTGTCTACTGTACAAGTGTTCTGTGTATTAAGAAAAAACATCTCCTCTTTTTAGCATTTTAACCAAGAAATAATGATTCAGTCAAAGTTTCATATATTTGTATGAAAGCAAGACTGTGTATGTGAAGCAACAGCACATTCATAGCCTTCCAAATAAAGAGTTAAAAAGCAATAAAACACAGCCTTTTTCCATTTAGCACACTCATGAGTTTTGCCTGTTCAGCCTTGTTTGGTCTGGTATAATAGCTGGTTGCTAATGTTAGCAAGCATTAGACGGATATTGCTCTAACTGACATTACTGAATCAATTTGCTGATCTAATGACTCTGATTACACTATGTTTTAGCATACCATTATCCCATTATTGCCACTTGTGGCTGTTGTTCATCAAAAGGTTACACAGGCTAGCTGAAAGCTTCATTTAAGAGCACTGAAGCCAGACAAACCCTCCCTCACATTTGCAATAAATCTTGTTCTCCTTCTTCTTCGTGCATTTCTTCCTCTTCCCCCACCCTTGTCCTTTTCTCTTCATCGTTTTGTACAAGAACGTTGTTGTTCAGCACAAACTAAATCCGTGCACTTCTGCCAGATTTGTGCACCAAAACAAACACGCACGCAGGGGCACGACCATGGCTCACAATGAGGATGAGTGTCCACATCCAGCAGCCAAGCTGACGAGATCAGCCGACACGCGCATGCGCACGCACCAGCGCGGACCATTCTCACTGTCAGCATCGCTGGCTTTGATCTGGTGGGCCGGTACAAGTGAGTGTTGTGGTCTTACGTAAGGCTTTTACATAAACCTCAGCAAGCAGAAGCGGAGAGAGAGCAGGATGGAGAGGGAGGGGGTTGGACGTTTGCTGCACCATTACAAAGGGGATTCGCACTGCACCAAATCCTCCTCCCACTACACATGCATGTGCACCCACACCACAACAACATACGAGCTTTCTTTAGCAACATGTGTCTTCCTCGAAACAATGGGGCCCTCCCTTTCATCTGTATTCGGAACACACACAGGTAGCGGATCCACATGCATCAGCTGTGCAGCTGCCTGTCTTTGTCATCAATTTGGATGTCTGTCTGTGTCCCTATGTGTCTTTTCCCACCAGAGACCAACCGCGGACAATAACACACTGGCCAGGCCTTCATCTCAGCAATCAATAGAATATATTGATAACCTCTAACTCCCAAGCCAAGCAGACCTCTCTCCGTAGTGCGACGCCACAACAAAAATGCCACATGCTGCACATAAACAAAAGCATCTCTGTTTCTCACCCTCTCTCCCACCCTACCTACTCCTCAGGGATTTAAGCCACCCGGGTGTGGGGGAGGAAAGATGGAGGAGGGGAGTTGAGGAGAGAAGGGCTCTATCTAGTTTGGCTCTAATTATACAGCAAACGAAGCCTCTGACAGAAATGTGTATGGATGCTCATGTGAATGTGGTTACAAAGACGTCAGGAGCTCGTCTATCAGCGCAAACACCGTTTTATTCATTAAATATGAAAAGTGGAAAGACTTCACACTGTGAACAGACAGACGGTAACAAAAAGAAGGAAAACATAATGTGCTTTTCATCACAGCGAATGACCACGTAAAAAGTCCAGATTTGGAGAAGTGGAAGAAGAAAAGAAAGGGAGTATCAGTCTGGAAAGAAAATACAGCACAACGAGCTGATCAGGTGGCAATATGGTGGCCTCTGTGGTTGATGTCATTACTGTGTATATGCCAGTGCAACAGATCGAGGCACCCGAAGGTTAAACTTTAATTTTCACCGTGTCATTCTTGGAAGAAGAGGAGACACAACTTCTATTTACGCACAAAACTGTGGCAGGTGGGACATCAACCGAGGAGGACGCCATATTTAAACAAAACATATGATGCATAATGATCGCTCCTTGTCCAGTTCATAGTACCCTACTCTCTCTAAATCTCATCATTAATATCATTTGATCGGGGACAGTGTAGTTTCCCAATCATAGAGTAATATTACTATTTTTTGGACTCTTCAGGCAACTGTTGCAGTCATCATCACAGCTGATTAAGAAAATATCCTTTTTTTATACTTTGAAGGTTTAGATTGTTGCCCATCTCAGTCACCCTAAAAGTAACCTAATGTCACCGTCCCTTTCCGTCTAATCACTCTTTTTTCAATCAGCACTAAATCTAGCACAGTAAAACAAAGGAGCAAAGAGCACAGTCAGAGAAAACATGGAGGGACATGATCATACTCTGCTACCCAAATGACCTTTTGCTTGCCCTTTTTATCAGGTGGGGAAACGCTCTCACAGCAGACCTCGGCTCAGGTTACCCCACGGCATGTCCCACAACACACCATGAGGAGGCTGAAAAGATATCTGAACCTGGAGCAGTGTTGTGGATCAATCATCACATTCTAAATGAGATGGGAAAGCTATCATGAACTAGAATGACCCTCAAGCGTCATTGGTACCCTTGTGGTTAGGATTATAGGGAAACTTGCATCATCTCGAATGTCTTTTCCTATGAAAACCCCCCTCTTTAACTGACGGGTAGGGAACACTCTGCTCCCTGTAACTTGCCTCACTGAATCACTGACAAAGGCCTTTTAAGACTGCATTACACCCCCTCATTCTTAAAACAAGTGGTGCTTTGCAAGGCTGCAACACTATGCAGCAGTTTGTCTTCATTTTTCAGATAACGGGGGCTTAGAAAACAGTAAAGTCCACCATTTGTCTTGCCCCCACAACAGAGGGACAAAGAGGAAAGCAGACCAACAGAGGAAAATATATGCTGACCAATGATCTACAGCGATGTCAAGCTACATTCAGATTCACACACAGCTGCGGTGGTTCCTTTGATGAAGTCGTACAATGTTTATTAGTAGAAAAGCCAGGAGCAGAAGAGTGAAGGACTCTGAACTGATTTAGCATTCGTCCCAACAGGTTTCTTTGTGTCTTAGCCTGTGATCCAGGTAATTATGTGACTCAAGCGTCTTTTCTTTAACTGACACATTTTCCTTGTCATTTTTGGGGCATCACAGCCTATTTAAAAAACAACACTTGCAGGCATATTCTGGCTCCCTAAAACTGGCTGACAGCAGGTCTGCCTCCCTGTCATCCACACACATCAGCCCAGACAATATGTTAGTAGAGAAGAACAGAAAGCAGAGTATTAAGAAGCTGGTGCAATCACAGTTTAAGATCTGTGCAGTATGGAGCCTATAAAAAACAGTATGAAATCCAGTAAAGAAGAAAGTACTAACTAGAAAAAAATTGGTTGCTTGTGCATGTGTCCTTAGAGAAGAAAATCATTCAGTGTAGCTACAAAGACAGTGCCAAAGGTTGAACAGTGTGTGTAACTGAGAGCATTCAGTATTAGATGATATTCCCTGACCGTTGCGCCTTGTATGTGTGGCACTGCATGCAGAGAGGGAGAGGAAATGTTTGTGTGCGTGTGTGGTTTTGAATGTGTTGTGTGTATTGAAGTGTCAGTGCAAAGGGGTCCCTCCAGGTCGAGTATTGCGATAGTTTTGTACGTTTCCATTGGTAATTCAACAGTTGTAAATCCCAGAGATTGGCATCCTATGGATGTACTTCGGGTGATGCTGTGGGGTGTAAGTGAGATCCAGATGCAACAGGCTGAAGCCAAACTCGAAATCCATCCACAATAAAAAGAAAAACAGTAAAAACTGAGGAGGTCTCCACCCAGTGTGGCCTTCTGCAGGGCAGCTTCGCCACATTAGTAGCTGCAAAGCAGGTAAGTAATAAAACCAGTTCAGACTTCATTGTTCTTTTGAATATTTGCACGTACAGTTTAATAATCAGTGAGCGGTCAGAAGAAGACCATCTTCAAAAAGCAAAAAACAGGTACAACAGCCAAAAACAAAATAAAAATGTCCATGTGTCCAGGCTCTTTGTATTGTTGAATCTGTTCAAGACTGCTAGAGGCTGTGAAATGAAGACTGGGTTTGTTTGTTTTTTTAACTTTGGCTCTAAGATTAAAGGATTAGGAGGTAATTTGTTACAGATTAGACAAGATGGCAAACTTAAAAAAATGTTTTGATTAGATTAGGTCCTTATGAGCAAATCATGTTATCCCATGTGGAATTCCATAAGAAAAATGTAGATAAAAAGGTGCTCTGCTGTTTTTTTTCTTTTTCTTTTTCTTTCTTTTTTTGCAGTGTGCAATCATGAGCTGTCGAACTGTCAGCAGGTCGGGAGCTTTTCCAGGAAAGTTACAAGGCATATGTGTCTATTGCAAGTCCATGGATTGTCAAGAGTCAACCTCCAAAGTTCCAGCGAGAGCTGTGAAGTGTTAACCCAGCTTTTTGGAGTGTCCTCGTGACTTTTCCAAGTGAACAAAACCACTAATTCTATTCTAGCCCGTCGTAAGCCAAAACACTTCAGGAATGAGAGCTTTTAAGATTTGAGAGGAATTTATAGGCTGTTAACTCCGCAGCTCAACATTTTTCTTGGTCTGGGAAAACTTTTGGCTCTGCACAAACAGCACTGAAGTGATGCACGCTCAAGTCCGTAGGTTAGTGGGAGAGAACCACCTATTTGACAGGAACTACTTCTTGTGGGCAGTACCTCGGGTTGTGCTGCCAGGTTTGTTTCCAGAACGACGAACGGGCACCTTGGATACAGGGATTCTGGTGCGAGCCGGGGGAGGCGCAATGGTCTTTGGTGGAGGGGATTCGGCCTCTAGAACAGAAGAGAGGGCTGACTGGCTTGCGGAGTGGGGAGGTGGCGTCTGCCTGCTGCTTACTGGGATCTTGGATTCCCGAGGAAGGCTGGTGCTGCCTTTCATTGATCTGAAGGAGGACGAGGAGGAGGAGGACGGAGGAGTTGTCTGGGAGGTGGGGCTCAGTTTGTACTCAGTGGATGGAGAGGGAGTGCTGTTCAGATCTTCATCTCCCCCCTTCTCTTCTTCCTCTTCTTCCTCTTCGGGGTCATTGTAGAGGTCGTACAGGTGGTCTCCGGAGCAACTGTCACGCGAGAGGGCCATCTTTTGGTTGCGCTGCAGCCCACTCTCGTCAGGTGTTGCTGTGGGTGTCGCTGAGGGTGTGTCCCAGTAGCCCTCATCGCTCAGTGGCTCTTTTTCACCAGGTGATGCGGGATGACGGCCATGTGTGTGAGGGAGGGGGGGTTTAGCTGTCCGGCTTCCTGCTCCACCAACTATTGGAATCTTGCTGAGCCCCAGCATCTTCACCTGGGGTGCCTTTCGGTCTACGCTCCTCGGTGCCGAGGGCAGGTGACTGCCGGCGAGGTTGGAGGTGGCACGAGGGGGATAAGTGGACGTGGGGGTGGAAGAGGAAGGTTGGTGTGATCGAGGCAAAGCAGGGGAGTTGTCACCCGTGGAGGGCAGCATGTGCCAGAGCCCCTGCATGTCTGCATCGTCAACTCCTTCCGGACTCGCCATTTCTTCCCCTCCGCCCATGTAGGCCACCACACCACTACCGGCTGGGTGCTGCTGCGGTGGAGGCGGTGCGCGGGCGCGGGCTGGGAGGGAGGAAGGCACTGAGCTTGGGGAAACAGAAAACATGGGCTGGGTCAGCTGGGAAGGTAGGGGGGTTTTGGATGGGGAGCCACGAGACATGGCACTGGCCATACCACCAGCCCTCCCAGCACCCGCTCCCACACTCCCCCCTCCTCCACCACTGCTGCTGCTGCTGGTGCCACTGCCCCCATTACCCGCTGGCCCGTCCTCGTCTGCGTCCGCAATAATGTCACCACAGCCCGTCAGAGAATCAAAGCTCTTGAGGGACGTGACGTCAGTGAAGAGGAGAGAGCAAAGGCGGTCCACCGAGGGCTCTGAGGGTGGGTCACCCGTGCTGCAGCGATCCAAAGGGGGCGTAGCGAGGGAGGGGGTGAGGCTGGAAATTGAAGCTTTGGCTTTTTGGATGGGAGGGCGCAGTGGCGAGTCAGTCGGTGTGTAAGGGAAGGGGGAGTCTGGCTCACCAGATGGCCCTGGCATGGCAACACAGTGAGGGGGTGTCATGGTAGCACTAGTAGTGGGAGTCTCTAGGTTAGGTTCTGTCTCTGCATTCCCGCAATCCTCTTGGTGATGATGCGGAGGCGGTTCGAGGGTGAGCGTAATGTCCTTTACCTTTTCAGAGTCTGCAATTTCCCCATCCTTCTCCCTCTTCCCTTCCACCTCTTCCCCCTCTCCCTCGTTTGTTTTTTCCTTGCGTCTCCATCGCATGCTGCTGAAAAAGCCCTTTAGGCCCCTCCCTCTTCGGACAAGCCCCGCCCCTCCATTTTCACTCGACCTAAAGCTCCCACGTCGGAGTAGAGAGAAGAAACTCAGCGATTTACTGAGAGACCTCACGGGTCCTGCCTCCAGGCCAGCGGGCCCCTCCCCTCTCTGTCCATCAGCATCGCTGTTCGAGCCCGTTAGTCCATCGTGGGTTTTGCTCCTAACGAGCTCCACCGACGCCACTGAGCTGTTCCCGTTCAGAGAATTCCCATTGTCGGAGTTCCCGTTGTTGCCGCTGTTTGTAGCCCCTTTGTTCCTGAAGGAGAAGAAGCTGGCCATTCCAGAGCCGGTGCGCCGCTTTCCGAAGAGTTTGAAGGCAGCTTTGTTGATCTTCCCTGTGGGCTGGGGGTCACACTGAGGGCCCGCAGGAGGCTCCACACACTCCGACTGCACCTCCATTATCTTGCACTCTATCGCTCCCACTCTATCGTCTCCCTCGAGCTCTCTAGCTGCCTTTCTGTCCTCTCTCTCTCTGGCCACACATGCACTCACCCCCTCTCTCTCTCTCTCTCTCTCTCTCTCTCTCAGCACACCCTGCTGTCTGGTGCTCTTTCACTCCCACTCTGACTTGCTCTAACGCCTGCCTGCTGGTTTTCTCTCTCAGCCTCCCTCCCCTCCCTCTCTTTCTCTCTCTCTCTCTCTTTCTGTCTCTCAGAGGCATACACACACACACACACACACACACACATGCTGGGAGCTGGGAGCTGCTCCTTACTGTATCCATGGCAACTGGGTGGGCTAAGCAGCTTTCGTCAACGTTGGCGGGGCGCCAGTGTCTGTCCTCCACTCCCTCCCCCATCCTCCTCTTCCTCTACCTTCCCTGTCACCAGTGCACTGTTTGCTCTTTTCTTTTGACTGTTCATCAATTTGGAAGCCCTAAACACACTTCCTCCATCCCTGTGTGAGTGTTTGCAATCTCCATGTCTCTTTGTGCTTGGCAAATAGGTGGAGATGCACGCCAACTGATGAATTATGACAGATTAGAGGTTAATACGTATATGTTAGCTTTCCCAGTGATTCATGAGACAGAGTGGGATGGATAATTACACAGACTGCGTGCACACTTGTTTGGATTTGATGCTGTTTACATACGGCTGTGGAACATGGGTGATGACGGTGGCAAAGATCTAACAAGTGAATGACTACTTAATGGCACAGGTCTGACATCTGAATGCTTTAAATAATTTTTTAATACATGTGTCTTACTGTATAATCCTGCAAGGTGAGTCATATCAAAGCTTCATGCAAACGGTAGCTAGAGGTAGCTTTACAAATTTATCAGCATTACTTACTTCACCCAGCCCTGTGTGCGCGCGTGTGTGTGTGGGTCTGGAAAAGCTCAAAGTAAACAAACACGAGCGTGTCGGAAGCCTGAATTAGAGGACTCAAATACAAGACCTGCTGATCAACAACATGAGTGGGCTTAAGCCGGGATATGGATTTAGGAAAAGTATTTCATTGCTGTTGCACACACATGGACACACGTGCACACACTCAGCTCAGACATGACTCCAAGACAGTTTGGGCCAGACATATAGACCATATGGCCTCAAGCCCTCTTCCATATGGACGCACAGGACCAGGTGTCTGAGAGCTATGACAACACATCTAACTGTCATCCTATCAACCTAAGTGGTTGTGTGTGTGTGTGTGTGTGTGTGTGTGTGTGTGTGTGACCACTCATCTAATCAACAATACAGTCTTTCTTTTTAGATTAGCTATACTGTTAGCACTTACCTTGGCAACCAACAGAGTTTCTATTAGCATTTTGAACAATTAACTGTTCACTAACTGGAGGAAAACACTGTATAGACTTGTCGCCTTGTTGTTATTGGCCTATTCTGACTCCCTTAAACATATACAAGACATAAAATATGTGTAAAATGGTTCAAAGATGTACAGTGCGCTGATGAAACTGATGGTTATGTAAATGCACAAAGATGAACTCTGCATTCAATGAGGTATTGCAGCAAATGGAAAATAAGAAATCTCTCCTGTTGAGCCACTGTTTTGGAGGCATCTCTCCCAAAGTATGTCATCCTCGCCTGCAGCGGATTCACCCAGAGTTCCCCTTCTTTCGTGCTGAGCGTGATCCGCTGTGGGTGCTCTTTTTGCTGCCTATTCTCTCCTCCCAACCCCCCATGAATCTCCCTGATACCCCGACCCACTTACAAACCTCCTCTCCCCTCCTTCCTCCCCTCCCCTGCTCCTTTTCTCTCCCTCCTCCTCCTCCTCCTCCTCCTCAGTTGCTGTGGGCACAGGCTCTCCTCTTCCAGCCCAGTGCTATCAAACAATGTCTGCATTCATCCGCCTAAGGCAACACACACACACGCCCACAGATCCACAGACATGCTCACACCCACACAAACACATTTTGAGGGCTTCCCCAGAGTGAAGCACTGAAGCATGTCTTCCTCATGCTCTCCCCCAACAAGAAAAATAATCTGCCTGCTCAGCCCACATGTCAGTCACCCAGCCTGTCTGCTTGCCAGTCAGTCAGTCACCCAGTGTGCAGCTTTTCAGGTACATCAGACACTGAAGCTGAATGCCCTACAGACATCCTAGCAGGTCAGCTGGCTATCGGATGGACTTGAAGCTGACTCTGAGCAGCAGATGGCTGCCTGTGAGCGGAGACCGATGAGTGGGCTCAGTTATCACATGATGAGACAAAGGATTTTGAGTTCTTAGGGTGGAAATGCATATTGCAATGCCGCTTAAATCATTTCTACTGGAATGCAATATACGTATTTTCTGTAATCCAGGCCATTATTATAAATGTAGGAGCCTGTTGCAGCCTTCACAACAGTGTTGAACCAGGTTGGATTACAGGAGGGCAACAGGGTTTAGAGGATAATATGTATTTACTGCAAAAAAAAAAAAAGAACAAAGAGAGCATGCTTTGACATTAATTTTACATTTTACAGTGATATATTTAGAGGGAAATATCTTGCTAAACTATGACAAAATGAACATGTATAAAGAACTGTGGCTCCGTAAGCTTTCATTGATATTTCTGGGTGGTTTTATTCTCCTCTTAGCAAAATGCAACATGCGCTTTCTTCAGAGCCTAATGATCATTTCTCTCTTTGCTGTGAACGAGAAGGTTCACACATGCACACAAGCAACAGAGGAAGCACACACCCTATTATCTCTACACACACACACACACGCCCACCCTCTCTTCATCCCCCCATCTGTCTAAATAGGGTTCCCATTTCAGCCCCCTGAGTGAAGCTCAGCACTAAGTGGGACAGTTAGAGGGCATTTTCTCTCTCTGCTTCTCTTTCTCACTTGTTGTGTTTTCTAATAATATGGCTTCTTTGAGCGTGCATGCATGCATCGTGAGTGCATCCTCTGCATTGTGCCCGAATGCGGCCGGTGAATGTGCTTTTAAACTCTCCATGCTCTGCCAGCGAGGAGCCCCAGGATGCAAATATTGACGCTACTTTAAAAGCACATGGGTGTGTATGTGTGTATGGCAGAGGGACGGCGACAACAGACAGATGAGCATGCAACTTGATATCATGATAAGAAGGCAGAGACCTCCTGACAGGGTGACAGAGTGAACACTGGAACTTAGTTGCCTTCAAACTGAAACCACCTGTAACTTACCTGTTTTTGTTTATTTGTCAGTCTTTGGTATTAAAATAAAAGTGCTAGGCAACATTTTCCAGTCGTTTAGCTCCACTGCAGCCTCCTCTGAGTATGTCACTGTGTCTACATCATGTCCTTATCATCCAGCTTTAATTATATGACTAACATGAGATTGCCACTTGTGTCAATGGTGAATATGATGGTGCCTCAACAGTAATGATCTCTTCTTTGTTCAATCCACTTTACGCTCAGCAAAACCCTACATACTTATTTCAAGATAAATAGTCCAAGGGCAACCTACTCCCATCAAGACAAAAACTGCTTATCAGCCACTACAAACACATACTGCTTCTCTCGGCACCAGCTCTCCATCACCTTGTTTGCTTTGGAAATACAGTGACCGGGTTACTGCAGCAGGATAAAAACACTGAATGAAATCATAGAATTTTACACGCTCAAATCGAACAGTTGAGCAAAAGACTAGCTGTGTGATATTCCCTCGATTGTGCCTTAGACGGTGTTTACATGACCGATTCAATAGCGTGAGTTTTGCCTAAATGGGCCCATCAACACTGAATCACGCATGCTAATCAGTAGCCTACAGTACCGTCAGCTCCCGCCAAGAACTTGAACTAGCTGGGGTTCAACCAGAAGTGTAACATGCCTGAAGTGCCAAGCTTAAGTGCTGCAGCAGTCGCCTCTTAGACCAGTTTCAATCGAGATCAGGTGTGTGTGTGTGTGTGTGTGGAAATGTATGGCTCTATGGACATGAGCTATAAAATACATAATAGACATGCATATTTTAGTGTGAGTGCAATCTGACAGCACTATGATCAGTGCAAAACTATAGTATCCATACAGCAGGATCATATTTCAAACAAGACAGAGGTGTGGCCGCTTTCCACGGTTGGGCAGTTAGATTGCACAAACAAATCCAGCCTGTTCTGGCAGCGTTGTAAACGAGCAGATTACACACACACACACACACACACAAACACAACTCACGTTCATTATCTGCATGGTTATCATCACTAAGGGTCCTGTTGGTTGGGTTGTTTCAGGACAGAGGGTCTTCCAGCTCAAGATTAAACAGAGCTACAGTGTGTGTGTGTGTGTACAGTATTAAATCCCCAGGATTACCCCCTGCACTCTTTTGTTACTTTAGTAATCAGCAGGGAGTGTTACTATTATTAAGCTGTCTAAGCACAGACTCCGCCAACACTTTTACATTCCAAAGCCTGCAAACAATGTCACTGTGAGTATCTTTAACCTTTTACCTATAAGCCAACGAGCCTTCCCCCCATCTAATAAACCCATGCTACATAAATAAAATATGGTAAATTAAATAATGATAATCAGACTGAAACTCTAGATCTGCTATATGTATCCTCTGTACAGGTCACTGACCTTTATTCAGCAAACAATTCACTAATCATGCAATTAATGATGGCTCTGCTCCATTTATTGTAGGTGCACCAGTTCCAGAGTCCTGGTTTTATATGTTCTTGCTAATTACTGGCTCACAAGGACACGAAAATGGAACAGAGCCATCATAAACGTTGTTAATTGGTCCCACGAAAAAAGCTCTATCCTTACTCCATGTGCATGCCACACTCTCACACTCAATCATACGGCAATGTGCAACAGCAAAGAACACAACAAAGAAATGTGTCATGCGATTGAGAAATATAGTAATGACTTGTGTAAAGTGAGTAAATAGAGAGGTGCAGTTGCCAATTTCTAGAAATTAAAAATGCTACTGATATACTGTGGTTCTATGTTTCCAAGGCCTGCTCCAAAGAAATGCACCCCTACAGCATCCTATCAGTCTGATACACAAAAACAACTTTCTGCTAATGATTAATGTATGTTGATGATGCACTCTAAATGTGGGATGATGAAGGCATATAGGAGATTTTAGTCTGATGTCATACACACACATATAGGCTGCACGTGCACCATCTACATATAGAGTGCGTGCATGTGTACAGTATGCAATATTTATGTGGGCTTTCTGTGTGTGTGCAGACGTTTTGCATGAGTGCAGGACGTGTTTATGTTGACTGTGAGTAGAGCATTCCCTCCTTGTCCTCAGGAGTGTTCTCCCCGCATGGCGTGCAGTACTCATCTGAATGATTCAGGGCCCTGGGACAGCCCTCGGCAGCTTGTCTCTGGAAGAGGCCTCTCAATGTTTCATGTGAGGTGACATGCACAAGTAGGCTACAGGAAGACAGTGGTGACACTGTGTTAGAGGCGTGTTAAAGGCAGGGTGAGTCATTCTGGAGAGAGATGGTCGATTTTACATCTCCTCGTGGTCTGCAAGCTGCCGTTCTGCGTGTGAGATGAAGAAAAATCTGCTTACACAAACCTTGATCTGCAAATGGGAAGAAAATAAAGTGGTTGGACTGAGCTACACAACACCATTCCAGCCAATCAGCAACAGGTGGCATTCGTGCTCATGCATAGGACAATGGGAAGGGGAGGGGAAGTGGATGGAGTGAGAGGGGGAGGTAAATCTGGCATGCCAATGTGGAATCGCATTGAGAAGGAGGGGAGGTGGTGATATGAACAAGCTTTCTCCAGAATGTCTCACTGCACCTTTAACCTGACTTACCACATTCCAAAAAGAGAGCTTGTGCCAATTGTAGCTGCAACTACTAAAGCAAATCTATTAAATAAATACTCTAACTTGCTAGTAGCTAGAATAAACATAATAAAGCCTCTTAAGCACATGGCATTCATTCAACAAGTGCATATAAAAGACAGATCGCCTTAAAAGGAAGTTGAATAGAAAAAGATAAAAAGCTGTGAGAGAATGAGAGAGGTAACAGATGAGTGAAAAATGTGTGGGTATTCAGTGCTCCTTTTTTCTCTTCATGTAATGTGTATTGAGCTTTGGAGAAAGCTGACACTGCCAGCCTATCTTTATTCCAAGTTGCTGCTGCTGCTGCTCATAGACACTGGTTCCACTGACGCCAGTGGTCACTTTGTCTGACTGCTGTGTGAACACACAAAACTCCATTTATTTCTACAGCGTGTGAGGAGCGTGAAAAGAGCGGCATCTAAGGAGGAAGCAGTTCACTGCCAACGCTGCCAGCACAAATTCCATAAAGTATTTAAAGGCATGGGGCTGGATGAAGCACAGCAGAGTGAACAGCGGCTGGTGTTGTAAAGTTGTGCTTTGTTTTTTTTGAGTCCCATGCAAAGTACCGCACAATGGAAATATATGAAAATGATCAGGAATCTGCAGAGGCACACGTGTCACACAACCACTCTGTATGCGCTGACACTCTGCAGGTTTGACATCTTGTTTTTCTGTAGCAATCTGATTGAGTTCGATGTTTGCTTGTATAGTAACTCCAATCCAATGAAGATCAAATCCTTTCTGAGCTCTAATAAGAAGCAAAGTTACAACCTCAGTCTGGAGCTATTAACACAGAGTTGCTATGGTTTCAACAAATAAAATCTGAGCCAAAAAACACAATCTGGCTCAAAAACAGACATTAAGTTCTGGCCTAATTTCACATGCCACATCCCTGTGGAAGTAAGCCCACAGCAACTCATTTAAAATAAGTGTGTATAAAAATGCACCAACAAAAAGAAACATTTTATTTTAACCCAAAAAACTCTTTTCTAAAACGATAGTTAATGAAGATAGAAATATTATATATATATATATTATTATATATAATAAAGTATTTCAACACCCAGTATTAGCAGCAACAACATAGTAAATTCTATTTGGTTCTGTCCAGCAACACAGTCTGATGTAATTCCTGTGAACTTTTGTTGATGTTCCAGACTTGTGAAGGAGAATTTAAGATAAATCCTGGAAAGTTCATATTATTTTGTGAAATCATATAGTCCAATACCCTTTAAAAATGTGCATCAGTTATGTCTTGCATTTGACAGTACAAACAGACCCAGTGACTTGAGACCGGCATGACCCCGGTGTATTTGTGACACTGACCCCTGATCAGGGAACAAGAAGTCATTGACACGGCGGACAGACATGACCAATAGGATTTGGGATCAATGCGCATTAGTAAATCAGATTATCTGATCAATGTGAGATGTAAAATAGGATTAAATGATCAATGAAGGCCACAGTTGACAGCTGAACCTTCTCAGGGTCTGAACATCACAGTCCATTTTTTGATAGACGCAGTAATGGTAAAATAAGCGGGATGACCAGTGATTGCTTCAAAAAGAAAAGTGCACTTAGTCAGACCCAGTTAGTAGTGCAGCCAAACTTTGGTTCAGCGTAATTTCCAGAGCGAGATTATCTTTAACCATGTACAAATAGATTTTTTCCATCAGTCCCACTGAGCAAAATCAGCTCAGGTCACAAACAGCATTCAGATTAGGCTGGACTGAAGCCTTTGGATGAGATGAAATATTTCTGGTGCCAGAAAATGTGATTTTCTGTTGGTTTTCATGATGAGAAATATTTGCCATGAACATCACGGCCATTGGTTTTAAAAATGGAGTGAGTAAAACCGAACAAACTGGAAGACTCACATTTGTTTTGGATGAATTTATTCTCTTATTCGATTCATTAATTCTTTATAGTGCTTTTCGACATTCATAAAAAACAAGCTTTTTTTCCTATAGGTGCAGTATATGACATATTAATGAGGCTTTCCACTGAGATTTAGACTATACAGACACACAACTTCATCCACTTGGCCCATTCAGGACCATTGCGTAATCAGCACGTTATCACACACAGGACGACAGCTTCCCCTTGACACGCACACTCTTTCGGTACGCCCTCTCACTCAGTCACGCCTGTCCCTCAGTATCCCACAATCCCCCTGTTTGGTCTCAGCAGGTCATGCGCGCCACTCCAAACTCCAGACTGACAACAGCTGGCTCCTCTTTGGCCAACTCGCTGTTGTATGTCCCTTCCAGCTCTCCGTAGCTCTGCTTCCTGCTCTCGGTGCCGCTGCTGCCCTCTACTGTCCGCTCCGTGTCGGTGCTCTCCGTGGCCTCCTCGCCCACCTCCTCCTGCTCGTCGTCCTCCTCCTGTCGCTGCACTTCTTTGTGGCTGATGGGCGCCCCCAGAATGAGGGAGTCTGGACGTGGCGGCAGGGTGTTGGAGTTGGACCGCTGATCTCTGGTGGGAGGAGGTGCAGGGGGGTCAGAGGTCGCGATGGGAGTCACACCAAGCTGGTGGAGCCGCTGTACAGAGAGCGAGAGACAACACAGACAACAATGTTTTCACTCAAAAATTATGAAATATGAACAATCCATATTTTTAATCATGGTTTTTAAGTGTGGGAAATACCATATGCTCTAAATATGACGACTCTTTGAGGTTAATATTAACAGTGTAAATGCTAGAAGGGTACAATATGTGTATTCTAAGACGACACTGTAGGATTTTATGTGCATCCGCTAAAAGTTTTTTGGAAAGTAAAAGTACGGTAATGGAGAACAGTAATTATTCTATTTCAAGACAACTGTATTCATCACGACAAGATAATTACTGTGTTATCTCAAAACAATGATGGTCTTTTTTCCCCAAACATTTGTTTCCTTGATATCACGAGGAAAAAAACTTTGTTATCCAAACAAAGATAATTGACTCTGGATAATGAGATTTTTAAAAATTGCAACATGGCCGCTCCTGGCTTATGCAGAGAGGGGATTTAAAAAAAAAAAAAAAAAAAAAAGCTAAGACAGCAGTGTTTATATCCAAACTAGATGTATAAAACACTCATTTGCCAGCTCATTAGGTTCACCGAGCTACAGCCCTGCAATTACTGTTACCTTCATGAAAGCTATAATGCTCAGTTTGTGTTTAAACTGTTAGTGAGGTGTGGAATCAACTGTGTGATCATCCTGGAGGATGTAGTTTGTGGAGCTGTTGAACAGTATTGTGTTTTACTGTTTCTATTAGTTTGTCCACCCCATTTATATCAGTGAGGCAGGCCTAAATTCAGTGTCCTGACTTTGCTCTGCAGAGAGAATCAGTGCGTGTCGACTCACGCTCTCCAGTGCTTGCAGTGAGCTCTCTGCCTTGCGGCTGTTCTCTCTCAGCGTCAGGATGGTTTTGAGGATAGACTGACGTGGGTGCATGGACCGATCAAACTGGTGATACATGTTCCTCCAGAACCTTGGAAACACAAGTGACACAAAGGCACAGATAAGATTAATGGAGATAATTAATTTATGGCGCTATTAAATATGTCCCGACAGCAGGGAGGCGAGGAAGGCCGTACTGACTTGAAATTGTAGGGCAGGGTGGAAGGCGCCAGCACAGGATGCGCTTCAGAGTACGCGGGGCTGTAGAACGGATTCATGTAGTTCTGTTTATCGCTCATTAGAAATGCCCACAGCGAGTGAGTCCGCTCTCTCAGCCTGGAATACAAAACAGACGTCAGAGAAAGGTATACAACAGTCCAAAGGGGCGATTAGGTCTTCATGTCTCTTTGAAATAGAGGGCTCACAATGTCTTCTTCATATCATGCTTTATTGACTTTAATTATTGCTTCAAGTTTATTTTAAATGAAATACAGTCAGGACAAGTAAAAGCATTGTTTGCAACCCTTTCTTAGCTGGAATATTAAGACACATGTATGGCTATACGTTTTTTGTTATCAAAACACCCTTATGTGGTTGAGAAATGACTGTTGTGCTCAAGTAACCTTTGATTGTCCTGAAAGCACACACATACGCAAGAGATTTCCAGTTGTTGTTGTGGGGACCTTTCAATCAAGTTAATCCACTGGGTCTTAACTTCCTCGGATGGTGAGAGTAGATGAAGACTTCTGTGTTGGTTCTTGCAGCCAACAACAGAGAAACAACACAAACGTGTGTGTGTGTGTGTGCGTGCGTGTTTGCTGGACTCACTGCAGCTCCTCTCTCTGCCTCTGATTGTTGCCAAGGAAGTTTCCATATTGGCAGGAATGGACGTGTTCATGAATCTGCAGCAGGAACCACTCGCTGAACTCAAACGCCTAAGGAGAGGGTCATCATTAAATAAAAGCAATAAGACACATAGGTCTGTGTAAATGCAGTACACCTCTCACACCTGTGGGAACTGCTCTGTCAACTGCCAGACACACTCCAGGAACTGAGTGAAGATAGGAGACACCTCCTTTGGATCCCCGTCCAACTGGTCACACCTAGATGTACACAGTTCAAATAACAGTCACATCGTGATTATTGAAGGACAAACTAAGCAGTATAGATCCAGCAATGCAGTCATTAAATATAAGTCTAACACTGCCTAAATCTCTAGTGGAAACCTCACCTGTCAGCAAACTTGTGGCCAAAGGAGATCCAGTCTTTCTCTATCAGCACCTGGAAGACAAACATTCAACAGAAGAGGAAGTTAATATTCTTATCAGCTCTTTAGTCCTTCTTTTGACTAGTGAACAAACTGCAAGTGTTTGTGGATGGTACCATGAAGCCCTTGATGGTGCGGTAGTAAGGGTCCATGAGCAGCGCGCCCAGTGAGCAGACCTGGGCTGTTCTGTCCCAGCCGTCTGAACAATGAACCAGCACACTGGCTCCTTCCACCACCACCGCCTGGGGTCAAGAGTGAAAAAAGACAGCAGAGGATTGAGAGAACTGAAGCAGTGATTGACAGTCCAGTGTCTATGATGGACTAGAGGAGATGGGCCAGTGATGGGCACTGAGGTTTGGGTTCAAGACGAACAGTTAAGATTTAAAGAAGTGGGAAATGGTGATAAAAAGTCTAATTATCCTATAATGTGCAATTAAATGTTTTTTCAAAGAAACAAAAATCAAGGAGCAGGAAAGGTAAAATGTTTTACCTTGGTGAGAAAGATAGCTGCGTCTACGACAGCTTTGATATGCCGCAGCCAGCCACTGCTCTCCAGGCCAACCAGGTAGTCACCCATAGAAAGAGACCGAGTCCCAATCACTGAGACACCCACACGAAGACAGAAAGTCATTTTAGAGGAACCATTTACTGAATACAATGAAAAGATGTATGGTTTGTATGTGTGCCGCTGTGTGCAGCAACATGTTTTTAACCTTCTAACAGTTTCTGCAGGCTGGTCCTCATTACGTGGATGTTTTCAATGCCAACAAACTGGAAGCGGATGTTGGAGTAGTTGTCCTCGTTCTCATAGCCTTTACCTGCCGCCCGATTAGCCAGCGCGTTCAGCTGCGGGACAGAGAAAACAGATAAAATCTAAATAATTGGAATTCTTGTGCAAACACTGCTCTCAAACTGTGTTTATATAGTGGTGAACCCATTTGCACACATAGCACAATCTATGCCGCTACCTTTGGCCTGGTGTCCATGACATAGACGAATCGGCTGTTGTGATTGGCCTTGCTGATGGCCTGCAGCATGCTCTCGTCTTCTAAGCATCGCGCACTGAACCCAGAGAGAGGCTGACTGCATCGACACACCGCCGCCTGTCGGGGTGAACAGAGTGTTACGATCAGAACAAGGACAGTAACAAACTAGAACTGCCGTGCTGCAGCCGGTTGCCTGTGTCGACCAATCAAATCGCAGTTTACATCCATGTCTTTCCAGACTCATGTAGGACATGCAGTGAAGACTTTGAAGGATTTAATTAAAGGTATTAAGTTATCAAAATATTGACATGTATGATTCCAGTCAATAATTTCCAGTGAGAAACATGCTCTCACCATGACTCATAGAGAGCTTCATCACATGGTGCATGGTGACAGTTTTTTCAAGTTGCTTTTTTGTGTCGTCTCACAAAGCCAGACTTACTGTTATCTCCACAATCCATACTGCAACACAAGCTACTGAGCAGACAAGCCCTGTGGTACACTGACTGCTGCACTTCTACACTTTGGGTTCATTGTCTAACTCTGAGAATGAATCACGTTACATTAACTAATGATCCCACATTGTGGATCAGGTTACTCCTTCCATGTGGATGTGGGCCAATACCTTATTTTCAACCCCACATCACTTTAAGATATGTTCCCTTACATTGTTTTGCATGGAGTATCCCGACACCATGTAAAGCAAAAAACAAAAACACCATGATAGAAATTTTAGACCACATCGCCCACCGCTAACCTACAGTGTTATAAAATGTGTTTTATTCCATTTATGTTTAGTAGAGCCTGATGACGGCAATGTCTGTTCATCAGTTCTGACACTTTGGAAGAAGATACCTTCCTACTGTCCAGATTTCCCTGATATTTCATGGGACAAGAAAATTATTGCTTATAATGTTGATTCTCTCAGCTTTCAGCTGTCGCCGATGCAGAGGCATGAAAATACAAAATACTGAATTATCAACTAAAACTGCAACATCTGACACCTTTCATGGTGTCCCTCTATAGCTCACCTGTAATCTAACAACTACAGCCCCCATGAGTTTGACAAAGCTGAACAACATAATTGTTTAATCTTTATCAAACTGACAAGGAGTTCAAATTTCAAGAGCTATTTATTCGACATTTTACTTTCACTTTCAATTATGAACAGAAAACACTCGTATCGGTGTTCGAGCTTTCCAGTCCTTAATGGATAATTGATAATGACTCAGCACAGTATGTACTGTTAGTTCAGTATGTGTTAAAAGCACAATGACTAAATGCGGAGTGCAGCGATGTCTGTTCATGAGTCCCGCTTACATTTCCGAATTTTCTAGGTATCTAGACAACTACAGTCCAGATTTCCCTGAAATTTCATGGGATAAGACTATTATTGCGAATGATGTTGGCGATCCTCTGAGCTTTCATCTATCACCACTTAGAGGTCAAAATTTCCATCTGTACACAGGAAACATTCAAATCTAATGGCCAGATTTCCATCCACTTAAACAAATCCTCTGGCCTTTCCTCTAGCACCATCTTGTGGAAAACAGTTAAGCTTAACTTTTTTTAAAATATACTACAATTATTTATAATTTGTTTGTGCCTTTTTTGCTGTGGGTGTAATGTCAAGTACAAGTTCGCGGCACAAACTGAGGTCTACTAAATGGGCTGCAGACTTCCAGTCTTTTGTTTTTACTGAACACTTTTCAAAAAGCGACTAAAGAGTGTACAGTTCAAACGCACTCCGCTTTTAAATGTAGTGATTGAAGAGAAATTCATTTTGAAAACTTGTACACTATTACACCTTTAATAAGGATAACCATAAGGATGCTTTAAACAGCACTGTAAAAACATTTGTCCTCATGCTGTATGCAGGTAATAACACTTCATTACCGTACCTTCTTTTCTTGGTAGAAGTACGTAAGCACAGGAAAGCGTCCTTTGCTTCTGAACTTGGAACTCCCCACAATGATGGGCTTACTGGCTGTGATGGGAACATACAGGTCTCGTGGATATGTCTCACACACCTGCAAAACCAAACACAAAACACACTGTGAGCATCAGTGATCACTCATTGAAGTCTGTGTCACTTTTCGTTGAATATTTTATTTTGGAATGAAGTTCCGCTTGTCTGTTAAACTACAGGTTGGAGGTAATATTAAACACTGGAGATAACTGTGAAGCTCCACTGCCCTCTTCCACGTGTTTCAGGTTTTAATAATGTGTGGCAGACCAACTGGTTTCTCCAATACACTGTCTTAACTAATTTCTAACTAAAGTGACACCACACCCTCAGTCATAACCAGATCCCTAGCTTCATACTTGATCAGGCAAGCCAGGACAATGTTGTGTAATGCAAAGGATTACTAAGTGTCAAAAAACAAGCATACCACATGCATGGCTTTGGTGCTCATTAATCACGTAACATCAACAAACTGCGGACTCCTTTTTTTCTTTGTGGCAGGTTGTGTTTATGGCATGCCGAGACAGTGCCAAAGTTCAACAACAGTCAGCAAGTCCTGCTTTAACTGTGCAGAGTGCTCACCGACTACCATTTGGAAGCATCTTCTTTTTTCTGATTTTACTCTTCGTCTTTGCTTTGATTGCTTCCTGTGGTTGGATGATACATCCTTCCCATTGCCAAACCCCTGGAAATAATCTGTGGTGTTCATGCATTTTGTCCTGATTTTGGGGGACGTCAGACTTATACAAAAAGGTGTATTATTAAATAAAAGTCTGGTCTTCTCCAGATTTAAGAAGAAACACCATGAAACTGTGCTTCACCTTGTCAACACTTAAGAAGCAGTTAAAACTGCAGCATCAGACGTAACAAAGAAGTACCAGAAAGTGACAGAAGACCCTCCTCTCAAGGAATCCCCTCGAGCAGTGTTCTCAATTTGGCACTTCAGACGGAGAACACTTAAAAGACAGAGCCAACTGTCTACCTTGTATTCTCTGTTGACGTCGGTGAGCTGCCATTGGTCGCAGGGGACGCCCATCCTCTCAAACTCCGCCCCCAGGTCGATGAGCTGCCACCCTTCCTCTCTCTGTTGGTCGTTCTGTTTGGGGTTGTAGGAAAATGCATAGAGCTCCTCATAGGATACTGCACACAGGAAGGAGAAAGAGCTCAACAAATCACAAAGTTATACGAAGACACTGTGTGTGTTTGTAAATGTATTGATTACATGTGTGTGTAAATGAGCACATTTATGGTAAGAATGAGAGAAAAGAGGAGGGGGGGGAGAACTGAGAGGGCACAGGTGTGAACGGACGGGTGAAAACTCAGATCCTGACACAGACGGACGCACTGAAACCCACCAGGCCGGAGCAGACGCAGCAGCGAGCTGTAAATGTCGTGGCAATCTCTTTCTCTCTGTACCACAAAATGAACCACCCTGAAGTTGCGACACTGGATGACCAGAGGGCAACCTGTGGTGGTGAGGGAGAGCTTCTCCACAGACGCTATGTGGTGATGCAAAATCTGCAGAGGAGGGGAGAAGTGAAGGAGAGTGTTTCAGATCCTGTTTAAAGATTTAGATCTATCTAAAATGGCACAATCATATATTCTGATATATATGGCACTGAATCACCTGCAGCACAGATACATATGGCTAATGAAGAGAATCTCACAGCATGTTCATAATCTTTGTGAAGGCTAGAGGAAGGCTGTATGCCTACTGTAGCAATTCAAACTCCCAATAAAGATCTGTAGTAAATAAGAATGAAGAATAAATAAGATTCACTATTTCTGAAAGACGTGGAAGGATTTCATAGAGACGTATATTGAGATAAGGAAAGTCCACGTCACGAATTATTCATAAATTACTTTAACACAACATAGAGAGGGCAAGAAGGACAAATGCAGCACATCAACATATTCAATGAGGCAGAATTCCACAGGGATTCCAATCATCAGAAATCATAAAGATGCACATACATCAGCATTGGTAATGACCAGAGAAACACCCTGTCAGGAAACTGACACACACACACACACCAACTGAAATGACCAGCTGTTGAGACAGACAGTCACTCCATTGCTGTTTAATATTTTATGAGGCACAAAAAGTCTAACAAACAGGCATCTGCACACAAACAGAACCGAATGCACAACAAAGCAGTGGATGGTACGACTGCAGGCTCCAGAATAAGCACAAAAACAAAGAGGAAAAGTCAATGTTCCATTTTCTCAGCACATAGAGCAGGAAGGATGGTGGGGAGGTGGTCCTGACCCGGAATCTGCTGCACAAAGCATTTTAAACCACGCCAGCATTTCCACTATGCAGACTAGTCACTGTGGCTAGCTAAATCCTGGAGTACTATTTTTATTACATCACATAATAGCATACAAAGAGTAGAGCGCTACTATACATACAGATAGATAATATACTGTTCAACCAAGTGTGCAAAATGTGATCAAGACTCTGTAGAAACCACCAAAAAAGCTGGTCAAAACATTTGAAAGTATTATCACAAATCACAATATTAATAATACCATTTTGCCATATTATAAAAAAACTCAGTGTTGAAATTGCATTACATGAGACTAAATTTATATCACATCCAAAGAATTAGAATGACTACTCTTTGTTCATGACAACAGTAGTTGCCACTGCAACATTAAAAAGAGGTGACAATCAGCAAATCAGGATGCCCTACAGACTGTTGCTGCCGGATATCAACAACCCAGTTCTCAGCGCTATAACAGTAATCCTCTTTCAGGTGGAGGCACAAAACACACACACATACACACCTCACGTGCATGCACAACTAAACAGAGAGCTTGCTAGTATATAATGAGGGTTTTCAACCTCTCCCCTACTTCCTCCACACACACACAAGCTTGCACATTCTCCTCTTCTGCCCAACACACACACACACAAAGACAATTATGTTGCACACTTCCTTGCAGTCGTGGATGTGGTGATGTCTCTTTTGTGTGATTGCTGAGAAGTGACACCGGAATTACACTGACGCTCCATCAAGTGTGGATCGGCAATAATTTTGCAAGAAGAAAATCCCATATTGCAGACTAATGAAAGTTAGTTAGGCTAAAAACAATAACATCAAATGAGCATCCTGAATTACTCACAGTAATTAACAATAATTGTAACTGTGTCATCGCTCCACTGTAGAAATCCTCCCATTCGGCATCAGACCTGATATACAACACTCAGCATTGTAGGTTTTAACAACGTACTTCATCTGTTCTCAGCAAAAGAAATTGGTGCGACTATTGTGGTTGCATCCATGCAGCGATATACTTAGTGAAGCTGTGAATGACACCTGTAACACAGACAGGATGCACCGCTGAAACCACTCACCCAGATCTCCTGTCCAGCAGATGTTGAGTTGTTAGAGTTGCTCTCCACAAAGATGAGATGTGTTGCTGTGAGGTACAGTGTGCCATTTGTGGATTTGTTGCTGAAGCGATCCAACAGTCGCACCTGCTCCACCTGCAAACACACACACACAGACAGACAAGCACACACACACACACACACAAAAGATAACAGCATTACTCAGTAGTAAGATAGCAGGTGGGTGTAAAGTTAATTTCTTCTGCTGGGTGTAAAGTATACAGGATACACTGAAAAGAGGGAACAGCGGATCTTGCTAACAGGAACGACACCTGTCACAAAAAATCTGTAAGTGGCACTGGCTCCATCTGGCACACCACCTAATCCTGACCACCTGGGCCTCATTTCCAGCTGCCAGTTCAATTAGAATTAGTCAAATGATTTCAGGATATGGGAAGAATTTCTAAACACAGCATTGGTATATGGCGTTCATTTTTTTCTGTTTTTGTGTTCCCTGTTACTGTAAATGTATTCTGCAACCCCGATTCCGAAAAGGTTTGGATGCTGTGTGATATTCTGCTGATCCTTTTTGGTACTCAACTGAAAACAGTACAAAGACAATATATTTAATGTTTGACCTCATCAACTTCATTGATTTTTGGAAATGTATGCTTATTGTCAATTAGATGCAGCGACACCTTTCAAACAGGTCGAGACAGGAGCAACAACAGACTGGGAAAGTTGTGGAACGCTCCAAAAACACCTGTTTGGAGCATTCCACAGGTAAACAGGTTGATTGGTGACAGGTATTGACAGGTGATAGCATCATGATTGGGTATGAAAGGAGCACCCTGGAAAGACTCAGTCGCTCACGAGCAAGGATGGAGCGAGGTTCTGAATCAGGGTTGTAATATACTGCTGAGGTGTAGTCTCGCAGTGTTCTTCCACTGCGACCTCCATACACTCTTTCATGCACATATGCACACACACTGTAGATGCTCACAGTAGAACATTTACTCAAGTCACACATTTTCACACAGGAAGAAGGTCGTGGTCCACTAGTGAACAGCAACAACAGGTTTTAAAACCTCTGGTGGTATCATAACCCCATTAAATCAGGTTTGACAGAAAACCTTCAGTCCAGGATAAAAGGACTTCATTAATGTTTGCATACTGTCTACTACACTTTTCTAAGTATAACTAAAAATGCATTACAGGCCTTAACAAGACCTTTCCTAACATGACAAGCATATACTCTAAGACACTGTATGAAAATACTGTTGAAGGACTTTGTGTCGGCTGTAACCATGACACACAAAATACATGTACAGCCTTGAGTGTTGCTTTCCCATCAAATCTTATTTTAGCACTAAAATCCATTAGAATAAGAGTTCTCATAAAAAACAAACAAACAAAAAAATCTGCTGATTGTTACTACACCGTGGCCAAAAGGCTACCGGACCGTTGGATTTGGACTGTCTGCTGCTGTCGCTGCTGAATGTCCAAATCCATGATTCATCACGCTAGCGGTTCTCTTGTTGACTCAGACTTCCTCTCCTTGGTTTCCGTTTTCCTGTCGTTCTCAGATATGATGAAATGATTGTCTCCAAGCAACCAGCAGGACACAGCTTTGTCACGGAGACACTTTTTAGCACATACTGAAAGTCAGTGGTGTGTGTGTTGATGAGTGAGTTAATCTCATAAGGACGCAGACTATGTTTGACTAATGACTAATGTTTAGATTAGAACAATGCAATCTAAGATATGCACATAGAACATCAATTGCATGCTGTTTCATGAGCAAACCACAGAGTTATTTCAACTAAGAAACAATAACAAAGAGTATCACTCGACAAAATGCTCTTGCAGCAGTATATATACAGTAGTAGCAGGGTTTTTCTTTCCAATAAAGTAAAAAGACACGTATGTTTGCATTTCTGGAAAGCCTTCCTCTGCTGTTTCATTCAAGCAAACACCCGTAAGCGCTTGAAACAATGGGGCCACACCCAGTGAGTCTGCGTGGCATCACACACACCTGATCCTCAGCGTACCCTTATTCCCGAGGTAATGTACCGTACAATTGTCCCGGATGCTCGGAAATTAGGTCGCACTCTTTCAACACGATGGAAAAAGCTCACCTTTCAGCACACAAAGCCTTGCAAACACACATTGGAAAACAGAGCAGCTGTAGGCCTAACGCATGTCTTACGGCTTATGTGGGTTTGTGTGAAGGAAAAGCCACCCGAACTATCCACAGCGCAGTCCACAAGTATTTGCACGGTGACAGTTTGTGGGTGTGTTGCCTTTGCACTCCAGCATGCTGGATTTGAAATTAACAGTGACTATGTGGGTGCTGCCTGCATCTCAACACTGCAGCCCTTTTAACATATAAAGGCACAAATTTATGGGACAAAATGCAATTTTACCATTTCACATAACATATTAGTCATCGCATTTAACATCTAGTGGAAACTTACTAAATCTACAGCCCATAGACATCACAGGCCACTCAATGTTTTCCTGTACTGCAGCAATGTGCAGTTCTTGTTTTTTTGGGGGGGGTTTGGCTTTAGTTTATTCTTCAGCAAGTAATTTAGAGGTCATGTGATTATCTTGGCCAGTCAAAAACAGTCCACTGTTTGACGTATTGTTTTGGCTGTACGTTTACTGTCCAGATGATAAAACTGTGAGACTACACAGTTAATGAAACAGAGACTGTCAGTCTGGGTGTGAACATCGTCACACTTTCAGACACCCGACCAGTGCTGCAACCGAGCGGTCCATCAGTGTGCCATTATACTCGAATGCATCTTGGGTTTCTCCTTGTGGTGTTGTACCACACTAGATGCACTGGCTGGCTGGATAGTGTAATGTTAATTCAATCAATAAAAGGGTGTGCAGGCCAGGTAGTAACGTTAGCATTGCAGAGAGGAAGCCCGACTATCTGCTGCACGGGAAAAACAAACAGCTCACTGATGCTCATCACGTCTGACACTTCAAGCTGCTGCCGGCGACACCTGCTAGTCATCGTGCTGTTAAGAGTGGCACACACACATTCAATCTAAACATCGATATCCGGCATACGTTACCACGCTCAAGCATTACACAAATCCTAACAAGACAGGCCGAGCTGCTGACTGTATCCCATCCATTTGTAATTAGCTTGAAATGTTAGCTGACGCTACCTTTGGCGTTCGGATATGCTCCATTTCACCGAGTCGAAACAGCTGTCAGCGACTGTAAAGCTTCAAACGACGCCTTCCGCAGATAACTGAGTCATTGATAATTAGACGACCTAAACTGCTGCATAAGCCGCCTTTACTTTGTTAGAGGCATACGATATGTGTTTATTGTCAATTATTTCACTCCTGCATCCGCATAAAGATCATGGCAAAAACGTCAACACTTACGGTGTGGGATTGCCGAAGTAAAAGCACGAGTTGTAGGTATGGTTGCAGCATAATAAGGGTTTATTTATCCCACTTACTGTGAATTGTGTATGTATTAGTAATTCATTTGTTTTGTATTGGCCATATAGGAAGCAACACAGTCATGAGGGAGCGAAGTTGGCCAGTATTACAAAGCACTTTTAAAAGGTTTTTGCAATAGCACTAATAGTGTTGCAGACAGGGACAATTAGATAAATGTTTAAATTGGAAAAATTGCTGATTGTAAATGTGTTGTTAGACACAATAATGTAAATTATGGTATATTTGCAGTACAAACTCAGTAATTTTTTTGTATGCAACGTAAAACAAAATGAGAATGGGTAAATGCAAATTATGAAAAAATTGAAATAATTTGCAAATAAAAGGTAGCTCCCTTTTATTTGCAAATGCAGAAGATGGCAAGTGGCATGAAGTGACAAAAAATAAAGATAAGGAGTCTGTTCAGATAGTGTTTGTACACAATTTTACTTGAGTTTTGCCTGACGCATCTGTCATATTAAAACCCCCTCAAATGGCGTCTTTTATTTTGAAATCTCGGCCGGATTCAATTTGGGGTCTTTTGGTATTGACGATTTTTGCAACGTCCGTAAGAACCAAAGTTTTTACCTTGCGCATGTGTGAAAGTGTGAACATCACGCGACACAAAACGGTTATAGGACAGACGGGAAACGTAGTTTGTGAAAAGATTACCCAAAATGCAATAGCATTCGGGAAATACCAGGCGGGGAATAGGAAAAGAAGCACCATGCGATAAGTCGTCTTGTGATATTCGGAAGCTTTAAAATCAAAAAACAAAAGATTGGGGTGCGAAAGCATTGAACAGCTGCAGTTGAATAGCTCTGAATTTATTTGGGAAAGGCCGCATTTTGTCTAAGTATGTTTTGAGGAAAGGCAGGACTGGAGTTTTGGCCCTCACGCGGGCATCTTTCAAAGCTAACTAACATTAGCGTGTTAGCTGTGATGCTGGGTTGCCCACTGAGCATCTGTATGAGTAGCTGAAGTCCAAATAGCCAGTTGATGTTAAATGTGTGCCTCTTAAGACAAAATGTCTGGCTTTAACTTTGGATCAGGGACCCTTGGTTCCGCCAACGCTGGTGGGGGATTCTCATTCGGTACCGCAACCAGGTAATGACATATTCCAAATAGCCGACTTAGCTAACGTTAGCGTAGAGTTAACCTGTTAGCGGGTTGCAAACTTGCATGACTAATATTACCCGAGTCTGCACATAGTCGACAAAGGTACCTACTTTTTTGAGAAACACTTTGATGTGAGGATTATTGCTTGTCTATCGATAAAGATTGTTTTGTTGTTATTTTCTGTTCAAAGTTCTGTTCTGTCGTGCACTCGTGGCTTGTCCTGATAAGCAAAGGCAAAGTTAGCGTGACATTCTCCTTAGCAGAAGTAAATGTAAGGTAACCATTATAACGTTAGTTTTTACTTTGAAACACTCATTGTAATTCTTGCAAATTGCAGGTTGCAATGATAATCTGTTGTCTTTGGGGTTATATGTAATAAATGTGTAAGGTGAGCAGTAGGAAGGCATTCCCTTTTAAAAGTTATGTCTTTCTATTGAGTAGATCCATGAAGTTGTAGCATAAAAATCAGTTTGCATTACTGTGTCAATGACATACCTTGCTTCTTAGTTTGTCACTTGAGTTTAATTAGATTATGTGACTGAATATATTGCCTCTTGCCTCTGTAGTGCACCTCCAGCCAGTACTGGTGGCTTCTCTATTGGGACAGCTCTGGGTACAGCAGCTGCGACCCCTGCTGCCACCACCAGCACCACCCCATCTCTTGGCCTAGGAGGCAGTCTTTTTAGTCAAAAACCTACTGGAGGATTCTCTTTCAACACACCTGCCTCAAGTAATAATGTCACACAGATACATAAACACACTGGCAAGCAGTGAAGTAAATTCCTGCGTAATTAAATTTTCTGCCTGCTGCAGCCATACACATCATCTTATGTTGTGATGTTGTTCTCTTTTAGGCGCTGCTGCACCCACTACAGGCCTTACATTAGGTAGGTTTTTATTTCTGCAATATTTTTGAACTAAGATCTTCGAAAAGTCATTGAAAACTGTTTACAACATTGATTTCTACATATACTTTCTCTCAGGTACCCCAGCCACTTCAGCTGCATCCACTGGCTTCAGTTTGGCCTTCAACAAGCCCACCGCCTCAGCAATACCCTTTTCCCTCACCACCACTGCAACCACCTCTTCATCAGCCCCTGCAGGGGCAGGTTTAACGTTTGGCTCTGTGCTGACATCCACAGCTCCACAGCAGCCTGCAGCCTCGGGCTTCACGCTCGGTCTTGGTAGCACAACAACCACCACACCAGCTTTAACAGGCTCGTCACTAGGTGGAGGTCTCTTCTCCAGCACTGTGTCTACAGGTGAGATGCAGACAGCGGGGCTGAGCTTGTCCACACATAAGCAGTATAGGCCAAACTTGACTCAGGGTGCGCTGACTACATTACAGCAAAATGTTGTTATACGGCTATTTTAGAAGCAGTTTTCATTCTTAACATTGCTGCACAGTATTATAACCTACATGTTTTGGTGTTGCAGGTTTGGGTCAGACCACTCTTGGAGGAGCAGGAGGCGGGTTAACGTTGGGTTCTCTGTTAGCTCCCTCCACAGCAGTATCAGCGGCTCCTGCCCCCAGTGTTGGCCTGGGTGGAGTTGACTTTAGCACCTCCTCTGAGAATAAGAGTGACACATCATCTGGAGCCAATGCACAGTAAGTCCTCCTGACTAATATACGCTGAAAGGATTCTATAGAGCAACTGTCCGTGCTATAACGTAAAAATGTGTAAAAAGCTGTTTACTGACAGGCATTCAATGGCTTCCTATGCTTTTAAATGTATACCTGTATTACTTTTCAGTTTGTTGTAATGAACACTCGTCTCTTCTTCAGGGACAGTAAAGCTTTAAAAGACGAGAACCTTCCCCCTGTCATTTGTCAGGATGTGGAGAATTTCCAGTAAGTTTTGTGTGTTTATGTATGTATTGTCACAGGATTTGATCAAACCTTGGCACGTTGCTTGGCAAGTTTGAACTGTGTCATTTGTTTAAAGATGCAAAGGTTGACCTGTTTGACCGGTAGTGTTATTGTTCCAAAGGAGATGTGGCTCCTTGTGCTGAGTGTTGTAAACATAAAGTAGTTGAAAGGATCATAGAATCTTAAATCTATGACTTCAGGTGTTAGGTGCAGTGTAGCAATGTACTCCAAACAAATCTAATTTGATATGTCCAGCGGTGTTGTCAAGGGCTGGCAAACTGTGTTGTGAGTAATTTGGCCTTTGTCCCTCATTTTTACAGGAAATTTGTGAAAGACCAGAAACAGGTTCAGGAGGATATCAGCAGGATGTCATCTAAGGCCATTTCTAAAGTCCAGGATGACATTAAGAACCTCAAACAGCTTATCTCAGTCAGTGCCAGCGGTCTGCAGCGCCAAGGTCTTGCCATCGACAAGCTAAAGATGGAGACAGCGCAGGTAAAAACAGCACATTGACACACACAAGCCTAAGTGTGAGAAGATGTTAACTCCCTCAAATACAGTCAAAAAGTACACATGACAATTAGTCTTTTAAGGAGGCACACATATTATGTCTGTATGTGTGTACTGTTTTTCATCATAAATTACACATAAGAGCCATAGGAAAACAGGCTTATGCTTTTGGTCTGTACTAAGATGGATATAACTAGTATTTTTTTCTCAGGCATAGCTACAGACATAGATCTTGGTTGTTAAGTGTCTGTAACTTACCTTGACTTGAAAATGTGGAAAATAATCTCCAACAGAAAGAAACAGCACCCTGAACCTGTATGTATAAAAGAAACTGTCTTTTGACTGTCTCTTTCCTTTCTTCCCAAGGAGCTTAAAAATGCGGACATAGCACTGCGTACACAAAAGACTCCACCTGGACTTCAACATGAGAACACTGCTCCATCAGAGTAAGTAAACTACCAGATAGTAGCTCTGAGGCAAATCAAGGGAGGGTGTGCAGTAGTGCAGTCTGTTTGCTTTATTTATCTCTTTACTAAGTTTTAAACTAAAACTGCATCTGAGTCCCATGAGACCTTATAATCTTATTAGTAATGTTAAGGTCTTGGCCTGTTTAGCCAGTATGCCTCTCAGTTGTTTTCCATCCATCAGCTTTCAGTTCATGGATTTGACAAAAATGAAAATATGTTATTTGTTTGTGTTTAGTTATTTCCGTAGCCTGATAGAGCAGTTTGAGGTGCAGTTGCAGCAGTACCGGCAGCAGATAGAAGAACTCGAGAACCACCTGACAACGCAGAGCAGTGGCGCTCACATCACCCCTCAGGGTAAGAGGACATTGCTTTGACTTATGACACAACTCATCAGAATCTAACAAAAACAGAGATGGCACACAGATGATTGTATGTATGTTTTTGTTTCCAGACCTGACCATGGCCATGCAGAAGTTGTACCAGACATTTGTTGCGCAAGCTGCCCAGCTCCAGTCTGTCCATGAAAATGTCAAGGTCAGTCCTTTTACTCCAGCTTTGTCTGAAAAAATTGATGAAATTAAATTTGATAATAATGTCCAGGGTGTAATAAGGAATTTACCAAGTTTAAGTAGAATTGGATTGTGATAACATGATCGTGTCGTGTTATTGTTTTACAGAAGTTTGTTGTCCAAATAGCCAATGTTAAATCAATTGCAATTAAAACTTTCTTTTTTGTCTTTCCCTTTTGTTTATGTCTGATATCACAGATCTTGAAGCACCAGTACCTTTCCTACCGTCGGGCTTTCCTGGAGGACTCCACGGATGTCTTTGAGTCCAAACGGGCATCAAACAGGAAGTGGCAGAGTACGGCACGAGTCACGACTGGGCCTGCCCCTTTCTCCAGTGTGCCCAACGCCGCAGCGGTTGCCATGGCAGCCACGCTGACCCAGCAACAGCAGCCAACTCCAGGTCTGACTGCGTACAAATTCTAGAAAGTTATTCTCCTCTCACGTTAAAATATAGGAGCGAGAGGAGAGACAAATATACGTTTTCGAGAGGATAAGTGCGTTTTTAAAATGAGGCAGTTGCGTGAGTGGACAGATCAAAAGGACACATTAAAAATAATTAAAAACAAAAAAGCCTTAGCTGGTGGCAGGCTGTTGTGTCTCGACTTTCTGTAATGAAAGAATGGCTGAAGAAAGAGGGAGACAGGCAGAGCTGAAACCCGAGTGGAAACCTTTGGTGCTGCCTTACCATCTTTTCTCTCACTCAGTTCAAGGGTTAGACACATTTATTTAATGCGCCTTACATCTCTAGAGTGAGGACATTTTATTGATAGCTCCAGTGGGAAATGAACACCATAATCTGGCAGTGTTGGTGCCAAGCCTATCACTTGAGAACATCATACAAAGGACATAATAACACACTCCCTACTTCTAATTTTTCTCTGTCCAGCTTCTAATAGGATGTTAGAGCGGGTAGATGAGGCTGATATTATTGGAGAGATGATACAATGGGAATGAACGTTCAGCTATCTCAATTTTGCGCACTTGGAATCTTGAAGTTATAATTAGCACTTACAAATCTCATTTGATCTAGGACTGTTTCAATGGATGCTTGAAATGAGCCAACTCAAAGAAGGTTGTTATGTAATGTGGGTAGAAACAATTGATTCTTGCTGTGTGATTTTTTTAGGTATACAGTACTTAACATACTTAAAAAAAAAAAAAAAAAGATTGTGTCTGGGTGAACAGTTATTGAATGAGGTATAAATTTATTGTACTGTAGCTCCTACTCTCTACAGTCCAGCTGTCAAAAGGTCTCTTCCACGTAGGGGAAGCTCCAATTGATCCGACACCAAATAGCATCAGTTTACTTCACTGAAAATACAGGCCTTTTAAACATTTTTAAGAACAGAATTTCTCTAAACATTGTTTTGCCGTTGTTCATTGAAGAATGCAGCCTCTCTTGTTCACGGTCTTACCAATATTAGACCCACCTTTTGAGAAACCATAGTTTTAATCATAAACTAAAGACTTACACCAACTTGTATTTAAAAAGCCAGTCCTTTTCATTAATCAAAGAAGATAAGACATTAAATGTTAACTAGCGTAAAACATTTTCAATTCTTTCTATCTCGTGCCAGTAAAAGCAAGACTACATTCATAAAGGTTATTGAAGGCAGTATTAATATCTAGCATAGGCAGAAAGGTGAAGACTGATCTATTACTTCTGCTGCTTGGTTTTAGAGATGTGTTGGCAAATTAACATCTTTTAGGACTTGGTGCTGGGTATATCCCAAGAAATATTTAAATGATCCTGATACACTAATATTATAAAACACAACCTAGCAGGTCATATTGTTTCAGACACCTCAGCACTCAATGGCACACAAATTCATTGTTATGAAACATTTTACAACTAAAATAACAATGTTAAAATTGGTGTCCATTATGGCTGCTGCCACATCTCTGATGTGTAAAGCAAATGTTAAGCCTTTTTTGTAGGCTTTGGTTTGTAGGCCATTTTACTGGCATATCAGGGCACCCAGTTACTATGAACAAACTAAGCTACAATGTGTACAGTATTAGCATGTTTCTGCTGTCTTTTTTTTCTTGTACATTTAAATAAAGTGTAGTGAAGAGTTTGAAAGCAATATTTTAATTAGATGGGGTTGCAAAGGCAACGTGGTTTAAAAAAAATTCTCACATGGCAAATTACAAAAATGAAAAAGAGAATTTTCTGCTGCTTCCTTTCCACTAAAACTATCAAATCTGCTTTGACTGTTATATGATAACCACCAATTGTTAACCAGACAATGAATGTGGCTTCTTTTGTCAGTGTAATAATATTTGAGCATTCACATACCTTTGATCACTCAGAAGGACATGCAAGAGCTATTCTGAATAAGCATCTCACTTATTTAATTATGTGCCAAGTAGGGATGGGAATTTCTTACCAATCCATTGCTTAACCACAATTTCTAGTAAAAAGCCCTTCACAAACAAGCCCTGTTGCCACAGTAGATAAAATCCACTTGTGTGGTACAAGTGCACACTACCTTGGTGCCTGCTGAAGATTTTATTTGCATTGCTTTCCATTTTTCTTTATTTCATATAAAGTCAGGTCAATTTCTGATCATATATGTATTAACCCTGTGTGCTGTGGGTTTTCTAGCTGTAAAAAAAGCTGCATTGCGCTGTAACTTATGTCTAACTCATAGCTTTGTGAGGCTGTTAACCCCACAGTTGGGTACTAGATTACATGATTGCCATTTTAATGTTAATGATGATATTTAGCAAAATCCCATCCCCAATGCCAAATAGTGGTTGTTCTCTAGTATTTGACTGAGTCATTTCTTAGACTAAGCCTAGTTACAGGTGGATGTCTTAGTCTCATCAGTATTTATTTATCTATTTATTTCTATTTTTTTATTAGTGTGTTACTTAGTCAATAATTGGAGTGGCATAGTGGAGGTTGGCCAGTATCACAGTACATACAGCACCAATCTTGCAGCTGGGTGGCGCTTACTTCACGCAGGCTCTTGTTTGACCCATTTACTTGTCGGTGCAGTGGTTGATGGTGTAGGTCAAAAGCTTGTTCAGGTTTGTGCATCAATGAACATAAGGTGAAAGGTGCCAAAAGACTCAGGACTGAAAATATTAACTATTTAATTACCTGAACTGTAAATTTTTACGTAGAAATTGTCTTTCCATTGCTGCACTTAGTTGGTCTTGAAGTTGAACCTATAAAATAGCCCCATGACAAACATGCATACTCTGCATAATCTCACTGTTCAACACTAAAATGCATTTGTTTGGTTTGGTTGCATGAGGCCATACCACAGTTACTTGATTTAAGCTATTTCACCTAAGGGCTACTGTCACTGTAACAGGGCTGGATCATTTCACGTTAAGTTTAGTTGAATTCAAATGTAGAGTAAAATTGCTGTTCATAAGTTGGAATTTCAGGTATTTTATCGAGGGTGGTGATACTTTGTATGGACCTTTGCCGAGACAAGTTTCTTTGATTTTTGTAGAAAATCTACCTTCTCGCTGGTTTTGACTTCGGTGATTGAGTCCAATGTGTTTTGTAGTTCAGAGGAGAGGAATGACTTTTGCTGCTCACACTGGTCCTTCAGTACCAGTAAGATACATCTGTGCCAAACAAAACAGACTGTGGTCAGATCTATGTCCACATGTCTTTATAGCGTGGGGTTTTATCTCCCACCATTTTATGATGAAAGGAGACAGTTTTGCTTGTTTTTAGATACTGGTGAGGGCTTAGCATTTTTGGCACTCTGAAGAGTGAGGACAAAAAAAAGTAGTTAATGTCTTGTGATATAAACTGGTTTTCAGTTCACTCTACAGCACTAATCTGTATTGCTGCTAGTTACAGTGGTGCTCGGTGAATCCAACCCGATCGATTCTTTCGTGATGGAGTCGCTGCACGATAAAGAGAAACTGCTGCTTTGGACATTCCAGTCCTCTGTTAAACGACGCTAAACATTTTGTAGGATTGAGATGCATTTTTGGACCGAGCTGGACGTGTGTTTGATAGATTCCTATGTTGTCCAGAATTTTTACTTTTGTGCAGTTTAGCTTACTCTTTAACATATTGTCTTCCACATCTATACAGTCATACTTGGCAGAATAATGGCTATTAAATTCTAATGATTATTGGCCTGTCAAGTTGTTTGGACCTTGAAGGTGATGGTGGATGTTTAGCCGTCTTATTCCCGTATGTTGAGTATCTTCCCAGTATCAGTTATATGTATGCAAATGCTGACTGCTGTATCCTCTTGAATGTTATTACAACAACAGAAATTATCCCATTTACCTCTTTTTCAGAACAAGTGAAGGAATGTTTTTTTTTTTTTTAATTTTGATTATTATTATTATTTTGGATGGTTGGACTTGGCACACTACTAATACCACAATTTGTCTACATTGCTCCACTCGAGTTATTCTCAATCTCAATAATGATTCTGAATTGTGCAGATGGTATCTTTCTTCTTCTTCATTCTTCTTCATTCTTCTTCTTTATTCTTCTTTCTTTTTCTGTGTGATGTTGAGCTTTAGCACAACAGCAGAGAGTCTGGTCTTTCAAGTGGTTGGCAGTTGCAGACTGTTTTGAATGTGCTTATTCACTCTTAGCCTTTTCCTTTGACCATTTATCATATGCTTACATTATGCCCCTTTTTTGTAGTGGGTTTTCGAGATGTGGCATAGAGGTACTACTATTGCAAGTTGTGTTTTGGGGGGTCTTTGTGATCTCTGACAAGGTACACATTCACTAATGTTTATCTGAAAACTAGACTCTCTTACAATACGTCAAAAACGTCACCTCACTTAAGTCAGACTTGATCCAACAAAGTGTTTGTAGCCTGTAATCATGTGTAGATTTATCCAAGGTACAGCCTTTTATGTTTTAAAAAAAAAAAAAGAAGAAGCATTAGCCACCAAGAATTTGGCTGTTATTATATGTAAAAATACACTGGTGAAAAGTGTTCACACAAACACAAACCATGAAGGTCATTTCCTGTTGAAAGGATGGCCCAACCACCTTGACTTCCACAGGCAAACTGTAACACATCACTGAGTTTTCTTTCATTTTGACCAGTTAACACTGAGAGGCAGCCATAGATGCCAAATTCACATTTCTTATTTAAATCTCGAGTGCTTTTACTTGTAGATGAATGTGTTTAAACTTATATAACCAATGCCTGTTGATACAGTATATTTAATATATAATATGGTGTGCCTTTTAAGCTATATTCAATAATTGTGTGATGCTTTTTTCTTTTTTTTAGCATATGCTAGTTCATTCACTCTCAGAAATCTTGAAAATTTGGAAACTTGTCAAATGCAGTAGCAGTTAGCAATTAACAATCAATTCTGTTCTAAACTGTTTGTTTGTGTTTTATGTAAGTGGAATTGCATATTAAATTGACAATAAATCAATTTTTAAACAAAGAAACGTTTGTCCTTGTTTCTTTTTGACTGAAGTTGTTTTAACGACGCAGACTAATTGGAAGCCTTGCAAAATTTGAATACATAAAAGAGAAAATTGCATAGAAGAAAAAAGACAAGTTTCTGAGTGAAAGAACTAGCAGCATTTTTTTCCACACTTCGTCAGCAACTATAACTGTACTGATTAGCTGGAATGTTGTAGTTTAACAGTATTTGTAAAGTACATATATTTGTGTACTGCAGCTGTAAAAGCATGGGGCATTTCCTGATTCTGCAGTTATACTGTAGTATATTTCCGAGCACCATGTAAAGGCTGTGTAGTTACTTAGCTGCTGCAGCCTTTTGGTGTACGTACAAAGACAAACCGCTATGTTCAACTCATATACCATCTATCGCAGATATTCTGCTTCTTACAAATGCGTTAAAACTTTTAAAACAAGGTATTGGAAACCGACACATTTAGGATTAAAAAAAAAAAATCGATAAAACAGCATATTCCTAATTTTTATTTTGTCAAGGTGAAGAGGAAGCGAATTTTATGTGACAGTAGTCACATCACAAGATACATAATGTGTCCTTGTCATGGTGAATGTTCTTACCACTTCTTTTCTGCCAAAGGAGATGAGCAACATAGGTTACCTCACATGCAAAGCACATTCAGAGGAGTAAGGCATATGCTTTCTCTCTGCCTCAGGCACCCAGGCACCCTTGGGGGCAGGGTTCGGAAACCCCTTTGCCTCGGCAGTGGGCACTAGCTTGGGCTCTTCTACCCTTGGAGGTACTTCCTCTGCCTTTTTTAAAGGAATATTGACTTTTGTTTTGCCCTTCTCTTAAACAGTTTGCCATCCCCCTAATGCCTCCTAGCTTTTATTGCCAGGCAGCTTGTTTAAGTTCTATGTGTATGAAAGTAGTGGTGCAGTGTCTTTGTGTCTAAGAGTGTAGTGCAGTCCCAGCTTGGCAGTTGTTTTTTTTTTTTTTTCCCCTTGTTCTTCCTTGTGCAAGTCAAGTGCGTTCACACCACAAGAAAACTGAGCAACCACTTGCCACAGGTCACTGCACTTCTTCATGTGACAAGTGGGATGATTTCTTTCCTCAGTGAGGAGAAATTCGGCACAAAAAATTTACCAGTCTTAGATCGAAATAATGTTTTGGATGTCAACTGGCAAATCCACTTGGCCACAACAGCCAGGTAAAAGTAGCTTGGCGTGTGGGAACAAGTGGTCTGAGCGCACACCAGTTTGGTGTCTTCTATTGTAAGTGGTGTGTTTGGTTTTCTCCCTTTGGCCTTTGCTTTGCCATGTAGTGTGTTGTGAATACAGTTTTGTTTTGCAGTCTCCAATCAGAAGCTTTGTGTAGTGCTTTATTGATTAGACTGAGGCATTTGTTTTGCATATATGTTTGCTAATGCCTGCCCTTGTGCACTCCTGAGGCCCTGCTCCTTGTATTCATTCCTGGTGTAGCCTGTGTGCTTAGTCCAAACTGACCTCCATGTCACTCTCTCCCACAGGTTTTGGTGGTGGGCCAGGATTTGGTGGGGTGGGGACTGGGGGGTCTTCTTTTGCCTTCTCCTCCACCAGTAAGCCCACAGGAGGCAGTCTGAGTGCAGGTACATACATACTGTATATACCCCCTTCACACCCGGCCCCGAAAAATTACAGCAACTAGAAAAATGACGGAGTCTGAGTAGGTTTGTGTTTGTAACCGCACACCCTGAATTGTGATATTTCTCTTGAGAGCATGCCCTCAGATGCATTTGGACAAGCTTCCTGAATACATATTGTCAAGCTATTCTGAGCTTGAAAGCAATATGCAGATTCTGTATTATACGGTTCTCTGGTTTCCTCGCTGCTATAAGTACGCTTTATCAACAACATCCCCCTTGGAAGCCTTTTATGCAAGTGTGTTGCCAGTTTGGCCCAACACATTTTAGGATATGCTGTTTTATGCCAGGTGGACAAAATCTGTATATCATACTGACCTCTTTTATTTTTATCCCGCATTTGCACCATTACTTTTGTTTTCTCTAACATTTCTCATAATTTCCTCTTTTTCTTTTTTCTCTGTTGCTTCTCTAGGTTTTGGTAGCAGCAGCAGCTCAGGCTTTAACTTCAGTAACCCTGGCCTGAACCCCTCGGCTGGCCTGACCTTTGGCGTGTCTAACCAACCTGCTGCAGGCTTTGGCGCAGGAGGGCCCCTTCTCCAGCTCAAGAAACCCCCTGCTGGTAATAAAAGGGGCAAGAGATAGAACCAAGGAAAGACAGAACCCTGTGACTCACCACCTGACCAGCTAGGGGTTTGTAGTGGGGTAAGGCCTGGTTTCCCAAAAGCATATAAGTGCTATAATACTTGTTATGCAACTGCAGAATAAAGAAAATGTAAAGTTTAGGAAATCTTAAGGGATGAGTTTAAAGCCACCATAAAACAGCAACACTAGATCTCCCATTTAAAATCGTTTGGAGGTATATAAAAACTCGAGGCTTGAAACTGAGGAAAAAATAAATCCCATTGACAAATAAGCATTATCTTTCTATTATACATTGGTCTGTATGGTCCACTGTTCTACATTGATTTGATTCAATTTAATTGGATTCCGAATGGCTAATTACTTATCAATACTCAGTAACTCTGAATCACTGTAGACAATGCCGTGTATGTGAAATTTAAAAACAGTGTTTGCCAATTGCATTGACTCAAAATGTTGGCTGTATGCTTTAATCTGTAGCCTTTGGGATGCTTTTGGGAATGCCAGCCATGGACAGAACTGGGTCAATTGCATATCGTTCAGCTATCTGTGAAGAATTTCTTTAGCCTGAATATAGTACAAGATCAATATTATTGTGCTTTGAGGTGGGCAGTGCAGTTGGTTCCATTGTGTTACGCAAACTCTGTCAATCACGTAACTGCACTTGAACACCTCTAAAATGATGACTTGACCCAAGTCTCGTCCAGAGAAGGGTTAGAAAAGGTAAAGGGAAAGAAGCTTAGGGGGTAACAGTTGGTTGGGAACAGTGTAGTCCTTGCCCAAAGGTGTCAGTGGGAGGTATTATCTGATCCTAGATAGTTTTATAGGCACAGGAGAGTGTCCAGGGTGGGTTTTTGGGGAAGCACAGTTTTATTTTTGTATCAAGTGGAGAAACAGAGGGGTGAAAGGGGACTAGCACCTTGGAGTAGTCCATTATGCAGTCCACATAACCTGTGTTGTTTTTTGCTGGAGTCCATCCTTATCATTGTTTATTAATTACCTTTTAGCCACATTTTGTTTGCCCCAATGTGAGACGTTTTGGAGAGGAAACTCTGCTGTTTGTATTACATGGCTCCCATTAAATGTTAAATTAGTTGAATCTGAAAGGGATTTCACAAGCAGATTGTACTTTCTCTACTCAATTTATACATGTGCTAGAATAAATTTGCACTTGCGCAGTGTATATGACCTGACAGTGATTGTGTGAATGTGCATGTGTGCCTATTGCACAAGTATGAATTTGTCTCTCTGGTCTATCGTGGTTGCTGACTTCTTTTGAACGTCCAGTGTGGTTGAGGAGGATGTTTTGCTTTTTTAAATTGTCCATGTCAGTTTGGTTACCAAATACTGGTAGTTGTACTATTATTTTCTAATCACAGTCTGTGTAAACCTGTATTTTCAAGAAGCTGTTTAATAATAAAATCTTAAATATGATGTTTTGCCTGTTTTCGGCATCACTTCAATAAATGTGTGTGTTGACACAGAATAGTGTCTGTCATTGTGTGTTTGTCTAAATGGGTGTCACCTAATTTGGGACAGTTCTCACTTTAATCTGACAAGGAAGACACTTTAATTTGCACCAATCTTATGTCACAATAACAAGACTGCCAACATTGTCATAGTCTGTATCCAATACATTTTACTGGTCATTGCATTAACATGTAACTTTTTTTGAAAGCTTTGTGGGGGAAGTTGTTAATTTGTTATTTTGTTTTTTTTTAAATCACTGTATAGTTCTTTTTTTTCCCATCATTATTTTTTATTGCGTTCTAAGCATTTTCATGTACAAACATGAAAAAAACAACAAAAAACAAGATTACAACAATAACCCCAAAACAAAGGCTTCTCTGTTTTATACTGTGTGATTAAACACAAATATATAATTCACCCATAATAAGGATGTGGAGTATCAAAACAAGAAAAAGAGAAAGAAAATAAAAAAAGAGTATTATTTTAGGACATCGCAGAGGACACTGCAGAGGACTACCAATAACTACACCTCCTCCTCCATCTCACTCCCTATACCACTCAAAATCACTGTATAGTTCTTACGGAAAACTGCAGAGTGTAGAATAAGGCAAAGGTCGGAACTGATCAACGTAGTTTTTTTCACCAATTACGGCTGCAAAGTAGAACGTAATCTGTCAACTCTGAAGCAGAATGGGGGCGCTAATGCACTTCACCCGGCGTTCCAGCCACCCTTAAAAGAACAAACGAAGAAGAACGATGTTGCTATGCGACAATGCTGCAAAACAATTATCAAGTGTTAGGCATACGCTTAAACTAACGACAACATCATTTGCGTAAGCTATCCATATTTTTGGCCACCTTTCCTCGTTTTTGTTTTGACCCACATTAATTTTTCAACAGTCGAGGTAATGTAGCCGTTTTTAATGCACATGGCAGTTGCAGTTAGTCAGTAAAATACCGTTTGGCTACACGTCAACATCTTCCAACGTTGTTTGTGGCCTGTGGCATTACGATGAAAAATGTCTGTCTTAGCTAGCGTTAAGGAACTTTAAGTATAAAAATGCATTTTTCGCTAAATCAATCGAGCAAATAAGAATTTATACCCAAAGTGCTTATTGTGCTTCCCATAATAGCTGTAGCAAAAAAGTTATCACAGTTACCACATCTCTGCTTTTGGGGTTAACTAACACTACCTGCAGTAACCTAGACACCTGTATCCAACATGGTGATATTAGGAACTGGATCTTCTCCGGAAAGGCTTCTTTTATCATATAGAAACAGTTTGCCACCAGGAAATATAAATTTCTGCAGCTTTTCCCGTATCTCTTTGAACCATGCTGCTTTCATGGTCTTTTCCTCCATATTCCTCTCAAACTTCCCCAGTGTAAGGCAACATTGGATAGCTAAGTCAGTAGAACCAGAATTGAATTTTAATGTTGTGTTATTTTGTCAATGTGTATAGTTTTAAGTGGCCCGGGAGCTGCCACTTTTTTATTTTCTCTTAGATCTGCTTGATCTCATCTGCTAATTGGACTGAATTGGAATGTTTTATATTGCAGCCATGCCTCTTCCAGACACAATCTACTGTGCCCAGCAAATCAACATCCCTCCCCAGCTGCCAGACATCCTCAAAAGCTTCACTAAGGCAGCCATCCGTACACAGCCCAAGGATTTGGTGCTGTGGTCTGCGGCGTAAGTTTTAATATCTGTCAGTGGTGGTTTGGGTAGAGGACAGGGATACATGTGATTGTGTTTTATCCCAATCGTGGTCTATTTAACAGTACCATAAACAGTGTCTCCAGGCAACATCACTGTATGAAAAGTTATACCCTTTTCACCTGTGCATCTCTCATCTTTGCATTGACTGGCTGTAATTGGATCCCAGGGGCTTCCATGTTACTGTGGCGGTTAAACTATCTGACTTCCACCAACAAAGAAACGGCACTTTGAAAATGCTGGATAAAATTTAAATACATGAAGAATTTTTTGTACCCCTAAGGACGACTGTCATATCCCCTGCTATTTTATTGGCCAGTGTAGCTTGCTGTAGTGTTTACTGCAAAAGACAATAACCTGAGCCATATAGTGAAATAAACAAGATGTTTATATGCTATTAAAGTAAAACCAGGCTGTGTAACCTCTCAGAGATGCTGAAAATCATGCTGCCTTTAGATTTACTGTAAAATATTATTTGAGCTGTAAAGTAAGATAACGACAGTGTGCCCTAGCATAATAAGAATATGGCTAAACTTCAGACAAAGTAAACTACAACACAAAATGATTTATTAAACTGATGATACTCATGAGAACTCATTAAATTGGAATAATGCCAACTTATGCCTCATTTTACAGCCTGCTTTTGTCACTTAATTTGATTGGCATACTTGGGAAGCAGGGGAGATGAGTGTTGAGCAGGGTGAAGCTATGCAGAGTGTTTAATCGGATATGTGCGTGTATGTCCTCTCCCAGATACTTCAGTGCACTGTCTAAGGGAGAGTGTCTGCCTGTCAAGGACAGGCTGGAGATGAATGTTGCCACCCCGGAGAGAGACACTGGGCTGACTCCAGGTTTACTTACAATTCTCCATAAGCAGGTATTTTCTCTACAGCAAGACGACACATCATAGAACTGGTCACTTGTTTGCTCCATAATGTTGCTGTTGGAAGAAAAGCAATACATTCAGTGTATTGCATATTTTCCACTGCATACACTCTGTAGTGATTACTGTATCTTTTGTTATATGAACGTAATTCTGAGCTGCATTAAGTTTACTATCTTATCTTTAATAGCTTATACTTGTTTTGTTTTTTGTGTGTGCATATTGCAATGGTGCTGTCCCCCCATGTGGATCATTAAAGTTTCATATTGTAAACCTTTTTTTATCTAACCTGGGGCATCTACAGGCTTCACCTTGGTGTGGTGGATTCATTAAAAGAGCTGAAAAATGAATATTTCCTTAAAGGCCAACATTTGAGAATTCTTAACCTTGTGAGGATGCTGCTCTATTTCTGTCCTTTATGCCAGTAATATAAGTTATTCAATTCTTTTAACTGTGTTTACTTGAGAATGTTTGACAAATTAAATAAAAGACTGCTAACTTTATGGCCCAAATCTAGCACAAATACAAAACTGCATTGTTATTTTGAGACATTGATGCTCAAACATAGTAGTTTACTAACCAATCTACCAGCTTCAGTGGGAATAAACTCCCGCTCTTATGTATCGATCCTTGCTGTGTCTTGATTGCATTACTTCCCATACATAAAAGTCTACCACAAGTAAAGGAAATCTTGCAGATAAATAGATAATTAGTATGCATGGCTGCCTTATTCTCTGGATCCAATACTGCTGTTTATTTAAACAAATAATGCTGAATAGTTACTCTTTTTTTCAACCTGTAAACTAGAAAACCTAATTCATTCCTCCTCATCTTTCCTAACCCTCCACTCCCCTGACCCAATCTTAGCTGTCTGCCGGGCAAACGTGCAGCAAGGAGGAACTGCAGAAAAAATGGAAGGGTCTTTGTCTACCCATGGACCAGCTTGAGACCCTGCTGTTGCTGGGCGGCTTTGGCTCAGAAATCGACTGGATGGAGTTTTTCGCCCTGTGCTGCAATGCTCTGGGAGGGGTGAGGTGTTACATAAGGCCAGCTATAGATGCTAACACCACTCTATACCACTTCAAAACCTACTGTGAGGCAAAGGACAGCTGGAGATCCCCAAGCAGCTGCTTTTTTGTTCATCTCACCGTCTAGTCCTCCAGTGTTTAGACTTGATCCAGGCATCCATGATCCAGACTGCTCCAGACTACTTGAATCTTTGCAATGCTTCAAAGCTGCAGACAGAGCAGTAGAGACAGATGAAAGGGAATTTGCTTAAGCATGCAGAACTTTGCAGATGATAACTTAGAGTCAGCCAAAGTAAATGCAGCACTACGTGATGTGCTCAGCGTCAGTAGTTTGGAAAGTATGCTGCTGTGTGTGTGAGGCTGTTGGACACTGCAACCACATGGGGGCAGTCATGATCTACACAGATTAGGCTGTTTTTTTAACTGCCTGCCAGCTACTGTGTGCACATCTAAGTGTATTTACAGTGTGTGCTTGTGATGCTCGAACTAGACATTATCGTCCTTGAATTCTGAATGCATGTTTTTGTATTATTGTGTGTCTGTTTTTTGACAGAACCCTACTGTCTGCTTCTCTATGTTCTCTGTATACACTTTCTCAGACTCTTCTGAGTTCACTGAAGTTTGCCTGTGAGATCCTGACAGAGGATGAGGAGGGTGGTGCTGCGAGGATCCCGTTCAACACCTTTGTCAAACTTTACACCTACCTGGCTCACCTAGATGGGGACATGATGCAGGACCACATTGACAACTACCTCAGCAGCCTGCAGGCACAAGTGTAGGTGTCGTTTGTGTGTGTGTGTGTGTCAGTTTGGAGAATTATAGAAGTGAAGCCTACCTCACGACTTCAACTGCAATAAGCAGAGTGGATGTAGGCGGTGGAAGATGAGGTTGTTATGCATCACGAATAGAGATGCTACCCAGTCTCAAACAGACTAATTATTTTTCTCATTTGAATAAGTTCCCCTTGGATTCAGCTCCAGTCAAATCTCATAAAAAGTCCTTATTTCACTGTTGTGTATGATGATCTTCAGTCATCAAAGTCGTGTGATATCTACAGATGCAGATCTAGAGATCGCTAGCAAGTCACCCAGAGGTTCATTTCGTGAAAATTTCAGTGCACATGATCGTGTCCAGCATACATTTTGCTGCTGAACATTACACATTAGGGCCTTTAAATTCCAACACTCCACGTGTGTACAATCGATTCACAGTGAAATTTTGTGTTTCATAAGGGCCATATTTTTTTTTTTAAATGCATTGACATACATTCAAAAGTATTTTAAGATGATAGTGCCAAGGTATTCTCTGCAGCATGACTCTGGATGTGCTGAACATTGCGTTAGCTCTGTCCGGCCCAACATGTCTGTCAGTCAGTGTCGGTAAGCTAAGAAGCACAGACAGTTTAAGAGCTAAGCCAGGTCCCCTGGCCTCAGATAAAGTTGTGAGATAGTGATATTCACTGTTGTGAAAATCCCTGTGCTGCTGAGTAGAGCTGTAGCACTGATACACTGGTTTCTCCTCCCGACAGCAACAAGCAGAACGGCATGATTCAGGTTTCCAACTTCTACATCAGCAGGAAGTGAGGGGAGGAGAGACAGAAAGCAATGGAAGACAGGAAGGAAGAAACAAGTAACAAAATGGCATTGCTCAATTAATAAATGGGCCTGCTAATGCTCCTTCAAGCACAACTGTTGTTCCATTATCAAGAAATTGGTCCCATTAATTGTTAGCATCAGGCATGGTGGGTTATTATTCAGCGTTGTCCAGCTGAACGAGGCTGCTAACCTCAGTCAGGTTGGAATCTTTTAATGAGCAGCAAGAGAGGCACAAAGCTGCCTTACACAAACGGTCAGGTGTGTGTATGCTTTTTATTGCCTGTTCCCTTATGTCCGGGTTAGCCAAAGTTCATTTATCATACAAACAACCTATCAGCTTGCAGCCTTGCCTCATTCGGCCTCTCTGCTGGTATATTAATTTTTCCACAGTCGACAAAAAAGAGCTAAGGAGATAAACTCTGAGGGCTCAGGAGTGATTTTCAGATCATGTTAAAGACCTACAACCCCCTGTGTTGTGTTCACTCCCCATACAGTAATGTACATGGGTGAGTATGAATGACCCTCAGACAGGTTTATTACACTAGTCAGGAAGCGCACAAAAATCACACACAGGCTCAAGAAATCTCAGACACACATACACACACACACACACACACGCATAAATCTCACACCCAGTCTTAAGTTCAGCACATGATTTTATGTTGACACATATTTAAAAGAAGCTGTTTCATGTGTCAGTGGGAGAGCGTGATCTGTGGTCACAGGCCCAATGTGACACTCTACTTCCCCTAACACACACATACAGAGACAGATGAGTAGCTGTGTTATTTTCTGAGTATTTCATCAGCCAGTACAGGAAACAGGATCAATGAGAATTCAAAGTTCAGGCACAGTTGGCAGTAGGTTTTAGGGGTGGAGGACACACGCACAAGCTGAAGCTTACCCCTCACACGATTGCAGCTGTGGCTGAGTCAGAGGGGATTGGAGGACAGATAGAATCCCTGATAGCCTGATAACTGCAGGCCCTCCACCTGCATCACACAGCAGAAAAGGAATTTTGTTTGGGCTTAAAGCAGAGATCTTTCTGCGAACCACACAGTAGAACTCTGTTGTGTATGTTGAAAATAACTCACATTGATTTTAATATTCTTAGAATACTTTTCCCGTAGGAAATTACAAATTGTAATAGGTTGATTGTTTCTGTACAGGTCAAGTCTGCATCAGGATGTAGATGTGAACCATCTTGAATAAAAAAATTAGAAGCTTTAAGCTACACTCATATTATTTTCCGAGAAGGTTTAAAGACTTTTTCTCAATAGAAATAGAGAATAGAACAGAACTTTTGTAGGAACCCGGAAACTTTTTTAGGAAATCAGGAACTTCCAGTTTTGGTTCTGGGGAGCATATTTTCTCCGCCACAGAAAGTCCCAGATCTGAAATTGGTACTTTCCAGTGACCCAGGAACTATTGGGATCGAGTTTGCAGAGCTGAACATTGTTGAGCGCTGGAGCACAAGAGACTGCAGCAGTTTGTGGACAGCATTCACTGTTTTAATTTAGGTATTGTTGTTGATTGAAATATAGACAGTAAGCAAGAGAAGCATAATTAAAAGTTTTCACTGTGTTTATTCATTGCGAGAGAAAAACACCAGAAAAACTAGATCGTCACAGCTTTAGAGACGTACATCCACCTCTGCATGTCTTCCTTCAAGCATTTATCTAAAAATCATGCTCTCACAGTAGCAAACTACAATGAGCAACAGTCCATTGTCTCAAACCAATCTACCTTGTTTCAGTTATCTGTCTAAAACTGAAACGGGTAAAACTGGCATGTGTGTGCAATCAGCAACACCCCTTGCATTTGTTCTATTGACAAATGATTGTTTTGTCAGGCTACATCTGTCCTCTTTGATTCTAGTAAAGTAAGTTGTACTTCATATTCATCCATAATTCACCGAGATAATCCACTATAGACCTTGTTACCATGTATTGATTATTACGTCTACTATTAAAGACAAGGAGATATGGTGGAAATCCTCCTGTATTTACGGTTTACTAATCTGATTTCCACTTTTCCCACACTTTCCACAGTACAGTGTGACACAGTGACACGTTCTTCACAAAGCATTTGTAGGCCAATCCTCTAATTTCCATGCAACAAAAAAACATATTTTTAGTTGCGTCCTCTGGTACAATGCTCATACAGTTCAGCTCCAGAGCTGTATGCTCCATTGTTTTAGGATGTTGGAGCTCGGGAGCGCCATGATGTCATTGCAAAGATGTCAGCGGTTTCGGAATCTCAGCTCCAGGGTGGACATTGTTGCACAACCTTTACTGTTTCTTCGAGCTTTGCTCATAACATCACATCTCCAGGGACACGACGAATGTAGCAGAGTAGTGCGAAATAGACGGGAGAGGAAAGAGCGGACACAAAGGCTGCATTTTAGCCTTCCTCTCTATAGCTGTTGTGTAACAGATTTCAGGGTAAGGATAAGGGAAAACATGATTCACGCTGTATTCTGAAGTTGCAGAACATGGACATTTTATCAGTCAGCTCTACTGCACTCTATTGTGTAGGAACTTTTTTAAACATTAATGGGTTTTTTTACATAATTTACAGTCTAGAATTCACTGTCAGGCCGGGCTGTTTGTAGTTGTATGTATTTCCATTATCTGTTCAGTTGTATATGCATTTCTTATAGATTGTACTATAAATGTCTGTCAGATGTCTAACTGCATACATATATATACTCCAGGGACCTCCAACATGGCATGATAAAACCTGTGGACTTCATCCATCGCGAGGATGTGGACTCAACTCCTCCTGGTTCATCAGACTGTGCCAGAGCTGAATACGAGCAATGAAAGACGAACGTGTCAAGATTAAAGCTTTGTGTTTAACCCTGAACCAAATCCTAAAAGATGTGTTGGTGAGTGCAGGGTGCAGCATGTGTTTGTCAGTGTGACCAGAAGAGAGAGTCAACTGGAAACGCCTATTACTGCACTGTATCTGATGTAACTAATCTGCTGGGATCATGGACGTTATGCCGCTGACACCTACCTTCCTCTAGGGACGTTTTAATGCCTGACTTTACCCCTCACCGGTATCCTAAAGCTGAAGTGGAATGAACAAGCAGAAACCTCCACGGCCGCCTGTGACAGACACCTGTCAGTCAAAGCAAACACCCCCAAAGCATTTTTCTCTTTAAGCCTCATTATCTTCTTAATGCAACAGTGATCCCATAAACCCCACTGTGTCACACATTAGCAGGTGTAAAATTAATTTATTGAGAACTGAAATCCACGCGGAAATATGAATAATTGCTTTGTATTTCAAGAGAGAAGTTGGAGGAGTTTTCCCACTGATTTCAACACATTCTGGGATTTGTTGGAGCCGGTATCCTGCAGCCATTCGAGAAAACAGCATTTAAGACACCTCCGCACTGGCTTCATCGCTCTGCCTCACCGTTACAGCAAGGTTTTGTGTGTGTGTTTGTGTGGAACAGGACAACCTTTAGTTCCTCTGCAAGAAGGATCAGACTTTTAGCTTGTGGCTGTCACACTTCACAGCATGGGTTGTTTACTTCTATGTCATGTCTTGCATATTTATTATTAATGCTGATTTTGTCGAGGGTTTGCAGCATTTATTTAATGTGCTAACAATACATGAAGCTGATTTGTCCAGGCTGTATTTGGGAGTTGTTCTTACACACATGAACACATATCACTAAAATGTAATTAAGGGCCATTGCTGGCTGAATAAAATAGTTAATTACCACTTGTGGACTATTGAATTTCCCCTATTCAACTGACAGCAAAAGCTTTCTCTGTCCCTGGACTGAAGTGTGGTCCTTAGCTTTTGAATAGACAGTGTTGTCTGTCCTGGGCTCATTAACTGATTAAGCCGTAATAAGAAGGGTTTCTAATCAAGCTATTAATAATCAGTATGCTAGGCCTTTGCTATGAAGTGGAAAAACAACATTTTCAGGCAAATCTTCTCAGGCACCAGCAGTAAAACCCTGACTTAAACACTCTTGGTCACATGTTGGCTTTACCATCACACACATAAACAGACCTAAACAGTTCAGTGCTTGTATCGAGAGGAGACTCATAGGAGATCTTTGTATAGCACTCCCGCTTCAGGTATGCCACAGAAGAGACCAGGGTGTGTTGGGGTGTTTTGCTGTTTGTGGTTTTAGGGGGAATACATGAATGACTGAATGAGGCACTGCAGGCGCTTGTTTAAAACTACCAGCACCAAGGTCGTGCTCATTAGGCGTGTGTGGGGCGCAGGCATATATGAGCTCTACCGAGAAAGATGATGTTGCGGAAGTGTGTTTACAATCAGCACTGGTTTTTCGTACGAAGAGCCTTACACACTGCAGTCACTTCTCAGTTTGAAGAAATATTTCGCTGATGGTCAAAGACGTATTTCAAACGACCGCTCTGGTGACATTCTGATCAGAGAGCCTGTCCTGCACTGCTTCTCATTAGGAGTCATACTTTACATGGCTGTTGGGTTTGGTCTTTGTTATGTCCAACAAGCACATTTGCTTGCCTGTGCTTACACACTCACTAATCATTGCAGTTATGACCGCTTATATAGGCGACAAACAGAGCAAGGTTGCAGAAATGATTAGCTAATGCAACATGCCAGGATTACTGTAGTGACTGCACATGTCACGGGCGGGGTTAGTGTTGACCATTAGCCAAGATGCTTTTTGCTATCCTCAGCTTGATGAAGTCTTAACCAATTTTTCAGGTTTTCCAACATGTGATGACTCCTTCAAGAAAATATTGTCTGCCCAAATGGCAACAAATATTCAGCCAAACAGCGCGGAAGAAAGAAACAGAATTTGGACAGCTTTTTAGTGCCCTGCTCTGGCTAAATATAGTTGTTTGAAAGAGCCTTGAGTATGTAAGGGTATAAACCTCACCATTTACATGGCAGACACACACATTGACAGAAGAGCTCATTGTGATTATCTGTCCGGGGATTTAGCTTTTTCTTCTAAGCCCAGGTAATGCAAATGGCTCTGCAAGTGATGGTGCTGTTTGGTAGCGTTGTGCTATTTACAAAGTGTCTTAAGCCTGACATGACTACATGTGCACGGAGGGTGAATGCATGTGCAACACAGTGAACGCTACAAATCTGATTCATCAAATGATCATACGATAGTATTCTACAATGCTGCACTATGTTGCAGAGCAGCAGCGAGCGTGGGACGTTGTACATAGGACATATGGGAAGGGGACGTGGGATCAAGCCTACAGCTGTCTAAACATCATATAACACCAAAGAGCACCAAAATTGATGAGACAGAATGATATTGAGTAATTCAAAAGGCAAACATGACTTTTTTACTGTGCTTACCACTTGCAGTGTTTTCTGTTACAATTTGCAACAAGCATCTCTTCTGCAATTTAAATTTACTCTACTTGTTCAGTTGTGTCCCCTGAAACATCAGTTTATTATCAAGCAGCATTAACTAATTTCCTTTATACTGGCAGCAAACTGTTGCCTTTATGACACCTTTTTCCAGCTGGACTTTTCACTGAGCAGCGCTGTAATTGCTGGTGGATGGAGCAGGCTGTAAAACTGGAACACAACACAACTGTGATTACAGAATACAGTATTGCCATAAATCAATATAATGAGAGAAACTGAAATATTTAATTTTCGTTCCAGTAAACTGTATCAGATTTACAAGCATATATTTGTACAAATAATTTACAATAAAAAAAAAATCAACTCTGTTGCCAGTTTATTAGGTCCAATTGGCTAAAAGTAATGCTGTCTAATGGAACAGCTTATGATAGTCGGTTAGTTAAGATGGTATCCCTACTGTTTCCAATTCATTTATTAAAATGATGGTGAACTACAGAATATTGATGCTTTTTATTAAACGGCTGTTTTTTTTGTTTTGTTTTTTTTTAAATATCTTTAGTCTCTTGCCTATATGACCCTAAAACTGGAGCCCGGGCCTTCTAAAAGCTGGATTTCAGTTGTATGGGTGCATACATACACCCCCTTTAAGCAATTTTAAGTGAAGACATGAGGATTTTTATTTTCCCATTATCTTCTCTGGTGATTGTCTCTGTGGCTTGACCAAACAGGGAACCTTCTCACAGATATTTATCTCTGGAGGCGCTCACACCGACTGTCAAGCACACAGCAGCGGACTGATACCATAGAGATGGAGGAGCCACAGGAGAGCAGATCTCTCAGCTGGGGGTAGATGAAGGTAGAACAATAATGGGTCCACACTGGGACTGTTATGCACTTGGTTTTTCCACTGCAGCTGACGCAGCAAAGTGATATTATTAATTACTGGAGAAAAAAAAAAGGATCATCTCTGTAAATCTGGCTGCGGCCTGTAATGATAATATCATAATACTGGAGCGTTCAGGCACACATTCTCATGTTGATGGATGCAGTGCACGTCGAGTAATTATGATCACCTCTTCTCGCTTTACCCCGTCTTTACTGATACCTTTTTATGCATAATGAAAACAACCATATGCTTAAAGGATATTTTGGGTAACATCAAAACAGGATGCCCGGGACAAATGTGCACCCTATACCTCTCAGCCCTGCCTTGCTGTATGCAGGATATCTATTGTAATAGCAAGGTCCTCACTCACAGGTGAAGCACAAAAGCAGCCCAGCACATCCAGTAAAGAATGTGATGCTGCTAGAGATCAATATCAACATGATACCTAATTTCAATTATCCCAACTGCCTGTTTAGTGGATCTATATTTCATGCATTACTTTGAACTCCTCATCTTCAAGAGCAAACCTGACACTTTTTACCACTTTTTAGTTTTAGTTCCCTATTTTGGCTGTTACTGATTCGACAATTTTTTTTTCTTTGTCATGGTTTTGCTCGCTTTTGTATAAAAAGGTCTCAGGTTGAGCCCACACGGTCGCCAGTTTTTAGGCTTTCCTGCAAATTAGTATGATTTGTACACACGTGCACTAAAACCCAAGCCCAGCTCAGTCCATAGTTCAGCGCCAATGAAGGGAGCCCAATCTATGTCTCTATTATCTCAACTGGCTGCTGGCCAAGAAAATTAGAGGAGAGCGAGAGAGAGAGGTGACTGAACAGAATGCGCAGAGGCTGCGTGTGAAATAAATTATCTCAGAATCGCAGGCTACTAAATATTACCTATGTGCCACAATCACTTAAACAGCGTTAATGGCTTAATTTGAACCTAACCTGCCTTGAATCTGCCGAGCCCTTTTTGGCTTACAGTAAAGTGATAGCTTGCAGGCATTCAAATGACTCACAGGCTGAAATGCTGTTGAGTTTTCATGAATCAGACGGAGAGTACTGTGAATTCATACACAGAGGGGATTTTTTTTTTTTTTTTTAAAAGGAGAAGAGCCCACAATTCTTCCTGTTTTGCAAACCATTTGTCAAACATTATAGGTGGGGCTTTTGCAGTGTTTGCTGTATTAACACATGGTCCTTCAAAACTAATTAATAAGAATGGGGGTATATGACTCAGACCAAATATATGATATTTTGTTATCATTTTTCATACTTTTGAATCTTAATCTATAAAACCTACTAAAGCAATATCACACAGACAAATATGTGGTTCATTAAACTTAACTGAACCACATATACCCCTGTATGAATATTCTAAGAACATTAATGTTTCAGTACCAGCAGAGTGGAATTAATCTCATGTAGAGAGAGAGAGAGAGAGAGAGAGAGAGAGAGAGAGAGAGAGAGAGAGAGAGAGAGAGAGGGCCCAGTCCCAGTAATCGGATTAGGGGACTATATGTTAACCGACTGCCGTCCCTCTCCGCCCTACATGGGACGGTCGTGTGCGCAGCAGTTTTCCTTCTCTGTTTTGGCTCCACTTTTCTTTGCCGAACCTGTTTCCACTAACGCGATAAGTGTTTCCACAGCGTGCTCTCGTCGGGCGCGCACCTCGTGAGGCGTTCAGGGCTCAGATGGGCACAACGTCCAACACTCTGAAGGTAACTGATGGGCGACCGCACGCGCACCATGCTCAATTAGCCCGCGCCACAGGTCGGGGAGTTCGTGTCGTTTAGGCTCCGGCAGGCGATGGGAGAGGCTCTTTAGGCGCGGCGGCTCGGTTTCAGCTCTTGTCCGCGGAGACGGCCAGTCCCATGCCAGCGCCCCGCGTGCCAGGCTGCACTCCACCCCGAGGACAGTGCCCCAGGCTCGGGGGTTAGATGGTGCTTATCACGGACGACAGGGATGGAGGAGGCGCTTCGTCTGTCCGGGTCAAACATCTCCATCAGCAGCAGCAAAAAGTCGGGGGGAACATCACCCAAGTCCACCCGACCATAGCTGAGGAGCCCCTGTCCAACTCTGACGAGGACTACCTGGGCTCGTGCGACGAGGAGGATGAAGACGACGACGACGGAGGGGAGGAGGAGGAAGAAGACGAATTCGAAGAAGTTGACTTCGAGGACTTGGAAGATTGTCGGAGCATCGCGTCGGACGACTCCTTCTACCCGCCCGATGATGTGTTCGCGGACTCGGAGCGCACCCCGTCCCCGGAGAGCCCGCAGCCCCTCTCTTTTTTCCAGGCGTGCTGCACCAACAACGCGGCCATCGTCCGGATAATGATACGGCATGGAGTGAAGGAGGAGGAGGTCAAGGAGAAGGACAGGAACAACAGGGTACGGATCACACACGAGGACCACTTTACTAATACTTTCAGTTGTCACATCATCTCTTGTAACAAACTAGTGAGAAGGACTTTGTTGGATTTCTTAGACGCCTACTAACTCATTTATAGACAGCTTACCAGGCAATTAGTAAGTGACCTTTCTCAGGGGCACTTCTTGTGTAGTAATCGGCCACCACACCATCCTCAGACAGCCTCCATCACCTCCCTGTCACTCAGTGCAACAGGTTCAGAAGATGAAGGAAGTGTGAGCTTCCTGCAGCGCCATGCTTTCCAGGCCCGTGCTGGTTATGACACAAACGTCAAAAGTCTTTAACGTAATTGCAATCATTAATTAACGATCTGATTAATAATCACTCAATGCACAATTAAATATTCGTCGAAAAGAGGATTTGCCAGTTGGCTGGAAAACGCCACATTTTTAAATCTTATACTTTCCATTCTTTCCTTGCTACAGTTATTTTTTATAACGAGCTCACGCCTTCGTCCTGAATCATTTTTCAGACCATGCTGGTGTTTTCTGACAGGTCTCTGTGTTGACAGACCTCAGTTTTGCAAGAGTGAGAAACCCCAAGCTCTATAAAAACACTGAAGTCTCTCATGGTTTGCAGAACACACAATCCTGTGTCTGTGTGTGTGTGTGTGTCTGTGTGTGTGCGAGGGAGAGAGGGTGCATGTGTGGTCATGCAGGCGCATTTATGTGTATGTGAGAGTGCATCTGACTGCACTTTCTTATTTCTGGAGTCGGATTCAATTTGTGGGAGGCCATGGGTAAACACATTGTCTACCAATGAGCCAGTGACGGTGTTAGTGTGTCTAACGGCCCAAGATGCATTTTAAAACCATACATTCCACAATAGCAAAGCAGCAGTGCCTGTTCGTTGAGTTATTAGAAATTACATAATCAAATCTATATTTTTCACTGAAGGTGATTTATCAAAAGAGTTACTGCTTATTGGAAATGTGCAATCAAAGTATGTGTCCCTTCACGCCTTGTGTATCACTTCACGCCTGCCAAAGATTTGCAGCCCAGAGCAAAGAGATAAATCCATAAGGATGGCACGTTGGACTACTTTTCATTGATCTGGACATTTCACTTAATGGTAATTGAATTAGCTGGCAATGGGCCGCGTGCTGAACAGGAATCACACACCTTTTATCATGTGTTGTTGTGACAGCGTATTTGTGTGAGTTTGTTTTTTTTCTTTCTATCCAGGAAAGAGCTGACAAAGCCTTTTTTTCTCATTACCTGCACATCACTTTATATCTTCACGTGTGGAATATATAGAGTCTTCTTCCTCTGACAACTAAAGAGCTCTAGTAGAGACGTTGGGAGTGCAGCGTCATTGTCAGAGGCAACTAACCTGCAGTTGCTTGACAGGGGTGTGTTTTATTCCTGTAGTTTCTCCTCTGAACATTTCCCAGCTGGTCTGGGTTTTCATACTACTGACCTTACGTCACAAATGTGCGTCTCTAACCTTCAGGCGACCCCCATTTCTCTATGCTCTCTCACTTTTCTATATATCTCTCACCACCTCCCCCTCTTTAATTCTCTGTATGTCATTACTGATGAGGTCATGGGGAGGAAGAGTAGGAGTGACATCATTGGAACGTGAAAATTTCTCCTCTAAATGACATGTAAGATAGAGGGCAGTCATTTGATAAGCACCCCAAAACACATGCTTGCATGTCATATTCATGTGTGCGTGTGTGTGTGTGTAGCAGTTCTGTGTTGCTAGTGCATTCGACATTTACTTTGCTTTGCCCCTGTGACCTCAGGGATGTGCACACAGACCCAGACACAATATTAGGAAACACATCCATTAGAAACACATTTATATCAATCTGTTAAGATCATTAGTGCTTGTGTGTGTGTGTGTGTGTGTGTGTGTTTGTGTGTGTGTTCATCCTAGCACAGATGTCATCATCCTAATATAGCAGACAGCTTGGCAATGTCATGTGCTAGACAAAGAGGGACTATATATCAGGAAGACAAAGAAACCACTGTAGGGGTTGTGTTAAGTCATAGTTACAGTTTATGGAAGTATTGTGTTGCATCTCTATAGTTGCAGCTGCCACATATCCCTTTTGCAGTTGAAGTGGATTAAACAGGCGAAATCAATAAGAATAGTTAATATTAACATTGATACACAGGCCATTCTGAAAGGAGTAGGCTGTGTTAATGTGTTGTTGTCTGTGTTGGAGAGCTAAAGAGGCTCTGAGGCTGCAGAAAAGAATTAGTTGCCTCTGATGTGTGTGGTCTCCTTCAGCAGAGAGGTCAGATGTCAGGGTCAGCTGCAGAACGGCGGCTCAGAAGCTGGTAGGGATTTCTGTTTTGCATAAAGCTACTTCAGCAATAGTGGGTATTTGGCACCACAGGAGATAAAAGCTGAGGCTGTGGTTAATGGTAGTCCAATTAGTACACTTAATACCTGCAGATACAGAAAAACACAATTCTAAGGCATTTGGGTAACATGTGTGGTTTGATTTGATGTGGCAAACAGGAATGGTAGATTCTTACTTTCTCACTCAGTTACATCAAATTAATATGATCCAGAAATGGGTTTCATGATGAAAAGGTAAGCAAACCCCAGCAGTCCCTCTTGTGGACACAATATTGCATATGAAGGACAAGACATGCAAAGATGGTCCAATAGCCTGAAGCAGCACTTGCTAAAAAACAAAAGAAAAGAAGAAAGAAGCAGTGTGACATAACAGGAAAGAACAAATGTTTCAATATGGACATTAAGGAATGCAAAGGAAATTTGATAGACACAAACCTGCAGTGAGCAGTACAACTGTTTTTTGGAAATGTTCCATGGTAACTTGCAGCTGATGAGGAGGCTCATGTTAAACTTGATTAACTGAAATCCTGATCACAACAGAATAAGCCAGACAAACACTAGACATAAGCAGACGGGGCACAACGTCCCCTGCACCCTCAGAAGACTGTAAGAGACAGTCCATGCTTAAACTAAACACAGTCTGAATGCTAAATTTATCAAGAAACCTAATGACAAGCCAGTATATGTATGTATGTATATGATTACAGCTTAGTAATTATATATGCTGTCAGTGTCAGAATCCCTTTGTTGTCAGTGTTGTGACTAATGGCTGATGGCTGGATGAGAGTTCAGAAAACTATTGGCATTGTGCTGTAAAAAGATGAATGCAAGTCAATAAGCTCTGGCTGTTAGGAGATGTGTGTGTGTGTGTTAATGTCCTGTATCAAATTAATGTATCAATGTCCTCAGGCACCCCTGACCCTGTTTAGGACAGTGTTTGTTCCCCTTGCAGTGAATAGGATAAGTTGTCATGCTCACATGTAAACTCCCTCTCTCTCACGCACACTCACACACACAAACACACACACACACATACACACAGAATCCAATCAACTTAAATTAGGCCACCCTGCCTGAGTCTCCCTCACTCACACACACACACACACACACACACACACACACACACACACACACACACACACACACACACACACACACACACACACACACCTCCTCTAGAACACAATCAAATTTTCCAAATAGGGTGCGCTCAGGTGACAAACAAGGACATATACAGTCCGTTGCAGAGACCAGAGTGTCAGACAGGCAGAAAAGTACAGCCGACCAACACGCGGATCGACCATCAGGCCAACAAGCGGGGCAGACTAAATGAGGCGCAGGCGGGGAGAGACAGATATTGGGCTCTGCAGATGGTAACAAGCATGACGCTGCTAGCAAGTATAGATGAGTGGAAAAATCAAAGCGACAGTCATACACATCTGATTTGATGCAGCCATGTGAACGCTCAGCTGCAGACAGAAAGCCGGTTAACCGGGAGGCTATTGAAAGAAGCGTGGCCCAGTACGTCTGCGTGTCAGTGCTTATGGTATGTGGTCGAGGGCGGGCTCGAGCGTAGTGCGTATGTTTGCTTGAGCACAAAGAATTACTGTAAAATGCAGAACCAACACATTATGCTTGGATTACGCAGACTGCAGAGGAACAGGTTATCTGCCGTTCAGATGATTTGGAGGATTTAGTTTCGACCGGTACTTATTTGGATGTAAGAAATACAGTGTTAGGAAGCAGAAGGAAAGTTAGATTTGTTTATTGAGGAAGTGACATTTGGGAATTCACAAGGGAAGGTGGCTCATCGTTACTCTCCCAGTGGAAGGCCAATTAGACATTATGGGGAGATTAAACAGGTTTCTACTTGTCTGGGATGCTATCTTACTTGTTATGCCTCCACGCTGTCCATCCCATTCTCCTCAACACGATGTCTCAGAGGCACCTCGAGGGAATTTCTCAAAATTTGGAACAAACATTGACTTGGACCCAAAGATTTAGTGGTCAAAGAAGTCAAAGTCACCGTGTCCTGACAAAACACATTTTTGGGCACAACTCAAGAATTCATTCGCTATTTATGACTAACTTTTGTGCAAATGTCTCATAGGATGAAAATGATGAAGTGATAACATTTTATATCCAAAGCTGCTGATACTGAGCTTCAGGTGATTGTCGTTGCACTGCGTGTTTCGCACTGGAAATGATTCACTGTAATCATACATTCAAATATAGTGATAACTTCCATTTCGCCAAATAAAATGCACTTTAACACCTGATGTTAAATTCCTTCAAAGTCTTCACTACATATGTGATATGAGTCTGGGCTGATATGGATGTAAACTGCAACTTGACTGGCTGGTAAGGGTTGCACTGGGTATTGTGTCATCCTCACTGGAGCCAATTATTACAGCATTCTTACATTAACTGTAGATACACAGCTCTGTGTCTCTCCCTCCCCCACCCTCTCTCTCTCTGTGTCACTGACTGATACGGATAAGCCTTTCTATTCCTGGCTCTGGATATTCCTCAGATTACTTTGTGAGTGTGTGTTTGTGTTTGTGTCTTTGTCTGATTGTCTGTGTTGGTCTGTCTACTCGGGCTAATAATAAGTTGACCAGAATTTGTATGTGTGTGTGTGTGTGTGTGAGTGCGTTATTTGTTTTTATGCGGGGACAAATACTGGTAGACTCCACTGGACACATGTTTTTGCCACCTACATGTGTTGCATTCGAGTGATCGTAAATTAGAAGACCAGAGTGTTGATACTGAACTATGAAATACGACTTCACAACGCATTTGTGCTTTACACGCTTTTCTAAAAGAGAAGGTGTGCATTCATTTTAGGTGTAAAAAGCGCATTTCATGAGGGCGGCTGCAATCCATAAAACAGACGAGATTACAGTCGGGAGGACATGTCGACACCCATCACCATCACACAATGAAAAGCTTTAAACTTGCTGTAGTCTACATCTTCGCTTGGCCTATATACAAAATACATAATCCTCCAAAAATTATTGGTGAGGATTTAAATCTCTGTCACGCTCAGCATCTCACTTTACATTTTACAGTATCTCTATCCTGCGAGCATGCACTGCGCACTCTCATCCATCCCTGGAAGTACCCCTCTTCACTGTTTCAGGGTTGTTGAGCGTCCCGGCGATGTTATTTTTAGCCCTTTAGCCTCAGAGTTAGCCACCGAGTGCATAATATTGTGCAGCTCATGATCGCCTTTTCTGGATCCGTGTTTGCCTCTGCAGTCGTACGCTTGTACGCTGGTGCTCCTCTCTCTGATTCCTCAGTCACCAACATTGCCAGCAGCCACCGGTAAAGGGCATCAGAGCCCGGCAGATGTAACAAACATTCTTGCGTGTGTGATAGGGAAGCGCTGTATAGAAACTAGTGCCTGGGAGAAAAATAGAACAGAAGGAAAGAAGCTAAACGCTTGCGTGTTTGTGTGTGAAAATAGGACATTGTCAGACGACTGAGATCGCTCCAGACGTGCTGCAGGGCATGCTGCTTAAGTACATCACAGCAAGGCTGGAGGGTTGCCAAGAATGTGTGCGCCTGTGTATGTGAGAGAGCAAGAGAGAGACATAGACAAGCTCTACATGCGTGTGTCTAACCAGATAGAGCTGTCTGGAGCTGTGCCAGCGTGAGTGAGCTCCTTCCAGACAATCCACCAGTTGCTCCACAGGACCTCTCTGCACCTCTTCCCCTTAAAACTCTCCGGGCTGACAGCGCCGCCGCGACTCCATTTCCATGTCAGCTGGCTGACAGCCCGGCTGGTCGTAGTCAAAAGTTTAAGTTCAGTTTGTCTCACAGGTGACAAAACGACGATTGTGCATGTACTGTAAACGCTGTGAGGCATCATTTTAACTGAGCCTGCACTGCGGACTAGACCAAAAGAAGGAGACTGTTAGATGGGTCGCATGTTGATGATGCTCATATATTCTTGATGCTGGCTAAATTAAGGATCATTCAAACATTCTGCAACCTGATAAATGTGTGTACGATTTATGTAAGTTTGTCATATTTGACTTTGACTTGAGTTGTGATATTGTTTAGAATTCATTATGTGGAGGAGCACATATAACTCATCCTTCCACACACACACACACCCTGTCAGTATCATGTTTGTGTGTGTGGGTAGTGGGTGGAAGCAGGGTAGGCTGGCACCAACTTTGGTTTTCTATCAACCTCCAGGCCCTCTCTGTACCAGCCTTCATTATTATATTTATTCATTTCAGTGGGACAGAACTTTTGATCACATCCACACCAGAGTTTGAAAGACTAATTTACTGGAGTAACGCAGTGTGCTGGGGAACCAAGACTAGAAACGTATCGTGCCAAGAGGTGCAAAGTGCTCTGATGAGGGAGAACACCATGTCACAGCAGCAGGTCCACAAATCAAGTCTACTTAAGAAATATCAAATTTGGTTCAAATTATAGCAGTTTACCCAAACTCTTTGAAACTTGACTCTTGCCACTGAAGTTTGAATTGATTTCTCTCTCTCTAAAAGGAGAGAAAAAGAACAAATAGACAATAAAAACGGATCCAAAATACAATCAACTATATGTATGTTCATTATATACAAAAAGAATATAGTATAGTATAGTAGAAGTAATATATAAGCACAGTAAAAAATAATATGTAATAATGTGCCATCTCTTCAAATAAAGTTGAATATGGCACAGGTCTGACATGTCTTCTGTTTTAATCACCATGTCTGTGCAGGTTGATCAAACCTCACACCTGGAGGTGATGCACAGCCAGGCAGGGCAGCGCCGGGCGTCTGACCTTTATCACCCTCTGCTTTAGCAAAGTGGCTTCAATCTCAAGCAGTGCATTTACTGGAAAATGAAACTAACACAAAGAGGTGTAAGCGAGGAAATACAAGGTCTAAATTCAAATGCCTACACCGTGCCTCGACGACTCTCAGCAGGCACCTGGAGCAGAATAAATAAATGTTTGTCTTGCCGCTGATGTCTGCATGTGTTCTGACACGGACGAGGTCTGACTGGCCGACCTTTCCAGCACGCCTGGCTTTAATAAAGCACTAATGAAGAGTCCCTGTAGGGGCTGCCAGTGCTTGCCAATTAATAGGTCGTTAAGAACAACACATTGTTGTTTGTTTGACTGTGTTGCGAATTCAATTTTTCCGACAGCTCCGGCTTCTGAGGTTGCGCCTGTGAGCCTGCGTGTGCGTTGTTTTGTTTTCTTTTGCCACCTTCTGCATGTGGTTGAAATACAGTAATACAGTCATATTCCGAGAAACTGTTTCGAGAATACGATGTTTTTCACTTCTCAAGCTGTCAACAAACCCATGAGCTTCGTTTGAAGGCAGAATTTAAATGCGCTACATGAAGGTTTTAGTCAGCTGTGAGAAAAGAAAAAAGACATGGTATTGTCTCTCTATGAATAAAAGGTTGTTCCTAATGCTTTCAGAAGTCATCTAGAAACCAAATTGATATATTAATATATTGACAGCTTTGAGAAAATCCAAGCATCAGCATTTATCCACCAGTGCTCTAACCCCTCTAGTGAAAGGCTTTACTTTCTGACAGAAACAGCTCATGTATAAATGTATAAGTACAGCACGTATATAACATGTCAGCTGAGAACTCTGTGTTCCGACCACTCGCAGCTCTCTGGTGGTAAACGTGTTTGTCTTGGCTGATGAAGGCTGCACCTTCCGGAAAGCACCCAACTTTTACAGGAGTTTTCCAACACTCACACACTCGCAGACATAATGTTTACGCAGATACACACACACACACACACACATAAAAGGGTTCCTGTTCTGGCATGAACGCACACACGCAAAAGTACACAAGGACATCAGATGGGGAGACAGCTTCTTTTTCCACTGAGCTCAGGTCGCTTCAGTTCTCAATGAAAAGACAACAGTTGTCACATTTATTCAGGGGAATTAGTTTTGAAAGATGCACAAAGATCTCCTGGTCTGTGGATTCCTACTGACACCAGCTGCCGTAATCGCATTTTTCCTCATACTGCTTCCTCTATGTCAGCACTTTACTGCAGTGTTACTTCATCTCCTTTGGCAAGTTTTTGTTCCTGAACATTTTTGCTGATTCCACCCTTAAGCCTCTCTCCCTTCCCCTCGTCTTTTACCTCCTCTGCTTTTTTTTTTTTTTTTCTCAGATAGGGCTGTTGGTTGCATGTTACCAAGGTTACGTGGACGTCGTCATAGCGCTGTCTCAGTGTCCGTATCTGGATGTCAACTGGCAGGACAGCGAGGGGAACACGGCTCTCATCACTGCCGCTCAAGCAGGTAACACACACACACACACACACAAATGGACACACTGTTGAACGTGTGCACACGCTGATACAAATATACACATGCAGGCAGTTTGGCACTAATGCTGACACAGGAGAACACACAGACGAGCACAGAAACAGTCTGCAGTGGTTGTGTGTGAAGGCAAATAAGGACCAGCAGTATTATGTGTGAATGTGCATTTACAGACCTACAGTAACCTCTGTCCGTCCCTCTGTGCTTCAAGGCCACATAACAATCACCAACTATCTGCTCAACTACTACTCTGGGCTGGACGTCGAGAGGAGGAACTGCCACGGCTTCACCGCTCTGATGAAAGCCGCCATGCAGGGCAGGGTGGAATGCGTGCGCTCGCTCATGATGGCAGGTGAGGAAAATGGCGCCAAATGCACAAAGCTCGAAAGCGCCGGTTCCCGACCTGGGAGCCCCGGCCTCACTAGGGGTCGGCAAAGCTTCACAGTGGGTCGTAAGAAGGTTGATTTGAAGGGGTTTAAGAAACGTTTTTAAAAAGTATTACAGCAGGCCTGTATGTCAGCATTTCAGTCAGTTTTGGGAAGAAAACTTGATGAAGTTGTTATTTTTGAAGTTTAGATTATTTTATAACATTAAAAAAAGAATAGAAAATTATGCAGGTAAAACAGCCAAAGCGCTAATAGAATAGAACAATGGCCAGCATCAGTGAGAAGAAAACACTGAACTATATGTCATAATTAATGACATAATGAAATATGTCACTTAGTCAATTTACTCAATGATAGAAAATGGATCCTGTCAGGAAAAAAGTTGGGAACCACGATGAGGTCAGAAATCTGTCTCTAGTATTTCTGCCTTTCACAGATTACCTGGATTTTTTTGGGTGAAAGATTTTACTGATTACAGCCACAAAGATGTTGTTTGTTCTGCCATTGCTGTGCCATCGGGGCAGCTCAGAAAAATATGAACAGATTTTCAGAAAATTCGTGGACAGATGGACAATTTGAATTAGTTCTGGCTCTGATTCAGATTTGCTTTATTAGACGATTATTTTCTTTTTAGCCATAACTTTGATACAAGTGGAGATATCTGATACCAATTTATACAGGCCTCATTATTTAGGATTTAATTAGGACTTTAATGGTGGGAATGACACCTTTTTTCAACATGTTTATTTTGGCATTATTTGCACTTACACACATCTGTCAGCTGGAATGCCCTCCTCTCCTCCCCTCTTCACTTCAGAGTAACTACCTCCACCCTCTTATCTTTTAACCCATATCTGTGTGTATCCACCTTCTCCCACGTCCTTTCGCGGACATATTTAACCTTCTTCTCGTGTCCGCCAGGAGCTGCCCTGAACGCCAGGGACTTTGGCCGCAATTTGACTGCGAGGGAGTGGGCTGTATTCACGAGCCGTTATGAAACCGCCTGGGTGATGACACGCCTGATGGAGCGACCCTGCCCCCGCCAGTACTGTGACACATACAGGTTAACTGTAGCTCTGTGTCTGTCATGGCCAATGTGTCATACGCCAATATCTGAAGAAGCGATGCATTTCATCTCTGCAGTGCAGTCTTTTTAGCGTTATGTTCCAAGGCAGGAAGGTGGAAGGCAGGCAGATTTTCATGTATAAAGAAAATATTACAGGCTAGTTTTCAGGGGGACAAAATATTTATGGAAATTAGAGAGGTGCTACCTTGTTTACACTACAAAAAAAGCGTTCTGATGCACCTTTTTGCCTCGAGGCGCTGAGTTATTTTGCAAGCCCTTTTCTCTAACTCTCTTCACTTGAGCTACTCCTCAACTCAGCGTCTTGATTCTGTCTCAAGAACACAGTCTATCCCTGCCAGCTGGCTTTGAAGGAATAATCCTGACTAGCATACTAGCTACGCAGTTATGTACAGGTCATCAACGTTTCTGCACAGGTCTTGCCTGACACATGTTTGGATTCACTTTCTTTTTTGGTTATTTGCTGCAAGATATGGGGATTTAGACACGCAACACAAGGATAAAGAAAAGCTACGTGTTGTAAATATATGGAGTGTCAGTGCAAGTGGCCATTGATTGATTAGAGAGGGAGAATGTGGTGGCAGGAGTGAACTGTACCCAGTGCAGAGCATACAGTTTCTACAGATGCATCAAACAACAGAAAAACATAACACAGAAGTAGTTTTGAGAGAGGCGATGACTGACTTTATGATGCTGCAGAGTCAATCTGACAGCATGCAGTGAATTTATATATCTGCTGTCTCAGTCTAGAGTGGCCTCCACTTGCATCACTGGTAGCCAAAGCCCAGGAGCCCCGTGGCTGTCTGAAGCGGCTGTCGGACACCGTGCGCCACGTCTTCAACATCGCCAATGTCACCAACCCCGAGGATGACGGCGTCATCGACCACATGGTCTCTATTACAACCGCCATGAGGAGCCCTTTTATCGCTGTGGCATGCCATACAGTGAGTACTTAAGCTCTAGATCATGTTTACTCTAGTTATCCAATCGGCATTAAACAGCAATTAAACAAACCTTAGGAGATCCAAGAACACATCTACCCTCAACCCTCATGTCCCTCACACCAACGAGCCTTTTGCAAATCTAGGCTGATAAAAGGTGAAGCAATTAGCATACAGGTGACGACTCTTTGTGATAAGGAAGGATTTTTTAAAGTCTATAAAGTTGCTCTCCTCTGCATCATTCCTGGTGGCGTCTGCACATACTCAGCATAGTTGGAGATAGCAGAGCTTATTTTCTTATCTTCTGATGGAGCCAAACATTCTTGTTCAGTGTGCAATCACCTTCCACAGACTCGAAATTTGACGGAGTCGTCGATAATTGTGTGCTTTGCACTTGTGAGTTACGTCTGTGTTTGCTCAAGTCATAGGATAAAGCAGTTGAATCAGTGTGCAAATAGACTAATAATAATATTGTGGTAATGCCATTAAAGAATCTGCCACTAATTTATCTTTTATTTTATCAGCAAATTCTCTGCATTTTCATGGGATTTATTCAGAATAATTAAAGGATATAATTAACAGCAGCCTTATCTGATAAGCAGGTTATTCATGCAAGATTACCAGCAGCTGCAAAACACTTCTAAAGCACTTGTACAACCCTGATTCCAAAAGAGTTGGGATGCTGTGTAAAACAGAATGTGATCATTTGCTAATCCTTTCAGACATATACTCAATTGAAAACAGTACAAAGACAATATATTTAATTTTCCCTTTTCAGCTTCATTGATTTTCGTAAATATTTATTTAATCTGAATTGATGCAGCAACAGGTTTCAAACAAGTTGGGACAAGAGCAACCAAAGACTGGGGAAGTTGTGGAACGCTCCAAAAACACGTGTTTAGATCATTCCACGGGTAAACAGGCTCATTGGTAACAGGTGATAGTATCATGATTGGGTATGAAAGGAGCATCCTGGAAAGGCTCAGTCACTCACAAGTGAGGATGGAGCGAGGTTCAACACTTTGTGAACAAATTATTGTGTAAAGGATGTTACTCCATGGGCTCACGAACACTTTGTAAAAGTGCTGTTGGTAAACACAGTTTGCCTTCTGTTTGTATTTCTGTTTTACACAGCATGCTAACATCTTTGAAATTGCAGTTGTATGATATTATGAGTAGTCATACCATCTTATTCATATTGTTTCAGGTGTGTCCTGACAGCCCCCCAAGTGTGGGCAAACGGCGCCATGCAGTTCCTGAGATCATCCGCCAGCAGCGCGCCAAAGAGCTCCGCTCCGTCAACCCTGACAGGGTGGACAGCCACCTCAAACTCTTCCAGAACTCCCGCGTCACACTGGTGGCCAAGAACTCAGCAGACCGCCGGGCCAGCCTTCAGGCCCAGAGCCTGGTGCCTCGACACAGGAGCTCCAGCCTGGGCATGGTGGCTTACAACGAAGCCATGGAGCTGCGGAGGACCAGCCTGCTGCCCATGCACATGGTGCTGAGGAGGAGCAGCGTCAGGCCGGGGTTCAGCATCCCCAAAGTGAGGGTGTCCAAGGCCCCGCCGCCCACTTATGAGCCAGAGAAGATCCGGAGGAAGAGCAACGTCAAAGACGGAGGGGGGCACCTGCTGCAGATCCCAAAGTGGCGGTACAAGGAGCTAAAAGAAGAGCGGAGAAAAGCTGAGGAGGCTGAGAGGAGGAGGCTGGAGGCTATAACCAAGAGACACCTCGCCGCCGGGAAAAGGAAATAATATCATTGCCACAGAGGTTGTCATTTACGCTGCTCCCGAAAGAGATAATATCTGGAGAGACCATTGCTTTTGACAGATTTTTGGCGTATATGTTTTTCTACAATTTATGTGCTCAGGGTGAGCCTAAAATTACCGACAGTGTTCCTAAAAGAGGTCAGAAGACTGAAGGTTGCTGTTGCTGGTTGGCCTCTGAAAAATGGGTTTTGCACGATGCTCAATGTCCTTGACGATGTCATACAGTGAACACCCAGGGGATTTGATACTTGAAATGTTTGTAGCTAATTTATTTTTCATATTTATTGCTTTTTTGTAATGGATGGCCAAGTCTACTGTATAGTTTGATACGCTTCGGGTGCTCGGCACAGCGGCGTTTCTGTAGTGCGCCGGAGCAGACGACACTAATTCTTTCAGATTGTAACCACAGCAGAAGTGTGTTCATCTTTCTGCCTAAAAAAAACGAAGCAATTTATTAAAGATGTTATGGAATAATGTCTTTATGATAATTCAGTGGAGAATACTAATGGGCGTGTCATATTGACTTAGAATGCTAAACATAAGCTTACATAGAACATAACGGCATTTGACAGCAGTGATTTTAAATTTTTTGTTTCGCTTTATAATGACGAACCCACGAATGTATTTCGCATATATATTTTATATTAGAGACTTTAAAGCTTTTTGATGACAAATGTCTAATTTTTTATTCAATATGGACTTTTTCACATACTGGTATATAAACAAGTCTGTTTTCTAGTCTTAATGTTCGAGAGCAAGACTGAACTGTAGAGCACTACTGTGATGTAACACTTAGATCTTACCATGTGGGAAGAAAATTCAAACTTTCCAAATGTTTACATTGCAAGGCCACATTCACACTGGTTGTAATAGTGATAAACTACCATGCAATGAATGAGACGCTCAGATGTGTGAGTTTGGTGTTACAGGGTGTGGACGACGTGGACAAAATAAAACACTTCTGTTAACTGTGACTGTGATTGAGCCAAACGCTGCTGCTGCTGGTTTGATTTCAAGCGCCTCAGCCATGTTTGTTATGGAAACTTCAGGAGAAAATGATGGGATTTCTTTTTTTTTTTTGATTTTCATAAATCAACTTAGTGTCGGGAGTGAGCCGGGGTGAGCCTCGATCAGTGTGACAGCACAAGTAGAATTGAAGTGATAATCCCTAGCATATGGACCCCTCTGATAAAAACAGCCAAGTCATTATAGAACAATAGGGTCAGCTCCCTGTTTTAACATTAGAACAGTGAAAATAATGGGGCAAAAAATAGCCGTGAGTTTAAACACACAGAGCCACGGGGGAGGGGGCAGTGATATAACATTGTCGGGATTTTTGAGAGCACAATTTCACGGTCGTAACTCCTCATGGCGATTGCAGCTTAAGTGCCATCCAAGAGTGTGCGTCTAATATACATGGTGATGACTTGCTACGGGGTTACAAGGGTATTGCACAGCCAAATCATTTCTTCAAATAAACTTCATTGACTCCAGAGTGGCAATCTGCTTAGATACTGCCCGGAGGAAGTCATTTGAACATGACAAAAGAGGAGCAAACTGAACATTTACTGAACTCTGCACTTAGCAAACTCTAAGTGGTTGCAGGATTAACATATTTAACATTAACATAAGGAAATGTTTCATATGAAATTGGCTTTTTGCTGGCAACGCGGTCTCATAGCCAACAATGTGTGCAGTATGTCATGAGGCATCCTGGGCTTGCTGATCATTCTCTTTGAGGGTTTTCTCAGTCAGTATGGAGCATCTTCACACAGCCTCTCCGGAACCGGTGAAAAGTTTCTCTGGAATACAGAACTACCTTTAGATACATGCTGATGATGTGTTTGCCCTTTGTTCGTCCATCCAAAGTTCACACATACAGAGTGTGGGGGAATGAACTGTGTGAGTGTGTTGTGTGCACGGGCGGGACACGAAACCTATTAGCCCTGAATGCATCAGTTAATATTTAGGTCATCGTTGTAGCTCAAACAGCTGTTGGCTTAGATTGTAACCTGAGATTATGAAGCGCCACAGGCTTGGTCAGCGATTCCCCCCTCCTGACCGCCCTCCTCCTCCCCCACCCCGACCCAAATCCCTCGTAGAAATTCTGAAATGCCCAAATAAACAGGCCGCTATCCACTCATAGTATGACAGCAATTATGTCATGCTGTGATGCTAGAGGCTGGGATTTAGACAGGATGACCTGATTCCAGATCAGCGCTCAGAGAGTGCTTCTGTCAAACTTGTGAATTGTGGGGGAAATCCTTAGTTGGCCCTCTGCTGGTTGGTTTTGGTACAACACTTAAAGATTTTTGCATTCTAAATAGAGAACAAGTGGCAAGGTGCATATTTATGAATATGATGATAATCCTCAATTAGATACATAATAGATGAAACATTTCGAGTGAGCTATATATTGCTGACTAATCACAGCATTAATGTCATCATTGCTGGAACCCCTTGACAAGTAAGGCTTGTAAAATGATTACTTCCAAGTTTATAGAGACTAATCAAGAAATAATATGTAAGAACAACATTGTAAAAACTTAAGTCTTAGATTACTGTTGCTTCTTTACATGTTCTTTAATTAAAAAATAAGCCACGCCTTTATTTTATTAGAAATTTTTATAATTGGCCGTGATGATGCAATGTGCCGCAAGTGAATTCTTCAGATTAACATGTAATATTGCATCTGGATATACGATGTGACCATTACACTGTTACTACGTGCCTGTCATATCGTAAATAATGACAATGTTCATTATTTTTTAATATGTCCTGTGAAATAAGCAAAAAGGAGCATGTAACAATATCAATATCTCATGACACTAATAGCTGAATATATAGTAGAGGGATGTGAAAAAACAATCTCGTTTTGATTTCTTTATTTCTCTCTGGCAAACCTAATACTAGTTAACCACATCTGAGGCTTTATTTATAAACAATTCATGCTCCAAAATGTGATCCCTGTGGTCACAATGAATTTCTCCATTTTTGCTCCAATTTAGCAAGAACTAAATGTAATCTATCCCAGTGCTCAGGGTAGGGGGGCTATATAATTTAAATTTCTTTTTTTAGTATTCTTTGAAATGATACTGTGATGCAATCAAGGATAAAGTAGGTCCTTCCTAATGAATTCCATTTCTGAAATGCTGAAAGTATGAATAAATGAAAATGTCTCGCAATTAAATCAGCATCAGAATTATCTACGTGTGAACTAAAAATGAACCTCGAGTGGCCGTGGTCCCGCTGATAAAAAGTGAGGAAAAGTTGGTGGAGAGCAGCTCTTACACAAAAAAACTCATCCCAGGAGTTTTGATAACGGCAAACTTGATTAACTTGAAAAAGTACTGTATTATACTTTATGTTCGGCATTTTCAACAGAGAAGCCACAGAAAATAGGTTAGTTTTACATAAAATTCAGTCAATGCGCTGTTGGAGCAGCACCACCCATGGTATGGTGTGATGCTTGGAGCACTTTTTTTTTTTTTTTTTTTTTTTCAAAGGAAGTTGGGAAAGCAAGCAGTTTGGTGAAGCTGCAGCCAAAATGTCACTGAAACTCTTTTTTAAGCAACCTTATCAAAATGCCTGAGTACATCTAAAAAGGTCCTGATCTAAATGACTAAATGCCTCTTCCTCCCACTGTTGCCTGATGACTGAACCGCAGCATCGGTGGAAGCTATTTCACAGGAATGACCAGTCTCAACTAGCTGAAGCCAGTTTTAATGTTCCTGAGGACCACATGGTCAACAGCTGGTGTTGTATACTCAGGGATAATGTAATTAAGTGCCAATAAATGAGAGGGACTTAGTGCTGAGGGTAAAGTGCCTTACTCTGTAACCTTGACTGTTTCTACAGTGCAGAACAACTGAAAAAAGCATGTTTCAGGGTCAGACTGACACAAATAGCCTCTTCGGCCTGCCGACACATGGTCACAAGATGCTGGCTAACCCTCCTAAATACGGCGTACCCGCATAGAGGGCAGTGCCTTGCTCATGAGCTCATGACCAGTACCAACCGAAACTGACTATGGAGTCGTTCAGTGAGTGGGTCTGTCAGCTCAAACAAAGCTGTCTCTCTACAGAATTCATGAATGAGGCACCGACATGAGAAAAAGTGAAACTACACGCCTGTCATTTGCTATTTAATAAAACGTTTTTAATCCAGAAGGTATAATACATGCAATTTGGTTATATTTAATAGGTATTTCAAGGCACAACTTCTTTGTATGAGTATTCATAGTTACAAGTGAACCAATACTTTGCAGCGTTGGCATTATGTGCTAAATACTGATCTAACCTTTACACTGCTGTTACTAGTCTAGGAATATAATTTATTTCTGTACACAATTCAGCGGATTTAAGAAACAATCTTGCAATTTACCTGTTTCATTGTGGAATTCTTATGCATTTTTTTTGGGGGGGGCAACATTCTGTTCTTCCAGTCAGTCTAATAGGGCATGGCAGTGGATGAGAGCTGTGGCACTCTGGGAGAACTCTATACAACCGCGGAGAGTCAAGGAGATTGTGTCTGCTTTAATGGGGTGTTTCAGCTTGCTGACAGCGGCTCGCACCAGCTAAGGCTGCACTGGCTGCTTTATTGGGCTAACGTAAACTGACAGAACACCTGGTTGCAGATGCTTGTGTAAAGATGGATTACATGCACGAACACCTGGTGCTCACTGTGTGTGTGTGTGTGTGCGTGTGTGTGTACCTGGAAAAAAGCAGCGGGCAGCTCTTGGAGGTGCTTCTGTTTCATTTCAAAACACCACCTGAGCCCTAATCCCTCAGTGCTGGGTGCTAATTCACCATGGGATGCTCAAATACTCGAGGTGAGGCACAGGTCACAATCCATCAGGCAGGACCACTCTGAACTTCATCAGAGTACAGAATATTGGAGCATTCACCTTCTGTCATTGAGCAGAAAACTTTTTTTTCCCTTTTACACGGCAAACATTAATTATGAGTCACAAGACAACATTTTCATCCAGTCATGCCTCAATTCACACACACAGACACACTGAAAAAGGCTTTTTTTTTAAGATAGTCTATATCTTTATTTACTATGACAACCACACCTAATACCTAAGTCCACTCAATGACTAAAGATTTGTACAATTTGAACAATTTACTCAAGAAAAAGAATTGAGCAAAAACAAATATAAAACTCTTTCAAACTTAAATTAACATTGGAAATCATTCCTTCTTGGCGAGATAAATTTCTTTCTTTCTTTCTTTCCTGGAAACCTGAACGTTAGTGTTGAAAGAAGCGACACTTGAGTGTAAGGGGATGGGTGATTAAGGAAAAGGGTGGCGTGTGTTCGTGTGTGTTCATATGCATCGTTTTAAGGAAAAGCCGACGTGGATTTTGGTTGGCGGACACGGATTTCTGATATGCAACAAGTCACACCTGCAGATACTCTGGAACGTAGAAAACATTTTGCTTGCATGCTGACAAACCGTCACGTGTTTGACATATTTGTTCAAACACTTTTCCATGGAATGTACCTTGAATGCACCTCACAGTGAAGAGCCTCGCTGTTCTCTGAACTGCTCCTCTGCACTGCTCTGCTCAGCTTGTAATAAAAGCACATTACTCCCCGTGATGTTCAGGCTAATGTTACTGCAAACACAAAGCGCCCTGCAGCTGCTTCGCGGTAAATGAATTTCTTTAGATTTCATTACATTTTTGGCTGCGCTTTCATTCCGCTCGACTCTGGCGTGCGGCTGATAAATCCGCGTGAGTCAAACGAGACAAAAAAAAAATCTTGAAATCTAAGCAATGAGGCACTGCTGGGAGACTTCTACTAAGAAGCAGTTTGAGTTTGCATTAAAATTAGCTCACATTTCCAGGGAGGGATGGCCATGATCGCAGCTCTGACAAGGCGGGCGAAAATGGAGAGCAGATCAGAGATCAGTGAGACTCCCCTCTGCCAAATAAAAGGTAAGAATAGTGACACAGCATGAAACTGTAGCAAAAGCTAAACAGGTTTTGTTATGGTCCAAAAGCTAGTTTAGCTTCTGCTATAGCTGTAGCGAGCTATCTTGAGTCATGACACTAATGACACGAATCAAGTAGCTGCTTGGTTAATGACAGCCACTCCTACAGAGACTGGGTTATGCTTTGCATCCTGCTGGTTTTCCTTATTGAGCATCTATAATACTGAAAATGTCCAATGTCTCATAGTTTGATTATTACTACACGTCTACTTTAACTCTGGTCCATGCTGCATCCCTGCAATTTGGCAAGTCTGATGACGGGAACTCATCAAACTGAGTTTTGCGATTTAGAAGCTGCTGTCTGTGTGTGGATTACATAAAACTGGTGTCCACCTCGTGATTAGTTGATTGGTCTTTTTGGTCAGCGCAGATCATAGGTAGAAGGCTGGAGCGTGGGCTCAACACTGTGATGTGATTGGTTGGTCAGTTAGCCTGATTGATAGGTTGCTGTGATTGGCTGGTTGCCGCGATGTGTGGTACTGGTCAGCACATCGCTGGGGTGAGAGCACCCCCCTCCACAGACTCAGATCTGAGATCAGTTTCTTCATTAATGTTTGATCCTAGAGTGCTAGAGTGATAGTCATTTTAGAAGACCCTCCAGCCACTTATACCACCTTGAGATGATACGACTGTCAAAACAATCCCTCTTAAGGAGAGGACTGAAAAGTGCAGAACTAATAGTGCAGCACCAATGCAGGTGGGGTGTAAAGGGTGGGACTTCTACAATGGCGAGTTTGGCGTTGGCTGTCTGCTGCTGATAAATTCCTCATACATTTACTGCGAGAGGCTAACAAAAACTACTTTGATTATTTGGCAGATCTGTGCCTGGGTGGGGAAGCATCTTCATCCTATGTGTTCCTTTGGGGAAGGCCGGCTGGTGGAGATAGCGTAGCCGTTAGCGTAGCCTGTCGCCCGGCTCACTTGCGGGGCTGGTGGATGTGCTGGTTGATGTGCTGGACGGGAGGCAGCTTGGGGACACAAGGCTGGGGCTTCTGGTGGGCCACCTGGGCAGCTGCGGGGGTGAAGTCCTTATCACCCTGAACAGGACACAGTCAGTCAATAGTATTCAAGGGGAAAAGACCGAACTGCGCGAAAGCTGAGACACTCCAGCTTGCGGCCTGAGGTGCAAAATAAGTTCATGCATTGTCTTCCTGCTAAACACAATGAGGTTTGGAACATGCACAACCCCACAGAATGCCTATTATAGATACCATACTTGTATTTGTAAGCGAGGAAAATCAGGATTGAAGCTACATTTTCAGATGATACTGCCCGTCTCATCTGCTTTTAACCTACCACGGCAACATACAGCACAGAAAAACATCCATCCAGCTGAAGTCAGCTATTAAACAGTAGAAGAGAAGTGGTGTGGTTGCTACATCATAAGTTAGACACTGCTGACAACATAAGAGTATTGCAGCTACAGTAGGTAGGAGAATTTACAATAATTATGGGTAAGATCAGTGCAAAGGGTTTTAACTGGACAGTGCACAGGAATGTGTGCAGTGTTTCGTAGTTTGTCTACGGCTGGGCGCGGTATGCACAGTTTATGCCCCGTTTTTAAATCCTTTCCCTCCGATAATCATAATAACAATGAGGAAATCCCCAAAGTGCATGAAGGGTAAAGGATGGAGCACTCATCTGTCCCCGCTCATCTGCTCTGCAGCCTCAATCTCTTATTCCAAGAAAGCGGCACATAAACAGCCTCGCTCCTAAATCGGATCAAAGCAGGAGTTCGATCACTCACAGAGGAATCCGGCATTTTAATAAGACTTACTGCAATCATGACTCCATTCCTTCCTTCTTTCTTTTTATCTTTACCTGCCAGCACTAGATTCTTTCTTTTCTGTCTTGTTCCGGTTCCCTGCTCCTCCCGTTCCTCTCCGGTTTGAGTCACACACCTTCATTCACCTGCTTTCTCCTGCCCCTCGTCCCACTTGCCTTCTTCACCCCCCATCACATTTACGAGAGAAACGTTAGTTCAAGTGGGTGGATGAAATTTATGGCTGTAGTGCTGCGTGCTCGCTTATCACTGGGTGTGTAATGCAGGTTTTCCATACATACAGCACCTTGGGGGTGGGCGCACAGCTTGGTCAGAGCTCACACATTAAACACACATTACATCGTCTCATACATGATGGAAGTGGATTAATATTGAAGCTTTTAATTCTCTCATTTAAAGTACTGGACTGGAGGATTGAGCTAAGTCGCCGTTTTGCTGATGCATCTCATTTGTCCAGATGTTGCCATATGTGGATGTTACTGCTCCATCATTAAGATCATAACCACATGCCTCCCTAATATTCTCATTTCTTCAGATGAAGTTATATAACCGGTGTAATCGACGCTCTCTATGAACCTCTAGCTGAACTTCTACTCGCCCACACCATCCTCGCTTGACCCTAATCCTCTCTTTATGTGTGTGTTGGTTTATTACTGCATTAGCGCAACTTTTCCTGCATGTGTATGTGCGTAGGTGGGCACTAAATATTTACAGTGCGTGCGTGTTTCTTTCGTTTTAAGCCAATTCCACAGCACAAGTGCATGGGATGTGGATGGATTTGACCTCCGTGCGCCCTTCCTCTCTCCTCTGAAGCTCAAAGCTTCTCTCTCCGCTCCATCGCTGTCCTACTGAAGCCGACGAATGGGAGGGAGTGCAGCAAATTAACTGGATTACTGCACCAAACTGTGGACAGAAGTCACACTGATTGGCCCTTTTTACCATTTTAGTAGACAAATAAAACACTCAGAAGTAATGTGATATATGCTACGTTTTGTTTCCAAATCTAATTTTCCTTGTAATATTTTTATATAATATTAAAGGGAAAATGTCTTCAAAAAAATGTCGCTGTTGGAGGGAGAGAGAAGCAGTGGTCAAGTGAGTTAGAGAGCGAATGAAGAGAGCGAGTGGCGTTGGAGAACAAAGCCGTGAATCAGTGTTCGGTGTTTTCTTCATTCACATTAGCATAATGCTGCAAAGTTATATTCTCAGTAAAGATATTTTAAAAAGTTGAAAAAAGTTGGTGTAAGATCAGTTATTTCTTTCCATGCATTTCGAGAATTTGCCCACATCCATTGTTTTTTCTTCTAGAAATATGTGCTTTTTTATGCAAATTATTGTAAAGCAGAACTGTCTCAGCCAATATGCATATTCCCTCTCTCCCTTTAAAGTATTCCAAGGCTGTCCTGTTAAAATATACTTTTCAACAAGGTGTTTCTTCATGGATTTCATGAATATAACTGTGTGTTTATACAACAAAAATCAAAGTTTCTGGTGAGATCTGATCCCCTGTGGGGAGGAGGATGTGGTCTGAAGCACCAAACCAACTCTGGACATGAGGACAGAATGCATTAATTACCTGATCTAACCAGCCTGACTTTGAATTAATTATTACATTAATTTTTACAAGCAGGCATCTGAGAATACCATTCTGCTATTCAAAGAAGAAGACAGAACGTGCATAGCCAGGAAACGTTGTGGTTTTTACATTTACTGACACTGACACACACACACAAACAGACACTGAAGTGTTTCACTTAGCCCCTAAAAGACTTTTCTGAGCATTTGTGCAGTGCTAGCCTCTGGGCTTGATGGCAGTGATACGGGGGCGAATGGGAAGGCTAGAGGAGGATCGGGGGATAAATGGGATGCCTGCCACCTTGCTGATATCGTTGCAATCTTCCGCAAACAATCTACCTGGTCTGACAGGCAGGGAACGGAGCCATGCAGGGACTCAAGGACAGTTTTTCACACAAACACACACACACATACACACACACAAACACGGCTATTCACAGACTTTGACCCGCTTTCCTGAGTGGCAGGTCAAGGCTTTCAGAGCCTAAACAAACACACGAACGGAGGTCGGCACAGTTAAAGCAATACCTGGACCATATAATGTACTTAACATTGGGCTGTCTACCTTTGTGAAGCTTCAGGTTTTGTTGAGACTGTGTCAGAGAGGTGCTGATTCCACTCTGCGCTCATTTTTTGCATTTGCACATTTTGCAGTTTATGACGAGGCTGTATTGAGCTGCATTATACTGTGCCATTAAGTGTTACCAGATTAAACATAACAGGAATATGCAACATAGATAACAATTAGATATATAAAAGTCATTAAAATGCATTTTTCAGACTGTGGTTATTTTTTATTTTTCAGTTCAAGTGTCAATATTTTCTCTCTTTTTTCTCTCATTAATTTTCAGGCTGGCTTAATAACAAATGGTGACAAATTAATATATCACGACAAAAGGATCCAAAAACCATCAATTCATGGTTAACTGACTGGCATGCATAGTATTGAATTATAGATAAAAAAAAAACGAAACTCACAGCATTATCTTTAATTGCAGATATGCGATGACTGAACCTAATCCTTTATTTTATCACATGTTCTCTCTGTCTGCCAATCCACTGCTATTCTCTTCATTTTCTTCTCCTCCCCCTGCTTTGCCTGCTCTTCCCCTCTCCCTCTCTCTATCTCGGCGCTAAGCCTCTACCTCTCCCTGTAGAGCTCGTGTCCCAGATATAAACCACCTTATAATGCGTATTTCGACACTGCTGGTGGTCTGTGTGTGTGCTGCTGGGAGTGTGTGTGTCTTACCTTTGTAACCACTCCAGACACAATCATGGGGGCCTTTGGTGGACTAAAAAGGAGAACAAGAGGAGAAGAGAGAGAATTAAAAAAAATGAAAATTATTTGCAGGACAATTTAGTGAGCAGAGTGTGCGTCCGTGGCTTTATTCTGTGGTTATTGTGTGTAATGTAATCATTGTGTGTGTAGCTTATGGGTGCAGTTTAGTGTGCATACAGTGTGCCGACATCTACAAAAGTTTACCTATTTGGCTGCTTGAAAACCTCAAAAAGTGACACTGAGCCTGAATTTGAACATCCCAAGTTGTTGAAACACACAACACCCACGGTCTCACTCTGTCTAGCATCACACACACACCCACATACACCCACATACACACATATACACACACCGGATGGACCTGCCAACAGCTTAAATAGCTCCCATTCATCCTGGCCAAACACTGGGGCTCACAGCTTCTGGATGAGAGGAGGGAGGGAGGGAGAAGGCTGAAGCAATGAGAGGAAAAGAGAGCTAAAGAGGAGGATGATGATAAATGAAAGGATTTGTAAAGGAGGAGAAAAGGAGAGGGAGAAGAAGAGGAGGAAAGAAGGGAGATGAAGGGCTGAAGGCAGGTCAGGGCAGGTAGAGGAGGGGGAGGAGGGGGAGGAGTGGCGAGGGGAGGCAAGGGGCAGGGAGGACAGAGGAGTGAAATACCAATATAATAATAGACTGTTAGAGGAGAGGAGGGGAGGATGGAGGAGAGAGGGAGGCGAGCGCTCACTCGGAGAAAGGGAAGGAACGGAGGCAGAGAAAAGGATGAGGCGGAGGGATGCGGAACCCGGGGTGAGTATCGACCTTGACGTGACAAACGAGCGCCGTCTAATTTTACGGCGTCGTCACCCCGCCGGCAAAAGAGTGCAGTTGTGGTGGCCACCTTCAAAACTCCACTCAAAGGCATCAGCTGCATGTCCAACTTATCGGCGTACCTCATTAACGGTCTAACATGTTGAAAAAAAAAGTTTCTCACGCAGAGCGCAAACCTCTGCAGTCGGGATCCGAGCACCTGGGGAAACCTAACATTCAAAACATCTGCTGGTTTATTTTGTGTGCACAACTTTTTAATCGCAATCAGTCAACAGTTATGGACTCTCAACACATCTGGCTAACCTCCATCTCTGCAATCAGCATCCTGGCACAGTGAATAGCCCTGCGCTCCTCATCCTAATGAGAATATTTACACCTTGCTATTAACTTACAGCTTGGAATTTCACTGATTATCCCTCACTAGCCACTTGTCAAAATGCGGGGTTGAGAGGCTCTCTATTAGCATGTCAATTAGCTAAAATATGGCATATTAGCGCCGCAAGCCTTCCTCATTCAAATTAGTGCTCCGTTAGCTGTGAGCTTGCTAGCTCTGTGCTAACATTTGGCTTGAAAATAGAGTTTTTTTTTTTTTTTAATAGGTTATCTGGGGAATGTATGGAGAATACATGTGCACATGGCAAGAAAACAAAAAAAAACTGTGTAAAAATGCTAACAGGGGATTTATTACATTTGTTAGAGTGCAAGAACCTGTTGGCTAAACCTGAATCGTAAACACGCCTGGCAAGGTGCCATGCTGCATGTATATAAGTATCCGCCTTCATCACACACACGACAGTCGACTAAAAAGCATAGCATTAAAGGACGCCAGATTCCCTCATTTATTCTAACAACCCATCCATGCACGCTTGCGTTTTGTGCCGTGCCGCAGAAGCGTGCAGCACGTATGCACAGTGGCTGCCTCAGTTTCAATTTCAGCTGCAGCTACAGTGAGGTGTGACACAGCGGGGTTGAGGTGAAAAAGCACGCTCGGTTGGATGCGCGCTCACACGCTGAGACGGCGTGGGCTGGCATTCACCTCACGCTGGTTTTTTCACATGTCTCTATTCCGCCGAATGTCTGCCTCAACTGATGCTGTCTGCAGATGAATGCTGAAGCACTGAAAAACACACCGGAAAAGTCAGCGTTGTGTCTGAAGCATCAAACTTTGCCTCTTGTAACTTGGACCGGACACAGAAAGACGGCAGATGGATGAGACAGGCCGGAGTGAGGGGTGTAAGCCTGTCAGAGAGACAGACAGCTAACAAGCTATGACTCCTTCAAAAGAGTAATAATTTTATTTTTTTAGTCAGACAGCAAGATGAGAGTGTAAGCTTTTCACCAGACTGCCAGTTAAATCCACAGATACTGCACTGCCACATTCTGAAGACAGACCCAAATGACAGGTTTTCCAAATGCTTGCTAAATAGATGACAGACACTCAGTTTAAGACTTTTTAATCATGCATCACTACTGGCCCCGATAGCTCAATCAAGATGCCACACAAAAGCTCAGCCATGAGATTATGCTGACACCTCTGTCCTATCTGTATGATGGAGCAGGACAGAGAGACCCGGAGAGAGGAACCAAAAGCAGCGAGGACCTCTGCTGCGGTTTGGTGTGACTGGGAGGAGGACGGCTGCGTGTGGGGACAGACAGAGCCTGCAGGGGGCAGCAGAGGGCTGTGAGGAATCCTGGGGAGGAGTCGCTTTGTGCCAGGAGAGGAGAGGAGTTGGAGGAAAGGAGACCGAGGGAGAGAAAATAAAGAGAGAGGGGGAGGTACAGGATTGAAATTCTGCAAAAGAAAGGGTGAAATGTGCATTACCATGTCTGCGTCGCGTTACCTCCTCCTGTCTTTAGCTCGGAAAGCCACAACTAAACACCACCACAACAACCCCACCCATCTTTCTGTGCTTCAGCGCGGCAGGAAGTTTGTTGCCGTGGGCGAAGTGGTGGTTGCCATAGAAACTGATGCCTGTTGCATGTCTCCCCACCACCCCAACCCACCCCCTTCCTCTCTCTCTCTCTCTCTCTCTCTCTCAACTTTTCACCATGAGCTGTCAGCTCTCTGCACATTTCACAGCAGTTCCTACCTACCGTGCATGTGTGCAGTGATTAAGTCAAGCGTACACACAGCACCACCCGCTCTTCTTCCGAGGCTCTGGAACATATCCACCTCTCGCCAAAATGTGGAGGAGCGGTGACAGTGCAACTGACACGAGGCCTGCCATTACCTCGGATGCAGCTTTTGCACGTTCGGCTGGTAGTCTCATCCAGACGGCGCGTCATAAACTATACATCCGCTTTAATAACAGGCAACACGTTAAGCGATGAAACAACCATATGTTCATCTGTCTATGTCTCCCTCTCTCCTGCGCCTCCAACTCCCAGTGAACACCACATTTTTTACACACAAGAAGAAACACCCGATCTTTTCCTGATGCATTTGAAAAACACATTCACTTGACAGTTGGCGGGCAGGAAGCCTCTCATGGGTCAGCAGTTTGCTCCGGCTTATGCCTCTCTTTCTTGCCTGCACCTTCTCCTTCTCTTACCGGATAAAACCTCTCTTTCTTATCTCCATATCGCCATGGCATCCCTTGCCTCCTATACCATAATAATCCCCCCCCCCCGCCATAATCCCAGCCACCTATCGCTCTCCCTCTCCCTCTCTTTGCCCCATCTGTCCATCTCGGCTAGATTGGGTACGGCAGGTGTTCCCCTGACTACAACGCTTCACTGGCTGCTACTAATGCGAAATTTACCCAGTAGCCACCTGCTAGACGTCCATCAGCGTGACACAGAGAGGGACAGACAGAGTGTGTGTGAGTGAGAGAGCTTCACTGGCTTTATTTACTGATGGAGTGCAGTTACTAAGCCTCTCTTTTTGGACGCGCTGACAGGTAATTTTTAGTTTAAGATAAACATTTCACAGGAGGAAGGCAAACCTGCGTTTACACAGCCAGGCCAAGAGGAGTTTATCAAGCTAAAGGATGATTCTAAATGGTTTCCCCCACTGATTTAAATGCACTATTTGTCTAATTTGTTTTCATGGGCTAAGTAATGATTCCTCTTCTTTGGCTGCCGGCTCTCCGAGGAAGTTTTTGGGGAACTGAGCAACAGCTGAATGTTGCCAGTGCAGCTTACTGGGACACATTCATCATGTCTTTAAGACTGCAACGCACGTAAACCGTAAGAACAGTTGGGAGTCATTGCAACAAATGAGGAAGTGCATATTCAACGGCCGGGATGACGGTCACTCTTTGACCAGTGATTGCTGAACGAAGGACAGTCGAAGTGCTCGCTCCTTCTCAAGCAGGCGTTTACCCTTGAGAAGTACATATAACTCAAGCTTGCATGTTGTTTTTGTACTACTTTTATCTACTTGACCTCACTTTTCGCGTTCATGCTCTGCCTATTATTGCAACTCATCTCGGCACAAAGGAGAAGGTAGCAAAGAAAGTGATTTCTTTCCACAGAGAGGCTTCATACTATTCCTTCTCTGAATCCTTCTCGGAAAATACTCAAAGCACAAGGCGGATGAAGAACATGCAAAATATTACCTAGTGTGTGTGTGTGTGTATAAAGTACTTGCCCAAAAACTTTCCTGACAGTTGGCAGTGTTCTTGAACCCTGCTCACTGCTGTGCACTGCTTGTCACTTCTCATTCATCGCCTCTCATTAACACACACACACACACACACATACATACATACAAGCCGATACGTGGTGTGAATATGCCACCTGTACCGAGTAGCTGACGAGCCCTTGTGAATACTGAGTAGACACGTGTGGCCGTGGAAGCTGACGCACGCGACCGCACTGAAAATAAGCGACGACTCGCTCCATGGCAGAGCCGGGCAACCTCGGCACAGACAGCGCGTTCAAGCAGCAAACGCCAAAACACGCTGGGATGGAAACAGAACAATCACCGGCGCCGGCATACAGAGCCAGTGCGATGTAGAACATGCAAACCAAGGCTGCTTATAGCAAACAATAGCGACTGCTGAATGGGCTGCTCAAGTTAATGCTGTAATTACGCAGTAATTATGTTGTTTACCGAATTAGCTGGCAAGAGTACACAACAAGTCTGCTGCAAAACTGCCTACAGTGTCGCCTTATAGAAAAGTGGAAGCAGCTAAATTGCTTAGTTGACAATTTGCAGGAGTGTATTTTTGTGTGTGTGGGCATGATGACCATCTTACAAATCACCACGGAGAGGTGTGTTGCACAGTGTCTCAGTGGGACTGTACAGAACCAGTTTTACCTCTGTGGTGAATGCATGGAGCTGCTTGTGTGTGTCTTTGGTGTGTGGATGGATGGATTATGAGACAGCGGGGCCCTGAGCGCAGAAATGAACAGGCCCCACTTCCTCGACACAAGACACAGCCCACATGTACATGGCTATAATTAAAAACGTAGCTTTTTCTATGTATTTTGACCTTTCATCCACACACAAACACGGCTTTGGACCACTACTTCCTGGGTGAACATCTCCACGGTCATCCTGTGTCTCCTTGTAGCCACTAATCGGCTTTCCAGCAAGAAATGTTGACAATCACTTGAAACAAAGGCTCTGGCCCGGGGACCGAAGGGGCGCGGAGGCCCCTGAACCTCGCCCAGCAGACCCATTCAGTGCTCCCTCCATGACTGTGTGGGTGTGGTACCTGCTGCTGACGTACTCCTCTTCATCATCTTCCTTCTGCGGCGGCTCTGCGGCAGCGGCGACCTGGTGCTTCTGCACTATCCTCATGCCTCCTGCCTTCACTGCAACACAGATAAAACACAGAGATCCCAGATGCTGATATAGAACAAAACACACATACTTGAGTTTGCATTGCAACTGTTAGGACTTCAATTGTATAATTTAACTGTATGACTAAGGTTAGAGCGGCTGTGTTGCCGAAGTGCACTGGAGCAAGACCCAGAATTGCGAACAGCTGCAGGGCTGCTGTTGTGCAGCTGGCCTTGACCTCCGGCCTCGCTGCAGATGCATGATCACAGTCAGGAGAGCGGTCTCTCCGGCGCTCACACACCTACATTAACACATGTGCATGTTTGTTAAACGCTGACAGGCAGCAGCCTCTGTGTGCCGAGGGCCTCCCACTAATCACAGGTTGGGTGCGAGGTGCATCTGTTATCTTTCTGTGCTATCAGTCCTGCAGCTGCTGAGGCCCAGTGCCCTGCCGCACCGCTCATGTCCACGTACGCCTTAACTGCTGTTCTTCAGCCTACGTCCGCCAGCCTGTGACCTCCACGTCAGCGCCATCCAGCAGCAGTAACCGCGGCACTGTAGCGAAAACCTCTACAGCTGCCGATCGCTGCAGTTTGACCAGGTTTAATGGTGTTGCGAGATCGCACGCCAATCAGGAAGTGGAGAAATGTGAGAATTTGAGAAATAAGGCAGATTTCAACGCACGCAGCCTTGAACGCTGAGACACGCTCTCATTCGCTGCCATCTGCAAGCGTAAAGATTGCATAAACATTCAGCTCCATCATGTGATATTTGCTTTAAGACACTGCAGAAACAAAGGCCTTCAGCTCTGTATAGGAAGCTCTGAAAAACAACTCAGCAGCACAACAAGCTTTACCTGCAGGGAGACGTCCTCCTTTGGTTTCGATTTTCTCCTTCGGCGGGGATGACATGTCCGCTCCGATCTGCGGTCTGCAACGAGAAGGAACCCGAGCGTCCGACAGAGACAGATTCCCGCTTTATTCTGCCTGAATTTGGGGACTACACTTAGGTCTGGATCGTCAACGTGGCTTTTTCCTGAGCATTGTTTGGAAACGTTGCGTGATGACGTCACGCGCGACCATCGCGGGGTCGAGGAGCGCGATGACGTCAGGCGGCGGCCAGCGCCTAACGTGCTCGGATCTGATCTGAGAACGTGAATGTTCCTGCTGAAACGTGTGCATGTTGTGGATGTGTATTAAAAAAGACATTTCATTATAAAGAAATGATAATAATAATATGTGCAAATGTGTGTTTATTAGGTCTTGTCTTATTGTTTATCTAATTATTCCAGGTGATCCCAAATAAACTGCATTTAAAAAAGAAAATAAATAATGAATGCATGTGTGGGCAACAAATGAATGACAGTTCATAAAGAAACGTGATTATATCCACAAAAGAGCTGTCAACAACAAAGCAAAGTATCAGGAAGTTAAGTGCTTAATTTGAATATTTGATTGAGCTCACATGCTGATGTCTGACTTAAATATTATGTAAACACCAATTGGGGGAATAAACACTATCGCCCTCCAAACAGGCATAATTCTAAGCACCTAGTAGATGTCCACCTGCACAGCTTCTAAAGCTGAAGCCTTCATTAGAGCAGACCTCTTCTAATGAAGCAGCCACTTTCCATCTCTCACCTGTGAGCCCGCCGTCGTGTCAGAACAGCAGGAAGAGCAGCAGCAGCAGGATGAGCTGATAAAAGGCAAGAGAGACAGCGGAGAAGAGAGGAAAGAGAAAAGTGCACTCGGCGTGTGTGACAGCAGTGACCTCTGTGGCCACCTACTTTCAGTTTTCACGCTGTAGCCGCAGTGGTTCATTAATTGGCTGACATGACAGTGTCCTTGGGCAGAGCTGAGAATCGCAGGCGAAGCCTAGAGGTGTTATAGGTAACAGAGAAAAGACTATAGAAATAAATGAGACTGATGGATGATAATTTCAAGTTATACATATGCCTCGGCTTCTGTTCCTAGACTGGAGGATTGAGAGCCAAGTCTATACTGCGTATGTATAGCATGGTATGTGTGTTTGTTGAGCAGCTGTTTATAGACACACAGAGGAGTAATGAGTGTGAGGAGTGCATACTTTCACATGTGTGGTCACAGTGATGCGTGCAGGCCAGTCGTTAACTCTGTAATGGCATAATTGCAGTGTGAAGTGGCAGCTGCGTTCTTCACTCAGACCATCAGAAGAAGTGATGTTCACTGCGCTCAGAGTACAAACACACACACACACACACACACACACACACACACAGTTTTTAATGAGAACATTTGAATTATTCATTGAAACACACAAGACAAATATTAAGAATACAGATGCAATCACATCATTTCCAAGACCTGCTTATAATGTCACCCCACACCCACAAGTTTTTACACACACACACACACACACACACACACACACTTGCATGCGTGCGCACACACAGACAGTCGATGAGCAATTGGTTTTGGCAGTGGAGAGGTAGTCCCAGCATCACATTTATCCTCAAAGTGCAAGAGTCTGTTGCCAGGGCATTAGTGTCCCTGAGGAGCGTGTTGACAACCAATCAGAAGGCCGGGAGTTCACTCACAGGTCAGGATGCAGTCTGCTGATAGAAGTATGAATTGTGATGTCTAATTAAAATGTTTGGACTTTAACTCTTATTTAACAAGACAAGTTGATTAGCATGTCATTCTTCTTGATGTACTGTAGCCTGGGGGAGTTTATCTGCTGGAGAGAGAGGACTGAACACAATGCAGAGGTGGAAGAAGCACTCAGATCATTCACGTCAGAAAAAGTAGCAACATCACAGTGTAGAAATAGTGTTGCAAGTAACTGTCACACATTCAAAATGTTATTTAAGTCAAAGTACAAAAGCTCTGGATTCTAAATATACTTAAAGTACCAAACGTTAAAGTACTAATCATGCAAACTAGCCCATTTCAGAATCATGTATATTACTGGATTATTATCACTGATGAATGAACATATCTCTTTAATGTTGCAGCTGGTAAATGTGGGCCTAATTCTAACTACTCTATATACTGCTGGGTGGCTTAATCTCTAATAGTGCACCATATTTTATTTGTTGATAATATTCTGTTTTAATAACTAGAATCTGTAAAGTAACTATTAAGTAAATTCATCCAATAAATGTTGTGGAGTAAAAAGTACGATATTTACTCCTGAGGTGTAGTCTAGTACAAGTATGAGGTGACATAAAATGAAAGTACAAGTACCTTGAAATTGTACTTCAGGACAGTAAATGAGTATAAACTTTTAGTCATTAACTCCACTGACACAATCACAGCTACAGAGCTCCTGTATTCAAAATATCAAAACTCTTATTGACATTAAGACGGGGTGGTCACTGCTGTGTGTATAAATCAGATCTGCCTGATTAATATCAGCACTTCAAGGAAGGTTTTTGGTTTAAGCTTAAATTAACATAAAATGTGCCTGTGATACTTTTTAAAAGACAAAAGTTAAAAAGGGTCTTCACAAAGCATCCATATGCACCAAAAAAGTCGCTTCCTCACACTCATAAGATAGGATTTCTAAAACACAGACTTTTGCAGTTTTACTTAACCGTTAAAAATACATTTTTCAAGAGGCAATTCATAACTGAGGGTGCTTCAGTGATTAGATGATACGAAAGCCTAAATGAAAGGGGCACTTCATCGATTCAGCAGTGCACTTCCACAAAGTTGGGGCACTTGTGGGAGACAGATTTTAAAAAATGGACAAAATTAAAGCAGCAGAGGCCAAGATATCCTGACTTTTAGTCTCTATATGAGTCGGGGATCCTGCATTTCCTGTAATGCAACATCTTCTTTGGACCCTTAGTGTAACTCTAAATTTGTAGACTCCAAACCTTATATGAGATAACCCTGGTGACATCATGATGACATCATGACATGAGTTATTTTCTTTCAGCCTTTGGAAAGCTCCCTCCAGAGCCACATAAGACATCATATGACTGATTTCATTGGATGAGTTGTACAACAAAAATAGGTATTGGAAAAAACATTATTTTTACATCAAGATATTGATTTCAAGTAAAGCCCTAAGTGCAACCCCCTCACCAGTGTGTTTGTGTGTGCGTGTGTGTGTTTCTGGGTGGTTCTGCCCGTCTTTGCATGCATCCATAAATGCATGTATGTGAGTGCTTGTGCATATGTGGCCACTAGATGGGAGACTGCAGCTTTGCTACATGAGAGAAGCGTCTCCAGTCGTGTTTGTGGGCGTTTGTGTCCTGCAGGACTCGACGTCGCTGTCACTCCGACAAAGCTCGGCCTGTGATGTCCCAGAAAAAACTGAAGAGTCATTGATAGAATCTGCACGACTCCGAAGCGAAAGACAAATACAGCGCTCTGCATCCAGCTCATTTTTTCCGCCCTCTCACACTTTTTTTTGTGTCACTCTCTCCCTACCCTTTTTTCTCCTCCTCGCCTTTACCTCTTTCTGACATGAACACACACACACACACACACACGCAAAAACTGAGAGAGAGGGAAAGCATTCATTACTCAGGGTGAAAATACATGGCACACATTCAAACTGCCATAGGTGAAATCCTCTTCAGAAGTCAGTGATCTCAACACCTGCCCACGGCTGATATGACTCTGTGTGTGTGTGAGTGTGTGTGTGTGTGTGTGTGTGTGTGTGTGTGTGTGTGTGTTGCCTGGGCCTTTGAGAGGAGCACTCTCAGTGACGGCTTACAGAGAGACAGAATGAGGACGTCACAGGTGAGTGAATTTGCTCAAACTGACAGGTGTACACACACAGATGCACGCACAGTCTCTCACACACATGCAATCATGCCACTGACACATGCATGCTCTCCGTTTCTCCTCACAGACACACACACACACACACACACACACACTGACGTAGCTCTGTGAGAGCCAGCTGGGTCCTCTGCAGCAGCACTATCACACATGAATAACCAAGGATTCTTCTCTGCTCTGCAGCATTGACTATTCAATACCTGTCAGGGGCACCTTATGGTGTACGTGTGTGTGTACATGTGGCAGTGCGCATGTGTGTGTGTGCATGTGACAGAGGACCATCCATATGAGCGTACACGTAGTTGTCCATGTCAATCATAGTCAAGCTAGGCCAAATGGAAAGTGTGGACAGGAAAGCGAGGAGTGGTGCAACAAGCAGATTGATTAGCAATAATGTGATGCTGTATTGATCACCATAGGTTTACTGTCTTTGTCAAGGAGGCCGAGGTCAAGCTCAGTTAGAAAACAGTACCTCTGGAGCTGCTTTTGCTCACAAGCTCTTAGAAAAGTCAGATACATACTGCGAGGGCAATATTCCAGCTGCCTCAAGACAGAGTGCACCTGAGGTAACCACCATTTTAATGGCACCACAGAGACATCTGAGTGCAAAATACTCACTCATCTCTGTATGGTTTTGGTGTTATTGATGGATTCTGTTCAGTATGATGAAAGGTGCCCTGGTAGTGCTTTGTTCTGCACACTAGATCGAATTCAGTGGCCGCTGTGTTAATAAAGCGAAACCCAACTTTCTTTTTTTTTTTTTTTTACAATCTTTAACCGTGCACAGGTTTATGTTGAGAACAATTTCAACCATAGTTAGGAGTTGATCACAAAACAGTTAATAAACTTGCAAAGAAGTGACACCTGTTATATAAGGTATAGTCCGATCAGGTGGTGATCAGTCCTCGTCCAATACTTTGACCGAATACCTGCATAACTAACGACACTCCTGCCAGCCTCTCAGCTACGTTTAGTGCTGATTATTAAGCATGCAAGCATACTGCATGAATATGGGTGACACGGTTAACTTTGCTGAACATCAACATTGTCACTGCGAGCATGTTAGCATGCTGATGTTAGCATTTAACTCAAAGCACCACCTCAGAACCACTAGCTCGCCCGTAGAGTCTCAACGTTGTTCAAATCTGAACGGATCATCTTTTGTGACTTATTTACTCTTACACAACTATCTCTTAATGGACCATAACCAGCATGTTTGCAAAGCTCCAGTTTTAGACGTCCATTTTTCCTTGGTCTAGGTTTCCATACTGCATGAAAATCAATTACAGACTAATACAAGAGATCCTTGAGTTAGTCATAAATGTGCATGCAATATGTCAGGCTGCTGGGTCCAGTAGTACGCAAGACAGATACACACACAAACACATGCACTCACACACACACACACAACCAAATGAGATAAAAATGGAATGACCACCTTATAACACAGCTGCACATGACACGTCTCACCTCTTCACTCCCTCAAGTGCAGTTTTTTTAATCATAGCTGTGATGTTCTGTTCAGAATTTTTATTCCCGATGAGCCTTTCACTCAGATTTTTCATCACTCCGGCTTTTGTTGTAGCTATCTTCAGCTGTGCTAATCAGCGCTTGTTCACTCTCGGTCCCCCGAAAAATAATTCTTGGCAATGATCAAATTGAAACATCCCGCCACTTCCCGCAGGTGTTAATGAACCATGATAACACCCATGTCAAACAGTAGTGAACATCTCGCTGTGGGGAGGCTTCTTGTCATATTTTTATTCCTTCTGTTGCTGAGCAGGTAGACGCAGCAGAATCAATGACAGCCAGGGAAATGAGAAATGAGAGGTACAAGTACTTGATTCAAATAAGTAGGCATTTGGGAGGACGGCTCTAGAGTCCTTGTTTGCTAAAGCCTGTTTTTCTGCCTTCTCCTCTCCGCGCTTTATCTCTTCAATCATCGCTCATTTTTGTCTTCTGTAAGCTTGCCTCCATAATCGCACTGCAGCTTCTCCGTCATCTCTGTGAAGGAGCAGAGCTCAGCACACACCATTCGCCAGTAAAAGACAAACCACGTTTCCGGTTCAAACAGCCAACCACACATGCACATCAATCATTATTTTGTGGATAGATCAAATCACTGTGCAACCCACAATTATGGCAAATCTCTGCAGCTCCCCTCGGCTCCACTGAGCTTTATAGCATCTTTTAGCTCATTGTTTTGGTTTTTCAGCACACGGCAACATTTTCACTACTCTTATAGCACCACAGCAGGCAGCAAAAATGGTCTAAAAATCCACTTTACACTATCTGTCTAGCACCAAACGATAGACGGATGCAGTTAGAGACTAGCTGGTGAACATAGTGGAGCATTAAGCAGCTAAAGAGCCACATATTTCCCTCAGGAGCTGCTAGAGATCAATAACAGAAGTGGAAGTAGAGTGAATACTGGACTTAGATTCATCAGGGGGGCAGACACATGACTCCGAACGACTGCTAAACAATGGTTTACTGACAAGTTCACCATATCAACTTTAAAGGTGGATAACATGTCAGTGTTGTGTTTACGGCTTGTTGACGCTGCCCCGAAAGTGCCCCAAAAAACAGTTATTTCAGATTTAAGGGGAAAGTAATAAATAAGTTCCAAAGCAAACAAACCTTTTCTTTTCAACAGCGCCTGCTTCTCTTTGAATAATAAATTAACTTAGTTTTCTCACATATTTCTCCAAGTGTCACTCATGATTTCCTTTTATTTGATCATTTGCACCTGCTATAAACAGGAGGCGTCTCAGGGTATATGCAAATGCAAAAAACTTCTTACTTCTTAAGTCGTGATGTGTTCGGAGTTTCAGAAACGGCAGCCCGTATGATTTGAACTGTAGCTGGTCCCCTGAATGGGGCCCTATTTTCAGCTGCCAGCTGTTGTTGACAGTCTCCTCTTAGCTAATGAAAAATAGAAGAATTTTTGGATTTTTTAAGGAAGATGTAAAGTTTTCTGGGGCATTTCTCATTTTCCATTATTTTTTCATAACTCAAAAAACTAAGCTGAAGTTTTCTAGTCTATCCAAGTTTCTAACACCTTGCACATCTATTACTAACATTACTGTATAATGCCTGTAATTTCTCCATTGTTTCAAAGGTCTCCTCACTCCCCTTTTCCTACTCTTACATCTTCCTCTCTCGTCCCTCCTACTCTTCCTCCTTCCACCTTCCTTCCCCTTCAAGCTCCACCTTTCCCTCTCCTTCCCTTTCAGATGAGAGCATTAATTTCTCAAGGTCTATCTGTGGCACACAGTGGCTCCATGGAGGCTCACTTCTCCTTAAACACAAATTGATTTCACGCTCAAATCCTCGGAGTATAAATCACAGACCCTCCACCTGCTCCCCGCTCCATTTCTGTCTCCTTCTTTTCCCCTTACATCTCACTCTGTGTCTCTCCTTCCCCCCTTTCCCGCCCTCCCCCAGGTCACTGCTGACATGCACCTGCGCGCACACACATGTGCACGTGCGCACATGCAGACGTCCTGAGGTGTGCGACAGCCGAAAGGGCAGGGACGCTATCAGGGTTGGAGGGGGAGAGAGCTGGGAGAGAGGGGGTGAAACAGTGAAGGCCAGAGGCATCTGCAGGGTGGAACAGGGCACTTTCTAGAAAGGCTGTGCGTAGGAAAATTGAGGAGCTATTTTCATGCCACATTAAGTTACACCAGCCTTCCACTATGGGACTGTGCTCAGACAGAGGAGGCTTGTCTCTATTGTGAAGGCTAATCATCAACGCAATGGAGTTATTACCCAACACTACATTTCGCTGGCCGAACCAAGACAGCATCAAAGAAGGGGAAGGGAGGGAGAGAGGAGGGGGAGACATGAATTCCAATGGATTATAACAAACGCTGCTACCTCCAGCTCAGCCTCATTCACTCAATATGCTTCAAGTTCAGCTCAGTCTCAGAATGGATATGCGGATGAATGGGATCAAAGTCGTAGGGGGCGACACAAAGAGGGAGCAAAACAATGGGAAAAATACAAAATGGGAATTTCCATTACCGCGCCTTTGATGTCTGTCCACCGTCATTAACGTGACAGCAGAGGCTGGTGGGTGTAGGAGCCCTTAAATTGGCTTTAAGCATCTATATTATTATTATTATTAACACCACGTCCCACCGCTGTCACGCTGGGCCAAAGCATTATCATACAACATGCTCCCACACGCCTGTCAGTCAAGTCCCCGGCGAATATGTTTGTGTGAACAGATGATGCTATCACGATGTTAACAGTGTTGCTTGTCAGCCAGCGGGGGACAACAGTGGTAAATTGTCTGTGTAAAAGCAGCCTAAATGTATTGACATTGTTTGCATTGTGTTTACAGAGCACTCAGAATACTGTACATATATCATGGCTCTGAAAGACACACGTGAAAGCACATTATTGCAACGCACACGCGGAGTGCATACAATGCTATTGTGTGCAGCGTTGTGAATGTGCTGATTCTGCTGAAATGTTACCGTGGCCCGAACGTGGAACACATGCACACATCTTTCACAGTAATTCCAAAATCTGTTCAAACAATTGTAATTTCACTGAACATACTGGTGAATAAATTGGTGGGGAAACTACATTTCAGTGTTGTCAGCAACCGTTTTTAAGAAGTTTCAAAATGTTTTATGCAGACAACGTGAAGCATCTACAGTATTTTGGGCTTGGAAGGCAGCAACTCGATAGCATCTTTGATTAAACCCGCCCTGATAAACATCACAAACTCCCCTCATCCCCAGTGTGTAAGGCTCTCTGTTGACGTCTCACCACAGAAGACATTGTACAGCTCTTTTGCAGGCTGTCCTCTGCCTGATGAGTAGTACCATCCCCTTCTAAATTCAATACATATTTAAAGTATTTGCTATCTTGTTACATTTTTTTTTGTACTCAGTAAGCATCTCTTGGTTTTACCCAGTTAGATATGTGACAAAATTCATAACCTGCTACTATCCAGCTTCTGGTTTTGTTGTTAAAAGTCTGAGGAGCAGGGCTGTGGGAAGGAAAATGCTCTGACATCATGCTATTAACTCTGCTAGATCTTCAAAAGCCACCTGAAGCCCTTCTGAGCAAAAGCCGATCTGAAACAAAGAAAACAAACATGTGAATTAATCTAAAACACATCGAAGTGTGTCGGATTAACCCGCGCCACGCACCACATGATTCAAGAAAAGCACTCGGAGGAAACGTCTGACAGAGCTGCTAATCCAGGAAAGAACTGGAGGACCAAACGTCATCTGTTTAAAATGATCAACAATAGCGGAGACCACGGTGTTTGATTGCAAAGAGTCTTTTTATTTTTCCTTGTGTTCAAGTACGGTCCTCTCTCAGCAGGGTTCATCTAAGAAGCATGGACACACAATAACACACAACTCGCACCAGAGCCTGAGCGTCTTCAGGTGGGATTTCTCTTTTGTCTTGATTGGAGGGTAGAGGGTTGGGTCAGGTGGGGAGGGGGGGGGGGGGGGGGCAGATCAGCAGCTTCCACGTTTAGGTCAAGTGAACAAGAGTCCTGTTGTACACCACATAATCATTTTTTCACTGCGAACATTTGTTGCATTTAGTGACACTGACATCTGCACATAAAAATTATATATATATATTTATATTTATATTCATATATTCATAGATGTGTCATTCTATATCAACAATTCATTCTAGTGATTTTTACCTTGGTTTTTCATGTTGTAAAACTGGACAAACTGTCAGTAGGAATGCCTTGTTTGGACACTGTTTTATACAGGAACGCACACGCACATACACGCAACAGAGGCATACACACACTATTACACACATGCATGCATAGATACGCTCGCTCAAGTTGACGTGTACACACGGGCCATCCGTTCTGTCACACGCAGTACATGCACACGTACACAGACGCGCACACACGCGCACAAACGCACACACACCCACGCACGCCCACGCGCCCACACACATGCTCAGCCAACACGGAGAGGCAGGTCTGTACATCTATGGGAGGGAGATATTACTCGTGATCCCCAGCAATAAGTACGGCTTCACCTGATCAAAACACAAGAAAATAAAAGTTACAAACAGCAGAGGGAGTCATCCAGTCATTGTCTGTAAACTTCGACAGAATGTCCCTTTAAAATTCTTTCGGACTGGCCCACGAGGTGTCAACGTTTGGCACAATGTCACGTCTCTCGCTTTCTCTTTATGTCCACCGTACACTGCGATGTACAGCATCCACGGTGGCTCTTGTTGGACGGACCGGTTTCTATGCACAAGTGATGATGAGAGACCACTGAGAGTTGACTTGGTCAAACATATCAGCTCCCCAAATGGAAAAGACGAGCCTTTCCAGAGACAGAGAGTGTGCTTTAAACATACACATATATTCTTTAGGCAGTGAAAAAGCACTTTTGTTGACGGGGACTCTGGAGTCTGCTCTGCCAATCTGATTCTCAGGCAGCCTTGAACTGCTCTAGACGTTTGAGCGTGTCCACAACGAAATTCACTTAATGGAGAGAGAAAAACACAAATACTGCAGGGGTTTCCTCTCTGGGTAGGAAAAGGGCAAAAACAAAGGTGTCCACTGACATCCATCCAGGCGATGTCTGTCTTTTCTGCTTCTTATGCTCGCGCTTCACTTCTTTTTGTTGCTTTTGTTGTTTCAGTCAGTAGTCAGTCATGGGAACAAAAAAATAAATCATAATTTCATAAGTGGCCCCATCAAAAAACATGTGTAATATACACACTATATCACCTTTGATCTGTACACGGAAAATAAAAATGTTTTCTTGAAAGTGAAAATTTAGAAAAGTAGAAATAAAAAAAAGATGTAAAAGAACGATGACAAAAAGAAGTCTATTGATGACATTCCTTGACAACAAATTCTGTAGCCTCTGTAGACGGCAAGGCCATCGCAACAAAAGAGGGGGGGATAAAAGCAGTGCTACGTTTGTCACTTGGGTGAAATGGTAAACAACCACTTCTTGCCTTGCGCCTGATGTGCTTTCATCTTTTGCTGTGCTTTTATTCCTCCTGACCTCCTCAAGGACCCTCGTGCCCTCTTCGTCTCCCCTCTTTTCCTCTCCTTGCCTTCAACAAAAGGTCAGGCCACTTCCTGCTCCTGCAGAGTAAGAGCTCGCCCTCATCCCATCTCTCTCCCTCATCTCCAGGCCTCTGCGTACTCTCTCTACCTGCTCGTTTTCTCTCTTCTCATCCTTTTATACTCCCCTGCCCACTCCTCTCTCACCCTTTCAAACACACTTCTTCATATCTACTCCCACCTTATCCACTCACCGGTGCAATGGAGCTGACTTTGAAGAAATAAAGCAGTCTGGGGAAAAAAAAGAGAGAAAAAATGGGGGAAATGTCGGCATGCACATGCACAGTCTCTCTTTGTCACCTGACCTGACTTCACTTTATAACCCCCACTCGCTCTGTCTTCCCCCTTATTTTAGAGAACACACATTTCCTGCCCCCGGCTACAAGTTCCTGTTTCAACTTGCCACTTGCTGTCACCTTGTGTTAATCTGCTGTTGATCGCTTGCAAAAATAATCCCTTTCACACACACACACACAGACTCTCTCTTGCCCCCCAATCATCATAGTCTAACTAGACCCAGGAGTCAGGCGAGGCCGGGTAGTGGCTGGTCTCGTAGTTCAGTTCGCTGTATGGCCGAGAGGCCGAGTAGAAGTCTACGTAGTTGCCGGTGGATTTGAGGCCCAGATGCATGCGCAGGTCTTCCCGCGGGTCTCGGGGCGGCCCGGTGGCGTTCGGAGGCTGCTGGGGTTGGGCCTGCGCCTGGGCCTGCGCCTGGACCTGCGGCTGTGGCTGGGACGGGGGAGGTGGAGGTCCCTGGTCCTCATAGTAGACCTCGTCGAAGCTCCGGCTCTGGCTGTGAGGTGGAGGCTGCGGCGGCTGAGGCTGGGGGAAGGAAGGAGGGGGAGGGTAGGGGTCGTAGTCTTTTAGCACGGCTGCTGACGGGCTGTCCTGCTGGGGCTGAGGGGGCACGACGCAGGGCTGGGCCGGGGCCTGGTGGGGGAGTGGAAGTGGCGGGGTTGAGGTGCAGCGAGCGAGAATGGAGAGTCATAGAAATATGGGTAGTGGGAGCACAGTGAAAAGATGAGGAAGATGAAGGTGGAGAGATGGAGAGGAGAGTGGCGGGTGAGCACATGGACAAGAAGGGTTTGAAAAGCAGGCAGTACGGGTAAAAAGGCTCAGATGGGAATCAGCTGGGAAGGGACTCATGCTGTGAATTCTCTATTACATGCAGGTATTGAAGGGGGCAATTCATCTGTAATATTGTAACTCTCACAGGCTAGTTATGTGTGTGTGTGTGTGTGTGTGCGTGTAGATGTGTATCTGAAAATGCATAGTATGTGTAAAAACCCTCTGCTCACACACACAGTGCAGGTTTTAACTGCCAGTGGTAAAACCAAACTTTGTAACCAAGCAAAGGAAATTATACATTCATTATCTATTAAATACAGATGATCAAGGAAGTAAATTTTCAGTTCTAATCTCCCAAGTCAAAGTCTATGATGCTTTCAGGTAACCCTCGCTCTTCACCGACAGAGTCATTAAACAGAAGCAAATAATTAGTGCAATCAACCGAGGTAATGGTTTTAATTGCCGGTCGGGTGTGGTTTCACGTTGCAGTGGTTTGATGCTGCCTGAGCTGAGGGCGTGTCTCTGTCGCACACTCTGCCGGTGCATCTCTTATCACAGTGAGACACCTTTTGTGTGTGTATGAGGGTGTGTGTGTGTGTGTGTGTGTGTGTGTGTGTGTGTGTGTGTGTGTCTGCCTCTTCCATCAGGCTGCCATCTCTCCTAATAACTACCTTGTCAAGGCAGCATATGCCAATTTATGAGAGCCCTGGCGACACGCGTGCACTGCTACGATCTGCTGTGCCGGTGCCTGACTGTGTGTGCATGTAAAAGCGGAGTGTAGTACACTTATAGAGTACTATTAAGTCACCTGGTTTTGCTTGATATCATCGCTGGCGGTCAGGTAGGAGTTTCGGAACAGCGTGGAAGTCCCGCAGGAAACTTGAACTGGATGGAAAGGAAAGAGAAAGACAACACTTTAATGTGAATGAATGATAAAGATAACAAGTACCACTAGAACTGCTAATAATAATAATAATTCAAAGACCAACAAAACCGTGGGAAACTCCACAATTGGCTCAGTGAAATATCAGCTAATTAGAGTAAGAATCTTCCTGCAGTTTGTCTAAAAGTTTGGCAATTAGTCTGTCCCTCGTGGCCTCAAGAGAACACTGAGAGAAAGACAAAAAAGAATGGAGAGAGATTGAAAGAGCAGAAAAGAGACAGATAGATATAAATAGAAACGCAGACAATGGACGAGAGAGGAGGAAAAAGAAAGAAACAAAGAGAGGAGAGATAGAAAGATACTGGACGGAGAGAATGGCAAAGTGTTTGAGTAAGTGAAGAAAAATAGTGTGAGGTCGAAGAAAAGACAGACAAGAGGAGAGAGTGAGAGGAGAAATAGGGAATGAAAATAGAGGAGAAGAAAGATAAAGAGGCGAGCAAAATAGACTCATTTAATTATTCTCTGTCTCTCGATCACACACACACACACACACACACCTGCCATGCCGTCTTTCCGGGATGTGTGCTCTCCTTTGTTGCTATGGAAACCAGCGTTGGTTGCCGTGGAATCGTAGTCCATCTTGCGTTCCTTCAGACTCATCATCTCTCTGGGGGAGGCTGGAGCGCTCGCTACATGCACACACACAAACACACACACGCAGAAATAATGAGCAATAAACCCAGAACAGCATGTGCCTTCACACTCTGTGTGCTTATTTTGTGAGTGTGTGAGTGTGTGTTTTGGCCTTTCAAGGTGCACAGTCATTATTCATCATTTAGCTTGTCGGCATAAAGGGTCACCTCCAGCATGTTAACGGACTTCTGGGAATTCACACACACACACACACACACACACCAGTTATTGCATCTATTATCTGAATATCAAATTTCACATCTGGTACAGGTTGAATTCAGACAATCAATCGCAGCAAGCGGTGTTAAGGTGTTACAATCAGGGTCCAAAATTGGCATCCGCCACTCGCCGGATGGAAGCAGAAATCTATGCTGGCGAATAAAATAAATGAGGTCAGCTGCCATTGTCAGCTCGGTGGAAAAGGTCTACTCCACTAAAAACTCTCATCACTACAACACATAAGTTGAATGACCGAGAAATTACCAAGAACTGGCGCTTCACAGATAAGGAGGGATTGGCTTTTTTGTGACAGCAACACAAATATGATGAGCTGCAGCATTTGCTGCATGTACTCAACAACACTGTATTGTTTATGTAATTAGTAATTACATTGCTTTAATAACATTGCATCGTATGCAGTTTTATGGCTGGTGGAATATATTTTGGCTGGTTATAGTTTACCAGCCACTGGTAGACCAAAAAGTGTGAACCCTAGTTCAACTGATGGGTGTGTCCTGCACAGTTGCTTTTACAAAGCTGCTGGTTTATTGGTTACTATGACAATAAATACACTAAATGATTAGCCTCACATCCATTTGCAATCCTACTTGTGTGTGCCTGTGTGCGATTTCACTGTTGTGCTGTTAGCTTTACAGTGCAGCTGAGCCTGATGGCAGACTTCTTCTCCAACACTCTCCTATTGGAATTTCAAATCTATGTTTACAAACCTCACAATTTGTCTTTTTCTGTCTATCTATTTTTCACACGTGAATGCATCACCACACACAGCAGCCATGCAAACACACAGGCAGGACAGGACTGATCCTGCACACATACTGTACATACAGTGGCTTTTTACCCCCCCCCCTCTCTTCATCACACACACACACTCAGCATGTTACAATGTAATCCCCTTATAGAATACTCAAAGTGCTTACTCAGTCCCTGTTATCTTGACACACTGAATTGCCAGAATCCTGCCTACCTGAATCAGCCCCTTCAGTCTGCTTCGCTAAACATTCCTGAAACTACCCACCATACATACTATATAGTATATGTTAGAAAAATCTCACACACACACATACACACGCACACACACACACACACACATGCACCTAATAGAGAGCACCACTCACTGAGTTGTGCAAGCAGAAACAGTTCCAACAAAAAAAAGTGAGGTAAGCGCGCCAAAAACCAGTATAAAAAGCCTTTGTTCTCTTTAGCTGTTCCCCTACAGTATACTCTGATAATAGCAGCGGGGCAAAACACTTGCAAATATGACTAGCCAAACAGAATAATGGCTTTTAAGTGATTTTTGGAGTCCCTTGGAATCTCACTTTATCTATTTGAATACTAAAGGAGGACTTTTTTTTAATCCGACCCTTCAATATTTAACATCAAAAGCAAAGGCACGTACACATGGTTAGAGACTATTTGGTTGTAGTGAATGAAATCACAAACATTTAGAAAAGAAAGAGAAACAGGGGAAGACAGGAGCTTCAGGCTTTTATGATGTTTTGACACTTCTGATATTTAATTCTGCGCATTTGACACCTCTGCAGTGGATTCCATTAAGGTGGGTGCTCAAACCTGTCACAGACAGTTACCGTGGGGACCTGACTCGCAACTTCTGGATATGAGAGCCTGGGAGACTCGTTCTATCAGCGCAAAACACAGCAGGAGCCTGTGGGGGCCATGACGGATGCAAAGGTCTCTCTCGCTCCCTCTGCATCTCCCCCCCGTCTCTCCACCATCCTCGCAGCCTGCAACCTCCCCTACTCCTCTGTATCTCTTTCACAGTTTTACCACTCTCTCCTCGCTCTCTCTCATTCACTCCTCCTCTCCCTGTGCGCCTGCACGCCATCATTACTCCTTCTGCTTTGATCCATCTCTAAGGGGCTGGATTGCAGTCTGGAGCATATGCAGAGAGGAGATACAGATGCGTGTGTGTGTGTGTGTGCACTGAGGCAGCCTTGTAAAGAGTGAGAGATCAGAGGCAGAGGTGAGAAGAAAGCAGGATTACCGCAACGAGGAGGAGGAGGAGAAGAAGAATGAAGCGGGTGAATAAGATGGGACGGATGGCCGAAAAGGCGAGGAGTGTAGAGAGTGGAGGAGCAGGAGGGAAGATGGGAGTCATTCCTGGCCGTTTCCCATTTACCCCACCTCCTCCACTGTACTACAGACATACACACATTTCTCTATGCACAATCATCTCAAAACTCCTTATTTTCAATGTCGCTGGCCAAAGTCAAATCCTCATCCTTCACTTCCTCCTTACTGCATTAACCATCCCTCAATCCCTAATTCTTCTTGCCTCCGTGCTTTTCCTCTTTATCTCCCTCTCTGTTTATCTCACCCCCCCCTTCTCTGTCTCCTCTCGCTCTCTCTCTCTCGCTCATACACACAAACACACACTTTTTCTCTCCCACTCTCACCCCCTCTGTCTCTCTTAGCCGGGTCCTTGAAGACCTCTCTAAGCTGGGAGGAAGGAAAAGTACTTTTCTGCCTCATCAGCTTGCTAAGCCCAGTGTGGAGAAAGCACAGCTAAAGGCTCCTCTACGACTGATGCTAACAGCTAATGCTAATGTGCCCTTTGCTAAGCATGAAGGCCAATGGGCTCAAGCTAAAGGCTAATGATAATCAGACTTTACAGCATGACAGCCTGTGGCAGCGAGCACTGATGCTAACAGCTCTTTATCCCCAGCGCAAAGACTGATCGAATGGTAATTGTCGATGCTTGATGCTACTGGCTGATGTATAAATTATAACTCATTAAAATCCATGTGTGCTCTGTACCCTCTGGTTGTCCTCATGTTCCAAATGTATGAGCACACGTGTCCATTCTGACTTATCTTTTTGCAAGAATTGATTCCCAAACAGGGGCACAAGAGGGTCCTTTTGTCACAAAGGTAAAATGACAGCAAAAAAAAAGTAGAACCAAACCAAGTCTAGAATAAAATAACCTTAATTTTATTCTGTATAATAATCCTGTCCTGTTTTGGTGATCATCCTACCGCTGAAAGGAATGGTTCGACATTTTGGGAAATAAGCTCATTTGCTTTCTTGCTGTGAGTTAGGTGAGAATGATGCAGAATTTACAAAAGCACGCACATCCAAACTCAAACTAACGCATGTATTCATAAATTTTCCAGGCTAGCCCCCACCCTTTTGCTATGCTAAGCTGCTCACCTGTTGGCTGTAGCTTCTAATTCAAAGCACACACATGAGAGTGGGATCATTAACTCTCAGCAAGAAAACTTCCAAAATCGAATAATAAAAAATCACCAAAGGAACTCTTTCTCTTCCTCCGTAAGCGAATCATTCCCTTTCACTTTAATATTGTTTAGCCTTCCTCTAAAATTAAAATCTTGAATCTCATCAACAGCTATTACAAAACCTTGAAACTCTGAAGAAGGAAAGGCAGAATCTGCCTTTGATTACTTCTGCCTCATCAGCTCCGGTTAATGCTCAGGTTGATGACAGTCCACTTTTGCAACCAAACATCTCAAGACCGCAGTGATTTTGCCGAGCCAGATGTCAGGCCATGTGAGACTACACAAGCTTGACTTTAGACCAAATCTAACTTTGACACAAAAGGATGGCAAGTGTCATGTGTTCCTCACCGGAGCGGTTATTCGGGGACGTCCTGACAGGGGAGACGGAGGGGGTCCGTGAGGAGGAGTACGGCCGCTGTCTGTCTCTCTCTATTGTTGAGGCAGAACCCACAAAGTGATACTGGGAGTAACCGTCCTGCGAAACAAGAACAAACAAAAAAAAAAAGACGACATAACATACCGTTAGACAAGTTTTTCATTATTATTTACCATTTTACAAAGACGTGTACAAAAGGGGTCGACACTCCCTTCCCCCTCCCACAAAGAATCTGTGACATTTTTACTTTTCATGACAGTTATGACATGTTTTATATGGCAAGAATTACAGTTTTGTAATCAAACTGCTGTAATCATATTACTTATACTTAATAATTCACAAAAACCACCTATTAGGTTAGATTCACATTTATTACGGTAATAATCATATTGAAAATACTGCATGTATTCTTTAAACCTCTTGTGGAAAATCACCCACCAATCAAATTTTGAAACACTCATCCAAACAGATTTGTGATTTCCTATAGATGAAAAATAACAACTATTTGAAAGAGTCTCAAGGATGAAGTCTGTTTCAACGCTTGTAGTGGTTGGTTGGTTTGAGAAAGTGTGTTCAAACATTGGATTTCTCGAATGTACAAACCTACGGTGGGCGAGTCTGACAAATCTGAATCTGACCAACACACAACACCCACATGTGCACATATACCCGTCCACACACCACAAATTAACTCACTTGCGTCAAGTCTGAGCTTAGTGGATCCCACTGTCCTTGTAGAAAAAAATTAATACAAATAACAACTGCGCAAGCATAATTACTGCCGAGCCAATGACTTTGTATCTGTATTAGTTTAGCCGTGATTGGAGCAAAGCCCTTTTCATAAAAATGGATTATGAGAGTCAACAACAATCACAGAGCTGGAACCAAATTCAATTTAGCATTAAGATAATTGGGTACCTCTGAAAGCAAAACACATGCAGATGATAAAAGATAATGGAGGCATGTTCCATCACAGCTTTAGTGTCTGTGGGCCTCGGCTCGGCAGTGGGACTGCGGGTGCACGGTGAGAGGTGAATCAATCCAGAACAGTTAGGCTCCAGAGGGGGGGAGACGGAGTGGAGGAGATGGGGCAGGAAGACGGAGAGGAGGGACAGAGAGGGCAGAAGCTGAGAGAGACAAAAGATGACAGAAAGTAATGAGAGCAAGGAGGGGGAGGGAGAGTAGTGGCAGGAGGGTAAGGATAGCAAGAGGAGGAGAGAGGTAGCGAGAGGGAGGGGTGCAGGCGGAGGTAGAGAGAAAGGGAAGTGGGCTGGAGTGAGCACAGTCCCATGTCCTCCCCCTGACTCTTACTTCCTGGCACAGCACTGAGGACTAATAGAAAGCTGGATCCTCTGACACATTGTTGTTCGAAGGCAGCTTACTTCCATACTCCCTCCCTCCCTCCTCTCCACTTCATCTATGTATCCACTCCTTCAGCCTTCTCATTCACCTTGTTTCACAGCCCCCCCCCCCCCCCCCCCTCAACACATCTCATTATAAACCATGTCACCTCCCTCTGGTACACTGGACCGCTGTGCAATTGGACACTGTCAAACTGCCATGCTGCTCAAATGAACACAGTCACTGAATATTGAATGATGGATGTTTTTTGCAGAGTGATGTGTGCGGTCTGCTGTCTATAAATGTGCCTCACAAATGGAGGCAGGGAATGATCCACAGGGGTCCTTAAGGCCCCCCTAAAGCAAAATGAGGAATAGTGAATATTATTAATTGCATTCACAAGTATGATGATAATTAGAGCAGAGAGTATAGAAAAGAATATATAAAAATGTATTAAAATGGCTGTCATAGCCACACATTTCACGCTTAGTATCTGTCCACATAAATTAATGAACAGTTTCTTCCCTTTTTTTCCTGTTCAAGCAGCTTTAAGGGTGGAAAAATCATTACATTCAACACTTTGACACTACTGTATGCTGTATTCTGCATCTGCTTGTTCCAGCACCTCATTGATTTTGTGATGTTTACAGCGCAAATCGCTAAAACACACAATTCCTCCAGAATTCAGCCTGACAAACCAGGAAACTTTTGGGAAATGCACAAGAATTGGAAATAAAGCCCTGCGGGTGTGAACAATGATAGGCTGCACAGCTTTAGTCTGTAACGTCTGACCCACCAGCAAGTCAGTGAGCTTTAGCGGGTTCAATAAATATAAAATCAACATCCAAATTTCATTCTGGACCAAATCAGACAGCGGCTGGTTTTTTCGCACCATTTCGCCAAGGTCCAATGCTTGGTCAGCGCCAGTGTGCACTGTGAAACCTTGCCTTACGTTCACATTTCACACCTGCAGACATCAGTCACATCAGCTCCACGCAGAGCACCCGATCTCTCTGATTCTCACCTGTTCCCCTCGTCCTACCTGTCTTTCCTTCTCCTTCCACCCAGCTCCTCTTTCTCTCCCACACTCACTCTCTAACTCTCCTTTCAGCCCCTACTGTAAAAATGAGTTGAAAAAAATAAAAGGGGGTTGCTAAGCAACCATTCTGCCTGTTGCTCTCACCATCACTGGATGCTTATTTGAAGGTCGTGAGACTGCGAGGTAAAAAGCGATTATTGCCCCGACAAATGAGATGTGTGTGTGTGTGTGTGTGCAAGGGGGGCAGTGCTCGTGCCAGACAGCAATTATGACAAAAATTGTAAAAGGTTACACATGATGAGCGGTGGGGTCCCCTCTGGGCCTCAGTGACCACTGAACATTGTAATTTTTCCAGTCCTTCAGTCCTTTTCTTTCTCTCTATCTACCTCTCTCAGATTTACAGCTGTGAGCGCTTCACTCACACATGATCTGTCCATCCTCACAGGAATAATCTGCCTCTGACCTTTGCATTCAACTATTTTGGCTGCTTGTTGTTCTGCAGACTGACGAACCGGCGTTTCTTCTGCTGCTGCGGCTCAGAATGGAGAGGGCCGCAGCCCTCGCAGCCTCTCCGCTGAGAAAGGCTATCTCAACACACCCACATCTCCTCTCCCTCTGCCTCTCCCTGTCTGATACAGGTGGACATCAGAGGGAAGCCAGGAGAAACACAGAGGCAGCTTCTGAGGCCTGAGGTTGGTTCGGTGTCTACTGAAGTTTTTCATCTCCCTCTCACCGTATACCCTGTTTATGCTGGATGGCAGGCGGTGATGGGTTCATTTTAGCTCCCTCTAGAACAGGCATGTCCAAACTATTCCATAAAGGGCCGTGTGGCTGCAGGTTTTCGTTCCAACCAAGGAGGAGCACACCAGGCCAGCCAATCAACATCAAGGGATCACTGAGTTATCAGCTGAAGACTGAGCTCAGCTAATTAAGCTGGTGTGCTCCTCCTTGGTTGGAACGAAAACCTGCAGCCACACGGCCCTTTATGGAATAGTTTGGACATGCCTGCTCTAGAAGAAAAGAAATCTCATCATTTTATTCTCGCAAGAATCTCTGAGTGCAATCTGTGTTTGAGCTATTGTTAAAAATATTCCAATATTGTTATAACATGTTAGGACTCACTTGGAGCATGCATTGAGTCACGCTTGTTAGTCACACTAACAGTTTCCCCTGCTCTGTCAGTCACAAATTATGGTATGTGTTGCCTAAACCTACTGCCGTGCTACTTTCAAATGCATTCATTTTATTTATGGGAACATCCTGAGAATTATGACTGCCACGATCCTGCAAAGGACTAGGTTGTGCAATCAGTGACCTCACGCGTACAGTACACGCCACACACAAATCTCCCATGCACTCATGTCACCCAAACACACCCATATACTGAACCACACATCCCTGGAACATATTGTAAATCCGCCACACATGTGACAAACACGGCATCTCTTTCACCCCATCCCCATCTGTCACGCCACGTCTCCACCCGTGTGCGGATCTGTTTTTGTGATTTGTGTGTGTTTGTGACGCGTGTTTGTGTGTGTGAGGGTGTGTTTGATTAAGTGCCCAGGCTAGATCATTTATCAAGAAATGAGGCACGGCAGCCCAACAGAAATTATGCACTGAACAGAGATATGACAAAGTGTAACGGTGTGAATACACAGTATGAAATTCAGCGTTTAGCTTGAACGTGTGTGTGTGTGAGTGTGCGAGAGAGAGTGAGTGCATATGTTTATGTGAGCGAGAGAGAGAGAGTTTGGTCCTTCTGGTCCTATTAAGAATAGGTTTACTTACAAAGTGACCATGTTTCAAGTCATTGCTTTCTACTGAAGTCCCTGTTGAACAGTCCTGCACATTTGTTGTTTACTTAAAAGATGACCTGTGGCTTCCCTCCTAGGAACTTCAGATGAAACGCCATGCACACACACACACACACACACACACACACACACACACACACACCCACTCACACTGAATGAGGACACATCCTGTCATATAATCCAAATAAACTCGGGTAAAAGTAGAGTTTTACCGCACTCTGGAGACTATTATACATGATTTATTCTAAAGTCAATGTTAGTGTTGCTACAAACAGATTTTGGCTTTGGTTTATTAATGATTGCTGCACCACTGATCTTTCAAGTCATCTCAGATGCTATTTTCATACAGACTTACTGTTTATTTATGGGCCCTCAACTTTTGCGTTTTAGCGCGTTCAGAAACTGCTGGGCAGCCCAGCCCCCCGTTCTGTTGCAATTCTCTTCTCTCTCTCCCTCCTCTCCCTCGCTGCTCCCATGGCACCGCTGTAGGAAGTGATTAACTCTTCTTACCGCAGTTTGACAAAAACACACATTTTCAAAGACACACACTCGCATAGACACAAGCATGCACGTGTACCCACGCCCACGACTTCTGCGCGGTCGAAAAGTGTGTTTCAAAACGCTCTCATTACTTCAGGACTTCAAAGCAAACAAGCCTTTGCCAACACAGCTCAAACTGACTCATTATTGACCCAACACTTTTCTCCTCTTTCCAAAACTACGCACGCACATAGCTCAAGTGTGCTTCTTTCAAATGGCGAAAATTTCAAGAATTCACCTCACTCTTTCTTTTCTCCTCTTTCGCCGCTCTCTCTCTCTCTTTCTTCCACTTTTGCTCACAGACATTCTGCAGAGACACCCGACTCCGCTTTCGTCTAAATTGTATGCTAATCCATGTTTGGATGGGAGGCTAACAGGATTTTTGCCGCACCTAACACCCATGACCTAATACGTAACGCAGGGATACTAGCGGGAAAGTCACTTATTTCGAGCTCTGGACTTGGGCGATAAAGTCAAAGTGTGGATCCTCTAACACAACAATTTCCACAGTTATAAAATTAGGCTGGTTTGTCACTAACCAGGCTGTGTTCATGCAATTTAGGCAGTAAATAGTAAGTTATGGTGTCTATCAGCTTTTCAAAGGAGTTTTTAGAGTGTCTCTATATAGCATAAGCAGCATCTTAACTATGTGAACTGTTTAAAAAGTGTCAAAAAAGTGTGATTTAGATCATTTAAATTGCTTGTGCTGTACTTAATGAAAGCTGTCTCGGACAAATGCAGCATTTTAACTGTATCACAAGATCTCAATCTTTGAGAGATTGTGATGAAGTACAGGTGGATGAGTTTGGACAAAACTGAGGATGTGACAGCCGGACAGACTGAAGATGATGTCTGGTTTCATTTTAAAGATGATGGATGAGGTTTTTTGCTGTTGGCGTGGGGTGAGAAAGTAATTTTTCTTTTTTCTTTTTCCCAATAAATTCATGTTTACATCATAACGGCTCAAATGAGAGAGGTGCAAAGCTCGGTTTGTTGTTTTAAAATGCGTCACCATCAATCTTAGGCAAGTTCTTTCCTTCCTTTAATATCTGTCTCTATTAGGGCCCTTGAGTCAAAGATGGGTGGTGATGAAAAAGATAAACAAATAAATAAATGATCCCCATTACAAAAAAAAGGAGCAACCTTTGTCGAGCCCGCCTGCCGTGTAAAGCCAGTGTCCTTCATGTCTGATCACTGGAGTGTTATGCCATCCACTCGAGTGTAATGCTATCCAGTGGCAATGATTAGAGAAGTGTGAAGCAGATGAGGCTCCGAGGGGCCACATGGGGATACTGTTCAGTGTAATGCCGGGGATGAGAGGATGAGGAATGAAGAGAGGGACACAGTCGTCAGGATGAGGCGAGGACACGCCGACGCCATGGGGCGGCCTGTCCCGGAGTGACTGCAGAGACAGTCAGAAGTCCTGGCTCGAAAGCTTTTCGCGTGTCTCTCAAGTCAGGTGGCACAAAATGTCACCCGGGTGAGCGATGCACTTTCTACAGCATTAACACCTTAAAAGTTATATATGTCATAACTAAAGAACAACAGATCGCTCCTGCTGTTTGAGGATGCTGTTTTGAGGATGTTTTTGAGGTTTGACAACGTCTTTGAAAAGTGAAGTTCAGGTACTTGAAATTCAAGTGGGAAATCCCTGTTTATCATCTGATGCAAATGACGCCGACTTGTTGAGGTGAATCACGCTGCAGCGCGCAAATAATCTCTCTTGATGTTCTGTTGAACACCTTTCAACAAAGATCTCACATGAAAAGCTGAATATGGGACAATACTGAATAATAAACATATTTGCCCCCAAAACAGAATAAATAAGAGGGACACTTTAATATGCAGCATAATGCAATGAAATGCAACATTTCTGCGATTTTGGGTTTCAGAAGGTAGTCTGCTAAAAGATATTACTGGTCGCAGTGCTTGCACGGCACAGCTCGTGATGGCGTGTGCATACAATTGTTCACGCCAACGTGCAGCTCAAATGCATCATCAGCTTCATTCTTCTTGCCTTTTTCCTCCCTGTGTAAAGAGACACATTCAAAGCCAAGGACACCTTCCTGGAATGTGTTACTTAATATTTTCAAACATCTCACTGAAACTTGTTGACTACGCTTCTGAAGTTTTGGCGCGCTGAATGGCAGATAACCTTGGTGGCAGATATCCCCCTCTCATTACTGACAAGTGAAAAGGAGCAGAGCATCTGTCGTCGCTTTTAATCAAGTTGCAAGTGTGGAAAGGAAACAAAAGAGCCGGAGGAGGAGAATGGTACTTTCAACAGTGTTTGTGTGTGCGTGTGTCTGAGTGAGAGCAGCACACGCACCAATCATCATCTAGCGAGACCTCATATGGTTTTATAAATTTTTGCTTGTTTGTGTCATTTCTTGTGAGCTATAAGTAAGCTGCTGTATTAATGAGCTACAGGTCCATGGCATTAACACCATTCATTCTTTCTGGTGGGGTAAATAACGACTAGCATCGATATTAGCTGGTGTGTAATGTGTGTGTGTGTGTGTGTGTGTGTGTGTGTGTGTGGAGAAAAAACAAAAAACAAGAGGCTGGTGACTAACACAGAGTTATTGATCCTTCTGCCTCTGTAAACACTGTAGCTCAGTTGTGATGGTGCCCAGCAGAACCCCATTACTCTTTTGCTTGGAGGTGGTGATGACTGACCTCAAGGCGAAAGCACGCACACACACATGTGTGTGCACGCATGCAACACACACAACAAAAGTGCAAAGATGCGGCACAAGACAGAAGGTAGTCAACACCTGCATATTGCTGTTAACCACGCAGGCGACGACGGCTGGTCTCCAAACCACTATCTGCTGAATAAATATGATAACGCGGAGGTTGTTTAGAAGGAGAGCGACATTGATGATTTAATGACAAAATGAGCTTCGCTCTCTGCCAGTCACTTCATCTTTCCTTCAAAGCGTATTTGTAAGCTACGATAGCGTGCTTAGTGTCACCCTCCTCAAGGCTCACGAAACTGAACCAACATCCAGCTCCTCCTTAGTTCATATGTCACGTAGCTTCCGATACTTTACATGAATTGCATTTACATCGCCCTGCCGGGGCCAGCTGCGTGGATCGATTGCTTCCTGTTCCCAGCAATGATAAAAGCACGATTTCCGAGAAATAACAAATGCATCTCACAAAATTCAAGTCAAGCTGAGCTTCAGTGTTAAATATGATCGTTTCATTTGTCTCCCAGTTTTTTTGAGATAGTGTAAAATATATCTTTGTATTTGGATTCTGCGAACGGCGAATCGGAAACTGCTGGCTGATAGTCACAGCCAGTGGCAAGCATCCGCAATGTCTGCCTAAGCCGTCCTTTGCAGGGTGGAATTAGCTTAGCTTAGCAGCCGCTTACAACTGTGGAGATTCACACTGAGTCTGGGAGGCACCAGCAAATCCTGACAAAGATTAATCCTGACCAGGAAACAAGGCATAATTCAGCCAGTGAGGTTTCAGCTGGGCATTCAAGAACAGAGAGGTCAAACCAAAATCTTTGGCTGTCCAAAAACAAAAAGGCGGTTTACCATTCAGGATAAATCACAACTGAAACTGTGCATCAGGTGTGCTTTTTAATTGCTTCATTAAACAGCTTCAGCAGAGAATCATCCTCAACACCTGCCTCAGTGAAAGTGAGAAGCCCTCATCCCCACACGGCTCATCCTCAGATAGTTCTATATATGTAAAGTAATTGGATATCTAGCTATTTTTGCCAAAGTTTGTTACTTGTCTTGCTCCTTGACAACACAAGTGTATCCAAACATAATATTTTTCTTTACCTCATAATTTATTCATGCTGCACATCAACTGCTCTGTATCAGAGGCCCTTATCGGAGGAGATTTGCAATTGCAGTTTTGTTACAACATGAAGCTTCTAGCGAGATATACGATAACGTGAAGGCAGCGACAATTGCGCCGTTTTACAATATTGTTTTGGGTTTATGTGAAAATCACCGTAACAACTGGATTGAAGATTGATTTAATATTCCGAGGATAGTGTAACAGCATAAAATGAGTTAATATCCCAAGAAACTAAATTGTGATTAATTAATTGTGTAAGATGTATACAGTAGACTTATCACATAATGAGTTGGTCACATTAATTCTTCATCTGCTGTTGGTCTCATGTTTTTAGTCAGTAGACATACTTGACCATACATGGAACTGGTAAGCAGGAGATTAATGTTCGCCTTACAGCTACTGTATGTGTATGACAAAAGTTAGTAAGGTTGTACTACGTCCTACCTTCTTGTAGAGGGAACGCAGGTCTCTGTACTGCCACATACTGCTGAGGACCTGAGAGGCTGCCTTCACCACCTTCGCTGAGTGTCTGGAGAGAGATAGAGAAAGAGAGAGCGTTATTTCTGCTGGACCTCTGGCCCTGACATCACACCTGATGAAGCCCCTGGAGAGGCTGGTCCTTGTCCATCTCTGCTCCCTGGTGAACCCATCAACGGCCCTGCTACAGCTTGCGTATCAACCTGAGGTGGATGATACAGCCGTCCAGCTCTCACACAGATCTGTCTCTCACCTGGAAAAGGCCGGGAGCGCCATGAAAATCATGTTTTGATTACTCCAGCACCTTCAAAACCATACAGCCCACGCTTGAGGGGCAAGCCGGAGCGCATGGGGCTGGACCACGACCTCGCAGCATGGATATACATGGATGGAATAGTCCTGACTCTTCTCCTCTTCACCTACTTCATACTTTACGAAGACTGTGGAATCGTCGGCCACATTAAGGATGGGGACGACATGGAGTGACCTGGTGGATTGATGCCAGTGGAGCCACTGGCCCAGTGGAGCTAGTGGGAGAATGGAGGATGGTGACAAAGCTATTATCCTTGATTGAGAACATGTCCCACCCCATGCAGGACACTCTGACAGCACTGGGCAGCTCCTTCAGTGACAGACTGCTTCACCCGCGTTGTGTGAAGGAGAGATACTACAGGTACTTTGAAATCAACACTGCTCCCACACACCGTTTTTGTGCAATATCACTACTTCCTATGTGCAATAATGGTAAATTCAACCATTCAATCGTCTGTTTAACCCTGATTTACTTCATCAAATTGTTTACTTATTTATCATATCTTGCTTTTTTTTTACTGGTGCTTCTCACTTTTGCCCCTTTGCTGCTGTAACACTGCAAATTTCCCACTGTGGGATTAATAAAGGATTATCTTATTTTATCCGGATACAGTTGCTATGTTATTCTGTCCCCTGTCTTTACCAGCTGTGCAGGCGTGTGCAGGCCAGTGGCACTCGTGGTGGCTTTAAGAGTAAGAGGGCCATTGCTCTTCTCAGCGGAGGATGATTTTCCTGGCACAAAAACTGAGAGATTCCAGATGAGTTTAAAATGACCCTCTCCGCCATGCTAATGGTCCCATCCCTGCCACTTAACTGAAAAATGACACAAGTAGGAGTCAGTTTATAAGACCTGCCCTTCAAAAAGCTACAGAGGAGAGCAGAAGGAATGCTCATTTTTCACATATGCACCAAAATTAACAAAAATCCTCCGTAACACAGTAAAAAGAACAGAAAGTGTGGGGTAATTGTGTCAACAGGAACCCATTGCACCAGCCTACTACAAACACAGTGCACTGGAATGTATCATAGTTACACATGAATAATGAGATTTCAAGGAGCAGAACATGCTAATCTCCACTGTTAGATGAAAAAAAGTATTTAAATAGCGAGACAAGTCAACGACTTTGGCTGTGCAAACAGATCTTAATGGACAAACAAGGATTTTGATCATTGTGAGATTATGACTATTCATAACATTTGGCTGAAGCAATATATTCCAGTCATCGGGATGTAACTGGTGGAAAATGAGGGAACATTCCTTCCAATTTCTAAACCATCCCACTGTTTGTAAGATAGGAATGTGTTTTGGTATTTAGTGTTCCAAAGGTATAGATCATAACCCCACATTTATATATATATATCTTTCATTTTTGCTGTATTTTTTGGCTGCTACTTATTTGATAAAGTTGGTAAACAGTCCCCAACTATGGCAGTACTGTGATGGGCATTTTCTCAGTCTGAAAGTGTGTAATTTTGTGAATGTAGCATGGCACTGCTGATAAGGAGCATTTATCCTCAGTGTACCTATCCTGAGAAAATGAAGATGTGTGGGCTATTAGCAGCTAACTACAGTCACTGTGAAATTTGCACTTATGAAGGTTTCATCCTGCACTCCATCTCTCTCTGTAATGGTGCCCTTGAGCACAGTTCCCTAAATAGACCGAGTCCCTCTCCATAACAATAAATGAACGTTTGACCTCCGTCTGATAACAGCGGTGTCATGGCAACCCCTGACCCGCTGGTTGCCATAGCAGCTAGGCATGGGGACAGGAGTTATATTCCACCTTCCTTGTTGTTCTCCAGCTGTCTTTCGAGGATGGATGGTCACAGGGAAGGCAGGCGCAGTTATGAATGATGGATGTGTGGTCACATCAAGGCACTGGTCACCACTGACAGCGCCGGGTGAGCTGAATGATGCCTTGACAGGTGTAGCACATTAGTAAGAATCTGTTTCGCCTTTTCCCTGGCCTTTACGTTACTTACGTTAGGATTTAAACAGGTATTTAAGGCTGGTTGTCCTTGAGCATAAGAAAGTCACTCGCGAAGTCACTGCAAGTCATCACGGGGCTTTCTCATTTTGTCCCCTTGCTTATTCCAAGTTTATTTTGGCAACAGGGCATCATTCTCCCTCCGAGCCAGATGCGAGAGACTCAAACAAACAAATGTGGAAGTAAAGTGTACAACTATACACTTTTTCCTCTTTGTCTTCTACTTCTGTGTCAGAAACCAGTGCTTATGCTGTGAGAGTCACAGTAAGTGTTCTTCACCTTACTTCACCAGAATGTTAAGCGCACATCATCATTATGATATAATCACCACTTCAACAACAGCACAGGTAAACCCGTTGTGTGGTTATAAATAAACGTGACATACTTTTCCATGAACTGTTTTTATATGTCATCCTCGTCAGCGCCCTCTGAGGGTTTGTGATGAACCCAATTTGGCATTTCAAGTGATGCTAAGTCATAGGGATGAACAAAGTGGCGCTACTGTAGCTCAGTAGCATGGTGTTGCAGGTCTTTTATTCTCACTGTGTTCTCTGGTCTCAAAACTTTGGCCTACTCACTTGTCTCCTTTGCTGCGGGCGATGCCGATGAGCTTTTCTATGCCACCGGCGTCTCGCAGGGCTTTGGCGTTCTCCATGTTCTTGGTGATGACTTCATGCAGCGCGCAGCAGATGGCAGTTACCGTGTCATCTGACATGGCCTTGCTGGGAGGGCCTGTGGTCCCCGAGGTCCCACTGCTGGTGGCGTTATTGTTGCTGCTGCTACTACTGCCTGGTAACCGATGGATCAAATCCCTCATGGCATATTTACCTGGTGTGTGTGGAGACAGTGAAGCAAAAATATTGGTCCAGTTTCATTCTCTACACATCATCCCATATGTAGCCAATTTTGTTGGAAACATTATGACAGAGTGCACTAAAAATAGCCTTGGGATGGATTTTTGTGGCCAGTAGAGGGGACAGATATTGTATAGAGGCTAATGGTCTGAGTTTCGACAAAATGAACATATCATTTCTGATGTGTGGGGGTGAGGATTTCTATTTTCTATCATGGTTTATACACCCATGCAAAAGGATGATTTTAGACAAGCACTTATGGGCAGTGTGGTTATGGATGGCTTTTACGGTATAAGAATCCATACAACTACTTCAATAATATACTTCTCTATGACACAAAACTAATATTGCCCTTTTACTGTCTTTTAAAACAAATGTCTTCTGCAGCTAGAGAGTGGTTTGGATAACTCCATAAAGCTTTAGTTTGAGAGGGCACACTGCAAATCCTCTGACGCACCCACACTAATGCAGACATGCTGAGAATCCAATAAAATGGGCGACTCGTGGTATTTCGGTGAAAAGGCTGGCATATGAGGAAAATGAAAAAAAAAATGACATTCAAAGAATGGGTGGTTGGAGAGATCGAAGCAGCGGAGAGAGGGAGTAATTAAGAAGTGCGGGAGATGCTGTCGAATTGGAAACCCATAAACTCAGCTAGTGAGAGGGTGGAGCAGATGGAAGCAATAACATTTGGAGTGAAGGGGAGTTTAAGGGAAAGTGGTCTGACTATGGATTTCAAAGAGGGAATGATTGAAGGTGTGGACAAAACCACCTACATGTAATCTGAACTCACCCACGCTGTAAGGAAGTCTGTGTTATGCTGGTTTTAGTTAGATCAAACAGGGTTCAGATGATATCATAGATAGATTTAGCTTAGATGAGAGTAGAAGTAGGCGTTTATTTAGATGTCAACATGTGCGTATATTTACTTTATTCCACTTTTTCAGTTCATTTTACACTTGCGGTCGAATTTGCCGGGACGAATGTAATGCAATCAAGGCAACAACTGGCTGCTATTTCCTGCAGTGTTTCTGAGTGGATAACTCACAGTCGAGCTTCCCATGAGAGCGAGATGGCGGGATATGAAGATGACTGAGGAGAGGCGCCAATAAAGGGGAGATCAGAGCAAACAGGTGATGAGTGGAAGAGGGGAAGACAGGAGAGGAATTGAAGAGATGAGAGGAAAGAGATGATCGCGCCGACGGAGGAGGTGTGTGGAGATTCATCAAACATGAGCAGCAGTCAAGGGGAAAGGAATTGCCTGACCATCGCAAAACCTGTCAATTGCACTTGAATCATCTTGAGCTCCTGGGATGAAACCCACAGGTCATGTTCCAGGTAAAGAATCAATTTGGATGCGGAGGTGATTGTTGAACAATGAACCGTGTATGAAATGTGGTTAATTTTTTAACAAAGTCCACCCAATAGAAGACTAGGACGAGCCCTTGCACACCCTGATGCATAGTAAAAGGTGCACTTCAATCAGCTGAGCATCTCCACGACAATGAATCGCTCTTCCTTTTCCGGGCCGGCGACAAAGGCCGCCATTTAAAACGGTGTGAAAGCATACGAGTTTGTGTGTGTACACTGAAGAGCTGCTCAGTGTGAGTCATCGTGTCCTTCTAAATTTTTACAAATGCGAGCCCTTCGCAGAAGTGCTGGATCAGATAAAGTAGATAAAAACAGGAAGCGCTAATGCGAGTGCTGAATCAACTGTCGGATCATCTTCAAGTGGACCATTACGTCCTCTCCGGTAGCCGAGAAAACTGCGGCCAAAATACTCAAGTCGCAATGAATGCGAAATATTGTTCACCGGCTTTTTCTAAACAGTTCATTTTCGCCACAACAGTACAAAACACCTGAATAACTGCCACCCTGCATCAGAGGTCTAATCCTCTGCATCCCATGCTGCTACTTTGAATTTATTAAATCTTGCTGAAAAATAAAAACATAGACAAAACATCCTTGTCAGGTACAGATTTGCTCCTACACTGGTAGAATGAGCCTAAAATCTCCCCTTCCTGTCTTCCTTCTTTTCTTCATTCACTCTCTTCCTGCCGTCTTTTAAAAAATTTCCCACTTCTTCGTAGGGCTGAACGCTTTTCCCAGACCAATCCATCACTGTAATATCCAAGGAGAACGTGCAGGCTGGTGGTAAATCCCTCGCTCATATTACCTCTAATAAGTCTAAGAGATCTGGGAAGGGCCGAGAACAGCAGAGCAGGAAAATCACATGACGCTATCAACCTTCACACAGTTACGGAACACACACACACACACACACAAGAATAACGCACAATTATACATACGCCCTTGTGCAACAAACTGCTGTTACACACTTGAATTTAGGCACACTCGTAAAGACACACACAGACGCTTCAGCACGCACATGCATGCACATGCACATGCAGACTCTCTCTGTAAGGGTGGAGTTGTGAGTTAATTGGCCGAGACTTATCTCAGGCTGGCAGGCTGAACAGAGGTTAAGCGGTCATTGTCTTTCGGCTGTGAGGACGAGCTGCATCCTGAAAGGAGGGCTCAATATTTGACTGACTGACCCGAATCAGACTGACTAATTTACTGGCTGGTGACCGGCTGATTCATTTACGTTCTTTTTGATCTAATGATGTGGCTAATTTCTGAGTGAGCACGTGAATTATTTAGTGACTGCATGACTAATTTGCTGACTGGCTAATTTGCTGACTGACTGCCAGATAATTTACTGCGCGAATGACTGACAATTTATTGATTGACTGACTGACTGATTGAGTGAGGGACTAATTTATCAACTGACTGAGTGTAGGGAATCCAGCAATAACAAAAGGAGGGTGAAGACTATACACAAAGACGTTAAAATCATCAGAGGAATATCCACGTGGATGTTTGTCTAAGTATTTTCTGCTTACAGACAGATGCTCTGATACACTGCTGTCAGCATATCCCTAAAATATGCTTGCGCGAGTTTGTGTGTGTACACAGGTGTGTGCATGCACGCCCCTATCAATCTCTGCAAAGTCATCACATTCATCCCACAGGGGGGCGAATGTGAAATGGATAAGGATGTGAAAGCAGAGAGAGGAAGAGGGGTTGAAAGAGAAGGGGGGAAACTGCACAGCAGTCACCCATGTTTGAGAGAGAAAAAAGAGAAAGAAGAGGAGCGGGGAGAATGAGCGAAGGGCGAGAGAAGCCGAGGAAAGAAAGAGAAAGTGTGCACACACACGAACGTGAAATGTGAAACATCTTGATAGCTGAAGAATCAAATGGAGAGGCCATCGTTATTTCCAACCCTTTTAATAACACACCTCGTTAGAGGCGTCTCTGACTGCCTCCTGAAAATCACTGGGTGCTGAGAAACATGACTGAAAGCCTCACACACACCTCACCTTGCCATCACACACAAACAGCAGCGCATGCACGCCGACACACGGCTCACCTGAACATAAGCATTCCTCATTGTGAGGCTTTCTGGTTGTTTAATTCAGTTTTTTTGGTTTGTTTGTTTTGTTTCGGGATATTTCTTCCAAGTTCTTCGTCTTGATGCAAGATGTTTCTGTCTCAACTGATGTCATTTCTTTGTCTCTTGGGGGTTTAATTGCATTTTTTTTATCAGCTCACAGAGTTTTCATAGAACAAATATGAGTAGTATGTACAGAAATAAACAGCAAAGACTAAACTAAACTAAACGAAAGCAAAGCAGTGCTCAGACACGGCTTTAGTCAAATAAAATCTGGCCTCTTTCCTGAATCCAGACACTGTGATACCCAGAGCCTGCAAGAAGCATATTGATGAATTATAGATTAATATAAATGAGAGGGAGTTGCTGCACTTTCCTAACGTCAATGCAAAATTTAACACATTTTAAAATCTAAATCTTTTGATGTGCTCATTACCCCGATGAAGACGTTTTTTTTTTTTTTTGTTAAAATTCTGGGTTACTAAATATACAATTTATCTCTGGAGGCGACATGAAAGTTTTAGTAATCAAGTTGACAAATGGCTAATCTGAACGTTGGGGTGAGTGCAGCTACATATAAAGTAGAATCAATCAGCGTTTACAACCAGAAACAAGGCTAAGTGTCAAAGCCAGGAACTTCATGCAACAATTATTCCTGTACCCTCACGGTGGTCATAAGTAGTTGTACAAATTATGATGGATTTTTTATGAGTGGGTGGCAACTCCTTTAGTCCTGCAGTGACACACACGGCACCGCTACACGCTGGAGTACAATCTCCTCTCGCCTCCTTCCTCCGTCACTGAGATGTGAGCTAAACCCGGTACATGTCCTCAAGGAGAGAAACAAGCGCTGTGCTGATCGCTGCACAGTCTAATAAACCTGTATTACACAACTCCTCCAAAATAGCCATCTTCACCTGGGAGGCAGAACTGCTAATATATTCCTGTGCTGCATTCCCTCATGTGTCGCTTAACTCCGCTGAGCGGGGCGTGCTTCATCAGTGCCATAATGGCTGATTTGATTTAAAGAGATCCAATTACCCTCAACAATGGAGTGATTTGATTGTTTACTGACGGAGAAAGGAGAGTGCTATTGAAGTGAAATTGGAGGTAATTGTCTCAGGGAGATGTGGGGAAAGATGAAATGGCTTGATTGGTTGTGGCGTCCGACTGTATGAGAAGAAAGGGTGGTTAATACACAGTTATCAGTGACTGGGTCGGGGGCCCTGAGGTGGGCTGCAGTGCCCTTACGGGTACCAAAGGCTTCTGGTAATGTTTTGTTTCTGTTTGGGTTCTATGAATATGCTCCAGGCTGAATAAAAGCCAATGTTACAATGAAAGTTTACTGCTGTAGTTTAGCCCGGCAGCAACACACCCCCATACCATCGCAGATGCTGGCTTCTGAACTTTGCCCTGACAACAGTCTGGATGGTCCTTTCCCTTTTTAGCCCAGAGGCCCTGAAGCCCTGAAATGTGGACTCGACACCACAGCACACATTGTGGCATTTCTGTTGATATATGGCTCTCACTTTGCCTGGTAGAGTCTTAACTTGCATGTGTAGTATGGCTTTGTAGACGTGTTGGTAATGTCCTTTATACGATCAGTACAATCGGTTGTTAATGCACGGTCATGGGCATGCAGCGTTGGTTTTCGGGCTTGTCCAATAAGTGCAGAGATTTCACTGTATTCTCCCAATCTTTTGATGATATTCTGGATTGTAGAAATTTTTCCACATTTTGTTACGTTCAATTGATTCTGTTCATTTCAATTCCACGACACTCGCAATTGAGCTCTGGTACATCCCTCTTCTATCAGTGGTCCTTGAGATGCTTCCACAACATGGCTGGAGTCCTCCTGTGCCTAACTGAATTCACTGGACATAATTAAGAAGGGCACACATTAGAAAAAATCGAACAATCTGGGGTGAAAACCTTTTCCAGAGTGCTCATGATCTGAGGCTGGGGCATAGATTTACATTTCAACAAGGCAACAACTGCAACGCATTGCCAAAAACCGCAAAAACAAAAGACAGGCTGCTGGAAAACTCTGTGGAAGGTCTGGAGTGGCCCAGCAAGAGCCTGGACCTGAACCGAACCGAACATCTCTGGAGAGGTGCGAAAATGGCTGTGCGCCGACGCTCCCCATCCAACCTTGCTGAGCTTGAGTGATTCTGCCAAGAAGAATGGGAGTCTTTCACCAAAGACAGATGTGCCAAGCTTGTAGGATCATTTGCAAGAAGACTTGAGGCTGTCATTGTCAGGAAGTGAAGGGTCTGAATACTTTATTTTTAATACATTTTAATGATGAACCTGTTTACCTGTGGAATGTTCCAAACAGGTGTTTTTGGAGCATTCCACAACTTTCCCAGTCTTTTGTTGCTCCTGTCCCGACTTGTTGGAAATGTGTTGCTGCGTCAAATTCAGAATAAACAGATATTTCCAAAAATTACTAAAGTCGATGTGGTAAAAAATTAAATAGATGATCCTTGTGCGGTTTTCAGTTGAATATATGTCAAAAAGGGTAAGCAAATATTCACTTTCTGTTTTATTTACAATTTTGCACAGCTCCAGTTTTTTAAGGAATCGGGTTATATACTGTGTTCATTTTCTTTTGCTTTTTTTTCCCTGTCTCTTAACAAGTCAACCATTCAGTCTAAAATAGGGTTACCCTAATGTGTTTTGACACCAGCTAAATCTGAAATGTGGTATGATAATGGGGTGCTACAGCTACTAAAATATTCATCCACTCATTTATTCAAATATTCAGGAACAAAATGTGTGTTTCAGTCCTTTTGTCTGATTGTAGTTTCTCAGGGGTGATTTAATCACCAGTAAGTCACAACATCAATAGGGGGCGCCAGATGCAAAGCAACAGGGCGTTGGTTTCTGTTCTGTGGGAATATTCCTTTATTGAAAACATGAAAGTCATGTGGTTTCAGTCCTTGGCTGTTACTGAGTTACTCAAAACATCAATGCTGTCATTCAGGGAGGAGGGAGGGGTATTTTATTGAAACCATTTTTCCTTGTTTTCCCATTTCTATAATCCAAATAATAAAATACGACATTCTAATGAGTTCTGGATTATGAGCTCATTTGGAAAGCAGCCACAAAGAAGTGAAAACATAAATCACAAACTGCACACGCACGAACACACCCACCCTGCAGCCACCGATTATCAACATCCGTGCATCCTCATCAAGCTAAAATAGATACGAATGACCTCCAAAGACAGTCTGGTTCTCCAGTGCAATGGAAGGCGTATTTCTTTTAACTTGTGAATAAATAGTTTAATAAATAAAATGAAATGCAGAAGAGAGCACAGGCAGATGAAACACAGCAGGTTTAAAGAGGTCAGGAATGGAGGTAAATTGGAAAGCGGCATGCCGTCGCTTCCCCCGTTGTAAAATATTCTGCCTGGCTGTGTTCGGTGCTTTTCACACCAGTTATATCTCGCCCTCTGTGTCTCTCTTTGATGTCTGTGGGTGACAGGTTTACAGCATCAACTGCAGAGGAGGGAGAGAGAGACACAGAGAGTGAGAGAGGGAGAAAGGCGGGGGAGGGGTTTTTTTTTTCCCCTCCCAGGAACCTGTGGCTTCATTAAAGACATTCTACTGACATGAAGAGGAAGCTGCTCGGGAGGACGTATAGATGCACGCACACTGTATTTATGCACACACTCACAGGGACAGAATAGAGAATTCCCACTGTGATGGTTAGATAAAGTTACACTGTATGACTTCTCAAAGATCATCAGCTAGGTTCTTACGAGTGGAAACATTTTCTTGAATGAAATCATGAGGGCACAGCCTGGAATATGCCATTTAGCACCTTTAGAAGCCAAAGCTAAATGAAGCTGTGCACCTCCGCTCATCACCTGAACACAAGTCAGGTCCTGGAGAGACAGCTGTAAGACAAAAATCTCATCACCACATGACAGCCCTTTCTTTCCCTCCGTCTATATCTCTTTATTACCCTCTGTTTCTATCTCTCTGCCACGCTTCTGTCTGGCAGAGAGATAGACAGTCTGGCGCGGCAGAGTAGAGGACGGAGGATGCCAGACAGAACAAAGTCCGCTGATGAAAGACACGCCAGATCCTCACAAGAGATTCATCCCGAAGGTGACACCGAAAAATTTCATAAAGTGCCGCTGCAACAGGGACGGCGAAATGCCTGTGCCGCCTTAGTGGGAGTCAGCAGACGCGGTCACTCTGTCGTTTTTAGCCCTCCAAAGTTGTTTATGCTTAGCACAGTGCAATCCACTAACAGCAGGGAACGCAAAGTAAATGTAGAAGTTGGGTGAGGAGAGCACAAAATGGAATTTCTGTGGTGAGCTAAAAATATTTGGTCCTAAATACTTACTTTTTCTTCTGTTTTTTACCTTTGTGTTGCATGAGGGTGATTTATCGTCTCGCACTGGACCTGCATTTGATTGTCACAGAGCACTGATTTGTTTCTATTTGTAATTATTTGTGGTGCTGCTGTAGATGTTGTTGTCTGGGTTGATGAAATCCAGATGTAGGGGAGGCATTATTGTCAACATATATCTGTTTCACTATGGAAAATAAACTAAAATATGCCATGAAAAACTAAATAAATAAAAATGTTTGATGTGGCCAGGAATCCTCTAAGGAGCATAAACATGTAATGTAATTTTTTTGACCCCTGCTAGGTGCAATGTTTCACTGTAATACAAACAGAGGCTTGAAACCGGTGATTTTCCTACACCCCGTTTGCATCTGCGTCTCACAGCGCCTGACCTCCACCTCAAACACAATCTCACGCAGACACACACATTTGCAATCATGCAATTAGTGACATCCCCGGGGCGCACTGCTTTGGTTTCCACAGTAACAGTCCCCAGCACTGATGTCATCAATGCGAGACACAAAGAGAGAGGGAAGGTGAGGCGTTGTGAGCTCATGTCTGAAGCTGTGCGGAAAGGAGAGGGAGAGGGAGGCGTGGGTGCAGGATAAACAGCAGAGAGGAGGAGAAAAGGGGGAAGAGAAAGAAAGAAAGAAGCAGAAAGCGATGGGGGGGAAAAGAGGTTTAATATTTGTGTTGTGGACAAGGAGGTGGGAACGATGTTGTAAATGAGGGGCGCAGAGTGGGAGGGGCTTAAGCCCAAAAGAGGTGTGGTGTGACAAGACAAGAAGACAAAGAAAGAGGAGGAGAAGAAGCGAAAGAGGGGAGGAGAAAATGTAGAGAAGGTGGAAGTGGACAAGTCATTTTCTGTCATTACATTACATCATTGTTGCATATTTTGATATAGCACTGAATTGCTGTTGCATGTTTCTTTGAGGTTTAACATTTTGCCTCTGACTTCACAAAAAAGTCATTATGTCAGAAAAGAGTGATTTTGATTTGATTTTGTTACTGCTTAAAAAAAGAGTTAAGTGTGGGGTATCTTGTGCAATCAGTAAGCAATCAGAAAAAAAAGTGCGTTATCAGTATTCCAGAGGTGTTTTCATTTGATGGGAATCAAACAGAACTGAGGAGCTCCTGCACCGACCACACGTGAGAACGTCTTGATCGAACTTGGGCGTGCGCCCAAACAAGCGCCCCCTGATTCACATGAAAGAGGCGGTCTTGAGCTACTTTCAAGTAAACCGTGGAGAGCTTCGCTTGATGTCGGGGGTCAGACACTGTAGTCCAAATGCAGGGAGGCGAGTAGCCAGCAAATCTTTATACTCGCTTTGTATCAAGCTCAATATTTTCTGTGATTCCTCTTAAACGTATGTGCGTCTCGTATAAATATTAAATAATGCTAAAAAAAGTCTCAGTGCTTTGACTTCCTAATCACCGATTCATTGATTGACATATAATCAAATGCAGTATAGGATTAAAAACCTTGAGACACTTAAATAGCCTGAATCAATGTGCTTTTATGAAGTATGAGTGTAACGCAAAAAGTTTCACATCCAAATTTGCATTACTATGCACCACACATTTAATGCAATCCCATTAAAAAATGCATTCGAATAATTCCTTAAATGTCTTCAATTTAAACAGATTTTTGCATTAATCACTTTTTCATTAAACACTAGCTTTGGATTTGGTTGCACAGCATGTGTTCATGGAAACCTTTAGCAAACGCTTGATGTATTGAAAAAAAAAAGAAAATGCAGCGTCTTTTTGGCATTCCAGTGCCGTTCCCAATTCATGTGTGTCAAATTACCATCTGTAAGTAAATGGGGAAGAATTGCACTGACAGACGGTGTGGCGGTGAATGGGACTCATTTATTGCTACACAAGCATACAGTGCATTATGCAAATCACAAACTATGAAGGAGGTGAAATCAGGAGAGAGACAAAAACACTGACAGATGAGAGGAATGATTCTCGGCGACATCAATATGCCACTAAATCACATTACAGAGCGACTGGGATATAAGCATATATACATGGTTAGCCCTTTAGCTGCCACCGCTCCCTCTTCTTCTTCTCCTCTGTTTCATCTCCCGCCCTTACTCGGTCCCCCCTGGCCCGACTTGGCCTCCCTCTCCTCTTTCCCTCGATCCTTCCCCAGACTTGCGCCTCTCCCGCTTGTCTCGCTGCCATCCAATCATGCAGCGCTTTCCAGAGGATTTGACACTCCGAGACTATTGTGTGCGAAAGATGATTCTCATCGCCGCTCGCTCTGCTGAGCTCTCATGCAAACTACCATTCCCCCGAGGTGATGCTGCCAAACTCGCTGGCACTAACATCTTACGACACACTATCACATGAGTTTTAAGAAACAGAGATTCGGTTATTGCTATTTAGAAAGAGGTGCGTCCTTTGCATTAGCCATGAGTAATGACATTATAATTAGGTGAAACTTTGATCGATAAAACCCCCGAAAACTGCTCTTTGAAATCGCTTTCTTGCTTCGGGTTAAACTGTTGTTTTGCAGAGGCGCGCGCTGTAAAGAAAAAAGGTGTTTGACTCAGAGGTTAGAGTCACCGCGGTGAATAAAGCTTGCGAACATGGGACAAATGGAGCTTGTCTCTCCGGAGCGCCCGGCCTCCACCTCTTTTCTGTCGACACACATCAGCTCACACGTTGCCAAGAGCAAAGACTCAACCCTGAGTGATCCCTCTCACTTTTCCCCTCCTCTGTCCATGTTCCCACTGCATCGCAGAGACTTTCTGTCTTTCTCTGTCACTGTGTGTCCTTAACGCTGACTGTCTCTTTCTGTCTCATTTGCCATTTGGCTGTCTCAACAGTTGGGAACAGAATCTGATTTGTGAGCTGATTTTGGGACGATCATTTATTCCACTGATACTAATGAATTTAAAATAATATTAAATTTGGGGAAAAAAAAAACGCCTGCTGGCTAGATGAACAGATATGGCGAACCATCATTGTCTCATTAGGTGCAATAAGCAATTTTAATGAACAAATGAATCCCTGAGAAGGTTTCTTGTAAAAAACAATCCCACTGAGAGTCAAAAGCCCACTCTGCAGCTCCATGCAGTTTCCAACTGCTTTCTGCTCATTATTTTTGTTTGCCAGTCTGGAAACCCACAACAATGGTGGCTGATATAAACAAGAAAGCATGTGGCTGCTAAAGAATCTCTAGTAAACACTTCAGCACGCATTAAATGGAGGACCAAACCATGGCTGAAGTGTCATTAAACAATTGCATTCTTAAGCAAGCAATAGAGTGGGACGCTCATGTTGCTTTTACACTGCTGGATGGAAAGTACGTAGATGCTTGTTTGCTAACTTGCTGGGCGTATGAAAGTAATAAAGGATTGCCACTTATTGCCCAAATGGCTTGAGGAAGCTTTAATACGTTTGGAAAACCAAAACCAAACCCACAACTCTTACATTTACGATTAGCAATACTGTTAACTTATATGACCATAATTTTGAACCCAATCTGCCAACACCTCCCTGACGGTGTCAGGGGAGTGATGATCTGTGAGGGCCCTAACTCGCCTCCATCTCTTAAGTCTCAGAAATAACACCGGGAGCTAATCACATGCAGGACTTAAACCACGTTACCCTGCATCTGAAATGAGTGAAGCGTATATTCAAATGAAAATGTCAAACAAATTTGAATTGATTTTCCCTGTGAATTTGCAAGTAATTACATTATTTAATCAGCCTGTGTGTTGTGCCTTTCTCTCCATGAAGCGAACATTCATTACAGTGTCTACTTCTCTTTCCAGAACTCTCCTCTTCATCTCTGCTGCGGGAGCTAATGGGTATAAGAAACTGAAGGTGAAGAATGACCAATTACCTCTAATATTTTAATCAATTAGAGAACATTTGAATGATTTCCAGAGCAAAACATACACTTTTCTCATTGTGAAAGGTCAACTGGAGGTATTGATTAGATAGTGCCAGTGTGTAGAATGTTTTTTTTACTTTAATCTTATTCAAATGAAATATTCATTTTGTGTAAGTGCTAATGGCTCAAACAGACTTCATTTTGACCTTGGAATATTACAATATTCTACTTAGACCAATAATATTACACATTAATAAACACTACCTGGTTGGTGTCAGGGGAAACACTAATACTTTGCAGTAAGAATATGGACCTGATATGAATTAAGTGCATTTGAATTATTTTCCATGTTGTCACAGTAGACAGTTGCTACACAGTTGTTACAGTAGATTTGGAAGGCAGTCCCTCCTATACGTAGGTGGACAGCTGTACTGTAGGGTCAGACTTTACCCACGTATTTAGGCTGACATAAACTTTTAATATATTTTATCAGGAGCACAAATCCTCATAAACTCATAAAAACTTTGTCATATAAGGGCTTTGATGTTTTTAAAATGATTGTCTATAGTATTGCTATATATATATATATATTTAAATATATATATATATATATATATATATATATATATATATATATATATATATATATATATATATATATATATATGTATCCTTTTCTATTGTCTATTTCTAGGCTTTTATTCTCTCTTTTTTATTCCTGCAGCCTGTAAGAATTACATTTTCCTGGCGTGGGATCAATAAAGTTCTATCTTCCCTTACCTCTTCTCTTAAAGTTTGCACACATATTGCTGCACAGTTGATACGTTGCTGCGAGATCTGACTTGAATTCAGTAATATTCAGTGTACATCTTGTGTTTCCAGACTAATGTCTTTTTGCGGACACATGAGGAATTGTTAATATGTCATATTTCTTAAAGGGAGTTTGGCGCAACATTTTCCCCGGAGAGTGTGGGGAGCTTCAATTCAAATCCTGTATGTATATATCTAACGTTTTGCCACCACCTCAGGAACACTATGACTGCTTAAGTATGCCAAGGTTGTCTGACATTGATTGACTGCGGTTAGTTATTGGTTTGAATAATGGTTTATAGTCTAATAATGTGTGTTTTTACTGATAATTGGCAGTGGTTGATCAGGCTAATTATCAGTTAATTGTACTCAGTGTCTAACAGCAGTATGAAGTAAATTATTGCCCTTTGTGTGCGAGTTTTTAAACTGCTTTCCTAAACATGATGTGCTTGATGGTGTTATTAATGACTCCTGATGAAATTTGAAAGCTCAGCAGTCTCCTTATTTTTTAGTTCCCATAAACATTTATTCACCCAAAAACAGCTATTATTTCTCTGCATAATATGACCTCTTCCTTCTGTCAGCTGCTGTGTGTCTGCAGTGTATGTAGCGACGAGAAGAGGCCGGTACTCTCGCTGTGAGAAGTTTCTCATCAGTGTGTTTAATGGTTAATGTATAATAAAAGTGTCATTTTTGTGACTGGTCTGACTTCAGACTCACAGGCTAATAGCTGCATGAGTGTTGAAAGTGTTGTTCAGATTAATCTCCATCTCCTAACTGTTGATTACCTACGATATGTTGTCTTCTTAATATGTAATCATCGCTTGTTATCACACTACTGGTTTTGGACTTGGTGCCCTAAATTTTGGCCGTGATGCCGCAATGAATTTGTATTTTCCATGGGCCAAAGTGGCCTGGCCCTAAAAATGACTTAATTCCAGGCCTGAAGAACAGTCACCTGGTGGGATCGATACTAAATGAATTGAGTCCATTAGTCAGAGAAAGATGGAGCAAGTGCTGGGTACACAATGTTTCTCAAAACACACTTGTTAGACACCCTGCCCCTTAATATAACCCACAAAGGGTCCCAAATCTTTGTCCTTGATAATCTGATTTTTGAATTTCTGAATAGTCATTAAAATATTCAACACTGAATAGTTAATGCAACTATCATCTTGTCTCAATAAAAAAATTCCTTTGTTTTTTTTTTGGGGGGGGGGGCAGAGAGTGGTTGAATAGTTCCCAGTGAATATCCAATATTATTCGAAATGCCCATCCATAAAATTAATGTAAAGATTTCTACACCTAATTAATTGACTTGCTAATACACCTGCAGGTGCGCTGAAGAAAGAAAACAAACAAACATGAATAGAAAAATTCTAATCAGACTAATAAGCGTCTTTGTGCGAAGGCTTCAATTACCCTGCAATCTGCTGCTGTGCGACAGCCAGGCCATCACAGTATGGGCGTGTTGAGCTTTGCGGGCGGCACACCTCGTCGCTCTTGCAACACTCCGGCGAAACCCAGAGAGGCTCCAGACACCCCTCGCCTGAGACTAAGGGTAACAGGGTTGCTATAGAAACCCCCGAGCCCACCAGGAAGCTGAGATAATCAGAGATAGCGGAGACGGAGAGGGAGGCGGGGTGTCACGCGCGCACATACTGTACACACACAAACACGCGAGCAGATCAGTGCATGCATGGTGTGTGTTTATGCGAATCACGCTCGCAATATGAAAGTGTCTTAATGCGTCAGGTTAACGAGTGATCCCGAGATCTGGTGATGCTGCCCGTCAGTTAGCCTGTCAGAGGCTAAGTCATTACCGGAGAGTGGTGTTCAAAGCCTAATGCAAGCCTTTGATTTGATCATCTCCTCTGCTGCAATATCTCTCTCCCACTCTCCCTCTTTCTGCAGCCCTTCTCTCACATACATACTAACTACCAGTTTATTCCCCTCACTCACCCTCTGCACATCCTAATTACGTATAATAACTTTACCCAGTACTTAAAATAGAAAAAGAAAGCTAAATTGCAGTAGTTCCCACAACCACGATGCCTTTACCATCATGCTGTAGTGATGTATGACAGCTCTTGAGCACTGTAATTTTAGATCACATGTAAAGCCACGCTTAAAATTCCAGCTCATTATATAGACTTGATCCTAGTTTGTAATTACCAATTAACAGTCTTAATCAATACATAATAACATAATTTAATGGGTCAAAAGGCAATTTGGTGCTAAAACGCAAAGTTGACTAAAGGCTGGCATTAGTGTTGAATTGCTTGTAATTGGTGCAACAGGCTTTTTACCCTTGTGTTACATCACTTGAACACAAGCTCTTGACTTGCATACTTAAACTAAAACAATTTGACAGGAACAGACCACAGTAGAGCGAATGCAGCTTAGTGATTAGAAATGCCAGCAATCCACGTGACGATTTCGTCTAACAGGTGCTTTCACTGGCTAATATCAGGGGTTTTATCAGCACTCACCGATGAGCTCCTTGTTCCTGATGTCCAGGGCCATATTTCTGAGAGCCGTGGCCACAGCACACACCACCTTGTCGTTGTCTATCCTCAGTAGCTCCACCAGGATGGGAAGGCCTTTCTCCTTACGCACAGCAGCCCGGATGTACACTGACCACTGACAAGCAGAGAGCAGGAGGAAGACGGTTAAGCAGCAAAAACTGGCCACAGAGGGGGAGAGGCATGTTTACAGTTAAGGTCCTACATATATGATTTGAGAGGAAAGTGAGGCCAAACTTTAATATAACAAACAACAAACAAAAACTGGATGCATAAAATAATAGCAACAAACAATTCCACGATGCGTTTGTGGTGGTAATATTATTCATAACAGGAAGACTGTCTGAGATTTGTAACAATTTGCAGCAAAATGTTAAGATTTAGAATTTAAAAACATCTCAGTTTTTCTCATTTTGTTCATCATTCCTAATGGTTGCGTGATAACTACTTCTCGAATAAGATAATGGGGATGCAAGGCGTCCACTTGAGAGTGGTTGCAGTTGTGCCCACACAGCATGTCAAACATTGCAGGACACGGCAAAGACACCGAAAATATCCTCCTCACTTGCCAGTGATGCTTGTTTGGTCCCCTGTGGTCATACCTGTGCATCGGACATTGCATTATTTTCAATCCATGCATTCTTATTCTTCCACTGTCTTCTTGTCGCTACATTATATTATTCCTTTCTTTTTTTAACCAGAGACAGAGCGTAAATAATGTGGCTGCGGTAGGAAAAAGGGAGAAGAGACAGACAAAGCACAATGGGCAAGGTTGAGTGGGAGATGTTATATTCAGGGGCAATGTGAGAGCAGCTGAGGCATTACACTGACTCACAAGTGATATACTGTAAGAGGGAGAATTATATGAACCAGAGAGAAGAGTTTTGAGCTTGGAGACCACTCTACCCTCCCTCAATAACTATCAAGGTACGCTTAAACGCACCACTCGACCCAAAACGGCTCAAGTGGTGCCGCCTTGTGGGTCGCCTGTAGAAGACTGTGGATGCACTAAACAGCACCCAAGAATAGACATCAGCGAGTGAAGTGTGCAGCTAAAAGGGTCTGTCATAAGAATAATTTACCTCCAGGGGATGTTGAGGTTAAAACACAGCGTTGTTGTTCTTCGAGATCAACTGTCGCTCATATGGTCATTCTGGGAAATAACTGACCCTTCGAGAGAATTTATCCTACGTCTTCACCAATAGCTCAGTGAACAGAGGAAGCTGCTAGCAGCGCTGTTCTCAAAGTCAGGAGAGGGAGCTCGCTTAGAGAAGACACAAGAGAGCGCACACACATGCGCGCACACATGCAGCAAGGATCCAAAATAGAAAATGTGATTTCCTGAAGACCACCTGCCCCCATCATTTCCTCCTTCAACCTCGTCTCTCCATCGCCTCCTCTCCCACCCCCCTCTCGTTCTGTTTCTCTGTCCATTCCGCTACCAGTGGAAATCAGACACACGCACACCTCCCACACACATTTAAAGGACCACACAGACATCCCGCTCGACCACAGCGCGCCCCTCTGTCTGTCGCTCCCTCCCGAGTTCAAGTTTCCACATACAGCAAAAGTAACGTAACCTTTTAACTGAGCACTTTCTGACCACAGAAACATTTCCATCAACGTTCCCAGATGTCCGATGCAGTTTTACGATTCCAAGGTCATTCCGAGGATTACGCCGTCACACTTTCTACCTTTTGCCCTTATATATGCCTCCCTCAAGGCTAAAACAGCCCTCAACAACACTCTCCAATATGACTGCATGACTCATACATTACTACCATCTAGCTGCTTCCATCAGTCAGCTGCTGTTGAACCCTGGCTCTACTCCCTGGTGAGCTCCGGCTTGGAGACTTTACATTATTACACTTACTGCATTGCTGCTAAACAATATTATATACTACAGAACACATAAAATGGGATCATGCTCAACATATTTCAAAGTCAGCAGGACGGTGTAGCGAGCAAATAGAACATTATTCTGATTGACTGTGTCTTTGAGCTGTTTATTCCCTGTGCTGTGGCATTTACTGCAATCAAATCAGCCTTTGAATTTTAATAAAGACGGAACTGAACTTTAACCAGGCGATCAGTGTTAAAAAACTGTTTGCACACATCCAACCTTCCTTTGTGCGCTTGTTGATGTTAACCCCTTGTGAACATCTCGCTGGATATTGGCCTGCCATGAATACACATGCATTACTCAGCAGGGCCGTCCTGTAAAATCGCCATCCCTCACGGAGAATCTACCGCTGCCAAATTTATTTTCAATAAACAGAAGCCAAACCGGAGCTCTAATCTAGACTAAATCATTTCATATGAATGGGTGGGAGGCAAGAAGACCACTCGAGTCTTGTTCAATTGCGCAGAACGGCTCTTGGCTACATGCTGTGAGAGTTCCTAAAAAGAACATGCATTTATGTACACACACACACACCGTAATTTGTCCTACTTACACTGTCAATGCAGTCTTATCTGCACAAATAATGTGTGAACACTCTGTGTTCCTGCAGTCACTGCACGGCTGAGGAAGGACGTGAGCTTCAATTCTGCGTCACCGGCCCAACAGTCGTATGCTCTGCCAGAACGTGGTTTACCGTGCATTTACATGATTGTGCTCCTCGGCTCCCGTCATAATAATGTGAGGCTTCAAGTGAAGGAACACGAAGGTAAAAAGAGATAGGTAAATATTTCAAACCGAGCCGTTACCTTCCAGCTGCCTGCGGCAAGGTTCTGCAGAGCCCCGGCTGCTCCCTCCAGGGTGTCGGGATTGGAGCACTCAGACAGCAGGGTGAGGTATGGCTTGACGATTGTGGGGTGCCACAGCATCTGAACCCCTTTGGGGGGCTCAGCCGTGTCCGGAAAGGGGCCCACGCCATCCCACTGTGAAAGAGGAGACAGAATGGGATGTATTTTTTACTTTTACACCAAACTGAGAAGCAGTGTTTCCTGTTTTTTTCTGGTAGAAAGGTTCTGGATTATGGCAGCAAGGTTAACTAAAACAAGATTTTCAGTGTGTTCAAGTTACACTAAACAGTAAACAGAGTTTTTCAAGGAGCAGAAAACACAGGCAAACACTCAGATCCCCTCCTTTTCCCATTTGGTTTTGGGAATTCATCTGATTCCATCCCTGCAATATTCATGATATCTCTGGATGAGTATACCGTATACTCTCATGTGCATGCGTTGCGTTAGAATGGTTGCATGCATTTCTAAAAGCCAACTACATCTCCCTCAAGTACGCCCTGACATATGAAGAAGTCAAAGAGACGCTGCGTACATCGCTCTCTGTCAGTCTGATGTGCAGGAGAGAACGGTGATGGAGGGGAGAGGTGGGAAGGGGCAAAAGATAGAGAGAAAAGAGATGAAAAGAGAGACTGTGAGCGAATGTTTCACTCCTACATTTGCTTTGACAAATAAACCTAAAGCTCCACACCTCTCGTCCCATTTACCTCCGCCCCCCTCCTCTCCTCCACTACAATGGAGTCCCTTGATGTCTGAAGCTCTTTGTTGAGTGACATGCCCACACCTCTTTCACGTAGGCATGAACCCACAGCTATCTCTCTTTCTCTACCTTCATTTCTGTTTTTTTCCTCTCTCTTCTCCCTGCTTGTCATTATCTTGCCCCCTCGTCTCTCCTGTTGATTCTTTCTCTGTACCTCTCCCTTGATTTCTCCCCCTCTCTCTTGCTTGCTTACCTCCCTCTCTCCCAGCTTTCTTCTTCTATTTCCATCCTTCTCTCTCCAGTTCTCAGTTTTTCCTCTCCCTATCGACCTTCTCGGTTTCGCTCTACTGCTTCCCCTCCTCCCCTTGTCTCAAGGTAAACTAGGCTAGTGTGTGTCTTGAGAGAGGTGCTCTGGAGTGTGTGTGTGTGTGCGTGCGTGTGTGCGTGTTCTTATCTATACATAGATTCTCTGATCATAAAATCAAAGGCTTCTTATATTTTGAAGTGTGTAGAGGCGCTACAAGAGGCATCAACTCTTTCACAGTTGAGTTCTTTCTGTTGCCTAGAGACATCCTGCATACTAAATATTAATGTATAATGGTAATTTGTGTATCTAAAATTCTCTCAAGATTAAATATACCAACCATTTTTAAATGTATTTGCTTCAGTACAAGAAACAGGTCCACACGCAGCCTTCAAATCTCATCGTTTAAAAGGTGAATTCCATACTGTCTTTTTAAGCCATGTACCGTTTTTCACATCTTGCATCTGTATGGTAAAACCGGTGACCGTAAAACACTACAGCTGCCACATTTACTGCATCTTAAGCTCTAAATTGTCTGCTATTGGGAAATGGATGAAGTTGACTTGCAGTTGTCCTGCTTGACAATGCCAGCAAAGTCAGCGATGCGTTCACATTCAAGCTATCTGGTCAGACAGCTGGAAAACAGAAAAACACTCCAAAACCGCTGTAATATCATTATACCTTCACTTATGTTGTTTATAAAATTGCACTGTTTGCTTCAAGAATTTTCAAGAGGCAGCTGAAAGTCTTGAAAAAAGCAGAAATTTGTAGAATATTCCTGAATAAAAAAAAAAAAAAAAAAACCCTGAGTGTGTGAGTGTGTGTGTGTTCCAGTAGTCCATTAGGAGTGCTTAGGTCTAGTTCAGGCTCCCGTGCTGCTCCTTGGCCTTGCTGTCTGAACCTGTAATAAATGACTAAGGGGACTACATTACAGTCTAACCGCCTGTGTCTCTCTCCCTCACTCAGGCTCTCAATCTGTCTCTCTCTCCCTCTTGCCTGTTTTTTTTTTTCCATACATCATTCCCCTGTCTTTCTATCTTTGCTTCTCTTTCACTGTCTCTCACCGCATTTACACCTGGTATCAAAATTGGATCTGCATCCAGATACGTTATCTGGATAATAAACGATCCGATCTTGCCTTTGTGTTTGGACCCTGGTATCTCTAATGCGTTCTCGTTATCCTCACTGAGATCAGATCTCTGTCCTCCAGAGCAAAACCTACGCTCGAGTAATTTGAGATGGTGGCAAATCAGCTCCAGACTCCCTTAAAAAAAATCACAGAGTTTTGTGAGTTGTTGAGTTAGGGGAAACTAAAGAAACTTTGTAAAACGCTGTCTGCGAAATGTCCCCTCTTGTTAATTCGGCAAAGGTCACTCCTTCCTTTGTATAAAAGAGATTGTGTCAGTTTGTCCCTGTGTGTTGCAGTACCAGCATGTAGGCTACAGCTGACGTGTCGTACAGATATTTCTTTCTGTACATAATTAATTTCCCACCTGCGTTGGTTTAATTTTTCACACAGTTCTGTTCTCTTTTAGCACTTTCATGGTACAGAATAGACATTTAATCAGTAATCGCTTTCTAAAGTTGAACGACTTATGTTTTATGCTGGCATATATTTGTATCAGTGCTCATGTTGTGTACGGATGCCACCAACCTAATGTCTGAACACATTTCCAAGCCAGACACATTCCAATCACAATGCATTTACACTTCATTAACTAATTTAATTAATTTTTTAATTAATTCTGAATACAAATTGCATCCTAATACTGTGTGTTAATGGGGTCTCTGTGCATGGCACAAATATTTGGTCCAGATAAATCAAGCTATGACTTAAGGATGCGTTTGTCTCTTGGTTTTGGACCCACGGGCAATTCTAGCACACATGCTCATAACCTAGTAAGTAAGAGTTCTGGAGGCTGGTCAAGTGTGTTTTTGACTTCATGAAAATGTGGGCTCTTGTCCTTTGAGAGTCCACCTTGACCTTAACAGTTAGAAAAAAGCACAAGAGTAAACAGCGGGCACAATGAGGCTTTTAACAAGAAAATTTGGGCTTAAAAAAGTATAGTAAAGTTCATATATTTGAAATGTGATTAAAAACAGAAGGGTGGCTTATGAGCCCATGCATTTTGAAAGCCAACGCTTTTGAACTCATCTTGCAGAATGCTCTGTTTTCCATTATTTACCACACATGTCCCTGCTGAAGGCACGGCCACCTCGGCCACTCACACTGCATCCCTGCTTCAACATGAAAGCTGCCTGCTTCTACTTTTTGCACCCGTGTGTATCTATTCAGATGGGGAACAGATGAAAGTGAGAAAATTAATAAGTAAGCAGACACACACAATGAATGTGGATGCCCTCATACAGGGGGACATGCAGGGCACAAGGGGTCACTCAGTGTTTTATGCATGGAAATGATGTGTATCATATCCCATCACCTGATCTCAACCCAACTGAACACCTATGGGAGACTTTCGATTTGCTCTCCATCACCATCATAACTAACCCATTTTTCATCCATTATATCCATTTATGTCTCCATTAATCCCTCACCCGCCTATTATCTCTATCATTACCTGATCGGCTCCCTTCTTTTTCTTCTTCTTCTTCCCCCAGCAGCCAGAGCTCTCTCCATCGCGGCCGTTGGCATCACAAAGCAGGCCGTCCAGCTCCTCCAACCCCCCCTGCTGGCCGTGGGACGTCTCGGCAGCCAAACGATACGACAGGTTCCTCAGGATGCAAACACAGTTCTCCACCGTCTGGAGATAAAAAGAGTCGGGAGAGATGAGAGGTGAAGTGGGGTAGTGAGGAAGAAAGGGTCGGGGGGGAAGAGATATAAATGTATAAAGCGAAAGAGCTGAGGTGGAAGATTTGTGTTTGATGCCATTTAATGAAACATATCGCTTGAAAACATGGCGCCAACTCAAAGTCAAAGCATGCTAATAAAAACCACCCACTCTCACACTTTTACTCTATCGCCCTTCCACCCCCACCCACGAGCCAGACAGACGGGGACAGTGAGAGACAGAGAGAGAGAGAGGGAGAAAGGAAAGAATTAAGATAATCTCACAGGTAATATGCTTCTGTATTTTGTTAGCTCTGACTTTGAGATGAGATTAGAAGAAACTCAGGTAAATGAGGAAAAATGACAAGCCCGATATATTGTATCACACCCCATTAAACACCAAGTTCAGAGGCAACGCTGCCAGCGGAGGGGCGCGTGAGTGTGTCTAAATGAGAGCAGACCAATCCTTACAGTGTACGTACATTGTACTTGCACGTGCACGTGCCTGTGTTTAGCGCCACAGAGAAAGGGGAGTCATCGAGCCAACAGAGTGGAAATTAACAAAGACAAATCATCAATCTTCTCTCTGTCTGACCGTTGGTTTATGCAAAAACAACTAAGGAGTGTAATTGAACAGCCTCAAGAGACGCAACAAACAAAACAATGTCTCACTCCAGCGAGCTGCAGTCATGTCTGAGACTCTGTTCACATGCTATTAGAGAATGAAGCAGGGGAAGTTACATTTTATGTACAATTTGCGTTGACATTTCATATTTCGATCCGCTATTTCACATTCAGTCAGCGCCCTGTTCTTTCCTGCTGCGTGGTTTAGGGAATAAAAGCGCTATTCACTTGCGTATCGTCTCTGCAGGGCGGTCAGAGGTTGGGGTCAGTGACCAACAGCAGCGCTATAATAGAAATTCCAATCTCGGCGTTGCATAAGAATCTACAGAAAACAAACTGATACATTTGTGTTGTTGAAAGGTTTGGACTGTGTGACCTTGTGCTTCTTTTCACACTGTGCTTTTATAATGTGCTTGTCCCTTGCACTCCTCTGAGACACTACACTACACACATTAATGGACAATTCTCCCCACAGTGGTAAACCACTTTTAATGCAAGCTCTTAAATATCAACATCATATAATCTACGAAACGTCAGCACTATATCGGTCGTGTATATAAAGTGATGTGCTTAGTCTATTAGGTCTTGCGCCATTATTTGAAATGACTGCATCAGTTAAGTTAATTGCTTCTGTGTGCCAGTACATGCTGTGAAACTTCCTCACATCCGCGCAGTTCCTCACAGCATAATAGCAGTAATCTGCGGAATGTGTTTAATGGGACGACCGACTATAAAACATAATTGTCACATTACATACGGTGAATGTTCCTCTGATCTTGTGCATTTCTGTCTGGATCTGCGGACATGAAAGGCGAAGAGGAGAGAGCTGAGACTGTCTTGATGATCAAAACGTCCTGAGAGTGATGGCGAGTGGATATTTTCGTGCGTGCACGAACAGAGACGGAGCTGATTATGTTAAGTATATGGGCACGTGAACTGGTAGATAATCAGTCAGAATGTTACTTGAACCATCTCGGCTTGTGTGTCTTAATAATTTCTGCATTCTTGTATTTTGTTGTTGGCTGTATTTTTAATGGTGACCACACAGATCGGTCGACTAAAGAGGCCAATGAGTGAACAGGAGGAGGTAGTCTGCGCAAAGAGCATGTGGCTAATGTGCATCGCTATTTCAACAGCGGCCACTTGCTGGTTCACCTGCCAATCAGTCTCTGTTACTGTGGCGACGGCAGTCCTCCTCTGGTGACTGGGGTGGACGGTTAAACAGTGATTAAGGATGGCCATTTCGAGAGGCTGGGAGACAGGGAGACCTTGAGAAGTCAGCCATCCGCAAAACTGTTTATGTAGTATTGACTCGCCCCCACACGTACTGTGGCATGCACACACGACATGAACACGTCCTCGCGCAGAAAACACAAAGTGAACATAGACACACTCAACTTCAGCTGAGCTAAACTGTCAGCAGGAAGTGCTGCAGCTATCTGAATTTCAGGTCGTTAATTTGCCCTTAATAAAACATGTTGATGAACCACACTCTCCTTGAAATCTAAAATCATTCTTCCTTGTGGCTGTGAAAGCAGTTCCACCCGTCTTTGTTCTATTTCTCACCTCCAGCGCAATGAGAAGGTTTCACCAGTTCATCCATGTCTACCCGACTCTGAATGAGACACTTTTCTCTCTTGCGGCCCGACTTGTGTGGTTTTAATACAAAGCACAATGGATGGAGATAAACACACATACGTAAGAGTGTGAAAGAATTTCTGCAGACACGACCGTGCCCATTACATAAACACAAGCTCAGATATTCAACCGCACACGCACCTTGCTGTCGATCTCGCTGCTGCCCAGAGAGGTCTGGATGACGTAGAGCAGAGCATCTGTCAGGCCATCGCACTCCCTCATCCTTCGTCTCGCCTCCTCACCCGCAGAGCTTACATTCCTGCAACACACACACACACACGCACACACACACAGAACACTGGTCAGAGTATGTGTGTGTGCGTCTGTGTTTGCCAAATAGAAAGAGGAACACAAATGCAGACAGAAAGAGAGTTGGTGAGGAGAGAAGATAAGACAGGAAGACAGATGAAGGAAAAAAAGGAAGTAGGTAATGATGGGTGTGGAGAGAGAGAGCCTGGCAGCTCTCCCTAAACTAAACAATTGAAAAGGGAACATTAAAATTCTGGATTCATCTCAATCTATGCCCTGAAGGCTCGCTTCAATCTAAAGCACTTGACTTGAGTCCAACAAAAAAAAAAATAAATAAAGGGCAGGGGGGATGTTCAGTGCCTGAACTTCACAGCCAACATGCACGCCAGCGCTGCTTTGATAATTTGACAATACTGTCCCATTTATTATTAGCAGCTTTGCCAATATGATGCCCAGAAATAACGGATGCAAATTTAATTGAACTGGAGGTACAGGTGGGTGGTGTTGGGTTGGATTTGTTTGGGTTTCACCGTGGAGCTGTCTGTGATGCAGAGACACTCAGTACCAGACGCTGACTCATTTGCCTGTGTCAATAAAACAGATATGAAACTGAAGTGTGTAGCATAAGCTAGACTGAACATTGTGTTTCCCTGACAAGTCCCTTTTGGAAATACCACCTTCGCTCAAATATATGTGTAAATAAATGTGTGAACTTTCAAAAATGACACGCTTAAAGTCATATATGTAGCATGCGCTTCAACACATACTGGATATAATTAGGGTGGTCGATGTTGTGTTTTCACAGTGTTACTGCCAATGAAATATACTACACAACAAAGAGAGATAGAGAGAAATAGGTCAATAGATTTTAAATTGATTAACAAGTTGGAAGAAAAGAGGAGATAATTTTGACGTATAGTGTATACTTTATGTGCTGGTGTGAAGAGGAGATAATACATCTTTTGTCTTAGAGGTTCCTGAAGTTCATTTTCCAAAGACAGCTTCATACAGTAAATCCCCATCGCACAAATAGCACTCTCTGTGAGTACAGACTGTGTGTCACAGCTTTTAGGAAAATCAATGTTAGAGCCATAACAAGCATAGTGTAGTACGTGTGTGTGTGTGTGTGCGTGTGTGTGTCTATGTGTAAATACCCGAGAGACAAATGTATGCACGCAGTCTTAAAATCTCATTGTCGCAACCACTCGATACATTTCCTCAGCTGAGTCACAATTTGCTAAATCAGTTCTGGTCAATTCGGTTTATAACAGAAGGAGGCAGTGATGTCCTCCAAAATTGTCAGATTACACAATATTGTCACTATTAGTGCGGCGAGTGGAAACACACATTGCTCAGGGGAGGCAGGTACATTTAAGTGGATGATTGCGTTGATCAGTGATCTTCGCTATTTCCTCCACGATACACCAGAAGCCATTCAAACAGTAAGCATATCTGCTAATAATTTGTCATGCCGGAACACACTATATGTAACGCAGCCAATACAGTCCTGATTAACAACAGGCTTACATTAATATTGGGATGAGTGGAAGCAGGCCGTGCAGGCAGTGTATTGTTGCAATCCTTGTGAAGCATCCAAGATGAGCACCGGCGAGCCAGTTTCTCTGTTTCCTCTTGATAGTGTTCATGGTTGACTCACAAAGGACAGCCATCGCTTTTTGTACAAGTGGTTTCAAAGTGGGGAAATCTCCAAACTCCAGAAGTGGCCAACACCTGCTCTGAGTTCAACTTCTGCTGGATTCAAATTCTGCCCTCAGCTCTTCCAAAACATCAACAAATCCTCTGTGGCTGAAGAGCCGCTGACCTGCTTTCCTCGTTCGGCACACCGCTTCGTTCACGTCCACCTGGTTTGTGACTTTGTTTGATTTGAAATCAACACATTCTTATTTATTGGGCAAATCACACCGGCTGGCATGAGACGCTGCAATAGCCAAATTAATGATAATAACATGAAAGTGTGCAGTGTTGCCAGATTGGCCAAAGTTTCCACCTTTTTTAGCAATATCCATTTACTTCAGCAAAAGTAACTCTGGTGTAGATGTTTTGAGGTTACTTGCTACAGCACCTTTTATGTTTTTTTTTTAATTTTTTTTTATATCTGTATTTAGTGGCGGGTTGTTACACACTGAACATTACTGCATTAATCCGTTATCCTTCCTGGGATGGGTGAAGAGAACAGGCAAATAGAGAGCAAGAACTTAAAGAATTAACAAACAAATTACTGAAGTTTGGTAACATGAGTTTAAATATCTGTCTTTAAAGGCAAAATATCAAAAAAACTGTAATAGACGTGTGAATGAGGAGACAATGCGATGGCATGAATGAATAAGTTCATCCATCACACTGGCATAATAAAGAGATCACAGCTGTTTCACCAGTCTATGAGATGAGGTCAATCATTTATTGTACTGATGAGAAAGAGAGAGCGGGAGAGAGAGGGGAAGACACAAGAACTCAATTAAAACTTCACGTTCACGGCTCTCCGCCTCTAAGAGAAGGTCAAGTCATTTCACCCGCTTTGAATGCTAATGGGCAAACTAGCACACGATGGAAAACCCGCTTAGCAGAGACACAATTCTCCGTCGAGTCGATATAAAACAACAGAACAGTGAAAACACTTCACCTTGACTAATGTTTAAGCACCAACGACAGGAGGTGGGAGGGCGAGAGAGGGAGGATTATTTATTGCCTTAACGCTCAGCCTTGAATATGCTGACTTCACTCTGAGTTCCATCAAGTTTTTTATCTGATACCTCCACGGGTGGAGGCGAAGGCACCTGACCGTGCAACATAAATGTTAAACTGAGAGAACTCAGAAACAAAAATGGGGATGTTTGCCTGCAAAGATGCACTGTGTGCTGAAAATGTCCTTAACTCTGTTGTATACAGGTTGGACAAGAATTTAAAGCTCCTAATGAAAAATAAGGGGAAAAAACAGAGACATGAAGGCTTTCTCAATGACATTTAGCGAGCTCCCAGTTTTCAGTCACTGTCAGCTTCTGAGTCTCCGTGGGGCATTTCAAGGCCCTCCAAACATGTTTTTGGACATTATAACAGACTAGTTATGCACAGTCAGATCGTGTTATTCAAGCTCAGATTTCCTGGACACAACTGCTCAAGAACTGGTTTGAATCCTCTCAGACCGGGTGTTGGAGAAGCATGATTCTGCAAACTCTTTTAAAAAAAACGACAAAAATAAAATGTATAACCAGTTTTAGAGAAATTCCACGTTTCTAGAAGGGTCACATTTTTTCAGTCTGAAAATTAGAAACACAGACCAATGACGTCCCTGCAAGAGGCGCATTAATCTGTTGTCGACTGATTTCTTCCACGGCCCTGCACAACGACAATAAGCGAGGCCGGATCACAATGGAATCCATTTATGTTTGTAAAATAGAGAGCAATTCTGCACAGGAGGTGTCTCTTAATACAGGTACCCGTCCTTCTTGTCAGTATCACCACGACTTGCTATTGCTCCGCGTAAGTTCCTGTGTAATCTTTTAAATACCTAGAAATGAAAATTCTGATGCTGTACCATGTTATACGCGTAGCTACACTGGCTGCTTAATAGCTTGTGTCTGTCTGGACACACTGTGCTGGAAAAGCCTGTGCACAGCTGCCCCATGGACTGGAGATGAACACTGCCATGAGCGTGTGTTTGTGTGTACATGCGAGGAAGAATGTGAACGTACTTGTGTCCGTGTGAATTGTGTGTGTGTGTGTGTGTGTGTGCGTGCACATGCGCTTGTTAGTCTAGTGGTTCTTTAATGAAGCATGAAATATTGTGCCTTTCTGCAACACGCCTTTCCTTCTGTGCTAGTTACTGACAAACACAGCGAGGGCTGGATTTCTTATGCAGAAAATAGCCTGCTAACTTTCTTTTCTTTTTTTTTTTTTTTTGCTGGGTGCAATGTGTCCTCAGGCATTCTCACATCTCGCCGTGTTGCATCACAGAATATTTAGCTGATGCTAGCTTTGTTTGTTTGACTCAGTTTCCTCATTCTGACATAAGGGATTCACAGACCCTGGTAGCATAATCTGTGCATATGGTTATCAGTCAGAGTGGAAGAGGGAGAGCGAGGGGGAGGGAGGGAGAGAGAGAGAGAGAGAGAGCAGGTCAGATGGCATATTTTATAAGAAGACGAATGACGAGTATGGAAGGTGACATTTTAAAGCAGTGTGTGTGCATGAACTGTTAAAACACTGTTGAAAGAGTGCATGTGAGCAGCTACATGCTGGTTTTCAATGACTTCTCTGTGTGCGTCTGAATGTCCTTAAATTTAACTGGTAATCTCTACTATTTAACGAGTCCATTACAGGCTTACACTGCATCCTATCTGGTGTCAATCCTCATTAATTCAGTCTAAGTCATTAGCCTGCGTCGTTAAATAATTACCTACCGAGCAAAAAGACACTGAACTTGATTAAACGCCCCATTCAGAATTAAACATTGTTATTTTAGCTGCAGTTAAGTAACAGGAAAGTGGCGGTGATGCCGGGGCTAAAGAGCAAGCCATTTCACGACCTTACCTCAGAATGTTTTGAATAACACATCGTGTGCACAGTCCTAGCAAAGGTAAAGTGTTAATATTCAGACATTTCTGCATTCCAGGAGCGTGATAAACAACATTTGGCTCCGTTTTATGTACAATTTTTGGGAAGACACATGGAGAGAAGCGTAGTCTTGTGGTATGCGCCCTCTTTAAGGGAAACGAATTAGAAAACAAATCAGAACATTTATTGGAGTGTTGCAGGGCCAGCATCAATTCAATGTATACGTCAGTATAATTAAACCGTTATAGTTCGGTTGTACACTGGAGCTTCTTCTTTTGGCCCCAGCTTCACTGGACTTATGCAAAAGTTATGTGCTTAAGGGACAGCGTGTCACCTCCCACCTATTTTTTTTATCATCTAGTCTGGCAACCCGTCAAACATTTTTAGCATCAAACCTTCAGGCCACAAACCATCTGCTTTGATTGATTGATTTGGTCCATTGCACCAAAATTGCATTGCTCTGCTTTGTAAATATGCAGTAGTCTCTGCTCGTTGACTTTGATTTTATCATTTTAGCTGTTGGTTTTACTCTATTTGTAACTTCCTGTTTTATCAGTTTGATTTTGATCTGATCATCTTTTTAGTCTTGCCTTCCACTTTTATTCTCGCCTTCTTTCTGTAGCGTTTATTTCTTTAATCATACATACCTGTATCAAGGCAGATTGTAATCCATCTGCCTTTACTGTAAAGCACTTTGGGTCAGTTCCTGTTGTTTTTAAATGTGCAACATATATAAATAAACTGACTTGACTTCTCAAAGAAAACATGGCTAACCTGTTCTTTACGTAGTTTCCAATCAATTGGAAATTTAGCCTCTACTCTTGCAACTACAATCACGCCAGTTACAACACCCTTAAGCGTATTTTGACTTACATTGGTTATCAACACACTCATATTTCATATGAAAAGTAGCATCCACACATAAATGACAAAAAGTTCACTAACAAGCTTCCAGAAATCTGCAGGAGCTCAACTGGAAGCCATTAAAGCGTAGCAAAGCCGAACTTGTTTTTGGCCAATTACAGTGTTTAAAAGATACGGGACAGGTTATACATGTTTCATTTGGCATCGATTTTCCTTCCCAGGGTGCAACGGTGTACCTAAATTAGCTGAGACTGAGCAAATCACAGGTTGGCCAGTTTCTAATGTTTTAGCTGTCTGCAGATCCTTGCAGCATGTAGAGGAAAGATGTGAACATGAGTGACTCTCGGACAGATGGCTCTCTAATGTCACTCAAGGAACAAATGACTTTGTCTCAAACAGCTGGTGTGTGGTAGCTCTGCACAAGTGTCTGACCGTGAGTGTGTGTGTGTGTGTGTGTGTGTGCGTGTGTGAGGGCACAGGCAGCAGAGGGTCATCACCAGATGGCACACACATGCATACACACCAATTAATATCAATGTATTAAATATGGAAACAAACTCATTCGTGACCACACACTCCTTATTCTTCATTCATCTAATAAGTCATCCTACTGCTCTCCCACATCTGTGGGTGTCTGAAAGGAAACAAACTGAAAGCGTTTATGAGTGTGCGATCCTGTTGAGCACAGAAATACACAAGTGTGCACGTGCACACACACACAAACATTGTGTACAGTGGAGGCAGCAGGTTTTTTCTGGCTTGGCTGTTAACCAATAACCTGCAGGGAGGTAAACAGCCTCTGAATGGAGGATATGGAAACCCCTCCACAGGAGACCTTGTGTCTGGCCTGATAACAGTGTGTGTGTGTGTGTGTGTGTGTGTGTGTGTGTGTGTGTGTGTGTGTGTGTGTGCAAATGTGTGAATAGGGTGGGGCTTTTAATGCCCACCACCCGATTAGAAAACATATGGGTCCATCATGATCATTAGCTACTTGGCCCGCATTTAATCCATGCACACGTGAGCACATGCATACATGGAATTACACACACACACACGCATGCACACACACACACACACACTAGCACAAACCCAAAAGCGAAAGCACCTGATGCCCTGACACCAGTTCATTCCTATTATCATGTGCAACTCCCACATGTCGGCTGTGATTTCTGAGATTGATTCACACACACACACACACACACACACACACACACACACACACACACACACACAAATAGCTCACATACAGTACATGCACCCTCAAAAACACATGCACACACACAGATAAACAGACATAGATTCACCAGTGTACACAAGGGCATGCACACACTCTGATGCATTACACAGACACACAAGCACTCGCAGCAAAGGGATAATGAGAGAGGTGAGAGGTCTGAAATTGAGCTGAGGTACACTGGGGCCTGAACATTGTGGCCTTGTGTCACTTTAACCCCCCCAGAACAGATACTGAGATAGAAAACAGCCCTGGAGAGCAGCACAAACACCTTCATTACTCTCTGTGTCTCAGCTCCCGTCCCTGAGATCCTGTTAGTCTCTCCCTCTCATTGTTTCCCACTTCTGCATTCTCTCTGCTCTAATCTTTCCAACTTCTGGCCCTCTTCTCTCCTACTCTCCTGTCCTCCTCCTCCTCTACCAGCTTTTACAATTTGATCTGTAGCTTCTCAGTGTGGAGCAGTGCAGTGGCAGCATCATTTGTCATCCTCTGCAGAGGATCACACTCACACACACAAATTTAAGTCCTATAAACACCCCAGTGAGTTAAGAAATAATAAAGTTGACATAAAAGTTCAAAAGTCTACACAGTTTTCTGGCAACAGATGACAACTTTGTCTTAAAAGTTGAAGGCGATACACCTTGCTTTAGGATAAACAAACAACTAGAAGAAGCACAAATGTTCTTTCACTGCAGTGGTGTGCAGCATTATCATGCACAACACTTTATCTTTAAATAATCATTTCCTTCAAATCACAAAAAAGATCTTTTCCATGTGCCCTTACTGGTATCTACCCCTGCAGATGGTGAGACAGATTTTGTTTGAAGTCTTTTTAGACATCTGAGACTTCTGCCGACACCGCTGTGCAGCGGAGGTGAATTTAGTTTGAGATGCAAACAATTGAAAAGTGACATTTGAAAAACTCTCTCAAGCAAATTCTTTCCAACCTGCATCGGCAGATACCAAGAATAAATCTTTTCAGTTGGATGAACTAACCCTTTACTCTTTTCTTGTGATGATTTAAACACAATTCACACTTAGCCATTGCCAAAATGTGCCAAATACTTACCATATGTGGGTATTACTAATCCGTAGACATTTCTGAGCTCAAACAGCGAAAAACATCCAAATGAAATTTAATAATGTGTTGGATTTTCACTGCAGCTTGAAGATTCAAAATTCATTATGTGATGCACAAGATGCTACCTCCAATATGTATAAAGTTCAAAGACATTACACATTAAAAATAACTTCATAATAACAACTATCTATATTATGAACCCTTGTGATGTAATGTATACACAAACATTACACCTCTGTAAAGTGTTGTCATCCCCATCCCCACACTTAGGTGGACAAGTTATAATGCAACCCAAATGCAAATGCAGCACTGCAAAACAGCATTAAATCAGCACTGCTCTGACTCATCCCAGCACAAAAATGAAAGAAAAAAAATGACACTATAAGTTCCCCCTGTGTAAAATTTATTGCAAATGCAAAGCTATTAGTGGAGTGAATTAGATTTGTACAGGTGTTCATGATGTTGAGTTATTGTGCATAATGATCTTGTCCTGTACCACCGGCCCCCATGGCACTTCCTGTGCTGTTCCATTAGAATGCTGACAATAAAAGCTACAGAAAACTACACTACTTTCCAGGAGCTTATTTATGCCACCTCTAACTGCAGCCAAGCAATGCAGCCGGCACAGTTCATGATTTAGAAATCAAAGTGGTGTACTTCACATTATAGTATCCTCTGAGGTGGAGCAGTGGAGCAAACAGAAGTGGACAGGGCTGTGGTGCTGTTATTGATGGGGGGCAGCATGTTGTAACATGTTAAAATCAAGGACAGCTGATACAGATGAAAGTGGATCGGTATACATTTGACAGCCAGCAGTCAGAGAAGTATGACTGAAAAGCATTCACAAGCATGCAAATTTTCCGCAAGTCAATATTCACAATTACACATTTTGGATATTTTGTAAGACCAAAATTATGCAAGCTAGTATTCATATTTAAAGCGATCACAAATGGAACAATGACTGGAGCCAATGGTGCCTTTGCTTATGTATGTTGATTGCATACAGACATGCACACAGCGTAGCACCTTACACATAGATTTATGTGAATACATACAAAAACCTGTTTGTAACATCTTCAAAATGGCTTTGAAATGCCTTTGAGAGACAGTCAATAGCTGGAGATAACCATTCGAAACAGCTTGAGAGGAGCTCTGCAAAGCGAGTGGGGTGAGGTTTAATCCAGAGGCTGCTGGTGGTTGATTGAGTATACAGCTCAAAGGGAGACAGCCAAGTGGACATGGAGGTTTTCTTTCGAGACGTCACAGCCCTCTGAGGAGCTGGTGTGAGAGTGTGTGTACATAGATGAACAAATGTTTTTTTTAGGATCAAGGACCAGAGCTCCTTTCCGCGCTAACGACACACAAGCCAAGCACACATGGCCAGAATTAAAAACCACAGCGATAGTAGTGTGTTTGTGCAGGTGATGCTGCTATGTGCAAAGCCTGAATTGTAGCATCATCACTCATATTCAAGGTTGAACCAAAGTCAAACTACACGGCAAATGGTCAAATGTAATTTTCTGGCATTAACAAAAGCTGGCTGAAGTGCTGTTTGTCCTATCACAGAGCTAATGTGGCTTTAAGATCAAGTATATGCAGTAAGTTTAAGACTAAAAATTGAGTAGAGCCTACATGAAAAACCAACCAACTTCATTAAAGTCAGCATATGAATTACATTAGACCTGATTAAACTGAGTCAAATTTAAGAACAATGCAGTGAAAACTGAATTTCTTCGACTATAGCAATAACCAAATGCTTTAACTCATTCCTGCTAGTATCTATAACACAGGAGTATAATTGTAAGCAATGTTTAAACTTAAACAGGTAAACATTGTCAACAAAATCAGAGGAAAATCTCTGAGACTTGAAGAGACACAGACAGGTCACCTCTACTTTGAACTTACTTAGCTGTGTGCGCCTATACATTAAGTGAGTGGGTAAACATACACTATATGTACATATGCTCTTCTGGGAAGGCTTTTTACAAGTTTTAGGAGTGTGTTTATGGGAAAGCACATTTGTGAGGTCAAACACTGATGTTGGACGAGAAGGCCTGGCTCTCAGTCTCCGCTCTAATTCATCCCAAAGGTGTTCTGTCGGGGTGAGGTCAGGAGTCTGTGCAGGCCAGTCAAGTTCATCCACACCAAACTCTCTCATCCATGTCTTTATGGACCATGCTTTGTTGCTTTGCTGGTGCACAGTCATGTTGGAACAGGAAGGGGGCCATCCCCAAACTGTTCCCACAAAGTTGAGAGCATGGAATTGTCCAGAGAACGCGTCTCCACTGCTCCGGAGTCCAGTGGTGCCGCGCTTTACACCACTGCATCCAACGCTTTGCATTGCGCTCGGTGATGTGTGGCTTGGATGCAGCTGCTCTGCCATGGAAATGCATTCCATGAAGCTCTCTCTATGCACTGTTCTTGAGCTAATCTGAAGGCCACATGAAGTGTGGAGGTCAGTAGCGATTGACTCTGCAGGAAGTTGGCGACGTCTGCACACTATGGAATTCACTGAGCTCATAAGAGCGACTCATTCTTTCACAAATGTTTGTAGAAGCGGTCTGCATGCCTTGGTGCTTGATTTTATACACCTGCGGCCATGGAAGTGATCGGAACACCTGATTTCAATAAATTGGATGGGTGAGTGAATACTTTTGGCAAATATAGTGTGTTGGACTGCTGCCTTTATGGCACAGGCAGTGTTTAAGGATAGGTTGATATATTGATCTGGTGCATCACCATTGTGTTATCTGTATTTATTTAATGTATTAAATTATGATTTATTTGGTTAATTTAGAATTATTTTGGGATGTTTTGCAGATTTTTCAATATAATTACTGCGTAACTTTAATATGATAAATCCAGTTGAAGTGTAAAAAACGTAATGAGTGAGGATTGAACATCTCCGACTTCTGTCAAATAAACACTGTGATCTACAGAGTTGTAAGATGCCTTTCATTATTTCAGGCTTTAACAACTAGGAGCATATTTTATCAGCGCAATGTGCCAAAAAAAAAAAAAAGTGTTGACACACAAAGGATTCTGTGTGTGTGCATGAGTTGTTGCTATGGTTACCAGCACAAGTTTGTGTGAGAGTGAGAGGGAGAGGGAGAGCGAGAAACAAGTGTGCACAGGCTATTGTTTATAGTTTCTGAATATATGCATCAATAATCACGCGGCAGTAAAGATTCAGAGGAGACAAGATTCATTCTCACAGTAAAATTCCTTCTCATTACGGTAAATCTCGGGAGGTGTAAATGTGTGAATCATGCTTTCACACACAGACACAGTGCACACACACTGTGGAGCTTAATGAAACCATGGTGAATTATGCATACTACTACATGTCTGCAGGAAATCAATAAAATAACTATTTGATCTATATACTGTTTCGCTGAGGGATAAGTAAGAAACTGGAAACACGTACAATATGTGTATACGACATGTTGCTGTATTCTTAGAAATGAGAGTGAGATTGAGGAAGAGCGAGGAAGAAAGAGGTGCATATGCCTTGACAGGATCATCCACTAGCGTACAGTGCACAGCATGTATGTGTGTGTTCTGGATTGTATGTGTGTGTGCTGCTTTTACCTGAGGCAGCCTGTAGCATTGCGCAGCACCTGGGAGGTATGAAGGTGGAGCTTGCGGTCGTCATGGTGATTGGGGGAGGAGTCCCAGTTAGAGTGGGGTATGATGACGCTATTGGTCAGAACAGCCAGGGCGTCCTGGATGATGGGCATCTTCAGAGCGTCACATGACGACAGGTTCCATAGCACACCTGCACACACACACAAGCAGAAAGGAAGTTGTTGATGTTTACATTATTCTGCAAATAATAATCATAAAGGGTGTTCCAAAGCAAACACAAAGTAATCATTTGAATTGCAAACTGAATTGCACGTGTCTGCTAACTCAAGAGAGCAAAAGCTTATGCACACCTGTGGCTCGCCAGGAGCGCAGGAGGAGACCATAGGTTAGGGTTAGGTTATCTGTTATCTAATAACCGTTATCAGGTTATTTTTTTAAATAAAAAAAATAAATGAAGGTCTGTGAACCAAAAAGTCATTATTAAATATGTCTGATTGCAAGTGATGAGGTCTGTGTGACATGTCTAAATTACATTACATTACATAAATGTAATCATGATCGTTGGTTTTCCATTTGTCAAAAGAGGAAATCAAACTCTTTCCAAGTAGCGCTCATGAAGCATAAAACTGATCTTTATGTGTTCTGGCGAAGCTTTCAAACCTGATGGAATATAACTACTAAAAAGGTAAAACTCTCAAAAAGACTTCTTATTCATACAGTATCTGCTCAGGATATACAGCAAAAGCTGTGTAGTTTTAAATGTCCGAGCTGCAACGCTAATGATGCCAGTAAACCAGAATGCAGCTTCGTTTCAGGACTAAATACAAGGATGCATACAATTCATACAATTATTACTTGACAGGTTTGTGTTCTGCATTTACGCTCAGTTAAATACATTTAGCTGAACAGAACCACAATTTTATCATGTGTTTTTCTGTACAGGGTTTCCTACAGCGCACAGTGATTCACAACTTTTTCTGTCTCGTCCTATTAATGCTACTGTCAAATCTGCGTTCTCAGAGCACAGCTAAGTGAGGACAGCACTCTTCTCCACTTTGCTTTTTCACCCCGTCGTTCTCGGTCAACCTTCCGCGTATCATTCATGAACGCATATTTTATGGAACATTAAAGCAAATGGCTCCACTACCAGAGATGTCACAGGCAATGCATTTGGCTGTATTTTGTCAGGTCAGCGCAGTTGAAACCTGTCCTCCTGATTAGTTTAAAACAACCCAAACCTACTGCATAATAATAATGATATCGGCCAGACCTTTCTACTGTACTGGAACATTACAAATGAAGTGTCGAGGTACTTTAGGACTGGCAATGTGGGAAGAAAATGACTCCTCATTTTTATCACCTTTGAGAATGCCGCCCACTCTTTTATTCTGGAATCCGACTCCACAATCTACCTGATACTTGTGATTTCCGAGGAAATTAATTAGTTTGTTGGTCCAGGCAGAATGCCAGCTGCCCAACCGGTGCATCATTTATCACACACTGTGCGGTGGAGAACACACACATATATACACAAATACACTCCAAGCATATGCAGCGATATATAGTCGATGTACGTAACAATATGCACATGGCCACGAGTTGGCAGAAAAACTTGCATGTTTGTATGTACACAAGGATACTTTCAATCACCTACAAGGACACACATACTGTACACACATAGAGTCACATGCATTTTACTTAATCATATACAGCATGGCCCCACACACACACACATGCATGCACGCACGCCTGCGCACATGCAGGTGCACACACATATTTTCCTTCTTCTTGTCAGATGGAATACCAGATGCCTCTTTGCAGACCGGTGACAGCAGTAGCCTTGTTGGTCAGCTGTGACACACTCATGCACACGCACAAAAACATGTCAAAGAAACACACACACACACACACACACACATGCATGCGCTCACACTAACACACACACAGGCTTCATCAGCATTCTCGTATTCTTAATATGCTAATTAGTTCCCACTGTTTGCACTGGTCATCCCTACCAAGAGAGCAAGAGATGAAAAAAAAAACAGATACGGTAACAAACAATGAGATAAAAATGTGCGAAACAGAGGGCGACAGAGATGAAAGACACAGAAATAGAAAACTAATGAGAGGGGAAGAGAGCTGGAGGAGCTGAGTGATGGTTTGGGAGACAGGAACAGATTGAGACAACGGAGGAGACATGCAACACGGTTTTAATATGACAAACTATAAAAAGCTGCAGTGTTGAAGGTCACCATCTCTCATGGATTCGGTGTCAGGCTCCAGATGTCACAGGTCCCAGATGACAGATGTCATTCATTTGCACAGTTACCACACAAATAAAATACGGGCACCACTCAAGCCATCCTGTGCTCTGTGCCCAATGGACTGTGTTCATAGAGGCTGTCAGGCGGCTAAAAGATGTCCTGTTCATTCCACGATGCAATATGCACAATCCAATTTTTGCTTGGATCTTGTTAGATGTGAACGGGAATGAAACATAAGGGCGGCAGGGAGTTAGACAGTAGTGATTACAGATACTGTCAGTCATGTGATATGACATCAACACTGAAGTTGAGAAAGACACTGAAATCCTAAAAGCTTCAGGAAGGTTGCTAAACTCCGACCTCCAACCTGGAGCAAAAAAGACTGAAAAACATACCAAAAAACATACAAATCTTGAAGCCTGCACTGAAAATGATTCTACAGAATTTGCTCAACTTGTGTCAGGCTTATATGACAACCAAAAAAAAAGGTAAAAGTTGGAGATCAGGTTGTGTCACTAATAATGGATATGAGTTAGGCTGCACTTAACTGAAACACTGCGCACAAAAGTGCTGTGGAGGCATTGGGTGTTGACAAGCAGCCAGTTTTGCGTCGCCAACAGCAACGCCGGGCTCGATGCCTTACAGTATGCTGAGCTAGTGTCAGTCATAATGACAGTCTGCACATGACAGACAAAGGGATGGGAGGAAAATCAGGCCAAGAAGAAGACAGGGATGGAGAGAACGATGAGAAAGGGAGAAGAACATTAAAAAATAGCAGATGCTATAATGGAAGGAGCAAAAAAAGACGGGACACGTCAAAGCAACTAAGGAACAGAATGGTTAATTCCTAATTGAACTCATTCTCCTCAAATAAAACTAGTACAGTTCTAATACAAACACAAGTAACAAAATGTTATTGTGAGAACAGAAAGAGAGGAAAACAGAGGAAGGAAATAAATGGGAGTCACAGAGAGAGAGAGAACATGGTCCAAGTATAAAACAGGTGCAAGTGAAAAGACAAAGAGATTAAAAAATATGAGTGTGAGAAAAGTTGAAAAAAGAAGGTGCGATAGAGAGTGAAAGAGGACAAAAATGTGTGTGTGTGTGTCTATGTGTGTGTGTGAGACTGAGACAGCTTCAGAGGACAAGAAGAGGAGGGTGATAATAAGGCGATGACCTTGTATGTTGTTTGGCAGCAATCAAGTGCTCACACTCAGTATATGTGAGTATGCGTGTGCGTGTGTGTGTGTGTGCGTGTGTGTGGGAGCGTAGCAACATTTGCCTTCACTTTCAATAATCAGCCTCTTGTTTCACATCTCGAGCCTCTGTCATTCCTCTCAATCCCTCTCCTCTCATGGGCTCGTCTCAAACCAAGGCAAAAGCTCAAACATCCACAACAACGCGCACGCACACAAACAGGCAAACACTTCACTTAGAAACCTCAGAGCTTTCAAACATCTCTCTCTCTCCCTGTTCCTCAGTTTCGCACGGTGTCGGCCCGTTTCTCAAGTGGCGAGGGTGTGATTGCAATCACGTTAAAATGGTGCTGTCTCTGATGAGCCGACGCTGGCTCGCGAAGAGGGCGCTCTGTTGTCTTTCTTTGGCCTCTCTGGCCAGCGAAACACACACGCATGCACGCACGACACACACGAACGGTGTGAGACGGTGGGGTTATGATGTGAACTTTTTGGCAGCCAGGAGGTGAAGATTGAGCAGAAGGAGGGAGAAACACAAAGGAATAGACTTCTCAGTGTTTTCTGGGGCAAGGACACTGTGTCTGCAGTCTAACATTGGCCAGATTCAAGGCTGACGCGCGCGCACACACACACACACACACACACACACACACACACACACACCTGCCTGCTCTAGAAATATAGATATGTAATGGTTCACTAAGCCCAGTGTCCTTATGGGTAGAACATCAGGTGACCAACACAACAAAATGACATCATACAGGAGCCTTTGTGTGTGTGTGTGTGTGTGTGTTTTCTTCCCTCCCCTCTCTCTGTCTTTATCTCTTTTTCCCCCTCCTGCCACGAGCTCCCCTCAGACGCTTGACGGACAGTTTCCTAGGAGCCGGGTGGTTTGGGGAAACGGGGAGATGATTGCATGAATTCATGAATAAATGAGAGTATGACTCGTAAGGGGAGAGTGAGGCCTGTTCCGCCTCGAGTGGCGATGTTTTATTAAACAGCCTTCATCCGTGTGACTCCATGTGAATTAGTTAGCTGCGGGGTCAGAACCTGCTGATGAGTAAAGCCAAAGACGACAAATGACACGGCTAATGTGTCTACGAACATCTGTGAGTGAAAAATCAAAAAAGAAATATTGGTATTGGATGAAGTTACAGGTGGCAGTGGGTTAACAATTGCTGACTTGATCCCGGGGTCATACAACTTCTCATCCTGCGGTAGGATTGTGGAAAACATTTGTCAGCACTAGGTTGAGTCCTGCATTGTGGGTAAACTGTCGCTACCTGTGCCCCAAACAGTGAAAATGCAACAGAGAAATTTCTGCAGGACACTGACAATTTTATAGCTTGGTAGCAGCGGCAAAAAAGTCATCCTGCTGAAGGCATCCTGTTTCCCCACAGGAATCCCTGTAATGACTCTGATGGAGCTCTGTCCTCGAGCATTTTTGCAAGAAGGTTACGAGCTTTGACTTAAATTAAAGCGGCTTTGGCGAGCACTATAACAGTAGTGGGGACATGGAGATTTTGACATCTACACGGAGCAGTGATTCCTGCCTTGAAGCAAAAGCGACCATGGTGAAGAATTTTCCAGCAAAGGACGGCAGCAGTGTTATTCGACTGTGTTGGTTTGCTGCTAACACCGTCAGCTTGCAGAAGCAGAAAGGTGCTGGTCACTTCTGTACACATGTGCTTCTCGCTGTGACGGCTTTCAGACTCAAGTTTCAATTTGCATAATGTTAAACAGAATCAGTGGACGGAATATCAATCAGCACTTAAAGACATTAGCCAAAATGTGTCCTGCTTTTGACAAAAAAAAAAGGGTTCGAAATTGAAGATGTTTGTGCAAATGCCCTCATTCCGAACACATGACTTTGCTGAGCAGTAATTTCTCAGCTCAGCGACCATTTCAGAGCAGGCAGCAGCAGCTGCAGCAGGGTCCATGGTCCACTGCTCAAGGTGAGCCCATGAGTCAGGATAGCATCTCCTATTGACACCCAAAGCCTCTGCATCGACCACACTTTAACTGACAGGCCCGGAAGCCTTGACTTCGTCCTATCTAGCTCACGCTGAGACCCAGAAAGCCAATAAAGCTTGTCTAAATTTAAACTTCAGAACCAAGCGGGAGATAGGGTGAATTGTTGAGGGAAGGTTTTTCCGGTCGTCCAAACAAAAAAGCAAACAAACAAAAAAAAAAAACAACGTATGCTTGTCTCATTTCCCCAAACCTAAACAGACTCTTTAATCACAGAGAATAGGGAAGTGCTTTGACAAAGCTGACAACACAGAGGCAGTAATGAGGAGGCTGATTTGTTATGACTCCTTTTTTTGGAGTCCAGCAGTTGATGATTGTCTATTGATGTAATCCGAGTATGCACCACTACCCCTGATGAACCTCTGGTGGTCACCAACTGCCATTTACTTGCTTTCATATCACTACCAATTAGTAATGAAGGTCAACCTTTGAGGAGAATGCAGTCTGGCAGAGCAATTGATCCAATGCCTTCTTGCTACATATCAGGGCAGAGGAGCTAACAAGGGTTGGATTTTTTAAAATGCTAATGAACTATTTATTAAAGCAGTGGTATATGCACCAATGGCCTGAGAGAGGAGTTGTGACACATTGACATCTGGTAGCTACCCATCACACCTACAGTCCAAAGCATTTAGAGGTTCAGCCCAACAGCACAAAATGTCTCTTCATAACTTTCTTGCTTTCAGTTTTCCAGCCACTACAAGAATCTCAACCAAAAATCTTTCTCATACTTTTTGCGACCTAAGTTTACTCTCCGTTAAAGTTTTTTTTTTTAAGCTGGAAATAGCTTTACAACCAGTTCAGTGAGGCCTAGATTATAAGAAAAAAAATTCTGCATATATACATACAGTATGTATATAGTTACTGGTTCTCCATGCCTGTATGCCATGGAAATAATATGAACACACACAACTTGTACCACTGTGCAAAAACTTTTAGCAAAATTGCCACATTAAATTAAAAATGTGTCAATGGCCAATGCGGCATGAAAAGAAATTTAATACATTGTACACATTCTCTCTATTTCTACCAAAAAAACACTTAAAGCACATGCCTAATTGAATTGCCGAGTAATTACACAGTAACAGTTTCAAGTGGTGAATTACAGCTCCGGCAGGGTGTTCCGCGAGGCAAATGAAGATAGACTTCAAAATGTAGTTGCAGTGGCATGAAAGCAGTCGAAATGTGGAGTTCTATGCTAAGTGCCAGAGTAAACAGACAACAGGGTAGAGCCATGCATGACACTGATTCACTCAGCCAGCAGCAGTGAGAGCCAGACAGAAAAGGGCAAAGACAGGAAGAGTCAGGGAAAGGGAAGATAGAATTTCACAGTGAGTGTGTGTGCGCGTGAGTTTGTGTGTGTGTGTGCGTGTGTGTATGGGTTTGTGGAAGATGACTATTTATAAAAGTCAGAGCTCAAAATGCAGTATGACCTGCGGTGCATTTAATTTGTTAATCTGCTTATGGACCACACACGAACACACACACACACACTCCATGTGCAAGCAGTGTTTTTAATCTCACTCTCTGCAGCACTGTACTGATGTTCTTCAAGGTGCCAGTACAGTATATCCCTATAGGCGAAGTCCAGTGACTGTCACCACTGACATGTGAGGCTCAACACTACATGCTCATTCTGTGAATTTTGATAGGTGCACTTTTTTAAAATTTGATTATTTTCCCTTGCTACTTTCATCTTTCCTCCCCATGCTGAGTCAGTCCTCCTAACCCTCTTCTTCATCCTTCCTACTAATCACTGTTCTCCCATTCTTCCCCCTCTTCCTCACTGCCTTTCTTCCCATAGCGTTTCACCGTCTTCAATACCAATATCTGGTCTGAGGAAATGAAGTCACAACTTCCATCTTCCATCCGCTCTCTGCTCAGAATTTCCTCCTTCTCCATCCACCTGCATGTCTCTAACTGGCCTTGCCTTTCAAGCTTTATTTCCTGCCTCCGTCCACTCTGTGACAGCGGCGTCATTAACATTGAAAAGGTCAGGAAAATATAACACTTCCTTCCGTCCTTCCTGGGCCGTTATCAGTATGCCAGGGGTCTGTAAAGGGAGACACAAAAGTCCTCGCTGGCGTGCTGGTTGTCATTGTTGTGATCCAATGAGCCCCCTTCTCCCGAGTGACGAGAGCGAGTGACCTATGGGGATGGCTGTCTGAGCGTGCACGTGCGCGCGTGTGCTTGAAGATGTGCTTCGTTTCCCCGCTGAGGGACAACGGGGTCAGAGGTCAAATTGAACATGAGAGCGGCGCAACGACTTTATCTCGCTACGTGTGTGCATGTGCGCATGTGTTATGTGTGTGTTTGCGCTCGATCCGGAGTGTGTATGAGTGAACGACAGCGATTGCGCTTTATCTGTATGAGCGTCAACATGTCTTATCTCAAGGCAAACGTGGCGCAACAAAGAGGGCTTCTGTCTGAGCAAAGAGGGAGAGAGAGCACCGGTGATACAAGGGCAGGTGCACACGGCCGTGCTAAAATGCGATGCGAGACGCTGAACCACATAGAAGGCCGGCATGTAAATGGATAAAGGAGAGAGAAGAAAGGTGTGAAGAGGAGAGGGAGCGCCGAGAGAACATGGGTCAAGGTTTGGCAATCTTGTGTTCTTTAATTGCATGCCAGGGAGAACTGCGCATTGGAGCAGCTCCTATTCTGCCAGCATTCATGTCCACACCAATCACAAGCCACAGCTCACCCGATTCATATAAATTGTTGCCTGTGTGTCTTTGCAATGAATGAGACACTGATTCTTACTTCCTGAATTTCAGTTGCATCAGAGAATCCCCAAGCACGGGCACCCACTAGCACACAGAGCGGTCCATCATTACTGCCTGTCCTGAGGCTGCAGAGCCGATGTCATGCCAGAAAATAACTGGCTGCAATATTTAGATTACATATATGCTTCAGTTTGTGTCTGTGTGCGAGTGTTAAGCAGAGAGGGACGCACTGCATGTGTTCATGTTTGCTGCAGCACTTAAGGGCCTCTGGAAGAATATTAAATTCTTGTGGGAGGCATATTGCAAAACTATTTCAGGAGAAACGGAGATCAAATTATATCAGCTCATGTTAAGTCTGTGTGCTAAGGTGGGTGTTAAAATTTAATCTATAAATCTTTTGCCTACAAAGATACTTGTGCGCATCTCCACAATATGCACATCTGAGTGTGTGTGCATGTGCATTTCTAAGCCTGGGCGCGTGGGCGTGTGCACTGCTGTGTGCGTGAGTCTCCAGCGCACTAGCTAACTTGCGCTGCTCGTGCCCACAAGGCGAAAACAAGACTGACCAGTGATTGTAAAACACCACTCTTGCTGGACTCGAATGTTGGATGGACACGCTTTTTGGGGTCGTATGTGCGCGCCCACGCAGAAAACACAGATCCAAACGTGAGCTGCATTGCAACTAAACCATTTTAAAAAAATAAGTTGAGACACTTCTCAAGAGAAACGATGTTTAAAAACACTTGGCTGCCTCTTCTGCATTCTTATCCTTCTATCAGTGCATTGAGAAGAACTCTGATTGAATATCAAATATTATTGGCATCCGAAGGATCTCGAGATGAACAGCCTTGGTTCCTGCACAGTGAATAGTAACCTTTTCTGAAGAATGTTCTTTCAGTCAAAGTTAAATATGTAAACTGTAAAATCACTCAGCTAAAACTACCGGCGCTGTCAAGGCCAAATCAGAGCAGGATTCACTGCGGGTATGCGGTATGTAAAATGTGTGTTTGTTCTTCGGAATGTGTGCGCACCTCCAGTATGTGTGTTTAAGTAGGTATGAGTCATAACCGGGTACCAGAGTATTAAATGTGAATTTACCGAATCTAGATAATTCAAAAGAGTCACAGGAGAAATCAGCTGCACAGTTGTCTACTAACGTCACGAATCAAGAAGTACAATTAGATAAACTAATGACACGAAGAAACAACAACAAAAAAAAGAAAGATCTTTTTTCCTTTTCCTGCTCTGTCTGAAACGTTCTTGCAATTTTTGGATCGTGCTGGTAGGTTTTGCAGAGGTTTATCAAATTACCCAGATTTAGTGTAGGTGTGATGCTCGCATCTCCACATATCAAATTCTATACACACACATACTCACACACACACACACACACACACATACCCACACCATTATAACCTCTCCTCAGGCCATAGAAGCAGAGCCATGCTGGAAAATAACTGCAGCTACAGGGAGGTGAGGTGTCGGTTTGTTACAGATACTGTACCTGTGACCAGCTCTCTGATTTCCACGTCTCCAGTCTTCCTCAGCAGCCGGACCAAGGCGGGAATCCCCCCGCAGTTCTTCAGGGCCACTTTGTTCTCGTCGTTGGCCTTGCCGTACACCAGGTTCCTCAGGGCCCCGCAGGCGCTGCGGTGAACCTCACTCATCCTGTGGTCCAGGAGGTCGACCAGCAGCTGGATGCCTCCCTGTCTGCGGATCTGAGGATAAAAAAAAAACTATATGAAATAAATAATGTACTTGAACTTTGTACTTAAATAAATTAAATATAGTAAACAAAGAAAAAAAATCCAATCACTGATAAGTACATAGACTCAAATTGATGCACACTCATACACAAAGTCTCTATTCTTCTACTATCTTATACTAAAATTAACAACCGCCCACAGAAAATGCTGGTGGTCCACAGCTTGTTTATTTGTCTATGCAGGTAGTTACTTTGGAATACAGTAGGTGTGTGTGTGTGTGTGTGTGTGTGTATGTGTGTATGTGTGTGACCCACAGTTCCTGTCAGTCCTGCCTATCAGATTAATAACCCAACGTGCACTAATTACATATACTATGACACCGCTAATGACTGCACTTTCACAAAAATGACACAATTACACTGATGAGGGAAGTAAAAGAGGTGCGACTCCAGCTTTTCTTATAATCTAACTAAACTGCAATATTTTCCTGCCTCTGTTATGCATGTCTGTGCGCTGTGCTACCATCCTGCCGCTAAATGTTTCCCATTCTCACACTTCTGTTCCTCCCTGCATTTTTAATACGTGTTATGTCTGTTCCTTCATGTGCGTCTGTCTGTCCCTGTATCTCCATCCTGCCTGCACTTGTCTTTTTCGGTTGTCTGCTTTAATGTTTCCTCACATGAACATGCACATTACAGCGCACGAACCCATTACTACTGACACTTTTGGCTTCTACTATCGGAAAAGGAAAATAGGTGGGAGGCACAACCGCTTCTCAAATGGACAACGGGTTCAATTGCTTTATGTAATGTTATTGTACTATTTTTCATGGGCACCATGAATAATAGGGCAAATGTGCGTGCGATTTTTTGTGATATTTAATGTTTGATTAGATATCTATGATGGAAATGGAGAGTATAAAATCTAATCTTAAATAAAAAGAAACTGTATCAGAAACCAGATAGGCTTTTGTGGTCCCTACCCTAGGCCAAGAGAAGATTTTCTAGATATATTTAATTTAAACATGAATGAACTGTAAAATATGCAGCAATAAAATAAAAATCTAAAAACATAAAAACATAAAAAAATAATGCTTGGGTTTTGTCACATAGCCCATAACATGTAAATGTCTACAAAACACAACTTTTACACCTTTTGTAGGACCATTCAATCCTCTATAAAATTCCAGCTAATGGCATTTCACCATGAAATTTCAACATATAATTGAGGATAATGATACGCTGAGACTTAAAAAGCTTTGTAAAAGTTTGCAATTAGCATAGCTAGGAAACGTAGCAACCTCGTTCCAGACCTCTGATTTGCCACCCACATCTCAAATTGTTCTGTGATTCAAATATGAATGAATGAAGTGAAACCAAATTGCTTTTATGTGTGATTATTGTGCGATTCTTTGTTTTTTTTTTTAACTGTTTTTACCAAAAAGGTAAAAGAGCAGATACTGAAACCTTATTAAAATACCGGAGAATCAGCATCTACATGAATGTTTTTCATATATGCATACCTGCATGGAAGAATAATACGTCATGTATTTTACTGGTGGCCTCACTCTTCTGCAAAGGGCAGTTGAGATTTCCCTCTGAACTCCAAGCTGCTCTGTGTCTATGTAACCGCCTCCTCTCCTTCTATTCTATATGTATTGCTGTATTTGCCATGTAAATACACACAAAGACACACAGACGCATACAAACAGTGAGGAACAAACAAACTAATCAGTGTAGATTTATGATCATATCCTGATCCTGTGAGAAGACAAGGCAGTCGGGACTGTTAGCGCTGTAGGGATCGTAATGAGGGCACTCTGGTGTTACACATTATGCCTTCCGCCTATGGTGCAACACATAATGCCTTCCCCCCGTGGCGCAACACATTGCCTTCTCCCCATGCTGGTGCTTTTTAAACCCTCCCACATCGCATCGCCGCTGCGGGGCTCTACACAGGCCTTGGGGGGCAAAGGAGCTTAAAGCAACCCGTGTTAGTCCAGTAGTCAGGGGTGTAGTACTAATCAACAGAAACAGGCTGCTGTGATCACCAGGAGACTAGTTGCCACATGGATGGAGCAACTTGTGTGTGTGTGTGAGAGAGAGACTGTCTTTCACGCTTCTACTTTTATCTAATCTCTGGAGTAACGCAACAGGCAGAGTTACTCAGCCAGATAACTCGAAAAAAAGTTTGTCACAGTTAAATGCATAATCACGCTTCACAAAAACCTCTTTTTTTTCTGCATGCTCCCCCCCAGACCTGGGACATTAGGTTCTGGCACTAAGTCTTACTGTCTGTTCCATTGTGAAGCACCAGATGAGCACCAGATGGGTGGACGTTACTATTCAGACAAGTTGACAGGAACAGTAAAGTGCAACAAATAGACTCCCATCCCTTCCCCTTTGATTATGTCGGGTGCACACTGTTCAACCTCCAGTGGAAACATCACACATCTGGCACGCGTAAACCGAACAACAAATGTCAGAACGAGTGTCAACGAGCGCAGCTTAAGTTTGATTTCTTCATCGTGGAAACATACAGATGACAACTGCGGATGAGGTGGGAGAACAAGGCCGAACGGAGCGAGAGGAGGAAGAGAAAGCATAAGAAAGTGATGGAGGGCAGCGAGAGGATGGAGGTGTTTGATGACACAGCAGGAGTTTATCGAGCCAAATGACTTTGCTTATCTATTCAATTAAAATGGATTAAGGGATGCAGTGAATGGCAAACTAACCTTGCTCCACTGGCCACACAATTTCCTAAACCTGATTTGCTGGCCCTCCTATGCCCCCCAGTCCTCACCTCTGCTCCTCTCCTCCCTTCCCCTCTCCCACACTGATCTCTGCTCCTCTCCCCTCTCCTCTTTATGCTTGTGTCACAGTTAATCTGTTATTCCATAAAAGCCACAGTGCTATTACTTTGTATTGCCTCTGAGCCACCTACAAGGCTTGCCAATACCTCCGCGCCTATTCCTCGATTCCATGTAAAGAAGATTAGAAGCGCAGATTGATTTGTCTTTGTCTCCCGCTGTTCCGCGGCGGCCACGGCTATTGGTAACCCATAGCGACAGCATTGCCGTGGTAACAGTTAGCAGCGGTGACAGCTGCGACTGTGGGAATCAGAGGTGCTGCCGGCGTAAAAGCTGGCAGTGGGACACGCGGGTGACACATACCTGGGATGGTGGCATGTGAAGCCTAACAAGTGAGTGTGAGTCACCACATATGGGACGTCGACCCTAATCAGCAGCACACTGAAGACGATTTACTGCCTTCATGTGAGTGAGGAAGCAGAGTGAGGATGTTTCGCAGCTTTCGACCTTGCATGCTTGTACACACTCAAGCAGACAAACACGTATACAAGGGCTTTTTTTTTTTTTTTTTTTTTTACCTGACACTTAGCCCAGGGCTAACGGCATTTTAGAGCCTTTCAACCTTCGGCTAATTGAGTTCTTAGCCGTAGGCCGACATTCCCCTGTGGAGCATTCGAAACTGGGCCAAAAATGGCATTAACCTATGTCTGCCTGAAATCGTTCTGAGGCGGGGGAACTGCTAATTTTGCAGCAGTATCAACAATAACATTCACAGCTGTGGAAATCTACCTTGACAAATACAGTAAAGGCTCCATCCTGTTGTTTGAAGCACAAGGCAACAAAGGAAGCACAAACCACTACTCTTCACAGCAGGGGAGAGGAAAAGTGCTTAATAATCCCAATGTGTGAATGTGTATGTGTTGTTGGGTGGGTGGTCCCCAGTGGGTTGACTATACTATGGTAATGGCACTATGGCCATTAACAGATGTAGACCCATTTCAAAGGGTATTTCTACCTTTTTGACCAGATTATAGAGAGTGACAGGAAGCCACAGGGGAAAGTTACAGATTAGTAATTCACAAACCATCCACTGACTCTCAGTGCTCTAGACTCGTGAACCAAAGAGAACAAACCAGGCATACTCTCTTAAGGTTACCTTGAGTGTATGAAAACCCTGAGGCAAGGGATTAACAACAGTTTTGTTTCAGTGCCAAAGATACCCATCATTGATGGAAGAAGCTCTTCTCCTCCTGAAATATGGCAACAAAAGTATTCTCAAGTAATCATTGATGAACTACTCAGCCTATTGATGTCAGCGTTGATGTGTAAGTGCAACACCTAATTAAATAAAAAAAAATGCTTCAACGCACAATTGTACATAGTAATCAGAAAATTGTACGGTTTGCAATGTGCAAAGAGGGAGTATGTGTGCAATATTATTGCAGTATTTGCTTTGGATCATTCGCTGTGTCTTTCTCATCTTTCATGCTGACAGATAATCACAGCTTGCAGCTTTCATGGTTCACGGTCTGAGAATCTAAAACCAGATTCTGTACCATATCGACTTCCCCTCATTGCTCGTTTCTAACAACAAACTGTAAAAACTGTGTGAATCTGCCCTAATTCTGAGTGCAACAGAATCTGATCCAGTCTCCAGCGCCCGGAAGATCCCTGTGTTTGCGCCGCGCTGTGTGATTGAGCAGGTCTGCTGCGGAAGAAAACGTTCATAAAAAGGTGGGAGGAGGAGAAATTAAGGTACCTGATATCAGAATAAAGTGGGAGAAGGACACAGTGATATATGGGGTGTGAGCTAAACAAAATGGATATGTGTGAGGGGGGAGGAATGACACAGAGTCAGGGGGCACGTTCCTCTCCCTTCAACCGGTCTGTTGGATAAATGGATATCGACAAGTCTGCTACCCAAAATGAATTACTGATGCGACTGAACTTTAGCCTGACACAGTGTGTGTGTGCTTGTGTCTTGGTGTACCTGCATGAGATGACACGTCAGTGGGCTTGTACTGTGTGTGTGTGTGTGTGTGCATCTAGGTATGTGTTTGTGGGTACAGTGTGTGTGTATGTGTTCAGAGTAGCAACAAATGATGTTGGAGATGAATTTGCCAAGACGCCTCTGAGACCAGACCTCCAGCTGCCCTGCCTAACACACACACACACACACACACACACACACACACACACACACAACACACGCACACACACACACACACACACACACACACAAACACACAGTCTCTCTCTCTCTCTCTCTGTACATCTGATTGGACACACGCACTATGATGTACCCAAATGCACACAGACCTGTGATGAGACAGGTAAGGCTCACACACACACACACGTCTGCCATCTAGAGACACCTTGCTGATTAATCACCTTTCTCCCCACTTCCCAAAATCACAGACTGCATTTTTGCTACCTGAAAACAAGATAACACAAAGTTCTGCTCTCTTGTTTTCTTTTTTAAATCCCACTGTCTCTCTCTCTATGCCTCTGTCTCATCTGTCTCCTCTCTTTGGCCCAGCAGAGCTGCTCTTTAGCAACGAGTAGCTGCTCGGCGTGTTCCCTTTCCTCTAGATCCGTCTGGCAACTGAAATAAGACGTGAAACGTCCTTAGATCAGTGCTCAAAACAAATAGCTGCCATCTACAATCATAATGTCTGTTAAGTGAGATGGTCCTGCTCACAGGCTATGTTAAGTGTTGAAAATGTGCTTTTATTCCAATTCAGGAACCAATAATATGCAATAATTCTTATTTCATTAGATTATTAAATATATATTAGCTCAATATTTGATATTGTCTTTTATTGGTATGTTACTGTCATTTTATGAAAGTCATAAGTTTCTTTGACCGAATGGCTAAGAGGGCCTTAAGTGAGCCTCTAAGCAGCTCTAAAATCACAGGAAATCACAGCTTATTGCTTGAAGATATTCAATCTGAAGAATGAGAAATCTTGAAGCCAATATCCTGAAAATATAGGTGTAGTAATATTTACAAGGACTGACTTAAATGACCTGCCACGCTTTCAAAATGAATATTTTTTTATTTGATCCAGCGGTTATTATTATTTGTGAGAGTGGCTGTCAGAAGTTTAAATGGCACCTCTGGTTTAGGAATGAAAAGCACAGCTGAATAAATAATGAATATACATATGCATGAATAACCATCAAAAGCTGAGTTTTGCCTCTGTGTTCAGGGGGTGCTCGCCCGAGCCAAGACATTTCCTGAACAGTTCAAGTCGCAGCTGTGAAACTAAAACGGGGAGAAGGAGCAACAGCGCTGCGGGACACAACTACAGCATGTGACCCCTAAAAGGAGGAGGCGTTTCCAGGCACAGAGGATCTCCCGGTGCAGAAAAGAAAAATGAAAATGCATAAACTGTCACTTTATTAAATAATCTTCTGTGACATCTGCCTTGTTATGAATCCCTGAGTAATAAAGCTGTCACGTTATTTGCCACTGAAATGCATATTCAACTACGGCTGCCGGAGGTTATTTCTAAAACAGGCAAGCTTACAGATATGAACATTCCCCCCAACCACCAACTCACCCACACCCACAGCACTAAGCACTACTTTTACAACATGCGACATGTGAAAAGAAGGTTGAAGGCTGAGTGACATCTGTTGTATATCTGACAGAGGCAATGTGTCACGCTTTTATCAGACAGCAAATATAAGGTACATCAGATGTGAAATACTACAACGACATGGGAGTGCTACAGGCATAAAAATCCTGCCATTTTTCTGTGGCGAAATTACTAATCTGTCCTCCAGGTAAATATACTCGATCAATTTGAATTGCTTTACAAAAAAATCACATTTCTAACCATAAAAAGAACCAGATCTACATGCTTCGCTGGTCTTGCTCTTCACATGTTCCTCTTGGCTGATTGGAATGATGCCTGTGTCATGCAAAGTTAAACATAGCCTCCTCGCAAAACCTTCATGGAAGTCAACACTGATGGAAGATACTGTGAAATACCCCAAGGACCTGCTCAGATGTACATTCTATGTGAATTTAACAATCAAAAGAACACTGATCTAAAAACAATAAATAAGCTAATTTGCTGTTAGTTTTTGTAATCTTGGTCATTTAAATCAACTGAAGGACTATCTATATTAAATTCTTGCTAACAGTGAGGGGCAGGACTGAGAAGTCAACAGGTGGATGTGGAGAGGATGAAGAACTATTAGTGAATTATCACAGAACTCTATCAAGTGAAGTCCCACTTCATAGAAAAACAGTTAAAAACAGGTCGCTAAAAAAAAAAGAAAAAGTTACGGTGAATGTATTGCACGGCTTTAAGTGGGGCAAACTAGCAGTTCTACTGGTCTTTATCTACGCCTCTCAAAATTAACAAAACATTATTTATTTGCCTGTTGGTAGCAAAGAGAGCCAAACTCCAACAATTCTGTATGGGATTAGTGTTGAGTTGTACCACCTTAATGACCCTACATATGCTTTGTAGCCTTTGTAACAGAACAAAGACATTTACTCTTCAACTCTGGAACTTGAAAAGAAAATAGTACAGCTCTGTCACAACCTTGAAGATCCACCGAGGTACTTAAAAGGTTCACTGAACAAAAAAACACATTTTTTTACATTTAGCATGCAACTTGAGGACACATCAATAGATGAAATAGGCAGATAAAACCAACGACCATTCACACACTCTCTCGCGAAGGCCATGAAATGCTTATTTTGTTATGCAACTTTCTTTTGAGTTTCCTTTGATTGAAATTTCATGAATACTGACAGATATAAAGACGATATGAGAAAGAGACGTCAAGATGTTCCGAGATGTGCTCCATCGTTAATGTGATGCCTCCACAGCACGTGTTACAGCTGATCAAACGTAATGCGGTAAAAGGTGCTGTTGAGCTCTTAAACACTTCAGAAAGAAAATGGAGGAGGAAAAGGCATTTTTTTTCACTCTTAAGTGTGACGAGAACAAAGTAAATGCTAAACTGAAGAGAAGCACTATTATAATGTAGAAAACAGAAAGTAAACACCATTGGTAACAGTTAGGGGTGCATTGCTTTGTTCCATGCGTAACACGGCTTTAAAAACAAATGGTATTTTAATTTATCGCAACAAAACAAATTCATTATTCCCATCACAGTACAAAAGCACATCAGAACCGTGAGATTCACAACATCTTGCTTCATTCTAGCAAAAGGATCTTCAACTAAACTAATATCCAGTATCTGGCTTTGTGATCGTCAAGTTGTTTTTCATTAAAAACTATTTAAGACAAATGGTTGAGGGCACATTTCTGTGTGTGTGTCGGTGCTTCATAATGCATGAGCTGCATTTTGTCGTTGTATGCACATGTGGCAGAGCGTGTATAGATACGTGCGATATGCGTGAATGCCTGCTTTTATTTGGTGTGATGCAAAGCGTCAATTCTGGTTGGTTGATATCTCTTCCAGATTTAATTTGTGTAAATAGTGTTTAGCGGTGCCTTGGGCCCTGATCGAGACAATCAAGCAGACTGATGAAGGCAGGCCAAAGCGTCCACTGTCAATACACTGTTGCTATTTTCTCCATTGTTGGACACCTCCATTCAGGCAATAATTACACCCATTACAAAAGACATGAACACTTTGGTTTCTTTCAGAGCTGCGTTGCTGAGGTAGTGGGAGTGGAATGCAGTGTGATGTTTTTGCATGTGTGACTGAATTTTTGTATCTGTATGTCTTTGTTCGTGTGGGCGGGTAAGTGGGTCGGTGTGAATGAAAAGTAGCTGCGTCTCCATGTTTACATTGTTTAATTGCCTGCATTTGAAGATAGTTAATATCAATTTTTTTCCTGTTTGCTCGCGTTCCTTTGTAATTGTGTGTGAATGAGCATTTTAGCGACGTGGCTTCACTTTTCAATGAGGTTGCAGAAGCGGCTATTGACTGACTCAACTGAAATTAATTTCTTAAGAAAAAAAAATGCCAATGCCCTCACCGGCACGTAGTGGTAAATTGATTCTGAAAGTAATATAGGGTGGGGAGGTGTGTGTGTGTGTGTGTGTGTGTGTGTGTTGGGGGGCACTGAAGAAAAGAAAAACATTTTGTGTATCTGTGGGTTTAGATGTGAGCGCATCTGCATGCAACACTGTCATTGTTTTAGAGTGCCTCTAGCCTTATTAAGGGGTTTATTAGTGATTTCCAAAGGGGATTCCCTCCAAAATTGCTTTTGAGAGACAAACCCGTGACTTTGGGACTAATTGAACTTTACTGGCACTATAGCTACAACTCAATAGAAGGCGCAGCTTAGGAACGGAGATTGCAACAAGCTTTATCATGCAGAACATCCGTGTGGAATGGGTTAGTTGGTGCTCTATTTCTTCAAAGCGACCGCAGGAAAATTCAAAACAGCCAGAATTTTTAAACTGCAACTTGCAAGAAGACGTTTAGGCGGTTCCTTTAACATACCTTTTTATGGCTTTCATCATTATAATGTTCCCTTTGCTGCAGCCCTGATCTTAACCAAATACTCGCACAACCCTGAAAACACACACACACACACAAACCTCGGCTTTGATCTTGTTGTCTCCAAAGCAGAGATGCTGTAGGTAGGCTGCAGCGTTGGATTGAACGGATGGGAACTGGTGCTGTAACATCTGGATCACCTCTGGCAGCTCCGGATCTCTCCACCCAAACTCTCTGCAGAGACACAGACACACAGAGACGCTTTGATTCCTGCAGCACTTGAACAAAGCATCTGGCCACACACAGGAGATTACCTGAGAGTAGTCCAGTAAAATCACAGACGCTCATCCCAGCATGCCCATATTCACACATTCACTTACGTCGTCACACAGTTTACACAGACAAAGACAGACAGATAAAAAGACAGAGTATGAATAACAGAGATTTAAGTGTCAAAATCCACTTTGTTCTGTTGTCTTATAGGAAAGAGCTTTAAAAGTTAAGCAACACAGTGGGACAGAAACAATGCAAATCATACAGTGAATGCCCAATTTGTCAAAACACTGTCATTGTCCCAGGCACAGGAAACGACAGCATGTGAGGATTAGGCCAGCAGGTTAAGCAGGCAGCCACAAACACTTTAACAAATAAACACGCAAAAGTCTGGCTTCAACTTTATTTGCACATAACTTGTAGGGTTTTCCCTGAAGAACGACACAACAATTCTTCTGAACCTCTTTAAACCCCCTACGGCCAGATGATTCAACAAATAGGGTGTTTATAGGAGCTTTGCAGTTGCATTTGAAAATGGTAGCTGCCACGTCTGAAAAAGACAAGTGTCACTTACTGAAGCCCCACTGAGATCCAAGGACAAAAACACATCAAGTTATTGTCTGCACAGTTTGACTAGCATGTGGTTTTATGCGAAGCACAAAGTGCAACGCAAAACAACCCAAACACAGAGATGATTGTTTAGATGATCGGTTGGCAATAACGGGAATCCCAGAGATTAGTGCGGTGAAGAGTGAGCTGAGGGCCATCTGAATCCCTGTGATGTAGTGAAACACAACGCAACAAAGCTCATACAAATAGAGAATTTCAGTACAAACATGACACAAGCCCTGGAATAGTTTCGAGTTAACTTCGACAAAGGGCTCAAAAGTTTGAAGAACTGCACAACACAGCATTCCCAGTGTGTGCATGCTGACTGCAGTGTGAGTGGTGTGAGTTATGTTCTATACTGTCTCCCATTAGGAGTTTACACTCCTATGAGCACACTGGACAAAGTGAAATAAATGTTTTGTCCCTTGGTAATACCCAGGAAATGGTCTCCTTTATTGTATTATCCCCTGCTGATAATTGTTTTGCTACAGTCCCCCAAATGAGGAAATTACGAGTGTGCTACGAAGTGTGGGCGACCGTGTGCGTGCGCACATGTGCACGACCGTGTGGCTCCACAATCCGCTGCAATGTTTCCTCCCAATAACCACTCTGTAAACTGTTTCTCTTTTACTTCCTCGGCTCTCTCTTTCTCTCCCTGCTTTCAGAAAACTGTCAACTCTCGATGAGATCCGAAGAAAACCTATGTTGAAATTTTGCGGCTCCCATCGATTGTGTTGTTTGAGGATTGATTTTGTTGTTTCTGCCTTCATGCTCACTGTTCTGTGCCAAAACGCGGCTCACTGTAATCCCCATCAAGCTATCGTGGAAAACGCTGATTTATTTTGCCTGCTAGCTCAGCCTCCCCAAACATGAAAATGTGGTAAATATGGGACAATTGACCTGCCTGGAGAGTTAAAATTGATGGGGTGGAGGACTGCGTGTGTGCGTCTGAAGTTTCTGCAGCAGAAAATGAAGCCTCGACACAGCGCTCTCATCTCTGTCGGATCAAGCGAATGCGGTCTATGAAACATCTGTGAAAAGCAGAGCATTCACGGGGAGTAAACATGGCTCTCAAAGATAAAGCAAGCTCCAGCGTGGACGGCTCTTTATCTGCTGAATGATAAGTGTTCATTCAGCCATAAAGCAGGACTGAAGGAGGGAGGGAGAGCAGAGATAGAGAGAGGGGAAGAAGAGGGAGGGATTCCCAAGGCATTTAGGGGATTTAGGAGGAGAGACCCTCAAACAACACTCCTTAAATCACACAGCCAGATACCATCAGGGCAGTTTGTTTGTTTGTGTGTGTGTGTGTGTGTGCGGCAAGATTAAGATAGGATCATGATGTGAGTTTATGCGGACACAGTTGTCTCTGTGCCCGTTAGTTCCTGCGTGAGTTTGTCTGTCAGCGTGTGCATGCGTGCATGTGTGCGTGTGCACGCATTTGCAAGTGTTTCCATATTCATCTGTGTCTGCGCTGTATGTGTCTGACGATGTGTTAATGTGCGTGACTGTGTATGTGTGTGTTTGAGCGTGTGTGTGTGTGCGTGTCATCCATCGCCCGCAGCCTCCCGGCTCTGTCAGTGTAGTTAATAGAAAGCAGAGTGATCTGCTGATAAGATAAGCATCATGGCTCGCCATTAATTAAAAAGCCCTGGTAGGGAGAGAGAGAGAGTGAGACAGAGTGAAACACAGAGGGAGAATGAGAATGAGGAAGGAGAGTTAAGGGGGAAAAACCAGAGCGTTCGAAGGCAACTGTGGGCACGACGCGCGAGAGGAAGCTGGTAGGGAAAGAACGAGGAAGGGATAGAGGAAGAGGGAAAACAACCTTCAGATGAGATGTCATGTCAACGCAGGTGCTAATGAGAGCTGCGGCCCTGGTAGATGCACCACTGGGTGACAAGCCAGTGACGTCAACCAGCGGGATGCACGCAGAAAGGGAAAAGGAGAACTGATCAAAGAGGCAGTGCCAGCAAAACTGCAGGGTTCACATTAAATACCCACACAGCTCTTGAGGAATCCGCATCACAAGATGCTGCCACTTATGCGCCATATTCTTTGCAACCTTATCATTTTATGCCTCGTGTGGTAATAAATGCAGTGCAGAACAATTTGTTGACTTGCCTTTTTTAAACCGGGGCTACATGTTCCTGATACGACACACCGGTGCGTACGAGAATAAATTAGGTGTTGCCGTTGGCGCGCAGAGCTCAGTGTTCCTGGTAAGACGGGTTATTTTGCCATTTCTTGAGGCGTGTGGGGGCGTGATGCAGCGGAATACTTTCAGTGGAAACACTAGGTATGGCAGGAGCACAGTCTGACATACTGAGAATAAAGGCAGGTGGCAAGGGGGTTGGTGGGGGAGGGAGCGAGGGAAGGTAGAGGCAGAGACAGAGTGATATAACTGGGACATAAGAAAAGACCGCTGTGTGATGGTAGGACTTTGATGCAGGCGCACACACACACGCACAGGAGGGAGGTGAAACGTGATAGAAGAGTAAAACACATGAAAATGCAAGCATTATCAAAGGATTTCTTTCTTTTCATAACATTTCTCTTCTCATCTCCCTCTTTTCATGATCCGGTCTCATGAGACAGCTGAAATCCCAACATGACCACTGATGTAAAGTACACACACACACACACGGATACATGTGGTGACGTAAAATAATGCTCATCTCATCTGAAAAGTCACTAATTGGATACATGCGGGCACAACCGTGATTCCCCATGTTTAACAATGCTGATTTTCACACAGATTGCCGATCATTGCTGTGAATAATTCCAGCTCCTTGGCCTGGTTGGAGGAAGGCTGAGGCTGGAGGGAGAGACATGAGTGACAGCAATACATCTTCCTCTTGCTGAATCATTCATTGTCATGTTCCCTGTATCCCTGAACCCAAACGGACGAAATGGCATAGGCAAGGTGTGGAGGGATGAATTATGTAATGGAGAATATGATAAATAACGACAAAGCTAAAACACTAGCGCTACTGGGTGGTGAAATTTAGTGTCTCGTGTTCATGGAGAGTCAAACTGCACAGAGAGGCAGCAGAGTGGAGTGGTCGGGGATATAGTTAGTATGAATTATGCATTCATGCCCGTCCCCAGACTTGGAATACATATTCTTTATATTCATATTGTTGCTCCTTAACAAGCACACGTCTTACAGAAGTGAGCAAACACGAGCACATGCACACAGTTAACGTACAGCAACACAAAAGGCAACATCTAATCATGAGTTCAGTGTCACTGTGCTGGGAAACGATGCACACTCACTCCTTTAGTCTTCGTTATTGGTGTGTTTGGCTGCGCTGTAAACATCCACAAGTTGTTCTTTTTCTGTGCAATTGCTAAAACGCAGTTGCCATGACACCAGTTGCCAAAGGTGTTGCAAAAAAAAAAGCAGGACTGAAAACATAGGTGGTTGTAATGGGTCAATAAGACATCAAATCCCATTAATTCAAACAACTAGACTCTTCAGTAACAACATCTGCACAATCCAAGATTTACAACACACTGACTGTAGTGTTGTACTGTATCTGATCTTATTCTCAATCTTCACAACCTATACAATTTTGAAAACTCAAGTGTACATGAATGGGGTCTCCCAGTCTGAATCACATCCATCAGCAGGGCCCACAAAGCATCTGGAGTGACAACTCCACACAGGAAGCCTGTCCTGCTGGCCTTAATCTGATTGGACAAGGCCTGTCATGTCTGCTAACTGATTGGAGGGTCAGGGATGGACCGACTGGCAGCGTGCATACCAAAGCAGATGCTAATTAGGACCTGAACATCAATCTTCATCACTGCGTTGCAAAGAGAGAGAGAGAGAGAGAGACGGTGAGACAGAAAGAGGCAGCGTGGGAGGGAGACAGAGAGAGAGGGAGAGAGTAGAGAGGAAAAATCAGGAAGAACAGCAGAAAGAGAGAAAATGCAATTTAGGTAATTTACTGCCTTGGTGATCAAATTTCTTGTGTTACTCCAGAGGAGCTGAATGAGAGTTTGACTTTGACAAAGGAGCAAATGACACACTTTTCAAATATTGGCTATTAAATCATTCTAGCAGTCCACACTCAACCTTTTCTCTTCCTCTCTATCTCTTAGTATTTGCACCTTCTCTTTCCCTCTAATAAACAACCTCACTGATGGCCCTCTTTTTAGATTTTCTGCCTATAGATATCAATAATAACAAGTGGGTGGATGTGTAAACACTTGAGTCTACAGCATGTGTAAGTGTGGTGTGGATGAGTATATATTGTACTTCTCCTTGCTCTGTGCATCTGTTCACATATGTGTATGCACCCGTGTGTGCAGATGCTCCGGTATGCATGCTCAGGCAGAGTTCGTGAAGGGGAAGTCAATACGAAGAACGGAGACCTGAGCAATTCTACCAATTAACAGCATACAGAATAAGATGTAGGTGAGGATGCACAAACATTGACTCAAAGTGTAGTCCCGGGTCTCCTTAATTAAAAGGCCAACTTAATTAAGATGCTATCCAGGAAAAAAAAAAGAAATCTGTTGATGCACCCTGCTGACAAATGCTTGAAAGGGAAGCTGAAGTTTGTCTTTGGCTCTTACAGACATGACAGGCGGGATTCAGCTAAGACCTGACAAGCAGATGAATATGGGCAGCTTCTTATGTCAACTTTGTGCATCACATCATCTATAATATTACTGACATATCAATACAAAGTCATTACGGATGCTAGCTTTAACTTGTTTACTACGTACCACATTGGATTTTCTGTGTGGTCTGTCGGCCTTGAGTGAATGTGCATGTCCTGCACATGCTTTTCTCTTCTCCTAAAAATGTGTCTGTGTGGAGCTCTGCTGCAGCTGGGAGAACCAAACACAAATCCCTGCCACAGTGAAGGGGATCAATGAAAGGTGGGGAAGAGAGAGGGTGATGCTCGTAATAGCCGGGCAGACAAATGGATAGATAGAGATGGGTGGATGGAGCCTGGGATGAAACCCATCCAGAAATAAACAGTGGACCAAAAAAAAAAAAAAGTGTGGTGAGTCAGCTGCAGTGAAAACACATCATCTCTTGTCACCACCCTCCTCCTCTACCGCCCCACTACTCCTCAAGCAAATGGAAATGACTGTGGTAATCACAGGTCGCCTCTCTCCGTGGAAATATAGACTGGAAGTATTTATTCCACGCGGAAGGTAACTCTTAAAGAGAAAAACAGGAGAAAAGTAGAGGAGAAAACCAAGAGGCCCTAAATAAGAGCAAGAGAATGTGCTGCAGAAAGGGAAAAGGAGATAAATGATGAATAGAACGGACAGAGAAGGAGTAGTCTCTTCTTCGCTTTCGTGGCCACACGTGGCTTCTTCTCCTTCTTCTTTACCGCCTTTTGTCTACACATGCCTCCATCCCTGCTTTTCAGCCACTCTCTCGCTCTCTCTCTTAAGATGAGTCTGGAGTTTTTCCACCCAAAGCCCGCGCAGCAACCACACAGACGAAGAGAAAAATCAATATGCTTTCTCTGTGGCATCTTCCAGCTGGGAATAGGAGGCTCAGGAGGTTGAATAAAAGCGAACAAAGGACGGAGTGAGAAGAATGAGAGGTGTTGAATGAGAGTGACTAACATGAATGTGATAGAGAGAGAGATGATGGGGGGCTGGTGATGAAACATACTGTATGTCACTAGCAAGGTTAAGGGGAACTTCAGAAATTCCAATATATTTTGATTTCACATGATTATTTGATTATGCACCATTTTCAATTGTATGTGCTATTTCTGATTATTATCATTATTTCATATTGTACTACACAGTGCATGGTTGATGTAAAACATTAAGTAGAAGACATTCAAATACTTGTCCATTGCATTTATCAATGTGAGGACTAAGGAGGGTTACAATTATTGATGACAAGCTATTCAAGCTGATTGGCATAATAATTATGGTTCTTCACTGAGCATCAAAAATAGAACTAGATTTCTTTGATGAGGTCAAAAAAATAAGATAAGTGTGTCTACCTGAATATTAAAATGCAGAAAAGTGTGTGTATGTATGTGCACGTGTGAGACTGGCATGGGTGCGGCCGGTGAAGGGGAACATTAGTGTGCAGGGCCATGGAGCGATTTGCCAGGGTAAGGAAAACACAAATGCCGGCACTAGTCCTTGCAATTAGCTGAACACACAGAATCGGAGCCCTAATCGAATAGGGCATTAAGCTGACAGACAGGTGTTCATTTACAAACACACTCAGAGACGAGTGTGCGCGCATGCACATACACTGCATCCTGAACATACACACATGCCGCAGTTAAGCACAGACGTGCACGCATTCAATAAAGCACACACACATATGTACCCACACAAGCGCACAACCTTGCATATAGCATATGCACTGAAGACACACAAACGTGCACTCTGCTATCTACAAAGAGGCAAAAAGGCACACATATTCACACAGCTATTATCCCACATTTGCTGATCGGTAATTTTCAGCCCGGTGGCACTATTCCCCTGTTACACAGTGCAATTACTGGATGTTTACACAGCCAAACAATAGGCCAGTGAAACATACACTCAGTCAAACATTCATTAGACGGGCCAATAGAAGCTGAGGTGACCTAGACCATTACAATGTATCACACCCTCATTAAGATTGAGCTGTGTACTCTATTGTATCTAAAGCAAGAATAAGGCACAACCTGGTACCCTCGGAAGATCTATTCAATCGAAAAACAATTCGATTGTAGCAAGACACAGTGTAAAATGATGCGGTTTAAAGTAGGCGTTATCAAACTGCTGCCCTCACTGGGAATGAATTGCGTACTCTACTGTGCCCAGTGCAGGAAGAAAACTATGGTCCTGCATTCCTGTATATCACTACAAAGAGGTCTGTTCAGTTCTGATAGAGCTTCACACAGATGTGAAGAGACGTTGGCTGATTGCAATGGTTTTCATTACAACCATGCAAATCCACACAATCACAGAAAAGTAGACGATAGGTGAGCCTCAACAGGAAACACATGATAATATGGCCCTGCAGAAGACATGTAGACATGGCTGATATGCAGTATTAATAGCAACGATTTACTGATCCCGACAGGTAATATGTTTTGTCTCTTTCCCCTGCTCAAAGGTCTCAACAGTAGCAGCACAGCTGATTAAATATTAGGTGTGAGAACACTTCGCCGCTTGATTTTAAGCTGAGTAGTACCGGCCCTCTTTAGACTGGGGTTGGTTGTTGCACAGACTGATGAGAGAACTGACATCAGTGAACCACCATCAGCAGAATGCATTGCAATAATGTCAGATAAGACCGAGAAGAACCACTCTAACTTCAGCAGTGACGCAACACAAGTGAACAAATTGACCAATCAAATACCCATCCACTACACTCAGCCAATCATGGCGCAGCAGAAGATTAAACTGGTGGATGAAGGAGAGCTTTCTGAAAAATTACTGCACCATTGTCTCTTGATTTGCGAGGCGAGATGCAATCATGTCAACTAGTCTGCTCTGGCCTCTGAATGAAGAAAGGTGAGCTATTTTTTGCTCTGATGATGCTAATGAGGATGCTAGCCCATGCCAATGCCCGTGTGTGTGTGTGTGTGTGTGTGTGTGCATGGCCAACAAATGCACCTTCATGCTTCATCCCAGCTGAAGGTCATTTTGTGTGTCCGCGTGCATCACGCAACCACAAATTACCCAGAATTATTCTGCCATGTGAACACCACACTGATAAGGTCAAGCTGGATATTAGCAGCGTCTACAGCTGCAGGCGTGTGTATACATGCGAATGTGTGTGTGTGTATGCACACGTCCATAATACATTCATCTGCTGTCAGATTCACATTAAAACGGAGACATTTACTACAGAGGTCAAGACCTGCCTTGACATTAAACAAGAGAGGACTTGCCAGATAGCATATATATAGATATACTCAGACGTACATACACACAAACTTTTTGCTTCCTTTGACAGTATTTCCCCCCTTATTTCTCTCTCAAACACAAACACACACCTATACAAACCTGCGAATCCTTCAAGCTGCCCACACACACTCAGGGTAAATTCACTTCAGCACCGTGGCGCCCCACTTACAAAAAGATCTTTACCACACAACCTTGTTTTTACTCTGTTATTTCATTTTTTCTTTTTTTTTGTCCTCTTTCTTTCTTTTCGAGCACACTCTCTGTTATGTCAGACAGAGGGGTATATGGGAAGTTAAACCAGAACTAAAACAACACAGAGCAGATAAGTGGAGGCCAAGGTGACAAGCTGCACAGCTCTACATAAAAGCGATGGACGGAAAGAAGATGAGGCGGAGACAGAAAGCTGCAGAGAGGGGGGACTGAAATTTCTGGTGTGCCCAGTGTGTAATAGGCATTTACTGTACACTGTACACACACGTACTACCATATGTCAACTGTATGGACTATGACTGCCCTGATCATGCCATTGCCAACACAGTTTTCACATGCATTACGTGCTGTGTGTGTGTGTTAATGTGAGAGAGAGTTAGTCCATTGAAAAGTTCCACTGACAGGCTCATTCAGAGTTCAGTCACATAACTGGGAACTTTCATTGATCCCCTTTGCTGCGCCCATGTCTGAATGTTTGTTAGTGCAAGGTCTGTCTATTTTTATGAATGTGCTGCAAGGGCCACATGGAGATCCCATCACTAAGGGCTCGACAGTGTATTTGTCTGTGATTGTGGGTGGATCATGATGAATCATGACAATCAGCTACTGGGCACAGATGCCTAAAATGCCTCCCACTCATACTAAAAACTTTGTCATGCAATTTTTCTTTTAAACACCCAATTAGAAACATACATGGCCATGAAATCAAGCTTATTCAGTGTCATTCTAGCTGTTTTTATGAGTTTTTTCTGACCCCCTGCCTCTATAATGGAAATTGGGTTACTTATTAACATGACCTTTGAGAAACCAGGTTAATGCAGAAAATAACCCAATTACTTAAATGCATATAAATACACTCGCTCACTTCCTTTGGAGGTGTCACTCTTTGTTGTGTCATCTTTAAAGCGATACGAAGGGAAATTATTTCGTTTTTCAAAAGGACTTTTGACTGAACCCTTTTGCTCTCTTAAAAGCAAAATGAACAACAGTAACTTCACACAGCGGCTCTGGTTTGAGCGCCTCCATCCCCTGGACCTGTGGTCGGTCGGCCCACACAGGGATCCATCCATGCCTGTGATTTAAGTAGGAGCAGATTTGCCCTTTTGCAGCCATTTATACTTTGAAATAATCACCATAAACTTTTTGCATTGTCAAACTCCTAAGTTCAGGTCTGCTGTTGAAGAAGTTTTTCCAAACCTGCATCTACTTTCAAGCAGCTGTGCAGCTGTTATATATATCTAGCCCAAAATGGCTCTATAATTCATTTTGATTTGCCTCTGCCTCTGCATTACAGGGTAATTGTGAACTTAGCTTACATTTCACCTTGAGCTGACTAAACTCTCCTTGGGTGCTGTGTGAGTTTGGGTATGGGCATATTAATATTTCAGCACTGCTTTGTGTGGAACATGTTTGTGTGTGTGACAGAGAGATAGTGTAATCAGCGAGATGACGCAAGAGGGAAGAAAAACTAATAAACCAGTGATTAGCTTATGCACCTGCTATTCTCATTAGTTCACACTGGGGCAATAACACAGCATAGAGCAGCGGTAGCAGTACTGTATTTGCTAAAAGCTGTGCAAGACAATACAGAGAACACACTGATAACAATGCTGACTAGGGAGATGATGACATAAAAAGAAAGATGGTCGCGATAAAATATGAATAAGACAACTAAACATGATATAAAATGAATCATTAAGACAATGACGCGATCATGACATTGACAATGTTGGTTATGCCGCATCAGAGTGTATGAAAGCAGATGATGATGGAACAGGAGAAGGTGGATGCGATGAGGATAATAAGGATTAGGATGATTAGACTGACACTGTTATGATTGTGATCAATGACGATGATTACATTGTGGGAATGTACTATCTCGCATAAATGGCCAGCTGCATTTACAGATTTTGACGTGTCTCATGTTGAGAATGCGCATCACACAGCTACAGACGTGCTTAAGCACGCACACACACGCACACACAAATGCAACCTTCAAAGCGGATTAAGTGAGACTAAAAGCAGTCATCCAATTCAAGTAAGATGAGGATGGAGAAAAGTGAAGAACAAGGAGCACAGCTGTGCAATAGAAACATCACATGCTGGAGCTCCAAAACGGCCGGGGTAACACAATATGACAGAGTGCGCTGAGCAAAATGAAAAATTTCAAAGGAATCTGGACACAACTGTCGAAACGGCGACTCCCTCCTGACTGGAATCTAGGTGACAGCTACGATTCATTTTTCACCCTCTTAATCAGGATGATCTGAGGTTTGGGTTTATTTGCTGCCTGGTATTCACTGAGCAACCTTTCAATGACACAGATGACTGCATTCTCTAAAGTGGTATAATTTGCTGAGAAAACGTTTATTTTCCACACGTTCACCCATCCCTGCGAAATGATTGCTGGCATGACAGTAAAACCCATGATGGAACAGGGGTGAAATTATATCCTCGCTCAAACAATGCCTGTTTGACAGCACTGTGGCAGCTATAAAACAATACAAATGTGTAGCTGAAATTGCCCCAAATCATGTTATTCAATGCATCTTCACTGAAGACTCTTAATTGAGGTTTTTAAGACTTACTGTACTGAACCCATCAGTACCCCTTCTTCCTTCAAATGACAGTTAATTCTGACAGCATTAAGTGCAACATGGCACAGGCCTGGCACGGAAATTTGTGCAAAACATCGATCTATCCTAAGATCAGCATTTCACGAGATTCAGGCATTTGTGTTGACAAACGGCACTTCAAGACTGCAAAATCAGTGAGGCGCTTCAGGGAAATACTCAAAAGGTACACAGGGGAAAAGCAAACACGATCACGCACGAGTGCACATGTTGCTTATTGCAGTTTGATCACCACAAAAACACACGCATGCACTCCACACACAAACACACCTGCACTAAGAGGGGTGAGACAACACCAGCAACCTTGCCCGATGACTCATACGAAGGCCTGCGTCTATTACTCAATTCACCACGCTCTCTCTCTCTCTTCCGAACTGTTCCTCTCTGTCTTCAACTTGTTCTCTTCCAGTCGTCACTCCGCCGAGATTAAAGTTTCTCTTGGGTCACGTTTTGATTGGACAGCCATTGTTGACATTATGAGGTAAAAGGACACACGTAAGTGCGGACAGAGAGGGGCACTCAGACGCAAACATGTGTGCGGGATTTTCGTCAGAGTGGCGAGTGGAGCCTCGGGAATCACGTCATGGCCTGTGGCGAAAAAAAGGGGGGGGGGGGTTGATTATGGGGAGAGAGCTAGAAAGAGAGAGGGAGTGTGAGGGCGGGAGTGGAAGGCATTAAAAAAAGGGGGAGAAGGATAGACTGGCTGCGTCAATAGACACAAAGGACGAGAGGGGGGAGTGTAGGAGAACTGTGTGTTTAGACTGAGAGGGCAGGAGGAAGCACTTTGCGTGCTGGATGAATGCTTACGCCTCCGAACCCGTCATCACTGCCGAGCCCTCTCTACCTGCAGGAGTGTGATGAGAGAGAGGGACAGAGAGTGGATGCAGGACGGAGAGCGTTTCTAAACTGAGTCAGCACCCCAAGGATGCATCGCAGCTATTTTGTCATGACTGGATGAAAAAATTTGGATTGACTCTGCAGATAACGCAGGGGGTCTATGATCAAAATCGGCATGAAAATAAATAATGAAATGAATAATGAGACAGCCAAACACCCTCTTCTCCTGAGAGTAAATCACTCTTGTGGGGCGTCTTGACATTGGCTACCATTAGCACGGTGCCACCGATTACTTCAGTCGGCTTTATTTATGGATTCAGTGCACGTGAGTGCTTTTCCAGGAACATGCTAGTCCACACTAACACAGCCTGATTAGCTGCGAACCGAGGAGCTTCGCTGGTACAGTTGAGGGGTTAAGGGCCTTGCTCAAGGGCACTGGAGTGCTGGGTGGTAAGCAGGGTGCTGCTTCAAGTGCTGCTGTTTCTCTCTCCCCCATCCAGATTTATCCTGACAGCCTGGGGGTCAAAGCGATGACCTTCCAGTCACAAGCCCACAGTACTGCCCCAGTGGGCTGAACCGCATTTAGCTTAATGCTCCTGTGATCTTGTGATGCTGTGAAGTTTGAATACAGCTTATGGAGCTTTTCTTACAGTCTGTGTTTTTTCCCTCTTCATTCTACTACAATATTGACAACTCCTTTTTTTTTTCTTTAAGGGCCTCACTGGAGAACTTAAGTATTACATGTGTCAGAATGTTACTTGAGAGGTCTTGTCTCTCAGCCAAGAAGCAAAGAGAAATCTTGTGGAGATAAAATTAGACCAGCAACTTACAAGGAGGCAAAAAGGTCAAAATGACAGAATGTAAAAGATAAAAAAGTACTTGCTCCTGAAAAAACAGCATGCATTTCAAAAAGTTTTTTTAAAATCCTCTCTTGCTCAGTTTGCGGCTGCTTTATCCTTAAGTAGTGTTCCGCAACACAGTTCCTTTATGTATGTATGCCAAATAGATATTTAGATTACCATATTGGTAACATTAGAACAATACTGGAGCGATATATGTGTTTGTCAGTGGGCTCATGTGAGATGACTGTAATGTGGAGGTGGTTTCATAGTTCTGCAGCTGACTGATACTGGCATGGCAGCGTGACTAAATGTGATCACCCATGACAAGAAATGTTTGCAATTAGAATTTCAAATGAGCACAACCTCAACAAGCTTGTGCCTTTCCTTAAATCTTACTCTTCGGCGATGAATATACCCTCGCTTTTGCTTTTGTTGCCTTTTTATTTTATCAACATGTTCCCCTATTTCCATGCATCCAGCTGCTTTTTTAATCTTACATTCTGTACTCCTGCTCTCCCAATTTCAGCTTCATTTTAGCTCTCTGGTCATTACCGAGTCCCGCTGGGTCCAATAACAAGCATTCACCGCTTGATTTCCTCCAAGCAACTCAGCTGAAAGGTCAAGATCCCTCTCCTGCGCAGGAGATATACAACTCACTGACCTTAACATCTGCAGCCCTGCGGAAGACTGAGCCTTGCTCAAAGATAGCAGAGGCATGCAAGATGTACAACTGCTTGACATTAATGTCTGTGGTGGATGTTAATAAAAGAGGTAATTAAGGACAAGATACATTTCTCTGAGTGGAAGGTCGATAGCGCTGAGTTCATGTGAGACTGCGCTGAAGTCCAAGGGAAAATAAAATCTTAGTAGCACCGTCTCATGAGGGTCGTTCTACTGATAGCACACATACAACTGAAATCTGCCAGCATTCATGTTAGATGTACTCTAAGCTCCACACTGACCAGCACCCAGAGATCCATATAGAGAAATTGTGTCTCACCTGGAACACGGACTCATCGGAACATACAGATAGAGCTCTGCTTAGTTCCCACCAGCGCAGCATTAAGAGTCTAGATAGACAGAGTCGGGGTAAGGCTGAGTTGCTCTCAAGTACGAGCCAGAGGAGAGGCGAGGTGAACCGAGGCGTGGGGAAGAGAGAAGATATACAGTAATTCTGCTGGTGTGACATTTTCCCATAATCCCTCCCAAATGCCGCCAGTGTCAGGAGACAGAGCAGCAGAGAGCTGGTGGGAGGAGGAGAGGTGGGGAGAGTCTATTGCCATATTTTTGTTGAGCATGAAGCAGCTGAAAAATCACACGTTGACGTTTCTTGCCTACCCTATAGATTAGTTGGTGTGCTTGCACGCGTACGCGCGTTCCTGTGTATGCATGCAAGAGGTTTGATGGATGTTAATCGACGAAATGTTAGTGGCAGCAATTACCATAAAAAACAATTATGTGATGATTGGCTCAAAGGGACATGACAGATTCATTAGTGACTGCACACGCACAGGCACACACACTCAAATGCACGATGCAAAAACAGAAACAGTGAACAGTCCACGCTGTCTATTCTGATTTCTCACTGCCTGAGAGCCAGATATCCAATTGTTAGCCTTAGCCTTTCCTTTATGTGTCTGTATGAATCTGATTTAAGTGGCAATTTTTTTCCCATTTATCGAAACACTTACTTTTTAATGTGTGTATAAGTGTGTCTCTGCCCAGCGGCCACCCATCTTATTCACTTCACCTTCTATCTCCCAGGCCTCAGATTTAGGGTGAAGCTCACCGCAGCAGAGAAGAAGGCAGACACACAGGGTGGTTATCATTCCAAGGTCACACACACATACACACACGCGCACAAACAGATAGGCCACCTCAGAAAAGGAAAATAACTACAATGGGCAATTTACCCAGAACAGGCAGGGATGATGGCCAGGGCACAGATGCACGCACACACACACACTCACACACACATGCACACAGCTGTGCCTCAGGGCCAACGTTCTGGCAATGCATCATTACCCTCCCTTGGAGGTAATTCCATATCCCAGCATGCATTTCTCATGTGGAGAGGAAATTACCCCTGGGCCGTGCTGAGAGCCAATAGAGTGTGTCCTCCTATCTGTCTCTCTCCTTCTTCCTTCCATTCTCTTTTTTTAAATCCCTTGCTCACCCTGTGACTGTGCCTGTCACACCCTTACTGTCCTCCCTCCCTCCCTCGGTCTCTATCCCTGAGTCACCCAGTTACTAACCCATTCTTTTATCTTTCTTTATCTTCCTCTCATTGCGACTTCATTTTCCCCCCCTCTCCTTTGTCCCTTTTTCTATGTCTGACGTAAAACACAGATTTATAACAAAGGACAAAAAAGGGCTGAGTGGCTCTCTCCATTCCTGTCCCACTCTGTCAGAGGAGGCAGAGAACAGACATAAAATAGACAAAATGTTTTCATCCTTCACTAACTGAAGATCCATATACATGCACCATAGAAAATAAACACTGATATTCACGAGTTACAAAGCAATACATGGTTGCATTCTTGGACTTGCCTCTGCAAAGAAGCTCCAAAGTTGCCACATAAGCTGTTTTTAAAATTATTTTATTGGTGTACCCATTTAAATTAGAGGACAATGCGTTCATAATGCACAGCTGGTTTGGGTAATAAATTACAGTCACCCCTTATTGGGAAAATCTGCTAAAGTCCGACATATTTAAATCTCTCCCGTCATAATGTCCAGTGAAATTAACTGAGTTAGATGTAAAAATATTCTGGCTCTACACACTCTTTTCCCCGGCTGCTTCTTTGATGTCCGCCCTCCTCGCTCCTCTCTTGATCTGGTAAGTTACGGGTTTAATGCGACCAAACCAGAGTAAGTGGTGACTGTTGGAACAGTGAAAGACGAGCTAAGACAGTTGTAGCGAGTTTTAATTTGTTTCTGTTGAGTTTGAATGAAGCGTGTTTTACAATGATAAAATGACTGTTTTTGTCAAGTCTGGTTGCCACTAAAGTTTCTCAGTGTTTTTTTTTTCTTTTAGATAAGTCTACTTGCCAACATCCATTTAATGGTGAGGGAAATAAGTAACTAAGAACATCTCTAGGTGCTTGGGTTTACTATTTGTGTACAGTAGCCACAGAAAAACATGCAAGCAGTGGCAGTGGCTGTTGCATCCCGGTGTTGCCACTCACAGTCTTTGTCTCTCTCCATGGTGCTGAAACTTTTCAACTCTGCAGCTTTGCGTCTCTGTCCGTGGTGCTGGAGCATTCTCTCTCTCTTTCCCTCTCACTCTGGCTTTCTCTATTTTTCAAGCTAACACTGACGCAACACATGCACACATTTATGTGTTGCACATTTACTTTGGTTTAATGAGTGTGCCTTTTCGTTCACCAATCCAAAAAACAAATAAATAAAAGACAAGCAAAACAAAAGCACAGGCGCCGTCATTTGGTTGCAGGCTTTGTTGCGCCATATGTGGAAGTGCTGACAAAACTGTGCAAGGAGTAATCCAGCAAAAAGAGAAGAAGATGATGTGTGTGTGAGTTGCAAAGCAAGCGGAACATCAAGAACAGCTGTATGCAGAGCAGAGCAGGGAAACACTCAGAGTAAACACCAGTTTACACCACAGAAATCCCCAGGTGCACCGTATCGTAAACTGGGCGCTGCTGATGTGAGTGAGTCTTGCTCTTACTTAAGTGTGTGTGGGATCCCCTCTCTCGATGTAATCCTGTGGTCAAGACCTACAGCACATTCACACGCATGGACTGCAAGTGCCTCAATTTCCATCTAAAACAGATATCCCTCTGTAGAGTCATGCGTAAACTACATGTATCTAACACACAGAGCAGCGCACTTACACAAACAGACAAGGGTCGCAAGGAGGGAATACACACGCGTTCATAAATAAACATTGACACAAGTGCCCAGCTGACAACAAGAGTAATCACCGCATGATAATTCTCTCTCACTCTGTTTCTTAAACGCACACACGCACACACACAGAGGGATGTTATCGTCCTTTAGTCTGTGTGACACATGGGAATGTGTTGCATCAGCCCTATGCTATCAGATACACACACACACACACACACAAAACACACACATACACTAGACTTGCATTCATGTTCTTGTTCTGACTATAACCACAATCACCACTGTGTAAGATTTATCTTATGGGGGACTCATGTTTTGTCCACATAAGGAAGACAAGTCCCCACAATGCGACCGCGTAAACGCATCTATGCCCCCACGACTTGAGGACTACACCTCCACACACGCGACCCCCATCTTCCCCTCTTTGGCACACGCCTTGGACACACAAACACGCACAGAGCCCATTCACAGACACACACGCGCACAGGGTCACCGCTGACCACTGCAGCGTTTCCACAAATAGAGCGTCGCGCTCGGGCTGTGAGCCAACAGACGCTGTCAGTGCATGGCGAGCGGTGACAATGACGTGTCACACCAGATCACATCATATCAAGGTGCTGTAAATAGCAATTCCATGTCAGCAGCTCTATTGTATCAAGGCCATAACAGGGGCACAGGGGGTATTCCTCTCACATACTATGTTTTACATCTATTGTTGCAGTGACGTGGCTTTAACCCATGGCTTCCTGGCTGTGGTTCGCCCAGCACAACAATGCATCGCGGCGAAATGATTTCAACATCGCACATCGCTAACATTACAACCGCAGTTGCTGGGTGAACACAGCTTGGATTTGTGGAGGAAATGCAAATGAGTGGAGTTTGAGTTATCTTATCCCGAAGTGCTGTGTCTACATTTCAGGCTGTTTGAGTGTTTGATGAGATAAGTCAAGCACACCCCCACAGTTGAAACAATACCGCGGCTCATTTTTTGATCACAAAGCTAGAACTTTTCCTGCCGCCTATCCCACATTTCTACAACACTGCGACTTCTCATCGCTTACTCTAAGTCCTCCTTCAGGATGTTTTTCGCTGTCTTCCTTCTTTCTAATCTCCCGAGCTTTGTAACACTAACCCTTGGCCCCCACCTCCTTGCTCCTTAACTCCCCGAGCTAATGTTCATCACTCTATCCTCCCAGACCTTACTCACAAACCCCTGCATGCCTTGCATCCCTTCCTCCTTTCTTACTCTCTCTTCGATCCCTCAAGGTATGTCTCCCTTATTCCCTAAGCTAATGTCTCTCCGTGCTGTCTCCCCTCACTTAAAATCCTCCCAGTCCCCTTTATTTTTTTTTCCTTTTTCATTTCCTTCATTATTGGTTTTTGTCCTCTCTTCAAACCCCCCCATGCTTTGATTGGTTCTGTGGGTCGGCACTCAATATTTCCCTCCTCATCTTGCTCCCTGCGTTTTTTTTAATATTCAATTTGAGGAGGAAACTCGGTGCTTGTGAGAATCTCTGTTCAGGGAGAAAGCTTAAAGGGAAACACACAAACAAAACAATGAAGGGTAACACTTATCTACATTATGCTCTGCCCCCTCCTCACTTCTTCTCCATCTTTCTTCTATTTATTCACCTCCCTCCATCTTGAATCTTCATCTATCTAACAACCTCCATTTTTCCCCTCAACTCCACTCCTCCCTTTATTTCCCACCCTCTTCTCCGCATATGCCTCCTCTCTTCCCTTCCTCCTCCTCTTCCGCTGCGTTCGTCTGCCTCCCTCGCTTTAGCTCCATCCTCACCACTCCCTCCTTCCCTCCCTCCCCTTATCTCCCTCTCTTCCTCCTCTCCTCTCTTCACTCCCATCCATTAGCGGTTATTGAGTTTTCTCTTTGTGTCGCTGTCCTCACCTCTGCTCTATTGCGCTCACTCTTCTGCAACAGTAATAGCCCCTAACTGTGTTACCGGCTGCCATGCGCGCACGCACACACACATAAACACATGCACATAATACAATAATGGACACGAGTTAGGCGTAGAATATGCTGATGAATTATAAAAAGAAAACACCGTCTCCTCCTAAGCATACTGCACACAGACGTCAACGTGCACGGACATAACCTCTGCCCTCACTCAGAATGTTCCTTGTCTCTAATTGCTGATAACTCATTTAGCACTTCATGTTAGCTCAGCTAGATCCAATTACAACAAGGGAGAGAGGCAAGTTTGAGTGGGAGGCCGTTTAACCTCATGGCAAAGAGAAATGTGTGATATGATGTAAAATACAGTAGCGGATAAGATAAAAATTTAAATGTGAGAATTTAGACATAAGACATTTTTTTATACACGTCAGAGTTGCAATTAAGATAAAAGCCATGAGGAAAGAAAGCTGGTAAACCAAGTGTATCGGTGAATTAACATTCTGTTACCATAAAGTGCATAACTATAAATTGGAAGAACAGAAGAAGGGAGCAAGACCTTAATAACAGGGAATTGATGGAAGATTTGTTCATGAAGCACAGCTTGCAGTAATGGAAGAGCAACAGACATGTGCCATTACACCCTGCTTAGGATAAAGGCTAAGCCAGGGCACGTATGCTGTTTAGACTGAGCGGCAAAAATACTGTCACTGTATGACATTTTTGTTGCATTTGGAGAAAGCGATCTGTTGAAGATATTTAAATGTCCAGTGAAAGGAATTCCTGAGTTTGATGCTTAAATCTTGCACCTCTAGAGGCTGAATCTGACACCCCAAGTTTGTACGTATACAAATTGTATCATATGTGGGTGGGAGTTCTCATATTGACTGTCACTGACGCTTTTAAGCTTTTCAGCGCATGTGTGCATTGTCTAGTTGCAGGTCAGCACAATGTGGTCATGTTTACAGGGCTGCAGTATTTGCGACCGGAATACAAAACTGTGGTATTGCTGTGAAAATCCACTCATTACATTCTGTTTTCGGGTTTTATGCACTTTGGCTACCTGTGGTTCTAAATAACTTAAACCTAAATGAATAAAAGCAAACAACACGCTGAGTCGGAAGCAATTTCACAACATCAGGCCCCAGCTAGTAAAGACTGCATTTTAAAACAGCCATAAATAACTTTGTAACTTTTAATTAAATATGGCTTTACTGTACTCTGCGGGGGGCACCCAACACACAAAAGTGCTCTGAAAATACTGGGACCGTGTACAGAACGGCTGCATTTCTTTACCAGTGTTTGAGTAAGGTTTACTGTCTAAAATAAAGTGCGCCGGGAGGAAAAACAAGACGTCTTTCTGGTTCTCTGTACATGCAGTATATGAAGCTTGAAGCAGTAAGGGAAACAAAGCGATCTCTTATGTGTGCTTGAGTACGAGTAAATGTTTTAATGACCCCAGTGGGCCAATAATAAACACTTTCTTGCAAGTACAGTAAAGATACTAATTTGTGTATATGTTTAGAAACAAATTGGACTTCCTAAGCACTGCTTCTACATTATCTGCAGTTAGCGAAGTTCCAAGAAGGATTGATGTGAATGGTGACAATAACAGTCTCTATGCCGCACAGGCATATTACATCAGTTACGTCATTATTCACGTCTCTATGAAACAAAAACAAAATTAAGTTATAAGCAAGATAAATCAGTTTTTGCAGTCTTATAACATATTGCAGTTCACTTTTAAAGGATTTCAGCACGTTTGTTGAAGCAGTTTAGACAGCACAAAGCAGCACAGATTTAAAAAGCTGTCTTCCATGTTGCACAGTAATGACTGGCAGCAAACAAGCCACAGTATGAAAACGCAATTTGATCTCCACAGCTTCATAAATAGATGAATACATTTTCAGGATTATCCCTTAATGAGCATTCAAATTTCAGGCTCTCTGACGTGCGTGACATTGTATTTTTTTCCTTCTTTTATACACACACACACACACACACACACACACACACACACACATGTATAGACACATAATCTCCTATATGTTTTCATATCGCCAAACATTAGTGAGTGCACAATATGTGTGAATGTGTGATACTAATCCTGAGACCTTTATCTTGGTGAACTGAGCTCACCTCTTGCTTCTTCTCTGCACTGCGTCTCTTTGAGAAACTTATTTCCACTCACTGTTGCAACTGTTTATATTGTTACTGTGTGACTAATGCGCCTTTGTCACGAAACTGGCTGGTATAGATACCTCACAGAAAACAGAACATATATTACTGCTTCGCCTCTTGCCGAATCCGAGAAGACTTTTCTGTGTGTACAAACAACACAGCGACGACAACAAACAGAGTGCAAACAACAAAGGTTTCACCAACTTGGCGAGAATACGAAAATGAAAAAAAAAAAGTTTTGCTTTTAAAAAGGAGAAAAGGCAAAATGGTCCTCCATGAGTCAGAGTCTCTGTGTTTACTAGCTGAACAAATAATATAGACATTTTGGGAATTCTGTTTCATTTGCAGAATTAAGTCCAACCAATTAATATTTTTTTCACTGAGTGGGAACGTTTGAGATAATTTGTGTTTGTGCGAAACAAGAAGGCAGGGATGAGCCAGCCAATCACATTACATTAATGATCAGCCATTATTCCACTCGTTATCAGATGCTTCATCTTGACGAGGGCTGTACGTTTATCTGACTGTGCACGCCATTTGATCCTTCTTTTTCTCTTGGTGTAAATAATTCTCTGCCATCCTCTCGCTCTTATTCTGTCATCTCTTTCTTTCTCTGCCTCTTGCTCGCTCTGCCTTTCTCCCTCTCCTGTGATTGACAGCTGCTGCTGAGACTTGATCCGTGAAATATATAATGAAGAATATATATATATATATAAAAATTTAAAGGGGAGAGTGAGCTTTGCTTAAATACAGAGACAAGAGGATGGAAGTGATCACAGCCAGGTAGGACTCTTTTCCACACACCGTGACACCAAGGGAGGTGAAACAGAGCTTCTAAAAAAAAAGTTGAGAAGCAGATTTCTGTTTTTCATTGTGGTTCAATACAGAGGGCTCAGACAAAAATGTGCATAGTCGTCTGGCAAAAAAAGTTGAACCTGGGTCAACTTTTGACATCGCCCGCCAATGCACTGTGTGGGCCGATCGAACATAAGCAAGCGCACATTCCTGGTACATTATTTTGTGAGGTAAACACGGTAATTCAGCTGTTCACTTCAGGGCTGTCTAGACGGCAGATGAAATGATTGCTGTTGACATGAGCTTTTGAGAGTACTCTGATGGGCCTTAGAATTTATGAATCTATTAGTCAATCCAGCCTCCCTGGATCACACCTCATCCTCACACGCTCCCGTCAATGCAGATCCTTGCATGTTTTGTGGTGGTGTGCTGGGGAGTGAGCACTATCTGTATAAACTCCACAGAAGTTACTCTAGTCCACACTGAATACTGACAGACAGATCAACTATCAATATTAGAGAGAATAATAATAATAAAGAATAGTTTAGGAGGGCTGGCACGTTTAGGCTCGCAAAATATATGTGTGTTTAGCCTGAGATGTGTTTGATCAATATGACCCAAAGGGAGGTCAAAAGTAAGTAATTTTAATGGCTGAGATGTTCTGATCGATAAGAACTCACAATCAAATCATGGAATCACACAGGTCAAAGAATATCAGAGAATTCACCTGAGTGCTTACTAGGACGGTGGCTGAAATATTGATCTGTGCATACATGTCAGTGGGTATGTGTGTGTGTGTGCTAGATATTCAACTCATTTTCATAACCTGTTCATAAGCAGGTGCATCCCATCAGACCCGGCTGCCGGGGAACGAATGTACGTCAATGAAATGTGCCCACGGATGTCCAGCAGTAATGCAAGTTTGTGTGTGTGTGTCCTTGGACTCTTATCAAACTTATTAAATCCTCTCGCTCACCAACACATGGATTGTTTGTCACATTTGTCCTTTCAGAGTGTGTTCAATCACCCTCTGCTGCGTGATGTGTGCACACTGTGGTCCAACGAACCCCACAAAAGACTTGTACTGTACACACATACACACACACACACACACACACACACACACCACCCTTTTATCCTACCTGGGGTCTTTCTGAATGGAGTCGATGGAAGGGGAACGCTGGAGGCTCCCTTCGGGCGGCAGAGCCGGTCCAGACTTGCTGTAGGGCGATTCGACCACCGAAGGGCAGTACTGCAGGGTGCGGTAGGGGTCCGCCACATACGGGTCTGAGCCATATAAGTCTCCGCCTCCACCACCTCCACTTGAGGTGTAGCCTGGTCCCACCGTGGCATAGTTGTTGGTCCCGCCACGGCTGTAGTTTCCTGTCCCGGTGCCGTGACTTCCTGTGCGCTGCAAAGGGGCGGAGTCGACACCAGGGGAGGAGGGAGCTATGGTGGGAAAGTAGGGACAGAGGACATAACTTAGGACCTGGTCATGGACACGCTGGGTCAGGTCTACAGGGCAGAGAAGGGGGCCGAGGTTGAACAGGAGAGGAGGGGAGGAGAAGACGATGGAAAAGGCGAGGGGAGAGGGACAGGATGAAAGAAAGGAGAGGAGAGAAGATGAGAGGAGAGGAGAGAAGCAGAGAGACACAGAGACGAACAGGTTGTTGGGAAAAGACAACCATGTCTCCATATGGATGGATAAACATTGGCCACATGCCCAGGATTAACACCAAGGACCAATGTTCAACAGAGGGAAGGATTGAAGAGAGAAAAGAGAAAAATCGACAAAAGTTGAGCGCACAAAGTTGGGAATCAGTTTATTGATTGCTGAAATGAAATGTGTAAGACCAAAACTGTCCGAAAAATATAAAATACATAGAATTACCTCTTATAAACTAGCTGCTATAAACTGCATTGTATATATTTTTTTTCTGTAAACTCTACTTGACGCAATGTGACTTTTTTCATAATACAGACAAAATAATAAAATAGTTCAATCACATTTTTAAAGAATATTAACCCTATTTAACAGAAATACCTGAGACCAAATTATCAATAGTTCTGTTCCAACAATAACCTAGTAAAAAACCCCTTTAGCAATTGTTTCCATAGCAGTGAGTGTATGTAAACAGTGTTAGCTTTGTCACTCAAATGGCTCATTAGCCCACTATTCCCATGCTATGAAAAATGGAAAGTTTGCTCGTAAGCATATTTGCCGGTAGCTAGGGGACGATTGCAGAAACTTTTTCCACACAGTGAGACGTCTGCCTGGTGAGCAATAAGGACTAAAAAAATACAAGAAATTTAAAAAAAAGAGAGAAAAAAAGCGAAACAGCGAGGTATCTCTCTTTAGAGTGAGATGGAAATTGAACGGGGATTTGCACTGCAATGCAAGCAGCCTGCAGGGGCACAGTAGCTGTCACCTTTTCTCCCCGTCGCGTTGCAGCGGTGGGTCGGTGATATATCAAGGTGTTAATGTGAGTCTGGGGGGCTTGTTTCTCCGGCTGTAAAAACACTGAGACAGACGGTGGGAGGGGGGGGGGGGGGGTCCATCTCATCTGTCATTAGGACAAAGGTACGTCTACACAGAAACACACGCGTACGTACACACATGCAAAAACACCATAAATGTGTTCTTCGGGGAGTGTGCGATAAATCACAGAGCCTCGAAATCAATATGTGGACGTGTGGTCGACTGGGACATTAACACAGGCCAGTGCGCCTCCTCTCTCAGAGAGAATTAGCCCTGAAAATGTGTCTGGATGGCAAAGTGCACACAAACTAGAACACAGGCACACTTAAGACTGTAGGCATGGGCCAGGACACAAGCACTCCTGTGCGTCTCATAAAGCGTGCATGGGTGTAAACGTATAAACACACGCATTTACACATTCTATAACACACACACACACACACACACACACACACACACACACACTAACTAAACAAAGGATTGGAGGTTGTGTGAATGTGGTTGTGTGTACTGAGGTTGAGTGTCTCATCGTTATGTGACCAACAAACTTGCTCTTTAGCGCTGTCTTGAGTGGTGGCATTTACTTGACCTTCACAACCCTCTTATCTCTCTCCTTTTCACCTTTCTCTCTCTCTCTCTCTCTCTCTCTCTCTCACACACACACACACTTCTGATCTGCCCCACGCATCTGGTACATAAGACAGATTAAACCAAAGCTCTTATTTAAATTCTTCTCACCATATCTGGTAAACTCCATTAGTCGACCCACCAGAGGCACAAGGAACCTCTTGGATGATGTAACCACATTAGCATATTTTTATTTCCCAACTCTAAAATCAGGTTAACAATTCCATTGCCAGCCAGACAGTGAAAAATCCAACTTTTAGACTTTGCCATGCAATGCCCATGAGGCTAAAGGCTGTGCGAGCTCTTCTACTGATGCCCCAAATTTGACAAGGATCCAAAGAATTAGGCGGGGGAAAGAGAAACAGCGAGAGAGCCTGGGAAGAGGAGAGAAACATCTGAGAGATGAGGGATGGGGCTGCAGTTTAGAAAACAGCCAAACAAGAGGGCAGAGGGAGGAGATAGTTTGCGACAGTACAGCCACGTAGAACGGAGCGTATGGGAGGGTAATGAAGCATCCCATCGGAAGCAAATCCAAGTCTTTTCTGTGCTCTGTAAATGGTGTGTGTGGTATCAGTCACCGGGACTGTAAGCCAACACCACCAGTGTCAGTGTTTGCTCACCGGGAGCACGTAAATAGGACGAACCCCAGAGCCAGAGAGGGAGTGGGAAAACAGTGGCTTGTCCGATTGTCTAAGTAGCCTGTGCTGTGACCACTGAATAGGGATCTCCTCCAGTACAAGCTGAAGAACGGACCGGAAAGAAAGCACAAATGATAAGAGATCGTGGGGAGCATAAAGACGGAGAAATTCCCCCCAAATTCATGTGTCTGCCCGCTCTTTTGTTTTTATTTTCTGTTACTTTGTGCTCAGCTTCCCTCTTTATGCACTCCATTTCCTTCTTTACTCAATCCTTCGGCCCGCTCTCCCTCTCTTCTTCTCCTACCTTAAGAAAATGGAGTGCTGCTGAATTTATCATTTCCTCCGGTAATGGTGTGTTCTGACTGATGACTTGACCTTTGGGGCCAATATTGCCGGGCAAAAATCAGTGTGTGGGCGCCTGTTTATGCATGCATGTGTCATTGTGTATGTGCTCCTGAGTTCCTGTCCTTGTGAGAACCAGCCGGGGCTTCAGAATTTTGGAGCGATGGCCATTTTTGACCAATCTTAAACTCTGTATCGGTTAGAACTTGATTATCTTAAGATTACAATTAGACTCAATATAGGTTGAAAATTAAGCGTGTAATTGGAAGCTCAGGTTTTGGTTTTGGGGCGATGGAATGAAGACAAACGCATGGAAGAGTGTCAGAGGCTGCGTCCGTAATAAGGCCAGCACGAGGCAAACTCACTGTGCTGTTTCATGAAACATTAAACAAATCGTGAAATGTGCCTTGTGTGCGCAAACAGATGCACGCGTGCTCCACCAACACCGCTCACACCTAACGCTCTGGCGGCGTGAAATTGCGTTTGGGAGGAAATAAAAGGGCGGGTGTGTCTTCATATTCCCTTGCTTTGGTGTGGAGTAAACAAATCGCGGCTGTGCTCCTGCTGGCAGATTAGCGACGGGAAGGGAAACTCTATTAGTCATTTGACACAGTGATACCTCCACAATTAGCCAGTCGGCTGAGGGGCCGGCTAGCTTCGAGCGGGGCAGACTTTTTCTTCGGGCTGCTGAGACGAGGGAGCCCTGGCTGAATGTACAAGAGATGGAGGAAAACAGGAGGAGGGAGGGAGGGAGAGACAGGGAGAGGGGGGGAAAAAACTACAGCGAGATCAAACCAATCCTCTGAGCTTTCCATGTCCGTCCGTCCTCCTTGTTCTTTCATCTCTGCCTCCATTTCTTTCAGTCTTACTCTGTCTCTGTCACTTTCTTTTTCTCCATCACTCCCTTGCTCTTTTCTCCTTTCTTTACTTCTTCCTTCCCCCTCCAGATCAGTCCCACTACGTCTATACCTCAATCCATCTTTTTTTTCCCCTCACCCATCTCTTCTGAATCCTTCCTTTTCGATCCCTGCCCTCCCTCTTTGCACCCCCTCTTTGCACCCCCTCTCTTCTTCCATTTTTTGTGTCATCCTCTCTCCATCACCCATTCATTTCGTGTTTTTCTCTCCCTTTCTTCCCTAACACCCTTCTGTCTCACTATCTCTCTCCCTCTATTGTGGTTGTAGTAGACTATGTGATCAGAGCTGAGGACATGTCCTTTCTCTCGACACGCTTCAGCGCTCAGCAAGATTACACAAAACCCCTCAGTACAGTCTCTATCTCGCTCACATACACACACACTCGCATCGAGTGTGCGCACAAGTGCGCAAACATGGGTTTCTACATATGCAAGTGATTGACATGGACTAAACATGCGTGCATGTAACACGTCTTTTTCGAATGCTTTAAGGTCATGCAACAGCATGCGCACACAACCTTGCCTAGAGCAGCCACTGATGGTGTACACGTGCACAAACACAGACACACACACACACTGCTTGGATGTGAAGGAGAGTAAGGATTAGTTTCTCCCTCTGTTTATCCCTGGGAGAACCTCCTGGCCAACACACAGCTCTTGATGTTCCTGAGCTGGAAGCACTGGAGGCTACATGCACACACGCGCGCACACACACACACACACACACAAATGCCCTCTTTTACACTTTCAGCATCAAACATACAGCGTTTTACAGTGTGGGAGCTGTGGGACACTTGTCTCTATGAGTCAAGGTGCCATGTCTTTCTCCAAGCTTGCCACTTAGACACAGCAGGGGCTCCAGGCCAGTTATTGCTCCTAAATGATCATGCTGTGGAAGGACAATAGTGAAAGTCATAGGAAGACAAGTTTCTTGTCTATATATAAGGCACATGGCCACTGCAAGCAAGAGATACTCATGTATGGCATGTGCACATGTATGGCAAAAAAATCCCTTGCAGTATGGAGAGGTTGGTGGTCTGGCCTTAAACTAAAAGTCATTAATTGCCAAAGAGAGGAATAAATAAATATTTTATATTTGCTGAATTTACAAGAGGAGACAAATATTTAGGAATTTGTCATAGACAGCATTTCACAAAGTTAATAAAGTTTCCCAAACTTAACAGCTCACGAAATTACATGATTTTTTTAAGGGAGTCTGGGGCTGATTTGCCGCCACCTCAAATTACTCATGTACAGGTTTCACTCCGAAGGACAGGGATTTGATGTCAATGAGGACAATGAGAGCACATTAGAAACAGCAGGTATCTGGATAATGTATCCTTATACAGATCCCATTTCAATGACAGGTGTAAATGGGGTCTTTATGTATAATCTCACACCCAGTTTGTAATAGAACTGGCTGTTGAACAAGTACACTTGCCTTGTCTCGCATTAGCATAATGGTGCTGTTGCTAAGAAAATGTGTAGCATCTGCTAGCTTCTACTGCACATTCTCAATGTCCCCACATCAGACTTCTTATCAACTTCATATTGACAAATATCTGAGAAATTAAAGATGTTACCAGCATTATGTATCTTGGTGCTATTTGTGGCTTATCAGAACAATAGAAAAGGATCACAGTTATGGGAAACATGGTGGCTCAGTTCTTTGCACTGTCGCCTCACAGCAAGGATTTGAATCTGACAGCTGTGGCCTTTCGGTATGGACTTTGCATTTCCCCTGTTTTTATGTGGGTTTCCTCCAGATGCTCGTTTTTTTTCCTTCCGCAGTCCAAAGACATGCAGGTTAGGCGGACTGGACACTCTGTATCACCCATGTGCAGTGTGAATTTCCTCTCCTGTGCATGCGCTGCCTCTCGCCCACTGTGCGCCGAAATAAGCTGCAGCCCCCCACGACCCTGAGTAAGATAAGTGGGTCAGCAAATGGATGGATATCACACTTAACTTGAACATGACTAACTAACAGAGCACATTTGAGTTTAATTCACTCGAAATAATATAGTGACAGTGAAACAGGTTTGTGAGAAAAGGGGCTAAAAGGTGTTTCTCAAACCTTTTATAGACAGATTGTTGATTTTAAAGATACCATTGTGAGGCCAGCTCATTTATATGTGTATATTGCAGAAGTAATAACCAACGTATACAATGATAAACTAAACAATTAATGAATAAAACATGTTTTAAACAGCAGATATGAATGTTTCTGTTCATTTGATGAAGACAGTGCTGCTTTTGTGCTGACTGCGATCTCTGAGGACAAAAACAAATGAATGTTCATTTCGATGTTTATGAATTCATTACTGCTGATAAGACAGAGAATATGCTAATCATGTAAACTTTGATAGCATGGGACACAAGTCACAAGCAATAAGTCCTGCCTTTGTGTCTCTGTGTTCATTTCCATGCTTTGTACATACATTTGCCATGTGTGAACAGTCTTAGCGGCCACTGGTGTGCGTGTGTGTGAGTGTGTCTGCGTGCGAGAGGGTGGTGCAGCGTGACGAGCACCAACCCGACTTATAACTACGTTTATGAAGAGCCATATGTTTTCGCAAGGGAAAGAATTTGTGCTGATCTGTAGAGTAAATCAGATGCTTTGAGCTGGTAATTAAAGCTTTCTGAGGCTTCAGCAAAAACTCACTGTAAATACTGTACAGGTTTAAGCCAAAGTATAAATCACCTGAATTCAGCTTAGAAATTGAGCTGTTGTAAGTAAGTTGAATAGCACTGTAGGTCACAGCTTAATTGCCTGTCACAGTTCACTTCATCTGTTAGAAAGGCGACTACAGTGGCGAAAAATCATCTCAAAATGCACAGAAATAAATACATTTTCTTTTGTTCTCGCCTTAGTTCTCAGTCCCCGCTCCTTCCTGTCCTGTTCACGATTTAAAAAACAAATTCAAACTGACCCTCAGATAATTAATCTTTGACATTGCCTTTCAATTCAATGTCTTTCTGGCTGCAGCATGACAGTCGTAAATTGTGTTTTGCCACTGTTTTCACAGTGGAGTAAACACCATTTGATAAGTAAGCGCAAATTCACGACTCTCTCTTTACTGGCGCTCAGAAGACAGTGGGTTCATTAAAAGACCAGCGTGATCAGGGGCCAAGCTGAAATTGATCCTGGCCAAACAAACCTAATCAAACCCGGCGACAGGCCGAGCCTGGTGAGTGACACACTGGAGCAACTGGGGAGATGCTTCAGCCAAAAGGTCTAACAACGCTGCAGCGCTTCAGTTTTCCTGCATCGAGGTTCCATCGGACGCTAATTGATAAAGAACAGGTGATTCGGGACTACTGAGGAGCATCAAAGTCCAGTGCTGCGCTATAAGACTGCTGTTCCTTCAACAATTCGCTCATGATGATCGCTGTTACCACTATTACTTGCATGGACCATACTGCACAGTGATGTCATGACATATAGATATTTATTTAATGACACCTTGTCTGAACACACAATGTGTGAACAATGACAAGTACCTAAAAGCTTTAGAAGAAGGTGTATGTATGCATTCATGTGTGCATTCACAGTATATGAGTATGTACAGTATTTAAGAAGCTACAAATAATGGTTGTCTAAAGATTAGTTTAAGCCCAAGTAAGTATAATTAGCATTAGAAACCACATATGGATACCAGAGGATATGTGCCAGATGAAAGTGAGCCTTTTCCTTTTCCTTTCTTTTCAAGGATCCGTCACATTTTTCTTTTCAAGAGGTGCCCTGAACTTTTCCTGCCTCCTGGTCAGAAGACGCACTGTGACTGCACCCTCTCTCAAGTCCGCTCCGTCTTTATCCATTCCTCCATACTCTCTCAGGCTTGTTTTCTCCCTCTCATCTCTCTCCTCCATCACTCTCTCTGTTCTGTCCCCCTCATTAGGGTGTCAGATCTCATTACAGAAGGAACACAGCAGATTTAAAGGAGGCAGCAGATTGGTTTAATGGTTTGATGCATATTTCTTTCAGTCCTTCTTATTGAGCATGCGTAGTGTGCGCTGGCAAAAGGGACCGCTGCTATAGAGCTGCAACTTCAAGCAAAAATAATCCTGCTTTGGTTTCGAGAAACATCATAACACACACACACACCCTGGTGCTTATGTAACAGAGTTGATCCCTTGTCCTGGGAACTGCATGCATTTCATTGCATAAACCTGACATTAAAAAGTGTGTGTTCACATTTTCTGTGGTTCATATAACACTGCAGCCCTCAGAGCATTTATCCAAAAATGGACAGAAAAATAAAGACACTCAATGAGCAAAAACTCATTATTCAAGTGCAAAAATCAGTGTCCGTCCTCATTTAGGAGGGAAGTCAGAAGACCATAGAGACTAAAAAAAGAGATGTGCCACAACCAAAGATCATGACAATTTACAAAGACGTGAATATAGAATGGTTTACCTAAAGCAAACTAGAGTGTCCAAGATGAGCCTCTTAATTGGCTTTGTTTTTGGAGTGGATGCAGAATAAAGCACTGTCCATGGTGCTGTCTGGTTGGCAGGTGATAAGGCAGAAACACTCGAACATAACTACAGAACTGGGAAGAGTAACGCTTCTGTAGCGACGTAAACTGTGATGTAAGCTGCTTGCCAAGTATGGCACAAAATATAAACTCTCCTTTTTTCCCCCACACAGCTTTGTGTCATTTGGTTATCCGGTTCTGTTAATGGTTGAGGAAATATAACCTTGTTGCTTACTGTGGCTTGATTGATTAATGATTGTTGGGGAATTTGTGTCTGTCTCCTCCGCAGATACTGGAGGGAGCAATGTTATACTACATAACACCCCTTATCAACAGCAATAGTTCAACCAGGCTACTAGATGCACCTGACAAATAGCCGTGGCAGTGAATCTACCCATTCTCGCTGTCGCCACCTGAGCTACGTGCAGGTCTGATGATAGGCTATTAAAGAGAAAAAGTGCCACATCCATTCAGAGCCGCTGTTATTCCCAGTGGTCAGAGTCATTAATACAGGCAAAGATAGCTTTCATGAAATAAGGAGGGGAGGCACAGAGACAAAAATGTAAGAGCAAAGGCAGGAGGGGAGGGAGAAAAGGGGACAAAACAAGGAGGCAGAGAACAGAGAAAGAGAAGGAGGGCATGAAAGAAGGTGAAAGAGTTACAGAAAAAAGATGTCATTGATGTGCACTGTGCTCCGAATTAATAGAGACTATGATAAATGAGATAAAGGAGAAGAACATAAAAGAAAAAAAACATGTAGAAATACGTATAAAAATAGAAAGACGATAAGAAGAAGCAGAAGGAGACAGGTCACGAAAGAGGGTGAAGAGAGCCAGGCTGAAATAAACAGAAAGGAAAGCATAGTGACAAACTGGAGGCTGATTTGAAAAACACACAAAGTCTTTTTTGGAAAAATAATGTGTGAACCACATCCCGAGGCTTTTCCTTGCTGCGACTGAATGCACGTGTATGCATGTGTGTGTTAGAGACACTGTGACCATGCAGGAATAATCGCTTGAAATAGGCCACATTAACCTGCAGTCCTCTGGGGCACTGGCCTGGTTTAATCCAAGAATGAAACGCTGCGTGCCACTGCCTACACACATGTGTGGCGCAAAAACACAGACACACACTCATACTCGCACAATAGTTATTATGCGGCGCGTGGATGCGTGTATGTGCTGCGCGGATAGGAGAAGGAGGATGAAGAGGGTGAGACAGCAGCCGGTGAGAGTAACTGAGGAGCGGTGTGTGGATGTGAGAGAGAGGTTTGACCGGATACGGGAGCACACACACACACACACAAACACACACACACACACACACACACACGCACACACACACACACGCAGTCACACAGGTGGAGCAGATGTTCAGTAGCAGCTTATTTTTAGATTTTCCTCAGTTGTGTTTAGATGTGGTGACAATGATGTTAATCTACAGCAACACTCAGGCCAACAAAGTACATAAAGGTGGACTGAGCTGTGACAGGCAGACAGACAGACAGACGGGTTAACCAACTGACAGAGCTTTAAACTGGACCTGACTCAATTTGCAAGTGTGTTGTCAAACCGCTGTCCACTGCACTGCGAGGAAATGCCTGCAGACTTACCAAGACTACAGGGCTGTTTGTTTATTGGTGTTCTTACTGGATGTAGGAGGCTGAAAGCAGACACAAGTTCTGTAAAATATAAAGTAAATCCTCAGCCGAGGGCGCAACTGTTTAAAAAACAAAACCAACTGTATGTTTTGTCTCTACAAACTTACCAAATTTGTGAAATTAGTCTTGACCCCACTATGTGTCTGCTTTACTTGCTTTTTTCATGTCCTGTTTGCTCCCTATTCCCCTCCTTCTGCCTCTCTGGCCTAAAATGGGTCAGGAAACGGCCACTTTAATAAAAAAAAAAACACTGCATGTACAATTATAGTCCCTTAAATTGGTTTTGTTGTATCAAGCAGCTCCTCTTCACAGTCAAGTGTCCAGTTAAGTAATGCGGTGGCCCACGCTCTCAATGCATACCGTGAGCTTCATTTGACTTGCAAGTGCCTTGTTTAAATTGGCCTCGAATTAGCCTGAACCTGTGCGCTGTATATAGACCCACTGACTACATCTTTGCAAATTTTAGGTGTGAAGTACCAACACAAACGTCTCCCTTCTCCTTCCACCGGAGGAATGACTTATAGCATTAATTACATTGATCCATGCCAGCTTAATGAACCAATAATGTGAGGCTGCCACGGCAAGAAAAGGCACAATGACATAATTAATGACTTACCGCTCAGCATGTCAGCACAGCCCTTATCAGTTCACTATGTGCTATCACTCTGTGCATTATGAATCCTTATTAGACAACCTCCTAGTCACTGCACATACTGTTCACAAGACTTTTAAAACATGCTGCGCTAAGGCCAAACCTTTAGTCAACGGCCCGCTGACTTCAAGGTGCAGCTCATCTTTTGTGCGTTGATTTACCAATGTGGTGTAGCGCAGCAGGGGTAAAACTGTGTATGGAAAAGGCTCATGCTGATATACTCTGATGGAGAATTTAGCTCAAACAACATGAGACAATCTATTAAAATACTGTATCACAGCAGAAGCGTATTGTGTACCTCAAGCGTTGCAATTAAATGTACATGGTCTAATCCACACTCTATTGATTTTTGTAGCTGCAGTGCAAATTTCCTTTGTGAGCTCTCTTATACCCATCTATTGAAACTACAAATACAAGGCACACTGAGTTATAGATAACAGTGGATCCTCTTTGTACATTTCTGAAGCGCACTTATTTAATTAATTCCTGCTTGCAAAGACAATCCTATCGCTATATACGCTGTTCAGAATTTCACCGACAGTAATCAAAGCAATATCCCACAAGAATAAGAGGAAACCAAATGACCCTCTAACTCTGAAATGTGCTTCAAAAGCTGTGCTCTGTGCTTTAAGGCAATTCTCGCTCCTTTCAAGTGAGTCAAACTGATCGACTCAAATGCTGGTCTGGAGTGGCATATTTACTGCTATGATTCTGACCCAAATGCTAATGATAGCTATTAAGGCTAGGCTGGTTAATGACATCGAGGGAGCTGTGAACGTGGCGTGACCGACTTGGGTGTTTTCATGTGGGTATGATACGGTAATGGGATTAACATGGCGTACCTAAACCCACATTGAGATAAGCTCAATGAGGCCCTATTAAAAATACATTGCTGGCAACAATGGAGTAATGGAGGGAGCGGGTGAGAATGAGTGTGTCTGGCTGCGTGAGTTTGACAGAAAATGTGCCCAACTGTGCTTCTGGAAAAAAAATGAAAAGAAACATGCAGAATGGGTACTTTCTAAATAAAAAAAGGGCTGGTGATGGCTTTTTCAGTACTCCTTATTCTTAACTCTCTCTCATGTATTTTCTCCATTTGCCCCTTGGTTGCACAAAGTTTTTGGAAACATTAGTGTTCGACTGACTGACTGAATGTGGGCTGTAACAGTGAACTCACGTGGGAAAAACATTGTCCTGATGAGTGTTGTGCGCAGCCAGCGTCAATTAACAGGAGGTGAATGTGAGCTGTGTGACTGACTGACAAAACAAAAAGCAAACTGATGTAAATTCATCTCCTGATGAACACATCTTTCGCCTCCTCACATATGTTTATCCCAGCTCCTTTATTAAATGTATCTATAATCTTTGTTGTCTGTCTGCAGCGGCTGCAGGGAAGGGGGTCTTTGCCACAGCTGATATGTTGATATGTTAAATATTCAAGTGACAAGGTTTAAGAATAAAAGTAAAAATAAAGGACTCATACGTTAGCTTTCACATGTTTAAAGGCATTATAGAACTAAACTACATAGCTGTTACATGCAGGAAGGGCCTTACCGGTGTTGTTGCGATAGGGGCCTGTATCTGGCCCCTGGCTCTGGCTAAGGCTCCTCATGGGGCCCTTGTTGTGGTAGACACGTTCTTCATAGATGGGATCTATGTGGTGCTCCGGGGACCCCAAGGGCCGAAGGGGCTCCTGACTGTGTTGACTACTATAGGAGCCACGAGAGCCTGAAGAAAAGAGAGAGAGGAAGATAGGGGAGAAAATGAGGGATAAGTACAGCACATGAGGTAAGGAACGGTGGCCCAGGGGAACTGAACAGATGGATTTCAAGGAGGGAAGAAAAAATGAAGATAGGTCACAATTTCATGCAGGAAATGGAAAGAATGGTGGAATAGTACGGCAGTGATGAGAACCACAGAGGGTGGCGATGGCGAAACAAGAGGATGTAAAAGAAAGAGCGGATGAAGAGGCACATAGGGAAGAATGAACGTGGCAGAAGATGGATGGGTACCCGCAAGAGGCAAGAGAAAAGGAAGCGGTGTGGAGATGATAGGTGGGGGGCTGCAATAGTGATGATGAGAGGGCAGAAAAGAAGAAGAAAAAGGCACTCACTCCACAAAAAGTGCACCTATATGACCCCTCTGTTTTTAGACCTGTCCATTTTCACCCTGGACCTTTTCTTCGCTGAGCGCCACAGACAGACAGCCCACTATTTATAAAGTGGACAGATTAGGGCGAGGGTGTGTTTATATGTTTGTATGAGTGGAGGGGGAAGCGGAGACTTAGAAATGCACCAAATCAGACGTGCAAAAAATAAATAAGTAAATGACAACAAAAGAAAAAGAGAGCAAAAAAAAAGATACATGCATGGCGATACATGAGATAGGAAGGAATAGGGGAATAGGCAGAGATCGAGAGAGACAGAGAAAAAGGGGCTAGAGAGAGGAATGCCTCTGTAATTCATTTTTTTTTAATCTCCATGGAACACATTGCTGGTCGTCAGCTATAAAATAATGAGATGTAGTGTCCCCCCCCTCTTGCTCTGTGTTTGGCAGGAATCCCGCAGACACAGGGCAAGGAAGACATTGACAGCAGGCATTTGTTCATTACACAGCAGAACAAATGTAAGGCCTCCCTATGAAAACACAGAGCTCAAAATTAAAATCAGGAAAGGGAAGAAAAGGAGGAGGCTGGGGGAATATGAAGACGAGTCAGCAGGGCTTGGGTGACATGGCAGAGGATAAAGTGAAAAGACGTCCACAGACTCATATATACACACAGACCCAGAAAGCCACGAGCGACTGAGAGAAAGAGAGACGGTCCAGTGGAGCCAACGTCGTATCATATCGCATTAGCTCTCAGTCGATGCCGAGTCGCGTGCCAAAGGATTTTCCAGTGCATGAGGGGGGACGAGTGCAGTGCTTCAATACTCCGAATCAAACCTCCGTGTGCATCCACCATCAACTTTAACACAGTCAGAACCCCACAATCCGTCAGATCATATCAGAAATCAATTCATCTGAGGCACTCAGCCATCTCAGTGGGATCAAGCACATACAGTACCATGCAGCTATGATGGACTGTCGTTTTTGGTGCAGCTTAGGATCGGTGTCTAATTCTTGTCTTAACTGTCCAAAAAAACAAGACAAGCCAAAGAGAGTATTTTAAAGGGGAATCACATTGAAGACCCAAACAGAAATACAGAACAGTCTGTGGAGTCTGTTAATATCGAACCGTCTACATGGTGGGGTGGTGCAAGTTCCTTCGGGGATGAACAAGAGCTAACCTGAACGCCATGTCCTTATCCAAAAGATAAAGTAAAGGTTTGTCGCATTGTCTCAAATAAGAGGCTATGGAGTTTCACTGTGTCCTCCTTCACAGTGTGGTTAACTGGCTGATTGGTTGGTTTGTAGCTCTAATCTGATTTCTTGGTTTGTAGTTGTGTTTTGATTGGTTGCTTTGTAGCTTTGTTCTGATTGGTTGGTTTGTAGTTGTATTCCGATTGGTTGGTTTGCAGCTGTATTCTGATTGGTTGGTTTGTAGATCTGATTAGTTGGTTTGTAGTTGTAAGAGCCAATTCCGTGCATGTGCTTCCCACTACTGGGGGCATCCCTGCTGTGAAGTGTGAGAGGTCATATAATCAGCCAGGTGAGGCACTCAGGTGTGGCTGATGACAGGGAAGCAAACAGTTTTAGACCGTGGCGTGTTGTGTTGCTTTGTTTTGGTATTTGTTCAATTGTGATTTGGTAATCTGCACTGGTAAGCAAACAACTATTGGTTTTGGAAGCTGGAACTGAAATATATGAACAATTAACAGCACCATAATTATTTTGGATCAAAGCAGTGGAAATGTCATTTACACACGTCGAAACATCCTCACCATCAGCAACCAGGTGCCCCTGATTGATTGGCGAAAGGGGTCACTACAGTATTTGTATTTTAATTGGTTGGTTTGTACCTATATTCTGATTAGTTTGTTGCGGATCGTAGGACTCTACAACATACACTGAACTCAACTGAAATCTGGTGAATTTAGAGACAGATTGACAGAGGGACAAGAAGCAAGAGAGAGAGGGAGAGAATCGGTCAGAATATGCATGAAGGAGTGCTAATTAGAGTCATGGACACACCCATTAATGAAATGACTCATCCCAGCTCTCTCTCTTCCATCATGCCTCTCCTCTTTGAAGTCTTGGTGAGTCGGTTTTATTTCTTTATTCATTTATTTTTTTTACTCACAAGGGCCCTCTCGTAGACCTCTTTCTTTCAAAGGCAGAGGGAGAAGATAGAATGATGAAGAGAGAGGGGGAGCGAGAGAGAGAGAAATGACAGAGATGACCTCCCATGATGTTTCATTCTGTAAAATATTTAAAAAGGATAAAAAAGTAAAAAAAAGAAAAACAACAACTCTGCTCCCTGAATGCATCAGTCCTGTTTGTGCAGTTAAGAAGAAAGCAAACTAAATCACCTACACCTACAGTTAAGAGGATTTTACATTCTTTGCTTTATATGCAACCATGTACTGTACCTACTGTAATTCTGCCCAGAAAGGGTGGCATATCTGTCAAGTTGAGACTTAATAGGTGATCATATCAAATAGAAACAGGACCATATATTGAAATATCCAAGGCATCACTGCTGCTGCCTGAGGCTTCAATATCAGCCCCTTGTCAGTGTCAATGCCAAGGAAGCTCAGTTTCTTTAACTGATGAACTTCTAATTATCTCTATTTGCTAAAAAGAACTTAGTCATTTATTTTCTTTGGCTTGTGTTATACTATTGTACCACTAAGGCAATATTCATACACAACAGACTGTATCACTCAGCCCATTTCGTGCAAAAAGCACAGAGATAATTTCTTTTTCTGGACGATTTTGGTTTTACGCAGCTTAACTCCACTGTAGAGTAGGTGCTGTAGAGCTGTTGAGTACCTCTCCAAACATGCTACTCAGATGAACCCGACTGTGCTTTTTACAGGAGGATAATACCCTCTGGGGATAAGCAAACCTCTGACTGAAGGTATCTGCAAATAATTCTAGGCTGTAACAGAAATTAAAGAAAATTACAATGAAGTAGATGATTTGATATATTGCATTTCCAGGACTGGTGAGTTACCTCTAAATCACTCTGACTCTATCAACCACAGCGTGGCAGTCCGAGCTCAGGAGAGCAAATTCTGATAATCATACAAGGCAGGTATGCTAATTATAGTGACAGTCTGAGACCTCTTTTTTCACTGGGACTCATTCTTGTCTTTTCTTCTTCATTTAAAGCCTTCAGGAGAGATGAAACCCCAGGCACTGCTTCAAGATCACAGTCACGCCCTCAGGGTAAAGCATGAAGGTCATGTTCTTCATCAGTATAGCTCCAATCAATTCAACCTACTCCAGAGCTTCAAAACACTGCTACCTGGTTTAATCAATATTAATCATGTCAAATATTTCATTTATGTTAAAAAGTCAACCTGTGGCAAAGGACGCTGTAACAAAGGCACTAATTTGGCTTTTGCCAGGGCTGAGTCTGTCCATTCACCGGTATACAAAAACGGTGAAGATTTTTCCTATACTTAGCTCACAGGTACAATTAGCTCACAAGATATCCACGTATACATTTAAGACGAAGAAGAAGTCGAAGTAGACAATGAAGAAGAAATAAAGATCTTCACAGATTTCCACAATCCTTAAACCCCTCCCTGAAAAAATAAATAAATGAGGCGGTTACATGCTCTCATGCTCTAAAGCACAGGGTGTAAATTTGAGTAAAGCCAAATGAAGGAAGAAGGTAATCTAAAAGTACTTTTAGTCTGAATGGCACTTGTAATACAAGCCTTGAGAATTTAAAGTCCTTGAAACAGTGGGCTATCTACAGTATTTAATTCAAACAGGCACAAACAGCCAGCCTCAAATAAAATTTTACACTTCACTTCTATGGACCATAAACAGCTTCCACAACATATTTTCATTTTCAGTTTGACATTCAGCCAACTCAATTTTGTAGAGTCACGAGAGCAAGCCATTCACTAGTCAATGCAACTGCAGCAGCAAATAAAAGTCTCTGTTAGCCTGAATGCTGCCTGTACTAAGACCAGTGTCATTCGAACACATTCAGCTCCCAGACAGTGCAAAGAGAAGACAATCTGAATCTTCTTAAAGCAGGTAGCCACAGCAGAACTGTTCATAACCAGCTCATAATTCATGACCACTAAACAGACGTTCATTTTGAGGTTCTTCTTGATAAAGGCCAGCCCCAGAGATGCTCCTACGCCTTACATGAAGTACATCCAAGTGCGGCGAGTAAATGGAGTAGATAACCAAGTGATACCAACTACAATACAATGTGCTTTTTAAAAAAGACTGACTAATCCAACAGACGTAAATGCAGAACTTGACGTTTCTTAGAATGGCTGTGAGATGCAATGATGTGTGACAAGGGACCCGTCTTATAGCACAAATGCTGCAGTGACACACGATGGTGGATCAACAACTGACACTCAAACATATCCTGATGTTGTGAGAGATCCTTTTACTACTCACAGTAGAGTTGGCTTTAAAACAGCGTACTCAGTGAGACACAGTAAAGTTATTAAATGCCCGTGGTGGAGTTACACATGTTCGGGTGTATGTGTATGTGCGTGAGGCACTGCGTGCATGGGTGTGTGAACTCCCACCTGCCAGACTGCCAGGCCTCTGCAGGGTAGCGGTAGCGTAGAGCTCGTGGGAGATCTTGTACTGGTCAGAAGCGTGGTGGGCTGCCAGCCGTTTGGGAGACAGAGTGGCATAGCTCCCTATGCCTGAACTCATCTGCAAAAGCAATAGTTGTTTATTGTAAATAAACTCAGTGAACATACAGCGTGAGGTCTACACACTGGTGTAATTACTTCCTGTTCAATAACAGTGTGTTGTTAGCCAAATATGTAACAGCTCACACGGCAGTTTGTACCTGTATTTTTTCTTTTCAATTTACTTTGCCAATTCACTTTTGTGTCTACATCCAACTCAGAAACTTTTGTAAAATGGGCTTCTAAATTAAAATTGGCACTATGTGTAAACCATGCCCAAACCACTTAGAGTTAAAAATAGAATTTAAAATGAGAACCCCCACACTAAAAATACTTCTCATCACGGTACAGTGTGAGATATTGGATGGGAGCATCCAACAACCTTTCCTCAGAAACCAGGTTTAAATAAGATGCTATTTGAAATGATTACATAACTAAAACTGACTTGTATAGATTTTTGTCTGAAGATATGACTCAATCTGTAATTGTTCTGGAGCTGCACTACGCCGTTCTTCGTCATAATTAAAGATCTGACAAAGTGGACAAGAGCATAATCTTCCCTCTAACACCCAGCCACTTGGCATCAATCAATACTATGACTATATAATATTATACGTAAACAGAATGGTACAATTACCGCTCCGTTCGAAAAATACTAACACTGGGCATTATCCCTGTAAATACTGCACTTAGATATAATCTTATGCTACACATAATAGCTGCTGTCAAATTTCTTTTTAAATCTACTGAGTGCAGAATAACTTGCTCTGTAACGGTGGAAAACCATGGGATACACACAAGCTGAACCTTGATGAACCATGCCCTTATAATCACATGTTATGCAGCTTTCACATGCTGAAACATAATTAAGTTATTCAGCAATTTTTAGATTGATTTCACTCACAGTTTGAGGAATATAGTTTATGAGGACTTACTCTGGACTCAGACCTTACTTTCAAAAACCACACTGACATTATTACAGTCAGGATGCAACAAAACTGACCCCTGCCTTCATCATAACACAACTAAATTACTGTGACGCCCTGTTCGCTGGCATCAAAAGACTCTAGACTAAAAAAAAAAAAAAAACACTTGCTCAAACAGCCTTTAGTGCCTCTGCTCCAAAACTATGGAACACATTACCACTGCATTTGCAACAAACATGTTCCCCGAGTGACTTTAACAAACAGCTCAAAACAGACTTCTTCTTCTTTTAGATCGATTTCTTTTTATTGGACTATTTTATTTATGCCAAATAATTAATATTTTGTATATATTATCATTATTATGCAAATATTATGATTATGATATTATGATCTTGACTTGTCTTGATTCGTTTCATTCGTTGCATCCTTTTATATATATATATCACTTTTATTATTATTATTATTATTATTATTATTATTATTATTGTTGTTGTTATCACAATACGAATTCACAGGTGTCCCATTGTAAGACTCTAACACAGCGTACCTGGTGAAGAGGGGACGATGATGAGCTGGCCCCTCCCCCTGCTGCTGTAGAGTTGGGTGGAGATGCGACCCTCAGGGGAGACCCGCCCCCTCCTGCAGTTGTCACAGCAACTGTGGTGCTGCAAGAGAAATGGACAAAGTAACACAATTTAATGAAAAAAAAAATGACTGCAAATGATTCATTCCATTTCACGTATAAAAACGGTCATATGCTTCCTCTATCGTGTGTGAAGTGTGTGAGTACTTCATATTCCCTGCATGCCGGCATATATTGAAGGACAATGGACTCCAAAAGCAATTTTCCCTTTCCATTCTCTTCTATTCTATTGTACTCACTCATTACTTATCTCTCCTCTCATACTTTCTGTAACACCTATGAATGAGACTGATGTGTTAAATACAGTAATTTCAAATGCCATCTCCTTATTCAAACACTATCAAACTATTATACATCAGTATAAGCAGCAGTACATCAAAATCAGGATCAGCGTCACAGTCGCTGTGGCTCTCAACCTGTATGACTTGGCCAGTCGGTTCGCAGGAGACTGTTTGCTGGGAGACGAGGAAGAGGAAGGCAGGCGTTGAGTGGTGGAGTACCCCGGCGTGTCGGAAGCTGATCCCAGGCGCTGAAGTTTACTGGGGGAACCGGATCCAGAGCCTCCCCCTCCTCCAGACAGAGGGGAACTGACACGCTGGGCAGGTAAGGTGGAGCTGGAGTAGTAAATACCTGGAGAGAGGAAATTCAATTAACACAGAAAGAGGCAGAACGAGGCTGACGTCGATGATTTGTGAGTGCAGATACAGGCGGGTCATCTCCATCCAAAGGCCTGGCATTTAACTGGGGGTTGATAACAGGGACAAGAAAATATTTAAAAAGCTATAGGTCTGGCTCACGAGGGTTATCAAAAGTCTAAAATTGGCTCAAAAATGAAGTCAAAATGCAAGGTTTAAACAAAAGTTCATTCAGGAGATAAGTGCACAGTCTGCTGTTATGTTTTTGTAGCCTTTAACCAGGTCTGTGCGTAGAGTTGTGTTGGAGTTGTCCAAAAAGAACAAGAGGACGGCTTCTATGTGACTATAAGTGTCTGACAGGAAGGCTCTGACTTGGAAAGGTTCAGAGCTGTCCTAGAGTCTCTGGATGGGGTCCTGGAAAGGATGAGGTCTAGGTACTCTTTAGTTCTGCTGGGGGAATAGACCCAGAGCACGCTGTTTAGACGATATATCTGGCTTTGGAACTGAAACTGGAAAACGTTGCAGGGGAGAGCGACTACGACAAGTCAATAAAAAAAGACTTTTCTAAAAAATTAAAACCAGGCTGGGTAAGGAAATTATAACCCAGTTTATGCAGTACTATACATGTATGGTCCAAATCCTTTATCCCAAACCACAGTGGCTCCAGAGACGAGAGGCAATGTAGCTTAAATTACGAAGGAGCAATACAACATGTGAGAAAATTATACGTACTGCAGGCTCTGAAAACATCTACTAGTAGCAAGGGTTTTATTCCAATTTTCATGCATGTCTGTCAGTGTCTCCAAATGTCATCTCTGTGTATCCACAGTGCTTCATGCTATGCCAGATTAATTCATTATAAAGAAAATGAATCTTCATGAAGAGAGACAGAGAAGAGCAGCACAGAGAAGATGAGGTGAGTTCTTACCTGACCCTGCTCCAGTTTGCGATTGTTGCTGCTGGGCTGCACGACTAGATGTCACCTGAGGGGATGTGGGGGAACACACACAGCAAGTGAGGGAAGAAGAGTCATGACAGGGAAGAAGGGATGCATAGAGGGGGAGGGAGAAGTTGGGAGGAGGGAAAGGGAGAGACACATTTTAAGAAAAGCAGAATAAAAAAGAATAAAGTAGTAGTTGCCATCAAAAACTTTCATGCACAATGAGTTCAGTCGAGCCTTTGAGGAGTCCCAAATGAACCTAGAGCAGCTAGTAATGAATTCCCCAAAGAAAACAGAGGGGTGATTCAAACGGACTCACAGAAGCAGACCATGAAGTCCTTGGAGCTCAGCTGACTGAAATCATTTGTCATGAAGCCTTGTTGCACCACCTACTCAAACAGAGAGGATTACACAGTCTATAAGATATTTATGTCTTAATATTATCTGTCATCGCACAAACCCCAATATTCTCAAATACTTCAAACAACAGAATCTGTTATTAAATTTAGATAATAGACTAACACAAAGGCCTCTGCTGTTCAATCACTCTTATTGATTTTGTAAGGTAAAATAATCTATGCATATTATACACTGCAAGTTAGCAGCCTTCATTTCTAGCCAAAGGCAGCTGTAAGAAATTAACATTTTCGCTCATCCGCTGTCCATCTGCTTACAGCTTTGACTGCTATGTGCAATTAACTCCATGCAAAAAGTCATATGCAAGCGTGTGAGGAAAAGTTAGAGCATCAGATGTCTTTCTATGCGGGTCTATCCTAATATATTCTCTTCAGTCTCCAGAGACAGTGTGTGTGTGTCGGGGGGGTCTATGCCTGTGCACCACTGAGCCTCATATAGCCTTATGTTGATGCTTAAAGCTGTAAAGGTGATTCAAATACATTATTACTAGCCTGACATCGCTGCAGTTGCACACGGCCACATTATGCAAGCACACAGTCACTGAGTCACCTTGGAGCACTGTCATCACTGCATATACAGTAGTTACTCTCAGGCAGTCACAGCACTCAAATCTTCTGTTTTTTAGTATTAAAGTTATCAATACTCACAACTGTATACAGAGGGAAACATAAACACACATTTTTAAGATGATAAGCTGACACTCTTTCTGTGAAGCTGTATATTCAGGCAGAGACAGACTTCAGCACACATGCATGCACTTGTGCAAAAACACACAATGTAAATGACCAAAAACATCTGATCGTCCAATAACCAGCGCGTAGCAACAAGCAAACACACACCCAGACACATCAATAATGTGGAGTTAAGTTAGAGTGCTATGTTTGTATATCCTGTAACAGTTTCCAGGTGTGAATATTTGCAGCTACACAATTGTGCAGAAAGCTTGGGCGAAAAAAAAAAAAAATCTGTGCCTGGTCAGCAAACCTTCCCTGGATAAATATAGCAACCCACACAGGCACACAATCTCCCATTATCTTCTCAAAGGCAGTCTCTGGTTATATTTTCCTGCTTCATGATGAGCCAAAGCGTGTCTGCTGAAGACAACAGGCCACTGGTTCCAGCCCTGCTTTGTTTGCAGAGGGGTCATGGAGCCTGATTTATCTCTGAGTGGATTAGCAGTCTCTTCCTTAAAAACAGTTTCTAGAGGAATACAGGCAGGTTAGCAGAGACAGGAGGGCAATGATGAAGACTGAATGAATGGAAAATTGGTAAAGTATGCTATAGCAAATAGCTATGGTACAGCAGCTTCCATGTCTTCTTGCACATTCTTGACTCCGTAACATGACACTGTGTGTTTCCGCCAACATGTTTTTGTGTGTGTGCAAAAGCGCTGAAAGTGAACAGAATAGCCTTCAACCTTGAGTTGCTAGATCCACCCTGATCTCACCACATAAGAAGTAAATCCGGAAGGAAGCTGCAACTTAACCTGACTCAACTACAAAGGATGGGGTGAATTATATTCTCACACCAACAACCCTGGATGGTAAATACACTGATAGAATCATGGCTAGAGTCAAAATATTAGGCCATGAAGATAAAAAGGGCTAGATGAACAGAAATGGGTTGAAATTTAACGGATCAGTGTGTGTGTGCTGTAAATAGCTATGTAGTAGGAATAAACAGACAAATGGCACGCAAATGACTTTGCTACTGCAATTTGTTCAACATAGACTGAAAGATACTCGTTGTGAACAACTTCCATGAGTCTGATTCTGATTTTGTGTATGAGGATTTTCTCAGAACTGTCAACAGCGATCTCAGTTTATGCACTGAAATCCAGAGTCAAATGTTTCTTCCATAAATAAATCACTATTTTGATTTCAACTCATTCCAAACGACCAATAATCATTCAGTCTTTCATAATACAAAGGCACAATTCATCAAATTTGCCTCCATTATTGTTATTCACTTCTTTCTCATTTTTGGTTAACTACTTTGACAAAGGTCAAAACAAAAACTTCATTCAATCTTGAAAAGCTCACTGAGGATATTATTGGAATTATCCTTTTTTTTATGGGGTTTATGGGGAAGTTCTCCATTCAAATGAATGGACAGAATGTTTAGTGTTCAGAGAGGGTGACGTCAATGCAAAATGGGTTAAGCTGTTAAAACTCTTCTTAAAAAACTTCCTCTTACTCCCACATCTTTTCACTCTTCATGCATAATTTATTCATAACATCACAGAAGAATCTGCCCTTCCTCAAACAATGTAACTATCTGAGACTTAAACATTTTGCGCTGCTAGCCTCAAAGTGGCAGGAGTGCCATCCAACTGCCCCACTGAGTCCGACGTTAACAGGAAACTTTAGGAGCAAAACAAGGGGCTTTTTAAACTCGCTCTATTTCCCACGTTTTTGATGCCATAAACAGATATTTCACAGCAACTCGTTCAGCAGAGTGCGCTCCCTCTCATGATGCAAAGTCTCGGCGATAGGAATCACGCTCTTCGAGTGCTAAGCTGGAGTTTGAGTGATGCCTCTCATCTTAATCCCTATTAAATGAACTGTCTGTCCCAGGAGTCACTAAGCAGCTACCATCACCATGACAAACCTGGTGTTACTTATGCCATTTATATAAATACTTTCCCTCCTTATGCTGCTGTAAATAGTCATTCCCAGAATTCTAAAATAAGCAGTATAAGTACGTAATCTTGTATTTAAATACATCAGTATTTATAATTTTACTGAAATATCCCAGGTAACATATTCTACCCTCTCTTATAGCAGGGACTACAGTTTACCATGAATGACTGCAATTATTTACAGTCTTTAAAACCTGTTTGAGTATTTGAGGTGTTCATGGAACTTATGGTAAGTGCACTTGTATTGTAAGTATTTCGTGTCTACAATGTTACCTGATATGTTTGTTTGAGTGCACATAGATAAAGGGGTTATTAGAGAGTGGACTATTAAAAGTGTCCATAAACAGTCAGAGAGGCATCTTAATCGGGATGTGAGCCACTATCCAGAGCAGTGTGCACCATAAAAATCTGCTATACAAGTCCCCTGTGTTAGTTTAGTAGGTTATGAAGCCAAGTGAGACATCTAAGGCTGATGAGATGCGGGCCACAAAGCTGAGTTTAAGAACCCCATTAATGGTTTATGCTACTTGATTGTATACAACACTGCAGATGTGCTACAGTCATTGTGATACAAAGCGAGACAGAAATGGACTGATGAAGACTGATGAGTGGATGAATGAATAGATAAACAGCTGGATGGGTGATTCATCGGGTAAATAAATAAGTATGGATGAACTGTTGGCTGAGGTGACTAATAGATAGAAAGCCCGACACAGCGTGTGAGGGAGAGCACTTTCTCGATGCTGTTCTGTGTCATCTTGCAGGGCTGCTTTTTTTTTTTCCTCCAGTAAAACACTGGGATGTTTGAGGTGCCATGTATCCATGCATTATTAAAGCGGGGCCTCTCAGGGTTATAAATACCCTACAGAAGAGGAGCAACGTGCTAGACCATTCACTCTCTCTTACTCTCCCTCAAACAGTCAGTGTGCAAACTTTAAATAAATGCACCCATCAAGTGCATATGCATGTGCACAAGTGCACCAAGAAATGCTGCATGTATTGCACATGCATGCAAGCTGCACCTGCCTAACTGGCTGCACTGGCTTGTGTAAAGCTATTCATGAGCAACAAGCCCTGCTGACAACACTGGCCCCATTACACTGACAAGCCAAAAACATCAGAGAAGAGGATGCACACACAAACACACACACACACACACACACACACACACACATTCATGCTCACATAGACAGAGATGGTGAGCAAAGAAGACAGGGAAGGAAGAAGGGAGGAGAGAAAAGAGGACAGGAACTCTGCAATACAAGGGAAACATAGGACAAGAAATATTATGAAAAAATCAAAATACAGACAAAATAAAAACTCCTTTTGCCTTATCCGTCCATCCATCTCCACAACAGTCCTGTTTTTCCATCTTTCTGTCTTTACCCCCTGTATTTCTTATTTATTAAGGGAAGCTAAGGGAGCTTTCTCTGAAACCAGCTCTGAAATGAGCTTTGGTGTGACTGTAGGGGGAAAATGAATGAGTATGTATACAAAGACAGATATCACCTACTTTACCTTCTTTACCTAAGAGACGCATGCACGCGAGCAAACGAATGCACATATGCACACAGACTCGCATGCGCACACAGCAAATGAGAAAATGACACGACACAAAACAAACACCCATCCACTTCACCGATGGAAACCTTACTGAAAGCATGTGCAGGTACTCGTGAAGATGCATAAAGGATATTCTCAAAGAGCTGTGATCATTGTTAAATAATTACCTGCATTATAATTATTGACCTAAAATATTTCCTCTTGCATTAAATCCATCTATCACAAAAGGAACATTTGCCCCAGACACTGGCAGTATATTTTAATGAAGCACTGCAGCTGCTCACTGATTTAGCAGATGTGTGGGTGGTTTGAAAACGCATATGTGTGTGTGCGTAAGCATGTGTGTATACAGTACGTGTATCACCATTTATATGTTAAGGACATGAAAATTGGAAATAATTGGCTCCTGTAGGCTGGAAAGTAATTTGGTGGATTTTCTCTCTTCATCAGCACACTGCTGTGATTAAAATGTGAATTTGTCTCTAGCTTTATTCCTCAAGTCCTTGCGAGCCAGACACTCGCTGAGATGTCTCTGTGTGCATTTAATCATCTCCTCATTTTAGTCTATGAGCATCCGATTACCTGTCGTCTTCTAAACAGCTTTAATGAATTTGTCTAAACCTGCCTCTCAAGTCAGCCAGCTGTAGTCACTGGACTAAAGCGCTTCAATAAAGCTAATAAAATGGGATTCTGTACGAATAGGTATTTACACACTTGATCAGCTAGACTCAACTGTGATGTCAACCAAATCCATACCGAGCGTCAGAGCTACATGTAGCTGGAGTATCGCTGTGCAAGACAGTGCATGAAAAAACGGGGTAGAGGAAAAGACGGGGGGTGTTTGTGAAAGAAAAAACGGAGGAGCGAGGGACTGGAAGATCAAGATAAACAGTATATCCTCGACAGTGGTCCTCAAAGGTCTGCATGTTTTCAAATTGCAAAACAGTATAATGCAGTTGTATTTCCAAACTATGGAAAAACTCATTCAGGTGAGTTACCTTCACGGTCAAACTCCTCTGATGTCAATCATTAAAATTCTCTGGCCAACAGCCTGCTGTCCAAGTTTTAAGTTTCCACAAACGGTCTGTGTTAGGATTTTTGTCCAGTTGTCTTTTCATCATCATCACCACCTGCATCCTCGTTATCGGCTGCGTGCAGCAGTATTTCCTACCTGGTTGTAGCTGTGCACGGCTCCTCCAACCTGCCCGCTGCGCTGAGGAGTTGCTGCGGAGATGCTGTCGCTAAGGGCGAGGGTCTGGTTGCTATGGTAGCTGGCAGAGTACTGGAGCGAAGCCTCCGGGGTGGAGTTGAGCTGCAAGGAACTCTGGGAAAGAAGAGCCGGTCCTACCGACAGAGACAGGAGCGGTGCATGGTTGGGTGGGAGGTGGGGGTTGAGTTGAGTTTGTGTGTGTGTGTGTGTGTGTATGTGTGTGCATATATATATATAGAGAGAGTGAGAGAGTGAGGAGAGAGAGATTAAGAGTGAGAAAGAGAGGGGGCGTGAAGGGGAAAGATTGAGAGGCAAAGAGTGAAATGGGGAAGAGAGAGAGAGAGAGAGAGCAGCAATTTAGAGCAGATAGTGCAGCAGTGCAGCACTCTGTGAGTTGGAGATGGCATACATAATTTATTAGCAGAGGGAAAGAGAAACAGAGGAACAGAGAGAATGGGAGGAGGAGGAGGAGCAGGGAGATGGAGAGGACGGGAGGAGGAGGGCTGGAAAGAAGAAAGTTGTAACACCTAATAACTTGATTTGTTACCACCCTAAACATGTTACCTTGCGTTGCCGACTTGAGCAAAACTTCACTTGACCGCTTGCGTAAGACAGAAGGAAGTTCTAGTTTGAAATGAACGATTAAACATTGTTTTGTTTCTGTTGTTGTTTGCAAAGCTTTGCAGGGCATTGGAATATGGCTGGAGTACACTCGGTTCACCTTCCATAAACTTTGGGAGCCTGAGCACCATTAAAGTATTAATATAGGGGACTGCACGGATCAACTGAGTATACACACGACAACACACGCAACACACACACACGTCATCCTCGACCGCCTCCTCCACCTCCAACCACCTGAAGCAGTCACTGCTGTGGCATCAAATAATAACCCTCTCACTCTAATTCCCATGCTCTGCACATAAACCTCATATTGATTTGGAAGAAGAACATCATAAGGCAGTTTTTAAGATGGGCTATCTATAAGCTGTGTAAGAAGTGAAGAGGCGTACAGCAGGGAGCTGTTACAAACCACTCAAAAGTCAGTGGTCATATAGGTTATCTGTATGTGAGTTTATACATGTGGTCTGGCTCTATTGAAGAGCAGTTAGGTCTTTGACCTATTCACTCAGCGATGTATAAATATTTCAATAAGTTGTTATTTTTACTCTTTCTCCTCTCTGACTGCAGATTTCGAGTATGTATCACGTGAGGTGGTATAAGGCAGCCAAATCTAGGATATCTCTGTTTTTTCATGCTTCCCCAATTTCGAATTTCTAAATATCATGAATATGTCTTTATAAAGTCTACAATAAGTGTCTTCCCCAGAGCTCACTGGCATGTTTCTTTTTTCACCCAAAATAACAAAAGCCCCTTATTATTCCTCTCCCATATCTATTTGGTTGCTCTCTCTGTCTCTCTCCCACTCTTCCCCCAGAATCTCTTTCTCCCTGTGAGTCTGTGAACCGAGATCAACTCCTCTGCTTCTTGCCTTCACAAAAGACTTGTCTTTTTTCATCTCGATTCATCCCTTACTTTTTATGAATTATTGAACAGCACTCAGTGTTACGCAGTCTGAGTGGGAGCTCCCGAACTCATCATCGCTCAGCCTCGGCGTTTGTTGCGTTGCGCGCGCTGTGTGACAAAAACTGCATATGTTTGTTTGGGTGTTGGTACGTGTGAAGTGCAGCGCGTTGGTGACGACCGGATGATTGGAGCGTCATTAGGTTGGTTGACGGACAAACAGTGTGTTTGTGCATTGTGTGATGGCGAGTGTGTACAAGCATGCACTCTATATGTGTGTGCTGCTTGTGTGTATAATGAAGTGTGTATGAGTCAGGGTGACATAAAAAAAACACTGCTGCTAGTAGGGCTTTAAGTCCTTTCATGTCTCTATTGAGTCTAACAGTCTTCACTCTCTCATGGAAAATATGAATATTTCAGCAGCTCAGTCAAATTATGAGCGTCGTATTCTGACTCAATCTATGAAATGTTTATACACACACATGCGCGCACACACACACACACACACACACACACCTCACAAAACCACACACGGGTTATACCTTTTTAAAAAGGCTGGTTTTAAGACAGCACAATACACCAAAGCTCCACAGTAATTGCTTGAGAAGTAAATTTCACTTCATGACATGAACATTTTTTAGACTTTGTGTCTCTCTGAACACAAATTTGTGTGTGCCTCTGTTGTGACACCTCACCAACCTCAGTATCAGCTGAAAGCAAAAAGCCCCCCTGTTTTGTTCCACCTTGCACTGAAGTCAGCCACATGTCACTGTTCTATGTATTTACCGCTAAGCTATTTGCAGCGATGCCATTTACGGGAAAACGCACACACACACACACACACACACACACACCCATGCACGCAAAGCTATGCTGAATTTATCTGTACCCACACATTGTGATGCTTTTGGTAGAAGCCCATTTGCAAAATGGGAAAAAAATAGCTGGTATGGAGCGCCCACAGTAAGAGTGCTCACAATGAGAGTGCCATCTTTTTGGAGTTGAAGCAGGGGAGACGGGGATTCTTCCTTCAAGCAAGATAAGAATCAAATTATCTGACATTTGTCCCCACTGTTTGGCACGTGCTTAAATATTCAACTTGTTTCTTATCAAAGGAGAAAAGCAACAGCAAGTTTGAGAAAAATGTTCCTGTCGTAGCCCGTCCAGCTTTTGTGCTGTCCTACATACAGAACTCTCGATCTGCACTCCATGTGCTATACAGCCTAAACCTGCGTTTTCCTGTGTTACATATTACGTAGGCGTGCATTCTTCTCGTTCTCACCGATGGTGAAACTTATGGGATGACATGTGAGCAAACTCTTATGTAGAAACTTGCTGAGCAATATCTACAGCGCAAATTCTTCAAATGCCATCCATTACACCGGTATCAACTATCAAAAAGGTCAACGGACAATAAGTAAAATGGGAATGCAGTGATCCAAAACCAATGACCTGCAAAGAAAATGCCACGCACATTTAGCCGGACCCCACACACAGGCCGCCTCTCGTTCAGCCCCGCCGTTTGAATTGGTCTGTCAGAACGCGTGCAGGATGGGAAAGCTGCGTGAAACTGGACGGTTGTTCGAACCCAGGAGCAGCGTGGTGTGTTTGCCTCTTTATGTGCTGTCCTTCCCGGCTGTTATCTGTTTCTCTCCACAATAAAAGTAGCAATGAAATTTTTATCTGCTCATAGAAAAACACTTCTAGTTATGAATTAAGCTTTCAAGCCCTTGGTTTTGATGTCAGTTGTATCTATTATTCAACTATACTATACGCTGCCGTATTCTTACCTGGTGAGAAAATGCATTTCTCTAACTTTTCACATTTTCAAATACTCAAACTATAGTAGAGACTTAACTATATACGTACTACGGAACAAAATCCTCCCTCGACTCAGCTTGCTTTCTGTAAGTAGAAATGAAATCTGTGTGAGAACTCAATATCAACACAGGGAATTGCTTCAGATACTTAACGGCCTAAGGGACTAATAAGAGTACATTTTCTCCTTTCCTCCCAGGAAAACAAGAATAATTACCAACAATACACACCATCATTTTTCAGTATTTAAACCAACAACAGGTGTAGTGTTTATTAAGACTGCCTGGGTATTTTTTCCCCACAGTAACACTGTTTAAGGAGAAACCGTGCGTGAGAATGAAAAATGAGATTCACATCCCTTTTGAAGTAGCAACAGGTTTGTTTACACTTGAAATGCCTGCTAGAGTTAAGCAGACCTTGATTTTGTAGCTATCATATGTTTACAAAGTTCTGAAAACAACTAAGTTCCCATCCACGAAAGAACAAACGTGAATAAACATAAAAATTAGAAAACTCAAATGAAATTCAATGTGTACCTTCATGCTCATAAACTGTGTTTTGTTTTGGTGGGAGCGCAAACAGCGACGCTGGTGAGTGCACTTACGTTCTCCGCTGTCGAGTATTCCTGATTCCTGGAGGGAGCGAATGCAGGAATCCACCAACTCCAAACCTGTCGTCAACTCATCCTCGATATCCTTTTGTCCGTCCGCTGTGAAGGAGAGAAGAGGATGAGAGGCGCAGGAAGACACAAAGACAAAGAGAAGAGAGAGGAAAGGGAAAGAGGGCAGGAGGCCAAGAGATGAATGAGATCCCTCTCGGCCTTGACCTCAATCGTCTCCTCTCATAGTTCGTAAAACCCGACACATTACGACTTGGTTACGAGCTGCAGGACATTTGGATTATATGTTGGAAAGGACCCTGATAAGTCTGCCCTGGGAGCTGCTTGACTGGAAGTGAAATTGTTCAAAAAGGTCAACATTAAGTGTACGTCAGTATGTTTTTGTGTACATGTAAGCAGCAGTTGTCTGGCAGAGTGTATGCTGGAGGTCTTTACAAATGCAGATTAACACAGGCCGTCAAAACCAACAGTGGCCTTGGTCTCGCACCGCTTAGATATTCTGATATGCATCCGAGTGTGTGTCTGTGTCTGCGTGAGAGTGCGCGCATCTGTGTGTGTGTCTGCAATCATCTTTTAATCCATCAGGTATGTGGGTGGGTGCTTCTGCCCATACATTACTGGGCTGCTGGTATAAATTTCAAATGTTCCTTGACACACAATTTTCCTAGTATGTCACTCAGACGCGAGGCGGAACAGGCCTTGCCGGTGTCGGGGCAATAAATCTAATCCTTCCGCCCAAGATGTGTTGCAAATATAAAACCCTGCAGATTCTGCCAGCGTTGTTGAGTTTTAAAACCATTTTACAAACAGTAATGAAAAGACTTGAGGAGTCAGTTCATGCGACAATACCTTTACAAGAGTGTTGTTCGAGGACAAATTTTAGACTACTTTATTTGGGACGGCTCGACAAATTGGAGACTAAAGCCGTGTCCACAAAGGAAAACAGGGTCAGTGGGTTAGGCAAGCAGTGGTAATGGTTAGGGTAAGTCTCCAGAAAATGAATACAAATGAATGTCTACATAATGTCTCCAAAAGTGACTGAAGTCAGTGTGTGTGTGTGTGTGTGTGTGTTTGTATAAACATTCATGATGAACTTTACCTTGGGCGTTCCAGCGAAACTGCTCATCTGTCGAACTGCAAAAGAAGGATGCAGTTAATAATAAGACTGAGACTAATAAAGAGCAACAACATTAACATAGTTGCAGGGCAGCAGCAGCAGTATTAGAAGCATTTTGAAATCAAAGGCAGATTACAAAATATCTTCATGCTCAGATTCTTATTTATATGTACAGGAGACATTCAGTCACCACTTTGAACTCAGTGTTCATTTGCATTCAATGCAGAGAGTCATTCTAAAATGAGTCATTCACAATGTCTGTATTTTAATATTTGTACAATATGTAAAATATTTATTGCACCAAAAGCAACTGTCAGTGTTACTGTCCTAAAATGAACCGCTAATGGCCTGAACTTCTTTCATGTCCTATTCTGCTGAACTATTAAAAAAACACAAACAACAAAATAATACAAAAATGAAGTCAAAATTCCTAAATGCCATTTCAGTCGTTATGCCCGGGGCAATCATTTACAAAAGAATAACATTTTACAGAATGAGGCGCTGTGCACTCAGGTAACAGTCATTTTACTCTCTAACGGACGGTGTTGAAGACACGCACCAGCTACATGTGGACATGCACTCATGCAAACAGGACTCCTGATGGCTGTCAATTGATCGGTGATTGACGGGGGGTTTGAAGAGAGAGAAAGCCAAAGTGAGGCAGAAGGAAACAGACAGGCAGAAAGAGAAAGTTGGAGACGAGTATTGACCCGCCTGCTGTGTGATCAATGCAGACACGGACGGACTAACTGATACATATAGACTCTTTCATCTGACTTCATCTACACCATTAGTCTGGCTGTCTGGTCGAGTCGGCCGGAGTCTGAGTTTGTCCCGCTTCAACTGTTTGGTATTCCACGTACTCGACTTTCTAATTGCATGTCTGTCGGTGTGCGTGCGTGTGCACCTCGGGTGTCATTGTCCAATTTGTTCCTAAAGTGCTTGTGCACCTTTGTGTGTGTGTACAGGTTTGTTGAGGCACATGACAATGAGTGAATATATTTACATGGGTTTATCTGTCTATTTGCCTGGTTGGCTTTCATAAATAGATTTAAACACTTGAATAAGTTTAGATTTTAAACACAGTGGCCTATTTCTGGAGCGTCGGTGTCTTGTAAAGCAGCGGTGGTTAATAGTCTGCCATGGAGGCAGGCGAGGGGAAAGGTTGTAAAAGAAAAGATGAGAGCTATCATAGCATCTTTTTAGTCATCAGGGATAAAGGACAGAGAGGAGGTGATTTGACTTGAAAAAATGATTTTTGGTGAGTGAATTTCTGATTTCAGTCAGCCTGCTAGACAGTTTGCAGAGCTGCTGTCCTTGCAGAACCTCAGGACCCGGGCAGCCGACAGGACAGCTGGTTGTGAAGCATGACCGCCGCGCCAGAGGTTGAGGCTAGTGTGGACGGAAAGGAGCCGGTGAATGTGAACTGTAAAGCTATGAAAACGATGGTTCGCCCTGTGTGTTTCCTTTGTCTCTGCTGAATATTGCTCACATTCAAGACCCAATCTCATGTCACACAATGATTTCATGTATGCGATTTTAGTTGTTAATGAAATAAAGACAGACTGAAGCATTCTTCTTATCACATACTCGCAAAAATCAATATGAACTTTTAGCCTACAGTCAATAGTTTTGTGTGTGTGACATTTCTGATTGCATCTGCATGATTCCTGCTTATCTTTCCCTCAAGACGCAGCTTGTCCTGCATTTCTTTTAGTTGAAATTATGCAATTGCTAATCACTGTGATAAACTAGTGCAGCACTGAAGGAGGGACAAGCATAAATGCCGGTACCAATTACCAGAGCAAGAATTAAATCACTTAATCTTGCATCACAATAATGTGGTAGAAAAGGTTAAATGGGTAGATCCATGTGAATGAAGTCACTGGTTATATAGCACTTCAGCAACTTTTTTTAAGACTAATGATTTCTATCATTGAATCCTTCCAGCCCGTCCACTTATTCTAAACTGTATTAGCATTATAATTAGCACTGGAACAAAAAGAGGCACGCAAAATGAAATGCTTTGTCGAAATAAAGATAACAGCTCAATGGCCAAATTTCCTGGTGTGTGATGAAGGGGCTCCATTCACATGGACAGGGTAAACTTACTTTGACAATTAATCTCCAGCTGGGACTAACTTAAGCAAAGGCCAATTCAAAAATGTAAAGACTTTACAGGTTTGCAGCTCACTAGGTTCAGCAATAGCCAGAAGGATAGAAATACACAGTTGTGACCAAAAGGTCATTAGTTTAAATGCTTGGACCAGCAGAGAATTTTTACAAAAGGCAATTACTCCCCAAGTTGCTTCTCAATGGTTAATATTATAAAAGTGTGGCTGCCACGTGTAGCTTCCTTTTGTGTGTTTGACCGTCTGAATATGAATTAGGATTATGCTCAGCAAATCTTTGCTTGACAGAAAAAAGTTTAAAATGAATACTCATGAAGCTGACCAGTGCTTTTCTGCTGTGGGATAACAAGTGCCCTGCCAGGGGCCGGTCACAGTTTCTCTATTATAGACAGGGGTTGGTACTGTTTTTAGCCTGTATTGAATAATGTTTGTGTTTTTTTTAATATGAATAAGAAAGGAAACAAACACACATATGTCAAAAGCAAAAAAACACCTTTTTGCTCAAGTGATTTAGGTTCCCACCAGTGTCATTTACCATTTACACTTGTCTTGCTAAAGAAGAGCTTATTCAGGGACAGTATTAATATGATTGGAAAATGCTGCATTTCTATGCCTTTCTGCAGAAAATACTCCATCATGTCAGACAGACTCTGGGTTGGCTGTATTACTAATACAGACTTGTGAGCACCAACTCCAGGTCATTTGCTCTTTGCTATTCTAAATAGCATACACACATTTCTGGACAAATTCCAAGTTCAAGTCCAAGTTCTTATACATTTAGAAGTGGTTCTTGAGACCCAACCCTAATTACAGGTGGACTGCTGCGTTGCAGGAAAAATTTAAAGAGAGAGCTATACACACATTCACAACAACACACCCGCAAAGGAGAATCACAACCAGGAGGAACTACACTTTCATGTGCTGCAGGAAATACAACAGGTTAAGTGTAGTAAAGACTGTGTCATTGTGTTGAAGCGGACTTGATTAGAGCGAGAGAAGGAGAGCGAGGCGAGAGAGAAAAAGAAAAGTTTGCATGAGGCACTGGCATACAGGAGAGAGAGATTTAATAAGCACAGCATTATTCCACCACATTGCACACTCTTGCCTGCAATGCCATAACACCGGCGAGGCAGCGCCTCTCTTTTAACAGTGAGCCTGTATTAAAGAGACACTTTAAATTCACTATGACTCTCTCAACCGCCACACGGCTTAAATCAACAGAGAGCGTCCTCTACCGTTCCCAGTGAAATCAACATGCACACATACCCACACACTCTACTTAGCATTCATGAACATATATCCAGAAAGAAAGTATATTTTTGCAAATACAGCTTATATATAGTCCCAATTTGTGTGTGTGTGGGTGTGTTTATGTCTGATGGGAATGTGGAGACTCACAAAACTCAGGAGCCATTTAAATGCTTAGATACAGTAGAGAATTTTGCTGAAAAGATGCATGAAAGTGGCAGTGCATTTCTGATCGGTACACCAGTAAAAAAAACAGGTAAACGCGTGTTTAAGGTAGCATGCGGCCATCCCGACAGGAATCCCAGCAGCCACATCCTTCATGAGTCATTAGTCCTCAGCTTGGAGAGCATTACTCTGAAAGAGTTACACACTGCCACACAAGGTTCTGCTCAAATCCTCCGGCTGCCTCCCTTCACAGATTATCTAGTAGCACTTAAGAACACATGCCGGCCCCGATAAGGCCGTCAGCGTGCGAGCACACATCCACGGTTTCCTCTCACATAACACAAGAACACACACCTTCTACAGTTAAGGCATTCAGCTGCAAACCACGCACACGGCAAATCTGAATGGCCTTTGGCTACTTGTACGTGCACGCACGCTGACATACAGTATTTGTGGATACTCACAGATTAAAAAAAAAACACATCAACACATACACAATGTGTCAAATCCACACAAACATTAAAGCGAAAGTGCTTTACGTGTTTGATAATTGCTATCCTGTTGAGCTGGAGAGGGGAATTAATGGCAGGCTCTGTATGCAGTCCTGCGCTATTTCATTATTGCCAGCCTTAAAGCAGGAGCCTAATAGACCATAATGTCCTGTCTGACACTTACTAATGCCTCAGCAAGAGGTTGGCCTCAACATGTCCTGGCTTTCTGAAAATTTGCTATATTTACAGGCATTCAATGAGTCAATTAATTTCAATTCCCAGCTATTATCTAGCAAGTATAAGATAGATAGGAAATAACTGATCGTTTTGACAGAAAGTGAGGATGAGCCTGTAACAACATGGCTTATTTCATAGAGCACACACACTAGTGACACCCTGCAGAGTGGGAGAGAAAATAATGAAGCCAACTTCACCTGAGTGAGACAGACCTCTTTCATTTTCACAATTTTCAGTTTGAAACAGGAAAATGGAAAAGCAACACCGAGACTGCCGGATTTCCACTGCAATAGTCTAATCTTCATGTAAACAAAAACTAACACCATGATGAAGGTGAAGGACGGTGATGTGGAAATCCAACGCATAGTGGCTTTGAGGTTGGAGAGGCTGTCAATGTGAGCATCAAGAATAAGTAAGAAATCGGAGGTGCAGGAACTGAAATGGCGCTCCTTTATCTCAGTGAGCACGTTCATTCGTCTTTGCCTGCAAAGCCGTGCTACGGCACAGCTGGGAGCTGCGAGGGGTTCAGTGTCTTGTTCAAGGAGAGCTGAACAAGCAGGATTGATGGCTGCTTGAAACCACGTTCTCCAGCTGAGGGGTGACCCACCTCCTAAATGCGCTACCCTGTTTTCCAACTTTTCTAAAATGTCAGTTGTCAGAGTGGCTGGTGTTCACGGGGGCTGAAATAAACCTGAATGATACAGAAGCATTCAAGCCAAACAGGGGGAAGCTGGCCATTACAAAGCAGGCCTGTCTATTTAATAGGCCATTCATTAAGCTATAAACCTACTAATTAGCTTGGAATGAGGTTCAATGATTGCATCTCCCACTTTATACACGAGTATATATGGGGTGGGGGATGAGAAATTAAGTGCTGGTGTGTTTCCTTCATAGCCACATTTTAGATGAGTAGTGAAGAACAGCACCAATAAACTAGTGCACTTTCCTCCTGTTGTATTTAGACCAATCACAAAAATCATTACTAAAAACTGTATTCTCATACAAAATTTAGGTGTAAACAGTATACCAGGGAGTCTCTGTGCCCTTATTTGGAGATTCCTGGAACAGCTGTGTTCAATTCCATGTGTGTTTAGTTGACAGTGGCTGCTGATATCCGCGTGTTTTCTGATTGGATGGCGGAAAGCATCTCAGGACATTCAAAGCAGACATTTGGGAATGGCACAGGGGTTAAAACAAGCATTTCAGTTTCAAAGATTTTTGTGAAAACTGATTTAAAGAATCATGTGAAATAGAATCTGAAGTGATTGGTTAAAAATAAAATAGCGCCATGATACATGAAAAATACAACATATAAATAAAGATACTAGCACTTTCATAGATCACTTCAGTGCTGACAAACTATGGGCAATGCAAGCAGCTGTGCACAAATCCATTTTTATATTTATATAACATACAGATGCTGGTGACAAGGCACTAAGTAGGTAATATTATTGAAAAACAAGAAATCAATAAAATTCTTCAGCCTTCACAATGAAGCCCAATAATGGATACAGATCTTGTCTAAATTACGTTTTGAATATCTTTATTCTTTCACATACAACTGAAGGCACTGAGAAGCATTGACTGGCTGTAATCTACTTCTCATCTAATTTGCTTGCTTAGCAGAACCCTGATCTGTGAAATCTTTCCAGTAGGGTTAACAAGCCACTGATCACAAGCAACCAACCAGAAACCTTGATGAGCATTCGCACTTTGACCAGGTTTCCCCTCAGTACTGTGGGAAAGGCAAAGATGTGACCTGAGAATATCCTCAAATCTAGACTGAAGGGCAGCCTGAAGAAAAATATCTGGCCTATTGTGCAGTGCAGAACCTGAGCCACATGTACTGCAAACCCACAGGTTCAAATGGCAGGAGAGGAAGTCAGTTGCCCCGTGAAACCTCGTGCCTCATAGGACCTGCTCTCCACGGCGAGAGCCTCGCCAAGACCCTGGTCCCCCTCGCTGCCACTTGTCTTCTCAAAGACGTCCTTCCAGCCCATCGTGGCCCCAGGGCAGAGCGCCCCAGGCTTCAGAGACAGCTGTGACACCAACTGCGGGATGACAGGCTAGTACTCCACACACATATACACACGCTCATCATGCCTCATGCCACTCAATGATATGAGTGCCACGACAGTGACCATAATGAGTCCAAAGGTCCGTGTGGAACCGAGAAGTGTCCACACGCTTGTTTCGTACTACACAGCATGTAAGGCAAAAGAGGTGATGGAAACTTATCACAAGTTGCAGGATTGAATCAGCAGACTGAATCAGCCATTCACTTCCACAAACTCTGGCACAGCGCTATAATTAAGTGTGGAGATAGTAGAGTGTGGAGATAGATAGTATGCAAGACCAGGCTTTCGCCATCTGAAGGAACGTGCCTGCGCATCTGCATTTGTAGAGCAGCCAACAGGAACGCCCTCTCTCTGAAATGACCTTTGATTGCCTGAAGTCTCCTGTCAAGGGCTAGCTTTTTTTAAAGCCTGAAAACGCAGCCAAGAGGAGGCACAGAAGCCTAGTTTTCTCTCAGACTACACAAACTGCAATATGCTGAAATGTTATTATCGAATTCTTTGCCTACTGATGCCAAAACTTAACAGCTTTAAGGGAGAAAAATGCAAAGTAATGTTAGGCAAGATTGCGCCGACTCACTTTAGGCATGGAGCCGGTTTGGGAACCACTCAATCTATCTGTCTGTTATATGGATACATATCTACCCACTGGTGGTTGTCATAACAACAGTGTCGCACTTCATCATCAGCACGGCAATGTGACACCATAACGGTAATCTGTCAATCAAGGCAGAGGAGTGGGCTTTTATGCTCTGCACAGGAAGTGGGGGTGGCATGCGTGTGTGTGTGTGTGCGTGCGTGTATGACAGTGTGTGTTGCCATTGCGTTGGGAGTGGGCGAAATGACGACGTGAACAAAAGGAATGAAACCAGAAGAAAACTACATCACGCACAAGACTCAAACTAACACAAAAAAAAATGTGTCGAAACATTGAGGCTGAAAAGCAAAAAGTGTTTTTGTTTATGGGGATGCATGTATGGCAAGCCCGCTTTCATATAATTTGAATATAGACGTGTCTGCGTACGTGTGTGCATGTACGCATCCGTGTAGCCGCGCACAAGCTCTCTGATACTCTATTCAGAAAGCGGTGCATTGTGCTCACAACAAGGCTGGGGACAAACTTTTGTGCATATGACAGCTGAATGACAGTTCAACAGTCAGGCTGGAAGAGAATTGTCTAGTCAAAGTGTTCACTGGAATGACTTCTAATGCCTGACTACTGACAGCTGCATCAAAAACCTCTCTTGATACAAAAAAGAAAACAGAGAAAACAATGCACCACGGTATTGACAAGACCAATAGAGATATTTCAGCTTTTTTCCTCTCCCACTTTAAAATCCTACACAATCGCATGCAGATGTTTAGCTTATAGGCATGCATTTGTGGGTCTGCATGTACTGTAAGTATGAAGGGGAAAAAAAATTAAAAAGGCAGCATAAACAATAAAGATGTGATCACTTTTCTCTTTATGCTCTATGTCAACAGTGCATCTGCAGGCACATGTACTTCTAAAACATACATGATGAGTGTTCTGCACAGAGGTCTTATTGGTTTCTTTCAAAATGGGAGCATTTCACAACATCTAAACAAGCAACATTTTGGAAAGCCCCATATTAGATGGAGTAGACACATGCAATTACTCTACCATATATTTTAACTGCAGATCGAGCAGGGCCGCTCACAGGGCATGCATGAGTCCCAAGTGTGCATGTATGTGTGCATGTGTGCCTGCATGCATGCTTGTTCATACAGCTACTTGTGTTTGTGTGTACACATGCAACAAATGTGGGTTTCCACTGCGAGCAGCACCTGCTGGGTGCACCATTTCAGCTCATGAACATCTGCTGTGTGTGTCTAAATCACCAAGCTATTATAGTTATTATGATAGGTGGGCTATCTCCGTTTTGCACCGGCACAGATAATGACAGAATACTTCCATGCATAATTCACCAGGGACGGGTGGCCTGACACTGGGTGTGACATGTATTATTGTACTCTACACAGATAGAGGCTGTCCAATATTTATACTCATCTAACAAGGCTTACTGCAGCAAGACCGTCATGACATGTTATTGAACTAGAGATTAAGAGCTCTACCTCACACATTATGAAATGCTAGAATAAAAGTTTCACTTTTGATATTATTGAACAATAGAATACAAGCTTTAATGTTGACTCGTGATTGAGCTACATAAGAAGAAGTTAAGAATGACATATCAACTATGTGAACTATAAATAATGAGATTTGCTTGATCATCATAAAGCCAGAGTAATTTAAGCTTTTCTTTAAGCTACACTGACAAACTACATGCAAGAACTGGATTGTGGTGCTTGTTGGTTTGTGCATATTATTTATTTATATGCAGCACTTAGAGACCTTCCTGTTTGCTCTGTAGATCATGCAGAGACCCAGGAGCCCTATAAAGTAATATGTATAACATGGACATGGACGGCAGGCAGCTTAGCAGTGAGTCAGTAAATAAAGATGCTGGGTGCGGGATGCTGCTACCCCCAACGCTGTGCATAGTGTTTACTAGTGAATTCTAAAGGTCAGAGTTGACTTGCACTTGTCATGCATAAACATGCACACACACAGACATATAATCCCTCTACCTGAAGCACTTTTTTTCCTCATATACTTTACCTTGCACGGTGATAACCTGGCCTTTCAAACTTTCCTTTTTGCCAGATTTTGAATTTTCTATTTATGTGCTACATTGTATGCATTTTTTTCCCCAACAAAGTGACGTAAAACAAAAACTTTTGTTATATAAAAGCACCTGCAATATTAATTGAAAGGCATGCACTGTTGGCTCCATTAAGGCCTCCTTGACTGAACTATAATCACATGTGACAAAGTGGCCGTAATATTAGCATAACAATACACATTTACATATGAATAATAATACCACAAGCAGCTAAGTACACTAGCAAATTAAAGTCAGGAGGGCAGATGATGTATCAGTACACCGCTAGCCCACAAAACTCAACTAAATTCAAAAAACAGAGGGCAGACGCAGCTGAGCTTCTGTAGCATAGTGGCTGTAATAGAAGTCACAGTACACAAAAAAAATTTCTGTATTTCTACAAAATATGCATTTTTAAACGTTTCCAGCTGGAGATGAGCAGATGAAAGGCTAAATACTAAAATTACATGTGACGTCAACCCGGGCAAGCGTGCTCACACAGTACTGTATTGCTGATGAAGTCCAATAATTAGACAAACAGCATTGGATTAACAAAGATTACAAAGACCAAAGGTGAAAACACTTGGCCAGGACAGTAATCATAATTTGTGAACTGTGTTGCTGGCTCAGAGTCAGAAACAGTTTGGCCTCACCCAGTATGAGTCCCTGATGATTGATTTTACATGTAGAACTGTCATTACCACTAACTGAGGTCTGGACAGTGTGCGGTCAATCATTACTCGAAACAGTTTAAAAACAGTTGTGTTTTTCACAAAGTGGAGTGAAACTGATGCTCGTTCGTTTCTCACTGTACATTCTAATGTTTCCCTTTAAAGTTTGTGCTGTGACCAATATTTCACGCCGTGCCAGAAGTGCCATGTCTGCCACTGCTGTTGGACATGTCATTTTCATGCGGTGATGGAACACTTTCATAACTTTTTCATCTTGCCAGTCAAACTGCTTTTATCTTTCGGCAATTTCACACCCCGTTCACAACGACACAAATCTGTTCCTTCAGATGAGCAGGAGGAGGTACGTCGTGTTCTTAAAGTGTGTCCATTTACATCCATTGTGTCTGATTCATCGAGTCATATATCTTTTAGACAACAAGGAAAATCACCCCACCGTCTGTATCTCGTCTGCTAAATAAATTGTAATCTCCCGCAGTCTGTCAGGCGCCGTGAAACCCAGACACACACGCAGACTTACACTCAAGGGCAGCAGCGTGATGTCATGGGTGGATAGACCATCTCAGAGGTTTAGGGGCTGAAGCAGTCCACGGTCTAAATCACTCATTCCCTAGAGGATAATCTAACCAATGATTTAGTGGGAGTTACAGCGTCACTCTCAACAGCTTCCACTCCAGTGGAGGGATACAGTATAGTAGGGTGTGTGTGTGTGTGTACAGCATGTGTGTGAGGGGGAGAGGTTATTCGCCTTACACCGTCTCTCTCTTTGAGGCCCCCGTGAGACCAATTACCAATACTCTGTGGCTTCACACACACACACACACACACACACACACACACTCGCACGCGCAAACGCACACTTGTAATCTTACACCGCATAGGAACTGTCGCAGCTTGACTGTGTGATCAGCATAACAGCTCAACATGAGCTTCACACTGTCAATATTCATGATTCCGGGGAGAGCACTTGAAGTGTGAGATAGTTGTTAAATAAAAACACCAGCGCGCACGCCGAGAAAATTACAACACTTTATGCAATTAAGTGCAATATTCAACATGTCAAATCAGAGGAAAAACGGGAGCGGATGCTAGCCAAGGATTTGTTTGATGACACTGATGCCGTCACACTTGTAACAGGTCAGCACGATGATCAGACAAGTCCACAAGAAGCCTCTTCACTTTTGCCTCTTGCCCAGTTATTTACATTGGAACGGACACTAATCTTGTCACAGACTACAGGGAGCTTTGCATCCTTGTGTTGTACTAAGCTTGATCTTAGAGTTTCTTCTGGTCACTTAGCACAACTCTGCAGGCCCACCCTCGTTTTTTTTTTCTTCTTTTTTTTTTTTTACATCAAGAGCCGTGCTTCTGGGTGATTCATTCTCTCAATATGCCATTTGTTTGAATTTAAGGAAGCTGTAAGTGGGCACATTGTACTCCTCACAATAGCGAGCTCCTGGGATGCATTTAATCATTTTCTTTGAATAGTTCTCATTCAGCCCATTACCACATAGTCAAGTTGTGTCTGAAAATAATGTGGTCATGTACTGTATACTAATGCCTTGCTGGACCTATCACTCATCTGGTTCACACTCCTCTACTGTAATTAATGCTATAGCCAGCTAATGTTCCACAGGAGAGTGACACGGCTTCTTTCGAGTGAGAATGAATGATGCCCATGCTCTATCACACAAAGAAACACGGTGCAGGTGTGTGTGTAGGTGTGTAAGAGGTTGAGGCTGTTCACATGGCCTACATGAGTTTATACATATGGTGTGTGGGAGTCTATGCATGCATAAGTGTGATTGATTGATTGATGATAATGATGTGGTAGGACACGCAGTGGGACCCTGGGGCTGAGGTTTTAATTAACTGGTAGGAGAGGAGCTGGCTGGCTATCACAATATATCACCATGTCTGCACTGCAATGACTCAACAGCATCCATCTCAGACCTAGAGCGCGCGCGCACACACACACACACACACACATGCACACAAAGGCCATCTGCCTAGCAGAGTGCAGCTAACATGCTAGTGATTTTTCTGCCTTTCTGCTAGCATTGTTGTTCATTCTTAGCATTTTGCAGGCTGTTTTCAATAGGTGCTAAATGTGTTACATTGCTAACATCTTGAAAAAACAGATACAGAAAAGATCTTAAGATTTGATGTAGCGACCGGGTCACAGTATACAAAGGGAAAATATGAGAGTGTGCAGGTTATTTCTTTGTAATTTCCTGTCTGTTTGTTCATTTTTCATTTCTCTGGTTTTATCTGCAAACACACACAAACATAAATACAGAAAGCATGACCTTCCATTGATTTTTTCCCATTCATTCCTTCACCAGAAATCCAATCACATTTCTAAAATTATATCCATTAAACGTGAGCGCAGAAAAGAAGATCTGCTGGATGCATGGAAGAATGGAAGCAAACACACACACACACACACACACACACAGAGTTGTGATAACGACTGCAGGTAAATAACAGGCCTACAGCTTGCTCTACACTATATTGATTGCAACAAAATCAGTGTTTGGTTGCTGTTTTGATTGTGATTTCCATTTATTAAGGTTTAAGATATTGAATGCACACTTTCATGGTGACATCACTAAATGTATAAACTTGCCTCTAATATATTTTCAAACACAGAAAATTACACCTGCACACTGTTGTTTCAGCCTGTGTCCTGAATATACCTCCAACATTCTCTTTGCAAATTGCTGATATTGAGAGAATGGGGAAAAAAAATAATGAGAAAGGATGTGGTAATTACAGTGGTACCTGAGGACAATAAATGTTCTGCACAGCGGGTGTATGTGGTAGAGAGTAAAACTTTCCAACATGTTTAGCTGCCGTCATGTTTCCTTGTTCAGTGATCAAGACTCCTCCAGTTTCCCAGTCCATTATGATTAAGTTTTGGCCATCCATTTTAAAAACTTAAGGTCACATCCCTGCAGACATAACAGCACAAAAAAAAAAAAAGATGGACTTTTGGTGTTTGGTGTTTTTACTTCATCTTCTTCTATGAAATTGATCAAGAGAGAAGAGCAGAGAAACAGACTGTTTTGTGTGGAAAATAGCCAAGGGAGGTACCTGAGGGCTAGAACCTCAGAACAGATGCCAACCACAGCACACTGAAGCTAGCCATGAAACAGCTGGCCTCATGGAGACATAGTAAAAAACACACAAGCCAACATTATTTTTAGACCAGATTGAAGACCAGAACAGTTTGTTTTAGATATACATGTACAATGTGTAACTTGATTATGTTGGTTGGTTTCACTAGATTATTGCCAGCTGTCACACACTTGATCGTAAAACTTTTTTTACTTTTTCAGTTAATGCCTCATGCAAGTTTGAGTTTATAAGGCCATTTGTCATGAGCAAGTCCCAAAGGACTGGAGATGAAAAATACAAAAAGGAGACAGGCTCAGGAAAAAAGGAAAAGGAGACATAACAAATGAAACTGGAACAAAGCAAACAAACAGGCGCCACAGAAATCTGTTGTTCAAACACCACATGTCTGCACTCAGACACAGGATATCCATGGTTGCAAAAAAAAAAAAGAAGAATCAGTACCTGCAGGAAAAATGAGCTTAAAACACAAAGTATATGTGCATTATAGATATATGCCAAAGTTAATACGTGAACAATTGACATTCACATGGGATTTCACACTAACCCTGCTGCTCGCCAACCCTTTTCAATGCTTGCGTACAAGTTAAAGACTGTGACTCTCTGCAGGAATTCATCAGGATTATGTCAGTTTTAAAGCATCGAGCAACTCTCACCACCCAAGACACCGTCTGACTCACTGGGTTACAATGCAAACAAAAATCGATTTGGGAGCATCCAGAGCAGGTGATAAAAGTCACAATGAAAAGTGTAATCACAGCATCCAGTTATGACTCTTGGGAGGACTCTGCCCCCACATCCTACTCCCGGCCCTCAGGAAATAAACTTGCTAGCTTTATTGTGTTAATCTAAATCCTCTGTGAAGTCTTTGTGGGAATATGATGCTTTGTGCAGCGCAGCACTGTATAGTGCATGCATTGTTTTATGTTTCGATGAATGAATCCAATCAATCATTTGTCCTGTCTTTGTGTTTGCTTTCAAACTGCTGAAGGCTTCAATATTCATGTCGGCACCAGAGGTAACGATGCAGTATAAAGGCTTGGAGTCTAAACAGACAGTTTGTCTTTTCTGTCGATTTTTGTCCCCTTCCCACAGCCGGCACATATTAGCGACAAAGTGTTGGTGAGGTTCCCAAAGTTAAAAGTGATGAACTTGGGCTTGTGAAGAGAAGAGGCACAGATGTGCGCACATCAAAACAACCTGTCTCAGGCACACACACACACACACACACACACACACAACATATCGCCCGCAATGCCTCCACTATAAAATCTTTTTCTCAAACTGCTCCTGCCTTGATTCCTTTGGCCTCAGGGTATGATGCCTCAAGAGGACAAACTCACTCATATTCTTTCTCTTCTGCTTGCCCTCTCAGTCTTTCTCTCTCACTCACATTGACACACACACACACACGCAAGGCTGAGCTTTCTGAGGCCCCCGAGCACCAACTCTTTTGAGGACATCAGCAAGAGGACAAGAACTTGAATGCATGTTTATAAGTCCTGCACGTTAACAGACATGCGCATATGAACCGGGACCAATATATTCCATTGCTGACTCTGCATGCAGCTCGCAGCTTGTTCTTTATCCCTAAATATTCTTTGAGACTATCTCTGAGTCTCACCCATTTGTCTCCCTTTTTCTCTGTATGTTTATCTCTCCAATCCTCTTCCCTCGCCTCTGCTCGTATCCTCTCTCTCATTAGCCTCTCTCGGTCTCTCCGATTCTCTGGACATTTATAACTTCACCTGCAGCACTGGTTCTAATTATATCCGGGGAACGTAAACGAGATGGTTGGTTGAGCTTACAAACAACAGAAAGCTGTAGGTATCTGTGTCAGTGGAGTCTTAAACCTCTCATGTTGCACTCCCTTTATTCACTTTAACCAACACATGCGATCCAAGTGCCTCCTCCCCATTTAAATGTTTTTTTTTATTATTTCCTGTTTCAATGTTGGTACAATATTGCAGAGTTAATGCAAGAAGTGCCTTTTAAAATCTTTGTACATGCTCTCTCTGTGAAATTATCTACTTATATATTATATTTATATTCATGGGAATCCTAAGGAAATCAATCAAAACTCCAAAATTGTCCATAATTGGTAGGAGGAAGAGATTCCAGCGACTTCTTAGGCTTTAATTTTGGCGAAATGAAACACAATGCTGAAAAATTCAAATGAGTAATACTTTGTTGATCACAATACAAGCATAATGTTGACAAACACGACACATTACAAACATTACCAGCAACCACCTTTTTTCTGTAATGCATCTCCACTGTGATCACTGTGTTTTGAACATGGCTGTTGTGAATTACAGTTGACATTTTTTGAACCAGCTCATTTTAATCCCGTTAAATGGAAACCTTTTCTCCCTAACACTGATCACACTTGTCACCACACGCGCTCAGACACAGAAAAATACATGCCTACAAGGCGGCAGACAGGCAAGCAGGGTGTCGCACACGTGCAGTCACACGCACGCAGACCCACACACACACAGATGCTGCATATTAAAAAGCACCATAATGGCCTGTCGAGTTTTTTTTTTGAGCGTGGTCAACACAACATCTCTGCGTCTATGGATGAATGCACACACACTTTTTTTTAGCCAAAAGGAGTGCCAAACCAAATGATGCACACACGCGCTGAAAGTTTTATGTGATGGGTTCAGGGTAAGTTCAGCACCGATCAGGCACAACATCAACAGTGAACTCGTGGGCTTGCAAACAGTGTCTCTCACGGTCAGTCAGCATCATGTGACCTGCACTGACCTGTAATTAGATTGCTCCGCTGGATCAATCACTGTAATTGAAAAAATGCCAAAAGCAGCAGCGAGATTCACCATATTGCCAGATTTGGCTCAAATGCGATCAGAGCTGTCCGACGAATAAGCACTCGATCGACACGGACAAAAAAACAGACAAACCCACTTCACGCTCACAAAATATTATCATGGGGAATTACTATGGCTAATGGTGCCAAAAACAAAGAAAACAGATAACACACGTGTTCAAATAGCCATCAGGTATCCTATTATATAAGCTCTGGGGAGACATTACCCTCCACAGCATTTATTAATAAGCTCGATTCTCTTCTGACTCTCTGTGGCTCTCACCCTCTTTTCTCTGTTCTTTCTCCACACCTTACTTTTTGGAATCAGTCTCTTTCTTGCTTCTTTCTTTTTTTTATTATCTCTCTCTGTCTGTGTTTTGTCTCAGTGTTTCCCTCTCAGTTTCTCTCTGTTTTTCTCTCCCTGCCTCTCTGGCAAGGTTTGGTTGGTTCTTATCTATTTTCACCACTATCTGGTGTTGGGGGAAGATAAGCATGCATTTGCATGTTTAATGAACCAAACACCCCCGATTCCCCTCAGCATGAGAACACACACATACACAGGGATGCGCTTATATACATACTCACACGCACAAGCACGAGCACGCACACTCACACACACACACACACACAGACACACACTGCTGCTGTTGGCCCTGCAGGCCTCCGTCTCCTTGCCACTAACATGGAGTCACCAGCTGCTGACTCCTACAGGAGTAAGCATGGCCTATCTATCCACCCTCACTTCTACAGGCAAAATGAGGCAGGGACATTATTTGGACTAACCACGCCACAACAAAGCAAAGGAAAAAATCTGACATATTGGAAAGAAGCAAGATCTAAAAGATTTGAGATTGATTGAGTACATAGTGGCCAATTACCTGATGGCCATTAGTGACAGAAAGCTGACAAAATCTTTGTCAGTATAAACCAAGGGTCACCAATTGGTTTGCTGGCTGCTGATCTGAAGTGTGGCATTATGGCTGTCGCCATCTTGTTTTGTTGGGAGTCAGAAGTGACCACATTTGGGCAAGAGGGTGGAGGGGAGGGCATTGCTATGTCTCTATCCTGATTAGACACACCGTGGTAGCGACTTGTCGAACACAAGGTAGCCATGTCCTAGAGCATGCAAAGCGAACATTGCGCTGTATTGAAAAAAATACTTGAAACTAGTAATTGGGAAACTTTTTACCGTGGTAAAAAATCATGTGAGAAGTAGGGTAATTTTCTCATAAGCCTACATACAATCAGAACGCAGGATAAGGCACTATATGTTGGCTTCACCTTTTCGACCCAGATGCTCTGTCCAGTATTTATGCAAACTATGGTATAAACTAAGCCCTAAGCCCAGGAAAGCAGGAAAGCAGTGTAACTAGTGGTCAGTACAGCAATCTGGTATGCATATTTTGACAAAATATGCTAAATTTGACAGATTCTTTTTCAAAGATAGATGCTTAGAAGTGACCAATCATCCACTGTTCTGGCTACTATTTAAGGGATTGACTGGACAAGCAACATTTAAGTGCTTAGTACACTTGGTACACACTGGCAGTACTTGAGTGTCCCAGAGCAACAATCAATCTCTAAATCCCTGACTGTTGTTCCTTAGCTGACTCTGACCTCTGACTTCCTATTTGAGGATGCTGAGATAAAATTGCATTTTTAAATCAGCAACATCAGTATTCAGTAAGAAAATATCCATTTTCTAACCGTAGTAAGTCTGAATGCCCTTTAACTGAACAATTTTTATTTCAATAACAGCTAACCTGCCTGCTAGCAATGCCATCAAGTCACTTTAAAGAAACATAAAGCCAAAGGTGCTGCTTCTCAATATACAGTGAAACGTGTCATATGAGGGGGGAAAAAAATGCACTCACGTAAAATGTGAAAAGCCAAGATGTAATTTAAGAGCAAAGACAGATAGATAGGGGGCGAGATGAAACAACACAGAGAGAGGCAGACAGAAAGATAGACAGTGGGGACGACAGCGGTGTGAGAGATGTCGCCACCTGCCACCATTTTTCTCCTCTCCTCTTGGAAATGCATCATCAGTCATTAGGGGGGGAGCATGACTCCCGGAATCATCATCACTCACACACACACACACACACACACACAAACACAGGCCCAAACACAAGGCGTATTTTAAGGAATAATGCGGCGGCATATAATTTGAGTTCTCTCTATGCAGCATTTTGCTGAGCTTATAAAACCGCCTGCAGCTAATGGTGTGATGGATCCCTCTATTATCACCCAACGCAGGAGACGAGAGTGGGGTATAGTGAGATAAAGGAATGTAATTGGATAGTATTTTAGCCGTGGCGAAAACAGGAGGGTGGTCAGGGACAGAAAGAGAGCACAGAGGAAGCTATAAAACGATAAGTGCATGAAGTCTAAAAGCTGTCCGAATGAGACAGACTTGTCCAATAAATTAAATGCAACGTAAAACAGGAATCACCTGTGTGCAACGCGTGTCTCTAAACTCCTTTCAAATTAAGGTGATGCAATAATGTATTTAAGAATATACTGAGTCCATGCAGTGCAACATGATGATATGATGTAGGATGCAAACCAACTTTAAGCACAGCACAAACTTGAAAAAAAAAGGGAAGAAAGTTAATATTTTTATTTGCATTGGACACGTTGGCAGCAGAGCAGAGAAGATCATAATCACTTTGATGATGCACTGACTTTAACCTAGCGCCCTCATCAAAACTGCACTTCATCTCATACTTTATTTTTTTTGGAAGAGAAGAGACGTCGAGAAAGGAGACGAGGGGAGAGAAAAGAAGTTAGCGCAAGTCAGACAAAACTTAATTCAATGGCAGACCAGCAGGGGACTTTTTCAAACTGTTTCTGGCACCCACTATGTGTCTGGGGTGTATTAGTTGCTGTGATCAACTGTAAAGTGTGGGAAAACTCAGCCCAAACCAGTGGTGTGAATGTCTGCTCCTCAGGGCTGGACAACTTTATAGCCTAGAAAATGTGTTTGCCCCTGAGAACAGTCTTGGGTGCAGGGTGAGGAAATGTGCGGGTATGTGTGTGTGTGTGAGAGTGTGTTTGTACGCACGGCACATAGAGCGGCACTGGTCCCTGCTGGTGTGGAACTAAATGCCACAGCTTGATTAGGATAAATAGTCCTATAGTGGCTCAGGAACTGGGCACCGACACACAGCAGGACAAGCATGTGCTTTTGTTCTCATATACAGTTCACACACACACACACACACGCGCACACACTCTGACACTCAGGCCTTACCTTACGCTGACCTACCCGAGGGGTCTTTGGGCAGATGTGTAAGTCTGAACAACACAATCAGAAAGCTGTTGCTGCCTCAGGACATGAACTTTACACCTCACTCTGCCTCCCACTCGCTCTCTCTCTTTCTCACACACACACACGCCCACACACTTTTTTGCCTCTCAATCTGTATCTCTGTCTCAGTTCAATATGTTGACTTCAACATTAAATTTGATGCAAACTACTTCTGCAGCACATAAAGCAGAGCATGCAAACAGCTGAATGAAAGCAATGAAAACATTGTGTGTGCGCATGTGCTGGTATATCTATGTGTGTGCTTGTCACTCGCTCAACATACAGAACATGTATCCACCTGCATACAACCACTTATCATCGCATGAGCAAAGGACCAGATTAAGGCCACATGAATTGATGAAGACCATTCAGTTGCAGGTGGCATCACTGGTGTCACTTTCTGTCATTCCGCAACAACATCATGATTAAAGTTTTAGCATATCAGAAATAATGTGCTTTACTGTGGCTGCAATAACATGCAGGTCAGGAGCTATGCATATACTCATAGAACTGGAGCAACATCCCGGAAAGTAGTGTTGTCCACTGACACGAAGATGTGGCAGGTAAGAGCAAAGCACGCCAATCTCTCTGTTGTTGGCTGCAAAAACCAACAGTCTTCATCTACTCGCACCATGCCATCAAGTGAAGACAGAGAAGATAAACTTTATTAAACCCAGTTTTTCAGCACAAAGCAGCATTCCCTTCAGAACTGAAGCTCAATGACGGATTGATACCGACTTCAAATTTGGAGCCTAACATTTTTAACTGCTTATTTTGCAGGTTAGCCTGTTGAACTCGGCAGCTAATGTGGCTATACTGCAGGTCCACAAGCAATGTTTGACTATTTAATATGAAGGGACTTGTTGCTCCTGCTGCTTTTTGTGGAACTTCATACAGCAAAGCAAGTTCAGCTATCTTTGTTGTTGCACGAAAGGCCCTTGTGCTCCATGATCCATGCAGGTATATGTGTCTGCTGCTGTATGTAAATGCTATAATATATACCACAAAAATCCCATGACGTGACTCCAGTCTTCTGCCTGGTAGCAGCATTGTCTTTGCTGGTGAGAGCTTCCATCGCCACTGGCCATCAGAAGGGAAGAAAAATCTTTTGTCTTCCTTTCGTTCTCACTGTAATGCAATTTTTCTTCACAAATCGCATCAAAGTCCATCACCAGCAGTAGATAAAAATTCAGCGACGCCTGAAGCAACGATCTGTCTGTTTACAAAATAGACGTAATCCACATGCTTCAACCCATGAGCGTCATAAATACATGACAGCAGGATACATAAATGATATGGCCAAAGGGAATGTCTGGTCAACAGAGCTCATCAAAAGTGATTATCCCACACGAGCTGCTTACACTCGATCCAGGACTAGATATGTTGTACTGCACGCGAGTGAACACACAGAGAGAGTTCGGTTTATTAGCACAGTGACAATACAGCGAAGAAAAATAATATTTGTGAAAAATAAAGATTTAAAATAGCGGATAGAGAGATACATGTGTACAGCAAAAGAGAGACAAAGGTGACAGAAAATGAGACAATGAGAAGAAGCGAAAGACAGACAGAGAGGGAACAGGTAAAGATTTAAAATAATAAATCAATGCATTCTGTGGCTGCCACAGGGTAATGAAAGCTTTTTATTAGCCATCTATCTCTTTCCTTCTCTCCCTTCCTTCTGTCCTTTCCCTCGCGCTTCCCCCAGTGCCGATACTCCCATTCCTCTCTAACAATTCCATTAAGCACGACAAAACACTCATTTAGAGGTCACATTTGTTTCGCTAAACTTTGCTTGTCGTCTGCATACCAACTGAATGGCTGCCTTACTCGGCTTGGCTTCCTGTTATCTGACATGACCGTCTGCTTTGAAGTAATTGCCGAATTATAATGGACTTCTGCATGCTTCCCCCTTTCTCTGTAATGACGCTGCTATGCAACAACATACAGCACTCAGACTGTTCCTCATTGTGCCTTATTTGTTCTAAAGCATAACTGATTGCTCTAATATCTACATTTCGTCACCTATCACATCATATATGAATAAATACGCCACAATATCGCCACAAGGCACCAAGCTGGTACGGTGTTTGCTTGTAGCCAGTGAAATATGACAACAACATAATTAAGTTTTGCCGGTGAATCCATAAGCTTATGCGACATCTCATATATGGCCTTGGTAATCTACTGCCCCCGGTTACGATTATCTTAGTTGCCAGCTTCCCATTATTTCCTCAACAGTTCACAGGCAGTGCTTTTACGCACCAATAATGCGTCCCTGAATGCCCAACAAGGGCACTCCAAGGCAGATGAAAGCCATGGGATCTGCAATGATCTGAATCTGTCAAGGAATTGTACATTCATCTGCCTTATATCTCTAGGAGCTGCAAAAACACTGTTGAGAAGCATGTGGAACAAGTTCTGCGAGCTGCTGGTCTCTGCAGCAATTAGTGCATTAAGAATTGTGCTTAAGTCTCATGGATGATTTATTTCATTGTTCGTGAGAAAAAAAAAAGACACGAGCACTGAGGCTGCAGCACACAGTTCATAAAGCTCAGAACAAATGTTTCATTACAGAGCGTCGTAATGGAATAGATGAGAGCAGCCTTCATATTTTTATGATCCATCACGCACTCGACGGTGGCTTTTCAAAGCTGGAGCCAGTTTAAAAATAATTCCAGTGTTTTGGCCTCCACACTCCAGGTTTTGTTTGGTAACATCATCACATGCCTTGCAACTCGAAAAACTGAGCATCCTTAAACTTTTGGAAGAACATTGTTTGGAAAACTGTCATTGCTGACATGAAGGCTTGCTCGAAGTTTTAGACTATTCTTTTCTGCTGCTAAAACTCAACAACCTGGGTGTTTCCATATGTTCTTCCACTTTTCACCAACAAATCAACTTTAATCTTCAAAGCTACAGAGTAATGTACATTGCAGGCAAATGACACATCACAATGAATTATAGTATTAAAATCACCTTCCGCTACATATGCAGCCAGTTATCTTGGCGATTATCTTCATTTGCAGGAAAGACTTATGCAACTAGATTCCCCATATAATGTCATTTCCTAACGTCATTTGGTGCTGTATCATTGTTTGTCTTGGCATATCCACAATGATGACAAATAGACGCGTACTAATTGAAAGACAGCAAACGCAGCTTCAGTGATATGCCCCTTTAAAAGAGCACTGAAGGCTTGAGCTGCACAGCCAGTCAGGCAGAAAAGACAGCAGGAGCAAATGTTTCCCACTGGCTGCCACTTACCACTAATGTTAGAAAATGATAAATTAGTCTCGGCATGGCGTTGGGATTGTACGTGTTTGCGTGTGAATGTGTACGTGTGCCAGTGTGTGTGTGCCCTTCCTGTAAAGTGTGTGCCGCATGCCAACAGTTCACAGTGTGAACAGATGTTAGAAACTAATGCCCTGGGTTTCTGCACCACAGTCAGGCATTTTTTAGGGTCCTCAGCTCTGAGGAGGAGTCCGTGGAGATGCCTGAATTGCTTTATCGAGCGGAACACAACTAAGGACACGCAGGCTCGCAGCGGATGCCAAGAACACACACGGACACGCAAACACAAACACAGCGCTGGCCCCGAGCATGTGCAATACAAACCCACAAGCAGAGGGTATACAAAAACCCACACATTTGGAACAATAATACACACGCAGGCACACACAAAACTACAGGGTACCAGGTAGCTTTCACCCTCACAGGCTTCTAACAGAGTAATGGACCCACTGCTGAGTGAATATGGTGGCTGCAGCCTAAAGCCCACAGGAAACCTTGTCGGAGAGAATACAGATTCATGAAAAGAGAAACATAACTTTTGAGGGATGAGAGTAGGTTTTCCATGAATGCTATATAGAATACATAAAGGACCCCTAGTTTTCATCTTTCTATTTATTTAGCTAACTCAATTTTCCCTTACAATCCAACTAACTCATCCTCCTTCTTCCCTTTTTACCCCGTGCTTTATTGTAACACCTATTCACTCAGAGCCAGTCGCTACACTCTATATTTAGCTGCTGCCTGTCAGTGAGACCCTGATGAAGGAGAGGAAAATGAGTGGTGATGTTGCAGACCATGGGAAAGGTTAGCGCTGTCTCTTTGAGTAGCATCAGACTCTCTCTGATCATTCACAGTTATATTGCAGACACTAATATCTATACTTGGGCTTCAAAAAAAAAAAGGTGTGGGGGGGGCTTTGGAATCTGCATGAAGGATAATGTCAATCAAAATGGAAAAAAAAGAAAATCATAAAAAGGGGCAAACTCAGAGGTGAGTTGTCATATGTGTGTATACAGTATTGCACAAGGAACGCAATGTACATCACACATTTTAGTTGACACACCGACAAATTTGAGCACGCACAGGGATGGATGTGGACTCAGTGGCATATAGTGAGCTGTCAGCAGACAAAAGCTTAGCTGGGCCAATCCTCCATATCTGATGTGATAATCATAAGATGATGCAACTGTGAGACAGCAGACTTGACAGCAGACAGGCTATCGCTGGCGCAGACACACGCACCGGCAGGCATTCTCACAAGTGTAAAGCGAAGGCAGCCAAACAGATGCACAAGTCCAGATAAAGCCATGGTGAAGTGTTGCAAGACATCCAACTTTTAACATGTGTCGATGACATGAAGACTACAGATGATGTTGCCAGTGAGGAACACAAACACACATTATTGGATACTGTATATGAGAAAGTGACAGGCCACATGTTGGGTTCAACAAGAAGATAAAGCTCAAAAAGTTGAAATTTGCAGAAATAATATTCAAGGAGGTGCAGGCAAGCCATCTAGATCTCTCTACCAAGACAAAGTCTTGCCTCATTCAAAATTATTGACTGACCTGTCCAAATTCATCAGAATAATATAAGTGAATTACGATGGCCTGATATCAGGCTAATAAGCCCAACAAATCATGAGTCAAGAGAAAAAAAGGAGAACAGTTTGAAACCGTAGAAAATCGGTGCAACTATATATAAATATCTAAAAAGTGTGCATAGTTATGATAACTTTTTTGTTCTCTAGTCTTATTGACATTTCTTAATGGCATAGAAACCACTTATAATAATAACTAATACACCAAGTCCAGGTTCCTGAAACAGCAGACACCATCATACATCCAAACAACAAGAGGATACATAAAAACACACTTAAAAACAATAAATATGTGTCTCACTAGCAGATTTATGATTATGGTGGCAATAGCAAGCGTCTGATTTATAGGTCTCATATGTCTCTTTCTGCAAAATGAATTTGAGGTTTGTGGCAACATTTTAAAACAAAGGTCGATTGAGTTCTTGCTATAAGTATCAGAGTAAGTAGGAATGTGAAACTATTCTTACAGGTAACATGAACAGATTCAGTTTAGTTTAGTTACAGAATGCATTTACTTTGTCTTTGATGTTGGTGCTCAGGGGACCTTTGAATCACTGTCCAGGTATATTAGCATATAATGGAACTTCAACAAAAATCCAAGAAGGAAGCCTTTAAACTTTCACCAAAAGTCTCATCTGAGACTCAAGCTGGAGCAAACTGAATGAACTGGGAAAGTTCAAAAGTGTCTCTTTTTTCCCAGCGTGCTCTGTTTCCCTGCCCGCCCCCCTCAGGGTTGTGTACTTATGCAATAAGCTGCCTGAGGGAGTCAGAGGGATGCTGAATTCATATGAACCTGAATGTTTGACATCACAGCAAAATCCATGGCAACACAAACACACACACACAAGCATATCAAGTGTATCGCAACTTTCCACCAAACTTTACTTCTGCTCTGGATTTTTATTAACAGGGAGGCAAAGCCTGTATTAGAGAGAATGTGAGGGGACGGCAATTTAGTGAGAGGAGAGGGGCAGATATTGAGCTAAAGGTTTGAGCTGTTAGCATAAAATTTAAAATTAGCATGCTAGTCACATATATCCCCCCCTCCTTCATCTTTACTCCCTCTTTCTGTTAAGAGCGCTCTCTTCCTCATCTGAAAAGGATTTGGCAGCAGAAAGGTCAGACTTACAAATGGGGAACATAATGAAGTATTTTGAAGGGTTGCGTGTCTGTGGCTAATATGCTAATTAGTGCTGTGTTGTAACAAAAGGGTTTCCAGGAAGTGAAATACTAACGCTTGACCGAAGACTCTGTTGCAAGGCTAAGTCGCTAAGAGGATATTTTTTTATGGACCATGTCTATGTGTGGGTGGAGGTGTGTGTTGTCACACTCTCAGCAAAGTTGCCGAGGGTTGTGTTGATGTGTCTGTTATATCAAGCCCTCAGCAACTACCGATGTGTGTGTGTGTGTGTGTGTGTGTCGGCGCAGCATGTGAGAGTGTGCACGTTGTGAAGCGTGTTATCATACTCTCACATCGTTGTTTCGTCCGTCTGCATAGTATAGGTGTAAAGCTCACGACAGACTCAGTGTTATTTTACCCCATGTAACACCGTCGATGTGTTTGTGTACGTGTGTATGAGTGTGTTTGTGTGTGTGTGTGTGTGTGTGATATTGCCTGCAACCTCAGTGTTGTCCCAATCCATCCTGCTGATAAATGCACTGCACAGCAGGGGGAACACTGTTCTTTTCCAGTAACATCACTCCACAGATCTAAGGAGAAAACACCCAGGCTGTGTATGCTGTGTGTGTGTGTGTGTGTGTGGTGTGTGGCAGTGTGTGTCTGTGTGGCAGTGTGTGAGACAGAGAGAGAGTGAGAGAGAGATGAAGGTATATAATGGTCCAGTCAGCGTTAGTGTCATGAATGACCCAGAACCTGTTCCATCATCCTCTAAGTTTAAGCATACACTTGTGTGTTGGGGGGAGCACACACACACACACACACACAAGCACACACACACACACACACACACACACACGCGCGCGCACACACACCCATACACACGTGCATACAAACCAAACTGTATACTTGCGTGTTTTACTTGTTATGTTTGATAAGCTGGGGAAATCACGACGCCCAAAGCCCCACACGCACACACAGTGCATGTTTTAACACACAAAAACACATGCACATACACACACCTTCTGCACAAAAGCCCAACCACCACACACAACAGATGGGGATAGTGTGTATTACCTGATACCCCCTTTCAACCCCAACCCACCACACACACACACACACACAGAAAAACAGGGTTTGCATGTTACCTGATGCTGCTCATGCTGCCTGCCTCTGATCCCAGCTTGCATCTCTCCAGCTGGGTGGCGACAATCTGACGCTCAGCCTCAAGTTCCCTGGTCAGGCGCTCAAACTGGAGCTCCTTAAGAGACAGAGAAAGACAAAGTGTGTGTAAGGCTGGGCAACAGAGAGAGAGAGAGAGAGAGAGAGAGAGAGGGCTGAGGATATCAAAACTTTAAAACTTTTTTTTCTTTCCAGCCTAAGTGGTCATTAGTGGGAGATGGGTGGGGCATTAAAGCTGTTAACACCATAAATATCCTTTTTTAATGTGCTAATATAATAACCTTTTTAAGCCATCCAACAGTATTGGATGAGCATTTCGATGTGAATAATAAGTTGCTTTGGGACTGCAGCCTACTTGTCACAGGAGAAGTGAAGCATTGTCAGCCGCAGGTCATGGAAACAGCTCAGGGCTGGAAGACAGCTAAAATGAAGTGTGATCATTAACATGAATGTGATTGACAGGTGAGAAAAGGCGTGAGGCAGAGTGGCGGGTTGAAAGTGTTCTAAATGTGTGCGCAAAAAGCCCCTTTAATCCTATCCGCCGTGTGGCGCGGGAGGGTTGTCAAGTGGAGCGGGTGAAGCACTCCACCAGAAACTGGGTTACAAACTGCAAATCTGTCTAACGAAGATATTTGTGGAATTCCTTCATGAAATGTGTGTTATTCCCAGATGCGCTGTTTTCCTGTTTGGCTCGACAAAGACGCGTTTGCATTTGAAAAGGTGCCACAATTCTAAAAAAAATTTACAGAGGAGGTTTTTCTTTCTACACGGCAACTTTATAACAGAAATCAAGACATATTTACTGGATAAATTTTATCATGAAAAATAAGTGAGAGAAGCCTCTAATGCACCGAGGCTGTGTCCTAACTGCAGCGGCCCCGGTTCAATTCCAACCCAGAGCCCCCTGCGGCACACCGTACTTTTACTCAGTGCTGCTGTCGGCCTACACGCAACCATAAATGACTTCATGTGTGGCTACAGTCTGGCGAGTTGCACTTTCCTGTCAGGTTACACCCATGCCGACACACTGCTGGGAGCTGCCTGTGCAAGGCAGCACGGATGGCAGATTCCCGAGGGAGGCGTGAGAGTGCCCCTTTCGCTCTGACGACCCCTGAATGCATCACTCTTAACCCGAACCCTGTTTGCGTGCGCATGTGTGTGCTGACGCATTAGCTATTTAAGTTGCTTACTGACAGCTCTGCATCCGTCATCCAGCTAAGAGCCAGACGGATGAGATTTCAAACCAGAAATCAATGTGTGTAAGCATGTGCATGCACGCGTGCGGATGTCTGCCGCATTCAAGCCACATGGAAGGAGATCAATAGCAAAGCGAACTCCACCCAGCCGAAGGCATTGTGTACGTACGACTGAGTGCGTGTGTGCGCGGGATCCGGGGGGAACGAGTGCGTGAGAGAGAGTGTATGCTGGTTTGATTGGTTTTCTCAAAGCCATTTGAAGCTCTGAATGACTTGATCCCCAGTCGCTATCTCAAGTCTCCAACCTCAATCCCCTCTCCTCCCCAACACTACAGAGCACAATGCAATTCATCTCCCTCTCCCTCCCTCACCCCTTTTCCACACATGCTTACAGCAGCCGCTTGCTCATAAATATGCGCACTTTTTCTTTCCCTCTTTGCCTGTCTTCCTCTCGTACACACGTTTCTGTTGTCTCTCTCTCACACACACTCACTTAAATGCCAAAAGCAAGCCCCGGCACATACATATGTAGTAGTAATAGTAGTAGTGGTAGCTGTAGTTCATTGATCTCGCAGCAGGAAATTCCTTTATCTCTGATGCATTACCTCTTACTGTATGATATATGAAAACATGTCAGCACACTACTCATCTGCTGTAAGGTCACAGAAAAAACCACTAGCCAGGCACAATCTGCATTTCTCCCCACTCCTCTCTTAAGCTTCCCTCCATCAGCCTCCCCACGCTTCCCTCCATTCACCGCGCTGCCTCCAGTCAGCAAGTCCTCTCTCGATTTGCCCGGCTCCACCTGCGACAGGATAAATCTTATACGTGTGAACAACAAAGCAGCGGGTTCAGCCACCCCTATGATTTGCAAAGCGAAGTGACGCTGGGAATTTGAGCAGGGTCTATTAAACCCTCCGGACCCGTAATTCTAAATTACAGCTTTGTTTTACGGCGAGGCGCCTCGTCTCGAAGCCCCGCTCTGCTCCCCGCAGCAGACTGCTTTGTCACCTTGTTTGCCACAGCTGCAACTGTTTTAAATCCTCAAGGTGTAAAAATGCAAATCCCTGCACCTAAAGTAGCATTATGCTAATTGATGATGTATAATGCCTCGATGGTGAAGTATCTAAAATGCCTTCTAAGGTAACATGGTAACGCTTGAACGGAAAACAGATGGGAAACCTGTTAGGCCAGTTCTATATCTGGGTAACATTCATTAAATTATGCATAACCCTTCTCACGCTTTTATTCATTCAAATCCCTTTGCCTAAGGAGGCGGTATGCTGTTGATATGTTGCGATAAATAATGCTATGAGGATAAACTGCTACTGATAAAGACTTTCAAAAGCACATTTATGAATTGGCCATTGGATAGTACCAGTATTTTTACCAGGTGAGCGAGTTTAACTGACTTTCCATGCAGCTGTGCACTTTGATGAGCTGAAAGTACGAGACATTAAAGAGCATTTGAAGCCAACATAATTAATACAGGAACAGGATGCTTCGTTCGGTAGTTTAGGAGCTCTTTGCTGCGGTTTTGTGTTACCAATAATTAAGGATGCTGGAAGCTCCTCTAGAGAGCTTTTCTTAAACACAAAAATCTTTGATTCATGTGGAGACCTAGACCTCTCTCTTTGGGATGCATTGTAAGTAACACGGTGCACCACTGTGTTAAGAGCAGCAGTAAATTTAGCCAGAAAACAGCTGCGCTAATACAGCCAGAAAAGTCAGCAACACTTAAAATCCTGACACTGTCATAATTACACTTGAGGAGTCTTGAAAAAAACATGATTAGCAGCTTCACATCAGAAAGCCTTCCATAATATTTTTGAGAAGAACTTCTTTTGTTGAATGATGTTTTTAGCACAGCACACATCTGCCAGCTCAATAACATTTGACTCTGTAAAAGCTCACTCACTCGCCCGGGTCTGGAAATCACAAAGCGCAGTAAATTCAACCTGACGCAAGCATAAAATCTGCAGATGGATGGAAAGTAAATTATTATGTAGGAAATATTCCAACAACATCCTGAGTGAGTCCTTGTTTCAAGGTGCTGACAATGATGTTAGTAATTACACTTGACATGCCAAGATGAACTTCAAGGCTAAGAGAGGTATCAACTACTAAAACACACATGGACAGAAAAGGTGTGTCATGCTGATAAAAGTATTAGGACTTGGACATCTTTATGGTTATGCTACAGAAGTAAATTTGGAGAGTTTTTTTTTGTGGAAGACATTGACAAACAAGTTGTCTCTCAGCTGAAGGTGGTTTATTGCCTCGACCATGCTTTAAAATGTTCCCTGAACATCCCATGAAGATCGGTGCAACAAGGATAAGGCTGCACCATTGTATGACGAGGATCACCACATAAACTTAATACGATCTCATTAGTTTTAAGCAAACGGCAGGATTTGTCGCACCAGCTAATTTGATTGTGACGCAAGTGGGTTTTATAAAACTTGCAGTTCTGCCGATTCCATAGGTTGTAACCTGCAGTGACCAAACAATTGGTTTTGTGTGCAGTAATATATTTACCTTGGTTAATTTATGGCCACGGTTCAACAGATCCAAAACTGATGAGTTGGGAGTTTCAGCAGGCGCTCCTTGTGCTTCCTCTGTAGGATCACACTATGCTGTGCATGTGCTGCACGCGCGCGTCGCTGCCTCCCCCTCAGCAATGGATAGGAGTCAGAAAGCCGCACCCGCAGTCCGCCACAAAGGTCTCTATGGCAACTGGAGAACCCCATCCACCCCCCTGCATGATCAGTAAGGCTCTGACTCCTCCCACACACAGCCCCTGCCCTTTCGCATACCTGCGCTGCTCTCACAGAGGTGTCTGTGGATGTATTTACGTTTTTCTCCTACAAAAAGCAGAAGCTTGGTTCTGGGGGGTAGGCACAAGTGCTCTCTGAGGGAAATAATTCATATTGTTTAAATATGGTGTGCTCTGTGGATGCTGACGTTGACTCAGGACAGAGAACAACATTAGCAGTCGCCTGATCATTCAGCATCAACAGTGGCGGCAAATACAGAAAATCTGTGTGTTTCAAACATGCTTCCTTCTGGTTACTGAAAGGTGACAGGATAAACTGTCAACATCAGACAGACAAAACTAACAGCTGGAGGGAAGTGACCACTCTCCTAAACTTTCTTGATAACGCTGTCAAAAGTGTTGCTCCTCGGATACTTTTTCAGTACCACATGTTCAAAACCAACTGGTCCTCAACCACTGCTAATGTTATAATATTATTACAGATGTGTTGTTGTGTTCAGTGGCTTTTCCTGTACCAGAACTACATGCAGGTTGTTAACAAAAAACACTTTTTCTTTGTGCTGCGGTATCAAACGACGCATTGAGCATCGTCTGTTTAATGCCAGTACTGTATTCAAATGAAAATTATTTCATAATGAGCAATATTTACTCGACTGTCCTTCCATTTCAGTTTCACCTCAACATTAATTTCCCATCTTATTTTCGAGAATGTTTCATTAGGCGATTAACGCTAATTAGACACAGCAAGGAAACAATCTCTACCATTGTTACCTCTGTGCACTTTCAATTGTTGTTGTCTGTATTACCACCAACACACAGCTGCATTTCAAATTTAAACCGGAGCAAAAACTGATACATTCAGCTTGCTAAGTCAATCCCTCATGCATTGGCAGTATTAAGTGCTATATATTGTTGCACTTGCACCTGTGTACACGTGAGCTGCTGCTCATATAAAATCCTGCACTCTTCTTTAATGTCCTTCAGCCAGACACTAAACCCCAACAGCTCCAGAGGCACAGCTCAGATGTGATATCTGACCTCCCTGTGGAGGAGGGCAACAGAAAGGGAAATCCCCTATAGGGATCCGGAGAGCATCACATTATCCAATAGAAAAGCCTCTGAGCCAAACTCCTCTAAAATAAAAACATAACCAAACAACGGAGAATTAAACGAAATTGAGAAATAAAAGGTGATTTCTTTTAATTTGGTAGCAGTGAAATTGCTATTAAGGACTTGTACAGTATGAAAAATTGCTGCAGAAATTCTTGTTCTGTGTTCTTTGTCATTTTCACATGTGTTCAAGTTTTCCATGGAAAGCAGGAACTTCACACATTGATCAGCAGAATCCATTTTTATTGGATAATGCTTGGAGGAGGGCAAATAAAGCAAAATAAAGGCAACCTTTTACAGTACACAGGCAATAAATACGGGGGAAGTGGCCCATGCATCAGAGCTTTAAATGGGCTAAATAGCAGCTATGGCCTCATTTAGCTTCACCGCTGTTAGTATAAGAACTAACAGCAGTATAGTTCTTTCTCCATGAAAGCTAAATTTCCCCACTTGCCACCATAAAGACACAGTGTGCTGTCTGTGTGTGATTGTCTGTGTGTGTCTAGAGATAAGGCCCAATCATTATAAAGTGGCCTATGGGCAGCTATTAACAGTGCTGGTTTTGGATGGGAGACAAAAGGCTATCAAATAGAGCTATGACCTTCTAGTTGAGAAGTAACTCTCTCTCTCTCTCTCTCTCTCTCATTGTCTCTCTACCCTTCCTCAATCAGCGAAGAGCAATGAAAAAAAGTGAGATGAGTTGAGTGGAATGAAGGAGCGAGAAAGGCGAGTGTGCATGAATGGGAGCTGGCAAAAAAGGTCACTCTCCTCTCCTCCGACACCCCCGTGCATATTAAAATTTCCCACACAGGAGAAATCCCTCCTGATCCTCCTGTCTAAACCTACAGCTGTGGTTCACGCGGCCTAGGTATGGTTCACATTTAGCTGATCATTTCTGCCCCTCTTCCTCCCTCTGTGTCGGGGGGGAGGCAGAGGAGGCCGAGACGTCTCTGTTGATGAAAGTCACATGAGAGGATGGCCGAGGGAGGGATACCTGATCCACTCCCTCTGCATGTGCATGAGTGTGCAAGAAAGGGAGAACAAGAAAACGAGAGGGAGAAGAAAGGAAGACGGATTACAAGAATGCCCTGATCATGTTAATGACTTTTTTTTTTCTCAAACAGTGCAGGTATTATATGTCTGAGTCTGGGGTCTACTGTTACCTGCCGTGGGGCATGTGTGCTTTTGTTCTTGTACTTCTGTCTTTGTGAGAGCAAACACCTGGTTGTAGACTTCAGAGTGACGGCTATTTTTTGTGTGAAGTCACTTGGTTTGGCTTTTGCTCAACAGTTTGAGTATCATTTTACAGTTTTTGTCTGTTTTCTCTTCCAAATGAGAAGATCCAAGTTGGAAAAAACAAGAACTCCTCTTTAAAATAATAGCTGATTTTAGTAGATTGTAAAGTCTGTGTGGTCCGCACACAGAGGAATCAAAAATGAGTGTGTGTGTTTCCTTGCAAGTGTGCGCGCGCCCGCTGCGACTGTGCGTCACCGTTCATGTGTGTGCACCTGTGCGTCGGTGTGTACGCAGGTGCTCTCACCATCTGGCAAATGGTGATACTAGACAAAGAAATATTACACAGCTCGGTCTGGCTTCATTCTGCATCAACTTTGCTCATTAACACCTATCTTTTTCCATAACACATGATTCATTATTGTTGTACACCAGGGATGCTAGTCCCTCTTATCGCAGCGATGACTGGCCTTTTCTGTATCAGCCTGCTTCTGAAAAAATTTAATTTACATTAGCAACAATACCTGAGGGGTGTTCTTTAACGTGATTATGGGTATGAGAGTAATGCAGTGGACGGCGCATCAATACTGATAATAACAGTCAGGACTTCACTTGAAGGGATCATGGCTCATAAACAACACAGGTACACACAAATAGGTGAAGCATCTCAATTTTTTTCAGCTTAAAGCATAAATGAGGAGTTGAGAGTTGAAAAACCTTGAAAAAGTGGGAACATTTGTCAACTTCTAACATTCCCTCCATTCATCTTAATGACTGGTTGAATATTTCAGAAAGTATGAAAGATATGGATTAGAAAAGTAACAGCTGGAATGTCCTAATTGAGCTCCACGGTTTGATGTGTGAATGTTTTTGTGTTGAAGAATGTGGAGGGAGTTGGGTGCTAGATAAACATGACAGAGGAATACTAAAGAGCGATTAGGGCATGTGCTGTAAACGCAGGCAAGCAGGCAAGGCCAGGCCAAACAACCATCAGCCCACTGCTCTCAGGGTCTCATATATCCCGGTTGTAGGACTCACAGATGGAGGGGAGACATTACACAAATAAGAAAAGATTATGGTTGAATTCTTGGGGATATTTCCAGTAATGTCTCCTGTGACCTCCCTGCAGAGGAAACAGAAAAGGAGGAGGTTGAGGCAGGAACTGAAAACAGACAGTTAAACCGTTCAGTCTGTAATGAAGAGGGCTTCACTCATACACTTGAAGATGAAAATCCATCTTTGATAAGTGTTTAAGGCCAACCAAGCCTCAACAAAAAGTCTTCAAACCACAAAATAGGTCACTTGTGAGGTCGCTCCAAAACAACACATATTTTTGTTAAGTAAATAAAAAATATGTGAGAAATTAATTCAATCTGCCATTTCAGTGGAAATGTGGCCAAATACGACCAAATTAAGTCAATGACTGAATGAGTAAAGCAGGCTTACGATACAACAGCAACTGTTACATCCTATCCTGAGAGGACACGAGGGCTTTGGAAAATACAAAAAACAGAATTTGACAGAAAACACACTCCAAGACTAAATTAGCATCTCATTCCTGTCATTTCCACAGCTGAGTCCATTGGCAGCGAGAGCAAATGTCTCACAAGGACGGGGAACGACGAGGCAGGACTGAGCGATATTAAGACAGAAGCGCTAAAGCTTCTTTTCAACGTCACGTCCAAAATACGTTCTCATATTCTCTGTAGACACCTCAGAAGTCGCTGTGCTGTCAATGCAGTGACTTTGGGGTTTGTGTGCTGATCAGGTCCGGGGTCTCTGGTTTCTGTTTTAGGAGAAAGGAGCCGACAATGTCCACAAAGACTAACTCTGCACAAATCATTTGTCAGTTCTGTTTTGGGGCAGATTTTTTGCTTAACTTACTCAAGCGGCTTTTCGAGAAGAGCCTTAAAGAACACATTTGAGTGCACATGGAGCTACGTAAAAAGGTCCTTTGTCACATTTAGGATGGATGAGTCTCCGTCTTTCATAACTGATGCTCATTTAAATTCTGTCTGGTGTGGACAGCTTTGGAGCCAATTATTACCATCTGAATTTTGTGACTCATTATACTGGCAGTGTGTTTCACTAAGGAGGCAGCTGACAGGACATTTTGGCAAAAATGAGTTTCAGCCTGTACATGTTTGTAAGTAGCTTATAACATACCCACAGCTGAAGGTAGTTTTTGTAATTCATTTTCCCTGTGACAAATAATCTAAAAAGCATCTTTAGTAAAAACCATATGGTTCTTAACTTCATTTTAAGTATCAAAGCGTTGAAAAGTGGTGATGTCGTTCGTTCTCGGTGCTGAACTTGTGATCTTTGCTCAAAGTGGCGCAGAGGACTTCAGAACCACCTCACACGTTCTGCTCCGAGTTTGGCGTATTTTTAGCACTACTCAAACTTTCAGCGCGAGTCCTGGGAGTGATTCTGAGTTGTTTGATAAATATGAGCCCAGGATTAAAATATCTCTGGTCCAGGCAAAGAGGAATTCAGGAAAAAACAGCTTCAAAGACAGCCAAATCAAAGAGCCACATCACTAAACAGTTGGAAATAAGCTATTCATGAGGCTGGGTCCAGGCTAATGGTTTGTCGCTAGTTGGAAAAACACTGAAAATATTTGCCATGCTTTTTAGAAATAAAACCTCCAAACCCCGGTCAGGTTGGTGCTAAACCGCTAGTGATGGACAGAAGAAGCAGCTGTATCTGTTTGGATTTTGGATTCTAATGCTCCTTTAAAAAACTGCACAGACCTAAGACATATGACTGCCAACAGCTGGGCCATAACAGTTTTATATGCATTATAAATATTCAACACACAAACACAGCAATACTCTGACAGATCTCTCCCTCGTTAAATTATTTAAGGGCTCAGTGGGCAAAATGAAATCATCTCTCTCTTAGTCTCCAATTTCACTCTCTCCCTCACTCTGTCACTCTGTCGCACTCTCGCCTTCTTGTTCCAGTATGTCTGTCTCTTTTTCACTGTGTGTGTGTGCGCACAAGTATATGTGTTTGTTAGTTTGCGCCAGAAATATAAATAGGAAACCCTAAGCAGCCTGAAAAAAAAGTTTTGGGTTTTTAACAAACTGACGTCACCTCAGTCTGGTTAACACATACTGTACATGCAGGCAGACACACGCGCACACACACACACACACACAGATGCAATACTGTTCTCTCTGGCCACATGTTAGCATAGCTTTGGTCTGCAAAGGTTACATAAGACATAATAAAAGGGAATAATGGAAAAGAAAAGAAGGAGGAAAAGTCTGGAGATGAAAGAATGGGCAAATCAAAAATGACATTTTTCTGATACATTATTCTGTTTTGGCCACGTTCAAAAACAGTAATGCGGCCTAGATTTAACATGGTCAAATCAAGGCAAGTCAAAGGAAGACAGTGCACGGGTGTCAGTTATTATTTGTTTCGTATATGATGTCGGCTTGTTTAGAGCTCGTAGAGCACGTAATGCAGATAGCAGTGTCTTCTTCGCTGACCTTGTTTCCTCTGCACAAAGCGAAGTTGTCACACTTGCAGAATCAAATCATTTTGTGTCCTCTCAGCTGACTGTACATGTTGTTCGTGCAGAAACTGCGGCCTTTTTGAAAGTATGGCACTTTTGACAACTCACATATACAAAAGCCCATTGTCAAACCTCTGTAGGAGCAGACACGTACTTCTAATTGGCAGTCCCCTGAAAAATTGCCTGAGAGGCAGCCTTTGTTAATGTCACTTGCTTCAGCCTATTTTGCCCAGCTCCTGAGTGCCTGTGTGTGTTCATTGGTGCATGTTTGATTGAATGTGTGCAAACCTGTTGGTGAGGTCCTATAGTGATTAACTCCTTCATGAGTAACTGTCTGGAGTCACAGATTGTTTGGTTTTGACATGTGAAACACAAAGTAATCTCTCTCTATCCCCCTCTCTCTCTGAATACTGTGTAAAAGTTCTACTGTATTCAACTTGTGATGAATTGTCTAATTAGTGTGCCTTATATAAGGATGGCTATTCACCACATGATTCCCACTGTAAATACTCTCATCCTTTTTATCTCTCTTTCCCTTGCTCTGTGTTTAATAGACAATTCAATAATGCCCACATAGGCAAGCAGACATGGACAAACATAATATTCTAGTCCCTCGGTAAAACACTGTATATGCACTTGCACTTGGCATACACATATATACTCGCATGCAATACTGCACATCGGGAGCAGCAAACATTATTCGGCCTCTGAAGTGCTAACACAGCTGTGCTTAATGCTAAATAATATAGTCTCAATTTACAGATGAGTTGTGTTCTATAACTTTACTTGCCTGCCATCAACGGAACCATTTCTACTATGGAGACTGCTTTCTAGCTGTTTCAGGATTGATGGTGTGGAAATGTACATTGATTTAAAAAAAAATGAAAGAAACTGCTTCTTTCATTTCCATGACATTTATTGAGACCGCATTTATTGGTAGACTGAATAAATGTCACCAGTGAGAGAAGCACAAAGCATTTTCCATGTTTTTTTTCCCCCCTTAGGTTAACCTCACTATCTGACAGCCTGATGTACTGGAGGTGGAACTTGATATCCAAGGAAGGAAATCAATGTTGTTCTTTTTCATTCTTTTGATTTTTCTGCCAGGTTCTTCTTTCCCAGCTCAGGCCAAGTAAAGACAATCACAAGTCTGGACCTGGAACCTGCCGTCTTGCAATGAACACGAAACGAATACCCCTGTCGCACCAGAGAGGCCATACGCTCTGATTAGGTCTGCACAGAATGATAGCTTTAATAGTAAATGTAAAAGCTGCACTGATTTAAGTGTTCTTCCTCCTTCCTCCTTTTCTGTTCTTTTTTTTTTTTTTTTTTTTTCAACTCCAAAACCTTAACACATCTCAGGTCAGGTGAGAGTTGGTCTCCCTTCATAGGCCATAATGATTTACTTTATATCAATAAATCAAGTCCAATTAGTCTGCCTCGTTACAGAAAGTCATCTGCTTTGTCTTCAACGGTAACATTCAATGAAGATGTGCATTTTACATGTAGGCAATGAAAAAGCAAAAGGATGGCTGACATGGGTCAACGTCAAGACAGGAAATCAGCGTCAGTTTAAACTCCTACACTGGTTTAGAAAAATTATGTCTAGACTATCATCTCTCATTTTCTAATCTGGCCTAATTAGGTCTAAAACATTTGAAAAGCCCCGCAAGAATATGTGTGTGTGTGTGTGCATGCGTTCAGATGCATGTGTGCAAGGTCACATGCATGCATATGTGTGAGCTGTTGGCTCCATGACAGTGTTAGAGACAGCATGATTGGGTTCAGGCTCAGTGAGTACGGGCTTGGCCACAGACAAAATGCCACTTGGAAAATGTCACTGCCTAAATGCCATTGCAGCTCTACGAGCCCATGGGTGGGTGGATGCTCACACATACCCCCACAGCTAGCTACAAACATGGGGCTGCTTAGCTGGCAGCTTCACCTTGTCTGGCAATGGAGCAATGTACTAATGGTTAAGTGTTTTGCAAATTCACTGATGAATCTGCAGCGCAGTGCATATTGGCAGGGAGACGCAACATCTGGCTTCAATTGACATCTTGTTGAGCTCATGCACTGCACATTTTGGCATGCATTTTAAATAAGAACCCAGAAAGAATGTGTAATTTGCTGTCTTTGTTGTTATCTCCTTGGTGAGTGTTTTAATGAGAATTTTGTTGCAGAACATGCTCTTTACATCTTGAGCTAGAAAAGAGGTTTAAGTTGTTACTGCAATCATGCAATTCTAAAAATAATCCGAGAACGGACATACTGAAAGTGTTTCAGTGTGTAAAATGGATATGTTCTATTTGATATTCAGGAGACACTATTTATTCACTCAGCTAGGGGTGGTGGTGGCCTAAAGATTACAGAAATGGCTTGTGACCAAAAGGCTGCAATTCTGAATTTCTCAGACCAGCTGGGAAATTCTGGGCAAGTAAAGTGAATGTGTAAACACTCTGCCTTCTCTCAACACATCCTGGCAGTGTGCCCTTGAGCCGGGCACTCTCTCTGCGGGCTCCAATGAAGCAGCCCAGTGAAAAAAAGTATAGCAGAAGACTGTAGCTGTACTGGGCAGCTGCCAGGTGAGACTGCAAGCGCATGAATATGAAGTAGGACGACGCTGAAAAAGAGCAAGCATGCTCAGCAAAACCCTTCCATGAACAACGGATTTTAAAAAAAGCACACTTATTCACCCAGCAAGTCCCTTCCTTGTCAGCTCTTTCCCCTCCCGTCCTCTATCTTCACCACATGATGTGACAGGGGACTCCAGAGAGGCCCCAAAGGTCATCCGTCCGCTGGCAATCACAAACACTTGTTTTGATAGATTAGCCCGTGCGAGCACACGCAAAAACACCCGCATGCTCGCGCAGACCCGGACAGACATATGCAGACACAGGTGCAAGTGTTTGCCGCAGCGACACACACACACACCCTCGTGCAAGCATCACATCCAAACATAAACACTGCTTAGAGGCAGGAGAGACAAAAATTCTGCTGAAATTGTAAAAGTAGGGCCAGTATATACAAGCGCTCCCCTCTAACTCTGAGTCAAAGCAGACAACATAAATGAATAAATACGAATATATAAATGCCTGCCGACAGGCAAAGTTGTAGACACAAGTGCAGCTACAGCCAATAAGCTTGAAGGCTTATACGTTCACTTTTAAGACAGCAGTTGACCACTTTCTACGGAATTGATGTAAAGAGATGAAAAGAGAAACAAAGACGGGGCAGCTGGAGTCAATGGCAAGCCTTTTATCTGCATGTAAATGCAAACAAAGAAACACACTGGACACGTCTCTATTTATATTAGATGAAGAAGAAGAGTATGCTCACACATACACACACCGCGAACGAGTGAAAGCACCACCAGTGGAACAGCGTGCTGCACCACTGTGGTGTTGTTGCCTTTGAAAAGGGGAGGCAGGGGATCGAGTCGCTGGCTACTGAGCAGTGGATAGTGGCCTCAAGTTCATGTGTGTCTGTGTCTGTGCAATCCCATCGATGTGCTGCAGCACGAGCGAGTCTGTGTGGGTTCCTCAGTCTGGCAAAACAGTCTGCATGTTTTGCAATTCAAAGCATATATGTTTTTCTCCCGTGCATGAGCACGTGTGCAGTACGTGTGTGGAGGTACATGTGAGCGTGTGTGAGGCAGGACAGATACAGTATGTGCGTCCCTCAGCCAAAACCGGAGCGACAAGCATGACAACGATCAAATCGCAGACGGCCCCTTCGGCGCAGTTTTCTGTGATGGGCAAAGGGCTTAACGAGCTCCTCTGCCAGCTCCTTTCTTTGGAGTTCATTCACAACAGTAAAATAAAGCATTCACAATTCCAACAAAGCGGAAGAGCGTGGCCCATTTAATGCGGAGCAAATCGATGCAGACACAATGCCACATGCGAACAGAGACATACGCAGCATGATGCGGGGAAAAAAGTGCATACTAACGTGTGTGTGTGAGAGAGAGAGAGAGATACTAAGTAGCTACATTAAACTGGCGCTGCTTCCCCCTCCCCTCCCCTCTCCGCATGTAGATAACATGATGGCTGCAAGTGCTAGTGATCATTATAGTAAAATGTCAAGTGCTTGTTTTCATTTGGAAGGTAGCAGCCATGTGAGGAGCGGTCGCTTCTACGTCAACGAAAATGTCACTTACATCAAGCTTTAATCCTCCTGAGGCTCCATTCGACAAATCATCTCATAGCCTTTGGAGCGATGGCAGGCGGCCACTTCCCATGATCTTGGCTTTCGTTCGTGTTGTTTGAGCAACATGTAAACGAGACATTTAACATTATATTAAGGCCTGGGTTTAAGTGCGTTCCAAGCTGTTTCAAAATATGTGATGAACATACGTGAGGCTCACAGTGTTTTACCGGCACAGTGCTGCCATGAAGTTTTATGAAACCTGAATGGGCAATCAGATTAACTGCTTGTTTTCAGTGAATCGGAAGATACGGTGATTCACCGCCATGGGAGGCGTTATTTTTCTGCCAGGACACAGCGCTGTGAACAGATTGCAACGGGCCGTCACGTGAGCAGGCTATCATAAATCTGCAACAGGCTGCCGCTGCCCTCGCACATCTCTAAATCAAACAAATTAAACATATCAATAGATTTACTGTTGCTTTTAAACAAACTCAGATGAGCTCCCCAGCAGGCGGTGACAGACAGGCGTGCTTGGGGCCTTGAGACACCCTGAGCTGGTTGTGGGTATGAAAAGGAAAAGGACACTATCAGACTACTACTTTTGTACTACTGTAATCTCTGTAAAAAAAAGGCTGGATTACGGATTATATCCACAGTAATGCTTTTAGACACCTTCCCCTGCACATATACAATTCGCCATAACAATTAATGCATTCATTTCTGAGAGGATTAATGAATTCAAAAGATATAAGCACTGTAATTCAAGGTATCCCTGCCATTAAATTCTATTATCTATAAGGGCTTCTATTAATTGTCTTACCCAGGAGTTTGAAAACACAGTGATATATTCATGCATGTAAATCCCCGTGAATCTAAACATTAGTTTTGAATCTGCATTGCAGGTACTTTAACATTATCAGTAGATTCTGAGTATTGAATTAGCATTATTGAATGTGTCCTTCATGCTATGTCATAAAATGAAAGAACTTGCATGACCTAGTGTATCACTTACTATATGCTTACTCATTCGCTAGACTGGACTCAGACACTATATATGTATCACTGTAACATGAATCTTAATCCCATGCAGCACAAAAGGCTGTGTCAGACAACTGTAGTCTGCATCTTTTTCATTGATTGTAAAGAATTTCCACAGCGGATTGTTTGCCGAGCGTACAGTCTGCAACTTCCCGCCTGCTAACGGGCTGAGCTCAGGTGGGTCATTTGTAACAGCTTGCACCAAACTGTGTCACTGTTGCTGTCCGTGGTGCTGATTCTGGGACCACTACGAAATGCAAGTAACAGCAGATTTAGCAGTGTTTTGCTGGGCATCACGTGGGTCACCTCAGAGGTTGTAGCCACCTCATTGGTCTATTTGACCAAAACTAACTAATGCATAGAGCGCATAACAAAGAGAAAATAAGATTCAGGTAAGATGTTAGTTTGAAAGCTTTTAAGATTTTTTATTTTTTTCTACCAATAATGACTTTTAAATTACATAGGGCTCAATATATGATCCCGATGTAATTTTAGTCAGAGGCTCTTTGTATGTGTAGTGGGGTCCTGCACGTGTATTAGCATTTTACAGCACAGCTATGGTGGAATATGATTTAATAAAAAATGGCAGATTCGGACCCCGCCTCGCAGACCTGGCTGGAAGCAGGGATATATATGTTAGTGCTAACATGTGTTTAACACATCTTGTGCTTAAAGTACCGAATGAAGTGTTGTTGACATACAACATGTCCTTTTCAGGAGCATTCAGCTGCTTTAACAGGTACGATCACAGCGTGCACTGCTTTTACCTCAGCTGCTGCGCAATTTCCCTCAAAACAGTTGTGAATGCTGAGAGGTGTGAAGTAATTCCTGCTTTTAGGACTTCTATTTCTGTTTATTTTTCTCCCATTTTCTCCTCGCTTGATATAAACACTATGATCAAGGTGGATGAGAGACTACACTGAAGCACACACATACACACACGCACAGTCACAGACAAGCACACATTTAAAGACACATACATAAGCACACAAACAGGAGCACAACCACTCTATATACACACACACACACACACACACACACACACACACACACACACACACACACACACACACACTTCTCTATACAGTGCATTTGTTGACTAGATCTCCGGACTTTGAGTGGATCGTCTCATTTGTGGGTTGTGTACACAAACAGAGATGTAATCTCGGAAGGCAAACAGAAAGCTGGCGTCTCCACCGCTAATTGGCAACAGAGAGGCTGTCACTGAGTGGAAGAAGAACACTGTAGCCATGTCATCTCATTAGAAAGAGAAAGAGAGAGAGGGAGAAAGAGGAGGAGGAAAAAACTGAGGAGCGAGGAGAGGAGGGTTAAGCAAGAAGAGACACGGGGAATGAGTGGGGGGGGAGTTCAGATAAAATTAAAGCTGGGAAAATCTGCATGCAAATTAAAGGCACACAATCACAAACTCATAAATATGTGCACATACATGCATAGAATTTGAGCATATAAATAAATAATTAGTCTGTATATCAATGAGTGCATTTGCATGTATTTGAGTCAATCAAATTATGAAATAAAGGCAGCCATTACTGGCATGACATGGCATACCATCTTGAATCCAATTCAGTTCACTATACCTCATACAAAACACTTGATCTCTCAGCTATCTCTTTGTCTTGCTTTTGATTTTTGATTTTTAAAAAAAAGCCACCTAATGGTCACCATCATCAAGAGGTTAAAATAACAAAACCGGTGTAGCAATGCACCACCCTGGATCACCTCTGCACCTGTATGATGGTCTTGTGAAGAAACAAATTTACACAAGTGAATGTACAGAATCCCAGTTTTGTGAAGACAAAAAGAAAAACATTTAGAGATCCAGATTTTTACTGTGTGAATGTGATGGATGCAGAGATTCGTCAGATTTAATATCGCTAATTGTAGGCAGGCTAAAGGGGAAATTCCTGGTGGGCTCTAACATCTCTCATATGGAATTTTGTGAATGACTGCACCAATCAGGTTCTATGTTGGTCTATTTTTTGTGTACACATCAGATGCATGTCATGTGATCATCGTTTTCTTCTGCTATATGGGGAATGGGGTGATTTGGGCTATATAAAGAAAATTGAAAATTGATTTGTACTTGGTAATTGGGTTTTAAAGTCTTTAAATAATAACATGCATGAAGAAGGACGTTTTCTATCTCATTAGAGATCCCACAGGACAAAATTTGTGCACCACAGGATATTCTGACCAGATCTTTATCACTTAATAAATCCAAGTACATACCTTGCAGCAGTAGAAATGTGTCCACTGGTAGACATTTGGTGCTATCATGTCCCCCGTGGGAGCTATCCCTTAGAGTTTCTGCTATATATTTGTGGCAGACTATGTTGGAAATCAGGACCGGATTCTCACGTGATCTCAAGAATACAACTCGCAAGGTAATGTGCTTTGGGCAGCATGACTGCTTTCCACATTCTCCCGTGACATGTGAGTGACAGTTGGTGGGGGTAATGCACCTTTAAGCTAGTTTGCCAACCCCAGCAGGAGATAACATGGGGGAAGAGTAAAAAGTAGGAATAAATACAGACTACGATACAGAGTAGGAGGTATCCCAACCAACCCATGATGAGGGAGAAGAGCTTGGTTCGGATTTAGAAAAACTGACACCGGGACCACCCAGGTAGCTCACCTGGTAGAGTCTGTGCGGTTGTTACCACAGCGGTCCAGGTTTGACTCAGACTTGTAGCCCTTTGCTGGTAGAAATGCATGCGGAGGCCACCACCAACTTTGCTGCATTACAAGGGCGTGTACCTCCAGTGTATACTTGCCCATATCTGACGCATCTGTGCATGTGTGTGCTTGCCTGAGCAAGAGCGAGAGGAGGTTGTTAACTGTCACATTTTCTTTCCCTTCGGCAATGCATCATTAGGTAGAAACATGGCTCCCGGCCCCCCTCTGAGCGAGATGAAGGCTAGAAGGGATGACGGGAGGAGGAAGGAGGACGACAGTGAGAGAATGATAAAAGAGGAGGCGAGTAGAGGGGTGGAAAGGCTGCAGTGGGTGACAGCAGGGGGTTATGTCCACAGATGAGATGCAAGAAAGCAAAATACAAAGCAGAGTTAGAGCCTGAAAAGAGAGGGCGAGGGAGCAAAGTGACACAACAGAAGTGGAGAGAGAGAGAAAAATGATTGATTCACGTAATTAATTTCTGATTTAAACCTTTTATTGTGTAATAATGCGACTTGTCTGTTTTGTAACTTCTCCTTTCCGGAAAACAAAAAACACTTTTCCTTCTGCAGCACACAGTTGGATAAACAGAATAAACACACAGAGCAAATGTTTTTTTCCTAAAGTGTGTATTTGTGTGCATGTCTGAGCATATTGTTGCTGTGAGGGGATATTTTCATATTCTAAGCCACGACGGCTCACAAATAAGCCCTGTTCTTAACTTGACTGCCATCCACTTTTTAGATTATCTGAAAGGTTTGGAAAGTTTTTCATCAGTGCTTTGTTCTCAGTTTCATTTCAGTCACAGATCAAACATACTCTAAACCTCTGTGTATGTGCATGCATTTATACATGTGTGTGTATTTCTATGTACAGTATGTGTGCGAATGTGAACGTGTGTGTGAGTGTAGTCTCTTTTTGGACTGCTGTCACCCACTGAGAGGGTTGTTCAGGTTACCCACAGTGCAAAGCTCTGTCAGTAATCACGGGGGGGTTGATGACTCACTGTCAGCTCTTTGATGCGCGCCGTCACATTGCTTTCGTCTTTGTATTAGTCTGAGAATAAGTAAAGGGACGGATAAACAAGGAGCGAGAGGAGAACAGAATAGAATAGAAGAGCGAGATGAAAATGTTTTCCTTTCCCCTTCTCACCATGCACAACGAATTACGGTGAGATGAGGGGATTTTGGAGTTGAAGAGGAGGGGAACAGATGAAGGATGGGAGGACAGAGTTGGGGGGGGTGAAGGACAGGCTATAAAGATTGTCTGCTTTAGATGCAGTTTGTCCCTTAGATTTGTCATCTGACACCATCCCTCACACTCAGCACTTTTAGCGGAGAGGGACTGCCGAGTGCTTCCCCTCGAGAGATGGGGAGAGCACATACACACCCACCCACACACAGACACACACACACACACACACACACACAACCACACACATGCACAGGTAGCATCTTTGGAATGTTAGACGTTAAAGGAACGTTGAAAGTTGAGCTGTTTTAGAGAGATGTGGAATTGCTTCTGTATCACTGCGTGGAACCAGAGTTTCCTCTTTGGAAATTCGGTCCTTAACACTTCACTTATCAAAGACAGTTAAAGCACAAAAACATAATTTCTTATCATTACATGGCTAACTGAGCTCAGCATGATGCATGTTTCTGAAAAGCATTTCCCAACCTTGGTCACAGAAGCACAGAAAGAGGTCAAGCACACTAAAACAAGTCATTATCTGCCAACACTAAACATGGAGCATCTGCATGCAAACCAGCAGCTGTAGTTATGAAATATGCATCTCTCAGGTTGATGGAAGTGAACCAATCGCTGGGACGCTTGCATCCAAGCACATGGTCGATTGTCAGCATGTGGAAGGGCCGCTTGAACAGAGACAGGTCCAAAGTCAGCCTCACCTCGCCTGTTTCCTTTGGTATGAGGAAAATAACGGAAGGGATGCGGGAGAACGCTTTCTTCCTCTGAAGCTCCACCAGCTCTGCTGTCAGGGCTGTTATCTCTGTCCGAGATGGCATAATGACTTGATCATTTCAACCACAGCGAGAAAGACCGTGGGGCGGAGGGGGTACTGGCGAACTGGAGCACATAGCATCTTGAAATTAGCCTTGACATTCATGTATTCATGGACAGCAGGCCTTGCCATGCAGAGCAGTGCTCTGTGAGTGGGTGCATGCATGTGTGTGGAACGTCTGTTGACGTAATTTGCAGCCAGCTCATAGCTTTCTCTAGAGCTGTGTGAAACGATTGTTCGATAATCTCTGGCCACGAGAGCCCCGTCTGGAAAAGGTCGGTGCTGGCCATGGTACTGGAAACACCTGAGCGTCAGCATTCAAACCCTGAGTCTGAAACAGGTCGTGCTGAGATATTACCAGTGGAGGTTGGTAATAATCCTTACCGTCAGAAATACATATTTTGAGTGATGTATCACTCATGTGTTGCTGCCTTTGTTTTGTGTGGTGAGTGTGTCTCTGTGTGAAGGAGGCTGCAAAATCAGCTGGTCAACTGGATTGAGACATATGCAACCCACATCCTTTCACTGCCACTGACTCTGGCTTTGTTTCTGCGGTGGCTTGGTGGGCCGGTGGCATGCTTGCTGCCAGTTCTTGCTGGGGCGGCATGGAGCCTACTGAGCCGTGGCCGCCAGAGGAGGACACCACAGTGGGGGAGGTGGAACTGCAGCGAGTGCATGTGGAGGCAGAGCCGCAGCAGCAGCTGCAGGGTGCCTCTTCCCAGAGTGAGCATCTAGGTGCTGCTGACGAGGCTGAGGTGCAGCTATGAGTTGTGCCTCTTCACTCTCTCCGCCTCCTAAGCTGCTTCATGCAGGTGAGCTTTGGCACTTTGGAGGAGGGGTCCACACACCCTGAAGGATATGGGACCATCCAGCAGCTACTGTCTGAGGCAAGGGGGAAGCTGAGACATTTGCAGCCAAATATTTGTATGCATCATAGTCTGCCCGGCCATAATGCTGGATGCAGCCCCCATAGTCGCCATGGCAAGGGTCAAGACAGCCATCATTGCGATGTTAGTGGCTAGCTCCGGGGAAAGGCTTTGTGGCCATAGCAGAGACAGTTGAGGACAGCAGCGTTATGTTGTTGTGAGCTGCAGCAATCTGAGCAGTGTGTGAACTGTCAGAGAAGCGAGCATAAACTTGATCACCTGCCAAAGAAGGCAGCCTTGTGAGGAAGTGTGGCAGCTAGTCTCTGCTCTAGCAGTGGGACAGAGGGAAAACCTTTTTCCTGTGTCTTTGTGGGCTCTGGTGAAAGGCTCACAACAGTGCTCCAGTTTTTCCGGGCTGGTGCTCTGTGAAGGTGTGCCTGTGTGTAAGCAGGCGTGCACAACACTGACATGCGGCATGCAAAGTTAGCGCTTACCTGGCATGCTCAGCATTGAGGCAAGCCTTGCAGCGGGGTGAAAGTCTGCAGGCTGAAGCTGGTTTGACAGGCAGGGCGCAAGCAGGTAAAGCAGCTGTTGACAACTTGGCACTAAAGAAAATATGGTCAGCTCCTCAAGGTGTTATATAATGTACACGAGGACCTGAGATGGGCACAGAGTTAAACCTAACAGGGACAGCTCTTAGTAGGCGGAGTCTATGTGAAATAGAACTACTTGTGGCCGTGTGAGATCAATTACTGCAATATGATGGTGAAACGAGATAAACTTTGTTTTAGTACTGTTTATACACTGAGGTTACACATAAGCCTACAACTAACAGATTCTGCTGCTCGATAATAGTAATTTTGTTGTGAAAGCTAAAGTTATTATTATTATTCATTTCCCATACAACATATCTGTCTAGGAGGAGGAGGGCTAATTCATGGTCCACTTTGAGTCCTTTCAAATCCTGCAATTTTATCAGTCTGTTGAATGACCAACCAAGGCTGACTCCTGAGTTCATCCGTACTCTATCATCAGCTGATTCTGCCCCAGCATCAGCCATAACCACAAAATATAACTTAATATAATCAAGAAGACAAATCTCTTCCTGCGCATGGGGCACTTGTCGTAAATTGTTTTGTCTCATTTCGCAGGGAATCCAACCCGGTGACAGGTATTAAGGATAACTGGATAAAAATAGCGAGTCTTCTCTTTTGCTTACGTAGGTCATACAGAGGCACCAGTATTACATTGAGACTGTTTGATAAGCAGTAAAAAACTCCTGTGGTATGTTTAAATGTTCCTCTTTAGGAACAGCTAGGGGGATACAGCCTCCCATCGATTACAAAGACACACTGCTTGAGAAATGGACTTAAAGGCACACAGCAGTGAGTGTATAAACATGTCGACACGCAAACATGTGTGCGTGTGTGTGTGTGTGTGTAAAATGTGCACCTGTACCCCCAATCACCTCAAGGAGATCCAGAGAGCAGACAGGAGCAGTATCGTCCTGTCTGAACAAACTGTCATCCAATCACTTTGTTTTATGGCTCCTCATATGTCTTGTGACTTGCTGTCGGTGATTATGGCATTATTGATCAAAGCTGTCAAAGCCTTCAGGAAGACCGCAGTTTGAACACTTCCTCAACCGCCAACCTCTCGTGGGAAGGTGAGCCGCAAAACCACTTCATATACTTTGGTTCTCCAGCAGTCTCTTTGCAATCTAGTTTGTTCAAACAGTTCAGCCTGTGAGAAAAAGAAATATAATTTCATAAATCCTCTCTAAATTAAAACGTGAAGGAGTGGGTATTGACGGAAGTGAGTTAATCCTGCTGTGAATAGGGACGGGAGTGGGCTTTGGAAAATATAAATAATATTTGCACAATTAAGACACAGTCCACTGTATGCAAAGTAGACTAAAACCATACAGTGTCTACACACCCACATACACACACACACACACCAATTAACACAATGTGAAGGAATAAAAAATATGCATACTTAAATATATATAAATGTACCTATGCATATGCAGGCAGAGACAAACCCACAGGCAGAAATACTTCGGAAGACATCAGTGCACCATGGAAATAAGATCCAATACATACACAGACACATAGACTATGTCTACTAAATACATGTATAAAAGAAAATGCGTACAGTCATCTGCGCAGACTGAAAACTGAAAGTGTGAGGCAGGTGATTTCTTTCACTTTACTCGCTTCTTGATTCTTCTTTTTTGAAATGTAATTTCCAAACCTCTACAAATGCAGCATAACATTCATGAGCCAATAAATGACCTTCAAGCATAATGCAGCTCTGTGAGAAAAAAAGAATTAAGACAATGTAATAAATCTGTTTTATTCTGAGTGGATGTTGAGTCTGGTGCTCCGTGCTGGGTTATTGGTTTACAAACCAACGCAGCTGATATATGGAATGGGTGGAGATAGTCGGAGTGAGGTCATTGATAGGTTTATTGAAGTGCCACTGTGAGTTGTGCATGTGCACACACTCCAGCCTAAAGGGGGCTGTAAGATGACTATGCTTAACTGTGTATGTCTGTGTGCACTATATACCAATTTTGTGTGTATGTCAGACCTGGGTTAAACAGAATTTGCTCATAATTCATTGAGACGGATTTCAAGAATCTTATAATGCAAGATGATAGGAATGCAACATATAGCAGTGCAATGTGTGCCAAGGCAACTGTATATTTGCGACACCCTTGCTCCGTGGTCTACCACCGTGTTACGGTTTAAAAATATCACGATTGTTTATGCCACCCTGGGGAAAAGCATCTCTGTTTGCTTTTCTTAATGGCTGTATCTAACCATGCTCAGTCCTCCACAGCTGAGGCCTGGAAATACTTCTCTCTGGACATCATAAACTTTCCATTTCATAACAACTTCATAGCTTTTGGTTGTTTGTAAATCTTTGGTGGGAAGAAAATGGATGAAGGTGGCACCTGAGGTGGAGTCTCAATCCTGTCACAGCACAGCCAAGAAGCCAAAGCAGGATGAAAATATTACAAACTCTAAGAAAATCTTACAGAAACAAATCTGCTGATGAAGCCGTCCGACCACATGAGTTTGTCCCATTTAAAACCAGCTGAGCTGTCGGAAGCAGAGGGGACTGATGCTGATCTTCCCAGATATTAACAAACAGCATTCCCTATACACTTGAATGAGCAGATGATAATGATTCTTTAAATGAATACACACTTCAGGAGACATTATTACTTCTCTTTATTGTCTGCAAGTGATTTGAGAAGGCAATGATATACGTGCAACTCGGCTACAGCTGTAGAAACTTGCCATACAAAAATGTGTTTCCATTACCACTTTCTCTTGCCTGTGGATTTGTTTACTAAAGTGATTAAAAAGTTGCTTTCACTTAGTCTTGTTTGGGTACATTTAGATGCACACATTAATGACAGAACTGCAAATGTGAGAAAATAAATAGTCTATTTAAACTGGCGATAGAAGTTTCTTGCTTTAACGTATCATTATGAAGTAAAAGTTGATTGCACAATGTAACGGCTATAGAATAATGACACCGTCTGTGTTTAAATTGGTTCCCCGTAAGCTTCACTTTTGGCTCCGGGTGTGATCTCCTGGGAAAATAAATGCTCGATTTACGGTATAAAGGAAACGTTTCAATGATAGTTGGTTGATGTGCTTGTTCATATGAAAAGCAACAGACAGAAAATATGTTGTCACCGTCTCTGTTGCGCAGTTTCTTTTATTTTGAAAACCATAAAATAACATGATGCCAACCCATTTAACTTTTCACAATACATACTAAAGAATTTCTATCCGATTTCATGTGTATAAACTAAATGAATGAATAAACTCTGGTTTTTCTCCTAAAATTTCTTCTTCTCGACACTCCACCCAAACAACATCCGCCACTGGTAACTTGTTCGCTCTGTATAACTATGTATCACTCCATATAAAATCATGATAATTTAACCACTGGCAATTGCAAATATAATTTTGCAGGTTTGTGTCAAAAAGAACCCTTAATTCACAGAGTTAGATGTGGAACTATTCTGCCTTTAGATGCGGTATTTCCCTGCTGCCTCTCTATGCCGCCGCTAGCCTCTTTGTGTTACCATGTTCGCTCGCTGCACCACAAAGCTCACTCGTTCTTCGGAGGCAGACCATTAAATTAGCAAAATCAAATGACAAAAATAGCCACAAAAAGCAAATAAAAAACCCTGCTGATGGACAGTAGTCGCTGATAGCCTCTATATTTGTCCAGCCGCCCAACCCTAGTTTGCACCTGAAGTTGCTAGCCTGCATAAACTGACAGCTCCACTTAATGATCCCCGTGCTGCACAGCTCCGTCCAACTCTTTGAGAGCGGGTTTGTTTGGATCCACTACAAAAACGGTGCTGTGCCGTATCTGTACCTCTGCTGACTTTGGGTGAAAAGTGAGCTCTAAGAATGACTGGAAAACCACATTTAATATCTGACTTGCATTTAAATGAATGTATCCAGATAAGGTGCTTCATTCTGTTTCTTCTGTCTCATTTTAAATTACAATACGAGTGAGATAATATTATATTCCTTGGTCACATTTCTAGATTAAAGGCAGCCAAAGGTGCAGGGGTCAAAGCTCAAAGCCACAGTTCACAAATGACAGATGAAAGACACCTGTTGGAAAGCGAAAAGTAATTAAGGAGTTGGCTGATGTGATTACCCCCAGCCCCACCCACTTTCCTTTCCCACTATGCTCCATGATTTCATGTTAGGTGGTGCTAGGTGCAAAGAGCAGCCTTTTTTTACGGCCTCTGTTATCTAATTGAGGGCTTGATGGAAAGCACTTTAGCTCTTAGCGCGTGCTCCATAATGGGAGGGGACATGGGAGAAGACAATAAGGGATGGAGATGCAAGCGAGCGCAAGAGCACGTGTGTGTGCATGTCTGTCGAATACGAATGATCAAATTCATTCGCACTCATTCGTATCCACCTTGTGTCTTGTTCTGCAATCCTATAAGATCCCATTTGCCTTGTGTGTTTTTTTGGTTTGTGTTTTACTTAATCCCTTAAATTACCTTACTGTATTCTCCTTTTGGCTTATGCTATATATCCATACACCGACCCACCCCTCCTTAAGCATTGATGCACATCACCATGCATGCATGAGTACTTATCTGTCAGACACCTTCACCCGTACCTCTGATGTACGTCAAGCTGTACAGGATGTCTCTGTATTTATTCTACCTGAAAATACTAAAGTTTCATATTCCATCTGTCATTAATATTCCTTATAATGCTGCTCGATTGCTCGTGCAATCTGAAAGGATATTAAACATTTTCTTTGCCTTGCAATGTGCCATCTGGAACTGTCTTCCAGAATGTGTATTTCTATGGTAAATGCGGTACAAAAACTGTTATTTGTAATTGCAACCAAAAGTTTTTTTGCTTTAGCTAAAGTATCTCCTTATTTTTTTTTCTTGGTTTCCATAATTTTTTCTTCTTTATTATTTTTTCTATCTTCCCTTCTTTGCCTCCTTCATGTGTTATTCCATCCAAAATTCATCCTTGTCTCATTCCCACGTCATTCACGCTTCTATCTCCTGTCTTCAGATAGCTTCTTCCCTCCGATACTGCCTTCTATATCTATCACACTTCTTTCACCTTTCTATCCATCTTAAGTCCTGAGCTCCGTCCTCTGGCACTTCCTGCTACCTTCCTTCTGACCAGCCTTATTTCCTTACATGCATCCACTGACCTATCCTGATCTTCCTCCCTCTGTTTCACCCTTCTTTCAACCTCCCACCCAACCCATTTCCTCCACTCTTGTCTTGCCTCAGCAACAGTGAAAAAAAAATCCCTTTGGACTTTTTCCTTACTGGACTGTTTCTTTAATGCAAAGCTACTACTGTTTTGTGAGGCCAATTATAGTATGATAAAACATGCTCGAGTCCGGATGTCTCTTTGCTTCAGGAGATGAGCTGCAGTCCCTGAAAGGGCTTCCTCCTAGAGTTTGTGTTGGGGATTATCCATATGTAAACAATGGGGCTAAGTCTTCCAGACAGTGTGTGTGTGTGTGTGTGTGTGTGTGTGTGTGTTGGTGAATAGAGAGAGAGAGAGAGTTCATGTGCATGTATACTGTATGCGTGTTAGTGCACAGAAGTGTGCATGTTAGCCAGGACTCTCGGGAGAGTACATGAGGCTTCATTTGGGAGTAACGGAGGGAGAGAGACAGAGGAAGATGACATGCAACATGTTCCTTTTCTCACACACACAAATGTCAGCATGATCATTTCACTGCTGGACACAAACACATTGCAAATTCAACACTGAGGATTGAAAGACGTAAAGAAATGTCAGCAAGGCCTTCTGGGATGTATATATGTATTTCAGCCAGCACTGGGGGGGGGCTGAGTGCATCCATGCGCTCTTGAATAAAACACTGGCATGTACAATAGGAGAAACCCCCAGAAAGCCCAAGTCGCTAAGGCCGAAGCTCCCATCCTCCAGAAATAACTTGCTATGTTGTTGACAAAATGTAGAGTGACACATTGTGCTGTCCGCTGGCTTACCTTTGGCCAGCCGGGCCCACGGGGCAAACACTCAGTGTGCACCTCCACCCCATCTCTCTGTCTCTGTTCCTGAGTCACACTTTGTCATTCGTCTCCTGTTTCCTCCTCCTTGGTTCTTCACTCTCTCATTTTTCATCTATCTACCTTGCCTCGTCATTTCTCCTTACATCAGCACTATCACAGCATGTTTTACTGTGTCCTCCTCTCAACTTTCTCATAGCCTCATTCCCCATTCTACTCTATGCTATTCTCAACTCCTTTGTTTCTTTTTTGTTATCTTTCACTTCTATTCTCATAAGGGCCTTTTGCCTCTACAGCGGTGCCCTTCTAATTATCCCTACAGCGCTCTCTGTGTCTGTGCAATGATCTGGTTGTAATAAAAAAAATGTTTTATGAGCCTGCCTGTATTTATGGCATGTAACAGCATGGCATTCCTGTTTGTGCGTGACAGAGCAGAGGCAGAGAGAACTAACAAAAATAGAGAAGGGCAGGGAAGGAAGGAAATGAGGAAGAGGAGAGGGGCAGTAGTGTTGGAGCAAAGGTGAGGAAATGCAATGGGATGAGAGTTGAGGAGGAGGCAAAGAGTGCTGACACTGAGCTCAGGTGTTACAGCGCTGTTCTCGCATCCCCACTGGAAAAAGACCTCAGCTCGTTTTAGGATCAAGAGCATCTCTGTCAAGTTGGTCACGCAGTCCTGCACTCTCGTTTGTGCATCTCAATCTGTGTGTGCGAGTGCATGTGCACATATGGTCAGAGAATGTGCATGTAACTGATTGCTCTACTTGTAATTGGCTGTTTTAATGAGCAAATGTCAGAGGAAACTCTAGGTTGGTGTTAATTATTATTGACTGATCAGTGACAGACCTCCAATTACAGCTGTGTCATTGGGAAAGTACATTCGGCTAAAAGCCTCCTATATTCCGCATGATTTGCAACCGCCAACAAAATGTCAGATAATGTTTGAGATGCACTGTAGTCCCCCACCTGTTAACCAGGAGGAGTTCAACCTGAGCGCCGGCTGCATAACAGTACAGCTATAGCTTTAACTGCTTGCTGAAATCATCAGTCGTGGGCAGCACGAACAGCCACTTAAAAACTAAGAGCTGTTTCTTGTAACGAGGACCAGTTGTATGCATAACACAGCTGTGGGACGACGCGAGTTGAAACCTACTTGAGGACTCTTAGAAGAAAATGACACATTTCTAAAACGTCCGTCTCAGCATGCAACACATCTAAACACTAACAATGACTGCAGCGCCTTCTGCTCTCTCTCTAAATCCCTCATTTCATTCGCTTGACTCATTTCTTTCAAATGTAGTTGTGCTGTGATTGAGTTTGGCAGCAGTACATGACAAACTTCTCTGGCTCTGCACCTGCAACGCTGCACGTCGGCACGTTTCTCCCTACAGGATTGAGTCCACTGACACAGCCGTGTCGCGTTCTGGCTGTGATGTGGTTTTGTTCCATCCTCCACGCGGCTTCAAACCCCTACAGCAGCGTGTTTGGAATGCCTGATTTGTTGGCTTGCTTAGATTTAGCTGATTTTCTTCGATATTTGTGCTTCTACTATGGGTACGTAGGCTATAGTTAAACTGTTTCTTTTTCTGTCTGTTTTAATTGTGTTTATTACTTATATACAATCAAGAGTTTGGACAGGATTTTGAAAATTGAGCAGATTCTCCATGACGCTCCTGTGTCTGACTTCCTGCCTGGCTCGATCTGCTCCGTGCAGCTTCATGCATTGTCCCTCAAAGATAGACTGGGCTCGTATTCTCCGCATAGCTTCTAGGACACTTCTGAAACACACTGCTGCACAGCTGGTGGAATCGAAATCCCTGTCTAGAATGGCCGCCGTCAGCTCTAGCAGCGCAGTTATGTCCTGGGAATTTTGTGGTAGAGGAAGATTTTTAAATGGCCCACTGTTTTTAAGGACAGACGTTATCCATGAAAAGCCAGGGGACACCCTCTGACAACAAGTAGCACCTGGAAGATATATTTAACTCTATCTACTCTTGGTTATTGAGATGGAGCCAAATGTATTGTCTCTGCTACATGCACCTCCTCTGCAGTGATAGCTACTAGGGTTACTCAATTATGGCAAAGTCATAATCACAATTTTTACAATACAGAGATTATGATTATTTAACACAATTGTTCCCTGACTTTGGAAACATCATGCATTTATTTCCTTTTTAACAGTGGATTTCCTTTGACTTTGAATATGATTAAACAGAAAACTAAACATCAAAAAACAAATGTCTAATCATAATAATAAACATAATATAGACTTCAGTATATGTTGTACATTATAATGTTGTTGTTAAATGTGATAAAGGATTGCAAAATGAGACTTTCTTGGCCACTCCAAGCACCGGTACCATAACAGCACGGATAAACGTGCATCAAAATCCAAGCAGTGGCTGGCTTGACTGGCTCACAGTGAGGTGAACTAAAAATGCCACAGCCTGAATGAGTTTGGGCTTTCAGAGAGGGGCGAGCTGGATTTATAACACAAAAACAAAACGAGAGCGTTATTGCAAAACAGATTGGGGCGGAATAGTGGTTTTATCTTGATTATCTTCTGTACATGATCGTTGGAAGCCAAATTTGTAATTGAAAATAAAATTTGATGAATCGCCCAGCCCTAATAGCTACTGAATCTCATGTCTCACTGTCTCCTAGAAAATGACGGGAAGAGATTTTCTTCTCTTTCTCTATCAGTGTGCCCTGACAGTCTAGCTGTCTCTCTCTCTCTCGTTTTCTCTTTGCCTTGTCTACTTCCCCCTGTGGTTTTCAGACCCAAGACTGCTGGCTCCATTGCTATGCTTCGAGTGATCCGCAGACCAAGTTTTAAATGTTTAATGCCGCGCTGACAGGCCCGGTCCCCAGCCATCCATCGGGGAGGGCCAAAGCAGGCTGGTGCAGGGTGAATGCCTCACCTTTCAGAGGCAGATTACAGATGCACACAGACCCTGATCAAGAGCTCCAAAAGGTGAGGGAATAAATCTCCCCTGACAGGAAGGTTGTGTTAGCCTTTAAACCCAAAATCGCAATTAAGGTGAAGGGGCAAAGTTGGTCTGAGACAGGCCACCTGAGGGAGGGGGTGCAAAGCAACAGGGGAAGGTAGAATGACAGAAAAGCACTGTGGTAGGTAGAGCAGGAGAAAAAAGACAGAGAAAGAGACTGATGAATGGTAACAAAGAGAGCCCAAAAAAGATAACAGACTGAGGCAGATGAAAGGAGAATGGCAAGAGGGAAGTGCGTGGGAAAGAAGAGACTAGAAAAGATGAGAAAGAGAAAGCATTGGAGGATGGTTAGGAATGCAGAGTCTGATAAGGTCATGGAAACAAGCACAGAAAAGTCTCAGAAACTCATTCCACAACACGGGGCCAAATCAAGCAAATGAAGCAGAAGAAATAGAAATTAGGTTAAGTTAAGGGGGAAGAAAGTGACAAAACTGACAGATGATAGACATGTTACTGGCAGACCACTCAGGCGGACTTGTACCAAGGAGACATAACACAGATGGAGAGCAGCAAGGGGTGGGAAGAGAGAGAGAGAAGGGGGAGAGAAAGATAAAGGTAGAGAGGTTTAAAAAGTTGAAGACACAACATAGACGGTAAGAGGAGAAAGAGGGAGAATTAGGGGCGAAAACATTCCGACAGGAAGGAAACAGAAAACATACAGAGGCAGGGGGGATTAAACAGGAGCGGGTAAAAACAAAAGGGGAAAGAGTAAGAATGGTGAGATGAGAAGAAAAGAACGAATCGCAGAGACCCAAGAGGAGGAAAAAGAAGGGAAGAGGAGAGAAAATGAAGTGATAGACAGAAAAGCACATTTTTTCGAGCATCTCTACTGACATTTACATTTAGGCCAGACAGGGTAGAGCTGCTACCATGGGCATATCCCACTGAAAATATGACATTTCCACCCCAAAGTGGTAGGAAAAGAAGAGGAAAAAATAGCAAATGAGGTTTCACCCCCTACCACCGCTAAAATATTCAAGAACCAGTCCAGTCCAGAGTTCAAAGGGAATTCCTGTATGATGACACGGCTTGTCAAAACTTGGCTGCTCACTCACAGAAGAGAGGAGGATGGAAAGTGCCCATCTTGGCAACTCTTTTAATCTTATTAATCAATGCAGTATATAAGAATCAGAGACACTTCATATGCCAAGTTGAATAAATGTATAGGCATACTTGGTGACACCAGTGTTAAAATTGCTGAAACAAGTAATAATAATATGCAAATGCTTTGCAATCAGAGGACTTTAAAACTGAATGTGAGTTTAAAAATACTGTATATTAACAGAAACAACAGATCCAGTTTCCTCAAGAAGTTAATGGAAAAATGATATCAAATCATATTAATCAAATTTCATACGCCTGCCCGCCTCCAGGCTACTGGCAATGATGGATTTAAGCACAAAGTAACGATGGGCACATTTAGCAGAGACAATTTCCATGGCAACCACAAATTACTTCACCATAAACAACAACAACAGCAACAGTGACGAACGCATGCAAGCTCATTAGAGATGGTTAGATGCACATCTCCAACTGCCGCAAAGCACTGTGGGTTTGTGTGGGGGGTTGGGGGGGGTTGAAGGGGTTTGATGCATTTGCAACACCAAAACCTCATTTATTCCATACAGACAGAATGCAATGAGAGAATGAAACACAGGAATGAATGATGGGTGGAGGTGCAATGGAGCAATACGGGGAGAAAGGAGGAAAGAGTGAGAGAACAACAGGAAAGACTGAGAGAAAGGGAGAGAGGAAGAGAGATGGAGTGATCTGCCTTATTTCGAGACAACTCCAATGACAGAGCCATTCTTCATTAGCCAGTCTCTTTACAGTGTATATGTCAACCCTGGCGGCCAGACAACTGCAGAGGAGTGTGATCATAATTTATCTATTTAGAATGCCGAGGGGAGAAGGCTACGGTGCCATACAAAGCTGTTAGCCGAGCTGTCCTGCTGCGCGGCGCACTGTAGTGCTGTGACATATTACACTGAATGTGACTATGGAGATAACTGAAGTCAAAAATAAACTTCACAGAACGGCATATGGAGATGTAATGTTGCATATAGTAGGCACAAAGACATACATCATATGCTGGGGACATGCTATGGAAAATACCATGAATATAGGCATGTGTATGCCTCATAAAAACAGCACTACCTGGGCGAGGGATACATTCCTGCACTCAATACAATTGACTTCAACTATATGAGTATGACAAAGGAAGGAAAAAGTGATCAACAAAAACAAGACTCTATGCATGAAGCGTTAAGCTGATTCCTACAGGACTGTACAGCCTGCATGTTATAAAATGCATTGCAGCAGTAACTGACTGGACAGTACGCTGACAGCAGCTCCTCCTATAGGCTGTGGGGCAAAGTATTTCTTACACAGTAGGATTAAATTTAAATGGTCAGTCAATAAACCGTGTTTGCCTATCAACAGACAGGATCACACATTCCCTCAAGTGTGTGCTCCACAGTAAACTCAGTCAGTCCAAAGCCAGCGCAGCGGTCGAAAAAAGGGTTTGCAAACACAGGTTTGACAGGAGAAAGCAAATGAGTAACACTCGATGCTCCCTCAACAATTATCACAGGAGTGCCCTTAAGCGAGGCACTTGACCCCCGTCAGCCCCAGTGGAGCTGCTCAGTGTCCAGATGTAGAGGACTCTTTGTGCTGTAGAGCTCCCTGGTGTGGCTCTGTGTCCCAATTCAGGGGCTGGATTTTCTGAAGGACAAACCGGGTCCTTCAAAGTACCTAAAAGTGAGGCTGAACCGGTGCCTCCTTATGTAATGAGATGGTCTATAGGGTCAGACATAACCCATGGTCCCACTGCCTTGGGCCTGTTAAAGTTTATGCAGGGCAAGTTGATTGACCAGTCACTGGTTCACCCAGGCCAGAAAAAACTGCCGCTCTTCAGAAGAAGAACCGAGTGGATGTGGGATCCAAATAATATCACCAATGTGGCATGTTATTGATGGTGACCTCAATAACAGTCAACACAAGAGGCCGGCTGCTTATAAATTGCTTATCACCGGTTCCACTGTGTTTGTGCCAAGCACAGACTTTTCTTTTTCGGCTGCTCACTGCTAATGACACTCCAACTTTTTACTATAACTGACTGTCCAATGTCGAGCCTTGTGGGCTTTTGGCAGGCAGTCATTTCTTGCACAAATCTCCCAGGCAGAGACAATTTAAGTCATGACTGCCACCCCCTGTCCCCCGTTAGATAAAACATGGTACAGTGCCCACAACCGTGGCCCAGTGTTTAAGGAAATGTGACAATAGTGCCCTCTGGTATGCCCTTCCAGAGGAGAAACATGATGCAGTGTCATATACGCTGTCCTGCATGCCAGAGAAGGGTTTTACCATAAATGCATCACAGCTCTCTGTGTGCTGGTACCCCACCACATGCAGCTGCTGCCCTTTATATTTTTCTCACCATTGCCCCTCAGACAGCCCGAGTCCCCCACTACTGTCAGCTCATTATGACACATTTGGTCTGTACAACAGCAGGCTTTGAAAGATCCAACACATGAACTGGAAAACAGTACCTATATAGCGGAGCGCATGCACAATCAGCAAACATTCTCTGGATGAAATAGGTAAAAAATGTCATTGAATTGATAAATACTTGGGCATTTTCTGAGCTCTTTGCCTCCCCAGCTTTTTAATGGCTCTTTCCATCACAGAGTAATCTTTCCATTTTCTCATTTTCAGATCGATAGGGACTCGGGGAGAATGAAAGGCCTATTTCCTCTCAAATAGGGATAAAGCTTAACCACATGGGGCCGTCTCATGTTTTCTAATCATGTCAGCCAGACTACAGGACCAGATGAAGTGGCATCAAGTGGAAAGAACAAGTCAATCTTTGAATTGTAGTACACAGACTGAAGTTAAAATGATCCCAGTCAGCTAAAAAAAGAAGAGCCGTGGCTGCTTAAGGGATATAAATAACACTGTATCATTAGCACGGTGCAATTTTAAAGGCAGAGTGGGAGAGACAGTCAACAGAGAGAGCACCTTCTGTGAAGTAGTAACCCACACAAACTGACGAAAACAATGGAGCATGAGAAGTGAAAGCAGTGTGGAGCCTGTATCGGAGAGGTACCCTTCAAACACCCACTCGGCAGCATGTGCTGTGTCTGCGGTGGTTTTTGTGCAACGGGGGAGAGGACAGCAGAGCAACTGAAGGACTTAGCAACAGTGTTTCTCCACTTCCAGCCAACATCTCCCCTGGCGTCTGACCCCGACGCTTAGCTTAGCCTGCAAACAAAGGGCCCTGACAGACACGTTCAATTAATCGATGCTTTTCTCACACATCACCCTGCAGTTTTCCGAGGCTGGTTCATAGCCCCGGGGTGGTTGCTCACGCCGATGTTACCGCAGCACGCGGCTGTACCGCTTCAGACCTGCTGAGCCCTGGAGAGCACCTCGCTCCGTAGACATGCAGAGTAATAACAATGGGTAAATGAATACTGGCGCAGTGAAACTGATTTTAAGTCAATCATACACTGTTTACTACATTAGCTGAGGTCAGGTTTTACAAAATCAGGAGAAGTCTTGCTAAATGCCTCAAGCTGGAAGCTATCCAACAGATCATTATCGCTCAAGGAATGAGAATTAACAAAGGCTATCTGCAAAATGTTTCCATTAGCATTAAACTTACAGTGTTACCTGTAGAAATTCCAATTCAATATATTATTAGCATTCAGGTTGCACATTAGCCCTTTGGCTATTGCAATATTAGCATTCAAGATATTGCTAACAAGTTCATCAGCATGCAGGCAAATGCAAGCCTGAGCTAGATTTGAGGCTCAGGTAGCATTAGCATGCAGAAGGTAGTGGGACTTTGTGGTGGGGATGGAGGAGGGCGCAGGCTAAGTGATTAGCAGGAAGAGCTCTCACTTCACATGCAGGATCAGCGTCGGACTCTGTCACGGCGGTAAAGGCTAATGAAACAGAACTCGAGTGAGGGAGAAGCGACATGTGGGGAGGGGGTCATTGTGATCCTTACAGCGGAGCCATGATCACACACTTAGAATGGGGATCTCACAGTCATATTCGCACTAAATTCACGCAGAGATGCACAGATACGCTGCTCTGTTTTGTTTCATGCAGGTATGGCCATATGGACGCACAGTTTACTTCAATTATGGAAAAAGTAATCACAGATAAACACGCGCACACACACACGGCCGCACACTCATCTCAGGGGGTTGCAGTATTTTGGCAGTAACCAGCCTGTTTACGAGTGGATAATCCAAGGTCCCTGTGATTAAAACAGCTCCAAAGCGCTCCTGACACTCCATTACCCAACATGCCCCGGGTGAGGCAGGATTGTACATATTGATTTCACGCCTCATTAGACTTCCTGTCTAACAATGTCATTGTTCTTCCTGGTTCTACAGGATTCTGCATCGTTCAGAAATGACCAGGTATAACTCTGGGAGGGGACGGTGGACACATAACAAATGAACACATTAATACTGAGTCTGAGCTTGTTGGGGCATCGTGGGGGAAACCTTGACAGGCTGCAGACTTTTGACCCAGATTTCTGCAGCTCCCAACGTAGAACAGGCAGAACTTTCAACACAAACTGTTAGTACTAAGAAAGTTCTTTTGCTGTACTTGCCTTCTGAGTTACAAAGAACAGATGTTCCCATCTCATTGTTTCCACACTATTCTGGATTATTCTACCTCCAAACAACTAGGAGGTTGTTGGGTGTCACTGTGCCTGGCATACCATAGACTCAAAGCTAAGCACTGTGAAGTGCTGAGAGCAGATTCATTTTTAGATCAGATAGAATCCTTCATTTTGAACTAATTCACACTAAAAAGTCAGGATTTATGGTACATTGGCCACAATAACCCCAATGAAAATGATGCATGCAGTGGAAGAAAGGTTTGCTGCAGTAACCATGATCATACAGTAAAGAATCAATACTGAGTATATTCATTGACTTAGGGGAGTCCCCACCATTGTGTAAGACCCGACAAAGACGGCACCTACAGCTGGTCATTACAGGGGGACAGACTGCAGATGAGGAAGCACTATTTCGCAAAAGGCCTATATCCTTCATCTGCTTTAATGAAAAAGTTTGAACTGCTCTTCCTGGAGAAACTTTTTGTTTTTTGGTGAGCTTCCCAGCATTCTTACAGTGTTTGTATTGGATCATTTATCCCCGCCACAGAGAGTGTACAAACAGCATTGTACTGTGATTCCACTTTCACTGATTGACCTTCAAACGGTAATTGGCAAGTCTGGTTTGGTAGTTGTCTCGGAGTGCTGGGTATTGGATGGCTGCCACTGAAACTCAGCTCTCTCTCCTGTTTTTCAGTCTCTCTCGTGCCCTCTCTACCTCGCTGTCTTTCCCTCTTCCTCATTTAATTTATTTACCAACCAAGAACCTCTGCATTTTCTACCTGTGTCCTCTCCCCTCTCCTGCACACACTTTGCCCGATTTTCATGTTCCGTCTCTCTCGCTCGTTCTCCCTCTCTCTCTGTGGCCCAAAGCGCGGCAGCTGCACTAGCATGTAGCCTGCCAGCTGCCAGTTATGATGATGGTGACAGTGCAGTGGGGGTGCTGGCTGGGTGATGTTGACTAAATGGAACATTGCAGCACCACTGGCAGACACAAACTCAAGCTCACACACACACACACGCACTCAACTACACACACAACAACGGTGCCAAAGAGCACAACAGCCTTCGGGCCAGCTAATAATTCTTCCCCAGCCACAGCCAGGGTGAGGCAGCTGAACGCCACCCTTTTCTGCCCCAGTCTCCCACAGATGCTCTCTCTGTGAGTAAATGGCAAGGGGATACCGCTACCATGACATATATCCCACTGAGGCTTGCTTAAAAATGGCTACAAGTCACCTCGGCAGCTTTGAGATGAATCTAAAAGCCGAAAGTCTTCATCAGGAATAGGACTCTTACATTAAAAGTGGATCTGGCATTTGTGGGCGAATCAGGTGTTCTGATGGCTGCAGAAACACACACAAGACAGATAGCACACACATCGCTGCTCTCTACTGAATAAATTACTGAGAAGGCAACCGCTGGAAGGATGCTTCATGGCAGTGAGACAGGTTTGGCTTCACAGTGTTATCTGACATCTGTGTGTGTGTGTGTGCGTGCGCGTGTGTGTAAAACACATCTGTGTCTCCCATTCTGTCCAGCTGAGTGTGTTTACTGGCAGGCTGGGCAATTTCTTACATACCTAACAGGCAACCATCTCTACAGTGTACTTATCCACATGACTTAAACACACACGCATACACACACACAGAGTCCCGCCAGCTAAATGATCTGTTCCCACACTGGCACAGTGAAAGAGACAAATGTTGAAGGACACCGAGGACACACGCAGAGTGAAAGAGGCACCGAACCCAATTTTCAGTCTGAAAACCACTGGCAGAGGGGTTGGCAGATAGGTTCAAAGCACAAAAAGCTTTGAACTAGCACATCCACTCTCTGAATGTGCTGTCAAAGTTCTAACTATAAGGTGGTATGACAGTGTCATTTCAGAGTTAACCGCTGCCACAGCAGAAAGAGAACACATTATGCTGTTATAGAAGCAAGAAACCTTACAATTTCCAACTCCTTTTGCATATATTGAAGGTTCACATGGTGTTCTGTGTCACAGATTTCAGATTCCACGAACCTATGAAACCATTTCAAAACATTACTGATAATTTCACCATTGATGTCAACAGGATTTTTTTTTTTTTCCTGTTTGTGACATGTTAGAATCTCAGGAGCCACAAGGTTTTTCATCAGTTGCTGTATTTGATAGTTGTGTGGGAGGATTCATTTCTCCCACATCACTCTAACCCTGAGACAGAGTTAATTTATACCAACTGCAAAACACAGCTGTCAACCCCAGCAATAGACAGGGTATCGATAAAGGGGAGAGAACAGGAGAGGCAGAGATGGACGGTGAGGCAGAGAAGCACAGAAGTCTATTAGGATACACATATACACAAGCAACACACACACCTACGCGAATGCAGTTTCAGAGCAAATTGTAAATGACACACAGACACCTACGCAAAATCACTTTTAAAGGAACTTCTATAAGTGTTAGAGGGTGTCAAAGTGGTGAGAATATGCACAGTAAATAAGCAGCGCAGTAGTCAAGCTTAGTGAAAGCATATTAGCAAAAGGAAAGTTTTTAGCTCACTGTAAAGGCCAGTGAAGTGCACTGATGCTCCAGCAAAGAATAGGAGTCTGGAGAATAAGTCAGCAGTCCAGAGGATAAGAATACATTACCCTCTCTGCTCTGAAAAGGACCTTGCGCCTTTCAAATACGCAAAGCCTCCGTCAGTTGTGAACCCCCGATAACTCGAGAGGTTTAGGGTTACTTTCAGCTCACATGCAACAAACCCAAAGCAGTGCGAACGCAGTGCAGTTCAACAACATGCAGAAGCAGCAAGTGTTTTTATCGATGTTGAGGGGTATGGAGCAAGATCAATCTCAATATCGATGAATGCACATAGATGTATTCACAGATGCATTCTGGGATTTGAAAACATTTGAAAACAACTCCATATAAATATTTTTCAGTGCACCCAAAATTGATGCAAACACAAACATTTCTTCAAGAATGCTTTAAATAAATGGAATTGAAATTGTTTTGAATGCATTACTGTAGCTAATGGATGATCCTCGGTTGTCCATCAGAATAATATAGTTTAGTTAACTCGTTAGCTAAAGCTAATGTTAAATGCCATATCACTGACTTAGCATATGTTTTTGATGAAAATTCTAAATACTTATATATTAAGTGGATTTCTATCACATTTAAAACAAGAAATATTTGTGTGCGCATCAGAAATACATTTGTGATTTAGTTTACATTTATATACAATTCTAGCTATTTTGTGTGCATTGAAAAATATTTACATGGAGAGTGAAAACACACATGCACAAACACGAAAGTATTGTAACGTGATACACTGTGCATGTCCGGGATGTTTTGAACCATGTTGTAATTTGCCGATAAAAGCTTCAGGTCCTGCCATTCCCACCTACCCTGCAGTAACCAGTGTTCCCACCATTCCCCATCACTTAACCTCCCCCGCCCACCTGCACACCACTTTCCCAATGCAGTACCATGTACGGAACCCTGGCCCAGTCCCATTCATTCCACACCAAATTATCTATTGTGCTTCTGTCATGTCCATTATGGAGAAACACTCAAAAAGGAAGTAATAAAAGTAATAAAAACAGTCAGAGCCCTTTTCAGAAATAATAACTAAAAGCTGATAAAAAGCACAAAATAATTACATAAGCAAAGTGAGCGAAAAACCACATTTCATTTTATTTAAAAACACAGGATCCAGACATAAAAGACCCTGGTCATGTCCTCAGTCAAGCAGTCAGTAGGATCGAAGGGAACATAACACAGTGGAATTCTTAAACATCCTAAAAATATTCTTCTTCCAAAAGATTTATTCTATGACTGCTCAATAACTTCACCGCTTTTACCCTTCAGCCTTCAGTCTCTTTTTTTCTGGCTCCAAAGGTTGCATCATTGTTCACTAACCCATACTACTATATACGATGACCTATCAATAATAGAATGTAATTTGAGAACAACAGATCGGCCACATGCTAAAATGTGAAGATGAAGAACATAAAGCGTCACCTCCTTCACGCCGGGGTATTTTTCTCAGGAAAGATTTACTGCCTGCTGGGTGTTTCCCGCTGCATATAAAACAGCCTTCATTAAAGTCACTATAAGTGGAATCATTAACTCACAGTATCAATCGGGGATATGGCAAAACACAAAATAGCATGCAGATTATAATTTAGCAAGAAACAAGGTTAAATTGCCAAGGCCTATTCCAGAAACAGAGCAGGACATTAACTCCAGCTAAATGAAAATATGCAGAAAGCTGATAGATTGTAGAGCAAATCAGCACTGGTTAAATTGGTCTCTGTGGAGCTCTCCTGAGGCAAGTTGAGACATGATGCAACATACTGCAAAGCATCTTGAGAAACTCAAACGGCTCTGACTGTAGCGGTACGCCGCTAACTACGAGAACTCTAACAAGAGGGGTAGCCAGCTGACATTTATCTGAGAATGTGGAGCTTTTGCATAAAGCAGATTTCCAGTCTTCAAACCCGTGCACATTCAATTCAACCTGTGGACAATCCACAAAAATACTCAATTCTATTCCACTGTGTGCAGTAGCTTCATTTTGTAATAAAATAATGCATTTGTAAACATGGATACTGCGTTTTTCAACTTAAATCACACATTTTTGAAGTTAAGTTCATGCTCATTTGATTGTACGGTTCAAAACACAATATGACTTCATCAGTCAAACCTGTGAACTACTGTGTGCCCTTCAAGCGAGGGTCCTCAGAAACAGCTGGGGACTTCACGCATTTTGGAGGAGACACATGTCACACCTTCAGCAATGATGAAGTGAAGAATGAAGTGTCGTACACAGAGAGTTGGTGATGCCATGCCCCACGAAGCCAGGACCAATCAACGTGAGTAAAACCAAAGTTACACAGCTACAGGCTACACTTTTCAGTGGCATGTAGCTTCATTAAATCTCAGGGACTTCATTTGGAAAGCCGTGTATTTGTGCATTGCCACTGCGGCTGTTGGGTTGGTTCTCTGCGTGGGGGAGTCCCATCAACATTTCTCTGCGGCCAGAGTGGCCAACTGGGCTGGTGCTCACAGGCCCCAAGCTAATGGCCCCCTGGGTGTTTTTCCACAAAACCACAGAATCAACAGTACAGTGGAGAATGAATTTCAGCGGACCAGTAAGCTATGCTTAGCTAAAGTAATTCGTTTTTCTAAACCAGTGAGTTTTAAGATACTTCCTGGCCACTCAACTTTTAAGAACTGGGAGCCAAGAAAATGAAGAAAATCTTCAGGTCTATCATATTGAAAGTGAAACAGCCGTGGATGCACAGAGGAAGAGGAGAAAAAAAAAACAGATGGTTTAAGGTAGAGTTCAGTCTGATTGAGTGTTAATGTATGGCAGGTTCAGCTGGAGAACAGACTGGCAGGCTCTGATAGATAAAATATATCAGGTCCTGTATAAACTTAAAACTATTTCCAGAAAGTTGCTTTGCGCTGTCAGTTGTAATTAGGTTTTACATGTGGCGTGGTGCAGACATGCCTTTTGATGTGAAACGCAGCAGCTTGTTTTTGTCTTTGTCACTTGTACATCACATGTGTTTACAGTATGTTGAGTCTATTTCGTGTTTCCCTGAAAGAGATAAATTGCTGCAGTCAAATATCTGCGAGTGTATTTTTTGCTGCAAAACGGCAAGCATTAAGCTGCAGGTATAAGTGGTGCGCCTTGTTGTGTTTTCAGTCCAGTGTTTCTTTTCATCATGGTATGAATAGTTAACCTCATGGTTATATCAGCAACAGTCATGTGAATATGGACATGGGAAATCAAAAGCCTGTTCCCTCTGGCAACGCATCTGTCAAGTTCAGATAAAAGAGAGGGAAATATACTGTATAGAAACAGAATATTCACAAGTAACAACGAGCTTTCGAGAGGTGTCACAGACCATCATCTTACCCTCACTGCACGCTGCATGAATTCATTGTCAGACTACTTCCTGTTTTTAACTGCGTCTCATTTTTAATAAACCCCAGGGCTAACAGTGGTAGGAAATTATTTCACTAACATGAAAACACACACTCAGACAGATGGCGTCTACTAAATGGAATCCAAGCCACGTGTGTATTCTCGCCTTCGTGTATCCTCGGCGGGCACCACAACGGAGGGAAGTGTGTGTTAGGCATGATGATGTGGCGCAACGGGAGTGGGCCTGCTGGGTTACTGGAGCGATATGTCCATGTGCAAGGACACCACACACACACACACACACACAGATACACACACACCTGGACAGAGAATGCTGGTGTGAGGCAAAGAGAATGTGAGAGCTATATTTAGAGTTAACCTTTTGTCACACATTTACATCTTGCATCTATTACACACTTGCACATGTATGCACACACATTTCGTGCACACAAAAAAAAGCCAAAAATCGTGGACTGTGTAGAAATTAATGAACAGATTCTATATTTAAGTTACATGGTATGAACATATTAAAACCATAACACACTCCTGTGTTGTCCACATCATCAATTATTATGTGCAGATGTGTGCCTGTTGTGGAAATCCATTATTCATGAAATATCATGGTGGTGTGTGCAAATAGATCTGCTGAAGGAAGTGTGTCATATACATTATCACCAAACAACACTGTAGGACCCCAACTATAAAGAGTGTGGGTGGAGGGACTGCAGAAGGATACACTGGAAAAATCAAACATGTGCTTTTTTGCAACTGATATTAGAGGAATTTTTAGAAGCAAAATCAATCCAATAAATTCATCATGATGAGACGGGTGTAGAGACATGATGACAACAGGATTTGACATGCAGTCCAAATGTGAGTGCCAATACTTTTTGTTGAGAAATAACAGTGTGCTTGCCTGACTGGTCTGTTATTGTTTCTAAAACATTGCTGATGTAGTTACTGTAGAGCCATTTATGTTTGGAAATTATCCAGCACAGCCATGGTCATCTATTGTCAGCCAATAATCAGCTCCAACAGAGCAATTGGTCAGATTAATGCTGTGTGGACCAGTAAAGCTGTATGAATCTGGCTAAATCAGGTACGCTTCAATGATGCAGTAACATTAGAGCACTGAGACATTTTCTCTCTTTCTTGTCTGTCTGTCATCTATGTCGAGCTGATTAGACTTATTTTAGCATGAAAATCATGTTGCATTAACACCTGAATGCAAAGGCATTCATGCTGCCTTCTGACGAACCAACAAGGAGCTACTGATGAATTTCCTAAACCTTTTTTCTGAGGCAAGGAGTTTTTAGAGCGGCTGCACCGCAGGAGAAAATAAGACTTCAACAATGGCTACATGTCTGTGATGTATTCTCTTTTGGGCAACTTCTGCACATTTGCTCTCCCAACGGGGTGGGGGGCTACAGGTTCAAATCTGGTCAACTGCATGCCTCAGTGCTTCAGTAATGTGAGAGCACAGAGAGGTTCTCTGGTGGAGGAAAAAAAGAAAAATGAATGCCATTTGCAAGGAGGAAAAAAAACTTAAATTGCCATCAGCACTTGTCCTTCACTCGGTAAGGGTAAATGGAATATTCTGTGGTATTAAATTAAGGAGAACTTCAGAGTCAATTTAGATAGGCAAAATGATAAATCTATGGTGTATTGCACTTGCTGATGAGCTAAATCCAAATGAAACAGCATTCAATTACACAAAGGAATAAGTCCAAGGCTAAACACAAATCACCAAATGCAATTAGTGAGAACTTGAGGTTTTTTCAGTCGGGGCTCGGAATGTCTTTTCAAAGTGCGAGCAAGGGTCGTGCACATGTTCGTGCACGAGGTTCGCTGTTTTATACTTCAATAAAGTTAAGAAAAACACACAGAGAGGGTTACTGATTTAATTGTGCAAGCTTAAACACATGCCCTGTAGTAACCAAGGCTGTTGAATGTGACGTTTTTTTCTGCAAAAATCCCACATGGACACAGCTGTATTAATCAAACCCACAAAGCTACCTCCCCTCCAATCTTTCCTTCTTTTTGCTCTCTCTGCCTCTCCTCCTCAGTCCAACATTTTAATCTCAGTAGCTTCCAACACAAAACACGCAAATTACTACTGTCCTACACCCACTTCCCTCCTTTTTCACACAAAAGCAACCCACCATTCCTGCCTTGCTTCATCCCATCTGCCTCTTCTTCTCTCTCTTCTATGTCCTCCTTCCCTTCCCTAGTTGCCATTTCTCCTGCTAACCTGAAACCAGGCAGCATCATGGCCCGGCCTATCCTCTTGCAGCACTGCAGCTACCTTCCAACGCTCCACATCGAGTAATAGCCTTGATTTTAATGACTTTTTCAATTATGTCTACTTGGCTACAGCTCTTGCCCCGTAATCTCCATCATTTCCATCCATTACACTCTCGCATTCCCTTGGCACCAATCAATCTTTGGTTTCTTTCAAACACTTTAAAGCAGCGGAGTGCCTTTTTCCCTGAATAACAGTGGCAACCTTCTGGCCCGTCCCATAGCAAGCTGTTCACGGGCTATGACGCAGAGAAGAGGAAAAAGCAAGAGAAAGAGAGGCTACCAAAAGCAGAAATGTGCCTTTCTTATCAAACACAATACAGGTCTAGCAAATGTACAACACACACATGTACATGGGAGGGTTCCTACCTGCTCTTTGACAGAGGCAAGGATGGAGGAGGTCGTTTCTGTCTCAGATCTGTCTCCATTGGAGGCTGGCATCACAGGGGCAACCATGGCCCCCTTCTCCTGCTCCGCAGGCTGCTCTGGAACCGGCATCGCTGATATGAACACACACACACGCACACAAAGAAGGAACATGGTGAAGTTGCCTGCAGTTATTGAGGTACAAAAAAGGGGTAAGTGAAAATGGGTTGTATCAATGTCGGTCATGTTTTAATTCTACTTTGATTTGGAGACACAGAATAGCAGTGTTGTAGCAACAGACTTGTGACTTCTTTAGTGATTCCGTCTCTGTCATATGTTCTATTTTTCAGGGACTGTCCTTTGTTCCGATGGCCTATTATTAAGCAACCCCACAAGCCGGAAAAATGTCCCATAGGACCCAAAGGCCATTTGTCCGACAGCATGTTATCCCGAAAATAAACGCCCATTGCTCCGAAGGACCATTGCTCCCAAAACACACACTTTCCCTGCAGTTGTTAGTTCAGTTACTGCCGGCCCTGTCCATGGGTTAGGGTTCAACCAGCTTTGTGAAGCTAAGGTGTTTGGTTTTTTTTCCTCTCAAAATTTCATTTTGCAAAAGCCTAGAATATATATCAGTGCTTCCATCAACCACAAGCAACTACAAATTCAGTTTTCCAAAATTTCGATACAAGTAATTGCATTTTAAAACACTGGAAAAGACCCGGTACTGATTATTTAGAGGTTTTCAAACCGTGAGGTGAGTCTCCCAAAATTAATTAATACCACACACACACACACACACACACACACACACACACACAAATACACGCATACACACACCTCACCTGTGTCACTGCCAGTATGTCACTTCATAAATAGGGGTCCTTGTAGACTCGTTAAAATGTGATGTCCCACTTATCCCGATTGTAATTACTTTATTCAGGATACAGGAAAGTGACGCATGTCTCTAACTAAGCAATTAATTTCAAAGAGATGAGAATCGCAATTATTATAGCTTAGAAAAAAGAAACACATAACTTTTGGGTCTTTGACCTTCATCACACATCACCTTGCCAGCTGTAACAAATTAACATCCGCCCTCCATGGTCAGATCTGACTTCTCTCTTGCTGAAATTCATCATAAGCCCTGGACACACTGGGACTGATAACGGATTTGACACTTCTAAATTGAGTCATCAATGAAATGTTAAATTATTCGGAATTTTTATCCTGTTGTACCATCAATTGAAATTGTTCTAAATCATCAATAAAAAGCATCTGTGCCTCTTTCCTGTCTGAGCTGAGAGACAGGGAAATAAAAGTCAGAGAAATCAGGAAATTGGTCTGCGAGTTTTAGAGAGAACAGACCGTGGGGACGGGATTTTGTCAATACAGCAGCACTGACTTCAGTAAAAGACTAAATAATGAACTGATTAAGTGTGGGATTTGACCATGGAGTTTTTTGCTTTACAATTTGCCACTAATCTCAGCTCTTCACTTTTAACATTTGATGTGGAAATGCAAATCTGTGCATCTTTAGTTAGAACTGTACATGTATGCACACACTGGTGCACGTACACTTATCTTATTAGCATTTTACAGCATTTTATTTTGTCTTAAACAGGCTTTTTGAGAGCAAATGTCTATTTACAGTAATGCCATTTAGAGAGCTGATCCGACAGACGTTGAGGGTAAGTGAGCCATTAGTGTCAAGCAAGTCAGCTTGCAAAGTCAGCGAGGATCCAGACAGCCTGCAAATCAAACATCCAGTCAGTCTATCAGCCAGTCAGCTAGCCACCAGACAGACAGCAGGCCAGACAGGGTGGTGTCGGTAAATAAAAGATGCTAGCGAGATGGCCCGCAGATGGTTATTTTCACTCTCGCTGACAAACACCACTACTGTGTCTGGCATCTCCCCTCCTGAGTAGAGATGAGTCACTAGAGTTTGGCTCCTGAGCAACCAGAACCCCAGCAAAGACCATATTACACCAGCTGGCTGACTGCCGCGTTTCTCTTGAATGAGACAGCCAAGTGTGCAAGTAAGTGGGCAGAGGAAAGACTTAGGCTACCTCACTTTCTTTGTGGAGTCCTGCAGTTGTTTTCTACAGCGAACACCTCCGGCGATGAACTGGAGCCGTGAGCAGCCACAACGGAATGAACCAACGTAAAAATGCGCTCCATCAATAATTTAATCTGTGGCTCCTTGGCAATAGTTTTGTGCTGTGTTGGTTTGGTTTTGTTGCCACAAGCCATTCAGTTACATCTGCAGCACTAAAAACGTAGTGTATTTTGAAACAGGCATGACAGACCTTTCTCATGGCAGGAAAATCACAGGTGCGACTAATGACATTAATGAAGGTTTCATTCCATTTAGCTGCGCCAGTAAGCCGTGCCAGCGTGCCAGCCTGCACAATAGCAGAGCCCCTGCGCTGGCACACCTAAATGAAATGCAGCCGTTATTAGTTATACCTGTTTTCACAAGTCAAAATGTCTGTACCCACTAGTTATGTTCTTTTTTTTTCTTTTTTTTTTATATATATTTTGGGGAAAAATTGAAAATCTACATTGTTTTACTCTGCATAATGAGCAATCGATTCATTATTCATCTGGAAGTGGCTTTTTTGCATTCACTGACACTGAGCAACACTGCTTTGTGGCATTGGCTCATCTGATAATCTACTATCCCACTGTTTTCTGACACAACATTCACATTATTCAGTAAACTGACAAATATAAGCATGAAATACTACATTCAGTAAGCAAAGCAAGGTTTGAGTGATTTTCATAAATGCTTTCTTGTAGTCAAAGGATGAATCTCTTGAATCACTACAGGAAATAAAGTCTGAATCCAAACCCAGCAGCAATGCAAATTTTGAGCTGCAGCATGTGACAAAACACATCATTGTGACCATTTATTGTCTGAGGAAGCCAGTGATCATTTATAGAGAAGGCACAAACCCTTTGTGATTCGCGTCCAGACAGGTGCTGTGTTCAGAAAATTGCAAGCCTGGCTCACTGTTTATTGGCTGCTTCAGAGATAATCCCAGTACCAACACATTCACCATCAAATGTCACAATACTCCACCACCCCAATGTTCTTCCTGGGCTATTGTCAGCAGCCACAGTTGAGCTGCTATTGAATAGATTTGTTGCGTCCTGCAAGGTACAGTGTAACAGGAACCTCAGCTTAGAGGGGGCTTTTGTAGCACTGGGGACACATTTAATTGCAGCACATCTGTGCAGATTTGAGTTGTGTGCAGCTTCCTGTTGTACTGAGGGGGAATGATGGCCTGGCATTTTACTTGGCTCGGGCCTAGATAAGAAAAGAAAAGCTCAGAAAAAAGCGTGCTGTTTTTACAGCACAGTAGAGGACCAAGTGTTTAGCAGAGTTCCTCGGAGAACAAAGTGTAAATAACAAAAGAAGAAGTGCAAACGGGAAAAACAAATTGCACATCACAGTTTGAAGTTTTTTTTACAGTATGAGCTCATTGTGCAAGAATAAATGAGACCATTTTGTCTGTTTACATCTGCTTCCTTCACTTCAGCTGTGACTGTGTTTCTTTCTGAAGCTTTCCCGTCATTCAAGTCGTAGCCGCATGCTGCATCAATGCTACAATTCATTCGTGCTTGTATAATTTTATATGAGGCATTCTACAGTATTTTCCACAGAAAATTGAAAACAGTTAAATTACAATCACTGAATGAAAGGAGAGCCGCGCCATAAAGCAGCGTTCTACAGTACAGCACTACACTCCATATGCGAGTGAAAATTAGAGATGGCTGACTCTGTTCTGACACCCCGGTTGGCAAAATATATAGATTCATTAGCTTAACACGACCATACAGAGCTTTTATCTCTCCTCTCTTTAAACAGTCGTGCTTCCACCATGCAGCTAGCAGGCTCTGATCTAAGCCCGTGCATTCACCAGTTAAAATTACAAATAACGGTAGCAGCGGCAGGCCACGTCAGCTGTTGCTAACTACCGTTAATTCTGTGAGTAACTCGACGGCAGGCCAAAACAAAACTTTTGCCCGGTTTGTGTGTTTCTGAAAAGCGTCTCTCTGCAACAACTCCGCACAATGACTTGGACTTTTGTAGTCCCAACAGCTCCAGCAGAGCGGTGCATCTTGTCTCCAGCGGATCACTTCACATCTGTCTTCCAGTCAAACTTTCATTCAAATGAATAATTTAAGCTCATCACCTTCATAGTTCTGAATCACAACCTTCAGCATTAGCAGCTCTTGAAAAATAACGTGAGGGGAAATACAGACAGACAGCTACAGCTTCAAGCTGTCGGATATATATTGAATTAAAATTTAGGCAAATATAAACATCAGATCGGATTTGATATTGGCATGTACTCTGTACTTGGATCAGGATTGTGCCAAAAAAAACTTGATCTAAACTTCCCTTACATTTTAATATTTGCTAACATCAGTAAGCATTGTCTTTCTATTAGTCTACAATGGATGCTTAGGTTGACAATTAAAATATGATATTAATAAGGATCTTAAAAAATATGCTGAATATTTGTAAAATAAATAGATCTAATAATTGATCTGATTATATTAATTGTAGTAATACTGTTTGATGATCTCATCACCCAGTTTCCAGGTTTGAAGTATGGTTGTTTGATTCTATTAAATGTCGGCATTTGGTCTACTTGGCTGTCAATGAAAACAGTACTTGTGCTCCACACGCAGGGACAAACACATGCATGTATGTAGAAACACTGAGGTTACTCACACCCGGAGTCATAGGATTTGGCAGGATGGGCCCCTCTGACCCATGCTCACACTGTGACCTGGCAGGCCTCCACACCGGCCCCTTCTGGCAGAACACACCTTACATGAACATGTGTGTGTTACACAAACACACACACACAGACAGATGCATTCAGTGCATGCTCGTGTCCTTTCCCTTTAACCCCTGCCCCGTCAGCTGTCTGATCCCCTGCCCCACCGTCCCCTCTAACCTCATCTTCTCTTTTTATCCTCTTTTCATCAGTTTGTTCTTCTAACTTTTACATTTTAAAATCTAACTGTTTTTATTGTCCAACCAGGCGTTGATCTGTTCATCTATTTTAGGGAGAAAGGACAAATGTTGAGTTTCTCTGGAAGAAAAGTGGTTTTAAGCAAAAATACTCAGGTTGGGCTGTTTTGGGCTCCATAGAGTATCTGTGCATCAAAATTCAAGACAGACTACTATGTCTCTACTTCTTAATATTTTGTCTCTTTTAGTCTCTTGTTCCATCCCCAGGCCATGTCTCAAGTACTGCATGATCAGGAAGCCACTGTTTTCAACATGTTTTACTGGGGGGTGCCTCTAAGGAACACAATCCACAGTATGGTTCTCCCCTTCACGTGCAACATAAATGTAAATATTTAAAAGGATTTGAATTGCAACCAGAAGTTAGCAAAGACTGGATGACTGCTGTGCAAAAAGAAGGAGGTTGCTGGGGGGATGCGAAATACTATAGGTGGTCCTTCAGTCCTCCAGCACATCTACTGTACACTAACACACAATTGGCATTTATCACGGGAGACATTCTGGCTTGTCGCAGCGGGGGAAGCAGAGGAGTAAATAATAAAATTAATGATGGCTGGACTCAATTCAGCTGTTTCAGTTTCAGGGTCGTGTTATTGTGCATGCTAGATCACTGCCACACCGCCGCGGCTTACTGGGAGCCCTTGTTAATGCTATGAGTAACACCTGTGTTTTTTTTCCCCCCATGACAAGTCAAAACGCCTGCGGCGAAAAAGGTCTTACCCTCTCCAGACCAAGCGGACATCTCGACCAGCTCCAAGGTATAAACAGGCTAGACAGCGCTGCAGATCAGTGAAGAGCATGACAGGAGCAAGTGTGTGCCTCAAGCCAGTCCTCATCTATTAACAAAGGACATTTGTCATACTTCTTTCCTTCCTCTAAGACGTGCTATTCAAAATCACTTTAAAAATCATCCCAACATTCATTCAACATTCACAGGATTTAAATCTCACTCTAGCATGCACACAGCACCAGTTCACCTACAGTGAACTTGTGTGCCAACCCTGAAACTTCAAGACCATGCTCAAATTTTGACTGGCTGACGCAGTCATAACCACTAGAACCAACATTTCCATGATACAGAATCACTAACACCAGTTATAAACACTTACAAGACTCATACTGGCCATTTCCTGAATTATTTCCTGTTAGCCAATGGCTCAAAGCAACGCAATATAGCAAAGTTTAACACTTTCCCCACTCAGTTTTAACCTTGCAGTCCTATTATTGACATATTCAATAAAACATACATGACGACAAATCAATTTAAGTAAGTATCGCAACTATTGCATCTAAGATTTTCCCACACCCATGGTCACAATCACATCTAAACACTAAAAAACACTGTCAAACATTGTTCACATCTGTGCTTAAATAAACAAAAGTGTACAAATATAAATTCTATAGTACCTGTGGATTAATGAGGCCTGCCACATGTTGCGGTCTTCTTCGCTAATTTATTGTTGACGTGCACGTGCGCTGGAGCTGGCCCGATCCACTCGATCAACAGAAGTGTGCCACCAATGCCTACATAGTGTAATATCACTTAGTGTAAGCTGTATGAAGGCTGTTGTTTATCTGCACCCTATGGAGTTCTCATAACCCAAAGGAAGCAACAACTAACACTATCACATGGTAAACAGCTGTGTACAGGTCATCACAGGGGCCTGTAATACCGTCATGATTTGGCAAAACTGTAATGTGAAATACAAATAAGTGAGAGAGACTATCCTCATGACTTTTAAATATGCTTTGTGACCAAGGACCGCATTGATCTTTTAACAGCACCACAGACACAGTCAATACAGGCAGAACTGTTGTATTTCCTTTAGGTCTTAACAGATTATTTGAGTTATGTCGTAATAAGTAGGCTCTGCTTTAAGCAGCTGTATCTTACAGCTGAAGTCAAGACTCATGAGGAGTCCAGGTCTGATAAACTGGTACCTCATTAGGTTATCAGTTATATCTGCATGTTGACTTCAAATTTCATTTTAAATATCACAAATTGCAAATGCACAACGTGCAATAACATACACACAATAAAATTTAACTCAAAATGTTAGGTAGGGCTTGTATAATGCATGCTTTATAAAAGCCCGAACTTTGGGACGAAATATTTGCATGTATTGCATCATTAAAATTAGCTCCCGGTGAAAAATAATCGCCTGTTTCAGACCGTAGCCTGAGGGACTGTTTTGACAATGAAGTACCTACTCAGCACAAACTTGTAGTTTGTAGAGTGCAGTGCAACAGCTTACAGCATCACCCTGCCATCCTTTCCACATTGGGGTTCAAAGAATAATGCTGCTACCACTGGACACACATAACACTATTATCATGATCTGATCGTGATCACCTGTGTCCATTACTCTCTTCATCCTCCCTGTGAAAACCTGGGATTGAAACAACAAGCGATCAATTTTTGTGTTCAGGTGCGAGTTATTCACGTCTGTGGAAGAATCCGGAGTGATACAGACACAAGAGAGAGAGGTTCTATGTCCACAGATAAGCCAGAGTCAGTCTTTTTATTTATAATGTAACATGCTTGAGGCTACATTAAATTGTTGAGGCAGGAGGCCTTTTACGACGGATTACTCCTGAGAGGCTGTCACCAAAATCTGATGATAACCACTGATGTTTTCAGATAGCAAATTTTTTCGTTTCTGCAACCAAACTCAACCCTACTGCGCCTGATATATGAGGCACGTCATTCCAGCCAGTCATTGTGTAGCGATGTCTTAAAGCAAGCATTGTGCTGCAGCCCAGAAATGCAGGGCACATTGCAAAAGAGTTTTAGTGGTGTTGTATATTGTAATGCGCTGCAAGGCCACAAAGACTATTGTGTAGTTCGTAGACTTAACACAGGCAGCCTTCAGGCAACCGGTGCATTTCAGTCCCATATTTATTAGGAGTCTTCTCAAAAAAAACAAAAAAACAATCGGGTGCTTCACTGTACCTCTCAACAATTCAACAACAACATGTTTTTTCTTATATTTCTTATATATATAGGAGTTATACAAGTTCTTATATTCTGTCATTGTCGTGTCGGTGGCAGACCAGCTCACATTACAGTGTGGTTTAGCTGTGGCTCTGGTCCAGATAAAATTAAAAGCAATGCATATTTATTCCATACCTATTATTCAAGCATGGCCATTAGTGCAAAAACTCAGAAATTTGGTAATAATTTTGGAAAACAGAAGGAAATTATAGAGAATAGAGGAGCTTTAGGCTGCCATAAGCAGTGATTCTTTATAATTGACTAGTTATTTAGTGATTATTTTCAGTTAAAATGTGAAATAAAGAAAAGTATGAATATTCTAGCCAAACACAAGTAGTAATACTGTTGGCTAATTCCGACGACTTCCTGTTAACAGCGTACTGGATCACTACAGTCTTCTGTCTATCTTGGACACAATTGTAGCTAAGCTTTGGTCAGCATATTGTAAACACTATGCCTTTGTGTGTGTGTGCAAAACAGTCAGCTAAAGTGCGGTGGACAAAACTTCTGTTTCAGGCAACGATAATTGAAAATCCAATATCCAGTAAGAACCGGTTCCAAATGAGTCCTGGTTTTTCAACCCAGCCTTTGGTGTCAGACTTCATTTCTGTGGAGCAGCTTTATTAAGAAAAACACCCAAGAAATGCGGTGTGCGCTGTATACAGTCAGTATTTCCTTTGATATACTCACACAGGCATAAAAGGAGCTAATGCACTGTATCATATTTCAAAGACAAATGCTTCTAAAATGGCTCAGTGTGACATGGCTGTTCATGCATATTAGACCACATTTTTGATGATACAAAGCCACTCTCTGAAAATTCTGGGTTACGATGGGGAGTCTCTTCACAGAGCATTCAAGAATTCAAGGAAAGAAAAACACATGTGAGCACATGCACGCACACACACACACACACACACACACAGGTATAGGGACACAGCTGTTAATGACATATTCCATTTCAGTGCAATCCATCTATTGGTGCGAATGATTAGGTTTTATCAAGACTGACTCATGTCAATGTGTTCATTTAGTTAGATTTTCAAATAGATTTCACAGCTATCAAACCTGTAAAATTCTATATGAAATGGTTTCTCATTCAGTGTTCTCCTGTTTTTGACAGTCAAAATGAGCGGCATGTAAATTAGACTTGATAGAAACATCTGACTTTCTGAGTTTTGAATATATTGTAACTCATTAGATGAGTGCACTTCATCAGCATCCTCTAGAGCTCAAATAATAATTATCCCTAACATAAGGCTAATAATGCTAATGTCATCAGAATGAGGCAAAGCTTGGAAAATGAAGAAATAATAATTATAATTTCCACACCCAATTTCCCCAGCCAATCACTCCTGATTTCCAAAGACTGCCTTGCCTTTCAAAAATTATTCCCAGAGTCTGCCACATATGAATGTCTTAGATGATTGATAGCTCCAATTTACCTCCATGTAGCGTCTAATATTAAACTCCGAATAATGCATAATTCAGTCAGCGCTACTGAGGAATGGAGAGGGTGCATGGACAAACACGCACACGCGCGCACATACGCACATGCATGCATGCAACATCACGACTCACAATGGAGGCTGTGCAGGCGAGCACATAAACGGTTTTAAATATGCAGACACACCCACAACCACAAATAGATACAGCATGCTTGTGTGTAGACTTTTCCTAAGCTGAAATGAAGAACACTAAAAGTGTAATGAAAAACACTGAGGTTTTATTGTTTTTCATTAATGCGCTTCACATAATCACTGGTTCAATCCGAAAGGGGGCTGGAAACTACACAAAGTGGTTCACACCTTTCCTGTGGTGAAAGTTCAAAGATGTTACAACACAGGGTGTCAAAGGAAATCTGAAGTGTGAGGCTCCTTCTTAGCCCCTCTCCTCAAAGTTATGGTTACACCTTACAAAAACCTTCTATGTTGTTCTCATTATAGTTTTCATTCCAGACAGGTGTCAGACGGTCAATCTCCATCATTAATCTTCCCTGATAAATGACTGCTGAAATGCAGAGTGTCGTGTTCGCCTGCGTACTGTTCAATTTCTTACTTATTTGCCAGCTTTAGATTTACAAAGAGATCTGAAATACTAAGGAATAACGAACCACTATGTTGATTAATGAGTGGAGGGTTTAAAATGAACCGATTGTTTACATGTGAGGCTTTTAATGGCAACACAAATTTCAAAAATTCCACTATACAAGACAACGTGAGTTTCAGAGCCTTCCTGATACATAAACGCTCTGAATGCAGGAATTTAGTGGAATCAACTAATCTTTTGTAATTAACACAAACACAAGTTTTATTGATTAATTAATTCATTTATTAAGTTAAACAAACTGAAAATGTCTATTTTTTTTTTTTATTTTATTTTCATGCCACTTCAGGGCTTACAGACCCAGTTGGCCTGACTTGACTTTCTGATTTGGGAAAAGATGAGTTGAATGAAAGTGCAGCTGAGAGTTCACTCAACTCATCAAATGAAGTTTTTAAACGATCATGATCCGCTTCTCAGCACGCACCCTTTGGGAGTTAAACCTCTCCAGATGCTGTCTTTTGTAGTTTGAAGAAAACATGTATGACAGAAACTTGTTGTGTGTCTTTAATATTCATCAAGCTTCTGTCTGCTCTTGTTTCTTTCCATAGCGACACAAACCACGATGAAGTCTGGACAAATTCAGTCAGCACCCCCCAGTACATCTGATTTCACTAGCGACTGGAGCAGCATTGCATGATGTCTTTGCTTGATGTCTGCTCTGATGCAGAAGTGGCTTCGACAGCACCGCACAGCATAAAATCACTCTGAAGAAACAAGAAAATGTTCATGGAAAACAAATCTGACTGTAATGCTTGTTAGTATGATCAAACACGTGTTAATTCAACTTAATCCCCTTCAACTTGTTATCAAGTTCAGTTAACTGGTTTTACATATGAGATTGACTAATCAGTCTGTTTAAAATGCTATGCACAGGCAACACATGCATACTACTCATTAGACTGTCGATTACAAATGAAAGAAGGTTTATTCTGATGGCTCCATCTTTCATAGGAGAGATGAAACAGTGGCGTAGGAGCAAATGTCCAAGTATGATTTTGTTTAAATCTAAAAAAATATATCAGATAATATATACCATCATATAGAATTTTCATATTTGTGTGGGCACCAGTAGACTTTACTATCATTCATATATACATTCATGCATGAGTGCAAATTTGTGCAAATCTACAAATAGCTACAAAATGATATGAATTTGTGCTTTTTTTAAGCATTTTGATGCTCATGCAGTCCCACAGCTTATAAATGTGATAAAAGGAATAAAAGTGTGACCGTCCATATGCACATCTTGAAAGAGCGTACTGGTGGTTTGTCAAACTTATGTTGCCTCGGAGAAACGAACAAACTTAGATGACCCCAGAAGAGGCGTAACCAGAGCACAGAGTGAGACTGAAGTTGGGTGTGGCTCGCAGCTCCAGCAGCTTCAGTGATTCAGGAGGCTGGTCACAGACCGCTGGGATCTCATGCCTTAGGCCTGTTTTGCTCGCTTTCAAAGGCCCCCAGTGCAAGCAGCCAACAGAGACAGCAACCCTGATTATTTCGATCAATACCTCCAGCTGTTGCCGCTGTTGCGTTTCTATGCTATGCTTCGATGTATTAATCTAAATACACCAATAATTCCAGCAAAAATTAATATGCAATGGATTTCTCTTAAAGGAAAAAAAGCAAATATATTTCCAAATTTTGTTGTTGTTGTTGTAGCCCGGAGCACTGAAAGTACAGCACATACAAATACACACACGTACACACAAGTGCAATCACACATACTGTATATGCACACAGCTCAGTCAGGCGGCAGGGAGGCAGCGAGATGGTTGACCTAGATTGGGCGCCGGGTTTGAAGACATGCAGGAAAAAGCATCTGCATACAAAGTCAGAAATCTCTATTCCCACAGTCGGAGAAACCATAAAGAGGTAGAAAGTATTCCAACTTTTTTTCTTGCTACAGAATATTGTAAACTTTTCCCCCTATAGTCTTTTTTTTTCTTGAGTTTGACTTTAGGAAGGCAGGAAGAAGGAGAGTGGGAAGAGGAGACAGGAAGGAAAGAAATGTAGAGGGATAAACAGGCGTGCAGAGGAGACCACCGTGGTGTTATCTGATCCCTGTATCGTCTATACAGGTGAGGGCAACGTCTGAATGTCAATTAGGAACGTGTTACTTCATAGACAAGTGGAAAAAACATCATTGTGACGGGGAAAAAAGTGAGACCTGTATGCAAATTAATCTGATGTTGCAAAAACAAGGAGTTGGATCTTGAATGTGCTGTTACTGCCAAATTGCTGTGAAGCGTGTCATTCTCCATAAACGGACGGCAGACGCTTCTTGGGCCAATCGCAGTGTCGAGATGCATCATCTCTCTCAAGCTTCATCACATTTGGGCCGATGGGATCTGAGACGTTACATTTGACTTGCAAATTCTGACCTTAAATTATGGGACCCTTATTAGTCCAACGGCAATAACACAGACTTGAAAATGATTTGAAACCTCGGAGTCAAAGACAGGTCAACGCGAGCCGAGTCTCAACTGAAACAAAGCAGCGCCGGTGAGGGGATGAAATGGTGATAATACTTTTGGTGATTACAAATGCAACGCTGCGCCTTGTGCCGGGAAACAATGACGGCTCGTAAGCAGGTTTCATCACCTTGACTGGCAGACTAATAGATACTGTGGCTCATTAACACGTCTGAAATAATACTGTTGCCTCCCAAAGCCTCAGCTGTCAGCAGGAAGGCAGCGTGCCACAGATTCCACTGTCGCCTCTGAAACCCGAGATGGGAGACAGACAGGAAGTTAGAATAACTCACCCCCTCACGGCAACAAAGATGGAGACGATGGGGAAAGCAGTAGAGGGTATGAGCAAGACAGGCAAAGTGATCGGGAGGATGAGACGTAAAAAACAGGGTGGAAGATTAGACAAGGGGACAGAGGATGAAGGGGTAGCACCAAGACAAAGGAGAGGGTAGCAGAGAAGGTGGGAATAAATCAGCCCTTTCCTGTGTCTCAATTCTCTCTCTTGTCTCACACCTCCCTCTGACTCCTTTCACACCTGTCAGAACAATGTGCACCTGATAATCCCCTTATAATCGGCATACTGCCAACTACACACACGCACACAGGATACAAACAAACAGTCTTTCCTTCCTTTGCAGTCTGACACTATCCAAACTGCTTTTCTCAACGAAGTGGAAAATCTTGCACGGGGGAAGACGGGCAAATGCTTATAAGCAGTATTGTGTTTGTGACAGTAACCGGTGGGGGCTTGTGGGAAATGTGGTCTCCCTATTGTTGATTTGATGTATAATTACCGAAATTTTTTTTTTCTCCCATTCACGCATGTCACACTTAAGTGACGGAATAAGCTGCATGACATGGCTCAGTGAGGGTGTCCACTGCTCCTGGGTTTGTCCGGCCATCAGCCAGGATCATTTGTCTTAACATCTGCCAGTCAGTCAGCCAGCAGGCTGGGCATTTGTCCACTCCATCTCTCTATTTTTTATATATTTCCTTCTGTGAAATATAAACACATTTACCCACACATGTGTACATTTGATTTTTTTTTATTGCCCTCACTACTGTGAAGAAAGACCTCATAACGATATCCTACATCCCACTCACACTCTGACTTACATGTTTGGGACAGAAACTTGCGGTATATGTCCGTTTGGAGCATTCCCACTGTTTTATATATTATGTAAGCCTTATGACAGTTCAGGGGCCACGGTATCTGCAATGGCAGATTGCACGAGGATGAACCCATTTCGTACGGTAAGAATAGCATATAAGTTCCCTGAGGCATGCAAACGCATGCATGTAATGATGCGCGCTATCCCCAAATCCATTTATAGCGATGAAAAGCAATAGTCTGTCTTGTAAGAAAGACAGGAAGTAAATGCTAACAGCTAGCAGCTGCCTGAGGGAAGGCCACTCGCGGCTCCCACTGTTTCTTTACAATAAGTGAAAGCTTGCTTTAAGTCTCAGAAGCATTGTCTTGTGATTGTGACTTACAATCCTGTGAGGGAAAACAAAGCAGTATGAATTTTAAAGTGTTTGCAAACCTTTAAAGAAGTACAAATGCACAGGATCTGCTGTAAAGGCCTTTAATGGACTGACTTTGGGAATGGCCAAATCAACAAGAAAATAGAACAATATGTGGTCTTCATCTCACCCCTGGGATGTGGCAGCGTATCACAGTTTTCTCCAATTATATTTTTATGCCTCTATGTTTCAAAACTCCATCAAAGTAAATGTTTTCACTGTCTCACCATGATGAAAGTAAATCCCAGATACTGCGTCTGCCTACAAGCCCGGTTCAGGATGTTGGGAAGCCAAAGAGAACACAGCCACATTGCACATGCTTTACAATATCCTAATTACACAGTGGCAACCGTGACACTGGACAGCTTCTTGAGAAATTAATTCTTCTTTTAAGTGTCACAATCTACATTTTTTCTGCAAGGGCTAGAGATACAGAGGAGATCATTACTTTTAAGTAACGCGATAGTGCCTTTGTCTTTCCGTTAATATTTTTTATTTTTACGCCTCAGCACAATCCTGCAGGCCCTGCTGGAGAAATCAAGCCTCATTACCCCCATGCCCACAAGCGCAGCCAAATATTGTATGTCTTGTTCAAGCTGAGGCCACCTCGAGCAGCTCGAAAACCTTCATTAATGTAATTGATAGGAGAGTCTGGCTTCACTGCTATGGGCAACTAGTTCCAAAAATGAGCCTTGGTAATTCTGCTTTTTGGAAAATTGATTGACATTAATAATGAGTGGGCTTTGGCTGGCTCTTTGAGACCCTGTAGTGGAAAGCAGGATGGTGCTAGCCAATGCTTGACATTAAAGCTCCAAATATAACTGCAGACACCAGCTATTTGCTGTGAAGGGACATTCTGGAGCTGTCCGTGGTGCTGAAAAACACTGCTACCCCAATGTTTGTCTCCCTGCGCACATGACACACAGATAGGTTATACTTAAAAGGAGCTTCAGCCTTTGATATAGTGAATAAAGAAACTCAGAGAAAATAGGTACTACACACTGCTGAGGTTAATCCGTGATCATAAGTCCTATTTGTAACGTCTATTAACTTAGAAAACTCACAAAAAAATGTGAGCTAAAATCCATTTACATGAACCTACACTTCCACTTGCACATTCAAACAAACCGCATGAGCACGTTATCCCTCTGAAGTGCTTGGAATTCAAGAAAAACGCCATCATGCACCACTCTTAACTCATCACTCACCAATGTCTGCACAATTATCATCTGAGCCACTGACTTTTGTAGAGCACTAACCTGTTAATGCCGGAGATGGATTTCCAGCACCTCTGACAGGCAGAGGGATAGCGTGACTGGACTGAGGGAAGCGCTTCTAAAAGCAGCGCCACCATAGCCCATCTTAAACACTTACTGGAGACACGGTGAGAAGGAGGGAGAACGTGTGTGACAGATCACAAGACATTACAGACAGAGAGCAATGAGGGTGCGGCGGGTTCGGTTGATAACCTTGACCGCGATAGTCATCATGAGCTGTCTTGTAGCGAAGATATGATTGGCATTCAAAGGGGATAGGAGCCAGCATTTACCTGGGTGTTATCTCTGAGACAGCAGGCCTGAGTCAGGCTGTGATCTAATGAAAGAGTGCATTCCTCTGTGACAGGACGAAAGGGGGAAGTGAGATACAGGACCAAAGAAAAATGGGTGGTCAGTTCATATCTGACTTTTAAAAAAATTATTTTTACATACCGTCGTAAACATGAGAATATTAAGACTCAAGCACAAGTTGCAACACGCAAACGCAGGCCTTCAATAAACCTGTCCTCGTCACTTATTTCTGCCTGCTTCTGAGATTGCTTCCAGCTGTTTTTGTTCTTGTTTGCATTTCTCTCTCCAATCTACAGTGTGATGTCAGCCCCCCCACTAAATAAGTAGGGCATCTACTTGGAGAGTGGGAGATCAAAACTGACAGGGGTCGGTATTCTAAAAGGAGCTGGCTGGATGGATATAGAGAAAACGAAGGGAACTATGGAAAGGAGCATGAAAGGAAAAGACAGAAAGAGACGGAGGAAGAGAGGAGACTGCCTGATGATCATGTGAGCCTCGGTGAGTTTCAAACACAATCTGCTCGCACACACACACACACACACACACGCTCAAACACACATGGTGTGTTTAAATTGGTTGCATAACTAGCTGTTCTACAAACCAGAATAGATACATACAGTATAAATACACAGCCTCGCTAGTTTGAATCCAGCTGAGAAAATCTGGGTGGGAAAGTAAATTCATAACGTCGTCCCCCTCTCCAAACCCCTCTCTTACTTGCCCGTGAACAAAGCGTCGACGCTTTGGTGACCGGCAGCTCAAAACACGGCTTCCAGCAGTAAACAGGATGAGTTTCCTCACAAAAAAATTGTAAACCGACATCCAATTTGTTTAAAAGTAAATTACTGCCAGTAGAAATGTTCACTCTTACAGGCACAGTCTGTTACAATTCAATTTTCACCTCCAAAACTTCTTTTAAGGAAAATAATATCTGTGGCATTTTAATATTGACTCATTTTAAGATGCAAATAAAACATCAATCCTCTGTATAAAGGATACTGTAAGTACACTACAGATTCAACTGTGACTCAGAAGATGCACATATTGTTGCGCCACTCCATCCCCGACAGCTTCCCATTTCTAATATAGCTCACCACAATATAAAGTTTTATTATTTCCACCCGTAGCAGAGGCTTCTGTTGGCTGTAGAGCTCACCGCAGTATGAAACCTATAAAGCCACAGTGTAGAGGCTGTGCTGTGGCATGAGAGGAAGAGCGTACCCCTGAGAGCTGGATGAAAGGGGCCGGGAGCTGTCAGGAACATGGCTATATCAACACCCGATGCCTCGGAACCTTGACATTTCATACCTGTGTAATTTACATATGGTGACAGCGCTTTCAAGCACACACACAAAAGCTATTCTGCATTTACATATAAGAGCTATGAAACCACCTGTATGTAAAGATAAGGCAGAGACAAAATCACTGGCTCTTAATATATTAGAAGCCTCTACCTATCGAATGCTTGCAGTACACTAATAATCTTATAAGCTGTCAAAAGGGTTAATGCTGCTATATATTATAGAAGTAATTCATCTTAATAGAAAAAGAAGACAGTGTTGCATGCATGGATTAGAGAACTGTCTTCACTTCCTCTGGTTTCTGACTCTGCATGTATTGAATACTAGTTATATTCCTTATTACAACTATTACTATCAAATGTATTCCACTGCTAGCTGCACTATTAGCACCTTATGTCATTGATTCATCAAAAAGCTAAACTGCATGCATCTGGGACAGAGTGCAAGTAGACAGAATATGTAGTGTTAGTGTTGGTCGTGAGAGGAAATTAAACATATGCTGGTGCTATCTGATGTGTGATGCATGCATGTGAACAGCTGACACCCATGAGCCGAAGGCTTGGATGTTATTTTCATGCTCTTCCAGCCGCTCGGAGCAGAAAGTCTTCCTGCTGGTAGTGTTTGATCCCACTAGGACGCCGTACATCTGTCAGAGAAAGGGAGATCCCACTGGGACCGTGCAGCCTCAGTCCTATCAGCATGACGTCATCCTCTCTCTCCCTCGCCTCCCTCTCTCCTCTCGCTCCTTTTCCCTCCCTCCTCTCCTCCCTTTCTTCACGTCTTTCATGCGCCGCTGTCATGTGTTCGCTTCGGAGACAATCATCTCCCGCGCAGAGAGCGGTTCTGCTGCAAGTGCAGTATTTGAACGCCTTTCGCCGTTTTGTGATGTAAATCAGTGGGCATCAAAGTTCGAATTTGTTTTGTTGATCTGCAACATCTTTTTGTTTGCTGCGGTGCCTGTCGTGCAGCATCTGTCCCATCACTAGCAGTAATATAATAACAGGATTCCATATGTTTGATTTGTGGATGTGTGTGTGTGTGTGTGTGTGTGTGAGTGAATGCAGTATGCAAATGTAGGTGTGTGTGTGTGTGTGTAGAAGAATTGTCGCTGCGCTGGCATTTCTGTTCTAATGTTGTTGTCCCATTCTCCGCCTTATCAGCCACTGAACACATTCCTCCAGACAAATGCATGAGCAGTGTGTCTGTGTGTGTGCGCCTGTGTGTGTGCGTTTGTGCCATTTTTAGCCATAATTGCGAATGTTTGTTTGGCAATGCCTGAATAAGTGCATAACATCATGTGCAAGTGCGTGTGTGTGTCTGTCAGAGAGACAGTGCAATACAGGGAGATAGGGAGACCGAGACAGAGAGAGAGAGAGAGAGAGAGAGAGAGAGAGAGAGATAAAGGCATTCAGTGCTCGCTCTCTCTGGGTCCAAAGCCCTTGGGTGTCACAGAGGAGTTCCACTGTGTTAATCTCTGTGTAATAACTGAATCACAGAGAAAACAATAGAGCTCTCTGTCCCTTTTCACAAGCCAAAAGGCCTTGGGGCAGCTGGTTAGTCTGTCTAACTGTGTGAGTACAGAATGTGTGTATGCGACAGTGCGCGCACACACATGTGTATGGCTGAAAACTGAACGCCAGACACAGAGCGCTCTGTCTGATCTGAGTATGCGAGTGAGCGAGGTTAGGAGGTGTTCCTGCCCGAATCCTGACTCACGCTTTCGAAAAAAGTTTCCACGAAAACGGCGACGCGCAAAAACAGGCGCGACGGAGCATTCATTATAAGTCCGACGCGTTGGAATAGAAAACGAAGAGACAATCAGAGCGCACTGTTCGCAGTGTGACTTCCTGAGATGCTGTGTCAAGTTCAATCCCTGCCACTCAGTTGTCACTCATTAACAAGCATTCAGGATACTCTCTGTCTTCCGTTCCGCCTGTTCCTCGGAGGTGTGATCAGGCGCTCAGTATCTGCTGCTGCTGCAGGAGATGTGTGGGACCTCAGTGAGTTGTTAACCTCCTCGCATGACTGTTCTCTCTACCAGTGTGTGTGTGTGTGTGTGTGTGGGGGGGGGGGGGGGGGGGGGTGGCAAATGAACAGAGACAAAGAGAAAGACACATCGCTTGATTTGGAGTGAGAGAGAGGAAAAGGTAATCATTATCTGATTGTTCGTCATTGTGCTTCACCCAGAGGCTGCTGTGAAGCTTGCGCAGGAGCCAAAATAAGAGGACAAAGCTATGAAGGTTATTCGAGGGTTGGTATAAGTCGAATGCATCTGAGTCTCCTCAAGCGCTTTTGGTCGAAGCATCATGGGTTTAACAAAAAGACCAGCAAAACATGCCACCCCCATGTGACGGCCTTGATAGATACAATGGTTTCCACGGAAACGGACAACAAATCAGGCTCGGGTGTAAACAGGAAAAAAAAAGTGTTGCAGAAAATGTGAACGTTAAATAAGCTGGGACTTGAACAATATGAACAATAAAATTTTGTCAGTTTGTACATGTAGAAGAAGAAATCTAAATCTGTCACTGTGGATCACCTCAAACATTTGATTTCTTTTTACCACCAGCAGTAAGTCAGTCTGTCACATGAGCTAAACCAGTCATACTGTGCTAGCTACCATCAGAAAGCTGTGTGGTTGATGAGAGGGATCCAAAAGAGGAGATCCAGATTGCCAAACTGCCTTTTCAGCCATTTGTCCTTGTTTTTGCTCTTTCTCATCCACAGGACCAAACTGCAGCTGCAAAACACCTCTGCACAGAGAAGGAGAGGACGAAGATGAAGAAGTGTGTTTGCATTCACAAACACACTGCAGTACACCCACAAGCACAAAACTATGCACCGACTGAATTACTGCCAGACACCACAGAAAACATCTCACACTCATAAAGGCAGCGACATTAATCAATTGCAAAAAAAAATTAACAGCATGATGAATTTGACACACATGCTTCTTTAATTTTAATCACACAACATCTGCCGTGTATGCTTCATGTTCGCTGTCGGGGTGATTAATATCGAAGTATTTACCTCAGTCTGGAATCGATTGCGATTGGCTGGAGGTTGTTCATTATGTTTGTGAAAGTCTAGTGAAATTAGACCCCTCTGAACGAACACACCTGCTAGATTTACATCGAGAAGCAAATGGATTTTTTTGTTGTTGTGCCAGCCCGTCCACAGCTTGGCAACAGAGAAATACAATGCAAACAGAAGCACGCAATAGCTATTAATGCAATTCAGAGTTAAATTCATCCAGTTGACCCTCTCTATACACCAAAGCACTGGCACCCTGTTATTTAATAGACATAATGGATTCTGCTTCGACCGAAGGTTTGCTTCAGAGATTTGAGCAATCACAAGTAACTCTGTTATATATTCCTGATTCAGTCACCCCCACACCAATATGTATGACAGGCTGCTACTGTAAAAATTTGAATTTCAAATTCATATTCCCCCTCCAACAGGTCATAATGAGCGGCTTTAATGGCCAGTTCCCTCCTCAATAGGCCGCAGGCAATGAGATCTCGCCTGTCTGGGTATTCCTACAAAAGCCTTTGTCACATAAATAAATAAAAGTAAAAAAAAAAAAAAAGATAAATTAATGACTATGTTTGATCAATGCATATGAAAAATAGATAACAGCCAATCCTTGAGAATTAGATTACACAAGTAGATTAAAAGACATTCTAAAAAAATACGCATTTGCAAAAAAATGACATTTATTGGCGTTGTCAGACTGACAGATTGCAAACTCCAAACGAAAACCACTTCACCACACTTGCACTGCAACCGCATACAGTATCTACAGTCATATTAGTCTATTATTAATCAAACAGAATCAGTACTTCTTCCTGCTGTACTTTGATGTGTACCTCAGAAAGTCTAATCCCCTCCCTCTTCTGGACCATTACATCACTCCAACCCTGCAGTGAGTCGGTGATCTCTAATGCTGTCATAGCAACCAAACAACCCAGCAAATAATTATCATGGATTCTCTACAACTGGACCTCAGTGGCACCCCGGATTCTTGCCGGTGACCTGCTGACCCTCAATTTACGCTGCAGTGTGTGCAGTGACAAGACAGTGGGTGTATGTTCTCTCATTAGAGTGTGTGCACTGGGATGCACTGTACTGTGCTGTACATGTAAACCTATAATATGTGCATGAGCCATACACAGCGTGGAGCCTTCTGCACTCGGCCCCCACCAGTTGGCCGACAAAGACTGTCCACCAGCGGGCATGAGGCCGAGGGCGGTAAGCCTCCGCTGGAGAGGCTGTCTGGGTGAATGTGCCGTAATGGGAGAAAGAGTAACACGGCCTGACGAACCACCGATGGAAATTCAATTCGCTGCACAGTATGACTGCAGAACATCTTGTCTGTGTGCAAAACAGAAAAGTGTGCGCTTGTGTGTTTCTATTGCACAACAGTGTGTGCGGCCGCGTCGCCAAAAGTTTCTTCACTGACCCATCAAAATCACACTATATGGGGGGAAAAAGCACTTGACTCCTTCTAAAACAGTTGCAATACTCTCCTGGTGGAAGACATGGAAATGATGTAATGCTCTGAAACACTTGACGGGATCTAAAAACTTCCGGCCCTTGCTCACCCCCCCGTCATAACAGTTTAAGGCTTGGCGTGCTGGCAGGCTAAGAACCTCCAAAAGATCAAAGTCAGACACCTCACTGTGCCTTTGGTTCATTAGACCTTGTGATCCCAGATTATCCAACAATTCAACAAACTTGTCACGCATCAGTGAAGACGAGCTTGAAATCAGTGTTCCAATTTTTTTAACCCTAACAGAATTAAACTGAGCACAACCTTACTTCTTGTTTTGGAAAAGAGACAGGTTTTCTTTATGAATAGACACTTTGTCCAAAGTCCAAATGCAGCAGGAGTGGCCAAACTTTCTGGATTGTGGGCCATATACAGAAAAAATCAGGCCATAGTAAATGCTGAGTTTTCAACAATAGCGTCAAATACCTGCAATTCCCTAGCTATTGTAGCATTTCTTCTTTTTTGTTGCTTTGAAAAATCTGCTGTTGTTGATCTTACAGGCTAGCTGTCAGCTGTTTGACCTTTTGCTCACGCTCTATGCCAGTTTGTCGGACTGATGCTTCATTTCACGCTGTCGTCTAGCATCATGCTCTATGACAGCAACAGGTTCCTTGCAAATGAAGCAAAAACACTTGGCCTTTTGTGAAAACGTACTCATTTTCTCGAAGTTTTGGATATTTTCAAGACCTAATCGTTGTAGGTCAAATAGCTGACCAAGTACTTGTTCGCCGACCTCTAGTGGTCAAACTAAGAAGTGCAATCACGGGGCTAGCTGTTCAAGACGACAGCGGGATAGTGTTTAAACTAGGATGTGCAATGTACATACAGTGCAATTTATGAGGAATATTCTCAGGCCACTACTTCTTTGTTTTTCTAATTCACCAGGGGCCATTTAAAAGTGGGCAGTGGGCCCCACTTGGCCCTCAGGCCATAGCTTGGCCACCCCCGAAGTACAGTAAAATGCTGCTGGAAAAATGCACCACCCTAAAACTACTCCTAACCCAGCCGACAATGGGATTCATAAATGGCAAATGCCACAGAGTAAAAATATTGACCATCTACCAGAAATAAGGGGCGGATAGGGTAACTTGCCTGCAGTAGATGTAATCCCCAGCTTTGCTTGCTACGTCCGTGAAATCAATATCATTTTATCTATTGGAGAGACCCATACAGTCCAACTCAGTACAAAAAGCCTCTCTGAGCCAAATGTTCTTTTGCACAGACACACTGAGAAAACCTCTTGCATCATTCCACGTCTGCAGTGCACGTCAAATTAGTCGAATTAATATCACATAAGCAAACTGGTAGCAGTGCAGCAGGGAGCTACTAACTCAACCCTCCCACCTCCACAGATTTCTGGCAGTGGCTCACTCTTTCCTGCAGTCTGTGTGTCTGTGTGTGTGTGTGTGTGTGTGTGTGTGTGTGTGTGTGTGTACAATTCCCTGGCTCCAAAGTGGATTTTTGTTGCAACTATAGCGTATATAATCAATTGTTTGTCTCTTGGTTTTAGAATATGTGTCGTCTTGTCTATCTGCAGTCCACAGAGAGAAAGCGAGGGGAGAAAAGAGAGATGAGAGTGACAGAAATGATGTGTGTGTGTGTGTGTGTGCGTGTGATTTGTGCGATTTCTGTGCATTTCTGGGAATCTGCGAGTCTGTTTTTCTCGGTCCCTTTCATGAGCCTCTCTCTGACACATAAAGACTTTCACTCCAAATGTCTGGCACGAGCCCAAACCCGGCAGATTTCGAGCCTAATTGGCCTAAACAACAGCGAGGGGTATCTTGTCTTTGCAAATGACTGTAGCTTCTTGTAGAGAAAGTGTGAGCAGCATTTGTTTGGTTTGTTTAAAACCTTCACCAAATAAAGTGGAACCTCAAAATTAGCGAATACCACATGCGGACATAGCACACACTGTATTAGATAAATTAAGTGTAATTATAAAATAAATGACAGCTGAAGTTTAAGAGCAGATGGCATTTGAAAATACTAAGTCACCATCACTTTGTGAAATTCTTTTATGGAGCACTGACAGTAACCCACGCATGACCCGTTTTTTCAGCCTCCCTTTCTGAGTGTGAAGCCAGTTATTGGTTAAAACGATCAAACCTCCTCCGCTTTTCTGATCTCCTCTTTGTCAGTGCACCTTCCACCAAGTCTGTGCCATCGAACAGTAATGACACAGGCACGCCCAGGCAACCCTATTCTTTTTTCGGTGTCTGCCGCTAAGATGCGGCGGCCCACATATCTCCGACAGATTCCAGCCATAATTGGTGCGCGCAACAGCGAGGGGTGGCTTGGCTTCACCAACATTTTTCACGAAAAGCCTGCGGGCCACTTTTTTTTTTTTTTAACCCATTTCACGATTGAAAACATTCCAAAACACAAAACGTTTTTCACTCCGCGTCTCGCATGCAGGACACAGCACAGCTGATGTACAACTGCGGTGCCACTGTGTACATACGCCGTTAGAAATTCGTGAGCTGCACAGTATCGGAGTTAATTTATATGCGGACGTCAACAGAGAGTTGCTTGATGAATTATACATGGCAGATGCAACCCACAGAAGACAGATGAGTGAAATCAATGTGCGCTTGCAGTTCTAGATCCTGGCCACAGTTGGGATCTGTAGAGGATACACATGCAGAACATATCACAGACAATGAAGACGTAACATCAAATGCTATTCATGAGGCAATTTGATGCCAAATGAGCACCCAAAGCTTCCCCTTTGCTAACAAAAATGTCACAATTCTCTACATCCACATTAAACACCGTTGAAGGAAGACTTTTTCAGAGCAAATTGAAAAAGTGAAATGAAAATCTCACGGACGAGGTAATGTTTTAAAGTTTTATTCAGGTTACATTTAGTCCCGTTCGCCGACTTCCTTCCTCACTCTGAAGCATCAGCTGATGTTTCCTGTGTCACCGCTGACAGGTGACCAAATGTAATGTAAGTAAGTACACAACAAAGGTCTAGACTTGACATTTCAACGCGGAAATGAATGTGGAATATTGTCTGTTTAAGTCTGAATCTCCAGCTTCAGGACAGCTGTAGGAAGGGGAGAGATGTTTGGCTTAGGAATTCTCCTCTTTGCCTATTAACGTTTAAAGCAACCCCGCTGCAAACTAGAGAACATTACAAGGGGACTTTTTAATAAACAATTCCTTTATAATCGTAATTCAAACAAATGACTAATTAGTGTGTTTGTTCAATATAATTACAGTGTTTCCTTAATTTAGTAAATCATACCCACAAATTACTTAATTTGTTCCTTCAAATCTTTACATGCAACCTCAAATTAATAGTGTTAAATTGTTGCTGTTCCCTGGACGATCCAGCTGGAAACAGTTTGAACTTGCTTTATTTTGATCTTGGACACATTTCGCCTGTTAAACACAACACTGCTTATATTTAGCATCCCTTAAAGGAGGCATATTGCAGATTTTTCATAAAACATAAGGGGAGGGGGCAAATTAAGAGATCTGAGGACACAATTAAATAATTTAAAGGCAAAAATGAGTGAACTGAGGGAACAAAATAAGCACACAGAGCTCATGTAAAGCATTTTAAGGGAATGATTTGTAATTTGAGGTCACAAATTGTAAACGTGAGGGAACGTTGCTCAGAGGTTTACCCACTGACGCCTCGCGTGCTGTGACAACGGCGGGAGTAAAACAAGAAGAGGGCTTTATTTCCCCGTCATCCAGGTTGTTGGATTTCATCGCCAAGTACCTCCAGCATCCACTGCATGTTTACGGATCCTAACATGAAGCATTCCTCTTCCTGATGTCTGTAATATATAATTCATGGCCCAGCTTCACAACAGAACATGCACCTTCATTTTCATCATCCTTTACTCTTGAATAACCCGGCTCTCTGCAGCAACAGTCCACTTATATTTTAATCTGAAAACACCCAATAGAAGAACCCTGTTATGTTGAAGAAATCATTTTGTTGCCAGGCATGCTGCATGACAAAGGATGCCTCAGGAGGAACTGGGCATTAATAAAAAATGCTGAATATCAGGACGGAGCATATACAGCTGGCACTGGTATGAGCTTTACTCGGAACAAGCACAATGTGTAGCCAGACAGAAAACCTGCCTTTGTTAGCTCAGGGACTGTGAAATGAAATCGAATAATGTGGACAGCAGGAGCTGAGGCTCGACTGTGGATGTAGCTCTCCAGTGTCAACACACATCAATAAACAACCTAATAAAAAGCCCCGTGGTCAAAACATTATTTCAGCTGCCGTTCCTCTTTCAGATGTGCTGGAAACACTCCTCGCTCAGCGTCTTCCTTATACGCTGCACAATGCGGCCTGTGTCCTACAGGTGGTTGCTGTAAGTTCGTAGTCAGCATGTCATTTGCAGCACCTCTCACCTTCTGTCTTGTCTCGCTCCCATATCGCCCTCGTCTTTTTCGCCGCGTCTGATCTCTGATGCCACTCTCTGTCGCTAAACCGCCTTCTCTCTTTTTCCAACGGCCGAGGCGGGCACAAATCCGCCCCCGCGCAAACCCTACAAAATAAGATGGCTCGATCCATACGCGGGCCATATTGGCCTGATCTTTATCACTCTGTGTCTCTGTCTTTCCCATCATTTCAATCAAATCCTTTTCTCCAGATGTGAGAGAGCGTTTGATTGACAGGTGGAAGTAGCCACAGCAATACACGGCTGATAAGGATCAGTGTGTGCTGCTGATGGGCTGTCTGCTGATCCGACCGCAGGCATCGGGTGCAGCATTTATACCACTTGGCTGGCCTCGAGCTTTTAAGATAGAAACCCCACTCTGTTTGTGTGTGTGTGTGTGTGTGTGTGTGTGTGTGTGTGTGTGTGTGTGTGTCAGTTGGGGATCAAGGATTACCCAAGATCTAGTGAATGAGAAAGTAAGGAAAAGAAATATGAGCTTGGCAAAGAAACTAATACGCGTAAAGCTGAGATTATATTTTCCATATGAAGCCATTTCTTTCTGAAGAATAATGCTGATATGTGTCATGTATGGTTAAAGTTCAAGTGCATAATATTGCCAACTGCGCATGTGTGACGCAGCCCTGAGTCTCATGATGCACTACGCGCGAGACACTCATGTCAGTCAGCCTAGCAGTCTGTACGAGTCAGCGATGTCATGTTAAGTGTGTTCAATAAACACCATCGTTAGTAATACAATGTCGTCCGCGTCGCGTTACTTGATGATGTAAACGCCACATGGTGTCAGAAGAAAACTGGATGGAAGCGACACGTCGGACGTGAGAAAAAAAAGAAACCGAATTGTGCATCGCCATGGCAAAGTTTACTCCACCGGAGCAGTTTGATTTCTCAAAGCCCGAAGCATGGCCTGACTGGAAGCTAAGATTCGGCAGGTATCGCATAGCTTCACGGCTTACGGAGGAAGAGGAAAATGTGCAGGTAAATGCATTGATTTATTCCATGGGAGCGGAGGCTGAGCACATATTCAAGGCTTTCACGTTTACTAATGCAGCAGATGCAGATGTGTACGCCGTGGTAATGGCTAAATTCGACGAACACTTCATTCCGAAACGAAATGTGATCTATGAGCGTGCTAAGTTTCACTCAAGAGTTCAACAGCCAGGCGAAAGTGTGGAAGCCTTCGTCAGGCAACTGTATGAGCTAGCTGAAAACTGTGATTTTGGAGCATTAAAGGAAGAGCAAATGCGAGATCGCATAGTGATTGGAATTCGTGATAAACAAGTGTCACAAAGACTGCAAATGAAAAGTGATTTAACACTGAAAACTGCCATTGAAACAGCAAGGCACTGTGAGTTGATCAAGTCTCAGAATACTGAGAGGGGGCACGGCGCTGAGCACGTGGACAATGTGAAGTCGGTGAGGAAAACTGAACAAAAGAAATATGGGCACATGACAAAGGTAAATAAAAAGTCGAAAAAAGGAGCGTGCACAAGATGTGGGCGTAATCACATGGAGGCCGAGCAGTGCCATGCAAAAGGAAAAAAATGCATGAAGTGCAATAAAATTGGGCACTTTGCAGCAGTATGCTATTCAAAGGCTGTGCAGGAAATAACAGAAGCTGATGATGAGGAATTATTGTTCTTGGGCTCAGTAGAGCTAAAACAAAAAGATGCATCAATTGCAGAGGATGAGCCACCATGGCGAACCACTCTAACTGTAGCAGATACGCCAGTCTCATTTAAAATAGATTCCGGTGCAGACACTTCAATTATGTCTGAAGCCACATACGAAACACTACGAAGCAAGCCTCTACTTAGTGAAGTAAAGAACACCCTGCAGAGCCCAGGTGGCACAGTGGCCACAAGGGGGCAGTTTATGGCTAAACTAAAAGCCAATGTCAGTGGGCAACTGAAAAATTGCTGCTTTCGTGTAGTAGTTGTCAAAACTAATGGGGAAAATCTCCTAAGCAGAACAGTGGCAACCAGGCTGGGCCTAATAAAGCGCATTGAAGAGATTAACATATTCAGCGGCCCAGGCATCCTGAAAGGTGAACCAGTGAAAATCACACTGAAAGAAGGCGCAGAGCCATACAGCGTCGCTGCGCCACGGCGAGTACCGATTCCACTACTCCCTAGGGTCGAAAAGGAGTTAAAGAGAATGGAGTCAATGGGCGTAATAGAAAAAGTAACCGACCCGACTGAATGGTGCGCTCCAATGGTACCGGTCATGAAAAAGAGTGGCAAAATAAGGATTTGTGCCGACCTGAAAAAGCTTAACGAAAATGTGAAACGTGAGAAGTTCATCTTACCTACCTTGGATGACATACTGCCCAAGTTAGCAAACAGTACTGTGTTCTCCAGCTTAGACGCTGAGAGCGGTTTTTGGCAAATTCCTCTAGAAGAGAACAGTGCACGTCTGACCACCTTCATATCGCCCTGGGGCAGATACTGTTATAAGCGGCTACCGTTTGGGATCACATCGGCGCCTGAAATATTTCAGCGAAAGATGTTTGACCTACTGCAAGGGCACGAGGGGACAGTCGTGTATATGGACGACATATTGGTGTTTGGAGAAACACAAGAAATACACGATCAGAGGCTAAAGCAAGTCATGGAGACCATCGCCGCCGCAGGTCTACGACTCAACAAGGAGAAATGCAAGCTTAGCCAACCAGCGCTGGACTTCCTGGGACAGGTTGTGACCAAGGACGGCATAGCCCCTAACCCAGAGAGGGTCAAAGCCATAACAGCAATGGAACCACCTCAGAACGTGAGTGAGCTGAGACGGCTTCTTGGCATGGTGAACTACTTGGGTCGTTACCTGCCAAATCTATCCACCGTGCTACAGCCGCTCAACGAGCTTCTCAAGAGCGACAGAGATTGGTGCTGGGGTCCACAGCAAGACAGAGCGTTCACAGAAGTGAAACAGCTAATCTCATCAGCACCAGTCTTGGAGTTCTTCGATCCGGCAAAGCCAACCGTCGTCAGTGCAGACGCAAGCAGTTACGGGCTCGGGGGAGTCCTCCTGCAGAGCCATGATGGGGCCCTGAAGCCTGTTGCGTTCTGTTCGCGTACGCTGAGTGATGCTGAGAAGAGATACGCTCAGATCGAAAAGGAGTGCCTTGCGGGAGTGTGGGCCTCTGAGCGTTTCTACCAGTATCTCTGCGGCCTAGAGAGGTACAAATTACTTACAGACCACAAACCACTGGTAACTCTAATCAACTCAAAAGACCTTGATACAGCACCACTTCGTTGCCAACGCCTGCTCATTAGGCTAATGAAGTTTAACCCAGTCGCAGAATATGTTCCAGGCAAACACCTAGTTGTCGCGGACACGTTGTCTAGGCAACCCATGGCAGATACCAATCCAGGTGACCTAGAAGCGGAGGTGAAAGCATACGTGGACTCGGTGGAGGAAGACCTGAGAGTGAGGAAGCCGGTTATCGAGCAAATAAAAGACCAAACAAGAACAGACGCCGAGCTCCAGAGTGTCCTCAAGTATGTCCATAAGGGGTGGCCTGAACACATGAAGGGTGTAGCTGTCAGAGCAACCACCTACTTCAAAGACCGTGGCTCACTCAGTGAGGCCAATGGATTGCTGCGACGTGGCAAGCAGATCTTGATTCCCAGCAGTATGAGAAACTACATGTTGCAGAAGATTCACGAGGGTCACCAAGGCCTTACCAAGTGCCGTGAACGGTACAATGGCGCTGTGTGGTGGCCAGGCATCGCCAGTGATGTAAAGAAGCTTGTGATGTCATGTAAGCATTGCAACATTCATAGACCGAGCCAGAACAGAGAACCGTTGATCTCCACACCATTGCCTGATCTACCATGGCAAAAGCTTGCAGCTGACCTGTGCGAGTTCAAAGGTCGTCACTACTTAATCGTGATAGACTATTTCTCCAGATGGCTCGAGATCCTAGATCTACCGAAGACAAACTCAGAAACAGTCATACAGAAACTGAAAAGCATCTTCACACGCTATGGTATTCCAGAGGAGCTCATGACAGATAACGGTCCTCAGTTCTCAGCCGAACAGTTCAGAAACTTTACTGCTGAGTATGACTTCCAGCATGTTACTTCAAGCCCTCATTTTCCACAATCCAACGGAATGGCTGAACGAGCTGTGAAGACGGCAAAGTGGATTCTCAAGCAAGACAACCCTCACCTTGCTCTCCTGAGTTACCGCTCAACACCAACAGAGCCAACTAGGCAGAGTCCCGCCAAGTTGCTAATGGGTCGAGAAATCCGTACAACACTTCCCGTACTCAAAGAGAGCTTGCGGCCAATGTGGCCAAATCTAGAGACTGTAAAGAAAAACGACGCAAAAGCAAAGCAGTCCTACGAGAAGTACTACAACCGCAGGTACTCCGCCAAGCCCCTACCACCACTCTCCATCGGTGACAAAGTCAGAGTGAAGATCGACGGAGAAAAGGCTTGGACAACACCAGCAACTGTGCAGCGCCAGGAGGCTGCACCGCGTTCCTTTACACTGGAGACGGAGCGAGGAGACACACCGCGACGGAACCGGCGCCACATCCGGCTGGTCAACCAGGAGCTGTCATCACCTCGAAAGATGGATGTTCCTCAGCCGACGGAGCAAGATGGACAGCATGAGCCAGCAGAGCTGGACGTACCCGCCGCCAGCGCTCCTGCTGACGTCCCTGATTCTCCTGAACACCCGACTCCGGTCGTCACCAGGTTTGGTCGGACTGTTAAGCCAAACCCAAGGTATGCTACTTAGTTGAGATGATGAACAAAAGGGCAGAATAAATCCCTTCTCATCTCAAGGGTCCGTGGTAGTCTACCCACACCCTTAGAAAAAAAAAAACAGGACATTGAAAAAAAAAAATGATAAAGAATTGTAAAAAAAAAAAAAAAAACTTGTGAAAAAACTGTTGTAAGAAAAAAAAAAAAACAAGAAACTTTTGGAAGAATTTTGTTTATTAAGTAATGACTGAGTTAAGTGAGTATACAAGAGAACGTATAGTTTAAAGTTTAATGCCAACAGCGAATGTTTGTATAGTGTATGTTTACTATACTTGAAAAGGGGGGGAGATGTCATGTATGGTTAAAGTTCAAGTGCATAATATTGCCAACTGCGCATGTGTGACGCAGCCCTGAGTCTCATGATGCACTACGCGCGAGACACTCATGTCAGTCAGCCTAGCAGTCTGTACGAGTCAGCGATGTCATGTTAAGTGTGTTCAATAAACACCATCGTTAGTAATACAATGTCGTCCGCGTCGCGTTACTTGATGATGTAAACGCCACAATATGCTTCACAAACTTTCAGGTTGCTGCATGTTTTAGTTTTGGAGTCAAACTCGGACAAATCCGCGATACAAATTATCCTGCGAGTGTTAACAGTCTTTAGTCAACAACAACAACAACAACACTCTTTCATGAATATTTTGTCGTGACCTTGGGTTTGCAGAAGTTCGGAATGAGAAGTAAAGATAAGTAAAGTCAATTGCAGGATTTCACGCGAATATTGCAAAATGCTATTTCATGTTTGTCCCACTGCTGACATTAAGTGCTCGTTAGCGCGTCACTGCGGGGCAGCTGCAGGTCTCAGAATTAACTCTTTCGACCTTAAAAGGCATAAACATCTCGTCTCATCTACTTGTTTATTATGGTAAAGACGATTTGAAGCGCTATAGCAAACATTTCGTGTTCAGGTTCAATCTGACGATTTCAGCAGTTATGAAACTACTGTCAGCCACCGTTTGAGAGTGGAGAGTACATGTTAGATTGGGAATGTACTAAATTAAAAGGCGTCCTGTGCAAATGTGCATTTGAACTAAACTGATATTTTGGTCTTAAAGGGTTTAGATTCTTTAGAAATCCCATCCCTTTGATTAGTGATTCATTTCTCTTTTGATAAGCAAAAGCTGCAAGAGGCTGGGCTATGAAGACAATACCCTTAGAATACAAAACACTTTCAATAACTACCAGTATTTTTATATATTTATTGATTTTTTCGGTCTTCAGTAAAGTAGAAAAACATCTGGATATTTGGAGGATAAACTACTACATCCAATGACTTGCTGAAATATCATCTTTCATCAAACATCTGTTCATTTTGACAGCAGTCAGATGGTATCACGTATCTGCAAATTGCAGCTGGGACGTGCAATGCTGAAATATCCATCACATAAAGTGTGTCTACTTCCGGCACAGTTATACGCCAAGAAACGCAGGGGACGTCTGGCCCGTTGCATACCTGGTAAGCTAGGCTAATGCTGCTTGCTAAAGCAACATGGAGAAAACCAGCGAGCCGTTCCGGATGCATATTCATGACACCAAACTATTTGAGAGGTGACGTGAGGAAGCATTCCGCATTCAGCACCACAGATGGGAAAATCACAGATAATGGTGAGGCTTTTAGCTGTGACTTAAAACGCAGCTGCCTTACAGCAACTTTAACTTGTCACTCAAGTGAAGCAGCAGAAGCAAAACAACTGAAGAGAACTGTGCAAAACCCTAAACACACACTCATACACACAAAAAGCGGTGATTGCAGTTGCAACACTCGTTTCTAGCACGTGTCCAAGTTGCAGCAGCTGTTATTTTCCGTGCATGTAGATGGCGCTCATATGCAAGCGCTGCAAGTCTGAAAAGTGCTGGCGCTATTGGATGATGTAAGCTGGACCTGATTTCAGGTTCTGCACGTAAGTGTTGCTATATGTCCTCGTGCAGACAGAAAAGCAATGACGTGTGCATTAAATGAGCGAGCGAGAAACGAACAAACACACACACTTGCCCACGCTCCCACCCAGACGCAGGTGTTCATATCCTACCAAACACATTATTTCCCACTTGATCAGCCAGAAAGATAATAGTATGTTGCTGTGCAAAGAGACTATAGATGAAGCCAACAACAATACATCTCCGTGCTTCCTGCCACGTAACATGTCATTATTCCAAACCTCTTTTCTCTCTCTTGCACTGTCATTTTCTCCTGTCAGGCAACATTTAACGTCCTTAGACCTGCAGCACCTGTTGCAAATCCCTTTTTACCATCTTTACTTTCTCTCACGTCAAACAAAGGGTTGATGTGCTAGTACAGCCTGGGAAAAGGGGCACAATTCAACATTTTAGCTGATAATAGTGCAAGAGAAAGGCAGAACAGGTCGTTGGTGAAGCGGCGATGCGGATTTCACCATTAGCTCTTGTGCACATATATGCATTTAAAAGCGCATGCAAACACTCACACATCGGCCTCCAAGCCTGTGGACACATATGAACTCCAATGACGAACCCCCTTACATGTAATAAAGGTCACAGGCACTCACTAACGGATGAACAAACAGGCGCGCTTCCACGCTCGGTCATGCATGCGCAAGCCAACTCCGGGCTTCATTTTCACCCAGGGAAATCAAGATGATCTGTGCTCCGGCTATGGCTTCACTTTGATGCTCAATTAACTCAGGCAGACCTGGCTAGCTGAGCCAATTATTAATTCAGCTTAGCAAGTGCATTGTGGCAGGCGCAGAAGTGATGCCATGGCTAGGAAACCGCAGACATGCTGCTCTCACTGTAGAGCCTGCACTGAATACATACCATTACCTTTGAATATGCAGCCTCTTAATTTTTGACAGTAGTGAATGCGGCCTGGTGCAGCTCTGTGCTTGTCCTCATCCCGTTCTGTGTTTTTCTTTTCTTCACACCTCTCTGTCACTTCTTGCTTTTGATGATTCCCGGTCTCTCACTCGGCCTCCCTGCTTCTTCCTCTTTTCACTCTTACTCCCCAACAAGCTCTTCATTTTCCACCTCTCCATATTTCACTCAAACCACATCTCCACCCATCGTTTTCACCATTTACCCCTTCCTGTGAATCCCCCTCTTCTCTCACCCACATCTCTAAGCCCCCCCTCGCACTTTTCTTTTTTATCACATCACTCATTTCCTTTCTCTTCCTTTTTTCCCCTCCCTTTCTTCCTTCCTTTGTTTTCCCTTGCACTGAAGACTGAAGGGAAGAAAGGATAATGGAGTAGGGGGAGAGGAGGTGGGCAGCGGGCTGACAGAGGGAGTCCCATCTGCAGTGAGCTCATTAGAAGACGGGAGGAGAATCGGAGGCAGAAACACACTAGTAGGCATCCACACAGGCCTCACACACACACACACAGACACTGTTGCTGGACTCATGCCAACACTGACACATCGCTACCTCCTCTCTCTCTCTCTCTCCTGCCTTCTTCCTGGTGCGCTCCTCAAAGTCCTGCTCTCATTAATCACTACAATATACAATACACAGCAATTGGCGAATGGTTTTACCTTTTACCACCCTTCAGTACTATGGGGCCATATATTTTTACTACATGTGGCATCAGTGGAAATCGAGCCATAAATCCAAAGCGCTGTTAAAGCCGGATAACTTTTCTTCTTCCCTTTCTTTTCTTTCTTTAACAGTGAAAGAAGGAGGGCTGCGATACATCACTGATAGGAAGATTAAACGCTGAAGGATACTTCAGAAGACTAAATCCCTAACTGCTGCCTGAGCTTGACCCTGCTTTTGCAGATGATGGCGTGATGCTAAGTGACAGATGATTCTGGGAATTGTCGACAGTGTCTTCAGCCTCAACACCTGTCTGCCAAGGCAGGGGGGGGGAAGGACCACCTAACTCCAAGTCACTGCACGTTCAAACAGGCGAGCTACGCCAGTTGCACGCTCCAGTTAATCCTGCAGTAATGTGACGTGTCCACCATCACCTCTAAACTACAAATATATTTTCTGGCTTTAATGTGAAGGTCAGCAGATGGTGAGGATACACCGACGGTGCTGGCCGGAAGGCTAAAACATTCCTTGTGCGGCATTCCAAGCGTGATCCCCCTTTGTGTCCATTCTCTCTGCAGTAAACTGTACTTTTTTTTAACTGATTCGTCCGACAGGAAAATTTGTCACGGCTTCCCCGTCCTCGCAAAGAGGCCAGAGGGTCAGCGACAAGCCGACATCCTTTGAGCTGCGAGGAATCCTGTGTCCTGCTCAAGGACTCTCCGGTGATGAAACGGGGCCTTGACGCCTGACCTTTTGGTTGAAGAATGGACTCGGCTAATAACGACACCACACTGAGTGCGTGATGAAGAGCCACCTAAATCATTCTTGATCAGTAGTGTCTACTGATCAAAGGTGAAAACGATATGTTGTAGGTTCACATACACGTGTTTGATGTGCAATAAGATCAAGTCATTAGGTGGTTGCTGATATCCTCCCAGGTGTTTGATGGAGGATTGCCCACAATTTCAAAACTGCAGTCTGAGGAGACAGACTGGTCCAGTGTATATTAGCTTGGCGTGAGGCTGGATGTAGAAAGTTGTCTAATTTACATTTTGCGTCTCCTTAGCTCACTTGCTAACGTTAGGAAAAATGACAGACCCCGCAGCTTCACTGTGAGGACTTGTGGAGTACTATGTGCAGTCACCAGGGCTAAGCTAAATACCTCCTGACCCCCACTAGGGGTCACCAAAGCATCATGGGGGGTAATGAGGCTTTTTTGAGTTTTTTTTTTTTTTCAGCGTAGTCTCAATTCCTGATTTGTGTTATGTTTGCAGAAAAAGTTTGCAAAATAAAACCAACATCCCTTCTTTGGAAATACATTGCCGGTGCAGTTCTTCTCTTTAAAGCTACTTTTTTAAATATGAGATGGGCTCATCGACCAACACTGTGCAGCATCACCGGCAGGGATGAATATATTCCTGATGGGGCAAGCTGCTAATGCATTTCATTCTCACTCTGATTAACAGAAGCAAAGGCAGCAATGTTAATCACATGGACACACCTAAGCATAAAGTACCACAATTAGAGTATTACCTGGACATGGCCTCATAAGCAGCCATGTTGGGTGCACTGCTCAGCACCCTTGAGGGAAAGAAGAGTGATATTACGGGTTTAATGGTCCATAACATGTATGTAATCTTGTAACAATTCCACAGTAATGGGAATACTGTAAAATTGTCCATTAGCAGTCTCACATCAGTGTCTTTTATGTCGTTAAACAAGCTCATAAGCATCTAGTCACCAACATAAGCATCAAGTCGGCTGATTGATGAGCACACTGAGGCTGTCAGTCAGCACCTCCCCTGTGTCCCTGCATATGCAATCAATGCAATTGGCAAGTATGGATCAAATGTCAGCCAGGTGCCCGAGGCTCATTCACAACGCATTTTAACGAACAAACAGAAGAAAACGTCAACATCACGCAGCAGATGACAGAGCTCAGAGACAAGTGTTTCATCTTGATGGTGCTTCGTGTTCTACAATTGTCTTGTCTGTTTCCTTTTCTTATTCTTTTACACGTGTAGCAATCGTAGATGGAAAGGACGTGAATAGACCTAGACGTACTCCTCTACCAAAGAAAATAGCTATTTTTGCGTGCTCGAGAAGAAAAGCGCCGTAACTAGAGCTTAATTTCATATCAGCCGATGACTAGGCTGCTAATAAAAGACACACAGTCAATACAACAGTAGCTGTTTTTTCACCTCATGTTGACAAATGAGCAGCATCAGATATTGCCTCTGGGCTTGTGTCACACCTCAAAGAGGTACCATATTTGCCACCGGGCCTCATAGCTCCTCTGGAGGAAAGCCATTTGTGCATTTCCAACAGCCATCTAATCTAATATTTAGGTTCTTAAACACAAATGAAAACAATGCACAATTGGGAAGACACAAAGCACTCTCACTAGTTTGAGAAACGTTTTGTATCTTGTGTCTGTCTTAAAATAATGAATGCACAGTGTGACACTTTGGGGAAGAACTTTTTGGCCTTGTCTACTTTGATGCAGAGGTCAAAGGTCAGGTTTCTCTACCAGGAGCAGATGCCGTGGACCTGGACCAGATTCAGGGTCTTGCTCACTGACAGGCGCTCCAGGTACAGCTGGTGTAGGACAGCCTCCCTGCTCACTGTCACATGAATTATGAAAATTCCTGGAACACGTGAAGCTAGAAGGGATGGAAACAGTCTCATGCCGCTGAAAGATTTCCGTCTTGTTATTAAGTGTAAGGCTGAAAGAAATTAGAAGATCAAATTTCATTTCTGACATGGAAATTGTACATTTTTTTTCAACGTCAGTATACCAGTTGGTATCTGTATGCTGAGGCATTACCACGCGCGCTGAACGGAGCTACTTCACAGCCTGGAAAGATGATTCTGACACGGATTCTTGACACCCGTACTTCAAATAAGACATTTGACAGGGGAGCTCCAGCCTCTCTTGATCTCAATCTTTGCTCATTTCACGTGTGAAGAACTGGCCTTGGGTGCAGCACGTTGTATCAGATCAGTCTCACGCACGGCAACATGAACGGCAAAGTTTGACAGTCACACAGCGGTGTTAGATCTGCTACGAGTGCACGAAACCACACCCCACTCTCCCTCTCGGACGGAAATCAAATTCATAACAGTTACAGTATTTTCAAATCCTCCCTGACCCTGCTCCGCCAGAGGGAGGATAACTATAATTCAAACTCTCCCCTCCCTTCATCAGCATTACTCTTTAAGGCAACAGCTCATCCCGGCAGCCCTTTGGACTGTCGTCAGCACTCCATCCTGTGGACGCCTGCCAGTAGCCCCTCCGTCCGATCAATAGGCACCGGCGGCTAGCTTTCCCCCCTTTGCTCTCTCTCTCTCCCGGCTACCACAGTATAAAGACTGTTCTGTTCTGCCGGCGCAGCATAGTGATTAGGCATTAGGCCTGCGCTGCTGTGTGAATTAGCTTAATCTGTGTCCGCGATGAAGGACGAGGCTTTTCATGCCCACTGGAGACATTCACTGGACATAAAAGAAGCTAATCTTTAGGAAATTTAGAGAGAGGATGGAGTGTGTGTCTGTGTCTGTGTGTGTGTGTGTGTGTGTGTGCGAGGGAGACACAGTTCCCACAGTGATAGGTCTTTTGTAATGCTGCTTATCCTTCAACAATAAATCTATTGAAGTTCCTGAAGATGTGTGGCTCGTGGGCAAGGAGAGTGTTTTACCGTCATCACTTAAAGTACTCGAAAAAGTGAATAACATGCTGGCTGAGGCAGACTGAGCAGCCGTTGTCTGTGGAGGAGAAAAAATCTATATCCCCCCATATTCCTGCACCAGAGGTCAGTTTGAGGGGAATTAGAGGGGATTGTGTTCTGCTTGTTATATGGTTGCTCACCTGCCCACAGAGGAGGCTGCCTGCAGACCAGCTCACCTGCCCACAGAGGAGGCTGCCTGCAGACCTGCAAATCTCAAAGTTCTGTAGTTTCGGAGCAACGCAGACCAAAAGGCAGGGGGGTTTACACTAACCCTGTCTGTACGACTGTCCATCACATCACTTGCCCAAGTGACATGCAGTAGGCTGAACATGGACCCACAGCATGCCTAACAGCAGCCGAGCCCCCCTCCTCCTCCTCCTCCTCTCCTCCAAATCATCTGCTGGATATATTGTACGTCCTTGACAAACTGCCAGCGCACAATCCCCCTCCTGCAAATGCCTATTGATCACAGCTCAAGTACAGCTGTGGGAAACATATTGAGTCTTACCCACACTCCTATCCTTGTGTCACCCCTCATGCTTCCGAACCTCACAGACAAAAGGCAGTTCCATGCAAACTTAATGGATATCAGCGGAAGATGAGACTCGTAAGCAATACACTGTACTATAATGCCTGAGGCACAGAATGTGGCCCAGTAATAAGTCAAATACCATGCTACACCATGACATCATGTCCAGATATGTTTAAGGACGTAACAAGTTAACTTCCGTTTGTGGATGGAGTCATCAAAGCAAAATCATCTGGCGAGGAAGAGCAGCCATACCCCTTTTGTTTAAAGCTGCTTCTCACACCTTCGGAACACTTTTACGCACAACCAGCGTTTAATTTGGGTCAGCAGTCAGCTGGGGCCAAATATCGGTTGTGTGCTGGGTGATCTGAGCACAGTTTCTGAGACAGGCTTCGCAGCGGGCTTGTTACCAAAAAGCAGGGCATCATTTGTGAACCAGCGGCTTCCCGAAAACCATCCAACACGCATGATCCACAAGTCATGTTCAGATTTCCTGCTCAGCTCCAAACTGCATGACCACGTCCTGTGTGGACCACAAAAGCAGGCGTCTTGAAGAGCTGTCACCTTCTCCCGCTCTGCCTACATATTAAGTCTACAGCTGGGAAAGCAACGCAATGACTTACCGAAATGTGATCCTGGCCACTGCCAGCGACCGGCTTCCCCTTGTTTCCCTTCTGCCTCCTGGTCCGCCTCTCTTTCAAGTCAATCCGCAGCGCGCTTAGATCAGATCAGAACAGAGCGGTGCGCCTTTTCGCTGCGTCCTGCGTCCAGAGTTGCAGGGGATGGAGCGACCATTTGCCGGTATGCTGGGCCGGGGGTGCGAAGCTGAGGCATCCGCGGGCAGGAGGAGAAGGACGAGGGAGAGACGGAGGAGAGGAAGTGGCGAGGCGCTGGGTACGAAAGCGAGAGAGAAAGACGAAGAGAGAGAGAGAGATGGAGAGGGAGGGAGAGAGAGCGGAGCAGCAAAGCACTGCAGCGACGAGGAGGCAACACCACCGGAGAGGAGGCAGACAGCCCTCTCTCGTGCTCATCCACACACGTGCGCGCGCACGCGCAGCATCGCCGGCATACAAGGATATGGAGCGCCATCTTCAGGTGACATGTGGGAAGCTGGGAGTTGTCTCACGCACTGAATGTGTGTCACATGTGCAAATTCACATTGCGATCTCTTTGCTTCTTTTTTTTTAATATTGACAGACGTCAGTGTCTCCGGTTCCAATTCAGCAGCCCAGCAAGCTGTGCGCTGCGCTTCGTGTCAGTATCTTGTAGAAGGGCATCAATGGCATCAATTAGTCCCTTGGAACAACCCCCATCCACACACACACCGGCACATAAGCATTCATTTATTCCCTTGGGACCCTCACCTTTACCATGACCACGTATCTAAGCCCAACTCTTACCCTCAGCTGAAGCTGAACCCTTCTCCAAAACTGAGTGGAAATCCTAAAACTCAGTTTGATCTTCTGTGGATGGGCTTTTTGTTCCCAAATGAGAGATGAGTCCCCGTTTCTGACTGTGTGAACAGATTTCTCCACTCACCACCACCACCTCCAATGTTGTTGTTGTAACTCCCCATCCCCCCACTCCCACCTCCTGCACATGCACACTCCATGGCAACCAGATCCCCGTTGGCTCACGATGATGATGATATTACCTGACCTGTACTCCATCATCTTTCCAACCCCCAGTTCCCTTCACTTTTCACACACACACACACACACACACACACACACACACACACACACACACACACACACTCACACACACACCTGGATTTCCAACGTGAAGAACTGCTGAGTATTTCAGATGCCTGTGTGGATGTGCCATAAGTTCTGCACAGTCAGTTCTGCCGGCTGGAACGGAGTGAGGAATTATTTTATTATTCGAATTTGTCTCTCCTTGCACATTAAAATATCTTCATTATGTTGAAATATGACCACTGTGCACACTGTGTCTTCTGTCTCCTCTTTTTTAACTTGACTGTCCCAAGATGATCTTTTCTACTTTAATCAAATACTTTCTCTCACATTTTACGCTTTATATTATCACTTCTTATCAAAAATGACAAATGATGAATAAATCAGTGCTGATTTGTTTTGTGGCATGAAGTGACCTCCTTTTGTTTGATTAGATACTTCTATTAATATCTCAACATGAATGTGGTATTGATTCTGTTATGTAGCACCATGGCACTATTAATAAGTAAGGCCAGTAACCTTTTGTCCGTTTACTTGGTATGATTAGTTTATTTCAGAAAACACAATTTTAATGTGTGTGAAAATATTTGTATTGTTCTTCATCTAAAGTGCATATTTACTGCCCAATTAGTTTGCTGCATTTGATAAGATGTGATTAAGGTGGTGGGATAGAAGAACTGCTGCAGAGGTAAAAACAAAAAACAAACAAACAAAAAAAAAAACCCAACAAAAAAACCCCAGAAATATAATGATGTGCTGTGGGATGCTGCATAAGCAACCAGAAACTGTCTCTTTAATGTATTTGTACACACTAAAAAAGGTTTGAGAGAAAGCCTCAGTAAATAGATACATACATATGGGATGGGAGAACATGAAATTGCACTAATTTTGGTTTCTAATTAGTAACACTGATACCCTCCCTGAATGCAGACTCATCTCCACTCTTTACATTCTGCCATGTCACCTTTACGCTAACTTGTACACACAGTTAAGAGCAGTAGTGGTGCTGTATGTGCCATGTGTGTCAAGTGTGCATCACATGAGTTAAACAAAGGGTTAGCTATCAGAGGTAAATCACCTGACCGCAGCTACACTGTGATACATCAACGCATGCAACACACTGACTGTTTTTTCCTACTTTCAATAACATCAGTAGTTTCATTTCTATAAATTCAGTGAAAGAAACAGCTGTGTGTCTGGAATAAAGAGCACAATCAGAGATAGTCAGTCCCACATACAGAAACCCAAATGTCACCAGACCCTTTCTGTATTTATGGCACGCACAGGTGTAGATATTGAAGGATACTAGGGTGAATGAACACATACTCTCAGCTCACATATGTATTTCTGCAGCTTTAAAGACATTTTACAGTCAAAGCTGGCCGGATTCAGACTTAGTTTGCGAAGTAGATGGTGCAGTCAACACTGCATCAAAAAGTCAAGCGTGGTCTGACCCAGACTGGGAAAAAAAGACTAAACTGAATCGTTTACAACAACCCTCAGCTTGAGATTTGTAATTACATCAAGTACACTTGCAAATCACCGATTCACCTCTCATCATCTTCATCCCACAGCTATGCCAAACAGAGAGAGGGAGCGAGACGACGTTCGATCCTCTTCCAGCGGATAGAATCACAAACAGTAGCCATGGCCTTGAAATTGTGCTGTTTGTTTCAAAATGTTTTCAAAATGCACACTTAAATTAGTGTTTATTTGACTTCAAATAGTCAAGTGAAGTCAAGTCAAGTGAACTGATGTTCACTTTATTTAAGAACTAGTTATATTCATACAGCATAATGTGAGAGCAGTTTCTCATCTGCTCTTCTTTTTACTTGAAATAGATCAGTTTGTGTGTTTTGACATGTTACAACTTTCTCAAAGTATAGCACACTGAGAAGATTTTTTTTAATTCAGCTGTCTTTGTGTACACTGACATCTTCAGCATACTGGTAACTTACTATAATTAAACGATGAATCAATTTTTGTGTACAAAAAAATAACATGTTTACCAGTTGAATCTCTGGCTCTCAACTATAATTCATTATCACTGCTCGTCCATCTTTCGGTGTCATTCATTCACAGCAGGAGGTTTTGCAGTCTGCCGTTTTTCTTTTTGTTTGCTTTTGTAATTGCTTGTGTTTGTTGTTTTCATCTTGCACATATGGACAAAACCGACATATTTCAATGATTATTCCATCATCCTGTATTGGAATAGCATTACAGCCAAGAGGGAATTTGAGAGACAAACTAAAATCTCTCCCATATTGCAGATGAACTGAGTTTATTCTTTTGCATATCCCTGCCTGCTGTTTACCAGCCTGTTTACAGACTGGGAAGTGATTTCTTACAAGTTTGATAAAAGCCAGAGAAAATAAAGAGAAAAGTGAGTGAGGTCAATTTGAGTTGTATCCACTAAAGTAATTGTTTCAACATCTGTAACTGAAGGTTTTATGATTTTCTTATATTAAAAGTATCTTAATTTAATTGTTCCACCTCTGTTATGTTCACTTCTTCAGCTCTTTGCACATCATGCACAGCATTTAGGGGTGTGTGTGTGCACATGCATGTCCGAAGAACAACCACTAGATGGTACCACTAAGCTGAGACTTGAGACTACGACCTGTTTTCAAATCAGTTGATAAAACCGTCCAGATTTTAAGCACAAATAAATGGAACAAATAGCAAGGAACAAATTTGCTCCATGCTGTAATAAACTAAACACTGTCATAAAAAGCTCATTCCCTCGATATTTTTTATATGAAGTCCTGTATAATTTTTCCCCCTTTCAGCTGCCACATTGCAGAGTCACTTCATTGGCATGCCTGTGATGATTTTTTTCTTAAATCCACAAAACAATTTTCACTATAATGGTCACTAAATGACTGGAAAAACTGCGACAGAGAACCAAATGTAATGTGCGGTGAAGTCCCCTCCTTGGTGCAAATCATTGGTTACAGTGTCGTATTGCTCCATGTTTATATAACAGCTTTCATCAATGACCTTGATTCCTTTTGGAAAAACACACCGGGTCACTCCAGACTCCAAACACACTCACACCCATAAGATGGAACTTCCATCCGATGCCAGCCTGCATTTGACAATGGATATGCAAAAACTGACAAAACAAGTCACAGTGCATTACCGTCCTTTCACACAACATTTACACCAAAATGTGGGGAAAGATCATGTTACAGCATCTGGTGAGGAAAACAAAAGTGGGTTTATTCATGCATGGGTGGCTCACAGGCTAGCAGGTTTTCACCATGTGGATTGTGAGGTACAGACGAACAGTTTCATACAGCAAGACAACGCACCTTTTGACTTGATGACCTTGAAAGGGACGCCAGAACAAAGATGGTATGTGCTGAGTCATGAGCGTGATTTGTGCAAGTTTGGCATCACTTTGAACTTAGTTCAGACTCATAAATCAAAAATATAAGGTTTGAAGAGAAAATGCAGTTTGTTTTTGGCATCAGGACATGTGTCTGGCCCAGAGCGAGATCACCAACAGTCCCCCTTCAGGGCCCGTAACAACAGAGCGTACAGGTGGATCCCGGAGAGGTGGAGGGATGAAAAAAAAATCATTCAGCACGGAAGCGAAGCTGAAGCCGTGAAGAAGCAGGAGCGACGACAGCAGGAAGCATTAGAGGGCAAGTAGGCACAGGGTTGCATATTAGGCAGCTTATTAGGGAGGAGTCTTCTTAAGTATATCAACTTCTGCCAAAGACACTAAGAGGAAAAAAAGACGCAGCAAACTGCAAGGACAAGCCCAAAGGATACTTTTACAGTAGACTGCCAGGGTAGGATAGGGTTGAGGTCAGTCCACTGTGCAGGCCAGGAAAAAGTTTTTCAACACCAAACTGGGAAAACCATTTCTTTTTGAACCTGGCTTTGTGTGTGTGTGTGTGCTACACAGATGCAGTATAAGTTCAATATATATAAGGTAATCCGTAACTTAATGGTCATAAAGGTCAGAATCATATGCACACATATGAGGAGCTTGTTGATCTTCTGTTAAAACTGTGACAGATGCAAAGAGCGTGCTCGGATAAAACACAGACGAAATAGAGATATCTTCCACTTAGTTTACGGGAATACGGCCCGAAAAACAGGACACAACTTCTCCAAGAATGGGCGTGCGATGTTACACAAGTTCAGCCAAATTCCCCTTTTTCTTAAATTCCCTTTTTAAATTCACAGCCCAAACGTATGTCAAAACCTTTCCATTCATAAAATGTGTTGCAACTCAGTTTACGGGAAATTACTTCAGTAATGTAGTTTTCATTCAGCGATATTAAGCAACAGACTATTCCAGGATGTGTTTTAAAGTCACACCCTCATATCTGCCTGTGACTGTGAAGAGCTGCAGAGTGTTTGGGTGTGAGCCCAAAACTAATCTTGACTGCCAGAGTAAAACTGATCAAATGACTAAATCTGTCATGTTTCCTATGTGAGTGGGAAAACCATTTTCAGTTTCAGAGATAGAGTAAGAACCACATGAGGCCATCAGTAATGCTTCATACATTAAAAAGGTGACAAAAGGGACTGAATAAAACATGTAACAAGTCACATAATATTCAAGTGCACAGGCCATATGTTATTACCTGCTACTAATTTCCTGAAATGATCAAATGTGCAACAGGAAGACATCCAGTTAGCATGTAGCCTCATTATACATCAAACAATAAGAGGGGTGGGCCAGCTAACAAAGAAAGGAGACACACAAAACTGGCAATAATGGACTGATTTTTATTAAAGAGAGTAACAGTAATAAATACAGTGATCATAATGCTTTCCTTCTGTGACAATTTGGCATGGAAGTGAATGATAAGGGGTTATTTTAACCTTAATGTTCAGTCATTGGGAATGATCCACAGCTTTGAAAATAAACTGACTTACTAAAATGATTTAACATGAGATGGAGCATTATTTTAGTCTTACTCCACCCTGCACCTGCTGGTCTTTTTTTATAATGTATAATATAGTATTATTGATGTTAGGTGACTGACGTTAGAGTCACAGATAAAACAATCCACACTCTCCAGTGTATTACAACACAGGGAGAAAACAAGAAACAAAAATAAACCCACACGGCCATATGGTCTTTGTGGACCGGCTCTAACAAGCTAGATATTGTAATGACACAAAGGGAAAGCAAATCACAAATCTGTAATGTGCGATCATTCACTGTCTGTGTCAGACGTCTAACCTGTTCTTTTTTTTCTCTCACTCATTGAAACCCTCCTCCATTCCCACAGAACATTTCCTCCCAACATTTTCAAAGATCCGTTTCAAATCAGCAGCTGTCCCACCGCTTGCGTCAAGTCGTCTGGTTTCAGAAAAATCCAAACCAGATCCTTGTTGTCCTCAAAAACTGGATTATTATTATTCAAAAAGACATTTCTGGAGGATTTTCAGTCTGTGTTTTGATGTTTTCCCTGCACAGCAATCATCCCTGCGAAAAAGTAACGAATGACCTCAAGGCAAAACGCAACCTGAGAGTGAGCGCAGCACTTGTTAGTATCTTTTGAACAATAACGGTCGTTCGCGGGGCTTCATGCACCTCGCTGACATGCATCCGTAACAATGCTGAGGGATACAAAAAAAAAATGGAAAGCATGTATCAGCACACAGGTGATGCACAAACAGTCACAGTGAGAAATGTAATAACGTTGCCACCTTTAATGTTCTGTGTCACAGTACACCCCACACACCACACATAGTTTGTAAGTGAATCACAACGCCGCAGGAAACAAGAGGAATCTTGCTGGGAACCATCATCTGTGTGTTTGATTGCCGTTGTCATGTTAACCTGATCACGTTCCGGGTCCCACGATGCAATGCTTCCAGGCACCGCTGTCATAATCTGATGGATGCCTTTAATTACCGAGAGCCCCGACGCTGCAACACACAAGCGGACGCACACACACACACATACATTTTAATACTTTTATTAATGTGCAGACAAAACAAGCTGGCAGAACACCAAAACTAGATGACACAAACTCTGTTCTGTGTACAAACTAATGTAATGTTTGCACACCTACACCTAGACTTAATTCAGTGATACAGGCAGCAGCACTTTCGCCAAAAAACAGGGTGGAATGTAACTACTCAAGTACTGCACTTAGTATACATTTATAATTTAATAATACTTGTACTTAATTTAAATTTTTTTGATCAAGGTATTTTTTACCAACAATGCAAAAAAAGACATAGATACTAATAATAAAGGAATATAGAATGAGAGCAAACTCGCCCCTCAACACAAGAACGGCCAGACCAGTCAAAAAACAAATAGATAAATTAGATTCATAGTCATACATGATATTTGAGTGCTGTGTATATAGTGGCGCATAGTGTACTTGGTCTAATAATCTAATCTATCTTTAGTCCAGTAGAGACGGTGACAGTAAGCTTAAATTTAACAATGTGCCTGAGTCAATGACGTACGTGTTCTTCAATATCTTTTTCCAAAGAGTCCAAAGCTGCAAGATTATGGACATTAAGTAGCTCATAGGTTTTCCTTACGGACAGTTTTCCATCTCTGTTACACCCGAGAACAGAATCCAAGAGGGACGGGAGGGGAAACAGCTGGAATGAGAGGCCATAAAGCTTCTGAGCTGCGAATATCTGCAAACGTGTGCCCTAGGAATGTCAGATTTGTGTTCAAAAGAGGGATGAACATATGGTTTTTTGCTAACGGTGCAGCGAGCGGAGGGCCATTAAGTTTGAAATGACATTTAAACTGGTAGCACATCTTAATAGTGTACTGTACCATAGGATCTGATGTGAAGCTGGCCATAGATTACGATAGTGGCAATTTAGCATATAATATTGAGGAAGGAGGCAACTGATTGGATGCCGTCTCCATAATTACCCAGCTGGCTGTAATGTCTTTTCTTATCCAGTAACATTACTTTGTTTCCATTGTATGCAACTTTATACTTACATGTTATTGTGCTTTTAAGCACAATAACATGTTAACTTTTCAGATAACAACTTTTTCATACTCCCCCTGTCCAGTTCAACTCATGCAAACATCTCCACTTTTGGTGATGCTGAATTTGAATGTTTCTGATAAACTGAAGGATTAAGTGTTCCTTTACGGTTAGAGATAATCCCAGACTTCTAAATCGAAGTAAACTGTTTAAAGGAATGTTCTATAATCTATTTGCACAGCAGCTATTCAGAATATGCAGCAAGGAAGTGAGGTCCATGTGTTTGATTTCAGTGTTCGCAGATGCAATTGTCAGTAAAAAATGATCATGCCATCATTGTGTGCACGGTTCTTAAACATTGTGCTGAAATTGTTTATGTGAGTCTCTGTGCCTCAGCTGCTGATGCTAGAAGAAGATAATATTTCGGGTGGATAATATACGGGGTGTGAAAGCCAGAAACACTTTTCTTTCTTAGTTCACTCAGAACTGACACAGGACAAAGAAATGTGAGATTTTAACCAGTTAAACAGACTGAATGGCTTTTCATCTACAGTGGTAGTGGCAAACTGTGACTCATGTGCAGTCCAGATGTGAACTCAGAAATGATACCAATAGCTTGCGTCATGTTTATGTCCCAGATGTGAAGATGTGATGCTTCGCTCCTGTCAAGTTGCTCTTACGGGCAAACGTGACAGCTACAGATTAGCACCTCATCAAATGTTTGATCTCACCAAGATCTTTTTGTTGCGCACTTGACAATGTCCTCTCTAATTGCTTTGCATCTATATTTTCTATGTCTCCTTGGCCATGTCGATACTGAGGGTGGGATAAGTAAGTGACTGTCAATAAGCTGTATGACATACAGTTTATCACAATGGGAGCTCACACCAGGTCAAATCTCGCAGCATAGCCTTCTGACAATTAGAGCTCCAGTGAGTGTTTTGACACGCTGCTTGTACATTTTGCTAACCAACCTACTAAAGAATGTTATCACAAGTTATTCCAGTTGCCTCAGGCAATCACTGAAGGTCTGTTGGTCAGGCGGTTTTCCTTGCAGATGTTGATGGATTTATGCACCTTGTCCTGCTTGAAGTTAAAACAGCCTTTGGACACTGTACTCCTGTGTCGTCTTTTCTACAGGCTCCTATTGATCAGTCAAACCACTAGTTCCTTTTCACTGAATGCACGGCTGCTCTTGCTACTAAATCTCAATGATGCCAGTAGGCTGCATGCATTGCTATTGCAATAACAATGACACTGTTAACCAGCTATTTATTGTTTTATTTTACTTTTCAGAGCTGTTATCTTTAAGTGCATAGGTGTAGTCCTAGACTGGCAGACACACTTGTTTCAATTGCTCCAAAGGACAAATTTGACTAAGACTAAAGGTGACTGAACATTTGTCATCGGTGCACCTTAATGATGAAGCAACTGATTAAAAAAAAAACAACGCATGTTCATCCACTGTAATTCTGCATTTTCTTTCTTTTTTTTTTTTTTTTAGAAATGGGGATAAAATACACAAGGACAAACAGAGGAAAAACAGGCTGATGTGCAGAACCTGGAATGATATATGACTGTGAAATAATACCACAATAATTTCAATAATAATCATCATCTGTTAAATATGAGTGTGTGATTATACATATCATTGTGAGTACGGGAGTGGTTGTTACCTGGATGTGAGTCCAGAAGTAGTGATGGTCTTAGATTAGGTAGAGCATGTGTGTGAATTTTTTTTTGTGTGTGTGTGTGTGTGTGTGTGTGTGTGTGTGTGTGTTTGGATGTTTGTATGAGAGAAAATTATAATTAAATTATAATGATTATCACCATGTTTGGGTAATTATTTTTAAATCCAGGTTGTTTAGACAGGTATCTACTTCTGATTGGTTGGGTTCATGCTGTGAGGAGTGTGGGTTGCTGTAAAAATTTTAGACATTATTTAGATACTGTGGATTCTCAGTAATAGTATCTGTATAAATTAGGTATGGATGGAACCAACGCCCAGACATTTGGATGATTAAGTTGATTGGTGTCCTTGAAACTGGTTTGTATTTCAGAAAGTGCTGAAATACCTGGGAAGTCAGACTGCTGTCAGAGGAACTCTTCCAGAAAGTAAGCAAAGGACATTTTTCAGTGGTGGAAGAAGTATTCTGATGTTTAACTCAAGTAAAAGCAGCAACGCCACACAATGAAAACACTCCTCTGCAAATAAAAGTCATGCATTCATAAAATAAAATAAAATATTATCAGCAACATTAATTAAAATATCAAAAGCAAAAGTCGTCATTCTGCAGTAAAATGCTCCCGGTCAGTGTTCAATATCTGATGTTTTTGGATTAATATCGCTGCTGCATTCATATGCATATTCCAGCTAATCCAAGAGGGTTGTTAAATAACTTTAAGTTTAGCTATTTTAAGAAGCGGGAGAACTTTCTCAACCCATAAAGGAACAGTTAATCCTTCAGTTTGTCGCTCCTTCGCTCCATCCTTCACTGGACATGAAGGGTATGAAAAATTGAACAGTAACTGGTATCTGAAGCTGTCACACAAATATAGAGCAGTAAAAAGCACAATATATGTCTCTGAATTATGTCCGAGTAGAAATATAAAGTTGCATAACATGAAAATGTAGTGCCAATGCTAAAGTACAGTGCTTGAGTAAGTCTATTTAGTTCCATTCCACCACTGGCATTTTAAGTCATCGCCAACAACACAGACACTTTTCTGGATGTCATAGATCCACAAACTCAACTGCACCCTAAGAAATAACATACACTGTTTATGTGACACATGGTGTGCTGTCCTGTCACTCTTCCACTGCCCAACACGTATCAACCAGTGACAGAATCAGTGTCAGAAATCCCTGGACATGGACTAACTCCCGATTAAGATAAGGAACAATTTGAGGTCTAACCACTATGAGACCTGGTGGGCAGTGAGAATGAATGAATGAGTGAATGAATGAATGAAACTGCCACTGAGTGGAAGGGGGCAGGTTTAGAGAGATGAGTGTGTGATAAGAGGATTCAGACCAGCACAAAAGCTCTGAGTGGCTAACACTCTGCCCTGGTGCTGTTTTCATGTATACAGCAGCACCTTCGCGTGTGTGTGGTATAGGCAGGGTTTTTGAAACAGAGCCTCTGAATGAATGAATGAATGGCTCCATGTATTTATACGGATCTAACACATGTTAAAAACTGCCCAGCACATGAGCCACAGAACAGCAGTCTCCATCGATCACAACAAACCGAGGTCAGCAAGGATCACCTGCAGGGTTAACTGTCAGGTTTTTTACACGTGAATTCATCTGACAGTAAAGTGAAACCTCTGCTAGTGAGGACGGAAGTAAAATCACATGCTGCGGTTGCACAGCTGCGTTGCGCAGGACGTGGGGCAGAAGTGCAATCCCTGCGCTCCGAGGCCACCACAAACGCCGCAGCAGCGAGAGGAAGGCCGCGTGCGTTCCCAGCGCAAAGCCATAATAAACCCGAGCACCTGAGCAGCGATGAGGACACGTGCGAGGTCCCCAGCTCCAGCCCGCGGTGAATATGAATGAAGAATGACCAATGGTGAGTACGGAAAACGTGCTGCGTCGAAGTTCGCTCAAGTGGCCCGAAGCGGTGACGCACTGAATTCAGCTGACATTAAACCCACCGGGCTCCCACCGAACGAAAGCCGAAGTCGGCTCGGGGTCCGTGTGCGTGTCGTGAAAGCGCACACGCAGAGCCCGGACGAGGCAAAGCAGCGCACGGAGGCGTTTTTCGAAACTCACCGGGAGCCGAGCACACGCGCGTCCGTCCTCCTGGCTTCTCCGCCGAGCGACTGGCTCATTAACACGATGCCGAGGAGACTTTAAAGCTTTTCCAAGCGGGGGAATTCCGCGTAAATGGTTTCCAGTCAGAAGGAAACTGAAATAGGTTTGAGGATTTACGGGAATTGGCTTCTGGTTTACAGGAACTGATGGGTGCTACTGCTGGGAACTCAATCAGCGCAGATATGAACAGATTGCCATAACTACAGAATAACCTCTTTCAGGGTGTTACAGTCGCATATTATTGGATTTTAACCGCTGATGCATTCACGTGTATGCAACATTATAACCTTATGGTTGGCCATAGTGTTGCTACTCCAATCACTATATATAATGTGGGTTAATTTAATATTTAACTGTGCACCATATCTTGTACAAATATGTGCTATGATGTTAAAGTAGTTACTAAAGCTTCAGAGTAAAAAGTGCACTAGCCCCCTCTGACAGGTAGTGAAGTTCAAAGTGACACTGAATTGAAATATTGGAGTAAACTACAAGTACTTTATAATAATAATGATAGACTTAGTTACTTTCTTTGACTTAATCCACATGTGGCTTTAGGTCACTCCTGTAGGCTTCTTGTTGCAGTGGACTTAATCTAACCGTGGTGGCAGGGATGTTGCGGGGTCACACTCCCTCATTGGAGTTCCTCACATGTAAAATGTTGAGCTGTTTTACATGTTTTGGGTCAGGTAACCGACCTCTCCGTCTCCCTCCCTCTCCTGCGTCCCTCACGCTGTGTCCATAAACCCTCAGCCTCTTCTTTGCATCAGTCTTCTTGCTCTTCTGCTGCTACCTCTATCTCTGTCCTGCGACAGCAATAGGCCTCCCGAAGAAGTCCGAGACGATTACATGGCAATCGTGCAAACTGATCTCGACAACACAGTAAGTAAGACACCATTTATGCTTATTTACGTGTTTGTTTGCCATCATCAGGCATGAGGCAAGGATTACAGCTAGCAGCACGAGGGATCAGTCGCATCTAATGTAGAACAAGGACAGACTCACAATCATTCCTCTTATGAAATGAAAGGAGGAGCTGGAAATAAACAGACAAGATGTCATGCAAAAGAATCTGCAATGTAATATTAGGTAATAGATGTTAATCAGATTTGTTTTTATTCCCAGCGCGGTCAGATTGAACTTTAATCTCTCGCTTTGTTTTGTTATTTATTTTTTTAATCTCTTGCTGCCACGTTATGAAAGGCGCAGCCAGTCATACAAGGAAACTAAAGCAAAACCAAGAAAGCTGGTTCGTATGTTTACATGTAGACGGGGGGGAAAAAAAACCCTTCAAAACGACCTAAATGGATTCTTTAAAAGCAGCAAAGTGTTTCCTCAAACATAAACGAAAGCTCAGATTTGAATGACACTGTTAAAGTTTCGCTTGTATTCCTAATATCTGCCACTGCAATGCTTTCATTCATTCAAGAGAGGAAGTATCGCAACCTTGCTGCAAAACTCATCCTGCCCAGAACTGAAACACAAGCTTCATAGCTGCACATCAAGCAACACGGTGAGTAACAATTCTGCATTGTGGTTCGGCTAAAATGGATGTCCTTTCTTTTTTTATTCAGTGATTTGCTTGCTGTATCGTTGAGTAGTGCTTGAAACATTACACAGAGTGACCATAAAAGCAGAGACCCTGCCCCCTGCTCTTCATACACAGATATATGCAAAGGCAACTCTATTTTCAAAAAAGTCTTTACACACAAGCAGGTAAAACAACATTCAACACCACTGACCAGCAAGGAGCACCCACTCATCATTTGATACCATTTTCCGCACAGCCAGATGTTACCGTCCTGATGCACAGCAGCTGTTAAGCAGGTGCTCGACGGCGCTACTGAACGTGGGTCCCAGTGCTTGTGGTCACCGTGCGAGCCAAATGTTACAAATGACTGATATACTTCTATTCTGCAGCATGTTGTGGGAACCTTGCACAACCTCACCTGCAAAATGAAGAGTCTAAGGCTTCCCCACACAGCCGGAGTGACCACGTCTGTCCTAAACTCAATACGTTGCCTTTGTCCCGAGAGACCGGTAAGTGTCGGCACATAAATCTGAAAACGTGCACTCTTTTTTGTGTGTGTGTGTTTTCTAATGAAGCTTTGGAAGGGGCAGCAGCGAGGTGACCGACTTAAGACACTAACTCTCTCTGAGATGTTGGCATGTTTTCGTTGAAAAAGTCAGTGGAATGTTGGCAGGCCGCAGTGTGTGGGTGACTCACTGAGAGGTTACATAGCCCATCGACTGTGTGAGTGTATCCAAACATGAGTTTATTTGTTTCTTTACACAAGTTCGCTTGGCGCCACGCAGCGGAAAAACTACGGCAGAAAATGTATGTGTGGAATCTGATATTCACACCGTGCTTCCCTGTGTACTGCAAGGAGCAAACATTTGTGAAGAGACGTTTGGTAGCGAGGACTAGAAGTGAGCACAAGTCACGTGGGTGCATTATGGTTTCTCTGGCTTCAGGTGTCTATCCGAGTCACACTGAAATAATATAAACTGAGACATCTGGTAATTCTAAAGCTCAGAAGTGTATATTTTCACATTTACTTATTTGTTAGTGCAGTAATATGCAGTGCAAATAAAACAAGTTGGAATTTAATGAGTATCTTCCCAAAATATTAACACATATATATAATATATGCTGGGTCTGTGTAGTAATATCCATTAATAATAATATAATAATAGTAATATCCTTATACATGTGTTCACAAAGTGGTGAAGCTCGCTCCTCGCTTGTGAATGACTGAACCTTTCCAGGATGCTCCTTTCATACCCAATCATGATTCTATCACCTGTTACCAATCAACCTGTTTACCTGTGGAATGTTCCAAACAGGTGTATTTGGAGCGTTCCACAACTTTCCCAGTCTTTTGTTGCTCCTGTCCCAATGTGATGCAGAAACGTGTTGCTGCATCAAATTCGGAAAGGACCTATTTACAAAAATCAACGAAGCTGATGAGGTTGAACAATAATGTATTGTCTTTGTACTGTTTTCATTTGCGTATAAGTCAAAAAGGATTAGCAAATGATCACAATCTGTTCCATTCATGCTTGACACAATGTCCCGACTTCTTTGGAACTGGTGTTGTAGGATCAGGATCAGATTTGATGATTCAGGCTCATAGTTCAGGTCTGAGTCATGCAGCAGAGCAAACCGGGACTCTTTGTTCTAGAGATCATTACCTCTGTCATTACCGGGCTCTTTCGAGCCTCGTCGGAGCAGCACAGGTTTAGAATACCGGCTCACACTGCGACATGGTTGGGTTTGAACCTTTTAAAGCCTGCCCCTTGGTTTTGGTCAAACTTCCTGTACTTTGAACCCCATATACAGCAGGAGCAGCATGGTATTATGTGATTACAGTCAGGTCAGATTTTGAAAGACAGTGGAGTGAGCCTTGTTTCACTTTATGTTGATAAGGGATTATTACGTATACACTCTATAATTTAGCATTATACCTAACCTGTTCATGAGATTAAATGACTGAACTCAGTACTATTTTACACACTGTGTTTGTTACTTCTATTGACTAGACTAAAGAACCCAATGTGAGGTCGAAGAGGAGGAGGGCAACAACGAGACAAAGGAGGAACGAGCAGAAAAAAAGCAAGAGGGCGACTAACAAACTTTGCAAAGCCAAGGCAATCCTGTCTGCCATGACTGAATGCTACCAGATGCTGAATACTATATTAATGGTCACCTGAGGACAAACTCCTGCACAAAAAGCAAACAAAAAACTTGCACATCCTGCCTGTAACATGTAGTCCTTCATTGGATTATGCAAGAGAAAGCAGCTTCCACTTCATTTAAGCTATTCTGTCAAGTACCAGTATATCCCTCCTGCAGCTGTGTTTTGGTGTTGTACGACTACTGACTCTTCCCCTAAGTTTCCAAGCTATACAGAAACAAGCTATTAAGCCAAATGCAGAAGAACGTTCCAGTGCCGCCCAACAAACTGGAAGCAACACACTGTGCTTAGTGCCACCTGTGGGCTGCACATACCACCCACTGTCATTCACAAGCACGTCTTATGGACTCCACGAAAGGTGAACGAGGCACAGCACAAAGAAGCTCTTCGACGGTGAGAGGTGTATTCAGCAGGAGAGCTGTTTTCTTAAGGTTTAAAGTTGCAAACATGCAGCCAGAACGATTTCTCAAAGCAACTGTAAAGAATATGCTATGACTTTTACTTGCACTTACCGATGACTGCTCAAGCAAGACCAGGTGCTCAAATAGTTTTGCTTTCACTTTGGATGAGAATGACTAGCCCTGGCTCATCTTTGTTATCTTAGTTATCTAAAGCTCCTTTGTTTTTTTTGCCTTGGGAGTTGTTTTAGGCTGTGTGTCAAGTCATCTCCTCGATGTGACATTACACTGATTAATCATTGAGTATGATTGATACTTTAAAAGCACATTCTGCCACAGATGACTGAGTTCAGCTCACACAAGTGCCTCCATGGAGGATATGTCTGAGCTTTCCTGTCACATGCAGTTGGTGCTTTGATTAATGGTACTTGCCTAATTAGAAAAAAAAAAAAGACTTGTCAGAAATGTACTATAGCTTGGGGAGCCAAAATGCCCAAGCGCCACATTTGTTGTTTTACATTATGTTAAAAAATGTCATTTGTTGCTTAGTGTACCAGAAATGCAAAAAAGAAGCATGCAGCCTGTGCCCCTTCCTGTCAGGGAATAACGTGTAGCTAATTTCCTTTTGTAAAATACTTGTTTTTAAGCACATAAGCAAATAATAGTGTCTCTGACCTATGGCGTATGTATTCCAAATATATTTATATCTAAAACAAAGTAAAGGTGTTAATTTGTACTCCATATCCTCAATGATTGACAGTATTATGGAACAATAATGTTTTCTACTTCCTCTCTCATCAACAGACACTCTCACAACTCCATCACAGATGTCTTCATAGAAATTTATTGATGGTGGATATACATGGCATTAAGTGCACAATCACTTCCAGGCTAACAACTGCTGTTATCAGAACAGGAAAACACACTTGTCCAGTCTGCTTCAACACTTCTCCTCATGTAACATAAATATAGTTTGCTTCTTTGACCTTGGAACAAATGCCATGCTCCTCAAAGAACTCAAAGATTAACATACTTACTCACTGTAACTATGCACCTTAAGTAGAGACTTTCCCATCTTAGTGTCCCACCTGGGTCATAAATAGTGTCTGTTATGTGAAGCGGAGAGATCAGAGCATTTAAAATGACTGTAGTGTTACTGTAGTCTTGACTTTAAATACCTTAATGCATTGAATACATATTCAATAGAAATACTGTCGAGCAAAAAGCAACTGCAACACATCCAGGTGATTTAGGTTTCATACAAATCCAAATAAAAACACATTTCAATTCTGTAGAGCATTAACAAAAAAGGTGCGGTCATTGTTCATTCAGTAAATATGAAAGGGAATAAGAAAATAAATAACTCATTACACTGTATAAAATAAGGTGGATTAAAGGGGTTTGAGGAAATGCTACATTTGTCTAGAAACGTCAGGCCTGTGATGGGAACAAACTTTGCCTGAAAAGTGACCTTAAAGAAAGCACTGACCTTTAGACAGTTAGTTCGTTTTTGGACTGGTTCTGATCAAGACAGGAGGACCTCTTTCCAAAATTCCACATTTCCTTTAAAAACCACATTGTTTTCTTCAGTAGTCAATTCATATTGCACTTCAACAGGGAACATATTCTCTTTGTGAGGAAGCGGAGGCAAACGGGATTAAGGAACGCGTTTCAGGTCACGGCTGACTGGAGACTGATACAGGGGCCATCACACGCACCTCTAATGAGTCACCCCACACTTTTCCTTCACCTTATTTTACTCATTTTACAACCCACTTCTGAGCTGTTACTTCCTCTTGTACTCATATTTTTCCTAACCTCTTCTAAAGGTGCACCAATAGCTTTCAGTTGCTGATATTGACTCTGCTCTGTGGGGTAATTATTATTGGTTATTGCCCGGTGACAATAAAATTGAGTTTTTGCAATAATACAGACTCTAATTTCACGGCAATAATGCTCATGGTTATGAGCTGGTGGGAAAGGCAGCGATGTTGTGGGGAAATCCAGCAGTAAGAGGGAAGCTAATTAAAAGCTAATGAGCTGCGTGGGTTGTTCCTGCGTCAGCCATATCGGTTACTGATATCACAAACCTTAATATGATTTAACAGAACTTTAAGCCAGATCAGAGATCCATAGTGCCTAAATGCTAAATTTATTGTAAATTATGGTTGTTGTATTTGTACTATAAAAATGGCTACTCAGGAATTGTTCAGTATCCAGTGAGACTGCATGAAAAATATGATATCACCTACCCATGCTAGCTGCTCGTCCTAATAGCTTGATTTGGATTTACCTTACCGGTATCTTGGTCCATGGAGTGGAAGGGACCAGCGAATTCCATAAAAACTAAACAGCATTTAGAGAGAAAACACAGCGCCGTAGGGTTGTCTGCAGATTACACCACCCCACTGCCGTGAAATTAGACCCAAGAGTGACAATACAGACGGATTTGATTCTTTACGATTATTAGCCTTGTGAAACCCTCAGATGCTAGTTTGAGTACCGGTGCATCCCTATGTTCCTCTAGTTTCCCCTTCTTCTGACCTCCATCAGATGCACATCCTCCTGACCCCACACTCGCAGCAGAATTTGGCGGATTCAACAGGGTACTTGGTCCCACAAGCATGGCAGAACCTGCTCTTCATCCCACCGTTGCCAACTTCGTTCATGCCATCGACATCGTTCCTGAGAAATTTAACAAAGTTGACCGAGCAGCACGGTTAGAAAATATGCGCATAAAGTTGTTATTAATGACACTTTAGGTGATACTGTTGATAATATTAAAAGTTTCATTACTGTAAGGATTTTAAGATACTCTAAGTATCATATCTAAGTCAATATGAGATAGATGGTGATGCAACTACAAAAAAAAAAACAAATTGAAATTCAAAATAGATGTAGTTAGGTTTTTAGTGTTGTGATGTCAATTTGTTGATAAAACATTTTCCTACAAGGTGCACTGCAGTGACAATTAACCTGTGAGGCCTCCTGGGCCTTCACATGTGCTATGTTTTTTGTTGCGAGGCACAGGTGCTCGGATTAAAGATAAGATCACCTTGGAGATGTTAGGGAGTCCCTTGACAATACTGAATGAAAACCAACCACCACATTTTCTTGCCTCCTCCCAGGCGGTGTGATTTTACATGATATGACTTACTGTATAAAGCTGAGCAAATGCAGTGATGTTTAAGCTTTTGGTGCTTGGCTGCGTGAATGTATACAAACTGTACCGATATCTTCTCTGATGTCAGATTTGTGTTGTCATAAAGTTATGTATTCAATTAAGGTCGACTGAAGGCTCATTGAGTTAGTTTTATATTAAAAAAAGGCATTTCATGTATCTACGTGATTAGATCCTAGAGCTGTGCAGCTTGTATAATGTTTCACACAGTAATTATACAAGCATTATAATTTATTTTGTTTAAGGCATCATTCTGCTAGAACATGCACATAAGAACTGATCATAACTAAGGCAAACTACATCACAATAAAGTACTTTTTAAAACGTGTACACTATTATATACGCTTCAGCTGTATGTAATACATCAACTCACCACAAGAGGTCAGAATAGTTAAGCAAGACTGTATGGTGGTTGCATTGTTGTGTTTTTTTATTCATTCTTCCAGGACTTTTTTTTTTTTTTTTTTTACCAAATGTTTAATTGAACTGGCTCACCTTGATATGTAGGTGTCTACTTTCTTCTTGTTGAGAGCTGTTCCAGACTGAGTGTTCCTCACGGAGCCAGAGCTCATCGCTCGGGTCTTACTTCCCACCCTGAGAGGAAAAACATGAAGGGAAGACAAGACAAGAAGACAAGGGTGAGCCGACTGCAAACTGCTTGAAGAGACTGGTTTGTAGAGACAGAGGTTCTAAACTCACATGTGAGCTGCCACTAACCTATAATATCATTTACAAATGTGACATGTTATGCTTATGATGCCATCACTTAAGTTGCTGCCAGTGAATACAAGAAACACAGAAACAACATATGGGGAAACTATATTAATATACATTTTTTCTCATAATATATAGTTAGTAGTACTTTGAAATTTAATCATTAGATCCTAATTATTCACTACAGTGGATTAAGAAATTTAAGCTTTCTTCAATAACGTGCATGTGCAGCAAATTGCTTCAAACTGAAATAGATAATCCGTAGTAAAAGAAGAAAAGGTAAATATACCCCTTGGACATCAGTATCTTCTAAACAAGTAAAGAACAATGGCTATGACTTGTTTGTGCGGTTGTCTTGCAGTGCAGTGTGTTTGTGTGTGTTGTGTATGTGCACTGACCCTGAAGGAGGGCTTGTGAGGCCGGAAGGATTAGTCCTAATTGAACCTGCAGACGAGCTCTTACTAGATGGGATTCCTACAATGAGAGAGAGAGAGCGAGACAGAGAGAGAGAGAGAGAGAAGGCGAGAGGGGGAGAGGAGGCAAAAAACAAATGTGAGAGTAATGGAGGAACATGTGCATCTTATAGAAAAAAAAATAGATAGAAATAAACAGCTGTCAGATGTGAATACAACACCCTGTCAGGCACGATCAGCACAGCTGTACCCTTACCACTGGGCTGTCCGAGGCCTGATCTCTGGGGTAAGCGAGAGGAGGCTGAAGGGGTGGTTGACGCAGCAGGAGAGTTGGTCTTCTTTACTGAAGCAGGAGGCTTGTACTGAAGCCAGAAAGAGACAGAGTGAGAACATACTGTAACACAAAACAACAGCTATTGTCATGGGATGCAAAGCATTAACAACTATGGTTGGTGGCTGTATGTGTTTGAATATTTGTTATGCACTGTGATACCTTCAAATATGTGAATATGCACTGTGAGGAAGACAATCTGAGACATTAATATATATAAAAAATCCAAAAAAATGTACTCCACTGTGGCTCACTAACGATCAACAGAAAACATTTTTTAATCACAATGAAAAAATCAGAGCTCTTAACCAAAATGCTTTGTACCCTGCTGTTTTTATTGCCTGCCAAATTAACTCCCCAGTCATGTGCCATCACTGTTGCTAAGTGACAGTGGAAATTCTACGCCTGCTGCAAAGGGGGTGTCTCACCATGGTAATAACAGACAAGGAACTGTTGTGGATTTATAAACAACCCTTCTTTATCATAAATAAAAGGCAAAAGCAGAATTAAGAATTGCCTGGCCAAGAGCGGCTGTGCAGCTACACATCTACACATACACTCATCATTACGAACACTGTAGGTTTTCATTATGAGAGGAAAGCTGTGAGCAACAACTTAATTGTGTGCGCACGTACTCCATGTATCATAAAGAATTTGTTCATACTAAAAAAAAATAAATTTACAATGAGAAATGAACCTCACAAATTTAGAAAATTCAAGTCAAACAATATTTTCCAACAAAAACAGGCATGATCTGTTCGTACACACAGTCGCTGGTGCAGTCTGTGCATGAGTGTACCTGTGTGCGAGCAGGAGTCTTCTTCACGTCTCCTAACTTGCCCTTGTTGGGCATTCGTGCCGCCTGCTCCTGGCAGAACTTGATGTGTCTGTCAGCAGCATTCTCGTTGAACCTCCGCTGACAGTAGGGGCACTGGACATAGTCTAAAGACAAAACAGGTGGTGAGAAAATACACCTGGAACTGCATCTATTGTCAAACTACTACAGCGACAAAAATCCTACTACACGAGGAAGATTTGACCTTGACTACTTACATTTTTCTTTGCTTTGCTTGTAACAGTAAAACTCAATACATTACTGGGATGACATATTCCGAGGTGAACCCCATTTCTATTTTTTCAGTAATGTTTTCTACTTTCATTTAGTTTACTGTGTGAAAAAGTAAAGTTTCTTAACAGTTACAATGATACAATAACAGTTTTTCCTTCTTAATTTCACTACGCATTACCTGGGTCATAAGTGGGAGGAGGCGGTGGGGGCAATGGTCCCCCATCCTTCATGACCTGAGTGAGCACCTTGGCAGCCCGGATGGTGGCAATGAAGTCATCGTGTTTCTTGCGCCAGTTGGATTGCTTCTTAGGGGGTTCTGGCTGGCAGGAGGAAAGACAGGGGAGATGCTCTGTTACAAAAGCCTGTTAGTTTGTTTGTTTGTCTTTTATCCACCATCTAGGACTTTATCTTGGACAGCTGGTGCTGCTATAATGGTAAACCTCATCGCTACCATTCTGATGTGCTGTCATTACTTGAACTGTGTGTGTCCTCATTATTTAATAGCTAATTGGATGTTTTGAGAATAAGGCCACTTCCTCTCCCTCTCTGTGTCTGTAATGATCGTCTTCTTATTTAGACCTGGAAATTCCTCTAATTGAAGTTATGGTTTTACTGAATGCAGCTCTCAACAACACGCTTCCTCACAACTCTCATAGTTAATGAACTTAACTTCTATTCAGCCAAAACATGTTTAAAGAAATTATAAAAAAAAAAATCCCAGTCTTTCCATAGTAGCATTGTGTGTCTCATCACAGCTGATGATTTCTGACAGAATTAGTTCACTGTGTGTCCTCTGAGCTGCTTCTCTGGCTACATGATAGCCCTGCTGACTTCTTACTTCCCCCTATACGGTTACAGTCTTCATGCTCATGAAGCGTGTTTGTCTGACAAACACAGACTACACACTACTTACATTATATTCTGAATTCTTGAAGACCCAGACTGCACGATCCATTTCAATGCAATCTTACATACTGACAGCTCAACTGACATTCACATGTAATTTTCGGCTCCTTATTAAGGACTTCCAAATTGCCAGCGATGAGATACAGAGAGAATCACAAAAAAAACTGGAGGTGAATCCTGTTCACGCCTCCAGTGGGAGGACAAATTGAGCGTGTAGCACTTAGTTGATACCAAGTCAACAGAAAGAACACATGTATTTTTTCTGAGTTGACATTTTAAGAATTGCCAGGCAACAGCTGTCAAACTGAGTCTTGGTTACTCAGAGTGGCCTCAATTGCTGTGAGACAATTCTATGACGATAGTTCCATAAACAAAGCAGCATTTTCAAGGTGAGTTGTCAAAGAGTAAGAGAATTAGTGCAGCTTGAGAAGATAGAGGTAAGACTGTCAGGAGAGTAATGGTTAAAGAAAATTAAAATATAATAGGATACATCTGAATATTGTCAGTTGTAGACTGTAGGAAGGTAGGGAAGATACCGCAGCTTTAGTGTTTTTAAAGTAATACCACCAGCAGTGTTAGTTGACACACTTCCATGGGTTTAAGGCAATGATTCAAAGCAGAGAAATCAGCATTTATACAGCCAGAAGTGCCTTTTGGTGCTCCGTGGACTAACTGTGCTACTGAAAATCATGTATACAGAAGGACAGGACAAATGGAAAAAAAGACAAACCAACTTACTTTCTCAGTAGAAGATGAACTTTGTGACTGCAATACAATTAAAAGTGATTTAGATTTGAAAATAACCTGCTAGCACAGAACACTAAATGTCCTAAATGAACAGCCAAGATTAAAACAGGAGCTGTTCACCACAGTAATGATCATAGGCTTGAGTATTTAACAGCCGATTCTCTTCTGGGTTCCAGTGACCTAAGATGAATGTAATTATAGCAATTGTTCAGATGAGCGTGGATAAAGAAGGCTATAAATATGACAGTAGCTCTGCTGCTTTGCGCTGTGTGGCCTTACAACCTACAGCCTCTTCAAGTGTAAAATGGAATATTTATATCTAAACTATGTCCAACCATTACTCTAGATCTCGTATGGTAAATATGTACAGTGGCTACGTGAATTGATGGATGGCTTCAAATTGAAGCTAGGCAGGCCATTTTCTTAGCATGAAAGTAGATGAAAAATACCGTAATAATGTAAAACAGTTTAATGACAACAATGTTTTGAATAACATGTGAAATTCATCCTAAATTTCCAACAGTTTCCAGACTGATATGTACATCTGAGCCTTTCTGTTCTTAATATAAATGAAATTGAACTCTCTTGGAATTTTGTGTTGGATTTCCATCCTCCTCCCACAGTGCAGTCTTACCTTTGGTTTGACAGGTTTGAGTGTGGGGATGTCTGTGCCCTCAGCTCTCTGTCTGCTGGAGTCAAAAACCCTCCTCTTTTTGGTCGCTGACTTTTGACAGATTTTAGCATGCTTATCCTGTAGAAGGAAAAAAGATGCACAAAGCACAATAACTACAAATCATTATACCTAAGACACTCATCCTATTGCTCTTATTGTGGCTGTGATTTTGTTTCAATCACATTTCCAAACTTTTGTTCTTGAAAGAACCAAAAAGCATGACAACATATCATTTCTGTGACTGCTGCTGCAAAGTAAAGAATGCAAACACTTCTTTCAAATGAAAACTAACTACAAAATTGTTTGCGCAACATTAACAACATCAGTAATGTACTGAATGTTGCGTCCAAGTGTTTCAAGCCTCCTAACCTAAACACAAACACACATCACTACATAAATACACACACAGCAACAAAACAATGGGAAAATGCATCATGCATCAATGTAGCTAATGTAGCCTGTCGGCTAATGAGGCTGAGTGCTTATATAAAAGCATTTGTGTATCTGCATTACTGGGAAACAATATGTTCCAATTATTGAAATCATTGTAGCTTTGGTGTGGGAAAAACACAACTCTGCATTAAGTCTTCGTTATGTTAACATGGTGGAGTTATGATGACAGCAAATACAGTGGTTGCAATAAATCATAATCATGTTTATATATATGCACAACTACTATATAGACAACCACATGCTTTACATAATGATCGGTAAATTAAAAATACATGTTGTAAGTTAATAGTGTGCACATCTTGGTGTTAAAAGTGGCTTCTTTGAAATAGCTTTAAATGCCCAAACCCATCCCTTGGTAGCAAATTCCATCACATAGCAACCATTATCTACAATCTGCACTCTGGATTTATATTTGATAATACATATCAGCACTACAGCAGGTACTCAGTCAGGGTTTTAAATAAAGTAGTCTAAAATATTTTACATTCACTTTAACAGATAACACTACTACTTTGGGAAAACTCTTCCTACAAAGAGCTCTTCCACTGGCATTGTAGCCCATGACACATCCAAACAGCTGATATTGTGTCAGCTGATACAAGCTGTGGAACATATTGTCCCCACAGCAACCCCTGCAAGTCTTAGTGCATGCTTGTGACAATTAAGTCATCATTTTAGCAAAAACTATTGATCAAATCAAATGCATCATCTTTAAAATGTGCCTATATAAGAGTATATCACATTCTGTCTCAATTAAAGTGTGTTAGAAATGACTGAGGAGTGTGTATTTTTACCAGGACTTTTGGGAAGAAACTTCTTTTACAGGTGTGGCATTGAATCAGATCCTCAACAGAAGGAGCATCTTGGTCTGCAAGAATGAGAGATTACATCCTGACTGAAGCGAAGGGGGTTAAATGTCATGGAGGACAGAAACGGACCTGCCTTTGACTTTGATAAAAACAATGTCACAAATTGTTGCCTTAATTAGTTAATTTTATACGGATTTCATTCCACCAATAATTCCCAAATGCTTAAAAACTGACTGGAGTTAAGTCAGGAAGTAGCTATTATATTAGCTACGTTTCCGTTACAGATTCAAACATGTTGAAATATTCGTGTCCTTAGTATCACGGTAGGCACGACTCAAAACAATTAACGTCTAATGGTTCCTTGCAACACTTTGGTTTAGCTAATTCATGTCGAGGTTCATTTGTTAGCCGCATGCTAACACTACATAGCTTATGTGGCTAACGTAGGGATCACACCCATACAGAGACAGTTAGTAGCTAGCTTCATCCATGGCCCTGACGTTACCTATCGTTACTAAACAAAACACCAAAAAGGGGGTCGCTAACAAAAACCGGTTGGCTAAAGCAGTAATGAATGCGCCAGTATGGCAGGATAAATACGCAGAAGTTGTGAAGCAGACAATACTGCTGCACAGCAGAAATAAACGCCGGCAAATTCTCACCTTCAAATTCCTCCATCATTAGGTTTTCTCTTGTCTGATGCTGCTGTTGTTGCAGACGGCCAGAAGTACACAGAGGAAGCGAGAGCATTCACCCCGGTTCACTTCCGGCTTCGCTAACACACAGGAGACACAGTCTCAAATTCGTGACATTGCCTCTATTTCTCCAAACTGTTTTGATACCAGAACAATACATAAATATGTAGAGTCTTTATAAGTTACTGACAGTGTTGTGCTAACGATTTTGCTTTGCAGGTTTCTCTCATATATTTACAATAGCGGTACGTCTATTACAGGAGTTTCCTCATACATTCGCTTCATTTATGTATTAGCTAAATACAATTTTAAACAATTATTAACTCGCATTCCGTTTGTAGGCTCTTTTACCCACGTGACATCATAATTGAGGTCTAACAGACAAGCGCTTTCATAGACTGGGATTGAACGTGAGCTCTCTTGGCATTACTGATCTTTGGCTGCCAATAGCAACTGGATTGTCTGATGCCGCTTCATGTGCTAACATCCGAGCATTTCATTGGTCGTTACTGCACCGATTGGGTTAATGGCAATGTGTAGTTTAAGTAGTGGTTTGGCATTTGATTTAAAGTACGACAATCCAAGTGAAGACGTCACATTTGTAAATTTGATATCGGTTAAGGAGTCCTCCGTCATTTGACTAAAATCTAGTTAATTGCACCAGTGATTTAATGAATAGAAAATTAAGTGCTGTAAAGAAAAACACTGATTTATGACTTTCCCACATTTTAGCAAATTGTGTGTTTATACTCTGTTTCCATAAAACAAAGTCTGGCCAATCAGATCAGACCTTTTGATAGGTTGTGTTACTTTCTATTTCAGCTGTGACTGGTGACAGACAGCAGTTAAAATATAGTGTATCCCCTTGTTGCTCCATCACTTGGCCAGAGCACAGTTTGGCATATTGAGCACATGTGTCATCTGAATGGAGTAATTCACAGCCAGATGCTATGAGGCCACAGACTGAATGGCTACAGCCTCTTTGCCTTCATCACAACAAGACCACTGTTCTCACCCTGACTCTGATCTCTCCCCTGTCTCTCCTGCTCTCTCTCTCTCTCTCTCTCTCTCTCTCTCTCTCTCTCTCTCACAAACACAAACACACACACACACGACACATACAGTAACTGTCCTCTTCATCTGTCATCTGACCCTTTAGTTTTCATTGAAAATTGTTAGGGCAGTGGTCCTTCCAGGTTCATCGGAATAGGGACAATCAAAGCTTCTTTTACACTTCTTGCTTAACAGCAACTCACGCTTTATCTCTAAAACTATTATCTATTATTTTCTTATCATGCTATATGCAAATTTACCTATAATTGCAGTGTCAGGATATATGTAATATATATACAGCCTATGTTGAATGGATGCAAGCATTAATCTGATTTATATGATCTAGACAAATAAATAACAAAAATAAATGGATAAATAAGACAGTAGAATTTCTGAGTGCAGGTAACGGTGATGCAAAAAGTTAATTTCAAACCCTGACGTGAGTAACATCCTGCAGACCACTACTTCACAAATAAGGGCTTTATTTTGAAAATTCTACCCGGAAGCTGTAGTATTCTGGCATTAGTTTGATGTTGGTAAATCCTCATTCGTGAGCGCAACGGGGAATACCGAAGTGGCACTCGAGCTGATGTGACAGACCCCTGCGAATAACCCAAACAGGTACTCTGCTCATAATAATGATAAAGCTGCAAGGATTAGATTGTGCATGCCTGGTATCGTTATATGTAACGTTGATGCATCCAGGCTGCGTTTACTGGCACTGACTGAGCTCTATGGGGGTCTTTGTCATTAGAGAAAGGCATAGCGCGGCTGTTGATTTGTTACTGAAACCAGACTCAACATGTCGATCCTCCTGCACCATTAAGGGTATGTCTTAATGTAAAGGTGTGTCAACAATGCAAGTGATTTATCAGAGGACTCCATTGCGCACGACTACAGGCTACTTGATGCGCTGCAGCGCCTCCACTTAGCCCTTAACAGATGACAAATGTAGGAGGACATTAATTATTTAGACCTTACTCTAATAAAGGTCGTCAATGGACTAATGACAGCTCATATAGAACCATAGCAATTACCTAACTAATCCTGTCATAATCCTGCAGCCCATAGATTTAAAAGGATGCTGTAGAAACAACATATCACAGCACTCACATATACTTTGCAAGCTAAATGGTATTGAAATATTGGTAATAGTATATTTGGGAATAAAAGTATTGCTTCTCTAAATGCATGTGAAGGATTCCAGTGTGTGTTTGTGTGTGCGTGTGAGGCATGTGTGCATGAGAGAGAGAGAGGGAGAGGGTGTTGGGCATCATTCCCAGTAACGCCCAGGCCACCTAGAATAACACTGGCGTAAGTTTATGGGACTCCATTCCTGCACTCCCCCCCATCACTGCCACACTCAGTGCTAATGTTCTGTTTGGCAGTACAGCAAATCAAATGGTTGAAGAGCAGGAGAAGCCAAGTTTTTTTTGTTTTGTTTTGCGCTTCTTAGTGAAAAAAGCACCCTGGCCTGTTGTCTTATTCAGTCATTTGATCATTTGAGATTGTGCTAGATATATTGTTGTTCAGGCCAGCTGAGCTCTGGTTCCCACATGGGAGCAAAGCCATAAGGACAGCAAGAGCATGCCTCTGCCAGAACAGGACACACACACACACACACAAACAAACATGTACTGCTAAACTGCTCTGCTTCATTTTCATGTTCTGCTTCATGGGTGCACAGTGTGACTAAATTATGTAAACTGTAAAATTAATATTTCATAGCGTATGAGCATAGGAATCACATGCCAAGAATGTTCTGTCAGTTTTAGCTCGAAATAAAGCACTTCTTCAGTCTAAACTAATAACAAGTAATCAAAATTCAATTTACTTATCATGACATATTTTGGCTGAGATTCAAGCTTCATGTTCCACATAAAAGCATTTTGTGCCACATATGACTATCTATGAATTTGACCTGAGACAAATCGGGACTACTTATTTACCAAGCAAGATGTCCGTGTAAAAGCACGTGTGCAGATCCTCGTACTGTTTTCAAAATCGTGCAATGCGTTATCGCCACTGACTCAGCATCACTGTCAGACTCTGGTAATACACTCATTCTCTGTTTTTCTATGAGAAAGCAGTCATCTTGTGTTTCTTGCTCCACCGTGGTGAGTCTGACGCTCGTGCGTGGACAACATCTGTTGGGTCTTGCCCGTCTTGACACCATTTGGAGAATGACAGCTGAGTGGGAGCGGGCTCAGATGATGACAGAGATGGCGCCCAAAAATAGCCATGGTCAATCTTAGCTTGCTCGGCTCTGGAAATAGCCACAAATGCATGTGGGAGCTGAGGTCATGTTTTCAAATTTCTGTAGTTACATAGTAATTAATTCGTTAAAATCACAACATTTCGACAGAAGTAAAACCAAACCATCCTTTGAATGCCCCAGGGTACATAAAATCTCAGAAAAAACTTGTTTTTCTTTGTATGTTTATATGTTATATTGATATATGTTAAGTACACATATTAAAAAAGGATAAAGTTTGAAAAAATCTCAGACTGATGGATTTTAATGAGTGAAAATGGAGAAGGGAAGGCGGGACCTGCTCAGTGCTGAAGGGCAGCCTCACCCAGACAGATTGATACAGAGTGTTAGGATGTCAACAGAGGGGTTTAACCTAAATCTCCGTAGCAACACAGCTCTGATTGTGCTCCAAGCTTACTCCAAGTGGGATGACATTTGAATACAGTGCTGTCCTCCTTTGTGCCATAATTACCCCCTTGACTGTGTGTTTTTGGATGCTGTATTGCATCAGTTCAAAGCACTCTCATTTGTGTCTCCATTCCACGACCCAGCGCTCCTTCTGCAGAATTTGTTTCCTCTGTGTCACTGGTGTCGCCTGTACCCGAGACTGAGATTAAAATAGATTAATCAGGGATTAGGTCATAAAATAAGAGGAGGGAGGGATGTATTGAATGAGTGCATGTGTCACTTTCTTCATGCCAACATAAACTGTTGCTGCATCCATTGTTCGAAGCCGCTTCGGACAAACTGCACAAATCCCATGCATTCCAGTTCATTTGCCCAGAAAATGTAACGCCTGTTCATTTATGTGTGGGTTTTTGTGTCCATGTGCACCTCTGCTTGTGGTAAGCGTGTGCTGCTGTGTGTATCAGGCCCTGCTATGGTGAGGTGTGTTAGCGATGACGGATGTGGAGGCGACCTATGAGGACTTCATCGCCTCTCGACGGTCCGGCCGCAGGAACGCCATCCATGAAATCCCAGCGGCCCCCGGAGCGCAGGGAACGGCTGACCTGTCGCAGAGCCTGGCACAGCTCAACATCAATAAGTCAGGTGAGAAACATCGCTGGTCATAACGACACTTAGTTACACGGTGGCCACGGCAAACAATTGAATAGGGACTGCTATCGACAATACAACCACGAAGAGATACCAAAGCCTGAAAGTTTGAATTTCTGCATATAGTGGCTTTAAAAATACCTATTTATTGTAAGTAAAGTAGAAAAAGTATAGCAGACATAAGTCCCCCTCCACTTAAAATGCTTTTGCTTAATGTTATTTGACTTCACTGAGCAGAATGATGCAGCATGTGCAGAGTCTGACTCTCGCAGGCTGTTTTCTCATCCATCTCTCAGTGCTCACCTTCAATCTGAGTTATCTTATGTGCAGTACTTAAACTTTTGAAATCAGAATTTGTATGGTCATGACCGCTGTTCATGGTTACAAATGGGAGTCCCACTGTTGGACACTGATGACCAGTAGGCGATTTGAGGGGGGATGCCATCCCCTCTGCTAGCAAAATGACCTAAATCCATCCCCCTTGCTCGCCTGCCATCCCCCCGCTCCATCCAGAGAGTGCAGGGGCAGAGGGGGTTGTTCTGTTGAATATGTTAGTCTAGTCTGCCTGACTCATTGATCGTTAGGCTTGTTAGAATCTATGGCCCTGACCATAGCTCTGAATTTTATTCAAATTTCAAAGCGTGGAGCTGCAAAAGAGCAGAAAAACTTTCTGTTCAGGGCGAAATTTATATTTTTCCTACAACACTGATGCGTTGTGGCTCCTTTAAGGAGCAGGGCAGGGCGTATGTTCATAGCAAGTATATGGTTGAACAAGAAAAGGAGAGAGCGCCAGCGGCTGCGCTCAGGGCACCCAGGTGTTGCTGATCGGAGCAACGGGAAAGGTTAGCAGTAAGAAAATGTTCAGTGTTGCCGATGAATAAACGCTGCAGCTCCTGCCTACTACCGAAGAAGTCCCTTGTGGAAGTGTCTTGTTTCCCAGGTGCTGGGCAGAAGCAGAAGCAAAGGGAGAGTGTGAGGAGTTACCCGAGGTTGCAAAATGTAGATAAACGTTTATTCAGTGCCTTTGTTTTGGACATCAACCTCATGTTTATGCGCTTTTTGTCAAAAGAATAGACCTGAAGCATGAATGCACACTCCACTCGCAGTCACACCTGTGAGACGCAGCTGAGATGTGAGCTGCACGCAGATGGTGCAGACAGAGCTGCATAGATTAAAATGGGCGCGTATCTTTTTTGCGTGAGACGCGCAAGTGCAAAACGCCTCCGATGCGTTTGTGGCCTGGACGCACAGATGGTCACTGCACTGGGTATTGATGAGTCCATGGCGCTGTCCGCGGTGCTGAAGTAGCAGATTTATTTGGTTGGTTGGGTGGGGAATGATAAGCAGGGCAAGAAACTGAGATCGGGGTCGGGGAAGGGAAGGGTTAGGGGTCAGGCTGAGGGGAGTCAGGGCCAGGAAAGGGAGGTACAGAGATGGACCAGTCCTGATTGACGTACATTAACATGAACACAAGTATAAACAAAATTAGACCAGTATTAATGATTGAAACAAATTCATGGGTTCTTGAAAGATGACTAAAGTTTTGGATTGGAAGTTTGGAAGTTTATCTCATACTACTTATATTATGTAGCTCATAATTCTATTTTATATATCTCATAAATCACCTTTTTCCTGTTAACCAAAGTTATAGGCTAATGCATCTGCGATATTTCCTAAGGAACAGATGGCATAGGGGACATTTAAAACTGAGTTAATCAAGGATAAGCAGCAACTTCACTGTCTTAAATAAGTAATTCTCAATGAATTCTTGCTCTAAATAAATAATGAATCATTCAACATCAGAATCATTGATTATGAAAACTGCCCAGCAGGTGTCGCAGTATGACCCATTTAAGGCTACAAAACCCACCGTCCTGCTTTTCTCAGGGCAAGTGTGCAAATCCTTGTGTCATAACCTAATACATGTAATTAAGCGGAACATCAAAACTGAGCTATGCGTTGCATTTAGCATAATCCTTGAGTATGAAAAACATTAAAGACTGTGGTGTTAGTTTTTCCAACATCTTTATTTAGAATATTTTGCAAATGTATTACTTCAGTTGAAGCATTTGACAAGAAAACAAGCTGTGGAATAGACACTAATGGGTAAACATTACATAATTCTGTCTGACTGTTGTCAGGAAGGACACGGTGGTACCGCCTTTGCACTTGTGTCCTGTTAAGCGATGTTGTGGATTTTGTGGAGTAGATGTAATTTTTAAGAATTTATATTTTTGTATCTTTTAAGACATGCCTGAAAGGGATCTTAAACCATCAATTTTAACTATAAAATACAGTGCGTAGTTTATTTCTGTCCGACTGTTTCCTAATGTGTGTTCCTTTGGCCTGCTTTACATGTGACATGGTGACTTCTGCTCCTGCTGTTTTTATGGTGACTTACTTGCTGGTTCAAGCAACCTCCTTTGCATCACTGGCTTCACACATAGTAACTTATGCATGAAACTGACGGTGTCTCTCTGTCCATCTTTCTCTCTGTCTGTCAGGTGATGAGGAAGAAGACACTGAGAAAAGCCAGGACTCTCCAGCAAAAGAAAAGGAGACTCAAGCTGAGGGCAGCTAAGCAGCAAAGGGCCGCTGACGTATGTGGATTTCTGGACCTGTTTCCTGAATGCAAGGCCTCTAACTGGCCGGTCACATATAATGACGATGAACAGGCACAGCAAAATCCTGCACTGCCACCTTCAGGAAGTCGTTGCTACGGAAACCACAGCACAGCTTCCCTTCTGCACTTGGGGTTGTTCCAGTGTCCTTAAAAGACCTCCTTTCCTCGCTGCCGTTCCTTCGTGGTAGCTGATATGAGATTGGATGTGATGCAAGATAAACGCGGCATGACGTCAACAACCCAAACCAGCAATGTTTGACTGTCAGTGGTCCTGAGAGGAATGGAGAGAAGGGGAAAGAGGCCATTTAGGGTTTTTGGGGCAGGCTTAAGAATTTCCACCAAATTAAAAGTTGCCCCCCCCCCCCTTTCGCCTTGTATCAGTCACCACTGAGTTGGCTGAAACACTTCCAGGGAACTGGGGACACCTACTCTTCCTCTGCTCTTCTTGCATCAGTCAGTGCTCACTCTGCACTCTACCCTTACCATACATCTTATGTAAAACTAAACCTGTTTGGTTATTAAGTACAGTTAATCATATCTAGTTGTCCCACTCATGTGCAGCTGATCTATGGGGAAGTCCTCAGTGTTGCAGTGTGTGATGGAGGCAGGCAGGTGCAGGAATTCGTTTCAAGTTTTCATACAACATACAGAACGTGTCCATATTATACTGTGTCCTGATTATCCTCGATCACTACACTGCCATTTAGCATATCCGAATGTGTGTGTGTGAGTGTGTTTAAAATGTGATCTGGCTTACGGTGGATATTGAGATTAAGAATCTATTTGCTGCTGGAGATTGTTACAAGTTACAATACTGGTTGCACTCAAGTACGCTAGTGTGCTATTTATAAAGTATTATATTGTTGTTTATTAGAGGTGTGTATGTGTGTATTTCTCTTTGGAGTGTCTGTTAGAATGTTTTCTTTGGGATTGCACAGACTACCAATGAATTTTGCATTTCCCAATTCTCCTTTCTTTTTGAACTTCCTGCCTTTTTCTGTAAAACCAGTCAGTCTGGAATTCACATAGCACTGGTGTTACGAGTTGTTGGTAAATGACTGGTTAAAGGGGTGAGGGGCATTTTTACATTGTATTTTCAGACCCAGAACGACTTGTACATTGAGCCAGGTATAGTTTGATTTAATGAAACGTATTGTTGCACTGTAGGTGACCTCGAATACCCATGATCATGGGATCATATCGTTGCTTTCTGCGGCTCACTCGTGGGTCATGTCACTGTGTTGTCATTGACTTGTCAACTTTGTTACTTTTGATGTGCAATTAAAACTGGAAAATGAAAAAGTCAAGATGCTGTTCTGTCAACAGACGATAGGCCTGAGTAAACAAGGTCATTGTCTCCCTGTAGGAGGCAACTCAAGACCAACTATTCAACCATAGAAGAGCCTTACCACTGGTCAATGTTGTTTTGAAATGATATATAAGGGACTGGGATGTCCTATACTGTGATTTTAGGTCTCTATGGTGGGATAAATACTGTGATTGTTGGCCCATATGATAGAATTTGTGCTCTACAGTTACAAACCAATGTAATACATGAGATAGTGACGATGGTGACAGTGATAGAAAGTAGAAAAGATACAGAGCAAATATATGCTTATATATATATGCTTCAGACTCCCCTTGTCTGATAATGATGGAGGTGGTAAGGATGTAGAAATGCACCATCATTGTCACTGGCAGGTTGAACTTCTTCAGCTACGACACAAAGTACATCCTCCACAGTATGATTTGGGAGTTGCACAGGGTGACGGAGGCGGGTGGGGCTGGGCACAAAACCATCTCCACTGTCTTCAGAACTTTCAGCGTGTCGTTGTTTTGACCGTACCAGATCACAATTGCACCAGGAGGCCAATCTCCCACCTGTGGACTGCTCACCAGAGATGAGCCCAATGAGGGTGGCGTCATCAGCAAACCTCAGGAGCCTGACACACTGATGATTGGAGGCGCAGCTGTTGGTGTGCATGGAGAAGAGCAGAGGGGAAAGGACACAGCCATGGGGAGATGCAGGACCCATGGTCTGGAAGTTTGAGACATTTTTTCCAGCTTCAGGGAAGTTAGTGGCTTTGAGGCTGGACAGCACAAAGCACTGAAATGATCATTACTGCAGAGGTCAGTAATCTGTAGTCATTAAGAACATGCACACATGCTGCATTGCTACATATTTATGGAATTCATCACATTATGGTCAATAGGAACTTTCGTCATTTCATGGTCCTTGTCCTTCTGTTATCATCATGGAAAAACCTACCTTTGTGTTTCATTGTATGTCATTCCTAGGATATCATTCATTCAGATGATATAAGCAGCCTAATTTATTAGGCAGTGTTGGCCACGGTTGACCTCATTTGTTGCATTCTAGTCATTGTTTATTTCATCACATACATCTTCTTTTCTTTGTATAATTTGATACATTTGATCTTTCTTAAACAAACAGTGGGGTTATAGGTATCTGTGATGTAACTGATAATGTAATTGCATGCCGCAGTAAAGCAATAGATACGGTAAGACCGTGCTGTACTGTATCTACACAACAAAGGAGCAGATGATTTAAAATGGACTTTGCTTGAGTTTATTTATTTTAGATAACAAGGATAAGAGTGACATAAGGACCTACTCACGCAGGTGTTTTGCCAACAGATGATAAAATGTTCTGAAAGAGATGGTGCTGTAAAAACAAGATAGTGCATAAGCAGGATTGCTTGCAATGACACCTCCCAAAATTGGAGTGTTGGAATCACTCTTATTATCTTGTCTAACCAAAGAGTTGGAATACATATTTATTCAATGAAGCAGTTCAATAATGGTCATAGCAGTACAGGAAAATAATGTGAGCAATGGCAGTACAGTTGAATAATGTGGACTACATAAAAGTGATGTATAAATACAAGCTTGCAACAATTTGACCCACACAGAATCTATAAATGTGCATGTTTCTTGATAAACATACCGGGAAAAAAGCTGAAATTAAAATGAATGTTCAGATAGATTCCTGTGCCATACAGCAAATTTTGGAAGATTGGACAAATACACAACTGGCTAATTTCCCTGTGGGATAAAAAATCCATGCACATCCTTGTGCAGCTCAGCATTCACGTATCCTCGAGCTACCTCTTTGAAGGTTCTGCCATCCAGAATCAGAATGAAACAACACTGGCCAGGGTTGGAGTTGATTACTGATGTTAAGACCACACCTGCAAATTGTAAGGACGAGGTTATTGCTGCTTATTGCAAAGCGAATAAGATCTAAGGACATCAGACGACGGCAGGTTTTAAGATCTTCTTTTACATCAAAATACAGTTAATATACAGTCTCATCAATCAGTTGCAATTAGTGAGGGCTCTTTATTGCCTGGTATACCTGTCCATTTGTACTCTATAGTTATATATAGTGTTCTACAAACACACAGTATTCTCACCATCATCCTCCGACTCTCCATTTGGTTTGGGGATGAAAATAGGCTCTGATGGAAAGCAGTTGTCCTCATTCCAGTAAACCATTTCCTTGGTTTCTGTGTCAAACTTCACAATCTACAATAAAAGTGAACAGATTGGGAAAATGAAATACTTTTACTCAGCCTGTAGGAACAACTCATAACAAAGCATTAAAAACTTGCAGAGTTCCTCAAACGGTATCTGTTAACACTGTTGCAATCAGCAATACAGTCTTTCCAGTAGCTTTATTAAACAGCTCCTATTATGAAGAGCTTATCTTGTAGAAGTTGACTGCATTTGTAGTACTTTGTCCCAACTGCGAGCCATATATGTGGTAAAGAGCTATAAAGTTGTAAAATGGACTTAGTACTCAGTGGACTGTGTATTTTCAGGAACTAGCACAAACTATTTCCCTAGTATATGGGTCATTAGTGGAAAGAGACTAGAGCACTCAGAAAAAACCCACGTGCACTTAAGGACAATGTGCAAACTCCACACTTTGCTTAATTCAAGCAGCAAATGACTACAGTTCAGTCACACTTCAGTCACATGTGGGTTTGTCATTGTTGCATTCAAAAGGAGAAGTATCTTAAATAGCTGTTGAGTTCATTCAAGAAAAGGGGGTGAAATTATTATGCATGGTGTCTTATATGAAAGATTATAATATTCTTAGCTCTTATAGCAAATGTTTTGGGGGGTCAAAATAAGACAAATGTGTGCCCTCAAGCATGATTTGCTTGAAACTTCATCCATTTATTGTTAACAGAAAATACATGCAAACATGTAATCTAATGTTCCAGGTCTGACGTAAATGTGCAAGGTCCCGTGTTCCTAAAAGGAAGCTCCAGCAATGATTTCATCAGCATAATGTTTGCTTTTTCCTTTTGCTCATCCTGCTTTTTATTCACTTGGGTTTTCCACTGTATAAAACCCATATCCACACACCATTAAAATTCAGAAAGAAAATGGCATTCTTTGTCAAGTGGGAATAAACAAAAATATCTAATTGTTTAAACCAAGACGTTTCCTTTTGCACCTTCCTCTTTGCAGGCACTATACCTCTGGACCACCTGTATGCAGTGAGACGCAAGGGAAGCTCTTTTCCGAAGTACAACAGCTTTGTCGCTCAATACTTTGAAGCCTCACTGAGTTATGGCTTCTTTGCATTGTTTCAGGTACCTTGATGTACAAGTGTACCCAATGGAAAGGACGTGTGGGTATTATAGCCAGAGCCATGAAGCAGTTCATTGGGGCAACCTGTAATTCATACTTCAACAAATTGTTCCTTCTGTTGCGTCAATTGTTAATTCTCAGTTCTGCAATTTGCTTCTTAGCTCTGTAAAAAACAATGCTGTCAGGAAGAATCTGTTTCCCAAGAGCCCTGCATCTAAAATATCTGTTCTTCAAGAGTCTGCACGTTCGCAGCTGTTCTTGGCAAATAGCATTATGAGGCAGTAACAAATCACAAACACGGATGTTCCCGCCAGTTCTGTTTACAAAAGCCAGAGTAAGAACAATTGGGGCTGTTACCTGTTTTGACAGCGCGGACTCCTCCACACAGTTCCCGTAGACAAATCGGTGCCTCTTGCTGTTGATGTCATAATTAATTCTGGGTAATTCTAAACCTGATGGAGATAAAGGAGGTTTTGTAAGTGTGTGAATTACTCTTATAATGCAAGAAATACTACCTGACCAATAATTACTTGATGTGTCTATTTGAGTGACTTTGGTTGTACCTTCACAGAGCACCTCTGCCTGGCACTTTAGTTTGCCTTCTTTCTCCTTCACAGCGCTGGCCGTCGTGTATTTGAGCTTCACCAGGTTCTCTCCAACTGCAGCGCCCTGCAAAACCCAGGCGGAAAGTCAAAACTAAGCATGAGAGGAACGTCTCTAAATTTCAGGATGAAATCAGTTTGATTCTTCGAAAGTCCCACCTTGTCTGTGTGGATGGGGAGTGCAAATCTTTTGTAGCTTGGTTTGGAGTAGGTATCATCAAGGGCCTTGGTGTTCTCCTTCAGCTTGCTCAAGTAGAACATGTCATAAAGGCTGTTGTCCTTGTAGGCGATGACGTCAAGGATCACGTGACCGTCATCCTCAAAGGCATTTACGTGATGGTAGACGATCATTGCTCCGGTGGAGTACTTTGTCTCGACCAGTTTTCCAGTCTTTCTGTCTATCAAGTGGATCAGAGTCTGTCAAAGAAATCAGCATTTAGATAAACAGTACGGAGTCCATAATACTGGTTTATTGCCCCTTGTGTGTACAGCTGATTCATAATTGGATACAAAGTACGACACGCATGACATTGATCAAAACACAGACAGCAGTGACCGCTTACAGTTTCCTCAGGGCAGAACTTCAGGCAGCTCGCCCAGTTGACCCCCCTCATGTATGCAGTGGCCATCTTGAGGATGTCCAGCTTGAGAGGCTGCTCGATGAAGACCAAGTAGTTTTCCGTCATGCCAAAGCTGTGGCAGTAGCTGGGCGTGAGCAGCGTGCGGCAGGGGATTGCGCAGACCACCTCCACGTTCTTCAGCGCGGGGACATTCTTGTCTTTGTCTGCAGGATTTAAGTAAAGGAAAGAAAATGGTTTGGGATTAGTGGTTAGTGTTAGGGTAAGAAAAAACAACAATAAAATAAACATGAGTTAATGAAAAAGACACTTAAAATGCTTTGAGGCATTGTATTTATTGATAAACTCAATTGTTTAGTTAATTGGTGACCAAGGAGGTTATGAGGTCAATGTACCTTTCTTTGTCACAGCAGGGACTTTGAACAGCATATATTTAGTCTTGCCCTTTTCTGCTATTGAAGTTCCAATGTTGTAGGCGTTGCCCTCTTTGTCGTAGTGTGGATGGGACGAAGACATGTTAACCGGCAAGTACTTCATGTAGTCCACCTGCGTGACACAGCGCAGCAGCTCATGAGCTCTGAAATGAACTCTTCATTTAGACGTGCGCAAAAGGGAAAGGCCAGCAGGGAGACGTTACCTTGTCCTGAGTTTCCAGAGTCACAGGATCAATCTTGCGGATGTAGTTGGTTTCAGAGGTGGCGTAGTAGTCGTTTCCATACTTAATGAAATTGCTCCCGCCGTTGTCAGTGAAGTCGGGCACAGTGTGGTTGAGGAAGGTAATTGCCCTGAGAAGAAGCCATTTCAAGATATATATGTGAAAGGGAGGTATGCATCATCCAACACATTCGTCAGAAAGCTGCTGGTTGCTTGTCTGTCACATGCAGTTTATGCATTGCAGATAAAAACAAACACTGGAAACTCTAAAGACCTGTGGTAGTACAGATACAGTAATTCAAATCAAATAAATCCAATTTGATCTGCACAAAATGAAGAGGGTGCTCACTTGACAATGAAGTTCTTGCTTGGGTCTGGGTATGCCATCGTCCCCATTTCAGACACCACTATCCTGTTTGCAGCCATATTAGCTTTATAGGTGTCACTTCGGAGGAATCTGCTCCTGTGGGTCACTTCACCTGCAAGACAAAATAAAATTTATTTCTATTTTGCACTTTATGTTTCCTTTTAGCAGCTGGGCCCTTTTCACTGACACTGTAAGAGAAATAATGTTAAAAGTATGCTATGCAGGAATCATTATTAGTCACAGATCAACCACTATAGAGCAAAAGAGGTTTTCGGAATTGCAAGACCAACCGTCTTTAAAGGTGAAGCTGTGCATGATGGCCATCCCATCGAACCAGTGGTCGTAGCTGGTGTCCCCCACAGAGAAGATGCCCGGGCCATTACGCAGCAGGGTGCCTTGCAGCCAGCTGGGAATATTCCCTACGTGAGAGGAAACACAGAAGAGCCCAAACCCTTCAGCAGTGTTATTCAGCCAGTGCACATGTTCAGCAGTGTGAAGACTCAACCTACCTTTTACATCTGCTGAAACAGGCTCTGGTCTCTCCTCAGCGTTCTTGGAAAAGTTTGTGGCCATGTTTGCTCGCAGATTAATGAGGAACATGCAGCGGCATCTGTATAAATACTGCAGCCCAACAGTGCTAACCACGCCCACTTAAAGCTGCTGTATATCTTGTCTGTGTGTGTGTGTGTGTGTGGGTGTGTGCGCCCATGTAAGGGGGCGTTGTCAAAGGAGCTGGTAACTCGCTGTACACAGTTGTTTGCCCTCTGTGAACTTCACTGAAATCTTGAAACACAGGCCAGAGGAAAAGGTTCAATGCTGACAGTCATATTGGCTGATAATTTCCTGTGGTGGACAAAATATTCAGATCTTTTGCTGAAGCAAAACCACCAGCACCACACTGTGAAATAATCCTCTGCAAGTAAAAGTCCTCCATTGAAAACCTTATTTAGTCAAAGTACATAAGTAATTACCAGCAAAATGTACTGTGTGGGTCATCCAGCTGTTGCACATCTGTCCTATGATTAACATAACTGCTCTACTTAATTTAATACCCATGCTCAACATTATTGGAAAGCTTTTTTCTGAAACCGATTGATATAACGCACTTCAAGATCAACAACAAACAATAGAGGTAAATCACCTACCTTTCTGTGATACTGTTATCAAATTTGAAATAGGACTAGGTAAGACTTCATCCTATGGCCCCATTGTGTTTTCCAGCTAAAAAGTCATCTGCAGAAATTCAGTTGCAAAAAAAAAAAGCATATATAATATTCAGGCGAAAATAAAAATCTTAAAAGTAAGTGTGATCAAGCTTCTGTTACTCAGTGCCAGTCGTACTTATTGTGATTCTGTCTGCTGGGGGTAGAAATTCAGAGTTCTACCTTTCAAAAGAGACCAAAGCATGTTCTCCAAATGGTTCAAGAACAGCTTTCAGCTTTGGGTGAAACGCGCTTGGATCAGCGTTTTTATGCAAATTTTGCTGCAATGGTTTAAGGTTGAACTAATTTTAGCTCTTTTATACACTGTTGGGTAGCTTAATCTACAGCAATGCATCCTATTCTGTAAAATCAGTATACGTTTGCTGTGTTGCTGATCTGTGAGAACGACGTATCTTTGTGGCCTCAGAAAAACAGCCTTTTTCAGCGTTGTGACAGTGCATTTTGCAGTTAATCCAAGCGGGTTTTGAATGAATTTGAGTTTATTTATTTTAAGAAGAGGTAGGAACACTTAATCCTTCAGTTTATCACTATGCAGTGCAGTTTAAGTGTTAACCTTTTACAGCACCTTTGGCCTCTGACTACATTGCACTGCAGTCTGCAGTCCACTTTTATTGGCCATGTAGATTGTGTAGTTTTTATTTCCATTCCCTTCCAGCCTCGTAAGTTACGTGTAAGAAAATATTTTTGTATCTGCGCCTGTAAAACAATAGGTGTATGATTTTTGCAGGGAGTTACGATGCGAGTTAAGTAATTTATTTTATCTGCGTTGATGATCAAGGCTGTAATGATGCTTTATGGCCAGTCAAAAGCAATGTTCATTTACTCTTTGTACCCTTCTTTATCACATACAGGTGTTTTTTTTCAAGTGTGATTATTTTTCTTGGAAAGAAGTGTCGTGGAAGTGACTCCTGGACAGGGTCATTAACATTTAAAGACAACATAGTTGAGGACAACTATGGCCTTTAACCAGAAGCCTTCTGTTGAATCCCCAAAGAGAGCAAGTGTCTTGCTCTGATAATGACAGTGCACTTTGATCACTCTGTGGAGCCAGATGGATAAAGCCATCAAAAAATACTCATGATTACGGATTTGAAACTCAAATCCGTAATCATGAGGAAAAGAAACCAGCTGGTTGTGACTAACAAGCAGACACTGAACCCAGAGTCCCCTGATACAGTTGAATAAACACATCAGGCTCTCAATAAGAAGTTGAGCAGTCATGTTTTTCTGGACATATTAAATTTGTTGCAGTTTCATTATAGCCAAAGCCTATATACTATTAGACTATTTGCCATATCTATGACTGACAGAGTGACTGTTCTCATTCAGAGCTCATTCAGGTAAAAAAAACAAATCATTTTATACTTTTCTGCATTAAAATGACATGTGTAAATTTAGACGTATGACTTTAGTCCCTAAATATTATTTAAAGCAAGCTCACCTTTAATCACAAAGATACAGCTCTGGAAAATTAAGAGACCACTGCAATTTTTTCTGGCTGTACTGGCAGAGGGATACAGTGAGTGTCAGGTTGCTTCCATCCTTAACATTTCTAAGACGGTGGTTTGTCAGAACAAAATCAATCAGCAGACATTGTGGCAAACAAATCTACAGACCAGAAGAGGGCAGACACAACTCTCCACTGACCAGGATGACCGTCAGCTCAAATGTCACTCAGCAACAGCAGGATGACGTCAAGTGGCCAACAAAAAGAATGGTAAATGGCGGCTCGGGCGAAGTGCACGGCGAGAATGGTTCGAAACAGGCTCTTAGGGGTGGGGTCAAGTCGTGTAAAGGTAGAAAAAAGCCTTTCATCAATGAGAAGAAAAGAAGAGCCAGGCTGAGGTTTGGACCATAGAGGACTGGAGTAAGGTCATCTTCTCTGAAGAGTCCAGTTTTCAGCTTTGGTCATCTAATGGTTAGACTGAGACGTGTAGAGGCCTACAAGCAACGGTGTCTCACACCCACTGTGAAATTTGGTGGAGGATCGATGTCGATCTGGGGGTGCTTCAGCAAGGAAAAAAAACTTGCTTCCTTCTTCTCTGACAATGGACCCCCAGATCAAGTTCCTGTCATGGTCAGCCCAGTCCCCAGACCTGAACCCCATTGAAAACCTCTAGAATGTGATCAAGAGGAAGATGGCTGGTCACAAGTCATCAAACAAAGCTGAGCTGCTTGAATTTTTTGCACCAGGAGAGGCATAAAGTCACTCAACAGCAATGTGAAAGACTGGTGGAGAGCATGCCAAGACGCATGAAGGCTGTGACTGACAATCAGGGATATTCCACCAAATATTGATTCCTGAAACTTTAGTATAGTTTAAACATTAGTCCAGTGTTGCTTATAAATGAATATGAACGTGTTTTATTTGCAGTATTTGAGATCTGAAAACGATACATCTGTACTCTAAATGACAATGAATTTGGAAGAAATGTTGTTAGTAGTTTATAGAACAACAAAGGCGTACTTAAGGTTTTCCTGAAATCTTCCAGATCGACTGTCCTTCATGCCTTAGAGTATCGACTGACTGTCGTTTCTCTTTACTTAGCTGAGTGGTTCATGCCATAATATGGATTATAACAGTAGTCAAATAGGGCTGGTAACTGTCTACCAACCCTACGTCTGCACAACACGACTGATGGTCTCAAACACATTAAGAAGGCAAGAAATTCCACAAATTAACTCTTGACATGGCACACAAAAAGTGGCTACTTCGAAGAATCTAAAAAATAAAACACATTCTGGTTTGTTTAACCCTTTTTTGTTTACTACATAATTGCATATGTGTTCCTTTATAGTTTTGATGTGTTCAATGTGAATCTACAATGTAAAAAGTGAGAAAGTGTGTCCAAACCTTGGATTGGTAGTGTGTACTTTGATGCTGAAACAGCTTTACGCTTTTTTAAACAGTAATAGTAGTGTGTGTGTATGTGTGTGTGTGTGTGAGTGTGTGTCTTTTTTCATATAGATGTTTTCTATTTCTATTAACTTCTGAACTATTTTATACGCCGTTTTATGTCTTGGATTCTTGGAAGTTGTACTTGCTGTAATGCTGTAACGTATAAACGGTAGTAATAAATGCATATAAAAAGAGCTGTAATCAGGGAGTCATCAGTGAGTGATAGTGGTGTAAAGGTTAAGTGAAGTCAATAAGTTCCTCACAAAGTGTCACGGTGATGAGCCTGAGGGGTGAGGAGGCCTTCTGTTGTTGGGTGTTGTTGGGTGCACCCTTCTACTTGGGTGTAGAGGAGATGGGTGGCAGCTCTGTCCCGATGATGTGCCGTATAGTTTTCCCCTTCAACTGTAAAGCCTCTGATACCCCGCAGTGCTTATTGATAAACGTCTATACCATTGATTTGCCTTTGTGTGTAAGGTCTCTTTTAATCTTGCTGCCAGGATAAAAAAAGACATTTTCATCTTTTGTCCCTCACAGTACGCCATGACGCTCTGGAGATCTTCTTCCACAGTCTGTGTTTAGCTTGTTGGCTTTTTTCTGTAAGCTTCCCTGTGTTTGTTAGTGATTTGGATTTTCCTGTGTGGTGTCAGAACTGCAAACCACAGCCCCACAGCAGGAAATCCGCCTGTAGATATCTGAAAACAGACAGAATGAAAATACGTGACAACACCGCCCTCTAGTGGCTCATGTTAGACACTGTTATGGTAAGAAGCGCCTCATTGAGACTGTCATGATATTCATGGAAAAAATTTTCATTGGCTATATACACTTGGTTAACTATGACAAAAACAAAAGTTGTTATAAGATTTATTTAATAACTAAACAATTGTTCTTTTAACAAGATGAAGGCAGAAACTATTGTGTTTGGTAACGAAAAGTATTATTTTACTTTGGAAAATGAATACAGTTTGTGATCAACAACATCCCTGCCATGTAAAGTGGCAGGTGATTACTGTCTCAACTGCCAATGCAATATGAAATGGTAGCCATTAATAATATGACTTATATCCAACTGAGAAATTAAAAAAAAAAAAAAAAACACCAGGAAGAGTCAGCCATGAAATTAACAAAATAAAATTCACTCTTTGTACAGCCCTGTTTCTAAAAAAATAAAAAGGTTGGAAAAATGTAAATAGAGACGAAGTGATTTACAAAACACCTAGTATTTAACTGAAAATAGCACAAAGACAACAGTGTGCATCACCTCTCCTTTTAACACTCAAGCATTTGGGGACTGATGAGATCAACTGCTGTGTGATGTACGATTTCAGCTGCTCAGCAGTTCGAGGTCTCCTTTGCCTTATTTCACGTTTCATAACGCGCTTAACATTTTGAGTGGGTGACAAGTCTGAAATGCAGGCAGGCCAGTTTAACTCTTATGCGCAGAATGTGGTCTGGCGTCGTTTTGCTGAAAAAGACGTGGCAGCTTGGCAGCATATGTTCCTCCAGAACCTGTGTGTGTGGTTCAGCATTACTGGAGCCTTCACACATGTGCAGGTTAGCCATATGTGACATGTGACATTTTGACTTGTCAGACCACAGTATGTTTTCCACGTCGCTTCAGTCCATCTTAAAAGAGCTCGGGACCAGAGGAGGTGGTGGAGTTTCTGGATCTGGTGCATATACGCTTTCCTCTTTGCATAGTAGAGTTTGAGCTTTGTGGCTGCATTTTTCATTGGATTTCTTCTTCTTTTACAACATCATGTACTGTAGACAATGAAATCCAAAGTCTTTACAGTTTCACATTGAGAGACATGATTCTTAACTTGTGTGTCACAGAGTGGTGGACCCCTCCCCAGCTTTCCTTCAGACTCAGCCTCTCTGAGGAGCTCTTTACTTCAGTCATTTTACTCACCTGCTGCCACTTAACCCCATTCATGGTGTGATGTTCCACCAGCTGTGCTCTCTTAGCTTTTCACAGCTTTCACTCTTTTGTTGCCACTCTCCAACATTGCTGGCATCGAATTCCAAAACAATTAAATTCCTCAGTTTCAACATTTGACATGTTGTCTTTTGGCCATTTTCATTTAAATTTGTGGTGTCATCACACTCTGTTTCTATCGACGTTTTGCACAGTGTGCCTGCTTTTTTGGAAACGGGGTTGTATTTATTGACATAGAGAATTGTCTGCATATTGCTTTATCAATACAAATGGCATAATGCGAGAAATAAACAATACAGTGATGTCTTCAAATGATGGTGTATGAACTTAATTAGGCTTTTGATCCTGTTGTTGTCAGCATGATGGAATCCATACTGAAGTCATTAGAGGCCCATTACACAAAGCTAAACAAGTCAGAATGATACACGCCACATCGGTTAATTTGGTATTTATTGTAAAGAACAAATGAAAATGTAAATGACAAATATTTTCTCTCCTCCAATACATTCATAGAATGTCACTAAACACTCCACCCTGCTCGCAGCTCCCCTCCGATCAACATTCAGAACAGAAACACAACACCTGTTTAGCTAGCTGACAGCAGCACCATGCTCTCTCTGTTACCGCAGCATCTGCTTTGCTTCATGCCTACATCTCTTGGATTAATAAATAAAACAAATGGTACGCACATAATGCAGGATGCTCATAGGATTAATGTTTATTTGCACTGCCCAGATTGTTATAAACTGTGCTGATTAGTATTCAAGTATTCCCTTACCGATTATTTCTGTGCTGGATATTAAACTAAATATCTGCTTTACGATGTTCTCGTCACATCATCATCATCATCATCTGTGGATTACATTATGTGGGCACAGTACAAGAATAACGTTTAAGTAAACATTATATGTACATGTACTAAGAAAAAGGAAAACAAACAACAAAATTTGTCTTGCAAATGTATATGCTATTTTGTTTACAGTGCAATCCCCATGCAATACCGCATGCAGTTATAGAGGGTGCATGAAGAAGAAGACCATATTGACCATGCATGACCTTGCCCACAGAGCCAGAAGGGGCCTGCTGCTGCCGTTTCATTCCAGCGAAATATTGACAACCACCACATCCTGACTCTGTTCTAAGATGTGAGACAGTGATATCCACATGTGATGGAGATGACGCCCACCCATAATCAGCTGTCAAGTCCACCCTGTGATCGATGGCGTAACAGAAAGAAGTCTTTTGTACTGCCTCCGCCACGCCAAAACTAAACCGAGCCTCGTCAGCGGCTCTGTGAACGGAACTGATCTGAACCATCAAGTCACGGTTTGCGAGTTGGCACTGTTGTATGCAAATGCTGATGGACTAGAAAATTTAAAAAAAAAAGTCTTCACTAAGTACTAGTAATGGCTTAAGCAGTGGCACAAATACATAAATCTCCGGAATTTTAAAACCATAACAAAACAAAAGCACTAAAACAACCAGCATGAACAAGCCTCTTGGGTTTTACATTTGAAACAGATCTATTACAAAGGCCGAACAATCACGTTAGACAGGCATCATACATGGAAAACACACGAGTAAAACATGTCGTGAGGAGTCGTAATAAAATATTCACTGTGCAATCAGAAGTAGTTTTTAAAAAGGCAACAAAATCAAATGCTGAACATGGCAAGGCGTACTTTCAGAGCTCGCGACCCCCGTTCCTGCTTCACAAAACATTTGACAGAAGCTTTCGATGTACAGCTCAAAAGATACATTTACAATGAAAATTCAAGTGCACGTCCGAGAAATCACCGACGGATTAACTTTCAATTTGACCAAATGACACGTTTGTCTTAAAAACAGCGCGTCAGCAGAGCGACGCTTAAGGAAACAGCTATGACGTGAATCTTCAGGATGTCCAGTGAAAAAAAACAACAACGCAATCCTTGAATCGATCCGATGAATAAATAGGGCAGTGCTCACTGTGTTTAACATCTGATCGGAAATCATATGCAATATGAGGCAGAAGCTGTTTGTATCACAATGCTCTAAAACAATTACAAAATAGAACTGAATCTGAAACACTGACTATTGTCTTTGATTTGACATAAAACTCAAATCTGCGGAAACAAATCCAAAAGAATGGACTCAAATCATGGACTGAGTTGAATTTGAAGGCTGAAATCTCCAATTCCTTCATGGAAAACACACGTAGCAGCAGGCAGCAAATGTTGCCCAGGGGTTCCTTTAACAGTTTGTGCCTGAATAGATTTCATAAATAGGAAGTGTGGGTATTCTAAAAACCTAAGGTCGACAGCTGATGCTGGAAACACTTCAAGAGCGCCAGAATCTCCCGCCAACCCCCCTCAGTATACACGAGCGCTCCGCAGCAGCTGCTCTTTCTCTGTACTCTGGGATGTTTAGGTTCGCCAGTGATGCCGATTCTGAATCAAGCACATTTAAATGTTTAATGTTAATGTTTAATGTCAGTGTACAAACACAGTGATGACATTCAGTTTCCCTTTTTCTGCGAGTCTATACTCTGCACATCAGTCGGCCCTCCTGCTCATTAAAAACGTTGTTGTTTGTATCTTTGAAAATTGCCTTGACGCCAGCAAGACAAAAGAAACAGACGGCATACAGTGTACTGACTACATGGTTTAAATGAACCATTCAAATGCAAATGAAACCAAGACTCGCGATATTCCAATAAACGTCTTAAAAGGCTGGTTTTTTAAATGAACCTCTTCACTGAATGACAGTGGGTGAGTGATGATTTATCCGCACTTATTTGTCTCTTGCACTCGATGCAATCCCTTCTTGAGTCAGTCAAGTCCCTGCAAATTTAGCCCGTGAAAGGCATCTGACAATGACTTTATGGCACTGGCCATGAACGAGGAAGTACCGAATGTTTTTGAAGTTCCCCTCAAATCTTTGCTCAACATCGACTCATCACTTTTATCCTGGGACTCAGGCAACAGTAATAATAATAATAATAATAATAATAAAAACATTTGAAAGTCTTTCGTTGAGCACTAAGTAAAGAATGGTAAACTTTTTGACAATTTGTGGTGGGGCTGACAGTTCATTGTCCCAGGACGACCTCTTTTGTGTGGTGGTAAATTGTTCAAGAGAAAAATAATTGGCCATGCACACAGAGTATTGCTAAGAGGTCATTTCATGGCTTTGGGATGGCCAATTACACGGTCCATCTGTACATCTCAGTGACTGTGCCCGCTTTCCGAGAACTTTCCCTCGTTACATTCGCTCCTGTGACATCACTCCTCCCGGGTGTGACGGGCAAGCGTCCACGCTGCTGCTCGCCGATGCGCCGAGGGTGACGTCATTTTGTCTGTTGTGGCGTTTCCTCGCCACTGGCACCCCGCTTCCCTTAATCCGCCTTCCCATTCTCCTGAGGTGCGCCGGCTTTGCTGTGGCGTGCCGAGCGCAGCACTTTGTAGCAGCCGCGGGCTATCTTATGCATCCACATAACGTTCATGATGTCCAAGCAGATACTGGAGCAGATCCAGGCTACACGACCGCCCCAGGGCACCAGGTAGAAGGCTTCAGTGCCGTAGACCGCATACATGCGGCTGTAGTAGACTGGCATGACGGCAATGCGGACCATGAAAAAGACTACTGCCATGGCAACGCCATTCGCCATGTTGGGCCGGGAGGACTTGGGATAACCTAGTACCTCAAAGAACCAGCTGAAACACAACACATGGTTAAGAAACAGAGTATAGCAGGAATAGACGTAAATATTGAAGACAATAACTTGACACTTGACAAAAACAGTTGCGGGGCTGTTTTCTGAGGTGTGTTCAACGTCAGCTTTATCCAGATAAATGGTTTAAAGAGGATTTGGACAACCCTCAAATAATCTCTAGGAACCAGCTGAACACAAGGAGAACATGCAACAAGCAGCGGATTACCTCCACATCATTAAAATTCCTAACAATTTGTACACATTCTCACAGATAAGCTACAGAATTGCAGTGAATTGAGCTCCGACCCTGAATTTAAAGAGCCAAAGCCCTTCGTAAGCAGGTACGTACCGCTGGTTCACACATGGTGTAGAAAACTCAGCAAGCAGCCGGAAGTTAGCAAAATAAGGCAACATTCCTTGGCCCTGGAAGAACAAGGTAGGAAGAGGAAGAGCATGACACGTGAAAGGGACAAAAACAAGACACCAAATCATTTGCATCAGCAGGCACCTGATGTACCACCTGCTGCTCAGAGTAACAAGGCAACTCTGGTTATGTTGTCACAACTTTGAAAGTTTGGTACAACACTAGCATAAAGAAATGATAGTCGATGCCACTGCAAGAAGAAAGAAAAAAACCCTCGGTGCACAAAATGGGAAAAGTCAATGGACACACACACGTTTGAGGACCAGTCGATTTTCTTTCCCATCGTTTCATCTGTGCAACCTTGGGTTGAAGATCTGCTTGTAGATCTGTTTTTCTTCACTACCTTCACTACTATGGAGTGTATAATTACCAGAGACTGTATTGTTTTAAATGAAACGGCTGGCATCCAATAGTATTGATCCCTTTGAGAACCTGAAACTAAGGTATGTCTACAGTTTCAAGGCCTCTTGGGACATAACCATATGATATTTCATATTTCAAGAAATGCTTTTACGGTATTACTCAGGTCTAAAATTAGATGCCGTCCTCACCAAATATAGACCTATTTGGCAGATGTAACAAAAGAGCCTTCTCCTTCAGGGCACACAATTATTCCTTCAAGTTTTGTGGGCCAAAATTAGCCTGCTCTTTAATTTGACTTCCTAATGATTCGCTGTCTTGATTTATTGTGAGCGGAAACTCTTCCTCACTATGAAAGGAGCATGAGGAAGGGGTGACGTGCACAAGGAGCAGATTAACTGCCCTCAGAACTTTTGATTACTTCTGTTCGCAAAACAGAAGCAGAGCAGTATTCGATCTTAATCCAAGCCGTTTGTTCAGAGTGGAGGCCTGCTGATGCGTTTGTCTTCAGATCAAAAGGGTTCGTTCCCTCAGGAGCATGAATGTCCTGATGGCAATCTGTCTGAAATGGTCAGACATTGGTCACCAAAATCTTTAGGATTCATCCTTCGGAGACCATGAATATCCACAGCAAACTGAGTGGAAGTTAAGCTTTAGATTTTTGAGACACCTTCTAATGGTATAAAGTGAGAGCAAACTGAAAAATGTCGATGAATCATCCTCTGGGAACCATGAATATCACCATCAAAATTAGTGGCTATATGGCTCGTCAATCTAGGCGAAAGCATCAGACAGACCCACACTGAGATGGCTTCGAGTGAGACCCTAGGCCCTTTTAAAATCCACAAAACACAAGGGCACGCAAAATGCCCACATAAAAAGAAGCAATTTTGTATATATTAATATAACTTCACTCAAGTATTAATGCATCCTTACTACAAACTATATGCCAACCGTTACTAGCTCACATTTGATGTGTTATCATCCAGAGAGCAGAAAGAACGCACAGCAAGGCAGTTTATCTGAGCGACATCTCGACATTAAAGAGGTACAGAGCAAATATCAACATGGCACGGGCTTACATACACTGTACAACCATACACACATCCAGCCAGCCACCATTATATAAGGAGCAATGAAAAGCCATGCAGAATAAAAAGCAGTGTCGTTGTTTAGAAGATCAGGGCCTGAATCCCGTGTTGTCTTAGGTGTCAGATCATCTTCGGCAGGTTTTTGCCCACCATGATTCAACTCAAAGCTGAATCATTAGCGCTTGAAACGATTCCTAATGAAGCTAACAATGCGCGTGTTAATACCTGGTCACAATTTCCAGCTGATGATAAATAGAGTGAAGATGATCTTAAAACCAAGAGGTTTTCAGGACACCCCGTCTTAAAAACTGGCCTACCTTTGCTAAATCTGTAACCTTTGAACATCAAGCACTCGGACCAAAGTGATGGTGTTAAAATTGCGCCACCAGCCAAATAAATTCGAATTAAATGTTCTCTTAAAAAAAAAAAAAGTGCATTATAGAGATCGAGTGCTGTGATTTGTATCTGAATTTGAAATGCGGATTCGAGCTTAGCCTCTGAGCATACAAATTTAAGTCGAACTCAAAATTAACATAGAAACCACAGGAGTCAATTTCACTGCAAGGCCGCGAAGAACACATAGCTCAAGGTTATTTGGCTCGTGGCCTGACTTTTACAGCACGTAAAAGAAGACTTACCGTCAGGGCTGAAACAAGAGCTGGTCACTGAAACATACTTACTACGTGACACAAACAGGGCACATCTGCATTTCACTTTTTGTACCATATGATGTAAACTGTCCACCTAGCATTAGCATGCTGGTACCTCTAGGAACTGGTAAGTCCATACTGTGACTGGGCATCATATCTGCTCAGTGCAACACAACAGCAATAGCAGCAGACAAGACAGGAATAAAGAAGTCCCCATCTAGATCAAGACCTGCTCTGGGTTTCGAAATGACACACAACACTTTTTGGTAGTTTTTGCATGAACGGGGATGACACAACCCGACTTGATGTTGGCAGTTTTTGCATGTAGGGTTTGAAGAGGGGCTATTTATGTTAAAGTCAGCGGAGGACACAGAGACGGACAGACAGATATATTAGAAGAAAAATAAAGAAAAGATGCCACCACGATTGGAAGCAAATAAGAAGCGACACTTACAACACTGAGAAGAAAGCATGCATCTAATATTTACACGTTACGCTTCCATCTTTTTGATTAAGCTACACTTGACTGTTAAAACACACACAAAGACAGATTATGGTGCGATTAGAAAAATCATAAAATGACTTCTCACCAAGACATTAGTGACGAGTCAGTCATCAAAACATACCAACAAGCTCTTGATAGTAAGATATTTTCTTTAAATACAGGTTTTCCAAACCTAACTACGTTGAAATCTTAATTTGGCTGCGTGCCTCAGGCTTTCATAGTGAGTAGGTAGAATTCATCGTGTATTTGACATGAATACTTCCACATATACACACTCAACACATTAACTAATAAGAGACTTTGACAACATATGACAAATCTGACTGGGTACACAACTAAATAAAATGAAAATGACATCAAGGGTTCGCCAATTTGGTTTTAACCGCAAATGCAATATGGCTAATGTAACAAGGCTTTTCTTCCCCCCTTCTAGGGTCGACTAATGCGGAGCAACCGTTCTGTTCTCCCGCACGATTTTCAGATCTAGTCTGAGGAAACCGTCATGAGTGTCCAGTAACAGTATGGCCTACTTCATCTCATTTACCTAATGGTTTTGGACGCAGGTGCTTGCTCTGCTTCTCCAAATGAAAGGCTGGATTTACAGTCAGTCGCAAGATCAGAATTGTATTCCAACCCGTATTATTATTGCTCGGGCACAGAAATGTGGAAAAGCAATGTTCCTCAAAAACAATGCAATGAAGACGGACAAAAAAAAAGGATGCAAATATGATGTGTGTCACATTAAAGAAAAAAAAAGAAATCTGTAAATCCAGCCAGTGACTGGGGTGTAAATAGGGGTAAGGTGTAAATCTGGACTGCAGGGTTTACACTACACATGTGGCTGAAACCAAAAGTCCACAGTGCTTTACTGCTTTTTACCAGGATTTACCAGGAAGATGTAATCGTTTGCCAATGGCGACGTAAAACCAGAATAGTACTAAGCAATGAAAAGCACATTTTTAAAATCCAGGACCAGTTAAAGTATGGGAGGCAGAGCAATGCACACTGTACATCCTTTAGCATGTTTTCTGTGTAGAAAATACAGAACATGTATTGTCCGGGAACAAACTAAATTCCTCTGTAAGTTTGCTCAACTAAAATAAAAGGGGTGTAAAGGAAAAGACTGACTTTTAAGAGCATTAACAACAGTGGTTCTGTTTTCGTTTCAAACAGCTGACAGAGTACATTCAACACGGTGTCAGAAAAAAAAAGGCCTGGCTATCTGCTGATGCACTTGTGGTCGACATTATTTGAGTGGCTTTGTCACTCTTCCCTCATCGGGGAGTCTCAGGAGGAGTGTAAGGAAGAGGAGGAGGAGGCAGAACTAGGCTCTGGCACAAACACAGACAGGTGGAAGGTACTGTAGATAGGCAGGTGAGTAATTAAGGAGGTTAAATACTGTTTGTTGGCATGCACAGTTACCAAGAGAGGAAGCCCTGTCTTTGGAGAAACGCTTCAGAACTGCCAGCATGCACACAGTGGTTACAGTTAGGCATTCAGCTGCGCTAAAGCTCAGAAAGGTTCAGCTTATGTCAGATTCACACAACATTTAAGGGGGTCAGTAAAACAAACAGAAAGCACAGAAACTGTTAGGGAAAGGTGAGGTGGGAGGGGGTCTTCAGCCAGTACCATCATTGAGCATTCCATGCAAAAAATACCATAGTCATTCATTTCCGTCATAATTATCCACGGATCCTGGCGACCTAGAGGGTTTCAGATTGAACCAAGAGTGAACAGCACAGCACCCATTAATGCTGAGTACACTAAATCTCCACCATCGAGCCTTGCAGCGATAACCAATGAGTCACTAATTAGTACTTCAGATGAGTTGGGAAGTTATCATCGGGCTAATGCCGATACCCGCTGATGATTTCAATGATACAGCCTTCAACGAGCAGCTGAGCTGGAGTATAACGAGGGTCAGTCGTCATTGTTCTTTGGTTAAAGGGCTTTTAAAGTGCAGCTCAAACAGCGGCTGAACCTCAGTGAAATGTCAAACCCACTTGAATCCTCACAGCACCATCTAAACTGCTGCTAAAAAATTAAACACAACCTTATAATTCTTACACCTGTTTATAACGGCCAAACTGAGCAGGCAAACAAGGACACCTGCTGGAACACACCATCTCTCACAGCACAGCAGCCGATACCGTAACACGCCAAAGGGGGTGGATTTTAAACATCCATACGGCCTCCTCCTCCTCCGCCGTGTTTGTGGCGACCACGCTGGCCTTGCCCCGTGCATATTTGACTAACCTACATAGGCTGCATGGCTGCGCGGGGACGGTCGCGGCCACTCACTGAATGACGGCTAAATTAGTTTAAACACCCAACCTGAAAGGACACGGCTGTTCACCCTTGGTTGTCTCCTTCCCATCTTGCCTGCACGTTCTGCTATTGGACAATAGGGCACTCACCAGTACATAGTAGTAAGCATACAACGCTGCCAGATGGTGAACTACAAAAAACTTGTCGCCTATCGCCTTCCAATAGTAAAATATTAGCAGCAGATCTGGAAAACAAACAGGGGAAACAGAGATAACGTGTTATTGGTGCAATCAAAAATTTCAAGTACAGACAATTGATAAAGGGCAGTAGGGCCCAGACTCAAGTGAGTCATCACTTAATATCCTCAGGTGTTGTAATTTATACTCATTCACCTGCCTCATGAAGGGCTTTTATTTGACTTGATGTTATCTCTCATGATATTGCCCTTGGCCTCTTTCTGGTGAAACTAGTTGATCTATCTTTCGTGTTCCTCTTTTGCTTTACAAGTATTGTAATTTAGATTTATTGCTTAATATGCACTGTCATTTTTAGATGTGTTTTATATGTGTTGTTATCGGTGCAAAAGAGGGCTTGCTCGGGTCGATGAACCGTCAGGTTTATCACATCTTTTTATCAATTACGTGCATGTTCTACCGGTCTCACTTTCACAGCCGTCACCAGTGTGAACCATTCGTTTCCCTCACCAGATATGAGGTAGCCTGTTGTGATGGCAACATTAGTCTTCACCAGCGTAGGGTCTCCCCTGTTGAAAAAACAAACACACAAACAAACAAAAGTAGTATCAAAAAGGAAAGCGAGGTGAGCCTGGATAAGCTAACCACCAATGTCCGAGATAATTAGCTGGACATGCTAATGTTTAAAGCACACAGTTTAATCCATTTGCGCACTTGTGCTCTGTGTTTTTGGTTTTGGACAGTGTAAAAAAAAAAAAAAAAAAACCCTCCAAACTTTTTGTACGGCTAGAATCTCTGCCAAGCTCTCACCAGACTGGGTCTTCATTGACGGCATCGTCGAACAACAAGATGTGGAGACAGAAGATTCCCACCAACAGCGCGTGAAACGTTGACACCGTCCTGGAATGAAAACCAAAAACAAACATGATCCATTCCCGTCTGACGAGGGCAGATACGGACACGTCAGCCATTTTCTGTTGGGTAAGCGTGCCAAAGGAAGTGAAAAGCGCCTCGGAGCCGCTCTCCGGTTTAGAGGGCTGGGTTTTTTAGTGCTCGCAGTGAATCAGCTGATTGCCTGTCAGGCCTGCACACAGATTCAGACCAATTAGACTAAGAGATTAAACACTGCTGAAGGGTCAGGCACAGCGGCGCACAGTCCCAGTCAGTCATTAAGGCAGCGAGGCAGTCCAGCAGTTCTCAGCAATCAGTCAGTCAGACAGAATGACAGCCACACCGATGGTAAGACTGTTTAAATACAATCTGAAAAGTCATGGGCCTCAACGGGGATCCCCGTAGCCAGGCTCCATCCCCGCCAATCGTTAATTTTCATTTCCTCATAAACCATATGACCGTTTCAATTTCACTAGTGCTCTCATGAGTAATAAGAGAAAATGGAAATGAATGATTGATGCACGCTGGACCGGGCCGGATCCCTCGGAACGCTCTTCCCCGCCGGACCTGCAGTGGCCTTCAATCTACAGCAGAGCGCTCGCTGCTGCTCTCAAAGTTCACAGCCGCCTGTCTGCCTCTCTCAAGCACGCTCCATCTTTTGTTGTTCCGATCTAGCTGTTCCAGCCAGTATCTGCAATGTTCCCATCGCAGGTTCGCGGGTGACAACAGCTGACGCTTGGTTGTCGCCTCATCAAATGGCCTCGTCATCAGTGTGAGCGCTGTGGCCCTGAAGCGCCCGTTCATTCTGACAGATGAACGGCGAAGATAAAACAGTTCTGCTGATGAAATGAGACAAGGATGATCTGGCTGTCAGAGGAAGATATTAGCATATTTAACACTTTGGCCACAAATTATTGATTCAATTTGAGGGATGTGGCAACACATGAGTCCACGATGGAGTCCATTAGCAGACAGAAGCAGACACAAGTACCGTTGTCTCATATTTACTTTCATTTTTACATCCAAACTGAACTCACTGTTGCACACTGACATGTGCTGGAAATGCGTGAGAAGAGCATATGAAGAGGCTTCTGCAGAAGCAAATAACTGGTGCTATAAAATTATGGCATGAAAATGTTTGGGATTTGGGATCCAAAAAAGTTGGGACACTCTAAATCAAATGAAACAGAACGTGGTAACTTGCTAATCCTTTTTTAACATGCACTTAACTGAAAACAGTACACAGAATTTACTGTTTGACCTCATCAGCTTCATTGATTTTTGTAAATATCTGCTTATGCTGAATTTGATGCAGCAACATGTTTCAAACAAGTTGGGACAGGAGCAACAAAAGACTGGGAAAGTTGTGGGACGCTCCAAATACACCTGTTTGGATCATTCCACAGGTAAACAGGCTCACTGGTAACAGGTGACAGTTAGATACTGGTAGAGTGGCTCAGTGGTTCACACGCGAGGATGGAGTGAGGTCATACGTCTTCGAGGCTTCTGCTGAAACCTGGCTGGCTAATTTTTGACAATGACAAGTTGACGTCTGACTTCCTGGGTCGATGTTACCAAACTATCAGTATCAGTATGTGTGCTGAAACGAGCTACTGCGGTTTCAGCAGACGTGGCTTCTGAAACTACACACACACACACAGACTGTGTCTTTCTCAGGAAGCTCTGCGACTAAAATGCTCATCTGCTGCGCCTGTTCGCCACTTTGTGAACTCATGATTGTACAGAAGATATTACGACACGGAACACTCCGTTAAACTGTTGTCGGGGTGGTATTTGTCACATGTTTAAAAAAAAAAAAGGCTGAAAAAACAAAACGAAACAGAACAGCAGTCCTCTGAGTTTCCACCATGCTGCCGGCACCTTGAAGCTGTGCAAAATACACTACTAGTGAGTCAGATACTAGCGAAACATGTGGGTTGCCTGTCAGAGCAAATCTTTGGACCCAGCTAAAACAAACCCGCTCTGGGCAACATCAGCGTCACACTCTCTGCTGTATACAACATGTAGATGCTCGGACTCATCGTGATCGGGGGTTCGCGTCGGGTCACCTTGAGTTCCACTCCACCTTCTGCTTGTCACTGAGGCCCAGGAAGCCGGGGCTGATGTGCATGGACATCCAGGGGCTGACTTTGTGGAAGAGCCACTGGAAGGTGAGGAAACTGGTCACCGAGATGGTGAGGATAAGCTGGCTGAATGGGTCCATGGCCACCCAACCCCACTGTGGGGGGAGAGAAAGGAGAAAGGAGGGTAAAGGTTAGACCGGGACAGGTGGCCACGCTCTGCCGGCTCATTACAATGTTCTGTAAACAAACAAAAAACATTCAGTAGGTGTTAGCGACTGTTTTCCTTTACGCAATCAGAGGGATTTGACGGATGTGACGAGCACTCCCTCCACAAAAATATTTATTGTTGTTTACTTATAAAATATGCAAGTAATTGCAATTTTCATGAGAAACACATTAGGATGCTGTCACATTTACATACAGACTGCAGAATCTGCATTTACAAACTGCTTGTCGCGCCCGTGTGTGTGGGTGCTTTGAGACTTCCCGCTGCGGCTTGATTCACAAATACATTCTTTTCAAGAGGGAACTATTTGTAGCCTATCGGATGTCTCCTATCAAATGTCTCCTTTCGCTTCAGCCAATCACGTAAGCGCGAACTGCAGGGTATGATTTGATGCGATCACATGGCTTCACAACCGCACGGTCTCCAATTACGAACACGTGGACGAACACAAGCGCTCCATATTCCTTTGGTATCACTTGACACCTTCGGGTCCTCCAAACCAAAGCAGCTGGTGTATTTGGTATTTGGTGACCTTGACAACGCTCACAATCCGTCAGGGAAAAAAAACAAAAAAAAACAAAAAACACACACCTGCCGCGAGGGGCCCGGTCAATTTTTAACTCAGCTCCTGCAGGAGAGCTGCCACTGGCCTCAACCAGAAAAGGTGGATTAACCCTCTTAAGTTCAGAGTGGGAAATTAGCAACTATCAGAGATACTTAGACAGGAATGTAGCAACGACAAGTTAACGTATGACTTCCTGCGTCAGTGTTACAGAGGAAGTGTGGCTCTTCGCAGAAGAAGACAAAAGCACAGAGTATCATTACACATTCTGAAACCAGTTACTGTGGTTCAGGAGAAACGGCTTTTAAAACCACAAACACACACACACACACACACACACACACACACACACACACACACACACACACACACACACCTTCTTTCCCAGGAAGCTTGGCGACAAAAATGCTCGCCTGCTGTAGCCGATGATCACCACAGATAAGAACGCGCTTTTTAACCCATGCTGGACTTCGCATAAAAAATAAATGAACATCACAATATCGACATTAAACAAATATATCACACAGCTCTAATGCAGGCTAACTTTTTATTTTAGGGGGGGTTTGGGAGACTGCTTTGCTGTAAGAGCATCCCCAGTGGCACAGCTCTGCCATGTGTTGGAAAATGAAAGTGGAACATGGTTGCATGATATAAACGGTGATCAGCGCGGGACGGGTCAATAAACTCCATTTCATATCCGTGCATGATTCGTTTCCAAATCTGGGCCTTGAAGTAACATAGTGTGCTGCAGAACTCTGCACTGTGGCCTAAAGCCACTCAAAGATCCATTTGCCATCGTCATGTTTGGATCAAAAGTGAGTCAATAAAGACAAAACAGATCCAAAGTTAGCAGCTGTGCATGCACATTGGCTTGTAGCCAGTAAATGTATGTCAGTGACAGAGGTCCACTGCAGCCACTGTGAGTCCAGACCACTGGACTGTTTTACAAGCGTTGCACTGAGCTGTTTGCATATTGGCTGATTTGAGTCTAAGACACAGCTAACTTTAAACACACAGCAGCATTTACATCTCCCGGCGCAGGCACGCACACAAGAAAACACACATCTCACTCCCCGGAGCTCCGGCCTTGCTTATTATCTACCTACCTTTGTTCCTGCGTTAAGCCAAAGAAATGCCTGAGGACAAACAGCGTACTTCACTGATGTACTGTAGCCAAGAAAAAGTCACCAGGGAAGAAAAGCCAATTCCACAGAGTCCTCTCCTTGTGCCTGCCTGCAGGCCTAATGCATTAGTGGGCAGTGAGCACCAGGACTTGAATGCACTGTGCTGCAAGTCACGAAGACTTATTGTTATTAGAGGGACACTTAAAGAGTCCATACATGTCTGAGTATCTGAGCAAGGCTACCTTTGGCCATTCTCAGCAAGTGCAGCGAAGGGCTGTTGTAGGTACGTACACACATGTTTGCATCCTGACTGACCCATGCTGGATCCTGCACTGCCAAGGACAAACAGTGACAGAGGTCAACTAAAGGATAAAGAAACAGCTGAAGCACCATGGAGAACAAAGCCACAGGCATATACAGCCTCTCTGCACACTGGACGAGCGGAGCGCGTTTCTCTTGCAGATTCATAAATGTTAAACCCCTCACAATAAACAGCAACAGCAACACACTGAAGCCAGGAGGCATTAAAGCAGATGTGCTGCAGGTTACAAGGTGGAAAGTTCTGAGGAATTAAGCCCAAACTTGCACCATGACTCAAGAGTGGTGTTATTCAGACACAGACCCCCCCACTGATTTATTATCGCCTCAACCACTCAGATTGAAACTGACATGTTTGGGCCCGCCTCTAGCGCAGGCCTGGTGTCTGTTTTCTGGGAAGCGGTGCGTGGTTTCACCGGACGGGGCTGGAGCGCGTTTCTTCCTGGAAGCTTGTTATGCCAGCTTCATGCGTTCCTATAACGACTGAGGCCAAAATGCGCTTGCGTAAGACGGGTGGACCCCCGCCCCCATCCCCCCTTTAAACAGCGAGGAGACGATCGCCCCACGAAAATAACTCTTACGCGCATCACCGGGTCGCGTTTGAGGGATGCTGGACGGAATCGATCACCGAAGCGAACGTGTTGTGACAGAGGATCGTCCTCAAAGCGAGGAATAAGCGGTGTAATAGCCCACACAAGGCCAATCCACGCCGCATTGCTTGGCCAGCTGCTGTGAAATGTGTTGATGGTGGGCTGGGTGGTGGTGAGGAGGGTGGATAAATAACACTGGCCTGGTCGTGTTTGTGTGCACCAGCCGCGCATACGAGCAGAAACCCGAGCAAACACACCAGATCCCCAGATGGACTCACCTTATGACTTTCATTCAGATGGCTGGCGCCTCACTCCCTCAGCTGGCTACGGTTTCCAGGGGGTCGCTCGCAGAGCCGCGTTCGTTGAGTCAGAGCCACAGCCATGTCGAGTCATTTTTTTTTTTTTTCCCCTCTTGATAAACAAGACGAAGCCCGCCTCTTGCTCCAAACACGCACGCTAACAAGTCGCGGCGGGGCTGGAGCTCCGTGCCTGCGCCAGCTTTGCGGCGTTTACCGAGAATCCCGTCCGGTACGAAGCGTGCATAATTGCAGGGGTGCAGATCACGCAGCTCGACGCTCGATTACAGAGATGATGGGGGGGGGGGTTGATGGTGTGTGGTAACTCTCTCTCTCTCTCTCTCTCTCTCTCTCTCTCTCTCGCTCTCTCTCCTATAGGGCTCAAATTACATCTGAATTCTTAAAGACACACACACACACGCAAACACACACATGCACGCTGCCACAGTGGTCTGCCCAAGAACACTCTCTGTGTCTATTTATAGCCGAGGCTTGTTGAACTGATCCTGGGTAAATCAGACAAGATAGCCAAGTAAAGCAAGCTGCAGCCAAGGCCCGCTGGTGCCGTTAAGGCTTTTTTTTTTAAATCCATACCTTTGCATTACTACTCATTTTGCCACATGCAATGTGTGTCACACACATTCTGCAGGGTGTATGATGCTGAATGGCCTGATAATGAGTGGCCCAGATGCACAAGATTATCAAGCTCCTGTGGAGGAACTGGTGACTAAGCATCAGAGGCTATAAACATGCTCCGCTCGCTCTCATTGGGTTGCAAATTCGGAGAGAGGCTACGATCACAGCCCACCCACTCAACGAATGGAAAATAAAAGAAATCAGGGCGGAAGAAAATAACAGACAGTACAAGCGCACAACAGCATTCTCAACTCCTAATGTCTTATGAAGCCACTGATGTTATGGCCCCCTGCCCCTCCTCAGATAGTGTCCACCCATACACCAGAGGGCAGAGGACAGATTAAATGACCAGTGGCTGCAATATAAAATTACATCTCCCATGAACTGGATGAGCGAGGTGTCCCTCGCAAGTGTATTTCCAGCACCGAGATGACGCCAGGCCTAAATCATTACGAACTGATTTGCTAATGCTGTTAAAGTGTCACATTCATAAAAACATCCCATTAGGCCCTTGTTATTAGCCTCTGTCATACAATCCACAGAGCACTCCTGAATGAAAACACATGGTATAAGAGTGTGATAAGAACAAGGAATTTAGTTTTCACTGAGAGGAAAAAAGGTGTAAACTTTTACCCTTTATACTCTGAAACTCAACCTCATCCCAGCTGGAAAACATAAACTCTGACACCCAAACAAGCAGCTTTTGGATGAGATTTGGGGAATAAAAAATGTGGTTAATTGCATGTTTAGCTTAAACTAAAAACACTTTTGGTTTGGTGGCTACATTTCATATAGATAAATAAAAGCATAATAAATATAAATAAAAGCATTCATATAAAGGGTCACACATACATTGCAATGCATTTTTTGTATCTTTATGTCTTTATAAACTGACATATCCAAAATGTGGCAGTTTACAGAATCGTCACTTTATCTGCAATATCAATATTATTGAAAAAACTTAATCAAAGTCAGATGTCAAAAACAGATGATAAAGCTTATTTATTATAAGGTTATATAGTTCTCGTCTTGAACCATAAAAACAGCACTGCTGAGATGAACCACGTGCTTAATATAGGGCCACATTGTAGTATAAACTTAAGTACGGGTGTATGTACATGTTTATCCTTTTACTGTGCAATAGCTGCACTCAGTGACCTATGTACTTAGTACCTGCGCTGTGAAAAGTTGCAACAAACGCTTGCTTGCCAATTTGATCGCATCTGAGACCTAGTTTGAGCTCGGAGTGCATTCTGGGTAAAATGTGAGCTATTCAGAGCCCCCAGAAGGAATGTGACAGCAGCAAACCTCAGAAGACACACCAGGTTTGTCATTAATTAACCTGTATGAGGGCAGTAATAAAATCAGTTATGTAAGCGTGGTAGGTGTACGGCTTATTGTGATATTATGTACTGGTTTATGTGTGTTTTCGTTGTTCTTTGTTGCTCGCAAAACTTTAGTTAAATTTATTTACAATTGCAAGGTATGACGGGATTTAACAGCCAGGATGAGTCCACCCAATCACAGGAGGGATAACACGCATTTCAGCAGTGTTCCTTTCACTTGTATTTGTTTGATCCCAGCACAGCTTATATTGCTATACTATGGCAGCTATGCAATGTGACAAGAGGCGGCTCCTGAAGTTGCTGTCTGACAGTACCGACTCCTGCCACATGGCGGTGCTCCATCTCCAAGTTACGAACTCTAAGTAGCTGGACAGTTGCACCTGTATGACAGTCAATTTACAATAACAAGGGGCTGTACAAACTACACGTACTACAAGTATTAATTTTTGCTAAATGTTGCTTTCTTCTTTGAGAACTTCTAGTGATTTTAATTTGTTTTGAGCTTTTGTTACTCAAAAAAGTCGCCTGTCATCTGGTGTGAGAGACACACTGGACACACCTGAGCCTGGTGGTTTTAGAGCATGTGACATAATGTAGTGTTCAACAAGCTTGTTCCTGCCAATGTGGCATTGTGCTCTCACAGAAAGTGACTTCTCAAAACATGGACATTATAAAGATAAAATATAGCATTTTTATTATTCATATGGAAATACAAAATTAAGGTACATGCACTGGTAATGGCATAAATACAGTAGGAACAAGATAAAAAATTATATATATATCAAAAAGCTAAGATCATGGAAGCTTGCACTGTAACAGCTCCTTTAGTTGGTGGAAAATAACCATGTGCTTGTCATGTAAAAACAAATAAACTGTTGATCTTATTGTTCTGAACAGAAAGAAGTCAAAGCAAAGAAACCACATATACATTATACCACATTAACATGTACTTTGGTCAATAAAACAAAAAAACAATGCCAAGAGGCAAGATGATAAATGCACTGATCAGTGGACTGAATTACTCAGACATAGTATGATGTATGATATACAATATAAAAGCAGCTTTAGTGATAGTTGGTTTAACTAAAACATTGATTTAGTGGTAATACAAGCAATGCAATGAAAGCTAGTGGACCAAAGCAGCACAACAATCAGTCAGTTTTCATGACTAAAGGCCTCTTAAGTGAGTGCATGTACCATAGATTTTTTTTCTCCTGACACCTTAAAAACAGCTTAATCCTATGAGGGCTCTTTCTCACAAAACCATTCTGGACCACATTTCAATATGTGTGTGTTTTCTCAACACAGACAGACAGTTTTGGTATTTAGTATATAGATATGTAGCTCTTAAAAATATAGATAATACGCATGTCAAAATACTGTCACACACACACACAAAAAAAAAAGATTAAAAAAAGGCACAAACAACAGGCTTGAGTTGATAATGGACAGTAATTGTCATAACTATTTCAAAAAACTAACTACAACTTAGAAACAAAATGTACAAATATCACAAATTTGTGCCGTTAGTCATTATTCTTCCTCCTTATATTGGAAAATAACAAGTCGCCTGAACCTAATTATGTTTTAACAGTTGTTTGAGCTTCATCTCTGAGCCTGTGGTGACACTATTGTAAACCCAGAACAGTAATCCATTCTAAAAATGATTGATAATCACTGTGTGGAGTGTGTAATTACACCCCAGGTTAAATGTTTTACATGAGGGGTGTGACTTGGCTTATTAGTGTCATTCACCATGTAGCCGAATAGCACCTTGGAGCTACAATCAAGCTCACAGCAAATTGACATGTACATTGAGTATGCACACAAAACAGGCACTTCTTGAACATGTGTGTGTATAAATTCACACATGATCATAGGATGCATGCATGCATGCATGCACACCCACGCACACAGTTACAACCTGAGAATGCCACAGTAACGATGCATGAAATTAAACCACTAAATTAATATGCAGTTTATTCTGTAGACAGAAAACGGTCTAAAATGATTAAAAATGATTTATTGGTTAAACCCACTGCAAAGTGAACCACAAGTTGACATGCTAAAATTGTTTAGGCACTTAGCATTCTTAAATCCAACTACTGATTCACTGTCATGTATTTCGAGTTGTTGCTAATGACATCAAATACAGCTCAAACTGAGCTTTCTAATAAAAGGATAAAAATCCTTTGTAAAAAGCTTCTTGAGGCATCTTGCAAATCTTGAAAGAAGAGAAAGAAAACTAGTATTTAAAGCCACGAAGAGTCGAAGCACGTTGGCCAATCCTGACCCTTCACTACACCATGAACTGGGTGTATCCCTCAGCACCCGTGACGATCACATCCATCCAGATCCTCATGGCCTCAGGAGAGGGGGCCACCATGTAGTAGACTCTGTCATGAGTCTTAACACTGAAGGTCAGGGAGGGGTTTGGGCTCTGAAGGGGAGCCGGGAAGGAAGGGGAGACAGGAAGGAGAATTTTAAAAATTAGGATATTAAATTAGAAGATAATCATACTTCTGAAGGCATGAGTTGCTTACTTTTGTAGCCACATCCAGCATGTACACGTGAACACATACCTTGTGTGCATTCTTCAAGTGATCATAATACACTTCTTCAATAGCTTGGAAGTAGATGACTCCTTTCAGCTTGGCTTCATGCTTATCTGCAGAAGACAGAACCGTAGCTATAAATACAAATGTGTGTAAATGTACTGTAGCATCTTCTCTTTTATCTATGTTTATTGATTTATATTTGAAATGAAGTGAAAATATATCTTTGTGGAGGCTGTGTATTTGTATCAGTGCATTTGCATCTTTTTGTGGCAGTTATCTTCTGCCCTACCTGCATAGTAGGAGAGCGTGCGTCGGTTGCGGTCAAAGACGAACCAGCGTTTCTTCCAGGTTTTGATTTTGCCTCCCATTTTGACCAAGTAGCCACGGCAGGTCTTTTCAGAGATGGACAAGTGGAAGCACGTGTCTGTGCTGTGGCCCGCCGACTCAATGTGAGCCCGCAGGTCAAAGTCGTCCTTTCGCACCGGCAGGTACCGCGTCAGCGGTCGGGACTGCAGAGAGAATGTTTTTATAATTTCTGTGTTTATATAATCGCGCAGATGTATATCACATGTTCGGACAGATTAATGATTCTTTCTTCTGCCGCCGACAGTTTATGGTCCAGGCAAGAGAACAAAAGATGATGGATGAAGCTCATACTGAGAACTGCCAACACTAACATGATTGAAAGCATGCAGAAAGAGGGAAGTATGCTACAGAAACAAGATGGAATGCTTCGACAAACAAGCAAAAGATTAATTCCCCATGAAGGTGACATCAAGTTCAAAGGTAAAAATTAAACAGCTGAGAGAAAGCTGTCAGTGCTTCCTACCTGTGCCCTCTGTTTTTCTCGCAGTTTCACCTCGCGCTCGATGAGTTTCTGCCGTCTGCTCGTCTCCTCCTGTAGCCTCTTCTCCAGCTCCTCCCTTCTTTTCCGCTCCTCCTCCAGCGCCTGCTTTCGTATGTCCATCTCTCGCTCCTGAGGAATTCGTTTAAATCATTGCAAAGCTTTAAACCACAAAAATACGCACTCATAGAAATGGGATCATCATTGACATCACTTATGCTTTTACACATTTGGCCACAATCAAAGCAAAAAGGACGAAAGCATTGTGATTATGATTTTATCCGGTCGTGACCTTGTGTTCGAGGAGGCTTCTCTTCTCTGCCTGGGCTTCTCTCAGCAGACGCTCCATCTCCTCCAGCTTGGCCACATTTGAAGTACTGGCACTGCAGCACACACACACAGCACAAACAAACACAAACCAGTGTGCACAATGAACCATTTGGCACACAGTCATGGGAAACAAACACCATATCAACGGTCATGGGGCTGATCCTAAAATACACTGAAAGTGCAATTAAATCAAGTAAATCAATTAAACCTCCTGCACTAGCACCAAGCATGACAAACTGAATCCACTCAGGCTTTTCTACATGTTTTTCAGCTGTGATCTCCAGGTCAGTGCCCCAGTAGTAGATGTGCAGTACAAGCATACAAAGCTTTAAACCAAGAGCTAGCTTTAAACCTAGAGTTATTCCTGAGATGGTGGAGTACAGCCTTAATTTAAGACCAAGCATAATCCATGTTTGAGAACGTGCCTCTCAAGTGTGTCAAGTGTACACAGAGAAGACATGCACATGGTCATGGCTTAAAGTGTTCTGTTTAGCATTCCTACGAAAAGGCTACACTCTCCTGGGGATACTCCTCATTATACACTGTGTGTGTGTGTGTATGTGCGCTAAATCAAAGAGGAAATGCATTGGGAAAGGAAGCCAATCTTAGGATCAGACCATCTCTCTTTCCCCCCTCTCTGTCTCTGTGTAGGACTAACTGACTCTCTGCTGTGTCACTGCCTGTCCTTGGTTTAGAAAAGCAGGCCCAGTCCAGCTTCAGGTCTCCCAGATGGTCTACACATGATCTGCATTCTTGACTGACATCACAGGGAAAGGATCTGTGTGTACATTGTTTGTCTTGTTAAACAGTTATTTTCTCTCTCTCTCTCCCTCATTCTCTCCCTCTGCCATGCAAACGTGCACACACATTCCCTCTTATCCGGAGCCAGAAGGAAATGGATACCCAGTGTTGATCTGTGATGATGTCACAACATTGTTAAGATGAATGGTACACATTAGACTCAGTCTAAACAAATCAGGAAGGAAGGGAGGGCGAGAGAGCGAGAGGTAGGGTACCCTGAGTAATCGAAAAGAGTGAAGGATTGGGAGGGAGTGGATGAAAAGATAGAAAATGATTTCCCGCTCTCTCTTTTTCAAAACCATTTGCAAGTTTCATGTAAAACCACCTCAGCTCTCAAGCTAAATTCCTGCCATCGTTTTAACTGATTGCAGCCAATTTCCACAATAGTTTTACAGGTTAACATGCTCATCACCATTCATTTTCATTATAAAAACCCAACAGAAAGTTACTTATTAATAGATTTTTGCACAGATTTGAGTGTGCAGATGCTTTTCCCATTCAATCATAAAAACCCCAGACAGACACCAGGAAGAGATGAATCAACATGCCATATGACATAAAATATATTTTACACTACTACTTGCATTTAGACTCCAACTAAACTTACATCACACTTACATTACTCACATAAACGTTCATCCAGCCTAGCTCCAACCTTACTGACACATCCATCCTTTCCTCTCTTCCTCACACCCTCATCTCTTACCTCAATCGGTGAGAAGGAATCGCACTCATATTCAGTGAAGACCAGCCCACTTCAAATCTATTTATTCAAGCATGTGGATTTCTTGTATCTCTTTCTTGTATATCCAAAAAACAGGACACATCGCTAATAAGATGACAGAAGAAAATCCAGTTCTATCATAAAACTGCTTTTATCCAGCACTGGTCCAGGTTCCACCACGCATCTCTTCCAATGAAATCTGAGCCGGTACACAACCCAACTGGATCCATAGCGAGGATCACAGAGGCAGCCTGTTCCAGGAAAATGTACACTGCAGAGAGGTCAATCTGCAAATGGTTTGGGACTGTGCAAAATCTAGCTGCAGAAACAAGACCATACCATTCAGAGAAACAAGAGGAGGGGAGACAAAAGACAGATGCAACCATGGGAACAAGGGGAGAAGGGAAGCAAGCACACATGGTTTCAGTCCGGACAGGGAGTGGACCCCCAAACGTACCTCCACACTCACACTAGTTTACTCAGTTCATCTGAACCTGAGGGGGTTGAGTATAAACACACAGACACACATGCACACAGACACACAGACACACAGACACACAGACACACACACACACACACACACACAAACACACACGTCTTCTGTAACCTGACCCTTGCAACACTAATCAACAGTTCCCCTTAACTCATATAACACACACACAGTTCTACACATCTTATTCTCCAAGGAGGGACCATGAAAGGCGGGAAACCTCCACCACACACTTTTTACATTAACTCACTTTCTACTCTCTTTGTCCTCCCACCCCCCACATCCCCTTCCTACAGTCAGTGTTTCATATTATGAGCACAAAAGGACATTTGTTTCAGTTTTCAACTGTCTGTCCCTTGTCATATTTCAACTCTTTAAACGGTCAGTCATTCACTTTTTTCATCAGTCCTTTTTTTTTTTAAGGTGATGAAGTAGCACTGAGTAATGTTCATCAGCACCTTCTTCACATAATTTACACTTACGTCAAAAACACATGCCACTGACACAATCACTTACCTGGATACATTGTCAGGTGAGCAAGCAGAGATGCTGGTTTCAATGGAGTCGGTGCTATCCACACTCATTGTGTCAAAGGCCTGGTTGTCACGGTACCCAAAAGCATCGAGGTAGACGTTGGTCTGGGAAGCTGCTCGGGAGCCAGGCTGACCTGGATTCACACAAAAAGAAAGAGAAAACAGTTTCAGTCATGGCTTATGTTCCTAACTTTTCTTATGCATGCGAGCACACTTGTATAGTACCTGTCTGTGTTGCTCCATCTGGGACAACAGTTTGCCCAGGTGGCTTCAGATTTGGATCACAAAGCCCCGCCACTGTGAAACACTCTTACTATGTTCGGTGGAAAAAAAAATCCACACTTGTGTTAAAAACCAAGTAGTCGACTTTACAGGCAGTGCGAGTCCCAAAAGTAGTTCAGGCGGTCATAAGATGTCCACAGAAGCAGAAGAGGGCATGCAGACAAAAATTACGGTGCAGACTCTTAAAAGAGAGACTAACTCAGCCTGTGGGTACAGGAAGAAACGCACGAAAAAACTCTGATACCATCTGCCCCATGCAGCAGACCCACCCATCTGATGAGCCAGATCAAGGGACCAAAGGGACTGAGGGACCAGATACACGTGCCAGTGTCCAGAAAAACAGCAGCACTATTACAACACAAGGCACACAATACTCAGAATACTAATTTTATTTTCTTTTTCTGGTTATCTGTCAGTGCAGCCATGAAACAGTTATCCATCAAAGATCAAAACTGGTTGATGCTTGTGGTTAGTCTGCACATAAAACATTTTCATTCAATGACCGTATACATGCCAACATGGAGAAAAGACACAACGTCCTTTAAGCATGTCAGCAAACACCCAAACAGAGGGTAAAAGTAGTCTACAGTGAGTGAAAAGCAGATTTTGTTAATGATGGGAAATGGCTGATTAACGTTTGTGGCAGCAAGTTGACTTAGTGTAACAACACTGTTGCCAAGTAATGTACCAAGTTTCCACTTGTTCATACTTAAACATGCACCTCTGAAGAACACACAAACAACTCTACAGCAGTTGATGGAACAGCCCTCCTCCACTTACATTCCTGCACTATCTCCACTGCCAGATAAACAAGTGAGAAACATTGTAATCCAACAAAACACAATGATGTGCACACCCACACGCAGCCTCTCTCACAGGATAGATGTGACCATATAAGGTGTATTTTTATTACAACCCAGATACTGCGTGAGCGTGTTCATTTGTACCTTTATGCAGACGTCGAGATTCAGTCTCCTTGTTGGATAAGGAGAGGATTCTTGGAAGAATGCTGCCACAGCTTGTGCTCTGCACCAGGGGCTGATGGGACTGTAAACCATGAACAAAATACCAAATCCTTTTACTTCTTTGTTTTTAGTACTTCAGAAAACTGCAAAATTACACATACGTTACAAATGTACACAGAACTTATTTGTGTACAGAACTTATCAGTACAGATTTGTGTCATTTATGAGTACATGTCATCTACTGTGTGTACCTTGTTAGGGAAGCTGCGTCCCAGCGTTGCACACATGAACTGCGGGGTCATGGTGGGCGTGGTTTTCTTCCTGGGCAATGTGTCACTTAGATGGGAGCCACCTTCTCTCTCAGACCTCTTCCTCTCTTCCAGCAAGCGGAAATGCTGATCAAACACGCGCACACCACAACAGAGGGAGGGGACGCACACGCTTAATTCATTATCGATGTAATCGAGCCGATTTTAGGTCATTTTTAGGTCATACAACACTCTCCCACTTCTTTGAGGAAAATGCAAAGACTTGTCCCTTTGAGTGGGATTTCAAATTTCCTACTTTCACTTCGTCTTCTATACTTTTTTTCTTGTTCATTATCAAAAAAGACACTGTGGCAAACAACAATGCATAAAGCTCTTCTTAAATACACACTGATTAATTTGCCTTTTCTTTTAGATTGACTGCCATATGAATAAATACTGATTTATTCATACTATAACTGAATTTACCTGAATAATTATGAATTATAATAATCATGTCAAACAATCAAAGAAATTGTGTAAAATCTGTATCTGGTTTCTATACAATGTGTTTGTCACATAAAAACAGACAAACCAACGGTTGCTGAAACGCACACAAAAACAGAAACACACACACACACACGTTACCTGCCTGTGTCGGTGACGGTGTGTTTTGGCAGGTAGGGGAGGTGGGGGAGAGTCGGGGAGGGGAGAGGGGTCTCGATATGACACCATGTTCTCTGGCCAATGCACAGAGGGCGTTTTGGGGAGGGGGCGGGGATTTAGATGGGACGAGGAGGAAGAGGAGGAAGAAGAGTGACAGTCGGCAGGTGAGGAAGAATGACAGGGCTTTGAAAAGAAGAAAGGAACATTGTAAGGAAACTGAAACCCAAAAGTAAGGAGGGAAATCGGGGAAAATGACCACACTCTCTCTATTTCTCTCACACATACTTTTCATTATTTACACCCGTTTAAATGTGAAACTTGCACAAGCGAGCCCTTAACGCCACTACACACACCTCATCCTCTGGTTGTTTGGGGGTGTCGTCGTCAGGGGAGGGGTTTACCGTGGACTCAGGAGAGGCATTGGCTGGAGTGGGGTGAGGGGCGGGTTTAGGGTCCCCCCCAAGTTGTGAGTAAAGCTCATTGATTTCACTGACTGTGACATAGCCCTGGAAAGTACCATGTGGAGAAATGTGGGGGTGAGAGATCGAGTGAGGCACAGCAAGAAGTGAGTCAGCCATATTAAGATGTTACGACAAACTTGACAATTAGTTGTTAGAATGATGCAGAATCTGATGGTGATTTTAGCAGTTTCAAAGCAAAAAAAAAAAGCCTTCACTTATAAACAAGTTACTTAAACACTGCACTGTTAACATTCATTGAGTAGAGTACACAAGACAACAGACGTTCTTACATGGGTACCTCAGTATTAATACGTGAGTATAAGCTGTGCAATTAAGCTTAACTTTCCTGGCATTTGCAACAAGAAACCTAAGAGGAAAAGAGGCACGAAGGACAGGAGGGAAGGATAAGATGGATTGAAAACAGACTATCTGGACAAATAGGAAACAGAAAGGAATATATTAGTAGAACAAGGCAAAAGTACCTCAGCATTCTTGAGAAAAATAGAAGAAAGGAGGGATGAGAGGGCGCACAAGTTGACTGGAGGAGGAGAAATTGTGGCTGAAGTGGTGTCACGCCAGCAATCGCTAAGAGTTCGACACACATCAGCCAAAGAGGCTGAATCCTACCAAGCAGAGAAGTAAACCCCAATGATTAAGAACTATGAGGGTCCAGCCCACTTTAAGAGTCTTAAGGAGTTTAAAGAGAGGGAGGGTTCTCACGTTCTTGCCCGACAGCTGTCAATCAAACCTACCTCCTTTAGAGTGAAACACCGGCCACCAGTGAGGTCAGCATATTTTCTTTCCAGAGTGGTGAGGTTTTCTTTCTCCTAACAGACAGAAAATGAAACAACGGAAATGAAAAACAACGTTAAAAAAACAACGATGGGCTTTGCTTCCCATCCATACACAGAAGCAAGGATGGTCACATGCGTACACATGCAGCCATGGATATCCTTGTACCCTTTGCAGCATTGCTTCGAGGTTGCTCCTCTCCTTCAAGAAGCTCTCCTTCTCTCGCTGAGCCTGCTGGGTAATCTGTGCTGCCTGCTTCTTTAGAGTTAAAAGTCGCTCCTGAAGGTGAAGCAACAAAGAAAAATGAAAGAGTGAAATATTACAACCAGCAGTGAGATTCAGAAAAATGAAACAATATAAGAAGTGCAAACACAGATACAACATTGTGATATTATACTGTGTATAATCCCACGCGTTTCATTCATATACCACACAAACAGACCTTGCGAGTGACGGTGCTGCGCTGGTAGTCTGCGATCTCCCTGAGAAGCTGCTGTGTGTGGGTCTCCTTCTCCTCGTCCTGCCTGCTCTCTCGCTCCAGTTGCTGGAACTCCAGGTCCTCAAAACGCTTTGTCTCCGTCTCGAGCACCTCACAGTCCTGACACACAAACACACACACACAGGCACACAAGAAATAATGCACAGGCGAACAGGCAGGACAAAGGAATGCATGCATACAGGACAAAAGTAAGTACACATATTTTTATAGCAATATGCAAGATACAGGCACAAAGGTAAAAAAATACCAGGATACAAGTATAAAGGATTTGTACTGACAATATACAAAAGGAATGGATTGCAGTTAAATGCATGCAAATACATCGATTTAATAAAATCTTAAGATTACAGTGGACTCTGGAGTAGTACTGAAGCAGTAATATTAATATGTGTGTGTGTGTGTGTGTGTGTGTGTTTGTGTGTCTGTGTGTGTACATGCAACAGCCTGACACATAAGAACCTTAAAGCCCTTGATCTGATTTGAGAATTACCTATCTGAAAGTTCTGAGAATCGTCTCCCCAGTATGGTGACATGTGGACCACATTGTAAAAACTCAGAAATATGCAAGCAGTTTTGTATCGAAAGGCACTTTCTCATCCCACAAAACGCTGACACCGACAAAGCAAACCGGACACACAGATCCCTGATGTTTCGTCAACACTTAACAGTCATGCAGACTACTGCACCAAAACATAACCAACATCTGAGTAAACATGCAACATCTTGCATACTGCAAGCATTCCCCCAGAAAAGATGATTTAAAAGTGTTGTCTTGTCAAGAAATCAACATATTGTTATGTGGGAGGAAACTGGAGAGAAAACCCATGCAGGTTAGGTTAATCTTAGTGTCTCTAAAATGCCCGTAGGTGTGAACGAGAATAGTTGTCTGTCTCTATGTGTCTGGCTGGTGACTTGTCCAGGGTGTATCCCACGGCTCAATCCCCCTGTGGCTCTCTGAAGGAAAAGTGAGTACAGCTAATGGATGAATGGATGGACATGGTTATGTGTCAAACACAAAGGGTGACACCTTAGAACCCATACGCAAATGTCAGTGTATTCTATACCAGCCAAACAGGTCTTAAAGCCAAACTCTTGGGATTCTCTTACAGGCTCAACCCTTCACATGAAATAAAGAGATGTGCAGGCATAGAAAAACACAGAGCAAGAGAGAGAACATAAATCAGGTAAAGATCAATGGTGGCTATGGGATGGAGAGCAAGTTAGCCCAGGAAAGAAAAGGTGTGCGTGTTCACATGCAAGTCCAAGTATGCAAGCATCACATGTCTCTTTCTATGTGACTCTGTTCATGCGAACACCTGTCCACATGTTTTTTGAGTGTCAACGCACTTTTTGTTCTGGTTTTCTTCTATCAGTGCGTGCGTGCACAGCTGTTGCAGTTCCCAGTTACACTGAGGCATTCTTGCCTCTATGCTTGTCTACGTGTTGAGTTTTGTCTGCATGGATCCACTGGTTTACACACTTAAGTGCATACTGCATCTTCCTGTGCATGTGTTTGCGAGGTGCAAGTGTGTGTGTGTGTACTGACCCTGGCCAGCTGCTCCTGCAGGGGCTCCTTGGTGGCCTCAGGGCAGCTGTCCAGCTGGGAGCGCTGCTCACACACAATCTGAGCCAACCTCTCTACTCTGCCCCTTTCTGCCTGCAGCAACTCACACGCCTGACATACACACATGTACACAGACACAGACACACATACACGCCCACACATGCATGTACACAGTGGTTCATGTGTACATACGAACAAAGGGATGTACACGCGCGCACACACACAAACACAAGACAGAGAGAGGATGGCAGCGTTAGTGGGACTGGGGAGCCACAGTTAGTCACTACGGCAACCAGGTCAGCAAGATTAGCCTAGAGGGAGTGGGGGAAGAGGGAAAGCTGGAGAAAAAAATCTACGAAAAGGGATGGTGAACTGGAGAGGAATCGAGTAGAGATGGAGGCATGAAGGTAGTATGAGTAGTGTCACGAGTTCCTTCGCCTGCCTAGTGTCCTCTGTTCGTTTTGAATGGAAATTATTGTGAGCATGGGTGAGAAGGAATGGTTCAGTAGATTAATGGTATTCTCTATAAATACCACAACATACAGTCTACAGGTACCCAAAATCTGTACAAGCACTCAACTACACTCCACCTCTTCTTCCTCTGAGTTTTGAACACTCAGGGCAGTACTTATCTTTCGGACTGTGTGTGTCTCTCTTTCCTTCCGCCTTACTCACTCTCAGTATCATGATGTGGTTTCATCGTGTATGGTTTCTAACTGTGGGGGCCCACGGAAAGCTCATCATCAGGCTACAACTCCAACAGAGAAGCTTCCAAATCACGTGCACACAAACACACACATAACACAACAAATGTCTGTCTATCCACTTACACCATTCTGCAAATGATGGCATATATTGGTAGAAGACACACACACACACACACACACACACCCACCGTCCTCCCGTAGGAGGGTGTGTATGATAGGATCACTTGGTGACCGCTATACCCTGGGTAGTATTAACAGATATATATTTGGAGCAGAGACAGCATGAGAAGAATTAACACCTACCGGTTAGTCACATGACCCCTAAATATATGAGAGTCTCAGAGCAGCATATGTACTTTCAATACCCCATGTACACACACATCTTGGAAGGGGAAAGCCTGTTGTCGGTTATGACCTATGTTTAGTGTACATGTTTGAGGGAGATACTGAATGGTGAGAAGGGTTTTGAAACACTGCAGTATGCTTCTCCCTCTTCCAGATACCAATATCACTTACCAGCCCCTCAGGAAAGGAATTCAACCAATTTGGAGAAGATGCATCATCAAACCTCTTGGTTTCAGTCTGTGGATTAATGCCCTCTGCATTTCAAGAGTCCTCTCGTCTTTTTAACCCACCAGTGTGATAACAGGCTCTCGATCTCCGTGTCAGCCATTATGAATCTCTGAGAGGCTTCCCTCTCACTCTCATTAATGTACAATGAAGCATATCCTGTTAAATACCTTGTCTTTTTCCTGCTGGGACTTGGTCTCTAGGTCGGCCATCTTGTTGTGCAGTGCTTCCAGAGCATCTTTTTCCTGCTGGAGAGCAGCTGCCTCCGACTCCATCTCAGCCTCCACCAGAGCTCGCTCAACCTCCACCTTGGACAAGTGCACACCAGTGAGAGAGCCGTTCATAGTGATCCTGAGTCTTTTATTGTAAGTTCTTTTTCTGAGCAGAAGTGATTCCTGGTTTATCTTTACTTTTATAAAAACCTGTACATAACACTACCTAATAATGACCAAAGACACAGAATTCTTCACTTCTCCTTTTAAAAGGACTTCTAGCCTTAACATTGAACTGTGAGTTGACATTTTTGCTGCTGTGTCTGTCTGTCATCGTCCCTCTCTGCACCTCTTCGCTTTACCTCTCGGGCAGATTCCTCCACTTGGTTGTCCAGCTCTTTGATCTTTTGCTCCACCTCCTCCATGTTGTTCAGCACCTGGATCCTCTCCTCCTCCACACGCCTCACTTCCTCTTCTGAAGGCCTCACCTCCTGCCCACGGCGACGGGCTGCGTCATCTACAGCCTGGTGATGACATCATCAACAGAGTCACGGATTTAATCATTCCTAATATCTAGTTAAAGCTCACACTGGGGATTCACTTTCATCACATATTTACATGTTTAGGGAAAAAATAATCAGAATCTTACATTGCAGCTAAATAACATTTGCATGTGTGCAAATATCTGCTTATACAGTCACAAAATGTGAGCAGACACATCACACACACACCCACACACACAAACACCAGCTGTCAACTCTAAATGGTAACACTTAGCCTGCTCTAATCTAATAACTGAGCTGTAAATATCTCCCATCTGTGTGTATGAAGGATGTGTATGTTGATACTTTCCAAGTATTAAGAGGAGTGATCCTTGTCGCTCTCCTGTTTTCCAGAAAAAGCAGGGAGCATAAACACCTCCCACATTAATCATGATTAATCTTTTAAGGAAGTGACCAAAGTCAAAGGTGCTACTCTTGCAGTCTTGTGCTCGTTTCATGCTAACCCTGAAAGAAATGCCTGTTCACCAGCTGTGTGCAGCATCCAACCCATGTTCAGGCATAGTCAGGAAGAGGTTCATTACGGTTAGGTGATGTTGGTCTGACAGGGTTAATGTTGTTTGGTAAAGTGACTCTCACTAAGTTCCCTGTTCAACAACAGCTAAAGATGTGAAATTAGCATGCAATGTTCCTTGTGTATATAGAAATGTGTACAAATAAATGTTCTATCTCTACCTCATTGGTCCTCTGTATACGTGGAGAAGGTGATGGGCCGCAGCTTCGCAGACTGACAGCGGGTGATTCTGCCCTGTTGTCGCGGTGACCGCTGCTGCGCCTCCGTCGTACCTGTAGATCGTCATCATAGTAACCATTCTCTGATCCAGGGGAGGCCATGTGTCCGTTCCCCATCGTTCCATTGACAGCTGAGGAGTCCGAAAAGACAGACGGTGTGTCATCGTCGTCGTCGTCGTTCAGTTGAAGCTTCTCCAGCTCCTGGTTGATCTTTTGGAGATCCGCCACAGCTGAAGTGGGACTTGTAGCTGCGCCACCTCCATCTCTCTCAGCCCGGCCCAGCTCCGAACACAAAGACAGGATAGTCTCCAGCCGCTGTCGCTCCTGAGATGAGCACAGACATACACACATACATGTATGAGTTACAGCATGCACAAGCGTAGCGGTGATATTCTTTATGATGTCTAGGGTAGGTTATTTAAAGTAGTGTAGTTATGAGGGATGAGACATGAATTTAAGATTAGTAGGTTGTGATAATTTTAATTTTTATAAACTTTCATGGTGGCTACCTTGAGGACACAAGCCCTTAAGTCCCCATTATTGTAGTCTAAACTCAGGCCACTGCCTCTTAGACACACCAAAGAGTGTTAGGGTGCTATACCAATACAGTATAACCATATGTTGTTAAATAACACATTTTTACAAAGTTCTACAGTGGTGCTGGATATGTGCACTAAACTTGTGACAATATCACAAGGTGAGATAACAGACAGAGCAGTCATTTGCCTTACCTACATTTAATTTCTATTAGATTCAGATGTTAGCTATTCAAAACCAGTAAATAGCAATTTCATGTCTTCATTTATGCGCATTAGTAGTGTTTTCAAATTGGTTAAAGGAAATGCACAAATTTAACGTTGTGTTATATTATAGTAGGGTGAAACGGTGACAACAGCTCGGCTCGTACCATTTCTTTCCATCATAAAATCAAATGTCCAAAGCTCAGGTTACCTGGGGAAGCATTGCAGGAGTCAATCCCTTGAGTTAAAAATTCCTTGTTTAGTCCAAAATACTCTCAATACAGTACCATCCTTTCTTGTGTGTGATCTACATACTCTAGTCTAGTATATCATTTGCATACTCTATACAGAATATTTCCTCTCACTAGGAATCCCTGGAGCAAGTGTCCCCCTTTCCACAGTTCTGCCTGCCCGAACACAGCTATATGGGGAGCGACGGAGGCTGCAGAGACTCAAAATACCCCCTCATAGGTGCAGTCGTTAACTTCACTGGAGGGAGAAGTATGCAAGCCACACAGCGACCCCATGTCAGTAATATTAGAGACGGAGAGGAGGTTAGAAAAAAAAAAAGAACGTGGGATAGAGGTCTGCGTTTGTGTGTGCGTGAGTGAGAGAGAGAGGAGTCTAAGCTAATGAGAAGGTGGACAGCTGTCAACTATGATCGGCAGTGTGCACGAGAACAGGCCGTGACTCCAAACACAGGAATGTGTGTGTACTGCCACTAAGGAAATGAGACACTTTCCAGGGAATTGTGCTCTAGGAATCTGAACCAGGTGAAGTCTGGACTATGACAGTCATCTGATGAGCATTATAGCACTACACATAATTGAATATAACAAAGTTATTTATTCAAATCAATATAAATAACAATCACAGTAGTTTACTAGTGGAATAATCTTTTGTATACAGGTGTGAATGCACACAAACAAACAGACACACCCCAGTGTGTAATGTGAACCCAGAGCTGAAGCAAAACAAGCCTGTGTCACTTTGTCACCTTGTTCTATTCTAATGGACACAAGCCTCTGAGGAGCCCTTATAGTAATCACCTGTCAACTAGAGAGAGACAGACGGAGAGGGAGGCAGAAAGGGGGAGAGGAAAACACACTGAAAGGAGGCCAGTACAGAAGATGGAGAGAAAGACTGAGAGGAAGCAGGAAAAGACAGGAAAACTGTGGAAGAGAGTGTGAGGAAATAAAGAAAGGAAACATGCTTGGAAAATGAGCTGCTATGGCCTGACACACAGTGGCCAAAAACAGGAATTAAAGGACTCTGATGTCTCCGTCTCTTCATAATTACAACTTCACTGAGCTTCTTATTAGTTGCAACCATTACAGTTCTGATTTCAGTTTTATTCTGCAAATGATTTACACTAACAACACAAGCCACTTCGCTAAATGCCAACGTGTGAATATGGACAGGTGGAACATCAAAACCTCACCAAACCACACCAAATGCACCAAAGATGTAAATACTCAAGACATAAAAGGCAGTCTTGTTAGCTATTGTTTTTGTGTTTCTCTTCCTTTCAGTGCAGATAACATCTCTAGATACCTGTTTTTTTGCACACAACCCATTAACAACTTAGCATGGATAGAATGCAGGTTTCCTGTACTACCACTAGAGGGCAGACAAAGTTAAGATAAGGCTCCCCTGAGCTTGAGCACTAGACTCAGAGATCCTGCTAGTGCCTTCACAATAGTACCCAGACAAAAGCGGTTCATCTTTTTATTACCCATTATTCAACACATGCTAACAAACAATAATCATTTTGACAATTAATTATAAACACTCAAATCGCTGTTTGATTGAGCATGAACTCAAAAGAATTGGTTGTGATTAAAATCACATAAAATGCAACCCTGCTGGGGTAAATAAATGTTCCATGTTGATATTGGGCAAAGTGAAAATTGGCTCACAGTTCAGAGCAGAGGAGGCCGGTCCACAATGTTCCATCTTGCAAAGTTACTACAATTCAAAATATCTGGAGGCTTTCTGAAAGCCACTGTGAAGCTTGTGAAACAGTTTGGTTTGCACATCATCCAGAAAACTATTTCTCAGAGTTGCACCACCAGCTCACTTTGCAGAATATGGCTGCGTGAAAGAGAGAGAAAAATAAAAAAAGAGGTCCACTTATATGTTGAGCATCTGTGTGTTTATCCACCTGTTACATTCTAACTCTGCTCTCTAATCTTCTTGGTTTCTCCAACCCACATCTGTTTGATGTGTTCTGTGGCTCTTCAGCGGTCCGAACCGCACTGGGCCAACCTCCAGATGACTACCATAAACACACACTGCACATACCCTAACGCGCACAATCCAAGCGCAGGGTTAAGAATAGTCCTGTCAGTATGGGCTAACTGTCAGAGGCATCTGTGTAATGGTGAACCTCATTTTCTCTGTGTGTGTATGTGTTAAGATCCCTGGGAGAGTGTGTTTGAGAGGACAAAGACGAGGTTAGTGTGAAGGGAGGCATTCCTAAGATCATTTCATTTCTTTGGATGATTGCATGTGTATGCTAAGCAACAGCAAACTTCCACTCAAACTTGAACTTGTATCACAGCTGCTCACAGTAATCTAAACAGTGACAAACTGTTCACCTGTCAACAGCCTCCCCTTCTGTAAGCTTAACTAATTTACACATTACACCACAGGATGCGGTCTGTATCACGGGTTATAGCTACACATCTATACAGTGTTATTTGACCCAAATGAGAATGCGTTGCCATAATTTGAGTTAGCAAAGACTGGGGGCATGAGGGAAAATTTATGTCACCTTTAAACAAAGGACCTTATATGTGCAAACACATAAACTCACCAGCCTCTCCACCTCCTGCTCGCGGAGTCTCTCCTCTTTTTGGCGATGGTGGTAGTCAGTCAGCTCCTCCTTCCCACTCAGTGAGCTGATACTCCCCCTTCTTTCCCTAAAACCCCCTGGTGGGGTCACTCCTGCCTTTCCAAATGATTGCCTCCTCTCGCCCAGCCCCATGCCAGGTTCCAGCCCTGCCTTACCAAATGAAGACCTCCTCTCTCCAAGTCCAGGCCCTGGGGCACCAGTGAGTTCTAGGCCTACCCCTCGCCTGTCCCTCTCCCCCAAATACAACTCCATTCCTGGGGAGACTCCATGGCTGGCCAGCCGTTCTATTTCTGGTGGGCTGGAACTCGTGGAGCTGATGGAGCCGACAGAACTAGTGGAAGTCAGGCTGAGTTTTTTGGCCACACGAGGAGAAGAGGAGCCCCCCGCCCTGGATGGGATGGTAACATCAGGGGGGGCGTTTATGGATGAGATGGAAGGGGTGGTGGAGGGCAAGTTCTTAGGTGTGGAGAGTGAGATAGACACAACACCTTCTCCCTGAGTTGAGGTCTGGATTTGATTCCTGCTGGAGGAGAGCTGGCTTGAGTTACTGGAGTTGTGGTTGAGGTCAGTGCTGGCCTTCTGACTGTTGCTGTAATGCTCTTTGCTAAATTTGCAACTCCCCTCGGATCGCCTTGGGGGCAGCGTTGACAAAGTCAAGGCACCGTTGCTGTTGTCACGGGGAGATGGAGAGGGGCAGAGGCGTGGTAGCGAGCGGCTGTGCCCACCTCCCATCATCCCACTCAGTGAGCCTGCTGAGTATTTCCTGGTTCGACTGCTGGGCAATGGCTCTTGGTTTCCATAGCTACGGCGGCCAAGACGAGGGCTTGATGGCATGCTGGTTGCACCTCCTGCTGATGGAGTGCGGGATGAGGAGGACGATGGAGGAAGAGAAAGCAAGAAGCTATTGCTACCATCAACAGAAACTGAGGAGCCTCCACCATTCCATGTGGACAGTAAAGAGGAGGAGCCTGGGTTGTGCAGCCGGCGGCCATCACTGAAATTGTCCTGGTTGCGACCAATGGAGGAGCGGGAAGAAAGAGAAGAGGACGGGTCGGATCGTCTTCCAGGGGAAAGAGGAGGTGCAGATTTCAAAGACATGGGTGGACGATCTAAGCCATAGAAACGCCTGGCCTGTTCCTGATAGGCTGATGAAGATGTGGCAGGACTCGTGATAGGAGTGGTTGGGGGAGACTGAGACACAGAATAGAAAATATATATTACCATTGGAAATACTTGAGAACACCATCCTAACATCTGCTGCATATAAAATATGACAGGTATATGGAGAGATATACAGAGTAGGCAATGGTGAGGCTTAAATATACAAGCAGTCCTCCCCTAAAGCTTTGTGACAAATGAGTAAATATTGGGTTGCCACTTGAGCACTGCAGTAGCCCTGGATAATAGGTAAGCCCTGGTTAGCCAGTTTAGCTCAAAGCAAACATCCAGCCTAAGCATAGAGACTCTACAAGCCCTGTTAGAGCATGACAAAGATGAAATGATGGCTGACCTGTGTGACACTGAAGTAGGATGGGTTAGCATTCCCGTTGGCTCTCAGGCTGTTCTCCAGGGCAATCTTCTTGCGCTGCAGGGTGTCCATTAAGTCCCGGAGCTCAGAGGCTGATCGCATGCCCCTAGCACTGCTGGTGCCGCCCACCACTGCATGGCTATAGTCACTGCTAAACTTTAGGTAGTCTGGAGGTGGGAGAGAGATAAAATGGAATGGATATATCAGTTCAGTTTGTAGGAAAACTGAGAAAAAAGGATATATATTCAACAACAGGAAAAGAAGAAGGGAGAAGGAGGACAAATGGGATGGGTAAAGAGACATAAATGGTGGCAGACGAGAGAAAGAGGGAGAGGGAGGTTGTGTGTACCTGAAGCTGCAGCTATTCATAGAAGGGGTCCTTGGCTGGACAAACCCAACCCAAACAATCCGCAACTGGCAGTGAATCGCCAGCAATTGGCTTCCACACACACACACACACACACACACACACACACACACACACACACACACACACACACACACACACACACACACACACACACACACACACACACACACACTGCATGCAAATACACTCTTGCACAAAACCACCCAGATCCAAGAGAAACACTTTAACTCTAACCTGACTTCAGCTGCTCGGAGTAGGATTTTTGGAAAGGAAAAATACCACAAAATATTCTGGACTACCCTCAAGAGGCCCCCCGCCCTTCCTAAAGCCTTTTATTTAAAGCAGTTTCAGCAGTGAGGGGGTCTTTTTTCCAAACCTCAAGTGAGTCGGTTTTCACTTCCTTCCTGCTATATCTTAGTAAGACAAATGAGCAGAAGCTATTTTTTACTTTGTAAAATATTGCTGAGATCGGCACAAGTGTTTTTCATTAATGGCAATAGTTACAATTTTCTGTGCAGAGGTCCTCCTGCACCAAACGAAATGTCCATAAATATTATCCTGTCATCAAAAATGCAGGTAGAAACTCTGAGGAGAAAGTAATACATGAGACACAGCCCAGTTTTTTCCATCTGTGGCTTTATGTGGAAAAGAAGCTATTACAGTGTTCAAGCTTAGACCACCCAGTGTTTAACTGTCACACATGCCCACACACACACACACACACACACACACACACACACACACACACACACACACACACACACACACACACACTCAAAAATGTCTTACAACTGACAACTGTGGGCGTGACTGAGAGAAACACACAAACATGGATGTTCCGTGTGTATGTCGAGAGTCTACATAAAGACTTTGAGCCTAAATGAGAATATTCAACTATTACTGCTTACTTGAGTGATATTGTAAGAGAAACTAGAGTACATAACAGCGCATGTCATAGCTGAATATAAGCCTGTGTGAGAAAATGTCAAACCTTAAATGGTGGAGAGAAATGGGGCAGAAAATTAAAGGCATCATAAGATCCAGAAACACACACACACAGACACCCACATGCAGGGTGTTTGTGTCCATACATGGGCAGATTTATACTGGAGGCCTGGAGTGCATCAGCTTTGACTATTCTCTTCTATGTCCTGCTCGTTTTGCTGTGTGTGGGAGTCTTCCCTTTAGGTGCACATGTCAAGAGTGTGAGGCTTGGCAATCTGGAGGATAACGTTAAAGATGTTGGCTGCCTGCTATAGAGAGTTTGTTAACTGTGTGTGTGTGAGAGAGATGGAAGTCATTTTTATGAAAACATCAGAGAAGCTGGGGGAGATAGGAGTGCATTCCTTATGTCTAGGAGTTTAAAGAGCAAGGATTCCATTGATTATGGTGCACACATTCACATACACACACACACTCACACCTTGCTCACAGCCCGATCAATCACTAAGGAGACAGCAGAGTCCAGCTGTATCACCACAGCAACAGGAGGGGCACCAGATGACAAAAACATTCCAATATGCTTTGAATTTAAGTTTTAGCATGTGTGACAGTGAGAGCATATGTTTAGGAAAGACATATGAGAGGGCTAAAAGAAATACCTACCCCCACCCTACCCTTCAGTCTTTCTCACACACACTAAAGACTAAAATCTCACACACCTGTCTGGCTCATGTCTACCTGTAACTTTACCCTGAGATTCCCATCAGGGGATAGGAGCAACTAATTTTGTGGGGACAGATGTTACATCAGGAGAATAAGCTGATGAAGACCTATGGGTGGAGAATAGTTGAAAGCAGATAGGAGAGAGAGGGGTGGAAGAGGAGATGGTGATGTGGCAGAACAAAGGCAGATAGGAGGAACAAAGAAAAAAGGACAGGGATCAAGTGCAGTTCAGAGGTTAAGGAAGGGGTTTACAGACCTACAGTGTGTTTGTGTGTGTGTGTTTGTGTGTGTGTTTGTGTGTGTGTGTGTGTGTGTGTGTGTGTGTGTGTGTGTGTGTGTGTGTGTGTGTGTGTGTGTGTGTGTGTGTGTGTACCTGTGTTGTAGGCTAAAGCAGACACGGGGCTCTTTTGTGGAAGCATGCTCTTCATTCTGCTGGCCTCCTCAGGATGGTTGAACCGGAAGAAATAGGACTTACCCAGACACAGGGAATAACCTGGAGAGAAAACACACACACACACAGACACAAGGCAAAATTAGAGATATAACTCATATATACTGTGACAGAGGATGAGTAATCTACAAAGAGAATAACCTCAATTATTCATGGATCGAAAAGTAATTGTATGCATGGCACTCTTGTCATTTGTGTTGTGTAGCAGAAACCACAAAATCTTGCAGAGCACAAAAGCAACTAGACCATGGTGGCACACATAACATATTCGGGATACATTACACTATGTGTGAGGAAGTCGTGAGTACAGCTTCAAATTAGAATGAGCCTGGGATATTTATTCACAGCCAGACACATACTTGCTCAAGCTCATGCACAGCCAGGCCATTCCAGACCACAGTGTTTGCTCTGGCCATCAATTAAGCTGAGAGGGCCAGGTATTAAACAAGATGTCAGGGTCACAACCTCTGTAATACACACAGCCAGCCACAGCTGTCCAAATACCTCAGAAGGGAAGGGAGAGAGACAGCAGTGCTGCTGACACACACACACGCATGCACACACACACGCACACACACACGCACACACACACACGTCATATGATGCAGAAAAAGTAATGAAAACACTACATTGATGCACATCTTGAGGAGTGAACGGAGGACATAAAAACCCCAGGAAGAGTGACTGAAAAACAAATCCCCTTTCATTGGTCTGTCTTCTGACACGCAAACGCAATCTCTTTGTTCTCTCTATCCCTTCAACCTCCATCCCCGGGGGTAGAAGGTTCAGATAAGCATTACAGTAAACCCTCACAATTTTAGCATGTGTGTAAAAGGCTAAAAAAGCACCTCCTTAATAGCTCCATTACAGCTAGATCAGATTCCTTGGACCTGAAGTCAGACACAACCACTGAGGCAAGAGGGGGGATAGCGAGAGGGCGAATGGAAAGACTGAATGGAAAAATGTCAAAATTGTTTTTCTTTCTTTTCCCTTCTCTCATTCTCATCTCTCTCTTGCCCTTTTCTTTCTCACTCTCCACCTGGTGCAGTTTCACAAATGTCTCTACAGAAAAGTTGTGCTAATAGCCAAATTGGAGATTATGGTTTAGCTAAGAGAGGTCATATCTGTCTAGACGTAGCCTTAGATTGCCTAGAGGGCAGTTTGTTTTGTTTCTTTTTGCCTTCAAAGCTGTAATTTTGCAGCACAGGGGGAGACCGGAGTGCGGAGCTAACACCACACACAGACAAAAACAGAGGAAGAAATGTTTAGTCTATGCAGCTGGACTTTGAACATCTCAAATCCATACTCATGTAAACACAATCGCGCAGGTTTGGGCGCAAACTGTGAAGCAGTGGCATCGTGACAGAGAGATCCAAAAGTCTGTGTCTAATGCGGAAACAGAGAAACACACACACACACACACACACACACACACACACACACACACACACTCACCACAAGATCTAATAATATGTGTTTTTCATTGCCAGACATGAGTAATGTGTGTGTATGTCTTCAAAATGTTGTGTATACTCTGTATCTGTGTATGGGTGCAAGTCTTGTAACGGTATCTGCATAATGACTCACAGTAACTCTCAGTATTTAGCACAACAGCAAACACACAGACATGCAGACACACACAAACACACACAAACACACTTTGCCAGCAGTCAGCTCTTGTAAAAATCTAATTTCCTACCCTCAACAGCCTCGCCATGTGCTACCTTTCAAGTGGAGGGTAAAGTGTGTCGCCCTGATTTGTTCACAGCCCCCACCACTCCCCTCTTTCTAATTTCCTCTCAGGGCTCCTTCAGTTAACAAATAACTACAAGCTAATTCTCTCCTACTTTCCATCTCCAGCAGAAACAAATGCCAGCAGCATGTGTGTGCTTGGGACAGAGAAAAACAAACAAAGATGGAGAGATTCAGAGATGGTGTTTTAAGGTAGAAAACCTGTTGATTCAACTCCATCTTCAATTATTAAGTGCTGTAAAGAAAAGACCAAACCTTTTCCCAACCCTTACCCCTAAAATCTGTGATACGAGCACAAGGAAACAGACAGCATCCTTCATGTCCAATCGAAAAAATTCTAATCTTAACTGCTGGCACGCAAACTAAATTAAGTCTGCTGTCCTAAATAACTTGCACACAAACACACGCCCACCCCCATTAACACACAACACAAAGACATACCATCCATAATAAAAAACATTTAAGCTTGTTCACGTGTTTACTTATTTACCAGCAAATTGAGTTTGCCTCCCATGTCGAAGCATGCCCCCCCACACACACGCACACACATGGGCAGACCCTCTCCAACAACAACAAAACTGGAAATTAGTCTGTATATACATTTAAAGGATAATTTCAAGTTTGCAATCTACAAAGTCAGACCTCAGACTCTTTGAGGACACAGATGTAGGAGCTTTATCGTGTCTGGAGCCAATTTCTGTTCCCATGTAGATCTGAGCGAACCAAACCAAGCTCTTACCACAATGTTATGGAAGGGGAAACTCAAAACTGTTTCTCTATTTGGCTAAGGTAAGTGGAGGAACTGCCCAATTGAGACCATTAGGTTAGAATGAAAAATAAACCAATTACAATGATCCCATGTCGATGAAACTCTCTCACCTGCTCATTGGTCAGGTCTGACATGCAAAGTAATCACAATCCAAAAATTTCCAAAAGCACATCAAATAAAATATCCCCCCATTTGCTTTTTCAAAATGTTTACATCATTTGATCAACTGCTTGCCTTCAGACTGAAGCTATGATCTCTACAATCTGCCTTGTACTGACTGTACTACAGCTGAATTCACTCATTCCTGAAAAGATGCATACACACAAAGGTCCCAGTGGGAGTGTAAATTGGCCTCAAAACCACAAATTAACCCTCTCTGGGGCACAAGGGTCCAGCAGTAACATCATAAAAAACAGACTGGTTCTTCTCAAGGGAGTCAGTGGAGATTAGTCACTCATTCACATTTTCTCTCTCTTTTTCTCTCTTACACACATGCACACACACACAGACACATGCATGATCTTGCTCCTCACCACAGGCTCAGTAGATATTTTCCCCCTGCTCTATCTCAAATCTCATCTACAAAGCATCAATCCATTGATCCACTTCTCTCAAGCAATGGCTGCAGGCCTGGGGACAACCACAGGTATAAACTATTAATAACCTTTTATCTATCAAAAAGAAAATAAAGAAGGTGATCACAACACTACATTAATTGACAAGAAAAGACATATCACTTATGTGTACAGTTTAGAACGTAAGATTGTTTTTTTTAAAAGCCCAAATGTGCTAGAGGCAGGCAGCATTGTGAACACAATACCTTGCAAGACAATGAAGCAGGTTTTGTTTCCCGGTGTCAGGTATCCTAACCACTGCGCCTGTCCTCACGGCCATGGGCTAGTTCTTTTTGTCACATGCGCTCACACCAGTCTGTGAACTTGCCGGCTAACTCATGACCAGGAGGCATGGTTATTTACATCATCAAAAGGTGCAGGCAATGTGCTAAAACAAGCGGGTTGTGCCTCCAACATTTGGCTGCAAGAAAGGAATGTAACTTTCACCACTCAGTGGCGTGGATGACACTGAGTAGCACTGATTCACACCTGCTCAAATAATCTAGGGGCTGTAATTCTACGATGAAAGAGGCAAAGTTAAAAAACAGACATCAGTTCAATGATTTCATCCCAGGGCATTAGTATTTCAACTGATATCAAGTGACAGATGGTGCTTACTTAGTATTTCTGATGGCTTCCAATGCAGCCAATCAGAAGGTTTTTTGAACAAAAATCAATGATATCTGCTTTTGAGCAAAATGTTTATCCTGGCTGGTGGAAGAAGCCTCCTCTGCTCATTTAAATGTCGAATAAGACAAAGAGTCAAATAAACAAATTCATTCATTGCCCAACCTGGTCAAAGATCATGTGAGGAACAGTGTGTTCTTGAAATACACAACAGTGGTTTAAAGTTCGGCCATCATTAGCATCAGAGAAGTGTCTGATTTTACCAAACACACTCACATCATGTAGATTAGCACAGACAGACAGACAGACAGACAGACAGATAGATAGATAGCTTAACAGTTAGCTAGATAGTATGCTAAAATGATCTCCTAAGAAACTACGACAGATGTGGAGCGTTGTAAATAAATACAATAAATTGTATTAAGGAAAAAAACAGGAGCGAATGTATACGAAGCATCTCTGAAACTGTGTACTGAAGAAAAGCAGAAGTTTATTAGCTGAAACACTGCCTTAGTAAATGTAACGCTACTTTTGTTAAAAGAGCTAAGAGAAATCCGTTACCAACCTTTTCAGTCCCATTCAATGAGCACGTATCACGACAAGACAAACTGTTTTCTTCCTTTTAACGTCTTACTAATTATCATGACAAGAACTAATCCTCGACAGCTAAAACCGAACAAATATTACATGTAAATATATACTCCTGCCGGTGCCTGTGTTGTTGTTAGCCTTACTCCTCAAAGAGACGCCTCCTCTCTCCTCTTCACTCTGTATGGAAGAAAGTTGCCTGATTTACCATCCACAAGTCTCAATCCGGGACTGTACCAAATTTCGGTAAAAAGGGGGAGCGCGACAATCAAGATTTATGAAAGCAAGCGATGTTAATTACTGTCAAGACATATAATGTTAGTGTTGAACTTAAAACTAGCAACTACGAGAGGAAAAACAAGTGGGATTAATTCAAAAGCGTATGTAAACTAACCCCGTATAAAGCCGTCGCCCCTATCTGCAGTTGGTAGGTTCAAGGGCTATTAGACAGTGAGGTATTTGGTGGACGCCCCCTCAGCTTTTCTTTGTCTACCTACCTGTTTTCCTTCTCTTTTTCTTTGAAATACCTTGGAGCAGTTTAACCCCAATCCAGCTGGATTATAGAGACTGACTTTAAAAACTTGTAAACCTGGTGATTTTACTCTATTTAAACAGCCACCTAATTCATTTAGGAAGCAATTCATTTGATTTCTGAGACAAAACAACAATAGAGAAGGGGTAGATTTGATTTGTTTGGTTTCTTTCAGATGCTTGTTATCTGCAAAACTTTTACAACACAGCATGAACTCATTGAAAGCTGCCCTGTATTTTATCATGTGGGCACATTGTGTAGTGAGAGAGAGAGAGAGAGAGAGAGAGAGAGAGAGAGAGAGAGAGAGAGGTTATAAGAGCAGCTGTGTTTTGTTCAGCAGCCAAATTTGCTTCAGACTGGCGTGAATGCTGGAACATTGAGTTTTATGTCCAGACTCCATTAAAATGTGTAGTGAAGTGCAAATAGATGTTATCCCAATAATAGTTTTTGTAGGCATTAGAAAGAAGAAATAAGCATGCAGTCTTTATACTGCTTCTTTGACACTGTTGTTGTTCCTGCACAGTGATTTACATTGTCATCATCATTGTTATTATGCTGTATGAACAAATTAGTATTCAACAAGTGACTCCCAGATGTTCTGGTGGGTTAGGAGTGATGTTGATGTGATTCCAGGTCAAGCTCAGAAGTCCCAAATACAGAACAGATCACTTCCTAAACATAGCTAATCATCTCCAGCCTGCCCCACAGCGTGTACGTGTGTGTGTGTGTGTGAGTGTGTGTTTGTGTGTGTGGTTAGACTAACTCAACCCAGAGCTTCTGGGGCCAGTGAATATTCCTGAAAGATGTTCTCTTTCTCTCCATAATTTTCCAAACCGTGTCCTTTTGACTTTTTTTAACCCCTTTTTCTCTTTCAGCCCTTTCCTCCACCCCTGCTTCTTCACAATGCCCTGGCCTCCCGTGTGTAGACACACCAAAACGTTGTCAATATTTGAATCAGACAGGCACAGCGGGAAGATAAATAGGCCTGTCAATATTTAACTTGAAATGGCCAGGCCACACAGGACACAATGAAAAGAAGAAAAGCATCCACAGAATGGATGGACACGCGGAGAAGGAAAAGCCAGTGTAGTGCACGTTGTGTAAAATAAGAGAGGGGGGAGGAAAGGCAAGGAGTGGAAATTGTTACATAAGGCAAAAACAGTTAAACAGGGAGAGCCCTGCAACTGGAAAAGAGGAAGAAGAGAGAAGAAGTGACAGGACAGAGAAGAGATAAGCAGATTAAGATACCGGCAGACAAAGAGCAGACACAGGCACGTGGGCAGGGGTGGACATCAAGATGAAAAAAGAAACTGGGATGCTGCTTTGTTTTTTGTGTCAGTTTTCTGCAGTCTACTATAACAGAATTCGATGAGTAGTGCATCCTCTGCAGTTGCTGGAAGCTGTGACTCACTAGCAGCTAGCTGTTCCAAACCGCTATGAACTAAACCAAACCAGAGGTCCACACACATGCACTACATCACTCAAAACACACACACAAACAAGTGGGAGTGCTCACATACATTTATGTGAAAACACACACACGCAAACATACTGTACACCCCGCCGTTTCCATGCAAAACGTCAGCACAATGTTAACTGTACCCTTATGACTCGTACACATACTAAGAGGAATGCAAGTTAACCAAACCACAAACTAAAAACTCTCTTTCACACACACACACACACACACACACACACACACACACACACACACACACACACACACACCACAGGAGTTATGAAATACTGAAAATATGCTCACTCCATGCAATCAAGTCAACTTTCACTCCACCTCTTTTATAGACCAGTAGGTGGCAATATTTCAATACTTGTGTTGGCCTAGTGTGTGCAAGCAAGTTAAACACCTGATGAACAGTATACCACGTGTGTGCGTGTGTGTGTGTGTGTGTCTTACCCTGTGTGAGAGGTGTGGGCACAGTGACCTGTACGCCATCCAGACTGCAGAGGTGATCACAGGGGTCCAGGGTCACCACCCCTCCTGTGTAATGATGAGAAAATAAGGGATACGTATACATTCAGTCAAAAGTATTCACAAATGCAAAGAATGTTAATTGCTACATCATAACTTACTCAAAAGTATTTCCCTGCTGAAAGATGACTCCTAACTGCACTCCCCATTTTAATCATAACATGCACATAAAGCCATGCTATTTCTATCCCCACTACAAGGCTTTGGTCTGACTTCTTAGCCTGGTAATTACATAGGCTGAACCACACAGGAACAAAAACAGCCTCGACAGGGTAATCAATCACTCGGTTTTTCCTTGTGTCTTCAAAGATATTCTTTCATTCACACAATACACTGACAATGAACTGAATATCAGACTTCATAGTTCACTCAATCCCAAACATTATTTTTATTGAAACAAATGAAAGGTTGTGCCAGTGTAATGACGAATTCTGACTGATTCTACTGAAGTCTGATTTTAATATCTTCTCAAAACGAGACAAAAGGCTTGCCAATGCTATGAATTCATTTCATGCAAAGTAAACTGACATCAACCTTCACTGATGATGAGACAGTGCTCTGCCTCGATGCCGGGCCCCTGGATAGTGATATCTTGAGGAACTGGAGCATCTTCTCGGCCTATGCGGGTCACCCCTGGAGCGTCAAACAATAAACATGATCATCAGTAGAGTAAAAAGTATAGATTAAGTACAATTAGGCTTGACAGTGTGTGAGTCATTGCTTAAATCTGTACATCCCTGTGGAAGACTCACTACTAATAGACATCTTTCCAAGTAAAAGTTAAGCTGTCTTTTTTAACCATATGGGTGGTCTGGGACCCACACTTTAAAGGGCTACTTCAGCATTGTGAATTTTAACTGGTTATTCATCTTCAGTCTTCACATTTCAGAGAAAAATAGAGCCTCAGTTCTCCTAAAATGGCTTGTTCACATGGTTTGCATTCCTCGTGGAAGGGCACACCAAGCTGGGAGATTGTGTGTGGAAAATGATGTGAAAGAGGTTATGCAAAGAAAATTAAATATGTAAAATATGAAATGTCACAATGCTGACTTTACCATTACAATCAGTCTTTGTACTGATCTGTCAAGATTGATAAGTCCAAAGGCATTTTAAGGCTGTGTGATACTGTGAAACACACTGTTCATAAGCGGCTGAAATCACACTTAGCCTTAAAGGAGAAACCAAGCAGTTTATCTGCGTTCATGTGGACGTATGGTTTGCTACTATTATTATTTTCTCATATTGACTGCAGCCTCATTTAAAATGTGATAAATCTGTCCATTTAAACAAGCACTGTTCTCATGACTGAGAGGAGGCAAAACAAAAAGTGTCTGTCTTTCTGCATAATGAGAGCTTTGTGATCCACACAGGACATGTTGACTCTACAAGTGTATGTGAGAGTCGCCAGTGTTTTCCTACTAGGGACAGACACGCACCAACTTTTGATGCGTTCAATCTAATGTCAGTCAGTTTGTATTAGTATTCCATGTACTGTCTGCAGGCTATTGAATTTTAATCAGTTGTAAAAGCATGTCTCTCCCTTTATCATGTTGTAGATCTCTCTTTCTGTGCTCCCATCTCTTATCATGTGTTTGGCAAACTAACTGGAATAAGAATTAACATATGGCGTCTGTGGCTTGCTGATCTCATGAATGTATGTGTGTGTGTCTGTTCTATAGCTATTTGTATCGGTGCAGTTTTGTCCTCATTTTTGTATGGTTAACTGTGGCCCCAGCTAACCAAGAATCATTTTCGTCCTCAATGACAATAAAAACAAATAACCAGGGATGTGGATGTCCATGAGTTTTCAGTCCAAAGGAGTCCTGTGGGAGGAAGCAGTGCTGGCTCTTTGTCTCAACTTCACTGTGACCCAGCACAGAGTATCACTTTCCCCCATCACGCTCCCCCCTACTCTCCAGTAACCACGGAAATGAAGGGATGGGTGGCAAAAAAGAGGGGAGAAGTAGAGCGGGGAAAGGCAAAGGACAAAAAAATGAGGGAGGGAAGAGGAGGGAAGGGAGGAGACTGCGAAGGTCTAAAGCTTTACATGACTTGTGAGAAATTACACTGGGGATGGGGATGAATAGCTACTGTATGTATGTGTGTGTGTGTGTGTGTGTTACCTTCTTTCAGTGGCAGCAGGGTGATTGCCACACTGAGCCGCCCGCTGCCCAGGCTCACCAGATGAGGCGTGGCAGTCTGGACCTTCAGTCCCTTCCCCGTGTCAATCAGGTCCAGCGGTGGAGACTACAAGCATCAGAGTGGAAAGGTCATTTTCACACATTCTTTATCAGCGGTTTATTCTTCATTCTTATAAAATGAGAAAAACTTCTCTTTTAGAAGCTTTCTGTGAAAAGATAAATCATTTTCTGTTGCTCTGGTCCTTTACCATTTAATATAGGGTTTTGAAAAACAGTACTATAATTTATTGATATAAAATGTGTGTGCGTGTGTGTGTATGTGTTTGTGTGTGTGTGTGTGTGTGTGGGCATGGGTGCGTGTTCTTTCACCTTAGGTTCAACTGGAGACATCTGATCTGACTCTGGCTGGAACATCATCTCAGAGTCCTGCAGTAAAGATGGAGAAATGGGAAAATGTTCTCATACTACACATATAATGATAATTATTATGTTAATTCATTTGACTGTACTTTCCTATATGTTCTGTTTTGAATCATGTTTTTATATTCAAATGTATATTATTGTTTACATTATCTTGTATTATTTTATATGTGCTCAGGTCTCCCTTGTAAATGGGATCTCAATCTTGACAGGAGTTACCTGACTAAAAGGTTATGGCTATAAAAACACACATTAACTGCCTGTGCTGAAAATGGGAGTGTGTACATACATACCACGTACACATATATTCTGTACATGTAAGAAAACATAGTGACAAGAGTAGAAAAAAGTTGTACACATCCACACAAATGACTATGTTCATACATATAGCCACATTCAAGTTCGTACACACACACACACACACACACACACACACACACACACACACACACACACACACACACACACACACACACAGAAAAAAAAAAAAACAACTGTACATCGCATGCCCAGCTGCTGCCACATGAGAGGAACTTTCCCTGTGAAAGTGTTCCATGGGGAAAATACCACTTGGGAGGAAAAACACACACACACACACACACACACACACACACACACACACACACACACACACACACTTTTTCAAAGCACCATGCAATACGATGGCAGACCGTAAGAGTCGTGGGAACTCTGTTTTCATGGAACATTTCTACCAGCTCCTCCCGCTGTAAACCAGCCTGTGTGTGTGTGTGTGTGTGTGTGTGTGTGTGTGTGAGAGAGAGAGTGAGAACCAGAGCAAGTTTTTAACCAACAACGCGAGGAAATTTTTGGACTTTTGAACTTCAAGGAGCTGTTTGAAAGCTAAGACTTGGTTTGAAGGGTTAGGTTAGTGTTAGGGTTAAGCGTATAGTTGTGATGGTAATAGGGTAAGTGTCTAGGGAATACATTATGTCAGTGCAGGTCCTCACAAGTATAGTAGCACAGGTAGGTGTGGGTGTGTGTGGATGTGTATTACTCATGTTGTGTGAACACAAATCTGTTTACACAGTCACATTGGGGGGACTCACCCTCCTTATGGGGACAAAATTCAAGTCGCCATAATATAAATCATTCACATTTAGGGTGAAGGTTTAGGTTGAGGTTAGGGTTAGACAAGTAGTGGTTATGGTTGTGGTAAGTCTCCAGGAATTCTATGTAATGGCTCCAAAAATGATGGAAACACGACTTTGTGTGTGTGTAAGTGTGAGTTTGAGTGTTTCAGCCAACTAGCAGCAGAGCCAAATGATAGCAATCAGTAGCACGACCTGTATGTCCAGCAGTTTGGTCCAGAGGAAGACATTCATGATACCCAGATGAGGGTTGCTAATATTTTGTAGCCCTCTAGCGCTACTGAAGTGCCAAAATTTAAATTTGTGGATGCAAATCTTGATGAAATTTGAAGTTTGTTCATGCACATCGGATGATGAGCCCTTTCTATTTTGGAGACTCTATAAGCTCTCCTCTCGTGCCGCTAGTCAAGAGTCAAAATATGTCACAATCCCAAAGGCAGACTGTTCTGATCACACTGCTTCTCCCCAGGAAATAAAGCCACTTGATTTTAGCATTTTTATCAAGCATCCCCATCAAGACAAACCTCAGAGTAACACAATCATCTGTATACAGTTTGTTTTGTCTCAGCCAGCCTCAAAGGGCCACTGGTGGAGCTTCAGTGTGATGATGATTTTTATTTTGTATTAGTTGAAAGTGGAGTCCAAGATAAAGGGAAAAAATAATCAAAATGTTTAAAGGGCGGGAATAAGTAGGAAGCCAACAGAAAACTCTGGAATAGCAGGGCAGGATTAGACGGGCATAAAAGGAAGAGAATGACAAACAGAAAATAGGAATGAAAACAGAGCGAGATTAAAAGAAACAAAATCAAAAATGCCTGAAAGATATGTGTGTGTGTTTGAGTAAACACACTCAGATCCAGTGCCAAGGACATCCCCTGCTGTACCCTACAATTCAATACAGGAAAAACAGTCTCGCTTCTATTTATGTGTGCAGTCACAGCGTTGAAGAGGCACGAACACATGCACGCACACCCAGGTGGATGAGTGAAATGCTTCTCACCAAAGCAGAGATGATTACAGTATATGGGAAACCACCCCAACCACACTTCCTTTTCCACCGTCTGTCACCTCCTTCCTCTCTTCCTCTTCTCTCTCCTTGTTATCCTGCTCCCCTTCCTCCATGATATCCTGTGATAATCCTGTAAAACTATACGTTATCCGCCTCACTGTCTGCACCATCTTATTTGCTTTTGATGCTCTTCCCTTCCTGTCTCTGAAGTGCTCTCTTCTGCCTCTTCAGCTGCATTTTCCAGCTCTCCACCTTCTTCTCCTCTCTTCTTCCTCTCTTCCTTCTGTCCTTCCTTCACCTCTCCTTTCCCATTTCCTGACTTTTTAAACTCACTCTTTTTCTTACTTTCCTCCAGCAGAGGAAGCACAAATCAAAGCCCTGCAGCTCCATACCATTTCCTCTAATTCAGCGTCAGTTTCCTCCCTGAGGTCACTTCCTTTGCTGCTTTGACACCCTTATTGCCTTTAAACACACTCTCTCTCTCTCACACACACACACACTTGCTATTCTTCGCAATTCAGCCACCCCTGTAACCCCTATGCTCGCAAGAACATCTACAAATAAAGTCACACATCAGCTCTTTTTGTTATCACACAAAGATATGAGGCCCCACATTCCACTGATTTTTTTTTGTCCTCGCTAGTGTAGACAAAGCAAACACACGGTGTATGATGGCAACATCAGTCGGACAAATGCATAGGTGCTACAAGTCAAATTTCGAAGCTGGGTGGGACTGTTTTAAATACAATGACACGACACTTCTCTTCTTTTCCTACTTTGTCCTCCCGCCTCCTTCCTGTATGTCCTTTCCCACCTCCTTGACTCATATACCACATATACACATAGTTACTCTTTGATTTACTCCATCGTTCCTCCTCATTGTCATCTGTTGCCCCACGCCCCCCCATGCCCCCATTCCCAACTCATATACCCCTTTCTTCTTTTACCAGGTGAGAGCCACTCTGGGCAGGTCAAGACAAGTCTTTGGCCTTGTTGTGCTCTAGTTTAAGCAGAGCAGTGAGGTGTGTCAACCCCCCCTCCCCTCTAGATTTTCAGATTGCAGCTGGTATCCTGAGGGGTCTATACAATCTCCAGTCACCAAAACCAATGATATCATTTGGAGCTAAAGTATGAGATTTCTGGAGGGTCCGTTCTTTCTAATGGCAAACAGGGGGCGACTCCGCTGTCTGCAGAAAGAAGGCTGATTTTGTGTAAGCTTATGAGAAAATGACCCCATTTCTCACGTGATTTATGACCCTAGTAAACTACAGTCAGCTTAAAAATGCTTAAACAGGACATTTCCTGTGACAATGCAGTCTGGGAACTATAGGTGATCCACTGATTAACATACGTGGCAAACTGAGGGAAAGAGGGCAGGTAAACTTCCATGTTTCATCACAAACTAATTCCTGGAAAGGAATGATATGAAAGACTGGGAGGGTTTTCAAAGGTAAATTTTTCCTTTTATGGGAAAGTTGACCAATAGGAAAATATCCCAAAGGCACATCCCTGACCGACTTTTAATAGACTACTAACTTAAATCTGGTGTCCTAAACCTGAACTAGCCCTAACTGAAGACCAGCTAAAGCAATGTTAGAAACACACAATGTTTTAAAGTCACAAGGACACAAGAACAAGGAAGTGCATGCACACACATTCCCTTTCTGATCCCATCTGTAGAACAGCTGAGTCTCCCCAAAATGCTTTGTTTGCCCTGCATCTGGAGACGGAGGTGGAGGTAGAGAGGGACGGGGAGACAAATATGGGGTGAGGGGAAAAGAGAGAGTAATGGGGGATAGCGAGCGGACTCATGAAAGCATGGAGACACATCCTGCATTCTTCCACTGTTTCATCTCATCCTTTTGTTTTCTTCACCCTCTGCTTTCATCCCTCTGTCGAGCCCCTTCTCTTTTTGTATTTCCTCTACATCTGTTTTGTCTTTCCCTCTGTTTCATTATTGTTTCTGTCTGTTTCTGTTGCAGTCCGCAGCCTCATAACTGCATCTCAGGACAATCCAATAGTTGCTAATGTCACTGATTTGGAACAGTCACGTGCATGTGTGTTTTTATGCAACAAAGCTCAGGTTAAATCTTCAATATGGCAGTTTACCAGATCAAATAAAGATAGGAAATTTAACATTTTTGGTCTGCAACTGTTTGAATGTGCATACTGAATCGTCTTGTTTGTAATGTTTGAGATATTATTCAAGATAGTGTAGCTATGTTGGAGTTGTTAGCTGAGTTTGGCTAGAAAGATAACAACAACGATGTCAGACAGAAGAAAGGACAGACGCCACATTATTTTACAGACAAATAATCAGCATCGTGGTACTTTTAATGCAGATATTTAATGTTGGCCATGTGCTTCTTTATCTACATGTGACTGCTTTATTGAGGCATATCACACTGGCCTTAGGGTAGATGGTGCTTCAAACCATGAAGCTCCTCGGGATGATGGCTATGTGATGGGCGTATAAAGTTAACCAGAAAAAATGGCAAATGGAAATGGAAATGGGGAATAATACACGTAGCTGCTGCCAAGGTGACTTTTAAGATGCTGGGCAACAGACGCTCTTGCAAAGACAATTTACTCACTGGTGTGGTCAACTGCTTTGGACACTTTGTAAATCCTTCCCAAGATTACACGATAGGCTGGACTTAAATATGTCAGCTTGCAGAAAAGTTTTAATTACCGTTTTCCAGTTGCATCTTTTTCCATTTACATGCAGCTCCTAATGAAATGACTCCATGCGTGTTACACAACCAATGATTTCCAAAAAACTGGTTTTGGAAATGTTAACTTAATATCGGTGTATAGTACAGTGCTTGCATGTATGTTCAAAAGTCATATATGTGTTATGTTCATATATGTTCATGTCAGCTCCTTGATTAACTAATTAATTGATTAAGACAATGCTCTTCAAAATGTGACTCAATGGAATCACTTGTTCGTCACAGGATCTCATTTCAAGTTCTTCCTTCTCATGTTTGCCCCTTTATTTTTGAATATATCACCTGTATCTTATTTGCTTTAAAACACTGTCGTCTCACCTGGTTTTTCTCTCTCACACTCCTGATGCATTTGATCTGCTGTTTAAGCGTTAAATGCTGTGTCTTTGCCTGTTTCTCTGCCTTTATCTCTCTTTCTCCATCCCTCTGTCTCTCACTAACATCCCCTCCCCTTACATTCCAGCATTACCCTCTCCTCCTCCCACCTGACAAAGCCAGCATTGTATCACAGATGCTGTTTAATATGGAGTCCCTCTCTCTGTGTCCCTCTTATAGAGCAACTCATAGGGCTAAATGGGGTTATCTTCCTCCCTTCTCTTCACTACACTCAATGCTTTGTGTGCAGCAATGTCTTCAACAGAACTTTAATTAGTTTAAGATATGCTTTACGCATGCGCATACACCACACATGTCAACATTCCCACACAACACACACAGGCACGTACAGACGATTGCTTTGGAAATAAAATATTGTTCCTCTGTCACTGGTTCATAAAAGAAACTCTTAAATTTACTTCACATGTGTGGGTGCTGTGGGTGCATATGTTTCTTTGAGTGTTATGTGTGTTTCTGTGCATGTGTGTGTGTGTGTGTGTGTGTGTGTGTGTGTGTGTCTTGGTGGCGAAATCTCCACAGGCTGATTAACAGAACTTAACCTTGAACCCCTGCTAAAACACAACAAACATCCACCAGCATTGTTCTCCAACTCCAACTCTCTCACAGTCTGATTCCCGTTTTGACCGAAATGCAAGATCCACACAGGAAAGCAAGTCTATTGTTATTGCAGCTGACTCAAACTTGGAGGAAATCTAACTTGAATTTCTGTCGAGGGTAGGTGTGTCTTTGGGAAAGGCCGATACCTTCACCGCCATATGCGGGGGATCAAGTGATGTTTGGGTTTCTGAGGGGCCGGATATGACCGAGAGACAAGGAGAGACAGTAAATTGCTAGAGGGACATATTACCACAGGGTGAACTGAACTGTGACTGCTGGATAGAGAAGAGGAAGGCAAAAAAGTTGGACTTTGAGATGACAAGCGAGACAAACGTATGTGGGGGAGACTAGGAGACAAAGAAAAGGAACTGGATTAAGATGCAGACTAAAGAATCCAGAGACGGAGGAAAAGAGATTAAATGTGATTAAAAAAAAAAGTTTCCCCAAGTTGCACCATTGGCCTCCAAGCAAAATATGATCCTATACTGCACTGACAATCCAAGCATTTATCTTATATAAACATTACACTGATCCAAATCTCTGTGTTTTATATTTGACTGCAACTGCTGCAGCACACTCTGGAGAGCCAGACAGCACCTCTATGCACGCCAAATGTCTCCTACTTTTACCTTTTCCAGCTTACACGTACTTGGCAAACAAATAAAGAGGAAACACTGTGGTGGCAATGATCCTTTCCAGTTCTGTATTGTACCCAGTTTCTAAATGTGCACATACAGCATGAACCTGGTGTGAGCCTAATAGCTTATAACAATGTTGCTGTGCTGAATCCTTGTGACAGAACAGTTCTATCCTCCTGGTTTCCTCATCATGGACACAGCCAACTTGACAGCTATAATGATTTTAACATTAGCTTAGCATTCTGCTGGCAGTATCGCTGTAATGTAGAGATTTAAACTTGTACCAATTTAAAATTTGTATATATTCTCTATAGCAAGGCAATCCTGTAAAGACACAGATGCATGCTGGGTAAAGTGCCGTGGTTGGACCCTCCATAGACAAATCCACAACCTAATAATTAAACATGGATGCAGAGCCGTAATATACAGCATACTTGTTCCTACATAACTGACAGGACCAACTCCACATGACCCAGATGCTCCACTGTATATTATTTCCTCACCAGAGGTAATAAAATGTCAGATCAATTTAAAAAACACCAGGCTCGTGAACTAATGCCACAGTTTTACACACACTCACATACCACAGACATGCTCTTAATTCATAGAGATCTGAGACTTTAAAGAGGTGGGAGGCAGTCAGACTAAAATCTCTGAGGTTGCCCCTTGGCCTGGTTTCTTAAATTTATAGGTTGAGGCCACATGATTGGCTGCATACATGTTGTGCTTTGATGATTCATAGAAAGTGTAGATTCCTCAGCTGAGTCATGGAATAATTTAGGTACACTGGCTTGTCATGGCCCACTAATACCACAGCTTTTCTGTTTGCTTGTGTCAAATGAAGGTTGAAGCTTGCTCCTACATACCATTCATAATAAGTCAAAACACTGCTCTGATTTGTCCTGTTTAGGGTCTTATAATATCACTGTGGTACTCACTATTGATGATGGTGGTATTATTTAATAGTGCACTGTAAAACTGAATAAGCTCAAAATACTCAAAATTCTCTTTCTTATTTTTACCTGAGAATATTTAACTAATGATAATAAATAGCCTGAGCTAAATGAATCATTAGTTTGGTATATTAGTATCGTAGCTGACATTAGCACGCCAACACTCAGAAGTTGTAATCTAGATATCAATATTCCCCTTAGAGACATTGATCCACTTAAAATTAAAACAATATCTTCATTAAGAAAACTAAGTGGGCCTAGTTTGTAGTTGTAGTTGTAGTAGTGGGCCAGAAGTGGCCTCATCAGATCCTTCACTTAAGTAAAAGTAGTCTGTGAAAATACTCCACTACAACTGAGTCAAAAACTCAGGTAAAAGTATGCAGGTGAGTTACATCTACAGCAAAGTATCAGATCATCACATGTTAATAGCATCTCTGTCCTGTGAGAACCATGCTCCTGTAAAAAGTCCACTTTTCATTAAAAAAAAGAAAACCTTGTGACAATGTATTTTCCATCTAATCCAAGAGGATTTTAATAGCTTGTTTTTCTTAAGATGTAGGAGGATTTCCCCAAAACATAAAGGAACACTTTGACCAAATATTCAAATAAAAAATGACCACATTTGGAGAGACTGTCACTGGCCAGGAAAAGCATGGGACATTGTAATCTGAACTAGTAACTAAACCCTCTGAACTACAGTGGAGTATAATTAAGTTGCCTCAAATGGAAATACTCAAGTAAAGCAGACCCAGTTACCTTGAATCTGTACTTAAGTACAGTTCTTGAGTAAATGTACTTCGTTACTTTCCAAGACTGTGTTGGGTTAACGGAATAACTGGTTTTGATGGCTGTACCCATAATGTTTATATTGCTTTAGTATTTACTTTATTGGTATGGTATAATAAATACAGTCATATACGACAATATATTTAAAAAGTCTATTATATTCTAGTATTAGCGTCTAGGTCACCAGCAGTCAAGTGTCTTTAGGTTGAGTTCAGCTGAATCACTTAGGATATAATAAGCCTTTTAATCAGTAGCCAAGAAAGAAAACAAACCTGCCTCTGTATTATTTGCTGAAAGCGAAAATCCGGAATTAAAATCGGATGGGATTTATTTTATCGAAACAAACACCGCAAAGAACTCCCTGAGCTGCGGATTAAACATCGGCGGCTGTTGAAACACCATGAACTTTCAATAAACTTCCTAAGTGAGAAACACACACCTACACTCACGGAAACGCGTGAATTCTGTCAATTTAGCCACACAGAGAGGCGCTTACCAGTATTGAAGCGGGACCGGCCACTTCTGTCATTGCGCGGAAAAAAGACGCAATTAACGCACAGTTCAGTCTCCTGACCAAGATCCCGGAAATATTCCGCCACTCGTCCCTGTGTGTGCAGATTACAGGCTCTTTCTTGACAGCGAGCACATCCCCGTGTGCTGCATGCGCAACCTGGACGTCTGGGAAAGACTTTGAATCCTCTGTCGCGTTTACGCACACGCGAGCGCGCTCCAAACGTACACAAACGCAAAAAGCCGGCGGCCTCGGCCAATGGCGACGTGCGGAGGAATGTGGCAACAGCTGGAAGTGGAGTTGGAGAGGGAGCAAGGGGAGGGAGTCTCTCTCTCTCTCTCTCTCTCTCTCTCTCTCTCTCTCTCTCTCTCTCTCTCTCTCTCTTAGTCCCTCACCCTCTCAGTGACACAGAGCATAATGTGCAGGTGTTAAAAGACCACCTACACTTGACCTCTTATTCTCACTGAGAAACTCAAGGAGGAAAACCTTAAGAGAGAGAGTGCAAGAGAGAGAGAGCATTCTTTCAGGCCTACTTGGCACCCATGATAAGAAACCATGATAAGAAGCATGTTTAGCTAATGATATTACAACAGGAATGCAGCTTAGACCTTTACAGGACACAGTCCCGATGCTGGAGGTTTTTAAGTCTTTAGTCTGTGGAGAAAGATCCAGACCACTGCACAAAAAAACTGGCAAAGCTCATGTCTTGCACCAGGCACTTTGATTCAGGGAAAACTGAAGCATTTGCCCTCCCCTGTAAGACAAATGTTCTGCCCAATCCAGAAAACAATGCTTGAAAAGATGGGAATTGTGAGTGAACTGGTTGGAGAACATGGTTATGATTTGGTTCTGGCTTTATTCTGTCCACATAAAACACATATTCTCAGTGATGGCAGGCCTTGAGTAAACATTTATAGTGAATCTGGCTTTTAATTCTATCACTCAGAGCCTTTATATTGCCGTTAGATGTGTTTTTTATAAATTACATCTAATAGGCTACCAGGGGTGCAGGTGCAAGACAGACCTAATGTGAACGCCCCTCTGAACACATTATTGTAGCACTTTATGCAAAAAAAAAGTGCTGAATCTAACATATCCTTAAAAGCCTGGTCTGTTTCATGCCGCACATGGGGAAGTGTCGAAGCAGTGGCGGGCTGCTCTTTGCAAAAGTTATGTGCACCATGTGAAAAATCTCCGCTACATGTACAGTCATGCATCAGTCTGAAGACATCGTGGAGGCACGAGCAGATGTGAGCAGTTCTGTATCGGTGGGTAATTTTATTTGGCAGAGTTTCCTGCATTCTCCACAATCCAAAACAGAGGTTACATAAAACAACAGCACACACCAGGCAGAGCCGTAATAAAACCTACAGTAAATCATGCAGAATTTTGTTTAGGCTATGCACACTGACCACAACTGAAGTGCAATGCAATGTGTTCTTATGGCAGGAATATGATAGATGTGGTCTTGAAAAGTGGTCCTCTGGTTAGGACTGAGGTCAAGGAGGGTTTGAGTACACACACACAAACACACTCACACACACCCACCCACACACACACACACAAACACATGCATATCCATGTCAGTGGGATTATCTTATCTCTCAGGCACCGCAAGGATCTTTTTGTGGATAAACAGGAAGAGAACTCATTCACCCAGCCCTGCTCCTCTTTCTCCGCTGCTCCTCAGCTCTCCCTGACACCTGGTATGTGTCGATATTTACTAACCAAGAGCGAGTCAATAAAGGTTTTTGAACCCACAGATTCAGAAATGTTGGGTCTGCACATATCCCTTAAAGTGTGAATCTTCAAACCGCATAAAGTTCACAAACCCAACTGTCTGTACTCTGTTATTTTATGGGTAAAGACTCAAGCTTAGCAGGAATGGAAAAGGAGATGACAAGCACTGTGAGCAGAGCCATAGTGGAATAAGCTGAATGAATGCTGTACATTATGAAACATCAGTTTTTGTCATTACTGTCAATGCAACCAACGGGTCCTCAACCCAAGGAAATTTGCATCCACATGGCAACATGTTGAGGGCCTTCAGCACATTTCAGGTCTAGACTCAACATTTAAACATGCATCTTCGGAGCCAAAAGCCTTTAAAAGGGAACCGCTAAATGCTATCAGGATAATGTTCCGTGAAGTGTGTCTTGCAGTTCCTTTCAACTTTCTTTCTTGTCAAGTGTTTCCAGAAGCCATAAAGCCATTATGCCTCCATGGTCGCTCGCTAGCACGAGAGCTGCTAAGCTTTCCCAGTGGCATCATCCCAGAGCCCCCTGGGTTAGAGAGGGCCCGTCGAATGTTTGACAGCATTCCCCAGCGAATTCCACAGCTTCCATGTGATCCCAGGAGGCTGAGCAGGAACTCTGGAGCTGCCTGGAGAGGTGTTAGGAGACCCTGCCGTGAGAGATGCTCCAGTGTCCTGTATCTAAAATAAGCTTTTAACAGCCATAACTTTTCTCTTGAACATATTTAATCTTTCCAGTCTACTGCAGATAACAGGCAGTGAAACAGTATCTCAACCACTTATCAGCAACACTCTAAATTGAAACCACTACAAATGAACCTGGCAGCTCATATCATCTCAGGGGAATCCCTGGTATCATTATTGATGTAGAGCTATGAGGATTTTAGTGGGTAAAACTATTCAGCCCTCATGCTTTTAATAACATCTTAATGACAGATAATTGGACGCCACTGACACTCTTTGTAGCTTCAGGTTAAGCGGCGTGTCTTCTCATCTGTTTGCAGTGGTCTGGTGCAGTGCCTCCACATGTTTGGTCAAGTCTTACTCATTCTTTCCTCACCCACCGATTCTGTCAGAGGTAGGATAGTCATAAGATACAGGGTCATTTGTTTTTACAGCTGTTTCAGTACTGTAGTCATCATGGTCTAAAAGAGAACCCCAACTAATCTGTGTGTAATAGATGTTACTGCCCTGGTGGACTGGTCACAGACATCACCTAACACCAGGGATATAGCGGTGGTTAAATGAACTCAAACTCCGTTTACTCAGCAGTGTATTTGCAGAATAGTGATTAACCTGACATAAATGGCTTTCCAAATATAGTTGTACATTTTTATGTAACACAAACACAACATGCAACCAAAGCAGTGTGATGTCATTACTGCCAGTGAAATCTCCAAAAACATGTTTTCTTGTTAAAGAACTGCAGCATATGTTTGGCTGCGATGAAGCCAAGCAGAGCCTGCATCTGATTTACGTGGCAAAGCGTCCCCGCTGGACCGCTTGCTATAACTTGTGTTGAATTTAGGGAGAGGGAAATCGCAGGCGATGGGGTGTAAAGGCTGGGAAAGCCAAGTGTAGCTGCAGATCTGCTTCGACTGTGGAGCAAAAATATTTTTGGAGAGCCGCGTCAATGTTTGCACCACTTTGGGCAGTGAGTGTTGGTAGAATAACAGAAGCCTGGCTGGCAAACACACGCACACGAGCGTGGAAGAGCACGCTTGGGTTGTCGCCTTCTCCTTCTAAACCTGGGAAGCCAGCAGGGATAGATCCAAACAACAAAGGAATGCTCTCCATCAGTCGGAGATGCTGCTCTCCACTCTCCCACTTGCCTGCCGTGGTATGTGTTCTGTAATTACTGCACAATTAAAGTGCCTGTGCTTGAGACTGTGTGTGTGTGTGTGTGCCTTGCGGTGCTCGGTGACCACACTCAACCATGTCAACAATGTGGCCTGGACAGAACGGCCAATTTCACACAAGTGAGTCAGGGAGTGAAGGGCAGAGTTGATATGAAACGAAAACACTTTTACTTTCTTGTTAGATGATGCTGAAGGGGAAAAAAAGCAAATAAATCAGCTGTTTGGATAACTCTCTCTGCATTCTCCATTTTCTATGATCCCAGCTGAGCTTTCTCTTCCTTTCGTCTCTGCTGTCTAACTGCTCCTCTGCTTTGTAAATCACTTCTTCTACCGCCTCCCTCTCCATCCTTACTCTGACCACAGGAATGCAGGGCGACTGTCACTGCACTACTGTCTATGTAATGCATAGTAATCACTGGGCCCACAAGGGACACACACATAAAACACAGGAACACACATACACATACGAAACATTTCAGACGACAGTTGCTATTTCTACATGCAGTATGGTTTGTTTTATGAAGCCTGGTGCAGACTTTACACATGCTAGACATGGTCATATACTATACTGTGATTGTGCCTCTGTGTATTTCCCCTGCATGCATTTAACTGGCTTCTACATGCTTTTCTGCTTTAGACAATGGAAGTGAAAAATACTGAGCAAAAGTACCGTAAACATAAACATTTATAGCTGTATATATGTATGGGTGCATGTGTTTTATAGGAACTGTGGCACGAGTTCCACACATGTTTGGCTTTCCCTCTGCAATTCCCTCCTAAAGGTGCGATTGTTTGCATCTCTAGTTAAACTATATGGCTCAACTATAAGTATCCAGACAGTGTTGACACAGTGGGCTCGTCTTTCACAACGTGTGACTTTGCTTAACATAGAAACAAAATACTGCACCCTGTACTTTTCCCTTATGTACATTTAATTAGAGCAGGTTAAATACCTAAATATGCAGTATTTCAACACGCAAAGGGGGGAAAAATGCAATATTTGATCCTGGCTTTCATCATAATGAAAAAAAATGATGTGATCACAACATTTGAGAAAAAACAATTGCAATATTTGAGGTATTTTTGTTCTTCGAAGCTACATCCCTGAGTCATGTGATCACTGTCCAGGTGACAGGTAGCTGTGAGGCTGTTCCTGCACGGTGACCTGTGCTGCATTGCCTTGTTTCCACTATTGCCCCAAAAGGGAATGCAGGATATGGAATCCAGAAAAGATGCCAGAGCCGTGGTATGATGGAGCTGGTCGACCTTACGATGGTGATGGTTAAAAAATGCCTCTGGGCATGCCATGTGTTCTGTAATCTGAGCTTCAGCATCTTTCCCTTTTTTGGACTTTGTGCATCATACCGTGGCTGAGAGAGTTGGCTACAACCAAAACTGTGACGTTTCAAAAGTTAGTTGCAGAGTTCCTGTAAGATTTAAAGGTTTTATGCCATTAAAGCGTCCAGAGGGTATCTGACTCATACTGTATTCCTGTGCATCTTACTGCTGGAGTGTCCTTGAGCAAGAAAATGAAACCTTGCCGGCTACAAAAATAGCTATTTGGTATGATGAGAGTCACTAATGTAATGCAATACATTATTATTAAAACTCCAGAGAATGTTTATAGAATCCAATTCCCAGGACTCCAGCATTATCTAAGAATTATTACCCAACAATGGGGGAAGAATCTGCCATCCCACATCCAACCTCTACCAAAATGTGGGTCAGCGCAAGTTTGTCCTGTAGCGCAAACGCGTCATCTTCGTTTGTGACCCTGTTCGGACAGCAGCAGGTTGTTGAGTTTGATGACGATGTTGGCAAAGTCGGTGAGCTCCACAAAGTCAGAGGTGATGATGTTGACTCCGTCCACCCCCGGCCTCTGAGCCTCAACCCAAGACATGATGGTTGGCAGGTTTCTAGAGCCACAGGAAGAAGAGAGTTTGTGTGTGAAGGCAAGCTGAACATTCTGTCACTTGGATTTCAGTTGAAACCGATCCCCTGACCTTACAAGCACACTCAAAGTATCTAGAGCCAAGTTTCTGTCTCTGTAAGGTTTATAGTTATGGCTATAACGTTGCCAAAATCTAATCAGTTGTTCCTTGGCTGAACGTCTGTCCACCAAAATCATGAAAAGCTGTTGATAAGGTTTTGAGATACTGTATCTTGATGTTTTAGAATGTGGCAGAAAATAGACCTGATGCGGAGAAAAAAGTTAAAGGGAGTGATGTTTGTGTCTGTCTGTCAGTGATAGACTGCTTTGCCACTATTGTCTCAAAATTATTGCTTTGCATTCAAGCGCTTTCTGTTTTTGGTTCTTGGCACACGCGCACACGCAGGCACACACACGCATCATGACTCGCTGTATGATTTCTAACACCGTGAAACTCTCCACTGTGTTTGAGTCGCCAGCAGAACAAACCCAGGAAGTTGGAATGTTTCTCCGGCACTGATAAACAATCCCATTTCCTCGGAAGTGCAAAGTTAGGCCGCCTCCTGTCTCGCCAGAGCGTCCGTTCAGAAGCTTTATATCCCGGCATCAGTGGCTGTTTCTCTCTCATGTAAGGGTATGACGGGTATGTACTCTAAGTCAGGATTTCCTCTGTCATTTCCACTTAAATCTCAGGCTCGGCAAGCTAGATGACTGCTAAAGTTTGTGCAAGTGTGTGTGGTTATGAAATAAGATCTCTTATCTGAAAGATGAAATGTGTTTTTGCTTGATGCTCTGTGGAAAAGAGAATTAAAGCTAATCCTTAGTGAAATGGATCAGTGAAGCAATATTGTAACAGAGAAGCTAGACATAAAGATGCATGCGTCATTTTCTTGTGTTTTAATAATTCAACGAAGGTAAATACAATGGGTCGCCGTGCGTAATGGCGCATGTGCTCTGGCGCAACACTTCTCAATCACAGGGTTTTCTGTCCTGCTGCCTTCAGAAGGCTGCAGGGATTTAATGAACTGAGGAAAAAGCTTTTCTTGCAGTAGCACAACAGATAAGAACCACTCATGTAAATGTATAGATGGCTTTACCTGCGTTCCTGCTTTCTATTTAAAACACTTCTACTTGTTTGAGTGAAGAATTAAATTGGTTAATTTTCCATTGAAGGCATTATTCTGCTATTAATGTGCATCGCACAGACACAAAAATAAGGCCCTGAATTGTCCTTTTCCCTTGTCATGGGCATGTGCAAAGCTGGCAATCCCCTTTGTAGCAGGCATTTTTTGCGTTTACTGTACTGCCATCTACTGGCCACAGATGAATGTAGGTTCACAGGTGCATGAGTACAAACACACTTTGGCTGTTTCAAAGACGTGTTTCAAAGCAAATTGTATGCAAACTGATGTATCAAAACCAAACAAAGTTGTGACTAATTAATGTGCGTCCACACATACACAACATTATCAGTCACAACCTCCTAAAATCACTCACTGACCTCTCCACCAGATAGTTGCGTAGCCCCCAGACCAGGCCCTTGGCCACGGTGTTAACCCTGGGTGTGAGGATGGCCTGAGACACGTGGAAGGACCCCTGCTTGGCTCTTTGCTTCAGTGTTGTTTCCAGGAACTAGACAGTAGAATGTCCAGCGCAAACAGTTTGAACACAACAGTCTTAACTAAATTGCCCCTTTTTATGTTACATTTTTGGAGACAAAGCTTTAAATAAATGTCCCAGAAGGAAGATAGAAGGTGAAGAAGATGAAGAAGAAGAGGAAAAGGGTAAGACTGAAATGACTGAGACTGAAATGTAGTTTATTTAAAGTTAAATTCACCATTAAATAAATGATTAAAGTCTAACAAAGGCAAAGACATTATAAAATGCAGATTTTTTTTAGCTTCAGTCCTCAATCTTGACAAATAGTGAATTTAAGCTATCTCTATTGATATCCATTGAATGAGGTGAAAGAAATATGCATGGGGGCTCCTTGCTGGCGAGTCGTTATCACAGCCAGGGGTTGAATGTTCCTGACCTGTATGAGCTTGTTGGGCTCGGTGGTGTTGGCCCAGGGAGCAGGGATCTTGTTGCCAGGCCACATGACAGGGATGCCCTGAGCCGATGGATGATGGTAGAACACGATCACCTGAGGAGACAAGAAGATGAAAGAATAGGTGTGTTTAAAGGACTGCACATGCACAGGCTTACCCTCAAATGACATTAATGTGTTACGTCATGTAATGTGACACTCAGTCCCATGTTGATACTTATATAGCAGGTATAATATCAAATATAAGGTCATGAAACTTGTGTAGAATTATGTGTGTTTACAGTAATATGTACACACTTTTACATTATTGTCCTTTTTAAACACAGAGTTTTCAGCTGGACATTACCTGCAATTGATAGATAATTTTGTTTAAAATCAGAAAAACACATTTGACTAGCCAACTTCTTATTGCAGCAATTTACCAGTGAAACCATAAGAGACCAGTTGTGTTTCAGTGCACTGCACACTCTCTCTCTCTCTCTCTCTCCTTCTCCTTTGCCAAGTAAGCCAGTCACAGATTAGGGTCAAGGGAACAGGAATTCAACTGATAGTATCTGAATGAGACACAGACATGCACCTACGACCGCACAGACATAACATTAAGATGCATGTGTACATGGAGCTTCCCATGTCTTTATATGTAAGTATGTGTACGGAGGGGGATGAAGAAAGAACAAACAGAAGATCAAGTATGTAATGAGGAAAACAAGGAATGATAATAAATGTAAAAGAAAGGCAGCGATAGAGAGAGAGGGAGCAAAGAGACCGAAATGCAGGAAAGTCGAAAAATACAAAGAGAAATGGAAAGAGAAAGACAAGAAAGGACAAAAGCTAAACACCATGAAAGAAGGAAGGTGGGTTGGAGGGTGGAACAAGAATTAATGGGATGACACCCACAACTAATTCCTGTCGAGGACAGTCACAGGCGGCAGGGATTACCTGACCACGGGAGTTAAGTGGGCTGTCCGGTAAACACGCACCAGCACATCACTTTTACTTGTATGTGTACATGTTAATGTGCACACACACAGGCCGCATGTATTTTCATGCACACACAAGCAAAATCAACAGAGTAGACCTTCAATAAGCTTTTAATGGTATGAGATCACTTGATGCACACATCAGCACATTGATGCATTCTGATCTCACCTGGTATTTCTTGTCCCAGAGGAAGTCCAGAGTGATTTCCTCCACTGCACAGTTGTTACAGAGCCTGCTGCCAAACACTTCCTGGAGCATGTTGAGGAGGTACACATGATGCTCTGCGTCCATCGCATAGTAGTGGTTGAAGTCTAGAAACACTACCTACATCAATCAAACATTAAAATCAGTCAGTTGGTGGGCCAAATCCATCTATCTAGCTATAATCATAGTTATGTGTTTGTGCTTTAAAAATAAATAATGCTATTAGTTTTGGCTTCTCACCTCTTTCTTGTGTCTGCTTAAGAAGGAGTTAATTTCTAACAAGCCATCCCTCACCTTTGGGGGAGAGCAGAGTGAAAGGTTTGAAGTTAATTGCTGCATCAAACCTAAAAGTCTATAGGTCATGTACTTATGCAAAAAAGGCCACAGCTTACAGTTTAGGTAGCAATTATAGAGCCCCAAATGCCTGATTGTGTAGTTGAATACAAGATATCTATGCCTTTGTTACAGTATGTTGAGTTATTGTCCTTACTATTGAGCAGCCTGTATATATCTATATCTAATATTTTACAGCAGCAAGTCACACTACCTGCAGCAAAGCACTGGAGAGAGGGCTGTTTACAACTAAACTCACAACCTTTGATCCCTGTTCAAGGCCAAAATCCATCCCACTACTAACAACATCAGCTGGAAACTAGAACACAACACTTGTAGATCACTGCTGATGCTGTTGTACGAGCCAAAATGAAGGAGAAACATCCAAACAGGCTGAAATACCTGAAGCAACATTTAAATCAAATGTTGATCATTTTGCAAAACACAGGAAAAGAAAAGCATGAATGGCAGTTACGATGACAAGCATTTAAATGTCAGTAAATATTTACTCCACTGCTCACCTTGTGGCCAAACAGGCCGTGGATGAAGTAGATCTCATTTCCAGGCTCGCCTGGTTTGGAGGAGACCCTGAGATCAAAGTAGCGAATTCCTGCATCCAGCTGCTCTTTAAATGTCAGATTCTAGGAAAGAGACATTATACTTTACAAGTGGAGACTTTCAAAATCTGCCCAAAATATGTCATTTTTTTTATGTCAGCTGTATACTGCCTGGCTCCCCAAGTGGCTGGGTCTGCACATGGCACTGATCTGAACTCAGTACCTGGGTCATGGACCACTTCACCATGACTTTCTTGGCCAAGACGCTGAACATGGTGGCCAGGTATTTCACGTATGCCTTCTGATCGGGACCCACAGGGGCATGCACGTCCACCCAGAAGGTAAAAGAATCATGAGACCCTAGAAGAGAGAAGATTGGTGATGATGGGGCCAGTGGGAAAAGACATGGGGCAAAACAGGTTAAGATGCAGCAGGAGTAAAAAGACAATAGAGGAGTGATGAGGTGGTGTATGTATTTTCAGCATGCAGTTAATACATCATTCTCTCAGACTGAGAAATCCAGGTGTGATGGGCGGATGACTAGGCAGGGGAGAGGCCACATCTTTACGCACGACAGACTCACCTGGCACGGCGAGGTGTTTGAGGGGCATGGCACTGAGCTTGGACGGGAGCGAACCCATCCAGTCGGCATTGACATTGCCGATCCCCGCAGGCCGGGTCTTCATGTCAGAAACGACCTGTCAACACGCTCCCTCAGGAAACCGCTCTCCGGTGCAGACGCGGCCCCGGTGACGGATTCCCGTGCGCTCCCAACAGGAAAAAACTCCCATAGATCATCTTGTTGTGTCGCCGTTAATGTATCCTACATACACCACCGGTTCCAAACGCACTAAGACTCGCACCAGATCGAGCATGACCCGTTTCCTGGCTCGCTCTCCGGTAGGTTATTGTATGGCGTCGCGGTGCGCTGTGTTCCAACCGACGAACCGGGCATTCATTGATAGGACCAGCGGGTGACTAACGACTGTGATAATCCTCTTAGAGCAAAATTCCGCTCGTTATCCCCCCTTCTGCTGCTTCTTGGCTTAACCTGCCTCGTGTGTGTGCGAAGACCACCCTCTGGACACACGCGTAGCTACACTAAAAACGCACACAGGACAAATGCCCATAGAGCATTAATCAGTTCATAGCAATAATCTTATCTGTGACCGCCCAGGTGATGCGGATGATGCTTTGGTTTATTCTATTCATGAATTCATTAGTTTACTTTTACTGGGACTGGTGGAGACGGCGGTCCTGTCTAATTATTACTATAGGCCTACTGGGCTGTGTTAAATCATATTTAAATGATCAGTTAATATTTTTTAAACTACTTGATATGCGTTTGTGTCTTCTCAGGTGTTTATTGGACGAGATGAAGAAAATAAAAACAATCCTACAGCACCATCTATTGGTGCAGCACTTGAACTGCCACTGTGTTCAGAGAGGTGGTAAAAGAAAGAGCTCACACTCTGTCACTTTTTGTCAACTCAAACATTCGTGTTCTTTTAGAAACTATCGACACACGTCTGCCTTATGAGACATCTTTCAGTTCAAGCAGCTTTGTTTTTGGAAAAAAAATGATTCATCCTTCTCACTTTGGGTGTGAAACTGGCTGCACATGCCAATCACATTTAGTTTTTTTTTTTTTTTTTTAAATCTCACTTGTAGCTATGGTTCTCACTTTGTGTAAGGCCTATGTAGAATCATTTTGTCAGTCTATTTGGGGTTGGAAGATTTTAGGACAATATTGTGGGAACTGGTGAAAAATACAGTCCAGCTAAGATTAAAATTTCAACCTTAGGGGTGAATTAAGGGTGATTGGGACCGTTTTTGAACTTCCACAAGCTTACTTGCCATGACACAAACAAACAAAAAACAAGCCTGACAACCGATACATTTCTGTAAGACTGAACAAGTTACCTATCCACCTGAGGATGAAAGGAGGTTATGTGATATCCCAAGGAGGTGTGGCATACCCTGTTGTGTAAACTGACCCAGTAATTTTTTGGTAACATTTGGGTGATTGAGATAGAACCTTTGGGTGACTAGGATAGACTAGGATCTTATCACTGATATAGGCTACGTGAAAGCATATTTATGGCAAAATGTAATTCATTCTTTGATTTAATTGCTCATGCACATGAGCCTATGCATTACGACTCCATGTTCATTTATCTTAACTTTATTACAAAAAACATACACATATAATTTTGGTAAAAAATACATTCAGCCTTATTGTGGTAATACAAAAATGCTTTTAATCCAAAACGAATTGAACACATTTAACTGAAGAAATAAATAAAAGCTTCAGGTCCAAATTTCAATGAAAACTGTCCACTACAAACTGTTTGCTGAACACATCATTTGAACACCTAGTAAAATCCAGCAAGTCCATCAACATGTTTGTGGTTGATAATGTGTCTGCACACAGGAAGAGGCTGGGAGGCACTAACCCAGAGCATACAGAGCATGCACAATGGTTTTCTATTGCAAAGTTGATCATTTGCTCCACCTTTTAGCCTTGTCCCAGTTACCCAAAAGCATCCTGAAAATTACCATCATATTCCATTAAAACGATGTGCAATATATTAGCGATGTAAATTATTACCTTATGATGAAAACGAGCTAAAGCTCATGTCACTTTCCTTAACTTTGCCCATTGCAAGGTCAACTTCCTGTTTGGTGCTTACCCCCGCCCATCTACGAGCTGTCACACCAATGAGGACATGCAGTTTTGATTATGTGGTTCCACTGTCAGGACTAAAAAAAGCTTTTATTTTCACTCATCATGCGAGAAAATAAACCTTGTATTGTCCTATTTATTTTATGTCGCTGTCAGTCTAAATTCACCCAATTTCTTGAATGAATTTTACACTTCCGCAGTCCCACAAAGCATTGCGCTCGCACGCGCCACTTGTCATCTGGCAACTTAAACTGTAGTCCTCGCGTTTGTGTGTACGTTGCCATGGAGAGCCGTTGCACACACACGCGCGCACCTTATCGTAAGGGCTAGGTTTCGATACTACGTGAGTTTTTATCTGAAGAAACGTCGTGCTATCAGCGAGCCCAGGCAACGGCCGAGGAAAACAACTGTACACCCCTAGATGGTGAGTTTGAAACTATAAGAGAAAGAAGAAGAAAAAAAGACGAAACAGATTAGCTGGCTTGAACAAAGATGGTTGAGCAACTGAACTGTCAGGGCTGACATGCCAACAACAAATGTTTCTCTTCTTTTTCTGGTAACTGTCAGACTACACTGTCTATTTCCAGAAGTTTAGCTAGTTCATGAAAACGGTTATGTTTTAAGAGATAGGCTTTTATTCATGCTTTTGTTTAATGGATAATCTGCTGTGTGTTGAATGTGGAGATATAACAGCAATATTACTGATGGGCAACAAAGTAACCCACAAATTAATTTAAAGAATTTAATGTACTCTGTTTCCTGCCCACTGCTAGGTTAGTGTCCATGTGTACTTTCAATATAATTGCCCTTGAGCAGCCTCCTAATGTCATGTGGCCTGGATACATCTTAATTCCCTTTAAATCCCTCCACAACAGATTGCCATATGTGACAGCTGAGTGCCGGCCAGCAGGCCGCTGCCTGGCCTCTCAGCCTGTCCTGTTGCTTATTGTTTCAGTGGGACTTGGATATCATGCAGGGTTTTGTTTAGAGGAATCATTTCTACTTTGCAGTGGAAAAAGCTAAATTGAGAAGCCTTTATACAGTGTGCAAAAGGGATGGCAAATCTTTAAATATTTACATATTTGTAGTTGCACTGATGATTCATTCATGAAATGATTAGCAGGAGTCATAGAGCTAAATCCGGTTTGGACATCATCATCTGTGGATGGGAGTTCCTGGCCCCATTCAGTGAAATAAATGCTAATCTCATTTTGTTTAGCTGCCCGTGGCTTACCTGCAACAGTATTTCCTTTAACCTAAATAAAGCAGGTCGATACTCAAGGAAACAGGTTCTACTTATTCGCCACACTGAACTAAAGTTTCATGGAAATAACTGAGAGATGGAATCTAAATCCTACACCCATACATCCTTAACACCCTCATACTCAAAACGATGGGGTCTTTATTTCTTCGATCATGCGTATTTCATTATTTTCAAACAATATATCCATTAACCTTTGTTCATCCAAAGTATACCTGTTTTTTCCATAACATCTCATTTCCCTTATTATATCAGAGTATGCATGCTGTTTTGCTGTCAGGTCTCACAGCTGCACACTGGGCGACTGCTGTTTAAACAGCGCCAATTATGTTAAATGCCTTGCTCAAGAGAAACTGTATGTGAGTTCTTTGATAGTGCACAGCATTTAATTGAAGAAGTCTATTCCTGAAGGATAGTTCAGTTATTGCATTGATTTTACCAACAAAACTCTGCTTGTGAGCATACATGCAGCACCATGTCCCAAAAAGCTATAGCCTTTAGAATTATGTTCAATTGCTGGGACATCATGCTACACATTTTTTTTTACATTTTTTTTGGCCCAGACTTCCCCTGGGTCTTCTATTGAAGAAATAGTGCATGTCCTATACAACCCAACATTAATCCTCCATGCAAAAGGATAAACTACTCAGGCTACTATAAGACACTCAGTTTACCTTATTGTCTGTGAGACAAACTGAGACATTACTTATGAGGCTGATGTCAGAATGCATATGTGGATATGATGCAATTGCATTAAAGTAAGGAAAGCATTTAGGACAGTGTGTTGCAATCGAAAACAAAACAGTGGACAGATATGCATTTAGGAAAATAAAGTATATCGGTGTCATGGAGGTCTGACAACCACTTTGTTTTTGCTTATGTGATTTTTAAAAAGTCCTTAGGGTCAATGTACAATATAACAGTGTGTTCACTGCGTCAATCAAATCCTCTTGCCAGGCAGGGCGCTTGGGAAAGGTAGTGGATGCCGGTAAGCATGATGATGATGTAACATCCTATTTACATCCCTGTTGGCCTAATCTGCCTAGGACTGGCTGTGTCATCTCCCTTGGGTGGTCATGTTGGAGCCTCCTACTAGTGAGACACTCACTTAATCCTCCTCACTGATGGAAAAACAAGAAGTGGTGCTTGCTTTTCTTTGTCCTCAGATCGCTTATAAATCCTGTTTTGGCGGAATTTTCAGGCATAGGTAAAGCCTCTAACAGTTGTCCAAATTATTGTATTTGTAGTTGATTGATATGTACTGCCTCTGCTGCTGCTGATGATGTGTATTTCTTTTCTGTCTCTGAAGGATTGCAAAGTCACAGTGTCAACTGTTGGCTGACCTACATCCCCAGGATCCAACCTTTCTAACAACAGATCAGTTACTGCAAGATGTGTTTTGAACGAGAGATGGTGTGGATCGTCAGTTACTGGCCAACTAAAAATCCATCCTCTTGGGAAAAGAACGATTGAACTCTTTTGGAGAAGACGCCCCGGCAACAAAGATATTTCTTCAGCAGAAGAGGACAGGAAACAGGAGAGATATTTGATCAATGAATCAGCGCTGTCTTTCCAAAACTTGTTGTAAGAATAAGGAAAGTTAACAAGCTGATGAAACCGTCTTGAGAGATGATGAATCGCTACACCACCCTGAAGCAGCTGGGTGATGGCACCTATGGCAGCGTACTAATGGGGAGAAGCAACGAGTCTGGAGAACTGGTGGCTATCAAGAGGTGAAGATGATCTCTTTGTCTTAAAGATTTAAAGATCCTTTCCACTCAAAAATGTGTTTTTCTTAAGTCACCTAAAATGTCTGACTATAATGATTTGTATCTGTGCAAAGTTTGTCACTAGATTGATGTTTTCAAATTCCTCTAATAAAGGAGGAGATGTCTATGCGCTCCCCTCAAATCTGAGATTCAAAGTTACCCTGGACAAGCTAGATTTGGTACGTCACAAATTTGAAAGCCTGTCGCCGTCTAATATGCTAATACTGTCACTGCCTATGAGCCAGTTCCTAGGCAAACTTGGTTGGCTGTCAAGATAAACAGATAACGGTATTACACGCAATAATAAAAATCTCAGCCAGATGGAATATATCTTTCTGCAAACTTTGATTAGGTCTCTAATATAGAATTACATATTAACAACATGACAATGTGAGCACAATGTAGCACCATAATAAATATTATTGTATGTTTCATAACCACTAACGCTGTGTCAACCACTGTCAGTTACAAGATAACAAACAACATATGAACTACACTTACCATTCTGATACAGTTGCTGATTTTTGTCCACTTTAAAATGTGTCTGGAGAGGAATATTGTCTATCTTGTTTCTCTTTGTTAGACATTACAGTATATTGATATTATATTAGTATTGCAAATTGTGCAAGTGTGAGAGTTTGGTTAGTTTAATATTGTGGTATAATTTCTTTCTCCAGTTTTAAAGGCTGCTTTACATTATAGAGAAGTTGTACAATTCAGTTAATCTACAGTATTGACTGTTCTACAACAGCCACAAGCTTATATTAAACATTGTATAAAAGCCACAATAATAACACTGTGATATTTGATTTTCGACAATATTACCAAACTTTGCGACAGAGACTTTATGATGTCTTTAGGTTTCCATATATATGTTGCTCATGATAAATCCAAATGTAGTTTAGATTTTAAATGTAGATGTTTTGCAAAGCAGATGTACTTTAAAAATGCAAAATGTACTCTAACACTCTTACTTCATGAATTTTTCTTTGCAAGAGATAAACGTCTTACTAACAGAAATTCAAAGTGAAATCTAGGGCTAAGGGCCACTGGTTTCCGGCTGTCACCAGGGCAAACAAACCAGCTTACATGCCTTTGTTTCAGCAGCATGGCAGCAGGGTTCAATAATAGATGAGAAACCGGGGAGATGCGTCCACTGGTTGATCACCTGGTTACCATGCAAGACTATACATGGTGACGGTGAAAGGGAGTGAAAGTCGAGGGAGTGTGTCAGGTTGCTGACATTGTGGAAGGGACAGCCGAAACTGGCGGGTGCCCAGAGGGGAGAAAAAGACATCTGCACGTCCTGTAACTCTTACATAATTCCAGTTAGAGGGACAGGTAAAGGTGTCCTTGTTTTAATATACATAACAGCACATGCTGCGATAAAACTGACAACTTAATGTATCAGCTGAGTCAAGGTGTGTTTTACACTTAAATCAAGCAGAAAACAATAATGGCAAAGCCTTTACAGTTTAGAATATGAATTTATGTCACTTTACAATCTACAGCTTTTGCTGGTTTTCTTCTTGAAATGAGCTGAAATTAGAGATGTCTCAAAAAAGCTGAATTATTGATGGAGACAGACAAAGGAATTTTGTAAAGGTAATGACTGTACTGTATGTTGGAGGTAATATGTGCGGCTCGCATATGTGATGTCTTCTGTTCTTTAGTTGATGCATGTTTAATCTGTACTCCAACTTAATGTGTGGTTTTGACTTTATTTCACAGAATGAAGAGGAAGTTTTACTCTTGGGAAGAATGTATGAACCTAAGGGAGGTGAAGGTGAGGATGGTGATACTTTGGGCAGGTCATGGGACAGTTTATATCAATAGTACTTCCAGTAACTGGCAACAGGGGGAGACAGCTGCTGAGAACTGTTGCCAGTTACTGTTACCTCAAAAAGTTTTTTTTGTGTATTTTTGCATTTAGAATATTGCAAATCAGCTGCTCTCTGCCATTTGATTCTAATTCATAATTGTAAACATTTAATTTCATTGTCGAACAATTCTGTGTTTTATGTCTATTCTAAACCATGAGTGCTGTTATTCTTGCCCTTTTCCATGATTTATCACACCAGTCACTGAAGAAGCTGAACCATGCGAATGTGGTGAAACTGAAGGAGGTAATCAGAGAGAATGATCACCTCTACTTTGTCTTTGAGTATATGAAGGAGAACCTCTACCAGCTCATGAAGGACAGGTAAGTACTGTAAATACTTTACAATGCAAATATTTGTACAAGGTATATAACATAAGTGGTGTAGTTATCATTATCATAACATAGCACAAAGTTTCCAGATGTCAGCGTCTGGTCAGGAGTCTCCAGACTGACATGCCTGAAACATGGTCAGTTCTAGATTGTGATGTAATTTGGATGATCTGATGGGATCCAATGTTTCCAGTGGAATATATTATATTTCTGGTACCATGCTCTTAAAAGTTCACACTTGCCCTACATTCAGCTCTCCCTTGCGCACTGCAGACAGCAGACTAATACCGTCTGTGGGGGAAGCCCCGAGGTTTTTGTTAGTTTGGAAACCATTGTTTGTACTGCACCTGGGTTTGTCCTCTGTGTAAGACAAAAAGTACACAAGTTGAGGAAGCCCTCAATGTTTTACAGCTAGTCAGTTTAGTGGCTTAATGTGTATTTTTATGTATGCCTTGTTTTTCATTCTATTTTACCAGTTAGTGTATGTGTACAAAGGCAAACATAAAGCTGTTTAGTAATGATGCAAAGCAGACTCATGAGAATTCTACCAATTTTTATGCTTTCAGAAAAAAGTTGTTCCCTGAATCAGTGATACGAAACATAAGCTTTCAGATTTTACAAGGCCTGTCATTTATTCACAAACATGGTAGGTGTACCGTGTTCCCTTCATGCCTTGCATGAGTGGTTGCATACTGCAAGATTCATAGAACACGTTATTGCAACTGTAAAGCTCTGAAGTATTGAATATTTCAACCAAAATCCTGAATTGTCAACTGGTGATAGGTTGATCAGAATCTTGCTGTTTGTGAACCTTTCATACCTGCCTCATCTAACTCACTGTCTGCATTTCTATAATTAATGGATGTGTGGATGCCTCATATGTGGGTGCAAGTTTTAAAAATTGTACAAAGAACTCAATTATACAAGCTTTTGTATGTGTAAATGCAATGCCCATGCCTCCACACAGCCAGAACACATGAACCTTTCAGGATTTCTCTCTCTTTTAACTGCATTTCTTTCATTTCCCTTTTACCCCTCTTTCCTTCCTTCTCTTTGCTCGGCTGCTAGAGAGAATAAGATGTTCTCAGAGAATGAAATTAGGAACATCTTGTTTCAAGTGCTGTCTGGGTTGGTTTTTGTACATAAGCATGGTAAGAGGCTTTACTCTATCATTCTTTTCCTGCTCAGAAGTAGCATGACCTTCCAGCTGTTGCTTTGGGTGTGTTTGATGTTTTAAAAAGACTTGTAATGTAGTGCCACCCTCAGGTAGAACACCACAAGCTCAGTATGTACAATATGTTGTACGTGTTTAATTCACTATGCCTAGCAGGTGTGTTTTTACGTAGATACATATAAGAGACCTGGGCCATATTATATTTTACAATAGCATTAAATATTTTAGCTCCACTAGGCACCTGGCACTTTCATTTCACTATAAATCAAGATGCAGTGTATTTTTTGCTTGAAGTCTCTTCATGCTTAGAATTTAGATCATGTATTATTATAGTTGTATCTATAAAATGCCTTCACATGCAACTACTTTCATTAATACTACCTGGATTATTTTATTTTCAACACATGACGAAGAATGTTGGCACCGTAACTGGTAAAGCTGATGTGCCAACATTTGTATTTAGATAGATTCCCTTTAATATCTGCATGTGGCAACTACATGACTGTGCATAGAAGATTAGGCAAATAAAACAGCTTGATAAGGTTAGCAAAACGATGTGTCCATGGTTAGATAATAAAAATGTCAATGCTGAATACTCAGGCCTTGAATACACAGACCCTCAAACCAGGGCCACTGCTGTGGAAGGCAAGTATGCATCTATTCACCAGCTCGTCAGTATTCCTTTTCATGTGTCATCTGAACTTAGTACAACAAATGAATCTGAAATACTGGGGTAGAGTAGTGTGATTGTAATTTGGTTGTTTGGCCGTTTAGAGACCCAATTTAAAGGTGGCGTTTACTCTATAAACAGGGGCTCAGCTTGATATGAACTTTTCTACAGGTTTCTTTCATCGAGACATGAAGCCAGAGAATCTGCTGTGCATGGGTCCAGAGCTGGTGAAAATAGCAGATTTTGGACTGGCCAGAGAGATCCGCTCCAAACCTCCATACACAGACTATGTATCAACTAGATGGTGAGAGTATTGTCCAGGCGTCAATAGCCATCTAAAACACAAATGAAAGCATATGCATCAGTTACAGCGTGGTAGACTGCTTGTGAGTTCAAGCAAAAGAAAATTATTAACATTGTATGCATTATACTCATATATTTAGAGATACACTATGGGTTGTTGGCTGTCTTATTTAAGTATGTTCTCTGCCCAGGTACCGAGCTCCAGAGGTCCTGCTCCGGTCGTCGACCTACAGCTCTCCTATTGACCTGTGGGCTGTGGGTTGCATCATGGCTGAACTCTACACTCTTAGACCTCTTTTCCCTGGCAACAGTGAAGTGGATGAGATCTTTAAGATCTGCCAAGTCTTAGGCACCGTCAAAAAGGTGAGACGAAACTGAAAGGAGGGAGGTGGAAATAACTGACCTTTATTCTGTAATTACTTAAAACTTTTTGGAAGCTGAAATTAATTGAAACAATATCCCCAATGTTATGTTTAAGGTTATTTAGAGAGAATGTGTTTACCATATAAAACTAAATAGCACGTAAGTAGGCCAAGAGCAGTGTTCCTCTCTCTGTGGTGCAAAGCAGCTTAAGTGTGCTCCATGCCGAACAGGATGCCCACTTCATTTCAAAGGCTTTCCCCAAATCCATGCCTATTTACTCTGATTGCTAAGCAGAGAGCAGTCAGAGCCCATTTTTGGTATGACCTGGCCAGGAACTAAATCTGTGACCTCAACCACAAGGGCAGGCATGGGCAGGCATCCACTGCCACTGATGTATATGTTACATTGTTCATTGATGTGTAGGTTATAGAAGTGCAACATCTAATTAATAAATATGACAGTATTTACAATATGAAATACATAAACAGTAAAAAACCATCTGATTTTCTCTTCCCTTAGACGGATTGGCCAGAGGGCTACCAACTAGCGTCTGCAATGAACTTTCGTTTCCCCCAATGTGTGCCGACCCACCTGAAGACCCTCATCCCCAATGCCAGCAATGAGGCTATCACCCTGATGAAGGACCTGCTGCAGTGGGACCCCAAAAAAAGACCCACTGCTGTACAGGTAGGCACTAGGCGAGGCTGTGGCTCAAGGTCGAGTTAAGGTGTAGTTATATAGTAAAAGGTCAAGATTGTCATGTCTGTTCAATGAAAATGATTTTTTTTGGAAGTGAAAGTAATGAATATTTACGTATTATATATTTACATATATACTTTATTTAACCCAATCTGGGAAATACCATATATTAGTATAACTTTGAATATCAAGCTACATTTAAACAGATTCATTGAAACTAAAAATTGTAGGCCCATACTTAGAATTTTATACAGCCAGTCACACAGTCTGTATATGATGGGACAAAAGCAACAGGTGTCTGCGACTGCCCCAAGTTTTCATGCATCATGACTTTATAGAGGCCAGAGTGTAACCTGGACTTCAAGGACCTATTTGGGCATACTTTTAGCTTAATCCTAAAAAACATACCTGTTCTCAGTGAAGCAATTTCCATGACAGTGCAACGCTCTCCACTACATGCAGATTATCTGGAGTTCCAATACTGAGATTGCATTAGTATTCTAATCCTAGTCATTTTAAATAGTGCTTAAGCCATACTTCATTTCCTCTGCCACTGCTAAATGTTCTACCTCTGCTGGTGTGCTCTGTGTCATAAGCAACACATGGTCGTCACATAGTTAGACATAATTTACACACACACAGTGAGACTGCGGGCCATAATTAGGGCCCTGTGTAGGAAACACCTTATCTGTTGGAGTGACAATGCTTTTCCATTTCGTGCTTATAAAGCTCCCAGGTGTAGGTGTTCTAGTGTTATGCCATTTTAAGAAAGCAATTTGGATTCATTTTAAGCCTACTCAGCAAAAATGCAGGATTGCATATTTGAATGGAATAAAAAACAAAGGTTTGAGTGTACACGGTTCATGTTCTTTGTATGCAAAGGCTTTTTAAGTCCGTGGCTCTTGTGTTATGGAGTCCATAAGGTTTCAGGCCTCTGCATTCTGCTCGAAAACAATGCTTGCCGAATATTCATAATAACAGAATAACAATCTGTTTTGTGTTCTGCTTCCTATCTAGGCCTTGCGTTACCCGTACTTCCAGGTAGGCCAGATCTTAGGGCCTCGTCCTCAGAGCCAGGAGGTCAAGAAGGTCCAGGCCAGGCCGCTGGGCCAAAAGCAGGCCTCGGAGCCCAAGACTGATCCCCAGCAGTCTTCCTCTGAGTCCAAAGCCTCCACATCCTCCTGCAGAAACCAACAGCAGCAGCAGCATCATCAGCCTCTTCAACAGATCCCCCTTCCCCAGACTGAGAGTAAACCAGGAGGCCTCAGCCATGCAGTGAGTGTCTTTATGCAAATCAGAACCTTATTTATTTTATTTCATATTTAATAGAATTAAAGTGTGAAAGCACCTAAGATTATGCAGATAAATAGGCTGTATTTGGATTTGCCAGAATACTAGTACATAAAGGAGTCCTTCTGGCCCCTGACTTTGCATTTCAGACACCTCTTCTGAGGAGTAAGACTTTTTTCGGTATAAAGTGCCTTAATACAACTTTTAATCCAAGTTTTAGCAGAGCTCGTCGTATATACAACCTACTCCATTGCCTGCTCGCTAGCGCCCCCTGAGGGGTAAGACTTGTAGGACAATGAAAGTAGCAAAGAGCTCAAGTTAAGTTGAGAAGACAGCTTTTATCAATGAACATGCCATTTTGTGTGGGCACCTATTCTTTCATCTTCCTCTGCAGAAAGCAGCATCGCTGGGCAGTGAGAACAGCATTGGTGCCGGTGGGATGGGGGTGCTGAAGAGTGGCCGCCGTCGCTGGGGCCAGACTGTGGCCAAGACCTCAGACAGCTGGGAGGAGCCTGACCCGTCAGAAACCGCCGCCTCCAACTCCAAGAAACCCAGCCTGGGGAATGCAGAGGAGGAGAGGAGCCCTAAGGAGCACCGCCCACAGTCAGTGCTGCAATGTTTGAACAGAACTGGATTGACAATATGACAAAAATTTGAGCACTGACACTCAGGATTTCACTGCATTGAAGGATATAAAAAATGTGTCTGTAATTTAGCTGTCTCATGCATCATGCATTATTTAAAGTGGTAGTAGAGTATCTTAGTTGTGAAGCATTTCATCATTGTCATATAGTTTGTAAAATTATATATACTGAAATATTTGGTAAATGTTTAAACGCTTAACACTCAGAGGAGTAGGACAATCATTCAAGACTTTAATAGCTAAAATTAGGCTTTTTGGGTGCAGAGCTTTTAAGTGTCTGATTTCTGTTTTCAGGCCCAAGGAGCAGAAGCCTCTTTATTCCTTCAGCACAGTTACTAAATTACCCAACAATGTTAAGCTTGGGCAAATGGACTCCAATCTCCCAGGATCTGCTGCACGGCAGCACTATCTGAGCCAGTCACGATACTTGCCAGGTAAGACTCCATGACTAACAGCCACTCGGGTCATCTTTATCATTGGAAATAGAACACCATAATGTAGTGTTATACAAACAATTTTTCCATTCTCTTTGTGGGTTTGCATCATTTCCCCTCTTAAACTCACATGAAAATGTATTTATAAGATTTGTTGTATCTGTGTCAGGTGACTTATTGCTGGGAGATCTAATTACCTTTCCTGTTTGCAGACATCCGATGACAGTTACTACCTCAAGCAAACCTCAGAAACTCATATCAGCTGGCCCATTAACGCAAATACCAGTGATTTAATTAATTAAAGTAAATCAGGTTTTGTAGAAAAATTCATGGAATTATATCACAAGCACTCTGTCTTTATGGCTACCCAGTTTTTCTTTGTCTCAGATGTCCTTTGATTGTGTGATGAAGGGGTTTGTAGATATTTTGAGATTCCCTGTAGTGATTTGTCATTCAAGCATTACGGTGACTGACTCCACTCAATAAATTATATAAGGAGCATCCTCGTGTCAAGTAAAAACAATAGGGGGTCACTGCATTACTTTGGAGCCACCTGATCTGCCAGTTTTAGAAAAATGCAACATGGTGCTTTTAGTATTCATACCCTTGATTTCACATTACATAATTTCTTTTGCCTTAAGGGTTGATCAGCAAACATCAGACTTCTTCTGGAGATAAGGACTTGACTGGTATGACGCTGCGCGATCTGTGGGAGAACTCCTCCAACACTGTAAATAAACCTCTTGCACCTATTGGAGGAGGCTTACCTGTCACCAGAGCCAACGCAGGTAAGGACTGATGTCTAATGAAGAGGTGTGAAGAGATTTGATGGAGTGTGCTCAGCCCTAACCCTAACCTGGGGCTCAGGTTTCCAAATTTCACCAACGTGTTGAAGAAATCACACTTTAGAAAAATTACAGGGTTTTCTGTCAACAGCATGTAGCGCTCTCATAACGTAGAAAAGAACTGAATGACTTATGTCCCAGGATATTCATGGAGAATTACAAAAACCAGTGTGCCACAAAAAGACAAACCTTTTAATGCACGTATCCTGTTACATTTGCCAGTTTTTGTGTCGTGATGCTTCAGTGAGTATTTCACTCCTTCTCAGTGTTTATTTTACCTCTCATCTGAACAAAAATGTTGTGTAATAATAACAAATTGCACCCACTGTGCACATACACTGTGACTCTCACATAAAGTATGACAAAACAACTTTGTAGCTTCTAGCAAAAATAACTATCCTTCACAGAGTCTGTAACTGAGCTAAACCATTGCGGTTGACTTCAAAACTCGGCAATAAAGCTATTTATTCGGAGACATACATAAATAATGACTACAGCTTGACTTGCTTCACTTTGCCATGCAGCGGAAACCTGGCGACTGTCAGTGTCACATGCTGTTACATAATATGACCTGTTCTCTGTGACACAAAGGCTCTAAATGCTAATGATGCTGCTAATGTCTCCTGATCAGTAGTTATAGGGTCATTGACCAAAGCCTTGCTGGAGAGAGCCTAAGCGTCTGCGACTTTAGAGATGGGACACCTCTATAAATCATTTGTCATGTAGACAGACACATAATATGGGTCCCCACGGTGCTCCCTCCTTCCCACTCTTCTTCTGCCTCTTTATTTCGCCTTGTCTCTCCCTCCCCATTGCTTATTCATGGGATTAAGACTGTCGGTGTAAGATCAAGTGTTCCTTAAATGGCCCTCAACTGCACCCCCTGCTCATTTGTCCCACCTCCCAACACTCAAACAAACAGCAACGTTTGTTTTGATATCATTACCTGTGAATACAATTTTTCAATTCTTTCTTTTTTTTTACGTTGTTCATATGCCCATGATTTTTCTCACAATTTTCTCAACCATGTCTGTTTTTCTCATCCTTCTTTCTCTCTGATTGCATGCACATTTGCTCCAACTCTACTTTTCGCTGTGAGACTAGAAGAGAATGCATCTAAATCTGAGGATAGCCCACCAGAGAAAACGGTTGTTAAAGAAAGAATACTGGAGAAAATTGATCTCTCCAAAGGTATTTAACTGAGACGACTTCACATAAATGGTTATGTTGTATTTTACAGTTGGAGGCAATGCTGTACATTTAGGTATCTCTGACTCTTTTACTGTAAGTTACTTGTCATGCAGAAGCTCCTTTGTGCATAAACACCGTAGTCGTAGTTAGTATGGCAGCTTCGGGTATTCAGCCAGCGACTTAACATGTGAAAGAAAGCAGCTGCTAAAGGCTCTGCAGGAGACGAGGGTGCAAATACACAGTTTAAGCGGAGAACTAAGAGCTCCAGTTGCTAAATAGATGCTAAATTGCACTACAACCACAACGTCTTCATAAGGGAACAATGAGGCTTTTCACTAATTATACTGATAACCATCTGTGACTGCAGGTGAAGCAGACCGATGGTGTCGCTGGAAAAGCTGAATGACTTCAATCACTTGATCTTAGTCACTGTTGGGTCCTCAGGAGCTGTTGCATATGCAGTAGCTACCACACACATGTTCACGCAAATAATTTGTATCAGTAAAGCCATGTGTGAAAACATCTATTAGGTGTGTTTACTTAAGTTTTCTTCATTTGTTTGTGTTTTAAAAGGTGCACATTATTTTATCTTGCGTAATGTTGACTAGAAGTCCATGCTGGTTGGGTACCTGGAGGGAGCAACAATGAAATACATAAAATGAAGGCCCTTTAACTATGTCTGTCTTCTCTTTTAGGGAACTTTGTCAGCACCAAATACAACCTCTCTGGTGCTTACATGCCCTCATTCCAAAAGAAAGAGGTGGGCTCTGTGGGACAGAGAATCCAGCTTGCCCCACTGGCTGGCCAGCACACAAGTAAGATTTTATTCCATCCATGTAAAGCTAACAAAATAATCCTTGATACTTTTAGATCAGATAACCTCCCCACACCCCTACTTATCTAGCTCAACCGGTTGCACTCATCATCATTTCTTAATCTTAAGTAAATACTGTGTCTGTATCCTGTAAGAATAGCTGCTCTCTTGTATGGTCGTCCAGTGCTCAACCATTATACCATGCCTGACTGTTCCTAGTCCTTTACTCTTGCTCTCTGTTCAGTTTCCACTTTCTCATCTGCTGTTTCCAGCCAAACTCTCACTCACTGAGATGTTTCTTTCTCTTATCTTCACCCTTTCAGTCAATCTTTCTTCCTCTCCTGATAACAAAAAAGACAAACAAAAATCTGCCAAGGCCAAGCCCATATCCAACTCATCTTTGAGTGAAACTAATGAAGGTATTACCATTTTCTAATAGTTGCTACAAGGTTTTAATTAAAAATCAAGTCTTATTTATTTTTAGCTGGTGTGAATGTGTCTTGTGTCACATAGAAAAAGGCTATAAATAAACACAGATACCTGGATATGTTTGTAATATATGGTGATAAACTGACTGACTGGCATGTTACTCCAGATTACGAGGGCTGGAAGAGGAGGGCAGACAGGACTCAGATGAAGGGCAGCAACTACTCGGCCCTGGGAAAAACCTCTGGCAATCTCCTGACCAGAGCTCCTGCTGTACAGCCTGTTCATGGCAGGGTGGACTGGACATCCAAATATGGTGGAAATCGGTAGTTCAGAAAGAGGGTGGCACGGCTTCTACTGCTTGTTGGCTGAGGAAGTTAACCCTAAGCAGAGTTTTAACCACACACAAACTAAAAACCTGGAGGAGATTCTGTGTGTAAAATTCTGTTTGTCCCCTGAAACAAATGACATCTTCAAAAAAAAAAAACCCAGTATGGAGGTAGATCCTCCTATTTGGGAGACATGTTTTATGCCACAGTGGCATAGTTTTGTTTCCAGAGAGCCTGAGATGTGTAGATCTAACTGTAAATGTGCGTGGAGTCTGTCTTTTGATGATTGTTGCCATGATGCTGAACCAAGACTTTTACTGTCTGCAAGACAATCCCACTGCTTTCCTGAAGGATCCAGTGTGAGCCAATTCTACTGTTAGTGTTGGGACGTTTTGAGTAGGATTTACATGTAGTGCAGTAGTATTTTTTACACTAGTTTTTATTGTCAAGTATTGTTTTACTACTGATTACAAAGCATGAACATTTATTAATGGTCCCTGCAATACCATCCCCGCTGCTTTCATTCACCATATTGTGACTCATAAAAAACCTCTAACGGCTATAAAAATGATCACTTCAACTTATTCTGATAACTTGAGACAACTACACACCTCTTTGTATTATGCATTGAATTAACTGAACATTTTGTAAACATTTTATACAAATAAAGGAATGAAAGTTCATGTTGCATTCATTCAAAAAGGACAAGGCACCATTCATATTATATAAACAGGGTACTATATTTCATCCTCAAATATACACTTTTGTTTGTTTTTTTTTACAAAATGACATTAACTTTCCACAGTCAGTGACAAATACTGACACGCTGCTACTGAAACAGAACATGGAGCACACATCAAAATCTTCACTCCATTAGGACTCCTGGGGTTTCTGGAGCAGTGTCATTCCAAGCTTTCCCACCATCAGAAGACTGGAACAAGATGGTAACATTAGACTCCATGCACAGAGCACTGGAAATTGTATAACCACTGACTATCACATCCCTGTTCTTGACTTTTAACTCTGAGAGATTCAGTCGCTTCAGAGTATGACAGTAAAGGTCTATTTAAAGATCCCATCACAGATGCGTTCATCAAACTGTTCAGTATAGCAGCAATAACTAGAATAACTTGCAGGTTCACCTTGAGTCAAATTTAGTCATCCTGACTACATCAGATGAATACAGTGAGTACTTTTGCTTCCATAGGAGTAGGCACCACATCCTGTTAGTCGTCCCTAATGGAAATCATTGTGACTTCATCTCGCATATGTTCATGCATGCACAATCGGTTTAGTCATTTGAAGGGTTGTATACCTTGCTCCAGCCATCAAGCCAGCTGGCATGAACTTCTTGGATCCATAGAACCTCTTTCCCATGAGGCCAGTCAGAGCTCCTGATGTGGCTGGAAGACACCATGTGATAGAAAATGTTAACCACATGACTGTTTCCATTCAACACTCTTCACACCGACGCAAATATATTCTGTGTATACCAACCGAGGGACACCCAAACATTTTTAGGGTCGTTGGAGATCTGGTAGGCACCAAAGCCTGCAAGGCCGCCGAAAAGAAGACCAGCAGCAAGGGAGGGGACACTTTCTGAGAGAGAGAGAGAACATACAGCAGGTCAAAACCTGCACCTGACAGCCGCTGGACTGAAGATCCTGTGAAGACTGGTGTGTTTAGGGGAGCAACAGATTTTAGTTTCATGGTGCATTAAAATAACTGAATGGACATGGACACTTTTCTACTTACTGAGGACTTTTAAAAGGGGGTGAATGTGACAATTCAACAAGCAAGAAAACAGCGCAGCAATATCACTACAATGTATTGTCTATAATGTAATTCCACCTCTCTCTCATCTAATACGACACATACTTGCTTTCGCGTAGCCAATGACTCCCCCGGATGCGATGAGGGCTGCGTATCCATATCCTACCCAGTCCACAGACATGTTGGACACCTGTCAGAGTCACAGCGTGAGTGAGGGAGCAAAGCCAGCGTGTGCGCTAACTATTTAAACCAGACGACTTCCTGTTAAGCACCTAATGCTACTTACAGACGCAGACATGCCTAGAGGGCAGCCCGAAAGCTGCGACACAGAGCTGTTACAGAAAAGTAGCTGAGGCAACAGAAGATAAACAAACATTGCAGCGTCTGTCACACACGGCAGCGCTCGTCTGTTTTTGACCAAATATCGTTAAATAGTGGCGCCACTGACGGGCGTGTGTGTCTGTCATGTTAGATAAGGCTAACTGATGTACAGAGCTACTAGGAGCATGAACTAGCATCACTGACTACACACATGCAGCGCTGACATGAAAGCCCACAGAATCAAATGGTACAACCGGGTTAGGGAATATACGCCATTGTGTCTTTAAGAATTAGAGCTTTAAACGTCTGGTACTGTCAAACATGAAAAGCTGAAACGCAAATATAGCCACATACAACCTTGCTCCTTCAGTTTTTGTCCTCTGTCACTGTGAACGGCAGCCGGTTTTCCACCGAGCACAAATTATTGGCGCACATACTCTGAGGCAGGGTGCCCGATGGGAAATGTAGGCCCGTAAGGTTTGTGCTGCGTTCACGAGAGGCGGGATTTCTACAATTATTAATTATTAATAAACATATAGCAATCATAACAATAGTGATAAAAAGACTAGTAGTAATAAATAAATACAAAAACACATTTTCAAGTTAACAATTTGTGCACAAATGTAGATAATAGAGCAGATTCTGTTTATGTCGTGACTTCTTAAAGAAAGAAAAATACACATTTAGGTGTTTATGGTAGTTCAGATTTCAGTTTCAGACGTATATAAAAAGCACATGTTCAGTTAGTTTCATGTTTCATTTCCATATTTAAACATACAGTTTCAGAAAGCTTGTCTTAATGTAAGCAATCAACTGGGGAAGTTTTGTTTTATTTTTGTCTATTATCTATTAGTCAGAATGTTTATCTTACTCGCCTGAAGTGTCTCACCATTCACAAATACATAACTGCTCCAGTTACTTATACATTATCTAATTTATATCATCAGTTAGATTTTTTAAAGATATATTTAATGTCTTATTTATATAAAATGTTGTATATTACACATAATACATGTTCTATGTCAGAAAATAGCAGGAGCAATTTGAAACAATAATAGACAGTATTAGCGTGTGTGTACGGTTAATGATTAATTAACACGTTTGACATAATCATTCTATTTTTGTGGCCTATAATTTGACACTGCCACCTCCCAGGACTAATTAGGTGCCCTTGAGCAAAGCGTCCCCATCTGCTTCCACACTGATGTGCATTAGACAACATTATTTTATTATTTTGCTCCAAGGAATCTCATCTTTGAGGACGTTTGTTGTTTGATATGTCTTCGTAAAATTTTTTTATTTCTATATTATAGGAGAGGAATAAACAATCGGGACACTGAAGCCTGTTTACTAGAAAGTCATCATCATCATCATCCTCACCTGCTAATTCCAGAGTCACGACATAGCAGTGACATTCAGGAGGCCCCCAGCACCACCTGAAGACACCAGAGCGGGCGCTGGATTTATTTTTATGACCACAAGATGGCACCACAGGATTACATTAAACTCATACCCCAACATCCCCAAGCTGATTTTTTAATCCAACCATTCCAAATTTGTTTTGCTTTACATTTATAACCAAAATGTCTGCACAGAAGCAGAACCACACACACACACACACACACACACACACACACACAGTTCACCTCTCACTTCAGAATGTGTGTGCGCACTGTTGGAGCCCCGTTAAGAGATTATCATGAAAATTGGCAGATCTATTCTTGGGAGTTTGATTAAAGTTCATGAAGAAGGACATGTGGATTAAAGAAGTAGTGAAGAGGGCTTCAGAAAAAAGTTAGGTTATGACCAAACGATGAACAAACTCGACATCTGCCTGGATTTTGTCCCGTGGCCACATTTTATATTTCACTTTTTCTCCCTATATTCCGTCTGACCACCTGCTTTTTAACTGGCATCGGTTTGGCAGTCTCACTTACTGGAATGCTCACTGCGCACACATTCTCATTTGGTTTCAATTACCCGCAATATTGTCTTAAATCCACTGGCGGCTCGCTCTTCTCCTAAAGCAAGGTGGCGCTAGAATACAATTTATCTTCCTTCAGGAGCAGCGCCTCATACAACGGGCCTGAAACCCTCCCGTTCAGACACCAGTGTCATGAATATCACGGAGCTGTGGGGCTTCTGAACCTTGAGTGCCGGTGACGGGATACTTGCTGTCTTCACTAGTTAGGCACGTCCAGCTGGTGCGAGTGTGCAGCCAGAAATCTTTGTTGCGAATCAAACTGGGCATTTTGTCGAAGATGATTATCCAACTTCTCTATAACTTGGGGGAAGCAAGGAATTAGTCCCTTCACCGATCAATATTACAAAAGAACGAGGAGTGTTTCGCAACATTTTTGGCAAGGAGACGTGCGTAAATTACGCACTAAGTTCTGTTCATGTCTCAGCAATTTTCAGTTTTTGAATAAGACACAGACCAAACACACAACAAATAATAATAATAATAATAATAATAATAATAATAATAATAATAATAATAATAATAATAATAACAATTATAATAATAATGGCTGCACAAAGTGCCTGAGGTGCAGCCGTTGCCGACCACTATTACACCCAGGTCGCAATTTTAGGAAACTGAACGTTGCCGGGGGCCCGGTGCGATGGTGGAAGTGGTTGAAACCAAGCCCTAGACAAACAGAGCAGATATTCAAAGGGGACCCCGCTCTTGTCTGAGAGTAACACACTCTCAGACAGCTCTGCTTTAAAACTTACTCCTCCCTTAGTGTGCAGAGCCCCAAACAATACTTCTGATCCCCCCCCCCCCCTCCCCCCGCCTCCAACCCTCCCCACCCCACCCCCACCTCCCTCTCTTTTGTCCAGTCCTGGTGAGGTCTACATAGCTGCAGGTATTGTGTGTGCAGTTAAAACGTGTTCGCCTTTGAAGTCAAACAAGAAGGCTTGTTTTAAATATTAACGCCTGAAAAAAAAGAAAAAAAATCTATAGATTTTATGTGGAAATATGGAATCGCAAAAAAAAAAAAAAAGAAATGAAAAAGAAATAAACGCATATAAAGGATTTATTGGGGGAAAATGCAAAAATAAAGAGTGTTTTCCTGAAAAAGTTTTCCCAATATTCTCACTGCATGAATTAAATGTGGTTAATGTGGATGTAGTGGGGTAGTGTCATGATGCTGTCTGCCTGCGACGTGCACCGCAACGTCCCGCGTGCAGGCTGCGTGTGTGTGCTCCATCAGGAGCTCGAAGGAGGAGAAGAAGGGATTTTTGTACTAAAGCTTTGACCGTTATCACCTATGTGTGCGCACGTGTTGCTCTCCTCTCTCTGTCTGTGTGTGTGTGTTGGTGTGTGTGCGCTTGGAAGGCATAGGGAGGGGGGCTCATTCGCTCTTGGCCGGAGGGGTCTACATAAGTATGTATTAGAAATAAACAGTGGATAAATAAATAATGAGCCTCACAATAGCTGGGTAGCTTTTCTGTGTAGAGGTAATGATGTTGGCAGTTAACCTTCAAGTTTTTAACTTGACACAGTTTCATTTGCGGTGAGAGTTCATGTTTTCTGAGACCGAACGGCGGAGAAACAAGCGGAGAGGTTAATTGAGCCATAGGACGAACATGATTTATTTATTTATTTCAACTTTTATGTCAGTTGAACATATAATTTACCCATTTTTCTTGTCTGTTTCGCTCCATGCAAGTTACATTTCTGGCAGTTGTAGCGTAATAATTAGTCATCTTTATTAATTATTATTATTATTATTATTATTATTATTTACCATGAGTTAAAGAGATCGTAAAACCACACCAGAGGTTAGTTTGCTTTTAATGTGCACAACACACTTTTCTTACTTTTGAGAAACAAAATTCATTTTTTTTAATGTAATTTGACCTGACGCAAAGGAATTGCCACTCTATATAAAATATGGTTTTTATGTGGTTAAATCTTAAACGGAAACTTTCCTGCAAATTTATTTAACATTGGTTATTTTAAAATAATATCAGCAGCGGCTGTGACTGTATGTCACAGAATCTTCTTGGAAGTAAATTTTTTATTTTGTCTTTTATCATTACTGCTTCAGGAAAACTCACTTCATTGTCACGAGATACTGAAGTTTGACAGTTGAGACCGATCCACCACCGAAACATACAGCTTCACTTCTGCTCAGGTAGCGTCTCCTTTCTCGCCCACACCCGCAGCAGTGCGCATGCGTCACCAGGTGGCCCCAGCACAGTTTTTTATGGCCAGGTGAGGCGATCCGGTCCAGGTGAAAAGTAAAGGTTTACTTTGGGACCGAAGGCTCAATGAGATAGACACGCACCGGATCGACCAAAATATAAAAAAAGGACAAAAAGAGAAAAAAACCCACCAAAGGCAGCAGAAGACAAAGAATGTCAATTATGGGCAAAATGGGGGAATGGCAGGTATGTGGTGCTTACTTTAAGACAAAGAGACGCCTGTGAAAATCCTTGAAAAGTGTCAAAGTGTCGACTTGTTGTAGGATGAGGCTGCACAGGCACCGTGAAATCTTTTTGTGAAGGCAGTGTGCTCCAGCACTCCTGTGTAATCTAGACGCTTGTGGCTTTTATCCGCCAGCAGATCATACGAAGAAGTTACAGATATTTTATTTTGGGAGCTCTCTGTTGCGGCAATGTCAAATTGCGCACCTCGTTGTTTTGATGTGAAAACCTGCACACTTTGATCGCATGTGCCGAGGACTGCATTTCAGATTGCGTACAGATGTGTTCGATCATAAATTAGACATGAGCTGATGTGTTGACAGAACCCAGCCTTTATTCTAAACAGTGTCGTTGCGCCTTGGAGATAAATGGAACTTTTTCTAAATGGACTTCCATACTGTATATTTATAGCTGCTCCAAATCCAGATTACACGTTTTAAACTTAACATCCCAGGCTAGACTTTCTGTAGAGCCTGGCTACACGTTGTCCGGGCTCCGCTGAAAAGCTGGCCTTGTTTTGTGAGCTGGGGAGGATTTAACAGGCGACCTGAGATCTCTCCTCAAACAAAAACACGTTGGTTTCGCTCCTTAAACCCACCGATCACCAGTGCAGGCAACCAGGCCAGACCTCCAGACAGACACTCGCATGCATGGCTGTCATTGTCAGCCAGTTTCATCGCTCCTTTCTCATTCATAACAAATGCTTGTTTAAAAAAATGGCTCCACCGAAAATGGTAATCCAGGGTTTAAAACGAGATGGGGCCAACGCCTTAAAGAGCTGGCGACCCGTCTGTTGACCCGGGACCTGCTGAGGTGAAGGCTCGGCCGGCGACAGGGCAGAGCCAGGCTCTCCTGGCCGGGCATTCACATGAAACAAGGCCACGTTGTTGTGTTAATTATTTACATTCCCCCAAAGCCCTGCGCCCTTACAGGTAGTCAGTGGACCTGTAGAGCCGCATCGAATGGCTCACCTTTTTAACATAACATTGAAAGAATAGCCTCCCAAGGTCTCCGCTCTCAATGGGATTAAAATAACAGTTTGGGAGTTTAAAAAAAATCGTGGGTGCTGAATAAAGTGTGTGACAGGGTCGTGTTTGCATAGGCACGCTGCTTTCACGTCCAGCCCTGGAAAATCAATCAATAAGGCTTGAGCAGGACAGAGTTAAGCAAAAAAATAAAATAAAATAAAGTTATTTAACAGCAAATCAACTGATTCAAATTCCCCTAGTTAAAATAGCATTTTTTGGAGTCTGCTTTGCTTTTCTCCAACATCAGAAAGACGTGTAAAATTAAAGTAGAAACCGTCCCAGGTGCATGCAGGTCCCCATGCATGACTATACCCACCCCTCAACACACACACACACACACACACACACACACACACACCTCAATGAGCAGTAGAAATAGTAAGCGTGTGTAGCGTCTTGCTGTCTTAGTTTTTACCTGTGCGCTGTCCATTGGTGTTGTGTGCGAGCAGATGGGGGGGAATCAAACGGCTGTTGATATGCTAATGAGGCCCTGTGCCAGTGTTATTACAGAGCTGCTCCAGCCCTTCACTTCCACCATTAGAGGGAGACCTCAGAGCGCAAGACAGACAGCAGCCCACAGCTTCAATAAAAGTAGTTTTTCTGAGCGGGGAGCACAATTCACTGAGTGAAAACAAGACTAAGGCGATACCTATACTCAATATCCACCTCAGCAACCCATGAAAATGCTTTGGAAGTTAACTGATAACATTAAATATGAAGATTGCGAGGTAAGGGGCTCATCTTTGATTTGTTTGATTTAATTACATTTTTTTTAAAAAAAAGATAATTATTTTAGGGCTGTGATGTATTGTTTTGATCCAAATATGTCATTCTTTTGACAGCTGTTAGTGAACACATGCAATTCAACTGCAGGATGAATAGATCCCTGTCTTTTATTAATTATATAGATTCTTCTTTTTTTTTTTTTTAGATATTTGAGTGGAGTAAAATTTGAGAATAATAATAATTATAATAATAATTCCAATAGTGAGAACAATTATAATAATGATAATAGCACTGTTATTATTATTATCATTATCATATGGCATTGTGGTGATAACATCCGTGCTTTAAATATATTTTATTTGAAATATATTAATATATTAGTTGCATGAGCAAAATGACACCTGTGATTTATTTTTTTTCTCTGTAAATTCACGTTAAAAATATATTCAAATATTAAACGACACGTGGAAGCATTAAAGTGGTGATATACACTTAGCATGCATTTAGTGAAAACATAAGACACTTTAAAATAGCAGTTGTGAGCGCTGACACAGCCTGCTTTATTCCCTGCTTAAACGACATGGACGTTTACCCTTCAGTTTTAATATCTGTGCACTTTGCGCCGTTAGATCGCGCCTGTGTGTGTGTCAGTGTTGTTATGGGCACAGACAAAGTTTGGCAGTAATGTCAGGGACTTGTTTAGGAGTGGAGAAGCCAGTCGGACGTGTTTTCGCCCGCGTCCTGGGAGGACAGGGACGGCCGGGAACAGGAAAACACAGGCTGGCCACCTCCGTGTTCACGCCGCGGTCATTATTTTAATCGGCAGGCAAATGTTTTCTCGCTGGCATCGACGCAGAAAGAGAAATGAAATTTGCAATCGAAATCCGGTCGCAGCCTGTTGTTTCGTAATTTTGAAATGCGTGATTAGGCAGGAAGGGGGAGTGGAGCTCTTTTAGCCGCGCGTAAAAGTTGGTTAGCGCGCCGGATCCGCGCGGCCCTATCATAGACTGTGGGAATTTATTATTTTTCTCCGTCTTTCCGGGTCAAAGTATTAAAGTTAGTCGGCGTAACTCTGGGTTCTGGAGGCGAGGAGGAACCGGTGGATTAATTCGGCGGTGACAGAGAAGGAGACCCATGGAGGAGAGCTCGCTGTCGGAGTCTGAGGTGGAAAACAAAGGGACGAGTGGTAGAAACGAGCCGCTCGGAATGCCCATAGCGTCGTCTGCTGGATTTTCACCTAGTTCAGAGGTGCACATTGTTTCCTTCCATGGCTTCTTCTTCTCCTGCCTGTGGTCCACCTCCCTCCATTCCTATGTCTTTCTTTCACTTTTGCGCTTTGGCCCTGGGACCCTTTTAAAACGCCCCCCTCCCCCTCCTCCCTCTCTCTCTGATTCGTCAGACGAGAGTGAATGTCCCTCTTTTTGTCTCTCTCTCTCTCCACTCCCTCCACAGTCTCTCACTCCCTCTTTCTCTCTCCCTCTCTCTCTCCCCATCTCTGATTAGATATACTGATTCCTCCTTTCAATGGACGTCATTTAAGCGCAGACTCCTGCCTTGAGTTGCGTCCTCTCGCTTCACGCCCGATTTCCGACCATTCTTTCCTTATTATTAAGTATTCCTGTAATATTAATAGTCATGAACGCGTTCTATTAGGAGTCCAAGGGGGAGACGAAGAAGCGGCTCTTTTGCTAATATGAGCTCAAGCGAGGGGACGGCAGCACTGTGATAGAAACCAGGAGAGCAGGGAGAAAAAGAGGGCTCGCCGAGAGAAACTTTTCCTCCCGAATCCGCCAGCACCGCCGAATATCTGCGTTTTTAGACCCAGATGAAGGGCAGCGGGGATCTAATCATTTATTTCTGATGGATTATCGTCCTGCTGCTGTGGCACACATCTGACCGCCGGGGCCATCGTGATCTTTCAGGAGACAAGATTCTTTTCTGGGGGCTCAATTTTTTTTTGTTTTGTTTTGCTGGTTTAATTCCCTTCGCTCGCCCCCTCAAACACTCCAAGTGTTTTTGAACTGATTTATCTTTTCTCGACTCGCACCAAAAAAAACAAAAAAAGATGTTAGTGCACAGTTTTTCCGCGATGGTAAGTTGCTGGAGCCTCACCGTGTCTGCGAATTTGTTTGCATATCAGGTTTTGTTATAATCTTTTTTTCCCCCCAGCCTTGAATGATGTTTTGTAAAGCTTGCATGCTGAAAAGCTGCGGGACACCTTGGAAAAATGCTGAAATAACGCGAGGCTCGCTCATTCCCACCTCCGGAATTTCGATGTTTCATTTTATTATCTACTTTTGGCGATTTATTATCACGCCGTTTTATTTGTAGAACTTTGCGGACAAGGAGTCGGTGTGTTGAGGTGTTGTCTTTGTTTTTAAAAATCGATCAGCACAAATGATTTTAATTTAATCTAGATTCCACACTTGGTCTAATTCCTGTCATCCACTCAGGCCATATTTGATAATGGCCCATCGTAAGCCCGCAGAGCATCCTGCAGTTAAGACAAAGAGGGGAAAATACGTTTATTTATGCTTGTGTCTTTTTAAAAACGTATATAGGCTAAAACACACATGTCTTTCTGTCCCCCCCCTGGCAGGACCGTCATGACGGCACCAGCAATGGGACAGCCAGGCTACCTCAGTTGGGCGGCGTGGGCCAGAGTCCCTATACGAGCGCCCCTCCGCTCTCCCACACACCGAACTCGGACTTCCAGCCCCCGTACTTCCCCCCGCCCTACCAGCCCATCTACCCGCAGTCTCAGGACCCTTACTCGCACGTCAACGACCCGTACTCCATCAACTCCCTGCACGCCCAGCCGCAGCCGCAGCACCCGGGCTGGCCGGGCCAGAGGCAGGGTCAGGAGAGCGGCCTGCTGCACCAGCACCGCAGCCTGCCCCACCAGCTGTGCCGGGAGTACCGCAGGGAAGTGCTCCTACCGTCCGGCCACGGCATCGACACGGGACTGTCGGACTCTATCCCTGTCCATGGAATACCTCACTCTTTAGAAGATGTTCAGGTGAGGCACCTTTTACCTGCGCTTCTCTTTTTGTCGACTGACTCTGTTTAAAAATAAGAGGATGTTACTGCCATTATTAACTGCAGGCACTGTTGCACAGGAAGACTATATTTTAAAACTAATTTAATCATTAACACCCTTGATGGTGGTAATTGGGTTATTTTTATTCTATTAATAGATAACAGAATTAATATTACCAAGGACGCCACCTTTCATAATTACTATTGATTTAAAAAATATAAGGGGATTAGTAAAAGTGTTTTTATTATTGCTGCTGTTTGATGAAGGGTGACACGTATTAAATTAGTCTCTTAAAGCAGCCATATTTTTTTACCGCCCTAAAACATCGCATGAAAAAACGTTTTCAGTGTTGTCAAGATTATTTTGAAAACTAAAAAGAAAAACAGCACAGCTTCACACCATTAATTCCATTTATGAAATATACTTTAGAAAAACTCTGTTAGTTGCCAGCACAGTTTAATTCCATGTGTTTTTTCCTGAAGATGATCGCTTCAATCGAATTAAATGAGATAGATTAAAAGAAGTGTTGCCACGAGGTTTTCCTCATGTCCCCATGACTTTATTTGATTTATTCGTCTTTTCTGAAAAGAGATGAATCTCGCCGTTCTTTGCGAACAATAACACTGCAGCACATTTCATGCACACTCACGGGAGAATGGAGTTTGCTGGACTGGGTTTAGGTAATGGCTGAAGATGCGTGATTAATGTGCGCTAAAATTGACAATAACCCCCATTCTTATTTGGAGTATTCCTCCCAGTTTTTAATCAGAAACAAACACCAATAATCCACTAATTAGTTCATAGGCCTTTAATAGGCTACGATGCCGTAATTACTATCCAATCTAGATTAGAAGTTTCCTTGTGAGTAGAGCCAATCTGAGGGCGAAATTAGGTCAGGATTATGGGGCGACACAGCTTCGTTATTTAAGTCTGGGTTTGTGATCTGGTGTCACGCGTCCATTGGTGCGACCCGCTGAAAAACACGCGTGGACAATAATAACAGGTATAGGCCTCGAGAGCCTCCATGTTGGGTGATTGTGGCTAATTGTGTCAGGCTTTGTTCGTGCACGGCGTCTCATTCACCGACGCCGGAGTGAGCCTGATATTTTCGTGCCTTTGTGCTAAAATTGTCCCTTTTTCCTTTCTTTTTTCTTTCTTTCTTTCTTTTTTTTTTTTTTGCATTTGTGTCACAGCCTGTTGAGGATCAAGGAATTCACATTCCCGACCAGACTGTAATTAAAAAAGGTAAGCAATTTCCTCCGAGATATCATGCATGTTTCTGCAAGCTGCACACACACGCACACACACACACACACACACACGCACACACGCAATCCACCATTCTGCTCCAGAGAACTCGATGCAATGCGGTAATGCCTGACTGATCCTAATACGCGGTATAGCCTATTTTTCATTACATGCTTTCCAAGTGCATCAAACTGGCTGCACCTTTTTTTCCCCCGCTCGCTGATGGAATTTACTGTCAGCGTTTCAGAGCAGCGGTGAGATGAGTAGAGCTGGTGGGCTTTGTAGGCCCGTACTATTGATGGGCAAAGATACAGGCCCGTAGACGATCCTGGCACTTCAACGGTGAAAAAAAGCTGCAATCACGCCGCACGGTCACATTGAACATGGATGCTGGCGCCTCTGGATGGAGCCCGGGCCTGGTGTGCGCAGGATGATAGTCCGCCGTTTGGGGAGGGAGTCAAAACTCGGCTAAAATCACACACTGGCTTGTTGATGTTGTTGTTTAGTGCTTTAATATAATTTTTGTTTATTTGCTGTGAAAAAATCAGGCTGGTTTATATCCTCAAAGGTGCGTCATGATGAGGCCTTTTTTCATGGCCAGGTTTTGAAGCGTTTCGTCAGATCAAATTAGAGCTCACTAGATAAGATATGGAGCGATTTTTCTTTCTTTCTTTCTCTCCTTTTCTGTCTTTTTTCCATTCTTTCCTTTTTGAGCCCGTCTATCTGCGTATCAACATGATAATTGGCTTCTTATATTAGTAATCTCAAGAGTTCGTTTAACTCCTATTGTCTCTATTAGGCTCCCCTGAGCCATTAATGTCACAAGTGATCTATCCAAAGGCGCACAGTCCCCTTTGTCTCCGGTTACTGCGCACCAAAACGGTGTAAAGCCCAGTAGTGCTGAGTCCCCCTCCCTCCTCCCTCGGTGTGAAATCACACACGGGCGACGGTGTTTTGCTGGATACCGAGGATATGTCAAAATAGGTAGACTTTACCAGATCTCTCGGTTGGTTTGGCTGCTTTGTGCAGGGTCGATCCGCGGCGTGGCGAACGCAGAAGTAGCCTGTGCGAGCGCGCAGATAGTGGAGATCTATCCTCGCTGTCTGCTGCTGAGATCTGGACACAGAAATGTTGAGCGAGGTGTTTTTTTTTTTTTTGTTTTTTTTTTGGTAAAGAGCAGATGAGTGGAAATATTCTGAATATCTTACACATCAAGCTGACACACACACACACACACACACATTATTATTATTATTATTATCATTATTATTATTATTATATTACCATGTATAGGCCTCTATTAGTCTCTTTTCTCTGCATGTCTTTGCTGCTGAAAGTGTACACATGTGGTGCTAAACTCTAAATCCGGGGCCTAAATCCCCCCTTCTCATTTAGTTAAGGCTCTGCATTGCATGAAATTCACTGAGCACGGTCTCTCTCTCTCTCGCTCTCTCTCTCTCTGCCTCTCTCTTTCTTCCCCCCCCCCCCCCCCCCCCCCCCCCCCCAAACCCCCCCCCCCCCCCCACCTCCCCCTCTCTCTCTCCCCCCCTTGCTAGGTCCAGTGTCTTTATCCAAGAACAACAACATCTCCGCCATTCCCGTAAATAAGGACGGTCTTTTCGGAGGGGTGGTAAACCCCAACGAGGTGTTCTGCTCGGTTCCGGGTCGACTGTCCCTCCTCAGCTCCACATCAAAGTACAAGGTCACGGTGGCGGAGGTGCAGAGACGCCTCTCGCCGCCCGAGTGCCTCAACGCCTCTCTGCTGGGCGGGGTGCTGAGGAGGTGAGTCTGGCTGAAAAGCTGCAAACGTCTCTCTGTGTAGCTACCTGTGTGTGTGCGTGTTTGCGTCTGCGTGCGCGCGTCTGAGCTCTCTCACTCCAGCCCATTCTCTCTGTGTGCGTGCATCTCTCTTTCTCTCTCCCTCCCTCTCTCTCTCCTCTCTGTAGCAAGAATAATTAAAATCGACCAACCATGACACCTAGCTCCTGCATTTAAAGCAGGAGGGGTCTGTTAAATTCCATATTAACTTCCCTAGCGCACTGGATCTCTCTCTCTCTCTCTCTCTCTCTCTCTCTCACTCAAATTAATGTAGGCCTAGTCTGTTTCAACCCCAGCTCTATAGGCCCAGTGAAGGCATTACACATGAAAACATTGGTCTCCAGTGAACTGTCTACTGAAGTGCTGCAGACACGCAGCCAGTAATAGTGCTGCCTATTAAGTAGGGCTTTATTTATTCATTTTGTACAGTATTTGTCTGCTGGAGAAAAAAAGGCCGGGCTCCTTTAGTATTATTTATAGCTTGTCTTAGGGATGTATAGTGGAGGGTGCAGCCAGCCAAATCCAGCCCATTCACCTTTTAATTAGTGGAGGGAAAGAAAAGCCACGTTTGCTGACTGATAAATGTTTACACGATGCTCCAAACATCGGAGGCGCATCCTAGGACGCGTCATCAAAATATCCCAAAGTGTTGGGGCGCGATCATTAAAATTACTCGACGACGCGCAGGTGCCTTTTGCCTCCGAGCCTGCTCCTGAAATGCTCCGCTGCACGTCGCACATTTCAGATGTTTGAATTTCTGCTTTTGTTTTGCTGCCACAGGGCCAAGTCTAAGAACGGAGGGAGGTCCTTACGGGAGAAGCTGGATAAAATCGGCTTGAATCTACCTGCGGGCAGACGCAAGGCAGCCAACGTCACCTTGCTGACGTCACTAGTCGAAGGTAAGTCGGGTGCCGTAAATCACGTTCCCAGCTCTTGTTGCTCCCGCGATATCAGGTGCTTGCAAACTGGGAGTCCCCCCCACCTCTCTCTCTTTCTTTCTCTGTGTTGGAAATCAGCATATGCGCTCATCCGTGTAATGTGGACCGACTTTGCCTCGCAAGTAATAAAGCATGAAGGATGTGTGTTTGTGTGTATGTGTGTGTGTGTGTGTGTGTGTGTGTGTGTGTGAGAGAGAGAGAGAGAGAGAGAGAGAGTGGTGCTGGTAATTCTAGTGGCTTTGCAGCGTTGGCCTCCGCTTGCAGGGGCACACTTGCAGGTCCACGGCTGGCCTAGTTTATACACTGGATGAATTTGTGTTGAAGTCCAGTTAATTATTGAGTGCTGCTTGTTTATTGGGCACCGCTGAGCTGTTTCACCCCATGGATGAGAAGTCGATTGATTTATTAACCCTGCATTGTTTCAAACATTAATACAGGCCTGGGATATGGCAGCGTAGGGCTGAGTTTTAATGGCGACTTAATTCTGTCGTTAATAGCTTGCCGTGCTTTGGTTTTCACTGAAGAGTTTTGCTGCATGCAAATGGCATGGCGCTGACCTATTGGGAGCTATATGTTTGGGGCCTATTAAAGAATAAATTAGTCAATTATGGCGCGCTGAAAAGATGCCTTTTACGCGGATAAATCCATTTTGCCTGCAGAGTTGAACCTGATTATTCAGTGCAGTGGTATTTGGTGCGCAGTGGGTTTCCAAAGGTGAAAGCCTGCGATGGTTCATTGGTCTCTGTTAATCATTATTGCAGAAGAGGGCCGAATGCAACGTTCATTGTGCTTCGGAGAAATTCGGCGCTGTATTGTAATGAGCCTGGAGAAATGTATGATTCTGGGGAGCAGGAGGATGGTGGCACTTGAGGGCGGGTGGAGGGGCGGATGGCAGCCGGTTATTTAGTGCAGGGACACTGCGTGTTCTGAAGCGCTGTCATTGTTTATGATCCGCTCCATTTTATGGAAACGAGTTTACTGGACTTGAGCTTTGATGCTAATTGGCGCATGCGTTCTTCCGGAGCAGAGGCTTATGGGCAGGAAGCCCCGCATAAAAACTCAACTGCTTCAGGAAATTAAAACCAAAGACTTGGAGGGGGGAGAGAAAAAAAAAAAAGTCAACCAAACAAGAGAGGCGAGCTGCAGGCTCGGACGGCCTGAAACCTGCGATTCTCACAGCTGAAGTATGTAAAGAGAAAGTGAGATTTAGGCATAGCCCTTTAAAATTGCTTCCCCATGCCTGTGTGATCTGCTGGACTTTAAATAATGCGCAGGCATTGGTAATCGATGACATGGTGCTAAGCATGACGCTCCGTCTATATTTCATATCCACTTATTGTTTCTCCTCCATATTTAACCGTTCTCACGGCTAGAAGGAGAGAGCTTGACGTGTATTGGCAGCTCGCAGGGCCGCTTTATTATGATTATTTCCAGCCCATTATTATTATCATCATCACCATTAGCGGTGTTGGGAAGGCGCAGGTGCTTGACCCCCGCTGCCCGCGCGCGTAAACAGAGTTGGACGCTGCGTTCAGGCCGGATCACGTGTTCTTCCGAGCGGGGAGGCTGCATCTGATGGGACCGTATTTCAACAAGCAAACACCAAACTCCGCCTCATTTTCCCCCTCTTCTTCTTCTTCTTCCTTCTCAGGCGAAGCGGTGCATCTTGCCAGGGATTTTGGTTACGTGTGCGAGACCGAGTTTCCAGCCAAGGCAGTAGCTGAATATGTAAACCGTCAGCATTCCGACCCAAACGAACAAGTCCAAAGAAAAAACATGCTATTGGCCACGAAGTAAGTGCTATTATCACATTTCAGTGTCACACCGAATGCATCCCGTCCTGTGCCACCGCGTGTGACAGTTTGCAAACACACACGCATTTATTAAACCCCACTTTTCACACTTCTTACAAGTTTGATATTGTCATGTGTCGTTGGAACAATCCTAAATGCAAATGCCAGATGATAAAAAAAACCTTTGTCATCGTTGCTCCATGTCACTATCAGCCCACTGACTCCATTAGCCAGGCTAAAATTAATCCATAAACATTTCATTTGCAGACGCACACGCTCAGACGTCACTGAACACCTGAGCCAATTAAGGATTTTTAATCAGACTCTTCTTTTCCTTTCATTTAAGCGCAATGTTATGAACTGCAGGCCCTAATTAAAACAGTGCACTTCAGTGTGCTGCTGCTGCTTTGTTGACTGGGCCTCTCCCTCATCCACACGCACAGCAGCATTTAGCTCGCCCTGTGATTTCAGTGACACTGACACATAGCTGGTTCTCATCCAGCGCTACCATTGGTGTTGGGTTTTGGTGCTTAACTCAGACATGGGCATTCCTTTAAGGCGCAGCAGCCTGCATTTGATATCGATGCCTGCCGCTTGTGATGAAGCAGCTATCAGCTATAAGCGCTTCTTAGAGGGGGTTTGAGCGTTATTAAAATAGCAATATCATGCAATGGAGAGTGGCTCACCTTTTACTGGAAGAGCACGGTTTAGCTTATAGAAATATTTTACATGAATTCTTAGCGCGCTGCATATCAGTGAGGTGATGAAGATGAGGGTGAATAAAAGCGTGAATTCGTTTCACTGTATTGTGAGTTCAAAGTTTGCTCTGAAAAAACAAAACAAAACAAAAAACAAAATCGTTTAGCATCGTCACGTCACTTGGAGTCGTGTTTTCTCTTCAGAATGTATTTTTAATAAACGCAGAGTATCCCGCCACCGAGCTCACAGATTTACACACCTGTTTTGTAGCTGCGGGACATTTTCTCCAGCCAAGTGTTAATTCCTGGAAACAAAAGCAGATCGAGGCGCGCAGTTTCTGTCCACTCATAAAAGCTGCAGAACTGGCTGAAATAAGTTGATCTGCGAGGAGAAACGGGAGAACTTGTTCCACCTCTGTGACTGGTCACTTCTCACTCGCTTTAAGATCATTTAGAATTTACAACCCAGCCCACCTCCACCCAACCACCCACCCACCCCTGCAGGGCTGGCTGATTATTATTTATTTATTTTTTGTAGTGTGCCCAGTTTTATTCATTTATTTATTAGGGTATTAAAATGCACGCAGGGATTTCGGTCATTAACACGTCGCTCTCTCTGTTTTAGGCAAGTCTGCAAAGAGTTCACAGACCTGCTGTCCCAGGACCGCTCGCCGCTGGGAAACTCACGGCCGCAGCCCATTCTTGAACCGGGAATCCAGAGCTGTTTGACCCACTTCAGTCTAATTTCGCACGGTTTCGGGACCCCGGCGCTGTGCGCGGCCGTCACGGCCCTGCAGAACTATCTGACCGAGGCTATCAAAGCCATGGACAAAATGTACCTCAACAACAACCCCAACAGTCACTCAGATAACGGCACTAAAGGCGGAGACAAAGACGAGAAGCACAGAAAGTGATGTTTCCATCCCACCTTCACCCGGGGCCGAACCCCAGGGCCCCCCTTCTACACCGACCCACACCCCTCCGCCTCGCCCCGGCCCCCACCCTTCCAATATAAATATTATAAATACCTTATAAATACTATTGATAAAGTTAAACGTGCCACTTCCTGATCTTGCGCGGTTTTACATGTTTTGTTTTTACATCCCACTTTGGATTCACGGGGAAAACGACGCAAGAATCTTCTTCTTCTTCTTCTTCCAACACCTGAACCATACGAAATGTTATTTAAAAAAAGAAAAGAAAAGAAAAGAAAAAAGGCTGCAGAGGAACAGCTCCAGGGCGAGGAAAAGGTGTACTGCCTCAGCCAGAGGACTTTTTATGTACTCCCCTTATTTTTTATGAGCTGCAACGAATGGACTGAAATCCAGCGACCCCTCTATATCTCAATTTTACGATTGTGACAAAAACGAAGCTAAAAGAGGATGAATTCTTATCAGTATTGTGAATAATAAACTTGAAAAACAAAGAGAAATTCCACAGAGCTCCATGTCATGACTTCAGTTGTAGACTCTCACTCTCTCTCCAAGCGACCAACTTGAACTTTTTGAAATTTCAACACGATTCACGGTTATATAAGGGAATCAGTGTTCATGTATGTATATATTTATTTATGTGTAATTTAATGGGAATTGTAAATATGGTGCGTCTGTTGAAACTTCTTTTTTTATTTATCTGGTGCCTCCTGTTTTAGTGGGTTTGAATATTCGGTTAGTTCTTCATGTGATTTTATGGTTCTTAGAAAACAGAAGTTTGGGGTATTTTTTATTTCTCTGGGATATTTCAATTCAGCCCTCTTGTAGCATGTTGAGGCGACATTGAAGCAAGTGAACAAATTTAATAGAAATAAACTTCCATTTCTCTCTCTATATATCATCCTTATTCAGTTTTTTTTATTTGAGACAGAGCATAAGTGAGACCCTGAGGAGAACTGTTTTTTTTTTTTTGTGTTTCTATTTTCGTTTTTATACAAGCTTTTATGTGTTGTGCCAATCAGAATACGTTTCACCTCTTGTTCTCTCCTTGAAGCACCATAAAAGCAATAAATGGAATATTGTCTTTTTTTTTTTTTAAATGTTGGAAGACATTCAAAAAAAAAAAACAAAAACATTTTTTTGGGACCACCTGATATCTTGTTATGTCCGATAATGTCCAAAATTGGAGGCGGTTTTAGCTGTATTGTATAGACATGTGCTGGCAATAGTTCCCATGCCTGTCAATGTATTATAGTCCTTTGTTGCCCAGAAAAAAAATAAATATTTGATACGCTTCATCTCGATTTTTATTCAGATCTTTTAATTTTTTATTCACTGCTTGATACATCCGGGTGTTTTTTTTTTCTTTCTGTTATTTTTTTTGGTCTTAGTATTTTTTTTCCCATTCTGAACGGCTACAGTAATTGAGTTTAAGCCTCCCCTGACGATTGCTCCTCGCAATAAGCAGCTGAACTCATTGTTTCCCTCAAGTATAATAAAAAAAAAATCTTACTTTAAACTCCCTAGTTCAGAGCACAGGATCTTATGCAGGCCAAATGGCTCACAACAATGGATATATTCGCGTTTGAAGTGTGCAGCGCCACCCCTCCAGCTAAAACCCTCTGAGATGTATATAGGCCTGGTGTGCAATGTTTGGTTGTTATAGGCTATATTTGGCTCTCCCCCGTTTATTCTGTGCTGGAGCCTTATTCAAAGACATGCATCAAATATTTGTTATGTTGTTTGCCTCTGAGTGTAATCAATGAACAATCAGCGCTCAGAATAAGCTGGGTTTTTTTTTTAATGTATATTTCGTGATATAATCATGCTTTCATAACGAATCCCCTTGCTCTAACTGGTATTTAGTCTCATTTCGCTGTGTTTGGCTGAGTGAGTCTATGAATGTGGCTATCACGCTGGCTGTAATAGCAAATCCGATGCTGGCCTTTTGCTTTATTTTGCGTGCAGAGCTGCAGAGGGCAGGCCGTTGCATAACATTTAAGTTTGATTGTATATTGATGGCGTGGCACCTATAGCTCGAAATCAATCTCGTCTGGAGCATGAATCAGTGTGGTGATATATGCATCTTGGTATTGTTTCTTGCTTTCCCCATTTCACTGTCTGGTAACCATGCAGTTTAAAATATTGTAACGCTGGGAGAGCACTGGGCGACCCCCCCTCTGTCCCCTCCCCTCTATCTGCCTTGATTCTGCAATCTCCTCTGCAGCCATATTTATTATCTGCATGATTTTCGGGGCCTGGTTTAATTCTGAGGCAGTTGTTTTTGCAGGAGGGTGAATGAAGCCTAACTGTACATGTCCTTGGCATAATTGCGATGCACAGTGCTGGAGCAGGTGAAGCGAGGCATTGTCTGTCAGGCCCTGTTTTTGTTGGCTCAGTCTTCAGATTGTGTGTGGGATCCTGTCCTCAGGCGCAATAGCTCACTCATAAAGGGGAGAGAGACTACCCGGCTGCTCCTGCTATGGTGAATGTGAAGGGGGAAAAGCATAAATAGTCACTTTAAGGGAAAACAATCGTATTAAAACAGCATTCATTGGTATTAGCGAAAAAGGAAGCCCCTCGCGTGCGTCATTAATGCTAATGTTATTTAATAAATTTATCGGGGTTTGGTTGAATGAAAACAGGTTTTTTGGGGGTGAAACGAACGCATTAGAAATAGTGGTATCTGCCACAATGGTGGATGTTTGCGCGTATTATTAGTACGAGATGAGGAGGATCGCGAGGCCTGTAATTGTGATCTTTCTGTGCATTGGGATTGAAGTGTTAAAGAAACTCCAAATCCCATTGTGTGCCGTTTGTTTACGCCGATACCAGCCTATAATTTGCATACATTTTAATGCGAAATTGCAATTTTACCCTAATTTGATCTTAAACAGGTAGAGCTAGTTTCCCATAATGCCTCACAGCCAAAGTCATTTGCAAGAAGAAGAACCAGAAGAAGAAAAAAAAGGGTCTGAAATTCGAAGAGCCAGTCAGCAATACCCAGCTGAATTTGGCTAATTCAATCCATAACTGCTGCTTGTCTCAACTAAACCAATTACAGCTGATTCCCGTATAGTAATTAATAAGTGTGAGGCCGGTTGTTATCAAATATTCTATCGAATTAATCGAATATGAGAAATAAAATATTTAGTGGTACATTTTGTATGATGGAGCGTCTTCTGCAGGCTGAGGGAGATGCTGAGGATGAAGTGTGTGTGTGTGTTCTTTGTATCTATTTATTTCATACAGTATCTGTCTGCTGGTGAGGCTCAGTGGGCTGGCGCTCTGTTGATATTTATAGTTTGTAGCAGAGATGTAATGAAGGACAAACACAGACAGCCTCGGTTAAACCACCTCTGTGGGTAGAGTGTGTGCACACTTCAGTCTGACACAAATCTGACTTTAAATCAAACGCTGCAGCGCCGAATTTAAAGAAATGGTGCGTGCATGGAGGATTATTTCAGGGGATAGATTAATGCTTGTGTGCTAATACTGCAAACACATTTATTTTTCATGCCGCTCGCCCTCTATTGATCACTGTCTGTCGGGCACAGACCGCAACTTTTCATCTGCAACCAGCTCCACATCACTGCTGCGCTCATCAGTCGTGCGCAAACGCGTCCCGTCCACTGTTCACGCCACAGCGGCCGCGCTCGCGGTCAGAAAGTATTCGAGTTGAGGCCATTGCTTGGCGAGAGGAGCGTCTGCATGGCCTAATTACCCCGTAGCACCATCACTACAACAGTCTGCCACTGTATCGCTTGCAGGCAATGCTTTGGAGCTGCTTGCCCGCACGGGAAGATATAGGGCAGCAAACGCACAAGGCCCAGATTTGTCCACTGTGCTGCCACAAATGTTACATTTGGTATGACTGGAATTTGATTTAAGCGCAGCTGTCCTGCTGACATTTAAGCAGAGGGATCTGAGTCTGGTGGAGATTGAAGTGATTGTTTAAAGATAATCAGTTATTGCGCAGCACTTTGGGGGAAAAATGTGCGCCTTTGCAAAGGATTGTTGTCCACACAATGCTGGAAAGTTTCCCCTTATTGATGCAGCAGAGATGTTCTGATGAACTAAATATGTTGATGTTACAGAAATACTAAGGGGGACAAAGTCTTAAGTGATCGAAAGCAGATGGTCCCTTTATCGAAAGAATTTTTGCCAACACGGTGCTGTCAGTTAGCGCGTCTTGTATCAAATATTTTACCAACGGCACATTTCAAACTGCCAGCTTCATATTAAGTGGCTCGGACAAGACGCAGGGCTCCTCTAAATGACATTTGATACGGTTATCGGTGCGATCGAATTATGTGACTTTAAAGTTCGCAATGAAGCGCAAAATGGCTAATTGTCCTCAACTCTGACATCAGCCGTCATTCGGCGTTTTGGCCCCCCCGCTTGGCGCTGACCCCCTATGGGCCCCTTTGCCCGTTCTGCGAGCCAGGGCTAAGAAGCCAAGAGAGGTCAGTGACTCCACCAAATCATCGAATCAGCCTTGATTACTTGAGACATTAGGTAATCGATTAGAAAACATTAAGTGACTTTGAATAAACAAAGGGACTCCTGATGGGCACTGGGGCTCAATAATTCCACCGACACTGATCATTCACAAAAAAAAAGAGTTTTTGATTAGTTTGGAGCTGACATCAGCAAGAAACACGTGCACACACATCCATATATATTTATATAATTATGGTTTCTATTTGAACCAAGCGAGGCCTCATGAGCAGCAAACGCCGCTTGTGCGCCGTGACAGCATTTATCAGGAATCGTTGTTCTCCTCCAGCCACCTATCATTACTCAGGTCTACCAATTTCATGGGCTTGTGTGCTCCCAAATATATGAAGAAGAAGAAGAAAAGGAAGAAGAAGAGCGGATTAAAATTGTGTTAATGTTTCCCCACTTGGTTAAGGCAGTTTATATTCTAGTTTTAGTCATTCTCTCTCTCTCTGCCTGTCTCTCCCTGCATCCTCTGCAGTCAGCCAGGGGGGGAGTGTCGCCCCGGGCCAAACATATGCTTCTTTCCATTGCACTAATCCAAATGCAGCGTGGAGGAATAATTGCTCGAGTGGCCGTGGCTTCGCAGGGGCTTTGTCCCTCACTGGATCCCGTCAGCCAGGCACACGCCATTTCAATCAACTCTCTCCCTCCCTCCCTCTCTCTCTCTCTCTCTCTCTCTGCCTGTATCAAACCCCAGACCTTTTATCAAACCAGACCCTCACGCTTCATAAGCACACAGCCACATCCTTTAAAAACCGTTTTTTTTAAAGTCCCCTCCCATGTTGTTGCTGCTGTCAGGTCATCATATTTGGAGCACCGTCTTCATTAATATTGACAGTGCAGCACGTTGGCAGGCTTTATTGGCAAAACGCTCGCATGAGCAACGACTGCTAATGAAAATGACTTTTTGGTGACTTTCGTCGGCGCCTCAGACCATTTTAGGTGTTCTTCACAGACTCCAAGCACCGAGCATTATTCAGTGGAGAAGGGAAAATCAGTTCGGTCATCCAACTAGAGAGTTGACATGGCTGATTATAACTTGCTTTGAGTTCTGCAGAGCAATGACTGTAATAAGTCGCGAGAAAAAGACAAAAATGAAGTGACAAATGACATTATTACAGAGTCTCACAGCTTAGGAACCTTAAATACTGAATGTTGAGAGTCAATTTAAATTATTATTATTATTATTATTATTATTATTATTATTATTATTAATAATAATAATAATAATAATAATAATAATAATAATAATAATTATAATAATAATAATAATAATAATAATAATAATAATAATAATAATAATAATAATACAAAAATAGCTTCCTGAAGTTGTTGGGATATTCCACTTTGTTCTGTCTAGACACATGAAACTTAGCCTGAACTTAACTGAACTGGACTTAAATTGGTGAAAAATAATAACAATTTTGGGCCATTTGAGAGATGTTGGCGCAAACAGCAGGTGGACAAACAGGCCGCCTCAACGCGTCCCACTGTGCCAAGTTCTCCTTTTAGTGACTGGATTCTTTACAAAAGGTGATTCGATAAGGGGGCAAAAAAAAGTCTCCGTCCCTGTGATGCATTCACGGACACACAGAATGTGGATGAAAGTGCACATCGGCCTGCAGTTCAGTACACACGGGCACCCGGTGCTCCGACACCCCGTGCCATCCTTTGTCTTATTTTCTGTGAATCAACGATGAAGAATCACTCTAGTAAAATGTAGCGTTTGCTAGGAAATCACATATTTCCACGGATAAGGAATAAGACAGAGAGGAGGGTGGGGGGTACAGGGAGGGGGTGGCGGCGTAGAGCCGTGGATGTCTGACTGAATTAATAGACATGATAATTTCACACTATTTCATAGTGAGCTATCTGTTCCATCACAGCAAAATAAAAGGGTCACTGCGCAGCTGTGGCAAACCCCAAGCGTTATTATGAAGTTTGATGATAGACCCCCTCCCCTTCTTTCTTTTCTCTCTCTCTCTTTTTTTCTTCTCTCTGGTACTTTGCTTCAGGCCAGCAATAGCTCGGGGCCACGCCGGTGCCTCCCCATGATAAAGGACTTATACTCTGTCTGTGCGCAAAGAAAGCCGCAGCAGCTTCTCTCTCTCCCGAACCTAATCAACTCACTGGCTTGGCCCTTTAACGATTGGTATACACCCCCCGCCTCTGTCTCTCCCTCTCCATCCCTCTCTCCCTTCTTTCTCTTTTTTCTCTTTCTTTCTGGGAGTTACTGCACATATTGTTGGGCATCTATATATTTTTTCTTATGGCCAAAACCAAAACTGTAATAATAATAATAATAATAATAATAATAATAATAATAATAATGTGTGATATGCATGTAAATACAACATAAAGCATTATACAGTCAATAAAGAGACAAATAGGAATCATATAGAGCACAACCACACATCTAATATTATTAAAGAATTTATAGATGCAGTGTAAAGTGGTGTGAAGGTGTAAAGTGTGTTAAGGTCTCAAGCTGTGATTCTGGAAACCTTTTTTTTTCTTCATAAAGTTGCTGACTTTTTGAGTCCAAAGCATTTTGTTGCACATTTACTTTTTATCCAGCTGCTCAAAACTGCAACAGATTTTATGGAGGAAACTTTGCGGCCAAATACCTGCATGTGTTTGTGTGTGTGCGTGTGTAGAGGGTCTATTTGTTTTGAAAAATAAATAAATAAATGACGAGATGGGACACATACTATGGACCTCTTCCCCTGAAGCTCCCAGGTTGATAGGGACCTAAAACTCTAATCCCGGGTGATAGGGCCCATTCTGTCCATATGGGTTTGCTTCTGCCTCCAGGTCAGCCAGGTTTAACTTCATCCAGCAGAAAAAAAAAACACTTATGTAGTGACTACGACATTTATTTTTGGATCTGAAGGGAGACTAGACTGATGTTAGGAGCTAAAATCCCACAAATGTGACTATTTATTTTTTTGGATTGTTTTCTGCTGCTGGTTCTTTGGGTATTTCCAGTAATTATTTTGATGAAAGGTGGACATATAGTGGCAAAAATAAATGTGCACTTCACTCTAAATGGAGAATAAAGTGAATCCAACTCTGAAGGACCCTTGGCAATTCGAAGACAGCTGTTGGTGTGCATGCGGAGAAGATGTACTCTACACTGTCCAGACTTTCAGTCATGACCCTTGTGTCCTTCATCATCATCATCACCCGTGTAAAGATTCTTATTTTCTCTTATTGAATTTACTTTTTTAAATTTTTTTTTTCACAGCCTTGATTGTTGTTTCTGTTTTGACTCTATACAGTGAAGAGTGACAGTGAGAGATGGGGGGTGGGGGGCTGTGTCATGTGACAAAGGTCATGAGCCAGTTTCACACCAGTGATCCCGAGAGTACATGGTGTGTGAACCTTTGAAACCACCAACTACAGTACATGTACATGTATGAGGTGTGGAGTGTGAGGACTGAACCAGGCCTGATCGCGACCAAATCGTTACCCTCAAAATAACAATAAAAGCATCGAAACCCTTCAAAATTGGGCTTTTAAACTAAACTCTCCACTCCACTGCCATGTCAAGAATTGCAAGTTTTCATTGTTTAGGGGTGCCACACAAAACATAGTGGAAAACCCTGCGAAACAGCATTTAGCCTATTGTTAAAAGTAAAACTCTCTACTGAAACCACAACTAATGGAACTCTTCTTCAGGAGTTAAACTGCACCTTCAGACATGGTGACCTCTGTGCACATATTCAGTGTTAGAGAAAACATTTTATATACTTAATCAGTCAGTATTTGGAAATTGAAAAGAATTAATAAAATGTGCTAAAATAACACGTAACTGTAAGAGGAAGGCTACTTCTTTTGCTGTATTCTCATGCTGGTGTTACAGTATAAAAACAGTCCTTTATTAAATATATAATATTCCTGTTTCTTGTAAAAAATGACATGACATCTATTTGGTTACAGTTTGGTCCATTATTGGGCAATAAAGATTAGTTTAAATAACTTTGCCTAAGGGTCAAACATTTTGTTTATGGTTGGTAGAAAAGACAAGCTAAATACATAAAAGCCCTAAGATTTATAGCCACCACCAGAAAATAATACACTTCAGATGATAGGAATGGATTATTTAATGTTCACCCTGTTTGTGTTCGCAGAGGTTTGGCTTCAGACGTTCTGTTTCGGTGCTGAAGAAGCTGCAAACACAAACATGGCTGGTCACGAGGCTTCATTGCATTTCCACTAACGAAATTAACGAGTTATCTGACTTTGTGCTGGAGGTGACCAGTCAAACACCCATAAGTGTCTCTGAAGGAAAACACAAATTTTGCACAGTGTCCATCTTTATTGAATGTTTGTTGGACTTATTACTCACGCTCCATAAAAGCTGTAATTGTTCGTGACAGTGCAGGAGTACAATAAAGTTTTGTCGGCCACGTTCAGTAGACCCTGTGAGCCGCTGATAATAATGTAATAACTTTACGATAAACAGCCACGATATTAGCTTAAAGGAGAGTCTCGTATGGTTGAGAGAGTTAGAGTGCTTGGTCTGGCCTCTCGGAGCCTGTGAAGAAATGGTTTTGATCTTACCACAGGCTAAACACTGCCAACAGGACTTGACATTGCAGAACAATTTCCCAATTACCTTTTGACATGCATATTGACACAAACGCGCAAAACTGTAATTTTCTCTCTGAATTTGTTAGCTTGAGGGGCTCACTTTCATGCCAGTGGATTGTCAGATGTGCTGCTCTCTCTCTCTCTTTCTCTCTCTCTCTCTCTTCCAGTATGCTTATATGTGAGTGTCCAGAAAAAGGATTCCCTCCTGACAGCTGGAAAATGGAAAAGACCATTTTCAAAATGGAGGGAAAAAGTGTGAACTTTAATGGGGCTTTGTTCAAGAGAAATGCATTTTCTGCCAATATTTAAATCCAGTCGGAGTTTGCATTGCAGTTGTGCGCTCACTCGTGGTCCAAGGTTTTCGGAAGTGCCCAGGATGCAAATGTGATCTGATAGTTTGCTTCCACAAACAAGTTTCATCTAATACTGCAGAACACTTGTGTGACCAAAAAAAAAAAAAAAAACCCCTCAACCTTTCCCAATAAACTTTGCAAGAGCTCACAAACATGTTGTCTCTCCATTGTCAATCTCAAGGGTCTGGCCAAACTCAACATGCCAGTTGACACTGAAATGCCATAATCACTGGGATGTTTTCCTGCATTTGAGATGTCCAGGCAGCAAAGAGAGGAGAGAGGACGATGGCCATGTCATCACGAGCTTGTCATCGTGTTCGGCTTGATTGGCACATGCTAGGCCAGATTACAGGAGCTGGTGTTGATGGAGGGTTACCCTGAGACTCCCAGCCGTCTGCTATCAGGAACCCCCCAAAACTGGGTCAGACTCGGGCCTGGCTCTGCCCCGAGCCCCTTTGCCCCAGCGTTGGTCCCAATGCAAGTGGAAGAGGAGGATGGAGCCTCAGGCCTCGGAAAAGGCCAAAGCACAAGCCAGTACCTCAACCGTCCCAGAGTACTCATTTCCAAAGTCACAGTCATGTATTTGTAGCCTTAAACATAGTTAAAGAAAAACAGCATGCACATTATGTTTAAGTGAGATAAAATAATTGGTTTGGTTGAAAGTGCTTTGTCTTTTTAAGTGTATGGCTTGACACAATGACATTCAGTGCAGTTCCACACTAAAGGCCATAAATTCCCAATTTTGTTTCCAATCCTTCATTAAAAAGGAGCTTGTTAGACTGTCTCCACACTAGGTATGACTAAATGTGATGGAAAAAAGAGAAAGACATAAATAAACTGCCACAGAGGATGTTCCTTTGCTTTGAACTCACACTGTTCAAAGTACACACCGAGTCTGGTAACATGTTGAGCCCTCATGACAAACCAGTTCATGACCCGCCGGAATGTTTATAAAACACACATTCAAAAGAAAAGAACGGTGAAAAAAAAGCATTTCTTACACTATCGGCTAAACAAACAGCGCAAATATAGAAGAGAGGCGAGTTTGTTTGGTGGAGAAATCAAACGACATATATAAAGTTCTCACTGGTCTCATTGGGAAACCACTTTAATGACTGTGGTGACAGCGGGTGGAGTTTGACATTAGAGTGACACTCAACCACACATAATTTAAAACAGCGTGGCTCTGTCGCTGTGGCCTGAAAGTTAAAAATGTTTTTATACAACAATTTGTAGTACTTCGAGTGGAGACCAGAATATGGTGTTTTCTTACAAGGGTAAATATAGTGAGGAAGCAGACTGCACCGGAGCTCTTGGACGCAGCCCGAACAGATGAACCCCGTTCCTTCTCCTGAAGAACTTGCAAAGCAGATACAAATGAGAAAATGTAAATGCGGCCTATGCGAATTGACTATGGGCAGCATCCTCTTTATCTTCCTCCGTGGCCCTGGCGCACACTTTCAAAGTGTGTAACCCAAATGAGCTCCGTCTTCTTTCAGTAGTCACCTAAATTAAAGCAGCCACAACTAAGGGCTGGGGCTGAACGCCAGAGCTTTGCAGTGGCAGCACCGTGTTTAACACAAGTTCCATTAAAAAGAGCCCATTACTACTACTGAAGGAAACGATGCCCGGGGCCTCTCTAAAGTGTTGCGAAAACCTCATTGATAATTAAATGTTGGTTACCCCCGGTATGCATCGCTCCCGCACTTTGCTTACCAATCAAACCTCTGCCCACCACTGCTGCCATTTGCTCCCTCTCCTCGGTGTTTATCAAGGAATCATACAGCCCTCTAATAGGTGCCAATTAGAACCAATGGGGGCTCTGGGGTTAATTATTCCCAACACATTATTTGATTGAGCGTATTTAGAGCGGTACAGTGCTGGGGAAGAATGGTGACAGGGGTAGCGGTAGATAACGCCTCAGTCTTTGTTGATGTACACCTGCAGACGGTGACAGACACGTGCATGCTGACGTGCACGTGCGCGCGGACACACACACACCTCCAGATCCCCTTCCTATAGGCAGCCCAAGCAACTTTCTTCCTCTTCCCAGAGCACGAAGGATTCTTAATTTGACTCTGCTTCATGCTGTACGTGCAAAAACAAAATAAAAATGGAGGAAAAGGTCTGACGGCTGCACCCGCCTTTGCTTCAACACCACGGCCAATTGATTTGTTTAGGATCCTCACATCATGCTATTCAAAGTCCTCCCTTTGCATGCTCGCTCATAACGGCTCATGTTGATCTCTCAAGGTAGCGTGAGAATATAGACAGCAGGATAAAAGAGGCAGCTTGTTAATAATTTGTGTTGTTGAATAATCTCACTCACTGTTGAATAATAAGAAATGCCCCAAATGTATTAGATTTTTACTGCCGCCGCAAACAAACAAAAACAACAACCAGTGAAAAAATCGTTACGCAGGTTCTTTCAAGTGCAACATAGAGTGTATCACCATCAATAATACAATAATATGTGAAGAGGGGGAAACAAATGTGGATTCAAGCAGCTCTCCTTGAATAGTAAACAATTGGCAGGAGAAGAAAGTAAAGAAACAGCAAGACAAAAAAAAAAAAAAACAACACACACACAATGAGCAGTAGGTATCTGATTTATGCTGGGCGAATAGATAATAATCATTATGCCCAAATAGAGCCTCTCCTCAGTCACACAGCAAAGAAGCAAAGACATAAAAGTAAGTTGAGAATAAAGCTCTTGACAGGTTGCTAATGGATCGCTGTAGGCCCATCTGTTTCACTGCAAATAGAGAAATGGTGGGGTTTTGATTTGGGTGTTGAAACTGTTACCACTGTCACTGTAAACAATAATTGTCAAACATATTTACCTCGCAATCGCTTTAGCAGATGTTCCGCTTTTTGTTTCAAGCGGCTTTTTTGTGTGTTGTATCTCCCCTCTGCAGACACACCACATGCCCCACCACCACCACCACCACCACTACCACCGCCGCCGCTGCACCCCCAACTAGAATATTGAGCAGGTATTTGCGAGAGGTGCTCCAGGGCACAGAGTGTGAGGGATTGGGCGGGGTGGGGCGGCGGGGGAGAGGGGGGGAGAAGTGAGAGGGGAGGGTGGCTGGAGGAGGGAAGGGGAGAGAGAGAGAGAGAGAGCGAGAGAGAGAAAGGGGGGAGAGAGAAGGAGGGAGGAAGAGATTATCTGGGCCCTTCATCAGTGGCTCAGCCCCCCACCTCCCTCCTCCTCCTCCTGCTCCTGCCCATCGTGGAGCCCTGAGGGCCCGGGGAGGCGGCCCCGTGCCTTGTAGCCATGCAACCTCTTTATCACTCTAATCTGTTAATTGTAGGCGCTCAATTGGCACATGGTGGCTTTTTATTAGAGCCTCCCAACATTAACTAGACAGAGAATGTAGAAAAGCTGTGGCCCTCGTCTCTTCTGTTTTACTCCACCATTGAAAGCAGGAGCATGTATTTAACATTCTTCTTTTAGCAGGAGCCATCGTGGTCTCCCATCCCTCACTCAGCCTTTTAAAATCGGACTCAAAATGAATAAAGTCAACACTCGAATAAACTGTTAAAAAGTGAAAATCAGCTATGCTTTTTAGTATATAAGCTGCAACAAAGAATTAAAAACCCATCAGGCCTGTTCCAAATAAGAGACACAGTGTATGTCTTTCCTGTCTTTCTTCAACCTCTTTATGTTTCCTCCTCACAATGGAGGCTTGGCTCTTTAAAAGGAGCATGAATGCAGAGATGACCCGTTACAGCAGGCAAGTGATCAGCAGATCTGATCTCAGGTGTTCAGATCTCCACCCTCCGCTCCTCCTGCTGCCTTTGTGCAGCTTGCTACAGTGAGCCGATCCCCTCGCCCGGGCCGACTCTGAGGGAGGACCGGTGGAAGGCCAGAGGTCTCCCTCCCTTCCCGTCCGGGCTTGTCTGTGGCGACTGCTCTATTCTCCCCCCGCTGCAATTTCTCTGCCTCCTCCTTTGTTTGTGAGGCTTGTGGTTTGTATCAACGAGACGGCTGAGACGTCCACAGGTCCATTTGAAAAATAAAGGGGTGGATGGAGGGGGGGCTGTCCAGGTGACACAGACATGAATGCGCTCTTCACACACATTCACACAGCGTCAGTGCTTTCTGTGGCCCAAACAGCTTGTGTTTGTTGTCAAAAGACTGATTAGGAAAAGGACCCCTCTCTGCTGGCGCTCCCGAGCCCTCTTAAAAGGTCACCAGCAGCTAAATTCTGATAAATCACTGTGTTTTTCTGTGCAAACATTATTCTCAATATCAGCATTCCACCAAAAAGGATCCGTTAAATGGCCGCGACTAATCGAGGATATAGTCAAATCGCGCGCCTCAAAAGGAGACAGCAATTTTTTATTCAAATTCAAGAAATGCCCTTTTATGTAGATTATGTAAAGAGAAACAAACTACTTGCAAAGAAGTTGAAATTCAAAAGGCGATTTGCATGATTTGCAATTTGTGTAACAGCTCAGAAGTTTGTTTTCCAGTTTCAAAGGTTCACGTGGTGAGCCTGCCGATTGATGCTTTTACATGTTTGATGTCAAAGTAGCAAAGGTGGGGAGGCGTGTTATACTTTCAACAAAGTTTTACCTCATGGATCCCACAGAGAAATGGAGGCCTGCAACTTGGTGACAGAACAATGGAGTGAGCGATTTATGGCCGGCTATTAACAACTCCCACTTTCAGGCCCCCATACTGCAAACAGGTGTTTTACGAGTCCGCCTGCTGTTTATTTCCACCAACGTTCGGAGTTTCCATTTCTGCTCCTGAGCAAAGGTTAAAAAAATGAAACGGCTCAGTAGATGACAGCTTCAGATCACATGGTTTATACTTTCTTCCTGTTTGGTTTCATATTTGACTCAGAGAGAAGGGAAAAAAAAGAAGCCCTGAGAAGAAACAGCAGCTGATGAATATTTATGACTGATCATGGAGGAACCCTTTTTATTGGGTCTTCACCACAGCACATTAAACTGCCATGAAGGGCATAAAAGGCATGACAGTTCCTCAATTGTAAGAGTACAAATTGATTTAAGTATAAACATGTCAGGCTCACAATCATCATCACATCAGTTATGCCACCAAGAAAGCCACCTGATGTCCTGGGCCGCTTTCTTCTCCTGTGTTCAGTCATTTGTGGGAAATAACGAAAACTCAAAACATCCTGGTAGCAAATTGGAGACAAGCAGGAGAAACTTTTGAGAGATGAATGTTTGAGCAAGGGTTTTTGTCCATGTGTTTGTTTTGACTCTGTTACCACAAATGCGTTTGAGACTAATTTTAATTTGCAAAATCAATGCGTCTGTGTTTGGATTTGTGCTTCTCAGACTGGAACGATTTGTGTGTTTGAATGAGAAAGCAGCCGTAAAGCTTTTATCTTGATTCTGCGGCCTGGTCACAAGAACTCCATGCGGCAGACAACAGTGGGTGTGATACAGAGCTAAACTCACCATGAATCTGTCTATTTTGGGTCAATGGTGGCACACTGTGCAGCTGCAGAAATTTCCTCGGCCCTGAACTCCCCGCGATCATATCTGCTCACGCTCGAGAGCACTGGCATCAATTTGAGGATTGACTTCCAGATTCAAGGTATATTTCAGGCACTGATCTCGAGTGACCCGAGTGACTGAGAGAGAGAGCTGATTCAAACGCTAACAGCTGATAATGAGGAGAACAATCGTTAAAGTCAGACAGACAATATGTCAGAGAATTCTCTGTCTCCGTTTTTATTAGGGTATCAATTTTTGTAAAATGGAGCAGGAATCCGTGGGAAAGGAGAGAGAGGATGTGAAGCGTTTCCTGAATGGATACATTTTCAGGTTACGCCAGAAGACAGGGTGTAACTCTGCCAACCTGCATGGAGTGAAACTAATCTAATTCACTTTGAGGAATGTAAGTGGGCCAATGCATACAAGGTGTGAGGCGACGGCCTGTAAACAAAAAACTTGAAGGGCTTAATCAGAAACTGACGCACACACAATATACCTTTTGAAGAGCTAAATATAACCTGAAATTGTTTCCTTAGCTGCTTTAGCAAATTGCAGAGGTTTTACTGTAACACCTGCGTAGGTGAAGACAGATCTTAGGAGTACAATATGTCCTGAAATCCCTAACAAGTCCTGTTGACTGATCGACTTGTTCGCCGGCATTTACTCTGAGGCGCTTCTGCTCTGTGTCTAATTGCTTCAAAAATGTGCTTGCTCTCATAGGAATACTCGTTAGGTGCAAGAGCTCACAATCAGGAGGAGCAGCAAAACAAGCTCATGAAGATCGACATGCTACTGGTTATAGAGGCAAATGTGAAAATGTGTGGGATATTCAAGTCAATTCCTCTTGGTGGAGGCGAAGCGGCACTTTAGCATTACAGCAGGTACAGAAATGGGGCTTAAACATTGTCTATATGTGCATGTGACAGCCGTAAACTAATTGTCTGTGTAGTGAGGCATTAGCTGTTTCCTGTTCTGCTGACAGCTTCGTCACTGGCGGTCAAACTTCGCACTGGGCTGAACATGCCACGCTCCAGACCGCACTCCAGTTAAATAGCTTTTATTGGGTGACTTTTCGCCAGGCTAAATGGGGATACATTTTATTCGTAGTGTTTGGGGAGAGCCTGAGGTGTGTACGGCCAACATAAGTGGAAAGGCTTTGCAACTTAAAGGAGCCCTTACCTTCCGGCACTGTTTTATTACAACTACTGTTTACATCTCCCAATACATCCTAAGTATTTCCATTATTAAGTTTGGACAAATCATTTGCCTGGGGTTCAAGGTAGTATGCCATTGAAACATGATCCTACTGTTGATCTTATTACTGCCAAACCAAACAAGCAGAAATCAATTTCAGCAGGAAAGGTAAAGGAAGAAGGAAAAAAAAAGAGGAGGAAATTAGATCAAAACGATCAGGGGTGGTGGTTGCAGCTGTGGGTGCAGGAGAGAGGTAGGAGGTATATGTGCCATGAGTGTTTGTTCACTGCCCAAACAAGTCGACAAATAGCGAGCGGTAATTTCTAAGGCATTAAAATATTGTACCTCTACACAGAGCTGCTCAGCCCCTCCTGCCCTGGAGGTGAAATCAGACACCTTGGATTACAGTTTTCATCATATTCATCACATACTGTGCTTGGTTTTAAAGTCTCCCTCCACACTGTGACATTACGTTCCAGCTGCTTTGATACTAACGATGCCTCAAGTCTGATTATTTGACAGTTTCAAGGTTTTATACATCAGTTTTTCAATTCATAGGTTGACTTAATAGAGTGTTAATGAAAATACAGATGCTGTTTCGCTGGACTGCACATCCTGTATTTATAATTTGTTGCTGGGAAGAACTTCCATACCAGTGTTCTGAGTTAATTAAACAAATATTGGAGATTAAACTAAATGAAAAGTTTAACTTTGGTCTGAAGTGTTTGCAAGGAGGTTCAATTTTTAGCTTAAAATGTAGTTTTTGCTACCTTTACTCAAAAATCGTCCTAAAAACGAAGACGGCGCGTCGTGCAGTGCAATGCGTCCCACTGGACACTGGTACATTAGTCTGTCCCAGCAGTGGCTTATCCCACGAGAACTTGCACCCCTGGAGAAGAATGAGTGAGAAAAGGATGTGATAAATTAGCCCTGGGAGGAAATGCAAAGCAGAGGTTCTGGCAGCGGGCCACTTGGAACCCCTATAAAACAGCAACATGCACAGTCTTTCTGCTATATTCCTCTCATTTGGGTGGCACTGGAGAGGAGAGCAGAGGAAAGCAGGACGACGCGTTAACACTGTTAATACCAGATGAGTGATGTCATGGAAAAGTTAGCCATGTTTCGCAGCTTCTACCGCCGCCTCCTCCTCCACCCCCTTGTTTGTCCATGCAGGGGATGACAGTTCACAAGCGCGCCTACTAATTGCGCGCAGTATGTGTTTGCGTGCAAATATGCGCACGCACTAATGCAAACAGGCGTGGGTGCTCAAATGCAAAAGAAAAGTCGTGAAATACGTTAACCAGCTTCACTTTTTAAAGATAGCTGAGAGCGCTTGCAGCAGCAGAACCTTTATTTACAGTGCATGTGTGTTTGTGCATGTGTGTGCAGATTTTGGCAGTGGATATTGTCGTGAATATGATCTGCCTATGACAAACATGAACAGACAAGTCTATGTGAGAATTCCATTGCAAACCTATTTCCAAGCTTATTATACTAAATATTACAAAACAAGCAAAGCCATTTGCATTCTGCTTTCACGTGGTTAAACCCATGGTGCAGAGCCTGCTACTAACATATGGCATATTCCTTAAAGATCATACATATTTCAAATATGTTAATATGGCCCCGAATATATGCAGTGTGAGGTTACAAAACGCACATTAGAAAGCCATGAATTAATCTCATGAAAAATGCAAACCTGTCTAATTATTCTTTGGGACAATCATCAATTGCAAAACAGCTTCTCGCATTCAGAAAGACAGAACAAATAGTTGAGGGGGAAAAGCTTGCTTCCCTTCCACATTAGCATTTTTGTGTTAAGCACTGCAGTGTTTTCAGCACTGGTCAGTCATGCAGGCTGATCAAAACCAACCAGAATTCCAAAGGATTGTCGCCCTCTTACATCATGTAGCAGAGACAGTAATGAGTGAAGAAGCTCTTCCTCTCTCTATGTTAATGCTTAGGAATGTGCAGGGGCCCTTAATGCTGCACACAGTTGATTTTCCAGCTTTGCTGCTTTAAATAGCTTTGCGAGTGGGGCCAGGATCACCAGCATGCTCCTGAACATGCATGCTCGCGCGCACACACACACGCACACACACGATCATGAGCATGAGTGCACACACATGCACAGAAAGTTACTTGAGAGTGTGAGCACCATGACATGCAGTCACTGCGTCCCTTTCTGTCCGATTTGCATTATGTATCATGTTTGATACTGTTTGAACCCAAGAGCGCGGACATAAAACAGGTGACACAGCAATGAAAGATAAATTAAAAAACAAGCTACATTCAGCAGCACGCTAATGACTCAACTGCTGTTGCAAGGATAATTCAAACAAACAATTCAGGGCTGATGTTGAAATGCATTGTGTCAATCAAAGGCATGTACTGAATAACAACTCTCTATAGCTGTGGCAACACTAATTGCCTGTTATCTTTGCAGAAAGCTAAGGTCTGGTTTTGATTACATACCGTACTCTGTTCTATATGCACTCTATTGCGGAATTGTCAAGGCAGTCAACCCGTCTGTTTGAATCTGTCACTCACAGCGGTCAGTGAAGATAACGGCCTGTCAGCGCACGCTCCACCGGAAAAACAACAACAACAACAAAAAACTTCTCATGTTCACACCAAACAAAATCATACGGCAGGAAGGTACCTTTAATTTCCAACAACAGGCAACTTTCAGGCGCTTAGGCCTAATACTGTTTATTACGCGGCAGCTAAATAAAACATAGCACCGACTTGTCAAGCTAATGTTTCTCTGTACACTCAAGTCAAAACATATTTATCTTAAAACTTTAAAGAACAGCTGCATTTCATCAAACAGGAGCTTGGCCTTAAAAACAGCGCTCTCACCACTCTTTTACCGCTCACAAATCTAAGAGACGACAGCATTTCTTTGATGCCAGACAACCCAAACGGCAAACATAATACTGTCTGCAAAGTGTGAATATTTGTATCTTTTTTTTTTTTTTGCCTTCCACTTCTCTTTTTTTTATGCCTGCCCTGCTGTCTCCCTGCGTTGTTTTGAAGCGGTGAATAGATTTAAAAGATGCAGGATGACAAGACAAAGAGCCGGGGAATAGCCCCCGGGCGCTTGTGCTTTAAGTCATGCCATTTCCTTGCATGGCAGGCAGCCCTAAATAAGTTACTTATAAGCATTTATTGATGCACAAGTGTGGCATCTGTTCCTAGGCTGCGGTTCTGGATGTAATTAGCTCAGAACCTTACGCACTTCAATCAAGCGACACATTAAGAGATGCAACTCCCCCACACCCCCCTCCCCTTCAATGTTTCTTCCTCATTCCCTCTTTCAATCTCCCTCGCTTGGGTGTTTTACTCATTCACACTGCGCGGAATCCTCCATGCACAGTAATTACTCCACTATAACCTCCATCATCATTATCGTTATCCTCTCCAGCATTCAGCCAGCATAGTGGGGATTGCTTAACTGTAAAGCCGGTGAGGTCCTGCTGGAGTGCGGGGACTTGCTTTGATGACATCACCGGCGATAAAGGGACACTAAACAATCAAATAGGCACATGAAATCAGCCGCTGGTTCAGGCGTGAGCTATTTCACAGAGCCAGATTTGAAACGACCCCTGAAATTCTTCTAATAGGGTTTGTTTCAGCGTGTGCGGATCGCTTTGTTGCCTTGTGTGCGCACACACAGACACACCATGGTGTGTGTTTGTCTCTGTGTGTCCGTGTGCATGTACTTAGGCACGGCGCAAAGAGAAATTAAATTTGATTAATTTCAGACGGATTTTGAAAATATAAACTATTCATTTTGTTACATAGAACACAAGAGAAGGTTTAAACCTAGCCCAGGGGTAGAGCCTTTGTGTTGAGTCTCCTTTGATATTACTGAAGGCTTTTTATTGAGCTCTTGACATGATAGATAAACCATACAGTGGATTGAATGGCCTTCCTCTGCAGCACCCAGTAAATGCCATTTGCCATTAACAATGCTGCAGTGGGGTACATAAACCATTAATATAACCTTTATGACCATGCGGTCTAACTGAGCATGTCTCCTATACGCAGCTCCTCTTCTGATGGACGTGTTAGCTGAGGCCTCCTCTCAATACCACTAAAAGAAGAATTTAATTGCACCAAACAGATGAGATGACAGACATTAGCTTTTTAAAGGCTGTCGTAAAACGGAGGCAGGATGAAAAACATAAGAAGTGGTACACCTATCTCCTGCAAATTCAGCCAATAAAAACTGTATATCACTGCGGAGGGAAGAAATGCTGCTTGTTGTTTCAGTGTGGCCTGACAAAGCCAGCAACCAGTAACAAGGAGTCTGTGACCTGCTGTGAGGGTTTAATTGAGGAGTGCCTCTTCCAGGCCAGGGGTGTGGAGAGGGTGGAGAGCGACGGGCAATCAGTCACAAGATGAGTGGGCCCAGTATAGAGACCTGTGGGGTGCCACAGACCCTCGGCCAGTCCAGCAGGGCCTGGCCATTGATCATCACTGGGGGCCTATCGAGGAAGGGATGTGACTAAAGCAGGGCATGCGTGGAACAATGGTCCATAGTTTGGGCGACGTGCTTAAGCAGCTGGGCGTCAGTGCCTTTAATAGAAGGGGTAGACTCCCTCTATATGGTCCACAAAGCATTGTCTGTTCCCCCCGTCGCACAGAAAAGGTGGTTTTTCTGTGAGGGGCCGTACCCACTGTCATGTGGTGGCTTTTTCCCCCTCAGCCAGCAGTCTCCATCAGCTGAATGGACTTTGTGGCTGACATGGTCTATATGTTTGTGTGTGGATGGAGGGGGGAAGCTGCAAAGAAAGAAAGCAGCCCATTGAGTCACATAGCAAGGGGGAGAACACACACAGCATATCACAAGGGAGCATCTGGTAGGAGGAATGTGTACATGATGTCAAATGATAGTCCAAAGATAGGCCTCCCTTCATAAAAACTGGAGAGGATGATGAAGGGCAGCCCTGACAAGAAGAGTCAAGAGGAAGAGAATCTTGTTTGTGTTGCCTTGTCGGAGAGTTTTCTTAATGGGGCTCGTTGGCAACGCAGTGCAAGATTGGGGAGGTCTTGCCATCTCGTGACACATGAGTAGGAATGTTTCCACGACCAAGTAAACTGTCTGACTCAAATTGTGCGGTTGGCTAGAAGAGCAGACATCACAATAGGTTCTTCCCCTCCCATTCCCTTCGACATCCACACCAAATACGTCTGTCTGGAAAGATAAAAAAGTTTTCAAGAGCATGCGTGCCAATCCACCTTGATCCGTCCCCTGAATGCACACTTACTGTCAGTTAGGCCGAGGCATGTTCAGGCACATGGGAGCTATTAAGAATCCTGCAAACACCTGCTAATGCTGTGCAGTTTGAGTGCGGCTATCAAATCACCACCTGTCCACGCACAGGTACCAGGGAAGATGAGGCCTCATTTCGTGAATGTCTTTAAGTGCACGATAAAATATGTGTGTCTGTTATTAGCTAGCAGGGCAACCATGGAGAGGTTACCCTTTAAGTTCAAGCTGATAAGTTAGGAAAAAGCTTGTGTTCTACAGGGATTAATTAAGCATCATTATATAATTATTACATTGTATAGAGATGTGTCTGGTATTGCTACTGGCACTGTATTCTTTATGTTTATTATTTTTAACGCCTTAAATCTTGTACCTCTCAAACAACAGTTTGGGGCAGGAATTCCATCCATATCGGATGATTCTAAATTTGCATCCAATACCAGAATCATATTAAACAAAACCATGATCTCTCCCTTGACCAAATGTTTTAGTTGGCTAATCTGAATGGACATTAATAATCCACAGACTGACTTTTGAGACTGATCAGTAATGTGTGTAAAACCTGAGCACACGCACATATGCATGCACATCTGTTGTGAGTTTGATCAGGTTGCATGGCTGCCAGACCGCCTTAATATTACCTGTGTTAAAATTAGTTAAGATGTTAAGATTAATAACATTTTATAAAATGTCTCATCAGACAACTAGAAGTGCCAATCTGACAGTCACTCTTGGAGTAAACGGCCGCGGTCCCAGCCACAGAGCTTCACACCAGCCCAAGTGGAAGCGGGAAATAGAGGATCAAGCAGCCATTTATCACGCTCTTGTCAGATCTTGACCTCCTTACCATTAGCAGGCAGATGTCGACCAGCGTTCATATGCACTCTTTGTCTGAGCATTCAGAATAAGACAGGACCACCAATCCATTTGTCTGTAGACACACACACACACAGATGCAGGCACACACATAAACACGCAACATTTGTATGTTGGTGGAGACACAGTCTGGGCAGGGTAGAGTGAATGGTGGTTGTGGGCAAGTCACAGGGGAACACTCAGCTCTGAAACCCCTCGCTGGTTGACCTTTCCACCTTCCTCTTCCAGCGTATCCTTTAGCCTCTCTCTCTCTCTCTCTCTCTCTCTGTCCCTTCAGGTCTGCTGGACGGAGATCTTCCCAAGGGGGTCCTCCTTTCAGCCACCTGACTATTACCTGTGGACTGAGCTGTCACAGTTAGCTACCTGCACAGGGGAGATACAGCACACACACACATTAACGCCCTTTGCGTACAAACACTCTGGTGGTGACACCCTGAGGGAGCGTTGTGGCAGGGGGGAATGAGACTACCAGGGGACCCAGCAGCTCTGGGGAAAGAGAGCATGCCATCAGTCAGGAGCGGGCCATGCGGTGCCTGTGACATGAGCTATAAGGGTAGCACACAAACTATGTCTGAGGGTGATACATTTGGGAACGCTTTGCATGTAATGAGCAATGAGAATGAGCCACAAGGATATTGGGAGTAGTAAGGAAGAATTCTTATGATCTTTGACTATTTTGTAAGATTAAGTAAGCAGTTCAGTGATTAATGATATCTGAAAGAGTTTGGTTTGTCTGATAGCATAAAAAAGAATATAAAACAAATAAAACACAGCAACTTATGAGCAAGGTTATTTCAATGTACTTTTTTTTTTTTTTTCCAAAAACAAAGGCTGGTTATGAATCAATTTATAACATCATAAGTTCATTAAAACCCATTATTTAATGAATGGTGATTCATTAAATATATATTGTGTATATATATATATATATATATATATATATATATATATATATATATGTAGTCTATATAACAAGAAGGCAATACTGACAACAAAGACTTTTTTCTTAAGCCAATTTTGGTAAATGAGCCACCAGTTGGTCTTGAAACAATCTTCCCACCCTAACCCCGATCCTATCCATCATCGTCAGCGCTCCACACATCACTGCCCTTTCCTCTGGTGTGCTAAACCGTGAGCATCAAAAAACTGCTTAGCAGCTAATTTAATAATGCTAAGCATTTGCGTCTGCATTCAGACCCTGTTGCCATGTTTAGTTAAACAAACCTTCATCACCTTCAGTATTCTGACAACAAGGGCTCTGCAAGCATCTCTGCCCCTCAACCCTCGCCCTGTAAAGATGTGACACAGGGCACGTGAGGACTGTGGGGTCATAAGAAAGCCCAAGTGTGTCATTAGCTTGGTTTAGTGCCAGCCAAGGCTAACTCATTAGCTACATCAATGATCTGCCCTGCAGACAGAATCTCCTCTATTTTAAATACATCAGAAATTCACCATGCAGCTAGGTTTTTAAATGATAATTGCATTTCATGGCTTGCTATATCACCTCACGAGGCAGTTCTGGCCACAGTCCTGCTGAGCTACACTTGGTCTGGCTGCGGCAAAGTGGCAGTTGAGGTCTTTTGTTCCAGCTTGTTACGCCCCCGATGTGCCGGCTTTTGCTATCAAGGGAAGTCAGACGTCCTAGGGCCACTGTAACTTTATTAAGCACAATGCCAACCCTATGTAACACCCAAGACAGGGCAGGAGGGAGGTGAGGTGGACAATGCAGACCATTGTTGGCGAGGTTGGAGGACTGGTGTGGAAACCACATGCTCCTTTCTCACACTTATAAGTTGGGGCCGGCATCAGAAAATAACAGCTGATGGGTAATAACAGCAAGAGGCAGCAGGAATTAACAGTTTTGATAAAGAGAGAATGCCACTGTTTTGTGCGTTTAAGTATATCAGTACCCAGTAATATGCTGCATTTCACACATTCATCTGAACTGGCATCATCATTTTTCATCATGGACTGAAAGCGAACAGAGTCACTTATTCTTATGGTTTGTCCTAATTGAGAGGGGCAACATACGTGGACATGTGATCCCTCCATAAATGATCATTTTCCAAACGATTCGATCTGCTGTTGTATAAGATTGAACCCAGTAATTTGTTTAGAATCTGTACTTTCTGTCACATCAAGTTATTTTTACGGAAAAAATGTCCGTGGTTAGCTTGTCAGTGATTAATTAATATTTCTTAGCATTTAGCCTTTTACCCCCCTACTGTTTGAGTTAAATAAATTTGAACATGTAATACATGTCTCATAATTTTGTGATTCTGATAATTCTGTGCAACAACGGGTAAAATGATGTCACACTCTGCACATTTAAGCATCAGTTTGGTTTCAAATGCATCACGTTAAAGTAGTCTGCTGATATTTCTTCTTTTCGCTGTGCATTTGCACAGAAAGAACTTGTTGTTGCAAGTGAGCAGCGTCTTCTCCCTGAGCTGAAAGGTTGTACCCTGGCGCAAAGCACTGACCAGCGGGGTCTCTAGACAGCGGAGGAGCGGGAGACGCAGAAAACAATCTTCTGCTTGTTTCTGCTTTACCTCTTCTGACATGGCCTGACCCCTCCATCGATCTCCTCTCCACACAATGGGCTTCCTCCTGAAGAGTGGACCGTGTGTGTGTGTGTGTGTGTGTGTGTGTCTCCTCTTTCCTGACAACATATTTTGTTCTTACCAACATGCCCAGAACTCTCCAGGACAAGTCTCCAAGGTGTTTTCCAGAAAGGCTGATTCTGATGTTCAGAAAATGTTACTACAGCACAGAAGTTGTACTAACATGCTGATATATTCTTTCATACTGAAACTATAAATGTTAAATGGTGGACACACATACAACATTTCCTTATCTTAAATATACCTGTATAGTTTTCTAAGCTGCAGTGACCAGTAGTTATCACCTGAGATGCTTCTTTTCTGTGATTTTCAGGAGTACTTACCCATTTCCCAGCAGAGAGAGCAGGTTTGTGTTTATGCTTGTCAACATCAATGACAAAAAGCAAGTTGAATCATCTTACCACACACGCATGCTCATGCACACACTCATACGGGTTTGTACGCATGCAAACGCTGCCCACTCGTCTTATCTTCCACTGCTTGTTAGAAGTAAATACAGTACAGTGAGTAAACCAGGACCCCTGCCAAAAACGAGACAAAAAAAAAAAAAAACGGAAGAGAGGAAGAAGATAAAATGCAACTGAGAGAGAGAGATGGAGGGATGGAGGGATGGAGGGGGAGCTGTTTGGGCCTCGAAAGTGACTTGAGATAAAAATAACTAGTCACACGACACAGAGCAGATCTGGGCGCTGTTTCTCTTGCCCCGGGGCTCGGCCTGCCCAGCCACCACTGCGAGAGCGAGGGCAGGGTGAAAGAGAGGAGGGATGAAGAGGTGATGGGAAAAAAATGAGAAAGGGATTGGAGGACGGATGGATGGATGGATGAAGGACTAGATAGACTGAACCGGGGAGATGATGGTGGTAAGGGGCAAAAATCTGTAACGCTCACAGAGGGAGCAAGAAAAAGGAAAAAAATGTACTGGGGTGATCGGAAGGGTAGAGGGAAGATGGGAAAAAGTGTGTGAGGACAAGGGGACAAAAAGAAAGAATGATAGAGGAAATGAAGGGCTGGAAAGCATAGAAGACAGGAGGAGGACAGGAAAGGATTGTGAGAAGTAAAAAGACAAGTTGTGTTTGATGTATGGGCTTTTGCTTACTATTGTGAGTCCCCCTGCACATGCTGCAGGCGAAACAAAAATCTTTTGTGATTAATTGGAAAAAGTGGACTATTATGGACTGGCTGCACAAAAGCCGGTGCATACAGTAATATAAATACTAAATGAGCACCACACAATACGATGCAAAAAGCTGCAAAGGGAGTGAAAAACAAGGCAGGAGTGTTCAAAGCTCTTAATGTGTATTCAACTGAACTTATGCATTATGTATGGCTCTTACTCTTCATCTTTGGGAGAGAGTTTTGTAGTTTTGCTTATGTTGTTAACACGCATAATATGGAGGAGTCTGTGGGTTAGCTTGTGGTTTCTGAAAAGAATCTGGACCAAATTCTACCTTGTGGGAGCTTATTTGTAATCCAAAATTTATGTTATATATCCGAACACTTTTAAAATGACGACTTTGCTGCATTTAAAGGGTCAGTTCACTGAAAAAAAAAACAAAAAACAACATAGTGTTGTTTTTTGCCCACAGACTTATCCAATACAATGGAATTGAATGATATTTAGTTTATGGTGCTTGAATGTTGTCATAACACAATATAAGACATCACTGCCAAACATTCCTGGCTAGTGCATTTCATACATTTCTTGCCAAATAAGACTGAAACTATCTGCATGGCCAGCTATCACCATAGGAAGTAAGTGGGAAAATATGCTTTTTGGTATTTGAAGTGACCTTTTAAATAATCCTATGTAAATAAACCTTGTGACATATTCGGCGTCTCCCACAGTGCAGTTTCTGGCAGATGTCTTTGGGAACATTTCCGCCAGCTAATGTATTTTAAATCCAGACATCGGTCGGAACCGTCTGTGTCCTGACCTCTAAGGACGTCCCACACAGCCAACCTGAGGAACAGTCCGAACACCTCCATCACTGAAGGGGAGCCTGTTTTAAAGTCCGTGGATAACAAGCAGCTGGAGCGAAACGTCTATGGTCCCGCCCCTGCCACAACGTAAAACTTTATTTTTCTCTGTCAATGTGCGACTGACTGACAACAGTGTGTTTCCATCCTGGCACCATATGCCCTCCATGCTGCTTAACAACCTCGTCAGTGGAATCTGCAAAAGACCATAAAAAATAGGCGACCACGGATAACGCCTGATGGCCATTCTTGGCATCAGGAGGGGGGTCCCCTCCTCCTGAAGCAGGGCTAATTAACCGACAGGCTTATCTAATGATACCCCTATCTCTCTCTTTCTGTCTATCTCGCTCTCTCTCAGCCCGGGCCCCCCTTAGACACTTCTCCCTGCATGCTGACATTGTTTTCTATTATTATTCAGGCACCGATGCCTCGGTAAGTAGTAAAAAGCCTGTTGACCATTCAGTGGCCAGTGGAGAAGAGAGCTGGGGCTGCAGATAATTAAAAGTTCCCCAGGTCTCAGACCCTCAGGGGTTAAAAGGAGGGGAGGAGCCGGGGGTTTGAGGGCCTGAAACAGGGGCCCTCAGCGATAGTGATGTACTAGTCGCTCTTTTGGGTTGCAGCAGCAGTACCGCAGATCTGAGAGTCAATCCTACAAAAAATGGGGCCCAATTTGTCCCCAACCCTGTATTGACAATATGCTAAACTCTGAAGTTTAGTTTCTGTGCTTATAATTTCTATATTTGAACACATGGAGGGGGAACTTCACAGTTAGCGCCAGTAGTGATAACAACTGTGGTTGACACAGACAAAAACTCCCCAAAATGCAGAACAATTTGCAGAAAATTGAAGGAAAAAGACATCACAGCCACAGTGAAACAAAATGCCAGTGATGTTTGCAGATAGATATCCCCTAAACAAAATGAAAAAAAAAAAAACAAAGCAAAACATTACAGATCTCATGGATTATCAGTTCTGCACCTGAAACCCTCTGGTTCTCGCCAGCTTTGGGCTAATGTGCATATCACTTATCTTTTACACCCTGATATTGTTAATCTGGCTGTGGCTCTAACGTGAAAATTAAATATTTTTCTTTTGGATCTGAATGCTTCTTTCATTTGCACAATGTGCTTTGTATTTCTTTGTGTATGTTTTTCTTTTATACTGAAATTTTGTGACGTCTGAGCGTCCCCTCAGAGGTCTCTTATTAAGGTAATTTCACATTGCATATTTATTGTACATTACAACCAATACAACGTTTGTCCTTCGCGTTTTTTGAACAATATCCTCAATAATAACGTCACCCACCCAGCCCAGCACAGTGAAGTCACAGTGAAGCACCGACTGTGGCCACAGAGCCCCTCTTCTCCGATCGATCAGCTGATTAACGCTCATTACTGATTGGCTCTGAGCTGATTGCATCCCATCATCAAGAAATCACCTCTCGCCCCAAGGCATGTGTATGTGTGTGTGCGTGTGTGAGTGCATGTGATGGGGGCTGTCACAGCTCACTCGATTACTGGGAGGTGAGGGTGTGTGTGTGTGTGTGTGTGTGTGTGTGGGGGGGGGGGGGTTGACCATCTCAACACACACACATAAATGCACACGCTATCCAGGGTCAAAGAGGTGTAAACAGAGGGCCAGAAATCATACTGCATGAGGGAGATTTTTTTTTTTTGCAACAATCTCCATTGGCCGGCCACTCTTCTACCCTCCCTCCCTCCCTTTTCTTCCCGCCCTCCTTCCCCTCCTCCTTTTTTTGGAGGCAGATTTGAGCTGGGTCAAGCAGAAACGCTAGCCCAGTTTCCGCTGCTATGGCCGATAAGGCATTGTACCTTGGCCCAGTAAACAATGGGATGCCATCTGTCCATTAGTGAGAGCACAGCGTGAGAAGAGAGAGAGAGAGAGAGAGAGAGAGAGAGAGAGAGAGAGAGAGAGAGAGAGAGGACCCATTAGTGGGTCCAACGTGAGGGCGGCTTGAAAGACATGAATGGGAGAGCTCCTTGGCGAGGGGTCAAGCAAGTTGATGTAGCGTTTGGTTGCTGAAGAATGAGAAACTTTTTCCATAAAAGCATTTGATGCCTTTTAGCCATGATTCCCCCAGACACTCATTTTGATGAAAAAATTAACAATAAAAACCAAAAAAATGATTTGTCATGAACTCCAAGAGGGTCTCAACATGAAAATAACTTTGGCATCAAGATCTAACTCAAAAGTTTCAGCATGAATTTGGTCCTAAAGTTGACCAAAACCCATTCATAAATAATAACTCATAATATCACAACCCCGGGCCTCTGAGGCTTACTCAGCTAAAGAGGTGAACACAAAGATGGCCTGGGGCGATGCATGTCTGCCTCCGGCCACGACCCCAGAAACACCACTGCAAAATATCCCCAGAGGGTCAATTATAGCTGTAACTAACATTCAAATGGAAAATCAGCCTTAAAGCTCTTCCATCGCAATAACACCAGACACATCAAAATAAGTCTCACGGTACTCCAATGAGAGACACTGCCATCAGTCATGTGATTCTTTTGTGATTTAGACATTGCATATGTGTGGCTGGGATCAAAAGCCTCGTGGTGTGGGAGTGCATTATGTAAACTGACTGAGTGGGTTGTAAATGAGCACATTTCAAACATTTCAGGGCTAAAAGAACAAAAATACATACATAAACTCTTGCATTTGCAGGAAAATGTGCGTTCTTTTGTCACAATCCTCAATACCTTTTTCCAAACGTTTTAAAAGACAGAAATGTATCTTTTCTGTTTTAAAAGGTTTTTTTCCCATAATAATGTGAGGCCTTATGTTTAGACCCCGCTCACCGGTCTCTCCATCTTCTTATCCCCTTCCTCTGTCTCCCTCTGTCTGTACCCATCGTTTGCCTTCCTCTTCCCTTCTATCCACAGACATTTCTGTCTCACTCCCTTCCCTCTCTCTCTCTCTCTCTCTCTCACACACACACACACACACACACCCAGGGAACTGCTAGAAGTGGAAGCTTCAGAGCTTCTCATCAGAGCGAAGGAGTAACGGGTACAAATGTCTGCTCTTTAGATGACACTGTGCGGTGCAGTCCTGGCACTCCAGGGACACTGTGAACGTGCTGCAAAAGGAACTGATCTGAAAACTGTTCTGTGTGACTGTGAGACTTTGAGAGAGTGTAGTGTGTCGCTTTGAGTGTGCCAGTACACTCACGCATGTGATAGACGTCTTCAAGTATGTTGGTGTAACCGTATGTGTTTGTACACACGTGCACGAACTTCTGTGCATGTGTGTGCATGCTTTTTTTTGTGCCTCGGACTGACTGTGGGGGGCCTCACACACATCTCAGTTCCATCCCTTAGGCAAAGAAGTCCTTCCAGAGTGTTTTCACTAAACAACCTATTTCTCTCTTAGGTTGTAACTCTCCCCAAAAAGTGTTGTTTTCTGCTGCTAAAATCTGACAGGGTGTAGTACATGCTTGAATCATGGCACACCTTGACAAGCCAGCGGTTGATTGAGCAGAACTGTATGAATGTTAAGCAGTGTGGCACTGTGGAGGAGCACATAAGCTCAGCTAACAATCCACACATACATGGATATGTTAAAAGGGTCACATGGCTTGGAATCAAATTTAAAGAACAACACAATTTGATCAGAAAACACAAAAAGTACTGTCTAGACTGGATTTTGTGACTGAAAAGCCACCACAGCTGCATGAACCCTACTTTCTGTCAATGTAAAGCAACACGAGTCATGCTAGTTACTCAAGCAGGATGTGCAGAACTTCAGAGAGAAAGAGACAGAGAGGGGGAGAAATATGTGCTGGGAGTAAGACTGAAAAAGACAGAGTGACAGAGGAAGGGGGAGAGAGGGAGAGCCTGAGGGAGGATGGGGAAGGAGGGGGAGGTGGAGGGCTACCTGCTGCGAAACTTCAAAGTCCAACCTGTCACCTACATTATTTGACCTTTCACCCTCTACAAAACCCATCATCATATTATTGTCCCAGTGTGTTGTATGTCTGAACCAGTTTCTGGTTAAAAAAAAAAGGTTTCTGAGGAAAATGAAATGATACCAAAGACTTAGGAGAGGACAAGAAGAGGACAGAATCTGGGATTTGAAGCTGTGTCTCATCTCTCTATAGATTTACATTTCTTTATCTCTTTCTCCCTCTCGCTCTGGCCTTCTCTTTTGCTCTATTTTCTCTCCCTCAATCTCCTTCTATCTATCTTCTAGTGATGGTGGTAAAGAGAAGATGCCTTAAAATGATTAGAGTTAAATAAACGGCGGTGGGGCCTCGGGGCCCGGAGGCAGAACTGATGTGAAATCAGATGCTATCAGCCAGGTGAAGCCAGGCTCACCTGGCTCCACAACAACAACATGAATAATTGCCGTGCACGCCGCTAAATTATCAGGATTTACATACATTCTTCTTAAAACCAGGACAGGGACCGAGTAACCCAGAAAGCGTGAGAAAAATTCACAGAGGCAGCTCAACTTGCTTTCAACTCCCTCCGAACCTGCCACTGCCACACGCAAACCCTGACATTTACAAAAAAAAAAACAAAAAAACCACACTATCAGCGGTGATCTGAAGTTTTCAGCCGGCTTATCAGTGCAAACAACATGCGGACAGATTACCATAATTGAAAACGATCAATCTGCTGCAAAGCTCTATTTTTCTCGAGCTCAGTTTGCCGTAGAGATATTCAGATTGCTGATAATAGAGCAACAAAAGGCTGCAGAGCTGTTTAGACATTTAAGAACATCAGGATACAGCAAAGGCAACTGGGGTGCTCCCGTGTAAGCAGGCAAATTTGTACAACGCAGACTGGAAAATGGCAAAGCATTCGTACGTGTGCCTGAAAGAATAAACACATATGAAGCCTCTCAGAGTGCTTTAAAACATATACTTGTATTAAAGAAGACACACACATTTAAAAATATAACAGCTTTAAAATCCTTCACAAAACCATAGAAGTTCTCCTGTTTGTATGTTTGTTTAAACAGTTTTTATAAGAAGGCAATCACTGATGATGTCTGACGTCCTGCCTGGGTTGTCATCTATCGACTTGTGTGTGCGTGTGTGTGTGTTGTGTGTATGTCTGAGGTCACGCCTGGATGGCTATCTATCTTTTTGTGTTACAGCGCCTCAGGGGAAATACTGAAATCTGATAAGCCAAGCAGGAGCGTAAATACCTGGCTACTTTAACATCACTGCAAAGAGGACACACCTCGACGTGTGCGTCTGTGTAAAGGTGTGCGTGTGCATGAGTGTTAATCTTTATAATTTCCTGTGTCAGCGGCACTTTGCACCAAAACCCGGGGCATACGTCTGTCCGGGCAGCGTGTGCACGACAGAAAGAAGTGAGAAAGAGATGTGGGAGACGTGACTTGATCTTGTTAGTGTCGTCTTTTGTTCATTGGGTGATACTTATCAGCAGCAGCACACCTGCCACAAACAGCATGTGCACAATATCTCTCTATCAGTAATGCTACTATATATGCTGCAACTACATTCTCAGCGTCTAACTAATGAGCTAATCTCAGTTCCCACTTTTCAAAACACAAACAGAGCAGAAACCTTTCAGTCTTTGAGACAGTGACGCATGCACACGTGTAAGGCACATGTATGATTTTTCGAATATAACGTCATTGCCTTAATTTTACGGTCGACAGTCAAGCGTCACATCATGCATAACACGTCGCATGTTCGATTTGCTGGGTCGCCGGTTGCTCTAAAACATGTGCTCTGCTGAAGCGACTGAATCCCACTATCTCACATCATCCACTGTGATCTAATGCGTCTGTGTGTGTCTCTGCGTATTTCCACTGCAAAGCGGACACAATGCGTAGCTCACGGTAAAGTTTTGACACTTCGCGAGCCTCTTCGCGCTTCACCGAGGCCTCACGTCTTAGTAAAGCAAACATGTGGCACAGGGTTTCTAGCATGAAACCACACTGGGGCGGGTTGCTGTATTTCGGTGGCAGTGAATGAGAAGTGCTCATTATTCTTTTCCAACAACTCGCTGCCTTCGCGAAGACTCCTCCAACTCCTCCAACTCCAGACTGCTCCAGCAGATCCGTTCAGCGGTGGATAGGGCATGACTGGTTATACTGGGCAGCTCTCCAGTGGGAGCTGGAGTGCAATCTTTCCACGGGCTATTGCTATGAATGAAATAAAAAAAATCTTAGTCAGCTATGCAGCTTATATAAACAAACAATATTTATTGCTGACAGTACAAAGTAGACTGGTATTTCATTCTCTTACATAGATAGCTCTGAAATAGTCTGCGTGCACGCAATTTCTGCAGACCTGCAGCAGCACACACGTGTGTATGACGGTGTGTGTCTGATTGTGTGTCCGGGAAGTAAAATCCAGTGCCTTTTGTTTATCCCCTGCTAAGTGTCTAAATCCAGGGGAGCAGGCTCGGGCAGGCTCTTAAGAAGGAGACCTTTCTCATTCAATCATCATTGGCCGCTTTGATGTGTGACCCCTGCTCCTTGCGCTGGAAGAGGAGAAAATGAACAGCTAGGTGAGTTCAGACGGCCTCACTGTGGGCCACATGTAAGCGCACACAAAAACATATACATACATACATCCATGCACGTTATATATATGTATACAAACGAGCGCTCATACTGTCCCACGGACGCATATGTGAGTAATCACACACGTATAGGCACACACATGGCTCTGGCTGGCACACTCTTGAAAGATAAATCCTGTTTTTATATTTGCAGTCAGATGGTTTATCAGCCTGGGAATCATCTGGGTTTTTAATTGTTTTAAATCACAGCCACAAACATTAGTCAAACGAGGGCAGGAGATAATTTCTGGTTCAAATCACCCCCAAACTATTTAAATGAAAAACTCCTGGTTGGTTTAACAAATAAAGATAATGAACAAACCCTTGGCTGAAATAAGCCTCAGTCGCACCTTTGACTCTGTGTCATTTAGAATCAGCCCTGGCTCCATTTTGCAGAAGTCTTAGTGTCTCACTCCACAATCCAGTTTTACCTGGTTCTCTGACCCCTCTCAGGTCAAAAAGTCAAATGGTTCCTGCATGAAAAAGCAGGAATTATCCTCTAAACCCTCTTTCAAAGCTGCAGTCATCAGTTTCTATCCAACAACTAAATGCTTCTATTCTTCTCTAAGACGCGTAGATGCAGATTGGGTTTGGAGACATTAACGTAGAGCTGAGGAGGAGGATTTGAAGGGGGGGCGCCTTTGCCTCCCTCTGTCTCTTTCTTTGCTACCTGACTCAGGCAGATGGGACCCGAGTATTACTGCGGCACTTGAGCGTGCGATGATGCTGATCCACTCAGAATGTGAACCCGACCTGCACCTTTCACACCCAAAGGCAGCATCCTCCCCTTTCGAGCCAATCCCATGACACATTCGCACGCTAAAGCCTTGCCATAATCTACCTTGGCGCTGTCTTAGACGACGGCTATGTCTAAGAGCGTTCGGTGCCCTCGACCCCCCGTCATCAACTTTGTCATCTTTTTGAGCTGACAGCTTTAAAGCACCCGCCTAATCACGCCCGCCCATAAACCCCCACCTGGCCCGCTCTGGACCGAATCACGTGCGTGCCAAGTGTGCCTCTCCTTGCCGTTGCAAGCTGTGTCTTATGTATCAGCATTACTGGGGATTTAGGAAAGAACTCGGGGATGCCAGCGCACTTGATGTTGTTACGGAAACACATGTGGATAGTCCATGTGGCAAAGAGACACCGCTGACTTTTGTTTACATCTCCGCAGATGCCGTGAGGAACAATGAGGATGTATTAAAACCACATTGTCGATACATGCGAATGTCTGGCATGAATCGGGGAGGATATTTTCAATCCTTACTTTGTGTTTGCTTTTTACCCCTGCATCTTTTTTTTTTTTTTTAATGATTCCCATGTCTGGCCCCACATAAAGCACTGGAACTACTTTTCTGTTGAAAACCTTAACTGCACAGTACTATTTAAGGGCATTTAGTGGTTTGTGGCAACTGACTCTAAATTGCAAAAACATTTGCACGGCAATACTCCCTCGCCTCGGAAAGTAGTTTCTAGATCAGGGTTTTATTGTGTTTGTTGATGACTGCCGTCTTTTTATGTGTTTTGCTCCATTGCTTCACTCCCTGTCCATTTTGGAGGAAAAAACAAAGGGAGGGGGGAAAAAAACCCATTCCACTTGTTAATTCGCTGATCTCACCAACAATCGATTGAGATGCGTTTGTCACTGTTACGGCGGATTGAATGGCCCAAAAAAGAACATGGAGGCAGTAAAAGCAAGGAGGGTTTAATCTGAAGTTGTGAATGACAATATTGATTTGCCTTTTCTTTTTTTGACAGGCAGGATAGCGACTCAGAATCAAAGGTAATGGGGACCAGAACTGTCACAACATGCTGTTTTTCTCTTCTCTCCTCTGTCTGTAGCTGCTTTTTCTCCCGTCTGTGGTGTGATATATTTTCAATAGCACATTTATTGTTATCAAGAGGAGAGACTGTATGTCAGGGACTGGTAGCTGTTCAATATCCTGTGCTATAAGTTGTGTGTGCAAGAGAAAGAGAAAGTCATTTTTCGGGGATTAAATTCTGCTCATCAGCATTTTATCACTCTTAAATCATAGTGTAATAACAACGATGGTACCCATATAACATAGCATCTACTAAAAGTCTACTGTCGATTTCCCATCTTACTGTAGATCTAATGCAAATGGATCACAATAATCAATAAACTTTAAATGTTACCCAAGCCTACGCTAACAACTGGCATTAACTTTAATTCTAATGCACACAAGTGTCGAAGCAGAACAGAGCTCCGTGGAGCCGGCAACAGAAGGAAGCTCATCTCTGTGAGTGAGAGTGAAGGTATTTGCCTTTAGAGGGCCTTGTGGACACATTAAGGCCTATTTGCATGTCCATAACGCCAACAGAGAACCCCATCTCTGCACTTCGGCTCAGTGGAGCCGTAGTTTTAAATATTGCAGGGAAGCAGAGCATTGAAAGCTGCCTGACTCTTTTACGGAACGAGTAATGAGTCCCCACGATAGCTTGTTTTGGATGATTTAAAACACTGTATTAACTGTCCACATGAGGTTTCTTTGCAGTTCTTCTCTTGAAAGAAATCATTGCCTCTGATAGTGGTTTAGAAACTAGTATATACACACATGTATATATCGATAGATATATATCTATAGATATGTATGTATGTATGTTTGTATGTAGGCCTTTTGAAGACAAATGTTCCAAATTCCCCCGTTTTGAAAGTTTAGCAGGAATTCAAGGCTAAAAAGACTTAACTGATCTCAGTGTGGAATCTCTGACTCTTGTTTACACAATTATGCAAAATTATGGCCTTTCTTGACCATTGGCTGAGCCCCTCCCCTGTCGCTTTTTAGAAAAATGTTACCTTTTTTTTTCCTCTTTTGTCCTCACCACCACAATTAAGGGCCACGACTCTGAATAACAAAACAGGGGCCCCTCCTTGCAAGGTAGCCTGAGGTTGTGTTTACACTCCAGGACATCAAAGGCATTGCTGAACTTTTCCAAGCCCCTCCTGCTCAGGTAGTAATCCCAAAGTATAATCTCTTTAAAAACTGTAAAACCCATTAGAGTGACACCATCTAAATCCTCACAGAGAAAGAGGGAGCAGCAGAAGGAGCTGGAAAGTGAACTTTGAGGGCCTCTGAAATGCGACAGACGCCTATCAAGCGCATTTCTAAACGTGGCGAGGAAGAGGAGAGATGGCGTGTTTACTCTCAAAATTTCCTGGGATATATTTGCGATAATTGGCGAGATGGATGGTTGCTTCCTGAGCAAACATGCTATAGGTGGTTTAAACAACATAATGTGTGTTTACAGAGGAGATGTAATGGTGTTAATTTGGCCTAACTGACTCTAAAACAACAGCCAAGCTAGTTAAACAAACAAATCTCCTTAGCTGCCCTGCCTTTAGGGGGATTCACAACATAATTCAAACTCAAATAAATATTGTAAAATGCCACCATCCTATGTATTTGGGCTAGAAGTGTTTATCTTCGCTATCTTACAACATTTGAATAAGACAGTTATTACAATAGTTGTGCTAAATTAGACCTACATGTTGAATAGTCCTTGTCCAGAACATTTCCTGGCCCTCTGTGGGCCAAAGAGGTCAGCCGTTTGAACATGATGTCATGGACATGCAAAGCCCCTCACATCTTGTCTTCCTCCACCCTCCCGCCGCCCCCTCCCTCTTGTTGTGTTATTCCTTCTCCTTCACTCACTTCCTTTAACCTCTTCTCTCCTTTTCTTATTCTGCCTCCCTCTCCTCCTCACACACGCACTCAACCTCACCTTTACACCCATTACACCTTACACACAAACACACACTCGCTCACACACACAGACACTGTCCAATCATCCACTCCACATGCAGCGAGCAACTTTCTAAAAGCCATAAATCCTGCAGTGAAGAAATATTCCATTTCTACGGCCCCTTGCTGTGTAGCGTCCCCTGGCCCGGGCTCGGCCGTGCCATATCACAATCAATTCCATAAGCTAAACCGGGGTGTAAGGTGCTGTATGAAGGTCAGACAACCCACTTTGACTGCCTTCTGAGCGTGAAGCACTTACCCTCCACACCATGTCCAAACTAGCTGCCAAGCGAAACCTTAATATACCACCTTCCAGCACTGTAACTCTCCCCTTGGGTTCACCCAGCACAGGTCTTTGAATGCCAGATCCTGAAAGCAGATACATTTATGTATTGATTTTTATTTTGTGTATCATTAAATTTGACCTTTTTAGTGCCAAACAATTACAGGATCCAGCAGAATTTTATTCATCAGGGTGAAAGCGCCTTACACCACGGCAGACTAATGAAATGATTTTAGGTGGGTTAGCAGCTGCTTAAGGCAGGGTGACCCACCCCATTTATTCACTCGTAAGGGAAACTCTGGGATACGTTATTGCCTTTAGATGAGGAATTAATTTACAAAAGACATTGTTGAATAATAAATGACTGGAAAATTACATTTTATTGCAGGTCTTCAAACTTTTTTATGTAGCCGTGGTCAGGAGGATAAAATCAACAGAATAGGAATGTGTGTAATTTTGACCCGCTGGTTACAGTATTCGGTGAAAGGTCAACATTATCCTCTATTTTTGAGCTTTATTCCCTTTATTTTTACTATCCCTCCTCATTTTGCTCTCTCACTGCTGTATATCTGCTGTTTCTCTCTTTTCACTACTTTCCTCTGGACCCTCAACTTCGCCACCCCTCTGTTCTACCCACCTGTCTGCATCTCTTTCCAACCCTGTCCCAGCCTGCTTCCCCTCTGCAGCACAACACTATGCGATGGAGAGAAGCACTGTTTACCTCCATGTTCCTGATTAAACCAAGCCACAGAGAAAGAGACAGAGAGTATTTTATTTAATGAGCGTGACGAACGCAAAGGTGTTCTCGTAAATCATCACATGGTTTACAAACTCAATAAGTAAGGGCTTCCTGCCTGAGCCAGGCAGGCCAGCGCACACCTAAATTATTAACGAAGCTGGGGGCCCCCAGAGGCACAACTTTGATGATGTTATAAACAGGGGAGAGGACAAGGTGCCTTCTCAGCAAAAGATTACAGGACCTCCCACCCCCCACCCCCCAAATCCCAGACCTCCACGCACTCGCTCCTAATTACCCACCTCCAATGGTGAGAGGGAGAGGTAGAGATGGAGAGGGGGGGGGGGGCAGCATCTAAATAAACTTGACACATTCCTTCCCTCCACATTGGTCTGTAAACTAATTGAGACCGTACACTCAGTGGTGCTTGTGCATGCATGTGGGCAACCCAGACTTCCTGCGCTCGTATTAAGGAATAAAAAATGCATCCACCTTATTTTTTTTCTCTCCACAGATCTGTATATATTTGTAAATCATGAATATGCTAATGAGGAGTGTGTTCATGCAAACTGCAGCCAGGCACCCAAGACGATCGCACCAAGTTCCTCTGCCAGAATTTTCTTTCGTTCCTCATAGGATAAATTTGTCTCTGGGCAATACTCCATTTTTAAATCCAAATTCATCAAGCTTTGATAATAGCTGATGCAGCATTTCAGTGGGTTAGGTCGGGGAAAATGGTGGAAGAGGATACGGAGATGAGAAGTGTAGGTACAGATAGGGAGGGGGGGGGCAACTGTTGGTTAGGAAATACGCTGACCAAGTTGAGGTAATGAAATGTGAGAGAAGCTGCAGACTTTCCTGCAGGGATAGAAATGGAGAAAGTGCATGGATTTAGGAAGTAAAAGAAAGAAAGCGATAAAAAATTGGAAAACCTTTTGGAATAATTAAAATCAACATGCTGAAACACCTGATGCATACATCAACATGCAGTTGTTTTAACACACAGGATGAAAACGTAAATGCAAAATAGTCTGGTCTGCATACATTGGTTTCTTGTGTTGTCCTCCTAAAAACAGCTGCCATCTTTGTAGGCCCAGTTGCACGACGATGTTAGTAAACTCAAAAGCGAGCAGCGAAGTCTCTGGTGAGGACGAGATGAAGAGGTATGATTTCCCCAGTGCAAACATGCTCCAAATTAAAAAACCAAAAAGAGGTCCCCAGTGTCTTCGCTCTACATCTGATGGCAAGTCAGATGAATTTGTCATTGAGCAGATAATAATTTAGATTTCAAACCGACTGCTGGCTTGCAATAAGGTCCCACACAATGCTCATGTTTGTGTGAAGAGGTGGAGAGCAGCTGCAAAGCTGGTGGAGCAAAAGACTGGGTAAAATGACGTAGTTGTAAGTCAAACATGAACATAACAGCATTACAGGTTGCACACAGAGATTTTGTTTGATGCAGTATCTTTATCTGAAAAAACATAAGGTGGCCCTGCAGGATCAAGTTGCAGCAAAGCCCATTCGTCTGTCTCCTCAGCTTTCCTGCTACTTCACTAAAGAAAGGGGGGATTGGTCCCTAACGTTTGACTTTTAAAAGGTTAAAAAAATTAAGTCTTTTTTCTAATATTTAATGTAGTAAGAGATCTGTGCGAAATCTCCTTTCAGAACAATTGTATTGGGTTGGTTGTTGGGAAATAACTGAAACCCTGGATTCAAAGTAAATCACAGCACTTGATGACATAATAGCTTGACACTGAACAATGTTGATTCATGAATGCCAAAGGATCCAAGGGTGGAATTTACTGTACCCGTGAGGCAGCGGCGCATAAATCACACTGAAGCAGAATCAGATTTCATTGTGCTTTTCAATTTGATTACTGTGTGGAAGTGCTAAATACAAAAACACTGCTGGCACAGCCGCAAAATCGGGCTTGTTGTCAGTAAAAATAATCAGCAAATAAATCAGCATGTGTTTGATAACGGTAATGACTCTGATTTTCACTCTCTCTCCTCCTCCATCCCTCTCACTGTTCTGATATGTCTGTCTTTCAAAGTCCTCTTTCACCTCGGTACAAACTGGTGAGTGTTGGGATGGAAGCAAATGCAAACAGAGACACAACATGCCCGCACCCGAATAAAATGGACAAATATGGGACCCTGTGTGACAAAAAGGCACTGGCACACGTGTTGGAACGGAACAGAATTAGTCTTTCTGACTGTCTCATGTGACAAGTTCAAGATCAGAGACAGCGAGCAAAGGCTCTCCGCTCAAAAGCCGATGCCATTTTCCCTCCTGCGTCGTCCATCTGTGGGAGTCTGTGGCGGCGGTCGCTGCTCGACACAGGGCCATCTGTGAGGGGGGAGTCAACCACGCACCGAGCCTTTCGAAAAACGCACAGAGCGTGCTTTCATACGTTTCTCATCACGGTCAAGCAGAAAATCGAGAAAATCGTGTCAAAGAGGAGACGCTTCCCAACCTCTGGTCTCGAACTGTGGCCGAGCAGGGGAAGTCATGGTCATACACGTGGCCTGATCGCTGCACAGCTCTGGGAATCCAAAAAAACACAGACGCCCCAAGGGGCTTTGGTGGCATACGAAAGTCTCTGTCTGTCTGTTCTCCCCTCTCCTTTCTTCTCGAAAATAAGCGTGGCTCTTGCATAATGGCATCAGATCAGATGACTGGCGGTGAAGTAAACATCTCGGCCTGTCTCCTACTTTGCGTGTTGCCCCTTTTTTTCACGCTTCCACACTTTTCTGATTTTCTCGGGCCAAACTGTGTGAACTCCATCCCCTCCTGTGGTTGTGTGCTCTAATCGCGACTGAACAATTCCGCTCTGTGTGTCTACATGTGCGTATGAATTTGTGTCGTCACATTTGCGCCGTGCGTTTGCCCATGTGCCTTTAAAAAGAGGCTTCAGTTCAACCTCACGCGCAAGAACGTTCCACATTCATCACCAGTGGTTGTAATGACTTCTAAATGACAGATAATGTGGGATAATTTGAGAAAAACTGAATGATTGGAGCAAAAGCGCACTTGTTTCTGTTTTCTCGGGTGCATGTTGCAGAGGTTATGATTAACCCCCGAGACGTGCATCCTCAAGTCAAGACAATCCCACTACAATAAGTCATCTGTTGAATTCCAAAATGAGGTTGATGACACAGATGCTAAAGTATGCACTCTGGGAGGGAAGTGATGTCACCGCTGCCTACTAAAACTGTATCTGTTCAAATCAAATTAGATCTACGGCGCCCTGGCACATTCAATTACCCGAAATACCACCAAAGACGCTGCCATGATTTGACATCTGCAAGAATAAATGGAGCGCTAACAAAGTCTTTTACACTGAGAGTGAGTAGACTTCCTGTCTGAGCGGGAGCGGCCGATGGTTTTCCTCATCACTGTCTGGGCTGAGCGACTGTACATGCCATGCACATGATGATATCGCTTTAAAAAAAACAGAATGAAAGAAATGGGGAAATTTTTGCATGTGTTCCCTTGTCGGTTCATGAAAAGGACAACGCCGCTTTCTCTAAATGAAGGGAATTAAACATTTTCACATCATGACATGGCGCATTTTTCTCATCTCTTCTTTCATACACATATAAACACAAAGCCAATGCAGGCAATAAAAGCTGCAATAATGACACTGATTAAACAGAAAGATATTCCTTCCTCTTGTTCTACTTAACAAATCCGCAAAAAGGCAATGACATCAGACAGATAAGCATTTGATCATCTCGATCAGTTGATGCATTGATCAGCTGCTGTCACTGCAGCTGACTTGACTTTCCAGCAGTGACACGGTGCACCTTGGACAGGGTTAGGTGTGGGGGCACCGCAGCCATAATTAGCTTGCCATCCAGGGGAAAAGTTAATATTTCTCATGTTGAAGTGAAGCTTATTGGTTTCCTGGACAGGCTGTAATGGATAACCCAGTGAGGCCGCGTGCACCACACACACTCGTGCAAACAGCGGCACACAAATGAAAACACAAACACATAGGTCCGCTCCCCGGGAGGCCTACAGAAAGACAGACAGTGACACACAAATCTATCCCCATTCCCCACATGACAGACCGGCCGGCTGCCCGAGCAGCTGCCTGATCAATAGTCATCAGTGACCTCGTCCACTTGGCCGTCACTTAAACCAAAAGTGCAAGACACAAATTCAGCACTTCTGCACCCTTTGAGTACATGTTTGGTATCCAACACACATAGATATATATGTACATGCGTTTCAAAATCTAATTAAAAAGAAGCTTTTTGGGTCTGATGCATAAATCTTAATGGAATAAAAGCTGTGTGCTCTGTGTGTTTGCACATCACACATATTGCTAAATATGCAATTTTACAGCAAAACTAACAAGGTGTCAAAATACGGTAATCAATTGTTTGCTTGGGTCACCGATCAATCGTCACATATGCCAATCAAAATCTAATTATTCATATTTTACAGTTATTGCATGGACAGTCTGGCACGCATGTACCGCGGCAACTGCTCAGTCAACCACAGATTCCATATGATTCGCTTCAGACTGAGACTGCTGGATTTTTTGAGGCAATCCTACATGTGAAGAACATTTCTGATCCCATACACACATAAATAAACATTTATAAAATACACAAATTTAATCACTGTACAACTTCCATGGTTGACAAAATAAAAAAAATGTCAATAGTTTTTTTTCCAGTATGTATTCTAATATGTAATAAGTATAGCACATCATCATAAAAAGAATAAAGAATAATCCAAAATTCTGCCCAAAATAACACACACAGTTGATCTTTGAAAAGCAACAGGCAACAGAGAGCTAGGGAGCGAGCAGTGGCACCACCACAACAACAACAACAAACAAACGTTTGCTGATAAATAAAACATATTCAATCAAAGCATAAATGCTAATGAAAAGAGAACCTGCAATCACAAGAGCTAAACGTGTGAGCTCTGGCACACACCAAGTGTGAGAGAGAGGTGTTAATTGCTGTGCTAATTAGGTCCTGATTGCATTGCTCTTGTTTTGCACTTGCAGGTGATTAAAATTTCAACAGAGCACATTATTTGGCACTGCTAACAGGTGCCAAGCTCAGCACACAACACAAACACAGCAACACACACCGTCACAGACGCAGAAATGCACAAACGCACACACACACAGATACACGAATGCTGCTGTAAAGGGTCATTACTAGCTCTGCTCCCTGTTTCTCTAAGCTGCCACGTCCATACAGCTAATCTTATTTATTTGTTTATTTTGTGCAGAATCTGACACGTGGATTTTTAGTGGAAAAATATTTCCTGTAATACATCAGAGTCATGACGGTCACAAAGCATATGCAGGAAATGTTACACATGTGCTCTTCCCAGGCAATAATACAGCTATTAATATTGTTGCTTATGTTCACTTATAGTGTTGTTGGCTTTGTTCTTTACGGCTGACTGTATTATTCACATTGAATTTGTCCTAATTACTAATCGTCATTAAAGCTGTAGGCCATGTTGTCCTCTTTTATCCAGTAAGAAAGTTGCGCAGAACCTTTATGTGTTTCTTTGAGTGAATCTGACAGATGATATGATGTTTTTATTGCAGTCTTAACATGCAAAATCAGGTTGAATCCAGATCAAATCCAAGTGCCAGGTTACAAAAAGATTTGCACAATACGGTTATCAGAGTACGTAATAAGTATACATTTCAGTTTGTATTATATTTAAGTGATACATATTCCCATGCAAAGATGCATTTAATCAAATAATCACAAACCAATAGACACTGGCTGAATCGGCAGGCCTCTGGGGCCCCGAACAATCATGCAAAAAAGGGAAAATATGCAAACAGTCAAACATGATTATATTGTTGAATAGCATGTTGGGAGACTGGGATCCACAGTGCCCCCTCACCACAGTGGGTAGCAGGAGGTAGCTGAACAGCGACTGGCTGGCTGGCTGGTTGACAAGTCTGGGGAGGAACTGCTGTTGGGACTACCGTTGAAATGACAGCGAGCGGAGAGCGTGTGATGTGTTCTGTTCCAGAACAGTTGAGCGGCTGTCCCCATTGAGGCAGGAGTTTGTCTGTGTGTGTGTGTGTGTGTGTGTGCCTATATTGACGCAGGGCCTGGGAAAATCTACATCTGTTACTTGAGCAGGATTGCAGGGAGATCTGAGCTGTCAGAGTGACAGACTAGTGTCTCCTTTTTCTCTGTGTGGTGTCAGCTGTCCATCCATCCATCTATCTATCTATCTATCTATCTATCTATCTATCTATCTATGAGCAGGTAGACAGACATAAAGGGAGCAGTGAGAGCAGATAGACAGACAAGCTGTGAGGCAGACAGACAGTTAGATATGACTTAATGAATGACATTTGTTTGTTCTAAAGGACTTGGCCTAAAGCACCAACCTTCATCACTGGTGACAGAAGAGTTACTCACACATGAAACCTACCAGGAGGCACAAATCCCCGAACTTCAGAGGCATTTTGTTTTAGTCATCATATGTCAATGTATGCAACGTCCTCCATAACTCAACCGTAAGAATTAAACAATGTCAGAGCGACTTTAGCAGATAATCTCTGTGGCTCCTGATGCTCTGTGATTATTGCTGTTATGAACATTGATTATGATATAAACCAATACATTAGGCAAACGTTTAATTTACGAACACCATAAAATTCACGCCATGTGGCAGCGACAGCATTAAATTTGCCATTTCACTAAACAGTCCTGATTACTTAATGTGAAGCCTTTTACTGAGGAATCAATGAAGAAGACACAGCGTTAAAGATATGGAATTCACTCAGTTACACAACTGTGTTATGCAGAGAAATGTGAAGAGATCTCCTTCCACAGCAGCATAACTTGTGGGAATTATAGCAGAGGTTCTGGTCACTGTAATGCATTCTGTAAGATAGCAGATGAAGAAATTTGCCTTCTTGGTTTGCATTTTCATTAACGTTAATGTCATGCTGCAAACTTGATCATTAGCTTGAGGCTAGCAATGCCCTTTGGCCTTAATGAGCAATGCTAGCAATAATAACAAAATTTAATGGTAAGTCAAAATGCAAACAAAGTCATTAGAATGCACAAATGAACAGATACTGAGTTATACTCCACTCTTAGTGGCCAAAAGCTTGGTGCACCAGAAAGTTACATGTGTAATGTCCAGTACTGCACAACTCCTGAGAGACGTGTTCACGCATTCTCTATCTATTCTATTCTATCTATATATAGAAATGTAGAGTATGAACAGTAATGTTTGCAGTATGGGATTCCTCACACTCAATTCAATGCAATTGAAGTCCTAATAGATTAAACTACGTCTAATCCACAACCAGTCACTGTCATAGTCTCATGGTCCCATATTTATCCAACCCCATCACTAAGCCATATGCTTATGGCTGGATGAATTTCCCATCACCAGACCACTCCCACCGTCACCCTCAGCTTTTTTAAACTGCAGTTTTAAGCCACTGTCACTGCCAAGTCAGGACATACAACAGCGGAGTTGCAGGGCTTGAACTCTGGTTGTTACATAGTAGAGCGGAAGAAGTATAAATAAGTAACCCCCAAGCCTCTCTCTCTCTCTCTCTCTGTCTATGTCTTACACACACACACACACACACGCACACACACACACACACAGCCCGAGGTCCTGACCAGCTGCTTTGTCTTCCAGAGAGGCCACAGTACTGGACCAGGACACCTGTCATTCTCCCACGACTAAGCGGTGGGAGATGGACAGAGAGAGACAGTTGTATTTCATGCCAGTAAAGAACAGAACTGAAGTGAAGTCTACATTTATGCACATATGCAATTAAAATAAACAAGTCTTGCTTTAGGGATTTAATGCCATACACGTATATAGGCTACAGTTATGCTCTCCATGGTACTTATGATGTGTTTTTTTCATGCTTAAACTTGCAGTATATTCTAAAATGAAACTAAAGCCACTTTTAAATGTTGGCAAAACAAAAATCTTCTGTTGCAGAGAGAAACCGAGCCATGACGACCATTTCCTGGACGGTCAAAGCTCAGAAATCACACCATGAAATGTGATGGTCCTAAAGTAGCTCCACCTGCATTTAAATAACATTTTAAAACATTCAGTATTTGAGTTTTAGTTGATTTTTTTTTTTTTTTTGCAAGAACCTGGTTTGGCAGAGACTGTATTTATGTGATTTACATGTTTTACTATATTTGTAAATGTGAAGATGCAACAAATGAGGCTTTCACCTAAAATTAAAATGGTGAATGCATCCTACAGCGAAAAACAAAAGTGAGACATGATTTTGCACATCCAAGCAGGATGGGTGTGCTGCAGCGACTGAGGCTAAGGCTACCCACATGTCTTTTAGAAGAAATGATGTTCTTTGTTTTACACAAAGTAACACGTGGGCAGATAAAATAAAGTTTTGTTACCAAATGAAACACTGGGATTCCGAAAGTTTCTGCCTCTCCATGGTCATTAAATATCTGTGCACTGCTTGCTTTTGCTCAAAGAAATGGAAGAAGCAACAAGAAACAGCTGCCCTATTTTTGCCCCAGAAACTTTTAACTGCTGATAAAGATCAATGGCACTGCTGATGATATAAATTCTGAGCTGCTAGTTTGTATTGATCTGGCTGTAATGCTTTTGGCTCTCAGGATGGCAGAGGGAGCCAGCAAAGAACTTCGGGAAAGAAAAAAAAAAAAATTAAATAAAGATTAATGTTGTAGGCCTGCTCATCTATAGTTTTGATAAAGAACTCTTCAAGCCAAATATACATGGCTGCAGGAAATATGGGCTCCAGAGGTGTCTGACCCTTTCAAAAGAAAGAAATGATAAGATAGCTTGTGAGTTCTTGTAGACTTCGACATTAGATGAATGTCAGGAATTTGACTGAAATAAAGGGTTTGTGCTTAAAAGTAGTTCATGAACTTGGTGCAGGTGAGCCAGGAAGTACAAGAAGAGCAAGAAGAAAAATATCATTATGCGTCAAGTTGTCGGGGTGTGGATCATATGTGTATAGTCCAATTTTTGACTGGAAAATCACACTCATTACAATACAGAGTGATGTTTTGAAGGTCATTTAGCCTTAAGTGATGGTTTTATGTTTTGACTTGCAGTTTTTTTGTATTTCGGCCACAAATGTCTTCAGGTAGAAGATTGTTTTTTGTGCACTGCTCACTATTTGCGTAAACCCCCCCCAGCAATGTCTCCATATTCTGACATTCACAGCTACACGTGGAAGTCTTTGCATTGGTGTGTAGGGATGCACTGATCTGGTACTGGTGCTGATGCTGACCTTAGTAAGTGGATTGTGTGACCAATCCACATTAAATATAGTCTCTTTCTCACTCATCATAACACTCTTTTTAGTGTCACAGCAAGCCCATCGTGTTAGACAAAAATGACTCATGAGTTCCACAGAGTGATATATGCACATTTTAAACATGAGAAAAAGAGTGCAACGGTTTGAGATCTTACTGGGAATTTGCCAATATCACAAGTGGAGATATGAGAATCGGTGCTTGAGAGAGAAAAAGTTGGATCATTGCACCTCTGCTGGTGTGCGGATCTTCACCACCTGGCCCCTCCCTGCCAACCTATGCTGGACGCTTTGGTAGACTGGTAAGGGTCAGGGGTCATTATGTTAGACAATCAAAATATGCAGGGAGGGGTGTTATAGCTCGAGGGAGTTTTGGCTGCACATATCTCAAACACACACCAGCCATAGGATAAGTGTGGACTAGCCTCTTTACAAATAAGCACTCTATGTATTCATCATTGTGTAGTTTAGGAACATTACCCCTGCCCCACTCACTTACACAAACACAAACTGTAACACCCCACCCATGTGTCAATATTAGTAGGGTTGTAGTTTTGAATTAGCAGGTAATGGGAGCCCACCACCAGCTAAAATGGTGCACTATAGCATTGTCTAATTATGACTCCTTGGCAGAACACGGGGCTTTTATCCGCAATCGGATAAGTTAATTGGCAGCAATTACCCAGCCATTTAGTCACAATGCAGATGTAGAAACTGTAGAACAGTGCCTGCACCTGGATATGCTCAAGAGTTGAGGATGTCAACTTCCCAGCACGCACATACACACACACACACACACATACACACACCTGAAAACACACCTGAACAGTCAACGCTGAGGTAATCATCGCCGTCACAACCCCCTTCCCTCCACCCCTCTCGTCTTCTGTTCGACTTCTATAACTCATCCAGTCATTATCCAGCATTTGATATTCACTCTCTTCTATTCGATGTAACAGGTTGAGTTTCCCCTAATTGGGGTTGAATAATACCAAGGCGATTTACAAGCGCTTTCCCCCCCTGTGTCGCCAGCGCTGCAGCACAGATTCTGGTTTCATCCCGCCAGTGGTTTTTGAAGGTATCATTTCTCTTGACTGGAAAAGGCCCCTGTTGAGTTGTCAGGCTCATTGCTCAAGGTGCGCCCTGGGTTTCAGGAGGGCCCGTGCTGACACATTCATAAATATGACACCTTGTTTTGTCCTTCTGGCGTCTTTTTGGTTGGCGATGGCCTTTGAATTGGAAACAGGTAAGCTAATAGGGCTGCGTCTGATGCATGGGAACCGTGGGCTTTGGGAGAAGGCAGGGTGGCCTGAGGCGACACATGACAGGCAGATAATGACTGTATAGCTGTCAAGTCAAGGATACCTGTCTGCCGGTAAATACAGATTTGCCTTTTTGACATCATTTTTCCACCTCCTGGAAGATCAACTGAATGCAGCTTTCAGACTATTTCAGACTAGCTATCAGACACATTCACACACACAACACACACACTCTTCCTGCACTCACACACAGGCAAACGCACATATAAATGCTGACAAACACACTCATGCACACTCACACTCAACAGGAACAAAGGCGCTCTAAATGTATGCGCTTATAATTGTGATTTTCTGCACCGTCCAACGTTCCCACGTAATGCTGCATGTTTGGGAATGCATGGGGCGACTTAATATGATTCTATTGTAGTCAAGCATGAAAGATAGAGAGAATGTGTGTGTGTTTCTGCGTATAAATGTACGTGTGTGTGTCCATGCATGAGCGTGTGTGACTGGCAGGCCGGCTGAGGCCTGTGTTTTGCGCGTCGCCCCGGGGAATGCAGGTGAAAGCAATCTTGGTCCGTGAAAGCCGACGAGATGTGCCTTTCTGCACCCAGAGAGCTGGCGAGCTGATTTCTTTTTGATAGGCTCAAGCCCTGACACCAGCCCCCGCCTTCCCCACCTCCACCCCCACCCCAAGCCCCACATCACCATCAAGCAAGGCCACGCCACTGGTCGTTCACATCGCAGCTATCTATTCATTAGCTAGTTGCACCATTTCCTGTAGTGCATGCGTAACGCAATTCACACCCATAAACTGAACATACTATAAACTGTGTATTTCTATCTTTCCCATAAACCACACCAGTTTGTGTGAACACTTCTCCGCACACACACACACACACACAAGATAATCTCTTTCATACTCCCTGTCTCTCTCCACAGCTGCCCAGAAGCCAGAACAGCCACGCCGCTCGGTGCATGGCTGAAATGACGAAACGCAGCCTAAATATACCGCATTTGTTTACTATTTGGTTACATTCCCTGCACGCAGAACGATTAGGAACAAATCATGTTCGGTTTTAATCGAGAGGTATTTATGGCTCGATGTGTGTGCTGGGATGGAGAGAGCATTAGGCCTAATCTCATAATAGACCAATTGTGTTAATTCTGCCTATGGATCCAGCACTGGCTGTAATACAAAACAAAAGTCACTCCAGTGAGCAGTGGGCAGCTGTCCATGAGAATGTGAATAGGACTTATCAGGCTGGGTGTATTCTTTTGGGATTTATCATTGAGAATTAATGCTGATCTGTTTAGTATTTGGTCCTGAAAGCAGAGCTTTGGATAAACGATTATGGTTGTAATCAAGTTGGGGATATCGTGTCTGGATGTGTGGTCTGTGGGCACTCTTATTCAGACTGGTATTTTGGTAATCCGGTCTGCTGTGTACCTTTTGTGAGCCGTGTGTGTTGCAGTGTAGTCTCTTGGGTACAGCTCAAACAGACCCATGAAACCTCTCCCTCGTGCACGCAGATCGGCACACACGCAGACACGGACCGCGGTGGTCACACACGGGCAGACAGACGGAAAGGCACACACACACCTGCACACACACACACCTGCACACACACACACACACACACACACACACACAGTACGTCCCTAGGGGTGAAGAACACTGACGCTTATGACAGTTTATTATACAGTGACACAGCCAGTGAGCTGGGCTAAACAGATTACAATCTGTCTGAATACTGCCAGTATTCACACAGTCGCTAAAGACCCACTCTGCAACCCGAGTGAAAAATAAAGGGCTGCCCAACCACCAAAAATATGATTGATAATATGATTATTATCATTTTGCATTATATCACATTTAAATGTTGAATGAAACCTGCATTTTTGAAACATTCTGGGCCAATAATTATATCAGAAAACTTGAAATCTCACTCATAAACCATCTACATCTATGTCATTTGTCAACGTTTTGCAGGCAGAATGCTTGCAATTTGTCTTGTTACGGTAAACTGGAGCACTATTTATATTGTAAAACTTCCAATAGAGGCTCTCTTAAGAGATACAACCTTGCACTTCTTTCTTCCAGCCACAGCAGTCAGTCACCCATCTTGCCGGCCAGCCAGTCAAACGATATCAACCTCCCTAGCCGGCCCGCTAGCAAAAATGGAAATTTGCGTTAGTGCCAGCAGTTGGAGACTGTTGGGGGACTTAGCCTTCATAGTGTTGAGATAAAGTAGCAGGCCTAAGCCTCGCCTGGTGAAATGACATATCCCCCCACCTTCCCGTTCCTGTACAATCGCCATAATATTGTGTTTCTATGCTGGGCCTGTAACCTTTGATTAAATTAGTCCAGTATTGCCTCGGTCCTTTTCTAAACTGTAGGCACCGGAGAGCTACTTAACGGACCCTGTCCCTCGGAGGGAAGAAACTGCTTGAGCTTACAAGTGTACGGCGGCGGAAATATCAAGCCCCTCTCACTCAGATCTCTCTTTCCATCCCTCCCTCTCTCCTTCTCCTCTCTCCCTCTTTCTCTCCACATTTACACCCTTTTCGCCCTCGCTCCTTGTCTTTCCTGTAGCCTCTGTCCTCCGTGTGCGAAGGCGTTTGCATGTGTGTGTGCGTCCGCAAGTCGATCCATCACGCCCTGTCACTCTCCAGGTGAGGCGCGTGTTATAGGATGTCAAAGAAAGAGCAGCAAAATGACATTTTGTTGTTGTTATTTTTCAAGTCCGTGAACTATCGGTGGCGCACGGTGAATGACAGCATAAATGAACAGATCAGAATTGCATTTTGCTCAAGGAAGTGGGATTAATGTGGGGAGAAGGCAAAAGAGACATGGCATTGGTCAAACGTCAATCAGGTGCAGGCCTCGGTTAAATGAAATGGCACTTCTCGTCCACATTCAGTGTGTTATTTACTGTACAGAGCCAGCAAACTTTTCCTCCGGGGCCCTACATTTTCCTTGCGATGTGTATGACTTAATAAATTATACAAGGATTTCTCCCTCAGCCTTTCACTAATCCCATCATAAAGCTTACAAGAATTTTTGAAAACTTTTCCCCAGTTCTTTTTCAAGCACGTCGCCTTGCCTGCTCTCTGTTTTCTGCCATAAATCTAGCCTCGTTTGTAAGGTCAAGTAAATTATGTCCAAAATGAAACCCTGCAACGTCATCTTAAATATCTCATTTTGAATGAAAAAGGATGCTAGTTATTGCTGATGATTTTCTTCTGGATGAGCTGTATTCATCTGGTGACAACTTAACGGTGGTTAAATCCTTGGTGCAACAAAGTCAGACTGAAATTAAAATTCATTTTTGTGTTTGTTTTTCCTATTTTGGCCAAAATGACCAAGAAGACGTATTGAAGCTTTATTTATTGATCGTATTTTTCAAGGTCATCACCCTCTGTATTAGTGTGAATCTTTGGTTTTGGCTGACACTGTTGGCGATACCTATGTGGGTGGCCACTATAATTAGTTTGTAATATTAGTTCAGTTCCAATGGTCACACAGGTAGTTAGCAAATTGTTAGCCGTTGACCATCAGTGATTTGAGCTCGCCCACATCACATGACTCCATAATGTTTGTAACTCCATGATGTCATTTGAATGGCAGAGTCACGTATGGAGAGCTGACGTTAGGGCAACCTGCTGATCATTTCACCACAACTGGATCCATGAGAGACAGCAAACATATTTAAACCCCCTGATTTGTTTGGATGAGTCTGATTCGGAGTTTGCTGGAGCTGCCAGTGACTCAGCAGGTGTTGAAATGACAGATGGAGTAGTGGGGAAACGGTGCTAACATTAGCAAGCTAAGCTAAGTGGAAGCGAGTTAGCCCGTGGCTTTCAGAGTGGGATAAAAACTTACCGTGCAACTGGTCCTCCCAAATAGCAAATGCTATAGAAGTTTAAATAGCTTTTGTAAAACAAACAAACAAAAAAGTTTGTATTCTTTACAGGCCTCTAACGTGGTCTAGTCAGTAGAAGTTGACATTGTGCCTCGGTTGTGCCCCCACCTTTCAGGCAACAAAAGGTTTTATCTTGTTTTGTAAAAGAGAAAATTGTGCACAATAGCTTCAGTATCATTATAGTTTATATTCCCTTACATCAAAATGTGAGGCGATTTGAAATTTTAGTTTGACTTTATTTCACTTCTTTGAACTCAAGATTGAACTTTACTGAAAACATTCAAAGGCTTCGCAGATCGCCTGTTTACAGTTTCAATCAAAATGTCTCCATGTGAATGGTTCACAAAGCTGTGAATTTGGCAGATTTGACTCAAAATCAAATACCCGGCATTAACCTACAGTGTGGCTCGCAGTTACCCTCTTCTGATTGAGTTTGTTTTTCTTCTCTGACCAGCTTTAAAAGCTGCCTGATATCTGTCATTGTGGTTACCTTCCCGCAGTTATCTTGCTGATTATTCCTGTCCGTAGGCCAGTTGATACAGGAAGGAATCACTTGTCAAACCCCTCTGAATGGCTGTGCTGTGTGTCAAGAGGGTGTGTGTGTGTGTGTGTGTGTGTGTGTGTGTGGAAAATGTATTTGTGCATCTCTGATTATGTGTGTTTTTGTATGCGTCTGTGTAATTAAGGATGGTGTGTGAAATCTAAAACTCAAACAGGATGCACACATAGATGACTTGCAGCCAGTGTTGTTTTCTCCCAGTGAAATTAATCACCCTGTCAAACTGTGGTGGTTTATGGCTAATAATAACTGTGAGTGGTGAGAGGATTCACTCATTTAAAGCGTGAGAAAGGGGGAAAAAGACGGAGGTGAATTACAAGTTAATCAGACAGTGAAACTGCGGTGCAGGATATCTCGGGGAACATTCCGCAGTAGGGTCTCCATCTGAAAAGTGTGATATCTGCTCCCGCTAAATGACTGACAGCACAAATGTCTTCACTTGACATATTCCGAGATAATCATTTTACAGCCTGCATATCCTCGATTCCCTATTGAATGACAGACTTCAAGAAACGATCGCCTGCAACCTTGTATCTGGATTTTTTTTAAATAACTCTAAATAACCTTGGTAAACCATTGAATGTGTATTCTGATGCATCAAACGTGCAGAACAACTACTGAAGGTTTTAATGATGTGATATTTCCACATGATGCAAACCCCATAAAGCACCACACTGTCACTCATGGCACGACTCCAGCTACTGCTTGTGCTACGCGGGCGTGTGCACGTGTTTGGATGCACACTGGGGACCTGGTAGAGTGAGATGGAGCACCACCCGCCTACAGATCCCTAATGGGAGGTCTACGCACCTGGGTCCACATACACACACACGCATACACACACACACACACACTGCTCCCATGTCATATTTCACGTCAGTGGGCATTTGATTGCAGACATGGGATACCACAACATGACAAGGTGGAGCGGGCTTTTTCTGCAAGGTGACATCACAGCACATACGTGGAGATCTGCTGTGTGTGTGTGTGTGTGTGCGCGCCTGTGTCCATGTGCATCTGTGTCTGTTTCCATGCCCACACTCTTCACACGTGTCAACACACAAAAGCCACATGGGAGGCCATTGAGAGCTGCAGCAGCTGTGGAATATGTTCTTCAAATGGTGTGTGACTGTTTGTGTGTGTGTGTGCGTGTCGTAGCATTAATATGTGTGTGCGTGCGCATTATCATCTCTGCTTGTAGGAATAAACGGCAGTGATGTGTCTCTGCGGGGAGCTTATAGAGAATCACTTACCTCTCTGCTCTTACTGTAGCGTAGCAATGAGTGACTCAGTTCTTCTCTCTGCGTAGCATCAGGGCAGGGCAGGAAACATGAAATGGATTCACGTGGCTGTTTAAAATCATAATGATGCTCATGTCTCGGATGGTAAATACAGGGGGAGTGGTGTGAAAGTGGAGGCGGTGAGGGGCCTCATCTCGAATTGGCCCCTGCTGGACACCGTACACTCAGAGCCTGAATGTAAAGCAATGTAAACTCTCCCTCCTGTTTCTCCACTGTCTGGATGAATAATTGAAATAATATAACTTCAAACCTGAGATTGGTCACATATGGTGACTATATCTGATGAAATTAAACCTTAACCTCAAACTAATTTTGACATTGCACCATACCTCAGTATTTCACATACAGGCAGATATTGCACACTGAAAGCGGTGGCGTTTTTCATCAGCGGGATGAATGTAATTTCCGTCAGATGTACTTTTTCCTATCTTTCTTTTTTTTGGCAGATTATCCAGAAACATGTTTCAGGCCGTTCGGTTCTTGCCATAAGCAGGTCCACTGTGTGTCTTTCAGGCTTTAGTTTGCACCAGCCCGGTTGGCTTCCTCCTGAAATGGGATGTGTGTGTGTGTGCGCATCGGTTCCCACCCCTCAGTGTGCGTGTGTGTTCATGTGTGTGTGCATGGTTGGCTCCCTAGCCTGTGTCTAGCCTTTGCGGCACGGGCCAGGGCTCTGCGGCTGCCCCCGGGCCACCATTGTCCCCGGTCTCCACAGCCCAGTGGCCACAGATGTTCCCCGTTTGATACCGTGCTCCTCACACATACTCCCCACTCCCCTAGATGTGTGGGTGGCCAAGCGGGGCGCCCTGTTGCGTGTCACACTCGCACGCCATTGGCCGCCTGGCGCCTGCACGTGACACTGAAAGGGGGAAGCCATCGCGTCTACAGTTTTAATCCCGCCACCATGCATAATGGAACAGAAGTAGCCCCAAGTGGAGAAGGAAGCTTTGCATGAGGAGGTGTTCATAAAAGGATCATGGGAAAACGGGGTGCGAGAGGATAGAAGGAGAGCAGAAGCACACTGAGATGTTGTTCAAAGCACCTCGAGGAAAAGAAAAAGACTTTGGAAGACAAGTGACATCTCTCCCTAGTTGTGCTTCCGTATCGTGTGTGTGTGTGTGTGTGTGTGCATTGCATGTAATGCATGAGGAGGGATTGATCTGGAGGTTCAGTGCGACAAACAGGGCGTTCAAATTGACGACAGATGCAACGATGAACGTCAAGAGACCTTGGCATCACAGCTGAAGAAAAAACAGCCCTCGTAGGGAAACGCTGATATGCTTGCTTTCGAAGCACAAATATGAGACACATGCACATAGAAGTGTTTTCCTCTTCCTCTGTGCCATCATGTAAAGATGAGTGAGCTTCTGCGGTTCAGGGTGAACGCTTGGATAAAAACTGATTTTAGTTTTAATTATCCGGGGAAGAGTCTTGTATTCAAGTGTTGGCCACGTTGTGAGTTTGTGTTAAGAGCGTTATTCACTTATTTCCTCACAGCCTTTGTTTCTCTGCAAAATTAAGGATTATGAAGTCTTCCATTGCTATTATCACAGCTGTGTATTGTTCGAGTTTTCACTTTCCTGCCAAAGAAAATACAGGTGAAACATGTATTGTTAATTATGCAGCTCCTCCAGAGGCACAGTCGTAAGGTTTAAGTTTTGCCTTATCTCGTGAGGAATCTTTTATCAGCTGGCTTGCTCACAAACCGAACTGTTTGCTTTAGAGTTTCCGTTTTCCAGTTAAACAACTGACATACAGTGTTTGCTGATGTATCATGACAGGTTTAAAAAAGCAAACAAACCCTGCTGTCTCTTTGAGAGTACAGACTCTGCAACCGGTCGTGGGAAGCATCACAGACAGGCAGGTGCCTTTAGTTCAGTGATCCTGGCATGCAGTAGGCCTCACTGGTCATTTTGTTGTCTGAATGTGACAGACGTGAAACATGCTACACCAGTTTGGTTATGCAATAGTGTCCATTAACCTGTCACTTCAAAATTAAAATGCATACCAGAAAGCACTGAGGAATTGAATGGCAATTGATGACAGGCCTGTTTATGAACTCCACTGCGCATACTTCAAAAGGTTCAGAATTTACTGAGAAATTACCATGTTGACTGATGTGTGAAAGCATATGTTGAATTATTGTCCTTTATGGCTTTATGTTTAAGTGGCTTGTAGTTGCAGCATTGCCAAAAAGTGCCGGGTGGCTCACATTCGATAGTGTGACAAGTGATGAATGGTTGCTCCTTATATAATATAGAGTTTATGTTATCTGATTCATTATCTTTGCTGCGTCGGGGAGAGAGTGAGTGAAGACGACAGAGAGGTGGCCGTTTGAGAACGAGTTTGTGCGGAAAATGAGAACGCACAGAGACGAACGCTGACAGAAACACAGAGAGAACAAGTTGGATAGAGAAGAAAGAGCTGCCATTTTCTCCTGCTCCAAGACACAGCTCAGTCTTAATCAAAATCCCACACAGGAAGAACACTTGAGTAGCTTAATCAAAGATCAGCCTGCTCGGTATTAATAATAGAGCAGAGTGCTGGAATGGAGTTTTACTTATTCAAGACTGCACTTATTCGCCTCATATACCTTTAGAGTATATTAGGACCTGGGTGTGGCAGGAGGGGGGACTGAAGCTAGTAGGGCTGGTAGAGCCTTTACCTGTGTGCATGTACAGTAGGCAACCTTCCAGCCACATACCAGCTGCACAGATCAGTTAAGCGTGCTGCATAATATTAAAATGCTGACTAGCAAGTTTAAAAATTCCACAAGCTGTTGTTTTTCTGGCATTGAGTCGATCGCTGAATTGTAGCAAAATTAAAATTTTCATCACATAATTGTAAGACTTGCCCTTTTTTTGGGCCCCTGTGTTAATTTGTCATGTTAAAATGAATAATTTCAAGTTCTTTCGCCATTGCTGCGTCAGTGACTGTAAGTAAACAGTGATGGCAAAGGCAAAGGTGGTCACTTCTAACCTTCGGCTAACATGCTTACAGGGTGACATGATTTACAACATCATAACGAATTGTTAATGTATCTAACAACTCACAAAATGTTTTTACTGAACAACAAAATGTTCAGTGACAGTGTGCTGGCTGATGATGGTAACACTTGGTTGTGGTCTTGGTTAAACAGAAAAGATCCAAAGTGACTAACGCATAAACTGTGATCACTTTATTAACGTTCAACTGAAACAAGCTATTCCCTTTACTTTAGCCAAAGCCAACACGGTGCTCCTTCCTGGTCCTCTGTGCCAAAGCCCTGTGCTTTGTATACCCACCATCCACCTCAATAACCTCCATCACAACTTGTCTGGTGCACTTCATACTCTAAATAGAAAAAAAAAAAAAGAATTTGCCTCTGAAGATATTCCAGGCAGCAATTATGTTTCCTCCTTCATCGGAATTGGTTAAACAAATTAGCATGATGTAAACATGGTTTCTAGGAGACAGGGTTGGATTAGGCAGTGGTCATGTTTGAGGCAGGATGATCAAATGAGCATATTACATGTCAAACCTCCTTTCCCCTAGCTATGCACAGCAGCAAGAAGTCCAAACCATAGATCTGATGTACACACAGCATAGGAGACCGTGATAAGTCTGGCTGCCCCTGTATTTCCCTTTTCATGGCATAACAGTATGGAGGGCTTCAGCTATACTTTATTAGAACTGTTGCTGCCTATGTGTGGCTAATGCCAATGATGCAAAAATTTAATATTTATGTTCCTGTATTAAGGCTCAGGAGCACCCTGTGCACCCTATTCAAAAAGGCTCTATTGGTAGGCACATTGCATGTAGGTGGATCCTCCAGCAGGCAACTGCTGCATCAAACAGCTCTGGCAATGAAACTGCAAGAGGCAATTAGCTTTCATGATGAGTGACAGGTACGTTTTGGTATTGTGGCTGGCTAAAAGCATCCACACTTTCCACACTTTCCCAAATGCATAACTCATGCTATCAGATTATCTGTATATCTAAACCCCCACCCCATTCCTAATTCCCTACACCCAGCTCTCAACTGCTCCCAGAGAGAAGAGACGACACCTCGCAACATCACACCTGCCTTCCCCAAGGGCAACGTGGCTTGGGAAAATATCTGAGGTAGGCTTGACTTTCTCTCTCTCAGCTCCCACCCTGCACAGCTTGCTACTCTGGAGGTGTTTTTCGGAGTGCGACTCAGACCCCAGCAATCTAGAAACTGCTGTGTTTTAACGATCTCACGACTAATTTTCCCAGCCAATAGTCGAACACGAAGTATTGGATGTTGGAAATAACAGACTTGCCCTCCAAATTGTTGCTAATTTTAAGAGGGTGACCTACATCTTGTCTGGGTCAAATAGAAACACTTTGTATATATATAGCTCGCAGTTTCAAATCAAAACAGGGTTTTTCTAGTGTGTGTTTTTAAGATAATCTTCCAGACAGGGCTTTAAAATATGCACAGCCTTATTTGAAATCGTAATTCTGCATTTTCCTTGAAGGTTATTTTCAATAACTTGAAGTTGTGTGAACATGAGGCTTTACCTCTTAAGGCCTATAATTCCTTTGACACAAAAGGCAAAACGGAGGAATTTAGGGGAAATCAAATATGGTCTATAAAGCCATGTCTGGTCATGTCACTCCAGGACTTAGATCTAGCAAGCTAAAGACAAAACATGCAGGCGTTACATAGGATTATTGAAGAGAACCTGAGCAGACAATAGCCTGCGCAGATACAGTGGGACAGAGATTCGTGCAGTGACAGCAACAATGGACATGTGTGGCGTGGAGATAGGCAGGCATCAGCTAATTAGCTCAGTGGGAACACCCTATTGTCTCGCGTTCGGGACAACTGCACTTCAATGGCACCTCACTTGTAGATTGGTACGCTGCAGACCGGGCTCGATGTGGCTGGGCTATTGTTGAGCTAAATGCTATTAACTTTTAAGCCGAGCGACACATAAAAGTGAAGCTGGTGTAAATTACAATTCCCCTGCACATAATCCACTTGCTGATGGAAGACATTACAGCGGCCTTGTGTCTTGACAACAGATTACGGCGACGGCTTTACCCGAGCCCGCTCGCAAACACGAGAAGCCACAGGATTTCTGTTTTTATCCGCCCCATCCCTTCTTCATCTTCTTTCTCTCCCTCCCTCCGTAACTCCCTCCTTTTCTGTCTTCCCGTTCTCCCATTGATCTCACAGTGGTATTCAGTATCTGCCAATGGTGCATGCCTGCAGGGGGGCCACCAAATCCATTATCAGGTAGGACAACAGTTTCCACACTGTTTCACTCACACTGTATACTATATGGAGGGAGGGAAGGAGGGAGAAAAGACAGGGAGGAGAGATGGGGGGAGCTGAGGTCTGCAGTATCTTTTTTAAACCAGATTATGAGCCAATGGAGATATAAATGAATCACTACAAAGGGGAGTCTATGTTACACCACATACTGCACAAGGTACCCTGTAGCATCGGTATGAGGTGCACTGGGCTTTCAGCTAACTCCAATTAAAACCCTCCCATGGCAGTTTTAGACTCTCAGAGACAGGTGTTAGGGTGGACAAGTGAGTAAAACACAGGATTTTCACCCAGGAGACTATGGTTTGTGTCCCAAAAGTCATCACTGACTTATTTTAACTTCTGTACATGAGTGAACTTGCGTAACTTACTTAACTCATGCCGTAACGTAACATATTACGTACTTACTGCAACCCGTTTCCTGAACCTAACCAAGTAGTTTTGGTGCCTAAACTTACACGAGCTGTGACCGTTTCACGACAATAACCACACGTTAGAAAAGCTTTCTGGCAGAAGGCTTCCTGGCACCAGTGGCTCTCTGGCAGGCATCTCACATCTAAAGGGGCATGACAATAACATCTGTAGTTGGCGACCTGGGAATGAAAATGGGTTGGTATGCGCTATAGTATCCTACGTAAAGGGAACATATAGCTTAAAAACTCACAAATAGCCGACAGGGATTTTCATACATCTGTCTGTATCTCACTGTCTGTATCGCACCACTTTTTCAGGGTTTAGTTAATTACTAGTGTGGTATAGAGTAATAGATTATCAGGACAGGTCTGCACAAAAAGTCGACTTAGATCAAATTACTTAAAGAGTGCATGATTTATTTTGACACCAGAGCAACTCAAATTGTTACCTGCATGACTGCAGACATAAGATTAAATCAAGCATAGGCATAAAGAATGGCATGTCAAGAAAGTGGCTGTTTTTGCATTCCAATAACCGGATATTAGAAGACACAGCTCATATTTTGAAAGTCTCTGACAGCTCCTGTGTCAGGATGAAACAAGGCAAATTATACCAACAGTTCCTGACTTAATTGCTCTGCTCCATTCTGTCCAGGCGTATGTGTGTGCGTCAGGCAGGCAAACCAGACCTGTTAATCTTATGAAACATCACTTCACCCTGGCGGAGAGCTACATCACGGTCTGGTGCTGTGGACGGGTTGTGCTTGTTGAGACTGGGCAGATACTGGGAACACTGAAGCACCACTGGCGACTGGGAGCGTTTACTAGATCACACACACACACACACACACGGGCACACTGTGGCCTAACCAAGGGGCCGATGTAGCAGCACTGATGGCCAGTATGCCAGTCTGAGCGTGAGTGTGTCTAATTCCCGGCTAATGTCGTCTACCCCCCAGGTCCACTGTCCTTGGCTGCCTGCCACTCTCCCAGTACTCACTACACTCCTTTAAAAGCCTTTCAAGGAAAAGGACAGGGGCATAAAGCGAGATAAAAAACAGATGGAGAGGGAACAACACAAGACCACTCTTTTGTTCAACATAGATATGAGGCAGGTATATTATCTGAGCAATGTATGAGGGAATGGGTAATATTGCTTTAGGAGGTGATTGCAGAAGAACAACGCGGCAGTTGAAAGGAAAGCGAAAAGGATCAAATGTTTGAGAATCTATGAGAAGTAGATGACTTAACCAATAGCTGATATACAGTCTGTCTGCTTTGAAGCTGTCTTAGCAGATAAATGGAGTCAAAATATCTGACATATGATGCAGCACAGCACGCCCTCCCACCTGCCCCATATGTAACCAGTAGGAACAGTTGAAACTGTCAAGCATGAGGTCTAACCTGAATTTTAACCCCTTAACCTTTGACCTCTTCACTCACTTATCTCCACCCACTCGCTTTAATAACCAACATCAGGTTATTAAAGAATCTTTCAGAACCCCATTCATCTTGCCCTGCACCCGTCTATGCATTTGCTTCTTCACGCTGCTGGTAGGTTTTGGAGTGCCTGCATACACACATTTACATGAATGTGTGTGCATGTGTGCCATCAGATGTGTATACCGCTAAAGGCCTTCAGGCCCTATGGCTTAGTGACATTGTGCTAGAGGCTTCCCCTTTTGAAACCTGATTCCTGGAGCAGAAGCTCACAGATAGTCGGGCTGGGTCAGCCTGGGGGCGTGTTGCAGGCTACAGCGGGGTGAACCAACCAGTCAGGCCTGTGTGGCTCGTTGTTTTGTAGTGTTCTGCTGTGTGAGTGCCTTGCTCCTTGACTCTTAACTCCCCTCTCATATGCCCACTCCTCTGTCCTGAAGGAACATGCATACAAATAAGCATGCAAACACATGCATATGCACAAGATGTATCTGTTCACGAATACTGTACATGCACACAAGGCACAATCAGGATGATAGATTCGTTTCCTTGCATCTGGCTTGCTTGCATCCTGTCTTGGTGTTAACAAGACAGGTCCATGAGCACACCTATCAAAATGTGTCATCGACGGCACCCAAGGCCTTTTTGAATATGTCGCTCTCCTCTCTCTTTTTCTCTGGTTTTGTTCTCTCGAGGAATCCAGAATAAATATGCCCTCTAAACTATTTGAAACATATTGTCATCACATTTACCCCCCAGATATGCATTTCAAGCAAAGAACCACAGGCATTTTTTTAGGAGATGCCAAAACATAAATGCTGCGCTTCAGGTAATGGAATAAGAGGGATAAATTTAGAGCAGCGAGATCCACGGTGGAATTTTAGCACTTGACTCATTCATTTTCTCCTTTTTCACTTAATTTCAATTTGTGTTATCTACTATTTGGTGGCCCTATGTTGCCTGAAAACACAGGCCATCTACAAAGACAAGTGCTTTATTTTGAAAGCGACAGGCTAATTTAACCATGATAAACATTGTTGGGGAAAAGTGGAGCAAAGCAAATGCTTTTTTTTTCTAAAGACTAAAGGTCAGATTCACACTCTTCGCTGTGTGAGATTTATTGAGAGAACTCTAAAGAGTAGTGTCAACATCTGAGACACCACATAGTCCACATTATGTATTGTGGAATTTTGAACTAAAAGTGTCCATAGAAGGAAAAACACAGCTGAAGAAGAGCATACAATTTGCATGTAATTCCTAATTTTACATTTCTCTGCTTTTCCACCTGATTTCTGTTATCAAATGCAGAAACCTATTTGGACAACGTTGCTGACAGACCAACAAGCTATTCTGATCTAACATACTGCCCATGAGATGAAGGTGGAATAATGATGAATCTGGAAAAAAATGCAATGATATCAAAATTCATTCACAATCATTATACTAACATCCCTGGGCATAAGTCATGTCTTAAAGATAAAATACTAGAGTGTTATATTTAAAGGTTAATGGCCATGGCTGTTCATGTGCATGTGCGTGGGCATGTGCATGGGCATGTGCATGCGTGCTCTTGTGTGTGTGTGTGTGTGTGTATGTGATTTGAAGTGAATATGTGCAAATGTCTGCTGACGTGAACATATCAGGCAAGACAGATGAGGGTGACAGATGTGAGTGTATTCGTGCATGGGTGTGTGTGGGAGGAGGGGGGGGGATTCGTGTGTGCATGATGGAAAAATGTCGAATAGACATGGGAGCACAATGACTGCTCTTTGAGTTTCATCCTTCTCCCCATCACTGCCTTCATCCCTCCTTCCCCCCACTTTCCTAAAGGCACAAACTCTGCCAGTTGTCACCTTAGAGTATTGCAGGCCCGGCTGAAGCACTCCACTCCTCGGGAGGAGAATGTCAGCCCAGGCTCGGGGCAGTTTTGACAAACAGAGTATATATTGATACATGATAAAGTATGCTAGAAATCACCCGACTGCTGAGGGCTACTATAGTTTTAATATCATCATTTGAATTAACAAGCATTCTGTGGAGAAATAATGAGCTTTCATTATTCAGAACATCATCCTTACCCCGGCGGAGACTCGCAGGGCTATTAGTGCTTGAGAACTTAATGAAAAGAAGATAAAGAAGGTTTGAGATAAAAGTTTGAATGGCCACACTCGGTAACCAGAGTTAAAATTTAATGCGGCCCCAGTGGATGACGGATGAGCTTCTTATCTGGGGCCTGGGGAACGGGTAGACAGGGGATCCACTTTGGAAGGTGCCATTCTGGGGAAGGTGAAGAATGTTCCCCCCTCCCTCTTTCTGTGACAGGCCCAGTGTGGTGTACCAACCCGGGTGGACCCCCCACCTCTCACCCCAACACAACCCACAGATAGCTGTAACTGAAAGAGCACTTTTAGATTTGGGACCAGAAACATTGCTGCTTTGCCAAAATGATATCCCATTAAATTAACTTGGATTTGATTGCAAAATATGTCTGACTATCACTGTGCCCAAAGTTAAGTCTGCTTCACTTCCCTTCTATAGGCTACGGCTACAGTGTATTACATAATTAATGATTAGTTATCAACAAGAAAAGATAATTGATGCCCACAGGAGTTGGTAGTTTAAGTGAAGACAGATCAGCAAAGGCTATAAAAAAAGCTAAATATTAAAAAAAAAAGTAAAATCTTCTCATCTGTTCTATTTCATTTTTCACAACTACAATCTCATTAATACATGCAAGACCGCCTTAGGACAAAATCTCTCCATTCAGCCAACCCCGTGGTGACGCCTTTTCTCCAAAACAAGTATCGTGTGCTTCATTCCTTTAGTGTGCTTTGGCTGCAGTGCATTACATAACTGACATACACTAAGTTGTCAAGACATGAAAAACAAATACAGCCCAAAAATATTTTTGTTTTACCCAAAGCCCAGCTAATACTAGTCCTAATTAATCCTTCAAAGTGTAATATTACAAATTTGACTACTACCTGGAGGATGATCTGTCGATAGGGAAACATACAGATGCAACAGTGCAGTAGCACACTTGTAAACACACAATACACACTGAGAAATACACACACACACAAGAAAAAAAAGACAGCAGCAACCACTCCTGGAGTCCCTCCGCTTGATGCTGTGTTTGTCCCAAGGGCCTTAAGGGAAGTATGTTTGCTTGCTGAACCATTGTGAAGTCTCCAACAGACATGTCTAGCTTGCTGCTGCGCTGTGCTGTGCTGTTCTCTGCTGGAGGAGATCTCTGTGAATGGGAGGGGAATGCATTGATTTGATGAATGAGTGCATATTTGTGGGAGTACTGGTGGCCAATGTGCAGTCTGGTGCGAGGAGTTATTTTTGTGGCTAGAACTTGACAACAAAGCCTTTAGCTCTAAGCGCAGAATCGCAGCTCAGTGAAAGGCTAGCGCAGATGTTTTTTTCTCACATTGTCTTTATCTCGAGGATAAGAGTCTCTTAGTGCGGCATTTCTAACAGTTTTACATGCATTCAGTATTTCATGCATTATATTTCCATGTAAGTTTTGAATGTATTGATGTAGCTGTTGATTAAACATTAAGACATCATCTGCATAAAGAGAAACCCTTTACGCTTCCATTGTTGGATTATAAAATCTCAGCTCTGCAATGCCGAAGCTCAAACAGCTGACACAAGCCTCAAATAAGGAAGTGAAAGTAAAACCAGTGTGTAACCCAGATGCAGAATTTGGATTTTACAGCATCTTCCCATAAGCTCGAGTGTCTGAGCCCAAAGTATTTCAGGCTGTGTTTCCATTTAGTAGTGTGTTGCACCTTGTCCCATTCCCATACATCAAAACACGCACATATGCTGCCAATGTGCTTTTCAGTTTATAAAACTCTTCAGTTGACCAATATAATCTTTTTAAAATAACCAATTAATACTTCTACTAGGACAATAAAGTTTGACATCAAACCCAGGTGTTTTATGGAAAAAAATAAATATCATTTGAATGCATTTTACTCCACAACTTTTACTATTCGTAGCCATGATGTGGTTCCTACTTCAAAGAAACGGCTTAATTTTTTAAGTTCTCATAAAGGTTTCTTATCCATAATGGCAACTCCATTTATGGTGGCTATATAACTTTAATTAAACACACCCATGTGTCGGCTGGTACAAGCACTTAACACGGAACGGCAACAATGTGACCTGGTAAAAGACATATGAGGGAGAAGTGGGAGGCTTGGACCTTTCTAGGGTTTCATGAGTTAGCTAGTACTTAAAGGTTAATGCTAGTCATATTTGGAATCCAAAGATTTTTTTTTTTTATGTGGTTTGTGGTTTCCCGAAACAGCCAAGAATTTTCAGTCAGGAAAACCATTGCGTTTAGGAATCCATATGTTATTCCAGTGGTTTTTGGTTTTTTTAACACTGGAGCACTAAGAGCATTTAAAGGGTAATAGATAATAAGATTTTATGCTTTCACTGCAACAAGAAGAGTAGTTTGGTATATATCTGAAATTTGGATCATGCGACTAGTATTTGTGACAATGAGCAAAGCCAAGACCTGACAACTTAATGCTGAACTGTCACAGCCAGTGAGCCATTACTGCATCACCTATTGGTCCTAAAATGCAGGGACTGCACAGTATATTGTCAGCATTATAATATATAACTTCTGTACATTTTATCAATAGTTCCTGCTATTCAGATGTTCATTAATACCTTTGAGTGCTAAAATGTCTCAAAGCCTCCTGTTATAAAACATTTTCATAAGGGTTAAATGTGACACAAAACAGCAGATTTGTATTAAACGTATTTAGTAATCTAAAGGAATTTATAGAGGGCACAATACTGCTACATTTACAGATTATCTCAGCCTCTTTAATTCAGTTCTATTGCATCATTTTTATGGGACGGGGCAGGGATAGCTGGAGGGTAAGGCTGGGGGATGGAGAGGAGCGTGGTATAAGTCCTGTGCAAGTATTCGCATGCCCAGAAAGCAGGCAAGCATCATAAAAAATGGCTCACTAATCATTTCAATACAGCACCAAGGCAGGCTGGAGGATGGCTTCATGCACACAAGCACACACATGCATGACAACAGGTGTTATTCATGCAACCCGAAGGGCCACTGTGAGAACATGAGATAAGATTAAAGAGAAGAGTGAGGCGAAAGGAAGCCGAAGAGCATAAGTTTGTGTTGTGATCCGCCAGAGATAGAAAGACAAAGAGGAGTCTGAGAGACGGAGTGATGTAACAGCATCACACATCAGAGCCCGCTGAGAAGAAGGTGGTGTGTTTTTACAAGGTGAGCGCGCCTGAGACGTGGAGACACCTCATTTAGATAACTGGAGTAGTGAGCTGCTGTCATCTCAAGGGGAATCTTGCTCCTAATTTCCCCTGGAATCACAAACAGCTGTTGTTTAAACTAGATCACATCACTGTCACATGGCTGCAGGGGCCTGGAGTAGTAGCTCCGCCGCTACTCCCGACTGTCACCACCCGATAGCCATTTTTAACGCTGATCCCTTTCAGGTATTTTAATGTTCTCGCCGCCTCGTGAGACAGTGGGGGTGGAAAACGTTGCGAAGTGAAATCTGGGAATGAGAAATATACATTTCTTTAATAAGCTCTGACCTGAGTCCAAAAAAGACACATAAGCCTGCAGCCCGAGTCCTGCTAATAAAGATGGGATCTGTTTTGTCTTCTCTATCCTTTTCCCTTTTCCTTCCCGACCCAGGATGTATGGGCCCCGTCTCTCTCCTTTCTTTCCCAGGATCCCACGCTCGTGCCATGTGTTGTTGCTGATCACAAACATATGGCTTAATTCATGCAGACGGCAGGCAGACATAACAGCAAACACGGTCAGAAACTGTGAGAGATTTTTTTCCCCAAAACTTTTATCTTCAGCGTTCTTTTTTAAAGGGTGAAACTCAAAACTACTATTTTATTACATGAAACATATGAATAAAGTTACTACTCACACATCCACAGCATTTTAACTCAGAAATAACAACAGTCTGACTTTGGTAGGTCATGATGCAAGATGTCAGGCATTCTTATTCCCCACAAAGGAATTTTATAGGGATTCCATTATACTAACTTTACACATTGCCTTAGCTGAGGTTGGACAATCATAGTGAACACCTATCATATGGTCAGTCCGCTTCTCTCTGCAGCTGTTCACCGATCCAAGTGAAATTCAGCCTGTTGTGTCTACTTGGACAGGAAATGATCTTGTTTAGATGTTTAACAGATTGTCTGACTTTTGATATTGGGCCTTACAAATAAAACTGACTCGACTTTTGCTGACTGCTTGAATATAGCAAGGTCATTTTTACCCCACAAAGATTATTGTGAAGGTGGACTTTTCACAGCTACAGCGAATTTTACTTTAAGAGTCAGAGTATTTTATTATGTGTAATGATTAGTGATTTTATTATCGTTAAAAGGGCAAATTTTGGCTTTAATTCTGGTTTTGGCCCCAGATGTGGGGAAGGTTAATTTCCCAAGTTGAAACTTCAATTGCCAAAAAAAAAAAAAAAAAAGCAATCAATGTCATTCTTCTATCCGCTCATAGAAAATGCAGTGGAGGTCTTTCTACCTCACCTCAGCCGTGCATCAGTAACCATTCTAACAACTGTGTCCTCTAAATAATACTCCACATAATTAGGGTGTACTCCAGCTAGCCTAAAGGCTTTACTGGAAGCATGGCTTGTATTTACACATCTGACAGTTGAGAGAGAGCAAGACAGATGCAGAGAGACAGACAAAATGCAAGTGTGTGTGTGTGTGTGAGAGAGAGAGGGAAAGATGGCGGCGCACTCAGAGTGATCCTCTGTACACCACGCTTCAGAAGACAGACACGAGTGTAAAGAAGCAGAGATGTAAATGAGCGCGTCCATCCATCCAAAGGCGCGCTCAAAGCTTTTACATGTGTGAACTTTAAATACCACCCACCCAGCTCTTTCCCAGTGCCTGTATATCAGTCAGTGCCTGTCTTAAGAAAGGGCAGCGGACTGAACTCTTTAGTCATTGATTATGTGATTATGCTGGCTTAGTGCGTAACTACGTCATTCTGCAGAGAGTCTCATGAGGAGTGCTTTTCCAGCACTGTGATGGGCTGTGTGTACATTAGTGTGAGTGGGTGTGTTCCCTCACATGTTTGTATGTATGATCAGCTACTGCTCATTTCACCTAACTCATCAGTATTGTGAGACAGGATCATCGACTTTGATCCAGTTTTTCTGAAGCCTCTGGGTTTTGTTCTGACAGCACGCCAGCTAATATCTTAAAAAACGTCCACATTCTATTATTTTCGGGTATTATTCCGTCTTTGAATCTCAACCCGTGAACTGAAAAAGCGCCGCTGTTGTGCGTTGCTCGTCGCCTCCCTATTGTGTGGGATCTCCCCGCTGCGCTGATCACAAAGTAAGAGACAAATCATCAGGTGAGTCAGAGGGAGCAGCATTCCTTCATCAGCAGTTCCACTGCGAGCCTGAGCGTTACCACACAGCTAGACCCATATACATGAACACACACGCACACACATACACACACACACACACACACACACACTCTGCAGGTGTGCCATAAATTAAGTGCATGAGTAACTGTCTAGAAGAAGGAGAGAAAAAAAAGCAGTCCAAAGAGACATAAAATGCCAGCACACACTCATAAACAGATGTCTGAAGGTCTCCCTCACACATACACTCCTACATACTTATGCAGCAATGTTATGTTTTTACGCGTAAATGTGTGTGTGTGTGTGTGTGTGTACTACAAAATGAGTAGTAGTATTATACAGGTTTATACAAACATATTGTGTCCCAGCCACTGTTGTTGGGAAAATGTGGCTAATACACGTATTCAGTTCTATTTTAAGACCACCCAGAATTGCAGATAGTTTATGGCCTGTATATATAAAGCTTTAGGCTGCTGTTATATCATGAGACAACACAACTGGGACTCTAGTATCTTGATAAAAACATAACAAATGAAACAGGTAAGAGAGGATATTTTTTCATTCTGTCCCCCTTCTCAGCTTTCATAGTTTTGGTTTTTGAACCACGAGCCTTACTCACCTGTTCAGTGCATGCCCAGAATGCCATTTGTGCACACCGATGCATGCATGCTCCATCGCACGACTTGACTCGCGTGTTCTCAGAAGGCCTGTCTATGCCGGTGACACAGAAATAATTCAAAAATGGCTTCCCGGTTGCATTCACTGAGGAATGTGGCAGATGGCAGTGGCAACTTGACAGTCCGGTTCTGCGTCGGTGTGTGACGAGCCAGACCAAAAGGTCACAGACTTCAAAGCCTGGAAGCAGCTTCAAAACAGAGCTCCGCACCTCTGACAGCAACATAATATTTGTGCTAGTGTGTGTGTATACCTGAGTGCGTGTGTCTGTGTGAGTTATGAGAAGGGAAATTTTGAATAATGGGTTTTAATGAAAGCCTGCCAAGAGAACTGTTGCTTTGTGTTGATGGGTCAACACTTTGATAATCATATGTTACTGTAAGGGGGGTGGTTAGTGAAGCAAACTTGTAAGAAGAAGGATCTATTCAACAGTGAGTTTTCCTTCATGTGAGCAGTCTTTTTTTTTGCAAAGTTGCTGCCCCAATTTTTGCATGTGCATATTTAATTTTGGAACAAAATTGAGCGGGAGGAAGACTGAGAGCTGTGCTGCACTTGACATCCAATGACCTACTGCAGGTTTGGCATGCTCTTGCTCTTGGGAAACTTGATTGAAAGACTCAAAGGAATGTGAATCTGTGAATGTGTGTGGGTTTGTATACGTAAATACTCACAGCTGCAGCCAAGGAAGCTATTCTTTACAGACGGGTGCAATCGATACACAGACATCAGCACTGACTCGCTTTGTCTCAAAACTCTGCAAAGTCACATTTAACTTGGGCACTCACTTTATTTTTTTTTTTTCGAGGACTCTGAGAAATTAATTTGTAAGCCTGACACAAATAAACAGCTCATGCATAAATATGCCCATAACTTTAAGACAAAAGGGGAACAGCTCTATCTTCGTTGCAAGGGGGGGATTTCTTTCCTTATCAAAGCAACACAGGGCAAGATTAAAGAGTCAAAATCCTCCCCACGTGTTTGCAGTGTGTGTGTGTATTCGCTCCTGCATGCCTGCCCCCGGACGTTCTCTCTCCTTCTCCTCCCTCCCTCTCGTCACTCTCCCTGTAGCATTAGGAGCTAGCTGCCAGGCTCTCCTCTTTAGCATCCATCCATCCCTCCATCCTTACCCCCGGAGGAGTCTGCATTAATCAGTCCTTTACGAAAGAAGTCCTGCTACAGTAGCTGTTGTGTTTCCTCTCATTTGTTACCATGCAGATGTGGCCTACAGTGAAGTCACATCAATCCTTATACAGTGGAATTACACGGCCAATCAATAACATTCAATAACAACAGGCCATTTGCCCATCGGCCTGTCCACTCTTTCATCCCACCCACTGACAGTGGCCTCAAGTTTGTGTGCGTGCTGCATAGGTTATAGATTACAATGGGAAAATAAGCAAAAATACTCACAAAAGCAAGCAAAACACTTTTTTGCACTATTTCGTACCTTTCGTTGTGGGGTAATTAGAATTAGCATGAAATTAGTATTCTTCTCTAGGAAAAAGCGTGACAAAATGTTCGTGTACAGCTCAATCTTCTGGGCCTAAAACAACAAGAAACAGCTGTACAGGAAATGTAGTGGAGTGATGAAATCAGCAAAAAATCATAGAACCTGTTTAAAATTAACTGCCTGTACACTTCTTTCTTAATGATAATATTGCAAATTGAACTGATATCAGAAAGGCAACATGAAAGGGTAATATTTGAAATTTCAACATAAAGATATATTCTGATCAACTCTACCTGCAACAGTGCTTTGGTCTGAAAAATGTTTTGTTTCACCTGCAAGGACAATAAGACACATCATGGATTTTTCAAAAGAAATGCTCTCTTAGGTGTTCTGAAATGTCCGAAAAGCCAATTTTAGAGGCAGTAACCACTGAAAGCTGATAAAAACATTTTAGGCTGTGTTCTTAATTTTCTGGTAGTGTCGTGTACCACAGCAACACGTACAAACCAGGGGAATTTTGTTCCATAGTGACACTGGAATATGTCCAATGTTGCCATCAGCACATGTAACTGAATACATGTAACATGTTACACATGTAACTGATAAATCCAGTATCGCAGTGAAAAGACACAAACAACAAGAAAAAAGAGTGTCAGTCCTTTCCCTGAGTATGGGATATCAAAAATCAGAAATGATTCAAATCATGAAAATTAAGTGGCAGCCTGAGAATAGACAGAAGAAACTTAAAGGTAAAGAAGGGAAATCTTTTATTATCATTTAATAAACACCTTTTAAAACAAAGTCCCAAATCAAAAAGTGGATTTACTTCAGCTGTGGGTGGAAGACCGACGCACACTGTAGAGCATGAAAGAATTTTATCACAAAATTAGTGGATGTCATTTAACATAATCGCCTTCAGTTTGAGCTCAACTCATCAAAATAAACATACCAAATCCTCTTAATATTGCCCTGATATGTAAATTTCAAGTGTTCTATACTAGCCTTCAACTCTGTGCTACACTGGGTCCAAATCAAGCTGTCAGCGAGCGTGCCAACGTGTCCAGAGGGCGTCACCACACATACGGTACTGAGCTCCGAACAGACACCACTTCATGCAGCGGGTTTACGGTGGCTGCCAAAGGCCAGAGAGGAGAGGAGCAGGGAGGGCATGCGTGGAGAGAAAATGTGGGGCAGAGAGACTGCAGCGAGGAGGTGAGGTAGAGACAAAACAGGAAAAGTGAAAGTGGGAATGGGTGTACAGAAGAGAAGGAGGAAGGGAAAGGATGAGAGAGTAGGTGGAAGATGGCAGGAGGGCAGCATGCAGATTGCCCAGGACCTGACTGGCATATTCTTGGATGGCTAACAGACGGAGAAAGGGAGAGAGGAGGGAGGGTTTGGGGAGCCGGGGAAAGTTAGGGCCCTCAGGATGTTCTGTCCCACTGCCAGCCCCAGAAGTGTGGCTGGGAGATAGCAGGCCCACGTGCAGTGGTGCACCATACACACCAACACACACACATGCACTGACAGCGACAGTGAGAAGATGGAGCAACGCATGGATCAAGATGGATAAGAGAAAGTGTGCTGAAAAGATATACTGTAGGTATAAAAACACCAACAGATACTGTGGAAAGAAATGGAAGGGAGCGGTTTCAAGGTCTGCTTGATTGACTCTGCATAAAAAAACTCAGTGTGACATTATCCGAGTGAGGTGAGCTGCTTCATTTCCAGTCATTACTCAGAACTCGGTAAACCCAAGCTCCATCTTTTCACAGAGGGCAGTATGTAGCTGCATCTTCAGTCAGGTCAGCTGCCTTTCTCTGCTTTACTTTCTCTATCTGTATCCTCCACTCTCATTGGCAATGTAGAGTGGAGGAGCTTGAGGCCATGTGTGCAGGTTTGGGCCAATTATAGGGATTCTCATCAGTGCTGGGCTGCCTTTTCGCTGTGGGCTCAGAGCACACAGACCAGCTGAGGGTCCACATGGGTCAGCCCCGTACTCCTCACATCTCTACGCAATGAGCATACCTGGGAGATGCAGCACTGCTGGTTTGGCAGATCTGATACATAAAGACAAAAAAAAAAAAAAAAAAAAAGAGAGAAGAAATTATGCTCTTTGGGCTTAGATGTAAAAATATGTTATTACTTTTCAACATAGGACAAAATGTTGTGTTAGAACTCAACCAGTAACAAAGGCTGAGAAAACTGAAGCAGCCGAAAATTGTTGAATTTGTTTAGCTGATGCAGCTAAAGAAATGCTGCAGCCTACAGAATATTGCTATCACTGACGGGCTTTGTGAATCTGAATAAAATAAACAAATAATAAAACTTGCAGGAATCTCTGAATCAAAACACTGACTTCAACATGCATCTGTTAAGACACCTGAAAACATCTTGGAAAAGAAACTGGAGCTGAAAACTGTTCAAGCTGACAGAAATTGTAAGGTGCACCTGCATGTACAGTACGTAGCACTTGAGCTGCTAGTAACCAGTAGTGCATTTCAGCTGTACAGCAACGTCATCCGACAGAAGCAAGGTTGCACAAGCTTCCAGAGAAAACATGATATGGTGGAAGGATTGGAAATGAAGCCTGTAGCTTATACAGCCCTCATTTGTGAATTTCTCCATTGTGAGATTAATAAAGTCTTATCTCTCTCTTTTAGCTGAGACGGAGACGTCAATATGGATACCTGGTGAGTGAGGCGTGGCGTCTGCAGATGATATGGCCAGCGTTGGACCGCTGTCATGCACCGTCCTTACATCTGCAGGGATAGAGATATTGTGACTACATACACAGACCGAAGCCTGAAAGCACACCTTGATTTCCCTCTGCTATCAGTCCAATCCAAAACCTCGTCTGGAGGAGACATATATGCAGGAAAGTCAAATGATAAAATAGCTCCAAAAATGGGTGTACAAACTTTTTTTTTTTTGCATTGGTTGCCTGTGTATTTGGCATGCTGACTGAGAGGAGTGAACATCCTTGTAATTCTGTGCGGCTGAAATAGAAATGTGGAAAGAGGAAGGTGAGAGCAGCGAGAATACACGACAAAATCTCAAATGTCACACTGAGTGGCTTTTGGCTTCTCCCTTTGAAAAATGAGCTGACCCAGTTAGAAAGATGAGCACAAATGATGATAAACTGTCGCGAAGCTGAAATGATACTGGTCATTGTCGGTATGAGGAAACAATCTGAGAGGAACACCAGACAAAAGCATGCGTATCCCAGTGATTTCTTCATAGATTCGAGAAAAAGTAATAACATAAATGTACCTGAAGAACGCTCCCCTGATCCACTGGATGACTTCACTCAGGTTGAGTGTTAACTTCCTCAATTTACCCCCAGGTTAACAAGGAGGTTACTACACCCGATGTCTATACCAACAGCAACAACAGCAGTACTTCAAGTACACACTTTATTCAGCTATACAGTAATTACCAGCTTGGAGGGAAATTCGGCTGAGAAACTGGATTAAGCATGACCGAATCTTCTTAAGTGGTTAGAAAATCAAAGCGCACTGAATGTTTGCCCCATACACATTGGCTTCGGGATGAAAGGCTTGGCCGAGGTTCGTGAACTAGCGCCGACACCAGGAAGGCTTCTTCTTCTTCTTCTTCTTTTTTTTTTTGTCAAATTATCTGCTTTTATAGTACCAGAACTTTGAACAGTGCTGGCCTGTGTGTTCGCTGCTGAAACAGAATCTCAAACATGGCCTGGAACTGTGTGTCTTGGAGAAGGAACCAAACTTGTGGCCTGTTTGGCGCGGTTGCAGCAGCGCAGCCCTGAAAGTGGATTGTGCTGGTGCTGTGGATTAGCAGAAGGCAGCAGCAGGCAGTGTGTGTGTGTGTGTGTGTGTGTGTGTGTGTGTGTGTGAATAAAGTATGTGTACATGTCTGTGTGTTGGCGCTGGAGGCTAGCGTGTGGTGAGGAGGGAGATTCGCACCTCCATGCACGCTGCTGAAAACCTGCTAACCGTGCATTTACAACTCTCAGTATGGTGAGGTAAACACATTTTTAGTGAACCCCCTCCTCTCTCTACCTCTAGAAGATTTTTTAAAGGAAAAGCAGCAAAAACATATCCAAAATAGCAATGCAATAGAGGAGGGATTGTCTTTGCCCCTAAAACAAACATTTTGGATTGCCAAATGATGCTTGTCATCCAAATGCAAACATTCCCTGATACCATCGCATGGACTTAAGCCTGTTGACAAAATGGAGAGCAAATCCTGCGAGGTCGCCGTCCTCACACAGACTTGCATGTAACATGAATATATACCAGCTGAGATACTGCTAATTCTTAAAACACTAATTTAAGTCCATTTTATTAAAACCATGATATGAATACTCACGAGTATTTTTTTCTTTCTCTCCTCAGAGGAGAAAAATGGATATCAGACCCAGATTTCCATCCCACAATGCATTTGGGGTTGTTAGTTGAAGAGGAGGAAAGGCAGACAGGGGAAGCTTTAAATCTGTGTCAAAAAGGGAGACATTAGGGCCTGTGCAAGATGTTCATTTAGGAAACCTGGTGTGAAGGTAGGTACGTCAGTGGCCCATTAATTACAATAATCACATCGTAGGTGTTAGAATAATTCATTAACTCAGATTTAGTTAAGGCTTCATTTAATAAGTCCTTGTTGGTCAGGAGAATAAGAGACAGGAGAGAGGAAGGCGGGAGGGAGACAGAGATAGAAAGAAAGAAAGGGAGGGGAAGCTAGAGAGATACAGGGTGCCTATTAAACCACAAGGCCTGGATTGTCAATTTGTGTTTGAGCGTTCCACTGGGGGAACTGTTCCATCCTTTTTAAGAGATATATCATTTTATAAAAGACCAAAGGGAGGAGAAAGGAGACAAAAACTGGGGGGATGGAAGGGAGGTACTGATACAATGGAGGGATGGATGGAGGGAGTTACAGAGGAGGGGTGGTTGGTTAGGGAATCAGTTTTGCCTACTATATTTAACTGACCCATAAATCTGTTTTTAAATTCCCCTCCATTTAAAAACGCCCAGGCGAACTGGAGAGAAGTGAAGGCAAGGAAAGGGAGGAAGGGAGGGTTTTTCTTTTTCGCGCCGGCTGTTAAGTACCACAATCCATGCATAGCCGGCGCTACATTTATCCTAACAATGTAATTGGTCCAGCTCCCTTGGCTGGTGGCTCAGTTACTGGCCCTCCCTCAGGCCCCCCAATGCGTGTGTGTGTGCGTGTGAGTGTGTGTGTATGCGTGCGCAACCGAGGCCCTCCCTTCAGCCCTCAAATGAAAAGAAATCCCTGGCTTCCATTGAGACAGAGACTCACTGGGGGGCATGGCGGCTAGGCTAACGTGGCTAATGCTAACATAAACTGTACACACCTGCTAACAACCTCACTGCAGGGCTATGAGTGTGTGTGTGTGTGTGTGTGTGTGTGTGTGAGAGTGTTTGTGGATACTAGGAAGTCGGTTGGGAGTGGGGTTGTGGATTGCACCATAGGCAACAGATGAAAAGCAAAGGAGGTGGACTCACACAAACACCAGTGCATACGAGCACACATACACAAACAACCCAGCGCAACACCCCCCCAATACTCTCCTCCTCTCTTTTTTGTCTTTCTCTCTGGCATGCGCATGTACAGTACACGCACACACATTCACACACACACACACACACACACACACACACACACACACACACACTCTGCATTGAGCCTCGGTGCAATTACGAGGAAGAGGACAAAAGCTTCACAGACAGAGACAACATAAGGGTCTGCTCGCTGTTTCACCTGGAGCCAAATATCTAAAGCAGAGGGGAGTCAGAGGTATGGGGAGGGAGGTGTGGGGGAGGAGGGAAGGGCAGGGTGGAGGTGGAGAGAGAGAGGTGGGTGGGGGAGGAAGGGATAGGGGGACGAAAGGGGAAGAGCAGAGGAGAAGGGTGAAGAGAGGGTGGAGCAGGTGGTTAATCGCAACTATTGTGACGTTGGAAAGGGGTTTTCTTCGTTTTGTTGGTCATTTTCTTTTTATTGGAGTTTTAACTTGTTGAGATTGCTTCGGAGGGAGAATTTGAAGAGATCACAGACACGGGTGAATTGGGGAGGTTGCAGATTAAATGAGGGGCGCCGGATAAAAGTCAGGAGTGAAAATGAGGAGATGATGAGACAGGAGGCTGGAGCAGTGGCGAGAGAGGTTCAGCATGGAGGAGAGGGATAGATGTCGTGTCGGGGTGAGGAAAAAGGGGGAAGGTGAGAATGTGGAAGAGGGGAGAGTTGCAGGGGTGAGGGAAGAGGAGGAGACAGGAGCTGCATAATGAAGTGCTGGGCTAATTTGGAGAACTCCAGCTGGCTGCAGCCAGAGGGCCTGAGCCTCCAGAACATCTGAAGCACCTTAATGCTGCATACACACACACACACACACACACACACACACACACACAACATACTACAACTCATACACGAGCATGCATGCGATATCGCTGCAGTTGTGCAAACATGCACACTTTATACACTGAACATCACATTCTCTCTTTGACCTGAACCTGTTTTGCGAACTAACCTCAGCCACACACACACACACACACAACCTATAGACTACAAACACTATAAAACATCAATACACTGGTGTGGTGTGGCTCTGTGTGTGTGTATGCCTGTGGTGATGTTTCAGTTGGGGATTAATAAGGTCGACGAGTTGGTTGATTCTCTTGTGTGTGTGTGTGTGTGTGTGTGTGTGTACATCCGCGTGTGTATCATGGAGTTACTAGAAAGAGGAACGTTGGTTTACCTGCTGCTCCACAGTCACGTGATAATACTTTCCACGCAACCTGTCCATCATACAGATTTAGGAAGTATAGGAATACACTGTAATGCCACATTTCCCGTTCATATAACTACCTATGCATAGCTCACTGAGACATAACTGAGACTGTTAATGTGATGGTGCACATTTTTGCAGAAATATCCGCATATGCTGAGGAAATATTAAAAGTGAGGTGTAATCTTTTCATATAAGCAGACCCTTTGTTTTATCTGCCTCTACTGTATGTGTAAGCAACACGGTGCGACATGCCAAAGTGAAGGCCTGTCTGACTAAGTCTAAGTACTTAAGCTCGTTTTATCTGCTCCTGTCAGACAGATGTCACATACAGTATATTTATTTATGGATTATTTACAGACATTAATGTAATCAGTGGCAAAAAATAGCAATGACCGTCACTTACCTTTGCTGCTATAAATGCTTTCTGCTGCTGTTACTGTTTTGCAACAGTATGATTAAGACACTATTTCTGCTTTTTCTGATGTCAATCGTACGTCAGAGGTATATGAAGGTCATATTGCAACATCAGACAGCAGGGTCACTCAGTCAAGTTTAAATACATGACATGCATGAGCATTATTTGGAGTTTGGTTTAGGAGGTTTTTCTTTGCTTGTCCTCAGATGAGGATCAGTGTGCTTTAACTGTTGCAAACAATTGCTCTCGTACACTTATTAATGTGTTTTCCAATTTAGGTGGAAGCCAGAACAAGCAAGTCAGCATATCAGGTCCAGAAGATTTCGAATTTAAAGGCTGAAAGTTTATAACACTGAGAATTGAAGCCTGCTGCTGTCTGTGTTTTACAGAGTCAACACACATGTCAATTATGTTGTTATGGCAACACCTTACAAACAGTGTCAGGTCAGAGTTGTCAGTCACACTCAGCCGTTGGTCCCCTGATGAACGGGGCGGCCGCTGTTTGCCTTCAACATATTGTCAACCGCGTCATGGAGCTTTGAGCCGAACACGAAGTGCACGGACACGGAGTAAAATTCCTTTTCTCTGAGGCTACATCACGGTAATGGCTCAAAACACAGCTGGATTAGAGTCTCTCTGGTTTACAACCATAAGGTTTCCCATCTGCAAAACAAAGCCCAACTCTATTTTGTTGCCCTCCTACATTTGGTTAACCTCAAGCCTTTATGGTTACCGAGGGGTGGCTCAGGGTGATGGCATTTGACTTAAGACTAAAGCCAAAGCGAAATGCTGACTAATCTGTAACATCTGGCAAATTTTATAAGAGAGAAGGAAGAAAGGGAGAAAACGATGCCAGGTTGGCAGGTGGAGGAGTGAGGAGCACACACAATACGTTTATATAACCACATACACATGCGTGTGCACGCACACACACGTACACACAAGCAGTGACTAGACTTTCCATTGCCAGGGTGTGGTGGCTACTGATGCCAAGCAGCTTGTCTTTGTAGAAGTAACCATTTTATGGCCAAGAAAGTTAACAAACGCACATTCAAGCCCTTGTCTCCATTACCGCATGTAAACACACCTACAAACGCGTGTCTCATGGGCGCACGCACGAACAAACACACGCACGAAGCATTCGAGAGGCGTTGCAGAGTGGCCCGGGCCGTTTTTCAATCATCAGCCAAGCCTTCACTCCCAGCGCACCACGAGTCCCAGACCTGGGATCTGTCAGCAACTCAAATAGTCAAATAAATAAGGCAGACTGTTCAGGTGTGTGTGTGTGCGTGTGTGTGCCTACAGCACAGGTCCATTCAGTTAAAACTCAGAGGCCATTCAATAAATTATGAAACATCAGGCCCACAGATGAATGCACAAAATTACTACGAAAATTAACGTTTCGTTTCAAGTCATTGTTTCTCTCCTGGGCAGGCAAATTTTATTTTGGGGACATCAATATGTCAGTTTGAGAAAAGCGTTTTCTTCCTGTTAATTGAGGCAGATAATTGTGTTGTAGAGCAACCAGATAGATTCTCTGTAAAATATGATGCAGGTGGCACACGAGGAAAAGGGTGCACACTGTTACATGTTTAAGAAGAACAAACCTCAATCTGAAGGTGGATTCCAGCTTCTGAATGTGTGAATCTGTGCCCTTTGGTTTAGGTTCCATTGAGGTTTCCACACGCGCACATAAAACTGTGTACGTACACTTCTCCAGCAGAGACACTCTACCTTCCCAACACACTGAATTACTCTGATAATCAGCAGAAAAATGAAACTGCTATGACACGCAATACAACATGAAAAGGAAAAAAAAGAAACAAAAAACACATGCAACACACATTAACACAGAGTTTACTTCGTGTTCTAAGCTGTACCATGTAGCAATCACATGTGTGGTGCGCACCGGGGCGAGAGGAACGGCAGCAAATTGGATTTCCCAAGGATGATGGTGTGATGAAAGATTGTGTGTTTTTCTCATCTACCGCCAGTGCTGTTAGAGCGCAGCATGATTAAATAAAACCTTGCCCAAGTTTCAATAAACGCATTATAACAATTGCATTTCCTTGACAAAGATTTAGGGACTGGTGTGATGCGATTGGATTACTGGGGAACATTGAGCTTTTTTAATGCTGTTTTTGCCCTGCCTTAAGTTGAACGTACACCTCCACTTGAGCAAGTTTAAAGGATTTCTCGCCTCTCAACATGTGGTTAGGGACACTTTGATGAAGATGATGGAGGTGGCTTTTGCTCATCCCCACCCTCTCTTCCCAGTCTTCATGCAACGGAAAATAAATGGCCAAGCTTTCACCGTTCACAACTGCAGCTGTTGATGTGTGTTGATGATCAGCAATGCATGATTATTTAGCTAATTCCTGTTAGTATCATGACATACAGTATAGTTTTATATTTTCAGCATTGTTCTTTATGATTATGTCCCGAATTTCCCCAGCTGGGGATTAATAAAGTCTCATTTTATCTTATTTTTTGATGGATTACATTTGTATACGCACCAAATGCAGAGAAATAATGGTGACTCAATGCTTTGGATATGTTTTTAGAATTCCCTTACTGTGTGGCACAGGAACACGGCAACACAACTGGTTGCAAGACCATACTCGTGTGCTATATACTGCCAAACAAGTATTTATCTGAATAGCAAAGACAAATGTGAATCATAGCAGACTCAATGCCACAGAAAGAATAGAAGTCTGATACACTGGTGACTAACAGGTGAATGTGACGCATAGCTACATGTGGAGATAGAGAGTGAGAGAAAAATGAGAGCAAATAACATCAAAAGTAGAGTGTGTGTGTGTGTGTCATCTACCACCGTGGGAAGATGCATAAATGCTCATCATGATTTAAAGTCAACTGTCAGTCTTTTCATTGATTTAACCCCCAGTGTCAGGAGACATACCGGTATAAACATACTCAGGTATGGCCCAATGCTACCCATCTGTGTTTCTGGCAGGTGGCGACAAGCCGGTTAATACCGCCACACCTTTTTTTTTTCACTTCACCCCGCACTCTTCACACACCCACGCAGACACCAACACACACACATAGATTACAGAGGGTTCACTGGAACACACTCTCTGTACTGTTAACTGTTTGCATGTGTGTATGGAAGAACTGTAGTCACATTTTTTTTTTACTTCACAACAAGTTTACTTTTAGTTTGGCTGTAGAAAGGCATCATTTTATTTTGATTCCTTTAATAAACTCACCATTTAATGTAGCCAGCCGTAAATACATTTGCTTACCTCTCAGTAGCCTGCCAGACCCTGTGTCCAGTAGTTGGACACTGGTTATAACTGACTCATGCTAAACCCCACTCCTGGCTACTTCAGACAAATTACTGACAGGAAACATGTCATTTAACCACCAGAAGCTGACAGCTTCAAGCAAAATGAAGTAAAACTTGAGGCAAAGTCAGCCAACAAAGTCTTCTGGATAAGATCTGACTTCACTGAAACATAAATCTGGGCTACCATGGGTTGCATAGAAGTAGTGGAAACCAAAAACTGGCATTCTGTGTTAAATTAAGAGTAATTTAATGTATGGATGAAGTATACTAACAACTTGGTGATGCAAAGTTTCTAAAGGGGTTTGACAAGGTTTTTGCACCCATTGGTTATCTATCTTGATGATGTTACCCAGAGGCAGCCTGTAGTAGAAAGCTAGCCTTACCTGAACACAAACAGCCAAAGTTAACAATAGATGAAGTGTTTCCTGACAGGTAAAGTGCTGAGCTTCTGACACCTAAACTACCAACAAAATATCTGGCGCAACACGAACACTCCCGCTCACATATTGACTTCATAAGTGCAAACACAATGACTGGAAAAATGCCCATGTTGATATTGTGATGACAGTCTGCAAAGTGAGTTTAGTTTATGCACAGGTAGCAGTCAAATATCAAGATGTCACTCTGTTGTGTTAAGTGCTTTTAGAAAGATTAATCCACTGCAAACAGTACTTTCTAGTTACATAATTTATTTCTATAGAAAAATCCAATGCAATCATCTGGTTCCGGCTTTGTGATGACTGTATCTGTGAAACACACTCTGAAACACACAATTCAGATCGTCAAGGTAACCCCAAGGTACCGCGTTATCATCCATCAACTGCCTGGCACGAGCTAGCACCTCTACTTGATCACCAAAAGCCTTGTCAGCACACTCAAACCTCACTTATATCTTTACTCATTCAATCACGGAGAAGTGCTGGATGCAGACTGACGGAGTAACGTGGCGATGACAGCCAGGCAGACAGAAAAAAACAAAAAAACAGAGGGATGATAAGAAGAAGGGTGGATGGTGAGGACACGGCCTCTCAGCCAAAAAGTTAATGGTGCAACATACAGACTGGTGGACAGTTGATCAGCAAATCCAGCAGATGCTGAAAGACCAATAGAGAGTTCAACAAAAGAGCAGGTGACGATGCTAAAAGAGGCACTTTGCTGTTACCCCACCCCCCCAGGAACTGTTTGGGTAACGAGTCTGATAAACAGACAGGAGCACAGTTCATTGTCTAAATGAAAACTGCATGCTTTTAAGTCTCAGACTGACTTGACAGAGAAACACTGGTGAAAATATGCAACTGCTATTATGATTATTTCAACAGGCAAATATACGACATTATGGGATCATAAAAAATTGACACTGAATAATGACAACAACATGCAACAGTATGAGACAGTGGCAAGGGGTGCTGTGTCAAATCCTCCCCGACTCAAGTGACACGCAGGTTCCTCAACCCTAAATAAAAATAGAAAGCCGAACAGAATAATAATGAGAAGAAATTGTTTTATTAATGTTTTCCCCTCTCGTCTCTTTTTCTCTCCGTTGGAGGCATCCTGCATTCTCCTCAGCATAGCTCACAGTTCCTCCCTGCTTGCACTCTCTCCTTGGAGGGAAAGTCAAAAGGTTTTTCATTTATCTCAGACCGAAGACAAAAGCACAAAACACGACTCCCCCGAGAGACCCACGAGGAAACTGCGAACACCTTGCCCCAAATATCTGATCTTGGAGCAGCAGAAAATAGCATGCACGTATTTGTTTGCCGGGACGAAGACTCCCCTCATTCCCCAGACGCCGTGTTGTCATTGAACATTTCGCCGCTGTGTGTTAGGCATATAAAAATACATTTCGATTTTTATTGGGGAAAGAAAACAAGTCTCGAGAACAGAAGATAATTGTATTGATTTGTTCAGCATGTGGAGCAGTTCAGAATATGTCTGTTGGTAATGTTTTGAGCTCTGAGATTGTGAATGTGTGTTTTTATGTGCGCATGTGCGTGTTTGCTTGCTAACTGCATATGCGTTGTTTTGTGGTCGTCGTATTGACCGAGCTCTCGTCAGTGCTCGGTTTCAGGTGCAAAATGGATTTTAAACGTGAGTTTGAGAGGAAGCTTCAAGGTATAAAAACAAAGATGAGTGATAAAGAGACGCAGGCCAAAAGTTCTGACCTCATTCTGTAGGCAAGCAGCTGCAGGATTTTTGACTGGTTATGAAGCCGTCTCCGTTTAACACTGATGCTTCTGTGTGACCTTCATAAGCAAATGAGACCATCAGTGAGGAGATTGGCTGTTCCTATATAGTTATTCTTGATGCGTGTCTCCAGGTCGGATTCCCTGCGAAAGGATTTGCAGCAAACAAACCAGAAGAGCCCAAGTTTCTTGACATTGTGATTATGGCTGAAAAAGAAAAAGAAAATGATTGACCAAACATCCAAAAAAAAAAAAAAAAAAAAAAAGAGCTTAAAGGGACGGCGATAGAGCACAGGCGAAAACACGAGTCTTGAGCCTTGGTCGGTCATTGAACAGTTGGAGAGAATTGCGGAGTTTGAAAGGACGGAACTGATCCGAGATTGGCCCCCTTCCTCCTACACAGGTAATATGTCTGTTGTATTCATGAGATGGCTGTGTGCAGTTCATGGTTGATTTTACTGAATGGAAATGGGCTTTATCATGTAATATTTTATGGTGGCCTTGCTACAGAGTAATACCTTCCTGTTTGTTCGCTTCTTATTATGAAGACATAACATTTCAAGGGACTGTTGATCATTTTAGCTTTCTCAACAAAATTAGTATTACCATGTAGTAGAATCTATTGGTTATAGGCTTACATGTAAGCTAGGTGTATGAAGGGTACAAATCAAAGTTTCAACACACATTTCAACATTGTCATATTATTGTTATTGATCATGAGTTATGAAAGTAAAGTAGTATGAAACATATGTAAAGAAGTATATGTTATGTACCCAGGCCCCCGAGGAGGGGGAGCACTACCGCTTTTGTCCACAGGGGTGTCAGAAATCAACACAAAAAGGATGTTTCTTGTCGTTGCTTTAATGTCTGTCACAGGCCTCCATGTTGTTTGGTGCATTTAAAGGCATCAAGTCTTGTTTGTGCCACAGTAGCGTTCTGCTCTTTCCATTAAAACCCAATGAACAAGTGCACAGTAGGGGATTTCAACAGCAATACTGAGCTTGTATTGGGTCGTTTAATATGACATGCAAAGGCCTTTCATGGTTGCCGTCGCTGCAGCATTCCACGTCTGCATCCGAACAAAGTCTCTGACAACAGTTAATCAGAGTCACTAAGAGGAACCGGTTATGTCAGTTATGGCTGATGACTCAAAGAAACGTTTCCTCATCTATAGGCAATTACTCTCTCACTCTTGTGCTGTCTGTTGCTTGAAGCTATGCTAAATCAGATAGATTTGTGCATTGATAAAGGCAGCTACTGGACTGGAACAGCATGAACGTCCATAGAAGAACCAAAGAGCAAAAAAGTAATTATGCTTTCTTTTCCCTTTATTGTATATTCTGTTTGACTCACAAGCCCCATTCTCACACAGAAAGCACGCATATGTACATGTGCAATAATAATAATAATAATGAGAATTTTTTTTTAAATTGATCATACTCTGCATGGTGTCTTGCCATGTGAATCTGTCTCTTTCATGGACATTTTATTGCAGAGTGTACACAACAGTACTGCTGATTATATTACAAACTGGTACAGTACCTTGTTTTATTGTTTATCTATTATATGTGTATATTATGTGTGCATAAGTGTGTGTAATAATACTGTCAAATGCTTTTATTTACATAATCATTTGAAATGGCTGAAGTGTTCTTTTTTTCTACCCAGGAAGAAGAAGCTGTTCTGGAACTTAACAGGATTCAAATAAATAAGTAAATAAAGTCACCGGAGACTTGAAATCCATCTGTTGCAGGCAAGAATCAACCTTTAGCTGATTTTCTCTCTGTAGTTTTTGTGTGTTTGTGCAGGAGTCATGAAAAGAAGAAGTGAGCAAGAAAAAGTGAGAAACTCTCTCTCTCTCTCCGCTGTATTTGCTTTTTGCCTGGAAGGTAGTGTTTGATGCAGCAGCGACGGCAGGCTCTTGCTGTGTCCAGCACACACAATGTGCAGCCTAGCAAAGTCATCCTGGCTTTCTGGACCTAGACTCTGAAAGCAATCCTGATCCTTGCCTCTGCCAGCCCGTCACCACATCTAGTTCTCCTTTTTCTACATTTCATTAAACAGTTTATGCAAAGTCTACATAAAAAGCTAACAGGCTACAGTGCAACAAGTGTCAGATGTCTGCAAACATTAGTGTGCAGCACCAAAAATATTTAAACGCAGATGGTAATAGAGTAATTGCTACACAGGAGAAGTGTAAAATCCTCCTCAGGTTCTTTTGGAGGAGACCCTCGGGGATGCCAGGGGGCAGACTGTCAACCTCATCCTAGGGATGGTGACCTGCAGAGGGAAAGGGGAGCAATGGGCCTTCAAAGGCAGGTTGGTGGGAGGGATTCAGGGAGCAGAGACGACCCACGCCTACAGTGGATTAATGCCAAACCCACACGCATAGCAAAACAAGCAGAGAACTTGCTGCATTTGAGCACAAATACATAAATTTAGTGCACAAACACACACGCTATGAAAATCAGAAGAGCACATTAGGCTGTGTATACCTGAACACCAACACACATGGGACAGAGATTCTCACTTATTTTCACATTCTGCACATAGCAAACAAAAAAATCCCTCTCTTCCTCTTTCACCTACACACACACGCACACACACATACACACAAACAAACGCTCACGCACAAGAAGTTTCAATCTGGTTATCAGCCTTGGTCTCTTGGCTACAGGGCTTGTGGGATAGCCCTGCTTCTTGGCAGCCTTTTCTAACACAAGCTGGAAAAACAGGCTTCGGGTTTGTGTGTGCGTGTGTGCATCTGACTCATTCTGCATGTGAGAGTGTGTTTTGTTTTTATATGACTGTGAGTGTGCTTGCATTTAAGGCATGTGCATTTTATATGGGCCTTTGTTTGTGTGATAACTTGTGTCTGCATGCCTCCGTGTACATGCACATTTGCTTATGTGTGCAGATTGTAGGAGGCAAAAATAGATCTATAAATAAATAGAGTGTCTGAAAAAACAGTAAAATAACAAATATATGAGGAGAAAAAGTTGGAGAAAAAGAAAAGAATGATCCAACCCCAACTTGACATGCATGGTTTCTAAAAAATGAATCCACCCCCAATGACTTTTTGTACGTGCAACAAAAGGATTTCAAAATGTTCTTATGCATGACTTTTTTTTTTTTTTTTGCTGTTCCTTCATTTTTAATCAAAGTGAAAAAGAAATTTTAGATTTATATGTGAATGTATAAATGACAGAAAGGCAGAATCTAAATTTTAAAAGAGTTCAATTCTTTCATTTTATTTGGGCTAAATTGCCTCGGGGGCAAAAAAAATCTTTAACATTTCATATTATGTTACTCAGACGCTGCCTCCACATCGTACAGACTTTTTATATCTGAGTTATTGTAATTCTGTCTTTCAATATTAGCAGCTTTTATACATATTTGAGAGGGTGCATTGTATATTAATATACTATAGAAAAGCATAGCTCCGTTTGTCGGACCACGATAACACAACTTATGTAATTAGGGTCATGATTTCATTTCTGAGGCAAAGTTTAAAAGTGTATCTGTTTACATCTCACTGACACGTTTTCCCAAGAACTCCCACATGCACCTCTAACTGCTGTTTTTACTGCCTCCTGTCTGGGCTTTCAGGTCACCTCTTACCTTTAATTACCTCCATCTGTCCATCCTTGCCTCCCTTCATCCAGCTATTCATTCCTCCTATTTTACCTTTTGGGTCGAGCAAACCAAGAAGGACCAGGTCAGTATTTGCTCTCACCACGAGGCTAAGTTTTACTCCATCACAATTATACTTGTGTTAGGCAGGATGTTGATTACAAAAGCTAAGCATTGACTTTTCCTGAGAGTTACCACCTGGGAATTCAAATGAAGAATATATTCTCAGGTTCATGAGGAGGAAGCCAGGCCTGTGACACATTTATGGGCATCACTGGGCATAAATAATATGGTTAAAGTCTGGAAAGAATGCTCTGAACTGTGGGACTTGAAGGCAGGAGTCACAGGCCTGGGCAGGCAAACAATTTGAGGATCCTGATTCAGATCCTTGGTAGAAAGCAAGTTTGCCACTTCCTGTATCTGTTGTGCATCTAACCAAACCATTTTTTGTTGCTGTCGTCACAGCTGTTTACTCGCTCAACCTCTCGCTCTCCTACATCATGTCTCGCCTCTCTCTCATAATCCTCGCTGTCATCTACAGATTCAGATTTAAGCTTCCATTTCATCCTAGAGGCCACTGAAGATGAAACGTAGCTGCTAGTTTTGCTCATAAATGTCTCACTAAGTGCTGATGTGCCAGAAGCCCTCCTTAACTGGTCGACTGCTGCCTTAGCAACCTTTTTTGCAATACCAACACACACACACACACACACACACACACACCCTCTCTCATTCTTGCTAGTGCATTTGCACACATAACTTGTACCCCCTTAATCCTAAAAAAGCAGATGAGTTGCTTTCATATTTGATTTATCTAGAGATAATATCATTGGTATGCATGATGTTGGGGAGGGGGCGGGGGGGCGTAGATGGTGTGGCAACCTTCCTGGCAGCCAGTCAGCCAGTGAACCAGCCAGCCAGAGAGCGAACACTGCTGAAAGGCAAAGAGAGGGGGCTTACTAATCCCCACCTGCTTGTCAGGAGATCTACAGGTACCTGCTAAGGCAGCCAGCCACTGGAAGAAATCTTGGAACTGAGTCAATGTGTTTGTGTGTGCGTGTGTGTGTTTGTGTACATTTGCATGAACAAACCAGTGAGTAAAAAAGAAACAATGCATGTCTGTGCTGTGTTATAGATGTATGTGTGTGAGAGAGATGCTCGAGAGCAACAATGTGAGCTTGTGAGCTCGCAAATGGTGGCACCAAGCAAACACACAAACAAAAGGAATATAATCGATGAGGATGAGCACCTCCCTCAACAAAACTGGTTGCTGAATACTGTAATGGGCTGGGAAAGACTGACTACGTCACCGCCACCTCAGAAAGCCAGAGACAACTGCGCTGTGCTGCACATTGTGTTCACTGGCTTTTGTCCAGTACAACCACAAGAAAAATGCTACCTGACCACCAGTCGCGGATGACAATTACAATTTAAGGACATAGAGAAATAGGTGCTGTCATTAGACAGAAACACCCATCCGCATGCTCACAAGCAGGCAGACTCTGCAGCTGTGCATCTGAATACAGCTCACGCTGACTCACATGTAGTTCAGCACTATAAAAGGGCATCACTTCCAGTTCCTGTTACGCAAAACCCTGAACGCGGAACTGAACCAACTCCATGACAACTGAGCCAAGACTGCGAGACGCAAGCGATGAAAAAAGCCTGTAAGTGGACCATCAATTAAGATTATTTTGTGAAGGAACCATTAGGTTTTCCATAAGAAGTGGGAGTTGATATGAATAGTGTCTTTTTTCACATCCTGTGTCCTTCTTACTGCTGTTTTAGTGAAATCTATACTGGGGAAAGCTTTTTTTCTTTCCGTACAGCTGTTGCATATGTCACTAAATAAAAGCATTTTAACATGAATGTATGCCTGAATCTACTTTGTTGAAAAATCCACCAGAGGCCAGGAGTGAATTCATCTCTGCTGTCCAAACTTGAAAGCATTCAATTAAGATTTAGGTGTGAAATGTGGTTGCATAATTACAGCAAGCAGCTCTATACTGCCTCCCCTTTAATAAACCAGGTTAGTCTGAAAATCTCCTTGACTCAAGTTGTTTAATGACCATAGCTAATGCCGCCGTGCTCTGCCCTCTCTTTGTCTTGTCTGTGTAGCCAGCCTAATCGCTGCTGACAGTCAGCTTTGCTCTTTTATTAGCTCTGCGTCGCTTGCAATCAGTGACAGTGAAGTCAGGCAGCAGGAAGGGCTTGTGTGAACTCAACACCCACTCGGACTCGAACGTTTAGACTTGCGCACGCACGCACTCACGGAAATGCGTGTCGGCCCGTTTTCCCAAACAAACTTGCACTCGTCCTGAGCCAAGTCAACATGCGCACGACCTCTCACATGTGCGCACGCAAATGTATATGCGCAAACATTTGCTCGCGAGCATGAGTGTAAACCTCACAACTTGCCACACACAGGCATGCATGGACAGACACACACACACACACAGATTCACCATTGCTTTTAAAATAATGAAACAGCCTCGACTAGGCAGCCACTGGCCTCACTGTATGTGGGTCAGGCCCATGCAAAGCTGTATTGATTTTTTGGCTGTGTGTCTGACTGTGTGCCGCCATGTTAAAAAGGCTGAATGCTAATACGACAGCTAGCAAGCAAAACTAAAGACACACACACTCATTCACAGATGAGAGCTTCCACAGTTTGCTAGCCTCTTCTTGTCAGTGCCCCACGAATTGGCAGACAATGGACTTGTTTGATAAAGAGGAGGTCTGACATTCGAACGTGCAATTTGTGAGCGACGGGGCGGCAGAGAGGGATGGGGGGGGTGGATGGGCGGGGAGGGGAGGGTCAGGAATTCGCTTCACTCTCTTTAAAGAATGTAGCGTCACCCATATGTCCGTCTGCCCTGGTGCATACTCGATGGAGTGGAAGGGCAGGGATGGGAGAGTGCTCTCTCTCCCTTTTTCTTTCTCTCTCTATTTCTAGTCTATTTTGCAGGGCTGACTAGCCTTTCTCCCCACTCTGGTGCAGAGCAAAAGCTTAATGCTGTTTTGTCTATTGCATTAAACCATGCAGTGGCCATTTAGGACACTATGTAGGCCACAGCACAGACAGAGATGGCCTTAAAACCTGCACCGTCCATAGTCGAGGTCAGAGCAGCCCGTAGCCCAGTCACAGTGAAATATTTTAAAAGATGAAATGTCACTCATCCTGAATAGCCAACATCCATGCTCCTTTGCAGTAAATGCGCTGCACGCTCCATTTAAGTGCTTTTGAACGAGCCCTTATTAATCCCCTTAACTGCAGGTTTGCACCTCATATTTACCACAGCTGACCTTTTGACCCTAGCCACTGGCTAACATCTAATGTTGAAAATTGGCTAATTTGTGAAATGGCAGAATTTGGGGGTAAAGACCACTTAGAGCTAATGGCTGGCTCATCTGAATATAAGCGGCATGCTTAGGGGAGGGCAAGCGCAGGGCAGCAGTGCTACCAGTGTTGGTGAGGTGTATTTGCGAGAATTGCCCATCTCAAAGAAGCCAGATATTTCTCTCCCTAACATCAATCTGGATAGCTAAGACTTTCACTGCCTCCATTATCTTGCCATTCGTTATCCTTGTATGCTGTAGGCCTTTTCTCAATTACAGCCATTTATGGTTTCTGGAGTAATTACATCAAACTCAAGTCAGTTACCTGTAAGGTGTGTTCTACTGTAAATTAATTTGGAAGTTTCAGTCTTACTTCCTTTTCATTTGGTAGTAATGGGCTGTACTTGTTCTCATGCAAGACAACCAGAGGGCTGAATGAATTCTGAAGCAGGAAACTGACCTCACGAGGGAGGGAGACAGAATTTCAAGAGTTCAGAGCAATTTCCATTAAAGCCGGGAGACAGAACATGATATGTGACAAACGATGCCAGGCAGGCATATTGTGCCAAGCCAGTACATGCAGAAATGCTTACTGCCTCTCTGTCTCTATGTACAGAAGAATTCAACACATCATGAACATAGTCATTTTGTTTTACATATTATATTTTTGACTTAACTTCTGGTTCATTAAATTGCATTCAGTGGATTTGTAATTAATAGGCTGAACATGCAAAAATGGTCAGGAGCCAGTTTTTCCTGTTTTTTTGTGATGAACAGCAAATGAATCCTTCATCCTGCAATTTATATCAATCCTGTGAGACTGCTTTGTTTGCTCATTAAAGATATATAGTTATATATAAAGTTCCAAAATAGTTATAAGAAAATAGTTTAAATTCTTTCTAAATTGTTATGGCACATGTTCTGTGGAATCACACAAAAATGTGCATGGTTCCGGCAATACCTGAGAAAACTAATTTATTCCTGCTTTCTCCCCTCTCCACTCACTGTAATTTGAGTATGAATGTTTCGCTATCTGTGTTACCTTCAGCATATTTAGCCAGCCCTTCATTTGCACTCGTCTTTAAGGCTAACAGCTTATTCAGCCTGTTTATGGATGGCCCCTCAGAGCTAAATTAATAGAAGAGGCTTTGGGGACCAGAGAGGAAAGTCATAAGCAAGACTGTAATGCTCATTTGCAACGTAGAGGCTAATTACCAATTTGCCACTCTCCAATCTTGTTTCATAATACGTTCACGGCTCAACTTCTTTTGTGTTTTGGTGCCTGCGAGCGATGTATGACTTTTATACAACAGAGGATGCTTAGCTTCTGTCTTCTTTATAACTTCATGTGCTGGAGATATTGAGCTCTTCCACTTGCCCCACACAGGCCTACATCTAACACTCGCTCATGTGAGAATGGTGCCGTGATTGCCTTCAGCCTCAGCTGCGTTCTCTTTGGCTGCAATTTTTGTCTCGTGGAGAAAGAGAGAGCTCGAGATGACGAGATACATAGAAGGGAGAGTGCTCAATTGAACATCAGTCAATCCTCTGAGATACTCAGCAACTCTCCATTTTAAGCGGGATTCACTGAGATCCAGAAAGGACACAGGAACACGAACTTAGATAAGAAAACCAACATTACACATCAATAAAGTGTGCAAATATGGCCATGTCTGGTAATCAGGGGTTATTAATTACCAAAACTCGTTCTTTTTCTGTGCTTTCAAGAATCAAAGGTACAAACAAATTCAACTGACAGCAGTACGAGTGCTGTGAGACAGTTACATAACCCACCTTTAAATGCTCTCCTCTTGTTGTGTGTTTCCTCATCTCTCAAAACCCTGGAATGACAGACAGAAACAAAGTCTGAGGCAATATGCAGGATTTACACGTTCATTGTTTACAGGGCAAACCACTGTACGACCCAACCAGCTAATATTGTGTCAATTCCTAACACAAAAGGGAGACTGAGCTCTGAGGGACGCTGAGCTGAAATGTAGAATAAGATGCAAGCAATTAAAGAATTAGCAAGGTCGAGCTACACTGACATCATAGATCAGCTGCATTAACACTGACTTCTGCCTTTTATGTACTTTTCATCTCTGGTTAAACAACTTTGACACCACAACTCTTAATGTGGTTCATCTCACAGCAAACATGCTGTATACGAACAAAGTCTGTGGATTACCTGGCTTTAAGAAGTATATTCTTAAAAATCCAGCTAGCATTAGCTTTGTGTGTGAAGCTTCAAAACATCCTTGCTGAAAAAACTGCTTAAACCAGTATATGCTGGTTGCTGGTTTTAGCTGGTTTGAAGCTGGTCTTGGTGGTTCACCAGGCTGGTCAAGTTCGTATCAGGTTGGCTCTGCTGGCTGGCAATCCTAATAAGGTTGGACCAGTTTAGTGAGACAGATCAACCAGCTCTGACAAGTTAATATGATGCAGATCTAGATGGTCAGCCAGCTTAGCTGGGTCAAACTGGTGTAACTGGTGGACTGGTAGCAAAGTACCTTGGGGATAATTTTGACTTTCATTAGTAACTAATAATTAATGACTACATGTGCATTTCAGAGATTTCATTGAATATTTTCAAAACTAATTTTGTAGGATCAAAGTTGTTTTATTCAGATGCCAAGAGGGTATCATCCTCAGGCCATTACTTTGAAAGACCAGCAGGGGTCAGTGTTCTAGGTCCATCTCTTACTGCGTTCCTCAGCACCAAACAGTGCCTGAGACAGTAAAAATGTCAGCTAGTTTTCATGCTTTGCCAAGCTTGCCCACAGATGAACTAATTAAAAATTAACAGAAGCCGGAATACAAACTGACGAGGAAGAGAGAAGGAAATGCAATGGTAAGTATCTGGACCATACTGTTTCTGTTTATGCTGTTAGCTAGCTAGGTAACTTTAAGAAGCCTAGCTTAACTCAGGCTACTGTAACTTATCATTTGGTGGCTAAGTACATGAAACTTTGTTTTTACTTGTTGCTAGCGGCCCAATTTGTTAGCTTAGCTATTTCAGAGTCATGATCTCTGTTTAACTTGCATGCTTTTTATTTCAGACTGAATTTTTTCATTAAATTACTGAAGTGGCTAACACTGTAGCAGAATGAAATGCTTCCACTTACGCTCAGATTTATGTGTATTAATATATATATATATATATGAGAATACTAAATCATATTGTTACACATTGTGTACATACCAGCAGGATTTACATGCAGTTGAAAGAAGGCAGCACAACAACTAGTGTTGTTACGTGGCAAAGTCAGTGTAGCATTCATTAAGGCAGCTAGCAAGCTAGCAACTGTTTGACAAACAACATCTACTCAAAGTTAGGGCTTGAACCGCATTTACATCTGTTTTCAGCTGTTTAGCCGACATTAGCTAGCTTGAACTCATGGAGCCTCCATGAATGAAGTCTTGTTTTTTTCGTACTGTTTTAACTAAAACAAATATAGCCTCGCTGTCAGTAATTTTTGTGCCTGAAGCTTGTGTTTTTAATGCTGCAAAAAAACAACAAAGCTGCAACAAACCTGCTGTTCAACGTGTTGCATAACAACAATCAAGGCTCAGTCTGTGCAAGGATTTTTGAAAGCAGTGACAGTGGATTTGTGAGAGATGGCACTGGGACATCAGTTGCTACTGTTTTCACTGATGCGTACAGTGGTGGTGCACATGAGAATGTAAATGTTGAAATGTACAGCACCCAGTGTGTTAAAAGAACGAGGCAAACAGAGAAAAATACAGTGTTACCTCAGTTAACTTCTACATCTAAATGTGTCCTTGCTTTGCCTGTGCGTTAATATGTCAGTGCACACACAGTAGTAAACTTAGTGTTGAATCATTAACTGTATGAAATGGATCATTAAAAGTTCAAAAGAGATCTAGGTTAAACTCACAGAGTGAACATTATACCCTTTAAAAACTTAAAAGGCAGTAGGCAGAGGACACACAGTCTATGAATAGTTCAATGAGCATGCCCTAAGGGTCAACGTTGCATGTCCATTGAAGACAAGCTGAGTGGAGGTGGTCATTGAGAACATTTACATTTCAAACATTCTCCAAGATATTTAGACAGACGTGTGGGTTAGCTAGTGACCTGGGAGATCAGGGTTGTTCTCATTTCAAGCAACCAGCTGCTCTTACAGCAGGAGTCCAACCTGGACAAACTACTTCCTGGTCTGTTACTTCAAACTGGCCTACATCCTTGTGAGAGTAAATGAGCATTTTTGAGCCGTAAACAAGCTTATACAGCCTCTCTATAGAGTAGCTCGTTAAGTTCTTTAAACATTTTTGAAAGGAAGCGCGGCATTTCCTTTGAATTTCCTTCCTTTTCACCATCAGCTGAAATGCTAAATCATTACTGGACAAACCCACAGCAGTGTATACAGCTGTTGTTCCTGCTCACGCTGCACCACTGCTGCAATGAATCACAGTTTTACCAAAAAGAAAAAGAAAAAAAAAATCTTCTTCCATGTAGCTGTTTCTCTATAAATGACATAAACAAATGTCAAGGCATATTTTTGCCTCTGGCAGTGTCAAATGTTGTGAGAGCGACGGGAAATGTAAGGGTGAGATGCATTGATACGTATCAAAAGTTGATAATTTTACAACATTACAACAGCAGCAACATGGTTGGTTGGTTGCACTGTGCCACCCATGATACACCTGACTTGTTCAGGAAGTAAAAGTCCCATTAATTTTTCATGTGATTGACAGGTGCAGTACTTCTATGGCTTTTAGATGGGCGTGAACTCTCCCAGTTATACAAAAATCAACAACTCCATTAAAAAAATAGCTCGCTCTTCAATAAAAAGCTCATGAGAGTATGGTGAGAATTTAAATATGACTCCAAAGGTGCATTTTGGTAAGAAACAGCCATTCACAGAGATTAAAATTCTGTGACATGTGCCTCTAACGGCAGGCTGAACTTAAAGATGCTGTTGATGATGCAGCTTGACATCAGTTGTGAATTCTTTGATGAATCTACTAACTTTGGCACAAATTTTTGCAATTTGTGCAATGACGAAAGTTTTAAATTAGCTCTGATTCGTGTCTCTGATAAAACATGTTTTTCAGAAGCAAAATTCAAATAATTATAACTGCTGGCGGTAACGCACCACTCCAAAGAAACAAGGACTACTACTGCAACAACTGCCACTAGTACAGAAACAATCTCATAGTCTCGTGACAACATTTCTAGAGAATTCAAACAGTAAAGTAGTCAGGGGCGCCGATAATCACTTTTCAGCAAATGACAGGCTTGAAACATAGGCTTTATTGTCAAGTCAAGAAGATGAATGGCACTGCAAACTAACTGAATTAATTTGACTGGCAAAACACCCTCAATTGTGAACTTCTTTATTTAAAGCAGCAGAAACAGCAGATGCAAATTTCATTGCATATAAAAACTTAATATTTAATTAAAATTTTTAAAAAAGATTTCCCACAATATAAGTACTTGTCTTCATAAGGACTTTCGTTATCTTTTAGAAGTCCAAATAAGATAAAAACAATTGCAGAGTATAAGATGTACTATTATATACTATATAGTATATGCCAGAATAAAACTCAATTGATGAGATCATCAGTATCTCCCAGTTTTGCATTGTGAGTCATCACAATGTGGTTCTTGCAACAGATAGACTCAAACTCATCTGTTCACCCTCGTAGCTTAATGTCTCAGACTGTATTTCATAGCATATTCATGCCGACCCTTGGCGCCACTGACACACCACTGCCTGTGGACTCTTGATCTTTAAAAGAGATCACAAGACCTTCGCCGTGCCATGACATCACTGCGTCTCAGAGTGAATGACAAAGAAAGAAAGAAAATGTATTTATAGCACAAAGTTTCATCCCGACAATAGTCTAACTTCCTCAAGCGTTTAATGCGTGCACTTGAAGTCAGCGTGCTCATCAAAGGGCATCTTCAGTGCCTGTCACAAGGCGCATAATAAATCCTTGTCATAGAGGAGTCAGTTGCATGCAAGATGCCCCTTGTTGGTCAGCAAGATGTTTCTCAAACACTCCCCCTTTGCTCTCAATTTCTCTGAGATCATGCCCTAATGATGACCCTAGGCCCACTTTTAATCACTATTTGCATTGCCCTTTAAACAATTATTCCACTCCTCTGCACAATTTTAACTCTAGAAGCATGAGATGGATTCCTGTGATTGTTAACTGCCTTATAGACACAATCTTTTGGGGCCACGTCAGCCTTTCTGCTCTCAAGATGTGATGCATTCAAAGGAAATGATGGAAAATCTGACTTCTCCTTTATGTATTACTTATGCTGTATCATGCGAGGCGAGCCTCCTTCCGCAGCATTTGCTCCCAAGTTTGACTGAAGCAAAGTTGAGGCTTACAAGACTTTAAAAAAAAAAAAAAAAAAATGCCACTCACTCCCACTCTTTCAAAGTTGCATGAACTCTGTGGTCAAAGAGAAAGCAAACCAAGTATGAGAGAAACAACTTAAGAAATTGAGAACCGAAAAGTCTAACTAAATGTTACACGGAGTCCAGACTGGACTGAACCACAATCCAGAAACAACAGTAGTTTAATGACAGAACTACACTATTGTTTCAGTACCATCCCATAGTACACACATACTGCACATGGTGGCTCCTATTGCGTTGTAAACAGAAGCATAGATTTATTGATGTGCCAATAGCAAAATATGGTCTGTAATCTTAAAAAGTATGACCTATTTTTACTGACAAAGACCATATATGTGTGTATACATACATGAGATTCCTCTGCTCAGGTCCAAGAAAAAGGTTTCGAGTGCAGCAAGCGACACATTCCTGTTTGAGTAATCTACATGTGAATAATAAAGTAGCCTTCAAGGTTTATGTATTTTCCCCTTCACAGTCGGTGTTATTAATAGCCTCATCTTTCTTGCTGCCTTAAATACAGGATGAATTATTTTGACGTGTTCATTGCAGAGGGTTGAGGCCAAATAAACATTTGTTTTAATTAATCATTTGATTGTGAATTAGAGCTAGCTTTACAGCCCACTGGCCTCTCTCTTTAACGCTGACATCACCTTGAGTCAAAGCGTCTGCCCCTGTAAGTCACATGTGTGTCTATTTAGGGAAAATCTTTACAGAGATAAATTATTTTTGAGCAATGAAGGATGAATCTCCTGTGTTTTCTTTGACCTTGTGAGCAAACTACAAAAAGTGGAGCAATCGATCGCTACCCTCTGAAGATACTGCAATATTGTATTTTGGAATGAACAGTGGGAAAAAAAAAAATAGAAGTCAAGCCAGATGAACAGCTGTATTGAGATAAACCGTCACCCCATATGCTGAGGGAAAACAATCTCTGCACATTATGGAGAGTGAAGATGAAAAAAATACACTTAATCAACTAACATTGATATTACTTCTGGCAATTAGGAGCATGCTGGTAATGATATGAGTTTTCAGCTGTAAATAATTATGCTGCCTGCGGGCCATACTTTAATTCTCGGCTGTATCTATAAACAATAATCAAACCAACAGCAGCAGGCTAAAAGTTGGAGATTTGTGGTTTGCGGAGCAGCGGTTGAGGAGCAGCTTATTGGAGCCCTGTGGTGATGCCAGTAGTCAGGGTCACCTTCAGGTGCTCTCTCATCTGTACACCAGCGCGCTAATGCGCAGCTCTATTGATCAGTCGGTATGCGTCAACACACACACACACACACATGCAGGTGCACATAAAGCACATAGATATGAGCTCACATCTAGAAGCGCATACATAGACGCGAGGTTGCATGTATGTATACTTCATAAGCTCTTACACATGCATAATGTATACACACATGTTACACCTTACATAAGAGGTTACCAGCATGGTAGAGCTTTGGCTAAAGCAGCCAAATTAACATGGACATTAGAAAGAATTTGTGTAAACACTCAACTCTGGATTTTCTATTAAAAACAAAGGAGATATACTCTTATTGTAATTGTTATTGTAATTTCCTAATTACACCACATGCATCTGTTGGTTTGCGCAATTGCATTTTGTTATTTACCAAAATAACACTGCAACAAATTATAAATGAAAATATTCAACATCTTTTTCTGCACTGCTGCTGCAGTATTTAACAGTTTAAAAAGAGCAAGGAAAGAAAAAAAAAACTTAAAATACAAGAGTGAGACTTGACAGCTAACTTTTACTCACTGTCAAACAGGAAGCGGCAGCGTGCTGATTGTATAAGGACTAAGATGAAGTGCATAATTAAGGAAACATATGAAAGCCGGCACTGGGCCTGAGATTAATTAGGTGCGTGTCAATACCCTCATCAATATCCGATTAACTAATGACACATGGCCCAATGAGGGCTATTGATCTGCTCCAAGTCTGCTGTGTTAATAGGTTGAAGCTGACATTCAGTGAGGAAAGCTGACAGAAAAGTGTGAGGAGAGTTTCACAGCATGCAGGGTGCGGGGCCCTAAACACAGCAAAATCAGAAACGCCCCCTCAGTCATAAGTAGTCAAATCACATTCGCGTAATGTAGTCTCATGGGATTCTAGTGATTGCTGTGACCACAACTGAACTTATTCAGCTTTGCTAGAATTCCCATCCTTTTAGTGATAATTAAAAATGACCCCAAAGGAGCCCCCTCCCCAAAAGAAAAAAAGGGACTCAATCTAGATTAATGGTGATGGAATGGCCAACATCATAAGTTAGCCCCTTTATGATAATGATTGTAATGATAATAATGAACACTTGGATGAAGGATGAACAATCCCCTGTCCTGGAGTTGAATCCCTATACAGGTTAATTAGTAAAGATAACATCATTAGCCACTCTCATGCCTGCACAGAGAATTAATTGGATAAGATGGAGATTTAAGTCTATATTTAATCGCATAAACGATCAACGACAGCTTAGCCAGGTAATGGGAGGTCCAAATCGGTGGGCATCTTATTTAGATCACATTTAACCAGCTTAATGAGCAAAAAAGATCCCAGTTGTTTTTAATGTAGGGCCTGTACGGATCCCCTTTGCATGCACTGTATTGATCAAAATGTGCATTAATGATGTATTATTGTGCCTTGTTAACTCCTAATTGTTTGCAGAGCTGTTGGAGGAGAGGTTGTAATATGGGTCACTTGAATGAACAGAACAGAGTTCACAGCACCAATCGTACACTTTTTATAGGCTGCATTAGCATAGCATGTATATAGGGTCATAACACATGTCAAAATTCATCCATTCACATACACTGATGACAGAGTCGGTCATGCACGGCAGCCTTGTGGATACAAAATGCTTTGGCCATGATGATTCTGTGCTCCCCCATTACAGACCGATGGTGCAGAAATTGGGGTTCAGTGTCTCACACGAGCGCATTCAGACATGCAGACTGGAGGATCGAACCACCAACCTGATCAGCGAAAGACCGGCTCTACCTCCTGAGCCACAGCTGCTTGGGTACAACATAGCATTGACTCCATATTTACCAGACAAATGAGGACTATTCATTGCCATGTACAATCTCTCTTCCTCAGCTGAAAAGGCCACAAATGGCCTGATGGCTTTGCAGTCATAAATAAAGCACAGTCTGACTGTTTGTTCCAAGGGAAGCATTCGCTGGAGTTCATGATCTCTTCTAAGGGGGACATTAGAGTTAATGTGCCTTCTGCCAAACGTGAGCGGGCCAATCCTCCGGGTGTTTTGTACCTATTCTTCACAGCAGCTGTAAAGCTTGCTGGGTTGTCTTTGGCTGAGAAATACGTTGTGAGCAGTTCCCTCTAAATAATGCATGTGGGGAACTTTTGTGTGAATTTTCATATACATAATGGAGGTTTACAAAACAGTGGGAGTACTTTACCTACAGTCTGGGGGAGCTGATTGTAATCGGCACAGAGAGGTGATAAAGCAGCCTGTGATATCTCTGGCTCTGGTGAAACAATAAGTGAACGCCTCTTTGAAGGAGTGCCATGCCACACTCCCCATTAATAATGAAACATCATTTAAAACACAAACAGTGCTGCCATCTGGTACATGAGACTGTCACACAGACGAAACCTTATCATGGCACAACTCAACGGTTGCAGTTCTGGTAATGGCATGCACTGAACTGTGTCAGATATCTCTCCTTCCCTCCGAATTTAAATAACACGCAGTTCCAACATTCAACTCTTATTTTTCCTTTTGCTTCACTTAATTTATAATATGGCTTATCTAACAGGTAGAAACCTGAGATCTAGTGGATTTTATACATTTGAGATGTGTATAATTTAATTCAGACTTTCTCCTGTACTTTTTGTTTCAGGAAGTGAAAGTGAACACGAGGAGGTTACCTGAGACTATGTGTACTTGTGTGTGTGTGTGTGTGTGTGTGTGTGTGTGTGTGTGTGTGTGTCTGTGTGTCTGTTGTCGTGGACTGCGTCATCATCACCTTGACGACTGAGGTGTAGCTGACCATGAAGTGGAAGAATTCAGGCCTCACAAGGTAACATACCTCTTAATCCTAAACATAAACAATATGCATGTATACAGTTACTCATATAATGCGCTCGTTATTTGCGATAGATTTGGTTTAGAGTCCAGTAAGATCGAATGGCGTACTTTAGTGAAACGTGTGTTTAGAAAGGCATCACCTGCTTGAAATTTACCTAAGGAAGAGCAACCCATGCACCCATAATTTCCATATCTAAAATGCAACAGACCTGCATGAATGCACTAAGATATACTCCACTGTTGTTCACTTGACTACTGATATATGCCTTTGTCAGTGCACTGGAAAGTGCAAAGAGTACATTTAGAGTAAATATGCATGCAAAATGTCTCCACTGTGGAGCGAAGAAGAACCAGCCTGCCCTTTTTCTACCCTTATTGTCAGCTGTGTCAACTCTGTATCTTGAAGGAGACTAGCTGTTGTCAGACACTAAGAAAAGGCCTCTGTCCACAAGCAAATAAAATATTCTTTGGTGCACAGTGCCCTATCCCTCTGTGACTATTGAATTACATCCCTCATCCATGTTCGTGCAGAAGAGAAAGAACGTCAAGAGAAGATTTCAGGTCGCACTATGCCATAGAAAAGGGGAAGTGCCTTGTCTAGTGCAACACAGACCCCACTGTCATTCTGGATTAAGGGTTGATTGAGCTTAGCTGACTAGATGACAGAGGAGCTGGTCATTCTCAGGGCAGGAGAGGGAGATGGAAAAAATATGAGTTGAATGCAGCATCATGTCATTTTAGAGGAGCAATGTATAGACTTGCTTTCAAAATAATTATTGTGCAATTTATTTGGTTCTGACAACTCATTATTTGTAGACTTCAGGCATAATTTATAGCAACTTTCTCATTCATAACACTTTAATTTATGCACACTATACAAAGTTTAACTGCAAAAGGTCAGGGGATTTTAGGGGGTTTGTCAGAGTGCCAAGAAGCCATTTGTTAAGGAAGGTATTCGACAAAATTTAGCATAATTTTGAAAACCTTAAAACACTGGTTTGTGCAGCAAGAAGGTCTAGAAAAAGTCATGGAGAAGCATCTTTAAAAGTTGAGATATTTCAGCTCCAAAATTCAAAGCAGCAGTCAATTGACAGCAGTTTGGTCTTTCTGCGGTTAAACTCTGACCAGATCCTGGCATGTTGCTGTGATTAAAGCAGGAAACAGTGCTGTGGTGTGTGGGTCAGATACAAATATATTTGCAAGGAAACCCAGTATAGATAATGTAGCAGCATGCTGGCTGGTGTTGGAGGTGTGTGCTTTCATGGGTGTATTGCTCGTGAGATAATTTAATACATCTCTTTGGACTGAAGACCAGCAAGTACAATATACTCTGCAGGATTTTATGGCTTTGTTGCACGTACTGTAACATATTTGCATGTGACTTTTGACAGAAAGCCTGAACCTCAAGCAGAAAAGTGAGTCAGCCATTTATGTGGTTAACAATGGTGTTGGCAATCTCATTGGTTAGGGAGCAAGAATTTGGCAGGGGGTGTGCAGTTTTAGCAACTAATGTACTTATTTTTCTCACAGCATCACAATTTTACAGCCTGTATAAAACATTCACATACACGCACACCCATACACACACGTGCATGCACAGCTATGTTAGTAACCCAGAAAAACAGTTCAGCAAATTAAAAACAGGAATGTTGGGGTGTCTTTAATGCAATAAAATACACATGTAAAGGAAGTGCTGCAAAGTAGCTCTTTATCTAAAAGTATTATCCTCCTTTTGTGTAGCTGGTGATAAGCGCCAGTCGACACAAATAGACACAGCTGGAAATATAGCCAAAGAGTTTTAGTCTCCACAGTTATTTACACAATCAAGTTTTTTTTGTGGGCCGTGATAAGGTGCATGGATATCCTGTGGTCTTTGCCTAGTTAATGTGTATGGACCGCACACTGGCTCTGCTTTCACTGAGTTATTACGCAGAGTGTAATTTGAAACAATTACAAAAACACTGGCCCACTTGTTACAACACTCATTTTCCCTCACATATACAAACCACAGATTCAATAGCTTTACATGTTTTTCAATCACACCCAGTGGAGCAGTGTTCAGTGTGAAAAAGTATAGCATTTCATCCTAGCTCGCATGGTATGGGATAATCTTTCACATTTTGCCTGGGGTTTGTTTTGCTATTTCAGCAGAAACTTGTGCAAGCCATGTGAATTACCATAGGAAAAGACGATAAAAATACCAAATGATATTGTATCAGATGTAAATGAATAAACTATTTGAATAATCAGGGCAAATAATTTGTTATCTGTGATAATAAATGGTGTTTATTGTCCTTTATTCTCTAAGATGCACTGCAGAGATAACAGTTTTAAACACACAAGCAGGAGGGAGATAGTGTAACACTGCATGGAATGAAGGATTCTGTGCTGCACAGTAAGCTATTAAAAGAGCTCTAATAGCATCAACAAACTTTGAATTATAAGGCAAATTTAAAGTTTTACTCTTAAGTCAATAACAGATTGTCCTCGTGTGTGGTTCAGATTCCTGGGAGCCGTACAACTTCAGATTTATCTTATTTGTTTTGACACATTTCTCACCGTATTTTCACACATTCTGTTTTGCAGGCCTTGCCATAGTTCAGAGATCGGGGTCAGCCAGTGATGATCTTTTGCAGTTTGTGGAGATGGACACCTTTAGTAGCGTGAGTACAGTTTCACTTCTGGCCCCTCATAGCAGCGTAGCTGAGCACAAGGAGGTCAGGCCTTGTACCTCCATCTCTCTCTCTCTCTGAAGGTGCTGCTGCATTCTGACCATTGACATTTAGCATTCCTCTGTGCTGCCTCTGGGTTCTCAATGGGGGATTGAGAGGTGCAGAGGCCAGTGCCTGGTTCTCAAGGGTAAAAACAAAAAGGCTCTTGAAAATCCCAAGGAGTTCCCATGATCCTAGGAAAGACCTTGATCCGACCTGTGTTAGATTTCCATTCCACGGATTAGGGCACACAAAAAGTACATATTTGGCTGATTTATTTGGTCTTTTGCTCTGGATTTTGGACAATGAATTGCAATGTTTTTAAGGCTGGCACTGAAATATCTGGTATGGTGATTTGGCAATAATGAAAATTTGTAGAAGTTTGACAGTTCAGTGAAAGAAGATTTTTTTGTAATCATTCACTATTCATGCTCTTTATTGACATTTCTAAGTCAGTGCAGAAGCTTGTTGTGACATTTTATGGTGGAAAGTTTTCAAAGTCGTTTTTCAAGGTTTTTTCCAGTAACATACATAATCTGTTAGCATCAAAGGAGCACACATGCATAAATAATTGACTAATTCACTTAAAGGGGGCCAGCGTAGATTAATTAAGCTTGAATACTAATTATGTTTTCTGTCTACACCAACTGACGCGGTTGTTGTTTAATAAGAAACTGTTTGGTGGGTCACAATTACCGTACACATATAAGGCTGCTCTATAAATTAGGATGGTTTCACATTATAAAGGGAGAATTGGCTTTGTATGCCTTTGAAGCAAAATGCTAACCCTTATCTTTGGTGAGTTAAATAAAGATGCTTTGTAGATGTTGTCATTGTACTTATGACATTTTATTCATGTGGCCATTTTTTAAGCTGACAGATAAAAAGAGACTATAAACGTGAAAACAAAATCAAGACATGTCCACTGTCTTTTATTTATTCGGCAAGGCATTCAGCCTCATCTTTATTATATCTTTTTTTTTCATTTTGTTACAACCCATTATGACATATATTCACACATATATCTATCTTTAGACAAGGTGATTTTATTCACTTTCACATTCATTTCCATTCAAATTCTGATCACATTAAGGACAGAAAGGCCTGAGAATAAACACAAACCTAATATTATGGATTCTTAAACACAAATGAGAACTCAAGGAAGAGACAAATCATGTCCAGGGATCTGTACGAAAAGCTTTTAAAAACTCTTGTCATTTCCAGAAACGCTCTTGTCCTTGACTCCCATGCCTCGCGCACAGGGGCGCTTGTCTGCAAATGGTAGCTTTAAGTAGCTCTGTGAAGCCGAGGTTTTGCTGTCTACGCTCCCCTGGCAGGCAGCGCGCGCAGGGACAGAGGAAGACAGCTCAAAGCTGGGGCCTTGTTTACAGCTGCGTGGGGAAGAAAACAGGCAGACGTAAATGAGGGTTGACGGTTTCATGAAGCACAATTGGTTGATGGCAGATTCAATGTGACTGGGCTGAACTGGGCGATGATCCGTACAGTATGCAAAATTCACTTTCTAGCTGGTCTGTGCCCACCAGCCCCTAGCAGCAAGCGGTCTTCCCCAAGCCCTTCTAGCTATGCCTTTGAATGCAACAAGAACTGAACAAGGCATTGTTGTGCTCAATTCCTTTTGACAACAATCACATTTAAAAAAGAAAGAGACGAAAAAAGAAGTCATGGATGGGTTTTTTTTGTCACCACTTATAAATGATTTTGCTCTCATGTTGACTGCAAAGTAAGCATTTTGTGTGCTGCACAGTAAAATGAGAAAAGTGTGACAGTTTAAAGGGGCATGTACGGATGCCTTCAGATGACAAGAGAATGAACTCAGGGGCTGTTGTGTTGTGCTACTGTATATGCATGTTGTAATACACACAAATTTCTTGGCATGTATTATTGGTGCAGCACCATAAATTTAACATATTTATGTGCAATGTGACTGGCAAATGATGAGAAATTTTAGCCTGCACTGGGACAGTTCACGCAGCCGCTATCACGATTCTTATTGAACCAGTATTGAACAGCCTTTCCAGCCTCTAAGCATCCACTTTACTTCGTGGACCTCTGTGATGCTTTTTTTTCTCCTCAGGATTGAATTGTTGTTTATCGTTTTAGAAATGCAACATCTGCATGTTCCATCCAGTTATGGCACATTAAACAACAGTCCTTGTATTACAAGGAGCATGCTGTCAATGTCAGTGGGGTCTTGGGATGAGATGAGAACCAGGCATTTTTCTTAGCTCTCTAGACAGTGAGGCTCACATGGCGCTGTGTGGATTAGATTTTTAGTGACAATGACCCAGAGCTTTAGGCCTGGGGTGTATGTACTGTACTCTGTCTGTGTACTTTCCCTTGTGTGTTTACTCATTTTTTTTTCCACTGTAACTGAACTTAAGGCAAGAATACATTCATAGCAATCAGAGGACTTATTGACATTTGCAGGACATGGAGCTAATTTACTTTGCATAGTGAAGAACAAGGGCACTTCTATAAATGAGACCAAAACAAAATGGTGCCCAGAGGAGAACTAGTATGAACTGATCTGAAAATTACATAAGAAAAGGAATCAAAGGAATAAAAAGAAAACTTGAAATTATATGACTGCTGTTACATTGCAGCGCTGATGATATTCCAGATTATTCTGTGCAGTAATTAAGGTGATAAACAATGCGTTTGTATGGCCTAAGATAAAACTTAATGTGATTTCTCCTTTGATTTTTGCTCATCTCTGCAAAGTGCCTTTAGCCCAAAGGGCAAAAACAATAATTTGCGAAATAAAGAGCCTTATCCTCCTTCATTATTTTAATATGATAATTAATTACTTTAGCAAGAAAATAGATCAATTCCAACAATAACGTTCACAGTGTGTGCTATGAAATGACTGAACAACAATATTACACTATCAAGCAAAAATAGAATTTTCAGTAGAGGTATATTATTTCCAGTTTGCTCATTAAGGCTTTCAGAATTGGCTGTGAGGTTCCAATAGCGATCAAAATTTTAATACCACATAATGAATGTAAATGTCATGTCGCTTATTTAAACGGCTGCTTTAGTTTACAACACAATATTGTAAAACTAGCCTGGTGTAATACAAAGCAAATGATGATTGTGTGCAATTTTTTTATTAGTAAAATTACCTGATTAATTTTCCCATAATTGTTTCAGGGAGTTTCTCAATTTGCATATGCACCCAAACACTGTTTGTCTTGCAGAAAGATGTGTGAACTTGTAAAGAAAATACAAGAAAACGCAGGGAGACAATCTCCACTGATGCCGAATCTGCCAGTCTCATACTCCACAGTATGTGAAACTCAGAAAAACTGATTGGTACCCAGTCGAAAAGAAAATGGTTTTTAAATAAGTTACAATTAGATAAGCATTAATCTCAGTGGTATAAATGAATGTCTTGCTGTAGGGCTTGTTGAATGTAAAAACAGATTTACAAAAACTCCTCTTACCAGATTGGTCTGGAAGTAGTCCTTCTCTATTTTAATTGCACTGTCATTTAGAGTTGAAATAAGCCCCCCACTCATTCTGCCCCTTGATTTTGCCTTTGAAATTAAATATTGTATACAAATACATGCTGTTCATGGGCATGAGCACAGTTCATCATCGAAATCTGCATAAAATGATGCTTAAAAAGCTCCATACGCTTTGAGCAACAGAGCTCTTTTATATGGTGCATTCTTATGTAAACATATCCATAACGAAAACAACTACTTATGTCTTTTACCTCAGCTTTCTTATTGTTCTGCTTGTCCGCAGAAACGAGAGAAATGTGGGACTGCAGAGTTTGTTCCACATACTCTTGATTTCAAAGGAACCCATACTATATACTTGCTTTCATATATTCCTCCTTTTTCTTTCCATTCCACGCCATGCCATGCCATGCCATGCCATGTAGACCACCTACAACACTATAGTAAAATAGTAGACTTAGCATGCATGTAGGTAGATAGATTTATCATCATTCATCTAAAAGTTCGCAAAACACAAGGGACCTGGCACTGTGTTATTTAAAGGCTATTTTTCTCTCTCCCTTCGAGATTTTTTTTAGGTTGAGTTCATGTGAATGGAAGTAATGACAATTGTGCCTGGATTTCCATACTCATTTGCACACCAAGTCTGTGTACTCTCATGCAGCCTGTGTAAAAATGCATAATTTTCCAGGAGAGAGTGTTGTTGCCCATTCGTTTTAGAAACAAGGAGGAAGTATTTTAATGTGACCTTCATTACACATTCATGTCAACTTTTCTTATCTATTTATGATTAAATTCTTTTCCACTCCTGTTGTTCAATTAGTGCTTGACCCCTTTAGCGGCGATGTAAATTAAATGACATTTTAGTGTCGTCCCATATTTAAAATACTGCGTTAGTTGCGGATCATAAATGATGATCTTCATTCTGCAGCTAATTTATTCATTTAACAATTTCCCTCCAGAAGTTACAGCAGAAGGCTCTGCAGCAACCTAAGCAGAAGAAATCCAAGTCGGCTGAATTTCTGATGGGTGAGTCCTGCTTGATGAGTTATTGCTCATAATTTGTGTAAGGATTAATTAACTAATTACAGACAAATGGCTTTGGGCTAAATTTTGCTCTTGCTTGTCAGGGCGCAATTTGTAATTATTTTAATCATTTCTTCTTCTTCTCTTTTTTTCTCCTCCTTTGCAAGATTCTGATTTAATTTTAACCTAATTGTGTTTTAGTGTCAGTCGAGGAGGATGCGCTTGAACATTTTGGGGCAGAGAAATCACAATAGAAAAAAAAATGCTGTCATTAAACATGCTTTGTTTTTTTTTTTGTTTTTTGTTTTTTTTAAGAGTCGCTTTGACCTAACTGTTGTATTGCCCCTTCATGTCAGTGTTTGTATTTATATTTATGTTTCTACTTATTTTGTCAGGGAGAGAGGAGAGAGCTGCTGTGGTAGGCATAGAAAACCCAGCCTTCGATGGAGGAGGAAGCACCGAGCTTTCTGTTCCTCCGGTTTGGCTGAGGAGAGAAATTCGAGGTGACAGGCCAGATAGCACCCTTGCAGCTCACCAAAAAAAAATGGAGCTGCAAGCCCCTGCCAAAGAAAGAGGTGAAGCTTCATTCTTCATTAGCCTCAAATTTGTTGACAGTAGATGTGTTCCTGATCTAACCTTTCGCTCACTCCCTCTTTCTTTCTCTCTCTCTCTCCATTTGGGGGGCCCTTGGTCCCTGCATTCCAAAGCAAGCGTGTCCTAACAAGCAACCCTCGTATAACTTCTTCCTCTGCTGGAGAACGCTACAGTAGTGGGTGTTCTATCTCTATCTAGAAGTACCCTCGACACAATCAGCCTTGACTCCCACTCTCGGCTACATGCCTTGTGGTGGGCTGGAGTCATAGGAGAGTGCATTTACATACGCTACTACGCTACCAAGCCGATCCGCTGTCTGTGTGGTGTACTCACAACGCCCCCGAAACACGGCTTAAGGCCAATCAGGCATACGAATATGCCCCCTTATAATTCAGTATGTCAGGGAGAACTCTTGAGGAATGGGATGGTAAATTAGGATGCGTTCAAGGTTGCGAGCGTGCCAGTTTTCTCAGGGATGAGTCACATGTTAGATTCTTGATTTAATGTGGTTTATTTTGCTTTTGCTGTGCATGGCTAGTAATTATTATCAATTATTGTCATGATGTTTCATGCATAAGGTAGGATTACACTTTCCCGCGGTGTGTGGAAGTGGCCAGAACATGGGCAAAAAACATTTTCTATCAGGTCAAAAAAGTCAGCCCATAAACAAATACAGTATGATAGAGTGGACGAATGCTAAAGCTGAAACTTTTTCATTAGCTGAAGACAAGCTGAAGCCTTATATCACATTTAGAATATTTAGGTGTTGAAAGCAAGGAAAACATGGATGTTGTCCAGCGTAATGGTGAGTGGTTTCTTTTTACCTTGATCACATCCAAGATCCAAGACCAATAGCATGAGGCTCCCTCTGTTTGGGGGTGACACATTTCACTGATAGTTAGTGATGTCGAGAAGTGATGAAGTTTCTGATTAAAGTCTCCACTTAAGACAGTGAAGTTTTCTCTCCATCCATGTTTGTGGGACTTTTTGATTTCTGCTTGAAAAAAGGCAGTGTATGGCAAATAAATTTTTAACCTTGGCGTAGGTGTAAAAGCAGCATTGGAGTGAATTGTTATCTCCCACCATAACATGACTCACCTCACAAAATAAAATAATGAAATTAAAACATTTTAAGATTTCTTGAAACACATTGTGTTCTTTTAGATCAGATCGTATGAAGAGAGTAGATGGTAAAAGCTTTCCAGACATTTACTAAACAAAACAAATCCAAAATAGAAAAGAAGTCACTAATCTATTGGTTTACACACTGCAATCATCTATCCATCGTTAGGTTCCCACCACAAAATCCACGCCTAACTCTCAAAAAGCTGTTACTGACTCTGCACACTATCTATAGTGTACCAATATAGACACTTTTTTCAACATATATTGGCGTGCTGATGATTAGAGATGAGTTAAGTTGCTGATTTCTCTCTCTCCTTCTATTAATTGGAAATGCAAATTAGGCCCCTTGCTATACCCTTAAAGCATACAAAATGAACTTAACCATATGGTAATTTCTTGATATTAGAACTTCTATGTGTTTTGTAGGTTTAGAACTTTATTTCTTTGTGGTATTTGCACTGAATCAAGGATTTACATAAATCACAAGCACAAAATAAGCAACACCTTTTCATCAGGCAGTTCAGTGGCTCATGTGCCCTTACAAGGCAGATTGTTCCATGTTTGTGACACGTCCGTTTGGCCTTTACTGAAATCTTTCATTATCTCTCACTCTCTGTTAACATTCACTCTGGCTGGCAAGAAGTTCTAGTTATTGATATTGTGCATGTAAGAACAGAGAATTGAAATTTTCATTAGGGAGATGAACTGGAGGACAGCCAGACTATTTAGGTAAATCACAGATATGATTCAAACGGCGATCCACGAAGCTACCACCATTATGCAAATTTGTGTTTGAAAAAAGGGTTTCATAACCTCAGAGCTATTTGCAGAGAAATTGTTCAAACTCTCTGTTAACGATGTAGAGGGCTCTAACATGTGAATTTCACAGGCAATTTATGGCACAGTTGAGGAGTCATACTGCTGCTCCTCGTTTAATAAGTATTTCAGGCTGACTGTTTAACTTAGAGTAAGGACAAGGTGTGAAAACATCGTGCAGATATTTCCTATGAGCACGGAAGAATCCCAGTGAGCTTTTTCGGGTACTGGCCTAGTGGGCCAGTGGTGTTCCTGTGCAAACACACTTACTCACATTTTTATGCGTCCACGCGTCGATACCCTCAGACATCTATAAAGGCGATCCTTGTGTGGAATATATAACATCATTTAATGCACCATGCATATTTTTGCCCCACAACCTGAGAAATACAAGTAAAGCAATTTATATTGGAGTGAAATATTCAAGGCCTGTAATGAGAATGATTTGGGGTTAAGAAAGCTGCTTGGTTGGGTGTACCCTTAATAGAAAGACCCTGGAGCCATTGGATTCCCATAAACTCTGTGGAGCAGACTTGATACCCATAGGTCAGTGATTGCTAATAAGAAGTCAATGAGACATGGGCTCAGGTTATTTTTCCTTTGGATCTGCTCCTCCAAACTTGCCCGGTCCTCTAGGCCGCTGACCTCGGAGTATTTAGAAGGTATTGTCTTTGAAATTCCAGGTACTTTTGAGCTTGTAGACTTTCTCATTAGTTCCTTTTGAACACGGCAAACATATGGCAGTCGTATTTAAGAGATTGCCTGCCGTGACCTTTTGCAGCATGCTAATTAGGCCCCAGAGCACCGCAGGCCGTGGAGAGGTGCACTGAGGAACCCAGCAGTCTCTTTCCCACTTCTCTCTTTCTGCCTCTGTACTCCTGTCTCATCTTGGCGCTGCCTTATCTGGTAGCAGCCGCTGCCCCTGCCCTTCGTCAGTGTGGGTTTCAAAATTAACATTTCGCTTCATGTGCTTCTAATAACCACTAACCTGAACCTGTACAACTCCCTTCTCCCCCCTCCACCAACTCCCAACCCCTCTCATTCTCTCCCCTCTCGCACTTTCCACAGGAAATAAACGTGCCCAAAATTACTTTGACCCGTTGTCGGCAGAGCAGACAGACCCAAGGCATTGCAGGATGGCTGGGGTCAGCGCCGAAGATGAGCTGGAATTAAGTATGCCATTCTCTGTCATAATAGTTCTCCTCGGTTCATTAAAGTGAGGTTAGAGAGATCACTGGTAGCGGGCCGCCATTTGTGATGGCAGGACAGACTATGTAAATACACCAAGTGATGGCATCACGAGATTGGCTTCCCAACTCGCTGTCATTGACGAAGGTCACGTATCATTGGTCAGTTTTCATTTCACTGTGGATTTTTCTTCCCCCTGCCAAATGACACACGCAGAGCCATATCAATAGTTTGCAGCCCCCTTCTAAAGTAGGCCTATTAAAAGCGAGCTCTTGGGAGCCAAGTAATATGCATGTTATAATGAAACATGGCTATTAATGGAGAAGCCATTTCACCTGTATCTTTTGGATATCACTGCCGTGTAATATCAAAGGATTCACCTCGCCAAATCTCATCACATGATGACAGGCCGGCTAACAGGCATGTTAATGCTCCTATTTCATTACCCCTCTGCATGCACTTGATTTTCACCCCTCTCCAGCCACGGCTAATATCTCTGGTTTGCATGTTAAGATGTGGTTTAGATTGACTCGTCTGATAAGTAGAAAGTAATTTTGAAGCACACAACACATGTAATTTTCCGGCACCTCTGAGGGCGTACTCGTTTTATAATTGTTTTGACTTGTAGCAATATTGAATGCTGATGAAAACAAGCTGTACCAAAGAATGGCTGCATTGCTGGATGAGGATGATGCCTTCATAAATATACCTGGTATGTACGTTGTTTTTTTTTTTTATTTGCATGGTGATACATTAAACAAAAATCTATGTTTTAACATCATGTAACCAAATCACCATTGTGACAATCTGAAGCACTGAGCACAGAGTTATAAATCGAGTAATGGAGTAGAACCGTATTTAGGTAACTTTAGGAAAAAGCTCAAGACAGGGAAATCATAAAGAACCCAGACAAAAACAACATGCTACATTTTCCACGAAGACTGAAATCAGCGCTAGCATTGAACAAAGAATAAAACTAGAAACGGACCCTCACGAGTAGTCGGTGCTTTCCAAGCACAGCCATTGTCTCACGGTAGGCGTGCCTTTTCTCATTAGCTCTGTTTCACTTAAATATGTAGCCAACCAGGCAGCATTGAGGTGGCTTAAGCTTAGCATTGTTCTGGGTGAAGACAGTCGCACCAGATCCTGTTGACATGACGCGCATCTCCCTTGTAATTCCAGCGCACAAGTGATGGGTTTATGCCCGCTTCAACACGGTAGAATTTAGCCGGCTTGTATTATTTGCCATTGTCTTGGATTTAGCTGTACCAGCGAGATTAGTGGCCCCATCCATTGTCTTGGAATGTTCATGAAATCCCGCAGAAAAAGTAAAGAGGATCTTGGATTAACAGTTCCTCCATGCAATAGGCTGAGACACAGGGAGGGAAAGAGAGAGAGAGTGAGGAAGAGAGAGAGAGCTCTTACTTCTGTGCTGTTGGAGTCCAACTGCAGTGACTGCCAGTAAGCACTTCACCGAGCTACAATAGACTTCAAGACAATCACCTTATACCGTTGTATGGATGCCTCCCACCGGTGTAGGCCGCAAGTCCTCTTTGCAGCTGCAGAGCCGGCTCAGTGCATGTCAGTAGTGATCCTGACATTTTTTGACTGCTTCTCAGGCTTTTGTCTTTGCTTTTACAGCCTGCCACAAAGCACCATACACATTTCACAAGAAAGAGCACGAACAAGACAAAGTATTAATGAAATGGACAGTGGCCAGTGCTGTAGACAGTTTTTTCAGAAAAAAAAAAAATTCCTGGAGAAATCCCTTCTGTCTGTCTAAGATCTTCAGTTCTTCCTTTTTATCTCGATAAATTCTATTGCCTTGGCTTGCAGATGAAAGAAGACAGAACTGGCATTCTATTCATTCGAGTCCTCTGTAAGGCGTTAGGCATTGATATCAGCTTCTATGTGAAAAGCATTAGGCTGTGATAACAGCTTTGGCCGTCACACATATTGGACTGCACACGTTGAATAAACAGATGCTCAAAGAATACCTCGTGTTTTCTACCAATGAGGCGGCACAGCTCAACTGAAAAGACACACAGCAAGCAGGTTAGCTACCGCAGATGATGCTTCTCTGCTTTCAGTAACACATTCTAGGCTGCTAACCACAAACTAGTTCACACATCACGCAAAAGAAAACTTTCTTTCAATGTATGGGCTTGCTGAGGGGGTTTGTGAGGAAAAAACATTAGAACTCAGAATGAAAAACATTAGAATTAGCTTAAAGCCACAGCCACTTAAAAACACTTTAATAACAGATGCTTCCTGTTATTCCTTGCATTGAATAGCTAATAGCTAGAAATAGATACGGTAGATGTCAGTTCAGTTCAGTTCACCCTTATGTACCCTACTCTACAGTTAAAAATCTCCTGTAAGTTCCAGTCATGCATTTTGTCTCAATGTTAAGAGATATTTCCATCGCTTGAAATAACAACTGACAGCATATCAGCAAAAAATTAGCAAAGCAAGCTAATGTGGTCCTTGTGGGTTCTGTCTCTATATGACTGTGTCAAGATCAGGAATATAATACTGTGGTTTTGTGAATGTTCACGTTGTACGCTTGTGTGAGTTACTGTTTCCGAGCACATCGCCGTCCACCTGCGTAAATGTCTGTACATACAAACTCATCTCCGTGAGCGTGTGTCTGTTTTCTAGATGTGGTAAGTATGCGCATCCATCAGTATGTGTATGCGTGTGTGTGTCTGTCTGTGTGTGTGCGTTTGTGTGTGTGCGTGCGTCTGTGCATGCCCACCGATGCGTAACTCTCCAGGTACGCTGCTAGCCTCCAGGGATGAGGAGGTGTTGGAGGTGAAGGCGGGTGATCCGGTGCTTCAGCGGCGACTGCTGCTCCACGGTGGTGGTGATGCCTCGGGCTCCAGGCCCTCCCAGGCCCATACCATTGCCAAAACCCAGGCTGGGGCTAGTGCTGGGCTGGGAGGAGAGGCTGGACTCGAAGCAGGGAGGATGGTAATGGGCAAAGAGAGCACTGTAAAAGGTAATGCTATGCTTTTATTTGTTTTTATATTTGATTTCTTATGTAGACAGGCATTATATTAGCAATATATTAATACACTGTTATGATATAAAATACATTTTCTTTGCACATAGATGATAGAAAATTAATTAGTAAAGAATCATTCCAGGAAGTTGTTCACATTATTGTTGAATTTGTTGTCTCTGGACAATATTTTATTCACACATATATTGGTGGAGTGACATGATAAGACACACACAAAGAATGCATGCATGATACCACAGAAACATTTTGTCTTTGATTAATATTACAAGGTTTGCTGCCACTGTATTATTTCTTGCAGTGAGGACAGCCAAGGAGGTGATCCCCCACTACGCCCAGCAGCTGAGGGAGCGTGTGCGGCCTGACATGATCACGCTTGGCAGCCTTTCACTGCAGCAGGTCAGCGCCACAAAGAGGAATATCTGTGTCATCTTCCCATATTCACCAGCACATCAGCCATGTCCATTATGCTGTGTATCAGTGGCTTTGGCTAATGGACACAGAGTGTGTGCATGTGTGCGTGTACATTCATCTGTTGTTTTGTCCATGTGTACACGTATGTGTGTATTCTCAGCTTGCTAATTTTCTTTCTCTTTCTTTCCATATTTGCTTTGCTGCTTCACTTTTTGTCCCCAGCCTTTTCGCCCCACCGCTACCTTTATAAAAGTTCTGCATTTCATTTTCAGTGCAGATGGTTTGAATCTCAGCTGAATGCACTCATATGAAATTGCTTTTTGTAGAACATGCATTCAAGGTTAGATAACTCATTCATCCTCTGCTCAGAATAAGTGCATGGATTTCAACGATATAATCTATGCTGTACGTATGATATCCGGGCACAATTAATTTATTTGTGGAAACCATTTTGTTCTGTCTTTGAACTTTGTTGTACATTATTATGCATATTTGTTTCTGACAGAAGCTGAATTTCCTTGGCTTCTTACTCCAGTCTTTTCAGGGAAAATAGAGCGTGACTGCTTTTTATTTTGCAACTGGGGAGCAGGGATATTGTCAACTAGCGTCAAGATCTAAAGCATCTTTCAAAACAAGTGTTTGTATTCCATCAGTCAGAAAAGAAATGGGAGAGGATACAAGAACATTGGGTTTCCATTGTGTTGGCAAATCTAGATTGCAAAGAAACCCAAACATTAACGCATATGTAAACAGAATGCAGAACTTCTATCCACTATATTTTTAGTTATAATCTCGCTTGAAAAGAGAGTAGGAGTATCAAATTATATGAATAGAAAGTCAGCGTAATTGGGAAAAAATGGTTCGACAATGTCTCAATATCACTTGGAAGCCACAGCAACAGTTGACTCATCCCTTACTGGATAATCAGTGGCATCTACTGTGTACTGTATCAGTACTGGGATCAGTGTTATCTTATTCTGCCATAATATGTATGCGCTCTCCTACTGTTTCCACACCCACCTCCCATTGAAAGCACATTATCCACCAGAGATTTCACATCTATTTTAAAAATAATAGTGTTTTTCTTCTTTCTCTATTCTGCCGTACAAAGCCTCTACAGGGCGAGACGCTGTCACTTAGCAGTGTCAATGCGTCTGAATGGGGAGTGTGAATGTGCTGACTGAATGTAAAACCGGCAGAAATACTCATCAAACGCTACATGTCTTTAGGGCCTGGCTCAGTATCGATTGCCTGCAGATTGCATTACAGTTGCTCCTTGTGCTTAATTCTGCCATTATGGTGCACTGCACTGTTTCATAAAGCTGCATCCAAAGAAAGTGTGCATGTGTATTTACATGTATTTGCAGCAAGCGGCTCAGAAGGGACCACTGAAGAGGAGTGAGTGGGCAAAGAGAAAGAAGAGACTAATGGCCTTCTTCACTGGGAATGTTAAGGTACAGGCCCATGTAGTGTGTGCAGTATATAATGCATAAAGGATGTGTTGCTTGTGTTGTTACAGGACAATAAGCTTGAGATTGAATGCTGTTTATAATTCAACATGTTCATCCAGTCATACTCTTCTTATTAAATTCACCCATAACACAATACAGCCAAATTCTAATGCTTACCATTTAAAAAATGTTTAATTACAGGCAGAAAATAAATGAATAATATCTAACATTAGAATCTAGACTGACGTTGTTTAAATTAAACTATCAATTAGCTGATGCTAGTGATGGCTAACACATTAATAATGTTTGCTAACACATCCAGCCTCATTCACAAAGAGACTGTGACGAGGCAGTAAGAGAAGCTCCACAGCCCAGACTGAACACACTGCTTCAGTGGTAAGTCCAGCCCATTTCATATTTCTCTCAATATGTACAATTGATGTCGCACGACTGTAATCATTAATTGTGTGAAAAGCATTTGTATTCCCACTGACACTCGAGAAGGCATGTAATTCATATGTCCTCTGCATGGCTTCTCCTGTCGACGGGCATTGCATTGTGGGTAGTATGGCTCCAGGGCACAGAAATCTGTCCATGTCATTGGGCTCGGAGGCGCATCAATTCTTGGTCCATCCACTTTAGTCACAGATCACACATCACATCTCATAGCGACGCCCCACGGGCAGTCAGCTTAGCATGTTTAAGTTTTTAGTAATTATGGACTACCATGCCAGCTGACATGATAAAATCAAGAAACCACTGTACACATCAGCATCTTCTCTTGTGTTTGGTTGTTTTATGGGTGGGTGGTAGTCGGACACCAGCTCTGTCAGATGAATGTGGTTCGGAGTTTAGCGAGATGACCTCCTCTCGACAGCCTTGAACCCTGTAAATTCCTTCTGATATCAATGGTGGGTGGCTATTAGACATGGGAGACTTTCTATGCATCACCTAGGGCTACATCTGCCTGAAATTTAATGAGAAATGATTTCACTTTTTCTCTCCCTACGCTATGAAAGAGAAAAAAAATAAAGAGAAGAGACGCAGAGCTGACTTGTGGTTTTTGTAACAAATGTGTAATTCATTTGTTTCCACTGTTTCTGATTTAATGGAGGTCGAGTAATTGCATTAGGAAGCACATTGTGCCTTGTTGTGAACTGATGAAAGCACATGTAATACTTTTGATAGGCGAACAGAGAGGAGGGAGAGAGGAGAGAAAGACCCAGTGCCTGCCTTTGATGCCGAGCATTTATTTGCTGAATTATCCTTCCTTTTACAAGCATCTTATCCCCAGTCACAGGCAGGCCAGGGCCCCTGTGATATTGCTTTATTTTGAGGAATTAAGAGAGGTGGCGAGGAGACAGAGCGAAGCAACCGCTTATTACATTACCACTGATAAGATTGAAAGGCCGAGAAAGGCAGAGAGAGAGAGAGAGAGAGGGAAAGAGAGAGAGAGGGACCCAGTGGAAAGTGTTTTGTTGTGGTGTTATTAGATTGAGCTGCTGTTGGCTACAGAGTGGAACAACAGAGAGTCCAAAATGCAGGTGGCTGTTAACAGGGTTAGCTTCTTGTGTTTGTGTGTGTTGTATGTGTGTGTGTGTGTGCTTATACTTGTAGCAGCACAACCATTGAAAGCCCGTCACTCAGAGCGCTGGGGGAAGGCCAAGAGGAAGCAATGGCCAAATACGGCGGGATGACAGAGCTCCCAGAATCTACTTCTTCAGCATCACGGCCGGCGTGGCAGGTGAGATCTGTTAGCCACTGTGTCTGTGGACTGTGAAGGAATAGAAAGCTCACAAACAGGAAGTGACATACCTCTTAATCTCTAATAAGGTTGTTTCACAGGAGGAGATATCAATCCTGTAGTGTTTACAAATCATCATCAAAAAAAAGAAAAAAAAAGACAGGGTTGTTTGTTCAAAAACAGTCACATGATGTAATTATGTGAAATCCTGTGATGAATGGGACCTGTTCGAGAATGGGAAAATCATATCTTTATTTTCTAGTTTTTCCAAATTCCTTCACTCCTTTTATTACACCAATGGGCACTATATGTGAACATGCCTACACAAAGACACTCACAGACAGGCCGTATATACTGCTGAGCAAAAGGCTTCCATATACAGAACGCTACTATCCAGCCACATTATTTTTATACAGTATATAGAGGGTTTTTTTCCTACTTTGTGTGGATGGTGTCTGTGGTTTTAGGAATCTAAGTAGGAGGGATAAGGAGTCTTTGGAGATGAAAAAGGGGAACAGAGGGAGAGGAGAGAAAAGAGAACCAAGTGGGAAAGAGAGAAGGAAGCTGCAGCTTTAGCGGTAGCATCACCAGCTGTGGGAGGAGTGTGCTGTTGTGTTGCATCTGGGGATGAGGCTGCCATGCCACCGTGCTGGCTTAAAGATGTAATGAATCTTCAGTCGGGGGCTTTCCTTCCAGGGTGACAACTGGCTTTGAGGAAGGTTGTAAATGCAGGGGAGATTGTGGTATAATTCCTCAGACTGGCGTTTGTGCCCCCCAGTCACCATTCGATTATCTCCCAAATTGCTGTGTTTCACTGAGATAAAGATTTTTTATGGCTTGCTGACTTGAAACAACCGGCACAGGCAGAATAGGGGGCAAAAGAGGGAGAGGGAGAGAGAGAATGAGAGAGAGAGAGAAAGCAATGGCCAAACCTGCCACGCATAGTAATTTCCTTTGGTAAATGACAAAATCTTTGTTTATATGACATTTCCCTAAAATTACTGCAGCGAGATGAATCTGAAATATAAAATGTCACATTTGGCATGCAAAACTATGAAAATATATTTCTGTGCAAAATTCATGGAGGCATTTAATTTAGAACGTGTTTAATAACTAAGGCAGCCTGCATCAGTAATCCTGCCCGGAGGTCCCAAAAAGATTGTCATATTTATTCTCTCCTTTCTTCACCCCCCTCCTTCATTCCGAAGCCAAAAAATTTTAAGGGTAAATGTTCATTGTTAATTAAGATTTACTAATTAAAATGAAAATAATTAACGAGAAAGCTTAATCTCTGAATATTAGCCCATACTTAGAAAGAAAGGAAGTTTTTGTATGTGGCATTTCCTGTCTCTATTAAGAGTGCATTTTGTGTGATCAGTCAATGTGTGGAAAGCCCTGAAAAGATATTTCACCGAAAGGACGGCTGCTTGCCAGCAAAACCACGGAGGATCCCTTGCTAGAGCCTTTGATCTCATCTGTAGGAGTGCTGTAATGTTATGGCACTTTAGGCACAACTCAGGCTTGGGGCAAACAAACCACCTCTGATATGGAAAATTGGCTCACTTCACCTTTTACCTTCGCCTTGCTGTCTTGACTGTCTCTTACAACGCCTGTGCAAGCATGTGGGCCAGATAATAACAATACCTCTTAAACACACACACATAGTGCAAATTGGACACTGGTGTGATATTATTGTTTTTTGTTTCTTTGCCTCTTTTTTTCTCCTTTCTCCTCCTCCTGCTCTTCCTTTCCAGTCTGCATGCATGCATCCAGTGTGGGGGTTTGGAGGCCTCCATTACCTCCTCCCAAATGTGAGATGTGTGGGCTAAACCGCTTTGCCACCAATTATACTAATTTCACTTCTGCCTAAATTGTTTTTGTTGTTTCGGTATGCAAAGATGCTCACAGTGGAGAGATTGAGGGGCATTACTGCAGGGCTCAGCACACACCTTCCCCCCTCACAGACTGGCAGAGCAATGGGCACCGCCAGCCGCTGCTAGGTGAATGTGTGTCTGTGAAGAGGGTAGGAACAGTCTCAGCTTGTTTGGTGACAACACTGTGAACAGTATACTATAGAACAGTGGATACAGTGCATGAGTGTGTGTGAGAGCACATGTAGCCCCTGAGTGCTACTCAGTCATCGATTGGAATTGAGGGCTTTAATTGCCAGACACTCAAAATTTGCCCTAGGGAGTTGGTCAACACGGTGTAAATTCAAGTACATAAAATAAATGGGCATTAAGAGATGCAATTTAGATAATCAGAGAAAAATAAATGCCTGCAATCAAGACAGGGGGAATAGGATAGGATGTGATAGGAAAGGATGGCATGGTCTAAGGTGGGGTAGGATAGAATGTAATGGGATAAGACAGGGTTGGATAGGACGGGATGGGATAGAATAGGATGAAATGGGATAGGATCGATTGGGATCGGAAAGGATGGGACAGGAATCGCATAGGAGGAATAGGATGGGATGGGGTGGGATAGGATTGTTTAGGTTGGGATGGGATAGGATACGCTGGGATAGGATAGGATGAGATAGGACGGATCCTAGGATGACATAGGATAGGATAGGATAGGATAGGATAGGATAGGATAGCATAGGAGGGAACAGGATGGGATAGGATGAGATAGGATGAGATGAGATAGTATAGAATAGGATAGTGTCATTTTATTTGATTTCAGTGTTTTGGTCATCAAAAATATCACTTAATGTCCATATAAAATGTCCTATTTATCTGCCCAGCAGCATTTGAGTTATCTTGGTCTGTGCTAGATGAACAAATGAAGCGTAAGAATGTCCAACCAGCCAGACGACAGACCGACCAAAGTTGTTACTGAAGTTTAAAAACATAAATGGTGATAAAGACCAAGTGTCTCTGTCTAAGCCAGATTGACTTTCCATTCAGTGCTGTTCAACAGATGCCATAGGGGACAAAAGACTGAATATGTATTCATATTGTTTCACAAAATAAACTAAACTGTCTAGCCGGCTTACCCTATTACTCATCCTAAGCCCTAAAAAAGAGGCACATGTCACCAAAACAAACAAGCAAACAACAAGTGGGCTGATGTAGCCTGAAGGTTAATGGGATGAGCTCGCTACCAGGAGGTTGGCGTTCTGAAACCTTTATCTTAATGGCATTGTGGACAGCGGAAATAACTATCTCTCAACTTTTATAACAAGGAATGCCGTTGTGCCCTTGAGCATGGCACTTAACCCCTAAATGGTTGAATGGAGATCAGTAGGTGCTGTACTGGGCATGTCTTACATATGCAGTTAGACAGAAACTCTTTGAATGTCATATTTCATATTTTTCTAAGTAAAAACTCATTATTTAGAGGTTTTCATTGCTATGACAAGAGCCAAGTTATGTCCGCTGCAGGCTGAGTGACGCAGAAAGTCGCACTTTTAACCACTTTATTTACACAGCACATTTCCAAACAGTAGCTACTTTACAGAGGTAGTGGTGATGGGCGGGGATACAGATTAGACACCAGCTGACAGCATTTACAACTGTTGTCAATATGGTAGCAACAAAGTGTTTGTCTAAGAGGCAGGTGAACTATTTACTTTAACAAGTGTATATCAGTAGTGAATTGCAACATCCAACTAGCAAACATAACAACATCAGCTCAATACAGCTGATGAGAACAAACAAACGCAGGTGCAATATGTTCACAGCAGTCCTCTGTAACTGTAAACATGCAGACGAGGAATGCATCAAGGGGTGCAGGATTATTTATTAATCTTATCTACATTTGTGTCTGTGTCATTCATGAGTTCACTCCAGTGAGATGGCAAATGTGGCATCCCATTAGTCCAACTGTCCACAGCAATGAAATCACTGTTTCTTAGCCTCCACAGAAATAGTATAAAACTGATCAAATGTCTTATGTACTGCACTTTGTGTGTTATAGGTGAAACGGAGCACAGCTCTCCAGCCTGTGGAGGTGGTTGTGTGTTGCCTAAGAGCCACCAGAGACAAGCTGCCCAGGGGCCTCTACACTGTCAGTGTGGCCCTTCACAGCCATCTAGGGGGTCCGGCTCTGGCCTGGGGTATTGAGAAAGAACAGCAACAATGGGCGGTGTCCACTGAGCCGATCGAGCACCGAGGCCGCTTCCACGACGCTGACCTGCACATTAACCAGAGCCTGTTTATGGTGAGGACTTTTTGATGAGAAAAGTAGACAATTGTGTCTATTAAAATATGACAACACTGCCTCCAAGTAATTATGTTTATACACAAGTAATTTGCATTCATAATTACGTTGTGCTGACAAACGCCTACGTTTCTTTGAGTGAATGAAACACTATGTTTTATGTAACACACTGGAATCGTGCAGAAGTGCAGGACTGTGACACCACAATCCAGGGTTCACATCCAGACTGTGGATAGGTTAGGCCACAAATGCACTTTGGTTAAGGTTGGGTAAAGTTGATTGCTGCAGACTTTTTCTGCATTACAATAGACCATGACCCTTCCATAACATTAACAAGTGCTGTCAGTGGCTGACGGTAACCATAAAAAAGTTAATGCTGTAGTCACTACAAGTGGATTGCACATTCTAAGACTGTCGTTTTAGTCAGAAAACAAGTGAAATACCGTGTCAGTTACACACCTTCAATATCAACATTTTTGCGACTTGCCAGTGGGTTAGGGTTGGGGTCAGGGTCGGGGTGAGCCTGCACACGAATGGTTCTGACACTGGAACAATTCAGGAATTACAGTATTTTAAGGCATTTTCAAAAATATTGTCCACAAAACATTAGAAATACTTTGCTTTTCAATTAAATGTAGATGAATAGCCTAACATTTTAAGATAAATGAACGAGCATAGCTTCAGTTTGTTTTTAGCTGTGTTTAAATGTTGAATGTGGTAAAGCATAGAGAGGATAATTGCAATAAAACAAACATTTAGTTCATGCACTCCAAATACTTACAGCCAGCATTAGCATTCACAATTAAGGCTGCAGAATTAAAAGAGAACAGAAGTGACTCTGCAACAATAAATGAATGAATAAAAAAGGAAGAAATAACAAATGAATAAACATAATAAAACACAGAGATCTGCATGTTGTTTTCCATACTGACACTAATGTGTTTTTATTCAACAAGTAAGGATGGAATCAGGTTGTGATTTCTGACTGTACAGTTTGATTTAACAACAGCCCCTTTATTCATATGATGCTGAGGGAAGCTGCTTTGATTTTTTTTTTAAATAAATCTAAAACATCTCTTATCTGAAAGCAATTTTGACACTGACAGACCCTGGATTAAAACACGCTCACGTCCAACATAAAGACTTTGATGTGAAAATTGAATAGAAGATTTTGGTAAAACACGATCTAAAAAAACAAACGGTCCCCTCAGACAAAAGCAAACAATAAAACATGCTGTGCTAATATGACAGAGGCCACCCCACTACATATTTGGTCTTTGGTCTTTTTTTGCCACACCGTTTCCAAATTCCTCTTCCTCTTGCTGTTTTCTTGGTTTCATCAGTTGCAATGAAGACGGAGCAGTTTCAAGATTGAAAGGGTTATGAGAAGTTATATTGCTGTAAAGGCGGCATATGAAAATATGCCACACACAGCCTCTAGGTTTTTCGCCAGGGATCTCCGTATGAATAAAACAACAACTTTTCAAACATGACATTTAATCCATGCATGTAAATCAAACCCAAGATCAATTATTCATTTATATAAGGAAGTAATGTTTTATTGGAATGAAAATGAAGTACAAATGCATTGAAAAATTTAGTGTCTTTTCTACATGTCTTTGAGCATCTGTAGCATAGTCGAGCTGGATCAGGGGGATAAAAGAGGAAATAGAAAACTTAGGCAGAATGTACAAAAATGTAATATTTTTGAAGAGTATTAAGAATCTCAACCTCCATTCCCAACGCATGATAAAGGACTTAGCATGTTTTCACATTTGGTCCTTTTGATGAAGCAACACAGCAGATTACATTAGATGAAATCTATGCACATTTCACAGCCACTTTCCTAAACCTCTTGATATGAGGGAAAACATCCTCTATAGAAACTGTACTAATCTTAAAAAACCCACATACTCATTTTGAACGGCCGATATTGACCAGTGGATTAGAAATCTCTATTTATGCTTATTCATTGACGGTATGAGAGATTCACAAGAGAAACCTTAAAACAGAAGCCACTAAATCCAGTGTCCCTCCTGATCCCATAGAGTTTTGTGCAGGCTCAGAAAGGGCTTCTTCAGTGTTCTGATGGCAACTCTAAAGGCCTTAGCTAGAGCATTTAGCACATGTGGACACTGTCTATGTGCTGGTGGGCGTATTCAGTGAGCTAGAGCATCCTGATAATATTGTCTCCAGCTCTCATCAAACATAAAGGACGGGGTAAAAGCTGGCATAAACTGAATGCGGACCTGGGATCTGATTCAGAGGTAAAAAAGGTTTAAGTACGGCATAGTAAATGCCTCATGTCACTCTTCCTTCCCTCCTCTCCTCGCCAAACCCTCGGCTGTGCTTTATAGACAAACCTGTTGTTGTTGTCCTCATTGATAGTGGTGGAAACGCTGATCAGATTTGTCTGAGACTATCAGGATTGGCTTGGATGTTTTCTCTCTCTCCCCTTGCCCACACTCTAGCGTGCGATTTCAGGAGTGCTTGCAGTGCCTTCTAAGAGGAAATGAGGAATTAGTGATGGTAAGAGGAAGCCAGGAGCTTATTTTCCTTTCCTCCCTCTCTCTCCCTCTTTTTTCATTCGCCCTTTGTTTTGTGTGTCTGGGTTTGGATTTAGACAGAAACAGTGCAGTTCAGTTGGAGATGTCTTGGATATGCTGGCAAGTGGGAGCACTTGAGAGGAGTCTGGCCCACAGTCTTTGTGCAGTTTTTACACCAAATGGGAAAATGCACAAGATTCCACATTTTAATTTTAAAGGGGGAAGAAGAATGAATGAGGAAGGAAAGAGAAAAAAGATTAAAGGTCCCAGGAAGTGTATATGGACATCAATGATTTTGCTCTTGTTCTTTTCCCCCTTTTTAATCTTCTGTTGATCATTGTGGAAGAACTGAGTCATCTTGCACCATGATAGTCGCTATTTTTTCCTCACTCCTTCTGCGGACACATGCGCTCTTTATTTAAAAGGAGAAAACATCAGTCTGTTTTGAATTAAACAGCATATTTCTAATGGTTTAAGCAGCTCCTCCAGCAAGCAGAGGAAGTGAGAAAACCTCTGAAGCACATCATCCAGTCTCACAAACCTCACAGTAACACTTTCCACATATGAACATAAGCCAACAAGCGCACATATCTACATGCAGGCACTTCACACACATGCACTCGCACATGCACACAAATTACTATTGATGCAGGTCATATTTCTTACAGTAAATGAATAATATGAAATATCCTCAATATCCATAATCCGTGATATTATGCCATAAATTTGTGTCCTGAGTCAGACACTACTACCCATCATTTCACAGGTGCATACCAAAAGCAGATTATCAGGGGGGCGCGAGGGATACACATGATTTATGTGTTAAAACAAGTCCCCTGCGTTTTCCATTACAACTAATAAAGGGATAACATATTTCCACCCAGTGATGGATGAAGTGGCACACACCTCACTGTCAGTTCATTTTTTAAGCAAACCCACCGTTCTCTGGGTAAATAAGAACGTATGTGTTTGCCATCAACTGCTAACCACTAACACTTTTTGCTTCACGCGAGATACCCTTAATATCGTCGGTCTGATTGATGATTTAACTGTCAGATCATAGACTACAATTGCAATCTCAACTCGTCCTCCACCCTGCGTTTGATGCCAAAAGTCTTTATCATTCCAACATCTTCTTTTAGGCAATTTGGACGGGTAAGAATGTCAGTTGCAAAAGCTCTAAAAAGAACACGGAAACAAGTTAAAGGAGGATTTAAGTCTAGGATGCAGATTAAGTGGCACCCCGAGGGCCACTGTCCTGTTTGTTACCCTCTGTGTGTCTGTTTGTCATTGACTTTGTGGTCGCAAGCCAGGCTGTACAAGCTTTATGATGTGTTTGTAGTATGTGTGCATAAGTCAGGAATGTGTGTTCACCTGAGTAGAAGTGTGGGTGACCTTGGCCTTCCTGTGTGTCCACAGATCCTACCTGCAGCCTGTCAGGTCACCCCCTCCATGGTTCTGGTATTCCAAGTGATTGCGCTACCGGGACACAGCAGCCACATCAGGTCCGTGCTGGCATGGGGGGCATTTCCTGTTTGTGGGCCGAGCCTCGATCCTGTCCAGGGCAGGTGGGTTGACGGCAGATTGAAGGTGGCTGTTGGACCTCAAGGTGTTTTTATTTTGAACAGTGTATGCAAATAAATCAGGTCAATAAGCCGCTGTTTCCCATTAAATATTATAATTGATTTTCAGATTCAGAATGCCTTAAGTTTAAGAAAAAAAAGTTGAATTTGAGTGGAATGTTTATGCTTGTCACACATCTGGTTGTACAGTGACTACTACCGGTTATGTGTCATTGACCCAGGTTCAAAACCCCTCTGCTCAGGGGGGAGCCACACACACAACTGGACCAGTTTAAAAAAATTGAAGCCCTCATCTCCTCTGATCTAGACCACTGGCTGTGCAACCTGTACTTTCAGGTGTGTGTCTGTGTGTGCGATTAGGAAAGAAGTTTCTTTTGAAGATTCTTTTCTGTTCTTTTTTTGGTTTGTTTGGTTTTTTTTTACATGTATTCAGAATTGTGTGCTGGATTGAGTTATGGTTCTGAATGTTAAATGATATGCTGTGTGTGTGTGTGTGTGTGTGTGTGTGTGTGTGTGTGTGTGTGTGTGTGTGTGTGCGTGCGCGCGTGCATGCGTGCGTGCATGCATGTGCGCGTGCATCTTTTCCCTCACTCTGACCCTCCCCTGTTATTTGGGAGGCAGGATGGTGGGTCTGGGTAGATGGGGGTTGGATTTTGGGATTTTCTATGATAAAAAGCTTTTGCAGAGCAATTGGAAATTGGCCCCAGAGAGCAAACAAGAACCACATCTTTACCCAGCAATTCCGGATGCATTTGAGCTGATGCATTGATTAGATTAGTAAACATCTTAATTGAATTAAAAGCCAGAACAAAGCTCTCTGTCTTGGGTTTGTCTCTTTTATTTGTCCCTTCGACTGTGACATGTTGTTTGTATTATACTACATTATCATTACTGTTGCTTTGATTTCTGAGGGATGCAAATAGCCACTTTTTCATACATCTTTGCGGATGTGCAGCACAATAGGTTGTACAATATTCATACGAGTCACATTTATGGTCTTAATTGAATTATTTTATGCCATTGTGGCACATTATGACAAATACTAATAGTTGGCTATGTCTGCAGCTTTATTACTAACACCTGTGGTGTAATTGCACACACATGCTGTTTTCCCACAAACAATGGTGATGCAATGGAATGATATGAACATAACTGCTGATGACATTAACATGAACAGGTTATTTTTATGTTCACTGAACCCATATGTAGACCTTAAACACACACAGTCAGATCTACTTCCCTCTTGTTTGTGCTCTTTCAGGTAAAGAGGCTCCCTTGTGGAAAGTCTGGGGGGTCAGAGCACGGCATCACCCTGTCGATACCCCCTTCTAACATCCCTGTCATGCCCCAACCTGAGGTCCGTCGTGAGCAACCACAAGGCCAACTGCCACTCCAGCTCCAGCTCCCGTCACAGGCCCAGCCCCAGCCCCGTCCTCAGCCCATTCAGCCCCAGTCCCAGCTATACCACCAACAGCAGCCACATGCGGGCCCCAGCAGCAGAGCAGGAGAGCCCGCTGTGGTACATTCTCACCGGGGGTCTCCTCTCCACCTGTCAGCTGATTCTGCTTGCTCTTCCTCATCTTTGCCAGGTAGGGGTCTGATGTTAAAACCCCCAACTATGCCACAGTGGGGAGAAAATGTCACCCTAATGTCACAAGCACTGGGATGAGAAGAATGGCAGGCCTCATCCACGGCGGTTCTCCACTTGGGTGAATGTGCTCGAGGGTAGGGTTGGGTATAGACAATGGGCCAAGCTCGGCAAACAAAGGATGTTTTCTCAGTTAGATTATATGCAAAAACCCAACAGATAGACTCTAACATTAGTGTTAGTTCAGGCTAATAGACTTGTAACATATTCAGATAAAACTTTTTGACAATACCATTAAATAAGTAAACAAATGCTCCTCGGTAAGATAACACAGAAAGCGCTGCGCTAATAAAATGACAGCATTTTGAATTCAGTCGTTTATTTTAGATTTTAAGTTTCTAGTTTTTCTGTTGTTGTTGTACTAAAAACGTGTTATTAATACACAAGCTGCAACACACATTGCTGCTTATTATACTGTTATCAAGCTATTCAACAACCAGTTTAAACTCTGCCAAAGTTTTCTTTTGCCACTTAGATGTTCAAACAGTGCATTTGGGAAATATTAGCAGCCTCAGTCTAATCTACACAAAGCGTTTTGCTTTGGCAGACATTACATACTGTATAAGTGTACTGGCTTTGACACACTGCAAATTATTGTTGTTGTTTTTTTTTTAAATCTTTGTAGACCTTGCATGTGTTAACCAGCATGCTATAGAGCAGTTTTGTTCTCTTTCTGCCATTTGATTGAGATCCATCAATCACACTTTTCTGATTACCTTCTTGAAGTTGTTATCTGTCCCATTATCCACTAGAATACTCAAATTTCAAGTGTAATCCAATTTCCTTCATTCTCTGTTGCTTTTTTCCAGAGGCACTGGGATACAGAATGAAATGATTTTAGATAGCAAATGAACTGTTGTAGCAGCCGCATAGCGGTTCAGTGGTAAGTGCTGCTTCACAGAAAGAAGGGCCGTGCTGTGTGAAGCTTACATGCCCCCCCTCTCTCGAATTTGTGTGATTTTCCTTCAGGTGATCTGGTTTCCTCCCACAGTCTGAGGACATGCAGGTCAGGCTGATTTGAGACTTACATTCCCAGGTGTGAATATGATTATGTTTCCATGTTTTAGTCCTGTGATGGACTGGTGCTCCTGCGTTTCTTTCAGTGCATGCTGGGACAAGCACCAATGTGATTCTGAATAGGTATAAGTGTGTCCATCAGATGCACTAATGAACTTTTCTGATGTGGCTGCCCTGCTTATCTGGTTGTCCAGGCGAGGTCGTACGATGACTGTTAACACATCCAGAGGTGGCTAATGACTTCTCTTGATAGTGATAAAGATCTGCTTTAAAAACATACTCTTCTTGTTTCTCACCTAGTTTCAAGTCAAGTTGACATCATGGCCATCGCCAGGAATCAAATACAGACTCATTTGGTATTGATCTACTACAAAGGCGACTGGCTAGCGTCTTTGTTATTAATACATCCCCCTTTTTTTCCTTTTCTTTTTTTTTGCACGCACAGCTCATCTTTATTTAACAGTCCTCAAAAGTTTCTGGGGTGCTCTGCTTTAAACATCACACAGGCTTTTTAATTACAAATGAGTTGTGACAGGTCTGCTGGGTAGCACCCTGGCCCATTTTAAACGTGATGCCGGCTGACAGCTTGGCAGTGTTCTCCCAGCACTGAAACATGTGGAAGAAATTGGTCTTTTACATTTCACAGCTTGTCGCTTCCTCCGCCGACTGACCTGTGACCCCCCACAGAGATCCTAACGCCCACAAGGGAAGTGTCCCCAACGAACTGACTGCCTTTCCAGAGAGAGAGAGAGAGAGAGAGAGAGAGAAAGAGCGAGGGAGGGAGGCGCTCACTATGGGAGATTTATTTTCTTCCACGCAAGGCAAAAGGTACCAGGTCTCTTGAACACACACGCCTGCATACAGTACTCTGGCACACACACATTCCCGAAGCCAGGTGAAGAGGTTGCCTGGGAAGTGAACCTGATCCGTAAGTGAAATAACGGATCAAAAGGTGTCCTGCACAACACCTCATCCACGCCGTTCCCTAAGCCGACCTGACGTTTGCGCCTCATTTGCATACAGATCCATTCATTTTGCATTACCTCTGGAGCGAATTATGGCATTCAGATGGGGAGATTACGTCAAGGCTGAAGGGAGCGATTGGATGGACAACTTTAACCTAGCCAAAAATGGAAATCCAATTCAACGCGGAGAAGAAGAACAAATTACCCCCTGTTCCTCAGTCCTCTGTCAAGTCTGGGGGTTTCAGACGTTTCCTTCCCATTTCATGCCTCTCTGTTTCTGATGTGTGCTGTGTGGAGATCGCTTTCTCTGCGCATGTGACGCCAGGATTTTCCTCATTACCCATTTGTCTCAGAATCAGGACAAGTATACGGAGACCTCTTGTCACTGCGATAACGTACACACAGCAGAGCTTGACAGTGAGACTGGAAGTTTGTATTCCTGAGGCCTTAAGTTAATTAATCCCCGTAGAAAAATCACAGTGCGCGGTGAGGTGTCTATTACAGAACAAAACCTGACATCCCAATCCAAGATGATAACTCTGACAAGTTTTGATCGAAAAATCTGAAGGTTACTCTGAGCGCTATTGTGTGGGGATGGATGTTTTTTGTGTTTCAGATTCATTTGCTATTGGATGATGATAATTCTAATTTACCTCAGTTGACTTGTCCAAGCATTATGGAGTGCATTTGGCTTTTTAACGTAGAGATTAGCTACAGGCACACTGGGTTAAGTGACCTTTCACATTAACTGAATGATCCAGTTACATTGGGTTTGTTTGAACCCTAATGACTAATTAGATTAGCGTCTTGTTTCATGATCGCCATTAGTGGATCACTATGAGCACTCAGATGATTCTGCCATAACTGTATCACTGCTTCATTTTCTGCTTTTTTTTTTTTTTTGGGGGGGGGGGGGGTTATTTTTTTAGTTTTTTTACAAGTGGATCATAACATCCATCCCCTTGAGCACCAATGGTGATTTCGAGGATTCCTCCTCTAATGTCTTCTTTGGAGTGCTGCCCTGCACTTTCAGGATGTGCTCCCCTCCAGGCCGGTCCCAGTCATCCTGAGTTTCAAACCACAATGTTACATCATACCCGCTCAATCAGCCGCTCTCTGCATCCCGCCGATTAATTCAACGATGTCCGGATTCCAAATGAATGGATTCAGCGTTTGAAGCCTTTTTGCAGAGACACACACATAAACCCTCACAGTGGGTGTGGAAAAAAAAAACCTAGAAGACTGCACGTGGGGGACAAATACAGAGCATATGGGATGAACACACCCAAAGGTGACAGCAACTTCCAAAACGCACTGAAAATCCCCAGTTTGTGTGTGATGAGACAACTGCAGCCTATGTGTGGCTCAGTGAACATGATAAAGACGAATTTGACTTTCAAGAGCGATGGACTTCACCAGTGAGAGTAAAAAAAAAAGCCTTAAAACAGCATACAAATATGTTAGCATGCTGTATGCATGCATCCATTGTCATTATTATGCCATGGATTACAAGAAAATGAACTCTTGTGTGAGGCGACATCGAATCCTCGCAGTGCCATGGCAACCTTAACACAAATCCCAACATGGACCCAGGGGTAATCCGTGAGTCACTGACCTTCGATCCCTCTGTAACTTTGGACCAGTCATCAGGCAATTAGGGGCCTAGGTGAGCAAGAACCGCCATCTCAGCCTGGTTGCATCTCACCGGTAACGCAGTGATGGGGTCTCGACAGTGTTACGGCCCTCAGGCTTTTCTCTTTCCTTGGCCTGTTTTTGTGTGTGAGCAAGAGAGAAAAGAAGTGTGTTGAGTTATGCGGTTGTGAGGTACACTCATTTGTATTTCTTACCCTGGAAAATATTTGTGCATGTATGCAAGTGTCTACATATTAATGTCTTTGTTTATACGCCTTTCTGTGTGTGGGTGCATCAATGCAGTGTATGCACTGAATGTGTGCGTGTGTGTCTCCGTCTTGTGTGTGCGCGCGTATGTGCGCTGGTCTTAACACAACTCAGAGCGCAGGGGGATAACAAGGAGTTTGTTGTTGGCCTTGAGTGCCCGGAGAGGCTGGAGTTGTGGCAGCTCCAGCGCTCTGAGTTCACAGACGTAGCCCTTAGCTGTCGAAGCTGTCGATGATGTCGAAGCTGTCGATGCTGCCTCCGCGCTCACTCTGGTTCCACAGCGTCTGCGCATTAGCAAGTGGGGCCTGGTGTAATGAGTGTGTTTGTGTGTGTGTGTGTGTGTGTGTGTGTATATGTGTGTGGCTGTGGAAAGCATCCTAATCCATGGTGGTCCTCGTCTACGAGTCCACGGTTGTTGTTGTTGTTTTTTGCTAATAGAGGTTGAGGTGTGTGTGTGTGTGTGTGTCGGTGTGTGTGCTCATTACAGCAGCTGGCCAGGGGCTGCTTTGCTCTGTCTGCACGGCAACACACACTCTGTTGAAATGTAATATTTGCTCAAGTGCACTTCTACTTAGATTAGCTATAAACTATTAAAACAATGCACTACAGCTTGAATGACAAATAGTTGGATTTGGATGCTATAAAAGTTAGGAATGCAGAGTGTACTGCATTTTCTTTCTGGGTGAATGCAGTCTGAAAATCTGCAAAACTGCTCTAACATTTTGTATATTTGACACAAAACGGTCTCTGACTTTGTGCCTCTTGATTCGATCTTTCTCCCCTCACTTTCGAAGTGCTTTTTCCATTCTTGACATTTCTTCTTCTTTCTTTTTTTTTCATGCACTTTCAGAGTGTGCAAAAATATCTTGTCCTCAAGTCCAGATACAGCATGTTCACACCGTGGAGGCTACACAAAATATTTGGCTGATGTGAAATTATTGGAATCATAACACTGACGCAAAATTGAATATACAGTTATGTAATGTCATGAAAATGCAGAAAAATAAGAAAATATTTTATCCAGAGAATAGAACAAATATAACCTTATTACCTTGTAACTGTAGGCGATCCAAATGCTTACCAGTAAAGCAGTGGTAATTAAAAACTACATCTGTGTTAGGATGAAATCTGATTTCAGACTCCCTTAAAAATAGCAGAGAGCAGACTCTTCCTGCCATTTAAGTACATTTTAGCTGTCAGAAGGATTTCTGATGTGTTGCCTATATTTAAGTTATTATTACTGATATATTTAATCCTGCAGCAAGAGAAAAATTATATCATCGCGGAGGCTTCCATATGTATTATATAGATGTGACTGGTTCCATGGGGGAAAAAAAGTTTCACATAGTGAGATTTTTACATGTATCAAGCTAAGGTTTACTTAATTACAACCTTCAGGCAATGCAGGAACCCTTTTTTAAATTCTGTGAATGTTAATATGCTAAATAATGCAGATCTCCGACTCTTCAAGCATGAGACACACATCTGGCGGCTTACCATTTAAATTACAGCAAAAAAAAAGAGAGAGAGAGAGTGAGAGTGAGACAGATAGAGAGAGAAAAGAAAAAAGAGGGTTAGGATGAAAAAATACTTCAAAAGTAATTTTCCAAAGAAGAGAAGAATGGGAAAATGTATTACAACCAAACTTAATTTCTTTTTCGATTTTTCATCATTTCTAATTGCATACATTAGAGGGTTGAGGCTGGGAAAGGTTCAGCTTTGAGATTGTGGGAGACGGGGATGACTGTGCAGTGGGAGCTCCATAAGTTAACACTCCTACTTCTCTCTGTTCAGAGTGAAATCAGCCTTTGTTGCTTTTGCAAGTCTCCAGATAGTGAACCAAAAACATCTTCACTACCTGCCTAGGAGTAGAAAAACAAGACAAAAGCAGCACTCGCAGTGTGTTGAGAAATGCAAAGAGTATTTCATTTGCTTTCTGGGTACACTGCAAACAACAGATTTTTTAACAGCTCGTCTTCTTGTTTCAAGTGCCTTTACAAACCTGGAATTTTCAGCATTTGAGCTTAATTTTAAATACATGTTGCATTACTAAATATAAACCTTCAAATTTTTATTGTGGTATATCAGACAATTAAGAATGTAAAATCTTAATTTTTTTTATTCCATTATTACTTTTTTAGTTAGTTCATCAGGATGACAAAAAACTCTTAATCAATTGGATTTTGTAATATAAATATTACTCAGCCACCCTTGATCCTCACTATGATTGCCAGATGTGGTTTGCAAAAGAAAACAAACATGAACCTCTCTTTCTTTTTCACGCTCACTGCACATTACTTCTGTTTTGGGATGCAGGGAAGAATTCCTCCTCGGGAGCCATTTCTGGAAACGCGGGAGAGAAGAGTGATCCATGCAGGGAGAAAGCAGAGGGTGGGATTCACTACAAGGTAACACTTTAAGGGAAAGTGTTCCCACCCTTGAAATGAGCACCCTCTCCGCTTTCCCCTTCCCTTCCCTCTCCGCCCCTCTCTGCACCCCTACACACACCTCCCCGGCTTATTATCTGAGATTTGTCAAAATACATTTCACACTAACAGGTATTTTTCAGCCTTCAAAGCCAGTTTTGATCTGCTTGACAAGCCAAAGCAGCTCAAATTCTGTGAAATCAGCAAAGCCAGCCAGGCCTCCCTTTTTTTTCTCCAAGCCGCTCTAAACACGCCTCTTCCTGTGCTACAGAGGACTTAAGCTAAATTAATCAAAGCCTGCATGTTACCTGCCATACTTTGAAGTGGTAATTGCAAAATTACTCTGTGTGCTGATCTGGCATTGCTGCTTCCCGGTCCGCCCCTGCCATTGTGCCTCCACTGCGGCCTTTTGTTGTTGTGATGTTATTGTTGAGGTAGTTAGAAGCCTATGAACAAGCCTCCGTCTGTCACACACATATACACATCCTCCCCTCCTGCCGCTCTCCTCTATCCCTCCAAGTCTTTAGTCTCACTAACCTCCTTCTACTGATGTACAAGAGGCTCTTCGGACCACCATTAATCAGAGATGACCTGTTAAATAAATGAGTTTGTTGATATGAGGTTTTATTTCTTTGCAGCCTCTGTAGACTATGTTTTTTTTTCTTCTCCTCTTGGCCCTATCTTTAAAACCTTGCTAACTCTGTCAAATGTCATGGTGTGGAACCCAGTTGTCTAATGATTAAGTGGAGTGATCTCCAACCTGCCCCAGCCTGGGAGCGCAAGGGATCAGATTTCAACCCTTCAACCTGCAGTGCAGGCCTAATTAAAATGAATTTTCTCCAGGCGACCACTTTGCCCACAGGGCAGGAATCCAGCTATATACGGAATCCGCTCTTAAGGTATTGCATTAAATTTATTGTGGGGAGACACCGGAGAACATTGTGGTTTATATATCTCCTGCATTTTTTCTCTCTGCTTTCTTTCCCGCTCCTTTCCACCTTTTTATTGTGATCATCACTCTGGAATCCAAGCTTGCTTTGGCAAAGATTGCGCTATGAAAACGGATGGAGCTTTTATGGGGCCCTGCCCATTTACTACTTCCTGGGCCTAGTTTATCTCAGAGGGAGAGGCAGAGAGAGAGAGATGGAGGAGAGGAATGGATGAAAAAAAAATGAAATGGAGAGAGGTAGGGTGAGACAGGGGCGGAAGAAAGAGAGAGGTTGCTTATTCCAACTGTGGATCTCATTAACATACATCAGTGAGTATTTCACAACTTCAAGTAGAAAGGCACTAAGCCCACCCAAGGGCAACACAGGCAGGGCTGACAGGGCCAGGGAAAGCAAGCCGTTAACATGTTGGCGGCTTAACAAATAATATCTGCTCCCAAGTACCTTGGTGAAATATTTAAAACCCCACTTCCTAACTCCATTTGACTGTGTTTATGACGATGACAGTAAACGACTTGTGTGGAAAAAAACAGTGCCAGATGCTCAAATTTCACATATTTAACACCACCGTCACTGTACGCATGTTTCCCAAATGAACCCAACTTGAATGATGGCATGCCGTATGCGATTTCGCCGTCATTCTTGTCTCGTGTCAATTGAGGCGCGGTTGAGATATAGGAGCGGCTCCAAAGTGCCACGCACACTGTCACTGTCACCGTGTGCATCCCCCAAGATAAATTCAGAGGCCTGTTTCCTGCTTTGATTACAAATGACATCCGCATGTGTTCTCCCCGATTTCTGCTCCTCACAGAAGAAGCCAATCAAGAAGACAAATAGCTGCGGCCCCAGCATGAGCGGCAGCAGCGCACCGCCTCGGCAGGCAGACAAACAGAAGATGCAGCCTTCAATGGAGAACCTCTCCACGGAGGAGATGGAGGAGTATACATTCTCCCTACAGTAAGTCTCACCACTCATTATCCTGCCTCAGTCTCGCAAAATATAAACGTGGAGAAGAAAAAAAAGGGAAAACGTGGGTGACAACTGGTTTCTGTGCCTCACAGACAGTGATGTGCACGGCATCAAGCAGACAGACGCTGACAAGAAAATGTGCCTAGAACACCTCCTGTACAGATAGAGATACAGTAGTCACGTGCCTTTCAAGGGAACTCCTAACTAAATAGAGTTTGCATCTGCTATAGCTGTAATCTCGTATCGCTCAATTGTAATTTGTCAACATAAACAAGTCACAAGCGAAGTAAGTTTTAGAGCCCCGTGGCCTAATCTGTCCCGAAAAAAAAAAAGAAGTCAAGCTGTGTGGGAACCAGGGAAGTTCATCTGTCCACAAGAGCTAAAATTTTATATTTCATGCTTGAAAACATCTGAACTCAATCTCAACTTTTCAGCTTTTTTAAAACGTTGCAAAGAATGTGAATTCTAAGTCAAAATTTCACTTTATGGTTTACAGCTATAAAACAAAAACTAATCAGTGGCACTCAAACTAATTTGGTTTGTAACAAATCACATGTGTGGCCAAACCAAACATTGCTCACCCATTATGTCACTATGTTTTTTTTTTTTTTTTTTTTGCGTCTTCCTCTGCACAACAGAATGCAACAAACGACGGTTTGTAAGAAATTTGTTTTCCTCTTCACCGTGGCTTACAGCATTTGATTTTAATGAGAAAACGGGGATGTATGAAATATAAACAAAGCGGGAAGCACAGAATTTCAAACACCTTGGCCAAACGTGTTAAAAGCAACAAGGTGCAGCCCTGTATGCCCATGGAGCATCAAAATAGGCTAAAAGCAAAATTGCTTATTTCAACAAAAAAAGTCACAGGTATTTGTTTTTATTTGAACGTCAACTAAATTAAGGGGAGGGGATTACCACACACACTACTACACTGGGGGGGGGGAGAGACAGAGAGAGGGAGTCTATGTGTGTGTGAGAGAGACTGAAAGGGAGCTCTCCCTGGAGATTTAAAAGTACCCATGTTTCCTCATTTCTGGGAGTTGGTAATTTATAGCTGCTGGTCACATATTAAACAAGATCAGAGACTACTCCCTGACATCTTCTGAACATACTGGGGGAATTCAAATGATTACCAGCGTATCCTGCCAACAAATGACGACACAGGGACTATCTTGAGGGAGAGCGAACACAAAACGAACACAGAACCCAGGCAGGCTGCACACAAAGGGACACAATTAAATGGTTTTCACGATTATTCATAGTGCCGCTTTTTACCTCTGAGCAGTCGCCGGGCTCCGTGAGATGAGACATTTCTGTCAGTTATAGGTACGGATTGTATTGAGTTGGAGCCCTGGCGGTTCCCTGATGCCCTGTGAAGGTGCTGCTGCTATTGATTTCATCTTTACAAGCACACACATTACAGTATCTCTGAGCTGAAGGCTGCTTTTTTGCCCTCGCCTAATCAGAGCATTAGAAAGATACGGTGCCAGTGTTGGCTTTCACGCTGAAGTTAAAGACACTGCACTCTCAAAGTCATACCCTCACCCATCTCTCCCACTGTGCTGTTTGACTTATTCTGGGCTTCTCCACATTACCTGAGGACTGACAGAGACGCAGACGAAAGGGATTGTTTACTGATCCTTTTTTTTTTTTTTTGCCGTAATGATGTCATCTCCATCTCTTCTGGCATTTTGAGAGCTCTGTTTGTATCTTTGTGTGTGTGTTTCTATGCATTGGTGCATGTGCGTGGGCGTGTGTGTGTGTGTTTACGTGTACATCGTTTCTTGCCCGTGTCTGCGTACACTGTGTGTGCACGGATGTGTGTGCATGCATGTATTTTATGGGAGATGAGGATTCATACCGCAGTGATTGAGGGATATTACTGCCATCTATTGAGCCACAAGAGACTGAGCTCATTGAGATTTTTATAGGGCGTCCCGACACAAATGTGCAAATCAGATGCTCATGAATTATTAAGCAAACACTTAGAAACAGCGAGATTCAGTTAGGACAGTCTGAGAATCACACAAAACCTTTAACACAATGCATTCATTTCCTGGACGTCGCAGTCAGGAACACTTTATTCAGCAAGTGAAATAAATATAAAGCAATGTATTGGAATGAAGCATGATCACTGTCTTACTGTGCTCCAGTGCTTATAACAAGAGTAAATCTAATGTATGTACACTGCAGGCTGTGGCTGCAGGTGTGACTTCAAAGACAAACCTTCTGTTAAGAAGTGAACTGTCTGAAAATACGATAATATTGTGACAGGTATGGCAAACAATAGTTTATATGGATGCATCTGAGTCATACAAGTTGGCAAAATGTACAGCAGTGTAGTTTTTGTGTCACAAACACCATAATCTATTCATCAGAACTGCTGAGAAATCCATCTTCTGGAGGCTGTTTTTGTGTTTTTATGATTTTAAACAGAAATTGTATTTTGTATTTAAAGTTTTTGTTTCAGGATGAGCTTCTCCTTTGCTTTTTTGGAGTTTAGTAATTTGATTTTTTTTTTCTTCTTTACTATTTTTATTTTAAGTTCCTGTTTGATAAGCTCAAAGGCACATCTACACTGTTAATAAAGACAAAAAAAGCCTACATGGTATATGGAATCATAATAACCTTAAACCATAAATTACAATTTCAAAGACAACACAGAGCTCCTTTTACTTCATGTATTGACAGTTGCAAGTCAATTCTGGGCAAATGAAAGAAAACAAGCCAGGAATGATTCTTCTTTCTTTTTTCTTTTTTTTTTTTTTAGTTCTTATGCTGCTGCTATCTGTTTGAACATGCATGAAAGACTCCTGCCGACCTTCCAACTTATTTGATGTCTACAAGTGTAATCTTAACCACCTTTTTTCTCACAGAATAGCACTGAGCAAAATCAAAGCACCTGATTCAATACGGCTGTTGTAATTCGATATGGCCAATTTAATGCTTTCGGATGGTGCAGCAACAACTTCTAGAAAAAGTAAACATACTCAGACTGAATTCATTTTGCACCTTAGAGGGCACTTCAGCAGTGCTTTGCACAAAGTGTGCTCAGCACAGTGATAAGTTACTGTTGCTAGCTTGCATTTAAGCTTTACAAATGTCATTGTGCATTTAAAAAATGCATCCTAACAAATGCTAATACTGAAGAATTTCCTGTTGTTTTTAGGAAAATCTGTTGTTACTCATAGAGATTTTGATGCATTCTTGATTAATGTCAGTTAGCTTTAGTATTGTGTCTCACCAATGTCACCTAACTTTTTTTTTTCTACTCTGGTTTTGAGGAGAGAAACCTGTTTTAATCAAAGTCATTCTCACATAGCAATTAGATCTAATTAGTCCAATTATCAAGATTCTAATTACATTGAAATATACCCCCTAAATCTCATATCAATTATAGTATGTGTGACTTGTCCTGATCAGGAGACATGAAGAGGGAGAGAGACAGAGTGAAGACAAAGCTGGGTGGGAGGTAGAACAGAAGAGCATGCACATCCTCCGGAGGCCAAATGACTGCAGAACTGACTCCATCTGTCCCCAAAGCTTTTATTCCAAAAGACTGTATGGCCATTTGGGGATAAATGTCACTTAACCTTTATTCGTTTTTTTCATTTTCAGAACTATTTTGTTACTGGTTATGATGTTATGATTAGTTACATCCTAGTTTTCCGTTTCAATTAGATGACTGATGAGTTCAAATAAATACAGTTTCAGCGTTTAGTTTGCGAGCGAGTTGTCAAACACTGTTGTCACGTCTGGATTAAAGCTGCAGAAGAAATCGTGCTGGAAATAATTATCAGCTGTATTAAAATCAGGCCTGACCTTTGGTAGCACATTCACTCACATGCTAATGTGCGGCAGGCAGCGCACACAAACACACGCACAAGCACGCACGCACCCGCACAGTATGTTGCTGTAGTGGTGCAGTATGACACTGTAGGTGCACCGGCAAAACACACACGCACACACACATGCACAGCCTGTTCTTGTTGTGGAGTCAGAGGGAACACACTGACCTAATTTCCCCCAGTTAGCTCGCCTCGTTGGGGACCAACAATCCTCTCCGCCCGTTTCCCCCAACCGAGCCTATCAGAGCACTCACTCACTGTGCGTCTCTGTCTGTCTATCTTTCTGTGCCCTCCATCTGTTTTAGTGTGTATACATGCTCAAGATTAGCAGCACTGTGGTGCACTTATATTTCTGCATTCACTGCATTAGTCCGTGGCACTAATTACACAGGGTCATGCGCTTAAAACATTCATAACATGCAGTGTCATTCCTTCGCTGACAAAGAACCATCGCGGAGAGAAAGAGAGAACGGCCTGCAGTAACAGACAGAGAAAGAGAGAAAACCACCTGAAATAACAACTAGTTCCAGGCTGTCAATCCTCTGCATACTGCAGCTCCGAATCACAACTCAGTGCAAGGGTCAATCAATTCTGATGTAATGCTGGTAGGAGAGGTGGGTGGAGATGGCAGTGCTGCTCACCCCTGGGTCTCTAGTGCTTTCCAGGGCTCTTTCCTGTGCTGAGGGCGCAGGAATGTGCCTGCGCGCGTGCACGCACCGGTGCGTGCATGCGTGTGCGAAAGAGAGGCCCCTGGCTACCTCGGCCCGAGTGCACGTTAGGGTTTTCTGCGGCCAGACGCGCCCTGGGTCACTTCGGATCTCACAGACACACACATACACAATCAACGTGCTGCTTCCTTTATGGAAATCGGAGCTGTCAGCTCCCTGACAGGCCAATGTTGCAATATGATTGGTTACTCTGCAGTGATGTGGGTGTCAGTCAGAGCTGACTGCGGTCCCATTGGTGGTCTGGGTCAAGGGAACATGTTTCCCACAGACACGTAAGAGAGAGGTAGGGGAGGGGCTTCAAAATGACAGGAACTGTATGTGAGAGCATATGAGTTATTGCGTGTGATTTGTGCATGACAGAGAATGTGTGTGTATGTGTATGTGTGTGAGAGAGAGAGAGCTTGGCCAGAGGTGACACTTCCCTCACACTCTTCTTTCTTCATCTGTAATCACTTGTTCCCCAGTCTGACACAAACATCTAATAAAGATGGCAAAAGTCAACAAACAACTCCCCAAGAATTTAAAAGTCAGTGACAAACACTATATGCTAATGCACTGCAGCACAAACATGCACTAATGCACTGTGCCCTGTGCAAATAAATATGAACTTTTAGGAAAACATCACTGACAGGCAGCTCTAATGATATAACTGACAGGTTGTAGATGTCGATGCAATCAGGATTTCATTCACAATGTAGCATTTGTGTATATATGAGCATGATGTCATCAGCGCGTATTTCAGCCGTTGCCAGTTTAGAACCAGAGCCTGTTTGATTGATAATTGCACTGACACTACAGTTAACAGTTTGCATTTGTCTTACACTTTATTTGTTTGGGGGGCACACATTCATGAGATATGAGTGACATTTATAAAAACACATATAAATTCAGTTCACCAGAAACCAGAAGCCCATTTACACAGTTTTTCCCATCAGAAATACCGGTTGATGCTTTTTGCATCATGGTTTGATCTTGTGATGGAAGCTGTAATTTGATTTGATTTGGAGCAATACAGGAGAGTTACAGCTGCGTTTCACTGGTGTAACATTCAAAATATGTTATCATACTCAAAAAAAAAAAAAAAAAGCAAAAAGCGATCAAACGGTGTGATTTTAGAAAGTATGAGTGACAGTCTGGCCACATCATGAAGAAACAACAGCTGACAGAACGGTAAAAGAGAGATTTACAGTTAATCTGCTATGTGATGCTGGGTGGCATTTCAGGTCGTGTCTTTTTTTCTTGCTGTCTTTTTTCTTTGTCCATCACCCACTTAATTGCTCTCTCCATACACACATATTACACATAGTTAGTCTCCCTGGCTCGTAATTATTTCCTCTCCCCCTCTCAGTCTCTCCCGTTAATTCTGTCTTCATCTCTCTGCCTCTAATTTTCTCCATCTTTCTCTCTCCACACTTTCCTCGTTCTCTCTCTGTCTCTATCTCTCTGGTGACAATGTCCTGCAGTTATGAGGCAAGGTCAGAGAAGTGAAATCGATTTAAATACTGATGCAACTCTCTGGAGGCCCATACTCAGCCTCCGCAGCACCCCTCCCTGTACGCCTCACCCAAATTGATGAATGGATAGATCTCCGCAGAACCGTTGTTATTTGTCCCGCATTAATCATTCGATGTATTATGCATCTACTGGCACCATGTTTTCAGTATTTTCTCACTGCGTCCAAAAAAGTTTATAGAGAGAAAAACAACCTGTTCTTCATTGTTGAGGACTGTGGTGGTAGTTGTAGTAGCTGAGTGTGTAACGAGGGCCTGGGAAGTCCCTGTGTGTTTGTTGATCCCAGGTGCATCTGCATTTGAAATGTTTCCACCCTAGTTTATAGCGCACCAAGGGACCTGCCATTTCCATGTTTTAATCCCCTCTCGTGCTAAGTCAGGCGCTCCATAAAAACGCCACATGTTGCATGGCAATGAAACAGCTACCTCATGTATACTTCTAAACTATTCCAAGGTGTGTGTGGAGGCCAAAGCACATTTTTGCAGGAGGGATATGTTTTGCCAGTGCAGGAATCACAAAGATGGATTATCACTCGTCAAATTATAGTTGTTGAATGGTCCTTTGGCTAGCAGCTTCAGAGCTTTGCCATTGAACAAAGAATATTTCTGTATTGGCTAAATCTCCTAAGCTTTGAGTCTCATCATCGTCTCTGACCACATTCCCATCAAATTGGAAAAGTGGTCTTTATCCTTTGTCATACTGAAAGAAGCAGAGGGACGGGATGTTAGCTTGTTGCTACACAATTAAATTGTTCATGTGTTTATAGGACAACATTGTGGGAAATACTTGTTCACTTTCTTGCCTGAGAGTTAGATGAGATTGATACCAGTCTATATCCATGCGGTAAATATGAAGCTGCAGCCTGCAGCTGGTTAGCTTTGCCTGGCATGAAGACTGGAAACAGCTAACCTGGCTCTGTCCGAAGGTAACAAAATCCTCCTAAAGCTCATTTAGTAACACACTGAATCTTGTTTATTTAATCCATACAAAAACCAAACTATAAACAGGGGGGTTATGTGCCGAACTATTTCTTGGCTACTGCAAGGATACTGCAAAAGAGGGAATGGTCATTACGTCACTGTGTAGCATGTGGACGCACATTGGCGCCACACTTGCAAGCTCTCTGCGCAGTTAGTGCAGTGGCGAATGGGCCGACCACTTCATCTCTCTCCTCTCCGTCTCACAGGTTACCATTCTGGGTGATGGAGGCAGTGGTGTGTTGTTATTTTGCTAATGTTTCATGTGTTTTCAAGGTACATTTGGTTTGATTTGTATGTTGATTCAGTAATTTATTGGCACGCAAGTTAAGTTGATGTTATGTTTGCTAGACACTTTAACACATGACAGACAGTTTCAGTGTCTGTCATATGACCTTCAGCATCGAAACCTGGCATAAAGCAAATCATGTAGATGTTGGTATTGTGACGTAATGACCTTCTTCCTTTTTTAAGTTTCCTTGTCTTGTCCTCACCTGAGGTTGCCAGGCAACTCCTTTAAAGATTTTGAAACAATTGCATTCACAATAATGGGTCATTTGTATTTTTTGTCTGGCTTGATTATATACAGATCAACGGATCATTGATCGCCATTACTTTAGAATTTCATCTTCCAGAGTTCATTTCCCCAAATAGGAGTTTTGGTTACCTACAAAACATCACACATCCTGGTCTAATTACCACCTTGATACTGATGCAAATGTTTTTTTCCACTGTCTGAAATATCTGAAATAATAACCAATGCAACATTTCCAACAGCTTGTGATTCTGTGCCAGCACTGCATCTCACTCAGTGCTCGCTGATCAACAGCACAGAGCACTTGTGGCAGTCTCCATTGCCCTTATATGCTTGCCTGCATGTGAGAACCTCCCTCGCATTGTAAAAATGAGCAGCCAACTATTAGTCAAACATGGATTCCTAATTAAGTGAAACATATTTTTTTTCACTGCTTTTGATTATGTTCTCCTCCGTTCCTGTCAGCTGCAAATAATTCTGATAATTTGGTGGTGCATCGTTATACTATTTTAATTATATGATGATGGACTCCAGTTCTGCAGCTGAGTCACTATTCCATAATTCTCTTTTAACTACACCCCAAATACCTGCCACTGTGCTCCCATTTTGTCAATGAAACTCATTTATGTGTATTCCAGCTTTGCCAGGCTCTCTGTAAAAAAAAAAACAAAAAAAAAAAACAGTGCTTATAAAGCCCCTAAATGGTAAGGTAATTGTTCTTGGAACAAATAAAATTTAAAGAAAACAGAGGGGAGGGAGTGAGAGAGAAAGAGGCAGCACAAAGTTAAATCTGAAGCAAATTTTAGTTTTTTTTTCAGTGTAAATAAAACTTCTCTCAAGATGATATAAAAATGACTCAATTATCTAAAAGCCTGGAGGGCATATGCTGCTCTGTTCAACTTGTTTTTATGCACACACATATTCAAGGTGCTTTGCAAAAATGATACTAGCTTAGTAACCAATGATTATCATTTAATACAACTTGGGGGATCGGGTTTCTTTGTGATTTGCGCTTTGTGAGGTTTCCTGGCTTCCTGCTTTATATTTGCCCCACCTGTGCAAAGCCCCGCTTCAATGCCAGTCATTACGCAAACTTGTGTGCTTTTGCGTACTTGCAGTAACTAGGCAGTTAAAGCTTATTGTTTCTACTGCGGGAATGACCGAAGCATCTGGACATGATGTAAACTTTGATCGGCATTCGTACAGTACGCCCATTTGTTCATGATTATGCAACACAGAGTTTATATAAATACACACTGTCCTTACACAGGAACTTGCAGACTGTATCTCATGCCTGTAAATATATGGAAGCACATGCACACAGGCAGTCACATATACGTAGATATACATTATCATAACAAGAACGACTGCACACAATGGAAATGGTAAATTAATGTCTTTGGTGATTGTACACAGCACTGTAAAGGTCACTCAGTATGTGTGTGTGTGTGTGTAGTGTGTATGTTTTTGCAGTGCATCTCATTACTTTGACAAAAGCATCATTATGAAGCGCTTCACTGGCTAACCTGTGACTGGCTGTGGATTGATCCTACAGGTTATTAGTGCAAGTCTTAGACCTTGTGCAGATACAGCAGTAGCATTCCCTAACTAAAGAAACAGTAAAGAATGTCTGTGTGCTGTTGGAGTTGCAGGAGTTTTAGGAGTTGTTACTTCACCATAAAGATATTTTGCTCATGATGTTTGCTTTCGGTTTGGGTTGCACGCTATTAAATAGCTTGAAAATGAGCTCCTTTTTTCCCTTAAGTTAGTCATTTGAACTTTACGTTTTGTTTGAATGCTCACATGCAAATTCCTATTGCCATCTGTGCACATGTGTTTAAAGGTCGCAAACTACAGTTGAGTAGTACTAGAGTAATGTGGATGCTAAGTGTAAACTTAGTGAAAGTTATGCATTTTAAAACAAAATGCATTAGTGTTGATGTAGCATAAGCTGTTTTTTTTTTTCTTTTTTTTCAGTCCAAGCCTTAATAACGCCTCAGAAAGGAACGGGTTTTGCAACCTACAGAGGACAGATGTAAGATACTGTCACAATCCAAAACAAATGCATTATCAGCGTTCTTCCAAAATGAAATGCAAACAAAGACAACGGTATCTTCGGTCCTATCTCTTGACACCTGAGATAATCACACTTCCATAATCACCACAAAACTCATGCATCTGGGCCACTAAGAAAACAATACGTTATCTGTCAATCTTTTAAGTCTATTTTCACACTGTATCTTTGCTTTCTCTATTTCCCCAACAGCAAACCATTCTTCGACTCTGTCGGAAAAGATGTGTGGTTTTAGTGCATTTATAAACAATGCCGGTGGCCCAAATAAGAAAGTGACAGAAAATAACTTAATCCTCAAAATAAAGGGATAAGTCCAATACTTTAAGTGGCCTTAGACTGGAGGGTTTAAGCCATCAGGGCAATGCGGGGGGATTCTGAGGGTTACCTTCACTCTCCTCGGCCCTGCAGCCTTCTCACCATTAATCTGCTATTTAAAATGTAACACTCCACTGTACTCCTCTCCTCCCCCCTCTCCCCCGTCTCTCATTACCCATGCCATCTTAAAGGTTTAATACTTGTCCGTACTTGCTATTCACTTTGTGCTATTTTTAAGAGCACAGCTCCCGTTTGTTGTCATGCGGCACAATGTTGAGGGACGCAGCCTGGGAAAACCAGTCCTGGAGATGGTTCTTGCTCCAGTGGTTGACAGATATATGCTAGTTAAATCTGATTTACAGGCGTTGGCACTCTGTGGCAAGGTTTAAGGAGGATGATGAGTCCTTTTGCAACGTGCTTTGATGACATGGGAATGAACAACAAACATATCAAAAGATAATGAGGGAACAGCTCCTGGCCCAGATTTCACAGAATCGTATAAACTACAATTAAAATATAGTATTATGTGCCAATGCATGCCTGTTGAAATGGTTAGTTTCATCTCTGGGCTGCTATGCCACATGCTATCAGTCGTTTGGGGGACAAGCTGTGATATTGGAATGAAACATCCTTCGTTCCTGCGAGATAAAAAGCCCACACCTCCACCCCCTGCCTTTCCCTCTTTTTCTGCATTGTACTTTTGTAATTGGAGGTGCCATAATGAAATCAATTCAGTGGCGATAACAGATTTCACATCATGTTACCAGTTTCCTTTGGAAGAGGCCGCCACATGAAGACGTCTAAAAATATTCCTCTTTCATGCATCATCAATATCTTCATTATATGAAAGATGGGCGTCAGGTTGTGTTTGCTGTTTTCGTTTAATGTCACTTGACAGGGTAGCATCTTGCCTGTGTCTGTGACACACTGCTGTTTTGTCTACTCTGTAATTCCACTTTTGCAGACATGCGGAAAGCAGTTTTATACCACACAGCCAAGCAAGTCGTGATAAAGCTTGGAACAGAAAGGAAGACCCTTTGTCAAAATCATAATAGAGAAGCGGAGACACACATTCGCTCAAACATTATCATCCCTCTGTTTGTGTTACACTTCAGAACCTTAAACACACACTTGACACTGGGAATGCACACATTTCAACATATCTCCTGTAAATCTAAAGTGTTATGCATGGCGTCTTTGCCTCGTGTGATCAGTTACTCTAAAGATTCAGAGCAGTGATTTTGAAGTTCTCTTTATTGTCAGTGTCTTTCATTAATGTGGAGGCTGTTTTTCTTCATTATAGATAGCTGCTAGTTCATTTGTAGAAAAACAACAGTAAACAGCCGTCTATTGCGTATATTATCTTTTATGTACAGCATCTCACTGACCTCACACAGTAACTGTACTGTATATATGCACTTGGGATTCATGCTGTAGTTTAAAATCTCAACCACAGCACTGACCGGTAACTGACTTCTATGACAGATGTTTATCCTCTCTGCTCCAGTTTATTTCAGCCGGGCTATGAATATTTATCAGCTCAAACTGTTGACTGAGCGTTTTCTCAATGAATGTCGAGTTGTCCCACGTGTACCGTGCGCTACACCGCTGCTCTTGTGTGCATCCACTGAGGAACTTGAGAACTTCAAATAATTTAACACTTCAGAGAGTGTACAGCCCACCTCACAGACGCAGCAAAGATGATCTCTTTTTGTTTTAAACGCAACTGCGTGGCGGTTCGTGTTTCAGCAGCCATACGAGCAGAGGCAAAACACAACACTGCATTTTAATGTAAGTCTAGCCTAATTATTTGGCGAAGGGGGGGGGCGGCAATACAATTGATTCAGTTTTTTTTTCTTGTTTTTCGTCTTTAGGCAGTGTACCATTTTCCCTAGATACACACTACAAAGTGAATTCCAGCCGTGCTCTGGGACACAGTGGTGAGACACAGGGATGTCCACAGGCAAAGGCCTTAAGTCACACTCTGTGATGCTAACCATAGCTTTACTGTATACACCTACTTTAGCCTTGGTCTAATTGCTGTCAGCTGGGACAATGGGGGTCATCGGTGTCTGCTTGTGTTGACATGATCAAACTGTAATAAATGAGATGTCTATGCACGTTACTGTACGCACTAATTTACAATACACACAAACACATGTTGTACGTTGGGTGTAGGACATTGTTTTTACATTAGGTTGTTACCATCATATTGAAGCATATTTTTAATTTTCCTCTCCTCTCCTCTCCTCTCGCCTCCACTATTCCATCTGTGCCCTCTATATGAAAGGGAATAGCTGAGCAGGCCTGACAAAGGGCGGCACAGAGGAGGCAGAGGTGCTGAGGGAAGCTGAGCACTGCTGGAAGGGATTCCTATCTGTTTGTGTGTGCGTGTGTGTGTCAGAGTATTTGTGTGCATGTGTGAATGTGCAGCGATTTGAAAACTGCATTAAGCAAATGTAGTCCTCAAAAACCTATAATTTACTGGATGCATATTGGATGCATACACAAAGAAAAGGAAGTGTTTGCTATGTGAATCCAAAAATGCAGGTCATTAGATCCAGCGTGGTAACTCTAGCTTTAGGTAGCTGAGGTCCATCTAACGTTAGCTTGTTTGATCATTTGCGCATGTACATTGTTGTATTAAAATCAAAAATAAATGATTGTTATTATTATTATGGAAGAATAGAATGGTGTGTCTGATTCTCCTCTGTCTATAAATAGATCAGCACTGACTGGAGCTGGGTCCTGCCCCTCTCGGCTGTCCGACCAAGCCCGCCTGGCCCTCCGCATGCTGCCGTCCGAGCTGGGCCTGCCGTTTCCGCGGCAACAACAGCCGCATAGTAGCTGGCGTGGCTCCGTTCGGCAGCTCGGCCTCATTATGCCGCTGCTGGCTTTGATGTGGTTTGTGAGGCTCTACCTGCATTACTGCAGCCAGTGGCTCTACCTCCAGGCCATAGCAGTTCCTGTCAACAAGTGAGTTTGCTTCCTTTGATATCGCCCTGAAAGCGCACACACACACATACGTATGGGCGGGGGGAGCGTATGGATACGCACGCACGCACACGCACACACGGCAGAACTACATAGACACCATTCGAGCACACACATCGCTGATGACATAAATCCCTTTCCAAGGAGGGCAGATACATACATAGATCGCTGAAGCACAAATTGCAGATTCACACACAAACACTCACACGCAACTCAACACAGACTTGCATGCAAGATGTAACACACACACACACGCAAAGTACGGTTGTGGTGAAATGGGATGTGGAGGAGAGGATTTGCAGTGCATCTGATTGTGTGCACTGGCATGCACGCACACACACAGTAGATACGCCCAAATCATCTGTTTGGAATCCCCCCATTAACATTTTAACAAGATTCTCTCAATATTAACAAACCATTGCTGGGGGAGTTTGTTGATTTCACTACACGGCTTTAAGTCCCAAAAAGCTACATTATTTGGAAGGAATTTATTGTTATTATATGGTACACAGCATTGATAATAAACAGCAATAAGATGCCACAGAACTGTTAAATCACATCTCAATGGCATATGGTGCTGATTTAATTCATCACAATAAAACAAGCTGGCTGCAAACATGCATACATGCAGGTTTTATTACGATAACATTGGGGTGCAAACATCACGCGTTAAATCATGGAAAGTGATGGAGGAAGGCTCAGGGAGGGAAAAAATGTGGCTGAATGTAAAAAAAAAAGAAGGATGGACTGAGGGGGTGGATAGGAGGTGAAAAAACAAAAATGCGAAAACAGAGGGGGTCAACGTCAGATGACAACTTCCACATGTCCGAATCTGCTGCTCTCCCTCCGAGCATTTCTCTCTCCATGCAATGGCCAGAGCTGGTGGTGCCCAGTGAGAGAGAGAGGGAGAGAGAAAGAGTGACACTAGAGTGGCTAGTGTGATGACAGGCCTCCCTCCCTTCTTGTTTTTATCTCGCTCTCGTTTTTCCTCCTCTCTGACTCTGTTTCTCTTAGTCTCCTCCTTCCCCATAATCCACCCTTGGACATCAGCGCACAGGAAATAGTGCCCAGGAGCAATGGAGTCTCTGGCCCCAGTGTGGCTTCATTCACCTATGAGCTCTCCTTTCCTCCTTTTTACTTTTTGTTGTTTTATATATTAAGTAATAGAGTACAATACATTAGTGATAGAGTTTTACTGAAGTAAAAGCTAATGTAAAAGTTGACCCTGCCACTAGCACATATATATCATTATGTATATTATATATTATCATATATTACATCATTGTACTGCTATTGCTATATATTTTTAGCTGGGTCAGTTGGGGCCAAATACTTCTAAATTATAACTGAGTAAATGTACTTAGTTCTTTTGCAGCACACACACTGCCCAGCAATAGCACTGCACATGCTAAAACCATCCTAAAAGCAACCACATGCAGTTTTGACGTCTCAATACAATATCACATTTGAAGAGACGCCAAATGTGATTTAATATGGAATGATGCTGCCATCGTCAATTTTTGACATGCAATGATGCTGCCAATGTCAAAATGCAATGTCAAATTTATTTAACTGGAAAGTTTCATCGTATCATATCGAGATTCACTATAAATGAAATATTCCCCTGTCATTCTTGGAATGAGATTTAACAGTGCAATTTATCTGGGAAATAGAAGCCTACAGTGTTAAAAATAACATTAAACCCCTCTGTCTGTGCCGGTCATTCAGTGAGGTAATCTCTCTGCCAGAAAGGGCCTTTTGGAGGATTGGATCTGTGTGTTAGGAGATGTGCCTCAGATAAAACACCAAAGGACCTCCACTGTCAGATTAATGGACAGAATCTGAGAGACGCTCGACTCTTGGAGCAAATCAGATGGAAATTAATGAGCAAAAACTGGACCTCTCCTCTCCCACCACTGGCTCTACCTCCTCCTGACTGATGGGAAGATTAAGAAACTCATGAGGCTTGCGGTAAACAGGGGAATCTAACTGACAAAAGGTGCCAAGAGAAGCTGATTTGTATTGATACAGGTGTTAAAACTTGCAGCATCTGACTTTTTGATGGAGTTGACTTACATTTCATGCATGTAAAGATGATCAAGCCAGTGAAAGTTTTCTTTGAACATATCACATGTGACCAATAAGGCAACACATACCAGTAACAGCCAGTTGTAATTTTAGTTGTCATCAGCCTAATTAAATATGATTGAATCACAAACAATAGCCACAAACAATATAATGTAGCGTGTGAATTGCTGGAAACAGTTGCCCTTGAGCTGCAAAGCACCACAAACACAAATATGCTCCATGCATATTGACACATGCACACACTTCACACTTTAGCCTACCCACACGCGCACATCACCCGCCTCCCTTTCCTCTCCCGCCAGATTCCAGTTTCACGCGCACACGGTGGACCTCGTATACCAGAGTTCTTTGCTCCACACCCGGGAGGAGCTGGCGATGGTGGTGGTGGGACCCCTGACCTTGAACGCAGTAACGTTCCTGCTGGTTCTGATCAGATGGGGCTGTCAACAGATATTTGGCTCACTCCCTTCCTTCACGTCAAAGTTTATCATGGCTCAGGGAGTGTGGACAGTCCTCGACCCCCTGGCAGTCTTTGCAGTGGACGCCATCCTCGGGGTAAGTCACTTAAAAATAACTTGGACACTTGTGCACTTTAAATAGGAGTTCACTTTATCTTGGCAAAGTGACTTTAGATTACAAAAAAAAGGGGGGTGGGGGGGAGAAAGGAAATGTGCAAGGTTAGATTGGTGCCTTTTTTGGCAGTTGGATTTTTTCAGCGAGGAAGACTAAAATGATTTGAACTGTTCAGTTGTGAATCACTTGACAAGAGACAATGTCTACATCCTAGGTAAATAGCAATGTCATATTTTGTACTAATTCCTAAGAAATGAATCCAAACCTTTGTTATATTTGTGATTTAAAAAAGACAGCAATGTAAGATAGAACAGTGAGAAAATCGTCGTAGTCCTTGGGCCATCATGTGCTCATTCATCCTCATTTGATCGATCTCTGTCCCCTCAGCGTCTCGCCTACAGCCCAGACACACCGGTGGGTGACGCAGCAAAGCTTTACTGGCACTTCCATCGAGCTGACCAATCAGGTGCGGCGGGAGTGGTCATCACTCTCTTCCTCTACGCGGTCCTTTTCCTGCTCTCCATCACCATCCTCTTCATTTACCTGCTCAGGTGAGACACGCCGGAGGATGATGACCTGATCCAGTTCCTCTCATGGTGCAACCTCAGAACTTGAGAAACATTTCTCAGTAGCAGAAGGAACTTGCTTCGATTCAGCACACTTCAGTACCATGCATCACCGAGGCAAAACACACTGGTGCATCCATGTTCCCATAATGATTGTGGTTCCAGTGGATCCAGTTCCTGTTCCATATAGCTTATGCACCCCTGACTTTGAGCTCTGTGTCTGACCTTGCTGGTGGCTGAAAAGCATAACAGCGCAGCTCAAGCCAGGAATTATCATTTGGGTATTTCTGAATTGACGCACCCTGTAGGGACAGTCTGCCAATGAAGAGGAAGACCCTTTCTCTGGCCCTCACCAGCCTACTATTCTCAAGCACTTGTTCAGAAATAACTCCAAACCCTCCACCCCCGCAGCTTCGTGCCATGTCCATCCACTATTTCTTTCCCAGCTCTGTTCACAGAAAAGCACAAAAAACAACAGAAAATGAAAACAAATGTTGATTTAATCCATTTTGATTTTATGGTCGCATGGAATTACTTATGCAGTTATGCATCAACCTCACACATCTACACACAAACACACACAGAGTTATCAGGCACAAAAGCAGAAATACACACACACACACACACATCGAGCAGTTGCCTTTTTTGAACATGCCATACTCTGCAATTGGTTGGAAAATTGAAAGCATTTCTAATTCAAAAGTTCGATGTGTTTTGATATAGCGTGAACATATAACCCCCTTACATTATCCGATTAGGCTGAATGTTTTGCATGGTTGGTATCACTGCAGGTCTCATACATACTGAAATGGACTGCATATACATGGTGGTGAACACACACACTCTATCTCAATGCATGGTGTGTTCCACTCATGTCTTGCAGATTGAGGTCACCCATGCTGAAGCATTCACTTGCTAGGTTTGTATTATATTCTAGCACCTCAACACCTTAACCAATTTTTCTACAAAGCCTTCGCTGTCCTCTATAAAGCTGTTGAGAAGCTTCCTGATTGGTGGCGACGAACAGGAAAAAACAAAACAAGTGAGAATCTCTCACAGCCTAGTTTAAGAAGGCTGGTCCCTAACTGCTGAATCAAACATTGGCTTTTTTTCTCAGTTGTAGAAAATCACAGGAGATTGACACTGCATTGCAATGTGAGGGCGGACTTAAACATACACCACAGAACCTGCTTCCAAATTTCCAGCTTAAAAGATGACTATTGCACTTTTTAAATAATAGAAGGACATCATTTTTTGCAGCAGGGAAGTGGAAAAAAGTGGAAGGGCGGGTGATAAATTACTGAATAATGTAACTCAGTATTCATCCAAGGTGTGTTCTCCCACCCTCATATAAGACCAAATTCCATTAACGGCTCAAAATGTAAGAAAACCCTTATTGAATTAATCAGTTTGAGATTGGCGGCCGAGGAGAGGGTGCCATCTAATTTCAGTAAGCGGGACGCTTATCGGGCTCCAGCTAAATGGACAATATTAAAACAGCAGCCGGGAATAATGACTTCTGCCACTCAACCGCCACACGGGTTTGTATTGAATGTAGGCCACGAGGCTGAAGCAAGGCTGATAATTTTATGGGTTACAGTTTCCTATTGGCTGCAAGGAAGGGGCTCTGACACAGAGCGTGACCTATTTCTAAAAAAATGCCTCGGGCTATATGTATAGATAGAATGGACTGTTATCCGTTTTTAATTACATTTTAGGCGGCCTTTATTCACTGGCTGCAAAAATACACATCATTGATATGTTTTACACCTCTCCCCTTTGAAACTTCATAAACACAAAGATGTGTGATTGTGATCATAGTGGTGCAGTTACATCCAAATGATTACAAGGTTCACGACTAAAAAATAACGTAGTTGCACAAATACTGTGTTTGTGCGGGTTTGTATGTGCATGGGGACAGTGAGTCATTGATAGCGTTTTCTTAAAGGAAACATGCACTGATTGGCTGTCATATTTTGTAAAATTCATCCTTTGGCAATAAAAGAGTAATTTAGCATGTTCCCATAATTAATTTTGTCAAAGATAGAAAACATTGCATAATCCTTGAAATTCAGTTTGAATATATTTATTGTACATAGGTTTCCCACACAAAAACACCCTTCGCTTTTTGTCCACTGTGGTCATGTTGTCATTAATATTCTGTTGAAATGTGTTCCATAAGTTTATGACACATGTCCTTAAGGTGACCCCCATACTGAAGAGGAGCCGACGAGAGCCTTATCATCCATTTCATACCGCAGATATAAGTAACACGTACTTACATTCAGGGCACTCCCAACGAGAAGGAATTGAGCCAGTTCTGAAGCACAAAGATACAAAGATGGTGAATTCCTCCAAGAGAGAGACTGCATAAATGAATGAGAAGCACAATTCAAGTGTAGGATGAAAATGAATGCATGCTATTCCTGTGTCTGAGGTCAAGATTCTACAAACATGCCTCTCCCAAGAGCGATGGGGAATGATGCTAGGTTCAAAGCTCCGTACCAGCTTCTTGTCTAAATCCCGGTCTCCTTGATGTTGGTTTTATTTGAGAGTTGATTACCCTCTGACAGACTAGAATCTCTATGGAAGGGCACAAGGTCTTCTGGTTTTGATGGTCAGCCAAGGCATTTGTTTACAGACATGGTGATTCTTTTTAGGGGTTGGCTGCATGCACCCTTGTGTGGCGAAAGAAAAACAACACTTTGGTGATGTGCGCTCATCTGGAGGTATGAATCAATATGCCTTCTGCTGTGCCGAACGTTTTCTTGTGACTCAGGCCGGTCTCTCCAGACATATCTGCAACCAGCACGTCCGTTGCATCTGCCATCTTTGAAGCTCAGCATTAACACTGAAGAATATCCCAGGATCTGACTCCCACACATTAACAGATGTACAACCACGCAGACACACAGCCAAACACAGACGCCGCTACAGTCAGCTTGTGTTAACAAAGTGCTTCCCACTCACAGGCCAATTTGTTTGATTCCTTTTGCTCTTTCATTTTCTTTGAATTGATGTATTATACTTACACTGCAAACATGCTTTGTGTAATCAATAGAAGAGTCATGTGTTCTTCCAGCGAGTTGGGTTAGCTGTGATATGACCTGTTCTATAAAAGCCAGCCAATGTGACAGTAAAAAAGAGGCAATGATGCTGTTTGGCGTTGAGGTAGCCTCACAGCTAGTTATCCACAATCATCATCTGTGACACAAGGCGAAGATGCACGCTTTTCCTTGCTTTGACATTTAACCCCACCTGACCTTTACGGGGCAAAGACAGTGATTCAGTATGGCGTCACTCCTGCTACCACCTCCCCTTCCTCACTTCCTCTCTCTCACACCACACCTTGCAGATTCCACAACGGCGGTCGCATGCTGGACGTCTTTCAGCGGCTCACAGCCAAGGAGGGGACGTACTTCCTGCCTCAAGACCTGGAGCTGTCCAATCAGGAACTGAGCTACATTGTCAAGAAAGCGGAGCAGTGGAGAGGCTTCAATGGGGAGAGACGCAAGGTAAGCATCTCACCACACTGCAGACTCTTCTGTCTCTCCAGACAATGATCTTCTCCTCAAACCCTTGGAGATTAATTGGGCTAATGGATGTTTTCCTAACGAGAGAATGAGCCAAAAGGTCACTGATACTAATCTGTTAGATTGGTGCGTGTATAGGAGAGGAACAACAGTCGGTTGTTTGTAACCTCGGGAGGTTTCTGCCACGTGGTGCTGAACGAAAGACTGGCTGTGGAAGGATGAGTCTGATACTGAAAGGAACATTTAGTGGCAGGCTGCGATGGGCCTGGCATCAAACTGCTCACCAATATCACGTTCAGTTTGGTCACTTTAACGAAGATATTACATCTGAGCAGATGTATAGAATCGGTTCATTTTATATCATTGCATTTTCTTTAGTTACATTTCAGAAAGCTGAGAATTCATCTCAGAGGTCTTTAGCTTCATTCTAATTAGTACAAGATAATTACCAAAACAGAAACTCAGCTAGCGGGCTGCCTGATTAGTCTGTGGAAACCAATTTCCGAAGATATTTCATTAAAGAAAGACTGCTCAATCAACACACATACCGGGGTGCATATGCTACACTGGACAGCTTGGTGTCACAGGGAATGCAGGACTCCAGTTCACATAACTGCATGTCCCCATGAAATTACTAGTGCTGGGGAGAGGCTGTCGCGTGTTTGACAGCCCAGCGTAGGTCGATGGTGATGACAGAGGGAAGGGCAGTGTATTAGCACCGAGCCTACACCCGATGTAAAATCTTTGCATAGTGATTGAAAATGTGACTTGTTGAGATAAGGGAAATGGAACACAGCGATCAAACCGCAGCCCACTTTAATTTGTTCTCCAGGATTTGTTAGTGGCACACATCGCTCGGTGTTCTCCGTGTTCATTAACTCCCTTGCTCTTTGCTTGCGCGAGTTCATATGGCTGTAAAGGGGTAAAATGGAGCCAGAAACTACAGTAGACTCACTGTTGCTGGTGAAAGATGGAGCGGCTGTTAAGAAATTATGCACAATTTTGTCTGACAAGGGAGTAAAAACAGGCTAATCCAAATTATGTTTCGTGAGGGTCAAGGTAGTGAGATCCCACATTTACAAATGAGCCGACACTTTGAAGGACTGCTCCCCACAGTGTGAACGGAGGCAAACTGCATCTCTGCAAACACAATCAGAGGCAGACCTTTCACAGAACATTCTCGAGTACTGATTGACAGAGTTTCAACCGATGAATACACGATTACCATTACTAAATACAAGATCGTGTCCACCTGGAATTCATCACACTTGTCACACAAATGGGAATAATGATTGCAGTTCATTAATCAGCGTCTGACAAGTTAGTGTTGAACAGTGTTGATCAGCTGTGCCACAAGCTTTACTGAGGACTATGTGCCATCATAGAAAGCTCCATAATGCTAGAATAGAAACCATCATTCGACTCACTTCATGTGCTCCTGCTTCTTCTTCAGAAGATGATGAATATTGATGTTGATTCTTGAAAAAGGCATTATTTATCTTCCTTGAAACTGTTTTATAATTTGATACTAAACTCACAAGATGATATTTGTGTTGTGTTTTGCGTAACTACATGCATACACAATTTTTCCCAAGTCCTTTTTTTTAATATATATATACCTGCCTTGTAAGCCTTAATGAAATGCAGCCGTGGCTCCGAGAGGTGACTACACTGCTGCTAATGGGATGGTGATGGACCTGTTTACTGGGGGGAAATTGAACCTCCCAATGTTTGGAGACTTTGAAAGAAATTACACTCCTAAAGTTTGTGATTAAGCAAATGCTTCATTTGGCTGCTGATGGCCTCTTGCTATGGTGGCACTGCTAAATCATCTGTGCATTACTGCAGAGCTCCCTCCACAGCAACAATTACAGCATACTTCATATTGTCTCTAATTTGGCATTATTAAACTGATAAAATGCTAACACGTTAACACATTCTCCAGCATGATGAAAATTTAGGGTTATTGCATTTTATGATTTTTACATTATTCAAGCCGGCCATTTTTCATCAAAATAAGATGGGCCTTGCCATTATTTCATAATTATTGTAACAATTTCTCCTGTGAAAAGGGTCACTTTCCTAACTCAGCAAAGACATATCCCTATTAGACTAATTTGCCTACATGCAAATTTTTGTCATTTTTCCCTCATTAACTATTTATCATAGACAGGAAAAAAAATATATTCATGAAGGCGAGCAAAGGAGCAGCCCGACAGAGCTGAAACTAATATTTTGCAACTCTAATGATTTTTTGCATCCTTAATTAGATAGAATAAGGTTGATATGATTAGGTCAGGATGTAGTGTTTTTCATTAAAAATACATTTCAGAAACTGTATTCCAAATGTGCCCTTGCAATTAAATAATGAATCCGACGCATTCCTTATTACGGACCCAATTAATATCAGAGGCAAGGGCGTAATTTTAATAACAGTGGGCCACGAGGCCTTCATTAGCTGAGTGAGAGAAAGGAGGGATGAGGAGAAGGAAAACAAGGCACTCACAGGAACAGCAGCAGTCTGATATTGAGCCAATTTTAGAAAGTTATTGAACAATATTCTCTTAAAAGGATAAAGTATGACATTTTCAACAAATCAGATCTGGGGCAACCAGGAGCAGCAAATACCTCTTGTTCGTTTTAGCCTAATGTGATACCAGCTGCATGTCAGGTGCCAGACAGGGCAACTGCAAATGGAAAATGATTTAAAGAATCACAAGTGAGTCTCTTAAGGTTAATCTGCTCCTTTAATGTAGGTTATAACATGCAGCAGCAATTTTAATACCTCTTCTATAGGACCCTATAGAGGTGTTTGCACTGCATTGGATCACAGGTAGCAATTTGTTTTTTGACTGTGCATCAGCCAGGAAACCCCGAATAGAAACAAGTTAGAAATATGTCAGCCAGTTTGCACTGAGCTTGACCAACCAAGCCGTGTGCCTGGAATTTCAGGGTCTCTTGTACCTTAACTTCCATTACTGGTCAGATCACCTGCAGTATCAACTATAATGGGAAAACATACAGGTGGGAGAAGCAGACTCTCCATTATTTTTGCACAAAAAAATAATATAAGATATACATAAAAGAACAGGCTATAAGTTTGCCATTTATAGAGCAAAGTGTGCAGTGTGCAGAGTATCAGAGGTTTGTCTTTACTACCGAGAACATAAAAAAATGTAAAGTTAAAGCATGCTAAACAAAATACTAGATTATTTTAATCAATCAGGTTAAGACTAGTTTTCTGGATAGTCTGTGCTGTAACTTAGAACTCAGCAAAATCTCTGTGACGCTGTATCTCCCTCCAGCACTGAAACAATAAAAAAAGAATCCACATTCAATAACCAACCTGCAAATGGCCTATTATTATCAAACTTGTAATTTTCACAAGGCAGTCATAAAACATAATCTAATTTTTACTTTCTCACCAATTAACTTTATATTATAGATTCCTCCATGCCATATGATCGTTTGAGTTGCTTCGAGGTTTAAATATTACTCTCAGGTTAAGATGTCAGCAGTGGAGCTTACTGGCTAAGCTAAGAGGGTGAATGAGTCAAGAACCTATCTACCTGTGTGCTCTTTAATTTGATCACAGGAAGGAAGGAAAAAGAATGAGTTTCCGTCAAAGATCATTAGCCCCAAGTGTTGTGGATAGCAGCTGAGAGAGGAGGGCATTACCTCACCCATCAAATATAGCATTTTTCATAATTGACATTCTTTAAGACTTACTTCGCACTTTTTGGACCACACTGCTTTTTATATGTGTAGCAGATGTCAAACCTTTTACACTTTACACTATGGTCGTGGAAATTTTTCATTAGTATATTATTATTAGAACCGTGACAACGACGTGTGATTGATTGAGTTGTCGCATGGTGCAGTAAAGTACATGTCTCTGCATTCATTATCTAGCATGTTGGTGGCATTTCTGTCTGATAAAAACTGGATGTAGCGATGTGCACAAGAAATAATTACTGTAGCTAAAAGTCAAAAACATGCAGAAGGCCAGATTCCAGAAAAAGTCAACTCTCCTGAGAAAACTGGCAGTGAAGCTTAGATTAAGGGAACTGTGACTGTGTCCTCGTCTTTAAGATGGTTTAGCATGAAGGCTAACAAAGCCTGTGCAATAAGCCAATCAAAAGTTGACAGATTTTGATAGAGGACTGCGCTTGACACTGCAGATTAATGAATTAGAGGCAAGTTTGACAAATGAAACAAACAAACAAGAATTGTTATTTTCCAAGTGCTTTTAATACTATCATGCTCTGAGCTAGTGAGGGTGCTAGCATGCTCCACATCATAGTAGTGCTTCAGTAATGAGCCCCATTAATTATGTAAAGGCAGTGATGCAGATGGACCTAATTAATTGTCTCCCGTCACCCCCTTGATTACTGTACCTGGAAGGGAGGTGTTAATTTCTGTAATACTTAAGCAGGTACGCAAACTGTTTTGTCAGAGCCACCGCTATGACAATGACAGAGTAGAGCGCCAGCTTACCCGCTGCAAAGCTCTCTTCCTGTTAATTCACCGAAAGGAAACTTTCCCAGTGGTGGTGGTGGTGACATTGTGATAATTGAAGGAGAGAGGGAGAGATTAAAAGAAGTCGGGGGGGGGGGGGGGGGGAGGGAGGGGAGAGAGGGGGTCTGTGTGGTGGCCCTGGAGATGTTTTCGCAACCTGATTGCATCAACATTTGCGTACCTTCGTGCAGTTTGTCTCCGTATGTCGAGGTAATGGGTTACCAGCGGGCGAGTTTGGGAACACCCAAGGTGCTTTGCAACAGCAGCATGGTTGGTGGGGAGTAAACCTGTTGAGAGTCAAACAGCACAGATTGGAGTGGTAATGATAACCTGAGTCTGGGAGGCTGGCTGTTAATCATGGAAGATGTGTGCTCCATCTTAACCGACAGCAGCGATATGATGGTACCACCTGACCAGAGAGATACCAGGGTCATCCTTTTTCCAGCCAATTACCTTGTGACGAAAAAGAAAAATTGTAGCTTTAATCTCATTGCTAAAGTTAATTCAGAAATATTCTACATTGCCTCTCCAAAATAATATGCTGCAGCTGCAATTTGTTACAGAACATAAACTTGTGAAGCTCTGAATAGCCTTAGGAAGACACACCTCTTCCACCTTACTCACTATAATTTCATGTAAGCTATCACTATAAATGAGGAGGTTTGACATCATAAAATCTGCATGTCCTCCAAACTCTCTACAACTAAGCAACACAGTTTAAACTCAAGACAATGACACACACAGTACTCATAAAGGAGCACTTCAACTGGTTTGCCCATCAGCCTTGTGTATCAAAATAGTACAGTAAAGTGAGTATGAGGCCACCTGAGAAGCAAATCTACACTCGAATAAAGGAAGAAGAAGCATTTGAGAGGAAGGCGGACAGAGGGAGCAGCAGGCCGTGACAGGATACACAGGAACCGCTGTCACACAACAATAGAACCCTCAGCTCCTGAACAGGAACCCACAACAGCAACACAGGAACACCAGGAGAGGAGAGGAGGAGCTGAGTGCTTCAGGAGCACAGGAGGGGTCGTCTAGAGTCAGAGGGCAGCTGCTGGTCTGTGGTGTGTGTGTGCGTGTGTGTAAGTGCAGGGTCACTGGAGTCCTCCAAACCCCCCAGTAACCCCCAGCAGGGGCAATGTGGTCAGTGTGCGTGCATGTGTGTGCCTTCACATGCTTAGCCTGTGCACAGTGTGCATTTCTACACTATGTCTGTGTGTATACCGTCATGCGCTGTCTGTAAGTGTGAGCACATGCACGCAAACCTTGCTGCGCGCTTGCACGTGCACGTCACATCAGAGTGGCTTCTTCAATTACAGCGGATGGGTTTTTTTTTTTTTTTTTCAGTGGACAGCGCTGAGGGGCCCAACGGCCCCAGGCGATGGCAAGCGGGCAGGCAAGGACAGGAGCGACGTAGCAGCAAGCACAGCTTCCACAGTCAGAACATTAGAGAGCTCAATATGAGATATGACTGCAAAGGCTACATGCCTGTGTTCCTGAAAAGGTCATGGACTTTGCTGGGCAGTAATGTGTGAAAGCGGCGCACGGTGGTTAAAAAAGAAGAGAGAAAAAAACAGATAAGAATCAAACACATGTACACTCACCTCCTTCTCGATTCATAAGATTTTATGGACACAAAACACATCCATGCAGACTGACCCATTTAAAGTAGTGCTGGAATTAAAACAGAATAGTTGTTATCGCTGAGGGAACACCATCAAACTAATATTCATACATAATACCTTTTTAGAATTATGATTCTGATTTTTTACATACTGCACGTGGAGCCATTGAAGTATGTAAGCATCGACTTTCACTCAGTGACTTAAAAAAACAACCTTTCCACAAAACAGCTCTTTAAGAGCTATTTGCAGCGCACATTTACCTCTACTTTAAAAGAGCTATGGGAGGTCAGCTATTCTCCATTAGTCAGTCCCTGGCACTCTTATTTCAGTCAGCATTGTTCTCTATGATACATGTGCCTCTTCTTTGACCTCTGTTTAGCACCATACACAATAGCCATACATAGCTTTCTCCAGAGACAAGGGCACATGAGGGCACGCACGCAAGAAGAGCTATTACCAGTGTCTCAGAGGGTCTGCAGACACAGGTAATTTCAGTTGCTTAACGAACAAAGGTTGGCAAATAGGTGATCACTATGACTGCAGGCTAATATTCTATATGGTTAAAATCAATTTCAGTACTCTGTGTTATGGCTCACTCTTCTCAGGTAGCGTATGACTCATAGGCTCTATAGTGTCAGGATCACAGCAGGGTTCATCCTTTAGCCCATAGAGCCCCATCAGAGGGTGAAGCCTCTCTAAAGTAGGGCAACGGTTATGTATTATGAAAGAATTGCTCTTTTTTTTCTCTCTAGAAATTACATTTGAAATAGTAGGGGTCATCTTATATGTTGAGGACTTGATGTATTCAGGAGTTTGGGGCTATTGTTTAGTGTTTTGTAGTCACTGAGGAAATAAGTTATACTTTTACTTTCTTATATATGGTAGTAATTTGTAGCTTCAAGCAGTATGTATTATATATTGATTCATTTTGGCATTTACAATGCATTTAAGCAATGTAAAACACATTATACCTTATATATTTCTTATATCTAAAAGCAGGTGTTGTAAAATGTGGGGTCATGTTATTGTCATAGTTTTATTTTTTATTGATAAATGTCAGGCCAATTGATCAGTCTAGTTATATGAACAAAAGATCTTGAGTTTCATCCGGTTTTTGTTTGAATTCCACAATGTGATGCACTCACTCCCCCCACAAACACGCCACTGTAATGTCTCATCCCATTCCTAAACAGGCCCAGCGTTCCAGCGTGGTAGACGGAGAGAGAAAAAGGAGAAAGTGTTCCAGTATGAACTCGTCGGTGTGAACAGTTTAATTACAGGGAGTGTCAGCCCCATTGCTTAATGTGTCCCTCACAATTAATCCAGGGAGAGGATGTCATTATCTACCAAAGCCTGGGCCTGGGCAGGCTTTTCTGTCAGAGCGAAAAGAGGGAGGGAGTGAGGGAGCGAAAAAGAGTCAAAAGAAGGAAGCGCCTTTAGTTAGCGGCCGAGAGTATGGACGACATCCGTGTCACACAAAAGGATCAGCCAAAGATTCTCAGAGATTATTTCCAAATATTGTATCCTTCAGATTGTTTCGGACACTTGCCTCTTGTGGCTCCATCGATGACGAAGAGATTTTTTCTTTGAATTTCTTTATAACGGGAAGCTTTGCCGGTCAGCTGTCAAAACACGTCCAGCTGGAAGAAGTTAGATTGAAGCCAGGTTTTCACCACTTTCAGACGCTTTTCCACCTCCCCTCCTTCCTCCTCCATCAGGACAAGAACGAAGGAGCCTGCCCCGTTGCCATCCCTTAATGTGAAACAGAAGGCAACAAATTGGGCTGCTGAAGAGTGAGAAAAGATTTTAGCAGTTGTGCACACACGTAACAAAAATTAAGAGGACTCATCTTACGCCAGAGGTTTCGCCACCAAACCGCCTGGCTCATATCTGTCCAGAGGAATGTAGCTTAACCAAAACATTTCAGTGATTGATGTTACATGTGTAGACCAGTAGGATGTAATCATTGTGGAAACAGAAGTTAATTATGTCAGCTGAAGAAATGCATTCATACTTACAACAAACAGGGGCTGCGCTGTATGTAATTTTCGCTCAGACACGCATACGAAGATGCACATAAAGCCTCTGACTCCACAGAGGTTTTGCAGCTTGAACTTGACAGATCTGATTCTTTGTGACTGTCCGTCGTTAGTCACTTCTTTTCCCCTTTCTCCCTTCCTTTCCTTTAAAGAGTTTGACCTTGGCCGCTTCCTGCGGCCCGGAGGGGATGAGGAAGGTCTGGTGATTGTGACAGGTGTCGCGTCTTAACAGCCCCACATGACATCCCGAGGAGAGATAGACATTTGGAAGGTTTTTTTTTTTTTTCATAAGGGTTTCACTCATAACCTTAAAGAGACAGTGTGTGTGTGTGTGCATGTACATGTACAGTATCTTTCCGACAGAGGAGTGTGTGTGTGTGTGTGTGTGTGTGTGTGTGTGTGTGTGTGTGAGGGTGTGTGTGCGTGCGCCTTACCACTGATTCCCAGCTCTCATTTCGGGTTATTGGCTTGGATACTTATCACCTCCAGCCTCCGAGGCCTGATTAGGTTGAAGCTACTCCAAAGTCAAATTTTGGATATCAAAGGCAATACTCAACTTTGGCATCTGTCTGCAGCATCTTAATACGAAGCCCGGGCACCTGACATTTTGAGAATCGAGCACAACGTCTTAAAATATGTGTTCCGTACACTTAAAGTGAGCAAATGCGTTTTGAAGGATTACCTGAAGGAGGCATGTCTACGAACACTGAATTAGTTTGGTGTGAGGTATCATGGTTTGATTGGTGTTGCCTTTAAAAATACTAAACAGTAGGACTGCCTGGTCTCTCGAGGCAGGTGCAAATTAAAGTTTGAATAGAGGCAAGTGCTTTAATGTGCATGGATGCACATGCTTTACTTCTTATTATAAACCTACATTTCATCTTATTGCTAATATTCAATTTACATGAATACACTTTTTAATACTTGCATCTGGCTTATATGAGGTTACATATTTACAGGTGGAGTCCTTAGTTTAACATGTTCAGTGTTTTAATCAGCCTTGTACATGACTCCTGACGTGGATTAGATTAAAGACATTGAACAGAAAGCTGATTAAAATATAACTCTCAGTCATTTGTGAGCAGACAGTGGAAGAAGCAAACGAGGAGCACGCACATTTTCCTTTGTTTAAGAAAGTTGCAGGTAAACTCCAACGTGCTTCAGAACAAACCTGGAAAAGTGATCTCCTTAGGGCTCAGGGTGAGTCAGACATGGTGTTGAAGATGGGCTACTATCTGAGTTGTTTACTGTAGGCTGGGAGTAGGCTTTATTTTCTGCTAAGGAGATTAGTACCAGTGAATTATGCATATCTTATTTTATGGATTATCTCAGGCACTCAGAGATATTATCTCACGGATAATCTCTTTTAAAGTTGTTCGGTTTATTCTGACTGTAAATATAGTCATTGTTGCTTGTTTATCTTTTTTCTCGAAGTCCAATTTGGTCTGTGCTACTTTTAGATGAAGTGTGTTATTGCACTTTAACTATGATTGCTCAAGTTGAAATATTTATAGGCAATGATCCTCGTTTTATACGCACAGTAATGAGAGGAGGGTGGATGAAAGCCACCGTAGCGTACTAGCCATTTTGTCACTCTGTGTGTGTGTTTGTGTGTGTGTGTGTGCATATGTTTGTGTGTCCCTGCATGCAAATATGAATGGGTAGCCTGTCTTGTCCAGTGGTGCGTTTAACCAGACACAGACCTTTGCTTCAGCCAAATCAGGCCCAACGCAGACAGTGTGCATCCATGCCATTTTCAAGCTGCTCCAATTATATCTGCCGACCGTCCACATATTGGCCAAATTTACAATAATAGCATATCTATTTCCATCCTAATGGCTGACATTGCTTGGCTTATCCATGCATGTATGTCGGTGGTCTTTTATGCTTTGTGGTTCGGTCTGTTCCCAGCCATGTGCAGTGTGCTGTAGCCTGTCTTGGCCTTGCGTGTGTATGTGTTGCATGAAGCCAGTGTGTGCTTACATGCATGCGTTGATATCTCTGTGAATGAGCATGTGCATTTGTGCAGTGTGACCCCTGACGTATGAAGCTTGTGCGTCTGCACTGCAGTATGTGCGCCCATTATTTCATATTTGGTGTGTGAGCGTGTGTGTTGGTGCGTGCGTCCATGAGCCCGTGTTGGCGCGTGTGTTTGTGTGCCTACATACAGTCCGTGTCTGTGGCATGAACCCAGTGCTCAGCGAACAGGCCTTGAACCCGGGCCAGCTCCGACAGACTGGGCGGTGGTGGTGGTGGAGTGCAGAGATTGACCCTCTATAGCTTAGAGAGCCTCTGCACAGTACACACTCCTCTCCCCCCTCCTCCCCATCTCCCCACAACCCTCCCCTCCCTTCCTCCCCCCACTCCCTGCTGCCTAGCCCCGAGTGCCCGCAGGCACTGGAGATGCACGCATGCGTTGCCTCACTGTGTGAGGCTTTGTCTGTTTGTAAGCATGGATGTGTGTGTGTGTGTGTGTGTGTTAGCATGTAGATGAGTGTTACTGTGTGTGTGGTGTGTGTGTGTGTGTGTGTGTGTGTGTGTGTGTGGATCTGTGGACAAAAGAAGCAACCATGTCTACCTCTTCTCTCACTTGGCAATAATCATTGATGCTCCTTTCTGCTTTATCTGTGCTGTGTGCCCACTGCGTTTCCATGTTCCATGTTCCATTTAATGACTGTCTTTTGTTTTGAAATGTACAGAAAAATCAGTGTCAAATGGCAACAATAACATTACAGTGACGATATAAATACTGAGGTAGCTAGATGTTCATTAAAATCACCATTTTAAGTTTAAGAAACAGTATTTTTCATACAGTGATTGATAAAGTTAAGCAAATAAGACATTTCTATTAGACAAACAATTCAGAATGCTGGTATATTACCATTGCATCATATTTGGCATAACAGTCCTGTGGTGCTCGTCACATATCAAACCTCTGTGACAGCATCCCTGACAGTTTCCATTGCCCTGATATTATATTTGCTTGCTACAAAAGAATGATCCTTTCCTCTCTAAATCTTCCATCATTCATTAATGAAAAGCATCACAGGCACCATTAGGCCTCATCTGTTGCCATGACTTGATTACCTGCCTCTTACATTCTTCTGCGAGGCAAGCAGGGTAGTTCAGGAGTCACATGATAAAGGTTTGATTGCAGACATTTTAGAATGAAAGCTGGTAATGAAAACATTGGATACAGTGTTGACCAATGTCTCTATTTTATCTAAATAAAAAGATTTGACTAATAACCAGGTCACCTTACAAAGCATCAACTGTCAGCCCACAGGGCACATCTGGTCCACCAAAACTTGGTCCCATCCAGCCCGAAGAATATTAATCAATTCAGAAAATATGCCCATCTAACATAATTAACCAGTCACCCCCTGGCAACGAGCCAGAAAGTTCATAGTTCAAGATTCTTATAGAATGGGATTATTCTCCAACCCCATCCTCTCTACTCTGTGGACCCAACACCTAACAACCTGCTCCCAGGCTAGCCATTCCTTGGAGATGGCGGCAGCACACTCGCTGGACTACAGGAGGTAACGCCGGAGTTGTAGGTGAATCACTAAGCTTGTCTTTTAGACTCAAGAGGCATCACTTCGGTTCATTTTTGTTGGCCGGTTGTATCGAGTATGTATGTATGTTTGCTTTCTGGGATCCCAAAGAGTTTTTATTCATTGGTAGTTGAACTTCAGCACTAACTGCCTCGTTGGTGAACACCAGAGATCTAGAAGTGTCTAGTCATCAATATGGATTTTACATGTTTCTCAGACTGCTCACACTGATGTAGACAGATAAAAAAACATTAATATTGTAAGAATGTTAAAGTATTAAATGTAAATGTCACTCCCTTCTCTTAATTTAGTCTCCTCCAGGTATTTATACTCATACTCTTCCCCATCCTCAGCCCGCACCTCACTTCACCCACTTTAAGCTCCTTTCCCAGTCCAAACATGGCCCCTACTAAGAGCCAAAACAAGCCCCATTCTCATTCCAAGTACCAGGTCCAGAACCATCTTCAGTTTTCTCCCAAATCTAAACCCCCACTCCGCAGAGTTCCAATCTCTTCCCTAGTCTCAGTCCCAACCATAGTCTCAGCCACAGCCGGGGCTTCCATGTGCGACTGACACATAAATAACCAACCCTGTCCGCCACCCAGGCAAATTCAAATGCACCTGTCAAAGTGATGAAGCACCCGCCCGCAGGGAAGCATTGTTTACATTTTCACTCCACTCTTCGCAAAAGTGAGATTCTAATTATTTTCCCACTGTAAATTAAAGCCAAGTGGGACAGAACTACAAACCAAAATGATCAAGGCAGTGGCAGGAGAAAACCCCAGCCCTCCCAAGTATGAGCTGCGCAAAGGGTGGGAAAAGGCAGGACAAAGTGTGTGTATTGTCGACGGAGGGAAGGTCAGCAGCTTTTGTCTTCAAGAGGGGAGATGGCGAGAGAGATGGCGAGGGGAGGAACTGGAGGTAGAGCATTCAAACAGGCTGTGTAGCCGGTCTACGTCTGTTGCGCTCATTACAGGCAGGGTCTGGAGAACTTCAACCAACTGGAATACATTATGCCCTCACATTTCATACATAATAATGTGCCAAAAATGTGCTGCATTATTTTTCATACCAATGGACATGGAGAGAGGAAGAAAGACAGCGGGTGAGGTAGAGAGAGAGAGAGAGAGAGAGAGAGAGAGGGGGGGGGGGGGGGGGAAGATTTAATTAGTCCATGGGAACATGCAAATGGAAGGTAAAATTAGACAGAGGAAGGGAGACCTGGGGAAGAGAGAGTGCACGAATGGTAATGATGGCTATCTAGTTTGGATCAATCATTAAGGGATCAGGGGGACTGACAGGCCTGTTCGTGCCCACGCCTTAGGCTCCTGTCCTGGACACTCGCCAGCCCGGCTCAGTCTGCCTGCCCATTGAGACGTTTCCTTCTCTTCTCCCTTAAGTCACACACACAAGTACACACACACACACACACACACACACACACACACACACATGCACTCATATATCACACACTAATGCAAACAACTTAGTTAACTTAGGTGGACGCACACGTACACTCATATTATTCCCAATAAAAGCTTCATATTTGATACTATGAAAGCTCACTCTGGGGCCTTGTTAGTTTGTGTTTATTAATCAGTGATGCATCCCCCTTATGTTTGCATTATGAAAATGGTGGATCAAGGCATGCATTAATTGGCTACGGCTGACTTCTGATGTGCTCTGTAGGCCTGTGATTGGGTCCCACTTTGACACTGTGTTTTGATTATCATCTGAAAATAGCAAAGTTTGCTGCAAGGTCACAGGGTCAAGTTTGGGAACTGTTTTGGCTGTCAGCAGGGACGTGCTGAACCGGGGTCACAGAAGAAGTGTTCTTTTTTAATAATGGTCAACTCGAGACACCGTGTTTATATCCGACATGTCACATAATGGAGGAAAATGTCAGACATTGATATTTGTGACAGTGAAGGACATGTGAGATAAATGCATAAAATACACTGCACCTCTCCCAGACACAGCTATTGCTAGACGAGCCTGTCACCCAGTGGAAAATTACTATTTAATTCCCAGAAACTATCTGCCCTCTTTTAAGCTGTTATTTGCAAGTTTAAATCCTAATTTAGATATGAATATGGGTCACTTTTTAAATATAACACAAAAGAATATCCCTTTTAGAATGTGGTGCATTTATCCTTTTATCTCCGAGGCAGTGATGCCTATTTTTTGGCCTCAAACTAACAAAACAGCAAAGGAATTCCAAATCCATCTCTTGACAGACTTTCTATTTGCACACACTTGAATGAAATGATTGACAGGTCAGTCAAATTTTATTACAAGTCACAGTGGATTTTTAAGGAGAAAAGCTTTGCACAGGCGCCTGTATTTAAGTGCTGATTGCTTTTCTTCTGCATTCATATGTGGTATGGTATGATTCGGGAGGTGTGAAATCGCATCTTCTCCCAGAAAGACAGACAGACTATATTTGTGAACCATGGAGCCATGTCTGCAGCTGTGCCATCCCCACTTCCTGTGCCCCTGTCCCTCCCTCCCATTCTCTGTGTGCATTTGCGGTAATGTCTACAAATCCTGAAATTTATGTCCCTGCTGGAAAACATGGTTTGCCGTTTATAGTCCTCCGCTAAGAAATAAGGCCCGTCTCTCCTGATGCAAGTCAAGGGACTGATGCAGACTCTATCAGATTTCTAAATACAGACCCCAACAATAAATCCCGGCTTGATTGGGTTTGAATTGGGTTAGCTCACTTGAATGCTATCTGCTTAACCCACAGCTGGCCTGTCTGCTCCATGCAGGCATTGAACCTAAATCAGTCACTTAGTGCTATCAAATGGAACAATGGTGGAGTGGAGAGAGCACTCACGCTAGGGCTAGAAGCCAGGCTAGCACCATAACGCAACACAACAGACCAGAACAGAGTAGTGTAGAGCAGACAGGCCCTCTAATGCTCTTTGCTTTTTGTGTCTCAGCAATGATGCATCCTGAGAGCCATGGTGCATTGCATGAAATGGCATCACCCAAACCGAACACACAAACACCTTTTCAAGCTTTTGTCTAGTCTTGTCAACTGGATTTCACGTGCTAATTAGCGTAGGATGGTGGCATGGCTAACATCAAAAAAATCTATTTTCATGCAAGCCAAAATACATACACATGCACACCACACAGGGAAATTTAAGCAGGTGTGTTGAACCAAAGTGACTTAGAGCACAGAGGCTGAATCCATGGTGTTTCTATCACCACTGTACAGCTTGGTTTATAAAATCCTGGACTGGGGCCTTAACCGGGTCATAGGCACACTTCCTGTGACCAGTACAGCGGGGAAAGGATGTTTTCTCACTCAGTTTCTTTCCCACATTCGTGACTTCAAATGTTTGTGATTACTTACTGTATCACGAACAAGCCAAGAACCACGACACAGGAAGAGACCTAGGATTTTCTGCACACTCCCACTTCTGTTTCCTCTAAAAGAAAAAAAAAAAGCAGCAAATCAACATACACACACTATCCAAACAGACTGATTGCTGCCTAGCAGAGGTGCTGATTACTTAAGGAATTCAGGTAATCAGTTTCCCCCAGTGTGGGCCGAGGCCAAGCTGGAGGCAAGGCGCAGTTGAGGCGATTTCACTAATGAGCGTCTTAATTAGCGTTGAAGAGATGCATCCCCCTTGCAGACACACTCACACACAACTTCTTTAAATGTTCTTTGCTAGTCTTGTCTCTCACTGCCCTCGTGACATTTTGACAATAAGGTCCTTTCTACTCATGGGGCTGTCTGGTTCGCAGTTTATGCAACGGCTCTAATTACAAGTGGGGTAATGGCTCCCACTGTTTTCTCGGTGAAGTGCCTTGAGTTGTGTTTGGCTAACCGTTTATAAGTGCGGGGTGACATCGATACGCCGCCAAATTAAACCTCTCCTTCAGCTTGACCCTGCCACTCATGGCCCGCTGAATGAGTTTGCCTTTTTTCCTTTTTCTGTATTTTTAGACCAATCATAATTACGCAGCCAATTAGGGGGTCACCTTGAGTTTTGCAAATTACTTGAAAAACTTCCTCGTCTTTGTGACTGACTGTGTGTGTGTGCATGAGGTTTCAACTGGTCTGAGTCTGTGGTGTGAGAGTTAAAGTTTGCATCAGAATATGCACACACACACACACACACAGTTAAAAGGTCTCTCATAGATTTGGGCCTATGTTTTCCTGACAGCCTGGAATATGAATTTGGGATTTATGTCAGACAAAGCAGTTCTGTCATATTTTCATTATATTTACTATGTGTGCATAGGGATTTACTACTTTGTCTTGTAAATAATAAAGTGTATATGAGCCTCTGTAATGCATGCGATCAGACACTCAAGCCTTCACCAGCAGACACTATCAGGAAGCAAGAGAGCTTCCATGATCTTCACACATGGATGACTTCGAGTTACATGACCTATATAACATGTTACATGCTCTGCTTGCTCCACGTGTCTCACCCTAACACAGAGGGGCAGTGCATTACAGGTGTGTAAGCCCCCAGTACACATACACACACACACACACACACACAGAGAGAGAAAGAGTCATAAACAAACCTGCCACCAGGATTACACATACGTATGCATGATCACAAACACAACCTGTCTCTTTACCTGCCACAGATCAGGCCCCATAGGACTCATGCACTACTAGGAATTAGCGCGCTGATGTACTGCACGCCAGTGGTGCTTATCTGGTGGCTGCAGTTGTGCGTAATTAAAATTAACATCTCCGCCGCTTGCAAGGTACAGGTTCAAGCCTGATTTTAATATGTTGTACATGGATTTTTGAAAGTTGCTAGTGCTCATTTTTGTGTCATGAGGATTGAGGATTTTTCCCACATGTACTCACAGTATATTGTCACATGCTCTCAATATTCTGTTGTGAAGGCTGAAGAGTGTTTTGACACTGAATGTATACCAGGTTTGATAGAAACTTATTTATTATTGCCTTCATTTTCTAATGCTTTTTTGAATGTCTTCTCAGTTTGAACATAATTATCAGAGCTTTCCACAAGCTTACAGTCCCTCCTCACAGTCCATCATCATCCCCCTTTTTATCTGTGGTTCATTAGGTGGCGGTCTATGACTATATCTGGACAGTGGAAGACCCCTTGGCAGGCTCTGCAGCCCCTAGTGAACCCCCAAGGGATGGTGCACCTCTACCAGAGGGAGAGACCAGCACCCATGTGGCAATCTACACCCTATACCTGAGTGGGCTGAAACACAGACACAGGCATTTCCTCCGACAGCCAGATGGGGCTATCATTGAGGTGGAGTATCAACATGTTATATACAGTGTGTCCAAAAAACATTTTCACAATATTCTTGAGGCTTCATGGTTCCTGTTGTACTCCTGGAAACATGTGATTGACAATATTTAGGGTCAATTCTACTGCATGATATTGGCGGTGGGATTAAAAGCAAGTAGTTTTGTGACCATTACCACAGAGAGAGCACATAACCTCACGCCAAGATGGAGAAATGAAGAGAAAAAGACAAAGGGTGGGAGTGGAGAAGGTGGGAGAGATGGGTTGGACGTTCACAGAACACTCCCTCCTTTCCTGGCTCTCTCTCCTCCCTCTTTGAAGAGAGTAAGAAGGGGAGAGGGACAGAAACCGATGCAGCAACTAGTTCATTATTCTGCTTTCAGAACAATAAAAAGACAACAGTACAGCTCTGTGGTCTGAAAGGGTGAATGACCGTGACAGAGTTTTATTTTTTCCTCGGGTAAAGCCAGATTCAAATTATTTCTTCCTTTCAAATGAAAAATGACAGGATTTGCCCTGAGAAACAAGTCAAGACTTACTTCATCATGTGAACGAAGCTGCTACTTACTAAAAGTCAGCGAAACTCACCTTTATGTTGGCCTCCTCTGCCTGTAACAACCATTTACAATCTGTATGCTGTAATAAAAATTCCAGCGCCCCATCCTGTTTAACACTGCGTTATGACTTATGATGAAATGTAATTTGAGACAGGAAAAAAAAGCACACAATGCTGCCTAACTTTGCAGTGCGTTGCAATTATTGCAACTTATATTTAGCTCCTCGTCCTCCAAGTCCCTGCAAGACAGGCAGGTCAGAAACAGACTGGCTCACAGATTGTTGCCTAATTAAAAGTAGTGCTTTCTGACAACTGCTGCAGAAGCAAGAAGTCATTCCTTTCCTCAATCATTCTGTCAGTCGCCCAAGAGCAACCTGGATCATCCCAACAAAATTAATATTTTGAAGTTTGAATGTCAGAGGAGTGAGGAAGGAAGGGGGGGGGGGGGGTTACGCGCTGACAATTAGCTCTGAGGCTCTTTTGCGTTCTAATGGTTCTCCGTCATAATTTGAGTGATGTGAGTAAACACACAGCATGGTATATTTATTACTGGTGTCGCATTGTCTATGTGTGTGTGTGTGTGCGTGTGTGTAGCCTCTAGACCCGTGCATAGCAGATGAGACATCTGGGGGGGGATTGTTCGTCTCCAAACAGCACACACTCATTGACGCCGACAAACACACTTCACTTACTGTGAAAACAAATCTTGTGCTAGACACAAACACACTCACCGTTTGCATATACACGCAAAAGCAGATGCCGACGCAAAATTTACAGCGCTCATAACGCAGACGCACACAACCTGAGCTCACTGGGAGCGAAGGGATGAATTCCTGGCATCTCTTCTAGATCACCTCTACTGTGCTGACTCTCCATTCTTTAAGCTGTGAAGCGAGTTGCATGGAGGCCACCTTAAGTGAAAGATAGGTGTTGCTGTCCTTGGGAAACGCATTCACACACACACATACTCTATCTTTCTGTTGCTCTCTTTTCTCACACACACTGTGTCCCTTGGGTGTTGCTGTCTGTTCCTTGCAACTTAACAGGCAGGGACCTCCAGTAGCAAGAGATGCCGGTGGCATCCTCTTTCACCCGCTGGTAGTGGGGCGCGATAACACCGATGCTCAGCATCGCCGAGAGAGCACTACGCCATTCCCCTCCGCCTCGCAGCACGGACCCCCACTTTACATATTCAAAGCTAATCCTCCCCTGAATATATAGACTGGTTTTATGTATAGAGCAAGATCCAGGAATCACCAAAGGGCATCCCCAGCACTCGGAAGAACACTTGAGCTGATTTTATTAGTGCTTTATATAATTCTGGCAGCGATATACACACTGTGACAGGGCGCTGTGTACAAACTGGCCTTCAGATGTAAGGTGACAGCTCCTCCGAGAGAAATAACAGCCGTAGAAGCACTCTAGAAAAAATTAAATAGATAAAAAATATAGAATGAAATAGAAAAAGGCTCTACTATGAGATGCAGTGACCACACTAATGTAGAGAAGTTCCCCTCTGTTCTTAGATTTATGACATTTTAAAGCAATTTTATGGGCTTTCCCATATAGGCTTATTAGGCCTACGTTATTCACTTATCTGAATAATAGCATGCTTTATGGTGATGTGGCTACACAGCTATGTCACTAGACGAAGTATTATCTAGCACGAATCCTGTTTGAGCGTGAAAAACTAACGTCATTTGTTTTACTTATTTGTGGTGGTAAATTTGCCATCTTCACACAGGCTTTCTTGCAACATGTCGTTACTTTTGGCCAAACATTTCAACTTAGGACGTGTATTATTCACAAGAAAATCTGCTTTTTAGACATTATAGTTGTATCTAGCATAATATGTTTGTTGTTTTTTATATTCTGTTTCAAAATCCTGATCATGAGGGCAGATGACGCTTGAAATAGGGAGGTGACAATGACAAAAAAAATAACAACTTTGTTTGACTGTGTAATAACGTGACTCCATCATCCAGTTAGTTAAAAGACTAATCCTGCTACTTAAGAAGTCTGTTTCCATTTACTGAGGAAATATTGACGGATGGCTCATTTCCTTTAAAGAGCTCTGTTTTCGCAGGCAGTGTCCTGGACACCAATGCCCCCGAGGACTTTCTCCTCCCTTAGACTAACATGACCACAGCTCCAGGGGCCAGCAGCTTTGCATAATACTCTTAAATTTACACCCAAAATTTGTCTAAACGAACACCTTAAAAAGCAAGTCCTGGAAGAAGTGCCCTGAGCTATAGACACTGTTACACACTGTTTGGAAGGAACAGAACAGCGAGGTGTGTCCTGTTTGATCTGCTGGAGACTGAGAGTCATGAGAAACTAAATATTTCTGTTGTTTATTCAGCCATTATTGAACCAACTCTGGTGACTGATTTTTTCTTTTCTTTTCTTTTCTTTTCTTTTCTGTGCTGCATCGCTAGCAGGAAGTAGGAGTGGAAGGAGTTGTGGGTGTGCAGTAAAGAATATAATGATAATGAAGTCTTTATTTGACTTGCATATTGAATTCTGTTTAAAGAAAGTTAATATTAATGATCCATCATATGCTCTCATTCAGCGCGTTGCCCAGGGCAGGTGTCTGTAATATTGACCGCGTTGAAGGAATCTTCCAGCTGAATCACAACAATACAAAAAGTTAAAGCTACGCTCCCATCAGTGTGCTCCAATAAAAGACATTAAAGGTAAAGTGAGGTGTTGCTTTTCAAACACTCATTACCTATAAACAGATGTTCCCCAGCTGCCAACTCACAAAATGCACTGCTGACAACAACTGTTAGGGCTGATATTATGCAGGGAAATGCATCTATATAACCTAAGACCTTCAGAGAAGGCCTCATAACCACTCTGTCTGAAGAAACAAGATGGCTGATGAAGAAATTAATGCAGGCAAAGTCATTATCTTCCCTCCTAAAACCACAGTGGGTTTATGTCCCCCTGTGTCGTTTTTTTCTCCGGGGCTAGCATTTAAGTGTCGATGGACTTATAAAAAGATAGGACAAGCCAACTGTGCTCCTTTTGTCTCCTATCCTCCATATGGGAGGCAGCAGCATATGCAAGAACTGGCTCAGCTTCTGTAAAACTTCCATTAAAGATGCACAACTAAGGCTCTGCCAGCTTGAATATTACCTCTCTGCGCAAATTATTTATGGCTCGGAAAAAACGCTGATGATGAGCATCTCCAGCGACTTGTATAAATAAAAACACTTTTCTCTGCAATTTCAGCTGCGCTTTTTTTTCTCCCTTTTTTTTTGTGTGTGGGTGGGGTGATGTACTTAACCATTTGTAGAAACAAAAGGTATGCAGTTTATTCACATGGTAAGGTTTTAACTGTATTGCATTAAATTATCTTGTGACTGTGTTGTATTATGCATGGTTTGTATCATCAGGAGAGGATATCCCCTTATAGTTTGTAGATTTTTATAATAACGGTGACAAAGCTGATAAATATGAAGATGAGGGGTGACAATGACACTGATGATGATGAATTGAGAATATGAGAAATGAAAGGCAGAGCAACGCAGAGTTGTAAAGCGCAAAGAGGCCCGTGCTTTCACGAGGGACACCTCATCATCTTGATATGCCATCAAAACTCTCATTAACAAGGACCCTTTGTCTTGCCTTTGCATGACTCAGCCCACCGTCCGCCTGCGCGTGACGACGACTCTTCGCCGGACCAATATTGACCTAATTTGGCATGCAGAGAATATGAAGAAGTTAACCTTTCGAAAAAACACCTTGCAGCAACATTAATTGACAAACCGCATCAATTCTGCCTCCTACCCCTCTTTTGTAATTACTCTGCCGCACGTTTGATTGCCGCTGCGGAGCTGAGGACCCACGCTTCATTTGCCGTGAGGTCATCGGCAGCCCTCAGAAATATGAATATGATTTATACAGGAAGTGAGTGCGCTCTGTGTGCTGTGTGTGTGCTGTCTTTTCTGTATGTGGTGTGTGTGGCTAAGAGAGACACAGACATGAAGAGAGAGAGGGAGTGGGGGGGGTGTCCTTGGCTACGTACTGTATGTTGCATGAGGAGATTAATGCCTCCCTGGCAGCCATATCTGCTTAGCAGGAGGACTTCTCCAAAGTACACCGCATGTAATTATCTGGCAAGTTTATACTGGTTTTAGATAAAGGAGCACTCTGTGGCACATTTTTTTAAAGTTTGCTCAATTGCTGCTCTATCTGTATAATTTGCAACTTGTGAAAAGTGCCAGCCCACCTCTCTGACATGACTGCTTGATGCTGCCGTAATGAAATATAGATGTGCGGAAAGAATGCAGAGGTAATTTTGACTTAACCCGTCATTATATTAAATTTCCGTTATTTATCCATCACATTTCCATTGAGTGCATTTTTTTGTCATGTATTTGTGCTAAAAATATGTTTAGTTTTTAGAGGAAATGACAATGTATCATTCCATCATGGCTCATACCAGTGAGATTTAAGTTGTATTTCATATCACTGTACATAAGTAGGCCAACCCAGAGTTGTGAGAGCTGTTTCCCCTCTGGGACCAGAGGTAGTGTGTCATATAAAGTCTCCATTTCTGCTTCTTCTCCAAGTTCACTCTAAGCACCAGGACAGAGGCAGAGACTATGCATGACAACACTACTCGCAGGCCTCGAGGAAAATAGCAGTTCTCCTGCCAATCTCAGTCACTGTCATCCAAGTTCAACCTGTACTTTGAGATGCTTGATACATTTTGCCAGGGGGCATCCTGGAACAGGGTTTAACATTGTTGTACTGCTCATTTATTGTTAAGTTTCCTTGCTGACTCTCTCGGGTTTTTTCTGAAGGTGATCGGTGACGTGGAAGTGGTGGACAATGCGGCGAGGATGGTGTCCTGCCAAAGTCAGGGCTCTGCCAATCAGAGAGAGGACAAGGAAGGCGCAAGTGCTCTGCTCCAGCTGCGGAAACGGAAGAAACTATTTGGGCGTGAGTGATTGCCTCCATATAAAAATCAGCTTTATTGGGATAACAAAAGTACGTTTTTCTCACAGCTCGCTGTGTTTGAGGGCACACATAGAAAGGCACACATTCAGTAGTCCTCGTCTCCTCAGGTCACACATGTGACCTTTTTACCCCCACACCCTTCCTACCTGCTGTTTGTTTAGCAGAATTTTCGGTTTCATCCGACGTTTCGTTCCCTCAGGGTCCCATCGTGTTGAGCCAGTAGGAGGAAGCGGGTGTGGCTCCAGTTTTGCGCTGCAAGACCTCAACCAATGACATCAAAGCAATGGAAGAGATAGTTGGACCTTAAACTAATGTAAGTCATCTGATCAACCATCTGTTTGACTTATAGCCTCTGCAATGAGCTGTGTAATCCTACTTTCAACAGCTTTTTCAAACTAGTCAAACATGCTTGTGTGTGCTGCATATTTGTGCAGTACTTCCTGGGTACTGTAACTTTAAATGACAGAAAGAAAAAGATTAAAATAGTCAAAAAGGAAAAAGACAGAAGCTTGACTCACCAGAATAAAGAATAATATGATATTGCATTGCTCTCGGACCCCTCTGACATGTGAGCGCATGTGAACTGCTAAGCTATTGCTAAGCTAATAAACAATGTTCAGCAACACTCCTAATGAATGCAGGTCGTTAGGTGTTCAGCGCTGCCTCAACACAGTGAAAAATGAAGATCCCAAAAGTCACTAATCAGAACACGAGTGATAAAATATCAATATTGGCCTCACATTAAGCAGGATAATATTCAAGCCAGCTTGATTTGTATTGAATATGTGTCTGCTAGCCGGTGCTCAGTGTAATGAAGTGGCTCACAAATCAGGCCATAATGGCTGCCTACTTACACATATTGCTTAATTAAAGGTTGTGAGCTTATTAGCATGTGTCTCTGGCGCAGGGCGCGGGGAGATGGGAATCGGGGCTGATGTCGTTGAGGGCCGGGCTTTAAAGGTTTTATAGATAGCTAACCTATCATACTAAAGCCATACCCCCCCTAAAATCGGATCTTAATAACCTGTCATTTTCATTGATGATGATTCTCCTTTATGGGCGGCCATTACGGATCAAGTTCTGGGTCTTGTTGGATGGCGATAGCGGCCATTCGTGCTCGTCATTATCAGGAACACACCTTACTTTGGCCTTGAAGTTGCTCCTCGCCTCCATGTTTAAACCATCAGAGTCGTGGCCCGGGGGCACAGTGCATATGGACACGCACGCAACGCATTCGCTCTCACACGTACACACACACACACCCAACACCTGATCCTCGGAGCTCCGCTAGAGCCACAGGCCTTTGCAGCCTAAAAGTCCCCATAAAAGGAAGAGAAAATTTAAAGGAAATTAGGTGCCATTTTTAGATTTATCCCTCCATCTGTGATATAAAACGAGGGAAGCACAACATGTTGGCATGATTCCACAGGGAATTCATCCATTGTTTATCCCCGCTATATGCCAACGCTCAACAGATAACAACGTTTTGTTTATTTTGGTGTATCGTCAGCATCGGCAGGATGTGTTAGACTCTCGTGTTGCATCCTGTCCTTCTCTCTGCCTTTGACACTAGCCAGAACCTATAGAGCTAATGTGCTCCAATTAGAGATCACTCCATTAACAGTGACAGTGCTACACCCCCCAATTCAATCAGCCTCCTAATGAACATTAAGCAGAGACGCTGACTCTCAGAGATGACAGGAAGCTCTTCTCTCTCTCTCTCTCTCTCTCCATTTGTTCTACCTTACTACTTACTATCTATATTTCTCCTTTTCCTTCACCCAGCTCTTCTGCTCTCTTTACTTCCTCCACATGCGTCTGTATGTTCACAACAGGATGCTGGTCTGAGAAGCCGAAAAGCGCAAATATTCCTCTGGTCTATGCATCTGTTTTGATATGTTAATGCTCTGATATAAATCTATAATTCTTGATGAATGGCTTTTGTTTCTCCTCCTGCTTTCTCTCTCCTGTGATGTTTTCTGAGAGTATCATCAGCTTTTCAGTTCATCATCATCAAAACAATGCCCCGTGCAAAATTTTCCAACTGGGGGCAGAGGGTGCAGATACAGAGGGGGCAAAGGTATTTCAGTGGTTCAAATATTTGATTGTTAATGACAAACACCGTTTCACCACAATTTAAATTTCAAATTGATCCCTGGGAGCAATTATTTCTAGGGGAGAGAAACACGCCGCTAGGTCTCTGCTCCACACATTTGCTGATTTAAGTTAAAAGAAAACCTTTTTGCAGAGCTATCATAAGGGAGCTGCAACTTTTTGAAGTAAGTGCCTGCATCTGCTTAGAGCCAACCCAACCTGGGGATGTTGCTGGAGAGTGAGAAAAGAGGGGAAAAATAAAACATAAAAAGAAAAAAATAACACTTTGTCTAATTCTATATTTATGTAGCCCTCAGCTTGAGGTATTCACATAAAACAGTTTGTATTCAGAAGTGCTGCGGTGATCGTTATGCTGCACGTTGAGATCGGCAACTCTTCGGGCAGGGTTGGCGGGCGCAGCTCAGCCTGATTCATTTGAATTAAAGTTACCCAACTAAATAAAAGGGATTCAAATTCCCACTTTTGCTGCTTTGTGTTTTTTTTTTCTTTTCAAACCTTTTCAAACCACTTCTGTTTTAAAGGCATTTCTAAAGCCTTCCTTTTGATGAAGAACTTTGTACATTTACTGTCTTTGCATACATGTCTGTATTTTCTGTTTACCCAATGTCATTTGTGGCAGCTTCTTGTTTGATGTTGAAATGTAATTATGTCTTGTAAGGAGCAGAGGTGTCCTGATGCTCTTTTGATCAGAGAAATCCGACAGCACAGTACAATATCCATCGGGGGAGTCTGACAGTACATTCAGCTTAAATGCATGTTCACCACACTTCTCATCTATGAAGGATATTTATTTTTCTGAAAATGTCATCGTAAATATTAAATAAAGCTAGAACTTTTGTTATTTAACCTCTGTCTTTGCATACACTATTTAAAAATATATAAAAAATGTATTTTTCAACATTGAACTGTTAATAAATGTACTTTTCATTGATCTCTTTATTATTAAATCTTTTATTTTAATAATTTATACAAAGAAAACTTTCCTCGGTTTTTTAGATTAGGCCAAGCAGCTACATGAAAGAGCTGCTCTAATCAGCTCAGCAACACACCTCTCCTCTGTGACATGAATTTTAGTCGTCCCCGACTACGCGTAACCTGCAACACCAGTGTTACTGTGGCATTTATGTCACGGTGCTCGAAAATAATATGCAAAACAGATATACATTCCAGACCTCTGTCAGGTTTTTCTGCCCAAGCTGTATTCTTCTCCACTGACCCCTAACATGATTTCCTGGTGCTTAAACCGCGGAAAACACACACGGTCGGGGTGTACGGGGATGTCAACATCGTGCCATATTTCTGTGGCATCTGGATAGATCATGTGCCTCTCTGCACACATATTTATTTATTTTCCCTCTTCCAGAGCAGTGTCAGGGAGGCAGATGTCCTGCTCACAGGAAAAAATAATTTGCGGTGAAGAAAGGGGAGGGGAGGTGGAGGGAAAAATATATGAATATGCAAATCTTGTCACAGTGTGGAACCTTGTAATGAGTGGGAAATGTTGTCGCCATCTTTCATTATGCAGAGGTCATTGCTTAATGCCAGGCAGCTGGGCCCAGCTTCTTCTCTCTGCGCCCGCCCCCCCCCAACCTCTCCTGTCATCTCACAGCAACTTGAACCAAACTGCAGCCTGGCACGAAGCAGCAAAGAGGTCACACACACACACACACATGCAGACACGCACATATCCATCCATGAAAACACCTGCATACGGCCTTGTAGCCTCACTTTTCTTTTTGTCACTTCACTTTAAGGTTTAAGGCAATTCTTGAGACTCTTAAGCTTTTAAGACACACCTGCCGGGAAGATAAAAGACCCACTGTTTGTCTTAGCTCTGATGTAAATATACTACATACATCACTCGTCACAGAATGTTCAGGTTTGTAGCTGCGTGTTGCATGTGCTGTTCAGGAGAACTTTGCATATATAAAACCTCTCTGTGCACACTGGCTCTGAGAACATGCAAAGCGAGATTATTAAAAATTTTCCACCAGGTAGAACTTGTATGGATGGTTGCACGACAGTTTGTTTGAGTTGGAAGTTCAAAAGTAGGCGCAGCCTGCACCGATCACGCTGCAGTTGTTGTTGTTGTTCCTCGCCTTCCTTTTGATCAACCCCGTCCGTGTTTTGTAGATTGCTGAGACAGCTCGCTGCTGTTCTGTCTCCTCTCGCAACAGCTTTCCTGAAATTTCCGCTGGCGTCTGCCCGACATTGAGCTATGGGGCTAATCATTAGGTAAACCCGTCTCCCTCTCTCTCATGCACTCTTCAAATAATCCTGGGTTTGAATGCTAAAAATGTAATGAACTTCACGGTTCATTGTGTCTGACATTGCTTAATTAATGGGTGCATTTAAAGTACATAGGGCCCTGGTAATTGATTTATATGCATGATTTGCACATACAGCTGTTGGTTCCTGTAGGAGACTCATCACTCAAAAAGTGGCTGTGCTGATGATAGGCTGGCTAGGTAATATCAGGATGTTCTGTTGGCTGGTCCAGCCTTTGGGAAAAAAAGACCAATTTACATATTTTCCTCTGTGATTATCAAGAACTACTTAGAATTTTGACTTGGGCATTTTAATATATTTTTGACCAAACACTTATAATAGACTCACCCCGGCAACATTTTTTGACATGGAAACCTTTTGCCTCCTGTAGCATAATTGAATAAAATGACAAAATATCGTTGAGAGGCTTTATTTTCATTAGGCTTTGCCTGACGATGAGGGTTGGACACAGTTAGTTTTGTGCCACACAGAGCAATTAAACCTCCTCACGCCAACATGATGCTTTGGCTTGGCTGTCCCTCTCTATCAGTCTATGTGCCTGGTCGCTTTCCACACACACAGCTTGCGTTACTGCACCTGCCAGGACCGAGCTGGACACCGGCATCACCAACAATGAAGGCCCTCAATGGATGTGTGAGCTAAGGCACACATCATGCACATTGGACATAATGTGTGTTCAATCACATATATGGATGGCAGAAAACGCACATTCCTCCTAATCTGAATGACTGCTCTTCAGTTTTGCTCATGCATTATGCAAGGTGCCGGAGAGCCAAACTAGTGCAACCGTGCTTATATGCATCCAACCATGCTGAATATTCATTATGTAATCAGACACAGTGTGCAGTATGAAGTTATCATGATGCAGGATTCAGCAGAAGACATTTAGATTCTGGTCACCAATGAGACTCAATCTGATAATGAATTAGCACTTATTTTTTAATGGTTGAATATATAAATGTCAGTTAAAAATTACATTACAAAACCAAAATTGTGTGCATGACTAGATCTGTGGCATTAGAGGGTGAGGGGAATATGCATTTAAAACACCAGTCTTGCCATTGAGATTATGGACCTAATTATTGTTAACTGAAAGCTCCAGTTTTTCTCAATGCTGAGCCGCCACCTTTGCAGTGTTAGCATTTAGCCTTCATTGACCGCGGCCTTTATGCTTAGTCCAGGCATACACGGTGTGGTTATAATTATTGTTTTCTGTGGAGATCTGGAGGTCGCCGGCCCCTAACCATTATTTGGTTTTGGACGGACCCTCTGCGGAGCTCAGATCAATCTCTCACCTACAGAACATTCTAGCATATTTCTATCACCGGCATATTGATTTTTCCATGAGCAGGCCCCTGTTGTATGTGTGAGGTGTTTTCATGCACGGCACATGGGGGTGCAGCCTGCAGCGTGCACAAACACACCCGCTTGCATGCACTGTACATGAGCTGGCACAAACAAATAGACACATGCACAGGTGCACACGCTTGCACACACACATGCTTTTTCATTTATTCATTTCTGTAGACACCCATAGGCATTTCTGTGTGTAAAATGCACGCATCGGCATATTTAGTGGCTTTAGATCTCAAACGCACACACTCCTTCACCACACATACACTCCTTGTTAAAGCAGACACCAAGTGAACCATGTCCTCTCTGGGGCCAAGTGTCTCGCTTTCTTTATTACACGCACTAATCAATACAGACTGGCCTGTTGTTGAGGGCTGCCATCTTTCCATCTTTTCCTCTGCGGCCTCCTTCTCTCCCTCCTCATCCCTCCTTCCCCTCCACCTCCTTCCATCATTCATATATCACATTCCACCTCTCCTTTCATCCGTCCTCCCTTCTGTCTCTCCACACCTGAATTCCATCCATCCATCCATCTGTCCGTGCATCCATCATCCCCTATCCCTTCATCGTGTGCTCCCACCATCACTCCATCCATGTGATTGTTTTGGTCCTTGGCATTTCTATGATTCAGAGGGAAAAGAGAGGTAAAGAGGGAGAGAAAGGAGGTGTGTGTTTGTGTGTGTGTGGGAGAGAGAGAAAGAGAGAGGCAGCGTTATTGTCATCTATAACATGGCCGGACAGGGGAGGGTGATTTGGATTTAAATAATGTATTAGATTTTCAGAGCTACCATCCACAATGCCTCACAACACTATGAAACATAATAACTTAAAGGTACGCATGTGTGTGTGTGTGTGTGTGTGTGTGTGTGTGTTTGTGCGTGTGTGAAGGTGAAAGAGAGAGAGAGGCACACTGTATGAAATTGCACATCTTTTAGATGCAAATTGAGTTGCGTGTAAAATGGTTTGATGCAGCCTGATCGGGTCAGGTTGTATTCCTGCTGTTGTTTAGCAATAAAGGAAAGAGTCTTTTATTGTCCAAGTGTGTTACAAACACACACAAAGTCGCGCTGCAGAGTGAAATTGGAGCTGAGGGCTTTGGCACCGGTGCTTTGAGACAAAAGAGGTGGCCGGGCAGAGCGTGGTGGCGTGGTGGGGGGGGTGGGGGATAAAAGATTGCGTTGGAATTTGTCAAAAGCCAATAATCATTCTGGTGCAGAAGAGGAGTACTATATCAGAGCAGCAAATCAATATCACATTACTTTGAGTATGGGAGTATATACAAGACTCATCAAATTGATTATTTTTGATGCTACAATGGCAGTTTCATTTGCCGGGGCCCTCGACAACAACTACTGTTCAATTACCGGGGCTGTGTGTGAATTGAAAAAAAAGGAAAAAAAGAAGAAATACAACAAGACAAATGGATATTTATTTGACTAAAATAAAGCCTTGCTTGGAATAGAAATGAGGAATGGTATGTCACAGTCAAGCTCTGGTTAAAAGATGACTTGTTTCATCGGACATTGAAATTTCATGAATATATTTTCCAAGAGCCCTGGAAAAACAAGAATTCATCATGAAGTTTGTACAGGCCATAATGTCACAGCAAAGATTAGTCAGTTTCCTAATGTATTGTGCTTGTAACTCTGGCATTGTTAAGCATATGGTTCCCCTGACTTGGCTGCAGACTGTGATGGCTTCTGTTCGCAAAAGTGGAGTTTGGGCCTCCATTAAAAGTGTACTGCATACTGTAAATTCTAATTACAATACATTTACACTTGTAGAGGTTCCCTTGCCCTTTTTTTTTCTCAATTCTTTCTCCAGTGTTGATGTTTGCAAATGTAATCTTGAAAAAAAACAAGCAACTTCTATCTATATGAAACAGCAAATGATTGTAAGTCATCTAAACAAAATAGAGAAAAGTCATTATTAAAATCCTGCATCAAATGTTTTTTACTGTTTTGTCCCCAATTCAAACTCTCTCTGTTCAGTTTGGACTAGTTCCACCCCGAAACATCATCTCCTTAAGTAACATCAGCCCAACTGTTGCTAAGAACGGCCTCTACCAGTGAACTCCTTTTAATGGCTCTAAGTCTTCAATATGGGGCCATCAGGAGAGACAAGGCACAGCGGCTCCTTGGATGATTAAAAAGTCATTTCCTTAACTGTCCTCCCAGGATTTGCGAGCTTTTTTTTTTTTTTTTGCAAGAAAACATTAAATTGCTCCAATCAAGCATAAACGTCTCCTGCTTGTGGTGTAATTTGTACTGCTGTTCGCGTGGTGGGCGCTTATTTGTCATCCTTTTCCTTTGGCGCTTTTCCCAACCGCCTTGATCAACAATTAATGGTTGAAATTGCTTCCTTGTTACTTATGGCTGTGGAGACAGATGCGATGCAATGCAAAAAAAGAAAAAAAGAGTTTAATTGAGCTGCAGAAATATGTTAAGATTGGTTCAACTTTATTCATACAGCATTGAACTCATTTTTACTCGTCCTTTTGCTTTTTCAAATAGTTTTGCAGTGCAGTCTAACAGTATTAAATACAGTATCACAACAGCAGCAGCCCACTCCTTCTTTCCTGTCCACTCTATTCTATTCCTCTCTGGCTCTCTCCTCCTCTGTCTCTCTCTCCCCCACTCTGTTCTTTTACACAATGACCTTTAGTGCTCTTTTCTTCATTGCGGGGACAGGCCGGGGCCTGGCATCTGATAGAATCAATATTCTATTATGATAGTGCGTGGAGCGTGTGGGGCTTTACAACTCCGCTGTAATAGTCTCTCTATTTCATCCCGTGGCAGCCATGGCCTGAGGGATCATCCAGGCTTCTCCAGGCTCTATGCTCCCAGCATCGCCCCATTTCCATTAACGTCGCAGGCCTCTGCCTACCAGGGGACAATCTATGTGACCGATGGATGGGGTTGAGAAAGAGTCCAACCCCGGTGCAATGTGTGTCAATAGACTGTGTAATAGCCGGACCTGGGTGAAATGTTAGTTAAATGGCTTTCCACTTTTAAAAGAAACAAGAGGGATACTTGTGCTGTTTCTTTTATTTAATCTCTGCGCTTTTTCCACTATTAAATCTCCCCGGAGGTGAAATCTAACTAAATCAAGTGATATTTGAAAACATTATATGACTGATCGGTGGGAAATATCCAACCCGCATGAGGATGTTAACCTCCCTGGAAATGTTTAGATAAATTGTTAGAACAAAATGATCCTTTATGGCTTTCAGTTGAAGCAAAGTGTCTTCCTTCATGATGATTTTTTTTTTTTTGTTTGTTTTTTTTTTGCTTTGATGGACAGCAAGGCTAAGATTTAAAAACAAAAAGCGCACTGGATTTGGACCTCGGTACCATGCTGCCCCCTGCACCATGCTCCAGCATGTAAAACAGTTGTTGATTAGAAGTGTGTATTAGCATGGAGGGAGTGCTAAAGCGAAATGTTAAGCTATTAGAGATCATGGCACCGGGCAGACCCCCATAAAAGATTGGTGCCATTTCATCTCCCTTTCTCGAATAATTAACTAATGTGAGTGTTTTACTCAGCCAAATGCAGTTAGGCTTTAAAAAAATCCTTGCATTTAAATGTCATTTGGGCGTGGAGTTTTCATGTGAATTCTTAATCTCGGGCAATAAACGTTATGAGGTTAACAGGGCGCGCTGAAGGAGGCAACGCAATGTCGTCCTGAGAGGCTTCCATCAAACCTGTGCTAGAATCCATTTCGCTCTAAAATGTCAGCATTCGTTGTAAAACAGATTACAGTTTCTCTCTGTCGAGAAGTTGTTGGAATGCATAACATTTGTAAAGTCACAGAAGTCAAGACCCGGCCCTTTAAAGCTTACGGTCAGCGCGGTCGCGCTCTTTGCGGTGCTTTTATCTTGTGGAGAACACCTGCAGTTTTTACCCTTATGCTTTTCCAGTCCCATTCACTCCTGATGCATGTCTCTCTCTCCTGCGCAAGAGTCGTCCCTGACAGCGTTCCTCCATCCCCTAAACTCCGCCCCCGCCTCTCCGTTTGATTGAGCGTTGGGCGACTGGAGGTGCGTGATGAGGCCCCGCTCGTCTCATATTCATCATGATGTAACCGTGAGCAACCCGGATCTAAATTACCTTCGTCTGGCATCATTCCAGCACATGCTATAAATGAGGTAATCGTCCTTGACTATAAAATTTGCATTTTCAAGACTTAATTGCTATCATTACATTTTTTGCGTAATTCTATTAATTTAACAGAATGGGGGATCAGAGGCTTTTTTATGGTTATAATTTGCAGTAAAACAATGCATTCGCAGAGTAGAAAAAAGTCTTGAATAGAAAAGGGGTGAGCGGAGCATCAGGACCACTCTGGCCTCTTATCTTGAATTTCCATTATGCCTTTCCATTTAAAAAAAAAATGGGGAAAAATAGGCAACAAATACTTACAAAAAACTTGTAGTCAGACACAAGGACGTGTGTTTGTGTGGGCCAGCATGAAAAGCTCTCTCAAACTGAAGACAGGAAGTGCATCAATTCCATCCCATCATCACATTGTGTGGGCTAACTGAAGCTTGTGTCTTAATAATGTCGGGCTGGGCCCTATTTTTGCCACGCTTTTTAAATCCCGCCTGCCTCCTTTGTGCACATATGTGCATGATGTCAGCTGCGCTCAGTAGTGCCGTCCCCGAGTAGTATGGTGGAGAACACGGCGGATGACACGGAACAACGGAGCCATCAACTCCCATTTATGCTTCCCGCGGTGACCTTGCCACAGACGTCTACGAGGTTCAGAAGTGCGCCAAGCTAAGTGCCAGCAACATTCTGCAACCCGCTGCACTTCCTCGCACTCTGCTGACCTTAAAAGTGTGGCCTCAATTTGGGGGAAGGCTGAAAACACACACAAGCATTCTGCTCCTCTTCCTTTTTGCGCTTCTGTTGCAATGCCCTACTTTGATCACGCTGCAATTGTTCAAGATTTTGATTTCACTAAAATCTGATTTAGCGCAGATTCTTCAAATCAACCGGCTTCTTGTTTCGCTTCCTCCTGTAAACAACTCTCGCCTCGCAGTTTGTTCATCACAGCTTGGCACTGGATTGCAGAGAGAAACATTTTTCGTGCCCCTGAGTAACAACCTTGAAAAAAGAGGCAAAACAAAAGGACCAGTGGGAGGACGATGGCAGAAGATGGCTGTGCATTTTTCACATCTGTGAATTAAGGAGGTGCTTTTTGAGTTATTAGCTATGTTTCTAACACGTTTTTATGTGCATTTCGAAGTATTGCATTGGAAAAGGTTGATGGAAACAGCAAAAAGGTGGTTTTTTGAGGTGTTTCAGGTGGCTTTTTGGAAAAAAAAAACATGATGGCGCTTTGTGAGAAATGGAAACACTTTTTCCAAATAAACTCTGACATACTGGACATTTAACTTGCATGATTAATCAGCTGTTTTCACTCCGAGTGAAGAAGAGGCGGAAGCTGTAAACCCTTTCTAAATAGGGGCAAAAACATGGCTGGTAGAGGCAACAGGTTCGTGTAGACTGATGAAACCAAATTATTCCTCGGACTCATCATGTTTATTGGCAGTAGGTAAACAACCGGTTTTCCATTTCACAACCTCCACTTCTTTATTACAGCTGCACATTTTCTCTCTGTGCACTTGCAGCTTTGCAGACTTAGTTCAAGTGTGTTTCCTTTTGGCAGATTAAGCCAGGAAACAGCAGCACTGACAGGAGAATTATCCCACAATATTCCCCTTTCTTCAAAAACACCACAGGTTGACAGTATAACTTGTATCATCCACATGTTTACATGGTTTAGAATAAGCCCATGGTCACATTATGATGCATCTCCTTGTAGCCATGGCCTGCAGTCTTATTATTTTTCTGTACAAAATGCATGCATGTGGCACAACTTTAGCGATCAATACATAGTCGGCTGACACAATGAATAAATTTAATGTTTGTAACTTCTTAAAATGCTCAATGCCAGTAGCTCAATAAAAAAACAAAAAAATAAAAATAAAAATACATCGCCTGGAGGCATTACATGGAGCTGTAGCCTCAATGTGCAACCATTTGACAACAATGCAGACAAAAAAAAAAAAATAAATAAATAAGCAGCAGGCTCAGAGGATGAAAGAATCTTTTCAGGGCTTTACCTCTAATGTGTGTCCCAAAACCAATGGCCGTTTAGTCCAGGTGCACATGATCATACTCAAGCTATATGGCAAAAAATAAATTTATTTGACGCTTTAATCCGGAGTGATTTACAGTAAATGCTATGAGTTCAATAACATTATTGTCTGAATTAAGTGCAAAGGTCAGTGTTTAGGACAGTCTAGCAGGGTCCAGCAGTACAGCATGTTGCTCTTCTAGAACAAAATAATCAATATTTGTGAAAATGGACAACAGTTTCCTGAAGCCATGCAGTACAGTAGGAGTAGTAGAGGATACAGTGTGCCTTTCTTCCAGGTCTCCCTCTCTCCTTCGCTTTCTCCTCTGTGCACGCTCACGCTGACTCCTGCTGACACTGAGCAGGTGGCGTCGTCACAACGGCTTTCCATGGAGCCTTCAAACAGGAAGCAGGTAAGGCCTGACAATCCGGCCTTGATGCTTAACGTAGCGGCGGAGAAACACCGAGCTCTGTTTTGACCGTGTCAAGCAACATCAGCTCAAGCTCCGGTGTGAGGCACAGGAGAGCGTTTTCCTCCTCCGGTTTCGGTTTCAGCGTCTTGAGTGTGAGAGCGCTTGTTGTGTCTCCATTGCAGACGGTGGTTGGGAGAAGCTGTCAGGTGCATACGCACGGGAGGTCATCGGAGCACTACTGACAGGATCACTTAAGTGTGTGTGTGTGTGTGTGTGTGTGTGTGTGTGTGTGTGTGTGTGTGAAAGAGAGGAGGGCTGACTCACCTCTGGACAATGCTTGGACGAAATATGGTATGTCTACATCTGAGCTGGAAAATAGAGCTTGTTTTCTATCTAAAAGACTGATTCAAGACAAACATATAAAAAATTTGCAGTCAATAAATAAATGACACTTGTTTAAATGTCCAATGAAGCTTTTATCAGGCCTGAAAACCTCTATAATAAGCTTATAGAGTTAATAGAAAAGTTCAGCGCCATAGCCTTGCAGGCTATTCTCAAAAGCTAACAAGGAGTGTTACATAGAATAATCGAGGCCTACATTCGGCATTAGTGGATCCCACGCTTTGTTTGAGTTTGGATTTGAAATCCTCAATCATGTGTTGAGAGGCATAACCATTCACGACCACGATGATAATCTCCATCTATCAGCGCACTAAGCTCACCGCATTGAAGCGCTCTACCTCCAGTGATTCGGTTCATTTTTCGCTCAATGACATTTGTCAGTAGCGGCTCAACACTCTTCGGCGTCGGCCCCGCGCCGCGTGATAGCTGGTGAGCGACCACATCAGTCACTCCCGGCCCATTCAAGCTGTTTGCTCAAGATTAAGTTCAGAACATAAAGGATACAGTATAATTAGTGAAATCTTAAGTTGACACAAGTGGCACAGCAGAATGTTTTGATAGTCAGTGTTCAAAAAAAAAAAAGGACTGGAGCTGCTCGTTGCCCCCCCGCGTGAAGCGTTGAAGTGTCGACAGAGAACAAGGTCAAACTTTAAAAAGCTTGAAAAGAAATGTCTTAGAGGTTTGTTAATGCCAGAGCTCATTGGACTTAGTGAAAGCCCCGCTCTTTGCATACTGAAACAGAGGGGCATTTTGTTGATGAAGCACCGTACTTGACATTCATCTGTTGTGCAAATTAACATTTAATAGCCATACACATTTGAATATGTTCCTTCTTGACACAGTGAGAAACCCGCGACGTCGGCTACATACGCAGGCTGAGGAGGACGAGAGATGGGTTTTGGCCGCGAGCGCTTTCGCCCACCGCGAGCAACAATAATTGTTTTGCGAAAACTAACTGCAGCGCCCATTTTTCAACATTGTTACTTGTTTTGTTTCCTCCTGTAAACAACTCTCGCCTCAAAATTTGTTCATCATAACTCGAAACTGGACGGCAGGGAGAAACATTTTCCGTGCCCCGGAGTAACGACCTGAAAAAAGAGGCTAAACGAAAGCACCAGTTGGAGGATGATGAAGGCGGAAGATGGCTGTGCATTTGTCACTTTTATGAATTAAAGAGATGCTTGTTGAGTTATTGTTGCGCAGCTGACCTGCAGAGACTGCCAACATGTGTCTCTGTTATATACAAGCGTGCACTTTCTCCAGCCAAGCCACCGACGCCGTCTTCAAACACAAACATGAGCCTCGCAACTATTAAAAGCCTCGACATGTGCACACACATCCACCTTTTCTCTGGAAGGTGTTATACCACAACTGGCAACCCACGTTATTTGGCTGCGCCTCCCCTGCGCTTCAGCTCAGCAGCGTGACACCATCTGTCTACTGGGTGCTGTTTGTTTGGTGCTGCTTGACTTCAGCTTGAGAGGAATCCACTCTGCCACTCCTCAGGTGGTGTACACAGTGTTTTAGAGGAGTTGTCATGAAGCGTGCAAAAGGTGGCCATAAGCCAAGGTGATGTCATCGGAAGGTTTTTTTCTTTTTTTGCCTCAGAGAAGAGGCCCTGAGTGTTGTGTCGTGTGTTTCTCCAGAGCTGATCGCTGTCTCGACCTCAGGTGTGACAGGTGCGACGACCGAGACAGAACAGTATTTAGCACCTGGAGGTCAGGCGGAGCTAGGCTCAGCAAAACCTCCGGTCAGGATCAGGTGCTCTCCTTGGGGATGAGAGCTGAGGGGATACTGATACCAGCCCTGACCCTGTATTAAATGGTGTCTTTGTGTGTGTGTGTGTGTGGGCACCAGAGAAGGGGCATCTCCTCCTGATTGAGACTGATGCGTGCCGATCGGTTGCCAGGCAGTGCTCAGCGGCGGCTCGGGCAGTGTCAGGCGAAATTAGCAGCCGTCAATGAAAGACCTTCAGACCTGGGGGATTCATTAGGGACAACCTCCCCCATCCCCACGCACTGACAGCCCTTCGCACTTACACCCATGCATAGACACAAACACACATGGCGGACACACGCCATTCCCGTCTCACCCCACAGCTCCAAATAATGACTCCCAGCTAAGAGTCTCACCAAGTCCAAAAGGGTTTTATTCCCCTGTGTGTGTGTGTGTGTGTGTGTGTGTGTGTGTGTGCATCCTGGCCCTCTCTTTCTTTTCCCATGTGGATGTTGCGATGCTCCAGGGCCATTTTAGCAAACACCATGCAAACCACACACCATAATTGTGCCTCTTCCAAAAAGGATCTATTATGATGGTGACTGCGTGTCAAATTTTCACGACAGTACATCCAGATTCTATAAAACTACATTTTCTCAAACTGTACGCTATTTAGCCATTAGCTGTGTACGTTTGTGGATGTCCAGCACTACAATTTCTGCCGCCACACAAACAATTTGGGTGATCTGTCCCTTAAGGAATTGCATGCACTTTCTTGTGAGCAAGAAAGACGCTCCCAAGTCCATCCATTAAATATGAAGCTAGTAGCAGCAGGTGGTTGTAGCTTAGCTTAACACAAAATTGGAAACAGAGGAAGACATGAGAGTGGTATTGATGGTCCCATCATGTCTGTTTTGAGACGCTGAAACAGAAATGGTTAATGAGTCAGCCTGTCATGCAGTGTCATGCTAACTGTCCCCTTTATCCTCCATCAACATGGAGACGTATGTGTTTTCAGTTGGTCCCCCTCACCTCCACAGGTCTCTACAGCCAGCGGTGGCACGTTTCACCGCACAGCCGCTCAGGGAGGGTGTATTAACACATTATTTGCATTAGAGGGGAGCCTGCTGTCTCCAGCTGGACGCTGCCCTCACGCTACCTGTGAGTCTGGCATTATCCCAGATTTGCTCTGGCAGGTGAGAAACTGCTTTCAACCAGCCAGGACGACTCAGTCACCTTCCACTCCCTCTCCCTCTTCCTGCATATACAGCATGCGCACGCACGTTTTCGCTGCCATTCACCCTCCCAACTCGCATTCTCTCCCTTGTCTCTTTTTGAAAAAACCTGCACAACTTCAGCGACGTTCACTGCCAAACCTCTACTGGTGAACACTCTAAATGCCTCTCTTATTGCAAAAGTGTCAAACTGATAAATTCGAATGTGCCTAAATGTGCTGTGGCAAATTTTGAAACACCTCTGTGTCATCATTTAAGATTTTAACAGGATGAAAGTGGGGGTGTTCAACCGCACGTACAAAAGTGCATCAGTAGAATCATTTGTTACATGCTTTTGTGCCAATGTGTATATCTGCATGCCTGATCAAAGCTGATGACTTTGAACTCGGGTCCATTTGCCCTCATGAGAACTCTCTTAATCCAGTGCTTCCCAGTTTAGGAGCATGTAGCTGCAACACAGAAGCCCCGCTCATTAGAATTAGAGACATTAGTTACGACCAAAGGAACTCTATTTCACGCACATCTCCCCGACGGACTAAATGAAGCTTTGCAAATCCTCCACAGCTTTTAATAGCTGCCACTAATATTACAGGTCACAAATGATTGCACCCTCAGACTCAGATTTGGCTGATCAAACACGGGCTGAGATTATCAGTGTTATTTACGCTTGTGTATCACTCTGGCATAAACACGCACTTATGGAAATGTGATCCCTCTACGGTAATGCACTTTATAATGATTAATGCTAGAACGATTCATGGAAAATGTGGCAGCACGAGCCGCATCAGCCCACAATCCAGCGTTGTTTTCTTTTTACACCCGGCATTTCTCTTGTGTTTGCGACGCTGCCTGCGAAATTTCACTTGTTAAATGTGTACATTCACACATACGTCGCTGAAGTCACAAAGCCTTTGTGTTTGTGTTTTGGGAAGCACAAGAGCGGTCTGCACTATAGCATGATGGCTCCACCTTTACAAATCAATTATGAAGTCTGGAGTAAATAATGCGATGCATGTCTAATTACCCAACAATCCAGAAGCTTTTGGGGGCCTTGCCAAGGAGGAATGGAGCTAACACATGTATTACCACTCCAACAAACACATACACGCAAACCCAATCATGCATAATTCCATCCACACTCGCACACACACCTAGAATACACACGACTCAAATAAGCATGTAGTCACAGGTACTCAATGTATCTACCAATTAAAATAAGGGATTACTATGTTGACTGCATGTGTGCCTGTGTGTGTAAATGTGTGTGTGTGTGTGTGTGTGTGGGCACTGCTGCCACGTACACAGGCAGGCAGGCAGGCCTCACATTGCCCACAGCTACTCGGTAAGGATTCCCGATAAGGAGAATTAGTCAAAACTTGGGAGCTGCCAGTCAGCGCCAATTAAACTTTAATCTTGGGCTGAAACAGGCACAAATAAATTAAACCCTTGTGAGCGGCAATGTGCGCTCTCCTGATAATAGGGGATTGAAGTCGTCTTGGAGCGAGGCTGCATGTTCCCCAGCTCAGCCATGGCAGGCAGCGGTGCAGGGGGAACAAGGGTAAGGCTGGCGTCAGAGTGAACTAAAAGGAACTCTGGAAGTTGACAGAAACACAGACGCTGATACGCACACGGACGAGAACACTCAATGACTGGAATAATCGGTGCCGGACAGCAGAAAAAAGAATTGACAGCACTTATTTCTAGTTTTGTGTACTCATCTTGCAAGCTTATATTCAGTTGTTTATGTGCCTGATGATTTTATTTACAGTATAAGTATTAGTCTCCATATACATATAAAAACTTCCCCTTACTATATATGCACTCAAACTATGCAAATATCAATACAGATCCTTACACCTTTTTCCATGGTCCATGCCTAAATACATTACATTTATTAGAAATGCCACCCAGGCATGCAATTGACCTCCGTAGGTCCAACACTTTTTTCATAGTAAACTCTGCATAAACCCAGTATATTTACTGTAAATGTCTTTGGACAATCTTGGGGTGGAATCATATTGGACCTTCCAGTGTGTGCTGGAATTTGATAACCAAACCATGCATGACGCTCCCAGTACCAAGTGGAAATGATATTTTCAATCATGCTCAGGCATGGAAAGTAGCGTACAAGTATCAACCAATACAATATTAATAATAAAGAAAGATCTACCCTTCATATCAGCCAGAGGAAATACTTTTAATGTTGCAATATTCAAAAGTATGGTTGTCTCCATGCACACTGTGTAGAGGGGGATATTTCATTAATATTTTTTAATGAATTAGCATCCTTATCTCTATTTCCCGTGCCCGACCTGTGCTAGCCTGGTGTTTAATTTCAAAGTAATTTTCTTGCCATATGAGCGTGCCGTTTATGTATTAATGTCATGGGCCTCGTCAGCCAATGCCATGCTTTATTCCAGAGTAGCGGTCACATACATCCTAATATCTTAAAAATAAGCCCCAGAGAAATGCTGTAATGAGAAAACAATAACATTAACAATATTAGCAACAATAATGAAAATAATTGCCGCTGAAGCAACAATGGTAATCACACGTAGAGAAATACCTCTGTGTTTGACCGAATCATACACAATTATCATGCATGTGTATATAATATAATTAATTCTATGTCTGAGCCCCTTAGCCTGAGGCGATCAGCATAGAATCAGTTTTGTATGTATAATAGATCAGAGCGCAGTTCATGAATAAAACAAACGTGGGGAGTATGCAGCAGTGACTGTGAATGTTTGTCTTTGGACAGCAGAATCAAAGTGAACATGTAATATTGTGATAATCCATACTTGATGAATTCAAGGGGCTGACTTGCCTTAGCTAAGTTCAGCTAATTTCCAGACATGGCTTGCCTCCGTAATTGAGTTTCCAATAACATTATGATTATTCCAGCCCACATGATAATTGAATTCAAGGTATTTTTTTCTTAACACTGCAATATTGTAGATGTGTGATTATTATGCATTTGCATGTAGATTTCAGTGCCTTCCTGAAACTCATCACTTTCCTCCTAACTGGATTTCCTATATTGTAGCATACATTTGGCTCATAACAAATGACGGGATCCCTTCTCGTTATGAGCACAGAGTCAATTATTCCAAAAAGTTCATTTTTATATCAATTTTACCCCACATAATGATATTGCAAAGATTCCCCCCCGCCCGAAAAAAGTCTCCAAAAATCTGCCCAGCTCCGACCTGTTTCTCATTCTCATTATACGTGAAAAGTGAATATTTTCACTGTTGAACTCATCAAATTCACATCACTGCCAACACTCCTCCCGCGCTTCCAGTTTGATCCTGCTTAAGAAATGCTATCAAACTTAGACACCCTGGCCCCAATGCTCATCTGTTGCATAATGTAGGCTGTATAGGCAGGAGTGGCGCGGGTGTGAATGTAATTTTCATTAGGCTGATCGAGCCCCCACAGATTCAGCCCGTGCATCGGGGTACAGTAGGGGCACAAAGCAGAGCCGGCTGCTGAATATGGGAGTGCTGCAGCGTTGTTCTTTTCAGAAGCACAATGCGCCAAATCCCCCTTTCCTCATAGCTCTAGGTGAACTAGATGGCATCTTCTCTACCCCTCTGTAAGATGAATTTTTGACAATGCAAGGATGAGAAGCCGATGCATTCATACATAGCAGCATAAGCTAAGCAGAGCCCCCCTGCAAGCCCCTCCAAAGTGGGAAATTATTCACCATATAGCCCTGCGTCTCAGCCTGCCTCAGACTTGCCCTGGAAAGAGCTTGTGAGTGTGATGCTGAGCACCATCGGCACAGACACCGCAAGCTCGCTGCGAGAAGCGGGCGGTGGTGCTGCAGCGCTAGAGTAGCATTAGCCGCTCGGCCTGAGTTGGGCTAGCTGTCACATCGGGGGATGACTGGGCAACTAGTCGATGCTCTGAGCTACTGGGCACACATGGATGGCTGTGAATGGAGGCTCTATCCATTCTCATCATTTGGAGTAGCCACAGGGCCCGCACAATGAGGACGGCACCAGCCAAGACATTATGCCAGAGTTTAGCTGTTGTTTTGCATAAATGTTGAATCATGCCAGCGTCCTTTTAGAGTGTAACAACAGCCTGCATTGATATTGATTTAATGCTCACTAATATTTAAACTGCCCTGAGGGATCGATGCTGTTGAACATGATTTAATATGGCCTACTAGTACAGATATAAATACAGCCACATAACACAGGAAATCAATTATTTGGTGGTCTTCGTTAGAATGTTGGTAAAACAGACATCAAATCATATGTGTTTTATTTCAACTTGAGGCAAAAAAAGCGATTCCTACAATTACAAATTAACTTAATTGATCAAATTAATCAATGCTGTATTTGAGGGTTAGTTATTGAATAAAATTGATAACACAGTCTATCCTTCCTATAGTGAAATGATCGACGTCAAATAATCGGTGCATATTTTCCTTTTCATTTCTTTGTATTTTCAAAATGAAATGTATCATTTTGGAAGTGCACTGACTCCCTGCCAGAAATAAGTAGGAAAGAAAGGTTGCAACAACTTTTAACAAAACATGACATGCGAATGAGGGCTGAGTCCTCATTTACATACGCTGACATTTTGCGGAGAATATTTCAACGTTAGGCTGAGCTGTAATGAACTCCTGCCAGGGAGCAGTCAAGGAATAATGTTTCCATAAAGGTAACCTGTCCACATCTCCTCCAGGAGAAAGATGTGGAGGAGGAAAAGAGACATTTTTTTCTCTCTCTCCTCCGTGTTGGGTGTTTGGTAACAAAGGGGTATTTTTCTTTCAGCCCGCTTCATCCATCTTGGCCGATACTGATTTAGTGTATTTTTCCACCCTTTTTACAGGCTAATTGCACACAGCGACGGTGAATTTGTTAGTGGTGACACCTTGCCTACCCATTGGGAATGCATCTCATTACCGGACGCAATGTCCAGGAACATCAGATATTATTAGCTGTCATTAATCTGCCATATATAGTGAAGGGGTGGGGAAAATGGGGGAGAGAAGGGCAACAAAGGACACAAAGAGACAAATATGATGGCTGGCAAGGGCTGTGTGCTAAGGTCAAAGTTCACAAAGGTTAGCAAGAACCCAGGTGGACAAGGCGAGGCGGAGAATATGAAAGATGATGTTTGGATGGAGTCTTAAACTGGGAGGAGGCCTGAGGATTACTGCAACCTGCAAAGACCAGACACCACAAACAAAATAATTCATTCGTCATCAACATTCATTGTGTGGCTGAGTACTTAAAGTGGACAAATAGTGAATGACAGGTCAGCTTGGCAGAAATTTGTTCCGTCACAAATCATGACTGTACCAAAACAGTAATGAAAATCAGTCAGAAACACACATACAAAGTGTGCAGGGAGGCCGAGCGGCAGGTCTGCAGTGAAACCTGGATGGCTTTTATGATAAACGGTAATAAAAGTAATGTTCTCACACACTACACACGTCCCATATTGTTCTGTTTACCTGCTGTTTTCGTCCATTAAAAAAAAGCTCACATCTGTAACACTGCCAGCCTGCATTCCAGTCGTAAACCTAAAACGTGTCATGTTTGAAACAATCTTAATGAGATGGATGGGAGAAATGGATCACTACAGATATGTTGAGAATCCTTGAAATCTAAAATGGACCGTGTGATTTCATGTCATGACCGAACCAGACTACAACACATTTATCCCCAAATCTTCAATATTATAGAACAAAACAGTAAAAATGTGTCTAATTTCAAAATGGAACATATATACCATATTTTTGGCTTTTGTTTCCTTTTTTATGGCATATTATGAAACATTTAAATCAATAATATTTCAATGGACGTACGTTAAATGTGTATTTCAAATTAAACGTGTTTTTCGTTATCTTTCATTGGAGCAGCTCTGGACGCGCTTTGATGAAAGTCCCACAGTGTGCACAGTGAATAATGTTTTTGTAAACAGATCAACTATTGGGCCTGTTTTTGTCATGTTTCAAACTGTGTTTTGTTCTCAAATCCCATTTGACTAAAATGAACATGACAACCTTAAACTAGATTTTGGGAAGAAATTCATTCTCTTTCAATGCAGACTGATTGTTGCCCAAAAGAGTGCGCCTTTTTTTTTTTTCCACACATATGTTTAATTTGATACAGCATCTTTGGCTGTTTTTCCTGCACAGCCCCGCCTGAAGACTGCTACATGCATACTAGATAGGATTACACCTTCTAAGCAGATTTCGTTGTGGAAGGGTTAACGCAGAGCCCCCTGCTCTGCTGAACAAACAGGACACCGTCTGAAGACACAGGAACTAACTGGGCTCTCATTAAGAGAATTTTTTCTTCTCTGGAGTCGGGGGGTTCTGTCCTGCTTTTTTGTAGAAGAAGCACGTTGCGGCCTCCTGCCGCGTCGCCTGGCTCTTTGAGCGAGATGGAGTATATGGCCTAATGACTAAAAGTTCCTCTATAAAAAGTATACAGCGCAGCTCCCTGCAAATTGAGTTTCCTCTTTGTGCCAATTGAGGGTGGTTTATATAGGCTGCGGGGAGTTCCTTTGAACTCTCATTCCAAAAAACTCCAGATTCCTGGGTCAGTCCCCCCCCCCACTCCTTTCCTTCTTCTTTCCCACCAATGGTTGAGATAGAGGAAGAGGAGGCTGCTGTCTCAGACACCCAAATTCATGCCACATTGCACATAACAGTCTCTCCAGACAGAATGAGAGAGGGAAAAGAAAACACATCTCAAAATGAGGTTAAGGTGGCATGAAGCAGGTGTTTCTCCTCTCCTTTATTGGTAATAAATGAGTTTGTGAATTGGACTTTATTGGATTAAACTTTCTAATAGTGTTTACATAAGGCCAAGGTAGCGTAAAGTCATTAGACTTTGCAGCACTTTCTTTATTTAAAGTGGCATCTTTATAGAGGGCCAATCAGGACGCTTTAGTTTCTCTACTGGAGAATTTGATAAGACCCTGAATGTTACTAGCGAGCTCAGATGAAAGGTGGAAAGCTTTAGACTTCACAGATGTGACAAGGAACACAAACAAGTGTCCACAAAAGCAGAAAAGGTGTGATTTTCCTTTAGCAAAAGAATGGAAATGTATGTCACAGAAAAACTGAAAAATCTAAAGCATCAAAACTAAAATTTCCAGGTAAGTGGTGACAAACTTTGGGACAAAAGTAGTGCTTTTTGGGTTAATTTCTTCAAAAATAAAACAATTCACCCCCAAAATATCTCCCCTTGTTCAACTTTTCACTTATACATTTTCTCTTTTTTTTTAAGGAAAAAAAAACAACTACAAATTAAGAAGGCTTGCTTGCAAATAAGAATTTGCCAGGAGGTACTTGCTGTCTGTCTTTTGTCCTCAGCTATCTTTATTGCCAAAAGCGAATGTTGGCGGCATCCCATGTGGAAGCAAAGGGGGCCTGGATGCCCAGGACTCAGCCAAGTGGCAGCGATTGTTTTCCATGTCGGGGGCATGAAAGCTGGGCTCGTTCTACACTAATCAAAACCCCCAAAAAGGTCTCAGTATAAATCCCGAGACTTCTTCTTCTTCTTCTTCCTCTTTTCCCCCACCCCACCATCTTCACAATTATGCACACACATTGCCATAAATCTAATGCGCTTTCATGATCTGTGGGAGCGGAGTACATAAAACGTGTTTGCCGGATTTGCATACAAACATACTTATTCTAAATCCCCCTCAGAAGTTGTAAATGATTGTCTTTTCCTGAAATACATCTCAGCAAATTGTATTTGGGCATGTTTATGAATCCTATTATGGCATGGGTTTTATCATATTTTGTGGACAGTGATGGCTTCTCAGCATAGCTGTTAAGAAGAGGGAGAGAGGGGCCTTGGGCGATAGACTTTGTCATTTGTTTCAGATGGGCGCTGGATTCCCCTTCATTGCTTCATGACAGGCTCACGGTACCAAGATGGATCTCCGCTAAGTCCTTGCAAGAGGAGTAATTCAGTAACTACTGTCTAGTGAGTGAAATTCAGCGTTCATTTTGGTCTTTGATGCAACACTTTTTAAGGCTTTATTCGGATCTTAACGTGATACAGCCTCTCTTTGATTGTGGCCTTTGCATTTCTCCATTTTTTGTACCCCCTGCAAACATAGTGACATAATGGACTGGAATGTTGCATAATATGACCACAATAGAGCAGTATTTATCAAGAGCTGGAAAGCTGCTGGGCAGGGAAGAGGAGGAAGACTTTGTTAGCAGTGCCTGAGAGGCCTGGGCTGCCAAAGAGATTATAATATCATGAGCCATGTCTCCCTGTAGCAGCAGCCGCGGTAAAATACACACTGTGTGGAAGTAAAAACAGGCCAGGTGGTGATAGTCTTACCTCGATTAAAACAGGAGCACCTTCTCATTTCTCTAGTGATGCTTTCGGAGTCGAGAAATATTTTTCTCTGCCGTATTTTTTCCTCACTTTGCCTCTAGGAACCGGCCGAGCTCGTGGACTCTTGTCAGAATCAGCCATTAATTGGTGGGACAAGCTGCTGAGTGGGAAGGTCATAAACATTTCAAGAGTTATAAAACTTTCATTAAGTTCTCACGATAACGCGCCAGTGAATGACCCTGTTGCTCTCTCCCTCTCTTTTTTGTCTGGGCGGTGTTGAAGAGGGGAATGATTGCGAACAAGCGGCCTCTTTGTGGCGGAGGGAGCCTTTTTCAAACTGTCTCGGCCTCTTGACTCGTCCTAAGCCAGAGATCAGAGCTTGGAAAGTGGCAAAACAAAGGGCCGATTTAATGAGACTGTAAAACAGGCTGAGGAAAAGGAGGGGGTTACCAAATAGCCAGACTGCCAGCTCTGGTCCATTTCAAAAGCTCTTTTCAGGATCTTCTCTAAGCCGCCTCAATATGAGCAAGAGGGGGGGGAGGGGGGAAATCAAAGGGCTCCAAATGCTCTGACAGATTTTGACATGAGGAAGATGTGGATATTTGTCTGCTGTTTTCCACACAAAGGGGTTGCATTCCTGAAAAAAAAAAAAAAAAACGCGTTTTCACATTTCACATGTTGGAAAAGTATTCCCCCCGCCCCTCCCTTGGGATTAAAATTCTTTTGATTTCAATCATCAAATGAGAGATTTAATTTCACTGACAGTTCCATCTAAACGACTGCACTTTCATCCCAATGGATGAGCTGTTAAAATAACAACGTTTTCGAATGACAACAGATAAATCAATAAAAAGAAATCAATTGCACTTAAACGCATCTTTGCCTCAGATCAGTGCACTTGGCAGAAGAACAATTTGAGTGGGGGGGGGGTTGTGATCTTAAAAAAAAAAAAATAAACCTACCAATTATGATAGTCGTAAGGCGGGACTTCTGCTTGTTTACACACACACCCTATAAATAGCACTGGCACACATCACAAAGGAAACAGCATTGCCATTCTTGTCCCTGGCTTCTCAGTTGCTCTTTCTGAGTAACGCCAGAATCAAGTTTATCGCGATACATCTGTCACGTATCTTCTCCCCCCAAAACTCTCTGTGGAATTAGAACATTTAACCCCTCCTCAGTTGTCATTAGAGGGTGGGAGGTGGGGGGAGGATGGAGGGACGGAAGGAGGGGCAGGGGAGGAGAGGAATGAAAACAAGCCACAGTTGAAGAGATAACCATCAGGGTCCTAAACCCATTATCTGGCCCCTGTCCACTGTTGAGTGTCAGGAGTCACACCCAGGTCCAAGTTAGCCTGGAGCTGTTGACCTGATGGTCTCTGCTGACATTTCCATTCAGATGAATGGCTCCTCGCTGCATGCTAGGAAGTGTCCAGTTTGACCCTTACCTGCCCCAAGATTCCCTCCCTTATTAACCGGGCTGTGGCCCTCTGTCTAACCTGTATTCTATTGCCTATCACCCCCCTCCTCATCTCCGAGGCTCTGAAGGCTGAGCCGTCTTCAGTAATAATGGAGGACAAATGAAGCCAGCCAGCCCTAATGGTGGTGCCTTTTAATGACACCGAGCTTTTGTGCTCTTTTCATTTAGACGAGGAGTGAGAGATGAGGAGGAAAACCGCCGCAGCACTGCGACAGTAAAACTGCGGCAAGCGGCGTGCCCTCGTTTTAAGGTTATAGGACACAGTTAAGTTCCTTCCGTGGCACAGGCAGGCGTGGCAGTAATGGGCTCGTCGGGGGAACCGCGCCGCACACAGCTGTTTCTTTTATGTTCTTTAATTTGCTCGGAGGAGAAAATAAAGCGTGTGAGTGTGTCTTTAAGGAGGCCCGCGGACTTGAGAGACCAAATACCAAAAGGACCTTCATAGGTGCACTGTAGTTAACCAATGTAATTAGCAAGAACACAAGTAATCAGTCCAGGGAAGTGTGTCATTAAATGGCATCCCCCCATGATTAATTTGCCACTCGTAACAACGAAATGAACCTTCTCGGTGTCCTTAATGACCCTGGTTAATCTTTTAAAGAAACAGGGAGGAGAGAAGACAGAAAGAGAGAGAGAGATGGAGAGGGAGAAACTGACAGGGAGAGGGACGACATGTACATGTCAGCACATCAATAGAAGTGTCTGCAGCTCCGGAAGTTTTCAGCTGGGCCACTTCCAGTGGTTTTCGGAGTGGTTAAGTAGCAGCAGACACTTCAACAGATACATCACACAATGATCTTTTCTGTGAGATAAATCCCTTTGTAGAGCAGTGAAAGAACAGAGGCAGCACATGGTCCCCAGCATCTGACACCATGCACTCTAAAGTGGAGGTGGCGAGGAGATTAGCGCGAGGAAAAGAGCCCCTATTATACGCCCTGTTGCATTATTAAACACACCTCCACGTAATTCATTCTTCGGTGGAGTACATATTTGTCTTGGTAATTTTTCTTAAGCCGTGATAAAGCAGAATTAACCATTTGAATTAATCATGGGAATTAACGCTTTGATGCCGGGCCGGGGCCCTCGCGTCCAGCCAGCTGCACTGGCCGGGGCCCGCCTGCTTAACACCAGAAGTGCCAAGCATATGCTAGCTGGGAGGAGGAGGGCAGATAGGGAGGCCTGGGTGGGCAGGGAGGAGGTCCCTGTGGAGCCCTTCACAATGAAACACAATATCCTCCTCCTCAGACGCGTGCAATGACTTAAACACTCCATTGTATTAAATATGAATGAGGTTCCCCATTGTCCGGGCGCGGGCGAGCGGGGAGACAGTGTTGTCGATTAGCCACATGATTAAGCAGACGACACGGTGGGGGCCAGAGAGGTAAATAAAGGCCGCCTTCTGTCATTTCCTTGTCCCCAAGGGGCCCCCGTCAATGGCTCCTCACAAAACTTAGCACGGTTAAAGCCAATTGACGGAAAAAGTGATAATGTATGACTGTGAAAACAGCTGAGTGATCGAAGGGAGGGAGCGACAGAAAGGGAGGGAGGAAGATTAACGGGCCAGGAAGTGGAAGTGAAGGAAGGAGAGAGAAAGTGAGGAGAGAGGAGAGAAAACGAGTATGGGAAAGGGATGTAGAGAGAAATAGGACTGAAGAGAAAAAGGCAGCGCAGGAAAGGAAAGAGAAGGTGATGAAACATTACAGAAAGAGGAAGGTGACAGAGAGGTGGGGAGCTGCAATAAAGAGCGCCTTTGATTAAACAGGCAGGATAATTCAGTCATGCTCCATGTCAGGTGTTTATTATCACATTGTAGCATTTGCATGTGAAAAAGACACTAGCGCCCGCCTCGCCCGGCTCTCGCTCCCGCCTTACGATTGGCTGACGGAGCATCTGCGCTACTGTTGCAAATCCCCCCTGTTAGGAGTGCGTGAACCCGGTCACGGCTATTCACAGTGGGCCCAATATGTCAAACGGTTATTATTAGCTGCATTAGCCAAGAAAACAAATAGAGGCAGAGAGGCTCATAAGGAAAGGGAATAAATTGTTTTAATCAATTCTCATTAATCAATTTGGGGCAATATGTCAAAGACACAGTCCCAGTTGGTATTACTGACGAGTCACACATAATATTGTTCTGTGCAGCTTGTAATCACAAGGGATCATTGCAGTTTTATATGCTGCTTTATTGTCTATTATGTTATTTGCTCATTTATTTATTGATTCTAACTTGATTCCAACTAATGTTTTTGGTATTGAGTTTGACTCTTTAAATATCATCTGAACATTTAACATTTACTTTGTTTTAAAAAATAACACAATAACAGTTGAATACTTAACTTCATGGTCACTAGTTTGGGCTTTTTCACATCCCCCCCTGACTAATTTGCCACTCTTCACTCTCCACACCTCAGATGAACGTGTGGTTCGAAAGATGTCTTTCGGGGAGTTCCATCACATTGCTGTGACTATGATCTCTCCCACTTTAATGATATCAAGCAGCTAACCTTACCCGGCACTCCTGCACCACCCTCCCCCCTGTACGCCCGGCCCACCCGCACCGGCCCCCCTCCTATCCCGTCTCGGGACATTCAGGTAACTAATCTGCCCTTAAATATGTCTTGAAGGAAGCGCGGCTAATTAGTATCGGAATTTACTGCCTTCACTTTTATTGACTTGTCCTACTTCTCCGATAATTAACTAATGAGTAAAGTAATGAGCTATGTCGTTCAGTCGTGCTGTTCAATTAGAGTGCGGAATCAATTATTGAAAATGGTTTCTGATGCCAACGCCGCCTGGTATGGTGAGTGAGAGCGCATGCAGAGAGGGGACAGTAGTGATTGGACCAAAATGGAAGAACTTTGAGGTGTTTCTTAATTATTGTTCTGCAGACAGGAAGTGAGCGTGGGACACAGGCCTTTTTTCAGTCGCAATATCCTGCTACGTGATGTCAGATGGTATCATTTATTTGCACTTTCAGAACTGCTGATGAAACATGAACATACACCAGGATACTGCAATACATAACCCAACACAAGCTTCCCCACAAAACCCAGTGGAGCTGGGATGAGGTCCCTCAGTAAACAGTGTGTCATTGAGGTATTTCCGAGCCTAACAAAACATTGGGTTCATTATAGAAAATTAATTAGAGTAACACACTCCCAAGTGTTTTGGCTGATAATGAACTCTCTATCTTGTCAGGCCAATTTAGTCTGACGCTCTTTGATAATTATGTTTACATCAAAATCAATGCCCCTTGTGATTAAATACGTTAGAATGTATCATGTGGTTCAATATTATAAGGGGGAAGTTGCGTGCTTCATAATAACTATGCTTCCAAAGTTTGAGTTTGATATTCATGGTAAAAAAAAAGCTGCTGTAAAGGCCTTGAAAACTACATTTTCTCCACCAGCTTCTTGTTATGAAAATTTGTTTTGTTACAGAAAAGTTTTGGTGATTTTACATGAGAGATTTGCGTGTTTTTATTTTGACTCTTTCTTTTTATTTTCACTCACGTGAAGTAAGCAGGGTCAGTTGGAAAATTCAAGGTTCGAATCTAAATATGATGACAATTGTGGGCTCATTAGCTTACATTGCTTACAAATTTCCTCAAACCTCACCCATACAGTCCCACTGAAGCAGAATAGCCACATTTTTGAATGTTAAATCTTAATAAATCATAAAGGTTCCTCTCCAAACTTTAGCTTTGATTTTTGCTGATTGAGGCATAAATATTCATTAAAAACACTTTAAATTCCTAAAGTGTTCACGCTTTGGGAACTGAGCATGTTAAAAAAAAACACATGACAAACTGACATTTCACTTCTCCAAAAAACAAATATGTATTGTGCAATTGAATTTGTCACCACATGGCATATGGTGTTTAAACACCTCGTGCACTTTACTACCACTTTGTGGCATCCAGAATGAGCCTGGGAAAGGAAACCAGCGTCGGTTAAGTAATATCATGAGAGGTTTTAAAGCTCTTGTGGGGTCATGCCAGTACTGGTTGGTATAACTGCAATGGCGGAAACATGAATAAAGATAGTTGGACGAGCTCCCAGTTTCTTCATGGCTGAGTCATTGCTTTTGAGAAATGTCCACATGAAGGTACATGCATAGTGCAACAACTGTGACAGAGGTGGTAGCGCATGTGAGAATACCTGTGTGTGTGTGTGTGTGTGTGTGTGTGTATAGCCCGGTCTCAACCTTCAACTAGTAAGCTCCTGCTGACCATAAAAACTTCTGCTGATAATTGAAGCATTAAACACACCTGTAGTTTTTGCTTAATTAATAATTAATTTAATGACGAGGAGAGGTAGTAAAAACACTAATTAATTGGGTTTTGCATGATATTAGAAGTGTCGGGTTTTATTCAATTAAGAAACAAGTGGAGCATAAGCACACAGAGAGAGGAAAGGAAAGAAAGAGGGGGGTAAAGTCCTGCAGAGAGACGGGGGGGGGGGGTAGAAGACATGAGAATCCCACCGCAGTGTTTTGGCGGTATCAATATTCTATTAATATTCACCATGCCAGAGGTCCCGGCTGGTATGCCAGTCAGTGCTGAGCCGATGTGACAGGCTCCCAGAAAGACGCTAAAGCCAAGGACATTAAATTCCCTCTGACAGCAACCTTGGAGACCGTCCCAGGCACGCGTCGCTTTGACTGCGGTAAATCAGAGAAATAAACTCAAAAGAACATAATGGAGTCGGCTCCCATCATTATTATGACAAGCAGGTTTATTTAGTGTACAGTTGGCTCTGCTTTGGCTTGTACGCCTGAGTGTGTGTGTGTGTGTGTGTGTTTGTGCTTGCCTTGCTGAGCTCTAACAAGACAACCAGGGGTGACTGTCAACTGTCAGAAATTCCTGTAAGCCAAAGCTGCTGTTGGACTGTACGTGGAGCAAACCGAGAAGATTAGAACGAGAGCTACTCTAATTCTGTGAGAAAGTCACTCTCATAAACAGCGAGCAGGCACACGGTGACAAAATGCAACGAGCAAGTGCACTTGAACCGTTCACTCATAAGGTAGCGTTAAGTTAAATTGTACATATTCAGCATGGGCACGCTCACTGAGAACCTTAAACGCCAATATGTAACATTTACAAATTAAAATGACGAAACGTGTGTTATATATTTTGTTGAGTTGTATACTTACATTATCCCAAATAATAATTTTGTTCAAGGTAACGATGCATTTTGTTTGGTCGCCTCCACAGGAAACGACGTGTGAGTGAGGAAGGAAGTGGTCGACCATGACTAAACTTAACCTGAATAAAACTTTAGTGCTTTACCTCGATCGTTTCTGCCGAGTCACGTCAGATAGATTTTACAGTGAAGACAGCAGCTCCCATGATCCTGCGCTACTTCACAGCATCATTAAACTACATCTTATGTTTCCATTGTTTTGACTGAGAAACCCTTAGCAGCAGAAATTACTTCCTGTGTGTGTGTGTGGTTGTCCAAAATATGTATTTATCTCAATTCTATTCGACAATTGAGAAATCCATTTAGCATTTTGTATTATTTTGTATGACTATATAGTGTGTTTGGACTATAATATACTACATATATATTGATACTGTGTATATATAGAGGTATGGATTTCACAGCTAGCTGCTGGAACAACACACAGGATTAACCTCTGGCCATATTCTCACAGATCCAAGATGACACATTTCTCTATAATTCCTCATGTAGCGTACAGTATGTAGATTATGTGATTTCAGAGATGGGGATAACCCTCAGTCCTCCCTGCCAACTGCATACTGTATTTGTTCTTCTGATTACATCCACAAAATGAGAAATAAAACAACAGCTTATGGCACTGCAGACAGCCTGAAGCAAGCTATCTGGGGGCCCTCTATCATCCTTGTCTTCCATTACCCCTCCTTTATAGAAGCCTTGGCCAAACCTTATCATCATTGCTCCCATTTGAATAGTATTACAGACATGCCGGCCAGGGGAGATGGAGATGTCATAAAAAATTTTATTGATTTTTTCTCCTAGTTGTCGTCATACATTAATATCACCAAATAACTGTGCAGCTCCTGTTTTAAACGCGGCTTTTGTGGAACGTGTCACAGTTTTCTTTCCCCCCCCCCTCAATATGTCGTAACAGATTCTGGTGACGTTATCTTTCCGGTACAGCGTGACTGATCCTTTTGCATCTTGTCAGGCTTCTCAGAGAAAGGCCTTTTTGACATGCACAGCCATGCTGTTGCAGGATTTGACGTGGCATGATGAACAGTAGACTTTAACTGTGGGTGACCTCCTAGTCCCAACCAAGGACTGCGGTACAGTGGGTGTACTGGAGTGTGTGCACGTGTGCATAAAGATATATGCCTGCATAATGGCGTGTTTGTATTCATGGATATTTTTCCACACGAGGACTCCAGCATCACTCCTTAACACTGAGGCTGCATCAGCGCTTGTTCCTGTGTGTGCATGCCGTGCCAGTGCATGTCCTGATGTGTCTGTGACGTTCTATAATGACAGATTCACACCTTCACGAGACAGCACCAATGTCCACACGCTTAGGCTGTTGTCCCCATTCCCCCTTCCCCAAATCCCCAGATTCTTCTCTTCAACTCGCCTGGCGTGACCAGGTGACAAGCTCTCTGGAGGTGTGAGTGTGCATGTGTGTGTTTACCTTTAACGCTGGTCACACACATTCTGTCAGGTGTCACTCACATGGACAGAGTAGAGATTGAGCTGGGAGTGAAGGGCCTGCAGTGTGTGTGTGTGTGTGTGTGGGTGATAGACTGTTTAGTCTGTGCACATATACCCACACACACATTTTTTAGGTTGTGTTCCTTCATGTGCTCAACAAGTGAGTGTGTGCAAGAGTTTTGTGTAGGTCAGTGTATGTACTCTTCAGATAGCACGGCTCTGTCACAGCGTCTTGTCTTTACTTTTGCAGACGATAACCAAACAACCCGGCTGCATGCACGCACAAACCAACAAACATACTGCTCACTAGCATTGTGCTAAACAAAAACACATGCCCTATACACTACAAGCAACCTCCTCCTCCCTCTGCAGCCCCCCCAAAACAAAACTCAGCACAAAGTCGTGACACAAAGAGGCACCAATGAGGAAGTCAGCACAAAAAAAATCGGAAGGGGTCAGCATATGTCCAGTCAGCGTACGACACCTCGTTAAGACAACTGTCCCAGCCAAGCAGATTGGGTCTCTCCTACAGCTTTGGCGTGGTGTGGTGTGCAGAGTGTGTGCATGCATGTGATGCACTTTACTGTACACCGTGTGTGTGTGTGTGTGTGTGTGTGTGTGTGTGTGTGTGTGTGTGTGTGAACTACTCATTCGTGTCACGTACAATACCACACAAGTGAAGATAGGGCAGAATAGCAGGAGAGCTGTATGAGCAGATTTGGGTGTTGCCCCCGGGGTGTGCACTGTAGTCTCCATAAGTAGTGACATGACAGGGCCGTGGACCTGTATTTTTCAGAGAGCTTCATTATACTCCAGGTTCAGGTAATGAGGTTGGAGCGATAGACCAGAATTTGGTCTTAAACCAGGAGCTTATTTAATTACAAAAAAAAAAAAAAAAAGCTCTTAGTTTTTAAGACAGAGAGAAGACAAAGACGTTAGCATTAGCAATGCTAGCACAAGTCATTCTGCTGCAAACCGTTTTCTGTCACCTACTTACAAAATCTCACTCTTGAACGCAGCCAGTAACTTATTTTGAATGAAATGCTAGGACCAAAGCTGACCTGAGCTATACAGTGCGTGTATGTCCCTTGTGCCTTGTACTGCATGCATTTTTAATATGTTCTGCGATGCTGGGTATTAAAAAAAAAAAAAAAAACACAAGGTGCGGCTTGCAAAAAATACTCTTTCTGCAAACAACAGTGCAAGAACCACAGCAACCAGCTGACTGCTTTAATTAGTTCGTTGAAGCTCTGTTTGGTCTGACGAGTGTCAACAAGCTTTTCAGACCTTAAAGTTGTACCATGTCGCAATCCTGTACTGTCCGCCCCACATTTTTCTTTATCTTTTGAGCTTGAATTGCCGCCAGTGCGGTCAAGGCTGGAGCAGTTCACCTGCCAATGCCTCTCCAACGCCTCACTGGCTGATTCAAATCTGAGGGAACGAATCACCAGCCAGAGCCCTCTGCAGAGGAGCAGATCTCGAGCAGGTGGCCCCTCTGAACTATTGGCGCAGCGTTAAAGGACATTTGTTAAAGAATATAAGAAGCAAGTGTTGGGAGGATTAGGATTCATGGTTGTTTTGTGACTGTGTCCGCTTCTCCTTGCCACCAGTAGTAGTCTTCAACCCAACCGATGCTGAACACGTAGTGGTTTGGAGTTAGACGGTAGTGAGCTTATAGTCCAGTGTAGATGCTCCTCAGCTCTGCTTGAGGCTACCCGCTCGAGGCTACGTTAGCTGCTACTAGCGTCGCATCTCTGACTGAACTGTCAGTGGTCGAGTTGCATCAAGGGTTAAGTAGGCACCAGCTTTCGCCAAGGAAGAACAATGTGTGGGATAGAAGAAACCCCTCTCTCTGGAGTGCAATGACAAATCAATGGAGTGCTTTTTTAAAAGATATTTAGGGAACAAAGTATTGCCATAAAAATAGCAAGTAAATTGAATCAAATCTTGTACAATGTAGTATTTAGTATTTCATTTATGTTGTACACTCCCTGGAGCAGCTAACCTAATACAAACGCCAAATGAAACTGGTGACAATAAAGATCTATTGGACATCTTGTGAGACACTGACTACCACAAAGCATTGTCTTTGCCTTGATAATCAAATCTGAGTCATCATTTTTGTCAGTGGCAGCACACGGTCATGGATGTGGTTCCCTATTTGTTGTTTGTGTTCTGCCTTCCGCCACAGCCACTGATCCATCCAAAGTTAATCACTCCAAACAGCATTACAATTAGTGCAGTTTGGAGTCAAACATCCATCTCCTGGTCTATCTATCACCATTTTTTTCTCTATGTGGTAATATTCCCCAATTAAAGCATTATTGTAGCCTACTTCATCAAGGGCTAAAGTAATCAAGATTAATCTCAGTGAGCTGACACGCGCTGTTTGCTAAGGAACACACAGAACAATTGCTCTGGGCGAGCATCATTAGGAAATGCAATAAAATTAGGCAAACTGATTATATTTCAGAACTGGGGAGCAAAATAAAAACAGAACTTGGGGAGGGCTTCAATTATGGCGGCTGCGCTTGCTTGTTTGAGCATCAGCCATTAAACCACTTTACAGTTCTAATGCTTGGGCACAAGTTTGTTGTGTGTGTGTGTGTGTGTGCTCATGGATGTATACAGTCGGTGCCTGGGAGTGTGGATTTCTGTGTACATCTCTGCATTCCTGTAGATGCCATATGTGCATATTTATTCACGTCTGCAGATTTGTGTGTCGGTGGGAGGAAGGTTGCTGTTGCTGGTGATGAAGAGGGGGCCAGCCTGTAGCCACATACACAGGCTTCCAGCCAGCTATTGACACTAACTTGGTCTTAGCCAACGGCTGCAGCAACCATTTTAGGCTCTGTTGTCAATTGGTATCTAATAGGGGTTAAGTGTTTTGAATTCTGTCTTTTGAGGGAAGAAAAAAAAGCCACCGGAAGGCAAGTTTTCATTTAATTATAGCTCAGATGGGAGATGGAATATATGTGTTGTATACTGTGTGTTTGGTGTGTACCTCCTGTTCATGTGTATGGGATTGCCGCGCTGCATATGCATGTACATACGTGTGAACTTCTATAGGTAAAGTACTTTGTTTATTTATTTGTTCCTGCCTTCAATGGCTTGCTGGTGAGGTATACCAGGGTAATCTATTTATGTCATTCATGGCCACTCAGTAGTGAACAATACTCTGAAACACACACTGTGATTTGCCGGTTAGCAGTGAAACCGTTTTAAATGCTTATTAATCTTGCCCGGGGCCAAACTCTTCCTCCTCCTTCCCCAAAATGAGAAAATGAATGAAAATACATGGAAATATGAAAAATACCTTATCTTATCACCGCGTGGAGGTAATATTGTGTGATCCCTCGCTGAAATAGCTCTGAACATTCCATGAATATATTTTGAATATTCCCTTCGCCTGCGTTTGAATTGATGTACAGCAGGGCGTATATGCATTCGTGTCGTCTGTCCCGTGTCACGCGCCACCCGTATCGCAACATTTTCCCCATCAACTCTGACAAGAGGGGCCACTTTCCATTCATTTGGATGAGGGAAGAAAATGAAATGGCCTTATTGTTTTCCCTCTACAGATGGACTCTCTCTCATACCTCAGATTACTGTACGAGGCGATAGATAGAAGCTAAGCTGAACTGACTGACATTGGTGATAACAGGCAGAATGGAGATATTGTATGTCTGTATTCAAAACCTACCGCTTTCCCCCAGGTGTGGTCCCTATCACACCTGCTCTGTGTGTGTGTGTGTGTGTGAGAAAAAGCAGAACCAATAGATGGAGGTTTACTCACCAGATGACTCTATCACCATTGCTTGAAAGAAATAATGAAAAAAAAGCAAGAAAGAGTGATGGTGTGTACTACCCAGTCTGTTACAACAATTTAGAGCCTTATATTTGGTGTAACTTTACAGTAATATCATGCAAGTGTGACATTAAAATTCAGGGTTTCAGCTGAATTTTAAGATCGTCTCTGCTCTAGCTGATCTATTCCCAAAAACCGATAGAAGCAACAATTTATCTCTGTTTCATGGCTGGCTTCCTCATTTGTATTCTGTCTTTGACTGCAACTAGTTGTACAATTTTCTATAGTGCTGAAAGTTAAAACATGAATGATCCTTTACACTGATCCACTCCCATTGGCCGGCTTTGGACTAGCTTTCTTGAATATTGTAATAGCCCATTTATTTGGGGTCAATTTGATATTTGCAGGCCACATATGGATGAGAACTCACCAAATCAATACAATAACACACACATATGCCACAATGTGATATTCATTGTTCTGAAAGCATAATCAATATGCTCATAAAAAATCAGGGCGACCTTTTGGCACTCTGTGACCCTCTTGCTTCTGATTAACCTTGCTCACATCGCGCCACTGACCTGTGCCTATAGACCTTATGAATTATAAATGCACTTCATTATCATACTCCAATCGTTAAGAGATATCATACCCTGCATGTAAGTGTTTGCTTTTTGTCCCAAGGATGATTTTTTCCCTCATTGTTTTTCCAGGGTTATCATATGCAATTTGTCCTCTTTCTTCGTCTCTCTCTCTCCCTCCCTCCTTCCTACATATTGCCAGACCTCCACGGATGGGGCAATTGAAAACGGAGGCGGGAAGGAGAGAAATAGTTAACAAACTCTGCAAATGATTGATGGGCTAATTTCAAGCCCTGAATAAAGCAGTTTCTGAAGTCTGTTGATTCTCCATTTATTAGGTAATAGAAGCATTTATCAAAAAAGTCACATTTTTTGCTTAAGCAATAATTGCATTTTTAAGCCCTCATTAGGCCTTCCATGCATACATAATCCAATTGAATAAATACAGTGTTGCAGTGAAGAATTAATACCCCTCCTATATGGTAAACTGAAAGTTGGAGGCTCTGCAGCTTGACTCCTGTTCATATGGAATGTGAACAGTGAAAAATACCTGTAATTTATGTCCTAGCACACCACGCCGAGCAAACCCTTCCAGTGGATTCATTTAATATTTACCACTACTATAATTTTCCTTGTTGCAGTGGTCAGAGCACAAGCATCTTTCACTGATGGAGGGTGAGCTTTAGCCAAAATGTAGTTTACCTATCTTTGCAGAGAGGCATTAATCTACTGTGCTGTATTTAATCTAAATGAATATTATTCATAACAGCAAATATCAGAATTATATATGTGATGTTGTAAGGAACCTGGTATCACACCAAAGCGTGGAACAGACCCGTCGGTAAACTGTGTCAGTGTCATGTTTTGCTTCACCAAGGCGTGGAAAGAACACAATCAAAAAATTACGCAACATCCGGTTACACTTTGAAAATAAAGTGGCGATGGTCGTAGTTTGGTTGGGTTTAGGCACCAAAAGTACTTGGTTAGCTTTAGGATACCCTGGTCTGGGTTAAAATAAGTCAGTCATGTAAATTAAGTTTGTTGAGTGCATATTTGACGTTACATACATGAAGCAGCTTATGTGACATTACGTATGTGACATTACACGCATAACATTGTGTATGCAATGTTACGTATGTGACGTTATGTGTGCGACGGTACATACGTCACGTATATAACATTACATACATGTGACGGTGCATATGTAACATTAGGTACGTGACATTACGTAGTTTTCATGCCTGTGGAAGGCAAAACATGACACTAATATGCTATCCTGTTGTGGACTGCAATATATTACCCGATTTGATGTGAGAATGGACTCCACCAACATCAAAAATGACATCTGAGAAAACATATGTACAACGTAGATGTCCATCACTGCTACTGTAAGTTTATATCTATCTGTAAAAATGGGACTTAGACACATTCAACACAGTTAATGAGCCCCTTATGGAAAATTAAGCACATTTTTTATTGTCCATCAATATTTGGATATAAGTAGAGAATGCTTAGAAAAAGTGTCTTAATTGGTGCTTGGGTGTCGTATGAGTAGAGCTTTAATGGAGCTTTTCAGTGTTATATCCGTGGAGGACCTGCATTGTACGTCATATGATTCACTTCCTGCATTTCCTGGCCAGGGACAGAGGTTTTCCACTTTATCTCCTGCAGCCTACTGTAGCTTTAGCCCTTTTGCGTTTGTAGCCACATCAAAACAGCAGTCATGTCTTGTTACCTGGCAACGGTCCCACTAGCCGGCTAAGGCTCCTGTTCCAGCAGAGAGAGCCAGTTTTAATCACCTAGCAAATTTCCAGCAGTGAAAACAGACAGGGCCTCAGCTTAATCTTGTTAGCACGATGAGGCCGTTTTCAGATATCATTGCTAATCAAATCATCCCAAAGGCTTTGAGCCCGGGGTTTTTTTTTTGGTAGGAGACGTGGTAGTAGTTGTGGTGGTGGTGATGGATGCAGCAGATGTGGGTGTGCGTGAAGGGGGGAGGCGATGAAGCGGGTGTCTGTGTGTGTTTGTCTGTGTGCACTCATAGGGTAGGGGGGCGGTTTGTGGTTTGCAAGATGACAAAGGGGGGAAATACAGCAGACTTTGAATTATCACGTTCCTCTGCATTATGCACACCAGCACATATAAACACTCACATACTCTTGTACATATGTACATGCGTACCCATCGAAACTAACACCCCACTCCGTGCCTTCCCCTCCAAACTCCTTCTTTGGTCGTGAGCTCACTTCAATTTGAAAGGCTCCTCCACTTCTCCCAGTAGATAACCTGCATTTTTTTTAATAGCCCAGAGCCACTCACCAGCACCCAGAGAGACTCCCCAACCCAGGGCCCAGGAGAGCCCACACAACAGAGAGAAAAGGAGAACAAAGCCAACCTGCAAAGTCTTAAAAAGTTAAAACGTATACTTTGATAGCCTCGGCCTACCTATTGCGGCAGCGCTGATCCGACCCCAGGGAGACTGACAGCACCGCAGAGAAAGAGGGAATACAGAGGAGAAGGAGAAGAAGTGGGCCACGGCAACCCCAAACTCTTCTCTTCTTCTATTTTCCATATCCACACACACACACACACACACACACACATGCGCAAGAGTTTGATACAGCATATGCCGAGCTGATGGTTTTGCTACTGTTTTGCCGCTGTTTTCCAATACCAGCGTAGTCCAACTATTTCCAGCATTAGCATATCTATCTTTGAACAGTGCAGCGAGTGAGAGATGGGAGCTGTACGATGCTATACGCTGAGCAAAACACAACATTTAAATGTAGCGATCGTGCCGAGGGATTTGCACTTGCTGCTGCAACTTCAATTTCCTATTCCAAATCTCCCAGAGCACGTTGGTATTGTGTAGTGACATAAGCACACGCCTTATGTAGTGTGCATGTAGGCTGCGGAGGGGGATCTGAATTTCCTGGATAAAGATCTGCCATAACAAGAGAATAATGATAAGTCATCGTCAGGTTTCAAGCAGGCAGTTAGTTTGGTATTATAAGATGAGTTTGTGCTGGCTGGTTAGGAATCATGGTGTTTTCCAAACCTCCATCTTTCCTGAGGAAGCTCAGGTGGAGCAGTTATTTAAATGTGCACTCGCTAATTTTGTAATAGAGTCACCGGTTTTGCTCTTTCAAACATCAACTCTGGCGATTAGGACAGAATTTAGGTATTGAGGGTGTCTTGAGCCACACGGTGATTTCTAGTGACATAATGAATGAACGTGCTCGACCTACAGGAGCGCTTTTTTTTATTTACAGCCACGTCAAGAGACCCTGGGAAAAGTCCTGTCACTCATTTGGAGTCCATAATCCGGGATCTAAAACACTGCAGAGGAAATGTTCATATCCCGAAATGTTTCTTAACGACGCCTTTCAGATCCATCATCCAGAATCATCCTTTATGATTTGTCATGAATCACCAATTAAAGAAACTCCCACACAAGGTCTAATAATTGCTAAGGGATAACTTAACATCAAATGTGGCAATTTATTGCGCACAATGTGGCAGTTCGTTGCCCTCACTGAACCTGTTGTTGGGCCTTAAATCATTGACCTTACGTGTCAGAAAACCCTGTTTGATGGGTGTCTGTGGTGACAATAAGCTTGGAGCGTTGCCTCTTTGCAATATAGGGAGGGTGGATGAACACTAGTGTGTATGGATACAATCCCTCACACACACACACACACATACACCCACACACACGTACCTCCTCCTCCTCCCTGTTATTAAATTTGCCTGTTAATTTTCTCTAAGGGTTTGATGTAATTAATGGACCAGTTTAGAATGGCCAGCGAGACCCAAGCCGCCGTCACTATCCTTGTCCCCTCGGTCAGTCATGAAGGGCTACTCCAGAGGCCCACTGGGGTCCCCTCAGCACGGGCGCCAGGCCCTGTCAGTCACATGCCCACCCTGGGACTAGGGCCTGTCCATCAGGAATGGAGAGACGGAAAAATGGAGGCGGGGAGGGACGTTGTGGTTGGCTATGGCAGCGTTCCCCTCAAGTGGCTGTGGTTGTGCTCATTACTGCCCATTTACATTTCATCAGCAGGCTAGCTAGCCTCGCGCTGTTAGCACCACCAACTCATTAGCACTAAGGGGGGAGGGCAAGAAGGGAGGGAGGAAGAGTGAGGTGTGCAAAGGCCTCAGGCATCCAGGATCTAAAATATACCAGAGGGAGGTTTCAGAAAAAAAAGAGCAGAGAGGCAGCTACAGAAACAGAGAGAGAGAGGGGGGGGGCATTGTGCCTGTGTCTGATCAGATAAAACAGAGAGGAAAGGAGGAGGGATTTAAATCGATATGTAATAATGTCCAGTGCTGTCTCTGGCGTTGCCCTTTCCTGGATGAGTAAGAGCACGAGAGTCTCTGTCAATGTCCGGCATTTACACACAAGCAAATGATCTGCTCTTTGTGGTGGCTGTCTCATCTCCCCATGACTATCTGTAGAAACAAGACGTCACGCTCCAGCCAAAACTGTGCATCTGCAAATTTGGTGATTTTGAATTTTTCAGATAAACTGAGGGATTAAGTTTCCCTTTTGGGTGAAGAAAATACTTCGACTTGTTAAGCTAAACAAACCATTTAAAAAACTCAAAAAATTTTTGAAAGATTTGTTGTCAGATAGCTTCTTTTTTTTTTTCTTTTTCCTTTTTTTTTGACCATGAAAAGTTGACGATCGACCAGGAACAATTTGTTCCAAGACAATAAACAGATAAACAAACATACCTGTACTATATAATGATGAGGTCACATCTTTGACAGAGTGTTAAAAAAATCTCATTTTACGCTCATGTACAAATTCACCAGGTGTCATTTTAGGACTCAGACCTGACAAAAACATGTTTGTTTGTTTTTTTTTAAGATATTTGCAAGATATTCATGAGACGCAGAAGCCAGAAACTTTGGCCTTCTCATTGTGCAGTCGATTCCATGCAGATATAGTTAGCCTTTGTCTCATTAGTTTAAATATTCTTAAGAGGCAGTGAAAATTACTGAAAAAATCTGTGTACACAGTCCAGCGCATAAGTAAATACATAAAGCATAAATACAATACAAGAAGAATAGTGACAGGCACGAAGTGGCTCAGTGTGACTGGTGGAGCATGTGAAACAATGCTGCCTATGTTTTGCAGGCTCCATTCACAGATAACAACATATGAATAGCATTTGTTTACATCCTCTAATAACAGCACATATGGCTCTCTGCAGCTAGAGCTGAGATAGCTGTATAGGTAAAGTAAAGGTAAAACAGCTTCTGATTTGTGCCAAATCACAGTATTTCTTAATAGCCCACTAGAAAAATCTGTCTTGGAGGCATAAAATGTGCAGATGCAGCACAGAGAGAGTGCCAGTCTCCTGCTAAACAGCCTCAACAATAATACTAATAAATAATGTATACTAAAATGATATCTCCACAACTACGCAGCACTCACATGAAAAAAATCATAATTCCTATCAATTAATTAGTATACTAGATGATTTTTGCTTTATGTATCAATGCTGTCATGTAGTGAGAGCAGAGGTCGAAGCAATAAACTTCTAGATTTCATAATTCCGTCATTACACATACAATACAAAAAAATAAATGAGCATATACAACACAGTTTTAACTGTGCCACAGTGTTTGTTTATGAAGAGTTGTGCTCACTTTCAGTGTCCAGCCTCAGTCACCCTGCAGACACCAGGGACTTGGCTGGGCGGTGTAGTGGGTGAGGGTGGGTGGGGGTCAGAAATTCCTCCAGACTATCAAACTACAGACACCAGAGACAGATAGAGAGAGAGAGGAACAGTGACAGAAGAGGGGGTGGGGGGCTATGGAGAGAGAAGATGTGTACCGGGATATGAGATTAAATACAGTATGTCTGCCCTCTTCTGGTCACCACCGCCACCATCGTTACTGACAGTCCCCACTGGGGCGGGAGGGTGGGTGGGTGGGTCTGAGAGGGGAGGAGGAGAAGATGCAAGAGGCCGACGGAGAGAAATGTAGAGGAGGAGGTGATGAAAAGCAAGAAGCAGATGAGGGAGAGATGAGGAGGACAGGAGGCATAGCTGCGAATTTACTGGACTTGTAAAGCACTTCTGGCACATAGCGGACAACAGATGATGCATCCATCTAAAAATAACATGAAAATCACCAGGCAATTTCCATTACTACTTGTTATCTTGTGTAACCCTCATCATAACAATTAAAATTGTTTGTTTGTGCTGTGGTTATTATCCTATTCCCTTGTCATATCCACGAGGAAATTATAATTTCATATTATGTACCTCATTTACTGTTAATATTAATCCAATATCATGTGAAATGACATTTCCAAGTGACTAAAAACTCCATGATATTCAAAATGTAATTAAACAGTGCTGCCATATCCTGCTATTTTCATGATTATTAAACCAATTGCTTGATTACGGGGGGGAAAAAAGAAAATAACAAAATGGAAATGGTTTGCCACTGTTTCTTGACTGACAGCATTGTTTCTAATCTCATTAGCGACAGGAAATTGACTGCAAATGATGAGTGCACATTCCTAATATTACTAATTTACGTCGGGTGTTTCTTCTGCGCCCGGTGTGTATTTGCTAGCCGTAATTGCCGCGGCTCTGACGAAAGGACAGCCCGTGAATGACACGTGAAGTGGGTGTGTGTGTGCGTGTGTGTGTGTGTGCAGGAGTGTGCGTTCGTGTGATGTGAGTACACATACTCGGGTTTATGCATAAATGTGTGTGTGTGTGTGTGTGTGTGTGTGTCCTCTTGGGGCCCACCTCTGCCTCTAGGTGCTGTTGGGGCAGGTGTGTAGCCAACAGGCAGGAGTGATGGCTAGTTAGCCAACTCAGAGGTGAGAGGTTTAGTCTTAGAAGAGCTAGTTAGTGGTAGGCAGGATTAAGCTCTTTATGTCAATAGCAGATGACTCCTTATTCTTCTGTGCTGGTTCAGGTATGTTTGGGAAAATTCAAAAATTGGTCCCACTGAGCTCCACACATTTCGTGGTTCTATCTAGGCCTTGGGCACCCGTCTGAGGCAATGTGCTTTAGCTGGGAAATTCTGTCAACAATTGTAATAATGTTTCTTTTGGCCCAGATTATTCACAGGCCCACATTTGAACCACATTACTCACAATAAATATATCTGATTCTACATCCGTGTGAGGGATCGATACAGGACTCCTTCACTTCATCACAAAGTTAGCTAACTAGCTTACTAGCTTATTGCAATGATAATAAAAACATTCTTAAATAAAATGAAGCTCTCTCAGCTACATTTTCAGACTAATAATAGTACTGAAACAGACTGAGTGAAAAAGCTTCTTTTTTCAGCTCATGTATGAACTTGCTATATTGTTTTCATTCATGCCAGTTCCACTGTAATGTCTCCTTGGCCGGTGTAAAAGAGATGTCAATCCCTTTGTGACATATGGGTAAATAAAGATTAAATATGAACGAAAAAGTGAAACTATCGATTTGGTGCAGGGTTTATTTCTGAGAGTACACGTACATGTTTGATGTGATAGTGCGTTGCTGTGCCAGGGAGCACCAGCAGGTCTGTGTTTGTGTTGCTCTACGGTTTACTATGTTTTTGATGCTGTGCCAGTCTGTGTGTGTGTGTGTGTGTGTGTGTGTGTGTGTGTGTGTGCCAGTGAATGAGTGCATCCACCTGCTTTTGTGTTATCCGTCTGTTTGCGTGTTCATATGTGCACTGTACATGTTTGGCTGATTGTGCATGTGCCTGCTCGCCTTTGTGCATGTATTTGTGCTTGCCTGGCTTCCTCTGCAAATGTGTGTGTGTGTGTGTGTGTGTGTTCCCCTGGGCTTTCAGGGTAAGCCTCCGTGGCCTTGTGCTCCTCATCAGACTCTGTGTCTGGGGGCATGGCTGTAGGGTGGGCCTCCACCGCGGGGACCCTGGGACCGATGGGGGACAATCACTGCTGCCTCATAGCTGCGAGGAAGGAGACAGACAGAACTGCATGGATAAAAAGAGCAAAAAAAAAAAAGAGAAAAAAAAGCATTTTCACTCCTCTCCATCCTTTTTGCCCTAATCCCTCCTTCCTCTCTGTAAGGATCTGCAAGGAGTTTCACAAGATATCACCTTTCACAAGATTGTGTTTTGTGTGTGTGTGCCTGCCTTATTATATGTGTATTTTACGGGAATCTTCTGTCAACACTTCTTCATCTGCCTGGTCACATGATCTGGGCCTGTCACACAGCGAGGCAGGTTTTCCCTGTGAAAGACCTCCGGAAGGATAAACCTTACCTTCTAAAAATAAAAAAACCCACACAGTATCCCTACATTTATCACTCAAGTATTGACAAGGCTGGGGAGGATAATTTTACACATCGCTGTTACCTGCTGTTGTGCAACTAGTGTGGAAGTAAATGCCTAAAATAGAAATAAATAGGACCAAAGATAATAGATTGAATAGAGGAACAGAGGAATTTATTGCTGCTCCAGGTGTAATATATTACAATGCAACACTGTGCACTGATCCCAACCTAAGTTTAGGCAGATAGGAGCCACTTGTTATGTCTCAGAAAACGACCCAGTGCAATATTTTCTAAATTATCATAGTAAGTTTTTCCATTGATGATTTAAAGAGTGGACATATAATTAATGTACCATGGACAGAGACAAACACAGACCTAAACAGCATTTTGCTTCAAACTGAAGCCAAATTCTCAGTCTGACCTCCTCTTCACTAATCGTTTCTTTGTTATTGTTTATGAACAAATAATCCACGGGCAGTTGTTCTTACTCTCTGGCATGAGAAATGACTGCTGTTGCTAATGATGTTCTATGCAAACAACGTAATAAGACAGGTCAATCAGGCCGGCATGATTTTCTATTAGCTTTGTTTACTCGGTCTGCGAGGACTTCGGGGGCCAGTTTCATCTTAATAACAAAGGATCAGAGTCACTGCTCCGACATTTGTTGCTGAAATCCACAACGTGAGCCAGTGACAAACTCTGAGAAACTGCAGGGAATGTTGCTGCTCTGCTGAGATGAGCCAGAGACGGGCCCGTAGGTTTGAGATAGACTCTGATCTCTACAAACGTCTGGCCAAAAAAAAAAGTGTTGCGAAACATGATAGGCAATAATGTGAATGAGTGAAGCACAGCCCATAAACAATTGTGTTGAAGCCAAATATGTAAAAAGATTGCTTTAGACCTCAGTCTATCACCTGACTGTTTCCATATTCCCTCTCATACCATGACCTCATTCCATTACCTGTCTTCTCCGTGTCTGCGCAGCCTTTTGTTATGTGTTGGATGCAGCATTTGTTGTTGCTCTTTGACTTTTGAAAGTGTTTCAAAAGTAACACAATTACAAAGCGCTGCTCTCTGACACATGACAGATTCAACCGCACACTCATCAGCGCTCCTTCACACCGCACCCTGCCGCCTTCACAATGGATTCCCAACCTCGACCGGTGACTTCACCTGGATCGGATTACCTGCTCCTCTCCTCCAGTGGAAAGAGAAGTAGATTTCACCTTTGACCTCTGAGTTCTGTTGATAGGTGTCACAAACACCAGCGCTAGTTATGTGCTTCTCTTAATCCTTGAGACGAGCACTAAGCAGCGAAACAGGATGAGAGAATTATGCTGATCACACAAATCTGGGAAGTTGCTGCAACGGCACATTCAGAATGATACAACTAAGTGGGATTCAGGGAATTTTAACACCTGGATAAAACATTTGCTATCATTTGCTACGCCTAATGCATGTGTAGTTGGACTAGTGTCATATTTGAGGGGGAATTCAAAAGATCTACACTACGTTTTATTTTACTCCCCTCTCTACCCAAGTTTATGTGTTTGATGTTAATATATCATCAGACTCCCAGAAAAAATCATTGTACATGTCAGTCATATCTATATGGTGAATATGGCCAGCAGCCAATTAGCTTAGCTTAGCATAAAGACTGGAAACAGGGGAAACCAGCTAGTCAGGCTCTGTCCAAACATGACAAAGTCCACCTGCCAGCAAAGTTTTAACCTGTGGTTTTATCTACACATTTTTTTAGCTGACTTCTGTGACTTCGTGGAGTCTCAGTAGGTCGACTAACCTCCAGGAGGTCACTGCATCTGGCAATATAATATATTATAATTTTTACACTTCGCTTTTATACATATTTAACAACAACAAATAACTTGCTACTGTAATAAGTGAGTTTTAGAGGTGCTAGTAGAGCTTGGCTACCTGCCCTCCCCTTGTTGTCAGTCTTTATGCTAAGATAAGACAACCAGCTGCTGGCTGAGGGATTATATTCAACAGACAGATTTGAGATATGAGGATGGTGTCAATCAATCAACAAAAAGTCAAACTGTGGCCTCAAAGCCTGGTTAAATAAATAGGGCTACATTATTACATAGATTTAAGACATCTGCATGTGCGAATGTGAGCAGTATCAGCTTAATATCACTACCACTGCAGTTTTCCACTGAGTGACGCAGCAGGAGTTCCTCCATGGTCTGTCTTGTCAGGGATGAGAGGCAGGAGGGAGTGTGTGGGTGTGTGCACGCATGCATGTGAGTGGGTAGGTAGGGATGGGGTGGTGGGGTGGGGGTGCCGTGGAGGGATCAGTCAGATGGAAAAACTCAAAAGACAAAAGGGTGTGTGCCATGTGCCATAACGGCGACCGCTCATCTGCTTTTCGGATTTTAGAAAAGAGACAGCAGAGACGGAGACAGACAAACCGACAGGAGGAGAGAGAGCGATAGAGAGAGAGAGGGAGAAGGAGGGATGATCAAAAGGATTGCAGCCATAATGATGAATCGTCTGACTGGACGGACGCTGTCTCCATCCAGTTTGCTCTCATCATTGTCAATGCTCGGCTGACAGACACGGCGAGGCGAGCAGGAGATGGACGCCTAGCACTCATACGCTCCTGTCTGCCCACACACACGCTTTTTGACATCACACCAGCGCCTGTCTGCATAAACGCAAAGCTAACATGAAGCTACTGATTGCTAACATACATTTTCCAGTTTTGTTTGGTTTGTTATGTGATTCATTACTGATCCATCATTCCTGAATTGTTTGCATCTTATTTTGTTCTTTTGTTCTTTACTTTTTTTGAAGCTCCCATGAAAATAACAACTTTTTTTTCTTTTTTTTTTTTTTTCCAGACAGGATGGCAGTAACCAGATCCATGTCTGTTGGGATGACACAACACAGTATATTTCACCTGATTCTCAGATTCATGTCAATAGGGATGTGTCCTGGAAATCCCCGTCACAGATCGCCCACACTGTCATGGACACCTGCGGCCACGTCCACAGCCTGTCCCTACTGTCACACACACTTCTGAGAGAAAGCAGTGGCTAAAGGGTTGGAGTAAAATTCCCTGAACTCTTTATCGCTTATTACATAAACTGTATGCTAAATTACATGCAAGACATCACATGGTGGTTGGACACACTCGATCTTCTGTTAAATGAAAAGAGTACAATTCAATGGACAAAAAGACCTTTCAACTTTATAATGCTGACAAATGTTTCTAAACCCCTTGAGCAAGTCCTTAAATACACAAGTCTATGTACAGGATGCCAGTAAAACCGGACTTTGCTCTGCAATACTTCTGTACATGTCGCCAAGTAAAGTATAATATAAGCTGTGTTTTCTTTACTCATGCATTTATGTAGTGTTACATTAAATGAACATGGTATTTTGTAGTGCGTGTGTTACCCCTGGGCCGTGAAATTCATTCAGAACCTGTTGCAAAATGAAAAAAGTGGACATTTGTAAATAGTTTTTAAATTGTTGTGTACTATACATAAAGCACTGAATATTCCATCTTGTTAACTCTGCAGCTTTTAATGCAACTTCTTAATCAGAGAATGCTTATCAGCGACGTGATTTGTGCAGCATGTATGTTTACGACGGTGTTGGAGTTTGAGCCATGGTTGAACTGATTTAAAGAACATGGAGCTTCATGTGCATATTCTAAATAACTATTTTGCACAAATCCAAACTACTGCAGTACTTGATCCTGTATTGTAAACATCAGCGAGTGTTCAGACCAAAAATAGCACTACAGTAAAGAAATGCTGGGGGCTGCGACAGGTAGCAGTGAGCAGATACAACAGTTATGTGTAAAATGCAGGATTTTTCCAAGTCTGCATAGTCACGACAACAATCAACTCTAAAAACCTTCAAAAACACTCCATCACTATTGTGTTTGATTGAGCAGAAATATGTTGTGAACTCCTCACAGTATCCACTCAACCTGCTTGAATTCAGGCTGTTTAACTTCAACAGCTTTCCAAGAAGAGATTTTGCAGTTCTGATAGACACCATCAATAAAGCCTGCTCCCATAATGAAGTGCTGTTTAGCATTAGCCATTCATAGCTTCAAGTGGGAAGCATAACATCCCGTGGGTTGCTTTCACTCTTAAACCACAATAATGGCACTTTCATTTAACCCCTTAATATATGTTAATCCAGGGATGTCAATGGGTTCTCTTAACACTCATGCACAGGGGCCGAGAGGCCGACGAGGAATGAGCTGAGCAGACAGACAAAGGCTGGCTTGAAAGACGGCCCTGATATTTGATTTAATAGGAGAGCCCTCTTTAAAACAAAGGCACATTGTTGGCTCTGTGTGCTATGTTTGGTGTGTGCGTATGTGTGTGTGTGTGTGTGTGTGATGGAGAGGGGATTGCTTGTATGACTGCATGTGTGTGCGAGAGAGGCTGTGAGTTTTATCCACCCACTTGCTGGTCTGCCCAGGCCCTCTGTTTGTTTCACTTCTCATGGCTGGGTTGCCAGTTTGGGAGACTCCATGGCTCAAACCGCCAGCAGAAGGGTTTAAAGATAGGGTGGGAAGAGGGAAAGTGATGAATATTTAGAGCCCATTGAAATGAAAATCCCAGCGGCCCCTGGAGAGCAGGGCTTAGAAGTCATTGCTGAAGGGATCTCCATCTGCTTTAACCTTTCACTTATTCTCTATCTATCTATCTATCTATCTATCTATGCTCTGCAACATGCTAGTATATAACTACGTGTGAGGTGGCAGAGGTCGAATTTACATGTCTGCAGTAACATGCAAATAACATGTCTGCTGTGCATACCTGCATGCAGATCGCTGCATATATAGTTTGTGTGCACGTACATGTGTGCATGTGTGTGTGTGTGTGTGTACGTTTACTGTAGTATATGTCTCATGGAGGCCTGAGTGGTGCCTGGCTTTGACAGAGGCAACCCACAAATCAGGAGTAAATCAGGACCTGGGGGCATGCCGGCTTCACTGAGGGGGAAGTGAGACATATTCACTGAGACCAAATCATCCTCAATCTGGCCTCAGAGAGCCCTGTATACCACTGACCAACAACCAACATCCACCCCACCCACAAACATGGGTTCTCCTCCATCCACTATTCATGCATGCTCTGCAGGAGGTCATAATACATAAGTTGATGTACAAAACACAGACAACAGTGACAGACAATGACATGGACACAAGACTAAAACTGGTTCACGGACTGATCTGGATTAAAAACTACTGTCACCCAGACATGATGAAATGACGAGGAAACAGACGATATAAGAGGCTTTAGATTAACTGTACATTCAAGGAGAAGATCCGCAATTCCCAAACACCTGCAATAATACCTGCTTTCCCTCTAAAGTGTGGAGGTGTTTGCAAGAGCAGCACGGTTGCTTTGGACTGATATCTTTGTTTCTCCTCTCCTAAAAGCGAGTAGACAGACATGATACATACAGGCCTACGGATTGAGTTGTAAAGGATACATTTTGCTTTCAAAAGCAAATGGAGGGATGGATGGGTATGGAGAGACATACTGTGCAGGCTCGCTGCACAGCTTAGCACATGTTTGACTGCCAACTAAACAGGTTCTGCAGCGTCTATCCAGCTGCTTTTGAGCTTTCTTGGCACCGAAGTATCAATGTATCACATCAAAACAATAATAGCCCACATCCTTGGAAGTCCCTCACTTCTCTTTGATGGCGAAATTCAGTGTTTGCTTTCTAAGATCTCATCACAGCCGTAGTTTCACATGAGATGAAATGAAAACTCTCATCTTTTGGAGGCTTTGCACAGCCAGAAAGTGCGAAAAACCTCATTAAGGCTAAAATGGTTTGTCATTAATAAACTTCTTTGTAGATCTGTGGAGAAAGCCAGAAATCATGTCAACGTCGTCAGCAACAAGGCCATGATTATTAATTAATTATTTAATTAATTTACTTGCTATGAAAAGCCATTTGAATAAAATAAGAATGAGACGCATTGTCTCAAAAATAACATTTCCATTTGGGTTGAATGGAAACTCATAACATGTACAGTGTTGGTGTAGCTAATGAGAGAATAAACATTTTAGTTAGATAACAATATTCTGTGTATCGGCTGAGAAGTGAGTCCGTGTTGTGAAAATAAAGCATGAAAAAGATGCTGCTGTCAACATGGCTGCTGGCGGACTTTGATAAGCGCGGATCATTTGAAATGTTGACATGTAGGTAGCGCTCTGATACTAAAGGGCGCAGCATAACTCCTGACGTGGCAGCGCTAGTTTGTCGTTTCAGTTGGGTGTCGGCGGTTTTTCAGGGAGCCAGAGGGCATGTGGCGAATCTGAAGGGGCTTGTGTTTGCCTGCTACTTCTCTGCCAGACTCAGGCCATCCCAGGTCACCGCCACTCCACAACCAATCTGTGTCATCACCACCACGTTCCCCCGCTTTCCTGACAACGTGTTACACCCCCACACCCCAATCCGTCCTCCATCCCTTCCTACCCCCCTTCGCCTCCTTGCTTTTTTAAATCCCCCTCACTTTCTCCTTTCATCCATTCTCTCTCCCTCTTTCATCCTCCTCCTCACCCTGCTTTATTTTTGTAACCCACTCTCTCCAATTCACTGTTTTATTCTCCTCTTAAACCTCTCTTTCTGCAGTGCCTCGTCCCTCTTCCTGTTCTCATTACTCTCCCCTTTTCCTCATGCGCTGGCTACGCTTCCGCTCTCTCCCTTCTCTATCCCTCCCATTCTCCGGCGCTCTCCTCACATCACAAAGTGTTGGATTTTGACATCTGCCTGCAGGAGCAGTGACCCATGAAGTAATTAGAGGAGGAATCTCGCCTTCTCTTTCTCCCTCCCATCCCTCCCCTCCATCTTCTCCGCTCTCAGTCGGCTCTGAGCCGAGGATCATATAAAAAGCTGGTTATGTTTACTCCCTGATCCATCTAATTTCTGTAACGAGGGCCGAGCGGGCCTCATCTCCTTACCGCGCCACGCTTAAGCCAAGGCGTTGGGATGGAGAGGCGCCCCAGGCCCCCGCAGGGCAATGTGGAGCTTCAACCACACCGCTCAGCCACGGAGACGAGACTGGGACCTAACCGGATTAACTCCCAACCAGCACAGGTGGAGGGACCCGGTTTCAAACACGCACACACACACACATGCATCCATGTGCACACAGGGCGAGATGCAACTTTACACCATTTAATGTATCATCAAAAAAGTGCTGGGATGAGACATCTATGTGGGTGTATTTGTTTGTGTGGGTGTTATGTGTGTGCTGCAGAGAAAATAAATAAAAAAGTCAAAACTTCAGCTGCTGCAGTATGAGATGAGAGAACACAATTATGAATTGCTCCGGAGCTTACGGCCACTCCAGTGATAACCCTCAAGTGCTGTGCTATCAAATTGCTAGAGCATAGAAATCAACCCCACCCCCACCCACAATTGAAAATATTTGCCCCTGGATTGCAAATGTAATATGTAGGGTAAGGGTTGATGTATAATGCAACAAAGTGAAGTCTGAAGGCCATTCCAAAACATGACAGGCTGGGATGTCAAATGTTTTGCTGGGCATCATTAGTGTTTTTCCATGTCCTAATTTACAGATTATTCACTTAGAAAAGTCTTGAGGGATTTTGCTGGATAGTTTTTGTCAGTGCGGCTGGTAAATATGGTTCAGTACGCCTCACATGTCAGTCTGCTGCACAGTACAGTACACAGTGTTTAGAAGTGTTTAGAAAAAAAAAGGGAGGGGGGGCAAGGAGGCAAGTTATTGTCAACGCTATTCATGTAACCATAAAATCTACTGTTTTATAACTTAGTTTGTTTTTGGCATCGGCGAGGCCAAACCAGATTCTGCTCCACAAGCAAGAAAACCTCATTCAAAATCACATTTGTGACGATGCAAAATAGTAACAAAAGAGTTCACAGTAAGGTTTCTGTTTTCACTGGACTTTAAAGGACACCATTTCCCACAATCCCAAGCCAACCTGCTCAAAAGTCACCATTTTGGCAGGTTGAGGCCTGTCGAGTAGCGAAAGATACAGAGCTGGCCAAACAGTGGAGATGTTTTGGGACAGAGGCTGAGATTACAGCTAAAAAAGAGAGCATGAGGGGACATCATGGATATGACAAACCATCAGGTAAGATGCCTCTTTATGTTATCAGTCACATTGTATTGATTTCATGCAAGCTTGTATTTTTCTTGTGTGCTAAATAAACAACTGGTAAGACCAGTTGTTTATAATGGCTTGTGTCAGCTAATGTTAGCAGACTTCTGTGTAACTGTTACTGAGTGAGTTCAGTGACTTGATGACTCCTCATTATCCCACAATTGTTGCTCGTGGCTACTTGTTGTCACTTATTGCACGTTATTAATCTCCTTTTTAAATCCTGATAGGAACTTCTGCAGTAGATACTACTGCCATTTAAAATATGGATAGTAGACCACAAAGAGGTGGCTTGCATGCAGAAGATGTCCGGACTTCAGTTTGCTATTTAACAAAATACACAAATGTTGAAGTAATGTTGTCGGAGATGCTCATAGTGACGAAAAGGCCAGTCTTCAAATCTTCAAAATACACTTAACTGCATGAACTGCAAAAAAATAATGCGCTTGGATAAAGTTAATGCTTTTCAGTGAACTTTGGGTGCCAAACAAGCAGCTTACACAAGACCACACTCTGCCAGAGATTGTGTTTTGCAGGCGAGTTTTGTGGAGAACAAGCTAATAGCCTGCTACATCTGAGTGTGAAAACTCCTTCAGGCAATTGGGGAGAGGTTTCAGGACGTGAGACGTAAACAAAAGGAACTGAACCAGCTGATGTGTCTGACAACCCACAACATGAAATCATTGAGCTGCAAAGCAACAACCTACTACTGTGAGCAGAGGTTGTGTATCTGTAGTACTGCTTCTGTTTGACGACTAGCCAAAGAGAAACAGTTCTAACCATGGCATTGAAAGTTTTGTGATATATGTGTTCAGTAATTTAGTATGGCCCTCGAAGGATGTTTTAAAAACTGAAAACCCCTAACCCCGTTCTAGTTTTCGACATCTTTTACTGTAATATAACAAATCTGTCTGCAGAGCCTTACCAATCGCCGACAGTGTCTCCACAAATTGCTATCAATGTGGGTACAAGGTGTTCTGTCTCTGTGGTCCAGAAACAGCTTATGAGGCACTGGCAAAGCTAGCATGAGTGTCTGAGTCTGTCCGTTCCTTTGCCCGTCCCCCTGACAGCTTCAGGCCAAAGACACTGGCCAGAGCAAGGCCACTCTAACCCAATTGGACCATCAATTACTACTGATTAGCCTCAAAGTAGCATCTGTCCCAGGAAGCATTTAACCAATATATTCTCTATAGTGACATACGGCAACAGAATGAACTGTCATATGTCAGTGTGGTTTAATAAGGTTATTACATTTTTGACATGTTCAAAAGCTTGCAATTTGGCTAATGGAATGGCAGACAGAATCCAACAGGGCACCTGGCTGCTGCACTTCTGCATGTCTGTTTTCCATTCAAGCTAAGAAAATATGAAGGAAAATTGAAATAATTTAGAATGATGCTCCCGAAGCAGCAGACGAACATATATGCTTTGGTTTTATGTGCCAGAACAAGCACGCTTTGTTTTTTTCATGTCGTGAGGATGTTGTCAAACGATCAAACGGCAGCTAAACTCGCACAGGGTCGCAATTTCTGCCAGTAAGGACGTGAGAAAAAAAGCAAATAAGACTTCAAGGAATGATAGTTACCCATAGTGCCACCTGAAGAAAAAGTCTGGTCTTTATTGAATAACGAAACTTGCAGTGCCAAATTGTTAGAGTGTATTTACCTCGTAAAGCGGGAGCTGGGAGGATACCCAGGAGAATAGGTGTCAGTCAAGCCTATGGAGTTGGTAAAACAATCTGTCAATGTGATTTTGTGCGCTTGAAAGCATGTGTTTGCGTGCAACTGTGTGTGTGTGTGTGCGTGCATGCATGCAGCTGCGTGTTTGTGTGTGTGTATGCGTGCGTGTGTTGGTAAAACAATCTGTCAGTGTTTTGACAGCCATGTCACACGCCGCGGATCAGTCTCGGGGGATGCTGCGATGAGAACTCCTGATTACCCCTCTATGCATGATTCCTATATTTAACCCCGGCAACCGTGACTTACGTGCGGTACGGATGACTTGCTTCGCGGGGGGAAATTGTTTTGCAGCAGGTGCAGCGGGTCGTACGGGGCATGAAAAAAAAGTTTTTCAAGGTGACACAAGGCACAGTGGTGTAGCAATGAATTCCTTTGCCATCTGTCTATCATTAAGGTAAGTTGTTTGCAAACAGCATCGCTCTGGCACAGAACAGCGAGTAAGTAACTTAGTCAAACAAAAGGTTTCGTGAGATACTGCTGCAAAAATCAAGTGCTGCTTTTCCATTGAGGTTCACACAAAGAGGCTTTGAATAGATATCATCTATATCAATACGCCGAAAAAACATTTTTCACACCTGCATGACGAGCTGCCCAGTATCACCACAGTCTTATTCTATTAGGCAATGAGCAGTTTCCCTGCAGCTATTGGAGGTCAAGTGCCTTGCTCAAGGGTATCTCTTTAGTTACTGTTGAGGGAGGGTAGAGCATTTCTTAACCTACAAGTTGGGAACCGGAATGGGTGCCCTGATGACAACAGCGAAAGTTTTCTTGAGACCAGGACCCACGGCGAGGATAAATTTCTCAAATTTCAGTTACGGCCTGAGAACGAGCCCGATGCAGAGTATTAATGGTTCAGTAGGGGATGCACGCAGTAATATAAACCCTATGTGCTGCAGAGGAAGAAAAAAAACTGGTGGTTTTCTCTTCTGTGTGTTAATGGCAGTGGCAGGGTGACATAACATAACTCTTGATTTATAAGGCTATTTGAAATGCCATCGCTCGCGGGGCTGTACCCATAGAGCAGGCAGGGAGGATCGCTGACAGCTCACTGACTACAGGATGGTGAGACAGAAACGCCTGGTGTGTCTGTCTGTCGAGCTCTCCCTCCTTATCTCCCCGCCGACCATCTTTTGTTCTGTCTCATCTGTTTCGCACAATCTTCTGCACGTCTCTCATCTCGCTCTCCGCGCGCTTGCCTTTTATCCCATTGTGGCGGCGAAGGGTCGTGGCACCGTGGGACTTTCACAGCTCAAACACTCCAAAGCACCCATTAAGTTCAAAAGACACACTGTGCTGGGAACCTTTACACTAGGTGGGAGCTAATACTTTTTGTCACCAAAGTTAAAGCTCTTCAGGAAAAGCAAAATGTGGGCAGCCTAATGGCGATATTCATTTCGCCACCTTCACCCTCCACATCGCTCTGCGCTCGCCTTTCAGCTACAGGCCCATTTTTTGGAAATTTTGAAAATTTAAGCCTGGCATTAGGATGATTGACTGTGACATGTTCATGCAGTATAATTTGGGTATTGTTAGCTGAATGCTCCAAGTAATGGCTGAAATGAGGGTGGGGTGTCGGTGCAGGTTGAGGTCAAGACCCAGAGGTGTGTGCAGGTATGACAGTAATGTATTTAGAGACACACACACACCTGTTTAGCCCCCAGGACTAAAACGTAGTGAAGACAAGAGTGAAAGCAATCCTTTAAGAGCATTTCAAACGCTCTGTAATCATCATTGTTTGTGTCAGTGTTGGTGTGTGTACCTGTAAACGAAATTGTGCGTGCACACGTATTTCCACAGAAAGCTGGTGAAAGCACGGACGGCGCGGAGGGGAGGGGGGGCGTTTAAAGGGGCAACACGTGAGAAATCGCACTGTGAGACGCCAAATCTCTGAAGCAGCTAAGACAAAAAGTCCAGGTGGGGTCAGCCATTGTCATGCACATAAGTGAACGTATACGATAGCTGTTTGTAAGCATGTTCACGTTACCAAAGACGTTTTTTGGAAGCCAACAGCTGTAACGTGATCACTGGAAAATAGTAGCGAGCACAATGCGAGGCACAAGCAGGTTCGACTGGGTGGGAGCTAAAGCGGCTGCGGTGCTCGGTGGGGGAATTCCTGAATGAAAACAAATCCCTACACTGTCAAACAGGCTCGGGTGTTTGTGTATTTAGGTATGTTTGAAGAATGTTGCCACTGTACACTGTCACTGCTGACAGGGAAACTGAACGCCGCATTAAACAGCAAGGGAATATTGGTGAAGGAAAACAGATAGGGGTATCATTGCATTAGGAATGTGGCTACTGAAAGAAAACCACGAGAGCGCTTTAAAATGACACTGATTCACTGCGGCTCTTTAATTTCTGACACCGCATCACTTAGTCAGCTAAGGGGGGTGTCAGGTGGTCCGCATGCTGCCTGCGGCCTTCCAGGTCGCTTCTGTGGAAGCTCAAAAGTAACCTTTAGAGGTATTCACAGAGTCTTTCAAGATTCTGCCAAAACTTAACTCACGGATCAGTTTTTGATGCACGAACACAGTGAAAATGCCCGGGCCAAAGACTCTGGTTAAAGTAGCGACCTGTGGGAAAAGAGAGTGTGTTGCCTGTAACTGTGACTCATGCAGTCTGCCATTTCTGTGGTTAGCGTAAATGCTCTGACCCCGGCATCAGTCACCATCAGCCCACAGACAGACTCTCGTTTCACCGTCTGAGGAATTTACCAGCCTATTCAATGCCCGAGCTGCTGTAAGACTATACGCCAGTAGTCCAAATCAACAGCAATTCTGAACGATCTCAATAAATGCGGGCTGTCGATGAAAAATCTGTTTTCGTTAAAGGCGCATAGGTGTGCCACATTCTTAGGCTTTAGTCCTTGTAACGTTGTCCCTGTCCGGGCTGACTATTTAATTACTGTTTAAACTGGAAGCCACAGCCAAATCACAGTGATGAAAACAAATCCCTGCACAGCCAAACATCGCTGGACTTTAAAACTGTGTCGCATCGCTAAACATTCTGTTAAGGAATTAAGAGGAGTAAGTGCAAACAAAACACATCCTGGGTAAATATGGTGAGTCCGTGCCAGTCGCTGGCAACATTTTCGGCTGTGCCGTGAGTCACTGCAGTCTGGGAGGTCATGTTTCAGCTGGATTAGCAGTTACCTCATGAACGTCTGTTCTCCCAGTGATTAAGACCTTCAGCTTTTGACTTTGTGGACTTAACGAAACCTACCCTCGTGATGAACATGAATTTACACCTTTAAATCTCTTTCTTTGTCTTTGTGTGTTTATGAAGGAACACTACAATGACACAGCCAAATCCATAGGAACCCAAATAACATCTGAGCTCGTGGCGCTCTTAAATCTTCTTGTATCCGAACATCTCTCCCCCTTCACTTTTTCTTTAAACACACGGCCCTGTTATCACCCTTGCTTCCTCTTCCCTCCTTCCCACTCCCTCCTTTATTTTTCAAAGCATGAGAACGGGGCCGGGGCGATTAAGGAATCCTAGCCCTGGCTAATCACCCCGGACTGGAGCACTTCCGCTGCGCTGATTACCGAGGAAACCATTAAGGAGAAGAAAGTGGCTGGATCTTTCATCCTGGTCGGCCGGGCTCAGGGGAGGTCAGAGAGGGGTGTGTTTGATAGGCCATTTACCCTTCCTGTTCTTATTATTCCAGCATTTCCTCTATCTGGACTCGACACGACTGCAGCAAGCGGACCCCGGGCCCGTCTTGCCCTCCCTCCCAGAGGGCTGTAATCATTGCCATACTGGTGTCCTGGACTCACTGGTACGTATGCATGACACAACGCTGATTCACAAAATCGCGCACATGTAAATGCACGCACGCACCCCTCGTCACATGTTCCGCTCACTTTCACACCCTCACACACACACACACAAACATTATACTGGAACCTCAGTTCACTACAGCTCCCCGCCCCCCCTTCCATCAATACAAGGTCTAGTTGAGCAGCACTGACCCTGGAAGAAACAGGGTACACACACGTACAAGTAGCGCCCCTTCCTCCCTCATTTTCCACCCCCTTCCCAAAAAACAAAACCAGCGTATTTGTGCGCACCAGGGCCTCATGGGTACTGTCACAGATGGTGCTAATGACGTGTGCCCCAGCAGAGGCAGCGCCCTCGTTCTCGCTAGACTGGTGACATATGCTCAGTCGCAGGGCCATCAGCGGAGCACGGCGGCCCCCAGTGTCCGAGAGACACCCCCGTAACCCCTCTACCACGGCGACACAATGACAGAGACAGACCCTAAACAAACAGAGAGCCCGGCTCTGCCTCCTTCTCTCTCTTCATTGTATTTCAATCTGTTTCTTTCTCAGTCCCCCCCCTCCCACTGCCTGTTTCTGTCTCTCCCTGTTACTTCTCCCTCCCCTATGTTGTTCATCCCTCCTCTGCCTTTTCCCCTAATGTCCCCACTGAGCCTGACTTGATGGATGACCCTTTGCTTTGGCGATTAGGGTCCCCGTGGGGGCCCCTTCCCTCCTCTGTAGGAATCTGGGTATGGCGGAGTGACAGAGCAAGTTCAGGCCGCCGCCTGCCTCTGAGTGTAAGCATGTGCACTGCAGATATCAGGGGGATTTGTATAGAAGGGTGACAGGACGTATCAGCCGAGTGGATCTCATGGTTGGTAATGGGCGAAGCACTAGCTCGTCTCTGTGTCCTGTGGTCTCCCCCTCCACTCAAGCCCATATTGTCGCAGAGGGACTGAGATGAAACCAGATGTGCTGCCGTGTTCTGATTTTAGTTCACCTCCAGGCTTTACAGATGTTGTATCTACTAAAAAGTTATGTTAAATAAAAATAAAAAATGAAAATTCAAAATTAGATGATTAAATTCGGCACTAAATTACATAATCGCTGATGATTTTCTGGGTAATTTTCAAGCATTTCAATACGGTATATTGTTACAGTATCCAAAGGTGACACCAATGCACTGACACCTAAACAAAAAGCCCCAGAATAGGGGAATTCCTTGAACATGAGGGCAACCAAAAAGGCTATTGGCTGTCATTATCCCTGTAACCCAACCTCCTCAGTATTACTGTAACGCCACACTGATGCACCATGGGTATGAATAAACCTCCAGAGACGTTTTGTGCTGTACAGTGATGCCACACCGGCCTTTTGTGCAACAACATTCCTTCAAAAAGTTGTAAAAATGCTCAAAGGTAGCTGTGGACAAATTACCAAATTACACCGGAGCCTCTGGGGAGCACAATGTGGAACCAGTCGAAAGTGTTGGAGGAAAAACACTGTGTCATGTTTCTGTAACCAAGAAGATGTAACCATAGACGCCTTTTGTTCGAGATAAAGCAGAAGGCCAGTTGTCTCACCATTAGTTTAGAGGGGATGTTTAGCTGATGAGCTCATGCAGAGATTCACTTTTCCATGTAAATGGATTAGCCATAGGACGGGCGCTGTAATTCTAACTCAGCAATAATAGAAAAACATGAATGTTAGAATATGAGTGCACGGTAAGCAATGTTTGCAAAAGGTTTGGAGGGGAATTATCAGCATTGATACTTGTTCGTTTAGTCTCAGTTGCCTAAATTATTTATTGTTAGCTCTGCATTTTCAAAGTGCCTTGCCTTTGGTCTCCCAGCACAGTTACACTGACAAGAAACAAAATGTGACCTATTGTAAGAATGGCAGTCTGCGCTCAACAACAAACAACAAATGAGTGGCATTTGGAAATCAATTCATTTATCTGAGAAATTGCAGATCTGATGAATTTATGGATGAACTTAGAAAGCTGAAACATCCACTGGATCGCTTCTTTTGTAATTGGCAAACAGAGGAATTAGACTTTTGACTATGGGACATGTGCTCCTATCGGGACTTAATAAATATGCAATCTAAAGCACATGGACGGCCGGGACTTGGTGCTTCCAGAGGACTTTTTTTCTCTCTAGCTTTGTTGTTCTGTCATTAGTATTTGTGTTTACTTCAGACTAAAAAGACAGGGTTTACTCACAGCACAACAAATTAAGAGGGCGAAAAAAAGAAATGGCATGTTCGTCAGAAATCTAGCTCCAGCACATTTAGACACATTTATACATAGATTTCTTTATACGTAATTATCCAAACAATCCACATCAATCATGATATTGAAACACAAACAGAAATGAAGGGGTTAAAATATGCCTTTTCAGTCAGTGCCAAGTAGCCTGGTCCTTTATTTAGCCTGCAGCATGGTAATATGAGAGAAAACTGAAAATACATACAGCATTACTTAAGCAGCTCCTGCCACTGTTGAGGTGTGACTCAGTGGAAAAGACTTTGGACTGCTTGCTGACCAACATTTGTGATTTAAAAACACCTCATGAAGATACTACACAAATCCTTATTATTGACCCTCTGTGACTATAATGACCATAGAACAGTGGGAGAAGTATTCAGATCTCTTACTTAAGAGGACCACAATGTAAAAATAAAGTAAAGTAGGATTCACTGTGCAGAAAAATGGCCCTCCACTGACACAGATTGTTTAATAATACATGAATAGATTATTAACACTGTGAGTAGCATTTTACTGTTGCAGCTAGTTGAGGTGGAGCTAGTTCATGTGCAGGTAGGTAGTTCAGTCCCCTAAAGGTCAGGCCAAAGTGTCAAAGGATAAATCTGAGGTGGCGTGGTGTTGTTATTGGGGTAGGAAAAAAGAAAAGAACAACTTCAAGCTACACAAATTTATATCATTTTTTAAACTTTTGTCAAAACTTTTGTCTCTTGAGTGGAATTGCTTTTTTGTTAAGCCAAAAAGGTTCAAACCACTGATTTAATCTTGACGATACAGTTTAGAAGCTTATCATAGGTGTTTAAGATGTATAAAGTAGCAGAAAATAAAAAATATAGAAATACTCAAGTAAAGCACAAGGACCTCAAAGTTGTTCCTAAGTGCAGTGCTTGAGTAAATGTACTGACACTGAATGAATGCCATCACCATTACTGCTATAGACAACAACAGTCGAGCGTTCTGTAATGGAAAATTAGATGCAGATACTGTACAGTGTTCCATTACCTTGGAAAATAAAACCTTAGAGTTTTAATTCAACCATTGTAAAAGGAAAAACATGTCCACAACAAGGGCAATGTCAGTTAACTAAGACAAGAAACTCCCTTGGCATTTCACCTGCTGCCGTGAAGACATATTTGATTTCATTTTCATGCCAAACAAAGAAGTATCAGATTCTGAATGTTTGCGTGCTCGTGTTTACAAGCACGGAAAATTCAAATTCCCAATCTGCAAAAAATTAATGAAGAGGGGAGGGAAAAAAAAGCCATCAAAATTCTGCTGGCAGTAAAAAAATACTGCCCTGGTGGTCTTAACCGGCCATCATTTTCTTGCTTAAGAGTAATGGACACCATGTGAGGAACCCCTGGTCCCACAGACAAAGCAGCGTGCTGAATGAAAAAGAGGAAAGAAGAGGTAGCGTATTTATGTTTCTCAAAGAGCCGACATCCGGAGATAATCTACTGTATCCTTAGATAATCTTTAGTATCTTAAACGCACCGGCTCAGCTGTAATTAATGGCAGGGAAGCTATGACATGGCAACCCAGGGACGTTTGTCCTATCACTGCAGCCTGTAAGTCACAGCTTCTGCTTCTCATTTAAAGCTGCTGCAGTGGAGACGCATCGGCAGGAAATGTTCACTGGCGACACCTTGTTATATATGTTTTTTTTACCATTTTTTCTTTGTTTTCATTTTGTTTAGGTTTGTTTTTATTTATCTAGATTTTATTTTCAGCAAATGTTTTTCTCATGATGGAAGCCTGAGTCCTAATTTCTCCTGACCTGAACTTTAACAAAGCTGCGCTGGCTTATGGTAGTTATGATGGGCCCTAGTGGACACGAGTTATGAAGCACACATATACCGTCTCATCATGTGATCAAATAGAGACTTGACACTGGACAACATCAACTAACATATGGCCTAGAATCATCACTTATTATTTATGTAATTAGTTTTGAACAGTTTATTTTATAGTTTTTATTGTTTATGTAGAATAAGCCTAGAATTTTGCAACAATTTTACAATCTTCTTTTTCCAGTATAATCTTCTTTTTTTTACATTTTAATGTGAATTCTTCCTTGAACACAGGCACATTTCACTCACTTTTCAATGGCAAGGGCCCGTTTTATACTGTTGGAGGGTCTACTCTCTCTACGGCCCCCCACCCCAGGGACCCCAGTGCAACCGCACTGCCTGCACTCTCTATATTCACGCCCCTGTACTGTAGCCAAAACTAAAATGTTATCCTAAAACTTTTAGCTTGAAATACCACTTTAACGAGGTATGTAACTGGCATTACTGCACATTACATGCATTATTTTTTCTGTCTTCTATCTTTTCCTAATTTGATGTTTTTTAATAATAATAATAATAATAATAATCTACGCATTTCTTTCTTCCCTAGACAAAAAAGAAAAAACTAACTTGAAACTCTTAATAACGATATGACGATTCAAAGGACATTAAATAAGAACAGCAATCAAATATGCTGACAGAAAATTAACCCAAAGACCAGCAGCCTTTTCATGTCGACTTACAAAGCAGGGGAGTCTTCTAACCCTTAACCAACCATATTACTACTCCAGTATCTCAATCCCTCAATTATTCAATAGCTAAAGACGTTATGATTCATCCCCTCAACTGTCAGCATCACCGTCTGTAACAATAACAATACAAAGGACACAGCAATACTCAAAGCTTTTTTCCTTTTCCTTCTGTTTAATATAAATTGTTGTAGTCTATTATCAGACTATTAGGACACCTGTTTCTTTATGATGTTGCATCATAACCAAAATGTCCTGGACTGATGAGTCACAGTATGCGATCATGTCTCTGATAACAATCTGATGCACAAATATGCCGGTTTCTGCTCTCACACGTGCTATAAAACTTTAAGAACACACGAGGCAGGCAGGTAGATTCGGCCTGTCAGCTGGATGAGTGTACGTTCACCCCACACCGTGAGACGTGTGGGAACGCTCCACCGCAGCCGCAGCAGCCCTCTGTCATGCCGGCTCCAGTGTCTGGCCTTGTCATTTTTCACCTCGCCGCCGACACCGCCGTGGAAGGAGAGAGGATGTGTGTGTTTGTGTGAAAAGCACACCTGGCAAAAGAAGGAGACCTATAACCCCACCCCTCCACCAACCGACCTCAACCCCTCCCCCTCCCCCGTCTCCCTCCTCACCTCCTCCTTCTCCGCCCTCCATCCCACCTTCTTCCCTTCCCTCCCTCCCGGGCCCCCGAGGGCAGAGATGGATCTGTGTCTGGGGCTGGTGATGTCACTTTTGGCAACCTGAGGTTTCAGAGTTCAGAGGAGTGAACTGGAGGAACTATCTCACTTTGTTTACAATGCGCGCAGACTCTGGTATATGCATGTGAAAGTTGAAACAGTTTCTGTATACAGGTCAGGTATTGTATACAGCTTGTGGTCTAGTCCTTTTATCATTTGCTTTGTCATCAAATTTATGCAATTTCAGTGGTAGAAGGGTTTTTTTTGTACCTCTCAAAGAAAAAGTTTGCAGCCCTTCAGTTTTTAGAGGGGTTTCTTTTCTTGATTTACAGAGGGGATGATGAGAGGAGCATAGTGGAAAAAATACAGGCAAACAAAACTTAATGGAGACCAGGAAGGACATGTGTTTCCAGAGGTGGGGATTAAACAATTGTGAATCAGACCTGCCAGTCTGGCCAAAATTTCACTATAAGAGCCAGAATAGAACAAATATGGCTTATAAAGTCAAATCAAATTGCACGGGGATATTTAAAAGGTCAAAGGTCATCAGATTATTTTTTTAAAAAGAGGAAAAATGATAGATTTCCGATAGAGGTTGAAAATCAAGCAGGGAGAGCAATGTTGATAGTTAATCAGTTCAAGATATCTCAAATGTGCACCCTCCCTGTGAGGAGTTCCTAAGAGATACCTTATGTGGTTTACATGTGCACTGCCTGTATGTAAACACATACATCAGGACATACAGCCTCACAATGCCCAAGACGCTTCATGTGGCCGGATTCATTTTTTGAGGATTTAGGCCTTGTGTTCTGCACAGTCGAGCGAAGACACGCACGAGCAGGCAGCCGAGCACATGTCATGGAAGTCAGTCTGGATGAAAAGACTTGTCTCTCTTTCCTCAGTCAACTCGTCACATACTGTGCAGTCATGCTGCAGAAGTTTACGGATTTTAAAAGGCTTGACATTGTCCCATCAATTACAGGACACTGATGTCATGGGCCTATCTGAGTCTCGGAGAATACTTTCAATATATGCAGTCAAAGTCAGAGCAGTCAAAACATATTCCAAGCACATCTTTGACGCCCTCACTTTTTCCATAGAACTGTCAGCAGCTCTCCTAGACATGGACGTATCAGCATTTGTGTGTGTGTGTGTGTGTGTGTGTGTGTGTGTGTGTGTGTGTGTGTGTGTGAGAGAGAGAGAGAGAGACAGGCCGAGTGCGCATGTGCCTGTGTGTGCACACACGGTGATTAACACTCCCTTCCCAATGTCAGATGAAAGCATGAAAAATGGTTTGGAGTCCAAAAAGAAAAAAAAAAGGGCGTCTCCCTCGCCAGTTGTAGCTTCAGTTATCTGATCAATACCATGCAATTACAGAGATTTATGTCGCCCAGCATTCCAGGGCGAGTTCGTCTCACAGCCACCTGTGGAAATATGATCTGTTTTTAACTCATCTCACGCCGGGAGAGAGGTGAGGTGAGCTGCAGCAGTCGGTTTCCACTATAAATACATCTAACCGCACTGATCCTGCAGGAAATAGCGAGAACAGAGCCTCTTTAGAGTCTGCCAACCAGCACGCATTCCCAAAACAACATATCATTATGGTTTGATTGATAGGATGTGAATGTGCTTTCTGTTTGGGTCAGGTTCGACGGGTATCTCAAAAGCCATTATTTCAAGTGTGACTCAAGTGTTCAGGATGAAAAGGGTCTGGAAACCAAGCTGTCCTTCAGGTCATCTTCAGATTTTGAAACAATTTCAAATGCTGACAGTAAACAAAACCTAAGTGTATTTTGACACTAATATTCAGGCACACACATTGTAAGAGGCCTCGCTCTTATGCCTGCCTAAAATTCTTTAGAACTCTTTGCTTTAAAAATACAGCTGAATGCTTAAAGGTGTATTCATGCAATTTAATAATAAAGTCAGGGTGCTTGAAAGAGACGGAGTTACAAAGAATGGTCAAAGTAAGGCGAAAAGAGGCCGAGATATTCAGACTTTTTGGTCAAAATGCTTGGTTCAGTTTTTCCAATAATACAATTCAATGGAGTCTTTTCCTGGCTTGTCTTTGAAACAACCTGTCCAAAGTTTGAAATGCAGGCGTTCTCTTATTCTGTTATTATCAGAATTGTTTTCTTTTTTGAAGACATCACACACAGGCTTTCGCAGGCTGAGTAGCACTTCCCATGAGGAGCAAGCTGATCCTTATTTATAAATGCATCTTGCATCACAGATGGGTTCCACTATACAGTCTAAAATGCATGCAGTGTTCTGAACAGCTCGTGGTATTCTGAGGATGAATGTTGTGTCTGGTCAGTCCTGATGTCCCCTGCGCTCCTGTTTTAAGGCTCACCCGCCGAGGCGCTCCTTGCTCCATATGTAGCAAAAGTGATTCTGGTTCCAGTATATGGGCTCTGTAGGATACCACATGCTTGTGAAGCTCTGATTCAGAGATCTAGCTGTGAGGGCCTCTAACACTCCCAGGCCCAATGAAAGATGGAGTGATGTCCATTTTAACATTTCTATCATCGTCCCTTATGTTCTCCTTCACTGACTTCGCTCAGTTTCTTCTTTTTACGTGATCTTTCTTTCTTTCCTTCCATCCTTCACAATAGCGACCCACATAGTGTTCTGAACACAGTTTCACAGCAGCGTGATCGAGGAAAAAATCTGGCGACGCATAGCATCCTAGCTCCCACGCAGTGAGTCTAAAATGCATTGTTTTGCTCAAATATACGGCTAGTAATTCAGTCCAGATAGGTCCTGTCAAAGCAGGTTAGCTGTGTAATTACCTGAAGTGCTCAAATTTGATCAGATTCATTTGCAAAAGGTCAAAGCATCAGACTTTGCTTTGTTCCGAGGGGAATTGCGGCCAGAGTAGTTTTACTTCCAGTGGACAAAGTGATCTGTCAAGCCTTTAAAGAGGCTATCTCCACAGCAATAAAACATAACCTTCAGTCTCACAGAGAAGAGGGTTTTTCACCTGTTTTTATCCCCGCCTCAAACTGAATTACACTGAACAGGCCACCAAATCCAAAGAAGGTCGGCAGGTCCTTCACCAAATTTGGTAATTTTTTCTTATTTGGTGAGTATCGTGTGTTTATTCTGTTTATTCTGTTTATCTGTTTCAATGGGTTTTCTGCCATGCCTGAAGAAAAATGTCTTAGAGAAACACGCTGACCTGAAGCCTGTTTCAGATCTCGTAAGTGGAAAATTTCACCGTAATAAATTACTGCTGACACACTAAAAGGCTTTGTGGATCTGTCATATTCAAACACTTCATCAGACAATGGCATCCGTACATGATGACACAGCTTAGGTCAAACCATTCCAGACCTGGTAACTGTATCTCTTATTTTCTCTCCCCACAGAGCTTCTTAACTGGATTTACTGCAATGTGATACAGGAGCAAGTATTGAGCATGGAGACGGTCGTTTGTGGTGTGTGCGCGCTTGCTTGCAAGTGTGTCCGTCATATACGTATATGTATATGCGTGTGGTGCCGTGTTTGTGTTTGCACAAGTGTATTTGTGCATGTGTATCTGTGTGTGCATGTGTACGTGCATATGTGGACACACTGGTGTGTTTGGGTAAGAGATCAGATGTTAGTCTGGTCCATCTCTGGGATGTTGGAGGAGCAGAGGACGCTGGGATATGCCCGGCCCGAGGGGATCCTCTTGTGTGCTGAATGGAATTGAGGAATGCCACCATAGACAAACACGCTGCAAGCTATGAAACAACCGCCATACAACTGAAATCAACACTGTGCGTCCCTGCTATCCGACACAAAGGAGAAGTCAATCCAAGAAACTAAAGGAGAGAGAGCAGGAGAAAGAGAAGGAAAGAGAAGAAAAACAAACATTACAAGGGTGCCTCAGCATAGCCCAAAGGAGTTTCAATGTAATGTCACAGCAATGCTTAATATGGAGCACAGCATGTAACGAGTTGATGTAATAATAACATGTGCATTTCTTTTTTGTTAATTATTTAACAATATCTATCCATAGCCTTACAAGACGCATGTGTCAAGCCCATATCACTGCCATGCAAGCTAGAAACCCATGTCATGTCGTTTGAAAATATTCCTTCAAATGCTCATGAAGCTGCAGAAGGCAAGAAACCTTGGGGTGTACCTACATTCGCCTCCACCCTCTCGTCTCTTACATCCAACCTTTTTTTTTTTTCATTTACATGCAGTTACATAATGAAACCTGATAAGAGATGAGACAAAACTAGCCGTGTTGTTCGGTAACTGCAGGTGTAAAGGGTAGAAAGATATTTCCTCCCTCCTGGGAAAGAGAGTGTCCAGGGCACACGCATAAAGATTATGGTTTTTCACGTATGTACTGTATATATATGGGTTGGCTGCAGCCCAGTTGGTAGGGCATGTTGGCCATTTATCACAAGTTTGGTGATTAAAGACACAAATGAGTCACATTTGTTGATTGTAAACAACAACATTCAAAGATGGCCCCTCCTCCGTGGCTCAACTGCTCCTCTTGTCGGCTCCACCGACAACAGCATGCTGTTATTGACTGGGGGCTACGCACGCACTGCCTAAAGGTTAGCGCCCAGAAACGTCAACCACAGCAAAATAAGACAATATTGACAGATTGCAGGGTCTCTGCAGACACACACACCACCACACACTTCTAGTGGGTCATAAGTGATGAGTGAGAAGGGTTATTTTTGTCCATCTATACATTGTTTTCACGTTAATCCTACTCATTCTGACTTCAAGGTTCATCATTACATCCAAAATGTGTCGACATCTTGTAGGCAACATTACTGTTTAAATTGATTTTTGGAGTAATTTCTGATGCATGTTTAATATTTCATGTTTCTTGTCTTCTGTGCGCGATGAAAGGCCCGAGAACTCCAAAAGCCCTTGAATTATTCCACAAAGAAGGTCTGTGCAACAGAAAACGGCTCATGGACTTGTTGCACACATAGAAAGCAAAGCCCTCGTATAATAGCACTGGAAGATCTCTCTGGTTTGGGGTCTTCTTCCACGTTGTTTGCCATGTTTGCTTTGTGTAGGACACCCACAATTCAAAAAGCTTCCTGCTCAGTAGGGGGTTTATGAGGTGAGGGAGCTTTTTCTTTTCCGCATTCAGGCACATAGCATTACCGCACTCGTGCATCTTGGATCCACAGCATCAACTAACAATTGTTACATGTGTAGTTTCTAATAATTCGGGTGTGCTTGGCAGGATATTAAGCAGGCTTACGGGTATGTGAGACTAAACGATTTTAAGTCGTGTGGTGATAGAAGGCGTGCATGTGTGCGGGAATGTAATTGATTTATTTATTTTATGACAAGGATGCAAAGCAAGTGTGAGATTTGCTACTGTAATGCGGCTTCGCAGAGAGACAGGGAGCCATTGTGGGATGAAGGTGGGGGGAAGGTAGCTTCTCATATGTGGCGGGCGCTCGCAATCCTTCCAAACCTTCCAAGAACGTTGATAAGCAGATCCCTGAAATGAAATCTTCCCCAGCACCCGGCTGGATCTGCCCCTAATCGTTTTATTTACAGTCACTGTAAAAGACGCCTCCCTTTTAATGGCGCTGTGAAATAATAGGCAGCCGAGGAACAATCGGTACAGTCCTAAGCGCATTCCCCCCTTCCATTTTCACATTAGACTAATCGAGGCGAAGGGAAGGATATAAAGACATCAGTTGTATGAAATGAGTGTAATTGGAGAATAATGTAGTTAGTTTGCTCTAATCTTCTGCATAATATTAAAATGTTCTCAATGCACCCCAGCTGCAAGCAATCACTCCGCTCTGAGGAACCTGGGCGACGACGTTTGGAGTGAGGAAGGACTGTGTGAGTGTGAGATTGAGGAAGAGATACATACATAAGAGAGCAGGAAAAGGAAAGCGGGAGAAGCAACTGGGCGCTTCAGTGGGAAGTCCAAGAAAGTGTCTACGAGGGCCTTCGCCTGGATAAACCGAGCCTTCCTCTATCTTTTTCCTGTCATGGAAAAGCAATCCTTGCACCCCGCTGCTGGCTGGCTAATTTGTACTGGGGGCTTGTTGGTTGCCAAGACTGGTTATGGTGTTGTTGAAATCAGGAACAGTAGGGACCAAAACTGTCAGCATGGGTTTCAGAGGTTCATTTTCTCCATGCTGAGTACAGCCTGGTACAGCCTGCCTGTTTTTTTTCCTGCCAAAAACCATCCTGCTGTACACCAGTTTACAATGGAACCAAAATGTTCTGAGCACTTCTGAGAATTAACAAGTTTCCTCAGTGACTCGGGTAGAAACGACTTGCTTTGTGTGCACAGAGACCAGAAATGATTAAAGATCTACTCCAGGTGTGAAAACATCTTTGGCCACATGTATTAAATTTTGTGCAACTTTAATGGCCTTGAGATTGGAAATTGAGAGGTCATCAGTCACTCGGTTGAATGTGGTCTCTTATACCTGCTCAGTTTTTAAAAATGACCGCTGCCTCCTCAAACGCCCCCGACGGCGAGCCAAAGGGGCCAAATGAAGTTCTGATCATCCCTCTCTTTACAATTAGGACTGTGGAGAAGTTGTAGCGTGAGCAGTCGCAGCAGTAGCCTCGCAGTGGAATTAAGGGTGAGGTTCATTAGTCCCCCTTTGGCTTAGCCTTGTCTGTGATTTCAAGAAAAAAAAAAAAAAAAAAAAAAAACTCGCTCTGAGGCGGCTCTTTAACTGGCGTTATTGTGCAAGAAAATTGTCATTAGACGGTGGAACAAATAACCTCGAAACGTCATGGGTGTCTTCGCTAGGGATCTAAAACAACAACAAAGCATTAATCAAATTAAAAGGAAGCCTTGTTATGCGATTTCAATTTAATTTCCACAACCAAGCCCTCTATTTAGTGTTTGACAAAACCTAAAAAAGGGCAAGTCACAGTGTAGGGGCTCAGTAACAGTTTTATATTAGTGAAGAATTATCAATCCTTTAAGCTAATTTGGATAAGTTGGGGAGCCATAAAGTGGGCTATGAAAATGGAGTAGTCTATTTGTTAAGCTCCCACCCCCTTCCACACTCTTTTTATGCCACCGGGGCACTAATGCACTTTTGTTTTCCCTTGTTGATCATCTGCTATTTAAGGCATATTAAATCCAGCAAATTAATATAAATCTATGGAAGCTATTAGTGATTTCCGCCCCATATCAGGCACCCACGCAGGCCTGCCTGTGAGGCCTTGAGTAGGTCCTAACTAATAATCACAGAGACATAAAGCCCTGCCGTCAGCTCTCTTTTTTACACTGTTGTTTCAACTTTAAGACCTCACCCAGTTTCCTTACGCTCTCTCCTCCTCTCCTATTGTCCGTTCTATTCTGTTTCTCCTCAGACCTTCCTCTGTCGTCTCTTCTCCCCTTTCTCCCAAATCCTCTCCTCTCTGTTCCTCATAGCCAAGCAGTTTAGGCAAGTGCCATATGCCCTGATTAAAGCTAGCGGCAGGCCAAGGAGCACAGGGAGGCTGTTTTGTCATTAGCCCCTCGCGCGGCTGAGGTGGAAACTCATTTAGCCCCATGCTGGACCTTCATTATGATAGACTTGTATCAGATGGCATCTCTGGCTGGGATCTCTGGCTCCTGGCTAACGGATGGGGAGATGCTGTGGCTTCGGCCCCTCTCCAGCCCCAGCAGGGAAAGAGAAAGGACTTTAAATGGGGATAAGGCTGGAGGAGAATGGTTGTGGCTGGGTAATAGGAAGCGAATGGGGATGGAGGCAGGGAAGAGTGGCTGAGAGTGGTGCAGGGGGAGAGGAACAGGTCGAGCCTGGGGTTAAAGGCCTCAAGGTGGGCCTGGAAAAGGTTGAGACAGGAAGAAAAGATTAAGGATAAGAGACTTTTGTTGTTGCTTTGAGTCTTGTTAAAGGCACTCTACACTAACAGCTGCTGACCGCTGTATTCATTATTTGGGTACAGAGCTGGGTGACAGGGACGTCCAGGAAGACTGAGGCGAGAATCCTGGGTTAAGGCGATGAAGAGGATTGTGAAAAGATTGGGTTGGAAAAGAGAAATGAAGTCGAGGCTACAGGTCCATAACTGGTAGAACGTGCATCAGAGTGCCTGCAGGGTTATTAATTAACTCACAAGTTACCGTTCGTACCATTTTATGGTCTACTGGCACAGACAGTAGCTCAGAATAACTAAAGCTTGTATCAACCAAGAATATCAAACTGAAAATAGATGCTTGTGTTTGATTTATAAACAATTCAATGTGCACTGACTTTAAACAAGGGCCTAAAACTTTTTTGCATGGTGCCCCCTCTTCTTTGTTTGTCCACGACTCTAAACCGAGTTTCTGTTCTTGTGGGTGCAGCTCCTCTCTGTGCCTGTTCAGCCATGATGGATACGAGCTAGTTCTTCCTCTGTTCTGCAGGGAAATGCTGAGGCTGCTTAGAATAGTAGACATGAGTGTGTCTCATGCTAAAATCACAATTGTGCTTTAGAAAGAAGTAATCACACAAAAAAAAGACATCTCTTTGTAGTTATACAGACTTTTGTGTTTTTACTGCATTGACTCACAGAGCTTAGATTATTACTGCCCTCCTGTATGAAGGTATGGTGGAGTCTAATGGCATTTGAATGGGAGGAGGCTGGAGGAGAGACATAAGGTGGGGAGGTGTTGAGAGGCTGATGTTGGTTCTGCAGCAGAGGAGGGAGCTGAGGCTGTATGGAAAGAAAAGATACAGGCCTCAGGGTCCTTGTTCAGGGTTACTAACATGGTTTGGTGTGAAGACAGAGAGGTATGGGGTGGGAAGAGCAGAAGAAGACAGCTGGGCCTGGAGGAGAAGGCAGTTGATGGGGCTCTGGTCTTGAGATGGGGCCGTGGAAGGATCTGGGTCTTGCTCAGCCTGGTGCCTCTCTGGCAGATGCTGCAGCAGACTGGATGAGGGGACCACCACTGACAGACTGCTGGCGGCTAGAGCTGTGTGTTCCTGGTAGACCGAAACCACCTAGCTGTCTGTCTGGCTGTCTCTCTCTCTCTCTGCCTTGGTCTCACTGAGTTTCCCCCTCCCTCTCTCTCTCTTTTTCCCCTCTGTCTCCACTTCTTCCTCTTCCTCCTTCTTCCCATTGTACCCTCTACCATCACTGCTTACAGCTGCACCTCCTACACACAAATCCACACACACACACACACACACACACACAGCAAAAACATGCTTGCTGCTGACACACACAAAAAAAGCTGTGCACACAGTGTGCACATGCAGTACAAAAATTATCAGCTTCAAATGTTCCAAAGCAAATGGCTGAAACAAATTTCTCCTTATTTGCTGACAGTTGTGCTACCTCCTGTAATAAAAAGTCAATGAACCAAGGGCAGTCAATATATTCCAATAACAAAGAGCGAGAGATTTGTCATTTTCCCGCTCTCTGCTTTTTTTTTCTTTTTTTTTTTTTTGATGAAAACATGCCTGTCTTCTTTAGCCTGAGAAGAATGGGGGAGGTGGGAGAGCCACACATGCACACGAACGCAGTCACACTGGCTCTTAAAAAAAGAGAAATCTAGGGGAAAATGCCGGCGCCCCCCCACCAGACGCAACCTGAAGAGAAGGCATCTGACTGTGACAAACCAAATACGCTCTGTAATAGAATTTTCCATCTCTGCAAAACTGATAAGGGAGAGAAAACATAACAACAGTGAGTGGCACATATCTGAGGGAGGTGATTTCAAAGAACAACACCAAGGCAAGGATGCCTCCTCTCGCTGAGTTCTTACATAAATATGCCGTTAAGCGATATGATGTATTATTATTACCTGAAAACATGCTATGAGCCCGGGTAGGCAGCATATAAGCCAAGCGCCTTAGCTCCCCAAAGGAGATTGTCTCGACATCACATATCAGCCTATGCTATTGGATTCCCTGACTTTTAACTGGGTTAACCCACTTCCTGGTGAATACAAATTCAATTTTAACTGCCGCAGTTTTTTATTTGCCATGTGCGCCCCCCTCTTTCCTTCTCACTTGCCTTGCTCTCAATAGACTGGAATAACCGCGTAGAAACAATTTTCTTCTATTGAGTATACACAAGTTATAAAATTAAAATGAAGTGCTATTACATGTGTGCAAAAAAAAAAGGGGGAGAGGGGGGTGACTGGAAATCTCCTCAGCAAAGAGAGAGTGATCCCTCTAGTTTCTTTGATTTCTTCCATCCATCTATCTCTGCCCATAGCTGTCTTTCTCAGCCTTCTCCTGCCAATCTGTGGTGGCAGATGTTGATAATCTTACATGCTCTGTTTCCTGGCTCAGGATTGAGCAGCCATTTGAAATGGATACGAACTCACCTTGAACCACACTGTAAAAAAATAAGGTTCCTGGAGGAATTTTTGATGCTTTCACCAAATACAGTTTTCAAGTTTTGCACAGATATTTCGTCACCTTTTGCTATATATTGTACACTGGACGTTGTGTTCTTTGGATACTTTTTTTTCTCTAAATGTCCTGACTTTTTTAAAATTTATTTTCTCATATTTTATATGTTGCACATTTTATCCCTGTGTTTCCTTGTTAAATGGCATTCAGAATGGAGGATAAAGACAGAATTCATAACTGTGCTTATGACAAATAAATCATAATGCACTTCATAGGCTAATTTGTTAGTATGTGTATTAGTATTATCTCGTCAGAATGAAGTGTTATGAATAAATTATATGTTTTTCTGCATGCACTGAATACATTGATATATATATATATATATATATATATATATATAATTGCATACTATGAACTAGTGGGGAATGTCATAAACACAAATACAAAAGCAGTAACTCAGAAACACACACACACACACCTTAGCAATTACTTTTTTCTGCAGTTAAAGAAAATGACATAAAATAGTGGACGAATACGTCCTTCAGCCCTTCCAGCTGTGTGCTTGTCTGGGTCACATCGGGGTGAACGCGACACGTACGTAGCAGTTACGTGTCATGATGACTTGCATCATGGCGACTGTCAAGAAAAGAAAAAGCTGATCTTGAATATCATTACAACTGGAAACACACTAAACTGAAACTGCAAGGACAAAAGCACTTGCACAAGATTCCTGCTCTTTGGGGGAGTTTGGATGCTCGATAAGCAGCTTTCACAAGACCACATTCTGACAGAGACAGTGTTAAGCAGGCTAACTGGAAGGAGGAAACTGCATTTTCCTACACTGCAAGAGCAGAAGCCTGCAATGACATCTGAATATGCTGCTAAGTGTGAAAACTCCTTCAGGCATTTGGTGAGATGCTTCAGGACATGCAAAGTAAACAAAAGGAACTGAACATGTTTGCCGATGTGCCTGGGAACCAGCAATGAAATCATTGAGCTGCAGAGCAATGATGTGCTCATAGCGAGGTACAACAACCTTCCTCGGCTCGACTTCTATAAACTATATGTACGTCCTGAGGATTCTCCTGTTCTGAGAAGACGTGGACTGACGCTTGTGTCTCTGTTCGGGACAATCTACTACTGTGAGCAGTTCTTTTCGAAACCGACTCTTGCAAAGACTCAGTTGCGCTAAAGACTGAAAACCAGCTGCAAGCAGCAGCATCATCATCACTGCCGCCTGACATCAGACGTCTCACCAAAGAGAAGCAGCTCCGGCATTAGAGGTTAGCGTGATACATGTGGTTAATAATTTAGTACGGCCCTTGAAGGGTGTTATAAAAATTGAAATGGCCCTTGATAGAAGAAAGGTTTCCCACCACTGAATCATGATTAAAAAACTGGAGGAACGCACACATACGTAGTGACTACATTTAAGACAAAAAGGGTAACTAAAATAAAATAAAACCTGAAAATAAAGATCTTTAGATGATCTCAAACCCTTCAAAGCTCCCCAAAGAAACTTTTAAGAATTGCAACAACCAAGAAGACACTTGAAGGGATCTTGGGGTCCTTACTGGCACCTCATAAGCCCTCTTTAAGGCACACTGAGGGTCTTCGTAGCACCACTACACAGTTTTGTTGTTTTTTTTAACAGTGCAGGCCTGTCTTCCAGGGCCTGTGTGACTGTCTTCTCAATGGGCTAATGGCTTTCCTCAAGCAAAGGGAGGGAGAGCAGGGCCTAAACAAAGCCAGATGAGAGAGTCAGGAAGCCTTTCAGGACTTCATTAGGTCTTCTCTCTGAGAGGGGAGGTTAAGAGCCCGGCAAGCTGGTACTGTTTAGCTGCTTAACGTCAACAGGAATGCTCACGCAGCTGCCCCGTAGACCCACTGACGAGCACGCACAGGGCACGGCAACGTGAAGCCAACACACACACACACATGCAGAAATGTGCATGACACACTCCGTGCGCACATGCAGACAGATAGATGCCCACAGATACACATCCATGAGCACATATAGACCCCATGTAGCTTCTGGTTCAGACAGCACACACCACTAAACACTGGCTGGTTAGCATGAGGAAAGAGGCCACACAGGGACTCAAACAGGCTCTTCCTTTTGGTTGCTACGGGCACAAACCACACACACACACGCACACACACAGTATGGACATCAGAACTTTCTTCCGTTTTGAAGCACGATGACATGTTTACTTAATTGAATTGATATTCTGCTCAGTTTTGCTGATGTTATGCTCCACAGACTATGGACAAGGAAATACATCACAGTATTGGACTTTAAAATGTATCATTTATAAGTTGCACAATTTGTCCAGTAAACAACAATTACTGCAGCAACAGAATAAGAACATCATGTAATGCAAAGTCACAGATATATATACACATATATAAATAAAAATAACTATGAATTTAAAAATATTTGTGAAATCAGTAGCGTGCCCTACTTTCTGATAACCCTGGTAATAATAGAAGATAATCAGTGCTGTTCAAGCTAATATCTGTGACCTGATCATTTTGACAGAAATTAATTAATTTCTCTCTGATTGACCTGGCCTGGCCTTAAATCCTGCTGGGGGAAGGTTGCAGGTTCCTGCACACACTGCTTTGCAGGAATACATATGGGAATATAATGCACTGCTGCAAAAAATTACAATGAATAAAGAATGAATAACTATTGCTGATCGAGATCTTCCTTGCACTTGTTTCATGACATTTGTGAAATTACAGTCGATGATGCTGTTTGCCAAGCCCCCAAATACACACATTCTGTAGGTGGTTAAAGCATTTGACCAGGAGAGTCGAGATTAAGCTCTGCATTTCATTTCTAGAGGTGTTTAGGACGGATCGGATTTATGTGGAGAAACTGTGTGTGTGTGTTTCTTTATATGTGTGTGCTTTCACAGGTATTGTGTTGCGACTGGTCGCCTGCCCCTGAAACACTGAGCATGCTACCAACCCCGTCCCAGTAGTTCTGAAAAGAAACAGAGGAGAAGAGGCCAGATGATTAGATGGGTATCATAGCTTTAGACACGTGTAGCTGAGACTTGATGAGTAAGGTAGGGCGAGGTGTATTTGTGTGTGTGTGTGTGTGTGTGTGTGTGCGTGTGTGTGTGCGCGTGTGTGAAGGCGGGGAGGAAAGGGGTGAAAGGGAAGCTGATGAATATCAAATGAACAGAGAAGAGGTCTGTAAGTTGAGCCTTGCATTTTTTTTTCCTGCTTTGTGTGTATACATGTGCGTTTGAGTGTGCGTGTGTGTGTGTGTGTGTGTGAGGGCAGGGGTGGGGGTGTTTAGTTGTCGTCTCAGAGCGAATACAACGGGAGTTGATGATAATGCGCGGAAAGAGAAGCGTGTGTTCGTGTAGGTGTATGTGTGTGTGCGTGTGTGTCTGTGTGTGAGGGCTGTGTTCAAGCACCACCTAGTGCTCGAGTGTGGCACCCCACCTGTGAAGTAAATCATAACACCTCAACTGTTTCAGTCAGGAGTTACAGCTTGAAACAGTCTTAGCGGATGATTTGTTAATCATGAGGATAAAATAATATGCTATAATAATAATAGTGAAGTGTGGGAGCATTATATGATTGCTGCCCTTTAATGTAATCTCTCATACAGATGCAAAACATCAGCATTGCAGTATTATAGCATTCAGTAATGTGTTTGTATAATGTTCAGTAGCATTATAATGCTGCAGACACATTAATGATGTGACATGGCCCTTGGAGAGGAAGCTACAACAGAAATGGCTCCCACATAACACCTTCTGACTATTGTAAGATTTAGGGGCTATTGTGAGAGGGAGATAATGTCACAGTCGATTCTTCACTCGTCTGACAATCACCACCAGCCACCAGATAAGAGGCACGAGGAGAGCCCGGGATAATTATGGCACACATGGCTTAGCAAACTTTCCCCCGTTTCGCCCCGCTCATTTCAATGTGCCCTTGAATACAGTACACTGTCAACACACATCCATCGCAGTCGGCTTACTCCAACTTAGCACCGCGGCCCCATCAAGCCCTTCCAAACAGGCTGGTGACAGTGATGTGAGGCTGTCGTGCTGGATCAAGGTAATTCAGTCTGAGCCCCCCCGCCCCGCCCCCCCGCACTCCAACAACCTCGCGCCCCCCCCACCGCCACCCCCATTGTCAGTCGAGCGCGCCGTGACCCTCAGGCCTTCAGATTCAGCTCCCCAGACCTGTTTATTTTTATCACAACAATGAAAATTAGCATGATGCTGAACGCCTATGCACACTGCACGCCTCCAAGGCTGTTTGTGTGTGCGTGCGTATATATGTGTGTGTGCGTGTGTATTTATGTGATCAGGCCGTGTGTGTGTGGGCTGGAGTGACAGTGTCACCTTCTTATCACGGGGCCAGTGTTGTGTAGACAGGGAGATTTAGCTGAGAGATTGAGGGGGCTTGGCGGGTACTACTGTGTGCTCTGACAGGTATCACCAATACGAGGATTATCAAAACAAAGATTCCATAAAACTGTCAGAGTGAGCGAAGTGTCCCATGGCGCTTTTTGCGGAAGAAATGTCAAATTTACTGATCATACAGTTTCTTTGTACCTTATCTCATTTGGTTTTAATGTCAAACTGATTTCACTCACATTCAGATATGCATCGTGGACAGAGTTTGTGTGCATTTGAAAAAGTTTGCTGTCTGCATCCACAGTTTGAACAGTTTAATTTTGACGGACGTGTCCACAGTAACACTTCATTAAAAAAGTAGGTTAACTACAAAAAAAATCTCTTTCATTATAATACAAAATTAAGACATTTCCTGATTTTATTGCATTTTTAAAATATAATATCAATAATTGACTCTTTAACACAAACATAATGTAGCCAAACAATAAGCTTTAACAATTAGGGCTTAAAAGAACCTAAAATTGATTTGTGTCTATTTTACAATCTCTGTAATTGTATTATAAAATTCAGTTGCTTCAGTGAACTGTGAGATATGCTTTTCTGGCTTATTACACACACCCAGCTTCTGTTTTCATTCACACTCGTTTTGTTCAGTTCTTACATTTGCAGACTGAAATCTAAACGTTGCATAACTTTTGGTTTCTGGGATTATGCGGTAGAATTCAAGGGACCAGACCCAACAATGGCTACAACTGCTTACATGTCACAGAATAACAGATTCGGTGCAGACTGGGCCTTTAGCATGACTTCAGGAGCGTTGAGTGACACAGTTTTAAACATTTAGTCTCAATAGGGGCTGAGAAACATTTCACTAGTCAGTCTGCCTGGGTGGATGGAGCTGGGACAGATGTTTAACGCTGTGCTGGACTGCACACACACACACACACACACACACACACACACACAAAACCATACTGGCCCTGCACAGATGTGCATGAGCTCATAGGCGCATGCTCTATCCCTCACACACACACACACACACTCCAGTGGAAGCATTTTCCAGTGTGACTGACAGCAGTGATGGAGGTGAAGATAAGCCTGATTAATTGGGAGGATGGGTGGGAGTGGGAGGCTACACAGAGGCTACGCTGCAGTGCTTCAGCAATGCCTTTGTGGCATCGCGTGCCGCTACTCAAACGATTTGTCAACACCGCTGAACGACATTTATTGACTGCACCCATGCTCTCCATTTTGCAAAGTGGTATTTTGTCATGGCTGAAAAATGGCCTTCCCGAATCAACTTTGACACCCAGCTCTAAAGTTTCTTTTCTCTCTCTCTCTCTCTCTTCTTTTCGCCGTCCCCGGTGCAATGTTAGAGCGGAGCGTGGAGGTTCAGAACATCAGACGGCCAAAGGTCAACGCAACACACTGTCTTTATAATGAAAGACACATGTGCCTTACGCTCACAATAAATGGAGACACTGGCTCAAACGAGCTCCCCGCCCTCCCGCTCCTCTCTTCACAGTAACCTGTGATAGAACCTGACGTTAATGCCGCAGTCCAATGGGACCTCACGCAACCCGGCGAATCTCAGCGGGACGAGTTAGGCTTCAGTTAGGCCAGGCTGAAGTTTCACTGAATCTGAGAGAAATGTTTAAACAGAAAAATTTCTATTTGACAAACTTTATCACAGGCATCCGTGGGCCTTTTCTCTCAGAAAGCTGCACACAAAAAGCGTATTTGAACAGATGTTTTTGAAAAATGCTGTTCTTAATGTATTAGGCCTGAGCCAAGCTCTTACCAAGACCTGGATGAAAAATAAAGAGATGCCTGAAGTCTAACTGATCAATACTGGTAAACCTTTCAGTAACTCACATTGGTTTTTACTCTGCAGTTCAGCTCACAGAGTTCAGCACATTTTGGAAATGGAATAGCAGTTTATTATTAGTGAAGTCCACTTAAAAATCTGTTGATCTGTTGTCAGATTTGGATGCTGTCTAATGGTTTTTACAGGAATTATCTTAATTGATTAGAAAACCCAAAGAAATGCAACCAATAAGAAGATCTCCATGGTCTCAACACATCTCCACATACAACCATTAAGAAAAAAAGGATTGCATGCAGCTCGGTCTGGGATAAGATGATTTCCTCGCGCTGTAATGTAAAAATGGCCTTCAGTGTTTTAAAATTGCGATTTCTGTAACTTATCTCCTATCGGTTCGATTGCCCCCTCTTCACTGTCAGCCCCATCAATTCAGCGTTCTGCTCATGCACGCATTGCGCTGCAGCAAACTTTTCCATCCGCACACATGTCCAGCAAACACAATCCAGTTGTGTGGCTTCACTGCGAGCCCTCATTCAAAACTGCAGGGAGAAAGACAGATATGGCAGCGCAGTGACGATCCATTCAAATATGATTAGAACTGAATTAATAGACATTGACGTTTGTGTTTGTTCCAATGTGGTGAACAGCCCAGCATTTCCTGCCAATGGGCCCATGGATGACACTAATACCTTGTAATCAAAGGAAATGTGTATAGCTCCACAACCATTACATTCAGATTTTGTCTCTCTCATTTTCTTACTTCACTCTTGTTTGTTTCGGTGTAATGCTGATCAGTTCTGGGTTTATTTTCTACCCTCAAAGCTGAATCTTTTATTTGATTTGCGGCAGAAAAAAAGAAAAAAAAGAAAATCATCATCCCGGTGAAATTACATCCACATGGCAGAGGCTGTGAGCTCGTACTGTAGCCTGGTTGGCATTGACAACATCCATGCCAGGATGACAAAACAAGGTTAGGAACAACTGAGGAGTTGTTTTCCAAAACACTAAGCTTCTATTTTAGGTAATAAATTATTAAATGACTCGTTACGTTTGAAATATAGAAACATTTAGAACGGGAGTGTTTGATTCGCTAATGCGTAAACTCTTTTTTTTTGTTATGGGTGTTAAGGCAGGCAGTTAAGATCAAAATAGCATAACTGACTGTTGCTAAAAACAAAACCTTAGAAAGTGTAAAAATGTGAAATGGTGTTCATTTACCCCTTCAGGCTGTGCAAGTATACCATTAAAACTGTTATTTTGCTAACTCACTTGAATTGATGAAGACTATTATTTTCTTTGTTCAACATGCATACATATAGAAAGGTTATGTATAAATATTTATACATCACGGCGACATTACAAAGTTGTGAGGCGCTCCCACTTCATCATTCATTGTGTCCTCTTCACCTCAGGATGTGGCTGACACGCCATGAAGGGATCTAGATGCGCTCTCATATCTATCACTGAGCGACTTTTCTTCTTTTTTCTTCTCTAATGCCTGTGAAGACAGTTCAGCCTCAGGAAAGAGGCGGCTACGTTTTCACCTCTTCCGAAAGCGGAGGGGGGAATTAACCAGTTGAAAGGTTATGTGGTAAGTCAACATTAGCTTTTGGGCTTATCTCAGTGATTGAGCCCTGTAATTATACGACACGACTCTGAGCGCTCATTGGTGGGATCCTTGTCTCTCTTTATCCCTTAACTTTGGCAAAATAAACCTCTGAAGTGACTTGCTTTTCATAAACACATGACTTTTTGTTTGAGCTGCTAATTTGCTATTGGGTCGGTTAAGTAATTAAATGCAGTATTTGTATTTAGGGGCGTCCTGGTAGTGTGATGGACTGGCCTCTATTTTCTGTCTGCTTGCAATATTGTGGTTTTTTGACTTGAGCTTTTGTATTCCCAGTAACTGTCACTATTTAGCATTTAATCACACAGAAATGCCCTTAGGGTATTCTTACAAAAAATATGTCTGTATAGGGGGCCCTGGTAAAAGCTTCAAATTCATAATGGGGCCATTTTCTGAAGTATATAACCCTTATAAATTGAAATTTTAGTGGATTTACTATACTATACATATAACTATACAGCCTGTACAGAGCTCTTAATCCTTGAAAAAACAATCTTGGTACAAACGGGGTCTGTATTATTGCTAATATTTACTATTTGCCTTAGAACTGGGACAAGATGTCCCCCACTGATTCTAATCCACAATAAATCAAGGTCTTTTCTGTTAATATTTACAAAGTCACAAAAGAAAGAGGTCGGTGTCCATCTGGATTTAATAGAGATAGAATTTTCTGGCAGGACACACAGTAGGATGACAGAAACCACCCCGAAAAAAAAAGAGCATTTGTTTGTTACACTTTTTCACATGATGAAGGGACGTGGGATATTCTTTCAGCTCTGTGTTTACAGCGAGTCAAAGACAGTGTGCTCTGTCGCTTTTTTTTTTTTTGACCTAGTCAAGTGTGTTAGCATGTGTGTGTGTGTGTGTTTATTCAGAACCTTGTGTTGCCTTGACACCCAATAGTCAACCAATAACTGTTAGATTTTTTTTTTTCTGCAATGAAAGTTCATCCAAGATCCAACAGGAGCCTATCCCAGCATGCAACGGGTGAAAGGCAGGGTACGCCCTGCGCAGGTTGCAATCTATTACTCATCCCAGAGTAAATAAGAACATTGTCAAACAAAGCACTCAGCGTGATGAGATCAAATTACGTGTAATTATCACATAGTGTGTTTTAATCGTATTGGCAATAAATATGGAACACATGTCAGTAAAAAGTGAAGTTTGGGACGTGTTTTTCAGGTTGAGGCTGACTTCAGTTCAGTTTGGCTACAGCAGACAGTCAGTCCACAGTCTGTTAGAGACTTCTTGTACTCCATTACCTTCTTGCTTATTAAATCTCACTTTTCCATACCAGTCGTCCCAGTAAATAAAGTTGTTGTTGGTGAACGCTGCCTTCATGATCTGCTCTCTCTCTCTTTCCCTCTCTCTCTCTCTCTCACCACACACTGTTCTGAGGTAATTGAAAACGTGATCCATGAAGTCACAAGCGCAATTTAACTCAAAGCCTAGCCATGTTAGCGCTTCCACTCGTAACAGGTCAAAGAATGAAATTAATTTTTAAAAAGGCGACCCATGAAATTGCACTATGATAGATGGGGTGTAAAAGCAATACTTTAATACATTTATGGCTATATATTTTCCATCCCCCCTGACGTGGAAACGCCACTTCTCTGCGCTGAAAGACAGAGTGTTATTTGAGTTCATTTGGAGAACGAGAGGAAGTGGAGTATCAGTCGGGTAGATTTTGAGTAAATGAATAGATTCTTGAGAAAGAGGAGCTGTTGCAGTGGCCTTCACTCGTGTAAGCATTTGAGCTCATTATCAACTCTGACATGAATAACACATGGATGTTTACCTTTTTGCTGAATTCAGACCATGTGTACAGTTTCTACATGGGTTCAAGTCAAATGTCAGAAGGTCCAGGGCAGAGGGGGAAAGCAGCAATTGGTCAGTCATGTCCGTTGGGAATGAAAAGGCCCAACTACGTCAGTAAGTAAGCATGACATATCTTAGAATAGCAGTCCACGTCTGAGACCGCTTCCAGCTCTTAAGTTCACATCGGCGGCCCAAAGAAAGCTCTCCGAAGCAGCGTTCCTATTCTTAGAAACGTTTTTGCATACCGGACCTGGCTGCTGCGGTTAAGCCAGAGCCAATCTGCAGACCTCTCAAAGGTCCCTCACCAACTGTCACCTCCACACCTCAGAGAGGAGGCGGGGGCCACGCGGAGGATTCTGGAGGAAGACCGAGGTGCTGAAGGGGCAGCTGCCTTCGCTTCGGTCTGACTCCTCTGACCCACTTTCCCACCTCTTCCACCTCCCGCGAATTCCCCTCCACCATCTCCTCTCCCGCCTTCTCGCTCAAGATTAATGGTGTGAACCCAAACCTGCTGGCAAACTGGATGTAAGGAAGACGTCTGAGGTAAGCCCTGACAGAAGTTTGGAGTGCAGGAGAGGAGCGCTGTGTACGACCACTTTGCGCTCAAATAAATATGGCAGGTCGATGGGGACAGTCCTCACGGTGAAGACATCTTGTTGCAGGAGCAGTAGCTCATATTTCACTCTCTCTGAGCTGCTGACTTCTCTGTCTTTCACTCTTTCTGTCTCTCTGCCGCGGTGCCTTCAGGGGGAAAAGGCAAATTCTCAAGGCCTGAAAGTATGTGAGAAGACTTGGTTGGACAGAAGTTCAAGATGTCATAGGGGAGAAGTTGTGTTTCGGCACGAAGTCTTGTTTGTGCTCATCAGCAAACCTGTCAGGCGGCCGTTTGATGTTGTATTTGGGTGATGTCCTCCGGCGCTGTGTTTGTGTTAGCTTCCATATGGATTAGCTTCATATAACCAGGCCTTGCCTGCGATTGTCCATCAATAGAGGATGCAGCAATGCCGGCGTCAAACCCAGCCACAGAGACTTCTATTCACATATATTCCTGTGCAAAGGAAAAAAGGTGCCCTCAGTGGGATTGGAATTAATGACAAGGTCCAAGAGGAATTCGTCAATATAATTACTCCAGGGGGGAAAAAAAGTTTTCCACAGAGCAGAATGTTTCTCAAATCACCACCATACCTCCACCTGAATAATTGATAGAGTCCTCATGATTAAGCTAATGAGGCTCAGAGCTTAAGCCCTATCCAACAGCAGCTAATTACAAATATGTAATATCCCCCCTCTGCTTCAATTAGCATTAGAACAGAAGGTTAAGAATCATTCAATATTCATGTGGACGGTGAACTTCAAGGTTAAGGAGACTGGTCATTTAACCTCAGCTTTAAGATAAAAGTCATTTTCGTTAATTGTCTTTGATGAGAGCCACTAACTGTATAGCTGTGGGAGGTGCTTCATCAACTTTTGCCCAGGTAAAAGCGTAGTATTATCGCCTTAGCTCTTGCGTTCGGGGGATGCTTCGTCTTGTTAAAGCTTCTTGAGAATATAATGTACGCTCTGAGATGAATCACTGGGTCTTGTCTTAGTCTTTTAGATGTCTATCACTTATGTTATCTATCACTTCACATATTTTCTTTGAGAATACCTGAGCCAAACAGGTGTGTGACGTCAGGTAGCCGAGCTGTCAGACTTGTGGAGAGATGGTTTCTGATTGACAGCCCTGGAGGCGATAGGCGTAATGGTGCATCATGGGAAAGCTCTCTACAGACTTGTAAGGACCTCTTTCTTGCGTGATGAGCGCTCAGAGAACGAGGGATCAAATGGCAAGGTGTGCATGTGCTGGGATTTGCATTTTGAGCAACATTTACTTGTGCAGCGGGTATTTTTCCACCAGGCTGCAGTTGATGTTAAAATTAGTAAAAAGCGTTTGACATCACTATAAAGCAATATATAAATTAAGCTGCTCTTCTCAGTTTGAGCTCACATTTTTAGTCCATATTCATGACTTGTCCACAGTGACATTAGAGTTGCATGGTTCAGGAGCTTTAACTTTGGTCTTGCTTGAGTCCACCTCCTCCAGAATGTGTCTGACCATTGACTGGGGGTTTGATGGGGGACTGCATTGGCCTTGTGTCAGCAGTGGAGACCGCAGAGCAGGGTCTGGGACTCAGAGACTGGGCTTGGAGCCCATAGCCTGGAGGCTGTAGGCCCGGGACTGCACCCGCTGGCCTAGACCAGCCCAGCCCAACGCAGCCTCGACCAGCCCATCCCAGCTCTGCTCAGCCCCCTCCTCCCTGTGGCCTCCCTGCACCTTCACCAGCTGCGCTTTTCTGGCTCCAGCTGCTAGGTGTACGTATATGTGTGTATGCTGCCTGCCCCTTCCCGTACCCCCTCTTTCCCCTCCATCTCTTGCTTTTTGCTTTTCTGGTTTTCCCTCGTTTTCTTATTTTTTCATTCCTGATTTGTCCTCTTGCTGTGTGTGTGTGTGTGTGTGTGTGTGTGTGTGCCTCATCCTCTGTTTTTTGTTTTTTTTTTATCCTCTCTGCCTCTCATCCTTCCCTCCCTTGCCAGACACAGGGGTTGTAATAGTGCCCAGCAATTACTGAGTTGGCATGTGCTGCATTGTTTACTCACAGTCCTATTCCTACTGGACTTTATTAAAACACCATCTGCCGTCAGCTCTGGAATGGCAGAAGAGGTGGTGGAGGAGGAGATGGAAGAGGAAGGCAATGGGAGAAAAGCGAGAGATTTGGCTGCAGATTGGAAGGAGAATGGCTGGACTCACGTGGAGAGCGCGGGCTGCCACGGTGGTCTCTTGTCGGAGGGACATCAACAGTACATGAGACCGAGGAAGCTAAATGAGATTTTTGGTGCAAAACAGGGCCTGGTAATGGGAACAAACTCAGTGAGTGTGAGTTCCAGGAGTCAAGCATCTACAGTTTTGGGACAAATCATGCAGCCTTTCAAGTCCTCAGAAGTGCATGAAAATATGAAATCTGTAGAACATGTTTAACCAGTAGAAAGTGTTTATTAGTTGGGGAGTTTGACCAAAGGAACATGGAGGCAGATGACACAGATCCTTCATCAGTCCTGTCGGTCACCCAGAGTGACTCAGGTGCTAAATAGCATGTGGAATAATCACGCCTGTTTGTGAACACTCTCACACACACATACACCCACACACACACAGGCACATATAGAGCCATGCTGGGTAATAATGCTGTGGGCCCGCCCATGTAATGACATTCTGATGGTTATTTCATTAGCTGTAATTTGTTATGGGACATGCCATTTCGGACGAGAGCCTGGATTGATTGGATAGTCATTGAGAAGAGGTGGGCTGGACCCGCTACAAGCTGGATCAATTAGTCAATTATCGCAGTGAAGAGTCCTGGCATGTTGTCAGTGTGTGTCTGTGTGTTGTCAGGTGTTTCTGTGTTGTGCTGTGTGTTTTGCATGCTCAATACCTGATGAGAAATCAATATGCAATAGTATACGAGGCATTTCTTGAACTTAACATCGTCATTTCATTTTATCTTACAGTAATATTCATAAAAATGAAGGACAGATATGAATCCCAGGGATAATTAAAACATAAAATCATTGTCAGGGTGTAGTCCTGAACGATTTGTCCATGCTGTCTCTAAAATAACACCAGACAAATATAAAACAGAAAACCTGAAATTTGCTGGAGCAAAAAATGAGCAAAATGTTTGGTTTCCAGTGTTTGTGGCTACATCTGTAGCTTTTACTAAATGAGGCCCATAATAATATGAAGCAATGTCTCGTTATGTTGCGTAATTTATACCAGGCACTGGAGCAATCATTGTCAGGCTATTAAACTAATGGCATGCTGGTCGTTTAACAGCCAGAGCTGATCCTTCATTCTGTCCATACAGGATAAAGTCTAGTGGTTTACAGTGGATGTTTATTTGTGCTCTTGAAATGTCTGTGGGGATCAATGAGGTGGAAGACACAAGCGCACTCACACAGATACACTTGTAAACATAACATACAGTTATAAGGACCTTCTGGATGTGGTCAGTCTGCTTCACAGAACGCCCTTATTGTAATTGGGTGCATATTCTGCAGGAGCGTAAAGGCTGGCCGAGGGAAGCCGAAGTGAGGTTAAGAAGGGGTACTTGCTTTGGAGCTGTGCTGCGCTGTGAACACGGGGGCCTCATTTGTACATTGTGCACTGTAAATCAGCCCCGTGCCTCTGCTGATGTTCGCAGCGGAGAGAATCCGGGCAGCACGAGAGACACCGCAGAATAATGAGGGGAGAAAAATCACATCCCATCAAAAGACAGAACAAACCAGATTCTGCAGAGCAGCATTTCAACCTTCAAGCGCTGCAAGATACAGGTAGCACACATTACTGCATGCTAACTGTCCCACTTTGATAACTAAGATGTATATTTTGATAAGTTATTGTTAAAAGTGGAATAGCATTTTGAGTTCTGTGGATATTTTGAACTCAGCTGTGGAAATAAAAATTTGAAGTGGTCACAACCGTTAAACTTACATCCCTTACATTTAGTGAATTCTGCTAAATTAAGACCACCAAAAAAGGATTTTCTAAGCTGCATGGGAATGTTGAGCTGTATAAATATGTGTAATTGACTTACATTGACCATGCTCTGCTGAAAATATAATTTTACTGCAATGTACAGAAATTTTTTTGAACCTCAAAGTAAAATCAGATTCAACTATTCATATTTTTCAGTGATCATTTGCTTGCCAGACTGCAATTTGCATACAGCATGTACACATTTGGCATTTTATTTACAGCGAAATATAATATTCCTGTAGGGGATTGACCAGAGTCAACGTTCCGGTTTTATTGATATGGATATATTCAGATACAAAAGACACATACAGCGGAAAGAAAAATCTCATTTGAGGCATAGACAGCAGACATCGTACTTGAAGTCATGAGTTATTCATGCATTAGAGATATTGTGGATTGACAGCACAATTATGTCAGAGGGTATTACGCATCAGCAACCATGTCGTGCCCCCTGGACGGGCACATACACCACACTGCAGACAGAAAACAGAAGGGCATCTGAGGTGAAGTCTTTCTAGCTGGAAAAACTGCAGTACCCTGAATACTAAAACCAGCGGACACACAAATATTGACAAAACCGTGAGAGCTGTGAACAAGTCTGCTCCAGGATTTTGGACAGACACCCGAGGAACGACTGAGTGAGGCGTTCATTTACCTGAAAGGCGTCATCTTTTGCAGGAGCCTTTTGAGCTTGTTAATAATCAAAACTGAAGAAGCACGATGCCTCTGTGTTGCAGACTGGCGGACAGAGGCTTGCGTGTGCGTGTGCGTGTGTGTGTGTGCCCTACCACACAAGCAGACCCTCTGTGGCAGCCATCAGCTGGTGATGTTGTCGGGGGGTAGGAGGTCAAAGGTCAGACCAAGGTTCATTATGGCCTGCCATCTTTCAGCCTCCACAGACGCCAGCACCCCACTGTCAGCAGCACTGCATGACACAGAAAGATCAAATGAAGGCTTATTGTCATTTCAACACCATACTTGTAGAGGTCCATCAACAAATTGGAAAAGTACACTAAAATATTTGCTGGCAGACTGTGAAATGGTTATTTCTATAGCTAATAAAATATAAATATTTTGGATTATACTGAGTGTTTTGTGAAATCTTCATTTTTTACAGTGTCAGTGAGGGCCTTTGTACAGAAATTAGTATTTTTGATTTTGCAGCTGTACCTTAAGATGAATATGAGAATAAATCACTATTCCATCCAACAGTCTCTCCATTGTTCATTCGGATCATGAAGCGCAATTAAAGCAGAACAAATTAAACACAAATAACTAATATGAAATTATTTGATTCAAATAATAAAATAGCTTTGGCGAAAGAGGTTCACCTGCTCCTTCTATGGAAAATGAGCTGTGGATACAGCCCAACGCCGGCGTGTCGTGCACTTGCGTACAGTAGAGTGTAGTCATCTTTAATGAGAGTGAAATCACTGTCTCTTAAAACAACACATACTGTTTTATAGGTCACATCAGAGCTGCGTTCAAAGCAAGCATCCACCACAACAACAGGATGGACAGCGTCCCACTTCCTCCCCCGGTTTATTTTGCTTCCTCTATTAACTCTATTTTATTTACTGTTAGGTCGTCATGGATATCTTGTATGATACTCGAAGATAAACAAACAGGGACGTGTGTGTGAACGCTGTGATAGTTACATACATAACACACTGACATGTTTGTCCAATGTTTAGTTAGTTTGTTGGTCATTTTGGCAGAGGGATGTGAAATAGTGTGAAATAACATTAATTGATTGATGCAGCTGCTGTAAAGACATAAAATAGCACTCTGTCCTTTAAATCCATCAAAGTAACCATTTGCTGTAAATGTAAAAGTTTCTATGCGTTCATGTTGTGTCTCTGCAGCACCACGTCAGCACTTCTCCATCCTTGAGGAAATGGCGAGAGGCCAGCTGAGCCGCTTTTTGTTGCTTTTTTATTTAACGTTGTAACGTGTCAGACGCAATTTTAGGTGAGAAACCACGCTTTAAGGTCCCGCGCTAAAAACAAATACAAGAATTCAATTATCGCTCGGCACAGTTCATCAAGCGGTGGGACGGGGAGTTAAAAGTAACAAGGCTGGGGTGTCTAGCGCCGTGTCAGCATGTCTCTATCACCTCGGTGATGGAGAGGCCAGCTGAGGATGGACTGTTGTGGCCTGGGACGTGTTCCTCCAGCCCGTCGCTCCCAGCCCTCCCCTCCCTTCGTGCCGCTTGCCCTGCCTCCTACAAGCACCTTTTGTGCGGGCTAAATGGGGCTGGATGCACCCCTTTAACTTTGATTTCCATTTTCCATTGTCCGCCCATTGACGGGGAGGGTGACTCCATCTGTGCCTGCCTTGCGTGGTGCCACCCTTTCAATAGGCATATGCTCCACATGTAAGAGCCCTAAACTAGCAAAAGAATGGGTGGAGGGAATAATGATATACAAGACGGGCCCCTCACTTCATAGAGCGAGATAGAGAGAGCTTGAGAGACTGTGGAAGAGAGAGAGAAAATGCTCATTCATCAATTTATTGTATGGCCCTTAAAACTCTTCAGCCTTTTTATGTATATTCAAGAGCGCAGAAGAGATTAGACAAAAGCCCCAACTGAACTGATGGCGTTTTAAATTGCGGTCAAGCTGCTCCACTCGCCTCCTGAACTGTGCTCAAAACGTGCACGTGCGTTTTCACGGAGGGGGACGCGGCCCGGCCCGCCACCGGACGCAATGAAAGCCCCGCAAGAACAATTGATAACTGTTAAGTGAGGTGGCGCGCCGGGTCAGTTTTGACTTGGAAATGTGCAATATGCTGTGAAAACAGCCCCTTGTGTTCGCTCTCCCCCTTCAGATCTTATCACCGCATGTGATAACACCACTTAAGATCCCATACAGTAACACACATTAAGTCATTTCCCTCTCCAAACAAACTGAAGAGGAAAGTCGGGGAAAAAACAGAAAGTGAAATTTGGTACTAGATTGTTATTAGCTGCTGTTTGTTTTGTTTTTTTCTTTTTTCTGCTGATTTTTATCAGCAAGCCTGATTTTGATTTTCAGATTTTTTTTTTTTTTTTTTTTCATTTGTCTTGAAACCCAATTTAGCAGAAGAAACAGCCCAAAACAGGCTGGGAGGGGGCGAAGCTCATGGCTTAATTTGCCTTCCATTCCACTTCATTCACTTACTTATTCATTCATTGCCTCTTTCTCCCTGTCCATCAACCTTATCCTAATCTCTCTCTTTATCCCTCTCCTCCTACTCTTTCCTTGACACCCATGACGGCCACTGCCCCCACGCTCACCCCAACCACGTCCAGCCCCACCCCTCACTGCTCCTCCTGTTCAGTTATAAGGCTCTATCGATTACAAGCCTGTCGTACAAAACGACCTAATGGAGGGTCAGCTTTAATGTGAGGGGGCCCCAGTCTTGGTAGGAGCCTGGCTTTAAACACCCCTTCTCCTTCCTTCTCCTCCTCCTGTGTCCCCACTCCCCCCTGCTGGGCTCCACCTTGTCCCTCTTAGCCCCTTTCCATTGGAGAGCGGGGGCCATGAAAAATCAACAGCGGAGCCATCAATCCCCCCCTCCACCCTCCTCCGCTCTCTTTACAAGGCCCACCGCCGGCTGCAGCGGCTGCCCATGTGCGAGGGTATTTAGTGGGGGCCTGAAAGCTGAAAGGAGAAGGCCTGGATCAAATGTGGGCGGGGGGGGTGAGGGAACAGAAGGAGCCCTCTCAGGAGGGGTGCTGAGGCCCCGGCTCGTTTTATAGACTCCCCTGAAAGAACGTGATTACAGATCATTATCCAATTGAAGCAGATTGATGGGCTGGGGTCAAAGTAATATAGCTCATAGTAGCTCAGCGAAAGGGGAGGGGTGATAGGAGAGGACGGAGGGCAGCGCAGAAGTGTGGGGTGAGGCAGGGGGGTTTGCAGACAGGGTGAAGATGGTATAATGACCGGATTGTCACCACCGAATGGAGTATGGGAAGGCGGAGCGGAGGAGGAGAGGGAGGAGGAGGAAGAAGACCCAAACTTGTCGAATGAAAGACTGGGGCTTTTCTTCCGCAGGAACGAGTGGAAGTAGTACAACAAGTGCTGATGGAGAGGAGAGATGCTGGATTGGCCTTGTCACTGCAGAGGGCAGATAAAGAGATCCTTATGTGGAGGGCAGGCAGGAGAATTTGTCCACGGTAATTTGGCTGTGTGTCCTCTTGTACATGAAGTGGTTCATTGTCTTCCTTTCGACAGAAAGAATCGAGAGTTGTTCGAACATCAGACAGCTGCTGGAAAATGGTACATTTAAATGCTTCTGGAATTTAAGGAAATGTTATTTACTTAATGAGAAAATTGGTGTCCATATATTTAGGCTCTACATAATTGTATTAAACTTGCTGTTTTGGGAGGACAAGAAAAAGTGCAAAAATTATTATTCCCTCTTAGATTAACAGTTTTCCAAAAGCTATTGTAAGCATAGGCTAACAAAATTTTAACTTTTTTTTTTTTTTGCATTTAGTAAATCAATTACTGCCGTCAGCTAATGCCCTGACCTCTTTTTTATGATCTTTCCACAGCTTACTAGCCTGTGTACCATTTTCCTCAAACTGCTCTCTTACATAATACCGTGCATTACAATGCATGATGTTCCTGACCTTTCCACTGCAACGTAAAGGTAGAGCTCAGATGATTATCACCATTCAACAGCCAAGAGCACAGATCCGGTTCTGCTTGAATGTAGGTGATGATGGCGGTTTAGAAAACCCTACATGACCTTGTGCAATTTTTTAATGAAGTACACAAAAGCAGTGGTAATAATAGAGCGTGTTTTACACTCTGGATGCCACAGTGTTAGTCATAGGTTGGATGTGCACAGTTTTATTGCCAAAGGCAGAGACATTTTGATAGTCAGTTGAAATTAACTTGATATTTGATCAGCTGTTTTGTCAACCCACAACATAACTTCCTGTAGTTTTGTGATAGCTTGCCACACAATAACAACTCAACGCCACTCACACACACACTTGTGCACGGAGATTCACGCCAACATGCCATGAGTTGGTATGTCATGGCGATTTATGTTACATCTATGAATCCGGTACATTCATCGATGGCTTGTTAGCAGGATCGTGGTTCTGTAGATGTGCCAGTGGTCTGGAGTCTTGTGACACGGAGCGTCTTCATCCACAATAGAGGGCTTATGGGTAATGGCTTTGGCACTGAATGGCCTTTTGATATTGGCTGAGACAAAGTGCCTCTAAATTTCCCTTGCTTTCAAGATTTACAGATGCAAAAAAAAAAAAAAAAAAAAAAAAAAAATCCCTTGAAAACAGCATGAGCATGTTTCAGATCATGCTTGACATTTCATTTGTTCGCCTGGGATTTTTTAAACAAAATGGATCGTAGATGATGCAGAACTTGGGGACTTTAATCGGACTTGACAGATGCACATGCTGTCCGCGCTCGCTCGGCATGCAGGAACTGGCACACAGTAATTACGGTGAATGTGTGAGAGCGTAAAAAAAAAACAAAAAAACATCTTAAAGGTTCAACCTTGCTCTGTGCAGCCTTTGCGTAATTATAGGATTAATGAAGAATGCGCTCATCAGCAGCAGCTGTGACGCATAAAAAGGGGCACATACTGTACATTCAGGATGCGCTTGATGCATCGCCTGCTCATTTTAAGATTTGGAAGGAAGTGCTGCTTCAAGTGCAATTACATGTGTTCAGGAACAGAACACACAACAAGCTCCAATACACACATCTCACTCATGCTTGCACATGCATGCTTTGTTTTTATCTAAAGTCCTATAGTGCATGCCACACAGTCTTCTTCTGAGTTATATGCTGTGATTTATGAGGAATCTTTGCAAATGAATGTCTACTAAAAGAGAGAAGTCCATCAGATTGACAGAAATACAGGCAGACAGAGAGTCATAGGCTTTTAAAGCAGCTAAAAGCCATGCTTCCTCTGTTTCTCGCCAGTCTGGGAACTGACACTGAGCAGACTGACCCATGTGACTACATCCTCGGAGACAGCGTGTGTGTGTGTCTGCATGTGCAGATGTCTGTCGCGTGTGTGCGCCTGTGTTTTGGCTGTGCACGTCCATGAAGATGCTGATATTTTTTCATGTGTGTTGTGGAAAGAGAGCGGGTGACTCTGTGTTAGTGTGTGACTCAGCCCAGCTCTGGGAACCAGCCACACCAGGTGGATCTGATTGAAACTTCATTTCAGGGGAAGAGGCGAAAACACCGCCGGACGACCGTGAAGAGATGTTTTCTTGATATTTGAAGACCACCGTTCAACGGCTGTCTACAGTTTTAATGGGAAAAAAATGACTTCACATTCAAAACTCACGGTTTAAAACTCTTTCCTCAGGTAATTCTTCAGTGAGCTCATGTCTCAAGAAAAGGAAGAGCTTCAAAAATGTTCCATCGTTTCTCTTCCATGTCAGCAACCATGTGCAACTCACTTCAATTTATCTCATTTTGGCGTGAAACCCTTTATTTGTGTTTGTGCTGGATATTCATACAGGCATCAGGTATTACACCATCAAATTCCTCTGGATTAAACTAAACGATCTGTGATTACACCATTTTGTTACGTCTCACAAATGTCTGTGATACTGACCTTTTTTCCCAACGCTCAACAGTGTCACCATTAGTTCTGTAAATTTGAGCTTCACAGCTACTGATTTACCTAAAACAAGGTGATGAAGATGGCAGAGGAGGCCAGAACTGTCCGGGTTTGCAGAGCTGTTTCTGTTTGAGACATAAAGGCCTGAAAGCACCAGCATGCTGCACTCTGGATCACAGCAGCCACTATACTCAGTGTATGTGTCTCATATCGTATATGCAGGGCGAACATGAAAAATAAGAACTAATTCATCAGTCGCCTCATTTTTACTAGGTTGAATGAAGTTATAATTTCCAAAAAATGTTGAAACACAAAGTTAGTCAGTCTGGTAAGTCAATTAAACCATTGCGTAAACAAGTTGTCTTTGAAAACACCACACACTGTAGCTACAGCTCTGCGACCTGCATGCTAAACCCAGTTACAGGCAAGAGAGGAAGCCCTGACTCCCTCTGCGTTACACTTAGTCAGATAATTGGAAATGCGAGGGCATTAACTCCAACGGGATTAAGAAGGGGAATTAAATATGTTAATCCCCAAAATAGGTAAATAGCCTCAGTGATACAATAACCAATTTCTAGGGTTTTCCTCCCCCGAGGACACGTCTGCCTTTGAACGCAACATGCTCACACACACAACCAAGCACACATACGCTCGCACGAGCAGACGCACAACTGCACTAGTGCGAGCCTGCGCATAAACATGAATGCGCAGGCGTTCGCACGAGAGCGCCGGAGAGAGAGTCTGGAGTGTTCCGGAAAGTTCTCCAAGGTCACGCCTGTGGTGTCGTGTGGCCCTGTGGCTGACTCTTGAACCTGTTCTCCCAGGTCTGCCTCTTTGTTCTAGAGATCATTACCTCTGTCGCTCCGCTCTGCTCCGCTCCCCTCCCGAGACCGCTTTGTCGCCATGTGTTCATCTGCCTTGTAATTATAGCACGGTCCTGGATGTCACGGTTTAGGGACTCTGCCTGGGTGTGAGTGAATGTGTGTGTGTGTCAGGGGACCGAGCGAGTGCGTGGCTTATATTGTGCTTTTATGCACGAGTGTGTGGGAAGTGTGCGTGTCAGTGATGGAGCGTGGACGCTGTGTTTGCAAGAGCACAGTGTGCGTTCGTGTATGCGTATGTAATTCCAATCAACAAAAAAAGGGGCATCGTAAATTGAATATAGTGCACTTTCTCTTTAAACTATTCACGCGGAGGCATCGCCTTTGGAGATGGCAGCAGAGCTGGATTCTGATGAGCTACTGTACTTGTGTCAGGGACATGAAACAACTGAATAAAAAGTGTATATTCAAAACACTGACACATAAAGAGTGCCGGGGCATCAGTTGTGGGCAAAAATCAAGTTAAAGTTCCCCACTGAGATCAAAGTACATTTTTATACACAATTAGTGGAGTACAATTTCTGTTGGAACTGAAGCATAGCGGGGAAAAAAAACCCCAAGGTCAATTGCTGATCGCCTCTGAGAAACATTATTTTTATGTCTCTGTGTCCAAAGATGAATGTCTTAGAGGGGAAGAGAAAATACGAGGGAGAAAAGAAAACATTAAAAGAGAGAAGTCAATCATTCAAGAATGCAAGACCGTAATGCACCACAGTCAAATTCAATAAAGTCATTATTCCTGGCTTAGCCATAGCAATAGTATTTTTCCTGGATATCCTACACCGCTTATCCCAACTCCTTTCTCTCTGTCGCTCTTTCTCTTCCTCTCACCATTCCTCTTTTCTCAGCTCTGGCTACAGGGCATGTAGGATGGCATCAATACTCTCATTTTGCAACATGAAACCCTCTATTTACTCCAAAGATTCATCTGCGATGGATGTCATTCTGCAACGGCTACCTCGACAAAAGGCGGAAAGCAGCTTCATCGTGCCAAACCTCTGCGTATTACCCCTGACATATTCTATTAGGCCGATTACACATAATGATGCCAAATAAGCGGCGAATGAAGAGCTGGGGAGTTATCGCTGCCCCCACCACCCCACCCTGACGGAAAAGAGAAAGGGAGGAGAGAAAACGCTCAGCAAAGTTTCTTATCTCCATCCAGCTGAAGGAGGAACCACACACACACAGTCCAAGCTGCACTTATCAGTCATTAGGCATTTAAATGCTTGCCCAGAGAGAAATTAGATTTGTGAGGAGTTAAGAAGATAACCAGTGGCACGCTCTTAAAAACCATGTAGCACTTTCAACACATTTGCGCGGAGACAACACGCGTACTGAGCAGCAAGCAGTATCACAGAAGCATGTGTTGTAGTTAATACAAGTAGCACAAGATGAGTTGTCCCTCCATTCAGATGAAAATAGCATCTTATTGCCAAATGGAGACGAAACACTAACAAATTACACAGTTGCTCGATTTATTACCACAAAACAAGGAGGTGGGAGGTTAGAGTTTTTGGACCCACTTGCTAGTCCTCATGTGTGTTTGTTACAGTAACAGCAGGGTATCTGCTTAACAGATCACAATGAAATTTGGTGGAGGCATGGTCCAAGTAATTAGATTTTAGCGCACATTCAGATCCAGGATTTTTTTTTTTTTAATGAGAGTTACTGGACATCGACATGGACATGGATATGAAAAAAATAAAAAAAAAACTGGCACAAGCATCATGTGATTGTCTGCCACAACATGCCATTTAATGTAGATCAGGAACCAGGATCCAGATGCGGATTGAAATTTTCCAAATATTTTCTATTATTAAAAACAACAAATTTTAAGAATTGTCTTGGCAGAGATATGTGCATTCGGATTGCGTTCTACTTCTAAAACGGTAATTTTAGTGAGTTTCAAAGTGGGTTCCCAGAACCAGCAGGAGTCTTGGGGGACTTCCAGAAATCACCACAGATAGTGCAGCAGAATTTCACTATAACCCAAATCTCCACGTTTAAGTCTGCAATGATATGTTTCCACCTCACCACTAAATGCTTAAACTTTATGCTGTGGAAACCACAGCAGACATCATCAGAAACCCTTACATATGGCAGCGCCGGGCACAGAATATCATCACCGGAGTCTGCTGCCTGCGCGGCAACATGACAGGAAGCAGCGGGCCCGCAACATTTTGTCCATGTTTTCAGTTTGCACAAAATATTCCCCGTCCGTAAAGCACGGAGCGCTGCCGAGCAGTTCAGAGGCCCCCGGTCTGTGAAGTGTGTCATCGCTCTTGGAAGGAGTGTGTATTTGTTGCACACGCTCCCCGCTGATAACTACAGCACTGAAAAACAAGGCCCTTGCTCACACCACCTCGCCCAACACTCCAGGCTCAGTTGTTGCCAGTGGAACAAATTGTGGAGCGTTAACCGAACTTTTATAAGGTTCACAACACAGGATCCCATGCCATAGATGTGGGCAAGGGGTATTAATTTAGGGAAATGAGCACTGGGTAAATAAAGGCTGTCTGGTTGCCGTCCTAACAGGAAATACTATGCAGGGGACCGGTGAAGGAGGTGGGGGCGAAGATGGGGGTGGTTGGGAGGGAGGGAGGAAACAATTATGACCTCATTTAATAGTCTCTCTCTCTCTCTCTCTCGCTCTGTCTCTCTCTCTCGGCTCCCAGGCAGAGATTGGAAAGGAATGCCCAGTCTCAAAACCGCAAGTCACCTCTGAACATGGGAGCATTTGGCCTAAGTGTTTCCTGTTGCAATAAAAATGTATGTCAAGTATGTGAACCGAGGTTCCTCTGCGCTTAAAACCTGTTGAGCACACGCATACGCCACGCACGCACACACACACACACACACACATACAGCATCAGTCCATTATGAACTATACCACCACTACCCGAACTGTGTGATTAAACCAAGCACGGAGCGTAAGGGGTTAATGTGTGTGTGTGGAGTGGTATTGTGAAATGGGTGGGGGTTAGTGTGCGATACAAAGCTCACGCCGCTCCGGTGCCGGGCTCATGATAAGAGTTTGGGAAGTCGTCGCATGGTGATAGCCACAGGCACAAATGTGCAAGGGGGCTCCAAGTGCTAATTTTATTCATTTACCTCCCTCTCTGGATAATTGTTTCTGTCAACCAGCGACGGCTTGATAAAGGATTTCACGCCGCTGAAAACAGTTACACGGCTACTTTGGAAGGTGATCGCCAGAGACGATTATATTTATCACCTGCTTTAATATCCATAGTGTGGTGTAAATTGATTCATTCTCCGAGGATCGCTGTCACGGGGAGCAAGGTGTGGAGAGCTCTGCACCCAAATAAGACATCTGACATTTGACACGTAACACTGCGAAAGGAGTTACAGTTACAGTAATGTAGAATTATCACAATTACATTACACTGAAAATACTGTCAGAATGCTGATGAAACAATTGCACCCAGTCTCAGTGGTGTTTGAATTGAATTCATTAGCGTTTGTGATCCTGTGACACATTTGCACAAACACTCTTAAAACGTGCTTTCATACTTGCCTCATCTCATTAGGCTGCAACACAATATCTGTAACCACAGGAGTGACAAATATTAACTTCACAGCCTGCATCAAAGTTCAGTCAAATTGATATTAAAGAACCCTGTCTATGGACATAACAATATAACATATACGTCTTTCATATTAAAATGATTCGTGCTAAATAAAATAGTCAATCGTTCTGTATTTGTCCTTATTTTGAGCTTTAATTACATTTTGAAGTTTAATCCTGGTAAAATTGTTTGTCATTTGTTTTGATTTTTTATATTTTTAACCCAAAAATCAGTTCAAAGTTCAACAATCAAAGTAATATTTTAACCACAACGGTTAAACTGTACTTAGAATTGAAAAAAGATGAATTTCCTTTCAAACTCTGCCTTTTTACGAACTCACCACCACTGAGAACCAACTGTCAACTTGCCAGATTTTACAAGATATCTGTCAACCGCAAATGATTGAAATCTTAACATATTCATCAGCCTCGGCCAATAAAGAGAGAGAGAGACAGAGAGAAAAAACAGTTGTTAGAAGTTGACCTCAAAATGTCACTCACAAAGCTTTAAATTCCACAGCACACCTTCACCTCAGTACCTGACAGATTCCCACCCATTCAAAAGAGTGGCCTGGAAGCCTTCTTCCCCCCGGAGTTCAAAAACATGTCGCTCTGCCTCCACTCGAGGAAGCCTGCTTTTATTGGACCCTTTGTGGAACATCCTTTCTTCCCCCTCATCAAAAGAAGGAAAATAAGTCAAGGCGTAGTCGCATTTCCCCCTTCTTTTATTACTATTCTAATAATACTCCATATTTGTTCATGCCTTCATCTTTTCAATGCGCTCATTGAATGTGTGTGTGTGCAGGACTATAGTGAGGCAGCGCCACTTTACTGACTGCGTCTGCACTCTAAGCTTCAGTGGGCAAATGCACCGGATGGATAGAGGGGACTCAGCCTTCTCATTCTTTCCCATACCTTTACTAATACAGTATGTCTGAGTGACTTTAACTGTGCTTATACTCAAGGTCACAGAAATGAAAAGAAGCAATTGAAATAGTACATGTAAGAGAGAGGGGAGGATGAAAAAAAAAAAATCTGGCCTTAGTTCCGGAAATAGTGGCTTTTGAAGGAGATACAGCAGAGGAAGGGGGATGGAAGGGGGGATTGGTAATACAGTTTCTGCGAGTGCACATGTGATGCGCGTGTGTGCAGAAGTGTCCTGTTAAAATCAGCCTCTGTTACAGCAGCTCAGGCCCCTCTGCTCCACAGAGGCCTGTGGAGGTGGTGATGGTGTCTGTGGAGGGAAGGGAGGAGGTGAGGCGGAGTGTTCGAGGGCAGTTCCCTTCGCTCGCTGGAATGAATGGTATGGCGCAGTAGTGACCATTCATGCATGCTCCTTTACCTCTCTCTCCTCCTCTCAGCCCGTTTGAGGGTTTTAGGTGCGACAACACGGAGAGAGATATGACAGAGAGGGAAGAGGGGAAGGAGATAAATAAAAGAGAGAAAACAGAGAAAAGAGAAGTCGATGAAGGCTGAATGTGGCGAAGGAAGAGAGGGAAAGAAGAAGAGAAAAGGTGTAAGACAGAGAGAGAGAGGAGGAGAGGCGGAGAGGGGGAGACGCAGGACTGTAGTCACTGGGCCACTGGAGTTGGAGAGCAGCGCAGCGTGAAATAAGGGAGCGGAGCAGCTGAACCAGAAAGAGCCCAGGCTGCTCATTACAAAGGCCTAGGCCTGACTTCTACCCTCCACACACTGTAACACACACACACACACACACACACACACACACACACACACACACACAGGCACGCATGTGAAGATACATAGATATGCACACAGGGCACACGGAAACGAAAAGAGGAACTCACGCACATCGTAGCGTATGCCATTCGGTGGACGCTTTCATGTGGCCGTGTGCACGCAGACATGCAGTACTGTACATCTGCATAGTGGCACACGCACACACACACACACACACACACACACACATTCATTCACAGACACAAAAGATTTAAATTAAAATGTTGTGTGCACTGCAAATGTAGTCCATAAACAATAAAATAAGTAAACAAGTTTCACATTTCTGCTTCAGAATACAGAGAGTTTATGCAAAGATGTAAAGAATGAATCGCAAGAGCAGTCAATAAACTAGCCAGGAGCTGATTATCCGGAGCTCCATTTTCTTTTCTTTTTTTTTTTCAGATATCGACTCCATGAACATGTTACACTCAGAAAACTTTGGCAGGCTTTCCAGAAGCACGCAGGGCGACGGAGAGGAGGAAGCCTCCGTCCTCATTGTGTGACCCTCCTTTCGCGTCGTGACAGCTGACGAAACATTTGGTGCAACTTGTTTATTTAGATTTGATTTCCTCCCCGAACATTCGAGCAGCTGCCTCTCGATACACGGTTCACAAACATCTCAGTCAAGGGCAGAAATAAGTGTGTCGCCAGGCTGGATGATATCGACTTATAAGCAGGGAGTGTAAATCTAAAACCAAGCTGCATCACTGTTAATGGGATGCATCAGGAAAGAGCCTCGTTTTCACTAATCTTACACTTTGAAATAAAAATTAATCACAGCAGATATTCTGCATTAGCTTTTTCACAATGTAGTAAAACCTACATTTATGAAGTAATTTAATATTAATGTTTGATGACAGTCCGATGAAAGTAAGACTGGCAGCTGTCTTTGCACCATCTTTGCCAGTGAACCTACCACACAGGAAATGACTTCATCTGTTTTAACAAATAAATTGACTCTGATGCAGCATATTACTTCGTCAACATTACAACTCACTCTTTTATCTTTTAAACACACACTGGAACTGAGGGCCAGTAGCGGTATTCAATCCAGCAGGGATGTGTAAATATCAAAACGAGCCATATAGAGATGTAACAAAGAATGGGATGACAATATGCTCCTCAGATATTCCTTTACAAGTTCTCATAAGACCTTTTTTTTCCAATTCAAACAGGAGAAGCTGTAAACCAGTGCTGCAGTGGCTCCTGATAATCCCCCACCTCCCCGCTCGCTGCCGCATATTCTGTGAAATACTGCCATCTCTTGGTGCTTCAAATGAGGGCTTTCACAGGCGGGGAGCGCGAGTGGCTCAGACCACTGAGGCTTCAGTTGCGTGTCAAAGGCCACCAGAGGCCAGGTCTCTGTCGGGCTGACGACATATAGAAAATTAGATCCAAAGACTGATCATAAGAGTCATGAAAGAGGACCAGAGAGTGACAATAGACATATTATTGTATACTATTCCTATGCGTATCTCCCATAATCTTTCCTCCTGCTCTTAATATGTGCACCATCGACTACTAGAGAATGCTATTTAAACACAATCGAGAGTAGTTTTATGCCAATTGTAGTCATGAATAAAAATGTATGTACAGCTATGACCTGTGCTCATGTGCTTTTCTTTGGTTTCAAATGTGAGAAAACACTTCACAAAATCTCTATATTTTCTGGTCTCTCAAGTGTTTGACACAGATGTCTCTAATTTTACTGAAAATTTCCCAAAAATCCATTTCTGTGCAGGGATGACAAGGCCTTCAGTCGGCTGGGGAAACCATGGTCATTTTGGAGTTTCGAAACACTCCAAAAAGCGAAAAAACAAAACACAACAGCAGTTCCTGAAAAGCAGCCATGCTGGAAGTGCACAATTTGCGTGCCTCCCATTTATGTGGCTAAAATGCTGCACTGTTGTCCTTTGAACGCCACCTATGGGGACGAGCTAAATATCAAGACTCGAGTGAAAAGAGCGAGCGTGCATCCCGCTAAAACAGTAACACAAATCATTTCTCAAGTGGTTGCTGTTGACTGTGCCGCACAGCCGCTGCACACACAGCAAACTGGGGTAGCCAGTCATGATGTGGAGGTGCGGTTCAGCACGCTGCAGGACTGATTCAGCAGGTTTCTGAGAGATTAAAAAAAAAAAAGGCTCGATTTGTGTCTGTTTGCCGAGGTTGAGACACGCAGATGAAAGTGACATCTCCTGAAAGGGGAGTGAAAGTGTGTTTCTCTTGCTGCTGCACAGTATAGTAGAGTTGTAATTCAATACTCCCCAGTCAGTGCTTTGCAAGGCTCCTACAGAGGACTGTTGTGTTTCACAGAATGTATTTCCAGCATGGAACAGGTTGTTCATCACAAGGTCTGTTGATCTTAAACACACACACACACACTGAGCTGGGAACTTTGAAGTGTGAAAATAAACATTTTCACCTAACCACTAATCTTCTCTCTCTCTCTCTTTCCTCTTGCCTCAGCTCTCTTCCTCTCTCGCCCCCCACCACCCCCCCTCTCTGATCTCAGGCATTTTAACGTGAGCTTCATTTACAACTTTCATTTCAATTTGTCCCGTTTGTCCATATGTTATTGTAGCGGAACCAGCACCAGGGCCTCTGGTTAGTGAAAATGTCAGATTCTTTGATTTGATTTTATAGGATCTCAGCAGGGACTGGGGGGCTGTGCGGTTCTGGCCCTCTCCTGCGACTGGACCGACTACTGTTTGCATTTAAACATCCATCTGAGCCAGCTTCCCCTGAGGATTCATTTGTTTCACAGAGGGTCAATTACCTCTCACCACCCCAACCCCCCCAGTACAAATAAAAAAGATCTGCTCTTTTTTTTCTTTTTTTTTTTTTTTGAAGCTGCAATTAAACAGATTTTTCCTGTTTAGGTTAGGTGTAGGAAGAGGGTGCCTGGCTGGGGTCACCATTTTAATTAGCACTATTTAAGACCAATAACAAACTGATTATTTGCCAAATGGCTCTTGCGAAGTGAGAGGCTTGATGGTTTGGCATGTCGAGTGCTCCTCAAGTGCTTTTCACCCTCAACTGTTTTCTGAAAGGCACCAATGACTACAAGGTGGGGTCACAAATCCGCTTTGATTGAGGTTTCTATGGATACCGATACGTCCCCGCTGACTTTTTTCTCTCCTAACCTCCCTCTGCCTCCCTCTCTACCCCCTGTGCAGTGTCATTGCCGAGCGCTAAGTAAATACGTGCTCTTTATGTTCCTCGTTGCCTTTCAATATTTGGCAGCGTGGCAGCGGGGGATCAAAATGTGTGTGTCTGCTAAATGTCAGTGGGTAAAAGGGGTTGAGTTTAGAGCGGCACACACCATGAAGCACCTGCTGTAGAGGCGAACAGCGGGGGGAAGTTTCATCTCGGTTTGATCCGAAATGGAAAAGGCTACGAGCACCACGTCGACATCAACAGCAGCCCCCACACGCCGAATCCCCCCCTTCCCTTCCCTAAAAGTCTATTTTCAATTTAGCCCCATTCAACAGATGGTGGTACAATACCTCACCTTGGCATTTTAATCAGACTAGAACACAATTTGGAGTTATTATGGAGAATGTAAGCCATAATCTAATGCTGCCATTGATTATCAGTTTCCTAAATATTGTTGTTTATCCTGACATTAAGGTGGATATTGTGAAGCAAAAGCAATGAGTCACAATTACCATTATTTCTAACTCACCTTAATCTATCGCTAATCTGATTAGACTTTATGGAAGGCAACCCACGGAGACATCTGCGTCCTCTTAAAAGACTATCGTGGCTTAATGTATTAAAAATGCAGTAATTGATAATAATGCCGAAATCTGAAATTATTAAGTTTTCATGTCTGCAAAATAGGGGGTTGACTGTGCAAATGAGAGCACTTTCCGTAAAAGCATCGCTCAGTTGTTTAATAAAAGCAGTTGCCAGGGAGGGGGAGCGGGTCTGGCTGGTTTGGGGTTACGTCTGACATCAAATAAGGTTTGGACTCTATGTGAAATGGTCTGGATGAGCGTGACCAGCCATGGGAAGTATCTTTGGCCTCCAGGGACTGAAAAAAAAAGACAGGAAGCCCTGAAGAGCCACTGCAGGCCATCTCCTCCTCCTCCTCCCCCTCCTCCTCCACGCCACTTGGCCTTTGTCTTTACTTGGCATGGGTGTGTGTGTGTCTGTGTGTACACCCCTGTGAGTGTGTGTAAGTGTGTGTGTGTGTGTGTGTTTGCATCTGCATCCTGTCCTTGTAGCCTGTCCCTGGCTGCGCCATTGGAGGCAGCTGATGCTATCTCATGGCGGTATTGTGGCAGCCCCTGCTGCGAATAATCAAAGGCAGCTGTTTGGAAAATACCAGAGATGCCTAATAGGAAGCACTGATGGCCTGGATTCACTCTTTACCCAACAAGCCCCCCATGTCTGAAATGCAAAGCACCAGATCAATTATTATTGTTTGCCTCCTTATGTTACATATTGTCCTTGTGCAATTGACATTAATATAATAAAGTTTTCCTTTCTCTTCATCTGAATGTATTTTCAGCAGAGCTACAGCTGATAACTCCTGCAGTATGAGTGCATAGTGCATGGGTTTTTGCAGGGTAAAGAGGGGAGGAAAAGACCTATTATTTCTATTATTTGGATTGTGCACCGAGGCAGCTTTTGGGGTTTGATTGTGTTTTGTTTGAACAAGTCAGTTAATGAACGCCAATCGCGGGATGCTGGTAGTTCTCGACGCATATCTGCTGATCTGCGGGTCCCAGCAGATCTTGGCCAAACACCGGGCAAGGCAAAAACAAATCTGTCTGTCAGTATGGGGTTAGGAGTCCTAATTAGGGGTCCTGACTCTCTGTCCGCGGCTCCAAGTCAAGCGTCAGCTCTCCCTGATTGGTACAAATCTCGTTTTTCTAAGCCTCAAAGGTTCGCACAGAGGGTCAGCGCCTCGCCATGATGGTGATTTGCTTGTACCTTTAAAAGGCCATTGATTACGTAATTAGAAAGGGAAAATGTTGCACCATGGGACAGAAGGAGGGTTTCTGATAAGTGGTGGGAACTTTTGTGAAGTACCTACATAGTTTAGTTTAGAATATCCATCTGGTCTGGAGACCATAAATGTTGAACAATTTACGGTGCAGGAAATAGCTGTGTTATATATAGAGAGACAGTATATTTACAGCAAACATGCATCTTTTTATTCATAATTTAATTTTCTTCTTTGCTTTGTTGTAGGTTTGCCAGCAGGTGTCCTGGTCAGAATCAGTTATGACTGTTGATGCCACTAATAGTGATGCTGCTCGGAGAAACTTGTGCAAAAAAGGGCCATCATTAGCAGCATGTGCAGGACAAGTATTAGCGGAAATGAAAGCGGAAATGAAAACAGATAAACTAGATGGTAGTTTCGCCAAAACTTCAGTGACACACTTCCTTTCCGGTGCAGCATTGAGATCCTGACAGTCTCTTGAGGTCAACCCAAACAACACCAAACTTCTGGGTAAGCGTTAACACAGGCTTCTCATCTCACAGGTCATTTCTCCCGTCTGACTCACGGTGGAAAGAGTTAAGGCACTTCTGGGAAACGCAGCCTGGTCACTTCTACATGATAACGTTGTCACGCTCGCTGTAACAAACAGCGGCGAAAGCAGCAGTGAGGCTGTGGTCAGGTGTGGAATCAGAAACAAAAACATGAGTATCATGTTTGGCGGACGTTTACTCGGGATCACTGTGCCATTACATAAGAGCACTTTGAAGGGGGCGAGCTGCGGCATGCCGTTTGCCCACCAACGTTTTTAAGGTGAAAAGTAGAAACAAATGAGCCCGATGGTGCTCGAATTAGATGCATCGCTTTTGTTCCGAGTTAAAAATGCTACGGCGCTTTCAGGAAGGCCAGCTGCTCCGTGTGTGTGTCTGTGCGGGTTATGGATGGTCTGGTCCACGAACGCTCGCTGGGAGCAGAGGCCACATGCACAAAAGCAAAATAAACTGCAGGGGAAGGAAGTGGTTAACATTAACAAGGATCCAATAAGAAGATTAAATGTAAAATGCTGGCGCTGGTAATTGATGTGTTCCTAACTGTGTGTGTGTGCGTGTGTGTGTGTGTGTGTGTGTGTGTGAAAGTATGCTTGGGTCTGTATAGGTGTATGTGACCCTGTGTGTGTGTGTGTGTGTGTGTGTGTGTGTGTGTGTGTGTGTGTGTGTGTTAGAAATATGGGCTCTCTGTGTGGACATAATTGCTCCCAGATCTGCAGCATAACTCTATGGGTTGATTAGCAAATGTCTCTACTGTAAATAGTTGCCACTAATCATGCAACACCACGGCTATTAGCATAACTGGAGAGGGCAGAAATGAGAACAAGAAAGAAACAGGCCTGGTGTTTTTATTTTTCTACGCTGCATGCAGTCACAGTGATGTCAAAGCATTCACAGGGTGTAAGAGGTCTTCCTATCAAGTTAACCTCAAACTGGCAAGGCTATCAGAATATGTACTCTCGCCGTCGTGTTCTTATTGTTATTTTGGACTTGACGTGATGGGAAGGAAAGATTAGAGCAAATCTTGATGGTTCATTTCCTTATCCACCCATAACCACTGCAACCGAAGACGAGACTGTTGTCTCCTGCCGCTGTGCTGGAGCTTATACAGTTTGTTCCTTTAAACAAAGATTCATGAAACAAACACTGAAGGTATAATAGAGTAACCTAAACTTTATAGAAATGACATAAAACTTGACTCATGCTTTAATCCCTTTCTGATGTTTTCAAAGCTGCTCCAGCGCTCTTTTGTCGAGTATTCATGCATGTCTCACTGAGATTACGTTCATGGAAATCAGAAGGTTTTTTTCTTATTTGAACAAGTAGTTGCGCCTTTGTTCCAACCCTTAAAATGACTTGTTTAGAAAAAGGCTGGCCCTCTGCAGCACTGATGGAAAGATGCACAGATATTCATTGGACTTAAAATACACATATAAAGATGATGTGATGTTGAACAGAGACGTGAATGATGGCGCAACCCGTTCTAGTGTTCAGATGATGCAGGTTTTTGAAGCAATACCAGATTAATTTCAGTCACCTGATTTTTTGACTTTTAGTAACAATTTACTCATTTAATATTCAGTCTAGTCAATATAGTAGTAGTAGTTTTTTTTATAGTAGTTCTTTAGTCAATATAATATTATTCTTATGGTTGTTTAACACTTGTGTAACACTCTTCATGGTACCATATTCATATCTGGTTTTAAATTTTTGTTATTATTGTAATTAATAGCATACCTTAATGGGACTAGTTAATGACACTGTCCGACTGTGATCATAGTTTTTATTATTTGACCTGAAAGATAACCATATAGTAATACAAATCATTCGATAATATAATACGGTCACATTCTTCTTACCTTTTTGTTGACAAAATGTACTGGTACTGGATTAACACTAATTCAATTTATGGAGTGAAGCTGCCAGTATCAAATAGTTTATGCTATTAGCTGTGAACGCCATTTTTAGATTCAAAAAGCATACAGCCCACTCTTTACAGGTGTCTTCTACGTGTAGAATCAGCTATGGAAAGGGGAATGCTTGTGTAGTTTAAAAATACATGCAAGACATGCAAAATAAATCATTATTGCATAATGTGTGCATTTAAATAACTTAAGACGCTGAAATGAGCAAAGTAAATAGAATTTCATTCAGGTTTGACAGGCTTGTATATCCTGTAGCTGTGGACCTGATGCCAACTGGTCAGAACATGATGGCCAATAACAAATATCAAGCAAAGCAATGTATCACCTTTTCTTCCGCTCAACAGCTTATCTTCATATACTGTAACCCACACCGGTTTGATACTACCATATAAGCCGTACTGAGATCAGAGTTTGGTAAGCCTACTGTGTGTGTCTGAGAGTGTGTGTATTTCTGTAGGGTAGCAGCTGATGTTGGTGCATTTCGTGTGATTCCTCTCCGCTCTATCCCTGGATGTACATGAAATCCTCAAGTGCGGAGTGAACTGTGTGCAGACTGCGGCTTTTCATTCCGCTGCATGAAACCAGCTGTTTTTGTTCACGTTCTTTGCAGGAATACAATAAGCACCTTGAATTCAAGCTACTCCTGTCAGCCGGGTTTATTAGGGTTTATCAGTTTCGCCCAAAATACGCCCACATGCACAAGACTGAAAGCTTTAGTGCTTCCATTGCTGCGACTTACAAATAAATTGTCTCTCCTCCAATGTAAACAAAATGCTTTTCAGTTCTCATAAACAACCACGTAGCGTGCTATTCCGTTGCTTTTAACATGCTGCCACTTTCAGCGCTGTGTTAGGGTGACAGAAGCCCAAGGCAAAGTTAGAAAGCACTAAATATATGCCATTATGGTTAATAGATTGAACGAAATCCAAGACACTCGGAGATTATCTATTGAGGCGCTGTCAAACAGGGACAATGCATGCCATTGCCGTTCCCATACACTCTGCATTACTGTAAACCCATACACCTTGGTGTGGAGAAAAAAGCAAGACATAAGGAATCAGCGAAAATGAGGATAAATATAAATATAGGGTAAAGATAACCTAAGGGCAAGGCGAGTGGATTTAAGCAAGCGTTTATTCTCCTCAACATATGTTCCTCGTATACTGTACATCTTAAATCCCGTGTCCAAAGTACTATACAGACTGTGTGTAAGGGTATGGATAGTGTCGGAATGTTAATGGTTTTCCGATAATTACCGCTATCTGTGCGCTGTAATCCATCATTCGGAGCAGCTATAAACAAAAAATGAACATCTGTTTATTTTCCCGTCGACAGGCGCAGCAGGCTCAGTGCAAAGGTTGATGCTGTAGAAAAAGTTTACCCGCTTCTGCTAGATAAAACCAAGGTAATCTCCGCTTTGAACCGTGACCGGCGTCGCACGATACCGCGTCTGAAAGAGTACGACTATCGGAAATAGTGGTGGAATTGCGGAAACATGAATAAACATGGCCACCGCCCATCCGACACTGGGTTTTATCGCGTTGGAGAGGCGGCGCAGATGGCTCTTGGTTCTTTGGTCGTTTTTGCGAGGCCGTTGGTCGGCTGACACAGGAGTGCTCGTTTTATACATCCAATTAAACAGGAAATCTGACGGCAGCTCACAACGTGAATCACGTGGACACGTCTGGTTAAAAATGTGAAGTTCTGATGCACCACAGAGCTCCCAACTGTAAATGCATTGCTTCAGTGCAAACAAAGCAGCTACTTCGATTGATTTTTGTTCTTTTTTGAAACAGCTCAGTGAACCCATTGTGCTTTTTATCACCACATTTCCTCGGCTGCAATTATTAATGGCCGTCCACTGATTGAAAAGGAAAAGCGGCACATGACACGTTCATTTAGAAACCTGTCCCAAACGTTGGCTTGCCTGCTGCTAGTTGCCAAGCTTAACGTGTTTAACCTTTTGCACAGGACTGGAACATCTTTGCTTTCAACTCGGCGGCACAATGTCAGCCTGGTAGTAATGAAGACAGGGAAATCAATCGATTGATGAATGAATGATTGGTCTATAGACAGAAAGCTAATTAGAGGCGTTAGGCCAGAGTGAAGAGTGAGCCCAGATGGATGGATCCCAGCTTCATGATCGGGATATACTTCATTTGACACCTGGAGGAGGATAATTGAAATAGTGATTTTATTGATGTTTTGAACGTTGGTTTATTTGCAAGAGGATGTGTGAAAATGTCAGCGTGTGTGCTACATATCTGGGCATCATACACTGGTCTTTCTTTATTTTGTAATTAACAGAACTTCTGGGATTACTTCATTGCCACAACGTCCTTTGATGATCATGCCAGCAGAGACATTCAGATTCAAAGCCTCTTATGCTAATGGAAACATCCAGCATAGCAGCTCACAGCTGGGCGCTACGTACTGTAAACAGCATGTGCTGGGGAGGATGATGTAGAGCATGAGCATTTGTCTTCCTCATTTATTGTGTGATATCCAAGAAAAGCGACATGTAATGTACATAATGCAATTACATGGACGCGTTCAACAAAAAAACTGCATGTTCTGCAGAGCATGCTCGCATGTATGCATTGTGCCGTGCGCATTAACACCTCCCCTCAAATGCACATTGTAAACACTTAATACATTAGTGTTGATTATCACACCCACACGCTGAATGACTGACTTCATGCATCCCATTGAAAGTGTATGATTAACTATATTATGGCTGATCTGCAACACAGGCCTCCTTAGCATGAGTAATTGATTTGTGAGTATTATGGCTGTACACTGTCTTTTGCCTATTCATTAATCATACAGGCGTTGTTTGAGTAAAACAATGTAGTGAGTAATGATATTGATGAAGTCTCGCCTGCACACAGTTGTCTGGGGAAATGGAAACATAAAGCTTAACAGAGCAGATGTCTCATAATACCGGAATTAAGTGATTAGAATAATCGCCTTTGTGCAAATAATCTCAAACTGCAACATCCGCTCTGCCACAGCTGATTGTGCGCTCTTGTGATGCTGAGAAAACACAGCAACGCGCCTGTTTTGTCGCCGCTTCAGCTAATTTCCCATAATCCACTCTGATAAGGCCCCGTGGTCCTCATCTACCTATGCTGCAGAGCGATGTGATGCACATTAGTCAATTAATAGTGTGTTAAATGACAGAGGTTCCAGTCAATTGAGTTTCTCTTGGGATCAGGGCTGCCATTGTCTTCCAATCCAAAACAGAGATGAAGACAAAGACACTGCAAATATCACTGCACACATGTGACGTATGATGTGTCCCAGATCGCTTCTGTTTCCTCTTTTAACTAAAGATGTAGAGGTCTGCTTTGTGATACCGTCCCCTCTCTCCTTATAATTACATTCAAGTGCAACGTTGACCAACATTATTAATACCAACCCATTCAACTGCAGGTAAGTAATCTTTAATAAGTTAGCGGTTATGGATGACTATGTGTAGCACTTCTTATATTCAAACATCCCATCCCCCAACCTCATCCACCCCCACCGCCTCAGTCAAAAGGGTTGTGGCCCACATATCAAATGGAGATCTTTAGAGCCGAGCATTCCCGCTGGAGAAAGAGAAGAAAATGGCCCCCTATTATGCGACCCACAGCCGAGGCCTTACCTCATGACAAGGGTATTAAAATGAAATAAATCAGCCATTAAGAAGCAGGCGCCGGCAATTGAAACCCTATTAATGCGGCAGGCAGAGAGAGGTAGCCCCGGCGTGATGTGACAATGGAGCACCACAGTGCCCCTTTAATTGCATTTCGGCCAGGTTTTTGTTCCCCAGACTGGGTGAGGATGACAGGTGTACGCAGGAGATGAGTGTGTGTGGACACACAGCCATAAACCCGCACATGTGGACACACACACACACACATATATGGAGATAGTAATTATTACAGTGAGTTTTAAATGTTAAAGCCGTCTCAGAATCCAACATAATGTGCATCCCCGTCATTTCCTAACACAGCCATTAATACTGATGGTCACTCCTTCAGTCAGCCATCAATACCACTGTCCATGAATTGTCGGCGGCCAGGCCCCATCAATGTTGCATAGGTTCCTTTCTCATTACCTTCGCTGTTAGACTAGACACTGGGTGATGGATCATGGCCCCGACTGGACCTCATTTGGTTGATGTATCACTAGTGTTCCCCTGTGAAGTGTGTAGGTGATTATACACGGACACAAAGACAAACACAAACACTCACACAGGGCCAAAGACGACAATATGAGCGAACGCTGATGTGAACTAACCTTTCCGACGGATGTGTGCTGGCATCATGCACAGGCGTACGCATATGCCGGTCGAAGAGGCCCAACGCTGGCGACATAAATAGGCGCTAAGACGACAGGCTGAATGAAATAGATGAATCCGGACTTAAAACTGTGCAATTTAGAATTTAGAATCAAACTTTCTCTGTCAGTCTACAAATACTTATCATTGGAAAAGTCTTAACGTTAAAACAAATGCATTTATAGCGTGACGCTGGCTGTTAATTGTGTCATTTCTTTTCTCGCCCTGGCAGATCGTGCTGTAGCAAAACAAATGGAGGCATCCAGAAGAGGTGTTAAAGCTTATGTGAAATTTCGTCAGGAGTACTCCTTCACCTGTCACTGGTTATTGATATATTCATTAGAGGGCCCTATTCTCTTTCTCTGGTATCAGTTTCTCTTGACACTAGCACTGTTGACAACATCAGTCAATGAATCACTTTACAATTATGATTGTTGATGGCCCATGACACAAACTTGGAAGGGATGTCATTATATGAACATTAAAGTGATACACAGGGATGCTGGGATGGAGGACCAGGGCGCTGCAACCCTCCCCCCACTCCTCTGATGCCTTCATTTAAAACAAGGCCCTATCTTGTATGGCTTTATCCCTCAGGATAATGTTATTACGTCTTTTACAATGGACACACTGTAGCACTTGATCAGGTAGTGGTTGATGTACAATAGTTTGGGTAATTGCATTGATTTGCCTCATAATAAATGTCTACATGCTGTGTGATTCCTCTATTAAAACCAAAGGCGTCTTTAACCGGAGGCTTTTTTTTTCTTTTTTTTTTTGCTGATGTTCATGTTTGAGCTCATGTTGAAATTCTTAAGATAATCTGCGTTTTCAGAGGCTATTCTGAATGATCTGGTATTATTACCACATTTATGCAGTCTGCTATTGAACTGTCTAATTAGTGGTGACCATCTTTAGAGTCCTTCCTGGCTGTATTTGCATAACATGCATAGAATAACCCAGATATTCATATTCCACTTAGCCCTTAAGGTCAAGGTTACATTAAAAATAAATTAAAGATGATGATCATGGTCATGATCTTCAGTATCCATAATGCCATTAACAACGTGTCTTTCCAGCCCAGTTGCCATAACAATATGTTGGCATTGTACATTTCTGCAGAGCACAGACACCTTAAATTCCTACGTTTCATATATATCACATCAATGTCTCTGCAATGGGTATCAAGGTAACATAGTTCAGATTAGCAGTACATGTATATGAGCAGAGTTTCTCATCAGGAGGAGGAAGGGATGGTGGTGGAGTCACAGCTAGGACAGATGACTGCGTAGCGACCCGATTACAGTTCCAGCCATGTTTGTGCCCACAAAGCCGGGTGTTTTAAGCAAAAATGTGATCTTTTCCTGTGCCTAACCGAGTGGTTTTTGTGCCTAAACCCTAAACCAACCTAAGACTTCAACCACATCGTTGTCACAACATAAAACTGAAAACTGGAATGTAACGAAGCATAAAGCTCCAACATAGCCGCGGTTTGCAGAAACGAACCATGCCAACATTTTTTTCTGAGGCTTGGGTTGGGTGTTCCATTCAGAGATAAACTATCCACTAGTGGAAGTTAGCTGAAAATATAAAGAAATAACAAACTGTGCTGACAAATAATTTACAGTGTTTCTGAGCCCATGCAGTAATATCCTTTATACAAAGTGATGAAGCTCTGAGCCTTTCCAGAATGCTCCTTTCACACCCAATCATGATACTATCAGCTGTTACCAATCAACCTGTTTACCTGTGGAATGATCCAAACAGGCGTTTTTGAAGCATTCAACGACTTTCCCAGTCTTTAGTTGCTCCTGTTTAAAACTTGTTGCTGCATCAAATTCAGAATAAGCAGATATTTCCAAAAAATCAATGAAGCTGATGAGGTCAAGCATTAAATATATCGTGTTTGTGCTGTTTTTAATTTCGGACATGTTAAAAAGGATTAGCAGATGCATTAGCATTCGCAACTTTTTTAGAATCGCGGTTGTATTTCAGTTTGTGTATTCCCGTGTTTCCCATGATTAAGCAACATGCCTGGTCTTGCTGCAATCATTATGTGTAGGTTTAGGCCGGTAAGTAAGACAGAGTGGAGAAGCTTTTCCGCTTGAGTTGTCCCCCTCGTTCAGAATGCAGCGTGGCTTGTAGCTGCAGTGCATTCTGGTGCATGTCGAAGCCACTATCAGTGAGGAAATTGGTTTCTCTTCCTCCTCTGTGATCTACATAACCACAAAAATGGTGAGCGAGTCCAGAAAGAAGCTCTTTGATTCTGGGGGACCAGCATTTGTGCTAACATTTGGCCAGTCTTCACCGCGACCGGTTTATGGTTTCTAGTTTCCCATAATAAGGGCATGAGCTAACCACGGTTACTCTGACCAAGTGTTGATATTTTCAGTGTGTTGACCCAAAATCAGGATGAAAAATCATGTTCAGAGGGGAAATCTCCATGTATGTAAACATAATCAGTGTTGTCGAAATATTCGCAGGATGAGAAGTTGAGTTCTTGTGGTCAACATTTGATCTCTCTATGGGGTCTGTATATTTTACCCTGCTATTGCTGCGAGTAAATGTGTACCCCTTTGAGAGATAGACTCTCATCTCCTTTTGACATTGCTCTCCTTCTCCCAATACTCTAACTGCAGCAGCACACAAACGCACAAACACACACACAGAAACACATGTGGCGGGCCTTGTTGCCATAGCAGGCTAACGGGCTGCGGTAGCGGCAGATTTGATTGCCTGCCTGGCGCTGAAGTGAAGAAGAGGAGACAGGACTAAATGAAACTCCATCCATCTTAATGAAACACAATTATTTTCCACTTATTAATCATTGAAAAATCAATATGTCTCTTCTCGGCCCAGTGTCGGCTGGATTTGTCATTTGAGGCTGAGCTGTTATGTATCATCCTCTGACGCCAGGACAGTCATGGGTTCAGTCACCTGTGTCCTTTAGGAGGGAGAGGAGGGGAGGGTTAGAGGAAGAGAGAGAGAGAGAGGAACATCGCAGGAGACGGTGAGACACGGACAGACACAGGGGTGGGTATGTGAAAAAGAATTTTAAGGAGTGAAAGTAGAAAAAAGGACTGAATGAATGAAACGGAGAGAAAAGAGAAGGATGAACGGCTGCTCACTCTGTCTCTTCCCCGGTCTCGGAGATAAATGGGAACTCATTAGTGGCTGTTGGTGATTGTGTGTTTCTTCGCAGATCAATTTACTAAACACATTGCTTAATGGCTCATTATTAAAGTCTGAGGCCTCGTATTGACTCGGAGAAAGAATGCAAGGGTGAAAAAAAAGAGGTTTTGTGATTAAATATGATATTTCTTATTAAAATGCAATTGATTTGGAAGAACATATGTTTGTGTTTATTACCAACCTGTTGTTCAGGGTTTATTTGCCAGGATGTTGCATGAGCTTTGCTATCTAATCAAATGGCTTGACAAAAATCAGTTTTCTCAGTCATACACTAAACTTTTTGCTGCCCTGTCTCCTAGAAAGCTTCATTTATAGACTGCTAATCTGCTATTTTGGTTAGGAAAAGGTGGTGGGCTTTTAAGCAGCAGCTTTAAGCATAAGACACGGCATGCTTACTTCATTAGCGCTTCCAAAACCGAAGTGCTTTTGTTTCCTTAACGGCCACAGACAGAAGTCAGGATGCGAGCCTCTGTCTCCAGAGTCCTGAGCTTTGTACGTCCATTATTCAGCCCGACCGCCTCCCTACAACTTCAGTGTGGTACATGAATCAGCTCTGTGTTCCTTGGAAACATAACTCAGGCAGCAATTATGTTTCCTGCTAACCATAGCTTGCAAACTGAATGGGTACTATGGAAATGAGTTTATCAAGTCCAAGCAAGAAACCTTTTATGAGTAGAAAAAAAACAACAACTTTGTAATGTTTTGCAGGTGTCCCGTTTCCTTAAAAGAGCTTGAAGTTAAAAGGCCAAATGAACGTATGTGGGAGACATACGATTTACACTGGGCAAGAGCTATTATTATTGTTTTTATATACAGTATAATAAGGCAGAAAAGCCTTTCATCTGACCATACCTTGGATATTATATGTTAGTGCAGCTTGTCTGGCATTAGCTTGCTCGCTATTTGTAAGCAATTAGTCATGAATAACAGAAACTATACAGTATGTGATAAAGGTATTCCATATATATTTTTATAAGGTGGTGAATTTAAATGTTCAGTATCACTGGCATTTGTGAGATCTCTGCATATAAAAAAAGATCTCAACTGTGATTTCCTGACAAACACACTCCTCCTGTCCCTGATATGTCCAACTGGCTCAATAAATAAAAAGCACTACTACAGCTACTATTACTAAAACTGCTACTATGATCACTTGTGCATGGGAATGTGCAGGCAAGCATCTGTCATAAGTAACTTTCTCAAACTCTTGAAACATAAAAAAAAAAACCTTTTGTGCATCTCTCTTGTTTTTCTCCACAGCGGAGGAATGAAATCCATCAATCTGCCATTCATCAATTTTATCGCCCGTTCTCTCCTCCTCGGCCACCCCAAAACCCCAAAAGGAAAGCTTTTGGTGCTGGTTTGAAAAATCGTCCCAAGAAAAAATGATTCCAACCGGCTCAACCCTTTGTTTTCCCTCTCAATAAAGCAAGCGACAAGGCCGGCGCTTGATGTACGAGCGTCGTGGGCGCCTGGGCGTGCAGCAGAGCGCATAAGCAAAGCCATGTTTCACGGCAAACAGAGTGTTCTTTACAGTCACCGCGCCACCAGGATGAGAATATAATGTTCTACAGCACATAACTGCTTCAGGTCAATACTTGATTTGCTCCAGCATGTTGTAGAGCCACTGCTCTGGTAGGGGTCTGGGGATGCATTAGGGGCCCCAGAAACAGGACACAGAGGTGGTGGGTTGTGAAGGGACACGAGGCTGGGGCTGGGGGCGGAGAGCAGGGGGCTGCTTCTCAGTGTCAGGACTGGGGTGTCGGCTGGGCCACATTCCCCCGAGTCCTTGAAATCATTTCCAGGTATGTGAGTCTGCACGTGTGTGTGAGATTGAGATGTACTGCTGTTGAGATCCATGCACACATGCTGCATATGGGCACATCACTTCAAACCAGTGATGAGTAGATTGAAGAAAAAGGCAAAATGTTCCCCTGTGGCAATCCTCAAGCAGGAAAAAAAATATCTGACCATTGTAACAGCCAGGTAGAGGGACAATTAACTCAACATTCATTTCATCACCACCTGGTCCGTATGTGGCCTCACACCAAATGATTTGCTTACATTTGCAGGTCCCCAGCAGGGCGAAGGCTCATCAAACAAGGAATCACAACCAACTCCGTCGGGAACAGTCACCCACAAGCATCTTTGCTATTTCACTATATCTGATAAGATTTGGATGCTGCCTGTGTGTCACCCAGGGACAACAATCCGTGAGTGTCAGAAAGCACCCAAATAATGGATGAGGTAGAGACCGGTCGCCGAGGTTCCTTAAATATTAATGTTGTTGAACCGCAGTCCATCTCAACCCTGACACTGCGGTGAAAGAAAATCACTTGCCCTTTCAATGAGATAAAACACACTGTAGACATATCCGTGTCCTTATGGCGCTCTATATATAGACAGATGAATGACATCATCTCTTGTGAAGACACTGGTGCTGATTGACAGCTTGCTTCTGAAGATTTACTGTGACGTTAAAAAAAAAAAAGAAAAAAAAGAAGCCCAGGGCAGACAGTGGCTCTGCAGGATAGGGTACATGCCACAGGCTTGCAATGGTTGGAGTCTAACTTATGACTTTTGCTGCTTGTCATCTCTTTTGTCTTTAATCTTTATCACTCTTATACTATCCAATAAAGCAGAGGCACCATGAGCAATGTATATATTATACAGCCACGATTCCAAAAGAGCTGGGACGCCATGTAAAGCGTAAATAAAACAGAATGAGCTGATAATGCTGTTTGACTTGTACTCAGTTGAAAACAGTACAAAGACAAAATATTTAATGTTTGACCTGAACAGCTTCATTGGTTTTTGTAAAAATCTGCTTATTCTGAAATTGATGCAGTAACACGTTTCAAACAATGTGGGACAGGAGCAACCAAAGACTGGGAAAGTTGTGGAACGCTCCAAAAACACCTGTTTGGATCACTCCACAGGTAAACAGGTTGATTGGTAACAGGTGATAGAATCATGATTGGGTATGAAAGGAGCATCCTGGAAAGGCTCAGTCATTCACAAGTGTGGATGGAGCAAGGTTCACCGCTTTGTGAACACATGAAGGATGTTACTACATGGGCTCAGGAACGCTTTGAAAAACCACTGTCAGTAAACACAACTCATTGTTAAATGACTGCATTCTGTTGTTATTGTTTCATGCGGCGTCGCAACTTCTTTGGAATCAGAGCAGCAATTAAATCAACCCCTCACTTTAGTTTTGTGTTCACATTTACTCTGAGGAATATGCCTCTTACATAAAAAAACTACTGAATTACAAATAATTAACAGAAAATCATGTTCGGTAATGTTCTTACAGAATAATCTAAGGAAAAAAACATGAAAAAACACTAAAATAGCAACATTACGTCTAATGGTTCTTGCCATTTTCGATGCTAAATTAATGAGCCTACTCTGGAACAAGTTTGCCTTCTGGAGGAAACTATTAATTTGTGGTGTTGGCCTGTGAAGCTTTTTTTTTTTTTTCCTTTGGCTTTTTTTGTAACACAGCTTGTCACAGTGCAGGCTTGAAGCTTGCTAAACCAAGTGCGGGAGCCTGTTTTTATCGTGGCGCTAATCCAGAGCCCCTGGGTCCCCTTGCCACATTGACCAGATGAAAGGCCTTGCTCAGATGTTTACAGCCTGTGAAAGTGGCAGGGAGCTGGTGTCGGATGCTGGCACAGCGCGCCGACAGACAGAAAACAAGGCAGTAAAGCCCCACGCTGTTTATGTAGAGTTTAGGAAGCAGGAGGAAAGAAAGCGTGTCAAGGGGAAATGATGGAGTCGTAAGATTTGAGGAGCGTGCAGGTATGTGTGTTCTGTGTAGGAGCACGTACAGCACTGGGGTGCAGATCAGTGTGATGCAGACTATGATACGAAGCAATTAAATATCCCAAATCACAACACAACAAAATCCAATCTGCAAAATTTAGAATACCATGCACACAGATCTGCATACATTGAGTTTGAGCTCAGTTGGTTCAGGTCACAGCTCCCGGAGATGCAACCTTGACCCCAGTTTGCCAGATGGCACTCACAGTAGCATTGCCATTCTTAGCACATTGACCTCTGTGACACTGTTGAGAATGGGTGTGCTTGTGTGTGTGTACCTGCTTGGATGCGTGTGTGTGTATGTGTGCATGTCTATGTGAATGTGACACTGAGAAGTCTATCTTGCTATGCCAGTCTGTCTAAAGCCCAGGCCATCTGGTGCCCTCTGTCAGAGAGCTTTTATTTAGCTTGCTTTGATGAAACCTCAGAAACACTGTATGTAGGAGGCCAGACTTTCACTGCCAAGGTCAGGTCACAGTGCAGATTCCAACGTGAGGCGAATCCTTAAACCACCCATGTAGCATTTTAGCATTAATGAATGTTAACCAGATTAATTTGCAGATGCTACAATTTGCATCTAGAGGAATGGCAGCGTTACAGCTCAGAGGAATTGCTTTATGGCACAGAACGGCTGTGCAAGTCGTGCTAAAGCTTTCGGGTTCTGGCAGATGGCGACACAAATGAAAGGCCAACAGAATAAAATGCACCTTGCATGTTTACCCTATTCAGTAGGTGAAGCTTTCTTTTGGATTTTCAATGATTATTATTAACTTTTCTCTTTCGAAAGATGCGACCAAGACAGAGACAACTGAGAATATGCAAATAACACAAAAAGCTCCCCAACAGCCACCAGGAGAGCTCAAAGCTTTTAAAAACACAAAGACCCAGTCCCAATGCTCTCCCTCCCAGAGGCCTTAAACCCTGAACCTTTATGGACACAGCTCTTTGCAACAAATTGCGTCACCTTGTGGGTTAGTGACTTTTTATTTTACATTTTTTCCTTTTCTTCAAGGCACTTGAGGGGCCAAGCGCCTGATCTGAACGTCTTCCTGGCTCTTGCCTCACAGAGCGGACGTGAGGTTGAAATGTCAAATAATCAATATAAGAAATCTGCACCATACACTTACATGTAAACTAGTTTCCTGCAGTTATTCCCTCCATGTTTGTTTACCATTTATTTATTTTTTGTTTAATTTTTTTACATAGCAACTGGAATTACACAAGAAGCCAGACAGTAAGGCCACAAACTGCCTGACCTGCAGATCAGGGCTTTCAACGTTCGCTTTAATGTTCTGTTTCTAAGCAGGATTTCATGACGTATATACAGCCTTATTAACCTCAATGCTATTGACCTGATCCTGTGTTTGAAAATTTGTGCAAGGTTTGGCCTCAGGGCCTTTTAGTTAAGCGTGGAATTATGTAGATGTTGCCTCATTATTGCAATAATGTTTTGTGTACACCGGGATGCTAATAAAGAAATGAATAAATGGTCTTAGGGAGGGTTTCGATGACTTGAAACAAAGCAACGCTTGCACCTCTTGCCTCCCTTCCACCAACCCCAATTAGGAAGCCTCTGTAAATGAATGTGCTGTGTGTTGCTGGAGCAACAGCATCCCGTGACTTAATCTGGATTGAGCAGAGCACCCTTTTATTAGGTTACGCACGGCCGCAATGTGTCTTGTCACTTTGCAGAGACAGCGGCCGATAAAATCCGTTGAACGGAATTAGATTGTCATTGATGCGTCAGTGGCATCGTGAGAACAACAGATCGATGGCCGAATCACCGCGCGATATGTGAAGATGCAGACGATGGATAGACGAACAAAAGGAATTCGGCGGGGAAAGTTTGAGGAGTCGTGCACAGCCTACGTCGAGGTCTCTCTCTCTCTCTCTCTCTCTCTCTCTCATGAAAACACACACACACACATGCACACAAACAGGTCTTTTCTCACACTTTAGCTTGGAGCGATCTCACCACGCTGAACAGCAGAGAGTCAGTGAGAAAGGGAGAGAAAAAGAAGCCAAACCAATTCCAATACAGCACTAATGGGCCACATCATGCCAATACAATAAATAATGGCCCTTTCAGCTCAGTCAATAGTGAGTAAATGAAAATTTAACCTTTCATTAAATGTGGTCGTATTATTTCCCCCACTTGCTTCCCAGCTCTATTTCCCTCTGACACTTTTTTTCTATTGTGTACAAGAACCATGTGCAAATGTTATGATGTAGGGCTGTGCACTGGTGTTAAGTGGCACGTTGTAATATAAAGGTCTGGTTTACTGCTGTCACAGGTTGCAGCAGTGAGGTCCATGCATCATACAGTTGGGTATTATCATACGACGGCAGTTATAGCGAGCTCACGAGAGATTAAAAAGAAGGGTCTTATTACTGAAGCTAATTCTCTTCCATTATAGTTTTCACGTGTAGCATACCTGTTCCTAAATCTCCACTGACTTGTGCAGGCTGTGCAGTGGCATTATTGGGAGAGGAGGCGATAAGTCTCTAGGCATCCTGTCTGGTAGTAGATGAAAAGGCTCAGGGCCCGCTCTCCACTGTGGCCAACCTGCCCTCTTAATTAATTAGCGCTAGCAGGAAGTGCTGGCCCACAGGGGAGAGGAGGGCCCTCCAGAGGACTGGACAAGGTGATAATGTCCTAAAGGGGGGACCAAGTCCTGTATGCTCGGGTAGCTAGCTGATGCTTTCAGGCTCTAAATGTACAGTTGGGATCATGGGCGATGTTTCCCATCGCAGCTGCTGGGTAGGCCTCCACCATTCTGGAAACTTTATATTATGTGTGTGTGTGCATGCTTTAGAGTATTCTCAGACAAGAACACTGATATTGGCCAGTTCTTAAAAACCCAGGATTACATTAATTATGTCCAAGGACATTTTCTGCTGTACAATATCTGTGCATGGCAACTACAGTGAGATAAAGACTAGAGAGGGATGATGATTTTGTTCCCTGGTAACGCTTTTCGAGCGTAGGAAGAGCTACATCTACGTGCTGCATGCAAGTCACAGGGAGGTGGTTGAGGTACTTGGTGGACCAACATAGTGCAGGACTAAGGTTGGGTTAAGGTATGGTTAGCACAGGACACAAACACCAAGCATTAAAATCCGATGCATCCGCCCCATCCTCCCCACCCTTACTTCCTGCCGCGCTTCTTAAAGGGCACGCTACCTCCTACGCTGGCACTGAACGCTGGAAATGTTGGATCCTGAGGTGAATAATTCCCGGGGATACTTGGCTGATAAGTAACAACCTCTTCGTGGAACTGCTCCAACGCTTACATCAAATATCAAAGCACTGTAGCATAATGCATTTAAGCTCAGTTTCTTTTGGCACGGGCGGGAAATGAAAGGGAATGTAACGAAGAAAGAATGAGGTTGGTTACAGTAAATGCACATGTGTGATGGCGCAGCGTGGTACGGTACATAAACCCGTAATTTAGGGGTCTCAGCAGAAAACTTGTTGCAGATTTTAGGTTGGCAGGTTAGCTTTGTGTCTCAGTTTACTCCAACAGATTAGTCACTCCAATTGTCATTTTAACGTAAAAACAGCACGAGAGTCAAACATTCACACCATTCATGTTATTACTCGAACCGTCTCCACAGATCCTCATGACCCGTGTACTCTTAGCATACGTGTGCTGTTGCGATTTATCCTGGTTTTGTTTGTGTGTGTGTGTGTGTGTGTGTGTGTGTGTGTGTGCGTGTGCGTGCGCGTGGCTTGAGTGCGCGTGTGCAAACTTCACTCTCCTTCTCTCTGTGTCTCCAATAATGAGCATGTGCACCTTTTCCGCCCGGGGCCTTCATACACAATTTAGCCAGAAAGCCATAGCTGATCATGATTTAGCTTTTGACACGGCTTGCCCCGAGGCAGGGGGGGACTAATACAGATATCTGACTCCCAGACTGCGATGGAGGGAAGGAGAGAGAGAAAGTGAGAGGCCTTTTATTGACTAAATGATAAAGAGGTTGGTAATGATAAATAACAGTCATTTTATTGTGGAATTCCCAGAAAAGACACATTCTACACAATATATAAAAAGAGAAATAATAGACGAGGAAGTTGCTCGCCGGGGTCTCGACGTGCTCGCTCCCTACAGAGCCGCCCATTGTTAAACTCCAATATTCCTCTGCTGGGGTGGAGGTCACAAATTGTGTTAGAAGGACCTGCTGCTATGAATACTACATAAGGCTGATGCAGAGTGGCGGCGTCATCCCTGTCTCTGGCACAAGGAGGAGGGCCCAGGCAAGACAGCGCCAGTCTCGCCCATGGGCATCTATCTCTCTCTCACTATCTCCACTCTGTGACTCTCCCTCTTCCTCTCCCTCTCTCTCTCTTCCTCTCTTTCTCGCTCGCTCCCTTTCCGTCTCTCAGCATGGTCCTTTGCGCTGTTTTTCCCAGCACATCAGGGTGGCAGGGGAGCCTGTCTCTGCCGCTTACGCTCTCTGCCGCCTCCAAGTCTCCAGGCCTCAGCTATCACTAAGACAAGATGGCTGACCCTCCGAGGACAGCTAAAGTCCTCTGCGGTGCGCCGTGAATGACATTACGCGCGGGATACAAGCTCAATTGGTCGGAGGAGCAATGAAAGGCGATGGCATTGCCTGAGTTAATGCAATTTGTGAAGAGTAATCCCTCTGTTTTAGTGTAAAATAGAGAAAAACACAGCTAGCGTAAACACATTATGCTCTTATTACCTCGCACCTATGATGGATAATAGCGTGGGCTGACCATCACCAAGAATTAAAGATCTTCACCTTACATTTTGTTTCGCTTGATCTTTTCATATCACCCACATTGAATGCATAACATTTTAAAGGACAGACAGTTGTCCACTGTCTAATCCAGCTGTGCTGTCTAGTGGGAAGTTCCCAGCTCCGTTGCTGTGAGAGACTGGTGGCAGCCAGTGTGTGTGTGTTTGCCTCAGGATACCTCTGCAGCTCTGCAGTTCTTGAATACTGAGTGGAGAGTGGCCCAGAAATGAGCAGTCAAATCCAATTAAATTACTCAAATTAAATTGTACAATGGTTATGGAATACCTGATCGAATTACTCACATTCAGGGGATTTCGACAGCAACCAATTAGTTCAAAGTATAAAGTTCACACGCTCAAATTAACACCAAGAGAGGACAGGGCCTTTATTTGAGGGAAATGATACATCATAATTACATCACGTTGGAAAAATCACAAATTATACAGCATGCATTTAATAAGAAAATGGAAATGGTTAATAGGTCTTGATAAGACAAATCTAGCCCTGTCAACGTGCGGCGTGGTTAGGTTGGCTAAATTAAAGAGGAGAAGTTATTATTGTTTCAAAGGAGCTTAAGGGCCGATTGCTGCTCAGGCAAAACACACGAGCGCGGAACGTGGACCGCCCGTCCAAGACGACATAAAAAAAACGGCATAAAAGAAAAAAGGTCGTAAAGAAAGAAAAAAAGTGCAGTCTGTAGTTAACTCTCCTCCTCTGGTAATTGAGATATGTTGAAGAGGCTGGTCCGACAGTTAACAAGATTTAATTTTGAAGTAGGTCTTTCTCGTTAGATTGGCCAAAATAGACACTTTGTCATTCGTTCAATAATGATGGAATTCTTTAGAAACTCCTGGCTTAATTGTGCGAGGGACTTCCTGACCTTTTTTACATTTTAAATTTAGCTTCTCAAGGTGCCTTTCCAAGGTGAAACACGTGAGTAATGAGATACAAAATCAGCCCGTTAATTGACTTTCAGCAAATTTAGATCTGCAAGACCAACGTATACATTTCCCTCTTTTAAAAGTGAACCATTTTAGCTAATAAAGTTATTAATCTTGCCCATACAGTAATTATCTCTGTAATTATGCTGTAATTGCACATACATCAAGGCCACCTCATATAGCGGGCAGGCTTGAGCTTACTCCTTATGATTTTCTGCACATCATGTAAAGACATTCCTCACAGAGACTGAATGGATGGAATCGGCGTTCCCATTGAAATTAGCATTGCGAAGCGGTTTGGTTTAAAGCGGCAAGATGCAGAATTTCTGGTGTTTCATGCACTTTGTGAGGACTGAACAACGCAACCCCAACTATATCCCTTAAGAGATTCTATGGCAGCCATATCAACTGTATCAGAATAGACTCAGACACACCCTGAACTGACCTTTCTATAGATTGAAATCACTTGTTTGCAAGAACACACAAGCAAATGATCTCTCACTTGCAGCCCTGCTTGCATGGACGGCATAGAGCCGCAGAAGTACCATAAACGGCGTAACATGATAATGCTGCTTTAATTACCCCTTGGTCAGCCCACTTACAAACCTATTGCCGCAGCAGTCAATATCCCCAAAGATCCATTCATGCCTCGGCTGATGGTTAACTTGGGAGCCTTTGCTGAGTGCTTTAGCCTAATTGATATCCTTATTTAGCAATGAGCCAGTGGGAGTCGGAGGGGAGTTAAATGGAGCAGTTTACCAGGCAGCGAGCACGCTACACCAGATCCCTGACACCACCACCATGGCTTGCTGCAGCCCGGACGATGATTTATGCCGGCTAATTTACTGTTTCAAATTGATTAACGCCACTTTTGTTTTGTTTTCACTAATGATTGCTTTCACCATTTGTTCTTTTCTTTTTTTTTTCAATAATACACGACCTCGAGCAAGTTTAGCCAGAGATATTGTTTTGCAGCAAATTACACCTATTTATGACAGCTGACTGCTCCCAGGCCACTGAGTAACGCTGAGGACGGGTCACAGGAGACTTTAGCAGCTTCACACACACACACAGACATTCACACATGCAACAGATTACACTACCAAACACGATCACCGGCTCCTCTCCCCACATGTTTCCATCCATTGTCTCTGATTTATTTACACATGATGCAACGTTTGTGACATGACTGCAAACACTGTCCGCAGAGCTGCACGAATTCACTCCGTCCACTTTCGGCAGAGCAAAACAACAGGTATAACCCAAGCTAAAGTTGTCCGCGAGAGAACAATGCATACCCAACAGGTCAAACAAAGCCATCGGGAGCAATGGGAAAATCAGATTCTTCTTTTAAACTGGGTTTGTAGGTCTCTCCCTCCTGCCTGTCTCCCCAGATATGTCTCCCTTAACAGCTCAAAGTAATTAGCAACGACCACATGCCAAAGGTAGGGTAGCTACCGTACACAGAGTAGGCAGACCTTATCTTTAATTTGAGACAATGAGATGCTCTGTGGGGGCTTGCGGAGAGCTGGGAGCTATAAGGTAGGCAGGCAGGCTCCCCCTCCCAAGGTCGCTTCAGTGAGACACGCCAGTCTGGGGACAAAGGATACCCGCTGTATGTGAGCGTTATGACAGTTTAATTATCAATTTCAGAAGCAACCTGTTTTTGGGCAAAAGCGAAAGTCTTCTTCGCATCGGAATTGAGCATTTTCAAATCTTAAAACATCTCCTGCCGAAGTGCATCTGTAAACACAAACCTCTTTCGCACTGCTCCAAACTTTGCTTTTGAGTGATACCTCCGAAAGTCCTGCAGGGCTTCCCATTAGTCACGACGTTGAGCGCCGAGCTCAGCGACAAAATGGCCTCCAATCCTGGAAGAGCGCCATCAGCCCATTCTTTATACTGTCAGGATGAAGAAGAGCATAAAAACCTGGAGTCAATAAAGTCGTATGAAATGCTTGATATCGAAACACGGCGCGCCCCGGTGACTGATTAAGCGTCCAGGTCCGGTTGTGACGCCATCGTATCTCGGAGGAAGAAAAAAGGGGAAAGAAAGAGAAACCTTTGGAACAGCTTTGCAGGCTTTGGCTCTGGTTGACGCATAAAGCTTGTTGTTGTGTCGTGTTTTGCTGTTCTATTCTGAAACTGACACAGCACTGGTGTAAAGATTGTCTTTAAGCCTCACATTTTTGATACTTGATATTTGACTGGAACATTATTATTTTGCTTCGGCTTGATTACAGTAATCGGTGCAGTCAATTACGGATGGTATCTTTATTATAACATCCAGTGAGAAGGATGGGAGACGCTGGGGCAATTCCATACGTTCTCGCCATGGTTAAAACGTACCAATTACTCTAACTTCACTTCCTTTGTCTGAAAAATGTGTGGCAATGGAGGTTGCAGCGCCCGGCCGTGGAGTCACTGCCGACGCAGACAAAGACGGCGAGATGAGAAAAGGGAATGACAGAGATTAAAAATGAAAGATAGCGCCACTTTTTTGTCCAGATAGTGGTTCTAGCCTGCAGCACCTAACTGGTCTTTTCTAGCTGAGATACTCGCGCAGCACTCGATCAAACTGAAACTTAAACGTACTTTATGCCTCCGACAGATCACCATAAGTTAAAAGGTCTTCCAGATGAATATCTAAACTTAGGTAGAAGTTGCGCTATGGCACTTGGAAGATATTGGCTTCACGAGTGGAGAAAAATGCTGTTACCACTATAAAAACTGACATTTCTGCTGGGTCCAAACATGACAGGAATTTTGCTGTTTTAATGAGCCTCAGTCAAATTCAATTTCCACCTCAGAAAGTTTGAAACCACAGCTATAATGTATTTCAGCACTCCAATCTGATGCCACGATCTGATAACTGAGAACTCGGCATCACCTTTGCTATCCCCCACGCAGTATTTGGACGGCATTAAACTTCTCAGAGAATCGTGTACAAACACTCTCTGTCAGGCTGCAGCTCCGATTTGACATTAACACAGAAACATTCCTGACTTGAGTGAACCACCAACTTGACATGAATTTTTTTTTTTTTTTTTTTTTTGCACATGCAGGAGGAGAAAGAGGAATGGGAGAGAGAGAGAGAGAGAGAGAGAGAGATCGAGGGAGGGAGAGAGTGCGGTGCGGTTTTGGACAGACCGTGTTAAGATCAGTGCTCGGGGCTAGGCAGGTTGCTATGCGCTGAAATGCTAATAAGCTTCCTGGCTCTCAGTGCAGGTCGGCTAGCCTGTGCCGACTCGTCTTGACACTTCACACACATGCTGTCTTCCACCCTTTTTAATCATTTTTGATAGGCCTCCCTGGGATGCCATCCATTTAATTTGAAAGGGTTGAGCCACCCAAACATTTTCACCATCTTTAAATAGAGGTCTGCCTCGACATGCCTGCTGCATTGTGACCCGGCGAGGTGAAGAGCAGCGGAGTAAACTGCTGTTTGGGCTTAGGAGGATAATATTAGGCCAACACTGGTAGCGGCTCGTAGGGAAGATGGGTGAGTGATGCCGAAGAGGGTAAATAGAAGAGACAGGGGAATTTTTAACAATACACAAGCAGTCAGCACAGGTGTGGATACTTAGCCCCTGCAAGACAGAAAAACAGCCCTTTGTTTCTGCACTTATTTCTGATTTCACATAGACAGGGTTAAACCTCTGAAAACCTTAAGAAAACGATTCAAATAAAATTAAAAGTGAAGTTAAAATATTAAAACGTGAGGCAACATGATTCAGAGGGATGTAAAACTAGCAAATCTGCCCTAAACTACTGCAATCCAAGAGGGAATAAATACAATATGGGTCAATTATAATAAAGCCGGCATAATGTGGCAGTTAAGCTCCCAAATCAGCTTGCAAAATCACTTTGTTTTTGGGAAACTGTTGGAGAGAACATGTACTCCCTGACACAGTTTAACAACCACTGTCTTACTCTATATATCTTCTAATTCTCTCAGAAAAATCTGAGAGCCTGCAGCCAGCACAGCATGGTCAGAAATGAAGCCCGGCCGTGTTGTATGATTCATAGAGAAGAAATAACATATTTTATTGGAGTCTGAGAGATTTATTTACTGGCGCTGTGGCGGATATGTAAGGGACACAATCACCAGGGATTTCACCATCCAATTTGCCAGTGTACTCTTCTATAAACATCAGTCAGAAGAAACGGGACAAATGCTACAGAAAATAATCATAAACAAACCATTACACCGCATTTTGGAAATTGTCAGGAGACGCTCTCGACGATGACTATCCGCTCGGAGTCAAAGGCAGAAAAGCCCAAAAGGCAAGTGGGGATGTCTGTGTGCTATATGATATTACCGTGACTCTCAAGATAAAGATATCATACATTATTGGTTTAGACTGGCAATGAAAGAGAGAGGGAGAGACCAGCGCAAACAGATAGCGGGGGCGAGAGACAGACACATATAGACAGAGAAGGGAGAATGTTGAAATATATTGCCTCTTAGCAAAGGCACAGATAGCTTTGAGCCTCTTCTATGCGAAACAGCTGGAGCTCGCCATGAAAAACCACACTGAACTCCACAACAAGCCCGCTTGTTAGTTTCTAACAGCGACTGATCCAGTTTTATACCCTCTGCGCTCGACTTGCACCCTGTGCAACATGTACAGTAAACCATCATTTACTCCGGTCTAATTTAGCTGTGTGCATTTGCATGCAGAGAGGCAAGTTTTTAAGACACAGTAAACAGAATTGCTGTGCACTCTTTCATCAAAAAAAAAAAAAAAAAAAGAGTAGAGAGAAAAACACGGTCGCGATCATGGCCACAAACCAGCATGCAACCAAAAGCTGGGAAGGAGGAATTGACATAATTATTAATTAGTTGATATTACTGAATGGAAAAAGTCTGTCTTTGGTTTCCTCCCTAGAGCTTAATCGAACGCAGCCAAGATGAAGCTAAGCTAAACAACACCAGGCAGTTAATCTCCCCTACCATACAGTTCAGATGCTGATAATGTCCACGGGTCTTAAGTGAGCGAGCGGGCGCACGTTTTTTAGATTTACTTGTTTGCTGTTGTTCGCCGTCTTTAAGTGGTCTTTTATTAAAGCCAGCCATCTTCCATAGAGTCCTAATGTATTTCACTATTCCGATGCTAATGACGGCCTAAGAACGCATTATTCAGCATTAGTTTCATTTCCCTTTGAGCCTCAAATGGCGACAAACTGTCTTGTAACCATTAGAGTTTTAACTTGCGTCAGGCACGCCACCCGCAACCCTTCTGACAACGTGGCGCAAACGACAGTGGAGGTACTTGGGCTTAGTTATCAGGAGCGAATGGAGAAAATAAAGAGAACAAATTAACTTTCAGCACCCCCCCCCCCCCCCCCCCCCCCCCCCCCCCCCCCCAGACATTTGTCACTTTATTAAATATTTGTAGTCGGGCCCATGAGGAAAGAGATGAAGGCCCAAAACAAAGGAAGTGTGGGAAACCGGAACTAAAAGTTGGAATCAGCCTTCTACCTGACATGAATGGGTGCTTGCATGTGTGTCTGTTAATGTTATCATGCTCATGTGTCTGAAATGCATGCAGGCATACATGCAGTCAGCACTGATACGTGACGTGCTCGTACGTACTTTTGAGTGTATTTGAATTCGTTTGCAGGAAATGTTGACGTGTGTGCTGCATTATGTTTATCATATACCTGTGTGTACTGCTTCTGCTGTATGTGTGTGTGTGTGTGTGTGTGTGTGCGTAGGCTGAGGACTCCCCACTGACCTGCTGTTTGGCTACAGACAGCCAGAGTGGAACCGGCCATATTACTGTTCTTACCCTGCCATCTGCTGGCTCACATCATTCTAGGCCCTGCATCCATCCCTCCGTCATATCTACACCTCTCTCTCTCTCTCTCTCTCTCACACACACACACACACACACACACACACACACACACACACATCCCTCCCTTGCTGTTCCCTTCTGTTTGTCTCTCTCCCTCTCTGTTTCTCTTCCCCTGCATTACCAAGTTTGTCTTTGTCTCTTCATTTCTCCCTCACTTCATTTCTCTTTACACAGGAGCATCATCTGGCCTCCACGTCCCTCTGCAGCCCCCCCACCCCGCCTCCTCCTCGGAGAGAGAGAGAGGGGAGAGAGCAGAGGTAGAGGGAACTAAAGGGGAGCGGCGGACGATTGTTATCGAAAAATAAGCACGGTGTTTGAAAGGGATTTTAATTGAGGCATTCGTTATATTTGAAAAGGTGAACTCCTGAGGGGATGGAGGGAGAGGAGTGGCGACCCTATTCATATCCTCAGACATTCATGAAGAATGGCATCTTTTGACTTTCCCTTTTAAAACCGTGCAACCTTAAATGGCCTAAATATAGAGGAGGGGAGGCAGACACGGTAATTCCCTGCACCTTGGGGGGCGCCACCAGAGTACAGGACGGTGGGATACAGCCGAGGACTCCAATTAACAATGAGGGAGGGTCCAGCCACCCAAAATAGAGGGAAAATGTCCTCTCTACAAACCCCCGAAGGGGATGTCAATCCATCTCTTTTCTTTCTAAAACGTCTCTCTCTCTCCGCCTCATTTTTAGCTTTCCTCAACTGTTGTTTCCTTTTTACACTCACTTCTTCCTGTCTTCCTCTCTCTCTATCCCTGATTCTGTCTCTGTGCAGTAATTATGTCATTAATAATGCGAGGGCCCGATGATTGTCCCGCTAATACCTCTCGTCCGGTCTGTATTTCCACAGCTTAACTTAGGAGGAAGTCGACAGGGAGCTCATTTGTTGTTGTTTGGTAAGCTTGGCTCTTTATGAGCTCTCCTTCCACTGAAGCGGACGACCCGCCATGTTTTCTTTTACTATATTTTGACCGTCTGACCACCGAGCTGAAGTCGGATTGTTAGTTTATTGTAAAGTTGTTGTAGAAGGACAACAGCTGGAGGCTACATACAGTAGGTGCGTAGGTATTTGTCTTTGCGCTGTCTCTCCAATTTCATCCTGTTCGCAGATGTGCGTCCTTTCTGTGGGAGATCCACATGTGCAGTTCTGTATTGACAACAGTGATCACCCTTTAGCGTCAAAACTCCTTCCTCCTGTCATTTGGTGTCTTATGCAGTTTTGCTGTGACTAAGTGATGAAGTCTTCCCGTATTATTAGTAAAAAGTTTCATCCTCACGCTTTGGGAAATACCCGCAGGCGCACGCTCTGCGTAAGCATCCTTGATGATTTATGCAATGTAACTGTTACCAAGGCGGCATCCTTGATGATGAAGTTATAAAACTTTGGTGGAAGTACCATACCCACAGAACATATTTATCATCAGCCTTCATTTTTCATTGTCAGGATATCTACAGTATCGTACATCTGTGAAAACTCATTAGATCAGACACTGAAACGCTGTGAAATTCAGTGACAGCCACTTGTTGATAAAATAACGTTCATTGTTCTTTTGTCCATTCTTGATGGATAAATTAAGATATCATTCCAGCAGGGGAGAGAAAGCGATGCCAGCTACATGAAAGGGCTTGACTGCTCAATATTTCGTCCAAGTCTTGGTTTTCTGCTCACTGACTCCTGATTGGGGGAGACTGGTCCAATTAACGTGTGTGTGCTGCTGTCAGTAATCTCCTGCTAAGATTGTTTAGCTTCAGAAATGCTACTTGGCATGTTGTGTTGGATGGGATAAGGCATGTTCAGCCTCATGGCTGAGGTTTGACTGGTTAAGTGGCGCGGTGTCAAACGGAGGGTGAATGAAATAATGACAGACAGACTGCGGAGGATTCTGGAAAAAACTGTGCGCATGCATCTCAGAGAAAGCGGCGCATGCTCTCCGTGTGCACACAGTTATGCGCACATGCACAGACACACACAAATATTTGTTCTGATCTTACAAAATCCTTGATAACAATGCAGATAATAATCACAGCTCAGTCATAATCGCTCATAAAAAAAAAAACAGCATCAGTTATTCATTGAGCTCTCTGCCAAACAAAATCCATTCTTTGTTGCATTTACTTTTGACTTTTATAGTGAGTCATAAAAACCTCCAGTCAGAGTCGGAGGGATGACAGCCAAATCTGACATCCACTGGTAATGATTGGGCTGTTTGTTTTGAGCCTGGTGGGATGTGGTTTAAAACTGCGTGTCTAAATAAGGTGCAGATTATTGGTTAAGATTTAAATTAATGCGATTAGAGTTTTATTTGACCACTATGTAGCTCTGTGTTGAGGAGGAACATTCAGTCCTGACCGACAGCCAAAGGCTTACAAGAAACAACAGTCTTGCAGATAACAAGCACACACACACACACACACTTCATGCATTCCTTACTAAGTGTGTATACCTATTATCATCATGCATAAGCACAGATACAGAAACCTTAAACATGCAACAAGACAAACAGATTTATGTGCATGATGCACTCCAACAAACAGCCCTCCAACGGTCAATCTGTCTCATAATTACGCAAACAGTGCACAATTTTTAACAATTTATTTAGAAAAACTTAACACCTCCTACTTGATTCATTGTGTGCAACAGCTATAATACTGTCTATACTTGCAGAACAAAAACAACCTGCTGAACTGGATTGCACAGCCGCACTCATTTGCAATAAAGGCACATTTCTAATATCAGCGAGCACGTTCTGAGCAAGTGACCAAGTTGAGGTGTGATCTGTTATTTAGACAGGTTGGATGCACTTCCTCACAGCCTGAAATTTCCCCCGGGGCTCTCCTCCATTTCTCACTGTCATGGATTTGAATCTTTTTACCACTGAACTCTTACAATTACTGAACATTCATCACCTGCCTACCTTCTTAGCTACCTAGATACTGTATGGAGACCAGAGATATGGGGCAGACTGGTGCAGTCAGGAATACCAAGTAACACTGCTGCTAACACAGAAATGAATTCTTATATTCTGGGATGGCAGGAAAGTCTTTTTTTCTTGTTTTCTTGTCTGCATGTGCATGTTTTTCCAGCTGTGCAAAGATTCCGAGAGGATTGAGCTCCTATATTTTCTCTATATCTTCAAGTAAAACGTTAATATTACACACTAAAAACCGCTGGGTCAGAAATTGACCCAGTTTGGTTCCCATTTTGCGCAGATGCAGACGATCTTTGCACAGCAACTACACTAACTTACAACCGAATGCCACTGCATATATCTCTGCAGCCTCCCCTTCATGAATAAAAGGCCTTCTCTCCTTCTCTGTGAGGTGAGAGGATCTGGCCCCCGTGGCACTCCCAGCCGCCCCCTTTCAGTCCCTTGAGTAACTCACGCTCACTTGTAGAAGTCCCTTAACGCTAACCCAGAAAGCATAAATATATTATAATCTCATCACCTGTCCATTTATACAGGTGTCACCCTGCCATGCAACTTGATTTCCAGAAGGGAAGCAGCGGTTTTTCCTGTGGCAGCGATTGAAGTCACACCGTTATTATCAGGCAAAATGTATTCATGATAGCAGAAGTCCGAGTGCCCTGTGGGCTTCGTAATATAATACCAGACCTCTTTATCAAATTTAACAGTTTATTGGAAACAGCTTGTACACATGATTTAGGCGCAGGACGGTGCGGCAAGGCTCCGGGTATCCTCCTAACACACCTCCTGTACACACACTACCAAATGCACATACAGCATACACACACACACACACATTTTATGAAAACTCACAAACACATGCCATACACCCGCTAACACAGTGACACTCAAACGCACACGCATTTAATCACACGTCTCCCTCCTCCTCCTCTTCCTCCTCCACCTCTGCAGCGCCTCAGCTCTCCTCCTCTCACCATCATATCTAATGCAAACCTCTCATTGGATGAGGCAGCGTTTTTTCTGCGGAGGTCTTTTGTGCGCTTTGTTGTTTGTTTCCTCTGAAGAGCAGCGCGATAACAAAAGCGTGACGTGACAAATGGACTTTGTGCCCCGCAGCCAGATTTAAGTGATAGGTTACTGAATGGGAGCTACCCTCCTATCTCATTTATATATTTATATGTACACATACACACAAATGGGTACACATGTGGATGAACACAATGACACTTGTATGCATGCAGGCCTGTGTGCAGACTTTAAAAAAAAGTAACTTTTATTTATTATTTCACTTTATTTTGAATTTTCCTCACCATGCATTTCAAAAAACTGCAAACTTTCAATCTCCCTCTGACTTGTATTGTCACACAATTAAAATAATATGGATTTAACTTTTTTATTGATTTCATGTTCATGTGGGACGAAATACTATCTGGCATTTGAAAAATGTGCTATTACCAAATAAATAACAATGCTCTGCCATTAAAAAGGCTGTATCTTCCTGGAATGACATGCATTACATTGATTGCATTTTTTTACAGTTTATTTTTAATTATTAGACTCAAAACAGAGACAAAGAGCCACAGTTAAAATATCATTCTTTTATTTACTTTCAAGGGCCTGACTAAATATAATATGTGACAGTGTCACAACATCCTCATAAATAACAGGCCTCCCTCTCCTCTTTAAGATCTCCTATGGGGACAGTAAATGGAAACCATGCGTTGGCCGGCTAATGATTTAAAGGGATGGTCAGAGGTTGTGCGTGGGCTATTGATGATCCCTTTTTTTAACAAAAAGCACGCGCAGGATCCGTCCAATCAGAGGGAGCCGAAAAGTCACCCGGGGCCTCGAGAAGAAGATCTGTCTGGTTAAGGTTAGACTGAGGAAGAGCAGAGGCTGAGCGATCTGCTCTGATGTCTGTATATGCAAACTGTGTGTGTGTGTGTGTGTGTGTGTGCGTGCGCAAGCAAGGAACAGGTCAGTCAACTGCATAGCAAAGCGTATGAAGACATGTGTGAGCGTGTCTAAAAACGGTTTGATTTTATGTTCACTTGTTTTGTTCTATTATTTCATGTATATGTATTATACCTTCATTTTTCACATCCTTTACATCAGGTTGTGGTCATTTTAAATGATATATCTGCTGCAAAAACATGGCAACATGCTGGTTTGTATCTGCCTTTAATCGGAGTGAAAATGAATAGAGTACAATGCGTTCTTTCAACCAAACTTATATGTTTTCAAAGCTGTCAAAGAAACCCGTAAGATAATGTGAAAAGGAGGTATTTGGGGTTGTGGCTACATTTGTTTACTCTGTCTTTCAAATTTGGATGCACTCTTCTGGGGGAAAAAAAAAAATCAGTTTGCATTAAAAAAAAAAAAAAAAAAGAAGTAAATCACTGGAGCTCCAGATTTACCAGACACCATCGCCTCTGGATAAAACAGTTAACATTCTACCCTGCTCATATTTGTTGGCAAAAATTGCCACATTCAGGATACTGGCTTAAAATGTTGCTGGCGTGCCACGGCTTAAAGGTTTTCAGCGGGTTTAGCAACTGCAGAGCTTTAAGTATAAACATTCATTAATCCTTTCAGCCATTTCTGCCCTCAACAGGAGCTCGCTGTATGACGGAGGTTATCTGCGCAACAAGGAATAAGCTTCAAGCATGACTGACCCAAGACCTCTGTCTGTCAAATGTAATCTTTGTCTGTATGCTGTTACTCTGCCTTCTTTTAGGTTTTTTTTTTTACTTGTCCTCTTCAACCATTTCTGCACCTACTCTCTTCTAATCTATTGTATTCTGTTCCTGTTGCCTCTGACTAAGGCTCCCATCAGTCCTCTGGAAGTTAATTATGGGAGCCAAGCTGTTGAGGGGTTGAGGAGAAGCTTTTTTGCCTAAATACTGGATATACACCAAGTCTGGCAACGCCACCGAGCATTGTCTGCCGTGATAAAATATGGACGGAAGTGCTGCTAGGCAAATCGTTTATCAGCCAGGTTTAGCATGCACATGTTAAAATGAAAGACTGTGCTATCTGCATAGGTTGTGTGAGCTTAGTTTAGTGTAGCCAACACCGTTTGTTGTGTATAAATGGCATGCTGGCTGTCGCCCCTGTGGGACGTGATCAATCACACATTGCCTGCTTTGCTCTCTAACAGCTATGGGCAAATCTGTTCAAAATATTCAAACTAACATTTCATTCCCACCTTAACCGCATGCTTTGTTCCTTTGTACTTTCTGTGCCTTTGTTTGGCGCCTGCGTAAGAGGAATTTTAAAAACCTGCTTCTTCTCGTTACATATTCCAAAATTTCAAAAACAATCAACTTAACTTATCTCAAAACTCTTCTGGCACACTCTGCAAGACATCCCCCATTTAGTACCACAGCACTAATGGTCTATTATGATAATTAAATCTAACATATTTCTTCAACCCCGGACAAGCCATTATATGGAGCATGAGCTGGCATGTTTGCTCTGTCACAAAGCGGCCTCTAAAATAACTCTGCATGCTCAGTTTAGTCTCCCGCTCCCAATTTGCCTTAATGAGCCGGTTCAAGCTGTCAGCCACAGAGAGAAAGGAGCGCTGATGACTGTCAATCTGTGGCGAGGAGAGGGGAAGACGGGAATGAGTGGATGGATGGAAGGAGGGGGGGGCAGAGAGAGGTTTAAAGAGGTGGGGAAAGGTCAGGCACAGATTACACTGGCAGCGAGAGCTTCAGGCAGGAAAGAGGAGAAAGGATGAGAAGGAGAAGGAGGAATCCTGCTGTTGGCGGCTGGTGTTCACAAGAAGATCCACTGACAAACTCGCTGTCTTAGTGATAACGTGAAAAAAATGATAAACTTACAAACCATAAGAGCTTTTTGTACAAATATTAAACAATAACAGATTTAAAGCCACTGAGGTCTAATAAATCTACATATCACTTTAAATTCACCTTAACATATCTTAATGACTTAATCATTGACCGAAACAATGTCATTCTCATAAAAAGCTAAATTCCCAGTGTTTTTGTCAATTTAGAGGGGGGGCCTTTAGTACATGGCTATTAACAAGTAATCACAAGAGGTGTAATAATGAAGAATGCCCTTCATTTTTGCAGAGGGCAAGGTAGACACCGGTGTCCAGCCCTCGTCTTCACAGGAAAATATGGAGGGAACTTAGGTGTTTGATGATGCGTTTAATTCACACAGGAATACATTAATATGATAGTCAGTGGAGCGGCAAAGCCCTCAAGTAAGGTTCTCTCATTAGTATGTTTCTCTATTTCTTTTTTTAATTATTCAACAAAAAAAAAAAAAGAGGAGCCGCGTGACAGATGTATTGGCTGTGTCAAGAAGGAATGATTTGAATTTGAATTGTGCATAAAATCAGGCAATTATGAGGGCTCATTTGTGTGTGTGAACAAAATATTTGCCTCTAATGAGGATTGACTCTAAAGCAGGAGCACGGATGATGGGGTGTATTTCTCTCTTCTTTTCAAGGGCCCGGTCACATTTTGCGTGTTTGAATGGCATGAATATAAAATGTGCGCACGGTGTAAGGGACGCCGTTTTTCTGAGCATAAACAGCGACCCAGAAATGCAACCCGGCGAGGTGGACCAGACAGAGTCTACCACACCCTTCAGTTTGTCTGACTTCAAAAGCATACCATTGAGAGTGTGCAATGCCCCGTACGAGCCCGGTGCTTGTACAAGTCATTCTCAAATCATCTCGGCGGGCTATTATCTCACTTTGCCATTGTCACAACTGGTTGGCGAGGCTTTCATCATGCTTATAAGGTAAACACCTGATGTGCACACACTGGGGTATTGTCTTCTGGGCTCTGCTTTGACAGAACACAGGTGCCAACTGCATGAAGACAGAATTATTAATGACACTGCTGCACTTTATCATTCGAGGGGGGGAAAAAAAGTTTGTATTAATATTAGCAGCATTAAAAATAAAATTGTCAGCTCATCTGCGGTGTGTTTTTAGAGTTCATCTACTGGTTTGCAAAAGGGTTCATAAATCAAAGAGTTTTCTCAACACGTGGAGAGGCTCACAAGTTGTGAAAACAGTTTGTGGATTCAAGAGGCGAAGCCAGGACTGTGGTTCATACACTGACAACATGTTGTATCTTGAAACACTGACAAATAGTGAGGTTTGTAGGAGCAGTGGGACATATATAATGTATTCCTCACTACATCAGACCTCCTCTATTGGGGGAAAAATCTCTAAATTTGTAATTCTTTCTTACAGTTTTTACTTGTTTTTCAGTCTCAGATTACCTAATTACATCAGGTGTCCTTTCTTTAAAAGTGGGGTCTTTAACTGATTCTCATTATTGCCTCTTCTTAATTTTCCTCGACACAGTTAACCACACTGGGCTCCGCTGCTTTGACTTGAGGTGAACACCAACCTCCTGCAAAAGGTTAGGCAGGTAATTCATTGCTTGATTAGGCTGTGCAATTAATCACGCTCAAATGCGTAGCCTCACAGAGTGATCATTTAGGAATGATGATTAATGAAAGCGTCAAATATTTCTCCCATTCGACGTCTTATTGGGCAGCTGTGGTAATGTGGGTCGAGAAGTGTGCTGCAGTAGCCCTGCGATCGTGCTTACACGCCCTAAAACAGAGAAGAAGCTCTCATGAGTTAATTTCCTTTCCCCCCCTTTTTTTTTTCGTTCTTGTGTCTTCGCTCCTCTTTGAACAGCCAGCTGCAGTGCAGCGGAAGCAATTCCTGAGAACCTGCACACATCAAAATACAGGTGCAAGGTCGAGAGGACGAGCGGCGCACCTTGTGGGCATGCGGGACGACGTGTGAGATAGTTGTGTGTCAGTGATTGTTGAGTCAATTAATTATTGAACTTGGCAAGAGATCAATCGTTCCAGTAAGGTGATCCCATTTCCAACTGGCAGCATATTGAGACAGTAACCTATGACAATATTAATCACTAGCACAACAGCAGGCTAATTCCCACATGTAATTAGTCTACATTTTAATTCATCGAAAACTAGCACTTTTCTAAACTCGCTTAATTATGTACTTACACTTAATTATAGCCCCCCCCCCCTCCCCCTCCCCGGTTTGTTTTCAGCGCCACAGATGGAAAAACATATTTATTTTGGGGAAGAGGAGATAAAATAAAAACTCCACCTGGGAAAGGAGCGGCAGGTCTCTGCTGAGTTGTGCTGCGTCTGGTAGGAATTTACTGGATTAGCTCAGTCACAAAATGTGAGATGAACCACATTGTCAATCACCCTCAGGGCAGAGCAAGAGAGGAAGAGCTGTCAATCAAAGCGGGTCTTCAATCGTCCCATTCACATCGCCTCCTGGAATCAGTCTCTCCCGCTGACTGCTCTTTGACATTTAACGCACTGGGGCCACGAGGATGGAGAGGGAAAAAAACATCCTCAGATCCTCCCTCTCTTTCTTTCTTTCCTTCTGTCTCTGTCTGCCCTCAATCTTTGTGCTTTAGCACAGGCAGATCTGTGTGTTTAAAGTAATGACACTGTTCATTTAGCGTGAGAGAATGCGATAGCTGTGAGAAATAACTGTAAAGCAGACAAAAAGTTGCGGTGACTCCTGAAGTGCAGTGACAGTAGGCAGTCCTGTGGAGCCTGCAATAAAAGCAGAATGGATTGGACCTGAAGAGCATTGCAGAGTTATGTATTGTTTTCATTCTGATAGATCGGTTATAATATTCTGTCGCGAGGTTGAAAACATATGGCTTCCCTGAGCAGCATTTCTTTTGGGCTTCTGCTTTTCCCGAGATGCATTATGAAATTCACTCCGAGCTCATCGATAAAATGCGATGCATTTGCTAAAGCTGAAACAATAAATGCACCCAATTTACCAATCCGGTCGATACAAAAGAGGAAAAAGGACCAACATCTGAAAAAGTGCTAATCTGCTGAACAGATAATACCTTCCTCCTCTGAAGGATGCTCGGGGATGAAAAATCCAACTGCAGTTTGTTGTCGCTTTTATGTGTTTTCGCTCCTCTTGTTTGTATTCCGTGGCAGCCGCCTGGCTCCGAGTGAGGTATACAGAGTCATTGCTCTTTTGGCTCCAGCCCTGACACCTTGTGCCCTCAAGTGCGGACTCCTTAGCCGCGATCTGATCAGCATCTTTATAGTTTATCAGCCTTGGGGTTCAATTTTGGCTTGGATGCTTTTACAAATGAACGCAATCACTGGTGAGCCTTCGCATCCTGATTGCATTGAGAGGAGCGGGTGGAGGAAAGTTTAGTGGATTACCGTGCCACTTGAGGATGGAGCACAAACACGGCGAGGCAGCCGCAGAGGGGGCCGCCCGTGCACCCTCCCCTCCCCCGCCTCAGCTATTGGCACTCGCTTTCTTGTACTCTGTCTTATTTGACTAAAATAATATAATTGTCTCCCATCTTATTGCTTGTAAAGCCATCTTCTGTCTGCAGGCGATGTGCGTGATCAATGCACTATCTAACAGAATCAATTCTTCCAGGAATACCTTGTGTTTGTGAAATGATTCCAGGCAGCTGCAGCAAAAGACGGGGCTGGAAGTGGGATCCTGTGGTACTAGGATTAGTTTAGCGACTTGGACCCTCCAGTTCACACTGAATAGTGTGGCTCTTTGCCCATTTCTCATGTTGTTCGCCGTGCGTGTGTTCGCGTGTGTGCAAAACAGGCTTCCCGGGGAATTCACATTCATATTGCCATTTATGTGCATCTTCCCTCGAACATCTTCTAAGCAGTTTATTCCACTTGTAACTGCTACAGTGTTGGTCCCCTTGAGATGTTTTCAGCTGTGCTGGGAAATGGTAATAAATGTCACGTCACCTGTTTGGTAATATAAATCAGATTTCCTGAATTTTACAGTGGAAAAGGAATTTGTGCTATCACTTCCAGTATTTATATGTTTTATCACTCTAGATATTTCTTTCATCTGTCAGCAGTGTCATTGCTATATAAAAGAGAACATATATTTAAAGTGAAAACTAAAAATAACAATGCATACAAGCAGAAAATTAATCAATAATTACATATTTATGTACTGACGGCCAAATCCATGCAAGTAACACAATTTCAAGGAATAAAATAATTTCCCAGTGCTGCTACTGCAACCTCCCTCGATCCAAAACGGGGTTGCAATGACGGGACCGATCACATCGCACTAGAATGAATGAATTCATGTCCCGCTGCCAATCCTGACTGTCTGATCCCACTGTGCACCCCTCCTCTAATTCTACAACTAAACAATGATATCAAAAGTGAATTATGGGAGACCTCTGGGGTGGATCGAGAAGAGTAATATGCCAAAAAACTATTATAGAGGGAAACTATGGGAATAGACCCCTCTGGAGGAGCAAAAAAAAAAAAGAGTGAGAGAAGAGAGAATTGAGGAGCGGGATCAAGCCAACGGGAACGATTTTGGCAGGTCAGGTTGTAATTGATTGTCAATGGAAATCTCTGTGGCAGTGGCAGGTTTGTCTTATTGTATCTCATGCTGTCGCGGATTTTTTTTTTTCTGACAGAGAAATAAGAAAACATCCCGCAACAGACCTGAGAGAAAGAGCATGATTGACGGTTTGTGCATGTTGTTGTAATGTGGTGTAAACTACTGGCTTGGAGAGCCTTTAGCAAAAGCAGCATCTGGCTTAATAAGCGTGGAGAATTTCCTAGGAAGTACCATGGCATATTGAGTTACTTCTACGTGCTGGAAAAAAAAGGGGGACTTTATGCAAATTCAGGTATGCCTTTGCAATTGTCATTCAGCTGTTTAGTCCAGTGGTTTAATTCGATTTAGGGGAAAAACAGCAATGCCAAATTGTGTCTTTCGATAACATCGCCGCAATGATTGAGTTATGCGTTATTGCATTTGTGACTCGAGTTTGGTCTGTTGCTCTGCAGTTTCAGGCTTTACCTGAGAACAGCTCAAGCAGCAAGAGAAGTCAGGTCCAAAATCCTTTCATTTCCTTTGTAAACCACATGTCATGTTCTATATTAGGTGGATAAAGGACGTATGTGCCTTCATGTCTGCGCACCTTAGATCTGGCCAGAGATTTCACCCTCCCCCTTTTTTTCTGCCTTTTCCTCCCCTTCCTCCGCTCTGTTTACTTTCCTGCAGTCTCATCTTCACGTGTCTCGTTTTGTCTCTTTCTCTCTCTATCGCTTCGCTCCCTCTCTTCTCTTCTCCTCCGTCTCCCTCCGTCCTGCTGGTGCTCTGCAGCGCCGGCCTCAGTCCATTCTTTGGGTAGCACAGGAAGTGAAACTGTAACACAGAGTTCACTTGTAATTGGCCACGGTCACGCTAACCAAACAGGAAGGAATCTGCAACTGATTAGAATTCTTCCTCCTGCAATAATAGTGCACCCCCCCCCCCCACCCCCTCCAACACACACACACACACACACCACCTCCTCTCCTTCACCCCCCGCCCCCACAAAATTAATTACATTCGGGGGTCTATTCCCACTATTGGTTTTCCTGTTTTGAAGCTGCATTATAAAAGGGAAAAAAAATCCCAGGACAACACAGCCGAGCTAGTTTTTCAATTACAGAGAGACAGGGCAAGTCATAAAGGGTTGAGGAAGCACAGGCAGACAACCATCTCTCCATCTCTTCATCCGGACAGGGAGCTACTGGCTGGTCAGATCCGTCAGCAAAGTCACAGATTGCTGAATAATCCTGTTTGTGACTCACTCACACACACACATACAACCCTGATTGGGTAAGCTGTACATAAAAACAGAATGCAATTATTTGCAAGCAAACTGTGTTTGCAATAAAGTTTTGCAAAGTGTTCCTGAGCCCATGTAGTAACATCCTTTGTACACACATGTGTTCACAAAGCGGTGAACCTCACTCCATCCCTGCTTGTGAACGACTGAGCCTTTCCAGGATGCTCCTTTCATACCCATCATGATGCTATCACCTGTTACCAATCAACCTGTTATCCTGTGAAGGTGTTTTTGGAGCGTTCCACAACTTTCCCAGTGTTTTGTTGCTCCTGTCCCAACTTGTTTGAAATGTGTTGCTGCATCAAATTCAGAATAAGCAGATATTTACAAAAATCAATGAAACTGATAAAACATTAAATATATTGTCTTTGTGCTGTTTTCAATTGAGTATTTGTCAAAAAGGATCAGCAAGTGATCGCATTCTGTTTTGTTTTACACAGCGTCCCAACTTTTTTGGAATCAGGCTTGTACACATGTGAACACACGCAGACGTACACGGACCTCACCGTCACGATCTCTGCCAAACATTTCTGAAGAACTGTTCCCCAGCTTTTAATACTAACAGGAATATCTGATGGTGAATTGACAATTTGCACATATATTCAGTATGTGTGACTTTACCAGCTAAGCTGTTTCTCCTCATTTCTGCTTCAAACATACAGACACACAAGATTTAATATGATAAAGCAGTGATGTCTTTAGAACTATGACATTTAATCCTATTGCTTCAAAGGTTTTTAGATTTGTGGATTTTAACAAATTCCCAAAGATCATGAAAAGTCTGTGAGAAGATTATACACATTACAATTTGTATAGTTTACATCATAGTTTAGCCTAAAAGGCAAATCTGTGATCAAAATATTCAAACCTCCATTCTCCTCATATCTGTAATATACCTGTTATGTGAATGATTTCAGGCTCATAAAGTTTTGCAGATTTTGTTTTCCCTTTCTACACCAAACTCCACAAGCAGTTCAGTTTGAAACCATATATGCACCAGCGCATCATGAAGTGTACGTTAAAGCATTACTGTGTGGCGCCAGCTGGCATCAACACCACAGGAGCCGACATTTTACAGTTTCTGCACAAACGTTCAAAAACAATCAGCTTGTGTGAACGCTGCCCACCTGAAATTGTTTTGATGTTGCATCCTGAACAAGTGTGTTGCTTGATGCGACATATTCCTTTCACAAAGGGGGTTAAGCACACAAGAACAGCGGGATGCCGCGGAGCACATGAAATGTTGAAAAATACTGCCGCGTTCAGCACCTTTCAAAATAAAATGAGAATAAAATTGAGGAGATGCATTTTCATCTCATCCTCACAGAGTCACAGAGAGCCGGGGCTGCTTCAAAAATAAATGAATGCCTAACAATGTTTTTGATGTCCTATATTTAAATTTGTACGGTTACTTACATTACTCCTACTTCCCTGGTCTTGGAACTAATCCGATTGATATGGAAATGGGGTGCTCTGTTTCATGACAGAGTTGGGAGAGAGAGAGACACAGACAGAGAGAGAGAGAGAATTCCCAGGTTCGCTCCTACTCAAAATGTGCTGAAAACAGATTTTCAGAATCCTTTGGCTTCATGGTATTGGTTATAGGGGATTACACAAACCACTTAAAGCTCGACAATGAGCTGCTCCTTTCAACCAACAAAAAAGTCCTGCATGCTGGACACATTCTCCACAGTCGAGAGGTTAATCAGGAACAAATTAAGTCAATATTGTGATTGCGCCGGCGCCAAAAACACAAAGAAGATTAAATATAATGACGCTAAAATTTTAGATTAGTGCTTTTTTTTAACCTTTAAGGCCGGAGCAAGTCGTTTTGTTTTAAGTTCTTGACAGAAACTTTTTATTTTAATATTATTTCACAGGGGAATAGTTATAATTGTTAATTTAGAGGCATAGAGGGAAATAGAGAAATACAAAACTGGATGTGTTGCAATCAAAATAATAAATGCAAAACTTTTAATTTATTAAAGCAAATGTTGCAACATGACATGAACAATTCCTCCTTTTGTTTACAGCCCTATCTAAACTATTACCATGTACCGTAACTGATATTATGTGTCAGTCATAGTGGTTCAGACACAACTTTGGGTTTTTTCAAACTTTATTATAACAAAATCATAATTTACAACGTTCGCATAGCAGGGACATCTGGTCATATCATGGGAATTATGCTGTTTTGGGAAAACATTAAAGTCAAAATGATTTTTTATTTTATTTTACAATCTTATACAAACATTTTTATATCATATTTAAAGTCATTGCTTTTGTATAAAAATCTATCAATTTTCATTCAGTAAAAAATAACATTAAATAATGTTTTTTTTAATTAGTTTTTTGTGTTAAATACCAACATACAACATGTCAAACACGTACAGGCTGAAGGAAACAACTGGCTCAATATAACTGAACTTCCACGGAGATAAAAACATAATTTCTGTCAAATTAACAGCAATCTACAGCGATGTTTCCTGAAGCTCAGTGACATAAATCACATCTGTGGTATGCAGCGACTGCAACAGCACACTCAAGCCAGTATCTCCAAGCTTCCTGCACGCTACCCGGGCAAATCCTTATCTGCTACAAACTCTTCTTTTTATCTTAAACAGCATTTAAAATCATCACTTACCAATTCCCTTCTTTAGCTGAACAGCCATTCAAGCGTGTGTTGTCTGTCATTGGGGTTGAAAATTGGGGAATGGGCTGGAAATTGGAACCACCGAGGATGCCGTCCTGGAAAAAGAGGAAATCAAAGTTAAATGAGATCATGCATGCCAAGAGAATGTTTAACCAAAGGGCAAAAAGGAAGCTGGAGATAACAGAGAAGAGAAAACCGCTTAATGTTGTGTTACTGCAGTCTGTTTGGAGTCGTGCATGCTTGTGTGTGTGTGTGTGTGTATTTGGAGTGGAGAGGGGGTGTTACTTGTCAATACACATTAAAGTGTCATTTTATACATCTGTGAATGTATATGTGAGTTTATATATGAGCAACTGCATCTGGAAATGTATTTTTAAGTAAATACAATGTTTGGTATTTGAAGATTTATGAGATCAAGAGTCCGTCTGCATCTGAGCTTGTGTATGTTTTTACAGCCTAACAGGAATGTCAACATTATTTACCACTTTTACTTAGCGCGCGTGTGTGTTTGTGTGTGCAGGTCTGGATACAGGTGACGACAGGCAAAAGCAAAAGTTCATCCCATAACGCAGCGTTTGAAGTGCCGCACCGCAAACAATTAATTTTGAGCCTCTGATTGTACTGAGCTCCGGTGATGCAGATTTCCCATGACAAGTTCACTTCAAAAGACTGGAATCCTGCCCCACCCAGAGCGCCTATAGTTGGCTGACAGACAGGCAGATGCTTTGTTTTAACATGAGAGGACATCGGAGCGCAGGGCGCTCAGACGTGGGATCTTTACTTTTGTGTTTGTGCAATTTTCAGATGTTCACGAAACACCCTTGCAAGCTATCACACTGCCAAACAAGCAGTCAGGTGATGTGCAGCATTTTGATTTATGCTGCAGAGACACACGCAGGTTTCCTAACCTGTGACTGGGTGAAAAAGGGCATAAATAAAACAGTGCAACATGCATTTAATGTTCAGCATCCTCAGGTGCATAAGTAAACAACACAAATGTGTAAAAAAAAAACACTTGTGTGAATGTATGCAACACATACTGCTATCTGTCATCAGAAGATAAGAGAGGAAGCGATGAAACCGGTTCAGTAAAATCACTGATTATCTGATGTTCGATTAAAATCATGTTTATCACGAGAGCAGTGAATGATCCTTTATCTAACGCCGGCCTTTCGGCTGACATCTAATCTTTGCATTTGTTTGTGCGCCGTCTTCAGTGATGGAATCAGGGATTCCTGTGTAAGTTCTCCATGACAGACAGGCTGGAATGGAGCATGTCTGGATTATGTTTATTCAATTTAACTGAGCATTTATCCTCCCAGGTATTTGCTGCCGGTGTGTGCGCTGTGCGTAAGCCATAAGGAAGCTTCATGAGACAGAGAGAGAGAGAGAGAGAGAGATGACAGGAGCAAAGTTTCCAGTTCATGAGTTGAGGTGAGAGTGCACCGAGAGGGAAACATGCAGCCAGCCTGCACATGTCAAGGTCAGAAGACACATTCTTCCACTGAATGAAGGGCGAGGTAGAGACAGATAGAGATCTCGCTCACATGTGCCTCGATGTGGCTCTGAAGTGCTTTTCAAAAAAGGATGTCAAAGATCTGAGTCACAAAAACACCAACCAATCAATTAAAGCATTTAATCAGCGCGTACATAACGTATGAAACTTCATTTGCACTGATGTTGCCACACATGTAACAGCTGCATGTTTTGATTGATTTTATCCATAACTTTCATTTCATGTGATCCTGCTCTCTCGCCACGGTCTCTCTTTCAAAGAGATTTTTATAAACTCAAAGAACCCACCTACAGTAGTTTAAAAAAAAATAAATAAAAAGGTTAAAAAAAACATGAAGTTGTCAATTTTACACAGGGTGATGTCATGTGAACAGAATACCTGTGGGTGTGTGCCATCTTTTCACTGAATCATTTGGCGCTGCGCTTTATTTCTTAATTCTCATTGCCATGAAACACTTCAGAAAGAATATCAACCCAGAAGCGATATTTTCTGCAAGCAAAAACTAGTTCAAAGACATTTTTTTTCCCCTCACTCCCCCCCAATCCTCAACTTACTGTCCTGGCATCTAGTCAATTTCCAATTTGCAGTGACTTTTACAAGATTTTTTACTGACTTTGCCGCAACGCTGAAGCCCCCGGGCCAGTGGGTCATATAATTATTATGTGCAGGAAATGATAAGCATGTTTTAAAAGCGAAAATTAGGTTTAATTGTGGTGTACGGTTGCAATGTGAGCATGAAATCACAAAAGTCAAACTTATGAGACTTTTGCATTATTTAAACAATTTGGGCTAGCTGATTTATGTTTGGTACAATCGTCAAGGACTCGTATTGTTTCAGTATTATGGGATGGTTGAGGTAATATTCTGGACATATTTTAGAGTATGACTGGCTTAACTTCTGGGCTATTCTTTTATTTTTTGCATTGCTTAAGTCCTCTGTATCCTTTTACATCATTACATGTGTCAGGTGAAGGGAAAATGAGAAGCACGTTCTCAACAAAGGGCTGTCATTTGATTGTCTAATTCAGGCGCCATTTCTAGCTGTAACACAAACTAAGTGCTGATCCTGGACCAAGCTGCCACACAGAAACTCCATGTGCTTTAATTCATCCCCGTACAGTTGACACACAAAGACAACCTCAGACTTCCACTAGCCCAGGTTTCACCTCAAACCCTACAGTCCCTTCAGTGCCGATCAGAAAACCAGGCCAGGGACAGGAAATAAAACTGAACGTCTGAGGTGTTTCGGAGTAACCAAAACAACTGCAAGTCCAATTTCCTCCTTTGTCACGTTTTGTAGCTTTAAACTCGACTGGAGAGCGAGCCGAGAAAAGAACGTGTTGTCGGCCTGACTAAAACATTGGCAGCTCTCCTGCCCGTGTGTAAAGCTGACATCCAGCTTCCTGAGTGAAGTCATTTCCTCAGTCGACGTTCTGCACAAACACAGGACTAATATCGGAAGGGGGGTTCAGGGGTGCTGGTCTTGAAGAGAACGGCCGACAGCAAACACTCACCTCTAAATTTAATTTTGCCCTTTCATCGTCTCGCACAGATAACAGCCAGTAGCCACGGTTAACTTGGAAAATATCATGATAAATGGGCTTTTATTAGTATTTTCCCCCATTATTCATGACAATAACAATACAATGTTCCCCGATGGTAATGGCGCATGTGTGTGGATGCACCGCCGAGAAAGGCGAGGGTACTTATTATGGAAACAGTGCTGTGATGAATGTGTTAGAGCAACTCAAACTTAATCTAAACTGCATTACATGTTGTTTTGAATATACCTCCCTGATATGCCTGTCTTTAATGTACTATCAAGTGCAGGGAGCACAATTGCTTTAGTCTCAAAATTCAGAGCGGCGGAGGGAGAGGGAGAGAGAGAGAGGCTTTAAAATACTGTCTGTGAGAAATGCAAAATTTATGAATACCCCCCTCACATCTCAGCTTGATTTATGTGAAATAATAATACACTATTTAATGCTTAAACATAGCTAGGAGCGATCCCTGGCTATCAAGATGTACAATGGAGTAATGGGGCTGGAAGACAAATCACCTTGTGGACTTGTGATGCTTATTTAAAGGTGCTCAGGCAGATATATTAAACTATATGTAATTGTACACTAACTCTGTGCTGTAGGCAGAGGCGGCAAACACAGGAGGAGGCCAGTCATGATGCAGATGGAGTGGTGTAATCAATTTGACTCAAGCATCAGCATCCACGGCGGAGAGGAGGGAGAGGGTGGGAGGAGACGAGGGAAGACTCTTCGATCCGCTACGTTGTCATCTGATTTAGGTTTTAGCCTTCATTCATACATACTATCCATCCATCTATACTTTTAAGATGACAAAAACTTGGAAAGCAAAATAATAACAATAATAATAATAACAACATGTTTTGTTGCCTGGATATTGGCCATGTTTTCATCTAATTGCCAAAGTTTGAAGCAAACTGCAATTTGGTGCTTTCCATCAGCTGGTTTGGAGCAAAGAAACTGGGCTGCGCGAAGTGAAGGTTCATCAGAATTTGGCAACGTGGGCTACGTTACACATGGCTGTGAAACCGAGTAGATGAACGGCCGATCTACGAGGGAAAACTTTTTCCAAAGTGGAAATTCTATTGGAGTGGAAACGGTCGGTCACGTTCGCTACGTCAGAACTTATTCGGAGAAGCTGTTTCCATCTCCTACTAAGAGCGTTTTCAAAAAAGGGAAAAAGCGTAAAAACGTTTATGCGAAATTGAGGACGTTTTCTCAAATTGTGCCATCTTGGCGCCTTTTCTGATATCTGATACTTCAAAATATGTTGATGGGAAGAGCTGCTGAGAAGAAAATCCCACATGCATCTGGTGGAAAGGTAAATTCTCAGCTACAGTAGCTTGTGTGCGTCTAGTGTACGTTTTAGCACAAGGTGTGCCGGCTTTAAAGCGAGGGACCAGGTTCAAACAGAGCCAGTGGTCACACGGATCGTGATTTATGATTCACTGATTGCCTCATTTAATTAAAGTAAATGGCAGAGCCAAAGCAAGGCCAGATTGTCCTGATCTGATGAATTGGCCCTCGTTTTACCACCAAAAGCAGGTAGGATAAATAAACAGGGTAATTACAATGGTAAATGAAGCCTCTGTGAGCGAGCCCTGTGGGCTGTGGGCGGCTCACCCAGGATGTACTGAAGAAGTGAACAACAGGCGTTCCCGTAACTTTCTTTTATCATCTTCCCTCTGTCTCGAAAACCCGGCCAAGCCAAGAAAAACATACTTGCATACGCACAGACACCTACCAGGCGCACACACTCTCACTCACATATTCAGTGACACACAAACCGCAGCTCTCCTCCCACCCCCATCCCGGTGCGTTCATGTACAATTATAGCTACGGTGATCCACAGGTGTTGAATTCTTCTGGCAAGCCATAAAACATGATATGCATGATTTGTGCAGTCAGCCAGGTCTGTAATTTCATTCTCCTTTTCTTTCATTTTCCCTTCCTGGGCCACACGATCCATTTTCCTGCTTTATGAGAGTGCAGACACCCAAAGAGACTTTCAGGATGATTACATGCCCCGTGCCATGGGGGGTCTGAGGAGCCAACACGCCATCCTAAGAGCCGTGTCAAACCTGGGTGAAAACATCTATTTGAATAAGGTTTTGAATATTTGAACTGCTCGAGGTGTGCTTCATTTATCCTCCTAGACATTTACGGATCCTCAAGTGAAACTATCAACTTCGAGACAAGCTGCACCAGGCGCCTCGAACATATATATTTTGATCCACTTAAGTATTCAAAATATATGATTTTGCCCGCGCGTGCGGCCCGCTGTCATGCGAACGGTGCTGATTTAAGATCAGGATACATGCCCTCATGGTCCTGTGAGTGTCTGGCAAAATAAATCAAGCGTACCTGATATTCATACACACACAGTCAGGCCTGATGTCACAGCACGTGGGCAGGTCTGTTGGCAGAGAACTGCGATGTCCTCCAGGGGAAACTAAACAAACTCTGTCTGCCACTTTCACAGTGTTGCCTAAACGTGATCAGAGTGAGAGTTAGGTATGTCCTCAGCTGCACACAAACACACACACACACACACACACACTTCCTGGGTTATATTTTTACACATGCACACCTACAGTATGTGAACGCCAAAGGAGGAAAACTATAAATTGAGTTTGTACATATTAAAACTGAGTCATTATTATAATCTGATCCAAGCCTCACATCGACGCATTTCTAATATTACTCTGAGATTTACCATGGCTGCCGTCATCATAAATATAATGTTAATATCTATGTAAATAACCGCCTCTCGTGGATTTAAGACGAGGCTGTGTTAAATAGTGAACAGGTGCATAAGGATAAATGAATGTGAGACGCTAAATAGGCCACAGAGCAGAATTTTGCATATTGCACAATTTCGTTGTTTTCCGTCAGCAGGAGGAACTCCTCCAGCTTCAGTCCATAAGTAAATAATATTCAGACAGAAAGCATAAAGCACTAATCCTGGTGTGTGATTGACATTTCATATCTGTGACAATACTCCAAATAATTAAAAACAGAAATCTTGAAAGGTAATAGCTTCTCAAATCCATTAAGTAGTTAAAGGTTATGAGAAAAAACAGGATTATTGCTCACAGCAAAACTTCTAATTAAATGACACTATGTAATTTGTTTCTCAATCCCTTTCTCTTCATAAGCACAGCACAGGTTAAATGAATGGGCAATGAAACATGTGTGTCATTTACCGTCACTCTGAGGAGACAACAAACAATCCCCCCACCCCCCCTTCCCCATTTTCTGTCTATATGTATTAGAGCAAATGCAAGTATGGCAGATTGGATAAGCAGACACACAAATTCCTGGTAAATTGTTTGTTTAATTACTTTTTCTTCCCTTTTCTTGTGAGCACACATGCAAAGAGGGATGGTTCCCCCTCCTGGCTGCTCGTAAGAAAGCCAAAGACTCGCCGGTCTCCTGTGCCTGCCCTGAGTGCCACCTATTCACTCAGCTGTTGCTGCTTATGACCTTAACAAGTCTGTGCCAGTGTGTGTGTCCTTGTAAAATTAGCACTTATGTGAGCAACTACTAGGCTTTAGTTGACTGTAAAGTTTGTATTGCTACTGATGTCTGCCCTGATTTATTGTCTGGCTTCTGGATTAAGAGACGCTATACAGGTAGGGCTCTATGCTGCTTCATGATTTATATATGACTTCAATTAAAAAGTGGAAATTCATGACAAGAGCTGCACAGTACAGCTTTAAGGAGCATCCTGATGGCCTGGTGGTTTAGATGCACACCATATATTCCTCTTCATTTGACATACATATACATGCGTTTATGTGTGGAGGGTAGTACATGCAGTCAGTGCTCGGTACACCTGTACAGTCTACTGCAAGCCAACACGACTGTTCAGCCATAAGGTCTACTTTTATAATGCCCGTAAAGTTCAGGTCTATTTGACACTGTCATTGTTAATTAAACAGTGTGTTTTAGCATTGAGGTCCTAGTTAGCAATGTGTTGTGCTTCACTGCATTACACTGAGAGGTGTTGGTAACACTCTGCACCACTCATGTGTGTAAATAGGGACAAAATATTAGAGACAGCTCTCAATATAATGTAGTCCACTGCAACACAAGCTTTCAGTATAATTTCTGACAACGTCACCAAAAACTGAACTTTGCAATCTTCATAAAGGTGGTATTTATGGCAGGAATGTTGTAATGAGGCCACAGAGTGTATACGGTGTTCCTATGTACGGTACAGTTAAGGCAGTGATAAGACACACCTTGTCAAACAGTGATACATAGAGCTGCAACGCCACACTTTCTTTTCTGATGGACTTTCAAACAAAATGAATTCTCATAAACTCAAAAACACTTGGAACTAAAATAATTCTGCTTACTGACTGAGAAGATAGGGAAAAGGGCTTAAAAACTGGCTGCAACTAGTAATTACTTTCATCAATGATTAATCTAAATTTTTTTTTGATCAATTGTTTAATCTTTTGATAGATCTTTGGATGAAATGTCAGAAAAAAACTGAAAAATGCCAATCACAACTTCCTACGACTGATGCTGGTGAGTTCAATTCGCTTGTTTTGTCTGACCTTATTCATATATATATATATATATATATATATATATATATAGAGAGAGAGAGAGAGAGAGAGAGAGAGAGTTCAGTTCTATTAAATTTTCCAAATTGTAGCCATGCTTTTTTTTATCTTTTGTTGATCAACCAATCGATTAACATGAACTAATTACAGCTCTAACAAAAACCATATGAAGCAAGGCTGAGCTAATTCAGTTTCAGTTCATAAGGTATAAGGTGAAAAAATCTTTATTTAAAAAATGGGTCCTTATCATGTGGTTAGTATTATAAATGCAGCTTGAGTACCTGTTTTGCATTGAATGGACTGTTTACTGAATGTAAATTGACCCTCAGCCCTGATATGAAGCCCTCCTCTGATGGTAAAGGCATATTAAATGGAGAATCTAAGAGGTCGGACCCGCCGTGCACCCCTTGCCCTCTGATGACAGAGAACAGATGACCTGAATTTCAAACGTCCACAGCCACCATGAACAAGTCTGGCCCGTCTGTCTCTGCTCTCTGGTCACTGGCAGAGAGGATAGAGGATGGAGGGGAAAATGAGGAGGGGGGGAGGAGGGGAGGGGAGGCCGTGAGACGAGGGGGGAAAGAAAAATGTAAGAGCAGCAAGCCTAGCAGATCAAAGAAAATAACATGGGAGAGGATATGAGTGCTTTGAGAAGTAATATAGCCGAGATAGCATCTGTTTTCCGTAGCATGCAGGAGGCTTGAGACAAGCCCAGGAAAAAGACAACAGAGAGCGAGTGCACTTTAGCCGAGGATAAGACCAAACACAAATGGGTTATTAAGAAGCCCTCGATCTAATATCTGGCTGACATTAAAGTGTCTCTTTTTGAAATGATCCACTGCTGGGGATGTGGGGCTTTTCATGATACCAATGTTGAATAAATAATATGAAGGATCATTATAAGGGAGTGGGTGTTTATGTGTGGGTCTGTATCTTTTAGGAAAAGAGATTAAAGACATAAAAACAGAAATGTTAACATCGGTGTCTTGCTGGACAGTTTACAAAACCCCAAGAAGTCCTGCTCTGAAACAAAAGGCTCCAAAACAAACATCTTAGATGCCTGTTAATGATTAAAAATAAGCATTGTGAGCATTTCCTGAGCCTCACCTCTGCACCAGTTAGAATTTAAATGGGTTTTAATGAAGAGACAATGAGCTGCTAGCTAAAACCTTTTTTATTATTTGCTGTAGTAGGTGTTCAGTGCATACTTCTCATATACATCATGCAAAATCTTATCAGTAGACATTTATTAACCCTATTTGAGCAAAAAGGATAGAGGATATCATCATCTATTTTTTTCCTAACAACAGATATTGCGGTTTAAGGAGGACCAGTGTCTGTTCAACAAATGTTCCACTCTGAGAGCTTTGTTCAGGAGATAGCAGGACACTCACCCAGTTGTCTATTTTAATTTCTGTGGTCCATATAGTATATCCAGACCACTCACAGGTCGCGCTCCCATACGAGCCTCCTGAAGATTGAATAATGTCCATGCTGATCCGCCCTGCAAGAGGCCATATTGGATCCAGACTTCACTGGTTCAAAAGTCATTTCATTCCCCTTCATTTCTCCCTCTCTCTCCCCACTTTATTCCTCTCTGTCTCTCTCAAGCCTTCTCGCTGCCTGCTTTATTTATTGCCGGTCCAGTGGTGTGGTACAAAGCCATTACCCGCGCATATGTACCTTTTTGAATAATCAATAAATAATTATTTTATTATTTAATAGGATCGTATGGGAAAAGGAAATGGGTTTTATTACATAAATCCATCACATGTGATGAATGGGCACACTTGTAAAGTTGGACGGGGGAGAAGGGAAAGTGGTCGGACGGGCCTGCGCCTGCGCTCGACTGCTGTGCCTCGCTGAGCACTTTCTCCATGCGAGGTTGTAAATATGACATTTTTGTCTCTTTGGGACTGTCAATTGGAGTGCAAGGGGACTGGGGGAAGGGGATTGTAAATTCAGAGAGATTAATTAACCTTTTACATTTGCGATTCAGCCCTGCATCTTTTTCTGTATATTGTGACCCTTATGAGCTGAGGGGTGAGAGACCTGGCCGCAGACGGCCCAGGCAGTGCAGACGTCTCATTCCAAATGAGTTATTAACAGAATTTTTTGAATAGATGGAAAAATTGTAGCCTGGCCATTTAGTGTCATAAAGGCCGGGTTGGCGAGGCGGCTGGGGCCTCCCAGGGACAGGAGGCAATACCATTACAATCAAATCTGAGATGGAAGAGGGATTGAGCTGTCCATTCTGAATTTTTATATTGTCAGAGGGCCGGGGAGGAAATAATGCCATCCTGGAGTGTATTAACCTCTGGCTGGGGAACGAGGACAGGGAGAGAGAGAGGAAGAGAGAAAGAGAGAGAGAGAGGGAGAAAGAAGGCAAGCAGAGGGGGAGATTTGAGATTGGACAGCGGGGAGAAGGGAAGGCTAGAGGAGGGAGGGAAGGAATGAAGGGGCAAAAGAGAGTTTCATGCCTTATGCTAGGGGAAGCCAAAGAGGAAGAGACAGGGATATGAGATGGCCGAGAGACAGAGCCGGAACAGAAAACAGGAGAGTAGGGAATAATGCAATAAGGATTTAGAGAGAAAAGCATATATGGACATGACTGCAAAGGGGAGGAGGAGGAGGGTTGATGGGAAAGACAGCTAGGAAAAGCGGGAAGAAGGGGGAGTCTGGAAGAAATGGGGGAATGGCATGAAGGCAATGCAGAGGCTGGAGGAGAAGTTGCAGGGATAGAGCTGCTCCACAGTGTATACTGAAATACACTAAGGTGATAATCATGATATTCATTTGTTGCTCAATTTAACTGTTCTTACAATTTTCCAATTATTACAGGGCATTATTTCTCTTTACCGTGGCTGTGGTTACACTTGGTGCAAGAAATAGATTCTTTACTGAATACCATGTGGCAATACCACAATGTAAATAATATTCCATCACAAGCCAAATTCCTGCATTCAAAATTGCACCGTACAGAAGCATTAGCAAAAAAATGTACTTAAAATGGTCATTCTTAAAGTTACATCAACAAGTCCGCAGCATTTCACTGTTGAAGCTGGTGGAGAGGGAGCTAATTTTGTTGATTTAATGTATAACAATGCATACACAATAACAATAATAAACTCTCAAATTTTAATCCGCAGGCTACTGTAGCACTGGAAAAACAAGTACAATATTTCCCACATAACTATAGTTGAATAGTAACATAAAGCTGAAATACTTAAGTCAAGAAGCCACCAAATAGGCTACCTCGAAACTGTGTCAGTACTGTAATTGAGCAAATGCACTTTGCACTTATTTACATTCTACCACAGAAGATTGTCCTCAGGCTTCTGCTCTCGGGTCTGGAGTTCACATTATTAATCTGACCGTCCATTAAACCGTCCACTTTCATTACTAACTGACTACTGATATAGGATATGTTCCATAAACTGAGGTGGAAAACATCCTTGAACATGTCCATCACAGGAAGGAACTATGTTGCTAAACTGGACAAGCAAGCTAAACTCGCATGTGTTTAAGTACAGTTGTGGTGACAGGAGGCAGCAAACTCACCGTTTTATTCAAGATGGATTCTTGAATACAGGCAAGACATGCAGCCTGTGCTGTTCAACTTTAACTAAAAGCGTGGACTAATTTACTGATCGTCCTCTTTCACTTTCAATGACGCAGGCATTAATTTAACCTATTAACGATCTAACTGCAGTGTGCAGTGTAGAACATATTATCATTTTCATGTTCATTTTTCTTCTTCTTCTTCTTCTTCTTTTGCACCCTATTTACTGAACTGAAGTAATTCACCTGCTACGGCGCGTGGCCATGTAAACCAATAGCAGCACAGTTCAAAGGTCGCAGCGTAGCGGAAGTTGTTGGCTGATTTTGCCACTGCAGCAAGTGCATGCAGCTTTTAGCTGGCTCACACGCTTCTCAACGTGTTTTTTGCTGTTTGTCATCGAAAAGCAAAAACATGAAAACGTTCGGAATGTGCGAAAGATGAAGTCGCCACGTTTAGGGAAATGATTTTCACCGGGATCGCCTCTGAAGAAGAGGATAAGCTAACGTAAAGAAACCCGGAAGTGTTGTTGAAGGTAACGAGCTTGCTACTGTAGCTTTCTTGTTTGCCTGGGAAATCAGAGTCAGGGTTGAAATAAGTGGCTAGTAGTCATCGTTTCATGACATGACATTATTAGGATTACACACTTGTCTTGAGATGAGTAGGCTGTGCTGGCTAATCAAATGAGCTTGTAACGCTACTTAAGTCATTAGCAACCGGCTGCTTCATGTAGCCTAGCTAACGTCTCTGGCTTTCATACTTTTCCTAAACACCTAACATGTATCAAATTTTCATGTCAGGTTGCTACTACAGATCTTTAATTTGGGATTTTTAGTTGAGTGTCATGTAGCGGTTTGGGGTCTTGGACTAATTTACGGTATTTTGTTTAGATCAAGACTATATAGCACAGGTATTCCATTGTTTAATATTTTGACTGCAATTATGTAGGGGCTGTTATCAAAACGGAACAACAGACAGATATTTTACCATGAAATGCAATGTAACCGCTTGTGAATGCTTTTAATGTCTTAACAAATGCTTTTGAGGAATACTTGACATATGCAGTAATGACTGTTATGATGCAGTACCAGTCTGAGTATTGATGAAAGTCGGTGCTCAGAAGGTCTGTGCATGCACGTCTAAAGTTTCTTGATGATTTGTCCAGTGTGACAGTGGCTCACAGTCTAGTGTTTAGTATGCTGACATCTTTGCACCACATCAAGAACCGTTTGCATATTCAAATAATGAAGAAAGTTGCCTCATCCGATCATCTATTTATGGCATGACTTCCTTGGTACAACTAGTTGAACAGGTCTTACTTTTGTCGACGCTGTCGCTGTGATTATTACCTTATTGTCACATGATGAAAGCCAGTTGTGGAGTAAGTTTGTCACTACCATCATTTAGTTTCAGGTTTATTTACTTTATTATATCAGGTGATTTACCTAATGTTAGTTAGTTACAGTGCTGCACAGAAATGTGTATCTATCTGCATTGCCAATCAACAAGAATGATCTGCTGTAATGCTACTTTGAGTTTTGGTCTGCCTTCCTACCAAAGCTTCAGACTCAGCTTGCCACTTGAGCTGGAGAAAATGTTGTCCTGTATGATTGTTTCCTGAATCTCTATTTGTTTTCCCAGCAGCCACAGACACAATGAGTGCCAAATATGGGCTGGTGGGCTACAACAGTTCACGGAAGCACATTTCGATCTCCATCCCGTCGTCCACGGAGGTGATGTCACCCCACATAAAGTCCGTGGAGGAGCTGAGGGTCCTGGGAATCAACCTGAGCAGCTTCAATACCCCCACACAGTTCTTCATCTGTGTGGCTGGAGTCTTCGTCTTTTATCTCATCTATGGATACCTTCAGGTAGCACAGGAAGAAAGATACAATTTGAAAGATGCACTCAAGCAAACACACAGATATGTATTGTAAAATATCTTGAAGTAATCGGTTAAAGGTTGTCACAGTGAAAGGAGAGGCCTGTGGTGAGAGCTCTTTTTGTCTATTTGTATAAACAAATACAAATGACTGGCATGTATACCCTCTCCCAAGCTTGTTTACATGCAATTATTAATTATTTTATTAGTTGTTGCTGGAATCCTGTCGGTGTAATTGCACAAATAGGCTGGTATAGATAGCATATAAGACAACTCAGATGATTTATGAATGTTTGCATTTCATCTTATAGGCCTTATATCATTATAACACATAAACACTTTATGATTCTATATTTGTCTCTCCACCTAGGAGTTGATATTTTCTGTGGAAGGCTTCAAGCCTTTTGGTTGGTACCTCACTCTAGTCCAGTTCGGCTTCTACTCCATGTTTGGACTAGTGGAGCTTCAGCTCACACAGGACAAACGCAGGAGGTAAGTTTACACCCAGGTGACTCCCTTTACTCTTCTTTTATTTCTTCAGCTTCACCACAGTCACATCAACTGAGTTATGTTTCCCTGTCCTCCAGGATACCAGGGAAGACCTATATGATCATAGCATTTCTAACAGTGGGCACTATGGGCTTGTCCAATACCTCTCTGGGCTACTTGAACTACCCCACACAGGTCATCTTCAAGTGCTGTAAACTCATTCCAGTCATGATTGGAGGAGTGTTTATACAAGGTAAGCTGTCGTCATAGGTGCAACTACATATTACACACATTACATAATTTTCTTTACAATATTAATGTTCCTTCATAGTACGTGATTAATATGTCCTGCTCTTTAGCTGTGGATATCTTCCGTCTTCCTCTTTATGAAATGATTTGATCTGCACTTTACACATCAACAACTTTATTCATATGGACACAAAGATGAAAATTGGGCCTTGAGCAGTTCAAAACATCAGGAATTGGATTTTTCTCCCAGAATTTAAAAAAACTCTAAAGTAAACAGAGTTAAAGATAAAGGATCTCTGAAAATAAACATTTTCCTTGTTAAATTTAAAACAATGTAACCACATCATCTGTCAGGAGAGGTGGACTTTGGAGAAGGTACATTCTATACATCATTTCATCTTACATGTTTCCTTTGAAGCGATGACCATCTTTCAACATTCGGTACCTCCTTTTTATCTAAGTCTGTTGTTTTCGGTTGTCAGAGCCCAGTCGGCCGTACTTCTCCCTGCTCTTGGTTCTGTCTGTCCTTTCATCCTCACACCGGCCCTCTCAAGGTTCTGTGTTCTCAACGTCAGACAGATTTCGGGTATTTTTTGCCTTCCTGCGTCTCTCTCTCTCTCTCTGGATGGGTAGATGTGAGGGCCACGGTCCCTTAAGGGGTCGCGAAGAAAACAGAATTTGTTCACTTAGAATGCAAAGAGGAAGGAAGGTTGGAGAGAGGGTTGGATGGATGGATGAAGGGAGGGGTGTGGGGTTGCATCTGATGTGAGGCCCTTCAAAGGCGAGTCGGGGAATCAAAGCCGACCACGGCCGACCTGATGCTGCGTCCCCTTGTCAACCTCAAGGCAACTATCCGTCAGCCTGTTTTTGGAAGACTCCTTCATCCTGTTGTTTTTTTCCCCAAGTTTCACGTTTTCACAAAGCTTTTTTTTTTTTCTTTTTTTTTTTTGGTGCATTGTTACATTCACAACCTCAAAAACTTTGAATTGTCAAGACCCATTGTGAGAACTTTCGGTTACATTTTTACCTGAGTCCAATGTCAACTTCTTGTATTTAAAAAGAGGTGGGTCACCTTTTGAAGATTTCTTTGCAAGCTGTGCTGGAGGGGAAGTACTCTCTGCCTTTGCTGTGTCTCAGTTTGGTTTCTCTGTGTTTGTGATCTTGCAAAAGGTTTTGGAAGTTTTAACAGTCGCGTACATTTCAGGTTAGATTTCATGCCAGTATAACCTCTCAAACTTGGTCCTTGTTTTCCTCTGTGAAGTTAGTCAAACCATGATTCAGGAGAATTTCTGAGTTTGGCTTTCTGATTTCAGATAGACTGAAATAATTCAGCATTGTGTGTTTGTGTTCCAGGTAAACGCTATAACCTGGCTGATGTGTCTGCCGCTCTCTGCATGAGTCTGGGACTCATCTGGTTTACACTAGCTGACAGTAAAGTGGCCCCCAACTTCAATGTGACAGGTAACTTCTTCTAGATCCAACAACACACTCCCAACTGTTTCACAGCAATGCTCTAATGCTACAAGCAATGCAACCACATGTTTATGCTGTATCCTCATGGTCAGTGTGTATACGTGGCATATGATATGTGTGAAGTTTGGAGACATATTTTGCTTTAAAACCCTCTAGCTTACCACACTTTCCTCTGTCCAGATATCCATGTTCTTGTGTGTTTGTGTTGCAAACAGGTGTTCTCCTCATTTCCCTGGCACTGTGTGCAGACGCCGCCATTGGAAACGTGCAGGAGAAAGCCATGAAACTCCATAACGGCTCCAACTCTGAAATGGTACCTTGTTTATCTGACTGAAAAAAGTATACAAGTCTATTGGCAGCTAGATCTCGTTGCTGTGTTCCAGGGGCTTTGATGGCTGCGTCATCAAAACCAGACCAAACCAAAACCAGACTTCTAGGTCCTGTGTTTTTGCTTGTTGTTACTATTTTGTGTGTGACTGAGTGGTCACATGGGGTTGTGTTTACAGGTGCTGTACTCGTACTCCATCGGTTTTGTCTACATACTCACAGGACTGTTCTGTGTGGGTGGGCTGGGGCCAGCAGTGGCATTCTGCTCAGAGGTCAGTGTACCTTAAGACAGTAAGACAAAATACTCCTGTCACTTAATGCGGTCGCCCACAGATGAGGTTTTTGACTGAGCTCCTGTGTAATTGTTTTCATTTAGGCTGTATATACTCACCAGCTGGTTTAATTGGTTTTCTTACTGTAAGTCCTGGTGTTATCGCAGCATCAGGAGGAAACAGTTTTTAGTAATGTGTTAAATACTTGTCTCTGATCTTGTCGTCCTCCCAGCATCCTGTGAAGACGTACGGTTATGCGTTCTTCTTCTCTCTTACGGGTTATTTTGGGATCTCCTTCGTGTTGGCCTTGATCAAGCTCTTCGGTGCCCTGGTTGCAGTTACAGGTCAGGGCAGAACAGTTTCTCAAATCTTTTCTTCACGCTGGGATGATCTGACTAGTACAACCCCAGTTTAAAAAAAAAAAAAAAAAACGTTGGTACGTTGTGTAGAAGGTAAATAATATACAATAATATATACAATCATGTGTTCATAAAGTGATGAACCTCGCTCCATCCTTGCCTGTGATCGACTGAGCCTTTCCAGGATGCTCCTTTCATACCCAATCATGATCCAATCACCTGTTACCAATCAACCTGTTAACCTGTGGAATGATCCAAACAGGTGTTTTTGGAGCAGTCCACATCTTTCCCAGTCTTTAGTTGCTCCTGTCCCAGTGTGTGTGAAACATGTTTCTGCATCAAATTCAGAATAAGCAGATATTTACAAAAATCAATGAAACTGATAAAACATTAAATATATTGTCTTTGTACTGTTTTCAATTGAGTATATGTCAGAAAGGATCAGCAAACTATCACCTTCTGTTTTTGTTGTACACAGCATCCCAACTTGTTTGGAATCAAGTTGCATTTGATGTGTAACTGTAGTGTAGACAGAAAACTGTCAGAATTCAGAATATATTAAAAAAAAAACACAATTACTCTGTTACCAAGCTGTTTGTCTCTTTGAACGTGTTAGAAAGTCACATGTGTTGTGCTTCTTGTTCTTTTATTTGTAATTACGTAAAACCACAAATGTGTTTTACGCCTTTGCAGTGACCACCGGGAGAAAGGCCATGACTATTATACTTTCCTTCATGTTCTTCGCAAAACCTTTCACTTTTCAGTAAGTACCGTCACCTTTTGACTTGGTTCAGTTTTCTTCTAGTTGAACGTAAGCCCACACTGACCTCTCCTTTGACTAACACGGCTGGTTTAGCCCCTTGTTTTCATGTCCTCAGTCCATTTTGAGACCCCGACTGCTCCTCTGCTCTTTCTCCTGGTCCTCCACTCTAACTCACCCTCCAACTCCTCGGCGTTATCAGTAGGCTCTCGTTTGCTGCTGTGCCTCTCCTCCTCTGTTTCTCCATCGTGACTTTCGACATGCATACACACACACACACACACTCCACACAAAAACTTTTTTGTATCATCATGGCCAATTTCATTCTCCCTCTAGCTGGTGTGTGCACTCCACCACTGCTGGACTCACAGTCCCTTCCCTGGCTGCAGTTTACACTTTTTAAACCACTTTATCAGTGTATATATACAGTATTATCACTTGACAGCTAGTGCGACCTAACACCAACTTATTTACCTTTATTGGAAAACTGTGTATTATCAGTCAAATACAGATGGATGACACACTAAAGGGAAACCAACTCAAACCAGCCAAATGTCTTAGTAAGGAGTTGGGCCACCAAGCCGTCACAGTGCTCCTAGCTTGTGCTTTTATTTGCGGCTGTACTGGAGGAATAGACACAATTCTTCCATGAGATATTTCTTTTTTTGGTGTTTTTAGAACGCTGTGTAACACATCCATCCGAAGTCTGTAAATCTGATGACCATCTTGTTGAACCCTTCTCTACTTCATACTGTAAATCCAACTATTACATTAACATTAACTAGCGTTTGCTTTTGTTTCCACTTTGCAGTCCAGTTCATTTCCGCCTCGCCTTAAAAATATCTAACCTTTGCGTGTCTCCCTCCTCAGGTACATCTGGGGCGGCCTTCTGGTGGTCTTCGGCATCTTCTTGAATGTTTACAGTAAAAACAGAGAGAAAATGAAGCTTCCCTCCATCAAGGACCTCAGGAGCTGGCTGCTGGCTAGAAGGAAAGTTCGACTTCTCTCACAAAACGTATAGAAGGCACCGATAGTTGTAGCGGAAGTCCTGCGCTGGCAGACCATGCGTCTGATCGGATGTAGAGTTGGCCCACCTGGTTCAAGGGATGTTCTTGAAACCATGTGCCCCGAGCTACAAGCCTCATCGCCACCAACAACGAGCCAAGGATGGGTGTACAGAGTTTGGCCACCAATCAGCCTCAAAAACAGCTGACACATGATTAAGTTTCGATGGGTGATAGAGTCTCTATCTGCCAGTACACCACCGGTGTAGAACTGACTGACATTACTCAAACTCTCTGCAGCAAACTGAAGGAACTCTAACTTTTTTTTTTTTTTTTTTTACAAGGGGATCAATGCTAATGGGCTCTTTTAAAGCAACGCTTCAGAGCTCCACAGAAACAGCCCCAACATGGAGGACAACTGAGGACTTTTAAGACTGTCTAAAGGGAAGCCAGCGCCTTAGCCAACCAAATCGCACAGTTTTGCACTGGAAATTACTTGTACACTTAAACCCTTGAGTGGTTGAGAAAGACTGAAATGTTGGAAGAAAAGATTGTCGTGTCTGAAAATGAATGTCCCCCCCCCCCCATGAAGAAAAAGTAGATCTTGATTTAAAAAGGCATATTTGCCCCCGCATGTGCCAGGAAGACAGAACAACATTTTGTTTTACATAACCATTGTCTTGATGAAAGTGGCTTTTTCATAGTTGATTGGTAATTTATATATCTGACTGTGCCCTGTTTCATCATGTGGGGTAATTTTGGGGAATATGGAGACATTTGCTCTCGTGTAAATCAATAAATCAAAAATGTCAACTGCCATGATTTGCTAACCATGTGTTTGGGTGAAAGGGTACCACTCTTTTTACATTAAAACAAACTGAGACGTTTCTCTTAAAGTCCAGTGTTTTTTGTGTGTGTGTGTGTATGTGTGTCTCACCAGCTACCCCTTATTCTCTCCCCTTGCACCGCTTGAGAGAAGAGTTGAAATGTTGCCAAACTGCGTGTGTGTGTGTGTGTGTGTGTGTTTTATCCATCCAGTGGCCTTAGGCATGTTTGATTAGGAGTCCTAAAAAAAAGATAGCACTGTTAGACAGAAAATAAACAGCAGTCTGCACTGTGCCTAGGCTGTCCTGTTCATTTGCATCCATCCTGTGCTTGTGTGTGTGTCATTCACAAATGCCAGTCTCCATCCGCACTAAATGATGATGCGATGAAGCTCACACCTGGTTCTTCACCAAAACACCACAGTTTCCTCTGCTGGGCCACTCAAGGTTTTTATTTTTCTTCTGTTGGTTGAATTTGTTTCCTCAGTGACAATAGTGTTTCTACCAATAGCACATTTAATTATTGTGTAACAGTAGGTGATTACAAATACTTTATTTTTTCCCCTTGTCTTTCACGCATACACCACCATCGCTGAATCCCTGCTTTTGGTCTAAGTATCACTTTGCATCTGATGTCAGTGGAAAACATGTAATCCAGTGCATATACAGGGCCCAAGAAATCTGTGCTTGTCCAGTCCTGTTCACTATATCATACAGCGTACAGCATAGCCCTTTTGATGAGCAATATAATTATGACTGGTGTCTTGATTATAGTTGTAAATACACATATCCACAGGAAAATCCATAGTAATAGTGTTTTATTATGAGTCGAGTCTATCACCTAACAATGAATAAGCCTCTGGGAGCACCAGCCAATGTTTCTCGGCGATGGACATCTGGGACAAGACTTCCTCTTTTGTGCACCAGCCGTTGTTTACAGTCCTATTAGCAACTTGATTTTCAGACACCAACAACAACCTGACATTTCAGCTAATCTCTACAAACAGATCTACATATGAATGCAGGTAAATTTATAAAAGCTATTAAACAAGATCATTGTCAGACGATAGCCGATTGATACACAGATTTCATTTCAGCCAGTGCACGACGCCTCTTGTGCTCTCCATGTGTTTACCTGCATGCAGCCAAAGCCAGCTCAAATGTAATTGGTCAATACTACTCAGACAGTGCAAACGGAGACCAGGACACTTGTGATACCAAAAACTTGTCCCTTACCTACAGCCTATTCATATATATGTATTCAGATATATGTTTATAGAGATTATTGTGAGCCTAGATATCCACAAAATCTTAATAAATGCTTGTCCTGAGGTAAGTGAGACTTAAACTGCAGGGCCGCCAATCGATTACTGACACTGTCCTTCAATCTGGGACCCAGAATCCTCTGTGTCAAAGCGCCCTGAAGCAGGACTCCAGCGCTGATGTCCTGTCTGCTGACCATGCATTCTGACCTCCTGCATGCAGCCGAATTCTCTTGCTAATGGAGATTCACAGGTAGCAAGAGAATTTCCCTACAGAGGTCAATAAAGTGTCACATTACATCAGCTCACATGTCCGGTGCTGAAAATCTCACAGCCTTTTTTTAATTGGCTTTGTACAAAAAATAACTTAATCTAGAAATATAGAGGAAATGTTTGAGAAGTCTTTTGTCCTTGATGATTGTCTCTGTGTGTGTGTGTCTGTGAGAGAGGGAGAGAGAGTGTGTGTGTGTGTGTGTGTGTGTGTGTGTGTGTGTGTGTGTGTGTGTGTGAGTGTCACTGCTATAGCATGGTGTGAAATGACAGAGACTTGCCAGCTCAGCAGGAGGTAGCTGAGTGTGTCTCTCTCTGTGATCCTAATAGAGGCCCAGATATTACAGTCTCACTTCTAGGCGGGAAACCTAACGCTGGGCCAATTAGTAATTTGGTATTTCATAAAATTTGGCAGCTTGTGTCTGATGACAAACTGACAGAGATCCTCTCTCCTCCAGGGAACCTTTGGCAGTACAGCAGCATACACACACACACACAGAGAGAGAGAGAGAGAGACACACACACACACACTGAGAACTGTTAAGTTTTTCTTCCAAAAAGCAAAGTGGCAACTGCTGAACATACTGGGAGCACGAAACTCAGTTGAAAACAGAAAATGACTTTGGATGCATTCTTGTTTTGGCTGCAGATTCAGGTTTCACACAAGCATGAAGTGGGAAAAAGATTTTCTTCATGAGGCCTTTTTTATGACGTACGGCCGCTCGCTAAACGGCTGTTTGTTATGATTGATGAGCAGCGAAACAGTCCATTAGAGGTTGAGAGGTCATGATGCAGTGTTAAAACATTAGTTTGCCATTATATACACCTGTGATGTGCAGCATACAGTACTCGCTTCATCGCTATGGGAATGGCTGCTCTCTTCCAGCTCCCTGAAAGGTCATTATGGGATGGGAAAGCCCAGTTGACCTAAGGCAAAGTACATCATTTGTCTTTTAGCACCAGGAGAACACACCTAACAAAGCAGGCTGACCCCTGTTAGAACGCTGAGGATTTGGACCATTTTTCAAAGCCACATAGGGATTTGCCATCCAGTGAAGTCAGCTGTTTTTTTATTGTTTTAGACAAACATCTTTCTTTTTTTGAAAATCGTAAGTGACTTTAGGTGTCGCATCTTTGTTCAGGAGAGGAAATGTGAATGTGGAATTGTTTCATTGTATTATTAAAGGATGTCCTTTTTGATATAACAAAATATCTTTAAAGCGATAAAGCTGACATGAAGGAACATTTAAATAAATTCAGATCGGCCTTCAGTACTCTTTTGTCTTTATTATTACCTTTTACTCTGTCTTTCTCCCTTTTCCTTCTGCCTCCTCATCACACACACACACACACACACCTGGTAACCTGGGCCATCCAACCTCTGCTCTCACATGGCTGCAGCCCTTCCTAATAAATAATGGGAGGTGTCCGGAGCTCATCATCCCAGCAAATAGGCTGCTATATAATATGCGGTCCACTTCAGATAGGTTGCTATATAATATGTGGTCCGACCTCGGATGGCCACAGCAGGGAGGGCTGGCAGCCCATTCATTATGGGTGCAATCGGTTCAGTGGGGGCAGCGAGGTGGCGAGGTGAGGGATACGACGGCGCTCTCACGGAGACATGTACGCACACACCTGCTCTCTCTCTCTCTCACACACACACACACACACACACACACACACATCCACAATCCTTGCTGTCGTTGGCTAAACAGGAGGCACACACACAAACACATATAGAGGTACTGCCGTTATCAGTGTTTCAATGAGTTCAGATTCACTTCTTGTATTTTTCTTCAGTGAATGAACATTTTAAATCTGTTTTCATGTTTTTAAGAAATATTTCAACCTTATGGCAAATATGCTAATTTACTTCCTTGCTGATTTAGATGAGAAGATTGTTACCACTTTCACATCTCCAGGATGAATATGAAGCTACGGCTAGCAGCTAGTTAGCTTTGCTTGGCGTAAAGACTGGAAATGGGGAAACAGCCAGCCAGGTTCTGTACAAATGTGACAAAACCAGCATCCGGCACCTTAAGATAACAAATGAACATTATGTCTCTGAATTAAAGCTGTGGTTTTACAGGGAATCGCTTGACCACCAGTGGCCGGGTTTAGTGGCTAGCTAGGCTAGCTGTTTCCCCCTGCCTCAAGTCTTTATGCTTAGTGTGGTGTTAGGTTATGGTACTATGCCAGTCAGCCATGTCAGTATTTTATACGGCTAAATGTGCTAATACTTTAGAAGCGCTGGTAGGTGGAGTTTGTTACCTTTAGACTGAACCAGGCTAGCTGTTTTCCCTTTTTTTCAGTCTTTGTGCTAAGCTAAGCTAATAGGCCCCTAGCTCTAGCTTCATATTTTACAGTAAATACAGAAGAGTGGCATCAATCTTCTCATCTAATTCTCAGCAAGAAAGTGAATATGTGTATTTCCCAAAATGTCGAACTATAAAAGAAATATTACAGATATTGCCAGAGGTACAATAAGAAGGCCTTCTTTCTTTTCCTCCTTATACTTATTTTTCCATTTTTCTTTCTCTGTCCATACATGTAGGTTAATTATTTCTATCCTGTCTTTTCTTCCTGTCCTTCATTCCCTCTCTCCTCCTTTCCTTCCTTCCTTCCCTCTCCACATCAGCCCCCTCCCCACCTCTTCCTCCTCCTCCTACCTCAGACTCATTACACCCCACCCACCCATACCCCTGCCTCAGCGAGAAGCTCTCCTCATATAATATGATGGCCATCTGCTAGGCTGAGCCACGCTTTCCAAAAGCCCCGGGGCTAGATGTTTATCTGTCGTCCCCCTCTCAAACTCCTTTAAGAATGCAAAACATATCAGCGATCATCACCACTACAATTAGCACAGGTGCTGCTGAGCTGTAAAGTGATCAGGAGAAATGGGAGGAAACATAATTGAAGTGGATTAGAGCGGAGAGGTGGGAGGGGGGGAAAAAAATGAAATAAAAATTCTGGAGGCTTGGACAGCGGCCCTTCTCTACACTGCTGTTTAAAATTCACTGCGCTGTGATTAAAACTGGTGCAGAGCGGTGGTGGAAGTCCTGGCAAAGATTTTTGGTTTTTAACAGCTGTCCAATGTTTTTCCCTCCCGCTGTTTCGGTGAATGTGGTCCTGACAGGTTGAAGTTTTAGGGCGCGTGCATTGTACAAGCAAAAATCTTTTATACATTTTCTGCATGTATTTTTGTGTGTGTGTGTGTCTGTGTAGAACCTGTATGTGCTGTGCATGCTTGCCACCATAAAGAATCTAACACATGACAAACCAAATCTTCTTGTAATTCAGCTTGTCAGCATCCCCTGGCAACATGGCAGCAAACATTTGTGCACACGCATGCGAACTCGTATAGATACCGTGCAGACACACACACCTCTTCGGCAGCTCGAGCCGGGCCGAAATATTCTGCAGCAGTCACTCATGAAGAGAAATTCTTAATAATAAATATCCAGCCAATAATGAATGTGCTGCTGGCTGCAGTTGTCTTGGGGGCATAATATCTAATTTCCTCCCAATGTTTCATATCCCTACTCCTGCATGTCGACACAGTCCATCATTACACCCCAATGCAGGTTCCTATCACTTTTATTTATTTTTCAAATCAATATATAAATCAAAGCCTGGACAGATGAGATCCAATAAATTACAGAGTGCCGGACAAATGCAGAATGTTAACTGTGTAGCGGTAGAGAGGATTCCCATGGGTGCTGCCTGCTCTGCACTGTGTGCTAGAGGAAAATCTACTAAATGTCATATTAAATCACAGCTAACTTGAATATTACTTAGTGCTGTTTTTAATACAAGTGGAAAAACTCATCCAAGGCCTGAATAAGTTTTGTAGAATTCATTCTTCTTCTTCACTGATGCTCTTCATGTCTTATGTCTTACTTCTCTGATATTTTGAAAAGAATCAAGACTGACACAAGCAAGCCGATGATGTGTTTGTGAAGACATTAAAGAGGAAATGGAGCCATAAAGCAGCATTTGCATTGAAAATGTCTCCCGTTTTGCATCCCTTCCCACCAGGCATTTATTTTAAATTGAACTGGGGGATGCAAAATAGAGCAGCAGGGCACTGATCCTCTATATACCGTCCACAGTGTGTGAGTCACCCCCTTCTATATCAAGCTCAGCCACATGGAAGAATGGCAGTGTTAGTGGAAGAAGGGGAAGAAACAGGGGCAGGAGGATGGAGAACCAGGTGAAATAGAGCATAGAGAGCAGGAGAGGAGGGTCGACAGTCTCATAAACCTGCAGCTGCCATGTTGAATCCTCGCTGCAGACTCATGTAGGTGCAGGGGGCTAACCAGTCAGCTCGGGTGCAGGCCCATAACGTGAAGGGCGAGCTCAGAGGGCACACGCACACACACACACACACACACACTCAGAGCTATACCTGAGCATGGCAATCATCGCTATCAGCGGGAAATATGCTACCATCAGGCCCCATAACATCAGAGTACACCTTGGTGCTGACACCACATGACATGCATATGTGCGGAGGCAGTGTGAGGCGATGCCAGGCCAGGCAGCAGCAGGGGTTTGAAGGAGATTCCCATTGACAGTGGTCCACTGGTGGGGGGGGCAGGGAGAGGAGACCTCCACTGCAAAGTGAAACAGCAGGCCTTCTTCACTACGTGGTAGGAACACAAAGACAGAGGGAGAGCCACAAGGGCACAGGGAATGACAGAAATGACTAAAGAATAGTAGAGTAGCACAAGTCTTGTTTAAGCCATATTACATATATACAAAGACAGATCCTGTACACTGTATGATTGAACAATGCTTAATATCAAAATGTTATATAACACTAAATTAGCATTAGCCCATGTCATGGAATTTTTGTTTGAAAAATGGCTTCAACAATTAATACATTATCCAAATAGTTAAATGATTAATCTTTTCAGCTCGAGACTAAAAGGCATAAGTAGGGCCTATGATCAAACAGGATGCTTTTTTAGCAAACTGATCTTGCCTTTTCTCATTTTTTCTTACTCTTTTCATTGAGTTTGAAGCTTCTTGGGCAACTTTCAGCTCTGAGCAGAAAGTCGCCTTATGCCAACATTACTTGGTCTCTAAAGTCTGCAAGTCTCATCCAGTGTGCTCGGGCTTGTGCAAGGTTGAATCCTGTTGTTTTGCTCAAGACTTTGGCAGCAGGATTTTGTATAACATCAGGATTAATTACGCTGTCGGCATGTTAGCCTCCTCACCAAAATGTGAGAGGGCAGGGTTGGTGACAAAGCAACACCTCTTGCAGGCAGAATCAGTGTCACATAAAGCATCACACCACCCAATCTTTGTTTTGTCCTTGTCCCACATTCATTAAGGGTGATGTGGAGCACTGAGAGAGCTGTTGGGTTTGCTCTGAACTGCTATTGATGAATTATGACTTCTCTTCATTTTCAGTCTAAAAGTTATCATGCAACTTAAAGCATGATGGCTTCAACCAGCTGGTGCTGCAAACAGACTCTGTGTTACCTTTTCTACTGATACTACATAGATATATGATCCTTTTCAAGCTGCATGCCACTGTTCATCTTATATCTTTCAGTGGTTTATGAAATCCTAAGCCTTTGGCAATCCACCACTTAGATGTTAAACTGGAGGCAAAATTTGGCCTTTTATTTTGCATTTCTATTTTGTATTTGAAATCAATATTTTGGGTCTAATTTCATTCAAAGGCCTTTATTCATAAAATAGGCGAAAGAAACTTCTGATCAAACATCACAAGATAGACTACCAAACCTCCAACCATGTGACGGTTAAGAAAAATTACAGTATCTTTTAACGCTACACTGGGAAACAAGATCTCATTTAAAAACAATAGCAAAGCAGAAGGCAGTTGTTCCAATATGGAGAATATAAAGAATAAATAATCCAGTTGTCTGCAGCGCCCAACGCAAAGCAATTTAACGCATCAGTGGCAGCCGCCTATTAATTTCCTGTAGAAGGAGAGGGGGGGGGAGTGAGGCTGGGAGCACTGATTGGAGGGACAACACAGCCGCATCATGTATCACTTCAGAGCCAAACAAGACGCGCACACACACACGGAAATAAATGCATAAACGTGCACTCACACACACACGCATGAATCCACGCGAGCAAACACATGCATGTCATAGTTGCAAATGTGCTGTTGTTTCCCACACTGTCAGTGGCTGCATGGGAGCGAGGTGGCACTATGTATGTCTGATGATAGCGAATTAAAAAGTGAGCCTGCAGATAGAGAGGCCCATATGTGACTCTTGTCCTTAGGGTGTTGCATCAATAATAGGCCCCCCAGGCAGCACCCTGCTTCTACTATGCATTCACTGGAAATCCCAGTCCACTTTAATTAGGTACCCGGCTTCCGACCCCTCCCCTGCTTCCCAAATAACTAAAGAGGGCGTGGCAGCACCAATATCACTGGCGCTGATCCAAACAACAACACCTCTTTCACCATGGGGGAGGGAGAGGGGGAGAGCACAGTGCTATAAATCCAGAGGTATTTGGACAGGAGCCACCGTCGGTCCCAAACGGCCACTGCGGTGGCAATAAGCATGCAGGGGCCACAGCTAACAAACGTGTGATCTTAAAGACATCGTAGCTGCTGAATGGGTGCTTCTTCAGTTTCACTGCAGAACAATATGTGTTCCCAATCCCACAAGCCAAGTCATCACTTCCCTCGCAGTGGCAGAGTGCTTAAAAGAAGAATTATCTTCACTAAAAGTTTTAAATATTTGCCTACAAATTCTGTTCAGCGGTGACATGCCAATCCCTCATCCCTGATAGAAAACAGCAACACTGGACCGTCTGTCTGCCACTCTGCTAGCTATTCATTTGACCTGTCTCATAGAATCAGTGTTTTGTTTGATGCATGGTTTTTCATTATCACTATGGCCCATCATTACTTTCCTCTTATTATAGTCTTGGGGACATTCGAGACGGTTCAGAAGAGCTGTAGATGAGGGACAACACACACACACACACACACTCATTTCTTTCTTTTGGGGGGAGAAAAAAAAATGTGCCCCACAGACATAATGTCTGTGTTTTCCTGCAATTAATTAATGGGTCCCCAGCTAGTTAGCAGTAGGCAGCACTTGTTTCACCGTGGCGACTGAGAGAGGGCGAAAGGGGTTGGAGCCAGGCTCGCCTCGGTAGCTGCAGGCTTTTAGTTGTGAGCCACTGGATTTGGACTATTTTTAACGAAATCCTTTTATGGATAGATAAATCTGATTTTATGCAAGAAGAGTCTCCTGGGTTTCAATTAACTGGGGGTCACGCTGCAGATCTATCACAAAAAGAAAGAGGGACGGGGAGAGAGAAAGAAGGGGAGAGAGGAAAAGATGGAAAAGAAAGAGAAAAGGAAGAGGAAAGCCTTTAATTAGTATGGTCTAATTAAACATTTGTGAAATGCATTATCTGCACTGTTTTTTTTATCATGAGCCATGGTTGCCTAATTGTCTGCCCCCCCCCAAAAAAAAATAAAAACATAAAAAAGTTGTTTTGTAGTTACATCATGGTTGTTAATAATGCAAAAGATGCTTTGGAGTGCCTTTTAACTGCAGTTTGTCTTTACACAATTGAGGATTCAAAGAAAACTTGTAATTGGGAATACCATGTTTCTCGCCCTTCAAGTCCTCTGGGTTCCTCTTGAAAACATTTGACTAACTGCAAGGATTTGGTGGCAGGGAGTGTGTGTATGTGTGTGTTGGGGGGTGCACTTCTACAGGAGACTCTGGAAACTAATTTGATTCCTAAAACATGCAAGATGACAGCTTCCCGCTGCACGGCGGAGGTAGATTTGACTTTGAATCATGACACACTGTTTAATCACGGGCCACGAGGCATGGCAAGTCGGTAGACCCGAGGAGAGTCACATAAAGAGTGTCAAGCATGCGGGGCGAGAGACAGAGAGAGGGCGAGAAAATCCATAACAGATTAAACAGTGTTTGGTCAAAACACACAGCATGATATGTGCGTCTATCACCTCACCGCTCTCTCTGTCTCATTGCGATGCATATTTCTTCCCAGCCAGCCCGCGCTCTCATTGTTAAACTACCCACAGGGCACTTCTTAATGTGAAGTTGATCTCAGGTTGTAGTCGCTTACATGTGCACACACACACACACACACACACACACACACACCAGTGCCACTCAGCACACTCCACCCCCATTGCTGCCATGACATTTCTCTCCCCATTCAATTCCCAGCATGTGCAGCAGTAGCAAAGCGTATTATGTCCATCTTTTTTTTTTCCTTTTCTTTTTTTTTCTTACTCTCTCTACATAGTGAGGGAATGATTCAGTTCATCAGAGCACAGAAATGCGCTCATGTGGTTTTGGCTGAAATGCACACACATGCCGGACCAGCACAGGTCTGTTTGACGATACAAGGCGCAGAGCTGAGCTAATGCTTATTCACACACGGGTGCTGATTAAGCGGGCAGGTTGAAAAGCATCAGTGACAGATCACCTCTTTCATTATCTGGAGGACGTCACACGTGTACGAACATCCAGCCTGGCTGGCAGTGGCTTTGTTGATATCTAAAGTACGCCACCAAGTCTTCTTTTGAACATCCAAAGAGTCTTCCATGTTGTACCCATTTCAATTTCAGAGTAGCAGTTTTCCGGTCTAGTAGCAGTCACCATCTTCCAATCGTTTTGTTACCCTCCATTAAAAAAACTCCCCAGTGTTTTAGCATGCTTGTGGTTAAATCATTCATTTTACATGAACAACATATATACAAAAAAGGGGTTGCTCATAAAAAAAATCAGCGATTGTGTTTATTTTCCAGAACTAGCTTTACTGTTTCAGTCGAGCAGCCAGATTTTCAATTTAAAAAGAGCTCTAAAAACCAACTGTACACTTCCTGCCCTGCACCAAACGTTGGTACCAAAACAAAACCAAATGCTGTGATGATGCGGGTAAAAGCAGGGGAGCCAGGTGAGTACCTTAACACGCAGTTTGAACAGAAGCGTTTTGCTGCCCATCTGGCCACAACCAACCATAACCACACCACGCTTTGACCTGTGGTCAAAGCGTGTACATGGTACCACACCCTGGAGTACACACATGTACTAGTTAAACCACTGGAGGTCAGCAAAAACGCGATTATTTATCAGATGAGTCCCTATTTAAAACAAAGACACCTGACTCACTCTATGTGTGGCACGGAAAAGCGTCTGCCTGCTCATTGCCTTTCAAATGTTTTATGCAGCTCCCTAATGCTCCCTTCACAAACGTTGCCTCCCCTCTCTCTTCTCTTTTTTCCACCCAGTTCTCACTCTCCACTCCTCCCACCCTCCACCTCTCGCTCCTATATTAAGCTTGTAATCTCTGGTTCAAGGTGCTCTAAGTGGTGACAGTGCTAAGGTGCTAGCAGGGTCTGCACTGAGCATGCCCAAAGAGCCAACCTAGCTAATTAGAGATCCATCCTTGATGAGTGCTCTCTCTCTCACACACACACACATACACACACACACGCGCACGCACACACACACTCACTCTCTCCGTCTCCATAAGCATGTGTATCTGGGCCCAGAAATTACTTAATATGATATATTAACATATTTCTGGCAGGAACGGCAGGAGGAGGGTGCTCGTTGGAGACAAATTATCCAAATTAATTTCTAATTTAAAATCCTATGCCTTTTATTATAAGCTGTGGGCGCCCTTGGTGCCAGACACACAGCAAGGAAGAGGGAATAAAGGCAGATAGAGAGCAGTGAGAGGAGAGTGAAGTCAAGGATGGAAGGATGGAAGGAGGAATGAGAGGATGCTTTAATAACCTAGGCCGCTTTTTGCCCACAAACCTAATGAATAAACGGAGGGGGATATGAAGACACAGGAAGGATTTAACTGTACATGGCCGGCTGAACTCGGCCCAGCTTAATTCAGCCATGAGAGAGCATCCCCAGAGAGGAAGAAGAGAAAAGAGGAAAATTAAAATGGGCCCAAAAGTTTGAGGCACACTTCAATCTCCCCTTTGCCCTAATTAGTGGCCTCATGTCCTCGCTAAGCCTGAGAGGGAGGAGAGGCCGGCGGCCGTGACCATGGGTCAGTCTTTGAGAAATCGTTATGAATCTGCACACAATAGCTCTGGGTGCTTGCGGGAAACGCGGACCCCGAAGCACGTCTACGTTGAATGGTACTGGAGGTTTTCAGAAGCTCAAAATGACCAATTAGTTAGTATCATTTTGGCCAGATATTATTCAGGAATGGGTCAACATCTTCTGTTCATAATTTATGCCTATTACTGAGGATTAGCTGCAACTCATCCTTTCAAGGGCTCAGCAGCTACACACAGTTAAATGATTCATTGAATCACAGGCATGAATAGTAATTACTGCACCGATCTGCAAAGGAATTCTCAGTTAGATTAAAGTGAAAAGTGTAAAAATGTCCACGTGTTATTGTGTAACATATAGGTCAACAGGCACGTGTTACACTTTGATTTTCATAAAACAAAGCTCATCTCTGGAAATCGAGTTAAAGTGGGAAACTGACAGAGCCGTCATGCCTCCGCTGAAGATATTATTAAACATTGTGATATATTTTTCTGAGTCGACCTCCTTCACTGTCACATAAGTGCCAGTGTGTATTTGCTGTGTAGCGTGATTCTAAAATTAAACATGAAACAGGAGCTCTGGATGATGATGTGCTGTCTGAAGTTGTCCCATTCTACATACAAACGTTTTGCTCATTTTAAAGCGGCGTAGCATCACATGACGTATTGTCAAAGCCAAAAGATAACATTTAAGCATCATAATACTGAAAAGAGGTTTCTGCTTCATGTTTTTCTGAAAGCAGTGGCCAAAATTTTAACGGCAAATGCTTCCCTTTAAAGAAGAAATCACAGGCCAACTTTGTTACTGTACAACGAAAGCAGGCACTTCTATAGTGGCTACATCTGTATGTAAATAGTGAGTGTATCAGTCATTATATTCCTTGTTAAGCTATTATCCACTGACGCACCGCGCGACACGCATGGACTTGTAACAGCATGTTTAATCACCAATCTACCCAGGAGCCTACAGCTTGTTTCAACTAATATCAAATAATAGCACAGCTCACCGTGTAATGAACAAACACCCTCTTCTCTACACAAAGACGCACGCACACAGCCCCACTGCTGCACCCTCCGAACATGGCAGCATAGCGGACACGGACATGTGTCTTCTATTTCGGCTCTCGGGGACGAAGGGGTTTGTGGCGCTTGTGTTTCAGCAGGGCTTTTGCTGAAACTCTGGGTGCCGCGTTGGCTCGGGGAGAGGCACAGCGCTGTAATTAAGGACAGAGGGAGGAGGATGTTCGTTAGATGTAGTGTCCTCATTAGTGTAAGTTCCACCCGGAGGTGGTGCTGAGCAACGAACACCTAATGAGACGCATATTGTAATGAAAGCGGGGAACCAACAACCGCCCAGATACAGGCATGGGTTCTCAAATTGGGGTGTGAGGAAAGACTTCTGATATGTACTGCATAATATATATATTTCTTGTTCTGTGGGGTGTATCGTTTGTATTGTATTCATGGGGCAGGTATAAGATGACAACTCTTAGGAATATGCTCAGCTCTAACAGCACTGCACAAGACTTGACCACATTTAAACGTGCACCAGTGCGTCCAGATTGTGTTATGTGATGAGCTGTTTGAGGTAAGTGAGCACAAGAGACTATTCTGTTCTACTTTGTCACTTTTTGTTTTGCTCCAGTCTATTCATTTAGGCCTCAGATGATAAGCACTGCATTAGTATGCCAGGCTACAAATCACTGTTACATACTGTAAGCAGCCAGCCAGCCATACAGACACTGCAGGGGCTCACCTGCCCTGTGGCTAAAGATGACTGTAGCTACTGTATCCCGCACACACACACGCACACACACACAAACACGCGCACAGACGAAATGTCTCACAGCATGCTTCTCGCCACAAGTACTGAACAGGTAATCTCACTTAATCATCTCAGAGGTCACCGCAAAGCGAGGTGGGGCGATAATTGCTGTGCTGAGCAGCAAAGAGTGAAGGATTGCAGCGAGAGAAAGAGGGAGAGGGAGGCAGAGATGAATAGAAGAAAGAAAGAGAGGGAGGGAGGATGAGAGAACAGAACAGAGATGGAGGAAAAGGGAGGAAGTGTGTGAGCGTGTGTGTGTGTGTGTGTGTGTGTGTGTATGTGTGTGAGACTGCTAGAGGGCAGATTCAGAGACAAAGCATACCGGCACTGCAAGGACAACTGTCGGCCCTGATGCTTAGACAGGAAATATACATACAATTATTAAAACTACTTTTTGTTTAGAACGCAGTTAAAAAGGCATAATGAGCTAATATGAAAGTTGTACTTGGGAAAGAAAGAAAGAAAGAAAGAAAGAAAGAAAGAAAGAAAGAAAGAAAGAAAGAAAGAAAGAAAGAAAGAAAGAAAGAAAGAAATGCAACAAGAGGGGAGAGTGATGTGGAGGAATAGGAATGGCAGAGGGAGAAAAGCGGAGGGGGGGAGAGTGACAGCCTCTCTCCCCCGGGGGCTAACAGGGCCTGGCCTCCCTCGGCCTGTGACAGCCAACCAAACAGGTACAGTGTGAGATGATTTAAGGCGATAATAACCTCCACTTTGGCGGATGGATGATGCCTCTCCGGTGGCTGCTGACGCTTAATGAATGAAACATTAGTAAACACCACTAAAAACATGATTAGAGAGCCCCCCTGCCGACAGCAGGCGAAGACGGGAGAAAAGAGATGAGTACGCAAATGTGTCTTCAGCACCAGCAACCACCCACAAACCCACCAGCACCACCCTCCCCTCCCCCCTTGTCACTCTGACTGGATTGTCCGATTCTTTCATTCCTACTCATCACTTTTGAATAAAAGATGAAAGAGAGGGAAGGTGACCTCAGGAGGCAAATATGTATCTGTGTGTGTGTCTGTGTGTGTGTCTGTGTGTGTGCGCGCACGTGTGATTTCCTCTGTCTTCTGGGACTGTCGCCACTAGACCAAATGATATGTGTACAGCAAGGTGTGCCGCCTGCAGATATGCACAAGCCATACAAAGTGGCTTTATATAGGCAAAGAGACAAAGCTCTCCAGATGCGAGGTGAAAAGAGGCAAGGACTCACTAAAATAGATGTGCACTGTCAGTGCCCTAGCTACCATTCAGCCTCAGCTCAGGAGTAACGGAATATCCCCAAGACTGCAGTGATCCACGGGCAAGAAAATTAGAGCTGCAATCTGTAAAAAAAACCAAAAAAACATCTGCATTAACTTTTGCGTTATTAATTCACTCAGGTGCAGAAAAACTAGAGAGTGAAGCAGAATCTCCCACTAGTTCCTAGAGGTGGCAAGCCAGGACACTTTTTAAGGAAAGACACATTGCTATGAACTTTTTAAACGGGAGAATTCAGTGCTTTCAGTGGTGTATATTGAATTTTTAATCCACCTCTCTTATGTTTGGCAGAGAAAGTCACTGTATGCACGGCAGGACAACTGTAGGCGCATGTTGGTGAGTGGATGACTCTACTCTTTAAAGGAAAAAATCAATAATAATAAAAGTAATTACTTAATCTGAACAATCATGCAAGGTGCCTCTTGCAAATCATTTGATGGATATGCATTGCACTGTCAAATGTGATCTGTAAAAGTACCATAAACAAATATCCGTTCTCACGTGTTTGATTTAATTTCATGACGTACACTTTAGTTGCAACCCTATCACCAGACAAGAATGTTACATGAGTCTGCAAAGCCCTTTATTACTGTACACTCAGTGACAACTCCTTTTACGTCCAATGGCAACGTTTCATTCTTTCTACAATATCTTTTGCATGTTAATTATGCTATCGTAAAGGTTAGGGAAAGATCAAGGTTATGCTTAATGAGTAATGACTGTTTATCGCAGGTCAGTGACAGGGGGTGAAATCCAGTCACCTGCATGAAAGTCAGGTATGCTGCATGTCCGTGCTTGCCTTCCACCTTGCCGCAGATATGGCGCACGAGTTCCTGCAGAGGCCCTGAACTTGGCATTGGATGTTAATCATGAGGTGCAGTATTGTAAATTGAATCAAAGAATGGCGTGATTAATGTTTCTCTGCAGACTGACAATATTCATTTGGATGATTTTTTGCCGCACACTCAGTCTTTCCTGTGTCGCGGCATTGTGTGCTCACACGCACAAACGTACAGTCACCTCAACAGCTCCTCTACACAGACACACAGACACAGAAGGCCAAACTATAAACTGCAGCCCGGCTCAGTGCGCAACAAGGTCGGCAGAAACAGCAGTTTACTGTCACCAAGGGGAAACACCAGAGTGATATCGTTGGCTAACAACACTAAATAGGACAACAGCAAGTCAGAGGGGACACGACTAGAGGAAGTGCTCACTCACCTATTTCTAATCATGGACACGTCTTTGGCAGAGATGGAGGGACACACAAGGACACACAAACAGGCCAGACCTATCTTTGACTCTGGAAGGGACGATAAAAACAAACAAGGGCAGAGAGGAGAGAGGGTGCACGGCAGAGTTTGGTACACAAGGAGTGGAAGTGGCGAGAGCGAGAAACTACATTTAGACTCCTTTACTACTGCACTTTTCAATCAAAATGTTAAAAACTTCATTAGATACCGACACATCTTTTAGGTCAGTTATTAGCTGCAGCTCTTATTGGTTTCTGTGTGCATGAGGCTGATGATAATTATCTAATGTGCAGTGGAAGAGTGTCAGTGCACTCATACGGTCTACACATACAGCTAATATGTGATTATTTATGGCTCGAAGGGACTCGCTTCTCGCAGATTCCACCCAAAAATGTCAAGGGGACTTTTTGGTGATACAGACATCCTGGAGAGTGATGTGAAAGTCTCAAGTTAAGCTGAATTAGCATCAAATCCATTAATAACATCAAAGATGAAAGATAAATTTCCACTGAACATTGATGGTTACCATAATGTTCATATGTATAACTCAGTGTGACTTCAGAGTCAAATTAAGTTCACTGGGCTAAATTATGCCAGGCTGAATTTACCCATTTATATGACTCTTTTTATGGCTGATTCAAAGCCGCCAAGCTAATCAACGCTCTATTACAAAGCTTCTCCATGGCGGCAGTTTGATTGGCTTCAATTTACATAATGGTGGAACGCTGAGAAAGTGAGGCCTCAACTGCTTTCCATTTCTCTGCCGAGCCGATTAGATAGGTTTATGGATTTGAAACATGTGCGAGGCATTGATTTTATTTATTTCATTATTCATTCATTGGTCTGTTGCACCCGGGAACAAGCTAGTTGTCGGGCTGTGACAATCATTTCTCCCGTCCTGGACTACGCCTAGTGCCGGAATCCAATTTGTGCGGGGAATGAGAAAACTGTTTCATCTGCAGGTGTGGACGTCTGAAAGTGACACAGATACACAATTCACATTCACACACATCAATATTGGTAACTTGTTACACCCATGTTATTTGTGCATTTAGATTATTTAACAAGTGAATAACTGATAAGGACTATAATTTGAAAAGTTTGCTGCATACATTTCAATGCCATATATCTCATCTATTTTTACATTGTGAATTTTCTTTTGATTTATCTGTTTTGCTGTTGTAAATAGACACAATGTTGCTTTTGAGCTAAATGCTAACATCAACATGCTAACATGCTCATAATGACAATCCTAATGTGCATGATGGTAGGCACGTGATGTTTCCCAGGATCACCATCTTAGCTTGGCATGCTAGCACACTGACATTTGCTAATCGGCACTAAACAGCATACAGCCGAGGATCATGGGAATGTCATTAGCTTTGCAGGTATTTGGGCAGAAACCAATCAAAAGTTACGCCATTGCTCAACCCCCCAGAAGAACAGTTTGCAGCTAAAGCTATTTTAGTAGTCAGAACGGACACAGAGGGGGCTAACAACAGGTTGACTATACTTACAGGTTGTAAAAACCTTTTAAGACATACAGCAATTGAGAAAAAAGACAAGGTGCAGTCGCTCCTGTTGCAGAAGGCCTTTTCATGCAAGATATGAAGTTTCTACACCAGCTGCTCCTACAGTGTATATTATGAACCAGTAAAGAAAACTGGGTTAGAGGGATAATATTTCAACAACACAGTGGTCTGAACATAAAATACAGTGTGTACGCATGTGTGTGTGTGTGCACGTGCGTGTGTGCACGTGCGTGTCACAAGCTGCCAGAGGCTCCCCAGCAGGAATCTCTGCAGTCAAATGATTTCACATTCCCTTTTCTCCTTGGCTGCCCGTGCTGCCATTTACAAAGAGCACCAACAGAGGACGGTCATACGTGCCTAGAACACACACACACACACACACACACACACACACACTTTACATGCACAAAGCAAACTTACACACACATGCAGTGTCCAAGGCAGAAAACGCACAGTAGTCTTTGATTGCATTGTTAGAAGCCTTGTGGCAATCAGTCCACAGGTTCATGAATAAACAAATGACATGAAGCCATATCCAGACACAGTCACAAAATCTTGAAAATCATCACTTTTATCATAATTAATAATCGTCTGTCAAAGGTCACAGCTTCCTCATCCAACAAGAGCATCCAGTATGTGAGCCTATACAACTTTCTCTTTCTATGCAACATCTCTTAGCAACACCTTAACTGTTTGCTTAAATTGTTTAATCTCTTTCATTAGGATCTCCGCATTTCACCGCAGCACACACACATGCACACACAGACACACGTGCACACACAGACACACGTGCACACACAGACACACGTGCACACAAGGCATCAAAGAGGGATGCCCCTAACGCAACACCTCTGCTTTGGTCTCTGTCTCATGAGCGAGCCTGAAAGTCAAGTGATGGAGGATATTAAACCAGGAGAAGAAGAGCGAGAAGATCAAAATTACCAGAGCAGCAGCGAAGCTGGGGGCGCAAAGCCCCGATGCGTTTCCCCCTTTCTCCCTTTCACTCTTCCCCTCTCATCTGACGCCACATGAAGCCTGGCGCAGGTAACTGCACTTTTTAATGATGCCATTTGCCTAATGCCTTCTTGTGGTTGTCAATCTATCTCACATTATCCCTCATCTCGCCTGTCTTGCTGCATCACCCGCACCCCTTGACACCAGCACACCAAAGAGCAGAGAGCCTCGCCTGAAACATCGCTGCAGCGGCCCATTAGGAGCATCCTCCAGACTAATTGGTGGGAGACGCCACGTAAAAGGCAAGGAGGAAACAACAACAAGCAACAACAAAAACAGGGGGGGAGAGGACGGTGATGGGCATATCTTTTATCCTGCTTCTTCCCAAACTTCCCTTTTCTGCTGATCCGGGAGGTTCCACCAGGGCACAAATTGGGATGAGGGAGGGAGTCAAAGGGGAAAATCTGTTCAGCCATAAGTTGACAGCTCATGTTCAAGCTCTCTCTGTAGCTTTCTCTGAGTCTCTCTTTCTGTCAATGCACTGTATCTGTCCTTGTCAATCTCCTCTGTACCCAACACTTTGTCTTAACCTCTCTCCGTCTATCTATCTATCTGCCTTGGACTCTCTACCTCTGTCTCCCACCAATTCTTCCTCATCACATCCCTCTAAGGTGTCTGCTCTCTGTCTGTTGCCTCATATCTACCTTTTACTTGATGCAACACAGAAACAAGTCAGCTGACAGCGTGGGTAGCTTTCCTTAAAACGGGATGATAATTGGGGATTTCTTTGAAAGGGCTGTCTGAAAGCACACGCAGTTATGACACGTGTATCCAAATATTGCCACCGAAGCATGTTTGGCTTTTCTTCAGTGCCACGTGAGCGTTGTCTGTCAAAATGGAGGAGGCCAAATGCTGTAAAGTCAAACGAGAATTTATCGAGAGAGCATACAAGTCTGCTTTCGCCCTCACACATCCGACAGAGCAGGTACACAAAGTTATAGACATAAACAGCAAACATATGCAAACTGACTTATCTTCATTGTTTCTCATACAAATGCACACATGTGCATGCAAAGCCATTGTTTGTGCCATACACAAATGCACAATGGACGTGTGCAGCTACACACACGTACACTCATACCTCTCTATCACAAGCACACACACACACACACATGCGCACCTCTCATCTGCGCAAACACACACGTCTCCAGCACACATATCCTAACAGAGGCTTTTATGACAGGGCCGGGTGACATGAAGTCCGCTGGATGAATAGTTTGATAGCCCCGGGCGGGCGAGGGGGAAAGGATAGGCCGTAAATAGGATTGAAGTTTAAATGGAATAATGCAGCCTGGAAAAGAGCTGGGACCTAGAGTGGGGGCAAACCCAGAGGTAACATAGAGGTGACGAGTTCGCCTGGAGAGCGACTGAAGCAATAATAAGACTTTTTTTTGGATGGATGGAAGTGAGAAGAAAGAGGTGTTTGAGACAAAGTTAGAATGTGGTACAATGGCACAGTCAGGAGTGCTGGTTTAGTTCCAGCAAACAGCTGAACCTCGTGCATTTGACAGATTTCTTCTATGTTCTTCAGGTTTATTGCACAGGGCTCGACATACATGAGAAGAGAGAGGGACAAAGAAAAGTAACTGTAGTAATAACGAACATGTTTTGAAAGGGGAAGGAAAGCTTGTCCTTTGGAACTGATGAGTGGACAGCCTGGTGTTCGAGTATGGGGGTGATCCCAGTAGGCCCACATTAAGAACAGAGCACTGCCTTCGTTACGAGTCATTAGACAGCCTTAGAGCTGATGGCATGGGTAGGGAGAAGATTAATAAGCATCAACGAAGAAGGCCATTTGCAGGATGTTTGTGCAGCATTTGCATGCATTATGCTGTATAGTTGACCAAACAATCAGCTGAACGTCACCTGACTGCACTAATTGTATGTACTTGGATGGATGCATGAATACTTGAAAACATAAGAAAGTTATTATGTACATTTTACAGTGTAGTGAAATATGGTGATAAACAACAAAGATGAGCAACACAATACCATGCAATGACTAAATTAATGTACACAGTATGAGTGTTTATATATATAATATCTGATTATAGCATTTTTTGCAGGTTTTTGCAGCAGTGGTAAACTGGGAGTTGGGACATGACGTCTTTTGCATAACTTTAAATATAGCTAGAAAATGACAAGCCAAATTAATTGCAATTCCAATTTTCCCATAGACTGTAAACATGGACCTTTGCATGTAAAGTCACTAATCTAGATCTTCCCCCTCTTTCCTCTGCTCTCTCCCCTACTTACGTCAATAAATAGCAAGCATAAAAACCATTACGGCTGCTCCCCCAACAAATGCAGCTTGGGATAAGCTTCACAGTAAATTAGCTACAATTAGCGCGGCAGCAGACATCGACAAGACCATCCCCCGAATGCTATTAAATGCCCACCCAATCATATCTGAGTTAGTACAGTCCACTGGATCATTTCTCAAATCAATGATCTCAGTAAGTGCTCGGTAAAAAGGCCTCCTATGCCTGATCAGCTGGATGTGGACAATTAGATCGGAGTTAGGGGACAGCCTTGATTAGCACTTCGCTCCAGGGCAGTGCAAGTCATTTATTATGCAACGCTGCACCACACCACCTTCGTACACAGCGACAGCAGCAACTTCAACTTCACGGTATGCAGGTTAAATGTGTTGTATTTAAGTGATTAGATTACTTTAAGAACTCGGAAAGAACTTTATTTTTTCCCCCACGAACCCTAATTCAGGAGTTATTCTGTCACCTTGTAGCGTAGCTGTTGTGCTCTTCTTACTGAGCATACTTGGTTTTTAACCATAGTGTATTTATGGCAGAGCTGTCAGTTTGATGCTGCAAAAGCAAACAAGCCGAAATTTAACCTGAAATGTCTGGGTCATGCGTTTCAGGCAATATGAAAAGCAATGCAACTTTTGCCATCAGTTATGGCCAACCTCAGCTTTCATTTTACCTTTGTTTTAATAAAGTGAACTCTTTCACCCACATGCCTTTTTCCTCAGATCCTGAGCTTTAGTTCTCACTGTTACCTTGAAATTCCAGTCAATTTAAGCTTGCAATCAAAGAAGACTAAACAAGATGCACCTCTTTTCCACACTGGTATTATTCCTCTACCATTTTAATCACAGAAATGTGCTGTGTCACAAGCAGCACTTAAAAAAAGCTGTGAAAATACTGTGTCACTCGCGTACTGCAGGGTGATGTCTCTGCAGAATAACAACGTGTGTGCAGGTTTAAACCTGCAGTATGCTCACTCACCCATGCCACCCAATGCCACCCACTGCTACCAGGTAATAGCTCCGGTGCCCAGGCAGCATCAGCCAGCCCTCACCTCCATGAAATTAAGCATAAAACATTAATAGAGGCAGATTAGGTTTTAAAACCAGACTAATGTAGCATGAAATGTTGCGGCCATGCTCTAGCGATCAGAAGCTCCGAGAACTGACCTATTTTTTACCAGCTGCATCTGAAGTCTCTTGGTTTTTGATGCCACACACACAAACACATATTCACATGCACAAACAGGACTACACAGCATCTTATGTGTCGTTTATGTATGCAGGCTCACACATACATACACACACACTTGCAAACACACATATGCACACACACACAAATCTAACAGACATCAAAAAAATGTATTTTATGCATGTGACAAAGGAGAAAATGATTATTCATTTGTAGAATATTGAATATTTGGTGTAAGTTTGACACATCTTTACAGTTTTCTATGTACAATATTCCATTCAAATGTACAATTACCCCATTCGAACAAATGTAAATTACAAGAAATGGCAAAAAACATCTCAAATTGTCACATGACTTGGGTCACATAGTTCTTTTCCCCATATACGAGTATGAAAAACAGTTCCCATATAGAGGTCAACAAGGGCAATGCATCAGTCAATTAGTAGACAAGATATATTTGAGGTTTTACTACATTGCTGGAACAGACTACATCTGGCAAATCAATTCAGGGGATAAACTGTCTCGTTCATATGTAAGAACTCATAGTGAAATGAATTGGAAAAGACTCCAAATGCTCTAAAGGGGAACAGCTAGACCGAAAAAGGTCAGGGGTTATTGATTTGGATGTTTTTATTTGTCAAGTGGATGTTTACTATGTTTCACTTTAGAGAGCAGAGTCTGGCCTACGAAAGCAAACTAAACAAAGACAGATAGGCAGTGAAGCAGGCAACAGCACTGTCGGATGTTGCTGTTTATGCTCCCCATCACACACACACCAAACACACACACGCACCGCAAACACGCCAACACACACATGAATGGAATGCACATCTTCTTGACACGCACACACACACACATACACACACATCCTCAGCAGTAGACAGCAGGGCCCTGTCTCCAATCACGACGGAGCATGGATCTGCAGCGTGGTGAGAGCAAACGATTTGAGGCATATGTCAAGTCCTTGTGGATTCAAAACAAAGCACTGTCAAGAACGCTCTGCCTTGGCTGGGCAGCCTGCTCCCTGCTCTGCTGTGCTCTGCATGCGGCAGGCGATACAATCCTCCAAGTCCAAGACGAAACCCATCATCATCCTTTCACATCGTTCTGTTCTTTGCCCCTACAGACTGCTGTAGACTCCGCGTGTGCTGCCCCCATCTGAGCCGCTGCCGCGGATTTGCCTGCGAGGCTAGAGAGGGGGCCACGACACCCAGGAGACTGAGTCCATTCACATTACCCACTGCGGGAGAAGCTGCATGGCGGGCCAGGGAGGGAAGGAGAGAGGAAGACGGGGAGGACAAGGAGGAACAAAATAAAAAGAAAGTGTGTTGGTATGTGTGTGAAGAAAGACTTATAGAACTTAGTGAGGTGCAGCGACTGTGAAAGGTTTCTATAAGAATCAGGTGTCGAGAGGGAAAACGTTCTCTGGTGCAAACATGCGGGATATGCTGCTGAAAACTCAAAACAGAAGCTTTGGTTTGTCTGTTTTGATGACAAAATTAATAGGAATACACTGAATGTGGAGCTACAGCACCTCTAAGATCACTAGTTAGCATGTTGTATTATACGTTCAGTCCATACAAAAAGAAGAGTCTATTACCACTCTTATCTAAATCTCAGAAAGACGGTGAATAATATTAATTTCTCCCAAAATAATAATATGAAAGAAAATCTATTACTTGAAGGTTTCAACTTTCAAGCATTGTTTTATGTGTGTTGTCTTAAAAAAGTGCCTCTTTTCTGCTTCACACTCCATCTAGTTACATTCAGATCATTACAAAATAAGATTAAGAGACACATTAATTCAAAATGTGACAATCACATAATATGGAAAACATAGCATATAGAGAAGATAAAATACAATTTATGGTGCAATTAAAGGCTACAAAAATATAATGGATTAAGAGATGCAGGCCCCACTAATGGCATTCTCTCTCTGTTTGGATCATAATGACAGTTGGCTGCTTAAATTAAAGAGCCCTCTGATAAAAGGGAATTAAATAATCTCTAATTGAAGTATCATAATAGTCTTAAACGTCTAATTCAATTATCAACACAAGTGGTGTAAAAAGTGGTGTGGAGGGGGGAAAGAAATCTTATTGAACATGCAGTGCCATGTCAAATGAGTCTCCCCATTATCCAGAGTCAGAAAGTATTTCCAGCCTGCCCCTGTTAAAAAACAAAATGGTAAAAAGAGCCTCTTTTTTTTGTCCTCTTTGCTCCGGGGCAGTGTTAGACTCTGGAGTTTGCCTTGTATGTAGCATGCTAACCTCGATAATCCTAATCCGACATAAGCAAATAAGCAGTTTCTCTATACGAGACCAAAGATGTTAGTCATAAATTATTTCCCTTATGAAAACAAATCCATCCATGTGTATTTATTCTTATCTGTCACTCCATTTTCCACTGGTATGAACAGATAACAATAGCATTTTGTATGCATGTGACTGACATGCATTGGGAGGGGAAAGAGAGGATATGGAGCATGTAAATATAAAAAAAAATTAGGGGAACAAATAATAATAACTATGCTCATTTTAAAGCATTTACATTATAGTATACATCTAATTGTAGCAGTAAAAAACATTTATATGTTTTTCGATATTATGATGATAAAAAAAAACAGCTTGAAAGCAGGAAAATATTCAAGGATCCTGCTATGACCATTCCTCATTTCCCTCTTTCCTCCAAAACATGATGGATGGTTTTTCTTTGCACCCCACAAGGAGATATATAATGGAGTTAAAACAAGGATTGCTGAGTTCCATATAGACCTCTTCTCAAGACCCTAGAAAATGACTCTCATAATCCTTCACAGCAGGCAGGAGGGATCCACTCAGTATGGACTTGTCGCTCCCTGAACCAATATGGCCGCCCAGACTTCCTCTGTTTATTTATCAGTCTGCAGTTTCCAACAGACTTGTAAATGAGCTTCAAGGATTTCATGTTTGTCAGGCGGATGTATGCACAGACACACACACACACACACAGGCACAGAGACACATGCATACAGACGCTTCGTCCACCATCCAAACCCACGTCGCACGTGCCCGCCCCCCCTCTCTAAACATGCTGCTATTGGAATTGTTCTTCCTTGGTCTTTAGTATGTAAAACTGATATGATAGATGATCACAGGAGACGCAGAGCAGGCTCAGACACAGTGGTGGTGGTGGTGGTGGTAATACACTACGCCCGGTTCACAACAGAGTCGACCCAAGGCCCCGGCTAACGACTCCTTGCCAAGCAAATGATGATAAACACCAGCTCTCCTTCCACCAGTGAGTGCGCATTACCTAATGATGTTCAATGGCAGTGGTGAGCGGTAAAGACAACAAATATATTATACCAATGCATCTTAAATGGGCATCCCTAAGGAAACCCATCTGAATTGTAAATTCATGCGCGGGCCTCATTTTTCATATGCGGCAAGGGTAAAATTCCAAACAACTGTGTACTTAATGTGCAATGTTTTTTGCATTTTTACATTTTTATAAGCACTTACTGGGGTGTGCATGTATTTATTTATATGAAATGTTCAGCACTTACCCATTGTCAGGAGTGGACTAGGTTTAGATTGATGTTTTTATGTAGTAACATGCCACAGGTCAGACTTCTAATAGTTTGTAACCATGAAGTCTAAGAAAAGCGTAGAAATTGAAATGCAGAGCTTATTTGTAATGGATGAATCTGAATATATTCAGGCAATACGACTGTCACACTCTAGATCGCCCAATAAGGAACTTTATTCATTCACAGCTGTGTTTCAAATTGCAACAGCAGCTTCTTTATTCATTTTTCCATTCTTCTATATTATTTTTGACAACTAACTTCAGTGTTGTCATGCCTTTCCAGTTCAGCAGCCTGTGGTTTTGGTATGAATCCCCTTTCTTAGAATCAAAGGTTTAGTCAGGATCCGTTTCAGTGTATTTTGGGGATTTTAAAGATAACTTGTGCACTCAGGTGGCCACAAAGACCCTTTATATACAGAGGCTAGGCTATTAGCCGCAACCAGAGACATCCTTTAGCCTCAATATGAAAGAATAGCTGGCATCAGGTCCTTTACTTAGAAATCAAGCTGCCTTTGAGAGACACAAATTGCAAGGGACGGCAGGCCAGGCAGTGAATGAATGCTGGCTGGACTTAAAATGATCGTGAGATGGATACCTGGCAGCTGCTTTGGTGCTGAGACAGGTATAGCCTGTTGGATGGAAAAGAGTGGGAAGGTGGAAGGACGAAAAACAAGCGTCCAAAAAGTGGAACATGATCTGATAAGCCTGGAAAAGACTCGGGCCTGGTGACATCTGTGCCAAGGACCTTTCAGCAGCTCCAACTTAAACTGCCTGGCCCAGCAGGTCTCCTGGGAGAGCTGGAATGAAGCATATGCACACAAGCACTTGCACAGACCACACACACACACACACACACACACACACACACACACACACACACACACACACACACATGGCAAGTGCACCTATAAACATGTCAATACCAGAGAAAAGATAAACCCCAAATTTCCCATAACTGGCCACTTGATGTCAAAGTAAAAGTATACTTGTGCATTTATATGTAAATAATAAGTCTCTTTAGATCTAAATACTCAAAGGTTCATACATATAGAGTATAAAGTTCTATTTGTACAACACATTTATCAAACTACAGCACCTGAAATAATTTCCCCTGAGGATCTTCCTTCTATTGTAACACATTCAGACAGACTGCTGAGTCGCTGAACTCTGATCATTCACAAGCCGATACTGATCTTCAGTCACTCGCCTCAGATCGAGGAAGAAGAGCAAAAAGGAGACAGAGAGAAAAAGAGAAATGTTTGATTCCCTCTGGGCCCACCCGTACTGTTGTAGGGACTGTGGATAAAAGCGTCCAACAAAGGGCATGTACATCTGCTCTGTGAGTCAAATTTGAGAGAGACTGAACCTATTCTATTTCTGAAATCGTGAACCGCGGGTTGTCTGGGTGGGTGTAGCACTGAGAGCCTCTAATGGGGAGGTTTAAGTGCATCTCACACACACACATTGCCTCATGGCTTAGCAGTCAAACACTGAAAAGTACCTTAGCAAATAAAAGACAGCTGCCAGGGCTGCACAAGAAAGATAAACTTGATCAAACAATCAGCAACTTTCTGCACAATTGTCACCACTTGCAAGGCTCGACTTATTGATTTTTTACAGTACACAAATGGAAATCAATGGTTGTAATTTAAAAAAGGAGAAATTCTGAAAGGCTTGTTTGTTTTCTTATATCTGTAGGCTTATGCTAAATGTGACCTCTGCCTGCCCGTTAGGTTAGTTTAGAATAAAAGCTGGAAGCAGGGTGAAATAGCTCTGACGCATAAGTTGGCTATTGCAGCTTTAATGTTTTTTGATTAAAAAATGAGTTGTGACATTACTAAACTAGATTGGTCAGGTGACCGGAAAGATGACTCCAAATAAATGCTGATATTGCTCCGTATCTCCTGCAGGTGTTAATCTGCAACTGAAAAGTCAGTGAATGTGCTTACAGTTTGGTTCTGCTGCCCCCTAATGGCCAAAAAAATCAGGTTTAACAGATGAGAAAGGTATCGATCTTCTCATCTAACTATTGGCAAGAAAGTGAATGAGCAAATTTCTAAAAGTGTCAAACTATTTCTTTAAGAAGCTAAAGCTTGCAAAAAGCATGGTATTCACAGACACCACTTCTGTATAGAAATAAGTCAGAACTTCAAATTCAATAAAACAATCTAACTGCATTTCCCTTATTCATTTCCCTTTGGTTGAAGAGACACGTAAACATACTCTACACACAGTCACCTCTCCATCTCTTCATCACTCCCTCAGGTTGAATGATGCAGTGTCTCAGTGCTACCGAGGGCATGTCAACAGGGGGGAACTGGTTTGTCCTGTTAGATTCAAGGGCTGCTGCGGGACTGTGGAGGATTTCAGCCACCTTGAAAGTGCTGAACGTCGCCCATCTGACACATGGAATAACATAAAGACACACCTCTGAACTTTTTGCAATCCCCATAGTTGAAGGAGTGTCAAAGCACGACCGAAGGCCTAGCTGCTAGCATGTCACCAGGGTGGACGTTGGCTGTCACACACACACACACACACACAAACTAACACACACGCAGACTGATGCGCCGATGCCCTTTCTGCTTCAATCTGGAGGCTGTATGACAGAGACCTCTACGCCGAGGAACAGGTTTGAATCTTTCTGTCACTGAGATCTTCGTAGCTTGTAGAGAAACCGCTGAGCTACAGAAAGAAACACGCATGCAGGACGTGTGTGTGTGCGTCTGTGTGTGCCTGTATAAAATGCTCCTTTTTCTATTGGTTAAAACACGTATTTTGCAGACTATCAAGTCACCGCATTTTGATTTACATGCGAGCGATAGCGATTTACATCATCATTCAATGATGAAAGCACAATTCTCCAGTGAATAATTGTAATTACCCGTGTCAACATGCAACATGAAATAAAAGGCTTCCAAAGTCAGAGGTGTCTGTACACAAAGATGCCTCAGGTAAAACTAGTAAGCAACATCATGTGAAGGGTAAACAAAGGGTTAATGAGAAGACACCCCACCCCCTTCATGGCCACCAGTTTCCATGCCAACATTTACTCCCTCCACCCACTGAAACATCCCCAGATGATGTCACGTTGCTCCATTTGATGTTTCCATCAATCTTTCTATAACTTCCTTCTTATTTGCATCTCAATGTCTCCCCTTTTTCTTCTTATTTGGACGGCACCAGACCTCGGTTGTCTCGACCCCTTTTACCCAGCCCTCGTGGCCCCTGGGTCTCCTCCGCAGCCCTGCACGGCCCCTTCACACCAGTCAGCCAGCAGCCATCTGTCTGTTCATCCGTCTCCGTGCCCGGCTCATTTGGCCGCTCAGTAGGACTGTGTCGATTCGCCATCGCTGGTGAGCTCTTCTTATCAGACCCATGCGGAGGGCCTAATTAGTCGGTGGGCTTTTGGAAGCGCCTGGCGGGTCCTGGAGCAGCCTGACATACGCCGTAGCTGGGGTTAAGAGGTGGCCAGCAGGGCCTAAGAGGTGGTCCGCTCCATCCCCTCCAGCAAAACAAAATGGGAGTGGAGTAGATTGATATGGGGAGCATGATTATTCCAGTGTTTGATAATGAAAGACACTCGTGTCAAACGAGTTTCCTCTTGTTTGTTAGAGTCTCTTTTTTCACTGTGCTGTAATGGGAGCTGACATTGTCTGCAGCACAAAGAACATGTTTCATTGCCCCGCAGGTAACAACATATTGGAAATTTGTTGTCAAAAGCTGAAAAAAATGTCAGCCAACAGTTTTTCTTTCTTTGGAAAGTTGCTTTTTTGTATCTTTGTAACACCAGTGTCTTTTTATGCAGCTAAGTTCAGCATGTGTGTGTCAGGAATTTCAGCTCTGATTGTCAGCGGGTTTTATCGAGGGGTGCCATCGGGAACCATCTGCATAGAGAAACTTTGGCCCAACATGTTGTTGCCGACAGGTACAGCAGGAAGCTTTGGGCCTGAAAATGAAGGAAAGAGTGGAGTGAGCATCTACAAACTGAATCGGTTATAAGAAAAAACACCATGACTACTAATTTATATAAATACATTTCAAGTTCACAGCAAATAACACAACCAAACAACAAATTGACAAGTTTCTTTTGCCCATTTTGATGTGAAAACTGACAGATCTGTGGGTAAAAACAGGTGAACAAATCAGTTAGTGCTCTGAAGTCAAAGGTCATGAGCTTGGATGAGTGTACACAACAGGTACAAAGACAGCCAACAAGGATAGTTAGATTGTATGTGCATACACACTGAAACACACACACACACACTTTTACCCTGCTGCTTCCTAATGTCACGTACCACAGTTGCAGCAGGGTGAACAATGAACGCTGTGGAAAACGACAAGGTGGCGACAGAGGAGAGGTAGGAAGCGAGTGGGAGAAGCGAAAAGGACGAGAGGAGGGGCTGGGAACAGAGCGAAGGAGCAATTATAGAGACGCAGAGGAAGAAGGGAGGAGGAATTAAGAGTAACAGAAGAAGAAAAGAGGGGTTCAAGGAGGAGGAGGCGGGGAATGAAGACCTCACTCAAACAATTAGGTCACTTTAGTGAAGTGTTATGTGGAAAGGGGTTTTGGGGTCACGTTGTGTGCAACGGCATGCTGTTCATACATCAGAGTGAGTATGAAGTATTGACATTAAAAGGAGTGGGAGGTTATCCCCAACCCAACCACCTCCCCTCCTGCTATTCCTCTCTCATCAGGTCACATTATAGCCTCTGAATGAGACAACCCACACACCCAAACAACCAACCACACCCCTTTCAAGACGTGGGCATAGCCAATCACAGACTGCAGCACTCCATTGCTTTACCTACCTTTCCAAAAGAAACCATGCATTCAATCATTCAATTCAATCGCGCATTTCCTTCCTTCTTTTTTTATTTGACAAAGAAGGTGCAGATCTCTCTCCCATCAGCCCTTTTCAGATCCGTTTTGTAAACAGGCTTTGACACAAATCCAACAGTATCATCATTAGCCTTCAACAGTGATACCTTGTTTAGACAAGATTTTGACAGGCCGTGCCAGCAGACTTTATGGAAAATGATTAGCGTGACAGAACTATATAAATTGGGTTGCTGATTTACAGTAGATAGATTGATAAATGAAATTAATAAAAGGTTGTACATTCCATCCAAGTCCTTTGATCTTCAGCATAAAATGCATGAAACTCTTCATCTTCATCCTCTTTCATCCGAGGTAATTATTTCTAAAACTCTGTGCAGCACTGACAGTATGTAGTGATATGAAACACAACAGATATTAATTCATTATACTTTACCCATCACGTGTAAAGGCACAATATGCCTACAGCAAAACAAACCTGACATAAAAAACAAGTATAAAATAGCATAATAGTATATACATAACATGTTTAATTGTGGATATATGGCGAAGCATGTTATCGACTTCCAGCTCATTGCAGCTCTAACTCACCCACTTAGGCGTGTTGAGAAGGAGCGCCTTATTGGCGATGTGAGCATTTGTCATACATTGAACAAATTATGAGCTACACACACTCACACAGGTAAACACTGTTCCTCCTTCGTTTCAGCCGGTCAGAACTGTGTTTGGCTTCCCACCGACGGGTCCCAGGGTGAAATACGACACTCACAAGCTAAATTAAAGAGATGAATGCGCGCGTTTTGGCTCGCTCAGTGACTTCCCCGTCTCACCGCCACCATTCATGTGGCTTTAGGTGTGTTTGTTCATGCAACGAGGTCGTCCAATTAGCCCGCTCTCGCTCTCTCTCTCTCTCTCCTTCTCCGTATCTGCTTCCATCTCTCTCCCACTTCCTCTCCCTCTCTTCTCCCGAGGCCCGTGGGCAGGTGATTATCAGAGACCAGTTCTTCCTCCAATTCCAGAGATTTGAAATGAAAGATGACTGTGGCTATCAAGCTATAAGTGATTCCTTCATCTCGGGAACAACGGGTGGCGGTTTTATAGGGACTTTGTGTTAGTGGTGATTGAATGATGCCATTGGACACGCTGTAGGGTGAAGGTGCTCATTAACCTTTCCAGGAGCTTTTTGTGTTGTAGCATGGCAAACTAAACAATCACAGTGAATTGCAGTAGTTTATTCTTTTGGCTGAGGCTTTGTGATTGTGTTGCCAAATCAGCACATACATACACCAGCGCTCAAGGCATTTTTCCTAGACTTTACTCATCCTCAACACCCTCTTTTCTCAAATCTTTTCTTTTGCAGTACGTAAAAGTTTGGTTCTTCAGATGTTTAGCGATAAAAGAGTCACGGCGATAGCGAGCTTTAAAGAGACTTGGTAGATTTTACCTGAGGAATGAAAAGATTTCTCACGCCTCAGCTCTGCAAGCTGCAGCTGTGAGAAGGACACGCGGGCACCATGCCGGCGAGGTGGGGATTGATTTGAAGGGAACATCTCCCTTTCAAGCTGTCTTCCACAAACACATGCAAACACACGCACACGCATACAGAAGCTCTCACTTCACACACACACACACACACACACACACACACACACACACACACACACACATACAGTAATCATTCAGCAGAGACGTGTGCAGGTGGCTCAGGAGAGGAGGCAGAGGAGAGAGTCAAAAGCCTGACTTAAATGAGAGAGAATGACCGCTGGCGCTGCTGTATGGTGTCGGGGTTTGACAGCAGCCTGAACAGAGGCCACTCTGACTAATTGGGCTAATTTGGCAGCAAGGGAAGAAAAAGAGTCTCAAAGGACCAAGTGGCTACTCTTTTCATCATCTCTCTCGCCTCATCTGAACCCACTCACACTCTCACCAACTCTCTTTTTTTTCCCCGCTCACTGGCTCGCTGGCTCGCTCTCCATTTCACTTTCCCTTTATCTCGCTTTAATAACCGCCCCTCATCCTCCAATCAAGGGATAGTCGAGCCATCTGAAGTTACCTGGCTGTCAAAGCTGTCGCTATCCATCTCACAGATGTATGTGGAAACACTACTCCCAGGCGCATTAGAGTGGGCCCGCAGTTAGGATATGCTGCTTGCAGTATATAGTTCTTGTCGCTTTGCGCTTATTTATCCTCCCCTGTTTTTTTTTCTCTCCAGAACAAAGCTGCCAGCGTGCCCTGCAAGCTCGGTGTTGAGTGAAAGATTAGCATGGCGAAGCCATCTAGTGAAACATGATACAATACAAAAAAAAAAATAAAAAATTAAACACACACACAGACGCAAACACACACCCTCCTGGAAAGCAGGAGCAAGTCAGAGTACATGCCAAGGAAAAGATAATCTGCTTTGTGAAGGTTCCTCAAGGCAGCGCAAAGACTATTCTCCTCCAATATCAATAAAACATACAGGCAATACATTACAGAGGCATGTTCGGTGGTGGTGGTGGTGGTACTCTGAATTTAATGCATTATGGCTCCTCTTCTGGGTTTTGATAGGGAGGATTCATATTATTTTGCTCCTCACTATGGAGATGAATGATAGTCTATGTGACATGTTTCCAGAACACTCTCTTCTTCCTCCTGCCTTCCCTCTTCGTCCTCAGCCCTTGGCACTGGCAGACTCACTGGTCATCTGCACCAGTGGGATAAGGGGAAGAAGGGTGAGTCTGAGACACAACATATGTTATTCGCTTTTCCAATAGTGTGATGCCTCGCAGGGAAATTTGTGCTATCGCATTATGACACAGAAAATGAAAGAGGCTCCATTGTGCCCCAAGATGGAGTACGGACAGCCAGAAATAATATCTAGAATGTAGACATTGGGGGCGGGTGACAGTCGGACTGCATGGAGACATCACAAACAATATATCTGACTTCAACTTCAAAAACAATCATACCAAAGATAGAGAACGATAAAAAAAAAAAAAAAACTTGCCGAAATATGTGTGTGTCTGCAGTCAAGGAGGGATGGAGAGAAAATTACAAATTGAGTTCTTTTGTTCTTCTTTGCTCTTCTGCGTCTGTCGTTTTGAATTTGTACATGGATAAAAGAAAAAATTACATATCAATATGAGCAGGAGAATAATAGATGATGTAAGGTTTTGAGATAGGGCTGGAAAATGCCTGGAGCGTAATATTCCCAGCCCCAGCCAGTCACAGTTTCTGGCAGATTGTCACTGTTTGCTATTCTTAGTGGTCGCTTCTCTAAAAGGCTAAGGAAGATTAGCCCACTTAACAAACAGACATGGATCTGCAGAAGAACAAATTACTGCATTTAAAGCATTAATTAAAAGCACAGTCCATATATCAAACAAGCATACAAAAATAAATATGTAACTAAATACATCAAGCAAACGCTGTCATGTGCTATTCTCTCTTCTTTGATGCCTCGGCCATAAAAACAAGAGAAAGTTCAGAGTTGAACAAAATGGCAGTGTGCCTATTCACTTAAAATTGCAAAGGCCTACTACAGCACACATGTAATCCGTGTATTTATGCACATATGTAATCACGCAGATACGACATACGTATGCTACATGCGGGGATTTTTCAGGATAATCACTCGTAATCACCCCATTTGCAAAACCTGGGGTGTGATAGTATATATATAACCTGAAATTATTCATGCTCGCGTATCAGAAAGCTCGACACCCGCATTGTGCACGTGTGCTCATAGTAAAACTGTAACACCCATGAATTTACAATCACTTAAACACACGGCACAGCGTGAGGAATGCACGCTGAATTGTTGTATGATCAGCGCAGGAGCATTCACAGCACAAAGGGGGAGGTCAGGAATCACTGACACGCATGCGTATGCACACAGATGCGCAAATGCACGTATACATTGATGACTGCTTGACGAGATACATGCAATGTGTTCTTAAAGATGCTAAAAATGTATATACAACTGTGCAAATGTCAAACAGCCATGCATTTTTCTGACATGGCTATTTAAATGTACAATATTTGTATACTACATACAGTGCCAACTTACATACTGTCAGTTTCCATATGAAATAATAGGCCCTAAAGGATTATTCAAGCCCTTTCAACAGCCCACCTGTCATGTGCATATGCAATACAGCTTTTTTATAATTTTGGCACAATTACAAGTACTGTTCATGTTTGCTGCTGTAACTCACATGCGACTAGGTATCTAGATGGATGTAAAAGGAATAAATAGCGAGAGAAGTGGAATCGGGTGGACCTCAGAGACGCTTCCTGACCCAACACTGAAATAACATGTTTGTACACTTGCAGCACTTGCAGCAGAGAAGGTCAGGCAGGACTGAGAGACACACAGGCACAACAACGCAGAAGCGCGCGCATAAATACACAAGCACAAGAGGCTCAGCAACAACGCAGGTCATCTGCAGCGATCTCGGAGCTGTGCGGCCAGGGTTCTCGCGGCAGGGGATCTGCGGGGCCAGTCAGTCCTCCACAACAGTGCTGCGCTGCCAAAAAGCCTTCGTTTAGTGTCACAGCTCTGAATTTAGCAGAGTCAAACAGGCAGGAGAGGAGGGAAGGAGAGAGTGAGGAGGAGAACCAAAGAGAGAACAAACAGAGTGAAAAGGAACAGAGAGCAGGCAGATTGGTTATAGTCTGGTAGTGAGCTTGTGGTGATAACAGGCACGTAAAGGATCAGTTAAAGCTGCTTTCACTGTGATATTCTCTGGCTCCCACGTTGGTTGTGATGCTTATCTTTTCTTTAGAACATACAGTAACGCCAGACTTGGATGCTCTGTTATCAATAATAACACACAGGAAAGCAATATCTCTCATTGTGTGATATTATTAAAAAATATGTTTATAAGTGATATATCAGCATAAGTGATAAGTGCATAAGGTCTCCCATGACCTATTGAATGCAAAAAGTGTACATTATTTGGCTGATGGGAGATCAAAACCACACATAAATGTTGAGTTGTTTATGTAAAATGACAGAATAATCAGATACTGCTCGGTAAAAAAAACAGACTGGATGTGTAAAAAATGACTTTTCTCCTAACAAAAAGGGCACAAAAAAAGAATTTCCACTTGCCCTGCATGATTTTGGCTGGTGCAAGACAAGAGTGACTGTGCTGTGCTGAAAAGATAAAAAATGGGAAGATCAGGAGACAAAATTTGGAAAGGAAAGGAGGCGAAAAGGCAGGAGAGGGGAAGGGGTGATGACACGGAGAGCAGAGCAAGAAGTCATCTGAGGGGCATCAGTGTATGCCCCTTAATCTGATATTAGTTATCCATTCTGGTATATTTGTCATTGTTCAGACAAATATGAACATGACAAATAAAGCACAGACAGTGTCATACAATAAAATTAAAAGTTAATGTCTTCTGGGGACACCTCCAACACCATGTCTCCTGACTTACCACCCACCCAACCACTAACCATCCGTAGCAACACCACTCCCACCTCTGTGCTGTGAAATCATTAGTAAGAGATAATAACCTGGAGTGTGTCAACTCACGGCAGGCCTGTGTAACCTAATATCAGTAGCAACACACACACACACTCTCGCTCAGTGAAGGCTGCAGTCGGTCCGACGCAGGCAGGTCTGGGTCACCCCCTCGCCTGTCTCTGCAGAGACGAAGGGGACAGATGCAATTGGCTGTGACAGATCCTTGACGAGTAATTGCTCTAATCACTGGACGTCCGCACCCCCCCCCTCGGTCCCCATCCTCGTCTTCCGCACTCCCCCTGTTCGTTTGCTTGTCGGCGTGGTAACAACACCGGGGTGTGGGCGGATCAAGCAGCGCAGGAATGGCTTTTCTGAGCTGCGATTATCAAGGCTTCAGCGTTGACACATTTACGCAAACGTCTACGATAAACGTGATCTCTTGGGGTGTGCTCCCCACTTTTTTCACCCTCCGCCTTCCCCTGTCACTCTCTTTTCTTCTTGGCCCATCTTCTGTTTTCCTACTACATCTTTCCTCCTCTTCTCTGTCAGTCTACACGTCAATTCTTGCTTTATTTCTATGGTGATCTCTGGTGTGTCTCATTCTCTCCGGCCAGTGGAAGCTACTCTAGTTTCACGAAGCACATCACGCAACCACTGGGTTAGCCTCCATCAAAAGGTCTGTAGTATATTGAGATACAGCACATTTATTCCGCTTCTTCCACTGGGCCGGCAACATGAGGTTTCTGACTCTCTCCTGCAGCCCGTTAAGAGACAAGAATGGAGATAGAAACAGGAAGATGGAGAGAAAGAGAAGCAGACTCTGTAGTAACTGTGCCAGCAGAGAACCAGGCCAGGAGAAGAGAGCAAGAGATGTACCAACTGGGGGGATAAAAGGGGGGCGTCTGGATACCCAACCACCCCCCAATCCAAGAACAGCCACCCCAACGCCTCCTCACGCCCACCCAGACCCACCCATCCCGGAATAAGAGACCATCAATTAGGGCCAGTGGGTTCGTGACCGTCCCTCAGCCTCCCCACCGCTCCGCTGAGCTGCTGCTCAACCGGTGCAGAGGAGCTGGAAGAGGAGGAGAAGAGGAGGAGAGGAGCTATAGGTAGGCCTCTTGCTGTCATCTCCACTCATAGGTAGCGCTGCATTCATGGCCCTTAATTATATGTGGGTTGTCAGCACTGGTAGAAAACCCCGGCCAGCGAGTGAGAGAGAGAGAGCCTGGGCCGTGGGAGAGTATAGTTAGTGAGATTGGCGAGCATGGACGAGACAGAGATGACAGGCAGGCTACCCGTTCTCCAACAGCGACGAGTCCTCCATCCTACCCAGCCCCCCCGCCTCCTTAACTCCAGTGCCATTGTCCCTGGCTCGACCGGGGCCAGTTGACTGGGAAGGTGAGGTGGAGGCTCCATGCTCCGTCTCGCCGGGTAATGATGGGGCTGTCCGTTTCGGTCAGTTACCGCTCCCCTTCAAACCAGAAGAGCCCCCCAAAAAGAGAAATCGATATAATGCATCCCCGTTTCATTTTTTTCTCAGATGATTTGTGTGTACTTAGTCACGGCCACTGCACACGTAGTCTGGTTGTCTTCAGACAGGTCGCGAGGGGAAATATGTTGGATTCTCCCACTCAGCTACTGCTTTATTGCTTCTAAAGTGCACAGAGGTTACCATTATTATTTTTTGTTACGCTCTGCCTCATTACATATAATACAACCCTGGATAATATGTGACTCGCACAGTGCACATGCACAGCTGTCACCTCCAAATAAGGAATTCTTAACGTTACGCTAACATGGAGCCCAAGCCAATAGAATAGCAATAGCAGAGCAGGTTAGAAGAATAAGAGCCTGAACTGCCAATTACCATTTTAGCAATAATCCTATCTTCACAAAATAAGCTTAAAACAGTGGTTATTTCCCTATTTTTAAATTGCTAACTTGTTTGATTGAGATGCTAAATTTAAGAAAACACTGTAAGTGAGAGGTTGAATATTCAAAGAGGTTCCTCCTGTACGATTCCCAGTGCACAGTCAACAGTATTACCTTTAAAGACTAAGTGTAATAACAAAGAGCTTGCACTGTATTTGACTTTCATTTCATGAGTGACAAGACTAATAAACAGGACATTCTGGTTCCATGTTTCCAGGAAGTGAATTTATATCTGGGGTGATACACATCTCAGCCACTCGCCTGTCTATAAGTGGATAATGCAGATAGGAAATTAACAGAGGCAGAAAGCCTAAATGCATGTGTGTTTGTGTTTTTAAGCTGTGTCTCTCTGTCTGGACCCCTCAGGGCTCCACCAAAATAGTCACCAAGTTAAGCCCCCAAAGCTGGTGCACCATACTGAATATACTGTATCTCACACTCCCTCTTGTCTGAGGTCAACTACGATCCAAAACACTTGACGTGGTAGTTGTGTTGGTTATTGTGCTTTGTTTTAAATTGTTCATACCAGGATTGATAGAGTGAGGAAGCACAATATTTTTCTAGCAGGTATTTCTATTGTGGTCTTTGTTTACAGACAATATAGCTTTAAATATCACTGAAGCTCAAGCAAAAGTTGATAACAGATGATGAGATACTCAGCTGTCTTAAAGAAACAGCTGGGAAATACAGTATGCTCATTGGCGATCTTACTGAGAGTTAGATGAGAAGATCAATACCACCACCAGAAGACCAAGACCAAGGTTCTATCAAAAGGGGAGAAAAAACAGCAGCACATCTAAAGCGCACTAATTAACATGTTATATCATGTTTGTTTAATCCATATCAAAACCAAAGTGTAAAAACTTCATTAGTGGGTTTTTAGAGGTGCTGATTGGGGAATTTACCTCATGAGCCAGCCAGCTAGCAGTCGCTTCATTTTAGCATACATAAGAGTGGTATCAATCCTTTTATCTAACTCTCAGCAAGATAATAAATCTATGTATTTAACAAAATGCCAAACTATTGCTGCAATGGTTTTTGGACAACACTGTCTACAGCACAAGGAAAGCTATATCAGACTTAAATAGATAATTATCTCCAGACATATCCTTTACAGTTAATCAGGAAATCAAATGTTGTAGGAATCATTTAGGTGGTGACAATGACGGTTTATTTTTATGATTGCTCAAGATTTTGACAGTAGGTAAGAGTCTTGACAACAGAAACAAATGTAATGTAGTCCAAATGTCTTGTTAACTCTGAACAATAATGTAGCGTGCAAAACTAGTTGAGCTTAAGTCCAGGAAAAAGTTAGAAAACCACAAGCACACACAACATCACTGTTTGGATCTGGTTCAGCAAACAGTTTGCCATGTTTTGCCTCAGGTATGTTCGGCAAACACCACAAGATCCTATCGAGAGTGACGAGTGTAGTGATTCCACCTCAGAATAAATCTCGGCGCTCAGCCCCCGAGCCCAAACAAAAGGCCCTCATCATGGCCTTCAGGGGCTTGGTCCCAAATAAAGGAGGAGAGCACCTGGGACCGTGCTCTGTACCCTGACAGCTTACACCCACAACGCTAACCAGGGTCAACACTAACTCACATGTGGGGTGACTGCGTTTCCAGAGTAGGCCACTTTGTTTGTCAAAGTGGTTGTTTATCATCATTTTCTAACAAGTGAGGCTGGTTGGACTGCAGGATGTAGCCATCAGAATTCATCCATCAGGGGTCATTTAAACCCAGCAGTTAGACCAGCCAACCATGTTGTCAGATGCAAATGAATATTCAATAAAACTGTTGAGAATCACTTGACACTATCTTGATTATATCTTACTCTAAATTCATTTGCTTCAAAATCCTGTTCCCAGGGAGGAAAACACCCTTTTAAATCAGAGCAATGAAATAAAATAATGCAGAATATTAGAAAATATGTTAAACAATAGGAAAGACATGTTGAGCGGCAAGCAAATACAAAAAAAACTGTATACTGTACTCTTCATAGCTCATGAAACAGAAACTTTAGATCAATGCAGCACTTTAAATTCTCTCTATTTATAATTTATTAATTATGGTACACCTGTCTATGTGTCCATTTTGGGGCCAATGGTTCAGAATACAGTGGCTGACATTGACCCAGATAGAGTCAAATGAAAGGTGTTAGTGCCGGGTCATTACACCGCTAAACTGGGGTGTCACACAGAGGGCTATAGGGGAGATGACATGGGTGGACATCTCTGCACACTCACTTTACGGCCATATTTATTCTCTGTCTATCTATCTAAAGTATCTATCTACCTCGCTAGAGTAGATAGTTAGCAAGCTAGCTAACATCCTAGCTAGCTACCTTGCTAGGTTGCTTTGTTGTTTTTCCAGTCTGCCTGGATGCTGTTTTTTTCTCAATGCTTGATTATTTCTCTCAATAGTGTCGGCGCTCTATCTATCTATCTATCTATCTATCTATCTATCTATCTATCTATTGTTATCTAGCAAGCTAGCTAGAGTAAATAAAGACATTTTTGTTAGCTAGCAAAAACCCCTGTTAGAAATCTTTTTGTTGTTGTTGCCTGGATGCTGTTTTTCTCTCAATTTGTTGTTTCTTAACAGAGAAATCTAAAAGTAACATGTTTAATGTAAAAAACCTCAGTCTTGTCATGTCATCTGATGCATTTAAACTGACGCTTTTAGTCCTTTTGGTCCATTTTAAATGTGGGTGTTTGGAAATGTTCAAGTCGAGAAGGCAAGGAGAGCTTTGGTACCTAAAAGTCAAGAAGTCATAACCCACTAACTTCACCTTATTGTGAAGTCAGTGATATAACAGCATTTCTCTCTTGGCCATTATATAACAAATAGCTCCCTCTCCGCGAGAAAAGCCTTGGAGTCCTATTAAAAAAAAAATCCCTAAAAACAGAGCGCCAACTTTCTAAGAAGAAGATTCCCCTCATTCTCCTCTCATTGTGTCTCTCCCTTTTTTTTTTTTTTTAGTTCCCCTTATTGCTGTTGTTAGTCTCCTTCGTTTGGTAGCTGTCCCTGTAAAGCCCTCAGCATGTTGGCGCTTCAGAGGCATCCCAGAGTAAATCAAGACCGCTCAAGATTAACGGTGGCAAATTATTCATGAACCCAAGATCTCCTGGCCGGGAATAGCACGGAGTGGCCCGGGCGACATGTCACAAAGCATCGGGGTTAAAGAAAAATGCACGCGCACGCACACAAAACACAAACACATCTCACTGATTCGGCTGCTGCCACCAACACAGCTACCACTTAAATTAAGTGTCTTGGTTATTCAGTGCGCGCACACATTTCATTCCTAACAGCCAGAGGGGAGGCAGGAAGGAGTGACACCAGAGGTCAACAACGCTGAATGCGGTTATACTCACATTTTTACAAGCATTACATCTGCTCACTGATAACCACTCACTGTTTATGTAATCAATAAACCAACGCGATTTCGAATGGTGAGGGATTTCGACAACACGATTACCGGCTGACTGGCTGGCTGGCGGACTTGAGCGGATGTGGGAACAGCAGCCTCAATAATGCAGTCAAGGCAGGGGGAGCTCGGAGGGAGTATCCGTTTAGCAGTGACCAGCTTCGGCCTGCGCTGATTCCCCCGTAATAGGCTTTGGGCCCGGCTCCCACCGGAGAGTTTGGTTGACAATCTGACAAAGTTATCTCAAGATAAATGGGTTACGGGTCGGAGGCGGCAGGAGGGGAGAGAGAGAGAGAGCGACTTGACTTCTCTGTCAGTGATGTTTTGATGGAGGATGTGTATAGCCGCGAGCGCCGGCGCTAGCAGGTCCCCCCAGGTAGATGGGAAGATTGTCTTTGGCTGTATCTGCAAACAGAGCACTGCTGTGTGTGTGTGTGTGTGTGTGTCTGTTTCTCTGTCTATTGGGAAATCTGATAGCTTTATTAAGAGGTATATTTGCAAAGACAGAACACAGCGCATGTGAAGCGCCACCAGCAAGCCGAGAGAAACCTGAGGCAAAGGTCACAAGTTCAACATTTTAGATAGACAATTTTTAGATGGACAACGTTGATAGGCCTAAACAAGCGGACGCTCCGTATCAGCCTATATCATGAGCCATTTAAGTAATAACTGGGCCTGTCTCTCACACTCACTGGAACACACAAACACACACATGCAAGCACAAAAGTTCTCTCTTCAGCCCCCCCCCCCCACACACAAACACACACACACACACACACACACACACATACACACACACACCGTGCAGGAGAGTACCTATCACCAAGCCAGGCCTCCTTTTTACCCTTTAATTCCCCAGATAAACAGACTTTTCTCTGATCCTGTCAGCCCGCGTTATCTGCAACGCTGGTCAGCCAGTCCGCAACTGTGGAGCAAATTAGGCCCCTAAATGTCAAAATTGCTACACTTTATTAAGTTAATTAGATGCCGAATGTACAGGGAGGCCGGGACAGGACGACAAACACAGACAGACAGAATGACAAACACGGAGGAGCGCTGACAGCCAGCGCAGAGTCTACAACACAATGGACACAAGCCAAACACATAGAATCATATACACCACATATAGTAGATTTTAGATGTATCATTGACTTGTATTGTGCATATAAACAGTCCAGCATGTCCCCTGCTGTACCTAAAAGACTGAATAGGCTGACTGCTGATGACTCCCAAAACGACAAATACTGTATGACCATTGGGAAGCAGCAATAGGTGTACCGCACCTTCGTCATCACATATTTAATGTTGTGAAACAGTCACAGTTTCCTTATGTTTAGACACCAGAACTACTTGGTTAACTTTAGGAAAATTGATTTGTGTCATACACGACACAAACAACCGTCTCTTCTCAGTGGAATTCCTGTGTTTGTTTGGCTCATCCATCCACATTTCTCTGGTGAGGACAGGCTAAAGCAGTCACACATACATACAGTGTTGCATACATAGTATTTGTGCAATGAAGCAGACACTCACAGGCACTTACACATTTAAACTTCAGTTGTGTAATATAGCTTATTACCTTCATGCATTCCACTGAAACTAAATGCTATAAGCCTGTGCACCTGCATGGCTGTCATTACTGCAAATAGCAATACACAGAACAGCACGCAGGCGTTTGCAATATGTCATCCATACATGTACAATATGCCACTCAATCAATCAATAAGGTTACGATGACAAGATTCTTAAAACTGCTGAATTGAAATTTCGTCATCACCAACACCACCACGAAACCTTCTTTGTAAGTTTTATTTTTTTACTGCTTTTTGCCTAAAATATTGTTTTTGCACAGCTGGAGCACAGTTGTTTCAATCAGAAGATGAACTTAGGATGAAATTAGGTCAATTGAAAGATGAAAATCCATGACAGTAGCTTCACCTCCTTGTTGTCTGGGGGCCTCACAGATGTCACTGTGGTATTTCTGACAATAATAGTAATTGGTCATTTTTCCCTTTTATATTTGTGTGTGTGTGTGGGTATGTGTGTGTTTTCTCTGACTATAGGTTGAAAAGTATTGTGTTTAAACTGTCCTTTTGCCACAAACTGCAAAATTCATAAAAGTTATAACATAGAGAAATTGACCATAAAGCATTGTTATTATACCAAATATGGACATATTAGTAAAAATAGTTATATGGGCTATGCACCAACAAACATATTCTCCTATTGTTCTCCAAAAAGTCATTTACAGGCAAAGAAATGTAGAGTATGTTATCTTACATTTGTGTTGTTTGTGGCCAATTAGACACCAAAGAGGTCTGACTCCCTGTTACACCTCTGATGAAAAATGGTTATAAAACTCCGATAACAGAAATTCACATAAACTTAATTGAGATTTAGGACTTTGGCAGGGTAGCGCTGGATAAAAATTACTGCAAGTACCAATCTATCTATCAAACTGACATAGAGCAGATCTCATATCGAATATCGGATAGAACAATGTGACATATGTTTGCTAAGTTAAAGGGTTACAGAACATTAAGGGTTAAGGGTTAAGGTAATAAAACTTGTTTTTATTTACACGGACACTACAATTAAGGAGTTAAAGTGTACATATACTATTCAAGCCATAATCTTAATTTTCTCTATTCTCAAAACTCTGTATTTTATTCAGACATTCAGATGGAGATTTTAGTTTCCTTCTTCCCAAACCTGTTCAATACCCTTAAATCTGTATTTTCTGAACCTCTCCACCATCCCAGCACTTGAAAGCAAACCACTGATCAATGCTTTGCAGACTGTACTAATCGATTAGGAGTGAACAGAGAGAGACGGGTCTAATGGCTGGTCCTGACTGAACAGGCCTTCTCATATGAGAGCAATTGTTCATTACAGGGCTATTTCATGGTGTTCGTCGCTTTGCAAGCTTCTGTCTTTCATTCAGCAGCGCGTTGGATGGAGGAATGGCCTCGGGATATATTGTCTGCTCAGAGCTTGAATGTTGTCATGCTAGTTCCCAGTGATTTGCCTCGTGCGATTCAAGACTTTGAAAAATGGGAAATGTGTTTTGCAGACTTGGGAGAGGAGGGCTGAATGTGATATCAGTGTTACCCAGTGCAGGATGTTAAGAAAAGTCTGTGGGAGAATGGAGTTATGTTTCAGTTCAGTCAGAATCTTAAAGTAATGTTTTAGTACTTATGGTGGCTTTAATGTTTTATTACAATCAGCGTTACATCCAGGTTTTAGAATGCTTTTTAATGTTTCTCAGCGCTCAGACAGAACAATATTCCACTCATACAGCACAGAAAGACTTTACATGGTTCACATGCAGTGCAGTATGTGCTTTCTTATGGAATACGCATGTTCCACAGCCGTGTTCCCGGGAAGCCAAAAGCAATAAGTCACTGACAGATTCTTGACTGTTGCTCTGAGTTGAATTATTTACCCTACATTCCAACAATATGTAAAGTATCCAAACCATCTCAATCGAAATCTGCCTGCAACACAGCTCAGTGATTCTCTCCATACTAAACGGAGACCTCTGGGCATGACAGCAGCCATACATTATTGCTACCACACACACACACACACACACACACACACACACACACACACACACACACGGCTCATACATCTACACACCACACATAGCTCCACATATAACCTCTGATGCATTATTTCTCTTGCCTTCAGTGCGAGAGTCACAGGTGAGTCCTGGGCGCTTTCATCATAGTCTGGCTGTCCGGCTGGCTGGCTGCAGTCTCATCTGTCCCTGGGTTGAAATTGCCAATAAAGAGGGTCTCATATAGATCACCCCCGACGGGGGCTGGTGACCTGTCATGCAGACCATGATTCCTGGCTCTCAGAGAGGGGAAGAGGGACAAATAACCCCCTGAATCTCCCTATATCTATCTCTCCACCCTCTCCCCCCCAACTCTCCGTCTTCTTCCTCAGTCGCACACACACATGCGTGTCCCTTCTACCCCTCTCCAGCAGGCCATAAAGTGCCACGCGAAGGGGATATAGTGGACACAGTCATAGGAGAGACAAGTGCCGGCCTGAGCTTTCACTTTCCCGCTCCAGAGGTAGTGAATCAAACTAATGGGTTAAAGACATGAAGACAGATGAGCGGGAGGATTAGGACCTGGGCGGAGGTTTCCCAAATGTGTTCTCATACGCCTGTGATTCTTAAACATTTCAAACATTGCACTCAGAGAGATGGAGTTTCATTTTAACCTTTTGAAAACTGACAAAAAAAGAGAGAATCATTAATGCGCCCCGGAGCACAGAGCTTTAACAAAAGAGGCCCCTGCAAGGTGCTGAACACCACACTTGAACCTGTTCCTCATCTGGTATTGTGGAAGATGATGTTACAAAGCTGCATCTTTTGCACGGCCTAGATATGAGGCCATGTGAGGAACATGCACATTTTCGTGTCAACACACAGATTTAAGTCTTTAAAATAATATTATAAAGTAATTCTAATGTAGAATTCTAATAAAAATGTTTTTAATAGACAGTAAAACTGGTCCATTGTCTTGGTTTCATTATGTTTCAAGATGCAGCTAAAGTGGTTTCAATACTTCTATAAGTTCCACATGAGCCCATCTCTTTTAAATAGTCACCTTCTTATTTCAGATTGAAAAAAGTTGATTTTTACAAGGCAGAGTCCTCTGCATCTGGACCGTGAATAGAACTGGGTGCTGGGATTTTTGAAAGAGCCACAGTGCTCCCTGCTGGTGAAGCACAAAAAAGCAAAATGACTCTGAGGCTGCACACAGAAGCTGCAGCACACAGCCAGCACTTAGCATGTGTATGTGTGTGCGTGCATGCTCAAACCTCACGTGAGCTGCGTGAGTTCAAACCTCCAACAACATGGGAGTCTCCCTCATCAACCTCCCAGCCACAGCATGAGCTCCGTCTCCTCCAAGATTTGGTCTGAATCATGGACGAGAGACACAGCGCGAGAGTGAGACAGAGAGAGAGAGAGAGAGAGATGGAGAGAAACCTGCATGGCCAGTGGGCAACTTCAATAAAAGACAATCTGACTTTTCAGAAGCTATAATAATCAAGATCCTCCCACCGAGGTTGTTTGTCTGAGGGGGACACGGATGGCTACGGGTAAGGAGGAGGAAATTCAGAGCGGTAATTAATAGTCCTAAGTGACTGCTGCTGGATGGGAGGCAGGGACAGGGTTTGTTGTTACTGTGAGCTGGTACTGTGTCCCCCAGCATGTCCCTCAGCCTTGTGGGTTGGCATGTAAGCAGAGGAGGAGGAAATGGAGAAAGTGCCTTTATTACTTGTTCGTTTGTCTGCGGGGCCTCTCCTGATCAGCCAGAGACTCCAACCACCCTCCTTCTGCACAAACACACACACACACACACTTATGAGCATGCCTTCCAATGCTAATCTCGTGTCACAAATGTTAAGGGAAAGACATGAAATGCCACAAAAATGTCACCACTCCACTCCTGTCACTGGCTCATCCAACCCTTCCATCCCCCTTGTAAACATATTCGAACATACACTCATTTGCATGTGTGCGCGTGTTTGTGCGCGATGCAGTGGGGGACCAGCTTGTTGTTTTTAGCCTTTGGGTGCCTGTTTCTGCATGGAGCAGCAGGGTGGTTCATATAATCCCATCACTGTTGTCGTCATGAAGGCCCAAAGGCCCCGCCTGGAGGTGCGACATTTCTGGCATCCTCTGACTCTCCTCCACTACAAGAGCCAGCAGCTCCGGAGCCAAAAGACACACTGTGCGGACTACCACTAGTCATATACTGCACTGGCTGAAAGTGACTTACTGTATAGGAGGTCTTGCTTGGAAATGAATGAGACACATGTCATGGAGATGAGGTTTAGGTACAATAACGAGCATTAAAACTAGAGCCAAAACAACTAAATTAACTATTTTGGTCACTGAATAATCATGTAAATAGATTTTTCTGCTAAAAATGGCAAATGCACTTTGGTGTGAGGATTTTATCCGTTTCATGTGATAGCAAACTCATATCATTGGTTTTTGGACTGCTAGTGAGACAAAAGAAAACATGTAAAGATGCCAAATTTGGCTTTTGGGAAGAAATTTTATAGCTCAAACACTAAACTGGTGATGATGATGTTGTCTGTGAGGATTCTCAGTCATCCAGGTCATGGTTCACCAAGGATGACTTGTGATGCTGATTATTTTCTTCTTCTGTGGCAGATTTTAAAAGCATCATGTAATGAGGACAAACCTCTCAAGAATTTGTATTTCACAGCTATTAGTTTGTAATTCTGTAATCTATTATCCATTTACCAAAATCTATTTTCACGTTAGCTTCCTCAAAAAGTTGACCATGCATGAAGCTCTTAGGACAGGATCAAATCAAAAATAAGACCTGACAGGGGCAGAAGGTGCAGGCAGCACTCTGACCCCCCCCATACATCAGTCTGTCTTCATCTCACAACTCGCTGCCTTCTCCCAAAGTGTCACCCAGCCGCCTGGCGCCCGTCCCCGTGTTCACTCCGCGCCGGGGATCCGACCTAGCACCAATATGCAATTTTACCAATCCGTGCTGACAGCGTTCATGTCGACCACTCAGAAGCAATCCCTTCCCTCTCCTTCTGCGAGCATCTGTGTGGTTAAAATACAGTATTCAGTCAGAGAGCTTTCACAGGTCATGAAAGGTAACAGAGGAGACAGGCGGGGCTGAGGCCCTGCATCCCAGGCCAGACAAATCAGCGTAACAGCATATTGTAAGCTACAGACTAAGCAGAGGGGGATATATCTACCAGGACTGAGGCTGTGTTTATGGCTATGCCTGCCTTGGGAAGCCCCACGGCACAATCGGTGACCCCCACTGTAGATTTCCTTACTAATGTGACCCCAGATTGTGTATCACAATCGGCATGAGAAAACTCCCACAGGCTACAGTTAGTCCTGGGCACTGGGGATCGTTGTCCTCAGCGCGCCTGAGTACAGACAGGATGTGGCAGCTTGGAGGCATTTAGTTAAAGGAGACGCACTTTAACGCTGCAGGCATGCATTTATGGAAGCCCTACTAGGGTAAAAGTGTATGACGTGCTGGAGCCTATAAACAAACAGCAAAAATGGAAGGTTAGATGAAAAAAATATATATACAGAGAATTAGCCTTACCTTGTTTCATGGCATCTAATCATTTGTGATAGTCTGTGTACTCATTCTTATAATTAATTTGCTTTCTGGGACAGTTTTTTCTCAACAAATTGGGTTTAAAAATATCATCTGTTCTTTTATATTAAGTGCACACAGAGAGGGGGAGAGATGTGGATACATGGGTACGTGCAAGGCAATAAACATCAATGAAAGCAGTTCACATGAAGCACGACTGCGTATAAGAATCAAGTGGTCTTACATACTCAGCGTTAATCTGACGAGCAAGAGGATTCATAGTTAATTTATTATTTTATCATATACAGTGAGCTGGATCTTCACAATTGCCTTGCTGTGATAAGTGGCATGACAGCACTGAAATGCTGTGTAATCTGCAGCACCGTAGGAATATTGACTCTACAGTGCGACCGAGCAATCACAATTACTATCTTTTAGAGAATCAGGAGAAAAATAGAGGGACTCTTTGTATTTTTTGTGGCCTTCTTGTAATTTCAAGCTGAACAGAACAGTGTAGCCTTGTGCACTTTGGCCCAAAAACAATTTCAGTTGAATTCCGTGATGTGGAATACGGACACTGTAGTCATCACTTCCCATCTTCTAGTGAAGAATAATGATTCACAAAAGTTCAGAAAGACGGGCAAACAAGGACAAATGGAAAATATTTTGACGTCACAGTAGGAAGAGCACAGGTGTAATTTAAGTACATTTACTCAAGTACAGAACTGTGCTGTATTTTACATGAGTATTTCTATTTTACTCCATTTATCCATTTACTCCACTATATTTATTTGACAGTACAGTAACACAAGATCGATTAAAAAACCAGCTACAATGTTAAGACACTATTTACAAGCTAGTGCATCAGTAGTAATAATCCAATATAAGAATATATAGCAGTGACACAAGCAGTTCTTCATGTGTAATGATTGTGTAGGTTTATTTTACTTTACTTTACTACTACAAATTTGGCTTTCACTTGCAAAGTTTAAATTGTGGCATTCCTACAGTGACTTACCTGAATACATTTTCTACTGTGGCATGAATCTGCCCAGTCACTGTCAGTAAATACTGTTCAAAGTAGTCACAGTAGGCTCAGTTTGGACTCCCCAGCCTCTGTCTCCCTTACTCTGCATCTCTTGTATATTTTATTGCAGTCTGAATAAGGTCAATAAAAATCCAAAATATGAATTTGATTTGTATTTCTACAGACATCACCTCGAGCCTTGTCATCCAGGTGTGCTCTTACAAAGTGAGACCGCTGGGAATGGAAAGGAAGCTTGTAGAGTGACACCTCAGCCCAGCTGTCACTGTCTGTGGTGTCACACATACTTGGACGGTATATATTTAATAAGCCCAGTTTTGACTGACAGGTGACATTTCATTATGGAGAAATCGTAGAGGCATGGCACAAATCCTAACAGACACGGCACACACAATGTCAGAGGCAGACAGACAGACAGGACAGGGAAACTTTGCTGCAGGACTTCAGACTGAAACTCCAGACCTTCCACTGTCATTCTGATTCCGTTTAAACGCAAATCCTCATGAAGAAGTTCTGCAAAAACAGGCATGTACTGCAAACTGGCAGGATTGCATAACACTCATTTTTTTTTATCAGTTCAGCCCACGCTTCTGGTGGGGGATTACAGAGTTGAACCCACCTAAGGAATGCTGGGATACTCGTACGCAATAACAGCATTCTGTCATGATACTGTGCAGTGTGAGCATTTAGTGAAGCCAAATTAAATAAGTAACTGGTGTTTATTTTGGCATATGGTCAAACATTCTCACAAATCACACCAGTCTGGCATATCAAATCAGATGCGGGGGGGGGGGGCGTCATTGTTTATTTGTTTTAATAGTCATAGGTACTTTATGGTAATCTGTGATTATCTTTTTATCTGCCATCCATTACAACCTTTGAAATTACAGCTTTGTAATATTGTGGCTGACATGTGTGAGAGTGATTTCCAGTGTGAACTAGAGATTTCAGGGGACTTCCCTTTAGATACAGGTGATATATTTAAAAAAAAAAGAAAAGAAAAGATGAATTGCATTGACTGCAGTTTATTAGATTTTTGCTTTAAGTTTTCTCCTATATAAAAATGGGTACTAACAAAATAAAAACTCTAGTCCCTGGTCCTATTTTTACTGATATAGCATCAAAAAAGGAAAAAAAATATTAATTTGTAAGTGCCAAAAGTAATAACGTAAATATTCATTACTAATAATTAATTTGCAGTTTCATTTGCCATTTCTATTTCACTGTATTTTTTATTGAACGGATGACAACTCATTCACTGATGCAATATAATGAAAGACGCGCATGCTGTCTTCTTATTGGTTTTCACTGCTGTCACTCAAACTGTACTGGGCGGGAGTTGAGACTTTCACCCAATCAGATCACACACACACTGCACTGCCCCTCCGACTGTCAGAAACATGGCGTTACGGGAGCTATCATCGCTGGAGAAATTTTTAGGATTGAAAAAGGCGAACAAGTACAGCACACAGGGGGACAAAAAGGTGACACGACCGTACATCTTTGCGGCGTCCACTGTTGCCTTCAAACCGCTATTTAGTTTCATAGGAAGCATGTAAGCTATTGTAGTTAACACACAGTAGCTAGCTAGATAATGCTAACACGCTAGCCATGTGTGTTGAAAGTATAGGGTTTGTGCCATATGTACCTTGTGTTATCAGTTGCTCGTCCGTGGTCTTTTTCACCGGTTAGGCTGATATTCAGAGCAAATCCAGGCAGTAACATTTGATGCCAGCTGCCTTATTTCCACAACTCAGCACAATGGAAATAGCTCCATGCTTTGCGCATGCCCATTCATACAAGTAAAGTAAGGGGCGGGGGGCTGTCACTGTCTACTGTTGAGTTATACTGTTAAATGAACTGCACCTGAAGTGTTGATGACTAAAAAGGGGAGAGAGAAGTGCTTTATTTAAGGTTAAAACAGCCTGATCTTTCAGGAAAAGGTTGCAAACAATTATTCCTGTATCCCCATATTGGGCACTATATTCAACCTCATTAATTAATCTATTTTATCAAGACGTTCCTGCAGAGCAAACAGTTTTATTCATGAGTGTGTGTCTCTATTGAGGTTTAAAGCAAATTTGTGTGAGCATGAATCAAAGATGAAATTGACACTTTTTTTCCCCTCTCTGTCTGTCTCACCTCTCCATGCATTGCAGGTACCTGTGCTACAGAATAATAATGGTCCTCCACTGGTGGGGCTGGTGACCATTGCCTGTCACCTGGTACAAGAGGCCAAGCGCCCAGAGCTGCTGGGTGACTCTGCAGAGAGCAGGGCTGTGGTGCAGCAGTGGCTGGAGCACAGAGTCACCAAGCTGGACGGCTGCACAAAGGAAGACATCAAGACCATCCTGAAGGTAGAGATGCTGCTGTCTTTGAAATCTTGTTCGTCCAAACTGCTGTTGTATTGTGTCTGCAGACTCAAGTGCATCTGCGCTTAAAGATTGTCCCAGATTTTAATACAGTTCTTTCTAAGCTTCCTCTGAATTAAGACGTAGCTTCCAGTTTTTTGGGGTTTTTTTCCGTTTTCATTCCCTACCTTTGAGAGGCGCCACAGCATCTCAGTTTTTCCCACATTCCTTTTCTCTTTTCTCTGCCCATCAGCTAGGCCACTCTGTGTGTGTGTGTGTGTGTTTTTCTTGTTAAGGCACAAGCGACAGGAATACAGACTGATGTATGGCCCTTCAGTGACATGGCCCCACACGACAGAGAAAAATGCTTTAATGTGCCTGACGCCAGTCAGCGTGAAATGGATCACCAGCCACTGGTCTTCTGGATGCTAGGCGCCTCTTGGCACTCTCATGTCAGCATGAAGTGTTTGTCTCTGTGTGTGTGTGTGTCTGTGCGCACTTCTCAGCGTGACACAGTGTTGTGGCATGGCTGAGGAGTCATGCTGTGTGGCAGCATGTTATCTGGACAGGCCTCTTAAATATTTTAATGGTGCCACTTACAGAAGGAAGTCGCCCTGAGCAGCTCGGCTCTGGTCCCCGGTGGCCCCCTGTCCTGTCCTGCTGCTTTATCTCTGACTTTAACACTCTTCTTTTCAAGCACACCAGTCATCTCCCATTAAATTATCCAGAGAGCAAAAACTGTCAACTGCAAGGGGTTCTTAAACTTTCTCACCCCGGGATGCAAAAGAGAAATTCATGGTTTTTCAAGCTGAGACTTGTTTCTGAGGTGAACATCTTGTCACTCATGAAATGTGATGATAAACAAGTAAGGCCAATTTGGCTCTGAACCCAAATTTAGCCGAATGTAGAAAATTAAACTAGAGACTTCCTGCTGCCACAGAAGCTGCCACTAGTTTTATGAAGCAAAGCTACAGCCAGTTATGTTTAGGTCAGTTCTCATTTTGTCTCTAGTCTCTCATCTTAAACTCCGTGTTATGCATTACAGGCTTCATGATTTCTGAGTTATGATTTCTCTCTGTTTTGATAGAAAGCTATGCACCATTCATGTGAAAGGCAGATAACATACTTTCGTCTGAGATTATCCTCACACTTTGAAAGGTGGAGGCACCGATTTTGGATAAAGAGTGTTGAGTCTCATTCCGAGGTTGTCAGATATGGAGCCACCAACCCAAAGTGTCGGTATTTGACGACCTGGAATTGAGACTCAACTGTATTTCTCCAGAATCGGTGACACCACCTTTCATGGTATTGGGTCAGTACATTTTTGAGAGTCACCATCACAGTAGTGGTTGTTGGGACGGTATGCTTGCTGTGAGGTCACTGTGTCTGGGTCACATATGTAGAAAGGCAGCAACAATAGTAAATGGTCTCTGGAGTATCCTGACAACAGTCAGCAACTGTTAACAGTAGTTACCAGTACATCGGAAAGAAATGGGCACAATTAACTGCAATATGAATATATCTTGTGTGTTATTCTTGGTTTGTAGTTCCAGTCTAATATACATATGAACAGCAGTGCTTTTCCAGCCTGTACATGACCTACCCACAGGGCAAAAAACAGTTTCTGAAAGTGTTTGCCTCTACCTCTGATGATGTACACCAGTACTCTGTCTGAATTCTGCTACGAACTTTGCTAGCATTGAATTTCCCAATGACAGTGAGTGCACAGTTAAGGCGGGGGCAGGTAGAGAAGAACCCAGGTTTGGAGGTCCATGTGTTGAGGGGGGGGTGGCAGGAGAGCTGCCTCTCCTCTGATGCTCGACTGGGCTTCAGCTCCATGGCTGTAGGCAAAGAAAAGCAAGAATCTGATTGTGGAAGGGGAGGAAGTCTGCAGTCTTCATGCCTTGTTTGGCATCACCCACTCTTGCCGCACAATAACTCCATTTGCCCCCAAGATGCTCTGTGTGCATGGAGTGTTCCCTTTGCACAATGTACAAGTGCTAAAGATGGTCCCTTCCCCTGGGACCAGCACTTCCATGCACGACTTTGCACACACAGACATAGACTGAGAAAAACACATCACGATGCCCAAGTTTAGGACAGCTTCATTAGATCTGCGGCGAGAGTTGCAGTCATTTGGTAGTCGAGTAAACAAATAGCCTGTTCTGTACAGCATCTGTGCTAAGTCGCCAGTCATGGAGAGAGATGCTATACCCCCTCAGGTTACATATTATTCCTATCCACATAGCACAGCACAGGCACACACGCAAGCTAGGATCCAGACTCGTGTACCTCACGCACCTACAGATATATAGGTTAACGAACCTGCCGTTACACCCTTTTAATGTTTATCAAGAGAGTAAAAATTTGTAGGATAAATAAAAAAATGAATTGTATTAATTTTACTTTTTCTTTTGTTTCAGTTTGTTTTTCAGCATAGCACAAAAGAGTCAGTCTTGACAAGTGATAATGGGACCAACAACAACAACACCTCTGTTACAGGAGGCTTCATTAGTGATTTATATCAATATTATATTATTTTCTCCCCTAATGTGTAATGTACTAATCTCTCATGTGAAAACAAGTGTGTTTACATAGAAATTCATGCCATAATGTGTAAATTAATGGCCTCATTTGCAGGTTTTTATGTTTGTTATTATGTTATTATTCTTGCAGGACCTCAACCTCTACCTACAAGACAAGGTCTACTTGGCCGGTAACCAGTTCACCATAGCTGATGCTTTCACATACTTTGGAGTCCATCCACTTATAGTAAGTCACCTTTTCTCTCATTTTGCACCTTTAGCTGTCATGATTTAGATGTCCTAGAGCTTAGTATCACTTGAACTGTAACGTGTCGCTAAAGCATCTGCTGAGTTTTAAGTGATACAACTTAGTGAAAAGAAAAGTGGAGAGATTTAATGATTAATGATTGGATTAGAGTTAATGTTAAAAAAATGTTTAGGTAAGGTTGGGGTCAGCGTTGTTTTTCATAAGTTGTGTCTGAAAAAAGAAAACTCAACTCATTTCTATCTAACATGATCATTCAGATGAACTATCTTTCATTTAGGTGCACTGCTAGGACACATTTAAATATTTTCGTTACTAATAATGACTGAAACTAAAAAATAAGGACATAAAACTTTTGAGAAGAACTTTTAGATTTTTTTTAGAGTTTTCCAAAGATGTGTGGGACTGCATGTTCAGGGCTAAATGTGATTGATTTGTTGCGCCTCAGTACCATTCTCACCACCATTTACGAAGGACTCACTCATCCATCCATCCCTTCATCCGTCCTTTCCCTCCCTATCAGTGCTCACTTCAGTCAAGCCACAACTTTAATAAGCAATTTGTCACAGTGCATAACACACAATTAGACCAGTCATTTGGCCAAAGGGCACCAAGAACAAGTTGGCAATAAACACACAGGTTATAAACATATTCTCACTTCTCTTCAAAGAAATAAAGTGATGTGGCATAAAGTGAAGTCTTTAGCCTCAGACCAGGGACAAGTAAGTTTGTTATGCCTTCCAGGATTCCAAAAAAGTGAGTTGAGAAATGGGAAAGACGGAATGAGACGGAGGGAGGGAGAGATCACATGTTGAGAGATGTCAGTGGTTGTGGCGGAGATGGAAGGTTGCCCCCCGCCACCAGGCAGAGGAGCGTCACTTTGGTTTGCAATCAGTGTGGTTTTTAACCTCGGGGACAAGGGGTCAGCCAGCCCAACCCTTAACCACAGCCTGTCCTGATGTTCAATTCATGGAAAACAACATTACACAAACATTAAACCTGACTGATGCTAGAATGGTTTTAGGTTGGATTGTCGTCTGTGTGGGGAATTTCCACATTCCAGTTAATTAGATAATGGAAAAGCTCACGCCTAATTTTCTCCAAGGACGTCCTGATGCATTCTGGTATTGTGATTCACCACCTGTGCAAGGGCAGGAAAATATGTGTTTGACTTAAACTTGTCAAACAATGGCAGTTTGTAGAGCGCTTTAATAAGCTTTGCCCCATAGTAAATGTATACTCTTTCTAGCATGCACTGCTACAGTCTGAGTGACTGGTGCAGAACCCCACATAGAGTCTGTCAAAAGAATAAGAGTCTGTGGAAGCCTGAGAAATTGTTGTCATCAGTTCAGAGGGTATGACTGGTTAATAGTTGTCATTACTGTCAGCGCCACATATGCATCGTCAGTACTTGTTTTGTAACTTGAAGAGGAGTACACCCTCAAGCTTCAAAAGATCTCAATAAGAGCAACTGTTTCTTTCACCTCCCATCCATTGATTTTTTTATGCCTCCACCCAGGCTACAGCTGTGGCCGGAGGCGTTATGTTTTTGGGTCTTCCGTCCGTCCCTTTCTCGTGAACGTGATATCTCAGGAAGGCCTCGAGGGAATTTCTTCAAATTTGGCACAAATGCTCACTTGGACTCAAGGATGAACCGGTTAGATTTTGGTGGTCAAAGGTCACTGAACTCACCAAATAAGTTTTTGGCCAGAACTCAAGAATTCATACGCTGATTGTGACAAAATTTCACACAAATGATGAAGCGATATCATTTCATATCCATAAGGTCAAAGCTCAGCTTCTCTGTGACATCACAGTGTTCTGCACAAACTGGAATCATACATGTCAATATAGTGATAACTTCCATTTCACAAAAAAATATACTTTATACCTTAAATTCCTGCAAAGTCTTCACTGCATATATTATGTGAGTCTGAACAGGCATTGATGTCAACTGCAACTTGACTGGTTAGTGGATGAACAGTACTCTGAGGCTGTAATTCTGTATACAAGAAAGACAAGAAATACTGGATACTGTGTTTTATAACAGTGGTAGCGTTGCATTTCTGCATTTCTTGCAGAAAAATGGCATTGTAAACAGAAACAGAACAAATCTTTGATAAGCTAAAATGTATTAGCTATGATCTGGTAACAGTGGACAGGACATTGTTCGGCTACGTTACATATTAAAGCTGCTCTTAAAGCTTCTGTCTTTCACAGCGAACAGCCTATACTGTATAAAACAGCTGTACTGTTGTCAACCTCACCTCCTCCTCTCTTACCCAGGTGGACTTGGCCATCCAGGAGAAGGAGCAGTATGTGAATGTGACGCGATGGTTCGACCACATTCAGCACTACCCCGGCATCCGACACCACCTCCCTCCTGTAGCTGTGCTCAGGAACAGAATTTACACCGGCAGACACCACTGAGACCTGACCCCACCCATCCCTGCCTCACTCCTCACAAGCTCGTCTGTCTTTCGAACCAGACCTGGGCAAATTATTTCCTAGAGTATCCAAGAGTACATCATCATCATCATCATCATCATCACAATTTGAGTCCACATAGTCACTTCTATCCAAGACCTCCCTTTTTCCTGGTTTTAGAATCATGATTCCTGCCTTTATGTTTTGTCCTGGTCACATACCTGAACTCTATGTGTTTACAACAACAAAGTGTTTAACCAGGAAAATCAGTAAAGAACAAAAAAAAATCCTAAAACTGTTTTAGTGTATGAGGTGCTGAAACTCCATGAAAGGGTTGCTTGCTAATACAAATCTAGTTCAATTCATATTCCTTAAAGAAATATCATTGTTTTTAATAACTATATTGCCCAGCACCACTGGCTTTTGACTTCATGAAGGGTTGGGAGTGGAAGCAAGAATCTCTGTTGTTCAGTCCTGCTAACACTAAGAAGTTTTATGTCTTAACCCTTATTCCGTAACTTGGGAGCACAGATGAGACATTTATGTCGGTCTCTTATGTTTTTTGGGACTTCTGGAGGTTTGCTTTTGTCTGGTTGTTTTCAAAGGGAATGCAGTACGGGTTGCAATGAAGTGAAGCGCTGCTAGCTTGTTTAAAAGGTGTTTCTATTTATAAATGGTTGTTACGTGGTTATTCTTTGTTTAATCTGAGCCTTAAACATGCAATGACAAGTATTAGAAGATGTTAAGATGTTACTTAACTGGCAGTACATCGTGTCCTTAGGAGAAGCAGCTTCCTTCATGCCATATCAATGCATTTTCAGCAAAAGTTTGTCCAAATAAATGCGTGGTGGATCACAATCATAACCCCATAATGACCACAGTCACTGCTGAGTCCACATTGTTTTGCCATCTATCTGCCCTGATGAGTCTAGTCGGCCTCTCTCAGCTCACATCTCTATCAGAACTCTGGTGTTTATGTTTTTCACATGCAACTTTCAGCCATTTTACTGGACACTTTAGTTTCTGTGTGTGTGTGTGTGTGTGCCCGCGCGTGTGTGTTTTCGATCCTGATTACATCCGCGCGCTCTGTCCCACTTCCTCACCACCAGTCGTGTGGGCAGCAGTGAGCAGTTGAGCGTCAGCCCCAGAGTCAGAGATCAGAGTGAGGCTCCAATCAGTCCCACTACCACCACTGTTGATGCTGCAGGCCAGAGAGAGGGCAACGGGCTCACCAGCTGCCACACAGATCCAGCCAGCCAAGGCCAGAACCCAGGCCCCTGGGCGACAGTCAGCCACTGTGTGTCATTTCAACCCTCACGCTCCCACGGGGCTGCTGGAGAGAGAGGGACGCAGCGAGGGAGGGGAGGGAGGCGGCGGAGAGAGAAAAAGAGCACCCAGAGGCCGAGGGATCTTTTTGTGACATGTGAACAATGATCCGTGTGTCTGAAAGCCTTACTGCTGCTGGCTGGATGTTTGCTATTAGCACCATCAGGTCAGAACCTGCAAATTAACATTATGAAGGTAAAGAGAAATAGACAAAGAGCAGCAGGAAAAGGAGGTAGGATTAGAGAAATATCTATCTCAGCCCTTATTGATCAAATTCCAATTTTCATTTATTTTGCTGGGGTATCAAACCATTATTTGCACGCAGCATAAAATAACACCTGTATGACGCTGCTTTTGTGTTTGCATCAATGCTTCAGTTATTCTTTACATCTGCTTCTGTTAGAATGTTTCCATTTCAGCCACACATTCAATATCCTCCATCCTAGCAGGCTATGCATATCTTCGTGTCTGTTTCTTATAACTTCAGTTCTTTTGTCATCAGATGTAACCATGATGTTGCCTGTGCCAATAAATCAAAGGGATTCACAGCTCATGACCTCTGACTTCCCTGCAGATTTTTCACTGTGTGCTTTCTGGTCTTCTCCAAGAATTTGTTTTTTGCGTAAAATCAGCCAGAAGACAGAGCTGTTGTTCAACGAGGCTTCGTAAGACGGCTCGCTCTATGTTTGTGGCAAGTGTTCTGAAGAATATGTGAAAGATAAAAACAGCTCGCAGTCATCTGAGCCAGCCTTGTGACTGGTGTGGGCAGTTTATGATGTGGTGTACCATTAAAGAAGCCCTTGTCCGCCCGGTTTTGTCAGCGTTTGTTTGGAATGCTGTTTCAAATGTGCAGCGTCAGACATTTGTACTTATTTCTAAGGTGTAAATAATGAAGCTTTGCTGGACAAATAGTTCTAAATTCACTCGTGTTTGTGATGATGCCATGGTTACAGACCAAGCAAAGTTCAAAATACGCTTATTTCTATGGATACCATTGAGCACCTTCTTGTTCTTGTTCTCCTTCAATGCTGTTGAATTTGACACTATTTTCATTAGATCAGGAATACTTTGTCCTGCACAGAGTTTCAAAAAGACGAGAAAGATTAGAAAAGATAGAAAATACATTCATAAAAGTGGACCTGCATTCAAATACACTATTAAACACATCACAACTGAGCCTCATCTAAACTATAAAGTAGATGAACTAATTTTTTCTTTATGTTTCACATCTTCATTCTCATTTATCATTTGTACTTCTGACAATTTTCCAGCAACAATTCATAACTCATCAGCACTTTGTTCGTATTTTTTGAGGCCTTAATCCAAAAAGTTGCTCAAGAAGGATTCCAGCTGTGAAAGATGAAACGGTGATTAGTCGGTCGTTTTGAAACTTTCCTTGTGTGGCTTTGTGCTGACTGTTGGCACAATCTCAAAACGCTGGTGTGGTGCCTCCTCCCTGATCAAACCCGACTGCAGTCAAAGTCGCAGACGCGGTCACGCGGCCACAGCAGGTAACCAGGACGGAGGCACCAATTAGAGGCGACCTTCCCATCGACTTTTGAAGGCGAGGGGAGCAGCGCTCTGCAGGGGTGGCCCTCCCACCTCAAGACCCACCCACTTTACCAACTGTGCCCCCCGGCCCCTGGCAACCCTACTGACCTTCGACCTCTCCCCACCGCCTGGTGAGGAAGAGGTCGAAGGTGTAATAAGGTAGGGTTATCATCAGTATTTACTGGTGACTTCATCTCTCTCCATGGAGCAGTGGCAGGGAGTGGTGCCTCTCCCTCTGTCTTTCCAGCAGAGCATAAAGGGCAGAGGTGGAAAAAAAAGTTATTTTAAAGTTAAGAATATTACACTTTTTTCCAGGATTTTAAAGCTGATATTTAGCAGCTGATAGTTCACGTGTCAATACAGCATCTATTATTGACCTCTATAATAGAGACTTCAAAGAGACACTGAAGATACTGTATCTGCAGAATTCAGGGATATTAGTGCTCTAAAGGCAACATCGCTCTTGGGGCTGTCCCAGGCAACATTTTTATCAAGTTTAACACAATAATAGTAAAAAACACGACAGAGATCTCTGAGATTAATCAGCAACAACACAATATGACGCAATAAGAGGTCACAGCTTTAGGTGGCCCACATCAGCAAGTCATCTGAGCATTACAGAGTCGGGATGAGGGGAAAAAGAAATGAAAGGCAAAAGCCAAAAAATCAAAACATCTAGAGGTGGACTGCAGGATGATACTGAACAATATGTCTATAGGCGGCCAATTTATCAAATAGTGACAGCCAGTTTCAGAGACCAGAGACATTCAGCATGAGGATTTTGAGGGTGTCAGGCAATTACAAACTAGCCAATCAAAGAATGGAATGAAATGAATTCACTGACCAACACAACACTCAAAACACATCATTGAATAAAGTTTAAATGATAAACAGGGTTATGGCCAATGCTTGTTTCTGGTTTTGCTGTGTTTACATTGTTCTTAATCTCTATAAACAGACTCAGCACGTATCAGCATATGACAGCAGAATCTGCAGGCAAGGGACAAGATTTTGGGAGCGTTCTGGTTTTCGTTTGTAGCCCGAGTAGTATTTACCAATCACATATGAGCAGGCTTTGTTTGCACGCAAGTAAACGATCCACGTGGAGAGCAAAAGAGGCAGAAGGCGCTGGCTATTGTTTTTTATTTATCTGCATTCATACTCCTGGTATGAACACCTGGAGCCTGGTTCTGCTCGATGTTTCTGCATGTTAGAAGTTTGTCCTCACCACTGTCGTCAAGTGCTCGCTCATGCAAAGTGTCCGTAGAAAACTGAGATAATCTGAGCTGGACTCACAGGTTCATTGGGAAAAAAAACAAAAAGCAGCAGCAGTCACTGCTCTGCTGCAGGATTTACCTCAAGCGGGTGTCACTGTTTGCACTTCACGATGAGGGAAAAGTGTTCAGGTTTTACCCATGCCGCCTCCACCTCATCTCCCAACACCTTTGTCACCTTGCGTTTACGAACCATATGAGATAGACAGCCCCCGCTCCACCCACGCAGCAACAAACAGCCACGCGGCCGCCACCACCCTTCATTAATTCTTATTAACAACATCAGGGGGAGGGAAAGGCATCGGCTGCGACATCTGCTAAGAGCGGGACTCCTCGTCTCTCGCTGACTGATTCAGTGGAACAATCAACACCGCGTGGTGGTGAGGGGAGCGTTAGCATGTCGTAAGCCCTTTTGACAGGCCCGCGCTTCATCGTGCCCTTACACATTGTGACAGTTGTACCATGCGCCTATAAAGATGGCATCTGATTGTCTATTGCAATTACACGAGTGTGTGAGCAAGGATGCAGCTATGACGGACACGGGGGGGGGGGCATGTGTTGTTCACAACATGTTCTTGCTGTAAAGTTATTCCTGTAGACACAAGGAAGAGAAGGAAATACTCATCATGTCCGCTGTATAACTTTATGGCTTTATATCTAAGAAATGTGAATAAATGAGTGTATCTCATGAGCAAATACACATGATTCTTTGTCAGTTTTTTTTTTTTCTGATGCAATTTGCGCAAGTTTAACACATGTAATGGTGATATGTAGACAGAACAGTCAGCTACTGTTGAACTGGGTGATTCGAAATGTGTGTCCGATGTTGTCAAAGCTATTTCCCTTCACTCATATCTACCTCTGCGATAAGGGGTCACGCCGCACCTGCTGCAGCTACGAAGGTACCACGTGGGGACCCAAGCTACAGCAAGTCTGGATGCCAGTGGAGATCGCTGAGAGTCAAAATAACACGCAGCATGTTTAACACGCAGCTAGCGAAGCCTTTTACTCTGCAAACCCTACACTCACCATGATCACAGTTCCCCATCACAGGCCTGGTCATGTACGACACAGCCATACAGTGTTAGAGTGAAATAAAGTTTGTCTGAACCGTTGGCTTGTTTACAACCTGTCTGGTTGGTCGGTAGTTCGATCCTCAGCTCTTTAATTCTGCATGTCAAAGCATCCTTGTGCAAGATACTGAACATCAAATTGCTTCTTATCTTAAATATGGCATTGATTGTAAAGTGCTTCAAGTGGTCGTTAGACTACAGATTTGCTATATAAACGTCGTCTTTTTACCTCGTGTTTCTGTGTCGGACTTGTCTTAACAATGTTTCCATGTTTGCCGCTTTCAGCAATTAACATGCATTAATTGTTATTTATGACAACAGTGATAGATTGATAGATTTGATGGCCAAAGCAAAGAAAATATGACTCAAGTTGCAATAAAACAGAATCACCCTTTAACATTTTGCAAATACAGATGCATGTACACTCTGATCTTCTCTTTCGTCACCATCTGTGGAAGAGTACATCATTATCTTAACAACTGAATCAGACATCTGTTTGATTGCTTACCTCAGAGGGTTTTATATCACTACTGTGAATCTACAAATACCAGTTTACCATATGTATGCATTTCTGCCAGCCGAACTTCACGAGTTGTTTTTATGCTCTCTATCTCCTGCAAGACACAGCCTCACCTTGGATTGCATAAGGATCCCAGGTGTGCAGCGAGATCAGAGTTTTACGAGACGCAACCACTCAGCTCATCAATCAGAGAGATGGGTGGCTGATTCGGCACGTTGGTGCTAAAGTACATATGTGTGACCCGGGGCAAGGAGATTGCACAAGATTGCACCTTAAGTCTCTCCTTCGCTCTCTCTTTCTCACACACACACACACACAGATAACTGTTGTTGAATTAGACGCCTCGATCGCTCCTCACCCCTTCTGCTGATCTACCTCAGCTGCAGCTTCCTCGCATTTTTCTGTGTGTGTGTGTGTGTGTGTGTGTGTGTGTGTGTGTGTGTGTGTGTGGCCATGCACCCATTCATGGGGTTATGGTTTTGGCCTGAGGGTAAGAGGTGAATTAAGGGTGAGGGAGGCAAAAAAAAAACAAAAAAAAAAAGCGAAGGAGAGGGTCGACCCACTCATCTGAACGAGTTCAGAAAACCGGCCTGTAGCAGTAGTTAAAAAATGTGAAAAATATTCTCCCTCGCACACTTCCACAAAATTGAACAATTTTTAACTCTCCTATTAAAATGATTCCCGGCTATAGTACACTTAGCCTCGGTTGAGTCAAGGACTTCTCATTTGCCATGCCGTCACATTGTGTGGCCCTGTCACAATCCTCATCCCTTTATTCAAATGTTCCACAAATTAGCCATACATTTATCCCCCCCTCCTGCTCCATCCACCCCACAGGTCATGCCACTTAACTTCAGCCTGCCCCCCTGCTGTAATAGGTTCTGATAGGAAGCCTCCAGGGAAGTTGACTTCTCACTGAGAAGTGATACTAAAAGTAATTGCAGCTGAAACCCTGTGACAGGAGGGTGTACTTTGAAAAAAAAAAATGGAGAGTGCAGCAGAGGGGAGGATGGCATTTGAAATAAGCATAGAGGATATTTGGAGGGGCGAGGGGTGAGGGTGGGGGCGAGGAGCAAATAGACAGACTCCTGGGTGGGCAGAGAGCAGAGAGCACTGCCCTCAGCCATTTACTGTAATTTGACCTCCATGGGAAAAAAAAGCAACAGTCTCCTAATTTGCATATTTCTCATCTGCATACGTCACCAGGATGGAGATTTCTTTTTTTTACTCTCCATCTTTTTTTATTATAACAGTTTGGTTTTAATTTGAGATGACTAATTTATTTAAACCTGGAGTTAAATGCCGGGTACTTTCTCTTTTTAACGCATCTCATTTCCCTAATGATTAAAAAAACAGGGGGCTGATGACAATGTAATGGAACATAAACAAGGTTTCATATCATTAACTTTGAATATGAGTTGTTAACTTAATGACCCCCACTCCCTTTATTATTCTTGTGTGAAAACCAGCTAGTTATTTTTAATGAGGACGTGGATGTGGTGCCTGGTGGTTATGGCTGACACAGAGGAATGCCGTGCAGAATGACCTGGCACAATGCTTTCACCATAAAAACAAAGGATTTTATTCAAAAGAGAGAGGAGAGTCCATCTGCAGACAATTTAAGACAAAGCGCTTAAGTTCCAGTAATTTAAATGTAAACTCCCCCTCAAGAATCCCCGGGTCCCCCTGGGCAGGGATTAATCAACCACACAGATAAAAAGTGTTTCTCTTAACTGCTGTGAGCTCCTCTGTTTCCATTTTAAAGATTACTCACCACGATTTGTCGAATTTCTTTCAAACTTTTGGACCATCTTTTCTTGAAACTGCCAACTATGATGCAACATCCCTACCCCACGTCTTCCCTGTTTATTTGTTGTTTTTTTTTAAACACGATTCACCCATTTTTCACTCAAATTGAAAATGTGCGCAGGTATGTTCAGGATAAATGTGAAGTGGCCGTGATCAGCGCATCGCACAGCATGGCCATGTGTTTTTAGCTGTTCCAAACATCCGCGCCATGATGAAGATGAGGGACAATAATCATTCAAATATGCAGATAATTACTGGAGCACACTTTCTTTGCTGGCAGGTATTCCAATTTTGCACTCGTTTGTACAAACAGTAAGTGATGGAAATGGTCGTGTAAAGGATTGAAAAGAGAGCAGAGAGCTTGAGGAAGAAGCTCAAACCCTGCTTACCTGCTCATCTCTGCGCGCCTGACCAACTGCTGCACTGAATTAGCTCGACTGATTGTGGGTTTTGGAGAGTGATATAGTGATATATATAGAGAGTGATATTCCTCGTCCTAATCTGATATTTTCTGTCGCTCTTCTCTCTCTCTCTAACACAACAGAAGCGCATTAAAGATCAATACACGGTTTTACTGTCTTCCATTTAAAATCCAATCGACTTCACACTTGGCTGGTGTATTGCTGAGGACCAAAGGAAGAGCAGCGTCAACTGTGAGCGCTTGAGATCTGCGGGACATGTGTATTAGGGTTGCGTTACGACCACCAGATGCACAAACTGTGTTGTGCACTAACAGAGGAAACATTTCTGAGGGAGCTACTGACTATATTCAAGAGCAGATGAAGAAAAAGACACCAAAGATGTGTGACAGTTTAAGCCAGAATGACTGATGGGACAGCCAGTCAACTGTTCTTTAATTGATTAATCTTAAAGGGACATGATTATGAACCAGAAACATACATTTTTTCTTCTCTCTTCTCTCTCTCTCTGTGTGTGTGTGTGTGTGTGTGTGTGTGTGTGTGTGTGTGTGTGTGTGTGTGTGTTAGAAGGGTGGCTTCACTGCTGACTGGTTATCTACTGGACTGAGGGCATAAAGCCACAATCTGGCACAGACGGTCCCCTACCAACACACACACACGCATGCACGCACACACGCACTCCCACACATACACACACACACACACACACACACACTGAAGCAGACATGCCAACCGTGCTCCTGACCAAGAGTCTGCTCAAATGGCTGCTTCCTTGTTCTCATTTAGTCCCACACACACAAACAGACAGTACATAGAGACGCGCGCATGACGCCGCACAGAAAAACTGGGCCGGACCATTATGACTGGGGGAGAGGAAGGGAGAGACGGGTGAGACATGCAGGAGGAGGAGGATGAAGAGGCAGCACTGAACCAACTGGTCTCCTGTATTCACATCAATGAACTCATTGAATAATGTCACAGACATATTAAGTATTCCTTTACAATAAATATTCAATACACATTGAGAAGAAATCACTGTGATAGTCTCATAATTTGAATCTTTGCATTTTTCACATCGTAGCCGTGGAATGATTTGCATTTATTAGTCAATTACAATGAAATGCTAAAATGGGAACCTATGCAAACTAGAGACTTGTGAGCAAGTCAAACACAATTTTCTCATTACGCCCATAATCCTCTGTTTCACTTTCATAGGATAGATAGATAGATAGATAGATAGATAGATAGATAGATAGATAGATAGATAGATAGATAGATAGATAGATAGATAGATAGATAGATAGATAGATAGATACATGCATCTTTAAAGTACATAATACCATTAGGTAGAGTGATATTTGGATGAATAAACAGTGTCACATCACAATATTGTGACAACCTGATAAGGAAGGATTCGCTTATAGGCAGTTCCTGAATCACTCTGAATCAAGAAATATATAGTAGATAGTTTGTGTTGTTTTATATTCTGCTCTGAAAAACACGGTGTCTTTGTGTTTCCTCTCTGACAAGGCTCAAATATAGTAATCCAAAGCAAAAACCTGATAAATTTCACCAGAGATATGCAAACCCCAACACTCATTAAGAACTCAAACGAGCTCAGCAACATAAATCACTAGAAAATGATTCACATTTTTTTCTTTAAAAAAAAAATCAGGTCAAATGTTGCACTGCAAGTTCAATAACCTTTAGTTTCAGGGTAGGCCAAGCGTTTTGAGCACACGGGCATGCATGTGTGTGTGTGTTGAACAGTGACAGGCATGGATAAGCAGAAGACAAACAGATCGCTCAAAGGTTAAAGGCAAGCTAATTCTCCAATTTGCAGGGCGTGGGCTGTTGAGGGCCGCTTTTATTTTCACTGTCCCATGAAATGAATTACAGCCTCTCCATACAATACAATAGCCAGTGGGCCTTGCCGTCTAAGCGAAGGGCCAGGGGCCTCGATTCACACCCTCGACTGGCACTTGGGTGCCAGCCTCTGAAAAGAAGACAGCCAGTGAGCAGCATGGTAGTTGGATTAAATAAATATAACTGATTAAGCTCAGGAGTATGCCCAAAAAAACAGTTAAGCTCCTTTCCACAGATACTGACCCAGAGGGACAGCGTGTTTTAGCACAGCGTTACTAGCATTTGATCTTGAGGGATGACCAGAAAACACTCCTTATTCAGACTAAATTTAACAGCACATGACAAACAGCTGATCACTGCCCTCTTTGAAAAGCAGCCGCAAATGAAGGCGGTGTGAAATCGACATTTGGACAGGAAAACACAAAGTCATCTCTGTATCTCCTGATCCTCTAATGTTGTGCTGCTGAGGTTTACACACACACACACACACACACAGTGTGCTATCTATCCATCTCAAAAGATGCCTCGCATTTCACAAACTTTGACCCATCCAAAACCACCAGTTTTTGAAGTGAAATCCTGAGGGTACAAACACACGGTCACACACACTGCCTGCCCCAGGGGTGAAGGTGGGAGGGTGAGTTGGCAATGAAAGATGCTGTTGATGCGGCGGAGGGAGGGGCGAGGGGATAAAGGATGTGGGCCACTGATGGAGTGCCGATAGGCTCTACAATAGACTCCAGTGTGTGGCATTTAGCTTCAGGATGAGCCTTGCACATGCAAACCGACACAGAAACGCACACAAATGCATATATATATTCAAAATGTTCTCTGTTTTTAAAATGCATAAACTACATACAGTACGACTATTATAATATATATACAGGGATTTACTGTATATGTCCACACGCTCAGGTCATAGCCAGAGGGAGGGAAACTTTGCCTTCATTACGGCGCCGGCGGACTCCCCTTGTGACTTTCACAGCTGTCATGCTCCCCTTTACAGCCTTCATTCATCCTCTGACCTCAGGGGAAGAGCATGTGATGACGCCTCACACACAAACGCACACGCACACACACACACACACACAAACACATACGTGGATAATGTACACAGATGCATAGATACAAGGGAAAAGTTAAGACACTTGCCAATTTCTGACATGGTGTTAATGTGGAGTGTTATTCATCATTTCACACTGTGTTCTGCCGCTGCAATGCCAATTATATGGACTGTTATCAAGTAGGTGTTCTATGTTAGGGCTTATTATATCATGCCTCTAATTATATTGTTGTTTCAGGGCTAATAAGTCTAGTTTGAAAAGTAAATTTGATCGGGAAACTGTTCCCCCTCTCAATAATCTGCCTGTTACAATGTCAATAATACAAATTAGATTCATTTCTGATGTGACTAAATCAGTCATGTGTGACTGATATGTTTTAGTCACTGCAAATAAAGGGGCTGCGTTCAGCAGAGGGGAGGATTTCATACAATTAAATGAGCCTCAGAAGCTTTCAGCACCACAACATTCTTCATCACGGCACAAAAAGGAGATAATGTCACCTTTCCACAAGGCTTTTATTTAAAAAGAGTCCCCTCCGCGGCTAATGTGACACCACAGTCTTCGCTGCTTCAGTGGTGAGTGTGACACAACAGGAAGACTAAAATGAAAATGTCCCCTCTCTCTACAGCAGCTGTATAGAACAGTTGAGTAGCTTATTTGATTTTTTTTTTTTTTTTTATCTCTGTAGCCAGGAGTGTTATGCACCCTGCCACTTGGCTTTTGTGCTTTTTATAGGTGACACAGTGTGATAGACCCTGCCCGCAAACCCTCCATTACAATCATATTGGTCTTCTCTCAACTGTGTTCCTATGGGGCACCGTCACTGCCAAGACTGGCTGAAGTTTAGTCAAAGACATTAGGAGAGCACCTCCAGGGACAAACATCAGCAGAGAGCAGAGGAGAAGAAGAAGAGCTGAATGATGAAGGTGCCTTAAAGCTGGGATCCGTAACTTTCGGCACGTTCAAAGATGACAGGGCGTCTAGTGTGGCGTTTGTGAAGCTGTTTCAACATGTTGTTGTTAGTGTGCAACGGAAAATACGACCAGGTCATATCAGCGCAGCAGTGGATGCAATGTGGACAGTATGGACACCGTCCACCAATCAAGTTCCAACTGCTTTAATGCTAGTTGATTCACATGAAAGCATGAATTACTCATGATGTTCAATGGAGCCTCTGGTCCGGTGTACGCTGCTTTGATAGGAGGCCGAGGTTCAGACAGAGGAAACGCTCATTTTGTGTTTCTCGTTTTCATTGTGATTGATCATTGCGTATTTTTAGCCATTTTGCAGCATCAGTATCTCTTTTAGTGGTGTTTTATCTGTTTTCTGCTTTTGTAGTGTTTTGTCTGCAACACTATCCAGGACTCCCTAGCAAGAAGCTTTCCAGCCTCAGTGGGGCTTAAATAAAGGTGCAATTAAGGTTAAATATATAAAAAATAAATAAATAAAATGCCTACCAGGAGAAAGCCACGAGGATTCATCCTCTGGGGACCATGAATGTCTGCTCCAGATTTCACAGAGATCCATCCTAATGAGATATTTCAGACCAACATGGCTAAAAATCTTAAATTAAGGTCAACTTACTAACTTTTCCAGGGTTCTCCAGAGACATCTCATAGTCTTCATCAGTGGGTGGAGTTTGCTCAGTTGTCATGATCATACTTTAGTTGACATATATATAGCATATCTGGTTAGTATGATACACATATGTCATAGGCGTTCCTCTTAGGCATAATGAGCAGTAAAAAAGTCCACTTTAACTCTGCTCAAGTGACCAGAAAGACCCCACATATTATCGAAGGAGAGCTGGTGCAACTGGACTTGGTTGCAGAAACCTGAAAACATTTTGCCTGTCATCCAAGAGGCGAACAGCTGCCCTGGATTCAACCCTCCTCGGACGACCATGACACCCCTCCTCATATCCTTTCATGAAAGACGTAACGAGAAACGCTTTTTCAAAACCACAGCCCCTGTGTCATTTTCAACCCACTTTTCCAGCCTGAAGAAGCTCAGCATGTAAGAACAATCACACGCCCACGCTCATGCAAACAAAGTAGAGTGACAGTATCTCCCTCAAGCAGGAGTGCTGCCATCTCTCGCCGTGGTGGTCATCAGCGCTAAACTCCTGTCAGGTCCCATCTTACACCCTAACGCACAAACACACACACTGGTCCGTCTCAGGGCAGGACGGGCTCCCCAAAGGGCTCAACATGTTGTCACACACACCAGGGGAGCAGTGTTGTTGTTGGCAGTCCCCACCTCCTCACTATTGTCCGTGTCACCTCACACACTGAAAACCTGCTGTGGCTATTAGTGTGCCAGCATGGCAGGGACACTCCGGGCCCAGGAGGACGTCACCCTGGCACAAAACTTGGCAGCCATCTTTCATTTATTTATTTATTTGCTTCTGATAAGAATAAGTGAGCAGCTCTTTCTCCCTGCTTAGTTTGCGGGCAGTGCCCTGTGGTGCTAAAAATAGAGTCAAAGAGACAAAATTGAACAAAACCGCTTTTGTGCAAATGAGTTTTTGAGCTAGGCACGTAACAGATGCCATGCCATTTTAATCTAAACTTGGAAGTTTCCTAGAAAGAATTATGCAATCATGTACTAATTATAGCGAAAAGAAGAAATATCTGTGTGAAGAGTTTAAAACCAAAGTAAATGTTAATTCATGATTCCATTACAGTATTATTGTTAAAATAATCTTCCATGCAGGTTAATTGCCTGCCAGCTAGCCTCTGTTTCAGTAAATAATTCACTTTATTTTTTGAAAAGATCACAGTAAGGGACTGCACAAAAAAAAGTTTTTTCAAATAAATTCTTCAAAAAGTCACATAAAAAATTGCTTTTGTCAAGACCACAGGTAACAAATTTGGCAATCGATGGCTACGTGAAAATAATTGTTCCATCAGCACATTAAGGTTTAATGAGGTCATCTTAAATTCTTAATGCTTTTTTCATTGTCAACATAAATATGAACCATTTGTCGGGGATGGTGCGACCGTGGCAAGAGCTCTGACTCGGAGAAGCTGTTTTTTATGATTTTTAATCATCTCTGTCTTCAAGTTGATTTGGTGAGTGATGTCTCCCTTCATGTTGCTGCACTACTCACAAACTAAATGTTTACAGTTTTTCACGCTAACTACATGATCTAATTTTGACTAAATGGACAGCTTCATCCTCGGGGCTTTCAATCATGCCCCCTTTTTGCGCGTTCAACAGTTGTTTCAGATCTCACTTTTCACACAGGCTAATTTCCTGTTATGTAAATGTTCACTGAGGAAACATTTGATGTTTTGTTTAATGCCATTTTTGATCATGCGCCTGACATTCACAGCTGTCTTACAACTGGGACAAGAGGAGGTTAAAAAAAAAAAATCTTGGTGGAAATGCCTTTCCACTCAAACATGGTACATCTCTCCCAGGTGACTGCTTAGCACTGGCAGTAATTGAAAACTTGCCCCTGGCCCTGTGTGTGTGTGTGTGTGTGTGTGTGTGTGTGTGTGTGTGTGTGTGTGAATGAGCACGTAGGGTGTGTACATGTATATGTGTGTAACAGTTTTTTTCTATGTCTGAGCATGTGCATCTGCTAGTATCAGCATGTATGTGCATGCATGTGTGTGTTTCTTGGTGTTGGAACAGTGTGTGTGTCTGTGTGTGTGTGTCTGTGTGTTTGTGTACAAAGCCTAGCCCCGCCACAGGTTCACACTAATAAGTCCACCTTTCCTACTTTTTATGTTGTTGGGAGTTGAACCATTTTTCCCAAAAGGAGGATGAATTAATAACATTTTTTTAATACCACCCTCCCTTCCCCCCTCTTTTTTGCTCTTCCACAACGAGGGGCCAAATCTCTTCAGCATTTCCAGCCCTGTGAGCTAATTTGACAGCTCACGGGGGTGACGCTGATTCCACTTCGCAGAGACAGGTACCCTAGGGCTAGCCAGCTGGATCGCAGCGGATGCTTACAGATTTGGCTTTAGCTTCATGCTGGGTGTCATCTGTCTCTTTGGTCTGGCGCGGGATAATTTTTGTGTATGCGTGCATGTGTGTGTGTGTGTGCATGTGTGTCCGCCCTGACATCATGTGCCTGAGCAGTTTGTGCCTGGCAGGCCTTGTCTGTCCAGGTTGGCCATCAAACACAGCCAGCATGGCCCTAATCTGACGAGGCACTGCTCCAAACATGCCACAGCAGCCTGGAAAGTGTGTGTGTGTGTTTGTGTGTGTGTGTGAGTTTATGTGCATGTGTGCGTGACCCCCAGGGCAGACCCCCTTTTTCCTACTCCTTTCCTTTCTCCTCTGCTCTGTCCCACGTCGAATATCACCGAACACACACACTCACACACACACAAACTGAAGAAAAACTTCAAAAAGCATCAAGTTGAGCTCAGTCGACGCCTCCCCTCCACCTCACAGTCTCAACTCCTCCTCTGCTCAAGTGTGTGTGTGCATGCATGTCCGTGTGTGTGTGTTTGAAATGCTGCAGCCAGGAGACGCCACAAACAGAGAGATCTCCTCGTCCAGCGCTCCCTCCACCCCAACATCTGTCACTTTGATTGCGGGCACTTTGCAGGACGCTCGGCCTCAACAGGTCTGGAGCCTCCCCCAGCCTGTTGCCCTCAGTCGACTTGGACACTGCCTCCTGCAGGAAGAGGCGATCCCTCCCCTCGCTGGGACGGGAGAGGACAGGGGGACAGCCCCCCATGGGAGAAATGACAGTGCTGTTCCCGTTAATCTCCGGGACGAGCCCCGAAATGGCGGCAGGGGCCCGCCGCGAACGCTAATCGTGGCCGACACACTGGTCTCCCCATACACACACACACACACACACACACACACACACACACACACTTCCAGTCCAGTGCCGATCTCAAGCTCAGAGGAAAGGGGCCAGTTCACCGTCATCGCAAGATGAGCCTGACAAGGTTTCATTCTGTTTTGCTGCGAAAGAGAAAAAAAAAATCCTTTGCTTCCCTGAAAAGCGCAGGATGATGAGTACATATGTTGATTTTCAGGCTGTGAGCCATGTACCGCCACTGTGTCTTCCCATCAGGCCTTGGGACAGAGTGACAGCGGGATAGTGTCACGCTACACAGTGACTTCTGAAGTGCCACTACTGAATGGCCTTGAGTGTGTTTATTTGGATCTTTACCGTCTTGTTGAAATCCATTCTACTTTTCTTTTTTTAACAGTCTACCTTTTATTGTATTTTGTACGGTGGTCGACAAGGCCAAGTGCGCTGCTTCCTCCGACGCCACCTCTCCACCCCTGTGCTTTGGAGCATCTTGCCTCCAGCAGGCAGAGGGACAGGAAAGTGGACCAGCGACCCTCTTGCAGCGCAGGGACAGACAGAGAGACAGAGAATGAGACGAGAAACTGGACATAGAGAGAGAGAGAGGAGAGAGGTAGGTGGGTTGCTGGGCAGCAGGTCCTCTCCTACCACCCCCACCTCCCCTCCAGCCCAGAGGCCTTGGCATCCAGTGAGTAACACCCCCCTCCTTCCCTTCCCTTTCCCCCCTTGCATCAGCACCCCCCACCTGTTCAGAGCCGCGGTGTAGTGAGTGGCGTTCAGCGCGCTGTGAACACAAAGCAGCGGCCCCGCGGCCCTCCGCCTGGACCTCAGTGTCAAGACCCAGCCGAGCTGAGAGAGAGAGAGGCAGAAAAAACATGAGAGAGGGAGAGAGAGAGGGGATGGAGAGCAGCAAAATGCAGAATAATTATACCCACTGGGTAATGCGAGCACAGTTACAGGGGCGGTGTGGTCGGGAGCAGAGAGACACGGAGGCAGGAGCGTCACCGGGGCGAGCTCGCAGGGCCAGTGGGCATGTTTGGTAAACCACACTCACAGACCTCCCACTGCACTGCTGAAGCACCGTTTGTGGAAGTGCTGCAGGAGATCATCTGGATGCTGGCGAGCACATACGCACAGGGGGTGAAACACTGCTGCTTTGGTCCTGCACTCTGTGCACTGATCACATGTGGACGTGTAATAAAAAGATGGGGGAGAGAGACTGTTTCTTATGTGACAAGATACAGAATAGACGCACCTGGTGACAGAGTTTGTTCAGGCACACAGCTCACAATAACGATGCATGAAAAAATCTTCAGTTGACTGATTTCAGTACACATCAAAGAGGCTGTAGGAACATGCATATTTATTATGCTTACATACAGTAAGTGATTCAATATGTTTATTGAACATATTGTTAAAAACTTGGATTCGTGATTCAGCTTTATTCATATTTTCCAAACAAGCCAACACCAAACAGTTAAATGGTATAACCTAAAATCTATTAGAAATACTACATGACATGTTTTAAATGATGTTAATACTGTCATTCTCTTTAATAAACTAATGAACTAATGTGTTAAACTGATGCTGAGCTTTAAACCTTAAATAACTAAACAGAATTTAAGTCTGAACAGAATTAAAATGATCTTATCTAATGTAGACAGCGAGTGAAAGGCATGACTGAATTAGGCGACATTTACCATATAAGTTTCTAACTTTTAACTTTGAACATAGCCTTTCTTTTTCTGTGACAATTTTGGAGAGTGTCCCAGAAAAGGCTTTGTGTGCTAGGCAGGGGTGTCAAAATGAAAAGCAGAATTCACTTAATAGACCTGTGGGACAGAAATACAGAGAAACACATGACGTGCTCGCATGCAACGAGCTCTCGCATGCAAACTGCAGCCGAACATGAGGACGCTCGCAGATATTGATGCAGAAGGACAGATTATTTCCTCGTTATGTTGATGTTGGCTTGGCCCTCCAAATTCTTTGGTACTGTGGAAAACGAAACTTTGGATAGATTTTTAGAGCGTTGGAGGTTTGAGCCTCTTTTTCTCCCTTTTCAACATCCCAACTATGTAAAGTCTTTGAAACACAGTATTTCCAACCTCAAGTTATGTGTGAAAAATCTAGTTTGAACTGCTTTTTAAATTTGTGAAATTTAAAAAAAAAATAGATGCTTTAAAACATTTGGTAGAGAAGTTCTGAATATGACTCCAAATGAAAACCATTGTGCTAAAAATGGAACATCAGTTCATTTATTAAAGAATACCAATTAAAGCATCTGTTATTACCGGCGTACAAGGTTTATTCTTTTTTAAATGATTTATAGTTATTTGCAAATATGCAATCTGTTATTACATAGTTTTAATGCTCTACAAAATAAATAATATACGTCAAGTATAAAATAATGCATCAGATGATTTTAATATATCCTTTTTAATTTTTTAGGATTGTTAACCATGAGTTAGATTTTTATGTGTCGCTGCTATGCTTTAAATATGGTAATGAATGCTGCAGTGAAATAGCCCTTCCACCATTCTCAGCGTTGATCTTCATGCTTTTAATTTCACCCTGCAGAGTCATAAATAAACAAAACAACAGGACGCACATTCCTGTCACGGAGGCCTTTGCTGGATCTGACATGTTCTGTTGTCGGAGATCCTCTCGTGCTTCTGCAGACAAACACGAGGCTGCAGCGAAGGGCTTGTTTTTTTGTCCCTCGGCTGTTGATCAATCACTTAATCTCTTTAATAGGCCCAAATCAAAACTAATGGTGCATCTAATAAGTGTTTAACTAAACACTGTGGACAGTGGCGGACTTAAGTGGTGCCTTAATGATTTTCTCTTAACTGAGCATGACAGTCTTAATGAATTTAGGGCTCACAAACAAACTTTTGACAACTAATATGCAACATTTGCCCCAAACAATGCCTCTTCTCACTCTGACTGAATATCTGCATGTACTTTGCTCTTGCCACAAGTGCTGTGTTTATTAATACATTTATGCCAATCTATTTGCATTTCATAAAGTGTAATAAAAGCATTTGCTAATCCAAGATAATTCGGTCACAAGGGTCTTTGCCAACCCTGGATTATAAAAATTAGTGTGAGAGACTTGGTGCCATCTTGTGGTGATTGTGCTGAAGATCATTTTTCAAAGAAACATAACATAAATTTACTGTATATAATATTTTATTCTAGCTAATTTCATTATCATGACATCTTGATAAATGTAAATGTCATATACACAAAACAGTAAATATAAATTTAACTTTCCTTCTTTAGATACGGAGAGGTCAACACTCATACTCATACAGAGATGATTTTTTTTGTGTTTTCTCATATATTAAGCAGTATTATTAAATGTCTTGGTATATTTATCTCCAGTGGCATCACTGCATGCAATAATTCCTTAATTATTCTCAAGGGCACTAATAGGCATGATGGATTTATAGTATTCCGCCACTACTGCATTATTGTAACTTAAATAATCTTTGGGAGTAGGATATCATTTAAAAAATCTTATCAAATGTCATGCACTATGATAAATAATTTCACTGTGTCACACTATATATATGACAAAGCCACTAAACATTAAATCACGCCAATCCCTGTGTAAAGATTAGACTGACATTTAATGATGATTGTAGAAATATGGGCTACCACTTTCTAAGAGGCCACTTTCTGTTAAAGGTTTATAAGTTGAAAGAAATGGCTTTATTAATGTTTAATACATTGTTAGTTATTAACATTGTTAACAGCCATTTTTTAGTTGCCAGATTGTGAAAAATCCCTCTGGCTGGTGTTTATCCTTTTTATTTTGTAATAATGCAGAAATTTGTTAATAAGTATGTGTAGTTTTCACACTTTCTCATAAACCAGGTTGGGTTAATAGCCATGAGCGTGTCAAGAACTAAAAGATCATGTGTCCTGCTGATAAACACCAGTTGCAGGGATGTTTCACAACATGGCAACCCCCAAAGTTATTCTTATAATTTATGTCTAAAGCACGAGTTCTTTTTCTATGAATAAAGTAATTAGTGTAAATGTATAACCCCCGGATTAAAGGTCCACTATTACAAAGTGGTAGGATTTAAATGAACCAGTTTGGGAGAAAGAGTTCAAGCAGAGTGCAGAATCCTATGTTATACCTATATGTATAAGTGGATATTCCCATCATGTTACTATCAGAGTATTTTGAACAGAGTGTGTGGAAACGAGTTTAAAAAGCAGGTTTTGATCTCACTTTGCTCTAGCACAGAGCAAGACTGACATCTGCTGTCCGAAGACACGCAAACCCTCAGTCTGCTACACCGTCTCTCATTCTTTCTCACACACACACAGACACACACACACACACACACACACACACACGCTTGTAGACATTTAAAAGCTCCAGAGTAAACAGTTAGTCAATATACGCCACTTCAAAGACCATAGAATAACGCATTTAATGTATATTGATGAAAAAATCACACCGCGACTGAACCCCTCACTAAACTGAATGTGACACCCCTGTTTCTGTCGTTTGGTTCAGTCCGCGGCCTTGGACCCGGAAGTAGTTGTAAATATTTACATTGGAGTCAGCTGACTTACCTTCATCTGACTGCAGTTAGCATCAAACCACTGCATTTTTCCCCAATGTAGCTGACGTGTATTACTATATTGTTAAAGTATAGGCTACGTTAATGACTGATGGTTTAGTTCTGCTAAGTAGCTCTTTGTTTTTCACAATTAGCTTCCAGTTAGCTTAGCATTTGAAGTATTTAGCAAGTGTTTAGCAGTAGCTAGCTGAGCTAGCTGCTTCGGAGGAGACACAACTTTGAACTGCAGAGTTTGTAAAAATGGAAAAGATTGCTCAAGGTAAGTGAAATTTACCACAGAAAAAATATTGTCTCTGTCCACATTTTAGCATGTTTATTTAGCATGCACAACATTAAAAGCACGCACAGTTCACGAAGGTGTGCATAAATGTTGCTTGAAGACGTGATACTAACTTGTCACAAGGATGTTGTAAAGATGTTCTCGCCTGTGTGTTCTTCCTGTTTAAAGAGATTTAATTTGAGCTCTGTTGGTCCTGCAGATGTTGGTGATATCCAGTCCAGACTGTTAGACCACAGACCAGTCATCAATGCAGAGATCCGCTACTTTGTGAGAGAGTTTGAGGTACTTGACATGAAATTATCATGCAACTCTGTGGCCTAAGCAAGGTGAAAATGACCATGGCCCTACGAACAGCTACACACACACACACACACACACACACACTTTTCACACGTTCACACACTCTGCTGTGGCTGACCCATATTTCAGACAATGGCTTTTGTTTTGTTTTTGTTTTGTTTTCATCATTTTTGTTTACCATTTTTGTTATGAACATGGCATATAAATGGTATATAAAAGGCTGCAAACCATTTTAAAACCATAGAATTACTTATAATTCTGACGCTGATGTAATACTATTCCTAACACAACTTGTGGGTCAGTGCTGCTGACCACAGCTGTTTGGAGTCTGGATTTTTATCCTTCAGCACTGCTGTCACTGTCTAAGTGCCATCACTTTCATGCCAGTATTAGAACAACATCAACTGTGGACATTAAATCTTGTAAGTACAGACATGCCAAAAGACCCACATCAGAACACCTGATATGTATACATACATACATACAGACATTTGGCTAAAGAGGGAGAAAAATGTGTGGGTGGGCATGGGACACAATAGAGGTGCAAACATCAATGTGCCATATTAGCATAAAGCACAGCACACTACATATTGGGTCACAGACACAGTAAAATGAAAAACAGTATTCTGTAATCCTGTACCTCAATAAATGAACTTCAGACTTCATTGTATTGTGTTTATCTCCACTATAAGCAGTTCCATGAAGTTCATAGTTTAGATTGTCTCATGAGTAAAAGAATCTGTCTGTTGTTCTAAGTACACGTTGTCTTGTTTGCTAAGCACTAACAGCAGTGAGCTTTCCTCTGCCGCTGTTTAGGAGAAACGTGGACACAGGGAGAGCAGACTGCTGGAGAACCTCAACAAAATTGTGCTGGAAACAAATGAGCAAATGCCGGACTCAAATTTAGAAGACATAAACCGGCAGCTGTCTGACGTCGCTAAACGGTGTAAGTCTCCTCTCTCAGATTCACGCCTGACACCAGACTTTTGTTGTGATTCGTGCTAAAACAGTGTCATTTCATGCTTGGCCTGACATCTGATCAGACACTTGGATTTGTTGCCGTGTCATCACAAAAAAATGCAATATTGTATTTAGGACTGGTCAGTTTAGAGATGTCACATAAGCCTGTGTCACCATCAAAACATTGTGCTGATACAGCTGGGTATTTGAACCTGGCTTCGTAGTGCTCATATTCAGGAAACAACCTATGTAAACATAGGCCGTCTTAAACATTTTTTTAACATATTTGTGTTGTGTTAGAGAACATGTAAAGTTTGAGTATAAATATTAAGAATGTCTCTTTCACTTTCTCTCCCACAGTGGAGGCTGCAAAACACATGGCAGAGAGAGTCCAGCAGAGGGAGCTAGAGGCACAGCAGGTAAAAACAACTCCAGGTTAAATACTTAACAGCGCAGGTGGACACAATATCAGTGTTGAAAAACAGATTGGATTGCAGATTGTACAGATGTTTATTATATTGTGTCCTCTCTGTGTATATACAGCACGTTTAGGCTGAATGCCAGTGCTCAAATGCCACACTGAGCTACCGTGCACCTTCATACATCATCAGCGCCTCAGTGTAGTGCATGAATGCTATCAAATATGAAAACTTAATCTCTTCCTCCGATCACGCCATGCTGTCAAAAGGAAGTATCTGCCTTTTCTACAGATGCAAATCAAGATGAGTGTGAGACATTTGCATAAGCTTTCTGTCACCGTTATTGCGTGCTCATCTTCTTGTGTCCTTCCAGAGCACCCAGCTGCAGGCGAACATGGAGTGTTTGAAAGATGAGTGGGCAGAGTTTCTGAAGGAGCAGCAGAGATTAAAGGAGGAGGTGGATGAGGAGCACGCCAAGGCTGTAGAACAACTCCGCACTCGCTACTCTGAAATGAAGAAGGACTTGACCAAGTTTACACCCCTCTAATCCGCTGATGCTTGTGAGGCTGTGAGGGGAAAAAACACACACACTCTCTCTGATGACATGAACACTTGTGTTTGAATGTCCGCTCTGCACGTGCAAAATGAAGCTATTGGCTTTGGTTGATGTACTCGCTGGTTGGCATAAAAAAGGTTTTGCTCCTGCACAAGACTTAACATTTTCTAAATCATGAATGCGAAAGTGTGATTAACAATGTGGCATTTTCACAGGCCATCAAACTCACAAGTTTCTGTCTTTAGCGCATGGAATTTTCACGGCACCTAAAAGGTCTGGAACATGTCATTTTTAAACAAGCAATCATTTGATTGCTCCTTGGCTGTGAAGTTTTCAACATTTCAGGATTGTTAATGGATGCCTGCCTGAAGGGTGCTGATGATAAATTTGCATCGGCCTCAAGTTTAAAAGAACCTGGTGTTTGGCACCAAAGCGAGATATTCAAAGCACTTAAAGCGAGATCATTCAGTGTTAGAAAAGCTCTTCTGAGCAGGTGTGTTTAAAGCACAGGTCAAGTGTTGTAGAAACGAGCTGAAACAGAAGAGTTTCCAGAACAAATCATCCCTCACCAGCTCTCCAGTGTTTGGAACATTTGACCTCTGACATTAACTTCAAGTAAACCAACTGTCTGTGAACTAACTTTCATTTTAAAAAGGCCTTTGCTGAAACCAATTTGAATGATCAGAGACAGCTGTTTTGTGTTTGCTGTGCCACCTCAAATCTGATTTTAATGAGTCACAAATCCAATATTTTCGTTGCCGTTTAAACAGACGAAACATAAATCAGATTTTGCTCCTCTGGTTTGAATTTCCTTCTGGATCCTTCTGGCTTTTGGTGGTTGTCGTGCTTTGTGCTTTGAGTGCTTAAAATGCACAGAATGACAAGCCGAAAACGTGTGTGACAAAAAAGAGTGTTGGTTTCTGCTGCTTGTGAGATGAATTGCACACTGAGGCATATGTTTCGGTGTAAAGTCCCATTTTCAGCACAATAATGTATAAAAGTTGTAACATGAAATAGAAAAGAAGTGAAATCACGTGTGTGGGTCTTGACACTGAACCGGAGAACCTCTGAGGGTGATGTTAGACTCCAGCACTTTGCAGTGTTTTGCTTTTGCTCCAGACAATGGTAGGTTGTTGGACAGGTTAATGGATGGGTGGGCACACTGGGTACATTCCTGGCATGGCTTAGAACAAAGTTCATCTCAGACAACGTAATAGAACAAATATGTAAGATACCTCCAGCACCCCTTAACGTCCCTACCACATACTCCTTTAAATTGCCCAGACACCCCAGCTGTCAGGCTTCACCTCATCCATCAGCTGAAGTAAAATAAATTTTCTGTATGAAAAATAAGAATAAAAGAAAACAAGCCAGCTGTGGAGTCCGTCCACTGTGTGACAACACAGCTGAGGTGAACTCAGCTCTGTATCCCCTTTCACAGAAGCTGCAGCTTTTTTCCATTTTGGCTAGCAATGACCTGCCCCCACTGCTCTCATGCGAGACCAGTCTCTGGTTGCTCTGTGTCTGCGCATATTCTACATGTGTGTGTGAGAGAGTCAGCGATGGCTGGCGTCAGAGCAGGACACGGTGGTTGGCATGCCATCAGAGATCAGAGAGGGCACAGACGTGCCTGCACACATACGTCTGCATGTGTGTGTGTTTGTGCGCACGCCTTCCCTCGGTGGCTGCAGCTGTCCAACAAGGAGACAGCCCATCGTCAGCTAACGAGGAGCGACAATACGGAAACGTGGCCCACCTCTGCCAGCAAGGCACCTTTTCATCTGCCCTTGTTTATTTTTTTGGTTTTCGTTGGAAAGAAAGAAAAACAGTCAGAGTACACGAAAGGTCACCGTCAAAGTCATATGAGTGTTAGCTATTCATGAGCAGAGGGACATAAGCTTATACTTAATACATGTTGGGCCAGATAAGTAGAGGATTTATATCTGTTATAATGAAGTTTGACATTGCCGTGTTATGTCAGATTTAGAAAAATTCAAGTCAGCAGATTCCGATAATTTTGTGAACTGATTTGTAAGTCAGCCCAGATTTTACAGGAAGTAAGAATTCCCATAAAGCAAAGGGAGCACAAAGAAGTGGTCTTCCAGGATTTAACACTGGACTGCAGAGGTGCACATGCAGATCAAGGGACGTAACGTTGTTTGTTGCCTAGGCTGCTCTTTGCTGGTTCAAATCCACAAAACCATAAAATACCTACCTAATGACCAGGCTGAGGCAGTGTGGGAAAGCCCCCAGGTCAGAGCAACCTCCCGCCATCCGCAATTTCACTGCAAGACCAATGCTGTCAATAGCAACATGCTCTTTGCCAAACTAAATTGACATTAAGCTGTCTGGGATTTAGATCATTGTCTGTTTGCGGCAGCGGGCTTGCAACAACAACAGGTTTCGACATTCATGGGAATTTTCGTTGTAAGTGAGAGTGCAGGCTGAAAAGTAAGAAAAGCCAGAGATCCCAGCATCTGGTCAAGTAATTGTTGAGTGACTGGTATTGATCAACAACTTTCACAGTGCCTTGTTAAGTGGTATGAAACAGGAAAAGTCAAACTAACATTAAGGGCTGAAGCTATCATACGTTTCAGGATAGGATTTTGTCACTCTGGATAGATATATCCGTCAAACAGGAAACTGTGGAGCATCCCGTGTACGTGGCTGCTGGCGCTGAACCGTTCCCTCTACACAGACCAGTAAGACGACTCCACGCACAGAAAAGGGTTGGTCACCGGCTGAAATCTCCTGTTATCATCGTCCTCAGCCTGCTGCCTCATGCCTCTGGACCCTGGTTGGTTTGCTTTTTGTCTCCAGCGTGCATCAGAGAGCAGTGTGTTCTTCCTGTTTTGCAGGGAGAGCAGTGCTCTCGGGCCAAGGAGCTGCCGTTCCCCGTGCCAACATAAATGGTAAAGGAAACAGGAGCACCCTGCTGGAGCCCCGCTGGGCAGTGGACAAAGATAAGGGGTGTGTTGGTTCATGCAATCTGATGCTCTGTCAGAAAAAGAGCTTTCCACATCCACTGGAAATATATCACAAGGATGAAATGTGCAAATCACACGAAGACATTAGCTAAAAAAGAACAAAAAATCTGATTTGAGTAATTCATGCTGGATTGAGAGTCCGTGGTGAACTGTTGAAGTTTAGCATTAATGACAGCGCCTATGCACAACAATACTCAGCACTAGCTTTCAGCATGCCTGAACCCTCCAAACATCTGCCAGAACTCAATATGTCTTCTCTCCATGTCCACGATCCTCACATGGTGCCATCATCAGCTACACAACCTTTTCCAACCTCACCATCCAAATGATAGAATTCTAAATAACTCTGTCGTATCACTATATCAAATCAGCTGCCAGTCATTATAATATAAGACTAGTTTGCTGCAGGTCGCCTTTATCACAAATGGAGACCAAAAGCAGAGAGCTGAAGAACATTTAAGAGCAGGCTTAAAACTTTCCTTTTTGATAAAGCTTACAGGCTTGCCTTGGACCAGCCCCTAGCTATGCTGCCATAGGATTAGGCTGCCGAGGGACTTCCAATGACACCCAAACCTCTGTTCTTCTCTCCCTTTCCATCTGTATGCGTTCCTGTCCTATCAAGGCATGTTACTGGCCTGGCTTCTTCCCCGGAGTCTTTGTGCTTTCTCGTCTCGCAGGTCCGAAGGGAGAGTGCCTGAGCCTGGACTACTTAGTTCACCTGCCAGACATCCACTGCAACTTTTATTGTTTTTAGCTATGCTCCTATGCTGCTTATTAGATCATTAGTGCCGTACTTTGTTCATATACTATCTGCTATGTTAATACATCACATACATAAACATATCACATAGGCATATACCATGCCATATGTACTTTGTGTACCTATAAATTATTACAGCTGTCAAAACTGTGATTTCTGTCCAACTCCGAACCTCCCTCTATCTCTCTCTGTCTCTGTCTCTCTCTCTCTCTTTCTCTCACTCACCCAACCGGTCGAAGCAGATGTCGACCCACCCAGAGCCTGGTTCTGCTCGAGGCTTCTGCCTCCTAAAAGGAAGTTTTTTCTCGCCGCTGTCGCCAAGTGCTTGCACATGAGGGAATTGTTGGGTCTCTGTAGATAAAGACTTTGGTCTGTCCCTGCTCTATATGTAAAGTGTCCTGAGACAACTTCGGTTGTGATTTGGCGCTATATAAATAAAATTGAATTGAATTGAATGTAACCTGCAGCTCACATCTTATTCTTCCCCATCAGTGATCCATCCGAGCTGAAGAGACAGTGATTGGACTGAACTACAACGGTGTGCTGCGTGGTTACACATTATTTATGCACAGACTCAACTTTATACACTTTACCAGAAACTGTGGCCTCAAGATTTAACATCTTTTGTTGAATCCATAGCTTTCTGATCTTACCAAGCATTGATATGATTATCTTAAAGCTTCATAAACATATGGGTAATTGTCATTCGTGTTCATGATTATGCATCCACTTTTTGTATATGTACCCAATTGCATCCATGTTTCTATCCCCTGAGCTTTGTCCGCAGTTCACTCTTGCATACATTCATAGCTTTGGCGTCTCTATCAGGACAAAAGGTCAAACGTACACCTTTATGAGTGTCAGACAGGTCAAGTGCAGCTCATGTTATGACTTAACATTTAAATGTCTATTCACTCTTCTTTACTGCTGTACTGTTTGGAAACCAATAAAACACCAGCAGAGCTTGAACTTCCTTGAAGAAACAAATAAAACACACATGACCCCAGAGGACTGCTACAGTTTCTACGCAGCTGACAGCAAACTTGGCATTACCAAACATTTTTCTTTTTGGCCTGATCACCTCTCATTTCAGGCGACTGATGAGATAAAGCAGGCCTAACAGAAACACAGTTTCACTATTTTGTGTTGGAACAATAGAAAGCAAGGTGGTGTTCATTCACAGTCGCTTTTCCTGAAAGCTTATGAGAACTTTCAGCCTCTGCATGCTCACTCGCTTTCTTTTGTGCTACTTGATGGGCCCCTGTTACTCAATTACTAAGGGGTCCAAAATGAAAATGCCAATGAACAAAAGCGCCATGCTTCCAAGTTAATAATCCAGCATAAAACCACCTCAGGGAGTCGGGGATGAGTCCTGGGTGGATTGAAATGCAGGTGGTAATATGAATTCTTTGGCAATAGCAAACGTTCACCCAGTGGATCGCTGAATGAGAGCGGGAAAGCTCTCAGAGCTGTAGTAAAACAAATTAAGAAATTGATATTTCTCTGAGGGAAATGCATGCTGGATAGTCTCAGACCATGGCAGTTTAGAAAATGAGCACTGGGTGGCATATAAAAGCAATCACTGGAAAGAAAAGGGATGGAAATTAAACGTCCCGCCTTTCACCATTAATGCCAGCACTCCCTTATTAGCAAGCTCCGATATGCTCCCTGGTGAAGGTTCACGCTGTAACACGTCAGTTTTTATTCTTTACAGTGAACAGAGTCAGTTTCTCAACCAGATGCCGCCATCAGATTATCTCTGCTTGAAAGACACGCACTCCATTGCCATCTTATGTGCAATAGAAGGTCTAATTAGCTGAACTGTACATGACGTTTTGCGTCTGTTCAGTTTCATCAGACAGCCTTGCTAATACAAGCCCAGTGTTCCTGCCAGGTCCAAGAAACACAGATAAGAGTCCAGCAACAACAAACACCTTCCTCAGTCAATCACAGGGCAAACAATAGCCAGAGAGGACGCGGAGGGCGGCCTGTCATCAGCAGTGGCCACCAGCAGCAACAAAGCTTGTTGTCGTCTAGATTCCTGGACCGTGGGGGAACGTCTGGCTTCACTGCCAACCACGTACCCTCTCAATGGACTTGATTATCCCTGTTTTCTGTACCAGACAGGTATTTTCCTGATGGTATCTCTTTTTGACTCTTCTCGCCCTTTCAGTGATACTCAACCCTAACACTACAGAACAGCATTTCTCACGGCATCCAAATAAGAACTTGCTCAAAATGTAGTTAAACCAGCAAGAACTGATTTACAGCCAATTGCGAGCAGCAGAAACACGCTGTAAACCCAACACTGACATATGATTACCTTTTTCAGTTGATGGCGAACTTGTTGGGTAACATAGTTTCCTATGTACTCATCCAGCACATGAAGCAATGTTAGCACACATTTGGAGTTGTGTGTCTGTCCGCCCAGTGAATGTAGGCTAAGTCCAATATTAACTCTCTTTAGCTCTGTTTTTGGTATCCACCAACATTTTCTGGAAATATCTGGCTCTTGAGCAGCTATATGTGCCACCTTGTTGACAAGCTAGTTGCTAATTTTGGTGGACAGGAAGTGTCTGGACCTTTAGACCTTTTTGCACTGAAAATGGCTGCAAATGTCACTATGAGACCTGAGAGAGTGAACCAAAACACAACAACAAAACAACGAAACCAGTGACGCAAAAGAACTTCGTAGAGCTGAGGGACTCTGCAAAGATGGGCAATAACTCTCTGTGGGTTTGTTGCTACGAGTGATCCCTTTCACATACAGGTAGTTATGTGCACACTGTAAATAGAAAAATATTTATTATAGCCTCTATACAGTAGCTTTCTGGAGTTTGAACAAGCTCAAGAGATTTAGCTTGAGTCAATTTACCTGACATTACCGAACTTTCTGCCAACTCATTTCACCCTAGATTTATATCTTCTTCCCTTGAAATGTCCCTGTTTTGACATTGTGAAATAAAGATTATGATTTAAATCTAATCCTCTGGTCATGAGAAAACCATTTGCGCCGAGCCTTTTTGATCATGTTATTTACAACTCATTGTCTGGGTACTGATTTAAGGAAATAAGTCATGGAACAGAGAGGAGAAAGGTAGGCAATATAAAGGATGATTCAAGGCCTTGGTGATTGAAGTAACAGAGATGTTGCAGGATACAGTATGTAAAGAGAAAAGAACTAGAAAACTGAAAATGAAGCGCTCAGAATTTCCATGTTGTTCATCAGCTCAGTGTTCAGTATGTTCCTGAGTGGGACTTACCCACAGGGCTTTTCCAAAGGAATGTTTTGACAGTGTGCATTGTTAGGAATCCGATAAAATAAAACTGATATATCTGTAAAAGTTCAAGCAGTCAATACAATCAGACACCATTGTCAGTGAAAAGGCACAGCAGGTGCTTTTCAGATCTGGGATGGATGGATGGATGGATGGATAGATAGATAGATAGATAGACTTTATTTATCCCAAGCTGGGAAATTGCAGTGCAGCAGCAGCATTATACACAGTGAAATAAGTAAAGAACAAACTATACATAATAAAAATATAAAGATGTCTTTTTGTCTCCAGCGTGCATCAGAGAGAAACAAAATGCGATGTTTGCAGCTGCCATTTCTTCCTGATCAGCCCTAGTTAACCATCAGTGACCTTAAATCTGTAGAAGGAAATGCCCAAAAATAATCTGTCAAATACATTTTCCCTGCAAACCTTGTCATTTTCATTGTCTTTTTTATTAGCTGGTAAAAGAGGTTTTACTTTTTGCTGGTGCTGGTCATGAAGTTTGTAGCAGTATACCCTGAAAATCTAATTACACGCATCAGAGATTATAAAATCATTGATGGTTGTATAAACTAAACAGAGAAAAATGTGAATCAGCTGAAAATAACGACTATAGGATTCTCCTTCCTTCCAGAAGCTTTTTGGATGCCTCTCAGCTCCTTATAAATGATAGCCATCTTCAAAAACAGGATTATCACCAAACATTGAGGCTAAACCAAGTGTAGTGGAAGAAAAAGACAAGCTCCCCAAGCAATGAACATTTCACAAAGCTAACAAAGCATTTCTTTAAAAAGACTTTTGTCCCATTGTCAGTTGGATCCAAGAAAGTGGAATTTCTCCCCTGTTGTTCTCAGAGCAAGCCCTTTGCACTCGCTGAATGATCTCACAATGAGATCTCAGAGGAGCATCTAAAATCCCACCTACCTCAGACCCCAAAACTCAATAAATCAATCGGCTGTGCTTTACAAGCCTGTGTGTGTTACCCATTTGGGAAATAGAGGATCCCTGCAGTGGATCACAGCTGAAAACCATCCTGACTGACAGAACAATGAGGGAGACAGGAGCTGGAGGAACAAGGTGCATGCACGGATGTGCGTGAACGCATGCTGGTTTGTGCCTCTGCGCAAATGTGATTTTTGTGTGTGTTTGCAGCAGCTCCAGCCCATGAACCCCTTGTGCATGTGAGCCAGCCTCTCACCCGGCTTTCTCCAGGGAGGCCCGGGCTCTTGGCAGAGGAATGCATGGGAGTGGGCTCCCCCAATAAAGGCAACTCTCTGTCAGGGCCCAGGAACGGCCCTGGGCTTTACTTTTCATGGTTTCCCTCCCCTGTCTCCCTGAACCCAAGTGGGCTGCTGCTTTTGCTACTGCTGCTGCTTCCTTTCAAACGTAATGGCTTTACCTTGAGGCTGAGAGAGAAAGACACAGAGGAAGGGAGGAGTCCAGACCTAAAATTATGACTCACCTACTGCACACCCATGTTAAGCACTGGGTGTCATGACATCTTTTTAGAGTTCAACATGGTTTTGTCTGCCGTTCAGCAGATAATCACACATTTAACCAGATATTTCAGGACACCCTGGATCAGACAGTGTCTTAAAGGCATAGTTTTGCTTTCTTGTTGAGAGTTAGATGAAAAAAAACTGAGCCCGCCCTCACGTCTTTAAGCCAAATATGAAGCTCCAGTGAGCAGCATGTTAGCTTAGCTGTTAATTAGTGAGCTTTAGAGGCACTGGTAGGTGGATTTTTTTTACTTACAGTTTCCACTTTTTATGCTAAGCTAAGCCATAGGGATGCTGGCTTTAGCTTCACATTTAACACGCAGACACGAGAGAGGTGACGACTTTCTCGCCTAATTCTCGGCATAAGTGAAGCAAATTTCCCAAAAAAAGTCCAACAATTCCTTTTAAAGGTTAGGAAAGACAACAGTTTCACACTTATTATCAAGTTGTTCAGTCTGAAGGAAGTATCTGCATAATTAATGAATCAGCAAAATGCCCCACGTGAGCAAATCCAAGCCTTTCCTACCTCAACGATGTATTGAATGCATAAATTCAAACTTGCATAAATTTAAAAGTGTCCTCATTGCTCTGCACCCAATAGTGTTGTTGAGGCCTGGCAGATGTGTGGCTGGAGGACAGCTAAGCTCTTTGACAGCTATACAGGGAGAGGAGGAAGTGGAAAGGGACACCTGAAAAAGGAAAACCTGAGAAAAATTGAAGGTAAGAAGGGCAGCAGATAAAGCAGAGGAGCAATACTTAAAAAGAGAGACAGACTATGACTAGAACGAATGGATGTAGAGACAACAGTAAGACGAACTGAGAGAGTAGAGGGAGGAAGAGGGGAACAAAGACAAGGAAGGAGGAAGACGAAAAGAGGGGGGAAAGGCACAGAGAAGGGAAGACTGGTCCCTGGCCTGCAGATCAAAGCAGGCAGTGAGCAGCAGCTCCAGGCCGGTCCTCCCAGCACCTGCTGCTGCCCCAACGCCAAGTCAAACACATTATTCCAGCAGACGCACTGCTTAATGGCTTCTGTGGAGAGACCTTTACTGCGCCCATGACTGCCTCTGCAGACGCTCAGAGTTACACACAGAAACACACAAAGGCTGCCTCAAACTCGTCCACACTCACTGCTTACACAGGGTGACACATCTAGGAGAGCGCACGCTCACACACACACACACACACACAGGCACAACTTTCCTACGTGTGATCCATCAGATCATTTTATTGCACATCTGCTTGAGGACGGATATATCCAGACACCTGTCAGAACCATGAACTCACTTGAAGTACCCGCGGACTGATGGAGCATGCGCACAGTAAAAGACTTTTATAATAAAACACAAACACGGGGTTCAAGCATTGTGCCGCCGTGTGCCCACTGTAATGCAGCGCTCCGTTAAAGGGACCTGGGTTGTAGTTGGACCCAATTCAATATTGAGCAGAGAACAAATCATCCTAAGAAAAACAGTAAACATCTGTTTTGTGACTTGGCCACCTCTCACTGGCAATGTCAGCCTGACCTCAACAAGGCTGGGCCCCTTTTACATTTTCCATGAGAGCAAGCGGGAGTACCAGTAAGTGGGTGACAGCATCTGTAATTTCTTTTTTCTTCAAAAAGCGGAGAAAAATAAAAACAAACCTTGACGCAATGAAGGCAGGTACTGGGGCACTCTTAACCTGTCTTGTAGTATGTCCAAAAAGAATAAAACCATGGACAGTCTTCATATACGGCTTCGGCTCAGGCAAAGTGAAGCCTCATTGGTTATTGGTGACGTTTATGGCTCGCCTCATATGAAATAGTGTCTGCTGAAATATCACTTTAGAGCCCGACTTTCCTTGTAGCTTCAAGCCTTCATGGCAGCCTCTTGATTTGTAGGTTGTCAATGATATTTGGAAGGGGCGCTCATGTAAGAGCAACCTCCCGTGTTCTTTTCTTGGACACAAGCTGCATGTCATCCTCCACTGATCTTTGTAGGGAAATTCTGTGTTCTATTTCCGAGGCTGGGCCCGGCTACAAAGCGGCAGCCATGGGGCTGTTGCATTTCATTTCATGTCTTGCTCAAGGACACTTCAGCGGAGTGGATGCTATCCAATGTGGGGGCTTCAAGGAAGTCTCTGCTATTATTTATACCATGATATTAATTTGTGTGGCATAAACCATTTGATAATGCTAAGGGGGTAGATTAATACTTCACTAAACCCGTTTAAAACTGGATTTAAGGGACTTAAAACATCTCAAACATCCGTCCATACATAATTCCTTTTAATGAAGATTAGAAATATCAAAGCTATATGATGTCGAGTTTCAAAAGGCCCTAAATTTGAAAAAAAAAAAAAAAATTGCGAGGTCCATTGCATAATATTCAACTGAGCTAAAAACTTTCCCACAGAGGCACCAGTGGTCGTATATGTTACATAATATAAGTATGGCATATAAGGTGAGGACATCATGTCTCTTCTCTTCTTCTCTCCTTATTCTCTACCTTCTTCTCACTCTCTCTGCCCTACCCCACCCCTCACAATCTGGTCAGTTGATCCTGATGGCTTTACCAGCAGGAAGTGGGGCTTTTACAGTGAGGGCTCTGGACCAAGAAGCGTCTGTGAAAGGCAGAGTCCAAGTCGAGGTGGGTCCTGTCACCACTTGTGATGTCTCACCCCAGGCGACATGTTCGAAAGTTCAACAAATTGCAGTGCTGTGCAACTTCTTTTATTTTTCAGACACTTGTTGACATGGATCAAGAAAATAAATGGCAAGTGTTAGAGTCTCATGACAGGGCTGCTTACAACTTTAGGATGAAACTACTGCACACTGCAAAAAATACTTTGGTGCTGAGGGCACTGTTTTGGTCACCCATTCATAAAAAGAGCACTTCTTCAATTTATTTATTTTTTTGCAAAAATGTCAGTTGAACTTTATTCACCCTTTGCACTGAGAAGATTGACAAAGTTGACAGTCAAGAGGAAATAAAAATGTTTATCATCATTCTCTGTGAGAAAATAATAAGATCTGCAGATCAAAGCCTTGCTACAAATAACTTAAAAATCAGCTTTTAAATTAACAAGACTGTGAGTCCACTTGCACTTACGCACAACATTGCTTTGAGCTAAATGCTAACGTCAGCATGCTAGCATGGTCACAATGTCAATGTCAACATGATGATGTTAGCCAAGTATATCTAGCACTTTCATATCTTAGATTAGACTGTTAGCAGCTAGCGTTTGCTAATTAGCACCAAATACAGTATAAGCGCGGTTGATAGAAATGTCATTTTGCAGGTATGGACACTATTCCTAAATGTTGACCACTGAACACCAGGTCCTGTGATCATGTGTTGCTGCTGTTGTCAGGAAAATGTGTCCTGTATAAAATGTTGATCATTTGCCAATGCTTGCATCAATTAAAACATTATGTAGCCTTTTAGGTGTCAATTCAATTTCATGATGGTTGAAGTCAAAGGTTATTTTTGCAGGAGCATGTTTTATCTCATACAACGGCAATTTCCAGTCACACCTGTCAATATCCAACTTGTTTACAGCTTCTGCGTGGAGTTTCCAGCAGTGGGAAAACAGCGGGACCCTGTAAGTACAGAGGCCTTGTGGAAAATGATGGTAATTCCAATACTGTAGATACCTCAGGAGACTTGGCACAGCTTTAGTCATCCGCCTGGAACCAGCAGAGAGCAGTAGAACATAAAAACACCAGGGATACAGAGGGAGTTGTCATGGTAATCCACAGCCACCATAACAATTTCTCATATCCCTCCTCCCTCATTTATCCAATTTCTCTCTCTGTCCACCCCTTTTTTTCTTTTTCTAAATAATATTTACAATTACCATTTAGTTTTTCGTTCTTTCTTTCTTTCTTTTACTTCTCACTTCCCTTATTTGCTTTCTTTCACTTTTTCTCCCCTCTCACATTCCCTTACTTCCTCCCTGCCTCTTTCAGCCACCCAGATGAAAAGACAAGGTGCTTTCCGACTTCCATCCCTTGACGTTTGCTTCTGGAGCTGGTCCAATCATGTGGGAGAGCCCTTTCCCCAATGTCTTTTCCCAGTACAGGTGCCTGCTGCAGTGGCTCAATGAGCTGTCTGCAAATGACATTGGTTCCCCTTCGTTGGTCACATCCTGTGTCCCGGATATGATACTGCCATGAGTCTCTGGGTTCCTAATGGAAACACGTCTCGCTTTGGATTGCATGATGGGAAGACGGCGCTAAAAGCATTTCTACAGAAAGGCTGAGTGTCCAACAAGGTGATTCCCATATGTTTACATGACAGAATTAGATTTAGTCAGAAATAGCCTTTGAAAGGTTCCAGAAAGTCCTCCTAAAGGTTTTCTCAGTGTGCTCCTTGGCAGTGTTGAAAAGCAGACCCCAGTTTGAAACAGATACTGTTTGTGAGAGGCAGTCGACAGCTGTTAGAGAACCGGGTTGGTATTAATGCCGCTATTTAGTTAAATCTGATGATGATCAAGTTACTTTATGAAGATTTTCATGTTCACTTGTGGCAGTGCTGTGAGAGCGATCAGTTAGAGCAAGATTTAAAACAAGCTTATTCGTCTTCTTGCTGAGAGTTAGGTGAGAACATTGATACCACACTCATATGTGTTTATAATAACGCAGCTGCTGCAGCCAGCAGCCGATTAGCTTAGCTTAGCACAAAGAAAAACAGCTAGCCTGACTCCGTTCAAGGGCTTAAAATCTGCCTACCAGCACCTCTGGCTCGTTTATTAACACTCTCTATTTTATTCATCTCATCGGTTTTAAAAAGTGTAGCAACAAAAACTTGTGGTTTTATTAAGAGGGTGATTTCTTTAAGAAGTGACTACTTCAGACCAAGAAAATAGACTGCCACTGTTAATTAGTAAAATTGTGTGCTAGTAGGTGGATTTTTTTCACTTTTGCACAAAGTATGGTTGGCTGTTTCCCCTGCAGTCTTTAAGCTAAGCTAGGATAATGGCTGCTGGCTGTAGCTTTATATGTACCAACAAGCATGAGAATGCTATCAATCTCTCTCTCCAAACTTTTGGCAAAAATATGAACATGCATGTCCCAAAAGTTTCAAACTATTGCCTTATATGATTATTACTAAACACGTGGGAAAATATTCAGAAATAGCTGACATTGTTCAACAATCCAGACAATAAAAAGGAAAGCAGTTTGGTCTTCTCTATATCTTCCAGCTTGCCAGCCTGAAAGATTTACTTATATCAATTAAATCATAGCGACACATCATGAAGAAAGTCTTACCACCCTGCTTTGAGTTACTGCTCACTTTCTAAACTAAGTGGCCTTGAACAATATCTAACTCTAGCGTGGACTGTTTTTAAATTCACACACTCCTCCTCTCTGCTATTCGCTGCCTCTCAGTTCTCACTTTCACCCTGTTTGCCACCTGCCGACTCTTGCACTCTCAGCTCTAACTTCAGGCAATTAAGAAAATAAACAGAATGTTCTCGGGTCCCCGGGGTCCATTAATCTTTCTTTTTCCTATTACAGCATGCTGTAGCTGGCCTGGCAAGGTGCCTGGCCTTCAACAATGGGTAACCAGTAGACACCCACAACTATGCAGCCTCCACTTCACCAGGCAAAATGTAAAATGTGTCAGCAGCAATTTGGTCATATTTACCACAGCTATATGACATGTTGAGATTAAATAGTGATGTGTGGTTATTGGCTTGCCATGGTAACAATAGAGCCCCTTTGGGAGAGTTGGGCCTGTGTGTAGATGTTATTTATAGTGTGCAAAAGTCAAGGAAAATAATCTCATATATCATTTTTCACCTCCAATTAACTATAAAGGCATTCGTGTTTCAATGAGTGAGCAGCAGCAGGAATGTGAGAGCGCAGCGAGAACTATGGGGCACGAGTGGATGTCGAGGCCAATAGCTCAAATAAACTTCAGTGGGTGGGAGTCCTCGTACTGCCGACACCTCCATGTCAGCCCAGTGGGCTAAATCAGAGCAGGAATATGATCACAGCAGTCATAACAGTCGAGACAAAAATACCTTTGATGTCAAATGGAGAGAGTTCAAGAAGGCAGCCCTCAGTGTACTCTTTCACTTCGTGGCATATGTGTTGAACTTTTTTAAATGAGTAGAAAGTTCGGGGAAGCTAGCCCAGCACTGTGAGAATATCAATCTTTCAGGGTAAAATTTAATGCAATAGTCTGACATTTTCTGAAATATTCTTAGAGAATTAGAAGAGATGATTGATACCACGCACATGTTTGTTGAAAATAAGGCTACAGCCAGAAGCCCATTAGCTTAACATCTTAAATTGTATGAAAATTGAGGTGCAAAATGTCAATTTTGCTATTTTCCTGTGCTGTCTATTTCTTGGAATGGCTCTGACCCCTTTGAAATGGCTAATTGTCCTTCTAAACCTTAAAGTAAACAGCTGCTGGCTAGCTTCATATTTAGCATCCATATAATATGACATAAGACATAAATATGAAGCAATCCTTTAGAATAGTTTAGTGTAAAAACTTGAAATGGGGAAGCAGCTCTGACTCGGTCCGTGAAGTCCACCTACCAGCACCGCTAAAGCTAAGCAATTATCGGTTACGTTTGGTAAGAAAGAGTTTTTGGCATTAACCGCCATGGTTATTAATTGTTCTGCTGAAATACGAGGTAAGTTGGAAAGGATTAATATGGTGCTGGATGCTGCCAGGAGATTCTTGAATGCTGTGGACATATTTGGAGAAAACCTTGATGCTACACTGAGGGAAGGATTTGCACTAACTCAGACCCTGGCTTAAAATATGAACAACGTTGTTAATGGGACCACATTGGGTGGACACTTTCAATAGCTTTAACTGTGAAGCTGCTGCAGTCCAGTGGGTGGGCGTAAGACAATTCATATGGGTGCAATAATAAACCTCAGGCATAGCACACCACAGAAGAAGAAGAAGATCTATGGAGGGAAGTAATACAGTTTTGCTGCGTCTCGTCTGCTGCAAACATTTAAATGGCTTCATATTAACTTATAGACATGAGAGTGCTATAAATCTTATTATCTAACTTTTGGAAAGAAAGTGAATGTGCATATTTCCCAAACTGTCAAACTTTTCTCAACCCTTTTCTGTATTTCTGAAATGCATACCTGCTCTGATGTGGCCAGAAAAATCAGTTTTGCTCCTATCGCACTATTCAAAAGCATTCAGGCATCTGCAGGCTGCTGACCCTTTGTTGCTTTATCCTTGTTCGGTTTCTGCAAGTGAGGTCATGGCCAAAGGGTAAGACATGTCAAGGTCTTCAAAGAGAAAGCACGTTTGAGTTTTTACACCCGAAGGTTAAAGATCGCCTCGTCAGGCTTGAGGTCAATGCAGCATCATCCGCCTCTGTGAGGGAGTCTCTTACAAGTAGATTGCTTCTCCATTGAATGTCTGTACTTCCTGTGGACAGAATGTGTGTGTGCGTGCCTGCATGTGTGTTTAACTGTGGAATTTCAATGGTTGTCAAGGGAACAGAGGGACAATCACCTGACTAAAGTTTCCTCAGAAGTACTGACACACACACAGGACTTCATAAACACCTCAGTCTGGAACGTATATATCTAACTGACTGTGTATGGTAGGATCATTTTCACCCACTTTTAGCATATAGACATTCAAAAAGGCCTGGTTTTATGAAAGAGCTGCAACAATCTGGAATAGTGTTATATACAGTAGTGCCGCTCTGGGCGCCACCTCTGTCTGTTTCCATGCTGTAACCTCTTCCTCTCCTCTTCCCACTCTTCCTGTTGTCCAGATGAAAGGAAAAAGGGGGATGATTAAAGAGAAATACTGTACATGTGAAGGCTGTCTCCATTTGGTTTCATGAAATCACGACTCTGTTCAAAGTGGAGAGGGGAGGAGAGGACTTTCCAAGGAGCTGTCAATCCATGAGGCTGGTAGGCAGTTGCTACTCTGGGAGCAGACACACAAACACACTCCGTTGTGGGAATTGATGCATGATTTATACACACTGTCTCCATTACGCTAGACTACAGCCCCCACGAGAGGCACTATTTATCCAATGTAATAAATTGGATTAATTATATTTGCCTAAAATGTTCTCACTCTCAGACATCGTTTCCATTATTGAGGAGGCAAGTCTGACTCATATCTGACCATCGGTGTAGAAAACCAACATCTGTCATCTAGACCATTATTTTTACAGTTTGAGCAAAATGCTAACTTTGCATTCTCTTAATCCTCAGTCTATTTTCATAATATATCATCTTTTCATGGATGTCTTAATAGATTTTTTACCATTAGTTATTATAAGAACGGCCAATTTGTTCTAGAAAGACAGCCTCAGGTGTGAAGGAAACTTAGACTGTCTGCCAAAGCGGTGCGGTCAACCAGAACTTACGAGACCATTTATATTCAACCAGTCTGGCTTTTCCTCACTCTACCAGAGGTTAATGAACTTTCCTGAACGTCTCTTAAGTTATATCCCAATGACATTCTTCTCACTGATCTTCCTAGTATGACTTCATTGGATTTCCTTCAAGGTTTAACATGATATTTCACCTTTGAAATTGTGCTCACCTCGTATTTGTCATCTTCAATATGTCACTTGTGTAAGTCTGCCTGTCTATTAAGGGTTACATACAATACTCATAATATAAAAGGGGATGTAGGATGTGGCACAGCTATCACCAACTATTTTGAAACGTAATGATGATTCTGTTTAAAACAGAAATGAACACCTATTTTAGAGCAAACTACAGGCTTTCGATTATCTTCTGGGACATGCTGTCTCCACTCAGAATAATGTCAAATCCAGCCAAGTCCACTTTATTTATATCGCCCCAAACCACAAATCATCAATTTTCCTCGAAGGGCTACAATCTGTGCAGCATATGACAACCTCTACTGTTTGATTCTGGGTTCGGATAAAAAAAAAATCTTTAACAGCAAAATGGCAATAAATTATATTATAGTGGCACTACGGTAAATTAAAGGTTAAGTGTACAGTTTTTGGATGTCCATACAGCCTTTGATACTGTAGACCATGGCAATCTCACTAAATGGGTTAGGGGTTAGGGTTAGGGGGTTGGGGGTTATGGGGTTAGGAGTTGGGCTATATTCCTTGGTTGGCATGAACAAAATGGAAACTGTTAGCGATTTCTGTGGACATGCTTCATCATGGTCAATATGGTCTAGACCTTTGTCATCCCCATCTCCAGCATGCAGCAGCTGCTGATTTACTGATGCTGAAGACTTTAGTGATCAATATTAAAGTGTTGGCATGTTTTCTGCATTGAAATCTCTGACCACTTAACTTTCTCAGAGGAATGAGTGACACTGAATGGGCTGCAAATAACCAACACAACACAAAGATTAATATGATTGTCAATGAAGTCGATCGAATAAATATTTTATTGCTGTTTGAGTCTATCATGCAGCAGCAAAAACTACGGGTCATAGCACGCAGGTACACACCATTGAAGGAACAATGCAGTGAATCCTCCCCAAGTAAGACAAGGTATTATGCATAATCTCCCCTCCAGCAAAGTCGCAGTTGCCAAACAGGCTTCCATACTTCTTCTCAGAATGGCATTTGCTTGAACCTGTCAGGTTGGATAGAGTCGCAAAGCGCTCGCGGGCTGCCACAGATCTACAGAACATCCTGTTTGCATCCACAGCTGCACTAACAGGAATCCCCATATGCATGCGTCCCATCCACAGTCCACATTCCACGCTGAAGCTGCCAGAGGGGCGTGCACGTCGAGCGTCTGTCTTTTCACAGCATCAGGGACACTGTTCGCCCACTGAGAGAGATTCACCATGGCCTCAGCACTGAATTGCAAACCTTTCGTGTTGTGTTTTATTTATTTATCGTTACTGTTTGCAAGCGTGTTTTGCGACGCCGATGCAGAAGATGAGCATGCCAAGCACTCGTACACGGTGGAGATGTTCAACGAGGCGGTGCCCACTGCACCCCACTTTGTCATGTTTTACGCCCCATGGTAAGTGAACAGTTAGTTATCAAGTTTTTACAGACGACGCTGAATAAACTGATTGGCACCTCTGTCTGTCTCAACACCTCCGTGTCCACTAAAAGTAGATAAAACGTGGTTGTTGGCGTGGAATTTGAGCTAACCGGCAAGTTAGCAAACAAGCTAGCTAGCCGGCAAGCTAGTTGCCTACCTAGCGTCCTCCTTTTGGTAAACCGTTGTGGTTAGCTTAGCGGCTAACTAGCATAGCCAAACAGTTAGCCGAGTGTAGTTAAGTGGAACACTTTTTATAAGGGCCTCCGTGCTAACAATGCTAGTACTTCGCTGGCCGTTGAAATTCAGTTGAAGACTTTTAAGTGGACGTTGAACGGTGAAGTTCAACAATTGAACACAGTTTATAACAGTGTGCTTTGTCACAGTTGGTGTAGATACAGTAAATCACAGCTCAAAGTTGTCCCGTACTTTGTGGAGCTGCGCTTACGTGGCACGCACTGATTGACTGATGTTATGTCAGCGGTTACAAAAGTGGGGTCTGCGGACCTCCGCAGGTCTTTGAGTGGGTTGCAGGAATTCGCGATATCAGAAGTCATGTAATTTGCCTGTCGCCCAATTTAGTTTAATATATATATATAGAATAACGAGGGAGAGAGATATATACAGATAACACAGAGATAATAATCTTAAAAGAACAGATCACTGTTTCCTCTGTTATGTCCAAGGCCAGACAATTATTCCCCACAAGTATCTGCAGGACCACATTTTTTACATGGACTGTGTGCATTGTCCACAACCCAAAGATATTCGGTTTACTGTCACAGAGGAGTAAAGAAACCAGAAAATATCCACATTTAAGAAGCTTCAATCAGATAATTTTATCTGTTTTTCTTAAAAAAAAATTACCTAACACCCTAACACCCTATTATTTGATTTTTAAAATAGTTGGCAGTGGTTGACAACTGGTTGATTAATCATTGCAGCTCTAATTATTTGTCTGTCTTTTGTTAGGGACAGCATGCTCAATAGTAAGGTCTATTCTTATTCAGTGTTACATGCTTATGTAAATCTAAAGCTCCATTCGTCTGTCAGTGTCAGAAATAACCAAGAGTCTTTTCATTATTCTTGTTGAACATGCAGAGGAGAGTGGAGGTATCAAATGCTTCAGTAGTAGGCCTCCATCTGCGTCATTCGGTTTCTGAGAATACAAGGCCTTAGATACACCACTGTAAACCTTAACGTCATATATGTCACATGAGCCGTAATGGATCTAATTCCACAGTTGTTTTTAAAGTGGGGTCAGCTCAGAGAAGTTGTGTGCAAATGATGCCTTTTTACTAGGTTTGCAGTTTAGTTATGGCCAAAGACGTTTTTGACCCGATCAAAAATGTGAAAGCTTCAAAAATAATGTATGTTGTACACTGACAGTATTTGTACCTCTGTTGTTTCCAGGTGTGGCCATTGTCAGAGGTTACAGCCTGCATGGAATAAGCTGGCAGACAAATACAACAGCATGGACGAGCCCCCGGTGTATGTGGTAAAAGTAGACTGCGTCAAGGATACCAAGTTCTGCTCCAGTGTCCATGGGGTTAGGGGTTACCCCACGTAAGTTACTGCCACATCAACCCTTGAATTCATCGATTCATATTAGTTGGTTGGCATGCATCAGATTGGCCTTGATATTTCAAATTTTCAACAAAAAAAAAAATCAGCAACTGGAACAAATTGCATGAAAAAATATTGCATTGGCTGCATGTAGAATAAAAACAACTTGTACAACATAGAAGTAAACAGTCTCTTTTCTTACTGATTAACAGAGAAGTGACACATTGACCTGCATTTAGTTGAATATTCTGCCCTTATCTTAATGACATCCTCTTAAATCTTGGATGTTGCTGACTGCATACTGTCCCTGCAAAAACAGCAGTCACCGGATAATGATTGACAGAACTTTTATAGCCATGATAGAGCTTGTAGTTTGTAATGATGATTGAATTGGCTAGTTAGAAAATTCTGTGCTCATGCATGGGAGAATGGGTCATTGGGTTTTAGTGCACTTTCTTGTGTAAGCTTGAATCATCGATCTGCCATGCAACAGTTCATTAAAAAATGTGTTCCTGTACAAATAGGTTGAAGTTGTTTAAGCCAGAACAGGAGGCAATTAAATACCAGGGGCCCAGAGATCTACAGTCTCTGGAGACCTGGATGTTGAAGACACTCCAGGAGGAGCCTTCGGTGAGTAGTGTTCCTCTAGTTTATAAATCGGTGACCCTTACAGTGCAAGAAAGGTGGTGTTCATAGATATTTTTGTTTGTCCTAAAGGAACCAGAGACTGAACTGGAGCCTCCTAAAGCCCCAGAGCCCAAACAGGGCATGTATGAAGTCACTGCTCTCAACTTTAAGACCCACATAGCCAAAGGTAAAGATCAATTAGAACATTTCTAATGCTTCATGAAAGTGCTGTTGCACCACTTGACTTAGGCAAGTGAATGGTTAACTTCATCCTGTGTGTTTATGCAGCTGCATCCTGCCTGCTACAGATGAATTGTCTCTGATACTTTCAGTTGTACTTTCAGTTTTCGACCACACTCTATTTCTACATCCCTCAGTAGAGAATGGAAACACCTCATTGCCTTGATTGACATAGCTGACATTTCAGCACGAGTAGCTGAGCCATAATCCACAACGTCAGTCAACCCGGACCAACTGCACAACACTTGTCTCCTCTCACCTCACGTTTCTGGATTTTCAGACAACGACTGCAAAAATAAGCAGTGCTCAGGATAATTGTCTCGTTGAAGCTGTGGCTCTTATGCTGCGCTGAAGTTGACATGTTTTGGTTTTGAAGAAAAATAAATCATTTCTTGTTTGGAGACGAAAAAAGGCAGGATATGACATACGAGGCATTTTTAAAACAGTGTTTATAGGTCCCACTTTCACATCTTGGCAACAGAGCGGCAATAAACGTTGTGTAATTGGTTGCGTGTAACCTCTGTGTAAGAGGTGTATATTTTCATTTACGGCAAGCGGTGCTGAGTTTGTAGCGCAATCAACTTTTTACATTGCCATCAAATCATAAATCTGAACACATAAACCCGCTCAGCCTCCGTTTAGCCCAGAACATCCATGTAGACATCGATATTTACTTATTGTGTGTATTATTTAATGTTTTTTTTTCTTTTCATGCATGTTTAATTTTCTTGGTCGTTATCTGCATCTTCTTTTTTTAATATGACTCTTCTCGTCTTGCTTCAGGTGCGCACTTTGTTAAGTTCTTCGCTCCATGGTGCGGTCACTGCAAAGCCATGGCCCCAACCTGGGAGCAGCTGGCCACCACCTTTGAGCACTCTGATGACGTCAAGATCGGAAAGGTGGGTCCCGCAGATTGTGTGCAGGTTCACGGCACAAATTCTCATTATAATCAATCACATATTAAAACCAAAACGTGCCACGCACTGTGACATGGGTAATAACAGGATGTAGATCAACAAATATTCTTTACAATCATCAGGTTGTCAAAAAAAAAACAGACATGAAATTGTGATGATTAATATTAGATTGTGGGGGGAAAAGCAGCACTGCCGCAGCTTTTCTCATCTGGGCCGCTGCACTGAATGCACGGCATGACAGACAAGAGTCACACAATAGAGCTTCTGTTCTCTGGTAATCGCTAGTCTTTTACAGGGAAAATCTGTTGAAGTTTAACATATTTCAATCTTTCTGGTCATAATGTCCAGTGAAAATATTTCTCAAGGTAGATTTTGAAAGGAGTCTGGCTCTACACACTGTTTCCTCTGCTGATTCTCTGATGTCAGCCCTCTTTCTCGCTCCACTCTTGATATTTTCACATCTGACCTGGTGAATTGACCAAGGTAGGCGGTGATTGTTGAAACAATGACAGACAAACCAAAAAGGTTTTAGTGAGTTTTATTTTGTTTCTGTTGAGTTTGAATGAAGTGTGTTTTACGAAGATAAAATAACCGTTTCTGTAAATGGAGTCTGGTGGCTTTGGTGAGAGCAACATAGCAGCTGTTTCTGGTTAAACAAAAGAGATCTTCTACTTTAAATAAGAGTCTGTCTCTGTAGGGATCCTCTCCATAATGTTGTCAGACAGGTATTATAACAATCTGAGCCTGTCAGTGTCAAAAGCAAGCGCTTTTAGTGGATGTACATTGACTGTGCGCAAACCCTCAGAGGATTACATTGCAGCTTGTTTGTGCCTGCCAGCTGCAGCGCTCTAACTCAATACTGGACCAGTTTCAAAAATTGTTGCCCCCATTGGACACAAAAACATGAGAAAAGAGAGTCTATAAACACAGATAACATTTGACCAGAATTTCCCCCATTTGTCCATGACATTGAAATCTTCCAGGACACCGGTACCAGTTTTTTTTGTGGAGTGGAAACCTCACACACAACGTCACTTTTAGTGGTGGCAGATGAAATGTTAAAAGAATAATTGATCATTTTGGGCCAGTGTTTACAGCCCTACCATCATGGCCATTCTGTTACCCGCTTGACAGAACAGGATGCTGGTCATATAAGAAACCATCTGTTTGCATACTGTGCAAATTTGCTGGCTCAGTGTTTGCAGTGACATTCCATTCTAGCTAATTAACACATGTTCATGTATTTATGACCTAGGTGGACTGCACGCAGCACTATGAGGTGTGCTCTGAGAACGGCGTACGCGGATATCCCACACTGCTTTTCTTCTACAACGGACAGAAGGTACAGAAAAAGTTCTGGACTGTTTCAGCCTGCCTGCCATTGAACTACAACAGCTTCGACGCTATTCCATTATAGTGGCACATTTAAATACATAAACAAATAGTAAAGTACGGGCATGTTAATCTCAAAAGCCAGGATGTGTATACATTGCTGTAGTTTAACAATGATCAATAAGGATCAGGCAGCAGTTTGCTTTTCCTTTGGCTGTTGTTGACTTTTTGTAAGGCACATGTAGTATTTGGTTTTGTTGCTTGTAGCCTTAGTGTATGAAAGTGACTCTCAAATATAGACTTCTCCTAAAGTAGGACCAACCCTTTGGGGTCAATGTTGACTTCCAGAGGTCCAAATTAAAAAAGAATTCATATGACGGTGGCACGATTCAGACTGCCTCCACATCTATGGCCACAGCAGCAAGGTATTTATTAGTGTGTGGGTGTTTTTGTAGACAGACCAGTACAAAGGAAAAAGAGACTTGGACTCTTTCAAAGACTTCGTGGACAACCAGCTGAAGGCCGCCGCCGTAGTCGAAGAGCAAGAACAAGAACCAAGCGAGGAAGAAAAAGCAAATGAGATCCCCACTGATGAGCCGGCCAAAGAGGAGGAGGTAAAGGTGAGTGAAAAACAAAAAGAAAACGGTCAAAACATTTGAAAAACAGTTCTGCAGTTGTTCCAGTGTGTTGAAATGACTCTGCCATGCACTTGAAAGACTTAATGGTACAGTAAAACCACTGATGTTCCACTGGGGTGGACCAAACATATGGCAGTCATCTTTACCTGCATATAAGTAAAGATCTCTGAGCTTAGCACCCACTCAACTATATGCCTCTCAACTAGCAATTATGGTTAGGCTAGCTATTTCCTGCTTTCACATGTCACATTTTTGTGTCACAACGAAATGCCTTTTAACGAGATAATGTGGGCGTGAATGCGGACCAGAAAGTCGGCGTGGCATCCGTACCCTTAGCTGCTCATGTATGCTCGGTCTGATAAGAATCGTCACAATTCAGCACAGTTAAATATCAGTTTGTTTCCTGCCCGCAGTCCGGCGTGTTGACCCTAACAGAGAGCAACTTTGACGAGACCGTGGCCAAGGGCTTCACCTTCATCAAATTCTACGCTCCATGGTAGGATCGTCATTTTTGGTGGCATTTAAGTAGCTTAGATATTACAGTTGAATGCATACATGTTTTATTATTGCCATCTTAAAGATCCTGTTGCTAGTTCAGCTCCAGCATGCAGCACTTGCGTATGAAGTAACCTCTGCTTGAATGTAGCTTTATGCATGACTTTGCTGCATTAGTTGAATGTTTTGTAGAAGTATAAGAGTAGCACAAAGGTGACTCAAATGATTTAAAATCAGTTATTAAGCACCTGCAAAAGACACTTACTAACACTACTTTTCAAATGTGTAAATGTTTACTAACATGACTACTCAGTCACTGTAGGTGATATAATCCCTGTTGTCAACTGTAGGTGTGGCCACTGTAAGAACCTCGCTCCAACATGGGAGGATCTCTCCAAGAAGGAGTTTTCTGGCCTCACTGATGTCAAGATAGCCAAAGTGGACTGCACTGTGGAGCGCACACTCTGCAACAAGTACTCTGTAAGTCTCTGGGTATCATCCACCAGTTATACTGCTACTGAGACACCGTCAAAACCGAACATGGAGCGCTCTGCGTCTCTGTCTTGCACGCACTTCTGTCAGCTTTTTTATGTCTTCAAGATTAAGTGTGTTCTACAGGATGTAATAAAACAAAGATGGCGGTTTTATCACTGAGCCGTAAAACAATATGACTGCCATGTACTCAAATTAGATGCTACAGACTGTAATCCTAAAGCAGATTGAACACATGGGTGAAGGAATGTAGACACACACACACACAATCAGCTTCGATTGGATGTAGTCTGAATGATGTTGAGAGGAAATCCCAGGGCATTATGTAATATATTAACAAGGTTTATGGTTGACCTGTATGATCAATCAGTTTGCATCTTTAACTTCTCATCTCTTCTTCTTCCCATTACAATTTAGATTTGTTTTGCAGTTTTGAAATCAAATGGATAATCATTAAGCCAGTTTGTCACTGTATACAATGTACGTTGCTCTGCACTGGAGAATTGCTGCGTCAGAGTTCAAGATCCACAGTTTCGTTATCTTTCTGAAGAGTGATGATTCACTATGATAAAATATGTTCTGCTTTTGTATACATCTTCACATCTCAAAATCAACCTGGTTTTCCCACTGCCACTGTAATTTTAACTTTAACAAAGTTACTTCTACAAAGAGGTTAATGATTCTGTCTGTAAGTCAGCCTCATACCTCAAAAGCTTGACTGTATTTTCTGTACAGAGGACTGAACAAGGAAGAGCTGAGAGGATTATAGGAGTGATCCAGGATTTCCAACCGGAGATTGCATGCAGCATAACAATTGAGTAGTTTTAGAAGATGACAATAAACCCCTGTTGTTGCTGTTCCCCCAGGTCCGAGGTTACCCCACCTTGATCATCTTCAGGGCAGGGGTGCAGGGTGACGAGCATCATGGTGGGCGGGACCTGGAGAGCCTGTACAACTTCGTGATGAGGCAGGCGAGAGACGAGCTGTAGAAACGGTCTGCACTCAACTCTCCACCACTCTGCTCGCCCACACTGCATACCTGGCCAGTAGGACACCACTCTCTCTCCTACAGTGGCCAAACCTCCCTCTATCTCTCTCTCTCTCTCTCTCCACTCGGGTTCTCTTCAGAAAGGAGTCAGCCCATGACAGACCGATGAAGTCTGTTCTCTCTCTCCAGTGTTCTAGGAGTGTTTTGGATGTGAATGTATTCCTCATTGCTGTTGCCCAACCTTAAATCTTAAACTATCAAATTGGTTGGGTCTACAAATGAAGTAATATGTTTGACAACCACTTTGCAAGCACTGCTCAGTCAATCAAAACCAGAATTCCTCGCACAAATTAAAGCTGTTGTTGATTAAAAGGGTAGCACTGAAGGACAGTCCCGGTTTCTGCCTGTTGGAAAAATAGTTTCAATTCACTTGTTTCTAATGAACTATGTAACCATTTGACTTTTTTGTAAGTGCTAAATTTTATACATGGGATCTGTTGTTAAATCACAAGCCATTAATGTTACGGTACTGTCATTCAGAAGTTTTTAAAGGTTGTGTTGCCCAAATGTGAAGTGGAGTGTTAAGTTGAGGGTACTTTCTATCCATGCCAGTGGCGGCCTATCTGACTTAACTCTCAGGGAAACGCCCACGCAGGCTAGAAGAAGCTGTGATGGAGGCATCGTTGTTAGCACAGGAGTCTGATAATGGCACACGGGACCTGATTATTTCCTGTTAATAATGATGAATTAATTAGGCTAAACATCTCAGTTGTGCATTTTCTGACTCCCTTGCTCTCAATCAGCCATCCCTCTCTGCTCCTCCTAGCATTCAGGGTCTGGACCATGTTGCCCCATCACTGAACATCTTTAGAGTTACTACTGCTTCAGTTTCATTGCTTCCTGTTTGTTCAGAACCACCCATCAGATGCAGCACATTCACTACAGCTTGGTGTGAAAGCTTTCTATAAAACTGGCTCTTTATCCTCAAACATAGTACGAAACGTGTGAATGTATAGCTTTTGTGCTATCTCTCAGGCCTGGATCATGTTCAGAGGATTTGGGAACCTTTAAGTGGAGTAGGAGAGGACACCTGGAGCCAGTGTTGAGGGTAAAACATGCATGAAATCGAGCTCTACTCTCTGGAGCTGTTCTCTGGATCATCTTTTGGAGGAAAGATTAGGTTTTATCAGAGCTTTTCTAAGCTTCCCTGCGTGGTTGGACGTGTTCGTCATAATACTTGTGAGATTGGAACTAAGATGAGCATCACACCACTTCTCTGACTACTACAGTGGAAAACCATGCTGTGAAGTGAACATCTTTAGGCACCAGAAACCATGGACCGAATAGATGGGTGTAGTTGTTACATGGGTAGTGGGGTGATGTGGTTGTAACTTGCAGCTACACCAGCTGCTGGTGTCTGAGTCTCATTAACCAGTAACTGATCGGGAAAAAGTAGCCTCATTTACCAAATAAACCATCATTTGTCTTTTTTTCATTTCCAACTTTGATGATAAACACTGGTGACAATTATTCAGTCTTTGTTAGTCTGCTGTATCACAAACCATCAAATCCACCAGTCACAGGCCAAGAAACCTTCACCTTTCACCGACCTTGTTCTAGTGGTATTTGCAGTTTTGGTAATAAAAGTTGGTCTTTTCAGCGCACTTTTCTGTGAGTCTACTCACCTGTCAGGCCATGCTCCTAACACTGCAAATGCTCTTTGACCCAGGTGATGTGAAAAGTATGTGCTGCATGATGCAGGGCACCGTTTATTGTCAACCCAGGTACAAAAGCAGTCACAGACACAGCAGTTTTTTCTCAGTAAAAGTTTTTATGGATAGCACATGGTCTAAGGAACTCCAGTGACAGAAGTATTTTTTCCTTGTGAGTCATGGGTTGTGACTACCCATGGGTTTTGTACAAAAAAAGAGTGAATAATGGCAAGTTGTAACATGAGATTTCATAATAAAATTTTTTTCAAAAATAAGTTTGTATTTTCATTTTGTTCTTGCATCTGTCTCTGTGAATAAGGTATGTGATTTCTTTTTTTAATAAAAGGTGCAATAAATAAGCTGAGAATGTACAAGTATTTACAAAAAAACAGTCGAAACATGATCACAAATGTAAACAGCAGCTTACCAGAGGTATATTTTGTAATTTATGATTGGTTAGGCACGTAAGGTATTTTGATTCTTGTTGGTATTAGTTTTTCATTAAAATATGTTCTCTAAAAAAAAAAAAAAAAAAAAAAACTCCACATCATTCAAAGCTCACAGTAACATGTTCAATTGGTAAGACGCTGCCACTGGACACATATCTCAACATAAATTTTACCCTCAGGGTTGAAAAAGCAAAGGGCTAATTTCAGAAAGCTGGCACAGGAACTGTTCCGCCGGCTGTTTTTGACTCGCTAAATGTTTTTCCACAATCTCTTGATGGGTTGTCAGGGGTGGAAGCGTTTGTTAACTTTGTGAGTGCAGCAACATGGAAATGGCCATTTGCGGTATGTCGGAGGGATAAGGCTGTATTCTTCGGTTCTTTGGAGAAAAACATCAGTTTAGCCACAACATGCATCATGTTGAACCAGCCTGGTGAATCGCAGCTCAGCGTGAGTCTGGCAAATATTGACACGGAGGGGATATTTGGAGCAGCGCGCTACTAAAATAGCCTGCGGTCACTTTGGTTCAGTCCATATTATATTTTAGGAGGGCAAATATGGCTTGAGAAGAAAATATATTAGGAAAGAGGAAGGAAATATGAATCTACTGACTCCAATGCATCACTAAGTAGTAGATTGAGTTAACATTTGCACTGAAAAGGACACTAGGTTTGTATTTTCCCATCTCACTCAAACCATTTATACACATTTTCTGTCATTTGACCAGGTGTCATCACTGACTACTGTTAGTTTTCAGGACTGAGTCAACTCCCCAGGGTCACGCACTGTTGGGAAGTTGCTCATCACTAAGTGTTCGAGCCTCTTCTGAGAACTGATCCACCGCGGGTTTCTGTCGGAGAGGGGACGGGAAGGAAAGCAGCGCTCGGACTGGTCCCACAACAGTTCAGTTTTGCCCTCGGCCTCTCAGTGAGGGGGAGGGTGCAGTAGCCTCTTAGGCACTCATACACACACATAATATACAAACTTCAACGCTCTGTCCTCCCCACACACACACACAAACACACACACACACAGTCATTCACTCAGTTGCAGACCCATGAACTGACGACTCCACAGCTAACAGAGAAGGTGATAGACAACTCGGCGGCTCAACACTGGAGTGGGATGAAGTTGCCTATAGATGACGCCCATATGGTTTGATGGAGACGAATGTTCACGTTATATGACGGATGTTTTGAATTGTCCAAGATTGTTGGAACAGAACATGGTGATGACCTTTCAGGGTGGCCGTTCCTTGCAGGCTGAGGATTTGGGCAGGAAGCTGGTGTCTAGTCGGAGTCACTGGTGCAGTTTCAGCCCTTTGCCAACCTTTCAATGGAGCGTTGTCAGCCCTCGGCGTCGGTGTCAGTGGCAGCCGCAGGCCCGTACCACCATGTTCTTGTACTTCTTCAGTATGACGTTGGAGTTGTCGTCGAAGTAGAGCACTGAGATGGCGTGGAGCTTGGTGGGGGCGCAGCATGGCTTCGGTACGTTTTCTGGGTTCATCAGGTGCACCTGAATATCAAGGAAATACTTTTTTTACAGTTGGCATACAGCACTGTTTCCATCAAACCACACAGTCCACATTCAAACAGTCTGTATACCTTTTACAGATTGGTTGTGTAAGATTAGAAAACTTGTACAAATTAAAATTAAAGTCGTTATAAGAAATAAGAGAATGTCTTAAAGGGGCCCTCAGGATTTAAGCATCAGATTTTAACAAAACAATAATTAAAATTGGGCTTAAAATGCATTTTAGGACACATGAGACTGTTTGACTGCTGTAGTTATGCCTCGAAGTCATTTCAGATCCCTCAGAGGAACTGTAATGAGCACTATCATCAAAACCTGGCAGGGAGGGGTGGCTTCAACTTAAAATACTTTCTCCTCCACCGTGTTAAGAATATACTGAGCATGGTGAACTCCTGTGGTTTGGTCTTACCAGTGTCTGTACGATGGCGTGGTTGGTGGCGTTCATGTGGGCATTAAGGGGGAAGGAGCACTCTCCATCACAGTAGTTGGCTGCGTAGCCTTCAGGAGCAATGATCCAGTCCTTAGAGAAGCACATGACGGTGAGCGTGAGACGGCACAGTCAGAGCAGATGGGGAGAGTGTAAATAAAGCATCTCAATATATTAATAACTAGTTATCAGAAAGGTAAGACTGCATGTGTTTGTTTTGAAACAGAAGAGAGGCCGTATCTGGTTTCAGCCCACCTGACTGTTGTTGGTAAACTCGCTGTTAACCTCGTCTCTGAGGACACATCCCTGCTCAAGCACTCGGGTCTGCGGAATCGCTCAGGGAAGCAATACTTCTCTCCTCCTTCCTTCCTTCCTCTCTCCTCGTACTGTTTCGCTCTGACAAATTCTCTGCATGTTTCACCTCTTTCTGACTTGTTTTGGTGTTTTTATCTAGTGTGCCTTCCTGTCTGTGTCAATAGTCTCTCTGTCTCTCTTTGCACGTCTCGTCTCGTCTGTCCCTCTCCTTCTGTCCAGCTCCCTTTCCTGTGTGTGTGTGTGGGTGTGCATTACTCACATTGTCAAGACTCACCTTCCTTATGGGGACAAAATGCAAGTCCCCATCATGTAAATGATTAAATTTTAGGGAGACTCCATGAAATGAATGTAAGTCTATGTATTGTCTGTGTCTGTGTCTGTGTGTGTGTGTGTGTGTGTTAGAGAGAGACAGAGCAAGTGCTGGCAGTCTCCCTCTAGATGTCAGTGCTGTGTTAACAGCTTGCTGCTTGTTTGGAAGTGATGTATGTGACTTTGGTCCTTTATATCTTCCACAGTCTATCTCCTCGTAAACACACACACACACACAGAGACTGAGGCTTCAGTCCACTCCCACCCCAAGCTACTTTAGCTGACTTCTTGCCTTATGAGCATCCTTGCATGGCGGTACTGGTGTCATATCAGCCTGACAGTGAGTGATGGGTCAACAGGTCTGCTCACCACATTATCTTTAGGTAAAGTGAGTAGAAACATAATTCACAGACACTAATGAATCAAGGAATCAAACAAACAAACATTTTTGGGGTGACACCGAGTGTAAACATAACTTTTTCAAGAAAACCTTTAAAGTGGAGGTTTTGAGGAAGCAGCTATTAGAGGAAATAGCTATTTGATGCACCTGCTGGAGAAAAAATGATGGACACATGTATCAGGACTTGTTTGGATGTACTGAATAAGAAAATGTTCAGTACCTGCCAGCCGAGCTCCCTGAAGCTGACGTAGAGCTCGTGTCTTCTGCATGCCGTCTTCTGATCGCTGCTGTTGTAATCTGAAACAGACAAACAAGACGGGCATGTTAACACACAGTCAGCAAAAATCTTCCCAGGGTGAATGATTTCTCAAAAATATCCCAACTAAACCTCCAGAAAGTGACGCATTACACTCAGAATCTGCGAGCAGAAGAACAACACAAATTGCTCACGTCATGCACTGGGTGGAGACACATGTGAGGGTGTAGACCAGAGCGGAGGCACAGATGCTCGTGACGGCGGTCGCCGCGCTGCACATGCGCCACATTCATCTGCTGTCTCATGCGTCCGAACGCACGCCTGCGTGAACTCGGCAGCATTCGAACGGTGCATTGCGGGAGTGCGAGTGGTTCGCGGGCTCGCCTGCCCTGCAGTTTGCACTTAATTATCTCTGTTCCACTCCAGGTACAGGTTTAGTTTTCACAGTCGAGGAGGTCATCGCTGGCATCGGTCACCACGATGAAGTCAAGATGGTGACACCGACATTCCATCTAGGGCTCCCGGTCCTTCACTCTCTCTGTCTTGCTTCGCTGATTTTATTGTTGAGACAATGAGAGGGAACAATGCAAGCTATTGCACGTGTTAGAGTCCTGTGTTGCTGTCCCTTAACAGACACGAACGAGCCAGTGAAGTCTGGCATCTCGGTGGCCCCATGATGCTCTAAGCAATACTTCAGCCTTGAAGTGATTTTAATTGTAGTTTGTTGCTGGTCTGCACATTCTCACATTGCAAAGTTAATTATAAAACTGCTAAACTGTTCTGGCAGAAGACCGTCTTCTATTTCTGATTTTTTTTTTTTTTGCATCACGTCACATCATGTTTAGCTAAGCAGAGTTAGCGCTTAAGATAGTTAGGCTACAATACACACAGCTAAAAAAAAATGTTTTGAGTCAATGTGCAACAGGCTCTCGCATCCAAAACTGTCATTTTTTAAGATTTGCTCATTGCACCATCGGCCTGTTTGGTGTTGCCACTTATCCTGTCAAGCGATGCAGACATGGCTGTTTGTCTCTCATAAGCAATGACCACAGAGGATCCGTCTGCCTACAGACATGGTGAGCACATTACTGCAGTCTGCAGCATTCATAAGACATAATTACCATATGATGTATGGACAAGCAAATAATAAATGTATAGATTTATGTCCGTGCATGCAAATCACATCATCTGATTTTTTTTTAAATGTGTGTGTGTGTGTGTGTGTGTGTGTGTGTGTGTGTGTGTGTCAGAGAGAAAAAGAGCCAGTGAGTCAGACTGCAGACGGGGATTTGTCACTCAGTCACAGCCACCACCCAGCCACTCACCTCAGGAACTCGCCAACAGCAGCCATGGTTAGTCAGCTGGAGTTGGAGACACACACACACAAACACGCACACACACACATACACACACACTATATACAAACAATTATGTAAGGGTCATTCATGTCCTTACATCTCTACGTCAATCATTCATTACCATTCATTACATTACATAAACAAATACACACACAAATGACCTGATGTTTATCTGTTTAACAGCCAAATCCACTTAGCCGCTCATTAAAAGGGAGAGTTGTAATTTAAATTCACCAGCGCTAGTTGCATTAAGATTTCATCATCAAATCAAATTTCATTTTGAACAGACGCACTGACCGCACTGCCCAGACCCGTGTGTTTTAGCTGGACTCCTCTCAAATGTACGAGAGAGAGGCAGACAGAGGGAGGGAGGGGGAGCGAGCTGGATTTGTCACTTGGATTCATCTCAGCTTGAAGTAAATGAGGAAAGAGGGAAGGAGGAAATAGACAGGGAGGACTCAGACAGAGCTAAGGAGCGCATGGTGCTAACACTGGCCGAGGCTGGGCTGCAGCTACCTTTGCTAAAAATGTGCAGGTGCTCCACAATAATAGGGCGCTTTGTGTAAGAGCGTCTCCCAGACGGCATCTAAAATTATACAAGTCTAAAGTGGGTTATACAGACTCATAAGGATTACTGACAACTCACTATAATGCCAAATATTCCAGAAAGGTTAATGGAAGTTACAACGATCTGTGCAGCGTGTAAAAATGTTCCCACATGCGGATAAAATTTGCCTTTCAGATGTCATCAAACGAATCACAGACAGATCAAGGGTGATTTAAAAATTTTCCCCGAACAACAATGGAGAGTTTCTTTTGCTTGCAGCAGAACATGAATACCTCATCTGAGTGGACCGGCTTAATTCTGCAAGAGACGGGAAATGAAAGGTGAGTCGCGGTGGTGAGGTCAAATGGTCATCCGTAACCATCAAATACAGTCAGGTGTTTCCCCCGTTTAGGGTTCCTTCCTTTCTAATAGGAAGGCCAGTTCACTGGGTGTCTGCTCATGTGGAAATACACTGTTTATATATATGTGTGTGTGTGTTTGCTGATGTGTACGTTTTTACGGATGCACGTGTACTCTGTGCATTCAGGCACGCGTCTTTGGCTCCATGTACATCTGTGTGTGTCTGAGTGTGTGCGTGTGCAGATGATGCACATGGACGCAGGGTCACATGTGCTCATCCTGCCTCCCTGTGGACAGACTGACCTGCCGTAGCAGAGAGCGTGCGGATTTAACAGATTTACTGTATGGAGACCCTCATAAAATGAGAAAACAGGCTGGTCCTAGACCAGCTACTGCAGGCTTCTGCTGATTTCTTTCCTATAATTTTTACAGCAATTTTTTTTCTAGCATTGTAAGGCACATTTGTAGTTTGTACAGTGTTTATATACAGGAAACATCCAAGGCCGGAGGAAAAGTGCCATTGAAAGAACTGAGCTGATTGGCTGAGTGACTTGGCTGACCTGATATGAACTTGAGGTGATGTTTATAGAAAGAGGAAGTGTGGTATTAAAGCATGCCGAGGCCTTCATACAGTTCATGTATGGACATTTAAGAGTCTGTGTTGGAATATATAACTTTGGGTTGTTGTCTGCATGCCAGTCAACATGTCTGTGTAAGTAACACCACATACCATAACGTACACACTGGCTCTATCTGCACACACCTATATTATATACACACACTCACAGAGACCCCCTGCTCCTTCATCCAGGTCTAGTTGATGGTGCGTGACTTTCAGCTTTGGGTCAAATCACAGCCCGGGGCGGAGGGTGAATGAAGCTGCCTGCACACGAGTCGGGCTCCTGCACCAGCTGCCATTAATATACATAGTTCCTCCTGAGGCATCTGTTTGCAGGCGGGGTGGCAAAACCTGATCATCGTTTGATTAATTTCTCTAGACTGCACACAGCTCCTTGTTTGGCAAGAACAAGATATGCACGCTGAGACGGGAAAAAAAAGCAAAGCTCGACTGTTGGTGTGCATGGAGCAGTAAATAGAGGGATTTTGGACATTTCAATTAGCATGTTGTCGTATTATCAGATGATGTAACTCCTGTAGTTGTCAAAATCTCATTTAACTCATTATGCTGAATGAAAGGTGGATACCACCACGCTGTATGCTGTGCAGCACAAGCTATAGCATTTAGCAACATATTCCCTTTTCCTCTCTTTCTCTTTCTCTCTCTCTCTCACACACACACATACACACACACACACACAGCTACACACAACTCATTTTCCTTGCACCTCGTGGCCTTCAAAGCCACCAGCATTTACAGTCTGTGCGGCTCTTTAAGAGGAATAAAGCTGATATTTACTGTGGGCTTTCATTGAGTGTAAAAGCACAGATTTGTGGTGCCCATAAACCACATCTCCCCTTCCTGCCTGTAAAAATTTAATGCCACACAGCTACCGCTGAGCTCCGGCTCCCATGAGGCTTCTATTCATTTCTTTTTCCTTCCCTCGACAGACCAGAGAGGTGGGAAGGAGAATGTGAAAAAAAAATGACACTGCGTATTATTACTAATTTGTATACTACTACTCACGACTATACCATTTAAAAGTCAGTGCTTACTACATTTCAGTTTCTGTTTTTTTAATTATTATTTTGGTATTTCTGCTTTATTTAGATGGTGACAGCTGGAGAGAAACAGGAAGGGTGGGGGTGAGGGGGTGTTTTATATGTTTTATATTGAGGGATTGTCACATTAGTTTTATATTGGAGTAGTAGGTTTGCACAAAAATAAAAAATTAACATAATTCAGATGGTTTTATGACACTCCTTCATTAATATTCAATCCAATATCAAGCTATGACTAGCAGGCTTTTAGCTTAGCTTAGCATAAAGACAGGAAACAGGGGGGAACAGCTAGCAGGTAACAAAATCCACCAATCAGCACCTTTAAAGGTCACCAAATGATATATTTAACCTGATATTTAATTTAAACAAAAGCCAAAGTGTAAGAACATGTTGTGGTGTTTAGATAAACTAGCTGGCTGTAGCTTCATGTTTAAAGGACAGACGTGAGCTGCATCGATCTTATCTAACGCTCGAAAAAGAAAAGCACAAGGCACATTTCCTAAAACGTCAAACAATTCCTTTAAGCGTCGGCAGCACCTGAAGAGCCGAGCCATGAAGTCTACTTTCACCTGCTTCTCGTACAGCTGTCAGGACCAAATATTTGATTATCGAATGGAGGCAGGATTTCCTTTATTGACACGGCAATGTGGATGGAGCCAGTGGCACTGAGCTGGACTCCCATATTACAGCGGCTTGCCTAACTGTGTTTAGCCTGGAAACGTTTCTCCTGGGCAGACAAGTACCCATTTGACCATGTGACGCTAAAACTCTCCCCTAAAACCCATTCACGTTGAACTGAGTGAGGTGGGGCAGCGGCTGCCGGTTCTCCACCCTGTCTATTCAATAGCAGGGGAAACACGGCTGAGTTTACTGAACTTAATACTGCACTGTATGAGTCCTGGGCTGATATTAACCCTTCACCACACTACCTGCCATTCATTAAGCCCCCGAAACACTTTCACAAGCACCTGTCAGGAGGAAAAGGCTATAAATTATATTTATCGCATGCTGTTGCAAAAATACAAGAATTAAATGGCGCCAATTCAGACGTTATAGCCTGGGCGTAGGAATTACGTGTGTGTGCGTGTGTGTGTGTGAGTGACATTAAAAACGCTTCACTATAATTCAAGAGCGAGAAGAGACTGCAGATTTTACAGTAGCAATTACATGAGCTCCCATAGAGGTGGCGGTGACAGAAACCGTGGGTTATATAGGCCCAATGTTTAAAATAAAATCTGAGTCTGTAGCTCAGCGGTCATGAAGACATGAAAGAAGAATGTCAGTGTTGTCCCTGACGTTTCTCCTCTCTCCTCCCTCCCACCGGCCACTACTACGACTGAAGTTTATCTTTCTTCCTGTCTTTCATCACAGAGGTTATTAAACCCTGCGAGGGAGCTCCGCCACGTCTAATTACTCCAACGGTAAACAAAAGGGGGTCGGGTGGGGAGGGAGCAAGGAGAATGAGGAGGTGGAGGGAGGAGAGGAGGGACAGATGAAAAAACACGGCTGGCCGAGTGCCGTGTTATTATAATTCTTTAAGCGATACTGTTAGCGTGGTCAGTCTTTTAGCTGTGCAGCTAATGACTGGCTAGGCCTAATTACAGGCCGCCTGTGCTGTGCCGGGACGTGATATTCCTTCCCCGGATGGTTGTTAACCTCCCCCCACAGCCAAAGCCCAGCCCGACTCCCATTACCTCCCCGGCCCTCTTCGCCCACAAAACCCCAAATTACCTTTAAAGGTGTCGTATTGTTCTTTTGGCAAGGTACGCAGCAGCGTTTTCCACTGTGCTCACATCAGGCACACCCAGAGGGGGTGGAAGCGTCACGCTAACAAAAATATTCATGCATCCAACTCATCCAACAAGAATTTATGAAAAAATGTAAACTGAAAAGGCCAATTTGCCCAAGACATTAGTCTACTCGGTCAGTCTGCTTTTGAGAGTGTAATGTGAAAAGCAAAGATGATTTATTACACATATAATCTCACCATTATCTCAAATCTAATGCTGCAGAAATTTATTTGGCTGAATTTGTCCTCTTTTGTCATCTGGAAGACATTTAATATCACATGTCGTTTTAAATCCAGCTCGCTAAAATTGTGAAAATGAGAAAATAACACGGCCCAAGGCCTCACAGGGGATACAGAGGGGAAAATAAAGTTTCAGAGTTAAAAGGTTGTTTTATATCCTGAGCAGACTCAGAGAGGCATTTTAGTGCTTTATGACAAAGCACTACAGCCCAATTTATGAAATGTGAATGAAAAGTGACACAAATAGCTCTTAACCAAGTGTTTTCCTTCAAATCGGGACAAAATGGTATCAAACTGATAAAAACCACACAGGTCAGGAGTGGGCGACTTGGGCAGAGGAGGGAAGCTATTTTTAGAAAACACACAGAGCAAAGAAACTCTTGCTGAAAAAAAAAAAAATTAAAAAGCCTCTATGTGGAAGCTTTTGGGCACCAGAGCAATTAAAAACAAACACATTGCTGCCTTCACACCTTAGATCTAATGTTTTTGGGATTTTTTTCTGGAAAATCAGGGTGAATTATCGGTGAAATACCCCTTTTAGCTGGAGCTGCGGTGGCCTAAACTGATGCACTGTAGCTCTGCGCCAGAAAGAAACCGGGGGACAACGTCCACATTTTGTTTCTCCCCATGAACGCTCCACAAGACGGATGCTCTCCCCATCCATCCTGTCCTCCTCCCTGTCTCTGGAGTGAGTGATGCGGTATTGAAACCATATGCCCTCCTGAATTCCTCACGGATCCTCCCATCCCGTCCAATCCCAGCCGTCCTCTGCTGGCCGCGGACACTCGGCTGTCGCGAGGGGGGCCTCCCCGCTTCCTGTGTAGGATCTAAATATTTACACTCCCCGTCGTCCCGAGTGGCGAGGCGGAGAGGTCTTGATGTTTTGGGTTATGTAAAGTCCAATCCTCCAGGACGCATATTTAACAGATTGTCCTTGTTAGAGCAGATTTTTGAGCAGATTCACCTCAGAGAAAGTCCTCTCATCCTCCTGATATAGACTGAGACACAAAAGCAGACAATCTGCCTTGTTCACAGATTGGTTTATAAAAGAAAGAGACAGTCTGTTAGCATCTAACTATTTGAGTACAAGGTGTGCACCCTCTGATTCACTAGTGTACCCCAGTATCACAGCGTCTTCAAAACATCTTGACTTAGGACATCTCAAGCCAAAGACAGCTGGGCAGAAGAAGTCTGGAGCCAGAACTGAACATGTGGTACACTCTCACTCTCCTGTAGCATAACAAATGATGAGTCTTTGTTCTCTGTTATGTCAGCCAAAGCTTTCATCTCATGCAATTACTGAGAAAAAGCCCTGCAGGAATTCAACTGACAACCTCTTGTGTTAACAGCGGCACACTGTTAACCTACTGAGAAAGTGAGACAGATGCACTGAACAAACAGGAAACACGGCCAACCGGTCTCAGCAAGGGCTTTTCAGAGCAGTAGTGAGAACAAACCCAACTTGTCCCACAAATACTTCTGTATACCATGCAGATGGTGGAGCCATTAAACGGGGCAGCAGAAGAAGCAAAGCAGAGGTAAATCCCTCGCCAGGTAGCCAGCCAAGGCGGGTCGTTTGCAGCTGTGCGTCTAAGTGCACTAAGCTGCGTCCTGGCGCCCGAGAACCAAATGTGAGTCGACTCTGGCCCAGATTTGTCTGGTTTTTGGGGTGCAGACTCGAGCCGTTTTGGGCTGAGAATCAGCTCCAGTTAGCGGCAGCCGGGCTACATTTGGGCCTGTCTCAGCCGCTGGATTTAGCACAAGTATACTTGGGCTGATTCTTGCAAGTCATTTATCACAAGGCTGACACGAGTCCAGCACGCAGGTGTGCCGAGCTGAGGCCGCTGTTGGGCCAAGCGGTTTTGGCTACCTGAAGCTCATCAGATACGCAGCCCTATGAGATAATTTAAATACAGAAAAAATATGTGCAATGTAAAGTGTACCACAGCATGTAAACATTACTATACTCAGGTTTACATATCTTTATTTATGGAATCAAGTTTAACCAGGTATTGATAACCTGATATTTCTGACATGAACCCATGGTACAATGGACTATATAAAAGTAGGAATACATGAACAGAGGTGGTTTGCTGGTGGTTATTGTATTGTATTTGCTGCATACAGGGTTCTCCTCTGATACACTGGAGAGTCAAAGCTTTGAGCCGTGAAGGCTTAATATCAACATGATGCTTCATCTGTCAAATTAGCCGAGGATCAGAGCGATATTAACAGCGGGCTCGCTGAGCGCTAGCTTTACGCGCCGCACCAGTCACACAATAGAGCCTCACAGGAGCGGCTCAGCTTTAAATGCTATAAAGTCTGGCCAGAATTACACAGCAGGTGAAAGTTGGGCGGATTAGGGTTTGATTTAATTTGAAAAGCTTGCGGAGCTCATAACATCAGGCTTATACCTGCTCATTACATCATCTGCTGAGTAAGAAGAGAAGCGGCGAGGGCTTGATGAGGAGGTTGAGGATGAGGTCACCTGTCAGGACGGATTCGCCGTCTCTGCGCTAAATCACTGAATATTCACTAGGCCACAATTTGTTGTCTCTTACTGTGCAGCACTGTCTACAATCTCTAGTGAGAATTATTACATAATTTATAGAGTACTCTGAAATATTCTCTTTGTTGAATACACGTTTTCTGTCTCAATTTGACCCCAGATTCTTAAACTCCTGCCTCTTCTGTGCTTTCTCTCTAACGCCACCCATTTATCTCATTCTCTACGCTTCACTCTTTTTAGTTCAAACCTGTAGCCAAATCCTCCATTCAGCTCGCTCGCTCTCCTGTCTGGAGAGGTGCCACTGAAATCCCCTTCATAAATAAGACGTCTTATGCATTGCCCTGAAAAACGCTATATTTCCTGCTCGAGATCTGGGTTTCAGGATCCACTTCACGGCCTTAAATCCATACAGAATAAGTGCAGTAAAAACAGAATTTGGACACCGTCCCTGAGCGAGGATTTTCATCTGACGAGGGCTGATTAGAGAGAGATCCGGATGAAGTCAGCTCCAATTTCTCAAGTGTCTCAAAGAGGAATACTTCAAACACATGCTGCCATCCCCTGATCTGCACAGGTTAGACGTCAGGTACGGATGTACTGAGGTCAGGCTGAGGTCAGTTTTGTGTCTGATTGTGTTCATGGTTTTACTGCTTGATGAGGTCAGTTGAGGTTTAGTGTTTGTGTAGGGGGCATCAGACTGACCTGCTGGGCCCAGGCCTTTGGATCCATCCTGCGGTTGCGTGGACCTGTTGCGGTTCTGCTGGCGACGTTTTCCTCCAGTAGAACGGGCGGTGCGGATGTGCACTTCGCTGACTTTGAAGAACGCCACCATGAAAGGCTGCTTCTCCAGCGCGCCGTCCCGTCCTACGAGCCCCGCCTCCTTGGAGCTGATACTCTGCCCTGTTTCAGAAGACACAGCACTTAAAATCTACATGATTTCCCATCCTGGCGGAGCTGATTTGCACATGTTATTGTTACATTGAACAGCAGAGGAAATCACTTACTTAACCTACTAACAGATGAATTAAAAACAGTTAAAAGTTTCTTTCAAGTATGGATTCATATTGTGAAATTGTGTAACTTTGGTGCTTTAAAACTTAAAACAAAAAACATATATGTGATGTAATCTCTTACCATTGCTGGTCTCCACGCTGACCTGCAGGCCCAGGTTGTGCATCGGGCTCATCACCCACAGGTTGCTGGTGGCAGTGATGTCAAACTCCAGCCAGCCCTCCTCCGCCGCCCACAGCCTGCGAGACTCCAGCAGGAACAGGTCGGCCTCTCTGGGAGAACATGGGAGATGATACAAAAGATGTATCTTAAGGAGACCAAGGGCAACACAAGAGCCATTGGTTTGTATGAGGGCAACATGCCTGAAGATTCCCAGTCATCCAGGTCATGCTTATCCAAGCAGGGTTGAATCAAGGGCAAACTAGACTTGGTCGTGGAAACTTGAAAATGCTTCGCCTCTCATCTGAGGGGCTTCTTCAGTTCTGACTGACTGGTGGGGAGTCCCAGGTATTCAACCTCTGTGGGGTCGTTATCACGGTCAGCGAAAGCACTCGGGTCGTTGGCGTTCCTGGCTCCTTCCTGAAGAAGAATGCTTTTAAGTCACTACAACCAAGTCCAGTTGCCTTTGATTCAATCCTCCTTGGATATGAGGGTAACAGAATCATAACAGAATGACAGAAAGATGGATAGCTGCACTTAACAGAAAATGCTGGGATACACTGTATTGTGCTCCACTGTAGCTTTGACCATACAGTCTACCTCTCTGAGGGACGGGAAAAAAGGAAGGAATTAAATTTTTGGTATCAGGCTACAGGCATGTTAATATCATTTACAATGTTCTGTGCGACGGAAATCAGGCTGCAAGATGGAAGAAAGTGTCAAACGGGGGAAGAAAAAGGCCGACGTAACACAACTGTGAGCTAATGAAGGGAGAGAGAGCAGAGGAGTTGTAAGAAAAAGACAGAGCGTGAGTGATAAGAGGGCCTGTCCTCCCACTGTCCCATTACAGTAGTAATAACACAGCATCGGGTCTGTCGGACCCTCCTCCAGAGCCGACATCAAAGCCTCACAATCATCCAGGTGTTCAGAGAATGCCCCTGCAGTCATGCATCAGCAGCCCCTCTTTATTGGTCATTAATGAGAGTGTTTCTGACAGCTTCCGTATGAGCCTCTATGCCTCGTTTTCCCTCGCACACACACACACACACCACCCCACTGCTAAGTTCACACGTTTGTCGCAGCGTGGGCCAGTGTTCGGATGTTTCCGCCTCATCGTCACAGCCGCTGTCCAGCTGACGAAGGACGGCAGGGGGTCCATCAGAGAGCCGCCTGCAGGGCAAAGGCTACTGAGAGCCTACTGTAAAACTTCTTATTGACTCTCTGCTTAAATGAACTGGAATAATAAGGTCAAAGGTGGGAGCTGTTTTTTTTTTGCTACAATAAATCTCCTTTATAAGTCTTGTCAGAGAGCGTTGTTAAAAATGTATTGCAAGGTGGGAGAGTGTAGCTCACAGCTGGCCCAGTTGTTTCATGTGCTTTCATCTTGTAAACTGCTGAAAAGGCATATTTGTAAAATTGTAAAAGAAATATGTAAGACAGACATCTGGAGGCAAAGGACGCAGAGGCTCTCATTACAGGAAGAAGACCAGTACACCTAAGAAACATTTTAAGAATCTTGATAAAGCCAATATTACTGTCATCGATCAGTGAAATACACATTTAAAGAAAAACAACTACGAAATCATCTGGTTAGGTGCAGTATAATAGCTGGGGAAATGCTGCTGAATGGGTTTTGGTCAGTAAAACCTGCCTTCTCAGCAACCTGCCCTTTCTCAATACGATGTCAGGCCTGCCGCATTTTTGCCATTGTAATCTCTCACATTCCTTGCCTGCTGTTAGCGAAACCTCCCCAATCAAATGAAAAGTACAAAGGGTGTCGGGCTAATTAAGCGCTCTATCATTACGGCTTAGAGTCAAAATAGGAGTCAGGTTTTTACGGGAAGGAGGGGCGCGGGAAAGTTAATAGGCTCCCCGCTGATTTGCCGATTACAGAGGTACAGTTTTGCAAAAGGCGGAAAATGGGCAAAAACAACAACAAAGACTGAACGGCATTTTCTTGCATAAACCGTCACACATCAGGCAATGCTGTCAGCGCTGAGGAGAATGAAGGTGAGGCTGTAAAATCAAAGCAGTTACAGCTTCACTGTCATAGAGACATTCCTGATTTTGTCAGCAGATCAGCGTGTTGCACCGTGAATTCACCCCCACAAAGCACAAACACAGCAGATTTTCCCCATGCGAGAGCACGCCGTCCAGGCTGTAATTTTCTTCAAGGTAAAAAACCTGTCCTACAATAACAGAGAAATTGGAGATATATGGGCCCTTTAATCTCCGAATATCTCCAAAAATAAAAGGCTTTACCACCAGGCTGCAGAGCACAAACCACCCATTGTAGGGATAAAGGAATGCAGCAAATAAGTAGCTCTTGATACCCTGACAAACCTTTTGACAGACAGAAAAATATACTTTGCCAAAATCTATAGCTGACGTTCTTATGCTTTTCCAATCCGTGGACCTCAGAGTGGATCAGCTTTAGTCTAGGACTGCCGTCTGAGAACGTTTGGTGTTACAGACCTCACCTGAAGGCGTTCTGCTTCCTGATGATAATCAACACAAAATATTATATTAATGACTGCTACTTTAATGTGTAATCACTGAGAAGCAAAATATAGCGGGCGACATCAGAGGTTAGCTTAAATATGTGGATCAGAAACCGGGCGGGCTCGATAAAACACAAATATCATTCAGAAATCTGACTGGATGTTTATCTGCCCCTGCAGACGTAATGTAAATGTTTGGCATGTATTAGCTGCGCTCATTTGGGGGACGGCAGGATTTTGAAGCTGTGCTATATCTGAAAGACGTGGTTTTGCTTGATTTTACAATATAAACATTGCAGGGCCCAGAGGCTGCATAACACACAGGGAGAAAGAGCGAGAGAAACACACAAGTAGAGGCAAGTTTGTTTTTTTTTTTAACAATCTTTACCTTTATATATCCAAAAAAAGGTCAACTGAGTATGCTTGCTGTTTTCAGGAACACCCTATCTCTTGTTGAATTGTTGATTCCCAGTGCAACCACAGTGCAACCCCTCTGCAAACTTACAAGATCCACCCAAGTGTGGATTAACATGTTGCATGGCCAAGCCCTGTTCAAATCCACAGAACTTTGTGTTAGCTTCTACTCAATAAGCCAAAGCTTTGTAAGATACCGAACAAGGCAGGTTGAATTACAGGGAAATCTGTATAAAATGATGAACATGGAAAAGTGAGGCCCTCGCCCGGCACAGGCTTGTTGTTGGCATGATTTGTGATTCATAAAGGCATTTCGTTGGCTCTCCGTATGTGTGGTTGGAAAATGAGCTGTGGGACAGGTGTTCCAGCCGTGTCCGGGCATATTCATCACTTTTAAGTGTCCCCTGGAAACACTTTCCGCTGTCGTCTGTCACACTTGCAGTGTTTCTGTATTTGGATGTTTTCTCGCTTTACGGCATTGCGTGCGTGTGTCGTCAAAATGATTGAGATGTTTTCTTCATTAACTTAGCTTGTGTTTGTCTATTTGTTTGTGTTTCCTGAAGCTGCAGCGTGTTGAGCTCTCATAATTATTTGCTGCTTTATCAGGCTATCAGGTATCAGGCTATGTGGTGTGAAATTAGAAATTTAGCACAATGTATGTTATGAAAGTATAAAGAAGTACATATAATGCTGTAACTGCTGGTTTTGTATACATGCTACTGGAAGACGTCTTTCTTGATGATTGACACGTATCGTCTTGTAGGATGATGATGATTGTTGCAGGGATTCAAACTAGTTATCTTCCTGCTCATAGCTTATCACTTCATGTGTGTGTGTTACCTGTCAGGGTGCTCCTTGACCACCTGGTAGACTTTGAGTAGGAAGGTGTCGTTGCGGAAGGCGCGGCTCACACACTCCTTGTAGAGGCGAAACTCTGCCGCGGTGACGGCCTCGCCCTCTGGGATCTGTGAGAGGTTGAACTTAAACTCCTTGTGGTGACGCCGCTGCGGAGAGAGCTCCCTGTCGTACTCCACTGTGGGATGGAAACACACACATAGGATCATGGCATTATGCACAAAGAGGAAGAGACAGGGAACAATGAGATAGAGAGTAGAAAAAATGAACTCTCCCTGAATAAAGTTACTGATATGTATGTCATCAGAAGAAATGAATTAGATTAGATTTGTACTTCAGCAGATCAATGCAGTATCACCTAATTATTGTCTTATGGGCAGAGTTGCCATTTTTGACCTTTACAATGTCTTTTATGTGGCTTGTCTCACGTTCATGATGCCTCCTCTACAAATAGGATCAAATTGCATATTTACAAACCGGGTTTCAGTGTAAATATACAGTAGTGACTGATGAGCGGATATCCTGTTCACAGACACTGTGCGGAGGTCAACCATAGAAGCTTTTAAAACCATCACATGTGATTTATACTTAAGGTCTAATAGGTTTCGTGGCCTCCAGTTTCCCTAAATAAACCCCTGTTATCTTCAGTCCGAAGCAAAAGCCCATGATTTTTTTCGGCGGCAGCAAACTTAGAGAGCCTCTGCAACCACTTCTGACGGCGTGAAATGACAAAAACCAACAAATGCGCTCCCTCCTATGCTTTTAAGTGCAATATGCGCCATAATGATAATGTGCTCTCCGGGGATTCGGTTCCTGTCTCAGCTGGAGGTTTTTCTCCCACAGCGCAGAGCCTGCAGAGTTAGTCTGTCCACGGTCGCACAGAGTGAGACGAGGGAAAATGAATGAAGTCGTGTGCAATTAGAAGGTCGCGTACAGAAATATCTATGCAGACACAAACGCTGAATGCTAAGCCTCAAATATGTGCCATATTCTGCAAAAACACACAAAAAACTAGTGACACACACATCAACACTTTCTTACTATTCTTAAGCCATCATACTCCTACTGATTTAAATACTAGCTGCATGCTACACACATACATCCACGATATCACCACCTCCACTCCAGTTTCCACTCAGTGCTGTGAGGTTGAACCCGCTGTGGTGCTGCCACCACGACTGGAAGTGCAGACTCACTGGGAACCAGAGCTGGATGTATGCTTTCATGTGCAGTGGAACCACACATACAGCCGATGTCCAACATCATGCATTTGCCAACATCTGAGAAGACAGATACGAGTCTGAAGTCTGTACGCTGAATACGAAACTGGAGCCATCAGTCGCTTAGCTTAGCTTAGCTTAGTGTAAAGACTGGAAACAGTGGGAAAAGGCTAGCCTTGGATTTGACGATTTTCTATGGTTAAATGTCAAGTTTGTTCACATAACAGGGGTTCAGCTAGTTTTGTAGAAGCAATAGTTTGACATTTCCCGAAGTTATTACTTTAAAAGTGAGAGCTAACATGAAGATACTTCCTCACTTGATAAATAACAGCAGGCGGTCCACAACAAACATAATGAAGTCTTCCCACATTAATCCAACTCCTGGCTTCAAAGTAGTGTGTGTCCAGAAGCTTCAGACATATTTAGGACAGTACATATCTGTGGTAGTCGTAAAAGTAAAGACCCCCTTTTTATGCCAATATTTTTACTTTTTCAAACAAATACTTCAGCTTGATACTTTTATAGCCCAAAGCTTAGGTAAGAAGAATTTAATTTTGTACCTCAGCCAAGCTTGTTAAAACTTTCTGGTAATTTTATGATGTGGAGACCCACCCAAAGTGGACCAATGACACATTTTGTTCCCCGAGTCACAGCCGAAGAGAAAATTGTGTTGATGTGAGAACACTGGAACCAATCAGACTCTCCCAAAAGTGCCAGCCCCACCTTGTACCCACACCCAGGAAGGTCAAGGCTCCCCTCATCCCCAGACATTTCCAAGTTACATAAATGCCGAATTTGAGTAACAAACTGAGCAGAAAAGGCAGGCAGGGAAGGCCGTCTTTCTAGCTTCACTGCCTGTCCAAGGAAAAGTCCAACCCTGAAGCATGCCGCTGTGACCTGGTCAAAACAAATTACAATAATTGAAGCCTCTCAGAGAGCCAGATCTGCCTCTCCTCAGTTCCAACACGTTCCATCGCAGCAAAGGAAACCACCTATACAGAACGAGATGTTATTCACATCAGCGTCACTGTGACTTCTATCAGATGTGACAGTGACCATTTCATCATCGTACTCCTTAAGCTGCCTGCACACAACACACACACACACAGACGTTGCAGTAACTGTGTGTGATAACGGGTCTGGTCTTGAGTTGTAGGGTGGATAGATCAGGCAGGCTTGTGCATCTGTGTGTGGAGGACTAAAGCAGAGGTCATGGTATTCTAAATGACTTTACAACACTCCCTTCAAGAGCCCTGGGCTTAAAGACCAACAGCTTGAAATTGTATATTCCCTATTTAAGAATTGACTGACTTTCTGGCAAGAAACCTCTTTGATAAACCGTCTGTAGGTGGTGAGAAGGTCAGGGAGAGTTTCATATGTATCAAATATTTATTACATCTGCTGCAATGCACCGCATGTTGAATGCACGAAATATCAGGCACCTGACCGCACGGAGCGGCTCAATGTGTTTGGGAGGCTGCGCCTGCGAGCTAAGCATCATACCAAACAAAGGTAAATCTTTATCAGATTTCTCATTGTGTGGGTTGTTTTGGAAGGGGTGCCTTTCAAACCTTACTGAGCATTCACACAATACGAGCAGAATGGGAGGACTGGGAAAACCGCCTGTTTCTCTGACTGAGTTCACACAGTATTCCAAGATGGTTGTCCCATTGTTAACCTGTTACATATTCACAGTGGGTCATGAGCAAATTAATGTTTTAGTCTTAGAGAAGCACTTTGCCAAATTACAAATAAAGGTGGGTTTACTTGTTATCATGAGTTCTGCTCAGCCTGTGAAAACAGCTGTGCAGTGTCTTCTGTAGCTCTGGGTGAGCTTTGTTAGTTTTGAGAGAATGATATCATGGCAATGTCATCGGGGTTATCTCGGCGTGGGCTTGAAGATTTCACATTTTTAATGAGAAAACCTGCGTTACAAACTGGAAGTGTAGGCTTTGAAAGATTTACCAAGCGGGGGGGGGGGGGGGTGTCTAATGAAAAGATGGTATTGGTTGCATTGTGGGAAACGAAGAATTTACTGTGCTCGCATCTTAACCCCATTTGATTTTTAGATTTTTTTAGCTGTGTATAATTGCCCATTTTTCTGACTTGGAATTGCAACTAGTGAATGATTGATGATGAAGATTAGGCTGCTGTTTGTATGATATGATTTGAATGCAGCATTAATACTAACTACTACTAATACTAATACTAACGTCTTAGCAGCCACTTTGTGTAGCCAGTGTATGATGCACAGATGGAGTTATCCAGTACAGCCGTGGTCTTCCAGGAAGCAATTGTGTTAACATACTGCTCCAAGAATTCAACTGGCAACTTCTTATACTTTGTATTTCCTGAAAAATATGCTGCAAATCTTCGACAATCATACAAGGGAAGAGAAAGAGGTTCTGGCCAAGGAGAAAATCGTTTTCAGTGAAGTGAAAAATGCATCCACTGATTTCATTAGGCTTTAATGAAATTTGCAGGACACATTTCTTGTAACGTTTATTTTCCCGACATCCGAACAGAACTCTCAAGGCACTTCTGAGCTCGCTCAACAACTCACCAGCCTGTCCATGTTCAAATCAATCTTTTTCCCTTATTTCTCGCAGAGAGGGGAGTCGTTCTGAACGGCGTCCAGACAAAGGCAAACAATTAAAACGATGAAATATGAAGACACGTTATCGCGTGCGCTTTATCAACGCAGTCCTCTGCGTTAGTGACCCTGGAGCCACGGCATTAGCAGCTGAGTAGCATTCCAGCTGCTTCTCCACCTTCTCGGCTTGAAATTCAATTGAAATCCGCCGAGGTTTCGCATCTCAAATCAAAGGGAAGTCTTCACACGGCGCGTACAGGGAGCGTAACCTCTGTGCTAATCTACCATGACGTGAGCTTTGAGACAGGAACACACAGAAGGGAAAAGGGATTTAGATCTGGATGATTCAGGGAGGGATACATTTAGAGTGATTCTAAAGATGGGAGCAGAGTGGTTATATTGGTGATTTGGTGCAAACAGTGCTCGATGGTAACCGCAGGAAAGGAGTGTTTATGTGTCGCGTGTGTGCGATTACTAATCCGTAGGTGTATTTTATGGCTTTTTTTTACGACAACACTCCCGTCGCTGGTCACCAGTTCATGAGAAAATAAACACAAACAGAAAAAAAGTTCATTCAAACAGTCGACTGTTTTCGTTTTCAATCTCACTGGACACACACACACACACACACACACACACAGGCAGCCAAGGTTAACCACAAAACCTGACAATAGCGGGGAATTTCTGTGATGATTCACCTAAACGCTGTGGGTGATTTCATCAGCTGCGAGAAACAGAAAGACACAAGAGACTGAAAAAGAAAGAAAAGGGTGATAATGAGTAAGGAGAGAGGAGGAGAAAGGAATAATGGATGACTGCTTGAAGGCTGTTAAAGGTACAGAAAGACAGAGAGCATGAATTAAAGTTTTGAGAGAAAAATATGGAAAGAAAGGAAGACGGTGGACAAAGAAAGACTAAGATTGAGAGAAAAGCAGTAAGAGAGGAAAGGATGTTTTTGTTAATGATGTATCAAACTGAATAACCTGCATGGAAAACAGCAATACAGCAAAAAAAAAAGTATGTCAATAGAAAAGTTTATGTCCTTAAGTCCTCAACACAGGTGAAAAAATAACTGTGGGAGAGGCGGATCAGATGACAAGACCAGATGAAGTAAGACAAAGTCAGTTGTCACAGAGAGACAGATGGAGAGACCAAAGGGACAAAGACGGAGGGAGACGGGAGAAAGAGACGGAGTCTGGGATGCAATGAGAGGAGGAGAGACGGAGACGGTCAGTGACAGAAAGAGAGTGAGACGGACGATTTGCAGATTCACTTGGACGCTTTGATAGAGGCTGTTCTCTCGTTTCCACCTGCGCAACATCTGGCGCCGCTGTCCTCTCCCTGCTGCTGTAGGTATTACGGCAACCCACACACACACGCACACACACACGCACACACGCACGCACACACGCACACACGCACACACGCACACACACCTTGACCCTGCGAATCTTTTGCTATCACATCTATACATATGGTCCTCATATTCACAGCTTGCACATGATGATTGGTTATCCATATACATGTCATAAATCATGGTATAAAACTGCTTTATATCCCTGTTTTGTGCCAATGACCTCAAATTCAGCACTCCATATTTTAAAATGTAGAAAATTACAAACTCAATGTCACAATGTGACAGGAAACAGTCGTAGTAGTAGACAATGTCTAGTTTGATTGTAATGGTATAAAAATTCAAATCAACAGGCTGTTGATCTTCATTAGGGTTGGACTGACGACACCATTTGAAAAGAAAAAAAACCCCAAATCCTCTACAAACCAGCTTTGGAAGCACTGAAATCCCACAGACAGGAGCTGCAGTGTGACAGGTTGGCTTTTTATAAACTGCATGCCCCTTTAAGAAGCAAAGGAAGGAAAAAGGGAAAAGGTGCTGAAAGAAAGACAAGTGAGTGAAAGTTTGAGCCAGAAGGCTGTCTGTGCCGGGGGAGGCGGGCGGATGAGCGCACAAACAGGCGAACAACATAGTCGAAGAGACAAAAATGAATCTGACAGTGATTGATAACCACGACCTCTGGAGTAAAAATAAAGACGAGCAACTGCCAGCAAGATGTTAAAACATATTAAAAGTTTGAGAGGACGCGATCGGCAATTTGATAGGATGGAAAAGTACCTATAAAAAAAAAAAAAAGAGCAGAAAGCGAGGTGAAATCTATAAGTGGAAGAAGGGAGATAAATTTAAAAGATAATCTGGAAATAAACTAGTTGAGAGGAGGAGTGTTCTTCGATGCAAAGCAGAAAAAGCAAGAGTGTGCAGGAAAGGCCCTGGGATGGTTGACAGGCTGAGTTGTCTGTGGTCAGTGGTCAGCGCTTTCGCTCACACTCCTAACGCCGTCCAGCCAATCCCTCGGAGGGACAGCTGGCGAACAGCCGCCTGCATCAAATCCCTCCTGCTTTCTCTCACACGTCCCGCAACCACAGAGCAAAACAACCGACAACCACCGTCCCTCACCAAAATACCTTTTCGCCCTTCATCAACACTCAGCCGGTAAAATTAACTAAAGGGAACATTATGGATGGTTTTCTCAAACCTACTTATGTTGTCAGATATTTCCCCATTTTTAAAGAGGGGATTGTTGAAAGGTTTTAGCCTCAAAGCTGGATGAGTGACTCACTTTTCCGTTGTGTGCTTGAGGCTTGTGCAAGGACCCACTGCAATAGGTGTGTGACACAGTTTTGGCCACAATATTTACAAATTAAGATTCCTAATGAGTTAACAATTAAACGCATCTTCTGAATCTACTTTAATGCTAAAGTATTGTAAGTATTATATGTTATAAGTGTTGTCAATACTGTGGACCTTTCTGTAGTATCCAGTGCTGCAGTGTAGATTATAGAGAACAGAGCACCTGTGACCCAGATAACAGAGTCTTAAGAGAAGTCTTATTAGATCTGTCAGTGAAATTTTTACTAAGTACCAGTCAGATGACAGACAGAGATTTGGTTCATACTGCCATTTTAAACAGTCAGGGGTCTCTGTGGTGACTTTTACAGGATATTGGTACGTTTAGTTTTCCTTCATTTGTTTTCTGTGACGAGCTAAAACATAGACATCATAAAAGATAACACTATCTATTTGAAGCTTGCTAACGTTGATTGACATTAGCTGGCGGAAGCAAGTGGTCCTACCAGACCAAGTATGGCTATGGCTGTGGCTGAAAACCCCCAGAGTGCACTGAAGTGCACTTTGTGAGAGGAGTCTTGTATTTCCTCTCTTAAAAGTTATACAGTATCACTTTAAATACATCAGAGACGTCTAAAAAGTACATCGAGTTCATATACCCATACACCTATATACTGGAGAAAGTATCATGATTGGGTATGAAAGGGGCATCCTGGAAAGGCTCAGTCTCCAGCCTGCTCTAACTTTTTTTTTTTTGGAATTGAAGTTGTAATATGTGAAAATTAGATTTGTGCTGAACATTTGCGCAAACCTCAGGATAAAGCAAAACTATAAATTCTTAACCTGAATACAACACAGTGATGTAATTACTGTATTGTTTCCCTCTAATGGAGAAATGTACTTGCTCTGCTGTCCTCACTGCAACATAAAGCTGCTCTGATGTGATCCATAAAGGTGTACAGATGTATAATGTACCAGGTTATGTAGCAGGCTGCTTTATTGATTCGGCAGCTGCACGCATTGACTGAGACTCAGAGAAAAACTCTACTGGAGCCTGGAGAAACCCAGAATTACATTCAATGCCAACATTTTTTAAAGTTCTCGCTTTCTACAATATCTGCACATTACAGTGTGGTTAAGGTCAGGGGAAGATTGTGGTTATGCTTACTAAAACGTGAACCTTTTTAATTGCAGGTTTGTGACAGGAGGTGGACTCTAATATCCTGCAGGAAAGTCAGACGTGGTGCAAAGCCCTCCACAACCTTTCCAGAAGAATCGGCCACTCCATGCGTTGCATTGGATGTAAAAGTTGCAGAATCGTCTAATAAGGATGGAGCTCCTGGAATACTGGACTGACTTTTCTCACAGCTATATCCCATAATGCACCACACAACCAGAGTAAATGTTGACATTTAGCTCGTGAGACAGGTACGGTTTAAGTGTGATTTAACAGACATCTTCATGCTCTGGCTTACTGTCTTTGCAGCGAGCGATGTTTGGTTTTAGGCTTTCCATTCAGTGTCTCTTGGAAGAAATAGGATGATTGCAGGCAGAAGCTGAACTTGCTGAACTAACATGGGAACAAGACGCCAGTGTAGCTGTGAAACAAGTGTAGCTTTTCTCTGCAGCACAGCAAGGATTCCAGTATCTTCTCAATGACCAAGCTTTGTGGGAGTTTTATGCATAGACCATGCCAAAACTGGATCCCGAAGACCCTCATAAAAATCTCTGCTTTCTAATTAAATCTGTAATTTACTATTTCCTCTGACCCATATTACATCACACTAAAGGAGAGGCTATGAGGGAGAGACAAAAATGAAAGTGAATGAGGGAGAGGAAAGAATAAAAAGAAGACATTTTCACAAAACACCCTTCAATTAAATTTTTGCACACCAAGAACCTGTCAACACTGTTAAAGACTTTGCGGATGGTTAAACCAATGAAAGAATGTTCTGGATGTCCAAGGCATGAGAAGAATCCATCTGTGTTTATGTAATTACAGCCCATAATCTGCCTGGTTTTTCTCTCAGACTTGATGGTTTCTGAGGATAGGTCGGATACGTCCATGTCTTCCATCAATCGTTAATTCCTCCCATCTAATAAGTCTAAGTCCCATCTAATTAAAAGGTTTGGCCTGTCAGATTGACTTTCACAGGGAACTTTTGCAGCTGATACAATCACAGCTCTTTGGCCTCATTGCCACATTTTTTTTTTCATTCAAAAAGAAAAACATCTCATTAAGTGGAAATCTTTATGCTGTAAACACTAGTCTTTCTGAAGAGGCTCAAGCCAGATTTTGTACTTCAAACTCTTTAACCTTTGGCACAGCTGCAGTGCAGAAAGATGAAACAGGGACATTGCGCTTGATTTTTGCAAAGCAGATAATTTCCTGCAGTGGTGTGAACTGTCTAAGGTGGTGCCACTATGCTTGGCTGCCACCGGGAGCTGTTTCCACCACCTGCTGAGTGTTTTGGCTCTTTCTAGTCAGGCAGCTGGCAGGGCAGCTCCTGGGGTCCAGGTACAAACAAAGGGGCTGGGGGTCTGCTGGGAGTCATCATTAACTTTTAGCAAGGATATGTGTGTGTGTGTGTGTGTCTTTGGAGACTCATCCTGTGCTCTGATCTTCTCCCCTGATCCAGCATCAAAGCCAACACACTGAGCGCCACAGGACCAGCCACGGGCCACTGGCGAGAGCGAGAGTTTACGTCCGATGCACGTAGGCATGCACACACACACACACACACACACACACACACACACACACACACACACACACACACACACACACACACACACAAACACACCCCTAGACATTTCATAAAAGTGCTGACACACATGCACGCAGGGTAGCGACACACATACGAGCACCGACATACAAGTGTCAAAGAGAAGATTAAAACACACACTTGCGTTCTCACACAAGTGAGGCAAAAAAAAAAAGAGCTAATGCTAACATTCCCACACACAGTTTGTGATGCACACGCAGTCCTCGAGGTCAGCAGTGTGAGGCAGGAGCACCAATCCATAGCGAGGATATGAGGCAGTAAGACCAGCCCTTTTGACTGTCAAGCCCCATTAGCAAACGCAGAGCAGCAGCCGACAGCTTTACTCTCAGTGTCCAGCAGAAATCAGTACAGTGATTTTAACACATTACTAATGACTGTTGTGTGTTCCTGACAGACACGCGAGAACAGCCAAGAAATGTGTTAAAAGCCCAGCAGGCCGGGCGCCTGTAAAGTCAGTAATATTTCAAGTAACAATGTGCAACAATTTTATATAAGTCAAATCGCTTTTGCCACAAAGGCAGTGATTCAGCCCACAGCAGGTTCATGAAAGCTTTATGTTTGCTGCTCCAAACAGCATGTGCTGGGAAAATTCCTCTGGCGCACAGGCTGCACAGTGAGCATGAACACGACCTTCATCATTGTCATCCTATCAGGCCCTTTTCATGGAAGACATTTCGATATGTCATAGGAAAAGCACACTTGTATAATAATATTAGAATAAAGCTGATTATCCCATTTTCTGCTTGGGTTTCAGGGTCCTGCATGCTGGCTCACAGTCACACTGTCATGGCTTACGAGGACCAGCCCATCACTAACGTTTGCTTTTCCTGCTATGACAAGCGAAAACCGCTGTGAAAAAGGTATGTGGTGAATAAAGATGGACAACAGCTGTGCCGTGCTTGATCGTTCACTGTTTGGACTGATCTTGGCTCTCTGCCACTTTCACACATTATCTTTTACAAAAACTGGCACAGATGACAAAATATGGCATTAAGTTACAGTAACCTTGATTTCTGAGCTGGTTGGATGTGACATTTTTGTGACCTGTTCAAAACGGCTATTTGCCAAACTGGAAACATAACAGCTCAATGACCTACTACAACAAATCAAAGCAATAAATTTAAAATGAGGAGTAAGATTTGTAGTGTTTTATTAACTTTATAAAGCTTTAATGTAATTACAGAAAATAAGTTTTTTCATCATGTCTATTAATAGACTTTTGTTAGCAATTAAATATTTTTAGATTCAATTGCTCAACTAATGTGTTTCCTTTCACATTGCACTCCTGCAAAGCATTAACACCACTGTCAAAGTACTGTTTTATATTATATAGAGCACCTCCTGAGAGCTTGACAGTTTTCTCCTCGTTCACACACACAGACAAACACACATTCATCAGTGGCCTGGATATCCAGCCTGCTCTTCTTGCATTACCTCCCACAGGTTACAGTACATAATGACCTCACTGGAGAGACATCCCCAGGAACAAAGGCCCCATTTGAACCATATAATCACATTTTTCTACAGCCATCATCCTCCGTATAATCCTTGAAAAACCATTTGGGTTTGTCTGCCCCTCCAAAACCATGACACACAATGTCAGGCGCACTGTTCCAGGACACACACAAACTCACACACATCCATTTGGTTTTTGTTCCCAACGTCCCGAGCGCTGTCACCACCGTGCCGCATTCCATACCAGATGATAAAATGAAGTCTGGACACACATCTATCTTTTGACATTTTGAGATTTTTAGCTAGTAGTGCAACACGTGTGGGTTTGTGTGTGCCTAGCCGAGAGGGTAGGCAGCCGGATAATTTGCTGTAATTGCCCCTATGCTGGGTCTTTGCTAACAGATAGATATCCGAAGTATGGCTGTTGGACTGCGCAGTATCAGTATTTTCCATCGACAGACTGACAGCTGAGTGGTAGCAGTCATCAGCTCTCTGCTGAGTCTCTAGTTGGCCTCCGGGTAGTTGGATGTGTCATACCTGTGTGTCAATAGGAGATTTTATTCCATCTCTTCAAGCGCTATTACTTAGGATTAAGATGTGGATCCAATGCAGGGGGCATTTAAGCAATGAGGGTGTGCCAGTGCTTGAATTTATCTGTTGTTCTGCCCCTACTCGTACACAGCAATGTATTGTACCATAAGGTAACATAAAATAACATAAGGTTAGGTAAGGTAACACAACAAGCCTGGTCTTTGCATTCAGTCTGTGTCTGTATGAGACGCACCAAACTTTCAGCTGACTCCAACATAAACCCATCCATGACAATATCAGAGGCTCATAGCAACTAGTTAGTCAAACATTGCTATGTACAACACAGCTTAACATGTTCCCATTGTGAGAGGATTTGCTTTTACCAGTGCCGTTGCTGCGCAGTTTGGCAAGAAGTTGATGTGACTAAGTTTTGGCTCTGCTCAGATCTAAATTACAGGCAAGTTAGGTAAGTCATCATCAAAGTCCACTACAAAAAAAACAAAGTATTGACAAAACCATTGAAATGTGCTTGTTGGGCAAACAACAGCATCCAGGCCCTGTCAAGTATCTAGGGGTGAAGAAAGTGTGTAAACCATGAAAAGGTGTATCAAACATTTAGTAGAATCAGAGAAGCACCACATAACAAATCAGTACAAGGAAAATATTTCAAAACTGAATTGAGATTATACAATCATCAAGGTCTACAACAAGCACTGCAGACAGAAACCACAAAGAAAAGTGGACTGATGCCTTGTTTTGGCTACAGTCATCTTGTATTTACGAAGTGTCCCAGTTTGTAAAAAACAATGGAAACGCAAAAAGCACCAAATGCTGAAACCTAGTCTAGGTTATGGAAAGTCTCGGGTCATGAGTTGTTGCATTTATGTAACTGAAGGCTTTTAGAAAAAAGGCTCTGTTTTTGTAAGAAATGCTAGTTGGGCTTAGTGGTTTAAATAAAGATTAAAATTGAGATTAGATCTTGGGGTTGAATTGAGGTTCAGCATCTAAATTATGAGTCTGGGACACAGTTCACACAAGCGATTTTGCAAGCATTGCTTCCAGATCATCACGGCATTGTTTCACAAAGGATTGCTTCGTGCAAATTGCAGCTAAAGTTGCTGCTAAAGTCCTGCAGGGCTCTTGCATACTGATGCTTGAGCCGCATATATGGCGCTTGTTTTGTGTTTTATTTAGTAAAACACGTCAAAATCTCATGTTTTAAATGCAGATGCATTTTGCATATTTGGTGAGATCCAAGTTTGGAGATAAGGATGTGTGTGTGTGTGTGGGGAGGAGCCTTTTGAGTGCATGTACACATTCGGACTTTACACCCACGTCTATAATCAATCTTTATGCAACATTTGTGTCTGTTCGAACACTTACAGCTCTAAATGGCCACAGAGAAACGCTCATTGACATTAATAGCCAGTTGCAATTTCCCCTAAAGTCCCTGTAAAAACAAGCGTTCGTTTCATTGGACATCAATTCGAGCCAGTGGGCTGTCAACAAAAGACGGTGCAACATCTTTTTCACATTTATAAGGAAATTCCATAAAATCAGGAAATAAATGACTTGGAAAAGAAACGCAGAAAATATTTCTTTCCACTTTATGGGGATGTGAATAAAAATGTAATCCTACAGCGGAGCAGCTGTCACAACAGCCTCTGGTCGGACTGGCGGTGGCCTACACCTCACTTCAACTTAGATCAGTGGTCCTCACCCAAGACTCAAGGCTCTGGGACGGAAGAGCCGGATGACTTCTCAAATCCTCAGTGTGGAAAGAGCACTACACAAGACGGCACGAACCAAAGTCCAGCAAAAAGCCACCTAATTACGGTGAGAGCAGTAAATCTCATTTGTTGTTTCTACTTCTACAATCTTCGGTCCTGCCTTTTTGGTCACGACATGACAACTGAATGGACTCATGCTGCATGTGGGGGTAAAAGCCCGAGATTGTTCCTGCTGGTTTGGTGCGTGAGTCCATTTTGTTCCCTCTCCAACATCTTGTTCTCTTTGGAGGCCGATTTGGCAGAAACACTTCTGGCTGTTTCATTTAGACACGAACAAGAAAATAAACGCAACCAAACACTGCAGTCATAAATAAAAGCCGTGACACAAACACTTCACTTTCTAACGTATGTGACTAACAACAACAACAACAGCCCTCAACCGGGATCATTAATCTCGCAATACGCTGCTGACTATAAGATACATTGTTTAGAATTGGTCAGATTGTCGGGGTTTGATGTCCCTCGGTTGCCACGGGATACAGGGGAAAAACATTTGTGTGGCCAGCGGAGGGGGGTTCGTCTGGGGGGTTCGTCTGGGTCTACGATTCTCTGCCACAAAACAGAAGCTGCCACGAATCTATCAGTGATATTTGGGAATAAAAGGATTTTCAGCTGTTGCTTGGTCACAACATAAAATCAGGACGACAGGTGGACGCGCAATAGTTTTCGATGAAGCCATTAAAGTCAGTATTTATTGGGGAAATCAGTGACCATGGCATACAGGGGTCTGATCATTTGAAAAAGGAAACTTCTGATCTTGTTCCTGTTTCCTGCGTGATTCTCTTGATGTTCGGCTCCATCTCTTCTGCGATTTATATGACAGAGGACGGTTACTTACTGCTTTCCTCTCGGGTCGCGACCACAGAGCCTCTCCGAAACGGCTCCCTCGGCAGCCTTAGAGATTCGCCACCATTCAGAGCTAAGTGAATATTCCGTAAACAGAGATGTACTCCCATGGTTTTTGAGCAAAACAAAACATTTCTGCGGGTGTAGGCCTCATTTTATTTATGCAGTGTCAATACCGGGATGATGGATGTCGAGAATTCCCTTTTATTTGCCTGTCAGGCTTTGTGGGAAACCATCTGACGGCTGATCACACAGGCATGTGTCTGTGTGTGTGGTAGCATTAGTAGGTACAATATGTAGGCTGTTCAGGTTTGCTTTGCTTTGTTTGATGGCATGTATTTGTGTGTCTTCCGTGTCCGTGTGTTTCTAGTGCACAGGCAGTAAAGAGGCCTGCTATAGTGATCTGTGGTTAATGTCTGCTTTTGGGCAGCAGGTGTGCATGTGTGCGAGTGTGTGCGTGTACGTGTGTGCCTGAGCTGAGGCCGGCCTGGTCCCAGATTTAGAGGAGGAAGCTGGTGTCAGGGCCAGGAGATGGATCTCTCCTGAGGGATCCGATAAATAAGGAAAAAATATCTTTGAAAAAGGGAAACGCAGCTGTTTCCAAAGGAGAAGTCAAAATATTGGTGCCGTTGCATTCCACAGCCACAAGGTAGAAGGCCGGCTCACTCTGTGATGCTGCTCGGTACTCCATTTTCCCTCCCTCTCGCTACGAACACTTTCCCCTCCTTCTCTTCCTCTCTGCACATCTTTTCTTCCCCCTCCACCACTATATCTCCCTATCCTCACCTCTCTGTCTGGCTTTCTTTCCCCTCCACTTTCTCTGTCATGAAGACAGTCGAGCCTCGGTGCGAATCCCTTTGGAAAGTCCACGGTGACCACGAGGCATTTCAGCGGCTTAGATGCAGAGCATATGATCCACTGATAAATCAGTCTGGGCCAGCTTCAATCTCCCCCCCGGGGCTGACTTACATGTAAGACCTCCTGCTTGTTTTACACGCAGGCACAGCTCCAAAAACAGCGACAGTAACCAGATACCTGGATATTCAAAAAACAGGTGGGCTTTGAGGAAAATCAGGAGAAAAATAATCAGTGTTTCTAATAATACATCTGTCACGATGTCAACACAGTGTGGGTGAGATGAAAGTGTGGAGAACTCTGTGTTATTTGAGTTTTCGCTGAAAGCCAGAAATGCACATCCAAACTGCCTTTCAGATGACGTGTTAGCTCAGTATGGGGGGCCCCAGTGGGAACTGTTCTTTAAACACTTTTCCCTAAATGTACAATGCAGTGCGCTAACCATGAGATCAGCCTACTGTAAAAAAGCATTCAAGAATAAAAGCGAAAAGTTGCAGCAATTTTAAAAACCACATTCATTAAAGTGTGTTAATCGACTTGATTATGTTTTGCTACTTGATTCATTTTCATTGTCTGTCATAAAGAAACAGTGAACGGTGCCTGATGGAAGATAATTCTGGTTCATTATAATTTGATTCTGATCCAGATGATCAGTAAACAAGCCTGCGGTTCAGCCAGATGTTCTAAACCACAGGACTTGGAGGTGAAACTGAAACTGGGCACACCCAAAATATCAGCGATGATCCTTCCTTTTACGTGCATCTATGGTCATCACGGTAGAACTAAATCAAACCTGGAAGCCTGAAAACTGTGACAGATGATTAAAATGGTCAGATCTGGTAATAATTTTACAAATTCACCTCAGTTTTCTCTTCCAAGAAGGTTTGGTTAACATGATGGTTATTTACAACCTTACAGCTGTCTGACCACACTTGTGTTTCTTGCCCCGTCACGTCTTTTTAGTGATGTTTCCTGATCTCGAAAATCGACTCAGTGAGTACAGTGCTGTTATTCCAGATAGAAATTATAGCCGAAGCTACAAAAATAAGACCCAGCATGTAATAAACACATTATGTTTTAACATGAAACAATCTCAAACCACACACACAGTAATAATGTAAAGAATCTGAACTTTTCTCAGTCTGATAAGGTATCCAGGAGACTGGCTGCTCGGAGGTGTGGAAAGTGTCCGTGCAGGAGGAAGGACTGGGCAGAGTTTCCCCTGCACATCCTTAGTGATAAGATCCTTTTATCCAGAAGGCCTCACGGCACTGGGAGTGGATACATTTTTCTTATGGGTGGCCTCATTGGGAGTCAAACCCCTAACCTCTGGACATATTATTGTGCTGCTGCACCCACTGAGATACAGATACGACAATCTTTCTTCTTACTTCTTTCTCACCTGTTGCTTACCTTTCTTTTCTACATTTGCAGTTTCTCTCAAAGCTCTCCTTCTCCTACTTTCCTCTGTCATCCTGTTTTTCTGTCTCGTTGATGCACTGAATTAGGACAAAAAGTGCAACTGCATGTGTTAGCTAAGCCATAGCATATCTTATGATTTTAACGTAACATGCTTATTATTTGCTGATGAAACCACAGAATATACAACTCTGTTCTCTTTTTCTCATCTCTCTCTTCCTCCCTGCCTCCCTCCATCCCTCCCGTCTCCGACTGTTTTCCTGTCAGTATCGTGTTTGGAAAGTCAGCCCGCGGGTCAGCCTAGGGCTCGTAAATTTGTCAGCGGCAGCGCGGTTGAAAGGGAGGCTACTTGCTCGGGAGGGTCAGGAGCATCTGCGCTCGCATGGGGCCTTTTTCTCACTGTGGACCCATGGTTGTTGTTTCAGGCACGTCCTCTTTAGAGAGCCGACCAGCCTGGGAACATGCGAGGGGCCGAGGGGTGTAGCTTTCTCTGTGACACCAGTATTTGATGAAGACTTCTTGTATAACGAGGTGGGGGCTCTTGTTGTCTAACAAGTACACACGCAGTGAATACACTCGAGTGCAGACATGCACAAGCCAGGTCACATATGTCTGCGTACTTGTAAAGACTTCATATGAGTGAGTGACTACATTCATTCCCTAACCCTTGACCTTGACCTTTGAGGAAAACTCCACCCAAACACACTTATCACTGTCAAATAAACATCCACTGTTGATCAACCTCAAGTTTCTGCGTCCATTGTGTTTTCATTGAGGTGTATTTTCTAATTTGTAAGAATAACTGGCCATAGACAATTCATTCCCAGCACAGGTGCAATAGATTTAGATATTTGCTGACAGTAAAAGTATCCTGGAAAAAAACACTGGACCAGTGTTCAGAGTGCAGTGCAGCCACAAGACACCTCGCACTTGACACCCACAGAAAATACTTTTGCCCTTTTTTCCAACCAATGTCCAAACATCTGACTCAATGCAAGAGATTCACATCTGTGTGTGCGAGGCATTTGGAAAATGGAGGATATCACAACACAGACGTAATTACAAGAGTTCAACACAAGATAACTCCTGGGAGGAATGGATCATCACTGACAGCTGACATGTAACAGCATCAAACATATATATTACATGTCTCACCTTAAAGCCATGTCCTCATGTAAATGACAACAAAACCATGCCATGCTAGCAGCTCTGTGAGGCTATACTTAGCTAAATGTTAATGTCAGCATGCTAAGGTGCTTACATTGACAATGCTAACATGCTCGTGTGAAGGTATAATGTTTACCATGTTCATCATCATGCTAACATTTGCTAATTAGCATTAAAGACAAAGTACAGCTGAGACTTATGAGCATGCACAAGCCAGCAAAGTCAACAAGATTCAACCTCTAAGAACAACAAACGTCTCTGTAAAATGTCTTGGCAATCCATCCAATAGTTGTTGAGATTTTTCAGTCTGGCGGACAGAGCGACCAACAAGCCTCTAGCGTGGCTAAAAAAGGATTTCCATCATGTTCCTACTTGTTCTTGTACCATAAAATATCTTCAAGTTGCACTCATATAAACACAAAGACATTTGTGTACACATAAATGTGTATATGAAGCTCCTAGAACAAACACACACTCACACCCTCCTTCCTCTGCTCCTTCAAGGTCACCAAAGGCTTTAAATCACCTTTCATATGTCCCAGAGTTTCTCAGCCCCCCAGCATCCTCTGGGTGTGCCTTTTTTCTGTCCTTTCTTCCCCTCCTTTCTCTCTCTTCGTCTGCTTTTTTTAGTTACTGGTGATAAATCCCTGCAGGTTTCCCGGTGGCTTCACAGAAGAATGTGACAGCAGGAATGTTTACCGTGACATTTACGCCATTCCTGTCGGCCGCGGTCATCTCCATTACCAGAGCGAGCCTCTGCGGCAGAGCAAACGACGGGCTCATTATGATAATGGATGGAGTTTGCTGGGCACACAAGGACACGCCGATTCGGAGTTCAGCGGTTCATAGGTTCACAACCTTTTTGAACACCGGGGTGGACCAGAAATTCCAAAGACACATACCTTGGTTTACTGAAAAAGCTTGCTTCCTAGGGTCCTCAAACGCATCATCATACAGATTTATACAATGTCAATCAACGAGTCATTTGAAGAGGGAAAATGTGCCAACGTTGATAGAACTTAAAATTAAAATCACTCCTAAAACTCCTGAACTGCTAAAATAACAACACTGAGTCAGGAGTGAAGCAAGTAGCTAGAAACCAGAGAAACAAAAGGTCAGAAAAGGAAGTGATAAGTGTTCCTGTTTAAGGGATTGAAGCACGCGGTGGTTCCCAAACAGATTTAGGCCTGGGCCCAAGGTCACTTTTGCATTAAATGTTGAACTTCAGATTTCTGCAGTGTAATTAAGTGGTGAAAGTCTTTGTTTTTATTAATTAAACATATTAGTAATTTGGTATTGGTGATACTTTGTACTGGGTCAAAACCAAAATTTGTATAATCTTCCATCCTTATCAGTGTTTCATTGAGCTGTGTTTATATACTTTAAATACTTCCATCGCTTTCTCTAACAGCCTGCGTTACTATAACAACTGGCAGGTATGAGCCATTATGTCACTAATCAAAATTCTCAGCTATGCTTCGTTCATATTTTCTTTAAAAACAGAAAATGATGGCCAGCTTCAAACAGATGTGTGTGGTGATTCCCATCTGTTTCGCATCAAAATAACAGCTGCATGTTGATGCGGTCTGCACTCGTGCCACCTACGGCATCAACACGCTCCTCTTTCCTGTAGCATCGTCCATTTCATTCTTACAGTCTCTCCGAACCGAAACTCAAAACGCAGGCAGCAGGTGTTTTTAACTTTCAACAGAATGGATTTTGTGGTTTTGGATGCATCTGTAGTCAGAAACGTAGAAATGGGGGGAAAACGCAGGAGTCAAAACAAAGAGGCACATTTGTTTGCATCGTTGCTTCTCTATTTCACATATACAACCGTCCTATATACAAGCTCAGCCTCGCACAAGCGCACACGCACTAATTCCAGGTTAATGATCTCCTCTGCGTGGCCGCCTCATAGACAGTTAAACACAAGACAAAGGCTGACAGTTTTACAGCACTTTTAGCAGGAAAGAGGGATGCAGCAGTAAAAAAAAACACACTCGCTCTTTGTTTTCAGCACATAGACACACACTCAGACTGTTACAAGGGTTACAACAATAACTTAAGATACCAGATATAACTTTTCACAAGTTCACAAAAGGAGAGACAACAGTGAAAAGTCATGATATATATGACTATTTTTGTATTTTCTACATTTTGCGCCAGATTCAATATCTTTAAATGGTGCTTTTTCACGCCAGAATTCTTTTCTTTTGTGGCTGGAAAAACCTTAAAACTGCACTTGGACCACCAGACTCTCCAGTGAAACCCCTACTATAATCAATATGTTTAATGCAGGGCCAATGGCCTAATATATCATGTGCTGTCTATTTATATGAGTTCCTGAAGGAGGCCATCATATCAACCTGTTTCTGATTAGGGGCTTCTTGTTGCCCAGCATGTGGTCACGACTCCCTCTGAGGTTTCCCAGGCCGATTTGACAAACCAAGTAAATGCAAGATGAAATACAGCAATAATTTGATACGTGTCAAAGACGCATGTAAAGACGGACAGATATGGAGAAAACAACAGATGTGTGAGAGGACAGTGAAGCATGGCAGAACAAACAGTGCAAATTCCTCCATGCCTGCACCCAGAGGTGATAAATGGGAGCAGCGGGCCCTAATCAGATGTTCCGCCTGGGTTATCGGCTCTGTTCGATAGATCGTTACCAGCCGCGAGTGTGCCTCACTTCACCCCCTTATCTCGTCACACTCCTCCATCCCACGGCACTATCGCTCCGACCTGGAATGTCCGACGAAGCCACGAGACTGGACGGGAGATGAAATGAAGACGGGGAGCGAAAACAAGGCAAGAAGTGTAATCTCTTTACTTAGCCCCAATCTCTGCTGCCGTCTCGTCAAGTCGGAGAGTTATGGCGTGAGGGGAAGAGATATCATCAGGGTGGGTGGGCGTGGGGGTGGAGGGGTGTTAAGAGCAGGGTGTGTGACAGGGATGACTTCAAGTGTAAATGGAATGCTCTCTTATAAATGGTTATCTGCTGACCTTAGGTCGACCAACTCCGTGTGTGTGTGTGTGTGTGTGTACACCTCCATCTATGCACCCACCCACAGCAAGAGGTTAGCTGCGTCAGTTCCTCCACCTACTGAAGACAATACTGTCCGGAGACACGCACACACTCGTGCTCAGTGTAAGGTCTGTAGATGGACAATAGAGCTGTCCTGTAACACCTCGTCTTTTACGACAGACATGAAGCTGGACTGGAAAAGACATAACCCGGTTAACCGGAGATGTTTCCCCCATCAACCCTGTTTGTTTCTTGACGCAGCTGTGTGTTTTGCCAAAGAGCTTGACAACCAATACAATCCAAACATCAGAAAAAGGAAGCACTTTAAAACACTGTAACTCAATAAGCAGAATTATTTGTATATCTTGGGCCATTCTTGAACATCACTGCAAGTTCAAGCGAACTTGTAGCGGCAGTGAAATATCTGATACTGTAAACAGATGAAAACAAACACAGAGGTTTGTAGTTTGTTAATGTAATTTTTCTCACCATTGCAGGAAGGCTTCAACTGCCAAGTTTATGTCTCAGAAAATATCCTTTATTCCACTGCAGCATATCTTGAATTCCTCGCTTAACTTCTGGCTAATACTGTTTACGGTATGCTCAAAGTCGAGGTGAAGTGACGGGTGGTCTTGTGTTCTGTTCTGGTCTCTGAGGTTTTGCAGGAAGTGTTTCAAGACGGTTTAGTGAAAAATTTCCAAAGCTCCCTTCTGCATCAAACAATTGACTCTTTGATCGAAGCCAACTAATTATTTGATCATGCTGGGGCTTTGGGACACGTTTCGGTGCAAAGGAAGTGGCTTACCTGGGCTTAGGCGCTGAGAAATGCAGCCAGGCATCATAAGACAAGGAAAACAGCCGTTTAATAAGGGCAGTTCATTTCTGAATAAGCCCAGGGCTGTCTGGACCCGGCTAATCTCCCGAAAACCCACTCCTTAAGGCTTCTGGCTTGTTTGCCTTTAAAGTGTGGGAGGTAGGCTGGTAGAAAGCTTGGCTGTTGACTTAGGTAAGAGGTCTAGTGACAGCTCAGCTATAGCCATGTAATGGGATGCGCAGAGACGGAGAGGAGAGAGGAGAAGAAGAAAGGAGGGTAGTTATGATCACAGACAAGTGCACAAATCATTTTAGAATATTTGTGTGATTCAACTGACACTGGAATGGCCTTAAAACGGGACGCAGTAACTTGGACCGCATCAACACGAAGCCACTATGCATCTTAAATGGACTGGTTTGCTGTCCAACATGAAAACAGCCAAGTGGGAACGCAATCGAAAAACATTCGACAAATTTTAATTTTCTGCCTGATGTGGTGATGATAACAACTGATATGACCCTGAACCCACACTGAAATGAGCTGCCATTCTCCCCGTCACATAAAGCTCTGATCTCTGATGAGTCCAGCAACTGAATGATCCATATGAGAGAACAGTGAGACTAAACCTCAATCCGGCCATGTTAAATAGTCGTAGTGCCAAATTTCACAACTTCAGGTGCAATAAAAGGTGCAAAAAAAACATCACCTGGATTGGAGTAGCACTCACCCTAATCCTATCACGCAGCCAGGGAAAACCAATGCACACAGCAAGTGTAGCTAAGTGTGAACAAAAGTTTGTAAAAACACATCTAAATTTTATCTGACGATGAAATACAATACAAAACAGCTCGCCAATCAAAAGAAAGGCAGGGTCAAGCTCACCTGTCAATCACTGAATTTAAGACAGTCGGAGAAGAAAAAGAAGATCGACTCTGCAGTCGCAGATGGATTTCCTGGATTATTATGGGACCTTCCCTCTGGTAAGACCCAGCAGACAAACAGCGAAGGATGGGAGAGCAAACAAGCACTGGGAGCTTTGGGCTGCGCTCTGAGCCAAGCCAAGCTTAGACAGGACTCCGCACCTGTCCGTCTGGCTGGCACGGGAGAGCACACGGCGATGCAAGCTCATCACAGTTAAATGCAGATGACACAGGAACAACATTTGGAGTTCCTGTTCTGTGACCTGTGAAACCAAAGCCATTTCTGTGCATCCCTGACTCACAATATCCACGAGGTAGCAGCTCAGCCACAAAAACCAAACCCGATCGGAATAGCAAATTTTCCCCTGCTGGCTATTATAGCCCTCACGGCGGCTGCGGGTATTTGTTCAACAATATGTCACCCATCATTAATTGAGCATTGACCTCTTCTATTTGTTTTCCACTGGGATACACCTCACCAACAGTGGCCAGTGTCTTCCCACTCACTCCACAATATATTACCTTGTGAGGGATTTATAGACGGCCTGTGACCAGAGCCCAGCATCTGAAAAGGGTAGGTCATCCTTTTTCCGCTACATGTGTCTCAACTGGAGTTCTCCTAAAATACAGGTATTAAAAAGATGTGACTGTACTATAAAACCTCACACAGCGTCTTCTCAGAGGGACTCATCACAATTTTCTGCACATATACTACTACTAAGTATACATATGTGTCTGCTAATTTATGATTATCTGTTACCTCTGACAAATAAAATGGCAAAATCATTCAATTTCATGTTGCATGTGTAAGCCAAAAAGAAAAAAATCTGCTATCTTTATGTGTTTGTGCATGAGACAAACAAAACGGCAACCCACTCATAAACAAGTGCATAGCTCTACTAGAGGTCTAAAAGTCTTTTAACAGTGACTGTTAGCATTACCCGAGGACCCTGCTGGGCATTAGGACATGTTCGGAGCTGCAGCGTGTCACACAGCGTGAGTCATTCCGCACACAGTGTCACTTCACTAGACCTCAGTGGAAAGCAGGACGTCCGCAGGGCAAACAGTGATGAACGTGCTATTCTAGGAATGAAGATGAAAAGGGAGCTGGAAAATATGCTTCTGGTCCCCCAATTTGAAGTTTTCCACCACTTGCTTGGCTTTTTTTTTTTTAATGGGTCATTCTGAACAAGTGATGAAAGCTAAGGAGAATGGATGACTGAACAAGAGGTCCACATGAATCATGCAGAAAGGGGGGTGGGGGGTGGAAGGCATATGGTTTGCAGAGAGCACACTTGAGACTGGATGTAACGCAGGGGCTCCTAAATCTACCCGAGCCCCAAGAGAGTACCCTCAGAAAATGAGCTCTCTTTCTGCTACTGCTGCAGCTGGCTGTGAAAGACATCAGCTCAGGACAAAGCTTAAATCACTGTCATCTTTTTATTTGGTCACTTTAAAGTCTGAGGTCCTCACATCCACACGCAGGGAGGATCTGCTGACGTAAAAAGGTGAATCGAGTTTTAAATCAGCGCATTGTTCTCCGCCTTGATTTGGTTTCACAAACACAGGTTACGTGGAGAAGGTGCCTTTTAATGAGTAACTCTGCTTCGGGCTCTGTCTGTTAATCCTGCTCTGTATTTTCCAAATCGCTTCAGACAGATTGTTTGGCTTCCCCTCTTTTCTTCCTTTCATTTATCTTGATCCTAATTTGTAGTTTTACTTCGGCCACACGTGATATCCAGATTTTTAGGCCGGTTTTGAAACAAGAAGGACCACCCAGAAGAGTTTCAGCCCACTTTCTACTATAGCTTTCTAAGTCACTCCACACAAACCGCTCCAATCGAGCAAAGAGACGCATTAAAAACCAATCGGATGGCGATGACACACGGTAGTCGTGCAAGGCCTTATTTGCAAAGCAGATGGAAAGCCTTGGCCTGTCCAACATTAATTACAATCACATTCAGGGAGGAAGCTGTCCCTCCTCCAGGGCGGTTAGGACTCTGTGTACGGCTGGAGGAGATGGCAACCTAATCCCCCGGTCACCGCAGAAATCTGAGGGAATCGTCAAAAGATGCACAGGACGCGATTAATCAAAGTGCAGAGCCAGATGTGCAACAACACAGGAGTATAAACCCAAACTTACACAGCACAGGAATACCAAAACCACAGACACACAAACACCACGCCGCCACCATCACACTCCCACACAGAAGCCAACAGAGGGGCTTCGATATATGATACCAAAACGACGGCCTCCTCCTGTCTGAATATCTGGTTTTCATCACTGCATGTTGCAACACCCATACTCACAGGACCAATAAGTAGAGAAACATTTGCTTTTTCTAACTCCAACCCTAATTCTCCTCTACATGTGTGGCACTGGGTGACTATTAAATGGTTTATAAAGGTGAGGGATAAAATATTTGAAGGCCTTCCTGTTTCAAGTGAAGCTGAAAAACATGAGACTACAATCTCCAGCAGTGATACACTCCCGCTGCTCTCATGGCTGGATCATGACAATGCCCTTCGTTCCCAAGGAGAATGACAATCAGTCTGGATTTAAGGCTCCTTGTCCACCAGCGTCTGACTCTGGCAGCGCCTCTGTTTATCTTCAGGCGCTCTGTTTAGAGTCTCCCAGTAAACACTGGAGCTGCTAATGGAAGGAAGGCCTTTTCGCTTTTATGTTCCAAACTCGTTATGATTAAAGTGTCCCTCTTTATCGCCACCGGAGCTAATTAAAGGCAAATCTGCTTGGGTAACACAAACAATGCGACGCAATTTACGCGCAGAAACCACAAATCGCTGCTATGGAGGTCAACGGCAGGAATAGCGCTTTATATACAAATACCCGCGGTGGTGGTTGATGGTTTGTAAGTGTATTTTCCCCGCGAAGACATAAATCATGCACGAGATTGCACAGCAGGACTGACCACAGAATTTCGGTCCGACAAATGAGCGGAGGAGGGCCAATCCACCCGGAGAGGGGACGTGTAACAATAAATTACTCCGAAACAATACATACTTCATCAGCTTTCTTAAACCACAGAAGAGACGAGGGACTATCGGGCCTCTGTGGGGTTCACACAATGAGACAGTTCATGACCCATTGCTGAACGCGCGTAATTGTGCGTCTGTTGTGCTAGTGTTCAGTGGAAATTAAAATGTGGGTCAACTAAGAGCTCCATGTTTTCAATGTAAAAACAAAAAATAAAATCAATAAATTGACATCACTTTGCTGTTCTTCCCAGCGACCCTCCTTTTAAACATTTGCTCGCGCCAAACACCTGTTCACCCTTAATTCAGTCTTGCAAAGAGAGATTTTCTATTTGATTCGTCCATCCAATAAAACCATCTCACAAGAGCTCAATTACGCACAAAATACGGCCGATAAAATGAACTAATTTCAAGTCTTACCTAGATTGACGAAGCTCATCACCATATCTGCGTCATTTAGAAAGGCAGTTTCTTGGTATGTGGCCAGAGGAGGACTCTGGGTCGTCCGCATGGTCTGATACCGGTCCAGCATGCCTTCCACTTGGCTTTTCTCCTCGCTGGATATGGTGTTGTATAAGTCCAACATGAAAAGTGGAGCGGAGTTGTACTTCCCGTGCGACAGATGCGGTCTCGGTCTGTGCGGCAGCCCGAGGATGGACAGGATCTCCTTCTGCATCTCCCTCTTCTCGTGCGTCCGCAGCCGCCGGTGGATGAAACCCGGGTGCACTTCGTTGTTTCCATCCAGTGAATAATTACTCCCTGCGACCAGGAACATGCAATAATAAGCGCTCCACCACAATCCGACCAAGGCAAGCCAGCAGCTGGTCATGGTGTTGTCCCGCTGTGCTCTCCGGAGTCCCAAGTGTGTCTGGCTTGGAGCTTTAGTCGCCTATCCCAATGCAAAATGTGCGTAATGGTAACCAAAGTCCGTCGCTGTTATCTGTCGCAGCCGCAGATCAAAAGCGAGGAAAGACTCGTGTGTCAAGCCATTTGAAATACTTTCTAAAGAGAAATGCGCAAAATAGTGTCGGTCCTGCTTTCATTTCTGATTCCCGTAGCGCGTTGTGCTGCTTCAGGATAAAGTGCACCATGTGAAACTTTATTCTGAGCGCTCCGGTAAACCGGTCAAAAGACGCCGTTTGATACGAAGTCCACCAATAAAAGAGTAACAAGTCCTCTGAACGAAGCCATTTTACTTAAGCGGATGTGTTTGCTCTCCAAAATATAAGATTTTCCAACGTTGCGCACTGACAAAAGCCGCCCTTTAACGGTTGAAGTGGGCTCAGTGACGGTCACCTACTTCTTACAGGCTGTGTGTGAGAGTCTAACAGGAATCCGCAGGTTGCAGTCCATAATATGCGTGCGCGCGCGTGTACGTGTGTGTGCGTCTCTGTGTGTATGCGTGTTCTGAAACCGCCCACTCCGTGCGCACTTAGCCAGAGGTGGAGCTCTTCAGGCTACAAGGACAACTCTAACATCATATTTCCATATTTTGTCCACAGCCTGTCCATTCTCATAAAAACACGAAGTTACTCTACTTTGCATTTATGTTGCTCATAATGTTCCTGCGACGTTTTTACAGTCTCTGTGATAAAATGACTTCATCATAATCCCAGTTTCTGATATTTTTGTTTAACTTGTGTAAGTTATTCCTCGTACTGGGGTGTACGGCTGGACAGTTTTCTGCAGCAGAGTACGTACAATGTGTTGCTAAAACCTCTGTTTTATACGGTTTCAATAGCTGCACTTTAGTTGTAGCTTCTTGCATTTTTTTACTCCTCCAAGCTGAAAAAGTGCGCACTTTAATGAACTCGTCAGATCTGCTGTAATGAAGCATGTGCTCCATCTTGACATCAACAGTCAAGTTGCGTGTCCACTCCGCTGAGGCAGAATAAATGTTGTCCAGTTGAGGCACGACCCCTGACGATGGAGTGAGAAACAGCAAGCCTTGACGCGCAGCACCTCCTGAGGAGGAGCGACCTGATCCCCTTCTTGGAAATAAACGCGCTTCAGTGTTCAAATCAACGGAGTCACACCTGAACTTTAAACCAGCTTCATGATGGGGCTGCGCCGTCAACTCATCACCCTTCCTGCTCAGTGAAAACCATGCACCTCGAAGTTTAGTCATTATGAAACTGACTTTTTTTCTGATGAACTTGGAGAATTAAGTGTTTCTTAACGGGCTGAGAAATGTCTACTTCTTGAGCTAAAAAAAAAAAAAACACTTCAAACTCCTCTTAGATTAGCTAGAAAATGCAAAGTCACAAAGCTCATGAAAACTCTTTGGAGATAGGTGGTTGCCAGAGGACAGCGACCCTACAAACATATGATGATCTTATAGAATATGATGCACTGTTGTAGATTCAAGTACACAACAGTGTACAAAGTAGTTCAAATGAGCTCAACTTCAAACATCTACAGCAGCAAAATGCAACATTCACATGAATGCAGCAGTAATATTAAGACAAAAATATCAGATATAACAATAAAACACAGACAGGCACCATTTTACTGTAAAATTAGAACTTCTTTTGATATTTTAAGTAACTTTTAACTGATAATACTTCAGTACTTTTACTTAAGTAAGGTTTTGAATGCAGGACTTTCACTTTTCACAGCATGGTATTCATACTTTTACTTAAATAAAGGATCTCAACACTTCTTCCGCCACTGATGCCACATAGTAGCAGAGTACAGCTGAATATGTCTCAGAAACCTCGATGTCACCAAAAAAGGAATTCCTTAAAATCCCCATTTCCTTCTCTTCCTCCCATGATGCCTTTCACTCTAACCTGTGTTATGTCTTCGTGGTCCCTTCAGACTGTGATGGTCCTGGTGATAAGGCCCAAAGGTGTCCATATCTCTGTGTCTCTGCTACTGCTGCTGCTGCCAGAGCCTATCTTATCTGCATGTGAAGAGTGAGAACCAGCATCAAAGCTACACATACCACGACCAAACACGCGCACGCGCGCACGCGTGCACACACACACACACACACACATAGACTTTACTGCTGGGTAGGTTTAAAACTAAATACAACATCTCACTCTAATACAGCTGAATTTAAATGTCATATTCTTTAGTCCTTTTACAGCATGTGAAGGACGCTCATGTTCTTGCATGTTATTGCTCATTCACTAAAACTGGTCATGTGGGCATTCATGTCATATTACTGCGACCACTCTGCAGGGCAAACCGAACCAGAGGAGATTTCTAGATTTTAAAACGTTTTTCCTGTCTGCCAAGAAGAAATCCAGTCAGCACACTATGAAGAGGACACACAAAGGCTTAAAACTGTATAAAACTACATGTGTATCTGTGTGCCTGTGTGCGTCTGTTGGAGAGGAAACCGACTGATCAAGCTCTAAAATAACAGAACCAGGGCTGAGGACACCATGCTGGGCTGACAGGGAACCAGTGCTCTCAAGGATGTCATTTATCAGCTTTTTTTTTTCATTTTTCTTGGACTCAAAAGTCCCATTTACTTAAATCCCTGATTTATAATACAGATTCAGTGGTTAAGCTTAGTTTGAGCATAAAAAAAAAAAACCCTCCTTTCACTGGCAATGATCCAGTCAATGGTGAGTTTCCTCAAGATGCTTTTTTGGCTCTATCGTTAAGCACAGAAACAGGGAATAGTCCTTTTGAGTATAAAACTATGAAAGGAAAAGGGTGATTTCAATCGCCTTGTGCGAGTCAGCTCATGGAATTCATGTTTTAAACACTTCACGGGCCATTAACCTCGGGCATGTGTCATATTAAACAAACAAGTCAGCACAAAAGCATTCACAGCTTCTTCCTCGTTGGTGCTTTCCAGTCCTGCCACAACGACCCAGTGATTAAGAAGCTGCTCGCTGTGGGCTGACAATGACTTAAAAAAGCACTTAAATACTTCTATATGTCCTCAACATTTTGCTCGACTTAAGCAAGTGTGTGTGTGTGTGTGTGTCCCCGGAGGCAGAGCAGGTGATGTGTGTGTATGCTGGGTGAACTGGAAGCAGAGGGAGGAGGAGGAAACATTAAACAGAGGTTCTGTGTCCTGTCATCACACTGTCTAGACAGGACACCTCCTAGACCTAATGAGGTCTTTGTCTGAATCTATCTCTTTTACTCACATTTACTGCAAACACACACACGTCACCATACATCTTGGTTTTAGTTAGTTTCGTCCTCAGTCTTCCTGTGAGACATTTTTATTTAAGAGCATTAAAAGGTCACCGGAGAACACAACACACACACATAGAGACTCTTGTATGTGTGTTGTGTTCTCAAGTATGACACACACACGTCCCTCCAACACGCAAAATTAAGGGGAAGTGTGCTCCAAAACCAAAGGAATGCTTACACCTGGCACAGTTCTGACAAAAAGTGCTGAATCCTCTGCAATAATTACAGTATATTGCTTTGGGTACTAGGTCACACTCACACACACACGCGAACACAGGTCTTATCCCAGTAATCAAGTCTTTTTCGAGTCAAAGGAACAATGGCGAGCTGCTGCAGGTTTTGTGCTTTTGATGCCTTTTTAGGCTTTTGTGTTGGATTAGTTTTGTGGTCACAGCCTTCCTATGGATTTGCATCCCCCACCACATAAACATAGCTCGGTGATTCTCCTCAGAGGTTAAAAATTAAGGCGCAAGACCATTGATTTAAACAACACATATATTTATAATTCACAAACAAGAACATCTGACTAATAGGCTGATGTTCAAATGAAAAACAAAACACTGGTTTGCTTTAATCAGCTTGGGTGAACGTTTTAGAGAAGATGGCTTGAGCTTTGTTTGTGTGTGCGTGTGTGTGTGTGTGTGTGTGTGTGTGTGTGTGTGTGTGTGTGTGTGTTTCGCATCAAGAAAATGAAAGTTAAAGCCCCAGTCTATACTTTATGCGGAGCAGCATTCCCTCCCAACCATCGGAGTCCAAACGGCCTTCATTTGAAAACAGCTGTGTACACGCTGCTACATGAAATGTGGCGCTTGGGGACTGAACGTCGGGAGGAAAAGGGTGCAGCACATCAAAGGCAAACTGTGACTCTAAAATACACATTAGACTAACTTTACTTCTGTGTCTTAATCTTTGTGGTATTGCCTCCAAAATCTGGATGTGTAAAAAATGTGTGTTGCTCACAGTCGTCACACCAAACCTAAACAATAACAATTAAAGCTAAAATTACAACAGGGGGGATAAAGTGAGCATTACACAGTGCACTATATTGCAGAATAAAGGCTTTGCAGTTGCACTACTTCAAAAAAAGTCAACTTAGGTCTTGTATTTTACACAACTGCGAGTCACTGTTATCTACTTCTGAAATGAGGGAAGTGTGATGCATAGCTTACAGGTCACGGTTCGGTAATGAGCTCTCATTTTCTGAATACAAAATCAACTGGAAGCAACATATTCTAAACAGAAACTGACTAGGTTTGCTCAGCACTGTTGAAGGGTCTGAAATCTACTGCATGTTTGAAATGTAACCGTTGTCCTTCAAAATGGGTGCAGCGAGATGCAATAGATCACCTGAAAATCACAATTCACGAGGCCTCTGCAAACTAAATTCTAGGAGAATTTTCCTCCTCTCCCTGCTCCAGTGGTGAACCTGGTTGCCCCAGCAACAGATTCTGATTGGATGACAGGAAGTCCGTAGTCCACCTCGTACTGCATGGCCTGAACAGAGGAGGACAGATTAAACCAATCAATAAATGACAAAATGTCAGCAAATCAATGAAAGAATCCACCTGAACTTTGCTAATCTGTTATATGTCATATGAAGCTGACATGTTGGTGTCGTAGATATTTCTCCGTCAGGTGTACCTGCGTGAAGGAGGGAGCGTCGTAGCAGCTGTGCATGGCTGAGGAGCGGTCGGCCCGCAGACACTGCTGAGGGAAGGAGCTGATCTGCTCCGCTAGCTGCAGAGCTTCCTGTAAAGCTGTGGCAGCACCATGAAGTAACACAGATGAACACAGGGAATAACAGGGAATGCGTAACATGACAGTGAGCAAATTAAACTTCATGATCATAATGAAGACGTAATCAAAGTTTCATCAACATGTTTTTAAGTATTCTGACTGGATAAACTCTACTGGAGAGAACAGGGTGGATTTGTCTGCATTAAGGTCACTAAATGTCTCGGGATTCTGTGAAAAATAAGAGGTTTTGTGCACATGTTTCTTCAAATATTACAGCTTAATTCATCTATATTTAACATACTGTAATATGGTCAGGTATTGTTCCAATGTATCTGTACAAAACGGAGCTGCTGCAAAAACAGTTTATTAGATTAGCAACTTTTTCCAAAGCTGCTGTAGCTCTCTTTTTTTAAACTGCAGGTGTGGACCATTTTTGATATCAACATTCTATGAATCTGTACATTTGTATACAGATTTACCTCATGGTTTAGATATTGTTTTGCTAATAATTCACAAGTCCATATTCAGCCAACTGGACTAGCTAACAATCTTCTTTTTCCTTTGTGTAAAACATCCCACCTCTGTCTGTTTTCTATTATTCTATGAGTTCTCTTGTGGGATGAGAATGTACATATAATGGATTCCACTGTGTCATTGTCAATGTACTAAAAGAGAATACATTAAAATGCACTGCACATTTGATTTGGAACAATGATGATCACTATGAAACCATTCATAATACAAATACAGTAAACACTCCTGCTCCTCTGCATTTCTTCGTACCATAATTCTACACTTATTTTACATGTGCAGTTTACCTTTTATATGTCCTTGGGTGTAGTTTTCATACAAGCTATTACAGGTTTCTACCACACCATCACACATACCTTCATATTTCCCTCATGTGTTTTGTGTTTATGTACGCGAAACAAATAAACAAAACCCTTTCTCTTATTACAAAAGCCAAAATCACCAGCCCGTCCACGCTGCCTTTCCCTGCTGCTGTGTCTCCATGAGCTTTACCCGTGCCACTCTGCCTCCTCGCCCACATGAAAGCACTGGACCACATCCAGATCAGTCCTATGGAAAGAGCTACGCCTCGTGATGCCAAGCTTTGATGCCCTGTGTGCGTGTATGTGTTGGTGAGTTGCTACTTCTTGGCTTCCCTCTGATGTTAAACCCTCGCTAAGTGATCATCCCTCAGAGAGGCCAATTAGGCCGAGGCTTGACTGTGGGAAGAGGAACTTCCTAAAAGAATTAAGCTAATCTTCTTCTAACGTCTAAGGAGAGAGGGGAGGGAATCTGAGATTTGCACATGGAACGGCTTTTTTTTGGGGATTTAAGAATACGGGAGTGTTCATGCATTAATATAATACAGGAAATGCCATATTGAAATGCGTGCATAGCTTAATACTCAGACTGCTGCTTGAATGAGTGAGGAGAGGACGGTGCTAATGTTGAGTTATGGCTTCAGCGTGGTGTTGGAGCCAAATAAAGAAAACAGATTCACTGGAACAAATTTAGATTATATATGATTTTTGTCTGATCTTACCTAAAAGACAGGCTCTTAAAAACTACGTTTCCTGAATGAAACTGGGTCACAGGCCTGTTTCTCTGTGGTGTCTACAGGACTGGTCTTCACAGTGAATAACGATTTCTACTTCCCCCCCAACAGACAGAGGACTCTCAGCTTCCCCCATACCTGCTCTTTATATCTCTACCATTTGCCATCAAATGTCCTACAATGCTAACTACAATACACTGTAAACCCACCATTAATCATATACTTATTTATGAATCGCACCATAATTTCCTGAATTTCTTTTCTCATTATCAATGTTGTAGAAAAGTCTGGCTACTACATTCAACTACTACTGGATGAATCTACAAAAGCACTGCAATGGCAGTCATGTTTTAGACTGATGATCATGACATTTTAAATTATATAATATGTACTGTGTTTTTACACAGGACCTCTGATCATAAAACTCATCGAATTATATAAAAACATAAACATTGGTGAGCTGCGTTTTCTCTAAAAACTTTCTCCATCTGCCCTTTTCATGTCACAGCACTGATAAAGACAGGACATAGACGACAATACCTTGGCCATCAGGAACAACTCTGTTAGCCAGTCCGTAGGCGAGAGCCTCCTGTGCTCCGATTGGCCGTCCAGTCAGAATCAGGTCGAGGGCTCGAGACAGACCGATGAGACGAGGGAGCCGCACCGTGCCTCCATCAATCAGGGGAACTCCTGAAAGAAGAGATGCTCAGTATCAGATATGCCTGTGGGTCTACTTGTATGACTGTGATGCGTGTACCAAGATGAGTACTGCAGAGTATCCAAAATATTCCATGCTACATCAGACCAATGCATTTATACTCACTAAAATCCCTCAAGAGCCCCAAATGATTAGTTGATTTATGCCCATTTTCTTGATTTTGTCTAACTGATAAATAAAAAAAAATGACAGACTGATTGATAATGAAAATAATTGTTAGTTGCAGCCCTATCTTAAATGCTAAAAATTAGTCTGTGTTGCAGACTGGTTGAAAATATCTACACCTTCCTGCTGCACTGCTGATCTAACACATTTGGAGATTCCTTTGTGCCAGTACAAAAATATCCAGAATATGGGGGTCTTTAGACAAAAAATATGGATTATTTAACTGTAAAAGGTGAGAGGATATGTGGGCCACTGTGCCAGAGTATTGGGTTCAGCTCACTTCAGCTGTGTGAAAGCAGCCCAAGAGACACATATCAATCTGCTGGCATTAATCTACCTCTACAGCTGTCAGGGGAACAACGTTTTTTAAACAATTTTACTCCTTAACTGTGACTCTGTTTTCTTTCCGACAGTGCGTGAAAACTCAAACTCCTCCTTACTCCCGGTCTCACTGGACACATTTGCATTATTTCTGAGAATGAGGGATGGGAGGGAAGAGAGAAACTAGAGGAGAGAGAGCACACTGCAAGGTACAGTAAGCTTCTGGCATCTGTCCTAATTTCTAAAGAGCACCAGCTGGAACTGGCATACTTTCTACCGTTCAGCGTTCCCAAGATCCTCGCCACAATCCCAACTCCCTAATTCCTCCAAGTCGCTGATTCTATTTGACCGCCCCTTATTGAGAGCACATGTGTCGGACATGTTTTCATAACCCCAAATCATCATGCTAGCTCTCGGTTTTTTCCTCCCTCCTCTGCCATTCGGTAGGGAGTCGTGGAAACACTGTGATTCTATTCATACTCTGCAAGCTACTCTCTTTCTCTGTGTCACTCAAATGAATGAAATTGGAATACATGGAATACCAGTGATAGTACATGTGCCACCAATCCAGGGGCCTGGTTTGGGTTCAGTCACCATATATGGCGTTCTGACAGAAAGGAGACTGTGATTAGGTGGGGGAAGGAGGATGTTACACTGTCTGGAAATACCAGATTTGACTCAAATTTTCAGTCATCCCCCATTACAGGAATATACTCTACTGAAACGTAAATTACAGAGTGTTTGGCTGAGCCAATGAAATGCAACATATGTGACGCCTGAATTCCTTTCTCGGGAGCTCAGTGATAAGAATAGAGCAGATCCTTGCAGCACAGGTGTGTGTGAGGTTCAAGGTCTTTTCAATATTGACTGAGACAACAACCAGGAGTGTCTGAGGCAAGGTTTTGCTCCGTGGAGATCTGTCGTGCAGCACATGTAACTTCACACGCTTACATGCATAAGCACATTCCTATACAAGTACGTCTGTACAGCGCACACACACACACACACATCCTACAGTGCAGTGGCTATAACCCTACATTGTCTGACACACATCCACAGCCCTATTAGCTGAACTCAAACAACCGTCAACACCACCTACACTGTTCCAAACATGTTCATTTAATCTTAAAATCACATTTAACTATTGATAGTATAAAAGCAGTTTGCATGTGTTTCAACCATTTGGCCATTACTTTTTGCTATTTCAGCCATTTTTGCAACACTTTTAGCTTTTTCACCATTTATTTATTATTTTCAGTTATCTATTTCAGTGATCTATGCACTTTAATATATCTGTTTCAACCCTTTATCCATTCCTTTTCACTTTTTCAACCATTTCTGCATTACTTAGAGAAGTATTGGAACTGCTTATCCATTACTTTTAGCTAATTATTTTAATCATTTAATTATCACTTTTAGCTAACTGCTCTCTAACAGTACCTAATGTCCAGGTGTTACAGTTTAATTAATATTTGAAAATAACTTTTAATCAAATTCTGATTTAAATGTATTCATTTATGTAAAATTTGTTGAGCCACTGCAACTGCAGAAGTACCCTCTGGGGTACATGTAGCCCTGGTTAGGAATCATAGTAGTTAGTGACAGGACTATCACAGCACTATCCATCTTGATTACAGCAAAAGACAGAAAGACGAATAAAAATGACAGAGTGATGCGGGAGGCTGGCTAGAAACAGTAAGAGGCACACAGAGGTGGAATGAGGCAGAGGAAGACAGAGCCTCACTCTTCGAGGATAGATAAAGAACCAGGTTGACCTCCAGTCTGTCTGTCTTTGGTGCTGCTGTTGGCACCATCGCTATCAGCAACCGGAAGGATCTCTCTTCTTATCCACGGCACTCGTCTCCAGCACCTCCAACCCTCACCCTTCTCTCTCTGTCTGATAGTCCTGTCTCTGATGTGTCCTGTTTGTGGGAATTTACACAGATCTGTGCTTTGTCCCACATGAATGGGAGCCTGGAGGTTGGGAGCACCTCCTTGAAGTAGTTTTAACTCAAAAGGCATGTTTGGCTTTAAAGAAGATGGTTGAGGCGGCGAGTGGTGGCTTCTGATCCCTTATTCCATGTTTCTTAGAGGAAAATGTTTGGCAGTGATCCTGATACAAGATAATCAGTCAGCGTCCGCAACACAGAAGTGCGGATTTGTCATCGCTGGCATAAACATTTGCAAAGGAGTCCTCAGCCTTCTTGTTCAAAGCAGATAAGCCCATTGTCAAGACTGCGGCTTGTTATTAACAAGGTTGAACATGAGTCAGCAAAGCCTATTGTTTAATAACTAGATAGGTGGTTCTCTTCCTGCATCACAGCTTATCTGACTGATGTGTAGGAGAAGTCTGGAGGAAAAAAAAAAATCTTGTATTTTATCTACTTGCTGCAGGGTTTGGTATGATGTGTCTGCCTGTGATATCAGCACAGCTCCGCTTTTCCCAAATCCTATTTGAGTCATCACAAAAAGTTGCATTTAGAAACTTAAATTTGGTATTTTGATTTTTAGGACCCTCAAATCAGCATTCACTTATTTAAAAAGACCATTTAAAAGTATTTCATCACATTTTTCAGCATAACTTGTTTTGTATAATGTTTGAAAAAAATTCTGACACATTTAATGACACAAAGTTTTTAACTGCTGTAACTTATACTGATCAACAAATGCTAACCAGTACAAGTGCTTTTTCACAGGCTGAAAGGACAGTTAACTACAATGTACAGTGACATTTTAAAAATTGAACTATGCCTTTATTTTATTTTTACAACAAAAGACAAAACATAATGTTCGGAATGGTTCCTTTAACTGTGCTAAAATGATAACAGCGTAAAATGAACATTTGAAAGGTTCATCTACGTTTTAACTGCAACAACAAAATGCTGCAGATCTTCTTAAAATCGTAAGAATCTATTCAGTATAAATTTAAGAAAGAAAGAAAAGGAGCTGGGTTCAACCCACCTGTCAGCTAGTGTTCACCCTGCTGAAATGTCAGATGACACTGAACCAGGTAAAAGACTGCTGATCTACAGCTGACCCCTGAACTCCTTGTGGACTTGGCAACCAAAACAGAAAAGGCATCATTTTTGTACCTGCTATTGGTACCAAGTCTGACAAGATTAGACCACACTCCATGGGGCATCACATCCACCGGCTACAGCTGCTAATAACCTGCGAACAGAGTGTGAAACACCACACACTGCGGTGTTCTGGTTTGCTGCTGGTGCTGCTGGCATCCTCACCACATCAAAGTAAGATCCAGTACAATGGCCTCCCATGAGGGTAATGCGATTAAGTTTGATGTGGATTAACAATTTCCGGACAACGGCACCGTGAATGGACAGAGGGAAAAGAGCAAGCCTTCAATCGGAGGCTCACTTTGAAATACTCACTGGGAATCGAGGAAAATAGCTCCCATTGGGCTGGGTCAAACACGAGTGCCACACAGTTAAGTTGATTTCGTGTATTTAGCCCACAGAGTTAATACCAGGGCTGTGTCTTCTCTAGTTTGTGGGGCACCATTATGTGAGACCACCAAGGCTGCAAACAGGCCTTGAACAATGAAAACGGCAGAAGACGTGTAGCACCTCAGTGCAAGATCACATGAAAGTATAAATATGATCAGATCCTATCACAAACCCCATCTGCCCCAAAGTCACTGAATTTGAGGTACAAAGCTGAACATTATTCTAATTTTTGATAAAGACATTGTTATCATGATTTGTATTTAGATTGCCCATTATTTGCCATCAATTTATCCACATCAAACGACTTCTGTCTGCACACAACTGCTTTGTCCATTCACTCTTTATGGAAAAGAAACCTGAAGTTTCAAAAGCAGTACCGGTTTTGAGGCGAGATGATGTAATCACTGGACTATGTCACTCAGTTTCAAGCTCACTGAGCGGGTGTTTGAATTGGCCGATGTTATGTCAGCTTTGGACTGAGGTTTGACTTGGATTCAACATGTGGCTTCTTCTTCTTTGGCGCTCTTTGTCGGTCCCTCGTCCAGGTATGAGACAGGACTTAAAACTGGGAAGAAGAGAAAGGGACGAGACGCAGACCTGGCCGATTGGTGTATGTGTGTTTGAGGGGTCTCCATTCAGTACTATCCTAACAATCCTTAACAGCCCCCATGCTCGCCTGATTTAGTCTCACCATGTAAAGAAAAATCCTTGAGTGAAACACTAGTGAACTATTTTAAGTTTCCTTTTCCGGTGCCAGCTTCTTTTTTTTTTCTCTCTTGCTTTGTGATGTTCCTCTGGTTTAAGAAACCAAAATAACATCAGGGAATTAAGTAAGCATGGTGGTTTTTCATTCAGGTCTCTCAAAATTCAATGAGCAGTAGACACTAATACCAGACCCTTGTGACGCAACCATCTCCTCCTTCTCATTTCCTCCTCGGCGGGGCAGAGGGGCCCCAGACAGGAAGCCGCAGGTTCGGCAGCCAATCACGTGCCAGAAAGCTGTCAGATCCTTATGGTTGCCATTGGCCCACATCAGAGCGGTGCAGCAAGCCTCTGAGGGTTTTTCGACTCCAAAGCCACCAGGGATTCCCTCCGGCTGCTGCTGCCATCTGTGCCCGACCCCAAAACGGTTACAGAATTCAACCATTAAAAGGAAATAATCGGTAAGAAACACAGAATCTTTAAATAAACTGTGCGTCCCACGGCGCAGTGCTGTGTTTGATGTAAATGGGCAGGGAAGTTTGGTTTTCAATTGTTTAATGTTGGTAATATAACTTAAGTTTAAATGCATGCTGCTGTGCCTTTTTCCACGGTAACGTCTGTTTTTTTCTAAACTTAAGGTCTCATATGGAATGCAGCCCCATTAAATCTTGTTAATGATCCCTCACCCACACCGGGATTTCAACTACACTAACTACAGGCTGAAGATGCTGGTTGTGCAGCATTCAACTACGCAGAGTATGGGTACAAAAAAGCAGTCAAAGTAATAATCACTCTGCTAAATGCACATCTGAATGAGAAACCACAGTGGTTTTAACTAAGCTGGGTTAAACGACGTGAATGTGTTGACAAACAAGCCTGAAGATATGTGGCAATCAAGACGCAGAGAATTAATTACTGGGAGGAAATGTGCAACTTAATGTGTCAAAACCGCAGTAATGCTCATTTCTGCCTCCCAAACATAGTTGTGAGCTGATGGAAGAGGTTTGAGTGCAGGCGTTAAATTAATAACATGCCTACAAACTGAGAGTTTTGAATCTATTGAAAGAAGTTTGCCAGTTTGTGTCCAGAGATGCACTAATAATGTTAAAATTATAACCCTGGCATTAATTTCTCCCACGTCTCTCTCCCCAATCTGAACCTCTGTCTTCACGGGTTTTCCTAATTCTCCTCTTTTTGTGTCTGGCAGACAGCAAAGCCTGTGCTTGAATTTGAACACTAACAATAGTCAACATACAGAATTAATAGTGGCAGACATGATTGTTTCTCTAGGTGCATTTTTAATACTTCGGTGAATCTTTTAACTTTTGGACTCTAATTGCACAATCAATGACAAGCACAGGATATATGCAATTAGATGTGGGGGAAAAAAGCTAGATGTTTACACACAAGCAGCCATAGAAGAGCTTTAACTATATAAACTATAAAAAAAAAATACTGGAAAAACTGACCAACTGATCAAAAGCGAACAAGTTTAACAAGTTGTGAAAAGACATTTCCTACCTAAAAAGTACTCATGTGAAGTCCGATAGCCAGCCCTGGTGGTGAGCTAATTGAACTGACTGAAACAATTAACACTTAACTATTAACATAACATAATTAACATGCTGGTGAAGGCTTGATCCCCATTCCCCATTACTATGGAGCATTAAATTGTGGTGTTTCAAAAATATTAGTAATCAATTATGTTTAGCTATGAGATAAATTATTTCAAAGTAATAATGATGTTGAAATGGCTCTTAAAGTGAAAAGTAACAGTGCAGAGAGACTGGAGCATGGCTTGGCACTGCAGACTTGCAACCAGACAGTCTGGGAGGACGGACAGTCGGACAGACACAAAGACAAGGGCACTGCCAGGATGCTCCCCTGTTAAATTACAGGCCTGAGATGATAAGCCCTGCATGTTTACACTCTAAATCTAGTACTGCCAGTAAATTATAGTACAACAGTTGTATTTATAAACACCATGGATGTATTTTAAACCCTCTGGCAGCATGGGTGAAGCAATGACAGCTATATGAGAGATGCTGCAACGGTCCAACACGAGCCACTTTTACATCGTAAAGCCAACAATGACTTGCTGGGATCAGGATTCGCTTTAAGTGTTTACAGCAGAAGATCCAAAGTACTACTTGTTCTTTTAAAACTACAGCTGAGTCAGCGGGCAAACTGTGCCAGTAAGCTACGAGACGCCAAAAAAGGAAAATGTTGTTTATGAGGAAACTGTGTGACATAAATAATATGTAAGCCCTGTTTGGCCCCGCAGTGGAAACCTGGCAGTCGGTTGCTTCCTCTCCTACTTATCAACACTGCCCAGCAGACTCTGGCTGCGATGCCAAAAGGTCACCGTCAGTGGTGTTATCGCACCATGACTCCGTCGTTACACACAAACAAGAGGAGGCTGGGGTGATAACAGAGGACAGAGTAACAAAGTTGAAAAATAGAAACGGCGTTGACTTCCTGGCATTAGGAGACAAATGATGTATGCTTGGATGCAAAGAAAAACAAGGACACTTTCATGGACAGACAGAAGGACAGTATAAGAGGGAAGAGAGATGGTCTGCTGCATATAGGACCCTTGGCTCTTCTTCAGCATCATTGACAGAACTATTCCTATCACTACTGCCAGTAGAGATAGGACTGTTTCAGCAGTATTAACGGTATAATTTAAAGGAGAAACAGTATGTTCATTAGCATCACTAGCATTAAAAGAGGAACATCAAAAAGCAGTAGCTTTAACTTACAGAAGATGAGTCAAATAGAAGCTACGACATGAGCACTAGCTGAGATTGTACTAGAAACAGGAAGTGGTAGTCATTGTAGGGGGGCTGCCATTTGTTCCCACAGCCCGTTATGCCAAAACCCCAATAGTTTGAAAAACCAAAAGACCCTCCCAATGTCTCTCTGATTGGCTAGTGTTCGTTGCTTGGTTACGTTAGGGTCAAAAATGTCAGGGTCAGAGCCAATCAGAGGCAGAGAAGAGGAGGGTCATAGCGGAGTAAGGATGGGAATAAAACAATGCAGGGAACAAGCAGAGAAAAGTGTTTCAAGTAGTGGTAGCTGCCGAGCAAGTGCTCAGAGGTATCACTGCTACTACTGCTGCTGCTGCAACTACGAGTGACAGCTGCAGGGGTACTAGACATACATGAAGTGGCCACAGTAGTTTAGTAACTCTTGCAGTTTTTAAACTAGTGGTTGTGTTCTCTGTCAGGGTAGTACTGCAGAGTAGCAGTCATAGTATCAATACTATCGATTTAAGGAGTAATATTAGCTGTAATAGTTGAATAATAGTAGTGCGACTAGTAGAAGAGGAGCCTGCAGCAGCAGGAGTAGAAGAGAAGGATTAAATGGATTTAAAATTGATTTCTCCATGAAACAAACTGTGTGAAGGTCGCTGGTTCAATCGCTGGTTTTGCAGGATAAACCCCGAAAGTGAACAAGATTAGATCGTTACCACCATTGGCCTTAAGGCCATAAACCTCCAGTATCTCAGTGAAGCTACCTTGAAAACAGGTTCAAAAGCTCCAGCGGTAATGGCACTTGTAGCATTTTTAAACAAAGAAGTAGTAGCACTGTCCTAACACCACCACTGCTGGTAGAAGGAGAGTGCAACATTACACGGTAGTAGCTGTAGTAGCACTAAAGACAGCTGTAGCATGAGGTGTCAGACGTACCAAACCTGCGACAGAACACCCCCATGATGGCGCTCTCCTCCACCACTCTCAGATCTGCCAGCAGAGCCAGCTCCAGCCCTCCAGCCACAGCAAAGCCACTGACTGCTGCTATCAGCGGCTTTGACAGCTCCAACCGGGATGGACCCTGGGGGGAACAATCGAATTAGTACACATACTATACATGCAAAGCTGTAGGACATGAGCATAGTGAAATCAACACAGAAGGAATAAAAGGCAGCAACACTTCTTCCTGTAGAATATAGAATATAGCATGTCTATGTGAATCTATATTTTCACCATCCATTTCAGGCTTTTTTTGCCTCTCTGATTTCCGTGGTTTATCTCCTAACAGTGTTCTAGATTTTATTTCCAGATTTCTTTCCAAAACTGGTCAAACAAAAGAGTAAGAAATGATCCAGGTTCTGGTTTCTGCTGAACAAATGAAGCTCTGTGAGAGATGCAATGCTGTAATTTTCTTCACAGGAGGTCCACTCAATCCCAAAGAGTTAACATGCAATCCAAACACATTCTATGTAGGATGCCGTTTTTATAGCTTACAGTACTTCATTTGTGCTATGGTCCTTATTCTTTGTGAAGCTTGTTTTGTTTTTGTTTCTATTATGGGTTCCTTTTGTTTGTTGTTTTCTGTGAAGCGTTATTTCTTGATCTTAATACTTGGTTTATATTGCAATTTCAACTTGTACTTTTTGTTTTACCCCAGGGAGACTAGCAACCACTTGGTGGAGGCTAATGGGGATCCATTAAAGAATACATAAACAAGTGATAGCAGAGTGCCAGAGGACTCACAACTATAGTTACTGAGGAATTTCCATGATTCAACCTTCATCCTTCCCTAAATCCAAATCTTCACCACTACCTGTCTTCCCAAATCCTTAAAAATACTCACAATCACTACAGGCCACATCTTCTGGTTTTATATTTTTGTGGAAACCTTTAACCTTCCATTAAGATCATGAGGAAATATAGATATAAGCCTCACCAGCGCACACACACAGACACACACCCCAAACAGAGCTCACCAGCGGACCGGGACCCTTGGTGACATCTTGCTCCAATTTGAGGGAGGCTGTGTGATTGGCCAGCTCTTTCAGATCATAACCAGCGCAGAAATTCCCTCCTGGAGGAGACCACAAAATTACAAAGTATGGCAGCTGGAACGTCAGAGAGGAAGGGAAAATGATGAGGATGAAAAAAACAACAAGTTGAGCTGGAGTCCGAGGGCTGCAATTTGGATAGCAGCTTGCTTTGGGCTGGCTGGCACACAAATGCTTCTCTTCCCTAAAGAGCCCAAATCCAATACATAGTCACAGATCATGCATGACACAATATCCTCATTAATGGAAGACTAACATACTCCGACCACAGCCCCTTCCGTTGGATTCATGTGGTAATTACAACATTACCCAAGAGGCCTACAAACACTATGTCACAGGCTCAGGCAGGGACTCATAAAATCCTCCTCTCTCCTTAATGTAACTGTAATGAAAATGATTATAACAAACACATGTGCCAGCAACACCCATCAACTGGGAGCTTTGATTACAGCTGTGGGTCAGTGCAGGGCAATTACAGAAAAACAGTGCGTCATGCTGTTTATGGGAGCAGCGACGTGACGGAGCTCCCTAAACTCCTTTGTCCTAGTAGGTAAAAAAAAAAAAAAATAGAAAAAGAGCAGAAGTTATGCAGAGCTGGTCCATTCCTTAAGGATGGTAAAGCATTATTGAAACTCTTGAGGTTTGTTAGTGAGAGATATTCTCTTTACTTATAAGTTGAAAATAAGCGGTGCAGTGATACCACAGACGCTGCTGTGAGAGAAAAGCAATGATAGGGAGACGAAGCTGAAGCCTTAAGGGATAATTTCACCTAAATCATGAAAAAAAAAAACACATTTTCAGCACACAGTAAATAGCTTTCTTCTGTAGAAACTATATAATGTGGTCAAAAGTAAGTGGACGGTCATATCTGGCCTCCAGGGGTAACAAGATTAATTTGAGTTGTGGTGAGATGATTAATAAAGAAGTGAAGCAGAAACAAACATGATGTGCTGCACAAAAATACATGAGATTTAGTTGTTTTGCAATTTTTTTGTGTGTGTTGGGGTTTGGGTTCTTGCGAATTACTAGAAAATTTTACCACCTGAAAAGTTTCTAAAAGCAGGACGCATCAATTTAAGGGGATACATGCCATAAACGTTGGGGTCCACTGGTCAAACAAACAGACAACTATGTGTTTAAAGACCCTTTGCTGTTTCAATATGATGACAGGGCTTTTTCACCGTAGAGATTCTGACTTTTATTGTCTGAAAACCAAAAAAGGAATTCATTAGACTAATGATAGCTGAATTCCATTTAGCTGCTTTAGTTTCAGGGTCCTGTTATTTTGCATGTCATTTGAACAGGCTGAACTGACTGTTTATAGTTTAAGTAGTAGTATAGTAGTAGTAGTAGTAGTATAGTTTAAGTTTAAGTTTGTCACATGATGATAATGTCAGAAACACAAATTTTAGGACTGTACAGTGTGTTTTAATAGGACTAGTGAGGCTTTACGGACATTAAAAGTGGTCTCAGCTCAGTTCAGCTGAACATGTGCCTGTAGTGACACAGCTGGGTTGACATCTAGATTGTAGCTGACCACAAACGCCTTCAGAAACCCAAATCCCGAACACTCCAAATATGTGCCAGCACACTCAAAACCTGCGGAAAGCAATTACTCTTAATTTTACAAGTTAAAAAAAAAAACATGCCGACACTGAAAAGTGAGAGCTGAGAGAGTGATCATGTTGGCGCTAATTTGAACAAAATGGATTCCTTATGTTTTCAGAAATACTACATCCAAACTAAAACCACCCTGCTTGTCATCTCACAACACAGACAGGCTGCTAATCACCAGCGAAGTTCAGTCGTCCTGTTGTAGGGGAGCAGCGATACAGGACAACCTGCTGACAGGAATATGTGAAGGGACGATTAAAAGCACATTACAGAAGAGCCACTTTAGCTGGAACGACGTACTGTGCTGCTGCTCCTAGCCCATTTACCACGAGCTAATTACTCTCTAACACACACCGTTTTCTGTTCGCTGAGACTGAGGCTAGTGGCACTCAGCAGCCGTCATCTGGAGAGGCTCCAACCTCTCAAGTACCAAACAAAGTATATACTTGTGTCTCTTGAGGCCACAGTGCACTTCATACAGCAGACAGGTTGATCCAGGTTGAAGACATTATTTCCACAGAGGGAAGGAGTTCATTCAGTGAGTGTGATGATTATTTTTAGAGGTATTAGGAACCGTGGCATGATTCTGGCTTTCGGCAGCTGACACAGTGCAGGCCACCTCACAGGTGTGTGTGTGTGTGTGTGGGTGGGTGTGGGTGTGTGTGTGCGTGCGTGTGTACTAGTCTTGCCTTCCGGCATGTTGGCTAGATGTAAGGACTCAATGGAGCAAAGGCTGGAAAAAAAGATGCAGAGGAGGAAGGTGATGGAGAGTAGGTAGGTCAAGTGCTGAGGACAGAGGAGAGGTGAAGGGCTGAGGAAGGATGAAGGAGTAAAACAAATAGGACATTTCATCGACTATCCCATCACTTTCCATAACTGCATCAGAGCACATCTACAACCCACAATGTTCTCCCTCTCATCACTGCAATGTTGCCACAAGCAACCAGTGGAGACTCCAGGAAGTTACTGCCCCTGGTAGTTTTTTCAAATTTAGCATACACACATACGGATGGTACTAACCTTCTCACATAACTCTCTACAAAAAGGATAGTACACATATTTCTCCCAAAGTCAAACAATTTATTTAAAAGGTCCAGAGTGTAGGATTTAGGGGGATCTATTGGCAGAAATGTATATAATATTCATAAGTGTGTTTTCATTAGTGTATAATCACCTGAAAATAAGGATTGTGTTCTTAAGCCCTTCATGATCTACACAGGGAGCAGGTTCTCTTTCACAGAGCCCGCCATATTGCAATAGCAGGCCGGAAAGGACAAACTAAACGATGGATCTAAAGAAAACACCTATAGCTTTTTTTTACGTTACCTGAAGACCACCACAAGTTCTCCTAAATGCTTGGAAAAGGGTGAGTGGAGGGGACACCCCGAAAACTTGGTATTTCACCCAAATTGGTGTCATTTTGCAGGAAGCAGTAGTAGTGACGTAGGAGTTTGGCGAGCTCTGTGATTTGTATATTTGTTCTCACAAATGCACATGAAAATTGATAGTCTGCATTATAAGCCCATTTGCGCTGTTATAGGAGAAGGTGGCCTTCAGGTCTGTTGGTAAGCCTTTAGGAAGCCAGGTGTCGTCATGTAAAGAAGGACAAAGTCCCTGTGGGTGTAGGGACTAGGTAGTGGTGCATGAACGAGTCAAACACAGGACTGTCACCTAAGAGACTGGAGTTTGAGTTCTGTGTGAAACCAGAAGTCAATGTTGAGTTTTTATTTTTGGTTGACTTATTACTTTCTTTATAAAAATACCAAGTTTTAGTAGATAACAAAATGAGGGGAACATAAATTGAGGAAGAGGAAAAACAGAGGAAAATGACTGATGCAGAGGGCGGCTGGTAGGCCTGTGAGTAGAGACAAAATCCCTCAACAACATTTAAAATCAGAGTTACTCTATGTAGTATGTCTGCCTTTCTCTACATCTGCCTGAATGATGTACCTATGAGCAACAAACTGAACTGAGAAGCAGATTTTCATCCATCCATTTTATCTCTTACCTTTCCCATGCAGGACAGCCACGTTCAAGTCCGGGTCACTGTCGAAGGCCTCCAGGTCTTCGAGCAGACGCCTCGCCGTCTCCTGGTTCACCGCATTACGCACCTCTGGGCGGTTTATCCCCACGGTAACCACAGACCCCCTGCGCACTGTGACCACAGTCTGTCCCGCAGCTAATGACAGAGGATGATCAAGATGCACAGACAGAAACCAACATGGACCACAACACTTAGAGAGAGGCCCACTCAGAGACATTAAGTTGAAACCCCACAATAGGAGGGATGGAGATGGAATGTAAATCGTTTTATGTGGACAGACTTGATAACAGAAACAGTGACAGACAGCGAAACAATGAAAGAGATGGCGTGGGCTGAGGTGAGGGCCTTGGCTCTCGCTCTGTCTCAGTGTGTGTTTATAAGTGTGTGTGTGTGCCAGTGATTGTGGCTTGAGGTTGCAGCAGGCAGTTGACCTGACATTGTTGGGGTCATCCCAGGGAATCCAACTGTCAACCGCAGCCAGAGGCGACTGCATCCAAGACAACAGCAAGCAAAACAAAGCTACTGGATGCATTAACCTCGTTCGCACAGGCTATTCGAAGGAGGAGGGACGGCTAACAAAACCCAGTGAAGTGAGGAAAAAAAAAAGGCAATTTGTCTCAGGCAGCCCTTTCTACTTTGCTACACCCAAAACAAATTATCACAGAGTGCAGTGTGCGCAAGGGAGGGGAACCACGTTTTAACTACCTCTGTGAAGTTATTTTCCATTTTATCTCACAGTTAGATTTTAGGACTTCTGATTGTGAGCGACACGCAGTGAGCCAGCAGGGCAAAGCAGATCAAACATAAGGAACGCATCTTAGAGGTGTAATTGTTTCTGAGGGGTTTCGCTTCATTTCCATGCATTAACAACAAATTTCTACACTGCAAAAACAATTCAGACTAGTTCTGAAATGACTAATCTATTGAAAATTAGTCAAAACCTATACTGATGACTTGCTATATTAATTTATTAAGCAAAGGGCAAAACAATGCTTCAAACATGATCATGTTTTGCTTATAATTAATCGATCATAAAATGAAAATAATAGGAGCAGCCTTCATTGGGAAAGCAATCATTTTCACAGCACACATTTTAACATGGTGGAAAATCTACAGGTGGGCCTAAACACATCAAGAAGGGCTGCATACCATTCAGGTTTACCACGTTCAAAGCGTTTCTGTTGAGTGTGCTGGCTCACTGGGTTACTTACGTGAACTGAGCCCTCATAAGATAATTAAATACACCTGTGCGTGTTCTGTTATGACCTGTCAACATGTATGCTGTGAAAAAGGCCTATTAATCACATAATGAGTGAAACCTAACTGCGAAAAGCGTTTATGTTGTGATGGGACTGAAAAGTTAACCTTCCGCATGTGTTCGTTACACAACAGTGTGAATTTTTTTTTATTAGCTTGTTTTGTAAGATTTGCCCCTTTTTCGTGTTCTGTGTTGACTCTAAATCATGTTATTGGTGACATCAGAGTATGTAGTACAGGTGTGTTATGGCGGTGCTGACAGTATGGCAGCCTCTGCTGCCTCCTACAGTCATCATGAAGTTACTGACCGTTTCCAAACATACCCGTTCCTGTGTCGTCTCCCTCCTTCATAGTACTGTAGGATTTTACTGGTAAAGAAAGACTCGCCTTTATCGACGGTCCGAAGGTTTTGCGTTGATAGGAAGCCCTTAAAATTGGCGTCAACGTCCGAAAAAGTTTCTGCGCCATTGCTAACTATCACTCAAGAAACACCACAAGCTCTAACTCTTAAAACACTCGACCAAGTAAGTGCTATCGCATTTATTATATTGAATGTCTTAAAACAAAAAACTATCAATGTAGAATGTAAACGTATGTTATGCTAGCTGACATAAAAACAAAACTTCGATATGAAGGCGCAACACTTTTATACTCCCCACTGAAACAAGGACAATACACACGGTTCTGGGACACATATTGGTGCATTGCAGTGGTAAAAACTACCACCATACAGCAGAGGGCGACATTGAGCCACTTTGCAGGTCAACCCCTGCAATGCAACGTGGCTCTGTGGTCCAGCAAATGATGACAGCAAACTCCACCACAGATTTTCAGTTTTTTAATAAAAGATTTCTCTTTTTTGTGTTGTTTTTACACATTTTAAGGCATCATGCACAAAAAATAAGCCATACTAAAGGCATTATGCTTACCCTCTACCAAAAATTATATGTTCTAACATTTGAAGATTTGCTGTTAAAAATAAGTTTGTACAAATATGGCATGTAAGCTGGCATGTCAGTGAATCTCGAAGCAGATCGTTCTCTGCTTTCACCGTTTTTGTAAACATGGCTTTGAGCAAAATAGGGCTGAGGAAAAGACAAGAGAAAGGGAAAGCATGCTTCAACGTGGGGCTAAATTTCCCTGAAAAGCATGCAACGCATTTTAAATCATATTTACAATGCATCATTTTTACTCTCAACTGAGTTATTTTTTAAGTGTGTCAATTAAAGTTAAGACATTAAAAACATTGTCGACAAGAACAGACAGACTGACAGACAGACAGACAGACAGGGTGTGTCCATAATATTCCCCAACCCCAACACAGATGTAGCTCAGATTGGTCATCGGACAAAACACTACAAGATTTTTTTTTTTAAATACATCAAGCATTGTAGTTGCACCTTGAGACAAGTACTGTCATATGGGGGGTATTACAACCCTTAAAAAAACACAAAGGTTCCTTTAGGTTTTAATCAATTGATTTTGATAAATTTGTGTGAAACAGCCCAACTGGGACTGAGAATTAGGTTTTGAAAAAATCTTGTAGTGTCCACCATGGCAGACATCCGGGAGGTGCCGGTAGCTTTGGCACAGTTGTGTCCAGTTGTGCTCTTCTGTGGTGATCCGTGTGCGTTATACTATATTGAAGACCATGGATAGATACTGTTCATATGAAACCTGGATCCAGCCATCCTGGTCTGTGTCGTACCGCCTGAACACGTCAGTCAGCCTCTGTGAATAGGAGGGAGAAAGAGTGAATGGAACTTTTCAAGCATAGTTATACCAAACTCTGATTTCTCATTGCTCCACAGTCTGCATTACAAGCAGATTATACAAGCAACAGATTGGGTTTTACATTGAAACATCATTGTTTCAATCACGATTTTACCTCATCATCATATCACATTTCATGCGTTTACTACCATGGTTAACAGACATTCATTACCGGGCCACTGAATAATGTAAGTTTTTGAATTCTTTATCATACACTTCTGTATTACTGCATATCAACACAAGGTCACTCATTCAGATCTAAGTCTGAAGTGGAGGCAGAGCTATTGTGATACCTTGAGCTCGGCACTTCAAAAGCGACTGTTATATTACTCTCCAAGTGTAATGAAAGGTTGCAGCCACACTTTGCACCTTGCGCTAGAGTTGTATGTGTGTGAAATTACTGAAACAGAACATGCAGGCTCAAGTGGAACATAAATAATGTAATAGCGAAGACTGTAATGTGTTTGCATAATTAAAACTCCCCTTTGAATCTTATGAATACAAGAGTAGCCTTGTTGTGATTCAAGTGCTAAACCAAAGGACAACCCATATTCGCATATGTGCATACTTTTGGGGGAAAAAAATCATACTATATGCAGTTTATTTTGATGTAGTGAGAATCTGTTACCTGTAGTACAATACAGCACTGGATGAAGTCATCGAAGGCAACCTGTCCCTTCCTCTGGCGGTCGAACTTGTCTATCAGCGTGCCGTAGAACTGATCTGATAGACGATAGCCTGCACACAACAGCGAATATGACATTAACAATATGCTAGATATACTGTGGCTCTGAGCACCCGAGGATCCTCAGCAATGGGAGGAAACAGCTCTTAGGTGCAATAAAGCCTCACCATCGCTTTACAGTGACGGATATTTACTACATGAACGCTGAGTATAAATTAAGGCTCAAATTCCAAACTATTGCTTTAATAAACAATTTCCAAACATATACAGTGCTACCAAAAACACAAAATCTGACCTTTTTGACCCAGACCGCTATGCCCTCCACCACAGCATTCAAATTTAAACACACAAGCATACTTTGCTGCTCACCGAATCCAGTCAGCGCCTGTCTGAGCTCGTTCTTATCGATGAAGCCAGAGTTGTCCCTGTCGTAGGTCCTGAAGATGTTCTGCCAGTCTGTGATGTACTTCCACACGCCGGCAAACTCGTTGAAGTTCACACCACCTTTATTTTCCCTGTCAAACATGGCTGAGGGGTGGCGGGAGGAGGTAAAAGACATTACTCACTCGCTGTTTCGTACACCTCATTTACACCTAGTATTAAAATGGAACCCGTTTCAGGATGAACCAGATCTTAAATGATCCGATCTTGCCTTGCCATTGAGATCAGATCTCTGCCCTCTAGAGTAAAACCTGCATGTGAGTAATTTGAGGTGGCACCAGATCAGCTCCAGGCTCCCTTAAAAATCACAGAGCTGTTGAGTTCAGGGGAACTTTGTAAACTTTGTGAAACACCATCTACAACACTTAAGTTAACAATTCTTCTATAATTATATTTTATATTATATTCTTCTATAAAACAGATTGTGTCAGTTTGCCCCGGCCACTCTGTGTCTAGATAAATCATAAACCTTGTTAACAGCAGATCAGCTGAACAGATGAGTGCAACATGTCGCACACAGTTATTTCTTACTGTACAGCATTAATTTCACACCCATACTGCTTTAATTTTTCACACAGTTCTGTTGAATAAAACATTTTTATTACAGCTATGTCCCTTTTGGGCTTCTTGTTTGCTCATTCTTGAAATGTGAACAACAACTTATATTTCATGTTATCTTAAAAACAAATATTTGTATTGTTGTTATGCTGTGTGCGGACACCAGCAGGTCATGCCGACAGCATTTACACCTCACTAGATCGGCACGCAATGCCAGTGAGACTCCATCCAGATGTGGTCAGGCAGATCGGATCGCATTCTTATCACAACATATTTACACCTTGCATTAACATGCAGTTTTCCTCATCCATAAAGATGGCATTTTAATACCAGGTGTACATGGGGTTATACACTCACACATATGCACACAACTCTAGATATGCTGGACTCCAGCGCGCAGTTGGGATGAATGCTGTGACATGAAAGGCAAAATTGTAGTTTTAAAGGGCTGTCAGAGACCAGAGAAGTGTAAACTGTGAGTCTCACACTTGACTAACTCCTGCCTCATAGGACTATGTGAAGAAAAGTGCTTCATCCTCCCCATCAATACTCCACTCCTCACCCCCGTGCGGTTCAATCCAATTACCTCCCAACAAAGGGAGTCTTATCACAGGATATGCTTCTTGCTGGGGGACTATTAAACAACGGAATTACTGAGTGTGGTACAGTGGGAAGCGGAGGCGATGGAATTATAGGGATTTAGTCTGCAAGTCGCACAACAAAAATGTGACAAAGTACATATGAGACCTGGGGAAAGATATTCTTTACATATTTTTATCTAAACTGGAAGCAATAGCGTAAAATGTGGCAGCAGTTTGGAGTTTAAAAAAAACAAATCAGCCACATTCTCTAACATTGAAAAGGAGAGGTACATTACAGTACAAAAACATATTTAGCTTTATATGTGCTGTGTCGACCTACAGCAGTACGGTTAAGAAGCTGCCAAACTAGTCCTCAACTACAGAGCAGAGTTTATAGTTTTTAACCCCAGTTGCATATTACAACCTGAGTGTAAATAGATCGATATTTGGAGTCTGAGGCAATCGGCAGCTGCCGTTTGAGACAAGCTTTCCCATTTCCTCCAGATGCTCTCCCCTCCTCCTTTTATTGATGGCTGCAGGTTTCCACTCGAGCAGCAGCAGCAGTAACTGAAGCCAAAGATAAGTTTGTCTCGGCCCTCAGATTGCTCAAAACGTAATGAATTTATCTGGTTGTCATGGAGAGGAGGAAAATAAACACCTTGCATAGTCTGAGAACAACGGGTGGCTGTGTAAAAATGAGTTGGACATGTCTTTGTCAGCAGCTACTTACATATGATGGAGCGCACCGTCACTGGGTTGAAAGGAGTCCATGTGCCTGTGAGACAGAACAACACCAGTTAAAAACATACCAGTCCGGTGAGATTAGTGGGCTGTTTTAGTATCTATTGTAAGAACAACAAAACTAAAAACACTTTTAACAACTCTTTTACATATGGATTCATCGCTTCATTATCTTGGGATAACAAATGAGAGCAATGTTAATCTTTTTGATATTATGTGTGGGATAATCTCTAAACTCTTAGATTTTTGCTGTGTCGGTTGAGGTTAAAAGAATGACACCATAATGTAACTGTTTTGCATAAATAGGCCTTTGTAATAGGCCGCCGCCTCCTCCTGCGATACTGGCTGGCATTTTGGAAGTGAGGTAGTAACAATCTGTGAGGAGACAAATGATGGGCAGGGGTCATGTTCCCACAAGCACCACCCACACATATAATGCACTCAAAAGACAGAGGAGGACAAATGCATTCACCAAATGGCAAAAATCACATTAAAGGAGGAGTGGATGACATATGAATGCATCTTGACATTTCATCCCAACGGTTGCTTCAAAAAAAAAAAAATGCTTATTTTTCATTCGCAGGACAAACTCTTCAATTATATGTGAATCTGCCCGTCACTTATATCGTCAGAAAAAGACTGACTGGGCCTTAGTTCAGCAGGGTGTTTATACTTTATGGCCTAATTCACACTCTCAGCTCTCAAGACGCTGAGATTTATCTGGGTATCTCAATCTTTGCTGACTCACCATCTCACTTTATTACAGAGAGGGCCGACAGTTCAGGACCAGAAACAAAGAGGAGTGAGCGTGGGAGGATGCAGAGAGGAGCGACCGAGAGAACGCATCAAAGAAGAGAGGAGAGATAACCAGATGAGCAACGGCAACAAAAGAGACAAGACCAGAGGAGACGATAAGGAGCAGAAAACATTTGCAGTTTCGTTTTTGTTGCAGTAACCTGAACTCTAGCCTACTTTTGCTGACCTAAGATCGCTCCCTGAAACTCTATCTGCAGACCCTAAAACAGCATCTGCAGGATTTTAACATCTTCTTGGCGTGGTGGGGAGCTTTTTTCACACTGTGCTGCTCCTGCTTGATTCTGATTTCCCTCCACAGTAAAGCTATGCCAGCAGTAAGCAGGTTTGCAGTGAGAGCCATAAGAGCTTAGATAGCAGCTCTTTAAAATAGAGAACCTCATTTAAATAAAAAGGCTGCAAGCAAAACACAACGTAGTAATTTAGTTTCACATTTGATTTATTTACACCTAGATTTCACCTTTGAAAAAGTCCAAATGTTCAAATAACTTAATGAATTTGGGACGTCAAGACCGCAAGATACCAAGCATGCTCTTCAGTGTTCAAAGAAGACACTCGACATTCCCTTCCTCTTCCTTGCTTTGCTTTATTGATAGGTGAGGCTGTCTGGGACTGTGGGTAGAGCTGTTCTGGGACCAGGCCTGAGGCTCTTACTGGAGCTGGGGTTTGGGCCAGAATCTATATTCTTACATTATATCTATTGGAGTCCTGATCTACAGCAACAAACATAAAGTACCATAAGTGTGCTGATGCTGGACCAATTTGTAGAACCAGCCAATGTTATTTCACTAAAACAAAACTGCTCTCTCAGCTGATAACAATATGTTGGAAACTAAAGAGTAGCCATGGAATATGTTTCACTAACTGTGGGTGTTGCATGTCTTCTCAGTGAGATCACACCAGGATGCGTCGCCAGCCAGGTCTTTAAACACTTATTAATTGGCATAAACCCTGCCGACACTTCCACCAACACGGCACTCTTGAGCCCAGATCCCCCTCACAACAGAAGCCACAACAGAACTAATGAGTTCCACAACAATCCACTTGTTTGGTCTTCTCTCTCCACAATGAAATTCACCTGACACGCCACCATTTCTTAATGAGAATAAAAGGCAGGGCCCTTTTTTCGTCCAGACTGAAGTATCTTAACAACTACATGATGGATTGCCGTATCAAGTCAAGTTTCATTTTGATTTCACCAGTACTTTGGTCTATGATTCTAATCAATCTCTGCTGTAGTTTGTGTTTAGTGCTAATTAGCAAATGCTAAAACGCTAACACGCTAACCTAAGAGAACATGGTAAACATTACACCTTATGTTAGGGTGCTGATGTTTGCATTAGCTCAAAGCACTGCTGTTCCTACACATAGCCTCTCATCACAAATCCAGTAAAAACTCAAATGTATCCACAGCTATTATCTTTAAGCTCAGACGAGAAGAGACTTGTTTTCCACAGAAATTACAATCGGAGCAATGTATTGTCTCTGAATTGTTCATATCAAAATGTTCAATGTCAAATTAAATCTGTAAGATGACCAGCCGATCAGACAGGCAAAGACACAGAGACATCAGAGGTCCTTTTGTAATGTCTGTATAAATGTTGCTTCACCATTAGAGCAATCACAAAAATGACCAAAGGCAGAGAAAAGAAGAACAAGCTGTGACCTTTCCAGCCACACTGATTCCTCTACACACACACACACATGCACCTACACGCACACACACACGCACACTTTTCGCACCAGTAGCTAGCTGTGAGGTCACCAATGTATGCCAGACAGACTGCGGCTGCCCAGTGTGAGGTGGCCAGTATGGTTGAGATGTTTGTGTGCGTCTGTGTGTGCGTCTGACGGCCGACTGGCACAATACACCCTCTGTCCGGTCCACACACTGGGCTCTCTCACTGGTGAGCCAAACTGCCAGTGGTGAGGTGGAGAGAGGGAGAGGTGAGGAGGAGGGGAGAGAGGGAATATGGGAGTCGAGAAGGGAGGCAGGCTGGTGGAAAAACAGAGTGAGGTGACCGCAGTGTATACACACGCATACATATAACGGCTGTGTTGGAGCTCAGTGAGACGCTTCAACAAACGCAAGCACAAATGGACGTGAACTTTACACACAAACCCAGAGTATTCGTAAACTTGAACCAAAACACACACATGAGCTGAACTTTGACTTGACAGGTTAGACTTTGAGATGTACAAGAAAAGAAATACAGTTCCCATTAAACATTAAAGCACCATCATCATGATTTGGGTAGGATTTTCACTTATGATGTACAATCTTTCAGAACAGCAGGACTGAGCCGAATCATGCCTTGATGTGTCATAAAAGATTAGAAATAGTCACTAGCCAATGGGTCAGTCAGCAAGTCATTCTCAGTTTCTGTTTGTTTTTACTCTTTATGCCAGCTAGAACTCATGATGTGTGAGACACACACCAGCAGGCTAGGATCAAGGAATCTAGTTACTCATATACAGCACTAGTGCCTCAGAGAATTAGCTCAGAATTACAGGGTGTAGCACAGTCAGTGAGTGCATGAGGCACCTCGCGCACTATTCAGCTATAATAGAAAAGGCTGAGCAATACTGAAGATTGATAACAGGGCAATGATTTCACGGGCTGACAAAAGTCAATGCTCACTGCCTTCCAACTCAACTCCAGTGGATGTATAACTGTAAAGGTGAGAGCAATCTGCACAGCAAGCCCTCCGGATCCCACAAACCTATCAGCAATTTTTTGTGGCTATTACTGCTCCTACACACTTAAATAAATAACCCAAGGAATATGTGTGCGCAGGAGAGTGGAGGAACATGATGGCAAGTTGGTATGATGTCTACTCACTGCTGAGCGAAGGGATGCCAAAAATTCCATATTTATAGCAAATGGCCCAGCTACAAGGCGTACACACAACACAGACATGCACATACACAGCGGCACAGAGCCAATCAGTGTCTCATCAGGGATGGTACATTGTCACACCCAGGATAGATAGAGGGATGGAGAGAGGGACGGCGAACAGAGGGGGGGAGTAGGCAAAGTGGAGAGCATGGGCAAGAAACACAGAGAGAAAGTTAGAGCGAGAGAGGACAAACAGTCAGAGGACACAGCAGGCACTGAGCTGCTTCCACATCCTCCTGAGGAATGTAGGGAGATGAAATAGGAGAGGAGAGGAGAGGAGAGGAGAGGAGAGGAGAGGAGAGGAGAGGAGAGGAGAGGAGAGATGCTGCAAAACAGTCTCAGTCTCTAACTTTGTTAGTGTCTAATTAAAACAAGGAAAAGAATAATCTGCCAGTAGGAGGAAGCAATGTCAAGCTTGTAATGGAGTTTGTAACACCAAAATGTGTGACATCACCTTCACAGTGAGCACAGAGCCTTGCATCAGAACAGTCTTTTCACTTTGAAAAACAAACAGAAACATGGAGCGGGAGGCGGACCGATTTCAGTACTGGAAGGGGAGATGAGGAGAGGAGAGAGCATGTGGTGCAGAAACAGCAGTGGACGGAGGAGTGTAAACAGCAACAGCAAAGCCCCAACAAGCCCTGCCTCGCCTCTCCAGCCTCCAGGGCCTCGGTACTCTCTGCACTCCGCTCCTCTGGGGGAGGAGAAGTAAAAAAAAAAAAAAAAAAGGAGAAAACAAGAGGTAGATGCTAGAAAGAAAGAAGTGGAGAGGACAACAGCAGCATGGCAGACAAAGCTTGGCAGGGCTATACGGGATAATTTAAAGCTTCATAACATTGACATTCAAATTCTAAATCAGCTTTCAAATGCAAAATCAATATTTCAAAATCTGGTGCTTCTGCACAGCTGCAGATAAAGATTAGGCTACACTAATATTATTACTATTACATTGTTTGTTGAATTAGATTCCAGGTGGCCGTGTAGGATCGTTTCTGAATCGTGGGATCCAATTTCCAATCGCTCCAGAGCACCATAAAGTCCATAAGTCAACATTTCTGAATGCGTACATGTAATTACCTATGTTGAGTTGAGTTATATTTATTGAACAATGCTGATTTAATTTTAAGAAATCACGCAATCTGATGAATCACGTTATTCCAATTGAGGGTTTTTTTGGGGGGGTGATGACATGACAGGTATTCAAAGCTTTATTCCAAAATTTCATTTCAAGCTTCAAATGTATGTATACATTGCAATGTATGCCTTGCAGCCCTAAAATTCAGCTGATGGTGTGAGATTGACGTAAATAACAGCAGTATTTGCATGGTCAGTAGAACCGCGACAGACAGACAGACTGACTGACTGACAGACAGACAGAGGCAGGGATGCTGGCTTTATCTTTAATTTCAGGACATAAAGCAGTGCAGTTCGTGTTCAGCCTCACTGGCTCTGTTTCATATCGCAGTGAGCCTAATGAACTGGCGGAGGCTGGACCGGGAAAACCTGTCGCGCACCACACGCACATACACAGCAAGGAGCACATACGCGCAACGCTGGAGAAAATGCACACATGCGCGCCAAGTCAGTGAAAACAAAAAGGTTACTTACTGACCCTTGGAATGAATGCAGACGAAATGAGCAACATTCACACATACTGTAGACGCACACACATTTTCACGCATGCTACACACACACACACACACACACACACACACACACACACACACACACACACACACACACACACACACACACACACACAAACACACTCATGCAGACTAATCGGTATGCTGAGCCAGAGCCACTGCGCAGCCTGATAACAGCTTCTTTCACTGCTGCTGCTGGCTTCAACGCTTCTTTTTCTTCCTCCCTTGGAAGAGCCCAGAAAAATGGGTTTCTGAGGGGACTAATCTGTTCAAAAGCCTTTGAAAAGCTGCCTGAGTGATTCGGCCATAAACTTGATGGGGCGCATATTATATTTTAATGAGAAGACAAACAGCAACCTGTGCTACAGTTCAGTTTCTGGGCAACCTGTGCTCTGTAATACAGGTCTCGTGGATCATTACTGTATTTCAACCACACGATCGCATTGTGAGCAAGGTCAAGAAGCAATGCTGGTGCAGTGTTGCGTGTGGGCATGAAAACAGACATTTTACCAGCCTACTGCTCCCCTTGCAAGAGTAAAACTGACTTCACTTGCCAGGATTCTGAGAGGAGAAGATGACCTGTATCATTTATTCAGCACCGCTCCCCAAACTGCCTTGCAGAATCACAAGTTGGTTATTTTTTGTTGCTGTTGCTGTTTAGAAGTCCCGGTGGGAACTGAACCCTTAATCCCGTTTGAATCCTGCTCCTCCTCTTGAGCTACACAGGACCAAGAGTGAGCACACTTCCATCACTAGCAGCTGTAATTCTCATGTTCCATCCCTGTGTCCTTTTCATGCTGATTCTTTGGAGTTATTTCCTCTCAGCCCTCAATCTTTTGCAGATGGACTCCCATTCTGCAGGACAGAAAACACTCCTCCCTGGATAACAATTTCAATAAGCACTGCTTCCTTAGTTACCGTTACTATGACTGCTAAGCTTTCAATTTTCACACAGTACATATGCAGTACGCAAGGAAAAGGTGGGCAGATTTACTTAAAATTCTTCTTTTTTGATACAAAAGGTCCTTTATTTCAGACACTCGTCTAAAGCAGAGATATCCCGAGCTGGACCTAAGCATTGAAATCAGGGCAGATCAGGGCATCCTTTACTGAACTCTACTGTGTTTTATCCATCTCAGCCAAAATCAAACAGCAGTTGGTGAGGGAGGAACCTCGACTCTGTAACACAGCTGTACATTCAGAGCGGAGGGAGTGTTTCTAACAACTCCAACAGGAGGAGACATCTTCTCCATAGTCAATATTAGGAGTCACTGCAGGTAATCTTTTATTAACATCAAATCAAATAATTGAAGCTTATAAACGTAATAGTTTTAAATCAGGACCTTCAGTATTCAGATCAAGTAGCTTGTGAACAATAAGGTGTGTTGGAGACTCAGTATCAGCAGATATCCAATATTTAAACACTCAAATTGGGACCGGAAAACAATTTCTTAACTGTGTAACAGTAACAAGAAAGCAGCTCTATGACACTTTGGACTGGTGTGGACTGTGAAAAAACAATTTCAACCACCAGCTGTTACAGTGTTGAGTCGGCCGTCGTCGCAGGGACGCTGAGGCATACTGAAGCATTCGCTTTGAAGCTTCACTGATAAACTTTTCACCTACTTCTCTGTTGTACTGTGACGAAAATAAAACTCCATTCATTTTTCATTCAGTTCACCTGCCACTCCGGGATAAAAATAAAATGACAATCCATTTCCTGCTGAGGCTCGGTAGTTGTTTAAATCAAAGAGCAATGGAGAGCGACGGTGTGCTATGAGGAGATGGGAGGGAAGCGGCGAGATCAAAAAGGAGGCAGAGAGGGAGTAATGAAAATGTGAAAAAGGCAGGAGGAAAGAAGACTGAGGGAGGGGAGAGAGATAGGAAGGGAGCACACATGGTCAGAAAGAAACAAAAAACAGGGACTGGAAACAGTCAGACACTGATACATACCATTCGATAAGGCCTGCTGGAGCTCTGAGTCCGAAATCACTCCGCTCCGGTCCTTGTCAACCCTGGGGAGGAAAATACAGATTAGATACCGCCTGCATTAAGCACTTCACACACCCACACGCTCCAACACACAATAGAAGCGGGCATCAACGCTCGCCATCTGAAACTTTATCCTCTCGAGCGCGTGTTAGTATTTCAACACTTCACCAAGAATGAATGGAGTTCTATGATCCCGACACACAAGGCAGCTTGTACGCCATAGCTCCCCTGAGACTGGTCCGACAAGCTCTGAGTGTGTGCGCAAGCTGATCCTGAGACAGCAAAGTGAAACTGAATGTTGGCAACATGCATAAGTAACTTGTAGGGCAACCAGCATAATGTCAGTCTGAAAGAATTTCTGACAGTCTAGCATATCTTTAAAGTGATATGTGAAACCAAAACTAAAAAGCCAACTGTTTCATAGAAGTGTTCCCTAACCGGCACAATTACATCAAAGATGTTACAGGGGTGTCTGATGGCATAACAGTTAACCCCAACTGCAATGTCCCCAGCTCTTTTCTGGCCAGGGACCATTGTTACATTTTGTAACCCCCCCTTTATTTCCTGTCTGTATCCTGCTTCACTATCAATTAAAGACAAAACCTAATAAAAGCAGCTGCAAAAGGGTCAACATAAGGAGACATTCACGAGTGTTTGTCATGATGATAAATAAACTTAAATCTTTACACTGTCCTTCACTTTGTCCAGGTCTGTGGTTTAGATCTAAAGCAATTACTCAATTAATAAAAAATAATCTACAACAATTTCTATTGAAGCAAAAAATGGCAAACATTCTATAGTTTCTGACTGAAATGTCAATATCTGCTGTCAGAAATTGTGATTTTTCATTACTGTGTGCCATTTTATGACCTACATGATCAACGATATTCAGTTTACAATGATAAAACTAACTAGTTTACAGAAAAAAATATTTTTACTTGTGTTATATAAAGGGACCACAACCTGCATTTCATTGTGTAACCCTGTGGGAATGACAAATAAATGTACCCTGAACATTGATATAAAGCAGAGAAAACATTCACTTCACATTAGAGAGGCTAGAACCAGAGGATGCTTAGCATTTGTGCTTGGTAAATTATTTAAATGACTATTCGCGTCTCACAATAATAAAAATAATCAGGATTATTGGTGTGGTGATGATTTGGCGCCGCCTTCATTAAGTGAGTTTTCAATTCTGTGTCAGTATTTTAAGATACAACTGAAAAACACTGAAGTGCACATCTATTCTAGGGAGGGGGTGGCTCACTGGCTCACATCAGAGAAAGGGAGGGAGAGCCACACTTCAGTACATAAAGGTAATGATATGAATAGGCTGTCAAGTTATTATGGAAAAATACTTAGTGGTTTAAAGTGGCTGCCTATGTCTTTGTCTCAAAAGGATCTCTAAACACCTCCTGTATTAATAGGTTGAATACATGCCAATAAACTCACGTAGCGAGATGTTAAACCACTAAAAGTTATGTTTTTTTCTTTTTGTGTTTAATGACGATCAGAGTAAAAGTAGATCTTAGAAATACTTTCTGGACATGTCATCATCTCATGTCCATCATCCAGAGGTTTGGGATCATGAAAAACACATACTGCTAGTTCAGAATGACCAAACATTAGGGAAACCCATTTCCAATTAAAAGGCATTACATGACAAAAATATCTGAAAGCTATAAGGGAATTTTTTTTAATTGATGATTGATACCCCCCCTAACTCCAAGAAAAGAGGCAGAATTCTCTGAGGTGCAGAGACGTTAACAGGCTGGACGATGACACATGTAACGGACCTCAGTTTGAAATGTAGCTTAGTCAAACATCCAGTGACTCCGTTGTTCCTTAGCAACCTGCCTGACCCAACCTGTTGACACAGAGCATGCTTGACAGTCTGAATACCAGCGGAGTGGAGGAGGGAGGGGAGGAGACAGGGGAACCCCCACACAGGACCGGCCCAGTGCTGACTTTGTGGGCTGGGTTTCCGCTCGCAGCCGTGACGCTTTATGTGCGGTCACATCTCCACGTCTGCAGTCGCCATTGCTTTCTACACGGTGATCAGCTATATGTCTGTGTACCCCTCCCCCCCAACCTAAATAAAGAAAAACAAACATAAGGAGACCTGCCTGGTCTCCCTGGGGAGAAAAATCAGCTCTCAGTAAGCCTCCATAAATGAGAGCTTTGTCACAGTGAAGGTGAGGAGTGGTTGGGTTTGGGCAGGCAGGCAGTGAGGGTACCCAGCCTTTACCAAACACTGATACATTAACTCAAATTAGTATGCGTGTGCAGTATGAGCCCCCTTTTCTCCCTCTGTCTTCCTCTACTAACACACTCACTCAGCCTCAGGTAGAGTTACCTCGCCAGACTTTTACGTAAAGCGAGCTGAAAAAGAGAAACATCATTAAAACTCTCTCTCGCCTTCAGCGTAGACAGTCAAACATCTGGCATTTCCATCTTTCACACTGTCAAACACAGAAGTAAAAACAGCCGGACGGCATAAAACATCATGGCTGAGTCGACTACCCTGCTCACATTTTCCCATGTTTCACTGTTTCCTACTAAGCAATCAGGTTGTAATATGGCTTGTGGAACAAAGGCCGCCCTACTTTCCACATAAACGATCCAAATATAAGGCGATGTGAGTGTGGCTCTCATAGCGGAAAAGAGAAACTTCCAAATGAAAGCTGCATTCACAAAATCTTCCAAGGAAATCCTGATGTCCAACAGTCAGTTTCCATTGCTACTTTTTGTATTTGTAAGTTTTTTCAGTGATCAGTGATCACATTTACTGTGTGTGCAAAGAATCATGTGTAAAAAAAAAATCTCACTCACTCCTTTGTTCATTTATTGCAGATGAGCCAAGTTCCCTTCCTACAAGTTCTGATTTGTTACTAACGAGGCTGAATGTGCTGTCGTTCTAAAATGTTCAGTGTTCATCCAGCAGCAGCAGATAGTCGGCGAACATGTTGTTGTGCTTGCCTAGCAACAAATCTGCATTGTTGACCTAAATCCAACACATCTTGACTCTTGAAGGGTTGGGTGCAAACATTTTTGTCATGCTAACATCATTCTTGAGAAAGCAGGCAAAACAAGAGTGACTTCCTTGTGGTTCACTCAATGCCAAGTCATGGAAATTAATACATCTAAAGAACAAATGAGATAAAATTAGACCGCAGTCTGCCGTCACCATTCACTGTGAAACACCTGGAGAATGAGTGACTTCATTTCTTCCTCTGCTATTATCAAACAGGATAAAGAGAGTTTAAAAGCAGGCGGGTGAGTCACAGTGTGTAAGTCACTTAGACTGAGAGGCCTCCCGTGTCAACTATGCTCTATTGACTCAGATCACATGACTGAGGGAATTCCAGCGCCGCTCTGCCAGATATTCACCAAGAGGCAGCAGATGAGGCAGCACAATGCTCATGTGAGCGAGGTCACCTCGTGTTCGTGAAAGCCATACTCGTGTATTTATATGACCTAAAGATATATGCGTACACAGTCATGATGGTCATGAGAAGTGCTGTGAATGAAAGACTACGAATGTGTGAGAGATTTATCGAGAAAGAGATATAGGAGACAAAATGTGTACATCCAACCTGATTTCTAAGGGGTTTTGCGCCATACATAAATAATTTGTTAAGGGTGTTTCAAGCCTTGAAATGCGTGCAGCATGCCAATGTTGTGAGAAAGCAAAGCAGCAGGAAAAAAATCCTCTGCAGTATTACATAACTCTATAGCTTACTACTACCAGGGGCCAAAGCATATCAAGTATTTCCTTCTCTGTCTACTACTGTGACCTTCTTAGCTGCTGACACACTTTTGACTCAGGCTATGGAGAAACTGATGGCTGTCAGTGTTTGAAAGGCGGCATTGACAGTTTAACACCAGTTAATGAGAAAGTAATACAGTTTCGGGTTGTTCTGGACAGGGCTTTCCAACGTATTCACGCCTGAGTCCCATAAATAGACACACGCTGAGTCATATAGACTCACAACTGTCAGACTTGTTTAGGAAACCCCATCCTGAGAGGATTTTTCACTGCTGACCTGGTGCAGATACAGTCAGCAAGAGGCCCATTCATAATTTTCCTCTCGTATCTGTTTTTAAATGAAAAAGATTGAATTGAAGTGTCCCTCTTTTGCTGGGAGGACCCAGAAGAAAAGCCTTCAAGGACTCCTGGAGGTCCTTGGACCCCAGTTTGTAAACTCTCATTGGTGTTGAATGCAGTTCACTGGTTGGGCTAGCTGCTTTCCTGCGATTCATTTCGAGGCAATTTAACGCCAGTAATGAAGCTCAGTAACACGTCTGGGGTGTAATAATATAATGTTTTGTAATGTGAACGGCTGAGTGACGTGTGATAGCTGGTGGCTATATGTTGTTCACTGTGCGGTAGTGTTTCCAGGAAGCTCCGCAAACTGACAGGTACAAGTGACAAATCACTACTTTCACTGCGGGGCACTACCGTAAGACAAAAACAGTTTAAGAGCGCGAGAGTAAAGACAAAACACGGGCTGTAAAGGAAACAGTTAGTGTCACCACCACCACCCTGCCCCACTCTCTTCCTCTCCGCGCCACAAACAGCAGTTTTCACTGCGGAGCGGAGTGAAAGACAGGCAGACAGCAGCGAAACAAACCGCCTCTTTCCACTCACCTCTGAAAGATATTCCACAGAAAACCTTGATCCGGAGGCGCGTTGATATGAGGAGGAGCTTTGTACGGACTGTGGTACGCCATTTTAAAGGGAATGCTTTGACAGAATCGTGCAAGTAACACCGACAGACTGCTCTTCCTCCTGCTGTAATTCCCTCACTGGACGGCTTCAATCGGACTCGGCCACCCGACGTTCACGTTGCTGCCTGCCTGCCCCCTCGCGCACAGAGGCGTGGCCAATCATTCACCACTTCCCATAAGGGGGTGACGTCACACCCCGCTTTCCTTTCAGCGGCGTAAAATTAGAAACCGTATTACTCAAGCTACAAAAATCGATTTTAAAATGAGAAAATAAACATCCAACATGTCCTGTTCCCCCACACGCAAAAGAAGAGTATTTTTAGATAATTACCTAAATGTTTCCATGGCATGAAGTCCCTCACCAGAGTTTAAAGATACTGACTTAAGTTCTGATCTTGTGTGGTTGTGTTAATAGTTCATTTACCTTTTCTTACAAGCTAGATGGTTGTCAAAAACAATGTTTTAGTAGTCTTATATAAAAATCATTCTGTTTGCTCTTCCTGTAAAATGTGATATTATTTATGATGACTCAGCTTAAACTTGAATGTATTATTGAATATAATGTTTGCCCTTTTGTAAAGCTGATCTGTAGTCGTGGAAGGAGTATAGCAATACCATCTTATCAAATTGCCTAACTATACAGTGTATTGATAAATCCATGACTCTGTCCATGGTGTGGCAGACAGATTTGTAATTGCACCTTTTTCTCTCATTTTTGTCTTGGATATATAAAATTCTCTAAACTATGTTTATTTACAATATACCATACATTGTAGCCTACATGTTCTATAGGGTGGTGTCACTTTCAGCTAAATTCAACCACTTTAATATTCTGCCAGGTGTTTTTATTTATAATATTATTTAAAAAAACAAACATACAATCATATTGTTTATGTATCTGAAAAGTGGCAATATCTGTGTTGTGGTGAATGCTGTGGATTTGGATGTGTGAATGTAGTCTAGTAAAAAGTACAATATACTATTAATGTAAGTATGAGCATTAAATGGAAATACTCAAGAGAATAACAAGTACCTCAAAATTGTACTTGAGTAGACAACAGTACTTGAGTAAACATACTTTCCTTGAATAAGATTAAGTTCCACTGATGGACAGCTGTATAAAAGAAAAATCTAGAACAATGCTGTAGTGTATTTCTTACATTATTCACAGGTCTCTCACCAAACCCTAGCTTATTAAACCACTATTACCATCAAACTTCAGCTTTCTAACTTTCTTATAGCGTTTGAATGCATCATGACTGTTCAATTTTCAATGTGATGAATCTGGCAACCTGATTGGTCCGGTGGAATTTGGGGCGGAAAAACCTTGGCGCTGCTTACTAAACTTATTAGTTTACCATTAGCCACATACATTTCCAAGCCCTGAGCTCTTTCCTCAAAGTTTTTTTTAAAGAGAGTCAAAGCCAGTTTTAAACAGAAACACTAAATATGTTTTACTATCCAAACGTCCTCCAGCGCCATAGTGGATGTTTTTCCACAATCTGGTGAGTTTAAAAAAGCTAGCTCATTAGCTTGTACCTAACTTAAAAAGCTAGCAAGCCTGAGTGTTAACTAGCTAGCTAATGTTGCAAATGTTACACCAATTCTTTAGTCAATGACAGATTAGCCAATCAGCTAACTCATAGCTCTAAATTTGATTTTATTTCTTTATTTATTGTTAAATGTGTATTATGTTATGTCAGGTTGGCAGCTACCAGAGGTATCAGAGTCACTCGCAGAGAGCTTCTCAAAGTCAATGTCAAGCTAACATGGTAAGAATATCCACAGGCCAATGGCTATCTTATCTGCCAGGTTTTGTTATTAGCAAGAGTGATAAGTTTGATTATAGTCAGATAATGTTAAGCCTGATAAAAAATGTGTTTAATTTTTGTATTAGCTATATATTTCTAATGTTTTTGTAACCATTAGCTACCCATGTATCTCAGCCAACCTAATAATTTTATCATTGTGCTGATAGCATTACACATCTTCCACAGCTTGCTTTCAAGCAGTCTGTAATGTTAGTGTAATGTTAGTTTGGTATAAAGTTAGCTCACCTGCAAGAGTTTGAAGCTAATAGATAAGATAAGGAGGTAGTAAGGAAATTTGATCTCTTGCTTTACCATCTAAAATATTTCAGTATTAGTATTAGTACCTTATTTAATACCTTAGTGTGATGGGTTATTTGAATTTAAACATTTTGTTTGTTATTGTTAAGTATCTGCAACTTGTTTAAGATAAAATATGATGTAAATGTTTATAATTTATTTTCTTAAATGTTTCACACACAGCAGTGACATTATGGACTATGTGACAGCTCAGGTTCCTCCACCACGACCAAACCTACCAAAGCCTCTGTTCTCTCTCTACTTGTCATCCCAGCTGCAGTATGGGGTGGTTGTAGTCTACCACAGGCAGTGTGGCTTCCTGCTTGGTAAGGGAAAAGACAAGATGGAATAAGCACGAGCACAAACAGAAAATTAAGATCAGCCATAGCTCTCCTTCAAGCGAAATTGTCCTCATACAATACTGTACCATCCTGGCAAGAGGGAAGAAAAGGGAATAAAGTGAGTGGAGGAGATAGAAAATAGAGACTTAAATTCTTTATGCAGTCTAAAACCCACATACTGTATGTTCAGTTAATGTGAGTGCGGTCTCATTTGAGAGCACATACCAGAAATCTGGAAGGAGAATGAGTTAGTTAGATTAAGACAAAGGAATCATTTTCCAGCTGCTTACCTACACAGGACTTGCAGAAAATTCAGGCAGTAAGCAGGATGATTTTCAGTTTAACAGGAAACATTATTTTTTTGTCAGGCAGCCAAGGTAAACTCAGGTGAAATGTGAAAATGCAGTTTGTTCAAATTATGTTAAACACAGCGAATCAATTGTGTCTGTCAGATGCAAAATGTAGTAATCTCAGAAATGTGGTTTTGGTGTAAAACATCACGCATCAAATCACCCTGCAAGTCTGATATAGAAGCCAATATAGGGCTGATGAATGCAGTATCATCAAACACAGCTCAACGGTCTCTATTCATTTGGTCTTAAATTACACCCTGACATTGATATTGCATCTGACAGATTCACAATCATGCTGTCGTCATGGTTGATAAAAACAGTGAAATACAATGCAGGATGATAAGCATAAAGAGCAGCCAAGAACACAACCACTGTCTGTTGTCTGCAGTGGCTCTTGGATTCAGCAGTGGCATTTCATTTCATCTACCAGTATAGAATAGATTAGAATCACAAAGCTGTCACATACAATTGAGAGTGCATAATGTTTATGCTGTATTTTGTAAGCACGGCATGGTGGAATTTGCCTTTGAGGTTTCATAATATGGTCTTTTAAAAACGTGGTACAAATACCTGTCTGTGTTGTTCACAACTTAGCCAATACAATAAATTATCAGTGAATTTCAATAGAAAATCTACAAAAAAAACTGCAACCTGCTGAATTTTCCAATTTTTTTCATTAGTCTAGACCAGGGTGTTGATTTCAATAAAGTCAGAGTTTATGCATAATAAATTACCATAAGACCCATGGTGAAAATACCATGTAATTACTACAATGCCTTGTTCCCTTCATTGCCTCCTCCTCTTGTGTAGAGAGGAGGCACAATGGTCAGATGCTCACCTTCATTGCATTTGTCACTTGATATTTTAGACCTTGACTTAAATGACATCTCTGCTCCTGTTTCTGAGATAACTGCGCTGCAAAGAGTTGTGTGTGAAAGCTTTTAACTGCTTTGTTTTCCAGAGGAGGTTCAACAGACCATTGACCGCTTGCTGCGCTGTAAAAGATGCGTACATATTGACATGGCTGAGCGTGACAGGTCTGCACATACACACACACACACGCCACAATTTGATCATGGGCAGTGGAAAAGGGTTTCGTATCCTGGGGGCCTCAGTGTTAAGCTGACCTGCAGAGGTTGTACGTGTTGGAGAAAGTCTGAGCTCAAAAGCATTCAGTGGAATATTTAGGAAGGAGATTGTTTGGGAGAATGAAGACTGAAGAGGAGATAGTAGTGTTTTATTGAGTGAGTGATGGACAAATCGAACTACTTTAATGTGAATCACTCCGTAACTGTGTAAGAAGCTATGTTGTGGGACACAGTAATGAATGAGCTCTTGTTTCTACAGATGCAATATAGCTTTAGATAAAGTAGATAAAGTATGCATAGTGTTGCATTAGTAAGTACACCACTGAACATGTGTGTGATGTTTTAATATTTTGTGTTGGAACATTTTGTGTCACACTCTGTATTTATTGGTCAGGTTGGCCTTGGATGTGCCTGACAACCTGTGCATGATGGTCCTGGGCGAGGGAGCTGAGGACCCTTTCTTTGGTGTCATGGGATCAGACCAACTGCCCAGCCCCTATAACATACACCAGGTACATTAACAATATATACACCAGCCATGTACTGTGTGTGTTGGTGTGGAAAATCTATGCAGGGATGTAATCTAATGTCTGTCTCTGTGGTGTCACACAACAAACCGCAGCTAATATCAGCTTTATCTGTACACCGTCACCATTCCCAGGTAACCTGCACTTTATATCAAATATTCACTCTGTAAACATGAACAGGCTGGATGAATGTTGTTGTCTGGAGCGGCAGTAGGCACTCAAGTATTGAATACCACTGTTGTAATAATAGTTGTATTTGCCATGACTCATAATAGTTGTAGTTTAAGGCAAACCAGTAAACTATACATAACCCTAACAAATATGACCAAGCATATAATATTAAGTGCACAAGATATATAACCCGTACCCATAATATAATACATTTATAACTGCACATATCTCAGACAAACTGCAGTTTTAGAGGAAAAAACTGGTAAATAATTAGGCCCCTTATGTAAAAACCATGTGACTTCACTTTCAGAAATGCTTTAACATGTGATGTCCAATACAGCAGTAAATTGACTGAAGATTCAACTCACATAACAATAATTGGTTTATCCTCCCACATTCAGCACAAATACTCAGCTGTGATTCTAACCACAGTCCATATATAGAGCTAGCACATGCTCACATGCAGTATGTGCCACACCTGGCTGATGGAAATATACAGTATGTAGCCTTTGCACTTGTCCACATGGTAGGTTTTTTGATAAACACCCCATACATTTTTAAATATCCCAGCTTTTCATGATCACAGTCAAGCACATTCATGTGAATCATTGCTTCACTGCTTTACGTATGCAAGTGTAGGTCACTCCTATTCTAACGTAGCATATGTGCCACTTCCCTCCATACAATCCATTAGTATTCTCAGATAGAGGAAACCAGTTGGTAATTCTTACTCACTCTGTGTGCTGTAAATCTGGCAGATTTAGCTGGACTTTGTCCTCCTCGTAATGTCTCCCTGTGTGTTTACGATGTGTGACTGATCATGAACAGAGCCAACATGTGGGACTACATAACATGGGGACAGTAATATAAAAATATTTTATTAGGTACTAACGTGGAATTTAAAGGATCCCAAAACTGGATCGTGGCTTTCAGAATGCAAATTAGAAACTGCTGTTTATCTCGATTCTGTTTTGTATTTCAATACGCTACACATAATCATAATATTCACATGTCACTCATATGATCCATACACGCCCATAAAATTGACCACAAGTCCACATGAAAACAAAGCAGAAAAGAAAACATACTATTTCTGAATCAGTGTGGTCTTCAACAACCCCAGACTCTTGATTAAACACATTTTCCTCCTGAAAATAAAGTCTTTCGTGAGGTTCAGTTCACACTCTAAAGTCATCCAAGAAATGAAAATGTAAATGAAATGTAAACCTGTTTCAGTTTTATGTCTTCTTACACGATATTTGTATTGTGTATGTCAAGCCCATGTTGGTGATTGAAGAGGCAGGTTCACAGCACTCCCTGGTGCCCAGTCCCCACACCACACTCGACAAAGAGGGTGAGGCTGATATTTTAACATTTGAAAGACTAACTGTGTCCCATTTCAAAGGCTCTTTGAAGTTCATGGTTTGTGTTTGTGTTTATCATCCGAAAATCCATTTCCCACTTCTCACGTGACTCTGTGAGACTAGGACCAGAGATCTCACTTGGGGAGGATATGCTCAGCTCACCATCCTACAGTCCTCTAAAAGCCACACCTTTGTAGACCACTTCCTGCACACAACTTACTGTATAACAATGTTTATAACTCAAATTTGTGAAGGATTCTAAATTGCTTTGTGACACTTTGCATGTGTGTCAAGAAAATCAACCTTCACAGATTTTTGAAATTGGTCAGCTCATTAGCAGGAGTTCAATAGTTAGATTTTCTTTTACATTTTTGCACACAAAGGTCGCAGTTTCCACTCCTGTTTGGGAAGTTGTGAATAAACACTCTTTCACAAGTATATTGATCTTATTTTAATGTGTACATACTGAATCAAAAACACGCTAAGCCCAGGCCCAGGTTTCATTGTCCTGGCTGTTTTTTTCCCCTGAAGCTTATCCACGTGTCACAAACACAGATGAATTTCAACTCATATCACATCCTTCCTGTGCTACAAACACGTCTGACTCCTAGTTCCTCCTGCTTTGTTAAACCAGGTTTCAGGTCACCTCCAGCTGCCATCACCCTGACAGAGAAGGAACAGTTGCTCATGCCCGCTGATGAGGTAAACTCTCTGTCAGAGTCCAGGCACAGGAAGCGTCTCAGTCATCATTTTTAGGTACAGCAGGCATCCTGGTGAATCATTAAGCTGGGATGTGGACGGTGCGCCCCCAACAGCCTTAGTGAGGGCCTTTGTCACAAATTAGCTGCTTGCTTGTTGGTCTTTCCTGTCATACTTTGCAGCACACTATGAGAAGCCTGTGCCGATTCTATTCTGTTCAGTCCATTTGTGACAATGAAGTTTTCTAATTCTAAACTGTAAAGTTTTGTGGGAGGTGTGTGGTTTTCACTTACAAATATTTAAAAATGCCATTAATTTGCTCAATGGTGTGCACAATGCAGCGAAGTTAGCGGTGTAGGGGAATGTGGATGCAAAATACCTGATGCCTAACTGACTGTCCTGAATTCACCTCTCAGTGTCCACGGTGCTTAAAAGAAGGCAAAGCTATATTATCTCAGTCATAAAAAGCAGCCGTGTTTCACTACAGTAAGCCTGAGTCCAGCAGCACCTCCACACACTATTAGCCTCCTCATTCTGTCACTTAGGGACTGATAATGCTCCTCCTAAAGCACGATCAGCTGATGAAGTCCATTTTGGCTTGATAAGATCTGACTTAATTACATCATCCTGCACTCACACTTTGTTTACGGAGATGTGTGGCTCACATTTCTGTTGTCCTCCGCCAGTGTTTGTCCGGCCCTTGCGGTTATTTTTGCTCGGCGTGCAAACATTTAGTCATTTCTTTTTTTATCTCTCTGTTTTTGTTGTTGCCGTGTTTTATATCACTTTCCTTAAATTATTCATCACTGTGGACACGAAGCAGACCAAACCTCATTGCTGTTTGTTTCTTATCAACTTCTCTTTATTTTTAATTCTGCCCTCTTCTGACTTCTGTCTCTCTCTAATTGTCACCCTCTTTCTGTGTCAGTATTTTGAAGGAGATGACTTCCCTGAAGCCACAACCAGGGAGATTGACTTATTGATGGATCAACCAGACCAGTTCCGCAGCGGTGTGTGCTTCTGTCTTTAACATTTGCCCTTGTGTATGATAAGCATTGCATGTGTATCGTTGTGTTTTAGTTGTCTGATATCATACTGTGGGTTTGTACTAAATGTAGGCATCTGGGAAGTGTCTAGTTTTTTAACCCCACAGCGAGTTCCTCTCTTGTAATGTGCCTGCACCAGTCAACCAGGTCAAATCCTTTGTGCCTTCACTATAATTGGAAAAAAAGCAATTCTGACTCTGTGGGTGCCTTTGCTGCTGCCAGAAAGAAAAGGTTTATTTTCAGCAGACCGTTTCGTTTCGGGGGAGAATAGAGAGGGAACATCACGTTTGGGAAAGCCGGTCTTGCTTTCAGAAAAATGAAGAAAGAAAGAAAAAAAGAAACACAACTGACTGCGGTTCTTAGCAAAGACAGCACAAGAACATGTCAGTATGTAACACAGCATGTGTTTAGTTTGAAGTAGAAGCAGAAATTAATCAAGAGGTTTGGTACAACAAGAAAAACTGGTTTCTCTACTGATGTAATGTGATCATCCATATGCTTCTCAGATAAGATCAATATGTGTTTATTTGTTTCCGTGTGTCATGAGTATGTCACATTGTTTCTGTGTGCATTATGTGTGTTAAACAGAAGTGGAGGAGCGGCAGGCTGACAGCAGCAGGGCCATGTCTTCCATTGACCAGTGAGTCTTGACTGACGACTGACAGTCCTCTACAGTAACTGCACGGCTCAGAGAGCGCCTTCATACAAAGAGGCAGATAGTGACAAAAGATTTCATGCCATGTAGTTTCAAGAATATACTGCAGAGACTATTTTGAGAGTATTTTGTCATCAGCAAGTCAGTATATTTAGCTCAGACCTGTGACGACAAACTGTAATGTGGCAGATATATTTGGTGTAGGTTGAAATAGTTTGTATTGTTTCCATGTTGTTTCCAGGCTGAAGGAGACAGCGCTGGGAGCAGAACGGGACAGTGTGTGGCTGCTCGACGAAGAGTCGGGTCAGCCAGTGGAGGTTCCTCTTACAGCTGTTGCCCAAGAGATGACCCCAGCGCAGGTTGCCATGCCAACTCCACCCTCCGGGGCATCTGAGAAAGAGGGAGACAGAGCAACAGAAAGTCCCTATGAAGAGGTGAGACATAGGTGATGCTGTATATTCACTAGTTTGCTACTACAATACTTAATGCCACTAATTGCTGTGCTCGGAACAAGGAACTGAGAGACACTAAACATGTTTGGAGACACCCTGTCATTACATGTTCTCTAACTTAAGTTCATTAATTAAATCTTTGCTTTGTTTTCTAGTGCCTAAATTGAAGAGAAAGACCATTAAACCCAAGTTTAGTCTATTCTTGCATCCATTATGAACCAAAAACAAAAATTCCCTGTACCTTTTTATTCACCTGCTGTTCAAAACCTAATGGAGATGACAGTGACAAGGCATTTTCTGGTGTGACAGCTGTCATCAAGTCAAATGTACATTCCACAAAGTGACTCATGAGCAGCTTGTTTCGTTTTGGAAACAAGTAATGGAAAGCACATGTGGGTGTGTCAACACAGAGATTCATAATTTCCTCTTTGCGTTGGAGTGTGAAGTCCTTTTTATAGTGCTGTAAACATTAAAGCAGTGCGTTCCTCACTCTGCCATCAGATGGTTGTTCCTCCTCTTAAGAAGACCGGTGGAGGCCGCAGGCGTCAGCTGGTCTTTGCAGACCCTGAGGTCCAGATATCTGACAGAGAGATGAAGGAGCAGATCCAAAACCCATTGACCGAGACACTGAACCTGGTACAGAAACACACTGACACACAATTTACATGTTTAAGTGGATTCACTGACTAAAAATGCAATATTGACATTATTCAAATATTCTAGTCTAGTTTAAAGTGGAAGTGAAGTTTGGTGCCCCGGTTCTGCTGCCAGTGCTGACCAACTGAATTTTCAGCCTTTGCCTTTCTGTTATCAAAGTCTTGCCATCAAAGTGTCTATTCACCAGGGTGTCAGTTAATTATACTGCTCTCTAAGCTCACTGGGAGAGTGTTCATCAATTTTATTTCCTTCCTTTTATCTTTCCTTCTCCTTATTTTCAGTGAGATGCTATCATTGGCTTTTCCCCCTCTTTTCCTCTCCACTATGTACTAAAAACCTAAAAATCCTTTTTGAAACTGCATCATTAAACTATTTTGATCTTCCTCTCAGGCCGAGGTGTTGGTGGACTCCTTGACTAAGCGTGCCACTCCTGCTCAGCTCTTCAGCGCCCCCTGTGGATGTCAGTGTCAAGTGCTGCACGTCACCTCTGGCTCTGTTGACTGATCATTAACATTTATGTCTTAGCTTTTCTCTTAAATAATGAAATTCCAGACAGATGTAAGGATTATTAAATATTATTAAGAAGCACACAAGAGGGAAAACAAAAAGAAACAGAAGACTAATCAGTAAATGTTGTGTAAATTTAGAAAAAAATTCAGTGGAAAAGGATTCATGCATAAGCGTGTCAGTGTCGTGGCCAAGGCAGCCATACCTTTTAATTAACTGACAGTAACACCAAAGTCAGTAGCAGTGATAGTAGAAATAATTTAAAAGTTGTGGATAATAATACGACTTGAAAAAACTCCTTAAGAGTTTTTCCCCCTGAGTCAAATTTAATTCTTACCATTACAAGCTGTATCTGGCAATTGGTATATTAGGAAACAAATTCCATGTTTAAGCAAGTGAAATTAATCCCAGTGGCTTCCAGTTTTACAACTGAAAACTTTTAGGCAACAGGCAAACACAGTCAGAGAGAAATTATCCTGCTCAAGGATGTATGCTTATTGTCTGCAACCTCATGGTCTTGTTAGAGCCCGAAGAGTATAAATCATCACAACCTTTGGGCATGTTTTCTAATCAGCAACAACCTTGTAGGGGCCTCTGAAACATTTTATTAGTATTGACCACAGCACTTTACAGCAGGCTGGGAACTCATAACATCAGCTGTGGTGGAGAAAATGCAAAATCCTGACCAAAACCTGCCGTTTGAACCCTCCACAGCCCTCCTCCATGCTGACCTCCAGTCACTATGGAAAGAGCGTGCCTCTCTCACCGTCCTGCCGGGACGTGGGGAGAAACGGAGAGAGGAGGAGGAAGAAGAGGAGGAGGCGAGAGGGGAGTCAGAGCAGTATAGAGAAATACTGAGGACAGAGAGGAAGAGGGGACACTCAAGCCTGAGGGAGGTGGGTCTGTGTCAAGGTACATTTTGAGAGGAGTCCAGGTGTTCTTTTACAGCTCTTCCCCCGGTACCATATAATGATCTAAAGTCAAATATTACCGTGTGTGGGGGGAAACAATTAATACTCTTTACTCCAGTTTCAGGTCGCGCTAAAGTCTGAAAAATGTTCGTGCCTATAATAATAAAGGTTACCCATTAGCCAGCTAGCCTGCAGCTGTAGCCTGCCAACTCAGTGTTCAGTTCAGTGGTGAGACAAATTTGATTATAAAGCTCGTTTCTATTTCATGAGACTCTGCCTCTCTCTCTCTCTCTCTCTCTCAGATATCCAGCGAGTCAGGATTGCAACTGACAGAGGGCTCGTGTAAGAGTCCTTCCTCTCGTTCTCACACACATTATATTCACATGTTTCGTCAACACAGTAAACATCATTTACATAGATCAGCCAGCCATTCATAGTGTTTCTGTGTGTGTGTGTGTTAACAGCTGCATTAGATGTGATCCTGGACATGTCCAAAGAGGACAAGTCAGTAAGCGATGTGATCACTCCTGCCAGCAGATGGTGAGTCTCAGTGGACAGACTGACGGACAGCAAGATGGATAAAGAAATAGATCACTGTGTGTGTGTGTGTGTAGGTCTCTGCATGAGGAGGCCCAGCTAACAATGGAGCCTATAGCGGAGGAGAACATTGAGCTGCCCGAGGCTCAGACCGACACAGAGAGCAGGGACACACTGAGGTACTTCAACCAACATACACATCACACACACTCAGGACACACAGGAAGGCTGAGCATGACTTTTCACACTCTGGATATGAAAGTAAAAAATTGATTCAGGCATTAAAGAATAAGCTGGAAACCTCTCTTTGAGAATTTTGCCCATCATGAATCCTGAGTTTGATATTTCTGGCTCGGTGCTGATGCTGTAAGCCTCCAGTGACCTCCTCTTCACTGCACTGCTCCCCTGTGTCGAAGCTCCAGATTCCACCACTGTTGCCAGACTCATCCTGAGGTGATGAGTGGTTTGTCACATGGCACGTTCCCCTCCACCAAGTGTCCATTTGACTAAAGGTAGACTGGTTATTTTTAGTGATCCTGCGCTCACTGTGGCTGTGTTTCCTTCTTCTGCTGCTGCATCCCCTTCAGGTGTTGACGAGTTGCTGATTCAGTCACGCCCTTCTGCACAACACTGAGCTCTCATTTCCATGCGTGTGACCGTTGATCAGAACATGTTCACTGTCACTTATATCTAACATGTAATGCACATCAAGTAGGTGGCATATTCTAATGTTTACTCAGGCAGTGCCTGAGATTTTCAACCCTGTGTAAATGTGTATAAGATGCAGCCACAGCAAAGTGTATATAAAGTTGTTTTTGTGTTTCACGGTGATGCCTCCAGCACGACAGGTTGTTCCACATCCTAATCTGTCTGACATCTTCTTTGAAATTCAGAATAGAAAGCAACTAGTAAGCCTGAGGGCTGGACCTGAGCCACTGTTCAACCCCTCTACCAGCTTTAGACTTTGAAACTGCTGTATTGAAACAATGAGACTTTGTGTAAATCTCACATGCTGGCCAGTCAGTATCAGTAGATTAGATATGAAGTTTGATTGATTGCACAGTGTTTGGTGTTTAATGTGGCATTTTGACTGGATTCACTCTGTGACTGAGTTGTATTCAGGGCAGCAGTGCTAGTGTTTCTATAATCATTAATTTCACTGGAAAGTTTTACTGTCAAGCACCAGCTTTCTGCTCCATCATCATTTTAACATCTGCATTCAGAAAATCTCAATGAAATTTCAGTTTCAGAAGGTCTTGACATGAAAAGTCATCTCTATTACTATTACTTATTAAAGCAGGCTTAGTATCAGTCCTCCAAGTTGAATCCTACCATGCTCACACTGCTTGTGGCTTCCAGCTGGGTCTCCTCCATCCTGCAGAGGTTTGGAGAAGTCACCTTTGGCTCTCTGGTGCCCCCCGAGGCCGACCGCGCTACTGCAGCTCACACGCTGTACACGCTGCTGGGTGAGGAAACCAAACACTGCTGCTTTCCTAACACTGAACACATAATGTTGCTGCTCTTCACCGACTAACATTGATGACCTGAAACATGATGTCAGATAGTGATCGACTTTAGTTGACGTTTATTGGTTAAAAATGCACTTCAAAGCTGGCTACATCCACTAAAAACACACGTAATACAGTCATCAGGCTGAAGTGTAGTCAGATTTATCCGCTGACCTCCACAGTACCACTGAATGAAATACTGCGTGGTATCAATCAGTGATGTTTCTCTTCTTCAGAGCTGCTGTCTGCTGGCCAGGTGACTGTACAACAGACTGAACCCTTCAGTAACATCACCATAAAGCCTGCAGCCCTCAGGACGACTGCCTGAACACACACACGAACAGTTACTGACACTATAAGGTTTTTATTTGATGGTTAAATCACTCAGCGGTGACACGTTGAACTGCATTTCTTAGCTTTTGCCCAGTGTTTTTAAAGTTTGTCAACATTTCTGACCACTTTAATGTGGTTCTAATTTGTTCATGTGTTTGTGTTTTTAAATGTTTATACCCATAGAATTTATTAGTGTTACATAATTTAGTTACACATACTGTTATATTGAAGTTTTAAACATCTGGACCTAGTACTGTAGGTTACTATACAGTAGTTATACAGTTTTTATCTCCTATATGACTTTTTATCCTTTGAAATCATTTTAAAATGAGATCTTATACAATTTGTATCAGCTGTGTGAATTTTTGTCCCTTTTAATTGCTTTAACTGACACTTTTAATAAAATGTATTTGCTCAGTCAAATTACAAATGATCTTCAATTATTCTTCCAAAGTCTACACATATTCAGGCAGAATAAATTGTGATTTCTGTCAGGATTTGTGAGAATATTATTTAAGTTTGTGATTTTCTTTAGCATAGTATTCTCTAACATTAACTACACAAGAATCAGTGTAAACATATTTTAACACTAGCTTCGTTCTTACCTGACACTGAACATCCTGAGTCAGCATGTTCTTTTATCAGTATTGATCCTCTGACATAAATCCCAGAATAACTGAACTAAACATGTTGTTCTGCTCTAAAAAGCATCAGTGAAGACAAACTCCAGCAGCCAACAAACCCAGCAGTTTATTTTAAATATTCTGAGTTGAGCTTATGTTGCAGAATAAGGTATAGAATCACTGAGATGTGACTTGAAGGCACATCAGCACTTCCCTGCCTCCAACAGGACCATATTGTGCCTCGCTGGCAGAAAACTGTCTGACCTCATGCCTCAATAACTCCACACAATTAAAGTGTTTGCTCGTTAAATGCACAGAGGACTGCTGTGTGTGTGTGTGTGTACATAGGAGTAAGACCATACCCATGTGGCACCTGATTGTGACAGAGAGGCCTGAGCTGAGGTCAGTGCTGCAGTCACAGAACAGAAATCCCACTTCACATCAGCACAGCAGAATGGTCGTTTTGTTGATACGACTTGTGATACATTCAGGTCGCGGTGCTGTGCCAGGAAATATCCCTTCCACTGCCATGTAATGCTTTGAGATAAAAATACATCTAAAGCTGGGGACTTTTTCTCTGTTGGGTTCCCCAGCTTTGACCTCCGTCATACAGGTACAAACCCTCTTAGTTTAGGGCTAAATGCCTTGCTCAAAAGCAGCTTGTTGGCTGGAAAGCTCTGGCACAAACAGAGGTCACAGTGAGCGTCCACCTCCACTACAGCTGCATCACTGGCACTTGAGGAGCGAATGTGAGTGTGACTTCACTGTGTTTACAGACACACAGTGGCACACTGCTGCGAAAGCAGGGTCACAGGCTGATTGTTGAGGCCAAAAAAAATCTACTTGTGTTATTGGCGATCAACATAATCCCTTTGATTAAAATGTATTTTTTGTAAATAAGTATGAAGGTCCAACCTGTCAGTGCGTCGGATTTAGCAACTTACAGTTCAGCAGTTAAACCTGATTTTTTTGTTTGTTTGTTTTATTGCCTTCTGCAGCACTTATTGTGGACTTGTTAGCAAACAGTTGCTTAGTTACACATTCAGCAGACAATGAAGCAATAAGTTTTTTTAAGCTCCGTTTTTTTTAAGCTTTTTTTGCTGAAAATGGTGCAATGAGAGCAGCAAGAGTGAACCACAACAATACAGCTTTGTCAGTTACCTAAAAGACGTTATAAGTCTGATGGAAAGTGAAGAGTCAGATGACAACTCTCTGTGGTTCATCACTAAGAGCGACGACTTTCATACACGAATAGTCATATTATCCATTGTTAATGTTTTTAAAAATCTTACACCATGCCTGCTTTAATGAGCAGAAACCAAAACTACCAAAAACCTGCTGAACGTACAGTCAGCCTCCCTCTGGCTCTATACATTCCCAGGCCTTCACGTCATCTGTAGCCGTCCACAGTGCTGACGTAAGGCTGCTATCTGTATGAGAGGATTCATTGTAGCTGCCCATGGAATGTGACATGCTGAGTCCAGAGTGCTGGTTTGGTGGGAAAAGATCCCTGCAGTACAACACACACACACACATGCTCCACAGCACGGGAGGACACACGTGTCCCATGTTTGTGTCCCCCTCTAAGACAGAGCAGAACACATTTTTCAAAAGCCGAACATGTGACGCTGCACTGTGAAGGGCCCATATATCAACGTGCTGTTCACCTAAACTGTCAGAGAAATGAGAGAGAGGGCACAGAAGGGAGACAAATGGTAAGTGGAGGAGTGGATCATCTCATTACACGCAACCATAAATATGTTGTCCACACTGAACCTGAACTGACCCGTTGGCCTGTTGTTATGTAACCAAATTCATAGATATAATCATAAAGCATTGAGTATTTCTTCACAGCCTGGAAGTACTTTAGGACACACACTTCCTCCAGTTACAGTCAAAACAGGCACAACTCATCAGCGGCTTCACCCAGGCCCGGTCAGACCAACAATCCCCACAGACACCTGGCAGTGCAAACACCACCATCCGTCCATCAGCCCCCTGACAGTCTAATAAACCTAACATCTGAGTGCCACATAACACACATACACACCAGCTGCTTATATCAGCCGGGAGGGCAGAGCACAAGTCTGCACGCATTACACACACACGCTTTCCAGAGGCCTTTATCATCAGAGGAGGCAGAGCTCTGAATCACCAGCCCTGAGAGGAGTAGAGCAGACCAGGCAGCATCTGCAGAGAAAAGGTGCAGATTCCGATCATCAGTCACAGAGATAAAGAAAGCAAGGGCTACAGATACATCACTTTCTTTTTTTTTTTTGAGATAGTGATAAAAAAGTCAAGCTGGCAGCGGACGAGACAAACAGCTTGTTGGAGGAGGGAGAGGTCGATGGAGGACCGAACAGCCCAGCGGGCAGGGGCTCCCCCGGGCCGTGTGGCAAGATGGTGCGCGTTGAGCTGGAGTGGGAGATCCCCATGTCGGTGACACTGCCCATCCAGGTGCAGCCCGACCCGGCGCACCAACCGTTCCCCTTCCTGGACACGACATTGGCCGACCTGGGCATCCAAGAGTGAGTCTGCGCTCGGTGCAAGGGGTCTTCAGAAAGAGCAGTTTTCATGCAGATTTATCACATTTCTGTGCTCATGTGTGTCCAGGTCAGAGGTGAAGGAGCGAGTGGTGTGGGTTGACACCAAGAAGACGCAGGTTAAGAACAAAGCAGGGAAGCTGAAGGAGAAAGAAATCACCATCCTAGAGGTGGGAGGGAACAAAACTTCTTCATCCATTAGAGCTTTTTCTTTTGGTTTGTTTTGATCCACATGGATGCAGAGTAAGTCTGATCTGAGGTGTGGCGGCAGAATGACAAATGACATGTTTCCTCTTGTAGGTGAGAGTGAAAGCCCAGAAGCCTGGAGACAAACAGCTCCAGGAGGTCCTGTACAGCACTGAGGCGCACACTGACCGCTCCTTCTGCCGCACAGGAATGGACATCCTGCCCTGGAAACAGAGAGCTACAGGTCTGGAATCAGTGTCAGTCTATCTGTGCTAAATGCAGTTTTACACCTGTGAACTAGCTCATAGCACATCTTAGAATGGAGGATTTATTTCTGTGTGTGTATCTGCTCGTCGCAGCCTGCAGCGACCTGTCAGACAGCAGGTGAAATGTTGGACTGATGTAGATCACAGCAGTGTGCCAGAGCCTCGGGCCCCGCAATGACATCATCATAAACATTACATCAGTGTTCAGCTAAACCTTGGCCCTGAACAGAAATTTGTGGAAATCTGTTTGTCTTGTCCCAATTACAGATATTTGTTTGCTCCAATGAATGATGGTTGTTATCTGACTGTAAACAGAAATAGACACGAACAATAATCACAGACCTGAGTGGATCCTCTCAGCTGTTTTTTGTGTAAAAAGGGTTTCCATAGCTGCTACAAAGGTGTGGTATTTATCCCTTTCATCATTAGCACAGACTGATATATCTCTGTGGATTAAGTGGCACATGCATTTAAAAGGTCTCTCTCTGTCTGTCAGGGGAGAGTGGACTGACACCGGTGCAGATGACAATGGCGTTGGAAAACCAGCAGCCTGACTTAACCGAGGCCCGGGAACAACGGGAGATCTGAGGAGCGACAAAGACTCATCACCAGTTTTCAGTTCGCAGTTTTCAACTCCACTTTGATTCCAAGATGCAAGTTTGCATTTATTTAGAGGATTCAAAGTCCGTGTCTCTTTGTACAGTGAGGCGAGGGTGAATGGCTTGACACTAACCGCACGTGGAAAAAAGATAACCATTTGTAGGGTTTGTAAAAATCTCTTGCACTCGTCAGATATGTGTTGTAAGATACCGCTGATTAGTTTATAACAGGCTGAACAGAAATGGCACCGCTAGAGAGGTCAAAGGTCAAAGTTCTGCTGCATACAGTCACAAGCCGAGCAGCTGTAAGCATTAAGACTCTACGAGGGATAGTAGGAAGTGCTGGTTGTTGTTTTTTTGTATATACATATAACAAGTGAGTGTGGCCTATTAGCTCAGTATTTCCAGTTATTCAGTGAGCTCTGGGGGTTCTCACTGCAGTACTTCTGCCAGAGTTCACACCCACCCACAGCCCACTGGGAAACCCCACAGTAAGGTAAAGGCAACGCTAGAGGACACAGGGATCAAACGTTTACAGTCCACTGACTTACACTGGGAGATGGGAATGAAGAATTACATTTATCAGGAGGTCAAATTCATTGCTTCACACTCGGATCGCAAAGCCAGAAGTCTGTTCAAACAGTGGCAAAAAGGGGACAGCAGCAATTCATAGTAGCACTTAACAGGAATAACAGGGAAACAAAATACAATGCTAACAACACAGGAAGGTAAACCGGAACCTCTTAAGATAATAAAACATCAACATAGCATGCATATAAGGAAATAAATTAAAAGTGGATACTTGAAGGAGAACTGCTGAATGTGATAATAACTATATCAGAATGGTTTAAGTGCTATATTTAGATGATTTTTGGGGAAATGTCTCAAATAACTGTCCCATTGTTCACCTAAAGTATAAAAATGAATTGTGTTGGCCGGCTTTCACACAAGAGTGGAAGGAAGTGCGTTGGCTACGAGGCAGAGATGGCCGCGCTCAGTCTGGCCTGCTGCTCTCCGGGAAGTGAGGTCACAGCTGCTTGGAAGTCTGCAGAGTGGTGCTGGGCAAACTCTTTCATCAGCATGGCCAAAGTGTTCTGGGTTTCTGTGGAGGAGAGACAGAAGAAGAGTTTAGGGATGAAAGGAAAGATGACGAACACGTCAATGTCAGATCAGAATGCTGATGAAAACACTGTGCGGGGACTGATTGGGGATGCTCAATGAGGGCAAACATTCAGAGTGTGTCAGCTGTTCTGTGTTTTCTTTGTTTTCCAGTAACTTTAGATATTCAGCGAGCTTTGAACTAAAGAGTTTGAGCCTTCAGTTAAAGCAAGCCACTGAAAATGCTGCCTGTTATCCAAGAAATCTTCACCTGTATCAACGTCCTTGTTGCCAAGGACATGACTGGAAGCAGCGACTATGGGCTTCATTAGCTTCACAACCTGAAAGAAGGAAAAAATATTGAAAAAATATGCTAACAACGTTCACTATTGGTGTCCAAGTGGACAATGGACCAAATTCACAGAATGTCTGAGGGAAAAACCAAAAGATTTCAGGACTGTCATCAAAGCATGTGATGTTTGTTACAGCTGATTATTCTGCATCAGATGTTTAGCTTTGTGCATCCTGCTTTCATCTCTATGTCTTGTGAAATTGCTGAGGTTTGTCTAAATTATTTAATATAAAATGTGCTTTATGCATGCATAATTTGTTGTAGTAACACTGCATAAAAGATTAAAAAAAGTAATTAAAAAAATGACTGAACCTTTGGCCTGATCGTGGTTCATGCACAGCATGTGTTGGGAGCATTCGAAACATTTGAACAGCTGCTCCAGCATCAGCTGTGTAGAATTATCGCTCACTTTATGCATGTGTTTGTCACTAAATCTCAACCTCATGAGATATTAGCCCTTTGAGGCATGAGAAGAAGCACTGAAAGGGAAACTAGAATGAATTCACTGTTCTATTCACTGACTATCAGGGATTATTATCACATTCAACCAACACTGCCAGAAGAGTTTTCTGAAAGGCAGGAAAGTCATTTTCCTCAACTACACATGGACACACAGTAGTGTATGTAAGTATTATCAGCAAAATTTCACTTACCCTTACCACATAACCTTCCTGTCATTCACTGGACAGGAAATGTGCTTTAAGCAAATGTTTAAATGAACTTAGTTACTTGAGTAAATGTAATTAGTTACATTCCACCACTGCCTTCTATGCAGGGATTATACTATCAGGTGTAAATGGTGTTTGTACTGTACCAGAGCAGGACTGTTTGTGTAGAGCATAGCCAGGCAGCTGAACACTGTCTTGTTCTCCTCCATGTCCTCTTTCAGGGGAAGACGAGCCACCAGAGCAGGGACAACCTGTTACAAAGCACACCATGTGATCAGAACGTTTTTAAAGAATTTCCTGTTTGTGAAAATGTGTTCAGCCACGGGGACCACTTGTGGTGGCTTAAGTAAAAACCATCACGACAGGGGAAGTTTAAGCTGTAAATGCTGTTTACCTGCTCCAGAGGGACAGCATCCACGTTGCTCATGATCATCCTGCAGAGGGCAGCACACAGGTTGTCAATCACCCTGAGGTCTGACTCTTTGGTCAGCAGGTTGGAAAAAACAGACAGCATCATGGGATAGTCTCTGGAACACTCTTCACTAAGGAACAGCTGCGTGCGATGTTTAGGTTTCAAAACACAACACACACCCACACGGCCAGAAACACACACAAGTAAGAAGGATACGATACAACGATGGGTCCGGCTGCCTGGGCTAGGCATCCCAGTCCGAACACGCTGTTGTTGCGAACCTCGGGATCACTGTCCCTCACTCCAGCTACCAGCACGGGAAGCAAACGATTGGACAGTCGGCCTGCCGCTCCCCGGCCCCCCGACACGCCTACGAGGGCCTGCAGGATTTCTCCAATCGTGCCCACAGCGAAGGATCGGTCTGCCACCGTGCATGAGGATTTCTTGAAGGACAAGGAAAATCAGTTGTTGTGGTACTGATCAAGGCATTCATTTGTGGCAATATACCTTGGCTTCATACCAAAGGTTTGTTATGACACTGTGATCCTCTCCAGGAAACAACTGCATCTTTGCTGAGGTTAAGGATTCAGTCAGCTTGTTTTATAGATGTAAAGAACTTCATGGACACAAAGGGCTGTTGTTCTCTTCAGATTTTCACCTTTTCAAAAAGCCAAATCCCAATTTTTTCTATTTAAGCAATGAATCAATCTTGAAGTCAAAGATTGGTCTTTCTGAAAATGAGCTTGAAGTTGCAAAGACTTCAGAGCAATTCCCTCCTAAGTGCACTTTGTAAGAAATCACAGCTGCAGTTTCAGGAGTTACAGTATCACTAACGGACACAGCTAAGACAATGCGCTTTAACTTCTGTTCAACATGCAATATTGTTGACGTAGACGTAGTTTAAAAAATAAAAACTTTACAAAGACATCTCTTTAGTTTTGTTGACAAAAATAAAAAACAAAATATTTTAGTCAGGGATCGGTGAGTGTGTGCAGACTAAATAATAATAATAAAAAGAAAATAGCTGAAAAAATGAACACCAGTTCGGACTCACCGCTTTGCTCATGATGAGAGGTAGCAGGTCGTTGAGGAAAGGGGTGAAGTGGTCTGCAGACACAGAAGAGGCCAGCAGGGGAATCCCCTCCCCGGCAAACTCCTGGAGCATGGCGTCATACTCCGCCTGAAGCAGAGAACACAGTGACAGGAAGCACACTGAGTAAATGGACAATGGCAGAAAATTGGAAATAATTAATTTCAAAAAAGCAGTTTTTTGATTCAGTTTCTCAAAGAAACTAAACCCTTTGCAGTAACGGTGCTATGTGCTACCCCATGACCACTGTAACTCAGACAGCTAGAGGAACACCAACCTGTTGGTCTTCATCATCAGCATCATCACCACCACTGTCCTGACAAACAGTCTGAACAGACAGGGAGAAAGGAGAGAAAAACAATGATGAAGGGTCACGAGCATAACTTCCACATAGGATATACCATTTATGTGAAACTATGTGAGTGACCTCAGCTATAGCAAATAAAGCTACCTCCTCGCCCCCATCAGTCTCCCCTTTTCTAACCTTTTTCTTCAGCACGTCACGGATGACGTGGCTGATCTCCTTAAGGCGAGAAGGGTTTCTGAAAACCTCCTCCTTGCAGGACTTAATGACATTGTTCATGGTTTCCAGGATGCCCATCACAACCTGGCGTTCATGCTCTGTTCGCACCGTTTCCACAAAGCAAGGAATCACCACATCCAGCAACTTCAGTAGGGCTGGGGGAGGGATACAAGATGTACAGGGATGAACAAGAGTGGAATTCAAGTTAACCTGGAAAGGCTCAGTCGTTCACAAGCAGGGATGGAGCGAGGTTCAACACTTTGTGAACACATGATTGTATAAAGGAGATTACTACATTTGCTCAGGAACACTTCATAAAACTGTTGCTGGCAAACACAGTTGATTTGCAAATGACTGCATTCTGTTTTTATTTATGTTTTTGGGAATCAGAGGTTGTAGCTAGCCTCTATCTTACTGTTTGCAATGATATATTATTACAGTAAATATCTACTTAGAGCCCACTTGATGCTCTTCATTAATAATCCTGACTGCAGCACAGAGCAGCACTGCCCATATCCACACGTCCTAAAAAATAACAAGAGTGGTTTTGAGTTCCTGAAAAGAAAGGCTTTACCCTGGTGGTTGGTCTCAGTGGGATTCTCCTTCCATACTTGGTGCTGAGCTCGACAAAACTGGCCCATGGCTCCAAATGCTGCCCTGCGGACGTCCTCATGAGGAAACTAGGTAGGGACGGAAGTGAGGGAGGATAAAAAAAAAAAAGGATCAAGTTACAGCACAATGGGTAGCGTAAGGTGTAAATATGTACCCACACACATACAAAACGACAGATCAATGGGGTCATGACAAGAGAGACCACCCACCTGCCATTCGACACCAATTCCCTACTCTGACCAGTGGAGCAAATCTAAAGTTGATAATTTTCTAAAAGAACAAACAAGACCTGCCCACTGGAAACAGAGGTTAAGTAATCCAGAGAGGATGATTAACAAATTATTATTTATGTTATACTTCATTAGCACTGGGTGAAAATTTGTCCCAGGAACCACCTCCTGCTCTGAGGAAGGAGCAGGCAGGAGTATTCATCTAACATGCATGTCTCTTGAGGTGGGAGGAAACCTACTCAAACACAAGAAAAGGCCTCAGCTGACTCTAATGTGGTTAAAACCCAGGACCATCTTGCTGTGAGGTGAGAATTCTGGCACTGAACCAGTGTGCCGCTACCAAAACACAAACCTGCAAGCTTCGCTGGGTTAACGCAACAATACAATTTGTTTGACGTCAGCTCATTCTTTACAGTCAGCGTTGGCTCCACAAGGGAGCACCAAGGGACAGTGCCCCCCTCCCACTTCATTCCCTCTGTACCCTTATAGTGCCTAAACACAGATCAGTCTGTCTCTTCGTTACAGAGACTCAAATTTGCAGTGTAGTTCATACACTTCACTGACAAACCACAGAATCGTAGAGTAACATTAGGCTTCATGAAAGTTTTCATAACACATCAACATTTCTCTATATTCTCTCACTCGTCCATGAGCTCTCTCTCTCTGCTCTGAGCCTGCATTACACTTTCTTGTCAATTTAAGGTTTTGTACTGTCTGGTTTTAGGGGGTGCTGCAGGCCCCCCATGTTAAACCTGCTTGTCCTTACAACTGAGTAATTTCTCCATGTGTTTTAGGCAGATTATTATGAAATCACAAGAGAATTCACAGATTTTTTTGTCATTTGTCTCCTGGAGAACATACCACAGACTGGTTTCACTTTCACTGTGCATGACTATGACTAACACTTGCCATTTATTTGATGCCCCTCTGCGATAAAACTTGTGCCCCCCTTGAATATTTGTTCTGACGCAGACACTGCACACAGTTCCACAAATACAAGATTAAACAGAGAAAAAGTGGTCCTGAGCTGCTTCCATATAAACATGTTAAGTTTTGGGTAGGTCTTAAACTTTATTATAAGCTGTTGATGTTAATATGCCAAATCTTATCACCTTCTTCCTCAATCAAGAAAAACTTGAAATAAAATTAGAAATACACATATAAGTGTACTGAGCAGGTTTTAATAGCTGGATAGTTGACTTAAAACAATATTATAAGACATCTTAAGAGTTAAAGACTGGAATTATCAATCTATCTACAGAGGCTTCCGTTTAAAAACAGACACAAATCCACTGAGATACAATGTATGCATAAACACCGACCACAGAGTGCCCTTCACAGCACATTAGACAGAGAGCGATGATTGGGCTGACTGGTCAGCCAGAGTGACTTACATCTCTCATCTCGTAAACCTGCTGGAAGCTGGACTCGAGGAAGGGCTGGAAGGCAGCACTGTCAGTGGAAACACAAGTTAAAACACACACGTACACACAAGAAAGGTCAGACATGCAGTTAGTATGCTAGGTTTTTTAAGAGGATATCTGACAGAATTAGACACAAAATAAATAACTTTTCACCATCAAAATGAACAAAATTATAATTTGAGAGTAGAGTCAGGCCGGAAGAGAAATTCTAGAACCATCATATAAATGTTAAGTCTGTGTCCTCGATAAATGTCTGTTACCCAGTGCTGAAGGCAATCTCTCCCAGTGCATCACAGGCATCCTCCTTCTCATCGATGTAGGCGTTTTCCACACTGAACCTGAGAGATGGACAGTTATGGAATCACACGGAGCCATAGTTGTTTGCTCAACAAAGTGAGTAAATGTATATGTGTTTGCATGTACATGTGTGATGCCTACCCTGCAACATCATGGGCATCTGTCTCAGTCTCATCTTCCAGAAAATCATCCACATCTTTTTCTTCTTCATTGGTGTCGTTGTCGTCATCATCATCATCATCAAGCAGGACAAAGGTCTTGTCCTCCTCAAGGTGTGCCTGAAGACAGGAGGGTGAAAAGTAAAATGCTATATTAGTATTCACATTACAAACAGCCTGTAAGTCAGGCATCTCAAACTGGTTCCATAAAGGGCCGCGTGGCTGCAGGTTTTCATTCCAACCCAGGAGGAGCACATCAGGCCAACCAATCAACATCAAGGGATCACTTAGTTATCAGCTGAAGACTGAGATCAGCTGATTAATTGATTCCAGCCTGGTGTGCTCCTCCTTGGTTGGAATGAAAACTTTATGGAACCGGTTTGAGATGCCTGCTGTAAGTGCTATAGTGTTGTTTCTATGGTTTGTACCGTTATGCCTTCATTGGACTTGAGGGCGAGCAGCATGACAGTCGTAATGGCAGTGAGGTGAGGAGTCAGGCAGTCTGGGCTCACTGTGGATACAGCAGAGTATAGACTGTACCTGCCAGACAGAAACACAGAGAAAGGTGAAGCTAAGGTTACAGAAAACAAAGGATGTTTGGAGTGGATTTTTGCTATTATATACTGTTATTTCTTTTGTTTTCAAACAGTAACAATGACAATGATTAGTCTGTACAGAAATATACATATGTATTCTTATGTTTCAAGTAATGCTTTCAAATAGACTGTGTGTGTGTGTGTGTCGGTGTGTCGGTGTGGTTTAGTAAAAAAATGTATATATATATTCCCACACACTAAGTAACATACGTGCAGCGTCTCAAGTCAGGGTCATCAATGGTGTCAGTGAGGTTGAGGCCCAGCTGAACACACTCTGCAGCAAGAGGACTGAAAACATCTTTGCCGATGGTGCGGGCCAGCACAGAGAGAGTATCTAACAGCAACAAGAAAAGATGATCAGCATTCACTCATTCATGCTGTTGAGTTTGTTGCTAAGTGAGAAGAACTTTTTGTTGCCTGAACAGAGTAAAACTGCCACTACAGCATATGTTAAGCGGAAAAAATGTTTTTTTTGTTCTAAGTGCACCAACATCACAACTTCTTTCTTTTCCTGTGCTTGTCTCTGGGGTTTACCTACCCAAGGACTGAGTTTGCAGAGACCTCATTTCTTCTGCGGTGGTAGTCAGGAATCCCTTCAGGCTTTCAATAACTGGAGGGAAGTAGGGCACCAGCAGCTCCTTGGCAGCATTAGCTGATAAGACAGTGCACATCAGTCACATCATTTTGATCCAAGCAATAACAACATTTCTTTTGCAAGCTTGCGTTATGGTCGACCAAGTGTCTATAGTGGGATGATCAACCCAACTTGATGGTTTTATTGACTAACATCCCATCAGCCAAATATGACCTGGCTAAAATGTATACCTGCTCTCTCTCTCTGCCCTCCATATCAGAAATACTCATCCAAAACCTAGAGACTCACAAGACTGATGCTCAAAGTAATATTATTACGTTGACTACAACAACCTTTTGTGTTTTTTAGTGTTTTGGGAGAAAACTGAAACACTGTTAAACTGAGATAAAATCTGTTATGCTTAACCTTTAGATTACATAGCAAGTCTTTGGACAAATCCTTTGCCAGCCTCTTACCTATGGCACCAATAGCAGACACAGCGAGCTCTTTTATCTTGAGGTTTTCAGTGTTGTTGAGGGCAGACAACATGGTCTCCATCAGGGTGGGCAGGTAGGGCTCAATATCTGCTCCTGTTTAAAATAGAAAGAGGAGATAGAAGCAAATAATTTAGATGTTTCAAGAAACTTTCTTAACTTGACTTAACTTTCACGTCTTAACGGTCTCAACCAATCAAACAATTGTAACACATCTTACCAACTGAACAGCTCTCACACCTCCCTTTCTCTTTCTTCCCCTCTTGTGTGTCCTCTTAGTGGTGCTTCACATTGACACTTTTAATAATCTCCATAGTCTCGGTACATAAGAGACACAATGGTTTTGAGCTGTCCCTGGAAAGAATGAACATATAGAGCCTGTCCATTCTTGATCAAATGCTCTGTCGTCAATTTTTCTCTTTTTAGAGCACTCTGTGTGAAATTACTTTTCTCTGACTTGCGTATTTCAACAGCCGTCGTCTCTCCTTTCATCTCTCAGTAGCTGCACATTCAGAAACCTGATTTGTTCTATGTATGGGCGAAAATGCATAAATGATTGGGGAACAGTTAGAGTTAGAATAACCCATCAGTCAGGCATTAGGACCGGACCGGACCGGCGCACACGCGCACTACTGATCAGGTAGGATGTAACAGTCTTCCTGACACTCACTGAACTGCAACGCTTATTGGAATGCACAGATTTGATTGGCCGAGTAGCATCACAAGATGACTGACAGTGCATCTGAAAATGTACTGGGCCACTAAACCAGTGCCATAAAGGCTTTCAAAAGTTGTGAATTGCAGCAACCACGAGAGGTCCTTGAGCACACTCATAAATATACACAAAAAATATTTGGTTGATGGGTGAGTTGTATGCAAGATTACTTCGGACACACACACACGACCAACAACATGATCTCCTCCAGGTTTACGCCTGGGGGATATAATAATAACTAACATTGCATGAAGGAACCTTTTTAAAAACCAACCAGTTAAAGTGAAACACAAGGTTGAATATTTTGCAGATTATTATTAGTTTTTTACTGGTTAATTGGAAAGTGTGTGTTTTTTTTAATTAATGTCAGGATAGTTAATATCTGTTGAAGGTTTTACGTTTCCTCTTGCAGTGGGCAAAGTGTGCAGGCTCTGCTGTGTCAGTCATTGCATGAACCATTTTTCATTTTTTCTTACCCAGGTTCTCCATGAAGTTCTCCAGGGCATAAAAGGCCTTAGTAACATGGCCCACCTTGGCCTGGTTCAAGGATGAAAGGTAGCCCAGCAGCAAGGGCATCAACTCTGCACAATACTTGCTTACTTCAGGCTGGAAGAATAGGACGGAAACAAAGTGAACAAAGGAAAACAGACAAATTCTTTCTGAAAGAAGTATTCTACCATAACAATAAAAATGATTGTGCTCTGTAAAACTCTAGATTTACAGGTGCACTTACAGTATATTTATATTATATTATATTTATGAACCTATATTAGTAAGCAGAACTTTGTGAGTCGATGCCAAGAGATGATATTGAACTGTACCTTTTATCCACTCCTACATACACAGTCTCACAGTTTGAACTGTGAGCATTTAACCATTTTTTTAAATGGCAAAATATTTGCAAATAATACCAACAATATCTATTTAGAAACATGTTATTTTGCATATCAATTAAAAATTCATTAAGAGTACAATCTCAAAAAAAAACCTAAAAGCAAAGTTTTTAAAGTCTAACCAAAGAAAAGTAAACTGTATATAAGTGTAAAAAGTCTAACGAGTATGTTTCTGTGATGCGTTTTGACTCACTTGTAAATGCTCAGAAAACTGTCCCAGGGCAAAAAGGCTGGCACTGCGCACCACCTGATTACTGTCAGAAAGACTCTGGCACACTGTCTGCAGCATAGATGACAGCATCCTAGCACAGATAGAGACAAAAAGGTGAATCTACTCAAATTCCGCTGATCGTTATTCGTGAGCCAAACAGACCACCATGAACAACACATATGGGTCCTCACTGAAAAACAATTTTAAAAAAGAAAAAAATAGATAAGGAAGTTTTTCCATGTCAACCGGACGCACTTGGTGCGTATGTGGTCAGCGCATCCTTCAGCCAGCACAGCAAGACACATGAGGCCCCCTTTTCTCTGATAAGGGTTTTCACTGGCTAGGCAGGCCTGAGTGAGGGGCATCTAAAACAGAAGACGCAATGAAATGTATTAAAGGGGAAACGACCCGAGTCAGGGCTATTTAAATGCTGAATGCAGTTTTAAATATTAATCAAGACAAAAATAAAAAAAGAAAAGGAAAGTTCACCATAACACACTTGTTATTGTTCACAGTCATCTAGTTGACTTACCAGTTGTTGAAACAGTTTCTCTGGGGGCATATGGAGTGCCATAGTGTCAATAATCTGGAAATACAAAAAAGAAAAGAATTCATCAAGTTTAATTTTCCTTGCAATTCCACAATGAATCAGCTATTGCAATGTACATTTGGCTATACAACAGAAAAGTAATTGTATGTCAACACAAATGAGCACCTGAGCAGCACAGTGTTTGGGGTTGTCATTTTCTGTGCCATCTCCGTTGTCATCCTCCTCATCCTCTGGGTCCTGCTCACCAGGTGGAGGAGCTGCAACCAGCACAGGGAAAATGGCCTGCAGGATGGGGTTCAGCAGCTTCTGCTTCAGCACCGTCTAAAAAGGAGAGAAAAAGCTAAGGATTTTGCTGATTTATTTAGTCAATATAATGTTAGTAAGCCTAGACTTTTCTGGTTAAGCTAGCTGACACTGCATGTAATCAGCCAGAAAAGCAAAGTATAAATCATCAAGAACTTTGACTTGTATAGAAATATTCAAACCTAGGAGGCATTTTTTATTTAAAATTGAGTCGCACCACATTTATGTCAATGCAGTGTGCCTTTTATGTCTTTTATTTCATTGTACGTCTGTATTTCTACAAGTACTCCTGTTTAACACATTGCCCTAACATTCATTACTGGTGGCAGTTATTCTACTCATCGTTGCATCTTGTATGAAAACACTGGGTGGGCATCTCTGACGGCAGGACATGACAGGCATTACTTTCTATTTATTCATAAAGCCTGTGATAGCGACATGCCATCATGCATGATTTCCTTATTCAACAGGTTCCATAGTCATTATTGTTCAAGTGACTGGCTGATGCTCAAAGTCCCATATGCAGACAATGAATCTAGAAAAAGTGCTTTTAGTTTTTGTCCTGCACACACTCAGAACATTTTACCACACACATTAAAACTTAACACACTTGTACCTATAAATCAATTAAAACCATGATTGAGTTTGCTTGTTTTGCTTTTTTTGATTAATTATTCTGTGTGTATTGAATGATTTTTTGAGGTTTTAATTGGAAGTTGAATGAATAAATAAATAAGATATACTGTCACTACTGAACTTTACTACCATCTACTGGAAATTTAAGATGTATGCAATTTATTCCTCCAAGGCCAAATGCCCAATCTCACAATGTTAACGCAAGTGCTGATTAATTTGTGTATCCTCCCTGTGATTTGCATCCACTCCAAAATGTAATGGGTTCTTCCTTGGCCCATGCTACACCCTTTCACCAGGTTTTATGAAAATTGGGCGAGTAGTTTTTTTCTGTAAACCTGCTGACAGACAGATAAACAAACTAGGGGTGTGCTATATGGTACAGTTCATGACAATATTGGTGTATTTTCTAATATGATTTTAAAATTTCATACTGAGATAACGCCAATATTCCGAGTTGTTGGCCGCACACCAACAGCAAGCATGGCTGAAAGTGAACATAACATTACTATCGGTTTCACAGTGAAGGAGTTTGGGCCAAAAAGGGAAGCGACTTCAGTAGTGTGGGAGTGCTTAGTTACAAAAGATCGTATGTACAGCAAAGCATGGTAATATGTAAGAAGTTCAAGAAGCCTGTAACAACAAACGGGGGCAATACAACAAACTTCTTTCACCACCTCAAACAGAAGCTCCCAGTTGAGTTTGAGGAGAGCTAAAAGTCCCACGAGGAGAGCTCAACACCTGTTGTGAGTTCTAAACGAAGCAGACATTGGCTCAGCAAAGCACTGCCGAATCTTCAGCAAGTTGTACATCCTATTTTTGTCATATTGTCAAAAATAACATTATCGCAGAGAACCCCTGAAATATCATGATATTATTTTAAGGTCATATCGCCCAGCCCTAAAACAAACAAACCAAACTGAAAAAAGACCTTGGGAGAGGTTATAAATGTGCCAAGGTGTGCTACAACTATCTGTGCATAAACCTTAACCTTTGTTAAATGCCCATGAAAATCAAGACAAGACTGAGGGACAGCTGCACACTATTTCCTCTGAAGAATAGCAGCCACGACTATATATGTACTGTAGATACATGTTGTTCTATTTTTGATCCTAGTTGCTCATTACAAACTGAGGGACAAATATAGGTCATTTATTTGTAGTAGCTGATGGGTGACTTTACCTTGCTCTTCAGCTTGATGAGGAAGGCAATACAAGAGAGCGCTTTCACCCGCAAAGAGTCACTCATTGTGGTGTCACTGCCCACCTAACACAAACATTAATATTGAACATAAGTTGTTATAAATTTTCATGTACAACCGTTCAAGCATGACAGAAACTATTTGTCATCTTAGAAATTAATATGAAATTCAGAACACAAAACTGGGAAATAAAGACAAGAGTAAAGACCTCCAAGCAGAAGCGGACAATGTCAGCAACATGAGGGACGATGATGGACACCTCACTCTCCATGAGCTCATTAAACACCTCCATGGCCTCGCTGGCTTGGTCCTGAGCAGACACAGACAAGCAAATAACTCAAAAGGTCTGACTTATCCATACCCTCAACACTTCACTGGCAACAGAGACAGCAATACTGTATATATTTCTTTAACATATTACAATTTACCTGATCTGCCTTGATGAGGTGTTTCAAAGCGACAATCAAGCCTGGGATGATAGAACGCATCTGGTTCTGTGGGGAAGCAAAATGACACGACCACGTTTTAGATACAATTTACACTATGGTTCCTTCTATCTCTGAACTATGGTTCCATTAAATTACACTCAGATGTATCAAAAGGTAATGCATCATCAAATATAAAACTATCCTATCTGTAGTGGCTTAAATATATGTATACTCTTTGAAACTATGTGTCTGCCAGAAGCTAAGTCAAACCTAAATGGTAACTTTGCCTCACCATCTCTTCTGAGCCAGTGTATGAAGTAATGGCTGTGAGAGTGAGGATGCAGTAGTACAAGGCTGTTGGGTTGTTGTGGTCCTGCAGTACAGTGTTAAACAGCTGCAGCAGCTGGCAGTAGTGAGGCTTGAAAGGCTCAGGGTTGGACTCCATCACCTTGTTCAGCAGCAGGAGGCCAACCTGTGTGGAAAGAAGAATATTGATATTCTAAGGCTGTTATTGACCACGTAATACAATATAACTGAAGATTTAATTATTTAAATTCTAAACAAAATGTAACTCATAAGTCAAAAAATTACAAACTAAAATTAAAAAAAAGATCACATGCAACTTTAATCAACTGCACCAAAAACATATGCAGTGTTTGGTTTTCATTTGATCATTCAGTTACACATTCTGGCAACTCTGACAAAACCATCTTGTATCACGTCTCTAGAAACATTTATTGTGGTATTCCAGTGGGCTGGAAAATAAACACCAATCTGGAGGCACATCTTATGAATTAGTCCAGAGATATTCAGTCATCAATTTGGAGATTCTAGCACAAAAATACAGATAACATTAAATTAGTAGATAAGAGAACATTATCTAAATTCCAAGGTGTTCTGTGAGTCCTGTACCTGTCTGTCATGAGGGTTGCTGCTCTTGGTTGACTGATTGAGGAGCTCCAGCAATGCAGGCCAGCGATCTGGTGTCTCATGTTTAACCATCACTGCACACAGCTGGGAGAGCGAATGCTGCACTGTGTGCCTGCAAAATAGAGATACATAGACAAGAGTTGAGGCTCATCCTTAAATGATATCTCACAAGCATGTATAGCTATGTATGGCCTTACACACCTGGGTGACATTTTATCTGTTAATGTCATTTACGACAAATAAAATCTGGGTAATTTAAGACAAAGTGAGTTAATACTGGATAGACTAAATAACTTACTCCGATTCCTGCATGAAGGCCTGCAGCACCACTGCCTTGAGACTGCGTGAATGCAAACATCACTGTTACAATTTATTTTCAACTGAATTTCTACTATAGCAACTGGATGTAGTGTTACAATAGTGAGATATTCTCCAGTAAAAAAAAAAAGTAATAAGCAAACCTCTCTCTGTCATTAGGGCTAATCTTCTTCCAGTGTTTCTTCACTCTCAACCTCAGCATCACTGCAGCTGACTGACGAACCTAAGAGGTAAAGTCAGGAAAAGATTACGGGTAGTTTACATAGATGACAAATACAAAGTAGACAAGAAGGCGGCAAGAGCTGACGCACATAAATCTCTCTTTCACACACACAAGTTCTGGGATACTTGGAATTCATAGGATAGCACAATTCCCTCACTGCTCACTCATGCACACAATACCTGAGGGTTTTGGGAGCCACTCATGATGGCACACAGGGCTGGTATAATGGCTGGTTCTTTGAAAGCCTGTTTCAGCTGGGCTGTGGCCTAAAAGGGGACAAAAGAGATCCCACTAGGTTGGCTGGCTGCCAGAAATAACTATATATTCCTGTAGAAATCACATAGCACCAACACATATTACAACTTGCACCCAAATGGCTTAGCTAAGTCATTTGGTTAGTATTTTGAAGCTAGCTATAGCTACTTAAACTAACTGACAGAAGACAGCAAAAACGTTAGTAGTGCTAACCATCATGACCAATTCTTTGACAGTTAGCTAGCCATAAGCTACCAGACAGTCTATCAAACAAACTACTGCTAACTTGAACAAAGTTATTTGTGGCGGCGACGTTACCTGCTGAATAACTGCATTGTCAGGCTGTGTCAGCTGTGAAAGAATTTGCTCAAGTTCCTCTGTCATCTTGACAGCTCAGAGCTATCACCGTCGGGTAATCTGTTGGGATTGTTAACGTTAATATTTCTGATCAATCTGGCCAGATAAACGAATTGTCCTTTCGCGGTGAGGTTACCAACGCTGTGTCAAAGATGCTACACCTGTCAAATGTGTAAACAACGCCTCAGTGGGCAGGTGTAATCGCTAGCAACCGAGTTTGTCGTGAAAATCCACTTTTCAAAAACTCGGACACGCCTGACGTTTTCAAGCCAAAAGGGAGAGCGTGGCTGATTCGAGCCTCGAGCTCGGTCTGGTCCGTCAACGCTTCAACTGCCAGCACGCGGGGCAGAACCGGCCAGCAGTTCCATGTGAGTTGAGTTAAAGGGACCTGCAGCTTTCAGCGTCTCATAGAAACAAACAGCGCCACCAACCAGGGAGGAGGACACGGTGCAACATACTAAAACACTCCGTTAAAACTAATGCAGTCTACAGTTCTGTAACAAATCATACCTTCATGAAGGTCATTATGTTAACTTTTTATCGAAACTGTATCACAGTGGTGTTATTTCATCTGTTTGGTCATTTTGAATGATGTAGTTGGTGGTACTGTTAAACTGCATTGTATGTGTACAATTTTTTATATTTGTTATTTACCCTACCCTCGCTGGTATACATGGGGCAGACAAAGTAATACAAATACCTGTCAGTGATTGCATATGATTAGAGCTAAACCAATAAATCAGTCTGGTTCATACATCAGCCTATATTAACTTTTTGCAGATATATATGTTGCGCTGTATCAGAAGAAAGTCATTGTAGTACAGAAGAGGGCTATAGGTCAGTTATTATGGTCAATGTATTGTGTCATTTAGACTTTCAAATGTCAGTCTTTTTTTAAAAAAAATGCTGTATTTATAAAATTACAATCAGCAAACATATTGTCATCATATTGTTTCTTTAAACTCTCAGAATTCAATATCAGCCTCTATAAACTCCAAATCCAGCATTTGTAAGACTATAACGATCATCTAAAATAAAGTATCTTTCGTGTACGTATAATTTGCATTAAAACTATACTGACACAAATCAGTAATGATAATACAGCATTTTTTTTGGCAGGACTTTTACTTGTAATCAAGAATTTATCTAGTACCACTTTTAGAGTAGAGGACCTGAGCAGTGATTCTCCCACTATCATTTGATTCAAACACATTTACAGATTGAACTACAGAAAAGGATTGCATGAAAAGTCCCTATTGGTTGCAGTCCAAGGTCAGTAAGGGACTCCACCATCTGTGAACTGGTAGTCAAATGAGTTCATTTGCACACTTTTCAGGCAACAAAAGAGAGACTGGTGATCTGCATGTCACACCCAAAAGACCCATTACTGAAGACACAACCTCAGTGACTAATCTGCATTGTTTTAGACTGGAACACAGATGAGCTCATCATGTAACTTGTCACACAATGTTCAAATGTATGTCTACACAGGTCAGTATGCCCTTCTTCACTTCTCACACTTACAGTTACAAAATACAGTGCAGTATACATTGTCATCAAAGGCCAATCTGTCATCGTCGCAACACATACCAATGCTAATGCACTGTTCACCCGCCCCCTATACACACCTACACCATCAACCCCCTCCTGTATGTCTTGGCATACATACGAGATCACACAAACACACCACGTCCAGGCAGAGATCAGTAGAAATGCTAATGTGCCCATTAGGCTCACTGTCCTCACACCATTTAATCGCTAACTGACTCATTACCACGACCATGCAGCCAAAAGGAGGGGAACACAAACAGCCACTTGGAAGGCAATGTGCAGGCTAATCTGATTCATCTTTGTGAAAAGGATTGCAAATGGGAGCAAAGTTTGCGTCAACATGCCTCAGCCCACTGCACAGGAGGGAGGGATATTGGGATTTGAAGCTATAGTGTCTGTTTGTGAACACTCTGCAGAAATGTAAAATGTGCAATAGATGTTTCAAATCATGTTCAAGATCAAATGTATCACTTGTCAGTGACAGCACTTTCAAACAAAATATTCTGTTAAATACATCTTAGTAAGTGGGTCCACTGCCTTACATTTATACGTGGAGTTCTCAATCATCAACAATAACGCTGACTAAGAGGTATTAATGATTCATGAGCTATTCATGATGGAGACCCAGATACTATATTTAGACTATTGATCTGGGACTGGAACTCAGAAAAACATAACTAATCACACCATTGGTGGATTCAACAGATTAAAGCCCAAAGCACTGGATCTTATGTGCTGACAAGGTTGCATGTTTAAGGGTTTTTACAATTTTATTTCATATCTACATTTGGATAACCCCTCTTTGTCACTAAGTTATGTTTAACGTGCTATGCTAATTTTGTTAAGGTGATGTGAGGGGGAACATGTAAAACTATTTGGTACAAAAAAACCCTTTCCATAAAAATGTGATACTTGTCTGAGTGGCAACACTGGCCCTTCCTTACTGTGGAGTGTAAAAGATGCACGTGATACCTGACAGTGGGTTCCTTAAACAAACACAAGCACAAAACAGCACCAGTGGTGACAATCTGTGGCTCAAAAGCCTTAATTCAAGACAAATCTCTGGACTGCAAATACAGAGTTTGGGCCGCACATTTGAAAGGATTCGGGTTTGAGATACCTTCAAACAATGAGCAAACATGATGTTACATGTTTGTTTATTAACTGCATAAATAGAACCTGATGTTTGACATGAAGATCCAGTTAACCTAAAGACTTTGATGTGGTTTATGCGTTTTGTATTGTGTAATTTCTCTGTACTCGTAGCCTATGTCTGCTTAGAGTTTTACCTCCTGTTTTTTTCACAGAAACCCACTGAGATTTCTTACACACCGAGGATCAGTAATCAGCTCTAAACTTTAATGCAAAGGCAGAAACAGGGTGTTAACAGATCTAAAATGCCAATGCATGTTGAATGGTAAACAGCAGGAAACTCCATCGTTGGATTAACTTTGGGCAGGGCCCAGGGCAAAATTTAGGTGCTGGGCCACAAGTAACCTCCTGTTTGCAACATGTACCTTATTCCTACATAGCTCAAAACATGCTGTGTGATCATTTGATTTCACATAACTAATTTATGGAATATGCATCGTATAAGAACAGCATCAGATTAAACAATTAAGGAACTACATTTTCACAGACCAATGCTCTTCAATGCAGGGCTTCAAGATTAAGTAATGAAGCAGGACCCGCCTGTAGGTCATTCTCATGCAAGATGATATTGTTCTTGAGTTTAGCATATTCATATTACTAAAATAAACTACATTCAATGAAATGGCCACAAAACAGCTGCCGCACAGTGATCGTGGGGCTTTGGTTTTGTCTATTTTGGTAATCCAGTTTTGACAAAAGTCCAATCCACTTAAACTCATGTGCAACATTATGTAATACGTTGATCTGTGGTGCTGAGACATCACTAATTAAAATATATTTTACATATTCAGTTTATCTACATTTAATCTGAACGTTTTTAATAAAGTGCAGTACAGTGGTAGTGTTAAAGAAGTGAGGTCTTCAAAAATGGCTGGAATATAGTAACTTTTCTAACTTTACTTTGCTATTTCTCCCCAAATTTGAAAAATACAAATTTAAAAGCAAAGAATTAACAAAGGTGGCCAATGAAACGGCTTCCAGCCAGCCAAACACCCACCTCCACCCCTGTCCACACCCACACACGTGCTCATAAACAGCCTCTGAACGCCTGCGCGCAATTTTTGAACATTGGCCCGGCATGTTGTAACCGGACAGCTCCTTCTTCGGGTCTACGGGGTCGTCCAGCTGGGTTAAGCGATTTTAGCGCCACGACTTGAGCTTTTCTTCTATTTATTTTACACTTTTATCGTAACACACAAACCTGCCAGAGGAATGGCAGACTGGAAGTCGCAGGTCAGTTACAACTACAATCCGTCTTACCATGCCTACGCCTACGGCCTCGTGTACCAACCCGGGCCCGACAAACCCCACGGGAACCTGCCCAGCTGGGGCGAAGCTGGAGTCACGGATTTGAACAACTATAACGGGGTGACACAGGCCTACTACGCCACCACCGCCAGGACCCAAGACCAGTCCCCGCCGGGCAGTCCGGAGCAGCATGTCGTGAACGGCCATTGTCACTACCAGGGCTCCGGGGTTGTGTACCTCGGTGACGCCCATGCAGGCCGTCTGCTCCTCACCGGACCACACCGGGCTGCATATGACGCAGGAGCACACGAGGCCAGACTGGACGGAAGCGATTCAACCAGCGACTCCGAGGCGCACGCCTCACCAGGTACGTAGCTCTAACCTAAGCTAGCATTTTACAAAGAAGCTAGTGATAAAAAAAAGTTTGGTTAAGGTGACATTTCACTATAAGAGGTGTGTCAGCGCTTACATCTCTAAAAGCGCCGGTTTCTTCCTCCAGAATTGACCATGAACTCCAATTCAGCTCCATCTTTGTTAAAATAATAGTAAAAATATCCCGCCACTGCGCCTGGAAAAATTCCAAATCTCGCGACAGAATTTGAGAAATCACGCTATATGCCTATACATAATTTACATTAATGAAAAGAATAAGATGCTATTTTTGTTTCATTGTGCTGTAGTGGCTGCTTCCCTGGGAGCATTATGGGGAAAGATCTCAGTCTCACAAGCTTTGACAAGTGGCTGCATTGAGTCCACCATGTAGATGTGTGCTCACCCTGCTCACCATTTGTTCACCCTCACCCCAGATTCATGGAGTTCTGGCAGTAGCAGAGAAGGACGTCTCCCCCAGGCAGACATGGCCACCTGGGCAAAACACGAGCTTGACGACGAAGCGAGCAGCAGGAGTCCTGATGCCAGCGAGGATATTTCTAGCACTCTTGTGGAGGAGCCGAGGACCTTTGCGCCCACAGGGAATACGGGCATGGACACAAACACCTCTCATCATGTGCCCTTAAGTGCCCCAAAGAAGTCATGCACTACCGCTGCAAACATCCCTAAAGCAAAAGTTCGAGCAGCCTTCTCGGAGAGTCAGATGAATGCTCTTGTGCAGCGCTTCAGTGTGCAGAGGTACCTCACCCCAGCTGAAATGAAGAACCTGGCTGAACTGACAGGGATGACCTACAAACAGGTGAGGGATTTAAGAAGCTTGTTGGATCACAAGCGCTGCAAAATTGAATTTCCTGTACTCTCTCTGACCAGTTGGATCTCCTTCACCTTTCTTGAAGGTTAAGACTTGGTTTCAGAACCGAAGGACAAAGCTAAGAAAGCACCAGAAAGAAACCAGCTGGGTGTCTGAACGCGACACCACAAACAAAGGCAGCCCAATTCACGGAACCATCTTCACCAACGTTCCCTCACACATCCCATCTGTAAGTAGCTTCCATCATCTGCAGTGTGTAACACAATTTGTCAGTGGGGTTGTGTACATGTATATAATCATACTGTATACCCTTATTTTGGGACAAAATATGTATTTCACTGCATTCTGAAGAATGTGTTATCCTGGAGACCAAGAACTCAAAATGGAAAAGACAAAAGTTGGAAGGTAGTAGAAGTGGGATTAGACCATTGTCTTGCCCAGGTTTCCTGTTAACTGATGATGGAGAAACAGTGGCTTTGACATAGAACAAGACGTCCATAATGGAGGCCTAACCATAGTCCGGTTATGGCCTTAAAGGCGAGACGAAACATGATCAAACTATAGGAAAGCATGCACCTTTTTTTTTAATTAGATGCTAATTTGAACTACCATGTTTGCCTTTCAGTATCAAGGAGAAGCCCGGCCCCAGCTCAAGGAGCATTACAACCAGCACATGATGGAGGCAGCCTTCAAGAAGACCGCTCCACAGAACTTGGCCTTCTATCTGGCTGCTATGGGCTCTGCTGCTGGATCTGGTGGCTACCCCTCCTGGTCCCCTGGCCAACCCCAGACTGCAATGCCCAGCAGGCCCCATACGGCTGGCTGGTCCATGCCCCCAGGCATCAGCCCTTATGAATACAATCACAGTGCATTCAACTCAGCCAGCGTTGCCCCTGCAAATAACACGGGCCACGACACAAGCTTTGAATGCAAAGATGTGGAGCCCGTCAACAACCGCACCTCCGTAAACATCGCCATAGCACATAACATCAGCCAGTAGTTGATGTTTAAGCTGTTACCTGACAGCCTTGTTAATATTCTTCTATTCAAGTTTCCTGACTGCAGTTTGGAGTTTTCCATACTTCTGTTCAAAAGCATCTTACCTTTTTATCAAGGTTTTATTTTTATATACAACTATTTAATGTATGTTGGTGTGTTCTTTGCAGTTGGTATACTTGATGTGTCCAAGTTGGATGCATTCTTTGGATTACACTGTTTTTTTTCTTTGGAAGTGCCAATGTGATGTGCATACATTTCAATGCTTTCAATGTTTTTTTTTTTCTTCTATAAATACAGGATCACTTTGGTAACTTGAAATATTGTCTTTGTTTCACTTTGAGTCTTCTAGTGAGGGTGTGATAATATGGTATTTGATTACACTAATTTGTGATTGGATAGTTTGTAGCATGTGATGTGCCAGTTTTGCCAATTGCAGCCAATTAGAAACCCCTGTGGGGACATGGCTAATGTATGTAGGTGTCATGGGGCAGTTGGTCAAACTTACACACCCAAATGCTCAAAAGTACAGGAAGTGTAGCATATTTGGTTTACATAATGAACATCATGATGTCGGTAATAAAGGAAGTTGTACAGTAAATAGGGCCTTACAAAAGAAGAAAATCTACAAACTCTGGGGAAAACTCTACCCAGAGTTCTTTGCTGGCAATAATGTATTAAAAGGCATTTTATTGAAAAGACTATTTACATCAGGACCCAAATCACAGTCAATGGTTACCATAGAATACATCGACAATATTGCCCCCATCACCGACAATTAGCAACAGTTCTTCAATCTACAAGGCATCGCTCCTCGTACCCACTGCAGGGCCATGTGGAGCTTGACAGGGCCAGTGCAAAACATTACTTCTATATCAGAACGGGCTGCCACAATTTTGTGCAGGGGAGTATAATTGCAAGTAGTTGCACTTGCATTGCTGCATAATAATTCATCAAGACTACAGTTAGCTATCTCAGTGGGTAACTGGTATAATGAGGGGAGTACCAAATGTGTTGGTCCTGCCAAGCCTTGACAGACCATGGAGTGGCAACTGGAGCAGATGATGCCACACTGCACCATACAATGATTAAAATCATTCACTCATGTATCTCAGCATACATTTTACCCATTCACTCCTGATGGGACACAACCATCCCTTTTTACTGAAATATCCCATTTTATCCTTAAATACATGATCCCCCTCCCAAGCGCACCCTTCATCTGTCCATTCAGCCAACTATTCCAACAATGACAGCTCCAGTTCAACCACTAGCTCCTGTCAAATCAAGGTAAAAGGCCCCTGTTTCTCCTCCCGTTGACCCCATAGGAGGTGTGTGTGTGTGTATTGTGAAAGCAAGAGAGAATGAGGATTGTCTGTGTGTGCTATGAGGAATGTGTGTTTACAGCTGGCTGTCTGACCCTGTATGCATATTTCATGTCTAGTCCATCTTGAGGCTACGGTAGATGTAGCGAATGAATGCCAGTGAGGCCCAGAACGATACGCTGCCCAGCATCAGTGAGAAGACCATCGCCGTGAGCAGAGAATAGCCGAAGAACTCCGTGCTCTGCACCAGGCCGCTCATAGAGGACCGGTTCCGGTAGTAGAAAACAGAATAGACGAAGATGAAGAGGCCGGTGGAGCCGGTGCTGAGCACGCTCCGCCACCACCATCGGTAGTCCTCGCCAGACAGCAGGAAGTAGGTCAGCGCAACGGAAATGCAGGCGCCCACTGAGAGGAGGATGGCGAAGACGCACAGCAGGATGCCATAGAGGGTGTAATGCTCTCTGCCCCAAACTGTGGCAAAGATGTAGTACAGCTCCACTGAGATGGCACTAAGGGAGAACATATAAAAATACATAAAAAATAAAATACAAAGTAATACAAAAGCTAAATAACAGACTACCAAAAAAGTGTAGAAATACATTCTACACTTAAATCTCTGAGTAATATATTCATTATTTAACAATAAATTCAGTGAAATTATCTCATTGTGGGATGCCCTCTTTAAGCGCTTCCAATAATTCTACTTTTGCAGTAAAACCCTGTAACTGTTTCTGTTTAAAGCCTCAAACGGCTCACCTGAACGGCAGGAATCCGCCGATGGCCATGTGCACGGCCGTGTGTTTGTACCAGGGCTGTGTGGGGATCTGCCGGGCGATGTTGCGAGTGCGGCAGGGCGCCTGGAAGCTGCCGGCTCGGTTCTTTCCCACGATGCCGCCGATGACCGTGAGCGGGAAGCCCACCAGCACCCAGGCCCCAAGCAGGAGGAGCACGGTGGTGGCCGGCAGAGCCTGGGTGGAGCCGCTCCACCAGTGGATCGAGTTGACTACGCTCCATGTCAGGAACAGAGGAGCTGTGGGAAATAATGACCATGTGAATGAAGGACAGTCACTCTAGATTGCTGATAACGGACCTATTATTTCAGTGTTTTCATTGATGAAAATGAATGAGATAAAGCTGCATAATTGCTTAATAAGACCTGAAAGTTTTACGTGACAGAAGATCTTTTTTTTCCTCCCTTCCTGACCTTGAACAAAGGACTCTGCAAAGTATAAATTCTCTGAATATGTTATAGATACTAACAGAGACCACAATCATCATAAAATAATTCATCAGCATCACATTTTCTATCATGCTTTCCCAAAAATCCTTCTTCCACTTGATCTAATTTAACACGCACACATAGAGAATACTGAGAGGACAAATGGGAGACAGGAGGAAACAAAGAGGAAACTCAGCAAGGTTGAAGGATGGATGGAGATAAAAACATCAAGCTCGTGGCAGGCATGGCATTGAGGATGAGGATGAATCCTTCAAGTGTGAAGATACTAATAAATAAATGAAAACGGTTTATTTGAGAAAGGTTTTAAAAAATTTTAGGCTAAATGGATATGAAATTGAGTATACTATATAAAGCCAAGGCATGAAAAGAAGAAATGGTTTGAACACTGATTTTTAGGGATTAGGGAGGCTTTATTGATTGCTGCTCAACAGAGAGGTGGAGGGATACCAAAGCAACGTATCACCTTGCTTGAAGACACAAAGATCTGGACATGTATGAGTGCTCTCACATCAACAGTGTGAAGCGATCCAAAACTCTTCTTAATGGACTCACCGGAGAAGAGCGACGAGGTGAGGATGATGTTCCACGCCCAGCGCTGCCCGTTGATCTGCGTGTAGAAGCTGCACGACACGTAGCCCGACACGCAGCTGGTCAGAGCGTACAGGACGATGGCCGCAGAGTTGATGGCGCCGTGGCGATGCACGTTGAACATACCCAGCAGGGCCATGATGATGATTCCTATCGCAACAAGGAAGACAACAGAGCGGTCAGACTCCTGCAGCTGAGTTCTATGACTATGCTGCCATGGGTCAGCGCTGCTCAGAGAACAATGACCGTGCCCGACTTAACAGACCGCGTTCAGCTGTGTGTGTTGCTGTGTTCGGGTCTATTGGAGAATGGGCGCTCACCTGTGGCCAGAGTAAGGAACTGAGCCCCCACTCCCAGCACGGCACACAGAAGGCTTTTGTACGGGGGAAACCTGAAGACGTCAGTGTGTATGATCTTCCAGCCGTTGTCTCCCTGGTCCAGATCATCACAGCCGCCCTCCTCCTCTACATTGTACCTGCAGACGAGGGGAAAATGCTGTCACCAAGGACGTTATCATGTACCCGAAAAGCAGAAAGATTAAGATTAAGAGAGATTAAAGTTTTTCTATTAGAATTGAGGTCCTTAAGGGCCAGTGTGATTTGTCACAAGAGGGCGTGCAAAGAAATGATACCAATCCAAAAATATTTTGAATTCAATTTGTCTTAAACAAGATACTGTATAACCTTATATCACCTTGCACTCTTTCAGGATAACACCTACCGTATACAAGAACCTTGATATCAGAGGGAAAGATGTCTTAGTTGGCACGTATACATGACCTAAACTAGCCTGTACCTGCACTCCGAGTATTAGGTCCAACAGAGAATATGGAAGTTTTAACACCACAATGTATACATTTAAAGCCCAACTATATAAGACTATTATTTAAATATTTAGGACAATGTAAAAAAATAAAACCGCCTTTAAATTTTCACACAGCCCAATGTGACGTCTTTAAACACTAAAAAAACCCCAAAGATATTTAAATTACAGTGGTATAAAACTGAGAAAAAGCAGCAAATCCCCACATTTCAGAAGGTGGAACCAGCAATTTTTTGTCATTTTTGCTTCATAAATAATGACCTTTGTCAAAATTGCTGTAGATTTATTCTCTGTTGGCTCACTCAACTGTTATTGCATTGTTAAACAAATAAAACCTCAAACAACTGTTTAAGATATTTCAATAATCTTTAGAGCCTTAAGTTTTTTTCCTGAGACTTATTTATTACCCAAAGTGACACTGGGTTATACTGACGTCTTATCAGCCTTTCATATTAAAGATATGAAACATAACGCTTCCAGTACACGAGCCCAGAAACAACCACTTGACCCACCTGGCAAAGTCGTTCTTTAGGACCCGCATGAGGATGATGATGACGAAGCCCAGCAGCAGCACCACCAGCACCAGTGAGTTGATGATGGACAGCCAGTGGATCTCCAGTGTTTTGGGGAAGAACGAGTAGTCTCGGAGGCGCTCCGCTCTCCGGGCGTGAGGCAGGGGGGACTCGAACCAGCGCACGCTGTAGGTGTGTGTGACCGTCAGGCTGCCTCCACCCACCCCGACTCCGCCCACCACTGCGCCCGCCCCCTCCTCCAGGGGAACTGGTTTGACGTCTTTTACTGAGACGTTGGCGAAGATCACGGAGTTGCCGTTGTACTCAATGTTGAAATCTAGGTGAGTCCACAAACCGACCTGTTGGAGGAGAGAGAGGAGGGCAGGGAGAGAGACAAAGACAGAACAAAAAGAAAAAGAGGAGGAGGAAGTGAGGGAGGAGAGCAATGACAGCGAGTGTGGTTCAGCTGAAACAGGAAGTTGGCATTAAGATAAAACCTTTAAAGAACTTACAATCTTTCTGTGTTTGCCTTCATCACCCTCACAAAATCCAATCTGCTCCACATATCCCACAAACCCTCAGAGGCACAACAGGTTTACCTTGTGGCTGTGAGGCAGGAAGCCGCTCTCCTCTATGTATCCCACAAACCCCCAGATCGGAATGTCATCCAGGACGAACTCAAAGTAGAACAGCTCCTCGATGGCCTCACGAAGCTCGTCCACCTGACACACACAAAACATCCACGACTTCAAGGACCACAGCTTGTTGTATTTCAAGTGTTTACTTAACACAACTGGTAGAGAAAAGAACATAAAAGATGGTTTTGTTTATCACTGAGCCTGCTGTTGATTTTCTGGCATTCAACAACACACCTGTGACGAACTCACTCTGCTACATTGCCCTTTTCTCTAGAATCCAAACCAGGTTTTATATACAAAGGTGCCCCACCTTGACAGAACACCTGGCCTGTATTTTCAATGTCAGGTTTATTATTTCTGCAAAGAATGTTACATTTTCAGTTCTATTTGTTTGTTTCTGTATTTGTCAGCAGGATTACAGAAGAACTGCTGGCCTGGTTTTCACAAAACTTGCAGGAAGGGTGTAGCATGGGTCATTGAATTTAGGAGAGGATCCGTATCACAGGCAAATACACAAAGTATTTTTCACTTTGGTTAACTGCGAGAGGGCATTAGGCCCTGGCGGAATCAATGTCACGCATCTTAAAATCCAGCAGATGGTAGTAAAGTTCAACAGTGACATAACAGCCAAATGTAGAAATAGAATGACTCCGTATCACAGTCTACACTCACGGATACCAGTAATCCTCTGAGGTGGCCTACACATTACACACACTCACTCAGATGTTATACAAAAGCAGTTGTTATGAAGACTCTGGGACGGTGGTTTCATAGGAGAACTGGAGCAACTGTAACATGGCCACAACGATAACAACGCTTTTTTTGTCAAGCTAAGGTGTGGCGAAGGAAAAGTAATTTCTGGTTTTCACAAATGTATGTTAAGTATGTGAAATATTTCCAGTTTAGAAATGCATAATAGATACACATCTGAGAAGACGAGGTTTCCGCTTGGCACAACTATATTTTACCATCATTCTAGTAGTTCTGGAAATATTTCCATACACACAGTATATAGTGGTTGTGCTTGCAGATTTCCACATCATAGAAGAGTGGACCATTGGCCTGGGCGGGCCCAGGCTTTTACTTGAGGAAATGTTAAGCCATGGTAATTATCACTTGCAGGAGTCAATTTAAAATCAAGCTACTACATAAATTATTGACCCCCCTTTGAGTCCAGTGAAATTGAAGCTTAACCCACAATGTGTGGTAGTAGACAAAGCATTCAGCATCCTTGATACCTGATGCCTATCCTGGTCTTGTGTCAATAAATACCTGTTTCTCTGAAAGAGTGAGCTGGCAGAGAGTTTTTTTCTCCACGTTCTCTCTGAATCGGATGTGATATAACGACTCTGCCATCCTGTCACCATCCAACACTTCACCCAGACTCAGGGACTTGTGATGCACCTACAGATGAAGTGTTACAATATGAGTAACAGCGTGTAAAAAAAAAAAAAAAACAGTACCACAAAGTATCAGTTGGTAAGAATTCTGTGAGGGAAGCAGCAGATGCAGAGGCAGTTGTAGCAGGCAAATGGAAAATGAAAAAAAATTGCAGCAGGCTACATTCACACTTCATCACTGCCTGCTTGATGTTGAAGTACCACATCCTAAAAAGTGACTGCTATTGTACATTTGGGTTACACTGCCAACAACACAATCACACTTCCAATAATAGCTTTTACAGCAAAATATCACCTCATCCTGTAAAACTTGTGTTTCTGTACTCATCAAAATATGTTTGTGACAATCCAGCCAAGGCCTCTTCAGTAAAGTCCCCCAAAAAAAGAGCCTGAAATAAACTGTGCCACGTCCTGCTCACATGTAAACACATGGACACTGGGGGGGGGGGGGGGGGGGGGGGAGACAAGCAATCCTCAAGCCATTTCATTTTTTCTTCTAATCTTACATGACATTATCATGATTTATGCCCAGAAACAGCACCTTCAGGTGAAAGCAATTTTACAAGCAATGCTGAGACTTGTTATCTCTACATTAGCATGACAAAATAATCTTCACTTTCCCTCTTTGAATTGCAGCAGCCCATTAATACACAGCGAAACAGAACAAAGACTGACCTTCTCCGGCCGGCAAACAGGCAGGGTGTAGTAGTGATACGTCTCCTGGGGGTTATGATAAGGGCCCACTTTGTTGACATACAGAGTCACGTTGTCCCCCTGCTTGTAGCCCACTGCCCAGCCTGAGAACAAGCACAGGATCAAGACGCAGTGCAGGCCCATCGTCCTCTGGCAGCCACCTGGCAGGTGTCCTATTCCACACTGCATAACCCCTGTCGCAAAGATGGACAATTCATTAGTTCATGAGGGACAGGTGTGATTTAAACTAGATTGTCTGTCCTGAGACCTACAGTATGCGTCTCATTTCAAGTGAAGAAATGAGCTCCTGTCCATGCCATTTAGACCCAATATGTGATGATTTATATGCCAAGCGGTTTAAAATTTATGCAGCGTCACTCCCTCATCACTCTAACAAACACAAAATATAGAAACACTCAGGCAGAACTGTGAGACACTGTGTGACCACAAACAATTACAATGTCTTTCATACGTTTTACTGGAAGTGAATGAGCTCTGTCAGTTTCTATCTGTCCGTTATGAGTTTGTGAGAGCGTACATGAAGTGAAATCGCCCACAGACACGATCATAGGTGTCAGCTTTTATTTTTATTGCACTGAACACAGAATTTCTGAGTATGATGTTGCTTTTAATATCAAAAATGTATATGAAAAATATTTTTTACTTAAACTTGCACACTAATATGCACTAATACCACATTGTTTATTTTTGTTTTTTAAAAACCCAGCGATAGCAGCAAGCAGGCATAATTAACTCAAATCTAATGACCTCCCATAGAGTGTATTTAATAACATTAGTTTAGCCATACAAATGTTGTCACTTTCTTATAAATATATATACGTATATACATCACATCACTTCATCAATGCAATGGGTGTGTGAGTTGTCTGTATTTCAGTGCAATTAAAATGTAATTGATTACAATTTCCATTCTGTGTTGGGCATTATTATGCTGATATGCTGATCATCACACTGAAAAGTTAGAGTGCTCTAGTGACAGCAGATTTTATTTCAAATTGGACAGCCCCTGGAGGATAATGTACTGTATGTACTTATTAAGTATTTATACAAACATGTAGTGAATGAAGTAATAGCTAAAATAAACTATTCCTCAATTTGCTGCACTACGAGTAAGAGCAAGGTCAAGTATCAAAAGTGCCACGAAACAAATCCTATTTGTCTTGTAGATTCTGTGATATAAGAGGGCCTGACTGATTTCGTGTAAAACAAACAACTTAATCTACATCACACTGCTTTATTCAAGACAGCATAAGACTACAGACAACAAGCAAGCCAAATCTGCTTTACCGATATCTCTGTTGTGTCACTTCAGTACTGATGCTGCAGATCCAACAAAACCTGTCTGTCCGCCGGATTCCTCGGACTCCAGGCCCCGACAGTCTCCTCACTGCTCCGGTTTGCGCCGACACGGGAGCTCAATGTAAAGATTTACTGCTCAACATCTCGGAAATCCTCGATGCAAAGTCCCAACGTATTATGTATTCATTGCGTTCTAATCCGGGTACGCCAAGTACTTTTACTGACATATGAGACAGTGTAGAAGAGCGGGTCCGACTCCACGTCACCTTAAAAAATAAAAATAACGACGACTCGGCTGAGTTTTCCGGAGTGGGCGGAGAAACAAAAACACACCTCAGACGTTCCCGATTATTCGCACCCGGTGATACATCCCCCCTCACAAGCCATTTGGAATTGAAGTGGATTACTTCCGTGCCTTAACGCCACCGAAAGCCGACATTTAGACCGTTTATGACCCTACCTGAGCGACTCTATTATTTTGCTGTGCTGACCGGATTTCCTTCAACCTCAATGGACCAATCGCATGTCCTTCTAGCGCTTCCTCGTTACAACTCAGACCTGTTTAATCAGACATGCACCGTCGATGCGCAGTTCCCAACTGTCTTTGACAGCACCATGATCGATAGATTGATAGGTGATGTCTGCTATCTGATTTCCCGCGAAAGAGACGCAGTTCCTCGCGCCCGAGACACCGCGACAAGTGGTCAAACTCGAGTCTAAGAGCTAACGGGTAAGTCTGTTGTAAACAATAAAATGGTTTAACATAATTCAGTACGTACAGTGTAGAGACGACACATATTGCTATCCTCTAATAGCATGTGCATTGTGAATAAATGGGACATTATTTATGTTTTAGCCACCGTGCTAGCATTTCGTATGTAGGTTTACCTCTTTGCGGCAAAGCTACTTGCCAGGACGTGTTCCGTCCCCGCACTCCAGACCGCTCTCAAAAAACGACCGATTTAATGTGTCTGTCTTTCATTGCAAGTCCACACTCATAGCTCATAGACCACAGCTTTTGTTATGTGGTAACTATTACCAATTGCTTGGCTTTAATTCGGCATGCATCAGACGAAGAAGCACACGTGTAAACAAAACATAAACTTTTAAAGCCGAGTGCGTAACATTATTGATCTGACGTTTTTTAACCACGTTTTGGGAGATTCAGCTTTATTCTCTTGTTATTGACGCCCATAGACCGTGTAGCTAGGGTGGATGGTTGTTACAATACAAGCAATTAACTTTATTTTATTGTTTTTCAGTTTTTTGACTTTGAGCTTCAGCCCACCGCAATGGGAATACACGGACTTGCTAAGCTGATTGCTGACCAGGCCCCTGGCGCCATTAAAGAGCAAGATATCAAGAACTATTTTGGTAATCATTGCAGGTCTCTTCCCTTTTCCCTTGACTGATTTTGAGCTCTGTGTGAGAAATGAGAATGAGATCTCCATTGGGTGAATTGGATCAATGCTGTATGAGACGGTATGGAGATACAACAAAGATAAAAGATGAATCAAAATAAAGCAGAATTTTCAGAAATGACAGCCACACCAGGTTGCAGGTCTAGTTAATTCAATAAGAATTTATTCACCTCAGGACAATATTGTAGTTACCCAGCAATTTTTCACAGCAGTGTAGTAATGGTTTCAAAGGGGATTCAAAAAGGTTCAAAACTTTATTTTCTTTGTCTTGTGTTAACAAAACAGAGGCAATTTCTCATTATTCAGTCTGCCATGGGATTCTTTATTACAAGTGTAATACATAGCCACTCTTACATAATGCATGCATGCAGTGTGTTTACAATCCCTGTTATTTTATGCAATTTCCAAACTGCTTTTCGGAACTTTTGCAGGCAGGAAAATTGCTATAGATGCTTCGATGTGTATCTACCAGTTCCTGATTGCTGTGCGACAAGATGGGAACGTTCTGCAGAATGAGGATGGAGAGACAACAAGGTGCAACGCCCACAATACAGACACTGACATTCAGACTATAGGAGACATATTTGAGATAAAGTAGTTCTTGTATGGATCCTAGACCAGGTCGTCCAATCTGGGCACAAGGCTGAGATATTTTTGCCAACTGTTTGCTATTTTTCTCAGCCACCTGATGGGAATGTTCTACCGGACAATCCGCATGCTAGAACATGGTATCAAACCGGTGTACGTGTTTGACGGCAAGCCCCCAAAGCTCAAGTCAGCAGAGGTTAGTGTGATTTCCTCTGGTGCTTTTGTCCCTGCATTCTGCCATTGTGTTTGTGGTTATCAGCATGGATCAGATTTATTTTCTTTGTGGTGTAGTGTTGCTTTTGTTTGCACGTCACCTGTAATCTTGATGACCCGCAAGTCAAACAGCGCAGTCAGAACTGTGACATTACTCAACATTTTGTGTTGATTAATGTCATGACTTTATCATGTTTAACCATAGTCTCTATAATCTGGTCGGTTTGTTTGTAAATGGAAAGAGACAAAATATGTTCTATGAATTTTTTACAGCTGTACTTTTGCTCTCACCCTCATTTTTAATTAATGAATTATGTTTTGATTTTTGCAATTTATTATTTTTCATCGAGTTTGTCCTTTTCTTACTCTGTCTTTGCTCTTCTCTTCACGCCCCCCAGCTGGAGAAGAGAGGAGAGAGGAGGGCAGAAGCTGAGAAGCTGTTGGCTCAAGCCCAGGAAATTGGTACAGTTGATGTATTTCAGGCTTTATTTTACAATAGTAATGACTTGTGCCTGTAAGGTGTAAGGTGTTTGTTTTTATGAAGGCCCTGACCCTGTTAATGAGGGCAAACTAATACATTTTTCCTACAAAAAATCAAAATCATTTTGCATTTTTTTTAGCACATTAGCTGGCATGTAAACCAGTGTGATCAGTCTTGATATATTTTATATAAGCTTTATTTACATGGTAGAGATTGTAAAAATCTTTTACGTTGGTTATGTCTGCAATTTTTTTTTGTCTCAATCCAGGGGAACAAGAGAATATTGATAAATTCAGCAAGCGGCTGGTTAAAGTCACCAAGCAGCATAATGATGAGTGCAAGAAGCTGCTGACCCTGATGGGAGTGCCTTACATTGAAGTAAGATCACTCTCGCTTTGTTATAACTCTTGCTGGCTTTATTATATGCTATATTTATATTGACAGTTAACCAGTTTTGATGAGAATCTCAGTGCTCTTTCTTACATTTTTGTCATTATTGCAGTTGCATGTTTATTGTCAGACTAGGCTTTAGGTCATGAAAGACAGAAAATGCATTGTTCAAATAAAGAAAATGTTCTTAAATTGTGCCAACGGTATCGAACGTTCATGACTTGTGATTTACAAAAAGGCATAAGAAGTTCATTTTCCTTGTTGTTTTGACACCTGAACTGGACTGTCCTCACTATCAGTACATTTGGAGAATGATTTTTTTTTCCATGTCAGAGAAATCAATTGCAACAGGACAGGTGTGACTAAATAATTCTGTGAAATGTAATTTAATGTGTTTTTGTGTTGTAGGCTCCATGTGAGGCGGAGGCCAGCTGTGCTGCTCTGGTTAAAGCAGGGAAGGTCTTCGCCACAGCAACAGAGGATATGGATGGGCTGACCTTTGGGACAAATGTCCTGCTCAGACACCTCACAGCCAGTGAAGCAAAGTAATGATGCACCTGTTTCTCACTGTTACCGCATCACTCTTTTCCATTGTTAGCATCTGTAGCAGAGATGCTCAGAGAGATGACGTGATGTTTCCGTTTTGTTTCTGGCACAACTTTTGATGCGAGCCTAATTCCTTGTTATCAAAGTTCACATATTCTGTTTTAATGATTCTTGTGTTGGGTTGTCTTACCAGTTCTGCACTACATGCTACAAGTACAACAGCCAGTTTTGATCATACATCATTTAATATATTTGTTTTAGGAAACTTCCTATACAAGAATTCCACTTCAGTCGAATGCTGCAGGACATCGGCCTGACCAATGAACAGGTGCGGTGCAGTTTTTTTCTGACTTTGAGAAAGGTGCAGCACATTATGCGATCGAGAGTGTAGTTTTCCATCTGTGGTAAAATTGAAGAACCGCTTACTCTTTCTTTATCATGCTGATTGTGCACTCTGCAAACCAAATGCTGAGCAAATTCTCCACAGAAATGTCACAATCTGCTCTAATATTTATGTATAAACGCAGTTGGGAAAGGTAGTGTGTGATATTTCGGTCTTTCTTGCATTAACTCCTCCTTTTCATGGTCCATCCTAGTTCATAGACCTTTGTATTCTGCTGGGCTGTGACTACTGCGCCACCATTAAGGGGATTGGCCCCAAAAGAGCCATCGACCTGATCAAACAGCACGGCTGCATTGAGGAGATCCTAGAAAACATCGACCTCAGTGTAAGTCGATGTCTGCTACAGTCCAGATGTTCAGGCAGTTAAACAAAGCAGGGTTTGGTTCTGATTCAGTGTCTGTCTTGCTTGCCATCATGCAGAAGTACCCTGCACCAGAGAGCTGGCTGTACAAAGAGGCCAGGGATTTGTTTTTGAAGCCAGAAGTGGTGGATTGTTCCACAGTGGAGTTGAAGTGGAATGAGCCGGATGAGGAGGGACTGATCCAGTTCATGTGCAACGAGAAACAGTTCAGGTGAACCGCCAGCAGACTCTCTACAACGCTGTACTGCTTGTTGGGTTTATCTTTTTCTTGCACTGAAGATGGATGATGACAGTTTTGATGTTGGTTGTTGCAGTGATGCTCTGACCAGACCAGCTGCTATTTCAATGTCTGACCTCTAGGCTGCACTGCTGCATGTAGAAGCAGAGTTTATGGTTGTAGCATCACTTGAGCACACAACCTTTTTATATATGACGAGAGGTTTAGTGCACATTGCAGAGTTGGTTCATGTTGGACTCTTTACAGTCAACCTTTTGTCATACAGTGAATTTTTTCAAAATTTAGTTTTAGCTTTACTTTTTGGTATAGGCAGTTGTGTAGTTACTTCCAGTCTTCTAAATGCTGCTTTGAATGCTTGTATTTGTTGCTGAGAAAAAAAAGCATTATGGCAAGTGCTACCAGAAATAACATTGTGTACAGAGTATCATTTTATTGGTTGCTTGATTTGTGTGTCTGTGTGCAGTGAGGAAAGGATGCGTAATGGTTGTAAGAAGATTGTGAAGAGCCGACAGGGCAGCACACAGGGACGACTGGACTCTTTCTTCACTGTCACTGGATCTCTGTCCTCCAAACGGAAGGTACAGTTACATAAGTACAATTGCGTATTTCCAAAATGATTGCACTTAGTCTGTTATTATTTTGACCTTCCACAGCAGTATGTTATGTGTGGATCTTTACTGAATCCTTTCAAACGTAAAGAATAAGCAGAGGTGTCCTGTGCACTGCTTTACTTTGATGTCAGTTTATATTGTAAATTTTTCCAATCCTCTTTTTTTTCTTTTCTTACAAGTTTTTGTTGTATGTGTTCAGATATCTTTTGAGTGTTGGACTGATTTGTTTTGTTTCTTTTGCCTTACATAGGAACCTGATGTTAAAGGTTCAGCAAAAAAGAAGCAGAAGACTGGAGCAACACCGGGCAAATTTAGGAAGGGAAAATAGACTGAACATAGGGCTCCTTAGATGAAGCAATAGTTGTAATGAATGACACATACTAAATAGAGTACAAAAAAGCTCCAGGTTATGCAGGAGGAAGCTGCAACACAGTACAAGGTGGAAAGAACTGTATGAACATGACCAAACATGATGTTGATGTAAAAAAAAAACAATCTTGAGTGTTTTATTGAAGTGTGTTTTCTGTTATTGAATAAAAGTACAAGTGACATTTTTTGTAGAGAAATTTGTCATTAGCCTTTTCATTGACTCATTTGGAATTATCATAATGTGAAAGCCAATATTTGCAGGGGAAAGAACGCAGCCTGCACCATGTTTTCTCTCCACTTCCATAAGAAAGCATTTGGTTTTATATTTGGGCTACATAAAGCTGGATGAGCACTGCTCCACATAGATGAATCTTTGCTAAGGTGCTGGAAGCATATTTGGAGTATCTACACACAGTGCAAACAACACACACAAAGCACTGGGGAAACGCTGGGAGCCTTTAATTTTACAGGGGAAGTTGGTTAGTTGGACTCTTTTATAGGTAATTAAAATTTTGGCATTCATCGTGTGTTTGCAGTGATAACCTTCAGCTTGTGTCTCTTGAGGTAGTCCATTGTGGATTTTGAGGTGTGTTCAGGTCATTGTTATAGAAGCCATCCTCTTTCCATCTGCAGCTTTACAAATTGCAGAATTTGCATCTGCCACTGACTTCAACACTAGGCCAACCCAAAGCATGATGGATCCACCTCCGTGATTTGCCCATACCTTTGCTCATTGCAGCGAAATGTTTCATGTTAACTTCATCAGACCACAGGACTTTTTGTCACTCCCAGATGAGCTATTTTTGTACCACCTGCATCACTCATATGACCTGACTTTCGCACTGCAAGAAGGTGGTGCCAAAACTTAAACAACCATTTTACCCCTCATGTACTTTGTGAAAAACACTGATTAAAAGTAAAAGATTGAAAGACCACCAAAGCACAAAAACGTTTTACAAAAAATGCACTGAATTTCATGATCCTGTTCTGGACTAATTCCATGGGTATTTCTTTTGAAGAACACAGTGAGGCTATATGAACTGAAATCACCTTCCCATGGAGCAGGTAAAGGGATACCACAGGGCTCTATTCTTGGCCCTTTCGTGTTTACAATTTATGTCAGACAAGGTTACAACAAAGTAATTTTCCAACCTTTCCATGTAACATTAGATTTGAACTTTGGACCTTTCTCATCATTGAAGCTGAGACGTTGGGTCTAGACTGATGTAAGTTGAGGTATGTTCAAACAGCGGCGCGGTTAGCCTGGCAGTCTCAGTCTGAGAAGTCCTAAAATGCGATCTATAATCATACACTTAAAAGCAGTTTGATTCAGCTTGTAGTATTACAAATGAAATAGATAAATGAAATTCTGATCATTTTAAGGTATGCTGTGGCCATATTTTTATACGCATGCTGCAGAAGTAATCAGCAACATGCCACATAAATATACTTACATTGCTTTTCAGGTTCTTGATTCAATCAGAAGGTTTTAGTTTACCATTAAATATTGTAATATTTTCTCACCACAAAATTGCTCCATATTCCAACTCTTCCAGGTGTGTCCTCTATTTTCATTTATCTCCTTATTAATATTGTTCTTGTTATTTTAAATTTTCCAATTGATACAACAGACAGACAGGAAGTGAGGGGAGACGCAGAGGTCCCCGGCTGGTGTGTGTCATAATCACTCAGCCACTAGCATGCCCTTCTGAAGATTCTGAAAGGCATTCTGGGAAATGTAGGAAAAATGTAGTTGATTGCAGGACACTTTTTTGACAGTGGACAAATTTTTCCTTTATTATACATTAGAATATTGGTAGATTGTGATTGATCCCGAAATCTTAAAAATAGCTTTTACAATAATCTGTGGCTTACGTCATGATGAGTTTAAGATGTTTCTAGAACTCAGGTTTCAAGTCTCAAGTTTCTTCTTTCTCAAACCTTCTTGTTTGAGTGCACAGTTTCTCTTTTTCCATCATGTGAATCTGTTGTAACAGAGTTGATGTTACATCCACCTCTGTGTTACAGGAAGGTGCAAGAGACAAGTACTGAGATAATAAGTTTTTAGATGCAGCAACAGCTGAGGGCTTTTATTTTGAAAAAACAAAAACAAAAACAAAAAACTCTTAGACTCTTAGTGTGATTGACTTACAACCATCATCAGCCAGGAGGAGTGGAGCCAGATGTCCTTAACTATCACTGGAATGATTTTTTATTTGGTCTTATTTCCTGTTTCTTGTTGTGTTGGTGAGACAAGAAAGTGACACTTTTTTTCCAGGCTAGCAAATATTAAATTATTAAATAGTGCTCCTTTGTGTGAGCTTGGAGCCTCAGTAAATATTTTTTAAATGTGAATTCCTCCTAATATGATATATTTTTCTATTTTTCTCAGGTTGAACTGATTTGTGCCACTTTTCTGCTTTTCTAAAGTATAAAAAACAGCTATTTTTACCCAAGCTCTGTTGGCGTGGATTGTTCAAAAGATGTATTCATTTTCTTTACCACAAGAGTTAAATTTGGACAATATGTGAACATTAAAAAGACAAAAGTATGGCTGAAATTCCAAGTGTCAAAATAATGAGCAAGAAGAGAATCTGAAGGAGAAAAGCATTTTTATATTATAATATATACAAATATATCATACACTGCCTGGCCAAAAAAAAAGTCACCACCAAATAAAAAGGTCATACACTCTAATATTTCATTGGACCACCTTTAGCTTTAATTACGGCACGTATTCGCTGTGGCATTGATTCGATAAGCTCCTGCAGTGTCGCAAGATTTGTTTCCATCCAGTGTTGCATTAATTTTTCACCAAGATCTTGCATTGATGATGGTAGAGTCTGACCGCTGTGCAAAGCCTTCTCCAGCACATCCCAAAGATTCTCAATGGGGTTAAGGTCTGGACCCTGTCAAATATATATATATATGTATTTTTCAGCAACTCTGTAAAATAACTTCTGTGTTTGATTTATATCAGATTAGATGTCATTGCACACAGCGAAATACAGCATTTAAAGAGAAGAGAAGAGAGCACATCACCATTGTGGAAACAACGCGTATGCGAAACACGGAGTTAGCATTTTTATTTTGTGTCTCTTTCTGTGTCACCATCACTGTATTTAATCTAATGCACTTCATATGAAGATGACAGGGGTGAGTCAATGGCTAAATGGGGTAGTTGGTGTGTTGCGTGAATTTCCTGGCATTAGCTGAATCTCCTTTCTTACATCACTTTCTAGTTACAATCAAAAGACCTCATTTCCCCTTTTTGCTCCCGGCTTGTTGGGTAAGGCAAAGAATTTTCCAACTTTCCTACTGCTTTTACTTCATATTCTTTTAAGACACAGAGTTACACTATTTGTCTTGTGATCTACAAATGTGTTTCATTTTTCAGGTCTTTAACATGATGGCAAAATTTAGCTCTGCATTTGTTAATCACTTCCAAAACCTCAGTGAAGTCAGGTTGCATGGGATCTGTGTGTGCATTTTAAATACGAAAGTTACTTGATATTTAGTAAAATCCTGATCACTAACATCACCATAACATACTGAAAGGTAACATCACTGTTGTGTTTGTAAATGCAGGTGAGTGTCAGTGCAGTCCTGTCTGTGAACATGGTGACAGCCGCCGTGTTGCTGAGTGTCTTCTTTGCTTCGGGTGAGCAGTTTGTTCACTCACTTTTCTTTACGGACATCACTTGAATCATCTCCAGTTTGAACTTCATTTAGAAGCAAAGCATGCCGTTATTCCTCTGAATTCATGTGATGATTATGATGTGTGCTTTCTCCCTGAGTGCTTGTGTCACTGTGGCGACACTGACTTGGTCATCTGCCCACGTAAATTATGCTTTTTGAAGAATGTACTAAGGACACTTTGTGCTATTTTAATTCTGCTGTGCTATTCTAAGTAGTCCACTTCCACTTCAACTATGGAGGTGATGCTCAAGTAGTCCTTTCTACAAACTTACAAACAAGCCAGTGAAAATCAGGATTCATGACCAATCACAACACACTTGTAGTGCACTTGCATTATATCATCAATGTTTTAGAAAAATACTTAAAATAAAGTGAAATTAGAAGTCCACTTCAAATATATTATAGTATATAACAAAGGACTTGAAAAAAAATTACTTTTCATAAGTACACTTTATTTCTATTAAAATATTTGTTTTTTACTACAGGTTTTAAAAGTATGCTAATACATGTATTTATAATTATAGTGCATTTATAATGCAATTACAGTAAGGTACACTTTTTGGAAATACTTTAAGTTTTGCAGAATCAGTATTATTTTTAATCTAGTTAGAAGTACACTTTTTAAAAGTATATCAAACGTACTTAAGACAAAGCAAGAAAATAAAAGTGTACGTGTAATGATTTTTCTATACTTTTAAATATACTTAAATTAAATGACCAATACAGTAAAGTATTCTACTTTTTGTCCTGAGTGGAGATCATTTGGTGGGTATAGATGGGTTTGATCACCACTGGGGTCGGGCTTGTGGGGGATTTATGGGAGAGTGCTACTATAATTATATATTGCTGCTGAAGTAAATTTTAGCTTTCTCGTCATACAGATTGTTTTTCGACATTATGTGAAACATGAATCTGATTTCGCAGGGGTTTTGGCTGCTTGTCCAGAGGATTCAGACCTCTTCATTGCTGCACCGCAGGAGATGGAAGCCCTGAGTGGATCTTGCGTGCAGATCCCATGTACCTTTAGAGCCAAATCAGAAGAGCAATTCAACAGCACGAGACCAACCTACGGGGTGTGGTTTAACAGTGACCCCAGATTTTATAAAGGAAATGTGATTTTCAACAGTAGTCAGGCAGTCAACACATACCCAGTAAATCTAACTGGGAGCCTCAGTCAGAAAAACTGCACCACTCTGTTTTCCAATTTAATCATCGATCACACCAACACATATTTCTTCAGAATTGAGAGCCAGCCGTACCAAGCAACAGGATTTTGTGATCCTGTTCAAATAGTAGTTAAAGGTAAGAGAGTTTTTTTTCAGTCGATCTTTAATTAGAATAACAAGGCTGAGAGTCTTAGTTTATCCTATTAGAATGCTAACATTTGCTAATTATTGGCCTGAAACAACAATCCACTGACCCAAACCTTAACTCTGAAAATGTCTGGTTGTAAACTGAGTCAGCGGAGAAACCAGCCTGTGATCGCTGTTGATGTTCTAACGGGCTGGATCCTGCTAAATCTTATCCTCTGCTGTCCACTGCACTGCAACAGCCACACTTAGAAGTCTCCGGCATTCGTTATTATAACTCTTGGACATTTATTGTCAGCGAGCATTAAAATGTCACGATTTTGTCTCAGTTTGCTTCAGTTTTGATACGAACATCTGACATTATTGTATTCACTGATGTTTGCTCAAAGACCTCTGAGAGTCCCACTTAAACACAACGTTAGGAGCCTGTTGTTGTGTTTGACATGGGAGGTTTCTGTATTTTGGTTTGTGACTGTTTTCCTCCTGGTTTGAGGAGGGCTGGGCTCGGCCACATTTGCATCAGAATGTGATGTCACATTTAAGATTTAGAGCAAAGCATAGGGTTTGAATGAAACACAAATACTGTGGCTGCTGTAAAATAACCATATTTGGGAACATTGAAGCAACTTAAGGTTCAAAAAACCACTGGCCTACTGTTTACTGACTATGTCTGGATACTGTATATTCTTTACACTAACTGTGTGTTTGATGTGAAACCACAGATTCTCCTGCGAGCCCCAGAATTGAGATCTCAGGTGATTTAAAGGAGCAGCAGTCTGTCACTATAACCTGCTCGGCTTTCACTCCCTGTCCTCACTCCCCTCCTAAACTCACCTGGAATCTGCAACAAGACTCTCTCAATGAAATAGAACAAAACACAGATGGGACCTTTACAACTAAAATCAAGGAAAGCGTCTCTCTGTCAGACCAACATGATGGATTCAACATCACCTGTTCTGCTGCATATCCTGTGAATGAAGGCAAAGATGTGAAGACAGCGGAGGAGAGGAAGACTCTCAGTGTTTCATGTAAGACAGCTGCGGAGAGACATTTTTGAAAATGACCCACCTTTTTCCAGAGAGTGTTGTGGTCTACAAATAATGATTTCCTTGGTTATTGATTTACCTCAAAGGGTTTTATTTTACTATAAAATATTCATCTTTCTCTCACTTTACAAATCTTTTCTCATCACTCCACAATCGCTCCACTTGCCAATCTTCCAGACGCTCCCAGGAACACGTCAGTGGTCGCTCCCTCTGAGCAATTGTCGGTCGGCAGCGTGGTGAACCTGACCTGCTCCTGCAGAGGAAACCCTCCTGTTGTCCACTTCGTCTGGTTCATGATCAGCGATGGCAGACTGGAGCTGATCAGAGTTGATACGCAGGTTTATGGCTTTAAAGTGACCCCCAGCGATCGAGGCAGATTGTTCTATTGCGGATGCAGAAATGATCTGGACATTCAGCTATCAACAGGACACCAGTTGGTATTTGAAGGTAGGTGCAGGAATAACAATTTGTGGTGCTGTCGCATTTTGGAAGGTGACCATGCTTTGTGTTACAGGCGATCAACCGTTTGACCTGGCTGGCATCCAAGTCATAGTGAGGGTCCTGGGAATCATCATGCTCGTCAGTTCGCTGGTCATCTTTGAGTGGTGAGACGAACTTGACCATGGGACAATTTGCCGCTACGGACAAATTAGTCTAATTTTAAATGAGGTTTGGCTGCATGAGACAGATTTTTTACAGCATGAGCATCAGCAAAAAAAACTTACTGCATTTTGTTCTTCCTCCAGTTGGTTTAGATCAAGACACTCCACCAAACCAGTGAAGGTAAGCTACTAGATGAGTAGACTTGTCTGTCTGCAAGTCTCAAGAGGAAGAAAAAAAAATCCAGCTTAAAATAGCGCTCAAAAATCAATTAGCAAAGGTTTATTGTAGATTTCTGATCTTGGACGTTGATTGCTACGCCAGCTGGTCTCCAATGTGGGTGTTGTGGGGCCGTGTGACACTGACACAACTGCAACACAAAGTACTACCCCGACTCTCTCTTGTTTCAACTCCACAGAAAGCAGCAGAAGCAGACTATGTCAACACTGAGATGTCATTGTGAAGTACAAAGAGAGGATGAAGATGTCACGTTCACTCTCACTGGAATGACCGACTGTTTCGTCTCTTCTTTAATCATTTCTCAGTCTTTGTTCCTACTTCAATAAAGTCCAGGCCACTAAATACCAAATGGTACTCCTTTTTTTAAACATGACCCCAGAATATTAATAAAGAGAATTAGAATAATATTTTTCTGATCTTTTTTTACTGTTCTGTGTTTCTTTGTTAAAGTGAGTCAGACTCTTTTTTTTGTTCCAAAAAGATATTTAGACTGTGTTATTAGTTGTCACAAAAATGAAGCTTTTCAAGCAGCAGAAAGTGTTTGGCAGGAAATCACTTATCCCTTATACTATCATTTGGGTCAGCACGTATGCACATGCTTCACAGTGACTGTGTAGATGACGGCTGATATCATGAAATGTTCACAGAAGCCAGCAAAAACACTGTTGATGCTTGAAATACATAAGCTAAAACCTTCACTTGATCAAATATGTCACCGTCAGTGATTAAATAAAGTGATGTTATGTTAAAAAAAGAAATCCTTGAGGGTGAATTAGTCATTTGAAACCCAAAGCTTTTAGGATGTCACAATCTCTGACTTCCTTGGTCACAGGATGTGAGCAGTCAGGACGAAGCTGCCTGCATCTCTGCAGTGTTTAGTCATGGGCGTCAGGTGACATGTAGCAGCTTCTTCAACCAAACAAGTTTACTGCATTTCTCCATAAAACAACTGCAAGCTTAGGTGTCATTTCACTCTAAACATAATAACACTTAATTTGTTTTATTCCTCAGCTGTGGGCTCCTTTGGTAAGAAAAAAATTTACTGCTTTTATTTCTTAGCCTCTTAAACTAAAACTTAAATTATTATTCTTCATGTACTGCACTGACAGTACTGTTGGTCTACTCTGCAGACGTTGGTAATCTCAGCTGATAAAAAACTGTGAACTTGGTCTAGGGCAGGTTACTGGTGTGCATTTGAAATAGGGAAGTTGCTTGAAAACAACACGAATGCTGTGTGCCATGATTAATGCGGCTGAAAAGAAACTGTCATTTGTGTTTGCCAATCCAGGGAGACGTTTCCGTGTGTGAATATGGTGACAGCCAGCATGTTCCTGACTTTCCTCTTTGTGTCAGGTGAGCTCTTTCTGTTGAGTTATTTGGAGCCGCGACTTGAATTCATTTATCTTCATTCAGAATCAAAGCAGAAGGAGCAGTGCAGACGGAGTGACTCTCTCCAGCTGTTCCTGTCCTGACTGTGCAGTGAAATGTTTTATTTATTCCACAGGTGTTTTGGCTGATTGTCAAAAGTCCTCTGCCCTATTTATTACTGCACCACAGACGATGGAAGCACTGAGTGGATCCTGTTTGCAGATCCCATGTACCTTTAGCGCTGAATCAGAGCAAGAGTTTGACGGCAAAAGAGAAACCTTCGGAGTTTGGATTAAAAGTGACTCCAGATTTAGCAGAGATTCAAGCAATGTGATCTTCAACAGCAGTAAAACAGTGAACAATTATCCAATGAGAATTACAGGAAACCTGATTGAGAAAAACTGCACCACGTCTTTTTCCAGTTTACTCACAGGTTACACAGACAAATACTTCTTTAGAGTTGAGAACAAACCCTTCATGGCAACAGCTTCTTGTGATCCTCTTCAGTTAACAGTTCGAGGTAAGAGAGTTCAACATCTGCTGTAGGATGATCGACAGACTCAGTTGTGGCCAAATGTTGCAGAAATCAGACAAAATATTGTATTACATATCATACAATATGTTCTACTTTTGCATTGCTATTTCAATCATGCACGTTCTTGTGAACAAGCTTGAAAAAGTGTCATGTGGTGACCCTCTGTTACGCCACAAATACAAAATTGACATTTTTCCACACTGATGAAGCTGACTAAAGTTTCATTACAGTTTAACAATAATAATAATAATAATACAAAAAACACACTGCACCAGCTGTACCATATTTTTTAGTGTAAAACGTGTGTTTGGTGTGAAACCACAGATTCTCCTGCGAGCCCCAGAATTGAGATCTCAGGTGATCTGAAGGAGCAGCAGTTGGTCACTATTACCTGCTCGGCTTTCACTCCCTGTCCTCACTCCCCTCCTAAACTCACCTGGACTCTGCAACAAGACTCTCTCAATGAAAAAGAGCAAAACAAAGATGGAACCTTTACAACTAAAATCATGAAGAGCATCACTCTGTCAGACCAACATGATGGATTCAACATCACCTGTTCTGCTGCGTATCCTGTGAATGAAGGCAAAGATGTGAAGACAGCGGAGGAGAGAGAGACTCTCAGTGTTTCATGTAAGACAATCAGAGTTTGTTCCTGGATCCCGTCAGCACGGGAGAGAAATAACACTTCTTATTCAGGCTCTGGTGTTACTCTCATATCTTACATCTCTGTCCCATTCTCCTCAGATGCTCCTAAAAACACCTCAGTGTCCGTCAGTGTATCAGGTAGCTGGGTGAACCTGACCTGCTCCAGCAGAGCCAAGCCTCCCGTCAGCAGCTTCACCTGGTTCAGGAACAGCGAAGATGGAGCCATGAACGTATCTGAAGGACAGTTTTACAGCTTGAATGTGACAGATGGAGGAGTTTATTACTGTGTGGCCAAAAATGGTCTTGGTCAACAAAAGTCATTGGAGGTTGATCTGACTGCTGAAGGTAAACAAGGATCTGTACTGCTTCCAGTAGTGAAATAGGAGCCATTAATGTTGGATTTAGTATTTAATGCATCATGTAAATAAGTGTAGAATTGGAAATAGTGTGTTTAAATTCAATAAGAAGAGATCAATCGGAAGTTCAAAACAGTATCTACAGAGAAATGTGCTCTTGATGCATATAAACAGATGTGTGAATGAGAGTCATGACAGTACAGGAAAGCAGAAATGAAAAGGCTGGTATGAATGAAAATAACAACAGGAAGTGAGAGGAAAGGAGTAAACCGAGAGCAACTGAGGAAAAAAGGAGGAAAAGTGAGAAAAGATTTCCCATAATGAATTTCAATCACAGTCTGCAGACACTGTTTTCACACCCTGATATTATGACACACAGGAAAATTCCATGCATGTCTGCAAACGTATGTGACCCACAGCATTATTGCATCTGGTACGATATATTGATAAAAGAGCGTAATATAGCCAAGCTGAGCTTTACACGACAGCTGCTGATCACAGTGATTCTAACTGACTTTGTCACTTGTGATGATTTTGTGTCTGCAGGAGCAGAACAGCCTGGTAGCTCTTCACACTGGGGGGCAGCTGTTGGAGGGGTTATCGGCAACAGTGTCCTCATATTTGTTGTTGTTGCTGTTTGGTGAGCATCTAAAATCAGTTTTATGCTCAGACTTGCGCACCGAAAACGGTTGTATTTGTGTCCATATTTTCATTTGATTTTTACTGATTGTTTATTACTATTAGCTCTTTTACAACCCAGGTGTGCATTTCATGGCGTTTCTCAGGGTGCTATACTTGGGCCATTACTTTTGTGTCAACATGCAGCCACAACACATACACAACACAGATATTCATTTTTACTTAGATGACATGATTCTTCCTTCCTGAGTCTCTCAATGTGACATCACTTTAGCTGCTAAATTGGTGCTGTTATATGAATGATTGGATGGCCACCTAATGTTGACAGTGTGAGAAACCACATTTATTCATTTGTCACATCACGTATGCACTACTTTAACTCAGTGGATATCTGTCTGATCTATTTGACCTGTCTATAAGTAGTAGGAGTCACAGCCTGACAAGTTTACAGTCATCACTCTGGACCTTTCTGATTTGAAATGTTGGATAACGTAACACACAATGCTGCACATGTGTGTTATGTTATCCAAGCAGGAACACTGTCATTGTCTCAAACAATGGGTGAAAGATAGTGGCGATAAAGGCTGCGCTTTCTCTAAGCTGTGAAATGACTTGCTTTTATGTATTTACTCTTATTGGATCATTAATTGTTGTCTTATCGCACAAACAATTCGGCTGACTGCCTTCTCATGTTTTCCAGGAGGTTAAAGTCAAAACATCCAACTTCACAACAGGCACAGGTAGGTACACACTGAAATGGAAACTGTGTGTTGTAAATATGTTGGTAACAATTCATACTGACTGCACTCATAGGATCTAGACTGAACAGGTTTGTCATAGTGGATAAATATGGAGAAACACAGGAAGTGTGATGAAACATCCTGTTAATAGCCAACATTAACAATTTACTGTGGTATCTGCAAATACATACGGTTGTTTTTCAACTTCTTTTTGGCACAGCAACAATATTTTCCATTGTCGTGTCCAGTAAAAGCACGTTATTGTGATGGTTATCACTTTGGTATAGCAGTGGGAGCTGAGCGAGACAGAAAATGAGGTGACCTAACGAAAGTAGACGAAGGCTAAAACATTTCCCCTGCATACATTTTTCACAGGGCCCGACAGGTGAAGAGCCTGCAGTTCAAGAGCGAGCCAGAGCAACAGAAAAAGAAGACATCCACTATGGAGAGATCGACTTCTCCAGGAGGAGACCTGAAGTGTCCTCTTCCTCAGTGCAGGACAGTGGACAGCAGCAGGACATGCTGTATGCGCAGGTCAAAGCGTCCAAGCCAGCAAACAGCTCAGCACAGACTGCTGACGGGCCGGAGTCCATCTATGCTCAAGTGAAGAAAAAATAAACGTATGGATGTGTCGTTATTTTAAACAAGTTGCTGCATTATGCAAAGAAATGCTCTTCACTGCCTGCAGTTCATTGCATTCTATTTAAAATGTGGCCTTTTGTGTATTTTTTGTCAGTGCACGTGGGGTTTACAGATCTCAGAATCCCTTTTCCTCCAGTACACTGTTCCTGGAACTGTGTGTGAGTACAGTAAGAACAACTCAAAACCGTACTCAAATTGCTTGTATGTGTTCACACACTTGGCCAATAAGGTTCAATATCATTCTGGTTTAGCACACGTAGCTCATTTCCTCAAAACATTAACATTTCTTCATCATACGTGTATTTGTTTTTCAACTGATGATGCAGCTTAAGCAGTTTTTAACCCAGCATTTCACACATTATGTCTACACGTTACCAAAATCATACCATTTCGTCACAAGAAGTTTTAAAAAAGCAAGCGGAATAGTTACTTGACTTCTGACAAACGCTTTTATATCAAGCTAAGACGGAATAATAGCAGCAAAGACTACTGTACAAACAAGCTGTGGCATTTTATTATCATATGAATAAGATGATGACCAATAAAACTGTGAAATATTTGCATGATCTCATTTGGTTGAATATATGATTCCTCCCACTTCTTCCTCTCTCACAGATGTAGTCAGTAAGTGAGAAACTGGTTGTGTTTAACCAGGTTTTATTTCTAAAGGTCATGCGCAATCCAGCACATATCGACATATATACTGGATGGAGGCCTCCAGGCAACGTGGGATGTATCATTTTAATGAGTGTTTTAGGGTTTGTCAAAATGTGTTTACTGGTGCAGTGAAAGCTTTTTAAATGGAATGCGGTGAATTCTATTTCAATTTAAAATGTTCTCCATAAGATGCTTCTTTCTGCTTGAAGAGGAAGTGGGACAGATTTCTTTTCCTGCAGTATGTTCCTTTATTGTTTGCCAGTTCATGTTTTCTCAGGTTCAAAATAAATATTGCGAACTCTCCGATGTTTATTGTAAGTCGCGCGGGTCAGATGACATTCAGCAGAAAGACAAGATAAATAGACAGATAATCAGCTGGACCTACTCTGATGTCTTGAAACACAGGAAGTGGTTCTAAATTGCAACAGCTAAAAAAAGGAAGTTGGATATTTGGTGCATTGCACTTGAGCTGAAATTCATACACTGAAGTATTTCCACAGTAAAACCAAAGGCTCTCTGTCTGACGTGGACACGTCTGGTAAGAAAGCATTATTTTTAGCCAAGACAATTATATTATTTTCACAAACAAACAAACAAACCTGATTTAATATTTTATTTGATGGGTTTTGCTTATCAGAACTAAGACTTAAGGAATGACTGCGTCAACTGAAACCATATACCATATATTTACTACTGCCGTATTATTTCAAATTTCCTTGAAATCTAGTGTTTCAAACTGCATGTCTGAAAATGTTCATTGATCACCACTTAAATAACACAGTCGAGCCTGGTTTCTGGTGTGAATGTGAGCATTACAAGATTTTGTTACGAGCACCTGCATTCTTTATAATGTGTAATGTGTTTGCAGGTGACGAATGTGTTTGCAGTGCTGTGTGTGAATATGGTGACAGCCAGCATCATCCTGAGTGTCCTCTTTGTTTCAGGTGAGCTGCTGTTCGGTCGGTTTTACTTTACTTTACTTTGGAGCAGAAAGAGCAGTGCAGAGTTACTTTTACAAAAAAAAAAAAACATGCTGACATGCATCCTACTGCTGAAGTATATTTTTCTCTTTCCATTCGTAGAGGTTTGCTCCACATTATGTTAATTATGAGTCTGGTTTTGCAGGTGTTTTGGCTGCTTGTCCTGAAGTATCACACCTCTTCATTACTGCACCGCAGGAGATAGAAGGACTGAGTGGATCCTGTTTGCAAATCCCATGTAACTTTAGCGCTAGACCAAACCAAGAGTTTAACACTATGAAAAACTTTGGCGTGTGGATTAAAACTGACCCAGACACTGGCAAGCATCCAGACAATGTGATTTTCAATAGCAGTGGGACAGTTAACACTCATCGAATTAATATTACTGGAAACCTGAGTGAGAAAAGCTGCACCACTCTGTTTTCCAGCTTACTGCTAAGTTACACAGACAAATATTACTTCAGGATGCAGAACCGTGAATTCCGGGCAACAGCTGTTTGTAATCCTCTTCAAATAACAGTTAAAGGTAAGAGAGTTTTTTTATTGGTCCATATTGCTGTAATTATTTATTTTTTTATTTTACAAGGGAATTAGGCAGAAGTTTGGCAAAGAACGCTGACTGTGAGCATGTTTTTAACCACAGATTCTCCTGCCAGCCCCAGAATTGAGATCTCAGGTGATCTGAAGGAACAGCAGTTGGTCACTATTACCTGCTCGGCTTTCACTCCCTGTCCTCACTCCCCTCCTGAACTCACCTGGAATCTGCAACAAGACTCTCTCAATGAAAAAGAGCAAAACAAAGATGGAACCTTTACAACTAAAATCAAGAAGAGCATCACTCTGTCAGACCAACATGATGGATTCAACATCACCTGTTCTGCTGCATATCCTGTGAATGAAGGCAAAGATGTCAAGACAAAGGAGGAGAGAAAGACTCTCAGTGTTTCATGTAAGACAACCGGAGTTTGTTCCTGGATCCCGTCAGCACAGGAGAGAAATAACACTTCTTATTCAGGCTCTGGTGTTACTCTCATATCTCACATCTCTGTCCCATTTTCCTCAGATGCTCCTAAAAACACCGCAGTGTCTGTCAGTGTATCAGGTAGCTGGGTGAACCTGACCTGCAACAGCAGAGCCAAGCCTCCCGTCAGCAGCTTCACCTGGTTCAGGGACACCATTAATGTAGCTGCTGGACAGTTTTACAGCTTGAAAGGGACCGATGGAGGAATTTATCACTGTGTGGCCAAAAATGATCTTGGTCAACAAAAGTCATCGGAGGTTAATCTGAACAGTAACGGTAAATACTGAACAGGACTGAATCCCCTTTTTGATCTTTGATAAATAACACTTCTTCAATGGATACATCAGTGCTGTTACACTTTATATATTTGGTCTGTTTCTCGGAGCAGTCACCAGTGTTGTTGGAGGAATCATTGGAATCGTCCTGCTCATCTGCCTGGTGGTCTGCGTTTTGTAAGTATCACAAATTCAAGCAGCTAATATGACTCAGTTACTGGGAACTTAAGTTTTAGCTACAGCTGCATTCAAGACGAAGGCGCAGGTGATTGAGTGATCTTTACATCTCTGCAGCCACGTCTCAAACAGCAAATTTTCTGCATTCACTTCACGCACTAATCCAAATGTCCCACTGATTGTTTATTTTGCAGCATTCTCCGACGTTTTAGGCGGTCAAAGTCGACAGATTCAAGTCAACAAGAGAGTCAGGTGGGAAAATGCGTTTTCGTCTGTTCACACACAGTGTGCACTGAAAGAGACATGACAAAATATCCTGTTGGCAACCCACTGTACGTGAAGCTTGAAGACGCCACAACCCACCAAAGCGTACATGAATCATTTTTGAGCTCTTTCTTGAAAAGAATGTAAAATATTTGATTGCTGTGTCCAGTAAGAGCTGGATCACGACTCCTAATCCAGGTGACAGTCCACATACAGCCACTCACAGCTCTTCATGTTTTTGCAGACTCAAACAGGTGAAGAGCCAGTAAGAGAAAGACACGACGAGGAGGAACACATCCATTACGGAGAGATCGACTTCTCCAAGCGGAGACCTGAAGCATCCTCTTCCTCAGTGCAGGACAATGGACAGCAGCAGGACACGCTGTATGCACAGGTCAAAGTGTCCAAGACAGCAAACAGCTTAAGAGAGACTGCTGACGGCCCAGAGGATCTCTATGCTGAAGTGAAGAAATAATGAGACTTGCTTTGTTTGTGTCAAGACACAGATTCATATTAAATCTACCCTTATTTTTATCTATATGCTTTTTTTATGCTAGTCAACATAGAAACAGATGCTGGAGCATGCACAGGAGTGTGTCATTTTCATGGTCTGCAGCTCAGTGAGGGGAAACTCACAACAACCTCCTGCAGCTTCTTCATGTCACTCATCAGCATGTTCACATGTGTGTGCTGGCCCTCGCACACAGGAGCTGTTGCTATGTGATATTTGAATATCTGATACGTGCTAATAAAAGCTGCAAAGCTCTAAATAGGGAACAAGTCTAATTTACGCCAGAAGCATTTACACACACATTAGCAATGCAGTGCATGCCAGAATGAACCTCCTAGTAACAACTTATATATTGTGTATACCATTTTTTCTTCAACAACTGAAGCCATTGCTCCTGGATTTAGACATATGTATTCATTGTGCTGCAATAAATGACCTTTTGAACCACCTTCTAAAAGTGCCAATAATCACATTTCAACATGAGCAGTATTCAATAAATGTATCCAGGGTAAATTATTTTTGCATGTAATAAATATAGGGTGGGTGTCTCTCTCTTTTTTTAATTTGTTCTGAATTAAATCCCAGACACACTTCCAGTGATTGTGCATCTTGCAAATAATCACACTGTGGTACAAGCAAGCTATCCTCAATTTAAACCAATCAAGCCAAGTAAGTCTCATCTCATTGCTCATCATTACGACTCTAAATGTTCCATTTATTAAAGATACTTTGTGCAATCAGTAGATCAGTTTATTCTGTGGAGCCCGACACTTTATTTGTTCTGTAGAAGGCCGTCAAAAGACCCTCACTTTTACTTCAAAGTTACAACAAAATGATAAGACTATACTGTATCGTTCATGCCAGTTTCTGTATTTGTATCCTTCTTTGTATGATCTGTCTTTTTATTTATGCCATCTTTCCATGTTCCTTCTGAAGCATAAAACAGAGTGATTCTGGTCTTTGTCTGCTGGCATTCCTCTATATATAACATGCATTTTAAAAGGTTTTGAATACTTCCAACTAGGAAGTCTGAGGAAAGCAGTTTATCACTTATTCTCATGTTTGTGTTAGTACACATGTTTGCAGGCAGTATGTGTGCATGCAATCACTCATTGTGCCATTTATTTAATGACAAAGTAGTAATATGCAAATAATGGCACCGGAAGGGCAGCAAACATCTTCACCACTGATTTTTCATCAGTGCAGTGATGCAGAGCAACAGTGAGTGCGGTCAGGTCAAGGACAATCATCACCTGCATTTGCAGACACAAACAAGTCAAGTGGCAGTTACATGTGAGCAACACAGGATGTTAATGCCCTCATGTGTTTAAATGTCATCATCGTTACCATTGTGGTCATGCAGATGTAAAGATTATACAGACTTGCAGTGAGTCATGTGAATAAAAATATCAGAGGGTGTTAGCAACGCCTTTAACCCCAACTGCTCCAGTTGAGCTGCCCAGCTGCCAATGGTTGAGACTGGTTCCAGTAACTTTACAGTTTTGGTCTTGACTTGACCTTTCTATTTATATTGTGATCTGTTTTCTGCCTGAGTCATTATGTTAATCACATCTGTTAATCAAGCTGGCGTAGAGATACTTTGGCAAAGCTTATTTTGATCACTGCTACAGTAATCTGCTTGCCTATTGACAATAACAAATCTGTTTCTCCCATGATGATTCATTAAAGGCTTTAGTAATCATGCAATCATTTGAAAAGGATAACTCTTATCTTACCTTTGAAAAGGATAACACTTATCTTACCTCAACTGCACTTTGCAAGAAAACGTTTTTTAACATAATGAATTTCTGATAGTGATGATATATGTTTTATATGGAGAGTTTAGTGTTTGATTTGTGTTCAAAAAAGAAATAGAGTGATTTGTACCAATCTTATAGAGTCTTTCCTCTGAAAAAGTTGCTGAGAAAGTCTGTCCTCTGATATGTTTCTATTGTGATGTTATGAATAATCCCTCTTTCGAGCTCCTGTTACTGTAATGACGTGGTGAAGCTCACAGTTTGAGCCCTGTAGTAATGTCTCCATCTTTCGGTTGTACCAGGTACAGTCCTGGTCTAGACCAGATGTTGGTGTGACCCTGAAGGTCAGCTGGTCAGGAAGCTAGCTTGTAGCGGCTAATATCAGTAGCCTGTGTAGCATTCAGCTCAGCTACAGTAACAGGCTGCTACAGGCTTTACAATGAAGTTAGTCCCGCCTAGCTCATTAACATACAGAGACAATAATGCAGAAACAAATGGAATACAGACAGAAATATAGATTTCTGGAAATTAATTAATTTAGACATTTATTCATCTATTTTCTGATTAGCATTTAATAAAAAATCAAAAGTAGACTATGTATATATTGTACATGTGTGTGTGTATTGATCTATTTTCTGATTAGCATTTGATATATTAATTTATAATGCCATTTTTATTCATCGAATTCTGTGTTTGTTTCCGTTTTTATTTATTTGTTCGTGTATTTGTGTTTATGATTGATATCTGTACAATTAATTTTGCCTGTGTATTTAATTTTAAATAGTTTGCAACAATATTCATGACATATTTATTGATGAAGAAATGAATTGAAGCCATCCATAGCCCGACAGAGAGACTGAGAGGCAGAGGACAGTGAGATGTGTGTAAAGTGGAGTCAGTCTCCGCCTTGTTGTCACACAGTTGCATGCTGCTGCACAGATTAGCAGAACTGACTTTATCCTGAACTTCAACTGAAAACGGGATAATGGGAAAATTTACCGATGAAAAATATGTTAACTTGCATTTGAGGTTTTCACAGATCAACAGACGTGTTGATCAGGTGTTGGTTCTATTTTTAACTGATGCCTCAAGCTTTAACTATTGGGCCAGTGATGCAAAACATGACATAAAGTTAATGATAAAGTGAATCTCGGCTCGTTTCTTAACGTCTTCTTTTGCAAAGAGCTGCACTAACACGCTGGATTTAAAGGGTCAAACAATGACAGCGGATGTGAAAAAAGCGCTGCTACAGCAGACGGCTGCGCTGCCTCCGTTCAGACCCGCTGGTGAAGCGAGGTTTAAAGCGACAGTCCGCCGTATTTGGTCGTTTTTCTGGTGAGGATGGGCTTCTTAATGATTTTGTCTCTCTGCACTGCAAACAGTTGCAAGTGTAGTTTTCTTTTAAACAGCATCGGCTGTTACCATGGTAACCATGCTTCCTGTTGATTGGTTGGAACATTGTGTCCATTTTGACGTCATCAATCAAGGAATCTGCCTTGATTGAGACGTCACAAAGGACTGCTTTGAATTATGAATAGGAGCCCAAGAGATCGCCTATTGTTTCAGTACTCAGCATAGACATTGAACACAGAGAATACGTAACCAATATTGTTGACTGAAGTGACACACATCATCATTAGTAAGCACAAAGGAAGGAGAAATGACAAACGCAAACACAGCAAACTTAGACTCTTGTGTGCGGGCCTATGTCAAAGACTGGGAGATGAGCATCTACCAGGGCATAGAGCGCACCAAGGCGAGCCTCCTGCAGTGCGAGGCATGTGAAAAAGACGAGCTGAGAGCCAAAATGGTGACACTGCTCGAAGTCCTTGATCGGCTCCAGGGTAATCGAACGGTGAGCAGTGAGGATACGATCGACTTGAGGGGAGAAATGGCAGATCTCAAGTACAAGATAGAGCAGGTCAAAGCCAGGCATGACCGGGTTCTGGAAGTGAATCGTTTTGGAATTAAAGTAAACCACGACTTAAAAGTCCTGTATCAGCAGGCCCTCAATGTAAAGGTTTCAGAGAGGAAGACTGAAGACCACTGCTGTCAGGTGAAGGAGTCCCAGAGCTCTGCCTTAGCTTTGGCTCTGAAATCTGCCATTGAAATGGATCAGCGTCGCCAGCTGGAAGAGGAAAATATGCAGTCCATGAAGGAGCAGCAGACAAAGGAGGCGCTCCATGCTGCGAGAACATTCGTGGACGTCGGCGTCCAGACCGACAACGAAGGGGACAAATTGATTTGCCTCCAGATCGGTGAATTAGAGAGAATCGTGGCTGATGCGCTCACTGGATATTCTGAGAAGTGCCAGCCTCTGCTGGAGAGCCAGACGGCAGACATTGTCGAATTTGGGGATGCCGTGAAGGAGATCAGGGTGCCGCAAGTCCTGCAAAATAAAAAAAAGAAGACTACGAAGCGGCCCAGGTGGAGGAAATGGTTTCAGAGGTTGTTTTCATGCACTTCTGGACAAGGTATAGAGCAGTAATGGACTTTGGATTCCAAAGAACACCCAGCCGTTCGTGGAGGGGGGATCTCTCTTAGAATTGCCCTTCCCGAGGTTTCTTCCAGTTCTGGCTCGCTGGAAGAACACCCAGCCGTCCGTGGAGGGGGGATCTCTCTTAGAATTGCCCTTCCCGAGGTTTCTTCCAGTTCTGGCTCGCTGGAAGAACACCCAGCCGTCCGTGGAGGGGGGATCTCTCTTAGAATTGCCCTTCCTTCCTGCCCTTTCTTCCAGTTCTGGCTCGCTGGGAGTTTTTCCTCGTCTTCTTGGAGAGCTTGGGCTGGTGGGAAACCACTGTTGATGTGGGCCTGTCGTCAGAGGGTACATTAAACCTGCTATAAACAACTGCGGGTATAAAAAAAATAAAATTGAAAATTAAAATTTGGCAAAATAAAACATGAATTCAGAATAAAATCATTCCTCCTCGGTTTAATTCTTTTTGCATTCCAGTCGATAGTAACATGTTGCAAGTTGAAACGGTTGTACTAAATTTTAAGGTGCAAAGCACAAAAAAAGGGTTGTTGCTCTGCAGTTTTTCCGTTTGCAGAAGAAAACCACGTCAATGTCACCTGAAAAACACTGTGAGACATTTTATAGGGATCTCCCACTTTACATAATCGGCAAACTGTCAGGTCAAAAATCTCTGGGTTAAAAAATATTGCCAATAAAACATCTCTTTAATGTATAGTAATGTGTAGCGTCTGTGTGTGCGCGCCTCTCTTTTTCAAAACTATCCAAACTTTTTGTCGCACCACCTCCACCAGCAGCACAGTCAGCAGCAGTCAGTGCAGCTTCAAACTCAGCAGCTGGTTGAATGGAGTAATTGACAAGAAACGACTTAGAAATCCATCCATCCACCTTCAGTTCTGCACTAATCATTTTATGAAATTCCACTTTGTTTTCTTCTGAATCTTTTAAAAAGTATTTCCTTAAAGTTCAGTTAGTATGAATGTTGAGGAGAGGAACCCTAAGAGGAGCCGCACACAGTGTTTTTGAACAAAGAATATTGTTGATGTTTTTTGGGGGGCTGTGAAATGAAAAATGCACATTTTTCTGCTTGTATTCAGTCCATCCAGTCATCCAGTTTCTAATAATATCAGCATTGCCAACATTTGCAAAGCCTTTCATAAGACTGACTTGAAGCGGGATCCTCCAGATCCTCCAGTCTTAGTGTCTTTACCCTTAGCCAGCAGTTTCTTTTAGTGTATTTAGCAGCAGTATTTTTTAGCGTTTATAGTGTGTCTACTTTTACCAAAGTAAAGGAGTTGAGTAACTGTGGCAGATAGCAGGACAAGTTCTTAACTCCAAGTTTTATTCTGAAATGTACATTTTTGCCCAAATGCTCCATGTAAAATTTTGTACATAGATTGATCGGAGCTTTGTGGGCCCGGTCAGACCAGTCACTCGGTCCGGACCTGGACCGCGGTCCACCATTTGGTGATGCCTGATTTAGTCTAACGTTTGGAGACTGTAATGTGAAGTACCACAGGAATCTGAGAGAGCTGTATTTGTTTTCGCCAACAGATGGCGGCATTGGCCTGTGAAATATTCACTGACACAATGAGAGCATCAGTCTTTTCCTTTCCTGCTAAAAAAGTTTACCTTACAGTTGTGTTTTTCATACATTTACAGCATATAACAGTAAATGTTTATCATGTCCTCATCAAAGACGCTAGATATTAAATAATAGTACACATAACAAATGTCTTGTTTCAAGCAGCATCAGTTGCTGTGAGTGTGTGTGTTGGCAGGTATAAAAGCCTTCACACGAGCACGGGGCCAGTGGACCTGTGGATGTCGGTGTGAAAACGTATTAGAGGAAAAACACATACAGAATGGATGTGTGTGTGTGTGTGTGTGTGTGTGTGTGCGTGCGTGTGTGTGCGTGTGCGTGGGTGTGTGTGTGCGTCCTATAATCTCACCCAGGACTAACAGTGGAATCCTACAAGTCACAATGAGGTCTTTGTGCGGAGTGCAGAGCCAGCAGGTGAAAACTATGCTTCAGACCTCAGAGAGACCATGTGAGGGAGAGTTAGCACAGTGTGTGCCATCTTATCTGCATGTACGCGTGCAGGTGTGTGTTTCTGCTTATGCACAATATGGATGTCCTGTTGCACACATGCTTGAGATAAACCTTCGGGGATTAAGTGATTTTAAATGTTCATTTGGTTAGTTCACCTTAAATGAACCATAAATGTTTGGTTACAATGCAGAAACATCCACCACTGCAACCAAGCCAAAAAAAGAAAAAAATCTAAATTTCAATATCCAAAATTTAAAAAATGCTAAAGGCCAAATGTAGCAGCTTTGGTCACAGTTTCTATTCAAGTTTGCATTGTTCCATCATCACATACAAAAATGGATTCCGAGCAGGGCCCGGTCTGTGACAAAGATGCGTCTGTGTTATGCTGAAGCGGGCCAATGGGACGCAGCAGCCGTGCAGCCCCGGCATGAGAGCAGCACATTCAGACACAATGCTCTGCCATGAAGACACAAAACGAGCAGCTGCACTGACACTGGTAACACTACATATGAGGATTCTGTGTGTCGTGTTCGTACTTACGGTTTCGTTTAAAGGACCATCATGTGGACAGTATCAGAGGTTTCATGCATATTTTACCCAGTCTGTTTATTTTCTCGCACCCACGTTGATATGCTCTGCGACTACGAAGTGTGTTTGTTTACTCTTCGTGTTGTGTGCTTTTGAGAGAGGACTGTGTGCTCATAAAAGCATGTGCATGCAGCATGTGTTTGCATCACTGTATTTTTGCATTTGTGTGCGTGTGCACGTGCAGCATCACTGTGCACACACAGTCCCCTTTTGTTTGACTTGGCAACTGTCGCCTCCTGCTGTTCGCCTGTTAGTGTTACCCTCCACTGGGCTGAGTCTTGGACCTGCAGCACAGCAGGAATGACTAAGAAGGACATGACACATATTCTCTGAGGTGAGTTTCCACACACTTCTTGGCGCTGTCTGGCTCTGGCTGGGGGCCTGTGGGCAGGGATCGATGCCTGGCGGGGAGGTCAGGGGCCTGGACGTGGACCCATCCCTTGAGAGCGGGTGCACTGGTAAATTTCAACTAAGCAGAACCCAACTTGTTCCGAATAAACGGCGTGTGTTCCAGCCGCCATCATGCACAGAAAAACTTACCAAATGAGCTGTACGTCTGAAGTGCATGAAAAGGAAATCAGATTACAGTCAAGGAGAATAACTGATACTCTTTTCAAACTCGCCCTCTGGATGATGAGTAGGAATATTAGAGTGGGAAGTGAAAGCAAAACATGTAGTGAAGTAAAACAACCTGGACTTCATGGTCTTACAACAGAAATACTGCTTATTTACGGATTAAGCAACCCCCAATGTTGCCCTGGAACTGGCTCTGTGTTCAAAATTTGACTTTAGACCCAGGGGATCAGCAGCCCTTCAAACATCATTTTATTACCCTTTCACTTTGAGAAACACAATAAAACAGTTCACAAACATTCAAATAAAAGAAAACAAACCGGAGAAACTTTTGTCACCAGTGGATTTTTCTCTGTCACACTGACAAAAAGCCTCTTTAAAGACTCAGTTTGTGGTTTTAGCTGACTTTCCACTCTGCATGCCACCATGTAGAAGACTGTATGTTGTCATTGGCAATATCTGGGGTCCAGTCTTTTTGCTCAGAGCCTATCCAGTGACAACATGGTGACTGTCATCTCGGCAAGCCAATAATCTGGATCCCTTTAAAACCAATAAACAGCAGAAAATGAGTCCTTTGTGAGTTGCAGCACAGTTTCACAAACACTAGTTGCGCAAATTACAAACAATTTCTCAAAGAATGCATCACACTGATGCATTCGCGGGTGGTCCTTCATGCAGGACATTTTTCACTTTTCCTTCTGTATAATAGCCTTTTCCAAAGAAACCACATTCAATCATTTGTGACATTTTATCAGGACTACCTAAAAACCTCTCAAAAACACACTGTCAGAAACATTTAGCACAGACATGAGTTTGCACAGTGCTGTTAGGTATACCTTTCCACATTCACCACAAAAACCCCATCTGGAGGAGGGTGACAGTAAGCAGCTATTTCATTGTGGTCTACACCAGCAGAGGGACGCTTCTTGAAATCACAGACCCTCTCATCAAGCCACCAGTATGGCTTCCATCTGTGTCACATCACCAACTCCTAACTGCTCTGTGATGTAGGTGTTCCTGCTCTGAGGATGAAGAAATGAGTTGAAGCCATCCATAGCCCGACAGAGAGACTGAGAGGCAGAGGACAGTGAGATGTGTGTAAAGTGGAGTCAGTCTCCGCCTTGTTGTCACACAGTTGCATGCTGCTGCACAGATTAGCAGAACTGACTTTATCCTGAACTTCAACTGAAAACGGGATAATGGGAAAATTTACCGATGAAAAATATGTTAACTTGCATTTGAGGTTTTCACAGATCAACAGACGTGTTGATCAGGTGTTGGTTCTATTTTTAACTGATGCCTCAAGCTTTCACTATTGGGCCAGTGATGCAAAACATGACATAAAGTTAATGATAAAGTGAATCTCGGCTCGTTTCTTAACGTCTTCTTTTGCAAAGAGCTGCACTAACACGCTGGATTTAAAGGGTCAAACAATGACAGCGGATGTGAAAAAAGCGCTGCTACAGCAGACGGCTGCGCTGCCTCCGTTCAGACCCGCTGGTGAAGCGAGGTTTAAAGCGACAGTCCGCCGTATTTGGTCGTTTTTCTGGTGAGGATGGGCAGCTTAATGATTTTGTCTCTCTGCACTGCAAACAGTTGCTAGTGTAGTTTTCTTTTAAACAGCATCGGCTGTTACCATGGTAACCATGCTTCCTGTTGATTGGTTGGAACATTGTGTCCATTTTGACGTCATCAATCAAGGAATCTGCCTTGATTGAGACGTCACAAAGGACTGCTTTGAATTATGAATAGGAGCCCAAGAGATCGCCTATTGTTTCAGTACTCAGCATAGACATTGAACACAGAGAATACGTAACCAATATTGTTGACTGAAGTGACACACATCATCATTAGTAAGCACAAAGGAAGGAGAAATGACAAACGCAAACACAGCAAACTTAGACTCTTGTGTGCGGGCCTATGTCAAAGACTGGGAGATGAGCATCTACCAGGGCATAGAGCGCACCAAGGCGAGCCTCCTGCAGTGCGAGGCATGTGAAAGAGACGAGCTGAGAGCCAAAATGGTGACACTGCTCGAAGTCCTTGATCGGCTCCAGGGTAATCGAACGGTGAGCAGTGAGGATACGATCGACTTGAGGGGAGAAATGGCAGATCTCAAGTACAAGATAGAGCAGGTCAAAGCCAGGCATGACCGGGTTCTGGAAGTGAATCGTTTTGGAATTAAAGTAAACCACGACTTAAAAGTCCTGTATCAGCAGGCCCTCAATGTAAAGGTTTCAGAGAGGAAGACTGAAGACCACTGCTGTCAGGTGAAGGAGTCCCAGAGCTCTGCCTTAGCTTTGGCACTGAAATCTGCCATTGAAATGGATCAGCGTCGCCAGCTGGAAGAGGAAAATATGCAGTCCATGAAGGAGCAGCAGACAAAGGAGGCGCTCCATGCTGCGAGAACATTCGTGGACGTCGGCGTCCAGACCGACAACGAAGGGGACAAATTGATTTGCCTCCAGATCGGTGAATTAGAGAGAATCGTGGCTGATGCGCTCACTGGATATTCTGAGAAGTGCCAGCCTCTGCTGGAGAGCCAGACGGCAGACATTGTCGAATTTGGGGATGCCGTGAAGGAGATCAGGGTGCCGCAAGTCCTGCAAAATAAAAAAAAGAAGACTACGAAGCGGCCCAGGTGGAGGAAATGGTTTCAGAGGTTGTTTTCATGCACTTCTGGACAAGGTATAGAGCAGTAATGGACTTTGGATTCCAAAGAACACCCAGCCGTTCGTGGAGGGGGGATCTCTCTTAGAATTGCCCTTCCCGAGGTTTCTTCCAGTTCTGGCTCGCTGGAAGAACACCCAGCCGTCCGTGGAGGGGGGATCTCTCTTAGAATTGCCCTTCCCGAGGTTTCTTCCAGTTCTGGCTCGCTGGAAGAACACCCAGCCGTCCGTGGAGGGGGGATCTCTCTTAGAATTGCCCTTCCTTCCTGCCCTTTCTTCCAGTTCTGGCTCGCTGGGAGTTTTTCCTCGTCTTCTTGGAGAGCTTGGGCTGGTGGGAAACCACTGTTGATGTGGGCCTGTCGTCAGAGGGTACATTAAACCTGCTATAAACAACTGCGGGTATAAAAAAAATAAAATTGAAAATTAAAATTTGGCAAAATAAAACATGAATTCAGAATAAAATCATTCCTCCTCGGTTTAATTCTTTTTGCATTCCAGTCGATAGTAACATGTTGCAAGTTGAAACGGTTGTACTAAATTTTAAGGTGCAAAGCACAAAAAAAGGGTTGTTGCTCTGCAGTTTTTCCGTTTGCAGAAGAAAACCACGTCAATGTCAGCTGAAAAACACTGTGAGACATTTTATAGGGATCTCCCACTTTACATAATCGGCAAACTGTCAGGTCAAAAATCTCTGGGTTAAAAAATATTGCCAATAAAACATCTCTTTAATGTATAGTAATGTGTAGCGTCTGTGTGTGCGCGCCTCTCTTTTTCAAAACTATCCAAACTTTTTGTCGCACCACCTCCACCAGCAGCACAGTCAGCAGCAGTCAGTGCAGCTTCAAACTCAGCAGCTGGTTGAATGGAGTAATTGACAAGAAACGACTTAGAAATCCATCCATCCACCTTCAGTTCTGCACTAATCATTTTATGAAATTCCACTTTGTTTTCTTCTGAATCTTTTAAAAAGTATTTCCTTAAAGTTCAGTTAGTATGAATGTTGAGGAGAGGAACCCTAAGAGGAGCCGCACACAGTGTTTTTGAACAAAGAATATTGTTGATGTTTTTTGGGGGGCTGTGAAATGAAAAATGCACATTTTTCTGCTTGTATTCAGTCCATCCAGTCATCCAGTTTCTAATAATATCAGCATTGCCAACATTTGCAAAGCCTTTCATAAGACTGACTTGAAGCGGGATCCTCCAGATCCTCCAGTCTTAGTGTCTTTACCCTTAGCCAGCAGTTTCTTTTAGTGTATTTAGCAGCAGTATTTTTTAGCGTTTATAGTGTGTCTACTTTTACCAAAGTAAAGGAGTTGAGTAACTGTGGCAGATAGCAGGACAAGTTCTTAACTCCAAGTTTTATTCTGAAATGTACATTTTTGCCCAAATGCTCCATGTAAAATTTTGTACATAGATTGATCGGAGCTTTGTGGGCCCGGTCAGACCAGTCACTCGGTCCGGACCTGGACCGCGGTCCACCATTTGGTGATGCCTGATTTAGTCTAACGTTTGGAGACTGTAATGTGAAGTACCACAGGAATCTGAGAGAGCTGTATTTGTTTTCGCCAACAGATGGCGGCATTGGCCTGTGAAATATTCACTGACACAATGAGAGCATCAGTCTTTTCCTTTCCTGCTAAAAAAGTTTACCTTACAGTTGTGTTTTTCATACATTTACAGCATATAACAGTAAATGTTTATCATGTCCTCATCAAAGACGCTAGATATTAAATAATAGTACACATAACAAATGTCTTGTTTCAAGCAGCATCAGTTGCTGTGAGTGTGTGTGTTGGCAGGTATAAAAGCCTTCACACGAGCACGGGGCCAGTGGACCTGTGGATGTCGGTGTGAAAACGTATTAGAGGAAAAACACATACAGAATGGATGTGTGTGTGTGTGTGTGTGTGTGTGTGTGCGTGCGTGTGTGTGCGTGTGCGTGGGTGTGTGTGTGCGTCCTATAATCTCACCCAGGACTAACAGTGGAATCCTACAAGTCACAATGAGGTCTTTGTGCGGAGTGCAGAGCCAGCAGGTGAAAACTATGCTTCAGACCTCAGAGAGACCATGTGAGGGAGAGTTAGCACAGTGTGTGCCATCTTATCTGCATGTACGCGTGCAGGTGTGTGTTTCTGCTTATGCACAATATGGATGTCCTGTTGCACACATGCTTGAGATAAACCTTCGGGGATTAAGTGATTTTAAATGTTCATTTGGTTAGTTCACCTTAAATGAACCATAAATGTTTGGTTACAATGCAGAAACATCCACCACTGCAACCAAGCCAAAAAAAGAAAAAAATCTAAATTTCAATATCCAAAATTTAAAAAATGCTAAAGGCCAAATGTAGCAGCTTTGGTCACAGTTTCTATTCAAGTTTGCATTGTTCCATCATCACATACAAAAATGGATTCCGAGCAGGGCCCGGTCTGTGACAAAGATGCGTCTGTGTTATGCTGAAGCGGGCCAATGGGACGCAGCAGCCGTGCAGCCCCGGCATGAGAGCAGCACATTCAGACACAATGCTCTGCCATGAAGACACAAAACGAGCAGCTGCACTGACACTGGTAACACTACATATGAGGATTCTGTGTGTCGTGTTCGTACTTACGGTTTCGTTTAAAGGACCATCATGTGGACAGTATCAGAGGTTTCATGCATATTTTACCCAGTCTGTTTATTTTCTCGCACCCACGTTGATATGCTCTGCGACTACGAAGTGTGTTTGTTTACTCTTCGTGTTGTGTGCTTTTGAGAGAGGACTGTGTGCTCATAAAAGCATGTGCATGCAGCATGTGTTTGCATCACTGTATTTTTGCATTTGTGTGCGTGTGCACGTGCAGCATCACTGTGCACACACAGTCCCCTTTTGTTTGACTTGGCAACTGTCGCCTCCTGCTGTTCGCCTGTTAGTGTTACCCTCCACTGGGCTGAGTCTTGGACCTGCAGCACAGCAGGAATGACTAAGAAGGACATGACACATATTCTCTGAGGTGAGTTTCCACACACTTCTTGGCGCTGTCTGGCTCTGGCTGGGGGCCTGTGGGCAGGGATCGATGCCTGGCGGGGAGGTCAGGGGCCTGGACGTGGACCCATCCCTTGAGAGCGGGTGCACTGGTAAATTTCAACTAAGCAGAACCCAACTTGTTCCGAATAAACGGCGTGTGTTCCAGCCGCCATCATGCACAGAAAAACTTACCAAATGAGCTGTACGTCTGAAGTGCATGAAAAGGAAATCAGATTACAGTCAAGGAGAATAACTGATACTCTTTTCAAACTCGCCCTCTGGATGATGAGTAGGAATATTAGAGTGGGAAGTGAAAGCAAAACATGTAGTGAAGTAAAACAACCTGGACTTCATGGTCTTACAACAGAAATACTGCTTATTTACGGATTAAGCAACCCCCAATGTTGCCCTGGAACTGGCTCTGTGTTCAAAATTTGACTTTAGACCCAGGGGATCAGCAGCCCTTCAAACATCATTTTATTACCCTTTCACTTTGAGAAACACAATAAAACAGTTCACAAACATTCAAATAAAAGAAAACAAACCGGAGAAACTTTTGTCACCAGTGGATTTTTCTCTGTCACACTGACAAAAAGCCTCTTTAAAGACTCAGTTTGTGGTTTTAGCTGACTTTCCACTCTGCATGCCACCATGTAGAAGACTGTATGTTGTCATTGGCAATATCTGGGGTCCAGTCTTTTTGCTCAGAGCCTATCCAGTGACAACATGGTGACTGTCATCTCGGCAAGCCAATAATCTGGATCCCTTTAAAACCAATAAACAGCAGAAAATGAGTCCTTTGTGAGTTGCAGCACAGTTTCACAAACACTAGTTGCGCAAATTACAAACAATTTCTCAAAGAATGCATCACACTGATGCATTCGCGGGTGGTCCTTCATGCAGGACATTTTTCACTTTTCCTTCTGTATAATAGCCTTTTCCAAAGAAACCACATTCAATCATTTGTGACATTTTATCAGGACTACCTAAAAACCTCTCAAAAACACACTGTCAGAAACATTTAGCACAGACATGAGTTTGCACAGTGCTGTTAGGTATACCTTTCCACATTCACCACAAAAACCCCATCTGGAGGAGGGTGACAGTAAGCAGCTATTTCATTGTGGTCTACACCAGCAGAGGGACGCTTCTTGAAATCACAGACCCTCTCATCAAGCCACCAGTATGGCTTCCATCTGTGTCACATCACCAACTCCTAACTGCTCTGTGATGTAGGTGTTCCTGCTCTGAGGATGAAGAAATGAGTTGAAGCCATCCATAGCCCGACAGAGAGACTGAGAGGCAGAGGACAGTGAGATGTGTGTAAAGTGGAGTCAGTCTCCGCCTTGTTGTCACACAGTTGCATGCTGCTGCACAGATTAGCAGAACTGACTTTATCCTGAACTTCAACTGAAAACGGGATAATGGGAAAATTTACCGATGAAAAATATGTTAACTTGCATTTGAGGTTTTCACAGATCAACAGACGTGTTGATCAGGTGTTGGTTCTATTTTTAACTGATGCCTCAAGCTTTAACTATTGGGCCAGTGATGCAAAACATGACATAAAGTTAATGATAAAGTGAATCTCGGCTCGTTTCTTAACGTCTTCTTTTGCAAAGAGCTGCACTAACACGCTGGATTTAAAGGGTCAAACAATGACAGCGGATGTGAAAAAAGCGCTGCTACAGCAGACGGCTGCGCTGCCTCCGTTCAGACCCGCTGGTGAAGCGAGGTTTAAAGCGACAGTCCGCCGTATTTGGTCGTTTTTCTGGTGAGGATGGGCAGCTTAATGATTTTGTCTCTCTGCACTGCAAACAGTTGCTAGTGTAGTTTTCTTTTAAACAGCATCGGCTGTTACCATGGTAACCATGCTTCCTGTTGATTGGTTGGAACATTGTGTCCATTTTGACGTCATCAATCAAGGAATCTGCCTTGATTGAGACGTCACAAAGGACTGCTTTGAATTATGAATAGGAGCCCAAGAGATCGCCTATTGTTTCAGTACTCAGCATAGACATTGAACACAGAGAATACGTAACCAATATTGTTGACTGAAGTGACACACATCATCATTAGTAAGCACAAAGGAAGGAGAAATGACAAACGCAAACACAGCAAACTTAGACTCTTGTGTGCGGGCCTATGTCAAAGACTGGGAGATGAGCATCTACCAGGGCATAGAGCGCACCAAGGCGAGCCTCCTGCAGTGCGAGGCATGTGAAAGAGACGAGCTGAGAGCCAAAATGGTGACACTGCTCGAAGTCCTTGATCGGCTCCAGGGTAATCGAACGGTGAGCAGTGAGGATACGATCGACTTGAGGGGAGAAATGGCAGATCTCAAGTACAAGATAGAGCAGGTCAAAGCCAGGCATGACCGGGTTCTGGAAGTGAATCGTTTTGGAATTAAAGTAAACCACGACTTAAAAGTCCTGTATCAGCAGGCCCTCAATGTAAAGGTTTCAGAGAGGAAGACTGAAGACCACTGCTGTCAGGTGAAGGAGTCCCAGAGCTCTGCCTTAGCTTTGGCACTGAAATCTGCCATTGAAATGGATCAGCGTCGCCAGCTGGAAGAGGAAAATATGCAGTCCATGAAGGAGCAGCAGACAAAGGAGGCGCTCCATGCTGCGAGAACATTCGTGGACGTCGGCGTCCAGACCGACAACGAAGGGGACAAATTGATTTGCCTCCAGATCGGTGAATTAGAGAGAATCGTGGCTGATGCGCTCACTGGATATTCTGAGAAGTGCCAGCCTCTGCTGGAGAGCCAGACGGCAGACATTGTCGAATTTGGGGATGCCGTGAAGGAGATCAGGGTGCCGCAAGTCCTGCAAAATAAAAAAAAGAAGACTACGAAGCGGCCCAGGTGGAGGAAATGGTTTCAGAGGTTGTTTTCATGCACTTCTGGACAAGGTATAGAGCAGTAATGGACTTTGGATTCCAAAGAACACCCAGCCGTTCGTGGAGGGGGGATCTCTCTTAGAATTGCCCTTCCCGAGGTTTCTTCCAGTTCTGGCTCGCTGGAAGAACACCCAGCCGTCCGTGGAGGGGGGATCTCTCTTAGAATTGCCCTTCCCGAGGTTTCTTCCAGTTCTGGCTCGCTGGAAGAACACCCAGCCGTCCGTGGAGGGGGGATCTCTCTTAGAATTGCCCTTCCTTCCTGCCCTTTCTTCCAGTTCTGGCTCGCTGGGAGTTTTTCCTCGTCTTCTTGGAGAGCTTGGGCTGGTGGGAAACCACTGTTGATGTGGGCCTGTCGTCAGAGGGTACATTAAACCTGCTATAAACAACTGCGGGTATAAAAAAAATAAAATTGAAAATTAAAATTTGGCAAAATAAAACATGAATTCAGAATAAAATCATTCCTCCTCGGTTTAATTCTTTTTGCATTCCAGTCGATAGTAACATGTTGCAAGTTGAAACGGTTGTACTAAATTTTAAGGTGCAAAGCACAAAAAAAGGGTTGTTGCTCTGCAGTTTTTCCGTTTGCAGAAGAAAACCACGTCAATGTCAGCTGAAAAACACTGTGAGACATTTTATAGGGATCTCCCACTTTACATAATCGGCAAACTGTCAGGTCAAAAATCTCTGGGTTAAAAAATATTGCCAATAAAACATCTCTTTAATGTATAGTAATGTGTAGCGTCTGTGTGTGCGCGCCTCTCTTTTTCAAAACTATCCAAACTTTTTGTCGCACCACCTCCACCAGGACATTTTTCACTTTTCCTTCTGTATAATAGCCTTTTCCAATGAAACCACATTCAATCATTTGTGACATTTTATCAGGACTACCTAAAAACCTCTCAAAAACACACTGTCAGAAACATTTAGCGCAGACATGAGTTTGCACAGTGCTGTTAGGTATACCTTTCCACACTCACCACAAAAACCCCATCTGGAGGAGGGTGACAGTAAGCAGCTATTTCATTGTGGTCTATACCAGCAGAGGGACGCTTCTTGAAATCACAGACCCTCTCATCAAGCCACCAGTATGGCTTCCATCTGTGTCACATCACCAACTCCTAACTGCTCTGTGATGTAGGTGTTCCTGCTCTGAGGATGGTTTAACATCCCAGAATCCTGGTAAAATCTCCAGAACATCACCCACTCCACTGAGCCCACAGGAACCCCTTCTGAGATGAATATCACACTCACATAAAAGCCAACACAAAGCAGGATCACTACCGTGGCTGGCTACCGGGCCCAGTGGCTCGAATCTTGACGTGAGGCCGATAACCGGTCGAGTTTAGAGGACCATTCAACATCCTGGCTCTGGGAACTGTGGCGTTGTGGAAAGCTGCTGTGGAGGCACGTAGCTTAGTTTGGAGCAAATAACCTAAGCTACGCAAAGGGTCGTTTCATCAGGAGTTAGAGGTATGAGCTACGTTACATTAAAAGACAGAGTAGAAACTCAGAAATACGAGCCGTCTTGGCCACCTGAGATTAAAATGGAGAGAGGTCTACAGGAATTGGTCAAGTTGTAACTGTTCTTTGATGTCAGATGGTATTGGCCATGTGTACATGTACCTGTGGTTGGTACTAGCAGCCATTTTTTCACACGACAACAGAGGATACAGCTTCTTCTCCTTGATGAGGACTACGAAAGTTGAATATTTATTAGACATCATCATAATATGTGGCCAGAAACGCAACTCTAAATGAAAGCTATTGGTGCTTCGGTTTTGTCTGTTGCAAACAGGCGACAGTGCCAGTGTGGGGTTATTAGCTTGTTTCCCTGGCCACAAATGCCAAAAAACAAACAAAGAACTATTTAAGTGAGATTGTTTTGTAAACAGAATGACAATTAATTCCCAAATGCAAATGCTCTGATGAGAAGAGAAAAACCAGTGGATGTGATTCAGTGGCATTACTGGGCCAAACGTCCAGTCATACTTAAACTGCGTCCCTGCGTAGGCTAACTTTGTTTATTTAGCTTTAATCACCCGCTGTCTCATATTAAAGATAGTTAGCTTTATGACTTCCTTTGCGTCCCTTTCTGAAACTCAAACCTTGCAGTTTCCCAACCCCCTTCACTTCTCTACTCCCACGAAAATCTGCAGAGCCGACGTGCCAACTCACTATTTATTCTCCACTGTATGAACTGGAGTGCAAGTCTTGTCTGTGTAAATACAGGTGAAATGAGAGATCTGTCTCAAGGGTGGGAGGGGAGAATATAGATTAAATTTAACAGGACATGCCGTAGTTATTTTACTGTCTCTTTAACCTTAATCTTTATTCCAGAGGACTTGGCACGCATCTAAGCTTTCAAACACTGGCCAACGAATGTTGTTAATATAAGCACTAAATGTCAATTAACAACAAGGAAGCATATTATGTGGCTCCCGAGGAAATTTATCTTCTATGGCGGCCAGACTCTGAGATGGGAGACGACGTATTAGGGAGGATTGAATATGGAGTCTAAACACACTGTGCATGTAACAGCTCATTAAACAGTCACTAGCCACACACACACAGCACCTGTGTTTTTCACTGAATTATCAGTGTGCACTGGTGGTGATACCAACCTGTAGTGCAGGAAAAAAAAAAAAAAATCCTGTCCCCAAACAATGGTTTGCTTTGCACACTTATTTGACTCCAGCAGTGAGTCTTTTTTCAAAAATGTTTTTTTTTCCTCAAACCAAATTGGAAATGGTGAAATATGCAGCACACATGGCATTGTAATGAGTTGACTAAGACTTGTGTAACAGGGTTTTAGTGCACTAAACAGCTTGACTTACTCCGATTGCAAACGATTATGTCAGTACCTGGACTGGGTTGCACCAGCTATTTGCAAATCCATTAGTAAGCTTGTGAGTAAGATTCTTAACTGCAAGCTAGTTTCAAACTGTACTGTGATGTACCAGATTGGGTTGCACCATTAAAATGTAAGACATGTCTTAGTAAAAACTACAATAATGTGTTTTGGACAGATATGCTGTACATCTGTGGCGCTGTACAATCAAAAGCAACAGCACAAGGTGTGCGAACCTGATTCCAAAATCAGCTGGACATAAAACAAAACAGAGTGTGATCATTTGCTGATCCTTTCTGACATAAACTCAACTGAAAACAGCACAAAGTCAGTGTATATATTTTTTTGTCTCATCAATCTCATTGGTTTTTAAAATATCAGCTCATTCTGAATTTGATGCAGCAACACGTTTCAAACAAGTCGGGACAGGAGATACTAAAGACTGGGAAAGTTGTGGATCGCTCCAAAAACCCCTGTTTGGTTCATTGCACAGGTAAACAGGTTGATTGGTAACAGATGATTGGATCATGATTGGGTATGAAAGGAGCATCCTGGAAAGGCTCAGTGGTTCACAAGCAAGGATGGAGCGAGGTTTACCGCTTTGTGAATAAAAGATGTTACTACGTGGGCCCAGGAACACTTTTTAAAGCTGTTGTTGGTTATATAATTATAACCAGGCCAAGTTTGATCTTATGAGCTTGAATAACTGACAGCTGATCTCTGACTTGAATCACTACTAAGCAATGAGCTTTTCACCCTCACCGTCTCCATGTCGGAGATAAATGAGCATTCAGACCTACGCTGACCCTTGACCTCACAGCGAGGTGTTGCCTTTTCATTCTTTTCAGACAGCAAGTGTTCACATGAAGCGGGGAACCAAACACATATGGAGCCGACATTGTTCTCAGGGCAACCCGCTGCCGTCAATCTGATCATCTTCCTCCTCCCAGCAGTATCTCTCTATCCTCCATCCTGCCGTCCTCTGTTCCCTCTGTGAGGACCTCACAAACAGCCGGTTCTCTGAGCTGGAAGCCACCACCTCGACGGAACATACAGGACAAGCGCGACTTCAAAGGTCATAGTGGGCACTTCACTGGGTGTGCTTTTTCACCTGAGGAGCTTAGTGGCTGCAGCTATTTGGATGTGATGGGATTTTTTATTCAGCTCAAACCTTGGTTTGCAGCAACAATATTTAAGACTGCTCTAATCCTTATTTTAATGGAACAGTTGATACAGTGAGTACTGTGCACTGCGGGTGTGTGTCTTTCACAGCTCCCTGTGACCTTCACTTTGTCCTGCCGGCCAACTCGCATTCTCCTTCGCTCGTGGTCTGTTTGCATGGCAAAGGAACTCTTTCATTGGCTCAGCAGAGCGTAAAAGCACGTTTGACCTGCATTGAAAAGAGACGATGAGAAGTGAAGCAGGAGTACGAAATCAAATGAGTAAAAGCCAGGTGGATATACAGTATGTCAGCCTTCCGTCCGTACTTTTCTTGAAGGTGTGTGTATGCCTGTATGGTTTTCTTTGTGCTCACACACTCACATGTAGTGACCGTTTGCATTTGCATGTGTGTGATCCTAATCGGCCTCTCCTGCTCTCGTCTGTCCAGCGTGTTTGCTTTGCGCTGACATATGGTGCCGCGGCCGTTTATCTGCACCTTAACTAGACACACAGGCTGTTAGGAATGTGTGTGGGAGAGGACAGCCCTGAGCTAACAGACTCTTCTTCCACCGTCTCCTCTGTTTACTCGCTATTGTTCATAGCTTCTGTGCAGAGATGAAGAGAAGGGAATGATTTATGTGTGTAGTGACAACAACAAGTGTTTGGGTTGCAGTGGCGCCAATGCGCCTCTTTATCCTGCGGAATCGGCTGAGGCCCAGAGGCGCTGACTCTACAGCGGCGTTTATTTGTGGAAACTTTCACAAAATGCTAAACTGCAAATCAGTGGGAGCTTATTATTCACTGGCATGCTCAATTTCCGAGCATTAAAGCACAGGGAAAATTAAGGACGAGGTGATTTTACAGGCAAATGAGTTATTTTTCTCGTTTAAAAACAACACCCAGAAAGCCAGTGATTCCATGGGTAGAGACAGGCGTCGTTTCTAAATGAAGTCAAGTCGCCCACTAGCCGAGTCCTCCTCCTCCTTTCATCCCCCCTTCCCCTTTCCTCTGCTGCATCTGATATTGTTGATGTTGTTTTTCTTACTTTCTTCCTGAAAAATGAATAGTGGCTCTGTCACGTCAGGGAGCGCGGGGCTCTGGGTTGTCTCCTTCCTGTTGCCTGTCTTATCTCGCACACAGATCCCGGCCTGGCCTGCTGCGGCATCAGGCCTCGGCTCGCTCACCCCCTCTGTGCAGATAGGCAGAGTGGGGGTTCATATTCAGCTCCCTCAGCTCCCTGCAAAGGCAGGAAGTTCCTACCAGCTCCCTCCTCACCCAGACCACACTGGGACTCTGGGTATAGAGAGTTTGGTTAAGATACAAGGCGGGGAGGGATGGATGGGGGGTCGGTGCACGGGGCTTTTACTTGAGGCCCCACCATGAGGTCCTCATTTGTTCCCGGGGCCATTACTGTGACAGACTGTTTACGATCACCGACAGATTAGGTTTACTTAAGGATTTATGTTATTCCTTTAGCTGAAACATATAAACACTGCTGACACTTTTCCACCACCCTGCTGTTATAAATTAATATTGTCTGCCAGGGCTCTGGGGCTTATTTTAAACATGCTGAAAATGTGCGATTTTCTAAACTCTGTGCAGAAAAAAATCTGCTCTAATTCCTTCCCAAAGACGTGGAATGGATGGTCGGGCAGCTCTGATCTGTGGTGCTTCCAGTGGTGGCTTTGCCTCTCACTCACCCACTCTCTCCTCACTACAGAGAACTCAGCACTCCATTAGGACGTGGTACCTGAGTCAGGACAGGTCCACTGCCACTGGGTGGTGCAATATGAAAGGGAAGTTGCTCATATAATTCAATAACAGCAGACCTGTTCCCCTTGCACTCATGTGTCTATGTGCCTCTGTAGTATCTGCAAATGCGAACGAGAAATTTCCTCCTTTTTTTTTGTAAAACCTCCTACATGGTAACCCTTTACTTTAATCCTCACTGTTTATTATTAATAAGCTCTAAAGAAACACTTACCAAACATTTAAATGTATTAAACTGAAACTGAATATCTTTTCAGGAAGAAAAACTAAACTGAAATTAACAAACCTACTCTGGAAACTAAACTGAATTGAAAACAAAAATGAAAAACAAACAAAAAAAAAGAACAATTAAACATACAAAACTATAATAGCTCTGCAGCCTAACTGTAATTATATTCAATCATATATAATTATATACAAACCAATCCTGACAGTGAGTTTTAAAGTATTTATTAATTGTGATTCATAGCTTCGGTTTAAATACTGTTGATTAATGTTGAGTTTGAAAGTTTGAACTCTACCTTGAAAGTAGTAGGAATAGTTAACTCATAGTTAACTATTAAACTATTAATAGTTAAACATTATACATCGCATTACACACTGTCACCACTGCCACAGTAGCTTGGAAGCTAATGTCACATAATGGGCAAATGTCGATGTTATCAAATGAACTTAGGTGAAGTCATCTTTTTTCATAGGTTCATCCATCCATTAATTTTGAGCTGCTTTGCAAGCCATTCTGAACTAAATTGCATTCTATGTGGTATTAAAAGTCTTAAAGTAACTTTGTGAATCCTGCAGAATACCTGAGTTAAGAGTCACAATGAGTTCAAATAAGAAACAAAAATCCAGGTCATGGAGAAGCCTTGAACTCATGGCTGACATTCACGAGCCTTCATCAGGGTGTTATGACACAACAACGCTGATTAAAATCTCCCTATTGGAATTTCCTAAAGCTCTGCACATGTCTCTGTCCTCCTGCCCATCCCGTGCAGTGCTGTCCCTGTCCTGTGCCTCTGCCTGAGGGAAACCACAGCTCTTTAGATCTCTTTAATTACATGTCTGAGCTTCAGTCACAGAAGAGCTGCACAGCAGGGAGACCGCTCAAGCCTTTCAATAATCAAAAGGGAAAATGGCATCGTGCTCCCTCCGCTGCTCCTACAGCAATGATAATAACTAAGAGAAAGGGTACTGTTTTTCCAGGCTTTGTTGCCGCTGAATAATAACTTTCCAAGAGGAAATGATAAACACATGAAGCAATTACGCTATATGACAAATTCAACTCAATTCCGAGTCCCTACTTTCAAGTTTTATGGTGCTGGATCAGTGTTGTCATTTTCAATTTGCAGTCGGGCTAGCATTAGAAGTGAATGTCGTGAGCTGACTCAGTGACAGCAGTGGGAGATAGTCACATTACTATTCTTATGGATTCATTCTGGTGCTCCTCCTCAGTTCTTTGAACTCACATCTTTCATTTTTCATAGCTGCAGTCTGAACCACACGACATGAAGGCCTAAATTCATTAGCAAGCCGGCCTCTGATCCATTCATTTCAAATGTGAAGGACCTCTGGCTGACCTCCGGCCCACCTGCATGTGAACATTTTTAATTAATACATTCCGTTTTTCCATAGGTCTGTTTGTCCTGAAAGAAGGAGAGAGAGCAAAAAACACGCCATCCTGGGCGGGTTGGTATCCGGAGTAAGGTTTGGCATACGGCTCAGTGAAACCACAGATATTCCCCGGCCTTCCATCTCCTCTTCTCTCTCCTCACCAGCGTATCCCTCCTCCTTCAGGCTCTCACACACTCACACACTCCTGGTGGGTCTTCAGCTAATGCTGTGGCACATTCACCACTCTCATGTGCCAGGGTCACGACCTCCCTTGACAATGCTGTGCTCTGCCTTTTCTTTAGGCGCGAGGAGGGTCAGAACAGAGAAGACTGCCTTCCATTCACACTCTCTGGAGACATGCATGCGCACATGTGAGAACACACAGAGCTGTTTGTCTCGTTTAAACAACTGCAGTCTATGCGGAGGCTGTGCATGACCCCTGCATCCCAGCTAGATAGATTTATAGTGTGTTCTTTCCCAGGCAAAACCGTGAAGGTCTTCTTCCTGTCATTCATTCAGTCTCTCAACCAGATCCAGAAATATTTTATTGTAGTTTTGAGTGCCTGAATTAGTTTGCACACTGCCAGCATTAAATCTACTCAGAGCGCAAGGTTTCAATCATAGACTTCTGTCAGACGTCAAACTTAGACAATGAAACAACATGAAAAAAACATCCAATCAACAAGTACTCAAATCACAAACACCCGACGCAATTGCGTTATCAATAATTGATTAAATAATTCATAATTCCTAAGCAATAAATCTTATCGAATACATAAATACTCAATGGGCAGTGCGAAATAGATCACATATATCAACAACTATAAAAGGTTTGCAGGGAAGAAAGATGAACTTTTATCCAAACTGGAAACATTCTTCATAACCTTGAAGGAACAATGAATCATACAGAGAGTTATACTTTTCATAAACCTATTTATGAAGGAGCAAGACCAATAGAATCATTTATTACACAGCAAAGCAGACCAATATTTCAATATACTACTAGTGAGGGAAATTGATAAAAATCATTTAAAACAAGTGCTTTTAAAAAATCTGAAATACATATCACAGCATTAAAATATACAGTATGTGAGTGTTGGATGTTGAAAGCGAAGGTGAAAAAGACTAAGCTACAGCCACGCTAGCCTCAGTTCTGCTGAGCGTCTGTCCAATGCCTTGCCGCCAGCTTCAGGTTAAGCTTGTACACCTGACACTTCATCTCTCTTTAAAGCACAAAAATCAACTCCACAGAGGTGCTAGAGGAGCCAGGGGATCACCAAAGACAGTCAGATAAATCATGGGGACCATGCATGTCTGTACCAAATTCCGTTGGATAGTTGTTGAGCTATTTCAGTGTGGAGCAAAGTGGTGCAGAACCTGACTGACCGACTGACTTTGCCATCCTTAGAGTCATGCCGTGTCATTTGTTTCGCATGCAAACCTTACTTGTTTAACAAATTTTCATCATTTTATGAATCAATAAATGACTACAGATAGCTGTCGGTTGCTGTGTTTTCTATGAACCACAGACCACCACTGCCACATGTGTTAACCAGCCCAGAGTTAACCATCTCAGGGGGTATGTTTTTGTCACTGGTATGTTGAACACATCCTGGGCACGGGACCCAACACACAACCTCTATTGTGCATGCTTAACCCGCACACAGCCAACCTTTACAGCTGGACAGGGTGTCCAGGGTGTGGGGGGTCAGGTCAGAGACAGACACAGTGGTCCTCATTGAGATATTGTGATAAAAATCAGCCTAAAGGCCTTGACGTGGGGGAAAACACAGAATTAATGTTGCTTTTTATCTGCATGGCTACAGGCGGAAATGACCGCCTTGTGTATAACATTATTCAACCACTGTCAATTCCAATAACAGAGCGGAGGTTTCTTTCATAAAGGCTGGTTTATGCATCTCACAGAGGAAGCAGGGGAGAAAGAGGGGCAGGAGACAAGAAAAGGGGCCAGATTCATGAGTGGTGGGGATACACAGAAACAAGCCAAGCTGCCCCTTGTGAGGAAACAGAAAGAGGGAAGGTACTAAAAACATGGCAATCAGGAACTCAACTGACTCACATCCTGAAGGCCAGGCCATTGTGCCGTGAATACAGAGCGGAGGATATATGTATTCTGGGATGCCTCAGTTCCGGTGATCTCCAGTTGGTGGGTTGAGGACAGTAAATGTAGCTTATTTTAGTTTACAGCTCTGAACAGGAGTCCAACCAAAACACACGCCAGAGACAAGGGGACCATCCTACCCCATCCCAGAGTCCCAGCGCTTCCTGTTTTCTTTCAACCAAGGGGCACCAGAGCTCCAAATGTATGTGTGCATGTCTGTGTGTGATTTGAGGAGGATGTTTGGCTTGGTAATGGTTTTTATTAACACTGAGAGGAAACAAGCTTCAATGGCTCTTAGGAAACATGTTTAGACCCAACGAGTGGGCTGCTATTTGAAGATAAAGTCTCTTTGTTTGTAAGACATCGTGGACACATTACTGAGACTGTTAGTAACAACGCTGCTGATTCAGCAACGTGAAGGAAAGGATGTTTAAAGCGCTGAGGTAAGGCGATTGCACAAGAACAGACCCCTTAAAGGATGGGATCAGTATAGGACAGAGCCACATAGTGTTAGCATAGCGGTGGGCTTGCCTGTTTAAAAACAGACGTACACAACTGCTTTAAAGTGACTCAGGTTAGACCTTCAGACCCTGAACAGCCAAAGAGTCTATTACAGTAAAAAGCAACTGAAACTGCCTACATGAGCGCACAGGTTTGTATACGGCATAGGAGTGTGTGCTTCCTTTTGCATTGTTGTGCAGCTTTGTGTGTCTGTTGACATATGCAGAAAAACAAATAATAAGTATATGGAAATATTTTCTAGGAGAAAGGGCAAAATATGCCGACATTGCCTTCTCCACTTTAAGAGGATGGATGAGTTGAATCACCATCAGAGTGGTCCATTTAATTGAGCCTCCACAGACTGCGACTTTTCTCCTTTTAATAGAACTGAAATATGGGCTTTCCAAGAGAAACTAGAAGACGTCCAGCGCATCGTGTCATGTGGCATGTGGCGACCGTAGCACTTTACACATTTGGAAATAAGTAGTCACTGTGCAGTAGCCAAGATGTGCTGATCAGAGAAGAAATGCTGATTTTACTGACAAACCTATCAAGATACCGCTGCTGTGCGGTGTTTTGGCGTGATAAAGATGATCAAGTTTCAGTGTTGCTTGAGGGTTTTTCCAGCAATGGTTAGTGGTTGTGGTGGTGTTTGCTATTAGACCGGATTGGCTTGTTGAAATGATCTGTCCAACTCCTGGATCTTTAGCTCATCAGCTCTCAGTTTGGTTTGATATGCTGGCTGCCTTTCTAGCTGACATGGGATAAAACATGCTGGAAGCTCCCTGGGCCAGGACCTCCAGTTGCTGCGTGCTGACAGCTGATAAATTCATGCTCTTGTAATTGGTTGACCTGTTTGCACATAAAACAGTTGAAAAAGACAAGATTTATGCCGGTTGAAACACTGAGCCTCCTGTTTGGTTATGGTGAGAAATACTGTGTCTGCCTGTGTGCGTGTGTGTGTGTGTGTGTGTGTGTGTGTGATAAAGCATGTTCACATGTGCAGATCAGGGTTGATTTTATGCTTCTTGAGGAGACTCATGTGTGACTGGCTGCTGATACATACATGGGCCACCCTCAGTTCTCAGCTGCTACACGTTGTGCAGATATTCTAGACCTGTTCTAACAACATCAGACCGAAAGAGTGGACTTGTGTTACACTGCACAGTAAGTTTTCCACATGCCAAAAACTGGAAGGAGATACTGTGTGCAGAGGATTCTGATGCTGTCTGTATTGGCTCAACATCACAAATCTGTCTTCAGAGAAGTTGTATTTTTCTTCCTTTTTCCCCTCGGCTCCTTTGTCTTGAAACAGCCCCAGAGCATACAGCATTAGTAGTATTTTATTTTTTTCTGGCTGTCGGCTTGGACTTTGGATAACTGTTTCACTTCAGCAAAGGTACAGAGAGAGAGAAAGATTACAGACACGTGTGGTCTGTCATTAGCAACAGGGACATCACAACAGGAATTACTGCATTGATCACAAAACAATGACCCCCATACTGATGCTGGTTTGTGAAGACACATGCAAAAACAGAACAGAAAAATGAAAATTACATGAGGACCACAACGCATAACAGAAAGCAAACTAGAAACAACACATTGGTTTGACACAGTGGACACAACTGGCCTGCAGTATCAGGATTTGTAATATGGGACAGAAATGCAGAAAAAACCCTGAAGCTTTAAGGATGTTATATAATGGAATTTTTCATGAACGCACCTGGAAAGATGTGCAATGATGTGCAATTATCATTGCAATAAACTGATGATGAAGTATTAGTTGATAATTTCTCAGTGGTTATATTTAGGCATGCAGCACTTGGTAAGTGTTGAGGAAAACTTCATTCAGCACTGACTTGAAGCATGATGACTTGATGTTTATACTTTACTGACATTTAACTGAAAGCCAGACTTTTCACGAACTTTAACCAAAGGGCTTTTGTGGAATCAGAGGATGCATACAGCTGCATGCTGCAACCATGACAGAAATGCATTTTATTTTCCTCTGTAGGATCTGATCTCGGCTCTCTGGTGTCAAAGTGCTGCACTCATTACCGTCGACCTGACCACCTCCCTATGACCTCACCTCACTCGACAACACTTTGCACGAACATCATGCACGCAGAGTTTTACATTTCCTATTTGGCAAAAAAAGAAATGAAAGGTTGCAGCGAGGGGAGAGATTTAAATCCACCTACCAGTCAGTACCAAGGCAGTAAATTTAATTCAGTTCAAAATATTTCTCAGGGAGTCAAACTATTATAAATTAATTAAACCGAATTAAACAATAATAACATTTTATAACTTTTAAAGCCACTGTAGTCAGTTTATAATAATATAATTAAATCACATGACAAACCACAAAACAAAATCATTTCTTAACTTCAGTTTCTCACTGAATACACTCTAATGCAGCATTTTCTACCGTGTCCTCCCACCCCCTTGAAATTGCACATCCTGATGATCTTTGACCCACGTACCCCTTCTCTCCCTCCTCCACCACCTTCAGTCTGCTGTGGGACTCTCGGGGGCCTCAGTCCTGCTGAGTGTGTCTGTCCACTGCCTCCAGAGGGGGTCCCAGTTTCAATATGGGCTTGTACAACTGACACTCCATCTCTCTCTTTATCCACCTCACACACAGACACACACACACACACACCTCCCTCTGAAAGTCATGCTCCTGAGTGAAGGAGTCAGCTGGGCTGATCTCAAAGGGGGAAAAGCGCCTTCCCAAGCAAGATGGTGGGGGTCTCCCCCATTTCTCTCCCAGCCCTCCCAGTCCTTTAATAAGGCCTTTCTCTAGGTGTCAGAAGGAGATGGGAGAGGGGCCCCTGAGAAGAGGTCAGGGTCACAAACAAAAGAAAGTTACACTGAACATTTGAACAGTTACTCTTAAACTGCCACTTTTGGGGAATAAGTTTTGTTCACGATGCGTCGTGTTTATCACAAACTGAAATCAGACTGAAAGTGTGACATGTTGAAGTGATGATGATTCTTTACACACATACACAGACCATTCCCCCAGGCCTCGAGCTCCTAGGAGTTGTGCTGTTTTATTAGTTGCAAGGCATCCATCACGTATGGGGAGCGGTGACCTTCTCAAATTCCTACCTGTGATTAAATACCAGAAAAGCCTTTCAGAATACCAGCTAATAGACAGTTTCAGCACACAAAGGTCAAGTTATTAACAAATAGAGAAGACAGAGATGAAACTGTCTCTCTGGAGTCTCTTTGGAGTGGGACAGGAGTTGCTGAGAAGGCGTTGTGATGTGGTTAATGGCAGCTATTAGTTTTACTGGCACGCAAAGAGCAGCATATTAAAAGTGATATGTGCTAATTCCCCAGACTCAGGGCCAGTTTAATTAAGAATACTGTTCAGGGAGGAAGTCACACTGGGGTGGAAAATAGGATTATAATACTAAAGAAGGGGGGAAAAAATGCAGTGTAGGCAAATGTCAAGGATTAGAGTAAAAAACACCGGCAGTGTTTTGGGGACATAACTTTCCCACACAGGCATGCACACACACCCAAAATGCTCACACACTTTTCCTTTTCCCAGTCTGTCGTAGGAGTTATTATTAAACGTTTTTCACAACCGCCGTGTTTCCACACAAAGGGCGGTTTGTCTGCGCCGTGTTTGCTCAGTTTATTAAAATAGATGCTGCACTAAAGTGATCAAACCCCTCCGTTCGCCCTCTAAATCTAAGTAGTCACTCTAAAAATATTTAATATGCACCATCAGCGCAAAACCAACAAGCCGCCTCTCAGCCTCCCTCTCTGCCTGCACTTTAAAACAACACACACAGACGCTGTGGAATGCGAGCATATCTCCCCAATAAATCCCGGCTTTTGATTCTTCTGCGATGCCTCTCGTCGAAAAAATGCCCTCTCTGCATGGAATGTCTCTCTGCGTTTGCCTCACTCGTACGCAACCAATATTACTTAAAAAAAAAAAAAAAACTGAATACAGACATTGTTGAGCAGACGGAGAGTGAGAGAGGGACCAATAATGTTGGTGTTGTGTTGGCCCAGACCTCCGTTTTACCATGTGAGGCTTTATCTTCTTCCCTCATCAGGCGAAGTCTGCTCTGGGTTATTATTGCTGACCTCTGGGTGCTTGAGCCAGAAAGCTTTTAACCCTTCTATAATTTCCAGATTGTGTACATCTTACTTTAACCATGTACACACACAGGTTTACCCTGGATCTAAGTTATGCTCATTACTTGCAAGGGACCCCACCACTTTTTGACACTGCAACTTTTCTTCTAAATGCTTTCCGCCAGTGTAAACACTACTGCAGAGTGATTAATCCCATGGTTTCCATATGACCAAAATAAAAGCCCACCGCTCAGCCCCTGTGTGGAGGAATAAGCGAAAACATCCGCGTTCTGCTCGACCCAAAAACAAACCCGACATTCATAATATCCACAAAATAAATGACCCGGTCCCTCTGAACTCTGGGGGAGCCGTGTACAGTGTAACATAATCTGCATTCAAAGTGTCAGACGCACAGGCCTTTGCTCTGTCCCTCAGCGGCGCCCTCCCGCTCCGCTCCAAAAAATGACACACACTCAGAGCAGCACTGTCATCCCCTTGTCCTGTTCTCACCCCCCAGCTCCAACCCTTCATCCCCCCCTCCCAACGCCGCCACCCCGCCTGTCCTTTCATCCGAAGAAAGTGCCCATTGTCTGCGCAGATTGTTGTAAAAGAGGGGTGTAGCTGTGCCCGGTTGGCGGGTGCTGAGTTTCCGTCTCGGAAGAGAGAACATCGCTGCCTTGTTGTGAGTTCAGGCGCTTTGGTTCATTACTCAAAGGATGCCCTATCAAAGTTATCTCTGAAAAGATTGTGTTGTAGAGAAAGGGAGTGCACTCATTTCGAGGACAGTGCAAGCAAAAAAATGAGAAAACAGATCTTTTCTACAGAGACTTTTCCAAGTGTGGCGTGTGCTGGAGCTACGCTGGTGTGTGCTGCTTCTAGGAGGAAGCTATGACGCAGATTTTATATATTTCACCACACTTACAGCAAGCAATAAAAATGGAAGCATTAAAACCTTATAAACCTTATGTGTAAGTTTAGCTTGTTTAAAAGCAATGGTTTGACATTTAATAACGCTTATTTACTTTCTTGTCTTGTCAAGTTAGAGAAGATTGATACAGTACTATTTTAACGGCTGTACAGTACAGATAAGACTGCAGCCAGCTGCTGGTTAGTTTATCAGCATTAAAACAGGGACAGGTAGCCTGGCTCCGTCCAAAGGCAACAAAATCGACCTAACTGCACCTCTAAACATCACTCATTTACACACTGTATCTCATTTATTTAGTGCATACAAAAACCACAGTGTAAAAGTGACAAGTTGTGCAAAGAAAGTAAAAGTCTGGCCTGTAAAACTGCAATTGGTGGTTTCCTGGTGGTAAGATGAGCTAACTAGCTGCTAGCATCATATTTATGGCGCAAATATGTATCAATGTGCTCATCTAACTCTGGTCAATATCGCTGGATTGTTCAGAGCTGGACAGATACATATCAGAGCGAGACGGTACACTTAGTGCTTGTTAGCATGTGGATACTGTTCCCGGCTGCTTGTTGCGTTTGCTGAGGCTGCTCACTGCTGCAGTGCCTGCACTGTTAATAATTGTTTGGTATATTAATATAATATATAATATATAAATATAAATGGTGAACATTAATGACTAAAACTCTAAAACACATAAAACTAAAAAAGTGTGATGTATTTAGAGGTCTGACCCAGCACATACTAAGTCGATATAACTTCCTGACACTATTCCAAGATACAAAAGTTGCGTCTCGCTGACACCCTGGGATTTGATTTGGAAACCCTTTTCTACAGAATATTAAGAGCACTTTTCTTACAAGAGTTGAAGAGTGTGAGCCTCACTTTTACTTTTCCCCCCTTTTTACTTTCCCTCTGGAAAATCCTCTTCAACAGGGCACACAAAGCCCGTCTTCACCGTGGAGGGGAAGGAAGCTGTGGGAGACTGGAATACCAAGGCTGTCCGCGTCAGAGATTCAGAATGGAAAGTCATTATAATCCCCACAGACTGGCATAATATTTACAGTGTGTTTGTGAACACACTGGTGCCCAGTCACTTACTGTAGGAAACACTGCCTGTAGCATCTTGGCCCAGAGCGGGATGGATCAAGTCCCATCAGAGTCCCACTGCGCCACGTGCTGTCAGATGATGTTGTCATGGTGACGACTGGCCAAGTTTCCATGACCCCAACGCCACCGCTACATCAACCCTCTCCACACCACCTCCAGGTGGCCTGTTAGCATGTCCCTATTCCAAGTAGCGCTCTGTGTTTTGATTTCTGTTCATGTCTTCTGAGTATAGTTCTGTCCTTGTCCCACAGCCTGGGATGCCATCGTTTCCCCTTTCCCTGCTGTGTATTTTCTTCCAGGTGGTCCCGGCCGGGAGAGGACCACTGCAGGGGAGGGATGAGTTTCTCTCTTTGAAGTTGAGAGCCTCTGAAAGGAGGCCCGACTCGGCCTGAGTGACAGAGCCCGCCTGCCTGGCAGACATCAAATAGACAGGTCGCCCAGTTCCTGCAGCGACGCTTCAAACCCTTTTCCCCTCACCCCCCTCCTCTCTCTGGACGTCTCAACCCACCCATCCACATCAAACTTGAACTTTTTTTTGTGAGCTTGTAATTAAAACCAGGCAGCCTGCAACAGAGGTGAGTTGTTTGGGCTACAGACGTGCTGCTGGGGTCAAAGGACATGTCGGGTTTGAATCCCCTTTTGTGGGAAGGGACCGGCCCCAGATGAACGGGGATACAGGCTCCATGCAGGATTTAAAGATGAGAGAAAGAGGAGGGTGTGGTTGGGGTGTTGAGCCAAATTCATGTTGTGCACAGCATTAAGTTTTAAGATATGAATCCAAGATCTGACATACTTGCATGTTTTTTGTGTCTGTTCCTGATGAACGCTGATGAACTGGTCTTTTGAAATCTACCAGTAAAGGTTTTGTGTGAGCTGAGTGGCACATACTTCAGTGTAACACTCATACAGAAGTGATGACTCATGTAAAAGCCTTAGAAAAACAACAATGTCGACATGGGAAGTTGCAGGGAACAATCAGCTAAACAGCACTCGTGTCACTGACTTTTCTGGATGGGAAAACTAACATTAGAGGAAAAAGAAAACACACTCATCCTCAAATTGAACCTTTTAGGAAATTTCATGAGGAGTTTCTTAGGGGGACTCCATGCTGCATGCTGCATCCTCATGTCCTTTAAGTACTAGTGGGTAAACATAACCAAACTGTCCTTGGGTCTTTGTTTGTTCGACTCGTTAAAACATGACGTTTATTAGCTTGGTGTTGGTTTTCATTGGGGCTTTTAGCTCCATTAGTCTCTTAAGTTGGCCCTTTATATGTCTGAGTCTGTTTATCTAACTATGTTGACTAGGGCGGACAGATGGAAGGGCAGGGAAAGGGGGAAGAAGATGAAACACAACATGCCAAAACTAGTCACTCAGCAGCCCATCGGCGACAAACCATCCAGTCTGAAATGTCAAAGTGAGCCTTTTGGCTGTGATCACACCCACCACTCTCATCAGCTCCAATCTCCACAAACACTGGCTGGTGATGTTCAGTAGTCCTCTAATTGGTAATTTGCCTAATGGATGTGAACTCAAGTGTCTCTAGTTATCGTGGCTGGGAGGGACAAAGAAAGTAGGAGGGTGGAGGTCACACTGGAGACTCCCTCAGGGGAATTTCTGCTCCATCTGAGCACTTTACAGGATTATTTAGGCTAACTTTCATCTAGGCTAGCAGCTCGCAGAGTGCTCTGACCTTCTGACCTCGCCTCTGTTCCCCTCTCTCTCTCTGGAAGGAAAATTCCAACATATGAAGTGTCTCTCCTAAACGCACTCTTATTAGTATCATTCTGGCTAAGCTCACCGCCAGGTTTGCCCTGCAGGCGAAAGACGGGGTGTCATTACTGGAGTAAGAACCCACAAGGTCAAGTTTGCACAATGGCCTTTTTCAGGGAGGTTAAGAGGAGTTTCTGCCAGGCTGGAGTAGTGTTTCTCTGTGGGGCATCACGGTTTATGATAGCAGGACACAGGTATCAATAATTATTCCTTTTCTGAGTTCAGAGAATTTGCAACACTGACTTCTCTACTTTTGTCACAACATTGAATGTTGCATTAACTTGTTAACATATGGATGTAATACTTTACATATATAAATGCATAAATGATGATACAATGAACTCCAAACATGCTAGTGTTGAAATTTTTTTTCCTGATGCCTATGGAGAGGCATAGTCACCTCATGATGTAGGTAAATGTTGGAGATTGGCATGCAGCCCCCTTCAGCCAAGTCTCCTCCCGCTTACATGCTTATGAGGGAATGTAATTGTATTTTGGCTGGGCCTTTCAGCATGTGTATCAGATACTGAAATGGAGTGGGAAGATGAAGGCTGGTGGGAGGGTCCTGGAGGGCTGAGCTGGAAGGAATACTGGAAACAGAATGGACAGGCTAGGGCCATCGTTGTTCAGGCGTAAGCATGCTTTAAATTAACTGGGGTATATGATGACCACATGTAGAGGCAAAAGTGTTTATATGTGCTCCAAGTTGCTTAAAAAGGAAGGTGTGGCAATAAGCCTTCTGTCATAGCCGTCTCATGCTGCTGCCTCCCTGATCTCTCTCCATGTCTTTGTTGCATCAGTGCATTGAATGGTATACATGGGGATAGTGCTGCACACTTTCATCTCCCCACAAACCTACTTCATTACAAACTCTTGATGATCTCCCAAAGTTTCCTAAAAATGTTTTCCTAGAATGACCAAGACATCTAGAATATTCCAATTTCATGAGTAATTATGAAAAACGTCTTCACTGACAGAGCAATCTCACCTCAAGGTGCATTTATCAGCTGGTATGAATCACGGCTCAGAGAAAATGACATTTTATACAGCTACAATTCTTGGACATCATCCAACAAATAAGACACACTATGATCAGAGGGTCCAAAACAGCTATCAAATGGACTTTGATTGGAGGTGAGATTGTTTTGATATTTCACTCAGTATGTGCAACCTGGTAGATTATAGAAATAATGTTTTTTCTACCGTTAGCTTGAGGAGGATTACAAGGGGGTTAATGAAAGGCTTATTGCACTCAGGTCAATGCTTGTTCATACTGGAAGTTATAATGGTAGTTTGAACCATCACACCAGTGGGAAAGTTGAAAAAGAGAAGACAGAGGAGTGTCTACATGAACCTGGGGAATGCATAGTTGCTATATTCAGCGTGCAGATTTTCTCTGATCAGTATCAAACCTGGATCTCGTGTTCAGCTGCCCGCCTCTTTTTTTTCCAAATACTCCACCCGTCATTGGGAAAGTAATAATTGTCCATATGTGTTGTCCATATTTCATGGTAAATGAAATAATGAGCGCGTAGTGAAAGAGAGAGGGCCCCTCTTGCCGGCACACAACTGGGAGTTGGAGTCAGGCTTGGCCCTGTTGCCGGGATACCAGGGTCACCCCCCGTGGGCGGCAGTGTTCATTGGCCAGTCTGTGGTTGGGAGAAAGACAAAAGGGGAGGTAGAGCACGAGTGCTGATCAAAGTTTAGCCAGTGCCCTGCTGCTCTCCAAATAAATCCCCCCACCGCTGGGCTCTCAGTGCCAGCCTTGTTTCAATAAGTCCCCCTTATTGTACACACAGCCAGGGGTCTTTGAGCTGAGCCATTCACTGTGAGCTTCCCACAGGATTACATATCTAAATATATGATGTGAGAAGAGCCGCTGCTGCATGTGTGTGTGTGAGTGAGAGAGCGAGCATGTGTGTGTTTGTACATGTGTGAGAAGCGTTTAGTGATTCTGTTAAATTAACCAGAGCTGAAGAGGATCAGTATGTTGAAGGGTCCGCCTCACACCGGCTGCTCTCGCATTAGTGGGAATTGACCAGTGATCCTACTGTGCACCGACTGTGTGTAACTTCAGCCACAGTGTCAGAAAACTACAAATTTTTCACTGTAGGACAAAGCTGTCCAGCCTGTCTTTCCTTAATTTGAAGAACTCTTTTACGGGAATATTTCCAGTGCTTTGGTAAACACTGTTAGCAGTGTTAGCAGTAGTCAATATTACCGCCCTCAGTAGGTGACAAATTGTTGATACCACACCGTGCCTGGACGGGTGTGACTCGATGCAGTGGGTGGGGGTGTGCCTCTGGGGTTTCTAAATGGCCGACAACACTGTAGATACGGGTCCAGACTAATAGGCGGTTGGGGTTCCCACTGTCAAGCCTGATGGAAGCCAAACACTGCAGTGAGTAATTTCATAAATATAGTGGCAGGTGGGACTTGTTGGACATGCCTACTCTCTCCTTTACAAATGGTGGGTAATGTTCCTGACCTCCTCACCCCACCGGGGGCCTCGGCAGCTGGGGCGCCTCAACCTATGCAACCCATACCGTTTACTCCCTTGTGTGTGCACTATGTGTGTGTGTAGATGTGCATTTGTGCCTGTCTGTGTATATAAATTGCCACATGGCCACCTGAGTTTTCCTTTATCCCAGCCCATTTTTCAGCTCCACCACACACAGTCTCCCGTACGTGCAGCTGTACAGCTCCCTTTCATTCACGAGAAACCCCCAGCCTGATTGTGTTGCATTTGCACCATGGTGTAATTCCCTGTGTACCATGAGAAACAAATGAGCTTTGTTCAGTCAGTGCAGCCCCATCTTCACACAAGCTCTTTGTGGTGACACTCTGTCACCGTTGTGCCTCTGCAGTAGAGCGGATAAATCACACCACCACTTGGTATAAACATGTCAGCATTTAGGCTCGAGATGGGGTGAGGAGATCTAGGGCAACTACTAAGGTTTGTGCCACGCTGACCCAAGGGAGGTCATCAAAGACAGAATAACAAATCTGGCCCGAGTGTCTTAAATCAAACCTTACTAAGGAAGACAAGATGGATCTCCAAACTAGCGGTCTGAAGCTGCCATAATGGGAACATAAAGGTGACATAGGCAGAGACAGTGTGGAATGTGTCGTTGACCACCGGGAGACGAGATATGAGTCTGAGTGCTCTGCTGCTATCGTAACGTCATGTCTTAGAGGCGGCGAGCAGAGAGGAGAGGCAGGAGGTCAGGCGTCACGGTGATACGGCACGGGATACCGTCATGTCTGCAGCTGCTGTGTTTTAAGGAAGATGAGGAAAGATGAAAAGAAAGAGTGGTCAGGGAACAAAAGCGCCTTAGATTAAAAGGAGTCGTTCAGCCCTGACTCCAAAAAAGTTGGACATAAAACATAAATAAAACAGAATGTGATCAATTGCTGATCCTTTTTGACATATACTCAATTGAACACAGTGCAAAGACAATATATATTACGTCAACTTTTTGGAATCAGGGTTGCACTGAGAGAGACAAAGAGCAAACGAGACAAAAAGAAACAGCAAGCAGGCAACACAGACAAACAACAGACAGAGTGTATTCTCAGCACCCCACAGGCTGTGGCCGGATAGCGATGTGTAATAACATGTTACAGTAAACGGCTAATGCATGTCTCATGTGGAGAGGGACAGAGGGACAGAGTGTCTCCATATCCTAAGGCCACAGGGGTTGGCTCATTAAAGCAAAGGTCCCCCAGCGAAGACATTAGTGCTCTTTGATGAGGCCGTGGGCTCCACGTCAGCCACGGGCACTCAGATAAACTCCCAATCTCTGCCTGCTAAAAGCCTCTCTTGTCCGGTTCAGGGATCGCAGAGCTGCAGGGGAGGCTGAGGATGGCAGGGGTCCGGCTATGAGAGGGGAGAGGGCCTCAGGGGATTAAGCAGTGCAGATAGGGAGCCCTGCTCACCCTGCTACCCAGGGTTGTGGCGATCTAATGCTGAATGCACAGTGTGGTGCAGCGTGGTGGTCAAGAAACACAATGTCCAATGTTTTCAGCATTGGAGAAAACATTAAAATGCTTTGGCTAAGTAAAAGTAGCAACACCACAATGAAAAACACAAAGTATTTGCTCTTATTGTAAAACCCCCCCCACAAATGCCACTGTAAACTGCCGACTTGCCAGCATGCAGAGTTGGCTGACACACGTTGAGCTTTTCCCAACTTTTACATCCATGGTAAAAGATGTTGAAAAGTCCAGGAAAAACAATGTATGTACATGTGTTTGGGCTTCCTGTTTCTCCCTCCAACAACGATGTGAATAGACAAGGGCTTTCCTCTTCTCACAGCAGTTAGGGGTCCACGGGGACTGCTCTGGGAGAGTAGTATGTACAGCCAATGTTATGGTTTGGCTGAGCAATTCCAATTCCCCTCTTGGCTTCCTATTCGTTCTCAGTGGGAATAGTATTTAATGACTTTTCAAAATTCAGACATCATGAAATTCAATTAAAAAAGAAGGAAGAGTTTTATCACTGGGATTTTGTGAAAAAGAGAAGTGAGTGTGTGTCACTGTCAGCTTCTTATGGGATCCTGCATGAACACACACACACACACACACACACACACACAAACAAATAGCTACTAATAGCACTAAATAGCTGTCATTCAAAAAATAATAAAATAATAACACATTTTTCCTCTTACAAATAAAAAGTTCAGCTCATAAACAATAACAATCACCCTTGTTTAATTCAGTATACTGAGGGGTCCTGCAGCTGTATTCTTACTTGGGCTGGTATGACCACTAGGTTCTGGTGGCCATTGTTAGCTTGAGAGATATTGTTGTGTAGACAACAGAGTGAAGACATTTTTGGAAAGTGAGGACATTTTAGCCAGTCCTCACAACTTTAAAGGGCTGTTTGAGGGCGATTAGGGTTCGGGTAAGGTTTAGAGTTAGGCATTTAGCTGTGATGGTTAAGCTTAGGGTGAGGAGCAAGGGAATACATTATGCCATGAGTGTCCTCACAAGGATAGAAGTGTGTGTGAGTGAGAGAGTATGTGCATGCATGCTTTTGTGTGAGTGTGTCTCGAGGTGTGTCAGCTCATGTGCTTCCAGGTATGTCTCCTGTGTGTGTGCATCTACTTGTGACCCTAAAATTGCCATTGGCTTTGCATGGTCAGACACTCAGAGGTTCTCCTGCTGTTTGTTTGTCAGTATGTCCTGTCCGTCTCCACCAAGCTGTCTCCCAAGAACCTGCCGATGTGTCTGGAAAACACATAAACAGTCCCAGAGGTCAGAATCCCTGATGTCATAGTTGTTTCCTGCAGCTTGGAGAGCAGACAGAGGTCACGCCGGCCACTTTGGTCTTGTCATTTTGGATATGAAGGAATTGGTCATCTACGAGGTTACGAAGATAACAGGTCAGCCCGCCAAGAGCTCAGGTCATGGTTTAGAGGAGAAGATCTTAGCACGTACATGTGGAGCTGATTTTTGCTTTCTAACGAAGCAACAAAGAATTTGTTGACAAAACTCATCCAGCTCTGATAGCTATTTGTTTAACAAAATATGTTTAATACACGCTCCACTGCCTTCTACTGAAAGAGCTCCTAGCATGCATGTCATCATTTGACAGTTCACGAGCTGGCCAAATAAATCTGCTCCCCCTGAAATCATAAGGATACAAATGATCTTATTAGTGAAAGGATAATCACAACCAGACCCACAGTTTCTTCTGCAAACTCAAGGAGAGCTTCCTCATCCAACATGCAGTTCATCTCTCTGTCCTGACGGTGGCGGTCACGAGTGGATCCTGTATCAGAAAGCCCGTGAGAAAGGAAAGGGGGTTTCTCAGCCTCCATATCAGTTCTGGAGAAAGTGTACAAAATAGAGCGCCAGCAGCTTTGCAGTTTGATTTGACAGGCCAGACGTCTCGTTGGCCGACTGCTGTTGCTCATATCAGATTTTCTTTGGAGTGGCTGAGAGTGCGTATCAAAGTCTATTCCTGCTCTGTGTTCACTTAATTCAATTAAATAGCTTGCAATTACTTCATTTTCACATTCATGCAATGCAAACTGTTAAAGGCCCTTTCATCCCAGTTGATTCCGATCATGTTAACAGGAATGAAAAACAAGTTAGAGCATAATTCATCCAATCAGCATCAGGTCCATGATTCCAAGTTCCTGCCTGAGCCAGTAGGCTAACTGATCAAAGGAAGGCTAATCCTGACTTCGTGTGCAGTGTCGGGCAGTGTGAAACGGCCAGCACTCAGGGGGTTTATCAAGGAAGAGATGACCTCTGACCCTGAACTGACTTCAGGTCCTGAGACAGGAAAAGGTCAGGGGGTCGAAACAGAAACTCATTCACACCTCTCAGTGCCGCACCACAGGCGGAGGCGGTCTTCTGCGGGGTGTCTGTGAGCCTCCGGTAGCTAAACAGTCGCTGTGTGAGAAACCAGACAGAGTCCAGGCGGCGGCATCATAGCAGATATCAAGTTTGTGGGGAGTCTCGACGGTGAAGTATGTGCCTCAGAGAACTCGATCCACCTTGATGTGTTATCAAGCAATGCTAATATTTATTGTGATCACTGTGTAGCCAACAGAGCTTAAAAGAACTAATTAATTTAAAGTAGAGCTGTGACAGCAGGGAGACTACGAGAACTAGGTGTTGAGTGATTGTATGAAATAATTAAAAGAATAGGCATCGTCTCTTCCTGTACATAAATCTTCTGCAGTATACATAGTATGTACAGTGATGAGTTGGTTCACAGTTAATTTAATTTGATTAAATTTTTCTCATTTTGCATGCATTTTCTCCCCTGATAGAAGTAAATATTCAGTAAAAGTTACAGATGAATGTTTTCAAAGAAATCCTCGTGTAATTACAGGCCTGACTTCAAAAGCTACAAACACAGAGAGCTTTCTAATCCGACTCTTGTATATTTCAGGAACTCCCTCATGACAACAAGGTGAGTGAAGCGCATGCCCACACACCGCAACACATCGGCTCATAAAGAGGTGTATTATCAAGGCAGCACACTGCATGACTTTGAAAGGAAAGGGTAAAGGTATCAGTTGAAAAGTGCGATCAAACTTTGTCATCCAGCCAAGGCCTACGCTTCTTTGTGTGCTACAGTATCAAAGCAACATGATGTAGGATCATCAGAGAGCATCTGCTTTGATCTGTTGACGGCTCGGTGTCTGCACAGCTCAGCGGCTGACCTTTCATCTGGCCCAGAACCTGGGATTCACTCCGGCTTCAGTAATAAGATGATTAACAATAATAACCCCCCGAGACAATTGAGGGAGGAGGTGGGGGGGTGAGCGTCTGAGCGAAGAGGACTCTGAGCTGCTGGGTTTTCTGTTCCACGGTCTCGTTTTCTCCTCTCTCACTCTCACCATCGCCCCACTTAAAATTCTCTCTCTGCATTTCATCCAAACGTGACAGTTTGTGTGACACGATCTCCAAACATCATCCCCCCCAAACACAAGAGGACCTCACTGGCTGGTACGTGTCCTCCACAGGTCAGGATTGAGGCCCTGCTACTGCACTGAAATGTATGATTATATCGGACACATCCATCACTTAGATATTTCTTTCTGTCTAGATTAACGGATATGTTTTTGCAACCGATACAAGACTAAGAGCTCCAGCTTCAGGTAGTGGTGAGGATGGTACCTCAAACCTTTGTACTGATTAAAAGGAATAGTTTTTAATTAAACAAACTCCACCCACCAGCACCTGTAAAACTCACTAATTAAAATGCTCTTGACTGAAGCTCCAAGAACTACAGAAAAAGAGAAATATGCAATTTTAATCTCTGGGCTCTAGATGTGCTCTCTCTAAGATGCTTGCTTTAGCTTCATATTTACCATACAAACATGAAAGTGGTCTCAATCTTCTCACAAACCTCTGCAAGAAGCCATATAATGAAAAAGTGTTCCTTTAAGAAGGTGATGTGTGCCCTGCCGGAGAGCAGCGGCCATCCAGTGGTGAGTACTGCCAGCGTTAGCAACTGATAGTACTTCCAACGGCTTTCACATAAGAAAAAAACTGTTACTGAAGCCGTATGATGTTTTATTTACAGTGACATGGACCCGTACAATGTTACTGAAAGTACAGCGCTGATACTGACCCAGGAAATGAGGTAAATTCTATTCAGCCAGGAACATTTTAGTGAAAACAGCCATATTTCTGAAAACAAACTTAAAAAAAAAGTTCACAATGCTACCATTTGAGAAAAAAAACCCTCTAACTTGAAAAACCTTACTGTAATAGTGTAATAGCATGTGATGAAAGCTTATTCTCTGATTGTCATCTGTGAACAGCTCTAAGAAGTACAAACGTGTGGGACATCCCGTTTATTTTAGTCTGCTCTACAGTCCAAGGCTCAGATGGGGATCTAGATGGGCTGCAAACAGGAGCCGTGACAGGGGGAGTGTTTGCTTTTTTGGGACCCTGTGCAAACACATTAGGACAACATTAAAGCTAGCTTTGTTTTAAAGTAACAAAGAAAAGATGTGTGAAGTGTTTCCTCGACGTTGTGGATGTTGTTCATTAATAGCAGAGGACATGAGGAAGCAATAAATGCGGACAGCTAAAGCCTCAGCTGCTCTGGATGAGCGCGCCGGGTTGAAACTGGGCCAGCTCTCTTTCACCGTGTCACCTCTGCATGCGGACACACAGCAGCGCACTGCGGCCGGCTTATTACAGTCTGCGCGCCTGCATTTGTCTTCCATACTTATTTACTGCGAGGCTGTGAGGAATGAAAAGGGACCTTCATTTTGGATCTATGCTTGCTTGACCGCTCACCACAAGAAATGTGGGTAAATATATATCCATAAGAGCACCTACCCTTTAGTCTGCTGGCCCCGGGGACTTAATGAAATAGACGCTGGAGGCCCCCTCTACAATCAGCAGACTGAGGCTCAGGGCTCAAATTATAATCAGCCTCAGTTTACACTTTGTTTGTTGTGGGGCAATTAGGCCGTCCGAGCTCAGACAATGCGGTTATACTTTCCTGCAGCAAATGGCCTGCATCCTGTGCCTGAACACTGCCAAGAAAACCCTCAAATAACAACGGAGAGCAAGGGAGAGAGATGTGGCTTCTGTGGGTCTTGCCTAAGAACAGGCCTCAACCTGGCAGCGTGTTTGTCAGCAGAGAGAATCAGATATGGCCTCATTTCCCTGGAAACCACCTCCAGCCACCCTCTCCTCACACGGCTTCAGACTTTTTGATTTTTCCCCGTGCTGTTTTTTTTCTTCTTTGTGCTTCTTCTCTTTCACCCGATGCCTTGCTTGACTTCTACAAATTATTACTCTGCATTTTCCATTTTCCCAATCCCTCCCGGTTTCCCATTCGCAGATTACAACTAAAGGAAGAGGGGGCTCAGTGTAATGAGCTGTCAGATTAATGCAAAAATGAAATGAATGTCTTTTTTTCTTTCCTTCTGTCTGCACACATGGTGTCATCCTGGACTGGAATTTATGGGATGTTTGCTCTTCTAATCTTGTGAGTCTCATACGGAGCTGATTTACTATGATACAGCAACTTGGCGGAGGCTCAAGTCCCCTGATTGTATCTGGTACAACAAACAGCAGTGCGCAATATTTGTCAAAACATGTGGCCTTCACGCATTCTTCTCTCCTTTTTTTCCATGCCTTCGTCTTCATATCAACCCCACCACCACCACCACCACCACCTCTTCCCCCTCCATCCCTTCGTCTTCCTTGGATCCTCTGAGGATCAGAAGCGCGACACAAACTCGTGGTGACAGACAGAAACATTTTTATCAATGAGATCCCTCGGTCAGATGTCTGTGAGTGTAGATGAAAATACAAACTATAACAAATGTGTCTAATCCTGCTGTGGAATGTGATCGCATGTTCCTGAAGCCAACAGCCTCCGACAGAAAAAAAGACAAATCTAGATATATCGGTGTATCTCCAGAGACGCTGTCACGCTACGGTCGGGCTTGGCTTCTCCCCACGAACACAAAGGGATTAAACAAAGTCACTCGAATTCTTACAGGATTAAAACATGCGCCGGTATTTCAGTTGCGCTGGCTCCTTGGCAGACTATTTAAGCTACTGATTAAGTTATGTGAGGCCTTGTTGGACATGAAGGGTTTGTTTATGAGCTCAGCGTCTGCAGGAAGCAAATAGGATACGGCCACAGGCGCGGTGGAGACCCGAGTCACATGACTGCGAGACCAGAGACTTGTGATTTCATTTGGGCTTTAAGCTTTTGATTTGGAATGACTTACAGCCTCCCGGAGCCAAAATATTAGAAATGATCCTATTAGGAACTGAGCGGTGAATCCTCGTGCTCTCACATTCGTTGGAGTGTCTCAGTTTAACTTTTACGAGCGTAACAAAAGCAAACTCAAAAATAGGTTTGAAATTAGATTCAGATAATATGCTGTGAAGCCCAAAAACTAGTCACGTGAATGAAATACCCATTATCATTGACCTTGGACTTGTTGGACTTGACTTTGTACTTGACCTGGGACTTGTTGGCCTTGCCTTGGACTTTCTGGGCCGGACATTGGATTTGTTAAGTCTTGATGTGGTCTCGATTTGGACTCATCGTCAAGACATATTTAACTAATGTTGGAAGTGGCTTGATGAGACGCTACACCCCAATAAGGTGCCATCTTGGGTGTTCCCTGCTCCCTGAGGCTTGTGGTGGCTGAATGGGTGGGGACGGGCTGTGGGACACTTGCCACGGGACAGTGGGTCTTTACTTTTCCCCTTGTGCTCGTGTTAATCAGACCCACATGGAGAGAATTTGGGGCCACATTTTCTCATTTATACACACACACACATGGCATAAGGAATCACATACTGCACAGCCAGGCAACTGAAGGTCACATCACATATATATACTCCTATAAGGAAACAGACCATACCACTGTAATTGCACAGGGGTAGTTGTGGAAACTTATACATTTATAACCTGTACATCCAAACACCGTGGTTTTTTGATGAAAATGGCTGCCTCTGGAGAAAAGCAAGCACGCACTCTTCTGCTTAAAAAAAGTCTGTTTATACAATAACAAGAGGTGAAACAGGATACAGCACTGTGAGGCCACAGGTCCCCACTAGGAAGAAGGTTGATTTATTAGAGGGGCAAGTGACTTCAGGTTGTGGAAAATATCTTTTTTCTGCCTTGTTTGCTGGACAAAGAGTCACTGTGCCACGTGAAGTGTTTTTGCTGTTTCACAGTTATCCAATTCTCAATGTCCATTCATAAAAATTATTCTGTAGATCGCTGAGCTCATTCATTTTATTCATGAAGATGAATAGTCCTCCCTGGAAATCGTTCCACTCCTGTATGTGTGTGTGTGTGTGTGTGTGTGTGTGTGTGTTGATCACATGCTCGGACACATGACAAACATTCTCAGAAGAGGTCAAACTTACGCGATGGGTTCAGATAAGGATTTTCTGGGTTTTCCCTTTAAACTCTGCTCACACACACTTCAGTGTCAGATGTGAAACAGATATTTACATCATTTCACTCTCAAGTCACACACAACGGCGTAACTCGAGTACACTATCAATCCTCATTATCTCCGTCTGCGTAACAATAACAAGCTAACACCAGCATTCAACAGCTCTCAATATTCCCATGGTTGTGGTTCCTCCAGCATTTGGCATACCTCTCACCCTCTCCTCCAGCCCAGATCCCACAGTCTCATTACAGAGGCAGGGGCCAGGATCTCCCATTATCCCAGTCCCTACTTATTACCGAGCCCATTATTCCCACTGAGAAGACAAAGTGAGACGGGAAATGAAATAAACGCAGTGCAGCAGTCGAAAAATGAATGGCTTCTGATTGAGGCCACCACTTTTCATTGTTTATGGCGCCCGTCCACTTACTTGTCTTTTCCATCACTCTGATGCTGCGTCAGCGCTGAATGCACTAAGTCACGCAGTTTGTTCACCGCGGTCAGGCTGCCTTTATCGATGCAATCTGCATGAACGGAGACAGCATTACTGCCTTCAGGTTAGTCTGCTGCAAACAAAGGCAGCACATGAGCTAAAAGCACTCTTCCTCATCACATGCAGGATTTTGTCCCACTCTGAATTAAAATAATCAAGTTTGTTCTGGTTGAACTCTGAACAAACTAAATTTACTTTCTACAGGATTAGGAGAAGACGTTTTTGACATTACTGGATGCAAATGGGAAGATTTTTTTTTTTTTTTTTAAGAATCAGATTGTTGAGAACCATAAATAATGACATTCCTTCAAGTTAAGTGTTAAGTGCAGAGCAGCTGTTTTTCCTTATTGATGCAAAAAGCAAGGGATTTCTTTTGTGGTCTGGACAATATCTTGATATCAGATTTGTCATGACTCCAGCCAGCAGCCATAACTAACTGCCAAGTGACTTGGACAGCCAACAGATCAGACAGATTATCTTTGGTCTCTGAAGACAGAGGGGGAAGACTGCATGAACCTACATGAGACCTTTATTTCATAACATCTTACTGTCAGAGGTTTTACATCACAAGATTACCGAGCACCCAAGGGCTTTTCACAGCAGACTATCATAGAACAATGAAAGGCAGTAGAGTTTTGACAGGAGAAGCCTTACCTGCCACAGGTGGTGACACATACCATCAGCTTCCTGCAGACATCTTAAAGCAAACATGATGGTGATATATTTGCATCTTTATTTCACTCCCACGTCAAACACAGCACAGTAACTTGAGCACACTATCAATCCCCATTTCCTCTGTCCCTAGCTAACCCCAGCATTCAGCACCTCTCAATATCCCCATGGCATCTAAAGTGCTAAACTTCTAAAATGCTGCCTCATGTTGCACACTACACATTATAATTACACGCTCTGCGCGGCCAAAAAGGTACGATTTCCATGGCAGCCTTGTCTCCTAGAAATCAAGTTCATACACAACTAATTCAAAACAGCAAATACATTTTCAAGAAACTCTAATGCTGACCGAAATATGTTTTGTGTTAACATGATGAGGAAATGTTGTTAATTAATGTACCTGGCATGTCACAGTGCGTTGATAATGTACATATGTTTGCTGATGACGTATTTCATGTGATTTCTGCCAAAATAGGCTCGTAATGCACGATCATGCGTTGTGTTTCGGCACTGACAGCTTTTGATTAATGTTAGGGATAGATTATGGCCTATTTTCACAATAGGAAAAAGTCAGCAGCAATCACAACTTTTCTCAGACCTTAACCAAAATGCTTCTGTTGCCTAAATCTGGACCTGAACCCTGGATTCTGGTGTCACAGTCCTGTACCATACACCTCGACCACCTTCCTGCAACTCCAGCACAGTAAATTAAGATAAGAGATAAGATAAAACATTATTAATTCCCTGCCTGGGATATTCGGGTTTTACAGGCAACAAAATACAAAATAAAAGTTGACTATATAGATATGTACATTTTATACAAAAGAACTATAAAAAATATATTGCCATAAAAAATATACTACAAAAATTTTAAGAGAATTGCACATTGAATGAAATTGCACATGGTGGGTAAACTAAGTACTGTGATTGCTCTATTGCACAATAATAAATACATATGTGTCACACCAGAATAAAAATATATATACATAGGTTGAGTACTTAAAGAGAATGAAAATGTAATATTGCACAAGGTATTTTGTGTATGTTACAGCAGGATGAAGTAACCATAAATTACACATTAGTGCAGAAACAGTGTGAATATGGACCCAGTGCTTCACTAAGCAATGCTGGAGTTGAACACTGACAGCTGTTGGTATGAAGGACCTGCGGTGTTCCTTCTTACTCTTAGTGGAGAGTGCATAAAAAAATTCATTCATTCAAACTAACGTTGATTCTGAACATAATTTAGGTAGTAATTGCATTTATCAGCTCAAAGTAATTCTGTATTAGTTGTATAAAGGGTCATTTCCAAGAGACAAGGTTGTCCAGGGTCACACTGCACAGTTTGATCGACATGTCAAGGGTGCTCACACAAAACCTCATCATTTTTTTTTTTTATTGACAATTCCAATAAAGTTGTATTCAAACAAGATGGGTGCCTTTCAAAAGCAAGGACCAAAAAAGAGAAAGGAGCCGATACTTTATGAAATTCTGCTTTGAGCAGAAGGAAAGAAGTATATGGATGGCTGGAGGATATACAGACAGTACGGTCTGTCTGTTTGGGACCAAAGCTCAGTTTCAATTCTGTCGCAGTACAGTCTCAGTCAAGACAACAGTCAGCAAAAAAGGGGCACACTACATTTTAAAAGTACCATATGGGAAATCAAAGCACGGCACTGCTCAAACTTCATGACCAGCGGCCAAAAACTTCTCATGCTTGAAATTTCACATGCTTGAAATCATCCAACATCCAGATTTTCAGGCAATTAATTAGGCAATACCAATGTGGGGGCAAAATTGGGCTTTACTGTCCCATCAGACAGCCCTGTCACTTGGCACCTCCTCTGCAGAACGTCTGTTCCTTCTCACCTGCACATCTGTGCTACACACTGCATAGTCCTACACAGCAGCAATTATCCTGCGCAGCTCGAAAATCTTTTTTGTTAAGCAGTTGTTAATTTCTCAACAAACTGTGGGCATTTTGTTTTATTGCATCAGGATGTTGCCGGTGCCGCTGTGCCGGTTATGGCGGTTATACAAATGTACAGTGATGGCTGCTGTGACAGTACAGGTACTGTAAAATAGAGTTAGAATGCTTGTGATGGAAAAGACTTGGAGATTTTTCTGAATTAATATTAAGAGAGAGTTACAGTAGTGTGTATGTATCAGTGTGCAGCTAAATGTAGCTTGAATGTTTAGCTTCCATTAAAGGAGAAATGTGAGCATAATTAGATTTGAATTCTAATTTAGAATTAAAGAGCATTTAATCCAGAAGTAAATGGTTCATGATGCTTTTCTTGGATTGGCCCGCACAGCTTGAAAAAGTGCCTCTGATTGCCGGTAATGAGTTTGGGACACGCTTTCCAAAAATCTTCACACAAAATGTATCACATCACAGGCTAATGCAGTCGATGGCTCGCTGAGGTGATTATGCAAGAAAAATTGCTGGATAAACAACTGAACCTTGTAAACCGAATCCCATTTTCTAAAACTCCCTCACTTCCTCTAACCCCATCACTAATGAAAATATCCCCAGCCATCACCACCCTCTCTGCCCGCTGGAAACTCAATGACAGCATTACACTCTGCATTCCTGTCTGCTTAAGGTCTTGGCTCCTGTTTTCTGCTGGTAGAATATTGCTCCAAATGAGTCAGTGGGCACAGCTGCTCGAGTTTTGTTTAAGCCTCAAGCAACTGTTCTTTGCTCTGTAACCTGTAAAGATAAAGGGGGAATTTTCAGCATTATAGGAGCAAGTTGCAGTGATCAGCGTCAGTTGATGCCCGTTACTTTCCTCCGTCCTGGCACCACCTCCCGCCCCACTGTGCAAACTATAACGGCCTGGCCTTCTTGCCTTCCCTATAACTCTATTTACTTATGCGTCAAATTAACGTTCAGGCTCCACTGGTGGTCCCTATAGGTTAACCAATTAGCAAGGAAGTGCGCTGCTTTTACCTTTTACCGGGATCCAGTGTACCCTTGACAATATATCCAGTTGCCAGGGAAATGTGATATCCAAACAAACAGAGCAGGGCACTGTTGACTCAGGATATTGCTAATGTTTTACATTAGCCAACACAAGCCCTGGTCTGTCCTGGCTGAGGAGTACGCAGCAGCCTATCAACAGGAGAGTGATACACAGCCTGACAACTGCACAAGCTTTTAATAGTGCCCAGCATCACCCAGAGGAGACGCACACTTCCTGTCCCACACAGGGACTCTTATGGAATGAAATATTGTGGTATCCAGAGCATTTGTTATGGCATTAGGCATATGGCCTTATCATCAGACGGCACTCTGTTCTTCATGATAAAGTCCACCATCAGCCCCCCTGTCCTGTCTCCTCTGTGGTACCTCCTCTGTCTCTCCCTCTCTGTTATGCTAGTATCACACTTCATTCATAAGAACGAGAGAGAGTTCAAGAGAATTGAAGGATACTGGAACAAAGACGACGGCAAAACAGCACTGGTTTCACTGAACGTATGCATCATCAACTCTCGCAAAACATGCAACACGTGTAATGACTAACACTAATCCAGTTTTTTTTTTGTGTGTGTGTGTGTGTGTTTTTTGTTTGATCCTGGTCCCTCTTTATAGTTCATTAAAGAAAAGAGAAAATTCAGTACTTCCTGTGACAGCACTACTCTGTGCACTAGAATAGTAGGTTGCACACTGCACAGATAGATGCTAGTACTAGCAATTCTAGAATTTATTCAATGCAGCAGGCAATATAGAGTTGCCGTAGTTAGGTTAACAATAGCATCATGAACACATCAAGTTTATTGTAGCATGCTAATAATAGCCATTCTGATCATTCTATAACCATTCACTTTGTTAGGGAAATAACTACATTGTCATACGTGCACATTCATTTTCGTTTTATTGGTTGTGTTTTTGGGGACGTGATTTCCACATACAAATGTTTTCACGGTGATTATGAACCACCTTCGGATTGTTTAGAGGAGGAGCTTCCTCTTTAACGAATAGAAGGAGTTGGGTGGAAAACTGTTCGACACTCTTATCTCGAACTGTGAGCCACACACACCACCCCGACCCCTGACATGTACAAACAGGAATCAACTCTCAGCAGCGTGGACAGAGAGATCCTGGCACTTAATGTAGCATCAGTAAATCAAAACTTAAGAAAAGTGTCAGTCATCATGGGCAGTGTGGTACATGAACATGCTAAAAGAGCGTGTTTTTTGAACGTGATCATGCTTTTGTTGAACGGTGAACTGAACCATGTGTCCATTCGCCACTAATGATCACAGATTATTCACTTTAGACGTAGCTATTGTATTGATATATGAAGGTGAAAGATCACATTTTTATGCAAATTGCAGAAAGTCAGCCACACTGGCAACACATTTGAAAAGACAGATTGAGTTGAGGCATCCGACCAATAGAAAAATATCTGCAAGTGAATGATAAGCACAGGAAATCATCAGTGAAGGGTAAGACCATGAGCCAGCGGCCGCCAAGATCCTCCACCTAAGTCAAACTCACAGACTTTTGCAAAGGGCTGGTTACCCGGCAACAAGTAGTGGTGGTTGAGAAAGTATCCAGATCCTTTATTAAGTATTAATACCACACTGTGAAAATACTGCAATTAAAAGTCCTGCATCCAAAACCTTATTTAAGTAAAAGTATGTATTATTAGCTAAATGTACTTAAAGTATCAAAAGTAAAAGTACTTAATGTGTGGTAAGACTTTAATTTTAAGTTTTAAATTATTTTAATTTTAATTGTTTTATCTTCTTTTAATTTGACTGTTTTTGTACCGTTGGGTAGTTTAATCTAAAGCACAGATCATCATCTGCTTGCATTGTCGTTGTCCTGTGAGAACCATGCATCTCTAAAAAGTCAACTTTTCATGAGCTCAAAAAAAAAAACAGTCCTGTTTTTTAGCTCCGTCACAATGCATTTTCCAGCCAAGACAGTTTTTAAATAGTTTATTTAGTCAAAGACTAAGATCAGAGAGATCTCTCAGCCCTTTAGTTTATCAGAACAGTTAGAGATACATGGTTTTCACTGGACAGGAAGGTAATGACCAACTGTAATCTGAAAAGTAACTAGTAACTAAAGCTGTCAGACAAATGTAGTGGAGTAAAAAAATCTGTGTGAGCTGAACTTTGCGGTAACTCCTGCGAAGAGTGACAATAGCAGATGGTAGAAGACGTGAAAATTCACCTCATCAATCATCAGGTCTTGAGGCTTGAACGTGCTGTCAGCCTGCTAACCCTCGCCTCTGTAGTCATGACAACAGGCCACACGCAGCCGGTGTGTGACGGCAGACCGTACTGTGTCTGGATCCACACACACAAACTGCAAACTGATGCAAGAGAGGTATGCAGTCGTAATTAGGCTGCGTCCAGGCCGCAAAAATGCAGCTACAGTTCCTCATCAGTTTCAGTGAGACCACTGTGAAGGCACTGTGAGGAGGGGGGCTCAGGACAAAAAAACTGAACCAGGCTCAGCTTTTCCTGCAAAACAATGTGACACCGTCAAACGATGAGCCTGCATTTAAAACAAATATGTCTGAGCGTGCATTTTATTATGAATTCACAGTGTCACAGAGCTCAGACGTAGACTCTTAGTCTTGTCTCTGTGTTGGTACATATTAAAACTTATTTGCACTGAATCCAAGTGCCAGAAAGCAGCAGCCACACCAACAACCTGGGGGCTTTGGGCCCCTGAGAATATTTCCTTGAATTACGTCATCTGTTCTGGACCTTTACTGTCACGGCCGTGTGTCACATCACCTCCAACCTGAAGGATCCTTTCAACAGTCGTCTGAAATTTCAAATTTATTTGATCCAAAAGGACAAGACCTTTCATACTTCACAATAAAACCTCTGCATCATGCTCACTTGAGATTGGACCGTCATTTATTTTCAGTAAGAACGACACACAAAATGAATGCATCACCTTCAATGATCAACACTGTCGCGCAGAGTAGACGAGCACAGAGCTGAAGTCTGAATCTGTCCTGAGACAGTCGGTGGAACTGAACATGTACAGACCCATTTGTAGCTGTGAGACCTTATCTCCTGTTTGTTCAACCCCCCTCAAAAAAATGAAGAATGTTGTCTGTTTCAACTCTATTGCCCCATTTATTTCACTCGGAGAGAGACAGAAAGAGAAGGACTGAGTCAGCACTTGGACGCATTTAGAAACACGGGGAGTTTTTGGTTCAGGGAACGGTCTTGTTAGCCACGAGCTCTGGACCTCTTTGCCTCAGCGATCTCAAAGACGCTATCAGAGCGTCGTGTTTGCCTTGGCACGTACGCGGGCAACAAACACACGATGTGGAAAGCGCGGCGGCGAGTCACGCGCAGATGGCGGGCCGTGTCTTTCAGTGGCACAATCTCTTCGGTGCATCTCAGGACTGCTGTTATCCTTCACACCTGGTAGGTCAGCCAGTTAAAGTACGCACACATGTCAGCCAGCTCGGCGTTTCTGGCTGGATGAACATCTTTCAATTTAACAGAAGCTGTTTGTGTTTTCGGGGCAGATTTGCCCCTTTAAGAGTGTTTGCGAGGGAAAATAGGATGTGCTTTAACGATGCCCTTCTTTGTGAATAAACCCCATTTATGAGATCGGGAAATAGGCAATGGAAACTCAAACATGAAACAGAAGCGTTTCAGTAGTTGCTCCCTCACACACTCACACTCACAGTTACACACACATGCGTAAGCACTCACTTCACCACAAACAGTAAACACACATTGGATCGACTGCATGCAGCAGCAAAGACACACACACAAGAAACACACATGAAATTAAGTTAGTCACTTCGCCACAAACTCACACACACACACATACACACACACACTAACCAATACCATTAAAGAAGTGAAGCAGAGACAATGGTGCGAGTCTCCGGCCGGGTCGAGTGAGTGACTGACACACAGGGCTATAATTCTCTGCATTTCGGAGAGGCTTTCCAAGCCATGCTGACGTCTCTGAGACTAGAGCGAGACGAGTAATGGCCAGTGTTTACCACCACAAACTTCCCCATCACTATAGGACGCGCTCTATAAGTAGCACAGAGTAACTGAGCAGATTCCACAGGGACAAATGAGGAGAACTGGAAGCGAGAGAGCAAGATAGAGACAGAGAGAAAGACAGAGACAGAGAGAGAGGGGGCACTGTGTTAGAACAACTCCACTTACGCTGAGCTGATTTTTGTCCACCCTCCTCCTCCACCCCCCTCCACCCCAGCAGACACTGGTGCCAAACTGCCGGGCTGCGGTGGAAAGGGCGCATGTGGTGTATGTCTGCATGCCTGTGTGTGCGTATATGCATGTTTGTGTGTGCGGACTTGTATTACTCATGTTGTGGGGACATAAATCTGATGACACATTCAAATTTAGGGGACCTTACGGAGACAAAAGGCAAGTCCCTTCAATATATGTCATTAACTTTTAGGGTGAAGACTTGGTTTTAGGTTAAGGTTAAGGTAAGGGTGAGGCAAGTAGTGTTTATAGTTGCGGTTAGGGTAAGTCTTCCGAAAATGAATGTATGTCTATGTAATGTCCCCAGAACTGATGGAAACATGACTCTGTGTGTGTGTATGTGTGTGTGCGTGCATGTGTGTGTGACTGTGCATTGGGAGTGAAGACGCAGAGCCAGGGCATACCTCAGGGCTATTAGTTCAGTCCTCGTCAGCCTCAGCAGAACACAGCATTAATTGGACACAGTAGCTGCGAGATCACAGCGGCCCCAACCAATTTGTAAAATGAGTAAATTGCCTGTCTTGTCATTCCTGGGCTCGCCTTTGCAGTGGAAGCTGTGTTTATAAGGGTAAAGGGACGGGATAATGTCTAGCATATGAGCTGGAATCTGCCCTCGTAAGGGTGGGAAAGAGAAAAGCCCACAATTACAAACACTTCCGCATGCACAAGTATGCTATTATGGAGTTTTTAAAGCTCGAGCTCAGGGCCCATCCACTCTGCTGATACCATTTGCAGCAGTTTATTCATCAGAGGAACATTTTGATTCCTGGAGCTTCTCTAAACGTTTGCTTTCATTTAACTGCTACAGCTGCATATCATTGGTACTGATGGTGCTACGGTGTAATGCTTGGATCAGGTGGTGACACCAGCACAAAACCAGCACATGTGCTATCAGTGCCATGTGCTTAGGGTTTTCTCATGTGATTTCCTTTGTGCAGCGCATCACAAACACTTTATTCTGTTCCCATGGACTCGTTTCTGTGAGAACACCGGAGTGGCTGTAACACTGTTTGATGGAATTTGATGTTTCCTGTGTCCAAAAACCACAAAAGTGCTGAAATAGACCCAAGTGAGCACTGTACACGGTTATATAAACTATGTATACTTTAAAAATGTCTGGCTGCAGTGCTGAAATGACCCCACATTTCATTCTAAACAATGGCTGAAATAGAAAAGTGCTATCCACACTGAACTGAACTTTCCATCATAAAAAAAGCCCCAAAAACAAGCCTTTGTTTTCCATGGTTCCTGCCTGCGGTGAGCGTGGAGGCCCGGGCCGATGAAGATGAATGAGTCAGTGCATTGATAGCAACTGGCGTAGGAACACTGCAGCTCTCTTGAGCTCTGGAGCTCTTCTGTCCATCCGCCTGTACATCCGCGCTTCCTCCCCTTCCGTCCCACACGCGCTCATCAGGCATGCGGATGAGCGCGAGAGCCTCCCACAAATCCTCATTTCCCTACACAGAGGAGCTCTCTCTCCTCCCTCTCTCTCCCTTTCCTCCTCGGCGGACCGGCTGTGGTCATCAGTGGTGTGTGTGTTCCTGATTCTCCGCCTCTGTGGCCAGGAAGGCTTCTTGGAGCGCTGCCTGGACATTTGTGATTCATCAGTGTGTTTGGTTGTTGCCTTTGTTCTTAACGGCGCTGGTGGAGAGGGTCCAGTAAAACGCTGATGACGCACTGCTGTGCTCTGGGCGTTCGTCCCAAACCCGGCTACTAACCCCTCGATTCCACAATCCTCACCGCCGCCCCCAAAGCTTCACTGGACCTCTGCTGCCTCGTGGTCTCCTCGCATGCCACACCCTCCCACCCGCACAAACAAACAAACACTCAATACCACATATCCGCTAACAAAAACCCTCAATGGGGCCGAGTAACAGGAGGACCTATTTTATTTCACATTTCACAAGAATAAGTTACAGTCCCATTTCCCCTCAGCCGGATTAGTAAATCTCCCTTCTCATACCCTGGCGGCGCCTCCTCCCCTCCTCTCCTCCGTCATCACCACCTCTGGTTTTGTGTGATTTTCCTTCATTACCTCTTCAGTTAGTAAATAAAGCCTAGAGTAGCTGGAGTCCAAAAAGGCGCCTTGGGATCTGCCTATCTGCATGCATGCGTGCTCCCGTTGCAGTGAGCTCTGCAGCGGAGGGTCGTTCGGTCAGCATCAACACAGGCGTGCATGTGTGGCATATTCCACCATGTGTGGTTGCAGTGGAGCGCAGGGCAGCTGACTGAAGTGTAGCAGAGGGCCCCGTCGCCCATCAGTCATCATGAGTCTGCAGTCCAGCTCCAAGTGAGAGAATTAATGACGCAACAGAAAACAAAACAATGTCGGAAAACCACCTAGCTTGATATCTGTCGAGTCTGTGACTCACACAAAATAAGTTGCACACCACTGTAGAGTTTAACCACGCTGGGAGCGCTCCCCTCTCCTCACACAGGGTTAAAGGTCAAAATCAACAAAATAAAAGCTCCATAAAACTGTGACAGAAAAATAATTACAGAATATGTCCACAAATAAAACAGATGGATTTTTGGTCCATTACAATTGCAAACACACAATTTATTTATTGACTTTTTTGTACCTTTTTTCGACAGCAATCTCTGTCTCTGTCGCTCTTTTACTGCTTTTAGTTTCTGTTCCAGTTTCATACGCCATGCTAACTATACACAGCATGCACTACTAATTATTATAGTGCATTGTTGTTGCACACATTTTAGTACGAAAGAAATAGACACTGTTTTATACTCATAGGAAATGATATAATAAGTGCGCCTTTGGACATCAATCAGCCTGTGGCTTTACAACGCCACCGCTTATTTAAACTACACAAAAAGAAACAAAAATGTTTTTACGAAGATTTAAAACGTATTTTTTGTTTTCCAAGATCTTTCTGTAGCCGTCTCACCACCACACGTAATTTAATTCAATTTATTGCAGCTGTGAGCGCCTCCATTTCCTTTCTGCAATTCATTGTGGGACAACAGTATACATCAACAGTGCACTGAAAAACAAGTTTTTTGTTGTGCAGAGCTCATATTGTCAGTGTGAACAAATAAACTCAGAACCCCCTCAGGATTAGTCTGCAGTATGGCATCAGGACACAGAGTGTTAACTTTTCTGCTTTAGAAATGCTCACATGTGAGGACCATTGATCTCTCCTCCTAAACATACAGAATGCAACCATCAGTGTGTATATCAAACAGTTTGTGTTGATCATCAAAGCCTGATGATGACAGGAATGTACAAATGTGAGAGTCTCTCGAAGTGAATTAAACGCATATCAAAATCAACTTTCCGTTGACACACGAGGTTTGTGTGTATAAAAATAAGCGACAGGAGTGATGTGCTTGTCTGCTTTGTTTGAAATTTCTTTAACTAATCTTGACGGATAATGTTGTAATACAATAAATCCAGTCATAGTGAAAAATACCAAGAATTTCAATTTGTGGTGGTTTTTCTGTCACAGGAAATTAGGTTTTGAATTGACAAAACTTCTTTTTCCTTAATGGCTCTGAGGCACAGCTTGACTGAGGTTCCCTCTCTCTCTCTCTCTCTCTCTCTCTCTCTCTCATTCTCTCTACCTCTCTCTACCTCCATGTAGCTCTCTCTGTTTGAAGAAGGAAACTGGAGGACCTTGTGGATCATGTAACTCACTTCAAACCGATCTGGGTCAAGCTATGTGACAGGGAAATTGATTTTCCCTTGTTGTTATTCTTTCAGAATGGGTCCTACACTGAGCGTTACGTGGGTTGTGTGGCAGAACGCATGGACTTTTATGATTTTTTTCCCCCTCAAAAAATAAAAAAATCTTCCAATAACACGAGACGGCTCCGCTTCACGAGCTTTCAGTCTCATATTTGGATCTGGACTAATGATCAAACAGTATTTGGTGTCTAAGTGGGCTCAACATGATCCACTTCTACGCATTGTGGGAAAACATTTCACTCTAGACATATACCATGACTGGTCAGAAATTTATGAATGGAAAACGCTGGCTTTTTGTCAGATATGCACATTTTGTTGAATTTATGAAACCAGAAGAACCTCATAAAGGATTTTATTCCAGGCCATTGCATTTCATAAAGAATAGGATCTTTGTGAGTATTTATATCAGTAATCCAGAATAAAAATGAATACATTTCATATATGTCAACAGAAGGAACAGGATTTTTACTCCCTTCCATCATCTTTGATGGCTGACATGATGTGTGTGACTACAAACTCTGTAGTTGGTTGAAAACCCTCACTTTCCCCTTCTTCCTCTTTTCTGAGTTCTTCCTTTTCCTTCCTTTTGATTGTTTATGTCTCCTGATATTTTGCAGAAAAACTGAGGCTGAAGCTACACATTGCCGGCAAAAAGCAGGAGCTGCATTAGCCGTAATACAGCTGTAAATACAGTATTTTTTGTATTATAATTACAAATATATTCAACTGTCATTCATTCTAACATGACCCTGTATAAAAGAAAAACATGGGCAAGCAAAACAGAAGTTAGAGGCATGCTTTACTCTCCATATTTTCAATCTGCATGTTTCACTTATACATGAAAAAATGAGTTGAGAATGACTGAAACAGATACATTTAGCAACTCTAACGCTAGCTCAGCTAACTAAGCCAGGAGTTTCTGTCAAGATCAGGACAGAGCCGCTATGCTGCAAAAACCCAGCTCTAAAAAACAAGGAAAAAAGCAATAAAATGGGGGAAATGTTACTTTGAATATGAAAAAACAAAACAGGAAAACTTCACTTCACGAAGATTTTTAAAAACTAGTAAAAATTTCTAGTCTAGAAGACCCACAGTTATCTTAAAAGTTGTGCAGCTGGAATAAATATAAGTTCATTTGTTTGGATACAAAGAAATTCAGACAATTCTGGAAATTTCAACCATTCAGTTACTGAAGTTGGAATGTTTTATCAAAATAATCAAGGACAAAAAGCCTGAAACAAGTGAAATGTTCCAACACAAAAACTGCCTGATACAAACAAGCATATATTTCCTTGATTCAAGCAATTATATCTGACTTAGATTTCTTTCTTTCTTTCTTTTTTTTTTTTTTTTTTTTTACAAATAATGGCTGGCTGCACCATTGCACAGCTTAATTCTTTGCTTACACTCTTGCTCCTGTGTTTTTGTTTTTGGAAAGACGATAAAAAAGACACCACCCCTCTCTGTATAATGAACATCACCCATACTGCCACACCACACACACTACCTCAGCCCTGATGTTGGAATTGGCGAGCTATGATGGCACAGTCACTGCTTTAGGGAGGGGTTTGTGAGAAGTCAGTTGTCCCTGAACAAAAGTCAGACAACGCGATTTGAAGTCTATTGTAATCACTGTGTGCCTTTCTGTGTGAACGCCTCTTGTTCCAAAAAGCTCAAACATCCACAGTTCAAGCCCATTACACGCCATGTAGCACCGTGAGAAGCCTCAGGCAGGACCACGCTCATCCCCATCCCCGGCAAAGACACACCTTTGTCTCATAATTGAATGCGAGACAATAGGCAGGGTTATTATCTCAATTTTACTCTCCCCCCCAGACACACACACACACACACACACTGTCTCACTGCAAACTTCACAGAAGTCCCTTAGTCATAATTGTCCTGCCAATGGAGCGGGGAATTTTTCCCCTCTCTGTCTCACAAAGGCGTCCCGTCACTCAGGTCTACCACTTATCAAATCAAACACGGCACATAAAATGGGCGTCTTTGTCAGCGGGCTATGTGTGTGGGAGAGGACGGGAAGGCAGGGGAGACTAACAGAGGGTTATTCATGTCGCTGTAGGGTGAGGAGGTGTAGAGAGGGAAGGCTTTTCTACCACTACAGCAGACTAACTAACCATAATCACAACAAAAAGGCTGATTAACTGTACTTATGTGTCTGGTTTCTTTGCTCAGCGCTGTCAGGACTGTCACTGACAGTATCCACCTCTGACTAATACACTGCAGAAATCCATATTAACTCTGAGCTCTACCACATTCAGTGTTGTGTGTAAATGTGATTAAAAGCAGAAATTATAAATAAGGAAAACCCACGTAAAAAGAATGCTTTTACTTTGACAAAGATGCATTTTTAAAGGCTCAGTACTCTCTTTTTTTGTGTATAATTCCCCAATAAATTTGCTTAATCACCACTCGAACAGGAAACTGCATATCTTTCCATTTGGTGACTATAACTGTAGGACTTCTACTGTTGGGCTGACCAGAAAAATGAAAAGAAAGAACTCAAAAAAAGAAGGGGAAAGAGAGGCACCCACTGATGACCTTTCTGAACCGTACAATGTGGAAAAGCTCAACGAGAGGAAAAAAAGGCCAACATACTGTAAATCTAGTTTAAGGGGCCCCTCTCTCGTTCTGTTTCTATGTCTCTCGCTCTCTCTCTCTTACATGCAGGCCCCTGTCCTGGCAGCCTTGGAAAATGTCAGGCCGTGGACTGGCAGAGGATGAAGGGCTGTGGGCGTAGGAGGGGTGGGAGGAGGCTTGGGGGGGGGGCGTTGAGGCTGGGGCGGAAGAACAACGTTTCTGAGGTTTTCAGACACCATATTTGTCTAACATTTCTACCCATTTCGAACAAGTTCAGTCACAGTTCATGAAACAGAGCACCTCCATTTACCGGTCTCCTTTGACAAGCTGGTGCTTTATGCTCTGGGTTACAAGCACACCCGTACAGGCAGGCGGAGAGAGCGTGTATGCATACGATGAATTCACAAAACGCATCTTCCGCAGACTGTTTCAGCCGCTTAGAGATGTGAAAATCAGATCTCTTCAAGTGCTTTCTTAAAGCTGCACTTATCAGCATTTCTTATTTTGACAATGGATCAACTGACTGTAATGTGAAAGGCGTCGCCTCTTCAACCCAGCAGAACTCTACAGCTCCTCTTTTAGCTCGTTGTTCTGGTTTTGCAGCTCGTGAACATCACGCTCAGCAGCCTTGTTTTCAGCTGCATCAGCAGTAAGCAGCTGTTTTCACTGAAATATCTCTGATAAACCCACCATACAGCAGGAGACAGCAGACAGAACAGTTAGCAGCTACCCAATGGAGTATTAAGGAGCTAAAGAGGCAGATAGTTCTTTCAGAGCTTGATGGACACCAAAGCAGATCCTAAAGGAGAGTGCGTATTGAAGTTAATTTATCTAATGCTGATGTTGCTGTATGTCTGTTGAGTGTATAAATAGCCATATAAACTTCATAAAGTGATAATATGTTGTGTTTTCAGCTTGTTATACTGCCTTCAACTGGCCAAAATATCAGTTAATGCAGTTTCAACTTGTTTTCTCCTCATTATTTTCTCCTTTGTTATTTACAAATTCAACTAAAAAAAGATATTTTTTTTTATATCAGCATCTCATATACGTGCATGTGCTGTAACTGTATGTGTCACGTATGCCGCAATAAAGGCCAGTCCTGCAGAAATCCGAGCATTTCTCATCGTTATCGATACATTCCGATTTATGCCTTTAAGTAAAGCCCCTCCATTGCCAGAGACATCACGAGAGAGACAGAAAGAGCAGAGGTAGGTAAGAAGACACAGGGAGGAGAGGGAGAAGGGGGGCACTGCATGGGTTTATGACCAGGGCGGGCAAAGGGGAGCAGAGGTGGGCGGGGAAAGAGACATGGATCAGAGGCACTGACGCCTTCAGACAACAATGCACTGTTTCCCCTGTAATCCTGTGATTCATTGGGCTCAATGGAGGACACTTGATAGCAGATGATAATGAAACTTCAACCCCAGACAGCCTGGCTGCCAGGGGCTTTTCCTCACCAGGCCAACCGCTACTTAATGCACGCTGTCTGACCGGACTTTCATTTGCAATCACTAGCACAGGGTGGTTCTGCCCAGCTATGAGCTCATTCACTCATTTTTAAATCTACTGGTATCACCTCATTTCAGAAGTGAAGGTGTGTTCGACTCAGTGTGTGTAATGTATGCTGGCTGGTTGAGGCTGTTGCAAAAAAAAAAAAAAAAAAGTCAAGCCTATATGTACCAATATAACTCAGCAAACTGAGCTGAAAAGCAGATGCAAAGCAGCCAACCTGCACCTGTGAGACTGTGTCTGAAAAAAAGCAGTGGGCAAGCATGTATTGCAACATCACTGACGCAGGCAGAAATCCACGTTTCACGTTTGGCAGTACCAGTTTGGTAGGTTTTATGGCTGTCACTTTTTATTCGAAATTCAATCTACCTTTTGCATGTGACAAAAAAACAAGTATTTCATCAATAATCATCTGTCCAAATACAAAAGACAAACAGTCTGTGCCTTTTTCTGCAGGGGGTCGTTTGTTCATCTGACTCAGGTTAGGTTATTGTTTTCTTCGCTAGCAAGGAATCAATAGCAACAGCAAAACCATCCGAGATTTTGGATTTGACTCTTTATCATCATGGACAACGGTGAGGCTAAAGTTAGCACCTTACCTCTCTTGAAAACACTCCACGTACAAAGACTAGTATTACTCGATGCTCATTTTTTTAAATCTAAAAAACATGTTTATGCCATTTATGTACATCTACATGCAAATTCTATTACCGTCTCATTGTTTAAAGTTTTTAGGTGTTTGTAAGAGCCCAAAGTCTTCATCTGCTTGATTATAATCTGCCAGAAATTAGGTGATGTAGGATGGTAGTGCGACAAAGTCCACATAGGGTGAAGGTTGTGTTATGGATGAATGGTCAAACACGGGACATTCACCCAGGAGACCGGGGCTTGTGTCCAGTGTGAAACTAAATTATATATATTATTCATTATTATTTTCATTTTTTAGGATGTATAAGCTGCTGAATACACATAAACGTCAGCAGAATGGCCGAATAGGCCCGTTCATGAAACGTCATATTTCAGCATTGCAAGGAAGGATGTCAGGCTGGTGGTCAGGTGACGTCCTGGCTGGTGGTCAGGTGATGTCCTGGATGTTAACTTTCCTTCTGGAATTCTTTTTGAATCATGATCACAGGATTCAGTTTCATTCCCATGTAGGTGTTTTGCAGACATTTACATGTTCACAGTTGTTAACTTCAAATTTAACACTGGCTGTAATACTTTGTGAAAACCTGTGGTCGCCAACACATATATGGCAAACTGATTTATGCCATTTTCCTCCCTGCAGCTTTCATGCTTGGCCTTGCGTAAGCCCATAAAGTTGCTTTTACACAGAATAAATGTCAGCCAAATTATGGAAACAACAGCAGCCACAGGTAGTTAATACAATGAGAAAAGCTCACTGCTGTTTAGTCATCAGTTCTTTAACATCAGCGGGGGGAAAAGAGAGGAGCGCGGCGAGGGGCAGACTCCCCCCGGCGATGTGTGTGGCAGCATTAGTGCTGAGGGAGGCGTCCAAGTTTCGCTACATTCTGCACAAGGGAGACGTGAGGGTTTTGCCAGAGCCTTTTCACGGTGAGAGCGCGTTCCATTCCAATGAAAGTAATATGTTGTAGGGAAGGAGGGGGGGAGTGAGGAAATATAAATCCACTGTTGTTTTAGCTCCTTCAGGGAAAATCCATTGTTTTCCTCTGGTGCCTGGCTGATGGTGAAACTGACACACACACGATGAGTGCACACGCTCATGCGCGTAAGCACACATGCAAACAGAGACGCCAACATACAAACTCAAGTACAGACTATATATAGATACGGTATATGCACACACAAGTTTGTACAAGCCTGTTCTGAAATCTACATATTGTACATTCTCTGCAGCACACACTCAAATGCAAACATACACACGCTGGAGCTAAAGTGCAGCCGAGCTGAGTGTGGTGGGGTGATGAGGGGTTTGGCTGAAGCTTCACAGAGGCGCTGGTTAAATCTGGTTCAGTCCTGAAGCACAAACCCTCCTCGAAACGTCTCAGCAGCCTTGTCATCAGACTCCTCTCTCTGAACGCTACACTGTAATAAACCCTGCAGCGTCCCTCCCTTCCATCCAACGCGCCACCACCACTCCCAGTTCAACACACACTGATGGTGGCGCTGGTGGGAAGCCGGAGCGTGCGTTTGTGTGTGTGTGTGTGTGTGTGTGTGTGTGTATGTATGTGCGAATACACTCGAAGCCTCCACATCATCAGCCTTCCACACCCTATCCCAGACTCTCTGATGACGCCCTTCTCATATTCACATATATAAGAAAATATCTTAAGATAAAATTGGTTTTCATGCCTTCCACAATTCTAACAAAAGAATGACAATTACAGCCCATATTTCTGTTATCATCGCACTAACCTAGAATTATTTAGTTTAATTGATTTAAATGCATGCATAATTACATGCAGAGGAGAATGACCCTCGGACACACCCATAAATTTGACAGAGGACAGATATTGCATGTACACAATTTCAAGATGTGTTTAATGACGTGTTAAAGCTTCGTATTTCATGAAAAAAAAACATGCAAAGCAAAGCAAGTCATATTTCAGTGATCAGATTTTAAAGCGTGGCTGTCTGTCAAAGATACTCGCTCATAATGGAGGATTTTCTGCTACGAGAGCCGCAATTTCTGTCCAACTCCCAGCACAACACTGCTATAACAGGATTTGTCATTGAACACGCGCCCCCACATTTCGCAGTGAGAGCAGAGGGGGCCCCAGCACCGATGGTTAAAGAGGAAAAGGCTTTTCAACAATGTTACGCTTCCTGCAATCATCAGTGATTTAACAGATGCAAACGTCGTGGATGAGGTTAACAATAAGCCTTAAATTAAGGGGAGCTCCTGATGTGAGTTAGTGATGCCGACGGATTTTGCAGGCATGTAAAAATTGCTTAAACACAGTCTGACACGTCGAGCGCTGGCAGCCATTTTGGGTCACGGAGGATGCCTCGCTTCTCCGCGCTCGCCAATCTGCCCTGTGGCTTTTCCTGCAACTGCCTGGTGTGCTCTGATAGAGCCATGTCAGGGATGTTGGGTGACAGAGGTTAAAACCGCGGCATGTTTACCCGCTCTGGGGCCAAATCTTCTCTTCCTCTGGATAAGACTGGAGCAGGGAAGCCTGCCAGGAGCTGCGGCTCCTCCATACAGACTTCATTCCAGTCAGAACTGGAGACGAGACCACCAATTATTTTTATTCTGGGTGATTTGGGTTTCTTGGGGTTAGAATAGAGGAGGGGGGGCTGGTTGAATCGACTAAATATAAATTCATGAAAGTATGCATTCTGCATCACTACAGAGATCTTTCTTTGTTTCTTATTCGCTAACGCTCCTAAAGTCCTCTGGTTGTTTATTCTGTCTGTCTTACACCCTCAGCACTATAAGAATGAATCAGTTAAGTAAATCAGTAGTGTGCCTGCCATTTGACTCCCTAACTGCGTGTTCTCTTCCTTATCCCTGAGAGATGGTGAGATGTCTGTGCGGGGAGTGCGTTTTGCTGACTTCAGTTCTGTCCAGGGACAGACCAGGATGTCCCAGGGAGAGGCCAGAACAGCCTCAAGGCAAGGAGGGATAGACAGAAGAAGGAAGGGAGGACTGAGGGGTGAGGTGTGTTTACTGTTAGTTTTGCTGTTGGCCCGTCAGTAAACAGGAAAAGGGCCGTTCTGTCAGGCCAAAGCGTTCATTAAAGCCACAGTTCAGTCCCGTCCGGGACGGTCCAGGGGATTTCCTGCACTCGGTTAGCCAGAGACAATATTTCAGGAAGGGCGGGAAGGGACGAGTGTGGCACTGCCAGCTGTCCAGCACCACCACCACTAGAAGTGTCCCCGTCTGGTGCCGTCTCGGTGCCCAACCCCTCTCGCTCCCTGACCCAGACTGGGTGCCACGGCTGAGTTTCCACCAAAGATCTCTGGCCTCAAGCTGGCTCTTAAAACCTCATTCACTCATGTATAAATGCAGTTCAGAAAACATACCGTAGCGAGGAGTGAAGGTGCAAATGCTGACACACAAACGAATGAATGTGAAACATCTGAAGCGCCCACTGTGAAGAGACGTCTCTGTAGATGTAAATGAGCCTACATTCATGAATCCAGTCGGCACATGGTGCAGTGGCTGAGGTGGTGCTTTCATTTTTCCATACTTACTGGAAAGTGACAAGCTGGGGGCCTGTGGAGCAGAACATGGAGCTGATTGAATTATCAACATGAAAATACTTTAGTTTTTAGTTTAATGCAATTAGAAGGGTGGGATGGAAATTGAAAATGAAATATAACATGCTCTCAATATCACGATTGTTGTTGCCAAACTCGTCACTATGCTCGACGTCCAGTGCCAGCTTTTAAAAACATTCATGTTTCCTACAATCTCTGTGCATGGAAACTATGATACAGCTAGGAAATAATGTGGTCAAACCGAACTATGGTTAAGGTATTTTTAGGAGGAGTCAACTAAAACACTTGGTTAAAGATAGTGAAATCTTCATGGTTAAGAAGAAGGTGAATGGTATTTAAAGGTCTGTGACAGGACCCAAAGTCTGGTCTCCTGCATGAATACCAGACGTGTTTCTTGCCCTTCCAGCGTCCTGACCTCCCCACTTCCTGCCTCGCCATGAAAAGGACACACTGCTTCCTGCATTGGCACTGAGCATTGGTGCTGGACATCATCCTGAGGGACGCCGGAATGTCATCTCACACACAGCTGAAAAATCTCATGTTGTTTTAATGACGCCCAGTATTAAGGTGAGTACAGGTCAAAGCTACTTTATTGACTGATTTTCTCTCTTCAATCTGTCTGTCACAACAAAGGAAATGTTGATAAGAAGAAGCACACGTGAGCGTTAATGACTTTTCAGCTTCGACTTCAGGCTTTGTGCATGCACATAATTACGCCTGTTACGTCATGTTCGTGAGTTTGATGCGTGCAGAGATGCACACGTCTGAAGGTAGCAGCATCCTTATCAGGTTTGAGGGGTCTGCAGATAAAGGCTCTCGTGATGGAGGTGTTACTGAGCTTCTACAGACTGCCAGTAGCATCCTGCTTCCCCTTGTCTTCCCTCCACCTCCTCCTCCTCCTCCTCTTCGTGCTCCTTAATCAACCCTCTTCTGGCCAGCACTCCACGCTCTTTCTGCTCCTCTATCTCTTCCACCTTCCACATCCATCCTCTCAGTCCTCTTTTGCCTCTCACCCCCATCTACCACTCTGCCCTTTATCTCTGCCTTTCAGCCTCTAACTTTGGGCCTCACACCGTGCATACCGGAATCCACTGTGGCCTAACTCTGGCCTCAACCATGCAAGCCAGGCTGCAAGATTTATTCATATGCCTAAACTGTTGTTTTGCTATTGTTGTTGTTTATGACAAGTTATAATGACAGTGCTAAGACAGCTGAATGGAAGTTACTTCCTTTCCGTCCTGCTATCCAGCTCATCAGTCACTGCCACCTCCAAATTAGCACTTAAGCCCCAGACATGACAGATGGGGTATTATAAGTGGGAACAATACCAAAAGGAAGGGTTTGCATGGATATGTCATATGAAGAAAAAAGATCTCTTGGTGGGAAGACCATATCCTGGAAGTCCATTTTGGGCACAGAGCTCATAGCCTACTGAAACAGCTGCTGCGGCTTCTCAACCAAAAGAATGATGAAATTGAAGCGGCAGAAAGAAAGAGAGGATCCTCCAAAAGTATCGCTTCATTCCAGCAGAACAGGGGCTGCGAGGCCTGACGTCTGCAACAATGCCAAGAGGAGATGATAGGCCGCAGTAAAACCAGTCTGAAGCGTCTAATTTAGGAGCCCTGGATGGCTCACAAAATACCGAGAGGGAAAAGAGAATAGCTCCCCGGCCCGACATGGAAACTGTCTGGGGGGAGTCGGAGCCAGTTAAAACAAACATGAAAATAATTGACGTTGCCTCGCTGTTAGACAGCTATGATTGGTGTTTGCACCGCGACTGCGAAAGTGTTTGAGTGGCACTGCGGCCGGCTGTCATATCTCCCTGTCAGTAGTGACGCTTTAGTGTCTGCTGAGTCGGTGTTATCGGGAGGTCCACAGCCTCTCCATGTGCTAAAAGCCTTTAACCCACCAAGCCAATTAGCCGAGCCCCGTTTGAGGAATGGGAGGATGTCTCCCCGGCCCCGTGTGATGCTTTCCACTTCCTGTTTGCACTCCCTCGCTTCCCTTCGTTCGCCTCGCTCGGGGACATCTGGGGAACACATTCAAAGCAGTCCTGCTGCCACCAAGTAAACCACACAGTAAGTACTTAGCCACACCAGAGGCAGGAGAAGAAGCTCCGTCTCTTTCTTGTCTCTTGGCTCATATGTAAGCACGCTGCAGATGATCTCTTCTTTTCTCTTTGCTCCCTGCGGGGCCCGAGGCTATTATCCCAGTGACTGCTGACCTGTGGTACCGGCTGACGGAGAGGTCACAGAGGAGAGTGATAGGAACGGAGATGAGGCAGAAAAGTGGCAGGCAAGGTCAAACCATGAGGACCAGAGGCCCCCGGGGATGGGAAGAGGGGAGACAGCCAGAGGGGTGAAGGTGGGGTTCCTAAGGAGACTGGCTGCTGGGACAGGTCAGCTCCCAAAGGACAAGAGTGCACACACTAAAAATAAGGGTTCAACTGGTTCTTGTTAAGCTGGTGAAGCTCATGAAACAGCTAAAACTTTTCGGCGGGGACAGCAGAATCAGTTAGACCCAGTGTCCCATTTTACAGTCCAACCAATCAACCAATCATTTTTTCATGTCCCAGCAAACTTTCCAGCATCATCCTAAGCCGTAGACTTCCAATGGGACAAAGCCCATCTTCCATGCTTCCGATGCTTTGGGGAAACAAGGGCCCTGATTGGCTGTGAAAGGCCAGTATGCGCTCCATACATTGTTCATACATTAATGCAAAAACACACAGATTAAATCTTTTAAAGATACCAGGAGCTCCACACTCCACACCAAAAGCAATATTCCCACACACACACACACACACTTCCACACCCTCTTTTGTAAAGTCCTATAAAACCACCCCACTCTCTAGTTCCTTCACCGCTATAAAAATGCCACATGATCGCACATAAACCTCCACTTTATTTGATAACACAGTCACATGCGCACTGCGCTGTATCATAAAGCTGTTATAATCAGTATATCAGATAACTTTTTGCACAGTTGTGAGCAGAACTTAACAAATCCTCAGCCTTGAACGTGGCCGTGAAATCAATACAACAGTCTTACTGCAATAACGTCAGCTTAGCCTTTTAGTATCCGGCAGATAGCACCATGTCCAGATAGCTGAAAATAGACGTGGGAGGCACATTCCTTCCTTGTGTTTTTAATATGATAATTGAGTCTAATTGCAGCTCGGTGCCAGAGAGCACTGGCCTGGGTCTGTATTTACTCTTAGTGTATCTAATCAGCTTCCTGCAAGCCTGGTCTATCTGAGGGCTATCGCTGAACAACGGGCTGGTTAACCATTGGCTTCGTGCACCACAGTCAGACAGATTAGATTTATACACACTCCCTGTATTGCTGCCAGGACATATTCTGGCTACGCTATCACGCTCGTCGTCTAAGTCTACTTCCTGAGTCATAGTCTGGATATGATGAATATTTTCCTCTTAATAAGACAGGATTCTGGCACAAGCTCAACATCGTTTTCTCTGCTGCATTATCTCTTAATGAGAGCGAGCCGCAGGAGTGATTCCTGTTTTGTTTTTTGTTTTTTTTTTTACCTCAACTGTGGAACAAGTGGGAGCAGGATCATCCAGGAGTCGGAGTGGGTTGTGTGTTGACGTTAACAGGCTGCTGTAATTGCCATCGGAGTAAATGCTGTTACACAGAAGTGGAATGTGGGTCAATGGGATGGTGGCCTTTACGCCACCTCCAGTCACTTCCAAACCAGTCAAGCAGAGCAGGCTTCATTAGATCACTGATCACAAGCTCCGGCTTATTGGTGACAACACCAGCCTGTGTGTGTGTGTGAGAGAGAGAGGGGGGGGGGGGGGGGGGGGGTTCCACCTGTTGGTCAAGTACAGTGAGTAGTTTAGGGGTTGGTGAAAAGGAAAAATCTTTACAATTAAGGCTCTTAGAAATAAACCAAAAATGGCGATCCACACGGCATTCCTTGTTTCAATTTATTCTGGGACAAACATAGACAGTGTGATGTCTGGTCTTGATATTCCAAGCACAGCTAAAATGGAAAAAGGAAAACTAAACGTGGGCAACAGAATGAAAGAAAAAGCACAAAATATATACTGTGTACAGGAAAACTGTGTACTGCTTGTTAGTCTTTTTACTCTTCTAGGTGTTTCAACCAGCAAAATGGGTTCAGCCACTCTTGACATATTTTCCTTCACTTCTCTTAACTTTGGGACATCCAAGTTTATAACATAGACGTTAATGTGTGGCATAACTTTTCCATTTGACTTGAACAGCACTTAGTAAAGCAGTTCAAACTTTTCCCGAGCAGTCAGTCACAACTGACTAATTTGAAATGGCTTGTTGACATTTCGGCCTGAGGGTGGCACTAGAACAAAAGTCAGACAGCCACCAGAAACACTACAGGACAGTAAATTATCTTCTGGGGACTGTGAACATCCATGACAGATCTCATAACAATCTGCCTATTAGTTGTCATGATATCCCATAATGCATCAAAGTGATGGACCGACCAACCACTCGTTGTTTTGCGCTGATGTTCGGGGACAACACAAAGTAGAACAGGCATTGATAGCATCAGTGTAAAAAGTGGTTACATCCAGTAGCTACAAGAAGGATGATTTTATTTGAGTTTCCTTAAAAAGCTATGTGTAAAGCCCGTACACACACAATACACAAAGACCTGCTCCGTGCCCTCTACCCTTCCCCCCTTCTTCCAGCAGATAACAGTTTCCTTTGAGGAGAGCTGCGATGGCAGAGGAGATAACACGCCGCTCTCAGGATGAGGAAGAAGCCGCTGACTACTGGCCATTCAGACAGGCCCCAACATGCTCTGTCTGTGAGCCTGCACCGCAAATAATACACTCCCTAAAATACAATTCGGTCTAGTTTTCACTCCTAAACCCTTTTTTAATACTCACCTCTTTTAATAGAAGTGAAACAATTTACCAGTCGGATGAGATATTCTACTTCTTTTCAGTGTAAAACATGAAATCCACCAAGTGGAAAGAAATTAGGCCACTTTAAGGAGGGGTTTCACTCGATCAGCAGTTGTTTTTCAGGCAAAATACTTGAAGTAGTTAATCCACCAACGATACAGCATTACACTCACAAGACACAGTTTTAAACAAGAAACATCAGAATCAATGAAGCAGAGAGTTTTTCATTCCACACATGCTTCCCTCTTGGCGCCTACATTACCCACAATACAATTCAGCCAGTGACAGTTTGGTCAGATTCCAGTGTGCTATGCTTGTAGCAGCTAATATAGCCTGGAGCCTCTAGTCTCCGGCAGAAATGAGGAGAGGGCTACAGAGGTCTGGTGAGCTCACCTCGATCATCCTCCACCCCATCAGATTTTTTTTTCCTTTTTAAACTTGTCGCCTTCAGACCCGACTGACGCAGGCTGACGCTGATAAATTGCCTCTCTTGGAGCAATTTATCAGACTTGGAGTTCCGCCTTGAGCCCCAAAAGGCTTTAGAAAGCTTTTCCAGATATGTAGTACTTCACCAAAGCACCTGTAAACAGAGCTTGATGTGTGAAAGAAAGCTGTTGCTGATAAATCACCACTTGTAAATGAAATAGATTTTTTTAGGTTTAATTCGAGGCTTAATGACTTTTAATTTTAGTCTCTTTGTCTGGACTTGTCTGAGCGTGAGACTTTATGTGAGAGACAAGCGGCGCTAGGTGACTGGATTGGAGGCAGCAGTTGGTGCAGATTCTTCTTTTCCCTGGAGCAGTGTGCGGCTGTGTGGCGGGGAGGTGGGACTGGGGGGCGTGGGGTGCACAAGCAGAAAGCAGGGACCCCTGGAGAAACAGTGGCTCCCTCTGTGAACAGACAAGAGGGCGAAGGGGGCGACTCCCCGTGCCCGCCACCCTCCGACGCCCCCTTACCCCTTGCTGTAACTCTACCCCAGAGATAACCATCGCACCCTGGGCCTTCGGCATGCCCCGCCTGGCCCCCCCCTTGCTCCAGGGTCACAGAGGAGGGGGCAACACTTTCACATCAATGCGGGCCTGTCTGGAGGCCTCGCATAGCTCTGCTGCAGCCGATAACTGACTCACACATTTACACCGTCTTTGTTTAAAGGCCGCCTGCCTCAGTCATGTCCGCCCCGAGAAAAGTCTGTAAATGCAGCATCTGTGTTTATATGAGGAGCTGCCGGGAGGTTTGCTCGCTCATCAGAGGACAGCAGTTATTAATATCTGTGATTACATGAAATGGTGGCTATATGATGGCACTGCTATGAAAATGGGAAACCATATTTTCTGCACCCTGTTGGCTCCTGATGAGAAGATTATTGGAGTCATTGGCCTATCAGGCTCTCACCAGCACTAGAACAGTGGACGTCTGCTGCGATTGGGTATTGTGTGGGTCCAAATCTAAATATTTGTCTGACCCGGCCCTCATTACACATCAAACAGGAGCTTCTCTAAAAAAGCCACAGTATCTAAAAATATATTGGGTGCATTAGTGTGGTCGGGAGAGCACTTGAGAGCTGAGTGGCCCTCCGCTCATGCTGAGCTGAGCTGAGCATGACACTGCCGCTCCCGCTGCTCCTCGCAAACACAGAAACCCTCAAATCAAACGCACATTGGCAGGCAGGCAGGCGGCAGGCACCCTGAGCAACCTACCCTGCGGTTCGTCTGAGTTCAAACCCAAAGACAAACGTATAACTGCCTCTCTGTCAAACCCATAACTGACAAACACTCAGAGAAGGAGCTGCTCTCTCTTCAACTTAAGTGCACCAAGCTGGTTTTCATTTCAGCGTCTCTGACAAACACTTTCTTTATTGTGACTACTGTGGCCACCTATTGATTCCGTAAATAAAATCAGTTAGGTGACAAAACTGGACGTCCATCCAAATGGCATTCCTCCTCTGGCTGCCTGCTGGCGAGCATTGCTAAAAGCACTTCCAGGTGTGGGTGGCACCAGTGGAGCTACTGTAGCCTATCACAGGAGGTGTCATGCCGATATGCTAACTCTTGATGCCGGTCAGGTCATTTCTTGGGGGGCTATGGTGGAGATATTATGATTGGAGGGGCTATAGCTCAATGTAAACTGCACTGTTTTGCCAACTGCTGCTCACAAGGTCCAGAATCAGGGATGAACTCTAGATGAGTCCAGAGAAAATACTCCCAGTAGAGTAAATGGAACTGGATGCATTAAAGAAATCCATAAAGTTTGATTTTCATGAACCACCAAGTGAAATGTCACTCCTAAACATGCGAAATGACAGATGGTATTTGGCAGGTGAGGTGAGGTCTGTGGCCACACACACACACACACACAAAGGGAGGGACCAGGGAGTTGTTTGCCCAACAACTGCTAATTGCTTTAGTTCTCTGCCATAAAAGCAATAAAGCCTTATCGCTAGATAAATAAAGCTGACCCATTGCCACCAAGGAGCACCGTAAATATTTCCCAATTATCAATAATCCTGCTGGCAGGCATCCAATATGCACCCACGTCCCTCCATGTCATCATAAAACTGAAGCTGTAGCAGCTAATAGCCGGTGGATAAGATAGGCCTGCATTCCTTTCCTCTTAGAGCTACTCTTAAAGGGGAGGAAAGCAGAGATCATTTGCGGAATGAAATATAATGTTGAGCTGAAAATGCTCGCTCTGCACTTGTGAGCACACCGTCCTCAGACACACGAACACGGCCCCCCTCCCTCCCCCTCTGCAGGCTGAATGGACAGCGAACCACTCAAAGGCCTATCAGGTTTCTGTTTGTGTTGGTTCCATTGTGTCCTACATGGGATGGTCGTGTAATTGCTCAGGAACAATACACAGTGAGTTGGCTGAATAAACGCCATGCCGGTTTGAATTGCAGAGCCTTTATGTTTACATCACACTATTGACTCGCAGTTGAAGACAGAATTGAGATTGTAAACAGGCTCGGCCGAAAGCAACGAAAACCACAGAGGAGTGCTGACTCTGGACTGCCAGCTCATCTAATGCAATCATAATGTTTTCTCTCACAAAGAGTCCTGCTGTTGCTACACTTGAAAAACTCCCCTCGTTATTGTTGGACTAGAGCTGACCTTTTGTGTTTTCTCACTGGAAATAGACATGTCCCAGCTTTTTGACAAAAGATCTGCTGAATTTATGTTTGAAATTCCCACCATGGTGAATTTTGCGTGATTGAGAGTCAATGGATCTAAATGTCAACGATGGATGGAGGTTGAAAAACAACTGTATATTTGAAGCAGTGGCGTTCCTCCAGCATATTTGAGATCTGTATAAAGCCAGTGGATTTACGTCGCATGAACAATTTGGTCTCCAGGGCAAAGAGCGTTTCTGGAAATACTTACAAATCAGAAATTCTGTAACATCAAGGGCTCGCCACAGGAACGCCACGCAGCTTCACAATTTTATAAATGAACCAACAGTTTTTAAAGCTATGTCTCATGTTAAATTGCTATGGCAGAAAGATCTGGGAAAAGAATTTGAACATAGGAATTGGTTGAATATCGTGCCAGAATGTGGTAAATATGTTAAGTAAGCAAAGGGGATGTTTACAAAAAATAAGATGTTACATAGATGTTATCATACTCGAGTCAGACTGCATAGAGAGAAAATGATGAAGGATTGTTTGGAAGAGCAGAATGGAAGCAGAAACTTTTCTTTTTTTGTGCTGGGTGGATGCTTTGGCTCAACAGTCCCTTTGACTCCGTATTTATAACTATTACAGATCTCAAACACTAGACAAGCCTCCAGAATTTTTTGAGGCATTGGAAAATAGGTCAAGTTCCAGATTTGAATATTATTCTTATTATTGAGCAAAAGCAATGGTGGATAACTCAGTAGATTGAAAAGTTGTTTGGAAGGGGGGCTCTCCTCCAGGGACCTTTTCTGAACCTCCTGAAATAGCTTAACAGTTGGATCAAAATTTTCTCCAGGCGTTCATGATCCCAAAAGAACAATTGCAATAAATTTGATCTCTTAATACCTGCAAAACCAATGACATTCCCATCAGCCTCAGCTGCACTTTGTGTTCAGTGCTAATTGGATAGCATGCTAACACTCTAAAGCAAATTAGCATTGTCATTATAAGCACACTAATGTGACTATTTATCTCAAAGTGCCACTTCGCAGAGATGTTAGCATAGATGTAAACTCTTTATCTTTTGCTGCCATGCACTGTTTCTTTAAAATCAATAAAATCGTAAATTACACACAAAAGAAGACGGCGTCAGAAAGCCTGAAAATTGTTGTACTTTTTCTCCAATTCAATGATATATTAGCATTAGGTAAGTGCAGAAAAAATATATTAATTGGCTTTCAAATGCTTTTCATATGGTTCTCTAAACTTTTGGCTCTCGCGTTGTTCCTCAGCATGGCAACTCCCATCTACTAGGCTAAAACAAACACAAAGCAATCATTATTAACCCATTTCTGCACTCCACCTCCTCATAAAAACATCTTGTAAACAGAAATGCACACAGCATAGACATCGGCTCCATTCACGCCTATAGATTTTTTACATCAAAACTTTTGCGCATGCAGTTTTTCTTTAACACATTGTTTACTCTTTCTGAGGTCCGGCATGAGCTGGCGGCAGCAGCATTTTATTATTTTTTTTATTTTCCAGTAGATGTTGGAGCACAGTTTAATTGCTGCATGAATCATGCTTGTTCTGCATTCCCAGGGCTGTGTATTAAATGCTTCATTAGACGGGCCAAGTGAACATTAGTTTCCAAAATCCCTCCTCGCCCTCTCACCCCCCAGGCGCTGTGTGGGTGTGATGTCTGTTTCTGGCGGCAAGCCCACTTGTGTCATATGGACAGACAATGAGTGTGTGTGTGTGTGTGTGTGTGTAGAAAACCCCCTCTAATTGTTGATCCCTTCGCTTAAATGTCAGGAACACAGTGACTTGAAAGTATTAATTTTGTATTAAAGCCATTAAAAGGTTGGGTGAGCCGTGGTGTCCTTTGTTTCCCAGGAAGTGGCGTCCCCGGATTCTCCTCAGGCACTTACTGTACAACTGCAACTCATGCTGCTCATCGCTGATGTGTGCCAACCCGGGAGTGTTTGCAGAAATAGTGTTGAGCAACTGTCAGGAGTAATTTCTATTAATTATCCTTCTCTCTCATTAGAGCAAATCACCGTTTGTAGTGCATCTTTGCCAGCTGTAACATGTACACACAAAATTCATAGTGCACACATAGCGAAGAAAGGCGATTGTGTGTGAGATGCCGTCATATGACAAACCAAACCAGATTTAGAAATTGTTTCCCTGCAAAAGCATCCTCCTTTAAACCTTGAGGGTCCGGCAGGCAGCTGAGCCTGCAATGAAACTGGATTGCAGGAAGTATCAAAGTTTCTGTAACTATTTTTGGGGTATACATTAAGAACTGTAAGCTAAACTACGTAAACAAAACATACTTACTGTGTTGGCAACACTGTTGGTGGCCCTTAAACTGAGATGCATAATTACACTTTATTTGTCCTCTGAAATGTACAATAAAGACGCTAACTGGATCCACCTTGATTTAGAGCTGAGAAACCAGTCAGACTAAACAAGCCTCTCCCATACATTTTGATAATTGAGGGCAGGTTATCAAGTTCATGTAATTTAAATGACACCATGATAGAAGCTTGACATTTCCAAGCAATCGTTCAGACATATAAAGATACTCACAAAAGGCATGTAGGCTTATAATGCGACTGCCAATTTTATTGGCCTACAGCGGAGAAGAGTGTAAACTCAACACCCTCTGCAGCTCAGCTTTTATTTTACCACAGGGTTGAGCAAGATGTTCTTAGTTTAGCTGTGAGATGGAGAGTTTGTGAGTGTGGACACAGCAAAAATATTTTTAGTTAGCTAGCAAATGGGCCTAGAGGGTGCAATGTTGGTCTCTCGGTCAGTCCACCACTTCGGTCCAGACTGAAATGTCTCAACAACTATTGGATGGACTGTGTAAATCTTGTACAAAGTTCATGTTCCTCAGAGGATAAACTCTAATCACTTTGTTGAGCCCATCATCAGTTCAAAACTCGAAAGTCTGTTCGTTTCATTCTTTGGTTTTTGGCCAAAGTCCTAGAAAACAAATGATCTTCCCATCAGATCTAGGCCTACTCTGTTTAGTGCTAAATAGCTAATGTTACCATGCTAACACAACAAGCTAATGATTTTCCCATCACCCTCAGCTGCACTTTGTGTTTAGCTATTTAGCAAATGTTAGCATGCTAACAAACTAAACTAATTCCATCAGCCTCAGCTGTAGGCCTACTTTGTCCTTGGTGCAAATAAGCAAATGTTGGCAAAGTTGACATTTTGCCATAGCATTAGCATTTAGCTCACAGAGCAGCTAGCGTGGCTGAGACACTCAGCCATTACTGTTCCTGCCTCCCAGCTGTTGTTCCTTTGGAAACAAAACACATCACTTCTTCCATAAAATCTGTTGCAGAACAAACTCGACACCATAATGATAATGCTTTAATGAACTGACTGTACTGAAATTCGAAATATCTAATGGCACCTTTTCAACACAAAAGTCCATGTGTCTTTAGCTTCGGATATTTTAATGAAAGTTCGTGTAGAGACGTACAATCACACACAGAGAGACAGCCAGCTGACAGAGGCAGACTGAGGGGCTGGGGCTGGTGGTTGTGTTGGTGCCTGGGGCCCCGGCGGGTTTGTTTGTGGTTTGTTTGCCGGGGTGGTGGGGGGGTGAGAGGTTTACCCACAGCGCTCTCTCTGGCACCAGCCTGTCCCGGAGGAGAAAAAACAGCCTCTGTTCCTAGACGGATGCTGCCGCTTTGGGGATGTGGCAGGACAGATACGTGAGCGGAATATGGCCGGGGGTTCATGAGACGGGACGGTTGTCAGTTCACGTGTTCAGTGATTGGAACAGAGACACCACAATCCACAAACAGATGCTTCTTTAACTCACACTAAGATGAGTTAGATTGAATGAGAAGTAGAATAATAAAAAGAATAATTGTTAATGATTTTCATTTGATAAAGTGAAACTGAAACTTCTTCACAAAGGGCTCAAGACGCTCATTTAGTTGTTTGTCCATACAGTATTTGTGGAGACATTTCACTATAAACTACATGTCAACCTCACGGTGGCGCTATATGAAAAGTCAGGGGATCAACTAAGTGAGTAGGTTTAATCCTCTGGGGAGCATGAATGTATGTACACAATTTCCTAGTAATCCATCCCATAGCTGTTGAAACAGTCAAGTGGTTGACAACTGACGCTGCCGTCTATCGAGCTGTGTCATTAGTGTGGCTAAACAACAAAACTCGTTCCTGCTACTACAAATATTAGTATTATTATGGATATAATTCTTTCATAAGAATTCAAGGATCCTTCTAAAAAATCTTCTTTTTGGGCTCATATTTCACATTTTCAAATTTTCAAATATCAATTTCAGGATCACTTTCCAAAATACAGTATTAATGAGGTTTACTTGGTTCACATATGTTTTCTATGCTTAATTACTAAAATCACCTCAGGTAACAGATAAGAGAGATAATTTTTCCAAAAACCAAAGTGCATTGCTCGCCACTCACGACGCAAAAATCTCCAGCAGCTACTGTGAGTTTGTGAGAAAGCAGAGAAAATGCTCATGTGCGAGTGTGCGTGTGGGACCACGGCTATTATCCACTTGGTCTGCCTGCAGCATGATTTATTATCGTGTTTCCTAACAGAACCAGACAGGGCTGCACCAAATGGGCTTCCTAGTAATTGTCTGCTAACATGATGAGGCCAGCAGTCAGCTTCAAAATATAAATAAGCTGTAATAATGGCTTTGAAAACACAGCGAATTACAAAATCGACTTATCACGGGCAGATCATATGGACCGCAGCTGAGGCAGCGGCAGGAGGAGAGAGAGGGAGAACAAAGTGAGGGTGAGCGAGTGAGAACAAGAGGCAGACGTCCACGTGAGAACATGTTTGAGAGAAAGTAAGAGTGCAAACAAGGAAGTGGCAAACAGAGAGAGCTTGTGTGGAAAGAGAGCCAAGCAGTAAACATTAATTTTTACTCCAAGGAGCCAAGATTCAGTTCTTTTTTTCCCTCCTCCTCTCCTCTCCATTCCAGCCTCAGCCATAATAGGAGCCACCTTTATGTTAAAGCTTTGCCTTTAAAAAAGCCCTCTCTCTTTAATCCTCTTTAGCCCTGAACGTGTCCTGTCGAGTAAGCTCTGCAGCCACAAATCAATCTACAGAGGAGCCTACTGTATGTTCCACTTTCATTTTCTGACAAAGCAAGCTTTCAGTTTGTTGAACTGGAAATATGACTCATAGGTATTAACAAGGTCTTAAAAAGAGAAATATCACATGTGTGAAAAATGAGTCAGAGAGCAGCTTAGCTTCACCAGAACCATAATTATTTATGATTTATAACACAAACACGGACCAAAAGCATAATTTGAGATTTTATATTCAAACTTTGAGTGGGAACGTGACTGTTTGTTCAGTCGTTTGGGTGAATTGTGGGACTTTTATGTTTTCATGTGAGAAACTTGCGCTTTAAGTAAGATTTTAATCACAGTCTTTTTATCGCTATCTCACTTGTTCAGCACTGAAAGTGGAGAAAATCCTGTCTAACTATGAAACCTGGTCTTAAATGGCTTGGCATCAGGGCAACTGCGTGAAATTGTTTTAGTCAACAGAACTTATTCAGTAGCTGAAGCTGATGCCTCCTCCTTGGTGGCCCATTAGACCAGTGCTGCTCCCTCTTGGCACTATTTTACTATTCTCTGCTAACGTTCTTCCACCAGGACTTATCATCCACGTGTTATCATCATGTCCCGGTTATTGTAATCGCATTTAAGGTTAAGCCAAAAAAACAATTTCACACCTTCAGTTAGCACAAAACACAGCTTTTCCAAACTGAAAGAGATCAAGATCGTATCATCACATAGCGGGTCGTCTTCACTGGTTATCAGTCAGTTTTAGAGCTGATTTTAAGTCTTTACTGATGTGAGATAATGGAAAGCATTTCGTGGGCTGCCTCTGACTTATATTGCTGAGTTGTTGCTCCCCTATGAGCCAGAACCGGCCCTCAGATGCTGCGTATAGGGCCTTTGTTCGTTAAGGGGAGAACTTTAAGCAAATTTAATTAAATGATGGATCATCGGGCACAGAAAATTAACCAAAAATCTAAAGGATAACATGCTAAAGTGAAAACACACACAAAAAACAGACACACACCACTTTCTGATGTGTAAAGGCTTTTAAGGCAGCGTACCGTTTGCAGTCAGGGCCTCTCAGCTCTGGGACACCCTGCCTGAGGATCTGAGGCTTTCCAGTTCAGTGACAGATGGGAGATTCATCACGGCTCAAAATGTTTTTTCAAAGCCTTTATTAACGTTATTACCGTTCCCTACGCTGCTCCGCTTTAACATGTTTTATATGTTCCACTTGTTTGTTTCATTCTTTTTCATCTCATTTTATTACTGTGTTTTAAAGGTGCTATATAAATAAAGTTTGTCATTACTGGATCATACAACCAAGTATTACACCATAATAAACAGCCCTCTGCCGATTGGGCGACATCCTTCTGTGCATCATTCCCATGAGCCGTGCGGTTCAAAGAGCCCAGCAGCCTGACCGTTTGGAAAAGGTGGATCAAAGTCGTTACCCTGGGACAGGCGTGGAGACGAAATTAAATCAATCAAAGAATCATCATTTGATGCACCTGCTCTATTGTAAACACGTCATTCATATCATGCAGCTAATCCCTGCATTTCGCACACTTCAACAGCTCTTGCGTGCGTGACTTCAGAATAAAGCTCACAGTCAACAAAATTACTCAGATGTCCATTAATATTTTTGCGGCAGAGGGCTTTCTCTATGGGAGGATATGAGTGTGTGTGTGTGTGTGTGTGTGTGTGTGTTTGCCAGTGGGATAAATCGCCTTAATAAAAGATACTTTGTTGTTTTAAACTCTTTCTTTCAACACTGAGTGTGGTTCAGCCTATCTGACATCACTCAACTGTTTCCACATGAGGAAATAGGATTTGCAAACATTTATTCAAATCAAAGAGCAAAGCTCTGCCCAAAAGTGCTGTATTTTTGCAAGTCACGGGAGTAATCTTCAATACCGTGCAAGAGGATGTTTTTGTCATTTCTGTCTAATAAATGTTCTCCCGAAAGTATGCACAAGTAATTACATTTAATTTTCCCTTTTTATCATGTTTTATTTGCTGCAAATTTTGTTTTCTCCTCTTAAGCTGTGTCACGAGGCTCTGCTGTGCCATCCTGTTTGACGAGGGAAATCTTTTAATTCAGAACCACAAACTTGGTATTTACTGAGCGTAGCGGATGATTAGCCCGGTGCCGATGCGTACCAACTTTTTTTTTTTTCTTTTTTGGACCAGGCAATGAACTTGCTAATGTTGTGTTTATATGAGTGTGTTTGGGCATTAATGGCTGATCCAGGCCTGAAAGCGGCCCCCTCCCCACAACCACCCTGCACTCTGCTTTTATGATTATGTTTACTGTCAGTTCAAATGACATTTGAGTTTTCCATGTCATGGGTGTTCCTGTCCTGAGAGAGGTGAAGTGGGTTCATGGTTTTTTTTGCATGTCCAGAAAAGTTTTCCATCAAAGAAAAAGTCATGGGGAAATAAGTTGAGAGACAGAATGAGAGCGAACGAAGGAGAGAGAGGAAAGACAAATGACTTATGAGGAGAGAGGAGGGCAGGAAAAGCCGCTTCCTTCCTCCCTCCATCACGATCACCCAGGGGCCGCGGCTCTCGGAGCAGCCGCAGTATTTTTAGCTCTAATCGGAGGGGAAATGCCACCTCGGGGTCCTCAGGGGTCGTTGGGGAGCATAGAGGGAGCTGTCCGGCGCTTCCTGACCCATCCGGAGCCACACCATCAGGGACACCCGGGGCCGACCCCTGGCCCCACGGGACGCCACAGCCAGGGTCAGAGAGCACTCAGCGTGCGTACGTGAAAGATTCAGTGCAGACACAGCTGAACAGAGGCCCCTGAATTATAGATATGTAACGTCTGAGGGCCCTGGGAGAGCTGTTGTCAGGGGCCCAGAAACATTTAGCAGCACTGCTTTGTGTGTGGCAGACAGAGAGGGAAAACATTTTCAGCTCTTTGTGCGCTGGGAATGACTTTATTTCTTTTAAATATTCACAAGAGAGCAAATGTGTGTAGTGTGTACAGTATTAGGACTCCATATTTAAAAAGTAATGTATATGTTAGACATCATACTGAATTTACACTTAATGTTTAATTAAAATTCTAATTTGTTAATGAAGATATGATTTTATATATGTTTTATCAACCACAGCAGCAGAGATTCAAAGGGAAAAAAACACATTTTTATGTTGTAGCCAGTTAAGTTCATTCAACTTTTTTGCATACTGTTGGATAAGTCATATGTAGCATAGGCTTTTAAATACATGGAGTGAAGTACAGAAAGACATGTAATATTTACACCTATTTAGTGGCTTTTCATAATGTATAAAGTAGCATAATATTACTTTGACTGTTTTCGCATTTAAAACATCTTAAATGTGTAAATATGTATTCATTTAGCCTGAAATTTGACAATGTTTCCTAAAGTGAATCCAAACGTGCACAAATTAAAGTATTTCTAAACATTTTTGTGCAGCTGCAGCACATATTTGCACATGGAGATGAAAACTGAACATTATAACCGTCACAAAGGCAGGATTTATGACATTTAAGGATTACTCACTTGTTTATTGCTGACCAATGGGGTCTTTATGAATGCAAATTCGACTGGTGGTTCAAAATTTGGTAGAACTACTTTTAAAGGGATGCATGCGAAGGAATACGTACAGTACTTGATTGAATGTACTCATGTCTACCACTGATTTTGACTGTTTAGGAAGAGGAAGTTTATCTGTGAATCTGTGTATTTGGAGTTTTTTGTAAGAATCCAAGCAAGCAAAAAAGCAAAAAAGAAAGAAAGGAAAAGTATTCTGTTTCTGTCTGTGTTGAAACATAATGTGAGCACACTGTCCAGCAGAAGTGGATAATCTTACTGTTCGGTGCAGCCACTGCACGCCTTTGTGTCCTCCACCTCATTTATCTCTGCCATTCACTCTTTTATGAATCAACTTCTCCTCCAGATCAGGTCTCAGTGAAAGCCTCCTCCTGTGGTTCCATACGCTGCTGTGGTGCTGTGTAGATGTCCCGGCTCCCTTTGATGTGAGAGACCCACACATGTCGGAGATGAAAACCCGGGATTTAAAGTGACCTTGGTAAGACAAGACCTCCCTCTCTCTGCAACCATTTTTTTTTCTTTTGGGACATCCATATGCATGCAATCACACTGTAAACTACGCACACACTAACCCGCAGTCCATCAATCTGACACAATACAAACTGATGGAGGAGTAGCTAATCTTTAATCCAGATATTGAAAATTAGAGACAGACCCCCTTTCCGGCTGGTGCGCTCTTTCCCTTTTCTTCTCTCTCTCCAAATGGAGAATCCCTCTCTCAGATCCTCTGGTTAGGAAAATGTTTAGTGGTCGGGCTTTGCTTCCTGTAATTACCCCATTATTCGCATCCCTCTGGTGGAGAGAGAGACAGCAGGGCAGCGAGCACCCGGGCTTTACCCAGAGTACAACAGGGAATTCAGCACAGAATGTCAGACATGCAGACCGAGCATTCCCGAGCACGCCGCGACACACACACGCACATGCAACGCTCAATCAAAGCCGCTGCAAATGTCACTGCAGTGTGTGCTTGTTTCATGCAGGATTCAAATGATTTAGATTGATGAGAGGCCCAGCTGCAAAATGACTTTGGTTACGTCTGATCTCTAAAGGATAGCGTGCGCGCACACACACACACAGACAAACACACACAGTGGTCATGTCAATGCAGTTTTAATGGAGTGGTCAATCAGAGAGAGTGAGAGCAGCCAGCCAAAGCAGCGAGGCAGCCTCTCTATTGAGTTAGAGCAGACATTAGCACCAGGCCTGTCTCTCGCCTCCGACTCTGTCTCCCTTCCTGCATCTCTATCTGCTGTACAGCACAAAGGGGCTCGCACTACGGCCTCCGCTGCCCAGCAGGAGCGACTGATCATAACCTAATTCGACTGATGTAACTCGTTTTCCAGCCCATTCAATCTAATTTGCCTGGAGCCAGCCGCACAGAAATAATTGTCAATATGATCCGATCATTTTGCTCTGCCTCTCTCCCTTTCTGTGGATTTCCTTGGGAGGATGTGGCAGCAGGATGTGAGGCTGAAGAGTGCAGGAATGCACAGCACTCAGCAGGATGAGGGGATAGACGGCAGGTCTGAGGTGTGTGGGGGCAATTGAGTTAGAATTCAGTTCAGCTTTCGAAGAGCTCTGGGAAGACAGAAGAATGTATTACATTTAGTTTTTAAAGCTTGCGCTGGGCCTTCGCTGTTGCACCTGTCACCCTGTAAGTATGACTAAAACAGCTGCATCTGATCTCCAGGCAGGGATATGTCCTCATACCTGGTCTGAGCACTAACTATTAACCAGATAATGTTTTAATTTAAATTATTATTAATTAATGATTTTATCATTAATTATTATGTGTTTTTGGGTTGGGGCGTGAGAATATTCCTGCAGGTGTACAGGCACCTGCTGATTGATGATCACATGACGTGCCCTTTCTAATAAGAGCTCACAGCTGTCATACTGTACACGCTCTGAGCAGCAGGGCCAGCAGATTCACCCTCTGACAGCAAATAAATGTGCTCAAAACATCGACACATGACATGACTCTCTAGCTGCTGTTGTCTTCTGGAGCGCAGCTTTGCTTTGGGGAAATACACACCAGATTAATACACCTTTTTCACTAGAGACAGACACACTCACGTCTACTGATCCCACACTCAACTTGCACTGGAACAGTACGTATGAGGCTGCTAATCTTTGGTCACTCACAGAGACTACAGTCTGCAACTGTAGATCCATACATGTTGCATCATTGAATCAAGTTTTGCCTCTCTCTCCCTCTCTCTCTCTCTCTCTCTCTGCTGTCTTTTTTAGATGAGCCCTTGGGTGTGAAATGACATTTAAACATGAGAAACGTTGACTTTCCCTCAGTCTGTCCTTCAGTCTCAGTTAACAACGTTAAACCTACGTCACTGGTCTGAATGGGAATATATGAGTCCTTGCATCTTCACCTTATTGAGCTAAATTATAGTTGCTTCACACAGAGAAGACTCACCAGATGTTCTGTCACATCGTAAAACAGGCACAGACAGATGATTTCATCCTGCTGAAAGCAGCATCAGCTCAGAGAAGGTTTCTAAGTGTCGCTCTGGATGGAGCATGCAGAGAGAGGCAGATGTTTCCCTCAGCTTACCCCGAACTCTTGTTTCAGCAAGACGCAGAGAGAGATTTAAAGACAGTGAGAGACAGTGTGAGAGGCTGTTTTGACATGAAAGAGCCAAGAAAGCCATCCAAAGATAAACAGTCCAAAACATCCTCAGAGTTTGTCCGCAGTCCAGATCTATTCCTCATCCAAACCCGCAGTCAAAGAAAGCACGGGCCTAACATAATCACAGAGTGCTCGTATAAATTAGTAAGCACTCACCCAAACTGTTAAACTCTGGTTGACATCTGTGAGCGTTGTTAAACGCTCTGCATATAGACAGAAGAGCTTTTCTCCTTCTATCTGTGTTTATACAGGGTGTTGGCATATGTACGTTTGTGTAAACAGACAAGCCTACTTCAATGTACATTCAGTCAGGTCAAGGGGTTATAGCCAAATTCACTCGTCAACGATGAAAGATTTTTTTTTTTTTCCAGCGGTGTAAAATGGTTTCTGGCAAAAGTCGACAAAAGAAACTGATCTGCGAGCACTCAAGTAATGAAGTATCTCTCGCCACGGCTTTTGTGCGGATTCTCACAATGGTCCGTGTGATATGGATCCCTCTCAGACGGGCAAAGTGGCCACCTATTGTGAGAGGCGAGCACACAGGATCCGAGGCGAGCCTCTCTCCTCAATGCGGCCGGAGTAATTATGATATAATTTTTCTTCAGGATTTCAGCGAGTCTTCTCACTTTACTTAAAGGGCCTGGAATTGAGCTGGAGTTAGGTGGCGAGAGCTGAGATGCTGGAGGGTGTCGGGATTTCACAACAGCTTTCCAAAACCCCCATCTGGGAATTTTTGTGCTATTTCGTGCTCTGAGATTTGCCAGTTTTATTCCAATACAGTTAACTCGTTTTTCACCAAAGGTTCATTGTGGACACTGATGACGAATGAGAGCATACAGGTTTTGATTGTAATCGATTTGTGACCAATAACGACATCTTCTCTGCTGTAATCAACTGTGTAAATGATTAGTGGGTTCAGAAAAGATGGAGGGTATTGTATTTTTCATGTTTGCTGAAGGGAGGGGAGCTGGATCATTTATTTATTTTCACTCAAAATCAATATTTTAGTGCAGCCTTCCCTTCAGACATTAATTACATTTAAAAAACAACAAAAACCACATGAAATACATCAAGATGACTTCTTCTAATGTTCACCATTGTTCAGAAAGGTGCATCTGGTATCTGGCTTCACAATCAAACAAGAAGCTAATTTCAATTTTGAGTAAACACAGTTCAGGTGGATGGAGTTGAATCATGTTTGAATGGTACCTAAACAATGAAGAATGCTTAATTAATTGTCCATTTTTACACGTACTACATTACTACTACACACTACAGCAAGTTACATTAGTATGTTTTCGACAGCGTGCATGTAGGGCGTCATGCATAATATGGATTTTTCACACAGATGTTTGTGAAGACGATATAGAAATGACATGCTGTATCTGTAAAAACTGCTGGGCGCTTGCAAATTTCAGTGCGTTGATAACCTGCTGCTTTTTGTCCTTCACCTGTAACCAGCTGGGGTTGGCTTTGCATACGCCAGTTTCTAATTTCTTTTGTAATGTTAGTACACACTTTGAAAATGAAATTGTTGAAAGGTTTAAACTGTGCTACATTATTACATTGTAGAAAATAATTATTTTCTTCTTTTAGTCATTTATGGTTAAGGGAGTTGTACTGATTGAATAATGTTAGATTATTTGGATGTCAGGATGTCAGGGGAAGGGAGTCAAAGGGAGGCTCCAAACATAATATTAGTTAGACTTTTCTTTAAAAATAAAATAAAACAAAGAGCTCTGCCCCTCTCCCTGCACCAATCACTTTCATACAGTCCATAAATGAAAAACAAAGTGGCTCAGCTGCCAAAGACTGTTACCCAGTAGTGTACAGAATGTATTGCAGTGTGTCACAATCTATCTGTCAGTATTGCATTGTGATAAAGTAAACTACACTAGTCTTCCCAGAGGTTATACCGACTTTAACTGCAGCTGTCACTTTGGGTCTTGCCCTTCATGCGCTGTTATCAGAGGCCCTAGCATGCAAACTGATGTCATCGTAAACACTGTTCCCTGCAGAGAACCAAAGTGATATCATCACTAAGTTCCCACAACTTGTTGACACCCTTATGCGCTGATGGTCTCTGTTGCTACAAGAGGACAAGCCGCCTGCAGCCAACAGGTTGTTCCTGCTGTTTACACAATAGGTCGTCTCTGAGATGGACTGATAGCAGAGACTCGGCTGTCTCCCCACAACCGGAACACTGCATGACAACATTTCTATGCACGAAAAACAAGTCGTGTCAAGGTAAATAAAAAGAAGCGGCCAGATCTCCTTCTTAACTTCCCTGACATAGGGAGGAGGGGGAGGGGAAGTGGGGAATTTGAGAGATGGCCCGTGTTTACTCAAAGCGGGCGCTCCACAGTGCAAATGATAGGCAGTCTCCGAGGTTTCACGTCAACGAGGAACGCAAGAGCGCCAGTCTATTGATCCCATCCGCAGGGAGAGATAAGCTGTCGCCACTCATGAAGTCATTTCATAGGTTACACGCTGGGAGTGTAGGGAAATAGCCTGTGAGGACTGTACATACACTGAGCCATTATGCTGACGCTAATAAAACAGTGTCTTGATTTGAGTGATGGCAGGTGGTGCGCTATGTTTTTTTTTAATTCACGCATGAGTTTAAAGGTTAATTGGTGATATTCCCTGTTTTTATTGCCGTGTATTTGTCGTCAACAAAGATTCAAAAGATCCAAGCCGACGATGAATGTATCCTGTTAACAATCATTGTGTGTGTATCCAAAGCCAGATATCTGATTCCTCTGTGACAGAGCTTCATTGTTGGCCTCAGACTATTAAAAACACAGCAATGAGCCCCACTCTTGCGCTGGGTGACATGTTCCTTCATTACCATGAGCACGCACGCACTGTAGTTTATTTTGACTCAGTCTCACACACACTATCCTGCTGCTGAAAGACTCACTGGAGCAGAGCTCCTTTGTTGTTTTTTGATGTAAACCGATGGAGTCACTCTCCTCAGTAAATATGGTCGTCTAAATCTAATCTACAGATTAGACAAAAAAGAAATGGTGGGGGCACCTATTAAACCAGTCCAGATCAGTCAGGGATGTTTGTTTCCACAGAATCCCAGTAATTAGGAATTAGGGATTAGAAATTAGTGCATAGAACACTAGAACATAGAGCACTAGAACATTAAATGTGTGCTACTCCGCCGATGAAAATAGTCCCCAACAAATGCACCAGTTCCTCTTACTGGAGCAATGTCTGCAAAAACCTACAGTGGCCAGTTGTTTTAGAAAATGACTGAGCCTTTTCTTAAAATGAAACTATATATTTGTATGCTCTTTTGAAAGATGTAGGTCTTCAGTAGGAATGAATGGACTTGAGGCTGAGAACCACAGACAGAGCAGGGAGGTCAGAAAGCATTGTTGGTTTTGGCTATATCATGGAATTTGTTGACAGACGATTTAAAAAGATGAAAATGCACATTTCTGCATGAATTGCAGTACTAAAATCATAGGGGAGACACAATGAATACCACTGTTTCCATCTTAAGTACAGATTCTGTTTCGTCGCTGAAAGCTGACTTTCTTGCACAAATTCTTCGGCTGCAAAGAAAAGCGCCGCTGAATTCCTTGAAACATTACTTCTGCAATACACAATGCATGAGCAGGACAAAGTGCTCAAAGCATTAATCAGCAGTAATTGAGGGGTTAGGTTAGTTTTGGTTTCTGCGCAGACCACAGTTCAGTTATTCCCCAAGATACAGCAATGTTTTCAGAGCTGGAGAAGAGGTCAGGACCATGTGTGAGGGGCGAGGAAGTGGTCTACATGATGGCTAACTGTGCCTTGCCTTGTTTCCCTCACTCATCACTCTCATTGGGACTAGTTTCTGCTGCAAATGCACTCTTGATCACATTTCATTAAAATTACAGAAAGCGTTCAGTCAAATTACATGTTGAATTTGTGAGGGAACAGAAAGCAGAAGGAGCTTTATTTTGTTATGTCTAATAGAGGGAAGACTTTGTGTTTCCTCTTCATCATGTGTATTTTCGATGCACAAAAGCCAGATGCCCTGCATAATCAGTCTGCGATAGATAACGCTGTCTGCTGTCTACTGTCGAGTCAGTTTTTCCCTCCGCACACAAAAGAGGATGACTGACAACGTCGGCCGCGGAGACTCAAAAATCCATCTATGGATTTCAGAGTCCTGTTGCCCGGCCCCCGCTGTCCCCACTTCCACTCTCTTCCCCTGCCAAATCAATTCTGTGCAGGGACTTTATTGACTCAGGTAAAGGGGTTGTGATCCGGCAGTCAATGTCTGTGTCTGCACAGCGGAGGGAGGGATGGAGACACACAGGGAGCGGGCAGCATTAATGCACCCCCCCCCCCTCACTGGGGTCATGGGACCATTGCGCGTTTCTGAATGTACTTATTCTATGCATGCTCAAGTGCGCATACGCATGCATGCATACTTTGTGTGTGATTGTGCTTTTGTGTGTATCAGGCATCTTTACAAGAGCTGAAGAGGCAGGCCCGGGCCCCGGGGTGCTGAGGGGCAGACATCGATTATCAGGCGCTGTGGAGCCACTGCTCTGTCTCCACTAGTGGGAGGAAGGCTGGGCTGGTTTGCAGAGGAGCTTCTATGGCTGGGGGCTACAGAGAGAGACAGGCCAGGGGGGTTAAATGGTAATGGGGGTTGATAGGTGGGGGTCTTCCTGCTTCTTTAATGATTAAAGGAGGATGTGACACCCTCCCTGGAATCAGACAAGTCAAGAATCCACCCTGAGGCGCTTTACTGCTACTGTCCTCATTACTCCAACCGTTGGCACTCTGCTGATACGCTGTTAGACTTCTCCACTGGAGCCTTGATCTCACCTGGAGAGACACTTGTCTAGCTCACATTGTGCCAGCCATGACTGCTTTTGGCTTTTGACTGAGGCTCCAGAACCTGCGTGAGCTGGTGAGGGCCTTGTTCGTCTTGAAGGACTGCAGATCCTATTAGGTTTTTCCAGCATTGCAATTCTGTGATCATGCGTCATCATAACTGTTCCTGCCGTATGATAACCCCCGGTTATTTCTTCTGTTGTCATTGAGTTTGGGTTTGTCTTCAGTGGTGCTTTCAAAGGCTTCATACGAACTCCACTTACATTTACATGACAAATGGCTTCAAGTGGCTGTGGGAACTTAGATTCTTATCTGTCAGGGAGGAGGTAGTCTCATGTTGATATACAACCTCGAATTATTTTAGATTTTGGGTTGGAATTCTTGTTTCCTACCAAGTCAGTGTTAGTGTCTTTTAACCATGATTGCTGTCATTTTCAACCAGTTCTTCTCTTAATCATGATGGCAAAGATTTTCTAACCTGCCCAAGAAGTTATAATAACCCAAACCATTTCCTTTACATAAATGCAAAAGCGTTTTTTGTATGTCTAAACCGACTCAAACCTTAACTGTAGCGGTAGCAGATAAGAAAACAATTGAACGATTGAATTGAATGTTTTGTAAGTCATTTGCACTGCAGTCATTTCAGAAGGGACAGTTCCTGCCAGCAGGGACCTCAGATCAGAAAATACTAATATGTGTTGTTTTTAAAGGCAACCAGGAAAAAAATGAATGAAGTGAACCCACAACATGCTGTTGGACCTGCCTGGAGTTTCAATCATTTGCATTATTAGAAGGGTTCCAGTGATGTTTTTGAATGTGGTTTTCCTTCTGGACCAGAATCTAAAAGTTCTGGTTGTGTTTTGGCTCTCTTATTTTGAGAGTGATTATCTGACACTTTTTCATGCTTTTTTAATCAACTATTTACTTATTTCATACATTATGGCTGTTAAATGTTATTAGTAACACCTGTGCTTTTCATGTCTACCTACTAACAAGTCAAACTGTCTGCTGTGAAAAAGGACTATTCCTGAAACTAAGCCTCCGTCCAGCTCATACTTCTTCATTCCCTGTCTGAGGCTCTGTGCTGTACAGCAGTGCAGGTCACCCTGGCCCAGTCATGGTGCCAGCCTACCTCCACCAGCTCTTTGATCAATAGTGGCCCGACGGCTTTGTCTCCGCTCCCCTCATTCCCTGCTCTTCAGCTCAGCCTGCTCTCTAACCCCTCCATGACTGGAGCCTCATTAAAAATACATCACATCCAAATTACATTGATCTCTTTCACTCTTTTCATTTACTTTCACTGAATCTCTGCCCTCAGCTGCCGTCCTCTCCTATTTCCGCTGTGTCATGATGAAGAATACAAGATTAGATCTCTCACTGCGAATCAATAAACAACTTCTCTTCTTTTCTCATCCTTGTGCATGTGCAGAATTGTATCTTTCTCTGCCTTTACGTTTTGGCATAGGTGTCTTCATGAAGAATACTTTTTTTCAATGATGTGTCAGAGAGGCTCCAAGAAAGGATGAACTCATACAAAACACTGCTCTTATTTGGGTGTTTTTCTGCATTCTTGTTCTAATTGCAGTGTCTCCATCTGACTTGGGTGGCATTCCTCTGGGAGATAATAATGAGTATAGCTGAGGGCTCACCTGGGGACTGCAGGGCGAGTCTGTACAGGCCGCTCGTCTCTCGACGGCAGGCAGACCAGTCTCGCTGTGCGCGCTGCTGCTACCCAGTCTGCCTGGCCCGCTCTCCCTGCTGCACGCAAACAGTCACTGGCTGTACGGTCCACCTCACTGATTCTACAGTCGCGCTCTCTCGACGCACCAGCATTAAAAATGGCAGATTTTCATGGCAAAATCGATTCATTCCAATGGAATCGCCTCAATCAGCGGATCTGCTTGCGAGACCGAAGCAAATCTGAGTTCAACTCTTGCTAACTTTGACACACAAATTCAGGGAATTTAAAACACCAACCAGAATTTGAGGGAATATAGAGGCAGAAGAATAGAGGAAGTTATCGTAGCATATTAGCATATGTATCAGAGTTTCCACCAATGAAGAATGGTGTGCAGACATTTTTGAAGTTAGAAAGCTCAGTAACTGTTATGCCGGGATCGGACTACATGAATCGAGCCCGATTTTGAGATGATTTTGACATTTCCGCACTTTCAACTTGAAACTTGAAAGCGTATCTGCTCCTCCTGTGGTTTTTTAATTTCTCATAAAAGCACTTTAAGGTTTCCAACTAAGGAGTTGATTTGTTATTTTGCCTCAAGGAGGATCTTAAGGTCAAAGTTTAGTAGAAATACAAAAGTGATGACAGTCTTTAACACATATTTTAATGCGTGTTCTGTAATTTAACTACTGTCTGTGTTATTAATATGGAAAAAGTAGGCTACATTAGCCCAGAGGAATACAGTAAAGCCTGGAGGAAGTGTGCTCTCATTGCATAAGGTGTTTGAAAGAAGAAAGAAAAAAACAACACACCATCCAAACAACCTGAGCTCTGCCCTAATCCTGCCTTCATCCCCTGCGCTCCAGGTAAGCCTGACCCAGGGTTATCACCCCAACAAAAATGTGGGGATTCCACTCTTGTTTCTCCAGCTTTAAGTGGCACTGATGAGTCAAGCTCATAATAAGACATTTTTCTTAAATCAGCACCTAACTATTAACAACATTTAAGAATCCAAACGCCTCTGTAATCTGTACCATCGGAAAGCTGTGCGGAAAATGTTGTGGTTTCTTCTATACACTAAACTGGAAGACCTCATTGGAAACTGAAAATGTAAGGTACACTACTGCATGGTAATTTTAAAGCTCTCTCTTTTTCTACAAAACAACTGTGTTCACGTCACTGTCTTTTTCCTTCGCTTGTGCCACCATGTTTGAGTTTCGTTGTCAGGACTGTAGCCACTGGAGTGGTTGAGTTTTGGCCACCTGGTGAGAGCTTGCATACTACAATTAAAATCCTAAACACAGTGGGTATTTTATAAGCTCATTCCTGTGTTTTTGACTCCATGCAAGTATGACAAAACGTTTACGGGCAAGAAGTAAATGAAGGATTCTGTATTTTCCACCAAAAGTTGTTCTTTTGAACCGGCATTTAAATGGTAAAAGGACTGCACTTTTCTCCCCAAGTCTGGTCATTCAATTTTGGGTTTCGTGAAGCTGTGACATGGAGAAGTCAGGCATTGAACTAGCAACCATGCAATAAAACTAAGACTGCATATAATTTAAGTCTTAAAAAACAGTAAGTCAGTTAAAAACAGGATATCTGAATTAATATATAGAAATTTGGTTTCAAGATCAGTCATGGTTGAGAAATAAGTAGTTGCAATTACAAATTTTGAAAGATATTCATTTTTTTTTACAGTAATGTTTAAGATATCAACTTTGGATGAAAAACAAAACTTGGAAATATCAGCCAGTTGTGTTATATTACATCACATTTATATTGAGAGTTTAAAAGGACCCACATTTTCTTTGGGCTCATCCAGCTGCTCCTGAATGCTGCGACAAGAACAAAGAGTCCTTGATGATGAATCGAGGTGACGGCGCAAGAAAAGGAGCTGAACGCAGGCGGTGAGTTCAGGTGAGCGCTGATGAGGTGGTCAGGCATGGGAGCAGAGAGGGGGCTGGATGCAGCTGTGGACTGTGAGCTCAGTAGAGGGAGCCCTTTCCTCTGTGCATGCGTGTATGTTTGTGTGTGCATTCATGCGTACAGTACGTGCGGCCGCACAAAGCTTACAGTTGAGGGTGTATTTAGGGAAAACAACACCTGCATGTGCCGCCTGTGTGCAAGTAATGAGTTTCTTAGGAGGCCTGGACTCCGAACAGCAGATTCACCCTCTTAGTTCACATTTTCACTGTTAAACTATGATAAAATGAAGCTCTAAAATCCTAATGCAGGCATCCAGAGTGGGACATGTTTACAAAAAGAGAATTTACAGCTTTCAGGAGACACAGCTTTATGACTGCACGTTCCCCTGTTCAAAAACCTCGACCACGGTGACGCCTGAGGAGAAAGAAACCCTCTCCCAGACGCTACAAAGAAGGAACCTTTGGCCAACCCTGCGCTTAATATGTAAAACATACACACTCATCACAAGTCTTTGACATAGCAAATACCACTGGCCAGATTAATCAAAAATAATGGACTTGCAGTGTTTTCTGGGTTTTTTCTGCCTTCACAAAGATCATAAAGATCTGTTTTGCTCCAGTATTGCCGTCTGGAGCTCTTCCAGAGTCAAGAAACCTGATCTACACCCTCGCATTTCAGCGTCCGCCAGAAATGACCTGTTCCCAAGAGTTCAGAGAGGAAAAGGTCTTGGAACGTCACACTTAATATCACATGCTCCTGCTCACACACACACACACACTCGCACAGGGGCGGCTGCCAGCCACAAGCACTGGAGTAATCATCAAGTCGCACAGTAGTCCCTGTTATCAGAATATTCAGCCCACACACTGACACACACACACCTACCTATCACTCCCATCACTTCTAAACTGCTAAAAAAAAAAAAAATTCCATTCATCCATTCATCTACACGCTGTGGGAGGGGTCGCCTGGAGGTGATGAGGGGAGCGGGTTTCTATGGTGACAGTAATGAGCGAATGAGGTCGAGTGCAAGGACCCGGGGCTGCGATGCGCTTTGTGCTTCCCTTTGTCCCCATAACAGTGGAAATTAAGGGACGCAGGAACAACAGGATTGAGTACACATGACCTAATGAGGGTCCAGCATGGGGGGGGGGGTGCACGGTGGAAGGGGTGGGATTATAGGCGTTATGTTACTTTGGGGTTTGTTCTAACTTGTGAGGACATTTTTGTACTGTGTCATGTCATTAAAGCTATATAGTTAATGTCCTAAACTTAGCAGATATTAATTCTTCACTGAGTCTATTTCCATTAAAACATTTCTTCCCCTCTTTATTCTCTTCCCCTCTCCTCCTCTCCTCTCTCTCTCTTCGCTGACTGCCCTAAGTCGAAGTGACAGCAGCTCTCATTAAATACAAAACACCGGTCACATGTGGAATTGACCTCGTAAGTGTTCTGGCTCACCCTGTCCGTCCACCGGGCTTGACTCCCATCAGCCCCCCTGGGGGGAAACGACCGAAGCCCCAGAGGTGTCAGGTATGGCGAGGGGAGGAGGCTGGAACAGATTTTTCATCAGTGGATTTAATGGGTTTTAGTGTGGACCGCCCCTCATCACCAGCTGAAATCAAACAAGAGGCTTTCTTCCAACTGTTTCCTCAGAAATGCCAGTTTTGTGATCAGTTGCACGAACCAGTCAAAAAGGGATTGATTTTAGACATCTGTAAAAGTTAATTTCCTTTAGCATATAATTTAAATGAATAAAACATATTTGGGCTAATCCATTACAGCAAGTCCAGGTGCTTATGGGAAATCTCTGAGACAAAAGGGTCACTGTGTAAAGACTGAGGGATGTTTCATAAAGGTGGTTTGGAAAAACTGGGTCTCCTTTGAGAGGTACAGCCACATAGGCCGTCTGTGCGAGCACGTTATTACGACCCATGTTTATGTTTATCGTCAGGTGGAGATCCCTTGTGGCCACAGAACTCACCCAGGAAGCTGCTGTGCGTGTCCCGAGAGAAACTAAAACTCAGCGTTGACTTATTTCGACTGTCTAAAGCTAACCAAGTAGCTTTGGTGCCGAAACCTAAGGAAGGTGAGGAAGCTGAGGAATAAACTGTTTCCTAAAGCCAACTGTAATGTGGTCAGACTGAGCCACGCCTGGTTTAAGAAGTGCACAGATCACATCAGTAAAGACAGCTGATGTGTAAAGACAGAACTGTGATGTCTGCAGCCACAGAGCAGCACATGTTAAACACCAAACTGTATGGGGATTTGAGTAGCATGTTGTATCCAATGTTTGATGATTTCCTGAAATAAGCCTGTCTTAACTGGTCGTCTCACTGTGTGAAGTCCCTCTCAGTTAGTCTGCAGAGATGTGCTTTCATCATGATTTAAGTCACACTTCTTTATAAAAGATTTTCAGGAGAATGGGCCTGTTTTTAACTTTTTCTTGGAGAGTGATGTGAGTTTAGAGGCTCTGGACTTCTGCACAGCCAGTCCTATAAGCAGGGCTGTGTTTGCACGCCCTGTGTCCGCCTGTCTGTCTGTCCGTCTGCCTGCCTGTCTGTCTGCCCGCCTGTGGACGGACGAGGCCCAGCTGCTGTGTTATTGCACTTGGCTGCCTCTGACAACTTAATGGGATGTTTGATTTTCACGTCAGATTTCCTGCACCGCCAATGCTCAACTTTTAGCCCTTTGATATTTTGACTTCCTCGACTCACTACTCAAAACTCAAAACAAACACACGCACATATTCACACATGTATAAATACACAAACACAATGTTGACCTCATATCACCTGCAACACACATTACTAATTTCATTTACTCAACCATAAGCACAGAGGACGAAGCCAAAACATACACAGTGGTCTTCAGCTCTTACTTGCGGGCCAATTATGTCCATAGTTTCCCCTTAAAGTATGTAGAACACTTGTGTGTGAAAGAGCCTCACTCCAAGACCATCAGCCATCTTGTTTGTCATCACTTACAGGCCATGAAGATGACCGACTCTCCAGTCAGCAGTATCACTTACACCCAGTGATTGCTATCTAGCAGCAGACATGGATGTCTGCTCTCTATCTCTTAGACACACGATGATAAGAGACGTCTTCTAACTCTCATAAAGCGATGACTCCAGGTTATGGCCCTGTGTGACCTTTTTGGACGTATCCAGTCTGTTTGAATGTTTTGTGTAAAGGATGTGAATGTTTCCATGTCGCTCATTCTGGCAGGCAACAAAACAACCACTATTTATGTCTTTAGCTCTGTCTGAATCTGTTTGGCCAAAAAATGGCTAAAATCGTCAGCATAAATAGAGGCAGCAGCAACGTAATGACAGCACTCACTGAGTGGTGCCTTTATTGACAAAAAAAGGTAAAGGTTGTTGGAAATGGATCGTGAAAATGAAACACTTGATGAAAAATTATGGTTAATGCATGTAAGAATGTGCGCATTGTGCTGGCAACTACAGAAACACTTTTATTTAATGCCATGGACGTCTGCAGTCGTACTCCCCGACACCCGTACACAGGGTTTAATGTGTAAAATCAGCTTTAAGGATTCAGGTCAGAATTTGGATGATCATTTATTATTCTAGTTGATTAATTTAGTGGTTAAAGTTATCAAAAACACATCTTGATTGCTTTGTTTAAGCTTTCCATCTACAATAAGGTGACATTCTTCTCACCCTAAAGTGAAGCTTTTCCAAAACAGTGTCCAGAGGGGATAAAGCTCAACATCGCGATAGTCTTAGTGTTTTTTGACATTAATCCTGTGCTGTTCTGGAACATATTTGTTTTGCTCACACTTGTTTATTTGTGATTCGCTCACCATCAATTGTGTGAAAGCTTCATACACACAGTAAGTTGAGAAAGGCCGATTTCTTATCTGGTCCACCATGCTGGATGTTGCCTGCAAAGCAAACAAACACGACAACCAGCAACTGTGAGTACTCTGTGAACTCTTCAGGCTGTGTGTGTGTGTGTGTGAGAGAGAGACATAGAGAGAGACAGTGTGTGTAATCAGAGAACACGCAGATGATTATGCACACGTAAGTAAACAAAAGAAGTGAAGGATTAAGAATTTAAAAGCAAGACAAACATTCCCTGATGCTGTGTGTGTTTGAGTGTACACTGTGTCAAAAAAAGTTCATCCTTGTGCATGCATCCGTGTGTGTGTGTGTGTGAGATACAGTGTGAGGAGTGGGGGAAACAGACAGGGAGAGGTCCTGCTGCTCTGGCTCTGTGGACACGTTCCCTCTGCCCTCATTAGATGGTTAACCAGTGTCCAGTCAAGCACACAGAAACCGGGGCCCTCCAACTGACCATCCATCTCATCTCCAGAGACAGCAAACAAACCTCCCCACGGCATCGATCCAGCGCTCTAAGAGAACACCCGCTGCAGCTCAAAACAATCCAAAAAGACGGGTCAGAGGAATGAAAGGGCCGGGTTATTGAGAAAACAAGCAGGGGAGGGAATTTTCAATCGATTTGCTGCATATAACCGCATCTGACATGCATGTCGGTGGCTGCTTGCTAATTACGGCCCTAAATCTACACTAGGAGGTTGTTTTGTCACCGGGTCCCAGGAACAATCTGCTGATTGTTGTGTGAGAAGATTGGTCAGACAAGGGCCAGCCACTTTCCCCCCAATTATCCCCATTTAGTGGTTCTGCTTCAAGCTGCCTGGACGGGGAAGAGGGGAAAAAAGGAGGAAGCGAAGGAAAAATGAGAGACGTCAAAAGTAAAAGAAGAAAAGAGACGGACGAGAGAAAACCATCCATCCGCCAGCAAACCATTTTGTCAACAGGAAACTATGGAAACTTGAACATGCTCACAGCCGTGAGGTTTGTACTTTGAGGCAGCGGTTATTTTAAGAGTGAAGTGAGCGATGGTCCTTGGCCTAATGAGCTCAGCTACCCCCCCTCCCACCTACCTACCCAGCCAGTAGGGGCAAGGGGGGGTGGGGGTGGCAAAAAGGGACAATTATGAATTGAGTTAATGAGCTTGGATTGAGGTGGGGGCAGCCTGAGAATTCACCCTTCACCCCAGCTGTCCTCTGTTTCCTTCCTCTCTTCCTTCTCCAGCAGGTGTTTTCACAGTGTGCTGATTCCCACTGATGGACTCCTGTTGTTAAACGCAGAAAGTGTCAGACTGTGCAGACGTGATTGTAAAGCGATGTACCTGTCAGATCCCTTGCAGCTTTGTGGCTGCTTCACTGTAACTATCGCTGACCTCTGATCTCTTTCAGAGGGTGGACGAGTGAATAGAGAATCAATATAATGAATATATAGATGAAGATATGTGTAAAGTTGAAATCAAAGACATGAATACATATATATATCCAGGTGGTTTCAAGCCACAACTTATCTTTATGTATATATACCTAGCCATCCCCTTCTCCGTCCATCCATCCACCCATGCTGGTGTGAGAGTGGAGAGGTGAGCCTGTGGACACAGTGAACCCTGTGGCCGCGGCGAGCCAGGACGGAGGCTTGTGTTTTCGGCTTGGCCCACTTAGACTGATTTCAGCCCCAGCAGCATCCCGTCGGAGCTCCCGTGCTTCACCCACTGAGCTCGCCTCAACACCCCGACTTGATCAGTCAACCATGTGACTCAGGCCTGGAGCCAAGAGGACTAGAGACAGACAGACAAGAGGGGGGAGAGAGACGGGAGAGACAGAGAGAGGCTTGATTTCACGAGCGGCAACATTACTCACATTTATCAATTTCATTTTCAGTCTAATAGGCCAAATTTGGTGGCTGGAGATTTGTTTCAAACCATTTATCTGCACAATTTATCAAGCATCTATAAAGGCTGCGCTCATTAGCCGAGTCCATGGGGGTGACACAGGGTCAGGGCGATGGACAAAAACCCTCTCTCTGCGTTTGCCCTCTCCAAACCAGGCTGAACTTTTCCATCGCCGATGATAGCAGGCTGCTGATGTTCGGCTCCGTATCAAAGGAAGGCCATTTCCCACACTGAGGCCTGTCTCTTTCCCACAGACGACTGCTAACGCACAGAGCCGATAGCTGCGCTCTGTCTCGATGTGTTCAATATGAGCCATGCCAAGCTTATCATCAGCACATTCTGACACATCTCTCCACAGGCCCCCCATTCATTCCCAGTTTTCATTCTCCTTCACCCCAAAAATGTGCATTGTTTGCTGCAAAGACAGAAGAAAAAAGGGCTCAAACAAGAGAGCTTTGTGTAATATTCAAGCGCCGGCTTCAGTAAACAAGGCTTGATAATAAAAGAGCTCAGTTACAGTGCTTTTTATTCCCTCACGTGGTGCAATGCATGATATTACATAAACAGAGCCATTGTCCAAGATGTGTTCACCTGGCACCTCAGCAGCCAGACTGTTGCTTATTGTTCAGAGAGACTTAACATGAGAGTCAGACGGGCCGGACGGAGCAGGAGTGGCCTGGTGACATTTCACTGGCGACAGCAGCAACACACTGTGACCTTTCAGCTCTGTGTCTTCCACTGAGGGGACGCACGCTACAGGGCCAGCGCTGATTGTAGAGATAGGAGTCTGTGTGTGTGTGTGTGTGTGTTTGTGTAGGACACTAAAGAGCAAACACTGATGGCAGTGATGTCTCCCTGCCTGTCTGTCTCCATGGTTGCAGTGATCCACAGCCAGTGTCATCAGGGTTGGCGGCCGAAGCGGTGAACGTGTCCGCACCGTTTGCATTTTTTCTTAAACAGACGCTGATGTTTTATTGTGATTCAAGAGTTTTCCTGGAGTTTAGTCTTTCAATTGAAATCTTAACAGATTTTTTTTTTCATGGTGAAGCTAATATTGCTACCTTTTTTAATGTTGAAAACTGACTAATGCCCTGGAATATTATGTTTTCCGATTAGAAACCTTTGTCAATATGACATATCTGACATTACTTCATTGAGAATTTGGTGAAATTTTGATTTTATTTCATTATTCTGATGTTTTTAATGAAAATACAGTCACTAATAAAATAATCCAGAGTAAAACTGTTAATACTGATGATCTAACAAAGTTAAAAATATAGATGGAAAATCAAACAACTGAGTAGTAGTGGTTTTACTGTGCACTTTCTCTCCTGTTACTCTAAAAAGAACTGTGAAATGCAAAGAAAAAACTGATTGCTTTGCTTCATTATTGTCATTAAGCATGCATCCGCTACTGACTAGAAGTTCAACAACCTCATACAGAAAGCTGAGCGTCGTCCCTCCTGAGGTACTGCTGTTACAAACAGAAAGGGGTCTATCAAAGAGGCTCCGTGGTGTCCTGTCAGCACTTTAGCACCCAGGTGCCGTGTGGAGTCTGCTTTAGTACGTAGGTGTTAGCAGTGTAACGGTTATATTCAGGAGGATCTCTGTCCTCCGCTCACCTCTCTTTCCTCTGTGTGTCGAGTCTTTTCATCCCCGGTGCGACCTCGCTGCCGGGGAGAAGTCATTTCTTTTTACTGAGTGTTTTCATCAGAAGGTATTTTATCATTTGATAGCACGACAGGGGGTTTCCCTCTGGCAAACCAACAGCCTTCAAACCTTGTTAAACTCTGAGAAGAAGGGGGGGGGGCAGCGGTCTTTGCTTTCTCACCATCTGCCTCGATATTAAAGCCAATGACGAACATTATGTTTTATCTATGAGGGAAAAGTTCAATGGGGGCTTTGTGCATTCATCTGACCAAAGTTCATTGTCATGCCATTGGCTAATAGGCAGAGCCTCAGTAAAGCGTGCAGATGAGAAATATGTGCTTCTATCAGACTCAAAACAAGAATGATAAGTTCAGTGATTGTGCCATGTTGTGCTAATGAATCCAACCTCTCTGTGCAGATTAGCTTCCATCGGTCTGTTTCATGTCTCGTGACTCTCTCTGTCAGTGCTCACTCTTTGTTCTCCACAGCAAACAGGTCAAACTCGCCGTTAATGCTAACACGTTTTCTTTTTCTCCGTAGTATACAAGCTCCGCTCGGAAATTACAACGTTCAGTACTAAATGAGAGCATGACAAGTAATGACCAGAAATGACAGTGGCCGCACACTTGGAAGTACAAGCTGCATTCCTGTAGCATGTGTAACTGTGCCCTTCACACAACCTGAGCCTTACCTTGTGATAATAATGCAGTGTCACGTGTGGGACAATTGTCATAATAACTGATAGACGGATGTCCAAACTATAAGCTACATTTCAATAACCTTGAATTTCAAACTTATGGCCACACAAGAAACTAAATATTAGATGTTTTTGCAATCCCAGGCTACTTCAGTGCCAGTGATGTTTCTCTGCCAGTGCTGATGGTAGCCACAGTATGGTTAACAATAAGGAACGATCAAGGTTGTAGCACAATAGTTAACCACGGGTCTGTCCACCACACCCTTACTTTCCACCTCACTGCTTAGAGGACAGACTACTTCCTGCAGTGGCACTGAACGTAACTGGTGCAGGAGGTATCACTTTGGCTCTGGGTAATTTGTGAAGGCATTCCTCACTATTTCCATAATTTGTGAAGTAAATAATCAACAGATGAATTCATAATGAAAGCGATCATCAGTTGCAGTCCTATACCAAATCATTCTTGACTAATGGCGGCACATTAAGGTGTGAAAGTTACACAGTCACACCACAAAATTCACTTCTGGCTTTCATAGCACTTTCTTGCTCAGCGTGCCACCGTTTTCTGAGCTTGTGGGTGAAATACAGGAATTTGGCAATGTGTCTGGACGCATGGGAGTTACAGGAGGTAGACAGAACAACGGAGAAGGAGAAATAACACAGTCGTCTTCATGCAAATGAAATGTTGAGTTCATGAGCCATAAAATGCAGCCCTGCTCAATTCAATAGAGTCAGAGATTTTACTGTTACAGCCTTACTTGGTCTGGTATTGCCGGTAGCTTATGGTGGCTACTAGCAAATGCTAGCTAACTTGCTAACTGGATATATATTGCTGTGTAACTGACGTTACTGTGCTGTTTGGATGATAACTTTACATTAACTAGTCTTAAACAAATATGACTGAATATCCTCCTTAAAAAACATGCTAGATTGTAAACACTGACACACCTCTTACTGTATACTGTACGTGCCTTCTGTTCCCATATTGGTGAGTTTTAACTTGTGACCATTCCTCTTTGTCAGTGCAATTTCTACGTGTTTGGCATATTTCCACGATATTTGAGCTTCCATTTAAAGTAATTCTGCAGTGGTTTTGATAGATCCACCTGCAGTTTGTGCACAAATAATGTAAATTTGCCTTGAAAACTCCCATATCTGACTGCTGACCTATCTTAACTTAGCAGTGTTTGTAATTTGGAATAAGTTAAGAGCTAAGTCTTTTATAGTTTTGTCTACCCCCTATATATTCTATATGGCCCACTGCCACTGTTCCAGCTTTGTGTATTATCTGAGGAAGTGGCTGTCTGGTAAACAGACAGGGCAGGCTGGTTTATAATTATTAGTTTAAGGGCCCGGCCCGCCATGTTTTGCCATCTCCTCTTGACAGCGAGGGTCAGAGGAGCAATAAAACATGATTAAGTGAAGGAGCTGTGGCTGTAAAGTTCGTTCCAGCCGCTCATGGATGAAAAATGACAGTGAAATCAGTCGCAGCATGGGAACACGTCTGGCCTCTCTGTAATGATTAAACCCCTGGTTTGGATAACCAGTAGCAGACACATACATAGAGCCATGATAACTAGGGGAGCAGAACCATCTGCAGTATACTCTGTATCACATAATAGGCTTCTCAGTGGATGATTTAGGGTGCGTAGCATGGAGCACAATGTGAGTTATATGCTTATTATCAACACTACTGCACTGTGCTAACAAAACACCACAGAACATGGAGCAGGGTAGATAAGATCACAAATCCATTTAGTGACATATTGTCACATTTACTGTAGAAATATCTGAAACAGGAAGTGAAATGAATATCGTATCTCTTACTGCTTCTCACAATAAGTAATGTGGCATAACTTTTAAATAAGGCACCATTTTATACCATCTATGATATTATATTTATAAGATATACTGTATTATTGGCTTTAAAACCAATGACAGCTTGGTTTCAAATCTTTAGTATTTCTCTTCCATTAAATGATTACAAATGCAGCTGGGAAAGCATCCCTAAGTATTATTTATTAACAGGTTAAGACTCAAACCTCAATTAATCTTATAGGCCATTAATAAGAGCAGATTTTGGGTTGCAAGGCAGTGGAAAATCCACTTGCCTTGTTTTTTTTCAGGCCTACAGTTATTGATTAACCTGCAGATTATCTTCTGGATTAACAGATTCATCCTTTGGTTTATAAAATACCACAAAAAGTTTAGAAAAGTATAAAATTGGAATGTGGCTCTAATAATCTGAATGCTTGTCAACTTCTTCTTTTTCCTCCCCGTTCCCCACCTGGCGTTTTTGTTCCGTCCTCCACGTGGCTGCAAACCCCACCGGGCTCGTTTCAGAAGCAGAGCGTTTTGTCGGCCTGATTTCGTTGACTTGCTCGGATTTTGCTGATTTGGTAATTTTTTCTTGATATTTGTGTTTCCACCATGGCTAAGTAGGTTTAGAGTTAAATGGTTTCTTGACACGCCCAGTCCAACTGAGGGGTTCCTTTTGTCGAGGTTGCATTTCATGATGACACAAAGTCTTCAGTAGCGCAGGATAGCGAAGGTCTTGAATGAAGCACAAAGGCTAAACGAAAGCCCAGTATGGACTGGATCTGCCACTGTATGATATGTTGACAGTGAACGCAGTAAAAAAAGCTTTTCTTGTTAGTCCTGAAGTTTTATGAAGGCTTACCAGAGCTCTGACCTTTAAAGCAGATTATTTGCATGTTCTTCCTCTCTGCGACTTCCCAGACAACACTGTAACATCCTCATCTTTCCTGATGAAAGAGGCAGGAAGGTAGCGTCTTTTGTTAGCGTTCCTAAATGCCGCTGTTGCTGCCAGGAGTAATTATGGGTAATTGGTGGGACAATAAGGCGATGACAGCTGTGGAACCGTTGCAACATAAGGGCAAGGCTCGGCCCAACCCGCGATCCAGGCAGCACCCTTACCTCACTCCCCACTGCCGTCACAATCCACTGGGCGCAATTAAGCCGCACAATAACCTTTTTGTGGAACCCTGTCCAGCACATATCAACATCACATCTAGAGCGGGGAGTTGAATTTTTTTTTTCCACCAATTTTTCCTCCATGTCTCGCCCTAGAGAAGCATTTATTTTAATCAAAGAAAATAAAGACAGAAATAAATGCATGAGAGGAAGGGCTGATAGGTCTGCATGAACCTAACTCTAAATAAACCTTGGAGAGGTATAAGAAAATAGTAGAGGATAGAGTTCTGGCTTTAATGATGATAGCCAGAATGAGGAAGTATTGCATGGCTCTTAAGCACTTGTATGACATATCCCTTTCATTTTGTGTGACAGCTTGTTTCTGTGGCAGCACAGGTTAAAAAGTAAAAAAAAAAAAAGAAACCATCAGTTAATTCACTTGTCGGTTTTGGCACCAGAGCAGTTTCCTTCCTCTCCTCCCTCAAGTCAAATGAGGGATTTGGTGGTTAAGAAAAAAAAATGGAATTGATCGTCTTTGGGAATTTCCTGTCAAATTTGCTGAGAAAGCTGCTTTTGCTCAACAACACATTAACCTCCGTTTGCTTGTGGGAACTACTGGAGTGAGGACCTCTGCACAGCGATGGAGGAACAGAAAGCCTGAAGCCTTTTTGCTCTCAAGTACCACTCAGAAGGCTCTGTTCAATTAGGCTCCATGGCGATCACATGCCTGCTATACTTACACCACAAAACAAAGTGTTTGTCCTTAATAGGAGTCTATTTGATCTTATATAGAGAATTACTCATGTTTTCATTTAAAGCAGGATTTTACTGTTGTAGCTGCTTACACTGGAGGTCTGCTGACCATAAGCTACTGTTCATACCAGACCAAGTAAGGCTGTAACGGTGAAATCTCTGAGTGTATTGAATTGAGCAAGGCTGCGTTTCATGGCTCATAAATTCAACTTTTCATTTGCAAGAGGAAGCCTGTTATTTCTTCTTCCACATCGTCTCACTTTAAACAACTTTTCAGTGTTCACATTATTTTGTCTACCCCCTGTTATTCCCATAAGCGCAGACACTTTGCCAAATTACCGTACTTCACGCTCAGGCTCAGAAAACGGTGGCACGCTGAACAAGGGCATTCTATGGGAGTTGCAAGTGAATACGATTTAGTGGTGTGACTGTATGACTTCTACACCTCGCTGTGCCAGCGTCAATAGCCGATGCCTCCAAACCACACACTTCCAGGACGCACACTGTGAACTCACAACAACATTTTTGAAGAATTAGTTTATTAAATTGACAGAACTTCATAATATTTACGCGAGGCAAGACCAAGGTCAGCTGGAGACCTGTCGCCGAGCTCGTGGCGGCCGTGCCAGCACCTCTGCTGTGCTGGGTGGAGACTGCGGTGAGAACAGCCAACATTTCTAACTCCACGTGTAAGACTTAAACACAGAAAGCTGTGAGTCCTGAGCTGATGTAATGTGTCCTGGAAGGCCTCCTTGTTGCACTGACCCGGTGAATTTCCTCGCATTCAATTAACTTGTGCTGCTGTTTGTACATGGTATATCAAATGTGAGTGAATGTAGGTTTTATAAAGTGAATGCAGATCTGTAACGTCTAAACAGACCGAATCACGGCTCTCCGACTGTTGGACGCGACCCAAATCAGAGAGGACACAGCTGAAACGATGCCTGCTCGAACCCTCCAACACTCGGCTCCCACAGTCAGACTGAAGAGCCTTTTTATGATCTGTTTACGTTAGTCAGAGCAGCCATTTTCCAGTCCCAGTCCCGTTTGGTCCTCTGTACCCCGTCCCATTGGACAGATCAGGAAACTCTGGATCCAGCAGCGTGGGAACACAGAAACCAGCCAGGGGTGCCGGCAAAACCATCCGCTTGACTTTACACACATGCGCGGGTGGAACCATGCACATGCAGTCAGACACCAATACTCACACCACCACCCATCCGCCCCACGTCCCCCTGCGCTGTCCTCACCTGCAGCAATAACTTTGTCACGTCATAAAAAAAACAGTCGCTAAAATGAGCAGCATTTCCACATCCACCTTGGCCTGGGGTGGCGTGCGGGGAAACACCTCGCCAGGGCTTTATTCAGACTCCGCTCACAATGCGCCTCCGGCTTTCACCATGTCCCTTGCACTTGGCTCTGGGGCCCGTGCCGTGCACCGAACAGCATAGCAGTTTCTTTGTGCGTGCGTGTATTTCTGGCCTTGTGGCGCTTTTGATTGCACAATGTGCGTATTATTTTCGTGCGCATTATGCACGGTGGAAAATGCTTTCATCTCGGGACGGGGTTTCGCAGTGGCGCTGCCCTCTCGGCCGTGGAGACGCACAGCGGAGACGAGGGTCTGCGCCTGACACACAAGTCACACTCAATCTGGGCTGAGGGAATGCAGCGGTGGCCGCAGGCGCTCTGCTGGGGCGAGCTCGTTCCCGGCCCTGCCCGAGGTTTCCATTCATTTATTTTACGTTTCCCCTCTTGTTTTATTCCCTGCTCTCACAGAGCTCAAGGGTGGCCACGAGGTGAAAGGAGCATTTGCTTAACATTTACACAGAACTTCCCGTGTTGCACTTGCATCTGCTTGATTAATAATATTTCGACGGTCTGCCACACAACACTCTTCCAGCATGCCCTCATAGCTCAAAATGGCGTTATTAAAGTGTTAGCTGTGCAGGCCAGGATTTAATTCAAAAAGCTCAAGCTGCTTTTACGCCTGTAATTATGAGATTTATACCCCCACCGCTACCTATTCCTTTTTTTATTTTCTGAAAATTTTTCCACCTCAATTTCCAGTTACATCCTTAAACGGTAAAGGAGCTCAAATTAAGCAGCCGCAGTGGCAATCTGGTTCCTATTTTGGGACGTAAAAGATCGAAAATGAAAAAGAAAAAGAACAGAGAGAGAAAGAGAGCGGGCTGCTGCCTGCCACCACCGAGATGCTAACCATTTCCATGTGTCTGTGTGTCTCCGCTAAATCTCCCGCCCCGCCTTCCCTTTTTTTCCGGCCGCGTCCCGCTGCTTCTTCCCCTCGCTAAACAGGCTATAAAGAGCATGCATGGTAGTGGGAGGGACTCAACAAGGTGCAAGCACTTCAGGCAGCCAACCGCAGCCTTCCTTCCTGAGCTCGGCTGCTCTTTGCCTCCCCTGATTGGCTGCGGCAGGCGCACAGATGTTTCTTCTTTAATGATTTTTGTAACCATTAAGTTAATAGTTGTTTATGGCAGTGAAATGCAGGAATGTAGGGGGAAGTGGAGGAAGGGGTGCAGGCTGATGGATAGGAAAGTAGGAGGGGGGATGTGATCGTGGGATAAATATGAGGAGGGGTCTGGCAGACTTTGGGCCAACTGTGGTGGAGACTGTGGGTTGACATTACAAGGGGGATGGAGACAGGGGCTTCACACGTACTCTGTCATGTAAAGACACACGCACACTTACACGCAGCCACATGAATGCATGTACATCCTTTGTGGACCATCAAAGCCATGAATACAAAGATCCAGACAGAAAGGCAGCTACACACTCCGGGGTAGGGGTCTATGTCAACCCTCTGAGACAATTCCAAATCTAGATATGTAATCCACCATCTGCAAAGAAAACAACACAGATAAATGTGTAATGATATGATTAATGCAGTGCTGCAGTTTCATCTCAGCTCAGTTCAAATTCAATACATTTCACTGTTTTTCATGAATGAAAGTTTTCAGGAGGTGTTCGGGGTGAGGGAGTACTGGAGATGTCCTCGCGCTAGCTGCTAATCTCCTCTGGTTAGCTCTTTTTCCAAGCTGGCAACCCAAAATTTGGCCTTAATGAATGATTTGTAGCCCATCTACAAAGCTTTAGTAAATTATTTTTTAACCACTGACCCAGTTAAAATTTATAAACCTTTTCAACAGATATTTTTATTTGCTTATATTTTTATTTTTTGCTTTTGCTTTTAGTATTTACACTTTCATTTCACTTATTGTCAATTGACATTTATTGTAATTATTTTAAGTGGCTGACAGGAAGACAACTAACTATTGTAGAAGCTAATGGGAATCCAAATGAAGAATAAAAATCTTGTATTGTTTATGCATACACACCCATTTGAATGGGAAGAGACACACACAAGCAATTCACATCCCATAGCAGAGCAAATAGCCTCTAAAAGAGGGCTATATTAATTATCTGAGACAGGAGAAGATTAATGGTTAGTGGAACACACTGTAAAGAAAACAGAGGATCACTCAGCCGCTGTGAAAGCCTCTCTTTGTGTGCGCCTATGTATGTTTGTGTGTGTGTGTGTGCGCTCTCATATTATCACGACACAACACACATGTAGTACATTACACATCCATTTCCCTCGTGGTATTTGAACTTTCCCTCAGACTTCTGTTGCCATCCCGCTTCCTCCTCCAGCTTTTTTCCTCAGCGTCCCAGTGGACAAAAGCATCCATGTAAATCCAATCAGGCATCAGTTCACACTGCGGGAGCCTCCAACATGTGAACACATGAGTCAGCATTCAAACACAGTGGTTACTGCTTGTATTACCATGCAGACACTTTGAATTTATGGAGGGCGGGGGGGTGATCCACAGCTTCATGGAGCAGCTTTCACAGCACCAGAGCGGAGCCCCAGTCTTTGGCCAGGTACAACCACAGCGAGGGCGTGGCGTGCTGGGTCAGAATGAGTCCCAGGTGTCTATCAGAGGAGGGGTCGGGTGGTTGTGGTGGCAGCAGTTGGGACTGTGGCTCTCCCTAACGATGCTAACACAAACCTTCTGCCACAGCCATATAAAATGCTGCCCCTTATTAAGAGGGGAAAATGAGGGATGGGTTTCCTATAGGGTCCCTTGAGGGGCTCTGTGGAGCATGACATGGAGGGATTTGGGGGTGTGACTGCTAATACTGTACATACTTCTACTGTATGTATCTATCGGTCTGCCTATTGGCCCTCTCTTTTAAGGCTTGAAATCTACCAAGAGTGATGTGCAGAGTCAAACCGCAGGCACATGTGCGTTGTCTCTGTGTTTGTTTGCTGATTTGGTCGTGTTTGCTTTTGAATCAGCCTCCGCTGAAGCAGCCTCTTAGCTCATTCATTACACGAGACAGAGTTATTCTAGGCTCGCACAAGCGAGCTGAGATTAGCTGCAAACCTCCAGCTTGGACTGAGACAGTCACAGACCACAATGTAATTAGGCTTTTTTGCTCCCCTGCTCTCGCCATACCAGGCCACAACTATAAATCTCTTTTACAGTCTAGTATTGAAGCATTTCAGAGCAACTGTGTCGCTATGGCTACACCTAACATTTGCAACTACTTTCATCATCAATCTGTTCATTATTTTTCAGATTATTAAATAATGGGTCTATAAAAGTCTATAAAATGTTTACAGAATTAAAAAAAAATGAAAACTGACATTTCCATACATTTGTGAAGGCATTTTTGCTTCATAAATGACTAAAACAGCAATTGCTTCTCAAAATTATAATTATTTTCTATCAATTAACTGATCGATTAATTAATTTGTTTCAGCACTAGCTTCCACTTCACTCACACAACTCTGAACTTCCTCTGAAGTGTCTCTCAGCTCATAGTTTTGATTTTTTAGGCCAAAACTTTACTGTTCTGGTTCATTCTCATCAACCTCACCGATGCAGCCGGTGGCTATTTTCAGAATAGAATCTGAGATAAACTCATTATTAACAACAGACAAAGTCAGCAGCTAGATAGTAGCCAAGAATTGAGCTGATATAAAACAAATATTGGACTTAGATTCAGGGGGCCAGAGATGCAAATCCAAATGAATGCCAATAAGATAAGATAAGATAGACTTCATTGATTGTTCAATTATTGCCCTTTATTGCCGCTTGTTGCACTGTCACCTAGAGGCCAAAAAAATGTAAGTAAGGTAAAGGTCAAGCTAAGAGAGATATCTGAATGATGGGTTTTAGTAATCAGATTTCTTCTGTAAACTAATTTCTGCAAGTAATTTGATTTCATGTGTGCATTTAAACTGAGAAATGTCTCTTTCGACCTGATGGTGGAAATTCTTTAAGGTACATTCTTTATGGCTCTACTCCCTACAGCTCCTAACACTGTGTACTGATTACATTTTTTTCAGCCAGTTTCTTTTTTGTCTTTTGACCTGAGAAAAGTTGAGAAGCTTTCCTAATGTGAACCCAGCCCCATGCAACTGCAATCTAAACCACGATGTTACAATATAAAACTACTCTCAACACTCTCCCTGCTCTACCTGTATGTATTGGTCTAATACCTCGGATTTAATGCTACACTTCAATTACCAGTCTCACCTCCTAAACAGCTGAGTGCTACAGCGGCTGCCTAATCCCCCCTGTTAAACCCGTTTCTATCTGCAAGTCGGCCGCGTCCATCAACAGGAAATTAACCCCAGCTTCCCTGTAATGTGAAACAGCATCAGGCTCCATAACAGCAATTCTCATTCACAAGTCTTACACACACACACACACATGTGCATGTTGTTAAAAATATGCCCTGACGCCTGGGACTGGGGTGAGGATGAAGTCATCAACGCACACGCAAGAGTTTGGATACGGATGCACACACATCCCCCCCCCACACCACACACAGGCAGTATTCCCACCACTAACTGGCTGTGGAGACAGCAGTGTTATGGCTTCATTGTGGGCAGACGTACAGCTGGGAATGCGGGGCGTGCAGGCTGGAATACCTGGCAAGGCCACAAGTGTTGGGAAGGAATGCTGCCCTGACAGGAAGGTATGATGGGGAACTCTAGGTATGTGTGTTACGGTGGCCATCCATCCGGTTTTAGGTCGGACAATCCAGCTTGGAAATACCGTGTCCATCCACAGCCACAGCCTTGAGCCAGACAGAGTCGTCCTCCTTCTGAGATCATCTCTATTTTATGCTTCATCTAATGGTATATAATGAATAAATACATAAGTAGGTATGTGTAAGTATGCATTCCCTTAAGATCTAATACATTTTTGACTGAAAGTGGTGTGGAATAAATATCTGATATTTCATTGGTTACATAAACATTACCAAATTAGCCATGTAGCTTCTTGACAAGCACAGACCCAGTCTACCTGTAGCAGTAAGTTAAACCACAGAAATGCAGAAACAAAAGACATTACATCCCACACGGTTGAAAGAGCACCGATTCATCACAAAAAGCAGAGGTGTTTTTTGCGCGTTGGGTCATTGTGACGTGGACGTAAGGAGTGAGATGCCACAGGCATGCTAGTGCAGGAGCCACCAAATACAATGAGAAACACAGCAGGCAGCTTGGATGTTCACATAGAAAATTTTGTGCTTAGGTTTTAAAACTATTTTAGCATCTCAGCTAGCAGAACAGCACAGTTGAAGGAATTCTGCAAGTTTGTGGCAGTGGAGGAATGTAATCTGCTGCGGCACGTTTTCTCTACTGCCATCCATTGACAGAATCTCTAAGGCTTAAGGATTGGAAATCCCTGACCAGCTACTGTACTTTCAGAGTGTATGTGAGGAAGAATGCTGCAAGATATGGATATGCTTAGGAGAGGATGCTCTCTCCACAGCATTTTCTCTTCATCAGTCACATTCTAAATGTGTTCTTGGGCTGCACTGAAAGACCTGAGGACTAACCATTTAGCATTACGCTGCATGTTTGCCTTTGCCGTGGACAACAATCTCGAGCAGTTAACCCCTGATGTGGCTTGTTTTCTAAGAAAAAATCAAGAAATACCTGAGTGAAAGGTATGACTTCTCTAAGAACAGCTTTCATTGCAAAGTGTCAAATCTTGGCCTCACAACTGCTGTGTCTTATGAAGACTACAGTGATGCAGTCCGGGCCAGGAGTCTGAAAGACATCGACATGGATGGACTCTATAAGGAATGTGGCATGGTGAAAGCTATTCTGAGCTTGATTGACACAGTGTGGAGTGGTATCTGAAACTGTTTTCCAGAGCAGACGACCCACTTGAGAACCTGTGGAAGGTCAGCACCTAAATCTTCTCCATCCCATATAGCAATGCATATACAGAATACAGCTTGACCTTAGCATGGAAAAATAAGAGAAATCTTCTGGATGTGTACAGTGTCAAGGCTGAGATCAACGTTTGTAGTGCACAGACATATAATGGAATTTCTCAGAAGAAGCCAAGAAATGGCAAAAGTAGACATTCAACTATGTGGCGAGTACACCAGAGTCTTATTATGTCTACAGGTTTTAATTTATTTTTCAGTTTTTTCCTGGCTTCACTGAATCCTTCAAAGTGTCCTCCTTTCTGGTGCAATGGTTAACGGCCACCCTAATGTGTGTGCAGTGAAAACAGAGGCCACTGTTGTCAACTGGCATTATCATTTATGGCCGAAGGTAAGAGTGTATATTGATTTATGTGTGGTGAGATAAGGTAGAAAACAGAAGGTTTTAAAGAGATAGATATGCATGTTTGATCTAATCAAGAAAAATGCTGATCCAAGTCCACTTCTATAAGATGATAAGGTTCCATTAATGACTGGGTCACTCCAGGTAGAGAACCAGCTCGTACTGCATGTAGCTTTATGTCTCATGATGAATATTCATTTTTTTCATGTTTTTTGGGTGCCGTCCTTGGTAATGTGTTGATAACCTGAGTGCTGTGATGTCCCTCTCATGCTCTCCTGTTCTGCTCATGTTAGCTACCAATTTCTTCTATTGTTATTCTGAGCAGCCTGCTGCTGCTGCTGCTGCCAAAAATGTAAAATGCATCACTTCCTGTGCAGGAAGAGATTCTCCCAAGGAAAGTCCTTCCAGACGGAAAGTGTTTAGAACAGTAAATATAAAAGTTTTCGTGATTTGCTATTTGTCTCAGATTTGTGACATTTATGTATATCAAAAAGGCCCTCGACAGTTACAGAACAGCAACAGAGCTGTGTCCAAAATCATCCCACATTCACTCGTGCACTGCTCCATATATACAAGACAGTCAGTAGTTTATTCTGCAGTGTGCAGTCAATCAAAGTTTTGGGGACTTACTACTAATGTTAAAGTCACACATTGGTTATTCTTCTTTGCATAAATGTGATGCGTTGTATGTGGGATTAGCATTGAGTACCATGAAGTAGTGTACAATCCAATGTGGGAATTTTTGAGAGCACTATGCAGTGGATGCATTATACTCAAGTCAAGTCAGACACTGAAATAAAATGCGAATGGGTAAATATAGTGTTCTATACAGTAAATAGACAGCCATTATAGCAGCTCTCTGAGGATGTAATTAGGCACAGTGTTGCTTTGAGGTACATTAAAACTCAGGGAATCACCAAAGTTATTACATTTTCTGCAGGGAACACGAAGGTCTCATGACTCGTTTTACTTTATTATATTATTTTTAAAAATGTGGAGCAGAGCAACTCCTAATATTCTAACAGCCAATTATGTTTTAGCAAAATGAGGATCTTGAATGTATGCACCAAGTTTCATAGCAGTCTGTATTTCACATGTTTTCAGTCTGAATCAAAGTGGTGGACAGACCAGTACGATAAACCATAGAGCCATGGCTGACATGGCCAAAAACACTGTTTTGTTGAATGTAAATGAACAGACTGTCTGACTGACTGAATGTGTTTACAGTCATCACAGCAAATCGGCCAATATAAAAGGTGACTAATGCCCAACTCCTCCAGCATTAGCTGATTAGGACAGGACACAACAGATAATAAAAACAGGACATCATTTCGAGCAATCTGCACGGAGATTACGCAGCAGGATGACGTCTTAAGTCTGACAACCTTGACGGGTAGTAGATCACGAAAGATGGGGGAAAAAATCATGCCCTCATGCGACATCTGAAAGTGATCTACTTCCCAGCTACTGACTTAGTCTTACACCAACCAGACAATCATATACCCACCAACATCCAAAAAAAAACTCTCCCAGTGCAACACCAACACTATCCCCAAACCCACATCCAGTTAGGCATGGAGGACTGGCAAATCCTTTATCCTCATAACATTAACTTTCTCAGGATCATTAGGTAGCCGTCACCTCATTGTGGGTTTGAAATTCTTAAAACATACAGCTAAAATAAATATATACATGGATGGAGCTGCAGTGCCGTTTAATGCCAGAGACGAATGTGGAGCAGCCTGAGTCTATTAGCTGTTGCTTTAAAGCTGTGCACACTTCAAACGAAGGAGCAGACAAGGAGCAGATGTTGCTGATTTATTAAGGAAACTGCTAATGGTATCTGCACTATTTGTTTTGGCTAATTAGAAGGGGGCAAAGTCCTCTGCATTGACAACCATGATAATGCTGAGAATGCTCCGTCTGGTTCACTATCTCCGCACTGGAACAGAGTAGTTGTACTGCGGCCTTCAGCCAACAGTGGCAGCAGTTTCTTGGCTCACAGTGTGTTGTGCCACAGCTTCAGGTCACAGTGGTCAGTTCTGCCCCATACAGACAGCGCTATTGTCTATGGACAACACACACACAGTGCCTCACCATGGTCACTGGGGCTAATACATCCCACACACTGTCAGGTAAAAGCATTTAAAATCAGGCAGTGACATTCTGTGTAAGCAATTTTAAACACCCAAAACAGTTGTTTACTTAATGTTTTGACCACAGCACTTATGAAGTAAAGAGACACTACTGAGTTGCATTACACAGGAGACAAATAGTATGGATATCTTGGTCTCTACTGGACCAATTTTAACTTTTCTTTTCGTCATCTGCTTCTCTCAAGTCTCCAAGCTTTATGAAAGTTCAGCACTAAACTGCTGGAGACACGTACATTTATCCTCCTTCCCTTAAAAAAGTTCAGAAAATCTTCTCTTCAGTCATGGAAGCTGAAGGTTTAATTTCTCATCCTTTCTTTACCACAGTTTCCTGAGGGGATGTCTCACCACTTTAAGTGTTCCTTGAAAATGTCAACACAAGTTCTCCACAGCTCTTCTTATACAAGCCACCAAAACAGCAAGTGGAAGAGGGAGTCCAATTAAAGCCGCATGCTAACCATTGATGTAACAGCATCCACCACTAAAGATCATTTAGTGGAAAAACAAATTCTGGCCTCCTGGTTAACAGAAGGATGTTTTGCATTAATAGGAGAAGTAGGAGGGAACGCTCACTGGCAGACATTAAATGAACCAGAAGGCCTCTGTTTGTGTGTGTGTGTGTGTGTGTGTGTGTGTGTGTGTGTGTGTGTGTGTGAATGAAAGTGGCAAGCTACATGTTTTATGTTTCCGTACCAATGTGTACATGAGTATGTACAGCATGCATGCGTATATACTGTATATGAGGCACAGGTGTGCTTCCACATAGTATGTGTGTATGTGTGTGCTGAGATGCAGCAGTGCCAACAATGCATTAGTTCTCAACAACTGTGCCCCTCCCTGTGTCTACCTGTGTGTGTGTAAAAGAAAGGGGATGAGCCCCATTTGGAGGCCACGGGAGGAGAAGGGCGGCATCTGGGGGTGGGGGGGTTGGGGGGTAATTTTCATACCTGTCCAATTGGTAATGGTGCATGGATTTCATGGGGCCCCAAATAAGACTGAGGGGATTACATGAACCTGCTCTACTGTAGAAGGAGGGAGAGAGAGAAAGAAAGAAGGGTGGGGGAGCATTACTTTTCTGAGGAGCAAAAAAAAAAAAGAATGTGCACAAAAAATAGACATTTTTGTGGTTACGAAAGTCTGTAAACTGTGACTTATGCAGAAAATATTTGAAAGTTAGTTTGCTAATTGCTAATTGTGCTAATAGACAACTTAGCATGGATGTGGAAAATGTGGAGGAGATAACATTTTCCACATAAGTCACAATGTGCAGACTTTTCAGTTTGTCCTATGTATTAGTGTTTCAGCTCTAACACTGCTGTGTGTTGTTTAACTATTGCTCTATTGTTTTTGTTTTTTGGAAAGGCTAAAAAGGATACAACCCCCCAAACTAGAAAAAATACCTAACTATCCACATTTTCAGAGAAGTTAGCTAACTTAAAATTAAACAATCATTCCCATTTCCGATTTTAAGAATACTGGATTTTATTATTGTATAAAACAATGACACTCAGAAATAATCATGTAAAATAAAAATCTTAAAAACATTTTCCAAATTACAGACATCACAAAATCACTTTTCCTCCTGAATGTCTTTGAATCTGCTGAATAGTAAGAGAAAGAATTGTGTCATTAAAGACTAAAGGTCTTCTAGATAATTGAGATGTAATGTTAAGTCAGGGCCCTGTTTATCTTTACTTTTAAGATGATTTTTGATCATTTTTCTTCAAACTACAGTAGACAGACATGGGAAGACAGACAGACAGACAGAGAGTCGCTGAGGAAAAAAAGGAGGATCAGGAGGGAGGCAGCAAAGGGGAAGAAGGGTTGGAGAGCTGGAGGGTGAAAATTGCTGGAGTGGGATTATGGAAGATTACCGTGCAGGAGCAGGAGCACGGTGTGGGGGAGCCAGGAAGAGTTAGCTTTCATCTGGTCACAAAAGACAAAGGAGCTGCCAGTGACGGGCCCGGGTTCCCCTACAGCCATGCTGGATGGTGGATGGGGTGTTAGGGAATGACAGTCTGTGTGTGGGTGGGGAGGAGGGCTGCTTAGGAGGGATACCACAAAAAGTGACAAACAGAAAGGGACCAGACTCATAACAAAAAACACATCAATTTTGTTGAGATCTTGTTGTCAATCAGAGCAACAGATGGGGGATATTTGGTCTCTGTCATTTTTAGCTGAAGGACATATATAAACACAAAATGTCAGTGATGTCTGCTTACACACACACACACACAAGCGTAATGATGGAGTTAGAGGGGAGGTCTCCAGATGAGTGTTTGTAGTCTAAGAGAAGCCTCTCTTTCTCATGGTGGAGAACAGGCAGACAGTCTAATTACACCTCTGCACCGCACCAGCTACTGTCTTACTGTAGGGTTAGCACAGATGAAGGGCCTCTTTGTGTGTGTGTGTGTGTGTGTGTGTGCATGCGTGCGTGTGTTTGAGTGAGAGAGAGAAAGATGAAGTCACATCAGATCTTTTGTTCATATTGACCTTTGTTTTTTGTACTGTTTTTGAGTGTTTTTATGTGTTTTTTTTTAATGCTAACTGTGTATATGACTGTGTGTATGTGTGTGTGTGTGTGTGTGTGGCAAATCTCAAATTCCACCTCCCTCTTTCCAGGTGTGAACTGAAAGCATTATGTGTGTGCATGTGTGTGGAGCAGACCGAGTGTGCGTGTGTGTGGAGGGTTTACATGCATGTTTATATATCAGTCACCAGCCTATCTGAGAGAGAGAGGCCGCCACTGTCATCTGTCTATGTCGTCCGCTCAGCCATATCTAATGACCACTAACAGCCATCTGGACTACCTCAACATATAGACCTTTACTCCCATTTCACCAGCTTCACTGTTTACCCACTCACACACTCACATTCTCCCCTCTCCTCCTGTCTTTAATCGTATCTTTCTGACCGATCTGTGTACATGCATTTGCATACTAAACACACCCATGGGCGCGCTCGTATCTACAGGTGTGCAAACTGTACACACTCAAGCACTTCAAAATGAGCGGTTGAACCTCCACGAATTAACTTGTTTTTACCCCCATTTTTCACGAGTTAGCACTTCTCCTGTGCCAAGACAATCCATCCATGCGACAGGGGGAGGCATATCAAGATGCTGATTAAATAGCATATTGCACAGGTGTGCCTTGGGCTGGTCACTATAAACGGCCACTCCAGTGCAGTTTTGGCGCACAACGCAACGCAACAATGTCGTAAGTTTTGAGGGAGTGTTTGGCACGCTGACTGCAGGAATATCCACTTGTTCATGTCTCTCGTTTCTCAAAGTGGGACGAATAAAGCTCTACATTTAATATGCAACAGACAATTGCAACATCATATTTACTGAAATGGCAGCTGTCACAAAGGAGCAATTGTGACTTAAAAAATAATGACAGAAAAATGCAGTTATCTATGAGGTAGAAGACCCCCCCCCCCCCCCTTCATCCACCCCCACCCCCAGGCCCATTCCCCTCCATGCATGGCTCTCTGTCTTGGGAGAGCTTAGAACTGTCTCTCAGGTATCCCTCGGCTAAGACTTTAATCTCAGCCAGAAACTAGAGCCACACACAGCCCTAATGGGCCATAATGGCTGATAAAAACACACGGAACAACCTGCGGGGACTCTCTGGCTTCTCACAATCTGCTAATTCCACTGTCTCAGCCTCGCTCGCCCCAGACCCCTTCACCCTCTGTCTCTCTTTATCACTCTCTGTCTTCCTTCCTCCCTCTTTTCCCCCCCTTTCCTTCCACTCAGTGATATTCTCAGTCTCCCTCATTCCTCTGATCTTATTCTCTCCGTCTCTGCTGGCATTGGGCAGGTCTGTCAGCAGTAGTTGATTCCATGCTCGGCTGCATACTTGTGTCTGACTGAAGCTTTGTTTTGTGACCTGCTGACCTTCTTCTAATGTGTGCGTATGTGTGTGTGTGTCAGAGCATCTTTGCGGGTGTGTGTTAGTTTACCTGTACACATGAGGAGGCTGTGAATGAGTGTGTGTGTGTGTGTGTGCCCACACTGAATCTGTCACTGTCATTCAGATGTAAAACACCGAGCAGTGTGGCAGCGGCTCCACAGCCGAGGGCCTTTTGACAACAACTCCCTTTGTTGGCCTTTCTCTTGACTTAAGAGCTTTTCTCCTTCAGTAACCTGAACAGTTTATTATCCCCAGCAGCCATTCAGCGGCACAATGCGGGTGTGGTGAGGGCTGCACAAGTAGCAAGAGAGGTGGAGGAGGCTTTGCAAGGTGTGTTTGTTTGTTGCTGACGTTAAAGCAGCTTGACCTCCCTTGAAAAATACCAGTACTCCAGTCGCAGCCACCCGGAATGAGGTTTGTTTTCATGGTCAACAGGATTTGTGTGTGTTTGTGTGTGTTTAGGTGATCTCTTTTCTCACTGCTGTGATATAGGCCCACATCAACTATGAGAAGGAAACTGCATTATCACCAGGCATGTAGTGGAGGGTAAATCCCCTTGACCCAGTTTGCCTGACTTTTTTAAGGCTGACACAAACACAATGTTTAATTTGTCAGCTATTTTTAGATGATGTGTTAGTTTTAGTGTTGACATCGAAAGCCCATCTGAATTTTAGCCAACTTTATCCTTCTTATGTGGAGTACAGTTTTCACCATGCAAACCCTAAACCCCTTCAGACATGCACCCTTTCACGTTAATCTAATGGTAATGGATCTTGGTCTTCTATAAGCACCGTCGTCAGGCTCAAGTAAATCTTGCAAGATCTTACAAGGTCTGAATGCTGTCAGTACAACGGAAAGCCCAAAGCAGCAGCGCAAGGTAAAAAGAAATGAAATCCACCGGATTGGTTTTAGTCTTAAAGAAATAGTTTGACATTTTGGGAAATAAGCGTAAGACTAGAAACAACAAAATCCACATTCCAGCACCTCTAAAGCTCATCTCATTTATTTAATCTTTACAAAAACTGAATGTAAAAGATGACACATTTTACTGAGTTTATGCGTCTGACTATTTCCTGGAGTACACCTGCATACTTCATGAAAAACACTGGAATGGTCCTTTAAAGGATAAAGCCACGATACACACCACTTCAAACACAAACATGCTTTCAATAAATATTTTTCTAAAAGAAAAATACATTTTAACATGAAGTCCTTTTGATAATCAACAGCATAGTCGGAGTTACCTGCACCTGATAATCAGTAACACAGGATGACACATCCTGTATCATTTCCGTTTTCTTTTTCCAGTGTAGTATTATCACGGAGGTATTGACTTAGTCATCTAACCACAAAAGCCACCAGAAATTGGCACCCACGGCATGATTGGCTCCTGGAGCTCAGTAGCATGGGAGTTAGAATGGCAGGCTGGGCGGGCATTAACCACCATTGTGTTTATGGAGACGCCGATTTGTAGAAAACAATGTGAACACTGCCTCCAGAGACAGACCGGCGTCAAGCTGTCACTCAGATGTGGTGTCATCCAGACGCCTAACAGCCTCTACTGCTGGGTGACGCAATGTATGTGTGTGTGTGTGTGTGTGTTTGATGTATGTGTTTGAGCTCACGTCACCTTTTTCCAACGGTTTTAACAGTTGACATACTTTGACGACACAGGTGGAAAGGTCACGCTAAAAAAATGGGCCAACAAGTCAACCATAATCAAATACTGTCACAAAGTCTGTTTGTCTAACATTGCCTCATTATTTGAGATCATTTTTATTCCCTTATGTGGTACTGTGATGCTTTTTTAAGGAACAACATTCCCTCTGGGAAGGCGTTGAGTATCTTTTCAACCACCTTACCATAGTCAGGTAAACAGTAACAAAAAACATTAATTAAATCATTCAGAAGAATGGAAAGGAAAATTGTTGCTTTTTACCATTTCTGTGATGGATTCCACTTTGAGTGAGTATCTGTATATCTGCTTTGTTGTTGCTGCACATAAATGAAATGTGACCAGCGTATGCATGGATTCATACACGCATTTTGCATGGACTCTGGAAGGAAGTGTGTTATCTGAGGACAATCTTCTTAAAACGCCTCTCACATTTGTCAAAGTCTCCTCCTCAGCTTGCTGGTGCATGCCCTCCCTGGATCCTTTCCCCAGCGTTTGACCGCTCGATAAGTTCAATTAGTCAGTGTCTTCCGGCAAAACCAAGCCTAAACAACGCCGGACCCCTTCGAGTCAAGTGGCCTCCCTGGCTTTCATCAAAGTCACTGAGAATCTCCCTTTTTCCTCCCCGTCGCAGGAAACTCTGGTAAGTCAGGGAGAGTTCTAGGGTTTCATAAATTATGTTTGCCCTTCTTAAAAGGGAGGGTGGGATGTGTGTGTGTGTGTGTGTGCCTGTATCCATTCCCTGTGTGTACTTGGACTCATTAGGAGGCCATATCAGAGTGTAGTTCCCCCCTTGACCAGAAAACCCTGCTCTCCCCCCGACCAATCACAACATGAGCCTGCAGAGAACTGGTTTTAATCAGCATGGGTGTGTGTGTGTGTGCGTGTGTGTGTGTGTGTGTGTAGGTTCTACTTTTGGAGTATTTATAGTGTGTCCTTGTGTGGGTGCTGTGCTCTTTCTCACATTCATTCATTCAACATATTTCTCTCTAATTAACGTAACATAGCTGTAAGTAGCTGAACATAATTTGAGAACAGGAATGTGCAGATAGAGAGACAGCGTGCCCTCAGAAAGCTAACATCCCTCCAACATTCCCTGACAGCTCTGGCTTGGCACAATATACCATTTCATTTCAATCCAATATGGAGAAATCATTTGCAGGGGGAGTTTGCCTGTTTCGTGCTATTTCGGACTGTATTCACGGACGGAAAAAAAGTTCCCTCCCTGCCTGTGTGCCTCCCGCGCTGGTGGATGTGAATGTGTGGTGGAACCTTGATGGATGTCCCCAGACTCGATATAGGAGGAGGGTGCTGGAATTCGTACAATATGCCACAGCACGCAGTTATATAGAAAAGTATGGCGAGGAGTTCAAAGCTATTATTTAAATCCTCTTTTTTTGCTATTCTTATGCTTTTATTATCATGCTCATTTCTTTCCAGCGCTGTTGTTTAGCATTAGCTGGTTTCTCGCTAACAGAGAGTGTTATCAGGTTTCTTGCTAACAGAGAGTGTTAGCTTGTTCCTTGCCAACTTTTGCTAACAGAGAGTGTTAGTTTGTTCTTGCTAACAGAGAGTGTTAGCGTGTGTCTTGCCAACACTATCCTGCTAACAGAGTTTTAGCTTGTTTCATATTGAGCTTAACATTATTTCTCTTCTATTTTTGCTCTCTTCAGATTCTTTCTTCATTTCTTCTTTCTTTTACATCTTCTTCTTATTTCAGTCCTTTGTTTCCCCTATGTCTATCTCTCAACCCCAGCCTTGCTCATTCGTCCCGCTGTCGCTACAGAACAGACTATAATCTTGGCCTCGGCTCCAGCATCTCCTCCTACCCTTCAATCTCACACAGCCATAATTATGGCCACACCAAGCACAGAGGCTTCTAAATCATTCAGAGATGGTTTGGCTTCCTGACTCCTTTATTTTTTCCCTCCTCTCCTTCTTAAATAAAGTGGGAGAGAAGCTACATTTGGGCTTGTTTTGAAGGCTAAATTATAAGTGTGCAGACGTTCCTCTTTCGCTGAGTCGTCTTTTGATATTTTATCTTGCACTATTTTGAGCCCCTTATAAAAAAAAGATAGGGGGTGGGTTTCAGCTCTCAAACGGACTTTTCCGAGCTCCGAGTCAATCCATCATTCAGTTTGAACTTCTAGACTTGTTAAAAAAAAACTTCACTTTTCAGCAATGACTTTTAAGACTTCACTTTTTGACGATGAATCCCCAAATGTTCCCTGACAAATGAACGACTGCTTGCCGCAAAATTGTTCCAGCTATAGCGCCCAGCTCGTGAAACCCTTAACCCCTTCAGTGCAACGCTGCTTCACGTTCATTCCCCTTACAGTCTTAAGGACAAGTCACCTCAGCATTTATTGTTCATTTCAGAATAGTTTTTTAATGATATGGTTAAAAAAAAATTAAATAGCATTTTAAACAAATGGTTTTTCCCTGCATACCCAGTAGCCAATCTGTAGCCTATATGACTGAATAGAAGAGGCTATCACTGTTTCAGGAATATAAAAATGATGTTTATGGGACATGCTGAGCCAAATCTAAACCTCATTTTCATGGATTTTGACATTCCTACAATTGTTCTCTGTCATACTTCCATTTGTAATGAATATATTTTGAGATTTTACCACCAGAGTTCCCATCGTGCTTTGGGTGGTGTGAACAAGAAGTATAATTATATAAGTCCAGCCATTGAACATTGCAGGAATATTTGTCAAAAGTGAAAGTTACAAAGAGAAAGGGGTAAAGAAGTAAGGCACTTGTCCTCTTCCTTCTATTTTCCATTAGAGGAACTGTCTGTCCTGTCTCCCAGGGAAAGGCCAGTGCACTCAGTGGCATGCACTTCACTTTGGCCTGATAACCTGCAGAGAGGACAGACAGAGAGGAGGGAGGAGAAACAGCAAACTGAGAAAAGATAGAGCAGACGGATAGGAGTGTGGTGGTGGTGTTGGAGGGACGAGGAGAATAAAAACTGAGATGAAAGCAAGGAAGGAAAGACAAAGGCGGCGGTGGTGGGTGGGTGACATGAAACAAATCTCCTCTGTTTTCTATCTGCCGTCCATCGGTTTGCGATCTTCTGTAAATACATTGCATATAAGTTTATTTGTCCAGAGCGAATCCCCGCAAGGGGAAGAAAAACAAAGTTCAAACAGCACTAATGTGATTATGGTGAGATCAGAGTGCAGATCCTATCACACCCCTCGCTTCTAAAACACAGAGTCGCACCACAAGCTCAACAAGCCACCCCTCACATATGACAGCAGAGCAGCAGACGCCGCAGTGTATGGAAGCCTAAAAGCAAAGAACAAGGGAGCCAGTGTGTGTCTGATTGGATCAAACAGATTAAATAAGATGTACAAAACATGAATATGAATAGCATGCTTCTTATCTTTTAATGTCAAGCGCTTTTTAGAAGTGGAATCCGCAACGTTGGCTGGCTTTATCAAACGGATGGCTTCATGCCAGGGGCAGGGAGCCTTTTTTTTCTATCAAGGGCCATTTCAGTTTGTTTAAGATCCTTCAAGGGCCGTACTAAATTATTGAACACATGTATCTGACTACCCTCTGCGATGGCTAGAGCTGCTTCTCTTGGTGAGGCGTCTGATGTCAGAGGGTAGTGATGATAATGATGCTGCTAGGAGCTGGTTTTGCTGGTTTGGGTCAGTCAGCCTTGAGCTGAATTGAGTCTTTGCAAGAGTCAGTTTTGAAAATAACTTCTAGCAGGTTGTTGCTTTGCAGCTTAATGATTTTGTGTTGTAGGTTGTCCGGCTGCAACATTCAAGGAGGTTGCAACTTTCTTAATTCTGATCAGTGGCGCCGCTGTAGATGGTGTGTAAGCGGCTAAAAATCAATGTTGTGACAATGGCAACTATGATTCTCTGAGGCTAATGTTAATGTTACACATCCATCCACGGCTGCAGTCGAGAGAGCAAAATACTGTATGTGTAGGTAACAAATTTACAGTTCACTTTGATATTGATACAACAATCGAGCAGTTGGCATGAACTCAAGTTTGAAAGGACAGGAAGGGAGACTGATGCTCTTATATTAACGCAATACTCATATGTCATGCAATCCTTTATATGCTGAAAGAGTTATTGTCAATGTAATTATCCCTCCAGTCCATGCAGTATATCCATCCATACTCTTTCCTCACGTTTCTTATATTTGCCACCCATACAGTCGACGTAATATGTTTAGAATTTCCCCACCAATGTTTTATGATAGTATATCATTTAATCTCGCATGTTAACCACAGGGACACGCAGGTGATCATATACCTCCTTCCTGCATTACACGACACACACGACCACAGTATCTGCACAATGACCCCCATTTACAGTGCCTGCCTGCTCGCTGAGCTTCGAGCAGACGGGCATTAAAGTGGAAATGCCATCAAAGCTTCAGAGGGATCTCTAAGGAGACGGGAGCTTTACGGTCTGACTCCAGCCGCCGGCTCCCGCTCAGTTCCCTCACAGCCCTGCGTGTCAAACAGGCTCAAGGGAAGAACGCTGCTGCACAACACGAGGAAAAGATGGAGGAGGGCGGGAGCGATGGGAGGGGTGTTATATGGTCTTTATATTATATTAGTGTTCATTCATGAGTTGGAAGGGAGGAACGTGCCAAGAGTTGGCAGAAAACAGTTCGACTAGCTTCCACTCCCCTCTCTCTATGGACAGGAGACAGGCTGTGGCCTCTGTTAGTGATTTAACAGGGTACGCGACCTTGGGAAAACTGGCGTTTGGAAACAATGTGGGGCAATATGGGAAAAATCAAAACATAACTCCGGTAGAGCAACACTGTAGGTTATGTAAACACATCCTGCTCACACTGTTGGGGTAATTTATCGACAGCCGGGTAATGGTTATGTGTTGTAGGTGAGCATATGGTAGAGCTGCAGGAGGTACGCTGTGTAGTGTTAGCCTGATTCAGTAAGTCGTGAATTTACTATTGCGTGAAATTGCGGGCTGAGAATAATCTTGAAATCCAGCACTTTTTTATGGCAAAGTAAAATAAAAACTGTTAAAAACAACAATATTTTGTATCCAAACTGACAAAAAAATGCATTCAAACCAGTGCGCCCTGTGCTGCCTCTCTATCCCGCCACATCTGGATCCATTCACCAAAACATTTTCAATGGTCTCACTGTTCACACAGCACACTGCACCCTCCGTGTGTGAGACAAACCAGGGTTTTAATGAATGGACAAATAAAAGCAAGACCACGTCTGTCTCTGGGTGTATCCTCAGCAGTACAGGTGCGCCAGGGTTCAGACTGAAGGGCGGGAGACACTGTCTGGATCTGGCCAAGGCTAGTGATGATAGAACAGGCAGCAAGGTTGTGTGTGCAGACAGAGGCAGTAACAGCTGAGTGTATGTGCAGCCGTTGCACCACCTGCAGCCGGCAGCCACTTATCATCTCCCATCTGGCCCCTGGAGGACAGACGGAGGAGGCACCTGACTCACGCAGACAGCCCAGCGAGGGGAGCCTCTCGCTGGTGCACAATGACCAGAGAGGTGGGGGGTCAGGGGGGATGGAGGGAGGAGACAGCGGGACTGACTCTGGACACATGGAGCCAGTTTGCCTTGCTAAAAGCTAGTGTCATGTCTGCAGCATCTCTGCCTTGTCATTATCTGTCCCTGCATGCCCTAATTTCAGCCCCCATGACTCCATGGGACACCTATAATGATGGCAATGCAGAGAGGAGGACTGGTGCCAGTGGAACATGCCCCGGGGCCAGCAGCGGTGGTGACTCACGGTATAACAAGGAGGGATGAGCACGCAACCTAGCTGGACTTTCATATGCAAGACACACTGGGAAATGAGAGGTTGCACGTGGTGTAAACATGCATGTAAACACGCAAACCACTGCCTCCACCTCCATTCCCACCAACTGACAGTCTGCAGATCCATAATTGGCTGAGGATCATGCCCCTTAGCCTAGGGACCTGCAGGCCACTCAGGGCCCCTCCGTGGTTATGGAGGCAGTGGTGTGTATGTGTGTGTGTAGTACAAGGTGAGGCCTGTGTAACTGCTGCATCCAGGACTAATTCAAAGCTCTGCAGAGCCCAGCGCCCCACCAGGCGCTGCACTTTAATGTCAAGAGGCCATGGGCGGAGCCTACAGTGCGCCGTGCAATTATCAAGCATGATGGGACACGGAGAGAGGCGAACATCTGGCACTGTCGGACGGGGGCGGGACGCACCTCCAACCTCCCACCCTCCCTCCTCCTCTTCTGCACAGGAGAGGCTTTCCTTTGATCTCCAGCTGGAGCTGTCTGCCGTGCCTCTCCAGATCAATCACGCCGGCATAAGATGAGCTTAGCCATCACTATCGTCATATTGTACTGTAGTCAGCCATCTTTTAGCATAGACTGCACCTTAAAGTTTCAGTCTAAACGGTCTCTGGGCTCGAGGTAAAAGTGGGTTGTGTGTTCACCTATTCACCTATAACCCCACGGCCCAGCATGTGCCCTTCTACTCATACCTGTTTTCCTTACTGCAGTGTAGTCAGCAGTCCTCCAGTCTGTCTGTATTTATCATTTTTCCCACTGGCAGACAGACTGGCGGACTCCCGGATACTGAGAACAGGGTTATAGTTTAACTTCAAAGTGTCCTGCACTGTAACTTATATTGGACGCTTCTTACTGGGGGACAATTCACTGTCCAAATGAAAATAAACTGCTCTCTCATTACAACAAAAGGGCGTTTATGCTTCATAGGCTCTTACTGTAATTAATTCAGATCTAATAACACAACACATGGTGTGAGGTGACTCACAGAGAGCATAACATTTACACAACATCTCACTGTCTGTTTACATGGCTGATCTCTGATGTCTTCTAATGATTAGAGCTTTGAAAACAGGCCAAAGACATAACAAACGAAAGTCTTCGCAGACATATGTTCGCCAGTAAAGAATGCCATCTTGTCATGTTTAGGACGTTATAGAGCCATGTGACATCATATTCCTGACTCGCGGGCACACTGTCCTTTGTCCAATTACGGATGTTGTGGAGTAAGGTAATGGAAAACGGATGTGTCCTCTAAAAAAGAAAAAAACAACATAAAGGAATGGCTTAATTGGAAAGTTAAACAAAATAGTTCAGTAAGTCTCTGTGGCCTCTTTGAAAGGGGAGGTTTCAATCAAGACCATGAATACGATGAATGAAACAAAAGCATACGGAAACCAAAAGGGGACGCTTTCCAGCTTCTAACAAAGTCGCCGTATGTAAGGTCAGGAAGCTATACCCTGAGCACGTCTCTGACATCATCTTCATGGAAATACATATATTTTTAAAACAACCCACAATGTCAAGACATGAGGATTTATGTCCTCTTGCTTTGTTGTGCGCAAATCAAATTGTATCTGAAGACAAAAAGCACTGTCTTCCTTTTCCTCCTCGTGCCCAGTGCCCAGAATGGGGAGGCATTACAAACAGATGTCGCACGAAGATGTTTGGTGCACTTTTGTTCACATGGTCCCCTCTGGTTAAAAAAAAAAAAAAGAATTAAAATTATAAGGTATTTCTTTTAATAGGATTCACTGGGAGCTTTTCAAAGCATCTTTTCATTTTCGCTGTCCGAGAAGGAAATGACATGACTTTGGGATACCAACCAACATGGGGTAGTTAACAAGGCAAGAAAAACATCTCGGTAATTTTTCTTCCATTGTGGATACAGTGCTTTAGTCTGACTCCTCTCGCACACAGTGGCTTCGCGATAAGATGCTTGATCGTGATAAAACAACAGACTTGATTTAAATCCCTTAAAAACTCAACACTATGCTTACTGTGTTCCAGCCACCACAAACAGCGTCTTTCACTTGTCTTTCTTTCCTCTTTAAATATGGGTTTGGGAGTTTCTCAGCTTTCAACAACTCGCTTGAGGCACGTTGAAAGACCATTTTCTTGCTGCCACTCCCCATTTGGAAATACACCTCCAAATAGCATGCACAGCAGCTTAGGTCATCCTTTTCCCCGGGGATCGGTGAAAGGCTGGAAGGTGTAAGGCTGTGGACTGTGTAGCAACAACCAACTAGCCGGTAAATACCAACAAAATGTCCCCTGCTTCTATGATCCAACTGCTAGCAAGTTTAGCCAGTTAGCTGTTGTTAGCTAGAGTAATACCAATGTCCAAGTAGCCCAATTCTGCATCAGCTGCCTCCAGGCTTCTGCTGTTAAAAAAATGTACTGAGACACTGTAACTAACCCTTTTTTTTAATTCATCTTAACAAGGCTACACATGCTATCTACCTACCGGGCTAATTGGCTAGGCTGCGTCATGAATTTGTGTTATTACTCAGCACCACAAGTGAAAAGCCAGTGTTAGCAGTGTAAGCTAACTCCTGTTAGCTCTTTAGCTCTTCACTGAGGTAGTTCTTTTGTATCCCAACACTATTCAGCTAATTTTGCTAAACCTGCTAATGTTAGCTACCGCCGTAGTAGTAGGCCTACACAACTTAGTCTAGCTAGATAATCGTTTTTTCAAAGTGTATTTATGTGATTTCTTATTTTAACAACTATATTTTTTTTGTTTGTTTTTTTGTTTTTTTGTTTTTTTAATCAAAAATTGAATCTTCAACAGAAATACACCATCCGCATTATTGTGATGTCACAGCATTTGCAGGGCCTCTGCAATATGTGTAAATCATGTCATTACACTGCTTGAACAGGAGAGGTTAGGCCTAATTACACACCTGCGGGGCAGCTTGAGGTGAAGAGGCGCCAAGGTGAGCTTCATACCTGTTTATTTGACAGAGGAGAATGTGAGGAATGACAAAAGACCTGCAACAGGCCAACAGAAGCTTTTCGTAAGAGGCAGGCTGGAGGAACCCTCGCCATTCTTCACATTGCTCTCCCACCAAGCCACAGGAACAAGTTGTGTGAAATGAAAGGCACACGGTCTGTATGGCACCACGGCTCACACCCCTGTGATGCTGTTTGTGCCTTCACCAAACCACTACTCAAAAAGTGTGGATCCTCCTTCAGGTCCACATTCCCCTTCCTTGCATGTCATTTAGTAGACTGCGTCAAATTGAACATGTTTCTGCAGAGTTTGGTGCTTTTATCATATCGCTTCCTCCTCCACAGCCCCAATATCTTGACACTGACCTTATGTTCAATGAGTGAAAAGACAGAGAGGGGTTATGTTTGCATGATATGAGTTGTAACATACCTCAACCCCTAATCTAAGGCTTGTGTAAATAGAGTCTCAAAGCCTGGACCACTTCAAAGAGGTTTGTACAGTGCAGTCTTTGATCAAGAGTCACTACACCATTTGTCCAATAATAAGGCACGGTTTCATCTCAGCAACTTTATGTTTTTCCCTTTAGTGTCTGGATATTATCTCTGAAGGCCTCTCTCTCTTTCTCTCAGGACAGATGGTGTCCTTTCAAGGTCCTCTCAAGGTCACACAAACATGAGCGATAGGGGGAAGTGGCACCGGACCAAGAGATATCCTTGACATACTTGTCTCGAAGCTTCGTTCCTCTTCCAAGGTTCTCTTGGTGAACAACAGCAAGCACAGAGCAGATAATGAACTATGGAACATGTGTCCCCCCAGTGTTATCATGCAGACAGACAGAGACAAGGGGAAATGATTGGTGGTTTTCTTTTTCCTATAAGGGAGTCTGGAGACAAAACACTATCACACAGCAAGAAAGTATTTTGCACAAAGTTCATTCAGTTCATCTAAAGGAGAAATAAGAATTAAGCTGCATATTTCTCAAATTATGATATTTTAACAGCAGAAAATGGTTAAAATCTGCATCGAAAATATGGTAAAAGGCATGCTGAGTTTTGGAGAAACCACTTTATTCGTGTTGTGTGTGTTACAGCTTGGGCAATGAGAACCAGGACCCAGATGCAGAGTGGGAAAAAACAAAAGTATTTATTAACAATCACAAAGTACAACTGAGGACTCCAAATGGGAAAAAGATATCAATAAACAAAGGAACAACTAAAAGACCGACAAAACACAAAACACCCAACAAGGGGAAATAGTACTCACAAAGTAGCAACAAAAGAACTATACAGAAACTCGGGATAATGACTCAGGAAAATACTCAAAACTACGATGAATAGAAAGCATGGCTAGATTCTCCTCAGGAACAAAAACAATGCATGGCAACATGAGGGAATATTCTGGCACTGAGGAGTGTTTGGTCCCGGCTTAAGTAGCCAGCGCTGATGGGCTGATTTGTGTCAGGTGTGTGCAGTCAGTTTCCCTCCTGAGGAGATCAGCCATGCCCCTACTCATGTACCTGTGGGCAGAGAGAGAGAGACAGGAATGAGCACAAAATACCAGACAGAAATCGTGACATGACAGTGTGTGTCTATTGCATTTTGCTTCCACCTCCACGCATTTCCACTCTGGTTTTGACATGCAAATAGAAAATGTGTGTAATTGGTTGATGGAAACGCACTTTTTGAACAAAACAGAGTCATCGTTAATGATATTGGCAACACCTGTGCTTTTCCCTCTATGACAAGTCAAAATGTTTCCTGTACAAAAGGGCTAATGTTCAAGAATTGTGTCAATATTTGCAACATCTGCACAACTTCCAAGAATGTGACAACCAGTTGCAGGATCAGATCAACAAGCACACAATCTAATCTATATGTTGTAGTCCTAATAAAAGTGATCTAGAGCTTTTTGATTGACCAGCAAACAGTATCTTTCTAGAAAGTCTCTCTGTTTGTTGCAGCCCCTCTGCTCTTTCTCACCATCCCCACACTCACCAGGCCTCTGTCCATCCCCAGTCTCCGGCCCGCTGTCACTGGGACGGGGTACAGCTCGGCTCAGACCAGCCCTCTGTCCCTGCCTTGGACCCCGGTGCGCACACAAAGAATTCATTGAAAGGCAAAAAGCGAGGGAAGACAGTTTCTCAGGAGAAGGACAATGGGCGTTCTCCTCCATTTGGCTCACCCTTTCATCCTCGGGCGTCCACAAGGGACGCAATTGTTTGGACACTGCGATATGGGGCAAAGCTTTAGAAGACGCATCGCTTTTAATTAACTGTTGGTAATGATCTCATTATTGGGGCTGAGTGGGTTCCCTGGGCCCAGCGTTGTGTACAGAGGTGAGTCTGGGGTCATCGTTCTGAAGGCCCCACGCTAACCGACAAAACATGCAGGAATTTGTCATGGTGCATCAACTCAGACACTGTTAAACTGGACCACTTAATTCAGAATAAAAGGAAATTATCTTTTTGTATCAGCTAAACAAACAGTTGGGGGTTACATTCTTCACAGTGAGCTTTTACACTGGTGTCCGTGTTCGAGCTCTTTACTTCTTGTTGACATGAGGATTCCTAAAGTGCTGAAAAGTTTAATGCAAACTACATTATTAATTTTAAAAAACGCAGCAGAAATTGGCATGTGGAATTTTTTAATCATTGTCAAGACAAATCATTTTCAGCAATGTGTTAAAATGAAATTAAATATGTATTTATTTTAGATTGTGTTAAAGCAGTGACATATTAAAGGGCACATTTTTGGAAAAACATCAATAGTTTTTAAACATAATGTTAATTTCGAACATGAATGCATGTGCCCCACAGACCCACAGAAGGTTTGCATGTGCAATATTGCAAAATACGTGCAAGATGCAGCAGTATTATAGGCTGTAAAGTAATGTCATTTGTAAAGCTAATAATGTGAGTGCATGTCAAATTATTATGTGAGTCAAATTATCCACTTTTCTTGGTCGTATATACTTTGTCAGTGTTTACTTGCAGCCTATTACAAATAGATTATTGCTAAATGTCTTTATGAGATTTCAGCTATTTACTTTTGGGACTATATTTTTGCATGTATGGATCAGTCTTGTATATAATTTGCAGACACATAAAAATGTTCCAGGAGGGTTTTAGGCCTGAGGTTAACTCTCAGTGCATTTCCCAGGAGTGATACTGAGACGCTTGATAGCGATGGGCTCTGGACTGCTGGTAATGCTGACGAGAGGAGCTGAAGGAGATATTGAGGGAGGACAGGAGAGAGCAAGGACAGAGTGTAAGATAGGAAAAGAGTGCAGGGCTGAGACTATAGAGGAAAAACGGGGGATTTTTGGAGGAGTGTTCACTGTCTTATCTCCAGATAGGAAGGAGAAAGGTCTGCACACTGTTAGGCTCCAAAAAAAATAATTTATTTCTCTTTCAGAGGTCGACAACGTTTAGATCTGTTGGAGCCAAAGAGTGTACAGAGTTTCTTCTTTGTGCTTGCAGTCATTTTTTATTCTCACACCTGAATATTCTTTCCTGGATCCTTCCTCTCCTTCCTTATCTGCAGACAGGCCAACAGAACGGCTGTCTCCCACGCAGACAATCCTCAACCACTCCTATCCGCCCGCCTCATGCACACTGATCTAAACTATCCCAGCGCTGTGTGTGTGCATGTGTGTGTGTGTCTGGGATTGAGTGTGTGTGTGCGCGCTCACATGATTGCCTGCTCAAGTATATTCACATGCATCCACGCACTTTGAAGACAGAAAACGGGGGATTTTTTTGCTTTTGTTGTTTATGTGTTTTGCGCTTATCTGATGGTGCAAAGTGTTTATTTCTGTGTCTTCCTCTAGGGTCTGTCCTCTTCTTATATCTCTGTCTCACTGCGGGAAGCCTTATCTGCCATCAGAGGGGCTACACTGGTGGCTCTGAATGCCCTCAGCATATCAGAATCAGTGCTCGGTTGAACAGAAGTAGCATACCACTGAGGATGTCTTTGTTTGTCTCAGTGCCGGCGGGGAAAAGACCCCAGACAAGACTGAGAGAGTCTTTCTGCAGTTTGTTTCAGTTTGAGACGAGGAGCCGCACATAGAGACAAAGATTTAATTATACTGTATGTAATAAAGACCCAGCACAACACACCTGAAGGTTTGATGGGTGTGGTGAAAACACTGAATCAATGGGTGTGGCTCCTCTTTAAACCAGCTCTAATTATGGGATAATAGTGTGTAACGTTTGCTTCAGTGTGAGTCTGCTTTGAAAACGGTGCAGCTGGGTGACATGTTTGAGAATTCGTCCTTTACCTCATGCCTGCATGTTAGCAAGCATCTGCTTTGCTGAGATGAGTTTTACAATCCTTCACAAAGAGCCAGGGATCATAAAACACCTGTTTTGGTCCACTACAGAGCTGCTGTAATCTCGAGTCCATGGAATTGCCAGCATGGATACGTATGGACCTCACAGCCACACAGCTTGTTAGTGCTGAGGTTTGGTTCTTAACAGCTTTCCCAAATCAAAATTCAACATCATCAACATAACATCTGGTTTATAAGCTGGGTTTAGGAATCTTCAGAGTTGAGTGAATGGTTGGAGACAGTGGTAAAATGAACAGAATAAGTTTTGTTGAAAACATAATGCCTCCTCAATTGCACTTTTGATCAATATAATGTGGTTTATAAAGTTTATATTGAACAAATCTGCAGTTCGATGCCTTTGAAAAATAAAAAACGTATCTGTTGAATTTGTTTTTTCACACATAAACCTCTGCATTTTGCTCTTTTTCTATCAAATAGTTCCAGAAACTAGGGGCCCCAGGAACCTAAAGGCATGCATTCCTGTTTGCTTTTCCACTGCATCTGAAAAACCATGAAGATTAGGCCGATAAATGAACAAAAAACGGCTTTGTTTGGGATGCAGTTCTTGTCCTTGAACAAAGCAGAGACTCAGTAGTGTTTTTTATACATTACTAATGTGTGATAGTGGCAAGAAACTTTTTTGGGCCCAGGAAGAAGATTCAGAACAGTGTCCCCCTGTCAAACTGGAGGTAAAAGTTCCTACTTTCCTGGTGGGCTAATGGTTGAGGCACACGCCACGCCACTCGATTCAAGTTCTTTAAAAAAATCCTGGAATAGTTTCTGCAGTGGAACATTATCTTATTGGGAACATTCAGGTTTCACTGACTGGTTGAAATAATAAATTGAGGAGATTAATTTTCTTAGATGGACTGTCAATATTTCAACACATGGATAATCATCCAGAATGTTAAAATCAACAAAAAGCTAACTGAGTCAAAATCAAACAGCCAGGAGTCAGTCGCCAGAGGCCACGCTGTCTTACATCCTGGTTAAAATCAGTATTTTACATTGTGTCTGACACACGACATGTGTATCTGTGTCACGTGCCGAGACGTCTGGACTGTTTAATCGGCAACAAAACACCATTCCTGTTGTTGACGGAGCAGAATAAATCTCTCTCCCTCAGAATCTTGGAGTCTACCAATAAAAAGCACTGAAACACATTTAAAACGTCTTGTTACAGTCAGACTGCTACTTCTGTTTTCTTTCTTTCTTGTTTCTTTTTGTTTTAAAATCCAGGGGAGTGGCGGCCGAAGGAAACCGAGCCATCCCAGCAGCAAAGTAAATGCATTCGACAAATCTCATGTTTTATGTGTTCTCTCTCTGCCGCTCGGGGCTACACGGCTAATTCAATTCAAGACACTGAATTATTCTTAAACCACTTTTATCGCCCATGTCTCAGTGTTTCCCTGTTACTCCATTTAGCAGGGCCGGCTGTGACGGGGGTGAATACGCACATTGTTTATTTTATTCATTATTTGGACATTTGCCAAGGAGCCTATTACTGCTAATAGACCGTTCTGCGGCGCATTATAATATAAACAGAATGTTTTACATGCCCATAAAGACTAAATATGAACGTCCCTATAGCGAGGCTCTAACTGGATCCATATAGGCCACAGCAGCTCTGAACCCAGAGCAGGGGAGACGCTGGAAGGCATGCTCAGGCTTCTTAGGAGCTTCAAAGGAGGGGCGTTTCCTGGCCTTTTAAGACTAAACACAGGGAGAGCACGCAATATGGCGTGTGTGTGTTTAGAGTACCTGAGGGCTGCAGATTGCACACTTGGACATTGTATGTGAGTGTGTGCTCGGTGAGTAAATCAGCCTGTGGTCGGATGAGTCAGTCGGCTCACTTCTAAGACCCCCTTTCTAAACATAGTGTGGTGGGCATCCTATATCAAGTGGTAGACAAGAGGAAGGAAGAGGAAGAGTTCCTGATAAGACTGAGATAAACACTTCCAGACTGAGCCAGCGACACAGACACCAAAAGTCTTTAAGGCTTTGCACAATCCAAGCAACAACAGAAACCGCAGCCAGAGGAGTCGTTAACAAGTGCTTGATTAGGCTCGTTCCTCCAATCACATCTCATCACTTCAAACACTGTCCCGCTCCCATAACATCCAGTTTGCATCTCTTCTACAGGTGCTGCATCTGAGTCAGACAGCGCTGCGTACAGCTGTTGGTGAATGCATGCAAAAGCCGCCGCAGCATCTAATGCATCATCGTAGGCCCGGCACGCAACCTACTGCCACATCCGAAACATCTCGCCCCATCCATCCATAGTCCTGAGGAGGGTAGTAGGTGTGGTTGGACGTGCAAAAAAGCATATTTCCCTAAACTGTCAAACTATTCTTTTAACTTGGTGAATACAGCGTATTATTACGAATAGCAATGATTGAGAGCTGGGTTACATGAAGGCAGAATTTCCCTCTAATGATGTTTCTTTCAGTTCTGTAGTGTAAAAAGTAAGAAGTCATCATATGATACAAGAAAGGATTAAAGACGGGCTTCTAAAGGTAAAAATCACTTATAATGACTTGAATGTTTGTTCTATTGAAGGCTCTTACCGTGTTTGGCGTTTAACAATTTTAACAGTAAAACATCTGCATTTTATTAAGGGGAGCAAACCGTTTGAAATCAATTTTCACCCCAACTTTACATGAACCACACACTCAAAAGTAGTCATTTCCTGAGGATCACCATAGTTTACAGTCAACAAAGTCAGAAAATGCTTCCAGTGATAGAAAGTCAAGAGAAGAATGGGAAAGGAATGCAAATAAGATATAATTATGCATGAATCCCTCTCAAAAAAAAAATTAAGTAGCGAGTGTCAGTGGTGTAGATGAGATTTTAAAAGAAACAGAATTTCCATTCACATTTTCTGTTGCTTTTTACTATAAAGCAAATTTTCAGTTTCACAATTTAACAAAAAAAAAGCCCCATCGATAGAAAATAAACGTTATCAACTTATTAAAATGATCTTTACACACCCAGCAGCAATAGAGCAACATTAACATTCAGAAGGACTCGTGGTTATGAAGACCTGAGAAATTGAAGTCTCAATTTTGCTCTCTTTTTAGCTCTGTTTTGGTCTCCACCAACTCTCGAGAATAGTCACCACAAAACGCAGCTGCCAAGACTGGTGGGAGTGACTCAAGACAAAACAATGAGCTGAAAGAGCCTAAAAAGCTCATGAGAGCTGAAGGAAACTCTAAGTGGCTTTAGCTTTAAATTGAAATCAAAACACTATTTTTATCAAGGTTGTTATGTTCACCAAAATCCATCTCAGTGAATCTGGACCATCCTCTGGTTAAGAACATTTACATTTTCCTCCCATGTCAGAGATATGGGTTTCCAAAATTTTTATTTTTGAAAGGCAATTTAGTTATTACATTTCACACTGACTCTTAATACTGACCTTGCATTGTGTTTATTGTATTTCCACGTTTTAATATCATTAATTGTTTTGTAGTTTCAGAATTTTCACTCATAAGACAATAAAGGTCTCCACATTGAGTTCCAGTTCTTTTTATTTACCTCCATGGCTGGTGCCCAGCTGTATGCTACCATCAGAGTTACACTGGTTCAATCCTGCGCTGACTGCAGCAGGAGCAGCCGCAGCTAAATGTGCAGCACTTACAAAACAAACTGTCCTCTGATGTCTGGATGCGCCCCAGGGTAATTACGTGCCCTTTCCAATCTTTTTATTCCTATTTTCCAAAAACGCTGGCTTGTGCTCGCATTTGCTGCCAGTTCCAATTAGCTGTCTGTACGCCCACAGCGTCCATTTGATTACCCGTACATGCTATACGTTTTGTGAGTTGTGATGCCTGTTTGTAGAGCATTGTGCGAGTATGATTGTGATTAAATTTAAGGAAATGAGAGCTGGATGCGGTGCTGGCTGACACAGGGTGCTCAGTGACATAAAGAAAATGGTTTTGGGCTTGTTGGGTGGAAACTTCACGGCCGTATGGCTAGTTTTCAGAATGCCGCAGAGTTGTTTTGCAGATATGTGAGGTAAAGCATTTGTGGCTTTTACACCTCCCACCTTTCCACCCAGCACACACACATGCAGATATGAGGGTTATCTTGAGTTGGGCGATTGTGTGTGTGTGTTTGTGTGTGTGGTCAAGGGAGTGTGGTTTCTCCCTTTATCTTCATGCTACTCCCTTTAACAGCTGAACAAAAACGTCCCAGAAAAAAGAGAAAGAAAGAAAGAATGGTCATCTGTTTGTTCTGTGTGTGTATGTGCCTGTGTGTACTGTACGTATTGAAGCACTTGAAGTGTGTGTAGGTGTGTGTGCGTGTGTGTGTGCATGTGTGCTGCTAATGGCTTCAGCGGTAGTTGATGAAGGCCTCTGTCTAAACATCCCACTGGGGGTTCTTAGTGGACAACATCAACACTGTTTACATAATGAAGGGTTGGAAAGACCCCCCCCAACTCACACATACACACACTTCAGCACATACCTCCCCTGACCCTGCAGTGCCTACAACCACAGCCCCACCCTAAAAACACCGCTCACAGATTCAAAATAAAGGAATGTGCAAGATGCTTTAATTAACACACACACAAATACACACCTACGCTCACATCCTAAGCACACACACACAACCCCCTAGTAATCTAGTAGCAGAGTGTTTGTATACTACTGTCCGCTGGCGGGAGAAGCTAATTGAACGGCAGCACCCTCCTCTAAGCAGCCCTTGCCTTTCATTAAGCAGGCCTCCAGAAGAGTGCACCGGACAGCATGGTAAATATTTGCCCTCTATCAGTCTCTACTTGTCTGCTGACACGTGCAGTCACTTCCCAGTACCATCCCTTTCTTCTTCTTCCCCTCTCTACTCCTACGATCAAAATGAAAGCAAGGAGGAGGTAGGACAAACAAAACGCTGAGGGTAAACAGTCAAAGAGCTGGTGCAGCTTAAGCACATGTCACGCACAACGATGAAACATCCGTGACACGCACACACACACACACACACACACACACACACACACACACACACACACACACAAAACAGCTGCACTAAAATACACACTACACATTCACATCATGAAGATGCCGATTTATTTTCTACAACTCAGAACTTTAAATGACCAGTATGTAAGATTTGGGGGGATGTATTGACAAAAACGGAATCTAATATTCATCATGTGTTCATCTCTGTATAATCACCTGGAAATAAAGATTGTTGTGTTTTCATTACCAAAGAATAAGGTCTTTAGACCTAGAGACAGAGAGGGTCCTCTTCCACAGAGTTCACCATGTTGCACTGCCATGTTTCTACAGTAGCCCAGAATGGACAAACCAAACACTGGCTCTAGAGACCTGTCAGGATTTTTTTTTTACGAGTTTGGCAGCCACCGTAGGTTCTCCAACATGCTAGGAAAGGGACGGGTGACGCGAGGGGTATTCAGTTGGTTGCAATCTGCAACCTCACCACTAGATGCCACTAAACCCTACACACTGGTCCTTTAAAGGTTTCTGTCATCATGCAAATGGCATTTGTAATATGTCTGATCAAAATCTAGTATGCCGGCTTTTCCTAAATTAGGAAAAACAACCCTTCTTAAGCCACATATAGGGATTTTAAAAGTTTTTCGAAAATATTTCACAAACCAAAACATTTAGTCCAGAGCTAAACAAGATAAGCAAACATTAACAAAAAATGGAATTACAAGGTTTTCACCCGATATCGTTGATACGATATCGGGTGATTAACAGTGGTGATTAACGCATTGATTAACAGTGGTGGAACATTTGGTTTTGACTGTTCTGATTCAGCTTCATGGCCCTCATGAAACCTTTTCCCAGTAGCAGCAGGCCACTGTGATACAGTAAATTCAAACCATACACTACCTGAGCAGCACCAAATGACAGACAGACAAAGTTGCTGACTAGTTGGTAAACATAGTTAGCAAGACAGCCAGGTATTTCCCCTGGAGTTGGTGGAGACCAAAACAGAGCCAAAAGAAGAGGGGAATATTGGACTCCAAGAACAGGACTCAGAATGAAAGCTAATATTTCTTCATGCTAACAATTATTTGCACGCATGTTTGCCAAAACAACTTTAAAAGGTGACAAGAGCCCAATAGGTGACAAGTGACATTTAAGCAAAAGGTCTGAATCCATCTGTGCCTGATCACACAGAGGAACATACCAGAGCTACCATTCTTTCTCTAAAATGACCTTTAATCACTCATTATGAATGCCATGGTTTACTTCAGTCATCAGGAACCTGATTTTGTGTTAATGAGACTATATATTTAAGTGTATGAGCCGATAACTGCTTCAGAGTATAATAGATTTAAACCTCCATAATGTTCATGTTGGGCACCTCAGGCTGTGACATCATCCTGCCCTGCTGGAATGGAAACAGTGAGCTTATGAGCACCAACGTCACTGCCCCACATCCTAAAGCTTCCTATGGGCCGAATAACTGGCATGTACAGCATGTCATTCTCTAGAACGCTATTAATGCTTACACAGTACATGCCAAACTGGCCTCGTGGCTTGGTTAATAGCAAAAACTGAAGTCTGTAGAAATCAGACAGTAGACAGGGCCAACTGCATGTGTGTATTACAGCATAAGATGAACAGAGCTCTGTCTGTGGATCTTGGCCTACAAGGAGCCCCAAATCCCATAATGATTTATAATGTCAAGTAATGACACTTCTGAAACCTTAAGTAAGGCCTCAACAAATGTAATGGTCCAGGACATTTTTCCTCAAACATTGCAGAGTCTGCAGGCTATCACAGACTTAACCTCTTTATACTATTCACTTTGCAGCACATGCAAACGTCACGGATCTATGTTTAGTGGCGCAGCCATTATGAGTTGGCGCTGGAACAGAGCCCTGAGGATGAAATGAATGGAGAAACCAAGGGAAGATGAGAGGTTTCGCGAGGTTAGAACAGCTCAAATGACAGGGTGATGGGACCTACAAAAGCTGCCCCAGACGCTCAAAAAGTCTGTAAGCGGTGGCAAAGGAAACAAGTTTGGCCACAGTTGGTGTGTAATGATTTAGAAAATGTCACTGTCTATCTGGTAATGCTGCATACTTGATGAGGGTTTGTGTTTTCAGCAGAGAAGGGAATCTCTTGGCTGTCCCACCACCCTTACCACTGTCCACATACACTTAGATAAGACTGCACATAGTCAATATAAAGTAAAACTAAAATCACCACCGCGTCAGGAGGTTTTGAAATAATATGAACAAAAAGTGATGCCTGGTGGGAACTGGAGCTACCGGTAGGCTAAGACTTTAAGATAAGGTTCTCGTGAATCAGTCGATGCATGTCGAGATCACAATCACAACAGCAGGTACAATCAATGCCAGCAACGAACGACCAATCATAAAAAGGTGAGACGAGAGAACAAAAGTGCTTTGTTCTCTTCTTTCGAGTAAAGCTCGAGCCTGTTGTGCAGATGTCTGGCGTTTCATTTAGTCAATGTAATTCTGTAAAATGTGGTTATGTTGGTTCAGTGGTAATTTGCAGCCAAATCAAGGAATTCAGTGCAAATAGGGATATTACACAGGGTTTTAAATGATAAATACAGTAAATGGCTTCATATGAAGACATATAGCCTAAATAGAAGAATAGATAACTATAGTGAACGGCCTTTTTTTGGAGAATGAGTTGATATATTGTTAGAAAAGCATGTCAAATATTCACTTTCTGTGGTATTGGTATTAATTGTTATTGAACTTAGACTTCATGCTGATGTCCGAGTGTGTTTTACGGCTAATAAGGCCCAGATATATTCGTCTGCAGGCTGGGACTAAAACTTCAGAAAGCTACATTTTCAAAAAGGAAACCAAAACCATCATATGTACTCCACATGGCTCAAGAATAGCTGTCAGGCTAATTGTACTTAAATATGTTGTAAAGTGACACATAGCTTAAATTGCTAATGGTTAATAATCAATGATATGTGGGCCTTTTGAAAAGGGGTAAAATACTTCTTCCATCAACACTCGTGGGATATACAGAACAGTATGAACACCATTAAGCTTAGAAAGCTTGCTTAGATGCCCTTTTCCACAGGTTCTTTCCAGATGCCAACCTCCTCAGAGTGTCAGTAGGTCTGAGAAATTCATAGATGTGTCCTATTGACAAATCCAATTGAATCCTGAAACCACAATAGTTCTGAAAAGGCAGAGCTTCTGCTTGAAGTCAGCAGTTCTTCGCTGTTTCTCAGAGTATACAGAAAGTCCCAGCAAGCTGGTTGAAACCAGTTTTAGGAATAAATGACAGGTCTGTAGCTGCTGGAATTACAGTTTGGTAGAAAGCTTCTGTTCCTGGAAAATTATGGCAGAAATGAACTGTCATTGTTCAAACGCCTTCTTGTTTTGCAAGGCGGGGCGAGGTGCAGCGCGAGTACTTCCCAAGGTCTTTCTCATCCCTGGTTTACTATCCTGAGGGAACATCCCCAACAAGGCAGTGGTCGCCCGTGTTCTTGTTCTCACGCTTGCGTGTTTGTAAAGAGAGGGAAAAATGCAGCCGAAACTTTGAACTCGGTACTGAAAACCAGTTGTTCATCCCTCGGCTTTCCAGGTGTGTGTGTGTGCGCGCGCGCAAGTGTGTGAATGTAGGCCTGTCACCAGGTGCTTCTTCTTATTTCTTCAGTGCCGCTTACAAACACTAATTACCGTGGTAAACCATTCCCAGGCCAGAGTGAGGTGCGCGTTATCGTGACAACAAGTGCCTCTGGCAGTGCACCACAGAAAACACCACCAGGCAGAGAAATGTGTCCAACAGAGGTGTGAGAAACTGCAAGACGTTTGATTGTGCCTTTTACACGCTCATAATATAGCAGAGCACCCTGTAATGTTCCCAGATAGTCAATGAGCAAATCAGGAAGGAAGATGTTGGAGTAGTGACACAAAGGAAACAGGGTGGTGGGCTGAGGATGGGGTCTCAAACATCCATCCTCCTGAGGTTTTAGAGCAAGACACTGGAACCCTACAAGCACCAGTGATGTAAATCATAAATGATTCTGCAATGAACTGATTCCAGTTGCTTTTCAAAATAAGCAAGTGGACCGCACTTAAAACCTGTTTCCACTGTAGGAACTGCAGCAACCTCACCTTTGTTTCAAACCAGGGTGTAAACCCTAGTTCCTCTGCCATAGCTCCAGCATCCACTGCACCAGCTGTTCTTGAAGGAATAGTTCAGTATTTGGGAAATTTGCTTATTTGCTTTGTGGCAGAGAGGTGCATGTGACAGTAAATATGAAGCCATAGACAGAAAAGGAAGACATAGGTTGCACATGAGGGAAAAACTGAAACAAAACTTCATTTTCTATTTCATTCAATGCAGCTGAACACACTCAGGGAGTTTTCAATCTCATTTTCCACCTTTTAATGTTTAATCTAAATTAGTTTTGTTTAGTTTTTTTGCCTACTTTTGGCACCTGGAGCTATTTGGTGGAAAGGAGCCTTACTCCTTCACTGTCTGTCATCACTGACAGACAGTGATGAGAGGGAAGAAAATCAAAACAAAGCAAAAATCAACCACCACCCAGACAAGCATTTCATTTTCACAACACGCACTCTCCTTACATTCTGCCTGCTGAAGAGTAACCCCTACGAAAATTGACCGCAGGAACATCTGCTGACGATGTTAGAAACCTATTCAAGTAATTAAACCACTGTCTCTGGAAATATGTTTATTCTAAACTGCTTTGAGCACCGCAGACCGCAGAGGTATAGTGCGGATAACACCAAAGGTAGCATGTGTGGGTTTTCTTGTATCTTAGGCGAACGGACCCTTCAGACCTGAACTGACAGCTCCTGTCTACAGTTACACAAACAGGCTCAGGACATATGAAGTACTGTATGACTCCTTCATATGGGATTACTGACCCCACCCTTTTCCACATGATGTCACAGCATATTGCGGTCAGAACACTGCACCACCGACCAGTAGATCACTTCCAGTACCTTCCGTCCTCTGCAAGCTGAGTTCATGCAGCGATTTTGTATTTATTAACATGAACACATTTTTTAATTTCATAAACTAAATGTGCATTGCTGTTTAGCTGGTGGACTGGATCCCCTGCTCTCTCCCTGCTGACTGTTGGATGGCATTTACTGAAACCAAAATAATGACTTGATTCAACGGAGCCCTGAACTATTACACATACTGTAATTTGGTCGTAAATGGAGGAAAACGCAGACAGGGCAGACATAATCTTGCTCTGCTCTGACGCCTCCCACATAACCTTTGACTGAATTACCATGATGAACAACAGACAATGCAAGCCTTTCATTTAATGTCTATATGTCTCTGTGTGTGTGTGTGTACTTGAGAGAGAGTGGGTGTATGTTTGTGGAAACAAGGATCTCCATACCATGCCCACCCCCAAACACACACATGCACACGCACGCACACACACACACACACACACATTTTGCCAAATCACCCACTATGTCAAATGGATCTCATAAACTTGCATGCAATTACACTTTGGTTTGGCGTCTGTGGTAACAAATCAGGGCATGGAATTTATATGAATTCACTAAATGCACAGAGCTACACACACACACGCACACACACATGGAAAAAACAAAAAAACTTCCAGCTACCATCTCTGCATCCCCCAGCATCTCACTGTGTGGTACGTGTTCTCCTGAAAACTCATAAAGTTGCGGCTTCGTCGAGAAAACTTGTTAGATTTTCGGGCCTCTCAGCACCTCTGCTAATGGCTAACATAAAACTGCAACTGTTTCTGGTGGAGCACAAGTAGCTGCCAATGGGATTATGAGTCGAAGATGAAGAAAGGAGTGAGGAAAGAGTCACCCGTCATAGTTAAAAGCTGCATGTCAATATTGTATTTGTGTCTGAATTTATAGGGATAAAGGCGTTAAGTGTTTTAAGTGTTTCCGACCGTGATCCCAGGTCAATCTTTCTCGGAGATCCTGAAAGAGACGTCATCTGTCATAATGCCTGTTTTTAGCAGTCCTTGATGTGACTCTGTCTAAAAAAACACCCAGCATTCACCATACGCTGCATGTACTTTTACTACATTCTTTGAACAGCCATTTTGGAGATGCGTGTCATGTCTGGAAAACGTTGGCTTTTATCATTCAGAAGAAAAAAAACAAAACATCCCTTCTGCTTTCCTAAGGCTCTCTTTCTCTCCAACAGGAAGTCTAGTGCCGTTTGAAACTGTAACCAAACCTGTATCCCCCGCCTCCTCCACTCCCCATCTTTGATGAGTGTAATTGGGAGTTGGTTCCATGGAAATGAAAAGGTAAGGTAGTCTCAATGATGTATAATCACTGTGTGCATAAAAACTGAGAAGGAACACGAGTCGAGAGGGGAGGGGGCTTGAAGCAGAGGAGCAATGGACAAAAGGACAAAAAAAAAGAGGCAAAAGTGTCCTGAAAAAGAGGTAAACACATTTCAATTAGCAAAGAGAGGCCTCTGCATCGTTCTTATTTTAATTTGCATGAATGTTTGCGTTCCTACAACTGTCAAGTATAGGACAGAGACAGACAGAGGGAGGGAGAGGGAGGGAGTCTCTAACGTCTACTGAACTGTAGCTGGGGGGCTGCTCCAAGCCGTAACAGGATATCATAATGAGCTGGCCCTCCTGCTGGGAATTTCTTCCTGTCTCTTCTCTGCCTGAGACAGTCTACCTGAAGCAAGCACACTGTTGACCTTCCTCCCATTCTGTACATGAGCTTGTTTTCTTTCCTCCTTTTTTGTCTTTTTCATTCGTTTTTTTCAGACAATCTCTGCCTTTTTCTTTTCCAGTGAACATTTGTTTTCCTGTTTTCTGCAAAACCAGTAAATAACTTCATACACGCTCTAAAGGCCACATTACAAAGGCGGTGATTTTTTTTGACAGGTGGGTCTGGAAGCTTGGTGACATAGTGACTGCTTGCACAATTAGTTGGTGAACTGCTGTGTCTGGCAATATGACTCTTATTTGATGCTCTGTTTACTTCCCTCTGGCTTTCAGTTTACTTGGTGTGTGCCTTGGATAAGCGTTTTAGGCTCATTTTATGGCTAGAGGTTGTAACTAGGTTAGTCTTGACTTTAGTTAATTTAAACACAAGATACTTGTGCTCAAAAAGAGGATTCATTCTCAGTGAAGAACGTTGGACCCCTAATCTGCCTCTATACCTGCCAAAGAGCAGCGATTCCTGACACGTCTCTGGGGGTCATCAGGTGGATACCTCCCTTCAACGGTGTTTCGCCTACTTACTCCCACGACACCTCCAGGTAGGTTTAGAGTGATGTTCCTGGTGGTTGAAAACATATCATGGTAGGTAACTTAGGCACACGTCTATCTTTTAGAGCAAAGATGATCACAAATTAAAAAAGCTAACATGGCCACAAATGAGCAATGGTCATTATAGATCTAAAGGGCAAACAGTCAATGTTATAGTTCTTACACTGCAAAGCTGATCGAAGAACAGACAGCTCAGTTTTGGTTCCAGGTAGTACATTTCAGTACATTTGGGTTTGGGCACACATTGTCGACCTCTATCTCCTGAACTCCTGAGTTGCACTGGCAACAAATCGGTAATATCAGAAAGAAGAACCAGGTTCAAATCCTGGCAGGAGTGACTGACTTTATCTTATGTGCTGCAGAGAGTAGCCAGCTGGTCACAATCACAGCCACAGCTAACGTTACAGCCAAAGCAACAGCTACATCCACAACCACAGCAGTAGCCTAAAAGCATCGTGGCCACAGGCAGCGGTCATGGATACAATCAGAGCTCGGCCCTCCTCTGACTAACTGAGACAGCGTAGATTCACACATTTCAGAGTCTGGTTTTGTTGTAATTGCTTCTCTGCCCACAGCAAATGAAAAAAAAAAACTGCAGTAGGTTATGGAAGACATGCTGGTAATTATTTCTCAAAGGTTTCCCTGTGATCATAAAATAATTACATTGGCAAAATCACACAGTAATTACAATATGATACTGACATAACACACTTTGTTTTACTGTTATGACATAAGTACTTTGATAATGATCACCAGAAAGTGTTCCAGCATGCTGCGCTTACAGAATATTTATTCAACAATCGTGAAAAAATGATGTGACAGCTTGTTACACTGAGGTCATGGAGTAATAAGAAAAACTGCTTTTTTTGTGATCATGTATTAATCATTTTGCGATTTAAAACTTATTTTTTTTAAATCATTTTGTGATTTAAAACTTATGAGATCACAAAAACAAATGAAATAACTAACTGTCATGGGTGAATAATCTTTATCTTGGCAGTAGAAGGAAAAATATTCCATCAACTCGCAGTAAGAAAATGACACTTGGCTAAATAAAAGCTTGACACCAGTTAATTGGAATTTTGTTTAACTGGTTTTAGGAAATGTAAGAATTGCATGTTCAACACTGGATCAAACAACTTGTCAGGATCTGTATTTTTTCAGTGACTGCGTAATGTTGTTGTTTCCAGTGACCTTCCACATGGGGCCCACCCACCCTGCAGACTTTACTGCTTGCCGACATGGACGGCACCCTCCTCTCCTGGTGCTTTTCCTGCACACTGCGGAGAAAAGAATGGGGGCTATAAGTGCTCCTCTGCTTTATGAGAAGCAGGTAGGAGCTGATTGGAGCTGTGATGTGTGCTGTAGCCAGCAGACATGGCGGTGTACTGGTTTTTGGGGGGGTGGGAGGTAAAGCTACCGTGGAGACAGACATGCTGGGGAATGAGTTTCATTAGCAGAGCACTCAGCAGGCTCCTGTCACTCACTCTGCTACCGGAGCAGAGCAACACTGGACTGCTTACAGTGAGGGAGTCTAATCAACAGCATGCAACACACGGATAAAGATGGACTGAATACAGAAAATCACCCCCCAGGGTTTCTATGAGGTTATGAGGAAAAGTGACGCTGGTGTTTGGATGTTGACGTCATCTTGAAGGTTGTGGACAAACAACTACTCAAGTACACTTACAGTACGTCAGATAATCAACATACCTGTAGCTCTGCCGCTAGCATGGCTAGAAGCCTTTTTTTATACCTAAATAAAGATCAGGTATAATGTGTGCAGTGCTTTAAATCCCTTCCATGGCCTGCCTAATAGCAAATCAAAATATCCTGATGAAAAAGCCAAGGAGTTTCTTTCCAGCTTTTGCCGAGCTACACTTCTAATCCTGTTTATACTTGGGAGTGAAAACCCACCGCGGCTCCTGATGCCAATCACATCCTTCTTCTTGATGGGGTAATAACATCCCAAATTTGATTATACATCAGCAGATCGTGTCGCAGAGGAGTTCTCTGCAGGTCGTGAGAACCGTCCCATCCAGGTCGTGTCAGTGTCTGCCTCTTAAATCTAATTAATTAGACACTAGCTGTTAGGGAGCCCTCGCTGTCAGTACAGCCCGGGGCCCGGCGTCTTGGACCACACTACAGCTCTCCTCATTGTGCAACTGCTGCACCATTCAGTAGGAGAACCGAAACCTCAGCACAGCGAGGCCATGGGAACTGCGAGAAAATGTGGAAATGTATCCAGAATGTGGTCATGAATTCATGTTTCATGTTGGGCCATTTGCTGATGCTCTGATTCAGTGCAAATGAATGCAGCAGGAGGAAAAGCTCTTGGACTGATGCTGATGGTGCAGATGCTTATGAATGAGTGACAAATTTCTTCTACAACCCATAACCCAGCTGCGATCCAACAGTTTAATTTATACACAGGTACCCTTTCTTGTTCTGTCACGTCCTGACCTCCACAGAATCCAATAACAAGATCATTCGTTTTAGAAAGTTGACCTGGTGCAATTTCACCTCATAATCAGCCCATTTTGCTGAATATGATCCTCACTGGGGAAATCCCGTGTGAAGTTGCTGTCTTGCCAGGACAGGTTTGGGTCTGTGGTTGTACCAAACATCTCTCCTCAGCGGCACAGGGAGAAGGGAAGCCTGCCTGTCTGCCTGTCAGCACTAATCGCACTTCATCTGGTTCCTGTTTGCACTTTTGTAGGGCTGCTGCCATGTCCCACTCAGCTCGCTCATGGTTTCCCCACCACCTCCACTCACATATTCATTTACCTGCACGAACACACACACTTGTTAAGTCGAGTTTTGCTCAAGGACGCTACAACAGGACACCGAAACAAACACACATACAAGACCTCCTGTGACAGTATGGCTTTCACTGAGTTTAGATGAGATTAGATGAAACTTCAATGATCCTTGTGGGGAAGCTTGATTGTTGCAGCTGCACATAATTGGACACAGCGACGGTAAAGTTAGATACAAACAAAAGACTAGAGCTAAAAGGGCCTGCGCAGTTAGCATTAGCAGCATTAGCAGCTGTGACGTCAACATAAGCCCGTAAAAGCGGCAAACAGGGAGATTAAGTCCAGCCAGTTTAATTACATTTTTACAGGACGGTTATATGCAAGAAGCACCAGAGGGGAAATCAGAGGAATAACCGTCATAGTGTTTGAAATTCATGGAGATGACATCACACACCCTTGGTCACGAAAACAGGGAAACGGACGATGAAAAATTCCTGGACGCTGCTGTGAGAACGGAAGGGTCCTGCCAACAGCGGATATGTCTCACACACACACACACACACACACACACACACACATATTAATCCACTCGAAGTGGCACACTGTCTCTCTCTCATCCACACATAGACAGCAGACCTTCTATGTGAATGACTAAGTGTCCAAAATGCTAAAACACACACACACACACACACACACACACACACACACACACACACACACACACACACGACTCACTATTCTGACGTTATGTAAGTTTAACAAAGGGACAGGAAGTTGGGAGTGAAGTTTGACTGACTTGATGTTTGAGTGTTTTTGTATGTGCATATATATGTGCTTTTACACGTGTCTTTGTATTTATTTAACCTTTAATTTTCCTCATGTTTTTTGATGAAACACCAAATCAAACGCCATACTCTGGAACGTCGATGACTCATTATGTTAAACCCTTTCATACGCACATGGGAGACACACGTATATGAACTTCTCCCATTTACAAAGCCCTAGCTGCATCCACAAAACCTGATTTTTACGCGGCTCCTGTGTCTCCGACGCTGCCAGGCTCGGCCTTAGATTCTCTCGACTCAACACAGCTCCACTTTAAATGCAGCATTTTATTTTAATAGGAGCCGATTCTCCCTGCAACACCATATTAAAAGCAGAGACAGTTAAACAGGCTTCGTGTTCTTTTCCACTGTGCCAGACAGAGGCTCTAACACGGCACCAGCCTGTTAGTCAGCCAGCTCACAGTGTTTATGGACTTATTAACAAGAACATCAGCGATGGTGTCAATCACTCAGTGTTTTGTAGAGAGGCAGTCACTGGCTGGGTTGGATTGTTTTTTCTGTAGATTTCTTGTGCTTTTTGTCAGACAGGGTTAATGCTAGAGGACTGCTTCTCAAATCCAGTAAAGCCTGGGCTTGAGTCAGGTTCAGCAATTTGACTAATTAAGACTATTAGTATAGTAGGGCTCATTTAATAGATTAGTAATATATCTCTTTATTTTTAATTTAATGTTTCAGTTTACTATTCTATCATTACCTGCTGAGATGATGCTCATTATCTTGATTTAATATTAAACCTATTCCAGATGTTTGTTCTGATGTGAGGAAATACATACCACTCTCGTGTCTCATGCACGCTGTTTATGAAGCTATAGAGGCAGCAAAGGATTTGTTCAGCTAGCATGAAGACCAAGAAATCACTAGTCGCTAACAGTTAGCAACGAGACGCAACTAACCCTAAAACTACAGCTTGTGGTTTTTACATTTCTGTTAATGTACGTATTAAAGATGAAATGCCAGGCAAGCTGCTCCCCCCTGCTTAAAGTCGTTAAGCTAATCACCTCCTGGCTATACGCTAGCATGTTTAGCACACAGACCTGACAGTGGGATTGTTCTTGTCATGTAACTCTAATTCTAAAAAGTTAACATTAGATACTATTTTAGTCACAAATTTATGTTTCTGAACAATTGTGTCTTGTTTGGTGTGAGCTAAGGTTAGCCCAGGTCCCATCAAAGCCAAACCGGACCAGGCCAGGCCAGGCCTCCTGTCATCTAAATGGGACGGGAGTTAAGCCAGTGCTTCCTGTCAGACTGCAGGGCTCTCAGGTTCCACCTCTGGTCTAAATTATGTCTGTCTGTCCCAGACTGCCACACTAACCCTGCGCCACCGCCATCCCCATGCCCACATCCCTCTCCCCCTGTCACCACTCCCCCAAAGCATGGGTGGAAAGAGTAGCAGATACCCCGATCAAGTAGAGACAGAGGCGACTGCAACTCCGCCAACAATTCACCTCAGTGGAGGTATACTTACAAGGTTAAAAAATAAGCTTAAATGATAGGTTTGGGCTTTTCCATGTCTATCCTGATACAATACTCACTCGCCATATGAACACTGACAGAGTTATGGGTTGCAGGAGTCAGTCCTCCTCTCTATGGCTGTCAACAGATACAGTACATTCAGAGACCATACGGTAAGAAATGGGGGACAAAATCCACAGTCCTCACTCTGTGCAAATGAGTTTGTGTGGCTTAGACAGTGTAAGAAAATGGGAAGCATGTGAATTCAAGCACTGGAGCCAAACAGCTAATATAACTAGCCTAACGTACAAACATTAGCTGTGAGCTAGCTTCTGTCCCGTCCATTGTAGCCACTATTTTGCTGTTGTTTCTGCTCACCCAGTCTTCGCTTCATTTCCCACAGCCTGCACAAATTAGTGTCTGATTACCCACAGTCATGTCATTCTGTTGACTTCTTATTCAATCACATCTAAAGTTAGCCTCAGGTTCTGTAAATGAGTCAGCGTAGGCGAGCGGTTCTCCTCGTCCAGACAGTTGTGTTTAAGTTCGTCGCCAATGTTTTTTCCAGCAACGTACCAACATGTGACCACCAGCATCGCTCCTGCGCCGCTTAACTATAGGAAACACTGAGAAAGAGGGACACTTGTACTAAATGATTGTAATTTTGGAAGATTTCCACTTGATTTGGCTCACTCGGACTGATAAAGTGTTGTACTAGCTTCTGCTAAATGCTAGGAAGGAATTCTTTTAACATACATATGGAATGTGAGTAGGACATATATTAAATTAGGCCTAATAGTTTCATATTTTGGGAAACATGCTTTTTTGTTTTCTTGCTGAGAGTTAGATAAGAACATTAACTGTCATATCTGTCCACTTAATACGAAGTTGCAGCTAGTGGTCCATTAGCTTAGCTTATCACAAAGACTGGAAACAGCTAACTTCTGTCCAAAACTAAATCCTTTAAATTCGATCGAGAGTCTTCAAGATTTCTATTCTGGCACAATATTTTTAAAACCGAATGCTTCCGAAGTGAAATACGTTAAAATAGACTGCAAAAAGTCTCCTCAGGCAAAAGAGGTGTGTTAATTTAGTAAGGCCCTCGGCCCCCCCCGACTCTGGTTGCAGACTGCAGAGGTCTGCCCAGTGTTGGGGAGACAGCCTTAATCTGCTTCTCACTCTTAATGCTGCACAGATGAGGGACGCCGCCGTGGCCTCAGCCACACAGGACGTTCCCAGCTCCTGCCCTGAGCCGGGCCGGGATAGGAACAGCGTGGTGTTGCCGGGCTTCAAGAGGGGAGAGAAGTGACAGGTAACGAAGAGCCGAGCAGACAAGTAAGGCCGCGGTAAAAGCATTTTCCTGTACACCCCATCAGAGGAGCAAAAGGAGGGGAAGCAGAGGATTATCACCAAGATCTTTTGAGAGGGGGGAAAAACTTGAATGTTAAAAAGGTTAGAGCGGTCACATAACCTCGCTGAAGAAAGAGAGCAAATGAAAGCCAGAGCTCCTGCTCCCAGCTCGCAGGTTATGGAATTATACAGAGTGGCCATGGAAATATGCTGTTATGTTTAATTCAGCATGTCCCAGGGCAAATCAAAGGACAAATAAAATGAGATTTACATTAACATGGAGGAATAAATAAGGGTCGAGAAGGGAAATAGCCACAGGAGATGGATAAACAAGTGTGGCGGATGTCTTATCCTGAAACTCTAAATGGGTTTTAAATGTCCTTTTGTGGGTTGATGTTATGAATCTGGTTAAAATGGGCTTCTCTGGCCCCAGGGCGGAGGGGCCCCGTTAGATATGATCTTCAGTGTGGCCTTTGCATGCACAGGCCGAGCTTTAACAACAATGGCTCATCTGAGCGAGCCCGTAAACATGTGCCTGGGACCTTGACCCCGGCAGTAAACAGTCTTTCTACCTGATGATGAATAGCAGAGCTGGGCAGGGCGCAGAGGAGAGGCCTGTTGCTCTCCCTCTCTCTGCCTGCACCGCCTTCCATACCGAAACACAACGAGAACAGGCTACATTAAAGACAGCTAACTTCATCCTTTGCTTGTTATTAAAGAGAAAGATGGATTTATTTGAAGTCTGCTATATCTTATTCCTTTGTGTTATAGAGCTCCACAAAGACGCTAAAATAAGCGTGGTACCATAGTTACCGTACTGATCCTCATCTTTAGATGTATGAAAACTGAAATTGTCTTCAGCTGCAGCATAGCGGCTTCCTGCTGAGAGCTTCACACTGAGGTTAGGATGAGGTCACTTAACACTAAAACCACCGGCCACACCAAACCTGCCTAGAAAAACAGCCAGAGCACCACAAAGTAAAGAAGCATGTCCCACCTCACCAATTTCCCCTCTGGATGCCAGTCTGACCCTGGAGGGCTTTAGGTAGCTTCCTCAGACGCAGAAAGGCCAGATAAGCGGAGGCGCTGCTGTTTATCTCTGCGTGCTCCAGTTTCCAAACAGGACACAGACTTGTGAGAGCACAGGGAGGCCTGGGGCAGGCCCGGCAGCGATTGATGGACTAAGTAAACGTTCTGGGTGGACAGCACTCTGGGCTGAGTAAAACATCAGATTGATAGTCTATGTAGTGGTCAAACAATATGGAAAGACTGCTTACTTACTTAATTCAAAGTGATACAGATATTTTTTGAATATTGGCCATTTGTGATGAAGCAGCCATTCACAGTAAATCCAAATTCTTTTGAGAGTAGCGTGAAAGTATAAAAAGTAAATCAAATTATAACTTGAAGTTATACAACTGTATTCAGTGTTTACACAGGCAAACAGGCAAAATGTAAAAGAACTGACTTTAGATTTTGCCTTTGTATTAAAAATATTTGTGTATTTGGCCAACAAATCCCATAAAAAGACTAATGCAACAATAATTTGTTGTATAGAGCTTATTCCTCTGTGACATAGAGCCCCGCTGTTCATTGTTAATTTGACCTGAGCTGAAACTGACAAACCAATTCAATTAATTTGATAATAAAAGATGAGTTTGTCATTTTGTATTGAATCACAGCGAAAGCCTTTAAGCTCTCAGAAGTCATTCGCCCCTGTTCAAGCTAGAAAATAGCTTTTTTTTGGCGTAATTTAATTTTCCTATGGCAACAAAACACAAGTTGGCATTTTCAGATTGTATCAACAGCAGTGAAAGTAATGTGGACCATGAGACAGTGATTTCTGCATGTCAGTTTAAGCTCAGTTTGTCTGCGCTTTTACAGTGAAGATAAAAACATATCTCATGATTGAAAGCAGATGAGATGGCATTCTCGTCTAATCGGGTTTGTGCGCATGCCTTTATGTGAGTATGTTTGGGGGGAAGCAGATGAGGACATGATGGGGGAGGCGTTGACCCCTAAGTGTCTGTGCTACAGGGTGCAGGTTAAGGGCCTCGTGTGCTTGATCACTGGCTAATAAGTATCCGGTCATTCCCCAGAGGAACACGGCTGGTCTGGGTGGAGGTGGTGGTGATGTTGGTGTCAGTGGAGCCAAACTTCACATGCAGAATTCACCAATTCTCATTCCCTGTTCATAATAAAACCCTCTGTGTTTATTCCCCATACAATCTGCTACAGTGACGTCTCACTCAGCACCATATTATTCACTGGTGCGCTCCGATTTCTCATGGTTAGCACAGACATTTTCCCAAATTCTGCCGTTGAAAATGTCATAAAACACTCCAGCAGGAGAATAATTACCCAGTGTTCCCCAACATACAGCAGCTCCTAAATGTCATATTTTACATGCCCTGAGGCGCTACGCTCAACGTGTGGTAGCTGTGTCTGTTAGCAAGCGCTCAAACGTAAACTCGGAGATAAATTCATTTTGTCAGAGAGGATTTTAGCGCTCCGCTTTGCTTTTATCGCTCACAGACTCCTTCGGTGGGTCTTCTCTGTGAAAAAACAAGCTTTTTTTCCTCAGCATGTCGGACGGCTCCGCTTCACAAAGCCAGAATAAACACTGGATGAAGAGGGAGTAGTAAAGTATGTATAGATACACAGTCAGCCCACAGTATATCGTCTGTAATATTCTTGTAATCAAATTTATGTGAGCGAGCTACAGGAGATTAACTTCTCTTCATGTCTACAAAGTGGGCAACAGCTAAAAATTATTTATCTCCTTAAGGATGAAGATCAGATGAGCATCGATGAGCTGTTTCTCTTTAAAGCTGAAACTTAAATCATAAGGCAACCAGCTGACTATAATTAAGTGCATTATTATATTTACAATAGGCGCCGTGAGAAAATCAAATACTCATCACACTATGACGCCATTTTCACATTGTTCTGGAAATACAGCTTTTGCTCTGAGGGTATGTGGTGCATTTTTCCCCTGCTGGTGTGGATACAGTAGATAGAGCACCTTGTAAATGTGGGAAACTGCGGTGATTCAGCAGCCAAGTCACATAAATTACAAAAAGGTAACGGACAAAATACCAAAATACCATAAAAGCCACTAGAAATAAAGCAACCTACAACTAGTAACTGAAAACTACAGGTGAACTCGAATATGTGTGGAATCTGATTTGCATTTGTCAAATTCTGCACTGGCTTTTGTGAGTGCGCAGCCAACGGCGCTGCTTGTGCTGTGATTGAGGATGAGGATGAATGAATGAGGTGTGTATCTATGTCTCCAAACAAATACGTTTGCTTTGTGAGATATGTGTTTTCAGATTCAGCTACCAGGTTTATTTTAACAGTGCAGAGTTTGGAGTTTGAACTACATTTGCATTGAGCCTGCAGGCCTAAATCATTTCAACAAATTTGTTTTAATTTCTTCCATTTTCTTTGTGCATTGCTTTGTGACAGACTGACAAAATAAATGTAACACCCTCAAAATACTTTATTGTTTCACTTTTCCAGCGTGAACATAGAACTTCCTGTATGTGTATGGGATTAGATTAAAACTTTCAGATGTAACACCAGCTTCAATGTACAAAGTCTGAAAGAATCCATCTCACCAACCGCATGTTATTTTAGACCACTTCCTCACTCTGATAGTGGTTTTAGCCTTGCTCACACAGAGACGCTGTCAGAAAGACACAAGCGTCTCTGCTTTCAGCCCGGTAATCCCTGGGATCTACACTCACAATGAGCACACATCAGAGCCGTAGCCAGCTCGCATCAAGTCCCCAAGGCAACGCTGCCAGCTCACGGTGCACACCTCTGTTAGGTAGAGAAGGCTGGCCCGCTGCCAAGTCGAATGGCTTTGTGGCAGCCATTATCAGCAGTCCTTAGCATGCACGCAACCTTTAGGAGGTCACCACACCTCTGGGTGCCCTTCCTCCGTCTGCACATTCATGTTTATTAAGTATTTATTCATGCTACCATGGTAGCTCTTAGTTTACAGACATCACTGTTATAATAATCAAACCTAAAGATGCATTTATTTATTTATTTTTACCTTTTGACAAAGGCTAGCGTGTTTGGCTCTCTAGCGCACGACATGTGGTAGTAAATCAGCATACTTCCAAGACCAGCATCATTTAATACTGCATTAGTCTGTGGCGCTACATTAAGACAGGCCTGCTCAAAGCAGCACAACCCAACCTGCTATTCGAGATAGCATTAATTAGCCCTTAAGTTAGAAACTTAGAACAGTGCAACCTCTTGCATGCTCAAATAGTTAAACAAGGTTACATGGTGAAATAATAGTGTTGTCTTACAAGAGCAATGCTACATGCTTTTTACTCCCTTGTCTTCCAGTCATTCGCTGTTACATGTTTACCATTTGCTTGAGACATGTAGCTTTAGCTCGTGCTATCATGCTAGTGTTTTAGGATCCTTATTTGGAGTCAGCTGACGTTAGCCTAATTAGCAAGCGACTAGCTACAGCATGTAGAATTTGCCAGGAACAATTGTCAGCTGACAACACTGGCCATGCTGACTGCTGTTCAGTCAAAGCACACAGACACATCCACACAGGCAACTCTACCGCTCATGTACGGCATTCATGTCACCTGGATGAGTGGTTGGAGGGACTGTCTGCGGCGACGGGGGGCTGCCATCTGTCTTCAGGGGCCCCCTCGGCCCTCAGCTGACAGACAGGGGCCGCTGAGTGCCCTTGGCTGCACGAGGAGGATGACATGCGACACCACGTCGTCCACAGAGCTCCTGAGAGAGTGGACCTGCAGCTGACAGCTCATCACAGAGGCCTAAAACTGTGTGTGTGATGCCTACAGGCCCGCAGACACGCATGCGAGTGTGTGCATGTGAGCCATTTTGTTTGCACGTTCTTGCTGGACTTTGCTGGAAACTCCTCTTTTGGGAACATAACAAAACGTTTTTGCTATTTACAGACGGTGACTTTTAGCTTCAAGAAGCCCAGCCCGTCCTGTAAACATGCCCAACATTATTATTTTTCTTTTGGGGCAGATTTATATCTAAATGTTAACAACACACTGGGGTGAATGTTTAGATGGGGGGGTGGGTATATGAGGACATGCAATGAAGCCGTGGCTTTATCCTGTGGAAGGAAATGAATTGGCTAAATATTTAGATCACATCTTATTCCAGCGGATGTCTGTCACCACAGAGGATGATTTGTCTTAGCATTCATGCCGATTTGTCAATTAAAAATCCTCATTTATTGTCTTCTGGAATGACAAGTTGTGTTTATTTTCTGGAATGTCTCTATTTGTTTGTGGTTGGGAACTGGTAAACACACATTCAAGTATTGGTGATATGATTTAGACCGTGACTGCTTCACACTGTTGCTGCTATAGCGTTTTTTGTCAAGGCCTCAGTGTGAATACATCCCATCACAGACCGGCAAGCTTTTTTGTGTCTCCCTAACCTTAACCGTGCACTAGGTGGCATGCGCAGATATTGCGGAAAGCAACAATTAAAAATTGTTCAGCGTTCAGAGATGACAGAGCGGGCAGGGTGTGAACTTCTCTCTCAGGCCTCAGCATGTACAAACTACTTTGAAGCATACTGAGGCCTTTACAGTGATATGAAACAGAGGAAAGTGGCCAGTCCTCACATTTGAGAGGATGGAACCAGCTGATATTTGCTTTAAAAATGACTTAAATGATGAATCAATTATCGAAACGAATGTCTATTAGTTTTATGGCCGACTAATCCATCAATCAGCTGACTATATCAGCACTGCATGAAATTAAAAAGCATGTGTGTGTGTTCCACCAGGCAAGAAAAACATACAAGGATTTAGAAAGGCCTGTTACTACAGTGGGAGGTGTGCATCCATTACTGTGCTCAGGTGTTAACAGGTTCCATGTGTGTTTACACTTCATATATTGTTCCACATGCTGCTGTCGCCACAGTGGGTACGGGGCCTTTCTGGGCTGTTACCGCATCACTGCGAGGGTAGCAGGGGAGAAACACAGAGGCAGCCCCTCGCCCATTTAAATCACTGCGTGTTGTTAACCCCACGTCAGGAATGTCACCCACCTGGGGAAGGAGAACATTCGGTGGAGGCAGTTGAGGTGACGGTGCAGTTGCAAAGGTGGATTAAAAAAAAGACATAAATAAAAATCCACCGGCAAAATGTGGTGGGGGTCAACTTGAATCCCTTCAAAACAAATTGGGGGTCTTTTGATGGTGGCCGGTCAGGCGCCTCATTAAATTTGCATGTGAATACAATCGGCCCTTCCGCCTCGTGCTGCACAAAATGGCAGATGTTCATGACCGCGCCGCCGCCGCCAGCGTCTCTGGCTATTGTCGAGGCCGAGCTGCGTGTGACCGCTGGATGTCGGTGAGACGGGAGGTGGCCTGGCTACGGCTGCAGACTTCAGTGTGGTGTGTGCATGATGTTGCTCACCCATTTCTCCTCATATAAAGCAAAAAAGCAAACTCGCTTTTTAGGCTCATCTGTGGTGATTTCCTCACCTTGCCTTGGCCACCTGACACCCATGGGTGAGCCAGCAAAGTGGAATCAGGCTAAAGAAAACAGCAGTCACATTAGGCAGGCCAGGCAGAGGACATTGTTATTATTACAAGGGTAATAGTCCTCGGGGAGGGCCTGAGCGTGGGCTGAGTCTCGCTAATGCAAGCTGCCGCTAAGTGGTTAGCTGCTAATAGTGTTTTCCTGTCCTAATGGAAAGAAACAAGGGTCAACGCTCAGCACAGAGACGCACACTCTTCAGCAATGGCAACCTCAACTTTAAACTACTTACAGGATGTCTTACTTGGTCGTGGTTACCATGGTGACTGGGGAGTCTGTAGGGTGTGAACTTTTCAACCCAAGCGTCCCCATCTTGCTTTATGTGACTCACATGGTAGATAATAAACGATTACTGCGCCATTTGGACTCGTCGAGCTGTAAATATTCAGCCGGAGTTTGGAAACTCCTGACAAACCAGCGTGACAGAAACCTAACCTCAGTCTGCAAACACACTGTCACAATCAAGCTTTTACTGTCATACTTGTTGCTGTTTGCGTACACATTTTTCAGAAATTCAGTCAACAAGTAACAGTCTCCCATAATGGTTGAAATACAATGTGCCAGTAACTTTATAGCATAAAAAATGATGTTATTCTGCAAAAAAAACATATTTTCTTAATTAATTGGAACATTACAACTAGTTTGTATTATGGGTAAACCGGCCCATAAACAACAATGAATGACCTCCCCTTTTTCACCTCCACACCATTGCACTCAGGCAAACTCACATCACATGATCATCTTTAAAAATGGATCATAAATATATAAATTCATTTTTAAATCTGCCTTCCTAAAAAGGAGTTCTTAGCAAACGTTACTCAAGCAGGAATAAGTAGTGCATTGTTTCTCTGGGACTATTTTTAGATGAGGATTAATACAAATGTAGCGCTCTAGTATGTCTGACAGCAGGACAATGTATGTGGGTGAATATAAACTAGTGGGTGTGTTCATGGTAACATGTTATCGAGTGCAGCAGTGTGGGTATGTGTGTCTTTAACAACAATGGAGCTCTATGGCACACAGAGAGAGGATATATCAGGCTCTGGCAACACAGTCAAGACTTGTTAGTGGGACCCCTTCATTGTTGGTGTATATATATATATATATATATATATATATATATACACACAGACACACTGAGCCACCAGCAATATCTTTTAAATTGTCATAAATTGGACGTGTAGCTACATATAATTAGAGGAAAAGACACAGAGGAAATTATCCCTGAACCACTGACCTAACAGCAAAATCAGATTAAAATCCCTCCTCACTGACACCCTGCTGAACACAAGAGGGACAGTGTTTTCACTGACACCCAAAGAGAGCAGAAGAGGACTGCTTACTGGCATTAGAGTCTAAAATAAATAGCACTACTATTGCAGGATAAATCCAGCCAGTAAGGAGGGGGGGAGTTATTTGAGGCTGAAAACCTGACCTCTGGAGAGGGTTCAAGAACGACTGACAGATGTAGCAGCTCTACTGTAAAACAAGGCCTCACTGTACCGAGCACGCCAAGGCCACACTGAGAACTGGCTTTGAAACATCACACTGCCAAAGCAGGATGCTCCTGTCACACACACCTCTGTGTGCCTCATTTTAACAAGATCTAACACTTTGGATGCCAAAAAGCTCTGATTTAAGTAAGAAAGTGTAAAGTGCACATGGATTGAACGTGTTCTTCGGCACTGTTCGCTGTTTTAAGGCAAAATATATACAGTAAAAACACAAGAATGAATCGTCAAATAAATAAAAAGTCATTTTAATGGAAGTTTTTCTTTCACACTCACAATCAAGCTTATAGTCTGATCACAGAGAGAGATGTTGGACATTCACCCAGAACAAGACACACACCAGTCAGTTTTATCAGACAAAAATATATATATTTTTTAAATCTTTACAATAAGCTTGAACCATGAAACGTACACAGAGGAGTGTGCACACCTACAGTCAAACACTGAATTTTTTTACTCCTCAAACAAGTCCTGTTTTGTACCCTGGTGTCAGTGTAAAATTCTTGTTTTAAGCAACGACAACTTGTTTTTTACAAATGTGCAAATTAGACAGATTTGGAATCCTTCAGCGCTCAGTGTAGAAGTCCAGGATCCTCGGGAGCAGTGACAGAGCTCTCGCTCCACCTCAGTCCTGCCCTCTCAAGTTTAAATACAGCTCCTCGTTGCTTTGCCTTTCATTTTCAAGTAAAGTGCTCCTCTAGCAAAAACCACACGGCATGAGATCAGTCTCGTACTTTTTCGCCACTGGTTTAAAAAAAAAAAACTGAAAACACCAACCCAAAAGTCCAATGGACAAAAAAACATGGGAATGTCTTCTAAAGTAAAAAAGCAAAGGCCAACGATTGAGAGGCAGTCCTGGCTGTTTGCGGGCAGGTGACGGTCACATTGTTCCCAGCAGGAATCATACAAACTCCAGCTTGCCGTGGCCGCTGTACATCCCCCAGTGCACCAGAGACAGGATCTTGTCGTTGCCCAGGTCAGCCTGCCTCATCTTGTCGCAGGTCAGACAGCAGTTCTCGTGGCCTGTGACGGGCACCATGCACTCCAGGTCCAGCTTGGCCACGTGGCCCTTCTTGGTGTGGTGGCCGTGGAAGCTGTAGTGGAGCCGCGACAGCATCTGCTGCCGCTGGTCCTGCAGCCGCTTGTTCTCGCTGCGCAGCATCCGCAACGCCAGCATGATGAGCAGCACCAGGATGAGGCCGCCGGCGATGGGGACGGCAATCACCGCCGCCCGGAACCACACCTCCTTGGCCGAGGCCAGCTCCTGAACCCGGGTCACCAGGTTTCTGTTGTTGCTGTCTGGCTGGTACCGGCTGTGATCTGCACACAGAGAGATGATCATCTGTTAAACGGCACTCTCACATGTTTCCATGGCTCCATGTCACTATATGTAGATTTATGTTCCATGGAGCCTTATTTCAAAGCGAACGATATAAAAACTGTATTTGAATATACGTATGGCTGTTTGTAGCTTAATGAGAAGCTTTCACAGAGCTGCATCTGCTCCACAGTCATGCCAGTAACCACAGAGTCAGAAAATAAGACGGACAGACGAGAGCGAGGAAGCACAGGGCCAAAAACAAATGAGTCACCTTGTCCCGACAGAGAGCCAGAAATTAATTTGAGCTAATAAACTATAGCCTGCTTTGGTCATGGTCACAACAGAGAATCCCCTCAGGACAGCTCCCCATCCTCTCCATGTCTCTATGCACCTTTCCATAAGTCTGCGAGCTGCTGTTCCTGCCCAACATGCAGACTTGTCAGGGAACATTCATTCTACAAGGCACATTCCTACTCAGTGGGAAAATTACATGGTGCACACATAAAAAAAAAAAGAATATATCTGATCTCTTTCCAAGTCCTTAAGGTAAACTGGCTGCACTCTGCCTTCTCAGGCAAGGAGCTGGGGCCCATTAAAAGTCAAATTGAAGTTCTGTAAAGCTGAGAAGTAGAAAAACGGGTAGGAGGGGTAAGGGTGGCCTGCATGTCCATAAACAGCGAAGTGTTTGAAGAACCCTACAGCTCAACGTACTACCTCTGGAGCAGGAACGAAGAAAATATTGAATATTTGCTGAGGAGTAATTGTAAATACCCCGCAGAGAGTCCAATCATTTTAAAACCAGTTAAAGAGAATTTCATAGTTCATTTTCAGTGAAAAACAAACATCCCAACAGGTCGGGGCTCTGTGAGGTTCCTTCTTTACCTGTCGAGTCCCTGGTGTGCGCCAGGTCGTGCAGGCCTCTGTAGTTGCACATGTCGTCGTGGCAGCACTCCAGCGACGTGGCCGAGGACCCGCTGAGGGCGTCCGCGCTCCTCGTGCTGCTGCTGCACATGTCCGCCGCGTTGGCGATGGGGTCTAAACACCCGTGGGTGAGGGGAGAGTTTGCATTGAGCGGGTCCAGGACCTTGGTGAAACAGGCGTTGAGTTCTGATTTGCACATGTATCCTGTGGCTACGCAGTGCGGCGCGTCACAGTAACACCTTATTTCTCCTGGAAATGCATGGAGGCAAAAAAAGAGGCAAGGTTAGGGCAACTTTGGTAAAGATTCGATGTATTTACAGCTTTAAAGCAATACTGTAATCCCGACAAGTCCATCATTTTGGCTGATAGTCTAATGTGGCCTGAACTGAAGCCCCAGACTGTCGGAACCCTCGGGGCTCCTTGTAGAGGTCATCAGTATCAGGGTGTTAACACAATTCACCTCGCTAGTAGCAACAGTTTTTATTCAAGGTTTGTTTTCCCTCTACTTTCGGCACAGTTATATCAGTTTCTATGAAAGCATATCCACCCATAAAACTACTTCTAATGCTCATGTTTCTGAGGATTAAGCCTATCAAATGCAGTCCGTGGTCCACTGTACTTTTATTTTGAAAGTGTTTGCTCTCAAAGTGTCCGCAATGCCCTGCAATAAACAGCCAGGTAGCTTTAAAGACCTCATGGGAATATTCCACTTTTGCATCAATTCAGCAAATGTGCCTTCATTAAAGAGCTTCTCAGGCAAAATGGCCCTTTTTGTCTGTATTATAAAACAGGAACTGTGCGGCTTATAATTAGTGGTTTGTTTGCCAAAGTCAATTTCTTTCAAGCCAATAGGAAACTCGTAAAGAGGGGGGGCCAAAGCGCGGCTCAGGAGTCTCTTTTCCCCCGTTTGCACGCAAAGCTTTACTTGTGGTCAGGAGTGCCTGGGGGGGCAGGGTGCACTGAGGTCCCATCTAAAGAGCTCCCAGCAACCTTATCATTACGGCTGCCTGCTTCTACACGGGCCAACTCGTTACCTCATCCGTGGCTTCTTGTTCAAAAAAGATTTCAAAACACAGACCGAGGCCAGGGACCTGCCCTGACAAAACAAAAACACTAAGCTTCAAATTCAGTCTGAAAACTTCCACTTATGACCTGGTCCTCTGGTGCCATTATGCTACTTTCAAAAGACAACAAATCTGATTGTCCTGTATCCCTTTAACATACGTATAATGTAGGATTTCTATACTCTACATCAGGCTAGTGACTATTTGCATGAACTCAAGTTTAAAAAAAAATTAGCAAATTATTAAAAAAGCGTCTTAAATCAAGGTAATAAAAAGTGAACCACGAGTCTTGCCTTGTGTTTCCATGAGCTGCACTCAAAAACAGCTAAAAATACAGCGGCTAATTGCTGAAACTTTTAGAAACAAACTGCGCTCTGAGTGCTTGTGCCTCTCTGAATGCACCAACTCGCAGTGCAGGAGCACATTCATCAGATCAGTGTTTTCCCTGTGAATGATTGGAGCAGGAGGGCCCAGGCAGGTCATTTGGAGAATATTTCATTAGAAAGGAGAGGCCCCTTTGTGGGCTGAGAGGGGGGGAGAGAGAGGCTTTTTAGCCCTGCTCGGTCTCCTATGAATGGCAGCTTCAAAACTAAGTTAATCATGAGTTTTCCCACTGAAACACAAACCAACATGAGACAGTAGCTGCGCATTATACATATGGGAGAATTAATAACAGTGTTTCAGAGAGTTAGGGCATGGAGTTTTATGTGGAAAAAACTACAGGACTGCTACAAGGAGAGGCTTTTCTTCAAAAGAAGTCAATAATTGTGGCTGGGACGGTTTCAATTGTTTCCACTGCAGCTATTTAGGGATTTGATCTAAGAATAAGAAGTTATGATGGAAGTAAATGGGATTAAAACAAGCACTAAATCACTTAAATGAGTAAATCAAGTCACAGACAGGTCTCTCAGCCCTCCTCAGGAGTTTATTCCCTTGTTGTCAGAAATAGGACTAAGTGATATTTTGGAAAAACTGCCTTCAGTCCTGTTTTATCTGTTTAGTCTGATCTGGAGAGGCTGACAAACATGCCCCTGCCCGCAGACCAAAGTCTATACCTTTAGTGAGAAGAACAGCCATGGCACAGAGCTCTAGTTGAAGCCAGATGGAAATGAAACTGGACTGGCGATCCATTTACACCAAATTACTGCGCAAAAGAAAGTCCTCGTATATCCAGTGGCAGCAGCAGCAGAGTCCGCCGGGCGAAGAGCTGGACGACAAAAAGCTTTACATGGAGCTATGGCGAAAAACGAGGCATTCCTGCGCCCAAACACGACAGCTCACAATCCTCACTGGGACAAAAGTGGCTAAAAATCACTCCGAGATGCTTCCTATCCCGCATGGAGACAGAAAAGTTCGTGGACTTGTTTTTAAAAGCGGTCCGACATTACCGGAGGACGCAAACGGCGTCTTCTTCTTCTTCTTCAATTCGTAAAGACAAAAAAAGAGGAATATACTCCTTGGAAGACGGTGAAATGGGTTATAAAGCTGTCACGGCTGGTCCTCCTCTGCGTCTATGTGCAGCCGGTCACGGTGAAGCATCACTTTTGTATTCCTGGACGGAGAAATGTTTGGAAGAAGTCGGACGTCTCCGCTGGACCAAAGACTACACGCAGACTCCGCACTGACAAGATTTAACAGAAGAAATAGCTGTGGTCTGTCAGAGCTCCGCCCCCTGCGAGCTGATTGGTCCGACCACTGAGGGGGAAGTTAGGCAAAATATGGAACGACATTGTACCCGGTGCTGCTTTTCAAAATAAGGTGAGGCCAGTGTCTTTGTGTCGCCAAACACAATTTAAGTGCTTTACATTAGGCCAAGAATTGCATTAGAACAAAATTCAAAAACGTTATAAAATAACAAATTAAAACATAACAAATAAAAAAGATACACAAATAAATAAATACTATAAGTAACGCAGCCAAGTGAAGTGGGCTTTAAAGTGGGCTTTGTTTTTGGGTTATTCCAGTTATTAGTGTTCAGGTGCAAGTGGAGCAATGGCTGCTAAACCACAGGATAATACTATTTGATTGATGGTTCATTTTATACCTCCATAACCACGCACATCGTTGAATTATACCAACACTTAAGGTACTCTTTCATCAAGAAATATAAATATACTCTTTAGGTCCCAGCTGTATCTTCACTTAGAAATTATGCAGTGATTCCTCTCCTTCAACATTATTTCATTGTTCTGTACATTTCAGTAATTTATTGCTCACGTTTCCCTGCAGTGACCAACTTTTATTGTTTAGGCCAAATCATCCATTTCCCGGTTTCAGTCTGCCTGTCACTCTCTCGCTTGATGGCTCAGTGCGGGCCAGTCCCTTCATTCATCTCCCGACATTTCCATAATACCATATTCCTTCTATCATTATTGGATGCGATTGGTCCGGGCAGCAGTCACTCCACCAGGTTAACAAACTGCCCCACACACTGCGCTGCCACAGATACTGCCGTCAGTCTACAGTGGTGCAGAGTTCAGACGTTCAGATTACTACTAGTTCATTATCTTAAAATGTAAATATTTAATATATAACATGAGTTATGTGAGTATGTACATCACTGTTTCCTATGTATAAACCTATTTATGGACCAAATATGAAAGAAGCTCCTGATCAACACACACAAGAGTAAAGAGAACTAAAAAAGCTTCCCAAAACACAGATAATTCTGCATCTGGAGAGGAGAAAGATAATCCATGCAAGGATTTACTGGCATTGTGAAGTACAGCTCTATGGTCCATTAATTACATTTCATAGTTGGAGTAAGTGCTGTGTAAGTGTGGACAGGCCGGGCAGTGAGGGCTACCTGCAGTGTCATCCTGCTGGCAGCCAGGTTGACGCCGCGCTGAGCCGCTTCCCTTCAGGCTACCAGACTGCTGCTGCTGCTGCTGCTGCTGCCGGGGGGGGCGGACAGCCGTTTAGAGAAATTAGCAATCCAAAAAGGCACATGGCGCCACCGAGACGACACGTACACACACGCGCACACATGCGCACGCAACACGCGCGAGCACACGCAATTGCCTTTTAGCAAGCGGCGATGCAAAACACACGTGCGCGCGCTCCATCCGTATCAGCGACTTTTTCACAGGTAAAAAAATAATAATAATATTTTGCAAGGACATACAGTTTTAAGTTACTGGTCGCACATTTAGTTTTTAGATGCTTTTTGGGAGAGTAATGATGATCCCACCCCGCTCGGCCTGCTGTATGATGCTGATATTAGACTCTGGTGGGAGCGGATCAGAGTCTATGGAGAAATAAAACATCCACAGGCGTTAACTGCGCCGAACAGACAGCAGGATGAGGACACGGCTTCAGGGAACACAGAAAACTACGCACTACAATTATCGTAATTATCTGCAATTCCACAGAGGCGCCAGTCCACGACCGGCCTTACATCGTTTATCTGTGCTGAGATCTGCGTGGAAGGGCTGGAGGTCGAGAGGAATACCAGTTTTCTGCTGGGTCACTGCTCATTATCATGAGATCTTCATCAGTTTCTCTGATACTGGGTGTAATTGTCGGCCTTAAAGCGCAGGTTGGCCTGGCTCCAAGTTGTGTTGTGGTGTATTGTGCGGGTCTCTATCACTGTCATCACTGCATTAAGATGTTCATATTCATTTGACACGAGTTGTTTTGATTTTGTTGGCCCCTCTTACTGGTCTGCGTGCAGCGCCTCCGTCTCTGCACGCCTGCCTTTACATGTGGTGAATAGTTAAACATCACCCCCTGGCGGCCAAGTGTGATACAGGCTTTTTATTTTACAAAGCTGCACCTCGGACTGGACTCTCCAAAAAAGCATGTCAGCCTATGCATGCTTCTTTCTTTGCATTCAGGAACAGCCAGTAATGAACAGCAAAGAGACACTCCAGGATTTTCCTCGTGAAAAGCTGAGGGTCAGCTCAGCAGAGGCCAAGATATCCCAACTTTTAGTACTTAAATTTAGGCTCCTTCTTCCAGAACGCTCCTTCATTTCCCATAATGCATCTTTTGTTACACCTCTTTTGCCTGATAAATACTCACTCCTCCAACACAAGCTCCACAGCTCCACACCTTCCGTTTTCTCTTAAAGCCTGGGCCAAAACAACCTGCATGACACCATCAGGGTTTGTTTTGTTTTGTTTGCTCCCTTCAAAGCCACAGAAGACATTATAACACAATTTCCCCAGGCCAAGTAGTGGAGTGCCCCTTTAAACCTGTTTTCCGTGACCACAGAAGAAGAAATATGACCATCTCTACAACAGCCTGAACACAGGCTGGTGAGGTGTACCTGCTCCCAACTACCAGACAGGGAAGCATGACGCTGAGAAGCCCACCGGTGAGAAAGACAAAACTGTGTGTCTTGTCATGCTGAGAGGATGAGCGTCAACGACCGGGGGGGTTCATGTAAGTGGCCTTTTAGGGGACGATTACACCCCACAGGTTGCGTCTGCTTTCACGCATTAAGAGACACTCGTAGGTGTGACCTGGTACAGATAGGAGGGGTCCTGCTTGACAATAGCCCCCCTGCTGCTGGGGCAATGATAGCGGGGGTTGCTGCTGAGATGGTGGGAGGGAGGAGTGGAGGTCAAGTCCACCTGGATTTTTAAAAGTGAGCCTTAAACACAAGAAGCAGCTCAACAGAAACCCTTCGAAGGAGTCCAGACTGGCCGAAATGACAGAAATGCTCCCACTTTGAAGCTCTAGACCTCAAAGCGGTGCGCTCCACGATACATGAGGACACACACCAGCACAGGCAGACTTCCTCCGACACCTCCCGACTTCCTCTCCTCTCTTTGATGTGAGCCATATCAAGGTCTCTAAAGAATCAGAGACAGGCAGACTGTCTCCATCCTCCCTGATCTATTTTATTCTCCTGAAGATAATGGAGCAAATAGTCTCTGCATCAGAGCGTGATGTGGATACATACTGTAGATGTGCAGGGAAACTGTTCGCAGCAGCTTTGATGTCACAGATTGGGTTACAGGCTCCGCATTCAGAGGCAGTCAGGCAGACTTTATCTGGAGTGCTCAGAGACAGGAAACTGACGGCGTCCACCTTTGTTTTTACTTGTTTTATGTGGAGAATTAATTCAGTAGCTCTCTGCCCTCTTATCCACACACAGAGATGACTCTGGAGATAATCTGTGTTTGATCCTCAGGAATGGTGCGCCCTCGCTCAGCAGGCTCCGCCTCTGCGATGCGACCGTGCACCATCAGTGTATGAAGATATGGTAGAGTATGAACTGAAAACAGTGTATCCTTATTCAACAAGTCCAGTCTGCAACTCCCGTTGAGATTTTTATGCCGTTTCTAGGACTTTTCAACCCCGTAAATATGTCAGTATAAAAATGGTTGAGTGTGCAAGTTCATTCTTGGCCTTAGAGATTGTAGTTTGACTCTTTGTCATGAACATTTTTATTGGAGTGGTCACCTAGTAAATTAAGTAAAATGTGCTTAATTATGTGAAGAGGACAAACAGAGAGAGAGAGGGGGGACAGAAAAGAAGTGCAAATTATTATGCTGTATCTATCTACAGTGCAAAATATTTACCAAGCAAACAACACAAATAGTGCGTAGTTAAATCATGTGATATAGTACCCACCTGGAGTGAAGCACAGCTGTCAAGATGGGCAAAAAATAAATACTAAACTAGTATAATAGTAGTAGTAGTATAGCAAGCTAGTAAACTAAACACACATCAGTGGCACAAAAATGATCTAATGCTCCACTGAACAACTTGATCTAACTCTAAAACAAAACAGTGGACATTAAACAATGTTATGGCAGGTAACACAGAGTTATTAAGAGCAAATTCTCTAAAAAGTTCATCAACCTCTTTGCCACCTTTCTGTGAATTCATTTTTGTCTTTGTTAAGCTCTTCTTAAACTGTCCTTATTGGGTCGTGGTGTCCTTTTTTAACATGAAAGATGACACAAAACTTTGTTAAGTCACTTAGAATATTACTGAAGAACTGTTCAAGGTTGAAATAATCATCTTTTATACACACAAATACAGCAGAAAGAAGTAAGAAATAAAACTATAATGGTCTATTTGCATGTAAAATCGCACAGATTTTAGTTTTAAGTTGAAAGTGTCTTTCAGAAAATGTTTCATGGTCTACAGACATGAATGATTTCTCGTTACTGCCCTCTGCAGGTATGAGGTGGTATGACAAGCGACTTTGACCTGAGACAGCTTTTGAAGTATTTCACAGCTGCACTGGCTCAGTTAGCAGAGGTGTCCCTCTCTTGTTGACACATTCTCTATAGCTGCTATAGCTGCTTTTTGAGCGTTATAACATTTTGCTAATATCCACTACATCTGTGCAAATATCCTGTGCAATATGACAATATTTTTGTTACTGTGCTTATATATGCAGTATTTTATCATCCATATCCTACCATGTGTAACTCAGAATTGAGAAACTGAGCCATCCTTCTAAAGGCAACTTTATTTTTATACACTTTTTGCATATAATACACAGACACATAGTTGATTTTTTATTTTTGTATTCCTTTTTATTATCCATTTGTTATTTTTCCTCCTTCTTTATTCTTGCTATCATTGCTGTCTGTAACAACATATTTTCCCCAGCATGATTGATAAAGTTGTATCTTATAAGTTACACCTAAAGATGTGAACAGGAAGCCTCTCACATATAAAGTATAATCCTGCGTGCAGTGTCATTTATAAAACATATATAAATATATATCCTGATATGAACGGAAAAAAGTGGCTTTGCAAGTTGAGACTAGAGAAGGACATAACAGGGGACAAGCCACACGTCTTTGATCTGATAGCTCTAAACCTGTAAGGTCAGACTCCTTCGAGCTGGTAATACATAAAACCACCAGCAGGGGGCAGCAGAGTCCAGAGGCTTAACTGTAGATAGAAGTGGAGATCAATCTTTTTCCCACGTATGAACATCTTGTTGCTGCACGTCAATGATCATAATCATTGATCATTCATGTATTGAGAAGTACTTAAGTTCTGTCAACTCCATGCAAAAGATGGACTTGTTTTAACAGTAATGACTGCCGTTGCTCAGACACTGATCATATATTTAGTATCTTCGTTGTGGAAGTCAGACTTTTCAACCAATAATAACATGCAGCCATCCCTGCTTAAAACCATCTGACACGCATCTGTATGAAGTCAAATGAGACAAGAAATTGAAACTAAAATCCCAAGAACAACATGGCCCTGGAGAGGCATATTTTATTTCGTTCATCAATATACTTCAGGAAACAATATACAAAGCAATAATGTGGTCACCTTTACTGAATGTGTGATGCAGTTCAGTTATAGACTCAATAGATAGTGTGGTGGGAAAAAAACAGGCCTTAGCAGCCTACGATCCTGCTCTTCAACAGCGGCGGACAAACTAACAAGAGCGGGATGGGACGTGCTAGAAAAACAACCCAGTGACTTATGTGTTGAAGATCTTTCCTTGTTGGTCGAACAGGATCAAAGAAAATGTGGGCTCTGCAGGTAAAGGAGGCTGTGAGACTTAAGACTTTCAACAAGGCACTAGCGTATGAACCAAACCTAACACTCCAATAAAATAACCAGTGCTCGCTTTAGTTGAACAAGTTTATTACAATACATACATTTCACATTTGACCTTGTGACCTCTTGTTGCCCTGCTCTGACACAGGAGGTGATCCACATACATCCGCCTCTAACCTGCTGTAGCTGTACTACACCACTCCTAAGCTGGGTGCAAATGAAAAATGCGTGAATATCATTGTGATTTACGGCTCATCACTACAACTCTTATAAATAAAACCTTTTTATTCTGTGTCCTCTTCTTAAAACTCCACTGGATGTAAGCGACTGTACATAGGAATGAACCAGGAGGGAAAAAGAGGAACAAAACTATTGGAACTATTGGAACACAAAGAAAAAAAGAAACTACGAGGAGGGTGTGAAGTGTTGATGTCTCAGGAGAGGGTGTGGCAGGGCAGGGCTGAGGTCAGGGGAGGGGGGGGGGGGTGGGAATGGTCCAAAGCAGCACGCCATCACATCTCTTAATTTTTTCTAATCATTCACTCCACCACACCACCAGGCACTGTTTTTTCAGACTGGGACATGCAGGGCCACCAGAAGCTGCAAATAGATCACTGAACTGTTGTGAGCAGTCATGACAGACCTGCAGAGAGGGGATGTTTACCACGCCTGAGTAGAGGTTACAGTTTACCCATAGAGGGCACAGGAAGAAGATCTAGACAGAGTACTCAGATTACCGATATTTGAGAATAGGGGGACAATGACACCAGTGTGTTATGCTTTATAATAGGCTTCTGTGTAAATAAATGACTTCAAACATCCTCCTCCATTTACATGCAGGTCACACACGCTCAGTGGTTCAATGATCTATGAATTGACAAAATGAAGCTTGAAGTCTGCAGATGAGTTAACATGAAGGAAAGGCTAGCTAATGAATGTAGCCGCCTAGGCGTTGATTAGTTTGGATGTCAAAAGCTTTGATAGGCATGGCTTTCCATGGCTTCAATCTACAAAACATATTTACAACATAGATAATAACATCTACAAGAAATCTACATTTTTTTCCGCCATGGGTTTTTGCAAAACCGAGTCTTGTAAAGGCCCCCTCCCGCTCCCCACCCTCCTTCCTCCTCCTCCCACAACAGCTCTTCATGTTTTCCCTCTTGATTCTCCCAGTCCAACGGTCCAAAGCCAACCCGACTGCAGCTCCTGTGTGTTGAGACTGGGCTCAAGAAGAACTGGATAACTGCTCTCCCTCCAGCTTCCAACTATGTGCAATGGGTCTTCCCCCTTTTCTCCCAACGCCCGCTTCAGCTCGCAACTAGAAGTTCTCAGATCATGAAAGAATTCTGATTCTTCAACTTTTCAAGTTCTTTGATTTGCTGTCTCAGAAACAGTATCCTGTGGGAAAGACAAGGACAACAACCATTAGTGTTTGTACTTCACACGCCAACAGGTGCATGCCTCTGGACTAAACGTATATTCTCACCTCTGCTCACGCAATGTTGCTTGTATTTCACAGACTCTGACCAAAGAACGGAGGTTTTTGAGCTCGGTGCAGTTCTCAGACATACAGATGCTCCCCATGGTGTGAGCCTCTTCACGTAGTCTTGATGCCTTGATAATTTGTCACACACAAAATTTGTTTTAAAAGGATGCTGCCGCGAATAGCCACAATCATCTTAAATGACAGCAGTACTCCAATCAACAGAACTGATGGTGAGATGTTGGTGGGACAGACCTGTTTCTCTGCATGTTCAGCAGGCCAACCCTGTACATGTTTGATAAGATTCTCATTGAAGTGGGCGGCGAGGGTGGGGGTGAAGGAGCAGGAGGGCCGGGCAGCTGAGGCGGTGGGGGGAGCGGAGGCAGAGTTGGGGGCATTGCTGTTGCTGGAGGCGACATGGTTGGGACCCGGTGAAGGACTCCTCTGACTGCTGCAATCCACACAGGTTGAAGAAGCATGCAAGCAAAGAGTGTTTATGAAGCAACTGCTGACTTGTCACAAACAAGACTATCAACTTGTTCTCAGCAGCAACGTTAAGAAGCAAACTTTCTTTCTCCCAGCGCCGTGATCACTGGAGTTTCACAAAATACAACTGCAGGAAAGTAGCTCTTAATACAGCAGCTCAGTGTCGTCAAGGTGTTACAGCTCAACAAAAGCTTGAGTTGAGTGACTCGAAAAAGGAATTTGATGGAAGAAAACAGTTTTTCCATAACATTGCACAATGTGCATACACTCATTAAAAAAAAAAAAACAGCAGCAGCTGATCTGAAGCCCAAAAGAAACTTGGCGTAACTCGTAGGTGCATAAAGATACACAGCCAGTCACAGATGTCAGATGAACGAATGAAAAGCAATTTGCTGTAGACATGGTATTGGGCTACAACTGTACAGGAAGTTGTGGATCAAGGAGTGGAAAATCTCCTTATTCAAGTGCACCTGAGAAACTGACAATAGTCCATTGTGCCACCTGTGTTTATTTTCCACTTACGCACTAATCAATCTTCTGAACAAATAACTGACTTCGAAACTAAATAAGCAACATTGCTATAAACGGCTGTGGGAGTCTACATCTATCAAAGCCGTGCACAGAGAAAAAAAAAGCTTAGCTTGGGTGCACAGATTCTATAGACATTTTACACTGCAGTAATGAACACCACTAATAAAACAGACCACAAGCTGGCTCCTTTTTGTAACCCAAAAGAAATGAATGAAGCAGGAACTCGTTCCATCTATGACCAGTAGATGGTGCCGAAACACTACACATTGAAGACTGTTGAACGTGAGGAGTAAACTTCTTGTGTGGCGGTAAAAACTCCATCATTCATGAGCAGATGGGAACAGGCCGTCCACATCTTGATATTATCTCCAGTCTATTTGGCAGAGTGTGTGGATGATTTTACAGAATGGCACATAAATGTATGTATGGCTTTAACATATCATGTCTTACAACAAATATCTTGCGTGTACTTTTTTAAAGATTCATTCAGCACTCTGGGAGCAAAAGACTAAACTGTGTACAGTTAAGAAAAAATGTATTCCACTATATCAGAGCTGGCCATCTCAAGGCTCACATATAATGAAGACCCATAGTCAAGCAAACTGACCCAAGACTGCCTGTTAGTTCACGTCTCATGCTGCTTATTGTGTTTGTACTTGCTGTGTGGTTGGACCTACCCTTGGCGCTGGAGGGTGCGCGGAGATGCCGTAGTGGCATCGTGACTGTGCTGCTTATCGCTGGAGAGGGGCTGCTGGGATGTGGGCTGGGGATGAGATGCCTGCTTCACTGATGGCGTGCTCACCTAAACACAGCAAGTTACAAGCACTACGTCAAAACAAATGCCCTCCACAAGATACAGGCTTACAGACAGTATATTCTGTCCAGCCATCCATCAGTGCCTCATTCATTCCTCAACAGCATGCATCACTTAAGGAATTTGAAAGATCAGGTATACCTCCCTGTTTTTATGAATTACTCTATTTTAAGTGTCTAGCTAAGATGCCACGTGATTTAGTGTATTTCAGAAAAAAATACTGTTAACATGGGATGCATTTGACTATTTAGAATAAATAAGCATGATTCTTGCATTTGCTACATCTCATCCAACTGGACAGAGACTAATCTCATGCCATATAACCAGACTTCAGTGGAGTTCAGTCACCTTCAAGCAATAATGCTGTCTACCTTATTTAAGAAATTCAACAGGCTACTGGTGCCTGAAGAAAGAGACACAAAACTCACGTCTTTGCTGAAAGTATTTCATGTTCATACATGCCTGTTATTGATTTTGCCAGTTGGCTACTTTTCCTTCCCAACCTAATGCTGTATGAGAACTTTGTGCCTTACTTTTGACTGTGAGATGACAGGCTGCGTGCTGAGGAGGGGTTTAAGAGGACCAGCGTTGGTCTGTGGTGTGCTGATCCTTGGAGAAACATAAGACCTGGGCGATGAAGCGTCTGATGTTAACGACATAGGTGACTGGTTCGATTGCTGAGCTGCTTGAGGTACACAAAGAACAGGAAAGACAATCAAAGGGATCAATACAATCTACTACATATAATACTAAAAAAAGGAAACAACTGTAAGAGTAAACAGATGATCAGTGAAATTTTAAAAGGTTTTAACTGTCATAAATACAGGAAGTGGATGTTCTGTCAGCTGATGCCATTACCTTCACCAGAAGTATTCAACAAACATAGGAAACCCAGAAGTTCCCCCTCTTTTCACAAGCCATAGTAATCATTATACAGTACACATAACTGACTATATCTGCACACAGTGGTGGAACAGATATGCTTCAGTGAGCTTCGTTTACCTTGGTTGGAGAGTTGAGCAGCTTGAGAGAGGATAGTAGTGATATTGAAAGCCGATGGTCCAGCAGTGAGGATCTTATGGAGCATCGACTGTAATGAAGCTTGTGTGACAGCAGCTGTGAGAACTACAGAGAGACAAACAGCCACAAGGTTCAGGATGGTTTATGATTTTTTTACATTTCCAAATAGTCATTACATTAAAAAAAAAGAGAAAATGTTACGAAGAAGTATGCATGTTGTCATAGCTACCTGAAATATACACTACAAGGAGTGAGTTATAATCAACAGTGTAAGTGTTCAGACAAGCTCAAGTTGTAATCTAATAGTGTCAGAAGACGGTGTGTTCGCTGCTGCTGAGAAAATAATGTTCCTGTTTATGAACATCACCACAATGTCTCGCTACCATCCGTCACCACCAGAGCTGGCCGGACAGCCAAGGCTTTTTGCTACTTACAATTTTTGCTTGAAATGCCCATCCCTAGCCTGTACACTGATAGATTAAGTCCCACTACCCAAATGGCTTATGAAATGCAAATTCAAGAATATGTCCTATATAAATATGTTCAGTAAAAATGTCATTTAGTTTCAACAGGCTATGGTCAAAGAAACTGAACATGCATCTTTCAACTAAGGACACAATACTTTGAGATGCGGATGATAGGGGCAGAGGGACGGCATACAAACATTTTCATGTTTACGATTATCATGCAATAGTGAATTTTTCACACCATAGCATGGAAGAATAATATGAGCATTTCATCATTTTTACATTTAGTTCTTCCCCCTTATTTCTTGGTCCTGCTTCCTGCACAGACAAATTATTAATGCATTTGTACAATGTTTAGTACATTCATTAATGATCTCCCTGTCCTAGTTGTGGATTAATATTTCTGTCCACTTAATGCAGACCCTACATCAACAAACCTCTGGGAGCTTTTATGATAAACTCATCAGTGTGTACAAACACGGGCGACATCAGCAGGGCATTGACCCTATATATACACACACCTGCTAGAACAAGTGTCAGCATGAAGCCAGGTCCGATGTCAAACTCTATAATGTACAAATTTAACCCCAGCAGTGAAACATTTGGTAGTCTAAGCGAGAAAAGACCTACTCATAAATATGTGCATCAGGGAAGAATTGCTAAATGTTAAGTCTGACAACTAACTTTAACACTGCCTGACAATTCAGCGACCATTAAGCTACAGAGCATTTGCAAGGTTGAGCCAGATTCTCTATCTTCCCCCTCAACCACCCAGACTGCAGAGGTGTATATACTGTTTCTCCTTGGGTGGGATCACACAACTAAGACTCAGACTGTCAGGATGCATTTGGTGGCCCCTACAATGTCAGCCATGTTTTCCACTCGGTGTTGGTGCAACACCAATTCTTAGACTAGTCATTAATATGGGGCTCACAGCAAATGGCATGGGCTAAAGGTACCAGTATACTACAAAATAAGTCTTGTCAGATAGTCAAACAGCACTCGCAACCCCCCACCTCCCCCTCACACAGTGCTCCCAACAAATTCTCATGGCTACAAACTCAAGTGCATGCCTCCCTTGCCTTTTAGGAGAGACGATCTAAAGGTATGCATCATTATCCCCATATTTGAAATTATTGCCTCTCGCCCTTCTCAGATGGAAAGATTAACATGTCATATCAAAGCCGCCCCTCGACAAGTGTCAACCTGTAACTACTGCTCATCAAACATAGTCATTGCAGTTAGCTGAATGAAGACACCAGCTGAATGTGCATATGTATACATCTGCATTTTTCTTACCTTCGTTGATTTTTGCCATGTCGACACTGGCATTATTTAGCTGCAGGGCAGTCTGAAGTGCTGGGAGAAGCTGGCGAAGCAGGGTGGGGTCCTGAAGTAGTGGAGGGGCAGGGGACTGTAGAACTGGGGACACGGGCACCGTAGAGGCAGATGATCCAGGGGGCCCCGATGAGGGGTTCAAGCCGCCTGAGCCTGAGGATGATGACTGGGACTGGGAGGCAAGCGTCGCTGCAGGTTTCTCCACCTGAGCTGACTCTGTGAAGGCACCAGAAAGGGGGATGATATTTCATCAACAGGGGCAGTCTAACAAATCAATTTTCTCCCAATGATAATGTAATACTGTTTATTCATTTATACTCGCTAGAGAAGTGACTAACAGTGTTGGGTCAACATCAGCTGGAGATGAGTGAAATTAGTTGGCTAGTAGATTAAACGTTACTATCCTCACTAGTCAGAATCAGAAATACTAGTTGGTAGAACATTTTTAATGTACACATTGAAATAGAAGGATAATGTGTTCATATTGCACAACAGGCTTTCCATTATCCGGTAATTCAGAAAAATCTGATGAAGTCTGACATATCTGAATCTCTGCAGTCATATCAGGTGAAAAAAAATCCTGATTTAGAAAATATTCATGCTGTACACACCGTTCTCCCTGGTTGCTTCTCTTGGGGTGGGGGGGGGGGTTTGGTGCGTTTTATTTTGTTTCTGGCGAGTTTAAATGAAGACTGTTTTACGATAAAATTACTGTTTCTCTTAATGGAGTGGCTGGTGGCTTTGGCGAGAGCGATATAGCAACTGTTTCTGGTTAAACAAAAAGGATCTTACTCTTTTACAAAAAAGGTATCTCTGTCGGGATACCTTCCATCATAATGTTGTCAGACACTTAGAATAACAATGTGAGCCAGTGGAAAAAACAAACACTTTTAGTGGACAAGCAATGACGGTGCGCAAATACCCGTAGGGATTACATTGCAGGCCATTTTGCGATAGACAAAAAAATGAGACGGTACGTTCCATTATCACAGATAATATGTACGTACGTAGCCCTCTGCATGCTATTGCAGCCATAGTAACACAGCACAGTAATGCAAAATTCATGTCATGGGATGGCTAAGTAATCCCTGATTCTTAATTTCATTGATCTTAATTGCCCTGTTTACTCATCATAAGACACACTTCATTCAAACTCAACAGAACAAAACAAAACTCGCCAAAAATATCTTGGTTAGTCTTTCACTTCTCTGTTCCATCACCAAGAATGATGGAACAGTTGATGATGGTATCAGCTTGACCTACATTTCATTTTCAATCAATAAAAGTGACGTTATGTGCAGAGTTTCCAATTGGTGCCTGTCCACATGTCCTGGAAGATTTCAATGTCCAGGACAAGTGGGAGGAATTCCAGTCACTTATTATCTGATTATGGAACCTATTCTGCCCCATGTTTTTGTGTCTATGTGACAACAATTTAGCGCTGCAGCCGGAAGCCACAACACAGGTTACAATCTAATCCCTTCAAAATTTTTTTGCATCATTAATTGCCACTGACAGGCTCAGATTATTATTGCAAATGTCTGACAATATCATGGAAAGGATCCCTACAGAGATGCACCTTTTTGTGAAAGAATAAGATCCATTTAATTATCCATAAACAGCCATTATATCGCTCTTGCCAAAGCAACCAGACTCCATCCACTAAAACAGTAATTTTATCATCATAAAAAAGTTTCACATCTAACTTGACATTATGACCACAGAGACTTAAATACGATGGACTTCAACAAATTTCCTCACACACACACACACATACATATATACATATATATATATATACATATACATATATATATATAAAATTTTCACAAGGGAATGTATTTTTGTTTACACTTCCATTATATATTTGAATTTAGAATATTCATTGACAGTCCTAATGCAACTTCCAAGTTCAGGGGAGACGTGTCTTTGCATTGAAACCTCATGAACTGGTTTATACACTACTATAACTCAACTGTAACTCATGTTTCTCATTGTCACACACATTATCAATGGTGCTGATTCTAGCCATTCTGATCACCAGATTAGTTTCAGTGCACAGCCACAGTATATGTCTATAAGCCATACAGCCGCATGCAAGGTTCAGCCATTTGAAGTCTCAGTCTTTTGGTAAGCAGTTCCTTAGCACTCATCAGCAAAGGTCAGCTCAACAATAGTCATCATAGACTAACCAATAACAATGCTTAAGATAAAGGCTTTCAGGTAGATTTGTACGAAGATGGTGACAAAGATGGAAAACACTCATCCTTGATGTTTTGGGCAAGCCAAACCAAGCACCAAAATATACAGACATGCGATTCATGATGATCAGTTGGAGCAGACTGAGGAGGATACAGAATATGTGTTGTAACACTTACTAGTAGCAGTAAAGCCAGGGGCTGTCGAAGCTTGCATAGCCTCTCTTCTGTAGTCCCTGTCTTTGGGGAAACTGTTGACAACCGCAGTTTTTGTTGCCTCTTTTTGCCTCTGTTCTCTGTGAACCACAGGTACAAGTACGACGCAAACAGTATTAGCCATGAATCTAAGATTTGTCTATCTGGCTTTGCCTGACACTGATTAAAATAAAGTGTGTACAATCAAGTGGTTTGGATAAAAAGATTATAGTCACCTCTCCAGCCATTCTTTGGGCTTCTCCCACTGGGACACCTCTGTCCTGCAGTTGTAATAGTATTTCTTTCCAGAGGAGCTGATGTGCTCCGACCAGTCGTCACCTGGTTCATAAGGCTGAGATGAAGAGAAAATATTTAGGAACATGAGGCAAGCCAGACAGAAACCAATTGCGTGTGTGTGTGTGTGTGTGTGTGTGTGTGTGTGTTGAGGAGATCTGATGCAAGAGCTTGTAATGTAACCTGAAAAGTACAAGAGATATTGGGGATGGCAGATAGCTACAGCTGGGCTGTTTTCACAGAAGCTTTTTTAGTGGGAGAGAAGGCGTATGTCATAAACAGCAAATTATTAAGGTAACCCAAGTGAACTAGTTTGCTATTTAATAAGGTCCAGTATTTTCTGACTGGTGATTTGTGCTAATTTCCTGGATTCTGATACCATGCTACACTGTAATCCAGTGCCTCCATCATATTATAATGTTCCACTTTAATTGTGTTGTTAAGGTCTGTATTGTTTAAGGCAAACACAGACAACAAAACAGACAATTACAGCATATCTATTACTGAAGCAAGGGCGAATTGGAAATAACTTTGCATAAACACAGTTCTGAGCCTTCTCTATGGCAATATACAGATTATTGACAGTGTTCAATGAGTTGCAGATGAGATTGCAACTAATAAAATGACTGTGCCATACACTCATACTAAAGCATGCTGTTCTTACTGGCCGTGCATTGCTTAACAACAATGTGATGGCATTCAATTTTTTGACTGAAATGGATTGCTTTAGAATTGCTTTCTGTGCCAATTAAAAATTAGCATATGAAGGTAAGAGGAGAACAAAACACTTATTGAATTGTGAATTTTGGCTTAAGCATGCAAGAACAGAGCTAACATTAAACGGTGGGAAACAAACTTCAGTCATGCTAGAATGGTCTTTTAATCTATGTTTATAACAAATACATTTTGGTTAATTGAAGAGGAAACAAAAAGACAAAGATGTAAGCTTATTGACTTTCTGCCATTAAAAGTTTGCAGTTTTCCTTTGACAATATGAAATACAAGTTGTTATCAAAGTAGTGGTGTGTTTGATGTTTTTCATCTATACATCAAGAGCACACAACAAAATCTAAAATCAAAGTTGTGAAATTAAACAGCAGCTACTATCAACAAACAATCAGGCTATAGAAAAATGATGTTTAGTCCATGGCTAAGGTAGAGGAAACACTTACTGTTTCTGAGGTCTTGCTGGGGTTAGAATGTGAGTTGGAGCTATGAAGGGAACTGTGGTTGTGAGAATTTTCTTGTGGAGAATAGCTGGTCCCTGCAACAAAACACAAGGAGAGGGAAAGACACCATCAATATATATATATATATATATATATATACTGTGCCAAGTTCATAGACTTTACTGTGAAAAGCCTGGCTGCGAACTACAACAAAATGCACACACCAGCATGAGGCCATCAATGCTTACTGGTGCTGGTCAGAGAAATGAAAGAAACAAGGCTGTCAAATGTTGAATGCCTTTAAGTGTTAGACATGGGCTTAGTAGCAGTTAATTTAAACATATTCCTGTGGATAAAAAGTGGCAAGACAACAAAGAAAACATTAAATATTACTTTGCAGCAATGCAGAACTCTGGTGTACAGATTGTCCAATAATCATCTTGCAAGGCCTAATAAACTCTTTGTTGCAAACTACGTTCAACTGTCCAGTATCAGTTTTGAGGCCTGTCAGATGTTGCAATGCCTGGCGACTAGTAGCCCTACGATGTAAACAGTAGGGAGGAGGAGGGATGCAAGCAAAACATGTCATCGACTCTAGTCGTCCATTTGCATCACTCTCATGTTTTTTAAATACAGCAAAACAATAAACAAGCTTTGGTCACAGTACTGGCACTTTTATGCATTGAAAAACCTCAAAGGGGAGGAGAAAGAGATATTCAGTCAGACCCGCCATGGTAGAAGAGGGTAACATGGAATGCTGTTTCTGCAAAGTGGGTTCAAGGTAAATATATATATTTAACAGTAGCATTATGCTAGCTTGCCAATGTATTCTGGTAAATTTTATCTCATACTCAAATTTGACGGTTTGTTCATGCGCGTTGTGGCAGGAGGTACAATGTGGGATTCTGGTTTTAAGTTTATTTATTTGATGTTTTATTAGTTATAATTTTGGGGTCTATTTGGGGTCTCCAAAGCTCTAAATCAGCTATCTGTTTTGGATTGACAAAGTTTTCACTGTGTTCTTACAGGATACTCTAAGAAAATCACAGTGCAGTCAAATGCAAGTATGTTGTCAACATTTTTCCATATGTATGCAAAAAGTCCACAATAATCGAGATTTGGCACTATTTTGGAAGTACTACTAAAGATCATAGTGTTGCCACATCATCCCTTTCTTTAACTGAAAACTCTGCAGTGTAGTACGTCTGCCTTATCCGTAGCAAACCATTACGTTTTATTTTGACAAGTCCATTACTGTAACAGCATCACCTTTTAACTACAACCTAACATTTTGCTAAAACCGGTTTATCGAACAAAGCATCTTAGGTTTAGAAATCTCTGCTGCAGTACTAAGCTGCTTCCTAAAGATTCCTATCTGGAAACATTGCCAACATCACTACAGGTAATAAAACAAGCGTAGCAATCAGATAGCATGACTAAACTTGCTTTTGCTCATCCTATCTTCTCAGCTCTACCTAACTATTATTAGACACTACAAGTGTAAATGCTACAGGATATTTTGACATTTATAACATTTTTAAAATTGCTTTGGGGGTATAATTATATATAAGTGAGGCAAACCACAGCAGGGGAGACACACTCCAAATAAAGGCCTCTGGAAACAACTTTCCTTGTGCCCATACAGAGTCAGCAACTTTCTATGGCATGTCTATTTGTGTCATAAAAATACTTCAGCTTGTAAACTGTGGTCTTTAATAGAGAATTTAAGTCTATTTTTACCTGCAGCTTGCAAATAAAAAGAACACTCATCAGATAAAAATACTGGTATCAGTGTAGAAGAAAAAAATCTTTGTACAATTCCTAGTTAATACCAGTGATGTCAGATTTGGTTAATTTCGCTTTTGAGAGCCCTTTCGCCATTAATCGGTAACTAACTGTTCAATTAGACGCAAAATATTTTCACTCCTAACTGTCTGTCCTGGCTAGTTTGATTTTTAGCTCATCCGTCTTCTCCTCAAAGTGTTTTTCAATGCTCAATATTCCCTGTGGTTGACTGATTAACGGTTAACCATTGATGTTCTTGTTAATAGTAGTGATATGGGTTGAAACTCATTTTTAACATATACAGGTCTGCCCCAAACCTTGCAACAACATCTGTGGGCTAAATCGGTTCAATAAAAAAAGATATCCAACATTTGTGCCACAAAACCATTTTTCCAGGTGCATGATTCTCACAACTGTGCACTGATGGACAGGCACCAATAACTTGACTTGTTCTCATCACCCAAAACTATGTTTGCAACAGCACAATCCAACATCTGGACATTCAGGAGCAGTTACAGCCCGAAACTGTTTCCTTGAGGCAAATTTCCAAACTGTGACAGTCACTAGCTGCGTTTCCATTACAGTTGTTCGCAAAATAAAAGCGATATTTCTGAAATTTCGGCAAAGTTCGAATGCGACTTGCAGGTGTTTCCATTGAACAGTGTTTTGCGAACCAGCCGAAATTCTCGTAAGTTCTCGGACGTCCCGCGAGATGTGTGTGCGGTCTGTATGTCGGTAAAACTTAACACAAAGCCCTATAATTAAAAAGCACATGCTGGAGGTGAAATAAAGTAATTATCTGTTGACTTAGAGTGATCACTGATTTTTAATGGCCTATTACTGATCACTTTGTTATTACGCGAGGCTCGCTCTGACACCGTCAGAGGAGCAGCAGCAGAATACAGGACTGTGAATTACTGAAGTGTCCTTTGAACATATTTTCTATCAGCAATTATGTGTAAATATTGAAGTTAACGGCGTGCACACGTGTCTCCCACATAGCTGAGGTGCACACACTCATCACAAGTTCATCTCACGATTAATGAAAACGGAATGATTAAATTTTGCAAAGTGCGCACAGGACGAGATCACAGCTGTCGGATTGTCTTTAACAGATCAGCCAGCGTGACAGCTGGAACAGCTGTAGTGTTTTTGTCTGCTACTTATTGAGATCCAGAAAACATACAAACACTACAAAACTGACAAGACGTTATATCTGACTGCATGCGACCGTCCCGAAACGGGGAGTCCGCTGACCTCGGAGATGTGCATATTCGAAAAAAAAAGTGTTTCCATTACACTTTTGCGATACACCTAAATATCGACACGTCTGAAAAACCACCTCATGAGAGCGTAAAAATGTTTTTGCGATATTTGAGAGGATTTTCGAAATTTAGGTGTTTCCATTACCGTTTTTTTATTGCGATATTTAGGATTTGCGCATTTCTAGGGGCAAAGGAAACACAGCTACTGTTTAGATTGCGTTGGTGTGCTCCAGCATCTTTTAGACCCTCATTCTCATTCAACTGGTCACCTCTTTCTTACATTTAATCTTTCTGTCCTTTGTTATTTTCATCTTTTTATCTCATTCTTTGTAATACCCCTTTACACGTAGGCCATGCATTTCACTCATGGTCCCAACACAGGGTAACCTAGGATGGCTCATAAATGGGTGTTGACCCACAACGTGACTAAATTAATTTTCAAGTAATGTAAAGTATCTTGAAATTCAGTTTTCTAATTTAGTGAAGTCTTTGACCTACATGAAAATTACTGACTATTACAGTTACTTGATCAAGACCGTCAGCAGTCAATGTAGTGGCAGGGAATTAAAGGACAAGTGTTCTCCTGAGCCAATTTGTGTTGAGGCTGTTTTTGAAGTTTTGTTGTCAGCCAAATCAAACCTGGTGCTATTCTTCTGATGTTTTTCTGTGTGTGCCATCTGTCAAAAATGCAGCATTATGCTCCATTTAAACACTGCAACCATGCAGTGGAGTAAGTGACGCACATGTCAACCACAGAGCATGCAACAGCAGCCAGCAGTTTCAAAAACTGATGTCAGTGTGTGTCAAGCAATGCAAAAGAAGCATAAGCTATTAGCTAAGAAATGCTTCTATTTCAGCAACATTTTGCAGGTGTGCTAGACCTGCTGTTGGTAGAAAACGACATTTTAACTTCAAAAATTAGTTCAAAGCGAGGCTGTTCAAACCACATCCAAAACTGATCCACTATGATGTACCTCTCTCAATTGACTCTAAGCTATCCAAGGTCCCCCCAGGGAAATTGGTTTGAAGAGGTGGTAAGCACTGCTCAAAATACTGGAGTTCCAGCTATAAAACTACTAAGCTGATGTACAGTTCAGAAGTACCGACATAATATGCGTAAGGGTTTAACCTGAAGATTCTTCTGAGATGAATGAATTAGCTACATAATTTCTCAAGAGAAGGGTCACTACTCCATTGGTCTTGTTGAATTACAAAAACAGTCCACTTGCATTTGCATAGTGGTTTTAGAGAGTGATGGACCTTATCACACACTTAAAATCTTTGGCTGAGCACAGACTTACACAGCACATCAACCTGACAGCAGCCAAAAACCTCATAGTAGCCATTATAGAATTAACTTTAACATGATATTAAGCTAGTGTCGGTGAAGTTTGTCATTTTAACTGGCGAAAGTGACAGTGAGGGCCATCTTAAAATGAGAGGCCTGTTAATCTGACTGTTTTCTACATTGCCTTTTGCTCATACATAAACAGCAAGAAGAGATCAATCATAAGAGATTCATTAACCTCTGAGCTTGAACAATTCATGTACTTACCTAGCAGTGAAAGGATTCAAAATGGAAACAGCTATCGGAGGACACCCTATCGATGTAGCTGTTAAATGAAAGTTTAAATATTTAAATTTAAAAAATGTAGAAATTCCTTCTAATGTTACCGGAGGTGCTCTACATTTCAGGTGACGCAGGCCATCTCTTCAAAGAATCCCAATGGCAAACACTCTAACACATTCAAATGGATTTACAGAGGAACTATTTTGACCCAACAACTACTTTGGGACACCAGCGGGAAATCCTTAGTAACTAATTAGTTCCAATGACTTGGAGAACTTTAGTAACTTGAGTATTAGGCATATGAGCATGAGAAAGGGAGCAAAAAGCTGCAGTTCAATTTTGGAACTCAACTCTACAACACTTTTCACACTGTCAATCAGACAGAATTAGCAGTACATAAATTATCAATCATCCATTTACAGCCCTCTGTAGAACAATGTCACCACTTTAATGCCACAGCTGCTGCAGAATCATGTTTATTTAAACACAAGATACTTGTGCTCAAAAAGAGGATTCATTCTCAGTGAAGAACCTTGGACCCCTAATCTGCCTCTATACATGCCAAAGAGCAGCGATTCCTAACACGTCTCTGGGAATCACTGCTCTTTGGCATGTATAGAAGAACACATGACAACATTAGGCCCAACACACAAGGTATTCTTGAGATGTTAAATAAAAGACGACACATTTCCTAGCCTGCAATTACAAAGTTGTTCTAGGAAGGAAGCCAACCACTTATAAAGAAATCACACCTGTAGCTGAAATTACAAAAATACAACAACAACTATCTGATGAGCTTGCATGGTTTAGCTTTTCTAACAGCTTTTGATTCATCGTTTTCAAATCGCACACAAGTTAGTATGTACATAGTTGATGACAAGGAAACAGTTCTAAAGAGCCACACACATTGGCAGCCTATGATGTTCGTCAAAAGACCCACATCCCTTGTTTTCTATGTAAGCCTGTGCACTGGTGGCATCTTCACACACACCAACACATCAGATAATGCCACAGTCCTACTTTCAATACATGTCAACCTTCAAGAAGCAATTTTTTAAACATCTGCTTCATGGATCAGCACACTGCCCTTCATGCACTGTAATTACTGTGTCCCTAAATGTCTAGAGTGTGCTCTAGGTGTGTGCTGCACCGCACATCAGAATTAAGTTTCTCATATCCTTGTAACTCAAAGACTCACTTTTAGACATCTTGTGTGTTTAAAGTGCATCAGTGTTTCTAACAGGAGTCTGAGTAAAGCAACAATGAAAGTCTAGTATTTGAGACTGTAACTAATACGAGTGTAGCAAGAGGAAAATCACTATCACTACTCAGCACTGTTGTTTGCTGCCGCTGACCATAGTACTAACTTCTGCAGCTCCCCTGCTGAGCCTGCTAGTATGCAGGCCTTAAATTATAATAAAACTTCCTTTGAGTGGCAGCTTATAACGTTCTTATGGAGCTACAACCTAAAAACAAGGTGGCAATCCTCAACAAGCTCAATATCACACGCAATAGCAAGTTCTTATGACAAACATGTCATGTTTGTTTACACATCTAGCAGAGAGAGCAACATTAGCATTCATTTGGAGGCCAGTTTCTGGCAAAATGATAAATGTTTAACTTCAATATTCGCTCTCCTTTGAGGAGTTGGTGGAGATATATTAGCTGGGTCCTCAGCTACTAAACAGTAGGTAGTGTACAGGGGTTTATCAGAACTTGGATGGTGATAACAGCAGCCTGCTGCAGCTGGCAACAGGGCTGATGACAGAGGTCAAAACAATAAGCTGGATAATGCAAAAAAGCTCAGAAATGCTGGGGGGGACCACAGAGTTGGGTGATAATTCTCACCTTTCATGTTACAGATAGTCATTTGACCATTGCACCTAAACAGGTTTTGATTCGTGTAGCTTTAAGTTACAGAACAATCACAACAATGTCACTTAAAGATAATCCATTTCCTTTTACAAGCTTTGGAAACTACACGTTGCAAATAGGAGTGCTAATACTGATCTGAATCACTCAGTCATCTGTTCAGATTTTTGACTTTGCTCAACTTTGAAATCACACGGGAAATCTTTTAGGTTAACTTTGACAAAGTCATCCAATGTGGTCTCTGTGTGTTTTCGTACATAAAATTATCATATCAATGTTGCTTATACTTGTTAGGGATGGTTAACTCTTAGTTAACCACTAACTGTTAGTTAACCACCAAGAATATTTTTGATCGGTTATGCATGTTGGCCTATAGCTTGATTTTTTTTATATACACACACAGTGTGATACACTTGGCAATGCCATCACCTAGTTGATGTACCGTATGATTGAGACCTATATGCTGCAGGTCAGTGTGGTTGAGCGTGAGGGAATGAAAGAGCTAGTTCTCTACCTCAAACCTCAGAATGTTGTGCCATCAAGAGCTACTGTGACTACACGCGCTGAAAAGTCCAACTAGCCAGGACAGAAAGGCTAGCTCTGACCACCGACTGCTGGAAATCTCTTGCAAACAAAAGCTACATCACAACTACCTTCACTTCATCACTGCTGATTGGGAGAAGGGTTTCCGCTATCTGTCAATGACTGTTTTTTTTTTTTTTTTTTACCAGGAACACGTGTTGAAGTCCAACAAAAGTAAGTTTCTCAAGTCATAATGTCAGAAAATAATTCCAAAATAAGACGCAAAAATATTTTGGCCATACATGCCGTTTCCCCCACTGCTTCTCTAATATTCGCGCGCTCTCTCTCACTCACCCACTCCTCTCCCAGTTCGAATTAAGGGTTCATTTCGACCATACCTGAGCTGGAGGTGATTGCTGAAACAGTGTAAGGATGAACAAAAACGGTTTTTGGTGAGGTTTATTTTGATTCTATGGAGTTTGAATGAAGTGTGTTTTACGATGATAACCTTACTGTTCCTGTAAATGGAGTCTGGTGGTTTTAGAGCAATATAGTGGCTGTATCTGGTTCAAGAAAAAGGTTTTTACTCTTTAATGAGAAATTTCTCTCTGTAGAGATACTTTCCATAACGCTATAAGACACGTAGAATAATAATCTGAGCCTGTCAGTGACAAAAACAAACAATCACTTTCAGTGGACATATATTAACAGTGTGCAAACGCACAGTGGAATTAAATCACAGCCTGTTGGCTGACAGCTGCAGCGCTCTCACTCAATACTGGATCAATATAAAAAAAACTGTCACCCTTTGTCACTTGGACACAAAAACATGGGAAAATAGGGTCCATAAACACAGACATTTAACCAGAATGTCTCATGGTTGTTAGAAATTTCCCAGGACACAAATGACTGGGAGATGCACGGCCCTCTGCGTAAAATTTACTCCTTACCAGTTAAAGGCAATAGGCCTATCGAAAGCAAAATTAACCAAAACTGACATTCCCAATACCTATATTACTCCCTTCTTCAGAGGCCGTCATGATTTATATTCATCGTGTGTTAAATTTCTGTAGAAATCCATTTTGCTGTATTTTACCAATTATCACTTATTGTATAATAACCACAGGAACTGCAATGCTATGACAAGTCAAGCAGACTTTAGACATTTAGTATGATGCCGTCTAAAGCAAAAAGTTCTCAGGTTCTGTAAATGGCTACAGTCTACCCTTTACTGGCAAATTTAACATTAGCAGAAGACTTCTGAAATAATGAAAAGAAATGTATGTTTTTTTTTTAAAACCGCCAGCGTTAAAGTTTTAGACAACACTTCAGTCTCAAACATCTCAAGATAAAATGTAACATAGCATCTTTGAATAATGTGTACACAAATTTGAGTAACTTACAAATTACCCCTCTCTCATGGCAATATCTCTATCAGCCCTCTCTGTCAGCATGGGAAAGCCTGTAATACTGTATATCCTCAGTTGCTTTGTCGTCATCTTGTCTGACAGATGTCACACACAGAACAGTGACTGCTGTAGTTCAACATTAATCACGTAAATGTTTTATCAATTTTTCACTTTGAAAAAACAGCAACATTAAACATTATGCTGGCAAACGCAACTCTAGAAACTCAACAAAGTACTCTCATGGTCAGCTAGGATTCAGCTCCACACAGCAATAAAGTATTCTCATACACCAACATTATCTTGAATGCACGGATTGAACTGTTTGACCGCCAGTATATCAAACTTAGACAAATGGAAGAATGTTTTGTTTCCTAACATTTGGAAAGAAAACATACTACAAATGTAGTAAATCTGCAATAAAATTTAAAACCGTCAAATCCTGTATATGAGTTTCCACTTGCCATCACTGAAAATGTACTTTTCAGACCTCAAACAAATGGACTTCTGACACTGTCAGCAAAACTGGTCAGCTCAAAAACAAATTCAGATATAAACCTTAAACACTGCAAAGAGTTGTTTCCATTAACACCTGAATGCTTTGGCTCTGTGTGTGGAGTTATTTTTCACTCCACTGCATTACAATTCAAATAAACTCACAAAACATCTTGGTTTGTGGTAACCATTATAGAAACCACCAAGTTCAACCAACTGCAAGCATCTGAGGTTTACTCAACTGGTTAATGTAGAATGCTTCTTAATCAAAAATAAATTTAGTTGGTTGCTACTAAAATATAGATCTGTAAAATTCAGATCTACTATATGCTTGTGTGATTCAATACAGGTGGAATATCGACTACTTATTCACAGAAATTAGCATAAAGCGCACTGTAGTTATGTCTGAGTAAAAAAGGTGTTAAGTTTACTAGCTGATGTGACAGCATCATCTACAGGCATTACAGCAAGCTATTTGTTTTGAATCTAAACGCATTTTATTCTCAATAACCACGTCTCTCACCTCCATCCCTGTCTCTGGCCCGGTGTGTGTGGACAGCCTTTGCTCTGCTGTGCCCTGTGGTGTCGATGTGTTTGTTTTCAGGGCTGTCAGACCTCCTGAGCATTTTGCAGGGAGGAGTGACATCTGAGGAGTCTCGCATCTTTTCATGTCGGTGGTCCCCTCCTGGATGGCTCTTGGATGAGTATTTGAGAGTCTGTAGACACAAATCAAACACTTCACTACAATCTATTACCTTGTGTGAACAACAGTTTTATCATTTTGCCATCATATGATTGTCTCTCAAATCAGTGTTACCCTCTTGTTAAACACCACATTTGGCTATTAATAGTAGAACAATGTCAGAGTAAGGATACATCAAAGTTTTAATATTAAAGGGCTTGTTATGCAGACTGTATGTCCAGTCATAGAGCTAATTATTTAAGTTTTGAAAGGAGCAGGTTTATCTGTCAATTCTTTCCAGTGCAAAATAAGTGCACATGTTACCTCTGGGAGAATGGCTTTAGTAGTTTCTCACTTAGTAACAGGTTCATGAATACTATGACACTAATATTATGACACATTTATAATTTCTGATAATGACGAAGTAAACAACATTTAACAAACTTGTGTTAGGCTTCGCTACGGCTTATTCACTGCACTTAAACTTAAATTGTTAATACATTGGTTTGCGGTATATATTTCGAACACTACGATGTTTCGAGAGTTTAGCTAGCTATATACTTAAAATGACAGATTGCGGTCAGGCCCTAATCGGACTGGCTAGCAAGCAAGCTAACAGTAACGGGCTATCGTTATCTTAGAGCTGTAATAAAACTCGCTTGCACCTTTTTTAAAACAGCTGAATTCGACGAATATATTCAGTCTATGTTGTCTTTACCTGACAATATTTACGTTCGGAAATATTTGCAGCGCTCACACTGCAATTTCAAACAAAATGATTTACTTTTCACGTTATTTTCCGCACTGACTGGGGCCTGTTGTGCTCTCCAGAAGCCTGAACTAGAGTGTCCATTTTAATCTTATTTGCTGCTAGCAAGCTAGCAGGCTACGGCTAGCTAACAAGTACCTGATAGGGCTGAGAATCTCTTCGGTCGCACCTGCAAATATAAAGAAAATTGTTGTAAATATGAAGCTTTAAATGTCAATATAGAGAAACAGTTGAAAGTGCTGCAACAGCTGAGCGTGCAAGTTTCCAGACACTTATTTTGGTTTCAATAAAAATGGCGGATTGTCAAAGCGTAGCTACGAGGAAAAGGAAAATCTGAATAAGTAACGTTAAAAAGATGTTTACCCATCGCCGAGTCTCGGTTGTTTCCTTGCATACATTACCATCAATGCCGTGTTAGTGTGTTTGGAGTGGGATGTGAAAGACTGATAACGGTACTATGTTTTTCTTGTTGATTAAGCGACCTGAAACCGTCAATTATTTCAACCTAGCTTGTGGGTATTTCAATGCTATCAGCAGCACTGGTCGAAAGAGCGCCCTCACTCAGTCCATCTCCCACTCAGACACACACAGCCGTGTCTCTATCTGCCTAGAAAACGTAGCAGTATAGCTGCGCGCAGGGTTGCCAGATATTAGACATTCACCAGTATGGGAGAGCAGTAAAATGTCAATGGTACATAGGAAAAGTGCCATATAATCACATTATGTCATGTGTCCAACGTGATATGCAGTTGTTTGTTGCTTTATAAATGTGTTTTTTTTATTTCAGTCAACTACTACTTATATTAGCAAATTTGCAAAATAAGCACAAACCCTAGCACACAGATTAAAGTGGAGTAAAATATCAGAAACTCAAGTACGCTCAGGTTTCACGATTATGATTTTGCCAATAGTGCTTCCACGAAATTGAGTACTTCAGAAATACCCATCAAGTGCGATTGACAAATGTGGGTATTGTAAAGACCTGGCAACCTTGACTGCAACCCTCATTCGCGACCTCCCCCTTCCGATGGCAACATCCGGGACACACACTGGTTGGAGTCGAGCAGTCTCAAAAACTTGTCAAGCTATATATATTTGTTTGTGCGGTCGCGTTCGATAAGTTGACATTTTCCCCCCAGTTACGTTTTTAATTATTAGAATCATTTAAACAGGTCGCACATTTGCAGACAAGGTCTGGAGATATAATGTTTTATAGGCCATTACAGGCCGATGTTGGGCAGTGACTTGTTCTCTCCTGACATCTAGCGGTTATACTGTGACATCGCACGAAAGGTTTGTTCAGAAGTCACCATATGAATATTCCCCGAGGGATTTTAAGTTGCAGTGGTAACTTTTCAACGAGATATTATGCACAGGAATTATAAAATGATTACTTAAGATATTTTCTTAAGTGCACAATCTCCCATTATCACATTATAAGTCCAACGAGTCCAGGTTGTATTTAAACATTTGAATTTTAGTATTCACTGCTTTTATTTGAAAATAAAATCTGCACGCAGCATTAAGAAAACTGTGATATTGTAATAAAGAGATACCAATATGACATAAAATATAAGTATATTCAAGAAAAAGCATTCCTGAGTAGAAACACAAATTTGTAGGCTCTTGGACATATTCTAGGACTGGTTCAGGCCTTTGAAATTAAACAGTTTGTGCAAGCGGAGCAGTGACTCTCACTACATTTTGTGGCTTTGGCCAGGTTTTACTGATGTTTCAGAGTGAGTAGCTGTCAGAAGAGGTGCTACTGGGCCTCATTGTTCTCAGACAATATAGCCCACATCATATCCCAAGCTGAGAACAAAGGAAGCTGTGGTTCAGCGTTTTGGCACACAACACACATTAATGTGGGGCCAAGGGGTCACAAAAGGGGTCACAAAAGGGGGTGCCTTGATTGTTGGCACCTATCTGGAACTTGTTCACACACAGACGGACAGACACACATCCACACTCACACACCTTTTTTATGAATCTGTGTACTCAGTCTTACAATAAGTTAAAATGCTGTCTTCAGGTGTTCGATTATATTATGTTTCCTGCATTTAATAAAAACCAAGTCCACGAGGGTGGGATTTCTCTGGATCAGTGGTCAGTGAGGTTACCACACACTAGACTGTGACTGAAGAGAAACACTAGTGTAACTTTAGCTATTTTAAGACACATTTTAACTATTCATTATTTTTTAGAATAATTATTTGGCAGAATCAATTCACATACTTTACATAGTGCTTTCTCTGATCTCTGACTACTTGTTGCTTCCTGTGTTAATATGACCTGTAGGGGGAGGTATCACACCACTTTTATATCTCAGGTATTAGAAGCAACAAAACTCATTCAAGCGATACACATTTGCATTACATGACTACTCCTTGTTAAAATAGAATAAAATATATAGTCAAGTTTAAGTTAGCTTTATTCCAACTATCAGAAAATGCAGCTGAATAAACTATTGTTTCTCTGTGGACCGGAGAATAAAAACTGACCAAACATCTGACAAAACATAACTTAATATTTTGTTTTGATGTCTTTTTTTTATATCAGGTGTATCGGTACATCCAGAAAACCCACAACAAAATGGGTAAAAAAAAATAATTTACCATAAATTATTTGCAAATGTCAGTGTTTACAAATGGGGTGCAGATATATAAAAGGCCAAAGTTTGACACATGCTTCAACATATGAGGAAGTGCAGTTACAAGTGTCGTTTGAGATTTTGGGCTGTCTGGGCCACCAGGCATAAAATCAGCGAATAACATTAAATTGACACAGACCTAATGTTTGACATGACTAGCCTAACTCGTAATGATGTGACTGAATGTAAATAGCCTATCTTTTAGATAAAAATAAAATTTAAATTTTGTTTTGAACAATGCACTTTCTCAGGAATATTTCTTTCCTTTTTCTAAACACCACTTCTCAAAGAATGATATAATCTTGGGTCGATTGCTTCGCTTTCTCCTGCCGGTGAGTAGCGAATGAGGAGTTAGTGATGATTGACAATACCACAAGCCAATAAAAATACAGACTTGAACCACCGAGCACGTCTTAATAGTAACACCGACCAATGAACGAACAGATTGGGCGGAGTGTGCGTGAAAGCCCTCTGCGATGCAGATCTCAGAACAGCTTTTTGTTGTCACATATCCCTCCGCTAACGTTGCGTCTAAATAAACAAACCGTTTCCAAATCAGCACCTTGCCAGACCGCTTTACGGGTCTTGCAGAGTGTCACAGCCGAGGCGTAACATTTTGAAAGGCTGCGTTCAGCAGACAGCGACGGAGTGCGGAGATGAGTTAAGGAGGTTTCAAGGAACAAATCACGGTTTCTAAAGAGGAAAATAAAACAACCGAAAAGTTTTGTTCACGAAGGAACCTTTGGAGTACCTTGTGACGAGCAAGAAACTATTCAACTCCGACCTCCAATGCAAAGTGAGTGAAACATATTGTATCTAGCTAACTAATAACTTCACAATTGTCAAGCCCATGAAAACAAAAAGGCAACTCTAGTGGGAATTTTCGAAATGAAAATAGTCGAAAAAAATCGTTTAGGGTTTAAACAGAGTATAGCTGTTCTACAACTACTCGCATAATGACAGAGCATTATTGTGAGGCTTGGTTTGTGTGATACTCGGGGGCTATGAAGTAACCTAACAACGAACTTCTGTTGCTGCTAACTCATAGCTCGGTGCATGATATAGAAGTAACCGTTTGGGAACCTATCCGTTGGTATACAAGCTTAAACAGTAAAACCAACAATACGCGCCCTCTAAGAATTTGTGCTCACCCAAATGTGCAATTCTTCACTAATATTACTTTTTAGTGCTCTTTCTTTCAATGAAATCCCACCTGACTCCTTCTCTTCTGGAATGTTTCCGTGGGAAAGTGAATGTAGCTTTGGTGCCGGGCTAACACAGTGTCTCCTAAATACAGTGGTAAGCTGTTATAGTAACGGTAACGAGTACAAAAGCTGATGCTACAATAGAACCTCTTATTACCGCACATCTTAGCCCAGAGAACAAAAGCAAATGATAGTGTAGGCATGCTAACATGTACACAAACCATAACGTCAAGTATTTCCTCATGACACAACACTCAACTTCTACAAAACAAACCCACACCCTAAACGCACGCGGTTCCTCCTTCCCAGGAAGCACGGTGTGTCCTGTAGCACGGCTGGAGGGAATACAGAGCCCTTGTGCCCAGCAAAGTCAAGTGTGGTGACACGGAGCTTGTCACTGGCTGTCAGCGCCAAGCCTCTGAGCTGGCAGCCCACTGGGAGACTCAGCACTTGGCCAGCTTCCATCACGTCCCAACTCAGCCATTTGTTCTGCATACTTTAAATTTGTGTATTATACGCCTTATGCTAGGACACACCATGTGTATACACCTTACACCATTCTTTCAAAACCATTATTGCTTAAGGGCATGCCATGCTATTTTTATTATTATTCAGCCTTCATTTGCACACAGAATGGTCAACACAGTGACACACAGTCACCATAGCTTTAAAATTGTTTCCTCCGAGCAGTAGGTGCACAAAACCTGAAAGCTTTCTTTCCCAGTTCAATACACAAACAGCAGAATGTTCAGACAACAGGTGTGATTTCCATTATTTCAAGTAAGAAAGTGAAGATGAATGATGCCAAGAATGGCTTTGTATATAAAACATAGCAATAAATATGAATGAGCCCTTGTCACATGATTTACTATGGACCCTTGTGTATCTTTAACATGGAAATGCCTAGTAACACTCTCAGAGACCACAGTATCATCTATTCTTAAAATTCACATACCAAAGACATCAGTCATAATGTCCTGAAAGTGCCTTTATGTTGCATTTCATTTAGTCATTTATTGCCCTCAACAGAGTTTGCATACTTCTTGAATGCACACATGGTCATCAGCAGAAGTGCAATACTTTTTGGGAAAGTTTTTGTAAAAAGTTCATTCAGATGTGAAATTGCTTGTGTGAAGGTTAGAGGAGTCTCTTTACAGGCTAAATGAATTATCCAAGGCGCAGAGCTGCAGTCATTGTACAGCATATTGCTTTCAAAATGTTCCTCTGAGAGTAGTGTCTAATAATGTAGATAGTTTCATTAATTTGAAACCTCAAGGTGCACTTGCTTGCCAGGTACAATATCTGCATCTTGTCCCATCGCTCATTAACGTTGTTTCTTTTTGGTCTCCTCATCACTGTTACGGTGCTCTGGCTGTGAGGAAAGGCTGTAAGAAGATGACCTTCTTTCCCTTTTATTTGAATGCCACTGAGGGGACTCTCAGCCACATTTCTCTGTAAACTCTGAAACCTCAATGGTTAGTCTGCAGTTTTTGGCCAGCCCCCATGCTCTCACTGGGAGTAGCCTAGTTCTTCTTTTAAATCTTGCTCATTAAAAGGTGCAAGGCCTTTAGTCTGTGTTCCAGCTGGGCAGGGAGAATCTATCAGGAGACTTTGTATTTTAGCACACTTCATTATTCTGGTTTGTACTGTTTATGTCAACAGCTTAGCATCATGACAAGTGTGTGATGGCTTCATTATGCCCTCGCTTTGCATGGTGAATGGGCTCACATCCTAATGAAGGGACTGAAGGCATCCTACAATGGAAAAGTGTTCATAAAACCTGCAAAGATTTGCCACCAGGAAATTGTCTTGGCTGGCCTGGCCTGTGTGAGTGACATGAAAACAGGTTCTTGTTTTTTGATTAATCGTGCCAGAGTGCCACAGTGCTAGAGTGTGTATATGGAGGCAGCCGAGGTCAGGGTGGGGTCGGCTGCAGCGGCTCAGACGAGGCCCAGCGTAGGAGGCTTTGCCCAGCGTTGGTTGTCTGAACAGGTGTCTCCGAGCTCCAGCTCTGCATAGCTCACATTCTCAGGGTTTTGTTCCTGGCGTGGAGGGTCACTGAGTAGGGGGAGGGAGGTGTGGGAACTAAGAATGCTATGCACTCAAGGCTGAACTCAGAGAATTCATCTCAGCAACCTGCTGATTGAGACAAACGCTTCCTGTAGTTGCAACAATTTGACTTGTGTTGACGAGGAACCTGTCAGCAGCCCATTGCGCTGTTCATGGCTAGGGACAAAGCTGAGAGTTGGCTTCCATAACTGCTTGTCAGCAGCAAGGCTATTTTCTTGGGGCTTAAGGGTGGGTAGGATACGGTGGTTTAAGACTCTTAATCCAAGCATTAGTTTGGATCACTACCAGCTCACTCAGAATCACAAGAAATTGCCATGTCCGAGGCTGAAGTATTGTCATTTTAGACTTGTTTTGATGTGTATTATTCCCTGAAACACCTCCATGGATCTTTTTTTTGGGGTCTAAGAATAAGCAGTAAGCCATATCTCCTTTCATTCATGCCTTGAATACAACGTGAACCTTCCAATCCTGCAGGAATGCAGTCATTCTGGTAGTGAAAGGAAGCAAAAGACTAAAGCAGCCAGAAACTTTAAAGGGAGGTTGTCAGATAGTTTTGGCCTCTCTTGATAGCGACTGTGTTTCAGTGGCATTAGCTTGCAGTGAGTTCTCTGCCTCTTCATCAGGCGTTGAGTGATTTCTCAGCTCAGGTCTCTGAGTACTGCCTCCTGACATTTTGAAGTGAACCTACTTCACTACCAGCCACTGCTAAACTTGGTATCATATGAAATATGAATACGAGTATGTTGTTCGCTTAGTTTAATCCTGCTATATAAAGTGTAACCAGACTAATCAAAACATTATTATATTAAATATGGATAGCTGAGATTGTAAATGTTATATTTTTCCATGATTACACCTCAGCAGAGTGTTACAGTCCATGTTGTAAAACTGACAGCTACAAAGTGATTGGATTATGAAAGCAAACTTCGAGGAACTATAAGGACAAATCTGCTATCAATAGAAGAGATCACCTTGACAGAGATCTGCTTTGGTTTATTGCTAACTGAAGAATTTATTGTTAAGGTTCTGTCATATTGAGCAGTATATATTGTGTATACTTATGAATAATCTAACTATCCATAAGACCACTGACACATCTGTCTTTCCACCCATTTGCCCTTCTATTTATCCAACTGTTCTTTCATTCATTCTTTTACTTATCTAGCCACATATTTTTCCTTCATTCCATTCATCCATCCATGTACAGTATTTATCCACCCATCATGCTGTCCATGCATAATCACCGTTTTACTTCATGGTATCACTAATCTCTGTTGTGAGTCTGCAGTGGACTTGTGAGCCTCCTGCCGTTCTGCTGATCCCAGACAGAGAGATTAACAGGGGTCTGACAGGGTCACAGTTGATGAGCATCACCAGTAGTGATGCTGCGTTGTTTTGCTCCTGCTTGGCCTACAGAGGTGTAGGGTTTCTCTCAGCACCCCTAAGCGTCTGCAGTGCTGCGCAGGAATGAGTCCACCCAGCAGATGCCCGGCATCAGACACCTCCGTTGGCTTAGGTATAGTTCAGCTCCTTTGCTGTGCTCACCATGCAGGCATGCTGCCCTCCTGACTCACTGCGGACTGTCTTTGATGGAGAAAGCAGAGAGGCTAAGTGAATGGTGATAGTATTTAATAAAAGTACAGCATGTGGGAAAACAAGTCAGGCTCTGAACCCTTAGGGAGAAGGTTAAACTATAAAGTCTTACTGTATATAGACCTTGACATGAGTATTTGGAAAGTGCAGTGTTTTTGTTATGGGACACTCTTTCATTCCTGTTTTAAGGCGTACACTATTAAGAAGTGCAAAGCTCCAGTTGCAAAGTACAGTGGTCTTCTATCAGCTACATCTTCATGGTCAGCATTTAAAGCCTTTGCCTAACAGGCCCTTATACCACAAGCTGTTGCTGTGGGAATACCACACAAAATGCCTTGATCACAATCTTGCAAATTAGATGTTGGTAGGGTTTTGTCAGTCCTTTCTTTAAAGCTTAAAAAGGAATTGCTGCACAATTAATTGAAAACATACTGTAAGTCGAACTGCTTGTAACCAATTTGTTAGTAGTCAGTGAAGGCTATAGCCTTACATAGCAAGGCAGTGGGTTCACTTGACTGACGTCAAGCTTATTTGTCAAATGTTGTTTTATTTATGAGGGTTTTCCATGCATGGCCCCTTCCTAGCATTACTACGCCTATTCCCCTTATGGCAGCCCTGTGAATAATTCAACGTAGTTGGAGTGAACAGAACCAAAATAGGCCAAAGTGTGTACTTGTTGGTGGCTGTCCAGTAAATCACAGCAACTGGAGAGGACTTGTAGTTGTAGTTAGTGTCTATATTAGTTTTGTATACTTAAGGACTTCTCTGTGATGTCTAGTATTGAAAGAAGTGAAATCAATTTTAAGATAATGCACTGGACAAGGTAGTGCTTGCCATTTTTGCCACTTGACCTCATAGCTCCAGGCTTGCACCAACAGCATGAGAGTATCTATGTCACGGTGCTATATTAATGGACCATGAGGCTGCAATATTCATGTGTCTGTGTTGATATTTGGAGTGCTTGGGGAGCGTGGTTACCATGTACCGCTCCTGTGACATGTTTTTCTTCCTTGCATTGATCTCTAAAGATGACAGCAACAGTAACCTGACCATGCAGCACGAGATACTGAGACCGTAATTCATCGAAGGGTAATGAGAACACAGCTATGTTGTAGCGCACATATTACACACCGTGTCACCACCTGCTGCTTCTTGCTTGTTGCTATGAGATATTTTGCTAACATGAAATGGCAGAGGGGAACACATCCTTTTCTTTTCTTTTCTAAAGTCGATTGTCAATTTTATTTGTGGTGGTCGCATTCTAGAGAGTCAGATCACATTAAAAGTAACACGACAGGAGAGGAATTGAACCTCATGATGGATGGTGATCCCTTGTTTGAACATATAGGCCTGCTTCTTTCCTCTGCTGCCTGGTGCTCAGGGCTAGCCTAAGGGATCCTACTTTGACCACATGACTCTTCTCGGTTTCCTAGCTGCCGTAATGTAATCACTGATATCAAATGTGATAAGGAGAGAAAGGACAGATGGTCCGAGGGTTGCTTACCTCTCTGATTACATTCTCCCTGGAAGTCTAATGTAATTTACCAACATTTACCCATTGGACGGCTACATCCAATTAAACCATGTTTCATTTCCTGGTGCCACTCAAGGTATCTATTCCACCATTTGTATCACTGTAGTATAACCATTATTTAGTTAACCGATAGAAGATGGGAGTGAATTGGGTGAGATTGATGGCAGCGGTGGGTGTGGTCATGCAGAGGCCTTGAGTCCTTCAGAATAATGTAGATTAGCCCAAGAGGGTTTTTTTTAGCTGCCTGTTTTCTTTTAGTTGACAGGGATTCTTTCCAGACATAAACACTGGTTTTCACAGGACAAATCTCCCCCTTTGTATGTGGGGCGTCTCAAGTAGCATCAGCTGTAGCTCTGTACACTTGTTGCTGTGTCTCCTGCCTCCTCCTTCTGGCTACAGCCCCCTCTTGACTGAGCTCCACAACACGTAAATGTTTGATCGGAGGAGGAGAACTGTGTGCATGTGTGTGTGAATGCTTGCTTATGTCTGTGAACTTGAAAGCATGTTGTCAGCCTCTGTGTGCATGTTTGTGTGTACATGTGTCAGACAGGCATTCATTCTTCTTTAGCTTGCTTGGCTCAGTCTCTGTCTATTCCCTCGTTACTCATTGAGAGCAATTACAGCAATTTAACTGTGAATACCCCTTCACAACAGCCTATTAGAACCATTAACTATGCAATCTTTGCTCTTTGATGGCTTGGCCCACATGATTACAACTATTCATTGTGGATAATGGCAGACAGGGGGGTAGGATTGTGAGCTATCTAACCCAGTGGGACTCTGTGTGCTATACTCTGTGCCCTGTATATCATGTAAGTTAACTTTTGTTTAAAATTGCTCATTATCCTCTTCCATGTTAGCCATTTATTTTCATGTCCACTAACAGATGGGTGTTGTATTTAAGTAATTCAGTTGTAACTGCAGACCTATTAGTCAAATGTTACAAGTGACTGCGTAATACGGTTTTGTCAGATCTGGTGGACAGAATAAGCCTAATCGTTTCTGCTGTGGTGGCAGAGAGAGTGTAACACACTGCAGCTTAAGAAAACACATGCAGATGGACCGAACCCATTCACTAATTGAACAAAACCTATGTCACATTTAGAAAAACAATGGAAATGATTTTTTTTTTAGCTAATTAAGAAACATCCACCAGTTTAAACATAAATGAGGCATTGAGAACTTTGAGAACAACACAATGGAACTTCCCCGCTGTGCTTTTCCCACTTGTCAGTGGGAAAAGCACAGGTGTTGCTCATACATTAATGATGGCTTTGTTCTATTGAAGTGTCCCAGTAAGTCATGAAAGGACAGTGAGGCATTGTGCACAATATCAGGACTGTGAAGCAGCTAAAGGAGATTCAGCCATATTTAACCGTGTTATTTACACCTGTAGTTTTCCTACTGTGACATCAACATGTCTTACTGGGAGAAAACCATGTCCAGTAATATCAGAACCATGCAATCGCAGAGTTAACACTAAAATAAACACCTTTAGCATATTTTTCAACATCACTGAGCAATGGTGGACTTTAACAACTTCAGCTCCTGGGTGTGTGCATCGGTCTTTAGTGTCCTCAGAAACATCTGTTGTGTTGTGTACAATGTTATGTATTTGCATCGTGTTTCATGATGACACTATCACATTTCTTATATCACTGTGTACATGTGCTTGTGTTTTATTGATGGGCAATGGGCTGTTTTAAGTGTAGCTAATGTGTTGCAAGTTTGGTAAAGAGAGATTGATTATCTATTTGCCAGTCTCTGCTATTGTAAGTTATGCTTTACACCTGAAATGCTACAGCTGCTCTTTTTTTTGTGTTTTATTTGAGGTAACGCACATTTCCTCCAGCACATGCTACCACAGACTTTGCCAGTTTATACCATATCAGTTTTGCCACATTGGAAGTAAAATGTCCAAAACAAAACCAGCATGTGTGGCTGCCATAATTTGAGCCTAATGTTGCTACAGATGCAATTTGGTATTTGCCCTTTATTTAAGAAGCATCCTAAGGTTTAAATAGCTGCAATCATTCTCTGCTGTCTATCGTATGGTACTCACATATCAAAGGACAGGCTTCCCTGCTGACTGCTTTTCATTTCACCACTAATTGCTACCTAACCTTATGGAAATGCCATTGAGTGGAGGTTTTTGGCTCTGGTAAAGTGCAAGTGTGATATTTATAGTTTGCTTTGGATTGTTGGGCATTGATAACAGAAGCCATATGTGTGTTCACGCAGCTGTGAGTGTTGGAGCAATTTACTTTGTGTGCAGTGATGGTGACTGCATCATGATTCAGTTTGTGAGTCACTTTAGATTTGAATAGAGTTTGAATATATGGAGTCCGCAGGGCGGAGTTGGGGTTTGGTTTCTAGGTTCACTGGGTCACAGAGTTTGTTTATGGTGCATAGTACAATATGCTAAAGAACTGTAGCTTGTATCTATTGACATGTTACTGGATAACTCAAAACCTACATCAAGTGCATTGCAATGATTTGTTGTCATTTCAAAATGAGTGAGTTAGTGGTCAGTGACAAGACATACAGTATAATATATTAGCAATTGGTTATTTTAATAATTCATATACACAAATTACTCTTAAAAACAGATGTCTTCTCTAAAGGGTCAGACACATGATAGAAAAACTACCATGACTGAGAGTTTCTTAGTTGTCCTCCAAACCCAGGCTCTCTCAGTTGGTCAGTGTAATGGCTGCTGTAATGCTTTTCTGTCCACCCAGTTTCCTCTCTTACTTCCGGGGTCGTCAGCACCAGATCGAGACAAAGCAGCTCTTTCTTTGACCGTTTTGAAGTCGTCCCATCAACTGCTGGATGCTAATCTGACTGACCATCAGCAGCCTCTGTCATGGTCAGGGAAAGACAGATACAGAGAGAAAAGACAGATAGATAGCAAAGGAGGGTTGGGGAGGGGTGGCATGGAGGGTGATGACTGGAGCATTTGGCATCTGGTGAACAGAGGAGTATTGTGTGCCAGTGGGCCACAGTGGAACAGACTGCTTCTTTACAGGATGGAACTGGTGTTAAAGCTTCAAAAACTTGTGGGCTGAGATCTGCGAGGGATACATTCTCTAGCCATCCACCTGAGAACAAAATGCGCAGTATGAATGCACACCAAATTCAGATGTCCAGGAAAAGCACATCAACAAATAATATAAAACAATATATAAAGGGTCAGTTCAAAGTTTCTGTCCTGTGTACCATCTTCTTCTAATTGTGGTTTGGTATTCTTTAATTTCTATTCACCTTCAGCTACTGTAACAACTATTAATGGGATTTTTATTTAGTTATCTGGTCAGTAAGAGGTTATTCTCTCGACCAGTGAGCTGTAGTACCACAGCATCAGATATGAGTGCACCCAACTTGGAGGTGAAACGCTGCCTGAAAGTGTAAAAATATGATTTCTCCACCCAAGTGAAATCCCAACAGGAACATGACGATGTACTACTGAAATATTGAAAAAGGCTTCACATGGAAAAAAGTCCTCTGCATTAGATGACAACAAACAAACACAGCAGCAGCTGATAATGCTGAGTAGCACATCGTCGGACAGAGGGAGGAACTAATAAACCATGAGATCAGCTTCTGCAGTGTTTAGAATAAAAATATACAGAGTCTTGGGCCACAGTGACTAATGTTTGAGTTAGGGATGTTGCTGACGACTAATTTCCCTGATGTTTAAATGGAAGTTTAAACTAGTCGACAATTCTTAATCGTCTTTGATTCTTAATCGCACGCTTCAATAACCAAATTTTATTTTAAATGTGCTAAAATGTGTTGCGCTTATTGCAATTTCTACCGTGATAACTTTAATCTTTTTGTTACTCCATTGATGTAGTAAAGATTCTGTCCTAAGCGTCGTGAGCCATATAAATGGTTGACCACTGTAACCATGATCGCTTTCCACTGTAATAATGAGTTTAACCAACTAGTATTTCTGGTGCCGACAAGCCGGGGTAGCAAAGTTTAATCAACTTGTCGACTAATCGTGCACATCCCTAGTTTAAGTACCACTGACAGGATTTTACATCATAGCCTGGTAAGCTTCATCCTCTGTATGTTGTTGTACCTCGTAGGATTTTGTCAACTTTGATCCTAACTTGAAAAGCTTAGTGAGACAGGCTTCCTATAGGGCTACAACGAGGTTCCCTCCCTGGTATGTCGGAGCGTACATTCTCTCATCACCAACAGCCTAGATTTGCCTAATCCCATTAACACAGCCTGTCGATAGCTGACAGGAAATGAGGTGGCGGAGACGAGTGTCCCATTGTCACCTCAGGTGGGTTGTTGTTGTTACCTTTTCAGTATTTGAAACGTTTGGTAAAATCTTCCCTATGATTGGTACATATTACTGACATATTTAAACATTTTGCTCAAAGGAAACATTGTCAACAACATTAAATCTTTTAGATTTGACGTTTTGTGAATAAATGAAGCTTCCATTTCTCTCCTCCTTTGCCTTTTTAATACAAGCAGTGAGAGATTTTGCTCTTTTTATAATATATTTACTCTAGTTGGGAAAAATCTGATCAAAAGCAACATTATTGCTTTAGTGTCAGTAAGTTCATTGTAACATTTTGTCATGATTGATGTTGCTTTAGCTTGGAACTGTGCATAGTGGGGTGTTAAGAACTGATACACATTCACATGATAAAACCTGACTGAAACTTGAACTTACCTCTGCCTAGAAGTGTTCAGTTCCCCTAAGAGGAGAGGATTTGTAAGCTCCTGGCAGTTCTGTATCGAAAAAATAACCACAGAGTATTATAAAGAAAACAAAGTTGCTGCCAGAAGAGAGATGTGGAAACATCTACAGCACATGACAGTAATGTAACCATGCCAGATTGCATTGAGTCATATCAGCAAATGTTTCAACCAAAGCAAATATGAGAGTGCTGCAGTTGGGCCCACCTGCCTGTGATCGGATCCTACAGTAAACCACAGTGAAGGTGGTCTTCTTATATCACACGTTTGATTCGCATACATTTTTGCGTTTACGTTTTTTCAATAAGTAACACTTGTTGATACCACTGAATTTGTCTTTGTTATTTCAAGTGGTTGTATGTTCATCCTTTCCAAGGCTCAGGCAGAAGTTTCGCACAGCAACCAGTGTATTTATTTGGCAGATGAAAGACGATTAGAACCGGGGAGACATTCATGGCTTTTACATAATTTACATTCTCCAGCAATGACATTTATATTCCTGTAAAGGTGCATGAATATGCATTTTCCATAATGTGAAGCATCTTTACCTTGCAGTTTCATGTCATACTAAATCATCCCTCATGCAAGAAGTTCCTCATAGCTCCAGTAATTCTTGGCAGGGAATTAAAAAACTGTCACTATGGATTTTCATTCAGAATCTCATTTAGAAAAACTCTACACTGGATGACAAATTATTTTTTCTGTTTTCTCAAAAAAGTTAAAGGTGTTTAAAGTGTTCCAAAGCATACTTTAAAGAAAAAAAATATAACTTTAGATTATAGACAGGACTGGGTTGGACTCAATACCACTTCTAACTTACTTCTGTTACAACAATACTGGCCAGCTAAATTTCCCCACAGGATTGAAGGGGAAAGTTGGCAAACATTAAAGTTCTCAACAAACGGATGTGTCTAAGCAACTGTGGCAGAAATGCTTGTTTGTCTTAGTGTGTGTGTGTGCGTGTGTGTGTGAGAGAGAGAGAGAGAATGTAAATCTGTGTGTGTATTGTGCACACCTGGGTATATTTGCTCAGTGTGTGGTAAGGGTCGGTTTGCTCTGTACCGTCAGTCACATCAGTAGTATATGCACAATTTTGTAAGGGCTTGTTCCCTCCTGATGTACACAGGTTTATCCCTGACATTTGTTGTAGGGTCAGTCAAACCTAGTAAGGCCTGGAAAATGCTTTAGTAGATCTGTGAATTAGACAGCTGCAACCGTGAAGCACAGAAGTGAATGTTGTGTTTCAGTGTGACAACCATTCACAGAAATAAGGATTATCACCAGTAGTGCTGGCCATCCCAGTTACACCAGTGTGTGTGTGTGTGTGTGTGTGTGCGCGTGTGTGTGCGTGTGTGTGCGTGTGTGCGCGCGCGCGTGTGTGTGTGAACTCATTTATTTAATCAACTCATTCTCATTCTCACTGAAGATAGCAGCCAGATACTCCTCCACTGTTGACTAAGCATAGCTGCACTATGTTATCCAGAAAAAATTCCACAAGTGTCAGTCCTTTACACCGATGGTTACTCCCTATTTGCACTTGGAGATCAGGCAAATATGGATTGCAAATCTGTTTGTGAAGTGGCTTGAATTAAAATCTTTATACCTGATGTATTTATAGAGTGGCAAGGGTTAGTCTCGATCATTGGCTTGTTCTCTCTCCTGTGTTGGCGGATTGAATAGTTTCAGCCTGAAAGAGTTGTTTATGTAGCGTCTGCAAAGTTCATGAGCCAGGCAGTTCCCTCCTGATTTGTGCAGAGTCACTAGGTTCCCAGTTAGGCCCAAAAGTGTGTCTAGAAAGGTAAGGCTTCTGCACTGGATAAGGTTGAGGAAATCAGTCCAACTTTACTCATACTTCTCGTGAACTTTGAAACACTCACCTTGTATATTTTTTCCTTTTGTATCTTTTAGAGAGTTTAATGTTTTATTCCAGGCTTAACAAACTGCCTCCACATGTCTCCGATTTCACTGACAAAGCAGGAGTGAGTTGAGAGGCAGGCTTTGCTAGAAAGTGATACCTCTCCGCTTCAATGGAGGAGGAAGTGCTGTGTGTGTGTGTGTGTGTGTGTGTGTGTGTGTGTGTGTGTGTGTGTGTGTGTGTGTGTGTGTGTGTGTGTGTGTGTGTGTGTGTGTGTGTGTGTGTGTGAAGAGTAAAGATGAGAGTGTTTCAGAGTGAGTGATGATGAAGGTGGGAAGGCAGGAAGAATTAATGGAGAGATGTGTGTTGGATTCTCATCCTGTGTGTGTGTGTGTGTGTGTGTGTGTGTGTGTGTGTTTTATTATCAGGCTGCTGACAGGTGCTGCTTAGCCACTTAGAAAGGCTGTTGGAGACAATGGGGATCATTATTGGCTGTACAAAATGTCTTTCAGCTCAGACAACTCACCAACATCTGATGGAACACACAGCTGAAAGGACCTGTAGGCAATTACCTCAATTACAGGAACAGTGAATAGAAACTTCAATTCAAGCAGAATCACACACATTAGTGACACATTCATCCACTGTGGTACAAAGTCCCTTGATGACCCTTTTCAGTGCATTGTTACACTGTCACTTAAAGACTTATGATATTTAAATGAGGTGAGTCATATTTAGAGTTTGGGGCGCTCTCTGTGATACTCAATCGAGGCATTGTTCTTCATGCCTCCTCCCTACTTCATGCCTACTCTCTTCTTCCTAGCAACCAAAGAGCGTGCAAAATGATTAGGGGTACCAAGAAATGGGGTTACACACACCCTTATTTTGAGTCCAACATGTCCGCTTACTGTATAGCGTGGTGGAGGAATGTGTTAATTGGTGGAGCTAACTGAGAGATAAAGGAGGAGGCCCTCTGATGCAGTAATTCAGCAGACAAAGAATCATTTTTATACCCGATCATCCTGTTCTCTTTTCCCCATTACCTGCCTCAGGTGAATTCAACACACTTTCCCAGCAGTAGGAAGCAGTTGAGCTACTTTTCTGCACACGAACCTCAGCTGATGTCTCTGTAGATACCGCCATTTGTCTTTCTCCCTTCACAGCAGTCTTACTGCTAATTGCATGTAATAACTCGCCCGTTGGTTTTGTTCTCGTTCTCAGGAGTACAGAATTAGCAGCAGTAGGTGATTCAGTGCACACACAGGAAAGAGAGGATCATGATGAAATATGCAGCAATATTTTGGTTTAGCCTGTGAGATTGCTAAAAGCTCTTGGTGGTCCAAATATGAGTAAACAAACTCAGTCACTGATCAAATACAAATTCAAGCATGAACACACATAAAGGAGGGCATTCAAACACTTTCGCATAGTCCCTCTTCAAAAGAATTCATGGTGTTGTTCTTGTTAAAAGAATAATTGAAGCTCACACCCTGCATACTTTCTCTCGACTGCTCACCTGGCCAATTGCTGTGAAAGGGTGCGGGCTTGTTGGATTGTCAGAAGTTACAAAAGCTGTCCAATGTGGGAATGGTGTGGATGGAGGCTTCAGGCACCATTCAGCAATCCAACAAGCATTTTTGTTTGTAAAGAATACAGACCCCTTGAGCAGTTTTTGCTTCTTCTTCTTCTTTTCCATATTGTTTGATTTCCTCAGTCTCCCGAATTTTCTAGTACCACCACCAGCTTATAGCTCAGGAATGTGCCAGAGAAATAGCAATGTGATATGGAACGGCAATGATAGGTGATTAATCAATTAGTCGATCAACTGGAAATTCATCAGCCACTATTCTGGAAATTGAATCACCACAGAAGTCATTTTTAAAGTAAAAACACAAACCGTATTCTGGTTCCAGCTTCTTCAATGTGAGGATTTCCTGCTTTTCTCTGTTTTATATCATCGGAAACTAATTAGCTGGTCAGACAAAAAAAGACATTTGCAGCAACGTGTTTGACATGTTCCAGACCACAACAGATAACAGTTAATCAAGAAAGTAATGATGAGATTAATCGATGATTAAATACCCACAAGTTGCAGCCTTAATATAACAACTCTGCTGTAGATGTACAACATGAAAACAAAATAAGTGTCCTTCCATGCCATATTGTATCCCTCAGTGTGTCAGAGCCATGGAATGAATCATACCTTCATTTAAACGTCTGCTGAGGAACTCTCTTTTTATCCCCCAGCAGACATTGCAAATCACAGCTAAAGCATTTTTGTGGCCATTCTAACCTGCTGCACACAGGCCTGTTTTTACAAGCCATTACCTGAGCTATGTTATTCTGCTTCCAAAAAAGATTATGAGTGGACTTTCATCGGGCCCACAAAACCTGCAAAAACAGATGCCTGTTGATGTGATGCAACATCAACCGATGCCTCTTGTCTGATCTTCAAAGTATGAAATCAAACCGATCAGATGTGCTGTGGAGCCAAATAGATGTTCAGATCGCATTGTAATCCCCTTTTCTTGCTCGGACAGGTTCTGTCGAGCCCCCTGAGCATCTAGAGTTACTGCTTAACACTCATCTAATCAAGAACCAGGAGGGCAGGAATCTGTGGCCAGACAGAGACACACACAGAGTCACAGCACCATTATCAGCCCCGTCATCCTTTGAGCTTACCCTCTTTACCCTGCAACCTGACTCTAAAGCTCCTCTGACTCTAAAAACAGACCTAAGTCTTACCCCGGAGCCCCTCTTGTCGCCTCCTCAATCCCTTTAATTGGGAGGTAAGGGAGATAACCTGCGACTCATTATGCAAGATCTGCCTCCCCCTTTTCTATCCAAACTCAAATATTCAGCCTGAACTTGAGGCAGCAGAGTAGAAGACGAGCAACACAAGGGGTGCACCAGGATTAGTCTGAGCTCTTGTTGCAGTTGGCAAGGCTTCATACAGGAATTGTGTACCAGTTAGTGAGCATAATGCAAATGTAATCACAGGGAAAATCTGAGCATTTAATGACTTTGTAATGGCTGCTGTGAGGGTCTCTATCAGGGTGAGCCATCAAAGTGAAGGAGCTTCGGTAGGGTGGAAGGCTTGGCACCCTGATGCACTCACCCTCGTGTTCCTCATGCACACACACACACAGAATTAGGCTGCAGGCTGACCTGTGTGTCGGTAATTTGGGAGGTGCTGATCGCTGGCACTCCACTATGGCTGCAGTCACTGTGTCAGGGGATGGCTATCACGATACTTCAAGTCTGATCGCCTGTGTATGTGTGGCTCTGTTGTGGAAAACACTGTCTTGCAGTCTGGCTATTTGCAGTCTTCAAGGTCAGGCTGTCTGCCTGTGTCTGAATTGTCAGGATCGATTCTGTAGATCCATCCCATCTGCTCACGGTAGGGGTGGGCTATGTGACCTAGACTTTGTTTCACAGTATTTTTTTGTTTTTTTTATGGTGACTGTATTATATCTTGGTATTATGAAAATAAAAGGGACACTCCAGTCAGAACATGTTTTTCCTCTCTTCACTCTATTGGCAGTATAAGAGAAAGATTAAGTAAAATGATGTGTTTATTGGCTCCAAATAGGAATGAAAATGAGTTATAGGCCTACGTGTGTTTTTAGAAGGCGTAACCTGCTACATAATGTGGGTTAATTAGCAAATGTAATGCCATTGATTCTCAGAGTTAGATTAGGTATCTGAACAGCTTTAATTTGGTAGAAAACCCAAAGTATAGAGAAGTACAGCAGTCAGTGTATCTATCAAGTACATTTACATACAGCAGTGGCATGCACATACTGACGTAGCACACTGCTGTGGGGGCTTTCCTATAACAAAAAAACACAGCTGAGCTTGTGTTGCAATATAAAGTGTGGAGATAATGTTAAGTCTGGCTATGTGAGACAACACAAAAAAACTATGAAAGAGGCTGTTTCCCACATCCAACTACTACTCTGGTTATTTAACTGGCTTCCAATGAGGCTCAACGTTCACACAGTTTATCTTGACCCCAAATATTTGATACGACAATGTTCCTCCAGCCTATTGGTCTATAGTAGATTCTACTAGCCACATTAGCTGGGGAAGGTGCTAATATCAAATTCAGCAAGCAAATAGACAGCAAAATACCTTGAGGGAATAAAAAAAATCTTGACAATGTTTCATGCTGAAAGGATTATCAGAAGTACTCACACACTGTCTGGAGCACACTTTGCCCCTTTTGGGACCGTGTCATCCACAGTTTGGGCAACAGTCCCATAAGGTCCCCAAGAAAAGCCCAGGGAAGTGGCCCAAACAGGGCTCACACACACTTGTGAATAATGGAGAAAGACGTTATTGCTCACAGTCTGATGATGAGTATATATGTTAGAATGTCAATGTCAATTTGTCAATAAGACAAATCCAGGGTGCATATAGTCATTTTAAGTGCGTGTGTTTGTTTGGCTGAGCTACAGCCCAGCCCATCTCTCAGCCCGCTGTTGCTGGCAGCTCTGGTGCCAGCAACAGCGGTGAACCATAGCAGTCTGGTAGTGCAGCATCTGCTACCAGCAAAGCTGTCCACACACTATCTCACCACCTTTCTCCATCTGCTCCATCAGACTTGATCCATCTGGTTGGAGTTACTGCTGACTTAATTACAGGCATATTTACAGTTGTTTCTGTAAACAGTGTTTGTATTGCTGTATATAGCAAACAAATTTCAATTTAAAAGGCACATTTTATATAAGACACACATGGCCATTAGCACTGTCTTAGATAATTAGCCGCTTAGCCTCACAGTATTACGGAAGAGAAGAACCCTTCACCTGGTGAAAATATAAAGTTTGGTTGCTCTAGCTGTGAATTTTGCTTTCAACTTCACAGATTTTTATTTTGGCATTCAAGTACTGGCAGTCAGCAAGGAAAAAAGTATGCATTTTTATATGTATTAATTGATATTAATGGTTTAAAACTAGAATTGAGGGTGATATGCCTTATTGGTATGCGCATCAATACCAGCCTTATTAAATTTTTAATTGTATTATTGGCCAAGATGTGACCAATCCACATGTTTCTTTGTTTCCAATGAGTTCCACAAAGTGAGGATGGATGATTGAAAATGAGAGCACTACTAAAACACCAACTTGTTTCAACCTGATCATTTCCAAGATATTACACATAACACTTAAATTACACCTGGTAATCAATATAAGCAAAGGTTTCATTGATTGTTGTAGTTACTGTAGTAGAGATAATAGACTGTAAGTAAGCATTGTTCTATCACATAATGAAATGACCAAAAAACTAAAAATAATGAAAACAATCATAAAAAGTAATCTCACAGTTCAGTGCAGCCCAGTTAATCACATAATAGATAGCCACTGTTTGCCAAATATGAAAACCTGAAATGTATATTATCCCACATTATTATATCCTCTCGTTCAGCCCTCAGAGCCATAGTCTACCAAGTGTTGATAGTCAGTGTGCAGAATGTCCTCATGTTAAAAGAAATAGGCAGTATGTGTGTTAGCTTTCATGCTGAGTGATGGAATGTGAGGGAAGAATGATCAGGGATCTTACTGTTACGCTGCAGAGAATACATCATGCACATCTGAATGAGGCATGTTCACACAAGTATAACATGGAGCACTGTGCTGGTATTAACAGATACTTTTACTGTTCTTGCTTATCAGTGATGCTCTCAATCTCTCTTGGAGGCTGATCCTCAAGCTGTCGTTCCTCATACGCTGCCAGTGTAAAATGAAAATGATGTTGTTTGACACCTGATGATGTAATGCTCATAGAACAATAATGCATGCAGCAGAGCTTAGCCGGCAAGGCTTGAATGGTTATCAAAGCATGCTAGCCTAGTAGTCTCCTTGCCAACAGTCATCATATTAAAGCTCATGTAAATGTCCAAAAGGATTTGCATCATTGTTGCCTTTACTATGCCAACCAAGAGCTGCTCAGTGTTTTACAGAACTCCTGCTGTGCGAGGTGTTACATAAATGTGTGTATCACAGGACTTTTAAGAAGTTAAATGGGCTGACTCTGCTAGAGTGCATGCTCAATGTTATTGTGGCGTGCTAACACATCTGATGTACTTACAGATTAACATTTTTAACATTACCCTCTAAGAAACATTTACTGACATGCTACAATAAGGCTTTGCTTGACTTCATTGCTTCTCTGAAGCTCAAATTTTGATCCTGCCAGCATTTATCTCGTAAGAGATGTGAGGTTTTTCCAGCTTTCCTCAATTTATGATGCAGTGTCTGCCGTGTGATTTTGCTTACTATGCAGGTTGTGTAGGATGCATGCACATACACTTGAGCTTCCCATGTGTCATTAGGCTCAGTGTGGGGCTCAGCTGTTGGTTGCTGCAGCCCATCTGTCTTTCTGTCTTGTGTGTCCTGGTCAGGGTCAGGTCTGGGTCACCTCAAGGACTTGTTTCATTACTCTCTTGGGGATCATATGTCCACATAGAGTAGGTAATGGACAAGTGGAGAATAGGGGGCAGAGTGGCGGAAGCTTCATCTGCTGGGTGTGAGGGAGAATAGAAAGGTGTGTTTGTTGTCTGAAGAGGACTCAAAAAGCTGGTATAGCAACTGACAGTAGGTTAATTAGAGCCAGTCGCAGTCGGTTCCACAGTTTCATTTTTGATGCCTACTCCCACTGGTCTACTTTCATAAGCAGTTGTATTTTCTTTTTTTCTTTTTTAATGTAGCCAGGAAAACATTAATCTGACCATCTTAATGTGCGTAGGTTAAAGAGAAGGATGGAGAATGAGGAGAACAGTGTACAGGCAGATGGAGCCATGTGAGGACAGCTGAAGGGAGTGTGACCACCTTTTCAGGCTGCTGAGCTTCTTTGTATTTTTATCTGTACTGTGGCGCTTACTGCTGCTTGCCATTTGTTGGTGGCATTCATTTAATTTCATTTAATAAAGCGTTATTGACGAGCAAGAAAAAAATGGTGAGCATGCACAATCAGCATGCTAACAGCTTGCTAACTAAGTTAGGTAGTGGAGGACAATGAAGACAATAAGTTCACAGAGATTTTCCCAAGGACGAATTTCTCCACATGTGCCATAAGCCACAATAATTAGCTATTGGGACAATTGCTCAATAGCTGTTATTCAGCTGCCAGCTTTCAAAATTAGCTTGAAGTTGTTTTAGGCATGTGTGATTCAGAAAGTGTCATTCTCTGGTGTTCTGAGCTTTTGCACTCTGCAGTAACACATTCTCCAGATGTAAACACAGCCATGAATGATGCAACATTTAAGATTTTAAAGTTAGGGTGCATTTTGAATGTAAATTGGGTCTTTTTGAATAATAATTACTTGCAACTTTATGAAATGTGTTTCAAGATAGAAAACATTACAGCTCATTGAATTAGCTAGCAACTAACTTAACGCTAATGTTGATGTTTTGACATGACTTTTAGCATTAAGTCAGCTAGCTAGCCAACTAGCTGTTCAGTTGTTTTCATTCTCAAAGACATTATATGCCATATATTGCAAACTTGATGGACAGGCCCAATCCTGTTTGCTGAGACGAAAGCATCGGAGCGGGAAATTTGTAATCTTGACTCGACTTCTGATTAAAATGGCAGCAGTAACATTAGCGCGAGTTCGGAGTTTGGACAGTATATCTGCTCCTAACAGTGGAAGCATTACCTCAGAGCACAGGCAGCACTGGGCCTGTTTTGTGGAATCTCCCTTGGCCAACATTGGCATTCAACAAAACTCTCTCGCTGTTGTTTTTTTTTTTTTTTAATGTCTCCCTTCTTCACAAGCACAGACATCATTTAAACCTGCCCCTTTCATAACTGCTTCTTAAGAGGCCTCAACTGTCTTTGGGCTCTGTGTGGGAGGGTGAGGCAGTGTGATTGAGGACGAGGCAGCATTGAGGATGCTCAGTGGTTTGGAATTTTCCTGCCAGAGTGAGTAACAGTGCGGATGGGAGAGCCGTCACCCCGGCTGATTTACACCTGTGTTTGTGTCCTGGGCAGGGGGGAGGAGGCAGAGGGCAGGACTGTGCCCTGTGTGTGGTGGCTTTATTGGAAGAAGTGGCTCCACTGGGTGGCATGGTGGTCCCATAGAGAGACTGAGAAAGTCTGAGATAATGGCAGGATTTGAGCACTGGATGAGAAATGTGGTACAAAAATGGCCGCTATTGTGTGGCTTAAACACAGTTCATCCTGTTTTTTGAGGAGGTTGTGAATAGTTTTTCTTTGTTTGTTTGAGAGGAAAGCCACTTTCCACTGGAAAACCACAAATGTGGCTACATAATTACATCCTTTCCTCTTCTTTCTGATTCATTTGACTTATTTGTCATAAATGGCTTTTCTAACATGCACAAATAAAACAAATAGTCAGAGTGAAGTAAAGCGATGCTCTGATTAAACTGCGTGATTCCAAATGCTTCCTTTTGTTTATCAAGCATCTAGAATCCAGTTTCTGTCCTAATTTGAATGGACATAATCTCACTGCAGGGTGTCTGTTTATCGTTCTGGAGTCCAGTCTGTGGCACAAATGATGCCACACCACCAGCTGGGTGGCATCTAGTAATTGTTTGTTTTCAATCATAAGAAGCTTAGCACCAGGATTATCAACCGCTACAAGTAATGTTTTTGTGTCACAGCAGGAGCGATGGCTTGCATCTTGTTTTCCAAGCCACAATATTAAGGTTGGGTTATTGTTCCCTCTCAGTCCGAGGTCTTGCTTTTCTCTCAGAGCTGGCAGGAGCACCTGTGCTGCTGTGGGAGCTGGGCGTGGCTCTTTTCGATTTATTGTCAAGGTGAAAAATAGTGAGAGCACAAAAGGACAAAAGAAAGCCTCAGTGCTGTTCGAACACCTGTGTGATGCAGGTGCACCACAGACTGAAGGACAGAGACAGATAGCCATCACAGTTGTCGAACACAATCAGTTTGGACGAGCAGATTGAGATCTGTTTTCAGAACTCAGTCTATTAGGCTAGATTTCTCCATTTACATAAAAACTAGACAGAATATGACATATCACTGTAGCATCAAAAAGTGACACCTGATTCAGTTTACTACACGGTTTACAGTTTCCCTTTACACTTGTATTTTGGCCTGAATAGTTGAGGATATGTTTTGCATCATAGGACAGTAGGAATGTCAAGTGAAAATGCAGCAGCTCTAAAAACCACCTCTCTGGGGATTAACAAATATGAGGCTTATTTTAGACAGCTCTTTCACAGTTAGAAGGTAGTTTTGTAATGTAGGAGCTGAAGCAGATGAATGCCTACCTGCGTGTAGGGCTGATGAGTAACAAACCATAGCTTTTTCTCAGACTAACATGAGAGTAGGTGAGGGGCTGTGTTAGTAGTCCATGTCTCAAACTATCATTTAAATGTTTGTCATTCCATCTCCTGAGTATGATATGTTTGGGTCTTCATCAGTGCAACCTAACCGGGGGTCCGACTTTGACCCTCTCCATCCTCTCTCTGGCTGTCCTGAGGTACTAACTCTGCCATCTGAGCTCCCATCAACTCCTGCTTTCCCTGTTTAGGCCAGACCAGAGCCCTGCTAGTAACGCAGCAGAACTCTATAAGGCTCTATTTTGAAATTCTAACTTTACCACAATGTGTCTGGAGCACCAAGTATAAAAACCTGTCAAGTAAAAAATGCTGGAAAAATCTTAAAATCCCACGCAGGGTTGATGACTTGTTCTCAGTTTTGTAATGACGTTTAGGTCCTCAGACCTTCATCAGATAAAATTCAGTAGACAAACAGCAGAAGTACAAAACAATACCTACAGCTCAGGGAGAAAAACACCAGTCAGAGGGCGCCAGCAGCACTTTGCTGATATCCGCTCCCTTCACCACCAACCCCACTCATCCATCCTCTGTCTTTCCATCCTTCTGTTGAGTTTATAGGATAATTAATTCTGCCTGTTCATGTTTAGGATTAATTGAATTGGTCATTAACACGTCTGTGGCGACCCTGCAGTCTGTATGTGTGCGCGTATGTGTGTGCACGTGCGTTCGTGCGTGTTTGTCAGTTAGAGACAGTGGAATGTATGAGTGGCGACTGATAGTGACTGTGGTCTCCTCTCACTGTTAATGGGTCAGAAAGAGACAAAGAGTAGTAGTAGTAGTCCATGTCTCAAACTATCATTTAAATGTTTGTCATTCCATCTCCTGAGTATGATATGTTTGGGTCTTCATCAGTGCAACCTAACCGGGGGTCCGACTTTGACCCTCTCCATCCTCTCTCTGGCTGTCCTGAGGTACTAACTCTGCCATCTGAGCTCCCATCAACTCCTGCTTTCCCTGTTTAGGCCAGACCAGAGCCCTGCTAGTAACGCAGCAGAACTCTATAAGGCTCTATTTTGAAATTCTAACTTTACCACAATGTGTCTGGAGCACCAAGTATAAAAACCTGTCAAGTAAAAAATGCTGGAAAAATCTTAAAATCCCACGCAGGGTTGATGACTTGTTCTCAGTTTTGTAATGACGTTTAGGTCCTCAGACCTTCATCAGATAAAATTCAGTAGACAAACAGCAGAAGTACAAAACAATACCTACAGCTCAGGGAGAAAAACACCAGTCAGAGGGCGCCAGCAGCACTTTGCTGATATCAGAGTCTTGTTTAATCTGAGTCTTGTTTCCTTACTACTCAATCATGCATTTACTTTTGTCATTTTAGACAAAGTTCTGTTTGCATTTAGACAACATTTAACATTTGTCAAAGTAGTAAAAAAGTTTGTAAAAGTTTTTGTTTGAGAAGTAACAAGCTTAGGTGTTGTATGCTGTAAAGCCTGAACAATAGTTCAGAGTTTTAAAAAAATCTGATAACGGTGAAGAGGGTATGGCATGAACAAGCCCCAGCAACTGCTGAATTGATTGCCATGACGTTTTTCACAGACGTTCATGGACACTGGACAGTGGCAGTGTGTCCCAGTGACTTTGGTAATCCTCTGACATTTTCACTAGAACTAGATGAGGTGAATATTTTTGGGTTTCAGTAACCTCTTCTCACGACTGTTGGTGTGGTTGATTGGTTTGTGATGAAATTCTGTTCAGATTCATGCTCCCTACAAGATGGGTTAGCAAATGATTTTGTACAGATATTTATGATTCCCAGAGGATGAATCCCAGTAACTTGGGTGATCCCCTGACTTTTATCACCATGAGTTGACTTTTATTAACTATTGAATGGATTACCATTAAATTTGAAAATGTTCCCCTCAGGATGAATTGTAATAACTTTGGGGATATCTTCTCTTTTCATCAGACCAAAAATGTAATATGTCAAATACTTTGGTTTATGACCTGCAAACTGATGAAATTCCCATTAGCACCAGCTGCTTTTTGTTTAATGTTAAGCACAGCCTCACAGTGATGCTAGCACTGCTGTAGACTCCTCTTCCTATTGATAAGGATCTCTTGAACTTGTTTTGTAAAAGATTACCATGATATTCAGTAACTGATGTATTTTGCAATTGAAAAATAAACCTTTCAGTGCTGTCTTTTGGACAGACTATGCAGTGGCACCACTATTTCTAAATGACCAAAAACATATTTCTGCACTGCAGTTTCTTGTTAGTTATTGGCCAACATGCAGCTATATCTGTGGCAAGCTATTATCAGCTGATATGATAGCCAGCTCTACTCAGCACTGCTGCCTCGGCTCAGAAGCTGGCCTGACGTTCCGTGCCTCAAATCTACAACTTTAATACAAATGCTTGTTGATAGTATGAGGGATTATTTTTAGCGGCAGTGACGAGTGAATGCTAAAATGAGTTATTTTAGTCCCAAAGTGGGCCAAACAGCGTTGTTGTGGTTAGATACACAGCTTACAGATGGACTGATGGGATTTAGTGACTTCTCCTCTTTTTTTCCCGTTTCCCTCTTCTTTTTTAACCTGTCTTTACCCACCTGATGTTCTCCCCCATTCTGTCTCTCCTGTTGTTTCTTCTCATCTTATCTGATTCTTTCCCTCCCCTCTCACTCTCTCCATCGACCGGCTTTATCTATTATGCATCTGTTAATGGGCTCTCTTCCACTTCCCACTGCAGCTCTGCTAACTTGTCCTGTAAGCACACACAGCAGGTGTGCATGTGTGTGTGTAAATGTGCAGAAGCGCGTAGACCTGACCTAACCCTGGTGGCCTCTGTTGCATCACTGCTTTGTTATTCGTTTCATCCCATCTGTCCGTCTGTAAAACAAGCTGTCTCTCTCTGTTTCTGTGTGTTTGTGCCTGCCATCGCCTGAGCACTCCAGGTAGAGTAATTCACTCCAGTAATAACTGATGAGGATGTAGGTTACCCAGCAACACTGGCATTTCGAAGGACTTCCAGATTAGTGGGGCTTATGGCTACCTGCTGTTCACTCTCTGTCTCTCTGTGCCTCTCAATGCAGGTGCATTGCTATTTGCGGCTCAAATCACTCATCAGAAAATCTCTCATCATCTAATTAATGCTACTGGACGGTGGCGTTACAAAGACCGATGGAAACTGCGTTAAAGATACGAACACAAAATAATGAATGCATAACACTCAACTACTTCCTTGTCTTCCCTTGTGTGTTTGTGTGTGACTATATATATATTTCTGTGTTTTTATATATATACACAAATATATGGGATGTTTGTATAGAGGATTAATGCATTGACCTCCTATCTCTATAAATAAATACAATTTCATTCAGGCACATTTGCTCCTGTGGGGCTTAAGTAAAGCAATAAAGCACTCACGTCGATGATCTTTTTTGATTAAGCAAAGTGTGTTGTGCTCCTCCGCTCCCTTCACCACCAACCCCACTCATCCATCCTCTGTCTTTCCATCCTTCTGTTGAGTTTATAGGATAATTAATTCTGCCTGTTCATGTTTAGGATTAATTGAATTGGTCATTAACACGTCTGTGGCGACCCTGCAGTCTGTATGTGTGCGCGTATGTGTGTGCACGTGCGTTCGTGCGTGTTTGTCAGTTAGAGACAGTGGAATGTATGAGTGGCGACTGATAGTGACTGTGGTCTCCTCTCACTGTTAATGGGTCAGAAAGAGACAAAGAGCTGCTGTTTCTGCATGGGAACCAGAGAGCAGAGATGGGAGGTGGACAAAGAGATGAAAGAGGTTTTAAGAAAAGGAAGTAGTTCAGAGAACAATGTACGTGTGCAACTAATGATTATTTATTTTTATCATGCATTCATTATTTTTATGAGAAAGCCCAATCAAGCCCATCAAATTATGGGATTAAAAAAAATTAAAAAAATGTACAATTACTGCAGTTTTTGTCTGCCTTTGTCATTGCAGAAATGTTGACTTGTCAGTAGGAAAAACACAGATGTTAACAGTAATTAACATAATAATTAATAAATAACATTGACTCTGCTCTATGCAAACGAGAGCTCATGACAATGTGACTGAGAGCAGCATGAACAATTTAGATGTTTGTTTGGCCCAGTGACCTATGATCCATGAATTTGATGTAACACAACATAGTCTTTTGTCAAACATATATGTTCTGCAGGACAGCCTGCAGTTCAAGCACACAGGGTAAGTAGCTCTGCCTGAGGCTAGTCTCACGTCCGGGCAGTGCTCCTCCTTGTTAACAATGCTTGACCGGAAACAGACACTTTTTTATTTTTCCAGAAGAATATCAGATTCTGTGTGTACAGCCATGAAGTTGCGCATCCACATTTCAGCAGTTTTTCCCCGATATTCCACGTTTTACAGCTGTTCCTGTTTTTATTATCAGATTGCACGATTTCGTCCGTGTTTTCCTCCATCATGGAAATGGAATTAGGCCACCATTCATTTTATTATTTTTACTTGTGCTTTTCCCACTATCACATGTCAGCATGTCATCTGTGAAAAAGGCCTGTTGTGTGTGATTTATTTATTTATTCAAACGCCTTTTTTAACCAGGAAGTCACTTGAGGTATATTACCAATGTAATACAGCCAACTTAAAGTCACATAAGAACACACACAGTGAGTCTATAATGTTCATATATAGCACAATAGTTTTATTTCTGAAACTGTGATGTGTTACAGAACAGGCTGCAGTGTGTATGTGGCAGCCTGTGTGGCCCCTCCTTGGGTTTAGTAATAATGGGGCCCTGGCAGGCAGTGGATGAGATTACTGGTGCCCATCTTTACAGACACCCTGAGGCACATCTGAGGTCATGATGAGGGCAGAGACAAACACACACATACAGTTGTGCACACAAATACACACGGAGACACACACAAAAGCAACCATGCAGACTTGCACTGTCTGCTGCTTTCCATTATGTTTTTTTTTTTTAACTCTATGTGGAGACTGGAAATATTTAGTGAGCGGATTGCTCCATCTAGTGGTTATTTGATGTCACTACATTTTAATGGATACAGCACTGTAAGTACAGCGAGCAACATGGTATCTGGTTTGACTGCTTTTCCATATACCAAGTAAAGTAAATAATGAATTATAAATTCCCACTACATATTGATATTTCTGGAATGGCATTGTCATAGGTGTAGGGAAAGTTAGCCAAGCTCCCTGGCAAAGTAGTGCAATATTATCAGATTTTAACATAAATAACTGAAAAATGCATTATGCAACATGTTTGATAAACATGTTCGGTAAGAAAAGAAATTGTTTCAAGACCCAGTGTAATAAAAGCCCAGGGTCACATTTTTGAACACTTTTTCTTTACTACTAAGTTGTAGTGTGAGGGGAAGAAGGGCGGAGTATTGTGAGCCTTTCGGCAGGAAAAGAAACTGGAGTTTCAGGTCTGTTCAGGTGAGCTAGTAGACCTGGTGGGTGGGTGCCTTCCTGCATGGGAGGATTTAGTTTGTGTGCAGTGTAATAGTGCAGTGGGAGTGCCCTCTGCTGTGTGTCAAGCTGTGTTTTGTGGCAGGAAGAAAGTGTCCGGGTAAGTCCCTGCGTAGTGTTTGTGCCTTTCGCGTTGTTGTTTTCACCATCTGCATCAGTATGTCTCATTCATTTGTTAGATCAGGTCTCATCAGCTCTGCTCACTCTCAACTGTTCTTTTACAGATGAATTTCTTCACGAGCGATGCTTAGATCTTTCTGTGGTCACAGGAATATTGTAAGGACAAAGTGACTTTGACTTTGACACTCATGCAGTTAGTATTAACAACTTAAAATGTCACACATGCAAAGTAAATAATGCTAGAGTAACCCTGTTAATTTAGGTTTGTCTGAAGTGGAAAGCACACAGCTACCCTGGAAGTGTGAGAATCAAAAGGTAGCATAGTTGTAATGCCTTTAGGATAGTGTGATGCATCCACCAGACATTCATTGTAGTATTCTCAAACAAATATTTACTACACTAGAGGGTCAGAGTGTGTCACCTTCCCCTCACTCATACTGCTCCATTTCAGAGTCCTGAGTTCCTGAAACTTCTTTCCATTGCTCTTGTAAACTGGATGGATCTCTCTTAAATGCATCTGTTAAAGTAGGCTACAATGAAACACACCAGCAAGTTGTGTGTTTAGGCGGCTGAAAGGGGAGAATGACTTCATGCCTCTGTGAAGACAACACACATGTACATACACATAAGCAGATGTATTTTATGTGGAAAGACTGGACGCTTATGAGCAACACGTGGCAGAGTGATTCTGATTCTGAGCTGTCAGAAAATCCCACCTGAGACAAAGAGAACTCGCTTTTCCATTTTTTCTCTGTTCACTCTCACATTGGATGAAACCATTCTTGTTGATGTGTATTTTTTTCTTCATGGGTTACTGGCGTTCATTGATATTCCACATTTGCTCCCTTAGTCTGTCTCCATATTCTTTTTAGTTGTGTGCATATGCTCCTTCCTATTGCTCATCGCTGTTGCTGCCCCTCCACTGCAGTCAGTCATTCCAGGGACATCAGCCGTGCCAGGTACCGCTGAGTCCTAATTTAAGCAGCCCCAATCCCTCGTAAAGCTAACGGCTATTATCGAGAAGTCGTATGGCGTGCGCCTGAAAACACAGCCCTGTCCTGCCAGCGTCACGCGCCTCATGCTTAATAGGAATCGACGTGGTGACATTTTGGCATCGCTGCGCTGAGGCAGGAGAAAGACATTATTCAAAAATGTGTTTTTCCACAGAAGAAACAGAAAAGGCAAAAGACTGCCTATGCGGCGCTGGCATTGGGAGGACTTTCTTTTCTTTTTTCTGGAAACAGTATTATAATCTCAAAATGTCATGTGGATGAACATTCCCGTCCACCACGGTTTAATACACTGCAATTATGCACAGCCCATTGAGATGTAGTTCCACTGTGTGCCTGTGTGTAAATGAATGTTCGCCTTTACCACAGTTGGATACACTGCAATTATACTCTTATGATTGTGTCATGTATGGTTGTGTGCATGTGGCTGTAACTCTATCTACTTCTGTCTGTCTGACTTTGCACTTTGTGGTTCCTACAAGCCAATATAATGTAGAGTGGCTGAAATACAAATTGATTTTACATCCAATCTGTCTTCACAGCTACCCCATACCAATACCCCAAAGCTGCAGCTCACCAATGGGGTGTGAAGTAAAAGAACATGGTTTTCCAGAAAAGAAGCAATTATGTGTTTTCTTTTAAATCCGAATGGTAGTACATCACTCTTCTTCAGTCTCTTCAGCCATGTTAAACTCTGACTCTGTCTTTCTAAACAGCAACCCAGCACAAATATTTGGAAGCCTCTGTCTGTGCTTTTTTTTCTACGACCTTTTTGTGGACACACAATAACATACAAAAGCAAGATAATGTACCCTTGAACATGCAGCAGTTTCTTTTACACACAGTGTATTCAATAACCTGTAGCCTTGGATGTTGCCATGGTGCAGGATTATTAAGAAGTAGACAGTGTGTGGTCAAAAAAAAAAAAAACTGGAGGCTGGCAGTTGCAGGATACGACATTTTTTCTCTTTGCCTGTTTTTGGTGTTACATTTTTCAAGCTGCAGCTTGTTGGTTATTCATCGTATTGGATTTGATCAAGTACCAATATTGGCATTGAATGTGTAGACCGATTTGAATGTCTGGACAGATGTGTGTGCATATTCTTTGATCAGATATGTCCTGATGTAGAAAAAATGTCAGTTTGGAACTATATTATTCAGGCAAGGTTCTTGTCTGGCTACTTGTGTTTAGATACGGTTTTACACTTGGAAACTTGGCTTCATTTGTTAAATGCAACCCCCCCCACGCAAAAAGGGTTGTTTTTGGCATCACTACTAGAACTCAGGTAGAATATTGCATTATCTCTAAGTGTGTGACTTAGTGTGACTTTTGGCAGATTAGGGAGGGTTAAGTGGTTTCTTACATCAGAGAGATTTGTGAAGACGAAAGCAGCAGCACATTGGACAATAAAACCTGATCCACTTCATTTTATAAAAAAAAAAACAAAGATAAGTGCAGAACCAAAGCCTCACAATGCTACAACAGACAGAATGGGTGACCTGAGCAGGTGTCACACGGGCTGCCAAATAGATCTTCCATCGTCCCGCCAAGGACCAGTGTAGATAAACTCATCAGATTGGAGCAGATCAGGAGATGATGAGGCTGGTGTATAGCTTTGGAGCAAACTGGTCCTTTGAGCTGTAACCAGAGCAGGTGTGACAGGGGTGGCTTTGGATGGGCGTCTGTCATGCGATGGAGAGGATCGGTGTCATTCATGGTGGTCCAGTAAAAACCCCAGCCAGTAGCTGGCCTACTTGCCAGTCGATTTGGGACAGTCCATGACAAAAAAAACCAACACCCCAATAGCACCTCAGGGAGGTTTCAGTGGTGCTGAATGGCAGAGTTGACCTCTGGCATGTCCTGCTGTAATACTCCCTGTCCAGGTCCAGATGGAGGCAGCATGAATGCAGAACCGTTCACCGGTGAACCCTGTGAACGTTTCAGAGCATGACATGTTTTTCTCCTTGTTTCTTTTCCTGATGAGGATCACGTTGTTTTTTGGCCAATTGCTCTGAATGGGGATGTTTCTGTAGTCCAGTCTACCTTTAGGAAGAAGGGGAAGAAGCAGAAGATTAAATAGTAAAGCTGATATAAACTTCTAAACTCAAGGCATACATTCAAATAGTTGATTTGGAAATGACAGGTCTTGCAGTGTTTTTCACTGTCATTCGTTCACCTCCTGACTCTGTTATTCCACTCACTAACTTTGTCAACATCCTGCTGAGAGTCAGATGGCTCCACTCGTGCCCCCTCCTCTTCCCCCCCTGACTGGACAGACAGGCCTGTTTTTGAAAAGAGAAGAAGAATAACAGTATTCTCTTCCTCCGTGTTTCCATTCTTCCACACATACATCCATCACCCTGAGCTATTTTCTCTTAAAATATGGATTCGACCTCAGGTTTCACGCTCAGAACAAGACTAAGCGGACACAGACGGTGTCTCCAGACGTCCATACGTACAGGTCATTGTTAGGGAGAGGTGCTTCAGGTTGTGTCTCAGCTGGGTTTTCATAGAAAATGCCCCTGCAATAGTGAAAGTTCCCACTAGATGGTGGCAGAACCATTTGAAGATGTCAGACATCACAGGGGTAGAGGGAGGAACACCTCTTTGCAATTAAGCGTATCCCATCTCTTGTCCACATGGCAAAGTGTCCCTTTACCCATGACCATCTGATATTGTGTGATCTGAACAGACACGGTTAGAGCATTCTGACAGTGGGGAATGTTTCTTTAAGTCTGTCTGTTATGATCCTTTTGGGCCTTTTAAAAAGTCCCAGGTGTTCCCAGCACTGCGACATGCTTCCTGGCGCTCGAAAGCTCCTCAAATGGAAAGATAGATCCTTCCTCAGATTGGGGAATATGTGGTCATTCCCCTTCGGATGCAACAAAAGGCAAACGACTGATATTACAGCACGGCATACCTTAAGAGTATTCATGTCCTTTGTCTTTCCTTAAGTCTGTCATTCCAATCACAAAGTCTTATGACAAAACCGTGCTGTAGCACTGTGAAACACTGAACTGATTTAGCATGGGTCAGTTCTCTTGGCACGAGCTCAGTGGCTGTTAGGTTCAGTCCCCTGTTCAAACCGGCCTGCTGGAGAGATTTTGTGGTCACTGCTCGAGGCGCCGCTGTCCTTCCCTGCTGGTGCTTTTAACCTATTTTATTGAAGAATGCAAAGGGTTGAACAGCACTGAACTCCGATTTCACCAGGTTTTTCGTTTGCACTTTATGCTCTTGCAAAGCTGATGCAAACGACTCACAAATCTGGCCTACAAATTGGTGCTGGCGTGACATAGTAGCAGGGTTTAGAATTCGTCTCCCAGATCTCCTCTCGTTGGAAAATCTATCCTTTCTTAAGTGCCGTTTGATGAATGCACCATATTTCGTACATCTCAATCCAGAAGAAAAATATTCTTTTTCTGATATGAGCTCAATGGCTTGCTTACCTGCTCAGTCAGGCTGCTTCTAGACTGTATTTTGTAGATGCTTTTTCCACAAGGCTCCACCTGGGGTCTGCTGGGCCCTGAGGTGAGTTCACATCACAGTATGTCAGACAGGCGTGGTAGCATTTTGCTACGTGGGCTGCCGTTTTGGCAGGTTTGAGCCTCGACCTCTGCGTTTGTTTGTACACGCATGCAGGGCAAAACGCCAGGAAATAGTCACTCCTGTGCAGCTGTCACTGCGGGGGCCGAGTGAGAGATTCTTTACAGAAAACTCATTTGTAATGAATTTCCGGTTCACTTTTCGGCCCGCCAACACGGACGTGAAGTCACAGCATTTCAGACTTCAAGCATGTATAGCTGACACCGCCTAACCATTGACGGGGGTCCAGATGAGTTGGAATGGCGCAGGTGTCTTTGCTGTCCCTGTCTCCAGCCAAGTGGTTCTGAGTCAGCCGTAGCACACTGTGACTTAGTGTCCACTCAGACCCTGCTTTTACAAGACTTATCAACATGGGAGACACATGATGTAGGTTATCTCAGTGCTGGTGTTTTTTTTGAGTATTTTCTTCCACTTAAGTAGCGACTAACAGGCCCTCAGGCTCTACAGTTTAGGTAAGTGAGTTTGACTGGGTCACAGGACATGGGAGCTGACATAAAATAGATCATTAATCTGCATGCTGTAAAGAACCGAAGCCTCAAACCTGAGTGTTTTCAATTCCATTCATTCCTTTCCATTGTGAGACGAAGCATTTCTGCTGGTGGCAGGACTTAGCAGGACACTGGGACCTGTTGAGGTTTCTTGTGGCCTTTTGAAAGAAACTCTGATAAATGTAGTATACATTGGAAAGAGTTGGGGACCTGTTAAAGGTTTAAGAGCCCAGAAGGGTGGATGGCCTGGGGCCGAGGACATCCACTGAGACCCTTCAACAACTCATAAGCAGATTTATAACTGTCCACCCTGCAGTGACAGCACATGCTAGGACTGTATGTACGACCAGTGTACGGTCTCTTCGAAGGATCAAACAAACACAAAGGACACATTCATAGCTGAAGATGCAACAAGTTCCCATTTATGTTTCAAGCCACATGACAGCAGGTTTAAACCTCTTGGGGCAGGTATTAATCCAGTCTTAAACTGCAAGTTGAAATGCAAGTCTTTCATTAAATTGACAATACATTTTGCTTTCAGAGCTGTTAACATTGTTTTTTACATAAGATCAAGTCCTTTCAGTGTCTAACAAGTTTATTTTCAAATGTTAAAGCCAGGTGCCTGTGGAAGGTCTGCCTGATTATTTTTCCTTGTTCAGGGGATTTACCAATATTAAAACTTGACTGAAAATTTCAAGTGAAGTGAAGCCTATAGGGAGTCAAAAGCGCCTCAGTCCAATGAGCTTTAAAGTCTAAGTCTTGGGGGGGGGGGGGGGGGGGGGGGGGGTTCAAAGAACCACAGACTTTTTATTTGTGGACTACATCCCCTGTCTTCCTGTTGTGCTTTATCTGGCTTTCCAGTTGAGCGCCATTATTTACGAAGCAATGCATTTCCACGCCTGTTTGATTTTAGCCTTTGTGGATAATGTTTCCCTTGATTTTGCTGGATGCTGTATAAAGTGTGTGTGTGTGTGCGTGCATGCGTGCGTGTGCATGAACATGCACATGTGTTGCATTTGTGTCTGTAAGTGAGTGTGTATGTAGGCTATGGGTACCAAGCGAGGTGGTGTTGGCTCACGTACAAAGCAGAATGTTCGGCAGCTTACGAAAAAAGTGTTTGGTTGTAAACACACAGAGTCAACTTTGAACATCAACACACTATCAACACACACACACACACACACAGTGACTCATTCACTGTCGATCATTGGCTCACCTAAACACTAATACATATATCTGATATATTTGCTAGTATGATAGGTATTCATATCTATGGTTGTGGGTAGCGACGAGATCCCACAACACACACACACACACTCAACAACAAAACAGTAGCTGACTGACACACACGTGCATGCGGCCATTCTGCCATTTGACAAGCAGGCTCTAAAATCTTGTTCTCTTGCAGGGCTCCATGGCATAAAGCCTGTCCTCATATTCAGCTGGTCCCTGGGGAGAGCTGCCGAGCTCACTACTCTGACGCCCCGCTGCCATTTTCCACAGCCTGAGGGGAACCAGGAAGCAGCCGGCCGGAGTCATGCCTGCCCTGGCCACCGGAGCCGGCCACGAGCCAGGTACAGACCCTTCGGCCAGGAACACAATCTGTAACACAAAACCAGTAAAATACACTTATAAAATGTGGGTCTTCCAGCAAAAGTACAAAAGCATTTTGCTACTTTGATTTTATGTCCTCCTTCAACACACACAAACAGAATGAAATGAATGCAAGCACTGAGTGTGATCTCTTTGTTAAAAAATATATATATCTTTATTTACATGTCAGAGGAGTCTGGTCGTGTGCCCACAACTTAAAGACGTACAGACATTTAATTTCAGATTAGAATAGTTACTCTTGTCTAAGACTGCTTTTTCTCACCTGGAGTGGACCTTCTAAAACTGTGGTTGGAAAATACACCATAAGTCCATTTTCACTCCATTTTGTGCCCAGCCAAATGAAAAACACACCACTGCAAATACAGTATGCATATTGTACAAATTTACAGTTTAACAACACAGAGCATAATGTAAAGTATGTGTACCGCACTACATCTCTCTCGTCATCTCTGCTCTGTTCTGAGGCGTGTGTGTGTATGTGTGAGAGACTGTGTGACTGCGTGATGTCAGCGCGAGGAACACGTCAAGCTTGTCAACGCCGAGACAGCTGCCAGAAATCACCACCTCTTCCCTCAGGAACACTATCCTCCCCTCAGTGTGGCTTAATGGCCGGCTACATCATTACACACACAAATGCACACACACGCAGAGGAGCAAGATAGCAAAAGGACAAAAGGAGGACGGACATTAAGTCCCGCTCTGATGGATAAAGAGTGTGTGCCTTTCTGGGTCCAGACTTTTAACAGAGTTACCGTAGCCCCCGTCGTCCTGGAAATTTGTGCAGACAAAGTAGAAAGCCAGACCGTCAATTACGATTAGAGTCATTTTGGGCAATTACCGGCAAGGGCTCAGGTTTCCAAATAAAACACGTAAAGACTCCTCCGGCCCATCTCCGCTGCTTCCCCCTTGATGGTCCTGTGAAGTTGTGTGTGCAGGTGAAACACGATGAACATTATGGATGAACTTTAGGTCACTGATCTCCAGGCCTGGTGAAGTCACAAATGCTTGTGGCTGGCCTGGCATCGAGACTACCCGGCATCGTACCAAAGTTTACACAGAATACTGGTAGTATTACTCTTGGTATCATAATAATGCTGTTGATTTAAGGGATAAAGCTCCGTTAGGATGATGGAAAATCTGTCATATTTATGGTGCGCTGCTAGAGACAAACCTTTCAGCTCCATCTGTTCTTGGTCAGATCATTTGGCGCTTGAGACTACAGCTTTAAACAGTCTAATAAAGGCTGCAACATGCTGAAAATGTATAAAGAAATGATAGCTGACTTAAAAGTAAAATTCATTGTTGAATATCCTCTCCTCCCCTACTAATACTCACTTATTAAATTATTCCAATTATACTTGTTACTACTAAGTTATACAGCTATTTAATACTGTTTGAATTAATAGGATTAATATATTGAATTTTCTTTATTGTAATTTTGTGTTGTAATGCTGACTGCTGACACTTAAAGAAGTGATGGAGACATGTTTGATTACACTAAGTCATCAAGCCTTGATTGTTAGCCATCTTGATCAGTTTCCTTTCAAAAGGAAACACAAACAATACATAAATAAACAACAACACATAATTAGAGAGGGGGATTCAACACCACGTTAACTTGTAATTCTGTATAGGGGGTAATAGGGTTTTTCTAACCAGTAAGGAGAACCAGGTTCCAAAATCATTCCCAGGATCAGACTCAAAATAAGAAAAAAAAGAAAAAAAAAACCCTGAGAAAATGTGGCTGAAGTGAGGGCGTCAAAATGTTGGTCGTGTCTGATTTAAACGCAAATTTGTGATGTCTAAAGGCAATTCCTGACTTGATCCCAAATCCCTCCGGGACCATAATTTATAACACTTATCTATTCTATTTGCTATTCTTTACATACCAAGAATGTCTAAAAGTTCAAGTAGTCAATTTTCTGTTGGAAAAACCCAGGCTAATGAATCTTCCACTTTAGCTCTATACCCAGCAAAGGACACTGGGTAAAATGAAAGTAAAAACAGAACACAATCATTTGCAAACAACTGCTTTACCAAGTGTTGCCCATGTAGTAATCTCCTTTATCCAATCATGTGTTCACAAAGTGGTGAACCTCGCTCCATCCCCGCTGTGAACAGCTGAGCCTTTCCAGAATGCTTCTTTCATACCCAATCATGATACTATCACCTGCTGCCAATCAACCTGTTTACCTGTGGAATGATCCAAACAGGTGTTTTTGGAGCGTTCCACAACTTTCTCAGTCTTTTGTTGCTCCTGTCACAACTTGTTTGAATAAGCATCCATTTACAAAAAACATATTGTCCTTGTACTGTTTTCAAAGAGCATATGTCAAATATGATCAGCAAATTTTGACATTCTGTTTCATTTATGTTTTTTGCATAGCGTCCCAACTTTTTTGGAATCTGGCCTGTATATTCATTATTACTAATGTTGAGTTAATGACTTCAGTTCAACTGCGGGACAATGCCACGTTATTAAGATTACAGCACCCTCTTGCCTACAAAAAATAGTGCCCTGTTAAAAGGTGTTAAAATTGTTGTAAACTAAAAATCTCAGACATACAGTATTACATAAAAAGTGTCACACTTGTTATGTCACTCAGTAGTGATTCAGCCAATAATGGTCCTCATGTGTAGTATAGGTCTGGTCTGGGAGCATGAAATATCTGGCACAGTTTGTTGTAATATTTTTATTTACAGCAGAGGATTTGAGCTTGAAGTGGCTGACGTGTCATTTCAGTTCAGAGGACGTCCACATCAGCTACAGCAGCACTCTCTGCGTAGATCTTGATATTTGGCATGAAGGTAGCATCGCCTCAGCAGACGAGCATAAATCCACAGAGACAAACAATACCTCCTCCACATGTGGTGGCTGGCAATAATTACCGAGACATTACAGTATCTTGCCAGTACCTTAGCTTCTTTTCTTTAGCAGTTCTGCCATCTGCAGACACCTCAACACCAGCCTCACCACACATACATACACACACACACACACTCAGAGAAGGTGGAGTGTGCTTGGGCTTTTAACATAATGGGAAAAAAATATTATCATTAAAATAACTATTCTTTAGTAGTGGCTCTCCTATTTCATCACCACTTTTGGGCAGGAGACTGGGTAAGTGTAGATCTTATTAAAATGCTCATTGGAGTGTTTGGAGAGCAAACACATGGGCAGACAAATGGAGGGCACATGTAAGATCATACCATCTCCCTCTTTCTCCAGCTCGGTCTCAGCCCAAATAAACAACAGGGCTCTGTGTGAATTAGATTCCAATAAATAAAACCAAAAAGTGAGAAAATGAACAATAAAAAGTTGGAGAACTGGCCTTAAAATATGACCATGGGGAATGCTGGAGAGGCTGTAGTGGTGATTGGGTTACTGAGGACTCATTTCACTGTGTGACTTTTAGGTTTTTCATAAATGCTTTAGAAGCAGATTAATGACAGGGCTTTAGTTGATGATGCTGGCCCTGCTCTTGGTGTCTGAAACATTTTGTCTGAGTGTATCCAGTCCCAACTCTCCATCCATCAACATCAGTAAAACCCGTCCCGAGCTTTAGAACGCTGTTATTTGACGTTTTGTTGGCTGCTATTCTTGAGATCTAATACACAAACACACATTAATTCACATTCAAACAAGGCGGCTAATAAGAGCCACAAATTTAGTTTTTAATTGTGCAAACACTTGACAGGGCTGATAATGGGGAGCCTGCTCCACAGAGTTGTTCACGCAATAAGTCAAAACTCTGCTCAGATTAACCTAAGCACTCTGTAACCCCCCCTCCATCCCCTCTAACAAAGCTTTGCAGCTGCTCCTCTTTCTCTCCTCCAGATAGCTGCTGTTTAGTCATTTCTCCTCCTGTTCAGCTATGATGGAGTTTTGTTGTGGGCTCAGTCGGGGACAGATAACTGTTACGCCTCCGCTCAGTTTGGCTCAGTTCATCTCAGTTTATTTCAGCTCCCACTCAGGGATCTGCAGACAGACAAACCCAGCCCACTCCTCTGTCTGCTACGCACCATTTATCTCCCTGCCTGCTGAACTCTGTTAGGTGCAAGGTTAAGTTTTGAGGGCTTTTTTTGTTATCTTTTTTTTTAAAAAAAAACACTGTGTGGGTGACTGTGTTTTGCTGCATTTGTATTGTAGCCTACCAAAAGTCTCTACCTAGCCCTACAGCATCACAGCATGTGCAGTCAACCACAAGGACAAACCTCCATGTTAAAGAGCCTCATAAACATGTACAGAGAGATGATCTCACCAGCCTAGAAAAAAAAAAATCTTACATTCTAATTAGATTTTGTACCACACAGTACCACGCACAGACCATTTCTCTGTATGCAGTGATGTGTTAACTAGCCCCATCACTCGATAAGGGTTGTACAGTAATGGCAGCTCACTGTCTGCAGATGGGGAGCTTTCTCAGTACTCCAAACGTCTCTGCTCTCCCATCAGAGACCCTCAAACTTACAACATCTGGTTTATGCCATTCAGAGGTCACCGAGCCTCCTGGAGTAAGAGTGGGTGTTTGCTCCTCGTAGCCCCATTTCCTCCCTGCTTCTGCAGTTTTCTGGTAGCATGGTTCATCTGTGGGGGAGAGGTAGAATGGGGTGATATTGGAGATTTAGAGCTGGAGACATCAGAGTGAACAGCAAGACCTAAATCTCTCTTGCATAGTAGTGGATGACACTGCTGTCTGTAGTTTGCCATGTTTGAGATGAGTCCATATGTAAGATTAGCTTCCCTTGCTGCTGCATTAGGGCTGTCACCTTTTCCAAAAATCATGCTAGAACAAATTTAAACTAATATTAATTCGTCTGAATTAATTAGAACACAACCCCACCCCCCAGCGATGTCCATCTCTTTGTGCTCAGAGGGAGGGTCTTACCCAGTGTAGTCTATACATTTTCCTGTGTGCTATCATACAACTGGTCTATGTGTCTCAAAATTATGGCGCAACTTGCAATTTTATAAATCATGACTCCAGCTCTGTCATTGTGCTGAAAACCTCCTGAAGCAATGCCAATGGGCTGCACATCCTTGCATGTAAATTTTGCTATCTTATCTGTGAAGGCCTTTATCTGAACCTCTGGCGTGGGTCCTGAGGATGAGTCTTGTCAAAAACTAGGCAGTCAGATGAGGTTACGCACTGAGCTCCACACATCTCTGGGGCCTCCGCTGCCTCACTTAGGTGGATTCATATTTGAAGCATTGCAGTCCAACACAAGCTCATTGGTTTTGCTGATATTGAGCTTCAGGTGATTGTCGCACCATGTCATGAAGATCTCTATCAATCCTCTGTTCTCGTCTGTAAAAATAGCCTCTAAGAGAAAATGTCATGTTTCTCACTGGAAATTATTCACTGGAGTCATACATGTCATACATTTGCCACAAAAATACACTGAATAAATTCAAAGTCTCCACTGCCTATGAGTCTGGACGGACATGGTTTCACTGCTACTTGACTGGTTAGTAATTTTAGTTTAAACTAACATCTATATTGGTGCCAGCCTCAAAAATGCAGAAACTGTCAGACTACAATTTCTAGTTATGACTACATTCATGTTAATCAACTAGACTCTCAAGAACCTATATAAAATGTAGCTTATTAATTGAAATTGATTGATTTCAGTTGGGTTTCACTGACTGTAGTACTGCCGAGTCAACTGCTTGCTGACAGGCCTCTCGTGTAACATAATCGTCACTGCAGGGTGCCACTTAAACAACACGCCTGGGACCAGCCCAAATCCTTGCACACCCACTCTGGAACAGGCACTTCTAAGGACTCCGATGCCCTTTTATTAACCTTATTAAAGTTAACTGTGTTATTCCAAGCCGTACCTGCGTGTTCTATCAAGGTTTACGGCCCCCGCACAGCATTTAAAGATAAGGGTGGTTCAGCCATGCACAGCTGCAGAGGAGGTGGGCGACACTCGCATGAAAGACTGCACATGGAAATCTTTCAATGGGACAACGCTTTTACCAGATACACTAATAACTTACTGGCTCCATGTGTGCATGTTTGTGCGGGAGCGATAGATGAGCGATTCCAGCCATCTTATTCTCTCCAATCTTGAACACCCCCTGTTGGAGAAGGCGATGGCTCTGTAATGATACCGAGTAATGAGATGCAGATATTCCGATGGTGAAGCACTTTGTGACTTCACTGCGTTATTACTTACACATACACATATTTCTCTGTAGGACACATACATACATAGAAACACAAAGCTCTGAATAATATGAGCGATATGATAAGAATACGGCCATATTGGGGTTTTTTTTCTGTCAAGGTTAACAGTAAATTTTTCCATCCTGATGTCAAGAATCCAGAGCATCTGGCCTTGGCCAGATTCAACTCGTGGGAGACTTTGGGGAGGGTTGGGGGAGGACTTTGCCTGTGTCGTGGGGGCGGTGTTCCTCTGGGAGCTTCCAACCATTTGTCGTGGTCCCTGGCCAGTTGCCAGCTCTGTGCCGCAGTGATACAGTACCGAAACACAAGGATTTGTTGCCACTGGAAGAGCTCCCTGTTTCCAGTTACATCAGAACTAAAATTTCCACATCACTTTAGCAAAAAAATGCAGTCAAAGGAAGCAGATGTAAAAGAAAGAAATCAAGTGACTTCGACTTAGAGTGAGAAATGATGGCTTTTATTTGTTTGAATACGAAGAATTCTTTTACTTTTTGTTGAGGTAGGATGACATCCTTCACTGTTTCCTTCCAAAGCACACAGGGTACTAAATCGGTCATTGGCGGGCAGGATATGCTCACTTGCATTAGAAAGAACCCGAAAACAGCTTTACAGACCATGTGCTCTGTTTGACAACCAGGCAATGGGATGTTGAGTAATAGCCTGCGACTTTGAGACTGAGACAGCAAAAGATTTAGAGTCTGAATTTAAAGCACAAATTTTCATAAGTGCTGCAATTAATGTGTGATCAAAATGAAGCCTTTCAGGTGGTATTGGCATGAGTGCCTCTGATATCCCCGGAGGACTTGCTAGAAATAAGTACCTGGCCACGGCTTTGGACAGAACATGCAGGCCTGTGCCAGAAAGTCTGCTGCTCTTCCACTGCCACAATAAGCCGAGGTGGCAGGTCATTTGAATCTGGCCAAGTTGTTGTGGCCTCTGTGTTTTGTCTACTACGTTAAAGCGAATCTAAGCTTAGACGGCCTTTCGTTGGCCTTTCAGCTTCATCTGGGGAAAGACAAGTCCTGGATGGCAAGTCCCAAACACAGACTTCGCACAGACTTCAGGACCTTCCATCCCAGAATCCAAAAACACTAGACTGGCACTCTCCTACATTCTCCATCCTCCACATCTCATATATCTGTCTTCTATGATACCATCTCTGTCGTCATCTTTTTGTCTGCCCAGATATTGCCAACCTTTCGGCTTTTCTCAACGTTTACTTTTTCTCCCTCTCTTTTTCCTTACATTATACATCATATAAGTTTGGGAAGCTGAGCTGGAGGGAAGTTTAACTACTCAGACCTGGACAAGAGACCAAGTTCCCTATAAGTTACTGCACTTTAGCCCTGTTGCAGGTGCTTCCACTCAAGCCTCACTTGTCTGCGATGTGATTGTTAAAGCTGTTGTAGCTGAAAACACGACTGGCTCTTCAGGTTGCTGACAGATCCTACAGACTATATGCATTCAATTATCTTGATTAGACTTGTACTTTTGTCCTGAGCTCTGTTTTCAATGTGCTGACAGCGCTTTGAACTGTACAGTAAAGGTGTGACGAAGCAAGGAGCAGAGGACAAGTGAGGCACTTACAATGTGATATTCAATGATACGTTGAAAATCCGATGAAATAAATTAAATCCTTTCTGAAAAGCTTGGCCTATTCTGGCTATGACATGCAACTTTGATAAGCTCCCGCAACCTGGATTATTTTTGCTCCACCTGAAATGAGGCATGATCTCAGTAAGGGCCACAGATTCTTTGTAGGCCCTGAAATGACATGCATCCAGAGTTCAGCCTGCGGTAGTGAAACAGTCGATATATGATCGGAGTGACGGTTGATTGCACCTGGACCGGCCCACTGTACTTGCTGAAGTCATTTTTCCATGCCGTGAAGCCCTAACTAACATCTTGCAAAAGCCACTTCTTTTTTTTCTTCCAAACGATGGAGTTATTCAGAGACCATGACACTGAAATATCATTGAAGATGATACTGGAGGGCTCAGTCCCGTGACCTTTTTTAATGTGGAGAAGTGGTTTGGTTTTTGGAACTGGTAATGGGAGGCTTGTGGGCTTGAATGGAGCGCAGACTCCTGCTGTTATGTTCATGATTGAGCCTTATATTTTATACCTCTCTCCACGCTCTTCCACGGTCTACCACTGTTATATATCCCAAGTAGAACGCTACAGGACTCATTGTAAGTTATGTTTAAAGACTGCAGCGTCTGCTCAGCTAATACATCTTGTAATACTATATAATTTTATGTCTGGTAGGTGATGCCGCACCAGTCAAATGGTCACTTAAACTTGCCAACCAATGCACCCAATGATGTTCCATGCTCCTTAGTAAAAAGGAAGGTTTTAAAGGGGTCAGGGACTGGTCCTCTGGACTGAACAGAAGCTGCCTCGGGCAGTGGGCTGATGTCATATTCTGTCCTGCTTTGTGTTGGCCGTGAACAAGGGGCCCTAAACACTTCTCCTGTTGTTTGGCACCTGACTCAGGTTAAATCTGTCTTCCCACCCACTGTCTGTCTAGAATTTCTCCCTTTGGACAAAAACTTGTTTACATTAGTGCAGGAATCATCATCACAGCAGTTGTTATTTCTTGCTGTTGCAGACAGCCATTCTTCCCGGTCATTTCTTGGTGCTCTTTCTCATCTTTGTCCTTAGTGTCATCATTCTTCTTCTGTCTGCACACATGCTTTAATCAGATGTTATTTATGTCAGTCTGTATCTCAGATGTTGTGTTTCTTCACTTTATCTTGCTCCAGTTCATTTTCCTCTTTGCTCTCTGTCTCTTTCTTCCTCTGCTATGCTTCAAGCAGCCGTTCCTCCTCCCTTGGATGGAGAATAAGGAGGTAAATCAAGCCTTGAGTGGATTAGGCTACAGAGTCTGCAGCTGCTTCTTTTGCTGCCACCTCTGTCTGCCACTATTTTTCTGTACAGATGGGCCTCTAGCATGTTCATGTTTGAAATAGTGACCTGCTAAGAAAGCCCCCACATGTTGTCACAATTCATCCCCCACCCCCCAGTGGTCTGGTGAGCCTATTCCTGAAAGATATATGAGGGAGGTCAATAACTCATTCAGCACCTGGGAGAAAGTGCAGGAGGGAGGAAATTGAGTCGAAACCCAACATTCATTTCCTGTATTCGAACAAGTTCATTTTCACCAGACAGAGGGTTTGTCTTTCTGTGTGTAGTTCAGTTACAAGATCCCTTAGTATCTGTGCTGCCTTGTCCACCACATGAGTTATCAACACACTGATGACTTGTCTCACAGCAGCACATGTATGTAAACACTGCCCAAGTTACAATGTCATGGTAACCCTTACCACATTTTACAACCATGCAAACTCTGTGTTGTCAGATTAGTCCCTGTAATTTCCTCATCTCGCACTGCCCTAGAAAACCCCTGAGGTCTTTGACCTATGTGACTAGTAATTTGACGAGTATCATGTTTAATGCATTTCATTGTCTGGGATTTTTTTTGTGTGTTTTACATAAAAGGGATCTGTGAAAAACACTGTTATTTTCTTTAACCGCTGTGGAGGTGTGGGCGTGAGAGGGGAAGCGCTGCTTGGCAGTTAAAGTGGTCACTTCCTCCGTACGGGAAGCTTCGGAGGCCCTGGCCTCTCCGCTTTCTCTGAAGACTGTTTCGGCCATGCTGCACAACATTATGCTGGTACTCTGGACCTCTGGGCTGGTCCAAAACTAGCCACAACAGAACCCAGTGGTCTACTACAACACACTGCCAGGTTCACTACACACAGCCGCCACACGAGAGGGTCCAGAATAGTCTGGCCAAAACAAATCAAATGAAGCCAGACCAGCCCTGCAAGAAACAAGTCAGTCCACCCTTTAGTGGTGATGGTTTGGCTCAGTCTTTTTTCCTTTATTCTTCTTCCCCCCTCTCTCATTTTGTCTCTCACTGTCTGTGCTGGACACAGTTTCTGATGTTACAGATCTATACATGTGTCCGTGCATCTGGACCTGGCTTTCTTTCTCTCTCTCTCCACTTTTTATAGTGTCCACACACAGTGATTTTACCACCGCTGTGGTTGTTTCTTGGCTCATTTCCTCTCTCTCTCTTTCTGCCTCCATTTCTGCTCCACTCTCGTCCACCCATACATTCTCATATTTAATTTCAGCTTTGCAGAGTCCTTGTTTAGCTCTTGGCTTCTGTGCATCTCTTTCTGTTGTTGTTTGAAACTGGGCTTTCTCTGGTTCAGAGGGTTCAACCTGACATAGTGACCCCAGAAGGCGAGCGCAGTGGCAGCTTGCGTTTTATCGTTTTTCCCCATTACTGTATTATTTCTGATCAGCTAATGGAGCTAATGTGTTTACCATAATGTGTCATTGGCACACACCACACAACTTGGAGAGGGAGGAATTGTTGTCAGAAGGAATAAAGAGTTGAATCACTGAGAGTGTAGACAGGAGGGGAGACTTCGCACCTGGGGAAAATAATGCTTTGGGACTCTCACTCTCTCCTTCCCTCCCTCGTTCCCTTCATGTCCTCCTACCAGTATCTCAGCAATGTCAATAGTAATGACAATACCCTATATCTCCCACCCCCCCACCACCAGTCTCAACGCCCTTCCTACACCTCCTCACCTCATCCCATGTCTCTTTAAATCTTTTTTTTAATATATTATGTGAGATGTTCTATTGGGAGTTCCAAGTTGTAAAAGATTGAGCGGGCCAGCTGCCCTCAGACAGGTTTGTGTTAGCTAGAAAGTTTTTGGTGATGAGGACCACAGAACCAGGCATTGGAGGATCACATACCAAGGACAGTCACACACCAAGCTTGAGTCAAAGCAGGGGGGTCGCTGTAATGACTGGTGCACATGTGTTGTGTGTAAAACCTCTTGTTCAGCGGCTTTTTCTCTGCTTTTTCGTACTTCTTTCTTGACCACAGAACTTTTGTAGCAGTGAGGTATGAGGCGCTAACACTACACAGAATGAATGTGAGCTGAAGAGCGGTGCAGGATATCATCTTGATACATCCTGTGCGTCTGCTCAACGAACTCGGAGACTCAAACCCCAAATCGCCTCCAAATGGAAAGCAGAGGGTTGAGAGTGGCAGATGACACTCCATCTATCTGACTGCCCAGCAGCAGCAGCAAGTTAGTCAGCCGTGGCTCTCGCTCCAAATGGTCTGAGCTGCCAGCACACACTTGCTCTAACCCAGTCCGAGAGCCCGCCAGTTCAGTCAGTCAGTCATTCATCCAGCCAACGACGTCAACTATTGTTTTCAATCAATCATTTTCAGCTACGAATTACACCAGTTGCGTCTGTGGTGCTTTTTTCTTCCTCCTTCCTCTCTTTCGCTCTGTCCTCTGATGAAAGACACTCTCAGAGAGGTAGCCAAGCCACTCAAGTTTGTTTTGACGTTTCAATGGCTCCATTGTGAATGTGTTTAGAGTTTCCTCACATGATCACGTGTTACTTCAAAGGGTTTTCAAGCACTGTGTGGTTGTGTTCAAGTTTGAAGCTGGGGGGGCTTTTCTGGTGCATTTGTATAAAGGGAGCTTTGAGGCATAATACCCGGCTTGACTGCACTCTGTCTGGGCCTGACCTTCAGTATATCTCCTGGTTAAGTGGATCACAGCCACGCTGAAGACCAGAACAACAAACAGGTATCTGCTACTACTCACAATCAGTTGTGCTCAAAGACTCTGTTGTGTTTGGAAGGAACCCTGCTCACTCGATGGTTTTCTGCTCTCTCCTCCCCTCTGCTTAATCTTGAAACCATCAGCTCCCCAGCCTGGTTCCCTGTAAATTGAATTTGAAATATTCATTCTTTTTATAAGCCGGGTTAGTAAACCCCGAAAGGCCTTATGATTTCAGCATGTGTTGCTCTGAAGGGATTCACATTTAGCTATGGGACTGCTGATCCATGCAACCTGGTTCTCTCACTGTCACCAACAAACTTTCATGCTGTGGTGATGTGTACAGGCCTCATAGGCCTGGATGATTCTAAAGGCTCATGACATCGGTTGGTGTACAGCCAAGCCTGTTCACTTCACTTACCTCAAATCCAGTTCTTTTAAGTGCAAGAGGTTATTTCAGAACAGTGCAATTCCATTTTAAGCTTTCAATATAAAAAATATTGACATAACCAGCACAACAGCCGCACAGAATTTGTCCAGAGTACTTCTTCCAAAACTTCTGTTTAGCAAACACACGTGCACTTTACTCCAGGAATTGATTGTTTGCAGGCAAGAAAGATGTGTGGATGGAAATCCTCCTGAGGCATGTGTGCCATCTGTTTAGTTGAAAATAAAGAACGTTAATATTGACCGTTTCAACTGATCCAAACGTGGAATTTCTAGCTGCCTGGCATAAGGTTTCTGGAGTTGTTTCTGATTGGGGACAGCAGTGTTCCTCAAACAACAGGAAAGGCCAGGACAATAGTGGGAAGTAAAGGCTGGAGGGGAAATGCTTTATTGCTTCTACATTCCCTTTTCCTTCCACTGATAAGCAGAAGAGTAGCATTAGAGTGCTTGTTTTTTCTGTAGCTTGTAGTACCTTCAAGTTTATGTATGTTTATTTTTGTGTATTACTTAGATGGGTGCATCTAAGGAAGAGACAAAGAAACGGAGAGCATCCATAGATGAGAAAGCACTTCTGTTATTTTGTGTTATTATTAAACTGCCGGTGTTTTTTTGTGTCACTGTTCGTGCATGCCCTTATACCTCCCACTGCTATACTGACCCTCTGTTTCCTCTTCCCTGTCTGCAGGCCTGTATGAGCTGCTGGCCGCTCTGCCCTCCCATCTGCAGCCCCATGTCAGCCGCCCAGAGGACAACACCTTCCTCCAGGACATGTTCGGAGAGAGAAGCCTCCACTCGCTGATCAAGGTAAAACAAAAAAAAATGCACCTCTTTCTTTTCTAGTTATGAGTTGAAGTTTTTCATAGTGGTTCAGTTAATGTATATGTGATTTTAATGCCCATGTTGCTGTTGCCAGGGCACTGCAGTTGTCAAATAGCAAATTCATATCCATCACAGTTGAGGTACTTCAGTTCTTCATAAATGCTCACTATCAAACCAATGTTTATTTTCAGCACAGTAGAAAATCGTGTCCTTGCAAAGCATGTGCTCTTTAACCAGCATATAGCTATACTCACATCATGGAATTTAAAGAAAGAGTTCTATAATCATGAATAATTAGCTTTAACTGGCAACCTCACCACAGTATCATCTGTATTGCTTTTTTAAAATCTCAATAATTTAAAAAAGATGTAAAAATATGAAATAGTAGTAGATGTTATCCCAACCCCAGGCTTCTTTTAACACTTTATCTGGCATCTACCTTAAATCTGCATTAGCCACCAGCACAGTCACATCCTTCCTCTCGTGGGACGGGACAGAATCTGAACCCTCTCTCCCACAGCCCACGCCCCTGAGCCGACCTCTCCAATTCACATAAAAACACACATTTCTACCTTTGCTCAACACTGCTTTATCCAGACTGCCTGCTTCCAGTCTCATTCATTCAATGCTAAGTTTATTGTCATTCCAGCACTCTACCCACCCAGATCTTCTAACTCCCCCTCTGCCAGCGTGAATGGACCTGTGGTCCGGTTACTGCCTGTTAAACTAGCTAGCTGCAGAATTTGGGGAGAAGATGAGCACATTTGATATCTTTATATGCTAGCAGACAGAGATACTGTAGATAATGAATGCAACACATTTTGTCTGTCTTCCCCAGTCTCATCTTCACTTGGGATTCTCTGCCATCTGCAGACAGTCTCCTTCTTCATCTCCTGCTATTGGAAAGGGAACAGGGAGGTTTTTGTCACATGGTGTTTTTGTACTGTAAATCAGCTTGTCAGTCACTTTTCAGCCAGTAATTATGTATAATAACTGCTTCAGCTCTTTCTGTAGTCCATTGATGTAACTGGGGTTTTTTTTGTCAATTTACTAAGAAAACTTATCTAATTGTTAGAGCTACATTTGACTATAACCTTTGTACTGTATATGGTCTCCAATTTTGAAAGAATGCCCAACACTGTTTTCATCTGCTGGCATGATATATTTCCCCCTTTGGTGGTCTCTCTTTCTCTCCAGCCAGAATCATTATGCCACAGAGACAATTGAGAGAGAAAAATCGACCTATTTTTCCCTCCCTTTAAAGAACTCTTTTCTGTGTAAGCATGTTTGTTCAGGGTCCAGGGTTGTAACGCCAGTGTGAGTGTGTAAAAGTACCTGAATTATGGCATACCTCAGATGCTGAAGTAAAACCCTAATGTCGGGACTTGAGGAAACCAGAAGGGTTTCATTTGATGCCTGGATTGTTATGAATGGCCAAAGAATAAGGCATCTTGAACATGGATAATGATGGGCAGGTTTGGGCTCTCGTTCTCGCCGGCCCCAAAGAAAACACTGCATAGTGTGGGGCAGAGAGAATGATGCTAATGAAGGTGGCATTATGTTTCTGTGATACTTAGCCAGGCATAAGGGTGGAACTTCCAGAATTCACCTAGCCCACTAACCACCCCTGATTATACCTAGCTAAACATTCAAGAGGAGCTTGAAGGGGAGAAAGTGTTGGTGCTGTTCAAACAAAAGTGCCATATCCTCACAGGCTTTTTACCTGGAGTGCAGAAAGCCTTGCACCAAAACTTCTAGAAGAATTTGTCCTTCAATTATCACCAAAGTAAATAATTTTCCTGTGCAGTGTTCACCATCACTGCCGTGCAATACCCCAATCCAAGTTGATGAACTGGAACTGCTGCTTTTCCATTGAGAAGAGTCAGTTGAGGTTGTTCAATTGGATTCACCCTGGATGCCTCCATGTAGAGGTTTTTCAGGCACGTTCATCTGGGAGACCCAGAACGTGAGGGATTACATCTGACCCAGTATTGCCTTGAAATCCACAGGTGGAGCTGGAGAAATTAGCAAGGGAGAAGGTGTGCATTTGCATATGTGTGTGTTAGTGTGAAAGAAGGGTTGAGTGATTAAAATCAGCTTACTGCTTTGTTTATTTGCCAGCAAGAGAGTGAGTGGCTCTCACTTTAGGCTAAATGCCCACAGTACAGCCACACAATTCATCAAATACATCAGCATAATATCAAAGAACCTCATTATTTCTCCACCAAATGAGCCTGGTCCTCCTATTTTCTTATTCTTCCTTTTATTCAATGGAGAGAAACTGAGCTGCTTTTAGCGTCTCTTATCGTTAACGTGGAGGCATAAGTGGAAACTGCCCCGCTCCAGACAAGCAGAACTATGTGTTTCCTCTGCTTTCTGCTTGGTACTGAGACGTGAGCCAGCCTGTCAGCCAGTGAGCCAAATGGACAGACAGGCCGACTTTGAAACACACAGAAGTACAGAACAACCATCTCGCCTTACAGCAGAGACCAGCGCTCGGATGCAACATGCAGGTGAACATGGCTAACATCAGTGGCACACCATTAATAAAACCTTAATTGTCCCCTTCCTCTAAAGCCCCACCAGCAAATCTCCACAGATTCCACCTTTTATTCCACAAGGCTGTGAAGGGGATACTTTGGGAATGGCTAAACAGCAGAGAGAAAACACACACATCATGTTAATCTGACAGGCTCGACAACCCCGGTCGGTCATATGGAAACGATCAAGCCTCACCTGGGTAATTATGGAGCATCAGTTACTGGTCAGTCTGTCTGGAGTGAGAGAAAAGGACCAGAGGAAGACGTGTCAAAGACGGAAAGAGAGACAAGAAAGAAGAAGAGAGGATTCAGACCTACATGAAGACTTTAATACCAGCGTTAGGTTCTTTCTGTCTTTCCTCACCTGCCCTCATCAGATGGTTGGGACAGCCTCTCATGTCCCTCCTAATCCTATTATGTCACAGAGATGAAGCAAATATTTTCTAATATCATCTTTCAGCAGGGGCCGAGGCTCACAAGTTCGCCTCATTTTGCAGACTTTTCAGCAGTGCAGTATCAGAACTGACATGAAATGTGAGTGCTGGCGTATATAGCTAGCATAGCTAAAACGACGCAGACAGTTCCCCTCTTTTCAATTAAAGGGGGTTACTCAAGTGTGCTTTCTATAAATTCCACCACACTCACTGTTCCACTGCCAAGTTCCAGCTCCACAAAAAGCCACAGGAAATATAATACAATATTCAATTTCCACCTGCCTCAGGTGGGGCTCTCCTTTAAGACCAAGTTTCTGTCAGCAGGCCTTCAGCCAGGCCCAGAGATCCCTCATTTTGTGGTCAGTCAGTTTTCCCTTAAATTCTGCTCCTGTTAGTTGCTAATAGGCTTGGCACTTGTGTCGTTGTTACACAGCAATATTGATGTGGCTTTGCCAGTTTGTTCTTCAGTGCTACAGGCTTTTAATGACATGTAAAGGTGCTGCAGCTGACGCTTGTACCCAAGTGGAAAGTTTCAGCTATTTTTGATGAATGAGCTCATTTTCAGACAAACTGGACTGTATTCCTGTGGTACCAGACTTGGAGGACTACCTAGAGCTTGATCCAGTTATTCATTGGATACCAAGTTTTAGGACTCACCCTGTAAAGCCCATCAACTCTATTCCTTGACAGCCACCATAGACTTGACCTTTTGGAACTTACATCCTTTACACACCTAGCTTACAGTCCTTATTACCAAGGAAGATCACAAAAGGAAATTGTTCTAAACCTCTCCCCCTGCTGCAATAGCTCTCTGTGAGCCATTTAAGCCCACCACACTGTACGCAGCAATAAAACCTGGCTAATCGTCTCTGTTTCAGGACTTTGCCTGTAAACCTATACCACCTCAGAGATCCACTTGTACTGTCTGTGGTCAGCACGTCCTGTGCACTGGTAGCCTCTGAGGTTTGTATTTATTATTTTGGGGGAACAGGAACCCTCTCAGGGAGTTAAGCAAATACTTGGAGGCTGCTTTGGAGAACGGAGCTTCCGTCCTTAAAAGAAATGACCTTCATATTCATCAAGCCTCTTGAACGTCAACTCAATGTAAATTCTTGTATTGTTATTGACGAAGCTTGGAGCTTTGGTAAGGTAGTGATTGTAAATTAAGGAACTATAACTTTGGTTATAGTGCTTAAACTTGCCATTTATTACTAGAAAATATTCTTTCTGACACGAGCCGGGTGGTTATTTACGGTTTGAAAACCTCACTTAAATCCAAAATAAATCCCCTTCCTTGCAATGTTATACTCTGCGCTTAGGCTACCTTCCAAATATTTTCATAGGAGTTTAATGGTCGACTACAGCATGAAGTCGAAAGATCATGCTCAATGTCCACAAACAAGAACCTCTGAATTGAGCCAGAAGAGCTAGATGAATAGATGATGGATTAAGCCAAAGGCAAGGTTGTGATAGGGACAGGGGAAAGGAGGAGGGAAACTCCTTAGTATAGCAGACAGGCTGCAGCATGGCCTGTTACTGAATAACCTTAAAACTCATTGTCTACGTCTAGATCACTGAGGGGACAGTGAAAATGAGGAGAGGCCTGCAGATCCACCAGTCCTCATTCTATCAGTCAAATGTCTGTATTGGTAATCAAGGAAAAACTCTGTGGAGTGATTCCACATCCATTATTCCAGGTCACTTTGCTTGACCCCGATTTTGTATTCCTAAGGAAAAAAAAGGGGGCTCAAAGTGAAACCAGAAGGTCTACACGATACGAAGTCAATCTTAATAGGACATAGAGCAGTATATAAGATATGGAAAATGAGGGTCATAGTGCCATATAGTGTATTTATGGCTCCTTCGTGGTCCGAGAACTGCCTGAAGACATCATGGGCTCACCTGGAGCTTTTAAAGATACTCTTAACAAATTTATACATTGAATTGACTGCCTCAAAAATACTCAGATCAACCTGATTCAATAAGTCAGTGCATTTATACTGGCTTTATGCCCTCATATGAGTAAGTTGCTTGATAAATATATACCACTTCCCTTTGTTTTTGTTCACAATGGCTTTGTCCTGTGCGAAGTCAGAGGCCAAAACACAGAAAGAAAACTTGCTGTGGGGATTTCAGCTGTGCCTCAAGACGGTCGTCGCCTGCATACAAGTGTGACTGTGTGCTGCACTGTCCTGGCCTCACAGGATACATCTATGACAGTGTGTCAGGGGCCTCTCTGCTCACTTTTCCAAGAGCTCCAGGAGGAAATAATGTATCTCTTATCTAAATGATGTGGCTGACATGATTGTTGGCCCGCTGCCCTGGTCTCTCTCTCTCTCTCTCTGTCTCTCTCTCTCTCTCTCTCTCTCTCTCTCTCTCCCTCTCTCTCGTCCATTGGATTTACTGCTTGTTCTTAATTAGCTGCCACATTCTCCAGGCCTTTTCCACTACAAACAAAAGCCGAGCTCTGGCACCAGACTGCTGTGCATGGGATCTTGGTCAAGGAAAGGTGCTGGGCTTGTGTGTGTGTGTGTGTGTGTGTGTGTGTGTGTGTGTGTGTGTGTGTGTGTGTGTGTGTGTGTGTGTGTGTGTGTGTGTGTGTGTGTGTGTGTGTGTGGGTCAGCAATGTGAGGATATACAAAACCAATCATTGGCATATTTTCATTAAGACCCTCAATGCATTGCTGTCCAGTCCAGGACAAGAAGAATTTTATTGGCTTAGGCAATTAAAGATTATAGAAAAGTTAAACAGGCTTTTGTCAAAGGGAGGTGTACCGACAGGATCATAAAGTCTTGGCCTGGAGAAATAGGTATTGACAGAAAAATTGGCTGAAAGCCTTGGCAGACCTTCCTAATAGTATCGCTGGTGTAGTCTTTATTTTTCCAAATAAAATTCTACATTTTAGTAGATCAACCACCACACAAGATTGTCTGAGACAGGTTATTTGGGATGGGAGATCCACAGTGAAAGATTGTTAAATTTGCTGTCCTTTTGTGTGAGTTTCGCTAGCTGGATGCTGTAATTTCTCATATCTACTCCTTGATGACACAGAGTTGAATGTAATTTTGGTTGAATCTAATTCGTTACCAGGATAAGCCAGTTGCACCCTCAACAGACACGATGTCCAGGACCTGATGCCATCAAGCCAAGGCTAAAGCCAACCCTTTGTAAACTGACATAAACAGAAGAAAAATCTAATCTAAACTTGTCTTCTTCTGCTCCTTGAGTAAACATATCATTTCACTGCTGTTCCAGTTGTCTGTAATCCCCCCCCTTCCCGTTTCCCTAACTTGGTCTTGTCTACTGGGCCACAGAGCCCTTGACAAGGTGTTCTGGATCAGGCCAAGAGATCGGACCCAGGTGGCTTTACGGAGGCCTGATACCGGATCCGCTCCGGCGGGTAGATATAGAAACAGCAGTGTGAGAAAGATCGTCAACCTAAACCGGTCCGACCTAAGGTTTTCTGGGAAGTGGACATTAACCAGAGGCCTTCAGCCTCCTTGCAGGACTCGGAAACAGAAACACAATACAGCCCTGTGATCTCCAGACCTCTCTTTCTCTTTCCATCAGCACACTTCTCCATCTATCAAGCTTTTGCTCTCCTGCACGCTCTCTCCCTCTTTCTGTGCCAGACTTTGCTTGCTCAAGTGTGTCTGGATTAGTGTTAGTAAGGCCTGCTTTTTTCCACGACTACACCTCCACGTTGACATCAAGGCCCGAGACAGTCATTGTTCTTCTTACTGTTGCTTGTGCTTTGATCATGAAGAGAACATAAATATAGTTTGAATCACTGAATTTTATTACTAAAGGTTTCTAGAAATGTCTCTAAGGTGTCTGGCCCTTAACTTCAAGTGATCCTTAGCAGTGCTTGGAGCTGTTGTCTGAAGAAGATTAAGATTGATGTTATGCTTTTGCTCCAGTCTATCCTTGTTGGAATTTTTCATATCAGATCTTACCCGTGTTCAGATTTATTTCTCCACGTGTGTTGCTGTGTGTATTTTAAGCCAGCAGGTTATTTCTGGAAGCAAACACATCTTAGTCTGAGGCCCCTGTGGAGACAGGACACACACTGCTTACTTGTAGCATGTATTTTTTAAGCTTTTAGTGAAGGTGCACATTCATTCATCTTTTCTCAGCCTCTCCTTCAGGGAGCTTTCCTCCCTGAGTTGTGAGCATTTTGATCCTGACTCGTCTGCCTTATTTTACGTAGAAGTAGCACTACATTTCTCATCGAAGAAGTCTTTGATTCGGTTGTGTGTCCAGCAGTTGTGTTCTGGTTTGAGCTAAGCCCTCCTTGGCTGCAGCACACCGTCTCTCACAGTTTTTTTTCTTTTTTTCATTCCACCAGGCCACTTCTCTTGTTTGCCAGGAGCACTGCTGCCTCACCAATGGGACAGAGAATGCGCAATGCAAAAGGGGGGGTAATGACTTTAAAATACCTTACTGCGTCATGGACAGGCACTTGGAAAATGTCCTGAACTGTAAATAAAAGCATTTCAATCTCGCATTTACTCACCGAGCAGAGGAGAAATTCCACAGTAACTAAGTAAGCTGAGGTGGTGGAGCAACAACTACCTAAGCAGATGTCACTAGGACTGCGGTATGTTGGAGCGCTGCAGACACTGGCAGCCTCTCTCATTTATTTCATCTGTTTTCTTACAAAGATGATCAGGACAGATGAAGTAACCGGAGCTGCCTGCCTGTCCTTTTACGGCCTTCTACTGTAGAAGAACAGACAGAGGAGTCGGAGTGCAGGGTGGAGTTGTTGGGACCTCATGAACAGTAGAGAGTAACTGTTCAAATATGACGTGGCTATGTGAAATTAAACAGATGAGGATGAAAATTTCCAGGAGTTGCCCTGGAGTGGCAGTCTTAAATTTGATGCCATAAAACATAAAACACACTGACAGCAGTTTAAGTCAGTAACACTTAAACAGTGGAGTCTACTCAGGCTCATGTTGTCACCACTCCAAGCTTGTACCAGTTTTTTGCTCCATCCATAGCCTTATCACTTCTCTTGTGCAAGTTCCTGCGCTTCACGAGGCCATTGCAAACCTACTATATTGCGTGCGCTTTCCTTCAGCATTTTTCTGTCTTGTTTTGGGGTCCTCAAGTCGCAGCTTTTTTGTTCTACAGCTGAGCTGAGCAACCATCTGCCTACCTCAGGCCTTCAACAGATTACCTCCACGACACGCCTAATGCACCATGTTTTATAGCCGAGTAATGTCGGCTTTACACAGGGATTTGAACCTCTAAGCTGACCTTGAAGCATGGCTGATCTGTTGGCTAAGACACAGTCCTAACAGGTCATGATTTATCACAGGAGACTGTGTGAATAAGTCAAGCTGAAATGGCCGTTACCTGTTTAAGGCCAGGGTTTAGCTGGAGTTGTCACGGGCAGAGGGATATGCATATGCAAAGACATTTAAGTTCTGCTGCATTCTTCTCACCAGAAAGTCGTGAAAGTGCCATTGGAATGCTGACTTAAGTGTCTTTGTATTGTGTGCTTCTTTCTTTCTTCCTTTCCTTCTTCCTCTGGTAGTTATCAAAGACAGATGAGAACTTAAAAAAAGATTCAACTGAATTCATCCACATATGTTGCATGTCTTTTTGCTTATCAGAACTTCCCCAAAACTTCTAACCCAGGGCCAAATACTGAAAAACATTTCCGATGAGAATGTCATTAGAAGGGACAGATCCCATCTTGTGATTGTGTCATGTCACAACAATCACCTCTCTCCGACTAAAATTCACAGTATCCTCGGGCAACTACTGCAGAATGCTCTCTAGTTAAAAAAACATGGTTTGTGTAGTGAGGAGGAAATATTATGTCTAACAATCCTAAAACAGATGTTTTAATTGCACACAGCATCTGTAGCTGCTCACAATTTGACAGCAAACAAACTGCTTTTCTTGTCGCTTTCTGTCCTACTGAGCGATTCTGTCACAAATTGACACAGCTCCATCTGTGTGTGTGTGTGTGTGTGTGTGTGTGTGTGTGTGTGTGTGTGTGTGTGTGTGTGTGTGTGTGTGTGTGTGTGTGTGTGTGTGTGCGCGTGTGCGCGCGCATGAGTGCATGCGTATGTGTGTGTGTGCGTGTGTGCGTGCGTGCACAAGCACCCACATGTGTGGATTTGGCCCTACAGACACCAAGTTGGCGCTGGGGCTCCTCTGTCACTCTCTTCCCAGCCAGAGCGCCTTCTGTTCCACCATTGTGCTGGAATGCTTTCTGGGACATCCAGCTGGAGGCTCCAGGACTAGGGCCCAGCTATCAGTCAGACCCATGGCCTTGCTTCCCTTCACCATGCTGGGCTGAGGGGAGACTCAGGAGTGGCTGTTGGGAGAATAGCCGTCCCTGTCTGTTCTCTGATGGGACCTGACAGCAGCCTGTAGGCTGTCAACACATTCCTGCACAGCTGCTCTTAAATCAGAAGTGGGATGAGTGTTGTGTTGTGTATGTGTGTATGTCTGTGTGTGCGTAGTCTGGAGCACAATTGTGGAGTGGTGCATTTGACTGCATGTGCGTGGGTGCAAGTGTGTGGCCGAGTGTGTAAATTATTCCTTCTCTGCGCCACATATCAGCTTTTGAGTGATGAAATTTTTTTGTGTGTGTAAATGAGTAAATGCTAACACTCGAGTCAGGCCTACTTTCCATTTTAGTAACTCTCAGGAGATACAGCTTTGTCTCTCAACATTGTGCAGTTGCAGTGTTGAGACTGATAAGGAAATGTTTAGCCAATTTAACCAGACTGTTGAAATGATTTGGAATCCTCACCGGGCCACTGGGGCATATCAAATGCATGGTGGAAAACTGGATTGTTTGTACAGTGGATAAGCGAGCTGAAATACTTAGAAGCAGTCTGTCGTGCTCAGTCAAGGAGTCTTGTGTGAAAGTGCTGTGTGTGTGTGTGCATGCGTGCCTGCTTGTCGTTTTGATCTGCCGTAAGTTCGTGCAAGTATAAGGTGGTGTGGATGAAGGCTCTACATGTTTTCATACGTGTGTGCTTGTAGCGGTGCACATGGGTTTTTGTGCGCACACTTTGCACACACGTGTGTGTGTTTGTTCAGGGAGGCCTAGCTGTAGCCTCTGCAGCCCAACATTGACCTCCTTCCCCTCGCTCACTTACTGATGAACACAATCTGTCCTTTCAGATCCATGAACAGCTGCAGCACTACGAACAGAGCAAACCCGTCCCTGTCCTGGACAGCGCTGCACCTCTGGCCTGTGAAGTAAGTTCTTTTCTGGAAGCAAGGCTTCTATTTATTTGGTTGAACATACAGATGGGTGACAAATGAAAGGAAAAAGCTACATAATGTGTCTTTGTATGTGGTATGTAGTGTGTTGAGCCACCACATGCCTCCAAATCAGCTTCAATGCTCCTTGGCATTTGGTGTTTTGTCCAACATACGGTTGAAAACCTCCTATAGACAAATCTGGCAGTTGATTCATGTGTTGTTCTCTCAAACACCACCGCCATTCCTGCAATGGCAGAGTGGAAGTGAACACTTTTACAATGAGTGGAAGCAGAGGTGGTTGGGTTAATCACGGCTGGCAGTCGCCCCTCCGACAGATGAAGGTAGTCTATGTGGAAGTCATTCTGTCTCAAAGCACTAGACTGAAACTGGTAATGCTGTGTAAAGTAACAAATTAAATCCAACAGGAATTACTTGGTAGCTTATGATTCAAACTTGAGTACCCCTAATCTTGTAATCAGAAGAAATGTACCACCAAATATTTTGGCCAGAAAATGTAGTGTTACAACACTAGCAAAGAGAGATGCAGCTCGCCATCAGCCCTGTATAACAAGATCATCTTTAGCTTGTAGGTCCTTCGTCAACAAGTTTATTTTATTTTTGTTAGAGCAGAAAATTGTGGTTGAAACTTTGTTTTTCCCAAAGTCTCAGTTGTTGGAGGAGCCTTTTTTGTAGATTATAACCTCTATTTCAATGGCATTTGATGATTACTGTATATTTTTAACATATATTTGGTTTAGCAGGATCTCTCTGACAGGTTTCCTGGCAAAAGTGCTTAACAAGTGAAGTTCGCTCAAAATACAGCGTTAAATGCTGTTTTACAAGAGAGGCGTCACTGCAGTAATGGTGGCTTGTCTACCTCCACCCACAATTCCACCCGTATTTGTTGGTGTTCAGCTCGGTTGAGTTCTTGTGACCATGAAGCCTCGAGCGCAATGTTTACATTGTGTCCATACTTATCAACCATTCCGTGAGCGCTGGTGTCCTGTTTGGGGGGCTCTGCATTTGTTATGTTTTTCTACTGATTTATTTAGGTTTTTCCTTTAATTTGTCACCGGCCTACACACACATTATGTCTTTTGTGTCTTGCATGCCCTGTCTTACTGTTTGACTTTGAAAACCAAGCAAACATGATTTGCTTATACTCAAATCCAGAGCGACTTGGTGTTATTTGGTAGGTAGTTTGTCTTGATCTGCTATTCAACATTATGATATTGTGCAGATTGAACTCACAAACTTCAGGTCAAAAGTGCGAAGTTCCTCTTTATCACATGTCTGTAACACACACACAGAGTCACACATACATACACGTAGCACCCTTCCCAGTAGCGTGCAAGAGCCTTGGCCATGTTATTCCTCTTTCACCTTTTACTTTGAACTCTAAACTGTCCCCTTCTCAGTTTGGTTTTCTAGACTCCTACCCTGTTCCAATAACACTACCCTGTCCCTGCTCTGCACCCAGCACCTACCCTCCCGCCCACTCTCTGCCCAAAAGTCTAACCATACACCACGAAATCGAAAATCCAGTTCTGCAAAGACAGACCAATCATTTTCCTTGGGCAGAAACCGGATAGAAAGGCCACTCATTCAGCGGAAAGCTGAAGATGAATGGGCACGCTGTGACAAATGACGGCTGCAGACAAACTACAGATGATGATGGAGAGAATGAGTTGCGTCATATAAACAGACGTCAGTGGAAGAGGGAATACAGTGAATATTCAGATTGAGACAGAAGAAGCATCATAGCAGCATCACCTATGGCATGCAGACCCTCCTCATTAGTTAACCTGTTAATGAGAAGTCATCACACAGACAATAATAGTGCCAGCAGGATCACTGATGATGGTTTTTCCTCCGTTGGCCCTGCTGCGCTTGTCAAGCTGTGAAAGATATTTAGTCTGATTTATCGAGTAAACGTCCACTGTCCTGACGTTTGTTACCGCATTGCTCGTCTGCAATATTTATTGAAATCCATGTGTGCACATAAGCATGCAAGTACCCCACTCCACATGTGTGCATATACACACACTCACCCACACCTGTGTAAACCCAAGAACCGGCCTGGCATGGTGAGCTGAGAGGAGGAAAAGCCCTTTTACTGCTGTGTGGTTTTGTTTGAAATCCTCAACTCTGTTTATTGTAATCAAAATGCCTCCAACTATTCCACCCCTTCTAAAGAGCCCACAGCCATACATCATCCTAATTAGTACTGAGTCAAGGGAAAGACGAGAGAAAGAGGGGCTGAAATTTTTACAGTCGGTTGGGGTGAAGACCGAGGAGGACAGAGTCCGGAGTGTCCTGAGACTGTCACGAAAGAAAGGCTGTGTTGTGGTCTAGAGTGGTTTTCCTGACCTTACAGGCCACAAGTGTCAGTGGAGGAGCCAGAAGGTTCCATCCTGGAAGGTTCCCATGCACCAATACAGATGACATTCCCAAACCACACAGGACCCTCAACCAAGCCAGGATGGCTGAGCCTGAATCTGTAGGGACATTCTCAAATAGAAATTTTATTGCTCCTTTTCTGTTTGTGTGTTTGTCCTACCCTGCTGTTAGTCCTGGCAGAGGACACTACGAACCAGATAACACCAGAACAAGAACTCTACCTCATTCAAGCAGCAGAGTGTGAAGGATCACCTCTGTTTCTTTCTGAGTCTTTGCTGTACCTCCCCAGGTGGTGGCAACAGGCCATAGACTCTCATGAAGAGACCCCAACCAGCAGCCTCCATCTTTCCTCCCCCTTACAGATTTTCTTTCTCATTCTTTTTGTCAAATTATAGACTTTCAGATTTATGCTTCCTGGTAAATGCTCCGCAAAGTGTCTCCCTGGGATTATCAGGTATCAGAATAAAGCCCAGAGATGGTGTATCAAAGCATCTCACAGCACACCGCAATCCTGAGCACCCCCCCTTCCTTGGCTAGACAAAAAAAGAAGAACTCCTAACCCGGAGCATTGCAGTGTATTTTTAAAGCGGATTGTTTTTCACCCGTGTCACTGCTCCAAATGAATGCTATTGAAGTGGTGGCAGAGGCCTGAAGTGCAACAGGAGAGATCTACAGTTAGATGAAATTCATTTTGGGCTTGGGTTTCGGGTAATGGAGGCTTAATTTATTGCCTAACATAAAATGACACTTCACCCCTCGTCCACCCCCGGCTGCACTGTCTAGCACACACAGCAGGTGACTGCCACTGCTCAAACAAACTAGCACCGCCAGCGCCGCCTGAAACACGATCGATACCGGGCCCAGGGAATGGGTACCGTATTACATACAGATGAAGACATGCCGCTGGGTGACTGCACACACACTTTTATGGATGTACATACACGTTTATTGCTGCACACACAGTTTCTCTCCAGCCCTCATTAAGACTGAAATAGAAGCACTCTTGCCTTACCAGGTTGCATTAATCAAAAGGGGCAAATCAACCTCACACGTGAACCAGCTCGATGTAAGTTCCAGTCCGTCGATCCAATCAGTCTCTATCAATCCTGTCGAAAGCTAAACACGCCACTTCAACAGTGAGCTGAAGGCCAGCTCCTTGTTCCAGATCAGTGTCCAACTCTTGAACTGAGACTGTATGTCCTGGTGGCTGACTCGTATCCTTTGCCTCTCAGAGCCACCTTTTACTTCTCTGGCCCACTTCCCAACATCTTTATACTCACCCAAATACCTGCTGTTACTTGGGAAGCCCACTGGGTGCCATCAGAGAGCACTGGTCTGCTGTCCATACCTAGAGGTAGTAATGGAAAAGTCAGTTTGTACTGTACAGCAAAATATGGCTCCACAAGCCTTTGGTAGGTCCAGTATGTCTTAAAGATACGGTGTACATAAAAAAACAGACCAAGGACCATTAGAATATGACACAGTTACTGTTAGAAAAATTAATCAAAGGATTTCTTAATAGGTAAAATAATAAGACGAGTGTTTTAATGGGTTGAAACGTTCCAATTATTCATTTCAGGGCCGATAATGAAAACCAAACATTGTCTTTTTGTTGTGGCTGACACTGATGTCATGACAGAGAAATTACTACTAAAAGCTTACTTTTTTCTTTTGTAAACAAATTGTTGTAAACACAACGTGGTAAGAGACAGCAATGCCGTTAATATAGATTCATTTACCAGCCTGTGACCTCATTGTACTTGCAGTGAACTCTGCAGCCGTTATAAGAAAAGGCTCCACTTTATTGGATGTAATCATCAGTTTAATCTCCTTTATCGGACCGTTGATAATAATTGAATTTGTTGGAGGACAGACCTGTGTATCAGCCACTGATTTATCATGCATCATTAGTGTTAAACGTCAACTATCCAAGACAGACACATGATACGCTTATACAGTAAAAGCATTATTTTGTTGATTGATAGACTTTTCCACATAAAACTTAAACTGAGTTATTATTTGACAGTCATTTTTAGAAAGCTTTTTTTCTGTTGCGTTCTTTAAATTTGATTATTTGCATGAGAAAAATTCATGTATTCATTATTTCCTTTTTGATTTTATTTTTCTGAGAGTGTGAAGGCCAGTATTTAGACCGTGCAGTATTTAAAACTTTTATTGAAACCTATAAAATATAATAATAGGAAAACATCTTTGTGCACGGCCATATAACATCGAATCAAAATGCCGTATGAGAGTGGATTCAGGTCAGATTGTTACTTTAGTCAACCGTTGTATTATTGATCAGTTACACACTAAAATAAGCCAAAGTGCATGTTATCCATTATATGAAGTGGATGACGCTGGCTGGCTGAGATCAGATTTTTTAATAAAAAGTTTTATAAAAAGCACTTTAAAATAAGGTCAGCTTGATATATTGGCAGCTATATATCAAAGTCATGAGCCCTTAGCCGTTCAGGGTTGAGGGAGAGCTATAAACTGACATGCTGGGATCAAACTTATCTAAACATAGCAGTGCCTGCCATGACATTTAACAAATGAAATAAACAGTCTCAAAGGAGACCAGCATCATTTTTTAGCCCCCTCCCTCACTCTCTGTGAAGGTCTGAGGATGGAAAATGTGACTCTAACATGGAAGCATGAAGGTAGAGCAGAGAGCGTGTTGTCAAACATGTCCCATCTGTCCTCCACACTGAGTTATGGGACAAGATGCTTTAATAGGACAATATGAGGGACTGGAAATTTACAGTTCTCTGTCTGTCTTTGCTTCCCTCCTTCTCTGTAAACAGCTTGGCGATGACATGATGGATGTCGGTGTATCAGAGCAAGAGATTTCCCCTCACTAAAGACCCTGACCTTGACTCCCCTCTGTCTGTACCTTTCGTTTTCCTCCATTCTCCTCTTAGCGCTCCTGATTTTCTTCTCTTTTCTCTTCTTCTCTCATTTGTTCACCTGTGCTATGTCTTTATGTATTTTTTTTGCGTCTCCCTTTCCACATTTTGGTGTCTGACCTCTCTTTCAGGGTCGTTTTTTTTTTTTTTTTTTGTATATTTGATTAAGTGAAGTAATTCAAGGTTCACTGAGGTTCAGCTAGAGTAACCTTGACCACTGTGACTATTTATTAGCGTGGTCTCCATCCCTTGGGGGGTCAAAGCTAATGGAAATAATGAAAAGACCCCCCCAGCCAAAAGCACATGTTCCTGTCTTCGGGTAAAGTGACATAGCGCCCTCCCTAACCCAAGTCTCACCCTCGCCCCCCTGCCTTTACCTCTGCCTCACCTCTGTTGCCTTATTCCTGCACCGCAGGGGTCATTAGTCAAACAAACTGTAGATTTTCCCAACCTCTGTCATCATCTACCTTAAAGGAATACGCTGCATTTGTGAGAGATTTCCCTGTTCAGATTATATATCTGTTTACAATGTGTGTTAGAGTTCATTTGCAGCTGGGATTTACCTGATAGAAGTTAAAGAACTGCCCTTTTTGGTTAGAATGTTTGTTTTTGTTATTTATCTTTTGAGTTTATCCACCTGGTTTATTAAAGGAAATACTTCAAGTGACCACATTTCATCCACTCTGACATGATTTGTAGCTGTAACACGTGTTTTAACTGGATTGCACTACACCTATCTCCCAACTGTTTTAGGTTTTGTTTATATTATGTATTCTTTTCTTTCAGATTTTGTTATTACCTCGTATATTTTAGTGGATCATGAAAAGAGAACAGAGGAGTGATCTGACAAACATGCAATAGGTGTCGTACATACAAACATTATTAGGGGTAAACAGAAGTAGCAGGACTGGGCTTACAATAAGAAGAAACAGAATAACATTTAATATAATATGGCTTTTTAACTGTGTTTGTCTTACATACACACCAGAGAGCACTGACAAGTGTAATTGTCAAATGCAAAATGTCCCACTCAGATCACACCTAGGTCACAAAATGAATATTGCTCTTCAAAGTCCAGTATCAGTATATGTTTGGACTGAAAACTTGATCATCAAAGGTGTTGAGCAACCTTTGCCAATGTTCAAATATGTAATATGTTTTTACACCAACTTCTTTCTGACCGTCACCTTCTCCTTGAAAGAAGGGGAGAAAAGGTCCATGTTGGTTCACAACAAGAACCTATTTTTGCATCATATTTCATGTCAGTTTTGTACCAAATGTATTTCACACAAAAAACTAACTTTATTATTTATTATAAATGCACATGTGCCTGGAGCTCATTGAGCAATAAGGGTATAACCAGTATGAAAAAACATGGCTGCATGTGTGTTTGGTTTTCTCTATCTCGATTAGCTCTCCCTTCACACCCCAGTCTGTGATCTCCACTGGCCCTCCTTGTGTATTCGGCGTTAGCTCCTGATCCCGGTTCAGCACAAGCGGGTCTTTGTGTGCTACGGCTCGCCTCTCCTCTCCACACTCACACCACGTCCAGGAGGATCGCCCATAAATCAGAGCGCAGACAGAGGAGCGTGGCCGGGGCTTTAGAAGCAGAGTCACTCGCCTCAGAGCTACCAGACATTCATCATAAATGTAGTCCAACTCAGTCCCACTGCTCTGAGACGCTCTCACAGCTCCCATTGTTTCCAAGAGGAATAGACTTTTTTTCTTTTGTTCCTGAGATTTTCATTTAAAAACGATCCCACTGAAAAGTACATTTAATCAAGCGAAAGTTGCCAACACGTTTGAAGTCAAGGCCCCATGAAGAGGGGTGACCTTGCCTCCCATGAAGAGGGGTGACCTTGCCTCCCATGAAGATGCACCTAATTTAGCACAATATCACCTCTCCTGTGTGATGGGCCCCTGTTGCGTAGGGCCACCTGAATGTGCTGTACACTGGAGTATACAGCTGTAATTTTTACACTTGCTTTTGAGGGCTTAGTTCACTTTTACACCCTCCCTTAATACAGTACTTTTGATTAGATCTCTCTCTGTTGATTCTCACAAGTAATTAGTAATTATCCATATTTTTTTGTTAGTCAAGTCAGTTGTCAAAGCCTTGAAAAATGATTTCAGTCACTGCACAAGAAGAGGGATTAAAAACAAACATTTACTTGCAGATTCCTGCCACTTTTCCAACTTCATATTTTCACCCTACCAGATACTGTACATGAGTTTTTGATAATCTCCAGGCAGTCGTGGCTGTCTGATCCCTGCCCGCAACTGCTGTGGTCGTACTTTACTGCTTAGACTCTGTTATCTTCTCCTTTTCAGCACAACACTAACAGAAACATCTCCCCTGAAAACCCTCTGCTCACTTCGACCATTGCTCTCCATCCCAGTGAATGAAAGATTGTAACACAGCTGCTGTGCAGCAATACATTCCTATTCCTATCATAGCAATATGATAAGTTAGACCTTCCCACCACTGCTTATTACCACAAAATGAATGAAAGAATTGAAACTTATGTAATTAAATTATGATATAACCTGATTATAAACGATACATCTGTGTAGTGTAATGGAAGTGTCATCAACGACTGAAATCAGATGCCGAGCTGTAAATCTAAACCTACTCTGCTAATACTTACACCAGTGCTGCTGCTGAGTTCTTGTGTCAAGTATAAATCCAGTGAATGTTATAAGGGCATTCCTGGAAAAAAGTATTAAATAAATAATCAAATATGATGGTCTTTGTGGCAACCTCAACAGAAGACAGGGAGATTTTCAGTTTCCTACGAGCTTGTTTAATAGTCTTCCCTGATATATTGTAAATACATGTGTGTGAGCAGTCTGTGTCTTCTCCTCTTCAGTTGTCTGAGCTGCTGGAAGGGAAATCGGCCAATGGAGAAATCAAAGAGCTTCTTCAAATACTGGCCAAACCCCACGTGAAGGTGAGTTTGGCTCCTGTTCTCCAATACAGTCTTTATTCATTTCATATTCAGCAAATGTTTATCCTTGTGGAGAACTACAGTATTCTATTCAAAAAACCTCAAAATGTCAGGCAGTTCTGGCAATAACAAAGTGAATCAAACACAAGCTTTGACTTATATTCTCACTGATGTCATCAAACAAACAGGGCTGGTATTAAAGTGATGCGATCATCCTGCTGTACGCAAAATAATATGGCGGTTAAATCCAAGCTGTGCTCTTTTTTTTGTCATCTTGGCCGCGGCTGCTGGCCTAGTTAGCCAGACACGGACTGCTACAGAATGAATTTACACATTTTTATTTTCAAATTCATAACGCTGGTCATCCATCAGGTCCTCCAGGTGTCTCAGGCAGACAGCTGCCTTCAGGACGGCAGGATAGAGGGAGATCTGGATGGGCTCCTTTTTTAATGCACTGTCGTCATGCTTGTTTAGCCTCTGCCAGAAACAACAGCTCAGTATGAAGTCCTCCCCCTCCACAATACACACACACAAACCTAGAGTACAGCGCATCCAAAAATTCAATACCTCTCAGTGTGGAGGGTTGTGAACAGGGGGCTGGGGTCCCAAAAGGATGAGGCTTACAAGTCAGATCAACGTGTCTATGCTAGTGATGTAATGATTCATCTCTTAAATTAAAACCATACAGTTATATACGCTTAGGAACAGATACATAGATGTGCAGTTACAGACAGTAAAGCTTGAGAAAATGGGGTTGTGTATTATTCAGTTCATTACATTTCAATCAACACACACACACAGTCCCACAGACGTACAGTCCAGTGGTGGATACACACACACACACACAGCCATGATCCACGAGACAAATGGTCATTCTATCACAGCTTTGCTCTCCTACTTTGCGGCATGGGGATGTTGTGATCTCCTCCGTCTCTGTCAAACCCAGAGTGAAATGCGCCGGCAAATGATCGCCGCGCTCAGCATGAAGCATGTCCGTGTCAGCAATCCCACGTTTATTATTTTAATTACGCTTACAGTGAAGATATTTGGCGTGGCAAAGGTCAATCCATCAAAACGCAGAGCTTGCGAATGTCATCGATCAGGAAGCTCTGCGGCTTCAGCTGATGAGGTGAGGAGAGGTGAAGGCAGGAGACGGGGCCCTGGGCCAGGTGACTCTGCTATCTAAATTTATGTGATGCATGGATTCTGATATTGTCAGATCAGTTTGGGGTCACATTCATATGTGGAAATAAATCTACTAAGAAACAAGTACTGCCAGTTGGCTTTGATCTAAACAAACAGATAGGGAATTTCAGGTCATTGCCATTTTCTTGGAGCCTCCTGTTACTTAACAGAGTCTATGGCCGCTGTAACTACCACCACGACTCTTCTGCCCCAGAGTTGATCTCAAAGATGTCAAACCCCGACCACAACTGACCTTCCAGCTTGAATTAGTGCGTTTGTCGTGTTTGTGTGCAGATTGAAGTCTGACAATGAGCTTGGCATTGAATGTAGCCTTATTTAGATCAAAGAGTCACCTTAACTCCTCCTGAAAATCTTGTTTTTGTTGACCTTTAGTAGTTTAACTTCTTTAACTTGAAAACTTCCAACGAGAGAGGACGAGTCGAACTCGGCTTTTATTAGATTAATTAGATATTATGTAATTAGATTGAGATTTTAAACACTCATACACTTCCAACGTGTAAGAATACATTAAAAAATGCTAGGGCTTTTTTTGTTACAACAAAATAAATATAAATGATAAATGTAAATGATAAGTAGGTTTCCATCTAAATGTAGAGCAAATTTTAGCCGGATTTGAAGAAAATTGTCAAAAGAAAATGCGAATCAGTGCTTGTTTCCATGTTATGAACTAAGTGCCAGTTCAACCTCAAACAGCGAAAAACAATGTAGAAGCACAACTGAAATATTTCCGTTGGTTTCATTCGATTATGTTAATCTCCTCAATACTCCACACAGCTCTGATATTTTAGTCTGCCGCTAATTTTTTGTCTCTTCAGCGGAGCGGAAGCAGATGTTTAATTCATGTGCTTCATCTTTGTCATTATTTATTCACTAAATCTGCCCGGGCAGCCCTGAGAGGCAAGTGAAAATAAAAACTCTGGTCATCCATTTGATCTAAATTGTTTTTCTCTGCTGTGTTTATGACTTAAGAACAAAGAAAAATGATTTTGCAAGGATTCGCCCTGAGTTCCTTCAATTTTTCAGGTGGAAAAAAATTGTTGTCAAGATAATTTTTCTAAATTTCTAAAAAAAAAAAAATATTCTTACCAAACTTTTTTTTTTTTTTAACCAAGAAAAACTTTCTCTACTCAGGCCCGAGTCTTACCAATATTTACTCGTTGCCACTCTTTGTCTGTTTGCTGCCTCTGTTCATTGGGGTGCATGTGTTCACACACTTGCACACTGTTTCTCCACCTACTTCATGACCTCCACTCTTGTGTGTTGGTTCGAGTCCATCACCGGCTTTTGAGCGTCTGGGCCTTAAACCGCCAGGCTAAACGCTCCCGCCGGCTTCAGAGGGAACACTCGGTCAACAACAGATTAGTTCCAGCATCTTGGTTCGGAGGGAGGGCTTTGACTATAACATACAGAGGTATGGAGGCTCCTGGCCTTTCCCTGTCATTGTGTTTAAACCGTAGGCAGCATGTGTGCTTCAAGAATAAAGTAGAAAAACTTTGCTCTCTTTCCATCTCCATCTGTCCTCCAGGGCACTTGATACCGTACCAGCCAGCCCCAGTGTAAATCACAGGGCCGCGGGTGTAAAACACAAGCAGATGGTTGCTGCCTTTGAATGGCGTCTCTGTGCGATAGTAACTGTATCACTCTTAATTATGGCTGAAATGATCCATTCCGAGGGTGGGGATATAAATCAGGCTCTTTAAAACTCCCCTCTCTCTTTCTCTTTCTTGCCTTCCCTCTCTGCCTCAAACTTTCTCTTTTTTACAATTTGCACATGAAAAAACAACTTTCCCCCATATTAACCCCCCTCAGCAAGACTAATATTGACAGTGATGAAAGTGCCAATTATGATGGCCGGCTGTTTCCGCCGGTGTGCATGGAGGTAGGCGTGTGAGTGTGCGCGTGTATACATGCTTGTAGAATGTGTTTGACTCGGGGCGTTGCATGCTGAGGTTCAAGGCTTAGAGATGGTGGGTGTTAGTGTCAAATCCCAGCTGGCCCACAGCAGAGCCTCCGAGGCTGAACGCTCACAGCAGGGTCCCTCCCGCCTGGGGAGAGCAGTTACCCTGCACCGTTTCAGCACCGCCAGCTGAAAAACGAGTGGGCCGGTGACAGGACCGGGGGGGGGTTTAATGAGAGGCCAGTGCCAGGAATGTACGAGCTGGTTTATTTAGTCAAGCTCAGTGATCTGTTTTTCTAGGATCCCTATTATGCCTAATGAACACAAACACACGAACCGAGAAATAACGGGATGCCTGGAAAACAAGGGCGGTTTCGCTTCCCTTCATCTTTCTTTCTGTCCCTTACTCTCCTTTCTCCTCCCCTCCTCAGGCCTCTTCTGCAGGGCCTATGCAAGGATATAACTCTAGATTTGATTTGGTGGCTAATCCACCAACACTGAGGCATAACAAGGCCCACTGACTCATATCAACCCAGGAAGAACGCTTTCATACAGAGACCTCTGTGTGTGTGTCTGTGTGTCTGTGTGTCTGTGTGTGTGTGTGTGTCTGTGTAAAACATTTGTACCTGTGTAGTTGTGCTCACATGTCAATGGTCACCAGCCAGGGCATGTACCATGTGCTATCTATTAACATACAGCTGTTATTGCTACTTCCTAGAAAGTTTTTACAAGGAATTAGCTGTGGCTCTGTTACGGGTTGTTAGGCACGGCCTTGGAGAGAATGTAGCGTTGGGGAGCAGTGCCAGATTTAAGGAAGTGCCATCGATGAGAGGACACTCACAGGTCAGGATATTAGGCCTGATGGATGGAGTTCAGAGGAAACCACACTGGCAGGTTAGTGGAGGAAAGGTTGAGGTGAGCAGGAGAAGGAAATGTGTAGGGAGAGACAGAGCACAATACATTTTTTTCTGTGGAAGTTCTCTTAACTTTGAAACTTTTACTCTGGTTTGTACTTTGGATTCACTACAGCACCAACAAAGTTTCCTTTTAATCTCTAAATAATTGTTTTTTTGTTCATCAATCACTATCTGAAGAGAGATGGGAGGGAGGGAGAGATGCACATGTTGACATGTTCACATTTCTCATTTGTTCAACCAACAGACCATAATAATCGTTTTTCAGTTTGCTGTGATATGAAACAGAGAAAAGCAGCAAATCCTCCCATTTGGCAAGCTGGATCCAGCAAATGTTTGACAGTTGAATGACAGTTACGCTTGATTTGTGGCTTGAAAAGTTCAGTTCAAGTTGAGGTTGAGTTTAATTTTTTATTTCCAGGTTAAAGTCAGACATATTGCATACAAATAGCGATGGAAAGAACGTGTTGGAAGAGGAGACAAAACCCAAAAGGGTTTAATTAGTAACAAAATCATTGTGTCAGTCCGCTGATGGATTGATTGACAAATTGTTTCAGCACTACTCCAGTCTCATTCTGCAGGGACTGTTGCTGCTGCACAGCATCAGCAGAGCGCTGTAATTTAGCTTTCTCCGGCAACAGGCCCACACGGGTGTCCCACCCTGCTGAGAGACTGATGGACGCCTGGCTGACCCACATGTTGTCGCGACCCAGATCAGGTGCTGTGACTGACAGTCAGACACCATAAAGAGAGCCACAGCACTGCACGTGTGCAACCTCAGACTCCAAAAATCCTCCCTTTTCTGTGGGTTCGCTGTCACGGCACGGGCCGGCTTTCACCAAAGGGCGTTTTTTGGAAAACTGGGAATTTGGGAACTGGGAACAGCAAATTAAAATTGGTATTTTCGTATCCCCGGTGGGAGAAAAAGTCAGAAGTATTCTTCTGTAAATACTTACCTGTGATATTTAATAATCTCTGATTAGAGTGCTGCTTCCATTCACTGGCTATCGCTGTTATGAAGTCTTGCCTGTTCACATGCGGTGTTGAGAGTCCAAGACTGTAACGTTAATGATCTCATCACAACATAGTAGAAGCTGCAACTGTCCATCGTGGTGCTACGAACACTACGCACATGTTATATCAAGCACAGGTTTGGGACTGCATTCCCATTCAGGTTACTTTTATTGTCCTCATCTGCAAACAGTTGTTCTTTCCAGCGTTCCAAGAAAGAATTTCAATACCATAATGACAGCACTGCCAATACAACACAACGTGTTTATGAACGGTGCAGATGAAAGCCAGGAACACACTATTTGGCCTGTTCTGAGAAATGAACAAGCTGATGCTGGGAACATTTTGGAAAGAAGTGCACAAAAGATAAAACTCAAGATGAGCAAACAAGAAGAAGAGATGATTAATGGAATTTGAGATAAGTTTGGACAGAGGGACCAAAAAAAGAAGAGAAATGCAGGGCGGAAAGATGAGAAAGAGAAAAACATGGAATTAAATCTGTGTTCTCCAGGGATTTGTGTGTGTGTGTTGAGTTAGAACCTGGGTTAGTATCAAGATAAGGCTTTGGGTAAGAGTTGAAACCAGGCATTAGGTAAGGTTAAACCTAGATCTTTGTTCTTTGCTCCTGTTGGTTGTAAGAAATTGTGCTCACCAAGTTTACTGCTAAGATCTGGGAACACAGTGATATCTGCTAAGACAAAGTCCAGCTGGAAACAGGAGACACGAACAGGCAGGCTGTGACACAGACAGGTTGTTAACAAGACAGCAGCTCAGCCAGATTATCCAAACCACTTAATTTTTGGAACTGAAAGTAAGCACACCTGAAATGTAAAAATCCCTCTTTGCTCAGGAAAGCTCTGTGCACAAGTGCTGTTTGTATGGTAGGTCAAACTTGAACCCTCCTCGATGTCTTCAATGGACAGTTGAGGTAATAACTTTAGTGTTTCCTTTTCTTTTATGAATAAGTTTAACCAACTCCTGGTTTTCTTTAAAACCTGTATGATTGCCCGACCACTCATGTTTCTCCATCCCCATCCCCATGGTGTTGCTACGTTGTTAGATCTCAGCAATGAACTTTGTCAAATGTATTTTATGCCATTATGACAGATTGGACAGAACAGAAATGACAGGAAATTAGCCTGAGAGAGAGATGAGGAATGACATGTAACAAGGAACTGCAGCCCGACTCAAGCCTGGTGCTTTGCAATTCATAGTGAGCACCCTTAACCCCTAGGCCGCTGGGGTACCCCATGATTGCAGTGTTAGCCATGCAGATACTTGTACTAAACCAGAATCATCCTTTAGGGTTATAGTAAAAGACTGAGGTAATAAATACAACCAAGTCCTCACAAGTGTACAACATCAACTCTGTGTGTGCATTTGTATGTGTGTTGGTCAGCTTGTCTCTCAGTGGATCCTGGCCACAGGGATCCATTTGTGTCTCCTCCTCTCATCTGCTCCCAGTTAGCAACATCTTGAACCCTGTACTGCAGCATGCTCCCATGTCATAAAACACACTGCTCCTCTTCTCACCATATCCTTCTCTCTCTCCTCTCCCCCCCCCTCTCTCTCCCCTCTTGTCTGGCACATGGGGTGGAAGATGTTTTTCTCACTTTTCTCTCCCCTCCTAAACCACGGAAAAAGCAGCACGCGTCCAGCTGCATCTTGGGCCGGACATGGAGTCGTTAAATAGTTTGAAAAATGAATGTCTCAATGGCATCATTCTTGTCTGCGTCCCGTCTCTTTTTTATGTCTGCTCGTGAACGTGTGAAATATCTGAAGCGGCTGAGAACTTCATTACTTTGAGCCTGCCGCCGAACAGCGCAGAACATCGCTCCTGCACCTCGCCCCTGGAAAGCATCGGTACTAAAAACGGTAGCCAAGGTTGCCCAGCCCCACCCGTGCAGTCGCAGCCCCTGGTGGGCAGTGGTCCAGTGCGGGTGCTGGTTGCCTTTAATCAGAGAGATGTATGGAGGGAGAGCGTGGGCCTAATGACAATTAACGTGTGTAGATTCAAGTACTGGCTCTGAATGCTTTCAAATCCATCACCCAGCACTTGAGGGAGACACCCCAATTCATAACCATCCTCCCTGTGGTCTCTGCGTTTTCTCTGCCCTGCTCAAAGAAAGAAATGATAGATTGAACTCTTAATAGTGCGTATTGCTGTACTTTATTTGCTAATTAGAGTGAGGTAAAGCTAAGGCCTTTGTGGTTTGACTGATAACATTTGCCTCTTGTTTCTTTCCTCCCATCTATCCCTCTGTCGCTCTCCTTCCTCTAGAGCCTCCTGTCGGTCCACGACATCGTCGCCCAGAAGAATTACGACCCTGAACTACCTCCGCTGCCTGAAGACATTGACGACGATGAGGACTCTGTGAAAATCATAAGACTGGTCAAAAACAAGGAACCTCTCGTAAGTAACTTTATCAGTCACCTTGAGAAATTCTGTCTTTGATTTGTTCAAAGTGGTTTTCAGCAGGTCCCACAGGTTTGAACGATGGTTTTGGGAAGTGAACAGACTTTAAAAAATGATGTAGGTGTAAAGGCCACAGCATCCCTGGACTGTTGTTCCCCCATCTCTCTTCTGCTGTTAGCTTTGAACGAGGGTATAAAAGTACTTTTATATCTTGTCTCCAACATGAATTTATCATCAGGTTAACATCTTTATGTCATGAAAATCCGGCCATCTAAGCTTTGTTCGCTAATCCCTGAATTTCTGAATACCTCTTGTATCAAAGCAGCATCCACACCACAAGTCAAGCCAATACCATACATGCTTTTGAGGTACTTGCCTGTGGAAATCCAACCCACAACCTTGAAGTTGTAAGCACACCAAAACCGACCACAATTGCCCTGCTCTTGGCCATGAGTATTTTCAGCCAGTCTAGGCTCGGTGTCTGTGAACGGCTCTATCCTGGTCAGTGTTGCTCTCTCATTGTAACGTGCTTGTCACGTCCGCGCTCTTCAAATCGCCCCAGACGTCAACAACCACCCGTCTGTCTCGGCCTCGGGCCCCAACTGTATGGCTGCGACATCTTGGCTGGCATTCTCATTTTCCCTCCACCCCTCGGCACCCTGGGTGTCTGTATTTGTCGTCTGATGGCTGCCGTTCCATGCATTCCCCACTTGTCAGCCATTGAGGCACATGTGGGAATGGGCTTCTGTAACCTCACCAAATTTAACTGGAGCTCTCAGCTTTGTCGTATATTATCTTTGCTTTCCTATTGATGTGATTCCTCGATCCTCTTGGCTGACCTCAGTGTCCTGCGAACACATATACTCAAGTCCTCGATGGCCTGTGAAAGACCTCCATCTGTCATCGTAGCACTTTGTTGTGTTCTGAGGCCCTGCCCATCTTTGATCTGTGCTGGACATGTCCTGGCCCCTGCCGCCTCTATTTTCACTTTGTGGTTTTCGCCCTGACCACCGTCTTGGCTCCACACCCCAGAGGAAGGAGAACACACCTAATCCATTTTTGGGTTCCTGCCTGTTGCATGTTCTGTGGAGCTGCTGAACGTAATAATGTGGCTTGGAGGAATTCTCGCTCTCTCTCGCTCCACACACATTGTCGCGGACGCTTCCTGCTCCGGCCTCTCCCGAGTCTGATGCTGGATCACATTCCCTGAAACCATAATGTGATTTACACCCGCCCCGGTCAGCTTAATCATGTGGCTGCTGTTATTCCATTACACGACGTGATTCTTTTTTGTCTCAGTGATTTGGCTCCTGAGAACATCTGAAACACACATTTATGATGTGTGATGTTGTGTGTTATTGTATAATATTCAAGGTGTTAATTATGTCAAATATATTTTTGTAGTAATATAGTGGCTCAGTTTAGGTGAAAGGTGCACACTGGTTATTGTGTGTTTCAAAGTGACTGAATCTAAATAGAGAAGGTACTGCGCCTCCAGTGTTCTTCTAGGGTTCAACACTAGGTCAGTTTAATAAATACTGCTAATTTAAAAGAGGTTTCTTTATTGTGGCTCTTTGCGTACAATATATCAGCAGTATCACCGTAATATTGTTAAAATGGCAGCTTAGTTTTCTGCAAGTAAATTCCCTTCAGGCTTTTGTTTTCTTTTTAATGCTATCACTATCAAATAAAGCAGAAATGTTCAAAAAATAATCTTACAAAAAATGTAATAGCTGCAGCCATCAAACCCTACAGTAACATCTTACATGTTGGAGTAATGGGAAGAAAGTTTCAATCAATTCCTGAAGCAGTTTCTCCTCGTAAACTGCCCTCTCACCACACACAGGACCCACAGGGTGCAACTACTGCCCATAATCTCCTGTGGCTGCAATGAAAGGTCTAGTGTGCTGGACTCAGTGTATAAAAAATACATATCATTGTGTTTTTGTTACCTCAGAATGAGCTCTTTATATCAGACGGAGCAGGTCCTCTTCCACAGAGTCTGCCGTGTTGCACCGCCATGTTTCTACAGTAGCCCAGGAGAGACAAACCAAACACTGGCTCTAGAGAGTGCCTTTCGCATTTTAACATTTTTGGCGGCCACTGTAAGCTCGCCTACATGCTTGGAAGGGGAAGGCGAGGTGAGGGGTGTTCAGTCCGTTGCAGTCTGCAACCTTACTGCTAGATGCAGTAGGATTGTGCTGCAGGCCATAGTTTTCTCTGTGTCCATGAGCAGCAATGAAAACAAAAGGGCTGCTATTATGGCAGTTTGCAATCTCAGAAACATCATGTGTGATGGTCTTGTTTTTGTACTGGGGCCACAAAGAGACTTGAATCACCCCAAAGATTAGAACTTTTTTGGCGAGTGCTCGGAACCTCAGAGAAAGACTCTATGCTTACATCTTCCATCCTCTTGTTTGCATGTACATTAGTAGTTCTAGACTTGCATTCATCAAACAGTCCCTGTGGGAATAGACAAAGTGATGAAGTGGGACTTCTACAGCAGCTACTGTGTACTGCTGTGTAGCTAAAGGCCTTTTCACACCAAATGTATACTCTGCAATTTGTCATTTTTATGCCTTTCACACCCAGTCGGCTACAAATATATTTCTGTAAGATTTGCAGTAAAACTGTGAACATCCTGTATTTGACTCTTTGAACTCCACTGCCTTCATTTATCAGTGAGCTTTTTTTTTTTTTTTTTGCTCCTGGTGTTTTGCATCATGTAGGTGTCTTTTTCTCCTGACGTACAAGTAATAAAGGTTGGTTCTCAACCATTTGCCTCCTCCACTGCAAAGAAAGCAAAAAGAAAGCCATCTTACGTACCTCCAGGTTTTTGTAAAACTTTTTGAAACATAATTTTACACCTGAACCTCCTTTTAGGCAGTAAAATTATGGTTTGTTTTGGATACGTCACACAATTGGCTGCTTTGTAAATGAATTCATTTTTTTATTGATCATTAAGGTTTTTAACACAAGAACAATATAAAAATCGAACTGGCCCTGAAAAAAAATCTAATTTTAGTGTTCCAGCTCAGCAGCTCCTTAGTCTGGAACACCACATACACACAAATGTGCTGACATGGCATTGACATACGTCAAAATGTTGCACTTAGTGTGAAATAGTCCTAAAAAGAAACTCATGTTACTTTGTCATTTGTGGAGGTGAACTTTCCCCGCTTTTGTGACCCTCTAATTTGACAGTAAATTTTAAGGTTCTGCATCTGCCTCTGGCCCCTTAACAACTGCCATCCTGTTCATCTTTAAAGGGAAACTGACCCTAATGAACAGTTAGATCGTACATTAAGGAAACAGCCAGGGGGTCAGATGCTCATGATGAAGTCACAGCCATTCCACTAACCAATAAAAAACCCTCTAATTGTGCAGGCCCCTCGTTCACTGCCGCACCAAATTGATTTGGATGTGCTCTTTAACTCGCAATTTCATATAATCAGCCTGAAATTATCAAACTTGACATCATAACAATGCGGCTCGACAATATCTAATTTCCTCTCCGTCTCTCCTTTCTTTGCTCTTTCATTTTCTCATTCACTTTTTCTCTCTGCGCCTTTGTCTAATACTGTATTCCTTGGATGTTGTAGAAGACTGAACTATAGTTAATTGTGATGAGTAGAATGGATTGTATTCAGTAGCTGTGATTAATTGCTATCATTTTTTGGAGCGTGACTTCAGGCCACATTTCACTGAAACTGTGAAAACTCTTATCTTCCAAGACAACCTCCCTCTTCTTCTTCTTCTTCTCCCTTTTTCTGTTGTACTCCCTGCTCTCCTGCTGCTCTCCCAATCCAGCTGATTTATTAGCTCAAGTGTCGGGACAATGAAATAATTGGGTTCAGAGAGCGGCACAAACATGTGCGCGCACACAGAAACATCAGCTCAGCCATGTCTTTTTATTGAAAGAATGTGTTATTTTGGATAAAGTTTCAGAACACTTTTGGTGGGGGTCTAAATTTGAGTGTTGAGGGGGTTGCGTCAGGGCTGACTATGTGGCGGTGTAGCTGATATACTGGTGGAGTTTGCCTCCGGTGATAAAGGGCTTGAGTGCAGACTGACTAATTGGAGAGCTGTAGACAAAAAGTTGGACGAAACCAGAACTCACTTATACAACTCATGTCCCCCAGCCATGAAAAAAAGGCTTGGAGGAGCGAGAGAGGCCTAAAACATGGGCCACAAAAATATCCACCTTAGAAAGTTGTATAGTTTAACAGCTTTCATTTTTTGTTAATGAACCATTTAATCACCAATTTCTCGAGATCTAAGTGTCATTTTCTTCTTGTCAAGTGATATGCCATATTTTGGTTATGAATTACAAATTAACAGTTAAAGAACTTGTTAAGTCAAATTTCTTTGCCGTGGAGGAGCCACAGCATCATCCCAAAGCATTCTGGAAAATCCAACACAAAATGCGTTAAGTAGCAAAAGACAACTACCAACACCCACAAAAGGGTACGCCACAGCTGCTCGGGGTGACCATCGCTATGATGTGAGAACATTAGAGGCTGACAAGCCTGCTGTGGCCGGCTCTGTTGCTCTCATTTGGATGTTGTCGAAGCCCAGTGGCGCAGATGTAAATAGCAGACACACTGCGTATGCCCCGCTGTTTCCACGTTCGTTTTATGCATCACATGTCGGCTCGCTCAGTGCCACTCAGTCGTTGCCGGCTCTCATCACTGTCAGAGTACCATTCATTCACTTCCTCGACACAGTTCATCTTTAGTTGTCCTCTTGCTAGCATGCCAGCTTTCTGAGAGTTTCTCTTGCTTCCACTCTCAAATTAATTTCTTTCATCTGGTTTTGCTATTACCCCCGTTTCCCTTGTAATTCATGTGTGTTTAAATTTTTGGTAACACATTTTACTTGAAGTGATGTAAAGGCAGTAGTGCCTTTAAGAGGCTACAACTTTAATTAGAATGCATTTCATTGTCCTACAAGTAAAACTTCCCCCTTCTTTCTTCTCTGCTGTGTCTATATGGGCACCTGTTGCTCAAGAGTATAGATTATTGTGCACCTTTCCACATTCCTTTGTGCATTTGTGCTAATTTGTCATTACCGGTGCAAAATTGACACCCTATCCATCCCTTTCTCCCTCAGTTCTTCCATCCCAGGTTGTTCAGCATCATTAGCAGCCATAAAAAGCCTGCTGCCAGGAATGTGACAAGATCAATTTCAGGCTCTGTCACTCTCCCACCTCTCCTCTTCCCCTTTTCTCTCTCCTCTGTGTTGTTGCACACACAGGATTGGTTTTCCCATTATGACTGGGTGTCACTGGGTGCAAAGAAATGGAAATTGTAGACTGTAGGGTCCATGCCATCCAGTTGGCAATGCTAACATACATAGCATCCTGCCTGGCATAAGCTAGCACCAATCAATACAGCTATACCACTACTGTGCCTGGCCATCCAGCCACCCCAGTCACAGGATACCTGCGGATCAGCTGGACTTCTCATTACCGACCCACAACTTGAGAGCCATAGTAGTTGCTGCACATACAAATGTAGATGACTTGTCCAACATTATTATTATTGTAAAAGCTCCAACTGCATGATTGATGTCGGTGGATTTTCTTTACTTAATAAGGGACTTGATAATTGCGATGAGACAGGAAAGTCTTCTGATTGATTTGGTTTGTGACGACGTTAGTTTTCCATGAATGGCAGTCCCTGGTATGAGCCATTGGCAATTCGACATGCCATGCTTTTCTCATCTGCGGCAGTCAGGCCTCCTCTCCTCTCTGACACAAGTAGGACGGTCGGATCACGGCTGCTCTGATTCCATTTGTCTGGAAGCCTTCACAAACACATTCATTCAGATTACAGTCAGTGTCCTTCTCAACTGAGTCTAAACACCATCCACATATCCACATTATTACGTACTTAAACTGTGCCGGTGTGAATGTATACAAATGCAGGATTACACGATGACTGAAGTTTGCGGAAAATCTTGGAGGGACCATCTTGATTGAGACAGTTGTCAAAGGAAGAGACTAAATAGATGTATGTGTGAGACTTGTCTATTGTCTGTTTACATCAGAATGTGGAAAACAAGGGGAAAATAATGACACTGGCTGGGAATTAATGGAGCAGCTAATGAGATTAGAGCAGACAGCACACATGTTAGTGTTTTACAGATAGACATATGTGCTTTAAAAGCAATACATCTTTCACTTGATGGATTACGCCGCAGTGTCTAGGGAGCGCGGCAAAGGAAGATGGAGCACCATGCTGTAAAACATGAGGACAAGCTGGGAGCACCACTGGTGTTGACTGGTGTGTGTGTGTGCATATGCTTGCGTGTTCAGTTCAAGTTCAACTGCCCACTATTTTGTATTATTGTATGGGTTATGATGGGTTTATGTGAAGTTTTTTTCTGTGTGCACATGCATCTGTGTGTTTTTTTTTCTTTTGCAGAGCCTGTGTTTGATATGTTTTATTTGTAATGTTTATGTGCTGTGAACTTTCACCGTGCGCGTGTTTGTGTGCGTTTGTGTTTGTGTATGTGCACCGATATAAGTGATACACTAATACAGGTTGCATTGTATTATAGGCATTTTAGTATATTAAAAAGCAATTAAAAGGTCCCAGCTGAACTTTATGTAATATGATAAAAAATAACTAAATGTAATATGTATATCCCACAATGACTGCATTTTATTTCTTACAGACAGACAGACACGCAGTGTGTGCCTGCACAGGATAGTGGGTGTTGTTGTAATTAGTGAGCTTTGAAATGATGAATTGCAACGACAGAAGCACATATTGTAAAGCAGCTTCGATAGATTGATAGCATGTCTTGTAAATTAAGGCAAATGACGACTGAAGCTGATACGATCCAGAATTTAAATGTGATGTTGAGTGACAGAACACAGAAATATTCTAATTGGATTATAAAGATGTAGGTCTTGTTAACTTTGGCAGTATTTATTGTTTTTTAAATAAGACTCTAAGTGCTTGTCATATGAATCCTAGCCTGCCTAAGGGTTCACCATACAGTAATTGATAGAAATCAGTTAAAAATGAACAGGCCTACTGTCTCTGTCACATTTGTAAATGGCAAAGTGACACACACTTAAAAATGTCCTCAATATTTTTTTACCCTTTTTTTTAATTCAGGGGAGTTCCACTGAGAGCACTGCTCCCTTTTCACACAGTTACACTTTTCAGTCTGCCTCTCTAACCTTTAGGTTACTGGCCAATTCGGAGCTGTAGCGTCAGAGACAGAGTTGTGTCAAAACCTCGAGCAGGGAGTAGAGAGACGATTTGGACTGCACTTCAGACAGAGATGCTTGCTGAAAGGGTGATGTAATTTACAAGCCTTTTATTGGGTTTAAGTTATCAGTCACTTGAGTCCAGTGACTGGACACCCGTAAAATCCGTTTTTATATGAAAAAAAAAAGGAGAGATAAAAGCTCCTTAAGACAAACGTTGTATACCTGCAAATAGCCGTTTCCATTCTGGCGGGGAACCTGTTGCACCTTCTCAACCTAATGAAGGCAAACAAAAGGTAAAAACGTAGCAGGCAGTATCAGATTTAACTTTACTTATCATTACTATCATTATTAAGTCTCAGTAGTATTCACCTGTGACCGAGCAGCCCTGACCCTATATGTGTCTGTGTACAGGACAATAGATAATTATTTATAAATTAAGTTTATATGAAAATAATTTTGAATATGTACAAAAAATTACTTCATTTTTATCCACTTTTTGTGGATAAAATAACCAGATAGGAATGTGGGATTTTGGCTGATCCAGCAAATCCAATATCTTATAAACCAGTGAACCTCATCACACTGATGTAAAATCATTTAAAAAACATATAGTATTGCAGACATGGAAAAACGCCTGTGCTTGTTCATATGCGTGTGCTTATACAACACTCAGTCCAGTGGCTGTTACACCGCCCTTGCAGCCTGTTGAGTTGTGAATGTGAAAACACTCATGGCTTCCAAAGCCACATCTGAGGCATTCCCAGATCCTAATCTCACGGCCCTCTTAAATAAAACGTCTTCCTCCCATCATGTGTAATCATAAACGTGGACACACATCCCAGTACTCCTGCTCTTTTCCGCTCGCCGTTCCGAGAGCCAGAGAGCTCGGAGGCTGAATGTGGCCATTGTTGCCTGTCGGGCCGGGTGCTCCTCAGCGGCCCTGCTTCCCAGCCCACTTTGGAAATGAGAAGTGACATGTGAAAGTGCTGTTTTCTTTACTAGGGATAACGACAGGGAAAACACTAAACAATCCCAGGGCAGTGATAGACCTCTCTCTGTGACACAACTGTCCCTTTGTATACACTCATACAGCTCATACAGGGCTCGCAAACAAGACACACACACACACACATACAGTACGTAATGACGAAATATCTGGCGCTGTCCAGCTTATAGCAAAGAGACGGCGAATCCACTCAGTCTACATGGTGATTCATGCCGACAGTATGGAAACAAATACACACGTTTGGTGAGATAGCCACACATAAACGCACAGATTCACACACCCAAATTCACCAGCACCTGTCTGAAGTGCTGAGGTGGGCTGTTAAGTGTGTTTTCATAGCAACCGGGTAATGACTCGCGCTAGCATTAAGGTTTAAAGAGGCAGAGGAGGAAAAGGAAGGAGGGGGTGGAGGAAGACAAATGAAGGTAAGCCGCTCCGTCACAGGGCCCTCTGCATTACATTACCTGGCAGCTTCTCCTGGACTCTCTCCTGCTTGCCGTAATTATCATAATAATGACCTGCAATTTTCCTTTTTCTCAGTGTACTTGTTAATTACGACTGGTAGGTCAAGACCGGGGTTAAGGAAATAAAAAGGGAAACCAGAGCCTGCTTTAGTGCAAGTGGGAGACGAGGAATGAGGGAGGAAGGGTAGGGTGGGGGGAGTAGCTTTTATTAGTTGCAATCACAAGTCATTTAATAAAACAGGTGGAAAGGCATGCAGCAGGTCACCCAGAGGGGACTGGCCAGCAGCAGCAGCTCTGTTGCATCAGCTAGAAAAATCATTTGACACAAAGCCTTGGGTACCTTTCACAACTCTCCAGCTTCTTTCTTTTTTTCTCCCTCTTTGTAACAATGATGTAGATTTTCATCTGGGCTCCTGCTAATTCTTTACAGCGCCGTATTAATATTTATAGGTGCCCATAACAGTGAATGGATTTTCTGATCACGACTGAATATACTAATATTACATGATTTTACTCTTTGTGAGCAGCACTGGAGTCTGTGGCGTTCGAGGAAGTATGTAAGAACTCATAAATATGCTGGACTCTGCGTGTGGAACGGTCATGTGTGTTATGTGTCGGGGGCTCTATGCCATCTCAGTGAGGTAAGATGAAATGACACACTCCAACACCAGATATGATTGGAGGTAATTGTATTTTAATGTCCAGGAGGCCCATTCCCACTTTGTATTTGGTTTTTCCATGGTCGACATCTGGTGTGAAGAACGCCGGCATGTGTTTCCACTACACTTTGTATTTATACCTCTAAACATAGCAGTCAACACAGCAGTCGGCAGGAGTTTATTGTCGTTGTTACACTTTTGCTGTTAAGTGACATCATGTCAAAACACGTCGGCCTCTCTGCCCGGGCCACTCGCGTTTGTTTTCCCTTGTCGCTCTCAATTTGGAGGGAGAAATAATGTTTGTCAAATGCTACAGTGTTCGGTTCGGTTCACGGGGCGATGTTTTGAGTGGTCGTTACGGGCCGAGGGCTGTGTGTTTGAAATGGAGCACCGTGCTTGTTTTCCCTGGCGGGTTAGGAGTCGTGGAGTGGCTTTAGTTGTGGCCGTGGCTAAGGTAAAGAGATCCTAGGACCCTTCTTTTCCACTGTGGCCCTTACCAGACAGGCCACACGTAGCCTGCCCTAGACACCGAGACGTGTGATGAGCCGGGCCAAGACGGCTAGCCAGCCTTCTCGTCATCCATGCAACCAGCGTACAAGCCAGCCAGCTTCCATCATGTCATCCAACCATCCATCCAGTCCATCAGCCAGAGGGCACTGCAATTGCCCTATAAAGACTTAGCTTGCCAGACACTCATTGCGGCCAATCCCAGCCAAGCTAATGTGATGAGACATCCAACATTCAGCTTGTCTTACTCCTCTTATCTGCTGAGGTTTCATGGCACTACTGTGCGCTGACAGTTCTCTGGACAATGTTGCCTCCATTCCATTCCCTCTAATAAACACACACTCTCATACTTGAGGGCTTCCAAATTTCAGTCCCTATTCTCTCTTTTTTCTCTGCACTGTATGAGGTGTGAGCCATTTGTCATCACGTACTTAATGTGGCTGCCATGTCAGCATGTGCGCTCCAGTGCGTGCGCTGGGAGGGGCGACGGCTTGATACGGACAAGCGTCGCTCCGCTTCTCCTCATCACACAGCAGAGACTAAGCCGTTGCGTTTTGGCCAGCCCAACAATAACAATCAGAGGCATTTATGTGTTAGAAATGGAGAAATAGAGCTGGGAGCAGCGGCTGCATATGGAGCTGATCACGTTAGGAGTGGAGGCTTCGGATCGCGTTACTGATGACTAATTGACCACAGCTAGAAGGCCCTCCTCAGTCAAAGATGACCACCCTCCCGCCTCTATTTTTGACTGTGGATTTCGGCGCATTCTGCCTTTCAACATTTATTTCTGGAGAGAATTCCTCTTTTGGGTCAAATTTTATACTCATTTAAAGGACAACCTGCAGCAGTGGTTAACAGCAGGAAGAGAGAATCAGTCCTGAACAACATAGAAAGATTTTTTCATCAACTTGTGTGCACACCATGGTATCTTTTTCCATGCAAATAGCGCAGTTGAACTACTTGGCTGACGGTTAAGTGGCGCCTTGTCTCTAATTGCTAACATAGCGTAGCTCATTCATCAGGCTTAGTGACTGTCCAGCATCAATCATCCAGTCTTTTGAGGTTTCTCTTGGCCCCGTTTGGCCCCACTTCAGGTAGGAGCCCACGGCTACACTCTCATCGAAACACACACGCAGACACGCTTGCATGCACACAAAAACACACCTACACATGCTGTCACTCATGCGTGTATGTGCTTTGACAGACGTAGACATTCCCCTTCTGACTTCCTGCACTGTTTCCATGCACAAGGAAAAGTCTGAAATGGCTTCCATGTGCCAGTAGGCGTTGAAGGCTCCGTGTAAACCTAGCCATCGGTTCGTGCTAATGCTTAGCTGCTACACCAGGAAGCCCATCTTGGTGCATGAGCGTCTACCGTGTTTCTTCCTTATGTATGCCCCCCTGCGCACACACGCCATGCAGCTTATTTAGGTTCTACCCTGACTGTTTATGTATTTGTTTAACAAAGCAGGGACTCCTCATTAGTGGCCATGCATGGCTGGATGTTGATGGCACCCATAGATACCCTACGGGTAAGGCACAGGGGGAGGTGATGCTGAGTTCAGGAGGTTGGATTTGCCCCCCTCATTTCAGCTGCCTCTCAGTGCGTCCAAGGCATTCGTCAGGCCTCCAGGAGAGGCCGATGTACCCCTGGAGGACTGACAGAATGAATCGAGTCTTACAGAACTTTGAAATGGGGAAAAAAAGTGAATTTGTGAAGCGTTGTTATTCCAACTGTTTGTGTTCGTTTGAGCAGCAGTCCTCTGCTTCTTTTGGCCATCTTAATACTTATTAGTTGCAGATGATAAGGGCCAGAGTGCCTTCACAAAGGTGAACTGACCTCTGCTTTATCTCACTGATACTGCTGATACTGAGCAAAGTCTTTTCTTTCCCTTTCTGCTGCTACTTTTTGTCTCCCTCTTTTGTTTCCCACCTCACACTGGTGTTATGCCTCTACGAAGACGTACACAAACCTAAACATCTCTGTGAACCTACACAGCAAAAGCGGCGGCTCATACACATATACATCTCCCAAATCTCAAAAGATGCACCTATGTGCAGCCTGGAGAAGCATGTTGCAGCCTTCAAAAAGTAAAGACGCTGTTTGTCTGAAGTACTGAGTACTGCATAAAATTTTATCTTTGTGTCATTATTGGGTGTTTCATTCTCGTGATCTTTATTATTAAATCCACCGCTGGGATTTAATACTTTCTCTTTGATTTTTGGCATTAGTAAGCTCACCATTGGTTGGCGGAATTTGAACTTGTATAAATAAAAAAAAAAAGACAAAATCTGAAATAGTCTAAAAGACTTTAGTTGGGTATTGGTTCCAGTGAAAATCTCAGTCTCAAACAATGCCAGTCTTGTGTTTTCTCTCTCAATGGCTTTCTCTTTCTGTGTTGCTCTCAGTCTCTCTTCCATTCTTTATTTCTTACTTTTTGTCTTGATCTCTCATCATATCCTTTTAATTTATGCTTTCTTCTTATTCATTCACTCACTAAGTCACTCACTCACACCCACGCTTACTTTCAACCTCAACCCCCCCACTGATTTACCTCCCTCCCCTCACTCCCAGTCAACTTGTCAGTCCTGACTCTCCTCTGGCCTTCCACTTACCCTCCAGTCTGGCTCGCTCGCGTTGCCACTGGAGCGTTTTGGCCTCGCTCAGCGTTTCTTATCAGACAGAGCTCATTTGGCTACCGTACCAGGGCTGAGTTCAGACCGGGGCTGGCCAGATTATGAAGGGAGGCTCCCCCTCCCTTCATAAATCCCCAACTCCCTTGCTGCTGGCTTGGCTGGCCTATGTGGGCCCATCACGTTGAAGGGCAGTGGGTCAGATGAGAATCGCAAAAAATAAAGGCTTTAAAATTACTGCAGCTTCAAATAACTCCTAGTACAGAGTCAGTGAAGTGTACAAAGAAAATAAGCATGGCCACATTTGCTCACTGATACCTGAGTTTGTTTCTCTGCTGGTGTAAAAACACATAAAGCGTGGTTCTTTTGGATGGGGATAAAACAGTCCTTGCTTCCCATAGATTTGGGTTCACGACCCCATCCACTGGTGTTTGCACGCTAAATGTGCTGCTCTATAATCACCATTGCCACTTCCAATAAAAGTCGTGAAAGTGGTGTTTCTAAATGGCATCATGGTTTCAACATGTGATTTAAGCCATATGTGTCAAAACACGATTTATATCTATACACCATATGTGAGTAGATTCCACAGATAGCCATTGACACGCGTTGTAGACTACGTCTGTTAAGTCTGTGCAGCCAGCCTATTGTCATTACAGACTGAATCCACGGCTGCCTCTCTGCTGTTTAGCTAGCCTTTAGACTGCCACCAGCCACCAGGGACCCCAGGGGACACAATAAAAACATCCATCACACCACTGGCCATCAGCCAGCTCGAAAGCAGGGAGTCAGAAAGGAAAAGTAGGGAGAGAAAGTTAATGACCACATGTCTGAATGCTCCTTTGAGATTTCCTGCAGACTCCCCATCTCACCCTGTTGTCTGTCACAGTCCGTCTCTTTCCCTGCAGCTCTCTATTCTTTCAGACACACACACACAGAAGGCCTCTCTGTCCGTCTGGAGGCCGCTGCGTCACAGACAGCTGCTTTAAGTCACACTGAGGGGTTATATGTGACCCTGACACTGCGGTCTGACTGTGCCTTCCCCTCTTAGTGACCTGCTCCACTGTCTTCTCTCCTACTGCAACCTCCTGGGTTTCTTTAATTAGCCCAATTATTCTATGATGTCCGCAACTCTTTGTAGACCCTGCCACTGTCTTATCCTGATGTCCTCCCGTCTCCGTCCCCACACCCCAAAGGCCTTGAGGAAACCATTATCTATGAGGAAAACCATTAGGTGTGAATAGGTTGTGAAAACAACCAAGATGACATGCTAATGGAAGAGGCGAAGTGGCACAAACCAGAGGCTCCTTTGGTCTTTGAGAAGTTGTTTTTTCTTTTCTTTTTTTTAATTATTTAATATCTCCTTCTGTGCTTCCCATCAATGGTCGTAGCCAGAGCTACTTTAGGCCTGTCAGAGGAGAGCAAACAGGGAAATGACACTAACCGGAGCGGTGTGACATATGGGGAGCTGTTGTTGCGCTTGACCCGGGCGGCAATGGATTAGGACAGCTGAAATAAAGCACGGCTGAGCTGGATGAAGAAGGCTCCAAGCCTCTAACTTTTTTTCTTTTTTGTAACAGAAATACAAACAGTCTTTGGGGCTGATGTGAATAGCAGCTAGGGGAGGGTGGAAGGATGAGTTGCAGCCCCGACAAACTGTAACGACTAGACGACGCATCTGTCTCGTTTGGGTCGTCAGGCCCAAGCAAGGATGACGCCACACGTTGGGTTGCAGTTTGCTATCCTGTTCCACCCTAGACCCTAGCCAGGCCATTGCCTAAATGGTGTTTCTGGGAGGGATGTGACAGGTTGGCACCCATTAAGCCTATTGTTGTATGCTAAAAGGAAAAGGCTGTTTGGGTTTACTGGTAAATGCATCACTGCTGAACACTGTCATTTCAAATAAGGTAGTTGAAACACTATCCTCTTCTCCGTGTGGCTTTCTGGCTGAGCACCAAGCCCATAAAGGAGGACAGACAAGGCCTGAGCAACTGTGTGTGTTTGTGTGTGTGTTTTGAGTCTACTGCCTCATACCTACTTGGCCATCACCCCTCTCCCTCTAAGCCAGCTGTTTTTGTGAAGACATCGATCCCTCATTCAGACCGTGAGCGACAAACAGTCGACCCATCTTGTTAGATTATTCAATGTGCAGTTTTTGGATGATTTCAATGGCATGCTCATATTCTGTCATTGTTTTCCCTGAAGAAATATATGCAAAACTTAGCTTTAAAGATACAATTAAGCGGGCTACTGATTAAAACCCTCATTTCAGCTTTTCTCCCCCCTCAGGATTTTGCATGGTTTCTGCATTAAAATGATCCCTTACTGTGTTACTGCAAACAGTTTCAACATCATTTGTATTTATATATTCGCGGAGAAGTAGAAATGCCATCTCATTGTGTCTTTAAAGGATAAGTGTGATTTGTGAGTGCTGGCCTGCTGTACTTAGCAAGTTTTTAATCTTTCCTCTCAAGTAAGTTAACTAACATATGTGAGGTACAAAGATCACAGAAGAAGGTTGACAAGTAGTGTGTAACCTGAACGACAGATTTCACCTGTACCATAATTTTGTATATAAAAGTACTCACAATACACATGTTGAGTTTTTGGAAAGCATTATATATACAACATGTTGGTAACTATGATCACAAGTCCTTAAGTTTTGCCCATATTTCACTAACTGTAATTTTGGGCGGCTTTGATTCTTTGATTGCTTTGTAGGGGGCAACGATAAGGCGTGACGAACAAACAGGAGCCATCCTCGTGGCCCGGATCATGAGAGGAGGGGCAGCCGACAGAAGCGGTCAGTCAAACCTCCTTTTTTCTCGCTAGTGGGTCTGACCATGTGTGCGTGCATTTAAAAGTACCGCATTTGTATGTGAGTCTGCCATGTTGACATTTGTATCACAGCAGGATTACATTCAGTGTGGAACAAAGAAGGGACGTATTCAGGAATGCCCCCTGCACCTGAATCTCACCAGTTCTGTGCCATAAATTGTTCCTTTTGCACTTTGTAAATATGAACATGAATGACAAGTAGACTGTGTTGCTCTGCTTGTTGCCCACATGTTTCCTGTTTGATTTTGTATTCATTGTGTCCAGTCTGTTTTTCAGCCCTGCCACAGTGAAGCTAAAGGCAAATTTCCACATGTGTCAGCAATAATGTTTTGATTCTTTTCCAATCTCAAATGCCACCATGACGATCAACATTAATCTGGTGTACTGTACACATCCCCGGGCTTTGTGAGCACCAGACTCTTACACAGTAGCCCACTTAAGTTAGGACATTAGAATAATGGAATATAAGCGTGATCATCGATATGCAAACTTTATTTTTGTGTGTGTGGTAGGTCTGATTCATGTCGGAGATGAACTGAAGGAGGTCAATGGAATCCCTGTGGATGACAAGAAACCAGAGGAAATCATTCGTATTCTGGTAAGCCTCATCTGTTTGTGTCTGCATGTGTGACTGCACTCATTCTGTGTGTGTGGGTGTGTGCTTGCGCGTGTAAGTGTGTGCGTGTGTGTGCTGTCCAAGGGTTTCTCCTGTGTTTCGGCTCCACTCCCTTGGCAAAATTCCTTGTTTGTGATGGCAAAAACCTCCCCGAACTCATCCAGGACTCCATGCCTCCCATCGCTGTGCTGAAAACCAAACACTAGCCTTTCTCTACACATGCATTGAGCCACACGTTCTCCCTGGATGAGATGCTTTGTAGTCCCTCCAAGCAGGCTCCGCTGCAGGCCTCAAATAAGCTCCGTCATGGGCCTGAACTCTGCCAGGGGGGACAACTGCAGAGGAAAGAGTCTCTTAAACTCTGGAGGCCATCTCAGACACAAAGGCTTCTGAAGCAGATGATAGCTCTCAACACTCCTCCTTTTACCCCCACACACACACTCCATCCTGCCAAGCAGAGTCATCCAATCCTAGTAACCCTTCCATTGTTGAAAAATCAAACAGCGCTTTGCATTATGTGACTTGCATTGGATTAGGTGCTTTGTGAAGTATTTGCAAGGCCGATGACTGGTATTTCCACCCCTCCATTTGTACCTAAACTACTGTATTAATCATGTCTTTCTCAATTTTCAGGCCCAGTCACAAGGAGCCATTACCTTTAAAGTTGTCCCCGGCATCAAGGAGGAGGCACCATCCAAGGAGCCAAAGGTAGGTGTTGTCCCGCCTTAATCATTATGTCGACTTGGTTACGATCATCAACTTGAAAAAAAGAGCACGCTTCTCTGCTCCAGCATGATACCTTTTTTTGGATGCAGAACATTGTTTTTGAACCACAGTGAGGAAATGTTCTTCCACAGTTCTGTCAGATCGTTGTTGCGTCCCTCTCTTTTCCCCCGATTTTCTACATTAGATTCATTTTAGCCTATTTAGTGCCTAGATAATACATCTGCATCCAAAATCCACACCTAACTCTCGCTTTAATGTGTATGCTCATCAGCTAACGTCTTCACTGGTGCATCGTGCCTTTTTTACAGGCTGACAGGGAAAGCAGAGACTGATTCTCCCACCTTCACTGACAGGCCGAGTGGTTACTCAAAGAAGTAGATTAATGTGCCAACGGCAGATGCCAACGGCAATGTCAGTGTTGTGTGTTTTGACTCAGAGGTAGCAGAGTGCTGGAGTAACTCTGCTGGAGTAGCAGCCGGCTACCTCAGCCGGAGCTTAAAATAGTGGAAATGGTGAGCTATATGATGTACTGCATGTTATCAAAGAATCGGTAAAGAAGACTATGAATCTGTCCAGATATTCCATGCAAGCTTTCACTACTCAACCATTTTAAATAGTCATTGCTAAAGACACATTTCTGTCACATTCTCAAAATATGTTTTGAGGTTTGATACCTAGCCACATGTAGGATGACACTATCTTCTCTCATGTGGACCGCAGCAGTAGACAGTAGCCTTTAGCCATTCTTTTTGAGGGTGGTTTACTGTCATCCCTACGAGCACACCATCATTTTCACCCACTGGTGTGTTGATGCAACATTTCCCACACGCTCATCTATCAGTAGCAGACAGAGGCTGGATCCACTCACTGGTTTTAAGTTGCAGGGTCGGAGGCGGTTTATCATTATTCACAACGCAGCCCACGCTGCATGTGTAACAGAGGTGCACAGGACAGGGTGGGCCACTTACATCCTTTGTCATCGTGTAATGGTTGAAACTGTCTGGCCGTTTAAGGAATCCCCCTGAAATATAGTCTGCCAGTGCCAAACACTAAGCCACTCCTTCATGATAATGGCCTGTGCGCTTACATCAGGTAGTGTCGATGCAGTGAAGGGCAGCTAAGTGGCTGAACATGTACAGGCCAAAAAAACTGAGCCAAAGGAAGAAAAGCAGGAGATCTTAGCATGTGGATGTATGAGTGTATTCTATCCGGGGCTTTAGCAGCCAACAGGGCTGTAATGACCCAAACAAAACATCTCTGTCTGAAACATAATTTTTCTACATGGCACAAAGCACTCTTTAAATCAATAGGACATCAAAAAATTTAATCTCTCCGTTGTTTTCTCTCTCATTTTCACACATACACACTTTCCTTCCCTCTCTTTTTTTTCTTTCCACATGTACTGAGGTGTCTTAGGAGTGCTAACTCATCATGACAGAGCTCAATTTGGACAGAAGACACAGGAAGGTGCTTTAGGTTGCAGCTCGCCGCCCACAACAGGAAAAGATGTCAGAGATTTTTCCACTATAAGGTCCAACCTCCTTTGTGTTAATGAGGTGTATCCCACCCCCACTGCCAAGTCAAATCAGACCAAAGACTTAAAGAAAGAAAACAACCTTTTTCTGTATTGGTTTGTTCCTTAATGTGGAAAGATTCCTGATACTAGTTTGTGTTTAGAATCCATCAGCGGGTGGAGCAGAGCACTTCCAACTGGAGTCTCTATCTGTGGAGATGTTAAGTGGCATCACACAAAGAAGGTGGTGACAGGTCTTAGTCCATCCTAAGTATTGATGAAATGGCATGGAGAGACCAGCTTGGCCAGCGGTTGTAGGTTTCAACCTCTGATTGTAAACACCTTTCTAGAATAATCACCCCAAGTGCTGGTGAAGCACCTTCTGTGTTTGATGCAATGGCTTTCGTTCAGAGTTCACACTCTATGCAATGGAGGGAAAGGTCATTTTACAGTGAACCTTTGTTTTTTCCTGATGTGCCGTCAGTCTAGCTCTTTGTTTACGTCCCTTCCCCTCCTCTGCTGTATGTGCAGGTGTTTATGAAGGCACTCTTTGACTACGACCCTAAGGAGGACAAAGCCATCCCATGTAAGGAGGCCGGACTGGCCTTCAAGAAGGGCTCCATCCTTCAGATAATGAGCCAAGATGATGCGACCTGGTGGCAGGCCAAACACGAGGGGGACGCCAACCCCCGTGCTGGCCTAATCCCGTCCAAACAGTTCCAGGAGAGGTGAGAAACAATGCTTGCTAGATCAGCCTGTCCTGTCTGCCGTTGCCTCTTAACAAGGCCGGCCGTACTGTCTCTGCTGCTGTCACAGTCACACAAGTTTCACTCTCTTTCTCTCCCCCTTTTCTCTATTTTTTTTCTTGCCTCACACTGCCAAAATAGTCTGGATTTCCGCACAATGTCTGGCCCGAAATGAGTAATGACAGAAAATGATAGCGCTGGTACCGATCCACTTTGGACGGCAAGTGGATGGAAAATCGCACATCAGTGTGCGCTCGGACGGCCGCACTTGATGTGCAACACAGAGCTCAGGAGGCCGGGGCAGTTTCTTGGCACCGTCCAAGAGCACCCGAGGAGGAAAAAAAAGCGCACACACAAAAAGAGGGAGAGAGAGGAGCACAAGACGAGAGAACATTTCACAAACAATCAGATTTAACCCTGCAGTTTTGTCAACAGCAAGTGTGTTTTTCCTTCACCTCCTCACTCCTTAAACTCCCTTCTTTTCTTTCACCAGTCTCAGCTGACAGAAGGAAACCGGTGGATATTGAAGACTGGGTTCTCTGTAGTGTAGCAGGGAGTGTTTATTATTCCCTATGCAGTCATGAAAACTGATGGTTTTATTGTTCCTTTTCTTTCCCTTTTCTTTATCCTCCTCTCTCCTATTGCAGGAGATTTGCATTGCCACGACCTGGTGCAACTCTGCCGTTCCAGAAGACCTCTAGCCGACGATCATGTAAGCATATATCAGCCCCCCCCTCCAGGGGTACGAACTAACTAACTAACCTTGCAGTTACAATTAAGGTACAGTTACTCAGGGCTCATCTCTGTACTCTGAGGCCACTGTACAGTTGCACTGCTTCACGCCTGTCATCAGAGGAAGTGTTGTGTCTGGATTTACCCCCCCCCCCCTTCTTATTTTCCTGTCTGCTCCATGTTTCAATCTCTCAGTCTCTCTTTCGGGCTCTTGCCAGAGTCTCTTGCCTCTGTCCCCCTCTGCCTTTCCATGTGTTGATGTGGTCTAAGTCATGCAGGAGCTTTAATGCGAAGAAGGAGGAGGTTTGCCCTCTGGAAAACCTCTCTGAGCCTTTGCACCTTCCAGCCAAAACACCAGCCAGCCTACCCATCCAGCTCACCTCTCCACATCTCAGAGAACCTAATGATGGATTAATGATCTGATACTAGACCCACACATGTGATGGAGGCTCCACACGGCTCTCTAGAGAGCATTAACATACCTTCTGATGTGAGCCTGTACAGTAACCCTTGGCTAGTCAATGCAGCAAAGTTGAGAAAGAACGCATCAGTAGGAGTACTGTGAGAAATGTGCTATAACAAGCCTGGATGTAGGGCATCAGGAAATGGAGGGATTATAGCTAAATTACCCTTATAAATCAAAGATTGTTGATTGCTCCATAATGAAGACAGAAGACATAAACCATGTTACGCAAGGAAATGACAGCAGCAGAAACAATTAGGGATGACCTGCCGACCCTGCTTTTCAGGTTAAAACTCGAAAGTTCATACTCCAACACACTCGAAAAGAGAATCATCACTACAGTAGAATGAGAGCATAGAAATACTGTAGCCTTCAAATGTTTTACAGCATAACTTTTAATCAGCTGATCGCTGAAGCGAGGGCAATTCCAAACAGGGCTCTGATAGTAACGGTGTGAATGAACTTTGTCAGGTTTAGAATCACCATGGCAACTGTTTTAAAACTCATGGTACCACTGGAGACAGATTCAATTTGAAAAGATTGAATTAAAATGCAGATTAGAATATTATGAAATTGTCCTCTTTTGCTGCAAACCATGGAATTCCTTGTGACTTTTAGTGTAAAATCTTGCCAACATTTAGGAAGCAACTTTGTCAAATCCAAATCGATAACTGTCTCCAAAAAGAAGCCTGCAGCTGCTCCATCAACAACAATTTTGACACTCCTGCCAGCCACCAGAAAGAAATGTAGGGCTTGGTAGTCAGGCTGTGTGATCTGTTAAAATGTTCCAATGTCAGTCCAGCAACCAGCGATTGTCATTACATTCACACAGATATGTGTCTCCCTCCCACCCCCACCCATGAGTGGCAAGTTTGCTTAGATTTTAGTTGTTTTTTTTTTTGCTTAATGAATAAAGAAACTAAACCTACAAAATGCCACTTCATTCAAACTTGGCAGTAACAAAACTCACCAAAAACTTTTGGTCGAAATAAACCCCACAGAGTTAGATGTGAAAATATTGAGTGTAGATGAGATGTGAGCGCAGCGCTGCCTCTCTGCTGCTTCTTCTGAACATAGTCTGTAACTGAACAGCGGCTCTCACTTATTCTTCTGAGGCAGATCATTAAATTGCCAGAAAAAAAATTATGAAAATTTTTGTTAAAAAAAACAAGTCTCAGCCAATAAATAATTTTGTCCATTCACTCAACCCTACCAAGGAGTGTGCAGTAGAGGTCTGAACTACCCTGGCTTTTTAAGACCAGCCGCCGCCCCCTCCGGCTGCTGTTTATGCACAACCGTTTGCACCCACAGCAGGACTTTTCTGCCACACCTGACTGAAAAGCTCTAAAAGAGATTCTCTGACATGCAGTCTTGAAATGGCAAAGACATTAGCTATGATTTACAAACAGTCGCCAAATAGCAATTTGTATATGGCGAGCTACGGCGTATGAATGGAAGGCTATCCAGCTGGCAATCATGACGGCGCATTACAATATGACTGCATGTGCCTGTCTGTAGCCATGGAGGAAAACATGCTGCCAATATCTGCTGTGGGTCTTGCAGAACTTGTAGGCCAGCCTGCCCCACACAGACTCACTGCATCGACACTGTGCACTTTACTTGATGTTTGCAACCTTCAGAACTGAAAAAATTAATTCGAAAATTGTCTGTCATGCAACTTACGGCTGCCAGAGTGCTGTCATAGTGTTTATTATGCCATGTGTATTCCACTCCTCAACAGTGAAAGCGTTTCCTAAATGTTACGTCACTGTGCTTTACGTCAGGTGTGAGTTAATTTGCAAAAAACTCTACATGGCGCCCTCACACACACTTTTCCTGTTCTCCCTCCTCCCATCCTTGCTTTTTCTTCATATCTTTCCTATATCTTCATATTCATATACACATATTTAGGCTGAATACGAGCACATAGGTTGTCCTCTGCAATGTACAGCTAGTCTCCCTCCTTTCAATCTTCGGAAAAATACACTACATTTGTACTATGATTTATAGGCCTGCTCTGGTCTCACAATGACCCCATTGAACTAAAATGTCAATTTGACTATTTGTTGCCCTCGACATGGCAGCGAGCCCTTAATGTAACGTGACTCTTTCAATATGTAGCTCTGAAATAACCAACAGAGCTACGCTGACCACCTCTAAACTTAGCATTAGGCTTTTTTACCTCAGATTCAAGCCCTCGGATGAATTATGGATGTTGTCATTTCCTAGTTATGTTCAACCGCATACTGGCATTCATGGTGCAGGATGGCCAAAAATAGCCTGCTAAAAAGTTAAAGAGAGACAGTGCTGTACTGTTCCCTCACTATTTCATTTTAATGGCCTAGTTCCTCTTATGAGTTATGGGATTTGTAACCCCCCACCCCATGCTCAGAGGGCAGGTGTAAAATGTAGTAGAGTCCGCTGTGGCCCCTACCAAAGGACCGTAAGTCTGTGTTTGACTGTAGCAATACTTTCTTCCTAATGTCATGCACGCTGTAAGGATTAGTTGTGTGTGTAGCAGCAGCGGTAGTAGGAAGTCCCTTGACATGGCCCTATTAGGTCTAGGTGAATAACTGGGGAATGATAACAGTTCACACTGTGTTCTTGAAGAGACGCAGACACACATTAATTTCAGGGTGTTCAAAATGCAGAAAAGTCAATTAGAGAAAAATGTAGGATCCAATTGGAGTGCAAGTTCAGCGAATAAAAGTGAGGGGTGTAAAAGAAAGTCCAAACTGAAAAGAGGGGAAGCAGAAAAGATGGAGTGTTAGGAGAGAGAAGCAGCCGCGGAGTCACATTCAGTAGCAGATGTGGCCCCGTGGAGCTGAGGTGGCCGGGTCGAGGGAGATGGAGGGAGACAAAGCTTGGATCCCGGCCCCGTGCACACCGGACCGGCTGGGCCCTGAGGCCATAAACTACAACCTAATTGAAGGATACTGTGGAGACCCCGCTGTTACCAAGCAGAGGACGGAGGTGGTGATTGAGGAGGGGGTCCCTTTCTTTCTCTCTCTCTCTCTTTCCAGCCCGGGAGCTCCGTCGGCTGGAACAATATTGGTCTTGGCGAGGGGCTGCGGCGAGCATTGCTTAACCGTGTCCATTTACGCCTAACATTTGTTAGATATAAATAATCCCTTTCCTCACTGTTGCTCTCTGCGCTTCTGTAGATGCATTCCTCGGTTATGAAACTGATGTTTAAAGTGCCATCAGTTGCCCCATTTAAGCCAATTATTATTCGGGTACAGGGGTTAGATCAACTATTTTACATCAGCAGTTGTCAACCTGACCTACCTCTCGCCTCCCTTTCTACCCCCCAGACCCCTTCCATCGATAACTGGCTCTCCTCCAGCTTCCCCATCTGTTCTCTCTGAGCGTACTAACGTCTCTCTGGGCTTTCTTACAGCATGTCTGTTCCTCTGTCTGACATGCAAACCTCTCCGCTGTCTGATTGTTTGGTTTGGTTTGCAGTCTGCCAAACACGTGGACACACTTATTGCTCACCTTGGGGTCTTTCTGCATCTCTCTCCATACATTACAGCGCTGTCCCTCTCACTCTTGCGCCCTCTCTCTCCTGAGCGACTGAACCATTCTGAAATGGCGCCTGAGATTGGTCTTAAGTGGCCCTGAACCTGGCCCTGTGTTCAATTTATCCATCCATTTCATTTTTCAACTTAAACGCTAACAGACACAGGAGTAGATTTAGAAGCGCAATGGGTGCAGGAGAAAAGTTCCATTTTATCCTCAAAGGTTAGCGCCAGATAACCCCACGGAGACCACCCTTAAAGTTTTATAGATCAAGTTGTTATTTTTTCCCTTCACATTAAAACTCCCTCCCTCCCTCGTTGTCAGCATCCCAATTCTGAGTTACTTGTAGCATTTTGTTATCTATGTAAAGTCAGCTTTTTAATGCAGAGCAGCCCTATTCTGTCTTTCATTCACTTCCTTTTCCTGATTCTGAATAATAAGCATTTGAAGGCCAAAAGATGCATGACAAAGATCTCATTCGGTGTCGTCCGGAAAATTCCACTGGTCTCATGTTGGTTGTTTAAAACAGAGAGAGATATTGTGAGCAAGAGAGTAAGTGACAGCGTCCAGTTTGTTCAAGGAGAAGGCCATCTGTACGCTGGCTGGCTGTGAGGGTGACATCAGCTCGTAACTCAGGGCCATTTACAGGGTGCTGACTAGGGGTCAGTCCTTTGTCTCTTCCTCTCTCGTAAGGAGATGGCTGAAAGATCTTCTAGCAGCCATGGAGATTGGTTGTGCCAGATATAATCCACACAGCTCCAAAGATAACTGTAATCCAACAGATGATTTTATGTGACTCTAATTTATGACTTAACTGCCTTGAGTTGCCTAATTGGTTGATCATTTGCACTATTGGGGTGTTGATGATGAGGCCAATAACAAGGATGGGTTTGATGATGAAATGCTATTAACATTTTCCCAAGATCACTCTAGTCTCTCCAAAATCCCGCTAATTAGTGTCAATAAATCAAAGACAAATGATAAAATGATCATTGTTTAACTTGGGCCCACCATACTTACCACATTTTTACATGCACAGTTGTCTTGTGCAATGAAGGATTAAATGGATTTCGATTATGGTTGTCCTCCCTTTGGTTTTTCTTTCAAATAAATTGGTTTAGATGACCTGACTGAACTGTTGTTTACAACCTGTCTGATCGTTCGAGTTTCTTTCCACATAGGAACTAGCTGTGATGTTGTCATTTTTTCCAGATCTTAGCAATCACTGTGACGAATGCAACGTCATCTCAAACAATAAATGTGACCAAAACTACAAAAATGCAACCCAAGTTATAGTAAACTGGAATTATCTTTTAACAAACAGTAAATACACTCATGTCTCTTTTTGCCGTCCATCCTTTCCCTTCATTCCAACGCTACCCTCATCTCACCCCTGCTGTCATCCTCTGTGGGGAAGCTTTGGTATGTGGGCGACATGTGATATACCCCTAAGCGTGCGTCCCTTTCCAGGGGGCGAGTTGGACATGAAGCATCCAGTAAGGCTGGTTAGCTGACTGGTGGTAGACTGGATGACTGCACACTGAGAATGTCTGCGAAAGTCGGCCGCCGCAGTCAGGGCGGCCATGGCTCCCTGTGCTCAGTAAATGATAGGCTTGGCTGCCACCATCACTGCAGGCCTGCTCGTCCACATATACTCACATTGGACCATGACTTCAGCTCATTCTCGCCGCTCTCAAGATGTTTCTAAGGGCAGGCGGCTGAAATACACTCTCAGAAAAAGCAAAGGACACGGTTCTGTTTCCACCATTTAAGCATTCACAGATAGGCCATGCCCTGTCGATTTACATTCTGCAGCGTTATCGCATGGTGTTTCATTTGACGAGGAATGTTGGTGTACAAGGCTACGAGGCCATCAGGCAATGCAAACCATTCCTGTGGCAGATAGGCACCAGATGAAAGCCTTCCAGAGCATAATAAGGGCAACACTTGGAAGGATTTTAGATATCTTTATCATTCTCATATTGTCCTTGTTTCCTCTTTCAAGTTTCTCTCTGACTTCCCTTCTACAATTACCTCTCATCCTACTCAAAATGTGGTTTAGGACCTGGTTCAACTTAAAATGTCACATTACGATGGGAGGAGGGCAACATCAGTAGGAACATTGCCGTGAAGACTAACATGTGAAACAAGATGTCAGATAAAGGCAAGACACATTTGGCTCCACACTTAAAACAGTCCCTGCTCTCGGGCCTGATGTTTCCAGCACGAAAAAACCTTTGCAGTGATCGGTCCTGACTGCTGTTTTGGCTAGTCATTAACTCCGGCTGTGACGCAACATCTCCCTGAGCTGCGGTGCGCTCTGGGAAATGAACATGGTGCTGTAAGGCGAGCCCCGTACTGTGGTAGATGGTGTTATGTATGTTTTGATTTAACCTTGTTTGGCCAAAATGGGAACACGGGAAGGGGAGGAAGCATCTGTAAGTGCCTCCAAATGTTCACGGCATCTTAAAGCAAACACACACGCACACACTGGCTACCATTTTGAAACCACCATCTTATAGCTGTTTGGATGGCACCCTTAAACATCTGGAGTCATTTCCAAAGCTACCTTACTGTGTAACACACCCCTGTTTAGAAATGCTTGGTAAGAATGGTCCCTTTCAATATTTTGGTCTGAACTCCAGAACAATTTAAGATTATTTAACCGTTTGGAGCCTCTTGAATCTAAATCTGTTTCTTTCTGTGAAGTCACAGTGAATGCACCACAGACTTGTACCACAGACTGTGTCTCACTAGGTAACAACAGATACAAATGTCCTCTATCAAAATAGAAACAGTAGAAATGTTATTTAGCAGATTGTAAAAGCTGAGTTTTAGAGTTAAATAGAGTATTTTGCTAACACAAAGTCTGATCTCAAGGTCCATTTACTAGATTTTTTTCCTAAGCTTTCAGCTGCATCTTGTGGCCTTCATCAGTGGATGGACTTCACTCGGAGCGACATCACATGACCTGGACAGAACTCTGGTTTGTGTCACGGTCTCGCTCTGAAGTTCCAAACTTTGTTCGTGTGATAACAACTGAGCCATCACCACGACAACTAAGCATACTTCACCCACAGATGAAGACACTGAGTCTGTCCAAAATTCCATACTATGCACTACATACTTTATGTGTATCCCATCCCTCAGCATTCTTTTATGTAAATTAATAGTAGTGTGTATCTTTTCAAATGTACCGGAAATGATGCGCAAGCCGCTTTCTGAGGGCCTCCTCTGAGACATGTGACCGTGGTAACCAGTGCCAGTCAACTTCACCTCCTGTGGCATTTGCAATAATCCCTCATATAGCTATAATTATAATGATAATCAAATAATACATCCTTGATATTCATGCATTAATTGAGGTGTACACCAGAGCTGGCAGAGTTGTTGTCAAGTGGAATGTGCCTCACGTACTATTTAGTTCATACTATGGTTTCGGACACCATTACTGCTATTACTACTACTATTTTAACATACTCCATTGTATGTTAGTATGGAATTTCAGACGGGCAGCTTGAGTTGCGGTTGAAAGCTTCTGAGAAAGCTCCTAAGTGGACCTTGATGTAGGATTTTTTTTATTTTGGTCAAGTTACTCTAGTAATTTTACTCTTAGACACAATAGCACTACTATTACTACAATAGTACTTGATGTAAATGCATAGCAGTAGAGCTGAGCATTTTTCACAACCATTGCAAAATGAAATAGAAGTATGAGCTATTTTAATTTTGTATGAGAAATGACTCAACTAAAAACAGTAATTTAATGTGGATTTGTCACAGTATTGTGTACTTGTGTACTTTACAGCACACACACAAACCAACTTGGCTGTCGCTCAAATGAAAATGATTATACTGAATTCAATATGTTAACTCTTCTTTTTGTCATTTGTTTGTCTTTTGTTTTGCTTTTCTAAGATGATGTGGCTGTAGAGTTTGGTAGGTTCCCTCTTCTTCTTCTCCCATGTCATCCTTCAACTTACTCTTCTGTAATCCAAACTTTTCCCTAACGGTCAGTTTCCATCCCTTGCTTCTATTGCACTCACAGCCGAGGAGATCGAAGGTACTACTTGTCTGACATTTCTCACTGAATAGCACTTTACGGATAGGCCACTTGCTGATAGTGTTGCAATACACAAACGGTGAAACCATTTGTGATTGGTTCCCATTCATAATTATTGTGTGTAATGAAAGGTCTACCTCTCACCCCTGCTCTCCATCCATCTTGTTTTCATTTGGCCTGTCTTCTCATGTCAAAGCTGATCGCTCTTAAAGGGAAACATCAGATGTCACTGTCAATTTCTCCTCTAAACACTGCTAAGAGTCTGCAGGTTATTGGCTCTTACATTGTACAAAGCCTCATATTTCACCAGATAACTTGTCCATTTTAATGAAAATGACATCATTTGGAGAATCACTCCTTCACATGTAAACCTCCAGTAATCCTACACCTGCCGAACTCACTCATAACACTAAATTAATCATAGACAACCAAAAAAGCATCCAAAGCAATGGCCAGGGATGTCGTGGATTGTAAACCTAAATTCAGTTTCATTATTTGAAGAATATGATTTATCCACATGTTTTGGTAGCCTAAGTTTTGCTGTTGGAAATTTTCTAAATTGCTTTTAACAAGAAGAAAAAAAGAGTATTTTTGTTATGTTACCTAATGATGATCATCAATCAGAGGTTGTAGTTAACCTCTCTGCTGATTTACCACTACATCAACGGCTATCACTCTGGACAAAGTGGACAAATTAACTGAAGCTCAACCAACATGAATAACAAAAGCAATTCTGATTTCTGTCTTGTTAACTTTGCCTGCCTGTATTTTCTTCTGTATTTCTATGGACTTTTCTAGTATATGGTAAGAGGGGTAGGTGCCTGTTGCTCTCATGTTTGACTTTTCTCTTTTGCATGACGTTGTGCCTCTCTTCTGGCTTTCTCCTTTCTTTCTCATCACCAGAGGACGCTGACTATAGTAGCGGATTCCACCTAGGTGAGAGATGTTGTCTTCTTCTCTTCCTTTTGTCCTCTGCCCTCTTGATGCGGCAATTTCATCGATGCAGTGAAGACAGTGCCCAAGACTGTGTTAGATTGACATGTGTCCCCTCCGTAAATGTTACCCTCATCTTTTAGCCCCTCCCCCATAGATCACACTTTGTTTTCCGGGCCATGTTACACTGATAAATAGCTCCCTGTTTTTCATAATGTGTTTGACATATTCTTTTAAAGCCCAGAGTGTTTTTGGTTCAACTGATTCACCTCGGACTCCCATGTAAAAACAAAAAATAGTAGTTCTATAGTGGTACACTAGCCTACGGTGTGCTATTTCTGCTCCCTTGCTGACAGCGTGAATGCACTGGCAGATCATGTCCTGGATTTGCAGAATGTAGTAGTTATCCTGTTCTGCCTCTGCTGTGGGTCTCAAGACATCTTTGAGAATGGTTCTCGATGGATTTGAGTTAAAAGGACGGCTTGTTTTCCACGCTTTGTTCTGGAGGTCCGGGCCGAAGGCCGGTCTCGCTGATGTGGTCCCGGTCAGACTTAATGACAATTACCGTGGCCCGCTTTGGTTCTGCAGCCCTTTCCAGAGAGCTGCTTCCAATTCTCTGTCTTGTACAGAAAATGTTTCCCATCATGTTTTTATTACCACTGTCATTTTCCCGACAAATCATAAGGTATCGTCCTTCTGGAGGACCACAGGCCGTACGAGCTGGCTCATACACAAATCCTCCGTCTGCCCATCTCCCTTTTTCTTTCGTTTCTGTCTCTTTATTTCTTTCTCCGTCTCTCTCTCCCTCTCTCTATCCCATTCTGTCTATATTCAGATGTTGAGGTCAAGAGGTGAACTGGCCTCAGAGCTCTCCTTGCAAACTACACCATTTAGACTCCAGATTTCACAGGATATCCAGTGCATATGTGAGTTTATAAATACTGAGTTTGAGCCATGTCTGCCAAGCTCAATCAGGGTCACTTCCCAAGGCCGAACTATGCCAAACACCAGTCCGTTTTTTCCACTCCTCTCTGTCCCCTTCAGGCTTGCCCTTACTGTCACCCTGCCTCCTCCATGAGGTCAATGACCTCAGCCTCTCCTCTTCCTCTTCGGTACCCTAACAACATCCAGCACTCTAGCGGGTTAGCAACATTTCTCGACTCCAGCAGCCCAGAATGAGGTTTAACTGAAATGAGAGAACCTCAGGAGGAGAAGAAGAAAAAAAATTGTGAGTTATAATAACATCTTCTCTATGCGAGTACTTGCTGCATGGTTTTTCAGCCTGTTGGATGTGGTTGTATGATTTAGAGTTGGCCCTCCCTAAAAGTTTGAAATCCTAGAACTTACAGATGCTTTTGCAATGCTACTGAGGTTGCATGGGGAAGTAAGGAGGCAGTGGGAGGGGGTAGGCAGTTGTTGTCCTTAGTTTTTGGTTTGTTTTCCCTTCATGCCTCTCTCAGTGATGCAACGTCTGTAAGGTCCTTTGCCAAAAGCAATCCTCGAGCGTGAGGAGGAAAACTGCATCCAATGATGCCTTCTTATCAGGCCTTTCTAGAAAGCAGTGTCTGGAGACTTTCATTTCTTTCTGGAGAATTAAAAGAGCTATTTTGGACACCCAGGGTGGATTTTATGTGTAGAAGACACTCCAAGAGATTTGTTTTTCAGGTGACCCATCAGTGCATTCAGCTCGATTCACAACCAGAAAATCCATGCGATATGGATGCATTGGCACTGTGACACTTCACATCAGTAACATATTCCCAAAAATCCAAAAAAGTCACAGACTGATCATCCAGAGAAAAAGATGGGTGGACGGAGGGCAAGCAAGAACCTCCAAATCAGTTAAAGCTGAACGAACAGTGGCTGGGATATCCATCAGCCCCTCACAATCCAATTATGTCCAAGTTATGGAAAAAATGGAATAGTGTTATAAACTGAAATAAAAACACTCTGTTTCCAAAATGAGATGAGTTCATCAGTCTACAGGTTCAATAGTTGTGGACATGCAGGAGCCAGTACATTGGGATTAGAGAGTTTTTCCCCTGTCTGAGTCCAAACAGGGAGGAAATTTACTTTATAGTATTGAAATGTTATGTATTTTAATGGATATCCAACATTTGGATACAATCAGAGCAGGTATATGCTATGCTTCTATCAGCATTTGCAACCAACCATCCCGGTTGTTTAAAGACTCGTAAAAGAGGCGTGGAGTTTTCTTGACTGTGGCCTAGTTGTTGAGCATCTTCTCCCTCTGAACATCAGGAAAGCAGGCATTCAGGCTCTGTACTTTTGGCACTCAGAGGCCCCTTTTGGCATGTTGATAGTGGCTTCACGGACTCCAGTAGAAGCAGAAGTAGTTGTATGTGCATATGCGTGTGTTAGGTGATTGTTTTTCTTTGCCAACACACAAGACATCAGGCATCGTTTTGAGACGAGACATTCCTGAGCCCAAAGAGCTGTGGGATAAGGCGGAGGGGAAAAACAAATAGCGCTCGACACAAATGGACCTCTTGCAGCCAAAGGTCTAGAGCCCTATTCCACCATATAAGCCTGTAACACTTGGGTTGGGTACCACTTTCCAAATGCTTAGTGCGAGGGCTGTGGAAACTACTCCCAGAATGTGTTCTCCCCAGATAAAACTCTAATGAGTTCACCACCGTGGACTGCTACACGTACATATTTCAAATGTCACACCGACACACTCTGCCTTTTGCTTTCATTGTGCTTAGTAGTAGGAGAGTAGAATACATCAGCTTGCCTGAAGTTTGACTTAAAGTTGCTTTGTTAATGTCCCTAAAGTCTACTTGTTGTCCAGGAATAGATATTTAATTCAATCAAATACATTAAGATCATCTACAGTGCCCACTTTACTACTGCACAATAATCAGTTACACAGCTGCCTGTAAGCAGTTGTGTAGAGGGACCCCGGGACACATGGAAGGACACATGCCAGCTTATCTGCGACGCCTAACTCCCAGCTAATCCAAAAATGGGCAAAGAGCAGCGTGGGTGGAGCAGAATGAAGCTTGGTTTTTGAAACTCAGTCTGTCACTCAAGCAGCCATGCCCATAGTTATACATGACTTTTAGCCTTAATATAATTTAAATAAGTGATTTATATAAGAATTCACCCCCGTACAGTTGTCATGAACAGGGATTAGCAATCGAGACCAAAAGCATTTTCATAGCCAGGCTGTGAACATGTTTATTTCTGCTGAATTTTAATATGGGGATTGCCTCAAGTGGCCACTGGAGGAACTGCAGTTTTTGGCCGTTTTTGCACTGACTTCATTTTTCAACCCCGGAGGTTGCCGCTTGGGATATGTCCACTTACTTGCTTTCACTTGCTGTTCTTTCAGCATTCTCCTTTCCTCTCCCCCCCGGTTCCTCTAACGATTCCTTTCTTCTCGTCAAGACATTCTTGAATCCTCTGGAGGCATTTTAGAGTACATTATGGTGGCCCACAGTGACATGGCTCAACTTCTGTCTTTACAGTCATGTCAGATCTCTAGAAATCCGGGCTTGTTTTGCATGCTTCCTTGTATTATGCAAGCAAAGCAAATTGGTGATGAATCAAGCAGAGTAGTCCTTCTGTCTGCTCCAGGCTTTTGTATTTTTGTCAACGCTCCTCTTCCTTTTATTCACTGTTGGGGTAATAATGGCTGACAGTGTGGAAAGCGTCCTCCACCTCCCGAGCTGCCTACCATGAGCCTTCCTCATCCCTTTCAACCAAGCCAGTAATGGGGACGCATAATGAGTTCGAGAGAGCCGGTAATGCTTCCCACATTTGGTGCCCACGAACAGGACTAAGTGTTACAGCGTTAAACCGCAGCGCGTGGCATCGAGCCGAGAGCGTAATACTCACTTAATCCCGGCTGCCATGCCTGGTTAATTCCATAGATGTCGTCTCCATTAGTCCAGAGGATAGAGGGCCCCCGCCGGGAGAGCCAGGATGGCACTGGAGCTGTCAGCACGGTCTCCTGTAGTTAGGCCACGGGCCCTAGACGACGGCCCTCACCACACCGGGATCTCGCAACAGGTGGTTTCACTATGAGCCTTTTCCTCTTAGCTTCACCGCACTTTTTCTCTCTCCCCCTCTGCCGAAAATGAAGTTTGATTGGATGGAAAATGGCAGTCATTTTTTCTTCTTCTCCGTGTTGTCATCTCGCTGGTCGCCTACGCGTGATGTCTGGAAGACCTGATGCTTGTATTGTTCTCAGGCTTCTCTTCTTTCAGACACCCATTGGCAAATGCAAGATTTGAGGCTTTTCGAGTCGTCTGTTATTTTTTCTGAACATTTGTCTTACTGCACTGTACTTTTTTTTTTCTTTTACAGTTGTAGCCATTTCTTTTACAGGTGCAATTTTGTAACTATTCACAGGATGTTGGTGTCCGGTGGGCAGTTTGTAGCCACCAAGTCCTCCGGGCGCTTTCTTTACGCACATGCTGAATTTCCTACGTGGCTGTTAGATATTATCATACTGGAAAATGGGCTTGCATGACTGCTGGCGACTTCCAAGCAATTGTGTGTGTATGTCTGTGTGTGTGTGCGTAGTCACAGCTTGTGTTTACACTGTGTTAAATATGCTCATCTTTTTTTTTCTCCACTTTTTAATGTTTCTGTTTTGCTGAAAGGACTTTGAATCAAAGTGTCTGTGTGTGTGTGTCTGTCTGTGTGTATGTGTGTGCGTGTGTGATGGAGAAAGAGTGAGAGGCAGTGTGTGCGCTTACACGCAAGTGTTCAGTTGCAGTTTTGGCAATTACCCAGTCACAGCCTGGTGCACACCATTAAGAGGTGCGTGTGTGTGTGGGGGACTTAAGCAAGGAAACTTTAACTCCATACCCCGAGACACACAACACTCTTTTGCAGAAAAACATACGAGGACACAGCCACTACTCAGCTCTCGTTCCAGGGAAATTCAAAACAGAACTATTGTCAACAAATCTGATTTGACCTGTCAAACCAGTGAAAGAGCTGTTGGATCTCGGTGCCACACATATCATACATTCCTTTTCGACTAGTAAGCTTTATGCTTCCTGTGACAAACATGTTGGTGTTCCAACAGACCTGAGGCTTTTCATGACAAACAGACAGGCTTTCTTCATTTGAACTTGACTTGAATCATTCCTTAATTCTGGATCAAATTAATTTCAATCCCCTCTGTCTAATTCACTCTCCATCAGCACTGAAGAGATGGTTGTCGGGGGGGTTTGGGGAGGGATGGGGTGCTGCTCATTGCTGCACAGGCTTTCATTTATTTACCCATAGACAGCGGTAGTGGGGAGGGCAGAAGGATTCTGCCCACGATTTGAATGGAGCTGTCTAGAAAGGTGGGTGATCTAGAGGGGCACTAGATTTCTAAGGGCCCCCGTCAACTAAGAGATGGCGCTACATGTGAACTGTAGAGCGTCATCATGAAGCCCTGTGCACCTGCCTATCTGTGGAAGGTAGCAGAGTGCCCTTGCCCTGAGCCAGTGAGATGGCAGCTTGTCATACTGTAAGACAGATAGAATTAATGACTTTCATTGTATTACTCAAGGCCAAATTACCAAAGTGGGTTTTCGTGTTTGAACTTTCAAAAGATTGACTGCTTGCTTTAAGTAGGATATTATTAACTTTATACTTTTAATGTTTATTGTAATGATGTCAACCTTTGTGGATATCGGTTACATTTTGGTGTCTTTACAGAAGAAATTCAGATGAGCAGTGTGTGTTTTCCACTGTGTGGCAGAGGCTAATTCTCCTTGGGTAGGGATACAGGGGGTGAGGGTGCTGAATGAGTAGTTTAACCACAGGAGAAATGGCACAGACGACGTAAGACGAAGCTTGCCCACAGTGGAACAAAGTCTGCCCTAAATGTTCAATGTAACACTATATTCAGTACTCGGCCACGTGCGTACACTCAGACGTATACACAAGCGCATGCAAAAACATTATTATTCTGCTCCAATGACTTACAGTGTGTTTCATTTGTAACTCAGCATAGGTTCGTAGCTCCATTCCTTATTAAGGGACTGTTTGGAAAAGAACAAGCTGAGAGGAATGCAGACTCTTTCTGTATGCTGCATGTCTGCACAGCCCCACAGTGGTTTGAAAATGTTGTGGAAAGTATTAAGGGGGCGGGAATCAGGAGCTGTTTCAACTCCTGATTCTTCTTTCTGTCCAGAATTTTCATGCTGCCTTAATCTTACCTAGGCATCCTGCATCATATCTTTGAGTTCATTACCTGCTGATTAAAAAGTGAAATAATTAAAGAGAAGGCTGAAAACAACTTGTGACTGTCATCGGAAAGGGGATATTAGACATCTTGGGTTCTGGAGATTTACTTCTTTTTAGGCTCAATCAGCATCTGTCATAAATATGAAACCGTAGTCCTCAAATTAGGGGTAAATGTTTCCTTTTAATGTCTTCGGGTCAAGGCGTGCACACTCTTGGATCAGTATGCCAAGAAGCCTTTGTGACAGCAGTCCGAGGACACGCCGCACACCATAAACCAATCAGAGATGATGGCTGTTGTACAGTTACCCCCACACACACACACACACACATACACACACATACAGGGCAGCCTTGCCCTTGCGGCCAGCCAGAGAAAACTAAATGACACACACGTACCTCACCGCTATCTAAAATTGCAATGTGAATGAATTGTAAATCATAGCCTGACAGTTATGTGAACAACCATTAACCAACTAGCAGTAAGTTCACATCCTGTAGCAGGCAGTTACATGAAAAGAACATCTAGTTTCTTTCATTTCACACAGTGAACTCAGCAGAAATCTGCCTCTAGAGACAAGATTTAGGACAAATATACAAAAACCAGGATGAGTCACTCCTACCTCGATTAAAAAGGAGAAATTGTTAATGAGAAAACACCCAGTGATAGGTTTTTGTTTTTAGCTTTTCACAAACAGGAAAGCCTTGATACCTCGCCACAGTCTCCAGGAGATGTGTGTGCACACAAAAGAAGAAAATTAAAATCCACCATGTCACCAGGGGAAAATGTGAATAAAGTGTTTGAGTGTGATATCCAGGGAAACTGTTTGGCCGAGTGTTACACTGTTCTTCTTTCACCTACAGCAAAGATAGCTGTCATAAAACTGAGCTGCACAATACAAAATGAGGTATTGGACATCGAGCTGTGGAGGTGTTTGCCAAGACACTGAAACAACCATAAATCGAATTGCACAGCTGCTGCTTTATGTGTGCATACAGTTGTGTCGGAATTTCGGCACTATACTGACACAAACATTCTTTTTTTGGTATATTGTGGATTAATGTGCATCTTTCTGCCTCCTTTATCTTCCTCTGTCATTTCATCCTGACCTCCAGCTGGGTTCAGGAGAAGCTTCCGTCTGAGCAGGCGGGACAAGAAGACCAACAAGTCCATGTACGAGTGTAAGAAAAGTGAAATGTACGACATGGCTGATGTGCCCACGTATGAGGAGGTGACCCCGTACCGGAGGCAGAGTGGAGCGAAGCACAGGCTGGTGGTCGTAGTAGGTGAGTAGAGAGCCGGACTCCAAAAACTTGATCAAAAAACGCTGTTTATGAAGCTCTGGTCTCACTTCTCTCCTGCTTTGTTTTACAGTTGGAGGGGGCTCTATTGCTGTTAAACTTGGCACCATAGATTTTAATAAATATCCTCACCTCCCAGCACAGTGACACATACAGATCACAGAAATGACTCAGAGTTGTGCAGCTCCAGAAGCCCCAGGTGGCCTGGCCTCTCCCTCCCACGACCCCCAACACAGAAATGAGCCTCCCAATGCAGGGACTCACCCGCAGTCATCCTGGGCCTCCTTAATTTAGACTTTTAGCACTCAGTGGAATCGACAGAGCAGACCTCATATTAATCAGTCACATTTAGTGCTTTCATTTACGGCACCTCACTCTCGATGTCCTTTCAGTTTCTCGAGCCGATGGAATTGTTAACACTTGCCTCGAGGAGCGGGTGTTACAAAGCCCTCCAAAGAGCTTAATAACGTGCCAAGGTCTTGAAATGAATTTAGCGGTTTCTCATTCTGTGTTTGTGGTTGGAAGACGAGCGTTGCCAGTGAATGGTGGAACAATACGCTAAGCCAGGTGCAACAGTTAAGACTTAAATCTTTCTTGGGACCAACTGTACCATCAGTGAGTTCAAGGCTTTTCCACGTTTTCCTTTTTAGGTTTGTGTTACTTGTAACAAAAATGACAAGAATGTCCCAGACGCAGATGGAACAAAACATTCCCCAAATATTCAGTGCGATCCTTTCCAATCTATTTCCATTCATCAAGGGAAGAGATGCACTCAAGGAATGAGGACTCAAACGTCTGTTCCAGTCCTCATCTTTTCACTTCAGATGTTCCAGCAGCAGTTTTTAGACATTTGCGAGGTTAATCTAGCAATGAACACCACTAGCAACAAGGTCTCAAGGTCTTTTTTTTCCTCATGCGTGCGCTCTGCAGGGGTGTGCTCCTAGTGTGATTGACCAGGCCTTGGTTCACTCAAATGCAAAACACAGCATGGACTTCATCAGGCGTGCTGCTAATTAGCAAACCCATTTTCCTGCCAGTATGTCACAGCCTTACACAGAGGATGCTCAACCTCTCCCACCTGTCATGCAAATGTAAATATTTTCAATTAACTTCCATAATTTGGAGGACAACCTATGGATAATTTCACACATAACGAAGTGGAGGGCCAAGGAAAGATCTGCTTTATGTTTCTCTGCCCCCCTCTCTCTCCTTCTTCCTCTCCCCGGAGTCTCTTGATTTTTCTTATTAGAAATCCTGTCTCTGTAACTGCTCTTGTCCTTTTCTCTTCAGGGGTGCAACACTTTATTCCTAAATATAAGGACATGTGGTCAGCGCTAGAGAAAATCTCTTTCCACGAACAGTATCTGCTCTTCAGTTTATCTGTAAAAGCAAGTTGTTTGAAAAAGTCCATTTTAGTTATGAGTCCTTGCTGAAAAACGTCAGATCTGTCCTCAGACAGAGGTAGACAAAAGCAGGCTTTGCATTTATTGCTGCTGATTATTGATTTTGTTGGCTGAAATGACAACGTCTGTTGCCAGCAGATTTTATCAGCTGTAGCAAGCCAGATAATGACGTTAACAATAGATCCATGAAAGTGCTTTATACTGTGATATACATGTTATCATGCTAAACGACTGAGGCTAAAACTGCATGTTTCAGACAAAAAGTCAGGATCCTAAATGGTTAATGACCCATGTAGGCGATGTTGTGAATAAAAAAAAAGAATTGTTCTTGTATTGCAGTGTAAAGTAACAAGTACAACCAGGAAAAATGTAAGATCTGACTGTTATTTCATTCCAGCATAACCCTGTTTGGCTGCTTAGCTTACATACTTCATATTTTTTTAGACTTATAGCTTCACCCTAAACTCTTGTAACATCCAGGAAAGCTTCCACACAGTTGGGAGAGACTACGCAGTGGATGCACTAGTGGTGAACGTAATCTATAACTCCACATAATGACATAGTTAGCTAATGATATGCTGCTTGGCAATGGAAGAAGCTTGTTTACCACTGTGGGTAGAAAGCTACTTAGCCAGACGTGCTTATATCAGAGCCATTAAACACACTGTTTAATCCATTTCTTGCACTTCTGCTCTTGTCTTTTTGGCTTTGAAAGGTTTAATAAAAAGTTAAAAAGTATTTTAATTACTACGTCCCATTGACAGCCGTGAACATGTGGAGAAATCTTTGCAGGAGTCATTAATGTGCACAGATCCACAGTACCTACTAATGAATGACCTGCTTCCCACCTCTTGCACTGAAATGGAGCACAGAGTCTGAGATCAATTTCAAAGGCAAAACAAGATGCTTATCTGGGTTTTTCTACATTTTCAATCAGACAGCCAATAAAAATAGGTTTTTACATACTGCAGGCATAGTTTGACTAAACCACTGGTGGTTTTGAAAGAAATCTGATTATTTAACCTGACAAAATAGTGTGCCGATTTCCACGTTTCCTTGTAACTTGACACGCTGGACTTGCAGTAAGATTCTGATGAACTGAAAGTTTTTAGTTTGGGGTTTAGCTCTAACATACTTCAAATACACTGATGCCTAAGCGAATGTTTATGTGGTATCCAAATATATAACGCTGGAACTCTATTTGAAGACTTGGTGAAAATGTAGTAGCAGTGCATTGCAAATGATCTGTGCTCACCACATTGCACCACTGTCATCCTTTAAATGTGGTAGCAGCAAAGCCAGAGCTGTGTGTAGTGCTGTAATGTACCCTGCCCTGGATGTGAGGCAGGCTGGGAGGTTTGAGGCTGGGTCGAGGCCCTGGGGCCGAGAGCGGGGCCTCGTCGGGCCTGGCCTCGGCCTCTCGGCACAAGCTGCATGCGATGTGCTCCGTGCTTGGCCTGGAAGTTATTAAGCTCGCGATATTAAAAGCAACTTCTCTAATGAGTGCGGTAATGAAGTCTGACACTTTTACTGGCACAGCAGTCTGCGAGGGCAGAAGTACCGCAAGAGGGCCAGCGAGAGAGGCAAATGGAGGGAGAGAAAAACACACAAACACAATGTAAATACTGCAGCTTAGTCCAGAAAATTTGGAAGAGTTATGCCTTTTTTTATGGTGGCGTTCAGATTTATAATGTTGCTGTTGTATTGGGGCATTGTTTGAAACAAACAATGCACAAAGAGGTGGCGTGTTTAAGGTCAGACGATGGAACAGGACCACAGGGCACTGCTTCTGCTTGTAAAAGACCTGGTGGTGGGCTTGTTGGGCCCTCTTGGCAGGAGGCGGTACAGCTGGAATAAGCTTTAATCGCTGTCTGAGGTATTCTGATGAAGGCCTGTTGCCATGCATCATTGATATCACAAGTGGCAAGCAAGGGAGCGATGTACAAGGTGAAAATGTTTTTACGAGCGTGCAGAAGTGGGGCCGTTAGTCATACCAAGGGTAGCACAAATGTCTCTGTTGGCCCCCTGTGACCGGGCCCTGATATCCACGCTCAGACTCAAGCAAACAAGCCTGTGTGGAGGTTTGTGGCCTGCCGGGAGACTGTCTGCACCACTGTGATAGGGCTCATAAAAGAGCCTCTATTACCACGCTCTGCCACCTTCAGCACCTACAACAACATTGGTCCGCAGCCTTGTTCAAACAGCACCGCTGCATTCCTCCCGTGCTCCCGAAACAAATTCAAAATGAACTCCATTTCCTCATCTTAATAAATCACCCAGCTCTCAACCCCCAGGTTCTGTGACTTTTTTTTTTTTCCTCACTGAAAAACTCCCTCTCCCCAGCTAAGATTGATTGCTGTCTTTGGTTGGCCATGTGCTTGTTTATGCGAGACGGTAACCACAGAATGCCTTGCACCGTCCATCCAAAGAGGGCCGGGGTATTTTTTCTCTATTTTCTTTTTTTCTCTCTCTCTCTTGAATTCACAGTAGAGCGTGTGAGTGTTCTGAGGAAACAGCTTTTATCACTTACAGCAGTCGCACAATAGGACCCAAACCATGTGTTGCTGGGTGCAGAAATAAAGGAAAAGCGTGGGGTGTGAATTTGTCTGTGTGTGAAGGCTGCCAGTGCTCACAGATTATGCTTAAAAGAGCTTTGTTGTCCGCACCTATTTATCAGGTTGTGGATCACTCCAAAAGCTTCCTGCTTCACACCTGATGAAATGTAGAGGAACGGCGCAGATAGCACGAGAGGAAACAGGAGCACTCTGTCTCTTAGAAATACAGAGCTTGTTTTTTTCAGCCTTTTTTTTCTCCCTCTCTCTCCTTCTCCCTCTCTTTCCACCTAATCCGCATCACTGAGTGAACTCATTGTCCGTTTGTTTTAGAGGAGCGGCCTGCTAAACACATTTGCCTGGAGAAACGAATTTCCAATAGGGTTTGATGCGATTGTAGTGCCTGCCCAGAACGTCAGGCATGCGAGGAATCTCGAGCCCAGATCAAGCGCTTTCTCTCACTGTCCACACACTGCAGAGCTGTGGTAAAACACTGAAACGCCAAGCCATGCACTTGTAACTCCAAACTAATTTCTTGTCCAGTTCGTTGAAGACACTGATGCCAGTCGTTTCAAATTAGGATGATGTAGCGCCCTGGTAACAAGCACCAAAATACTGTGGCTTTTTAGAGACAGAGAAGGGAAAGAGACAGAGGGAAAACTGTAAAAGAAGAGAGAACATTTGGATATTGATTCAGTGACTTCCACCAAACCAAAACCAGTGTAAACAAGGTTCTCAGATATTAAAACACATCAATATGTCTGCATCTACAGGTACTGAATGCACTTTTCCATGAAATTAGGACTTGCTTACTACATGTTAATGACATCTGGTCAGAACAGTGTCCAAAGCTGTCATATGTTTGTGCTCCTTAATATCACAATTAAATATATTTTCTCAGTTTGACCTTTACCATCGCCACGTGTTGGAGAGTTGGCTATTAAATGCAGGAGGGATGCTCAGCTTTTGGAGCCACAGATGAATTAATAATACTCCAATAGTCTCTCCTGCCTCCTTGTCTCCAACTCATTACCTCAGTTTCCACACTTGGGGCGTGATGGAAAATCCAGCTGACCTGCGACAATACAGGAAGCTGCTTCCTTACCGCTACTGTGTACCTATGTTGAAGGTTGAATGTTCTGCCAAACTACAGTGAGAGAGGAACTGGTTAAAAACTAACTGTAACTGTAGAATTCCTGCAGCTTTGTCATATTAAATCAATTATCTTTGCTGGAAAGGCTTGCACTGCGTTGATTGTGTTTTAACAGAATATGTAATTAAATTCACACTGTGGTAAATTGATTACATATTACATAACAGAAACGCTGAAAGAGTTTCCCGTCTTCAGAGAAAAGAGCTTCGATGCTGATCTAGAAGATAAAACTTTATTGATCCCATCAGGAAAATTCACATCACAGCCACACAGAGACAGACAAGTGGTGAGAAGACAGATAAAGATCGATTTGAGAAAATGATGAAGAGATGAATTAAAACTGACTTGTAACTGAAGTGAAGTATAGATATGAAAAGCATCATTTGCGAAGTCTGTTTGGGGATTCTGTCATAACCATGCCGGCTTTGCTTGTGTGTGTTTGTGCAGGACCCACAGGTGTTGGCTTGAATGAGCTCAAGAGGAAACTGTTGATCGCAGACCCCCAGCACTTCAGCGTGACCATCCCACGTAAGTTCACCGCACTCGTCTCACTGAGGTTAGGTCAAGCTCTGTGTGTCTGTGGTCAGATCCAGCATGAGATGAGCAGCTTCCAGTAGATTCCATTTGTCTTCCAATCTTTCCTCTCTGTGTCTTTTTTTTCTGTCTTATCTGTGTGTGTAGCTGTTTGTCTTATGTGTGAATGTGTGTTTTAAACATTGTGTCCATAAGCCTTTTCCCAGACCGTGGTCTTAGATCAGCTTATAAAACAGTCAGGTGGAAAACTGCAACAGCACAGACAGTGATTCTGTTCAATCTACAGTAAAAAGTATTACATTGTATGATAGGCATACAAAACGTTCAAAATGTTAAATAGGAGACCTTTTGAAATCAATTTCTGCTTTCAAATAATGGAAAGTTAGTCAGCCAATGTCTATTTGATCTTAATTAGAATAGAAAAATAAAGAGCAAGTGGTTAAAATTAATTCCATTTAGAAAATATATTTTAGATACATTTTATTTTTTTGGCATTTTTGCTGTTATTTTGATAGCCAGTAGAGCTACAGGCAGGAAACAGCAGGGAGAAAGGGCTGTGACATGCAACAACGATCCCTCGCCAGAACTGAGCCACTGATGTTTGCATGTGTCTTAAACCAGGCCACAAGGACGCCCATGCAAAGTCTTTTATCAGCAAACTTTATTTCTAGATTCTGTGAGTGGACTTTGGCTCGTTCTCTAGTTGAAAACAAACATGTCTTGCTGTAAGGGAGCTCTCAGTGTTACTGATGTAACCTCAGGACAGCTTACTGTAAACATCAAGATAAAATAAGCAAAGGCTGCTGTTCTCTGGAGGAAGGACTCTCCTCAAACATGAAATAACTGGCACTACAAGCTGTTTGATCATGAGGAGAAGTTGCCTCCCTCTCTACTCCTCTGAATCCATTTGTGCCCAAGAAGCCTCTAGCACATCTGTCCACCGCGACGCGGGGAAATGTAAGCGTTCAAGATGCCAGATCAGATTCAGACTGCACAGCACCCAGTGAGTTTTCAGCAACAAGTCAAAATAATCACTTTAGGTGAAGGATGTTTAGCTTTGTTGTTCCGTCTTAGTTTTCATAGTGTGTGAGAGTGTTTGTGCTGTTTGAGCGATGAGGGTCCAGTCTGAGACACACACACACACACACACACACACACACACACACACACACACACACACACACACACACACACACACACTGTCTGGCAGTGAGCAACACCCAGGGCAGCTCTCAGGCAGCATGGCTGGCCTCCGTCTCCTCCTGTGTAATTGTCAGCTTTTCACAGTCTGCCTGACAAGCTCCAAATGATGGAGGAAACTGCGTTTTTCGACCTCTTGAAGACATGCCATTCCACTGCTTCACGAATTGGCACCGAGCTGCCCACTCTCCTGTCTTTCTCACTTTCTTTCTCTGTTTTCGTCTCTTCCCTCACTTCCTCCTCCCCTTTCTCTCCTTTTAAGGACCCAATGACAGCTTTCCATAATTCTGAACACCATCCAGTTTTGCTGCAGAGGGCTGATTCTCCAGGCCTTGCAAGCTTTTTTTTAGTTTTTTTTGCAGTTCTGATGTCCCAAAGCCAGCATGTTGGGACAAATAAATCTTTTTGATTTATACATTTTAGCAGGGCAGTGGTATTAGTAATTGCTTTGTTGCCATCTGGGGCTTGGAGGGAAACTGCGACATGAGTTTGAGGAAATATGAGGACCGCTGATATTAATTGCTGTGTTTGTTACGTGCTGTGAGGCTTAATGGATGCGTCCCGGTCGAAGTCTGACACTTGAAATGTCCCTGGTATTAAAATCCCATCGGTGGGGCCTTTTCTTCCACAAGGCACGATAATTGTTCTCAAATGTGACCTGCAATGCTGTGTTTAATAGAGCCCAGACAGCCTGATTCTGACCCATATAGAAGACGTATGGCACAAGTCCTGGCTCTCATTGAGAGGAAAAAGACTCGGAAAGTATCTCGTCTCACTCTTTTTTAATCTTTGATTGCTGCCAATGGACACATGGATGTGTTTAACACTTGCTGTTGTTTCGGATTAAGCCCGAAAGCGTCACCCCTTTTTGTTAATTTGAAAACCGGAGCTTTGGAGACCACCGGCTTGTGGTCCCGGATAAGATTTGAGGTTTTCTCCCCCTCTCTGTCTCTCTCTCTTGCTCTCTCTCTCTAGCCCTCTGCTTGTCCCTGTAAAATGTAAACCAGCCGTCTACGAAACACAAGCAGCATTGCAAGAAGCCATTAGAGTAGAGGGATAACTTTTTGATTCCAATCCAAGTTTGCTGATATTTCCATGATTTGGGATTGAACGGATGCACATTCTTTTGTTGCACTGTAATTATTTTCTGCGCCACAAAACAGACAAGGTAACGCATGGTGGATGGTGTTGGTCTAACTACCGAGGGCCCATTTGGCACCGTGTCTTACACATTTCTGAATGGGAGGTATAAGTATATGTTATCTTATGACAAGACTGTTTTGGCCTTCTCCTTCTGTTTTTCCGACTGTTGTCTGAGGCCGATGACAGATATTTATTGATCTTCCTCTGTGTCCTCTCCACCACAGTTGGAGTTATGGCTGTCTTTCCTTCTCGAGCGAGTGACACGTTGTATAAATCACACCATTGGTTTTCCATGAACCCTGTAGATCAGTCTGGACCATATAAAGGAAAGGCACTGGTCCACTACCAGGGCACAGCCTCAACACATGCTGACGAAAAGAACAACTCAGAGGAGAGTAAAGCAGAACTTGGCAGTTTTGGTTGCAGGTGATAAAAGTTTAATAGTTTGTTTTGGAGCTGGTCGAAGTGTCTGACGGGTGTACGGCTCTCCCCTCTGACCTTTGAAGCACTCCTGAAACGAGCTGGGGTGTGAGTCGACCCCTTGACCCTTACAAATCCACCGCTGTCTGCTCACGTTCCCTCCACGTGCTGCCCCCACCGCCCATTTTACAGCAAGGCTTTATGGTTTATGGCCAAGTAAATGTAGGGACTTGATGTTAATGAGAGCTCCCAAACTCAATTACCTTGTAGCGGCTAACAGTGGCGGCTAACGCTCCGGCTTCTGTTTCTACAGGCACTGCAGCCACATTACAAGAGACAAATTTAATAAGACACAGTAAACCTCTGCTGAATGTCAGTTAAGTGTCTGAGTTTAGTGCTGCAGCACTACAGGTTGTGTATTTTATAGTGCTATTACACAATAATATATACAAGGGTTGGCATGGCCCAGTGTGCTGTGTTTCAGACTTCCAGTGATGTTAATAAGAGGCTCAGTTCAGATGCTTTCAGCCCCAACAGTGAGTCAGACAGTCTGGGTTTGAGGTAATCACTGCTTCTCTTCTGCTCTGTCTCAGACACCAGTCGGGCCAAGAGGAACCAGGAGAGCGACGGCGTGGAGTACCACTTCATCTCCAAACACCTCTTCGAGACGGATATCCACAACAACAAGTAGGCACAACTGCATTTGGTAGACCCAACACAATGTTCAACTTCAGACTACAAATATTGTAGTACTGATTATGTCCTCTGACTTAACACACATGGAAAATTGTGCAATTAGATCATTTCTCTCTTTTTCCAGAACAAATGAACTTGTTTCAAGAGTTTGTAAACTAAAATATCATTGCTTCAATTGCAACAGGTTGAAATAATCATGCTATATACTGCACAATAATCTTACTTGTAGAACTCAACTTTATTTTCCATATTATTACACATATCTTAAAATCTCATTTTTTTACGGAGCAGTGGCCCAAATACTAAATTAATCTTATTTCAGTCAGTGAAATAATTTAAAGAAGTGTTGTATTTTGATTTGTTGATTATTTGTTAAGTTAATCAATACAATAATATGCGACATAGACAACCAGAAATTCCTCACATCTCTGAAGCTGGAACTAATCGGTGTGCACCAATCACTGTACCAATAATCGATTACCAAAATCACGACTTCTTACCTCAATTAATGGATTGATAAATTAATCATTCAGCCCACATCACATTCTAAGGAATTACATGAATACAATATATACTATGTATGCCATTTCAAAGTTTAGTTAAAACAACTGTCTTTAGGATATGTGAGGTTTGAGAGTCGTCATCCAAATGAAAACAGCAGAATCTCTCTGTGTCTGTGCTCTGGATCACTAAGAGGCAGGGCAGCAGTGAAAGCAGCACTTGCTGCCACTGTTCGAACACAGCCTCCCTGCTGTCGTCTGTGTGTCTCTGTAACTGAGTGTGAGCTGGTGTTGACAGGGCCAGGCCCTGTGTTGGTAACGGATCTCCAGACAGTGGCCCCAAGGTCTCCAGTCTCTGCTTCCTCCTTTCTTTAGACGCTCTTTCTGAATCCAGCCACACCACGGCCCGCCTTGACATTTGTGGCCAACAAATTGAAATGCAAGTTGTAATAGTCATAAGAATGATTGATGGCTTTCTGCTGGTCTCACACGAGCTGGAAGGGGGGAAGAAAGATATACTGTAGGGCGCACATGCAAAACATTTACGCACGCAAACACACACATACACACTAGTTACGACATAGAGGGGAATCTGTGGTGATGAGTGCATATACAGTGTCAGAGCATGCACAGAAGAAGGGAAAGGGGGGCTGTATATTTAGGTCATGTTGCGGTGTAGGTCGTGGCATGCAATGTTTTTCAGGGAGTTGGAGGGGCGAGCGACAGAGCTGTGATGTGGGGTGGATGCGTGGGACATTCCACGCTGAAATTATAAGGCAGCAAAGTAGATGAGGAGTGAGATGAACTTGTTTGTGTTATGCCTCATTGCGTGCAGCAGAAACAATGCGCTCTGTGCAGAAATAAAAGGTCTCTGAATTGGGGCCACAACAACGTGTGTTTAGCTTGAACAACTTTCCCAAGGGAAGCCCTGTTCTGTGTCAAAATGGCAACAATCCATACTCTCAATATAGCATGTCTTCCTATAATCTATATACCTTCTCCTCTGACGACAGACAGCGCTGCATGCTGCAAGGTGCGAGTTTTTAAGCACAGGCTACTGTAAGCTCTTAAATGAATTTCCCCATAACCGAATAAGGTTTGTTCGAGACTGAAGTCTCCCTTCTTTTAAAAAAAATGCTGAGTAAAACTTTCTTACATGGGCAATTACCATAAAACTTTCTTTTTACATGGCATCAGTCACACTGAGGCAGTCATTCTGTCCGACACTCGTCATGAGCAGACTGCAAGCATACCACGCAGTCCTATTAGCTTCAAATTCTTTCCACGTCGTTACTCTCCTCGCTGCCTTTTTTCCTTCTTGTTTTCAGCTAAAAATACACTGGTGGCTTTTTATTTCATGACAGCTGATTGGTGTGAAAGGGGGGAGATTATCTGGTGGAAAAGTGTTTGTTTGCTTGCTCCCTTGCAGTTGCTTGCTGGGCTAAAACCCTTGTGGATTAAAGGAAGGAAGGTTTTGGCATTCAGGGCCTCTGTGGTCTTTCTGGAACAAACAGGTGTTACTGATTGAAAGGGTAGCGCAGGAGATTATATAAAAACACACTCGGCCAAAACGTCTGGTTTTTAAGTTCTGCTAGAGAATGCTATCTTCAGATCTGTCAGCGGTTGAATGAGTAATCCTCCTGTCTCTGTGGATTTGTAGGGTTTTTATATATCATTATTTCTAAGATGAATCTTAGACGTGTGCTGACGCAGTCCACCAGATTATGACAAGATTCTAATGTTTCTCCCAAGAGACATTAGTGTTGCATTAGATACTAATCCCTGCAGTAAAATCATCACTAAAGGTGCTCGACAATCTTCTCATCTCTTCTCTCGTTCAATCTCTTTCCATCTCACCTCTCAGGTTCATCGAGTATGGAGAGTACAAAGGGAATTACTATGGGACGAGTCTAGACTCAGTACGCTCTGTCCTCTCCAAGAACAAAGTGTGCTTATTGGATGTCCAGCCTCATGTGAGTGACACAAAACCATCCTCTCTAAATCTGACCTCTGTTCCCTCTTCCCTGTATTTCTAGCCCTTGCCACCACTGACCCTACCTATCTCAGAAGCAGATCTCTCTGTTCCCTGGTTTTCCTGAGGCCTTTGCTGCTTACTGGGTTACCAAAGTGGGTTTTAAAGGGGGCATTTTGAAGGAGTAATTACCACTAATTTCTTCTATTTGAAAATTTCCTCTTTGGCTTATTTGTCTTGGTGGTGTCGATCAGACCCACATACACAAATGGCCGACTCACTGAGCCCCGACAAATCCCTCAACACGTTTCCCATTAATCCAGATCTGGGCCAGTATTGTCCAGCCTCTGCCTCACCAGCACCTCTCTCTTTGTTTTTGCTCTGTAGATAATGACACACAGACAAAATACAACATCATATAGATTAAACTGGCATGTTCTCAAACCGCCCCGGCCTGAGCAGCAATGAGAGTCAGCCCGAGAGCCCTCAGCTGAAGTGAGAGAGAGTCTGCAGAAGCTCATGTGGGTGTATGTCCTTTTAGGTATAAATGCTTTTGTGGTGGTCTATGAGCCCATTCTCCAACATCTCAAGGATCAGATCAGTGGCAGTGTCAAAGCATGTGACTGCTCCCATGCTGACTTGTATGAGCAGCTGATGAGAGCTACAATAAATGCTTCCCAGTGGTTCTTCTGCTTCCCGTCCTTTGGGTTTTTATCCATCCTCCTGCCATTTGTGGGTTTGAACCCACTGCCTATTAGCGCAGTGAGAAGCCCTGATCATGGTGGCAGAACCAGCTTGTAGCCTGACGCCACCACGAACCAACTCTGACCTCTGGTCTACCTCTTGAGAACCAGACTAGTGGTGGTGTTTCATGCAGTTGCCACCAGAAGGAGGAGACAACAAGGCCAGGCAGAAACGTATCATCCACTACCTTCAAAAAGAAGCACATGCACTAGATAACCAGAGGCCTGTTTTTAGTTTCACCCACCTGTACCTGGAACCAGTGGTTCCCAACCTTTTTTGGCTTGTGACCCCTTAAACTGCAGCCACCCATTGTCATGAAATGTGACCACATACCAGCAGCAGTTTGAGAGAGTTTTGATCCAGACATCTGTATCCCCCTATAGATGAATTGGAATCCTATTGGTGAAACTTTTCATTTTGTACCATCTTCAGGTAAAAATTCCAGTTTGTCCATTATTTGGTTTATAACCAAATGCCTGCAAAACAAATGCCATTCCAGTCAGCTTCAATGTCCTTTGTGTTAAGTGCTAATTAGCAAAGGTTAGCAAGCAAACACAATAAACTGAGATGAAACTGGTAAATATTACTTTTTAAATACCACTTTAGCATTGTACAGCCTCACAGAGCTGCTAACATGACTGTAGACTAATTTCTTGGTTCTTTCCTTTAAACGTAACATGCAACAGCTACAGGAGTCCCAACTTGAATAGTATTGCCTCACACTTCCGTTGCTTTAACGTTTATACTTGTTTTCCTTTTTTTTCACTGTGCAGACGATAAAGCACCTGCGGACGGCAGAATTTAAACCCTTTGTAGTGTTCGTGAAGCCTCCTACGATTGAGAGATTGAGAGAGACGAGACAAAACGCCAAAATCATATCAGGCAAGGATGACAAGGGATCTGCCAAGCCATTCACGGTAAGAGAGTTTATTTGTCACACTGAATCAGACTTTGATTAACATATGCTGCTTACAGTTACTCAGACAGTTTGAAGTGCCAGATGGGTCAGGTTTGCCTTGATTTAGAAAATCACAGGAAATCAATTTGATATACTTTTCAGTGAGTCGCTAAACACCCCAGCTGGTGCTCCCAAACTGGATGATATTTGTAAATACTGTTCAGATTAGATTAAGTTTAATGGAAGTTTAATGACCCCGTGAGGAAATTGGATCTCTACACCGGAAAATAACAGGATAGAGCTAATAGGATATACATTAAGTAAGGATAAAGGGGGATATTAAACATACAGCCAGCGTGAGCAAATGTACAACAGATACAAACGGTCTCCAAACAAAGTCCACCAGTGAAATCTACTTATTTATCAGAGTTTTATGGTCAAAAACTTGACTGTATAAGATGTTGACATTTATATGTTGTCAGAAGAGCAGTCACATATAGGATGTAGCTGGGGAGCACACAGTCCAATGATGTTATACTGTAGAAACACATGGCTTTACACCTAGAAGATCAGCAGCAGAAGAAATAACAGACTTTGTGGGCCCTGTGTATACAGTATGAGGTCATCCCTAACACACCTTTATCCCAGCCCAGCGGGGACGCAGATGAAACCAATTAGCCTGTGTTCAGTGCTGCTGTGAAGTTGCAGGGTGGGGGAGCTAGCCGGGGGGGGGTGAGGGTGGATGATGGTTTTCCCAGCCCCACCAGGGCCCGGCGCTGGCTCGCTCGTTCGCGTGTCTCGCTCGCCACAGGCAGCGGTGAGGCCAAGATCCCGGTCAGCAACACACCAGACGTGGCCTGATGGGACGTAGGGAGGTTAGAAACATGAGGAGAGAGGGAGGCTGAGGAAGAGACGGAGACGGACTGACCACAAACTAGCACCATGAGGATGAGTGAAGAAAGAGAACTTAGGAGGACGTGATGGGGTGTGAACTGGGGTCTGCAGGTGTAAATCCAACACAGTGTGGTGTAATTTACATTTTATACAAGTCTTTATTGAAAACATGTGCAAATAACACAGATAGACGACTGAAATTTTAAGTTTACTGAAATATTTTACTCCTCACCCTACTTTCTGAATGGGCTTACTTTTCTCTCCACTGTCCGTCAACCTCCACCCTCAGGCTACTTAAAGTTACAAACCTTGTTGACATAAATGCCAAAAAAAACTCCAGGTCTCATGAATTTAATACTGAATTTTATTAAGACGTCTGAAAAACAAGAGAATATGTTGCCTACCAAATTCCGTAACATATAACATACAACATATATATATATATATTATATATATAAAGCTCCTGATAAATGTTGAATCTTCAGTGGTGACCTCATGTTGCAAGAAAAAGTCCAAATGTTAATCACTTTTTCGACATTCCTGCCATTCTTCTTGTCCTATTAAATCAAGCTGCTATTCACTGTATTATTAAACATGGCTTACACTTAGGGGCAGAAACATGCTGAATGCAGTGAGGCAGGAGCTGTCGGCTCCCATTCATTTTCTATAGGAAGCAGCAAATCACTTGTAAGGAGCATGATTGGATAGCCTGTGGTGAGAGACGGCCTGGCAGTAAGCAGGCAAAGTTAAAAAATGTGCACCCTGATCTGGAAGAGACTGAAAAAAGACGATGGACCATCAAACCTGATAATTACCCAGTTATATATTTATTGCAGCGTATTTTCTCTAGAAACAACACTCCAAATAAGATGCAGCTGTGGAGGGGCACCAGTCAGTATTATTGTGAGCTGAAGTAGCAGCGACAGTGTGAGAAACAAACAGCAGTGTGACTGACAGCTCAATGGACCCGCCCCTAGGTTGCTGAGTGTGGAAGGTGCCTGTACTGGCAGCTCTGGGACCTGGAGAGGACCCAAACCTGACACGCATAAATTCAATTTCGAAAACAAGAGACCCAGTGACAGTCAGACCCAGCCCAGAATGGTGGTGGTTGACGTGAACACCACCGCCAGTATTAGTAAACACCAAGAGTCAACCCAAGAATTACACATGTTGACACACAACAGGACTGTGGGCCTGGATACTAGGAACTAAGGGAACCCCCTCTGTTGTTCTGTGTTTCGACTCTTTGGTTGATCCATCACTGCCCGACCCAACATCCTGTTTCAACAGCAGTAGCATTGCATTAAAGAAATACGAATGTGAGTTCATGGAACCTTAAAACGGTGCATAAACCTTTACACATGGCAACCCTAACAAGAGTGCCACCCTTAAGCTGTTGAGTAAAATTATGTCCTCTCCATCTTATCAGCATCTTATTCTTCCACTGAACAGCCGACATCCTGTTATTATCTCAAGTCATACTACCAAGACACTATGATCAGGCGCCTCTGAGCACCCTGGAGTCATCCTCCCCACTGAGCGTGTTGGCTCTGCTCGGTCAAACACACCAAGGTGCAATCACACATACAGTACAGCATGCAGCCAGGTCACAGCTGAACGTGGGCTCACACTCAGAACATCCCGTAGACATTTTTCTTCCATGTCAACCCTTTAAAACCTGGATACAGACACAAAGCCAGCTTGCGTTAGTCACGCTGTGAAATATCATTTTGCGTCCGTCTGCTCGTCATTTCCCAGCAGGGGTCCTGAGAACAATGAGCTCTAGTTGTCAGAAACAGGATGATTGCTAACAATCCATGCTGTTGCTGTTATTACTCACTGTCCCTTTATTAGCTTCTGCTATTCTCTCAAGTAATACAAATACTCCTCTATAAAACTGTGTGACAAGGAGCCGGGTAACAAACCAGGTTCTGTGTAGATGTTCGTGTGCACTGACAGGATGTAAGCCACCTCAGGTTTGCTATTAAGGGCTTTGAAAGAGAAGCTGTTGTTGGGTGAGTCGTCTCAGACATATTCTATCCTCCACCAGCTGTATTTCTCTCAGAGAGACAGGTCTGCTTTAATGATAAAGGCTGTGGAACAGTCGTCTCATTGTTTCAGCAGAGCAGTCTGACTTAAGCCCCATTGTTCGAGCTGGAGACGATTCAGAGAAGGTTTTCAAAAAAGGAGCTGAAGTTTGATGTAAAAACAAGCAAAAACAGGCTGATGTCACGTATAATTCAGCTATAATGTGATTACCGCTGACAAATGGCACATTATCCGAAATGACCACAGCCATTTAAAGCTGATTTGCGAAGATCATTTCAGATTTTGATGCTTATTTAAATAGAGAGGACAGGTGTGTTTTATTGGGATCAATAAAGCAGCAGGTTTCCCACTGAGGATGTGGTGTGTGTGGTGGTTTTAAAAGATGACACCTGAGGCTGACACATGCACTAAAGCGTTGAAAAGGTTTAGAGTCGCATAGGGGGATATCCACAAAACGGACACAGTAAATCACAAAAATAATAAATGCAAGAAAGAAAACAATAAAAATGAAAGCCATAAAAACATCACATCGGTTCAAATCTGTAACCATCAAAGTGAGAGTCACTAGCCTCATATTGTGCAATGAAAACTGCCATTTATCTATGCTAAAACAAAGTACTTAAACAGGCACAAGACGCTACATCATTTCATGTGGAAATTAAGCAATCTAATGGCAGTGGGGATAAATGAGTCCCCGGTGCTTTTCTTCTCAGGTTTGGCCCTCCAGAAGTGGCATCAGCTCAAACTGCCCTCTGAGGAGAGCGATCCAGCACGGATCAGTGGATGCCAAAGAATATCCACTCGCTCCTGCTTGCCCAGCTTTCCATTTGCCTCTTTTACCTTCATTATTTTCATCTCTCTGCCCCTTTTATTTCATCCTACATCTATCTTGTTATTTTCTTCTCTGCTTTTTTTTTTTTTTTGGATTCTCTTTCCATCTCTTTACCCAGCTCTCTGTCCCTTAAGCGGCTTCCTGCTGTGATTAATGTTCTTTTACCTGGAATGGCCTAACTAGAGACAGACGCAGACTTGCTGGTGGACATGGAAACATCACACACACAAAACAGCGCACAGTCTCCCAGGTTCCTTCAGCTGCCAGGACAGGTCAGAGGGGTTGTCTTCCTGGCAGTGGACACAGTGGTCATCTGTAAGTCCCGATCCAACAGTGGAAGTCCTGCAGGGGCCTCTGTCCAGATGACGGAGAATATAGTCCCGCTGTGGAACAGTTTCCTCCACAGGCCAACAAACCTTCTGCCCTCCCCGAGCCGCCTTTTCGTCTTGGCCCGTCCTCTCCCTGTCATCCTCCAAGACACGGCATGATAAAACCATCACACCTTCCTCCCAATAGACAATAGAACGTGAGATGGCGTGGGTCGTTTTTTGTAGGGTAGATGCACGCGAGACAGCCGAGCAGAAAAGCAGACAGGGCTTTTGCTGAGTGTCGCAGCGAGTGAGTATTTATATTTAGCTGCGCAGCTAATCCATTATGAAGCGGAAAACCACCAGAAACATTCTGAAGTAACTCCTGGCTGCAAGGAGCGTCTCTAAAAATTGAGCCGTTTAGGAGTTTTAAACTTTAACGAGGCCGTGTTTATGTGTGTACACATTGTATGCACACACTCAGCTTCATCCTGCCTGTTTGTGGATGTGGATGTGTGTGTGTGCGTGTGTGTTTGAGTTTCTGTGCATGAATGTGCATCTGTGTGTATTTATAATGGTGTGTTTGGCAACGGGGCTTACTATAAAAACCATATCTGTGCAGAAATCTAAAGTTGAGTGTTCCCAGTAAAAGCATAAGGCTGAATCAGTGCAGCCACTTGAGCCGTGCTGGTGCACTGAGGGCAGGATCAACGCTGCCCACACAGCTGAAACCAGAAAGCCTCAGAGGGACCACCGTGGAGAGATACCTGGGCTCTCTCAGAATACTCTATCTATGAATACAGGAGCCCCAGATAGACAGTGTTTGCTCCCGGCCTGATAAAAATATGTTTTTTGGCTAATCCTCACAGTTAGCACGTGGTTTTATTCTTTACACTGGACAGCTAATTTGCATAATGACTTGGAAAACTATTCATCCCCCTGGAGGCCTGGAGGACCCGTTTGTCTTCATGTCAGCATGCAGCGATTTTTTTTCCAGCTCCCTCATCTTGTGCTGATAATGCAGACATCCTCTTTTAGTGTTTACTAGCTCATTGCTTCACCTATCATTTAATGGCTATATTCCATAAGCCCAGTTAAGGCAAATTTGCATGGGATTCTGTCAGTTACCACAAAATGCACACAACAGTGATGTATTAACAGTGAGCAGTGTGAGGACAGTCTGAGGACAGTCTGTCAAATCATCAAGTCTTGACTTGTAAACTGAGAAGATGTTTCTAGTCCTGCTGGCAGCATGGCACTAAGAATGGCAGTGTCAGCCTGTGGGTCCAGCGCTTCGCTCCAGGTTTGTCTGTCATTATTACCTAAACATTTGCTTTTCCTGGCTTGGCCACGAAGTTTCAAGTACCAGTTCAATTCAAATTTGTATTTACTTAACTATTCACTGATTTAGAACATTTCTCCGCAAACCGATCAGGTGTGCCCTTTGTATGTTTTTCCTGCAACAAGATGACAATAATTTGTCTCGTGTGAGCTAAATGTTTTGCATGTCACCATCTATTTTCAGATTGTATCATTCCAAGTCCAATGCTGAGGTTCAAATCAAATCATGAACCCCTGGTGGTAAAGTTGAGTCACTTTTTCATCAAAAGAAGTCTAAAGTCATCAGATTCAGGTTTTGAGTCTGACAAGAATCAAAGTCGTGTGACTGGAGTTGACTCTGCCGCTTCGGTTGAAAGCTCATGCACAGCTGTAAGATCATTGCTTCCAGCGCACCTCTGCCTTTGCTTCAGGCCTGACGTGTTTGCAGACCTGAAGCTCGCGTCCATTGTAGCCACTTCAGCTCCAGTAGATCCTGCAGGCTGTGCAGCAGGTTCACACGGGCGGAGCTCTGAGCAGCGCTGCCACAAACTGTCATTTCCCCATCACACATATAAAATCCAGACGAGCAGTAATGTATGCTTTACATGTCTGTTTTTTGGAAGTTATGGTTATGTTTTGCCCTCTGCTTATTTTGAGGATATTTTATTTTCTTTGTATTCGGTGCAGGAAATTATGAAAATTCCTTGAGGTCAGGTTGTTGTAAGGAGAGGTTTTAGTGCTTGGTCTGTGCCCGGGTTTGTGTGTGTGTACCATGTCTCTGGGAGGTTATAACAGGCTCCGTCCGGGCCACTTCATGTTTATTTGTGTGTTCAAGGCCATGTAATTTGTGTTTACAGTATGAGAATTTATCTCCCCTCTTGTTTACTGTGGCCAGTGTTTTCTCTGTGCAGCAGATTGGTAGCCTGAAATTAACTGTTTGGCCTTTGGTTTGTGTATCTCTCCTTTTTGTCTTTTTCACCTCTGTCTTCTGCTCTCATATTCACTGCAGGAGGAGGACTTCCAGGAGATGGTGAGAACTGCCCAGATGATGGAGACTCAATATGGCCATCTGTTTGAGAAAGTCATAGTCAACGATGACCTCTCGGCCGCCTTCAGCGAGCTGCGGTTGGCGCTAAAGAAAGTGGAGATGGAGACTCACTGGGTTCCAGTCAGTTGGACTCACTCCTGAGATCCACACAGACTGTTAAAGGAGAAAAGGGAAGGGCTTTGACGAAAATATCCAGGTTTTTATCTTTCTATGTCTGCTGTGGCCGGTGTTGGGGGTGGGGTTATAACAACAAGGGAATAAAGCAAGACAGCGCCAGACGGCCGTGTCGCCACACCTGAGCTGCACGGAGCTAAAAATACGCTTTTGCTTGGGATCAGGTTGGATTTAGAACCCAGCTGTGGTGTGGATGTGGATCTCCAGGTCTGACCAGATCTGACAGGGTTGAGGCTAAGGGCGCCTGTCCAGAATATGAGCCTTGGACATTGATCTGGGTCTCAGTCTGGGTCAAACAACCATGGCCATGAGTTTGAGCTCTTTGGTCCAAACCAGAATGTGGAACGAGCCTGGACCATCACAGCACCAGCAGTCCTGCCAGCACATCAGCAACCGCGCCAACCAGAACTCTGTCTTTAGTGTGTTTATAACATTAGACCATTAGAAACCAAAGGGATTGACATATTTCTTCTTGGTGGACAACTTACATGCGTATGTCTGTAAAAGAACACAACCTCTGAGGGGAATAAGGGGAGAAAAGAAAACATATTTGCCTTCTGTCTTACTGTGTTTTTGTTCTTCTGTAATGCTTCCATGACTGTTAGTCCAAACAAAACATTGTCAGGTACACTCTCAAGAAAGGGCAGTAAGTATAATTTTATTTAAGAGAAATTAATATATTTTCTAATATCCTCCAGTTGTTTCCTTTTTGCATACCTTTTCTATACATATCTTGACTCTTAGAGCAACCTGATCTCAACTGTAGCCACCTTTCTGACAGCTTTTCACACGAGAGGCGTCTCTTCTTTCAGTCAAGTGTTTTGATTTCATCACCCTCATCTAGTTTTCCCCCTACAAAGCACATAGAGAGCCATTTTATTTAGGTGTTATATATTCCATTTAGGAGCATTTTGAAAAGCCACCCCTCATATGAAGGTGCCCAGCATAACAGCTTTGCCATTTAAAGTCCCAGAACTGGACACTCTTGGCTGTCTGCTAGAAGAAAATGTTCACAATTGTGTTTTATTAGGGTGGAGTCTTTATTTTTATTCACATAAAAATGGCTTCGGCAAGGCTGCTAATAGAGGGTCCACAGCACACTTCCAGGATCTTAACTCAGAAAAATGCTAAGTAGCCGCTCCTGACTTTATGAGCATTAGAAGTTTATTGCTAATTTGAGTCTCCATTCCCAGTCTAACTTACTCATTTTTACTCAGTACTTTTCTTTCTTTAAGCTTCTATCATAGAGATACTTAACTGTAAGTTCTGGTACATTGATTTTCAAAGCATCTCGTCATTAATTCTGGCTGTATAATTATCATTAACAATGTTACAGCCTTGGTAGTTCGTTGTTTTTTTGTTGGTTTTTTTTTTGCTGCTGATGTAGTGAAAGCCTGATGTAGAGCAATATTTTACACTTTAAATGAGTAGTTGGTCCTCTTTGTTTTTTTGCTAAGAGTGAAATGAGAAGATTGACACCGCTTACATGTCTTTATAGTACATATGGACCGAAAACCAAGAGGCAATTAGCTTAGCTTAGCATAAAGACTGGAGACAAGGAGCAGTTAGCAGCTAGCCTTGCTCTGTCCAAAGTTTAAGAATATGCTCACTAGCACCTGTACAGTTTGTTGCTTTATGAACTCGTCCACAAACTTGTTTGTGAACAAGATATTTGTTCATTTGTAAGTTTTAAAGGCGCTGCCACGTACATCTTCCAACTCTGGAGCAAGAGCCAGTATGCTAAGATAAGCTAATTACTTTCAGACTCTAGCTTCATGTTTAACATACAGTCATGAGAGTGGCATCGGCCTTCTCATTTAACTCTCGACAATAAAGGTAGCAACATTTCCCGCAATGTCAAACTATTCCCCTAACTATATATATATATTTTTTTACTGGGAACGATTGGCCTCCACCCTGTATGAATCCTCTTTGAATTTCTCTCATACACTCGCTGTATGTGAAACTCAGGTTGTATTGCCCAGATTTTTTTAGCTTCATTTATTTTACTTTTTCCTCCTAATTTGATATTTATATATTTGATTCAGTCCATTACAAAAAAAAGGGTAATATGAGTGTTTATGCTGTTCAGTAATGAAATACACATTTTAAGGGATTTTAACACCCCTCACCCCTTTACCCTGGGTTTATTTATTACTTTTAGTATCACATTATGTTCCCTTTGTTCACCTCTTCATATCCTACCCCTCTGCCGTCTGTTTGATTGAAAATCAGATTTGTACAGTCTCCAGAAAATATTTTTAATTCCTTGCTGTAAATGAAATGCTGTTTATGAGGCAAGTTGTATGAATTTACATTATTCTTGATAACTGCTACATTTTATATTAAACAAAATCTAACTAAACTTGTGTTTTCAAGGTGTTAAATGAATTCATGTTTTCAACTGGGCCAAGATTGACAACAGTGATGTGTGAGGTGAGAAGAATATTCTAGTGTTTTTGGGATTTGTGCCCTCGTGTGCCATTCACATCTATCTTTTTTCATTATTGAGCAAAATATTCCAGCAACATCTTTCAGCTGCCTCATAGGAGTTAGCTGTAGAGAGCACGGTGTGTAAACAGACTGTTCATCTTGTGAATGACAGCACGAGAGGGCAGTAAATGACAGTCAGCGGCAGTTTCTGTCACCTGCGGGCCATTACAGCTGAATTAGATATTGACAATATCAGAGTGCTTTTCTCCACACTGCAGACGCCATGAATTCATGAATTTAAATTATTTGTTTTCCTAGTGCCTCAATTGGTCTGTGTCTCTACAATGTGACCCGTCAAATAAAGGTGTAACGTAAGAAAAATGACCTTTTAAATGATACTCTGTTTGTCTGTCACTGTAGATTGGCGTCATCACAAGTGCGTTTAAGGCAAATTTTAAATGCATTTTCAGAGAATCTGCAAAAGAAAAATGTGATTCAGTGTGCATTTCCCCATCCTCTACAGTTATGCAAATATTAGTTGGGTGTAGTGAGATGAACAGTCGGTGGCGCTAATTCTCTAGTCGTGTACCATTAAACAGTTTCAGAAGAGGCAGCAGTGAGTCAACATGATTTAAAGGGCACCAGTCAAACCTCAAATGAACAAAAATGATGTGGAATATGTGATAGAAATATGGCATTTATGTTTGTTTTATGTATCATTTGTCGTCGCTCCACACAGCTTTGATGTCATCTGCTAATATTTTTAGTTTCAGAAACCCCAGTGGACCTTCAGGTGATATTTTCTGTGTAAAGTCTGTTTCCTCTGCATTTTGTTGCATTTTGCTTTTATAAATACCCCAACTTTTCAGGGTAAAAATCTTTTGCAATATTCCTTCAGATTTCCAAATTTTCCACTTCTTCTTTTTCACGCGCACTTTGAAAATGCACACAAAAATAGGTGGAGTATGAGCTCCTAAAAGAGACGATTTGTTGGATCAGGATTGAAGGAAGTGGCCAGAATCCAATGACTGATGCTGAAACCACCAGAGCAGTGCAGCCCAATTAAACCCCAGTGTCCTGCTACAGCTGTGTGCCAAATTACTAACTCAGATGTCACTGGACCTCCGAAAACAGTGGCTCTGTGAACAGGGGGAGTCAGTGGGGGTGGTAAAAAGGGGGCTCTTGAGAAGTCCAGCCTCCAACCAGCAACCCACTGGAGGATTCTGCAGGCCTCCACTTGATGAAGTTCCAAAAAAAAAAAAAAAAAAAATTCCCCCACCAGTCCAAATCAGGTCGCCTAACCTTCACATTTCCTCTTTTCCACAGTGCTCACTTTGATGGCTGTGTGCAGCGGGCGGGGGGGTGGGGGGCTGTTACAGCCAAGGCGGATAAGGACGCAGTGAGGTGGAGGAGGAGGAGGTGGTGGCAGGGAAGGTCAGGAGGAGGTAACGGCACTCACTCAGGCTGAGCAGAGGAACCAGTTATTCCACGTCTCGCTCTCTCTTCATGTCTTTTTCCCACTCTGTCTATCTTCTTAATAAGGATAGCAGAGTGACGGGGGGGGGGCTGAATGGCTTTACGTCCATCGTGCCCTCTGAGTGGAGGCAGGTTGAGTGAGTGAGTAGGTGAGTAGGCAAGGCTTTCCCCTTCCAGAGGTCATCAAGCTCAATCATCCATATTGAACACGAGATGAGCACCACCCTTCATTGTCCTGGGTTGTTGGGCGGTTGAGGGGGGTGCTCGGACGGGGACATTCTGGAGGTTCTAAGTGAGTGCAAATTGACCACCGTATCCTCTCACGTCATAATGCACCAAGGATCTCATGGGTAAAGGTGTCCCCATGTCAGACTTGAAGGAGCCAGTGTAGCTGGTGCCACCTTTTCTCCCTTTACTTCTGAGGCCACCCCCCCCCCACTCCCCCACTCCTCAGTCCAACTCACATTCACATCTTTACTCACCTACTATCTCATCCCCTGCAGGGCATTCCATGTGTTTATTTTACTTAGTCTTGCTAGAAGCGTCGAGGGTGTCGATGTTTTGATAGCTCTCCAACTGCCCTGGAACGGAGTGGCGCTCCTTGGACTCCCAGGACGTTTTTCTGTGACAAACGGCGAGCGCCTGATTTATCAAAGGTAGCGACGGACATACTGTTTTGCTTCTTGGCTCCTTGACGTGTCATCAGCCCGCGCCTTGAGGATCCCACGCCATTGTCAGGGCGATGGGAGCGTTGCATCAGTCCGGATGCTGCGCTTTATTCACTTTCAACTGAGGATGACAGAAACACGTGTTCACGGATTAGGTTTCCCTGACACGGATAACGAAGGGCCAGGAATTGGCCACATATGCCAAGGTACTTTAGATGAGTGATGATGTAATACTGAAAAATACCGTGTGTACATTTGGGTCTGCGTATATGATCAAGAAACAGAGCAGTAAATGGCATTGCCCTACAGTAAGTAGTGGCAAAAAAGACTCATAAATCTTCATATAGTTGTATAAAAGTCTTCCTGCAGCCCCTGACTGATTTAAGATAACAAATCCCTCTTCCTCTTTATTCATCTTTCTCCGTCATCCCTTGAAAAGTGAGCTGCCATGTGAGTAAAGGCCAAGCGATGGCTTCCCCTGCTCAGACACGAACACTGGCACTCACCAAATCAAAGGCCGGCTCTCCGTCTATTCCCCTTTCGTTCCGATGACCAAAATAGTTGAACAGAACACGTTAGGAATCTGAGGATTTATAGCAAGCGAAGTTGAGCTTTTATCTCAGATCCCAGAGATTAATGTTGCGCTGCAGTAAGGTCCCGTGAATCGCACTTTTTCTTGCCCTTTTGATGTATTTATTTTCATGTCCATAAATCCGTGCATTAACTGAACCCATTGTTTAGGAGCTGAGGGCCAGAGCCAGACGAGCAGGGCAGAGGCAGGAGGAGAAGTGGGCCGAGCAAACCAGCAACGGGGATTAAGTTGTGGAAAAGTCAGAGAGCGCGGTCTATCCTGGGCCCAGCGACAGGTCATAGGGGTTCCTGCGCTCCGGAGGTCAGGACTTTCTTTGCGTGATACAAATTAGTCTGAATGCTGACATGATTTCCCAAAGTCAGAGTGAGTGAGAAAGTCAAAAACTGTCGCCTGTCTTCCAAATGTGTCTGTTTCCATTGCAGTGAAGCATTCTTTGAATATCCCGTACTGTCCTCGTGGCTTTCCAGCAGCTCTGTCGTCTGAACAACTTCGTGCAACTTTTTAAATCCTGATACATGCAAATGTAAGTAGCAAAACAGTGTTCCTCCATCATCCAAAGCATACAGCACTCTAATGGAATGTAGCAGTGTGTCCAGCTGGGGTATGAGAGCCCAGCAGCAGTAGCCATGCTGACCCTGTGTAATGACGGTAAGTGGATTACAAGGAGGCCCTGGTCACTGGTCATTAATATTGAGTCTGCTAGAGTTACCTCCATGTGGCAGCAGCTCCACCACAGGGACTGAGCCCAGGACCTCCAAGATACCTGAGAAGCTCATAGCTCTGCACAGGGCCTTAGATGAGCTGACAGAAACTGAAAAGGACCTCAGAGAGATCAAAAGGGATCAGTGAGGACAATTTTGAACAGATCAAAACCTGGGCAAAGAAAGCCCAACCTGTGCCTGCAGCTGACAGCGTCAGAAAGGAGTCTACTGAGTAGCTTATTGTAGCGTAGCTGCTCTGAGGCTTACATCCTTCTACAATAAGTTACATCTACTTTATCCCATGCTAATGGCTCCCATTAGTGATATGAATACATTGCATTTCTTTATTCCATATCTAATATCTAGTCCTTTGTGCAGGTGTGCAGCCTTCATGGCTTCTGCACAATAGCCTTGATCGTCAAACAGACCTACGTATGTGGTCTTGGTTTAGAGGACATATGTGAGCTAATAGGGGAAAAATGCTCCCCATAGAAATGCGAAGACATAAGCTTGATTTCTCATACTGTCATTCCACAAGGCTGCACATCATCACATTATGAATCTCTGCGTTGAAGAAAACCGAGGTCCCGAGCTGTGTTTATGAACGTAACGAGCACGCCAGTGAAGCCGCGGAGGCTGATAAAATCAGTATCCTTTCGCCGGTGTGGGTCCACGTTGCACGGAAAGACCTTGTAACAGACATGTAGACATCACATCGTTACTGCCATGTTCTGAGGAACACGGTGACATGTTCGGAGCTGTTGGCGTCTCTGGATCAACACCGTCGCTCAGCTTGTTCCCAGAGCCTAAAAGCCAAGGCCTGGCCCCTGAACCTACACAATCCACAAGCCATGTTTTGACACGTTGTCATCCTTTTTTTTTTTTTTTTTCTGATGGCTAGGTATGAGGAAGAGCACAGGGCGGCTGCACACACACTCGCTGTGTGCTGTTTGTGTTTCTAATCAAGTACTCGCCCAGCCGTGATGGCCGGCCTGCCCACCTGGGAGGTATGATGGGAACTCGCGTGATCCAAGGAATGGATAAAAAACAAACAAATCATGGCGGAAATAATTAAAAGGGGCCAAATGAGAGAGGGGAAAGAGACTCTCTTCTTAGCGGAGGAAGAATAACAAGAAGCAGCATGATTTTGTAATGGGTCATGTCCCTTTACGAGGTGACGTAATTTCCAATAAAGAGCCATAGGTCCAGTGAGGATGCCAGTATATTATGTGTTGAGCAGACAGGAGTCTGGGCTACCAGACCCTGACCAGGCCAGACCTGGTAGACGGAGGACAGATCTGCGAAAAGGTCTGCTCTGCACAACGCGTTAAACTGTCAAAGCGGTCGTAACTCACGTGAAAGAAAGCATGTGACAGGGCCCGAAGACAAACAAACCATGAAGCCGTTCACCTTTTGCCAACTAATAACAGTTAGTTTTACACTCAAGCGTGATGACTTTCGGAACTGTGAGGCGTTTTTGAGGAAACACAGCGTGAGATCGAAAAATAAATGGCAGCAGAACCTGACAAGCAAGGCGTCAGGAGAAGAAAGAGATGCTTAGGGCCTTGTTAGTCTAAATCCAGAGGTGGGAGAGCAGAAGCCTGTGTGTCATGTGTTAGCAGGTGTTGATGGCGGGGAGTGGTGCTGCAGTGGCCTGGGGAGCAGTTGAGGTTTTGGCTGCAGACAACAGGCCCTAATGAGTGATGCTCCACAGGGGCTGCCGTGCAGCTAGCCAGAGATTGAGAGAATGGAGCGCCCCTTTAACTGAAGCCATCTGAAAAGGAGGAAATGCCCACAGTCCAAAGTCTGGCTGCCTGGCACTCTGACCGCCCCGCAGGCCTCCAGGGAGGCTCCCGTCGCGAGGCCGAACCCAACCAGCCCCGCGCTCTGTGCGGCGGAGCAGCGGCGGAGCTCACACGCAGCCCACAGACAGACTGATTAGTCCTCTGAGCTTTGTGATTAGACTACATTGTTAACATTGGAACAGCACAGGCTTCGACTGCCTCTCCTCGGCTCGCTGAAATCTGAAAAACATATTGTATTTCCACAGTTCTTAAGCTTCAAAGAGGCTGGTGGGATACTCCCTCAGTGTAGCTATCTTTTTCTCTGAGCATTGGAAAGGCTACTGTTTGTGAACAATAGTTGCCTGTTGCATTTAACACCTTCCTGCTCCTGCAGTAAGTCCTGAAAGTGGACGTGTCAGCCAAAATATTGAGTTATATGACATTTAACTGTACTGAAAATATGCTGTTATGAATAAAAATAGCTTATAGACTTTGTGACTTTTAGTGTACATGTCTATAAGGATTAGCTAGACTTTATCTGCTAATAAAACTGGCCAAAACTTGAATAAAAACTACAAATGAGTGAATGAGCGAAACAGTCTTATCTTGAAATCTTGGCACCAGCTCAAGCTAAACAAAAGTCTCGCACAGTCGACTTGCATCAGTATATTTGACTCCATGTTTAATTACACTAGAGCACCTCAGCTGTTCTCGACTTGAACGTGTTTCACCGTTTGCCAGTAAATTTGGTTTCCATGTAAAACTCTCTTCCTGTGCAGGAACACGTTCGGCTCCACAGAAATAAAACAAACATGATATTTTATATCTAGGCTCAGCGTCTGTGTTATCTCTCCATAAATGACTCACGGGTCAACCAAAAGGCTATTGATGGCCATCAGTCGTCTACAATGACGCCGCAGGCCACCCTGGCGGCCATTGATGCCGAACTCACCGCACACTCCTGCTGTGGCCGCCTGTTAATCACAGCGTGGGGTTGGCTGAGGCTCGCGAGGGAGAGGCCGAGTGACGGTCGGGCATGTTATGGAATTCAGCTCCGCTTCCGACAGGTTTCACAGGGGCTCCCGAAGCTAAACATTCACGCCTGACACAAATTTTCCTCCACCTTGTAAAACTGAAACTGAACACTTCACACACACATCAGCTCTGCACGGACTGATTGGTGCTATAGGATGGCAAGAGCAGATCTTTTACTTTTCACTCTCTGCTCCCTTTGTTGCTTTCTCCCACAGATAAAACCTGGAGGTCAAGATCATAACAGGAGCATTTGAGAAAATATCCTATTTTACTTTCTTGACGAGTGTGAGGTGGGAAGATTGATGCAACGTGATACTCTCGTGTGTGTGTGTTAAATATGCAGTGAGGGCCAGGAAGCAGTTAGCTCAGCTTAGCATAAAGCCAGGAAGCAGACTTCCAGCAGCTCTAAAGCTCAGCAAAACACAGCGACTAGTCCGTTTAATCTGCACACAAACAGAAATGTGCACGTTTTATTTTGACCGGAGTTTATGTGATATAGCTACTTCTCTGCAAACAGCAGTCAGGTGCAGTGCAGTCCTGGAGTCCTCCACGGCTGTGCACAGCAACTCCCTATAAAACCACAGCGTTTCTTTTTTACATTCTGTACAGATTAAACATAAAGATACCACATTTTATTACAGTGAGCTTTAGAGGTTTTAGTCGGCATATTTTTGAGCTTTGGACAATATAGCTGCATCCAGTGTTTAGGCTAAGCCAACCCAATCAGCCCCTGTCTCTCACTGCTCTAACTCCACATTCAGTGCACATACACATACAGCATCAACGAGAGTGAATAAGCATAATCCCCAACATGTTGAACTTACTTTAAGTATATTTTGTCAAATCTTTTTCCTTTCCCCACATCATTTTATCTTTTCAGGCCTCTAAAAATGAAAGCACTGAAGCATGACACTTTAATTGAACTGGACTGAATCTGGGCACCGTTGCTTTAAATTATATCGTTTTAACAGAACAAAAGGTAATGCAATTGCAATGTAAATCCCATCACTACTATTGTATCACTACTATAGCCGATAGAATTACTGATGCCAAGGCAGGGAGGACATGAGAGTTAAAGTTTGGGATTGCTGAAGAATAACAGAGGGATAAGTGAGACTACACAGAGCAGAGACAGAGGTGTGCTGCTCTGTGCTCAATATAAATGATGTGATGAACAACAGAGTTGTCTCCAGGCTAAGTCCTCTCTGAATTATATTTGTCTGTTCACAGGGAAGTCTCTTTTTCTCGTCATGCCTTTCACTGGGATGTCTCATTATTTCCAAGGAGCAATATTCCTCTCTCTTTCTTTTCCTGATTGGCCCGGCAGCGCCGACGCTGGAGCCATACCAACATAAAGGTCTCAAGCAGCACCTCGTCTCTAATGGTGGGAGGACAGGGGACCGGCCTCCTCTCTCATTCGCCTCTCACTACGCCTAACACGTCGCCCTCCTCGTCTGTTCTCACCCTCTCTTCCCTTCCCCACCTTTTCCATTTCCATCTTCCACTCAACATCTATCTTCATCTTTTCACCCACATGTTCTTCTTCACTCCCTTTCCGAAAAAAGGCCTACGACTCGCTCCTCTCCCTTCCCTCCTCGCTCCCCGTTGCCTCTCACCCTACCCGCTCCCTCCTCTCCTGTTCTCGGCTGCTACCTCAGCTCTCCCTTCATCCTGAGACAGGGGAGCGAAGGAACAAAGGGCCCCTGATGTCTTCCTGGAGAGGTTAGAAAGCGAAAGTCAAATTGCATTAGAGCTCTGCAAGCATTAGCGAGCGAGGCGGTGCCAAGCGTGGACGGCCTCTCAGACCGCACTTTCAAAATAATAATTACACTGTAAGAGATGAAGCGAGGGAGACAGGGGAGCAAGGAGGTGACGGGAGGAGGGAGGGAAGAGAGGGAAGATCTGTGTTTTTATTTAAGCGTGCTGAGCGTATTGAAAGAGTAGAACCAGCTGCTATCTCCGGGCGAGGAGAAGGGGGAGCGGAGGCAACGCGATCAGTCTAGCAGAACAGATTTCGCCAGCTAAAGGGTTTTTAGAGGCCTTTATCTGGTAAACAGGTCAAGGTGGGACCAGCATATCCTCACATGAACCAGACAAGCTTGTGCATTTGCTTTTTTAAGTCATTGTAGTCCATTGCTGCCTTTATTCCGATAGTGGACAGCAGAGAGCTGAAGGGATAAGACAAGGCTGTAACAGTGAACGTTATGAGGTTATTCATATGTGGTGTTACCTATTTCCTGTTTCTTTAGGTGGTACAGGTGGTTATTCTCATCCTACCACGCCACATTAGCGCGAGGGGACACCGTGACTGAACTAAGGACAGAGTGCGGCCCACAAAAGACATTACGAAGGCTCGGCGCTTTAGCCAGCTACTTGGCATTATGTATTTCATATTTGGCCAGTTGGTGGAAAATCTCTCCACTCTCTGGAAAACTCTGCCACAGAAAGGCTTCCCACCGGCCAATAGAGGGGTCACTCTATGGAAATGTTAGCACTAACCAACAGAACTCACCAGCACGACTGTTTTGACATAAAACATGAAATCTAGCGTATGATAAGGCGACTGAGGCAACAAACAAAATCATTTTCAGCAAGAATCTGCTCACATCCATGTTGTTAACATGGCTTCATGTTTGTTTTTCTATTTTTACACTAAATGACAACCTGCAGTTTTAAAGAAAACACTGTATCAGTTGGCCAGAGGGGCTGGGAATATTCAAGTTTATGGTGATATGATTTTCTCTAAGATATGTTTTGTGGTTCCATGTGCTCATTCAGCTTTTCTGGAAATACATGAAAGCTCTTGTAAAGTGCCTCGATGATTTCACGACAGGAGCCAAGTGTCGCCTTGCAGAATCCCATCCAAAACAAACAAAATGTGTTTTAAGTCATGTGGATGTAGACTTTGTCATTGGTTTTCCCTAGAAGCCTTACGGCCATAAATCTTGTCTTACTTCTATATTTGACAAGCGTCCATCCACTCCAAAGAAAGCACTGGCACTAAGCAATCGCCACTTGAAATACATACTGTACACAGTATTTGGAAACCACAATTGCAGGTTTATATCCACGAGAAACTAAAGCAATGATATTGTTGCAAAAAATATTCTCAACAGTATCAAGTTTTGTTTGCTGAGACTCATTTAGAACAGATTTTGATTAATTTTCATGTAGTGAATATTATGCACCAAACTTTTAGGAAAGTTTCCAAACATCGCAGCCACTTCCTTTTGCTTCGGCTTTTGCTAAATTTGAGGTTGCCCTTATTTTGATGGCTAGCATAACGCAATGATCGGTTCATGTGGAGATATCCTTCAGGCTGTGTGTATGAGGAATAATTATGTTCAGTTTTCTTTGGCACTGCTGTCTTTGCTTCCGTTATCTCACTTTACACTTCGAGCAGGACCTAATCCTTTTTTCCAATGGCCTCTTGTACCAGTGCCTATTTAAACAGTCAATAAACCAGGCAATTACTTATTACGACTGAATGATCTCATCCTTGTCTGTCAGATTGAAAGAAGGAAAAACAAAGATAACCTTGTTAGCAGTGACCCCCAGTGCACTGCAGAGCACCGAATATGGACCATAAACTGCTCCTTGGAAAGAAGTTATACGGCAGGTCGTCAGGCTTCTTGTCTATCACAAGTCACCCATGCTGAATCCCGTTTAAGGACACTTGCCCCTTATTCTCCGTGCCTAAAAACACAGAGGAGTATGGGAAGTGAAAAATTCTGGAGCTTTTTACAACCAGTGGATGTGGTCATAGCCTCTTATTAGAGTCCCTTTTACTGTTTTCTATTTCAGAGCCTCTCATGGATTGGTGCGACACATCTCACAGGTGCTCATTACAATGACCAGTGTCACCGCGTTCCTGCTCTGACTGCGCGGCCATGAACTGGATTTGACACGAAGCCTGTAAAAACATCAGAGTCTGAGAGCGAGGGGGGAAAAATACAGGAGATACGCTCTCCAGCTCCCTTCAAACCAGGAGCATGAGCAGCGGTGCGCGCACATCCTCATCATCGCTCTCGTTACTCGGGCACTGCTTTTGTGTATGTTTAATCCGAGTGTTAATGGAGTGGTGTGCAGGTTGGACACGCTGCGAACGGATGCAATCACGATGTCCATGTGTAAAGAGGCTGGGCCGCGCTGCCTCTCTGTGTGTCGTCAGTGTGTTTCCACGCAGTTCAATCAGCGACTGAACTCAGGCATTGGAGAAAGAGTACAGAGAGCAGTTGTGTTTATTATGCTGCATTAAGTCTTTAGTCAAAGAACATGTAAGAGTGAGCAGGTGCTTCTGAGCTCAGAGAGTATTTGTTTTACTTAGTAAAAGACCCATACTGGGGGGAGTGTTTCATTTAATCCCTTTTAACAAACAGCAATTAGGCTCACTAATGAGATGCTGGGTTCAATGTATTAAGACCCTCATTTATCCTGCTTCTCTTCCCTGTTGGTTCTTTTAGTCTTCCATCTTTCTTCACTTTGTTTTTTCCGCTGACTGCTTCACAGTCAGGCAAACTCACACACACACACACATAGATGCACATGCTCTGCGCCAGCCTCTGTCTGAGTTCACTCACCGGTTTGCCTGAGCTCCTTTGCCTTCAGCACCTCATCTCCAGCACCCCCATGCAGAATCTCAATGCTTCTTAATTTAGACAGCTTTCCCCTTGTTCCAAATAAAATACCTGGAGGGGGAGGCAAACTCATAAATCCACTCCTCTAACAACAACAACATCCAGAGTGATCTCTCTTGATACTAGAGATGAGCTACTACTTCTCCTCCCCCCTGGGGATCCCTGGTGATTGATTTACATGCAGGCTCAGTCCAACTTACCCGAGCGGTTTAGGAGACAAAGTAGTTCCACCTGCTGTGCCGCCATGCACGCCAGGCTGAGAAGGATTGGTCTCCGTGCCATGGGCGCTCCTGGCAGACAGTGTGCCGAACGAGGAGAGCACCAGAGGAAATCACTGGTTTCATTGGTCATGAGATACCCCTTGTCTGAGTCAGCCTTAGGACAACATGGACGGGCAGCTGCCAAACAATAAGGACGCAAATTTGTTCTTCATGATGGAAGGGGTTTAATCACAATGAATAAAAAACACGGCTGCACCCCATTTATGAATCATGTCTCTGGGGCAATGCTTGAACTCATAAAGTACCAGCTGCCTACCAAATTGTGGGGTCTGAGGATAGCTTTCTGTTTCTGTTTCATATCAGTTTTGAGCAAGTGTGGTTTCAGTGTCAAGAGTAGCATTTCCTTGAGCATTGTCTTTGTCGTACTTGCAACTAATTTTCATTATAGCCACCATGTAAAGTGTCTTTATCCACTTGAAGCTGATAATGTGCAAAGGGAAAGCAAGAACAGAGACATTGCCCATAGACATATTAGAAAGCAGAGTGTTGGTATCGGCCGCTTTTACCTTTGCATCTCCATGTCAAGAATGAGGCCACTTGTGTTGATTGGCTTATTATATTTGAACTGAGTGAACTTGCTGTAACTAAACACAGAGTATCCACCCAAATAGACTGTTGTCAGCAGCCAATGTTTGTCTGCGGGACAGTGCCAAACCAGTAGTGAGAGAGGAAATAGGCTCTCAAATATGCGGTCATGTGGACACTCTAAAAGGAAAGCATACAGGGATTTTATTATTATGACAACATTTGACTTGACATTTTAGAGTCTCTGACCATGCAAGTCACAACACTTGCACACCCAAAGTTAAACTTCACACAGGTAGGTTCCTGTTAGTGCACATACATTTATAGGTTTTCTAATATTTGAATGTATTCTTTGTCTATTATTTTCTAATCTACAATCCTTTATTTCTCACTTGCATCTTCAGTTTTGAGAGTATAACACCCTGCACTTCACTGCACATATTTTATTAGCATGTGACAAACAAAATCTTTGAAATGCTGATTTCCAAACAAAGAAACACCAAGAAGTATATTTATGACAGAGTGTCTGTGTTGCATTGCATTACATTGCACTGCGGTCTTGTCAGGCTATCCACCGTGGTTCATTAACCACCTGTGGATCACATAACTTCTTCCTCTTTGTAGTTCAACAGATTTGTTTTTGTCATTTCAAGTTTGGGTTTGGTGATTTTTGACCCAAGTCGCGTTCCGTTTGTGTTTGGCTGTATCACAGCAACCAAAGGGGGCGGATATAACCGGGAGAGGAAGCATGTGGTTTCCATGGACACCGTGGATGGCAAACTGTCGGTAAAAGTTTTGAAATAGACGAGAAACTTGAAGTAAACGGTAAGTTTGCTCTTCAGAAGACGTGTAGACGTAACAGATAATGATGGAAACATGTGACGTGTGTTTTGTTGATAAGGAAAAGATGAAAATGTTTGTATGTCGGCTAACGTTAGCTGAAGACTGAATATCAGCTTTGCTAACGGGCTAAAGCCTAAACGGTAGCATTGTTAGTATAGTCAACGCTTGTCAGTGCTCCGTCTAAACATCGAAATTGGTATGTATAAAACTTGACAAATAATACAGTATGTACGTATTCAAATATTCGAAGTATATAGCCAGAAAATGTTCAATAAAGTTACAGAAATACTGTAAAGTTTTACACATTATTGTGCAGAAACACATGTTAGATCTCCAGGATTATCCAGTAGATTCTGTTATCTTATAAAAGTAACGCAAGGCTTAAAACAACAGACATAACAGTTGTATTCTCAGTTAATCATTTTACCTGTAAAATGTCAAAAATTAGAGAACAAAGCCCATCACAAGATGTTGAGATTGCTTGTGTTGTCTGACCAACAGTTAAAAACCCAAAGATATTCAGTTTACTGTCACATCATCCTCATAGCTGAGAACTGAAACTAGATAATGTTTGGCACTAAGTCCTTCAAAATGTCAATTATCATATTATCAAAGCAGTTGCTAATTAATGATATCAACTAAAGAATCACACATCTGACCAATAGTTCCAGCTCTGAAATATGTCCAACAAATGTCTTAAATATCTCACATGATCTTCTCATAGTATCACCACATGGGGCCCCAAGCCTGAGGTTGTTTGAAGTTATCTCTCGTAAGCCACAGATTGTTTAAGATGTTGTTTTTAATTTTTAATTGTAGAATATCCCAGCCTGTGCCATGGGGGTGTCACTGACCAGGGCAGCCCAGTGGACCACGGCCAGCTCTGGTACTGGCAAACTGGAGTTCACGCCAATGAATGAGTCCTTGTTGAAAGAAATCCTGCACTTTGTGGAGCAGTTCAGCTCCCAACACCCACAGGAGGCAGAGCATGTGTTCGTGGAGCCGCTCCAGTGGAGTACCACTTTAGTGGCATCTGATTTCAAAACAGACTATGACATCAGGTTGGCCTAATCATGAAGCAGGCAGCTGGCTGGCCAGTGCTTTCAGTATTACGTGTCTGTGCAGGATATGCTGTCACCATGGTGTCCAAATGTATTTTACCTTGGCTATACTCAAAGCAGTGGGCTATAATTAATTTGTTTTTCAGCCTTAGTTCAACTGGGTACATTCCATTTTATTTCATCAGAAGTTCTGATCTACTTTCAGTGTATGGTTAGCTTTGTATCTCATTGTTGGGAAGCAGAGAAGTACAAAATCAAAAATACAGATTCTGATCGGCATTATATATTTTTCCTTTTCTTTTCTTCTCAGTGAATCAGTTGTACAGTCCCATGAGAAAGACAGTGAAGGGCATCCATTGTTGCAGCTCTCCCCTCCTAATGTTTATGTGCGCAGCTTCAGCCAGCTCTCTAAACTAGTTCATCTGGCAGATGATAAAAAGCTGGAGGAGGTTCGAGCATGTCTAGAAGGTAAGCATGATGACCACAGGATGAGATTTGAATATAATTTGCATCCTAAGTAGTCAAGCCACCAACATACCTCCATAACCCACAGACTTAATTTGTTTGTCCTTCTAGTTATTCTTTACAACATCCAATTATGCTGTCATTGGTAATTCTTTACAGATATATATTTACTTTAGGGCCACTGCCAAAAAGAGATAAGGTAATGTGTATTTGTCTGACAGAAGAATACATGCTGAATATGGTCAAATCCATTTTCATTGCTGGTAGATTTTTATAGCGAGGGAACGTTGGTTAAGTTTGTAAAAAGAAAAAATAGAATACATATGAGGCCTACTGTATTGTTAGTTTAAAATGAACCCAACTCGTGTCAATATTTTTGGAAACGCTGTGATCAGTCTGTGAGCTGAAGAATCTCTCTGTCTAACCTCTTTTCTTGTTCAGAAAATACAGACCCCATGGTTAAGATTCTTGGTCCCAGCTTTGCCAGCATCTTAGAGGAAGAAGGCACCCATACTGATGGACTAAGTCTAGTAAGAAAAGTGCAGGAGGAAGATCAAGGCAAGGGCTCCGAGGTCAACGTCAAGCTGTTTCTGTTGCTCCAAAATATGGATAACCAGCTCCTCAGCCAGTGCCTGAAAGAGACATCTGAGTAGGTGTTTCTTCTATCTCCAGCTCTCAGCATTCAATCTGATTATCTATCCATCCTCCACGGCTATCCTCTTTCACTCAGACCTAACCAGTTTTACTGCAACATGCGGTTGTTTTTGATTGGAATAGGCAGTAGATTTTGGAGAAGGAACCATGAGTGAATGAGATAAATTGGATGTTTGCTTTGTTTTATTTTTCTACATTTTCATTGCAGACAAGTGAAGCTCAACCCCGTTACAGTGAAGAATGAAGTGGAGCTGTTGAAACAGTTCTGCAGTGAAGGAGAAAACAGAGTGCTGAAGTCGGTTCGATACACATCAGGTTTAAATTATCTCCTCTTTTCACTGTGTTGCATGTAAAGCAATTGCTATTAACACTAATGCTGGATATTCCAAAATATAAAAGGTCTGTGTTCTGCCGCCACAAAAGGCATGGAAGTCATTATATCTGTCAGATTCCAGTTTACCAAGTCGTTAGTCAGTACATGTTTTTTTGCTTCATAGCAGTGCATTTATTATGCCCTATGAAAGTACTCAATGGCATGTGCAAACCAAGTGGTAAAAGCAGTCTATGTCCCCTTTTGTTAGGTTGGATTGACACCTATGAAAATACTTTCCCAACCAGCCTTAAAATGTGATTGAAGTGAGGTGAAACTATGACTCCTACCCTGGGCTCATGTCTCACACCTGTGCTTCTTGGAGAAATAAGTCTCTTTAGCAGCCCAGCCAATTGTGATGATGTCTTTTTTTGCTCCCCTGTTCCTTCTTGTTCTTCTTGTTGTGACTTGATATCAGGCTGCACAACATAGTATAAGGTTTACTGCAAGTGTCCAACGTTTTTTTTTTTTTTTTGCTCTTCTTTTTAGATGATGAATTTTCGAATGGCTGTCGAGCACCTCCATGGAGACAGGTGCTCGGTGAGATTTGTTACCTTGTGATTGAGCCTTTGGACACTGAGACCCTCTATATCACCTGCAGTACTGCTGGAGTTTTCCTCAATGGGGTAAGACTACATCAGCTGCAGTAGCCAACATAATATTGTTTTTGTTTTTTGTGTGAGAAAATGTTTAGGGAGCGTACTGTTTGGCTATATATAGTTTTAGACAGATCAAGTCATCATTTCACAGTCGTTTAAGTAGCAGCAGACTCACCTCTGTATATTCGGTATGTAGCACTTATTCTGACTCTTTCTGAGTGCCTGTAGCAATCTTGTACCAACATCACAGCACACAGTTATCAGTTGAATTGAATTATCTTCATAACCCACAAACAGAATCCATTGTCTGTTCATCTCTATCATGGAAGCCTATTTCCACCGATGTGATAGAAAATACCCTGTATGTCATTGTGATAAGCAACTTTCTTGAAAAAACTGGTTAAGGATGATAAATATGCAACGTCCAGATAGACTTCCAAAGTAAACAAAGTGACATGACAGTTTGCTTAGGCTTTGGCTCAAAAACTACTTGGTTAGGTTTAGGGACAGATCATGGTTTGGTTTCAGATAGCTGCTTCCTTAGAATAATCAACATTGACTATAGATTTAACATGGGAATGGAACCTTGGTCTCCTGTGTGAAAGTCCTGTGTCTGGTACTGCACCCTCATGTACTTCATGTACACACGTACTTTTCACGTCTAGGTGAGGCAAAACGTGACACTGACACGCTATCCTCTAGTGGACCCGTGAGTCAATGACATGCTTTGATGTAAGACTGACCTGCAACAGTACAAGGCTCCTACAGTATATTAATCTCATGTTAACATCTCTAATGATGAAAAGTTTAAAAACACAAATTAAAGCTATGGTCTGCAATTCAAATGTAAACAAAGTCCAGACCACCAACGTTCAAAACACAGGATTTGAAGCAGCAGTCAATCTCTGATCGACAGGTCTTCAACATTTTTTTTTTTCGATATTCGATTTTTCATTTTTGCTTTGTTTCCATAACTATCAAAATAAATGCAATAAACATTGCATTAAGTAGCAGAGGCATTGACTAAGAGTGCTATTTTCCAGATCATTTAAAACTGACTTGAGTTCACCAAGAGTAATCACTTTAGACATTTTTAAATGCCTCTGTACATTGTTCCAGCTGGAAGGGCCAGAGGATTTAAACAGAGTACAGTGGTCTACAAGATAACCACATCCAGTAATAAAATGTCACACAAAGTGGTGCATTGCATCCAACACTGGGCATTAAGTCATTAAGCGCAGATCACCATATTCCAATCAAGTTACAAAGAATGGCAGATGCCAGTTTACAAAACAATACAGACAACAACAAATTCTAAGTTACTGGTGTTTGGTGATGGTGTTAAAAGTCTCTTAACATAACAAATGTGAGTAAAATAGGCCTGTATTTTTAAATTATGATCAAGTAACAGACTCTAACTCAAAGTTTGATCATCAAATTATGATAAATTATGATCATAAATATACGTGAAATTTGTATGGTCAAAACAAATCACATGCCCGTCCTTTAAGTGTCCCCCCAAAAGATTCTCCAAGTTTACTATTGTAAAGTGAGCTTTCAGAAACTTTCCTAATGCCAGGAATCTCTCTGAATGTGTTTGCAATCATTTCTAATAGAGGATTTTGCATGCTGCAGCACCTTTCACTCTTTCACTGACTTTGCTGACAAGTCATATGTTTCCTGCCTCTGTTTCTTCACCTGGAAATGGTTCAGCCAAGGTGAAAAAATTACAACCTTAAGGTAAACGGGTGACATTCATGCAAATGAAACCTCAAAGAGCAGTAGTGTCTAAAACCTAATTTAGTGGTTTACATGATTTTACACTTCCTCTTTGGGGCTGCCTGGAGATGCTCTGAGCTTTCTAACCTCAGCTACTCTGGCTGACATGTGGGTCACATTATAATTGTGGTTTTTAGAATTAATTAAGCTGTTTTCACTTTTTCTTCTCAGTGCATAAAACAGGAGGGGGAGGAGAGCGGCTATGGACGAACAAGTGATATTTACAAAGACCTGGTAACACTTCTGAAGAGCAGATCTCCGCATTTTTCTGAGAACATAAACAACCAGGTACAGTGGAATGAACTATCATCAACATTAAGACCTGCTTTTTGTAGCCTTGAATTTTAGCTCCCAAAGTAAAGATGTGTGGGTGTTGAAATGCCTCTTTGTCCCCTGAACAAGGTCCTTCTCTCTAAACCTCTAGATTTGATTCCTGATGCTGCCTGAGTCATATTCGTAAACAGAGTTAGGATTGTGTAATCAGCGTCTGAGCTTCTCCACGCTAGTGAGCTAGTGTCTGGATGTCACTGTGTTGAAACATTTCTGAATCGGCCTCTTCCGTGTTCCAACATCAAAAACAACACAGCCTCATCCACCCCCTCAAAACAAACAGACAGACAGACAGACTGACACGCTCAGACAAACACACACACACGTTAGTACTTCTATGCTTGTGAGAACCCTCATTGCCACAGTGCATTCCCGAGCCCCTCACCTTAACCATCACAACTAAGGTCTGTCTGAAAGTGTGGACCGGAAAATGTCCCCACTTTCCAAAAATGTCCTCACTCCCAAGGTCTGAAACTCAGATTGGTTCTTGCAAAGATATACAGTATGTACACACACGCAAACACACACAGACACACACACTTGCACACAGACACACACACTCATATCCAGACATTGAAATATGCGTGATTTATTCAGTAGTGCTATTTCCTTCTTAAGAAATTTGACGACATAACAAATTGCCCCAATAATGGATCCCAGCTGCACCCAAAAATCTGTTAATCGTTTGAAAATACGATCTTTTTTTCTCACTCACACTGATGTTTGTTGGAAAATGTTGCATCATCACAGGCTCATCAAAGCCTTTAAAGTCCACTTACTACTCACTGTCTGCTTTTTGCGGACATTGGTTCTGTTTCTTAAAAGAGGGAAAGGCAATAAGTATATTATTTTTAAAAGAGCCATTGTAAAGTTTTTGTTTGTTATGATAAAGAATAAAGTGTAAATATAATTTAGATCATTGTTTACCTACAGTGCAAATCTAGCTGTCAAAGAAAGAACAACTATCTGATTAGTGGAACTCACAGATGTCGATAAGGATTGACATGGAGATTCATTTTTCTCAGTGATTTTTCAAAACTATTTGAATTCTGAGGGGCCAGATTTCACGGAATTATTCTGCAACAAAAGCGCCTTTGGGGCGAAAGACAACAAACATATAGTACAGTATTTTTACAAGACTCATCAGATTTTCCATACTAAGATTTAGTTGTACAGTCACTGCTGTACATTGCTGTAAGCTGTCTCTAATATCCATTAATGCTCAGCCTTTTTTATCAGCCACACTAACGACATGGCTCTTTGGATGGCACCGTGGGTCGGTTGGTCGAACACTTTGATTCAGACCAAAATATCTCAACTATTGGATGGTTTGCCAGAATTTTTTCCTGAACATTCATGATCCCCATAGGCTGAATCCTAATACCTTTAATGATGTCCTGACTTTTCATTTAGCCCCATCATCAGGTCAGACTTTTAATTTGTCTAATACTTTGGTTTATATCCAAATACCTGTAAAATTAATGCCATTCCCATCAGCCTCAGCTGTGCTTTGTGTGATGTGCTAATGAACGAATGTTAGCATGCTGTCATGCTATGATAAAACAGTGTACATTGTAAACATTATACGTGCTAAACATCAGCATGTTACCCTTGTCATTGGCATTAGCATTTAGCTTAAAGAACTGCTTGCATGGCAGTAGACTCAGACTGTGTCTGTGCTGTGTTTACCCTCCACAATGTTATTTGACTGTCTGAATTTATCCACCATATAGTGAAAAAATCACACAGTGGAAGGAAAAAAGTAGTGTCCATTACATGTACTAGTAATATTTGCTAACAATCCCACAATACAATGCCCTTACTTTTATAGATGTATAAATATTCGTGTGACTCATCATCTGTCTGTGAAGACGCAAAACGATGATGATTCAGACGTTTCCACAGTCTCTATTTACTACTCACAATAGAGCTATTGAGTGTCAAGTGTTGTATATCAGAAGTAGTGAATGAGTGGACAAGGGAGTGATTTTGGAGACAGTCTTGTTAAAATGAAGTGATACTAAGACTATACTGTGTAGCTTACACAGTACAAAAGCACTTCCATTATATGTGTGATGTTGGTTGGTTGATTGGGCCATTCTTTACAGTACATGATAGATCTAAAGGTGCTAGAGTAAGCTGGGATGGGGTTAGTGAAGACTTTAATAAACCAACGCGTAGTGGCAGGTTGAACCGTGTAAAAAAAGACATTCAGGCTTTTATGTTTTATGACTCTGTGTGAAGAGTGAGTCTGAAAGATCTAAAAATGATGGACAGCGGCTATAAAAAATTGCTGTGAGCGAGTGTGTGGAGGCACAAATCATTGTCAAGGTCTTTTTCTTCTGGATTCTTTAGCTCCTTTGATATGAGCCTCACAGTGTCCTGTAACTTTAGTTTCATTCAAGTGCTGAATATTTTCTCTCTGCCTCTACTTGAGCTAATCACCTTCATACGGGCGGGCTCAATTTAAAAGCGCACTGCTTTGAAATTCATTTGATTGATTCCTGACGACAGCAATCAAATGGTGCAATATGCATCCTATGTCTGAGATATTAAGTAATTGCAGTCATTCTTGGGGACATGATCCATTCCAGTTTTAATTTGAGAGAGCAATGGCAGCAGCGTCTGTCAGAAAGGCAGTCTTGCATAGCTCCAGCTCAGTTCCCTGATTGCAGTGCAGAAAGCCCAAACTTGTAAGACGATAGCCAAAGATAACAACACCTAATCTCCAAACCTATCTGCTCGTTTCCAATGTGAGGAAGCAGGTCTTTTTTAACAAGTCTATTAGATTGGACAGCCTCAATCAATTGAGCAGAGGCAGCCAAAGGAGACGAGGGCTGCAACACAGGGAGGAAGCAGACTCGCCCTCTCTGTTCAGTGTTGTGGATTCATTTTGACATCACAGCGTGATTGGAAATTGGACATGCTGTGCATTTGCATGCGCAAGACGCTCACCGAAAAGCAAAAACTCCCTGGGTTGTGGATTTGTTTTCGTTTTTCACATCCTGAAATTAATATAGACTGCCCCACTGTCATAATCAGTCAGTAGAGCCTGCTTGAATCTTGCCACTGACAGATGTTTTATGGCCAATGGCTTCAGATTTGCTGCCCTGCTGATTTTCCATCAGTATGGATCAAGTAATTAGATACAAGTCTACCCTAAACACATGTAGATAGCTGGAGTTTAGGTTTTAGTTGTCAAATGCAAGGGAAAAAAAGACAATTGAAGAAATCAGAAAAATGCTAATGATTGACTGTCACCTGTGATAAAATAAACTGCAGGCGTCAGTTCTGCTTAACACAGCGTTTGTCTCCAGGCCTCTAGTGTTTTTCAAAAGCAGAAAGGCACCTGTAATATGACTTTTTACTGTGGCATGTCAAGGAATTTGGAGTGTTCCCCTCTATGTAAGCATATGGACTTTGTCCATTTCACATATAATAGAATTAAAAAAAGGTTGGTTAGCCTAATAAAGTCAGACTGTAGGTCTGTGGTTGGGTGAATTGACTTGTATGTTTCCAATGTGGTCACTTTGTGTTTTATGGAAAACAAGTCTTTGGAAAAGTGATTGGGCATGCTTGGCTCAGCTTGTGCATGAACACAAGCCATAGAAATACACCTAAATTCTTTTTCCCTGCCCTTAAAAATGTTGAGCCCCTAACAAACAATGACAGTCTGAGCTATGTCTGCAGGGCAGGTGTCTGTGATTAAAAACTCTCCTGCCTGCAAACCATTCATATGTGTCTTATTGGCATTCGTGTATAGGTTGTAAAGTTTGGTATAAGGACCTTCAAAACTTGAAAAAAAAATCATAACTAAATAATAGTGACACAAAGGCGTTACTTTGTCTGTGCCAAGCTGCAAGGTTTTAGGTGGAGGAATGTAAAGACACAATAAACTTTTTGATATTGTTCAGCCAATCAACAGAAGGGGACCTCTTGTGTAAAGCTTTGGGAGAGTGTTATTTTATTCCAATGCCTCAATAAAGACTGGATTGTTATGCAGGTCTGCATATTGTTGAGAAAGGGCTTTTATGTGAATTTTATGTTTTTCATGTGTCAATGATATTGTTCTGTGGCTTTTATATGCTTCTTCTCGGAGTGAAATGGCAAACACTTTGTCAGACATTAAAATGTAATGTGTCTCAAATAATGATGAGAGCGAGGTATCGTGTCAGATGGTGGGTGGAAAATATGGCACGCAGCTTCATAAGAAGCACAAGTGAACATCAGAATGACTTTTGTTTTAATAAGCATCATTCAGAGGAAGTTATAACCCAAGTATATACGGTTTTACAAACGAAATTTATTGTATATCTCACCAGTAGAATTTTGGTGTGAATTGAAATGGGTCTTTTTCCTCAGTCCTCCGGCTTTTGTCTTTTTCCACTTACCAGCAGCATTTTGCAGTTCAAGAACTTCCATCAACACAAGAGATCCAGCATGTGGAATCGGTTGATGCGGAGGAACAAGGCCAACCCCAGAGGTCTTACGAGCAACAGGAAAAGAATGTGCATGAGAAGGCGAGACAACAGCATTCGCCGAACAAGGCAGGCGGCGAGAAGAAATATGAGCCATGTCCGAGATGGAAGAATCTCGGTCTCATGTCTCCATGTGGGTATGTAATAATTCCTCTCGTAAGATGTGTCCTGAAATATCTTCAGCCTACCACGTAACGTGCGTGGCGGGGATCCCTCTAGTTAAGGAGATGAGCTTTAGATGACAGTGATGTCAAGCTTTGTCACATGTCCATTGCGTCTGCCAGCAGTCACACATTATAAAGAGATGGTTTTATGGTTTATAAATTTTAGGGCAAGTGCAAATATTCCTGATTACACAATGATCTGAGTTAATAAATACGTTCACAGTGTGGAAACCCTTTCTGCCCAATTACAGACAGAAATGTTGGGAAAAAGTCTTAGAAAAAATCCCAAAAAGATCTATCACATATGGTCTTTGATTGATAAATAGATCTAGCAAGCGCTGAGCTGTTGCAGCTGTACCTTGTGATAACTATACCCATTTGAGGAGGAATTGGCTCAAGATAAAAGTATCTCAATTGCTAAAAAAAAAGAAGCCTGCTGAACCCTTGTCTCGAATTGTTAAATAATGATTATGTTAGAAAAATAACCATTTTCAAAATAGAAGCAGGCATAATGACTCTTATTTCACATCATTATAGTAAAGCAGAGGGAAAGAAACCGAGTAAGAGCTCTGGAAAGGAGAAGTCTGGTGAAGTACAGAAGAAAAAGCTGGGACCAGGAGCCAAGACCAAGATGAAAGCAGAATTCTCCGTGTCCTCTTTACCGGGACGCCTGTCCTCCCAGAAAATGTAAGTGTCTGAATTAGTTCTATTTTGTCAGAATCTATCAGGACTCTTTCTTTCTCTGCAGGTAGAGTAACCAACAGTACACAAGATTTAGGGACTGATAAGAACAATTAAATGTGTTTCAGCAGTGGGGAAGTTTGGAAAGTGTAACCTGCAAATACATTGTACTGAACAAGAACCTATGTAATAATGTTTTTCCGGCTCTTGGCAGCTATAGCGCCTCAGCTGTCTCCATATTTGCATCTGCCAATGAACACAGTCTGCTAGCGTCATAAATTGATGTTAGCCACCGTTCACTGATAGCGCTCTTTACTACTCATCAGTTATTGTATAGCAAAAAAGACCTTAGGGTGCTGTCACTCAATCACAGTCATGACTCTAACACCACCCAGGACAGTGTGTTAGCCTGGCAGCTTCATGAAGGTCTTGGTCAGTGTTTATGATGTTGCTTTCTGGAAAATACTGGCTCGTATCGGTTAGCTCCTTCTGATAATAGGTTCCCCTGGCAATGCTATTTTGTATGTACATGGGAACTGTCTCTCAGTGGCCCCATTTGAAAGCATACCAAGTTTCATTGCTCCACAGTTCCCAATTTTCATGATATAGTTATCCAAGTGGTCCGAGCAACTTTAAAAAGCCATCTGCATTTCTGTTTGCATCAATAGCTTAACAAGAGTCTTTGCTCTGTATATGATGAAGACTCCAGTCTTCCCATGACATTATTCCAATCTTTATTTTCCTGCTGCTTGGATTCTGAGGAAGTTCAAACTTGACACTTGAATTTCAAAATCCTTAATGGGTCTCCTTGTGTGGGATGACCTGAGTCTGTTTTTCCATTTAATACACAGGGAAAGAGATTTAATGATATTGTATTGCATCAGTTTTGTCTGGCTTTTGATCGTCTAGTTGTCACACTAACCCACACCTTTGTAGATTGTTATCTGACATCTAATGTGCACTGTTATCTGCTCTTTTCTGTGCAGTAAGACCCCAGCAGGAGCCGTGCCAGTGGATGGTTTCAGTGAGAGTTCATCTGAGAGTGAGGAGGAGGAAGAGCAGCCAGAACGTCGTCCGGAGAGTAACACAGATCTGCCTCCTGAATACTGGCAGATCCAGAAACTGGTCAAGTACCTCAAGGTATGTGAACGTTACCTTGTACACCATTGTTACTTTCCTTTTCCAACCCAAAATGGTGAATGGCAAAGGCAGGCCACAACTGAAAGGAAACAATAATGCCCATGCTCTTTTCCTTCTCCATCTGACTCAGTGTTCGACTTTCAGAAACCTCTGCAGAATTGCAATGCATGGAAAATAATACTCAGTAATGGAGGTGCAGGGGAACTTAAGATAACTGCTAGGTATCAGAAAAATGTAGCTTTCCAATCACATAATCCCACCTGTCTGTTGTGCCTCAGTCATATTAAGGTGCCACTCAGTAAAAAGAAGATGATTAAATAAAGTGTAGGATGCTGCCATTTTAAGCAGTGCTTTGTAGGAAGATGCTTATTGAAGTGGTTGGCTCGGCACGTGGATTCCTGGTTTCTGACACAGGCCTGTTTGGTTGCACATGTGAGCCAAGGCACAGGGGAAAGAGCTGTCTGACAGCAGCAGCTGTATGCATGGTTTGCCCACACCGCAGAAGCATAAAAATGAAGCGGGTCTGTGATAGGTCTGACAGGGCATATGGTGAATATTAATGTGTCAAAAAACATGGAAGGAAAAGAAAAGAGGATAGAAACGCCAATGACCCAGACTGGCTGGGAATACCTCTGACCGCTTGACTTCAGAGATTACCCTGCCTCACTGAGTGGTCTCTATTATCTATTTATCTGGACAGTATCATTCAGACAGATTATATTAAAACAGACTGTGTTTATTTTGACAGGAATGTGTTTTTTTGCAAACCTGTCCTCTTCTTTTGAACAGCAGAAATACCTTAAATGCTGCTTCAACTCAAAGAAATGTAAATGAGTTCATGTTATTTCAGTGTGTCATAATAGTCTACATTACATAGTGTTAGTATGGGATTTCTGATATGACCAGCAGATTTTTGTTCTGTGGCTTGGTGCTAAATAAGATTGTTCACAGTGCAACTGAGTAAATCTTTTGTTGACAGTCCTGTTGTAAAGTTCACCCCTACATATATATTTTTAGCTCAGAAAATAGAATATAATAGAAGGAAAAACCCACTCTAAAAAGCAGGCGGCTATTCCTTTCCAGAAAGGAAAAAAAATGATGTAAATGATACGAAAGAGGCACATTCAGATTAAAGAAACCTCACTGCTCTGTATATTTTCTACTTTTCAGCAGGACCGTAGCTTTAACTTTAGGGTTGTGTGTGTGTTCCTGCTTCAACAAGATGCAGCACTGCAGTAACCAACATGTCCTAGCTTTCTATCTGTCTGGAAACCACACAGCACAGTTATTTATGGGGTTTGTCCAGTAGTCATTTTATAATATCATTACCATCAGACGCTGAAACTAACCATGAGCCAAGTTAAATATCTGTTTTATTTTAGGAGGAGATCTTTTTTCCCCTTTCCCTTGCACTATAGACAGCCGTTTGTACTCTAGGAAGTTTAACGCTTTCATAAAGCGACACACGGATGTTCTGTTTTGTGTTTTAATGATATTTATGTATGAATATTTGCCTAGGGTTCTGATGTGTTTGTTTTAATACTTGTATGACCAAGATATCTGTGCCTGTGAAATGGTTACATGGTCTCTCACAAAATCCAGCATGCAGATTTAATTCTGTGTTTAGCAAGCATGGGTTTATACAGCACATTTGTGTTTGTGTGGGTTTATGTACATACTGTTGGAAATGTCTGTTACACGCTGACATGGAAAACAAGTTTTAACATAATTCACTTTCCTTATTCCAGTCTGTAATGCATCACTGCCACAGTATAAGCAAACATTTTATCATACTTTGTATTTGAGCATATGCACTTATAGGCTATACATCTATAGTTATATATACAGCATATAAGCATTTATTATTATGAAAAGCAGTCTGGAAACAAGACAAGCTAAGTAAGAACTTTACTAAAAAGTCAAGTGTTGTTTTTACAAGTGAAGACTGAGTAACTTCACACTGTGAGTTTAGCAACTAAGGCTCAAATGTCATCTGAGTATTTTGTCTCTGTATAAATAAAGACAGAATTCACCAGCTGCTATCAGTTAGGTTGGCCTGTGGCTGTCTAAACATAAAACAATTTTCATATTCTCGCAGATATAAATATTGTGTCTGATATTCAATATGTTACCAGTTAACAGATAAACATTTCAATATTGTGTGTTGTAAACATTTTCATAATTTACTTTTTGCAATATTTGTTTCTTTTTTCCTGAGCAGATGGATTTTTCTCATCTTTTCTGAACAATCACAATGAAATGATAATTCAGCAGACAGCTTTTAAAAAGTATTACCGTGAGTGCAGCTTTTCTCCATAGCTTTACATTTATGTTTCTCTCACTGCAAATTTCCCTTAAGTGTGAGAGTTCTGTGGATTAACAGACTGAGCTGGGCCCTTGACACACATGATAATGTGCTCAGCCCTCATTAAGGCAGCTCCCCCTCTGCTGGGCAGTCACAGTACTACTGGCCTGCTCTTCTCTCCTGAGAAGCAGTCTACTAATTGCTACACTAAAACTAATCCTGTCTCCTGTGTATAAGAGCCAGTATCCACTCATTTTCTCAACAGAAGTGAATTTGTTGCCAAATATGTTCTAAGTAGTTAAGCATTTTTGATGCTTTTTTAATAACTACAGCACTAAATTAAAACATTTAATTTTAGTGCCTGTAATACATTTACAACATGTCTAATCTGGAGAATTTACTTACAAGAAAAATTGCATCATTTCATTCACATGAACTAAGCAACTTTTCAATTCAAAGACCCGACTAGACATTTGCTCAGCGTGCGCTGCACTCATTTTACGACAGCAAGGCCTATTAAGTGATCAAGTTTTATGTTATAGGAGATCCTATGTCAAATATGAAGCAAGAAACAACCAGTGATCTTTCATTCTGTCCCTCCAGTACTTTTCCCATAATAGAGCAGGAGATTGGGTTTGTTCTTGTCATTAGTATCCTTGCCTGTAAGTCTGCTGTAGACTGCAGAGAAGTATGAAACCTCATGCATCCTCTCTGGCTCGTCCAGTGCCAAGACCCGCTTCTGCTCTCTTACACTAAGCTCTATGAAGAGCTGGCAGTGGCCCGAACCCACCTGTCACCAGTCCAGCATTGCAGACATACGCTCCTATGTATCTCAGCAATTATACTCAGTATGCACGTTTACCCCTGTTGGCATGAAGTCCAAGCCAAACACACACTCATGCACAAAATATTTGTAACAAAATGATATTAAGAAAAGGGCCTGAGGTCAATAGGGTATCATTGACAGCTCTATTAACCCCATCCCCGCTCCCACATGCTGGGGACCATGATTTATAAGCCTGGAGTGGCTCAGGCAGGGCAGTCTGTGTCTGCAGAATCCCGTCTGCTGCTACATTCAGTCCTGTGAAGGCATCGGCTATTTAGTAGCTCAGGCTGAGACACCTGCAGTAAAGGAAGAGACAAAATGCATAAAGCATCTTTAAGTGGCTGATATCAGCTTTACTTCATGAATGGAATTTCATCCCTCATACTGCTTAATTGCTCCTAAATCCATTGTTGATTAAGGAACTTCATGAGTCAAGTGGATAAAGTATTTATGCAAGTGCCTTTAATCATTTCTAGATGAGCTGCCATTGAACTGCTGATTAATGAGTATTATCTGCCTAAATAGCATGAAGCAAATTCCAGTGGTCCTCCTATAAATTCTCTTAATGGGATGTGTTACTGTTGAGGTGGCTGCAGTAGCATAAATATTGGTATTGGGAATTTTTTTCCATCCACCCTGTCATTAGAGAGTCACAGCCTCAACAGGTTTTACAATGTTTCTGTCACTTCTCTTTACCTTTTTTAGTGTTTAGTGTTTTGTTTTAATCCACACTAGCTGCATGGCTCCATGGATGGCAATGCCAGTCTGTTAGGGTGTCTGACTTTGGTCTAGACGTACACTACCGTTCAAAAGTTTGGGGTCACCCAGAAATTTCCTTATTTTTGAAAGAAAAGCACTGTTTTTTGTCAATGAAGATAACTTTAAACTAATCAGAAATACACTCTATACATTGCTAATTTGGTAAATGACTATTCTAGCTGCAAATGTCTGGTTTTTGGTGCAATATCTACATAGGTGTAGCAACTATCACTCCAGGGTTCTAATGGTACAATGTGTTTGCTCATTGCGTCAGAAGGCTAATGGATGATTAGAAAACCCTTGTGCAATCATGTTAGCACAGCTGAAAACAGTTTAGCTGGTTAGAGAAGCTATAAAACTGACCTTCCTTTGAGCAGGTTGAGTATCTGGAGCATCACATTTGTGGGGTCGATTAAACACTCAAAACGGCCAGAAAAAGAGAACTTTCATGTGAAACTCGACAGTCTATTCTTGTTCTTAGAAATTAATGCTATTCCATGCGAGAAATTGCCAAGAAACTGAAGATTTTCTACAACGGTGTGTACTACTCCCTTCAGAGAACAACACAAGCAGACTCTAAGCAGAGTAGAAAGAGAAGTGGGAGGCCCCGCTGCACAACTGAGCAAGAAGACATTACAGTACAGTACATTAGAGTCTCTAGTTTGAGAAATAGACGCCTCACAGGTCCTCAACTGGCAGCTTCATTAAATAGTACCCGCAAAACGCCAGTGTCAACATCTACAGTGAAGAGGCGACTCCAGGATGCCGTCCTTCAGGGCAGAGTGGCAAAGAAAAAGCCATATCTGAGACTGGCCAATAAAAGAAAAAGATTAATGTGGGCAAAAGAACACAGACATTGGACAGAGGAAGATTGGAAAAAAGTGTTATTGACCGACAAATCGAAGTTTGGTTCACACAGTTGTTTGGAACAACTGAAAAGATGCTGGAAGAGTGTCTGACGCCTGTCAAGCATGGTGGGGGTAACATGATGGTTTGGGGTTGCTTTGGTGCTGGTAAGGTGGGGGATTTGTTCAGGGTAAAGGGGATTTTGAATAAGGAAGGCTATCACTGCATTTTGCAACGCCATGCCATACCCTGTGGACAATGCTTGATTGGAGCTAATTTCATCCTACAACAGGACAATGACCCAAAGCACACCTCCAAATTGTGCATTAACTATTTAGAGAAGAAGCAGGCAGCTGGTATTCTATCTGGAATGGAGTGGCCAGCGCAGTCACCAGATCTAAACCCCATTGAGCTGTTGTGGGAGCAGCTTGACCATATGGTACGCAAGAAGTGCCCATCCAGCCAATCCAACTTGTGGGAGGGGCTTCTAGAGGCGTGGGGTGAAATTTCTCCAGATTACCTCAACAAATTAACAGATAGAATGTCAAAGGTCTGCAATGCTTTAATTACTGCAAATGGAGGATTCTTTGACAAAAGAGTTTGAGAGGAAAAAATATTATTTCAAATACAAATCATTATTTCTAACCTTGTCAATGTCTTGACTATATTTTCTATTCATTTTACAACTCATGGTGGTAAATAACAGTGTGACTTTTCATGGAAAACACAAAATTGTCTGGGTGACCCCAAACTTTTGAACGGTAGTGTACAGTGTCTCAAAAACCATTGGATAGTTGAAATTTGGTACAGACATTAATCATCCCCATAGGAATCCAGCTGACTTTGGTGATCCCCTGACTTTCCCTCTACTGTCACTTTTAGATTGACATTTTTAGTTCAGAGTGAAATATCTTGACAACTATTACATGTATAACTGATAAATTTGCTGCAGATGTTCAAGGTCCCCAGAGGATAAATTCTAACGATTTTGATGGTTCTCTGACTTCTATCTAGCACCACTAATAGTTCGATGTTGTCACATTTTCAGTGAAATAGCTTGACATCTACTGGATTGATTGTGATAAAGTTTTGTAAAGTCATCCTTGGTTTCCATTGTCACTGTGAACATGTTAGCATGTTCACAGTGACAATGTGAGCACCTAAGTGTCTAAGAGGCAACCGTGATAAGAGCTGTTCAAATACTAACGAAAGGTGCTTCAGTGCTTTAAGTGACGCATCATTTGGCTGTTCATGACAACATTACACATCTACAGTCTGTATCAGCTATAACAAGTTCAGAACAATGAAGTCACTTCAAGGTGTTTACTGAGTTGTGGTTCTTAAGATATTATTTGCATAGACCATAATCAAATAATTATCATCTTAAATCTCTCTTTCAAGAAAAAGGGAAACAAGCATTTTTAGTCGGATGATGATTTTAACTCAACATGGTTGAAACTTAAGAGTGATGATGTACACTAGAAGTAGATTAGGCCTAACATGTTTATGCGTATCTTTCGTAAACTTCACAATCAGACTAATTTGAGAACGTTTCACACTACAGCAGACAGCAAACTTGAACAGAACTGCATGAGAACTGCAAGGAGATGAGAGGGAGAGACAGAGCCTGGACACAGGCTGGAGATGTGACCCACGACCAGTTCATCATAGTTTATAATAACCCAGCGCAGTGAGGATACAGACAATTCATAGTGGAGATGAGCAAAGCCTAAACATGGATCTACTGTATCTGCCTGTTACTTTTAACAGAGACTCCAGTCTGCAGTGTTGTTCACACACTTCATTTATAAGCCACAGAACTGTAGAGTAACCTTTAGAACACTGTAGATCACCACAGCAGAATCTTGTCAATAACATCTGCCACCTCATAATTACGTAGCCTAGTGTAAGTGCATTTGGATTCTCTTAGCACCGCGGTCGTCTTTTCCTGAGTCCTTATGAATTCTCCTTCACATCTTTCCTTGAGCTCATGATGTTTTCTATAAAGATCAAGGAAAAGTGGCTAAGAAGGGACAGGGGATGTCATTTTTTGACTATTTGACCAGACCCTTAGTGTGGTTTTCCATTGGGTGAAATTTACCAAGATATTCATCACTGCTGTTAGCAGTAACACATATCTTGACTGCTGGAAGCACACTTGTGTTTATGAGACAGACCCTTAAAGATGTGCAATACCCTGTATATTAAAAGAAAACTAACTTAGTATTGGTATTACATATTTATTATTGAAAGCCAAGCCAGTAGGTTATAGCATACATGCTCCCACCAAGACGGAGCACGGATATTAAACTGCTTTTTGAATTTCTTGTTCTAAGGTCGAATAGTGGTTGAATTGGTTCCACTTTTAGCATCTGCTCAGAGAGTCAAAGATATTTCACCATAAAAGATTGTCAGATGTTGTCAATGTTTTAAAGAATGTCGACAATACTTCAAGACCAAAGCTAACAAAAATGAAAGCACATGATCTCTTTTCTGTTCTCCCAGCTATCACTCCTAAACATAGCTTTTTTTTTCGTTGTTTTTACAAGGTACGAACCTTGCCTGCTGAATCCTTTTGAAGAGTGAGAATGGAGGAGACAAAGGAAGCAGTAGATCCACTGCTGTTAATGGGCAAATGGTTCACATTTAGGCTAGCATCATGATATGGAGAACACATGTGGCTGTTATCCTGCTGTGTCAGAGCACTGCTTTGTGAGGGAGATATGATCAAACACTACTTTAGACTGCGGTATAGGTCTACGCTGATGAGCCAGCCCCTCCAACAGCTGCATGAAACAGATTAGCCTCCCAGCCTTCCATATAGTGATTCGCTATTTTGTACTTATATGGGGAGCTAATAGCAGGACATGCTACATTCTTATGTTTAGTTGAAATAATCTATTTAGGATGATCCTGAAGTCTCAAATCGTTTGCAAAGTGTGCAACTAATAAAGGCGTATGAATCTTGGAACGGTAGAGGCGACCTTGAATCCACTAGATGAGTATTCTATCTGTAGCACATTTAAACCACTGTAAAAAAGGAATAATATTTGATTGTTCGCTTGCCAGGAGATTTTGGACTGAACGTTTCAGTGTCACATATCAAAGCCATGTAGCAGGTCTAGTATTACAGCAGCTAACTGTTGCGTTTTCAAACCATGAGCTTCTGTTTTATCTGACTACTGATTTTTTCCCCTTCTCATGATCAAAACCATTGCATGTCAACAAAGTTATGCAATCGCACATGATACAGACTAAATCTGGTAATATGAAAAACACCATAGCTGCCTTTCTGGACGATATTTTAACCATCTCAAAGCACCAACCCTAAGACTGGTATTTTGAATGCCATAATGCTGTCAACATCCATCCACGGCTAGGACATTATGTGGATTTATGCAGTGTGAGGAGAATCTGAAAAAGGACAACAAGTATTTGGACACTAAATTTAGGAGAAGTCAGGTTCTGACACTGCCACACATTTCAGGATTTGACCACATATACCCTCTCTAAATGTATTTCTTTTGTTTCTTTAGTGAACACATTGTAGTTAAGTGGCAATTAAACCTAATCAGTTTTCTGCCCCATGTGTGCAGAGGGGCTTGTATTGAAATCAGCCCCCCCACCTCAAAGCACTTGTTGACTTACTGGTGTTGTAGTTACGAGGTTGCTAATCACTGGGGTGCAGGTTTAAAATAAGTGTGTATATAGCAACTGTCAAAACATATTATGGTTTTGAAATGCTAACTTGTCATTAGTTTCAGTGTTTCAGTGCTAATAGTGTTATTTTTCATCTTAAGGGCAATGTCTGCTGGTTTCTGGGCTTGGCACATATCAGTGCTCTGTTAACAAATAGTTTCTTTCCATCAGTGTTTGCTACCACAAAGCGAAACACTTAGCAGGCTGTGGTATAAACAAAACAACCCCAGCAGGAGTGATATTATGGGGTGAAACAACAGAGGGCAAGGGAGGGTGGGGGGAGTGGAAGGAGGTTTGTACCTTTTCCAAATATCTGTTTAATGTTTAATTCTCTCCTCCTCTCTTCCCTTTTGTCTCCCTTTTTCATTCATTCATTTATTCATGTATGGCATTATTATTACAGGGAGGCAACCAGACAGCCACTGTGCTCACTCTGTGCGCCATGACGGACTTTAATTTGATGCAGGAGACGTGCCAACTGGCCATCCGGGATGTAGGTGGCCTTGAAGTCCTCATTAACTTGCTGGATACAGATGAAGTCAAATGCAAAGTGAGTAGCTGTGCCAAAGCTGGACCTGGATGGCCTGCAGGCATAAACAGAGCCAGCCGTGTGTGCCAGCCTGTGTTTTAGTTACAGAAACACTAGCGTTTGGTATAGAGTGTGCCTTTAAAGACACAGGGTAGCAATTATTCTCCAGTGTGCCTAATGACATGTGGGTGCTTTTTAACCCAAATTCATTACGGCTTTCTGTCCTGCCTATTTTTAGTAGAAATGTGGGTGAATGTTTGGCTACTAGGTATTGCTGTATGTACTCTTAGCACAGATGGAGGCCTCATGTTGGCAAAGACACAACAGCTTCTTTTCCATAAAACAAATCTATTATTTTTAAAATATCTCCCTGAGTGTGAAAGTTTCTTGTCTGTGTGTGTGTGTGTTTTTTTGTTTTTAGATTGGATCTCTGAAAATCCTAAGAAAGATTAGTCACAATGTCCAAATCCGTCGAACCATCATTGACATGGGAGGCCTACAGAGCATCATGAAGATTCTGGACTCGCCAGTCAAGGACCTCAAGGCCTTAGCTGCTGAGACCATTGCTAATGTGGCCAGGTTTCGCAGAGCAAGGAGAACTGTCAGGCAGTATGGCGGTATCAAAAAACTGGTGTGTAAACGACATTCTGATCAGTACATTATTACACACACGTCCAAAGAGAAACCTATACATGCAATTGTTGTGGAGAGATGGGTCAGTTCAGCACAGCACCCGAGCAGTTAGGGGTTCAGGACCTTGCTCAAAGGCAGTGAGGGTGGACTTGAACCCACAACCCTCTTGTCCCCAAGCAAAGTGCTTATAGACTGAGCCACAGCAGCATAGCAAACTATCAACACAGCGTTGTGTATCATAAACATTTATCAAAGTCAAACAAAAGTCTCTGTGTAATGCCAATGTGAAATGCAGTAGGAGAGAAACTGAAACTGCATGCCAGAACCTGATCTTTATGTGTTTGTGTTAATGAAAAAAATATTATGTTCTACAGTGATAGATTTTCTATTGAAACAGTGTTTATGTCTATGTCAGCCAGTTTGTGATTTAGTATAAACCTTTTTGAACTAACTCACACCTTGGAACCTCATTATTTTAATGTGATCCACATACTACCATTACTGTTTTGTTTAAAGTGGAAAACACATATCCAGACTTTGCTAAAATATGTTTTGATGCACGGCAAATCAATCACCCATTCATGCCCTTTTCACACTGTATGCAGTTGCCAGATAGTGGCCCATCCATCCATTTTTCACCCAGTTTTTAAAAACAGCAGAGTGGGTGCTGGGGTAAAACAGATAGAATGTCCCCTACATCCTCTGACCTGCATTCATGTTTGTTGACAGAGGGACCTGTGATTAAAGCCTCCATGCCTTGTATATTTTCCTCAGCCCCAAATCGGATGTTCTCATGTGCAAGTCACACACGGAGGCAGATTAATTTCACGCTATGCTACGAGACCACCTTTGAACTGGGCTGTGTGTAATAGCTTTGCCTGCTCTGTCTCACTGGCCAGGAACTATGGATTAGAACACTGAATGATGGCCATAAACCGTCACACTGGGCTTTTCAGGGCTAACATCAACATCTATGCTGACAGTTTTCCACTCATAGCATCTCTGGCTTTTTCATCCTTGCAGACACAGTGGTAATAGAATTTTAATCACACCCCTAATCACAGCCAACAACTTGCTATCCCATCTGGAACCATCACTCCAATCATGCGAGCAAACTTTTTTCTGCCTAAACATGTGCAGTCTGCATGAGTGTTTGCACACAATTTCATGTTTTTCTTTATCCACATGCAAGTCTGGGTCCCTTGTCTCTCTGCTCAGGTAAAGCTGCTGGACTGTGTGCCTAATTTAGTCAACCTGACTGCAAACCAGGAGAAGGATGTAGAGGTGGCTCGCTGTGGGGCTCTGGCACTGTGGAGCTGTAGCAAGAGTACCAAGAACAAGGAGGCCATCCGTAAGGCCGGGGGTATCCCTCTGCTGGGACGCCTGCTCAAGTCTCCACGTGAGAGCATGCTGATTCCTGTAGTGGGCACCCTACAAGAGTGTGCCTCAGAGGTGAGGGGGGCACTAACTGTATGTTGTACTTTATGTGCCACACATTGCAAGCCATGGTCTGTTTGATAAAATCTGCAAGTCTGATTCTATAGGGCTTTAAAAGTAGTTTCAACAGTTCATGTTCACGTGGTGCTAATTGTTGGGTTACTGCAGGAAAGCTACAGGATTGCCATTCAGTCTGAGGGCATGATCAAGGATTTGGTCAAGAACCTAAGCAGTGACAATGATGAGCTACAAATGCATTGTGCCAGTGCAATCTTCAAGGTACCTGTTTTCCACACTTCTGCCCTTGTGGTACACACAAACAAATGAACAGAACTAGATAAAAAGACATAGAGTAAAGCAGTTTTTCTGAGACTTCTTGAGACGTCTCTTAATTCGACCCAGCCTGTGGAGGCATTCATGCTGATCTTGACCCTCTCTTTTGCTTTGCAGTGTGCAGAGGACAAACAAACTCGTGACCTGGTGCGTAAGTACAAAGGTCTGCAGCTGCTGGTTTCACTGCTGAGCAAGGCGGACAACAAGCAGCTCCTGGCCGCTGCCACCGGGGCCATCTGGAAGTGTTCCATCAGTATGGAGAATGTGGCTAAGTATGCCGGGACTCAGGGTCTCACCTTATTACCTCTCATTAACACACACACACAAACTTAACATACCAGAGATACAGAAATGCACTGTAGCCATATCTTTTGGGATGTATGACTACATGTTTGTAATTAGTAGTAACAGGTTAGTATGACTTTGATAAATCACTCATTATACACAGGAACAGCAGTCTAATGAACCTCAATGTAAAAACAATTAGGCATTTCACCCACATGTGCCCAGAAATTATGGAAAATATGTTTGCTAAGATGATGTGGTTAATAGCAGTTTTACCATTTGTGAATACAGAACACCAGTAAGGGGTTCCTCTGACTTGCGTGCATTATGGTCGTCATGCCATCATCACATATGTTTCTTTTATAGGGAGCTTTTATTCATTCATGACTAGCTGTGTCACTTTTTCCACTCACATGCTGTTGTCATATCTCCCTTTCCTTTACCATAATTTCTGGTTGAAGTGATTATTTGCCTCAAATGTAAAATTTTTTGCACAGATTCTACTTGCTCTGATCTTTTATGTGAGTGTTTGCTGCTAGAATTCGATCTTTTCCACCGTTAACAAAGGCTCAAGTAAATGTGCTGATTTTATAGACTTCAGTGATGTGTTACTCAAGGCCTGTTAGTCTTGAACCAAGCGTAGGCATACTGAAAGAATCAGCCTTGAGATGGTGATTTTCTAATGTCAGAAGATGCAGGCTGACAGAGCCTGTAATCATTTGCCATGTAAGGCAGAAGTTTATTTGTCATTTAGCCTGGATCCCTTCAACAGTGACATTTCTGGATTGGTTTTTGACTTGTACTTTAGTGTCAGATGATGTTTAAGTCTGTAATTTTCCCTCTAAAATAAATAATGACCAGAGACCGTGCCCTGACAGCCCCATACATTTACACTAGTGTCCTCGTAAAAGAATAATTTAGCTGTATTTATTTTCTTATTCAGTACAAGGTTGGGGACTTAATATGTAACCCAGATGCAGTAATTCAATAGCCTGGTAACATATTAGTCAATTCAAAACCTATTCTCTCCAGTTTAGCCACAAACTGATAAGACTTGTCTTTTAATATTTTTTCTGATAAAGCAAATTCTTGAAGTTTAAGGCTGTTCGCTGAGATGAGATTATGTGAAAATGGTTTTCTTCTGACTCAGAAAGGCTGTATAGTTCAAATTGCAGTGCAATTCTAAAAATAACAAGAAAAAGGAGCAGTAGTACTCACAAGGATCGTTGTTCACTTCATATATCATAACTGACAGAATGATATCCTGCATTTAAAGTCTAAGTTAAGTCCTCCCAACTGGAACTGAGTGTCTGCTGCCACATCGAGTTAAGTGAGGATTCCTTTACAGGAGCAGAAGCATGACAATAACATTCTTTTAAAGCAGGATGGACAGATCACTGTCTATTTAATCCGTATCGTGAAAGAAAATCATTTGGGGGAATTTAATTTATTTGTATTTATTTAAGTGATTATTATCATTACATTATTAAAGATAGAGGCATGAGTATTACTCTATAAAACAGACAGCTCTATTTTCATGGTTTAAAAACTAGCTTTTAAACTGGAGTCTCCCTAAGTTTTTACTGAAAACGTCTTAAAAAAACTGTAAAATTGGAGCAGGTTGGTAACCCTTTTGACTGCAGCTTGGCCTGATGATAAAACAAGTCAACTGTACTGGCCATGATTAATGTGGCAGCTTGATACACTTTTTGCCAGAACAGGCTTGCTGCCATTTGTAATGACTTGTCACACTGTTGCTATGTATAATACTTATATTACAACTGATAATAACAATAATAGAAATAATTATAATGATGCCATTAATCACATATAAACCACAGTTAGTGACACTTCATTTACAAACCCGAAAAAACACTTTGGTTGCCCTCACTCTAAATTTAACATGTCACAAATGTATCTTAGTGAGATTACCAAACGGCCATAATATGAATAGAGCTCTCATTTCATGGTTTCTTTCCTGTGTGTGTTATGTTTTATTTTGTTTTTTGGACGATGTGGGCAGCTGGGTGTGAATGAAGGTGAAATTTGGCTACCTCTTCAGGAGGGAACCAGCATGATGCACAGCAAATGTTTTTAATGTGCACTTGAATGTGTAAGTGGATCCGTTTTTTTTCATACACTTAAAATGTCTAGGTCAGGCAAAAGCTTGGAATGAAGTGACCGAGCCATTACTGTCAAAAAGGAAAGGCTGCTAATGGTAACTGGGTTTTAGGGGCATGCACTCATTTCAGAATCAATCACCAGTTGAGTGGTGTACTGAAATGAAAATCACTTTGGAATATATTTTGCTCCAGCAATAATGAGAGGCAGAGTGTGGATTCTTTTCACTTTTCTTTCATTAAGTACATGGTCAAATGAAACAGACCCTGTCGCCCACTGCAAACAACATGATTTTTGCTTTTATGTGAATGATGATTCACATGGTCTGGACAGTATAGAGGTCGGGGGACCTCCACTCAAGACAAGTAGCGGCATGTGTAAGCCATTTTCCTGATTAATGATACATCAAAATGAGAGATGATTGATACCCCGAAAAATAATTACATTCATAACAAAGTATGTTTGTTTAAAGACCAGCTTATGTTTTTCGTAGGACTCCCAATATTACAGAGAGGGCTGTATTTGGACCAAGCTTTATGTACCAGGAAAATACCTTCGTAAAGGTCCAGCTTGGAAACACTGAAACATTATTTTGTGCAGATTTATGTATGCATTGATATGTAGCCTGTTGAGCCAGTATACCGAGGTGTTATGGACACACAAAAATGCTGTAAAAAGCCTTAACAAAAGAGTGAAGGAATAACTTTGCAATGGAAAGTCCCAACTGCCAAGTCTCAGCGCCGTAATGTTTGGGGTCAAGATTGTGGGGTTCGCTTCCAATTACCGACTACCCCTCCATCTTACCTCTGCTCCAGCCCTGTGATGAGCACACCATAATTGCTCCTCCAAATGATACTTCATACCTCACAAAAGTTCTGTGCTCACCCAAGTTATTCGCTGCTCTGCTGTTTCCTGTCAAATGAAATAGATCAGTCTGTCTGTTGGACTCCAGGTTGAACAAGCAACTGTCTCTCTCTCCCTCTGTCTTCATGGTCTTTGCTCAGCATCTCTGGGTCCCTAAAATGTTTTACTTTCACTTGGATCTTCCTAACAACACTAGTTAGTATGAAAGGCAGCATTTAAGATTTCTGCTCTTAGTTGAATGTGTGATTAGTGTAGAAAAATAAGAAAAGTAAAAGACAGGAAATCAATCACAAAATTCTGCTGCACAGGAGCCGCACTGTGGTTCCTGTGTCTTCTGACAGGCTTTAATAAGCTTCCCGTTGTGTGGAGCCCAGTGTTTGCAGTAGAAGCCGCTTCAGGCACTCTTGTGTAATGTTTCTCTTGCCATCACGTAATTACTTCAGCTGGGATTGGCTTAACAAAAATAGGCATGACTTACTGTTCATTTATCAAAAGTTATGTCTGTCATTACAAGATAATTCTACTGCAGTCAATTGTAGATGACACTTCAGTGATGGCATAGGAAACCCATTGTTTTTCTTTATGGTGAATTTCACTGAACTTAACTTTGGCAGCTCTTCTGTTCATTAGCAGTGTTTTCACTTGCAAGAATAGGCTGTGTCGGTGGACCCTGACCAAAACCAAATGACCTTGGCCATCTACAATAGCTTAGGGCCATGATGCCAGCGACCGTAACTGTGAATAAAAACAGTCGTAGAACTTAACTGTACATCAGAGGTTTGTTGAGGTTTTTGCAACCGCGTTATATCCCTTTTAAATGTTTACTATAGTTTGCCACTCTATAGCATTGGCAAACAAGGCAAAATCACAGCAAAAGAGGGAGAGAGAGTTTCCAAACCACAGCAAAACTTTGGTTATGCAAAGTACGTACAAGGGACAACTGTGAGCAGCCGTGGGAAAACTGCCTGTACTGCTGGATTGCAGTAAGAGACCTATGCCCATGTGGCTTTGTGCCCTGTAGCTGCTATCTGTCACTTAAATATTTAATAACATTTTTCTCCACACTACTGGTGTGGCTGAAGGGATGACAATGTACAGACTGAAATATCTCAACAAATATTGCATGGATTACCATAAATGTTTTTACAGACATCCATGGTCCCCAGAGGAAGAATCATAATTATCATCACAATGACTTTGATGATGATCCCCTTTTCATCTGTCCCCACAGCACCACGGTCAATTTTCACTGAACACCTGCAAAACTAATGACTTTCCCATCACCCCAGCTGTACTTTGCACCACTATGCCTGAGCACAGCCTCTGTAACATGCCGAAGAAGTTGGTAAACATGGTAACCGTTATACCTGCTTAACATTAGCATGCTAGCATTGTCATTGTGAGCATATTAGCATGCTGATGTTAGCATTTAGCTCAAAGTACCAGTGTGGCTAAGCACTGCCTCTCAGAGCTACAAGCATGGCTGTAGACTCTTCATCTCATTTCTTATTCATCAATCTTGTATCAGTGGATATAATGAATATAAAAAAAATAGTGTGAAGGAAATAGTTAATATGATGCTTGCCCCTCTTCCTCTTCTTCACCCTTGAAAGGTTTCAGGAGTACAAAGCCTTGGAGACCCTGGCTGGCCTGCTGATGGATCAGCCTGAAGAAGTGCTAGTAAATGTAGTGGGAGCACTGGGAGAATTTGCCCAGATACCTGCTAACAAGGCCACCATCCGCAAGTGTGGAGGCATCAAGTCACTAGTTAACCTGCTCACTGGAACAAACCAGGCATGTTGAATTTTCTCTTGTTGCATTAAGAGTCACCACATCTTAAAAACATGTTTCTATATTGATTAATGCATGTACTTTTTATTTGTGTCGTTTAACCAGGCACTGCTTGTGAATGTAACCAAGGCAGTGGGTGCATGTGCCACAGATATGGATAACATGGTGTAAGTCTCCTTCTCTTCCAGAACATCTAACCAGTTAACATGGTCTTTGACATTTAGACTACAGTTTACACAAGGCAAACAGCCCCATGGCAGGTGTCTTTTAAAATGCGATTAGTGGCTCACTCACTGCCATTACTGAATGAGCTCTGAACAAATATTCTTGGCTGTCTGTTGATGTCATATGTTTTGACAAGGGAATGACACCAATCCCAGGATCCAAACACAGTATCATTAACCTGTCATTGCCTGATGCTGAAAGAAATCTATGTTCTTTTAATTTGTAATTATGCAGGTACCCTTCTCTTTCATCCCCAGCTTAATGACAGATTTTAAAAGCTTTGTTTATTGCACCTGCTGTGTTAAATATGGTTGTGGTTTAATTCCCAGTGCTTTACTATAACTTTGCGGTCACTGTCAGGACTTGAGCTGGTCAGACGAACATACCTAAAGCCCAACCCTGTCCAAGACTACATGGCTGGGAAAACACAGTGAACCACAGTCCAGAGCAGTCTTTGTTCTGTGTTCATTTAACCTCACCCTCAACACTGCAGAACATTGTGGAGCTTCCATCTGTGCTTCATTGTTTTTACAAGGCTGTTATGGACTAAAAGACCCTCCTTAATTAGCACTGGACACAAATACAACTTAATGACTGAGTTAACATTGTTACTTAGCTGTTAATGCTATCATATTGTATGAGTCTATTACATTTGTTTGGAGGGAAAAAAACCAATGGGTTCAATAAAAAGTGGAGCATGTCAAAATAAAGCCGCTAACTGTGGTAAACTTCACACAAGAGCAGAAGTGTTTTGCATTGGTTCATCATGTTCTCCATGTTTTCTCACGGTGTGTATATTTAGGCCAGACTTTGTCATTTTTCAGCCTTCACACTTAGCTATAAACAGAAAGTTCTTATTTCAACAGCCAATTTTTGTATGTTTTGTGGCGACAGCTTATTTTGAGACATGTATGTGTACAGTAGTTTGCTGAGTAATTAACATAACTCACATTTGATTGTTTCCTGCTCCAAACCAACACTGCTGGAGCTGTTTTTCAGATTCCCCATGATTAGACAGTGTTTGGCTAGCTAACAAATATGATGATGATGTATGCATGATACCACACAGTTAACTACAACATTCTTGTCAGTTAACATTACCAACAGAGACTTTTTCTCAAAAACCTCCTTCTGTTGATCAGCGCAATCAGTCTCTCATCACCATTCTGATGCAGGTCATCCATAACTACTGAAAGCCCAAAACAAACAACGATCACTTTCAAGTTTTCCATGAAATACTCGCATGTTTGTTTTCTTTCTCAACCAGTAGGCAGTGTGTGGTTAATGACATAGCACTTCCTCCAATGAATCCTGTGTAGCTACAAGAGTGAACACACGTTGTTTAATGCCCCCAGGGTTTGTGGTCTCCTCCTCTAATCCATCACTGTCAGCTGCAACTTCATTGCTAATCTGTTTCATACCTGCTTCATGGGAAGACGGAGCTGCTTTGGCGGATGATATGACGCTTCACTTTTGTTTTTGGTCTGGATTTAAGAGGCCCTGCAGACTGGAATCTGATGTTATGATCCCTCTAGACTGATTTATGTGCAAACGGAAGACAGATGGCGCAGGGGACGTCCCTGATGAGTGTTCGCTCGTTGCCAGTCACGGAGATACTGTGATTAGGGAGTGTTTAAGTAATTATGACAGCATTCAATGTCGGCCTTGTTGGTGGAAGCACACATGGGGAACACGTTACATGTTATTTATACCAGACAACGAGTGCACTGTGGCGTAATTCTTTGGGTTCCCAGACCCTGACTGCAGTTTTGACTGCAGTCATGTATACGACATGAAATACAGCTCATGCCTAAGTAAACTTCACTCAGACCCTATGAAATATAGAGCGACCTGTCTATAGCTCTGTTTGATTTGGAAAGAGGTCTTCTTTTTGGCTCTGGTTGAAAAACAAGCCACCAACATAAAGTGCAAGTTTGTCTCAGTTTCTATTTATAAATCCATCTACGAGGCACTATACACAGATGTATGCGAGTTAACCTCTGGCCCTAGTATCGCCAAGCTTTTCCATGGAGAGTGATTTGAGTGAGCAGACAGTGGATGGGTTTCAGGCTTGGAGAGAAACTAAGCAGGACAGAAGGCAAGTTTTGATGAAAAGCCAATTCTGAAATCGATCGATGCTTTGATCCTACTTGGCTGTAGTTGCATAGAGCCTGCTGCTGGACAAGCTGATACAGCCAGAGCCCTGAGAAACAGACATGATCAGTTACACTCTTAAATCTTTCAAGCAGAAAATTATGCTTAATGAAAGATCTGATCTGATCACTTTCAGTCTTGCTTATTCATTCCTTCCTATTTTCCCTTCTCCTCTATCCTCCCTTTTCACTCACTTTTCTGTGTCTCTCTCCCCGCAGAATCATTGACCAGCTTGATGGAGTCCGCCTGGTGTGGTCCTTATTGAAAAACTCCAGTGCAGATGTTCAGTCCAGTGCTGCATGGGCCCTTTGTCCATGCATTAAGAATGCAAAGGTACAGTACAGGGAAGTACATTTGTCCGCGTCTGTCCTGTGACTAAGTGAGTGAAGCATACCGAAGGCACACAGAAAACCTCTACATCAAAGATGTCTGCAGAGTTTGTGTCGTTTCAGGATAAAGTGTTATCCCACTCACAAAACTGAAGCCTGCTTATATCACCATGCTTGTCTCCTAAGCTCTCCCTCCAACCTACTGCTGCTGGGAGGTTAGCAGGGGCAGAGCTGTGTCAGAGGAGGCTTACATGAACTTCGGGCTAATATGAAGCAGAGAAGCCTCCTTGGCACACTGGGATTGGTGAATTTGGAAGCAGGCAGAGAGAAAGACTGAGTAATATCCTGTGGCATGGCTTCTGATTTCCCAGCTGAAAATCTTCCCTCAACATGCTACTAGTTACAGAGGCACACAATCCACACATAGACCATAAGGAACCAGGCAATTTCTGTGAACTCTGATGAAAACACTGCTCAGATGGCTTGCAAAAGAACCCACAACATAGGCATGAACACTGCTTGTATGCTCTTAGATATAACTGATTAAAGAATTATATTGAATGGTTGGTCCATAAACATGATATCTTTTCTTTAAATAAATTCACAAATTTTACACCTCAAAGACACTTTATAGGTCTTAGAGAGTACTACTGCATATGTGAAAAATAATGTAGAAAGTATTTTGTACCTCCAGAGGGAGCTGTGTGAGGTCAAATTTGAAGTTAAATTGCCTCAAGTGATGTCACTCGTGTCAGCGAGAGTTTACCAGACCTCTATATCTGCTTGAGGTTAGTGGCTCGAAGCCATATTAGCCACTATTGGCATAACACACCTGAACCTTTGACTCTACTGTTGGCAGTCAAGTTACATCATGGGTAGTATAGGTGTCAGGTTTTGATAAGGAAGAGTAATGCATGGAATTAAATAGATTTTGATACAGTTTTAAAAACTGTCCATAATGAGTCAGGCAGTGTTAAAGGGGCGCAATTCAAAAATGGTGGAGTTCTCTTTCAAATCATTGTGAGCTCCTTCATGCCATCGCCACTGGCCTGTAGTTTAGTCTTACACAGCAGTGTTGTCAGTCAACTCTAATTTTAGTTACACATCAGTAGGTCTTTGATCCCCTCAGCACATCATTTCCAACTACAAACGTAATGTTGTTCTATTAGATTATTGCTGTGATTAGGGTAAACAGCTTGTCAGGCCGACAATCTGGTTAAGTTTAAACAGATATGTTGGGCCCATGCAGGTGTCTTGGGGGTGAGGCCGTTTTTTTTTTTTTTTTTTTTTGCTGGCTGGAATTTCTCTGGCCCAGAAGTGTAGCGAAAATGATGCATGGCAACCATATGGAGGGAAGGGGGACTGTGGACCCACATTGAGCGCTAACAAAGTTTGACAATGTTTGTCTGGACGTCAGTGTGCCAATTTTGAGGGAAATTCATGAACATGCTTTTTGGGTGATTTTTCTGGGACAAGGGCAATGAGAAGAGCTAAATAGTGCTCTTTGCCCACCGAGTTGAGGAACCTGATACAGCTGCTTTGGTGCAGTTGTTATTTAGATAAAAACCCCATGTGGTTTGAGTTAACAGTTCCATAGTGGATTCAGGAGAAAGCCGTGGTATAAATGCATCTGCTGGATGCTCTATACAGTACTGCTGCCCCCCAAACAGACACAGACAGATGCCGTGCTCTCTGCCACAAGGTCCACAACTTCAACTCACTTCGTACCATAACTGTAAAGACTTAGTTGTGAATCATTCAGCTACCTTTCTGGTGCAGTCAAGGAAGTAGAACCCTGGTCACACGTAATGGGGTGTATCATTCATTTGCCTGGATGCAGAGGCACATTTAGATGCTTGATTTATTTTTCCTTTGCATAGTAGCCGTGTATGTTATTGAATCCTGATTGCTTCCAAAAAGGGGTCAGGACACACTTCTGTCATTCTGAGCTTGGCTTGCTCCCCTCAGCTTGAGATCACGCACAGCAGATAATGTGGTTTCTATTTCATTTCATCCTGAGTAAGAGGAGGGGAGAGAAAGGATAGCGAGAAAGGCCTTTTCGTGTGCAGCCTCATAATGTTGCGGTTTTCAGATCTGGGGGCCCGTCCAGGCCATGAAAGAGATTCTGGCTAGTCTATCGCAGCTGGTGGCTTGAGAGAGCTTCCTCTGTCGCAGGGACTCCCGGCCAGCCGTCATCAGTATTCCTGAGGAAGGGCTTCCTGTGTGTCGGGGGGTCAGCTCCTGGCCCCGGCACCCCCCTCCCTACCCTGCGCTGCACACATGGCTCATCCTCTGGCACGGCATCACAGGGCCCATACACAGCACCCTGGCCTGATCTCAGCTGTGAGCACTCTGTTAGAAAGGAGAACACAACAGTACACCCAGCTCTCCTAGCTGTACATTAGAACTGTAAATCGGCTCCTGCTTTTTGTCAGTGCTGAATTTGATAAAATACCTTAATTTATAGAATGGCGAACAACCATACAATTCACATAGTAAATTCTGTGATTACTGTTCTCCATACCACTGTGCCATACATCAGCTCTGGACATGTAGATTGATGTTGAAAAGTACTCAAATTAAGCATGCTTTGTGATTTGCATCCATAATTGTATGCTTTTTGGGAATTTTTTGTTCTATTTTCAAAGCACTGAACATTACAGACTCGGCCACCTTGATGTATTCTTCCGTGGCTGGCGATGCAGTGAGTTGTGATTTTAAACAGCGGCCTGATGTGCCAAGCCATACTGAAGCCAGTGTCTCTGCCAGCTCTTCCGCTGTGGTTCTCTCAGCACTCCCTACCAGCCTGTTGGTTTGGTAGGTATTGCCCCATAAGTGGCTGAGAGTCCTGCGGTACCAGCTGGTGCCTTGAAAACCATGAGGCCTTGAGTCTACACTGCGTGTTAGTCTGGGGCAAATGTTTTAAATGTCACTTCTAAGCCCTAAATTCTATGTGTCATCTTCATCATGACAAATTAGGATGAGTGTGGAAGACGTTGACAAAGATGTCAAAGTTATTGGTTGTTTGCCCAGATCCACAACACAGTTCTACTGTAGGAGAGGCTGTTGTTATTTTTGAAAGCATTGGTTTTATAGAGACAAAGATAGTTCTGCTGGTTGGTTTGCACTGATGGGACTTTGATTGTTGCCTGGACTGATGAAAATACTTTGTTTGTACTTCTGTAGTGTTCTTTGTTTTGTTTGCCTTGTTTAAATGCCGCTGCCTGCCCCTCGTCTTTCCTCAGTCATTACACTTTATCCCTCTTCATCGTCCTCCTCATTCTTTTTGACAGAGCATCAGCTAATAACAGATTCTTTGACCATAGGATGCAGGGGAAATGGTGCGCTCCCTCGTCGGTGGATTGGAACTGATTGTTAATTTGCTGAAGTCAACAAACAACGAGGTGCTGGCAAGCATTTGCGCCACCATCGCCCAAATAGCCAAAGACAAGGAGAATCTGGCGGTCCTTACTGATCACGGGGTCGTCCCATTGCTGGCTAAGTTGACTAACACAGTAAGTACACCTCACTGCTCGAGGCAAACAACAAGGTTTTACCATTCAACAGCAATGCACAGACTGTGAATATTCAAGTAACTGTCTTTACAATGGATTTTATTCGGTCTTTTCCTACTCAATGCAGCATAGAGCTAATGAGAAGAACATTGCCAGGAGCTTTGCAGAGCTGTAGTAGAGCTTATTGTTTTCTACATTGTACAGACCGGTGTCTGTGGACCAATAGCATCCTGTTCTCTCCACAGACTGATGACAGGCTCCGTCGCCATCTGGCTGATGCCATCGGCCACTGCTGCATGTGGGGCAGCAACAGGGCGTCCTTCGGTGATGCTGGGGCCGTGGCCCCCCTGGTGCGCTACCTCAAGTCAAAAGACAAGGCAGTCCACCAGAGCACAGCTATGGCCCTGTACCAGCTGTCCAAGGACCCCAACAATTGCATCACCATGCATGGGAAAGGAGTGGTCAAGGTCAGTTGTAGTGCTCTTGAAGCTACATTTCTGACTCCTTGCTTTGGCTTTTTTGTAGATTATTTACAGAGTAGTTATTTTTCTAGTTTATTTGGGGCTTTTGAGGCTAAATCTGGCATAATTACATTTAGGAAAATGTGCTTTGGCCTCCCACCACCCTTGTTTTAGCGATGTGTGAAAAACACTGAGTAATAAACTTTGAAAAGCTGTGACTATTTTCAGAGCCTTTGACTGATGGGGCAGAAACAAAGTGGGTTTTATCCAGCGGCGGAAACATGACTCCACTTTCTAGCCGTCATGGGAATTCAGAAAAGCAAACAGCTCAGTGTGTGCGCAGTGCCATTTCTCCGGTAGACCCTAGATGCCATTACAGCACAAGTCAAAGGGCTGTAGCTGGGGGTAACTGTTGCTAAGGGCTGTTCCTGGACATCAGCGTAAAATGCAGCAGCGATATGGTTCAGGCCAAAGAGTGGGGTCAGAGCTGTTCAAGGCTAAAAGAGAACAATGTTTTTTTATAGTCCTTTTTTTTTCGACTCTGTAAAGCTACATCCGCCAGCTTTCCTCATCATAGCAGTTGTGTAGTGCTCTTCCAAAAAGAAACAAGCATTGTTTTGTCTAACATTGAGCCCCTCGGCCTGTTTCCATGCTCAGCTCCAGACTGTTTATGTTTGTCTCTGTCAGTGATGTAGAGATTTTATGTTAAGATTACACTGTAGTTGATGTCTTGTCACAGATGATCATGTACCCATATTTTAGCATTTTGGAAAAAAACATTGCTATCTCACTCTGAAATTTATTCATGTTTCACATAGAGAGACTTTCACATGAGAAATCTTTGAGTTTAAATCCTTTTTCCCCCCTAAATAACAACTGCGATATAAATTATGAAGTGGTTATGCAATTGCAGCCAGATATTTTTTTCCCATGTTCATTAAATGGTGTACTTTAGCTTGATCTGCTGTTACAGTGTATGTGGTTCAACACTAGCCATAATTGGTAGCTGGACTGAACATTGGGTGTTCCGAAAGAGTTATGTCCAATTTGCAAAAGTCGTTAAGCTGAATGCTTTTTGTAGTTTGAGCCACGACAAAAACTGGACAAGCCCTCTTTTTTGCTCTCAGTGAGTGAGTGTGTGTATGTGTGTGTCTATATTTGAAATTCTAGTGTGAGTTTGTGTATGTGTGTATGGGCGTGAGTGTGTGTGTGCAAACGCAAGACATACCACCCTTTTTAATCTGTCTCTGTGTTTGCCCTTATTAATGTACCAGTTAAGAGTTGCAACACTACTCCATAATGTATTTTTGGACTTTTAAAGAGCTTAATTACCAAAGGCCACGTAACGGCACCAGCATTGCATTTGTTCTTAATCTCAGACATGGAAATGCAACACAGGCAGCCTCATTGTTCGGTCTGGCCTCGGTCTCAGCCAGTCTGGGAGGGAGGCTGATACTTACCTGCCTGAGCCCGGAGGAAACATTACAGTGTGAGAGCGTGTCAATCTCTGGATTCAGTGTGAACTACAGTACAACGCTCTGCTTCATGATATACACGCAGCTGGTAGAGAGAATGTGTTAAAACAATATCTCCAATGCTTCTGAATGGATTGGAAAGGGTGTATCGAGGATTGATACAAGGCACGGTGTCTAATTTACGGCCCTGTGTAAAATTCTGGACTGCCTCTTGTATTATTTCAACCGTATTTCAGAGAGCTTTTCTGTGCCGTTGAGAAGCTCTCAAAACATGTTCACCCACGTGTAGTATATGATTTCGAATGAGGAAAGGTCTCTCTTACTCCAAAGTGGGTTTAGAAAGTAACTTTTCTCTCTAGCCCACTTAATGGTGTATGGCCCAGTCCCTTAAGATTCACAAGGGAAATCAAGCATTTAAAAGAAAGTATTTCACACTGGAAAACACATTAGTGACCCGTTTTAGTCTTTATATTTTACCCCTCCCAAAGCCTTCAGATTTGGTCCAGAGTCAATTAAGTTATTTATTAAAAGTAAAAGTACATACTATAAGCATTAAATATCTTTAAATGAAACACTTTGATTTGTTTTGGACACCACCCACTGTCATCCAGGTTCTTTTCCTCTCTGTTGGTTTATTGCCTTCATTTTCTGTCAACATATTTTCCTTGGAATCTGCCGGCCTCTCAGATCAGAGCTCGTTCAAGAAAAGGGATTCAGGTGCTCGCTCTCACAGGAACTACATACCAGGGAGAAGAGAAATTTAGCCTGCGAGATGAATTGCCCTCCCCGTTTCATTTGACATCCACTCTTGATATCTCGCAGTGTTATACGGATGTGCTTCATTTTGTGTCATGTACAAGATCAACATGCCTTCCCCCTGTGCTTTACATTGCTTCCAATAGCTCTGGGGATTGTTTGCTGAAACCATAAATCCCTGTAGACAGCTTCAGCCAGCTATTTCTATTAAAGAGGCTCTTTCATAAGAAAAGCTTTGTCAAGTAAATTGATGAAAATTACAAAATGCGGACGGTAATTATTGGTAATTTTCAACTGAAGGTATTCCAACGCGTAGCTTTTGCCAGGTCCTGGTATGTATTTTAGGCTTTTACTAATCTAAATGAGAAAATCACTTGCGCGTTTGTTGCCATGAGCACACTTCTGCCCCGGGACGATTCTTTTCTGTTTTTTTTTTCCCCCTCATACATGGTCAGACTTCAGGAGTGAAAGCGCACAGTGAGGCTGTGGGGGGGCAAAAATTACACCAAATGTGAGGGAAGGAATAAAAAGCAAGCAGAGCATCACAGGTTTACTTCTACAGTTTCCTGTTGGTTTGCGGGTAACATGACTTCAGGTCGTGGGTGTGGTGAGCAGATGATACAGGCGCCGTGTGCTGCCTGCTCTGTTATGACTACCATGTTTTTGAGATCCATGGAGTGCAATGCTTTAGGACCTTTGACTTAAGCCTCTCTCCCTCACACCTTGACCTGAAATGCCAAAGCAATGTTCTTCAGGTTGAACAGGCTTAGTGTTCAAACTGAAACGTTCCTCTTAAAGTCATTGATTTGAAAGCTGCCCTCCCTACTTTTCCTCTTCCTCTTTAGAGACACAGAAAAAGCAGCTTAACAGTTTCTGGCTCACTGGAGGCAGCAGGGAATGTTGTTTACCTTGACTTCCCTCACCAACTTCCCCTCAACCCCAGCTAAACACTGCTGTCTGTTTGTGCTGTTTGCCTCCACAGTGGAGTCTAAAACATGGGAATGCTGGCATGGGGGGGGTTGATGGAGCCATAATGGCTGTCAGACCTGGCACAGGGGAATTTAAACCTGAACTCCTGCAGGCGGACGCGGTCCAACAGAGCGCACTTAACACCTTGACACCTCAGTGTGCGTTAGGATATGTGTGTACGCATGCAACAATATGTGCAGCCCTCCCAGGCTGCTCCTGCTCCTCCCCTTAACCCCCTCAACTGGGGGGGGGGGGGGGGGGGGGTGTTTCCCAGCTCCCTTCTTGGAGGTCAGGACTCACTGGAGTTCTCTGAAGTGCAAAAACCTCAAAAAATCACGATTCAGCTTTCAAACGTGGAGCAAGTGTTCATGTTACCACAGTCAGGGAATATCCAACAAGTGGCGTATTATATTCCTAGAGATCCCAGCTGGGAGGGAAAGAGCAAGCTAGGAAAAAAGGCAGCAAAGAGAGACACGCTTATCTTAGCCTAGCTGTGCGCTTCGGGAGACCTTATTTGGCGACGTCTGAATAACATGCTATGAGGTTGGCAAAAACTCTGCCTCTGGCACTTCTCAGGCATCCTCTCTTTTCACAAAAGAGACTTGTTTAGCGAGCTGCATGTTTTCTGGAGCCTGTAGATGTGAGTTTACTTGGAGGTGTTTTGGATGCTATTTAAAAATCATATAAAACCAAAAGGGAAATGTTTGACATATACTCCCCGACACTGGTGTATTGAGAGGAGCAGACGTCCTGGACAGCTGTGTGCCTTTTTCCACAAAATGATGTGATTATAATCGGGAGGGAGGATATTACTTTGTCAGTTTTTAACAGCAGTTATACTGTAGGTCCACAGCCCTGTCTTGCTCATATAGACAAGCTGGCTCACCTCATTTTTCATCTATTTTCCTTTCACTGTTTATCTTTGTGCTGAAAATCCTGGGAATGTCTTCTCTTCGCTTCTTTGGCTGTTTGCTAACCACACAAATGTGTGGAGCTGCGTTTTAAGTTTGCATGTAACACGGAGAGGGGTCGGGGTCAACCTCGGCCCTGCTCTGACATGCATTATGAACACAATGATAACCGGAGAGAGGAAAATAGTCTCTGTTCCTGTGCTTTGCTCTAAGTACTAAGCAGCTGCATAGAGATTAGGCAAAGTCTATGCACATTATGTCACTGAAAATGATTATTTAAGTTGAGACTGGCATTCCATTTGTGTGAAGCTGACAAAAGAATCCCATCACTTCCTATGTTGATATGAGGAGCCAGTGATGGACAGGATGGGAGAGTTTTGAATAAGAGGCAGACAAGGGTAGAGAAATTGCAGAATTGGTGTTTAGCTTTATGAATCATTCTGCGGCCTAAAACAAATCAGTGTCCAGATGTAAGTTTTAAAGAGGCTTATAGGATCACTTCCTTTGACAGTGTGACAGTGTAGATATTGTCCTCTGTGTTGCTCGGGATCAACAGGGATGTGACATTGCTGCATTAAAACCAGGGAAATAATCCCAATGGTGTTCAAACGCCATTTGTAAGCCTGCTGCAGCATGATCTTTATTGAAGAAATCTTTTTCACAATCCCTTTTCATTCAGTGGAGAACAAGGCTTTGATGTATGGGTCTTAAAAGTGCTTCAGACGTCTCAGCAGTTACTGTATTTATCAAAGTTTCATTATGTTCAGGAGCAGGGAGTCCTTAAGTGCTTAGTTGAGGGATGTAATGTTGCCGTTGGTTCATTATGGATGTAAACAAGATGATCCGAAATAATTGCAAGTGTGGCTTAGGAAACCTCAGTGGCACACCAATGTGATTTTACCAAGAGGCACACATTGAACAAATTTAGATTCATCCATTACACATGAGTATTTATGCTTACATTTACTTATGCTTTGATTCAGCTCCACAGCTGCCCACAAACATAATGTTGTGATTTTGCTGCAGACAAAATAGGAAAATAGCTCACCCTCCAAAACGCATGCCACTCAGTGGTATCCAGTGTGTCCCTTTTTGCTTATTTCTGTAAGATTTGCAACTCTTTGAACATACAAAAATCTTTTAAATGTTCAGTTTTATGTAACCAAAAATAAACTTGCAAAGATAGAGATTTCTGGAGAGCACAAAACCTGGTTCTGCAATAAGATCTAACGAGATCCATTACACAAGCCACTAATAGTCGGATATAATCTGACCTTTGGAGCGGCGGAAAGGCTGTCAAGTGGTGTGGTTCATGCTCAGGTTTTTAATGTTGAGCCTGCCCTGCATGACTTTCATCTGAGCAAACTTACAGAAGCATGTGTGCTCGCAGCTGTAACCCCTTTGCTGAGGCATGGTTTGGAAGGCTAAAGTGAGACACACACACACACACACTGACTACACACACGCAGAGGAACACATGCCAGTGCAGCCTGAGGCTGTCGCTGCACAGCCACTGCATGTCTTTGCAGCTGGTGGTAGTGTGTGGTGACTGCTGTTGACATGGCAACATGTCAGCAAGCTACCTATTTGGGCTCTTTTTCCACAGGTGAACACTGCCGGACAACAGTGACTCTTTGGGAATGTGTTCTTGCTGCCAGCTGTTACCTCTGTCCTTTGTCCTTCTGCAGCCCCTCATCCACATCATGGGCTCTGACGATGAGATGCTGCAGGAAGCTGCTGCTGGCTGTGTGCGCAACATCCGACTGCTCGCTCTGGCTAATAGTAAGGCCCAATTGTTTATTTGACAACCAATGATCACAGCAGCCCTGGAAACCCAATAGGGAGTGCACAGAAATAATTGGGTTGTGTTAGGTTGTGCTAAACTTTTAAAGACACTCCCTCCTGTCTGAAAAGAACCAGGCTACCCTCTGTTCAGCAGAAGAAAAAAATACACCACCTGACCCCCTTTTCTGATTCCACCCCCACTGATTCCTGTTCAGTCCCTCATCAATACGAGTGGGCTTGCTGTGACATCAGTGGCAAATATTTACCTAAGCATCTGTCATGTTGGACACAAACTTCAGAGTTTGTTTCAAATGTGTTTGAATAGTTTGAAGTCAAATGGGTGAGAAAAGTGTTACAAATATTAGTACCACAAGTGTTATAATAATATGTTGTATCAAATGATCTGCGAAAGGTTTCAAATAAAGTCTTTTGTCTTGATTGATGAGTGTGTATTTATTTGCACTCGTGCTTCCATTTTAGCAGCAAACATTTATCCCGTGTCTCCATCAATTACCTCATCAGGAGTCCATACAAGCATTTTAAGAAGCCCTCTCCTCGCTCTCTGACTGCGATGAGAAAAATAAATGCTTCTAGTTCATGTTTGATCTCACGCCACATACCACATACGTTGTTCGGCGTGAAACACTTCGAAGCTGCGTTCTCTACAGTAACATTCCTTAAGTGATCCACACGAGACCACAATATTAAACAGGACCCACATCTGCTTGGGTTGCTCAACCTCCCCTTATACAGTCTGTATTCTTCAGTGCTTATATGAATATTTGTGCCACATCCAAACTCAGAAAACACAACGAGACATTTAGAGAAACAGAATAACTTGCTGGTTATACAGCATCAGTGCTGAATACAGAGAGTCTGCACAAATGTTCTGTATAAATACCACACGATAATATGAACACATAAATTCAAGCGCTGTTATCATAAGTGGATAAGAAATGTCTGTAATAATTAGGGGTACAATAATGTGTCCTGTCTCTACCTCAGGTACTATGTACAAGAGTGCATTTAAATTAGGATTTTCCACATTACTCACAGTTTATTTAAAGTAATTTCAGATTTTGTAGAGGTATTTATTATAAATAATAAAATATATTTTACAAACAAGCTCATTATTTCTGTCAGTAAAAACAGAAATGTAGATTATTTCCAGTTGGGGTCATCTCTCTACCAAAGCCCTTGCATGGCATTTAGTCAGCACCAACTATAAAACAATCTAATTGAGGATTTTGGGGGGAAAATGCAGCAAGTTGCTCTGTTTTTTCCCAAAAGTAGCTATTATTTTTTGGTGTTTTTGTTGCTGAATATCTTTTCTAAAAGCTGTTTCTGTGAACATAATGCTGCCTTTTCCATACTGCAATAGCAATGATGTGCGAGTGCAGCTGATCAGCGCTTGTCTGATCCTTTTGTCTTCTGTTCTTGTTTATTATAAACAGGCCACGTCAGGCTCGACAGCCTTTTGCACAGCAGATTTCAGTAAAAGACTGCTGGTCCTCACCACTGCTCTCTGTCTCTGTCTGTCAGCCTCTCTGTCTCTGATCCCACTGTCCTGGTCCCACTTAGCTTAGATGCTCAGCACTCAACCACAGAGGCTGCCACAAAATCTCATGGGGCTTTCATCATTAACATCAGCCACGTGCTAAAACAGAAAATTAGCAAAACATTGAAAATATGTGGTTGAAAATCTTCATCACTCTTTGAAGTTTAAACACTACCAGCTGTTAGTTGGGGTCACTGGGGGTGCGGACGGAGGAGAGTACATGAGTGAACTTGTTACTCTGAGGAAGGAACTTCCTCCAAAAACACAAAACCAGGAGCTGAAAGAAGCTTCTGTCTCCAAAATACATTCACGATGATTAATGGCTCTTAATTCCACACAGTAAGCTTTATGGCCTCTGCGACATGCCCCAAGTCAGTACTGATTCAAGAAATGTTTAAAGGAAAAGCATTTAGTCACTTTTAAACAAAGAGGGACGCTTTTCTTTTTGTGGGGCTGCTTAGGCTTTTCTTTGCTCGTGCTGATTTTTTTTCTTTTCATATTTTTAGATTTTGCTCTGTAAACTTTCTTCATTTTGGCACCTTTTCATTTAAGCACTTCTTTTACAGTTTAAAGGGATAGTTTGACAATTTGGAGAATAGAATATTTGCTTTCTTTCCAAAAGTGTGATGAGAAGGTGGGTACTAATCTCACGTCTATGCTTTACAGAGCTGGAGTGGATGTAGCGAGGATAGCTTAGCATGAAGACTGAAAGCAGGGGGAGACTAGCTAGCTGTGCTCTCTCCAAAGTGAAAATATATTCTCAACACCTAACAATTAGCATTAGCATTTGCATATTGTGTCTTTTATTGTTCATCCACGCAGAAAGCAGATGTGTAAAAAAGTACATTTTGTGCTTTTAGGATGAACAGTTTCTCTGTCCAACTGGTACTTCTGCACCAAGCTGTTGCATGTAAGCTGCCCTAAACAACCAACCTGTCTTGATTCATTTCTTTGTGTATGGATTAAACAAACAAGCTACAACATGCCAATTAAACAGCTTTAGAGGCTGGTAGGCTTATTTTCTCAGTTTGTACACAGCCACTGTTTCCCCTTGCCTCCAGTTTTTATGCTACGCTACGCTAATCACATCTTGACTCCAGCTAGGCAAAGAGCTGGAGGGCAAAAAGGGCTGCAAAAGAAGCCAGATAGACACTGAGGAGCAGAGCTGTACTCCACCATCAGGTAAGATAGTGCTAAATACCTTTAGATAAATGAAGCGACTTACCAAACAACCAGAAATCCTCCAGTTTCCAGTTTCCACAGAAGTTTCCTCTCTCTCTCTCTTTCAGACTGTTCAGACTCAATCTGCAGAAGTCCTCCTCTGTATACTCTGGTTCATAAAGGTATCCTCTTGTCTCCACAGTGAACTGCTGTCGCAGTTACTCATTTTTATTTTCTTGTATTTGTTGTCTCTTCCATAAACTACTGGAAGTCTGACCCCAACCGCAGATCTGTGGCATAACACAGTGTGAGGCGCAGCTGTGCTTATAGGGAAGTTCTCCAGATGAGAAAATAACCCGGACTATCCCTTCACCGTAATTAGATATTAAACTGATGTATTTGCGATGATTTTCTTTGTAACCATGGCATCGGCTTTCTGGGTGCCCAGACAGCTCAAGGGCAACGAAAAGAGTTTCTGCCGCTACAGGATGGCTTTCCGTCACGTCTTCAGAACTTAACGAGCCTAGATTTGCATTATTTAAAAACTTGTAAAGAAACAGAGCTTTACTTTCCGTTCTGAACCTGACGTTAAACCTCGCAGAGCACTGGGCTGAGGCTGAGAGGAAGCAGTAGGATGGTTTCAGGAGTCTGGCCCTCAGGCCCGTTGGTCATAAAGCCACAGTTGAGTGTATTAGTCGAGCCACAAACCCTCTGAGAAAAGAAACTGCCACTTTCTTTGGCTCGACGTCCAACACAGGGACATTATTCACGGGAAATTAGAGGTTATGCCTAAACGCCTCGGCGGAGGCAGCAATTACGTCCAGCCCCGGTCGTTCTGGTCACCATGCAAGACCTGATGCTTCCCATCGCTCCACGGAAGGGATGGAAATAGTGGAGGGATATCCCTGATGTTGTCGCTACTGTTTTGAGGGTACATGTGGGCCCTGGCATCTGCCACACCCCTGTATCTCAACTGGTATGTCTCACCATTGGCCTAACCTTCACCCCGGCCAGACTGCAGCAGGGGTTTCCCATAGGTCAGGGTGATGGATGCAACCACACTCAAGGATTTTATTACACATTACACAAGACTTATGTGTGGAAATATCCTTTCTGCAGTCATGAAATTTGTCTGTCCACATTTTGGGTGGACAGAATAGTAAATATATATCACTTATTTTTTTTATAGTTAGGCAGCCCTTCAGAGTGTGTGCTGTGTATTGTGATACTAGCTCAATTGTTTTAAAGTGCAACTGCTCTTTTGAAGTTTTTAAAAGATCCCACATCTCCCCAGGCGTCCCGCAGCAATATTTCATAAAAGAAACTAGTGAACAGTAAAAGTTCCTTCCAAATATTAGAAGTGGCTTTCTGTTCCCTTCAGTGTCTGAGGACTATTTTTAATATAAAATCACAAACCGTTGCACAGCAGCGGCGGCAGCATGGTTTGCTTACGATGTTGCCATTAAAAACACACGTGTACACAACGGTCTCTCAGAGCTCCATCCAAACAGAGAGCAGCGCTCTCCGCTAGCCAGGGACCGGGGGGTGAACACGGCTTCTCTTCTCGATCCGTAAATTAGCTTTTATATCATTAGAGCATGCTCACACCACCAGGTCTGTTGGAGCGAGCCTCGCGTGTCACGCTCAGCCGCTGTTTGCTCAGCGGCCTGCCGCTCTGCATCCGTTTCCTTCCTTCAGGAGATCTCCCAATGCTATGAATCCTCTGAAGGCTTAAATGCTGTCGTTTGATCACCTTGCATTTCTCAGTGGTTTTTGAGGACTTTTTAAAAAGGGCTTTCACAGCACTAATGAATCCTGACATTCCCTTCCATAAGTATAAATAACAAGCTGGTATGACAATAAATAAACAGAGGAACGAGTGGGCAAATACCACACCGTCTGAGTCAGATTTCAAGGCTACACGAGTAATGTCTTCATAAAGGTCTCAAGAATATGAGTAATACCATCATTGGTCATGACAGCTGTGGCTTTTGGTCATGTACGTCATGTAATTACAAGCCAACATTTTCTGTGTTCAATTCTGCACATTACATGCTCAAACAGATTTTTTTGCATGCACAAAATTTGGATTTTCTACAGAAACCATCATGCTAATAATCATTCAATTAGAGCAAACAAAAAAAAACCCTTCTGCACCTTCTGTATTTGCATGTGTGCCGTAATCCACATAAGCACATAATAACCTCTCTCAGTCAGTGTTGCTTTCATTTGAGAGAGCAGCAGAGACACTGTGAGCAAGTGTCCAAGGGCCTGAGAGTGCTCAATGTCAGCAATTAGAGAGAGAGAGACAGGGGGGGCTGCTGAGTAAAACAAAGGGAGAAAGTTTACTATTGTCTGCTTTGGTGAGAAATAGCTCACATACCAAAAAAAAAAACACTAGTTGAGCACAGAATCAATGTTATACTTCTCAAATTAAATTATTCTTTGTGTGGTGAAACAGTAATATGCACACTGGCAAAAATTAAAAAGTGATTTTTTGTGCTTTAAATGTCCCACTGCATGATCGCATTTGAGACACATATAATCGCCATCGTAGAGAGGGACAAGAATTGCATAAGTGGGAACAACAGTAAACACTTCTGGGCCGCTGTCAAGTCTCATTCAGTTGCACACACATAAAATGATGTTGGTAGTTATGTGAAGAACATAAAAAATAACAACTTATTCAAACCTGCTTTCGCACTCCAGCACACCTGCCCCTGCTCACCATCGGATTGTCTGTTTTATAAGTTATAAAAATCGTTGGACGCAGCTTACTGCCGCAGGTCTTTGAAGCATTCTGTTGCCACTGCGTGTGATGCTGACTGGACTGTGGCGTTAGATTTAGGTGACAGACTAAAGGTCACACCAGCATGTAAAATGACGAGTGGATTTGGTCACCAGGGGTGCGGCAAAACCACATTATTGTTGTATAAACTCCGCTCTGAAGTGGCTTTTTATAGATTTTAAGGCAGTAATGAGACAGGACTCAATGATACAAATATGTCTTTTGAATAAACTGTGTGAACTTTCCAGTGAGGGACCAAACCTAGTAGCACGCTAGCTGACAGGTAGCCGTCCTGTCCACCCCAGTCCTGCAAATCAGCCCAGGAAGGGAACAATATGGGCTACAAAAACAATTCCAAATAGTTTACGCTGCGCCGTTTGGCACTGACTGACTGAGTGAGCACCAGCAGTAGCTGGTGGTCGCTCGCTTTATGATAACGTTACGATTATGCTTATCTTATTCTCATCATTACCTGAATCGTCATTCATCAGCGTCATCATGGCGTGGGACACACACAGCCTCCCTGTGCCCTCCCTGAGAGTTCCTCCTGCATGCTGCTCCCTGCTTAACGCTTCAGCTACACTCTCTTCCTGCTCCTCTTCCTCCTCCTCTTCCTGCTCCTCTGCCTGGCCATGGCCTGCCACCTCTCCTCCATCCACCTGCTGCTGCATAATGGCGAGTACTGCTGTTGCCATAGATGTTAAAGCTACTGCTAAAGCCCTTGCAGCAAATATGCAGGATCTGTGTTTTTTGCACATTTGTCAGCATCCGCATCTGGATTCTTCCTCTTTTTTCTTTTTTTTTATTGCCCGCAACTTCCCTGCACCCCCTTTCTTTCATTTTTGCTTATCCATCTTGACAATTGACAAAGGCGCCCTCCTTCATGCACAGATGTTTGGCTCTCAGCCACGGCATCTGACACGAAAAACAGAGAGGACCGAGGGGGAGGGCCGGGCCCAGCCCAGGCAGAGTTGTGTGATTGGGCCAGCCTAGTGTCATTATAGAAAATAAACCAATGGACCCTGCTTTATGGGCCAGGTCATAGCAATTTTAAAAAATGCCCCCAAGATGCATCAGCCAACCGGGAAAATGTTGGTATGCAAGATTGCCAGTCCAGCGCTGACTCAGAGAACTTATTAACCCTCTTCTGTAACTCATCACTGAATAACATGGAGTACATTCCAGGGAACACTTATTAGCCATTAGCTCATCAGCTGTCTACCAACTAGCCCTATGGTCACTACAACACTGTGCTTCCAGAACCATTTATTTAGCAAAGCCCCAGGGTTGAATTTCTCTGTTTCTTGCCTCCTGGTTTGGTGAGGCCTTACAGACTGTGAGCAGCGAATCGCTGTCTAAGTTTAATAGTGCAGCGTTTCTCTTATCAAAACTCAGCATTTCTCTCCCATGAATACGAGAGGCCGAGCAGCTTGGAGGAGGCTCGGTGCAGGACCTCTGTTAGATTAGTCATCTTGACTCATCCTGAACTGTTACGGCACTCAGCATCTGAGCATTTCTAATGAAACAGTCTTTACTTGCCGGATCTGATGTCTGCCTGTTGCAGTCAGTGTAAGGTAGGAGGAGGGGGGCCGGGGCTTTAGGATATGCCTGTCAACCACATTAACAGATCATAGCTTTTTTTCTGTCCCTGACCTTGAAATTGAGGAAATTGTGAAATCTTAGATACCATCGCCCTGATTTGATGAAACTTGGAAGGTATGACCCGAGCTTTATTAGAATCACGCTGATTGGCCTCAGAAGGCATCTCTTTTAAGGAACATGTTTGCAGTCATTTTTTGTATGCTAATTTACTGTATTTCTCACTCTGCAGCTTTCTTTGTAATGTGATGATGTTCAGTGTAGTAGACGTTTTTGCCTACCCTTTCTGGACCTTTCAGTCTTGCGGTTACACCAAACTGGAAAGCAGAGGATACTAATAGCCAACAGGCAGTTATATTCATTTGCAGACAAAGGATAATGTCAAGTAAAGATGCTAAAAAATGCCAAGTTCCTCACACAGCAGACAGTGATGAGCTGGCACACGCTCCCAGCTGCACAGCTGTGAGCCATAAGCTCGGCCAGGTTTCCCCCGCTGGATCCTGAACCAACCTGAGAGCTCTGTATGGCACACCACCAAAAATTATATTATCCCAGTGTTTTCATCACAATCTTTTCATCAAGCTATCACAACTCTGGACCTGAGGGGAGGACATGCAACTGAGGGGAATCGCACCAAATCAACAAATCATCAGCAAGGCATTATGGAACATCCTATTTAAATCTGTAACTGATTGCGTGCTTTGAGACATAAGCACAAAGTAGAAAACTGTAGTAGATGCTGCCGGCTTCAGTTTCTTCACAGAATTAGGAGCAATATTTGTAAAAGTGGTCAATTAGGCAAATGTTCAGAATGCTTTTTTTTCCCCCTGCTCTGGTGTGCTGTATCCTTTCTATGTGACTTTTATGCTCTTCAATTTGACCCCTCAACCCCAGTGTATTTGGGTTTTTTTGTGGTCCTGCTGTAATTCTGACATTAATAAATGTCCTTTCCCTCTGCGCGATGCATAAATAACCCCCTGTTCCAGTCTAGCTCACCGCTGTCAGTTTGCCCAAGCACTCCCAAATACTTCAGAGCTTTGCAAATGTCTGCTCAGAAAGAAAAATACCTGGAGACTCAACAAGCTGAGATAGTACCACCAGAATTATCGAGGCGATGACACTCGAAGAACTGAAACATGTCGCATGAAGTTTTCACACTGGCATTATAAATGACACAGTCAAATATGCCTCTTATTATTCCAGCGTCAGTGAGTGGCTCTGGCAAGGCCGAGCTGCACGAAAAGCACACTTTGTCTGACTTGCTTCAACTTGGATCGACGATGCAAGAAAATCGGAGGGTCTGGTTCACAATGAAAGCATGTTCTCTGACAGATGTATCCATCACCTCCGTGCACAATGGATCCTGAACTGGCAACTACTCCCTCTGAAGTAGTATGTGCCTATTTAGTAGCCATTTGTGTATTCTTGGAAAGGCGTATTTAGAGAGACAACAGAGGATGGGAGGGTTTAAAGAGTATTGGGTGTTCCAAGTTGCAATTATTCCCCACTATAATTTCAAGGAGCAATCCCAGTGACTTCCAGTGGCACTTGGTTTTGACTCTTGATTACTTCCAGTAGACGTGGACAGACAGCACACGATTCAGCACACTGATTAGTGTCCCAAATGTTTAAAACCTCTCTGAAAACAGTAATTGGGTCATTTTAAACAACCTGCAAATTTTCTCCTCACTCACATTTTCCACCAAAGCTGGCAAACTATTGAACAAATATGTCTGTGGCTGTACAAGTAGCCCGTGTGCTACAGTGTGTAATTCCAACTTGGTTTACATGGCAAAATTAAGTCCAAGTCTGGAGTGAAAACATCATCTTAAATGAGCGGCAGATTGTGGGCGCAGAGACTGGGGTTTTAAAAAATAATTTGGATTGTAATGGCGTAAGGTGTTGACATTGAGCTAACGCTGATTTCAAGTAATGGCCACCTTTCATAGCCAGATCCTTTAATACACACTGAATGATGAAGTACCCCAAGGCAGAAACAGGGTGTTCCCTGCTGGATCCATGATGTGTAATGAATGTCTGCTTTTCAATCTTACATTCACAACCAGAAAAAAGACACATAAATCTTACATTTGAGGCTACCTCTTAACTGCTATATTTCATTCATTAAAAAACAGCTGTCCAGCTGTCACCATCTAAATAAAGCAGAAACAAACAAAAAAAAAAAATTTGCTTCAACAAAAAAAAAAACATTTTATTGCCTCCGCAAGTGGTGTGTTTTGTTTTCTGTAAAGGGGTCAGAGTTAAATTGGAAGTTCGAGAAGAAAACAAATGTTATGAGTGCAAGGAAATAAAACTTTCACTACAACCGCCCCTCTGGCAGGCCAGACCAACCCCACATACAAGAGTGTGTAACATACAGTATGTATATAAAACCTATAAAACAACCCCCGAGCCCAGATAAGGTGGGACGCCACGTAAAACACAATTAAAACAGAATGTGATGATTTGCTCAAAGGATATTACTACTCAGGAACACTTCGTGAAACTGTTTACTTGCGTTTGACGATGTGTCCCAGCTTTTTTGGATTCGGGCTTGTGCTGAGATCAGATGACATGTAAAATTTAAATTCAATTGTCTAAGATGGGAGAGGTAGGGTGACGTTAAACTGAGGCTTCCTTCCCGTCATTGTATGAAAACAAAGCTCCAGATGTTGGAATACGGAGCATAAGATATCTGATATAGTGATATAAATCAGTACATGGATGTATTGGAAACTTGGTCATTATCACAGGGCTTCTAAACATGAAGATTGGGAAACAGCAAATGACAGATTTAAAAAAGAATTGGTCAAAATCAAAGAAGCGGAGTCCAAAATATTCTGACTTTGTGGGCTGGTCACACCAAAATCACTTCATTTGATCTGAATCACTGCAATCAGCGCTGTTCACGAAGGCAAAGTAAATCTTTTGTTCATTTTGGCAGGACAGTTTGCACCGTTGACCAGTAGCAGCCCATCTTGTCGGTGCTGACCTTTGAGGGAACAGAGAGTCCAGGCTATCAACGCTTATTATCTGTGTTTCACCGTCCCGCTTTGTTTAACCCTCCTTTGTCAGAGTGTATAAACTGCTCCACAAAAGAGGAATGGTTTTCAGCTAATGACACACGAGACGATGGTACAAATCTCTGGAACAAACCATAACTCGGTGTCCTGTTAGTAACCCCCAAAAAGTCCCTGCTTGGGCGCCAGGGGACATGGGGGTGGGGATTGCAGAACTGTACATTTCTGATTACTTTTATTTCAGCCGCCATTTTTAAAAATCTGCAACTGCAAACAGTTTGTTTTATTTTCATCAAGCTCCTGGACATCAGCATGGAATTACAGAAGAAAGCATGTGATGAATGTAACAGAGTATCATCAAAGTTGTTGTATAGTCATATGCAAAAATGGGGCATAAAAACAGCTGTCACTTTTTCTTTTGCTGGTGGACTTTGCCTAATCTCTGCAGGTCTTAGACGGTGGTGGAATCACAGACACCTGAGGCTGGAGGAACCCTTTAGTTGCCTGGAAAGTGGTTCCAGGCATCGAAAGCTCCGGGTTCTTTGGGTGGAGGTGTGCTCATGACATTAGGGAGTTTCACCATTATTTGTTTATTTATGAATTTAACTTTTCTTTTTTCCCCCCACCGTCGTTTAAGCAGCAAACTTGTCAATATCTGCACAATGTCTCAGCTGTCTGCAACTTCAGACTATAATTATTGGTACATTGGTATTGGTGCCAGGCTTCAAAACCCATTATTGGTCAAACCTAAGTGACCATAGACCAACAAAGATTATGGGACAAAGAAAGCAGATGCCAGTGTAATTCATGAACTCCAGGCTGACATGAAGCAGAGCTGTGCAAAGGGATCGCCTGCAGAGTCCCTGCCACCGACCGGCACGACATCATGATTTATGTGGTGCTCCTACCTGTTTAATGGTTTTGTACGTCCACGCTGGACAACAGGCAGGAGTCTGAAACAGAGAAACTGTGAGTGAAAGCAGAAACTGTGGAGAAGGTGGATTAAGATTGAAGAGATGCTGACGAGCCTCCATATTTTCCCAGAGAGGGTCGATCTGTCCCGCAGGTTCAGATAACAGCGACAAGGTCATGGGAGGCAACAGAAGTTCACTTCAGGCGAAGAGGAAAACTTACATATTGTGCATAACCTGTGCAAACCCTCCCCAACCTTAATTAAAGTGATTACATGACTGGGCCATTCATAGCATGTTTGCACAAGCTGTTAGTAAAAGCTAACTTCCCCAGTTAAATGAAAATACGCACAAATAAACAATAATTACACGGATCCCTAACCCTTCATATGGCTTCTTGCTGCTTAGTCATGTCTTTCGAATCACTACCTTGGATAAACCCCAAAGGAACACACAGCTGAGGACCTCAGAACCTTTGACTCATGAGCCCATAATGTGACAGCTTTTATAATGGAAGTCAATGAGAGGGTGCTCCAGGAGTAATCAGCAGTGGCATTGCTATATACAGTCAGAATCTCTCCTTTTTTTTCTGAGTGGTACCAAAACCAGCGTGGACTGTGTTTGGTTTGAGTCTGGTGGACTAACTATTGTAGCAAAACCGCCGATCTGTATTTGATGCCAACTCAGCTTCAGACGGCTTGAAGATGAAGAAGGAGAAGATGGGCAGCATCATTCAGGTACAAAGTTACTCCGAACGTGTTCTAAAAATGACTGTGGTGGACCTAGGTGTGCTCTCGCACTGAAGGAACATAATGCAGTCTTTACAAGCATCCAAAACAGGGTTACTACACTGTAAAGTATTTCTGCAGCAGACAGTTGGTAACAGGTTTAAATCAGTCTCCATGCACAGTGCAGCGGCTGTAAAAAATCTCACGTCCACCAAGCTGTTCAGAGTCTGACTGTCCTCTGCATGCAAAGTCACAAACTCTGCAAATGTGGACAGCAGTAAAAATCTTCTCATCTAACCTTGGCAACAAATAGGCAGAAGTGCATTAAAAAAACCTTTTATGTCCTGTAACTGATCCATAAGTTAATGTTTTATTAACTGTTAATAAAGGCGTTAGTTGCTACCTGCTTTAAAGGATAAAAGCTTTCTAAAGGGCGCCCTATTAGAAAGTGGTATCAAGACTTGAAAGAAGAGAGAACATGAACAAGAGAATCTAACTTTTCAAGAAACTCCCTGAAGCCAGCATCTGGGAGGAGCAGATGTTTGTCCATGTCAGTCGGACAGATTTGTTTTAAGAAAAGTAACATTTTGAAACTCCAGGCTGCACCCGCTCATTCAGACTGCCTACTTTTTGCAGTGTGGTGCCTCCCTCCCTCTCTTCCCTTCGGCTGGCCCCGGCCCCGGAACCGGTCTAAAGCATCCACAGTATGTTCGCAAGCTCGGGCCGTGTGCTAGGAAACATGAGCAGGGTGAGATATTCAGAGTCCCGGGCGGCGCAGCGCAGGCCGCTGGATAAAGCGGAGGAGGAGACGGCGGTCCGTGCGGTTTGAGCTCAGGATCTCAGGACGGGAACATGTGAGCAGGGAATGGGCGACTGGAAACAGGATTATTGTTCTACACAGCAGAGAGACGCAGGAGGGGCCCGGAACAGGTAACTGACTGACATACATTGACACACTGATGGCTGTTGAGGCAGGGAGCGATAGCTGGGAACCAGGGATGGAGTGAAGGATAAACCCACCTAAAGCCAGTTTACCAACTTTGAATGGGCAGGAGTGAGTTTGCGCTGCTCTTTACTCTGACAGTAGTCCTCATGACTTTCATTCTGTAGTACAGATTGACTCTAAATCCACTGCCAGCGTTAAATTTTATTCTTGTGTGTTCACTTCAGAGGACATCACTGCATGGCACTGAACAGATCTGGCAGCAGCCTGCTGCTGATGGCACCACATCACGGTGCGCCTGTTTCCGTGACCGAGTCAATATTCAACCTGCACAGAAAAACTCTGAATTGAAGCTAAAGGGGGAAACAAAATGTCACATTTGAGGAGCCTGCGGGGTTGTTTGTTTTGCATTTAAAAAAAAAGGAGGGGAGAGAGCACGAATCAAAATAAACCATTCAGGGTTTATTCGACCGCAGTGCAGAGGAGGCAGGGCAGAAATATTCAAGATGCTTGAACTGGATTTCTAAAACAACATACTTTCAACTGAAATCAGTGTTATACAGTCCAAACCACCCACACTGTAGAATGCGCTGTAGTAGGTTCTCTGTTCTGCCTCGTTGCTCATAGAAAGTGAAACTGCATTTAATAGAATAGAGTTTTGTATGAAAATTTGAGTTTGGGACTGAATAAATAATCTAAATTGTGGACTGGGTTCATTGCAGCGTGGCGCACCAATTAAAATGTAATATATCTATTAATTCTAACTGTATTTATTACTCATAATGGACCTGCTGTCTGCGCTGTTTATTTATTTATTTATTGCTTATTTCCAAAAACGCCTGCACCGTGGAATACACACCTAACTGATCGTAGATCTGTTTTTTTCAGGGCTTAATGATTTCACACAAATCCGGTGTTATGAATTGGAGCTGCAGATGCAGATGTTTACAAAGAGCGACCTTATGACGCATCACAGCGGCGCAGTTACGCACGGTCCGCTGCAGCTCGAGATGATGTTGTTTAATGCAGCGATTTTGTTTGAGCAGACACATAGTGGAGATTAACCTAATCACACACACACCAGAGTGAAGGTGCTGAATTGTTTTGTTTTTCTGTATTGTTTCTGAATGCTTACGTGGAAATGCTTGTTGCTTATATGACAGGTAATTTTTTCATGATAATCTCCGACAGAAGTTCAGATTTTTTACTTTATGTATGTGCCACTTATGTAAAATATCCACACTTGTTCCGCAGGAGAGAGACGGGGACACTGTCACACATCCAAGGAGAGTTTTTTCTTTTTTAATTTTTGCGCATCAGACAACTTGGGGGAATATCTGGTCAAAGATGAACACCATAGTGTTTAACAAGCTGAGCAGCCAGGTCCTGTTTGAGGAGAAGGCGAAAGAGGTGGAAATGAGCAGCAGAAATTATCTAGAAGTCATCGACGGGCAGCATCCAGACCTCCTCTCCAGCAACCAGACCATCAGAGACAACCAGGCCATCAGACACAGGCGGAGCGGGTATGTGGAGCACTCTGCTGTCTTTAACGCTGCTGCTCAGCATGTGTGGCTTGTGCTAACTTGTGGATTAACTGGAGCCCGGGGTTACTGATGAGGAATAGCTCTCTGCTGACCGTTATTTCATTAGCACGCAACCGGACAACAGCGGTAGTTTTGTTATCAGGGTTGTGTAGTTGAACCTCCAGCTTGTGCTCAAAATTAAGAGAGGATAAGAAATATCAAACTCAGATTGGGCTTCCTGGGTCAGATTCTGATAAAATTACACTGGTGATCTATGTAGCATATGTGTATATGTGCATAAGCTGCCTGACAGCTCATTAAAGTTCGAATTGATAAAACAGTTTCTGCAGCCCTGCGTAATTTACGCATTTACGCACGAAAACCTGAAATTTACGCGCAGATAAAATGTCCACAGGGAACGTCTTTCACAAGTCTAAAACTGTAACTACTGATGCTTTACATCTCAAGACTCAAACACCAATTTAATCAATCAGTAGGAGTTTTTTCATGTGTCTTTAATGCAACAGGATCTGATGGATGAAGGAATTAGTATTTACCGTTTCCCAATCTGGTCTTCATTTAGGTGTTCATGTTCACAGCTAATCTTTAAAATTAATAAGTAGGTCAGCGTGTTCGGTAGCGTGTCTAATCGAGGTCTCCATCTGCTTCCAATAAATAAATGTGCCCTTCCTTCAACTCTCTGTGTGGTCTGCTCAATCACACAAGGACCAAGTGTTCTTTTTTAAAATCTATATTTCACTTTGTTTTGTTTTCCTTATATGTGACAGGGAGCAGGTGGAAGGAAAGCTTGTGCAGTTTCATTATTTGTCCTATTTTATTTTCATGTTTGTTGGGTTCATATGAGACAACAGAGCGAGAACAGTGACCTTAAGGAGCCTCCTCAAGGAGCAAACTTCAATAATAAGAAAGAATATTGTGAGTTAATGTTCTTATGTGACTGTCAGGTGTCACCTCAAGGGAAGCATCAGTCCTAATGAAGGACGTTAAATTATTAAACAGAGGTGTGTGTGTGTGTGAGAGAGAGAGAGCGAGAGAGAGAGAGTGAGGGTGTGTTTGAGAGTTTAAACCAAAGTTCAGAACACAGAGTAAAATGTCTTTTCGGATGTTCATACCGATCTAGATTACAAGGAAAATATTTGTAGAACATGAACCTCAGGCAGACTTGAGGTTAGACTAAAATATGTTACATCTGCCGTCAGTGGAGCTTTTTGGTGAGATAAAGGGAGACGCAGAGCGCAGCACCATACTGACATCTACAGGTTCATAAAACCTGGAGCTAAGGTGAGACTGAGTCCCTCACAGAGCAGGAAAACCAACAGGCAGCTCCAGACGCACTTCAATGAAAAGAACTCACGGGGCATCTGTGTCCCCCAGTAATGAATTTATAGTGATTTCCTTATCTTTTGTGGTCATTATCTTTTATAACATCGCTGCAGAGCTGTTAGTGGCTGTATTCTTGTCTTCAGAATATGTATATATTTAGTGTCCACCTCTGGGTATATTCCTGCTGTGATGTTTTTTATAGCATCCTCTGGACTTATATCACGGCTCTTTTCTGTAAAGGAAAACCAGAAGTATAATTTCAGGCTTTTGTCAGTCCCTTGTGTGATGGCTTGGCTGTGACTGTGACCCAGCTGCATTGTTCTTGATCCACTTCTCCTGGATGTGAAATGTTAATCTGGCAAAAATGTTCGCCCGAGCAAAACGTTTTTGTTTGTTTCATTGCAAAGTGTTGGCGGTTTGTGGGGACACGCAATGAAAAATAAACAGCAAGTGGCCCCTTCTCCCTCTCTCCCTGCCCGTGTCTGCTTCAGTCTCTCTCTCGCTGTGTTTCTATGTCTCTCTTTTAACCTCTCTTTGCTTAATTGCAGTGCTTTGGGTGAGAAAATTGCATACTGTATAGAGTGTTCACTTTATGTGTCATGACTAACGAATTCAGACAACACGCCGGACTGCTCAGGACTCCGCTTGCAGCTGCACAACATTGTTTGGTTGACTTCAATAAACAACATAATCCTGCTTCTCTTTTATGGCTTAAAACCCAGATTTTACTTCAGTCTGAAAAAGGACAAGTTTAAATCTAGACAGTCTACCAACATGTTATCCTGACATAATGAGCACGATGTTATGGACAAATGCAGAATGGGTACATGTCAAATCAGCCTTCTTACACACATAAAGAAAGGCTAAATCCTGCATGTTCATATGTTGGCAGATTATAAACTAGTGAAAGAGGACTTTATGAAGAAATAAACGTACAAGACAGAAGAGAAAAAACAGCCCAGGTTTAGATGAAAAAGAAATGTGTCCCATAATTCAATTATGCATGAACTGAAGGTGAAGGTCTCACGTGTGCATTTATATAATATCTTGGAGCAGCTTTTCCTGCACTCAGCTCTCCCTGCAGTTTGCTATCAGGCTGATTAATCTTCACGTTCCTCCGCAGGGGCCGTCCCAGCGGCGGTAAAGTGCGACACAAGCGTCAGGCCCTGCAGGACATGGCGCGGCCGCTCAAGCAGTGGCTCTACAAGCACAGAGACAACCCCTACCCCACCAAGACCGAGAAAATCCTGCTGGCCCTCGGCTCGCAAATGACCCTGGTCCAGGTGAGTCCGCTTTCTGGCAGCTCCCGACAAGACAAAGTGAAGCTGAAGACAGTGAGGTATTTCTTCGTATCCACGCGGGCGTGAGTGCGATCAGTGGGGGAAAAAGTGAAATTTGATTTCTGTGGTTGAGTTTCTGTCTAATCGGGACTGAAAAGCTGGATCTTGACTTGTATTTGCAATTAAGAGGCTGTGCGTAGAGAGTGTTTTTACATCTTGAGCTGTTTATTTTACAGCTCTCATGCAGTGGTGCTTAATGTTATTTCTACCTTCATCCAAATGCTACAGTTGGTAATTCTGTTCTTGGCTGATGACCTCTTAAAAAAAGGGGGTTTTATTTTCTTAGATTTTCTTATAATTATAGATACATGAGCAGGTAAAACTATTGTGGATTTCACAAGAAAATAGAAGATCTAGGACAATAGCCACGATTTTTTGTGCGGCAAAAATGTATTTGCTTCTTTGTTATTCTTTGATTTGTTTCTTGAATCCTGATTTATCTTCAGACAACTTTTGACCCACAGGTCAAACCAGGACCCACTTTTCTAGGTGTAGTTGCACTGCAGTTATAAATATATGCTTTAAGTTCTATTGCACCCTCTACTGATAATGCAAGAGTGCAATGAACAACCTGACTGCAGCGGCTGACAAACTGACCACTGAGAGGAAAACCCAATGGTGGATATGAGTGTGTTTTGTGTCTGGCACTTGCAGCTGTGTATGTACAGTATCATCTGGCTGACAAGGTCACTGATACGGCCTCACAGAGTCTGCGGCGGCTTTTTTGGGCCGCCGGCCACGATGCTTAATCTGGTTCTCATTTTGGGAGCCTGATGGAGCTGTTTGTTTTGGTGAGGGCGAGCAGAGTGCAGAGGAATGCTTTGTGTTGGACACCGGCGAACACACACACACACACACACACACACACACACACACACACGCACGCACACGTTTAAGCTGACACCCAAACACCAGCAGCAGTGTCAAAGTTCAGTGGATGATTTCTTGAAATTGAACGAGGGTGATGACGGGCAGGTAAATTATTTTTATTGCATTTTCCAACATGAAGGAGGCCAGCTGTCTGTAAATCTGTGTGTTTTTGACTCTAGTTATTTTTAATGTCAAATATATTGACCTTCAATCAACTAACTGAATAGTTGATAAACAGGAAATTATTATAATTGCTTGATCATTTAAGTAATTTATCAAGAAAAATGTCTAATATTTGCTGCTAATTTGTCAATTATTTATGATTTTATGCTGCCTTTCTCGTTTTTTTTATCTTTGTAAATAACATTCAGAGAGAATTTTTGTACTAATAGTTAGACAAAACAAGCAATTTAAAGACATCACTTCAGAATTCTGGAAACAAATGATTTGAACTATTTTCTAATTTTTTTTCAGACTAAACAATGAATCAAAATTCCTGAAAACAATCAACAAATGATTCAATATGAAAGCAATAGTTAGCTGCAGCCTCAGGTGGCATCCTCCTCTTTGCCTGTCCATTCATGGAGGCTAAGAACTACCCAGTTCTTCCACTGTTGAGTCCAAACAAACCACTGCTGCCGCCGCCAGTACTGTAGGACGCATCACTTCCTGTGCGTTTTTCCCTGGGAACACCCACCTGGCACCAGGTGTTTAAAGCAACTAAATCTGTCATGTTTTAGCAAAGCAGTCCCTTTTTTCCATGTCAATGTTGTAAATTATTTCTTTAAAGTTTGTGCTAATACGCCAGTGCCATCTCTCCATCACCGCTGAAATCCCTCGCCGTGCCTGCATGCCGTCTCCTCTACGGTACATACGGTACAGGCCACGGGTGAAAGACCTGGTTTGGCTGCTGGGTCCCCCTTTTTGTAATCTCTCTGGGTGTCATCTGAGCAGGCGTGCCGTCCTTTCTCTTTATTCTCTCCCCAGGGACGGCCATCTTTCCTCCGGTCTTCATTAGTGAGCCGTCCCACGCCTCGCCTCGTCTCACCTCGCCTCGCCTCCCCTCCAGCCAAGCCACATGTACTAGTTGCCGCCTTCCCCCCGGTGTGCCACAGCGCTGGGCTGGAGACAAAGGGATGTGGGATGGTCGTAGTTAACGAGAAACACGATACTGAAAGAGGGGATCAGAAAAATAAGTACTCTAGCATAAGGCCCCTGTCCCAGCCCCTTCATAAGCCGCTTGAAGTCTATTGAGCATGAAAAGTTATTCTAGTATAACATCTAATGGTCTCCCTTCCCAGTGAAAGGAAGAGCGCCGGCTCAAGTGTCTTTTTTATTGCATCTTGAAGACAGTGTTGGAAAAAATGTATTATTGGAGGGAGGCTGAGCGAGTCCAGAATAAGCATGGGGGACGTACATCTCGGTCGGAACATTAGTTAATGAAACGTTGCGTTCGCTGGCCGTGCGGCGTTTGGAGGGTGTTAAATGTTTCTACATGGCAGCGATAGAGAAAAGATGCATGCTGGGGTGTCTCTCCGGAGCGTCTGCGATGTTTCTTAAAGCTCGGTTTCAGAGAGCTGCTCTGCAACCTGACTCCGTTTCTGTCCTTTGCCTCAGGTCTCTCTCGGTTTTTCTGAATGAGACTGATGGCAGGCAGAGAGCAGACGTTTTCATAAAGGATAGTCTTTGTTTTGCTATGGATGTGGAGGTGTTTGGAGTCAAAACAATAACAGATGTTTCTATTTGCTGTGTCTCCCCGCTTCCTTCTATTTCTCCTCCTCTCAGGTCTCCAACTGGTTTGCGAATGCCAGGAGGCGTCTGAAGAACACAGTGAGGCAGCCAGACCTGAGCTGGGCGCTCAGGATCAAGCTTTACAACAAATATGTTCAGGGCAACGCGGAGAGGCTGAGCGTCAGCAGCGACGACAGCTGCTCGGAAGGTACGGCTCGAGCAGCTCCTTCTCTATGCCACTCCTGGTTAAAAGAGGTTCGTGTACGGTGGAGAACTCGCAGACCGGCCGTATCACAGCTTGACTGATAATATGAACAACTGCCCTGTGGCCCCACACCTTCACCGGCTGTTTACTCAGAGCTTCTGACAGAAGGTCCGAAATACAGGCTTTCAACGACGTGTGCATGCAGGAGCTAAGGAGGGTTTGATGTAAAGATGCTCATGTTTTGCATTATGGGAATTGTAAGATCCATCGCTTTTAGAGCTGGCCTCATACCAGAGACCAAAAATCAGGATTTAGCCTCTGCTGTGCAGACTTTGACCATGACTCTGTCTCCTGTCTCATTCGAGTCCCTCAAATTTAGAAAAGTGCAATGCTAAATTTCTGCAGTGCCCCTGTACTGTGTTTAAAAGAGTTTCAACTAGATGCTTATTAGTGTGAATACTGGTAGAATATTGGCTCTTTATTAGTCATGACAAAACACTAAATCCTTATTCTGCAAGATCATATTCTACAGCTACAAGATATAGTAGCTGTAGATAGTTATTGATCTTAATAATCTCCTTAATAGCCCTAACCCAGAGAATAAGGCATTGATTAGTGCTTTATAATGACTAATAAAGAACCAATTTGCTACCAATATGCACAACACTTTAATATAAAGTGTTACTGAGATAATTGTCATGCAAGCTTCCTCTCTCTCCCCTGAAATTTGTGTCACTCTCACTGAGCAGCTTTTGATATTTTTTTGGCTGCACAAATGACCCCAGCTCTGTGTCCAACCACAGCCCAAAGAGCTTTATTATTACAGTTGATAGTGCCATTACATGATACTAATTCCTGCAGACAATTGTATTTCATTGACTGACTACCAATTGACTTGTTATGTGGCAAACCCTGAGTGAAATGAGGAGGACTGGTTGGTGTCTCGGCAAAAGCTGTCATTTTTGGAGTATAGACTGTGTAGTACACAGTCCAGAGAGGAAAGCTGTCAGGAGGAACAGATGGTTAGTGGGGACCCAGAGTTTTGGCCTCAGGGTCTAATGGTAGGTTAACCCAGCAATGCATATGATCCTTCATTACTAAAACCACTGAAAAACAAAGATTTTTGTCTGTGACGCTTCACCTCTTTAGTTATGGCTGCTTGTAATGGGGACGTAGGAAGTTCTCTTAGCATAACATATCCATCAACCTGATGGACGATCACTTCAAAGATACCGCGTCAAAAAGGCTCACATACGCTGGTCTGAACCTGATGATCTTTGTGCAGAGTGACCGGGAAAATCTCCTTACATCATACTTCTTGTGCCCCCGAAACTGAAATCTAGCATTATGACATGAAATGGAGCCAAAGGCCTCTCCCTCTGTGCCCATCTTAAAGCAGGCCGATGCTATGCGCAGCCATGTTCTGGATCTATATAAATGGTGAGTGTGTGACCCAGCCGGGAGACGCCGAGGCCGGCGGGCTGCGACACGCTGTCATTAAGACACCCCACTGAGCCAACCTCTGTCTCCCAGCCTGCAATTGAAAACGAGTAGCTCTCTGTCAACCGTGTATTTACAGCAGCTGCCTTTTTCTACTCACTGACGGCACTGAAAACAGGGTCAAGAAACAAAAAAAAAAAAAATCTAAAACATACACACTCCTGCAGTGAAAGAAGGAACCGAAAGGAAGAGCGCTGTGGTGTCAGTGATCTCTAATTAAATTTTTGAGGAGGAGAGGCTGAGCGTGTGGCTGAAAGAGGAATGTGTGCATGGTGTTTGCATTGTGTCCGCCACAGGCCACTATACCACCGGAGGCTCTGTATATCTCCCTGACTCTTCTCCCTGTCACATTATGGTTATGAAGCTATCCGCAGCCTGCTCCCACTTCTGACCCATGCGCTAAAAGGCCCTCCATTATGTTTTTAAGCCTATGCTTTTGTTCCAGAGGCTATTTATGGGGCCAGACCTGACCCCACTGACTCGGCGTACATTCCTCTTACTGTCTTGAAACGGTCCAGCTTGTTTTGTAGCTACGGTCCCAGAGAGAAAATGCTGTTTTCCGCATGGGATCTGGTGAGGACACGCTGTCATGTAGGCGTGAGAGAGGAAGTTTTGCTTAAAAAGGTGGCAGACCTAAGCGTGAAAAGGACGCTGTCATGGGACTATAACAACAGGTCAGATTTATTGTCACTTGTGTGGTTTCACGGGGGATGCTGAAGCGCTTGCTGCATTTTACCTCAAACAGCACAGGGGAAGGAGAGCGAGTACGCTACCTCCATGTGTTTCTGATATGTGGGAGCTATAATTTTAATTTGGCCCAGACTGAATCAAATGTCCAACCTCCCAAATTACAAAATTACAGTCTTGGCAGGGACAGTAACTAGAGTGAACTTCTCCCTGATTTCCCTCCTGCCAGAGGATATCTGGTTTTTCAGTATGGTGTTTTATCTTTCCTCCCCGTTTCTTTCATCAGGTAGGGACCTGTGCTTTAATTCAATTTCTTCGGCTGCAGAGCGCCCTGGAAATTATTTATTTCTGCAGGGGAATAGAGGGGCAATGTGCTCATGATGGAGAGGAAATAGACTACCATCCGTTATGGTTTGGTAATGCGTCTAAAGTCTCTGCCGGGCTTTCTGCTCTTGAGGCGATGCCAACAGGAGGGCAGGAGCGCCAGGTTGAAATCTCCCTGCCCTGGTATTTAGATTTGAGATTAGCTCAAAATAACCAGACTCTGAGTCAGTGCACAGAAGTTCATTAAACAGCAGAAGCTTTTTCTGAGGAAAACCTGGAATTGCTGTGCTTTACAATATGTAACTCACAAACTGTACATTTCATCATAATGAACATATTGACAACTGATCAGTGTGCAATAATGAACATTTTAAAATAGAAATGGAGTTGGTAGCTGCTATGTATAAATACAATGGATGTCTATAGGGACTGCTATTAGCTATTAAAAATTGTATCGTAACAGTGAAACAGTTAAAAAAAACATCCACTCGCCAACAAAGAATTACATGATTTGACACAGATACAAATCTTATAAAAATACTGTATGTCACGAAGAGCTCATTACATATGCAAATATATGCAAATGTCATGGAAACACAGGAAACTACACAATCACACAGTTTTTGAGTTACAAGTGGGAATAAAAGGCAATCATAATAATAAAAAAGTGGAAAAGTATGCAAGACAGTGTGTGTGGCTGAGCAATAACACTGTGCTTTGGAAAATGTATGTCTGCATTACATCTAAATTTTTTTTTTATGATTTTGCCCCTTGATGGTGTAGACGTGGACAACCCTCAGAGGACACAGAGCGGCCCAGAGGAGCTCAACAAGCCCATGTACCAGAGCGTGATCAAGAAGGAGGGCTCCTCCATGGTGGGCATGGCCATGGGTATGGGTATGGGTATGGGCGCGGGGCTGCGCTCGGCTGCCGAGGCCGCCTCACTGGCCGAGGACTACGTGTCTCCGCCCAAGTACAAGAGCAGCCTGCTGCACCGCTACCTGAACGACTCCCTGCGGCACGTCATGGTGGCCAACGCCGTCATGGACGCCCGCAAGCGGAACCACTCCGGCTCCTTCAGCTCCAACGAGTACGACGACGAGCTGCTCTCGCCGTCCTCCTCCGAGGCTGAGGCGAACTTTGTTTATCGAGCTGGTAAGGAGCCACATTTCTTGCATTCTTTCCCTTCAAGAGTCTCCCTCGCACACACGACATCCTTCACTTTTGTTCTTTTTCTGTCCCCTCCATCTGCACATTTTGTTTTAATTCCTGCAGCTGGTCCATTATTTCCAACTGTCTGCCTCTCTGCCCGTTCTCCTGCCTCTGGCTGCTGCTGCCTTCTCACACTGTTTTCTTCCACCTCCCTGCTTTCATTTAATGTACTATTTAATGTATCTGGTAATTCTTGTGGCTACGTTCTATTAGAGCGAAGCCTACTGTGTCCAAAACACACACAGTCACACATCCACAGCAGAGCAGCCCGTGTACTGTCACTTCACACACTCACACAAGAACACTGGCTGTCTCTCGCCCACTCCAGCCAGAGAGGAGAAGGAATTCCTCCCAGCCGGCTCCTCTGACCAGGCTTTAGCAGGCCAGACACAACAAGGCCATGTGGAACATGCTCACTGTCAGACTACTGTTTGGCATGCCTTTGATCCTGCCATGAGGTCCTGTTGAGAGAGCAGGGGCAAGGCAAACAGGCTGTGCTTTTGTGTGTCGGCAGACTGTGTGTGCGATACCTAAATGTGTTTCTTTTTTTACATGGTGTGAGTGTAACCTTTAAAGAAAAAAGAAAACACGCAGCGAGCGGCGTGCAAAACAGACTTGAATCTCTTGATACAGGCCACTTGCTGTTTACATTTTTTTCTGCTGAATGAGTTATTCGTACATGCTCTTATTGCTCTCTTCAGAGAAAGTCATCTACACGCTGAAAAACACATTCCAGCGTGAGATAAAACCAGATGAAGCTCCTGTTTTACTGTCTCGTTTTGCCCATGTGTTTTTGTACAGTATGTTCTGCTCCTCGGGTTTGACACCTGCTGGAAGGGAATAGCCCTTTTAAAAAAATGACGCCTTGCAGGCTTAATTACCAGCACATGTTTTTATTCAGGGCATCTTTGTTGTGCAGCAGTGACTTTCGAGCTAGATTAAACATCGTAAACTTTTCTAAATCAGTGACGGTGAACTAAAGGCAAAAAAAAAAAAAAAAAGGCAGAATTGCAAAATGATGAGCAGATGTCAGCAGAAATAAATGAAGTTTCAAGAGAAGCATCGTCTATATATTAGCTGATTTCCCAGCATGCATTCTTTGAGGGTTAAAATTCTCTACAGACACTTTTTTGTAATTCAAAGAAAAAAAATCTATGATGTCTTTGTTGTAGTTTTTAATGACTCATGAGGCGACTTTGAGCTAATTATTCGAGTTGCCTGACATTTTTAAGGCAGCGGGGAAACTTGTGTTTTCACGGTGAACGAGCAGTGATGTAATTGATGCTGGTGTTCCCCTCACTGTGAATTTACTGTCAGGCCCTCGCAAATCACGCAGCTCTGCACGCTGCAAAGACCTTCGCAGCGCTTCAGCTCGCAACTCGTCAGAGCTGTGAGCAATCAGGGCCCGGTCCGTCCAAGTTCTTCTTCAGCCGAGAACACTGGGCCTTTGTTCAGGCGGACCTCACAACCAATGGTAACACTTTCACTTTCTGCGTGGAGCGGACCAGGAGGGGGGCAGGTTTGAAGGTGTATGCGATGGAGCGACGGAGGACGGGGGCTTTGCGCAGGGAAGAGCAGATTTTATTGTGTTCCATTCAGAGCTCCTCTTATGGACAAATGTGTTTCCTATTATGTGAGCGTGAAGGAGGGTGGGGGGTGTGCGTGGGGTTTGTATGAAATGCATCAGTGGCTGCGACGCTTGCAGTCCTCCTGATCGAAAAACTTGAAACCCTGTGACCTGAACGAACATCGGGCTTTTTCACATTGAAGCACCTGCTGGGACTCACAGATGGAGAAAGAAAGAAAGAGATGGATAGACCAAGTGAGACTTATAACTCCCTCTCTACCAGACTTTAATAAGAGAAATCCCCAAAAAAGGATTAATTCACCTGGCTGGCCTGCTGTTTTTAATAGAGAGTAACTATTTTATCTCTATGGTTAATATAATTTCTTGGCGCTGACGTCTCCCTCTTGGATTTCTCTGGGCTCTGGCACCTTTACAGAAGTGTTACTCTGTTACATGCAAGAGAAGCTTTTGAATCCACACATGGAAAGTTCTCCGAGGCGGTGTTGACTCATGGGGCCGAACACCTGCTGGGGCCCTCCGATCCGATCGCCCAGTTGAACAAACGAAACAAAGAAAAGTCGAGAAAATGAAATTTTAATTCCACATCTGATCTCGCCGGCGCAGACGGCAAATGAAAGAGGGAGGCAGAGAGGAATAATTCTAAGCTTGGGTTTGCATCATTTCCTCTGTAGTTTTTTCTCCTGTGGCTGCACATTCCAGATATTTTCGTAGTGAACACATTCCACTTTTACAAATAGTTTTATTGTGTTTTTATAAGAGAAAAATGTTTCCCTGAGCTGCAGATTTCACATAAATCTGTACTTATATCAGTTATACAGAGAGAAAAGACAGAATAAATCAGATTTAGGCTCTGTGAATGTTCCCCCTATGTTTCGTTAAAATGTCTGACATTTTCAGTCAGTAGGGAGGAAAAAAATGTGAATCGCAAACGGTGTCTTTTGGCACATTCTTTTGCTGAATTCCTGCCTGTAAAACAATTTTGATTGGTCCAAGCAAAAAGTGGCGTGCCTGGCAACCATCCTCCCATTGGCTAGAGGTCCATTAATAGGCCAGTTGGCTGTTGTTGAGCCCACAGTGTTATCTGTGACTACAGAGGGCAGTCAGACGTGGCAGGAGATGGAGAGTGTAGATTCACCCCAGTGGAAAACTACACTTCTGCTGGCTTGAAAGGGCTCGCACACTTCCACACGAACACTCGCGCACCATTCACAGGCCTCATACAAGCACATGCACACACACACACACACATCCAGTACAAACACGCATATGCACACACACACACACACCTACAGTCCAAAGCCTGTGGGGAATGTCACTGAACACAAGGAGCAGTAGAATTCCATCACACATGCCAGGGGTTTCATGCCAAATTACCCTTTAATGGGATATTAAATGGCAGGAATCTGGCTCAATGTTTTCCTTCTTGCTCCGTACCAGATTTGCCCCGTCCGATATCATATAGATCATTATACGCCAAATAACTCCCAACGTTTCTGCGGACGGAGACTGGGAGATCTCTGTCAGACATTTTGCACAAGGTTGACAGTGGTGCATTTTCTCAGGTTCTCTCCTTTACGGCCTCTGGTTACAGCTGAGTGCAGTAGCCTGATGGCTCGCCAATGTTTCTATTGATGTGGAAAAATACCGATAGCTGAAAGCAGGACAGTGCCCATCAGCAACGTTCCAATAATTACATCTTTGTGTGCCTCTTTCCAAAGTTAAATGAAATACATTTTTTTCTGATCAACCAGTGTACATGCATGTTACTGGCTCTGTGAGCTAAATGCTGTCGTTGGCCTGCTGAAACACGCAGAATGAAAATGCTAACATGCTGATGTTCAGCAGACAATGTTTACTTTCTTAGTTTAGCCTGCTAGCATGCTAGCAATTGATAATTAGCACACACACATAGTAGAGATGAAGCGTTAGTTTTGCAAGTATATTTTGGTCATTAGGATGCATGCTAATGTGCTCTGAATGTTAGTGCCTAAATGCTGATCTTATACTTTTTGCTGTGTTCACCATCTTAACTGAGCATGTTAGTTAATATTTGCAAATTAGCACTAAGATCAACGTGGACGCTGAATTAGTTTTGCAGGTATTTGGTCAAAAATTATTGGACAAATTAAATATGTGACCTGATGATGGCACCAGAGGAAACATTTAGGGATCAACAAAGTGATTAAAAAGTGTCCAGATGGTTTATTTTTGTCTGTCACTACGGTTTATTGCATTCCGCGTCAACCAATATAAATATAAAGTGACTTATTTCTAAATCAGGTGCTGCTAACACATAGTTTTCATAGAAATGCGTTCAATGAAAACAGCAGCCACTGAGGCCTGAGGGCCTTTCAAACGAGGTCACGGCGAGTGCCAGACAGTTACTGATTCCTGGAGAGTTTAGTGGCACTTAAGGAGCTCTGGAGTCGTCCAGGTGAATGGAAGAAAAGTAATCTTAATGTGGAAAAAAAAGAGACTGTTTGGATTTCTTTTCTTGAAGGTAGAACTGTAGAAAGATCCGATGGCGGCTCATGATAAATAAAAAGATTTCTATCATGGCTGTTTTGGTATTTTTCACTAACAAGATATACTTAACTGGATTTCCTTTACCATTAATGTCTCTCTTGTTTCCTCTCCAAAGAGAAACCCAACTGTGATGATTCATGCAGCAGCGTTGTTGAGGGATGTTGGCTGTTGTGTCTGATTTAAGTCCCCGATGTCACTGCTGACTGATGAGCGGCGGCGTAATTTACTGTATGCCACAGAGCAACAGGAAAGACAATGCTCACGCAGGGCTGCTCGGTGACAATGAGCCACTCCCGGACAGTGATGGATGAGGACTCCTCATCTCAGGAATCCAGAGATGTGGACGGACTGGCTAGGATTTGCTCTTTCCATAGTTTCGTAGGAATGGAGAAAGGGAAGACAGGGAGAGGAGGGGGTTGGGGATGTTGTTCCAAGGCAGCGGCTTTTGCCAAGACTCACTTGGTTCAGGTTGGGCTTTAGGAATCAGCGTGGAAGGGATGAGAGGAGGAGAGGCAGGCACTTGTTCCATCCAGATCTAGAGTTGAGTTTCTCCAACAGTGGCCTGTTGGGAGAAGAAAGACAGCACGGTGGCAGTGACTAAGAGACACAGAGACTGTGGTTGGAAGAACTGAGATGTGTGTGTGTGTGTGCGTTCATGTATTTCTTCTCACAAAGATAGGGAGACGCGGGAAATGAGCCAGAGTGAGGACAGCTGACTAGTCCTCACTTTATTCAGGGGCTGCTTCAGTACTGGGACTTGGATTTAGGGATTGGGTGAGAGCAATAAACGGGGATGAGGATAAAGTTCAAATTCATATTTTTCATATTTTGTTCATATTCCTGCTCTCGCCCTCAGTGGTGTCTGGCCTTGTAGATAGTTTTCCTTCGAGCATCCACCTCTTAAACTCGCCAGTGCAATAGAGATGATTGCATTTTTATTTGTGAGTAACAGATGATTTAAATTTTTTCATTTTGAAAATTCAACAGCATGGTGTCTTTCCAGAAACACTTCAGCTGGAGCAGACCTCACTGCTAGCTGCTTTCTCTGGTAGAGGACTGGAGCTGAACCAGCGTGGTTCCCAGACTCCTTCAGACTGTTTCAAGAATTCATTTCAAGGATCTAACAAATGGCCCTGGATCACAGGTAGACTAGACACCGCTTTGTGGAAGCTAAAGGGGATCTGAATAAAGACATTGTGCCTCATTTTTATGTGGTGAAACATGATCCCAAAAGTACTGTTAAAAAAATCAAATGAACAAATCCCAGAGGCACTCCAGGGAGCCGTGGCGCCCAATGTCAGGAACCGCTGCTGGAAACAGTGATGTCTGTGGATTATCCACAAATTAAATCACATTTAACCCGGTTGTATTAGTGTGGAGGAGGAAATGTCACAGGAAGACATCTAATCTGTCTGAATTGCTATATGCTCTCACTATCACACACACTGCCACATACTATCACACTGAGAGGTGTGTGGTTGTATAATTTCGGTGAATTTACCCTTAAAGGCAGCGCAGAATGAGGATTTAAACACAAACATACTTGCATATGTAGTTGTGTGTGTTGGTGTGTGTGTGTGTACTATAGGCTTTGCTCCCTCGAGACAGAGTTCAGATGTAATTACCACAAGCTACATGCTACCACCACCCTGGTTAATGCACACCTATACGCTCAAACAACAGCTTTACATCACATAATGCACTTTAAAGGAGTCTCCAGTGATGAAGGCTGTGAAGTGTCCTCCAGGGTGTGGCTGGTCCAACGGTGGGAACGACCGGGCAGTTGGCAGAGGTGAGGTATAATCCTGGCACCAAGATGCGGTGCAGCTTCATGCGAATGGAAAGGTGGATAAAAAGGCAGAAAAAAGAGAGAGAGGAAGAAAAAAAAACCCTGATGGTGAACCTCTGTCATTGGGAAGCTGGGATATTGGCTTCCGACCACTAAACAGAGGCTGGGTGCGAGGCAAACAGAGAAGACAGCAGCAGACTGAGACAGTGTTCATTCTGGCTGTCGTCCTGCGGAGAAGTGTTAACAGACAAACATCAGCGCAGACACTGTTTATACGCAACTCCCTAACATAGAACTGGAATAATGAGCCCTCTCAACCTGATCGTTTTTAAATCATCAGCACGTAAAGGCCTTTTGGGACACACGCATGTGCGCACACACACACACGTTCAGGCCATCGGATTCAGAAAACACAGTTGCCTGCCTAGTCAGGGAAACCGAGCCGCACAGCCCTGGTCTGCATAAAACACAAATTGTTTCCATTTTAAAAACCGAGCTGTGTCTAGAACAATAGGCTACCATTGTGTGTTCCCACGGGATGAAGGAGAGCAGAGGGAGGTTTAATGAGAGAGCAGAGGTGTGACCCGGCGAGGACACAGAAAACACACACACACACACACACAGAAATCCCCCAAGTGTGCGAGAGGGCAGCTCGACCCACCACTGTGAAGAATTGCAACATAATGATGCAGTGAATGCAGCGCAAGCATATCATTTGGCCTCCAGCTCCAGAGAAAAGGATATTTTTGTACACACGAAAACACTTAAAAGTCCAAATAATGTTTACTTGTGGTTGCTGCTTTTTTTTTGTCTGTGTGTGTGTGTGTGTGTATGTGTGTGTGTTTTGTGCACCGCAAAACAACAGCCGTTCATCCCTGAGGATGTTACAGAGTCAGAGTCAGCCCTGTTTTGTCTCTCCTGTACCTGCTGTGTCAAAGCAGTGATAACAGGCTCATCTGTTCGTCATCAGGGGTGTTGTTGCTCCAGCGAGCAGCGTCCCTGTTGTCATGAAGTCAGTATTTGAAGTATGAGTCCCTCTGATCCTCTGATGCTATCGCCGTCTCCTTTCCAATCTTCTCTGATGATCATTTTCATGCAATCTTCTGTTGCCACGCCAAATTCCAATTCCTGATCTCTGGACGAGCCCATTTGTCCCTTGTTTTTTTATTTTATTTCTTTTATTTTCTGTTTGTTTGTCCATGACACCCTGGCAGTCACACACCCACCCACACATGGGGAGAAGACACTCACACGCTCGCCATGACAACGTATTTACTTCTTCGTCGAGACGCTCTTCTCATTTTGGCTGATTTACGGGGCCCCTGATTACTCTCTGTTTACTGGCACTCGTAAACGCAATGACAACCTGGCAGCGCTTAAACATCTGAAACACTGTTATTATTTCTCCATCTAGCGAGACGACACAAAGCGTAATGCTCAGTGCTGGATCTTGGTTATCTGCCCTGACCACAGCCACACCAGCGTGTCATCTGCCGGGCAGACATGGAAAAAAAGGCTACACAGAAAAAGAAATGCAGATGGGAGAGTCACTTTTTGGGCAGCGGCTCTGTATCTGTCTGGCTCTGTCACCCCGTCTATGTTCTATTTAATAGCAAAAGAGCTAATTATTCAACTTTTTTGTGATGAAAGTGTTGTCAGGGCAAATGGAGAAGGCATTAAATTCACGCCGTGTATGATGTCTTTGGCGAGCTGAGTGGAATTGACAGTTTAGTTCTTTGGAGCCTCAGACTTAGCGCTCACCACCCGTAGAGACAGAAAGAGAGAGAGAGGCAGAGAGAGGGATGGCTGGGAGGGGTGATATAAAAGTAGCGTTGGCAGAGCGCAAGGTAGTGGAGTGCCAAGGCATCTCTAACTTCATTTACAGACTCTTCTTGACATTATAAAAGACACAGATCGTTACAGAAATATAGAAAAGATAGATCTGGACGCCCAGAAGCTTGAGTGTCGCACCTCATGCTCACGACTCAGCTTGGGTTGGTGTCAAATCAGAGATAGCATCATTAGACGTCGCCGTAAGTGGTCTGAAGCGTTCGTCATCTCCTTCTTGGTTGGAACCAAAGAGGCTTTGGCTAAAAGTAGCCGCCCCACGCAGCCACATGCCTGTGACTTGACATCCGGCGAGCTTCATCAGGCGGGCTTTGCTGGAGTGCGGCTGCAGGATGGGTTTTCTCTCCAGCAGAGCCATGATTCACCTAACAGTAACAGTTCAGTCCTGACTCATCCTCAGAGGTTGACTGGCTGCCTGAGACATAATGACACGATGACGTGTCCTCACCCTGACGTGTCCTGTGGTTGCACAGGTCAGCGGTGAGCAGATTGTCGCCACTCTGGTTCTCATCAGGTGCTTAAGAGGAAATCAGCTTAGCTCATTTCCTCATTTCAACAATCGAGTTTGGATTTGTGCGTGTGTGCTTGTGTGCTTCCAGCTGTTTCTCCAGTGGTGGAATAATCTTTTCATTCCAGTCAAAGTAAACGCATTTCACCTCCTTCCCAGTGACATATAATTTTTTTATACCACTAAAGTCTTCCTTTATAAAATGTTTATTAGTTTAAACTAATGGATTTATTAATTATAAATACAGTTTACTCACACTTTCTCGATCAGTTATTGAAGCTATTTTTGAGAACATCTTTTGAGTTGCCAGCTGGTTCAAACAGACCCTTCGACTGGTGTTTATCCTCCTTATTAGCTGCCATTGGCTAGCATTTAAACTGACAGACTTGGTGGATTTTATCAATGACATTGTAACATGAATAACTGTTGATGACTTGCGAATGTTTTGTAATGACTTAAGTGAGAAACTCTTTATTAATGACTCTATTAATGTGAGTAATTGCGGCGTATTACTCATTATTAATGAGCTGTTAACATTTATAATGGTAAACTTGATGGTGTGTTAGAAATAATAACATCACAATTAATGACTCAGCAGCAAAACAGATTTTTCACTACCTGGCGAACCCAGAAGTTGTAACCCTAACCCTAACCCTAATGGATTATAGCTGATCTATAAGTAAATAATAATAGTAGTAATGATAATTACAATAATAAACTTTATTTGAATCACAGTTTATATGAGAACTTTATTAATTTCTGAAAATTTGACCGAATAATCTTAAGTTAAGGTCCACTTACTGTTTTTTTCTGCAGTTGTTTTACCACATGTCATTTTCTTCTTCAACAAATGAAGCCGGCTCAATCTTTTAAGCTAAGCTAAGATAATCAACCCCCAGCATGCTGCATAGTTAATGCAGAGACACGACAGTGTTGTGGCAACGTCTAACCCTCAGAATGAACGCAAATAAACTCATTTCCCTAAAATGTTAAACTGTTCCTTTAAAATCCGTCCTTCCTCTTACCTGTTCTGTTTTTTTAAACGCTTCATTCTGCTGTTTTTGGGACACTGTAAACACACTGAGGTCTTACATTTGGCAGCATGTGATTTTCGGTGACGTTAGAATTGACACTTACTCTAAGTCACTTTGGCGAAGACCACCGACTGAAAGCCTGAAACATAAATGTCATATAAAATGTGTGTTTGTGTTTATTTGTCTGCCTAATTCAGCACAGCCCTTGGTTTGGGCAACAGAGCCGGCCTTGTTTATTGTTGTATGTTGCTAACAACAGCACCAGATGGTAATGATGATAGCCGACCGCTCTCCTCCGCAGTCATCTTAACAGGTGTAACCTCATTCCCTCTCTAATTTGTCAGCCCCCGCTTGTTTTCCCTCATTTTCACCAAGTTTTTCACCAAGCTTTGTTCAAGCGACTCAAGGATTTTTTTTTTACCCTCTTTTTGCTCTCCCTCCATTACCCCGCGGTGATGTTAAGTGAGCTAGTATTTTTGGACTTCCAGCATGCCGCCAGAAACCATCAGACTTCTTAGCTTTCCCCTTTGGCGGTCCGTGAAACCCCACTGTCAGTGAAGCCCAAAGGCAACAGCAAAGTGGACTGAGTGTTCAGTAGCAAAGTAGTAAAGCAAAAAAGTAGAAAAAACAAGGAAAAAAGAATAAGAAAATAATAAAAGGTCCTGGGTGATTTATTGGCGATTTATTGAGTCTTTGGCACGGCTCTTGTTTTAAAAAATCTTAGTTTTAGATGTTTTAGGCACAGGGTGTTGGAAATAAAGTTTTTGCATGCAGTGGTGCGTTTCTAGATTCTGGGGTCCTGGGCTCAAAAGGGAGGGGACTGGTGCCTAGTCCAAGGAGGGGGTCCTGGGGGTCAGGGTGGCGCTCTTCAGCTTTGAATCCACCCCTTCTCCACCTGCTAGAGACCACAGAGAACACTGTTTTGCATGTTCTGAACGGAGCATCTGGACAGTGGCTGCCTCACACACACTGGAAACACTTCAAGCTGTGGATGGAAAGACTCACACACTGCACTGCACAGCCCACCATGACTTCACAACACACAAAGAGACACTTTCTTCTGCATGTTGTTTGTCTTTGATGTTGTCTTTGCTATTGACCTTCTTGCTGCTGTCACCAAGCAATCTATACACCGAGCACCGCAGCAGTAAACACTGAGCTAATGTATTTTGGGGGGAACATAAACAACACATGAAAACAGTGTAATTGGGCTGTAATTACAGAGTTGTGATTATAGAGAATGGTGCATATTTTTTAATCAGGAGCAGTCCGCTTCTGGGCACTGGCAACAATCAAAGGAGTAGCTGCAGATAGAGTGCAGAGGATGCCTTCACAAGTTTCCAAAAAAAAAAAAAAAAAAAAAAAGAATAAGAAAGAGATGAAGAGATGGATAATATCAAGGGCTTTCAAAAACAGCTTTTGAAAATGTGGAGGAAGACATAGCACAGAGTCACCCTTTATTAAAACACAGACGGGAAACATTGCATTTGTTTTGGCTGGGCTGCATGAGAATGGTCAGTCTCGAGTACCTGGATTATGGGGTACGACAGCGGCGAGGGGGGGGACGAGCGGAGGGCGGAGGATGAGGAATATCAATAAAGGGAAAGGGACTCGCTGATGAAGCAAGATAAAGGCCCAGGGAAAGATAGCGCAGCAGGGAGTTGTGGCCAGACGAGAATGTGAGGACTTTGTTGGAACGCTTTGACGCACTAAAACCTGAAATCTCATTCTGTGGTTTGTACTTCTGGGTTATCATGTCCTCATCTCCCTCTCACACGTGCACACACATTCTGCTCTGTCGAAGAATCATCAGCAGAGGAGAGCTGTGGAGAGTGGAGTCTGTCCCTCTCTGCGGAATACACCTATTACAGAACCAACAGGAAAACTACAGGAAATTTCATAATCAGGCCCATATTAGCCCGAGGCCTTGCAAACCCGGGACTGTCAGCATGGGTCACGCTACATGGGAACATTTTTGGAAAACAAGGGAGGAACACAGAAAGGCGTTGGGAGTAATTAGGCACTTAAGGCAGCTTTCGAAAGCCTGAACACTGGATCCAGATCTTTGGAAAGTCTGTGGAGGGCTTTTGCGAGGTTAGAGGTGACAAAGCAGAACGGTAAAATCTTTGTGTGTGCTTTCTCCGACGCCGGAGGAGTTTGGCTCTCCGTCTCTGTGGCCGTGTGTGACGATGCTAAACCCCGAACACAGTGTCCCCGCTCAACCTTTTCCAGTCCCTTCTAACAATCATGGGAATGAAATTCCAGCGAAAATGAAGGGTGCAGATTTTCATTAGTAGGAGGGAACGCTCAGGAACGCCCATCGACTGCTATGTTGCGGCGACGGTGGCGCAAGGAAGGGTCTCGTTAAAACGGCAGCTCAGGTTTAGCCATTTGCTTTACTGGGAAATGTGGTGAGGGGGGTGCAGGAGACTGGTTGTCCCTGGGTGATGTGTTTGTGGTGGGACACGTGGAGAAAAAGGCAATAGAAGAGAGCGTGAAGTCATTGTTGAGCAAAGGGCCGAGGTAAAACGAACTGATTGGTACCTTTAGACTGAATGGAAGAGAATTTTCCGTCTTGTGAACTGTCTTAAGAAGGCCGGTCATCCATACCTGGTCACGACTGAACTTCCTATAAGCTCACAGGGCTTTGGCTGCTTGTTGAGTTGACTTAAAGAAAGCGCCTGGAGGCTGCACAGCTAGGAGATCCAGATGCTCTGCTCTTTTAATGCCTCGTGAAACGCCAAGCCTGTGTCATCATATTCACTGCTGGGCAAAAACGTACCTAAAGCTGGACCCAAGACAGAAGACATGTTCAACGCAACCATACACACACACAACGTGCACATGGTCTTTCTCTCCGAGTGAACAGCATGCCGAAGTAAACACGCTGGTTGCCCTGAAGAGAAGTTTGGTTTCATTGTTTAATGACTCTGCTATTCCCCACTAATGTTTTACATATGAGACAGAGATTGCTCCCATTTGAAGAGGAAAAAAAAAGAAGAGAGCAGACATCCATCTTTCTCTCACTGACTCACTTGCTGCCTTTTCATTCCCACTCAAATCTTTTACGCTCAGTCATTTTCAATCTGATTTCCTCAGACAACTCAATTACGTTGGCCGGGGCCCATTTGTTTTCGAACAAAATATTAGAGAATGGAGTTTATGAGTCATAAGAAACATCTTTCAACTCCATGCCATTAGTCACCTTGTTTCTTGACGGCTTCTTGCAAAACGTCCTTTTTTTTTTGTCCAGCGTCAGAGTAAAGAGAGAAAACAGAGCAACACATGTTTGCAGTGGACAGGGCGTACACATACAGACCTCGCACAAGACCTTGCGCACACGCACACCTCCTGAGCCTGCACGTTAGGCTAGATTTCAGTAAATCCTCACTGACCCCAGAGAACGCTGCAAAATTAACCTTTTTTTCCCCTCTTGCACTTTCAGAAACCACAGACCACGGATCAAGTAAATGTGACAAGTGAGTGGACTGTCTTTTACCTCGCAGCCCAGACCAGATCCTCTATTTTCATTCATCACGAGCTGAACTTGACCTCTAACTCCCCGGCTCTCTGTTTTGTTCTTTCTCGTGCATGTTTTTCGCGTGGTTGCGATCATCAGCGGCAGCGGTGGCGTCGGCGCCGCGCAGAAGGAGAAGGTGAAGGGCAAAGACGAGACGTACTGGAGGGAGATCAACGCCGCCATGGCCTTGACCAACTTGGCGCAGGGGAAGGACAGCGCCTCCGGGACCACCAGCTGCATCATCCAGAAGTCCTCCCATATAGCAGAGATCAAGACTGTAAAAGTGCCGCTGATGCAGAAGTATTAGCCCTGACGTCATCCTCCCATCTCTCTATGCAAACCAGCAAACATTCCTGTTTCAGCGAACTCGCCGGAGCCCACACTCCCCCTTGAGAGGATGAAAAGAGAACTGTTGTTTAAGGTGAGGGATTGAGGCGAGGAGGTGTTGAACAAAAAGAGAACTCTCATTCTTTTTGGTCATCATTGGTGTCTAAAAAAAATTAAAAACAGGCCCTCAATTTTTTGTGCTGGGTTGATGTGCGACAGACAAGTGTTGATGATTGTTTCACAGCAGTATTTCCTAAAGCAAAACACTTTTGTAATGTTAACTTATTTTTGATGAGTCTGATTTTTTTATTTCTTCTTTTTTTATGCCACGAAATTTGTATTTTTGCCAAAGTGCCTTTGTTATTTAGACGAATAACTCACTGACTGTGGTCCATGCAAAGTACAGATACTGAGGTGCCTCTGCGGAAGAATATTTGACTAAGTTTAGAGTCGCAGTCATGATTCAGGATTTATTTTATGAATGAAAAACTCCCAGCAACAGCTTGTGCCTTAAGGACTGAATGAGCTCACCATTGATGAACTCAAATAGCACACACACAAACATAAAAAACACCTGACAGAAATTCCCTGAAGAAGTTGTTCTCGTTTTGACTGGACCCTTCATTTTGACTGTAAACTGAGCGCTGTTTTGTCTCAGTCGGCCTCGCGGTGCTGGCAGGCCAACAATAACTGTTGCATACGTAGATAAGTTGCCCGAACGTGAGCGGCAGATCGATAAGCAGCCAACGCTCTCCGCCTCGTCCACTTCTCGGCCTTGGATTTCATTAACCAGCGAAGGACTCCCGTCTTATCTGGGCTTTTAGTTGCTGCAACGTGCACGAGCGCTCAGCTGGACCCAAGTGAAGTCACGTTCACCCACACAGACGTAGGTAGATCTGCAGGCTTGCTTTAAGGTTCAGCGCAGTATCTGTTCCGCCAGAATGCCGTGACCTAAAAGGGATGTTTTCGCTTCGCATTATCAGTGTTACATGCGGACACAGTGTTGCCTTCTCACGTTCGTGTTCAGAACGAGATAATCCGGAGCGAACGAGAAAGAAAAGCCACCACCAGCTCCCCCAGCCGTTTGATCCTCGGCCCTCTCAGCTGTTCAGCATTACATTCAAATTGCTGTTTACAAGAAGCCAGAGGACAGGCTTAAAAGTTTAACTTCCCCCCCTTGTTTCTTTTTTTTGTTTGTTTGTCTTCAAAAATACATTCCAGTATTATCTATTTGTTGGCCAAGCAAGTGTTGAACGTTTCTGTTATTGTCAGTCTGTATATGTGTGCTTGTTTTGTTTTTGATCTTGGTTTCACCTAACCGTACTGCATTAAGAGCTTCTTTTGTCATCCAACGGAAAGAGTCCGCTTTACAGAGAGTACTCATGTACGGCGCATATGTTAGAAACGTTTGCGGTGAACGATGCCAAGTTCACAAACCAGGGGAAATCAAGTTGGACTTATGGGAGAAACTGAAGTTGGCTCTCTGTGCTGACTTTTTAATTTTATGTATATCTTCAAGGTACTGTTTATGTGTGTCAAAATGTACACTCCTTCCTTAAATGTGCAGTTTTTATTTTTTTTGGACAACCCAGACTTGTGCTTATGGTCAAGGACATTGAGTGGGAGTGAAACTGCGCAAAGTGACTTTTTGACCTTGTTTATGTGTCTTGAATGTGCAAACTGTGCAAACAAAAGAAGAAGCTGCACTTACAGTTCTTGGTTTTCAATCAGAAAACACACAGCCTCCGCTGAGAACGTATGGATGGATGTGTTTTTACACAGAGGTGACGGGAAGGAAAAGAAATGAAGGACAACCCTATATTATTCCTGTTAGCGTGCCTATGGAAGTATAATGAAATCAATCGCACTAGCCAATCCCCAGGCACTATTTGCTTATGCAGAGGGGGTTATGCGCTCCCACATGTGTTTTTTATACACCTGATCCAGGCAGGGTAGCTGCGGGGTAGTGCCGGGCCGGCTCCTTGTGTTTTTAATCGCACCTCTGAACCTCTGGACCGCTCGCGACATTCACACCTCACACGATACCCGCTCACTGGGAGGAGAAAGAGCGTGGGGAGGAGGCTTCAGAGACAACAGAGCCGCCTTTGTTGTTCCTGCACGCAGTCACTCGCCAACAGCGACTCTGCGAGTGCTAACAAAGGGGTTTCTACGGCCAAGACTTTGGTACTGTACATGCCTTTCTCCAGCACAAGCCCTGCTATCACAACCATGCTGACAAATGGAAAGCAACGGTATGTTTAAAAGCCTATAAATTATTACGGACTTTGTAAAAACAAAGAAAAGTGGTGACCATAGTTTGTTTTTTTATTGTTAAGTTATATAAATTGAGATTTTTTTGTTTGTTTGTTTTGATAGAGACTGGATTTTCAATCCAATGACCAAATGCATATCTCCTTGTTGCTCTCATGTAAAATTTCTTTTATAAAAACAGTTGTTCCTTGGTCAAAGCAATGAATAAACCTCTGAATGAAATGAAACGCATCCTGTGTTTTATTCATTTGTTTATGTACACTTCCTCAAGCTCTTGCTGTTTCTCGTGTTTATTTATTTTTCATAAACAGTTTATTTTGGCCACATGGGGGCAACGGAAGACACTGTAAACACACCAGTGACATATTATTGCTGCATTAATGGCTAACGTGTTAGCAGAAAAATGCATTTTTATACTTTCCCTAGATACGGAGCAGCATTAGCATTTATTTGGAGTCGTATTTCAGTTTACCTGATGAATGTAAGTACAACATTCACTCCTTTTAGCTCTTTAGCTGCTAAATGCTTCACTACTGTCACTCGCTGGCCGCTGAACTTGTGCACCTTTCGTTTGGTGCTGGGCAGGTAGGTTGGGGTAGCTACAGTCGGTTTATCGGAGCTCACTGAAAACAGCTGTTCATCGTAACTGGAGAGAAGGCTGATGAAAGTGAGGAGGCTAAACCAAAACAGTGTATTCTGTATACGTGTACGAAACAGTATATTTGTCATACGGCAAAAACATTTGCTAACAGACCAAAAAAGCTCATAGCTCCACACTATATTTAGCTATTTGATTCATTGTTAAAGAAAGCAATCAATTAGTGCAACTTTAAAGACTTTTGAAGCTTTAAAGACTATGGATGTTTCACTTAATCATGAATCTTGTCTAAATAGCCTCAGACCACATGCAGGGTGTGAGTGTGCTTGAAAGGAGAGCAGAAGCATAAATTACATATACAAATTCTGTCCTCTTTCGGCGATTTCAGTTTGTCTTTGTTGATGCCACCGGGTCGTCATTCTTACCGCCGCTCGACACTGATCGCAATATAGGACATGTTTGTTTATGACATACAAGGCGGGGTGGCTTTTAAGAGCTAAACAAACTAATCATGACCGACCATTGGAGGAGCTGAATGTATACAGGAGGGAGCTGCGTCAACCACACACCACACATTAGTGGTTTGGGCCCCAGCGTTTGCTGTCCCCTGTGTATTTTTGCTACCTTTAGAAGGATGTTTTGGCGTTTCAAAATCTGTCTGTTAGGAGTTTAAGAGGGCAGCAGCAGCGAGAGATAAGTGGCTTTATATAAAGATTTTATAATCAGCTGTCATGATGTGGATACTTTGGGAAGCCTGTACATATAATTTGAACACTTGTGGTATTGTGGATCTTGTATGATAGCGTCAATAGACTACCGAGCCTTTGTGCAATGGAGGCCAGGGGAAGACTGAATTTATGTCTCATACTTCCTAGGTGTGTCCTCTTCCTCGGGGCTCAGTCTCCCTTCTCTTTCCTGAATATTAATGGCTCTACCATGCCACCGCTCATCCCAAACCCGAGCTCTGCCACAGAGCCGGGGCCAGCAGCCCTCTTATGTCAGGCAAGGCAGAACGAGAAAGATGCTGAAGGAGAAAACTAGACTGCAAGAAGTGATTTGAGAGACAGGAATAGAGATGTTGACAGCAGCTGTCCCCGAGCTGGTAGCAGCCACAAACTGTAAATGCCCAGAGTTGGACGGCCCTTCGTCCTGCGGTTCCATTGTCAGTCAGAGCCAATCAGGACGCTGCTTGTGGAGCGGCCAGACATCCAACAAGATGCCCCGCTGGTTTTTCTTTGAATCAGCTGCCTCTGGACGTCAGTGAGGCCCTGTGAGATGGCTCACCCTGACACTTCCTGAAATAGTCCTATCAGGTTAGCTGACCTCCCATCCCTCGCTGCACTGAGCCGGCCAAACCCCGCCTTCTCTGAGCCACATTTTCCATTGAAAAGCTAAGTGATATTCCATGCTGCCTATAGCGTCTCCCTTCATTTTTTTCACCCATGCCTCCTCTTTGTGCTGCTGACAGATTTGAAAGGAGTCGTGGAGCTGCACGGTTATCTCGGCGAAGGAGACGGACAAGTGGAGATTCTCGCTTGGCGAGGCCCTTGGCTTGACAGACTCCAGACTTCACCTTGGCCATTTAGTCTGCCAGAAACTCAACTTCGCCGACAGTGGGCAAAGCCACACGGAATGAAATCCAAGAACGCAGACGTTCTGAAAATCATTTCCCATTTGATGAGGAAATATGACTCCCGTGGCATGCTGAAGTAATTAGTTACCTTGCTGTGAAGGATGCTCCATGGAGCACTAAGTTCATTAGAGCCAGGACTTTGTCTTTTGCTAACTCCTGCACTTGGACGCAAATATGAGAAAAATTGCTGGGCCTAATTGTTAGATTCCTGAAAGAATTGACTGATTAAAAACTTGGTCCGGCCTTGCAATCATTTTGGTACCGGGGCTGTTTTGGATCAGCTGTAACTTCATGGATGTTGGAGGAGGTGATGCATGCGGGCCACTGCTCAGATCATGGACACTGTGTGAACCAGAGCTAATCACACGGGAGACAAAGGGCCAGAGAAGTATTATTACTTTGCAGACAAATTACACCCCTCAAATTAGCATATTTTCCCAAAGGGCACGTCTGTAGATGAGTGCGGTTTGAGTTTGCATGATACAGGGAACTTCCACTGGATGATACTAGGAAACATTAGCTAACGCTGAAGAGGAATTACATTGTGCAGCGCTTACATAGATTACTGACTAAATGAATTGCTATAATGAAGGAGGTATGCACTGGGAACAATGTGTCATTTCAGTATCGGCCCTGATTTCTGGATTTCCTGCAATTATTTAGTATTCTTTGAAATACTTGCTCATATGTTCAGAATGAAGAAAACCGTTTGATCTGTTCTCATATGAGTAAGAATTAGATCCCTACTCCTTTCTTCTAGATTGTAATTTTTGTGTCAGACGAGACATTTTTGTTGTCTTATATTCTGTTCCTTGATGTATCATTTCCTCAAATCATTCCTTTTAAAGTGAGCAATGCATTCCGTGTTTGCCTTCTTGATTCCATCATCGTATTGAAACCACATTTTTCAGCTCTTCTTCTTCATCCAGCCCTGTTGCGAGGTGGTTTCTGAGTCTCCTCCGTGTTGAGCTGACCTAAGGCAGTTGAAAAATATTTCCTGTCTTCATTTCTCATAATAAACTTCAGAAACCACCAGAAACAAGAGGGAGAGAGCTGTGCTTACACGGAACCGCAAGTAAACGCTGTGTTTGGCCAAATGAGGACATGCCGGTTGTTATTCCAGGTGGACATCCAGGGTCTGGGTCTGAAACAGGGGAAAAATGTGACACATGCCAGTTTTAAACAAAAAGGGTCAATTGCGCTTGTAAGAACAGACTGTGAAGGCATGCAGATTGTTCTGACCTGAGAACACTGGGAAATGGATAAACGTAGACGGTTTAGAAACACTCTGCTCAGTTGCCAGAGTAAGCAGCTCTCACAGAAAAAGAGACACACTTTTCATGGAATGGAAGAGGAATGGGTCCTTGGGGGTGAGGGAATGCAGGAAATCGCTGCTTTGATACCTGGTGTCAAGTTTTCTCTCAAATGATTTCATCGACCGTGGTTTCTCATCCGTGTGCCATGCCGTGTTGCAGATGAGGCAACGCTTACACAAACTCCAACCAGGCAAAACATTTCTTCCCCTTCGCCCTGAAGTGGCGTCATTCCAGTCAAGTGTCACCACGGAGCCCACGGAACACAACAGGTCTCATGTTCACAGCTGTTCTTCAGGGGTTAGTCTGATCCTTTTTCCATTTGCCTCCAACATCCACACAGGGCCACCATGTAGCCACATGCAGTGGATCTCCCTGTTTGTTTATTGGAGGATAATGCCTGTAAATTTCCTCCCTGGATCCCATGTCTCAGTCCATCCAAGGGTCACTCGCACACATGCTGGATGAGCAGGCGGTTTAGCTGCCTGCACCTCAGCTGTTTCCTAACAGCATAAATCCTGATAATTGGCCGTTCTCTTAGGCTCCTGAGACAGGCCGACAAAACAGCTGCTGCAAACAATGAGACCCCTTCCAGAGGTGCTGGTGTCCAAGCCGGCGCACTGCTGCCAACATGGGATCAAGATGAAGCAGAAGAACCTGTGGAAACCACAGTGACTCGCACGCTGTGGGGCGTGAGCTGGTACTTTCACTTCTGTTCATGCGAACAAAAGTTAGGATGACATATCTATTTTCATATACACATGAAATCCCCTGATGATGTGCTCGAAATTACCCTGAGGAAGTTTTGAACTCTCCTTTATTCCAGTCAGACATAAACTCATTCACAGTCATTGTTTGGAAATCACAAAACACATTACTGGCTTCAAGGGATACAACCCCACCAAAGTGTAATGCATCTCATTTTAGGTCCAAAGGCAGGCCAAGGAAAGTCAGTGCCTCAGATCTGAAATGCTACCTCAGATCTGGCCGTGCTCGGCCGTACTTGGCTCCTTTTCACCCCAAATTTTTCTTCACATTTGCCAATAACCACGTAGTAAACAATTTTCTTTTAGGCTCCATCCCACCACAGTTTGAAATTAGCCACACCCTGACATGCTGCTGTTGGTTTAAGCCAGGCACAAGGTTTCATGCAAAATCTGAAGAGTCACAAGATGATTAAAGGGCTGAAATGAATGAAAATCGTATATTTCTGCATGAAAGTACATTTTTAATTAAATCATTGCAACTCATGGTGCGCATTTTTCCACAACATCACAAGTGTAAAACTTAGAACTTAGGACAGGTGAAATGGGTAAGATGGTTATTTTGCTGACAAAGCAAAAACAGAAATTAAGACGGTTCAAAAGAGGACCTTGATGTAAGAATATTCAGTCAAAATGATGTTTATTTGGGATGTTCTAGTGGACAAGTGGTTGATTGCATGTCATCCTGCTCTCACTCCTTTCTCATATTTTCTGACTACATACTGTCATCATCAACAAAAGCAAAAAACTATGTTTTGTTTCTGACTTTTTTTTTTTTTTTTACATGTGAAGTACTAAATTTAGAAAGCTACAAAAAGCTTGGCAGCAGCTGGTTAAGGCCTTAGTATAGCAGAAGGCATATTGGGATGCTGAGGATCTACTGTTCTCGACGACTTGTGTGCAGACAAAGGTCGTGGTCATGAAGCTTTGAATATTTCCACACAAAAAAGGTATTATTTTCGCATCGGAGGAAACCTCTCATTGCAGTCTTATTTCAGCTCCTGTGAATGAACTTTGGGTGTTGCCAGTCGCCGAGGCAGCATAATTCAAAAATACCACTCATGGCAGCACCATATGCCATGATTGCTGTTTTCGCATTCTGTGGTGTCACCAGCAGAGCCACTTTGCCCTCCAGAGGTCATCCTCCAAAGCTGATAGCACTGCCCGTTCCGTGCGAGGTTTGCCCTCAGCCAGGCACTGAAATGTTGCTTTTAGCCTGATGGATCGGGCTGTCAAGGGAAGCGGAGTCTTGCGAGGTTTGCAATTTGCACGGACAGTGAGGTGGCTGTATCATCCCTCCACGTTCACAGGGCCAGATAAAAAGACATACTTGGGCTTTTACATGAGAAAGTAGCACCTCAACATCTCTGTGATGCATTCAGAAATGGTGCAAGCAACAAGCAATAATTGCCTCATAACATTTAATTGCAGATTTGAGAATGGAATTTCATTCTAGACCCTGTGATCAGTGTGTGGGACAAAATATTCTCAACTCAACAGGTCCACCTATTAGCTTTATGTTTGCAGCTTTCAACTGCATCTCAGGTGTTACAATTACGTACATGCTTGTAGGCACATATAGGAACACTCTTAAGTGGTGTAAACACAGGCTTTATAACACAGTATTAAATGTTGATAATAATTACCATTATAGTCTAATTTTTTTAAGTGTAAAAAAAATCTTGCTCCTTACTTAAAGGGACAATGAGGAGGCTTTTTCACTAGAAGTGAAGTGCTGGTGTATCTGCAGAGACCCTCTCAGCTCTCAACCAGTTTTTGCTTATTTTGCTGAGTTCAGCACATTTCTGGGTGTCAAACTTTGGGCAATGGGTGTGTAGCCCCCCGCCAATAACAGTCTGACTTTGAATTTTGTCTTTACAAACTGCAGCCGACCAATCCTACCCATTTTGCCTGGAAATCTTATGACCTCGTTATTTTTGGCCAGTTTGGAGCAGTGCAACAAACTATAAACACAACATCAGTGCTTGAATATAATCATATCAGTAGAAATGGCTAGCCAATGGCTGCCTATGTAACCACCCAGCAGACATAGGGCAACGTTTGGTGCTGGTCAGGTAGCATAAAGTGGCTTTATTAGAGCTTTTTCACAGAAAACGGCTGTCTGCTGCATGGTGAGAGCAGTGAGACTGAAATAAAATTTTCAAATTGTGACCCAGAAAACCAAAACACTGAGCTAAAAGAAGCTAAACTGCTCTGTAGAGCTGAGGGAAACTGCAGAGTTGGGCAATAAACCTCTGTGGGCTCATAAAACGACCCCTTTCACATTGTATGCAGTTATTTTTCCCATTCTTAATATAGAATATAGATAAGTGATAAGTACGTTAACTGATAATTCAATCTTCTGGTTTATGTCAGTTCTGTTTTGTTGTTCTTATGCCTCCAACTATTGTGCCTGTTTTAAATTACTTTGTCCTTAATTGTCTGAATCTTGAAACAACATATGACTTTTGTTCAAAACTTCTGTTTCAATAAATCGTACTGACCGATAAATGCTTACGCTGGGGGTTAAAGCAGGCAGTTGCATTTCTGGGGGGCTCTGATCAATCTGCTTTCACGCAGTATTTTGGAGCCAATGCCCACATCAGGACGCCGTTGGAAGTCTTATGAGGGCAGGGAGTGTTTCCACCAGCCGTCATGAGTTGTAGCAGCAGCAGCGCTACAGAGTGAAACAGAAGCCACAACCACTCAAAACATAATGACAGCCGGGGGATCACAAATAAGACATAGAGGAGAGCGGGGCCTGGTGTCTCTGTGTAATATTTCATCACAGAAAAGCTAAATAAATTCCTCACTACAGTCAAGTGAAACCACGTCAATGCAGCAGATGTAAGAAATGGCAGCTGCCGGAGGAATGCGGTTTGGCAGCGAGCGAGGCCTGGAGAGAGACTGCAAGGTCCTCTCACGTTAACACTGTGTGTTTGGGAACATAAAGATACATTGTTGACGGACTGGGCGGGATTCAATCACACGCCTGCCCGTGCCGTGTGCGTATACGTACGTATGTGTGAGAGGGACAGGGTGGCGGGTCCAGTCTCCTTCATCGCCATATGGAAAAAAATCCCACACAAAGCGGGCCTCCATGTGTCCAGACCCAGTGAAACTCCCAGGACGTGTTTTAAAAGGATGGCACTGCAGAACGGAGTGGTATTTAAATGGCGGTGAACACAAACGCGCGCACACATTTGAGCATTTTATAAGAGCATATTGTGATATTTAAACATGCAGGGAGGTGGAGGGAGACAGAGTGAGAGGCTGTCGACCTGGCAGGCAGCATGGCATCAGTGTGGCAGCCAGCTTTGAAGGCCAGCAAATAAATAGGCCTCACATTGCTTAAGCATACGGCCGGAGCCAAAACTGTAATGTTACCATAAATTTGGAATCGAAGGGGCACACTCGGCCAATGCAGGAGCCCATTCCTCCAGATGTTAGTTATGGAACTCTTTTTTTTTTCCCTCCCCCCATCAGAAAAATATATACACATGTTACGCGTAAAATCGTGGACTGGAGCTGTCTGGATTCACAATCCCGTCATGGGTGATTCGCCGTTTGATGAAGTCGGGTTATGACTTTCCTCGCTGCAGCTATTCTGCTGTGGCGAACTGACATTTATCAGACATCTAATCCTCAGCAGAGTGTGCGGGTACAGGGCTGCTGGGTGAAGATCCGGAGGGCTGGTTTGACTACCTACTGAAACAAGCACTTCATCTTTCTTCACACACAGCCCATTAATGTTGGGAGGGGTGATTATTTGTCTGAAATTACGCCTCGACTGGAGTACAACACTTAAGAAATATTATCTGACTTTGTCTCATCTGTATTTATGCTGCCTCCATGTGACCAATTAATCTTCATTCACTGGCTGTAATTTGAAAAATTACCAAATTTCAAGCACTTAACGAGGGAACTATTAGTCACATTTTCAAGCCATCTGCAGTCAGAATAGTGTTGTGTTTTCACGGTGCGTAAACCATAATGGAAAGCAACTGCGATTGATCATCAGTTGAGTCAGATGTTAGAGCTTAATACTGGTGGTGTGTTTACTGTCAAACATTTTTTGGGACGTTTCTGGTTTGGTATTAAATATGCAAGGTGGAGTTAGAGTATAGAATAAAACGTTTGCAGTTTGGGATGCATGTTTGATAGTGGAGACACCAGACCCTGCCTCTCTGCAGACACTAACATTAGATGAAGTCAAGTGATGGCAAGGTAAGACATTTTTATTTGTATAGCATAGTATAGTAACTAAATACATTTACTCAGGTACTAAGTACAATTTTACTGTACTGATTATTTATGCAACTTTATTCTGCTCTACATTTGCAAGGGAAAAAATGTAATCTTTTACTTGACCACATTTATCTGACAGCTGTGGTGACCAGTAACTTTATGAATTAGGAATTCAATCACTGAACATAAGATCAATTTCCAAAATACAATGCATTGTTATAGATGATACTAATCAACAGTATATTAAGTAGGTCAAATTACCTCCATTTGGACAAGTGACAAGATAAAATCTAGCAGCTCGTACTGTACGTTAATGCACATGTAACAGTAATGACATGATATACGACAAAATTATTTTTCCACTCTTGCATATGGATATTTTTGGCACACTTTGCTGATAATGCGTATGTGCTTTTACTCATGTAAATGTTGAATTGAGTATTTTTACATTGTTACTGTGTTGCTACTTTAACTTAAGCATGTTGTTCATATAGGCTGTTCTCTATTAGTAGCCGACTCAAAAAGACTGCTTAAAGGGGGACTATTTTCCTATTTTTCTGACATATTGGTATTACTTGTGCATGTCTGTGAGGAACGCTGGTGACATTTTTTCCACTAAAAATTGTTGAGTCTCAACAAACCTGACTGTGTTTCCAAGACAAATCAATGTCTCTCGACAACAATATCTGGACTTGAAAAGTTTGTTATTTTTTTCTGTTGTAGCAGCGAGGGCCAGTCCAATTGCTCAAACGATGCAATTTCATCAATGACAAAAACTTGGTGAGGAGTACCACATTCATGCACCAATAGCACAAGCATCTCCAACTGCAAGATCTACCCAAAGTCCTTAATGAGCCCTCTTTAATGCTGCCTGGAACTTAACATTAAACCAACATAAAATCTAAAATAAATGGACAGCGGAGGAAACGAATGGGCTAATTTTATGTGTTTTGTTATAACGATTTGATTGGATTAAGTTTTCACTGGATTGGGAGCCAGACAGAAGAAACTAATATCATGACAAGGACTTCAGCTTGTTAAGATTTGCTTTTTTACTGCATGTTTGGAGGGAAAATTTCTTCAAAAATATTACCAGTTCCCCCAAAACCCTGGATACATGTGATACTTATAGATGGGTGCGAGCACTGGCCAAACCAGACACCTCAATTCCAAAACCAAGCCCAGTTTCTAGAGTGGACCTCTGCAGGGTTTCCTCCTGCTGGAGACACAGCAGCCTCATCTTCAGCCGTGCTTCATCTGCCGCGGAGGAGACCTCAGCGATGTGTACAGTAGCGCCTTACAGCCCGCTGCGTGACTTTAGCACCGTCTGGCAAAGACCGCACAAGACCTCCCGAGGCCTTTGGAAAATATGGTCCTTTCACTGCCTACAGAGCACACACTGTGCAATTCTTCCTCTAAGTTTAATCATTTCGCTTCATACCATTTTTGGGTGCAGATTGCTGCGGGACCACCTCACGAGGACATATATGGTCACATACAGTATCCTTTTCATTCAGAGTCGCCTGGTTGTGACCAATGCAGGCTTCATTTCAGGGCTGCTGGAAGGAGGGAGAGGAGGCCATTCTGTGAATCAGCATTACTAACAAGGCGCGTGCAGAGATGGCAAGTTGTATTCACACAACAGCAGAAAGTGTCCAAAGTCTGATTCGTCTCTCACATGTGACACAGAGCAAACTGCTGTATAAGTCCAAAAACTGCACAGAGCTGCGTGTAGTTCCAGCAGTAGCAGATCAGATCTCGAAGCATCCAGCTAACACTATGTGCAACTTAAAACTTGTCAGTGTTGCCATGACACAGAGTAAATATTACACCATTCACCTGAGACAACTGTCGTAATTTTTGCACCCGCTGCAGCTTGGCTCAGTCTGAGTTAGCATGGAGACCAGTGAGATATAGCAACTGAAAGGAAGCCTAATGGCCCATTTGGTTTGTATTTAGGGAGACAAATCAGTTCAGTCAAAACTTGTGTACTGAAACAAAAATGTGCCTGAAACAAGAGGGAGTACATTGAGCACAGGAACAAAAATACACATGTTTTCTCCTGCTTTTACTGCTCTGTGTGAGTGTGGCTTTCTGACCCATTTCCCATTGATGCACTTATTTGCTTTTCTTGAGAAGATTGATAACACTCATTAAATATAAGGATACAGCCAACAGCTGGTTAGCTTAGCTTAGCATAAAGATTGAAATGAAGAAACTGCGAGCCTGGCACACACAGTCCACTGTAAAACCACAGGTTGTTTTGTTTGGTGTTTGTTACCAGGATAGCTGTTTTCCCCATTATCCAGTTTTTATGCTAAGATGACCGGCTGCTGACTGTATCATATTTATACTATAGACATCTTCATCTAACGCTTGACAAGAAAACAAATCAATGTGTAAGATAGATAAGATAAGATAATGCCTTCCCCTCAGGGGAAATGTAGGTTCAATCTGTCCCTTTAAGAGCAGACCTGTGTTAATATACAACCACAAATTCCAAAAGAAATGGGACAGAATGTGATCATTTTCTGATCCTTTTTGACATATACTCAACTGAAAACAGCACAAAGACAATATATTTACTGTTTGACCTCATCAGCTTCATACATTTTTGTAAATATCTGCTTATTCTGAATTTGATGCAGCAACACGTTTCAAACAAGTTGGGACAGGAGCAACAAAAGACTGGGAAAGTTGTGGAACGCTCCAAAAACACCTGTTTGGTTCATTCTGCAGGTAAACAGGTTGATTGGTAACAGGTGTCATGATTGGGCATGAAAGGGGCCCAACTCCCAACTTTTGGAATGAGGCTTGCATCACCAGAAGGGGAATGAAAGGGAGGAACATCCAGAATGCAATACTCCGGAGCCACTCCTTGATCACCACACGGTGGAGGTGGTAATGGATGGCAGCTCATGACCTCACTGAAACATATACGTATGTGCTACTGTCTGCTGCTTGATTGGATGAATGTAAATATTTGAGAGCAGCACCGCTGCCTGCTGGGAAGCCGAGCCCCGGCATCCAGCACCATAAGTGAATTTGGGAGCCGCTCCGGGCCCTGCGAGCGAGAAGCCAAGGTTGGACCTGTGGGGAAGCAGAGTCATGCTACACCCACACACCGCTGTTACACTATCTGTCCACACCCCCAGGAGGGTGCAAAACAGCGGTAGGGTGGAAGTGTGTGTGTTTGTGTGTGGGGGGGTGTTGGTCTTTTATTACATGCCCACTACGGGCACAGTGTTTGTGAAAGCTGATGTAAAGCAAGACAGGAAAGAAGAGAGCCCTGCAGTCGGTGCCGCTTGGCGCTGAGACAAGCTGGAGCTCAGCGGGCTAATAACGTGAGCCATATTGGAGCTGGTGAGGAGTAGACAAAATAGCCGCCCCGGTGCTGTAGCTACCAGCACGCCCCACCACTCTCACACATTCACAGTCGCATAGACACTGCGTGCAGGCAGGAATGCCCACATGCATGCACATCTGGTTAGCAAGTGTGATCATGCGAAGGTGTCAGTTTCCTCTGACACCTGAAACAAACAATCAAAAACAGTTCCAGGAACGGCCTTGCCCTGCGGAGCCAAAACACACTAAGGAGGGCCTACATATTCAGTCAAAAGTGAAAGATGATTATGCAAAAGAAAAAAAAGAGATCATGCTAAAAGAATCTGTTCAGATCTCTGAACTCTGTTAAGCCAGCTGGTGAGACGACCTCAGCTGGCCTTAAATAAGGCTAAGTTTCAGTTAGGTGCAGTTAAGCTATGTTTAAACTACACAGTCATATGTGTAAATTATGGATTAATTCAATACAACTTGTTGATTGGTTCAAATGGACAAGAGATCTGAAAAAATACATGCATTTGTAGATGCTGCAAATTTTCGAATGCATATTTTTCTCAATATTTCCACTTTGATTTATATTATCTGATCATCTATCTCCATATTTGCGCTTTTTTTCCCCCCTTCCTTTTCATCTCTTCAGCACACGCTGACAAAGCTGAACTGCTGTGTGCTTGACAAGGACAACAAAAAGTCCTGCCTCCTCATTGCTTGATCTCTAGGCAGCTTTGAGTAACCAGAGAGGAAACAATATCCTCTTCCAGGCCATTAGACAGAAGTACCTGTGCTTGAACCCCACTAAACGACTCTCGCAAGCTATGTGATTACAAAACACTTGTCACGCCTCTGTTATTCTACATAATCTGATTGAAAGGAAATCCTGCGACAAAGTGGACAGAGGATACACGCAGTCTGAACGCAGTGAAACCCACGTTCATGTGAAGTGTCTTGTGTTTGTGTGACCTGGGTACGATTTCCTTGGAGAGAGCTTTGTTTGACTGGATCCTGCTGGTGGGAGGGTGGGAGAGGCAGAGGTTGGCTTTGTGTTTTCAAATTCAATTGTCCACCATACAGTCAGAGAGCCGGAGCGTCCTGTGGTTTGCAGTAATAAACCTAAACTCGGGTTACATCTAAGGCACAAAACACTGCAAATGGTGAGGGAAAAAAACACGGTAATGTGGACCTGCCATAAGGTCACGGCCTCAAACTACACGACCCTGTAAGACCTAAAGAAAGTGCCAAAAAGTTCAACCTCTGAACTCTGTCCCTAAACTCTGCCAGGCTGAGGTCTGGCCCGGTGGAAAAACAGCTTCTAGGAAGAAACAGCGGATCTTCCAGGGCCTTCCAGACCTCCTTGTCTCTTCAAAGCCAGTGAAATTGGGGTCTTTAGTCTTTGCGGTTTACAACAAATTCTCTGGTCCAACCCCAAAATGTAGATCAGCTTGGCAAAGAAAAACAAGCAGTGCAATTACAACACAGGGGACCGATTATTTATACAAAATAATGAATTTGTTTCTATACATGCCAATCATCTCACCCAAAAGGGAGTTTATTAATGTGGATTTTTTTTTTTTTCACTGGGAGCAAAGCACAGCAGTAGAAGCATGCGGCCAGTCCATGAAAACGTTTGAGGCATGTGGAAAGCTTACACCCGGCCATGTTGATACAAAGTGATTAGTTTATTATAGGAGCCGATGGCCTGAGTACATGGCTATTTGCTTCCATGTTGCGGCGGTAGCATGAGTGAGATCCGGCCGGGCGTCCTGACACACCGAATGACGAGGAGGCGGCAGAATCTGAGAAGGAGAGGCGGCGTGTGGTCAGAGTGTGGCCACACGGGACGGGAGCAGCGTGAACGCGGGGAAGTATGGGTGGTGAGATGATGAATGAAGTTACTCATCCTGCCATTTTGTTTCTACACTTTGCAGTCCCCCCGCTGCCGGTCTGTCTTCGGCCCTCGTGCTTATTGCCACAGTAACCTGAGGCCGGGATGAAAGCAACCCCCGCGGCGAGAGGAGTTTTCTCTGCGAGGGTGAGAAGTCCCTGTCTCCTGCTTTCTTTAGGGCCTGTACACATGGCGCCATGTTTTTGAAAATAACAAGAGCGGGTTACAATACTATCATTTAGCTTTAAATTAGATTGACAGAGTATCAAATATGAGGAAACTCAATTACAGCTCTATTACTTTCTGAATTGACTTACATGGATCCGAGGCCAGAGGTTCACACCAAACAAGGATAGAGGTTTCCTGCTTACCTGAGGCCCATTCTTATTGAGTTATAGGGGCCTGGTGTGATTGATGGGTACGCACACTGGCCTGCTGCTTCTGAGGATGTAGGTAAACCCCTGTGTCCTGCCAGGACTTCTTCCCAAAGATGCTTTTAATCTATTTACCACCATCACCATTCAGGTAGTCTCGTTAGCATGTCATATAAAAATACATCAGCCAGGCCCACACAAGAAGGTTCAAAGATTGTCGTAGTGAGTCAAGAGGAGGCCGGTTGACTGACTTCTCTGTAACCCTGAGGACCCCGCAGCCTGCAGCAGGTCACACAGCTCAAAACAGATCCAAGTCCTGAAACAGGACGCTTCCATTGCCTGATGAAATGTCAAAGGGTCTAAATGTAAACGGGTGCAAATATGTAAACACAAGGTTCCACATAATCAAAGTGTTTCCACCTGCAGTGACAGAGCCATCAGTTCTGAGCGTGCCGGTCATTACCTCACAGTCTTCTGGTGCTCAGAGGGTAACCTAAGAGAGGCCAGAGCTCGGCTTTGGCTGACTTGGGAGGAAGGAACGTGCAGGAGCAAAGGGGCATTTTCCTCTACCTCACCTCAGAACATAAACAGTGAAACAGTCTGCAGACCTACAGGTGCCTACGATTCTTTTTGCCCAGAACAAGGAAGGTCGCCTGGAGAGAAAGGAAAGAGAAGTTTGGTCATGTTTGTGAAGGTTCAACCACAGGACCTGGGGCCCTGCACTCTGCTCCAAGAGCTCTGTTAAAGTGAACTCAGAGGAGGCCTGCTGCACCTCTCAGTGTCACCCAGCCCTATCACATTCTCATTATCACACGCCTGAACTTATGGCGAACATATTAGTTCCTCGCTACAATATACAATTCAGGTGCTTGTGGCAGAGGATGATCTTTCCAATCACCCTCTCACTCTCTTCTCTGCTCTTATAAGTCAGCATGGCAAAACAATTACCTGATAGCAAACCGGCAATGAGCATGACAAAGTGAGTGACGTCTGGGAACCCGACACCTTATGAAACGATGCCCGACGTCTCGTAACGTTTTTACACATGACAGCATGACTGCTCTCCTGAGGGGCTCGTCTGAGCGCTAAGCCATACGGCCCGCCGCCGCTGCAGGCAGAGGAGGAGCAGGGAGACAAGGCTGTGTTAATGAGAGCCAGATCTGCTCTGTTAGCTTAGCGCCTGGCTGCGTGCTCAGACACAGACAGCAAGACGGAAAGCAGTCCATCAGGCTGCCCCTGCGGAGCTGCTCACGGGCTTCTGAGGCCACAAGGTGGGGCAGGACACGAGTGTTCTGGGATGTTACCGAGTCTGAATGTGCAAAAGTGTGTTCAGACCTCCCTTCCATCTCCACAACAGCCTAACTTCTTTTTGTTATTGTGGTACAGCCGGGGTTTGTCTAGAACACATAGTAGTCTGCGTATGAGTGAAAAATCCTTTTCCATCCTAATATGCACTCACACTCTTGATTAGTTTTAGAGGCCTGAAGAGGTCAAACTCATCAGTTATTAACAAGGAGAAAAAGAAAAAAAGAAAAAAAATACAGCATACTCTCTTACCCCGGTAATTTTCTTTAGCCCTCACCTCTGTGTGGATGGGACCCTCTGGTTTTGGCCTATGTGCTACTTTTCTGAAACATGTTGAAGGGAGACACACCTTTCATATCAAGAACTTTCAATTGTTGTGCAACGGTGATAGTAGAGCTAAAAAGATGATCAAATAATGGATGAAAAAATTATCTGCAACAATGCTGCAAACTGATCCGCAACTGAATCATTTAAATCATGCAAAAACAGCAACCATGTGCACGAGACACATCGTCAAATGTGACGATTTCCTTCTTTTCTCAGTTTTATGATTGTGAATGCAGATTTCTGGGTTTGGGACTGTTGGTCAGACAAATCAAGCAATTACTAACATTTCCAGTGTATTTAATAAGAAGCATTGTTCAGTTTCTTTTTTAAGGAGGAGTGATGAGGGGTTTTAGGAAGGCTACTACACACACCAGATTCTTGTGATGTGGCAATAAAAAGAATGTGAATCGACCGGCTTTGTAAATTATTCTCAGAAAATATAGAATCTGTCAGCTCAGCCCCTTGTGTAGCTGATGTTTTTCCAGTGTAGGCATGAGGAAGCGGCAGCGCTACAGCTCAGCACATGCTTGGACCACATGAAGGCATTATTACGCTGTATGCCTCCGTTGTTGTTTGACTGAGACATATTTCCAGACGGCTGCCTGGACTGTGGCAGGAGATGAGGGATATGCTACAAGGGAAGAGTCCTCGCTCTCGCTGCCAGGCCCGACCCTTTCATAATCGCCCAGGAATTATGCACATCCCAGTTAAAGCACTGGTAGAGTGAGTTATGGCTGCGGTGGCGTTTCCTGAGAAGTCTGCCAAAAAGATGATTTAGATAGATCACACGTCTGGGGTCTGCGGGTTCCTCGGACACTGTTTAAACACAAGTCTTTATTCTGAGGACGGAGGAATGTGAGGGGCGCTGAGTGAAAAGCCCATCACCTAACAGTGACATTTCCAACATGGCAACGATGACAGCAGAGTTATTGGTCATCTCTGCTCAAGACTTGGACAATGGCGCGATTGCTGAAAAAGCCTTATTCATTGTATTCTTCATTTGGCTCTTGTCAACGGCTCCACACCACAGCTTGGAGTTGCATTAACACCAACATATTCACTTAAAAAAGAATTTTATTTAGTTTAATACATAGGGCGGTTTGTAGTGAAATATGTATACATTCAGCTTTACACTCCATACAGGAATTATCCCACCAAATTCCTAAAATACACACAATTTACAAGGTATACATGTTTCAGCATATTTCTGAACACAAAAAAAAGACAGCTATACCAGTTTAATAAGTAAAAGCCTACTTCCTTTTTTGTTTAATGATACCATTAAATTCAAATGGTAACCCTGTATGCAATGTTTTACTTTCAGCTAAATATAAGTTAAAGTGTTTATAGTGGAACAGCCTCTGAAGGCTATTCACCGAACAAACAAACAAAAGAATGGCACGCAGTTTCCCATGCAATTAAAAAGAGATTAAAAAAAATATAATTGTGACAAGACATGCTTGAACCCATGTCATTTTCACCATCCCTGGTACGAGATCAAACTCTCAGAACTACATTTCCCAGAACACACACCAGCACTCGAATACTACAAACATGGCCGGAGGTCAGGGGTACAGTACATTTTGAACTGCTTCTCAGATACAAACAGAGATAGGAGTACTGTGAAATCCATTAACAATGTGGAGCACACAGCTTTTTCTTTGATTTTCCAAATTCAGTGGAAACACCCTTATGACTCACTGCCCTAATATTGAACACTTTTCCTTTGTCTCTGACCAGTCAAAGGGATGTATATGTAAGACTGGAGCAGTGCGTAGTGATATTACTGATATTATCTGTCTGAGTGAGGGAGTGCCAGTAAATCGCACTCCATTAAAGCAACTCGTTACAACGAAGGCGGGCAATTTTAAGAGGTTCCCTCTTCTTCTGCACCCAGTGGAAAGCTTGCTGGTGCCAATCGCTTTGATTTATGCACTCTTCAAAACACACCAGAAGTTTGAAGTCCAAGTCAATAAAAGCAGTAAAACGTCATTCCAGACGCTTGGTAACTCTATTATATTCTGAAGAAATGAGGCAGTTGTGTGGACAACAGAGACACGTGATCCAAACCTTAGACTGAGACTGGTGAGATGGAATACAAGATGGCTTGCCTTGATAAGCTTCTCCATAAGCAGCATACAGTTCATAGAGTCTGAGGGGCAGGAGCAGGATTAAGCGCAGGACAGAGCAGAGGCAAGACAAACACCAGAGAAAAGTCGGCCCTGCATTGGTAAGGTGTGCTCGCTAAGGCAAGGTGCTCCAAGGACAATAAGCATGCTGGAGATAAGGGACAACCCTGGGTCAAATCGTTTTCCATTCTCATTACCACACATTAGAGATTTAGCCACTAACCTGACTACCTTTGGTTTATACTTTCAGACTCATTTCACTGCTTTCACTACTTCATATGCATGAAGTGAGAATGGTTAATATTTTGACCAAGGTCCCAAAACTGCACAAAACTGTAACTCAAAACAAGACGGAGGAGAGAAAAACTCACTCAAATTCCATTAAGAGGAAGGCTGAGCTGCATTTGCATTCTAGCGCAGCGTTGTTATTAGAAAGTGTGCAAAAAGTAGTGTCTGTGTGAACACAGGTAGAGTGTGTGGACGGTCAACCCTTACAGCTCAGCGGAGGGGAGACAGTCAGACCCCCACAGCCTTCATGTCTGAGGAGGGAGCTCAGCTCAGGACAGCACACAGTGGGAGGGGGGGGTGTTTGTGTCTATGCTTGTGTTTGAGTGTGTGACACCATGTGTGGTATTCATGTGTGTATGTTTGAGCGTTGTGTGCGAATGTGTTTGCTCGTGTGTGTGTCGTCTAGACCAGGGAGCAGTAGCCGCTGCAGGTTCCGCCTCCCGCGTCCTCGTCGGTGAGCTGGACTCCTCGGCCGTGGCTCTCACTCTGCCATAAGCCGGGAGTCTGGATGATCTTCTCCACCAGCTCCTCGAACGCACACTGAACACCGTCTCTGGTCTTAGCACTCGCCTCTGCAAGAACAGAGGGAAAATAAAGGGTGGAGGAGGAGGAGTGAAGGGACAGATACAGAGGAGAGGAGAAAGAGGCAAAAAGGAGTGAGAAAAACAAGAGAAAAAGAAAAATGAAGACGAGAGGTGGATTAAAAGAGAAGCAGGATGGAAATAGGGGAGGAAAGCAGATGAGATACAGATACAGCAACCGTTAATGTCTGCATCTTAATGTCATCCCAGACTGGACGGGCTCACGGTGGAAAATGTCTCAACGATAACTGTCAACCCCAGAAACTAATACTGAACTGTATGAGGTTATTAGCACCCGCTTCACAACATGATGATATCCAGAAACATTAGAAGAGTAATAACTGGAAGATAAAGAGATAAATCTTATTTAAAGAGCCAAATGAGGATTAATATGTTAGGGTGCCTTGGAAACCTTGGACAGATCAAAATAAAATCTCTCCATTTCAACAAACATTTTTACTACATAAATAATAAAAAAATATCCTTTTTCCATTCTTGATAAAGATCAAAACTAGGCATTTCTCTCTTAAAGTAGTCCTTTACTGACAAATCTGAAAAGTAGGTACAGGGAAAAACAAGGCCACACGGAAGATGATACATGAAGTCTGTTTTATATATAGAACTAAGCAAGAATTCCTCAGCAAGTATGATAGTTATTTCAAAAGCCGTTTCCCCTGTGTAATAGTCTGCTGTAACTCATGCCCAGCAGGTCTTTGTAGAGCAGGGAATCCTCCTGACTTACCTATAAAAAGCATGGAATGTTTTCTTGCAAACTTCAGCCCTTCTGCCCTGTCTAGCTCGTGGTTTTCCTAAAACAAAGGAGAGGTAATGGCTTATTTGAGGTCTGCCGGGCGGAGCTGTCAGCTACTGTGGTCGTCACGGGGCAGAGAGGAAAAGTGATTTTCACTGACAAAGAACAGGACACAATAAATTCATAATGCTCTACTTAGTGGGCATTTTTATCCCCACTGACTGATTCTGGTATCCTGGTACAGCACCAGCTGCCAAAAATATGAAAGTAGGTCTGCCACCGTCATTCAGTTCTGTTCTTTGTCAACTGGCTGTTAGATTATTTTTTTTTTATTCAAAATTATTTTTGGCAATATATTTTCCTGGTTTGTGGAATTTCTGTTTATACAAAGTCACTGCATATTCCTGTGTTTGCATCTCTAGATAAAGAAAAACAATTTTTAAAATTAGTCCATAAGTTTATTAAAAATTATGGATTTCTTTCATCATCACAGCTCAAGCCAAGGCAAAAAGTACTCAGATTACCTCACTGACCTGAGTGGGAACACAAACATTTCATACAGAACGACAAACACACTCACCCTATCGATTTTATTTCCCACAAGCATTTTCACGAGGTCGTTCCTTGTACAGTACGTCTCGAGCTCATTGAGCCAGTTGTCAAGTTTGGTAAAGGTCTCCCGTCGTGTGACATCGTACACTGCGACAAACCAAATGAACAAGACATGCTCACAATGAAGGCAAACACATACGCATTTCATACATATCCTACACAAGCAGACCATACTTTAGGTGTCAAGTAAGACTGGGTGACTGGGTTCTGGATTTCTCCATCAATAAATCCATGATACATCAATAGGATAATTTTGTCAAATTGGAATAATTACATTATGTTATTATACTATGATGGTATTGTCTTGTATTAACAATAATTTTATGTGCACAAAGAGAATAGAAAGACTATGATATTCACTTTAAAACAATGTTTTCAAGAGTGATTAAGTCTAACAGGCCTTGCATTTAAAACATATTTGAAATTATTTTTAATGAAAAGCACAGACCTAATAAAACTTAACACCCCATAATCCCATAAGAGTTATTTCCACCTTTGAAAAAAGAAAATAATACAACATAGATAAAATAAATAACTAAAATAATATGACAACTAAAAACACATGGTTGAAAGGGACTGAAGTCCTCTGATGGTATCACATGGGGAGCTTTCATAATCCCAGTGCTATAGCAAGGCGCCTTGTGTTCCTATACATCATTAGAGTGGTCAAAGACCATAGGCTGCAGAGGAAGTCTGTTTAAGAGTTTTAACTTAGTTCCTGTGTGTGTGTTCATATACATACTCTACATGCATGTCCATATGCGGAGTCAGACTTAAAGGGTATAAACTAACTTCCAGAGAGAGAGAGAGAGAGAGAGAGAGAGAGAGAGAGAGAGAGAGAGAGAGAGAGAGAGAGAGAGAGAGAGAGAGAGAGAGAGAGAGAGAGAGAGAGAGAGAGAGAGAGAGAGGTCACAGGATGAAAAACCATCACTTTTTTCTTTTTTTCTTTTTTTTTTTTTTTTTACAACCAGGGGCCTGACTCTGAAGTGAAAAGGGCACACACACACACACACAGAGAGAGAGACACACACACAGGTGCTTGAGCAATGATGGCGTCAACAGCTCGGCTTACCCAGGATGACTCCCTGGGCACCGCGGTAGTAACTAGGCGTCAGGGTTCGGAAGCGCTCCTGTCCTGCAGTGTCCTGCAAAACACAACCAGCTCAGCACCATTTGACACGCTCGCAGGAAAAACTGGTGGCTCAAACAGAAGGAAAACCAAGGCAGATGGACATAAACAACAAGTCTCACTCCTCTGTGTCCCTCAAGGAGCATGTGGGCCGAATTTGTGTTACATAAGCGCCATCTTCTGGCCACATGCGAGAATAGACAAATTGGAGTCCGAGAGGAGCTTAATAGTAAATCCCTCTGCTCTGACTGATGGACAAGAGCCACAATTTGTTTAATGAGTGTTACTGAAAAGAGAGAACAGAGTTTGCCACTTACCCATATTGCCAGCTTTGCCTTGTTACCGTCCACAGTAATGGTCTTCACCTTAAAGTCAACACCTAGACAATGAAAAGCCAGTACATCATCACACTGTCATGATTACCTAATCCTGCCTCAGGCCCAATATGGCGACTCTTACAGGTTTGGCCAATCTGCCAAGAATATTATATCATGATGACAGGCCATAATTATCAGTGATGAATTGTAAAAACATACACACCACACAATGTCTCTGAACTTTTGCTAACCCCAGCTTTTCAGACTGGCATTACGCCCATCCCATGTCCTGTATTTAAATTATGGTTATGACAGTGTACTCATATGCACCACAACGGGATGGCGTGGTTTAATGTCCTGAGCTGAAACAAATACAGGTCTGTATTGAAAAAATGAAAAAATAAAAATCCAGCACCTGTGAAATGGCTCAAAGAGCATGATTCACCCCTAAAAATCCCGCCAGCTCCCAAAGGAATATACATTTACATGAAAATAACAATGTTGTCCCTGTTACCCTCAACAAGTAAAGCTCCTCTACTGCCTTCGTGTGCAGTGTCTGGATGACATATCTGCCGGAGTTTTAACACCCACTGACAGATTTACCAGGGAAATGTACACTTGTGATGGGCTTGTTTTTACATCTGGGACAGGGGAGGTTTAGGAGCCAAAATAGAGAAAGAAAAAAGGGATGTGAAGACAGGCCGTGGATATACGACATACAGAATGTGAACCACACACACTTACACACAAACATATAGTCTGCTCACACAGTCATCACAACAACTAGCTCTTCCTCCAGTCTAGCAGGGTTGCCCAGATGCTGCTGTCGCCTGCATGTGGAGAGAAGTTTACACTAAACATTTCTCTGAACCTGGACCAGTCTTTCCTGCTTTAATTCAGTACAAAGTCAGACAGGCCTTTCCCAGAGACCAAACAGTAAAGCATCTGTTTGTTATATCACATCACAACAAGATGCCACTACCGCTCCAAATCAAGGCTGGGCTGATCCTCTGCAGGCCAGTCTCTTCATGGTGGACCTCCAAACAGCCCTCCATTGTATGAAACACACATACTGAGCATCACAAGACACCACACTACATCTAAAGCAATAAGAGTTGCTGGCTTCATGAGGACATGAGTCAATGTTATCCTGTGTTGTCTCTCTTTCATTTTACGATAACTGTACCCAATAGTCGCTAGGTGACAAGTTAATCAATGAAATTGTCATAACAGCAGTCTGCCAATCATCTGTAACCTCACTAAGACTAACAGTTAACTGACTGTTGCAGCGATTCATTCTTGCCTATTTAATACCTTCAGGTTACACTGTGTGTTACTATGACAATGTACTTAGAAAGCTATTGTCACAGGGAGAAATACTGCTTTGGGTGGTGAGCATTAACATGAATTCAGAACAACTAATAACAGATTAAAAGTGATTTCTGTCTGAACCTGAAGAAACTTGAGTCAATGAGGGAGGCTTAACTCCAATAAAGACATCTGTTTGGCAAAGAGTCCCAGCTGGCCAAGCAAAGCAGTAGAGATCCAAGCCCTGACCTTGACAACAAAGACAGCATTGTGAGCTACAAGCTCTTCACAAATTAACATTAGTTAGGGTCGAAAACAAATCTACATTCATACTCATCAATTAGATTATAAATATTGAGTTGCTGAATGCTTTAATGAGCATAAATCCAATAAGGTTGTTACAGCCTCAAGGCCACCTGAAAATATAGCAGGTGTGTCCTTGGTGCATCAAATGTTTTAGACTGTTAAAAGAAGCTGATACCATTTGCAGATCCACCAGAATTTGGAAAAACCTTCACTTGTAAAAAATAATGGACCACTAAGTTAACCATCTCACCAGATAAGACAGATGGTCTGGACTGTTGCAGGATTTGCTTTTCAAACTCCTCATTAAGATTGAAATAAATCAAATAGCTTTGTGGCTGTGAGGGTGTGTGGTATTGTGGTTTAACTTCCAGCTCATCCAACAGACGTCCTAACAGGCCACATTTCTGTACAGTGACCTCAGCTTGAGTTTTCAGACTAAAAAGACTTTCGATTTCTGTTTTAAATTATCTGCAATAAACACTGGGTGTGCAAGTGACACAAGAAGCTCGGTGTTTGAGCCAAATCTGGTCCTGGAGCAGATAACAAGGGTTCTGTCGTTTTGTGGACTGTTGTTCGGTACCATGTGCAGTATCTGCCAGCAGCCTCAGCAGGGACTACAGACTAAGGAGGCAGAATGAAGAACAATTTATGTCCACTTTACTCAATGTGGTAGCCATTGTTGTCTGCAGTAGTCATTTATAGCTCTTAAAAAATCCAATGCCAGACAATGTACTGGACAGCACAAATATTCTGACAGACCTAATGAGCTTACTCCGACAATTAATGGCACTAGCATTTGGTGTACAGTCTGACCACTGGCGTCTTAAACTTCACTGACAACTTACTGTAATATTAAAAGAGTTCCAGGAATATTCTGACCTATTATTGTTTACGAATAAAACAAATTTACAATGCACACAACTATCTTAAAATCTAATCCCTGTACAATCTAATACAATCCAGAACAACAGGCCTAGCTGAATGAAGCTTATGATGGCCAGTTTTTGTTTATACTGTCTGAGAGCCGTTAATTTAACTATATGCTTATTACTGAAGTTGTAGTTAGCAGTGTTGTTGTCCTAGAGTGCAGTACACGGCATTCCTAATATTCTGCCTCCCCCTCACATTTGTAAATGTGGTGGGCAAAACACTTGCAACACCTCTCAATATATAGTAGTCCAATTTAACTCTACTACAACCTCAATAAAAAACAAATAATAAACAATACATGGTAAAATGAATAACTCCCTGTAAAGGTCATTCAAAACTGAATATTACAATCTGTTTTTAAAGGTAGAATTAATGGCTGACCTGGATTAGATTGTACAGGTGTACCTAATAGAGTGGCCACTCAGTGTATGTTTATATGCATTTGTACTTATTGGATACTTGCCACCAACCTTCTAAAGTGTAGACCCTATTTTTATTTTACTCTTTCATTAGCTGAGCTCAGATGTGTTACTCACCTATTGTTGCTGCTTGTTCTGGGTCAAATGTGTCATCTGTGAATCTCAAAAGGAGGCTGTTGACAGGAAGAACAAAATAATTAGTTTAAGACTTGTTGTGAATCACTAACAAACACAGCTGAATGGCTTTTTTTTCAGTAATTCTATTCCACACAGGTTGAGTGAGCTTTGGGTCTGGGATCAGTTTTCCATTTGCTCTGTTCACATATCCTGTCCTGCAGCACCAGACTTATCAAATTCTGTATCTCAATCTCTTTCTATTGATCGCTTTATCCTTCACTTGCATTCCACGTACAAGTTCCAAATGATATCACTGCTAGATTGCAGTCAGGAGGACAGGGTTCATGTCTTAACTATGACTAATCAAGTGCACAGGCCTTAATCACAACGCTGATGATGGGGATAAGCTCACTCCCTTCCTCTGACCCAAGTGTAATTCTCTTATTTTAACTCATGGGCCATCAGGAAAGATGCTGGAGCAATAAGCTGATGAGCTATGCTCTGCGACGGCCAAGTTAGAAATGTGTTCTGTGTAGGTCATTTGTTCAGGTAAAATGAAACTTGTGTATTCCTCGCCAGGCAGACGTCTCCCTGATGATTTAAGGGCCTCTACAGATTGCAGGAAAACAAATGACACATCTGAATGCTACTCAAAAATGAGTCCAGTCAGTGTAGCTACTTGACAATAACACAACTGGCTCAGGACAACTCAAATAATGACATTTGAAACTAATCATAGTCTGAATTAGTTTATTGTTTTAAGCAAAAGCTTATTTTATAATAATACAAAATTGCTTTCTGGAAACCGCCCTCGGTCTCAATGATGCACTAGCAAGTAGCATGCAGCTGGCGACCAAAGTCTTCTGTTTTCTGGAAATAAATGCAAACCTAAATCTATGTTATGGTGTTGATATAAAGTCAGTCCCTCCTCTGTGCTCAGTCAATGCAGCGCTGCCATCGCAATAAGCAAAGTACCAGTACTCCTGGAGAAAATGTGAAAAAAAGAGGACATTTCTAACATGAAAACTAAAACAGTCACTGATCCAAGTTTCAATTTATAGCTGTGAGCTGTCATCAATAAATGATTTAAATAGGATAATGCCAAAAAAGTGAACACAGGAAGAAAGAACAGACAATAGACTAATACTTTATACCAACAGCGTGGAAACCAAACTGCTCACATTCTCTGATGTAAAGAGCATGAATTACTACAAACAGTTGAGATTATATACGACCTTCTGGGCTAACACTTAACTGATCCAAAATGAGGGGTGTTCTCAAATCCCTTTTACATTCGCTCCTTTGTTGATCATACTGAAACTTCTGTGAGTACTATAAAAAAAGCTCTATCCCCTTTTGTGGTTCATGTTACGGTTTGTTGTTTTGAGAACCTGAGGCTGGTCATTAGCCTGCACTGAAAGATGATTTATTGGCCAGACAGTTAGCTTGTGAAAAGGCTTACAACAAGCTTTGGGCCACTCATTACCTATGTACCGTGCTATGACTGTGGAAGGCACGCTGTACTCGATATCATAGTTTGCAATTTGATGGTTGGTTGATGGCTCAGGCTGGCTATCTGGATTCTTTCATGCAGTCTGGACCACGGTCACGGAGATTAGCAAATCTGACAGAGCTCTCTGTTGGCATACTACCCAATACAAACTGCCAGACTAATGTTGGTAAAAACATTATACTCTGCTTTGAATATTAGGCTGATTTGTGGTTGCTAACAGGGACCTCTGATTTCCACATAAAGGATAAATCAACTGTGTAGTAAAAGCTGTACAGCCTTTGAGTCCCTGCAGAGAGGCCAAGCTCACTCGGGCATGACCTATTAAATTAAGATATTCCATGTAATTTGCTGTTGTGTTCACAACGATGTGTGAACCATTCGATCTTGGAGAAGCTAGCCCTACAAGTACAGGAAATAAAATTAGAAACGGAGATCGCTTGTGGCATAGCCATTACAATTATCTACAGCAACAACAGTGACTGTTGCTGCTCATCATGTCTTCACTTAAATCTGCTCAGTCACCGCTACAGCTTAGGTAAATGTCCGCGCTTGTGGCAGTAAAGCCACGAGGACTCTCCTCTCCATTGCAACATCTTCCAACAGCTCTGTCAGACGTGAACAAAGATGATGTCACATACAGCTACTATCGGCTAGCTGAGGTTCACTGGAGCAGTTAGCACACACAAGCCACATTTAGCTTATAACTGGCAGACAGCGTGGCCTGTTTTGTTTTAAAAAAAAAGAACAACCGGAGCTGAGTCGTCTACGTAATTATAAAACGCTGCATCATCTTTAAACCTCACATTATTTGGTTGGCTGCTAGGCTAACGCTGGCTAACGTTAGCAGTGAGCCACGACATCAATTTCTTGGAGATAATGTCAGCTTACCTGGACTTCCCAACACCACTTTCTCCTATTATCAATATTTTGAGCGTCGTGAGTATATCTTCCTCCATTTTCCTTCACAGCAAGCTGCGTTGCTCTCGATAAATAGCTACAACAGTCTGTTTGAAACGATGTTCCTAACTTGCGTTCCTGTTTACAGCTTGCAGCAGAGATAGTTTGACAGCGTCTCGGTGAGAAGCCTCACTCCAACCATATCCGGTTTGACTGTTTGGCACTTCCGGTTGGTATTTGTACGTAAGGTCATCAGTCTGGTTACGCAACTAAACCGACGCTATTGTAGCATATGATTCATGAGTAAAGTTATTTAGTAAACTTTGATTTCTGCAAAGTTGTACAGTAGACTATAAAAGTAACTCAAATGTGTGTGATTCACTTCGTTGTGGGACAAAATCATGTTTCACGTGACATGAGTAAAATTGTTCTATTGATACTGATTCGTTCTTTTAATAAACTTTTTATTGTACTTGTTTTCCAGACATTTCAATACATTTTTGTTTAGTGCTGTTCTGATCTATTACTTAAATGCTGTGCATAATGATCATGTCATGTTAAAGTCATCAGTGGTTTACTGTTTACTGACATGCATGCTCTCCTTTTTTTCTTTATACACTCACCTCAGATATAATCGGCTGGTGTATGTTCACATTGTCTCCATCTCTCTCACTGGTTTGACTAAACATTTCTTTCGTCAGTATTTTGTCCTCAACTCAATACAGCTCAATACCCCTGCCCTCCTGTCAACGAGCCCTGTCAATAAACCTTTTAGTAGGAAAAACACTTGCGACCATTCATGAGCCAAAACAGGCAGGATATGGAATGGATCTTGTGCTCCATATGTTTCAGTAAAAGTAGGCAGCGTACTGAGACCATAGTCTTACAGCGCTTGCCAATCCAAGTATAGCTATAGTAGCCAGCTATACTTGGGCTGTCTGTGTACTCGTAGCTAAGTTTCTGTAGAAATGATCTTTAAAACATTGGAACATGGCTACATCATTCAGCTTTAATGTGTCTTTACTGGTGTTCCTGGCCCAGTATTTAAAATAAATTGAAAAAAAAAAAAAAAATTTAAAAAATGCTTAAATTGGTCATCTAATAGTTAGCGACACAGAAAGACAGACAGTTTTTGGACTTTATTTAATAAATAACTCATGAACAGCATTGGGAGAGAACGTGATATTGAAATAAAAGGCACTTTGAAACAATACTGTAAAGGCTTGTGTGTGGTACTTCAGAGGCATTTGGGTGCGAAAGCATTTCAGAGGTGATTCATACAATGTCTGAACAAATACTTCTGTTTCAGTCTTACAATCTAAAAAAAATGTAACTAACAAACTTGACTCAAACAAATGAGTTCACATCACTGAACAACAGAAAACATATTTTTGGCGTACTTGATAAACACAGGAGAGGACCTGAGAATGAGTAATAAAATTACTGCAGTTAGCAAAAACAACAATATTCCATTAGTTAATTGCAACTTGTATCATAACTATAGAAATCCTTCGATTGTTCAACATTGCCACAATTTCATAATTTCAAGAAGTGGTATACAGTCCCTTTGTGATAGCATATCAACAATTCAAAGAATGATAGTTGATATTATTCTTTGTCTTGTGTATTTCCTCCTTTAGTACTCAATACGAGTGCAATAAAATCTCAAACATTGAATGTTTCAAAGCTGCAGTTAAAAACTACATTTACAACCACTGCATTATCCACTGTGATTCAACATAACTGTCCAATCTTAGTTGAATACTCAACATGACTCAGTACTTCCTACTAGAGTTGTTTTCTATATATACACACACATCGACATAATGTGCTTCTATGGCTGACAATTTACATATTAAACTCAGGTCCTGTCTGAAACACTCAGAAACACACAGGAAGTCAGTGCACAGAGAGACGAGAAGACGCAGTGAAAGACAGACAAGTGTCCGAGAAAGAGACAGAAGCTGACAAATTCTTGTACATATATTGTTTATCCGTTATTAAAAAAGCTAAATCCTCCGCCCATACCAGTCCTGTGGCAGGAAAAAAGCACCTTCATGTCACCATTTCTGCAAATATGCAACTTAAAAGTATATACACAGACTGTAGACTGTACATCTAAAATACAATAAATGCATATAAATCATAGTTGTTAGTAAAATACAGATGCAGTGGCCGTATGGTACATTATAATGGTAAAGCGACAAGAAGAAATGACATAAATTCCAACACAAGTTCCACTCAGACCCCAAACCCCCGGCAAATACTGCAGCTGTCGGGTACTTGATAGCAGAGTTCACTGAAAACTACGATGCCATCATTTTCCTTCATATTTGGGATTGACCACAGTCGTGACAGCACTTTTGTAGATGGGATTTTCACCCTGGAAAGCAAAAATGAAAGTTACAATTATGTTGTTATTTCTCAGTCAAATAATATGCAAGATTTTTGTTTGATATTGTGACACATTTGCCAAATCACACAGAAAAAAATGGGTTACCGTTCATCACCATTTAACGGCCCTGTCATTTATTTAGATCACACTGTGCACACAACCATGCTTTTGTGGCAACATACCAAATACATACTTACCAGACAAGGTTTTGGTATTTGTGCCCTGGAGACACTTAATATCCTCAAACCCAGAACCAGTTTTTCAGCTGTAGTGATTGTCACAGCACACTCATGCACTCCTTTTTACTAACTATGAATGAAACATTGCTCTTTGGGGTTCCACTTGTCTGTAAGTTCACTTGATAGTTTTAAAAGTCGGGAGTAATAGAGAAAAAAGTAGCAACTGAGTGAAATCAAGACACACATTATCAGCCCATGCAGGAAAATGAAGCAGAAAGAAAAAGAAATACAAACTTAAAGGACAGCAGCTTTACGTCCATAGTTTGGGTTCTGGAACTGATTGATAGGACTCTTGTATATGGGGTTTTCTTGCTACAGGTAGAGAATGAGGACAGAATAGAGTTCAGCAGGAAAAAACAAAACAACACAGAAAAAAAAGAATAAAAAAAGCTGCATAAAAGAAGGAAAGTATGAATAAAGTTCACTGACAGCAATGAAATGAGAGAAATAGATGATAAGAGAGAAGGATAAGGGCTGATGGTTCAGCTATTTAAAGCAGCAGTTGGCGCTTTGGTCTAAAACTATTAAGCTAGCTACTTAAAAGCCACACATCTTGAAATCAACAGCCTAACCGTCATAAACGACAGCCTAACTTAATAACAGATGTATTTTGGAATGTATTTGGTGACAGAGAGATGCTGTGTTTATTTGTCCTTCACATTACCATCAAAATTAATCTGATTTTACTTCGCATCATAATGAATCAGGATGTATTCCCTAAATTGATACCATAAGAAGGAGTTCATGCAGTATCTTCGAAATGTCTTGTGGTTGCTTTGCCCTGTTATCTTGTCAGGACACTCAGGTTACTCAGAGCTTTGCTACAAGTCTCTCATTTCTCAAAATTAAAGGGATCTTGAGCCGTAGGTCGCCCTGCCCATGGTAATAACAAAGACCCTAAGAGAGAAATCCAGAGTGGGCACAGCGCTGAACAGGAACATCTGCATCATCAAACGCAGATACACTGTTGATATGACACAATTCCACCACTAGGTGGAGGTATATTACTGCACATGAAGCTGCTGAACTCCAGTCTTCTGTCATATTGATGTTGGCTGATGATGCCACAGAGGGGAGGAAGCAGCGGGGGGAGGAGCTGTGGCCACTCCCTGGAAAAAGTCCAGCTTTGCTCAGAGTGCATAACATTTCCAAAAAAGTCCACTCGGGCCCCAACATTTTTCCTCTATATTTTGAGCGGCACTCAAAAGCAACACATTCAATCTGTTTCTGCAGCTGTGAGAGTGAACAGAATGTGAACAAGACACTTCGTAATAATATCAGTAAGTCTGCAAATCCCATCTGCAGCTAAGAACAACGAACGATCTTCGCGAGTCAATTCCCTGACGGAGTCTGGCTTTGCAGAGCAGCCAAACAACACCTGTTTTCCACATTTAAATTACTCAACCGAACGTCTTCCAAAAATCAAAAATATTTATCCTGCTCGTCTTTCACAGAGCCAGAGCTCAAAACACTCACCGTATCCCATTTGGCGTTCATCTTCTCCTTCTCAAACTTGGCGAATTCTCTTCTGTCGTGGATGATCATCAGCAGCTTCCAGATGAGCAGCAGGGCCAAGCCAATCAGGACGATGCCGGCGACCACGCCCGCCACAATGGGGATGATGTCAGGACCGGCGGGGCAGTCTGAAACAAGGCAGGGTGCAGCAGAGTGTTCAGGCCGCTTAAAATAACAGTGCAAAAATAACAAGACCATGTGAAAAACATACCATCACATGGCTGTATGCGAATAAAACAAATGACCTATTTTTGCAACCCAACCACCACATCCCCTGTAATTAGCTTGCTCTGTAACAGAAACCTTCCACACCCTGGTCCATGTTAGCCCAGCTTTCCGCTTACCCAGCGTGTCCACCACATGGACTTCCTTCTCTGTGTTGTTGTTGACAGCGTAGGTGTAGTAGAACCAGCAGTCGTTGGCGTCCCTCTCCTTGCAGTGCATCACAGGGTAAGTGGCGTCGTTGGGCTGGGGCAGCTTGTCCCTGTCCTTCACTTTAATCAGGTTGAAGTAGCTGCAATCTCTCTTGCATGTGTCCTTCTTCTCTCCGGTGCCAAACGCCCGGCACTGGACGCACTCTCTGGAGGGAACAAGGTGTGTTTGTTAAAGATTTTTTTTTTCAGGTCTATCTGCGACACTGAACTAAACACTAAAGTCATGGCTTGCTGTAATCATCCCTCCTCTCCATAATGACCGTGAAGCACCTTTGTAGAAAGACTGCACCGTATCATAAGAGATAGAGGACATATTCCACAGTCTTTGTTTCGTGCAAAAACACATTCCTATGTTCAGCCAAAGTAAATATGAGCCTTTGTTTTCCAAATCAAGTGGGTATTTTTGACCTGGCAGTCATGCGTAGGTTTGTTACTGATAGTGTGTCCATGCAACAAACCTACAAGGGAATACTGATAACCTACACCTTAACTTTGGAAGATACCAACTAGATTGGGCTAATGCAAACTGCTGAAGGCTAACATGAGCCAAAATGAACCTCTGGATACCCTCCTCTATTCCTTATAGTGCAGCTGCTCAACAAAGGTATCACTTCATGGCCTTGAAGTAGAGGAGGACCCATAACTTGTTGAAGGTACATGCTAAAGTGTACATCAAAATATGTAATAGACGACAAATTAAAAGCATTTGCACATTGACATGTCTTCATTTCAGACTTACTTGTGTTCAGTACAGACTCCTGGACAGGTTGGGCAGGTCTCACAGGTGGGACCCTGGAATTTGGGGTCAGTGCACTTGCAGGTGCCGCATTCACACGATCCCCTGCCGTTACAGATCTGCTTGTTGCTGGCCATGCACGTGCTGTTGTCCAGAGAGCAATCACAGGCGCTTCCGGTCCACATGGGGTCACAGATACACACTCTGCACTCACAGCGTCCATGCCCTGAGGACAAAAAAAAAAGTTGTATGAGAATGAAAGCTTTCATGGGCCTTTTCTCTTTCTAACATCATCCTAGGTGCATTAAACAGTCTCTACCAGCCTATGTGCTGACATGTGAAATTCATTTTACTGTCCGTCATATTCACCTCCACACAGTTTGTTTCCCGAGCGGTCGCAGTTGAAGTTGTCACACTCGCAGTACTGGCCGCTGTACCTCTCCTCAGGGTTGTCTCTCTTCTTGCACTCACATGTGCCGCACACACAGTCTCCGTTGTTGCTGCAGATGTCCGTACCGTTGTCTTTACGGCAGGTGCGGTCCATGTCCTCTGTGGCTACGTCGTTGCTGCTGCATTCGCACTGCCTGCCCACACGTCCTTCATTACACCTGAGACAAAGGGGAAAGTTGTGATTCTGAAGCATTGCTTGACACTAAAACAGAAATCTGAGTAAGAGTGAATATGGGACTTGCAGGTTTTGGATATTTTCCTGTGTCAGAGGATTGTGTAAGTGTTGACAGACTTACTTGCAGGCTCCACACTCGAAGGTCCCATTACCAAAATGGCAGAATTCACTGTTCTTGATGCCTTCCTTGTGGCATTCACACTCACAGATGAAGTTGAGGGTGATCTCCACCTCCTCCGTGAATCCCAGGGGCTTTATCTTGATGGTCTCGGGCTTGCCTTGTTTTGGACAACCCTTAGATGTCACACTAATGCTAAAAGTGACCTACGGGTGAAGGCATAAAGAGAGCCTGACTCAGAGAGCGAAATACTGAGTTTGTCGCACGTCTGTGAAAATCTCAAAACAAATTAGCTGTGAAGGTCAATCAATAAATGAGAAGAAAACAAACCATAACGACTGAGGGCTTACAGTGAGATCAACAATTAGACTTTCAGTATCTGACTTGGTGACAGTCTGCTAATTTAGGCCTGACAGAGGTCGCAGACACCTATCATTTTTCGGAGAACTTGATTTTTTTAGATCCCCTGTGCGTCATAAATAATGATGTTAAATCAATTTTAATGATATCCATTGATTTTGACATAAGCAGTCTTTTATTGCCCTGAATGGTGGTATGTGTTTTGATAACTGACAGGTTTAATCATCTACCGGTGAAATACAACAAAAAAAGGTCATTTCTAATCCTCACCTCATCTCCGATGGAGATGTTGGAGCACTTCCGTCCGTTTTCGCCCTCACTAACCACTCCGTTCTTGCAGCGGGAGGTGTAAGCTATAGTCACTCCCTCTGGAAGCTTGCTGTTCTCCAGAATAACCTCGGACGAGAGAGACTGCCAAAAACCAAGAGATAACAGCATGAATGTTGCTATTTCCTGCACTGGAATGTCGTCTGGTAGCTTTGTTTTGACAGCAAACGATACACAAAGGCTGAGCTCCGACGGTCCGAGCTCAGTCAGAGGGTCGAATGCTTTAATGTGGTTCATGTTAGAAAATGATAACTTCATCAAAGTTTTCATCAAAGAGCAATCTCAACAGTGTACTTACGTTGTAAGCGTCTATAATAAGGTTGATTACGTTGCTCGAGTTGGCAGACAGAGTGCCCACTGCAGACTTTGGTATGAGGTTTTTCAGCTCCTGAGAAGCGAGGAAAGGTTTAGAATAAAGCTTTAAGTTCTGTTAACACGGGATCAACAATAGAATGGAACGATTTAATTCCAGGGTAAGATGGACACAACCTTGATTTCAACGTTCAAACTGTGAAACTGCTGTTGCTTTCAAGCATACTGAAGCTACTGTGAGGCTACGTAATGAACTTTTATCAAACTCAGATGGAACTGGGTTGAATCGGCCTGAAAAGCAACAGCATGGCAGAGGGAAATAATCAGAGCTTCAAGGGGATGCTAATATAACTCGCAGCACATGTATCAGCCCAGGTGGATATTTTTACACACTGGGCATCTTCCAAACACGCACATGCACACAGGAATGATGAAGAGTATGATTTAAAAGATAAGAGTGAAGTCAAGGTGTGTCAGAAAGAGAGAAGAGGGGAACTCACCTGGTAAACAGGCTGGAACTCCTCTGTGACTGCGAAGATGGTCTGAATGTTGTTGTCGCTCAGCTTCTGAACCAGGTGAGCAATGGAGGGGTAGTCCTGTAAAACAGAAAGGTCAGATACGCAACATGAAGTCAACACTAGCAGAGGTGTACGTCCAAATTTCCGCCACATTCCAGGGCCTTTCCCACATGCAGAAACGTTTCCAAACAGACTAAACAACACTCAGCTACTTACATAGTAGTGGCTCATGGTATACACATTGTTCTCCAGGTGGCATTTTCCATCGTTGGGCAGAACGATGCCGCCCAGCTTGCCATCGCCAGCGAAGTGGAAGCCGGCATCGGTGGAGAACACCAGCAGACGAGTCACATTCCTCCAACCAATCTGCTCCTGAGAGTGGAGGAAGAAACACTCAGTGCAAACTGTCTGCTGGCAGCGATTTATCCTCTCTATAAAGGCTACGGGGGAATTTGAGCAGAATATGACACGTTCACTGTTCATTATCACTGCATCCAAAAATCTCCTTGTAAACACCAAGGACTCATAAAATACCTTTTCGCACATCAGCACATAAACGCATTTATTGGAGCTGTATCCCTCCAAGCAAGTGCTGTAATTGTGGGAAAATTAGCTTGAATGGAGAACCTGAGCGTGATTATTTCCCACAGGATCACTGAAGGGTAGCAGGAATTTTCTCTTTTTCTTTTTTTTTCCCCTTTCGCTTACCCCACACACAGCCACTTGCATGATGGCATCAAAGCCGCCCTCAGGAGAGTCCAGGTTTCCAGAGATGTGCTGCTGGCCCACCAGGGTGTTGAACTTCTTGCCGTCGCTGGTCAGCTTCAGGACGTTCTTGTAGCTGAACGGGCTGGTGCAGTTCTGGTCGCCGGTGCATGGGTTCAGCAGCTTGGCCGGGGTGGTACTGATGTATGGCATCACTGTCTTTTCCACGAAGGAACCAAAACCTTTGGAGGACAGTTGGATTCAGAATTGAATTGTAAACAAGTTAAGCATAAAGTGATTTGGGTAGAAGCTTAACAAGATGATGGTTTGAGACTGGGTGCTCCACTCAAAGGGTAAGTCAACACCAACTGAATTCAGAGGAGGTCAACGACCTCTCAACTGTTTACTTCTTCAGTTTGTTTGTGCAGGTCAGAAGAAGGTCATTCAAACTTGGGTGGCATTTAATGTGCACAACAGGACACCTGAATACTGTGTCATACACACACACACACACACACACACACACACACACACACACACACACACACACACACACACACAGAGACAACATCGAGACAACTGCATCTGTCTCTTTGTACACAGGTTTCCAACACAAACATCTATGGACCATGCAGATAGGACACTCTGAGCCTTCGTGATGGCAACACATATATCAATAATGCAACATGAAAAAATCACGTCTTGCTAATACATTATCATTATTCTTTGTTTTAGAATAGCACGTCCCATAATTTGGGGGCTTTGGGGGTATAAAAGTATATTGTTGCCATGGAGTCAGCTGTGGTGACTGTAGGCCCTTATATTGCTTAGATTTTGGCAAATTGGTGCCATAGAGAGTATCCAGCGTTAGCTATTAGCAGCTACTGTTTGCAATGTACCCACTGATGTACAGACAACACTCACTGAATCACTTTGACACTGAGGAAAACTTAAAAACCTGATGATTCTCATGCAAAATCTGGGGTCAAAAGGAGCATTTTTTCTACGATTTCTAAGCTGATTCTAAAAATGTGTGCCTGTGTGTTCAGATCTGACTGACTACAGTCTCGAAGGAGAACCAACTTTGACGCCAATTGTGGAAACGAGTTTAACCTTAAGTCTGTGAGCTGTCAAGGCAATGCTGCTGCTGCAACTGGTGTTGATGAGGGGGACAAACTAAATCCTCACCTATCCTGAAGTCAGAGGTGATCTTTGACATCTCCAGCATCAGACTGGTTCCCAGGTTCTTCACGTTCTCCAGATCGTCCTTCATGGAGTAGGACAGGTCCATCAAGTAGTACAGGTCGATGGGATAATCTTCTGCTCGTTTGAACTTCAAGTCAAAAGACTGGGGCTCACCTACATGAAGTTAACAAAATTAAGAAACTCTCAGGTGTCACAGTGGTAAATATGTGATCACATCCAAAGGAAGGTAAGAATAGCTGGAGAGAAAGCTTCAGTAGCATGTAACTCACCAGATCGGAGGGTGAGGCTGAGTTTCTGGGGCTGGATCTGAGTGATGTCCTCTGGCTTCAGTTTCTCTGCTCCCTTTCTGCGATTTGTCACCGTTTTGTTCCTGATGGTGTTCTGCTCCCCGTGGGGGTTTTCGATCATTGTATCATCACAGCCTCTTTTTATCAGAGACTGCAGCTCGTCGCAGCGGGTCGACACAGTCTCACCCTGTTTCAGGAAGTTCTACGAGCGGAAGCACAGGGTGAATTAAAGGACAATCCATCAACTTCACAAGAGAAGATCAGTATATTTGTCATACGGTGCATCACTCTGAAAACTGTTGCATGTCTTCTGGAGTAGGGGGACTTTCTCAGACTTGCCTTTGCTTAGAGACCACAAATTTAAAACATAAAGCCTACGTTACAAACTGGGGCCATTGTGGGCAAGACGTGGGCGTTAACCAGGCAGAGAGGGTCGAACAAAAGATACTATTGAGCTGCATTATGGAAAATGTAGGATCCGCTGGTTGTGGAGTTTTTAGCTATGCTGGGGGAAAAAAAGACAAAAAGTCCCCAGCATAGCTTTTTTAGCATGCCCCTTGAAAGTCCTATAACTTTGTGAATGTATAATACAACTGCTGCAGTACCTCTTCAAGTTCAGACAGGTCAGACTGGACCTGCCATGTTTAGTTCATATTACTCTAGTCAATTAATCGCTTTAGCCATTTATTGAGCAATACTACTTCTAGCTTCTCAAATATGAGGATCAGGACAACCACTGATGATTATTTTCATTATCCATTGGCTACTCTTTATTTTCTTGATTAATGGATTGAAACATCAGAAAAGAGTTGAAAATGCCCCTCGTAACTTCCCAGAGCACAGAGTGATGTCTTTAAATTGTTTCTTTTGTCCAATACTGTCCAAAACCCAAAGATATTCAGTTTACAAAAATATAAATAAAAGAAAAGCAGCAAATTTTCACATTTGAGCAGCTGCAAATATCGAATGTTTGAAAACAGACTTAAACTATTAACAGATTATGAAAATAGTCGCTAATTTCTTGAATCTGATCAATTAATCAACTAATTGTTTCAGTTCCTGTTGAGTGTTTTCTCCTTTTCTGCTCTATTGTTGTGCATTAAACATCTTTTTCAATTTTGGAACTCAGAGACATCACTTTGGGCTCTGGGAAATAGTGCTGGCTGTTTTTTTAATTATTGTTTGACATTTCAAAGGCCAAATAATTAATCCATTACTGTCAGAAATGATCAGAAACAATCATTAGAAGTCGCCCGACATTTGGCACAAGCCTCAACTACATGCTTACTGTTGCTATATGACTAATGGCATCATAAAGGCATCAAACTGCATTTCTCAGCAGTGATTATAGCTGACAGCTTCGATTCACATACTGGGTCTTTACACCAGCCACATTTGGCTCCGGCCTGGATGCACTCCCCGCAGTATTTGGCGTTGGCATTGATGCACTCGTTCCCCTCTGGATGGAAAACAAAGAGAGAAGAGGAGGCAGAGTCAGAGGGAGCAGGGGTGCAGCACAGTCCCTGCAAAGTAAGCAGCCCGTTAAGCCCCCCGTGTTTACACATCAGTTCATGTGGAACACTGTGTGGCTCGATGGTAATTGGAGACAGAGACGGAATATTCCATCTTTTCCATTATCCTCTACGCTCCATGATGCTAAGGTAGATGACATCATTAAGATAAAGCAGCCGTCCTCTCTCTCCAGGGAGGTAGTCATCATTATGAAGTGTACGTGTACTTTGCAGGCTGACATCAACGAGATGACATCATTTGACAGAATAATGATGTTACAGTAATACAGCATATAATCCAATCTTGTTTAATAAAATGAGATGTGACTGAGAAATCTTACCTTTCTGAGCACTACTGTAACAAACGACTCCTAACAATGTAGATATGAAGAGCAGCTTGAGGTCCATCTGAAAACACACAAGAAAAAAATCTTTTAACCTGTGGTGGTCTCAGCAAAGTGTTCTTGTTGTTTTGAAAAGCAAAATGCTTTTTTTGACTGTCTCTTTGTTAACAGTAACAGCTTGGTGGCCTGAATGCTTGAAATCATAATTTCCTGGACAAAAGAGACCTGAAGAACGAGAGTCAGTCTCAGATTGAATCTGTAAATGGCTCGGTTATAACTGGAGATAATAAATTATCCAGCGGCAGGGGCTTGGCTGTGCTCAGTCGGTCAAAGGGTAACAGGATGGTAATTCAATTCAGACTGGCTTCACGCACACAAACACGTATACACACATTCACGTACAGACATACACAGACAACCACACTGGTTTGACCCTGGCTTGGACTGCTGCCTCCTTTTTCCCCACAATCCCTTTTACTGTAAATAGCATCAGCTCCCGAGAGTCAACCCCTCTCTTGTCGTATATATTGATTCCTTGTCTGTGTGCAGGCTCTTTGTTCAGCCATATTGATGCATCTTGTCCTACTCTTAAATGCAAAGCTTGTGAGTCGCTAAGGATAAGGGATCTGAAGGACCTTTCTCTGCATTAACGGCTGATTTGTGAACACTTTCCAGCCACGCTAGCAGTGACTGTACCTACTGTGATCAAAAGCTCAGAATATCAATGCTATCATGCTGGTGTTTAGCAGGCATAATGTTTACCATGTTGACCATCTTAATTTAAGGTGTTAAAATCACAGTGGCGCCACAGAATAGGATATTTTGCTAGATACGCAGAAAACGCTGTCCTGCTGGTGTCGCTAGAACAAAACCTCTCTAGCTCATGACAGTGCTGTTGGGAAAGTTCGGAGATCACAAAAGTCAGTAGGATACACCCTCTGAGGACCATGAATGTCCAAAACTGAATAACATTTGCAGGGATATTTAGTCTTCCAGAGATCAATCAAGTGAAATGCAATCCCAAAAGCGATGCTTCTAGCATGGCTAAAAACGCCCAAGAAGACTTCCTTGAGTTTGAGGTTCTAGCTTTATTGACAATAAACAATCATGACAACAGTGCTGAGGTTATATTTAAACTCTGTACTGTAAGAAAAGCGCAAGGGAGTTTCAGTGACCCCCTTATTATCATAAATTCCACATCACTGCTGCTGCCTCAAAGGATTTAGCCGGTACTGACACTTTTGGGATTCTCACCACCTCTTATTGGCGGTTCTAACAAGCGACAGCTGGGAAAGCTCCCACAGAGAGACACCGAATCAATGGCCTGATGCCGTGTTCAGGTGCGGCGGCCAGCGAGGGATCAGCGTGTGCCGAATCTCATTAGCATGTGGAATGTACTGTAAAACCAATATCTGGCTTGACCGTGAATCACAGACTCATGGGAGTCATTTCTGTGGGAATCTCCACAATAGCTACTGTCTACCGTACTGGATATTAAAGCATGAGGTTCAAATTAGAGCTAGACAGACAGTGATAAAACCACAAAACTTTTTGTTCATTTTAGTCAGACCAGCGACTGTTGCTGGCTATTCATAGAGGGTACATTAAAAGCCTGCATTCCCTTACACTGTGGTAAAAGAAGCTCTGACGTTCAATGTGCGCAGTGTTGAGTGATGCATTCCTGAGTGCTTGTGTGTGTGTGTGTGTGTGTGTGTCCGTTTATATAGACACAGAGGGGCAGACGGCCTGTCTACAGCCCCCCAGATTAGATCAGCTGGTTTCAAACTGCCCTGCTGTAGATGGGTGGTGGAGTGTGTGTGTGTGTTAGCGTGTGTGTTTCCATGTCAGACGAATACCACATTTAACCTGGCTCTGCCGCTGTTACACCAACACCAAACTGAAGCTAATAGACTTTAATGAGAATAACTGCAGCACAAAATGTCTATGTGAGGACCTAAAATAAAACATCCTGGCAGACTTTGATGTATATGAAACAGAGAGAGTTTGCGATGCACGGCACGTGCATGTACAAGGAACAACTGGTTTCAGTAAAAACCAAGCTTAAACTGAAGGACTGAACTGAAAATTAGGTTCACATTCTTCCAACAAAACCACACACTCAGATGTTTTCTTTTCACTCATGCAGGAGTTTCAGCTTCAGCACCAAGGAATCATTCAAATGCAAACTACTATGTCTATAAAACGCCAGCGAGGTGTCAAGTTAGAAAAATAACAGTGTTGTCTTCAATTGCATGAAGCTTAGCAGCTGCACAGAGGAATGCTCAGTAAAAAGCTGCAGTAAAATTTAGTAGAGGACAGGGAGCAGACCAAGAAAGGCCTATGAGAAGGATGTAAAGCCTTCAACTACAACACTAAGTCTCAGTTCTGAAGTCCTACAAACAGCTTGTCAGCATTTCAAGGTGGTTTTGGTTAACATGGCACTATAACAAATACATTCTTTGTGTGCAGCAGTTTAAAAGTAAAAAGGCAGAAAAAAGGTACAACTGATGTTTTTGCTATATCTATACAGGAAGCGGATGTGCAGATATGCCCACTAGAAGAAAATCAGATAAAACTTTGCAGTTTGCAACATGCTTTTTATCAGTAGATAAGCAGAGACAGGGCTGACTATCCTGGAGTATTTATTCTGGTTTTACACCACTGGACTATGCTGGAGCCCAATGAGAAGCTGCAGCCGAGGGGGTTTCTAGCCACGCTGGCAGCATGGCTCCAGGGCTGGGAATGACGATCTGTCAGTCAGACGGATGAGATTTTCACAGACATCCTGAATGAATTTCCTTGAGATTTGGTATACATATTGATGTCTCCTCAGGATGAATTGTAAAAACTAACTGCCCTTGTCACGTTTCACTCTTGCGCCAGGTCAGGTCAAAATAATCATTTAGCCAGATGCTTTGGTTCATTTAACCTCATACCTACAACTAAAAACTAGACACAAGTCTCAGCTGTGCTTTGTGTTTAGTGCTAATGTGCAAATGTTATACGGCTAACATGCTAAGCTAAGATGTGCTTAGGTATTGTCCTCACAAAGCTGCTACTGTTGCTATAGAGACTTAATCATGTTAAAAAAAAAGCAGTGAACATACTCCTGATGACTGAAATGCAATTTGAGAATTGAATCAAATGAGCCAATGCAGCAATCCACAATAGTTTGATGGACAGTGAAACAAGCACAACAAGAGCTTGAAATCCAATGCCATATAAAAGACCACTGAAACAATTGGACCTAAAAATAACTGCTGACTACACTTCATACAATTTCCGACTTTATGTACAGTTGGATTGACCATGTCCTGAGTTTTTCATACATGCTTCGTTTGGAAGCACAACAACCCTCAATTGCACAGTGTTTCGAACAAGCAAGACAATGCCAAGAAAACGCAATCTTGTTTCAGTGAGTGACATCACCATAAATACAGTCAGTTGGATTTATGGGGACAGAAAAGTACACTTTCACGAACGGTATGAATACTTTGGTCATGACACAGACATGAATCAAAGTTGCTCATGTGCAGAAGGGAAGGATGAGGACTATTAAGAGATGACTGCATAACAATCACGATGCTCAGATGTATTTCTCTGTGGGAAAGCATAAACATAATACATTCCAGACGGCTTCCTGACTATAGCAAGACAGAGCAGCACTGGTTATTCTCTTACACTAGAGTAGTTTAAGTAGCTCCCACGCTCTTCCTTCCTGCCTCAGTCAGACACCAGCATGCATGCACATTTTACTCCTCAACGCCCGTCCACATGTCACACACACCTGAGCTGTGACTAATAGTGTCTCGGTGTTTTATGGGCTTTCCAAAGCTCTATCAGTTGGCAGGAGAAGGTGATGCATGGCAGACACCTCGGTGCGTGACTAAAACGGACCGAGCTTCTCAGGCATTCCTGAGGGACTGACCAGGATAGTAACCTGGAACACTGTTACTGCACCTCGGAGAAATGTGAGCTATGAGGCCCCATGACGAAGAGATGCTGTATTTGTAACACCATGATTCCCACAATCCCCTTTCCTCAGTTTGTAGCTATTAATTCAGTATTTAACTCATGCTCAAACAATTCATTTAATAATTCATTTAATAATTAAGTGATTAGTCAAAATATTCAATTAATCAACTGAATCAAAATTGCTGTTGTCCCATTACTGCGTTACTCATTTATCAAGCAAAAATGCCAAACGTTAGCTTGTACCCATAAATGTGAGAATTTTTAAATTCTGTATCTTAAATGAAATGAGAAAAATAGACTGTCAATTTAGCAGATGAATCAATTACTCAAAAAGAAAATCAGCAGATTAATTAATAATGAAAACAATCATTAACTGCAGGCCTATAATTAACTAGTTAATCTAATAATTGAGTTCATGATCTACTCTGTACTAATATATATTTTTTCCTGCAAAATGTGACACTAAATTATGATTGGAACATATTAAGTAAGAATTAAAAAGACCTGCACTGCCTGCAAAGCTGTCATAGTTACGCATGTTCCAAAAAATACAGCTCATCCCGCACAGCTAGCCTGTCAGTCCTAGATGCTTCAGCTTAGTACAGCACAGACATCCACTTTAATAATCAGTTTTAAAGAAAAGCTGCATACTAATTCATCTGCTCCTGCTATTTAGGTTTCTTCACATCAACCATGATGCGTGCAGACAGCCTGCTAGCTAGCGTTAGCGACCTGCAGAGAGAGTAAAACAGAATCACCTCTCGTGACCCACACAAACAAAGAACCAAGAGTCCGTCCCTCTTGTCGATGTGACTATTAAATTCACTACAAGTCAGAGACAGCTAACCACCTGTCATCAGCAGACAAGACAGACCATAAACCGTGGCAGGTGCACATATAGTGTAACTGTTCGCATTACAGTTTATGGGACCAACAGCATCAGCAACAACTTCATCTTTGCTACTTTTCGACTGAATGACACCTTTTTGTGCACATTGCAGTAAGCTGATTTTTACTATGCACACATTTCACACATTGTGCAACCACAAAAATCACTTCACCCTACAGTATAATTAACTTATACAACTCCTTATTGTACTTGGGTTCCCCAGGAACCTCCTTCAGGGTCCTGAACCCCTGTGTGAAAACCTCTGGTGTAGAAAACCCATCTTAATTAAGCCACACAAACCTTAGCTGCGAATGAGTGGATTTACTTTCCTTTAAACTGAGCCGCATTTGCAAGTGCTTAGAAGTACTTACTTCAGCAAGCACTGCCATGAATAATGACCAGCAGAGTCGGGGAGGGAAACAGCTCGACAGAGTGAGGGATACACTGCGGCAGTGAAGAAGTCACAGTGCTCTTTAGGAGAAGGCCTGGGCTTCACTCACTCAGAACGGCTGTTCTTCTCCGGCCGTGAACATAAGAAATGGAAAAGAAGGAAAAACAGGAAAGGGTGGTGTGCAACTCGGAGGGGAAAGGGGCTCCTTCAAGTGCAAAGAAAAAGGAAGTTGCAGACTTTGCTCGCCTCTGCTGAGTTGGCCCTTCAGTCTTTCCTAATCTGCCCTCCTCCACTTGTACAGTATTTGTCTGGTTGTTCAGGCCTTTTTAAAATCAACAGAACATCTATGAGTTCAGTTCGTGAAAAACAAGTGCGTGAAAATGACCAGGACTGCACGACTAGAGTGTCTTCACAGACTTTGTGAATCTTGAGTGTAGTTAAATATTAAATTAAAACATTCCAAGATGCATCCAGTCACTCCACTGTTGTCAGTACTGTATCTTTGGCATCCTATACTCCCATCCCTCCTCTCTCTCTGTCCCTTTGTTTCCCTCCTCTCTCCTGCTCCCTGCCTCCCTCCTCCGTCATACCACCCACACAATTGCTCAGTTCACTCCCTCCACTGTGAGCCAAGCCAAACCAGTGGCCCCTTGACTCTGCATACCCTTCAAGCAGCGCCGAGTGGGGAACATGTCTGAGCTGTGAGACGTACAAGCCGCCGGACAGAACTGAAGGAGAATACCAAACAGTGTCCGTCTGTGTCTCTGTCCACCCCCACTACCACCTCCCACCACCATCCGGAGGACCCTCTCATAGCAGACAAAAGCAATGAATCAGGCTACCCTCTGAGACCATGACAGAAGGTCTGATCCTTAAAGTGTTCCCACTCATCGTCCCCTCTTTGCCAGAAGAGCCTCTGTGCGATAAATAAAACTAATGAGGTAGATGTTAACATCTTTAATCTTTTGCTGCTTCTCTGCTTCTAGGACACTGATATGGCCAGCCAGTCCAATGAGATCTTTCCACGGAAGAAAAAGGAGCAAAAGAAAGGAATGAGAGCACAAACGAGGAGAAAAATGTCATCATAGTTTCCACATTACATGAAGCATTCCGGTTTTCAAGCTATTCCTCAGTAGAAGAAGTTTTGTCAGATAGAAAGAAAAGTGAAAAGAACTGCATTAAACAGCTAGAGTTGGAGAGGAACGTGTGAGTGACGAGAAGCAATGCCACGTTTCCATCACGCCTGATCCAGTCTGCTATCCTTTATTTTACCCTCAAAGAAAAATACACAGATATGTATTAAAGGCATCAGCTTCCACTCCTGCATTCACATTTTGAGAAAGCGTTCAATGATTTTGGGCACCAGAAAAACAAGGTAAGACGTGCAATGTAATATCCTCCAGGTAGCTTCAAAGTCACATACTGAGTGAGGCGCTGCATTGAGTGGGATGATGTAACATCTGCTGACCAGCAGCCACGAGTGTCCAAAAGTGACAATTAGAGGATAATAGCAGGCTGAATTTCCGTTTATTCATGAAAAAGTTTATTGGTGACATGCGTGATATTAACAGAAGCACAAGTAGAGGAGTCATAAAGGCAACAAAGTGAATTCAGCAATGCAAAATTTGCCAACATTAACCACCATGAGACTTCTCTGTGTTTACTGTTACTTAGAGACAAGCAGTAAAATAATTCACGTAAAAAACATGTCTGTTTAAAAAGTTGGTGCAGCCTTCCAAAATACACGTTGTTTTCCTTGTTTCCCTGAATCTCTAAAACAGAGGTGGCAAGTGCAAGTTAGCACAAGCCATGGAGCCACAAAAGCCACAATTGTGGGAAATGCTCCAGGTTGAAATAAACCGGAAATTTAGTCTAAGGCTGTTGCGGTAAACCCCCCGAGCGTGCTGAATTAGCAAGAGTCTAATGTTTAACATGGTGAAATGTCATTGTTTTAAAAAAGGTTGCTGAATTTTTAACTCATCAAAGTGGTCACTAACAGTCTTGGCAGTACATGTAGGACAAGCAATGTAAAACGTGTTTGTCAGGTATTTTAAAGCAGCTTCCAAAATGGTTCAGAGACCCATAATTACACTCTGTAAGAGTAACAGAATAATGGAGGTGGTAGCTACAGTCTAGGTCGAAGGGCAGCTATGACAGCTTGTTGCTGGTCTTGAAAATTCTGCTCACAAAACACTTCGCCACATATGTTGGCCTGAAGCCTGCCAACATTCCCCATGCATCTGACGGAGGCTAAAGATACGCTTCTGGGGGGATGCTGCCTTGGAAGGACTTCCTAACTTTTCCCCGTCAGAAAATCAATAACACTTACGCAGTTCTGGTTTCCTTTCGCCAGCTAAAATATATTCAAATTGAATAGGATTCACGTCTCATCACAACATGTCCTCCCACAGCAGCCCACTAGGAACAATTGAGGCAAAACCACAACCTCTGGAGGACAGCCAAGTCCATATCACTATTCATGGCTCCATCTCTGTGTTGAAAATAGCTGCGCACTGCTAACAAGTTATTTCTGACTTGTCCTCCCCACCTGGCCTCTGCAATCACTCCAAAAGGTGGACTAAATCACACGAGACACAAAAACAAATCTGCTTCAACCCCACAGACATATCTGAAAACCTCCAACTATCCCTGTGTTGATAGAAAAGGTGAAATGCCAGCGTACGTACTGTTGCTGTTTTGGAGTAAAGGACAGAAACTTGACAGGAGACAAGCTTTGCTCAAACATCTGTAAAACTTGACATTTTCAGGAAGCCATCTGTTTAACCGTTTACGGTGATCAACTGACAGCGGATCTAGAGAAGGGTGGAGCATTCGATTCTCACCAAAAAGCCAAAATGTTGGCTAGTTTAAGGGGATCTTGTGGGGTTGCCTGGCTGTGACTGTGTGAGCCCAGGGCTCAGCCTGCGGAGCTGGGATCTGCTGTACAATAAGCCTCCCCAAACTCCCCGTCTTTGCTGAGTCGGCCCTTCCTTTGCTGAAACACAGGAAGCTCAACTGGATCACACAGGAAGCCTGTATCATGGTGCCTGGAAACCAGCCGCGGCTCCCTCTTGAAGCCACAAAGATGACATATTTGGCATTCAATTGAGAAAGGAAGAGAAAGAAAGACAAAGAGAAAATAGAGACAGAGAGAAAGGACCGGTCTGCCTTGTTACAGAGAGTTGAAAATGCTGTGAGCTGCCAAAACGGCAGCGTATTGTCTTTGTGAATCAAGCGTGTCTGATTCTCAAACCTAAACCAGGCCATCAGTGAAATCTAAGCTCTGGGAAAAGATAAACAAGCCTGGAAGCTGCTTCAGACAATGCTAGCAGCGCAGCCAAAGGACCTCACTGGAAATTAATAACCGGCTGTCATGCGGATTAGTTCTCCGGGACGAGGTACAGAAATCAGCGCAGCACCTGCGCGGCTGACACAGTCAGAGGAATAATTTAGACACCTGACAGCAGTCTGCAGTCTCAGACAAATATTTACAGAAGTGAGGCAGTTATTCAACAGTCTGGGAGGATCGAGACAAGGACCATTTCTCCAGAGCTAATGGTCCAAGTCAGTCTGCTAGAGGAGCCGCCGCTACTGGGAGACATCTGCCAAAAAGAAGACAAGTCGAGGTTGGCGTTTAAACTCACGCAAACAAGACGAGCGGTGAGATTTCGTTCAAAGTCAGAGCACAGACGCGATCGATCAAACACAAAATTGCCCGGGCGACAGCTTTAAACTGATAGACAAGAAGCGTCCAACAGTAAAAGTGCGTCCCATGCTAGCTAGCGACGGGTCGGTACATCGGCCGTTTGGAGGTAAATAAAAACAAATTGCTCAGATTTCCGTCCAAACACACTCAAACAGTCTGCAGCCATGCCAGCAGCTCTGTACCTAGGTGGTGATTTGAGCCGAATGCTGACTCTAACATGCGCACTAGGACAATGCTAACATGCTGATGCTTAGCAGGTTTTGATGTTTACCTTAGAATTTGCTAATTAGCAGCACGCTCAAAGTCCAGCTGAGGCTCAGCGGAATGTCATTTGTAGTTTTGCAGGTATGTGGCCATCAGTTGAAGTATTTCACCTGATGATGGCGCTAGATGAAAATTTAAGGGATCAAACAATTGTTAAGTTTGTTATGAGGAGGAAGTGAACATCTGTACCACATTTCATGGCAATCCAACAGCTGACCAGACTAGGGTTGCAACGGTATGAGACTTTCTCGGTACGATAACTGAGTCTGAAATATGCAGTATTACATATAACAGTTTAATAGTACTGATACGGTAGAAAATGTACCTGGTATGACAACTGTAAATGTTCATAAGATGTTAAACCATGAAACCGGCAGACTGCTACAACCTTTGTTGAGACATTTCACTCAGACCCATAAATGTGAGTTTCATGGTGGCGCTGCAGTCCAGTAAAACCAGCTACATGAGAACAGCAGCACAGTGAGCAAACTGCGGGTAACGAGCTGTCCAACAGAATCGAACGAGTCACAAAGACTGTGAGGAAGCCGCTGCATTAAGTCCTGGGCTGTGCTGTTTTTTCACTACACAGACAGATGCGTCAGAGCTTGGTCTTAATCCAATTTTAAGCCAGCAGTAGGCCAGCTGTGGACACCTCCGCCGTCTTTCTGCCGAGGCCATAATGCTGGAAAACTGGCACATTAATGACACTCAGATGTCTTTCATTAGGGCCCCAGACTTGACACTTGAACTAGAAGGCCTCCATTTCCGCTACCATGGGAGAGTGAAAACAGCGAAGTTAAAACAGTAAGCTCTCCGCAGTTACATGAATTTCTCTTGGGAACAGCAGAGGGGTATCTGTCATGTTTAATTCTCTAGGCGTTCTTAGGGGCCACTGACTGAACATCATGTTCTGAAGCTGCGTTCGAGCTCCGCTCTCATGCTTAATCAGAGTCTGAGTAAAAGGCTTGTCCTTTAGAGAACCTTCCTGCTGCACGACTTTCAAGCTTGACGTCCCTGAACGGCACAGCTGCTGCTGAATATAAAGCAGTGAATTAAACATCAAGTTGTTCTTACATTTCGTTTGAGTGTGGTATCATTTTCCCTGACACGCAGCTAGTGATTTGCCTCATTAGTCTGCCTCAATGTAAGGCACTTACACTCTATAAAGTTCCTCAAACACTGCTGCATATCAGTTCATTTCCATTTTAAAGCAGCAGCTGATGTGAGGGAGTGCTCTTCACTAACTTTGATGGCAACAGTCGGTTCTTTTAACTGTTAGATGTCTACCAAGCTAAAGACGTGCGCATTGTTGGTTTATGTATCAAGAGTTTATGCTTTTAGATGGTCAACGTTACTGTTTTATGTGGCGGGAATTACGTCGCTTCCGTTTAATTAAACATTGGCCTGGTTCACTCAGAACAATCATCTCCTATGATGAAGCGATATCAGATATGCACATCTGCAGCTATAGGAACTCCAGACGAGGGGCTTGAAAGAAGAGCCCATCTATGAGGCCACAGCACTACAGTGTGTTTCTGTCTGTGAACTGGCCGACTGCTGGTGACTCACTTAACACCCCTGAGATGTCAGCGTCTAACAGCCCACAGTCACTAAAACAGAGAACAGTGTTGCCATTGTATTGGTCCTATGTGTTCATCCTAGTATGCAAAGATATATTCTTTGCATACTAGGATTTGCTGGTTTTCTTTGTCTTATATGAGAGCATACCAACAATCTTCAGGTTTTGGACTGTTGGTCAGACATAATAAGACATCTGAAGACACCACCTTGGGAAACTGTAATGAACATTTTCACTATTTTCTGGCATTTTACGGACCTTCTCAGTCTGCTAAATCTAAGACAAAGACTTCTAGACTGTATAAAATGCACACTAAAAGCTCATAAACCTGCTAACTATACTGACTTACCATGCTTACATGTTGTCTCCCATCCCTCTCCATTCATTTCCTGTCACCTCTCAACTGTCTCTTCTCTAATGAAGACAAAAATGTCTCAAAATATATATAAAAAAAACAGCCGTCAATCCTCAGTGCCTGACTGGTACCAACAAAGCACTGAGGTCTGATACTCAGCCCCAGTTTTCCATCCCAGTATAATGAGCATTTCTTTGATTACAGGGACGTTACTGTGAGTGTTGGTGAAAGACAAGCCAACGGTCATGTAAGTGAATAAAGCCACATTTCCAAACACAAACTTTTAGATCCTCGACTGAGTCATTCTGTGAATGAAAGGCACATAAACATTTCTTTTCCAACTCGCAGGCCCTTGCAGTTAAACCTTCACACTGTCACAATAATAAACAGAGAGCTCGCAGCCTGCAAAAGTCTGCTACTATTTACTACCGACGTAACATGCTTAGCCTCATTTTCCCAGCAGACCTTGGCAAGCAGAGGTCAGCTTTAACCACGCCATTCCTCACCGGTGTTTCGGAGGCTGTTTTTAGAAGCAGGAGCCCCCCTCCCGACACAAAAAAGGCCCAGAAGTGTATTTGAGCCCAGTGTGGAGAGGGAGAGTGGCTACAGAAGGGCAAAGGCAAACATTTTGGCTCGAAGTGGCTCCGGAGGTCACAAACCAAAACCAAGAGGCAGGCCCACCCCACAATCTAGACGCAAAAATAGACAAATCTGTTCCAAAGATGATTTTCAGAAGAATGGGACAGCACAAAGGCAGCGAAGCACAGTACTGTGTTAAGCAGAAAATAGCTGAGAGTCTTAAATTGGCTGTTTTTATCTAAGCGCACCAGCACTGACCATATGGGTTGAGGAAGCTTCAAAATGCAGGAAAGACTGCAGAGGTTTGGGCTCGTTGGACAGGCATGTGATTCACTGCCGAACAAATCACAGATAACTGCTCTTCTGGGATCATCAGCTGAAGACCTGCTTTCAAACTTGTGTGCACACGCGTGTATGTATGTGTGTGTGTGTGCGAGTCTGGTGGAGGTAAATAGGCGTAACAGGCGATTATTTATACCACTTTACGCCTCTGAGCCTGAGATCTCCCCCTCCGGCACAAAGCATGCGTCGCGGAGGTCAATCGTACACATTCATCACTTTTGTCCCATAGGAACACACACACACACACACACACACACACACACACACACACACACACACACACACACACACACACACACAGAAAATCACAAAGTGCATATTCATCACTTCCGTCTTCAGGGGACAAGTACGCACATAAGGTGTGCGTCAGTCATCGACAAAGAAACAAAGACACACATGACAAACGTCACATGTCCAGTAGAAAGACCCGGGTGTGGCCCTGTGTGTGCACTAAGTGGCCTCGTAAATCAGGTGGGAGCCGGGCCCCTGCCGCTGCAGCTGTTCCCAGGGGGGCCTGAGGTCACATCCATTCAACGGTGGCTACTGGCTCCGCTACCGCCTCTCAACTCCCCCAATGTCCTACATTTACGCTCCTCCTCAATTAGCCTTCCTCCCCCTCCCTTCCTTACTGTCCTCTCTCCACCCCCTTCACGTTCCATATCTCCTTCCTACGCCCCCTCTTATCCTCCACCCTTGCCTCCCTTCCTGCCTCCATTTCCTTGATTAAACTACACGGCGGAGCCAGCGCGGTCAGCTGTATCTAAAAGGCCTTCGTCCTCCTGCTCTCATTCAGATGAAATGGACAGCTCTGCCTGATCCAATCAATGGATGCCCGCCAATCGTGCGCCGCACGGGCAATAATAAGCAGCATCTTCTTCTCTTCTTCTCTGATGTGCATCCAGTCCTCAGCTTTAAGCCCTACTCACCATCTTCATACCTCCGTTTCCTGTTTGCTAGCCTTCAGGATGTACTTCTCTCTGCCTCTCTGGGACCTCACTGACTTTTCAGCACTTTGAACTTCTACCGTTTTCCCTCCGGGCTGTCAGCATCTCGTGTGAAGTGATCCCTGAGCAACTTAAATAGATCATGTGAGATTACTTGTCGAAGCCCTCTCATATGACCATCCCCATGAAATGAGGAGGGGCACCGTGACAGCCTGTTGCACATGATCCAGAAAAGATGGATCGGCGGGTGGCATGTTGTCATTCACAATATCCAGAGCAGAGTGGCTAATATTAACTGTGTAGTGCAATACAGAGAGAATACAGGACACACACACACACACACACACACACACACACACACACATCCTACCACCATCATTACTACCACTTTTTAAAACAGTATAAGCCACAACTACATCCCTTAACCTACACATTACTACTTACTTTGAAATATTAAAAGATAACATTAATTTAAGGTAGCACCTTAAAACTTAAATGCTATACAGTTATGATAGTGATACCTCATACAAGTTATTCAGTTCCAGAGGCAACTGCCAATCATGTGGGGACAATAAAATGATACTACAAATGATCTAAAAAGCCATAAAGTACAATAACAACCTTCCTTATAAACTTTGTATTGAGTATTGCAAATACAACATTCACATCTACAGGAAATTGCTTCACAATAAGAAACTTTTTATGCTGGGTGTAGCATGAGGAGATGTGTTAGCATCCTTACCTTGGCGCTGTGATGTTATTTTAGAGGCAGCATACAGAGGAAGTAACGTTAAGCTAGCTTTTCTCTGCAGCTCCAGGGATGATCCGCTAGCGGCGGCAGCAACTGTCTGCCCTGTTGGCACCGGGAGCCACTTTCTCCTCCGGAAAAGTCACGGCAGATTTCCCCTGCTGCTCATGCCCCTCCGCTCCCCTCCACAGAGAAAACGTACACAGTTTTTATTAAAACCAAATGCGCGACGGCTCGATAGCTGGAAGAGGAAACAAAATCCCGGCGGCTCCCGTGTGGACCCCGTCCTCCTCGCTCTCAATCAGGGGAAAGCGGAGAGGCAGGCCCGCAGGGAGGGCTCCGCTCCTCCTGCCCAAACCTTACCGGTGAAGGAGCGCGGTGTAACATAGAGCGCTTCCGGTTTTTACCTTCAAAATAAAACACAAACTGCACGCCGGTTTTAGCCGCACAACGGTCCACAAAAAGACATTATGCTCATCCTTTAACATAAATATATGAGATTTACGTGCAGCTTAACTTACTCACCTAACTAACTCACAAATCTAAATATAGTAGTGTTATTGCCTTACTGACGACCAGAGTGCACACAACGAAAAAGTCTGTTACACCGAGACACTTTCGCACATACGCACCTTTGCTATTGATATGAAGCCTACTTTGGTAAACAACCACTGCAAAGAGAATGCACACACACACACACACGCACGCACGCACACACACACATACATCGACACACTTGTGTACTCCCAAGCATGGCTACTGTCAAGTGAATCACACTTCGAATACTTTTATTTTGAAGGCAACTACTTCTCTTTTCCCATTTTGTGTTGCCTTAAATATGCTGACTTAATGCAGCTCCAGCCTGACTCTCCTGCTGACGTCACTGCCAGAGTACACCCCCCACTCACATAATTGCCTATTTATACAGATGCTGCCAACATGCTTATTCAGTGTTTCATCAATCTGCAAGTCCATCAGAACTGGCATTTTTCATCATCATCATCACCAGTGTATGACACTTATATATAAACAGAAACAAGGTTCATACAAGAACATGTTGCAGTACAGTAGAATGTGTGCAAACAGTAATGAAACAAGCTATTTAAAATGACTTTGTTTAAGCAGACCTCTGTCTGTGTTTTCTTTCCTCATGATTGTTTGATGTGTCATTAATTACCAGAAAAGCCAGTCCAACCCTCAGAGAGAGAGAAGCTGTGTAAAAACACTGCTTTTAGTACCAAGTTAATTGTTAATTAGAGGAAAAGTTGTTATTACTCCTGAAATGAATTTGAGTTCACAGCTGCCACACAAGTGACATTACAAATAATTTTCAAGTAATTTAAGGTTTTTTGACATAGATTCTTGTTTTACAATGACTATTTTCTTCTTCACGCTTTTTCTCCTGGTGTATTAAAATAGTTTGGGTTGTCTGCAAATACAGTCCAGTCAAGTTAAGTAAGAAAGAAACAGGCTTTTTATGTATAAAGAAATTCAAGTATAACATAGAAAGCCACATGAAACCCATTTTACGCTGGGTTTATAAAATGTATTAAAGTCCTAACTATCACAACACATAGATAAATGAACATTTCTAATAACAGTTTAAGTTTTTTCTTCCTTCTTCACAGCATTTGATGCCACATAAAACCCTGAGAGCTGCCAACTGCACAGTTCTTGGACCAGTTTCTGTCCAAATAATCAACCCAGCCAGTTATATATTTGTTTAAACTTAGTGGAAAGTTATTCCTGCCTCGGCGTTGGGGACGTAGTGGAAAAATGTGAGAGAAAACAAACTATCGCGTCCGGAAGATCCTTGAATCCTGTTTAGTCTCGGGGGAGTGTTTACCAGGGAACGCAACTCTTTATCTCCCTCCCTGCACCCCCTGAGATGGGCGAAAAGTTTAATCTGCTTCCAACTGGACAGAAACTGACTTATTCCACTCTCCTCTCCATATAGTTCATGGCTCTGGCACTAGTTGTATAACCTGAAATCTAGTTCTTTTAGGTAGAAAGTACAGTTTGGAATTAACTGTAAAATAATATGACTCATGGAGGGGCTCATATCATTGTAGGGAGCCTAGAATTCCTCATACGAGACTTGGATGAAGCAGTGATTTCACTTATATGAATCCTACTCAAGAATTAAGGGCAAAGGGAATTGCTGCAAGTGCATGAATCCCATCACAAACCAAGCAAGCCAAATGCTCGACACAGTGTGTCCTGTCAGAAGAGATATGGAGCACAGCAGAGAGATTGTAAGTGACCCAGATGTAGCTGACTTCATGGAAACTGACTTCATCTGATTAAATGCCTGTCTTGTGGCTTCACCATCTGATCTTCTCAGATTAGTCAAATGTAAGAACTGAGAAAGAAACATGTCACATCACTCAAAAGATAAACATCAGAATCAAGTCAGAAGAAGTGTATTTTCTGATTGCGATGTATTTATTTTTCTTCTCAGGATTTTAAGAGATAGAACCGTTCTGGTGTTTCATGTGATTTGTGGTGCCCATGTTGTGATGTACATACCTTATACTGTACATGACTTCTGGAGCCTCTCTGTGGTCTGTTTAGGTCACTGCATGGAAACAGGGACATATGCACATCATAGCTTGTTGACATTTTCCTGTTTTTCCTTTCACATCCAAAATTCCTGCCACTGACATCAAATTTAGAGCAACCTGATGCTGCCATGCAGACTCTTTGACTTGTCACAGTAGAAAAAAAGCATAGATTTTACTGATAACAATAACATGGCTCTGTTGTGTTTAAGTGTCCATCAGTCGTGACAGTGCGACAGTGAGCGGCATGCACAGCGCCTGGACCCTGTAACTGAAATGGAATTCAGCCATCATTAACTTCATCATTTACACCTGTGGTTTTCCTGCTGTTGCATGTCTTCTGTGAAAAAGGCCCATGCAGCTATTTACTGTGTTTGTATGATGAACTATACTTATTTCATTTCCTTAGATAATTATGTGTAATCTGAAACGTTTGCAAAAAACTTGCTGTCATTTCTATTGATGATATAAGGTGGAGGCTGCACTACGGCTGGCATCTGCTTCCATTTGTTTTATGATAACAATGTGCCTGTTGTGTGGGAAACATGGTACTAAGTTAGTTATGTAGAACTTGTATGTAGAAACACCTCTCTTGTGTTGGAGTGCAGTCATATATCAACTACATATCCATGAGGCACTTGCACCAGCTAATATTACTCCACTGAGTCACCCAGTGGCAAAACAGAAAACTACACAGTCTGCACTTCAGTCAGGGGCAACATTTTATTAAATGCTAAATAGAGGACTTAAAGTAAAATGTATATTTGTATTCATGTTTTTGACTTATCTCTCATTTGTATGTCTCTAGTTTGTGTTTTGTTGTGTTTTTTTTTGTAAATTATTGAATCATTTTACCTCTTTGGCCATCAACAGTTACTTGAATGAAACCACGTGAGAAGATCGGGGGGAAATCTCCCTTTGGTGGAAGGGACAACAACTCGTGGACATTTGAAACATGAGAAGGAGTCCAAACTGCACCCTGCTTTCTTTTTCAGGGGCCACGAGCCAAAAATCTAAATCTAAAACAAATGTAAATGGAGTAAAATTTCCCTCTGGAATGTAATGGAGTTATAATATAAAGCAGCTTCACATGTAAATACTCAGGTAAAGTACAAGTACTTAATTGCACTGCATGTGAGTAAATGTACTTAGCTGCCATCCACCACGGCTGTGCTAAAATCGTCAAATCACTTTCCAGTAAGTCATACTGTAAATAATGGCTCCATCAGTTGTCAATATATTGTTTATTAATGCTCTACAGAGCAGTCATAAACCACTGATAAGAACCACTTCTGTGATGTAACCACGTTGTAATAAATCCAGTTTAGCTGATCCTCTTGCAGTGTGACCCCTCTGATGGACACTTTTGACCTTTGAGCTGCTGGCATCTGGACCACCATCAATTTATTGACAACTTCTTCTCATTCACAGCTGCAGACCTGAAGGATTATTACAAAGCGATAACGTAATGAACGTTTCTTAATGAGTTATTAGCATTTGTAGCTTTGGTGGCCTTTTTCCTGAGTCGACTTAGTACACATCAGAGGGATTCTTCACAACTCTGAAATCCTGAAGTTGTCTTTATCAAAGGCTTATGACTGCTCGACAGCACTAGTATTTTCATTATTAGCCATTAATAAACAGCTTTCCAGTACAAAGCCTCTAGAAAGGACTTATCAGAATAAAAATAATTCAAGTGAGTATCCAGTCATACACTGACAATAACTGAGCAGACTATTAAGAGTGTTTCAGTGATGAATGTTAGTCTTTGACTCTCCTGTAGATCACTCTGAGCTCCAAGCCTCCGTTAAGTGTGCAACACAAATACATGATCGATGAAGCTTTGTTTCTTGTTTGTTTCACTGATTTATTAATTAATGCTGTTGAAGTATTGCTGTGCAAAATTACTGGTTCAAGTAGTTTTAGAGGGGATGAAAAGGATCTAGTGGGGTTGCCTGGTTACAAATCTCTTGCAGTTAATAGTGTGTGAAGGATAAAGCAGCCAAATGATGTTACCAGCCTAATTTGCTTGTTTATGATAATGGGGACCAAGCATTGCTGCTATTTATCTAAGATGTGCAAATGTTAAAAAGCAGGAGTCATCACAAATGATTCCTAATATTCTTACTTTTGATTCTGAATATAAACAAAACTATAATTCCCATTCATTTCCTCTCAATGTCCTGCCAAAATAAGACCCAAATCCTTTGGGATGTGGCCTCGCTTCCTTAGATGAAAAACAAATCAGTGAAATTAAGGGCTAAGTCTAATTTCAGCTAATGATAGACCAACAAGAAAGCCAGCTGAGTGAGTGAGTGTAGCTAACATCAGCTTCTCATTAGTGGTCAGCACCCGCCCATCGCTCCGTGCCATGGTTTTCGCCACTGCTTACTACTCTGATAGGTGGAGAGTCCTCACATTAGAGACCTGACTGGAGTTGTTTCCATCTGCTCTGAGATCTGGCCACAGATAGTCACCATTTGTTGCTTTGTGTCAGAATAAATCGTTTAATCAGTTCGCTTTTCTCTGCTATCAAATTGACCAAAACAACTTTAAATGCACTGTAATAGATGAACAACCAAAACTTCCTTCATATGAAGATGCTTTTTATTCGTATCTTTGGAAAGCGATGGCTATGAGACAAAAAACTAGACATCACTGTTTACATCACTGTCTTGCTGTAATAGTGCTTTCACATGACTTTGATGCAAAAAACAGATGTTGCTTCAAAGAGCTGCTTGTGAGGCTGCTGGTTTACCCTTTACAGCACGGCCGTGACGTAGATCTGACTGGAACAGGGGGGAAAAACAAAAGAAAAGATTTGGAGTTTCAAATTCTGGATCACAACACAAATATTCCCTTTTCTTTTTTAAGGCCTTGCTGTTTATTCATTTTTTTTTCCTACAACAGCAAATTACAGAAGCAGTATTGAAAATAAAAGTCTTATTTTCTTGTTCTTGTAAAAAAAAAAAAAATGCACAAAATTTGAATGACAGTACAAAACGAAGCGTTAATATGCCATGTAAATGGTGGGGGAGGGACATTACTGTTGGAAAATCTATTTTGCCTTTTTCAATAATGAAAACATCTCAATATTTTTACATTTCAGAATTATATCACATAATCTGAAACTATATATATATAAAAGATGAAAGAAATGAACACGTGTTTTTTGTGTTTTCACTCTCTTCTGTTTTTTTTTTTTTGCAAATGAATGCTATAAACACATAAACCTCTTAAATATATTTATCAGTGCAACATTGTTTGTTTTGAGTCCACGCTACAGTATCCTTTTTCTCTAATTTAGCAGATGCCGCTGGAGCTACAGTCCTCTATGAAAGCGCAGACCCTACAGTGTAGAGGTTGAGAGGAGTGGGAGGTCGAATCTGAAATGAACAAGCTGAGAGTGTGTTCACCACGGCACGACATACAAAGCACACGGATGTAAAAGACGTCACCCTTCTCAGGATCAAGTTTTTGATTGTTTGATTGTGGTGCGGAAAGCCACCGGCTTCCTGTCCCGCGGGCCCTGGTGTCCCGTAGCTGTCAGTCTAACGCTGAGTTCGCACAGAGTCCCTTCCCCTTGTAGTGTCAAGTGGTGGGATCCCATCCGTCCGTCTGCAAACAAGAGCCCCAATAGAGATTTGAAGATTTTACGTTGAGGTGACATTTGCACTTCTTTTGAGCTTAAAAAGAGATAGAAAAACAGGCCGTCACACAGCACTCCCCCTCTCGATTTCCTCTCCGGGGGGCTCTGACAGCCAAAGCAAGCAGTCAGTTCTTTTGTGAGTGAAGACCACTGGCGAGCTCTGGTCTTCTAGTATGTTGTGTGTTGGTGAGAACCCCCAGCGAAGAAGAAGGGGGCAACAATCCTTTGGTAAAGCCACCGAGGGGAGGCCAGGTGACCTGATTCAGGTGACGCCGCTCGATCCCCTGCTGTACCAGTGTCCCGTCCTAATGACATCAGCTCTGACATCACAACGTTATGGCTGCTACACGTGAAACACGTAAAACTCTTTGCGGCCCGAGAGGCCCGAAGCTACAATACAGCATGTGAACAATACAAACTGAGTTTATCAAGAGATAAATCTGTCTGGTTAAAGTAATGATAGCACCATTCCTCAGTTAGTGTGTTTACCCCTCTTTCAATAGGCTCCTATCATTGAGGGAATCAGTAACAAAAGTGCATTCAAGCTGCATTGTCCAGATAGCACTTCTTCAGTGAACAATCCACAGTGACGTTTGGAGGTGACAAGCTAATCAAGATCTTAGCCAAAGCAAAGCAATGATGATTGTTGGTTTTTTTTTTTTGGTATGCTGGCAGACATTTTCTGTTTTCCCACCTCCTCTGCCATCAACATGAGCGTGTTTGAAGCTATGTGAAAACAATCTGGTGACCGGTCAACCTCACAGCGGAGATATGATGGAGAAATGAAAGACTAGTTGAGAAAGACTGTCAAGAGTTTGTCATGTCAGCCGTTTTTTGTTTTGTTTTGTTTTTTTGTTACCTTTTGACTCATTCGTCCTTCGGTGGTTTTTCATGAAGCGGTTGTTTCGGTGACAGATGGCTTGAATGCACATTGAAAATCGCTGTAGTATCAGCATCACGCAAATAATCTAAAATTAAAAACAATAACACTGCACCTTCCACAAAACAGTCAGAAGATTGTATTTACACACACACAAACCCATGAAAAAAGGGATACTGCAGCTTTTTTCCTTTTTACTTTCTTTAAAAAGGGCAATAAAATATATTAAAACGTATTTACACTGTGTGGGTTTTGGACAGAATGCAACAAAAAACAAAACAAAGCGCTGTGATAGATTGTTTTCCTCTTTTGAAGGTATTTATAAGATAATGTGCCCCTGTTTCCTGTCATCATAACTTAAGTCATGTACAGTAAAAAACACCCAGATCAACAGAGGAGGCCAACCAAAATGTACTAAAGGCACTGTCAGAACCATACATTGCCATGAATGGGACCCTCACTTTAGAGTGATAGAGGTCAAAGGGGAAAGGGTACATGTTTCAGGGTCATGTGTTACGGGCACACCCTGTATGCCACACCATGGGGCAAATCTACAGTTTTGCCGGATATGGTTCATTTACGATTTTGATACGTCTCTTTCAAAACGTGAAAATAAACAACAGCCTTTGTGAACTTTTAATTAAAAAAACATTTCTTTCCCAGAAAACGATAAATACTTTAAACATTATTAATAAATTGGTCTCAACACCAGCATCCGATTGTAAAAATGAATGAAAATCAAAATAGAAAATTAAAATATCATCTAAATCATCTGTACATATTTTTTTTTTCTGTATTTTATTTGTACACAGTGTCCCCTACTGGTAGGTTCTTTTTACTGCAGCTCCTGAGAAAAGCGTAGATCAGTCCAAACCTCCCATTGGTTCCTGAACCTGTCCCTCATCCGGCGAGTTGAGGGTGCTGGCAGTCCTTTTAGCCTGCCTACTCGCAGATGTACGAGAGGATATGCCTACAGCCAGTCTTGTGCACGCTCTGCGAGCTCTGCACGTCATAAAGTCACACGAATGCACTCAGTCCCACCTCACGCCTCTGAGTATGAACTCTGTACATTGAGTTTGTCCTTCTTTAGCTTGACACCGTCCACTAGTTCAAAGTTGTAGTTCTCCAGGGCCGATAAGTTCCTGTCCGACATGCCTCCATGCGAGCAGGCGCAGTACAAGACCACACCGCAGATGGCGCCCAGGAAGACCCCCAGGGCGGACATGGCGATGATAGTGATGAGGATGGGGTCGAGCGTCTTCAGCATGTTGCCTGCTCCGCTGATCTGGTTGGTCTCCACAAAGTCTGGGTATTCAGTGATCTCTTCAACTGGAGGGGGAGGCAGAAGCAGAGGAGGAGCATGAGACATGAGGTATATCATAAACTCTGAAGGGTGTAGAGGAGAGCAGATTTTTCCTAAAAAAAAAACTACTAAATACTGTGAAATAAACCCTCCATGTGAAATGACTTACGGATTTCATTGAGGCGATCCTCTGGTAGCATAGGCTCAGTGGGTACATCAGGATCTGTTCAAACACAAATACTAATTATATCCAGTGGCAAAAGAAAACAAGCCAAAATCAAATCTGTGTCTGCTTATTATTCAAGAAAGTGAATGCAGGCGTAACTACGAACTCTGAAAGTCTCACCTTTACAATCTGTCATGCTGAGTCCATTGAGGACCTTAATGTCATCCACAGCAATGTCTCCCCAGCTCTTTCTATCCACCAGACCTTCAATCACCACCTAGAAAAAAAGCACAGAGTGACTGATTGGCACCCTCTTTTTGAATCCCACAACGGAAAAACCACAGATACAGTGCAAACAAGTCACAGGCGGAATGATGGGTAAATTTTGACTTACTTGATATGGTTTGTTGGTGCGTGGCACAAGGACTCGACCTTCCCTCCAGCGGTTACCTTGGTGACCACTGACCGTCCACAGTAGGATGTCAGCCGGTCCGTCGACTGTCTGCTTGCGCTGTTTGATATGCAGTGTGCCAATGTGTGACCCGAACATGTGGTACCAAAAGGACACGCACAGGTCTGAGTCCGGGGAGCTGACCACGGGGCTGACCAGCCGAGCCACCTCGGTCTCTTGGGGCCCTGTTGCTAAGGTGTAGATGAAATTCCCTGATCCACCTGTCGGATGAAATAACTTGTATCACTGACAGGAAAGGAAATGCGACTCGCATGTACTGCATCAGGAGGTTGCACAGTTTTTGGACAGCTCAATCAGCAATGCCCCACAGGGTCCTCACCTGTGTGGTCCATGTTGGGTCCAGTGTTGAGGGTGGGGGTGCCGCTGGACTGGATCTGCCACCTAGAGCCAGTGTCCTCTGATGTCCAACTGCAGAAGGACGGGTCATTGGCCCAGCCGAAGTCGCAGGCAAACCACAGAAAAGCTGCAAATGTGTAGAGGAAAGGTCAGGATGATGCGTCAGAGGAGATCACATTCCATCATACTCCTTATTACAAAAGGAGCAATTGCCAAGAGCTCTGAGCTTTGCTGAACAATGACCTGGGGGCCTGTCATGGTATGACTGCAGGCTACGCTTTGGAGCTTTATCTACTCATCCTGATCAGCTACAAGCACTAGATGGCAGCAAAGAACTGTGTAAGCTTGGAGATCCACAGCTGGAGCAGATAAAAACAGCTAACACAGGAGGGAAACAGACTGGGATGGAAGGCAAGTTATGGCTCTAACATGAGAAGAAGAGAGAGCCGGCAGCATAGACCTCATGTAGACCTCATTTCTTGGCTGCACTTAATGATTTCTTTTAATGAACCTGACAGGGCATATAAGGAGAGGTATAGAGGAAGACTAAGACCAGACACAGCACAAAGACAGGGACAGGGGAAAAGGAGGATGGGGTCTGGACATGGTGTCCAGTTGAGGAAGCAACATTCATAGCAACCCACAGAGAGCTGAGGATTTTAATGAGAGGAGACTTGAGGTTTGAAGACAGCTATGGTAACAGTGCCGGGGCCCCATGCCAACAATTCATTCCCCCATGGACACACGCCGCGCTGAAGAAGCCTCAGTAGAGGCACGAAACTGTGTGGGAGCTCAGGCTTTAGTGTTTTTCAAATTGGATAAAGAAATACTTCCAAGGAACACAAGGGAGTGAGATGTTTGGGAGACGTTAGTCATGGCCTTAAACTCCGGCATGAGATGCCTTTAGAGATACGCCGAGGCGGCTCTCCAAATGACAGAATATATGAGCCAATATTCACTTTATTAATGGGAAGATTTTGACTAGCTTCTGCAGGCAACGACTCTATTTACCCATTAAACACAAAGGATGGAATTCCCATGTGGAACCACATTGCAGACGCCAAGCCACTTTTTTTGTCGAGACATCCCATTCCCAATTAAAATGACTTTGGCTTTTTTTCCATTCTTGGGAGGCTTTGACTGAGGCTACCAACAAATGCTGGATAAGAAGAGCAGCCACATGACTCACTTGGCCGTTTGATGAAAAGAAAAAAAAAAGACTTTTTCTAGCCAAATGCCAACGGAAACTACGTCCGCTGAGATTAGAGTGTATGGCACGCACACACCCAAACAGACACACACACACGCACACACACACACACACAAATACACAGAACTGATTAGCATGCATGGTTTGAGGCTCTAGAAATGAAAAGTCAGACAGATAAGTGTTTACACACAGGCATTTCGTTATGTTCATACACACACAGATATGCATATACACACACACACACACACACACATACACCTGCGCCTCAGCTCTCATCTATTATAGCTGGTGCCCCAGCAGACTGCAGACAGACCACAGCGTCAGCTGATAGAGTGAAGGGAGCTGGGTGGAGCCTATGGCCCATTAGCCAAGGTCAGACTGGGGCGCAGCCTCTCAGCTGGCGGCTGCCTCATCAGCCCGCTATAGGAGACAGCACTATGTGTGCGTCTGCTTGTGTGACCCCGAAGCACACCTCATTTCCTGTGGTCATTTGCATTTTGCCTTCCGTTTTTTGTGTTGCGGTGTGTGTGTGCGTGTTTAGTGTGTGTCACTGTCGGCCCAGTGATTAGTGATTATGCTGAGAAGGCAGCAACAGAGCACCGGTGCTAATCATCAGCTAGCCCTGCATCACATAACCTCCCTCACCCCGTCAGCAGGAGCCTCTCAGGGCCATATCATCAGCTTTAATAACAGACACACATCAGAGGAGAGGAGCCGCCTCGAGCTGGCAATCATTAACTAAGGTACGCTTCTTGATAAATCTGCAGCAATGAATTTAAAAAAAAAACCCAGAGCAGTTAAACATTCGCTCTATATTTCAACATTCTGGCATGTCATTTTTTTTACATTTGAAGACACTGCGTTCAGCACTTGGGAAAGACACATATATGCATTTCCTGCTCACCTGGGATGGTATCCACTTCAGTGGTAGTGGTCTCTGGCAATGTGGTACCACCTGTCACAACACAACACATTGGTTAGGCGACTCTGAAAAGAGTTTCTTTTCAAATAACTGCACTCATGCACTAAATCTATCCATGCTAACTTAAATTTAGCAAATCAACACATGCCTTGTATTTCCCTTCCTTCTTAGTGCCCTGTTTCAGTACATCCACCATGAAACACTGATGTAATACTTTCAAAACACGTGACTGAAACGGTGCCATGCTCATCATTGGAGACTGCTGGTTAATGGGGGGTGCAGGCAGCAGTGCAGGCTCAGAGAGTGTTACTGGGTTAGTGGGAAATGAGGCCAAGAGGAGTGAGTGGAAAAGAAGGCACAGGAGGAAAAGGCAGTTGAGAGACGAGAGGATAGAGAGAGGCTGTTGGTAGGTTTAGAAGCAGGTGCGTGTGGATGTGCACATTTGGCGATCTCGGGCGCAAGTGCAACAATCCTCTCCTGTGAGTTTAAAGAGGTGGAGGTAAGAGGGGGACTGACTGAGGGGTGAGAGCTACAGGTGCAGCTAATTAGATCTTGCATGCCAGCACGGACGGGGGCGCATGCATGCGTGTGTGCAAGTGTGCACAGTTGACGGCAGATTAGCTACGGTATCAAATCGAAGCGTGACAGAGCGGCGAGGCCGGGAAAGTGGAGCGGATCTAGTGTGAGCCATAGCAGAAGGAAGGGGAACAGGGGGAAGAGGGGGTTCGCTTGCAGTCTCATGAGGGCGATGTTAGCACCTGTCACGTCGTAGTCATCACCTGTGCCGCTGTGGCAGCTCGCCTGGTCGTCGTCACACTCGTCCGACGGAGTAGTGCTCGGGACTAGTGTGGTAGGCGGGAGTGTAGGAGCTGTAAAGGTTAAGAAGAACAGAAACACGAGACAACATAGATTAAATTTCAAGCTGAACATGGCAAATGCACTAATAGAGGGGGGTGGAGCTTTAAGGGCTTTGTGATGAACCATCATTTTTTTATGTTTTCTCGTACTAAGTAGAGACGGTTAACTTATGTGGATCATTGGCTATCAGTATTAACATAACATTACATCCACTGTCTGATCCTGCTCTCACCTCACATTGTGTCATATGAGGCATTAAAACACGATAGGGACAAAAGCTAGACGTCGTCATAATCTGCAAGTGAATAATCCTCGAACAAACAAACACTGACAGCGTGTTCAGAGCGCTAGAGTAGAAGTACTTTAAGGTTTATGAAAAAAGAAGACATCAGGAGTGCTAGCATGGGGTGTAGATGTCTGAAATGGTTTCCAGCATGCTTTATAGTTAAAATAGAAAAACGCTGAAATATGTATACATAAGCTCAGCATGTTCTGCCCACAGTCACACACTGGGCTTCAATCTCGGCCTGAGCTATTAGCATCCCTTCTATCATGCTGCGGAGGTGTGGGTGTATAAATAGAATTGAAGCTAAAGCACGGTGCTTTGGGCTTGGGCGGCAGAAACTCAGAGATGCATAAACAGGGCTTGGGATTGGCTATAGGCAGGGCCCCCGGCTGCCACGGTGCCCTATCATTACGTCCCCGCCGCACTTGGATGTGGGCATGGCCCTAGATCTGCTCCACGCTCTGCTGCCGCACAGCCGTCCTGCGGTGTGTGTGCATTTGTGTGTGTTTACGCTGATTGAGTAATGAACGGGCTTCCCCAGTGCAGAGGGAGAAAAATAGGAAGAGACGTGGAGAGACAGACATAGACAGATAGGGGCGGGTGGCCTGAAAAACGTATGTGTACAGTGTGTGAGATGCGTGTGCGTGCGTGTGTGCGCCAAAGCTCTTGCTCTCTCCCTCTGCCAGATGAAATATGAGGCAGATCAGCCCCCGTCAGATTCAGGGTGGGGAAGGTCAGCGACGGGGTCAGCGCTGCGTCAGGGAGCCTCTCACAGAAATGAGGATTTAGCCCCCCTGCTATGGCTCGCAATGCACACACACACAGAGGCGTCCACGCTTGTACACACTTGCACAAGTACCTGTGTATGTGCGTGAGTGTGTACACATGCCTGTAACCACATGTTTGGCAGGGTGATTGCGGTTGCTCTGTGTGTATACGTCTGTGTGTGTGTGTTTGGCATTAACACTGAAAACAAGCATTATCGTCTGACTAAAGCTCCCGATGGGAGTCCATGAGGCTTACAACAGAATGGGCCTCCCTGAAATCCAATATGTAAATCCACTTAGGGCTAGCGCTACACACTCTTATATCGCTGAGCTGTTTCTGTGCTACATCAGCTTTGAGAGGGACAGATAAAGAGCTATGGGGGAAAAAAATAGGGGCAATTTTAAAGATAGCAAAGTGTGTGCAGCCCTTTGAAAGAAGAAAGAGATGCAGGGGTTGGGAAGAGTGCGATGGGGGCCAGGCCGCAATAATCCTACCGGGCCAGGTGGCTTTCATTTGATCCTCTCTCAAAATGGCTATCTATGGGAGCAGCTTTGATGTAACAGGGAGACAAGACAACTGTCCCTTGTAGGGATGAAGGGCAGGAGCTGGACAGCTGTGGGCTCAACACGGGAAGCCCTCACGCACATCTTTAAATAACCCCAACGATGGCAAAGAAATGAAGCGCAGGCTACTTACAGCCACGCTATTAGCTGGGATGATGGATGGCTCACCTGTGTGTCACATAAATACAGTGTGTGAACGCGTGCACTGAGTCAAGGTGGTTAACATTGTGGGTAGAAAAAAGTTATTCTGACTAAAAATGTAAGACTTAATGGCCCGAGGTATGCGGCATCAACAACAGGAAGAGAACGTTTCATTGCCCTGGTTAAAAGCATGGCCACAGCTGGAAAAGTCATCAGCGTGGAAAAAAAGGTTTCACTCTCGTAACTTTTCCACCACTGGTAGGAACACTGTTAATGGTAGAAAGCATTGCAGGCAGAAATGTCACCACCATAGGTAGAAATGCTAGTGATGCTCGCCTTTGCATACTTCACACCAAAACTTAAGTGATCATTTGGATAGAACACAGACAATGCGATAGATTTTAGCAGCAGTTCTAACCCGGGGTTCCAATTTACCTTCAATCTCGCAGCCAAGGAGCTCCAGTCGAAGGCCCATGCCAGTAGGAGTGGCCCTCTCTGGGTAAATTCTGATGAAACGGGTCAGCAGGGGCTCCACCGTCCTCAGCTCAGGAGTGTCGTAGTTGCTATTCCCTTCAAATATCTGGCAGGGAAAAGGAGAGACAGTGGAAGGAAGAGGGAAAGAGGGCAGAGTGAGTGAAAAAGACAAAGCGCAGCGTTGCTGATAATGTCACTGCGAGGGGTTCGACTGATGCAGCTCTCCAAACGCAGATACCCCAAGGCAGACTTATTCCTGCCTTCTAACAAACAGAAGTGGGGTGGAGGGATGGCATGTGCGGGGTAGGTGGAAAGACGTCCAAGATCCCTCTCATCTCGCTGACTTCTAAAGCACGGCTCCGGCAAGTGACGCAGGGGGCCGGTGGCAAAGACAGCACGACACACAACTCTGTCAAAGGCAACCTTCGGCTCCTTCGACACTGCCTCAGATCCTCGGCAAACAAAGGAATAAAAGAAGGAAAAGAGGGAAATGTGGGCGCGAGAGATGCAAGCAAAGGAAGAGATAGAGGATTGATGGAAGTGGATTAATGGGTATGATCACGTGGAGGAGCCTGGTGCAACTTAGATGCTGGGAACCTCTCAGGCAAGGGGAGAGAGGCAGCTAACTAGGACAAGGGGGGATATGGATCCTCCTTACTCCCTTCATAAACCAAGCATCAGCCCAGCTGGATCAGATTTATGCCCTGTCAGGGACGCTTGTAATTGGGGACGGGCCGTTGCAGGTTGTGTATGCGCTCGTATATATACATTCTTTGTGTGTAAGCGTGCGCATGCACTGAGCGAGGTGTTGGCGTGCGTCTTCTTGTGACACTGGCAGATAAATCGCGGGTCACTTCTCCGTGTTGCGTATTCTTCCCTCTCCCGTCTTTCTTCCCCTGTTTTCCCCTCACTCCTCCTTCCTCTCTGGAGAGGTTTCACTATCCACTGAAAGGGTTGAACGGTACGTGTGTGGTGCAGAATACAAAGCAGGAGGAGGGAAGTGGGAAAGGACTCTGAGAGGCTTGAGATGCTTATCCTAATGTGATTCAAAACACTGCTGAAATTGACTCACGATGACTGCCTAATGGCTCACAACTGCCAGGCACAACGCTCTGGTGAAAATTGACTGAATGCGTCACAATTGGAATCGATGTTCTGTCATATATGAAAAGCATTTTTAGAAGCACGCATTCAAATCATTTTTAAATCAAATCTTTTGGTTTGTGTCAGAAGTCAAACCATCAGTTCCAACCCATTTTCTGGAAAGAAATGCCTAAATATGAAGAAAGCATTAAGGGCGCTGTAGCACATGATCAACAAAAGACGTGCAAAGAAAGCCTTTCACCTTTGGCTTGTTCCCGTTGGTGTCCAACACCATCCTCCAGTCGGAGCCGTTGTTGCTGTAGCCGAGGCGGAACTTCTTCATGAAGACTTTGTTCTCGCGATGCTTCCCTCCCTGGATGATCAACCCCTTCACCAGCTTCTCCTCACCAAGGTCCACCTGGAGCCATTCGCTGGTAAACGGCTGGGGCTGGGGCAACAGGGTCCACCCCGTCCTGCTGGTCAGCAGGCGGGCGTTCTCTGGTACCCAGCTCCGGTCCGTATGGGAGGATGCGGTGATCTGGTTGTCGGTGATCAAACCTGATACCATGCCCAGCATGCCCGAGCACGGGTACTCTGAAAGACAAAAGGCACGGCAAAAGGTGCTTAGCTTTTTAATGAAAACCTGCAGAGATGATGGGCACTAAAAGACTTGATCTATATCCAAAGGCTTGATGTTCAACATCGTTTACAATGCCACAAGTCTTGGTGAGTTTCAGGTTCATATAGGGGCAACAGGGATGGTGAAAGTCAAAGTGAAGAGGACAATTCCCCAAACTCTCTGTGATGTTACTCTGATCTCTCCCTCTATTCTCTTTCTCTCTCTGTCTGCAGATCTCATGCATACTAATTCCTCTGCCTGAAGCGGTTGTCTCCAGGCAGCCAATTAAAACCCTCCTCTCGGTTGGTGCTTCCACGTCCTGCATTCTGGGAGCGCTTTTTCTTTTCATCTCCCTCATCCACCCCCTCCTCTCTCTATAGACTCACATATACTCGCACACAAAAACACATTCTCTTTGTGTTTTATCTGCTGCTGCACTCATCTACCTTCTGCTCCACAGCTGTCAACATCTGTGGGACTGTGTCTTTTAACACCTCGTTGTTTCCTGTCCACATTTTCAAACTTTCGTCTCCTCCTTTCATTCTACTTCTCTGATCTTACCCTATCCTAACTCTCTGTACGTTTTACCATCTTTGGATGTGTTTCCCATTTGTTTTCAAAAGAGACTTATTTTTTTTCCCCCCTCATCCTTCCTTCTTGACGCCATCCCTCCATATCAAGAGCTAACAGGATAATAACCTGTTGCTACAGCTTGGAAACCTTTTAAACCTGAGTGAACTTTTCAGATCCAACCCCACAACCAGTTAATGTTTCTTATAAGTAAAGTACAAATGTCTGGGCACCAGTGGCAGTTTTTGTGTTTCATCAACCTCTTTTGCAGGTGATCCACATAAACGAGAAAACAAATGGATAAATTGGTCTTGCACTGAATTTGGACAATACATTTTCAAGGATTTATTGTACTGTTGTACTGAAGGTAGGGATACAGTATCTTTCTTAAGATTTCAGTTGCACACCCTGCTGTGAATTGCACCTGGATTATTTTTCTTGATATATTTTTGGCAGTCTACTTGTAAATGACCTCAATGGCTGATCTACAGATACATATATTATTTGTTCATATTCACGGAACATTTATGCTGCTGGCAGTCTGTGAAACTTCTTCATTGTTCTCATGTGCCATGGGTGTAACAGTGAGCGCTAAAAGGTTAATGGTGCAATTTTAGCTTTAGCTCAAAGATCATTTCATCAATAACGATTATTCACTTCTGAAACACCTCAAGGAGTAAAATATGGTGATGCTGGTGCCATATATTTCTGCGGACACACTTCTGCAGTTTGCCAAATGAAGTATAATACACTGGAGCTCACAGATGTTTCTCGGCATTGCAGTTCCCGCTAAAGTGTGATAGCAGCTTGTATTAGGGGTAGATCATCCTGTCTGTCTCTTCCTAACCTTCCTCTAACTCTTCATCCCAAGACACTGAGTCAGGAACCTGTGGTAAGCAATAACATATTTACTATCTGGTTCCCACGGAGAGCTAAATCTGGACATTATTACATCTTCTGTGTCTGCATGAGACAAAGTGCGCACTGTACCGCAGCCGGACTCAATAGCGTAGCTGCATTTGGGAAGAGTGAGCAAAGACTTGGAGAACAAGGCCGCATTCAGACTTGTCTCTCTCTCCCTGGTTATCTAAAGCAGCTCCTATGCAGGCCGAGGAATGAGACACATCCCCAGTCCTGCGTTCTAGAAAATTGGAGCTCAAGGAACAAACGCTGGCGGCTGGCGGAGGCCTCTCGACTGTTTTCAGGGGTTTTCTCCCCTCTTTCTTTCGTGTTTCGCCAAGATCTGTTTGAGAGCGATCACAGGAGCTCGCCTCTGGAAGAGCAAAGCTGAGGCAATGCACACTGACCGCCTTTGAAGTGGGAGGATGTGAAGGAAAGGTACGTGTGTGATGAGTGTGTGTGTGTGTGTGTGTGTGTGTGTGTGTGTGTGTGTCTGATCTGACTTTAGACACTTGGGTGAACTCCCCGGATCATCTGGAGCTCTTAATCGACTTCAGCTGCAATCACAGAAGCTTCAGAGATGGCATGCACGCAATGACACACCCAGAGGAACAAACATGTGCGTACGCATGTGTGTGTGTGTTTGGGGACCATAAGCGTGTCGATGGTGATACATGGCTATATGGGCCACATTCAGGCTTTGGGTGGAGCCTCAGCGGTTCATCAGAGATATTTATATGCCATGGCATATTTACAAACAGCAGGGTGGTGGATCTTTTTATTAGTGTGTAACTGTTTGCATCAGTATGGGCACACGGCCCACATGATTTAGGGAAAAACACCTTGCAACATTCTGCTCTAGCTCACAGCTCTGCACCCCTAGTTTTTGTCACATCTTGGTGCACTGTTTCAGGTGCTACTATGGCAGCACTTTTCAGGAAAAGTGGAGCTGTACAAAAAAGCCCTCCACATTTCTCTCACAGAAAGTTTTTCAGTAAAGTTCTGCTATAAGGGACTCAGCGCTCAAGGTAGAACGGAGTGAGTCACCAAGTTTATGCAGCCCTCAAGAGCCTCACAATTTCTCTCCCTCCGACTGCACTGCTAGCAGTGGAACTGGCAGTGTCTTCAGAGCACCCAGGGGCGCTGACGTCCTTACGGGGGCCCTGCGGTGACTTCGATCCTGTGATGTGTTTACGCTCTGTGCAGCGGTCTGGTCCCGGGCCCGAAACACACGCCCCAGCTGTAACCCTGCTGTACCCGCAGCGCCTTGTCTCTGCTCTTACATGAACAGCCACGCATATGTAATGCAGAACTGCATAACTCTATGCACGCACAGCAACAACACTCGTACACCTATGCATAAATTTGGCCGGGTACAGCTAATCCTGACCCTAACTTTAATCCAGAACTTAATCCTGCACTAACAACACTGTTTTCTTCCTGTCCTTGTAAGATATACAATCCAAGTGCAGAAGAACAAAACACACAAGCAAGGACTAATTAACATTCAATACACATGCTCATAAACCCATAGAGATGCAGACAGATGTGCTAAACCCATATGAAAGTCAGTCACATACACACATATAAACACACACACACGCCGCTCATTAAAATAACTTTGACAAAAAGCCGAAGATGAGAGGAGCTTTTCCCAAATCAAAGCTCTCCAAGCAAAAGACAGACTGTGGCTAAAGAGGCGGCTGAGACCAGATCAGCTGGAGGAATGGGACCATATAGATCCCACCCAGTTCCAGCTCTCTCTGCCTGCCAGCTGTTGGCTCCATTTATATTCAATGAGGTACATCTAAACATGGGGTAACATAAATAGGTAATCCTCCTTCATGTGCCACTCCTCTATTATGCAGCAGCTTGCTTGAGCCTTAGAGCAGGACTGAAAAGAAATACAACATCATCTCACACCTGGCAGGAGCGAGGTGTTTGTGCAACTGGGGCCGGGATGGGAAATACCAAGTACTGTATGTTGTCACAAGAAGGGATTAAAACCAACACCAGGCCAAATGCAGAAATCAGAAATAGACTCAGTGGCATAATTTGATTATTTCGTTTGAAACTGTTACGTATTTAATTTAAATAAAACCTCTATGATGAAGCGTTTTGTGTTCAGTGGCAGCTGTGAGCAAAGAATAGCGCTGAGATGTGTGCATGTATGCATGCGGATCAGAAACGATCCCAGGCAGTACCAACCTGATATCTTACATCCATACACCTCAAAGCGCAGCGCGATGCCTGTTTCCCAGGTAACGGGACGGATCCGGACGAAGCGCGTCAGCGTGGCTTTGGGCAGCATCGTCTTGGCAACGTCAGTTGGGTTGGTGTTGCCTTGAAAAACCTGTGATAGAGGCAGAAGAAAAGTAAATTATTGACAGAATGTGTGGAGCTGAGATGCATGGTGGAAATTTCTGTGAAACCTTGAATCAGGAAACAGAGAGCCAAGGCAGGGAAAGGTTCACATTCAGTGAGATTACGATGCTGCAAGTATTGTCAAATCTAAACATATACAAAATAAAACAGCAAGAGCTCAGTAATTGGTCTTATTGTGCATTGAGTCAGGTATTTACACAGTGTTGGAAATCTGTGGCGCTATACTGTTACTGCTATAAACTTTTACGCATGAGACAAAGGTAATACAATAAGACTGATTAGACTGATTTCCCTGACACCCTGACATTGCCCTAGCACTTCCTCTTGCGCCACATGTGGCGGCACATGCTGGCCGTGGCCTGTGACTGTGAAACCTGAGGCGGTATGTGTAACACTGACAAGACCAGACTTGCTCAAGGTGGCCTTTTAGTGTCCTCTGGTTCCAGGTTTGGTGGAGGTTTTACTGCAGTGTCTTGTTTAAAGGTCAGAGATGTCACTGTTCTCCCCTGGTGTCGGTTGACGGTTTACTAGCACCATACGAGGCTGGCCACCCAGCAAAACAACTCCCCACAGTCCATCACGGGTCATTCTGCGTAACTGAATCACACCGGTGACCATGTGACCTCCTGACCTCCCTGACAGAGCAGCTATAGGGCAGAGAGGAATCCAGCTGAGAAGAGCAGGACGGACAGACAGAAAGATAACAGTTCTACTAAAACACCAGCAAGCTGACCCATTAGTCCATGCAGCCTGCCTACCCCTCTGCAACCCAGTCCCTGAGCAATACCTGTCAACAACGTCACTAAGGGACTATGCAAACCAAGTCATCCACGCTCTTAAATGTCACACCGAGTCCCCTCTCTACTCGCTAACTGTAAAGTGGCTTTTTCCGGAGCCGCGCTAGGCTGCCAAACTGCAGGCTCAGCATGTAGCAAATGGTGTCCCTCTGCACAAAAAGCACTTTAGAGTCTGGAAAAACACAGGCCAGGCTTACCGAAGCCCCCACTTTACAGAAGGGACTGTGTACTTCAGAGAGACCATAAAACAGTCAGGCCCGGGGCCATGTGTACTCTGAAGCACAAACACGCTTGTTTGGATGCTCTGTTGTTGTCGAGAACTTTTTTGTTCCACTTGCGGCCTCGCCTTGCGGTATTTACATGTCACACACTCAGAGCTGTCAGACACACACATGTCTCTGTGACTCTCCGGACACCCAGAGTGGAGGGTGCGTTTGCCTCCAGATGGACAAAACCTGCTCTGTTTGACAGGCTGATCAGCAGTCAATGGTTCCAGCCTGTCATGCTCCGGTCAAGCATGCCCCCCCTGCCTTCTTTTCTCTTCTTTTCCCCCCCTCTCCTGGACCCTCCTCTACCAGCTGCTCAAACATGACATGCTTCTTTCTATCCCCCTTAACTCTTGTTTGTCAAGTCTTTTGTCATCACTGTGTCTTTTATGGCAAGCTGACGGCTACATGACGTAAAACACTGGCTACATTCCTTACACAGGCCTCCCTATGTTACTGCAGTACTGTATTAGCCTTGCAGTCGGTGCGCAAAATGCCATCCACTGATACAGACACTGGGTGTATTACCATACCGAGGAAAGAGTTTAATTGCATGCTAGGAGACAGATACTCAAGCACATATAGCTGGGTATTCCCCCTTTTGAAGAACTCAAAGGCGACTTGGAACAGACCACAATTCAAGTCAGCTGGCTGCTTCACCATGTTGGGATATTCCAAGTGCAGCCCATGTGCGATCACTGGTTAGGCAGATGCAAAAATAAACTATTTTTATATTATCTAGTCTGTTCTGATAGTCTTACGTAGAGTTGACGTAGGTTGAAGTAAGTTAGCCTCATGACATAGAGCCTAGAGATGATGTCATTAGACCATTACTGGCAAATGAGACTTTCATCACACAGACGTTGAGGAATAGAGTCTTCTACCTTTTGTTTGGAGCCTTCCTTCAAAGTGATCCAGTCCTCTCCATTAGAGCTGACATCCACTTTGTAGGACTTGACAAAGTAAATCCTCCGGGTCTCCTGGGAAATGGCGCCCTGGGTGCCGATGGCCGAGACGAAGCGCAAGAACCCGAGGTCCACCTGCGGAGGATAAAGAGAGTGGAGACAAGTGAGAAAAGGCTGTTTAAGAGGATTTATCATGAAAAAATTCCACAGGAGCCGGAAGAATGACAAGATTGACAGAACGCTGATTAAGTGGAGCTGATAGAGCTGAAATATAGCGCTCTTTGCCTGTTCAAATGCATGAATAATGTTTGTAGAAAGGGCTTTCAATGCATGGTCGGTATTAATAATGCACTGACAAGCCAGAGAGTTAAAAATATAACCCCACTATTAGAATCACCTCTGGCTATAGTCTCATCAGCTGCTACCTGGAATTTAATAAACAGCAATGAAATGATATTCACATTAATGAAAGAGACACAGGATGACAACTTAATTTCCTGAGATGGGAGACAAGAGCTTATTGGATAAAAGTGAATGTTGAATAGAGCGGGGTCTGCAATCACATTATCAAAACTGGCCAGGAGGAAAGAGGGATACAGATTGAATATCAAATATTGTGCCTTTAAAATATGCAGGGCTTTATAAAGTAATCATGAACTGCAGTACAGTATTGGGGGGGCTCTTATATTTTCGCAAGGAGATGACCAGAGGCGGTGGGGTCAGAGGGGCACGTGATCGAGCGTCTGGGTCTTCTAGTCTGTACTATGTATATATTTCCGTGTGTGCTGCATTGAGAGCTGACGCTGGGCAGACAACATCGCTGGTTTGCATCAGACCTGGGGAAGGAGCACCGCCAACCATCACTGCCAGGGAGGGGAAATCACGCACAGACAGTCTTCTATGTGTCACCCTGGCTTCTGTTCCTGTGGTAAGAATAGCCTCAAACTGGCTTTTGATGCTGTTAATGCTGTCTAACTTTGCTAGGACTACAAGGGCCTGGAGGTGAGATCAGATATTGCTAGTTCTGGGACACACGTGGAATTTTTAAACCGCTTGGGATGACAAATTGACTCCCTTTGACCTCTGTGGTGGCTACTTAACCCCGCAATGCCATCCCTTCATCCATAACACAGGAAAAGAGTGCGTGTAGAGTGTAACCAAAAGGCTTTAAAAGGAATGCTAACTCCTAAGAAGCGGCACGCTTAATTTTAACAGGCGATAACACCGTCTTTGACAGGCTGAGCTGATGTTAATGAGGAGTAATGGCGTTGCTTGCAGACGCCACTGAAACACGGGAGGGATGCAGCAAGCCGAGGCGCTGGCGAAGCAGGTTTCCAGATCACGATGAGAGACGAGGCCTTTGATGTTGACGTGAGAGGGGTTCGGGCTCTGATGGATGGCGACCAGAGTCTTGAGTGGATTACTGAATCGATGCAGAGGAGATCATCGGTATGTGCATGTGCAAGGGCGTGCAAGAAAGAGCGACAACGGTGAAATCTTTCATGCGAGCGCGAGCAGACAGAAACAGAAGCGTGCACATATTTTAGAAAATCAAAGCCAGGGTGATCTGCCTCCAGAATTCTCCGCAGAGCTCCATGCACGGAGAGCCAGCTAGCTTTGTCTGCCAGCCTTATATAAGAATGCTGTGGCACACTTAATGACTCGCAGCAAAGAGCAGGAAAGGAACATCTGCATGCCACAGAATGCTGGTCATTCCTGCCCCTCAAATTCACTTCCAGAAGTCAAAAGACATAAACAGATGGGAGCCATAAATGAGGTTCCACCACGCTATTCTCTCACCCTCTCTTGGCTACTCAAAGGATTTGGATGGATGGAGCCTAACAAAAAAGACAGTCACATACAGAGACAGAATACTTTTGTTCCTGTCTACAGGCTCAAGGGGCTTATACAGTAAGTCCCAGATTTCTTTTGGGTCCACAAATAGAGACAAAATCGAATCCTTTCAGCTTCAGATGGTTCCCATTTAATAACGTAGGAGCTGAATTCTTCTCTGCAGGATAAACGGCCATATGTGCCAGCGCTGGATGCGCAAAGCATTGCAGATTGCAGTGGGGCCTGTACAGGCGTATATTAGCCCGGGCAGGTATTTAACGTCTGTGCTCAAATGGCCAGCCTGACTCATTTCCACTCTGGACCAATGGCAAAGTGGCTTACTGAAAAGGCTCACATAAAAAAAAGGTCTAATGGGGAGACTTGGCTGTGGGATGTTTTCTCTGAACGGATCTCATTAGGAGTAATGGAGAAGAGCCTCTGGGAATGAAATGAGTGGCGGGGCTAATTGGGAACACTCATGGGTGCTCAGACTCAAACAATCTCAGAACCTGAGTGTGCTGAAATATGACTGGTTTGAAGAGGGTTGGACTGATATATGACTTTAATCAATATTCTGGGCCAGCTGGAAAGTTATTTTGTGTTTTTTTTTGCAAATTAATGTTTTTATTTGAAGGGTAGCAATTTCTTAAGGGGGTTCTCTGCCATTGGGTGTGGTGCTCTAACTCTAACATACTTTCATCACTTGTGGTTCAATAGTTTCAGGGCCACACAGACCACAGGGATGCTGGGGCAAACAGAATTATTGTAATTTTTGAAAGTTTTTGGCACAAAATCTCAAATTTAATGATACTGAATATATGCGACTTGAGCCCAAAACTGGCATCAGGGCCAGCTGTGATGGGATGTGACAAGGGGAAAAATGATGAAAGAGTGCGGGAGGGATGGAAAGGAGGAAAGACGAAGAGGAAAGTGAAGAGGAGAAGGTCGGGAGGGGAAACACGCCACTGACAGCGATGCCTTGGAAGATGTGAAGGACAGAAGCATGGGGTCTCTCGGTGAAGAAGTGCACAGACTAGATCAATTTCACAGACTCGGGCTGATAACAGGGCCTGGGTAATGAGCAAAGCATGATTTATTAATGGCTGCTTGTTGGAGGCAGAGGATCGAGGCGGAGACTGCGCTAACACACGGGGGTTACACGGGTCAGGGAGGAGAAGACGAGCTGCCAGGACGCTTGGATGCGAAGCACAGTCCGTCCTACACCACAGAGACCGCAGCGAAAACAAACAGGCCCAGATAATGATTACTAGTGGGACTCCTTTTATCCCAGAGCCACGGACAGCACCCGCTGACCTATATACATAAACCAATAACCAACATTTAGAAATCACAAGCAGTGCACAGTGGATCCTGGGTAAATAAATCACTCTCAGATGATAAACAATTTGTCACTGAGCCCTGAAAGGCTGAATCATGCTTAATGGCTGATTTAATCACTGCGCGGAAAGGTGTGAATTATGACTCCTAATCGAGCCTCTGTTGGGGGATGTGCTGCATTTTGAGACTTTGCTGATCTAACACAATGAAACTTGTGTCTGTTCTACGTTCACCGTATTATTTCTACTATGAGAGTGCGTGTTTGGACTGAAGCCCGCCTATAGACAAATGACACTATACATTCTGGGCATGCTGGTGCACAGTAACTCATATCTGGGGAGACACACACACACTCTGAGCCATAAACATGCCAGGCAGGGTAAGAAATCACCCAGACTTCTCAGAGTCTTTCCATAAAACAACAGCAGGCTGATATGTGGGCAGGACTTCAATGTGTTCTAGTCTCCCAGAAGTTTTTCCTGCTCTGGCATAGTCCAAAATCTGTTTGACTCTGTGTGTGTGTGTGTGTTTCGGGCTCGCTCTACCTTCCTGTTGTGAGGCAAACTGATGACTCAAAAGCCTCTTGCCTCACAACAGCCAGCGTACGACGACTCCAGTCGTTTCACACGCTAATGAAACCAGAGAGGCAGAAAAAGAATTAGTCGTGCTCGGGCTTGTAACATCAGCCAGTTAAAGCCTGGCGTGCATGCAATTAGATCAACACAGCGAAATCCACATCAGGCATTTGAATGAGGCGTGTGTATGGGTGTAAGTGCGGGAATAAGTGATGGGGCATGACAGACAGACAGTGTATTTGTGTATTTATGTGTGTTTGTACAAGTTTGAGGAGATAATTTTCCAATTATCCCACAGCAGCAGTGGCAGCTGTGGGCGTGATCATTAGGCCTATCCGATACTCGGTGTATTGTCTCTGTGCTGTATGACTCAGATGTGCAGCAAGGCCACATGATATGCATTTAAGGCTAAAGCCTAGTCATTGTTGTGTGGGTGCAGTGAGGAGACATGTGGTGTGTAAGGATGGGGGGGGGGTTCAAGAAACAGCAATGGCTCAACAGCTTTATCTCTCGCTGCTTGATTGGCTTATAATTGAGTTGCCAAGAAGTTGTATGCAGCAATCCGGACTCTGGGAGAAGTTTACCAGATACTTTCTTTTAAAATCCATTTCTCTGCTTCTCCGACAGAGGGGGGAAAAATAGCTTCCCGTCTGTGTGTGTGTGTGTGTGTGTGTGTGGGCTGCTGACTGAATAACCGAGGCCTCTGGGGAATGAGTTTATTCGTTTTCCCTCACCAAAAACAACAACAAGAGAAATGCCGACGGTGAGAAAAGAGGCAGCGCTCCTCTGCGTTCCGAAGTCAAAGAGCAGCTGGCAGACAAAGACAGAGAACCCGGAAACAGGAAGCAATCTGGAAATGCTTTGCGCATCTCAAAGGATGGCACAGTCAGAAGAAAGATCATTCCGGGCCATCGCAGTGATGCAGAGCCTCTAGTCACCTGTTTTTGCATACAAAATCTGATTATAATGTCCTTTGTATGGTAATGAGAGAAAGCTGACATTTTTGAGAACTGACATGCACACGGCTACTTCGCTATGCAGCTGAAGAGATGTGTTTCTAGCCCCAGACGCAGGATTTCCAAACCAGCTTTCAGCAATGTGTTCACCAATTTCACCTACATTACTTCGGTAGCGGAAGCTTTTTGGAGTAGCTCCATTACCTGAAAGTGTAATTAATTCTCCTTTCATGAAAATTGTATTACTCAAATGCTGCAGGACCTATGAGCTCCACTCACGACCTTCCATTTATCACAATATTCACCGGACAGAATTACAGTTTATTTTTAGCCCCCCGACACCTCTTTGGTGGCATTAAATTATGCATGTCTTCCCATGCGCCGATCATCTGTTTTCCTGACGAAGAGGGATGTACGGGCCGAACAACAGCTCTAATACAATAAAAGGTTGTCTGGTTTGCTGTGCGTGAAGTGCGCTCAGGCTCGGATATGCGCTGCTGCATGATTAAAGGGTTCGGTCCCAGGTGGTGGAGGAAGCAGTTTAACAGTTATGTTTTGAGGTTTCCTTCCTTCTGAATCATCTTTAAGGCTCTAACTCCAGGGTCAGGTCCAACACACACATGACTAACCCTCTGAGTAATGCTTATGAAACTGAGAAACAGTGATCAGGAAGGAAAAGAGCGCGACCTGAAGGTATGTCATGTCTGGAAGCTGCTTGATGACACTATTCCAGGATATACAGCGGCGGATGACCGTTTAGCGATGACGACTGACTGGAGCGCTCTCAGGCCTCTTCCTTGTCTATGACGCAGACACTGAAAATGACACTGATTACGGCTGAGCTGAGTTTTTTTGTCTCTGGGTACTTATGCAGCACTGTTTCATTTCATTACATCATGCCATCCTTCACGATTCGATTTCTAGTCCCACTTTTGGGCTACTCCACTCGAGTATGGGTCTCTATCCTCTCATTGATTTTCCAATTGAGAGTGAGGCCTGGGAGCAGCGAGGCACAGACAGCATCCATTGTTTCCACTTGTACGATACGATGATGATCTCACCGGCAGCCGCATGCCAGCCTCGGCTCCTCTGCTCTCGCTAGACTTCATCAACTGAGAAGCTGCTGTTAATTACCAGTCCATATTCTAATTACTCATCGCTCGGCACGGCGGTAAGCCCAGGAATGGGGACAGAAGCGAGGAGAGAGACAATGGCAGTGAAGGGGGCATTTCTGGAACTCATTGACCTGGGGTAATTGAACGCACATTTGGATGAGGAGCAACACAGGATACGGCGGAGTGTGCTGGTTCAGCGTCTGACGTTTGCACTCGGGGCTGCGGGAAAAGATAAACACTACGGCGGTGCAATTAGTGGTCGTTTGGTTGGTCAGGCGGTGGAAGTCTGTTATCTTTGCAGAGAGAGGCCTAAGTTTCACGGTGCTGTTTGAGGAAGTACAAAATATGAAACTCCTGTGTAAACCTGTGACAGGTTTGTCTGTAAATGGTTGACTTTACTTTGAGATTAGCATCACATGCTGGAGATAAAGGAGCATATTGCGCAAACAAACATTGATATGCTTCTTGTGTTTCGTGCTTTCATCTATCAAACAAGCGAGATTAAAGCGTTTCTCATATGACAAGAGTAAAGAGACTCACTATCTCCTGTTATGATTAAACAGTTTAGGTTATCAGAGGCCGATAAATACTTAAACACCAATAAAGTAATCAGGGATAATGCATCCTGGCAGGACGATTGAAGATAATGGCGGGAGCCATCGCAGCTGAATTATGGATATGGAGAGCAAAATCAACTCAAGCCCATAACGTCAAAAACATAGTGTCGGGATGTACATGTACTGTATATTGCCATTATGAGATACTCTATAAAGAGGCTTTCAGGTATCGACAGTTGGGTTCTCTCCAAGACAGTGTAAATTATTCATGTTGTGTGCATGCGCGATCAATGGCAGCTGCCTGACGGAGATCCAGTCTTGCTTTTATTGCACCAATTCAGATGATGCGGCGACTCTCAGTGGCCATCAGATCCGTTTTCCAACATACTCGACAAAACCCTTCCACACTGTGCCAGCTTCTCAGCAATTTCCCCCGTCACGGTCGCAGAGGATGACGCACCAGTCTGAAGACGCAAACCTTCCCCTCAGAGATGAATGTGTTGCACTGGTGCAGGTATTTCCTTACCAACGCTACATGTCATTCAGGTTTTCCTTGGGGAACCAGTCGGAATTCATAAAGCAAGGATCAGGCTATAAGCTGGGCAGTCGACGGGTGTACTCTCATTTATTTTTTGCTGCTACCTGCAGCAGAGACCCCCGCTGTTCATCTTCTTAAGCTTCAAAGAAAGCCATGGCTCACACAAGCAGGTAATATGCAGAAATCTCCCTCTGCCTTGATGTAGATCTCTAGACCTGAATTTTCAAGAGGAATTAGGAGAAGAAAGGAAGCAGAGAGGAGGGAAAAGGAGCCCGTCTGAAGGGAGCAAGGAAGAAATGAAATGAAGGCCTGTTTTGAGGGATTATTGCCTCTTTCTTTAGTCCCTCCTCAAGCCACAAACCCCCTCAAAGGACATATGTCCATCTCTGTGTACACCAAAGGCCTGATTAATGGCCTGGCTAACCCAGCACTCAATGCTGAACCACACCACACCAATCTAATTACCCAGAAAAGAGCACGCAGACTCTCGCATCTTGCCCTCCTTCTCTCCATGCATTAGAATGAGGCAGCATTAAAATGGACGACAAATCTGGATTATGTTCGGCAAAAAAAGAAGGAAAGCAGAGCGAAGGAAAATGCCCAGGAATCAAAAGGCCGCCTGTCATGAATAATAAATCTGTCGGCCTCAAACTGCAGTCAGGGAATCATATTGAAATAAATAATGAATTGATTACTATGCATGTGACGGCGCACTGAGATGATTTGAACGTGCCGCGAGGGGGCCTGAGCTTGTTGCAGCACCACGGACAGGCTTAATGAAAGAGGAATGAAGAATTCTACTCTTTTAATACCACTTGTGATAATTGGGCTTCTGCTCAGAGTGCTCAGCACAAGTGCATCGCACTTCTTAGAAAACATAAATTATGTGGCAACCACAGACTTGGCTCCTTCGCCGCGTTTGAAATGAGAAATTAGAAGAGCCCCATTCAGTGTTTTGATCTGATTAGTATTGGGAAATCAGCATGCCCATTACAGCACATCCCTTTAAAATCCAGCTTTTACTGCCAAATCAAATCCTCAATATGATCAATACCATAGCAGGGTTAGTCTTGAGTGGCAACAAATCATTGTGATCACTTGTAATTTCCGCTGACAAAAAGGCAAAGGTAGCAGCCTCCAGTAATATTACCCTTAACACTCATATCTGACTATGAACAATAGACTTTCCTTTCATGCGACAGACTGTCCGACTGCTAGAGGAAACAGTAAGGAAGGCCATGTTTCTTCCTAATCCACTCAGACACATGCTGAGTCCCTCTGCAGGACAATATGGACCCCGCCAGACCCTCCTACTCACTCACAAAGCCAAGAATGCACACATGGACACACATGCATGGGAGAATGCACCCAAACCTGAACGCATACATGCTCAAACAGTGATTAAATTAGTCTGAAGGAGCAACGGAGGCCCTTAGGACAATATTTTCATTGCAATAATAAAGGAAAAGCTTGCTTATGGCCCTCCCCAAGCAAATATTTGGCTTTGGGTCAGCTCTATAATTCATCCCCCGAGGAATATAAAGGGGCCAAACTTTTCAGCAATGAAGCAAAGACTGTAGAAAAACAGGAGAAAAAGAAAAACAGTCTGGGCATTTACAAGGCCCGGAGGTTTTCAGTTAATAAATCAAACATGCTCCAAATGCATCTAGGTGGTGCTGCTGCAGTTGTGTCACTTGGGGGGTGTGTGTGTGTGCTGTGAGTGGACTTGGGATATGTGACTTATCCCCATCTGGGGATGGAAGAACTAAATCCTTAATCTTTCCACATAAAGTTCCCCCGGTGGGTGATGATCGCTTTGTGCAGATAAGCTGACAGACAGAAAAATATGACAGAGCCTCGCTTGTGTGTTTGGGTGTGTGTGTGTGTGTGTGTGTGAGTGTGTGTGTCTGTGAGTGTGTGCGAGTGTGAGGCTGGGCAGGATGCCTGGACTAAATCCCAGCATCCCCGGAGGCAGCCACAGTTATCAAGGAAAGGGAAAGTTATCAGGTAGGACAGGAAGACAGAGGGAGAGCACAGACACAGACAGATAGGCAGACAGTGACAGAGAGAGTGGACAAAGGCAATTTTTGCGAGGCGTGGACTCAACCACCCGGAGGTCCCTCGGGGCGGCTGACATTCATCATCGAAATTGTGGGGTCTCGTCAAAGCGTTATGGAGACACCGCACCTCCACAGACTGAAGGACAAACACAGCGCGCTCCTACTGTGTTCAAGCAGGCAGCAGTCATTTCTGATACTGCATACACCCTCAGACTGTGACTCACCTCCAAGAACATACCGCAGGCAGTTGGCGAATTTCTCCACGCTGCCGTGGTTCACTTTTCAGCTATTCTCTAGCTTTCCCAAGTCACTCACACTACCTTTAAAACAATCATCTGTGATGTCTGAGTCAATGCAATCAATCATTTCCTCTCTATGACGTGAGAAGCAATGTGGTACCTGTATCCACTCTTTGTTTGAGTCCTCTGCCGGCGTCCATGCGTTTTCATAATAGTTGAGTCTGGAGCGCTCCGGGGACCAGCTGGGGTTGTACTGGGATGAAGCCATGATTTGGTCGGACGTTATCTCTCCCGATTCCATTCCCAAAGGGTCGCTGCAGTCGAAGTCTGAGGGGGGAGGAAGAGGGAGAAAAGAATAAAGAGGAGAGCAAAGGATGTCCGGTTGACGTCAAAGCACAGAAAGCACTAGAATGTACCCAGCATGTGCTTTCAGTGTCCCCCAGAATCAGAGCTCGTCTCTGGGGACGAGGACGCCACACGACAGGCACTCAGCGCTGCACATCAGCGACGCCTCAGTAAATCCTTTTCTGTTTCTCTCTCTTTAGCTTTTAATGGAAGCAGGACGGACGTCTTCCACATTAAAATGTCTTCATAAAACATTCAGTGTGGGATAAGTTTACGGCAGTATTAGGCGTTAAAGTGACTTTAGCACTAGTTATTTCTTCCACTGACTGGATCTGTTTCCCTCATCCCTGTGGGCAGTTTATCTTTTCTGCACACACTGGCTACTTTTTTCCCAACGTGGTCTCCTGGGGGAGTTTAGGTGTGTTTAGCATCTGTAGTTTGGGGCCGTATATCATGCTCACTGGCCCAGCTACCAATGGTAGGAGGCGACTTCCCTTGTTTATGTTGACATGGGGCAGCCGTTGCGAGGCGGCCTGGGCTGAACCCTCAGCTGGGTGAGATTGGGGTCGGCCTCTCCGGCCCCTGGAGGTCAGACAAGCTGACACCGCTGTGCACGGAGCGACGGTTAGAACGAACGATATGACCTCTTGATCTGGGTAGGAGTCGTATAACGTCACCACAACAACACAGAGGTATGTGAAGGCACACTTTCACATATTCATGTGGACCCTCATTCTTCTTCTTGTCTTTGTCTGAGGCTGAATTTGGCCATAAAGCACCTTGACGCTGTTTCAAACTGTTAACCCCTCGGTCACAAGCCTTTCCCTCGGCCACTGCCATAAACATATGGTCCATCGCCCAAAAAATGCAGTCATGTGCCTGTGTGTACATTAACACACACACACACACACTCAGAGGGCACAGGACGAGGAGCAGTGTGGAACTGCTATGTGGCTGCTGCCTAAGAGCTAACACAGATGGTCTCCCCATCTGCCACGTTGCTAACACACCTCAGTCACTGGGTCAGCGTGTGTGCTCGTGCTTTACAGCGTCGACGCGCGGTCGCATATGTGTGTGCTCGGGCGCGGGCGCGTGTCGGCGTCTCGGTGTGAGGCCGAGGAAACCGTCTCGCACCTCTCCGCTCTCATCGTCGAGAAGACTGCCCGTTCTTGTCAAACTTCTGCACTCGGGCCGACACCATCGAGGTTACTGTATCACGGTTAACACAAACACAAAGAGGTGATTGTCTGCCACTAAGGATGGTATCTGATCGTGTGGGTTACTGACCAAAGCGAGGCCGATAGCTGAGAAGATAGGGTGAGGATGAAGGGGTGAGAAGAGTGATTGGAGAGAATGAGAGCGAGAGAAACGGGGTAAGAACAAAAGACAAGGCCTCCTTTCATCCCCTTATCACATCTCATCAGCAGCTTTCAGCTGGAGTGTACCCTTCCCCTTGCAGGAGCGAGAAAATCCACCGTGTATTATACATAAGGGGATTATGAATGATTCAAGTGGTACAAGTCTGGAGGAGCGCAGACAAAGTTTGGAGATTCTTTTTCTATCTTGGATTTGTTTCTGTCGGTGATGTAAGGCCCAGCAAGTCATGTAAATTGAAGTATTTACTGATCACAAGTCAGATATTTCACCGTGCCTCGTAATGGTGACTGTGAAAAGTTGATTTGTGCAATCTGATCTGAGATATGTGATTAAAGTGAGAGACTATGGAGAAATGACATCACCAGTCATCATGTGCCAGTTACTGTGAGGGAGGGGTCGTTGTAGTGTGCCTGTGTGTGTGTGTGTAACTTTGGCTAGAGAAAATCCTTTCTGGAGGTTTGCTGAATGCCATTCTTCTCTGTTACTGTTCAAAGACTGACTGTGTGTGTTTGGGGTGGTCTAGCCTCCGGACAGATTTATGACTCCTACCAGCACTCGTCTTCCTTAATGAAATGTTTAGCCGGAGCGTTTTGCAAAAAGGGGTCGCGGGGTCGAGCCCTGTGACGACGGCGCTGCGTGTAAAAGGTCCAGGGGTGTGTGTGAGTGTGTGTTCAGGGCGGGTACTGTCGGGGAAGCTGCCTTTTGGAGCCTGTCTGGGCTCGCAGTGTGTAAAAGTCTTGTAAACCACGGGGGGCGGACTTGTACCCTGTAACACATTCACCAAATGAAGAAGCAGGAGGTGTTTATTTATTAACTCTTAAGCTCTTTTAAACGTGTGGGAATTTGTGATAATAGGACCACGTGTGGCTTCAGTTGCAGCGAACATCTGCTTCTTACTTTTAGTAATATTCCTCTGGGGGTTAATTTATTGCCCTCTAATTCTTGCAACTACCCAGCTTCTATTCAGGCTCATTTAATCCACATTTTTTTCGTCTGGAATGTGATTTCATTTTAATTTCTACCTCAGTATACAGTTTTTTTGCCCATGTTCTTTGGCTACCATCCCCACCTGTCTGATTTTCAGTGTTTTTATGCCAGCTCACCCTCTGGAACGGTCCTTTCGATGACGGTGAAGTTGGCAGAGAAGCCTTCCTTAGCGATGGCGCTGTCGGTGTTGATTGTCAGTGCCAGGATGCCCGTGTAGGAGATGATCCTGCCTGGGGTGTTCTGCCCACAGTACCTCCCGATGTACGGACCGACTGGAGACACAAAGCAACAGGAGAGAAAACCACAAACATCGTCACTTGGGTTAGACTTGGGTTAACTCAATATTTGTTTGCCACAGCGATGTCACACATGGGTTTAACAACCAACCCCCCCCCCCCACCCCGATGGAGGTGTGAAAACTAGTGTGTCAGTGAGGTATGGCTGCATTTTTTTTACCCGGCCTAGTGAAAAGAGAAAAGGCTCCCAACATTCCACATCTGCTGGCCGGTCGGACACAAAAACGGCGAAGTGGAAGAGGGACCTGTGGTGTGGGCAGGTCACGGTCTCTGTCTATTTGCTGGCTGTAAATTCCTCAGACTTCCCGTCTTCCCCCTTTTTTTTTGCATACTTGAGGTGGACACAGCCATGGCCGAGCAAGTTTTGTGAAGGAGACCAAACACGCAAAGACGGGGCAGAGACAATAGGGGAGCATTAAACGACGGCGCAGTAAAAGCATGAGAGCGACATGTTCCGCTGAGCAGGGTGGAAGCAGGAGGATGTGGGAGGCGGAGGGAGGAGGAACGTCGGGGGGAGACGGAGAAACATGGGGAAAGAGTGATGGGGTAACGAGGGAGCGGGAGAGCGAGAGAGCTCAATGACCTTGCTCTGTGTCTCTGATGCGCGCTATGATCCATGCACCTTTGTGAGTGTGTGTTCATGACGGTGTGCAGGGACCTGCAGCTTATCTGTGATTAGTAATGCAGCGATCAGCGGCGAGTGACAGTCCTGCCTCCCTGCGGCCTCCTGTCATCCAAAACATGCCCCTTCCAGCCCAGCTCCTGCATGAAAGGCAAAGGCCAGACCGCAGGGACTTACAGGGCAGGGGTGTGATGGCTCAAATTAATCTTCGTCACCCAGGTGTCTGGTGGATGTGCGTGAGAATCTATGTGTGCTTTTAAACCCGCTCAGGCTCGGGCTGAGCAAAAAAAAAAAAAAAAAGCCATCTCCCAGATTATCTGCATGACTCCCCAGCGCTATGAAATTTTAAAGAGCCTCTCTATGAAGTGTGTGTCCTGCCTGCCTCGACATTCCTCAGGGACGAGGGACGACGGAGTGGAGGTTCTTCTTCCACGGGTGCGCTTTGAGAGGTGGGAAGACGGGGAGGCGTGATTCCCCCGGTGAGTCACAGAGGCCTGCATTTGCCCAGACATGGCCCACCTCTGCATACCCCCAGCCTTCTGTGCTAATGCACTATCGATCCAGCAGGCACCACGGGAACCGCTCGGCAAAAGTCAACACACAATTTTCCTCCCACGGCTTATTTTTACACAAGGCTGTCTGTCACATACAGCAACACTTGAAGGGTTGGACGCCACGTCAGTCCGAAGCGGTAGTGTCCAATTTCTGGCCTGAATACGCTCAATGTCGGACAAAAAGGATTCAGGTGTATCTTATTCTGCTTCTTTTGTGCCGTACTTCCAGCAGAAAGAACCGAGAAATCTCTGAATTTTAATAAGTCAGAAGTAGCACAGGAAACTTTTCTGTTCCACACGCCCGAGGTATCTTTTTTTTTTTAAAAAACATGTATTAAAAGGTGATAATAATGTGACATGTTCTCAGCCCTCCAAGCCTTTGCAGATCTTAATTAACACAAATCTTGAAAATGAAACATGTCCCACCTCAACATACAAATGAGCTGTGGAAGTACTCTGTAAAATCAAAGGTCAGCTCCGCACAGCTCAAGTCGACAGAGCTGCGAGCGCAGAGAATATTGAACTTTTAGCAAACTCACTTGAAAAGGCGCCGCGATTTACACTTCAACCTTATCACTCGGAACGCCAGAGCCGAGATTACTGATGTGCACCAGGTTGAATGCTACTGGATCAAATTCTTTCAATTTTCAGCCACTGATGGGCGAGAGGCGCTTTCATCTTGTCTGCACCCCGTGTTGGAATAGCCAGGAGAAAAACTGAAAACTTCAAGAGGTGATTTCGCTCGCTGAGTTCAAAGCCACATCTCGGACCATGGAAGCAACGCTTTGAACACTGCTCCCCCTCTCTCGCTCCGTCTCTCACCTGCTGATGTTTTTAGATGCTATTTTACGGCAATGTTTCCTTGTGTGTCTGAATGTACGCAAGTGCTGCGGCCTTTGCTCAACCGACCGGGACCAGGAGACGTTGGCTCAGCTTTTAAATTCCTCTCTGGTGGGAAAGACGAGGAAACTTCCAAAGGAAATTCCTTTCAGGGTCATTTCCTGCAAGATCGAAACGTGTTTTCTATGCGTCAGGGCAGAGACGCCACAGCTTAAATATAACATCCTAGATTAGAGCTCTAATTTCCAAATGCACAGACACTAACAAATCCTCTGGCACAATGCAGCCTGTGACAGAAAAAGGAAGGGCCTTGTAATCAGGAAGTGTTTGACATTGAGAGATGATGGAGCATTATGACAAGTCCTGGACCCTTGCCAAGTCTGGTTAAGGCAGTTAGCCCGCTGGCTTGGATAATGCCATCATAATGTGTAAAGATGTTCATTTCCTGTGAAAAAAAGCAGTGAGAAGTGATGCTGAAACCCACCTTATCCCTTTTCCACCAGGGGATAACTATGATTTCTAAGCAGCACGATTATGCACATTTCCCTATTTTCTGTTTGAGAAATGAGAAAGGACACCATAGCAATACCAAAAAAAAAAGTGACGATGAACCTACTAGTGTATGAAATTATGAAAGGGAGCATTTTGTTGCTCATGAATTCAACTTCTCTTCAATATCAGGAAGATTGTTTCCCATCTTCCTCATCTTTAAATCACAGCGAAGTCACAGTGAAGTCTTGCTGCTCGCTCACCTCCGGGGAAGCCGTCCCAGATCTCCAGCCTGTCGTAGCGGCAGAAGACGCCAGCGGGGGGCGTCGGGTCCGGCTCCAGCTCGAAACTCTCGAACTCCAGGATGATCTCGGACATCTTGGGGGCGAAGATCATGAACGTGCAGTCCAGGTTGTTGGGGTATTTCTCCGGGAAGCCGGGTGACTTTATGACGCCGCTGTTGGAGGTGAAGTTCCTGGAGCATTCGGGACCTGCAGGAAGGACGACAGGAGGAAACGGGATGGGAACAAAGGAAGGGCCGGGGGTGAGTCTTTTGAGTGACTGTTGGTTAAGTGATCTGTTGTGGGTGTCTTTGTGTTGTGTTGTATTGAGACGCTCTGCCTCCCAGCTGGTCTATTGAGTGGAGGACAGTTTATGGCCCATGGGCGACCACCTTGACAGTTCTATTCACCAGAGGCTACATCTGGGTCTCTCAGCTCTCCTCTATGTGGTTTTGTGCCGTTTTTCACTTCCCTCTGGTCACAAGCATCGTACTGCTTCATCACTGTGAGTGAGTCTCTGTGTGTGTGTGTTAAATCTGTAACTCCTGGAACATCTGGACTGTGAATGTAATCATTAGTCAAAGGGCTCAATCACCAGAATCGAGACATGATGAATAAACAGCTTGATTTACTCTGCAAAAACCTGTCTGTCTCTCTGCCACTCTCTCTCTCTCTCTCTCTCTCACACACACACACACACACACACACACTCATCAGGACACGTCTGTGAAGCATATGAGAGGTGCTCGGGCAAAATTACAGCGTCAGTGATGGAAGGCGACGGCAACGTCAACGCACACGCACGCTTCAACACACAATTTTACAGAAGGGAAAGTCAAAATATTTATTCACAGCTCCCTGGAGAGCTGCCTTTCAGCTGATGAGGAGCATTAACACATTCCCCGTGTTAGCCACTTCTCAGGGCATCATGAGCAAAAGATTATGATTTAAGAATGAGTGGCGTGATAAAAAAAAAAGAAAAAGAGAAAATGATGCTAGCAGCTGCGGGGAAGTGACAGAAAGCGATAGGATATGTTTAACTATGCTTGGGACGTTGGGCCAGATTTTTTCCAAGCCCGGCTCCACACAAACACACACACACATGCAACAGCAGGAAAAAAAGAGGACGACTGTCATCCAGGGTAATTATTTGGAGCCATTAGTGGCAGAAATGTGCACAGGATAATGTCATTTTCATGCTAGTCTGACAGCCGGCGTGATGGGCACAGATGGGGCTGATCGAAACCAAAATTGCAGGGAGTTATCGGGAGGTAGAGCCTCTGTGCTACAGTCATTGTAGCTTAAATGAATGTGGCAAACTGCTTTTTCCACTGTTAACCGTCTTGCTGGGCCCCTAATTCAAGACCATCAGGCCCACTTCAGCCTGTCCACCAGCGGAGTGAGTGAAGGGAGGGAGAGCCAGGTTGATTTTCCAAGCTGAAAGCCGCGGCGAGCGGCGTTTTGACTCTAAAGAGAGCTGACATTTAGTGCAGCAGCGAAAGTGTGGCTTTCGAGAACAGTGGGCGCCATTAATTTCACAGCTTCCCCTTGTATTTACTCCCAGAAAATGGGCAGATTTTGTCGAGAGAGGGAGCTTTCCCCGGGATGAGAGGGTAGCTGGATGCTGCGGTTCTGCACTTTGCTTCGCCGTATTTGGGAGAAATTTCAGACAATTTTGGGGGGGAAAGTATAGATGCCAGCCATTTCTTTAAAAAAGGCGCCCGTGGTCTCTGAGTGCTCTGGACAGCTGCAGTATACACAAAGTGCATTCACTTCGGCGTGTTGAATATCTTGTGAATACTGACTTAAAACTCCACTCTCCATTCATTTCACCAGCCTCCACCGTGACCCTCATCTCAGCCCAGCAGTTGACCAGAGCAGATTTGGTCAGCGGGGACGGTTCACTCTGAAAACCTGTCAGAAGCCTGGGCTGCCTGGGCTGATGCAAAGTTCCCATAATATTTCACCAGCATTAAGCCCAGTCTTTTATTTTACATTCTATTTAATGATTGATTTGAGAAATGTGGGATAAAATGTAACAGGATGTATTCCCAGTTTACAGTTCACTCCCCTATTGTCAGCTTTTGTGGGACTGGCCACGTTTATAGCCCCTCAAGGAACAGACAGAGCGACCACATCACAACAAAATAGAGCGGAAGACAGAGCACTCTGGTAGGTCCCACCGGCCAGATAACCATCCAACAGATCTCTTTTATCTAGTGCCTACACGCGGGAGGCCTCCCGTCCCCAGCTCCCCTCGCTACACCCGGGATGCTTTGTGCCGACGCCTGTGTGAGAGGCATTCAGCGAGAGCGGCCACGCTTCTCTGTGGTAGCGTCCGTACGTACGAGCGCGTGTGAATGCATCTGTGTCGACAGGGAGCTCCAGGAGGCAGATATACCCCGCTGTCAGCCAAATGTTAACTCTGCCTCTTGCTCACGCTCTGTCTCTGCCCTGCTCTGTTGCCGCAGTCGTTGGTGTATTTCCTGGCAGATTTGTCGGCTTGATGGGAAACGAGATCAAAATATGAGGCAGAAAGGGACTGGCAAACATGTAAGATTCGACGCAGGTAAGGCTGACGAGAGGCACACACTTTGATTGTTTGATTTGATCTCAGAATAAAACAGCACAGCCGGTAGCCCAACCACTCCTGTCGGACAAACAGCTGAATTTACGACAGGAAGTTAAGAGAGAGAAGGAGAAGCAACCTTGAACGCACAACATTTTACCGGCAACCTCCAACCAGGCGCTCAAACATTTACTGCCAGCTGTAATGGATTCCTTTAACTCTGGTTTACATTGAGCCCCTCTCCTCTGAACGGGGGAGTAAACAAACGTCAGTCCGACTCGCTCACTGAGTGATTAGAGTTTGTTTAACAGGACGATATTTAATGGAGATCTGATTTCAACTTTGCAAGTGTTAGCGATCTATAATGAATATTAAATAAATATGGTTTCAGCATTAAGGGAGCGGGGTGCCTTTCAACTGTCAGTCTCCCTGATGACTTGTCCTCTATGTCTCTATAAAGCTGTTGCTCTAAGTGCTGAAAGCAGACCAGAGGCTCAACGTTAATCACAAGAACAACATTGTGCCAAGGAAGGCGTTAAATGTGTCAGCCTCTTGCTATTTTCATTTCTAAATCTCTCTCTCTCCCTTTTCACATTCTCTCTTTTTTTTTCCATCAGTTCATCTCTCCTTAGTCTTGGTTATTAGTGGCCGGAGCCGTAGGGGCTGAAGGTGTTGTTCTTGGACTGCTAAGTAAATCAGGACTGTTTATGTTCCACGCCGCTCTCTGGCTAATCATTAGCCCAGTTCGCAAGCCTCCACCCCCCCGTCACATCTCCCCTACCCTTCAGTCTGTCCTGTGGCACACTGACTGGGGGTTTAATTGTCGGTGGAGAATTAACTCTTTCACTAAATCAAACATTAACGTGAAGCCTGTGGAGTGTCAGTCATTGAAACAGATGGTAAGGCAGGTTTACATTTAACCTTACACACACACACGCCCTGAGGCACTGCACTGCTGACACGCTATGTAGCGCATTGACTGTGCCTGTGACGTCGCTTCTCCCCCATCCAACGGCACAGCGTTGGTGGGACGGGGGCAGGGCCACAGTCTACCTCTGGCTCCCCGTAAAGAGACTTGTTGTCTTGGGTTTCCATGAGGGCCGTGTGTGTGATGACAGTACGTCTCTGCGCCAGATGTGACCTATGCCATCAGGGCGTGCTGTCCATGAAAGCAGAACATGCCCCCTGTCAGGCCTCACCCACACACACACAAACACACACACCTCAAAAGTGTTTTCACAGGTGTGTGCTCAGAGTAAAACCCCATAAACAGGGCTTTTTAGCGCGAAGACGCGCATGATAGCCCTCCATCAGAGCTTAATCATTCTGCTGAGTAACCGCGGAGATGAGCTCGCGTGTGCATGAGTGGGGGGGGGGGGGGGGGGCTACCAGTGGCACTGAATCCGCCTCCTCGCCCACTTCAACGGGCCCTCGGCCAGCATTGATGTGGCTCTAAGCAAACTGCAGAGCTGCTAAGAGAAAACATATGGCGTGCTTGCGCGCATGTACGTATACTTAAGAGGATGGATCTTCCCAGAAACACTTGAGGATTTTAAGCGAGATGCTGTCGGATGACAGGATAAACACAGCCTTCAGCATTCTACAAAGGCAGCGGGGCTTTGGTGGAGAGTGGCCCCACCTCATCTTAGTTTACTCAACTTTTTGGGGCTGACAGAACTGATTTTGGTTAAGTCGAGGCCCGGCTTTTTTTATTCGCCGCCTCGCCTCCACAGAGACATACACAAGTGCAACCATCTCGCTAATCTGCTCCCTTCAGCTCACATATTCCTCACTCCCCCGACTTATCCCTCCTCTCTATCTCTTTCGCTCGCGCCATCTTGCTCTTCCCGTCACTTGCCAGACTTCAGCCAGTGGAGCGAGGCTGCCAATTTGCAGGCTATAAAATAAATAGCCTATGCTAATTAAGATGGTTGGATGGGATTGAGGAGTGGAGAGGAGTAGAGAGTGAGCCGCAAAACAACCTGTTCTCTTCCAATTAGACACTTCGCAGGCAGCCGTTGATGAAAGCCAGGGCTACAAATGCCAGCATGTTGACGTGTGTGTGAGAGTGCATTTACATACTTTGGAGCTTAAGTGGGTAAACCTGGACACGCAAACATACTTGTTGCCACATGATCCCTGAGGGGACTTTACATATGTCTGCTCTGTGGGTATATTTACTTTCCATGTGACCTTTGCTCATATCTAACCCCAGATGAAAGGCAGCACCGATCCCGGGGGTTGACTGCCAATGATCTCCAGGGCTATCGTCACAGTGATAAACAGCCTGCATTCTTTGCATTTTCCTTCATTGGCATGCAGAAGTGCGAGGCTCCCATTCCTCCATCCGTTATCAGAGCATCTGTGTATCATCATTAACGTTACATGTGTTAGCCAACACAATGTTTTCCCAGCTAATACCCTGCTTGTTGATAAGCTGTACTAATCAGCTAGCTTTGAATCTCTCTCTCTCTCTCCGCTCGGTTCTCTCTCTCGCTCTCACAAACGGGGCTGTTAATTGATCTCAGAGCCCTGTTCCTGGCGGCGGCCGGCGCCACAGTAGTCAAAACACAGAGTAAATTCGAAGCATAACGAGGGTCTGGATCCAAGCGACGGCGCGCCCATGGTGCTCTCGTCTGCGGGGGGAATGGCGCTAGATGCAGAAACACCCAGACGAAGGAGTTCTGTCCTGGGTTTAATCTACAGCAACATCCCTGCGGCCTCTTTCCCCCCCGGCCCTGATTCCACTTTGGATTCCATAAGCAAAAACTCTTTCTAGATTCTCATCTAGCTCCTCTAGCAGCTAGCTCTCTCGTCCTGACTCTCTACTTTCTATCCACACTATCATCTGTATAGATCCGTATTTCCTCATATATCAGCGCCTTGCGGAGTTTGCTCAGCAGTTTCATTTCTTATCGCCACTGGACCCCTAACACGCCTCATTTATAATCAGTCCTGGCTCACAGATGAGACTGGGAAATACCGAGCTAATCATGGGAAGAATGTAGTAGATTTAACTGGCCTATCAAGAGGAACGAGGCAGCGTGTGTGGATGAGTTTGCATATGTCGGGGCGGAGCGTCGCTTTGATCTCATAAATGGACCCATACTCCACCAGCTGCCCTGCCGGGATGGCGACACGCACGGGCCCAGACGCACAAACACAAACACACACTGGGCCAGATTAAAAGGAAGGAGGGACCTTGCAGGGCCATTCATCATGTCTCTAAGGTCCCTGGTGGGGGGCGTCCTATAGACTGCTGTTAAGGTTAATTAATGAAAGTGGAGCCTGTAGCACCTGTCTGCCTACTAGTCACACTCCAGATATGTGCTGTCCTCCGCCTCCTCCTGCTCCTCCTCCCTGTCCAAACAAAGGAAGGCAGCTAACCAACAGGAAATTCTCCCTCTTGTTTTGCTGTGTTCTGATAAGACAGACATCCCCTGAGGATATTTGTGGTTTATCATACCTGATTCCTGGCTAAAATTACGCAAAGCTCTTATTTTTAGTTTTAACATCGAGGAAGGAACCTCAAACTGATTGGACACCACTCAGAAACAAAAGGAGGCGAAAGCCGTTCTTAAATGCACTTCAGTGGCTAAAGCGCACATTCTCCACAACCCATAATCAGTGGTTATAATGGCAGGTTCATACGCCTGCAGTGGACCGCCATCTGACAATAAACCAGGCAGATAAAACATTTGTTGAATCAATGCTTGGCAAATTATGCCCTCGCTTATTGTACAGTAATTCACACCAGATAAAACTGCTACATTTATGGAACATATGGGACTATGATTCATTGGTTTTGAATTGAGCATATTGCTTGCCATATTGTGATTGCATAATTTGACGCTCTGGTGCCTCGACTAAATCACAAACAAACCATGAAATTAGATGGAGAGGCTCCTTTTTTTTGTCCCATTATACGAATTATTCCTCCAGCTTTCATACTGTGTCATCATGTGTGATAGTTTCAGCTAAAGATAAATCAGACTGGAATCGTCTGTGATGTGGCGCTTAGAACAGTTCTGCCTCAACTTAAACCAAGAAGTCAATAGCTACTTTCAGAGGTCAGGTCAAACATTAAAATATCAATAAATCATTACCATTTTCATTTTGGGATATTTGTGCAATTAATTAAAGAGATCATCACAAGCAGAAGCCTTTTGGGGCTTCTACGCTGCATTTCACTGTTACGTAGCAGGAGAGTGCACTCTACTAAAGCCTTTTCTAGAACGGCAGATGGCAGGCGGAGTAAAAGATCTATGGAAAAACCACTTCAAATATCTGAAAATCCACTCTTGATCTTGGGAACAGTAGTGGAAAAGAAACTCACCTCAGGTCCATTTAGCGGCTGTTCAGAAGCTTTTAGATCATCTACAAGCCTACGATGGTCCAAGTCCATCTGCTGAGGGTGACTGTGTGGTGCGATCGAAAGCTCCAGAACAGCTACTAAATGGACTTTGTGGTGAGGTTTGTCAGCCCACTTTTATCTTCAATATACAGGTTAATGAGAAAGGTGGTCCTAAACCTGACAGATACAGTGCAACACATTGACACCAGCTGTGTCTGCAGTGTTTTCATCTTAGAATAATAACTGTTTAATTTTGATGAAAATATATTAATGATGTATAAAATTCTATAATAACCACAGCTGAGGTTGAAGGTCTGTATTTTCAATGGCGTTTCAAACAGTCGGGGTAAAATGAAGCCACAGCTGTGTTAGGCCACCCACCTGTCTTAAAGATCTCATATCGGATGGAGAAACCCGCTCCGTGCGTCTCGTAGTCGGACACGAACTTGATGAAGAGCTGGTTTCCGGAGGAGACGACCGGAGAGGGAGCGATCTTCCCACAGTACTTCCCCACAAGCTGACCACTCTCATCCACGCCATCTCGCACCTCCACGTAGTCATACCTGTACAAGACGAGAGAACGGGGGGCAGCGTTAGTCTCATGCTGCCTTGGAAAACATTGTTTTTTTCCTTCAGATTTAGTTTTCGTTCACTCTTTCTTAGTTGCTCTTGCTCTCCTCCTGCAGAGGTAAACTGGATTTGTTACTGTTAAAACACACACACACACACACACATACACACACATACATTTATACTCAGAGGACCACATGAACACAGAGCAACACAGCATATTGTGCAGGTAATGTAGTGGAAATGAAACACTGTGTACTAATGAGGTCTCAGGTTAAAACTCTGAGAACAGGTGGGCATGCTATACTTTCATTATATCGACCTGGCAGACACACACACACACACACACACACACACACACACACACACACACTGCAGAGGCTTTGTGCTCTGAGGTCAGGTTTACGTAACTGCTTGACTACTGAACTACTGAACTCCATCTGAACAGTTGTTTATCTCCTCTTTTAACCAAACGCTGACTGTGTGTGTGTGTGTGTGTGTGTGTGTGTACCTGCTGTATAAGAGAGAATATGAATTGAAAGTGTTAATATCTCGGCCTTTGGCTTAGGCTGGTGTACAGAGAGGGCAGGTGTTAAAGCTGTTAAACACACACACACACACACACTTAAACACAACATTCAAATGGAATTTCAGACCCACGGCTATTGAAGGGAGCAGCCGCCTAATTGGGTCGGTGCAGAGTTTAAGAGCAAAAGAGGAAAACATGTTTGAAATAGGACTGGGAACAGGAGCCATGATGCGCGCACACACACGGAATCTGGCACGCGAAACTTAAGCTGGTAGAGGAGAAATTAGAGTGACTGGGCAACGAGGGTGGTCTAAACAGCCTCTGGTTATCGGGGTGTGTGTGTGTGTGTGTGTGCATATTTTCAGGCGCTTGTTAAGAGCGTACATTAAACGCATCTGAGCTGTGGTTTTCACTCAAGTGCCTGTACGTGTGAATGTGTGTGCGTCCACATGACGGTTCAGATGACTTTTCCGTGCTGTGTTTTGACTGGGAGCGACGGCCCGAGCATCGCTCCAAAAGCAGATTTCGGTTCAGGTTTCCACGGCTCCTAATTGCCCATAACGCCCGCTCCCGCCAAGTTTTCAGCTCTGCGGGCCACTTAGAGAACATATTCCCGCCCAAACCACGATGACCCGCTGCGATGGTCCTCCATCTTCATCAGAGAGCAGGTGAAAAAAAAAAAGAAGCTCTTCACACACTGTAAATACAGAAATAAATTCTGTTGTATGTAAGCATAATGTGCAGCAGGTGTGCAGGCACAGTCAGCCACACACACATGCTCTTTCTGTCTCCTCCTTCCTCAGAAAATATGTGCCTTCTGGGCAAAGGGGCCTATTTTCATAGTTCAGCTTGATTCCCAAATTACTGTCAAAACATCACGTCTCCTTAGAGATTCTGAATTCACTTAATGCACAGGATTTCACACAAAAAGGCGGTTTACACTTTGAATGATGGCTCAGGGTGGGCTAAATCCCTCGGGTGGGGCCTGACTTGTATCCACATGCACCCTTTGCCACCTTTTTCTAGAAAAATGGCTTCCTTCCCCTGCCTCAAATTAAAAAAAAATGCATTTGTAAAACAGAAAATCGAGTTAGCAGGAGTCGGCTAGTGAGCGGGAAGGACGGAGAGAAACTAAATGTGGAACTGGACAGAAGTGGCACTCCTTGAGATTCGGTCCCCTGAGGAGGTGCGGTGGATGGATGACTTCACTGGTCTTTCTGCCCGGATGGAGTGATCTGAGGTGATATGGAGCTGTCAGCATGCATCAAGTGCCTCTTCTTGTTCTTTTTCTCTGCTTTAAACTTTCAGCGTCTCGGGTTAAAGGTTTGGTACCTGGACTGAAAGCTGCTGTCTGTCTAAAAACACCAGCAGGCCCTGATAGGCTTTTGCTCTTGAGAGCTCTTTTCCGGGGATCCACACCCATACAGTCCTGTCTTTTCTGCTGCTTCCTCCGTTAAACCTCTTGCTTGAGCTGTTTGGCCTCTCTTCAGTTCTCTGTGCTGTGATTTCAGACCAGGTCTTCTCTCTCTCTCCACACCGGGCCACCAGCTGTGGCAACAGCCCAGCTCGGCTTAGACAAGCACCACTTTGTTAGAGCTACTTTATCAGCTGCAGCACAGTAAAAAATACTAGTTTCACATGGTGTTTACAATGTTATCCCCCCCCCTTCGCAGCTAAATGCCTCTCATTATTTAGTTTAAAGGGCTCCCCTGAAGCTGGGATCAGGCTTCTTTTCTGCTGTAATGATGTCATTGTTTAGTTTTACCACAAAGGCAATATTTATCATTTTAAGTCTAACCAAAGCTACAAAAACATCATATTTTGCAGTAAAAACAGAAGTTAGAGTTGCTGCGCTCTTAATTTTATTTTGCTCACTGAGAGGAAGGCGAACAGTATACATTAGCACAGTATAGGCGTTTTCTAAATTTCGAATGGACTTTAAATTTTGGTTGAAGTCTTACATGTTTCTGCCTGTAGAGAAATGGGCAGTGTTCATGCACATAAATTGAAAGAATATTTCAGGAAGATGCAGCAGTAAGATTTCTTCCCCAATTGTTTACGTTTGTGCAATCAATTTCTCTGCTTCGAGGCTCCCACCTCTCCTGATTCCTCTCTCCTCTCCTCTCCTCTCCTCTCCTCTCCTCTCCATCTTTTGGTTCCCAGCACACAACAGAGAGCATCAATCTTTTCGTGTTCCCGCTCCATTCTATCAGCAGGCTTATAATTCACCTCAGAGCCTCTGTCTCTGCAGCTATCTAACTGCCAAAAGCTGAGCATTGCCAGACGCCTAAAAAATTGATGCTGAGATGCATCACTGAGATGAAGACGGAGAGAAGAGCACGCTGCAGTACAGCTGAAGGAGCAGAGCGAGCGTGTGCGCGTGTGCTCTTTTGCTGTTTGTGTGTGCATGCGAACCTTACATGTGTTTGCAGAGCATTATGCACATTGTGTACAGTCTAGCATGTTTTTGTGTGTGCACATAAACAGATGCCAGTCACCCAGTGTTTTCATTTCACCTGACTCACTTTTCACCACCCAAACAAGAGGAATACTCTTATTTTCATTTCTATTCCGACGCCTCACACTTCCACAAAAGCTGTTTATTGCATTTTTACCCTGCATCGCACGCCATCAGCTTGGATGGCCCCTCATAAAGGCGGCGCAGCAGGAGAGAGGATGCAGATGGAAGAGGGAATACGCCCTGGGGGTCCTCGCTGTGCTCTCTGTGCGAGGAAGGAAAGAAAGAAGAGACCTCCTTCTCGAAAATGTCTCTATTTGTGCCTAAATGGCTGGTGTGTCAGCCAGAGCTCCAGCGGTTCTGCGCCGGTGGGTCCACGCGCTCTGCTCTGCTAACACATATCTATCCAGGCCCTTATCATCTGGAAGACATTATGAGAAACGCTTGGCGGGGCAGTTTGACGCCTTGCAAAGGCTCTCCTGTTGCTAGCCGTGTTAAATGCAGCTCTAATCAATTGGTGTGAACACCTGTGGGGACTCGCATTGTAGGGTAGCGAGTCCTCAGGGAAGACAGGGGACAGTTAACAGCCTCTTTGCAGCATCATAAAAGCAGAACATGAACATGACCTACTTTCAAGGCCCGGATAGTCCAACAGATTTGGGGTTTGCCTCTCATCCATGTCCTCCTGACCTGCCAAGTTAAACTTAGATTCCTCCTCTCGGGGGCCTTTGTGGTGATTTTCTATCACTGCTGTTGTTGTTCTTCTTATTCCTCATGACAATACAATCCAGTTGAGTTGTGCACCTATTTATCCATCTAATCTGCCTTAGGTCTGGGTGGGCCTGGCAGCACACCACAACACACACACACACACACACACAGACAATTACACACACACACAGTGAGCTCCCTACCACAGTGCTAATAGTGAAAACGGTTTGCCAATCCAGTGGGGAAATTAAAGGGAAAAAAGAGAGGGGTGGGGGGGGGTTGCTGAATGTAATTCTCAACGACCTTCGCTTCACCGACTCAAATGTATTAGCCTGCCTTCTTTCTTCAGGCACAGAGAAAAAGCAATCCGCTAGTGTCAAACAAGAACATTAGCCCTCCTCGCAAAGCCAAAGAGAAGGCGACAAACCACCGGCCTAACAATATAACAGTTATATTGCCCGAAGCTTTCCCATGGAAATAATCTGTCCTCCCTCTATAAATGTCCACTTGATATGGTTCTACAAAAGCAATACAATCTGAGGCAACGGAATAACGCTATGACAGACTGTATAAGCCTCATACAATTGGTTAGATTTCTTAATCAGACTGTTTATAAGCTCAAGCATGCCGTGGAACCCCCCCAGAACAAGAGCATTTCCTTTGCTATCACTCCATTTGCTTCAGCTGTGCATCGAACAAACGCCCGGCACTTCTCTCTGGCATTTCTCTTTCTGTGGCTGTCACAGTTTAACGTGCTATCGCACAAAAACACGCCACCGACAACATGTCAAAACATCTCTGGGTAACACAAGTGGAAAGGCCTAAACAACGGACTCGGGACAGCTCTGTGAGGCCCAGGGGACTTAGCAGGAAAAAGGACTTTGTTGTCGGCTGTCAGAAAACTCTGGCCCGCAGACTTCACGTGTTAACGAGTCTCGGCTAACAAACTGTCACTTGGGGCTCGAGAAAAATATCATTAACGTTTGTACAAGGGGGCATGAGACAAGCTGACTTACTTTTTACGAGCCTGGAGGGGACATACCTTGCTGAAATAAAATGGCCTCTCTTTCTCTACTTTCCCTCCCATACCGCCTCACGCGTGAATGTGACATTCATTAACCCACTCTAGAATAACAGGTTCCCTTTCTCCTTGGGCCCAGTCCGGCTGTAATGACCCCCAGCGTCAGCATGCCTGGACAGACAAGGAAGTAGGAAAAAACCGAGGCAGTAAACCGCGTCTGCATCTTAATGTTTTCAGCAGGAAACATTAACCCTAATTGACTTGCTAACGTTAAGATTTTCATCGAAGGTCCAGATCTCATCGTCAAAACAGAAGCTTGACGTGAAAGAAATGAGGAGATTTTTTTCAAGCCATCCTCCTCACCACCGATGTGTCTCCACTTCTGAATCGGCACAAAATTATTGCAGGAGTTGAAGGCCTCAGAACGTGGTGACCCACCCAGCGGGACAAACCACCAACCAATCAGAGCTGATGGGTTCAGAAGTGGCTCCTTGTCAGCGTGGGGAGAAGGGCATGATTGCTTTGCTCAACACCACCCTGCCACATGGATGGAGGGAAGGTATAAAAAAGATGGATGAAAAGATGGATATTCCCCGCCCAGGCGGCTCAGCTGCACCCGTCCAACCGGCCTCTCTGGGTGTCACCCCCACACGGTTAGACTCATATTTTTAGATTCCCTGGCTGTTTGTGATTTTGCGGTGGCCTCGGCCACACGTTTGTAAAGCATGTTCGCTTTCCTGAACGGCAATTATCATTAGCATTGATGGATTTAGCATGCCTCCATCCATTAGCTGTCCTAATTACACTGTCGAGAGATCTGCTGTCGCCAACAATCAAATTAATGAATTTGGCTATTTAGACTCAATTATTGCATCCCCCTCCCTTTGCAACACGCACAATAATCCTTTATTCGGAAGTATGAGCACAGACTGACGGGGGAGCATTCCGGTCCAAAGGGGGGGATCCTTTCTGCTCAGCACAGAGCGAGCTCACACCCCTGTGACAAAGGCTGAAATTGTACTTTCCACATCCGTGAGGGTTCTCGTGATGTAAATTTGTTGTGCAGAATACGTCTGCACATGTGTGGAACACGTCTTGCACGTGGGCCCCAGAAATTAGCATCAACAGAACTACTGCGTGTCTGTGGTGCTCTCAACTGCTCGTACACAGGAGTATGGGAGTATATTCAGGCCTTAGACCGGGTGTCGGGAGGAGGGTTGCCACAAAGCTACCACTGTTAGCAGGCTGTATAAATCCCCTGTGTTCACCTCACATGTAAGGCCTGATGCACTTTGAACCCTGGCGATGCTGAAATATGTTCAGCTGACTTGCTTCCTATTCCCATGAGCAACTGTGACATGCCTACAGGGCAGAGCTGTGTATCTGTTCAGTCATCATATTGACCTTTTTCGTAGTTGAAAGTTTATGCAGTACATTTGCACCCTGTTAAATAGTCATTGGTCTTTGAGGCCTAACACTGCTGACTAGAGGATACCAATAACCAAAGGTCTCAGTGTTATCATCAGTCAAAACATACATATATTTCTTAAAGTGGCTTTTATTGGTTTAAAACTTAATTCTAATGCGTTCCAAAAGTTACTGTGATTCCTGAAAATAACACTCTCTGCATTTCACAGTGAAGATGGTCTTCACTGTAGACTAAAATGTGGATAAATGAACTGCTGATTATACATAAAATTAACTAATGAAACAATACATGGTTGATGCATTGCGAGGTGTATCTTTAATCATGATTTCCACTTACATTTTTGCTAACTGAACATGTTATTTTTGTCAGCATTTAAAAAAAAATAATGCAAAAAGTGATTAATTCTTAAAATATTCCAAATAAGTCCTTTTTTAAAATTAAAATGGAAAATCATAAGCCTTTAGCATTTATTGGCATGCAAAGTGCCTCAACACATGTATCAATGCAGTACAAAACAAGCTACAATTTTAATAATAATATTATTATTATAGGAATTATAATATATTATTAGGATAATATTATTATTATGTGAGGGAGTTTTCAGTAAGTGAAAATACATCAGTATGCAGTGCATTTCTGATGTGTTAAGTTCAAGAATCTATCAAAGCTGTAGATAGCAGCTGCTGTTGTGAGCGGGGTTGAAAATATCCATCCAGCCACATTTCTTTTCCTACCACACATATTGTTACCATAATGTTAATTAGAAAACTGCCCATGGCAAAATGGAAATACACATTTAGCATTTTTTCCCTGCTTTCCGAGCTTCGGAAATAAAAGCAGCGCTCTAGATGCATCTCAGTGCGCTGATATGAATATTCACATGTAAATGTATGCTTTGCAAATGAAGCAACCGACCCTTTGGGTGAATTTCTAAGAAATGCCTCATAGAAGTAAAGCCGCAGTGTAGTAATGGCCTTATTATATGCTAATTATGACTGAGCGCTATTATGTAATGTCATTCATACGCCCTATCATGAGAGGGTTTAACATCAACAAAGCCAGAAACTCTGTGATGCAACTTACAAAGGGTCAAAAAAGGAAAGCAGGAAACCGGTATAGAAGTCTGAAAAATATAAGGAAAGAAAGTGAGCCAATAAGATAGAAAGGATGAAAAAACCTGTGTCTTTTCTCAAAGATAGAAGGGAGAAAGAGAGGGAGGGAAAGAGAAGCACTCCAGCCCATTTCTGGGGCCATTACAGGAGGGAATGGCTCCCATTTGTCCCACCTTGACATTTGAGAGGATCTCTGATTACACAGGAGAGAGGGGCAGGCAGAGGTGAGCGAAGAGAGAGTCCTCCACAGGGGTCTGTGGCACGGCTCAGATGAAACGCCGTCGTTCCAACAATGAGAAGTCAAGGGTAAAAATAACAGGGCACTGGGAGGAAGGGGGCGATGTGGCACAGCAGGGCCGACACGTATACTGTCTTTGTTAAACGCACTAGCCCCGCACTGCTGTTGTCGCCTACTCACCCCCCTGGGTCACCTACGAGGCTCAGTGGCATGGACACATACACACCCTGCAGGGGGGGAGATAGGCTGCTTCATCTCAACCTACTGTATAATGAACACTCATAGGCCCATAACCCTCAGCTTCGTTCACAGGAATTCATAAAATGACTGAATTGATGATTCAGTCTGTGTAATTTCTGTTTGATTTGATCCTAAACTCCAAAGAGTTAACTTTCAGAAGAACTGGGATGATACTCGTCCAAGAGGGTCCAAGAACTGCATCCCATTTATTTTGTGTATGTCACAAAAAGGGGGTGCTTGTTAGGGGACAGACTATTGCGGGATATCCTGTTCATGAGTACATGTGTAGGATGTACATGATTGAGGTCCGGCATGCTGGAACCATGTGGCAAGAAGAAACACGAGGAAACATGGAAATAATTGTCAACAGCCTTGAACCAGTGACCTACTGAACTTTACATGGAACTAAAATTAGCCAAGAGCGGTACATCATTTCACATTTCATAGGCTGATGACAGAAAAAAAAAACAATGTGCATTCCCCAAAATGGAGCAACATGCTCAAAGGCAATCATCTATCTGTTTCTGATGCCGCGGGAAGCAAGCGGAGCTCCCCGCCGGGTAATGAGCTGTGTGTGCGAGGAGCACATTCAAAGGAGGGAAGAGGAGCAGAGGAGCAGAGGAGAAGGAGGAAGGGAAGGGAGGAGGGGAGTTGAGGCTGAGGTCAGCTAGAGGTAAAGCTTTTGGGTGCAGCTCAAAACTCTCGTCTCCACAATGGGAAGGAAGAGAGAAAGAGTGCGGCAGGCGGGGTTGCGGTGTTGGTGGGTTAAAAGGAAACAGACTGGTGAGGGAGATAGAGAACGAGTGTGAAGGAATGCGAGTTGAGTGGTTGATAGAGGGAGGACAGGAGCAGAAACAAAAGAGAGAAATGGTGCAAACAGCTGATAGAGGTAGTTGGCTAACAGGTGACAACATGAATCCTGCAAAAGCGTGCACTCTCTCCTTCTCTAAGATTCTTTTACTTGGCTCCACAACGGCGAGAAAGCTCGAGGGCAATGGCAGTAATAACTGCACTGGGAATTATTCAATTAAACGCCCCATCCGTCCCCCTTAGCGTTCTCCCTCCTCTTTCTTTTCTCTGTCCTCCCTGCAGTCTGTGGAGGCGGCTGGAGGGTTGGGGGGTCAGAGAGCAGTCTGGGCTGGGTACTCCATGACCCGGTCATCTGGCTGGACATGCAGCCACTTGGCTGGGGGCAGGGGAGGCTGAGAACAGGCCCTGAGAGAGGGCCTGTTGCAGAGGACTGGGATTGTCCTCTTGAGTGTGTATACAATATGCACAAACAGCCAGCAGCAACCACCTGACCTTAAACCACATGCTAACTTTTAGACAAGACAAAAAAATAAATAAGGGGGGAGTTTTTTTTAATGGCCACATATTTGCGAGCATGGCCAGTTGATCCGTTGAAGCCAGACTTCCTTTGAATGTGGCTCAGCCCTCGGAGGCAATATCTACCGTTTCAAACCACATCCTTTATTTTATTCAAGGCTGCATTGTTCTCGCTGTGTGCGAAGAACTCAGATTTTCCAATGATGCAGCACTTTGAAAGCCAAATAGGCCGTGCTGTGAGGGCCTCGTGCCAAGTGGTGCATCTCTTCCGTGGTGGTGGGCAGAAGGGCTGAATGCTCGGCGTTACAGGGCCGATCTAAGTGCTGATGGCCGGCCAGCCCTTGCCAGCATTCGGACGGCAAGGTGACTCTTCCATTTACTGGCCCTACAATCAAACTTTCCTGCCAACTTGAGGCTGTCTGTCCGGTAGCATCAATTCCCTCTCCTTTGTGGTGATAACCTCTGGGAGACTGAAGTATACATGGAAGAGAGGGGCCTTTTTGTCACTTATTTCTGTGTAGGTAGGGGTCATCCCAGAAAGGCTGGACAGGCGCCAGAGGTACGCACTTTCAGCACTACCCTACTGTGATAATGCCACAAAAGGTTGCTGTGTGGCTGAATTTACAATCCTTTCTTACAATTACTGCCATCTAACAAAAGAAATAAAGGCGTGAGAAAAAAAAATTGCAGTGGTGGTTCGAATGAAAAAGAAAGACCACAACTAATGTCGGCAATTTAGCGGGGAGGGATCAAGGAAAGAGCAAACAAAGCGAGGAATTGTGAGTGGCTCTAACTCAATCAGAGAGCAGTGGGGTACCGCCCCATCAATCACTGTCTGCTTGCCGCCCTGGCCGAATCACAGCGCGCTGAGTGGCAGAGAAACGTTGAGCCGACAGCCTGCTGTGCGCAAACACGCTGACTGAAAATGACCCCAGGGATCTGGGACTGGGACCGCAGGGCCCTTGGCTTGACTTCCTACCTGCCTGCAAACAAACTTTGCGTCACCCGGAGCCCCTCTAGGGACTTGCTTGATTGTTTGAATAAAGAACCACGTGGTTGCTGAGCCCCCGCCCCACCTGCCAACCGTCGCGGATCTGTAAGCACCAGGGCGTTAGGGCAACAAACAGGCCGCGTAGGACCATGGCCGCATCAATCAAAATCACGAGCCCCATTCAAGGTTAGACCACTGAACGAAACATATCTGACAAGCCTGGACACGCTGTATTAAAGTGTCCAGAACTCCCTCATCAATTCAACTAAACAGCCTCTTCTCCTTCCTTTCTCCACAAGGGGACGGGTGGATAAGTAAGACATTGGGAGGTACTGTCTGAAAGCAATCCACCCCTGACCGCTGCTCTGCCACCCACATATCATGAACTCAAATTATTCCCCGTTCACCCACCCTCCCTGTCACTGCTTGTTGTTTTCCATACAGCCCCGTGAACTGAGAAATCAGCATTTGATGGAAAGAAAAAAAGGCGAGAGACGAAAACCTGTTGCTAATTATATTATGTGAGACAGAGAGAGGGGGAGACGGTACTTATTGCCAACTGTCCTTTGGAAACAGAAACGCATAATTGAATCATAGCCTCAGTGTTTAATGCTTTTTCATCGGCGCTGGAAGGAAAATGAGTATGAATTTTCTTACAATCAATAGATGTTTGTCCAGATAGAGGGCTGAGATTACCAAATGTACTCCCCTAATCACGAGTATCTCCATGCGGCTCCTTTTCGAGCAATCTGCTTTGGATAAAAAGTAAAAGAGCATGCCGACTGACATCTCTGAGCTGTGTGGGCCGCGGCTCCATTCCACAAGAAACTTCCATATAGGGAAGCTTCTATTGGTTTGGGGCTGGAAAGGAAAAAAGAAGAGGAAGAAAAAGAAGAGAATTCACCAGCCGTGTGCCAGAATCAGCTTAGTGACACTCAATCCCTGGCAAACACGAGTCGCTAACCCCCACATCGGGACGAAAAACAAAACAGGCAGACACGTGAGACCGCGCGATGCTTTTGTGCTGCAGCAGATATGTGACCGAGGCTTGAAATCCAGTGGGTTATTTATGAGCACGGGCCTCGTCTCGTCTCTCTTCCTCTCCCTCCCTTGCTCCTCCTTTTCCTACTCCTCCGCTGTGAAGTGGACCTCCCTCCCGCTGCGAGGTAGAGTGGCTCGCCTCCCGGTTGTGGTCAGGTTGTGCATGAATCAAAGCGGTGACAGAGCAGCGGGGAGGATGGCAGATGCCACGGCCAGAAAGCTTTTCAATCAGGCTGCCCTTCCAAGCCGCGGCCAAGGTGAAACACTTCACCGGTGGATGGAAAAAAAAAAAAAAAGACCCTCAACCCCACGGTCACGCAGACACACACACACACACATACTGCATGTGCACAGGCCTACTTTAATCCTGCTCATTAGCCAGGGAGCAACCCTTTATGTTGAAAAGAGGTGAAGAAGAGGAGCGAATGTAATGAGAGTGAAGGTCAACGGCTTTCTGATGCAACATCTCTGTCTGCTGTCCTCTCGTTTCCGCCCTCTGCTTCATTAACAAGGTGAACACTTAACATTTATCAGCACCGCCGCTTTCGCTTGCTTTGGACGGCTCACCTGCCTCATTAGTGGCCACATTTCGCAGGTAAGCAAATGGGATGATGTGTTGTAAATAGAAATTCAAGATGCAGAGTGCTCGTCTGTGGAAGTTTTACCATGCTGACAAAATAAGGTTTGGTATAATTGCTGTGAAGTGCAAACAAGATACATTCAAAGCGGATTGCTTTTGATATGCTGCTGACAGACTAGCTTTTCAAGGCACACTGTTTCAATGTAATTTCAGGTGTAATTTGATTTCCATTGTTATGAGCTGTGGGAGTCTATTGCTGTGGAAAATACCAGGTGCATAATTTCAGCTGCTTTTGTCAAACCTGGTAGTTAAAAGAAGCTGTGTCACCCTACGCACTCTTTATTTTGCTGTGCCTGTTTTGCAGCGCCGCTTTGAACTCCGCCAGCACAGACGCTTCCCTGACACGCACTTTGAAAAGAAGCACACATCGACGACAGAAATAAACGGCCGCTAACAGGCCGTAAGTATCTCCAACAATCCCTGTCACTCCAGAGCCCCGTCCCCTCGGCCGCGGAGGTCACAGCACTTCCCTTTTTTAAAAGCCACCGCCTCCACAGGCCAGTTAAGAAAGGGCTCCTGTTGCGCTCCTGCTTATTTATTTTCCTCCATGACAACGGCTGATAAACGGTCGCACAGCCCGCTTCTCCTTATTTGCCCACGGTTGCCTTGCCGAGGAGCGTGAGAGGGGAGTGACGGGGGGAGTGGGAGCTGCTTTCAGATCCAGCCGGGAGTTATCGCTCCTCACTCCCCAGCTGTGAAGCTCCACTGCTTTTTAGTGTGGAGCTGCTGCACGCTATTCAGGTGGAAGTGTAACAGGGGAATTGGGGAAAGTGGCCAAGTGTGGATCTCACTTCCTGGAAACAGGTGGCACTCTTTGTTGGACACCACGAGTGGAGTTAGTGGGATTCCACATGACAAAGAAAGAGCCAACTATAGATCCAGTGCAGGCTAATACCCCGCTCCCCCTTCCCCAAGCTCCTGTTAGTCATCTGTGGACTCCGGGCCTGGCCAGGAATGCCAGGAGGGGGCAGGATGTCTATTGTAGAGGGTACACAGCAGAGAATGTTTGCCTTCCCAGCAGGCCAAGCAGCTCCACAGGGGCAGCTCAGCGGGAGGTCGGAGCGGAACGGGCAGGGGGACACAGCAAGAAGAGGGCTACAATTAAAAAGAGGAAAAGAGTGCTTCTCCAAGCTTTGAGCTACAGGCACCTGGAGGCAGGGGGGCGCTTGCAGCCTTTTTGAAGCGTGGCGAGGCGGGAGGCTTTCGCTGACTTTCCCCTCTATCCCCTCCACAAAGGGCTGCTTGAGAAGGCATTCCTCAAATATCTGCGCTGCCTAGTACCACCATACCATACATCCAATCTGAACCCCCTCCCCTCCATCTACTGCGCAGGCTGTCACACTGGAATTTCTGTGGGGTCCAGAAAAATACCATCCAGACAGAGAGAAAAGCAAAGAAATGAGGGAGGGCTGAGAGAGAGAGGAGAAATCCTCTTTCTCCCTCTGTTTTTAACCCTTCTCTCCTGCTCCTCCAAAACAAACAGTGCAGCCTTGACTGGCTGCAGGGGATCTCAGTGCGCTGAAGAAGGGACTGTTTTTTTGGTCTGGTCAGCAAATCCAGTGGCATCAATGATTCATAATGTTGTCAGGAGTGCATCATATCTATAGAAAGTCAGCTCTCCTCTTTGAGGCAGCGGGGGAGGAGGAGATGGCGAGAACAGCCCGAAGCTCAGGATGAAATATTCTCTGGGTCTGTTCAAAACTGGAAACTCAAACTTTATCAGATTTCTAAACAGTCTCACAAATTAAATAAATTGCCCTTCACTTTGCCTTACATGAAACCTGCCTGTCACTTTTTGCACTCAGATGGCAGCGCTGCCGCAGACGAGCCTGACAAGCCTTATCGGATCACAGAGGAACAGGGAACGCGGAGCAACAGCATATCTATTTACTTCAGTTTTTCACTTGAGCTTAGCTTGCTCATTCCACTGCTATTCAGAGCTGAACCGACTTCAAATATTTGCCTTGATGCGGGCTGTGCCTTCGCCTCAAACTTCATTAGCTGCGAGAGCGGCGAGGGCGGCCCCCGAAACTCCACTCTGTGAAAGTCTACAGCGGTGCGTGAAAGGTAAACACGTTCTGCATTCAGAATGGCAGGGCTCACTTAGTCTCCTTATCTCTGTGATGAAGTGTTTTCCTCCTCCAGCTCTCAGGATACAGGCCTCTGCACTTCCCCAAACAAACCTGTCAAGGGTAGGACACACGTGCAACAACACCACTGTGGCCGAGCTCCACTCAGAAAAGGCTGTTTTTCTTTTTACGAGCACCACTTTGAGTGCTTCTTGTTTGGTTTGCTGATAACAGCCATGTTGGGGGAACATGTGGTGCATGTGTGTTCCATTTACCCACTAATTAGATTGCAAGGCAGTGCACTGAAGCATGCATTGTAGCCCCCACCCCCTCCACCTCCACCCACTCTGCCAGTCCATCAGATAAGGAAGCCATTCTGGCTCTCATCAGTTTCCATTATGTAAGGGCTGACTTGGTGAGTGGAGTTTGCGAAAGGGAGCCTGACGGTTCCAACACAAATCACACCCAACTACTGTCTGCAGATACACAAGTAACTATTCCGACTCCCGTAATCGAGTTACCTATGACATGCCTTGTCAGCGATTAGCACAATAACCCACCCTCATGTTACATAGTGCCATGATTTAAAGCAAAGAAGGAAAAAGGCAAATGGACTTCATGTCATGGCTTGTCTGGCTAGAGCCAAAGCAAAGCTGCACAAGGTGGAACACATTGTGAAGTGGAGCTAAAGTCCCATGAAAACCACTCCATTAAAAACATTAAAAATGAAACGGTACACCCAGTTAAAAATAGGGAAAAGCTGTAGGTCAGGTCAGCCAGTCAGTGCGATGTCTGCGTGACCCACATGAATCGGAGACTTGCGTTTCACAGCCGTCTTGGTGCCGTTTGTTAGCATATAACCCAGGCGAGCTCTTAATGGTAATACAAAGGTTGTGTCGGCTCCAAATGCATTGAATGAGGCGAGCAAGGTGGAGGCAAAAGAAAGGAAAAGTGCACGGAGGGCAGGGAGACGCTGACAGATGCAAGCACGCATCCACCAAACAAACTTCATCTGCTAACAAATTTATGAACAGCCAATTAACTGGCAATCCACAATCTGCCAATTCAGTGGCTGTTAAAATGAAAGAGCAGAGCTAATTTGTAAATGATACTCTGATGGATCACTAAACTGGAAGCCCGCCCTCTCTTCAACCTGGAAGAAAACGGCCTTCCATGAGCCTGCAGGGACCAAATTTCTTTTTTTTTCTTTCTTTCCTTCATTCTTTACTGCGTGTGGTTAGACACAGGAAATTCATTCCTGCCTAATTTGATTAGCACAAGCATTGTTGCCGCTAACCCCCCTCTTCCTTCCTTGCTCTCTCTTTCTCACTCAGGATCTCGGACAGTTTAATAGTCCCTCTGGTGCTGAAATCAGACCCTAAAGAAGTGACAAGGAGCATCCAGCCTTTAAAGGACGGCGGCGTTCAGCCTGCCATAAATCCCAGACGGCAGTAAAGAAAAAGGTTAAAGTGGGACTGAAATCCCGGATTAAAAGAGCAAACCCTGCAAACATACACAACGGCCACTGAGGGAGACAAAAGAAGCGTAGGGTCCAGATTTTGGGTGGAGCGGGGATACAGTAACAGGATCCAGCAAAGCCCTGTTCTCTCCCGAGCCCTGCAGCGTAAACAAACAGCTGAGACAGAGCCGACAGAGGCACCGACACACGCACAAAAACCACACACAATCACACACACACACACAGACAGGCAATCAGAGAGAGGCAGTCTGCCCAGGCAAGGCTCACCTCGGGGCACCCACACTGACACAGGCTCATCACATTACTGTCTGTCTCTGGTTTCATCGGCTTAAACTATCTATCTGACAACAGGTTAGCCGCTTAGCCCTTTGTTGGATGCGACAGCTCGCGGCTTACGAGTCAAATAAGGATCAGTAACTAACTGTCACTGGGAGATTCACCTTGAAAGGGCAATTTCACCAAGTTTTTGAATCAAAGCGAGCAAAAGAACCCAGATGAGTGAGATAATTTCACTCGATTCTCAACCCTGACACTAACAGACTCACTGCCTAATTAAAATAAGCCGAGGCTTGTTCATTCGAGGTAACCCATTCTTGGAATTTCTCACTCGTTCGGCGAGTAATGGGGTTTTAAGAGGAATTATGGAACTAAATGGCTCGCTTTTTTTTCTTGCAGTGCATAAAGGAGCCACAGCTAATGGCCTCCGGTGAGTTTCTTGGACCTGCAGCTCTTCCTCAGCGGCCTCCAGATCAAATCAGATGCAATCAACGTGATACCCTGCTGACTTCAGTCCACAAAGACGAGGAGCGAGGACATTCCTGAGCCAAATGGCAGGGGTGGGACACTCCTGCTGCCCTGTGTGGTGCCAGAGCAGCACTGCACGGACACGGCTTCAGCGAGCCTGCGGACACTAGATGGCGCAGTTTCATGTGCAATATATAGCACATGAGGGAAAAGGGGGACTGAGTGTCACACACACACACACACACACGCTTGCTCACAGGAACACGCATGAATTCATGGTATCTGTTATAATATCATACAGGTGTGTGCAGCCTCTCATAGTGGTAGTGGTCCCCAGAAAGAGGTCTGGGGGCCTTGAAAAGTTTCCCAGGCAACGCTGTTGAGTCATCCACCCATTTTTCTGTTTGCATAAAAAAGAAATAAATAATATTTGGATCTACTTTCGATCAGACCGGGGCACAAGGGACAAAATCATGAGCGAATAAGTTTTTCTACGGGCCCCCAAAAAGCACATCTGTCTCTCACACACATGCTCGCAGACTCTCGGTGCGCTTACTTGCACTCCCGGTCCTCCAGATCGAAGTGCGGGTTGAAGTTGATGAGGATCCGCTGGTGAGGACCAGGCGCAGATATCACCCACGCACATCTCTGAGAGGGGGGGTAAGACATGGGGTATCCGGGCGACGTGAGGTAGTTGGCGGTTGAGATTCTGATGTTGCCTCCACATTTATCTGCAGAGGGGAGTGGAGAGAGCGCTTAACCGGGGGAAACAAACGAAAGCCGCCTTTCAAATTTGGTCTATCATCTATCAAAAAAACAAAAAAAACAAAAAAAAAACAAAAAAAAACAGCATTCCACAGAGTTAAAGTGGTTAAGACAAATAAACTGGACCAAAACATCCGTGTTACTGTATGAACTTATTTATTAGTGGAATTAAGTATAGTTTATTATTAATAATATTAATATTCAGTCCAGTAGAATAGAATATTGTTTATAGTGAGCTCTTATGAAGTAGATGACTGTTTAATTTCATGGCAGATGTAAGAAGGAATAGTTCCTACAAAGTAAGATAACAATAAAATAAGAAAAGCAGCAGCTCTCAGGTCAGTTCTGCCAGAGCTGTAGAAGCGATCCAAATAAAAAAAAAGTCTAAATGCAGTAGCTTCAAAAGAAGTTTTGTTATGCCGAAGCCAAAAGTCACAAGCATCTACCGTCTGTTCCCTTAAACTTCATCTTTAAGAGGAATAATCCTGGATCCGCTTACACATGTATCTTTATTTATGCGTGGATTCATCTTTTTTACTAGAAATGCCTCCACCAGCTGCTGCTCTAACCAACACACACAAACCTCTTGAAAAACAGTGCAATTGGAATAAAAAGAACAAGGAACAAGAGCACAAAGTAGAAACGAAACTAATGCCGTAAGAGTGGAGCATGGGGAAGTTTGGGCTGACTTTTTGAACTTCGCAGCTCAAAAACACAGACCTTTCAACCGACAGCTGCTCCAACAAAAACGGGTTGAAGTCACACTCAATCAGGTGTGCTAAAAAGAGCTTTTTACGGGTAACAAGTCTCTGAAAGAACCGTAATTGAGTTAATACATAGACATATTTAGGAATATTTTAGTGACATGATGGGAGATAAAAATGCCTTTAACAGCAATTTAGTCACAAAAACTCACAACTCGTTGTCATACAGTGTATGGCATTAATATAAGAGGAATATCATAAATAAAACATAGAAAATAAGGATTAAAGAAAGCTCTGATATAGTCTATAAAGTCATTATTGAGCAATAATGTTTAAGTCTCTGTAGAAACAGCATAGGAGGAATTTTCTTTAGGTGTTGGCAGAACAGGCAGGTGAGCGCCCCGCGAGTTTGCCAAAAGATCAGCGGAGATCAGAGAAGGCTAATCTTTAAAAAAAATATCGGGATTAGTAGCTTTGCAGAGTACATAAAAGCTTTATTTATATAGATATCAGATGTCACACTTACCGTTTTTGAAAGCCTTGACCACCAAAAGGTTTCCCATGAACAGGACAAAGACTAATCCACAATGCATCCTTGTTTTCTCACCAAAAAAATAAAATTACGCATACAAAAAGAAAAAAAAACGCCGAAATTAAACTCCTCCAACAGATTTTTTTGGCAAGTATTCTCCTCTCCTCCTCTTAACCCGACAAAATAAAGCAGAAGTGTCCCCTTTAACGAAGCTGGAACTGATCTGAGAGCGGGCTCAGGTCGCTGGCATCCTGTCATTCAGCTCCTGTTTCCTCTCGCCTGTGCCGGCTGCGCTCCTCTCTCCAGCGCCGCCCGTGCCATATCCTCTCCAAAGACGCCAAAGCGCGAGATGTGTGAAGAAACGGCCCGCTCCTTCGGCGCTCTCACTTGGTCAAATGATAAGGCGGGAGGTAATCCTCGGCTGTGGAGCGAAAGGAGAGAGACGGGGATGTGAGCGGGTTAGGAAGGCGTGCTGCGGCCGTGCGCTCTCGACGTTTCCAAAATCTGTTTTAACGCGCTGCCGCTGATACAAACAAGCCTATAAAGGCACGGGTACACCCCTTCCCCAAATTGTGACCACTTTGCTTCTATAGGCTCAGAGTGGGGAGTCGGAGAGGTTGATGATTGGCCTGATTACAAATAGCCAACCTATGTGGGAAAAGCCCTGTGTCTTTATATGTAAGCGGGGCTGCACACTGACTCACAGAGCACCAGCAGTCCGTTAAGTGACATGACTCTCTCTCTCTCTTCCTCACCTCTCTCTCTTTTACTCGCTCACCCTCCCTCCTTCCTCTCTCATCTCTTACAAAAAGGAGCTAGGCATTAATGGGAGCTGTAGTAACACAACAGGACTCCCTCCGTGGACATCACAAAACATCATTTGGGATGGCACCACACAAAATGGGATATATTTTGTGAAATTGTGCCAGTTCAAATGGAAGCATATCTGTACTGCAGTGCTTATTATAGGCCCAGTTTTTTTCCTCAGGAGCTAAATAATAGAAAGTGGGTTTCCCCCCCCCCCTTAGTCCTGGTGGATTTCTTTTATGCACCAGCAGCTATCCAGATGCGCTGACTGTTAAAGCCTGCCCCACTGCAGTGACAGCATGGGGCCGGTATTCTGAAATTTAAGGGAAATCAATTAAAGCGTAAATTAGAGTAGCCTCGACACATTTACTTAAGGCCGCCCTTACTGGGTCACACTGCACAAAAACGGAACGGAGCCGGCTTGTGTTCAGCAAACGGCGCGTACAGTCCTGAACGGCAGAACTGCACAAACAAGGCAACACACGATTAAGAAACATTTGTTGCGATATTCGCGTTGTAACGTCTGCATTTTAAACCATTAAAATAAAAGGACTGGAAAACAATGGTGGGATGAAAGCGGCCGAATTTGTAAAACTGCACATGATGACAAACTGGAATTTCAGTGAACTTTAACGCAGCAGTGTTTCTCTCACCTCTGTGCGTATCATAATGAACAATAAAAAACAGCTGCATTCACCTGCGTCTTGAGGACTCGCGAACCCGCAGGCATCCAGCCCTCCTCTCTCCACCTCCAGCATGCGTGGAGAAGAGAGCAGGCTACGATCCGATAGGCTTCCTCAGATTCTGTTAAAATGACAGCTGATCTTCTCCGGAGCCCCACAGAAGCGAGTCAACTTATTTTCCCCAAACCCTCTTTATTTTGTTTTGTTCTGACGCCGGGGTAGAACCTCAGCGCAGTCCAGCTCCCTCCTGGGTCCCCACCGCGCAAAGACGCACAGCCGATGCCCGGAGACTCGCTCGCCCCTCCGCGTACAGACTGGTCTCCTCCCCGCTGATCTGTCCGGGTGTCGCTCCCTGTTCCGTTCCCTTTCGTTCAGCGCTGCCACAAGTGAAATCCGGCCCGTGTGAGGGAAAAACAGACAGTCCCAGAAATATCAAAAGAGATGGACAGTATAATGTCGAGAAAGAGAAAAGTCCTGCTGGATCTAATATAAGTTTCTCCTCCCGGTCCGTCTCTCCGTGCGCCGCCGCTCTCGGCTCCTTCACTGATGCAAATGCAGAGGGTTTGAGTCCCTGCCAGCCCAACACGCCCCTTTACGAGGGATGAGTACGCGGGTGCGCGTGATTGTTAGCGTGCATGTGTGTGTGTGAGAGAGAGAGAGTGTGTGTGGAGGGGTGTGTGTCTGCAGTCGAGATGCAGATTTCACCCAGCTGCCTCTCTCTCTCTTTACCAGCCTGTGGCCGCTCATCACAGAGTCACATTACAAATAAAATGCGCCAACCCGATGGCGACTCTGAGCCATTTGACAGAAATCCATCTTTGTAAAATTTTGGATCACTCACATAAAGTCTATCTTAGCTTTATTTGCCCTAAAGACAAACTATAGAACTTCTATATGTTATATAAGGGAGCAAAATCACAGTAAATCTCTTCCTAATATTGGATTATTGAAGTGATATCATAGGTAAACAATTGTGTGCATTGAGCAAAGAAGCTGCCTGTCACACACTTCAGCCTGCAAAAATACACACACACTGACTTGAATTACAGCATGTGCCATTTTGACCATAATTTCGTAACCTGTGACATCATAGGTGCGAGATGTGACACCAGCTAGAGGTGTCAAGCCACCAAACCCTGTACAAATAAGCAAATAAATGAACCTCTGTCATTATTAATGATTCAGGACTGATGGTAATCAAATTAAAATGTAAGATGGCATGTGTTTACTGTTGAATCTGCACCAGAGGTGGAAGGGGAGGATTCAGGATCTAACAATAGGTCTAACTTAGGAAGCAATATTCTTTTGGGGGGAAGAGTCGCCAAAGTTCGAATCAGGAATGATCCTCTACATTACTGCAAATACTCATTTGAAAATTATAGGAAAATGCCACAACAAATGTCTGCTGTCCGATGCAGCTGATTATAAAACTGGACAGCTCCAGCGGCGAGAGCAAAACTTCTGGTGAGCGCATCCATTCATATTTTCCCTCACTGTGCAAGTCTCCACAGAGGGGGAACAGAAACTAAAATTCAAGCCTGCTTCTCACACAGCTGAAAGTTCCTCTAACCGCCATCGCTGGGCCTCAAGGGTTAAGCCTGGCACAAGATGCTTGATTTCCCTGCTGCTTCAGCTCAGTTGACTGCAATAACCGGAGGCTTCCAGCAGCCGGTCTCTGTGCTCATGAGCCTTCCGTCCTGTTGGGGGCATCAGAGCTGGCGAGCGGCTCAGTGAGAGCCTCCCACTGCTCCTCAGCCTCACCTTACTGTAACGCCTGTGAGATTCCACTGCTGGGGTAATGAACAAGTGTGCTGATTAAAGTTTTTTGCAGACTTAATCACTGTATTCAGTGTACACTTTGGTCAGACCTCCCATGCATCGGCATTAGCAGCATCCCCAGCATTCATTCGCTCTTCTTTGTAGTCGTGGTGAAATCTGAATTTTCGTGTACTAGTATTATCATCTGCTTGTTCGAAGACAGAACTGGCGAATCATTGTGTTGCCCTGTGAGGAATGCACGCAGCGCTGTCAGGTCCAGGAGGTTGACATGCTTTATGCACACAGTGTATTGAGATGTCCCCCTTTTTCGAAAAGTTTTGCGACACAATGGAGCGAGATAAGCCTACAATCCCTGCACATTATTATTATTTTATTCCTAGAGAGGGAGCGAGCCAGACAGAGGATCGAGTGGCTTTATTCCCGTCCAAGCCTCGGTAATTCTCTGCCTCGCTGATAACACAAATGTTAAAATGGTGGCGGGCATCTCTATCAAAGGCAGCACTAACTAGCCTTTCGTGTCTTTCGGATAACACAGGAACAATGGCTTAGAGTCATTTCACAAGGGTGCCTGCCTGTGCCATATCTTAAACGAGGGAGGGGGGGTTGTAAAGGAACAATGAGAGAGCCATTTAAAGGATTTGCTTCTTCATATATATCCACACTAATCTTTAGTGCAGCCCTGATGAATAATTAGCTCTCATACAAAAGCAGACATTTCATGGCTCCTGTGAGCAGTGCACTTGATTTCATTATCCTGGCCTTTATTCACCGAAGTGAGTGAGTCAGAGTGAAATGTGCAGGTTCAAACCATTTGGCACTAAGGCAGTGTGAGCAATCCACCTCAGTTTTTGATTGAAAAGTCTGTCTTTGGGGTCACCTGCCAAGAAAAAAGCTGGATATGTGATTCTGTGCAGGGCACGGCGTGTTATGGCCTCTGCAGTCCGAGCTCAACCCAGCTGAACACCTTGTTGGGCCGTGCTGGACAGTGCATATGAGGGGATATCTTTCAGGAGAAGGGAGTCCCACTGTTCAATAGACTTGTAGAATCTATGCCAAGGCGCACTGAAGCTGTTAAAGCTAGGGACTGATGAACTGAAAGACTTGGTTGAGGTTAGGGAACATTGTGGTTACAGTTGATAAAAACAAAAATGTTAATTACAGGTCTGTGATGGGACACAATCCCTGATTTCCTGCGTGAAAGTCAGACACGCTACACATCCATCCTTACTTTCACCTCTCTGCAGAGAGGCCACATTCCTTCCTGCACTGGTGCTGAACGTTGGCACCAGTGCAGAATTAAATCTGTGGGATGCTGGACTGTATTAAGATGCTTTATGTTGTCCCCAACCCTGCGGAAACTACCATTAGAATCCTTACGGGAAACTCTAGAGGGGATATCATGAGGGGGTTGTGAATATTAAACAGTCCAATCACTGTGACCTATCAGTTAGATTTAACAAGGCTTTTTGGCACCATTCGTGCTGTTTAGTCTGGCTGAATCGGGCACTGTTTCACTTCTCCCCTTGGTACAGTTCCTTTGAAACACATTTTGAAGTGGTGCGTCTGTGGTAGGAACATGAACTGACATCAATCGGACCCAACTATAAGCCACACTCTGCAAGTCTGAGCTAAACTGCTCCCATAGCCATGAGCGGTATCAACAGTTGCTAGCAGCTAATCCAAGAGCCAATGGAGGTCTGACCTGGACTAGCAATGAAATAAGCTGCCCTCTTGATATTTGGCAGATAGGACCCTCTTCCTATGTTTACTTTCTCACTCCCACACATTTAACCAGCGAGTTAGAGTGAAGCAGAGCAAACACACTCACGTTGCTTTCAGTGATGCATTTTGGTTGGCTTGAATTTTTTTTCTGTATGAAAAGAAACTGAACTGAGGAGAAAAGGCGTCATGTTTACCAACTCGTCCTCGATCTGAACCACAGCGAACAATCTATAGGTTTGAAAGCGTCCAAAACAGGAGAATCAACCCAGCTAGCTGCCTCGATAGGACACGCTGGGCCACCCATTCCGAGACTTTGCCCTTTTTCCGATTGCAGCTGCACAGCAGGGCCTGGTATTTTCAGCCCTGCTGCCTCAAATGACTGGGTGCAGGATGCCAGTCCTGATGTCATATCATCCAACGTATGTTGCACTGATCTCGGTCAGACACTGGGGCTTACTTGCTGCTGTGTCATATGGACCATTTAATCTCTTGGATTTATGCACTGGAAACCCCAACCTTTGATATGAGCTACACCATATCCGTCCTGGCAGAATTTCCTCTGTAAAAACAACAAGCACTCTGTCTGTAACTGAGTGCATCAGGGACATTACTGAGGCACATTCCCTGAACTTATAAGTTAGGTATGAGATGACCGATATGGCATTTCTTTCACCAGCAGGAATATTTAAATGCATGTTCCTGTTGCACTTCATTACAAAGTGGATTAGAGGTGCGGGCCATGAACTTTTTAAAAGACCTTTTACCTACAAATCACACTGTACTCCAGTTTCTCCTCCATGACAACCGCAGTAAAAGACAGCTACAGGCCGAAAGGTTATTGTGCACATGAATAGGGTCCATATAGCTCGCACAGCATAGAGGCTGCTGTACCTGTTTCACAATTTCCGCAGCTGTTCTGATAATTACCAGCCAAAGAATGCTTCACACACTCTTGAACAGGCCTGCTGGCAGGAACGACACACCTTCAAACTCTGTCGTAATCGGGGCTTTTTCATTCGCAGGAATGTGGAATGCACGTGTGTGTGTGTGTTTGTGTGAGGAGGCGGGGAAAGAGAGAGGCGAACGGATGAGAAAACAAAGAGGAGGGAGACAAACTGTGGCAAAAGTGAGCTCTCTTGCAGCACATTCGCTTTCTGAGGCTCCGGGTGAAGACATGCGAAACAGAGGAGACCCTGAAAAATCCCTGCACTGCTGCCTCCTGAGGGGCGGAGGTGGCGGTGGGAGTGGGGGGGCTGAGTCAGATCAAGGTCTGGAGTAATTGCTACAAAGGCATCGTTTCTCCTCTGAGGCGTTTGGAGCGAGGTGAAACTAAGTGTGAATGGAATTAGCAGAGGGCTGAATCAAGCGCCTCTGAAGTTTAGAGACATTATGGTAATAGAGAAAGCACCACGACGCTGAAACGTTCTCGGGGATATCCTCACTCAAACAGGAAACACAGAGGAAGGAGGAGGAGGGCGGGGTAGAGGGAATAGAACAAAAACATAAAGAAATGGCTTCATTAGAAGTAGAAACATTTACAGTGACATTTAGTGAAGCAGGGATGTATGAATAAATATGCATAATGTTGCCGGGAAGCATCGAGAGCTTCTCAGGGGCAGAAGGAGGGGTGAGAGTGATGGCTCCTGAATTAATGATGAGGGAGCCTACTGTCTGTCTCTGGGTGTGCATGTGGGTCCGTATGAGTGTCTGCACATGTGACAGCATTTAACTGCAAGTGTGTGTGTGTGTGTGTGTGTGTGTGAGAGAGATAGAGCTCAGGGCGCCCACACACACTCACATATCCAACTCACTCTTGCAGCACCCCAATTTCACATCATCACTGATGGAAATTACCCAATCCTCGATACCTAATCAAGCGAACATTTTTTGGAGACACACAGATTCTCGATTGTCTCTGATGCTTAATTACATTTCTGGAAAGCCAGGCAGCAAACCGCCAGGCAAATTCCAATTTTTGGTGTCTATATATATATATATATGTCGTTTTTTTTTTTTTTTCGGCATGGTTAATGTTCTTTTCTCCACTTGCTTTTTTTTTTCTCCTCCTGTTCGGAAGCTGAGATGATGAATATTGTGCTGCTCATCATCAAACGCACAGGGAGAAGCCCCTGAGATCAGGGCGCTGGAGGGGAGGGAGGGAGGAGCAGAGCAGGAGGGAACTGTCAGGGAGAAATGCTATGTAGGTCAATGAAGAATTGCACTGGGATATTGCCTTCTCAGCTCGCAGTCTGGGAAGCTGATTTGATTTCCGGTGAATCCATCCGACTTGAATTATGAGAGATTACCCTCCCTAAAATCACCTTGGGGACTGCAGTAGAAACCCTCCGCTCTCAGGGGGATCTATACAGTACAGATCTATACAGTATATTGGCTAATATATACACTTAAAGTCAGTCCAAGTTCTTCAAAGAAACCTTAGTCGTACAGTTTCTGTATTAAGGTGTGTCCTTCGGATATAAGCTCCACTTCCACACTTTTGGGGCTGACATGAGTTTCTACTGTGTATATATTGAGCAGCAGCAAATCATGGCCAAATCGCCGGATAGGAGCGTTGATATTGGACGATTTTCCGAAACCTCGATATCTTCGTAAAGCCACTGATGAACTGTGTGGTCAAGCTCTTGGAAAGGTTGTGGCTATGCATTAAAAAGAGGAGGAGACACAAACTTAAATCTGGAGAGTCTCTGCATGAAGGACACGCTTCATCCTGCAAATGGTGAGATGCACAAATGTAATTCTTTTAAGCTAATGTGCTGCTAAGAGGTTGTTTGGAATTTGTGCAAAAAAAAAAAAAAAACCTCACACATTGCTTGCACATGTCTGTGTTGATGGTTAAATGTGATTAAACCAAACTGCACCTGCTCCTTTTTTACATTCGCTCAGGGGAGATTGGATAATTGGGACAACAGGTGGACGATGACGAGCGCCATTCAACAAGTTGCTCTTCATCAAGAGCAACAATAACCAATACTTTTCAAACAGTAAACAATAGTTAAGAAGGCTTATCAGCCCTTATGATATCGAGCATAAAAAATAAATCTTTATGAATTATTCTCTTTGAACTGTTTTCATTCTCTTCTGCTTTGAACCCAGACGGACACCTGTCGAGGCTGAAACTGTTTTCAAACTCGTCTCATGGACAAGCCATGCAGCTAGTAACGTCTTTTTATTATACTGTTCACATCGCTCCTGTTCAGAAAACGTGGAACATGACACCATTAAACCGCACAGTCTCAACCACAGAAGTCCTGGGTGAAGGTGGAGGTGGTGGAATATACGGAGTCATTGTTCACCTTGTTAAAGCGGCCTGCATGTTGTTCACGTTGCTGTTATTTGTCTCTGAAGGGTCGAAACATCACTTTCTGTGGATGGAGAAGTGTCCTCCTCAGTTAGTGATCAGATATTATAAAAATCTACAACACCTTTAATGCTTCTGTGGTACCTTTCCTCCTTCTTGGGTTAAATAAACAGCACTGGTAAGTGAAATAAAGCCCCTCCCTGTCTTTCAAGCTTTGTTCCGTTAGTAATTGCCACAACAGGTGGTAAACCTGGCTGCCCCTCTGGCCCTCCAACCTCACAGGGGATTAAAGACACACAACAGGGTTAGAAATGGAGCCAGAAACAGCAGCGCAGTAAGCACAAAGCATAGTGTCCTAGTAATTAAGAGGAGGAAACCCCAACAATGGTGGCCTGGCCTGTGATGGTAAAGATTAGCTGAAACTGTGAGATGGGTACTGAGGAACATGAGACGCCGGCCTTTGTGCGTGAGTGTGTGTTGCTGCAGGGGTGGGACGTATCTGATCTGAGCCTGTGTGAGTGGCGCACTCGTACAGTATGTGTGCTGTCATGCTGAGATCCAGATTTTATTTTTGTGTCTTTTGTCTTTCCGTCTTTGTCACAAGGTCTGACTGTGGTCATGAAGCTCCGGCTGACTAAACGCTCCCCATGTGACAGCACTGGTCTGGGATTATACACAGAAGGCTGACAGGATGTGATAGAAGGCGGGACGTGACTTCAGAGGCTGGGATTCACCGAGATCACCAAAAAAAAAAAGTCGATGTTTGATTCAGACCTAACTTGGAAGTAAGTAGTTGCATAATGTGTTTTTTCCCAGAAAGCAGAACAACTGAGAGGAACTTTCATATCAGATGTATTTATGTTGCACAGTTCTACAAGGCAAACATACGCTTATTTAAGGCATTTCTCTAGCAAAATTGCACATGTCACATAACATGCTACTCCAGATACATCATCATCCTCAGGATCAGGACGTATTGAAATCAATCTGTCCGAATCACCCTAAAGAGCTAATAGGCTCTATGGCCTCCTGAGCACAGCTAACTGTGATTTTAAGGTGTAGCTACACTGAGGGATACACTGTTCACTTATGGATAAGGTTACTTCCTCTCTGTGGGCTTGCAATTACATTTAACAAGGAACTCACCAGTGGGATGTGACACGCTGTGTCTTTAAAATGACCAATCGGGCTTCTGTGCGTCGTCTTGGCCCTGCAGTTTTTATTTCCAGTGCCACCTGAGTAGGCAAAATGACTCAGCCCGATGGCAGAAAAGAACCCCCCAACTTGCCTGGTTGACAGACCCGATGATGAATGATGCACCAGAATCGGCCCCTGTATGGCGGTCTGATTCCTGATGCCAACACTGGCCCAAAGTTGCTCAGAGCAGCTACTTGATAGGGATACTGAAGCGCTCTTCGTGGTGGCTGAGAGCAGCGGTGGAGGAAGTATTCCAGTAAAAGTGCCAATACAACATAATGAACAAAATACTCCATTACAAGTAACAGTGCATGAAAAACCCTGATTCACTAAAAGTACGGAAGTATAAATATATATATATATACTTTATAGACAGTTATCTAGTTTAGGGCCCCTAAAGGGGTCACAATAAAGCCTGAGATGATTGATGGGAAAGGGAAGCAAAAAACACTAAGGTAACTAACTGAACTGTAGAAGAGTAGAAGTATTTTCCAATTTGGCAACATCAGACTGCTGTTTGTACTGTACATTATAAAGCTGGATTTTAACTTGCCTATGGGGTAGGTGTGATTTGGAATTTACCTGTTGTTATCACCGCTGCAACACTAACTGGATGTATCTGATAAAATCAGAGCATTTGTACCATGCATATACTCTATATATAAGTGGGGTTACTTACAGATAAGTTCTATTTTGCATGATGTTATTAGTGGATCGGACGCCCCTGCTGCGGGATCGCAGTATTTCCAGTGTTTCATGCACTGTGTGGTGAGAAGGCGCTGCGGTGAGATGAAGGTTTGCAATGCAGATGGCCTTGCTGAATGTGCGTTACTGAAAAGGAGAAGAGAACTGGGCTAATTTTCAACTCGCTTCGTGCTGTCCTCGCCCTCAGCAATCGCTGCTGGCGTCAGAAAGTTTTAGGAGAAAACACAAGATTTTACCTCCAAAGGAAGCGGTTTACATAATCTGGCTAAACTCTCTCTGGCCCTTCTGTTACAGCAGAGCTGCAGTGTTCCGTCTTCCAGCAATGAATGTGATGAGCACCACGCTATCATAACTGATAAAAAGCAGGAAAATACGACCCCAGTTACTCTCAGGCTCACACGTATGTTACTGTGCCTCCGTCTGATGTGTGTCGTGCTTTGAAGCTTCACCTCTCCTCCCCGCCAGCTCACGGTGACCCCTGAAGTCCTCTCCCTCCTCTCCGTCAATATCTGGAGTTGTTATCCTGACTGCAAAGTGCCGCCATCACTGCAGGAACAAACTAACTCCATTTCACCATGTCAGAGTGCGGCCCTCGGAGAAACCAACCTGTCCACTGAGACAAATAGAGACAGACAGCGAGAGAAAGAGATGCAGCAGCAGAGAGACTGAGAGGAGGAAGAGCCGGGCGCAGACAAATAGCGGCGGGGCGAGAAAGAGAAAGGGATGGAAATATTTGGAGTCAGATGCAGCGAAGGGGACAGTGAGTGAGAAATGTATATATATCAAGAGTGAGAAATGGGATTGGGTGTAGGGGGAGAGATGGAGCTCAGCAGAGACAGAGAAATAGGAAGCGAGGGAGAGAGAAATGGAGGTTGACAGGGAGAGGGAAGACTGTAATTGGATGCAGACAGAGAAACAGTGCAGGGGAGTCACGTATCAGAGGAGCGTACTGTAAACACAGCTTTGTATAAGATGCATATCAACTAAATTATGCTGCAGAATATTCAATGCTGCTGAATCTAAAAAGGCTAAGACTGGTGATAGTCTAGAGTCTTCCTTACTGTCAACAAATCCGAGGTATCTTCCTCCTCGGAGCCGCAGAGCTCCACGGCTTTAACAAGACATCAGTGAGCCCAAGTGCTGCACAGGGTGGCATGTTCCTTCATTACTGTGAACACACAGTTTATTTTCAATGAATCGCACACACACATCCTGCTGCTGCAAACAGTCACCGGTGCACCAACTCCGAACTAATCCGCAGCTGAAAATAGTCCCCGACACTACTCTGCCCTCTTTCTTCCTGTTTGAGTAACGTTTGCTAAAAGCTACAGCGACGAGCTGTTTTACTTCTTTTTTAATAAATCTAAATATTTGTGTGCTGGTATAATTTATATTAACGTCAAGAAAAATATGAATAAATGGCCACTTATGGCAACTGAAGCATGATTTATGTTTTTCTGGCTATGTTAGTAGCAACACATTTGCCCCAAATATGCAAAAATAAGCAACGAGTAGCAGCTTTAATCTGAAACTAAAAAAAAAAACTATAAATGGACTGTGTGACTGTTTCAGCATGTAAGAAGTGGAGAAAGATTTATTCCTTCAGTTCAGTTTTACTGTTATTCCCATGTTCTTCTTCCTATTTACACAGACAATATGTAACACACAGTATCATTTACCATTCTGTGTTTGCTCTGGAGAAATGTATTCTTTTATATGTATACTGTATTAACGCAGTATAGATATAAATATAATACTACACAGAGAGCGGGGGGTGAAGCTGCCAGAGGGGGAGAATGAATGACAGAGTGGGGGGAGAGAGAGAAGCAGACAGTGAGAAACTTGGGAATACAGAAACGTACAGTTTCCGCGGCTCCTGTGGATGTGGAGGGTTTTTAAACAGAGGAGACTGTTATCAAAAAGAAAACCATCCAGGTCTCCAGCGAACACGAGCTCCCTGAGCACCGAGTCTGGAGAAGTACATGTTTATTGGTGCAAGCCTCCGACAAGTCATATCGGTAACTAAATAGTGCCACTATGCTCTTTTCGCTTTTTCTGATATGATTCTCAAGACAGCGAGAGTGCTGACCAGCCTGGGTTAAACACACAAATACACACCTTTGTATAAACTATGGTCTGGTGGTGGATTATGGGGTTTTAAAGTAGCAATTCTAATATATTTTACCAGTTTAAATTATTTACATTGTTTGATTAGAACAGAGAAAATAAACACCCAAATACACACAGCCACGCTTCTCTGTTTTAATTTGCTACAGAGACTCGTGAAATCATCCTTCCAGAGGAAGCCGGGCCCTTTTTTTTTGGACGGCGGACAAAAGCGACGGCTCACCACAGCTCCTCCAGTCATATTTTATGGTTAATTATAAAGCGTTTGATGAGAGTGGCTGTTTTTGAAAAGGCCAAAATGGATTGGATGGCTGTGAAGCAACAGCGTCCACAGAGCAGACATATGGCTGGGTGTAATCGCCGCAAGGTTTCAGCAAACGCTTTAAAAACGGGGGCCTGGCATGACAACACCAACAACACGCTTGCTCCCGACACATTGCATTCTTGATAACTGTTTCTTTCATTTGCAGTCAGACGCTGATGGTTTTTCAAATCACACGCATGCACACACACACACACACACACACATTTCAGCCCCACTGATACGAATCAAATGCCAGACTATGAACTGCTAGTCTGTCTGTCTGTTCTGCAGCAATGTGTCAGCTCAGATGTTGGTCTATCAGCTCCCCTGTTCTGCAAGACAAACAGTCATACCAGCAGCAGACTGAGGCTGACATTGTGATGTTGTTGACCTTCTCTGACCCCATTTGTTTCCCTGCTAGCATCTGATGTAGCGATATGCCTCTTTTTGTTTTATCAGTCCTGGTCGGTGCCTCTCCGACTCTGCCACCTTCGCAGCCTCACAATGGGCCCTTGAGGCAAACCACACACACAAAACCATATATATGCCCAGAATGACACATACTACGTACAGAGGTTATCTTGCCTTGACATGCCGGTGGTAATCAGTGTCACATCACACTGTGTGCAGCATATCCAGCAGCTCTCCAAACGAGGCCCATAAAATGAAGTGTTTTTCTCAGCTATATGGTTTCTTGCCTGCTCTTCCCCTCTTTTCCCATTACGCCGCCCCCATCATCCTGTCAAGCCGAGGAAGTGCGCCTAAGCAGACACTTAATTTGTCTTGTTTTGTCATTAGCTCTGTGGCCGCGGAGCGACCCACAAATACATGCCCCCTGCATCGATTTCATGTCAGCCGCTGCGTGGCAGTGATGCACGAACCGGCCGGCCTTGTTTTGTTTTTTGTTTTTTCGCATTGAAATGTGTGTCACACGGTGACAAGATACAATAGGCAGCAACAAGGACTGATGGCATCTGATACGGTGTTCCGTCGCTGCTTTGAAAAGTCAACACATGTGGCAGGGCCGCGGTCTGCGATGATGAACTGATGAAGGGCTGCCTCCGTATGTGAAAAGCGGGAAGTCCTGCGTGCCCGCGGCTCCTGCTCCTCATCTTACTGAGTTCTTGACTGTTAAAACCTCCATAAGCTGTGCTGGAGCTTTCGATCATTTACTCCTCCTACTTGCCAGGTGGACACTTTGATGCCTTTTTATCCATGCTGGTGTAAAAGCTGAGGCTGACACTTCCATCACTAAACTCCATCTACAGAGAAGGAGCCGGTGATCTGCAGAATAGCTACTAATGTACCTTGTGATGAGATTTTCTTTTCAGCTGCTGTTTGCAGGGTCAAGAATGAACCTTATATATCACAACTAGGCTGTTTACAGTTTACAGAGTGGAAGAAGGTAGTTGATTGTGGTATCCAAGGATGACAAGCCAAAGTGTATAATGGAAAGGTTATGCTTTCCTTATGTAAGATTTCTCTGGCCTGATCCTCTAGAAACATTATTTTTGAATTTGGTTGCTTGTGTCCGACAAATGGATCGATCTGTCGTTCCACTGGACTGAACACTGACACAGCGACTGGCTGCTTTGTTGTGACCCAAAAGAACATTCGGATCCGTTCTCTGTGACTGCCGAGAACACATTTTTAAATACTGATTTTAAGTGACTGTCCGCATTCAGTAACCCAGAAAAAGCATTTTTGTTGAGTCCATTTATTTTTTGCCATCACATCCATCATTCTCTGCTTTTGGACCGGTGGTAATAATAAGTCAATTATGCAGTTAGTTTGTGCTGTTGCAGCTACTTCAGCTGTCCCGGGTTCAGCCCTGTCAGTGTTGGTGGGAACACTTTACAGCACGCAGGATGGATGAAGGTGCTCCTTCGTGCTGGGCCATTTGTCTTAAAGACAAATTGTGCTAACATTGTGAGGATAGCACAGCGCATTATGTCTGATAGTATATTTGTAAATGCTCTCTGTACATTCATACTGGGTTGAATGAACTGTGCGCACACCGTTGTCGAGCTGGATTTGGTGATGTACGGTTCTTGATACAATCTGAAAGTGAGGCATAAACACCTGATCAGTCCTCAGCTCACTGGAGCACACCGTCCATGTGGTTTATTGTCGGATTCGTGCCGTCATCATAAAAACACCAGCGCCTCTTTTTTATAGCACTATAATTCACATCACAGTCCATCTCATTATTTGCAGTATCATTATTATTATTATTACCACGCTGATGCTCCCCCTCACTCCATGAGCCACAATTATCTGCCCCCGCTACCATTTTGTGATCTCCTGAAAATGCCAGGATCATAAAATAACTTTCTCATGATAAAAACTGGAAATTTCAGCTGTGCCCACGTCTCCTCTGGAAACTGAAAGACTTGGATGCTCACCTTTACGTTTCAGGATAAGTTCAGTGTCATGCAGTCAATGTAGACACACACTACATGGAGAAAACTATGTCAACATACGATTGTGCCCCAAAGAACACATCTTTGTGTTCAAGTGACAAAGCCTGTAGAAGCTGTCGTGATCACGGCGAGGGAGGAAGTCTTGTGGCCTTATTATAGAGAGAAAAAGTCAGCATAGGGAGGAGGTCAACCAAGTGCCTTTAACACCTTTTCTGTTTCTAACTGTGAGTGAACTTGCAAGTGATCACAATCGTTCCCTAACCTTAACCACAGGCTTATTATTGCAACCATGGCGACGAAGGTAACCCCTAACCCCAACCTTAACAAGTTTTTATTTTAATCCAAGTTGTTATAGCGCCAAAGCCTTTACATGGGGGTGTCACATCAGAAAATATGTCATTGAAGAGGACATGCACAATGGATGTATGTTGTTATTAAATGTGGGGGCTTTGACCATGCAGTGCACATTACTGTCTACAGCAGTGATCTGATGAGATGTGAGTCTGGGCGTCCTCATTTTCACTGAAAAAGAAATCACAATCCAAGTATCCTTGGTTGCCTCAGACATCAAGGATCTCAACTGTCCCCGGTCCTTTGTGCTCTGGAATTATATATCAGCTGCAGACCTAACTGCAGAGGACATCTGCAGACCAATGCATACTGAGAAGGAAATGTACCCACCAGTTCACTCTAATTGCTCCCCACTTTCATTCTAAAACTTTCCATATACTTTATATAACAAGGTCTGATGTTTACTTTGTGTCAGTAGGTGTTCTCTGCCTCTTCACATGTCTTCGTCATACTCAGTTTCCTGGCAACTGAAGGGCACGGTGATGAGAACAGCAGAGCATAATACAGGGCTGGCATAGCTGCAGCGGGAACTTGACAAGTTTAATGAAGACAGGCGGGGAAACAAAGAGAGGGGAAAAAAAGGAAACAGAAGCCGGCAATGGCTGTGGGTCAAACGAACGGGGAGAGAGTGGAAGAGCAGCACAGCGGCTAACGGATGCCTTCCAAGTCTCCCACAAATCTGAGCAAGACCAAAGCCTGGCCTTGATATATGTGGTAATAAAGTTATTAGGGGCCTCATAGGCAATTCGCTTCGGGGGGTGATTCGACAAAATGACCTCACTTAGATATGATGCTGCTTTGGAAGCGGCTCTGACGGTCTGCAACGCCGATCCCACAACTCTCCCAAAGCTCTTCTGATACCAAAACATGTGGAATGTTTTATTTGGCTGGCTTACACAACGCAATGCTTGGAATTTATTTGGGTTTTCAATGTGGGAGAGGGTTTTTCTTTGGAGGGGTCAGTTTGAAGCTCAGCTGACAGTGCCAGGTGGGTTTTGAGGGTTTAGCTCGGAAATTGGATGATTCAATAAGACGCTTGTGGAAACTTGCGCTTTTATTGCTTGTTTAATCCAGGATTGAAAAGGGCTCATTCCTGCTGCCCATGTTCAGTCCGGTTACACGATTTCACGGTTGAAGCAACCACAAAAGGTAATGTTTATTGTGAGGAAGAAATGGTTAATTTTCCAGAAACCTTTTAATATAAACATCGTAGTCCCCCAGTAAATGTAAAGGGGAAGATGTCAAACCAAAGGACGGAAATAACTGTTATAAAAATGAAACCAAACAGCATGGATCAAGGTTCACCTTCCTCAAACACAGTATCGCCACATGAGAGGCGTATTTAGTCATTTGCCGAGGAAACCCTCTCTCCAAACATGAAAACACAGCTCTCCTATTTCACCAAACGCTCCAGACGAGAGGGAAGAAGCAGACTTAAATAAACACAGTCCCGTGCTCTGGTTTGAAGCTTGAAAAGTACAAGTGTGCGTGCTGCCGCTGAGCTCCATGGCGGCTCCATTATGAGATCGACGAAGTCTGTCATTGGTGCTGCTCGTCTGCAGAAAGGGGAGGCCAATCACTAGCTTGTGTGCCTGTATTCTTCTATATAAATAAGCAGGAATGGCAGCAGCTCGCGACTTCAAAGAGGAACATTAAAGTGACAAAAAAACCCCCAAAACATCACCACAAATGCCATTTGGTAGCTGCCGTGGAGCTTTTGATCATGATCTTCACCAGCAGAAGGAGAAATAGAACGTATGTGTCGCTGAGATAGCGCTGACATCAAAGTTACCTCTACAGAAGAAGACAACGGTCATTTTTAAGTGCTTTTCATCAGAGGCTTGGTTTTAATATTTTGGGGGGGAGTAATGGAACAAGACGAAGCAGCCGTTAGAAGAAGAGGAGCACACACCTCCGGTTCCACAGCAAAGCCAACCAACGCATCTCACCGTGTTGTGTTGTGGCCGACTGCTGACCATAGTCCTTTATTAAAACAACAGGTTTGTTTGGCTGCGCTGGAAAACAGGTACCAGTTACTTCCTGTAGTTTTTCTGTCAAATAGCTGTTCAAGGAGTGTCTGCTGCCTCCAAAATTCTCAAACCTTTAAAATTAAACTGCACTTGCCGATTACCAGCAGTGAACATGAGTGCTGCCAAATCAGCCAGGACTGAAACCCTGACAACTTAGAAAGTTGAGGTGTTTGAAAAGAAAAATTGGAAATTTGAACATCTTCAATTGGACAACTGGCCAAGTAAGTAAGTAAATCTGCTGATGGAGATCATGTGGTGAGACTGTTTATTAACTGCTGTTAGGATAGGTGTTTAGGTTTAGGTTTAGGTTTGCAGTTGCATTATAGGAAATGTGGGCTGTAGCTTTACCTGGGGCTTGGCCCACACTAGGGACTAAAAGAAAAGATTTCTCTGCTCGGATTCTGAACATTCCTCTTTCATCTGTCTCTTATGAATCCCTCAGCTTTAAGGGAGTGCAACACTGAACTGGAAGACCCATTTCTTCAAAATCTGCTTTAGCCACTAAAACCATTTTGGCAAGTGTGAATGAATTGTTCTTAAAGCAGGAAGACCGCAGTATACCAGACAACTCTTGTTTGCATTGAAAAAGCTGTGTTTGATACAGTGAGTATGATGAAAACCTCACCCTCTTCAGCACATCCACAAACAGATTCCCACAGATTCTCACATGCTCATTTTGAAACTCTTTCCGAATAAAGCTGTCCATGTCCACGCATCCTGCACGTCCCCAGACCCCCTGTTTATCAGGGAGGATAGATGTGGAATGTGTGTTTATGAGTGTGTGTTTGTGTGTGTGTTGTTGTTGAGTGCACATCAGAAGGGAGCTGCTGGAGCTTTTGTCTGAGTTAATTACTAAAACAGCATCAAACAACGGAACAGAAAAGCTCTCCATGGATAGCCTCTGCTGGCTGGACAGTTTGTCACAGCTTCAAAACTGCCTCCCACTGCTGTGATAAGGTGTGCGTGTGTGTGTGTGTGTGCAGGTGTGCGCATGTTTGTCACTTGAATGGCAAAAGAGTCTGTCTGTTTGCCTGCGCCTGCCTGATGTGAGCTTGTGAGTGTTGGCGTGCCGGGTGTCCCACAACAATTTTGACAGCGAGCAGATAAAGAAAAAGTGTCTGTGTGCGCCCAGACGTTGTAGCAGCAAACAGACCAGGGTGGACACATTTCGGTCTGGTCCGGTGAAATATTTCCATGGCAGCAGTAGAGGCAGACTTGCAAAGATAAGCCCTGGGAGCCTTCAGGCTTTCTACAGTGTGACTTTACTCTTCCTCTGACAGCATCCAAATCCACCACAACCTCATACCTAAACAACTGAACAGGTCGATGGCCAGTGACTCTGAAAACGACATATCATTGGAGAGTACCAGTGACAAGCCGGTATGACGAAGGTCCCCCTTTGTGAAGCAGTATCTTAAATCTCTTTTCTGTCTGCAAGGCTTGTCCATAGTGGTTCAAGTCAGATTCATGCAAACGCTCATAACTGCACAAACTGATTCTAAGTTTCTCATTTCCACTCGCTGATACCCTAAAATTTCCAAGGGCAGCTGTCTCTACTCAATATCGGGGCAAGGTTCATTCACAAAAAATGACAGCCACGAGTTAAAGAGCTGCAACCTGCAGAGCTTTGAGTCCTGCTGCCAGAAATGATCAGACTCAATCATAACATACTTAGCTGTTTAAACAGTGGTGTAAAGGGACAAATTCAATGCAGGATGTTTTCCTGGACAGCAGTCTGCATACGTTGAAGAGCGAGCCAGCGAGCATTGCACCCTTATAACACTGTTAGACTCAAAAAGTCCAGTTTAAAAATGATCAAAATCCATGCAGCTGAACCAGAGATATGTGTTTTTTTTTATTCCACACATTATTCTTCCTGGTCAAAACCTGGCGTCTACATTACCCACAATGCTAGTAGCGGCTAATGTAGCCTGGAGCCTCTAGCCCCAAGCGGAGATGAGGAGTAGGCTTTACACCTGGAAACGGGGTTCAATGTTCTTATCTTTCGGTTTTAGACGATTTCGTTAACGTGTTTAAACTAAAAGGTCAAACACGTCTTCTAAACAAGGGGACAGAGCTGGATCATGCATGAATTCCCTTCATGCCAAAGAGGAACACAGGTGAATGCGAGCTCTCTTTAATTATGTAGTTGTGCCACTTAAGAACAGGTTTGTTTGTGTATGTGATACACAAGGTACATGAAGCCCAATGTTCCTAGAAAGGCATGTTGCTAGTTCATTTCTCAAATGTCATTTTTCAATGCAAATTTCACCTCCACTGTACTGGAGTGGTGTCAGAGGTCAGAACTAACTGCAAAGCTAAATGCCACAAAGGGTATGACAGAAAATAATTTTGCATGTGTGAATACGATGAGCCGAAACTTTAAATAAGGCACAAATACCAGTTGCAAGGTGGAAGCCTGTGGCAATACTCCCAAAATATTCACAAATCACAGCTTGAGAGTACTGTGAAATGTTATAAAAGTATTTGTGTGCGTGAGCTTTCAGTAAAATCTCCATCTCTCTGCATGTGGATGTTGTGAGTGCTTAAGATTAACAGCTATCAGTCCGGGAAAACTATTTTTCTCACACCATTGTTGGATATTTCCTACCCTCTTCAGGTAGAATCATATCTTCGGCTCCCTTTATTAAAATCCCTATTTCAATATCTTATTGTCCTATTGGAGTCACGTCTGGGGCCCAGTGAATGACACAATAACTTGATATCTTATTCAATTGAAAAGCCATGGAGCAATAACGATTTGCTACAGCAAACAGCTTGCAAATAAAGCTTGTCTCCCTGAGCGGTAATAAAAAGCCTCATGTGGAAGAGGTTATATTAGGACTGTGAGAAATCAAATAGATAGGATCTGGAGTGCTCGATTTCACTCAGAGTTCCGAAAAAAGAGAGCCAGGCTGTCTAGTGGGGTATGGCAAATATTGAAACGTTGCAGTCAAACTATCTAAGTCAGGGGAGTTGAGCAACACTTTCAAAGGCCACAGGCACACATGCAGGAGCTGGGTTCTACCTGTCTGAGGCCACGTCGGCTTCATTGACTGAGCTTCCTCTTGAGTCACAGTTTTCGTGCGGCTCACCCATCCTCGCTCGTGAACGACTGAGGATGCTGCTTTCATACCCAATCATGATACTATTACCTGTTACCAATCAAGCCGTTTACCTGAGGAATGTTGGAATACAGGGAAGTCATCACTAACTTTGTGGACTGGTGTGGACTAAACCACCTGCACATCAATGAGACATCAAGACCAAGGAGATGGTGACTGACTTCTGCAGGAAAGCACCACAAACTACACCGGTGTGCATCCAGGGTTTTGACATTGAGCTCGAGAAGGGGTACAAATACCTGGGTGTACACCTCAACAATAAACTGGACTGGTCCACTAACACTGATGCCCTGTACAGGAAGGGTCGAAGTCGTCTCCATCTCCTGAGAAGATTGAGGTAGTATGTAGGGCATTACTGAGGACTTTCTCCGACTCTGTGGTTGCATCTGCAGTCTTTTACGCAGTGAAGCTCTGAGAGGGACAGAAAGAGACTTAATAAACTGGTCAGGAGAGCTGGCTCTGTCCTGGAGGAGGATGTTAGCCAAGCTGACATCGATCATGGACAACCCCTCCCACCCCCTGCATGACACAGTGGGGGCCCTCAGCAGCTCCTTTAGTAACAGACTGCTGCATCCAGTGTGTAAGAAGGAACGCTAACGCAGGTCCTTCATTCCATCAGCTCTCAGATTATTCTAACTCCAGCATCACTTAACATAAGACTGTGTTGATGTTGTTTGACAAATTACACTCATATCCATACTTTTGTGCAATATTACATAGCATTTACTGTTTTGTGTATTTTATTCTTCTGTGCAATAGTAGTAACACTATTTCTTGTATTTTTAATTGGAAGGCAGCTTACATTGTTTTTTTTTTCCACAGCTACTGGGGCAATACACACTTTTAACATATTTCTTCTATTTTCTACATATTTTATTTTTCTTTTATATAGTCAAATTCCATTTTGCTTGTATAATATGTACATATATAATCTACTTTTTATTTTGTATTTTATTTTTTTTGAATGTTCTCTACCTCTGCTGCTATTTTTTTCTTCCCACTGCTTTCAATGCTGCTGTAATGCCCAAATTTCCCTGACTGGGGATAAATAAAGTTTTATCTTATCTTAATGATCCAAACAGGTGTTTTTGGAGCATTCCACATCTTTCCCAGTCTTTTGTTGCTCCTGTCCCAACTTGTTTGAAACGTGCTGCTGACATCAAATTCAGAATAAGCAAATATTTACAAAAATCAATGAAGCTGACGAGGTGAAACACTCAACACATTGTCTTTGTACTGTTTTCAGTTGAGTGTGAGTCAAAAAGGATTATCAAGTTATCACATTGATTTATTTATATTTACCAGAGCCTCCCAACTTTATGGAATTGGATTATAAAACTGAATTGACAATAAGCAGCTTCCCGAAAGCATAAACAAGTCTGGACAGTATCTCAGTAAATTGTAATGATGACAACCCCCTCCCCCCAGAAAAACCTAAAAACCTCAGGATGCAGTGTCTTGTATCACTAATACAGTTAAAGGATAGGCTCATGTTTGTAATAAACTGTATGACTCAGATTCATGTTTATACATTGAGAGAGCTATTGGTCTTCTATCATTTCCATACCTAAATCTCTGCAAAAATGCATTAAGTTCAGCAACATTAGCAGTCTGTGTTAGTCAGATCGAGTGGGTATCTTCCAGTGTTTCACAGCATGTCCCAGATCCATACGACATACCAATTGTATACAGTGGTAATGCACGCTACTGTAGTACATGTCTCACACTACAGACCACTTATCTCATATTGACCAATCGTGTTTGAGCAGGTTTTGGTTGTATGCAGGTAAACAGTCCGTTTGGAGCAACAGTGGTGGAACACATGGGCCAAAGTGCAACATCTGAACCCATCAGCTTCCGTTCCGATGATGATTTAGCTTTGCATATGCAGATACTGTATGTGTTTATCTAGATTAGCTAAAATGTCATCAGAGAGTGTCTCAAGCTGTGAAATGGACTGTAAACAATGACCGGCACACGGAAGAGGAAGTCTTGGCCTGCATAGCCGTTATCTGTTATCCGGATATCTGCTGGCTACACCGGAAGCTACATCGTCACCAGACGGGATGGGTCTTGAGATTGACAGACCACGTGATCGCATCACACCACTGTCACTACGGACAGATTATTTCTGTTCAGCTGCAATGACTGAATTCCTCTGTGGATCAATAAAAGCTTATCGTATCTTATCGTACTCACAGGATGTGTTTGTACAATATGTGCAACATTGGAGACACTCAAACTGTGACTATGGAATGTCGCCGCCAATTAAACTTTACAAAAAGAAATCAAGGTGTCTCTCCTCAGATTTAACACTCTTTGTTTTTGGAGCTGTCTGAATGAGGAATCATTACAGTGACCCATAACTGCCTCAATATACGAGCATGTGACTCTTGTATCCTTTAAAATAAGTGAGCCGTGGTTCCAAAGCTAGGTCAGGCCTAGTGAACAGATCTGATTTATGACCCACTTGCATGTAAACACAAACTTTAGTGAAAGTAAACACACACATTTCTCCAAGCAATCAGATTTCTTGTTAGCACGTTAATGCATCTGTGTGATGGTAATCTGGGCTGCTGTGAAGTTGTACAGGGGTCAAATATAAACAACCTGGCCTCCAGTAAAAAAAACAAAACAAGCACTTTGTTTTACTCTGTCACTTATTCGGGGATGGAATGCGCAGCTTTACATATTTGTACACTTACAGGGGTGATGAGAGCCATGCTCGCAGAGGTCAACAACTACAAAAGCTGTTTTATTATGTCGAGTGTTAACCTTTAACCAGGGGCAGCTTGAGGTTTATGCATGCACAAAGGCAAACAAGGTCACACAAGCCTGTCCACATGCCTGCAGGGTCCAGACTCCGTTTCAAAATGGAGATAACGTTCCAAAACAACAGAGGTCCTGGGATTCAGGGCCACATGAGTCACCGATTATCTGCGTTTACAAAGGTCAGCGTCGTTACAGCCCTGTCCGCCAGCTTATCTGTCGCATGGTCTCCATGGCCAAACGGGCTCCCGTGTGAAGAGGTAAGAGCGGAGCTGTCCGAGGGTCTGGGGTTGGTAAACAAGCCGGGGTCGGAGCTCTAACCGTCTAACCCCTGGGTGCGTGATAGTTACCAGGAACAGCCCGTGTGCTTTCGCGAGAGAAGAAGAGAAAGTATGTGAGAGTGGGAGAGAGGGAAGCCCCTCTCTGTCCTCAGGACATAATTAGACGTCCACATTCCGACTAGTGCAACACGGCAGCGGGGCTCCAACTCCAGGGCTCTGCTAAATCTTTTGATTAGCCAGCCTGGGTTTGTGGCGGAGCGCTCCCTTCATCATTCCCAACCGTGGGCCTTGTAGCAGAACATGTACATGAAATGTTATTAGGGAAAAGGGCAAAGACAGTGCATAGAATCCTAATAACACTAAGTGGATGAACGCTGATTTCTAAAACCTCTCGCGAAACATTTTCTTGTCAACACTGGAGCTTTTCAACTGGACCTGCTAAAAAATGCTATTAACGTGATTAGAGAGAGAGAGAGAGAGAGAGAGAGAGAGAGAGTGTGTTATTCCCTGTGTTCAATGGATGGATAAGTGATTGTCTATGATGCCAACTCAAGTGCGCAAAACACATTTGCAGCATAATTATGCACAACTAGCTGTTAAATAGCCATGCCGTTTTCGCCTGAGACTTTTACTGTCTTGGCTCTCACTCTTTGTCTCTCTCTCTCTCTCTCTCTCTCTCTCTCTCACACACACACACACACACGCACACACACATGCACAGGTGACATCCCTTATCAATCAAGCGGGGTGGAATGAAGAGGCATCCACAGGGCGATTGTAATCTTCGCTGTGTACCATCATCTGTACGCCTCCTCTATCTCGTGGAGAAGGAAGACAGAATGATCACCTACATCTATTAGAGAGACAGAAAGTCACCCCTTCTGTCGCGTCAGACAGGCGCGCGCATGAGCAAAACAGGCGCACGCGCTCCCGCCTAACCTGAGGGCTGCTGCAGGGTGAAATAAACAAAGCGTGCAAATGAGTAAGAGTGCAAACAGGCTGTAAATAGAAGGAGGAAGGAAGCAGCAAAAATTAAAGGGTGAGATCCTGTAAGCACCGATGTCTCTGTTGTTTCTATTTTGTGTGGCCGTTGGTGAGTTTTAGAGCGCCACTGGGATTTTTTTTGTTTTGTTTCACCTTTAATTTAGCTTGAAAAACAGAGTAAATGTGCCCTTTTAACAAAAACAGGTCTTCAGCTATTGGGAAGTAAGTGTAGAAAGTTGGGGATTGCCTTGCTAATAACACCTTAAAGGATATGGTTGGTGTTATTTAACGTTTATCTTTTTGGCACCAAATCCCATAAGAAGGCCGAACCAGCAATGCTTTCTGCCAGATGACACACTTGGAGAAGGAGAAGGCAAAAACATAACAAGCCAGTCTCTGTGTTGGGACATCACGAGTGGCCCCACATTCTGCATTGCTTGTCTTCTATCATGACACACCACACGGGATAAAATGAGAAATAACTGCAACCAATGCTCCTTTTCAGTTTCTGACGAACCAAAAAGACAATATCTGTGGTTTTGCTGAGTTGAATTTGTTCCTGTGCTGTATAACATGTTACTCTTACAGATGTGATGTAACGTAAATATGCTATGTAGCTTAACCCCTTAACGCCGATTGTTGCGAATTCGCATCATACCACTTTAATCCACATTGCAGCCGAATCACGCATGCATTCTTCTGATGCCGGTTTGTGCATATTCAACACTCACCTAGGCACCTTTTGCAAGCACTGGTTTCTCGTCGGACCGGTCAAAGTGAAAACTACACCCGTTGTGTTGTTGTTGTTACAATGTAATGGTTGTAAGCCAATTTTTATGATACACATTTATGAATTTCGGAAAAAATGTATTTTTATGCAAATTAGCGACAACAGGTGTTAATGCTTAAATGCAAGCATTAACACCTGTTGTCGCTAATTTGCATCATACCTAAATTTATATCTGTTGTATGTGCTACAGAAGAATTAACAAACTCCTCTTCATTTAGGATGAATTTGAAAGCAAAAACACAAAGAATTAATTTTTTAATATAATTCTAAGTAAATTCAGGTGTCAAGGGGATGTGGACCTTGCTTTTTATACAACTTACGACTGTGTGTGTGTGTTTGTGTGTGTGTGTGTTCATGGTAATGAAGGAACATGTCAGCCAGTGCAACAGTGTGCCTCACTGATGTGTTTTTAAACAACAACGCAGCTCTGCGGCACAGAGGATGAAGATACGCAGCACTTGTTAGTTGGATCAGTTCATTGTTCATTGGTTTCGTTCTTTTCACTGGATGTGTTGACAAAAAGAAAAATATATAATATCGCAACAGGATATTTGATGGGAAATTGCCCCTCATTCATTCTTCCCTCTTGGATTGTGTGAATGTTTGAATTGACGAACAGCCTGCCACTCAAACCGCGTCTGTGTTGTTGTGAGATGTTTCATTAAGGAACACGGAAGTCAAATTGTGTGTCTCTCTTCTTCCCTCTCGCTCCTCTGCTGTGATAGCTCTGCACAGACCACAGTTTAATGAGGCCATTTCATTTGCTGGGAACCCTCTGCAAAACAAATGCGTCGTTTTAATCAGCGCTGGCTGGTTGACTGCGATCCCGCCACGAAACTTCGCCTCTCTCATTTGCATCGCGCTCGGAGCTGTCATCGTGACCTCGCCGTGCCCCGTTCGCCGGGATTCACCCCCACCAGCGGCCCAGTCGGCCCACCCACTTGCGTGATATCATTCCGGGACAGGGCCGGGATGTTGATGTCAGACGCCTGTCACGCCCACTCACATAGCTCCGATATCAGTAACGCCTTTGATGGCAAGAGGAGAAAAAGCAAAAACGGATTCTGGGTTTGGACTCGTGAGGAGAAGAGAGGCGACCGTGAATCTTTGAGGTGCTGGCTGATGGGTTTCAAACGGCATAACATTTGCGCGTGTAATGCAACGTGCAGCGCTGAGAGGGATGGGATCTGTCGGCCGGGTTCCCCGAGTTGTGTTGATGTGCCGCATTCGCACCGACCCCCTGCTGCTCTCTCAAACATCCTCCATCCCTCATTCCCTTCACTGCCTCACATCCTTTCTCTGCTATATGTCTTATCCACTTTCGTGTAATTAATTTCCCGCCATTTTCTTCCTTTCATGTGCTCTTTGTTCTGATATTTCAAGGAAATTGTCCTCTCTTCACTGATTCCCTCTCCTCTGGTTGAAGGGATAATGTGCATGGGAGGCAGGGACACGCAGCCTCCCTCTGTCTTTCTCGTTGGCTTCTTAATGCTGTCTGTCTGCTCGCCTCTTTCCTCTCTCTCAGACGGGGGACTTGTGGTGATGAAGATGCTCATTTCTCTCTCCCCTGGAGGGCCAGATTGCAGTGTTGTGCCATTAACCAGAAGTTGCGCTCATGCCTTGGCAGCTTATTAACATATTTCATCTGCATGCGCTAGTCTCCCTTCACAATTCAATTGCGTTGCTTATTTTTCTTGCGGTAATGTGCGGGCTATAAGTTACAATAACTTATTTTGGTAATACTCTGTGAAATAATCACTGTTTCCCATTAGGAGCAGAGGCAAGCATTTTAGAATATAATTACACTGTGGAAAAAAAAAAAAGAAGCTAATGCCCCCCTGAATTATGGAGCTGTAATGTTTTGGGTAACAAAGAGGAGACAGAGGTGGCCACACACATACACAGAGGGAAAACAAATAGTTGGCCACACACTGACATATAACCACACAAAATCTGTCAAACCCGCCAGTGAGAGCATGACAGAATCTGGGGAGCTAAACTGTGGCGGGAGAGAGAGAGGGAGGAGGTTTCTCCTCAGTGGCGGCACATCCACACCAGTGTCTTAAAGGTGTTAACAGTGCATTTCAGGGACTGTACATGCACGGGTGCACAAAAACATGCACAGCAACACAGTCTTTAAACACACCTGCCTCCACTCTGCCCCCTCTCCCTGCTGCCCTCGTTCGTCCGCTCCCTTTGTTCAATGCTAATGGTCCGCGGCAGCCTTCGGCCATCCCGAGAAAGCAGGAATGTTGTGCGGACCAACAGGGAGGGTGGAGGGGAGTTAACCCCAGCAGCGGGGAAGGCCCGAGGGGGGGCGACGGGGGCCGAGGAACTAGAGCGTCTGACATAGCACCACACTGGATTAAACTTTGACCCAGAGCGTGAAGCTCTAAAAGCTCTAAACTCTCAGTTGTAGAGCGAGGACGGGTTGTTTAATGACTCAGTGTAAGGTGTCAACTCTCAGCTGGACTCCATAGTTCACCACGAGGCAGTGAGGATGGCACCTTGTTAAACACGACTCTTAGCGGGGAGCTCGGGCTGTTATCTGCGCTGTTTATTTAGCTCTTTGTTTTCTCTTTTGGCTCACTTCATTAAAAAATGTGTTTCACTAACAATTTAGGAAAGAGTCAAACTGTTTGCAACACCTGAGAAATAAACAACCTATACTGATAAGATTTACTTTCATTACAGCCAACTGACTACTCATGTGAAAACATCAGCGATAAAACATTTGTTTCCCTCCATTAATGGGCACCAGCGAGCTCCTTGCAAGCTTGTCGTCAGTGGCTCTCCACGATCGAGCTAATTATTCCTCATCATATCCAGCAGGTAGTAATTAGGCCTTTGTTGCTCGCTATCATACTGTTGATACAATAGACGGCTCTCAGGCTGCAATTGTTCGCTGCAATTGTGAAGAGGTAAAGGAGATTATGCATTTTAATAGGTGAGAATTAAAACCCAGCGAGAGGAGAGACCACCCTCTTTGTGTTTACTACTGATGTTTATTCATGGGATATAATTCAAAGTATAATATCATGAATCCAAGTGCCTCATTCATCGTGCTCAATCAAGTGTTCTCGACTGATGCCGAAGATCGAAATGGAAAACCAAATTGACTCCTGTCTCGGTTGATATAAAGCAGAGGCAAAACAAAGGGCAAATTGGCTATTTAAGAGATCAGGCTATAAAAAGCTGATTGCCAAGTGTGTTTTCCACAGATGTTGTTTGTCATAGAAGAGGATGAAAGGGATTCTAAGTGACGGGCTAGCTGATTCTGACGAACGCAACACTCAGAAGACTCTTAGCTGATTGCTGTTACACCCACAATCACCCACTGGCAGGAGCCTAGGCGTAAACATTATGATAACTTTGTTTTCTCATCCAAAATATGATTGTGACAGAAACAAGTGTCCTCAACAGAAAAACAACATCAGCGTCAAAGTGCGTAGAACGAGCCATGTTTATGGTTTCCTGGTGGTTTGGAGACTGTGAGGCCGCAGAAGAAGGAGCGGTAGTCTGCGCCGTTTTTTCAAGCTGCGGCCTATGTGTGCTTTTCTTTTGTGTGCTGCTTTTATTTTCCTGCACCTGTGCCTCAATAAAACAGGACGTGCAGTCAGAAGAAAAGGTGGTTTTGGGAAATGCACTTGATTGCACTGTCTTGCAGAGTTAGATGAGAAAATTGATGCCACTCTCATATCTGTATACTCATATTTGTAGTATAAAACTATAGTCAAGGGATGGCAAACAGGTGAAAACAGCGAGCCCGGCTCTGTCTAAAGGTAACTGAATCTGCGTACCAGCACCTCGAACGCTTACTCAGCTGTCATGGAGATAACTGATTTGTCATCATGTGAGCTGAGTACAGGACTCTGCTCATGTGCTAAGAGTTGGTCATGCACAGGGAGAGATGGTCAGCCGTCTCCAGTCAAAGATGGACTCTGGCATTGGATGTGAATGGCCTCCTTGATCTTTCTCTGGGCAGTTATTGATCCTAGTCGATTACTGACAACTTCCTAGTCAATTCTGTGTTTTGGCCTGGTGCTCTCAGACAGATGATGTTGTCTGTTTCTGGTGTTTCTGTTTCTGAAAGCCTCAGAAAAGCTCATGAATATAAAGGACACGAAGTGTATCAGGACTTGTTGAACAGCACTCTAACCACTTCTTAAAAATGCATGTGCTAAGTATGATTTGAATCAATGATGGGTTTAAACCCTTATGATCCTTTATTATACTTATTCACATTGCTCTGTTTCTTATTCTTGCACTACCCAAATGTAGGCTTTCTTTGAAGTTTCCAGCTGTACACATAGATAATGCAGACCTCCTAAAAAATGTAAGACATGTCTGGACGAACGGGGGAGTACACAGGGAGAATCTGAATGAGTGTATGCGGTTATCTGGTCAGTGGTCAGTGCCTCACAGTATTTCATGTATCTGTGGTGACAGCGGGAAGCAAAACAAAAAGCAGGCAGGGGATGTGCATCATACAGGCAGCAAAGGTGCGCTGTATTTCAGGTCAGTGACAACAAGCGTCACATTTTACACGGGCACAAAACAGCTTCTAAACCCCAGCATGCTAATGCAGTCAACAACACATAAAATAGAAAATACTTCTTTCCTCTCATTCGGCAAGCCAGAGATCTTCAGATAGTTCTGGTTTTTGTATATCAAACTCACACTGCAAATGAGTAAAAGTGTCGAGCACGCACGTCCAGGTACCCGGTTTCAAAACACATATACTGAGAAGACGGGCTATAATCCTCTCCCTAAATTACAGTCAGGGGTGAAGGCGAGAAAAAATAATAAAGTAAAGTTTCAAGGCAAGAAAGCTTGTGGGAATAAGGGCTGTGAGAACAATCCACTGCTACAAACACAAGCCTATCTTCACGTGACACGACACATCTGATTAATCTTGTCGTGAAAGTCAGAAAAGATTACACATTCAAATCACAATAATATAAAAGAAATCCTCACATTGGAGACTCTGGAACCAACAAATATTTGGCTTTATTTGTTTTGTAATATGGCATCTTGGAAACGCGCCCGTTCACTGGCTTGTTGAGAGTTAGATGGGATCATCAATCCCTTCTCATATTTATGTGGTAAATATGAAGTTAAGCAGAGGGACTTCCTGGAGTTTTGTCATGCAATCTTGCTGTGTCGTCATCGAGACTTGTCATCATTGTGAGGTTGCAAAGCGACTGCTGCTGACCAAGCAATAGCACATAACCCCCCATAAAGCCATAACTTTTTGGTTTTATAGTTTTACACTTAGGTATTTATAAAGACTAAACAAACAAGATATTTGTTAATTAGTGAGCTTTAGAAGTGCCGTTAAGTGAATTTTGCTACCTTCAGACAGCATGTTCTGTATGCTAAGCTAAGCTAACAGGCTGCGGGCTTTACAATAAAGTCTTAAATAAATATTAAATCTTCTCACCTATCTCACAGCACAAGGCAATTAACATATCTACCAAAACGTTAACCACAAGATCAATTGATCTATCTACATGAATGATGATGTGAACAAAGTCAATCATGTGTTCCCTCCAGCGGGTCCCCTACAGCAGCATACTGACTGAGCCGTGAAGCAGTTAGCCTCATAATAAAACCAATTCCAAGTTTTCCTTCCAAACAGGTACGCTGCCTTTGGATAACGGTAACGCACGTTTGAGAGCTGCCGTCCATATTTCAGTGAGTAATCGGTAGATCAAAGCGACTCTTCACTCCTCACACTGCGAGCTCCTGCAATCTGTATTCAGTTTTTGCTCATCACTTTTCATTAAGACTTCACAGCGTTTAATAAGTTCCACCAGACGCAAACACACAAATCACATCTGATTAGATAACAACTTGGCCGACTTGCAAAAGCTTGCCCTTCACTGTGTCCACATTGTACTAGCCCAACGCTCAATAAACTACCCGTGGGGGAGGGAGATGTTGGGGAGGAAGGGGGGGTGCTCTGCGTCAGCGTGATTCATGAAGTCTTTCCACTGCACAAACCTCTGCTATTTGTTTGCTTCCTTCAGATTTTGCGTTAAGAGCCTTTATTAAGAGAGTAATAAATCACTTTAAGAGTAGTGAACAGAGGAAAACTCCTGCCACCTGCGTCACACAGCGTCCGGCTGCTGAAGTCTCTGAAATGGTTATGCCAAACAGCTAAAGGAAACTAAAGGAAACCGTGGTCAATAGTTTGGTAGTCTTGTTTGCTTTGAAGAGCTCCATCACACTCAGACGCGGGTGAACATATTCTTCAAGTAATGGCAAACTGATACCAACTTCTCGAACGCCTCCCACTCAGGCGGCTCGACCTGATCCGACTTTAAGCGACTCGTCGATCCGTGAAATCCGCAAATGGCCCTGACTGTTCCGCATTACCCAGTCGTTGGAGTGTTTTCTCAATGATGCAAACACCCTACAACTGTACCAAGATTAGATTTTTCCTCAGATTCGAGAGCTCGGAAGCACAGACGCTGACGGCGTGATGAATCGAGTGGCGTGTTTGAGCTCCTTCTGAAGTAACGCGCTTGCTGTGAATGCTCCTCGAGCGTCCCCCGTGCATCTCTATTGTCCTCTCCATGCCGATGCTATCAAACATAACAAATGCATCCCCCTGTTATATTTTCTTTGGGGCTTTCATCTGTGCTTGCCTTTATCTAAGAGGGGGGAACAGGGAGTGCTGTGACATTTATCGGCGTGTTGGTATGTGGGCGGCTGTTTGCATGCAAACGGTGCCGTTCTCTTTATCTCTGAATAGCGGGTCAGATACACAGGGTGTTAGAACGATGACGAGAGTAATGGCCGCTGGAATGCTGGTATCTCACTGGGTTTCCTGCTGAGCACAGCGGGGGGAGGCTTCTGCATCTGTGTGTGTGTGCGTAGTGAAGCCATTCAAAGGCATTATGATGCTCATCTGGTAAGACAGAAGCATTCTGTAATAACGCAGCAGCGCAAGAGTGAAGTTCCTGAGCTGAAAATACTAGAACGGTGACTCATGTAGAGCTTAGATCACCGTCGACCACAAGGACATTCACCAGTTTATGATTAAACCCCTGACAGCGAAGCAGACAGGACCTCTGGAAGTGCTTACGACTTCCCAGATAAGAGCCGCTGTGGTTTGCAAAACGTGCCATCTGGCACGGTTTGGCCCTTTGAAGACAACGCGAGGCAGCGAGCCTCCGCTCGTGGCAAAAAAAATCTTCTGCATGAGGGATGCTGTGCCTCGCTGACACACATTTATCATTTTGTCTTCCTGCTCACCTCTTAAACAACTCCAGCATTTACATAGCCCAAACAACATCTGTCTTCATGTCAACCTCTTCGCCGCAACCCCAAAACACACCACCGGGTGTAACAGACGGACTAGGTTTACAATCTGGCCTCAAATTAGTTTGTTTAGAAGTTTTGATGTGGCTGGGAGACTTCTAAGCAAACGTCTTTTACGAAAGCGTGGCAATGAGTAACAGAAGTGGTACGGCGTGCGATCAGCTTTCAAAAGGACCTTCAGAAATTGAAGCTTAAGCATCTCGTTGAAAACCACAAACTGAATTTTTTCAGCCTTTCGACGCACATGTCTTCCATCCTTATTTCGAAGAGTTTCATTTACTTTTTCAACTGCCATCGCTGATGATCTGTGACAAGCCGGGTCATGGATTTAGTAGCAGCTCTTGTCAAATCTTGAGCGGTGCCTCCTTTCAAAAAGAAGCGATCTAGATGGGCAGAGATCATGGCCGCTCTGATGCATCGTCCGTGTCACAGGAAATGTCAGACAGCAAACAAACAAATAACAGCTGCTCATTTCAGCCGACATATGAGTTAATGAAAAGAAAGACAGAATGATGCTGATGCCTGTCTATAAGAAGGAGGCGGCCGTATTGATGGGCTGTACTGGAAGGCGGCTGAAGTGCTAATGTCCACTGAAGTGTCATCAGTCAAATCAGCGCCTTCATCTTCTGCTCCACGCTGCTTCGGCCGGGAGATTTCTTTCAGCCCAACATTGATTGACAGAGGAAGGATTGATGAGGGTTGCAACATGAGCTTGCCTGCCCTGGCGACACATCTATTCCTCTTCAACAGTTTGCTCTGAACAGACAAGACAAAGTGACTGGTTGCCTGGTTGCGCTTTCCCCCGACATCCCTCTTTGTCTCGAGTAGGCAAAGTGACAATCTGTCTAAGCGCACATCACTTATTCTGAACATCCCTGTTTGTTCTGCACGAGCCAAGCGACTCTCTCTCCATCATGTATGTGAACGGAGTTTGAACAACCGCAGCATGCTGGCGCTGCCATGTCCCCCCGGCTTGGTCCTGGGCAGCCGATAAGTGGCTGCTGGTGAAAGGGAGGTGAGGAGGTGGGAGCGGGAGCTGTGAAGCCAGTCCGAAGGCCTCAGCGGAGGGCTGTGTCTTGCAGGCAGGCGGGCGGGTGTGATGAGTGACTGGCACCTGCTCTAGAGGCACCAGATGGCCAGGCGGGGGCATGTGCCAGTGGGGTGAGGGGACCCTGCGCCACTCTGTGCATCTGCAGCCTGTGTCAGGATTCTGGCAGAGCCGCGATGTTCGGCCAGCCGTTGCCACTCAGCAGCCTGCAGTCATGAGGATGAGATGCGAGTTGGGCAAGGGATGAGTCGAAATACAACCACGCACCTGATGCTGTGTTGACGTGCAGGGAATCAGTGGCAGTCGTCCAAAATAGGATCTGAGAGTATGGATAGGAGTCCGAGCGAGATCGGCTTTGGCATCTGGACAGCTTACCTAGGTGAAGTAAAAGTTAGAGCTCATCAAAAAGTTCAGCTTAATTACAGACTCAGCCAGGTGAGTTGCTGTGCCAAAGAAGTTATATTTTGAACATTCAGCACCACGGAGAATGGCTCAACTGGTTTGATGTGTACCCGTAGGGTGGTCCATCCATATGTCTCACTTCAAATTCCAATATTTCTGTTGTTCAGAACAGGGGAAGTTATGCTATTTAGCACAGATGTTCAAAAAGCTTTTCAGAATGCAATCATTTGAAATGATATCCAGCAAATATTACAGAGCAGGGAGACATTTTGGATCTTGATGGTCTTTTTATTAAACAGTTGCAATTATTTCATTTCTGCTAAATTAAATGAAAATTAGTCTGCGTTTCATCAACTACATTTATGCAATAATATTTAAAAGGACATGACAACATTAAATCTGATACATCCTGGCATTTCATTGCTACTCCCCATTTAAACATTTATCTTTCCTGATTTACCTATGGTGTTTTTTTTTCCAATCGACCACAATGGTAATAGAGAGCAGGGTAATGTGCAACAAGGGCATCACCTGGACTCAAAGAACAGTAATTCAACTTAATTGCCAACAGCATTTCAGCTTTGTGCTCCATAATAGCTCTTTATTGCAGCTCTGTTCCTTGCTGTGCTCACCTTACAGAAAAGGCGCTTTTTACTCCAAATGGGGACATTGTGACTCTATCTGCACCGCTGCTGTTTTTGTTCTTTATTTTTTCGTTTCCTCGTGTTTCAACTCAAGCGAGTAATGCAAAAATTAAAAAAAGCACACAAAAACAGATTGGTAGACACAGTCAGTAACAACCTTGAGGATTGCAAGATAACTTCTTTCAACTCTGTGAATGTCTCTCACATCCCTTCTTATTTGACTATAAGGCAGGATACGGATATCAGTTTCTATATATGTGTGGCTTTCTCTGTGACAACATTGCAATCAGACACAATGGTCTTGCCTGACCTTTTGACTCCCACTGATCAACCGTCCACCCTGGGTCCATCCTCAGGGACTGTGTCATCGAGCAAAGCTGAGCAGAACGTCGATCTGAAGGTGACGCTCTCCCCTCTCTTTCTCTCCGAGCACTTCTGCTGCGACAGAAGCAGCATCCACCAGTCGAATGTGGCTGGAGTCAGACAAGCCTGCAAGTTCTTTCTCTCTTTGTTGTGTGGCCTTTTCAACCCGACGCCGAGTCCCGCGGGTGACTGACTAGCTGAGACTAACCAGCTCAAAGACAGCTCCACTGATCAATATTTGAGCAGCTCGGCGCTGCCTGAGCTCCCCCTCCATGTCATCGGGGTCCCCATTCCTCTCGCTGGGACAAGTGCCAGGACATGCCGGGCTGTTTGAGGCCCGCTTACTGAGGTGATCCAGTACTAGCAGCCAGAACATCCCTTGATCCATTATAGATGAACTTGGGAATTCGCTGGCAAGTTGTACGCGTGTAGTTGAAGGAAACAAGGCGGCAACATTGGTGCATAAAGAAGAAACAAGTACACATGCTGAACATATGGCAAACACATGCACTCACACCCTAAACCATCGAAACACAAAGGCAGCTTCTTATCTTAGCACTTCATTACAGAGGTCTGAACAACAATACAGGTTGCCTCCTCAGGACCCACCACATGACGAGATGGGCGGAAACAGAAAGTGACACTTCTTTCATCATGCACTGTTTAAGGCTGAAAATCTACAGCTGTTAAAGCACAATCACGGGCTTTGAAAAGAAGTGCATGTGCGCGCTTGTGTGTCTGCAAGCTCCCCACCTACGCAAGCGCTCAAATTACAAATGTGATCCAGCAGAACTATCATCGCAGCGAAGGACGGGAGGCGCCTCCGTCTTTGATCACCGCGGGGCCGCTTGCCACAAATAGCCGCTTCTTCAAAACCAAAATTCCACCACGAGAAAACAGTTTGTGACAGATCCTAAATACTTTCACGCAACACCAGAGGGCAAAAAGACACATGAAAAGGAAGTTCTGAAAGGTTCATTTCTCATTCAAAGCTAAATTTAGACTTTGGAATTCTTGAACATCCTTCTTATTGACAAACTATAGCCCAGACCTGCATTTATTCCGCTGATAATTTATACGGTAAATCTGTTTTTTGCATCCTATCAAATCAAGCAATACTTTGATCAGTGTCTAATTACATGAGAGAGAGAGGAGAATTGTGTTGCCTGATAAGTACTCTGGAATACATTATCAGTTGGATGTATGCAGAGCACTGATTTATTTTGTTGCTCTCGTAATGCTCTGTTAATTAGAAGAGAGGAGGGATGTTTAATTAATGCTGGTGGGGAGGATTAAGGACGGGGGCAACAGCTTTCAACTTGTCAATTAGAAACACGGACATAAAACAACAGAAGCCAGATAACTGACAGATACACCGACTCAACGCAAACAAGATGCTAACAAGGCTCAGCGAAGCAGGCTGTCGTTGGTTTCCGGGAAGTTTCTCACAGCTCTGCCACGCCGGTTTGTGTTTCCAGGGACGGAGGCGTAGACTCTTCAATGCACGACGTTCCGAAATGTGCTCCAAAATTGCTTTTCATCACGGTTTTGTATTCTGTTCTTCAATGCCGTGACATGGCAGAAACTACTAACCATACAGAAAAGGTTTTTTTTTTTTTTTTTTTTTATGGCTCGTCTTCCACCCATCTCCATTGCCGCATGTGCTCATGTATGCAGGACACAAATGATTACACGTTTGAATATTTGCTCTGCAAACTCCTGGTTTCCTGTCTTGCTTCTCCAAGTCTCCCTCAACCTTCTGACATGAAACTGTAGATTTATTTCATTCACTGTTTCCTTGGCAACTCTCTCTGAGAGACCAGCAAGGTTTCAGCAGGAGACAGAGTGCGGCAGTGGAGTCATTATTTACTGCAGGGCTCAAGCTCTGATATTCACTGACATGCTTTACAGCATCACCCCCTTTCTCCCATGTCTATTTCCACCCCTCACATCAGGGCGTACATAATTACAGTCTCCATGGCGATGGTGTTGGTCAGGTTAGTGACTGGACATTTTGAAATACAGCAATTATCTATTATGAAAAAAAGAGAGAAAAATCCCTTATTGTCCGTTGCTTGTGGAAAATACATGTTAACATTTAAAAGTTACTGATTTAATGGAGCTCATTGAGGTTCATTTGCACATATGAGCTTCAAGGCTAATTAGAAGAGTTATTCTATGTGCTAATCACTGTTTGTTGGTTCAACGTCCTCACAATGAGGCAAGGCAGGCGGCAAGGCCACCTTTTACTGGGTGATAAATCTAAATTTGAAAAGTGTGAAATTCAATAAGCCTGGGTCTTAATTACCGCCCATGTTCACTTTCTCCATTCATCCATGACCATGAACTGAACAAGACTGCTCTGAGCGGCTGTACCATGCATGGAGGAACAAGCGGAGTTCACCTTGTCCCAAACCCATACATCATCAGCTGTCAAGGCTGGGGCAATGTTAGTTCACTTTCATTAGTAAACATTTCATGAACTTGGGTTAACAATTACATACTGCAAGACAATTGTAAACAAAGTGGATTGTGGGTAGCTGTTGTGTATTTAACAAAATGCTTGAATTATGACAAGCGTTGTGTATTTGAGGCAGGTTTTTACCCCAAAGCACCCCATAATAACTTGCTAAACTAAGAAAGTGCACATCAGATAAACATCATCCCAGGCAGGCTGAGCATGTTCACATCAGCTGTGAGAACAGTAGCATGCTAAAGTTAGCATTTTGGCTCAAGACGCAGCTGTGCCGAAGCACAGATCTGCTGTGCTTGTGTTATTTTTTGTTACACCGTTCGGACAAAAATCCATGAACACCCAATTTTAGCCTTCAACTAACTAGCTATCTTAAAACAAGGGTGATATAATGAAAAAAATAGTATTTGTACTTACAGTAGTAAGCATGCAACATGAAGTATGCACTTCTCTAATATTATTTCTAATTAGATTTTATTGAGCATTGTGTTCATACTATAAATATGAAGTAAACACAGACTCAATTGAGCTTGAAAATGTTTTCAGCAATAAAAGCAGTCTTGTCGGCCTCATATCATCCCTGCCTGTTCCCTGCCCTGCCAGCTGTTAATGACCGGGTTTGAAGCATCACTTTTCTCCACAAATGGAACACCTTGAAACAAAGAGTTGTGCCTGTCAAAGCAATGTGATTCCGAACACCCACCAAGCCTCGACAGACACGCAGGTGTTACTGGAGCCCTTCTCCTTGACTGACCTTCGGGATTGCCTTGCACCAAACACCGCCTTTGTCTCTGAAACGGCAGCAATTAGCGGCTCGAGCCAAGCGGAGGGGTTATTTTGAACGTGCGAGGGGGGCCAACGGAGCGAGGAAGGAGCGCATGGGGAGAGAGGAGACCTGAGCGAGCCACAGGGGCCTGGGGAGGACGGCAGAGAGAGGGAGAGCCAGAAGGTCAGGGATAATTAGAAGCCTTTGTGGCCCTCTCAAGAGGCTCAGGAGGAAACCCACAGATGGGCCCTCAGCTCCGAGACACCTCAGAAAGGGTGACACACATACACACTCACATACACCTGAGGGATGCTGCAGCAAAAGCAGGCAAACAAGTGACAGTAGACATGTGCGTATTTGGAAGAAAGAGAGATGGACTGACAGGAAAAATGAAACCTCATTTTTTCCCTAATTGCTACTTAGTCTGTTTTCTGGAACTAATAAATGGATATAATGACAGCTGTTTCAGCATTTTGCCGAGGGGATGCTGTTTATGAAACTGCTGTCACATTCTGGCACCCAGTTTTTCTTATTCATGACACATGATCCTTATAATGTCACACAGTTGTGCTGGCAGAATTACCTTTTCCGCAGCGGAATGTGCTGCCACCAGTGCTTGACTTTTAACTTCAAATGTCAATTATGTCACCCGTGTTCACATCCGGCCTTAAGCTTTCCTTCCTCGGTGACCTGGTGAAAAATCAATTAAAGTAACCGCGACTTGCTGGGCCGCAGGTGTAGAAAATGCGAAATAACCACGACACGGGCAATTAATGGCCTGACATTTCTATCCAGGCTCCATGCAAATGTGCTGCCGGAGTGTTTAACAGTGAGGTGAGGGGGATTATTTCAGAAGGGCTGCAATGTTTTTTCTCTGCAGGCGGATCAAAAGTTAGACGCGGCAAGACACACATACATAAGCACCTTCACTTAGACCGTGTTGACTGGAATGACATTCATTCTCCGGCAGCCAGTAACAGCCATCAGTTAAGGCCTTGACATGCACTCCAGCAGGCCTCACAAGGCTGTCTGGGAGCTAACCTGCTGATATAAGCACTTCTGTCGCTGCTAGTTGTCTGTCAGTTGGGTAACATCTCCATTAGGGGTGTTGATGGTGGACCACAGCGTCACTGTCGTCTGATTAACAGAAAAAGCACTTACTATCACCTCACATCTGTCTGCCTCCAAGCTGGCATTTCTAATTTACCTATCCAGTATGCAGCCTTGTTTACATGGGCTGTTTCTGTTGAGGGGAAATCATTTCTGGAAGAGTGTGACACAGAGAGGAATCCACCATGCCCTCACTGCTTTATATTTTCTTGCTGCTGGTGCCGTAACATCCTTCAGCATTTTGGAGGCGGTGCAGTGAGTGATGTAAATGGTAAACAAATGTATTATGACAGAGGGTCAACGTTCGACTGCGGCGCTGACAGACAAGGCAGTAGGAAGAAATTACTCCTGATTGATATTTTGCCTCTTGTCAGCAGGGCAATTTCAACCTGAGCAGACGGACAGGATTGAAAGTCCCCCTGCAGAGATACTGTGTTTTGCTTCACTGCTATGTAAATAGCTTGTGTGTGTAAAATTTTAATGAAGGCTGGGGGTAGGTGGGGGGTGGTGGGGGGCATTACTAAGTGAATGTCTTGGCCAAGATGCATGGGTCACCTGCAGTAAATCTTTGCATGATAGATTGTGTGTAATTGCTAAGCTTTGTTTAATCTGAAGCTTAGTGTTTGGCATGCTAATTCAGCATCACGCATGGCATGTAAATATCAGCTAAATGTCACATTCGTTAGGGGATGTCGAGCCGTCTGGATGTGGGACAGCCCCTCTCTCTGTCTTTGCAGTGGATGTAGATGAGTGAACATGCGATTGCCTGGAGGCCTTGGGTGGAGGCGGGTGAGGGGAGACGGGGATCCCCAATCTGGGGTCGTCCTCCGGGACTGTAGCCTTCTGTATGAGTGTGTATGTGTGTCCATGCAGAGATGTAAAAATGTGTGTGTGCTGGCATCGAACCCATTATGCAGACTGTTTTTCCCCTCAGTCTTGTGCCGCTAATGAACAATGACTGGATTGTTGACTGCGGTGTGAAATGTCAGCTGTCTGTTTGTCAGTATGTGACATGTCATTTTGACAGGAGCGGTTTTCCTCCATCACTTCTCAGCCTCTCCATTTGTTTTTGTGAGGGTGTTTATACGGCTTCAATGCGGCGGCACTCTACAGCAGGAACCATTAAGAAAACTCATAGATCATTTCCATTTCTCATGCTGTGCCGCTGACATGCGCAGCATTTGGCCCAATTATTCCTGTTTCCATTGTCATGACGGATTGCATATGTGCATATATTTTTCAGATGCCCTTTGCACAGTGGAGAGGATTATTCAGCTTGTCCATCCGTAACTGTACGTCCACTTCATGTTTGTTTAACTAGCCTCACAAGCAATCGTCATCCTAACCTCCTTGTGTTCTGGCGAGGACCCCAAGTCTGGCTTAGTTCAATACTGTGAACTTTTTGAGTATTGATAGCAGTACATAGAAGGTCAACCAGATGGCCAACACCTTCCTACTTCCTGTTCCCATCATCATCCATCCCAGGGTCCTCTGAGCTCTCTCCAGTGAGGAAGGAGCTCCCTGTGGTGTTGTGCTGCTTCTGACTGGCAAAGCCACAGCTTTGGCCTTTTCCCTCCAGGCGTGCCATGGATTAAAGTAGGCCGTGTTTAAAGTAGGGTGTGTGTGTATGGCAATATTCAGGGGGTGGGGGTATGGATGTGGGTGCTGCCCTGATGATTAACTAAATAACATTCTAATGGTGGACCATGCCATCTGTCCAAAGGGGTGGGGCACAGAAAAGGTCTCACACATTTTTAATGAGGCTTAACATTCACACAGGGTAATAATAGGACTGCACAGCATGACTCAAACACTTGCATTCGGATGCACTGCTACAACCCTGCTAGTGTCTAATAATTAACATTTTTCCGACCATATCCCATTCATGACTTTTCCTATGGTTTATCCATAAATACCAGCACTAAACCAGTATTTACAGTATATTCTGGGCACCATTCTTAATTGAATTTACATGACGCTTAGTATACTTACACTTACTATTACCTTCAACAACAGACTGCTGCATCCACTCTGTAAGAAGGAATGCTACCGCTGATGAATAAAGCCTTATCTTATCTTATCTTATAACTGGTGGGACGCCTTACAGAAACACAGATCAACATTGCCATCCCTAGAGCCACGCCACATGCATGGACATTTCTGCCTCTCTAACTACACTTCTGATTAACATTCTATTAGTGTATATTCTTCAGTGGCCTTGCCTTAACACCTAAAACAAAAATGTCAAAATAAAATACATCAAATCAAGATAGCAATTGTACCATTTCAGGGACCTTTGAGTCTTCTTTTTACTTAAATGTTATGCCATCCTAAAGATTACACCCTCCACATATTTCCTGTGATGTACATAACAGGTATCCACTGTTCAGCCATCTCTACTCTTCTTCATCAGAACATGCATGCGCAGGAAATGCTGGCAGTGAGTGCTATGTGAGTGCTCGGGTACAAGGAGCAATGTTTGATGATTACAAACACTTGAGAGGTTGATACTGTGCAGACATCAGTGTTATAGCACTGTGGCCAGAAGAGGCCTTAATGGTTCACAAAACCCTTGCAATATCACAACTGAGGAGGTCACCTGTTCTTTCCTGCATCCCATTTCCGCTTTTAGTTCATTTATTCTGTTCATTTGTCACCATAATGCAACTTTTGCCCTCTGCGAGCCTCCACACTGTGACTGGCGATTGTGATTAGTGGGAACGTCTGATGAGGTGAAAGCAATTGAGCCGACAGCCTGAAGCAGGAGAAAATGCTGGCACCGTGCAGCCAGGAGTGGAAGCAAATGCCAACCTCGCGTAAACCACTGTATCAACAAAAACTTCAACCAATTCTGCAAATAACTGCAGGTGTGGAGGATGGGCTGGTTGGAGACAGGGAGGGCAAAGCAGCGCCATCGTTCGCTCTAAGGCAATCAGTGCAGAAGCATTTTAAAAACAGTATCTTTGTGCTATTTACTATTTTTCCCAATATGCAACAGAATTAGTAACAGAAACAGTATTTCAGTGAGTGTCTCTACTGTCTGAAACAAATGATATGGTGGCCACACACATATTTTACATTTAGCTTAATCTACAGAGAAACAAATGTCTGCAAAAATACCTCCTTCAAAACACACATCCTGTCTTGAGGGCAGGTCGATGTTCTGCAGCACTTTCTCCACTTGTAGATTGTCTCTTTAAGCACATAAGGCAGTGCATCGATCGAGTATATTGAGGTGGGTCACGGGCCAGCCATTAGTGAACATGGGCTCAAGCAGAACATGAGGAGATGGCTGGGTGAACGCTAGCAACTGGCTTTTTAATAATAAACCAGTGGGCTCTCATTTTTAACCACTCGTGGAAGGGCGTTCTTGATTGATTTCATTCTTCGGCTGGAAATATTGATAGGCTTCATGCTCCTTGTTGTGGAGAATCAATGACAGGAGGCATAAAAAGATGGAAAAAGAGAACAAGATGGAGAGATGGATAGAAAAAGAGGGTTTGTTATATGCAGCAGTCACTGGTGTTACACTGGACAAAGCTGGAGCGGCAGACATGGTGTGACTGCCAGAATGGCTAAATGCAAAAGAAAGGAAAGGAAAGGGAAAGAAAAGGAAAGGAAAGGATAGTATGGGGAAGGAGAGGAAATAAAATGAAAATGAAATGAATCAATCGAAAAGAACAGACAAAAGACAAAACGAGAAATGAGAAATGAAGAGGGGGAGAGGAAAGGAAAGGAAGCCAGGCAGAGAAAGGGAAGAGAAAAAGAAAAGGCCATGAAATGAGATGAAAGGTAAGAAAAAGGAAAAGGTGGAAAGGAAGGTCAAGGAAGGGACAGCAAAGGAGAGCAGAGAAAAGATAAGGAAAGGAATGAAGAGAGAGGACAGCAAAGCACAGGATGCAAAGGAGAAAACGGGAAGAAAACAGAAAGGGGAGACGGGGGAAATAGGAAATGGTAAGGAAAAAGAGCGGTGAGGACAAGGAAAGGAGATGAAAGGAAAAAATAAGAGGAAGGAAAAGAAATTATAGGAGAGGAAAGACAGAAACAAAAGGAACTAAGAAAAAGGAGAGAAAATGACAGAGAAGGAAAAGAAAGAATAAAGGAGTAGAGAAAATGCAAAGGGACCGAATTGGAATACATAACAGGACACTTGAACACATCACGAGGGAGTATAAAACACAAAGAGTGCGGTCTGACAGGCTGATTATTTGAGAGTGACCCCTCGGGCTCCAAAGAGAGAGGTCCACTGCATGTTGTTCTCCCCACAGGCGGAGCTCCGCGGCTCTGATGACACAGCCAGCCGAGTCCCGGGACTGACGAGGCCTGTGGAGCAACGACAGGCCACGCCAGGGCTAATTACCCCTCAGAGACATGAAGACAATCACTCAGCTGTGGCTCACGCACACATACACTGAGAGCTCAGATTAAGCCTATCCCCCCTCGTCTCTGGTGACAGAGACTTTTTAATGAATCAAGAGAGGTTTTTAAAGCATCTTGTGTCTTTCACTCTCCCGCCTCAATTTCATTTGAAAGTAAAATCTCCATCTTTCCCTGAGTCAATCAATGACAAAAGCTGATTTGGATTGACCTGAGTGATTCCTGCGCCGTTCGCGCGACCGTTCCGATTCGAACATTTTGATGCGCCGACACATTTCATCATCTCATTTGTATGCCTGCGATGCCGATGTTTGTCTGATTTGATATCTGCAAGAGAACTGAAGCGATCAATGCCGTCGCTGGTAATGGCACCTGCTCAGACTCTGCTAAATAATTGGGCCGACACTTTTCCACTCCAATATGTTGAACACTCCTTCAGAGTGAGAGATGACAGACGTTAGCCTTGATAAGTGTCGCGTTGTCAGAAACAGTATGCATAAGAACATATTCACATGAATGATGCAAGACTATTGCAGCTATAAGCAGTCCTAATGTCTCAGGGCGACTGTTGTGGGTCAAGGCAGTTGCAAAGTCTGAGGAACGGCCTCGATTGTCCGGGGTTCTGGAGAAGTCCTGCTGATTTTCTGCCTGGACAATGGTACATGAGTTGCAGGAACACTCCCAAGGTTAAGATGGAAAAGAATGTCTCCGAGAATGAGCTGCATGCAGTTAAGATGCATTCATTTTTTGAGTCTCTGGGTAAATTTCAGATGCATTTAGAAGCTATGGTGCAATATTTTATTTAGTTCTGAATTTGCTAAAACAAGACTGGCTTGTTCCACATTTCAGCGACTAAGGTCAAACCATCTACTGCACCAAACTGATAAAAACATGGTGAATTCTAAGAAAACACACCTGTGGTCCTGTGGAAATCACTCCCTCTTTATTATACGGCACACTGCATTTACTAAGATTTACAATCATTTTCTCAAAAACTCCTACAGTTGTATTAAAAGCAGTGTTAATGGAGTGAGATCCTTTGCAAACAATCCCATTATCCAATCCTTCTCCTTTAATTAGATGCATTAATTACGGTTATGTCACCCTGTGCCGGTCAGCAAAATGATGAAGATCCATCAGTCCGAAACCTGAACATACTGTTCAATACGAGTAAACAATTGAGTATGCATTATGTGATGAATTGTCAGTGAGTGAATGAGGGATTTTAGACGCAGCGTGTGAATCCATGACTGTGCAGGTTTTGTTTGCTGAGTTTCTTTAACGCTGGTCTCAGGTGTGAACTTCTTTCTTTGTTGATGATTTTAACACACATTAAAGCTGTACCTCTTTTAATCAGCAATATCTGTTCAGCACGAGGCCAAAATCCCCACAACGTGGATTGGGTGGCTTGTCAGTGGCAAAGCTGTTGTTTTGACATCAGGAAGTTACGGGCCCCAGGGGGGTGTCCCTGAATGATGAGCACCGTGTGTGTCATCATTATGCTTTCTTCTGATGCTCCCATGGGTGTCCTTCCCCAAAGGCAACACTCTCCCTGATGAGCCAGTTCCAGAACAATAACTAGCAACCCGCCGGTTGTGACAGTAGAGGCTTTTATGTGGCAGTGTGTTAATTGTGTGAGCCTGCCCATCTTTCAATCACTGTTGACTTTTCGCTGTCTCTTTTTTGGTTTTTCTTTTTTACAGTTTTTTTTTTTTTTTGCATTCCCTGTTGTGTAGGCCATCACTATTCATCTGTTGTTTCAGAACGCTGGAAATGTCAATGACATGCAGCAGCTGGAGTGAAGGCTTCACAAACTGTAGCATTATGCAGCCCAAAAGTGGCACATCATGGGCCGGATCACAGATTTAACCTCACATCCACTCTGAGTTGGGAGCACATGCTGTGTATATGTGGAGGTGTATGTGTGTGTGTGTGCCTGTGCGGGGGGTAGCTCCAGTGATTTTCATGATTTATAGCCCTGCAGAAAGTAAAAGTATGGGGGGGATTGGCTGGAACCTTTTGATCTCTCCCTCCTACAACCCCACAACCCTCCCTTTCAGCTCTATTTTCTCCACATGTCTCTTCTAAACAGTGTCATTTCAGTGGCGAACAGCACCTGAGTGTTCAGTCCTCCCATGCCCAAGCCAAGTGTGTGTGTGCGTCAGTGTGAACGTGTTGATTTGTGTGTGTGTGTGTGTGTGTGAGTGTGTCAGATACTATCCCCAGCCCCAGTGGGCCATCTATCTGAGGCGGCCACACCATGGGAGATAATGGGCCTCCCTTTCCCTCCCAGCTGCCCCGCCAGGACCACAGAGGTGTGAATGAATTCCTGTCTTTATTTCATTTAGCGCTCGGGCCCTCGGCGAGGGTACGATTATGGAAAGAGGCGACGAGGAAAAATGAACAAGGTGGCAGAAGGTGGTGATGCTTCCGTTTCTTGTTCGCCGCCAAAAAAAGGGGGGCGAGCGGTAAATGGCTAACTGTGCAACACGAGCGATTTCCAGCGCACCTGCAAGCGATTTGTAGACAGGCATTTCGCATCTCAACACTCAATCTTCCCCTCCTCCTTCCCTCTGTCTCTCACTTCACTACTCCTCCATGCACGCATGACTTACCACCTCCATATTTCATTATTCCTCGAATGAGACCGAGCCTGATCAAGCCTGCTGTGAGAGACACTTAATTTTACATTTGGCCTTTTTTTAATAGCATATCTGAGAGCCTTGAAGCCGGGGATCTTAATTGGAAAACTAAAATATGATGTACGGTGCACACTCAGGGGCCGCCCAATCACGGCTAATGAGACCCTTGTAAACCAGATAGCTTTGAAAAGGTTCGGGAGCAGAAAAGGTTTCGGGTCAATTCCAGCCTCCTGTTAGCCTCCCAACACCTGTGCGGTGCCTTCTTCTGCAATTACACCCCTTGCCCAGTCATTTCTCTCGCAGCACTTTTATTGCATCTGCTGCCCAAGACAAACAGCAATATAGCCAAGGTAACCATGGATACATGAGGGCCACATCTTTTTTTTTTCTTCCCTGCCGATGCTATTGAAACATCCCTCTTTTGAATTTAAGTGGTGGGAGTCTCTTATTTCTCCCTGGTTCCACAAGGTTATAAATGATGTGTGGGAAGGAAACAATGCTGCGCGGGCTTTCATGGAGGAAAAAAAAAAAAAAAACGAAGCCACTAAGGTGACGTTAGAGAAGTTAAGGAGGAAAACAGCGAATCTTTTAAGCCTTGACTTTTCATTTCTTTTTATGGAAACAGCGGAGCAGCAGCAATGATCAGAGGAACGTCTCGGGCCTCTCGCGCAAGTTAAACATCGGTGTAATCACACGAGAAAGGAGCGTTAACAACCGTGCTTCAGTCTGCCGTCCTGATTGACTGAACGTCTCCTCTCTTGACGGAGGTAATGAACACATCAGCTAATTAGAAGCACAGGGAGTGTGCTTTCACATGCGCACACACACTATCCCCCCTCTATTCTCCCAAACAGCAGCAGCTATCCGTCTTTGCTGCTCCCTCTATCTGCTCTCTCTTCTGTTGCAGGGCCTGCAGACCTCCTCGCAGGTAATCATGTTTTTTTCTCTTGTTGCTGTTGTCCTCCTCGCTCACAGTAATTGTCAAGATGGCAGCTCGGCGCGGCGAATGGCACGCCCCGGCGAGGGATTGAATCCCATGTCTAAAAAGGTGATACTTTGGATTCCGGCTTTTCTCCGACGCCCCACGCAAGCAGAGGACGGCGAAAGACGAGTGAGATGGAGAGACAAGAGGGGGCGGGGAGGACAGTAGGAGGCGAGAAAAAAAAAGACAAAGGTGAGCGGAAGCGAGGAGAGGTAAGAGAGGAAAGGTGAGAGGAAATGAGGAAAAAAAGATGGTTTACAGCTGGCCGGCTGGAGAGGAGGGGGTCAGTCTATGATTGTCTGAGAGGAACATGACAGTGGCTGTAATAGATTCTCCTCACACCTTCCTTGAGGTGACCTGCCTGTGGGAGAAGGCCTTCTCACTAATGACAGGCGAGAACGCAGCTGAGGAGGCCTTCAGAGGCTCATCGTATGCCGCGAACACTCTCCATCGTGGCCTCTGGCACTGCAGAACTATGACGACAGCATATTTCTTTTTTAACACACCCGCCTGACTTTGTCTGCGTTTGGGTTCCGGAGCGATTGATCAGAAACGGCGATGTGCTAAAGCAGCGACAACTTCTATGGTAATGGAGATGCCGGTGGGAAAGATCCCCTCTTTCTTCACGCGTAATGTCCCGAGCCATTATTCCCTCGCAAAAGAAAGGCGTTATTAAGTGAGCCGTAATCCGACAGGCTACAATGAGCTGAAGTGTATTTTTTCCTCTCCTCTGTTTGCGCTGTAGCCTGGAGAGTTGGAACAGCGAGAGATTTCATTATCCTATTGTATCGCCAATGCGGCTAGCAACGGAGTCACCAGGCAACGAGGCGCCACGCTCCCTGTTCTGGGTCTTGTTCTGAAGAGTAAAAGTGTTTGCTTCACACTTTCGCAGCAACAGTATCTGTACGCAAACACACACACACAAACACACACACACTCTTCCAAATCCCCCTTTTCAGTCTTTAAATCAGCCTTAATCCTTTTGGGTCTGACCAAAGTCCTCCAAACAAACATAATGGACAATAATCAGCTCTGCAGCAGTCAGTGTATTGGCTCATTTTGTCACGCTCAGATGACCAAACACAATAATGCTGTTTTCTTAATAAAAGAGGAGGTTATTAATCTGATGATCTCCATTCCCTGTGTGCCATATAAACCCCCCACTCAGCTCGCAGCTCTTTATTTGTCTCAGTCTCTTTTTGTTTCTGCGTGGTCGTGTGTGTGCGCGCGGGTTACGAGTTGATCGAGACATGCTCGCAATCAGGCTGAGTGATGAGGAGTGCATAATCACTGCGTTATTAACAGTGCATCGCCAAATTAAGAGCCATCTACATGTTTAATGGAGACATGAAGGTTAATGAGGACAATATATCTTATTTAAAGGACAATTCTGTTGTTCCAACTTATGTCGCATCTTTGCAGCCATCACTTCCATCAGTTACAACATTGTGGTAGTTGCTGACATTTGGAGACACAGTGCCGCAATGAAGTCCAACACTTAAACTGGAATTAAAATCTAAGTGAGCTGACTTGTGCGTGCACAACTACACTTGCTTCCAAATGAGTTTGGCTAACCTTGAATTTTGATTAAAACCTCTCTTGCCCTGTCCGACTGCGCGTCAGTGATATTATTGCCCTTAGAAATGACAGCCAACGGTCTTCATGTCTTTCCTGTTATTTACTTTCAATACTCCTCCTCTTCTTTTGTCCTTGGGGATTTTTTTGCAAACAGTGGGGCCCTACAGCGGTAACCCAGCCGGGCCCAGGCCAAACAATAAAAGGTTCATCCAATTCATTCTGGCATGTGGCCCTGCCTTTCCAAATGGAGGAGGTAACAGCACCTGGTATCTCTCGTGCCTCCATTACGCACTGCCAAGATTGGAGAAGATTGCTCTGCCAGAACAATAATGTGGACATCCACCACGAGCGTCCGTCACCCCACACCCCATCCTGTCTCCCAAATCAGCGGAAGTGTGTGTGTGTGTGTGTATGTGTTTTCATAGATTCTCCCTCCTCCCAGTCTGTCCTTTATGGAATAAGTCATCACAGGTCTTTATCTCGCTTGTACTCTCTGTCTCTCTCTCTTTCAGTATTGGCTTTCCTTATCGTGGCTGAACCAACTGCTTGCTCCCACATGCCCTTCCCGTTTCCCAGCCCCCCCCCTTTCCTACATCCTTCACCCACCGGCTTGCGTTGTCAAGAATCTGCAAATCCTACCTATATCCAATAGTCTTGTATGAGGTTGGCCCAGACTAGAATTAATTTATAATCCAGTGCAGGGTTTAACCCATTGTAGCACCAGTGCAGCACTAGACGCATGTGTTGAGATAAGTGAACACATGCGTCCCCAGATAAGCAAATTCCGTTATGAAGGTGAAGTAGTAGTAAATAAAATACAAATTTAAATAAATGACAACATAATAAATAACAAAATATTTTTTTCCTCTTACCCGTAGTGCTGTTCAATCCACCTAGATTGTTTTGGTGTGAGTTGCCGAGTTTTGGCGATATTGGCTGCAGAGATGCCTGCTTTCCCAAGTGGAAAAAAATATATACTTAAGCGTATTTAAAGTATACTTTAATATTGCCAAGTATGTTTCGAATATTGCATTAAATGGATATATATCTGAGGATATATATATGTACATTACATCCTGCTCATTTTTAGTTTGCAGATACACTTGAAGTGAGTTGAAAGAAGTATGGACAAATACATGAGTATCCCAATGTAGATGTATTTGTAATCTATTAATGTTTTAGTATTTAGCACATTTTAGCACAGTGCAGTATCCTTAATACAACTTAAGTTGCACAACTTTTTTTGTACAATTTAAATACTATATTTAAGTGTGGCAAGTACAAAATCAGTTGTTCCTACTTAGCACACTTTACGTACACTATTTAATACTCTGGATGCGAGTACATCTTAGTATGCTCAGTATAGTAATATTAAGTATATTTTTGTTTTTATTTCCACACGTTTTTTTTGCAATCTTGAAAATATGTTTGAAAACTCAACAGCAATGTTTCTTTTCAAAAGTCATGAAGCAGTGTGCTTTCTAGCATTACTGGAAAGGAGAAGGTTACCGAGCCTTCAACCAGCTATATAACGTCTTTGCCAATCACCATTTGTGTGTCTCCAAATTGCCTCTCTTAATCAATGTAGCCTTGGTTTTTACATATTTGAGGAGGCGCACATCGGCTCGGTTGGAGTCAAGACAACATCCTGACACTGAAGCATGAATCTAGCCCAAATTCCAGACACGCTCAGCCACTTCCCAGCAGCTCCTGCACATGCAAGAGTGGGTCAGCGGCTTCGTTGCAATCAGTCCTATGCGCAGGGTACATGTTAACCACACGTTCTCCAGATAGTTCCATGCGCTACAGATCCACACACCCCTTGACACTGCATGAAGACCACCCACACGTCCGCCCACTCGTTCACCAGCACGTCCCCCCTGTTTATGTGTCATGCCTTGGATGTTGCTGGGCAGATTGGTTGGCGGGCTGCAAGGCATGACTTGAGCCTGTTTGGTTTGCTGTGCAGCCACCGAGGTGTAATGCAGGGTGACACTCACGCATGGGGAGCGGATGTGATGTTTTATCACTCTGCTCTGTACGGGGATCAACCGAGGGATTTCATTAAGCACTGCTCGTTGTAGTGTATCCTTCTTTGAGCATGTTGTGGCAGGATATACTTTTTCATATTTCATGGCAAGAGCAAAGAAATGGCAAAAATGTGACTCATTCACAAAGACTAGGTGACAGGTGCATAGACATATACAAGCAGTAAATATAAATCCACTCTCAGACCTTTAGTGTGGAATAATAGCTAATGCATCTGTACCCAAAGTATGTCCACCACACTGGGTCATTATATCAACAGTAAAATGCAGCGGAGGCGATAATGTGGTGCAAATTACAGCACACTTGGTTTCCTGCACTGCCACTAATGGCTGTGAGTACAGTCTTTTCATTGCACAGTAAAGTTTAATAGCATTATTAAATGGGGCGAAATATATCACCGCACGAGTATGATGTAAGAGTGGATCTATTTGCATGGGCAAAGTAAACAATGTGTTTAATGGATTATTGGCATGCCAAAGGGATAATCAACAGGTCCGTCAATGAAACAAGAGGTCCTGCATTGCATCACTAATAGGTTCAATGCTAGCAATCAGTAATTAGAACACACAGGAATACTGTCAGGGGAACATACAGCGATTGTGTAATAGGAAATCTAGGCAGGCAATTCTTATCACTACATCAGGAAGAGATCAATGAGAAAGTAGCTCAGTGTTATTCAAATGAATAATTAAATCATCTATGAAAAATTTATGGGAAAAAAATACTGGTTTGTAGGATCTGTGGGCTGCGAGGCACAGAAACGCACCCAGCTTTAATCCCCGGATCAGAAAGTTATGCAGTCTGGAAAAGATATTGAACCGAATCCTTTAAAGGGCAGAGATAGAGAGATTTCATCAGCTAAAAGGACAGTGTGAGTTCCTGTAGAAAATAGAAACAGCATGATGACTCAAAGGACGACTCAGTGCCTCAGATGAGACACAAAGGTTCAGAGACAGTTCACTCGCTGACACCCAATAATCAATGTGCTTTAGCTTGACAGCGTCGGATGAGTTTCTGGGGTACTGCACATAAGACCCACGCCGTCAATAACAAATACTTTACTTCGTCCTCACAAGTTCGGTCATAGGTCAATAAAGAACAGTACGTCAAAGGCTTTATTTTGATTGACTTCAGATAATCCTGTGAGAGCACATCCTGTGTTGGCAATCATTTACAGTGCAGGAGTGCTGCTTTATTGCAAGATTTTTGCTCTAATGCTAAATAAAAAGGCTCTTCTTCATGAAAACGCATTTGTAATCAAGTTGTCAAGGCAATATTTCAGATTTTTATTTGTTCCATCTTTGCAGAAAATGGATATTTGCAAGCAATTTGCCTCTCCTCATATTTTTGGGACGTTTTCTAATCTTGTTCGAGAAGGAGTTAGCGAGCAGAGCGCGGATAGCCAGTCAAGCATTAACACTACTTGTCAGAATAAATGCAGTTCAGTGTCAGGGGATAAAGACTCTTTGGAAACGAAGCTGAACTCTCTCCATTTTTCCAGCGACAAACACGCAGAAAAAAATAAGTAGTCTGTCTTTTGCATTTTATTGCCACTGCCACACACTGAAATAACCAAACACTCAGCTGACTTCATCCCAGCTTTCATGCACAGGAACCTCTGCGCACAATAGCTCCAATGCTGCTGCTTTACAGCGGAGCTGACAATCGTATCCCAAAGGCTCTTCTGCAGCTTAGAAACATTCCATTGTGTATAGACTCACCCACGTACAATAATTCACACACACATTGGAGGGACTACTGTATGTTTTCATACATTTGACCTTGACTTCAAAAACCATTGTGTGTGTATGTGTGCGTGTGTGCTGACAGTGCTGCCTGTCAGTGACTGACTTGACTGTTGAGTTGTGCTTTTACAGGCTTCACAGATTTACATGCTCAGCAGCCGGGAGACTTAAAGACAAGAGAGAGGGGGTGGTATTGAGGGGAGGGCTGGGTTACCTATCATTTGATGCTGCCTCTCTTGCATAATCCCACGCTTTCAAATGGAGGGAAACTGCTGATGAGGCCATGGAGCAGAACAATTGAAGACAGAAAGAGAGAGAGGGAGAAAGAAGAAGGAGAGACTGCCCCCTTCTTTGGTGTATCAATGCAAACTCCTGACAAGGCAAGGCTTCCCTTCTTCACTAAGTTTGTGTTTTCCAGGCTTGCATTTTGACTGGATCAGCATTCTAATGAAAGACTACGATGCCCCAAAGCTCTGTTTGAATCCCGAACAAAACAGTCAGCAATTGTCTCTTTTGTCAATATGCAACTTCTGCTGTGCACCTGTAGAGAAACTCAAGGGATAAGAATTAAATTCTCATCCTTACGACGCAGGAAAGTTAGTTCTTTACCTCCATCACACTTTTAAAGCATGGAAGTGAAAAGATATGGGAAAACTTCAAACTTCAAAAACATTCTGGCCAAAGATTAGAAAACTAGGATGTCGGTACCTCCCACTTAACTCTTCAGCTTTCATCCCCACATACCTTCCTCTGCTTCCCTTCATCCTCTGGGCCCCGCCTCAGCACCAGAATCCTTTGGATCAGGTACAGAATCATCCAGAGCATGCAATTTACTTCAGGCTAGCCCTGTTGCACCCAGACTCAGCCTGGAAAACATTAATGTCTCAAACCTGCAGAACTTCAAAACTGTTCTCCCTGGTCTGGACTTAGTGAAACAGCCTCAGGCTCTTTCAGACTGTTACGTGTATGTGTGTGTGTGTGTGTGTGTGTGTGTGTGTGTGTGTGCGCGCATGTGTGCGTGCATAAAGCATTTTCCATTTGCAAATTACTTCCGTGGAATGGTTGCTGACCAGCTGGTACCTTATGTTTGTCAGGGCCTTGGCTCGTTACACAATGAACAGCAGGAAACCCTGGCAAGTGTTTGCTGTTTTACATTACAACAATAGGGAGCCGAAATCCTTGTCTGTATTTCATACCGGCTTTTTACATGCTGCGACAAGCGCACGCACGCGAGGAAAGGTGTGATGATGCAGATTTGTTATTCCGCTCCATTCATATTCTAGTTGGTCGAGTAGATCTGAAGTTGTGTGAATGGACAAAAAGAACAGGGTTCGTTTAATGAAGGTCCTCACTTGCTGAACGACTCACAGTGGCCACATTAGACTGCACAGCAGGATAGACAATCAGCCCAGTCTCATTCCCAGAGCATCAAATGCAGAGCTTTGTCGGACCCCTCGGTGTATCATACAGAAGCACCTTCTAGCATCTGTATGAGACACACCAGGCAGCCCCACTGTAAACCCATCTGTGGCAATATTAGATGCGCAGAACAACTTGATGTTGTATAAAGAGCAAGAAACTGAGGCCATGAGTGGAGGTGGGGTGGACGGATAGAAAAAACAAGCACACAACGTTCACCCAGGAGACCAGGGTTCTTGTCCCATGAGAAACCAAAAGTGAACCATCCTTTCCTATGCCTAACCAAGCAGTTTTGGTGCCCACATCTGTAACCAAACTGCTACCATTTAAAAACGTTTACCAGCAGGAGAGCTTTGTGCAAACGTGTTGGACAGCCAGAGCAGCTGCTATGCGTATTGCTGCAGATGACAACCTTTTCCTCATCGTAACCTGTTCCACTGATCAATGCTTGGGACACAACCAGAGGCGCCGCAATGGTGGCAGAAACTGTACACATCTCAAATACGACTCTGATATAGCTGTGAGTGCAATTAGTGGACAGTGATAGCCGAGAGTCTGGACAGGAACACAGGTGTGAAACTAAATGCCACAGAGCGACTCAGATACCAGCTGAGAGCTAAACAGAGTGAGAGTCTCTTTGCAGCTGCACAGTCACATATGTGATGTTCATCTGTTTAGCCATGGCTTTGGTTTGAGGGAGTGAGGCATCCCAGAATGAAGCTGCGAGAGTGCTTCTTCAGAGGTGCTTGTCGGATGGTCAGTTGCTTTGGAAACCACCTCCTCCCCACACCTTTCTGATGTCAGATTAGGGGGGCTGTGTTCAAGCCTTACAGGATTCACACTGTGACTGGTCAGCTGTGAAAAGGAAAAGGAGCCAGGATTTGAACGTCTCTCACCTGTCCAGAACAACCAAGTGCACCAATACAAGTCTTCCAGGAGAGAAAACACGTGGCATCATCTGCAGATTTTCTGACATGGTTAGACAACACATCTTTTCTAGTATAACCCTGAACCTAGTAGGTCGGTAGCCCAGTTACTCAGTGGGCTAAACTAGCCCATGCAAAAATGCCATTGGTGCAGAATTTATTGGCAAGTTGGTGATTTTGGTCATTGTCCTTGAACAGATTTAAACAGGCTTTGTACTGTATCTGCTTGAATGTTTAAATGCCTTAAAACATTTTGAACGTAACAAATGGCCTCGACAGTGATGCCGATATTAAATAAAAACAGCAACTGTATCTTTATCAATATGCCTCAAGACCACGGTCCTCTTCAACCTCTACTGCTAAGAAAGACCAGATACATTAGAGCAAATACGAACGCAATGACTCTACACACCCCCAACAACCCTTTTTGCACCTCAACAAAGTCTGACTGGTAGCCACCAGCACTTAAAGCTGAATCTGCAAAGCTGACTGTGCTCATCACTGTATTCAATATGCAATGAGAAACATCCGCTGGGACTTGTACTGTCTACTTAATGATATGATTGAACAAACTAGGGCAGAGAATGCTGCCGCCTGTCTATTTTGAAGTTCAGCTAGCAGCCCATGAAATCAAACTTCTGTGTAGTCACCAGTCTGGGAACTACTTGGCAAGAGACTGACGTATCGAAGGGTGAGGCATCGGCCTGATAAGTGGAGCTGGCATTTGTTTGAATGTTTGGCCACTGCCTCCCAATAGCTGAATTAAACACTGGCTGGGAATCGACTCAAGGCAATCATCAAACAGACGACCACTTGCCCACCTGTTCCCTCAATGAATTCATGCAGTTTTTCAAAAGAATACAAATCAAAGTGACTGTCTCCCAACAAAATGATGTTATCAAAGGATGAGGACAATGCGGGAGCTGAAGGGAACCGGGAGAAATTGCTGTTTGTGGTTCTTCAGCATGAAAAACAGAGTGAAACAGAATGATTGCAATGGAAGATCAGCCGTTTCTCCTGCATTTTCTTTCAGATGAAAGACTCATACCTGTTTTATCACAAACACACACATTCGGCTTCAAAGTCCAACTGTATATCAAACATTCCTCCGCTTTGCTGTAATTTCTTTCACATGATTTTCTTCCCTCGCTTTCCTTTTACTCCATCTTTCTGCATGCCGGGGAAATGAAAACAGAGGTGGAGCCCGGCGATTGAATTGTTCTTTATTCATGCCGTCTTCCCGTGTAAATATGGAGCCGTCAAGTGTAAACTGAATCGTGCAGCTGGTCGTCACAGGGAGCTCGCATGGAGATGTGGGATACCGTTGGGATACCGCACAATCCCACACTTGTTCCTGTCACATTTTCCTGCCATTCAAACGCAAACACCCCTCGTCTAAACAGTCCTAGGAACAGGAGCAGCATGGCCTAGGCCTAGGAGCAGGAACAGGATCTCATGAAAAAACAGAAAAGGAAAAATCCTCCGTTCGGTATTGTATTGTATGTTTTTTTACAGCTTTCAACCTGTTGAGTCAAACCGGCGTCGATGGAATGTGGGTGATGTTTTAACACCATTATGAATTCTTTTGCTTGTTTTTGGCTTCCTGTTTTGTTTTGTTTTTATTTTTTGTTTTTTTCATGTTTTAGTCTGGTTCAAACACAGATCTAGGTTAAACGCTGAAAGAAGTAATCAGCACTGCATATGTTAATTACAGATATGAAGATAGCAAACAGCTCCTTCATAATGACCTCCCCTGAGCCTCTGCATGGTTATCCAGCAGTGTACTAATGGGGTTACTCCCAGTCCTCTGTGGATTCTCTACCACCATCTATGAAACCACATAAGCATTATCAGAGTAAACACTGAACATTTACATATTCATCATTACAAACATGACCTAAAATAGTACTATTTAAACATGGGGATGAAAGTTTTAAGATCCTTGAACATCAGAGAGTTTATAAAAAGACAAAAAGGAGTCTAGAAGACAATGTTGCAGATAGGAGCTCAGCTTAATTGCTGAGATCTGGCAACACTGCTACAGAAATTCAGAAGATGAGACAGGTGTTTAAGCAACCTTAAGTTCGCTGGACTGAGAAAACAGTACAATTATTACCCAAACTGTCCATTGTAAACATCCATCCCAGTTCACAGACAGCATTCTGGGTTAAACGTTGCTGTAGTTTTCTTTTCTTTTTTTATTTTTTTGCATCCTTTCTGTGTGAGGCTGTATACAGAACGGACATACTATCAACTCCTAAAGTTGTTATGGGGAAGGTATTAGCAAACAGTTGCCTGTTTACATATGGAGCACACAGAGCAACATGAGCATTCATTTGGAGTCATGCTCATGTTCGCCTGATAGAAGTCAGTTCTATGTGCACTCTTATTTTAGCTCTTTTTTGGCCTCCACCAATTCCTGCAAAAAATATCTGGCTCTTTAACTGCTAAATGCTCTGTGTTCAGCAGCCAGTTGCTAACTTTGTCTGTCTGCCCATCCATCTTGATGACCCCTTTTAAAATTACACATTCATTTGACTAATGTTCATATAAAAGTCCTGATTGGTGCAGCTTTAACATCCCTGTGCATATCTGAGGCACAGCCACATTCAGATGCTTGCACGCCTACCTTTCAAGTCCTCCTGCATTCCCACCGACCTCTTCCCTTCGTCCTCCCTACATGGGGAAAACTGTCTCGACGGTAAGAGATAAGCATCGACCAAAGGCTACGAAACACAAGCGAGATGTAAGAGAGGGAGATATTTTTTGCAGAGTACACACTCTTCCCTTGCAGCCATGTCTTGTTTGTACACTGGGGAGGTGGCAGGAGCTCATGTTTCACCGGCTCTTGTCGCGTAGCCTCACCGCTACACCGTCTGCTGCTGTCATCCCTGCATACCCAGTTGTTTGGAACAGCATGCGATGTGCAGTTGCACTGCTTTGTATCTTTCAGGTGAAGGTTTGTGTTGCTACAAACAGAAGAAAGAGGGGAATAACTCAGCCCAGCAGAGTCAGGCGTAGGATCTGCTTTTCCCTGGTTATTTCCTGCCCCATCCTTTGTCTCAGGCCTTGTCCTCTCTCTCAGCTTCTCAACTGATGTAACATGACTCCCGGCTGATGTCTATCACGGTCCTCATTACACCTCTGTTGTCCTCTCCCACATAAGAGATTCTCTGTCTCAGGTGGTCCTTGTCTCCCTCTCCCCCTCCATTCTTTTGTACCATCTCCATTTTTCACAGAAAGCCTCTCCTATACAGAGATGAGGCAGCTCATATGAATTTAAAAAGGTCAGGCTTCAAGTATTGTCATGGTACACGAATTTTTAACTTGTTACCTATAGCACTGTAGCAAATTTAGTACAGCTGGGCTGAAATGACATTTGGGTGTTGCAGTTGTAGCACCGGTGGCAAGAGTGATTTGTTTAGAGGGGAAAGAGCCAGAATGGCTGGAGAGAAAAAGAAATGGATGGCTCCGAAAGAGACTCTAAGTAAAGAGACAAAGTATAACCGCACAGTCTAAGTTGAAGTGATGACAACCAAAATAAGACAAGCACAAGAGCAACACTTTAACACAATGACCCACAGGCTTCAAAATGAAAAAAAATGAAAGCTGCATTTGTAAGACACTAAAGTGCTCTGTGCAACAGAAAAACAAACACAAATGGCACATCTCAAACAACTTAATCATCAAAGATGTTCTTCAAACTCTGCAAACTTGATGGAATCGCTGCAATCCAAGACGCGCTCTCCACGGCAATCAAAGCCCTCTCCCACAAGTTTGAATGGTCCGTGATGATGATTAGTTGACCACGTTGCAGAGCCGAGGAGTGGATGCAGATGTGGCTAATTCCAATGGCCCATGGAATGCTGATTGTGTGGCACCAAGTGCTAGCAGCTAATCAATACAGTTAGCATTGCTAGCCCTCATTTGTGCATTAAAGAGCTCAGCACCTGTAGCCCTGCACTAATTTCAGCTTGATTATCATCAGAGCTCATCTGTTTTCTTGCATTCCAAAAAGTCTCTAATTAGAGGCCTTGGAGGATGTTAAGTCAAAGTATACAGCAGTGTACTGTATCCAGCAGGGACAATTATTCAAGTGTGGGATTTTATATGGAAATGTTTTTTTTTTTTTTGTAATTTAGCATTTGGTACTTTTGAAGTACAGTGTGCAAACACAACACCCAAGATTTTTGTGAAAAGAAACACGACTAATATGTGATATTGCAAGCCACATCACGCAAGATGTTGTTTTGTAACTGTGAAATTTTGCCACCCTCTAAAGCAGTTCTAGTTCAAGGTGATACCTAGGCTGCAACTTTGTCCACATTTCATTGCTACATCATGCTGTTTTATTCATATTCATGTAAGGTTATGTTTACCATTAATGGCACAGTTGTCACCTGACTCTTGTTTTGAATCTGGAAAAGGCACCAGAGTATCATTCGCATAACAAAATAAGTACGCCTATATTACAAACAGGGGCCTGTGCAATAATGTATAGCCATCACACGTTCTCTATGTGAAGACAGTGCTCGCGGCGATCATTTCCCAGCCTTTGTTTCTCCCCTCTTTTGAGGCAGGAGACGAACCAGAGAATGACTCCATTAATGCAGAACCTATTTCTTCCAAATCAAAAGAAACACCCCACCCAATGTAATGACAACCCTCCTCCTTGCCTCTGGTGCTTTTCTTTTACTCATCACAGAAAAGGAGGTCATGAAGGTTGGAGTGTACAGTAGGCTATAGTGCAGAGTCAATGTGCGCGTGTGTGTGTGTCTGTGTCTGTGTGTGTGTGTGTGGCAATGTTTCCAGTGATTGACAGTGAAGAAGCGAAGTGAAGTCAGATTTTTCTTTGTATTGATCAATAGAGGTCAACCGAAAAGAGATTTAACCACAGTATATTCAAAAATGATTGACTACACTTTACATAAATGATCATCTCAAATCAGGGCCACATGACTTAAACTTAAGTCCTGTGCTATTTAATTCCACTCGGTGTTTAGTCCCACTTTGAAGATGGTCACCTGTTGTGGGAGTCTGTGCTCAAACCACTGATGATTAGCCACTGTGGCTAGAGTCCTAATTAGGCCACTGTGGAAATATCGCTAGCTAGCATCATAATGATGCTAATTGTTTGCTTCAACACAGTAAAAGTGCATCATGGGCATAATGCAATAATAAGAAGCTCTAATGTCACCTCCAATGGGATACCACTGCTTATTACACACTGAATGCTTTAATTTTGTCACTGTAGGTACTAATATAAATTAGCCATGTATATATATACATGTGTTTTGGACCTTTGTGTTCTTCATGCTCCAGTGAATACCTGTGCACTATACAGCTATTTGTTTTTGTGCACTGCAGTTTGTGGGCTTTGTCTACAGAGGAGGGGAGAAGACAGGAGGGGAGAGAGAGAGAGGTCTGGAGGAGGGTAGGGCGAGGTTGCCTTTCATATTCTCAGCATGAATCCGGCAGAAAGTCATTAGCCACAACAATAGAATTTATGCTCTATTTGCCTGGCATATTTTTCCATCTGGCCTCTGCAGTGTGCCCCCCTCAGTCCAGAGTCTAAAGAAGTGCCCCAGACAAACAACTCTTTCCATACTGCTGCAAGCATGCAACAGCCTATATCTTGAGGATATGTTGCAAATACACAACATGTATCTTAGGTGGCAATAGGACCCCATTCACACCTGGTATTAGAATGGTGTCTGTGCCAGACACGTTATACAGATAAAGAAAACAGCATTTGTTAATTTGAGGTTCAAGTGCAATGCAATCAGAATGCGATCCGATCTGCCTGACTGCATCTGGAGATAGTCGGGCTCACGTTGTGTTCCGATCTCAGGTAGGTGGAAACACAATCCGTACGATGTGCCATCACCCGTACACAGCATAACATCGATACATATACATTTGTTTTCAGCCATAAAAAATAGGTTGTGGGTCAAATTTAGAGAAGAGAGCAAGAGAGAAGGCTCACATCAGTATTAAGTCTCGCATGGTTGGAAACCATTGGAGGCGTCCATGCTGCAGTGCAGAGCGCGTCATTAAGAAACTAACAGTGTATCATTCACGTGCAACGGAATGAAGCTTCAACAGTGCGTGGGGGAAAAATGAAAATTTCCGACTGGGTCTGCATTGAACTCTCTGCAATCATGTCTCATTGCTCACCAACAATTAAACAGCTTTGGGAAAACTGAGACGCAATAATGGTTCCAAACAAAACACTTGGCAAACTACTGTAACGGCCCAGTCCTCCCACTGAAAGGCCAGTATGAGGGAAGTATTCTGAAATGGGTGGGAGAGCTCTCATCTTTCCACACATCTCTCTTTCCATTGGTTGCTTTGCTTCTTTCACTCTGTCTCCTATTAGCAGTGCATGAGAGTGGGAGGAAGAAGGAATGCTTTCTGGCACAGGAGTCCTTTTGTTGTCTGTTGACTGCTGCTCAGCCATCACGGAGGAACTCAGGGCCCTGATACATCACCACCCTGACTCCCCGCTGCGAGGCTCTGATCTGATTCTCTAAGGAGCGTCATTCTGTTCTATAAACACAGCCGAGAACAACGTACCGCAGTCGCCATTCGCTCGAGAAAACCTGCTTCCTGGCCGTCATTCAGCGCCCTAACATTCACCAGAAATGTTCCCGTGCTGTCGCGCGTATGTCCCCGTTCATCTGCAGTCATTAAAGTGAAGACTGTTTTTCTATGTGTGCCTGCTGTGTATGCTTTAAATATGTCTGTGTTTTCCCTCCAAGACAAAAGCCTCCTTCCAATTTCTGCGGCTGTGTGCAATTTTGGCGGACAGCCCTCAGATTTACATAGCGAAGTGGCCCACCTGCTCTGTGTTTGTCAAGTGAGAGAGACGGATACAGTGTCTTTGTTTAAGATTGTAGTTTTGATTAGAAGATTACTAATTCATCCTTACAAAGCTTGGGTTACTTGAGTGCCTCATGTTTTTGGATTTATAAAGATCCCGAATTTCTATTCCTGTGCTGGTGTAAGTGGATAGCCTTATGTAAATAAAGCTATCTGTGAGCGCTGCAGTAGACTTCTCCGGATAATGATTCAAGGAAGCACAAGAAAAACATTGTAATACGTTTCCAATAAACATGCTTTAAGTTCTGGAAAGGACTCCATTAACTCTGGAATGCACAATTTGCTTCTCCAGTTTCTGGCTCCCCAGCTTCCAATGTACAAATACCTGCTATTGCTCCAAATGTGGGATCTTTACCCGTTGTTGTTCATCTTAATTTAGAATTTCCTGCCGAGAATACGCACCAACAAATGCTCACATGCGTGCACGTGAAAAGCACATACACACACAAACCCCTCCTCTGGCGTTATGAAACGTTTCCCGGGAGGCTTAGTGACTGAGGAAGTGTCATGTAGATCATTTTCTCATTTCTCCTTTTGATGAAAGCTTGTTTAGAGAACCCCCCACCCTCTCTGACTGCAGACAGTGACTGGAGTGAATGAAGACGATCAACGGGATATCATAACTGTCAAGGCGATATTACATTCACTGAGTTGTTTCTTGGATGATTATTAAATTGAATTACACTGCAACTGAATGATCAAAATCATCTGCATACAAATATGTATTTAGATTATGCAGAGACTTAATAACAAAAGTTTAACTATTTCTCGCTGTTGCAGTCTGAGCATAACCGGCTACAGTTATCATTACTGATGCAGTTTATTGCTCCCAAACCAGGTTTGAACTACATTCAAAGTCAAAGTATCGCAATAATCTCCTCCACTGTGAGCTGACCTATTCTCAATAGCGTCTGAAAACCAATTCATTCCTGCTTCCCAGATATGTGATGTGACTCCAGCCTGGCAGGGATGGACAGGAATGAATGCAGCGATAAGGAAGTCCAGACCCAGTCGCCCACTGCCCATCGCAGAAAGGCAGACGTGTGACAGATCATAAAATTAACAGGCTGCTCTCTTTTTTTTTGACACACAGAGCCACTGCACAAACAGAACTGCTGGCCAGAGATAGCAGGCGAGGCAATCACCACGAGAGATGGATTGGGGGGGGGGGGGGCTAGAAGACATGAGGCCACATGTCCTGTGAAGAAGAAGTGCTGTTTGCTGAAATTTTACTTAAGTAGAAGCAAAATGAATGCTGGTTTGTGCTATTTCATAACAAATATCAAACATATTTTCTATATGAAAAATACATGCAGCAGAACCTGCAACTACCTTTAAATGTTCCTAGATGGACGTTGGCAGCAGATGCTTGACCTCAGACATGAGGCTATGTGGATGTGAAAAGTATAATGATTGCCTTATCAATCATTTTCATCATTGATTAATATGTTGCTTAGTTTTTCTATCAACATTTTCCAGAGCCAAAGATGATGTCTTCAGTTTGCTTGTTTTGTCAGAGCAGCAGTTTCAAAACCAAAGATATTAAATTGACAATGATATGAAACAGAGAAAAACAGCAGACTGTCACATTCGAGAAGCTGGATCGAGCAGTTGTGCGGTGGCTTTGCTTTCTAAACAGCTTGTTCACATTGAAGAGCCTGCAGACACGCTAGCAGCTCTGTGAGGCTGCACTTAAGCACAGTGATGCTTTGAGCAGCATGCAAACGTTTGCCAACGAGCAGCAAACAGCAGTAAGTAAAGCTGAGGCTGATGGGACTGGTCACAAACCAAAGCACAGGGCAAACCTGATGAGGACTACCAACGTCAGAGGGATTCATCCTCTGGGGAGCATGGAAGTCAAAGTTCATGGGGGTCAAGATGTTTCAGTCTGGACCAAAGTGGTGGACTGACCAAGCGACTGATCGACTGAACAGACAGACAATGCCACCCCTAAAGCCATGCTAGCATGATAAATAAAGAGTGAAGATATCTGTTAACTGTGAAACGACTGTGAAGAGAAAGGAGCGGTGAAGACTGCTCCTTGCAACCGGGCAGCAGCAGCAAGGTTCTCAACATTCACTGAGGCAGCCGAGATATAATTTAAAGATACCCATCAGTGAGCTGCTCTCCAGGATGACCAACAGGCCTCAACCATGGCCATCTCTGCTCTGACTGATAACCTCTCACAAAGCAGGGCGCCGGTGTCACCACCGGACAAAGCGAGCCGGCGTTTGAAGCACACTTTCTGCTTGGATGGACCCAATGTTTTTGGAATTCTATTGACTCGGCTGCTGCTGCCGCTGATCTGAGTAAGGAGAAAAAATGAAATAAGGTGACAGTGGGGGAGATGTATAAACCTGCTTTCAATGATGGAAGTGAGATTGCGAGGACTAGTGAAGCAAGTGAGTTTGGGCTCCAGGGTGTACAGCCTGCATGCGCCTCTGCCCCTGACACCGCCGAAATGTCAAATCTGCCCTTTTTGCTCGGTTCAATTTTTTTTTTCATCGCATACAGTACGGTACAAGTCCCACTTGGCTGTCTGTCACTCACCTTCCTCAATCTTAGTCAATCAATCTTTTTCTGATCTAGCTCCCAGCTTCAAGAACATCCACTTTTTTTTCTATCTTTCAGCATCTGTCTATATAAAGCAAGTCTTTTTTCTTTCTCTCTCCATGGTGACGGGCAATATATTGTGTTGACTCTAATAAACATAATTTCATCATTTCCTTTTCATTGTTTAGGTGCTAAATGCTCAGTCCTTAAGGCATTTCACCTGTGCATCCTCGCAAAAAAGATAGCGCTGGAAGCTTGATGATGTAGTGACTATGCACAGGGCTGCTTGGTGAACTACTGAGGTTTGCACATATGTTGTATATACTGCATATATATATTCTGTTACAATGAAAATAATCAAACCTAATGTAGCTGATGAGCTAACTGCCAAAACCCTAGCTAGCCACAAACATGCTACCAGTAGCCAGTGATCAAGCACTGTTCCTGGGGGCGTGGACGCATTATCTCTCTGAGCTAGCTTTCTTGCTACCTGTCAGCTCAGTTGCAAACAGGATAATAAGTTCATGAGGTTTAATAAAGAGGTGTATCAGTACCATCGACTCCTGTCTGATAATCCTCTGCAAGTTTCTTTTGTGCAACAATTTATACTTGCCCAGAAGAGCTTAAACAAAAGCTCTATTTGCGATTAGTCAACAGCCCGAGTTGTCAAAGCTCATCAAAGTTGAACCCAATGCGAAAGACTGGCTTGGATTTACTGTTCCCTGCGAGTGGATCGATCCACTGAAATGAAGGGATTCTGCTGCAAAATGTCACTGCTTTAAAATGCTGGTATAACTGGGCCTTTACATCTTCCAGCTCCACATTTTGACAGGAAATTGGTTTTAATATGACAACATTAACATTGACGTTCCCACAAATCGTTGCTCACAATGTCACTGGTGCATTGCCTGCATATTATCCAGAAAACATCTTTAAAGCACTGATTAATATGTATAACTCCCCAACCTCTCTGAAAGAGAGAGCTGCTCTTTCCACCAGAACCAGCACAGTTGCAGTACCGTGACGAGAGCACAGTTATGAAATGCCACATTGAATTTGGGTATTATGTTGAGACACTGGAGTTGCCAGGCTCTGTGGGATTTATAACGTAATGAAAAAAAAAACCCTCCTCCCTGCCACGGCCTGTCTCATTTGGCCCCCACATCCGTTTCCCATAATGCTGGGCCACAGGGAGTCAAGTGCTCTGAATGGACCTCTCCCTCGGATCTAATGCGTGCCCCACGCTGTTGTCAGAATGACTTAGCTGTTACCTGGTGAGAGGTGCTAAACGTCATTTGGGCTCTTTCACAACAGCAGGTGACTCGGGTGGCTCAGCAGAGCTGGCTTCCCAGGGACACATCCGCGGCTGAAAGACACGGCTTTCAGAAGCCGATGCTTACTATTTTGGAAGCTGTACGGAAAGGCGAACCCGCTTCATCCGTGCACACATGTATCTGTTTTTCCGTCCTCATCCTTCTTCCTCTTCTTGCCAGACACGCTCTCATACGCACACGCTTCCCTCAGAAAAGCTCTTTGCCTGGGCCCACTTCAACCATGCAACATCCTGACTGATGGCTCCCTCAGCAGCACTCTAAATGACTGTGCCCATAACCATTAGAAAACACGGAACACGGGCACTAAGCTAGCGTTGAGAAACATACGCAGCCGATTAATCAGGGAGGGGGCCTTTCCCCTCTCTGACGCTAGCTGCTGTATTACATGGGCGCAGGGGACAACTCAACGCCGAGGAGGCCAATAAAACAGCACATTCTCTTGGGGAACCGATGCTGCCAGGCCATCCGCCGTCACCAGAGTCTGGTGATGTACTGGGCCATTAAAACCCAGCGATACCCGATACTGGATGCCTGCGGGGGGCCGCGGGTCTGTTCTCATCTCGGCTTTTGCAATCTGGCTAATTTCTATGGAGGAAATCTATGTTCAGAGTTCAATTCTAATGAAGTCAGGAACATTTGTGTGAATAAGCCGGAGAGATGTAACTCTATATCCGTTTGAGTGTTGTGGGACGGTGGTGTGAGCTAATTGCTGAAGGCGAAATGACATCGATTCAAATGACTTTAGAGAACTCGTTGCAGCCTTCAGTGCGACTCATCGCGCATTGTGATTACCTGTTTGACAAAAACAGAAGCTCAATTCAAGGTTGCAATTTTCATTTATTTTGCCCCTCTCAGTTTTACTACAAAAGGAACAAAGCAAAGGAAACTGCGGGGCTTGTTTTAAAGTGAACAGCATGGCCCACCGCCTAACAAGGAGCTTGGGGGAATAACATGTTAAGTGGAGTTGTGAGCTAGAGTCCTGCACTGTTGTGTTGATGTTTATTGGCCACAAACAGCCAGGCGCAGACTCTCTACCTTATCCTGCACATGAAAGCCTGGCCCGATTTCAAAGTTTCCAAAGAGAGCACAGTCTGCAAAACACCTGCGAGATAACACTCAGGGAGGATTAAACTGCCATTTGACTCTTTTTCTCCCTCTGCCTCCCTCTGCCTCTCTCCCTCTTTTCATGTGTTGAGTCTCAAGTAAAGACTGCGACCGTGGCATTCCTGCTGGCTCCAAAGGCAGACTCGCCGATATTATTCAGAAGTGAGCCCCTCGGATTTGTTTACTTAATCCAATATTTATGCTCTGTGTATGTTAGCGAATGCAAAGCAGTTTGTGCCTCCAACAAACAAGACACACAGTCCCCAGATAAATGTGAAAAAAATACAGGAATGGTTGAAGAAGAAGAAAAAAAAAAGCAAAATTGGAAATGGGAAAATAAGAGCATTAAGGGAAAGTCTGTGAGGAATGTTTGTGGCTCACAGTAAAGCAGATAGCCGGAGTCGAACCTGGGAGGAATTATCACAGCGGGCAAATTAAATGTGTTCAACATCTCCACTGTTCATTTTTACTACTGCTTGTTGACAAAGTAATACACAAGTCTGGCCGGAGCTTAGTCAAATTGCAGCATGAGTGTGCAGGATCACATTAAGCGAGCGCAAAATTATACGTCGGTCAGCATCACATGGCCAGATTTGTCTGTCTGGCACGCAAAAACAAGTGGAAATGCAACTTCAGATTCAACAAAGATTGATTGTTCTTCACAGCTCTGGACTGACAGCATAAACTAATCTAGCAGTCGATGTGAGGCTGATGCCACAACCCCTGGAGGAAACGCGGTCCATCTGAAATATTCTCCATCCCTTTGATCTCATCTGATTTTCTCAGAGGGAGCTGTGTGTCTGATAGCACCGGCTCTTGCCGTATCCACGCCTAGCCATGATGTTCTCCCAGAGGGGAGTATTGGGATGTCTCCTCTATCCACCCTCCATGTCCAGATAAATTAGTCGGAGGCCTCATCTGCCGCTGATCCCCCCCCCATACCCACGCCTGGAAGACGTTTATGGTCACGCTGCCTGGTAGGAAGGCAGGACCCCTGCTATGCTGTCAGTGATTCACCCCGCAGCCTGGCCAGCAATTGAACATTACAATTTGTTCCAACCTTTTAGTGGACTACTGCAGACTGCAGAAAAAATATCGCTGTGTATGTTGATAATATGCTCATGAGGCATTTCTCTTCAGGCGAAATTACATCACATTTAGTGGAGTCCGGTTTTAAGGTATTTGACTGTTTCTACAAAGCCCTGTAAGTGTGGGTCTTATCAGCAGCCAGATGTATGGCAATAACAGATAAAGCATCTTCCACACAGCACCGCACAAACAGAGATAAACATGTGCACATATTTAGATAAACACAAACGCGGATCTGTAGTATATGCTGGAGCACCTGGTCTTTTAAGAGTGACACTTACTACAGTTAATGTAGTTAATATAGCAGCACTGGGACCTGGTGCAAGCCTGCTGAATTTGGCTGAGAGAAAGGTCGTTTGAAGATAGATGCATTGGTGCAGAGCAGAGAATGCTGTGGATCTGACTAGAACTAATCTTAAAATGTTTTTGACCACTTGTAGCGCTATGAAGCAATGGTTGTAGAGGTGAGTCAGTGTTTTTGTTTGTGTTGTGCAAGAGAGTGGACACACATTCCTGCTACTGAGCCACATTTGGCAGCAATAAGATGCAAAGAAACGATGACCAAGTTAAATTGGATAATCCATAGACCTCACTATTAAGAATTCAATTTTGTATTGGTATTAAATCAAAGAAATAATCCCTATAAAATCTGTTGATATCGCAACATCTGGACAAATAAGACCTTTCAAATAAAACTATTTGCACAGCTGGATAGCATTAGAGGTATATGAGAAACCTTCCTTTTAATTTGGGTGAACCAGCCCTTTAAACATCCCTGATCATTACCTCATATCTAAAACAAAACAGAACAACTCAATCCCGTTAACAGCTTCCCCCCATTTACTTTCCCATGACCTCAGGCGTGATGATGATGTGCACAGTGAGGTAGAACCTCGTGTAGACTTAAGTTAAATGAGTTGTGAGGGCATTATTTATCATCAAAGGACTTTCTAATTACTCTTGATACTTTAACATGTTGAAGAGAACACCAAGAATATGAACTTTAGCTCTTATCGCCAATCTGTAGCTGAGGCAGAATTAAGGATTGGCCCTGCGCATAATCACTCGGCACAGGCAATTATAAAAATAATTAGAATATTAATTAGAATTTCTCATTAGTGCGCCCTGTTGTTTTAGGAAATTAGTTTAATGATAGGAAGGCCTGCGGTCTTCATCCTTCCCAGCGGGGGCACAGCCTGCCCGGAGAGCAGGAGTCACGGCCAGAGGGGAAGTGACAGCGCATACTGGGAATATTATCAAGAGGAAGGCGAAAGAGAAAGGCAGAGATTAGGTGGAGTCAACACAGGATCGGGCAAAAAAGAGAGGCTATGACTAGGGAGCGGCATGTTAATTGTAAGCTAGGGGGGTATTTACATAGTTAATGTCTAACCCACATTTGTAATCACGGCATAATGCCTACATCCTATTCCCAGGCTACTTGATGAGGAGACCGTCATCCTATCATCTGGCATCCATCTGAATCAGGGGCACAACAATGCTTTTGTGAACTTCCTGTCACTAAGATATGCTTTCAGAGTCCTGCTCTGAAGCATATCTGATTTGGTTTCTGCATACTTTCTGTCATTCTTTCATTTAGCTCCGTTCATTTCTTATCTACCATATTTCCTTGTAGTCTGGGACCATTCTGTATCCCACAAGACATGGTGTTGGAAATTCAGCTAGAATGGGATCTTTCAATTAGCCCCGGCCTGTGTTTGTCTATAGAATATTAATGCTTCCGTCTCTTCCCACCACCAGTGGCCGCATGTTGCATTTCGCCCCACAGCAGACCGGCGTGGAGGCAAAGTGTAGAAGCGGGAGAGCTATTCATTTGACAGGAAGGTTAGTGAATAATCAGCACAGGCTCGCCATGACACTGGCTCGCACTGGGCCAGGTGCTCCGGTTCACAAAGTTATTTATTAACCGAGATCAGCATTCAAATTTATTCTGCTGCCACAGCTGCCATTCCCACGGTCGCCTCACAGTCGCTGCATAGACACTCTGCGTGTTTATCATCTGTCTGTCCCTCAGTCTTTATCTCTCGCCGTCGCGCTTGTTCTCATTTGTTATTTTTTTTCTCCACACCCTCCCCCCCATCCCCCCGCCCCCCCAGTTTTCATTTGCGCAGATTGAAAATCCCAAATAAACAAAAGTAGAGAAGTCTTGAATTCAAACAACAGTTCTGACACCGGATGAGTTCATGAGATGCCATACATATTAAAATGCTGTGTTGACAGCCACAGTCATGGGATGCGAAGTCCTAGTTTTGCAGCGGGTCTTCACACTGATGAATAATTTGCCTCTGAACTTTCGATTCTGCTGTTAATTTATAGATAAAATTCCTGTCACACGTCTCATGATGTGCATGTAAGCTGTCAGTGCGTGCAGCAAGGCCAACCTCTGTGCGCAACAGCCCGGCAGCCATATGTGTGATCTATTCACACTTGCCGTATTGAGCCTCTGGAACAGCTTTTTGTAACCTACATACAATAACATACGGCACAGTAACATGTCAGGCATCAAAGCAATCCCACTGACTATCCAAGGAAACCCATTTCGCTTCAAATCAGCTTGCACACAAACATTTTGAAAACCCTTCCATTTGACTCCTTTTGAAAAATAGATCATCATGTTTGACAAATAAACCCACATGGGTAAACAGGTGCACCTATCCCCTCTGTGTGAAGGCATTGACTGTGATGATTGCCAATTTGCATGAGTGACTTGAGGTGTCTAAATAGTGCGGAAATAGAGCGCTGCCTGTTATAGCGTGCTATTGATACCACTGCCTTGTGTGCCTCCTCCGAGCGCAAAGAAACGCCTTTCATCTTTTGTCAGGGCGCACAATGCTGCTTGTATTGTGCTGTTTTTTGCAGCAGGAAAGCTGAAATGATGAGATGTTCCAATGTGCCATTGTATGTTTTTCCACCCAGTTTCCATATGTAGCTGACAAATGACTACACAGACCTCCATAGCTACAGAGACCGCTCCCTTGGCACGGCAATTTCTCTCTTTACATATTCGAGGAAACACAAACCGGCGCAAGAAAGAATGATAGCGTTCATGCCTCGGGGCGGTGCGCTTCGCAGTGTCACAGTGCACATCCTGAACTGTTCAGCAGCTTCAACCGGGGAAACAAAGGGCCGCCGCCAAAGGAAGGAGGGTCCAACTGCTTTTCATCACCTCTCCATGCGAATGACAGTTGAGACCTTGCCCGTGGAAAATGCCATGCAGACAGAGACAGAGAGGGAGAAGAGCATGTGCAACACAACCACTACCCACCTGTCTCCACGTAGATGTTATTTCACTGTTGAATTTACACATTTAAAGGAAACTATTGGTTTATTACAACATATTTTTCCAATTTTGCCATTTCCACCAGTTACGCTGATATTGCACACACCAAAGTCACTGCTGAGGTTGGGGAACACTTGAGTTGGAGGTAAAACTGAAAGTGAAACAGGAAAGCTGCGCTCAAATAACTACGGCAAACAGTAGAAGGTGAAAGTTGCACCAGTTTACATCAAATACTTTGGGTAATACTTTCACTGTTTGCCCTTGTATTCTTTCCCCAATACCTCTGGCTAACCTGGAGAATAGTTAAAACCCTGTATGATAATCTGACTTCTCATGTGTCTTGCCCTTTCAAAAATAGCACGATATAAGAGCCTGCCATGAAGGCACAGCAAACTGAACAACATACCAACTGAAAGCAACCTTGGAACTCCATTGTTTGAATAAGGCACCACTTGACTGAAGTCATCATATCGCCGCACTATGACCCTGTACATAACGGGGGTGTGAAGTGGAGGCTCGAAGCACCCCCCCCCCCTCCCTCCACTCCTCACCCTGTCGCTCATAAACCACTTCCTCCAGTTTGTAACTGGAAGTAGCTGTCTGCAGTGTTGACCTTGCCATGCTCCATTGATTTGGGCACTCAAAGCTCAGGTTGTCTGCATTTATTAAGATGGGAAGCGGATTTGGGGGTTGGTTTGAGTTGACGGGCTTGACACCAGACACCAGGTACCTTCCCCCCGATGCTCTCAGGTCTTCTGACACAAGTCTAATAGGCTGTGACAGGCTCTCTGAATGGAAAATGTTAATGGCCAAGTATGTTAGCGAGATGTCGCAAGCGCTCGCTGATAAAATCAAAACGTTCGGGGGGTGGGTGGGAGATGGTGACTGGATATCTGTGGTCCAGGGTTGCTCAGGATGTAAGAGATGGAGGTGAACAAATGGAAAGACACAAAACAAGGAGAAATTGTGTGTATTTGCAGCAGGCATAAGAACATGCAATCATGGCCCTTCAACTGATGCATTTAGTCCATTTTAGATGGCTTTTAATGCATAGCAGTAATCAGTAAGTTTTCCATTCAGGAAAAACAAGCAAGCTTTGAAAGCCAAAGACTGCCAATTTTGCAAGTTACACAGCTTAATTAATGATGAAGTAGCTGATCAATTTGGCCAAACATAGAGGAGTTTATTTATTTCTGACTTCCCTAAATGACAACCCTCGCATGTCTACAATATTCAACCTTGACACCAGAATGTTAAAAGCTCTAATTTGACAAAAAAAACCCAAAAAACCAAAAAATGAATCAAGAAACATTGTTGCAAATGTAAAAGCCAAAACGTCTATTTGAAAGAAGAGAAATGTGAGTGGCAATGAGACCAAATGCCAACTAGCATTTTCTCTAATTGCATGAAAAGATAACAGAATAAGCTTATTTACTTTCTGATTTATCCTTGCCCACCTCTCCATGCTTCTTTTAGTCCTGTGCATAATTTCAAGAATTTCCTGATGACAAAATTACCTCTACGCAAGAAGAAAGGTAGGAAATGATTGGAGTGTCTCATTCATTTGTAGCATAATTTCAGTAAAATGGTATTTCGTTCAAATGTGACTCTGAATTGCACCTCTAATCACAAACTACGCCGCAGACACTGCTCTCTCCAGCCTGCAAGTGACCTTAAAAGGGCTACCTCCAATCACTGCAACAAAACGCACAGAATGAAACATCACTCAGTACCATTCATGGTTAATTTCAATCCATTTTCCAAACGACAGTTTCCTACTGAGTAAGTAAGCAGCAAGAGTTATTCTACAGTAAGTAGTCCACTCTGTTTCAGGATAAGATTGTTTGAATCAAGTAGCGGCCTGTGGGGTTATAGAGGGGGAAAAGAAAAAATGGAAAATCTTGTGCAGGTAGTTTTTGTCTGTTGAGGTTTGCTGAAACCACGACGCAGTCTTTCCATAATTTTAACCAGGTAGCCTTTTCAGCCCAGTCATGATCCGTTTTTGTACTAACTAAACCATAGAGGTGGCGTCATGTTTGTAACAATCAATACTGTCTTTAACAGTTTGGAAGCACTGACTACTGATGTTGTCCAGCTATAAGGGACATCAGGTGATGTTTTACAATACAATCACTGACAACGTATTTTGCTGTTTAATTCTGAAGACTTTTTTGGTGTTTTTTTTTAAACATGTGAGTCATTCTGGAAGGCACTGAAGTTCTGCCAAGTTTATTTTTGGATATGAAGACTTTTTTGCTTTCATGCTCACTGCTGCTGCTCAGCCTTTGTACCACAACCATAGACCGGGTATGCTTCACGTGGACTTCTTTTCATTTGCAGACTCAGAATTAATTTTATTGGCGAAGAATGCTGATTTGCACAAGGGTTTTGACTGCAGCTCTCAGTAGCTCTCAGTATACTTGAAACACTGCTCAGAGACAGACCCATACTACAGCTAGATGAAGATGTAAAGATAAACAAATAAAAGCAAAGTTAAACATGTAGCTATTATATACAAACAAGAGCTGGACGACAAACAACACACAGATTTTCTTCAGTGTGTATGTATATATATATATATATATATATATATATATATATATATATATATATATATATTGCTAAAAAAATTAAAACTAAGATTAAAGTTTAAATTAGGACAATTATGTTACAACCCAGCTCACTGAACCTGTTCCACCATGCTCCCCAGGCACAACATGTAAATTAAGGATGGTGAAGGATGTTTCACTTAACATTGCCTTAGAAAACTCTCTTCCTTGATGGCACCCTGGGATGCTTCAATTCCTGCCTAATTCCATTAGTTGTAATACAGCACATAAGCTTTCCTAAAACTCTAAAAGCCTGATGGGTTTGTTCAGGAAGGCTGCCCGTGTTGGGTACAACTGTGTGACTGCTAAGCGTGGAATGCGCCGGTGGAGAAAGGTGAATGCTGTATTGCTCATGAGAAAGCAAAGTCATCACCTGTTATGATCTCTGTCTTTCTTTCTTTTGGTTCCTTTACTTTTTTGCCTTTTCTTTTTTTGCGTCTGAATCCGGCTCCAAGAGATTACCGCCTGCTAAGCCCACACAGGAAATCTTAAGCAGGATTCTTTCACATTTTCTATGCTGCTGTCTGATTATGAGTCAGGCAAAGGCACCTGTTGATTCACACGCTGTATGACTTGGCCTTTTGCTTCAACTGCAAACTCCTTCACATCACATGGGGCCTGTGCAGAGACACTAATGCCAAATCTGAAAACCAGATTTGACTGAAATGAACCTATTCTAACTTATCATAGCTGTGTAAAACATAATCAAAACAATATGTGATCATTTCATAATTTTTCATCTTTTTTGACACATACTCACATATAGACAATATATTTAATGTGATTTTTGTAAATATCTGCTGATTCTGAATAGACTGAGGAAGAACGCTCCACAAACACCTGTTTGGATCATTCCACAGGTAAACAGGTTGATTGGTAACAGGTGATAGTATCATGATTGGGTATGAAAGGAGCATCCTGGAAAGGTTCAGTCGTTCACAAGTAGGGATGGAGCGAGTTCCAACACTCTGTGAACACATGACATAAAGGATGCTACTACATGGGCTTAGCAACACTTTGTAAAACTGTTGTCGGTAAAAACATTGTACTTGCACTCGGCTTTTATTTATGTTTTACAGCTTCACAACTTTTTTGGAATCAGGGTTGCATTTTGAACTCAAGCTCTGATGCTTCTGTAATGAATCACAACATTTTGAGAGTTTGAAACTGTTTCTGGGATAATGATTGAGCAAGTAAAGCACCGATGTCGCTGCTGCACGTGGTAAGCTGCTGGAGTGAAATTATGGAGCAAAAATATTTTTCAATCTTTTTTTGGCAAAAAAAAAAAATGTTTTTGAGAACAGACTGCAGCGAATTATAAGATTTTCCTGGTTCAACGCACTCATGCTCTTTCAGGCATTGAGTGTCCTTTTATCCCTCTACCTCCTAATAGCTAAGCCCTATTGATTTTCCCTCCAAACATCTGTCCTATTAGTATGTTCTCATCAAATCACTGATGAGGCCCATTTCCAAGATGAGACGGAGCAAACCATGCAGCCGTAACAACAGAACCCCACTAATGTAACCCTGAAATGTACTGTACATACAAATAGATGGAAAAGGATGGAGGAAGTAAACAGGGACCACAGACTAAAATGGAAATAACCATGAAATAAAGGAGTTCAAATCATAAGCAATGTTACTTCTGGATTCAGAGTGGTCTCCACATATATGCAATCAGTCTTAATCTGGCTGGGGCCTGTACCGAAGCAGGACGGGCCCCATATTACCAAGGCAACTAATTTCTATTAGCTTCAAACAGCTGAGAGAGGAGAGCTGGGGGTGAAATGGAGCGGGGGGTAAGCCCAAGCTTGGACAGCCTCTGTAATTGGGCCAGGCGTACATTTCTCAAAGGTAAAGAGTGAGTGTTGTTCTTTCAGTTACCTCCTGTGTTTTCATTATTAACAATGCAGTCCAATCCAATAAGAATGATAAGGCAGTGCTCCTTTTTGTATAAATATTCTCCAAAGTTTGATAGCACACATGACCGTGAACAATCCGATGCAGGCCTTTACTCATCATTCAGAAGCTGAAATGTGAAATTTATGGAATAATAACAGAATATGCACCAGCCTGAATGCTTGAGAGCTTTGGGCAATTTTGCTTTAATGGCTATTTTTCTTAAAAGGCACACGTGGACGGCACAATGGGCTGGATAACCGAGTCAGGAATAAATTACAAAAGCTCCTGCACCTCTAACAATTGCTCTCTTCAACCTTTATGAGCATATTCCTCATATCCTTTATGTTCTTTCATGTCGTTCTCCTCTTAGCAATGGGTTTGTGGTCCCACAACTCTCCTCACTTTAATAGTTTTAATATTTAATATTTCCCCTCTCCTCCTGTGGGTAAGTGTTCATGCTGAAAAGACCATAATGCCACCAACCTCAGGAGACAGTCATCCTCGTCTCCCACCAGTTCCTGGGAGTCACACACTGTGTCAGAACACAGTAACCAAAGTTCCACCTCTCGCCCCGTCTCGTCCTGCTCAGTTACTGCAGGTTGAGAATGTCACAGGGAGCGCAGAAAGCGTGGTCTATATCTGGGTTTATTGGTGAAAGAGAAGCTAAGGAAGTGCTTGATTCCATTTAAAAGGCTAAGGTAACAATGCTGGTAATGGAAAGAAGAATGTAGTGGGGGAGGGGCCGTGAGATACAGGCATGAATCATACAGAAAACATGTGTGTGTGTGTGTGTTTGTGTGTGTGTGTGTTGGAACCTCGGAAACAGCTGTGCAGTGGCTCATAAATGCACCATGGAGACAGGTGCTCCCTAACATGGAAATATAGCCGCCATGCCAAAACGAGAGGCCCCGTTTCAAGCAGCGCTGTGGGACAGGGCGGAGGCGATTCACGGTTCGTCTCCGCTGACCCTTCTGTCCTTCAAGAAGATTAGCCCAGGCGCATCAACTCGGAGCCAAAATTGAGGAAGGCCCGGCCGCGGCTGTCTGGGTTCATCCTTTTTCTGACGTTCGGAAGGGGCGACATGTAATCAGTGCTAAAAACACGGTGGGGGAAGCAATACTCGGAGTGCTGATGCGTAAAACCGGCCTGCACGCTGAAGGCTTCAGCTCAACAGCTATTCAATCAAATTGATGCAATTGCCCTTTTTACAAAACACACTGACTTGATGACAGGCCCCCGGCCCCATGTCCCCCCACGCTTAAAATGAAGCCTGATTTCAATATGAAAGTGAGCTTTGCACATAATCAAGCTGAGAGGGGAGCCAGAATTGGACACACCCGAATGGTTGGGATCCAGTGCTTTTTTTCATGCTGATGTCCCAGCACTTTTTTTTTTTTTTTTTGCCTTAGTTGCATGTTTTCCATATATTACACATGACCAGGCATAAGAGATAATAAGGTTGCAGCCCAGTGTTAGCGGGACAGATACATCCATGCTCCTGTGCTGCTGTGACTAATGGGAATCCAGCACCCTATGAGGACAACAGGTTTTAAAAAAATCTGAGAAGATTAACACAACTTTATGTGAAATGTAATACTAGGACCATGTCTGCGCTGACTGTGCTCTCTGAAGCTGACTGGGGTTTTCAGACACTTCACTTCAAATGTGCAACAAGGAAAAGGGAGAAAGTAAACCTTGCACAAATCAAAGAGCTCTCCGTGAACCCTCCCTCCTTCTCCGTGAATAGACACAAGCCTCTCAGATTTATTTGGGGCGGCTGACAGAAGACGGAGGTCACGCAGAGGTGGAGTCGGAGAAGGCTTTAGAACTCCCCTGGCATCACCCTGCTGGGTGAGGAGGTTAGCAGGTTGGTACATGACATACATGTCCTGCCAACTGATGCTATTTCTGCCTGGGCACCTGCTTGGAGGCTGGTGGCAGTAGCGAACAAGTGCAGACTCTGTCCTCCAACACCTCGGAGCACCTGCACTCTTCATGACTGACAGTCGCTGGCATGCTACAGTGACTTTTGAATACAGCGTGTTGACGCACCCTCTGCTTGTCCTGCATTGAGACGGATCTAGTTGAGGTCAAACCTTGTATGATAATTTTGGATTTCCACTTGGTTCAGCTGGACAATCATTTAAGTGACAAAAACACGATTTTTGCTGCCTTTTAGGACAAAATTATCTCAATAGAGTATGAAGGCAATGTCTGATTATTAATCAATACCAACAACTGAATAAATACTTTTCCAGCTGCAAAGATTTCTGGCCTTCAAACCCTACATTTTGGCCCCTGCTATGTTTGGAACAAAAATGCCATTCTGGGGCCATAAAACAAATTCAGTGTTCTTATTTTAGTGTTTCACAGCATTTGGGCTGCGTCCTGCACCAATCAGTTGGTGAATTCATTCCTGCACCAAAGACAGTCGCTTTACTTTTATCCTAACTGTTCTCCTAACTTGTCCTATTAGACAAATATAAAAGCCAAGAATTATCAAAGTTTGTGCACCTTCAATGCTGTAAAAATGATGAATAATTGGCAACAAGTTCCACTTTGTTGTGACAAATTGGGTGCAGGATGAAATATTGTCCATCTAATTTTATGGCTTTTGAACTAATGGTTACTTTTTAAAATGGAACTGATTTAGCTGCAAATTGGCTGAGAATTTTTTTTTTTTTTTTAATTAAACAGTGTGAAAAATGGGAACTAATTCTGTATTAGACGGCTCAGTGGCTTGAAAGTTACAAAAATATTCACCTGAAAGATGGTGTAATAGCATGATTATACAGACTATTCCACTACAGCACTGTATATGTGAGCATGCATATGATGTATGCATACACGTAAGTCTTAACAGCACAGGAAGTTCTCCGCCGCCAAGCTCTAGCACCGGTGCCATAAGGATGTCCTAATGGCGTCTGACTGACGTCTTCACCATGTCACATAAACCTTCATTAGTCGTCCCTCGGCCTACATGCTGACGGCTACGCGTGGCAGGTCAAAGCCATTACTACACAGCACTGCCAAAGACAATAGCATGTGTAGAGGAAGGTTTGGCTAAAACCACTCCTCTATTGGATTAGGAGGCCAACAAGAGGGAAAGGCAATACCCCATAATGATGTGTCGCGGCTGCCTGAAAAGGCATGGTCTGTGATGAATCGGAAGGTTTGGCCTCATAAATTATAATTATTTTGTGCCAGCACGGTTTGAGCGAGCCACTTAGCATCGCAGCATCTATCAGTCCACCCATATGGCACAGAGATTAACGCTGGACATTTTTTCTCCTCAGAAAAATGTCATTAGGGAGAGGGAGGAAAACAGAGTGATGCGGTTAAAGGAGCAGGGAGGCTGCAGCGCTTGTATAAATCATACAGACTTTAAAATTGTCTCTGCAATGCAAACGCGTTCTTCATAACTACCTCATGAAGGTGGTGTTTTTACACGGTGGCGCTTCCCTGCAACTTATTCACACTATCCTGAGACATCCCAGCCAGTGATTGGGGAGTCCCTTAAAAAACAGACACACTTTCCCTCTCCAAACACTGAGTTTCACCTACTTAGAGAACCTATATTCACTGAGACAAGCAGTACCTGAATGCAGCACGGCCAGCCAAGATCTCTGAAAGCATACCTCAGCGGCTGGAAGAGAAGCCAACGCTGGTTTTGATTAGACATGCTATTTTCATGTATCTACTCTGCTAACAACAGCTTCTAGTTTGGTCCCACAGCACATCAAGGAGTGCTGGGATTTCTTTAGTGTAACTAAAAGCACCTACACTGGATTAAAGACAGGAGACTGAAAGCATTCTGGATATATCATCTGACCAATATTCCATGTCATTTTCAGAACTTTCTGTATGTGTGGCACACTGAATTATTTTCATATGTGGTACGATAAAAATTCCAATCCATTCTGAAAATGCCGGGCTGCTCTCCTCATATGGAGTCAAAAATGAAAAGGCACAATGCTTACGAAATCCTACTTGAGCAGAGTGACACATGCTCAGACAGGCTTCTGGAGCCAGTACTTGTTCTGAGTTTCCTAATTCCAATTAGCGCGCAATTCCAAGTCCTAATTCGATCCCGGCTAAACTTGTTTGCCAAGTCATGTGGCAAATTGTGTCTTATCTAAAAATAAACATCCCAGACATCGATGAAAAGAGCAAGTGAAAACCTCAAACGTCTGCGGCAGGACGACTGAACAGGTCATAGAGACGGAGGGAGAGAGGGGAAAAGAAAAAGGAGAGAGAGGCAAACAGAGAATCTGACTAACGAATAAAAGGAAGGAACCTCCGAGGTTGATGGGTTATGATCTATACCAAGGGAAAAGCTGCTTCCTGCCTCAGTCTGGCACCTGTCCAGAGGCTCATCCACAGCTTCCCCGATGTTTTTATGTGACCGCAGGGCACAAGTCGCTCTGATAGCAGGTCCTAACATCTCCTCACTGATTTTCCTGCCCCACCAGGCCCCCTGCGCTGAGACAGGACCTGTTGATTGACGCGCTGAAGGAGCTTTGGCCTCGAGACAATGTGGCTGTAAAGTTTTGGTTCCAGTCAGTCATCTAAAACCTTGCAATTTTGGGATCAGCTTTTATGGTTTGCAGAAGGTTTATAGTTTCAAAGAAAGAAAAGTAAAGAAAAAAAATAATAAATAAAATTCAAGTACCGGCTCATGGCTGGCTGCACAAACAAGAGGGTTGTTTCTATATTTTCATTAACACCACACAAGACTCATTTACCTGAGTCACTTCATTACTGTACAGTGCAAATGTCTACCTGCAGTCTATGAAATATTAATGTCAGTGCTCAGCAGCACTTTGTCTATAGAAGCCCCCTGCCAGCACAGGCTAAATAATGACAACACAAGGAAGCTCTTTTGGCCTACAAGGGCCCGGAGTAGCAGCAGTAATGACCTTCTATTTCTTGGCGCACAAGTGGACTAGTCCTCATTCAACAGCATGGATAAAACACATGATCAACATCATATTTCTCACTGTTTAAAACTAAAAACAATGTGTAAATAAGTCAGCTTTAGAGTTGGCACATTTGTTCACTTTGAACAGAGCTAGTCCAGCTGATTTGCTGCCAGTCTTGATGCTGATAAAGACGCGGGACAGATGATCAATAAATGATCAGCCTGATTATTTTTTTTATTGTTCGGAAATCCTGTGAAAAGACCAAAACCAAGTCTATACGACTCTATAGCTTAATTTTTATAGAGCCAAGGGAGAAAATAATTCCCTGAAAAGGCTATGAACAGCCTGTTTAGCAAATATAAGTCAAACAGGAATAAATAATGCATTTTTGGGGACTATTTTCTGCAGCGGATTTGGTAATCTGGTGACACTTTCCAGCAGCAGCACAGTGTATGTGGAGTTATTTCAAGAGTTCATGGTAAAGGCACATTTCAGACTTGGAGAAAATGGAAATACTGTAAGTGTTTTAGCCAAAACATTTATTTAAACCAAAAACTAATCATGACCAGAAATAGGAGCTACAAATGTTTTAGTTCTAGTGGAGGTGGTATTGCCTTTAAGTGCTTAACCAACCAACATTACCAAAAAAGCAAACTCTTCTGTGGTCTGAAAACAATCTGAGTCCCACTGCTACAGTATCCTTCATATCTTTTGTTGCTCTTTGTGTGGGAATTCTGTGGAAGTCCAATTACCAACCTGGAATTTGCTTGTTTCCTCTCAGACATCTCGGGCCACACAGGGCTTTATGAGTTGGAGGTGCCTCTCCCCAAAAGACCAGCGCTCTATTTACCAGCAGGACACTGAAAGGAGAGGTTTTTGGTTAGCAGAAAAGCGGTTGAATTGTAGCCACTCATTTGAAATGCTCTGTTAATGAAATCCCTAGTAAAAAAAACCTAATGGGATTTTTCTCATGTGAGACTGAGCGGGCTACCATAAACAACTGGCCCCTCTCCGTCCATGTATAATTCTGTCATGTGCCTGCTGGTGGTAGGTGGAAGATAAACATGTTTTGCCCTGAAAATCATGCAACATATAGTGAGTTTTCTCTCTCCATCAGTGCACAGTCTGTGAGTCCTTGATGTAGAGAGGAATAACAATCAAACTGCTGTATCAGATTCCACTGGGATATAAAATTAACATTACAAACAGTACATGCACAACACCTCCCTCCCTATGCAGCCTCTCTGTGGAGTTGGAAGAAAAATAAGAAGAGGCAAAGAAAAGATTTTTTATTTTTTTTCACCTTTGGGCTATATGCTAATTTGAATGATCTAACTAGTATCTGATTTGGAAGTGCATGCTGAAAGTAGAGTGAATAAAGGGGAGCGCTGGATCACAGACAATGTGAGAATGACTCAGGGTGAGAGAGAGACCTGATACGGACTCTAATTATCATAAGCCTTATGCCTGCAGCCTGTGGACTGGCTGCAAGGTAAATAAAGATGATGACAAACAACACAACATATACTACCAGCGCCGCCCCCTCACTCCTCTCCTTTCTCATCAGAACAACACAGGCTGCCAACTGAATTAGCATCAGCTGGCTGATACATTTGTAATCTATTCTGAGCATGGCAAACAATACAAATTGGATTTCTAATTTATCCTGACTCATTTATGCAAAGCAAGAGTAATGGAGTGTCGCCATAGTAACAGCTTTGATACATGGCAACTTTCATCGCCGAACTCAGAAATACCTTCACCCTCAGGCCTCGACAGGCCCGGAGACTATCACAATCTGTGACTTATTTGAATTTGAAAAAACTCTCTGCCCCTCTTATCTCAACAGGCCTGAGCACACACACACACAAACACACGCACACACACACACAAACAGTATCACACCCACAAACTCACACACGCTCAGGTGTTTTTGTCATGGCCACAAATACTCTCGCCAACTCTCACAAACGCGCGAAGGCCGTCTCCAGAGAGACAACAGGTGATTCTGAAAAAGCTGACTTTTTTGCATGCGCCAAAGGCATCAGCCATTGATTAGGCAGATTAATTACAGGATAGCCACTAGACACCACCATTCTGCAGCCAGGAAATGAAAACAAAAATCTGCTCCTGAAGCAAATTCACAAAAAAAAGAAAAGAAAAAAGGAAAAACAAGGACGGAAAATCGATGGCGAGGCCTCACAATGCAAGCAAAACCTGAGCCCTCATTCTTTTGATTATCTAACTCCCAAGAACAACAAACTCAATTAATGATATCGTTTTCTGGCTCCATTGAGCCATTTTCTCCATCCGAGATAACCTAGAGACACCAAACATGCTGATAAATGGGCCGTAAACTCCTATCCACTAAAATAACAACACTGTCTAATGTGTCCACTAGGATGCTTATCACAATGTAATCATTATTGTGTTTGCACTGGGATTACTATGTGGGTCAATGCTTTATATAGAGTATTATGTTCATTATTTAGCTTTGACTTGACATTGAAAGTATTTCAAGCGTTTTCCCCGTAGCATTGCTGCAACAGAATGAGTTCAACAATGTGTGCCGTGCAGGTTCAGACTAAACTTGACCAATTAAACCTCATCCACTCAAATGTCAGTGGAGTGCAGCGTGAATCAAACATCCTAAGATACAGTATATATATTTTTAAAGCAGTGCTGATAATATGGCGACAGAGGTAATCTAATTTCACTTGCTAATGCTCATCATGTATTCCGTACGATAAGACCAGCCTCTATGCATTAACAGAAACCTGTTATCTCTGATTGGTATGGCTTCAATTTGAAGAAGGCAGCGTGGAATATGCGCTTTTCAAGGCACCAGATGGACTGTGATTAGACACTCTTTCATCATGTCAGGGGACAACGTCGTAAAAGAAATTATTTCATGATTAGCATAAACAAACAGTAATAATTGGAAGAGCAAAAGAGAGCAAACAATAAAAACGGGACTTTTATGTTAGCTGAAAACTTGCTGACTGAGGCAGGAGGGTGGCATGATGGGCAGACAGACCACTGTTGAACTACCTGGTTTCTCCACGCACTCTTGAGCAAGACACTGAATCACTACCAGCTAGAAGGTCAGCTTTGTGATGCCCACGTTAGTTACCGTTGCTAGGCATGTCGAGCTTTCCATTCTTGTAAAGCACGTATGCAGTTGACATGGATAATGGTGAATGGTGGCTGATTTAACACTCAAAACTCACAATCATGTGGGGTACTTGACTTCACACACAGGTAAACAAAAGCAGGTTTCTTATATGTGTGCAGGGACTGTGGATTTTGTCAGCTAAAATTACCACTGTCGCTCCATAATGGCAACATCACACATCTCTAAATTGGTATTTACCTCCTTACTGACCCGACTTTGTGATGTTTCCAGCTGATTAACACCCGCAACAGTGTGGCAGGTATCACTTTTACCTTGCGAGTCTGTGTGTGTGCGTGTGTTATTGCCACAAAATGTGGTGTCAAAATTTTGCCAGGTGTAAATGTCCATCAGTCTATCTGTGAACAGATTCTCTCAAAGCTAGAGCATCACAATCTGTGCACTCACACACCTTTACAGGTGTGCGTTTGAGATATATTAGCGATATATTATATACATTTATTTATAAAAAGCAAAATTGAAACATTACTAGATTTTTATTAAACCCTCTCATTAATGAGCTACTACAGACACAATTACAACAAACCAAACAAACACCAAACAAAATCATCTCCGTTCAGAAGCAGATCTTCCAAATTCAAATTTGCTACAACAGCCATAAAGCAAGCAAACACACGTGCATTTTTTTATTTAACAAATGTTTTAATTGGAAGTTGTTTTTCTTTTATTTTAATCCTGAAAGTCATTTGTGTAGCTAGACTTGCGATCTGCCTGTGAATGTAATGTGCTGCCAACAACGAGAGATCACCTGTCATGGCATCACCAGACTATTGCCTTCGCTTTCATCTCTCAAACACCTACATGGTGTGTGTGTGTGTGTGTGTGTGTGTGTGTGTGTTTGATGACGGTTTGTATTTACCGATGTGTATCAAGCACCTACTGCTTCGAGCTTCTTGTGGCAAAGGTCACGGCTGAGGCTCAGAGGAGTGCTTATTCATGGCATTTATCCTTTTTACTGTCAGTTAGGATCACACAGGCGCAACGCCATGATAGGTTATCCATACCATTAACAGAAGACGCGGAGACGGCAGGCAACAAAGACGGGGCTGTCTGAACGGTGAGATGGTGATGTGTTTTTTGGGGGAAGAGAAGAGGAGAGGGAGGGATGGGGATCAGGAAATGACAGCAAGAGAATTGAAGCTCAGCTTTGGGATTTGTCTTACATTCCCCTGATCTTGTCCCAGAGCCCTCCCTGTTACCATTCTCCGAGGGGAGAATTTATTTTCTATTTATTTCATTTCTATTTGGGTCTCTGGCTGGATATTTATATATTCATTTGTGCCGCCATTGAGGGGAGCCGTGAAGTGCATCACATTAACTGTATTGACATAAACAGCTCACCGGGCGCATTGCCTCTGCCTTTGATGAGGGTTTAAGTAGGAAGCCATTGAGAGACTTATGGAGGAACGTTCCCACGGGATCAATAGATTACAGACCTAACTAATCTCAGTGAGCTAGATAGCAGAGCTGGTAAGGAAAAACGACTGTCATATCAGTAACGCATGGTGCACCATCACTCCTCTCCACCCTCAAGCTAATTATTCTTCACTCTAATATGGGTCATGAACATGTAAGCACAAGCAGTGGTGTCTATTGTTTTGTGTGTGTTGGATTCACTGTACTGCTCTGATGAGCTCATGGAATAAAAGCATATAAACTCACTGCTTTTTTTTCCCTCCATGTCTTTATTTGACATCTCATTGTATCTCCAATGAATTATCTTTTAAACTGTGCTGGTGTTGACATGGTTAGGCCATGGTGTTCATTTCACACTGAGCTTCTGCCTGTCTAGATGAATGAAACCTCGCAAAAAGTGAAAGTGACTGTAGATCAGTGTTGCCATCCTGCAACAGTTATAAATGTCAGTCCTGCATCATATCTGATTGTTTCTTGGCATTCTGGCTATATTTAGCCAAACCGCTTGAATCTGGTATCTTGCATGTTCATCATTTTTCAAAACCGTAGCACAGCAAAAGAAAAGTAGAGGGATCGGGAGGAAAATAACCTTTTTTCCTAGAAATGGTGTATATGTGCTACTAATTTGAGACAGGAAATTCAGAAAGGACTGTATTTCTGAGTTTTTTTTATCAATGCAATTCTGAAATGTTGTTAATTAAAAGTCACAAAATGTTACTTTCTGTACTGTTCATCAAAATGTTCACTGACAACCTATTTCGTTTGTTTTCTTACGAAGTTCACTCTTGTAATATGACATCCACAGCTAAAGCATGATTGAACCTTGTCATGGTTCCGTTTCAGGGTTAGGAAAAGGCTGTGGTCTCGTTTTAATGTTGAAACAGTGACTCAAAATGCAGCAATCTTTTCCTAACCTCAACCAAAGTACTTTTGTGGCCCCGAACCACAAGTGGGACTCAGGATGCAATACCCGACCTCCGGTGTCAAAGTCCTACGTTTTGTCCTCCCATCATCCATCGTGAACACCTCACTGTGACCTTCGTGCGGTACACAAGTGTAGCTCTTCATTCTCTGGAAAAAAAAAATGTTTCCACTGAACACAATTTTGGTCGCAATTAAATTTCCCTCTAAATGTAACTGGCAGATAGAACAGATAAGTAGCATATAAATGTCACCTCTAGTCGATGAGGTTGGGATGAAATGTGTTTTCACTACTCCTCCAATATTCAGTCTTGAGAATGAAATCATTTCCTGTCCAAGCATGTCCTCTGTCCCACCAAAACTCTGTCCTACCTGTTCCCTCAGTCTGAGGTGGCCAGAGGGTGACAGATCCAAGGTGAGGCACCCAGGACAGAGCCCCAATTAGATCCCTCTGTGGGGAGCGAACCCCTGCACCATTCATCACGCATTTCAATTAAAGCCATCTAAGAAATGATTAAATAATCAGCTGCAGGCTAATGGAGCCATATATCCTTGTTATGGGAGGACATTGGTCATCGGCTTGGGAATGTCTGGCCAGTGCCAGATGTCATACAGCAATGCCAAACGAGGAAGACAGATGACACAAAGCGCGAGGAGGGAGGAGAGTAATGAGAAACAAAGAAAAAGAAATGCTCATTAGGAAGAGCCGTATAAATGTGAATTCATCCGAGGGAACATTTTTTACATTTATGATTTTGGTCACACTGTGGAGCGCTCCATGTCCATTTTAATGGCCCCCACACGCGCAGCAGCCGCTGACGCTGCAGACAGAGGCAAAAGGATGGGGTCAACGGTCCCCACACATGCATCAGCGGACAGCAAGGGGTGACATGGAAAATGTCAGGTCTGTTTGTTTGTCTGTGGTAATGCAGAGCTGTGTCCCTGTCAGCCTGCCCGCCACAGTGCACAGCCTCAGTATACAGCCATTTAGCTGGACAGGGGACAGGGAGGGGCTGGGAGAAAGAGTCCGGCCTGAGGGGGACAGATGGAAGCAGACACACAGTGTTTAATATTTCCCATCACCCAGACTTAACTCCAAACTTCATTCTGTATTACAATAACTTCTCGTTTTGAAGTGTGGCACATGGTGCTGACGAGAGCCAAGTATTCTGGGGTTAATCTTCTCCTGCAGACTTTTTATTGCAAAAACATAAAACATCACACACACACAAACAGAGACACACACACAAAAAAACCCTGTACAGTAGGACTGCTTGGGTTAAATAGCCGTCATTATCAGGCTGGGTGGTGCAGAATGGAGGTGACCCTGGACAGCTCTCCATCTTCCTGCTCTATGGCTGCACATTAATGGTTAATTGATGTCACAGGGGACTGCTGATCAAAGGCTTTCTAGCCAGCCCCCTTCTCAAGTATGCTCCACTGCTATTCTATTAGCAAGGCAGGCATGTCAGATGGAGGTGGGGAGGCTGGGAGCATGGGGGGGGGGATTGTTGTTCCTGTCCCTCTCTTCTCTTTTCACTCATCTCCCTACAAAACAGATACCCCCCCCAGACACAAACACACACACACACACCCTACCCTCCCTCTTCCATGATAATTAGCCCCTGCCATGCAGCAGTAGGTGCCACACGCATGCACGCACGCACGCACACACACACACACACACACACCCTGAGCTGCCACCGTATCTGCAGCTTTAAGTGCTGGTGTTCTGACAGCCATCAGCAGAAATAGAGGCAAATCTTATTTACTTCGCTGGGTTTTCAATTTTTTCCCCCCCCACATTCCATATTTATGCCGCTTTCATGATTTCTCTCCTCACTATTGTCTGTTCACCCAGATTTCCTCTCAGCAATCATGCTAATGCAGCAAGCAAGGGCCCTTTAGGTGCTCGGCTACAATGATTGTTGTAGTTGAAGATCACAGACGTTGTGAGAATTGGCGGGATGGAGGAGATTTGTCACCACTTTTCTGTCAATCAAACAGGAATAAGACAAATCTTCACACTTTGGTCAAAATGAAACATCATGATGCACTGCTAAATATCACTTTGTAATGCCCTGTCCAGGATTCAGGCTTTAGTTTCAGGTGTTTTTTTCCATGATTTTTGGTTTTGAGCAGTTGAAGGATGCCTTTGCTCTGAGCTAACTGAGTCATGGTTAGTGTCGTGCAAACTGCTCATTTAGCCATTGTACCACGGTGAAATGTGGGAAAAATTAGGTTATAGTGAATAGTAGGGGAGATATTAAGTCAACAATGCCTAAAACTCTACTAAAACTGCTTAACCTACACAAGAGACGTGTGTTGGTACGTCTCCATTTGTGTCTTCTACTGGACATCGTATCCTCAAAGCAGAATCGCCGCCACACAGTGTAACACAGAACAAGCGCACGCACTAAGATGGCTTTGTGAAGCTGTAATATTGTGAATTTGGCGGGCAGCCTGGAATAATTAGTGTTGCCCTGGGTCTGAGTTACTGTTTGCTGGGCTCGCAGAACATTCCCGCTCAGGCTCTTTGGCTGCCAATTAACTCACACACGCACAAATGATCTCGCATGCGCCCTGAGCTGTAATCTCATTACAGATCGGAGTGCACAAGCCTCGTTTCTGTGCATCTCCTATTGGTCTTCTGATTTGCACAATATTCCACAAATACAGATTTGTCTCCTTTTGCGTGGTTGTAGGGAACAGAGTCATGTCACACCTAAGGCAGATAATGTTGACACTATTAAGTGCAGGAGGAACCTAATAACGCATCCGCAGAAGCACGCCGAGGTCGCTGAAGATGAAAGAACGGGGTCGCGGTGGATACAATCTGCAAGCACGCTTTTGTTTGCTTTAACCAAACACAAAACTCCTGCAATATGTCAAGTGAATAAAAAGCATCTAATGTTTGATGAATCCGAGCTGCTGGTTTGAAGGCATACTGCGCACCGCGAGAGCGAGGCCGGCAGAGCCAGTTATGCATCACAGAGGAAGCTAGATAAACGCATCATCCTCATCGCTCTCGCACAGCGATTTCCCAGTAGTAGGTCTACTTGATGAAGTGCCAGATCCCCTCCCTGTTATTCTCCGTGCGCCAGCCAAGTGTCCACATGCATGAGTGTATTCATCAGTCAGGTGGCACTAGCCTGGCTTTTTTTTCCCCCCTCCCTTCTATTCTTCCTTCTCGCTGTGTCCAGGTGTGAATGGGATGGGGCTGATTTATCTCTTTTGTCCTGCTTATCAGTGAATTGTAGTGATAACCAAATGAACTCAGGCAATGCAAAAACGCACACACTCAAGTGATTAAGCATGTTGTTTGCATGCAATTATGTTCTGTGTCACATTTGTAGGGACATACTGCACAGAGTATAATACAGAGTCCGCAAATACTTACACGATCAATTAGTCACCCAGGAAATCCTGGCCTGTAATTGACTTACAGGAAAGCCAAAAAAGAAAAAAAAAGAAAGGAAAACATACATGGCATAAACTACAAGAGGATAAACATAATTGCAGTAATCAAAACAAAGCCTGGAGCCATGGCACAGGAGTCTGACATTTCTCTCCGCCTGACACCTGCATAAACCTTGTTGTTGCTCTGTTTCTTTTGTTCTGGGGAGAAAGTGTTTGATGGCAACAAAGTCAGGTCTTCACATGCAGCATGCCACGGTGATATTAGTGTTCTTTATCTGTTTTCAAAATCCAAATCTACGCAACATACCTGTAATTACGCTAAATCCTCCAAACTGCAGACTGAAACGCAGAGGAGGGAGGTTAGGAAACATCCGATCCAGCCTCCACCCTTCCATTACAGCTCACAGTGCCTTAAATCACCTTGCATCAACACCAGCCACCCTCATCTTTGCCCCCCTAACATCAACTGTGAACTCAAAATGCTGGTGAGTTCTCACAAATATTTCTCACATCATACACACCAACCCCCCCTCTCTCTCTCTTCTCATTCAGGGGTTACTCACTAAGCCATCAAGGCTTGAACTAATGAAAGTGCCTGGATGAAGGGGCCCTCTGATGAGCAACCTTGGAGTTCCTCTCACAGCACTTCAAAGGAGGAATTAATAGAATTAGCTGGTCAATAGAGGGGGACTGACTGCAAATGTCAGACGGAGCTAATCATCTGCTAGAATAACATTCGCTGAGACAATGAGTCATTGCATAAGCTTTGGACCCAGTTTGACAGTTTTTGCCTGTGTGTGTACATTCGAAACCAGACAGAGGCTGACATCATGACTGGATGTTTTGGGGATTACGTCTGAAATGCAATCAGCAAAACATCTTTGTTCATACATGAAACTGCCAAACTGTGTCCCGTTTACAGCTTGGCAGTTTTTAGAAATTGCAACTGTATATAAGATTTAAGGTCCAAGGGTCCCTAAATAGACTCTTTGTGGGGACGGCAAAGGAAAAAGAGCACGTACTCTGCACAGGTTGGAGCCAGGCAACAGAACATGGCACAACAAAAATGACTGGTATGTCCTTACAAAATACAGCATAGTGCTTGAAGCTTGGTCAAACAAAACCACAGCTTGTACAGACACCACTGGTTTGCTTGTGGCAAAACAGAAATGAAGAAGAAAGCTCTGCTGTCACCGCCTCTCATTCAGAGGAGAAAGGCTATGAAGAAAAGGTTGCAGGTGCATCATATTCTCATGGACGGCTCCACAACATCATCTTTGAGCTTTCTCTTGGACCGCTTTGATCTGTCTCAGTTCCCTCAAAAGGCCAGCACTGCTGCACTGGGGGTGCACATTGTGGTGGCAAAATTCACCAATGTTGAACTGCAGAAGCACCGGGCACATTTATTTTGTCCGGTCAAGCAAATCTGCTGAAGGACTTTATAGTTTGCTATATATTATAATGTGACTAGCCAATCACAGCCCATGGAGTTTGTTAGAAGGACTAGGCATAAGGTTAATTTTGTACACAGGTCACCAGGTGTGGGAATCTTAGAGTTATTTACTTTACTCCTCCAAAGCCCACTTTAATATTAGCCTCTTATAGCAAATGATGTATTCACAAAATACTTTGTCTTTGTCTTGCAAAGCTGTTAATTATGTTGTTGTATGCTCTCAAATGCTTGCTTTTTTGAAGGATGAGCACGTTGAACACCTTCGGTGCTGAACCTTTCCCTCATCGCCAACATAATGTTATTAATAACATACCAAGTAGTATTTTTGCCATTTGTGAATTAATTCATAACCACAGAGGACAAGAATTCTCACATAATTCCCCACCCCTAAAGGTCACAACAGAGTGGCACCTGAATGACTTCGAAGGCCATTTTCATAGACTGAACAGAGCAGCATTTGGCCCTATAATTATTTGTTCACATTTCTAAATTCCACCCCTCATCTGTATCCTTGCAGTCCTCATTAGTGTTCAATGTCTGTTGATCTGTTGCATCACTTTTGTGCATTAAGTCAAGGGCAGCTTATTTGGAGTCTGAATAAATCATTGAGTGCGTACAGTAGGAATACAAAGTCAAAGCACAGCTGAAATATTAGAGCAGGGAATGCACAGTTCTGCAGATAGGAGGCCATACTACAAGTGTAATGTCTGCCTTTTGCAGGGTTTAATTAGACATGATATCTTAATTTGCACACAGATGTACCACAAAGTAATTATAGAGTATTTTCCAAAGACTAAGCAGAACATAGTGAAATCCCCCAACTGCCTGTTGACTGGTCGAGTAAAAATAGCTCATTTAAAGACAGTGGAAGGCTGTCTTCTTTGAGTAAGACTTCTAGTCTGGCCTCTTGGGATGAGGCTCGCTGCAATTTATCACAGTCACTAATTATTCATGTTATAAGCCACTCTCTCTTGCAGGAAGAAAAAAAAGAGGAAAAAATAACAAGCAAACACAACAATGAAATCACCACTTGCATGAGCGCCGACATGAGAGCAGAGCAATGAAAGCGCCATATGTCTGGATTGTGTGCTGCTGGCTGATTATAAGACATGTGTCTCCTCCGGAGGGAAATGAAAACTTGTGCTATTTAAGTGGAGTGTCTGTATCCAAATCTTGTTTACTCAGAGAAGGAAAAATATGTCACTGTTTGATCACTGATCCCCTTTTCACAATCATGTCATTCCCATCCTTAAAAATACGAGCAAATCTTACTGATTGCTCGACAAATGTGTTAAATAATTTCCTCAGGTGACCTCTGCTGTGTGATCAGCAAACACTTTATCTAATTCAGCTCAAAGAGTAAAATGATAAATGCATACAAACACGTGATGCCATGCACTTTTGTAGCTAAAGTGAAAGGAAACATAGGTAAAAGCTTGAAGATCCTTCTACAAATTTAGTGTCTTGGAAGTCTTTGAATGTGTTTTCGCCTTAATTATGTTGCCGCACATTCACATTATTCTAGGTCAATGGCTCCATTGAAGGCTTATCTCGCAGAGAGATCAGTGCAGGAGCTAATTACACTAATAGGCTCTGGCAAAATGTTTGATACCAAACTACCAGCTATAATCTAAGAGCTGATAGGAGACCACAAGCATTCTTTGACTTTCATCTTTGACAATGTTTTCTTCAAGTCAACACACTCAAAGAATTTAGGAGACTCAGTCGTGCAGCTGCAGCGCCATAGTGCACATCTCACATTTCAGTGGCGTTATGTCTTTGCCAATAATGTTAGCTGATGTTGGGACGAAAGTCACAGACTGATGGAGCAAATTCATCTGCAGTCCCACTGAAAATCAGATGTAGCCACAAAACAGCTGCCACTAAGCTAAGCAATCAGATAATATAACATCACCAGGTGTTATGGATGGATTGCTGCTACTACTAATTTTATCCAACATTTCAGCTGCTTGTCTCCAGCAAAACCCGGAGAGTGGAGTCTTTTAGTGAACATGCGTTTAAAGACAACTGGATTTCCTGAGGAGAGTCAGTCTGTTGTATGACTGCACTACTTTTCCACTAACCTCACAAAAAACACATGCAACCATGCTAACTGTGCAAAAGAAAGATGGTGGCAGTTGGCTCAGTGATAATAATAATTTTTTTTGTTGCATTATATATATGTATGTATATGGACTCCCGTGTTCATGAACAAAGAATAACTGCAGTGTTTTGTTTCTGCATGACAATATGCAAAGTAGCTGTGTTTCTTTGAGGTCATCAATGTTACAAATGGTGGGAAATGCATTATGAATGTTTATCTAACGCCTCAAGTCTTTTTTTCATATATGCATTCCTTTAACTTTTCATTGTTTTAGATTTAAGATTAGAGTCAGCCACCTCCTGTTTGAACACAAATCTGTGTCTTTGTAATTCGCCCATTCTGCAATATGAGAAACACAATATGAGAAACAACGCCTCCCGCCCTGCACATCTTTTTCTTTCACAAGCCCAGATGAAAGAACGCACAATTCGAGGATTAGACGAGTAGTATTCCAATAATAGAAGCTGGTGCATGTGAGGGCATGGATTTTGTCAGGAGATCTATACAGTACATATGGAGACATATGGAAGGGCACCCTCACAGAAACACACTGGTAAAGGCTGCACATTGAGAATATATCCATTGAAATGCCTTCCTGGAGAGAGAGTGCATTCAGCAACATCTTTCATCATAGCAATATGCTCTCTGACACCCCACTAAAGGAAGCTGGGCCACAGTAAAAGCACAGCAGTGAAAGAAACTCACACCCACTGAAGCTGGTACTGATGTGGCAACAAGAAGATGTTGCCTGCTTTGTTTTAAGTTTCAGATCATTGCTCTTTGACTTTCAGTTTTTTCAAGTGCAATCGGGAACAAAATAGTCTATATTGATCACTTACATTAAATAAGGGAAGGCCAAAAGCTGAGTGGCTGTTGTCCTTCTTCAGTGATTTTACTCCCAGTCTAGAGCTTCTGTATAAAGAATTTCTGAGAAAGATTCTTTTAAAAGTACTTCAAAGTACATTAAGTAGGCTGCAGCAGGTTTCCAATTATGTCCTTACTTTACGTACTGAATGAGTACTTGATGTATAACTACATGGGTATTTATAGTTGTGCATTAAAGGGTTATGGTGCAGCAACAAAACCTATGCACATAGCTGCCATAGCTACTCCATTGGCTAGACAGTAGCTGCAGTGCACCAACAAGATTAAACAAGCTGAGGAAAGGCTCAGTCATCCTTTTCACTAACACTAATACAACATCTTCACTGCAAAACCTTCTACTCACAGCAATCTGCATTCTCTATCAGTGTGATAAATATGGTAATTTCACTGTAATAGTCTCCTGAAGCAAGATTAAACTTGCCATCATCACTGTATATGGCAAAATGAATGACACAATGTATAAACACATACAATGGCACACATAATTAACGCATGATACAGCCTGATCACATTCATCTGTTGAGTCAGTTTCAATGTGCAGCAGTAATTCATTTGTTTCCCACACAATATTTACTCCTGACAATGACAGCCCTTTTAATGCTTATGTGCTTTGTGGGCAAATCATCCACCTCCTCCCACAGGTGTTGGAGGTGTGAAGGCCAAAGCATGACTTGCATCCTTTTCACACAGGCAAAACCATTTAGTGACCCCTCATGCCCTGATGGGGGTATCGGATAGAAGACGGGTAGAAATGTTTCATCATAGGGTGGACTCAAACCATGCCAGCAAAGTGCCCCCCATCATAACAGAGCCAATGGATCCCCTCACTATAGGCGTCAGACATTGAGGCCTGTATTGTTCTCCCAGTGTTCGCCACACATGTGCTCTCCCGCTTGTTGAAAATATGGTGAAGGATGACTCATCTGACCATATCACATTTATCCACATCTCTGCAGACCAGTGCTGATGGTTTCTGCACCACTGAACTCTCAGATGTGCATCCATCTTTGCAATAGGGCTTTATGCACTTTAATATTGCTCTCTATGTCGTTGTTTAGAGCTTGTTCTTAATGACAGTCTGATCACATCTTGCATTGGCATTCTCAGCCTTTCGTATCACACTAATGCACAACATCACTGTCCTCGAATGTGCACAGTCAACCCCAATTTCTGACCCTATCAACTGATGTCTTCCCATAGATCTAAATGCTGATGTCACTGTAGTCAGTGTTCCTGTTAAAACACAGCCAGCTGAGCAGCCTTTGTGACTGAAGCTCCTGCCATTAGTGCCCCAACAATGAACCCTCTTTCAAAGTCACTTAGATCTTTTCCTCTTGGCATCTTGATACAAAATCAGAATCATCTGGGCCTGCTCAGCATTTTTACACACACCACAGAGCATGATTGGATGTTAATTGCTTAATTGTACCATGCAGCGCACCTGTGTGGAAGCATCTGCATTTGCTGTGTTTCTCCATTCATTTGTCGAGGTTTTTCCTTTAATTTGTCACCTGTCTACTCTGTGTATATTTTGCATTTGACTGGCTTACACACGAACAATCTGAACAGGATTCAACAAGTGCTTCTTTAGAACCACCATCTGGACCCAAAAAATGTCACGGCTGCTTCACCTCTACGGCTTCCAAAATGATGATGTAAGAACAAGCACAAAACATCATTGAGCTTATTCCATTAAATGTGAAATATTTTCATGACATACTCTTTGAACATTACGCCCAGTTCTTACATGTGTGCACAGGGTACTTCCTGTGTACCCAACAGTCAATAAATAACTGTCGCAGCACGTGGAAAACTGCTTTGTCTATCCCCTCTGTGCTGCATGTGTGGGAGTCCATCTGTTCATTTCAATAGCAGGCGTGATAGATGCAGTGCTGGGATTATTGTACACAGTGACAGAGGAACTGCATTTCCAGCTTATCTTCCCAGTAGCCATTCATATTAGCTACTTGGCCAAGTATCCTGCTTCACACCCAAGGAAATGATTAACCAAGAGAGGCCCAATGATTACCACTGAGCCGCAAGCCAAACCTCACAACTTGCAAACCCACATCCATTTTAATTTTGCCCACAAGCCATACGTGAGCATGGCTCTGAATTAAAATTCAGCAATATCAACAACATTCATTCACTGAGTTTAACAATAAGTCAACAATGGAAATGTGGGATGAATGTGCTTGATAGTGCAGATATTCAATTATGATGGATTGAATGACGGCTTAGTGTGCATAATAATGTCGCTCTTCCCTATTGGGTTGTTTATTTTTGGCTTATTGTTTGCTGCCTGTGAGTAAATTGTTAAAGTGGTCTAATAAGGGAGATGGCATCCTTCCCTGAGCTTCAAAAACAGCCCCACTGTATGTCCACATACAGTTGAAGTAATTCCAAGTAGTAGGATTATGGATAAAACCCCACACCCAGTAAGTTTAATCACCTTCTATTTTTCTTTCGACTGAACCACGTGATCTGAAAAACAAACAGCTCAAAGCTCTCCACAGCCGGGATGCACTTGCCTTCGGCCTCCATGTGTTGGTATGCAAAAGGTGTATTTAGAAGTTTAAAAACAGTCCATCAGGAAAGCATGAAGGAAGTTGTCTAATGGAGGAAAGACATGAGGGAGTGGAGGGGTGAAATTGCCTGCTAATGGCCTCTCTCTCCCAGCTGTGAGAGCTGCAGCTGTCTGGGGGTGCTGAGACAAATAGAGGTGGCTCATGTGGGGACCGCAGCATCCAGACAACAGCTCACATTTTTCCCTTGCACACTATTTGGCCACAACAAATTAATTTTGGACCGCTCGGGAAGGAGCGGGATCCAGCTGGGTGTTGGCTAACAAACATGTAATGTATTTTCAGTGCGCCGAGCCTCTATCAAGGAGATGCATGATTGAAAAGTTGGGCGAGTTCAAAATATGTTCGCTCCAGTTGCATGTGATTCACCGCAGTGTGACCTAGAAACCGTGGCTGTGAGAAACTGGGAGGGAGAGAGGAGAAAGTGTGTGGATGATGGAAGTGAAAATGATAACTAGAATGTCCATGCTTGTTGAAAAAAAAACACTACCAGATCATCAAAAGAAAAAAAATAATCCGCAACCAGTGCTATCAGTACTGTGGCCAAGTCATTCTCATAACCAGAGTGCCTGAACTGAATGTAGAAAGACGCTAGCATGGGGCTCACTGGCATAAGGTAAAAGAATAGATGATAAGCATGAAGTAGTGTGCCTTACATGTACATGTGGAACAGTGTGAGTGGGTGGTGATGGGGTCTTTCTCTAACTTTAACCAAGTCTTTACCATCACCATAAATTAAATCTGCATTGACTGACTTTTTGGCCACTCGGGCCAGAATAAGAAGCCATGAACACATCTACCACTTAATTATTATCACCTAATAAAGCTGTTATTGTGAATGTGTTAACAAACAGCTGCCTATCAGCACATATGGAGCAACATTCATTTGCGGCCGTGTTCCTGTCCACCCAAGCAATGCAAGTTCAAAATTTACTCTCCCTGTAGCTCTGTTTTGGTCTCCGCCAACTACCGAGGAAAATATCAGGCTGTTCGGCTGCCAAATTCCCCACAGAGTCCGTAGTTAGCTGGTCGCTAATTTTGTCTGGTCGCTAATACCCCAAACAGTAAATGCGGGGGCCGCAAACCAAAACACACAAGGACATGACAACAATCAACAAGCGTGACAGATCCCACCAGGACAGCAGGAACGTGTTGTCACTTAATTGTAGTGAATCACAGCTGCTGAATGTTTACTCCCATCTGAACTTATTCTCAGTTATGTTGCTTTCTGTTTGTTTCCAGACAACAAAATATCAGTATTTATTCACCAACCGTCTGTCCATGACCTAAATAAATCATGGCTCCTCTCATTTGGAAGCAGAGCTATATGAGCCACTGGATTATGACGGCCTTTGAACTATTCCTCCCAGACTGATGACTGGTTATTAATTCATCCATTCTTTTGAAAAGAGTGCCTCATTATCATCCCAATATCAACCCGTCCCGCGAGAAGTTGCGAAGCCAAGCCGTCAAGATTTTGCACTCCAGCTTCACAAGCTTGTCAAATTAAAAGGGTCTGCCAGTGACACTTTGAGGATGGCTCTCCAAAAACGGGAGGAGAAAAAAAAAGGATGAATTATGTAAGATCTCTTTGAATATTGCATTGCAGAGGAGGGTGTCCCATATGCCCACCGTTTCCACTCTCAGACAAGACATCAATTGGAATGCGCTCACACTGGCACAATACAGCGAAGGTAAACTCTTCCCCTCTTTTTCTATTCCCCGTTATCACTGTGAGCAATGCACAGTCGGCTCCTGTGGGTTTTCTAAGAGAAAAGCTTTGGGAGATAAGGGGAGAGGAGACGATCACAGGGTGATTGAATGAGATCTGCATTTGGAGAGTGGACTCGGATAACATCAGACGCTCTTGGAAGATGACCGGGGTTCTCGGAAGTGCAAAGAAAAATAAGACGGAGCTCCCGTCTGTTTTCTAACAACTTCTACCCCTCACATTGCTTCGTTTAATGATGAGAGAAAATACGATATTTCTGTCTTTTATTGAACGCAGATATGATGAATAAGTCAGAATCGGCACTAATGTTCCACAGACAAAATGATTTTGGGACAATTTCTAAAAGCTTTCACAAAATGAATGGGGAAAGTACAGTGCAGGCATGTAATCTGGAACATCAAAAAGCAGGAAACACAGCAGGGCAACTGCAGTTTCCCATTAGAAATGAATACAAGTTGTTTCAAAAACACACAAGTCGAGAAATACCCGAAAAACTCCAATTTCTGACTGAAACAAAACAACACAAATGGCTCCCTGAGTACAATATTCCACAATCTATTAGTTTTACTGCTAATCACTTTTCTCTTTCACGCTGTTGCTTTTATTGACCTTTTATCGGTAACAGCAGTCTAATGCTATTTCACTGTGTGTCGCGTTTCCATCTACTCCCTTCATTCCCTGCAGCAAAACAAAGACATAATTGAACTGCACCCAACAGACCACCTGATAAGTCAATCTTATATTCAGAATTTTTCACCGTATGACCCGCATCCTTATTTTCTGCCCAGTAAGCCCATGCCTAATTGTTATTATCATAATTACTAGAATGGTAACAGTTGTTTTGCAGGGGACCATGAGGAATGCGGTGCAGCTGTTTGTACACCATTGAATTAAACAGTGAGACACCTCGCTGTAAATGGTGTCAGTAATCGGGAGAGTAACACCGCACTGGAGCTGGGGAAGCAAAACTGTGAGTTTTACTGTCTCAATTCTGATCTCCTAATTATAGTAATTAAAAATTTGAATTATGAAAAGTTAGTAATGTGTGAATATGGAGAGGTGTCTAAAAGTAATATGAATAACCCGAATAGGTATACGCATACAGGGAGATGAGATTAAACACATGTGTTTGACTGATTTTTATTATAATGTATTCATATATATGGTGCCATAATCCTATAAAGGGCGCATGGTGGTATAAAAGATAAGGGAAAACTGATTGCAGATCTGGAAATGTTGTGATGACAACTGCCAGCTATTTCAAATCGTGCCTCTTCTTGAGTAATGAGCTTAACTTGAGCCTTTGTTGTGATGAACATAAAAAAATAAAAATGCAAAGTTAAATCTCAAAATAAGCCTTTTGGATGAGGAGTCACCGAGAAGGCTGACGGTAGAAGCCTCCGGCAGCAAACCACAACATTTTTTTTTCTTTAAATTAGGTGTGCCTCTCTAATCAACCGAGCAACTTGTTGCAACCTGTACAGTAATTGTAACCTGAGGTGAAATGCATGCTGGGTCGCCAGGGGCATGCTCTCTATAAGCTGGGGAGTGGGAGTGCAAACAATGAATATCAAAAGCCAGGAGATGCTGTAAATCTTGTCGAGAGTTATAACCCTCTTTCGTTTAATAAACACCGGACTCATGACGAGGTAGTCTTGAGTCATTACTCATAAAAAAGCATTTGTTTGTGAGTGTGCATGGACTGCAAACCAGGGAAGATTGGGAGGCAGTGTTGTCCCACATGTCCACCATCTGTTGAGGATCCCTACGAGGCACATTTAGGCAGCGCCTGGCAGTTCCAGAGACACGCATGGCAGTGAGCCTCTGCTGAGTGGTCATCAAGTCCCATTGAGCCCCTCTGAATGTGCTCATGCTCTGTCGCTTGTTTAATTTCTCATTTGGTGTAAATCCATCATCCCTTCTCTATGTAGTGGCGCGCTGGCTGCTCTTAAACGCGGGACTGCTGTGCCAAGATGGTGGTGGATAGAAGCAAGCTATGTGAGGCGCTGCGGACGTATGGATGCCTGCCACACCAATGACAACAAATTAGACTCGGCACAAGCCAAATGAGGCCAACGGCCCTTTAGAAGCTGATATTATGCGATAGTTGACTGTGTGTGACTGTCACTTTAACGTCAATGCCACCGCCACATGGCGACGCCTCTTCAGTTTAGCCACGAGATGCCACGTTTATTCGTTTCTGGCCGTGAGGCAATATAGCTTCTAAGAAGCCGACAGCAAGGACAGCAGTGTGCAACAGGATATATTCAGGATGTTAACAAGTCAAAAAGACACAAAGCGAGGCTGACTCGTGTCCTCATCTCATCTCCTTTTACTGAGGCAATTTCCGAAATGTCTTTAACATGGCGGCAGAACTAAGGTGTAAGAGAGGAAGCTGACTGAGGTTCTGTGAAAAGAGTGAAAAAAGACAGGACAAAGCAAGGGCTAATTATTACCCAAACTGTAGTCAGTAGTTGTGCATGCACGTTTTTTTTTTCCCATATATTTCCTGCGCGCTAACTTTGGGTTTTACCTTTAAATAAAGGGTTTACATACTCCAAACTGTTGGCCTGTTAAAGGATAACTTTCGTTTTTTACAACCTGGACTTTACTTGGACTCCTTTCAACGAGCTCCTCGTCCGTGTACTCTAGCTCAAAAACGGTAAGGACGTCCATCGTAAACAAAGTCATCGTCCACCACCTCAGAGTTGGAAAAATATTCATCCATTTTGTGAAAAATGACAGTCGCGAACTACAGCTAAACTAGCCGACCGCCGCAGAGTTAGCCATGTTGTGGCCGGCTGCTCGCAGCGCGCGGCGCTCGAAAATGACGTCATCCACGTCAGAAGTAGTTGTCTAGAGACGCTGGATGTTGATAACATGCCATCACGGGCTCAGAGGGGAATAGCACCAGCATATCTTAACAATATATTGGAATATGAACGAGTTTCGCCGCAGATTATGCGTTTATAGAGGCTACGCACGGGTGCCCCGATAACTCGCATTATACGGATATACGCGCCGCTCTTCTGTGGCTAATTTCTTCAAAACGACTCCAAATGCCACCAAAGTTGTCGGGGTGTCTAAATGGTCGTAATTAATGCTACAAATAAAGTCCAGGTTGTAAAAAACGAAAGTTATCCTTTAACAACCTGTATGATCATCTGGCTGCTTATGTTTCTGTCCCACTGGACTGTTGTAGCCTTATCACATGTTCTCAGATCTATTTCTTTGGCGAGCCCAATCTTATCAGAGCCAATAGCAACAGTGGCCAAAACTCAAAGTTGTAATAAACCAATACCATCCTTTAACCACACAGCAGATTAAAATACTGCAGCCAATTAAAAAAACTATTATCTCATTTCATTTTCTCTGAGCCAATATTGACATACATAATTTGCATATAAGTAATCAGGTCACTGTCTTATTAGGATTATGTGCCAAACTGCCATGCTGTTGCAAACTCAGCTGTGTCTTTGGCTGTGTTATATTTAATAGGGATCTAGACCTCTTTCATTTTTTTTTTCAGTAGTCTTGCCCACAAGGAAATCAATGGCGTAGCAAATCAGAGCTCACAGCATTAACACATTAAAGTCACAGTCAAAAAATTAAAGGTTTCAAAACAGATGGTCTCATTTTATGCAAATGTTATTATGCAAAACTAAGCCTGGAGGCTTGGCTATTTTTTCAGCCTTTTAATTGGCAGAGGAGAGAGAGAGGTGCCAGACGTTGCAGGTGGCAAGGTAGCCCCACTTTCTTTTGTCACATCCTGAGAGAGAATTTTCAGAATTTTATTTAGTGTTATTTCCACCAGGGCCTCGCCACAGCCATCTGCACGCCAAGAGGGGAGCCCATTGAGCTCTGTGTGATGCTGCAGCTTCTCAAAGCCTGGCGAACTGATAATGTAGCACGCTTTTGCTCGCAGCGGGTGGCTGGCTCACCAAGGCAACAACGGCCGAGAATAAACCTTTGGTTAAGAAGGTGAGCATTGTCCACCATGCTCTTTTCCTTCCCCTTTCATGCCCCGAACACTCTCAACTGCTGATTAGCACCGTGTAGTCTGGAGTATGTCTGGATAATTAGGAAATCTGATCTGAATAGACCTTCGCAAAGGAAGGTCTGTTCAAGTTGCCTCCTCACGAACTGAGCTGGCCTCTGAAGCAAAACATTTCAATTCAATTTAATTCAATTTTTATTTTCCTGTAAAGAAAAAGTGCCTCACAGACATGGTTTACGATAAACACACACAATAAAAACACAATATAAAAGCACATTTAAACACGTAGTAAATTACCACAACACATACCAGTGTAGACTGACTTTAGCTGATAAAACCAAAGTTGCTTACTGGTACTGCAATACAAGAGTCCCAGAACAGGCATCAACACAGTGTATCATGTCATGTGCAAATTAAGTAATCTAATTGAAGAGAGACTCGAGTTGTGGGTTCTCTTCTTGTTGTTTTGAAGCCTGCAGCACACAGAGGGCATCAGACTTCCCTCCTACAGAGGAGTGAGGCAAAACCAAGCGAGCAGCTCAGGAAAATTACCTCCATCCCTCCAGATGAAAGCCAGTTTTTTGGACCCAGAACAAATAAACATATTCAGCAGACATATAGACTTTGAAATCCCTAAATATATATAGCTCCTCCCGCCTATAATATTAATAAAATCTTTTGATGTCAGCTCCTTTTCCGGAGATCAATCTTTCTGAAAACGTGCTCCTCATCAGTGGAGATATCGTGCATTGCTTTTCTTTCTTCCTTCTCTAGAAAGTCTGCTGTTTGGGCATCAGTCATCTGCTCACCAGGGGACTGGAATTACAGGAAATAGCGCGATTAACTGTTGGCACGCGCTGCACATAAAGAACATATGTGAAACTGATGTATCTGTGGTGGTAACCTCTTAAATGTGATAGCACAACATTCAGATCTTGGCAGCATAAATATGCCTTTGGCTTGTGCAAATACATTTTTATTAGGTTTGGTTTTCCAGCAATCAAATCGGACTCTCCAAACAAATGATTTTGAATTTGTACTTTTAGAAAATGTTCTCCGCTGTCACTGTCGAAAACAGAACAGAATTTACATGCCTTCCATATGCACTCTTATGCATTCAATATGGGTGCGAGTGCAACAAAGACATGAGCTGATCCCAATGCTTGTAAAGGGTAACAAAGCACACACGAGGTAACACTATATGCCATGATCTTACTGTAGCTTGACCTCTGGGGCACCACAAACAGCTCAGCAACACCTCTGAGTCTATAAATATGGAAAATCCCTGGCATGTTCCAGGGCCCCTGTTGAGCTCTGGGCCTCTGAATCATTCAGCCACCCGCTCCTCCTCCAGCGGTGGGGAACAGTCAGAGTAAACAATGTAAATAAGTCATGATGACCACGGCTTGTTGGCACATGCTCAAACAACCTGCAACATGATTGCATTCAGTGCCACCCCCTGTCCTCGATGGAGAATGTAATCAGGTAACAGTTAGGGGAATAAGCCATCACTGTATCATAAATAAATCATTTTGAGTATGTGACAGATTTTGGCATTTCTTTCATCATGGTTGATTTGATGACCTCACTCAGTTTGTTGAAGAAGTTAAAGGACTGAACGGTGGGTTCTAAATGAGGACATTCTGCTTTTTAGCACATAGTTTAAAGTTATGAATCCTCTGTCCAGAGGATTCAGAAATATAATATATTTATCACTGCAAGCGACATATAAAGGTTGTATTCAGTGTCTTAGCAAGCTAGTTCAAGACAATCTGAAGCAGGAAAGCTAAAAACCATTTCCAAACACGCTGGAGATGTGCAAATATCAACCAGAGTCTGCGTCAAACATGGCTGTAAATGACTGTGAATGTGATTTCTAGGTAGTATGGAGTTTTTGGTAGATGTGTGTATCCATTATAGGTTTGTTTAGACAGTGTGGATGCTTGCCAGTTATAAAGCTGCCACTCAATAGCCGCCAGATTGAGTTTTTCTAAATAACTTCATTGTCTTAATTAAGGTATTGGATTGAATATCTTTTTGCTTGATGGCCTAAACTTACAGCACACACTGGAAATGCTTGTTAAAAGACTATTCTAGTTATTGAGTCATGTATTTGTTTTGTGTGTGGCAGCCACTCCTATAACCAGGGAAGAACACTGACATCGGTCAAAACCCTAGATTACATTCAGCGACCTTGTTTTTTTTTTTATATTTCCTTACCATCTTTACATCCAATGCAAGCATAAATCATGAGGCACAGAATTGTCTAATAACACTGCACTGCTGAGAGCTGCCTCTTAGTAATCCAAAGAAAGACTTGCCTTGACCTATTATTCACATATATAATGTGAGTTTAAATTAGATTGGAATAGACGTTCAATCCATCCGAACATTAATGACTGAAGTTTTTTTTCTCTCTACAGTACATGTTCACGTTGAAATAAAACATGAACACATCAAGCTAAAACATCTTTACATGAATTAAGGTCAACAGTGTCATTATTGTTGTGTTTCAGCCTTGTGCTGCCATTCAAAATGCAATTATTATTTTTTTTTTGTAAAGCTTCATTTAACATTCACCACTAATTGTCATGGTTTGCTTGTAATATTTAATGTCATGTCTGTGAAGGTGTATATAATTGGACTCTGGAAAATACGGCAGCTGATTCCGAGCCAACATTTTGTCGGACCATTGATTTCTCCCATTTTCATGAAAACCGTCTGCTAAATCTAATTGCATCTGTTCCTCAAAATGAAATAATTGTATCAAGGCGAGCATCAGCACTCGGCTACAGAGCCATTCTGTGCCATGCTGGCGTATAATTGTTGATGGACTCCATGTATTCAAGGCATTCATAGTCAGGGCAGAGGTACATTTGCCAATAATCTCTTATTATGGAGCAGGAAGGAAGAGAATTACTTGAATGGTAGTGGTGGAGGGTTTTTTACTGGCTGAGAACAAGGGCTACTCAATGAAATAGAAAGGAAACACAAAGCGGACATGTGAGGGAGATGATTAATAGTGAACTCCATTATTGAAAGGCCTCACTCATAAGATGTTCTCATCTCCCTGGGGAGCCAGCACAGGACTGCAGGCTAGGCTCACACTGTTGTTTTTTTCATTACCAGAAATTTCCTCATAACACCGTGGTAGCGAAAACAACACCCCTGGGGGCTCGGATGCAGGAGAACGGATTCTTTAAAACACCTATGAGGCCTCCAATTAATCCTGAGAGCATGTTACTGATTCGGTTTTTGTTCTCTCAATAAAAAAAGTGTCCAGCCTAAAAGTGTGGGCACTGAGAATGACGACGGGAGCTGAATTTATGGCCATTTTATTGCCCTGGTCATTTAGGTTTACAAAGCAGGTCAGGCACAATAACGTATGTCTTGGACTTTCACTTGCGATGAGAACACTGACACCAGTTTTTAAAATTTTAGCAATCAATTAAGTCCTTGCACCAATTTAACCGGCTGAGGTGTGTTTTTTCAATTATTTAATCTGTATTCACAATTCAAATGGCCCTTTTTGAGAAGGACTGTTGGCACTCTTATGAATAGGCTATTGGTTAAGTAGACTGAGTGCTCAAACGACATTTTGAAAGCTTTTTGGAGCCAATAATGGACTGGGATGGATGTGTTGTGGACCTGAACATAGCTCATTAAACGCTGGGGTGAAAAGCTCTCGGCAGGCTCTCGACTGCATGGCTGAGCGGTCCCAATCACCTCTGGTGAACCACTGGCTAGAAGCTCTGGTTAGAGGAGCTACTCCAGCCAAAGGTGCTTTGTTATGTCACTGTATAGAATAACAAGTTAGCGTCAGTAGACATCTCAAGTGGCAAATCATTCTCTTCTCAGAGCTAAGAAAGGACTGTGTCTTAATCTACTCATAGCTCATGGCAGTGAGCTGACTTTTTTAATTACACATTTTACAATTGGAGTCTTGATCATGAACCAAGCCGTTATTTAGATGTCTTAAATGCCTCCTTGAGGGCAAACTAGCTGCCCTCACAGGGGCGATTATTCATGTCTTAAATGCCAAGGTAACAAGTGATTCTGGCATTTAGCATCGACCATAAAAACATCTAACTGTAACTCATGTAGGCTTCAGCTCTCGATAGTTTCTATTTGTATAACGCGTGTGTGCAAATGCACCGAGACAAAAGACAGCTGGTTTTTATTTCAGTAACCTTTATGCCTCCCAGTTGGTCTTATTAACCACGTACTTACTGGTTCCCACATGACTTGTTATCAGGGTTTACATTAAAAATGAATTTGCAGGTTCTACCGGCTGATAATTCGTCATTAGGCTGTTGTAAGCCCTGCTTTATCACCTGTTTAATTCTTTATGCAGATTGCAGGGTCAGTGACCTTACAGGATGTGTCTGGCTGCTGTGAGCAAAAGTGACGCTCTTAGTAATTATGCTGTAAAGGGGCCAAGGTCAATTAGAGAGGAAATTCTCTGAGTGCAATTAAATTAATGTTAATATATATTCGCCGCTACCTCAATTAAGTGGCTCAGCTGTCAGATTATTCTGTTAGGAGGGTTTCAGAAAGGCTAAAGGAGGGCTGTCTCCACCTTTATAGAGTTAGCAAAGAATTCTCAGCATCAGTCACTTAGCATTTCCTCTTGATTGCTCATAAGGAACTTTTCCCCTCTTGCGTTGTGTCTCCATTTTTAAAAAATTATAAAGAAGATCAAATTTGACCCAGATCGACTGCCAATAAGTGGCTCATTCTAATGGGCAGCAGAAATAAAGAGGACCATCAGTCAGCCACAGACTGATAAGTACGGAGCAGGTAATGGGAGGAAGCCAACGGCGGCTGGCGTTGGTGGTGATATCTCTATGGAGCAGACGTGATGCTTGAGAGGATTTGGGAGACAGCGCTGGCTGGCAGGAAGCATCCACACTGGAGGATAGATACTGTAGCTGTCTCAGCCGCTAACAAATGTCTACTGTAAGCAGTTTTAAAGTGTTTGGAAATGAGACGGCCTCAGTCTTTTGAGGAATTTTATTATATATATATATTTTTTTTTTATCTGTGCTTCCACAGAACAATTGCTGCCTGAGGCGTTTCAAATCAAGACAAATATTGCACCTTAATCCAATTTAGAGCAAATTAAAGGTATATCCTCGAACAATGCAGAAAAAACTTGAAAGCTAAAAAAAGATCACCCGCCGTCTTTCAACACTGACTGCAACTGCCCTTTACCCGACAATGTGTCCCACATAAAGTCAGCCCAAGCCCCAGACAGAGGGAGGAAGAGCTGTCACCGTATCCCTTATCATCCGCCACAGCATTGTGAATGTCAGGACTCCTGCTCTTTTCATTCCTTCCACTCCTTTTTTCTTCTCCTCCCTCCCACCTGTGCCGTTTTCCCCTGGTATTCAAGCGGTTTAAGCAACGCATATAATCTTCAACCACCCAGCCAGCCCTAAGCCTCAAAGAGTCACCCAGATATGGCCAGATGGAGGTGAGCTATCAGCTAACCTGTAACCGCGGGCCTAAGGCGATAATCATTTCAAAACTGCGGGGGGAAATGGTTTTAATAGCCCTGTAAAGGTAACGTTTGTCTGCCTTATCACACCTAGCAGATGCATCGCAGAGAGGGAAGGGGAAAAGGAAAACAGGGGCCGGGGCGGGGGGAGGAAGAAAGAATCAGCTGATAACAGTCCCTCCCCAGGGAAGGATGAGTCTGGAATTAAAAAAGTGCTTCCTTCAGGAGAAAGTTTAGGGGATTAAGGTTAGGCGCTTTTCCCCTCTGTTCCACCTGCACCTCATCCTCATCTTGCCTCATCCTTCCTCCTGCACCAGCCAGCTGTTAACCCCCTGGAATGAGCTTTTATGCGCCTTACAATATATTTGACAGACACCTTGTATTTTTACCCTGAGGGCTGAGTTCCTTCCTTTTCGCTTCCATCGTGACTGGACACTTTTTGTTTTCCTCATTACCTCTTGTCCGCCGCGCGTTTTACTGGCCGGTGGCGTGGCGACAGTATGTGACCCTCCACCGGCTTTCAACCAAAGTTCCTTTCATGTCGAAAAAGTTTCCGTGACGACTGGCCTAAATCGAAACACCAAACTTGGCAGTTTCAAAGGCCTCTTTATACTTGACCTGTTAGGAAAGTCATGGGTGATTCGGAAAGCTTCAATTGATGTTTTATAGGCAGTATGGCCCTCTGTTACAGCAGAACTGTAATATTCCACTGTGGACGGACCTGGACTCAATCTCGGACTGCAGCTCTTGGCATTTGAAGGCATTTCTCTCGGGGCTGTTTCAGTCTATTACATCAGTCTTGTTTGCGCTGGTTTGGATTTAAGTGTGACCCCAAACTGTTCACTTCTGCTTCAATGTAAAACTTTTATGAAGTGGTTATGGAAAAGTTTATTGTTTTGTTTATTGTTCCCAAACCAAAAGTGGCCCAGCTTTGAAAAGGAAAATATTAAGACAGCACACAGTTATAAAGTTGATGACTGATGGCTTTTTGTATCAGTGCTACTTCAGTAAAGGCTATGCTACACAGATAGCTGCTATGAATGGACTGAGCTGTCCTTGTACATAAGTAAAGTACTGTAGCTCTACTTTACAATTTACTTAATAATCCCATACAATTCAGGAAGATTTACCTCATTACATTTAGATTTAACATGTTTGATGCATTGTTATACTGTATTAAACTACCCACCAGAATAAATGCTGCTCACATGTAAATGCATCAGTAAAAATACTTAAATTAGCTAAACCACCTCAACTGGGTTTCTGCAAAAAGTTTAAGACTTTTTAAGGCCATTATGAATGCAGTATATATATGAAACCATCTCTTTCACACTTTCATACAAAAACTCCATACTGGCAAAGAAAGTATGAAGGATATAAAGGAAAAGCTGAGTGCTTGTAAACTAAATGTGCTGTTTTCAGCCAGATTCTGGCCTGCTCAGTTTGCTTTGGTGGTTAATGGTTCCACATTGGTTTTTCTTTCGTAGCTTTGTTACAGCGTGATCAATACAAATAAACATTTAAAAGTAAAACTTAAGGTAATGCCACTTTATAAAACTAATGTTAACTTCATAATCTAATCAATTTTTAAGACTTGTCAAAACTGACTGGATTTTAGACTTTTAAAGGACCGGCAGAAACCCTGAGAATAACACTATGCTATTCTGAATTTAATAATAGAAACACTCTCAAATGGACCAGTCTACATGATAAGTCATTTTACTTTCGATATATATATGTACACTACTCACCGATTTTACACATCAAAGTCTGTTAATAGGATAGGAGAGATTGACTGCACTGAAAAAGCTGTATAAAGCTTTTGTGGCTCCAGAGGGAGCTACCTGAAATCTGAGAAACTGCTTGAGTGATGTCACACGACATTCACACAGGAGACCGGTGTTAGACCCCCTCTGAAACCAGTAGTCAGTGTTGATTTTAAGGAAATAGTTATTTTTAACCAAATCACGATCGTTTCCTAAACCTAACCAAAGCAAGCTTTATTTTGAAAGTGTAACTGCATGCTGCTAACTTGACCTTCCAATGAGAAGGTTTTTATGCCGAGGCGATGCAAAACAAGACACAGACACGGTGGGTGGATTTCACGCTTTGGCCTGATACTGGGTTGTTTATGTCGATCTATTGCTACTTTTAGTCTAGTAAAGGATCTGAGTACTTCTTCCACTTCTTTTAAATGATATGCTGCTTGTCTGGAGACGAGTTTGTAAAACTGTAATGACAGAGATCTTTGGTTAGTTAAGTTTACTCCACATTTTAGAAAAGATACACATGAAAAAACGCCGACTTGTGCGCACAGTGACCCTCTGTCGGAGGACGGAGTAGGTGTCACATATTCCCACTGCCGACACCACACAGGACACACACAGTGACCTCCACACAGCGAGGGCTGTCATAGGCCAGACAGGAATCTTCATCATGCTGGAAGAGGACCACATGATTGGCTGATATCCAATATTTAATAAAGGAGCAATACTCTTGCTGCACATGGAAAAACTCATATCTTGGTCTAACCTTAAACCACAAACTTTCTTTGCTATCACCTTGAGTCCAATTGGGCGTATGTGCCTCCTCCCGGTGATGACTGATTGTCGGCCGCTGTGTACCGCTGACAGTGATTTCTCTTTAATGGCTGATTGAGCATGTCACCAGTCACACTATAACCTGCAGTTTGATATGCTGCAGGCTGAGCTGTTTGACAGCCGTGACAGCTACTGTCACCCTCAGTCAAAGCAATAACGTCCCAGCAATCAGCCGGAGATGAAAGAGCATCGGCTTCCTGTGTACCTTAGCGTGTAGGGAGGAAAAAAAAAAAAACATTCAAACTCTGCAACATCTGCTGAAGTTGGAACTAAAAGAAAGGGAGAGCGGGAGAGAGAGCGGAGGTGATCTATAACCGTGCTCACATCCAGACGTAAAGTAGAGGTCGTTCCGCTGAGCACCTCTCCCTGTACTGAATCGCGTTTTGAAGTGTTTAGCTGTGTTTAACACTCCCATTATGCTGCAGGGTAGAGATAACTTTCGACACACCGATCTCTCTTTTTCTCTTTCTTCTTCTCTGTCTCTGTTTTCTTCTCTCAGAGGCATTGAGACTGTTGCTATCTGCACCTTTAATACAGTAATTAATTCCCTGACACCCTTTTCATCTCGCTAGTGTAAATTATTCTTCTGCATGCCTCTAGGTATTAGCTAACACTCTTTATTTAGTAAAGAAGTGAGGTGAAAATTAAAGCTCTTTTAGGATGACAAGCTGGTTTGCATAAGAAGAGTGATGCGACTGACGGCTCAAGTTCGTTTGCTATTCCAACAACTTTCGGATACATATTTGAGCCACAGCACATGTACAGCATATAAAACTTGTTGCGCGAGCAGTCGCAGAAATACAGGGATGAGATGTGACATGCAGGAATGATTAAAGGGGGATGGTCTCGGGCTGGAGATGAAAAAGCAGGGGCTACTGTATTTCGACATAAAAAAACAATCCACTTTCGGTCGCGGTATTATGGTGATTTACAAATAAGAAACATCGTCATGGATCATTTCTCGGCTACACTTGGTTGAATTATGGAAAACGTTTGTGTTTGGCGTTCACATTTGAGGAAGCAGGGCATGTGGTAAATATTAAAATGAGACAAATCCTGCATGTTTGAGATGCCCTCTTCGCCGTTTTGTTATGCCAAAGGAAAGAATGGGCCAGTGTTCCGCATCGTGCAGCCCTGACACTAATACCCAGAGGTTGACAGCAACGTCTGGAAATTCAGCAAATCTTTTGTAAAGTCCAAGAGGGCTGTCAGTTTGAAACTAAATTGAAAAAAAGTGGCTGTTTCTGCTCCTTGGTCTGTCTGTGCGCGCGCCAGCACAGATTCTGAAACATGCTTTTTCAATGCTAGATTGTTTATATGAACAAAGTGAAATCTCCAAACAGAAACGTTTCCAAATGTGCCTCACAGAGCGCCATATCCCAAAATGAACCCGCAGTGTGCTCGGTAGGCAGACGTGATTATTTAATCATGCAAGTATTCTCTCTTTGCTGTAGCCATGGACACTCAGAGACGGAGCCAAGCTGAATGAGAACTGAATGCACTCAAGGCAGAATTTAACAGAGGCACAAACAAGCCAGGAAGGCTGCACATGCCTGCCACCTTTGCAACACATCACTGCAGAGGATATCAATTTTTCCTAAGTCTAAGGAAAGAAACATTCCCCCTGTAACTCCAGTGTCTCGTTTGACAAATAAATGCATTAAACTTGAGCAGAAATAAAAAAGGCATATTTTGCTTGGTGAGAGGTTAAGATGGGGGTCTTCCTCCCACTCAGGCACACTGGGCCTCAGCTGGAGCAGGTTTTATTGCCCAACATCAGGCAGAAGACTGCTTTCAGGCCTTGCTAAATCTCACTTGCCTTGATAAGCCTTACTGCTCACTGTTTTCCCTTAATTCTCACCGTTTGGCTACCCTTCACCAGCATCCAAATCCATCTTCCTAATCCTGCCTCACTCCCCCTCGCCGCCACCCGGCTCTGTCTCTCTCTCTCTCTCTCTCTCTCTTCTCTTTCTCCGTGCCGCTGTCTTGTTGCTCTTATACAGATCAACAGCGGTGGAAGCTTAGCCGCAGCAGCTAGCCTTAAGCCCACCACATGGCTCCAAGTCCGGACGGAGTGGGGCTCAGCATCACTGGTGGAGGAGTTTCATCGGCTCTCGTGTCTTCCACATTCAATCTCAAGCCCTGTCTGTCTCACATGATTATAGGAATGATGGACTTAATGGCACTCTTCGCTGTAATTAAGCTTTTCTGAAGAAATACATGAAACTGAGCATGAGTCCAGATTTTCTCTCATGTTAGACAAACATGAGGAAGTGCTGGCTATCAAGTGTCAACAACACACCCTCAAAATCTTGAGATTTGGGACGTTTCCCTCTCACTCACTCCTGACCAAACACTGTGCTCTCTTGGGCATGCATTTCACGCATCTTGATGCAGCTATTGGCTCGCACCTGAGCGTTGTCACCTACACGATCATACTGAAGTGGAGGAGGAAATGCTGTAGGCTTTGCCAGCATGTCAGGTGTTGTCTCCCATAATTTCCAGAATGTGATGTCACCACATCATTGATGGAGTTTGGGTAGAGGAGCTACACATTCAGACAGGCACTGTCCTTGGAAACCAATCATTAAGATAATAAAAATAAATGCATTATCGCTAAGCCAATCCAGTCTTTTAGTGGTTGGTCGGTCCACTGCTTTCGTACAGACTCAAATATCTCAACTGCTACTGGATGAACTGCAGTTAATTACAGTTATACAGACATTCATGATCCCGGGATAATGACTCCTCGCTTTAGGGAACTTTAGCGATCCTGCACTTTTACTCTAGCATCACCAGTCAAAGTTTCTACTTATTGAGTCAGTGACCCCTGACCCGACCCTCTAGCACCACCGTGAGGATGACATTTGAGGTTTTGAGTGAAATGTCTCATCAGCTATTTAACGGATTGCCATGAAAATTGGTACAGACGTTCAAGTCTCCTTTGAAAGAATTGTAATAACTCTGGTGAACCTCTGACTCTGACCAACACTTTGATTCGTGACCAAACTCCTGCAAAACTAATGAAACTCAAATGCACTTTGTGATTAGTGACGTAGCACAGTGCTAACATGCTAAACTAAGACGGTGAACAACATTATAATCGCTAAACGTTATCATGTATGGATTATTTCTGTTGCATTCGGCTCAAGCCATCTCTGTGCAGTCCAGCCGCAGACAGCCAAATCACAACTGATTGTGATAAACAGCGATAGCGAGATAGACGAGGTCATCACAGGGGCGTCTGACGGGTAGAAAGTTACTTCTCATCATTTAATCACTGAACATTAAGCACTTAAAACCTTGCAGTGAAATGAAAGCTGCAGCCTCCCACCAGTTTTCCAGACAAATCCTTTCCTTCATATGTCTGTGTAAATGTTTGTGCATGCAGTATGCACACTTGATTGTCTGCGTCTGTTTAGCGTCTGTCCATCGCTCGCTCTCTGATACATTCTGTCGAGTGTAATGGAGAATAGCAGGTGGAGTGGCGGCCCACGCTTCTCGCTCTATGTTTAACCTGTGAGATTCAACACCCCCTGAGGTGGTGTGACACGTCTCTCCCAATGGGTGCCTGCTTGAGTATAATTAAACTTTGGTGGAAACTAAACTTGTGTCAGTAACTGCTGCCATCAGCAATATGACTGAAGTCAGCGCTCTTGTTCTCTTGCTATTCTCTCGATAGTGTGCTGTGCCATTTTCTCAGATTTATGTTCCTTTTTTAATTACTTATTTGGTGAGTAGTTTTATCTTTGCCACAGCACGACTGTATTTAGTAAGACAATTCACTTCTCACTCAGGCCTCTGAAACCTCATCTTGCAGAGCCACATTTATTGATGTAGCACATTTCATACAAAAAGGCATTTATTAGTGCTTTCTGAAATGCATAAAATACATCAATGCAGAATACTTCTATAGCTGGGGATAAAGCCATATTAATGGTATTAAATGTACTTTATTGAAGAGTAAGTTAACATTTTAGAAAATCTACTTTAGATTAAGTCATCATTGTTTGTAATTGTGAAAGTTGTATTTTCTAAGACTTCCAGCGGCCCTCATTCATGTAGGAGTTACTGTTTACTGTTGTTCGCGCCCGAACACAACTGACACAAACGCTACGTTTATGTTCATACTCATACTTTACATGGCTAGAAAATTCGGATTGTGAGTCAATTGATGCAACCCATGTAAACACATAATCACAAACAGGAGGTACAATAAACACCAGCAGCAGATGAACAACCGTTTTTTTAAAACTGACCAATTATTGAGGCAACTCACCAATTATGTCTCTCAGTGATCCACAGATTGAAAACACGCCAACAAAAACGGTCTGGTAACATCCACAAAGGTCCACATGATCCACTGCAGTAAAAACATTTAGTCCAAAACGTGATAATAATCCACAGAAAGATGTTTTCTGCTTTCATATTAGCAGGCCAGGTGCTCTTCCGCATGTCTGCTTGTCACGTTACAATTTCCGGAAACATATAGTTAGGTGGAGTCTTGACCAATCACAATCTGGCATTTGAAGCCTAGCAGCCAGAGACCCAATAGCAGTCTGAGTTACACGGAGGGGCCTCATTTTCTTCTGCCACGTTAGTGTTGAGCCACAGCTGATTTTGTAGATGACTGATACTTCCAATAGCCAATTAAATTAAATTGTACTTTTCACAGCTTTACTGCAGCTTCAGTTACTTGTTAGATTCAAGAAAAACATTTTACATGAAAAAAACATTTGCTATTATTATTATTATTATTATTATTATTATTATTATTATTGAGGACTACGCCAGTGGTTCCGAAGCTTTTTGATTTGAGCCTCTTTACAAAAAGCCGGTGTTCAGATGGCTTTGGTGTTCAAGTTGTTAGACATTTCTACACTTACCTTCTTGATGGTAACTCCAATAATTTTTCTAGGCCCAAACAGGTAGCATTTTTTACTGTTTTCTAAAAGAAATCAAAGATATATATATTATCTATAAATCTTATATAAAGTATTTCAAGATAGCTCCACCTCAAGCTACAACAGCTACAACAATACAATGCTGCTTACACACTGATGCATCATTAATAACAATCTAATGTTATAGATCATGGGATACCAGTCAGGGGACATTTTACCTTTACTTCTGATAGCACATTTGATATATAAAACTTTTGTACATTTAATGTACAAGTAGGGTTTTGAATGCAGGGCCTTTACATGTAGAGTATTTTTACATAGTGGTACTTTTAATTAAGTGAAGAAAGTACATTTTTCCCATAGACCACCATCATAAAAGAAACATCTGCAAAACAGGACACCTCCAACTGCAAATATAACACTGTGTAAATCCACATGGAGCTACTCCAAATTTGCACAACTGAATCGATCACCTCCAGGTTTGACTCTAGTAGTGAATGAGACACGACTCCATGCAATGAAAAGTACAAAACTTTTATTTACAAAACTTTTGGACAGTCAGACAAAGGAAAGAAAATGTTCCAATAAAGCAAGACATCTTCAGTCCAAAGTCCAGCTATATGTAGAGATCTCATGAAGCTCATCAGTTCTATCCGATGTAGCAACAGGTATGATGGAGCACGCTGAGCAGCTGACCACGCGCTCCTCGGATGAAAGAGATCCTGGATATTTCAATCAATGTCGTCCTAAATATGAGCAGACTAATAAAGGGGGGGAAAAAAATCAATCTACACATGGCAGGAAAGGGAAATCATATATTACAGCAATTTTCTACAATCTATACTCATATATATTTTTTCTGTGGTAATATTATTCCAACTGAAACTACATTAGCAAAAAGAAATGGTCATTTATCCACAGAACTCAATCAGCAAACATGATTAAGGATAATTAAACACAAATTCACTGTCATGTCATCATGCATTAAATTAGTTAATTTCTGATTGCAACGATAACTATTTTATCAACCTTTGCATGCTAAAGCCTGAAGAAAAAATGGCGACCTCCTGCATAACCGTATTGCTAACCAGGAAAAGAGGCTTTTTCTCCCTAAATCACTAGCTCACATAACTGCAGGCACAATTGTGCTCCTCACATTTCAAGTCACAACATGCAAATAAAATACATCTCTAATTGTTTTTTTTGTTACTCAAAAGGCTCAACCATGCATATAAATTAACAGAAGGAGTAGTGTACCACTTTTGACTGCTAGCTTGAATTACTATGCACAAATGGATAACAAATAACATGCAATGCTAACGCCTTAACTTACCAGAGATTCACAGATTTTTCTAAATGAATACATAACAGTTGCCAACCAGCTGATCTCTGGCTACTTCCCTCTCAAAAACAGAAAACCTTTAATGATATAGTTCACTTTGAGACCTCCTCACATCACTCTCTTTGAATTTTCTCAACTGAGATCTAACATAATCAAACTTTCTAGAAGACACTTCCTGTTTTCAACAGGCAAAGAGGCTGTCAATGCGCCCTCTGGTGATCTTATAGTGTAACAACATCAATTTAAATTTATTGGCTGTCAATTATGTGGGTTACAGAAACACGGTCAATTATTCCAATTTTTCAAACTTCAAGGTTTATATTTTCAAAATGCATTGACAGCGTAGAAAAGCTACTTTTATGTTCATGACATCATCCCAATCTGAAGTCTATTAGCTAAGGCATTGATTGGTCCCAAGAATTTCCTTGTATTTCATCTTTCTTGATTCTAATGCGATGGCCTGCCTTGTTGTTTGTTTGTTGACACATGTTTCCTGGAAATGTTTGAAACAAGCTCATATGTGTCGGAGCATAACACGCTGGCAGATTTTTCTCACTCGTTTTCAGGTTTTATGACTCACTCCTAGACTTGGCTCGATAAGGTCATTCACAGTGTATTTTTGTGCCTGTAAATATTTCCCGACCTTATAAATATTGACGGAGAGAGCATATTGTTGTTTGCAACTGCTCTCTGTGTGCTAATGGTGCAGTTGCTTATGTTCGCTAAAAGGCCAATTAACTGTTAGTGTATTAGCCATTGAAAAAATGAAGCCTGCAACCAGAGAAAGAGAGAGAGACAAAGAGAAACTCAGATTACATTGAGATTAGAGGTATGACACACACAATGGCCTGGAAGGCCTTCACGGAGCCATTCCCTTCCCATTTCCTTCTACTTCAATGGAGTTCCTCGTGTCTGACTTGGTTATGGCTTTGGAATAATGCCAACGATGTCATCTATATTCCACTCGTGGGACACAATTCAAAACAGACTCGTAGCATCTACTGTGACTGCTGGGCTTTGCAGCATTGCCTCAATACTTGGACCGACAGGACAGAAGGTTGATCCTGCGAGAAAATATCTGTGCATCTGTATCAATATGTCATACACCATCGTGGTAAAAATGCACCAGACAGAGCTGGACAAGACTCCCACGTTATGACAACTCTAGTCTTCTGAATCAACATTCCTATATTTATTAACCTCAATAAGTTTCCTGCTCAACATGGAGTACACAGTTCATCACTGAAGGATTGGATTCTGTCGTCCAAACACTGATCTTCCTTAATTTTCTGGAGTGAAATGCAACACTGTGTGGCCGTGCAGCTGAGAAAACAGAGAGGAAAAATGGCAATCACATTTTCAGCTGTTGAAATTAAGGGCTGCAATCCACATTAAAAAAAGCCATGACACGCTGGCTTCATTGAATACTCCTCTACTTAAAAGTAAATTATCACACGTGAGGTGGTGTAATATCTTAATCTCGCTGGCTATAAAACTTGCGCTGGCCTCATTTATCTTGGCTTTCAAGGCGTTCGCCTGTTATGTTGAAAGTCAATTCAAGCGTTGCTCCGTTTTAACATCACCCCCCCCGGCAACAAGAAAAGTCTGGCCATTAAAACATCCCTCTTGGACAAGATGTACCGTCTGAGCCACATTCCTCAACAAGCACTCACCACTTGTGTGCCCACTTCACTTTCCATCTGATCTCCGTTTCCTCCGGTCATTCCTAATGTTCCAGCCCGTGTCCTCGCGAAATAATTACAAGAGGCCCATCCTCACCTGTCAGGGCGGTCAGGCCCTTTGCTGAGAGTATGACAGCCATCTTGTCCCCTCGCTCCTCTACTTCCATTAGCATTACTGGTCGTCGTGACTGCAGGCCCATTGCGGGGTCAGGGCCCTCCGCTATGGGCTGTAATTGCAGCACGGCGAGCACTCTGGAGCCACTGCACCCACCTAATGAATTGTCACCCAGTTTAATATGAAATTACATGAGGGTGAATCGTAATAGATTAACAGGGTTGGCAAGGTTACTATCAAAAGATAACCCATTGCAAATCACTGATTACCTGCCTAAAATTATTATAAGGAACATGTGAAGTGGATTACTCAGCCCGAGTGATACTATCTGATCACCCTCACCTATCACTGGATTACTCTGCAAAGCGGGAGACGAGTGCTAATCCCCACCCTGCCTTAAAAGGTATTGGCCATTAGCTTGTTCTTAAAGTGGCTACAGAGGACACGGGAACTTTCTATCATGATGATGTTAGTTTGATAATTGTTGTAATAATCCTAGCCTTAAAGGTAACTCATATATTTAATTTATGTAAGTATCTCATCAGGACTGACTAACTCACTAATGTGTCAGCCCACAGCCATGATTATGATCTGCCTTCATTTAAGTTAGTTCAGTAATAAAGCCTTCCCACTTTTAATTAAAGGATAATCCTGCTTTATTTCAACTTGGGTCTTCTTTCCGTAGCTTCGGTCCTATTGTGATGACAACACTGCTTTGTGCAAAGAAGGAGACAAATATTAATCCTCCACCTTCTTTAAACGCTATTGGCAATTACAGGTCCTCTTGCTCTTGAGGAGGCTACAGAGGACGCTAGAGCGTTTCATCATGTTGATGTTGGTTTGCTAATTATTCTTAAAGATCCCAGTTTTAATTTATGGATCTCATCAGAACGGATTCACTCACTGATGTCACAGCCCAAGGCCATAAGGCTGCCTTATCTTCAGCTGTTCAATAATAAAGCCTTTTTTTGCTTCAATTAAAGGATGAGTCCAGTTAACACTGGAGCCAGCAGGCCATTCAGATGATCTAAACCACTTCATATGGGGGTAAAACCAAATAGTAGATCATCTGCATATGACTGTATAAAACAACACGGCTCAGGAACACCCTGTAAAACGCACTTTTCACATTTTCAAATGATCTGCTTTTATGTATGTTTTTACACGGCGTCCCAACTTTCTTTGGAATCAGGGTGAGTGTTATATGATATCAGTACTGAAGGACACATTCATGATTTTCCACAGGCACACTGACCTAAAAACCTGTGATCTGGAATCATGAGAAAGTTTCAGAGCATCAGAGACACCGAGCATCCCTGTAACCATAGCAACTCTCTCCTACCTGTCTGTGTGCGCACGGCGCGAGAGACGCTGACTGAGACGACTCTGAGCAGCATGCACAGGAATAAATTACAATATAACAGATTTGTGTATATTCCTCACTTTATTTCTCGCTTTTTTTTTTCTCATGACCTGAATTACTCGCCGCTGTTCCGCTGTGCTGCTCCGGCTCGTCTGTCCGTGTCCTCTGTTTCATGCCACAGTGTTATCAGTTCTGAAAAATGTTTTCCACAGCGTGAGAAAACGCACGCGTGGTGAAAGCGTGTTTGAAAGCGTCGATTGTGTGAGTCTCACAGTTTGTCCGTGAGAGCTGGCAGCCTTCACTTCTGCATGGTGTTTTTATGTGAGTGCCACAGGTTGATCTATCCGCTTCTTTTCCAGAGTTGTGACCGTTCACAGAGCCTACAGCACTGATGGCAAAACCTAGAAAAATGAGATCCAAGCTTGCCACACAGTTGACGTGGCTCATTCGAAATGTGAAAAATGAATTACAATGACTGCTTTGCTCCACGGAGACGCCGCCATAAATAATTCTAAGTGCGACGGCTTACTGTATGTTTCACCCCCTCACATCTGAATCGGCCGATGCATTTTTCATTGACCGGCGGCTCCGTTAGACATGCTGATGGACGATTCTGACACTTGAGGAGCACATTTCCATACATCCACACAGGGACGATTATTAACAGAGATAAGCAGAGCGAAATGACACACAGTTACCCTCTCGCCCCCCCCTGTGTTTCTCTCCTCTCACGTCCCAGTTTTGACGGCAATCATCAAGCATTTCACACCTCGAAAACCCAAGCAGACAAGCCGAGGCTGTCAGCAGCACTGACCTAAAATCAGAGATACATTTCCGATATGAACAATCGGAGGTTCCGGCCATGTAGCACATCTCTATTTGTGCCCTCGAGCAGTGGATATTATAATAGTGACGACACCTCAGCTTGTTTACTCCTGATGCAGGGAAAGCAACTAGTGGAAGGAAAAGTACAGATGTTATTGAGTTTTCACTTATCTCCATCATTCTCTGTGATTTCCTACTGTTCAGCAAACACAGAGTGTGAAAGCTCAGAGTAACTGCGCTGTTCTGCTCTCAGAGGAACCCATTCAGGGTGCAGTCTAATCAGTCTGCCAGTCCAAAGCATTGTAGTGCCTTTCTGTTGGTGTTTTTTATTTTATTTCCCTGCGCTTTTAAGAAATAGCTCAAGCAAGTATTCATAATTACATCCGTGCGCACAGCAGGGAGAATAGCTGCATGTCTTTGCACGTCCTTCCCTGAGTGACTCAGCTGCGAGTGCATCTGTATCATCGTCTGAGTACGTGAATAATGGCGCGTGTTCAATAAATGCACGTGGGACGGACTGAGAGTTCATCATCATTACCGTCCACACGCAGCCACAATCATCACATCTTACACCTTGCTCTCTGTCCCGTGATGTTTACCAAAATGCATGAATGAACTTCTCTTTAAAAGGCATTCCAAATAAATGGTTTTATTGATCTGTTGTTTTGCCACGTAATTATCTGAGAGGTGTAGAGCTTTGAATAGTTTTAATGGCCCATGGCCAAGCGTGTGGGCTTGCTCTTACAGATGACAACATGATTGTGTAATTATTCCAGCACAATAAGTTGGAGACAAAGCGCCAGCACTCTCTGTTGCCAAGTGCGACCGTCTCCACTGCAATCACTAAGTCCACTTGCAAATTTTCAGCTGATGCATTTCCGATCGATTATCTTTCTCACCTTCAGCCTAATTTCTGTTATCTGCAGTGTAACATATTTCCATGCAGCGCTCCCATGTTAAGCTTTATCTCTGCTGCACTCACCCGGTTATATTACACATCAGTTTTCCTGTACGCGCTCAGATAGACACGGTGTGGACGCCAATCAAACGGTCCCTACTGGCTCCCAATCTCCCAGCCTTCCTGCCCCGGGCTCTGGAGATGGAGAAAGGTCGTCCTGGAGTCACAGTGCTCCGTGTTCTCATTCAGGGAAACCCCACTGCTGCTCTTTTCTCATTACCCACGAGCCATATGTCTGCACAAACCCCCTTCACAACAGCACGCCTCAGCCCCAGGTCAGAGGTCAACTATTACTGAGGTTTTTATTTATTTTTTTCTACTCCACGCTTTTGTCGCTGTAACCACTGACAGTGTTATTTCGGTGTGTTATGGTAAATCTCATGCGCCATGACGGTCTGAAAAGAAAGAATTATTTATTCAGAAAGCAAAAACTAGTGCGGGAGGAGGGATTAGAACCGACAACCACAGAGGGTGATGAATAGCCTCTTGTAAGCCCCACAATCCACCCAAACATCTGCAGGAAATAAGAGGAAGACTGCTGCCATCTTCCTAATTAATAACACAGAGTGCATTCCTAAAAGAGAAACACATTTTTTGACTATATATTTGAATGCACGTGTGAGTTTCACATGAGCATTCAAGACTGCACAAGATTTTTTTTTCACTTTAACCACATTTATAGAAGATCCAAGAAAAAAAACTGCATTGATGAATAGATTCAAGGAAACAGAATAAAACAGTCAGTGTAGCTACACCAAACTCAGACAATAAAGCAGAGTAGCAGTTTGCATTCATTGTCAGTCCTCAACATACTGAGACCACCATGCAAGCATGCAGGACGCCTGCTCTGAGGCTACCTGCAGCTGACGGCATAAGGTCTGTTTTCACGAATCTTAGTGAATGCTGCTCATTAATTTCGAGTAACACAGTACTGTAGGTGCCTTTATACGTAAGCCAGTAAAGGCAGGAACTACAACTAGCAAATGGTGCTAAGATCAGCCGGTGTTACACAGTACAGGTGCATTAGTCATGACTATTATTTCTCTGGGTGACTTCCAAACAAGCTGGTTTCAGACATGATCACTCACATCACCTGTCATCTACTGAACGAACTGGTGATGGTCAAAGCAGCTCACTGAAGCTTCTCACAGGCGGAAACCACACGCCTTAAGCTGACGGTGTGTTCTACAGGTTACTTTGGTCCAGGAACTGGACCAAAACTGAATTATGTGTGAACTAGAGCTGCACAGAGAGTAGAGTGGGGTTTATCATTTAAAGGCAGTGTCCCTTCCCCGAGCCAGACGCTCATGCCCTATACTGACACACTGCTGTGCTGCAAGAAAATCATTCACACCACAACATGCTGCGTCACTTGGTGAAGCTGTGAAAATAGATAGAAAATAGAACAGTTCGCCAGAAAAATGGGTACGAGAGAGAGGAAAAGCCCAGAGCCGTCGCTGAGCCCAGCACAGGGGAACTGTGGCAACTTGCAAAACGATCACACACACGAAACCTTAAGAAGCCATTCATTGTTGTTGTCTCAGCTACAGGAACCTTGAAAAGACTGGTTGAAATTCATTTGAAACAGTGCGTTGCTGTCAAGGGATGTCAGTCTCTGCCCCTGCGCTTTCTTTTGTGTGTTTAATTAACAAATCTGACAAGACTGTGAAAAGTTTGAATCAAACGTCTTAAAGTAATTAAGTTAGTTGTTGTTATGAAACCTGCTTGGATACCAAACATTGCTAATATTTTGTGAATAAATTAGCTTGTCCTGACCAGAGCAAAAAGCAATTTCCCACAGACATTGTATCCCAGCAGCAACACCACTTCCATCTGACTGCGACTGCAAATTCAGAAGTCAAAAATAAAGGTAAGCTCAATGTGCACACATTTTCCATGCTAAATGCAGCTCATACCTGTTTGGGAACTAAATTCAATGTATTTGGGCAAAAGAGACCAGCAGGATTTAACCTCAGCCTTTGAAATAAGCATTCATTCTCCTGAGGTTAGAGTTGGTCTACACTGTGTACACTGTGTCGTAATAAAGCTACAGTATGCTTGTATAGTTTTATTGTTTGATAGACAATAAAGAATATTTATTGGTGAGTATTTCATACTAACCTCACCATTCTCCGCTGAATACACAATGATTTAACAGTGGAAGTGCGAGGTGGACCAGCCTTGGGCGACAGGCCCCCCTCGCAGCAGCTGTTGGTGCAGATGTAAGGTGACAGTAATCAATACTGATTATTAAAGTGGGAACACCATCTCTAGTGTGTGATTAATCTTCATTCCCCCATGTTTACAGAGCCTCTTCTGGCCCGTTCGCCTCGGAGGGGGAGCGCTCCCCATTATCTATCCCCAGAGACGGGAAAAACAAAACACCGTCACCATTAAAGATACTCACTGTCACTGCGGAAGAAAGCAGGCGCAGGTCGTCAGTGGGATGGGAAGCACATGTGCTGCGGTATCAAAGCACCATGTCTGTAACATACCAGCATGCTAGTAGATCCAAGACAGAGCTAAAGGAACACACAGTGAAGGTGTGTTCAGACCAGGCGCAAAGCAGATTTTTAGAGGGAAGGCGAGTGCATGCAAAGCAAATGGAAAGACGTGATTAGATGTGAGGAGATGCAATATTGAGGAGCAAAGTGAAGCGATGGAAACATGTCTCAGCATCTCAAATACCTGAGTGACAAATTTGTGCTTATCCAAAGGTTTTATGAGTCCACTTCATTCACACAGACACACAGAGAAACAAAAAGAGAATATTGAGGAAACGAAGAGCATAAAGAACTTGAGTTCATACAAATGTGTCAGAGTCTGAGCTGTCACACACACACACACACACACACACACACACATGCGTGCCAGTGTGTCCGTTGCTAGCTGTCAAATTGGCCCTAATACCAATCAATTGAAATTCGCTTTTCGCTCAAACAGAAAGCACCACTGGTGCATCAGATTTTTGCAGCTACATACAGTCTACATATTACTGGGTTTATTGTCTTCATTCTAGAGACAGACACAATTTTCCGGCCTTGTTGTAAAGATGCATTAATTTCTAGCTCTGTGAATGTGAAGCTGTCTGGTTTGAGTTTATTCTTTGACATGACATAATACTCTTGGTAAATGTGTTTGCAATGTTGTGAAACTGGGTAGCTGTGGAAGCATGAATAAAGGCTCACTGCTGAGCGTCAAGTTAGCAGTAATAGATTTGCAGCATCCAGGAAGCAACGTACAGTTAGACTTTCAAAATAAACCTAACTGAGAACAACAAACACGTGGTTAACGGTCAGGCAGAGCGCAGCACATTAGTTACAAACGTTACCTCACTGACAAGAAGTCATCATTGGTTTTTCACATGACACAAACCCTGTTTTCCTGGGTGAAGAGCCTGTGCTTGACCCATCCAGCCACCCCAACCTCCTCCATAGTTGGGTTTTATCTAGCTCTTCATACCACGTCATGTGATGCACTGGAAGTGACAAACAGGCTGTCTATAGAAGGCTGTTGGACTATCCTGCATGTTGAAACATAACACTAAAGGTGTGCACAGGGCCTTAAAAAGGGACGCACCAAACCACGACCTTCCCCTACACCCTTAACCAAAGTGCGTTAGTAGCTCTAAACTGCATTTCTGTTGTCCAAGAGCACTTCCTCCACTGAAACAATAAACAATTTAGCAGTATTACAATTTAAATGCTAGGAGTTAGGTGGTGATTTCCCCTCATTCAAAGAAGTGTTTCTACTGTTGGTGTAGACGATGGTGTCCAGACATCACAAAGTTTCTCTGTCATCTGAAAGTAAATAAAGTAAAATAAAAAACTAAAGAAAGGAGGAATTTTGACTCACTTTCAACTTAATCAGTTCTTAATGCGTCTCTGCTTGTGGGTAATATTATTAATGGTGCAGCACATGTAGAACCACAGTGCCATAGTTATTCAAATGTATTATTCAGTCAATTTAACTCGCGTAAACAAGAACGCGTCTCTGTACAGTATGTTGGACCCAGTCGTTCCTCCTCAAACGTCCTGTAACCTTGCCGTATGGCAGCTAGCGTGAACCAAACAATTCATCATCCCTGCTCCACTGCATCCACAATCAAATTCAGATTGTTTAAAACAGAAACAAAACAAAAATCAAATTAAAGTCACTTAGAGTATGGATTGTTTGGTTTGGGGGCATTTATACTACCAGGTCAATTAAAGTAAGAATCAATAATACAATAATGAAACGATGATGAAACTTTGGCGTCACGTGGAAGGAGAAAATCAAGCAACCCAAGGTGATGCTGCTAATCGCTGATGTGCCACAAAGCAACAGAGGCATGTGGGAGCAGGTATGAATCGTGTGTTTACAGTGCAGGCGGGGGCTGCTGCGTGCGCAGATGTGCGTTTGACATGCATCATCGGTACACCATTAACATTTCTGGACTGGGTTGAAGGCTCCCTTTCGTCTCCATCGCCTGTGACTGCAACAGATGGTCACCCCGTTTCTCGCAGGCTCCACCTCCTCCCTGAGCACTCCCCCACAGGTGTCAGGCTCCCATTCCCCCACCTCCTCCGTCGTTAAATAATCACCAGCAGCGGCCCTGCCCCGTCCCCCTCCTCCCCCTGGTTGTCAAAAGGAATACCATCCTTCCTCTGTTTAATCCGCTCTTACTCCTCCTCTCCTCGCCTCCCTCTTCCTCGTGAGGACCCCCATCCCCACCCTCCTGGGCTCCCATCACTCAGCACCTGTGAGGATCCCACAGAGAGAAGATAAGGCCTTTCCATAGCTCCCTCTCTCGCTGTGATGGGGTTGGGAAACGAGGAGGAGGGGGGGGGTCAGGTAGAACAAAGGGAGAGAAAGCGCATGGAGACATTGGGAATTCTTGACAGCTGTTTCATTCGGAAGGCAATCTCCTCTCTCGGGTGCCATATCTGAAAAAGACAAGGGGAAGAAAAAGACAGAGAGTGGCTGCACTCCGAGGCAGAAAAAAGGAAATAGACGAAGATCCTTAGGAAAGTTCAGAGGATTAATTTGACACGAGGCAGAGAGGATGGTAGAAGGCAAGAAGGAGGAGGAGGAGGAGGAGGAAGGAGGAAAAATGCTTTCTTTGTCAGAGTAATTGCTCTCAGCCAGTCTAGTGTGCAAACTGGGGAGAGATTATAGGATTTATTCCCATGTAGATTTTCAACGGAGACGCTTTGCTGGAGCCATTCTGTTCCCTTCAGCAGAACGTGCGGCCTCGGATGTTCCGTATAAATCCATAAATCCATAAATACCGAGCCACGCTGGAGCACCGTATCTTTTTATTCTCCAGGAGGGTGAGACAGAGCAGGTACACACGGATCAAACGCGTGTGTGTCAAGGCAAACAAATGAAATGTCGACATAAATGACAGCACCGTATATATTTAGCGTATGGGGCGCAGGACGGCTTCACAGCCATTGTTTTGCACGGCAAAAACAAGGCTTTGCTCAGTGTCAGGAGGCAGAAACCCATTCACAGACTCACACTCCGCTCTACAGTTAAAGGTGGAGAAAGCAGAAGCCGGCAAGAGGGATGGAAATACTAATTATAGATGCTATCGCGTGAGGAGATATTCAGTAGAATAATTCATTTATTTGATGTCGAAAACACAGAAACAACCTGAATTTGGGGGAAGAGATTATTATGAGATCAAAACGGCACCACATATTTGCATTTGCTGTGCTACTTTGTTTACCAGAATACTTCAAACAATGCATTACCATTTCAAAGCTGGTCAAGTATGTGTAATTCCTTGTCCACACATGAAACAAGATGAAATTGTGTTTGTCGTTTTCTTTTTAATTATATATTTACTCGCTTGCCTGCAAGCTAAGAGTAAGGGTGCAGCTATAAATCAGCTTATCTTTGCAGTGAACTTGCGCTGACTCTCTCATGACTTGCGTAAAGTTACGGGTGTAAACAGCGCCGTGTGCACGAGGGGATGCCTCATGCGGGACAGATGCCTCAAAGACACTTTCTGAAGAATCCTCTGCTACAAAAGAAAACTTCTGTCACTCCTAACGCTTTCTTTCATCATGTGTCGCCAATCAAAGAGCCCTCAGAACACCTTCTGTTTTCAATCGGGCTCTTTGGCAGGCTGCTTGAAAAATAAAGGGTCCAGAATGTGTGTGTGTCAGTGTGGAATATGACAGATCCGATTACATTCAGTGCAGCCCAGCAGGGAATGCCACATAGTTGCCCACGAGCTTCTGTTTTCACAATAATGTCTCTAATAGTAGCCTGCCTGTATGTCCCGTCACTGCACAACAACAGTGTTTCACACAAGCGAGAACAAACAGCAGCACCAGTCTTTACAAGCCTAATGACACCAGAGTGGAGGAGCTATCCTGCTCACAGTTCTGAGGCTTCAGAGCATAATGAAACCATTTCTCTGTGTAATGAAGTTGCATCATAACCCAAGCAGAAACCCGAAGTCTGTTTCATGTACTTTGCTGCAGGTTTCACGGCGACCTCAAATCCCGCTGGAGTGTAAATAAAACGTTCAAGTAAAAGATCAAGCCCAGGCTTTCACAACAGGGTGACTCATAGCACATGTGTGCGCTTGTTATCTTGATTGTTTTCTCCTCATTTGTGGGGAAGTCCTCTCCTCCCGTCGCCTCCGGGGCTGTAGCTGGTTCCAGACAGCGTGTGACGCTCTATGGGTGGCGGGATGGGAAAGGGCCTCAGGTTCAATCGGCACAGGAAGAGGTGGCCTGTCGGGGGACCGCTGCAGCCTGCTTTGGACCTATTTTGGCCTGAGGCGACCTAATTTCATGGTGTGCACTGAGATCAGGGACGTTGCGGTGGACATGGGTTACTATGACCTTCCAGTTAATGATTAACATGCAGCAAATGGCCACACAAATCGATGGTTTTCTTATGGGGTGACCTGGTGGCTCAGCAAATTGGACCGCTACACAGCAAAGTCCCTGTCAAAACAGCTAAATAATGTCTAATCTGTGGAGTGTTGCTGGTATTAAAAGATAATCTGCCAGCCGGGTGAGCAACGGTGTTTTAATAAGAATTTCTGGACCTTGCAGAATATGTCTTTATTGTCCACCCGGGTGGAAATATGTCTTTGGCCCACCGAACACTAAAAAACAACAACGTAAAAACAGTTAGTAAAGCGAGCACGCAGACAAGGTCACATCACACGATATAACAGTTCATGTCAATGTCTGTGTCTTAAATCTCATCAGTCACTTTGCAGAGTATCTATAGCCCTCCTGGAGCAGAGTATAGGCGCCAGGATACTCCTCGCCCTCCTCCCCGCCATTAACCAACTGAACAAAGGGATAAAAAAGTGAAACACATGTATATTTTTAAGATTAGTCTGATTCTTGAAACAAACTCCTGCAGTTTGCTCATTAGAGATGATTTGGATATGCACGTCACAACCATACAGTCAGGCTTCTTTCCTGTCAGCTACATCAGCAAACACACATGAATGTCTAACTTGGCCAAAATCAAGAAATGATGTAATGCAATTGGTTCTGGACAAGGCTATTTATAGGATATTACTTTCTTGGCTTGTTTTGCAGGGCACGTTCTTTCTTCTTAAGACACTACAATCACACATCTTGCATGAATCTGATATTACTCATTCCTTCCATATTGTAAAATATGTGAGATATAGGAAAAATCACAAGTGTGACAAGTGCTTCAGATTTATGTCAGTCTTAAAAGTTCAGTAAGCTCAGCTCTGGTGGCTTCATCCCTGACTGCTATTAAAGGTCAACCAGTGGGCCATTTGCCTCAGACATTCTCCTCCAGTTTCACACAGTGTCTGCCTGTAATGCAGCGTGCTTTCATTCCACTTGAGATTGTAATTTCTCATACAAAGAGGGAGGTGAAGCCGTACACACAGTAAGCTCTCTTTGTTCCTCATCTGGTCATCCTTTCAGTAAGCCAGTTCATCTGTGACTCTTTCTGTCTCTGTCTCTGTCTCTCTCTCTTTCACACACACATACACACACTCTCCATGGTCCAGAGAGTGAAAGACATTCGCCCTCCTCCTTCCTCTACCCCCACATTATAGAGACCAGCTTCTGCTCTGATACACGCACTCACCAGATGTTGCCCAAAGCTTTAGGGAAGAACCCCCAGGTATGCGTGTCTCTGTGTGTGTCAGCATCTCACAATTGGCTTTTCCTTGCGCATCTGCCGAGATTTATGACCACGTTTTTTTCCGACAACAGGGTCGGCTTCCTTTTTGTGAAATCCCAGTGGGGCAGCCGGCTGGGGATCAGAGGGAGAAGCAGGTTCTTCAACCTGAAACAGGTGACTCCGACTCAGGTCTCACCAGGCTGAGAAGAGAGGGGGAAAACGTCTCCCAAATCCCTCGACACGAGCATTTTTATCTACTGGCGGTTCACACGAACCCCATCTGCTTCTCATATCAACATGCTTGCACTTGCCAGCACAGGGGTCTACTGGTTTGGCCTGCAGGGGTCAGGAGGACAAAGCGGAGTAATGAAATCAAACTGGCTGAATGACAGAGTCTGCTGCTGATCACTGGAAATCGCTGAAGGTTTTCATTATGGAGTAAAGTGATGGCGGGAATGCAAAAGGGGGATATTAAAGACTCAGTAGAGCCCTTTTCAGTGTGAGTAATGATCGGACAGAGCGGGGCCAAAGACAGCTTTACTGTTCCCTCAGGCCTCAAAGTGTTAAGGGTGCAAGCTGATACAGCAGAGTGCCCACGAGGTTACATACTGCATTGTGTATCACGCTAGGATGAAACCTATTGTGTTTTGATGGCTTTAAGTTACCTCTACGGATGTGTCGAGTGTCGATTTATGCCTGTGATGTCGGTTTTGTAGTGATGACGTTACACGTCCACAAATCACAGGAGAAAACGGCTACAGAATGAACATTTTATCGTCTATAAAGGCAAATGTTTTCCATAGTGTGTAGTATCTGTGGTATTTCTAAACCTATAGAAGATCATATTCTTTCTGCGTTATTTAACCAGTCCCAGTGGAACGCCAGCGTCCCTCCCACGGCTCGTTCACACAAGCCAATTGGTTCAATTAACTGTCAGTCAACATGTCAGTATCCCTGGTCCTTAGCAGAATGAGCTCCCATGCTTGTGTGTTAACATGGCAATCCAATTGACATGTCAGCATGAAAGCTTGGCTGTGTCCCTTTCAAAGTAACGGGGGAGTTGCCAAAAAAATTCAGATGTCACTGATTAGCTGTGTTACTGGAATTCTGATTAAATGAATTTTATATTCTGAAAAGACCACGTGCAAGAAATGCACTGACGGGCTTAGTAAAGCAAACAAGAATATCATCTGCATATAATGAAATAACGTGAGATATTTCATACACTGAAATTCTATGAACATCGGGATTAGATGTGTACAAATCAAGACAGCAAAGGGTTCAAAACCGTAGTTTTATGTCACGTGACAAGAAGAATAGTGTTTCTAAAAGCTCTTGGCATGTAATCAAGTGACAAGCTGAGACACTGCTTGGGGCCTTTAAAAAGCGTCTGACTGTAAAGGCCCAAACGCAGCATCATTTCTCTACATTTGCCCTATTGACACTCAATCAAAGGCAATATTGAAGGAAATGGACTGTGGCCCGGCAGGGGTGTTCAAATGGAGTTACTTCAGAGACGGTGCTTTTTAAACTCCCCCCGAGGTATTATTTAGGGCTGAATCACCTCTCTGTCCTCACATTGGCAGGGCATATATACACTGTTTGGTCTCCTCTCCCTCGTCACCTTAACTTTACCCTCATCCCCAAAGGTGATATAGAGGCGAGTGGGAGTCTTCATCGCTGATGCATGTGCTTTCTAGTATGTTTCCACTCCGACCAGACGGAATCTTTCAAAGGCCTCTCCCTTCCTCAGGATGAAGACAGATTTGGCAGCGGCTCTGTGATGCACAGCCAGCGCTGAGAAATTCTAAAACATGCCTTCCCCCCCCCGGAACTGAACATCATAAATTTGACTATTGTCTTTATTACCATCGAAGTCGTCCCAGGATGTTATTGGAAGTTAAGCCAGCTCAAGGCAAAACCTCCCAGCCAGCCGTTACAGAGGCACATCAGGAACGAAGATTAAAGAGATGGAGAGACAAAGAGGACGTCTTTTCATCGGACTGTTTCACTACCACTTTAACAAATGTGGGAGCCACATTTTTCAACGTTCCCCCAGTTATGAGAGGAACTGTCTAGAAAATCCTTTTTTTTTTTGTTTCACTTTATTTTATGTTTAGCTGTTAACGGCAGTGAGAGGGTCTGACAGCCAGATGACTAAAAGTTCTTCTCTTCTACTGTCTTCTCAGTTCAATTAAATTCATCTATATCTCAGAGACAATAGCCACATTTGTAACTATGATGGGAAAAGAAAAGTTCAACAAACTGTGTTAATTTTGCATTGTAAAATCAGTAATGTCATATCCTAAAAACTGCAGAATGGTAGCAGCGAGAAATGAGATTAATTACTTGCCTTCAATTACGGTTCTTATTTCGCTGGTGTGTTATCATGTAGAGAAACCATTTGTGAATGTTAAAGCAGCACAATCAAGGGAAATTATTGTTACAAGGATTCGAAACTACCCTCACTTTATTCACTGAAAAAAGGTTCATATTGTATGTACAGAGAACGGCAGAAACAGTTCCTAATGATACACTGTTGTAAAAAGGGAAAATTGCACTGTGCTTACATATTAGTCATTTTTTACCGCTGTAGTACCATATTGTGGATAATAAAACACAATGAGGGATGGTCATAAAAACACAATGAAACAATAACAATATATTTCTCATTTCTCCCAGGATGAAAAAAATCTCCAGAAACAATAGCTTTCTGGGAAGAATCTGTGTGTCACAGGGGCGGCGCACAAACATTAATTACACGACACAAATAATAAACACGCATTATAGGATATTATCAAATTTGCATATGAGGGGAAAAAAACTCATAAGATATTGCAGGCACTTGAACCCCTCCCCAGTTCATGGAAACATCAGTTAAAACAGCTGCTGTGTCAGCGCTGAAGCCCCCCCCCTCGCACACACACCCACATACAAACAGCCACTTTCACCCAAACAAACCAGAGCCAGTGTAAGTCTGCCCCAGAGAAACAACAACAAACAAACATGTGCAACTGCCAGCTAGATGACGGAGATAAATGAAGAGAAGAAGAAAAAGAGACAGCAAAAGTGAGCGCAGCCTTGTTGGTAACCTCCTGTTTGTGCTGCAGACTCAGAGGAATAGTTGTGATTACTCCATTGACTGAATCATCTGCAAGGTCAGGCCTCCCATCTTCTCTCCCTCCTACTCCTCTGCTCCTCTCCCACTCAGCAGCCAAGTGGTTCATATGGCTGCCAAGACATATTCAGAGACATATTGGAGCATCCAGTTACTGGCAGCGCTCACAGACACTTAAACACATGTCCACCTACACACACACACACACACACACACACACACTGGAACATTGGCAGTTTAACAAACAAACTAGTACTGTACTTTACTAAGCCTCATACGTCTGTGTGAGAACAGTGTTTTTTAAGTACTTGTGAGGACCATAGACCCTCGACCTCAATAAACCTCTAGATCCAAACCTCTGCATGCAGAAAACAAACCATGACTTTTATCTTCATTCTGATTCTAGTCTTAATCCTAAACCAGGATGCAGGAAATAACAAATTAGAGGCCTACATTAATTCCAGCATGTATTAATGAGACATCGACAGCTATTCTTTCTCTATGAACAGCTGCCAGTTTATGACAGTGACATGAAGGTTTAATTTATTATTAATTTTATTAATTTATTATACAATTTACATGCACTTACTCTAAGTAACCAGGTAACAGTTGGCTTTCTCCAGTAATTTGATTTCATTACCATCATGTAAACAAGACACCTGGTTTCCATAACAGGGGTAGAGTACTGCAGAAACCTGATTTCCCAGCTGGAATCCTGCTGGAGAAAACAGATTTTTTGGCCAAACATAGAAAACGGTTTCTAATCAGAATTTTACATGAACGCATTTGAATGACAAAGACTTCAGAGAGGGAAAGTACTGCTGTGAATGCTGTGCAGCGGGAAATATGGGTCAGCTATTTCTTATTTAGTTTGAGTCCTGTCAAATGTCCTTTTTAGTTTTTACCTCATGCTGCTCTATTTAGTCAAGTTTAAGTTGACTAAAAGTTTGCACATTTTAGTCTTTTCAAGCCAGTAAAAACTGTTTTTAGTCTTTTTTACTCACCAGACTATATTGAACATTTCTGTCAGTTTAGTTTACCCAAACCAACATTTTTTTGTTATTTTAGTCAAACTAATTTAATCATTTTCAGGTGACAAACACAGGTTGAAGGAATAAGAATGCAGCTTCGCAGATCATGTCTGGTCGAGCAGTTGGATGTAAAGTTAAAAATGACAACAACAGGGCTTGGGAGAAAGAAACACGTGTTGTTTGGGCCATTTTAGTAACAACGAGGCTCAGAAAAAAACCCACAATGCATTGCTTTATCAGAGGGGAAGCGATGTGGCCATTAAATAGCTGGCAAGAATATCACAAACCTGAAGAGACACAAGTTGCTTTCTGTAACAGCTGATGTAAGTCACTCCCAGTCCTGACTGAGCCTGTTGTGCCCTGCTGGTGGAATCCTGACATGGCAGGGAAAAAATTTGTCTCCTCTTTTTTGTCAGCAAAAATAAAGACTGATTTTGGTGAAGTTTTAATTTTTTAAATTTCATTTTAGTCTCACCTTTTCTCGTTAACAATACTGCATGTTGATATAGTCACAGGTAGTGTTTAATGGCGTCTTGTCAATCACAGTTTATCTTAACAAAATGAACAATAGTGGGAAAACTGCATATTCTATTACTACAACAGTTCATTTAAGCAGGTAAAGCTTCAAAAGTCAGCAGTATGGGAGAAATCAGATTACCAACCTGTTGCATGTATATGCAGAGTTACAGTAATCAGGTTTCTGCAGTAACTGGCTTCTCTGACTAACCTGGTTTCTTGAGTGAATTAAAGTGTACTGAACAGTTAAATCTGATAAGAAAAACAAGTCTAAACCTCTACCTGTCAACAAACATAGTTAATACTTCACCTAAACACCTAAACCCAAAATGAATCCTCACCTATGGCCTTCAAAAAAATGGTTTCACAGTGCAAAAATGTCCTCAATCTGACAACTACAGCTCAAATTCTTATTCTTAAAGGGGTGGAAACACAAGAAAACACCCACACAGGGCCATACGTATAGACTTTCACATGCCAAAATGCACCACCAGGTATTGATTGAACGACGGAAAATCTCCCAACCGGGTTTCTACCAATGCACATAATGATGAAAGGAAAACAAAATCAGCTCTATTGTATCGGGACGATGGATGGGCAGACCCACGCTGAGGCTGCCCACTGCAGAGCTGATGTGGTTTCCCGTGTAACCACCCTGATGAAATATTCAGCGGGGAACAACTCAGACACCTAGCGGCTTTGGTTACAGCCAAATCACTGGAGGAGAGGCTGGGGCCACGCCGGCGATGTCGCCGTTTCTTTCTTCTCGCCATACAAGGCAACATATATAACACAAAGGGACATATTCATTTTTCATGAGGCACATTAATTAATAACCCAAACCTGACCCCATTTATACTGTTGGATTCCCTGTGTGGACAGGGCAGGGATGGAATAAAGGAGATCTGAAGCTGTTTTCCTCCACTCAGAGTTCCCGATGGTGAACGGAGAGAAATAGAGATAAAGCCAAGCGGCCATGCCCAAAACCAAGCTGCTTAACCTCCACACTCTGTCACTGCATGCCAAGTCCTGCCAGCACTCACACACACACACACACGCACACAACTACACACTCACATAAACATGTAGCGCTCCACAAAGTTCCAGCGAACAGCAAAAATAGGCCTCATTCACACAAGCTTGGTATCGACTGACACAACACTAAAAACATGCTTGGGCCGAGTCTTGTGCTCGGGGGTTTGACGGTTAGGTCGGGCTGCTGTCAGATGTGGCGAGGCGGCGACGGCACAGACCGACTGTGATGTCTGCCCTACTGAATGTATCTGATGGATGGGTCAAAGCTGCACATCGTGAGCCAAAAAGATGGAGCCTACAAAAGGTGAACAATCGAAGGATGAGAAGGCACTTATACACATAGATATCATGATGCTGGATAGTAAAAGATCTTAAATCATTTCTGTCTGATACAGCTAAAATGGGTTATATTATTTAAAAAATCTTTTTTTTTTAAATATTAACATTTTTTATCAACAGTCCCATAAAAATCTTTGTATCTCAGCATTTTATAAAAAAAACAGACTCATTGCCCTCTTTGTTTTTTTCCCTGTTGATGCTCCTTAGAGTCGGTCCTACTCTCCTAAAAGTTCACTTGTTACAGTCTCAGGAGTAGAACAGCCTCCCTTTCTCTGAACCCTGGAGTCTGCTGAGCTTGGCGAGCTGAGAAGGCGATGGGGGTACATCTTGTCTGTAGGGGCCCTTGGATTGAGGCGGGGCCTGCACTGGGGGAGAGCCTGAGGCCTGAGCGTGGTCTCTGCTGTGGTCGTAAGCGCTGCCGCTGGTGGTTTCCTGTCCAGGAGACAGCCTGGTCTTGCTGGCCTCCTGCTCTCTGCGTCTCTGCTCCTGCCTAAGCAACTCCTGAGTCTCTAAGAGGACACGGGCATTGAAGCTGGGGGTTCCCAGGTAGCCGTTTCGTGCTCCCTGGCCGCCGGGGTAGCGAGGGTTCTCCTTGGATGCCTGGAATCCCTCTGCTGGCATGTAGACCTTGTCCCACGAGTCCTGGGACGCCGTGCTGGGGTTCTTACGAGGCTGCCTAAACACACAGAGACAGATAAAGAGGTCAATCGAACGGTTGAGTGAGTCACCTTAAACAGCGCCTAAATCTAAAGGGAACAGAGGATGATAGCAGGCAACTCTGCTCAGAAAAGAGCTTTTTTGTGTGGCGGCCTCTGGGTCAGCACTATTGAAAAGGACTTCAAAAGAAACTGCACTTCAGCAGAGAATGTGGCCATTTTCGCATTTTGTGAGATTAAATGGGGGATGTGGTAGCGGCGTTGATTTAAAATACTAAAAGCAACATGAGTGGAGCAAAGAGGGATCTGTTATAGCCTGCTGCTTGATTACGCTGAATCCTGCGACATAAAGACATGAAAGAGACAGGACACAAACGGGGCAGCCTGAAACGCCCACATGACTATTAGTTCCACATTGTAAACAAACACAAATGTTAAAACCTCCCTGAGAAAAATGGCTGCTTTCATCCATTTAACTCCTTTTTGGAGATGCAGACGGGTGCACATACAGCACAGACAGAGTAATGGCGGGCCTCGCGGCGTTACCCGCCTTCTACTCATCTTCAGCCCGCCTGCCAGCCACTACACTGACAGGACGGTCCAAGATGCACACACATATTATCTCTTGCAACAAATAAAACTAGCACACGCGCATGCCTTCCGCCACACATGCTCCCCTTTCCTGAAATTGGCCCCGGAAAGCCGTCATTGGGAACTGCCAGCTTTTTGGCTAAAGTGTTGAGTCTACTCCTCCATTATTAGGATCCATTAAGGCCGCAGTGCGATGGAAGACCTGTGACAGTGTCTTTTACGTCCGGGGTGCTAAGAGGAATCTCATTCACACCTCACTGACCTGCTGCACGCTTAAAAGGCTTTTGAGTATATGGCGCACAAGGCTGCAGAGGGAGACAGGGGCCCGGCATGCTTTTAGGCCCAAACGCCTGCATTTCTTATCTGGCCGAGCCTCATTCCAGAGAGGCTGAGAGGAACAAAACACAGAATAGGCTATTCATTGTTCAAAGCACTTGTGTTTCCGACAAAATATTTTGTTTTCCTAAAAACTGAAACCTTACAATGAGGTAAATCGGGACTGTACATAGTGAGAATGAAAATAAATTCTACCTTCAACCTTGAGTTCTTTTTTTGTGTGAACTGCAGTGTTTCTTGTCGGGGTAAAAATGACTAAGGCAAAAGTTAGAGTCCTCTGAGGCCGGCGTGATACCGCTCGCTGACTGCAAGACCTTTGATTGGCTGCTTGTGTTTCCTCCTACAGGTAACAGAGACTCAGTAAAGTGCCGCTTTTCAGCAACACACTTCATCTCCACTGCAAACCTTCTGCTCGCTACAATCACCGCTCTGTGTGAATAAACGGACACAAACAAGGCAACTGCACCGCAGTTGTCTCCTCGTCGGTAATGAGAAAAGGAAAAATCCTGTTACAGGTTATGTGGATGTAACTCCAGTTACATGCATAGCGCACTATCTTTGTGTCACACTGTAAATGAAACAATGCAAACACAGTTACTATGGGAGTAAAATTAAAGCATAACACGCCCCGATCATTTGCATCACGACGTGTCTGGCGTTGCGGTTGTGACACCAACATGTGAAACGCTGCTCAGCTATGAATCACATCACATGATGTAGGTGTCTCGCAGGAATCCCATTAACCCCTCGCCTCAAGCATAAATTTCAAGCAAACAGCAACACATATAAATTACTGTACATACCATGTCATTCAACTCTCTCTCATTTAACATATTTTCACTGTCTATCCATCTCTATGTTATTCTAATGAGATTCCCAGAATTCCAGCATTACTAATGGATGCCTTTGTGGTCAACATATCTAAGGGGAAGGTAAGAGCTAAAGCACATGGCACTGTGATGACAATATGCTTGGGCAACTGTGCATTTATGTACAGTGCATCTGCAACACAAACATCATTATCTTGATCGGCTCTGTGTGTGTGTGCATGCATGTACAGCATGTGTAAGTATGAGGGTAATTGGTGGAGGGGCAGATGTAGGGACAGACTGCAGAGAGAGCCCCACCACATGCTCCATATCTGGGTTTTGCTGTCTGGGCGAGCCGCCATGCATTTACACCCCGGCTTGGCTCGCAGAGCGGCCAGCCCTGCTCACGAGGGAGCCGCCTATTTAGAAACCCGGGATGCCTGTTGCACGAGGCAGCGATCTGCGTTTCCAGAATGACCTTTTCGTTTTTAAAGCAGATAAGAGAAGGAGGGAGATTTAGAAGAGGGGAAAGTCTTTCGGTGGCGATGAGAAGAGAGCAGCGATGGCATTGTTCCACAGGAATGTAATCGTGATTGATGCGTCAGGGGAGCTGCTTCTCTTATCACCTCGACTCCTGCGCCAGAATATGTCACAAAGTAGATTAGTTACATTTACAAAGGGAGGGGATGGGAAAATACATCATGCCAAAGAGCGGGGTAAATTTAGGATGACAGAACATAACAAACAAAGCCAGGAAGTTGGCTCGCAGAGACATTTGTGGCCTCAGTGTGTTTCTTTAAAACAGCTGGGAAGAATCAGAGTTTACGAGAAGGAGGAGAAAGCACACACACATGCACAGATCCAAAATGATTAGGGAAAAAAACCCAATTGCATGCAGTGGGCAATGGAACACTCGTTGCTATATTGTACAAGTAACTTGTCTACAAACCTGGAATAATGTTTTCTTTATAGAGTGGAACAGTGTTGTTTTGGCTGAGGAATGCAAGAGCTGCATGAGCAGATAGCAGAGCTGCTGGCAGCTCACTCAGGCCACCGTTAAGAACCTTATCTTGACCGCATTCATGTGTGTGTTTGTGTGTCTTTTTGTGTTTGAGTGTGTCTCTTTCAGGCTAATCAGCGGCCTCTCTTTCCTACTAACACACTCGTTCCTCTCCCGGCCCCTCTCGCCCTCCACTGCCTGTCACCGCTAATCCAGCTCCGACAACAAGCCTTCATTAGTGCTCTTCCAATCCTTACATCCCAGACAGCGAGCTAAGCCTGGCCGTCATCAGATAACCAGCCACCATGGCTTCTTCTGGAAGCTCTTTGGGAAGGAGGGTTGTTTTTTTTTTTTTTTTTCCATGTGAGGGAACGTCCCCTTTTCGCTGAACGGCTGACTGCTCAGGCTTCCTGTTTTGGAACGAAAGGACAGGATGAAGGGGCTCCAAAAGAGAGGTGGCTGGAGTTAGAGGGAATTGTGGTTATTAATCTGGGGATGTAAGACTTTAGCTCTTTAATGAGGAGCCGCGCCGAGACACAAGCTCTGAAAAGCCTCAGCCAGGGTCAAACGTCAAGCCTGAGCTCATGTGACTCTTTGCTAAAAGACGCTTTGAGATTATGAGAGGAATGCATATCAAAGAGCATCCTCGCTTGGCTTTTTGGCCGGCCAGACAAACTTTCCCAGAGAAGGAGCTCTCTAAGAGGAGGGGGGGGGGGCGGAGGGAACTGTCACATCACGTGAGATGCCAGCAGATAACGCCTATGAAGAGAAAGCATGGATCGGTCTGGCTTATGCAGACCACATTGATTATGCGTCCATGTGGACTGCAAATCCATAGCCATAGACAGGAACGTTTTTTAATCGATCTGACTGTGACCGTTCAGAGAAAGCAGAGCGGAGGAGAACTCCACGAAGAAATGATCGCTGTTTCTGTAGGGAGAGAGAGGAATCACAGGAGAGCAGAGAAATTGTGGCCAAGAAAATTAAAAGACCACACACACACACACACACACACACACTTCAAGTGTTCTGCCTTTGTTTAAACTGGCAAAGCAGCAAAACTTAAAATAAATCAGACTTCACTCCACTTCAGCTGTTTAGAGCATAATATACATTTCATAATACAAAAAAGTCACACTGGACAGATTTAACAGGGGAGGAAAAAATATTTATTTTATTACTAACTTTAAATCTCTGTGTGAGTCAGTCAAGTATAGAAGCTGTATATTTGTGACTGAGGAAATGTTCCACCGGCAGAGATTCAGAAGATTGGTGGAGACACAGATACACGCATAGAGAGTGATGGCAGGAAATGCAAATACAGATACTAAACCCAGCGTCTTGAGATGGAAGACGTGGTAAGCTTTATCGGCATCTCTTTGATATGCATGCAAAAGAATCAAAACATGAAGATGGTGAAGATGAAGAGCAGCGGTTGTAGCTCTGAACTCAAGCTGCCAATAGAGAAATCTCTTTTAAACATGATATTGAGCTGTTATTCACGTTAAGGGAAGAGTGATGGAGAAGGGGGTTGATGCCTGTGACAAAGTCACCACTTCCTCTGGGTCAACATTGACTTAATGAAGTTGAATATCAGTCAAATGATTCCAAGTGATCACATTAAATGATATGATTCAAAGAGTTTTGCTAAGAATCATTTAAATGTCTGGAGATGAGCTGAAAGTGACTGTGTGGTGATTGACTTTGTAGCCAAAGAGGCACGCTATAGAAAGTGTGGAGAAAAAAGGTTAAAGACACAAATACGAGGACAAGAAACGGATGTAAATCGAAAAAGCCGAATGAAGAGGTTCAGAAAGGGCAGGAAGGACGTGATAAGTCACGGAGAGGGGAGGGAGAGAGGGAGGCAGAGACCGACAGACGGACGGAGTAAAGGAAGGAGAATGGGGAGGATGTCTCACCGTGGCAGGGAGCTGTACTGTCTCTGTGCTTGTTGGAAACCATCTCTGTCCTCTTGCTGCTGTTTCTGGACCTGAGTCTCAACTGTTACTGAGTGGCGTCCGCTCGGCGTCTCCGTCCCATTGCTCACCTGCAACGTCCAGCGAGACATGCACACTTTAAACACAGCAACACAAACAAATGAAAGCCAGAAGGATAACAGCTCTGTCTCTGGACACAAGGGTTACACAAACCTGAAAATAGAGCAAACACACTCATAAACACACGCTTAGATGATGGAATATTTGTCCCTCAGCATAGCAGCTTGGACAGCGTGTGTTCCGCTACCCTGAGGGAACAGCTGGTTAGGAGGTGCGATTTCATGATGACGGCGGCGATGAAAAATGCACCTGTGGCAGTGGATGAAAGGTCCACTGCTTATCTTGTTAGAAGAATAATTCACAAGCATATATCTTCTATCTGTCGAGGAGCTAAGTGTTTGTTCCTTTGTTATTATTGTTGGGATTTTGTCTCTGAATGAGTTTCTGTTGATGGAGCGTCTTATTGTCTGGTCGGCCATCATGGCTATCACTGCTCTCTTCTCCTTGTGTGCTTGTTATATGATACAAAGTTTTACATTATATAACAATATTTTGCTCAACCCGAGCACCACTCGTACGCTGCAGACATAAATCATAGATGAGCATGATCAGTCACTGGCTCGGTTCACAGATTTGCGTGTGACTCGACTACACACAACTAACCCTCACCACCGTGCACGGGTGTTTGTTGTCTGATCATCGGCGGGGTTGACATGGAGATATCATCTCCCTCAACACTAGCACACTGCTAACGAGCTGGCTGATGAAAGAACATGACAAGCCAATTAAAGAGAGGCGAGCTGAGGAGGTGTAGCAAGCGTGGCTTGACTAAGTGTCAGTTTTCATAAGGCCCGGACGGTGTGATAATATGGTGGGCAGGTGGGGGTGTAGACGGCTTGTGCGCATAAATTTCTGCTAAATAAATATTAACCAACAGTTTGACCGGCGGCTGAGTTTTCAAACTAAACGAAACCTCCAAAGAGTCAGTGTTTGGTGGCTTGGCTTAAATCTGGAAAACCTGTGTGGTGTTTGTGTTAGTGGGGCGGGTGGTATGAGGGGTAATGCTACATGATGGAGCGGATTGCTGCGGTAAAGGTGCGCTGCTAGATGGAAAGGCTGTCAGCACAAATGCCTTCTTGGAAACATCTCGAGTTCTTGAAATGGCTGCTTTCCTCCTCGCTTGCACAGCTGCAATAACAGCACAATTACATTTAACTCAGTGTCAATAACAAGTCCTTTCTCAGGCCCTCCAAGTCCTAAAAACATAATAGTCTTTCGCGTGGGTGAGGCGAAAATGACTCATACGTTTCAGATTTTGCTGTAACAACACGTTCCCCCGCTTCCCAAAGTGTAGACCACATGAATGAATTTCAGATGAACAGTGAGGGAAAAGGAGAAATGATTTTACCGGGGCCAAACGCGGTGGTGAGAAAATAATTAGTCACGCACACTCAAAGTTTTTAATGTGATTTGAGGGAATCCGGAGGTGCTTCACGCTTCGGTTTTAAAACTGTTGAAACTGAAACTGAAAAAGGGTTGAGGTGGATGACGCCATGCCAGGAGAAATGCATGAGAAATAGCCAGGAGAGAAAATCAGTCAGTGTAATGGCATTATCTCAGGAAGGAGAATCAGATTATTCCATGTTAGGCCTGGAATACAATGCCATATAAAACATGACATTTGTTGAAATCGAATCAAAGAGACGTCCGTGTTCGTTTTTATCCAATAATGTGAAAAATGATGTCAATACGGCACGTTTTTATCTCTCCCTCGCTTCCTTGGTGGTGTCGCAGAAAAAGCGGGGAGAAAAAATAAGTCTCCACCTGTTTAAACACCGGAGCGTTCGCAGACGGTGAGCCGGAGGGGACATAATTATGAAAATTATTTGCAGCTATCAAAAATCCGGGACCAGGAAAGCAGCTGGGAAGGAGTTGAGCTTTAAAAGTTCAAAACACAGGCAAGACAGGCAATGTGTAATATCTGAGGGTTCAGAGCCGAGTCGCAGACCTTTCAGATATCAAAGCAGGTTGCTGTGGTGGGTCAGCACTGACATATGGCTCCGCCGCCCAAACTCCTCTTGATGCTAAGTTTGTAGGCCACCACATAGGGAACAGTTTTTAGCGCTGTATACAAACACACATGTGGAAGACATTAAAGTTGCTAATGGGCAGGCAGACCTGACAGAAGCACAGTTGGATAATGATTCTCTCTTAAAGTCCTCGCACGACCCAATTTCCCCAATTTATTATAAGCAAGCCCGGTCTGTTTGTGGTCGGCGGAGTGTGTAGCTCTGGGCGAGGATCCATCCCAGAGCGAACAGTGTGGCCCGCCTTTCCCCGGCCCCTGAACCAGGAACCCACGCTGAATGAGAGCTTGGTTTCTGTATCACTGAAGGCCTCCACAGCAGGGCTGAACAAAATGCTACAGTCTTTATAGTTAAGATATCTGTGCGGATGGATGTGTGGGGTAATAGTGCCGAAATATATAATGTCGACATAAGACGAGTGTAATCGCTTTGTTCTCCTCTCCTCCCTCTGTTCTCTCTTATCTGTGAACACACATGGTTTGGTAAGGAAATTGAGTGCAATAAAAAAGCTGGGCGTGAAGGCCTGCGTACGTCTGTGCACATGCACGCTCGCGAGCGCAGATGCGCCTTGAGCAGCACAACAGCATTGTTTTCGCTATGAAAAAATCCATTTCACACTCCCAACAAGCTCAATAACTTCATGATTGTGAGGTGTGCTCCAACATATTGGCAGGTCCTATTACTTATGGCTGTTGTAATATGAGACCGGCAAACCATGCTTGCTACTTGCACATCGTTGAACAGCACTATTCATAATTCAGCCACGCAGCCGGCTAGTGTTAACACAGTTGAGTATCCGGAGAAGAAGCTCGACAGAAGGCTGATCAAAATCGAAATAATCAAGATAGCGAGAAGATAATGTAAAAATCCACGAGTTCAAGACGCTTCATGAAGAAAGAGAGTCCTTTAAAAGCCTCACAGATAGAATTGAGCGGCTTGCCTGCTGCTTTCTAAAGTGTGTTATGGTCCTTTTCTAAAAGCTCTGTGAGAGCCAAGTGAGAAAAATGGCCAGCACAGTCAACTGGCTCGCCTCTAAACAGCTTCATTATTCCAGGATATTTACTATGCACCAGTATGTGTGGGAACGAGTCTTCTTCTTTCAGTCCTTTGCTTGCAAGTACATGCAGTTATGTACAAAATAAATTTAGGAAAAATCTGTTTTTATATATACAGTATGTATAGATTCATACCAAAATGGACATTTTTAGTTAAATGCTGCATATTTCAACCACTCACAGCATTACTTCTTGAAAATGTTAACATGGAGCGGCACACAACATTGTGTGTATTGTGTGACTGGTTACAGTCAGGGGCTCACACACTGTCAGAGCTATGCTGTCTTAACTCTCACCCTTAACCCCTGGGAAGTCAAGTGACTGCGGCTAAAAGGGGCTTTATGAGTTATCTTCACATGATCACACGGGAAAGAGTTAGCTGGACACGATCGAGCGCCCACCGACATGAAAGCACCGTATTCAGAGCAACCCAAGTTTGCATAAACACCAATAAATGCTTGTAGACACATGTATCCTGGTAGCAGGAGATAGAGCGATAATAAAATTGAAAGAATTCACATAAATAAGGGCTTTATAAGCTGCTGTTTGTGCGTTTGATCCAAGGTACCAGCATGGCGCTCACGCTCCTCGGTGTGGTCATGCTCATTGGCGCACCAACCCAAGAGCACAAATTGATTTTACTGCCACAGAGCAAGAGGGAAAAAGGCAACCCTTTGGAAAATACATAGCGCTTTATGACGAACATCTGGAAATCCCCTCTCGCAGAGCAGCGGGGAGGGAGGGGGAGAAAACATGCCAGCTCTAATTGTTGGCTTGGGGGCTGCATGATAGACAGGGCTTCTCGCGTCCCGGTCGTTACTCCATTAAGGAGGAGCCGGGGTCCGAGGACTGACCTCAGCACTGCCGTTACAGGCTTTCACAGGAGACATACCTGAGCACAGCCTCCAACACCCCAGAGACAAGCCGGGGTCAGGCTCACACCTCACGCTGCTCCATCTGCTCCCTCTGTTCCTCATTATCATCATCATTTTCTTCTACATTTGCTGGGGCTTTTTTCCCCCCAAAGTGAAACATTTTTAAACAGGTAATATGCAACAGCGGTTTGTTTGGAATCTGCAGAGGAGGATATTGGGTGCCGCAGTGCTGGGAATACTGTGGGACTGTTGAATTAACCTGTAATCTCAAGAATGTGACCACAGCCACAAAAAGGAGGAAAAAAATAACTGTACTTAATACAAATATTACTTTACACGCTGTTATTATTCTTGCACACTGTGTTGAAACACACCGCACATAATAACAGACCTTTCCGCACAGCCAAACCTGTGACTTCTATGGCGACTCTGTCAGGACCAGTTGACCCGTGTTGCTTACGTTATTCCTGGTCGGTTTTGGCCAGTGACAATTCCAATAAAGTTTAGAGAAAAAGGAAGCATTACTATGTGCAATTCTAATATGAACAGAAATTAAGAAGAAAACAAGAAAAATACAGGTAGAACAGCTACGAAATGGAACACCTACTTGAGGTGAGGCAGTTTAGTGAATAGCCAACGTGGACAAGAAAGACCTTGAGATGCTCAGAAACATGGAAATTTGAACTTCTACATTTCCAAGACATCTGGGAAAACTCCATCTTCTGATGAAGACCTTGTGACATGATCCAAAACAGCTACGAAATGGACCTTGAGGTGGGATTGTTTTGTCAGTATTACTTTAATCGTAATATCTGGATAAGTCAACAGGAAAATGTGAGCTGGTGCCGTTTGTTTTTGTAAGAAATACACAGTATAAATATTACAACTGAGTCATGCCAGCAGCTGCTCCTGTTCTGGCGTGTAGATCTGTGTGGAAGCCATTACGCTGTAACCTTGAGTACTCGGGGATAACGTGCATCAAAGTGCAGTTTGGCAGACTTTGATGTGGTAGGCATTTACTTGCCATCTTGAGCATTTTGCCTTTTGCTGGTTACATTCACCAAATGATTTGATTTACAAAAAGTGGAGGTCGCAGAGGTTTCACTTTCATCACTGTGGCCAACGTTCAGCAACGACACAGAGCAAAAATCCTCCACTGAAAAGAAAGACATATCAATTTCGGCACAAAAAGTAGCCTTAACGGTGCACGACTACAAGGTTATGTGGTGCAAAACGCTTTCTAAAACCACTTTTGTCGTCACAAACGCCTCCTCCTACAAAAACCCAGAGCTGAATGCAACAAGTTCATCGTCTGAAAGTTATTTTGAGTTTGAACTTTCGAAAAAATACAAATAATTATATAATGGCTTCTATTCACCAACACACCCAACAGCCAAATGTGCCTCAAGTTTTCATGTCAAAACGCCTGCCCCACCTGCCTCGAATAGAGCCATATCCATTCTGCTTTGGCTGACACCAAGACATGATTTCCCTCGAGTTCCTTTAATCAGTGTCAGAACATAACATGGGTACGCCTGTATCTTTCCTAACAAGCTCTGCCATTGTGAGTCCTTGTTCGCACGACTAAAATAACATGAAAGAGGACTAATAAAACAGACTTCAATACTCCAGGGCTGGTCTTATATCTTATTACCAGTGCAATATGGGGGTACGCTCAACAGTGTCAACAATCACAAGCAATTAGGAGCTCAGAGGCTCAGAGAGAGCGACTGAGACTGCTTAGTGCTGAACAAACAGTTAACATCTCATTTTGACAGTGAGAATGGGAAGAGAGAGGGAGAAACCAGTGGAGGGAGACGTCCCCGTTCAGAGATTTCCAGCCATCAGCAGTGCTAACAAAGTCTGCCGTCCTCTGTGCAGAAACATGGCGGGAAGTGGGCTGTTAGGTCTAACCCAAACTCATTGGGACAACAGAGAAAACGGCAGGCGAGATCCCCGCCACATCAGACCTCCACTCCAAACCAATTTAATTGACAAACTGACAGCGATAATTCTCCACAAAATTGGATGCCGAATATTTCAACTTTCAAGGTCTGACATTTCGACCCATAATTTAGAAAATAGCGATGCTTGGTGCAACAATTAGCCGTCTTTCCTCCACAGGCAGGTCAGGAAAGTCACGGGACAAAAAAAGCTCTGTCTGGCTCGAGCCATTACACCGCAAAAATAAACAATTATCCAACCTCTAACTTGTTCCTGTTTGAGTATACAAGTTTGGCTCTATAGCTAAAAAAAGAGGATGCATGATCTTAAATAATCAATGAGTTCTATCACTTCTAACAGAAGTTGGAGCTAAGTAAATAGGGGGACTGCGTGTTAAAATCATCAGTGATATAATATGTATGTGGAAAGATGATGGAGAGTGTTTCTTTACTTAAACTCCCGGCGCAGTTGAACTTCTCGTGCACAGCAGGAAGGAATACGAGATCAAGTCTGAACGAATTAACAGAGGAATTAACTTGATTACATTTTTCCAATTATGACGAGTAAATCCCATTGTTGGTACAGATCAATCATGGAAGAGGAGAACGGCTTAAAAAACTCACATTTTTAATTTAAAAATTTTAATTTAAAAATCCCTTTAATCAAGCCTAATGAAAATTAAAATGAACAGTGTGCCTCACTGTCTTCAGTTTCTCCCCCCTTTCTTTTCCTCGAAGTCCTGAATAGTCACTTGTCATCAAATGCTTCCCTTGTTCATTTCCTCTTCTCCTTCCTGCCATAAGTGTGTCACATTTCGGAGACAGAAGAGACACGGACAGAGATGAGTAATTAGCAATTAGTTCCAGGTCAAAGGTTGGACCCGGAAATTAGAAATTAGTCAAAAGAAATTTGTCACAAGTTTGGAGTGAAGCCTGAAGTTTTATCGACATGAGTCAGATAGCTTGGCAGGCGTACAACACTGACGATTGAGGCACTTCACTGAACCACTGAAAGTTGATGCTGTGCAGGGCTTCATGCTGCGTTGTATCAATTATTATTTATTTCACAAGTAAGATTGTTATTATTGTTAAACCCAGGATGCAGGAATTTATGACTCTACTTACTCCTGGGAATGATGGCAGAAAAACAAATCATGTTTATGCTCTGTGTTCTTTTTGTATCACTAACAGCAGTTGGAAAAAAATAAACTTTACTTTAATATATTTATCTTTTGTATAATTCATCAATTGAACTGGGTAATAAAGAACAAAAGGTATTTTCTGGATGTAGTAATATTGAAATATTAAACTGCTGAGTTTTTAGTGCCTGTTGCTGAAAAAAAAAAAAAACTGATATCACGCCGTGTTACAAAGTAGTGGTGTGGTCATGTCAGTCGGAAAAGTTTCAGATCAGGCTCCACAGAAATCAAATTATTTGAGTGTGAGACATCCATTAATCAGCCGGTGGCTTTGGAGATAATCTGAGTGTCCACTGGTGCATTGGGGGAAAGATCTCTGAGTGCAGGGGATTTTGGACTATATGTTTCTGCAGCTCGGCGCCACTCCGATGGAGCGCGGCACCTATCGAACGCTCACCCAGGGCTGGCTGAGGCTGTAGGTGTGCCGATGGTCGTCGAGGTCCTCCTCCTGCCTGGCCTGCTGGAACTCGTGCCTCAGCCTTTGTATCCGGTCATGGTTACTGGGGGCCATCTCACTGCTGGGAGAGCGAGAAAGAGGAGGTGAGATAGTGCAAGTAGTTGCTTTGAATTCAAATAGCACGCTTAGTGGGTATTTGGAGGTAATTTTTCAGCAAGCCCTCACTCAAAAATAACACCTGGCACATTATTCTCGCTAGCATGTTGTTGCTGATGCTTTTTCATATTTGAAAAGTTCACATGACCACCTGAACCCCTCTAAATTGTGTTGAGGATCCCTTGATCTGACAGCCATGATTCCATTTTGCATACCTGACCGACATCTCTATGTGCTTATACTTCCCACCCTCCCTCCCTCATTCCTGCCTCCTACATCCTAAGCATCCCTATAACGGAAAGTGTCCCTCGTGCACCATTGTGAGTGATGCATGTCCCTTTTAGACTGCAGGAGAATGTTGGCCTTTCATGGTACACAGTCATTAAACACTGTGGAAAACCCTAATTTACATCCCCTTCATTAAGGGGCTTTGAGGGGCTGTCAATAGGAATCAATAGCCTTCCCTCAGCTTAATCAGGCTCTCCTTTTATCACCAGCTACAGAAGCAGCACATGACAAAACGCATAATTATGATGAGACAACCGGCTTGATAATAAGCCTGCATTTATGCATACCGCAGGGATGAAAGTGACCAAAGGTTAGGAATTTGCGCTGGGAGGGGATGGGAGCTTGGGGATGTAGGGAGTGGGATTGATAGGGTGAGGGAAGGAAAGGGAGATAAAGGTAGGAGGTAGTGTTCTCGGGGATGGGGATGACTGAAAAAGGGAAAGGTTCATCACAAGCATGTGAAGAAGGGAAAGAAACCAAGTCAGCTGGACCTGTCACCCTGTCATTGTGTGTGTCCTCCTGAGTAGCACTTACAGGTGGCACACCAGCCGTGGAAGTGATTGCTTATTTGGGCCCAGAGGATTCTGGGCGCAATTATGGCGATAATTGCAGATTAGAATGAGCACATCCTTCTGATGATAATGGGCACTAGGACATGCTGCCAATCAAGCTTCATTAAAAGCACAATAAATAGCAGCTCATAAAGGATGAACGGATCTCGGTGCATGCCCCTGAGTAGTGCTTGGCGAGACACGGTTATCGTGTTATTCGTACCGCCTGATCAAAATCAATTGTATTAGTTATACTCCATTTGATTCCTATAGTTTTATGTGTGTGGGAGCGCAGGAGCGTACATTAAGCCTTTTTATGTGGATGTGGGCAATTAAGTGGCTCATTGGCGTGTGAGCTGCCTTATGCTTTTAGGGTGTGGGGTGATGGTGAAGTCCTTCTATTACTGCTCATTACAAAATCAATGTTCCCTTTATATTTGCATGAGGTCTCTTAAATAGCATATGCGATGTTCAAGAAATTAAATTACTTAATAGTAGTCTGTAAACAACTGAGCTCAATAGGTTTGTGTGCAAATTTATGGGAACACTTAAAGGCGAATAAAAGATGGAATTCCCCCAAAATTTGCTCTCTTTTATCAAAAACATTTTTATTACTTTCAGCTACAAAAGCAGCATGCAAGAGTTAGTATATGAAACCATTATCAGCTTCAAAAAGTGTCTGTATAACTACCAACGCTATGTACTGTATATCCACAATGAGTCCGCCTGTTTGTTTATGCAACAAACACCACTACACCCAAAGGTTTCCAGATTTCCGTAAAGATGTAGTCTAAGAAAACGTCTGTGTCTGAGTTACACCGTACACACACTCACAACGTATGCAACTGAGGACAAAAGATACAAACACATCTGCTATTCTGAATTAATTTCCTTCACATTTACTGTCATACTGTATATGCCATCATCCCTGCTCGAGAGAGAGGTTTGACAAGACAAGACTGTAATAGATGGAAGAACAACATACAGATCTGAGAAGTCCAATAAGTGCAATTAGCTTAATCCCAGAGGCCAAAGAGAAGACCAGGCTGACTCCAAGCAAACAGCCTCGTAAATTTCTCTCTTTGACCCTCCAGGGACGGTCAGTGCTAGCATCAGCATCTCAAATATGCACCACTGGGCTAGAGGAACCAGAGGGGGCAGCTGGGGATCCAGAAAAAGGGCCACAACCCAAGCTATAAACAAGACTGCTTGAGTCTATATACACTTCCTCCACAATAAGACCTATTGCCCTTCTCTCACCCAATAAAGCATCAATCGAAGAGAGAATACACTGCATATTACCAAATTCCTGCTCCAGCGTGTGATGGATGAAGTGGTGGGGAGTGGAATGAGAGAAGATCAGCGAAGACAAGATCTCCAGCAAATTAAAGGACTGGCAGCGAGGCACTTCAATATATTTTTCAAAGTGCGACAAATGGAAATTGCATCGCGTAGGGGCTGGGAGTAGGGTTGGGATTTAACGATGGGTGAATTCGTCATGGTAGTTCAAAGGAGGCCTGTGCAATATCTAGATTATCTGCAGGGGCTTCTCCTCTTGGTCCCCCACCCACCACGGGGGCACCAAGTTGATGAGATTCTTGAAAAGCACTCCATGGAATTCTCCAGTGTAAATATATTTATATGGCAAGAAAAAAGAGCTGGAAAGCTAAGCTAAGGGAAGAGTGGGAATCAAACACGGGAGACACCAGAAGCTGCCCACTATCACTGTAACAGCCGGTAGCAGCTCCATACATAAAGAAGATGGATTCAGCCGCCATCCCTCAGAGCTCCCCAATGCTTGGGCACCTCCATGTGTAATTAGTCAGCATGATCGTTGCCGCTGCATCAGGTGTCGCTGCTTATAAATTCCCCTGCGAATACATCAACGCCTGTAATGGGCCCGAAGAACAAGAGCTGCAGGAAAAGATTGGTGGCTATTTACGTCAGCAGACCACCTCAGCAATAAGAATAAATGTGTCACCCAAGCCAGCGATAGATGTGTATGAGGGAATATGAATGGGCACTGCTCATCAGTTTGCTATAAGCCATATGTTTGTGCATAAGGGAAAAAGGTCACAGGTTGCACTCAGGGGTACAAGCAGGCTGTCTGCATCATGATCGCATGAGCTTGCAGGGCTCCGGGGATGTTTTTTTTTTTTTTTTTTCCCTGAAAGCCCTTTTTTTTTCTAAATGTGAGTCAATGGAAAATGGGTTGCCGTCCGTAAAGGAATTAAAAAACATGGGGGAGATAAAGCGTTCATATGCCACAGCATTTTCACGGCCAGCATCTTCATTCTGTCCTGTATAATGAGATTTGCTCAAAATGCATCTGTGTGTTCGCAGACTGAAATGTCAGCACTTGGCCTCTCAGGTTGGCCATGTGGATCCCAAATGCACGCAAACATGACACAGACTGCAACGAGTAGATGTAGAGAGAGAGAGACACTCTCTATCTCCCTTTCCCTGTCTCTCTTCTCAGCGCTGCACAGACACTTGTATTCAGTAAAGTCACACCGCTGCTGTATTTATAGCCTGGCTGAAAGCTTATTCTGAAGGCTTGTTGGGAGAGGTGAACTTGTGATCTCACAGGCGTGCAGAGTCGGGTCAGACAACAGGGATTCGGGTCCATCTGAACAACAACAGCCCATCTACTGAGCTCCTCCTCCTCCTGCTGCTCCAACTCATCCTCTCCCTTATTAAGAAATGAACAAAAAGAATATGAAAATGCTGGGGAGCAACAAAAAGTAAGTCCCGAGCCACAGAAGAATATAGCATCGTGAATACATTTCTGGTTTTATCCAAAACAGTTCACTATATTACAGCTTCCACAGCAACATATTTGTTAGTGCTTTTGTTTTGCAGCAGACTAAAGAGCCAGTGGTGTGTCTATGTGCATACAAGTGTGTGACCCCCATCCCCACCTGTGTTTTTTAACCTGACCCGTTGACAGGGGGTCATGAGCCCTCTAAAGCTGCAGTTGGCGGTATGTGGACGTCTGTCTGTGTAATAGTCATCCTTTGATCCAGGGGGATTTGGCAGATGTCTCACACACCGCAAGGCTTAGGCCGAGGATGCAAACTATGGCACACGATTGCTTCTGTTGGTGGATCAAAGTCGCGCTGAGGCTCGGCACGTCCTATAAACACTGCCACTGGCCAATAAAGGAGTAATCCAATCACTGAGAGTGTCACATGGGTCATACGAGCGTACCTTTGGTCAGGGGCCAGTCCAAGCCAATCAGAATGAGAGCGTTATAATCCTGGGGATACAATTTCAAGAGAAGTTTGACAGGAGTTCTTAGAGTTGTCACAGACTTGTTCATTTCCAAGTAAAGTGAAAAAGGCTGAACTGTTGGGGCTTCGGTGTGACTTTAAAATCAGACTGTCTGTTATTTCTTATCTGATCACTGCTGATTGAAATTCTATCAGATTATCTGGTTTCTTGCTCTGGCCCCAGTATCTCCATGCAGCAGATGAGGGGGCAGGCTTCTTAAGTTTGGGCCCTTTGGCAATCTTGCATCAAGTCAAAGGCTTAGCTCATCTTTATTCCATCGCCCTGTGGACTTTCATTTATTTCAAAGACAGAAAGATGAGGCAGTTTTGGGGAGATGGACAGCCTTTGGGACCTACCGCAATGATAGAAAAAGATTAGATCTGCATTACCGCTGGTCATTTTTGAAGGGGAGAGGGACAAAGATAAAACATTTTTTTAGAGTCTTCAGAGGAAATCAGCATATATCGGCCGATCTGCCATGATTTTTGCAATCAAACGAAAGCATTTGAAGCATATACCCCTCTCCCGGCATTTCTTTCCCTCTCTACTCTCTCCCCAATCTTCATAAAAATATCTCCCATTTTTTTTCTCTTGCCTCATCTCGCTCCTATTTTCCCTTTTCTTCCCATATGTTTTATCTATGAATGCCTCAATCCTCCTCTGTGGTTACAGGGATAGGTCATGAATTCCCTTCTGTCCCCCTCATCCTCTCCCACTAGCCTGGTAAGTGACAGCTGCAGGCTGGACAAAGGCCTGATAATACCCTGGATTTGTCAGGCTCTGACTTCACCCATGTCCTCCTGTGACTGATGCACAGACAGTGGCGCTTTGCCAGCCAAAAACTCCACCTCTTGATGGGGGCTGTAGCTGTTGTTGAGCTGGGTGTGTGTGTGTGTATGTGTATCCTTGGCTTTAATCAGACTCCAGGGCTGCCTATATGGGGTCCTTGGGGGTCTGAAGAGGCATCATCTGGGATGTCTGCCTAGGCCATGGTGGTGGTGTGACTGGAGAGTGTGGAGCTCTGATTAGCAAGGGAAAGAAGCAACGTCAGTAGAGCTGCTCCCTCCAACAGGCTGTCCAGCACGGCTGGCCCCTGGTGGACCATTCCTCTCTTGTTTCCCGAGTGTGAGGACTGAAGAAACAGTTCTGCCCTGAATGAAGAAAAGAAGCAGCTCTCTTTGTCCCTTTAGAGACCTACACCCCTCAATATTTCAAAAGCTCCATTTACCTCAGCACACACAAAGCCCCCCACCCCATCTTTACCCCAGTTTGCTTTATTGACCCAAGGACACGTGCTGCAACCACTTTTCTCTATAAGCCATTACATTTCAAACATGTCTTTCTTTCTCTCTGTTTTATTCTTCCATTTGAGCGATTGCCCAAATACAGGTGCAAGTGAGGAATCGGTCTCGCAGCTGTCTACATTTGAGAGAGACACCGTGGACACCTCCTGCCCTGTCTTTTCACTGGCAAGTTTTACGGCTTCAGTTCCAAAGTGAACGCGCTGGAACTGATCAAAGGCACATTTGTTTCTGCATGTTGTGCCGTGTGGATGTTTTATTCGTGGTAAGAAGGAAACAGGTGTGACCTTTTTTATACAAGAGGAACTAAAAGCTTTTGGTTGTTTTAAAACTTCCAATATATGGTCTGTGGCTTTGTGGGACTCTGCATGCAGGCCAGCAAAATGGCTCATGGCTATGTTGTGGTAGAGCCAGCTGGATGGCCAAAACATTCAGGCCAATAAAAGTTGTTTTTCAATATATAAAAAAAGAAACGATGGATGCTCAGGTGCAGTCCAGAAATTGATCAATTATTCAACTGATCCTGTGAAGTAGTTGCAGCTGCCCGAACTCAGAGTCAAGGACAGACAGGAGGTTGAGGTGGCTTCCTATTTGAAGTAAATGCAACTTATAGAGGCTGAGTTTCTGCGTTTCTGTTTTTTCCTGTAAAATAACGACTTGACATGTTTGACTGGAAGAATGCTGTGGCGCTACAATCTTTGCTCTCCTTGATTTTAGTGTAAAATTAAGTATATCAAGGTAAGGAGAGGCACATGCACTGCTGAACTGCTGAATGAACTTTTCCATACGTTCTCAGAAAAACATTCACTTAGTCAACTCTAATGAGTTGCATTAAATCCAATCCGGTGTAACCCAATTTATATCTAACAACAGCAACCTGACTCTCTTTTCAGTCCTGCTCAGTTAAAAAATATTGTGGTTCTTTGAAAGATGTAGAGGTTCTTTCACGCACTGCAAAACATCATGTGAAGAGGGAAAGCACAACATTAAGATGGCATGTTAGACACTGCTGTTTAGGGCTAAAAATCTATATGGATGATAGACTCTGCGAGAACTTCCTTCTCCTCAATTGCTGGCAACTTTTCTATTGGTTATTGTCTGGGAAGAAAGGAGTCAGACAGCTTCTGACTGACAGCTGCGTCCTGCATGGAGAAAGTGAGGAACTTTGAAGTCAGGCCTGTAATCCTGATCCATTGATTCACGGACGCTTGCACGCTCAGAGGGAGAGGGTTGGGACTGCATAATGTATTCACACGGGCACAAACACACACTCACACATGCATGGGTATCGTGAGTTCAGAGCGGTGCCACTTCGTAATGAGACAAAGCTGCACCGCATGCTGATGATGAAAGCTGATCACGTGCACGAAAACTTGCAAGCACACAAAAAGTTAATTTGCTGGATCGTGCCTGGGAACTCTAATGCACTAAATCTTTAATTTTCAGAGACTCATATATAAACCGTCATATAAACAGTGTGAATAATTCCCTTCACAAACAAATATTTCATGCCTGCCTCTCTGCTGTGCAGCGTTGTGGCTGTTTATATTGCAGAGGGGCATCTGATGGGTCAACCTTCCTCTTCATGGTAAGAAGAGTGAAGAGAACGTCTTTAACACGGTGTGAAGGCCATAGGCTAAAGTATCCATCTAAACAGGTTAGCTCAGCTTTTATGAGCCCATCAGGCTTTAATGACAGCTTTTATGAGATATCAGCTAGCTTGACACTAACAGGCCAGAAGAGAAGTGAGCTGGGGGCATGTGACTTTGGCTTCCAGTCTATGACTCTTTTATGGACCCTGACACCAAAATATTTGGTCTAAGTATAGGTTGGCGCCGTGAAATATGAAATCGGCCGCTGCATTTTGCATTAGGTGACCTCAAATAAGTGTCCAGTGAGGCTGGCGAGCCGCAGCGACGGGTCACCTTTGCAGGTTTCTCTTTTGAGTAGCACTCCAAAACCCAAAGAGGGTTGGAGAATGTGGCGGAAGCGCCGGCTAGACGATCGTCAGCACTGAGACGAGAAGGAGCCGAGCGGATCTTGAGACGAGTTTGCTCAGCCAAGTATGGATGCCTCAAGTGTGCATGCCTTAAGTGCTCTGCGTAAAACAGATGCCACGTCTCAAGTCTGACAACCTGCTAAATGAAAGTGAATAAACTGTTATGGAATTAAGGGTAGAGAAAATAGATAGAAAAAAAACCTGCAAACAAATTAATTTAACAAGTTTGGGAGCTATGGCGTATAAAAGAGAGAGGTGTGGGAGCAGCTCCCTCTCTTTGTCGCAGTCTTGGTGTGCTGCCACAGTCATAGTCCCACAGAAACAATCCTCCAGACATCTCCAACCTGCCCGGCCAGGTCCAGCAGAGCTCATCACACAGCTGTGTGACCCTGTGCCCCCCTGCCAAACCCCTCTTTCCCACTTGACTGGCTTTTTAACTTTGCATTCTGAAAGTGCCTCATCCTTCAGCTGCTCTTATGTGCTGGAATGCCCAGGGGCAGCTTATTAGAGAGGCACAAGTTTTTCAAACACGGTGTACCACAGCCTCAGCACAGTAGCAGGAAAACAGACGGGCTGGAGGGAAGCAAATCAAAGCCGGGTCTTGGGGTGAGCTCCTGCTAAAAGCCAGAGAATGTGATGGAATACTACTCGTATAAAAAGTTGGCGATGTCAGCTACCATCAGAGCTCACCCAGTGTGCCATTCGAAACATCTCAGATTTCAAGAGGTGGCAACTGACATTCTGATTTACTCACATATGGAACAGTGACTGCATGTACTTTATATATGAAAGAAAATATCTTCCTGTGTTTAGCAAATACTGTTGTCTGTAGTGTGCTTTTTCCAAGTATAGATAATTACAAATTATGAATGATTTACTGACTATTTTCCAAAGGATAGTGTTTTGCATTTTCCTACCTGCAGGCAAACATTGCTGCATGCTGATTTTGAAGCTTGCAGAGACTTGAAACTGAAGAGAAATCATTATTAGGAAATAATTAAAGGGCAGCAGTCGACCCGGAGATGTCTGATCTTCTCACCACCACTTGAACGTATCACCACAAAACCTTTAAAAACAAGTTCCATTTGCAACTGCATTACCATGCAACAATGGTGTTCTGTGAACTGAGAGTTCACCATCTGCTCTCCGCAAGTTAATTTTCATTCTATTCTGTGATGAATGACAACCAACGTTTGCCTTTGGGGATGGAAAAAACATAAAAAACAGTCGACGGTATGCTTTGGAACATGAATAACAGTGTGTGAAAATGCACTAAATGGATTAAAACACTGGCATGGTCCTTTGATGCAAATATATGCGACAATATCAGCATGTGAATGGGCAGATGAATCCACTCCAGATGCAAATATTCACATGCAGCTGACCCGCTCCTCCTCGTTTGTTATTCTAGCACGTTGCCAGAGTGACACATTCTCACTGGCTACCTATAATGAAAGGCTAATATTAGATTTCAAATGGGCCTAACCTGCACCGCTGCATTGGCCATATATTACACATGCATTCAGAAATGTATCATTTGACATCTGGTGCATCATTTTCACTGGGATCGGCTGGATTGGAAGGTTTGTTTTTTTTTTACTGCGACATTTCTGGTCATGTGTACACCCATTCAAAAAAAAAAAAAAACCTTTTAGTGAGTAACAAGCCGAGCAGATATCCTGTCTTTTATTAGGGCACTGAGGTCTCCCAAGTTCATTCTGGAAGGCCTACACCTGTAAAGTATCTCATTTGCTCCAGCGCGACATCACACTGTGCTGAATGCAGACAATCGCTCCCTTTCCAAATGTCAGTGCCTGATGCTCAGTGGGTGAGCCACGAGCCAACAGTAAATAATTCATGCCAGCCCTCCGTAGCTCTCCTCGTTGTCCCATACACAAGCAGCCCCCAAGTCTTCTCTTCCACGACCCCCTGTGCCGCCGCTGCCTCCTCTATACATAATTAACGAGAGAGGCACGGTGGGACTCCCATCAGTCAGAGCCCAGCTAGAGCCAGGGCCACTTTAAACAATAACAATATTGATAGTGGGTGTAATAAAGCAGAATTAAAAAGATGGATTCCAATGATTTTTTTGCTCCTGGCTCAGCTGGTCCCGGCCTTAAGTGGTAAGAAGAGAGAATGGGGTGGGGGGGGCAGGGGGGGTACTGGTTGGTGGTACTTGTCGGCAATGGACAGAGCTACAGAAAGAAATGACCGGGAGTGGTATAGAAGGAGAAGAGGGGAGCTTTTGCCCCTTTCCCCTCCCCACCATCCCCTGGCGTCCTGTCCTGGCTGCTCCCCTGTCTCCTCCATTACTGGATTAAGTCTTGGAGTCCTCTTATGAGAGCCAGAGAGACGGAAGAGGGGGGAGGTAAGGGGTCATGACCTTTAGTAATGGCCACGCAGACGGACGAGCAAAAGGAAAAAAAGATGAGGCCGGCAACATCGTTTCAATTTAGGCTATCAATGTTGTGTAATAATCAATGAGAGGGTCAGGAGGTTGGCAGATACTGACAGATGGGGAGACAAAAAGAGGAAAAATAAGAGGATGAAAATGAGAAAATCAGAGTGAAAAAGACTAATCAATGTTGGTATATCAATGCTGAGAATGATTTGTCTCTGATCTTTAAACATAATGACAAATATGGATCATAAGCACCAACAAGTGATTTACATGACAAATCATTCGATTCTATTAAGAGATAACTTGCTAGTTGCTACATGTGCTAAAAATACAGTACACTTTTTATACTGAACAATGATTTTGGGGCTGTAACTGTGCAGCCCATGAAGTCACAAAGTCAAGTGAGTGAAGAAGAAATCCTGCCATTACTGCTATCTCCCATCAACCTCCAGGAGCCTTACATATGTTAATGCCCCTTCAACCTGTGACCCTCACATTCATGACATCATTATCAACCCAGCCAGACAAAATGTTGGCCTGTCACCGCCATGATCTATGGCCACAGCGGCTCTCTGCCTTAATGAAGCTGTAACGCCGCCTTAAACTGCTAAAGCCGCGACGAGCGTCGGCATGGCCGCCACTCGGCTTAATGCGAGTACGCATCAATCATCTTGCATCAGGCATCAATCAATCAAAAACCCCTATGACAGCTGGGAGCCCCCCTGCCCCCCAGTCCACCACTACGACCACCATAAACACACACACATGCATGCACACACAAACTCATTGGCTGTGATTATGATCTCAATTATCATCATGGCCGCGGGCCACGACTTCCCCTGTGACCGACATGCTAATCAGGAGCACTGGCAGTCAATAATCAAGGCATGGAAAAGGCCATCAGGTTCAGAACTGGTCAAATATAATTATATCTTTAAATATAAATTGGTTTACATTAATAAGCTTGGTCCCTTACGAGGGAATGACAAGGTTTGGAGGACAGCAAAGTCAACAAACAACAGTAAACAAGAAGTGGCTGGATGCTGTCTTACTGAAGAGCATGTGCACATATTCCAAAAGCTGATCTTGTGACATTGCAGTGAGGCAAAGATGATCTTTGAGCATCTTTGTCCTGCCAAGAGATTTAGAGGGCCATAACTGTCCAGCGCAACAGAAAGCTATGAGGTCAGCTGTGACAGGCTTTCAGTCTACAAGATAACGGCAGTGGCAGCGTTCCCGCTGCGCGCACATGCTTAGGCAAGAATGCCCCCGACTCCACCCCCCGAGTGGGAGACGTAGCAGCTAAAGCGAGTCCCGGTGGTCATTTCTTTAAACTGACATCAGTCATGTCCTGTTGTTTCTTCTCAGCCACTGGGATTTGAGCCGGCGTAACTTAAGATGGGCTTGGAGCTTCAGCGAGCACACGGGGATGTGATAATGTTTCTCCATGCCTTTCAGCAGACGGGCTAATAAGGTCGAGTCTGTCATGAGGCCAAATTGGTAGCATTTCACACAAAGGAGCTTGATGTTTTGTCTCCTTCTTTGTTTCTGTGCAGGTGACTATAGCAGGCCTCCCCCAAAATATGAGTTGTTATCACAAACCAGATCACAGTGTAATCTCTTCTAATCCTCTGACTAAACTGCTTCTGAGTCAGGAAAAACAGAGAGAGGGAGAGAGAGGGCGCCGAAAATTACGGGAAAGTAACAGAAGCACAGTCTGTGTCCTCAAAAACAGAAGCTATCTAATTAACTCCCTCCACTGAGAGGAACTCCTTTCTGTCGTTTCAGCATTCACTGAAGGAAACTGCAGATTCATGTGTAGATATCACAGGGATGGGAAAAGAGAGATAGCAGTGCTCATAAAACTCCTCTCTCTGCGTGTCTCTTATTTCATCTTATAACACAGTCCCTCCATTTGGCAAGGCTACATGTTCACAGGCAAAGACCCTATAAGGAGCCACATTTTAAAAGTGACCCAGCAAAGCACTCAGCCAAGCTCGTAATGAGAGAATTATTCAGGCCTGGTTAGGTGGCTCGCTTTGGCGCCGGGGGTTTAGAGTGCATTTTTAAGTGAGGGGAGCTGAGAGGCACTGATGACAAAACACTGTCACCTTCAGGTGGTTTAAGGAATGGGTGACGGGGAAGACACTTGTGATGGTATCCCCCACAGTCCCAGACAAGCCGTGGAGGATTAGCCCCCGGTGCTGATAAAAGAGGCCAAGCGGTCATGGGTTCGCCCACAGATGGTGACTCTGGTGGCTGATGTGTGAATGAATGCACCAATGAGTCGAAACTAGATTAAGATCCCGTCACTGCATTTGTCTGCACGCAGAAGCGTACACACATTTGTTAACCCACATACCCAAAATGCTCATTATGCCTAACCCCTCACATGGGGGAGGGTCATAGCAACAAAAGCATTAAGTAAGAGTGAGCCCTTTAATTACAGGCCGGTGTTTGAAGAACTCTCTACAGAGCTGAGAACAATGGAGGTCTTTGGTAATGCTCAACCTGCTGAGTTAACACATATCCTCCAGGTATGACAAACACACACACACACTCATACACAAAGGCAATGGCCACGCCACGGAAATGAAGCAATGTTTGCACTGTTGGTAACTGAGAGCTGGGTGGAGGCAGTAGTAGCTGAAGCACATTTAATTAGCTTTGTCCCCATAGTGCAAGCTAATATCCCATTATTTACCATAATCTTTAGCATTTAATTTAAAGCTGATATGTTAGGATAGTTACCTGAATATATAATTATCAATAAATTCTGATATATAGTGTAGCAGCTGCAGAAAATGATGAATCTTTGTTCCTTTTATGTGCCCCTGGGTAAGTTCTGAATTTCTAAGGACTGCTAAAAACCAAAACCAGCTCATAGAAGTTAGATCCATTAAGAAACACAATTCCCAAAAGCTGTCCACTGTATAATAACATGTAGTTAGCAGCTTAAAGGACAGCTAAGAGGGGATACTAAATGAGTTAACTGGCTCTCTTGTGGTCTCTGAGTGTGGTGAGGGGTCCTTGTAGTAGTGAATGTGTGAAGGATGAGACCTATAAATAACTTGAGTGCTGATTGTGACCATATGACCGTATGAGAAGTGACAGCTTTCCCTGTCAGTGCATTTGACAGGCTTAAGGATAACTCCGCATGCCTGGCAAATTGGATTGGAGCTCTGGTGGTTTTGCAAAGAGAGAAAAAAAAAGAAAAAAGAAAGAGAGATGAATCCCTTCCCACCTCCCCTCTCTCTCTCTCCCCTTCTATTTTTTTCTCCCTCTTCCCCCCACCTTCAGAAAGTCTAGGAAGTGAGTGATGAGCCGGTAATAGGTAATAGTTTCTATTTCATGTTTTAAAGTCAGTGCGTAAGGCTGGCCAGGAGCTGATAAATCATCATTGGTGCAGATTAAAGACCATTATCACCTTTAAACAGTCCTACCCCTCCCACTTTTCCACCAAATCACTGGCAAGGTGAACTTCTGAAGTAGTGGGGGAGAAGGACAAGAGAGCAGGCGTTTGAAACTTCTGACGGGCCCAAAGTGTCTGAAGGACACCACTGGGTCCGCTGGCAAAGACAACATGAAGGAGACATCGTCAACACGGCCAGGGACGGAGTCCTACTCTGTCTGCCCTTCACCGACAGCACCGAACACCCCACGGGACTGTCAGCCGCCTGCACACCTCCCACCAATCCATCACCATCAGGAGAGGCTTAATTAGAAAAAGAAATCAGCTCAACAAGTGGCGTCCACGCTTTTGTCAAATCAAAACCAACGCGTTATCGAAAATAGCTTTAACAGGCCTCAAAGGCCAGTTAATATGGCAAAGCTTAACTCGAGCCATACTCTGGGATCTTGTAAAGATTAATGAGAGGGGAGAAAAGAGAGGGAAAGTAGATTGATGTGTAAAAAAGAGGCAACAGCTTCAATGAGCAAAAGCAGCTGGTAGCAGTAAACAGCAGTTGCCAGTTGGCCCGCCTTCACAGAGTGCCAATCTCCAAAGCAGGGTGTGGCAGCCCGGCCAAAAATGGAACAAAAAATATCTAAATTAAAAAAGAAAAATTCAATTTAGCTTCCAAAAGTCCACTTAGCATGGGTAACAGGAGTGACCAGGCACTTTTAAAGTTTTTTTCTTTACTTTTTGATCTGAAATTAGAACATTTTATAGTTACTGGTAGAACACGCTATCTGCATGCGATGCAGCATTGGTGTAACGTTGAATGAAAAAAAAAAAATCTGTCCAATCAAATAAAACAGCTGACTGACACTCATTGTTGGCATATTTGTGTTGATGAATGGCCCAAACGTCACTGGTTACTCATGAATCAATTGGAAAATCCTTAAAATTCCATCACATGCTATAAAGATAAGCTATAAAAGCGTTACATGGATTTATTTCATTCCTCTTCTGCAGCTTTTATATGTGCATGTTTATGTGCTTATGTGTGTGTGGTGGCCCACCCTGAATTCATCTTATAAGAGACAGATGAAGTTTTTCTGCTCTCATATGGTTGCTATGCTGATTGAAATATTTCTTCAGGCTGTTTAAGAAGTGAAACCTACTCATTTCATTTCTTCTGGCCGCTTTTCCTTAACATACGTCCATATTTGCACAAGACCGTTATTCCCCAAGTGGGTGATTTCCAAACTTATGTAGCATGGATTGGCTATCGCTCCAGTAAGTCTAATATTCTCCACTGCCCGGGTTATTTCAGTAATGGTGGCTTTGCACGACAAGTGCTAATGGCCTGAAATGGCGATTTCTCTATAGGCGCTTTCAGATTAATTTCCTGTGCTGAATGGGAACAGATAGGCGAGACAGGCCCACTCCAGACGAGTCAGGTCCCCGTGTCTAGGATGTAAGTGGACAAAGATTATGTGACAGCGTTGGGAGTTATGAGAGCTCGCCACATTCTCTGGTTGCTGTGCCCCGTCAAGAGGAAAATCTCTCATAATGAACTCTAGACCTTTCCTCTGCTCCTCAGCAGCCCCGACAGACAGGAAGCAGAGAGAGAGGACTGCAAGAGGCTGTCACCATCACCGTCATGATCACCATACAGACAGCCGGCTTATGTTCTAACACTCACTCACTCCCACGTAGATATGGACAGATATATAGCATGTGGATGGAAATGTGCTCTCAGAGTTAAAGATTACTAATTAACACATTATGTTTTGCTCGTTTAATCTGCTCGCTTTAGGATTTTATACAGATGTAACAAATGAGATGCAGAGCGTTCATTAGTGAGTGTTGAGAGGTGCTGACATGTGGGCGGGGATTAAACCGCCAACCCCAGCAAGTGAGGATCGACTTGCTCCACCATGCAATCAGTTATTTTCTGATAGGCATTAATTCATTTCAGTTTAATACTTCTTTATTAATCAATAACTGATTCTTATTGGTGGGAAACTGCTGGAAATTAACTTGTGTAATTAAACACAGAGACACATGCACATACACACACTGTAGAAGGCTCAAACCCAAACCTTCCTACAAAATCGATGGATTTGTACACATACCAGAAACACATTCACACAAACATGATGTGCTCTCACTAACCCAGACTCCCCAAACTCTATTAATCTGTACAAACTTGAAAGATTAAATCCATACACACCAAGACAAACACACCGACATATACATTTGCTCTCTCAGGCAGACTCACGAGTACCTGAGGCCAGTATCTGATTTCACATGGCCATCTCATCGATCACAGCTTACAACGTCTGAGATGGACAGCTGCTGTTGAGAGCCAGAGGTCCCTGCTATTACAGAGCCATCTCATCCATTTACTTGCAGATCAATGGGACAGTTACTGAAATGGCCCTCGGAGCAGTGTGTCATCCAGCCCAGACGCTTTAACCGCTTCGGTCGTGCACCAGCTCCTCTCTCGCTCACCTGAACCCGTCTGTCTTATCAGGGCCGCCCTCTCTCACCTCGGCTGTTTGTTTGGGAGATGGACTCTGAGACAAGACCACGACCCGGACCGGTGCGTCGTATTAAAGTTTGATGGCGGCGGCGGCGGCGGGAGGGGGATTTGTTGGCTCATGTTCTTTACAGCGTCACTCTGATTAACAGGTCGCACGGAAACAAAAGTCACTTTATGAATAAGTAATGGATCTGGCTGGACACTGCCAAGTTCCCTTTTAATTAAATTAAGTCACATTTTGTAAAATGAGCATGAGAAGTGGGGAGAAAAAATGGACTCCCTTCCTCATTCGGACATGAAAGTGAGGTATGATTGCAGCCCGGTAGGGGATTAACGACTCGTCATTAAAAACGATGATGATTCTCACTGAGGCGCCATCTGAAAGTCGCCACACGGGGAAGGGGACACTTGGGAGCTCAAACTGAAAGAAATGCACGCAGGGGGGTTCAAAGGAGCCTTAGACAACACTGCTTTTCTATAGGCCTTTTCTCACGCCTGTGCACATGCATACAAACACACACACAAACACACACACGTACACATGCATACACACACCGCAGCATTCTTTTCACGATGGACTGACCACTGAAAGGCCTCCAAAGAGAAGGAATCAAATAAAGCCGTCAGTGGATGGAGATTAAAAGGAGCGCTACACAGTAAAAATCTGATTTATGAAGCTCAGGCCGGGTTGCTACGGGCGTTTTGGTGCCATGGTAACCCAGTGAACGGCAAGGTCGAAGGGCCAGCAGAAGAAGGAGCTGTAGAATGAGGGAAAAAAGAAAAGAGACTTAACCTCTCACTGTTCACATCTTTTCATCAAATCTTAAGCCTTTACCAGGCTAACGCATAAAGGTAGAGTTTCAATAGAGAGGTCAAAGTCCTCTTCATAAATTACCAAATCCTTTCTCGTTGTTCCCATTCAGGCCTGTTTGAGTCTTGAATGAGACAAGGATTTAAAGGCAACAAGTTGATGATTTTTACTTAATAGAAATGGCTCTTTTGATAGTCCTGGGCTATATTTCTGTCCGTCTGTTGCGCTCTTTCATTCCCTCCACAATCTCTCCGCCTCTTTCCCTCTCCCATTTCTCCACTGTCCTTTATTGTCAGTCCACCGCTGTGCAGCCAGTCATCCGGCCAGCCAGCCTGTGTGGCAGTTCTGAGACCCACCATGGTGAGTGCTGCCTCAGTGTGTTGTTGTGTTTTGTCTGTGGGAGCTGTCCTGTGCCATGCTGCTGTGTCCGGGGCCAAGGCCCTTTCCTATTGTCTGCTGCCATATGGAAGCCAGCACCAACATGGAGATAAGCCTGTCCTCATGCTGTTCCCTGACCTTCTCAGGCACCCAGCTGGCACTAAATGCAGAAATAATTATTATCCCAATTACCCAGGCCAACTCTGTCTCGAAGGGCGAAGGTGGGGTGGATGGGGGGTCCTCTGAAGTGCTGGGGGAGATACTGAGGGGGGAGGTCCCACACAAAAGGAGACCACTAAGAGGTTGGTCTCACGCTGCCTCATACGCTGTATATTAACTTATTATTATATTCAACTGTTAGCTACATGGTCTATAAATCTTGCTGATGATTCACTATTGTGCTGCTGACAAGTGGGGGTCGTGACCTCTGTTGAACCGAATTGTTAAACCAGTGTCATTCAGACATGTCTTGTTGCACAAATAGGCTAAACCACATAAAACATGCAATGCAAACCATAGCTGCATCAGGTTGGGGTGATGGCGATAAGTGGAGGATGGTGGTGGCAAAATAATTCTAATTTTTTTCAGAAGTTCATCATAATCCATTTTAAAGTGAATGCATTTAAAAAACCATTCATAAGAGCACTCTCACATTTGCATTTGAATGTAATTAAAATATAGTAAAAAAAAAAAATGTTCCCTTTAATAATTCTATTTCATTATTCAGTCACTAATTGACTCTCTAAATGATGATTAAACTGATTTTGAAACAAAGTGCTCAAATTGTTTTTAAAGGGTTTTTAGGTTTTACTTTCTTGTTCCATCATGTAGCAGATTATCGAGCCCTCAAACACAGTTAAAGGCATGTTTTAGCAGCGTAGCAAAGAAGTAAATAATGCATCAGGAGTAGTTTAAGAAGCTAAGACGTTTTTCATTGTTCTTGTTATAACTTGTGAACAAACTGTCAACTTATAATAGCCACCCTTCAAGCCACTGAATGCTCAATGATAAATACGTGGCTGCGCAGGGGTAATGTTGGTCTGAAGGTGGCCTTAGCTCACATTCAAGTGGAGCTTGCACTTTAGTTAAACAAGTTTTCCTTTATTTTCACCTTCTCCCTGTGTTTTTCTTTTAGTTGCACACCATCTGGCTGGAACAGCTGTAATGTTTGCTGAGAGGAGAAGGGCAACTTGTCAATGGGCAAAATATTTTTTTGAATGCAACATGCTGTCCGCACATTGCCTTCCATAAATAAACATTGTTCAAAGGGAAGTCGTTAAATACTGCAACGCAGACACAGGTTTAATAAAGTTGGCACCAGCCTTTAAAACCTGCTACTTTCACCTTCTCACCTTCCTCTAATCAGTTCCTGGTGCACACTGGAGCTGAGGACACCAGGGTCTAAACAGGAATGCTCCGCAGATGTTCCAGCCTTCCAACTGCTGGAGCATCTGTGCCATAAACCCTGTCGGATACACTGAAAGATGGATGGATGGACAAGACAAGTGCAGAGCTTCAAAGCCCGAGCAGGAAGAGGGGAAACGTTGGCGGATTTAGCCCTCTAACAATGAATGTGTTCACTGGATGTGGAAAAAGTCCTGAGAGAAACATGTCTTTGCTCTGAAGTCCCGCCGTCCCAACCCCGTGACCCCAGTGGGACTCGAGAGTCCAAAGCAGAGGTGGGAGTGGGTGGGAAAGCTGAGGAGCCCTGTGGCAAAGCAGTGTGCAGCAGGGAGAGTGTGAAGAGACTCCAGGGCTGAGTCATCATCTGTGCTGAATACTACGACACCAAAATGGAAACACATGTAGGTGAACTACTTAAGATGACAACAGGCTGTAATGGGATATGATGCTGTAATATTTGCCCACAATAACATAACCACAGTGAAAGGACAGCTTACTTGTAAATGTGCGACCATAAATACATGAAGCAGCCACATTAAGTTGCAGCTCTGTAACAAAAGCCAATATATCACAAAGGCTGCGGGAGATGGTAGAGGAAACATACAGCGAAAACACCGAAGGCATCATTAGTGCCAAAACTGTCTACGCCATCAGCTCATCTTATCTTTGCACTTTTATTGCTTTCTCTCCCTGCGGTGAAACGCTAAGGCTGCTGCTGCTGTTTCCTCCCCGAAGATTTTTATCCTTACTGAATGTCACCGTAGCTTTGGGCGCTCAAATCTCTTTAGAAAGCAGTATTTTCTTGTGCCGTTTCGCTTCAGGGCTCAAGCTCCGAAGAATGGAGGCGGGGTGGGATATCATATCCATGCCAGGAGAAATGATCTCACTTATCTTCTTGGGATCTCGGTAACGTTTCCACTAGATAGATAAATAATGAGGTAAATGCCACCATTGGTGAAAATGTGAGGGAGGATTATTACATAGCTCTGTAGACCAATGAACATATCATGTCTTTATCGACTTTGGCCTGTCAGAGCTTGTCCTCCATTTGATACATAACAAAGTAGATCCACATCCTATACTTTACAGCCTGAGGTGTTTCATAGAGGTCAAGCAATTTTGGTGCTGAAACCAGAGCAAATTGTAGCCTTTCACATTGTGAGAAATCACTTTCTGACTTTCAGTATCAGGAATGACGTGGAAGGAAAGAAAACAATGCACACCTCGGCGGAGTAATGAAAGCAACGGAGGGTGGATTTGGAGAGATTAGCCTGCCAGCACTTACATTTAAATGCCTCTATCTGGCCTTGCTTCACTCCATCACATAGAAAATGTTAAGAAGCGAAGAAGGGAACAACAGGGTTGATTAGAGTTGGGTTGGGGATTAGGTCTGAGCGAGGGAGCTTTGAGTTATTTAAATCTGCCCCCGTCATCAAGGTACAAAGCCACTGCCGGGGAGGTGCATCATGACTTATTTTCAACGTGGTGAATAAAAAGGCAGAAATAAAAAGAAGCAGAGAGGTGGGCTGCGCTGGACTGGACTGGACTGTGCTGGCAGGTTAAAGCAGAGGCTCCATCCAGGCGGGAAAGCTGACAAAGTCCACTTTTAATTAGGGGCATGTCTGTGAGAGGTCACTCAGTAATGAAGAGACGGCAAGGTGGAGGGGATTTGTGATAACTGTGATGTAATGTCACCTTGAAAGAATGGAAGAGAAAAACTGAGCCGCACACCATAAACACTGCTCAGATTTTAAGGTGAAAATCTAAAGTTCGAGTCAGTTTCTTGCTTTTCACATGAAACAATAAAGAGTATGAAGAGTCCAGGCCTGTAGGTCTTCCACCCAGAGAGACTGGACACTGGGGCTTTATTTTGCCTCTTTTGCTTTGCCAAGACCATGATCCTTTTTTCCCTTTTCTCTCGCTGTGTGTGTGTGTGTGTGTGTGTGTTGGTGCCAATGAAAGAGGGACTAGCATTGCCGCAGGAGACGATGGGAACACTGACCTTCTCTTTGCCATTACATCCCCCGCAAAAGATGAAAATGGCTCCTGTGTTTCTGATAGCCACACTGTCTCATCAGTATGTCCAGGACGGATGGAGAGCTTGTATGAGTGAGTGTGTGTGTGTGTGTGTGTGTGTGTGAAGGGACAAATGTAAGCTGGAGAAAGGAGGTGACTCGGCGTCTCGGCAGGGGGACGGAGCCATCGCAGAGATTCCCAAAATCACTCGTCTCCCACCGATGAGAGCACTGAGTGTGTGGATGCGTGTGTGTGTGTGTACACGAGCATGTTCGTTCTACAATCCGGAGCCTGTGACCCCCATCTGTCTGGTGCTGTCGGTGCCATATTTGTTTCATCTGCTAAGAATCAAAGCCTATAATCCTGTTGAAATGTGCAGCAGAGAGCGTCTTACAAGAGGAAATGTGTAAGTATGATTTTTTTTTTTTGAGAAGGTTTGTGTGTGTGTCAAACACAGGAAGAACATCCAGGACCTGACTTGACACTGCCAGCTGGTTGCCCCACTTTCTGCCTGCTAATACACACGCACACATACACTTACACTTTCTTTATATCTTTGACCTCAGCAGTCCCTCGGCAGACAGCGTCCCAGTCGGTCTCCAGTACATAAAGACTCTCGGCTCTGAGTGTATGTCCAGTGTGTGTATGTGGTTGTGTGGTTCTGCCCGTAGGGGATGTGCACAGCTCAGATAGAGTTCAGAGAGCTCTTCTGCTGTCATTACCTCTTCCTGATTGTGTCGCTGGATTGTAACCCCGGAGACACTGAAGTCAGCCGAGGCTCGAGTCATCGACACTTGCCAATGGCACTTTTTGGTCTTACCATAAAAGCCTTCAATGTCAATAGCTCAACGGTTAAGAAGTTGAGACTGTTTATAACAGAGGTATAACAGACTACACCATACTACACCCAATAATGACCCGAGCTAAGGGATGGAGGGTGTCGAGACTGAAAACGAGTCTTGGTAAGACAAATCCTGCCCCTTTATTCCATTGTAGAGTGTCATAGGATTGTGGCAGATGCTCTGTGAGCAGTTGTTGACAGTCATCCAGGACGTCTGGTCCTGGTCCCTCCTGAATGATTCATGTTGTAAGGCGTGCTAATGATGACATACGCTATGATTGGTAAGGGTTCAGCATATAGTATGACATGTCTCTCATCCGTCCTCTTACACAGTGACCACCGCAGAAGTCATGCATGACTTGTGGTCTGAGCCCTAAACCAGACAGCTATTAGATATTTGACATCAATGTCAGCTGTCTCACTGAGATGGATGTTTTTCTCTGAGTCCAGCCGCAGTTAAAAGTGAAAACACAGTTAAAACACACAATTGTGTATATTTTAAGACATTTTACAGTGTTAACTAATTGTGAAGCAAGGTCTATCAAGGCTGCATCCAACTACTGTTTTTACCTTACTGTGGGCCATCCTGCCTTAAAGAGCAGCTGACTCTGGATGTTTGGAATCTATCTTGTCTCCAAGATATTTAGTTTTAAGTTTTTGTATGAAAATAAGCAAATCAGTCTTCAAGAATTTTGGCCTTTGTACACGCAAAAGCAGTCATCTCAGGTGGGGGTCAGAGGGGTGTGGTCAAATCTAATAAAAGCTGTTTTGTTCTCGAGCACAAAATGTTTGACCTCCGTATTTGCTGTCAAGGGCAGAGGGACGGTTTGAGTGACCTTTCACACTTCTGTGTGACAGCGATGGGAGAGGCGCGGGATGGGTGACCTGAAATTTGAAGGGATCGGGCAGGTGGAATTCTCCGAGTCTGATTCGAAGTGATTCGGCTTTTCTGCCTGCCAAAATGTCACATGACGAGCTGCAGCGAACACACACACACACACACACACGCACACACACACACACACACACACACACACGTGTCATCTGATTGAAGAACACAGCATGACATTTCACCAGTCCTGACAGAGCCAGAGAGCAAAGAGATTAGCGTGGTAGCCTCAGAGCGCAGAGCTCCTGCAAACGGATGATTTTGATATGAACTACTTGCCAAGTCATGTTTGGAATCTCAGTTTGACGATTTCAGAGAGCAATTTTAGACCTTATTGCAGCTGTTTAAAGCTTCGCACAGCCAATATAGAAGTGTACAATATTTTCAAGATGGAGTTTGGACGAGGTTTGAGTTTAGCAGCAATGGAGCTGCAAGGCATTGGAATAAATGATGGATATATTCCATTTTTTTTTTATTAACAATGGAAAAGTGTTGGATATTATTGAATGATTGATTGGAATTGTATTGGATTTTTTTAATGCCGTTACTGATGCCTTGACTGGAGCAGATCAGGTCTGAGAATTATTCACCATGTCAACTTTAGGGCATTACTTTCCTTTTACGTCACTCTCTGAGCAACACCACGTTTGCACACACTGTCTGATGTAGGTTAGCTGCGCTGGCCAGCTAAAAAGCAGCACAGTTTACTTAGTAATCTGTGCAGATAAGCAGCTTGCAGAAAACAGCAAGCCCCGTCTCTGGGCGTAGCAACGTGTTTTTCCTGCATGTCTCTGCGACGTGTAACGTTAGACAGCCTGCATCACCTGCATTTTTAGAGCTTAGCACAAGCTTGCTGCATGCTTATTGGCATACCGACGCTGGTGAGATTTACACCTTAGATATCGAAATTTGGTATTGAGTGACCACGGCTTCTCTTTGATACTCGATTGTATTGATGCAATTCGATCAGTGCAAAAAACCTCTCAAAGGTCTGTATCCATGCCCAATGGCAAAACACAACTACAAAGACCTGCCATTCCTGAGTGGTGAACAAACATGGCTCCATTGTTGTATTTACTGTCAGGGATGTCACCATTGGTGAAGAAGTGCCATTGGAGCTACACAAAGAGTGCAGTTTTTTTCTTTCTGCAGCTACAATTGAGAGTCTTTAGCTGATTGCTTCGATTGATCGCACAGGGCAGTAAGGGAGTCGGCCACAGAACAGCCTACCATTGACTCTTACACATGGGAGGGACTGCACAGCATTGGTGGAAATAAATCATGTGTTAAAATTATATTCTGATGTGGAGCCTTGAGTACATATTGATTCGTAATTATTTGTACTAACAGTGGCGAGGGAGGGACAATGCCATCCATTACTGTGTGAAAATAGACAGGGAGATCAATGTGAGTGGAATAAGGATTGTGGTGAAAAGCACGGAGGCCATTCCTCTGTCTAAAGGCGATCATTAGCCTGAGCAGAAGAAAGAGCGCTCTCCGCCATGACCACGGCTTGCCTTTACAAAGCTGACGGTAAATTGCATTCCATTCACACAGAAAAAACTGACCTCAGCGCTCTTGTGGTGGCACAGGCGGCTCTGTAATAACAGTGTCTGTGTGCTGAGGGCAGTCATCCACTGCTTTCTGCCCTTTTCGCTTTTGTCTTGCTGTGTCTGTGCCACTGATATCTTATCATTTGAAGAGTGATTTTGACTCCTCAATGAAAAAAGACATAACAAACTCAAACCATAATAACAGCGGGGTGGGGGGTGGGGGGGGTACTAGCCATGCACACACATAATGCCAGGATCAGACTACGTCAATCTAACCCGATTTTGAGATGATCCTGTTGTGCAGCATCTGGGAGGACCCATGACACCCCAACGAAAAAGACTAGCATGTCAGAATTTTTTTGTTTTGACAATTTCCCACAACATGGTCCTCAGCATTTACCAATCAGGTAACCATGGCGAGGAGGGGCAGGGATGCTGGACAATGAAAGAGAGGAAAAGTTCGCTGAGCTGTGGCAACAGCACCCCTGCCTATTTCACTATTCCTTGAAGGAGCACCATGGCGAGTAAAAAAAGACAAATGCTGGCGGGAAATAGCGGAAGCCCCTCATCAGCCGGGCGAGTAGCTGATGAAGAGCTAACTGTATGCTGATCTTTACTAACTCAAGATCTAACATTAAAGTAGCCTGTTGGATGCGGCCAACACAGCTGAGCCTGCTCCTTGTAGAATAAATAACTGTGGAAATATAATTATTATGTGAAACTCATTTACCTGTTGTAATTGTTATCCGAATGCAACGAAGTAGATGTATAAATAATGACGAAATCTTGCATTTGCAAATCTTGCATTTACTTCTAATGTTATAGCGCCAGATACAAAGTTCATGGTGGTCTGCACTACGTGATGTCATATGAAATGTATTTGGTGTTTTGAATGGTGTGTGGAGTATTAAATGACTGTCTGTCATGCTTGATAATTGCGTGTTCTGAAAACCTTAATGTAGACCAAACAGCTTCACAATGACCTACACAGGCATAAGATGTTAAGATACCAGAGAATTAATTAGCACAAAAATTGTGTAATAACATTGATATTCAAATAGTATTTATATAGTGCCTATAGTGATCAGTATCTTGCCCATGGACATGCAGTTTGGAGGAGGGATAGAAGAACCTCCTGGCCAACAGGCTCTGTGCTGTATTGTAAATCCATTAAGTACACGACAACTTTATTCTAGGCAAAAACTGAGTGAAAAGCACATCCACAGACAACAATTTAACTGTTCCCAGTTTTGTTTCTACTAATTAAGACAGAAAGCACTGAAGTGCAAAACCAGCACAACAACAAAGAAAAACTACCATCTCCTCAGTTAGAAAATAGGAGAACAAATGTGAGCTATCGAAAGACATTAACCCAAGCCTACGGGCCCAGAGAATATAAACCTGCTTAGCTACCCGCCATGTACACATTCACCCACCCACCCACACACACACACACACACACACACACACACACACACCAAGGAAAGAAAGGCAATCTCATCCTCCCATTATGATTTGATAGCTCAAATTGTAGCAATGATTCAAGTGTGGTCCTCTGGGTTTGTGGATGAGCCAGGAGCCTGTTATTTCACCAGTGGGCACCAGGGGAATGGGAAAGGATGCTATTGCAGCCAACAAAATGACCATTAAATCACAGGCTATGAAGCCACTCTGGACTGTGAAAGAGCATGCACCTACTGCTCGATGTGTCAGGTGCGTCTGCGTGTGTGGATGTAGTGCTTCACTACCTGTGTACGTTGTTAGCAGCGTGTCCGTGTGACCAAGTGGGAATTGTTTGGATAAAAATTGTATGGATGCCCGGTCGCGTTGTTGAAGTGCACACTGTGTCAGTGAAAACTGTAAAGCATTGTATAACCACTCAAGTGCAAATTATGTGCATATAAATTCTGTGGGTGTGAATGAAGCATGGCCAATGTTTTTTGTTCATCTCCTCAAATAGTAGAGGTCATGACAGCACGGTGGACCTGCCTCACACTGTTATATGAAAGATAGTGTGTTTCCCTGCTGTATAATATGGTCCCAGATAGGTCAGTGGATATGTGATGAAACGCATATGTCTACAATTTAAATGTGGCTAATAATACATAATGTATGTGTCTAACGGGCACTGGAATGTGGCGGTGTTTGCAAATTGAAGTTGTTCTTGTGTCAATCCCTGCCACAGCCAATTAAACCCACCGAGTTTTTGTGAGATAGGGCCTGCGATAAAAGCATAGATACAAGTTATCATGAGTCCCTGTTTCATCATGTCCTTTCAGTCCTTTGATATACAAACACTAAAGTAGTCTCTATTTGACTGTTGTCTTCAAAAAAACTTGGAACATTTCTTTGAACTTGTATATTGGATGGCGTACAAATCAGGATCAGTGAGCATGTGCATCAAATATTGGGCCCTAAATGATTTAGGGGCCCCATGTGACCCAGAACAGGACAGATATTACAGATATTGGCTCAGACTGAGCTGTTACAAACCTGCGTCACAGCTAGTGAGAGCTACTTTGATGAACAAATTGCCAAACATTACCCATAATTACAAGGGTCATTTTGAGCAAGACCGGGACATACTGTATCCGAGAGATGAGACATTTCACATTTTGCTTCTGCCTTATTTTGTTTTGGTAAACAGGCTGACTATAGCAACTAGCAAAGTGAAAGATGAAGCAGCTCCTCCATGATATGCCCTGATTTCTACTGCCTGTCTAATCCAAGGTAGGAAGATGCTCCAGCAGCCTAAAGGCCATCCCTCCCTCTGTTTCACTCCTAGCCAGGAGCAATGTGGACTGGTTGTGGGAAGGGGGGGGGGCTCTTTGCGGGGACTGAAGTGTGCTGGGTGGATGCTTTCCTACAACTACTTCCCCCTGCGTTCAGCTGAACAGAGAAAAACCCAGCACTTCACGCTGGCACCCTCTTGCATTGCATTTTGCCTCCAGTGCAAAGCTGCAGTGTAGCAAAAGGTAAAGCGACAGGTAATACGAGGAGGAGAAAAGGCATTTACAAACAATGCTCAATGATTAGTTATTTCAGTCCTACCAAGGAAACAAACAGATGTAAGGAGCCAAGTCAACAAGCAACAACAAATCTGCTGAGAGCAGGAGTAGCTCATGGCTGCAATCTACCACCTGTGCCACTGATGACAGCTACCAGAGGCCAAGTACTTCACACGGCGCACAAAAATACCTTGATCTGTCTACAAGCCCTGGGTTCCCATAGAAACAACATGGAGAAGGTGAACGCAACAGCTTGTGCGAAAGAACACCATCTGAACCAAACTGCTACGCTCCCGTTTCCAGAATGTACTTTTCTGGCAACAACTACAGAATCTTTATTTGTTAAAACATTTATGCGAGTGCGTACAGTGAGAATTCCGACTCCATTTTAATCAAACCATTCAGAGCAAGTTCAGTAGCCCCCAACGGCTGAACCATCCACTTCAGTTCTCTGTTGGACATGTGATGACTGCTTCAAGGTTGTTGGAGTCATAACAGTGTCAACAGAGTCATGAAAGGACTGATAGATCTCCCTACTGTAACTTTATGAGGAGGCACATCAAAGACTCACAATAGGACATCTGAACTGTGGACACCCCTCCACCCCACCCCCATGGCTTCAGCTCACTGCAAAGGAAAAAGTAAGGGGGAGAGGAGAGAAAGGGAGGCAGGGAAAAAAAGAGGTAGAGGCTTAGCCTTATCTCCAACATGCCTGCCTACCTCCAGAGGTACGAGCTTGGAAGGTTTCAAAGTGCTGGGGTTTGGCCCTTGTTGCTGCATTGCCGTGTTTCCGATAGACCTGTATGGCGAAGCTGAGGGAGAGAGTGCGTCTGAACTTAGGAAAAAGAGGGAGAAAAGTCCACATTTGGACGAGGTTGAGGTGGCTGGATGGGTCAAACACAGGACTTCCAGCCAGGAGTTCAGGGTTCATGTCCAGTGAGGGGTGACTTCATTTTAATTGTGTACATAAGCAACTGAGGTTAATGAACAGAACTGAGGTATTTATTTTAAGCCAACTATGATAATTGTTTAAACCTTACAAGGTACTTTTAGTGCTTAAACCTATCCAAACTGCAACTGATTATGGATCGATTATTCTTCTCAGCAAGTTTCATCTTGAAAGTTAACCAGGCATTGCTAACTGGAAGTTGTATATCTATTATTGCTAGCCTTGCTCGTACAGAAGTGACGTAAGGGGTACATAGAGTGTCATAGTTTGAAGCGTAAGGCCGCCGACTAAGCTGCTGTATTTGACGCATTAAGAGTGAGAATGTATTGGTTCCAACTCAGGTCCAGTTAAATCTGCCTGAAGGGCCATGGGGCAAAAACAAGGGTGATCAGAGATACACTGAACCCTTTCATTTATGGCTGTTATCATCCTGATCGCTATCTAGCTTCTTCAAAGAAGTTTGAGGCCCCTCCACTCCATAATGCCTATGCAATGACTTTTAGATACACAGTAACACTATTTGCCAAGACAGACACAGTCACATGGATACAAACCAGAGCTCAACACAGGCCTGTATAGGTTTTTCCTCTAGCCACCAGATTTGACAAGGTTGCCATAACCTTTTCTTCAACTCTTAACTTTCTTTCCCCCCTGAGCCACAAGAAGAGTTTCAGTCCACCTCAATCTCTTAAATCCCTGAGTGTTGGCTCGGGAGAAAGAGGGGCTGTCTTTTTAAGTCCAGTTTTAAATGACATGTGTGTAAACAAGAAGACTTCTGGCTTTTCTCCAACATGACATGTGATGCCATAATTTCTCCTGACAAGCAGGGCTTCAAATTGGCGTTTATCTAAACAGGCCTGGGAAACAGCGCAGCAGTGAAAGTGACACATGTTAGGAGCGAGCATAACAAAGGCAGCAGAGCTTTGGGGGGTGTAGGGGTTGACAAGTCAAAGGTCTCCCTCTGTGTGAGTTGACATGGTAAGGATTAAAATAGAAAATAGCATTAATTGAGTCATTATGTGGAGTTTGGTGTGTGACTTCTGACCGCTGAAAGGGGAGAGAGTGAATCAGCAGCCCATATTTGGGAATGCCCATGCGTTGACTTGTCAGGAAACAAGCATGCTACAGGTGGGAGCTATTCTGCTGGCTAAACTGCGTTTGTCATTTTCTGGGATCAAAAGTGGAATGAAAGGGAGTCATTTTCCAGACATAATTCAGTCCAAGTACAAAATTACAACTCAGTCAAGTTGTGGTCAGGTTGATGATGGAAACGTAATAAATATTAAGTCAATTCCAAAAAAAAAAAAAAAACAACCCCCCCCCCCAAAAAAAACCCCTCTAAAACAAAAGCAAACAATCACAGCCTCCTATGAAAAGTTAGACATTTGATTCCCCATTAGCCCGACTTGCCCGACTATGCAGGATACGTAATTCAAATGTCGGCTTGTGTTTCTATCACCGGCGCCCATTCACATGTGAATTAATTCCCATAAATACAAGCCCCTCTAGTTGGAATAAATTTTCATTACAGAGATGAGAGGGAAAATAATAATCTTTGACTCACAGTTATAGCAAATGAAAGATGGTATCTCCTGGTGCCAATATTTTTTCTCTCAGTTATTAAAATGAAAATGAATGCCTGAATGTTGGTGAATACAAAACAACTGCATTTGCTGCTGAGTGTGTGTGTTCCAGGGGTGGTTGTCTTCAAAGAGGCTCAGTCAAAAAAACAACACCAAGTAAAAACAGAAACTGCATCGTTCATAACTGCCAAAATTTCTTTCCTGATACAAACCTATATGAGATATATGCACTTGTGTTAGTGTATCTGCTGAAACTGATCTCTCTGGAAGCCTTCTGGTAGCTCTGTACCTTAAAAGCATGTTGCCTTGCTTGCTAAGCTAAGAAGGGTGTGATTAATGATTCTTTGACCAGAAGTTTGCATGCATGGGCATCAGTCTGACTGTGCAAATGGAAAAAAGTGTGTGTGTGGCCCTGGATGCCTGCTCCTGTTGCATCCCTCTTCCCCAGGGAGCCACCACCGCTGCATAAACCTGTCGGCTCTCATGATCGGTAGAGCGATGCGTGGAGACACGCGGTGACAAGGCCCACCTAGATTCATTAGACCTCCTAAGGACTGGATCCATACAGCCTAGCAGGCTGGTGTCATTGCTGGTTACCCTGACACACACACACGCACACACACAGCCACGCAACCAGAGCAAAACAAATGCTCCAGATGGGGAAAAAACACGGAAGAAGACCTAAATCAATCTGGATACAGGGCGAGACCGTCTAGCAGTCAATATCAGATAATTCATGTCGAGGAGTGCAACAGGTGTGTATGACTTGTGAAGGTCTACAGCTGATGGTGTCAGGTCTAAAAGCAACACTGAAGCAGAATGGCAGCAGTGGTGAAATATTTGCAGGAACTGTGTTTTTGTTTTTGCTGCAGTGAGGCTATGTTCAGCCCAGAGGGTAGAGAAGCAGGCTGGTCAGAGATCGGCTCTGAACATTTGGGAGAGGTAAAAAATAATAATAATAGCAAGCCCTTCTTCAACAACTGCCTTCAAGATGCCCTTAAGCAAAGCAATGCAATCTGTGTCATTAGTAGTTAGAGTATACAGTACCGGGCAGCTCCAGGTGTGAATATAAAACTGTACCAGTGTGAGGCAGGGTGCTGATGGAAAAGAGCACTCATACTCAGTTCAGTTTGCTTTCATAAATAAAATAGACAGACCAAGAAACCAGCCGAAAACAAGCTCTGTGCAATAACACAACACTTGCCAAAATTGGACAAAGTGTAAAGATGGCAACCATGAAAAAATCAGTGCCTGTTTGTGCATGAGTCTGTGTCAGTGCGTGTGCGTGTGTGTGTGTGTGTATCCCGGTGCCAGGGCTGAGACAGGACGGGCCACACAGCTGGCAGCCATGCCCCCACACCCCCTCCCCGACTATGCTGTGTCTGCTCTGATTAGATGGAGCTTCTTACTACGGTGTGCCAGGAGCCCTGCCAGAGATAAAGACAGACTAACAGATGTTCCCCTTATCTCAGAACCAACCTCAAGCTCATCAACCCCTTAACATGCACAATCACAGGGACAGACACACAACACTGGGGGTGGGGGGGGGGGGGGGGGGGGGGCTGGGTGCTTCTGTTAAGCATCATCCTGGAAGGAGTTGAGTCGACCGCAAAAACAGGTCTTACTTTTAATTGTGAGCACGCATTTGTGAGGACTAATTCATGCATGAGAGCAGAGACGCACACACACACACACCTCCTGGACATTTCCAGGCCCTCCTTGACAGAGAGAGGAAACACTTTCAGCCGCTCCACCCCTCTGCCTTCCTCCACCCGCATGCAGTTAGGGCTGAAGTGGAATGTTAAGGTGGCTTTGAAGAGGTGTCTGCCTCATGTCAACCCGACACACCACACTTATTGTTCTCACCACGCACGGCTGATTATATTATCTCTCTCCTCCACGCGCCACAGAAAGAGAGAGTTTGAGACACGGGGATGAGGTGTGGGTGGAGAGAGAGAGAAATGGAGACGGAAAAAGTAGCAAAGGGAGAAGGAGAAAAGAGTGGAGGAGGCTCTAAATCAGGAGACAGAGAGATCACGGCACAAAGACGAGAAGCAGAGCTCCGGGGCCCCCAGGGTTTGGGGTCTATGTGTAGGCATAATGAGCGGAGCCAAACATATCCAGCCTCATTAATTTCAACTATCAAAGCCACCTTCTCCGCACGCCACGCTGCCTGCTTCCTCTCCCGTCTGCAAAAGCCCTCACTTGTCACCTAAGATCAAAAACAAGCAAGAAGGAGCTAGGCTAGTGGAACCGTCTGCTGGAAAAGGCACTTTTTTCTTTATGCGAGTATTGGAAAAAAAAAAGTGTTTCTGAGAGAACATCTTGCTATCTGCTGCAGAACCAGCCAGAATATGGATTTAGATTACCAAACTCCTGGTGTGGAACGGAGACTGTGCGTTGTAATGCAAGCGGTTAAACATCAATATTTATGAAGGGCATCTCCTTGGGATGGTAACAAGGAGACCCAATTTCAAATGGAAAAGTGCAATCAGACTGGAAGAAATACCACCATCCTCCATGAAGTGAAAAGTCAATGTGCCAATTACTCTTTGTAATGAAAGCAAAAACATTCAAACTGTCAGCACAATATACAGCAGGGAAGTAATAATCACTGAATGAATGAATGAATGAGAATCCTGTGCAATGAGAATTAAACTGGGTTCATTTGAGACAATAAGAATAAAAGACTGCGTTCTTTTTTTCTCCTTTTTTAAGCAAGCAAGACCAGAGGAAGTTGCTCAGGGTTTGTAGCTTCTTTCACCAGTTTGCGTCAGTTTTTCCGGTTCTTTCCTGCAAGTAAACACATGCCTCATTATGAGATATTCCTCAGCAGAACATCAACAAGGCCACAGCTACTTCTCCAAAGCAGGGACGTTTCACGAACTAGTTTGCTCTGCGATGCTTTTCAATTCTCCTTTATGGCTTCTGTTTGTGATAACAGACACTTCAGGACATCTGGTGGTCCCTTCTTTTTTCTTCTTTGTCTACATGCTTTTTCCCGCTCTTCCCACAGTGGATGGACAAGGTGGTCATTGTAACATATCTCCATTGCGTTCTGAGGACAGGCCCGGGGACATCTAAAACCACCAAAACCTTTCAGACCTCGCCATCTGATGTCCCTCGGTTGCCCCGGCCGAACAAAGCCAGCCTTGACTGAAAAAACGTGGCATCCGCTGCTCCGATAAAGTCGGATGTTTCACGTGTCAAGTGCAGTCAGATGTTTCATAATGTCGAGCACAGAGGTACCTTTTGTGGCTCGGAGTTAAACAAATAAACAGAATTTTCCAAAAACAAGAGGAAAGAAAGGTAGCTTTTGTGCAGCAATAACTCACACAACAATGGACACGTTGTTCATTTGACATGTAACGTCTACTAGTAGATAATCCACCCCATTAACAGACAATGCCAGAGCATCATTTGTTAAACACAGGGAAAAAAGCAGGGGTTGTATGTCATCCAAGGACACTATCAGGGAGTCTTACATTCCAGATCTTATCACCGGGACTTGATTTAAGTTCTGCTGTTGCAAAACGTCTCAGCAGGGAATGCGGCAAATTGCTCCTTGCTTGTGCTACATGCTAAAAAAGAAGGCGACCACGCACCGGAGTGAATATAATGAAGGTGAAAAGTGGAAAGGCTGTCTGGTGGCAGCCAAGCTTGTGTCGCGTCCTATCTCGCTCGGATGTGACGCCTCCCTCCATCCCTCTAAGGAGGAGGGAGGCATATGATAATGTGATCCTGCCGTCTGGTGTCGACTGTACTCTCGCCTGCATTTTCCCTGTCAGACATCCACGCTCCTTTTCAAGCTCGCATGCAGACACACGAAGCTGCAGAAATACAGAATCAATAAAAATTAAAAAAAACAAGTGAATCAACACTGAAAACTTTTTGCAAAAGTTAGAGACAGTTAACCAATAATGTGCTCGCAGGTAAGCCGATGATAGAGGAAAAAATGAGTTGGGAAAAAAAAAAAAACATTACATAAAAATCTAGGTTAAAGCAAAAAGTGATTTGCCTGTAATCTGACACTGCTGATGGCAAACCAGGTATGAATATGAAACGCAAGAAGAAACAAAGAGGCCTCATTCTCTTTGGTCTCCGCCTGGTAGACTTTCACTTTTATAAAGGTAGAGTGCTGACTTCTGCAGACAGACGTGAAGTTTTTTACGCAGTGGAGGCATGAAACAGAGAATTCACAACAGGGGCTGCCAGATATGTGAGTGACTGTGTGTGGGCGGCGAGGCAACTGGGGAAATTTGCCTTACTGCACTTTTATCAGGGTTTTACGTTGAATCAGATGTGACAAGCCCCGACAAAGCCACAATCACACTAGCCTGTTTTTTTTCTTTTTTTTCTTTTTTTACTGGGGATTTACAAAGAGATCTGGGGTGACCTAGCAGGTAATTCCTTCACTTACACTGTGCCGTCATTTTGTTTCTTATTATTTCACTAACGAGAAAGTCAATCAGTTTGTAAGTCAGATCTTGCGTTTGTTCCTCTGAGGCTCTCTAATAAATACAATTTGAGAAAAGTCTTGATATGATGGAGGTTAGTCCCTGACAAGAGCTACAATAATGAAAACAAGTGGGGCGGGTCACCTTGCCTTAGAGAAGTCGAGCTGAAATTTAAATTCTCCAAAACCAACATTTCACACTTCCTGGGGAGGGGCCATCCCAGAAGATGGGCAAATAGAGTTTAAATTGTTTTTTTGCTCAATAGAATTTGAACCAAAAATGTCAAACACCTGCTATCTACAGCAAAGAATTTATTGCAATTACATTTTAATAGGACCAAAAATATGTACAAAAGACTCAACATACGTTTTAGTCTTGAAAATTCTCACTTAAACACACTAGCAATCTACACAAAATATGAGTTGGAGGCTATTTTGCTCGATTTGGAGGCCTAACGTGCGCTCGTTTTCAGCAGCCGCAGGGGGTCATTCCAGTGGCTCTCAGACACAGATCAGTCAGCGAGGCTTTGAGCCGGGGCGGGCCACTCTCAGCGCGCTCACTTTCATTGGAAGCAGCCGTCACACCGAGGCCAGTGACAGAAAACGTCAGCGAGCCACTAATCCCAGTTTAGGCCTGCAAACAAAGACAAAGGCCTCTCCCTCCCTCTCACTCACTCCTGTTATCCATCTTGCTGCCAGTCCCAATCCCCCTCCACCCCCCCACCCAGCCAGTCACTCAGCCTGCCACCTCCTCAGTGCTTAGCAGCCTTCACACACACACACACACACAGATTCCCACACACACACACACACTGAGGTCCATATGGAGAGGCCTGGCTGTTGCCATTGTCTTCCAGGTTATCTCCTCTCTCAGCACCTGGTAGGGGAGGAAGGATTAGCGTGCCTCCTAACCGCTTTAAGAATGCTCTCTACTCTTTGACTCTCTCCCGCCACACTTCCTGTTTTGTTCTCCTCCCGTTGTGGTCAAGCACCATATGTCGGACTGAATGAGGCTTATCCATGAGGGGCAGGCTTTACATGCGGAGCTGTTTAGCTCGACACTGGCATGTGTCGAGATGCACCGAGGAGGTGGTGGAGATGAATGGGCCCTGGGTTAAGCTACTTGACATTCTCACACATGGGGCCAAATGGTGCACATGCACACTCACCCTTGGCTTGTAATTGTGCCAACCGTGGCTCACTGAGCCATGATAAGATAACATTACGTTATGATGTGTAAGCCCAAATAAGTGTGACTTTGATCAAGGCAAGACAAACAACAGCAATGTATGACTTTAAAATTATAAGGTACAATCTGACATTTTGTGAAGAATGAGTTATGAATTTAAAAAATATTCGTTAACAAGTTTTTTAGGTTTCTTTGTGTGGTTTATAAGTGCACAGGTCATGCCAAAGTTTGTTAGCCAGAATTAATGGTATTACTAACTTAGAAACTAAAAACTACTGTGAGTGCTAGAGAGAAATCTCTAATTATGACCAGAATTTTAATGTGTAGGAAACTGAGATAAACTCAACTTTCTAGCTTGCTAGTTGCTGAACATTTCACTGTTCTGATGCTGAACTGTTATACTGCAGTATATACTGGCAATATACTGAAAGATGCACATCAGACACTGGTAAACGGAAAAAATTAACATCTTTTTAAAGTTATTGTGTTTTTCTTTTTTATCTCAATTAAAAACACATTTCTGAATTGTTGTCTCAGCCCCAAAATTCTGTGTAATAATTCTCTTTAAGCAATTAACACATTGATTTTGGGTGTGAAAACGTACACTACTAATACCAGCTGTTCAACATTACACCACCTTTACACCAAGATTCATCAGGGTCACTTCAGTGTTTGTATTAGGAAAGTGACAGTGTGGCTTTGCCTCTGTTCTTTTCTGCTGTATTCAGGGCAAAAATGAAATGTAAGACGTGTTGTGTTGACCACAGGTTGTGTAACCTTTGTGACTAAGCCCACACCAAGGACAATATTTCACACACGCACAGATGTCGTTTGTGATTCATTTGCTCTGTGTAGATGCAAACACTGGAGCCTTCGTATTGGTGAGGTGAAGCCATCAAGGTCTCCAGATAACCTTGCTTACTCTGTATATCCCATATAATATGAAACTCTGCTGCCCTAGCAGCCTTGTGGGGTTCAAAACTGAAAATAAACAGCGCTCTGAAGTTACCGCTGTCCTTCGCTTAAAGCGCTTCTACTCCTTCCCTTTAATCTACCCAGATATCAGGGCCTTATTTTACAGAGTGCTATCTGGGCCGTGAATTGCACGGAGGCGAAACAAAAATCAATAATTAGTTTAATTGTGTTAGGCTAATGTGCAGGAAAGCCATCTAAGCTCACATCAGCAAGCCTGGCCAGCACGCAGGCGAGCAGGGAGGCAGATAACGGAGGACGGCTCTGTTACACCTACGGGCTAATTACATGTAATTCATCAGACAGATGCTGCAGTGACAGTTAATTGATTTGTGAATTAATAATCGGGGGTAAAACAATTCTCCCGCCAATATGATTCTGCTGTCACGGTGCCTGGCCGACACTCCACGTGCTGTGGGGTGCTTCTGCTGATTACACTGATCTGTGTGAAAGTGGGTGAAAAACAATCACAGGTACGAGATTAATCTCATATCCTGATATGTGAGTACTGACTACTACATACAACGGGTGACACTGCTGTCACATGAATTTTCCAAATTGGCAACCTAAAAACACTGCCCTGTCACTAGCTGGCTGAGCTTTCAGCATCTAACAAAGCACCAAGTTAGTTCCCTTCCTCTCTAACACTTAAGGACAGGAAGCAGTGGGCGCCATGCAGAGTGCATTGTGGGAGAACACTAGTCTAAGGCTCCTCGTCAAGCACTTTTCTTTTCACTGGCTCCTCGGGGTGCTTGGAAGGGAAAGAGAAAGAGGGAAGAAAACTAGCAAAGAAAGCAAAAGAAGGAGTTAGGAGCATGAGTGGATTTACAGGCAGCATTAGGGCCATGGCCTGCAGGGAAACAGGGTCAGGCCAGTACGGCTGGTTAAAGGTTGTACCGTTGTTATGGCCAGGTATGGGGGATGGCGGCGCAGAAAAAGAACAGGGAGGTTAGGGGGTCACGGGGGACTGGAAATAATGAAGAGGAAAACCTCATTCACTTCCTTGGTTTAGCCTTTGGCCCATAATGAGGGCTCTTGACACCGGGGAGCACACCGATACGACACATTCGGCAGCCTGGCAAATTGACCTGAGAGCCTGACGGGTGATTGACAGCGACTCCTCAGGGTGCCTAAGCTGCCCTGCATGTGAGTGCGTGTGCATGTGTGTGTGTGTGAGAGAGAGAGCATGTGAAGGAGGGAGTCAGACTGACAGAAAAGGGAAGGGAGAGTGAGATGGAGTGAGAGAGAAAGAGGATGAGGTGACAAGGGGCTGCTGACGATGAAGAGGAAAAAAGGAGTAAACCAGCCCCGGGAAGGTAATTGTGGGTAATTTAGTGCAAGACCAAATTAGAATTGAGGTTCAACCATCAAAATGGTCTGGACTGAAAGTGTTTACCAGACAGGGTAATTCAATATTGGTGTGGACACTGATGCATGCTCGTGTGTTGCTGTGTCTCAATACATAATAATCGACATAGACTCTGCCTCCACTGCTTGATCGCTCTCTTCAGAACATGCTGAAATGTTTTAGTGCCAAAATACCACAGAGCTTGGCCACAAATTCAAAAGGTTGTATTTTTGGCAGCTATAGAGACGCAGGTGATATATATAAAAGCATTTACCATCTCTGCATTTACACTGTTGACAAAGATGCAACTCAGATTATTATTTTTATTTACAAGACTTTACTGATGTTTATTGAGATGGTTGAGATAATTTTCTTACATGTCTTTCACTTTCACACGTTTGACGTAGTTGTCATGTGTTATGGAGGATATTTATGTCTCTATATAATGTCATATGTTCAGAGTAGACCCATTGTTTTGTTTTTCAAACCCTCTGAAATAACATTTCAACTGAAGAACTATTAGATGAGATTCATTTTTTGAAATTTATTTGCACATACTGTCTAGTACATATTACCTTATTTTACTGAGGTGTACTGTAATGATATAATGTATTTAATGCTCATATATATTTCATATTCTAAAATGTCCTTGTTGTTGCGCACATTGAACTACTGTACATAACACTGTGCTCAGTGCCTGGAGTGTTCGTCATTGTTTAGGCTGATGTATTACAACTGCTGAAGCGGTCATTAAAGTGGACCATGCTACACTAAAGAGGCTGCCCCCACATGCTTTCGCTTTTTCCCATGACCTGAAAGTAGCTATTTATCTCTTCTGGTGAGCTATAAATGCTTAGCGTAACCAGGGTTACGTGAGTGTGAAAAGCTGTTTGTATGATCTTGTTCATTTCATGTAATGAAACATTAGGCACTGATAATAAAGCATTGAAGAAAGGTTGTATGTATTATGCATTTAGTCTACTGGTTGTCATAACACAGCATGGACTTGGGCTGGAACTGTGAGGCATTACAGATATAAGCAAAGGTGAATGACATATTCTCAACTTATTAGGGTCCAGTATGTTATGAAAGTGTTTATAACAGACAATTTAACTGCACATAAATCTCCTCTCTCATGCTGCGGGCATACATCAAACCTTCAGCCCATAACTCCCGCTCATATCTGTGGAATGATGGGATGTGATGTTTGACTGGTGGACAAAGACGAGAGAGAATGAGATCTTTATGTCTCTCTTAACCGGGGTGACATATATCAGCTGGGCCCAGGTGTAAACACTGACTAACAGTCTATTTATCTCACAAGCCAGAGAGACCCTGACCTCGCTGCTACTCAGCTCATAAAACAGACTCCCAAACCTGGAGGGGAGACTTGTACTTGATGTGGCGTATTTAGACGCTGTCACGAAACAGTACCCTGAATGGAAAAACAATATTTTTGAGTGAAACGTGGATCAGTTCTTTGAAGCTAGCAGCTATAGGCACGACTAACTATGTTAAAAATAAACCAAAATCACACACTGGCACAAAAACAAAGAGAAGCACTCCACTCCTGATAATTAAAACACTGAATTCAACCTATTTACTAATTTAAATAATGTTCTTATCTAATATTCACTGCCTGGAAATGTCTAAACAGCAGCAGGTACAAACCCAGAATACTGATATTTCATGTTCTACTTCTAACTCCTCAACTAATTTGTGTCTTGAGTTTCCACTGGGAGGTACTGCTGGCATTTGTGGGTGCTATAGGTGGACATTCCTGTCAGCCTTCCTGTTGGCTATCAAATAAAAGCATGAAAGTTTTGAATCCAATCTGGCATAACCCTGATGTTTTCACATGCCAGGCTCTGTGGCTCTAAAGGGAGCATTATACAGCACGGTATAACTGTTTTCACAGGTTGAGTAATTCTCCTTGTGACAAGTAAACTGATCTTCGAGTGTAAAATTGGTGCCCCTTTGGAAAAGTGTCCTAACATTACATCATTCCTTCTGTTAGCCTTTTTTGTTGTTGTTTGATATCACAAACGTAAGAAGTGTAGAGTTTGCACACGGCCCTTGACAGAATTTGAGGTGAAGTATTAGTAATCTGCTGAACGTTAATGAGATAAGAAAGGAGGAACCTGAAAAAAATTCTGTCTCTCACAACTCAAAGTAAATTCATGAACCTCGGTTTCAATCAAAATAGCTGCTAATTAATATCTAACTATGTATTTGTCATGAGGTGATGTAAGGCTATAAGCAGTTGTGCGAAGGACTCAGTGAAGTCGACACGTGAAGGCTTCGCCGCTGTGTTTACTTGCTGTCAACGCACTGCAGGCACGCAGCCACCTAATTAACATCTATGTCCCGTAAACGTGCCAATGACTGTGTTTTCATTCTCAGTCAGATAGTGGGAAAACAAAGCAAAATCACAACAAAAGGACAGCAAAAGTATTCTGGCCAGAAGCATCAATCGTGCTGCTGTGATACAATAGAAGAACCAAAGCTGCTTAAAAAGAAATAAGAAAAGAAAAAGGAGAGGATGGTCTCACGTGAATGTGAGCAATAATGACACGGTGACAGCTCTAGTTTATAAGGCTAATAACTGTGTCACAGCATCATGGAGCCGGCCCGGTAAATTATGGCCCCTGTAGGCTCTATTGCTAACATTTTTCCCAAAGTCTCCCTGAGGGGCAACACTGTCCACATGTCTGCCACATTCTTCTCTCCCTGGCCCGTGGGGGGTGTACGCTGATGGTCGCTGGCTGTTGCTTCTCGTACCTCCAATGGTTGTTTTAAAGACAGACTGATGCGAGTGATGAGAGCGAGGGGGGATATAGGTGGAGGGAGGTGGTGTTTAAGGAGCGCCTCTCTGGAGAAGAGGGGCTGAGTTATGGAGTGTGGTAGAGACTGGAAACATCTCGCACCGCTCTGCTATGTCCGGATGAATGATGGGATGGGAGGCTACGGCTGTGGCCTCGGCAGGGAGGTGTGGGAGGCTGAGGCGCTCATCGCTGCAATCACTCTGGCTCTCTGGGAGGCGGAGGCCTGCTCGCCCCCCTGTATTCTCATCCTCTGGGTTAATCTTTGTCTTTTTGTCTACCTCTGTCTGGTTCGCCGCCTCCCTCTCCTTTTGCTGGTTTGTTTTTTCTCACCTTCCAGTTGCTGTTTTCCTAACATTTCTCGCTCATTCATCAACTCCCTTTGTGTTTCTATCTCTCCAGCTGCGCCTTCCCTCCGGTGTCTGCTCATCATTCTCCCTTGATCTCGCTTCAGTAGGTGCGATGGTGAATAAAAAGGTTCAAATACAATATCATCTAGTCGGCTGTAGCTTTTCCGCAGCCTTTAAACCTTTGAACACAATTCACAGGATTTGCGTCACAACTTCTTTTCAGGGTTGTAATTCAGCCAAACTGGAAAACACATAAATCATAAACACGCAATCAGTTAGTCTCTCCAGGGCTAGCAGCATGTCCATCAAGGATAAATGTCCATAAACGTGCTTAGAAAACACAACAAAACAAAAAATTCCACTTTTGAACTTCACTGCCTCATAATAACATTATGCATTAGCTCAGACAGAAGCTGCTGAAGCCGCACTTGCATTTGCTATTTAGCATCAGCTGTTTCATTCATGTGTTTGTGGCTCATTCATCAGCTGTGTGGCTACCAGCTCACTAGTAGCACCCAATCATTATCGTGAAGGTGTACACAGCAGCCTTTTTGGCCTGACATTTCCTACGGACTGCTTTACAGGCACCTTTCACACCCACTTCCTCCTTTTCTGCGTTTACTATGTTAATGTTCAGGTATGTGTTCATCAAGGAGGCATTAGTCCTTCCAGCACACTCCTCGCTGCTGCTTGAATATGAGAGTTCCATAAAACAGCCGAGCCATTTCCACCAACTCTGACGATATCGACTGTATGAACATTAGAGGAGATGGCTCGCTGTCTCCGGGGCAACATTGTTTCTTAACATCACTTACAGCATGGCAGGTGCCATGGTGGCAAAAAATGAAAACATAAGAGTCAAAACAAGTTTTTATAACAGTGATAAGGCTCAGAGTGTCCCATCAACAAGGTCAGTATATCTCTGGAACACTGGCACGCCTTCTGTTCATAGACAGACGTTGCATCATGTGGGCATTAAGGCGAAAACCTCCAGCAGTTTCAACTTTTTCATAAAAAAACTGTATGTATTCTATACTGTAGTGCCAGTGACATGGCAAATGAAAGCACTTTTGAGGAGCCTAACTTATTCTGAAAGTAACAATATGTGACAAGCCTGGCTAAGACGCAGTGACATAAGCCTGTAAATAAAAGGAGAGAAAACCAAGCAAAAACAGCCTGGGGTGCAAAGGCGGTTAAACTCTATTCCACCAATATGAGGTGTGTAAACTTTCAGCTTATTCCGCTTCCACTTTTACATCCCTGCTTGCTTTTATTGTCCATTTCCCTCCCTTCTCCTCCCTTTCTTTCATCTCTCCCGCTCTCTCTTTCGCTCATCCCTCGCTGGCTGCCAGCTCTTTCTGCCTGTGCGGGGAAGTGGCGATGACACAGCGTGCCATCCTGATTACAAGGTTAAAAGACGCAGACGGAGGAGTCACAGTGACGGTGGCACAACTGAAGTCACCCTCGCTAAAACGGAAACGACGTCTGTCAGATGTGGACGTAATCCTGTTTACGATGCGTGTGAGCGGGCCCAAAGTCACAAACACACGCATATCGAACAATGTGGAAGACGTACTGTAAAAGATTCAGAAGCAACATTTTGCTGTTTGTGTTGGCCACCTCCAGGCCAGCCGATTGAATGAGACAAGACGTGGGTGGGTGTGTGATTTGTCACTCTGCACCCCCAGATAAGATGCTCACCCTGTGTGTGTGTGTGTGTGTGTGAGTAGGCTGCTTTCATCAATGGGCCACCTACCCAATCAAGTAGTAAAAAACACTACTTTCTGTTTTCGCTTTCCCTTTTTCCCTGTCATCCTCCTCTTTTCCTCATCTCCATCCTTTTAACTAAGCTGATTAAAAGCCCCCCCCCCACCTCCCCCACTCACCCAGCCCACAGCCCTGGGGCAGCACGGGACGGCGAGGGGACCTAACCGCTTTCTGCATGAATATTAAGTGCAGGATTTGTGTCCCGGGTTTGAAATTGGAAATCACAAGTTTGACTAATCAGCTTTGGAGGTTCCACATTCAGGGTTTGTATGTGTGTGTGTGTGTGTGTGTGTGTGTGTGTGTGTCTGTGTGTGCAAGTGCGTGCATATGCATCTCTTCTCTCGTCTCCAGTGGCAACAGAGAGCCCCTACACACACACACACACACACACACACGCACACACACACACACACACACACACACACACACAACCTCACCACCGCTGATCCTGCTGCGAGTCAGAGTGCTTATTCACTGCCTTGGCAGGGCCAAATACAACCCCCCCCCACTCCTCACACACACACACACACACGCACACACACACACACACACACACACACCCCTCCAAACCCTTCACAGCATTCATTCCCACCCACCTCCCATTTAAAAGGGGACCCAGAAATAGCCCAAGAGGCTATTAGGAAAAATACAGCCAGAGGAGGAGGAAGCTGTAGGGGTTTACAGTCCAAAGCCATTCGAGGGTACACTCCAGCGTCTCCCTCTCTCTCTTATTCTCTCTCTTCCCCTTGTCATCCATCCTTCTCCCTCGCTCTCTCTGCCTCTCTTTGTTCTGATGAATCAGTGCTTTAGTGAACATGCTCATTATGGCTTGATAGCTGGGGCTCGCTCAGTATCCCTGGCATTGGTGGAAAATGGGGGAGAAAGATGCAGAATAAAGAGAGGGAGATGGGAAACGGAGGGTGGGGAGTGAAAGAGCACAACAGGGAAAAAAGGAAGAAAGAGAGTAAGAATGAATGCAGACTGAGAGGAAGGAGCATTAATGAAGCCGAATAGAAGAAGTGAACAACTGCAGATTCTTCACGGCCCCACAATGGAGGACAGATGAAAAGGGGAGGAAGGACACGACCTGAACCACATTACAACTAATGTTAACATTCACATCTTCCCTCTCCTTCGCCTGAAGCTGCCACGGCCTTTTCTATATTCTGATCATACTTGCGACATCTTTAGCTTGCCCTATGTGATTGTGTTATTTTCAAGAGACAACCACATTCCACTTACATTCAATCTCTTCTATAAATCGCTTTTGCTGTCAGGGTTGGAGCTGTTGCTAGCAATTTATGGTGTTCTAGGTCTTGCAGAAAAGGTTTTGTAAGGATACAAATTGTAGAGAACATTCAGCAGTATTAGTGATAATAGCAATAATCGAAATTTTAGCTCATTTTGCAAATGTCATGCTGCTTAGTAAAGAACAAACATGTATTAAAGAGAGTTGTTTTTCAAATGCTGAACAATATGATGAATTAGGCTGCACCCATAATACAGACGTCTGACTGACTGCCATAAATGTGCCTGCTAATAGCAACCTGCCATGATACAAAAAAAAAGCACTCAGCAAGCTTCTTTAGGAAATACTTAGGTCCCGCAGCCCATGACGAAATCTCTAACCTCTTCAACTCGCGGCTTATGATCTCACAGGATTGGGAGAATCATTCCACGGCCCTGGTGATATACGCTTTGACACTGCAGCGCCTCGCTGTGTCTATGACTCAGGCTCTGCTGTGAAACAGATGTCTGGTGAGGTTTACTGTGATTATGTAGGCACATAGTGAGACAACAGCCATTGCAACGGTTTATACATGATACTACAACAGAGACGGTTTTCTTGATGTGGATTCCCATATGGGAAGATTTAGAACTGTGACTGCTTACTCAGCACGCAGCAAGAAAGTACCAGTGAAACTCGTGAATGGAATGCCCATTTTATATGTTATCTAACTGGGATTGTGTCTCGTCAGGATTCCTCATTTGTATGATGAATGAATGCCAATCTTCTACAGTAAATTACAGTAATTGATTTTAAAACCACTGAATAGATGAGATATGTTGTCAGAAACGATCAGAAAAAGAAGTAGATGCTGAGATATCCTGGTTTAGAATGACATGGGCCCACTTCCAAAAACAAAACAGTTCATCCTACAATTCCCACAATGCAACTCAATTCAAACGTAACCGTCATGTTCTGGTTTATGTTTAAATGCACCAAGAAGCAGAGTTTTGAAGGAGAGACCCTGCAACTTATCGGAATTATGACAAGAATGCAACCGTGACAAAAAAGGTGATGAACTGCGATGAGCGAGCAAGCATGCAAATCTCCAGCTTGTGTCATTCAAGACTGGCATGAAAGCAATGGCTGCCTGAAAGGTTGGAAATGTAAAACATCTAAACATCTAAAACATCTGGTACACTTTGGAAAATCGCTCAGTCATGCATTTCGAAGGACATTACCTCATAACACCAGGAAGTAACTGTACGGATGTCACCATACTTGCACCGGTGTTTTCTTTTTTTCTGCCGCGGTCAGCTTCATCATCTGAGAACCTCTCGCTGTTTCCTGTCAGAACTCAGAGCCCAGCGATTAGCCTCTCCATTAAAGTCATCCAGCACATCACCTTTCAGTCTGTTGTGATACATTATTAATGCATGACAGGCACTGGCACGCGCGTCTGCTCTCAGACCTCGGCGTCCACTCACACACGCACACACCGCAACAGACATATGAACACAATACTCGAGCTATAAACATTGGAGCATAAACGGCTTTGAAATCAGAGGCTTTATCACCCAGTCAGCCCCTCACTGCCATGCAACCGATAAAGCACAACTTCCCACAAAAGGCCATAAAAAAAAAAAAAAAATGATGTGGATTTTAATTGACGTCCCTGACTACCACTAAAACACGGCCATTATCCTGGGTGAAACCTACTGCAGGTCGGCCTGGCAGTAAGCCCTTAATGATGGCCATATAACTGCAGGATGGGGATTATTCTTTATGCTTAATCATGGCGGAGAAGATGAGTGTTTCTGGGATGACGCCTCTCACTGGGACGCTTATGGACCATCAACCATCGAGGCTGTGAAGCTAAAGGATGGTGGAGCAGAGAGACAGTCACACAGGTGTTTTTTCAGGTGTTCATAGCCACCAATAACACAGATACATTACACTCTCTCAGGCATAAACAGATCTGGAAAAAAGCTGAGTAAATCAAATTCACACTTAATTCAATCTTGAAAGAGATTGAAATTGCAGAATTTTGGTTCTAAACGTTTTGGACGTTGAGTTTCTTCTTAAATTGCTGGAGAAATAGGTGAACTGGTGAAATCACTGTACTCTCACTGTGCAAGGCTGGAGAAAATAGGAGAGGGCATGTGAGGAAAAGCAGAGCTTATTACTGGTGACCTACACAGCGTTTGGCCAATCAGTGATCCAATTCAATAAGGCTGACTAGGTTAAAATGCCTTCAGTTATTAACTTTCCCAGTAATTTCCTCAGGTACAAACAAACCCCAGCATTCACAGTGGAGACAGTGTAAACTGAAAGACACTTGTGTGATTCCTTTGAAATGCCCAGTTTTCTTTGGAAGCAGGACAGACCTCTGACTCCATGATGACCTGTGATGACATCATGGGCCCATTACAGCAGACCAACAAGGCCATGGGCTGCCATTACTCTGCTGCAAGGAGCTAAGAGGATTTTTACAGGCATGCTGATGGCATTAGAAATGTCTGGTGGCCCCCACAGGGTTTATTAGGTCCCACAGTGAGCTCAAACTGGTCCGGCTCAGGTGACCTCACGAAGAACTTTGCTAGAGGGGCCATACAACCCAGTCCGGGGCCCAGCAAAGCCTGTATTGGATAGAAATACATACGGAGAGGGCCGCAGGCTTTCCCTGGTATATTCTGGTTTAATGCTATCCTACCTGTGTGGGATGATGGAGTAATAGCGAGGAAATGAGTCCCGTGTTGACTGCATGGCCACAGGTTATATACTCTGCTGACATGCACGGATGTCTAACTTGAGAGTCCACCTCTGGCTTCCAAGAACAGGAAGCCAGAGGTGGACATGGAAAGCAAACAAATCATTTCTACTGTGACATTTACAAACATGAACATTAGTTGTACTTTAAATGTTATATCATACACTTCACACTGCAATGAAGGGAACTCCTACTTCCTGTTGTATTTTTTGCATTTGCATTTTATTGTATGATCGCTGTGATACTTCCTGTGCTTCTTCACAACCTACTGTAGCTGTGAAATACACCAGTTCAACAGCCGAGGGTCATTCACCCACACAGCCATGTTAACCAACACCTTAACAGCTGCTTTTTCAGAGCTGATGTGAAAGGCCAACATTTTTCTAAGACATGGTAATGAAAACTTTAAAAACACTGAACAGAACTGTCACACAAACAGCAGAGAAACAAGGTGGTGGTGTGCGCTATTTCAATACCCCCTCATGAGTCGACCTCAAATATTGGAAGGAGGCTTAAGACAGATGGAATGTGTCGCTGGATGGTCTTGCGGATTTGGGACGTATTCACCCATTCAGCTCCCTGTAATTACAAAAGGCTCTCGCTGAGATCCGATTTGCCGCTGGGAGCTTGTTCAAGGCACGGGGATTGGAACGACAATGGCGTAGTCTGACAAAGGAATAGGGATACTGCTCTTAAAATAGAGAGAACTAATGCTGCTCTGTGTTGAGTGCACAGGCTCGCTGGCTCAGATATGGGCAAGGTAAATTTAATTATGTGCCCTGCACACACTGACTGGCTTTCGATTAGAATGGACTAACTTCTTGATACAGCTGAACCCCAGTGACCACTTAGAAAATAGTATTCAGGACACAGCCTGGTAAGTGATGCAGGGGCCACTGGTCAGAACTCAACTTTTAGGCCTAAATCTCTACTGCCTGGTGATGGGAGTGGGGTTCTGCTATTACTGCAATAAGGGCATGACAGCACGAGCTTGAACTTTAAAGTTTTAAGAATATACTATTCTGTAATATACTGGTGGTTAAAGGCCAATACCGGAACCACTGATTAAATATCATAGCTATCGGCTGACATCTTCAAAACTGTTGTTTTTCAAGGATAGTTATGCAGTGTGGGCATCTTATGACAAATAAATCACTAGTATTTGGTGTTTTGCAATCTCTAATATATGTGAAAATGCTGTGAGGTAGGTTAAAAACAGTAAGTTGAACCAACACTGGCGTTGCTAGCTTGTGATTATGCATCAACAAACTTGCGTTCAACAAGCTTGCTGCTTGGTGCTGACCAGTCCGTGGTTGGTCCTTTGTTGGTATGGCTCAGGATGCATGTGAGGAGATGAAACACAAAAAGAAAACTGACTTCATGGAGTAGAGACTTGTGGAAGCTGATCTGGTGATAATTTGGTGTGGTTTGGGCTAGTCATCTGCTAATTATAACCTTTTTTTATATGGATTTTGATGACTATGTTTTCACCATGTAGCAGGTTATACAAATATATATATATATGTGTGTGTGTGTGTGTGTGTGGTTGTGTGTGTGTACAATTTGTCATATATACACAAGGGCTTGTTGAAATGAAGACAACATTTGATTGGAGGAAGTCAGGAAGTAACTTCCATCAACTCAACATCAGACAACTACTGACTTGGTACAATGAAAAAAATGATTGATCCAATTCTTTGCGTCTTTTTCTTGTATTCACTTTCGTTCAAAGTTATGTTCCTGCCTTAATATTCTCTTAACTCCACCAGCACGACTCTGACTTGTTGTGTTGAGCTCTGCTAAACAGCCACAGTTCAACTCTTCTTTTGGCCAGTTTGTGCTGTCCTGTTTTCAAGTTATACAAGTTATATTTAGAGTGAGAGGGGAGGACCTAAACACTTCCCGATGCCTCTGCCAGCTTTCACTTTACAGTAAACAATGATGTCCCTGGCCTCACTTCACTGGCTGGAAAATGAAAAATGCAGCAGTTAGCATCCCTGCCTGACACTCTGAGGTCACTTTCGTTTGTATGTGTGTGTTCGCACTCAGATTAACTGAAGAGAGAGAGATGAAAACAAGGTGATGAGGATGAGGAGGCGTGAGAGTCATCTGCTTGCTGACACGGTTCGCAGTGCAAACCCATGCTCTGCAGTCACCTGCCTCTCAATCACATTCCTCACCTGATCTATTTCTGGAGCGGCTGTGTGAGAGTGTGTGAGAGTTGCGGGGATGAAAGCTTGATGCTATGCTAGCAGAGAGGACCCGTGATTAGTTTATGATATTGGATTATCTATCATGTGCAAAGCAGAGTTTTCTCACAGAGGAACCTCTTGTTCACATAAGAGACGCACCGCAGCGTACGTTATTCAATCAAAATGGATTTCTAAGTGACTGAATTTCGAGAAAACTACATCCCACATTTGCTATCAGTTTTCGCCCAATTAGTTGCTGTGACATTTTCAAAACAAATAATCACATTCACTCTAAAATGGGGGGGGGGGGGGGGGGGATTCGCCCGGCCCGGCAAATGCTTGTCTATTTTGTTAATCTCTCCTCAGCGCGGCACAGTCAAGTTATGGTGTCAGGCATCGGCAGCCTTCAGGGGAGTTGAGGGGGGATTAACTGTCTATTTGCAGCTGCTGATTGCTGGGAATGAGATGCCCTCCGGTGCCTATCAACAAACAAGGCTTCAGCAGCCCTCGGCCATATTCAAACCTCCCTCCATCTCCACTTCCCATTTTGTCTGCTGGGGCAAGCCTGCCCTAAATGGCATGCTCCCCTTTCCTTTCATCTCCTTGTGAAAATTCATTAGGTACTGTGTGCATGTCTTCTAGGCTTCCCATTTGAGGGATGCTGATAAAATATATACTGTACGTGCAACATTAATCAGCTTGATCCATTTGATGTAGAGTTGAAGATGAGGTGGGTCTATTTCTCTCTCTCTCTCACTCTCCCTGCCTCCTGCTCTCTCTCGCGCTTTCTCGATCTGCTTTCAGGCTGTTTGCTTTCTTAAATGAACGTAATGGTACAAACGGAGGATAAATTGCCTTCTCTGTGCTCCATCTCATCACATCCATCCCACAGGGCCCTCTCCGAAGCGGTAGGGTAAAAAAAAAAAAAAAAAAAAAATGAAAACAGACCAGAAAAAATAATTCACTTGCTTTGCCTGGGAGATACACGTTGCTATCTGTGTAGAACCCCTGCGATAAGGCTGATGTGCATTTGGTGCATTAGGCCTCTCGCAATATCGCCACAGCACCGAGCAGGCTGGAGGAAAGGGCAAAAGTCAGTGTGCAAATGTGCCTGTGTGTTGGACTTGCACCCTCATTTTGTAACCTATCTGCAGGGTTTACATGGGGCTTTTCCAAAGCTGTGTGAAGACTGGAACATCATCTACATGGGTTTAGCAGGTGTAGAGGATGTCCTGCAGACGCCGGTAACCACAGCTGACCTGAGGATTCAGCCAGGCTCATTCATTACACCGGCAGCTCGCTCAACAGGAGCTAACGGATGAACTCTTCTCATCACCTCAGTGTCCCTTTTTTATTCTCAATTACAGCAGGAAAAGGCACTACTCCACACATTCACAGTGACACTAATTTCACACCCACACAAGGACACTCAGAGGGAGTAATGGAAAACACCGGCGGATGTCAGAGACAAACATAAGGCAGCGCCAAAACATGTTGCCATGGCCCTGGGAATACAATGTGAGAGAGTCAGCGTCGACTCTAAACCTTGTTTAGCTTGGCAGCCTGCAGGAGGTGAAGGAACTGGATACACCAGGCAAAACACTCTGGAATAACAGAGATACCAATGAGTACGTAAAATGTAATTAGTTACCACTAATGTATGTGTCACATTAAAGCAAACTGTTCCTTGATGCTAGACATATCAATTTTACTCCCTTGAGAACTACAAGAAAACGTTATTAGAGACTTACGAGCTGTTATTAAAGTCTTAACGCAGATGCAGGGGTCGTAAAAGATTCATTTGTTTACCAATGAATTATTGAGAGGTAGGATTTAATCAAAGCTACAGATGTTGCAGTCAGAAAGTGTTGTTAATCTCGCTTTGATTGCATCTAAATGAAAATATAGACTATAAAAATCACAGTGACTGATTGTTGATTGCGGAGTTAATTACAGATGCCAAATAAGAGACAGCAAACAATAAAAAAGGCGATTACTACAGATTGGCTCAGCTCATCTGACTGAGGTGGAAAACTGTTGTTTGGGAGAGTTTGCTCTCCATCTGCATTATTTTAATCGAGTCATCCAATGGTCCATTCCAACAATACAGCGCAGACTAAAAGAAGAAGATTGTGGTTCCCTGTTGGAATGATACTTAATGTTTTTGCATCCAAAAAACTTGATGGGGCCAATAAGCAACAAGACAAAATGAATTGTTCTGAGTAACGATGATCCCGACAAAAGTGAGGATAAAAGCTCTGTCAGCCGGTGGCTCTGAACAGCAGGAGGAGGTTCAAACGGCCACGGGCAGCTCTGAACGACCCTTCATCTGAGGTGTGAAGTATGCGTCTCAGGGCATATTAACATTTCCCACCTCGTCCACGTCTTTGAGCATCAAAGCGGCGAGGTGGTGAGAGCGAGGGGAGATATCGTCACAAACTTCTCCCGAGATGAAAAGCCTGACCTTTTATCAGGTGCAGAAAATGCATTAGCTACCTCATAATCCAATTTCAAGACCATGCAAAGTGGAGGTCCTGACTTAGTGTGTCTTAGCGTGGAGAGAGCAAGGGGAAAAACACCACAGCGAGCGGTTCTTTAGGTGAGGATCTTTGGGTGCTTTATTTCTCTTTGCTGCCTGCCTGCCAGCCTCTCTGGAGCTGCTGAGTTGCAGAGGACTTCAAGGGCTTTGCACCGCTGAGCTCCATGAGCTCCGTATCTTTTCTCCCTGCTTCCCCCCACCTCTTCCTCTCTGTGTCTGACTCTTCCTCGCCCATGCTCTAAGGAGCTTTAGAAACTCGACGGGGTAATGGGAGCAGCAGTCAATCAAATTGCGGTTTCAAAGGTGACGCTTTGTTTCACGCTCGCTTCCCACAAATCCCATCGAGCCTGGCACCTGTCAGGTTGTCGTTCTGAAACGCAGCATCCAACGCCAGTCACCCAAACCCCACGGCCCCTGTGCAGATGGAGGGGTTGACTTGTCAGCTGCCTGTCGAGAAATGAGGTCATCCCATTTTGCTCGGTCTCCCTTTTTTTATGAGGTGAAACAAAAAACTGAAAAAGAAAACACTGTGTTCAGGGGTTTATGTCTAGCTCACTTTCATGTAAACTCGATAATAGAGCAGAATTCATGCTACAAGCTTTAGGGTGAACAGGGATATTTACGTTTGCTTTATATAAGGTTTTAGACCATGAATAAATCCCGGGTTTCTATTGGTGCCCTTCAGTTTTACTGAGTCTGACAGCATTGTCAAAACACCACTGGTGCTGCCAGCTCTAATAACGTGGAGGTTGGTAATAAATTGTCAAATGAGCCCTTGTTGTACCGTGATCCCATAGAGGAACAGTAAAACCCGATACGGCAGAATGGGCAGGATCTCTGGACGCCCACAGCAACCAGGGGTCCTTGTATCTCCGTGGGTTTATAGGCTCAGGTCTGACTCATTCCAGCTTTACAGTCACAGTGACCTTCCCATTAGGGTTCCATTACCAAAAGTCTATCAGAGAGGGAGGCGCATACCCTGGCTATTTACCCAGCTGCAGCCTCTTCTTATTAACTGTAGTGCATAAACAAGAGTGCAGCTTTGAAAGCCTCGGCAAGTCACGGGTGAACGTCTTTATTATGGCATAAAATGAATGCACATGTGTATAAACACATGAAGCATAAAAAGAGTCCAAGATGCAAAACTATAATGTGGGGTAACTGGTAATTGCAGGCATGTGGACCCCACCTCTAAAAAGGAACACCTCCCCACATCAACCAAAGGGCCCCTAAGTGTCTCTGATTACGTGACTGGATCTAAAGAACCTGCTTTTATTTGACTAAAATGCTGTGTTGTAATGACAGCACCGAGCGGTGTATAGTAAACAAACTTATGAGATCTTAGACTCCTGGCTACACCAGCATTGTCTGATGTCTTTCCAGAGATGCGAGTGTTTGACAAGGTGGCTTTTAGATGAAACATACTGATTAGTTGGAGTGCAGTCATTCCCCAACACACTCACTGCCTCTGTTCGGCACTCGGTGTGTTTTTCCCAGCAATGACTGAAAAATAAAGGAAGGCTATCTGCTAATTTCAACTCAATTTGCTCCCATTTACTTCCATCTACTTCCATGGAACCAATTTCAAAGGCAGGATTCATGTAGTTGTGCCATGCCTCTCGAGGTCATGTGACAATCAGGAGATGGCTTCCAGCGTGGTAATATCCCCATATAATATGATTTGCTGTGCTGTAGGAGTTAGCAGCAGCTAGCCGTGCTGGGTTTTTTTCTTTGTTTTTATGTACATCTGTATGTTTGCATCTATATGTGTGTTTTTATAGACAAACAAATCATCAAATGTATCTTCTTTTTACCACTTGCATTGCTCGACTGTCTTGTCAAACTCCTTTTGGAAGTACTTTGCTTGTGAACGGTTGTATTGCTACACACTGTGGCCTGCTTCCATTATAGACAGTCAGGGCTGACATTCGAAATAAATCGTGTTATAGGCATTTCATTCATTTATTTGTTTTTGCATTTGGTGTTGAGGTTCATTCAGGCATGTGAAAAGGTGCTGGCTTGGTGTCAGATGTCTGACCATAGGATTAAACTCTACTGGAACAATCCTTGTACGAGAGGATCCTTAATCTGCCCCTTTGATCAGTGTGTTTCTCCAGGGCCCACCTCAGAAGGCAGTAACTGTAGCCAGGTCAAGGTTAAATGCTACTCAGTCTTCTCTTTCATACTGACGACCGACTGACAGCCAGGAATGAGCAGGCTTCCCTCTACAAACCCCATCAACTTCCTTTTTCCTGACCTTCAAACAGGAAACTCGTGTTATCTCTGCACCTCCAAAATATTTGGTTAGGTAGCAGTGTCAGGATGAGACAGTGAAGAAATTGCAAGTCAAACTGGATCTCTAAATGGCAAAGGAAAAGTTCAGAATCCAATTTTGCTGTCGTGATACATAGAACAGTCAGAAATGATTGCAAATTCTGTTGTGTTGGCGCTTTATATTTGACAATGATAGTTCCATTAAGTTTAATTTAGAAATGCAAATTACTGTTCATGTTTGTTATGATAGGAAAGTGACAGGAGTCTTGAATCTGAATGTGTTTCAAGCTCCTTTTTGCAAATCGTAAATAGAAAGCCTCTGAGCTAAATAAGAACCAGTGCATATTATATCTCAAAGGCAGCAAGGCAAACATTACAGGCATACAGCTGGGCTGGCATACACAAGATATGCAAAGCAGCTGGAGGTGCAAAACAAAAATGCAATGTTGAACATGCGGCGCATATTTCAAATCAAATCACAACACTCCTGACAGCTAATCCTGTGCCTGCAAATAAAACTCTATACTGTGCTATCAATACTTAAGGCTCAGACCTCAAACTAAATATAAGCTTGTATTTATAATTAACATGCAACAGTAAGCTTTTTATGCTGAAATAAACCGGCAAAGGTGAGACTCCAGTATTTCCAAGAAACTGCTAAAACAAGGAAGCAGGAAGGAGAAGATTAGACATGTTCTGTTTGTGTTATTGTTTTTTCAAACTGCTGAATTCAAGAAAAGACCTAATCAATAGTATAATGCATTTACTTTTGAATGGAAAATGATATACTAATTTGCAAGATAAAAAGCAACAGAAACATGGAACACCTTCCAGATGGTCAGAGGACATTTGGCTAAATCTGAATAAACTATTATACAAAGCAAAAAAAAAAAAAAAACTATTAGAAAATGTATCTTTAAAAGTCATGTCTGAGTAACAAAGCATCTGTTTACTTCATATAGGAAGTACTTTGCATAAATCCTTTTTTTTCTTTACTTCTCTGTGAGAGCCATAAAGACGCTTGTTATTAATGTTCCCTCTGGCAATGCAGGAAAGAAAAAAGAGACGAATCACTCACAGGGTTGCCTTATGCTAGTGCTTTTATACTGTATCCCTGCACAGAGCTTATTGATATTCCCACTGAAAATCAATAGCATCATGTCTATCACTAACCAACATCCTAGAGTCTTGTGATTTGAATACAAAGGCTCATTGAATACCCTCCAAGCGCTGACTTGCCTCCTTTTTTGAACAAGCTTCCAGGCTGATCATCAACTTCTGCTTCGGAAGTGGGATAGTTCACAGTAGATAGTTGCTATGACACTGCAAGGCCATCCTGAGGAAACGTGTGGAGGTAACCTTCGCTTTAGACATATAGATCAGTGGCCTTCACTAAGCCCCGGATGTATTGGCACATGAATTTAGCTGGCTTTCATATGGGGCCAGATAACCTTGTCATATCTACTCTGACTGTCACGGAAGGGGCTACAGGATGGAGATACTACCTCGGTAAATTCTCTTAAACATACACCCACTCACACAGAGGCGCTCTGTATTGGTCACACACAGTAACACACACACCCCACGCCACCTGAGTCTTGAAAGGTCACAAGCCCCCAAAGTGACAGCTGTCAGTCACAGGAGGTGGGTATTATCGGATCCATTAATAACTCCCTGAAAGGTTCTGGGAGACCGTGGGGATAGAAATCTCCTGACATGTCACCATATGACCTGCAGGAAATCTGTTGTCCTCATGACACATTCGGCTCAGCAGGGGAACATGCATTATATATAAGCAAAACAAATTGTATAAAGTCTTCAAAAAGTTTGGATTTTTGATAATTTTATGCAGTTTTTTGCATTTTTCGCATTCACATGTGCAACACACCTGCTCGTTGCCTTTAGGCTTGTTAGTGTAGTTGCTTGTGTTATGGCTGCCTGTGTTGTAGTTGTACTTGGACAATAGATGTTTATTGAGTGAAGGATTATTGATTGTTGATCAGTATTGATGAAGCTAAATAGCCGCTATTGTACATTTAAAGAGCAGTTGTCTGTGATTATAATGTGTTGTACAGCTGGTTGCGATGGTCAGTGCTCGGATTCAACCCCTCACTGTTAACCTGATAAATGTAAAATGGTATTTTAAACATTGACATTTTAAGCTAACAGCCCATTTGTGAGACTGTATCCACTGTCCCTGATCTCAGGGTCGTGCCCTGTTATCATACTTACAATTTTATTGATATGAATGCAGTTATTGTTATCAATAACTATGCAGCAAAATCAATCTTAGTCTACTTTCCAATTTGCTAAAGCTAAAAAAGAGAACAAACAAAAACAGGTGATAACTTTACACAGGTTTTTCGGCAATAGGCCATCTACACAGTAATATGAAACTAAAGCTCTGCATGGTATTGTCGTCACATCAAATATTCATGCTGGCGTGGAGGTCACGAGCGAAACAGCCGCCCCAGCGACAAACAAGCTGAACTGACATGCAGCGTGACTCTCTGAACGTGTTGCACGAGAGACTGGAGAGGATTACCTGTGATCCAAGGATAATGAAATACATTTTAAAAAAGACTGCTTGATATCAAATTCTAACACGTGGCGAATTTCTGATTGTTGTTGCTCTTGTTGTTTTACCATGCCTGGTGATTCTGCCTCCTTGCTTGGGGCAATGCCTCGTGGGACGAGGCAGCAATAAAACACTGTGTGAAATTCATTGTTTTTCTGTGCAGCATGTGTCACCCAGGACAAGTAAAAGTGAACAAATACAATCCCACCGCTGCTTATACATTATAGATGAGGTGTAAATGAACGAGGTTGTTGCAAAGCATACACACGAGTTGCAAAGCTAGTTAGTGTCGTTTGAATGAGCGAGAGAGGTAGAACGCTACAAAGGACGCTGTATGTTGAGTCAACAGCCTTGCAACACCTGCGTGTGGACTATTTTTGTGGCGCCCCCTACCTGTCTGGAGCTGCAGGGCGTCCATTGCGTGGCTTATTGACCTGGGCATACAGAGCTTCCAGGGGTGGGCCGTTCTCTTGAAGGCTCAGGGGAAGGTGAGGGCTCTGGGGACTCTGAGGGAGATGGTAGTGGTGGTTGTACGGCTCCATGTTGCTGCTGTCCACCGACGAGTCTAACGATCCGATGCCAGCGTAGGTGTGCTCCTCATCTGAGCTGAAGGTGCGGCTCACAACGTCTTGGATCTCGGCATATTCCCTCTCCTTGGCCTGCTTCTCCCGAAGCTCCCGCGTCTTGGCCTGTATTCTGTGATGAATATATTGAACATTAAAAAGTGTTTTTTATTTGTGAATCATAAGGAAAACTTACAATTACGACAAGAAATGAATTTCTTTATTTTGATGCTCAGAAAGCCTTAATAAAATATTTACTCCAGCTCTGCTGATGGAAACACATCCAGTTTGCATGTTTTTACGAGATTAGAATAGTTTTCATAAAATGTGCCTGGGAACTGGGACGAAGATGCTAACTCATGAACTGTATGTGGTTATTTGTGAAGACACAGAGAAACAAAGATATTATACTTGGTATGGTGGTTTTCAGAGTAATGAGAGTGTGTAAGAAATCTACAGTCAAGGATTCAGACAGGCTTACAGCAGCATCCCAACTTTAAAGTTTAGTTTCAGATACTGATCAGTCCAGACTTCAGGAAGACTGCCTCAAACTTTTAAAGCGTTTTTCTTCCCCTAAGTGATGGGGAAGGAGGATAGAGAAAAATGCCTTCCACTTTAGTGAGAGAAGCCAAGCAGTATTATTCAAATATATGGCTTTTCTTGAGTTGTTCGAGGACTGAGACCTCAAGAGGAGGTGGGCAGTCAAACCCCGTCTTCCGCCTTCCCGCCCCTTTCTCTCTCTCCATGCTGTTCCTCTTCCCAGGACCACTTCCACACAACAGGGCCTTTCACAGGGCCTTTTCCTGTCTCAGAGAATGGTTCCATGTGAATGCCCATCTGTCCACAGCTGACAGGACTCAGTCATGGTGGTGCATGGGAGTGAGGAGAGCTGGCATTGTAGGAGTGGGGAGTTGGACAGTGGGGAGTAGAGAGGAGAAGGGCTGAGGACAGGCAGAGGGGGGAGTTGACCTCCCACTGCGATGACCCTGGCAGCAGCCATCAGATCGCTCACTGGTTCCAGATGTTGTACAACACACACATCCACACATGCATACAAGTACCGCACCTCCCACTGGTGCTAGACTTCCCTATTACCTCAGGTCATAACTGACCTCTGACCCCCCACCGCTGCTCCTAACTGATGATTGACAGGTTTGGAACACAGCAAGAACCCCCCCAAGCCTAACTCTCTCTCCCGTGTCTGTGTATTTTAATAACAGTAATCACATTTCAAACAATCACCATTTTTCAGTGTTGGATTAACCCAATTCCCACATCCTACCCATAGACTGCCTTGTTTATTTTTAGCAGCCCAAAATCCCATTTTCTCAGCATTATCTGCAGAATGAGATTTTGATGAAGGCCTGATGCAATGTTGCATGATATGCAGTCATTTATGAAGCCTCTAAGCTGGTTTGGTGTGTTTCTGCATTGTCGCAGACCAGGTACATTATGGAAATTATCAACTCACAGCACAGTTGTGTGCACTAAGTGTGGTCTCACTTTAGCTTGTGCTGTCAGGAAATAGAAAACAAGCCCCACATGGAGAGAACACTAATTCCCAGAAGACCTTTCACCTGCCATCTGGCTAAAGTGATGTCACATTTCTGCCAGGAAGAACCAGACAATGATGTTACCACAGGTTCACGGAAGTCCACTGGGATCTCAAGACCCTCTGGCGTTTTATGGACTAATCAGATTCATAAAAACTGAAATATTGACATTTGGGACGAGATAATAGCCTTGGCTAGACTGGCGACATGAAGCTAAAAGAGAGAGACTTCTCGTCCAGGCCTCGGGAGTCTGACATTGATAAAGCTAATAGGTGCATTTCAATAAAAGGATATTAACGAGCAAAAATACCAAACATGTGAGTCATGCTGTCATTACCAACTGGTCCATCTTGCACTGTAGCTTTGTTGCTTTTATACACTCATCAACTTTTAAAGTATGCTTTTGTTTCAATGGTTAACAACACTTGACATTTTTCAGGTGAGAAGTCATGGCTTTTTCAGTCATACAACAGATCTGGTGGACCGTGCGCTTGTGGAGAAAACATATCTATATTCCACACCTGTTAGACTGCAGTGAGAGGCCTATTCCAACTTGTTCTGGCTGTCAGAAAGAAAAGCTGGACTACCAGACAGTGTTAGGTTACCAACCTCTGCCTGTTTGGCAGTGGGTCTCTCTGTGGCAAGCTGAGATTTAAATCCTTCATTCCCAAGTACATATTTTCTGCTAGATGTCTCCCGCTGACGTGTAAAGAATGACACTACCAGTAATTTAGCAACACTGTCACCTGAAATTCCAGTGCATTTAGTTTGCATTACAAAATGTATTATGTCAAAAATACCCCCCGGACTACTGAGCATGCTAGTGGTGTGCTCTCTAAGAATGACAATGCTGGTCTGTTTGGTTGGTCCGCCACTTTGGTCCAGACTGAAATATCTCAACTATTGGATGTAGCGCCACATTTGGTACTCATGTTCATGGTCCCCAGTGGATGAACTACTTATTTTGGTGATCCTATGACTTTTCGTGTAACGCCATCAGCAGGTGTGCGGAAGAATCCTCAAAGGACTAAAGGATGAACTAGAATGACTGCTATTAGTTTTTGTGTCAGTCTTGGTTTGTAGAGTCTGAATCCCAAAACTTTGCTTATATTTTTCATCTACTGCCACCATGACATTGACAGCTGTGGTTTTGGGTACTTTTGGAATGGATGGATAGATGGATGGATAGACAGAGCCAATACTTTGGCTTGAGACTTGCAAAACTACTGGCATTCCCATGAGCCTACGCTTTATTTTGTTTATCGCTAATTAGCAAATATTTCTTATTTTACCCACAATACCTAATATTATATATTTAAATGTTAGGAAAAAATTGTGGAAGTCAACTCTTACTTAAGGTGCCACATACGATGGATTGACACGCAAAATCATGATCCTTTCCTGACCTGGACCGCAAACCACTGTCTCCAGTGTCAAAGTCCTTTGCCCCAACCTCCTCCCTATGACTTCTATGGAGAGGTTCAGAAAAAACATAAATGCATTTTGTAGGAAACAGGGTTGCAATTTTGAAGCAATTATTCTGCTTCGGAAGATGCTCATTAGCTCCAAACCTTGCTGCATACCTGCAAACTGCGTTTTACTTGGGTAACCTGCAACTGCTGCTCCGCTTCCAACTCCTCTCCTTCCCCCACTCTCTCCTTTGAGACCACCCCCGTGCTACGCCATATATACTCCATTAGCCAATTAATGGCCCAGCATGTTAACACTGAGGAAAGTGCTGCCCACACTAAACACATTATTACTGTACAGCCCCAATTACCAGCCCTTCTCCTCTCTTCTCCTCTTACCAGATAGTAGGTTTGAGAAGGACACTGTAGCTTTTAATGCAACAAGCCCGGAGAGATTTTTATTTCAAAAAGGGGACAATCGCACTAGTGTAGTGCGTCATTGCTGCCCCACGGTGGCTTTTCATTTTCATTTTAATTACACTGATGACAGAAAAGAAGACAATTCCAGTATTACGTCAGTAATTGCTCAGTATCTTTTGTCTCTCTATGTGTTGCTTGTGTTTTACTCTATATTCTACGAAGAACAACTGACCTCACATGTACTTTTAAATAAAATACAATGCTTACTTACTTTGTTCTTCATAACTGTGCAGTGGAAAGGCATTTCCTCCTGGCTAACAGTCAGTCTAGACAGTCTAATGCTGTGGCTTTCAGGGCACTTGAAGTTCAATCCCTAATCAACTGACCGACCATGTCTTCGAGAAAATTATGTGTCATCCAGATGACTTGCTTTAACATCCCTCCCTTTGGACTTGTGAAACCTGTTCTCCCTGTTTTTCTTCTCATTAAATGTCACTAAATTAAGTCTGAACAGCGCACCTTCACATCAACTAAAACTGAATTTGTAACGATACTGTTGCCGAAGCTTTATTTCAGCGTATGAATGTGAAAGCAGAAGACCCTCACGTAGAGTAATTACTTTCGCACATTACATTGGTAGAGCGAGAGGCCTGGTGTGAACTGGTCACAACATGTCAGCTCACCTCAAGTCTGTTCTCTCCACACTGAATAAATCTCACTGTTTATCCGAGAGGGCTGCTTTTTTGGACCAACAAAGCCGGCAGACTCCTTCTCCATATGTTTGTCAGTGTGTAATCTACCCAAGGGAGGCGGGGGGGGGGGGGGGGGGGGGGGCGAGGAAGGGGAAGGGGGGGGTTCTGTCTGTACTCTCAAACACTCATTTTGAAGTCAACACACTTAGAAGCTTGAAAGCCTGCCTCTTCAATATGCATTGTTAGCGTGGTGGATGAAACAGAATGCATTTGCTCTCTTACTTTTCTCATCCAGCTGCCTTGAATAGATTTTTCTTCTCAATAACTCCTCACCAAAACATGTTCTATTGTTCTGAAGTGCAGATGGAGGGCAGAATGTATCTGAATCTAATCAAAGTGCAGTAAATGACTCTGTGTGCAGCTGTCTGTGCAGAATCGCAAACCTCCGATAGCCTATCTTTTGTGTTGACACTTGGCCCATAACAGCATAATGCAATCACAGAGATAATTGTCCAAGTTTCGTGGTGTTAATTCACAGTGTAACAATCGCATTAACTTGCTGTAGGTATCAATATAATTACAAATGTAATCAGTTTTCCCAATCAGGCAGTTGGAGCTTCCTTTGAACTCGCTATGCAAATGAGACTCAAATAGGATACTGAAATAATGAGATAGTTTGACAAAGTGGAATGATAACGTTGTGTCCACAATCTGTGACAAAAATTACAGAAAAGGATCTGCCTTATAGCAAACTGCTACTTTTTTTCTACCTGTGGCACTGAGGGTCTCAACCCTGAATCTTTTGACAAATTAAAGATGCCTAATCCAAGTTTGTGCTCAGTCAAGAGTGCTGACTGACCCACTTCAGAAACACAGGTCAGGTTTTGTTTGTCTCAAGTAGGCAGGAAGTCAAACAACAAACAAGAGGAAGCAGGCCACTGCCAGGGTAAAAAAGCAGTGAAGTGCTCTGCTGTGGTCCGGGGAGCGGGAACACGGAGAGTGGCAGTGGAGTGGTGGCCGCTGATTAGAAGCCAACCAGAGCCGAGCAGATAAGAGAGAATGGACATCATAATCAGCTGCCGCAGAGAAAGAGAATGGAGCTCAGTTCAGGCGGAAAATGAAGAGGGAACATTGTCAGGTTGTCTTTGTGTGCTTCCCCCTTTGGCCAGGAAAATATAGTTTCAGGGCTAGCATGTGCAGAGATAAGTCGGAGACTGATAGAAGTGCCACCAACACCACCTGCCCTGTGTTTCTTTCTCTTGCTTCTCCCCCGTGGCCTCGCATGAATGAGGGCCGTAGCCACAGAAACGGCTGCTCTCCAACCAACCTAAAGTCCAATCAGAGGGCTTGTTGTATTCACAGTCCTCTCAACATGAGCCAATGAGATAGGGGTGTCTTGGGCGCTGTCCACAGGACAAGAAACCAGATTAATGGCTGCCACTGCTGGGCCGAACAAAGGTTTAGATCAGCCTCGCCTCAGGTTCTAATGCCGCCTTGATGAGACATGAAACAGTCAATCACAGGAGCTGTATAAAATCTGCCAGATTTCAGCAAAACAAATGCTGCTGATAACCACTCTTCATCAAGTGCATGCACTGCACTGCGCTCTGGCAATTGAAGTCAAAGTTTTATGTACTCTCTTCTCCATCATCTTCAGTCCATAAGAGGCCGACAAGATATCAATGGAGGGGAACATTTCCACTCAAAACAAACGAGTTGTGTCTGCATGGACTGCAGGCCAAACCATAAATTGCATTAATAATATCAAGGTCAGAGTTTTAGATATATAACCGCAGCAGCCTTATTGCAGAGTAAAAAGGGCAGGTTTTATGAATTAATCTGTCTCACCTCTTCGCTGACTCCTATTTTGAATCACTAAAAGCTCCTGTCAAAACCGTCCGCTTGAATTAATGATCGCTAATGTCAGCCGAGCCAGGAGTTTGGCTGCCGCCCATCGCAGGGCCGTGCTGACACACAGTGCTGGCTGACGACTGCCAGCTTCGGAACCCCGTTACGGTCCGATCCATAATTTTGTAAGCGCACTCTTAAACGGTCCTGTCTCCGTGGCAGCAATGTAATCAATCAGAGCGTGGGCCTTAAGCAGAGAACCACGACAATCAAACGTCGCACCTTGGGAGTGTAATACAGTAGTGCTACCAAAAAATACAAGAAGTAATGGATTTCTGAGCTGTCGTCCCGCTGAACCCTGATGCTTTGAATATCGACTTGTCTCCATGGCAGGTTGGTTTATTATTACCCACCGCAATTTCCCTCAGGATTCCCTTTCCATTAACTGAGGGACAATCCCAGCCTGGCTGAGTGATGGGATTTGGGAACAGGTACAAAAGGAAAGAATTAGGTTGCCCTCCTGCACGGGGAGCTGAGACCGGAGCTCACACATGCAGAACGGACACAAACAAGACAGGGAATGAGAATGTGCTGCAAGACAAAGTAGCAGACAAAGCAGCTGGGTGACAGCGGCGAAAGAAAAGAAGCAGGAACTGGATTTAAATACTGTGTGTGTGTGTTTGTGGGGACGGGAGGGTTGTGAGGGCATGTACTCTACATATCTCATGCCCACTGCATGTCTGTGTTGATTCTACTGCTTAGCATAACAGCCATTTGGGAGCTTCTCAAGGAAGCCAGATCCGCATGGAGAGCCAGGCCCGCCGGTCTCCAGGGCGCACCGAGGGAAATGTGTTGGGCCCTAAGCCAGAGGGGTTCGCACCCTCTGTGGAGGGGACCTTCAATGCAAGTCATAGTTGAATACCAAAAAGAAATGTGCTACAGCTTTTTGAGCAAGGCCTCCAGATGTTCCATTCAGCAAGGAGGAGGGCCTTTGTGAGCCTTTCTTTATGTGCACACTTGTTTGTGTTTGCGGTACCATGCATTTTCGACAGCCATCCATCCTTCTTTCCCTTCGCCGTAAGAGGGAGCGGTATCAAGCCCTATTGTTTCTATTCAATTAGTTGTCATTACCGACGGCAGTTTGATTACTGAGTTCATTTGGCTGGTGGAGAACAATGGAGGCAGCAAGCTGTCTTTTCATTCAGCCTGCCACCAATATTGTCTTCACTGCTGGAGAGAATTAAATGGGGCTTGTCTGTGAGGGGTGACGTGCGCACGGCAAAACCTATGCCTCGTCTTATTCTTCTGGACGTCCCGACGTCCACAAACACCAGAGGACACGGAGCCAAGAGGGGCAGAAAAAGAGGAACAGCGTATTCTTGAGCGATTAACAACCTGGGCGAGCTGCGGGAGAAGACAAATGCAGAGCTACATCGATTTCCCTATTATAATGAGCACCATTCAATCATGCCAAACCCAGAGGGGCCTACGAGCACCATTAGGAGGTCAGCGCCTCTGAATAGCACAGGCAACAACAATCCATAAATGATCTATTTAATGCGCTGATATAAAAGAAAGGGACATTTCACAAATTGACATCTGAGTGCTTTCCCAGAATTTCCCAACCTTGCTCCACCATTTTGCTAATTAGGTTGTTTGCTAATTTTCCGGTCAGCAGAGGGGTTTTTCTTTGTTCTGCCGGGACTTAATTGTTTAGGCTTTTAGCGAGCCAAGGCTCCGTCTGAACACTCACCTCTCTTGTTCCAGCCTCATCCGCAAGGTCTCCTCTTCTGACGCCTGCATGTCCTCAGCTTTAGATTTACTGGAGCCTTTCCTCTCCATCCTTTCTCCTGGCCGCTCGTCCCTCCGGTGTTTTCCAAACCTGAGTAAAAGAGAAGGGCAGTGAAGATTTAATTGAGGCCCGGGCTTTAATAATTTCCAACCCAATATAGACTTTTTTTTTTATTGCAGCATGTCCGGGAAATTCAGGTGAAATACTCAGTAGGAAATTAAAGTGTCAAACTGTCAAAATCTTCAGGTTGGGTTTGTACTGGGGAGACGGCTCTCCGCGGGCTCCCATTCGTTATTGAAAGAATAACTTGGCCATTTTCATATAAATGCGATCAAAATGCATCAGGCCATATCAAAAGATAACTTGACGGAGTGAATTCCCTCCCTGCCAAGTCTCCATCCAGGACAGCAGAAAAGACTCAGCGTGCGGTGTTAAGAGTAAGTCTGAAAGGCAGAAAATGGCTACACTCCCCTTTTTTTAAAAAAAGCGAGGATGAGCTCTCCGTCTCCTCCCTGAGCTGTAGAGTTTACTTAGAGTGATGGGAGCAGTGACAGCTCATGATTTAGTTTAGAGCGAAGAGGGAACAAACCACCTGCAACCAGGCAAAATGTAAGTGGCGGAAACTGGCCGAGCTGGCTGGCGTCATTTGTAACTTTCTAGGCAGCGTCGCAAACTTTTACATTTTAATGACGGGAGCGACACAACGGTGGCGGTAAATCCGTTACAGCTTTACAAGGAGGTGAAAATAAGCCAAGTCGATGATCGTAAATTCCTCCGCTCGGCCGAGCTCGGTGCTGGGCGAATAAATGACTGGAGTCTCTGGCCGACGGAGGGGTGTGAGGAAATGATGAGGAATGGAAAATAGAAAGGAGGCATGCAGCTGACAGGGAGTACAGTAAATTTACAGGGCTGCACGCTCACAAACACAATATATGGACAGCTCTATTATCTGACTCCACTGGCTGCGACTTTATTACTCACAACAATGTGCTTGTGGATAACACCGCGATCAGGTGCCAACTTTCTACTGTATGTGCACAGAATGTGGGGATGAAGGATAAACTTTCTGGTGAGAGAGAACAGGAAAGGCAATATCGTGAAACTATGATGTCATTTCCTGCTGCTCCACAATGGTGCCAGCTGTGGAGGAAGTGCTTAAACAGCAGGATACAGAAAAAGGAAGTATTACAGACAGATATGAACAGGGAGATACGGGCACATCTGTGCGCCACATACAGTAGATAGTAGATGCTTTGACCCATGCTGTGTGGTCTTCCATATGCGTGGGCGTGCCGAGCCTCGTAATGAGCAGCCATTTGAACGCCATGTTTATACACGCTGATGACCTATGAAAACCAAGATTCCTCTCGATAATTCCAGTTGAGGGATTATTTTATGAAAGAGCTGAGGATAGGTCACTGGATGAATGGTGTAATTACAGTTATAAAAGCCAGGGTAGGCAGCCTTCAAGCATGCCTTGTAGCTAAATAACATATATATTCAAATATTCGAAATGTAATAAATCTCAGAGGGAGGACGGCACAAGATGCGGGCAACATAGTTCTAACTGACGGGAAAACTCAAGTTTTGCATCACATCCCAAATCAAAAGCAGACAACAAGCCACTCAACAATTGTTAGAGGATATGTGGTGATCTGGAAGCAAACTGTACCAAGGCTGCCAAAAAATTAAGTCTTTTTGGGACAATATAAATACAGCTGTAAACAATCAAGAGGATGCTGGTGTGTCATGTATCTCGGAAATGTTGGCGATTACATGAGGAAGGGACGGATATCTGGATAAAATATCCCATGCAGAGAAGCTGAACGTGCTTTCATAGAAACTGGGGAAAGTGAGACACCAGATGAACTGAAATGAAACCCAACAGTTAAAAGATGCGGCTGCCAGAAAAGAGAACGTTTTGTTGAATGTGTCTGACAACCTTATGACAACAATTGGCTCCGTTTCGAGTTGTTGTTGTACTATTGTCACATGTTGCTGGGTTTAAATGTGAAACCCTACACTTTTTATGATTGTCAGGTTGGTGGAAACCAGACCACTTATGTGAACACATCAGATGATTGTAAATACAAGGCAATAACAGAAAGTGTATGGGCATGAGAGCATGTGGCCACAAGTGAGAAGAAATTCAATAAATATAATCACAGAAAATGGCTGGATTTTTATTGACTGTCTATATTACATAAGGTGACTCGCTGTTGGTGCATTGTCGGCACAGACATTGATTATGATGTTCCACGTGGACTTTTTTGAGCAGTTCCATTCAATTTCAGACAGAGGAACAGGAGAAAGCATTAAGCTCTGCAGCCTCCCAGACCGACTGTGCGTCACTCCGAGTTTATTTTTACCTTCCTCATAGCTGAGCTTTATTTGACAGTTTGCAAACTTTCTCAGCAAACTGAAAAAATTACATCAGACAAGGTTGACTTTGGGCCGGTGGAAGTGAATATATTCATGAAATGGGAGCCTGGTTCCCTCACAGATGTTTATTATTCGACTTTACATTAAAAGCAGCCAAGACCTTCGTGCAAATGGCTTCTCTTTGGTAGCGGCCGCTTCGGAATTCTAATCTTCTGAATGCGCTGTGATCTGGTAGGAGGTCCTGGTTTGTGGTTGAAGAGAGAGCCAACGCGAAGGCCAAGGGAGCGATATCTGGGTTCTTTTGTAGCACAGATAGCATACATTACCTGATTAATTAATCAACAAATGGCTCTCGTAAGGCATAAAACTCCAGGCTGGGGCTGGGAATGCTAATAATAGCGAGCCTGCTGTCTATCACCAGGGCAGGTGACAGCTTCCCTTGCCTCACTTCAAGGACTTTCATTAACTTCCTGAGGAAAATTCACCGTCCTCTTTTCCTCTTCCAATTTTTCCCTCGGTCTCTTCTTACTCCTAACCCCCCCCTAAAAAAAAAAAAAAACATAAAATAACCTTAGGGGAGACAAACTTCTGCCCTCAACTTTTTTTTCTTCTTCTTCTGGATCAACATCAATACAGTGAGGGATTTGTCATAGTAAAACATATTGGCGGATTAGACTGAGCGGGACCCTGGGCTCGCAGCAGCTCCCATGTGAAAGGCTATTCCCCCATCGCCGGTGGCCTGGGAAGGAGGGCCCACATCAAAGTGGAGGCGGAGGAAAGGCTGATACTACCAGAGCTATTAGAAGGCTATCGGGACACTTGCTGGTTCACTGACAACATGGCTCTGCCCTTCACTTGAACAGCCTGAGCCCTGCCAGTGGGGACCGCGGTGGAACATAGGATTAGCCACCAAAACCTCCACTGACGCACAAACCCCAGTGTAATATTACTACGCTCGACATTTTCTCAGCAGCAAAATACAGAAATCTGTGGGGCCATAAAAACAGCAAACTGTATTGACTTTCATACCTGTCTCGGGAAGATAAGTGTCTCATTTGTGAAACGAAGTGAATTCAATAAAAAACAGTAATGATTTGGAGGTAATCAGTGTCAGGAGGGAAGAAGAAACTCAGCTGTTTCTGTAAAACTCTTGAGCCGGTATTGGCACCTTGGCATTAATCTGGGCTGGCATCAGGATAGCTGTATTGAGAGTGAGGTTGATGAGGCTTAATAATAAGATATTGATTGGCAGCTGCAACTCTGGTGGAATGACAATGAAGTAACTACAGTTTACCTTTCAGTTTGGGACAGAGAACTTACTTGGGCTCACACAGAATAACTCAAACCTCCACTTAGTTGTTTTTGACTCCTGACAATTAAAAGTGGAATTTGGAATTAAGATTATTCTGTTAAATAGCTATTTGAAATGACTTGCGACGGTCACTTTCTGGGCAAGAGCAGGGCATCAAGTCTCCATTAAAGTCAGGTAAACAATAATATGCCATTTACTTCCTCATAAAGCTCTGATCTTATTTTTCTGCTTCAGTCCACTAGACCGAAGCTCTGTTTAATGAGCCGTTCCCTCGCATCTATCTCACTGTGGTGCAAGAGTGATGAATGCACAAATGCAGAGGTGCCCTCAAAAGATAAAGAACGGAACGATGGCGAGGAGAGACGCAGATTTGCGAAACCACCTGCTAGAAAGACATTCAGTTGCGATTACATGAGCACAAACACACAGCAGCTGAGTAAGTAGCAGATCTGATCAGCAGGATTATCACATGCGCACAGAATCCAGATGCAGACGCAGGGAATATTTACAACCTTTAGGCTGCGTTCGAAGCTTGAGCTGCCTTGACTTATTCATCATTGTTTGGTCCCGTCTGATTGGCCATCAAGCCTCATTTGGGTGGCATGTAATCTAACATGTGTCATATATATGCTTTGCTAATGTTATGATGGCTGCTGATGCAATGAAATATTAAGAGTGTTCAATCAAAGCGTCGTGAATTTGACGTGTCGACAGCATCTCATTAAATAAAATTTGTATGTTGTTGGACATTAGGCATATTACTGAGTGGCTGTATGCAGCTGCTTTTTCTAGAAAAGAAGTCAGTAAATAGGTACTCCATTCAATATGATACATCCTCATATATCACAGAAAACAGAAGGGTTTATACCACGAGCAGTGGATGCCTCATACATCATCCTCATCGATTTACAGGGTAATAATACTTCAAGGCTGCAGCACAACAGAAGAGGAAAAAGTCAAAGACAGAATTTCCAAGGAGGGAGAAAAAGTAAATTATGCAAAGCCTCAAAGCCAGTTTGATTGTTACAATCATTTAATCTGTGGAGTAGATTTGACAGAAGCTAATCTGTTTTGACATCTTCTGTGGGGAATTTGTGGTTTGCTCACAGGGAGTAGCTGGCTGAGAGAGAGAGGACAGCAGAAACAGCTGCCTAAAACTGGTAGGTTTTGGAAACGAACGCAAGGATGTGACAGACTAACCTGGTTTAACCTCACACGATGCACTCGTCACATGAGGTATAAAATCTTTTGGCATTATTCAAACCTGCGAGTGGAACAGGTGAACCAGAAAGAAAAAAAAGTGACGGCATCTATCAATTTGAGTAAGTGATGAGAAGATAATTTCAAGGGCAGACAGAGAGAATCATTATGGTTTCTGCTCGGCCAACCTGAAAGTTAATGCAGATCTCCCAGGGCGAAGTCCCCCCCCCCCAGACGTCTGATGTGGTGTCTGAGCCCCAATCCCCCGAAACTGTATTTGTCGTAGTCAGGCAGAAAATAAATAAATATGCCTCCACCCACTGCATTTCATGGTGATAATCTATAAAGCACCATAAAAAAAAAAAACTTTTCTTCTCAGAGAAAAATCAAGAAACGTTATTATCATCTTATTGATGGCAAAAAGTACACAGCTGAAAGTTAAGACGAGCACACAAACAAACATTGCCCTTCTTCTATCTTCTCCAATGCCTGTCCAATGCAAGGGCATGTCAATATGAAGCAGTGCATGATTCCTACACCGTGCTGCACCCAGGGCATCACCCTGACACTGGCATGTAATTTTAATAGTGCCTTGTTAGGAAGGCGAGGCTGTCCGATTTGTCTGTCCTCCTCGCTTGCTAAGTGTTGTTGCAGCTGTGGTGAGTAAACACTCTCTACCTGGGGTGAGACACAAAGACGCCCTGTTAAAAAAAAAAAAAAATCCAATAAGACAGTCAGAGAAAGAAAAAGGGAGAGAGAGTTGTTTTTTTTCTTCCCTGGGAGTCACACTGTGACCCAGCGTTCGTTAGTAGGCATTAAAGGGGCATCCGTTACCGTCGAGTGGCCTCAGCGTAATGTCGCCACCGCTGGTTTCCAGGGACAACAACCCCAGAGAGGTATGGGAGGATGTTCTCCCGTCGTTCCTCCAGCCTCCAGCCAGCGCCAGCCGATTATCTCCCTCCCCACGGAACTCATTATCCGCAACCTGTAATGTCAGTCAGCGCTTTCCCTGCTCGGCCAGACTCCTTTTAAACCGGAATCTACAATTTGATGCATCCTCAGAAGAGCGTGTGTATGTGTTTTTTTTTAAAGGAGCTTCAGGAGACTGCAACCTGAGATTCATCGGTGAATGTTTACGATAAGGTACCACCTATGTGAGCTCACACCACCCTGGGGTTCATGTTATGGAATGTGCATTTAAAATAAGACAACATGTAATGCAGCTGCACATTCCCCTGCCTTTCACAGAGACTCTGCCCCTTACAGGTCACAGCCAGATATGACATCTCTGTGCTTTCACCTCATTGGACAAGGGCTTTCGCACACAGAACCAATCGATTTCCCCCTGAAAAGTTGTGTGTGTGAGTGTGTGTGTGTGGGGGGGGGGCTGCTGTTGATTGGCTGCAGCTCTGGAGGGAAGCCAGGCCCAATTCCTCCAACAACAGTGTGAAAACAGTGGGAGATGTACAGGAGGAGGGAGGATGGGAGTCGAAATGGTTCATGCCGGGTGAGAAAGCGGTGTGTCCCGCACCGTGGAGGCATGACATGCATTTATTCATGACATCAGGCCGAGCCCCAGTAGGGGGACAGCACCGCGGGCGAGACGGAGGTAAAATGATTCTCACCAGAAACTTCTACGCCTCTCAGGTCTCCCAGCTGAGCAAAGAAGGCGCTGTCACGTTGGAGGATGTTCAGTTTCAGTGACACTCTATGTGGTCTTTCAACATACTCAAATAATGAAAAAGAAAAACAATTTACAGGTATATGGATTGTATGCCATCACGGATCATTGTATTTAAATGACAGTATTTTTCTCAACCAATATCACTGTCCCCACCAGTTTACCATAAAGAGGTTATTGTATGGAAAAGAAGATTTTCTGGCTGAAATACAGATGCATGGAAACTGATGTTATACCGCCCTCTCAGAAGATTGTTTTCTGTCTTAAATTTATCTCTTTTCCTGCCGTGTCAGTCAGCATTTCCTGTTATTTCTGCAGCTCCCTCTCAGGTCTTCTTCCATCCGGTCTTTTCCTCTCTTCACACTACTCTTCCAGAATTTATCTTCCTGACTTGCTCTGTTTTGCTTTTTATTTTGCCTTATCAATGTCTCTGTGTGTGTCCACTGGCCTGATCAGCAACTGCATTGCACCGCTGGAGTGCCGAATAAGAGCTTCTCATCCCAGCCCCAAGGAGGAGGAGACAAGATGAAAAAGACAAGAAAATGGCTTTAGACTAAACTAAATACATGTGTGTGAAGAATGGTCAGTCACAGAGAGCTGCAGGGCTTTTTTTGGGAGGTATCCCATCCTACAGATATTTCATTATACTTCCACTATGTTTGTCTCTGCCATTATTGCAAATGTGTGTGTGTGTGTGTGTGTGTGTGTGTGTGTGTGTGTGTGTGTGTGTGTGTGTGTGTGGAGGAGGGTACGGTGGATTTTCAAAATTCCAGCTACCGAGTTAATCCGCTGTTATTGAGAAATGTTCTTGCTAAGAACAGAGAGCAGAGAGAATATATAGACGCAGAACTGCATCAGAGTGAACGGCTGAGGCTGCTTTTAAATTAACAAATATCACTATCAAAGCAACTGTTGAACTGAATAAGTGTGTCTGTGTGTGTGTCTGTGTGTGTGTGTGTGTGTGTGTGTGGTGGGGGGCTTTGAATGTCTATCTAGAATTTTTGCATGTGTGTGGGTTTATGTGTTTGTACGATTACAAAAAAACAGCATTCATCTGTTTGCTCTATGTGCCAATTATTCATATTTAAGCAATGGCAGGTACGCACAAGCATCTGTGTGTGTGTGTGTGTGTGTGTGTGTGTGTGTGTGTGTGTGTGTGTGTGTGTGTGTGTTTTATCTATATGTGTGTGCCTGTATATCAAGGGACAGCTTGGCTTTTCCATATTTCAAACAGCCTGTGCAATACAAAGGATGAGGCCCAGCCCAACATGATTGCCTTTAATGTTTCACATAAATCATTGAGTTGTGTGAGTACGAGTGTGTGAAGAGGGAAGGGGTGTTTCTGCACGCGCTCAGAGGAACGTTTCAAATACCAAACACCCCTGATTAAAGCCTCTCATTACAACACAAATAAACAGTCCAAACGCATTCATACATCCATTTGTTAAAGTGTATGAGCGCAGTGAGGAGGGAGTTTCTGAAGGACAATTTACACAGAAACACTTGAGCAGCTCGGAGTTCAGCTGTTGGGGTGAGTTCTGTCTGTGTGTGCGTGTGTGTGTGTGTGTGTTCTGATCAGGCAAAGACATGCTGTGTTATTTGAACTGCTCCCATTTTTGCCACTCATAATCATCTGGCACAATTTCTTTCTCTCACTTTATGTACAAACCTACAAACACATTATCGGCTGCCAAATGCCCCTGCTAGCCACAAGCCATGCATAAGCAGACACACACACACACACACACACACACACACACACACACACACAATCTCATGCATATACACACTCACATTTGGCTAATGCTTAACCAACCTAGCCCACACACTCACATGCAGGGATGCAGGAGTGGGGATGGGGGGAGCGGGGAGGGGACAGTGCTGTGGTTTCTCAGTGGAAGAGCTACAGTAGGTGGCTCAGGCTGTGACCTAGATACAGTATGGCACACTGCATTCCTAATGGGCCATTTTGATCACTGCCACTCTCTGTATCTTCAGCTAGGCTGCTGCTGCATGACTCGAACACAAAAACTCAGCATTCAGCAAACACAGCATCCGAAGTCTGAGGGGAGGGGGGCAACGTGAATTTTGGAGTAGCTGTAGAAAACACCACTGATGTGCAGAAATGCCCATGGATCAAAGACATCCACTAATAATAGGTGTGGTGATGCATTTACAGCTGCTTTCACCTTGTACAACTTTGCCATTAGGACATGCACTGTAGGTAAGAGGAAGTTGCTTTTCAGTCTTCTTTCTAGTCTTTTCTGTTTTAACAATCTTGGCTTCTTGCAGTTGTATCCAACTAACTAGAGTCTAGAGACATATGTGTTTTGCAAAACTCAAATGCCTGAATTCCAAGATGCTCATCTTAAGGACAGGCGAGGGGGGAAGTGAGGCAGGTTTTCTGTCTCGTAAACGTCAGGCTTTGAAATACAGGCACAGACACACACCGGCCCGAACGTTGTATTTAAGTCCACTGGAGAAAGGAGACAGTGGAATCGCTGATCCGTGATATACATCCCTCCCAGCATTCAGAGGGAGACGGCAGAGGTCTTTCTGTCAATGCCACGATGAATCTCCAGGGCAGCTGGGAGGGAGGAGGGAAGAGGGATATGGGTGGATATATGGAAAGAAAGAGGGAGGGAGTGACAGTAATTGTGAGGAAAGTGAGGATGAACGAGAGTAGGAAGCTCGTTGAGTCTCAGGATAGTGACTGTACATCACAAGCAGGGTTAAATAAATAACCCTGGCACTCCTCCTCTGTCTGCTGGCCTTCTGCAGTTGGATCAAACTGCTGGTTCGTCAAAGTGAAACACATTCAAAAAAATACAAGTAAGTCAAAGTGAACATGCTGCATATATATTTCAAGTCAGGAAAGCATTAAAAAATCGTAAACTGTAAACTAATGAGACAGCAAGATCAATAAGACAATTGTCAGCCTCTACCCACCACCATGTTACAAGGGAGCTTGCTTTAGTGCACAGGGAGGACTTGGGTTTTTACACATATTAAACTGTGGGAAAGCAAAACAGAAAACCTTTTGTTCAAAGTGGAAATGTCCTCCTTGTGTCAGCGAACAGTGGGTTTTATGGGAAATGTGGTTTAACACTGATATTATGATTGAGACAACAACCACGGTCACGTTGATACATCAACCATATCACCAGAAAAGGATGTCAGTATCGGGCGATTCAACAAAACTGCAAAGGCTTTTTTAAAATTCTCACTTTAAACTATATCTGCTCATGAAGACTCTGGTATGGTTGAGGTTAGGAGAAGGTCATGCTCATGTCAAATACACCTCCAACACTGTTAAGGTTCAGAAAGGACTGTGGTTGTGGTAAATGAAAAGGTAAACATTATTTCAGGCATGTTTTGGGACACCTGCATGAACGGCAGATGTGCAACACACACGTCCAACACCAAACACTGGCCACAACTCACGTACGAGCTCATGCATTTTGGTATGGCAGCGAGAGCCCAATTAAGATTCCTTCACGACAAACATGGGGAGGAATGAAATCCAGATCCGGCCGTGAAATCTCCATTTCTCTGACACTCTCAAGAAAGGGAGAAGAAAAAAGATCAGAGTAGGAGAGGGGGGGGGGGTAGACAATTTCACTTTACATGCCGAACGCATGTCGAGACGCTGACAGAACAAGAGGAATACGATTCCTGCCTTTAATTGGTTGCCTTTGATGGAAATCAGAAGTGTAATTCAACATCGATTGATATTACCTCTGTAATTCAAAAGCAATTTTCCCAGCTTTTTGTCTTCCTTGCCTTCACTGTGATTGTTTCTCTCCCGCTACCCATCTTCTCATTCACATGTTAAGGTGTGTGAACACATCGGCAGGTGGGAACTCGGTGGATGGGAAAGGTCATTTCAGCCAAAGGCCTCTATTTCATTACATGCTAAGCCTGGTGGATGGCTGAGCAGACTAGCAATGAGTCCTACTGTAGCAGGCAGCCCGCTTCATTTGCATAGCACATAGGAGGAAATAAATAGGCTCTCCCATGTGCATTTCTCACCTCTGTCTCTGTAATATCAAGCATGCTTTGCATCTCTAATTCAACTTCGAATGTTTTCTTTCCTCAGACCAAAACATACATTTAATATGGTTTATTACGGGGGGCATTAGTGATGCATTTGTAATATTTAGAACAACAAAATGGGATTGTGCCTTTCTCAGATCCTTGTACATGTTCTTAATGTTTTCTCATTATTTTCAAATCCGCCTGTCCTCTGAGAGTCAACTCGCTTTGGAACAGCCTTTCTCTGATTGATCAAAGCGATCCGGGCCAGAGCGAAAAAAATAACATCAAAGTGGAATCAAAGTGTCTCAAAGTGTGAAAAACAAATATCAAACGGAGAGGGAGGAAGTTACGAAACATCGGGCGGTTTCTTTTTGGAACATCAAGGTTGATGAAAGGAGGGAGGGAGAGTTGACTCGGGAGTATGGCTGGAGTGTAGAGAGAGGGGAGAACGTGGTGAAGGAGATAAAGGAGGAGAAGAGAAGAGAAGAGAAGAGAAGAGAAGAGAAGAGTCTTGTGTTTCTGCTGATGGTTTTGGGTGTGATTCCACTGGGGTTGGATCATTAGTAGTCACAGGCCTGGTGGAGTATGCAGGGGTGCACTGCTACACTTAATTTGAGCTCTTTAATAACACACTTTATGAATTCAGTCATGTTTGCAGACCTCTGCCTGAGACACAGCATGAGAGACATCGGTGGATCTCATTTCAGGCCGACAAGATTTCAGATTCAATTAACTCCATCGTGCAACACCACCTCTCCTCTCTCGCTCACACACACACTCACAGACACACACACAGACACACACACACCCACCGGTCCCCACTTCTCCCCATGCTTCAAGGTCTATCTTGGAGCACTGCGTGATCATTCTAAACCTAATTACTCCAGGGCTGTCTGATGGAGGCCCAGTGCTGCCCAATCACATTTGCATCGAGTGGCCAACAGCGGAGGAAGTGCGGCCGGACAGCCGGGCCCCTCAGCCCCCCCCCCCCCCCCCCCCCCCGCCTGAAACGGCCATCTCTCATTCTTGCATGGTGGCTAAAGTCGCAGAGCATCCTCTCCTCCCCCTCCTTAATCCTATCACTCGGCCTCTCCCTACGTCTAAATGCTTCAACCTGCCAGAACTTACAGTGACATCCAATTTCTGGACACCAGACACAAAGCTGTGCGTGCCTTAACCTGCCGTACGGAGGAGTTTTGTTGTTTTACTGTTTTCATCTCCTGCCGCTGCACTCTGTGACTGTGGCGCTAATCTTCTCAGTGGGGGACTGTGTTGCTTGTTGTTTGGCCCCTGCTGGGCATCTTTGGTACATGATTGGCAAGAGAGTAATGGGATGTCACACTCAGAGGACATTTTTGTGAGGGAGTTTGGAGTTCACCCTGCAAAAAATGACCCCTTTAAAGTCCGGGGGTTCAGAAAAGATGCTTTTCCCAAGAAGCTGAAAAAGCTGACCCTGTCTCTGTGTAGTGCCCCCAGTGACATGATATTTCTTTTAGCTGTGCAGGCATTTGAAGTTGATATTGAGATATGACTTTGCACCTGGCAAAGCTCCCAAAGTTCACTACTGAGTTCCCTCTGAAATATTTATAGATGACAGGGGAAATCTGTGGCTCACTTTGTTTTAGGCCGCTCCACAGGGAGGTCAATGGTCATGGTCAGCTGACAGGAAGTTACTTTGTCACTCACGGGCATTTCAAGGGACTGAATCATTGCCCACCCGGTGTGCAGAAAAGCAATTTCCCCAATAACCGACCACCCTGCTGATGTTTATTCTGACATCACACTGCATGATGTATTTTCATGTAATTATCTTTTGCCACATTACTCATGTTCTTCGTTTCACTCTAGCTGCCAGTTATTCTCACGTACAAGCTCCGGCTTGACGCTGTGCACTGTGCTTGCCTTTACTACCTCAGCACAGACATTATGATGAGTGAGGCAGAGCAAAAGAAGAACAATTATCATTTTCTCTCAGATTACATTCAGCAGATGTCAGGGCCCACATGTGGAGGCGGCTAATTGCTGTCTCCAAATCAACTGTGGCATAATACTACAAGCATATGTGAGCTTTTGTGTGTGTGCTGGGGAAGGTGGCGGGGAAGAGGGGCGCCTTATACAGAGAAAGTTTGTGTGTTGATCCATCAGTCACGCTTTCACCCATGTGCGTATAAAAAGCCAGGCTAATGCATGTATCATGTTGGTGTGCTAATGATCAAACCGGCTTACCCGCCATCAGCTGTTCACGCCCACACGAGCAGAAAGAATCATATAGTGCGAAGACAGAGAGCGGCGCAGGGACACGCTAACTACCAACTCCCATGCTGCACATAAGGCAATCATGCTTTTGTGGCATGGAATCCATATTCTAGACATAGTCACGCATGCATGCAAACACACACACACTCATGCCAACCCCCCACACACCATCACGCCCTGCGTGCTTCCACACTGCCTAAGAATAATAAAGATTGAAGGATAGAAGGCATCCCTCCACTCTAGCTCTCACCACTTCCCTTTCCACACCCCACCCCTGTCTCCATGTAGCCTTGAGTGGGGCTGGATCTGAAGGGAGGAGAAGGCAGACGAGGTCCCTGGGGTGATGGAGGGTGAGGAGGAGGGGGTCGGGGTGGGATGCGGCTGTCACACTGAGCTCCAGTGTCGGCTGATGGCTCGGCGTGAGGCATGCCACTTATCAGATTGGTGGGGAGGGTGAGATTGGGGGGTAGGGGTAAGGGCAAGTGTGCATGTGGGTGAGGAAGCACCAGGGGGAAAGGGTGAGGGTGATGCCAGAGCCCATTAACACAGTCTTTTCATCTATGTACACACACACAATGCATTACACATGCACGCACATGCAAATTTACATGCACCTTGATTCGCTCATGCACAGTTTAACGGGCGCACACACACACATGCACGCACAAAGAATGCACAAAATGGCCGGAGATCCTCAATCCTCCCTCCAGGCAGACAGTAGCACGATGCCGTGACTGCCGCTGTGAAAAGCTCCCTTCTTTTCTCATTCCCCCTCTCCCTTTCCTTTTCATCCTCCTCTCTCACTCTCCCTTGGTGCCCCAGTTCACTTCAGTGCACACGCTCCCACTCTCCTTCCACCCTTATCCAATCCAGCCCCCACCCCCACCTCTCTGGGCCCCATTCCCCATCCCAAGCCTGCCTTCCATTTTTGCAGCCTTCACTCGCTTGTCTCCTTCATGCAACTGTACTACAGTATGACTCATTTCTCTCGCTCTTCATAAAAACTCATTTACACACACACAAAGTTATTTAGGTATAGAAATATTAATGCACACATACATACACACCCTATAATAAAAATGTCCATCTAAGAGTCTAATAACCCATAAAATCTGAATTTTGATTTTATTTCAACAACTGAACACTCAACCTTGATAAATTAATAATAAATGGCTCAAGATTGGTAAGGTTAGGGTTAGGTTGTTTTTTTTTTGCATGCGCATACACAAAACAAGATCTCACACACACGTAAACACATCGAGAGATGGATATGGGGATGGAGGAGGTCAGTCAGTCACAGAGCAGATAAACAACACCTCATTAGGCATGTTGAAGGGAGTCCTGCAGGCCGGGCCTAGACATCATTGTCTGCTAGCATGCTAACAGAGCCCTGGGCAAAGCTTCCAACATCTAAACAAACCTGATAGGATCAGAAAGTAATGATCACATGTTATCCAGTCGAAATGACATGAATAATCACATACAATGGTCTGGGGGATAATGCATCGCCCTGCACTCCCCTATATCCCACTGGATGCAGACATGGACACAGGGATACATGCATGCAACAGACATCCTTGAAATAACTATGATGTCAAGCTGCCTAGGGCTGTTTTTTTATCCAATGCATGCATGCACATTGATATCCATTCAGGAGATTATAAGCTATTCATTACTGGATGGTACAGGACTGTATACCAGGCAGTCTGCCATCCTATAGGCAGTACAGTATGAATCCAGAGAGGCATGGAGCCGGGGCTCTGCACTGCAGTTTCTTTGCTTTGGGCTTTAGGCAGTCAATTTTCTTTCCATCACGTGCTCGCACACATTCAGTCATTCTTGCACTCACAGTATTTATCTCACAGTCTCTCCCTCTATCCTCCCTCTCTCTCCCTGTATTAGGCCATCCTCCTTTCCCCTGGCTCTGATGTTAATGCACTCCCAATCAGGCTGTCCATTAAGCGGACGTGCACTACACGTTCATCAGGCCGTCCAAAGGCCTGCATGCAAATGAGCTCAAATTGCAGTGTGCTGCAAACTCCTTGAAATCTCCTTAGACGGAGAACGTGAGTGTAAGATGTATGAGAAATGCAGCAGAAAGTGTGCCTGCCCGTCCATTTCATGCTAATGAAAACAACGAAGACAAGTATTGCAAAGGATTAACCCAATCAGTATGCCTTTTTGATGTTTTGATGTAACGGTGAGACGCATGTGACTCTTGCTCATGTAAATTCTATCCGTGATCCGTAAGCCTGAGAGTGTTGAGTAACTGCCAGCCAAACCTTTTGTCATGCACAGTAAAACTTCTCTATTCTGAAATCACTGTCAAAACTTTTGCGAGAATTGCTAAAAGTGAGACACACAACAGATCTTTCGCTTTCTTTCTCTCTCCTCCCTTTTGACCGCTAGGCATTTCACATCACTCCATTTTGTTCTGTACAAAAAAGTTTGTTATTGCATCCAGTGGGATGCATTCATTCTCACCTCAGTTCCGTGCCATCTCTAACTTTATAAACTGTTGGGTGGATTTTGAGAGAGCGGGGAGAGAATAGAAAGGGACAGTGGAGATGTGTGGGTGTGAGAGCTGTCACAGTTTTAAGGAGAAAATTGTTTGAAGTATCAACAAGGAGTAGGAGTAGTAGGAAGAAGGAAAGACAAAGCTCGAGAGACATGCTGGTTCAGGGGGCAGCCTCTTTGCATTCAGGAGGCACAGGGCCTGGCGCTGAATGCACTGGGGGAGGGTGTCAGCGAGGCCTACCGCGTGCCAGCTCTTAAGTGGCAGTGGCACTCAAAGATAATGAAGAACGATGATGAGGCCGGGGAGGGCATGCCGAGGGCCCGCAGCTAAAACTCACCCAGCAGCCACCTATCGGGCTGAGCACACAGCCACTCAAGGTTTGCCAACGGCGCCGACCGCATGTCACCGTGTCAAACCTGCGGCTCAAATTTCTGTCTTTCGTTTACTGATCCAGCGCACTTCTCTGCTAGCATGTGTGCGTCTCCACATATGTGCTCTTGCCTGGTGTGCGACAGAGTGGCAGAGTGGAAGCCTGCACGAGTCGTTATGCATTTACACCACATGACGCATAAAAAAAAAAAAAAAAGGAAGTGAAAGAAAAAACACAAGAGCGAAAATAATGGAAGATAAGCAAGCTCCCTGCATTCCTCAATTGTGACCTCGAAACACACTTGTCGTCTTTATTGTTCATTACCGAGCCGTGCGCCGCGATACGCTAACTAATCCCATTAAACTAATCCACATGAAAACAACTTACGGCACGATAACGGCCCGCACCGCCTCCACCGTTAATTTATGCCATATTCAAATGTGCATGGAATTGAAATAATTAATGTGACTCCCCCACTAATTTTCAATGTGGCAGAGATACTGACAGGATACCTACAGGATGTTTATTTTCATCCAGTCTCTTCTCCATGTCTCGTACCATTTTCTATGTAAGATGTGTATGGTCCATCGTGACTACTCAGGGTAAAGAAGTTTGCCTTAGTCCTTACAGGCAGTGGGGTTATTTTCCAGTGAAAGACAAACAGAAACACCTTAAAATGTGCCAGACACCTGGAGCTTTCTGGGGTACATGAGGTAATAACGCAGAGCAGAAGACCTACAGCAGATGACAGGATTGCTAAATTAAACCGTTGCCATTAAAATGTTTTCCTTCTGAACATTTTATTAAATTGATGAATATCTAAAAGAGTGTCGAAAGCAGAATCACGCCACCTCTCTCTAAAATCTTGCAGCTGCATGACGAGACAGCCACGCAAAACAGCAGCCACAGGCAACAAACCCAACCTGCAGTCGATTTTATCATCTCCAGAGTTTTTTTTTTTTTTATCCCCAGACCCAAATCACAGCTCCCACATTAGCACCAATGTGAGCCTTGAACATTGTCCACTGGTTAACAAATGTGGAGCCTGTTTGGATAGGAGGAACGTGCACGTGGGATTATGAATAAAACATGTTGCCCTTATTAAGAATAATCTGGCTCAAAAGTACCAGAGGCCCTCGAGGTCGATATCTCCCCCTGCCCTCCCCTCCATCCACTCCTTCCACCTCACGGGGTTCAAGGAGAGAGGTCCCTGATTAGCACTGGCAACATCCAGAGAATTCATTCCAATTCTGTATGATCCATTGGTGAATGTATTGAGTGGAATTAAATAAAGCAGCTAGCGATTGGTGCTTGGGGCAAACGGGGGAGGTTGTTTGGGATTTGGAGATGAGCGCTGTCTCGTTCCTACCTGAACATCTCGCCCAGGCCCTTCAGCACGCCTTTCTTGGCTTTGTTCTTGTCCTTGTCCTTCTCCCTCTCTTTATCCCTTTCGGGTTTCTTCTTTTCCTTCCCCCCAACCTTGTCCCGGTCTTTCTGTCTGTCATCTTTGGACAGGTTGCCGTTCAGCCCGGGGCCCACAATGAGGTCGCCGCTGGTGGACATCGACTCACGACCTGATCTGGAACTTCCCTCTGTGTCCTCGTCCACTGGGGTGAAGAGATAAAGGGGATGGAGAGGATGTTAAATATAGATACTGGGAAGGAGAGAGAACGGCACACTCAGACAAACAGAGATAGAGAGAGGAATTAAATGCACGTCAATAAAAGGCAGACAAAAACTTTGACTTCCACTTGACTCCCCACGGATCACAGAAGCAACACAAAGTTGCAGTACAAAGCCTCACTTCTTCCTTCTGGTAACATCAGATGAACAATTAAAAGAAAAGCTGTGTCCCACAAGGTATGGCAGCTTTGAACAAAACACACTGAATTCATCCGCCTCATTAGAGCAGAATATATTTACATTGTACACCCTTTGAGAATAGTGTTCTGTTGAACATATTTTCACTTAGCTGAAAGCCTGAAGTTATTTCAAATGTGTACATTTCACACAGCTCACAAGAGAACGGCCATGTTTTTCCCCCCATTTCTGCCGCAGTTCATATAGAAATGATGTGACCAAAAAGCGCAAGCTGTGATGGTAGCCATATGAATCTGGTTCTTAATTTGAGTCTGAACTAATTTCAACTCAGACATCAAATTGAAACCAAACTCCTTAGGTGATGTAGGGTTGATTAACCTCAAAGTTTCCATCACATCTAATCAGAACTGATGTGCAGAATGTAATTAATCTGTCAGTAATTATACATTTAAATAATGCTGAAAAAGGCTCCAAGGGATCCTAATTGCGAACGTGGTGCACTTCGCAATCGGCATAGCTCCTGTATACACTGTATCTCTGGCTCTGAGGCGTGAGGTAGATGTCCTTCAGATTACAAATTACTACAGTCTTGCGTGTCGTCCTTTAAGTTCCGCCTTTGATGGAGGAGAGAAAGGCGCTTATCGTGAGGAAAGAAGAGGGAGGGGAGACCATGATGAATTTGTGGCATACGCGATGAGACAGACTACAGAGGGGTGGAGCGGCTGGATTCACATTTCAAGGAACAGCGGGGTTTGTTTTCTCTTGTGATCTGCGCAGCTATCAGCTATTTCTTTCAGCTGCCATCTCGGAGGAAATTACTGAATTGGAATCTCAACATGAGGCACTATACGGCAGGGATAGAGAGCAAGCCGCTAGTTTAAACCTGCTCAGTTACACAATTCACTGCTGCACGCAGCCCCTCCCTTCCTTTCCTCCACCTCCACAAATTTGGGAGCAGGGTCTGGATGGGTATCAGTTTTATCACTCAATCTGCTGCCTGCTTATCATCCACTTAAGAGCAACGGCAGCAAATAGCAGCTGTGAGCAGTATCTGGCTATTCAAATGACTGAGATTAGCAGAGTGCTAATGTCGCTACTGTTTAATGATGCCAAGCTGCAGACAACATGCTAAACATTGTAATCCAGAGCCTCCCAGAGGGCAGCGGCCACGTGTGCTTTGTGTGTGCACATGCAAGCATTCATTTGCAGCCAGGTCCTTTACATCTATTCTTACAAGGGCCTTATGTTGAGTTTGAAGGAAGGCCATACACAAGAAGACACGTCATGTTTATAAATCAATGCAATTTTTGTCATCTTCCATTTAATTTGAGTCTTTCAAAAAAAAGCAAGACAGAAATACAAGCTATCTCCTATCCAAAGGCAATAACACTAGACATCAAAAGGTGAGGCCATCCACAGCAATTTAGTGAAATTGAAAAGAAAAAGACTCGGCTGACAATCTCAAATGACAGCAGAAGCCTTGATGAAAGTGTCAGGTGACTACAAGATAATTTGCAGAGGCAGGCAACCACAGGAAACATTTTGTCACTTTAGTTAGAAACTCTACCATTAAACTTTCCTGCTTTAATAATCAAGGACATTTAAACTGGCCTGTCAGTGGAGGTTATGACAGACAAGTAAAATTGCTGGTCTCATTCCAACACATAAAAGAAGGGATTTTTGCTCAGCAGAGCAGATTTTGCTTTTTCCCTTTTATTTCCGCAAACGATGCAACACAAAGTAGCACAAGGGGAAGCACATATTGCCCAGCAGGATATCTTGTGGGGACACATTTTCTTTGGGTGATGCCACATTCTTATTTTATGTAAATAAAAGTCTGGGAGCAGAGGAAGGCAGCGGCTTATCTGTCAACTTTGACTATTAACCTCAGTGACGAGCACAGACCGGCTGCTTTTATCTAAATTGAAAAACAGAGTTATTTGAATATCATGGGGGAGAATGCAATATACCGCGGCAGGAGAAATCGGTTGCTTTCCCCATTTTTCTTTGCCGAGATAAGACTGTATTTAGTGGCTTGCCGACAGAGCTTATGAGAACAAAGCGTTTCAGGCAAATAATTCCCTCTTTTTCAAATGTCTCCCGGCTCTTTAATGGTGAATGGAAATTTATATCTGGTGATTACTCTTGTGGTGTTGCAGGGTTATTACCTGTCGGAAAACATAAGACGGCTGTCTCTCTATATACAACGCGTGTCTTTTTGTCATCAAACCCAAAGTATGAATGGATATATTCACTCAAACGGAAGGTGGCATGTCTTCCCTTTCAAACGCTGTCTTCAGGCAGCAGTTTAGAATAAAGTCAGCTAATTGTGGTTTCTGTCTCAGTCAGGTACGCAGGAAAACAAATGTGAGGAAACCTGGCAAAGTTGCATGTTGTTGTGTGCCAAAACTAACTGGCACAGTCCAAGGCAAAGAGTGGGACTTCATTTCAACCCAGTCGCCAGGAGAAATGTTGGCATTGTGCATTTCTGCAAACCATGGATCTGTGGTAACTTTACATTACTTTACAGAGGATATGTTGAAACTTGAAACTTCATGTTCTTTTACGTCTCACATTTTCTGATTTTATGTTTAGGCACAAAAACCACTTGGTTAGGTTAGGATTAGGAAAAGATGTTTTGTTTTAAAATACACAGGTTTTTCGCTACAAACGCGGCTTGTTCCAACCTCCCATTAAAAATATCCTGTTTTGTTGTGAGAAATATGGCTTGAACACTGGCCTGCTGCTTGGCCCCGCCTTCCTTCCCGAGCCAATACGGAACCACCATGCCCTCATCCTCCTGATATGAGGAATTTGGCTCATATACCTGTACTGGTAATCTGAACTACATCTCTATGATACCTATTGTAGAAATGTTTCAGGTCGACATTTTATTCCAGGGACTGGGCTGTTCATTTATTATCATAATAAATGCAATTACACACATGTATTAGGTGCAAAATGGATACAATAGGACCCCTGACGTATGTGGGTAAACAGAACAGCATAAATTTTTCTTTGCATGCACTGTGTTGGAAAACATGGCAATGCACTTTAAGAGTTTGTAAGCTCCTGGGAAACATGTTGCCACAGTCTCTAACAATACCACTCAACATGAACTGTGTGAATATTAATGAGTGTGTAACCTAGACACTTATTGCAGATGTGCATTGTGGCACACACAGCTCTCTAGCAAGTGGGGATTCCTAACCTAGTTTACTTGGAGGTGAATCCTGCCATTCTGAAAAGGCTTTGGTGTTGAGTTGGCCTATATTACACTGACTGAATTTCTTTGTCTTATCTTCTATTGTTCATTCAATGATGACACACTTTTGGGCTCATTACTCCAGATTAATACTCTTGAATAAACAGTCTTACAAAATTAAAAACACTCACGCGTATCCATGCTGTTCTCTTCTTCTGCCGTTGTGGCGCCGGGTTTCTCGTACGATTTGTCAATTGCAGCTCGGAAGCTCTCGTTGCAGCCGCGGCCCCTGACGATCCGTGAGCGTGGCCTGTTTACGTTGATCTCACCGTTCAGAGTTGCCCCGGCAACGGCCGTCTGGAGGCTTTCAAGGGAGCTGGACTTTTTCAAGCCGAGGGAGGGTCCGACCTCTTGTTCTGCAGAACCTACAGAAAGAGGAAATGGTGTCACTGAGGCCAGCGGATTAATGGCGTGTGACTCTCTCGCCACAAAGACGACCTAAAACCATCATCACGGAGCTCATTGCATGCCGATGAATCATTCACGTTGTGCTAGATTCATATAGGATGATGTTATGTGCCGTACTTGGCAGGCAAAGAGAAGGTGTGAGTCTGGCAATTAACACGAAAAACAAATGATGCCATTGCCTGGCCAATGAAGTGTGTGAAATGAGAACGGAGTATTATATCTTCACTGAGACATTTTCCTTTTGGGAATTATGATTCAACCTTTGTCCCTGTGTCTGCAGAGTTAAATTATTTGGCTGAAACGTAATGCATATAAATGGGCCACTATCAAAGACAACAATGTACCACAGTACCAGCGTGATTATGGTGTTCTACTAAAGTATAATAAATTCCAAAAAATGTCTGGACTTTAAACCTAAGAATATTTCCATAGGTGGTCCTCTCTGCTTTCTCTTTTACTCAGTTTCTCTGAGAGACGCTGGTTAAAGCAGAGAAGAGGAAGAAGAAGGAAAGGCGTATAGACTAAACAAATTCTGAAAGTCCATGCATTTATCACACCATTCTCTCGCTTTCCCTCATTCATCTGAGCACAAACAGCATCTCACAGCTGTAATCTTCTGCTGCATGTCTAAGGCCTTCACATGGGTAGATTTTAGATAGCAGGTAATAGCACAACATGAAGGCAGAACCACTGAAAAACAACAAGCAACCTGCTCTGTTGTCGCTCTTATGTTGATTAGCCTGGTGGTACTAAAACATTTATCGACACAGGCCCCCTGCAGGACAAACCTGTCTAATACACTGGCATCATCAGCACTGCACACTGCGACACATGACGCACGTTAGTATGAGCATGGCATGAACAAGACGAGTGCCACCCACTTTATTTACTTCGCTGATAAATGCTGCACAAAGCATAACCATTATGCAAAGTATACACATTTAGCATGTAGATTGTGCACATGATTAGAGGAGCTCATATATATCACACTTAGATTAAGTGTCTACTCAAAAGAACATTCACAGCACTGATAGACAGGCTGATAGACCAGCTGTGTTGAACGCAAAGTAAATTGTGAAGAGTCGACCTCTTCAACACTGGAACCAGGGCCCCGGACAGCCGTAATTATTTTTCCAATGCTTGCCAGGGGATTGTTTAGGGTATGTAAGTGGAGCGTGACTCAGGTATTGGTATTTCATTTTGTCAGGGAGCGTCCGTCAGTTCCCCGGAGCTCTTACCTTACCCGCCAGTTGGTAAACAAGCAGCCTGGTTGATTTTCTGTCCCCTTTATTCTGCCTTGATTCAGCTTGCACCAAGCTGCTGTCAAACGTAACGAGATGGATTTCTGAATATGTTTAGGTGAAGCCTTGTTAGATGTAAACTTCTGCAGGGGAAACTATCAGTAATAACGGACAAACTGTTGATTTAATTACTTTTGCAGCCTCACTGACTCTCTGAGGCTGCAGCACATGTCAATGGAGTCTGGACAGAGTGGCTTTGTGTCTTTATGAGTCCCTGTAGACCATATAGACCCTCCACGTGTAGTGAGTGTGTGCTGCTGTTTCCTCTGTGGCTTCATGTGGCGTAAATAAACGTCTCCTGCAGCTCTCCCTGTTGCTTTTCAATAGCAAATGTTGCTATAAGGTCTGAGCCTCTACCCCCACTGAATAGAACACACATGTGCAAATGTGTTTGTCTGTGTGTTTGTGTGCCCCATGCAGGGACTCCCCAAAAAGCACAATAATCTAAACTCATGTGACACACACACTTCTAAGTCAGCTAGTATCAACAAGATCCTCGACATGTTTAAAGTGGCCTAAATGAGGCATGAGCCACTGCTGCTGGGTGATCACAGTGCATCTTTAGATGGAGGGCTGCACAGCCAAACACAGATTAGGCAAAGAAAATAAACCCCCATCACTGAACGAAAACAATTTGTGACCGCTGTATGGAGCGCTACCTCTGAAATAGGTTTGTTTTAGAGTATGAGAGATGGCGGCAGGAAGAGAGGAGACGTGGCGTGATTTGAATACACAAAGGCTGCAAAAGCAGGGTATGAATAAGTTGAGGGCTTAAGAAAAAAGGGGGTTCACTGGCAGCACTGTGCGGAAATGCACATATGCTGCTAGTGTTATCATGATTTTTAGCAGTGGCAGCTTCTCGCTTTTGTTGCTCTTTTCTTCTTGATCCCTTAACCAAGCAAACGTGCTGCAGCTCACTGGTGATTAGCCAGTTATCTGAGTTTCACAGTTCAAACACACAGCATCTAGACAGCTACTTGCAGGAGACAGATGCAGGAAAGAGCAATGCTGATTGATTCCTCATTTCAATAATCCTGTCATTTTAAAGAAACCAAAAGTTTTCATGCTACTTTTAGGATCTTTCGGGTCACAAGAGGGCACCCCTCTTTCTGCTGCGCTTGCTACCAATGCGCCCTTACTGAGAGTGGGAGTGCTTCTCTATCACCCGTGGCGGCTATAGATCTGGTGTCAGCGAAGTCAGATGCAGGCTAAAAGGTCAGCTCTTAGCCAGTGGTGTTGGATTTCCAGAGTGGTAAACGTACTGTTATGTCTTTAACTCACCGTTTTCCCTTCCTTTTCGTCAATGTTAATAAAAGTGTCCAATCCCAAGAGGACCTGGACTCGATCCTGAAAGTACCACGCCAAATAAATGAACACCAATCCTATAATGCTCCATCCCATTTAGCCTTCAGGCTGCATTGGACAGTAAAATAAAACTTTACTGTGTGCTTCTAATGTCTTGGGGGTCAAAAGCTCTCTGATTAGTGGAACAGAAGATTCATTTTACTGCTTAGCTCCTCAGAAGAGGTAGGCCATTTCTGATTACTATGACAAATTTTAATGCCAGGAAAACATGAACAACCTTCCAAGACCGAGAGAATGCAAGTAACAATCATGTAATTCATTCGTTCAGAAGGAGTAATCTCATCATGGGAAGGACAAGAGAGGACGGTCTAAAGAAAAAATACATTATAAGGAAACAAAGGTGCAGATACGGCGTAGCTGGAAAATGCTGTAATGTTTCATACTTTGTGGATAAAACTCAGTCAACCCAGAACAAATGGCATGTAAATTTGTTTTTTTTAAAGCCTGTGCGTAAAGCCTGCCAACAGCAGACACGCAGAAGCCTGGGTGCATGTTTGACACAATGGGATTGCAAGTTAGAGCCGCGCAGGATGCAACAGTTCAAGGGAACACAAATGACATCTGCTGTACTCGGAAACAGGGAATAATCCTCCCGCTCGGTATTCCACACCACGATCCCCTTCGCCATTGTTTCTAGTCAGCGTGGTGAATGACTGAGAGGAGCAGAGAGACAAAGAGAAGGGGAGAGCGAGGCAAAGAGAGAGAGTTTGCCCATAGACCCCGGCCGCCTCCAACCTGCCTTTGTTTTCTTCAGAAGCAGCCCCGGCTCTCCTGGGAGAGTTTGACGGACAGCTCTCTGTATGCCAGTCTATTATGTGATTCCTATCACACAACAGAAGCCTCGGTGCTCTGCTCCTCATCTCCCCCTTATTCAGAGGGATGAAAATACATATTCCCCCATTGCATACAGACATGAGTTTGTCACTCCCCACACGTCTGGAGGAGAAATGAAAATCATCAAAATGAAAAACACAAAAAGAAAGACAATCAAACCAAATAGGGGGAAAGTGCACCTGAAATTTCATCATGGCCAAAGACAAAAATGGTCAACATGCTGTGCGCCTTAGCCAGATTAAGGGCAAGGACAGTTAATTGCAGAATATCCATTGCCATTAAACGTTAAAGGGGAGGTATGGCAAACTCCATGAATAAATCAGCAGCGGTTATTACAGGAACAGGAGCCAATAGTATAATTAGAGCAGCTAAAACCATGCTCCCCAGCCATTATTCACCACGGGCCCTTGCATGTAAAGATCTGTGTACAGACAGGAGCTCCATTACACATAATTTATTCAGAGAGCCAGGGCTTTAAGCAGGGCGGTAAAAGGGTAATTATGTTAAAAATAGCCTCCAAGGTGGTCGGGGGAAGGCCACGTTCAGGTGTCCCAGTAGAAGCGAGGCGTCCCTGGGTCGGTCGGGCTCCTATGTCTCTGCCAGTTGTGGACCATTAGCCCGACAGAGGACGTCCTCCATACGCGGAACATGTGTCACAAAGGAATCATCATTAACTGCACTGGTTAACATCTCAATCAGTGATGGTGGGTAATATCGCGTAATTGTGTGGCTTTATCAACCCGAGAAAATGATATTTTTATACCTGTTTATCTCTCTCCAAGTCAGCCTACTCACTCGACTGGCTAATCTATCAATATGCAGAGGCTGGCAACTCTCATGGCCAGCCTGGCAATCCAGTGGATCAGCAACTGACTTGGCTGGAACAGAAACTCACAATCATGGTGAGCTGTAAGTGGCAGTCTCTCATCCACCACAGCTGGCCTATCAGTGACGAGGCTCCACTTGTCTCTTAACATTTGTTTTTTTTTAACACTTTTAATGCAGTGTGTTTAGGACTCCTTGAGATACACAAAAAGCTGTTTTTATGTCTGCATAAATGTAACGTTGCATGCCTGATGTGTGATGATACACGAATATGATTGTTTTTTCAAATATCCCTGAACACAACAGGCAAGAGGCATGTCAGTTTCAAATTAGTGATCTCAGAAATCACACAACACTATCCCCTTGTGACCCAGTCATCAGCTCCTTCTGTGTTAATTTGATGGAGTCAATGCCCCAACCAGAGCTCAAAACAGCCTGATGGATCAATTGCAGCGAGCCGACACGGCCAACTGGCAATGAATGTCTCTCTGTTGCAAATGCCACTCCGTTGCCTTGTTCTCTCCAGCCCTCCACAAATCGTGGTGCAAATGAGTGTTTTCTTCAATCATTTGCACCGCAGAACGAGCACAATGGCACAGGTTCCCACATTAGTTGCCAAGTCTCTGTTCAGCACCATGCAACTCCCTGTTAGCAATATGAAAATCCTCTTTTGATCATGCTGCAATTACCTCAAACAACTCTCTCCTCCATATGCATCTTAAGGTGCCAAGATCACACAACTAATAATGGTTGGTGATGAGCTGGTTATGGAGGAAGTGTGGGACTGATTTTCCAATCATTACTGTTGACCCATGGACCCAGCTGAACAATCATAATGGTCCACTGAATTAATGGTGACAGTACACTGAGCTGGTCCAGGCGTGGTTTCTTACCTCCATCGGCTCTTGTGCTGCGGTTAATCTCATCTTCTACTGTTAAAGAGCATAAACAAGTGTGAGTGGTTAGTACCTTCTCTACCACATTACTGAGCACACGCAAAGCAGAAGGAGATGGAATGAAAGTGCAGGGAAGAATAGTTTTAGAATAGTAATATAAGTAGAACATATTACACTCCGTGCAAGGGCCTGTCAATCATGAGTCTTACAAGGAAAAGTGGCTGGAATGTGCTCATGTATTAGCCATGGCACCTCACGTCTCTTTCTTCCCTTTTCTTCCTTCACTCAATCTCGTTCCCCATCTAAATGGGATTGAACCGTGTGGTGTCTGACCAGTTTAGCATATTTCAACAATGATGGGCTTCAAAGTCGTGAAATCCATCTGCTGATGTGATTTGGGAGCACCTGGAACACGATTAAAAGGAGGGACAAAAATACCTAGTGACAGAATAAAATGAGAGTCTGCAGGGGATAGCATTGTTGAGCATGGTAAGCGTTTAGTCAGGCTAGCTTTGAAAGCACACAGCAGCTTTATTAATGTGTTAATGGGAAGTAAAGAGGTTTGCTCACTTCTAACTTCTGAAGACAAACTTCAGTGTCCAACAGGGTGCCAATGACAAGGCTTAAGAATAAATACTGGCACTGTGTTCTCTGGCTCATTTAATTCTCAACTCTATTATACATTACCCATAAGCCATTTGGCATTGTGCGGCTTTGATGTAATAATTTCATTAAAATAATCAACATACTATAGCAAGTGTGCGCCTTTGAGATAAATGGAACTTGTGTGACGTATGTTAGATATGCACCAAATCACAATATGTAGCTTTCATTTTGAACACAGGCTCCAGAGCTCGCGTTCCACGTATTGACTGAAAGATTTCTCCTCCGGGAGCTCGTGTCAGTTACTAGAATTATTATATGAGAGGAACAAGTTAGTTATTTCCCTGCACCATCTGAACACTGTGATATTCTCACTGATGGATTATGATTTTTTTATTGCCAAGGATTTCTGTCGGCAGGATATTTCACAAAGTCAATTTGGTCGTGCAAGTAGTGGAAGGGAATGGGACTCTGAATTACATTTAATAACACTCTGATCTTGAGAACTAAGACATAACAGAGCAATAATAGAGATTTGTAAAACATCAGTAACACTGGTTAACTCAAGTGAGGCATTGTTTTACACAGATTAACTGGTGTCATATAGAACAAATTCACATATAAATGCTGACACCACTCTGGGACAATTAAAAAGCTTTTTTTGATTAAACTCATTGATAAAATGTGCATTTGCAATGATGAGAACGCCATCAAGGAGCTATCTCAGCATCCTGTCCACTCTATTCACTTCCTGTCCTCAGTTATAGCCAATTATATTTTTATTCGACACTAAGAACATAATGGAAAAGACTTTTATGCTCAACTAATTGCTCAGTGAAACCTATCCAATGGGTAACTATTATCTTTCTCCTAAGCAGCACTTTGTGCTGAAAGTTTGTGTTGTCTGGGTTCACTTTGTAGAAAAGTTTTGAGGGTGGACAAAGGGGACTACAGGGAAGGTGGACCCCACAGAGCTGAGTGCAGTGGCCCGGACCTACACTAGTCTGTGGGAGAGTCGAAGATTTCTACAGGTCTCTGGGCTCCATGTGGAACAGAGTTTGCTGTTATCTGTTATGATTAGCCAGTGATCCGAGAGAAGGCAGCGTCTGCCTCAGCCTCAGTGGGAGAGGCTCTGAACTCGCACCGTCTTCTTCAAAGGATGCAGTGTGTGTGTGAGCGTGCACTTGTACATATGTGTGTACGCGCATGCATGGATCTCGCCAGCCCTCCCATCACAAGGCAGTCACTAAAGAGGCCATTGTGCTCTTGCTTCTTGTGCTTTACAAATGCACCACTGGACAGAGGGCCAGGGGAGATGGAAGCCAAAAAGAGGAGAGGTGTTGGCTGGACAGGACTGAAAAGACTGTGTGTGTGTGTGTGTGTGTGTGTGTGTGTGTGTGTGTGTGTGTGTGTGTCTGTGTGTGTGTGTATGTTACTGAGACAGGCGGAAAAGGTGACACTAAGTGCTTGAGGAGTCACAGGTTACGATGAGATCCAGTCCATCAGCACTTTGGAGCGTCCAACAGGGACAAGAACACAAATGGTCAAATTCTACTGTAAACAAACCCTGAGACGAGCTGGACATAACTGAATCATCACGCTGTACAGGCCAACTTTTTGATTCAGCTTTGACCTAATGTACCTGCCATATAGTGCATGCACTTTTCCACCAACATTTCATTTACTTCTCATTTTCTCTCCATATAAGCAATTTAGATTATCTTACCGCACTGTTTCAGCAAACACTTTTTTAAGTACAAAGCTATCGTAACACATTTGAGAAATAGGCTTATTTGCTTTCTGTCCAAAAGTTGGATGAGGAGATTCATACAACTCTCATGTCTGTATGCTAAATATGGTGCTACGATCAGCAGTCGGCTAACTTAACACCTCTAAAGCTCACTAATTAACGTGTTGTATCTTGTTTGTTTAATCCATACCAAAACCAGGAAGTTGCAGGGCCTGGCCAATAAACAGTCCAATTTGCAAAACAGCAATTGTGCTGTAAGAAAGCAAATAAGCCCATTACCCAAAATGTCAAAGCTTTCCTTTATTCACACACTCTTGACCCCATGCATGTGTAACGTGTGTTAAGCATAACATTGCCTTTACCTAGATCCATGCTCTTGGACTTGCGCGTCTTGACGATCTCCAGCTGAGAAGCATTCTCATACTGTTTGGTGCGTTTCTCTGACATACTCTGGCGGCCGAAGCCCTCCCTCTGGAACGAGGCATCAGGGTCTGTGTCTGGACTGAGTGAGCTGCAGTTCACAGGGGAACAAAGGAGAAACAGATGGAGAAGTATTAGAATATTGCCACGAGACATGTAGGGCCATTCTAACAGCATACCCTTTAATCCAATGATTATCCAATTAAAGTTATATTTGCAATCATCTTCATCAGGGTGCAGTTATATTGCTAGGGGACATCCTTTTAGTAATACTGGGAAATACATCCACGTATTAATATTCATACATCTCTAAACCTCAGCCCAAAACACTCCTTTACCACCAGATAAAGACTCAACATTCATTACTCTCTCACACACACAGTCAGTTTCAATCCTTCATTTCAATGACTCCCCTAATCAAGGACACCTCCACCTCTACTGGGTGGGATCCGGACGTGCTACAATTGGAAAGACGAAGCCTGGCTAAGATGTGTGATACCCCAGTGAGGTGAGGGTGCTCCGGGGTCATGGCCACTCAATAACCCCCCTCCTCCTATATGTCTGGAGCGGTGGCAGAACCTAGACCACTATAGTGTGCTCCCTTTGAGATCCTCTATCTCTGTCTGGATCTTAATTGAAAATCGGAGGGGAGTGGGAAAAGGAGGTTGGGGGGGGGGGGTCATAGTTATTTGCATGCTGAAGAGTGCATTTACAATTAAGGTGAGAACATCTTGCCATTTGAAGGGAGACAGGAGGGAGGAGATGCAGTGCGGGTGGAGTCCAATAAATGTTACATGCATGAGAGGGCACTGTTTCTTTTGTTCTGTTGACGATCATACATTACAACCACTGAAGGTTGTTTACCTCTAGAGATCCTTCAGGAAAATTAAATTCCTGTAAATTGCATCAGAAATTTCTTCAAATGATCTGATCTCTTCTGCTATTTAAAATGGAAAGCTTTTGTCCTGAGTTGGACATTATGATTATATGTCTGGAAGTGGAAGAGTAGGGAGGAAACAAGTTCCGCCTTGGAGCAGATGCTACTTCAAGCACCCTTCAATATTTGTAATATCACTTAACAGCAACAGCAGACCTGCTGGCACTTGTTTGCATGTAAACAATTCTTATTTGGGTTGTCAACCCCATTTAAGGGAAGAGCTGCTTCATGTGTCACCGAGGAGCGGGCGTCAGCATGTCACTTTGCTGTCGACCACACCTGACAATCCAAACTAAGATCAGACCGCCTCACAGGACCAACTCCGGCTGACACAGGAAGAGAGGGAGGTGGAGCAGGAAGAGAGGAATGACAGCACAGATGTATAATTCATTTATTCATCATCCCTCGCTATTCTCCTCTCATCATCCCGAGCCCGCAAAAACCAGCCTGCCCTCTCTTTTTCTGTCTCCGCAAATGTCATCTGTCGGAGCGTGACTGAGACGGCGCAGGAGAGAAAGGACATATTTTCAGGCTGAATTTAGATTTCCTTCACTCTTGCCAGTATTGTGTTATTTGGGTCAAACGAACGCACACAGAACATAGACAGACCGCGAGGGCAGCAGGTGGGATCGTGCACAGCCCTGCCGCACAGGTACAGAGAGCTGGCGAGCGTGTGGCTGTTTGTGAGAGATTTGTGGGCAGTAGGAGTGAAGATCAGGGGGACAGCCCCAGTGGTGGTGCAAATTCACGCAGTAGGACATCAGATCTGTTGGTTTAAGCTGCTGCCCATTTTAACACTGCCTCTGCTTTCGTTTGGTTCACGCAGAGCAATGACTAAATGTCCAGGTTTAGGATCCAGGGTAAACTGAAGAGAAGCAGCCAACTGTGCTGCTGTGAGCACACCTCCGAGCCTGGACTTGCGCCTCAGGTCTCTGCGGCAGTACTCGTAACTACTTGAAGAGGAGGCAGTGACCCTGAGCACCACTGGTTCCCACCCATTTTAACGTTTGTCCCATTATAGCCAAACAGCTCCTACCACTTCTGTCACAGGTTGGATATGTGTTCGAACTGAATCAGACATCACACTATTCGGTTCTGTCAAGTTTCGAAGCATATCTACCAGCTTCATGTGCCATTTTCGGTGGGTAATAAATGTGCTACTTATTGTACCAAAGGAATGGCGAGGCTAGTATTAATCTTCTAGTCTACTTAAAGCTGGCACACAAAGATTCACAGCTACTACAGTCCATTAATAGAAATGTAGCACTCAATTGCAGATCTCGTATTCGCTTTCCCCTGCCCATTAATTTTCCCATAGGAATGCTTGTTGTAATGAGATACTGCTTTGAAAGTCTCTTTGCTCTGATTTAGATCCCCCCATGAGCTCAAACAGTCTACTGGTGGGGAAAAAAAAGCCAACTGAAAAGAACCAGTGAAGGAACCTTACTGGTTGAGTTTGGATGATCGCTGAATTGCTCGCTTTGGTCACATAGTCAATGAAAAATGTATTGGATAGATGGAAATAAGAAATAGGTTGACCGTGTGACCGCCTCCCACACAAGTTAGATAATCTGCAGAATGACACAAATTCCTCCTCAGACCATCCATCCGGTCCATGCTTCTGGTCTATCTTCAATAGTGGGCCAAATCCATTTGGATAATACATTCCCTCATCTTTCCTTCTTAAAGCAGTGTTTAAAAGCAATTTCCACCATTCCGAGCAGATGCTTTCCTCCCCGTTCAAAGTCCTCCCATCATCTAAAATTAACTACCACCGAGGATTGCTCACAGGCAAATCCACAGCTTTAACTTGCATTTTACATCAACTTGTTCCTGTCTCCGACTCCCTCGCAGGAAGTTAAATGTGTCAAACTGCACATCAGCCTTGTTGCTAAGTGGTGGCTGTTAAAAGCCCTCTGTACTCACAATTTACCCTGGTGACTGATGTCATTTTTTTCCTACTTCATTTTCTTCTTTTCCCAACTCCCAACCCTTCTTACCCTCATTTAAAAACAACTGCAAAAAGGTAAGTCTCAAAGCGTCCTACTTTGTGGAAAAGTGCAGCTTGGTTTGATCGACTAGCGGGGGGTTCCGTGCATTAGTTTCAACGCTTCAGAGAGGGGGCAGGAGGTGGAGAGTGCTGCCCAGTAAGGTGCTTCTGAAATGGTCCTTCTGAGGTTTGGAGGAGGCCGATTCAGCTGACCGCATGGATGCATAGCTGGGCCAGGGAGCTTGGAGCTGTCTTCAATCATTGCATAAAGCCCTGCATGAGAAGTCGGTGCAGAGGTCTGTGCTCCTGGCACGTGCACCACCGGACACCAGAGAGCTGAAATAATAATTTCTAAGTTTCAAAGGAAAAAAAAAGGTGAAGGAGGAGTATTCTCCTCCATCTCTCTAACAATTTTCTTGAACGTGTACGTATGTGCCGTAAAAAATATGTCTCAGATCACCACTTTTATTTCACTCGCTTAATTGCACCTATAAAACATTTGACTTAAGCCCGGGTATAAAGACTGTACAATAAAATGGTTCATTCCGTGCCACACAGAGGAGCAGCTGCACCTGTGATTTGCTGTAATCTCCTTTTAATTGTGATGAAGTTGCAGAGAGAGACGGAGAGGGAGAGAACAAGATCAATTAAGACCTCTTTGTCCGTCGCTGACTCCTGCGTAGACCTCCTCATTCATTCCCTGCCTGGTGTACGGATGCTTTAATTGAGTTTTGCTGCACTGACTTCTGCAGTCTGCTGAATGGGAGAGCGACTGACCAGGCAAAGAGGATATTTTGGTTTGTGTGGCAAGTGTGTGTGTGTGTGCAGGTTACTTTGGTATCACTCATGCTGAGATTCACCTGCACTCCTGTCACAATCAGGCAGTGTAGGGCACAACTACACACACACACACACCGTGCACAACACAGGAAGCCGTAGATAAACACCGTCAAGGTGAGCCCAGAAATGAAAGCGTGTATGACATGCTTGTAGCAAAGGCGCGCTGCTGAGACATAGTAAATATTCATAAAGCCAGAGGGGAATATTAGCATTTAAGGAAAAAAAATGCTTGCAATTATTGCTTGTTTGCGCGTGTGTGGGTTACCTGATATCAAAGTCACTGCTAACCTAAATGGGCATTTGAGATTAGTCAAATAGTGTGTGTGTGTGTGTGTGTGTGTGTGTGTGTGTGTGTGTGTGTGTGTGTGTGTGTGTGTGTGTGCATAAACACACTTTTTTTTGCATCCATATGTAGTTATGCTGATAGCCTGTTGGGAAAAACACATGTGCTTAATAGAGCACTTGTGATTCTTACTTATATTACTGATGATGGAGACTATTAGGCAGTCAACTAAAGTAGGCAGTCTGCCTGCAATGTTAGCTTGGAAGTTTGTTTGTTCATGTCTATGCGGACCTTTTCCACTTTATATGTTAATTTGTGAAATTGTTTACCAGCCAATGTGTATCTAAACACTCGTGAGACTGAGCGCGTCTGTGCGGCAGTGTGCGTGTGTGTGTGTGTGTGTGAGCGGATGAGTGTGTATGTTTGTCTCGAGTCCTTTTCCATCTCTGCTGGTCGGCAGACTGTGTCAGAGCTGCCCGGGAAATGATGTTTCCACCTGTAACATCTCACAAAGACAGAGAAGGACACAGTCTAGCTCTCTCTCTTTCCATCTCTCTTGCTGTCCATTTCTCTTCCCTCTCACCTTAATGAGAATCGACACCTATCCTCCACTCTGTCAGCGTCACCCAGGGCCAAGCCATGGGGACGGTAGCAGTCTAGCTATATCAGGGTTGTGACAGCGCACCTAGAGGTCCAAGTGCGGAGTGATTTCTCCTTTTTTTTCAGGTTACTTCTATCTGCTCATCTGTCCATCACACCTCCTGAAGCCAGATAGCTTTTGAACAGGTTTCACTGTATGGGGACAATGAAAAAATTTGTATCCTCCAACATGTAATGGTTCTTACATTTATCTAATTAGGGCTTACGCTCTGATCATTTTTTGAAGAAAAAGTACTTCAACATTATTTAATCATGCCAAGATTCAAAAGCCTTGTATTCCAACAGACAGTCACACAATCAAATCAACCATAAGAACAATACGTAAATGAATAAATTACACCATATCAATCACATCACACGCAGCCATTATCTGATTTTGGCTGGATATGCCTTCTTTCCTCCTGAAAGTAGTAAAATTTAATTCAGGTGGTATGCAGGGCAGTTATGATAACAGTGGTTGGTATGGTAATAGCAGCCTGTGCGCCACAGGCTAGCTGCTAGTAGTTAGTTCCTGAGTCTCAGTGATGTTGCATAATGCTTCCTAAACTTCAGACTGATGAGCATGCTGCAGACACCCCCACCTTTTTTCTGCACTTCACTGCCAACTCAGAATACGCAGTACTCTCACCTCCCGTCCTCACATGAGTTAGAAGACGGTGTGTTCACGATTTAGGAAGAGGTAGTGCTGCTGGAGCTGAAAGACAAGGTGTGCTTACGGCAGAAACAGACCTGTCTCTGTCAGCCTGTGGGCGCTGTGGGGGCTGCAGCTTCCCCTGCTGGCTGGAGTAAGACACAGTGGTATCATTTGACCTTTTTAAATCATTTTAAACTTTAGCAGCTTCCTTTCAAGTGCTGGCAGATGCATAACTCTGGTGTTCAAGTGTGGAAGATACAGTGCATTTGAAGGATATACAATATCTGGTTTTCAACATATCCTGACATAGCCTGCCTTCAGCAGAAGCTGCTGTCATATTAAACCTAAAAAGTAAACTAAAACTAACTAAAAAAATAGGCTACATGGGAAAACGCACAGGAGCTAAGTTTGCTGCAGGTTTAAATATCCTTCGATTGATAATATCTACTCTTTTATGAACTTCCAAACTTTAAATGCAAATTTCAGATTTAACTATCGAATGTGTACAACAGCTGCCGTTGTTATTCTAAACATTAATACACGCCCACACGTACACGGTCGTGGATGTGCACGGATCGATGGCAGCCCCCTTTAAGCAGCTAAATGAGCAGGAAAACACAGTGGGTTCACTGAATAAAATAGCTCAAGGAAGCCGAGCAGCTCTGTTGTGGGGAGGAGGCACATTCTCAGTCTCTCAAAGAGCCTCATCTTCAAAGTCAAGTTGCTTTGCTTCAGCACTTTGTAGGTAAGGGGTTCACACTCCTCGTGGTGCTCTGACAAACTTCTCCTGAGCAGGGGACTTGTGTTTTGTCTTGTGTAGATGTTACATTGCGAGGCAAGCTTGGAAACACTTTTAAAAGCTGCTATTTTTGCTTCTAAAAGACAAAGTTTGTGGCATCTCGGTGAGGATTAGATCAACTACCGAGGGGGCATTGTTATGAAAGGGAAATATTCATACAGGCGTGGGTGCTGGTGCAGTGAAGTGTTATAGTCTCTAGGTGCTTGGGAACGTGGGCTTAATGCACTAGTAGGGAAGCTGATTTGAGCAACTCTTCAAACATCTGAACATCTTTAAATGATGATGGCCGAGATCTTAATTTTCAAGTGATAGCAAAAGTGAACAAGTTTATTATGTGCACACAAACGTAAGAAAGATGTAGATTGGTTCCAAGTTTGAGGGAACAGACACACCCTGCAAGTGCACTTTATCAACTTCTGAGATGAAAAGCAGGTGGAAACCACAAACATTCCTTCTACATCTCAGACAAATCTGCTTGTATTAGGAGCTGCCATGGTTTTACACTAATTTGTGTTTCTGACAGTGTTCCACATTCCAAACCTGTGAGAAAGACCTTTCATCTTCTTATTTATCCAGATTATTCTGCAAAGCCATTATATCAACCAGTGCTTGTTATCTGTTTTACTGTAAATCATTTAGACACAGACCTTCCTGTTTGGCTTTGGATTCAAACTAATGAAGGAGGAGGCAAATACCGCAAAGGGAATTAATGTGACGGGTCAGGACCCAGCGCTCGAATGAACTTGGTGCAGATATGCAAAGCAATAATTTACAACCTTTATTTATTCGGTGAAACCTGATAGAAGACACATGCTGGTTTCCATCACCTCCCTGAATCACATTCACACACCCTTTAACCCTGCACACATCCTGGACTAAGCCAATGCCACCACAGTCTCCATGGAAGCTGCACCACTCATTCTCAGGATTTGAACCACTTCCATGATACTCAATACCACCTAACTGATAAAAGGGAGTAGAGGCATTAATAATAATACTAATAAAAGAGTCTGTAATACAGTTGCAACAAATAAAAGCTCGGGTATCTGTATATAACCATTTTAACAGAGATTTAAAAGCATGGGGTTGTAATATTTATAGCCTGTTTTATGTTCATTTCAGGCCCGTAAAGCTGATGTGGTTCATACGGTTCATAACAACAGGACAGCTCTAAGTACCTGCAAGAGAAAGCAAAACAGCCACAACAGTACAAGGTGAACAAACAAGAAGCGTGTGTGCACGAGAACACACACCCGTTAAATACTGGCTAGGCATGTCAAGGAAAAAACAAAAGTAGGTCAATTTATGTGTCTTGTGTGAGATGGGATTTCTGCCGGCAAAACAACGATTTATCTTAGGGGCCTAACACAGTAACACGTGGGCTCCCATTCAATAGAAACCTGCTGAGGAGAAGACTGAAACAGAGGGGAAATATATTAAAGGGAGAGATGAGAATGCACATTTACAAACAAGAGGGAAGCTAGGGAAAAGAAAGGCGAGAATATCATAAAATAACACGAAGCATCCTTATAATAGATGTTTGTATACTCGAGTTGCTATTTACCTTATACGAACCACTACCAGATGCTAAAATGACCTTTTGATTGCCCCTACATTGATAGAGTGAAGTAAGCTGAGGTGAAATTAATTTTACAAGCAACTGGCTCCTTTTTCTGTGTGCGTACAGAAGAAAAGGAGCAGAAGTCACATACAGAGGAAATACATTAACGAAGGGAAACACAAAGAGTCGAGAAAGAGTTTGATAAATTCCACAGGAAAAAGCAAGAATTGCAGTAATTCTACAAGCCAACCAGCCACTTTTGTGCTTTGTGTATGCACTGTAGGTGTATAGCTGTGGCCTTGGCACGGCAGCCACCCATGAGGGAGGAGGGCTGAATAATACTGGAGGCCAGAGGTGAGACTTTCACAGCTCTGCACAATACATATTCAATACGTACAGGGCCCTGGCTGCACTGTTGCAAGAGCTTAATTAAAAAGTAACAGTTCCAATACATTGGAGTCTGGCTGACCCACATCCCCTGCTGGCTCAGTATGCCTGTTAACACTGTGTGTGTGTGTGTGTGTGTGTGTGTGTGTGTGCGTGCGTGTGTGTTGGAGGATGTTGGGGGCACTTGAAAAGGAAAATGAGAAACAGCTACAGTCAGTCAGAAAAAGGATGCAGGCTTGGTGCGTTTAAGCAGATGTAGCGTTTGAGTAAAAGAGAATGTGTGTGTGTGTGTGTGTGTGTGTGACTTTGAGTACATGAATTATTCACAATAACCTTAGGCAGTAGTATATAGCACACTTCTGCCTCATGTGCACACGGCACGCACGTGCATGCCTTGTATGTGTATGTGCGTGTGTAAATGGAGAGCGTGTGAGGGAGTCGGAGTGCGGTTCAGCCATATGCTGTGGACCTAATCCACTATGACAAACCTCTGACATCATATGAACAACAGGCATGCTGAGCAAATCTACTCATTCATAATAAATGAGAGAGAGAGAGAGAGAGAGAGAGTAGAGAGTCTCTAGGGAAAAAGAAATAAAATGACTAAAAAAAGAAATAAAAAACAAGCATCTCTATTCTTGGCAGCCAGCATTTCACCTTGAAAAAAAATATAAAAAATCAAGTCTGGAGTTGTCTTGCACAATGCCATTATACATGTGACCTCAACCAGCCAATCATAAGAAAGAGTAACAGTCCTTATAAAATAAAATGTCTCACTATGAAAAGAAAAAGTAATTTAACAGCGAGAAACAACTTAGGTTTTGTGAAAATCAGCAGTCCCTGACTTTGCCATGCAGAGGAGAACAAGGACATGATTGGATGTCTTGTCTTTACATTTCCCGCACCTGAACACTGCAATCATACAGGAAATGCCATCAGTAATTTCAGAGTGAGTGATTATACCTTTAAGGATGAATAGCTATAACTTCTTGTGCTAAAAGGCAGCCTGTGACGACAATAAGGCAGCACAGAGCCGTGCTGCGGTGCTCAAATCATTCTTTCTTTCTTTCCCCTGGCATATAAGGCCTCCTCTGCCTAACTGAGAATCAGTAGTCTGGTAAGGTTGATGAGTTTCTTTTTTTTATTAATATTATTATGAGGGTGCTTAAGTTGGGCTGCAGTGTATCGACGGAGTGGCTGAAATCATACGGGTGGTTGGGGTCGGAGAGGCGGAGGAGCAAGAGTCCCTGGGAGTTTTTTACTCACAGTTTGCCTGCTGCTGCATCCATTATTTAACACACACACACACACACACACACACACACACACACACACACGGTCAACTGCAAAGTCCACCAAATTACTCACATTTTGGGATTCTACGTGTAGCCCTAATGCAGAATTTCATTACTTTTCCCATAACAAACTTCAAATATGATGTGAAGTTGTTATTTCCTGGTTTGTTAAGGCAGATAATCTGAAATGTGGGCAACAACTTTGCAATAACTCAAAATGTATTTACAGACATTTATTTCTGTAAAATCGCATATTTGTATTATTTTCAGCCAATTTCTGCAGAATATTAAATCAAGACATCCGATTCTCTGGTTTGCTGGATCGGTCCGGGACCACTCAGTGGCAGTCCAGAAATTTAATGACCAGCAGCAAACTTGCATAGTAACCTAACCTAAACCTCCTCCACACAGGGCCTGTCTGAAGCCCATCACGTTATAAATAATTCAGTCGACTCCACCGCAAAGTGAGAACAACCCGCTGCTCACCATTCATTCTGACCAGGCAGCTCGTGGATCCAGGTCACCGGGTTCTCTCCCACGAAGCCCATGTCATCGTGGGAACTGGAGGATGAGTGGTCAGAAAGGTGGGGAGGAATCAGGGGCGGCCTATCGTCTTCGATCATCACTATGTCGTCCTGCGGCATGTTCACAGTCGGAGAGAGCTGGTAGTTACCTGAGAGGGAGATGGGGGAGAGAGATTAGATGGCATATGTGACGACGCATATTTGAGTTTCTTCACAAGAATAAAACCCAACATGGCATCAATACTCAAGATTTTTTAAATAACAATTAGTGGAGTCTGACAAGTGTGAAAAAATCTGACTCAAAAAATTTGAGAAAAAACGTCCACATTCTGAAGCAAAGTCAGACATGTGCACACACTCCTCCACAGACATGTCTGTGTAAACACAATAATGGTATCTTGCTTTAGTAATTACCAAGATAATAGTGCATACAGAGATACGTAACTTTGGCCGAGATAATTGCGCTTGATTTTCACATCAGGACATGCCTGAAGGACACCGTAATTTCTCCAAAGGGGTAAATACCGGTGCTTATCAGGCACAATTCTGCAATGCTGTGTGCATGCAAAGATGCTGTGAGACAACACAATAGCTGCTGAAAGGTGGCAGGCTGTGAACGCTCATGAAAATACCCTCAAATGGACGGCGGAGACTCACTTAATGGCACAGTCAAGAAGTTGTAGACCCGAGTAGTTTTATCCATTCTCCTTCACTCCTCTCCAAGGACAAATATGAGCAGAAGAAGAGCTCCCCTGATCTGTATTCTGTCCTGCCTGACCCTCCCCGCTGAGGACTTCTTTGAATCGCTCCTTTTCTGCTCCTCAGGAGTCAAAGTCAATGGGGAACGTGCTGCCGCGGCTGGCACTCGGCAGCAAGGGCAGGAGGAGGGTGGTTCAACGTCATGAGAAGTGGCATTAAAATACAGAGGTGTAAGATTCACGCTGCAAATTGATCAGTGCAGGACTTAAGCGTGGACGCGGACACATAAAGGAAGGGGATCAAAGTCAAGACGAGCGAAGAGACCAAACTTCAACCACACACCTGCTTACGATTAGACAAAGGTTTACAGAAATGCTGGACTTCCTGGTCTTTGCTTTTGTTTCCATTATCGGAGAGCCGCTTTGCAAATCTAATAGCTTAGGAACAATTGTGTGTAATCACTAACAGCAGACAACAATATTTACCCTGGCAGGATCCCAACATGGATCTGAGAGGCATTTAATTTCACTGGGGCCCGACAAATGATAAATGCATATTGTGGAAGTCTGAGCACCAATCAACGCGGCAATGAGGTGTACAGTTTAGTGATTTGAAGAGGAAAAAAAAATGTCAAAGAAAAACAAAGACACAAAACAGCTGTGCAGAGGAGGACAGAAACCAGGATGGGTCCTGCCCAGGAAGCACTGAAGTCCAACGGCAACCAGAAAATCAAGCAGATGTGGTGCATTTCTATCTCGGTTATTTTTCATACGTGTCAGGAGTCTTATCAGTGGCATGTGACAAATGAGATTTATTAGACCTTGTGTGAATACATGAGCCAAACCAAAGGCTTCAGATCCAGCTGTACAGTGGATACACAGGATAACATCACCAATTGCCAGATTTTTTTTTTTTACTTACAAGCCTGATGCTTATTTTTCTAGCCCCACAAAACAAGTTGCTCCATACCATCACCAGAAAACTTTCCCAAAACACCCGCCTCACTACTTACACATCTGTTAATTGACTCTATTGGAAGTCTCCTCGTCTATGGATTGCTCATCGAAACCGGTTAAGATGGCTGCCAACACTGTACAGGTGAAATGAAGGCCATTTCTCACTTGGGCAGCTTGACAGAGAACCATGGGTAATTGAATTCACCTTGTACTGTAAATCAGCAGGCCTGCAGTAATGACAGCGAGAAACTCCAGGAAGTCGGTTAGACTAAGATAGACCTATCACTTACACAGCAGGCAGGCCAAGCAGCTGCGAGTTAAATTATGGCTGTGTATCAATATTCATCATTTATTGTAAGTTATAGTTTTCAGATGATTTTTTTTTTAATATCCACTTTTGTTGTATGAATAAAATACAAAAAAAAAGTCTACTCATTGTGACAATTTCTTTCAAATTGTTCCAGCTTCAATGAAAACTGAACATGGTGAAACCAGCATATGGGAAAAAAATGCAGCCTGCAATCATTACCATTTGTGTATGTTTGTACACGTTTCAATGAAATGTACATGATTTGCAGTTAGTTTGTTATGTGTATCCTATTCTCTAAACAGGCGTTTTGTTTTGTCCTCAGAGTCCTTGCACAAGTTCTCAAACACTCTTCCTTCTGAAATGACTTTGCTCCTCTGTCGTCAGAGTCTCTGCTTCACAGTCAGTTTAGCAAAAGTGCGGCGGTGTCAATAAAAGGTGCCCTGCGGTTGTGTGTCTACAGGGGCCATCCTTATACCAGCCTTTACTTTGCCTTAGCTGCTATGTGGAGTTACCTCTTGGTTGCATCAGCGACACTGAGAATTTCACTCTAGCAGTCACCTGGAAAAGACATCTAGTAGAGTGGCAATAAAAGAAGCTCTGTAGAACGTTTGGTGTATGTTTCAAAGACACAACGCATGGATCTAACATGACTTAAAGGCAATACATAACTCATAATCACCTTCTATTCGCTCATGTCAGCAGGCCACTCTTGCTAACAGAGGACCCAGTTTTAATTAGAAACTCGGGCCAAGCTTCCCTCTCCCAGCTTTATGAAATATTTCCAGTCAGGACCTCTTGACACAAGTAGCCAGCTCTGCAGATGAAGAGTCATTCCACTTGTCTCTTGCTAAGTAGCTAAAGGACACGCGTACTTTTACAAGACGTGGCTCATGGACAGGTACAGTTGGGGCCACGGTGATGATTTGAAAGGTGAAAATAATTAGAGAAACTGCAGCACTTGCCTTTCCGCAGCTGTCAGCACAATAAGCATAGAGGGAAATCACCCACCCACCCGAGCACCCACCCGCAATACTTGTTGTAGCATGAGGCCAGTTAGCTCTGAAAATGACTGTACAGCTGAACTGGGACGAAGAAGCAGACAACACTGCAGCAGGACAAACCAAAGAAAATGACTTGTCGGAACAGTATGTTTACGTGTTAAATTGCTGTTTGGCTCATAAAACTGGACTGAGAATGATAAAAAAGCGCAAGGCAGAGAGAGGAAACAGGCCAAATCTGGAGAGGAAGAAGACTTTTCAACACCTGCAGCAGTGCTTTTGGCACGGTGACGTGCAGATGGAGCCGCTCACTCACTGTTTTAACGCTGTTGTCTTTTACCAGCTCGTCACAGTCGGCAGTGAGGGGGAAAAAGGGGGCAGGTGACAGCACCAGCAGAGACACTTCACTTCCAGCCAGATCGACAGTGTACGTGTGTGTGTGCATGTGTGTGTTGGAGCTCGAACTAGCTGGTGACGAAGGCATGTGAAAGTCAAGGTTGTTTATCATCGAGAGACGATCCTGGATTCAAACAAGTGCTGATGAAATAATGAGTGAACACATTCTCGTCTGTCGTTTTTATCATTTCACTCACGGAAGGTCATCTGAGCTTATTGTTGTCCTTAGGTTTGAAGCATTAGTTGTTCCCCTGCCTAATAGCACCGCGGCAAAAGAACCACAAGCATCTAAATCTGAGCGCTGTGAATGCGATTACTGTTTTCACCAAACCCCAGAACCGCTATCTTGGCCAGAATCAAAATGCTGTTATTTAGCCTGTGATGACCTTGGCAATCCTGAAAACACTGGAGCCTTTCATGCACGCAGTTTGTGGAATGACAGCAAAGGAAAAGGGAAAGAAAAATATTAACATCACAATGCCGTCACAAATGAATCAGCAGTCACACGCATATCTCAGAGACACGTATGGAGGGTCGCACGGGGATAAATATTCCGATTATTCCAGTTGCGATTAATGGTTCACAGAAGCTGGCCCTTTCACAAAGGGGCTATTTGGTATCTTTTAAAGAGCTTCTGATTCATGCTTACCATCGGTGCAGCTGAGGAAAGAGTCATGGCGACATGATTGGACCACTGTGGCCTTTGTCAAAGTGTAATTAAAGATAGCTTCTCATGAGTCATGCTGACAGAAGCAGACACACACGCCACCCACCACCTCAGCAGCCACCATCACAGTCACCATCCTGCTAAAAACAAACACAAGTTGTTGGGTGGGGTTTCCCACAGAGTAATAATACCGTAATGTGAACAAGATCACAGTGATTTCAATGGTTGTTGTTAGAGCATAAGGTTTATTATAACTGGTTTATAGACAACACTGCACCTGAAAAATGCTTTTACCAGTTTGTGCTTGCATGAACTGAGCTTTACACACATAGGCAGTCACATTATAGTCACGCCATCCCATCAAATAGTACAATCAGTGCAGTGCGAAGTCACTCGTTTCCGTGTGCTGATGTACACGCAGCCCCCTGGCCAGCCGTGCTCAGCGTGCGGAAGCTGTTCCGCGATATTGAGGCGGAGATGTTCTTCCTGCCTCCGGCAGAGAGCGAGGACAGAGACAGATGAGCGCTCTGGCACGGGAGGCCACCTGGCTGCATCCATCCGAATGGATCAGAGCTTCACTCTCCTCTTTCTCTGCCCTCTGACCAAGCATTGCCCGTTGAAACATTGAGCTGTGAGGTGAGAGGTCACACTAATAGCCCCACTCCATCTTCTTTCTCCTACACAATTTCCTCCATCTCTGTCCATCACACACTCATACACTTTCCTTTCCTCTCTCTTCTCTCTCTCTCTCTCTCCTTCAGTGGCACTTTGGCCTATTGATCTAGAGGAGAGATCATTAGTTGATCCGCGCTGCCACAGCTATCAGGCCCATACAAGGATTGCAGCTGGTAATCATCCTAAGTACACAGTGGTAAAAACCAAAGACGTGTGTGATGTGTGTATTCATGTTCTCTGGCGTTATGATTGACAAATAGGTAGATACAACACAGGAAAGAGGCTCAGTCGTATTATAGGTGTGTGAATGTGGGATCAGTGGGTCACACATGTTTTGAATGGACTTAATGAAGTGCAAAGTATACAGAGGATATAAACACAACACCGCTTCCTGAGCAGTTCATAGTCAGCCGATGGTTTTAAAAGTGTTTTTTTTTTTTTTTAATCACACTAAATTCTCATATCTACCATCAAAAGCAGTGTGGTTGGTCTGTTTGCTTTCACACCACAAACAGTCCTGACTTTTAAGCATCCTGGTCCGGTTGTTCGGTCTGAAACAGGGCTCGATTGACAGCTTTCACACCAGCCCAAATGAACCGGACTAAATGGGCAAATGCACCAGGGCTCAATTAAACCAAACGGCTCAGGTGTGAAAGCACCCTCGCAGCATTATCCTCTACTCCACGAGGGATTCCCTCATCAGCACAATTGATCAGAACGTTTGGTTGACTGGCTTACTTCCTTGTAGAGGAATGCAACGTCGAGTAGAGTAGAGCAGAGTTAATCAATGATTTACAGGTCCTGGGCTGGGTTGTCGTGGAGACCCCTTTGACCACATCTTGACAAAATGTGACTATCGTTAATGTGTACTTGGAAAACCGATTCGGTTGCAGCTTAATGCTGAAGCATTTCCAAATAACGTATGGGAGTTAAAAGTGCAGCCAAGATGATGTGGCTGCTGACAAAGATGATCTTCCGTACAGCATCAAACTCTGTATGACTCTGTCATACAGGACCATGACGAGATTCAAAGGTTTTTCTATTCCAGAAGTCAACCTTTGAACAGCGTTGAAGGACGAGCCGCCCTCCCATTCAAGTCTGTTATTTAGCTTTTAAATGCCATTTCGGGGAGAATCATCTCCGACCACCTCAACCTTTTCACACAACCACCAGCTACATCAGCTGGAAGCGCAGGAGGAACACGCTATGCATCCACACTAAAGACAAAGATGTACTGTGCACTCGATACCTTTGATTCCTGTGTAACTTGAGGCTAGGAGCAAATATCAAACGAGCCATCCACTAATGAGAAAGCAGAGAAAAGGAAGGGAGAAGAGAAAGAGTAGGAAGATTAATGGTAGAAACCTGCTGTACAATTTACAAACACTTTTGCATATTATCATACAAACTAAAGCTATTGTGCTGTATGTCCCAATACCAGCATGAAGGTGTGGAAAAATGCCTGATGCTTTGTGTGGTAATCAATGTTAACACCAGACAAATCCCACTTCTTTGCTCTATCTGCCATGTGTCTCTTCCAGAAACAAACACAAATTTATCATACCACAATATCACATGACTCTGATTTTAAATGCAGCTTTGCTGACCTGCACACCCACACAGATGTGTTCACTTCCTCTGGTTTGTTTCGACTTCTGCTCAGGTGGAAGCTGTGAGGAGGTACGCTGGAATTACGTGAGGTCGCCAGACTTCACGGACCAATAAGAATGATGAAGGAGAGTTTTATCAACCTGGCGGAGTCGGAGAGATACCAATCAAGCACAGTCTGTGCACGCCCACACAGTCCTTGGAGGAGGTGCAATTAGGCAAGTGGAAACACCTGTGTGGGTGGACCATGAGGCACTGAATAGAAATCATGTTCTTGCATAACTGTACCTACACCTAAAATGCAAGGTGCTGATGAAATGATATGTATACTTTAAGGGTTCTATAATTGGTATCTTTTTATATTTTATTTTCTGTGCCTCTCACTTGGAACAGATGCTGATGGAAAAAAAAGTCTCAGTTCCATAGAGCTGCTTCAGTTTTCGTCATCATTAAGCTCATTTGTAACTGGGACAAAATGTCGATGTGCATGTGCAGTAAAATCAAACCTGAATTATTGCACTTAACTTAGTTATTTTAGATGACAAATGTTTCAGGATATTTTCAAAACGTGTGTGGTAAACACACCTCTTTTTGGCCGGTAAGTACAGTACAGCATGGGAAAGTTCCAGGCTAACGCCATTTATGTCTCTGTCATTTTCTCACTGAGGCATGCTAATAGCACTCTCAAGCAGTCTGAACAGCAAATTAAAGGAGGTCACCCTGCCCCATCTCCTGCACCGATGGCCGAGCATACAGAAAGGATGAGTCTGTGGACTGTTAAATGCTGAATGTGAGGGAACAGTGGGGTCAAGTCCTGGGAAGACGGCCCCACTTAAACACCATTAGGGCGGTATATAGTGTCTGGGAACAGCCAGAGAGTGGTGTGGTCATGTTAGTGTGTGTGAAGCATGTATGTGTTCGTCTTGTACTTTCAACCTTTTAATGAATAAATGTCCTCATTATGATGGAAAACAGTCCCAAGTGACAGAACTTTGCAGTTGTGAACTTCTTTCAGTGACCAATTTTGGATTTGGCTCAATGTGTGTCTGCAGTATTTTGCACCGTCACCTGCACTGCACACATTACATCCTGTAAACACCTACTTTCCTGTGTGACAGCAGCATGAGTCCGCCTGCCTGGTTCCCACCTCAGTCCTCCCACCCACACCCCTCACTCACTCCTGTGCCAGTCCTACGTGTGCATTCTGACTCCACAGAAAGCGTCAGTCTGCGGGCCTCAATTTTCACCCCAGCGTGTGGACCCCGCACCCAGCGGCACTTTTCAATTAGACAGACCGGAAGGTGAAGCCGGGTGTGATCCTAACGACCTTTGCGTCAAACCCCGGCTGTCACTGTCACACTGTGCGCACGTGTGAGATTTCACTCGGTTCCATATTTCCTTCTCTTTATTTCACCTTTTCTTCTTTTGTGTCTTTCTGTTTTTTCCTCCTTTGGGGTGAGAAATCACCGCTGCCGATTCTCGATCCTTTCAACCCCATAGGCAAAAGGAGGGCGGGGATAGAAGGAATGCAGGAGAAGAAACCGAAACAAAAGTGTCAGGGACTCATTTTACTTGAGCAGCGAGTCAAGCAGAACGTGCTGTATGTTCTCCACCTGATAGCTGTGCATTCAGCTCCGCCTCTGGCCACGACGCTCGATGCATGGCGCGTGCATGTGTGAAGCTAAAGCTGACAATATCACAGTATTGCATGGCTTACTGAGGCAAGCAGGGGATGGGATTACCTGAATATTGATTAACTGAATGTGTGCACCCACAAATACATACACACACGAGCACACACAAATGCATACACGCACACAGCAGTGAGTTCTGAATGACAGCCCAAAACACTACAGGGAAGATAAAGGCAAAGTGCCCATACAATCAATATGATGGCACTATACCAGCTTAATAACACCTGTCTCCTGTCATTTCTTGCTCTTCTTTGTTATTGCCATGGTAATTATAATTTATATAATTCAATCAATTGTACCTTTCACCCTAGAGAACCAATACCTATCCTGACTGTTTCAGAAGAAAGGCAGCAAACTACCTGTGACTGCTGGCAGTAGATGAGATGGTCCAGTTTGTGATCAATACCTGGGTGAGGTGAGATAAGGCATCCATAGGACATGGCAGCTATTTGCTGAAAATAGGGAGCGCAGCAATGACAATAATAGGCCGGCAGAAATACGGAGTCTACAATTTCGCTGTATTGACTTGCTGCCATTTGCAATAACTCACAATCAAAGACCGATCTTAATTCTTGAGCAGCAAAACCATCCCATTTCCCTCCGTGTCTTGGTCCACTGATAGCAGCACAGGCAGCGTAATGGAGCAGAGGAGAGGAACTGATTTGGTTAGAGAGTTCCTCCGCTGACTCCTAAGATGTAAAATGCCTCCGAGTTTCGTCAGTAATCACTATTTACTCCGAGGAAAAATGTATGACTCACTCAGGTTGTGCGTGAGCGTGCCACTGTGCACGCACTATACAGCATGTGTACGCAGCGCGCCCTGCCGTATCCCAAACTCCACATGTCTGGCCTTCATGATTCAGTAATTTAGCAGGTCTAGATACACTCCACATCGAGCTGTCAGTCAAGCCCTGGCGGCTGTGAGCTTCCTGACCTTGCCGAGCCGTTCTCAGCATCTGTCCTCTAACCACAACTGTCACATTTCACACAGCAGGCAATATGTCTGAGCCCATCTGAAAAAACATATAGAAGCCGAGTGGAAACAGCTATCATCTGTCTAGCCCGGCGAAATTTACCATCCACAGGGAAAAATACATTTTTTTATAATGTCTTACTAAGTGATGAGACTGTAAGAGACAATTCTGTTAGATTATAGTCTGATCATGTGTCCATATCTGCTTATCTATTGTCTTAATTCAAGCTGAAGTGTGTAAATGTAGTACATTGTCATTTTGGATAAATTTATAGATTGAAAGGAAAAAAAAACAAACCACATTAGATGGACATGAATGAGTAACATGTGTGTGGAATACTGATGCCATTTGCTTTGAAAGTCACATTGTGACATTTGATCAAGGTTAACTCAGCTCTGTGTTGTGAGTGAGACGCAAGGTCAATGTCACTGCCACGGAGGACAGACAGACAGTATGTTCTTCTTCCATTTTTTCTTCAAATATACCTACTGTGCTTAAATGCAGTCCAGGGACGAAACAAAATACATATGCATCAGTAAATTGAAGATTTCAGAGGCGAGAGAAGGGGGATCTGATATGCAGTAATTGTGAAAACAACAAATTTGACCGACCCTTGGAAGCAGACAAATTCCTGCTTCTGCTTCTCAGGTGCTGCATTTTACCTCATGAATATAAACTCGACTCTGACTGCATCAGAAATCTAAATAACAGAACCGTGTCAGTTTAAAAAGATGAAGACCTGTCACAGAATGTAGGCACGGGTTAATGAGGGCACGACTCAGAGACAGCCTCAAGACAGAGAAAAAAAGGAACTGACATTTCCTTGCTGCCAGACAAGCCAAGTCAAAGATCTGAGACTCCGCCGAGCTTCGAATGTGATAACTTACTGCTTTAGCACCCACTCCACCCCCACCCCGAAAACTTTTCCACTTGGCTCATTTGACTCCCACTCCGCAGGATGAGACAAGTGCTGGGCGCCCTTGAAGTTTCAATGGCAAGAAACTTTTCCATCAGTGCGCCCACAGTTGCCGCTTATGATCACAGCGGCATTCTGAAAAGCCTGCATCTGAAAAGCCAGTGGAATAAATAAGCCAGACTGAGAGGAAAACCCAACCAATTTGAGTACATTTGATTTGGGGTGGAGGAGAAAGACACGATGCAAGAGTGAAAATGAGAAAGGGAGAGAGAGACACAGAGGGAGAGAGAGTGTCAGGGGCAAGCCCTATTGATCTGGAGGCTTAATTAACCATCAGATGCCTCTGACACAGCCTCTGATCTTCTGTGATCAGTGGCAGAGTGGCACCGCACTGAGGGAGATGGTGGGGAGGGGATAGGAGAGCAACGGGAGGACGAATGGGAGAAGGGCGGAAAGGGAGAAAGTGCGGATCACTGACAGATTACAAATTCGCTCCATCTGAGCGGAGGAGGGTGGAAGGGTGACAGGGCGGGAGCTGAAAGAGGAGGACGAGTGAGCCACGAGGAGATCATGAGGAGACGGTTCATCAACGGCAGGAAAAAAAGTGTGAAAAGAGAAAGAAAAATTGGCAGAAAATGGGGCAAAGAAGAAGAAAGAGAAATATGAGACATGAGAAAAGAAGGCAGGATGAAGACAAAGCAATGGGAAGGGGATGGGACTGGGTGTGGATACATGCGCGCCCCCCTACGCTGATGCAATCACCTTCAGCTCGTGTCTGTATGCATATGTGAACGGTCCGTCGATGTTGAGATGACAGCAGCGACTGGCAAAGGATTGAATTGCCAATTCTAATACACCTGAAGAGACAAGATCTTAGCCCGCGAATGTCAACCGAGCAGAATGAGAATTGACCCGAGTGAAGCCATTCGGGAGTGGAGTGAAGGCAGGGAGGATTGGGGCTGACGTTAATCCCTGAGAGGTTTGAGTAGTGAAATAGCGCACCTTGGGACGCGTTGCAATAAAGGGCGGGGGGGACTTTGAACATGCTGGTTGAGGGGGGTTGATGTTAAAATTGATCAGGGAATGTCAGTTTATAGATGGCGCCAATTCAAGGGAAAAACATATCCAATGATCATGAGGTGAGCAGGTCAACCACACTTCCTATCAGCGTGAAAGGGGAGTGACCGGCCAAAAAAAATCCAATTTGTGGTGTTTTCTCTCAAAGAAAGAGACATGAAGGTGCTGAGGGGGAGGGTGTGGGGACCTTGCTGATATGTGACTCACCAATACGTCCGATCATATTAGGCAGCGGTGTGGAGCTGTTGTCCAAGCCTTCGATGGTTTCATACAGGGAGTGGGAAATCCGGCGCTCGTGGTTGTCCAGTAGAGAGTTTATGGGACGCTCTAAAGCCGGAGGGCTGCCAGGGGTCTCCTGCAGAGACAAGGAGAGAGATTAATCTATAGGGTGCACAAATAGATACAGTGCCAAATCATTTGTCTACTCAGTCTGATAAACTGTTTGTAAAATGATGTTTTTCTTAAAGGGCCAGTATGAAAAATTTTCACTATAACTATTTGAGGCATTTTCACATTTCCAGCACAACAGTTTGAGACAATATGGCCTCATGTGCTGCAACTACTGTATTGCTTAAACCACTGCTAATGCTGTGCTACAAACATTTATACAGTATTTCATGTAATTTTGTGTATCGAACCCCCTAGAAATTAAATTGAGCCTCCAGTCAAGTCTTGATCCACCCATTTGTTTGCAGTGGAAACATTTATTGTGCCTTCCCACGTGAGAGTGTGTTGACAGCGGTCAAAAACAGATAAGGCTTTAAAAAACGGAATAAAGAGCCTTGTCCACCTGGATATTTCACAGTCGTTTATGGATTATTGTTTCGTGGAAATGTGTCATATAAATTGGAAGCTACACACACACACACACACACACAAGCAAATTCATCCACAAAAGAAGAAATGGGTCTGCATAATAAGGCTGCTAATGTGATGCCATCAATACTCCAGAAACATGGAACGGGGCTTTCAGTGTCCATCTCGGCTTACATCAGTATTTTCTGGCTCAGCAGTGTGAAACGGCTCCGTAGTGGTCCGAGCTGGATAAAGCTCCATGGATTTCCCATAGGCCGACAGACAGCTGTCTCTAACAATAAGCCCCAGTAAATGGACCAGTGACATTTGCCATGTGGTCGATAGGCCGCACTGCTGCTTATTGAGCTCACTGTACACCCGATGCATGCGCCTTGACACGGGGACACAGTTAGCGGTTTGTCTTTGGGTCTGGGACCACTGGGCCCAGATGCTGTGTCGAGTCTTCAACAGCCAATAGTCTGTCAAATGTGGCATTTTTAGAGACAATGGAGCTACCGCAGCCAGACTCAGGAAGTAGAGAGAAGAAAAATCTCACATCCACGTGCAGAGAGTTAGAGAATAAAGCTTAGGCCTCGGCCTTATTTCCCACAATGCTTCATAGCAGCCTGTGGGCAGCCGCGGGAATGCACTCAACTCCCTGTACAGGACCTATTACAGATAGCTCCCTCACAGCTAGATAGTCTCGCGCAGTTCAACTCTGTACCTCAAGCATGCTTTAAACCAGGAGGCCCTGGCTAATATTGATGTCTCACAACACTCTGCTGGCTCCCGGCCAAGAGAAAGGGGAGTAAAAGATCACACAACAACCTCAGCAGGAAGACAGGGGAGCAGGAGGAAGAGGAGGAGGGAAGAAGAAGGAGAGTAGGTGGTGGAGTTTTTGGTAAACAAATTGAAGGAATAACAGGAAAAAAAAAAAAAAAGAGTCTTGCGGGGGTGTGGGAAGTGAGGCCCCAGCAGAGTGTGGGTGCTGCCAAGTCGCCATCTCCTGGGAGTAGCATGCCCTGGGAGACACATACCAGGGCAGAGGGACTTATCGGCTGTTTAATATAAATGAAAGGTTTAATGAGGTTGAGAGCGCAGGACTTTATCCGAACAGCGTGCTGATAAGAGCTGGTTGCGAGGAGGGAAAGAGGCAGCGTGTGTGTGTGTGTGTGTGTGTGTGTGTGTGTGTGTGTGTGTGTGTGTGTGAGAAATGGGGGGCTGGGTCAACGCAATTACAATCAGAGCCATGGCCACTGCCAGCCTTCTAATAAAAAGCATATCCCTGGATGATTCAGACTCGGCAAGGTTCAAATTGTTGAAATGAAGATTTATTTTACTCGCTTCCCTCTCTTTAACTCAACCCCTCTCGGCACTTTTTAATCTGTTTCAGATCTGGGGACTTGTCATTTGTCACGAGCTGAAAAGAAGTAAGATGGAGGGTTTTAGGTAAGCGGTAGAAAAATGTGTGGACAGAGTGGAACAGAGAGCAAGCAGCTGAGAACCAAGTGATATGAAATCTATGCATAGAATGTGTCAAGAGGAATAGATCTCAGAAAGACAACTATGTCACCGTCTATCTATCTCTGAGAGCTGAACAGGCTTATTCTAAAAAGTATTCATTGGCTTCTACGGCAAATAGACTTTGGAATCAACCTAACACGGACACAAAATGGCAGCAATTTAATCTTTGTGTATTCAGAATTAATTAAGCCTGCTTCTGTGCATGCTAATGCTTTGGCACTCTACTGCATGTTTACTGACTTGTGAAGGTTTACTGACTAATGCATGACAAGCTGTGGCATTTTCATGTTAAATGTGGACTCTCTGCTGTCACCTGACATTTAGTGTAGCAGTGGTGATTCAACATTTAGGTCTTTTCCTCAGAAATATCTTCTGACACCCAGGAACAGAGGCACTTTGCAGAGGCAGCGCGTTAATAAAGTAAGGAAATTGGATAGTTAGCGTGAGCATCAAGCACACATTCGCCTCAAAAGACAAAAAGGACAGAGCGGACCACAGGGAAAAAAAAAAAATCCAAGCAAAAAGAAAAAGCTTTGTGATATTACAGTGCCCAAACAAGAACAGCAAGTTGATCAAGGAGCTCATTTCTCCAAAAGCGGATGTGTTCCTTTATGTTTTTCAGCGTCTTTGGAGAGATTTTAGTGCTTTCTTACCACCGCTTCTCATGGCCTCATCGTGTGTTTAATCTGTCTTAATCTAGTCATTTCCAGAGTGGATTATCCTGTTGACTGAGAGAGAGGGCAGAGCACTGTGACTTACACTGAGCCCAGTCAAGATCATCTGCTGCTCAGCTCCCTCTGGACTCGCTGCCCATGTGCTTGTGTGTTCAAGGTGATGCTGTTGTTTGTCTCTCCGTCCCTGTACTCAGGTGCACGTGTGTTTGTGTTTATATGCGTTTGTGCTTAATGCACACACATGTTTCTGCATGCGCATCAGCATCTGCCTGACCTTGAGCATGGAGGGCAGTGAGGGAGAGGAAGCAGCGTGTTGACAGGGCTGGACTTAAGCTGTCAACTGAGGCTAATAATGTGTAGTCCATGGCCATTTCCTGGCCCTCTATCCTGGTCTCAGCCTGTTGCCGTGGCCCTAATCCAGTCAACCTCCACCATAATGCCATAATTACAGTCCTTAAGCTGCTGCATCCTGCCCAGGGCACAACTCACCTCCCTGCTGGCGAGATACCCAACTTTCATTAGCTTCTCACATCCACCTAGAGCCTCATCTAATGTCAGTGCTTCCCAGTTTGGTTGCCCAGGACTTTTAGGAGTTCTTAGTAAAACTTCACCAAAACATCACTCAGATGGGAAATGAGCACAACAGCAGGTTATGTGAGAATATCTCCTGGTCAGGTGCAACTGCTGCACCACTGCTGTTTCTCCAGCTAAAGACACAATCTGTCCTGTCTCGGTGCCTCTGAAATTACATGTGATGAGGATCTAGGCCGACACTGGACACTACCACAGGGGAACCATCAACTTCATCTACAGCACAACAAGCCGTGTGCAAACACTACTTGCGATCACGAATTTGGACTCAAAAGCTGGGACAGTGACAGGCTGCTGTTCTTTGTGAATGGGAGATGGTTCCCAAATAGTTAATCATCTAATCTTGTAGAGATAAGTGAAAAGTGCAGTCGTAGGTACTGCAGAAAAGTTTGACCAACTGGTGGAGCAAGAGGAAAAGTCAGCAGACTCACTTTCGTGGCAATCCATCCAATCACAGTCTGGACAAGGTGGTGGACTGCAACATTTACCAACATGTCATGCTGCTAATGTGGCTAATTTAAATTCAAAGCATTTAAATTCTTACCCAATAGCTAACTGATACCATAATGCTAAAAGATTATTGGATGGATGGATGGATGGATGGATTATGTTTTTAATGATTCTGTTTCATATGAGCTTCCTTTAATACATTTTCACTCAACAAGGTTTTTAAATCATCAGTTTTACTCAAACTTCAAAGATTTCCAGAATACATTGGGGGCCTCTGACACTTTTGCCAACTCTACTTTTCTCTCACAGTCACTGTCAACCAAATTCTCTTTCATCTTCTTTTCCTCTCTTTGGTTGGGATCTGTATTTCTGGTTGTAATCTGTCTGGAGCTGACAGTCCTCTGCTCATGTTAGCCAAACTCAACCACAGTGCAATAGTATCACATACATCTAACAAGCGAAGACCACATGTATAATGCTGCTAAGTGAAAGGAATGTGTGTGTATACGTATCCACACACACGAGTGTATGTTGCTTAACAACACTTGGGTTTCCAGACACTAAAGCACACACTTCACCTCTGCAGTCCTCCGCCGTGCCCAAGCAGCCCACTCAACCACCAGATTCAATATATTATTTTCTCAATTGGTCCTATTGAGTTTCCCCTGCTGCTCCTAAATGAGTTAGTCCTCGGAGAGCCGGCTGGGAATGAGGGCCCAGCAGCAGCGGAATTGCATTTCTGCTGCCCTGCGATCTGCTTTCCTCAATTTAGTCACTGCATCACCGCAAACTGCATTTCCCAGAGTGCACCGCTCTGCGCCCTCGCTCTATCCACTTTCCATGAATCACTGCTATTTGCTATGACAACAGGGGAGCAATAGTCCCAACATGTCATGATCTAACTAGAGTTCAATCACTCCATATTAAGTTGGGGGGATGGGGTCGAAGCAGCCTCCACTCCCTTTCTCTGGCTTCTGATGTGGGCCGGCATCTCAATGTTTTAAGGTCTCTCCCAGCAGTGGTCAGCTCAATACTAATAAAACCATAATTTACTAGGCCGGGGTCCTGATTGATAGCTCTCTCAAGACTCTATCGATCAGCTCTCTCTCATCCAAGTGAGCATCTTTTGTTAGGGCCAGCCACTTCCTTCCCTCTTGTCTCTTTGCATAAACGTTCTCTTAGTGACAGCAATGCTTTTGGAATGGATAACAAACAGGGCCATCGGCATGCTGAGGAGACTGCTCTGGCGCTCTTTTATATACAGACTAAGCTGTTACATCTATTCTGCTCACAGGGTTAACTAAGCTACCATATCTGCAAGCTCCTGTGATGGAACAACGCTAGTTGTGAACGCAGGGAACAAAGTCTCCGCTGCTTTGATCTTTCTCCTGTACCCCCTGCTGCTTCTCATCAATAATAAAACAGTGTTTCAGCTTGCCCATTACCTGACCATGTTTCCTAATGGTTAGTTCCAAAACAGATGAGTAAGGTAAAATATAATCCAAAGTTGCTCATCATTACAAAGCAAATGTCCACAGATAGAGCAACGACCTATAAATCATTTTGATTCCACCTACTGTTGCATGTAATATGAAGTTTTAGTCATTCTGTCAGCTTGTAAATGTGGGTTCACCCCCCTCACCCCACTCGTCATGTTGCCCAGTCATCATGCTGTTACAGGCCTGTCACATTCCTTCAATTTAAGGCATTGACTTTAATTAGCTGTCATGTTTATCAAAACCTCAGCAGTGTAGCAAATGTCGACATCACTAGTGGTTCATTAGTTGAGGAACAACAGACACGGCTGGACATTTCTGTAAATGTGGTACTATTTCAGGGGCTGAAGGAGATGAGAAAACAGTTTCTCAGGTGACTAAATGCACTGGGCCACTTTGTGGTGGTTTCTTGGACCACATGGTATTTACATAATTGTGGTTGTTGGACTGGAAAGTTTTTCAAGTGGTTAAAAGAGGGAGACTGCTTTATATAAAAGCTTTACATTTATGTCTTGAGGCTAGTCTTGATAGAAAGCTCTGCTGAGACAAGCACAAAAAGAAAGTGAAAGTTAGAAATATCTGAAGTGAAGAACCGAATTGAAAGCACTGCCATCCTTGGGCAGAAGCTCCGTCTTATGAGTTATCACGAGAGCTCCATGGCGGAGCACGACAACGTAAAAATAGTTCACTGTGAAATTCTGCTCAATCTGTAGATGTGTGGAACGAGCGAAGTATCTCCGTGGCAAACACAGACAGGGAAGATGAGAGAGATTTTGTGGCGAGGCTTCGAGGCGGAGGTATGTTTTTGTAACTGTTTTTGTAATTAATGTGGTGCTTCATTGGAAAGTTGCAGTAGTGAGGAAGGACAACAACAACAACAAGACGGCCCGTATGTCAAAAATAGTCAATGTCTGCAGGAGATCTCCATCATAAATAACATCAGAAACGCGCAGAGAGGCGTGTGCGTACATCGTGTGATGAATTTCAAATCAGAGAAATGAAACCCAGCCACAAGCATGCTTATCATCAGCCTGTCTGCTTTTAGATGCTGGTGTGATAAATATCTCGGTAATGTCATGAACTGCCGTGGCTGGTGCGGCAGACAGAAACAAACATCCACCACTGAGTGAAAGTTCATAAGCAGGACGAGGGGGCTTTAAGCTCAGACATGAAATCCATCTTATGTTAGTGACATGAGATAACGATAAATCTCCACACATTTGCTGTCTTCCTACCTTAGTTTTCTCATAACGATGTCTCATGACAAGCAGACTTCATTGTTCTGCCCATATAATGGTCAGATTCTCGGTTTAAGCCACAGCAGAGATGAGGACAGCAGATCAGCTAAGATCACATTCAATTAAACTGCTAATTAATTAGGCTCTATTTCACTGCCAGAAAAAGTCCCCTTTTGTTCTGCCACCTCTCACCTCAGCACATTACAATTTTTTACATTTGTGCTACACTTTGCTCAGTGTTCCCCATTGCCAAGGAAATTACTTTCAAGCCAGTGGAAAACTGCTACTGTTGCAGGCTCCTCCATCTTTGCAACAATACTGTATCATTAAGAAACGGCTACGCCTCCAGAAATATACGCAAGATTACATCTTCAAATTCTCACATAGAAGTGGTGATAAACATGGGCGGTACAGAAGCACTGACATATCAGAGTCAATGCTGGAATTATTGAATAAATGCATACGCATTTTTAAGAAACTACTAATAATTGAGGGCAGAAAGTTGAAAACAGATTTAACAGTGACTTTTGATGACCAAACTCCTGTAAGAGATCTGCATTTGATTCAGCCACAGGACTTTATGACTGGAGGATCAGTCTCTGCAGAAGATGGGGAACATTCAGGAAGTGTGGCCAAAAAAAAAGGATGGAAATGACTTTTCATAAATTTAATTACTTAAACACATGTGGCGCTTTATTAATAGAACTCAGATATAGAAAGAGGAATTATACAGTCTCTGAAGCAGCAACGCAATTACAATGCTTCAAACAAATTGGCAGTGACCAATCATATCGCTTGACTATCTGGGGCAGAATGGTAGTTTTTCAAACAAGGGCTATCTGTGGAACCAGAACAGAGGAAAAATTAATTATTCTGCAGTGTGTGGATAAAGTGTGTAATTGGGTTTCTGTGTTTGTGTGTGTACTAAGCACATTCAAAACCTTATTAAGTACACCTTTTTCTGCGTATTGTCTTCTGTCTGATTGCACATCAAATGCATCATAAGGTATTTACATAAGGAATAGTTTCCAAAAGCAGTCATAACTTCCTAATTTAGGAGGCTTCATCAGCTCTTCTGAATTAGATTTTATTGATTTTGTCCGAAAGCATCTTTGACTCACTCAATGGGATTCCAGCTGCCTGCTCTTATTTCACACCTTTCTGCACAGAGTGGAAATGCAGAACATTAAAAAAAAATATATAAAAAAAATCTCATAAATGTTTTTACACTTGGAAGAGGTGGAAAAGTTGGTGTAGTCTTCCTCCACAAATTTCGACTTGTATTTGCAAGCTTAGAGAGCAAAAGGTCCACACTCATCAGGTTTTGAATGAGGTTGTTTGTGCTTGTGCTACATTAAAAATAGCTTCCAAAGTGCATACTGCTGCTTACGTGAGTACATCCTTAATCGTGCTCAAGTGTTTTCTTCCTTTATCTCGAGGTCAGGAAAAACTCTCATTTTAACCAAAGGCAAAAGCCACTCATCACCACTCCTTTAATGGCAGCATAAAAAGACCAGGTACTCCACCTCAGACATGGGCTTAATCATGGGCCATCAGCAGCATAAGTTAGCCTATTAAAACTCTTGTCTTTGCCACAGAGCAGATATGTCCTGCTGAAAGCAAATGGGCTTCTGGGAGACCTTGGGCAACATGTGGAAGTGCATGTGTCTGTAGGGTTGTATATTTGTGTGTGCATGCCTGTGAAGAGGCTACTGTGAGTGGTCACACAATGAGTGTCACGTAGTACATTTCACATTTCCATTAAGATTTTTCATCCATGTGTTACAGGGCTCAGGGGTTGGTGTGGTTTTGGTTTTGCAAACACCAAGGCAGCTTAAACCACCAAGAAACATTACGCTGCTCTCTTTTAACAAATTCGATCGTGCTTTAGCCCACAGGACCAAGCAATGATGAAATCAATGTAATTTTCATGGAGCGGGGTGGCCTGGATACGCTGTACCCATCGAAGTCCCCCCCTCTGATCCATGAGGCCGGGCTGCTTGGCTCCTCTCCCCTGCAGACAGTGATGGATCTGATTCATTTCAATGGTGGCCTCCAGTGCTCACTCCCATTCGGCTGGGTGACAGTGGCAAACTGGCGCTGGCTCCCCACATATCTGCCTGCCCAACACAGCAGAGCCGGGAAGAAAGGGGAGGCGGCTGCCGGGGGCCTGTGTCGACATTTAACGTCTGCTTTTCTTATTTTTGCGACTGACCTTAAATTCTTCATTTACAATCTTATCTTTTCTCTACTCTGAGTATATTAAAATTCCCTCTGGTGATTTCATGGCACCTTCTCAAACCGCTAAGCTTCTGGAAAACACTGGATCTTCAGCAGTGCATGATTGCCTGTAATGGCAGTTTAATGGATGGAATCTGAAGTGCAGTGCTACATCTCCTTTTGTGTCACACTTGCTTTACATATCAATACAGTGTCTCTCAGCAACTGATGTTGAAATCAAATTATATGCAACCTTGTCAAAATATATCGCTAAATTGTGATCTAAATGGATCAAAAATGCAATAGAGTTCATCAAACGTCATCTTTCCACCGACAGAGTGATAGTTTAATATTAAAAAGAAGCATTTTTGCTGTGTCTGACTGTTTGTCTGTGACCTTAACTGTCTGCTCAGTGTCAGTCTGTCTACCTGTCTGCCTGCTGGTGAGGGATTAAAGAGGACAGGAGAGTGACTGGACCGAAGTGATGGAACTCACTGAACCTTGGGGTTGGGCTTTCCCTGGAGGGACAAGTGTCCTCTCCCCTATTTTGGGTGGATGGGGTGGGGTGGAGGGGGGGAGTGAAGGCTGAAGGAAAAGAGAAAGGGGTGTGGACTGAAAACAGCCTTGCATTTTGCTTTTAAAAAATGCATGGTGCAGCAAATGCAATCCAGGGAGCCCAGTTGGAGTAATAGATCCATTCATTTCAAGGGTTGCAAGATGCAAAATTGTTGCACAGTGGTTTATATTATTATAAGGGAAGGATTTCATTACACTGAAACTTTACCATGACAGCAATCATTTCATCTTTCACTACAGCGATTTTGAGGTAAACAGTGGAAATATGGCTGTATAAGAAGGTAATCTAATGCTGAGGGTTGCCCTTGCATTGCATTGCACCAACAGTTGAGAAACCTTCAACTATTTTGTCGGACCACCCTGGCCCCTCTGTGTTGGCACCATTGTTGGGCTCCTTCAGATGAATGACAAGGCTGCATGTTCTGCATGCGGTGCTGTTGGTCAGCGACAGCAGAAAGGCGGGTTCGTAGCCTGAGAGGGTTTAACTGAATGATGATGGAAGTTCAAGTAAATCATCGCATGGTGAACAACTCATACGTTATTGCATTTTAAAGTTGTTACGAGGAACATTTTGTGTTTCAGAACCACATTTCACATTAAGACTGTTACTTCCTGTTTTAGATAAGTCATTTTTGCCCACTGGTGCTGTACTGTATGTACTCTGTTCTGACAAACAAGAAAACAAATAAGATTAGAGCATAGGATTAGAACAGCTAATATACAAATGGTACTTATTGAGTTTTATAGGTTGAGGTTTAAGTTGCATTTTGCATTATTTGCTTAACAAAATGAGTTGAGTTGAGAGGCTTCAAGTCCTTAATTCTTATAGTGAACAGTAATGTATGGTTATAAAAGAGTGATACCTGTGAGAATTCAACTCCAGTCCCCTGGCTGTACTTATCAGATGTCTACCTGTTAAACTATGGAGTACCTTAAATTGGGGGGCAGGAGGTGAAAATTGCCATTAAAACAAGAAGAAACATGGTGTTATGGTGATAATGTGCGGTGAAAAGAGAAAGAGAGAGTGAGTGCTCCGGGGATGAGGGCCAGCAGGGAGGGTGAAGGGCGGAGAGGGGGACTGGGGCTCAGCGTGATACTCCAAACTGACACACAGCCACGGGACACAGGCTCCAATTAGAGTCAGAGCAACACTAATCAAACCTGATCTACAACCTCTGGCTGCAGGGTGAGTGAACGTATGTGAGTGTGTTGTAGTATTCACACATAAATCCACAGTCCTGAAATACAGCCACACTGTGCTTCGCATTTCACATGCACCTAAATCATGTTTGCATTCATCTTGGTTTGTACTTCAGAATGTGAAAGAACACAGTTTGTCTTAAAGAAAGGAAGGCTGGGATTATTTCACTGCCACAAAGGGGATTTCATGAGGTTGAAATCCCCTCTCTTTCAATATTCTTGACTCTTGCTATATGACAAATATCCACCTAGCCGCAATACATATTCCTTTATCTGCCTATCCTACAGCGTTATTCCGCAGGCCTGTCAATCATAAGTCAGTGAAGTGCTTCTTAGATATCATATCAAGGCCCACCGTCGGCAAAGAAAATCACACAGAGAATGGGGAGGGAGGAAGGGTGAGACAGTATCACCTATCTCACACAGGAAATGGGACTGTTTGAAGATCTGCATGGTGGTGTGGTTGCTTCATAAATGTCCTCCTTTAGTTATCTCAGAGCAACAAAAACCTTTGGGGGACAGATTAGGGCCAGTGGCAAGGTAGAGCAAAGCCACTTATATAGTGCAGTGCAAATGTAGCTTCTTCATATTTCTTCCACTTGGCCACAGAAAACCATGCATGTGTGTTTCTTGAGTTTGTGTCTACATTTGGTGTCTTATACTCCATGTGTGGACACATGGGGGAAGTGAATGCACAGTCCATCTTGGCGCGATGGTAGCTCATGATTAGAATACTAATAATAATATCTGATTAATGAAGTGAACAGAGGCAGACCAATTAAATCGGACTTCTTGTGATGCCAATTAGTCCCTAGCACGTCAGTGTGACTCCTCTCTGACAGTTAGTCTACCTCGTTGCTTTTGGACACCAGCCGGGCCACAATGAGCTGGATCATCCCTCGCTTGTTGCCCTCTACAGACATGGATTTGCGCAGGGTCTCCATGGCTTCCTGGTTGGTCATCCCATGCAACGACTCCCCGTTGACTGCAATGAGTTGGTCATTGACACGCAGACGCCCATCCTGCAGATAAATACCATCAGGGGAAATAAGATAAGACATCAAATACTTGCATCACGTTCATCAAATACTCATCTTCATCAACTTTAGGTTTGAACAAGAACACATGTTCAGTCTGTAGCTGCTCCTGAGGTGGGATTTCAGGGATCCCATGTACCCTTTCTCCCAGAAAATTTAAATAAATACCACGATCACAATCCTGTATCCCTGATCGCTTTCTCTGGAACAAATTCTAATGATGTTATAAGTCTCTGGTTTCAAACTCAGGAACAAAAACTTTCCCAAATCACTGGTGGTGAGAGCGTAAGTGGGTGGGTAGGTTTAGTTACTTGCCTTGCTAGCAGCACCTCCATGGATAATGGATTTCACAAAGATGCCCAGGTCGGTGTGGTTCTCCTTGGACCGGTTACCCTTGACGCTGACCCCAAGGCCTGCTGAGCCTGAGTCATTCAGAGGGATCTCAAAGGTCATGAACTCTCGTGTGCCATCAGGGGTTAATACCATGTCATCTTCCTCTGGCTGCTGTGGGTGTTAAAGAAAGAGAGAGTTTTCGCTTTAATTTTCTCTTCTATGAGTTGGCTTTCACAAAGACAAACAAAGTGAATTTGTGTAACTCCTCTGGCACTGCTCCTGTACTAATAACCTTAAGATACAAAGACAAAGCACAAAAATCTGCACAGAGCTCTGAGCATTTTGGGCTGATGACTCAACTTGGCAAACTGTTATTGAGCCTAACTACAATGACACTGTGGCTGCGTGAAGCATCTAACTTTAACTTTTGTGAAAAGACAGAAAAACAAAGGGAACCAAAAAAAAAAAAAAAAGATAACCGAGACTAGCGGAACGAAAATTGAAAGAACGGGGACGGTGAATGACAAGAAAATGGAGAGCAGGCGGGAGACAAGATAAAGAGGAGAAAGATGAGCCGGAGAAGAAAGCGAATGGATGGAAAGCATGTCACATAGCTCAGGGCTGTCATCGTCAATTGGCCGTACTGTCTAGCCGAGCGCTGCTAATTCGCTTCCACCGTCATGAGCTTGGTGTAGGAACAGTGGGGACAGCCGGGAACTTTGAAAACGCCAGGTAGCAATTTGGTGCTCAAACAACAGTGGCTTCCTTTGAACAACACCCCTTTGAAGGATAATTGTGACATGTTAAGAACCCGACCCCCCTTCCCCTCGCGATCCATGGGCCTTTTGTTGGAAATTACCATAGTGGCATTTTGTAGCAGGGCTGTTACTGCAGATTCTCATGTGTGGTACACAAAAAATGGTTCATTTCAACTGCCAGAAAGGTGTGAGAGAGTTACTGTTGAGTGTCCAACACCCAGCGCGATCAATTCAGACGGAAAATAGTCCATCAAACAACCACTCCAGTCTTTTCTGACAATTTCCACTGGCGTCTAACAAAGACCATCTGTAAAAAATAACCAGAGGAACAGCATTTGTGTATTTTACCCCTCACTTGCAGCCAAACAGAAGAGGAAAAGAGGTGTGAGAGAAAGCTGATGGTGTAGAGAAAACACCAGAGGCATCAAAGAGCTGGCAGTTTCTTTCTGACTGCGTGTTGACAATGGGAAAACCTGGTAAAGATTCAAGAATGTTTAAAAATAATTTCTATTCAGTGGTTCAGTGCCCACCTGAGCTATAGCCAATTTGAAGTAAGTGGGAAAGCTGAGTAAATGTGCTGAGACAAAAAGCTTTGATCTTAGTCTGCAGTTGTTCTACCATAACAGTTTCAGAATGAGACCCTGCTTCTGTCTCTATGTATCTCAGAGAGGACGTAACAAGTCTTCCATACATGAAGGTTATTGGCCATTGAGCTGCTCCGTTTCAGTTCTTGGGAGAGATACCTTGCTCAAAAGCACCTTAGCAGCAGTTGTTGAGGAAATGAGAGTGTTTCTCATTCACTGCCCCACAGGAAGCTTGAGAGCAGCGCTGTAATACTGTGATTGGCCAGATTGTACTGTATGTGCATAGTGGAGGCAGATCTACATGAACAATACTGGCGGTTAGAGCAATCAACCCTAGAAACCCACCCTGAAACCTCTTTAAATAGATGCACATCAATACACATACACGCACACACACACACACACACACACACACACACACACACACACACACACACAGCCGGATGGATGGCAGCCAGGTGTGTGCCCTTCACAGCTGCTTGGATAAAGGGTGAAGCAGAGGAAAGAAGGGGAAGATAGAGCATAAGGTGTTTTTTTTCCCCTTTTTCAGAGGCTGAGGAGTTATTAGGATGCAGCGGTGCGTTCAGGTGGAGGCTCTTTTCAACACCCTCTGACTGAGCCCCTATTCTCCAGACGGCCATCCTATCTGCCCCCTTTTCTTTCTCTCTGCTTTTCTTTTTCTGCTTTCAGAATGGCAGTACACCTGTCTGTACAACTTGCCAGCAGGGCTTTGTCAGCGACTGGACCCTTAGTAAATTCAGACCGCTGGAATCCATGCAATCGCACCGCATTTCAACGCCTCCGGTTCCATTACAGAAATCACCGACACTTGTCAGGAGCTGACCCTTTGCTTTTCTCAGACAGCCGAGTGGAGCGGATAGAGAACAGGAAACTGAACAACTGAAAAACAATTTGTTATCCAATGCAGGGGTAGATCTAATGCATCAGAAATGCTTGGCTTGCTGTTCTTGTTTAGTGCTTGTAAAGATAATAATGTCAAAATTTCTGTTATAGCTGCTACATTGCACCTTAACTCAAGTCTCAGGTTGCAATCAGTTGGGTTAGGGTTAGTTTCCAATGCACGCCCATAGCAACGCAACACAAGAATACAATTTCCACTCTTTAAAAATACACTCGTATATGATTGGCCTTGTGTGTCATTGTCAGGGTCAGTCTTTATCTTTAACAAAGACTTTTTATCAAAATAAAATAAATAGTGGATGGGCATTATGTCCCTGGAGAGGCTTTTAGCCCAGCAGTTGAAGATAGTAATATACTGGATGAAAAAATTACTTTGGACGGACCCAGTCTGAGCATGTGTGTGTGTGTGTGTGTTTGTGTGTGTGCGTGCATGCTCTCTTCCAAAATGATGATGACAGAATAACCACCCACTCAGAGCTGTGTTCTGGGAATAGTGGGACAAGGCAGAGAATGAGAGAGCAGTGTAACATTTTCATCAGACAGGAACAAGCGCCGCTAGCCAAGAATGAGTTTGTCAGGCTGCTTGACAGACCTCGTTGCACCGATTCAGCTCAGGCAGAGCTGGATTGAACTATCTCTGAACAGGAGAAGAAAGAAAGCCAGCTCATTGTTTCAAGCTTTGCCCTGTATATGCACCTGGGACAGACGGTGCAAACGAACTGACAACAGATGAACGAGAAGGTCTCATGCTTTAATCGACTTCAAAGTTTAGCCGTTTCATGCAAAATATGTCTGTGTTATCAGCCAAAACCCCAAATCGCTCAATGCAACATCTTGAGTTCAACATGTTTTCAAATTCTTTTCTGTTTTCTGGCAGGATATCCTCTGCTGACATGGAGTGACAAATCCAGAGATGCACTCACAGATGATGGCTGAATGTCTCCACCACCTCCATCCCTACTGGCTGCTGAAGCCAGGAGCAAAGTCTACCTCGATGTGGAGACCTTTGGCCTTGTACATTTCACCACAAACTTTATTTTTAGATTACATTACAGAAGTTGAGTGGCATAACTGGACATGACGGCTACCCCACTTGTCCTGCATTCCTCAGCTGGACTGCTACCAGCATTTTCATAGAGTGTCCCCACTGTTCAATAGTGACATGTTTATATCTGTAAAATAGTTCTCAAGAAGGTATTTTGGCTTGGTGATTTGGCCCCTTTGATTTTTTCCTCGACACATGTCTACATGTACGCACTGTTAAAACTGGGTTCCTTAGTGCTCTTAAACTGCAACAAAGCAGCCAATTGCCCATGAACCATCCTGTTTTTCACAAATATTTGTAGACTCTCCGGTCTTAAAAGTGTTGTCAAGGTCAAAGTTACTGTACGTTGGAATAGAATAGTGTTTGCATGTTGCATCACATGTTTAAAGTCACAACAAAATCCAAATAATACCACAGCTGGCTGCAAATAAGCTTATGCATGCATACCTCGCAGTGCTCAAAACTTAATACTGAACCAGTTTTACGTGGAGTGGCTGTAATATTATTATCATTATCCCAATAGCTCAAGTGACTAGCCACTTGGCCAGCTCATCACAAAAGCCCAAGTTGCTTTCTTTTTGCTCCCTGACACAGCCGTGCAGTCACAGTCCATTATACGATTAAGTCCTTTATTAATTAACACTGTGATGGGGTAGAACCCATTCATTACAGTCTATTGTCCTGGCAGGGGAGGGTGATAGAGGCAGCATTTGAGCACAGACACAAGCAGGTGAACAGGAGGGCAGAGAGAGGGAAGCGGTGCTCATCAGTCCAGCAACAGAGCTCCGCCTGCTTAATATGCCTTTTTGTTTTGTTTCTACCTCACTTAACCCGCCACATGCTAATAAGAAAGGTGTGCTGGATGTGTGCAAGCGTCTGCCAGAGAAACAGGGCAACAGAAAAAGCAAGAGTGAGATGCAAGAGAGAAATGAGAGAGAGAAATAGAGAGTGCAAATGAATCACAATTACTTCTATTCACACATAACTCTGAGTTCTCCGCACATCACTGCCTAAAACAATTAACACTGCTGGAAACTTCTTTCCACACTTGGCCCAATTTGGCGACATAAAGGTCATTGGAAATGAATTTAAAAGGGCTAAAAGAAATCAGCCATGGGTGTAATTGCAAAAGTGGTGCACGCGTGATAAGTATTGTAACACAAATTTCTTTTGGCGGTGTTTCTGCTCGCAACATTTTCTGACAAAAGGGGCCGAATATTTAATACCTCTAAGCCTCTAAACAAATCCAGCCTTTCCCAGGTACAATGAGGGCTTGAGAGCTGTTACGCAGCAGATTTGAAGTGTTTGTGCACTAACATTACATGTCCTTCACTGGCCAATCCAGCAGATTTTGACTCAGCACTGACAAACTGGGACTGTTTGCCTTTGGGGGTTTTCTACATGAGAAAGCTCATTTGACTCATTAGCAGAGCAAAGTCTGTTTCTGTGGGGGCATCTGAGGCCAGATCTGTCTACATCACTGCACTGTGGAGGGTACAGAGTGGATCTCACTGTGAGCAACCAAAAACAGACCCATATACAGGGTTGGCTTGACACTGTGGGCGATTTAGGAAGCGATTACAGCTAATCAAAGAGAACATAAAAAAAAAGTAAAAGGTGACTTTCTAAGTGTACTTGGCAAGTGGGAATGTTTGCAAAGGCGTTTCAGTGGAACCAAAGTACAGACGCACATCATGAAGCAGATGCCTCTCATTTCAGGCTTTGCTTATGTCCGACTGCACATACACACTTCAACTCTTTATGTGCTCTGGAAACAGACGCCGAATCCCCTTCGGGAGAGTGACTGTGTCGCCATAAGTGGCCTTTAACTACCTTGTTTATCGGCATAGCACAATGCTGCGGCGCACCCTCCCGGTCCCTGCACTGACAGCAAGCATAATTATGCGAACAGCTGCTGAAAAGTGCTAAACGAAAACAGGTGGCGTGGACGAGACACGCTCGGAAATCGTTAACCAGGCTGGCATTGTCTTCAACCACGCTTGGCAGCATTAGCTTTAATTACGACAGAGCATGTTTCTGAACTCTGCACTTTTATCAGGGAACCTTTCTATAGGAGCCAAATTAATAATGTCGGGAAGACTCATCAGCATTCTTGAAATAGAAGGTGTCGGTGCTAAACAACGACGAGCAAGGGGAGAAAAGGGAGAGGCAAAAAAGTGCAATATGAGTGTCTTTCTGCTAAACTTCAGGGAGTAAAAGCAAAGTATGAATTTTATGAAGCTTTCAGCAGACAATTTGGATAAAGTGTCCCCACAAGAGGATGCTTTTTGGAGATGGGGAAGAGATTTTTGGTGCCATGGTAACACATCGGAGCCCTTACCTAGCAGATCACCGTGCCCTGTCATTTCCCTGAGACATTTTCAGGCATAAAGTGGAAGAGAAAGTGACCTCTAAGATGTTCTGAAGAGCTCTGTAAAGTCATAGATGCTCCCACTGATTGCAGGTTGCCAAACCACAGCTCTCCACTACTCCTTCTAAAGGCATTTAAAGGTAATTCCTGTAATTTGACTACACCTGAGTTCAAACTGTATTTTCAGAACAAATTTACAGAGAGGGGGTCAGCACTTTCTAGACTTTTGTAATAGCAGAGCAATTTGCTGATTACACTCAATTATATTCTAGCAGCTGGTCTGTTTTTAGGTTATATCATAGACGACGACTGGGAATTCATTATCGAAGAAGTGTAAATACCGGCAAAAGGCTACAGGACCTTAAATTATCAGCTCTACCAGTAAAAAATGACTCATCTCCTCGAGCAGTGCGCCAAGTTTTACTCAGGCAAAATGTCTGGCTCAGAAACCTGCCGTTATATAAATAAACTCCTTAAAAGACAGACGGGAACGATTCTGTCTTCAGTGCTTTATTAGCAAAAGTTGCATCAAATTACATCATCCTCACAGTGAGGCGAAAAAGAATTACTCTGACAGACATCTAATTATATTAACACCAAAGATGTCATTTTTTGGCATGGCTGTAGATACCGCATAGCTTAAGATAGCACTGTTTATCACCACTTCAGTGGAATAGCCCAAAAGGTTTATCATCTTATAAAGGCTTCGCTGTTAAAACATCCAAAGATTAATGCTTCTGCTTCGTGTTCGGAAGTGGAAGGAGTGAAAGCAGATGTAAGGCAAGATTCGGATGAAAGTTAAAAGGAAATCTGAATGTTGTACACATTATTTCTATCTGATCTCTTAAATTAATTCTATATTTTTCATACAAAATACTTTAACAACAAACAGCTGATGTATCCTTGAAGATATTCTCCTCTTAGATGCTGTATTTCCATGTACTTGTTTTAACTGAACTGTCCTTGACTGTAGAAATGGCAGAGTTTAAATTCCATGTTGAGCAGTAAATGAAAGACTGAGGAGGAGTGAACTTGGCTGTAAGTCAAACAGATCTGTGTGTGTCGTTTAGTTGCCTCCAAAGACAGGGGATTATGTTTTGTTTGCCTTGTATCATTTTATTTCTCCCTCTACCGACTCGGTAAATGGATCTCAGCAACAATCAAATCAATACAGCTTCATATGTCTGCTCCTGTCTTCCAACTTTAACCTCGCTATACTGCGGGCAACGAAAGCCAGCTGTGTAAAACTGTTGGAGGAATGATTAAAAAAAAGGGAACAGAGATATCATCTGCTGTGAATAATTGTGCAGAGTAATGCAACACTGACGATGATTGCCATGATTTGGAAGAGAGAAACAATGGTCAGCTTGTTTGGATATCTGATCCATCTCAAGAGCCCAGTGCATTTATTTCTGCTGTATATAATGATTTCAGGGTCTTAAATAAATAGGATTATTTCAGCTGAAACAATCTTCAAAAGGAGAGTAGTCCCAAATGCCTCAATTCCAGTCCAGTGGTGAAAACATGGCAGGGAGGATTTTAAACCAGGCCACAGGAGTTGGCACTTATGAAACAGGCCATTAGTCTGCTATAATTGTCAGCAACACTGTCATGCATTTGTCTGCTGCGTCCCCAGCATTTGCACGAGCCATAAATTTGGCGGTCACATCAATCAGAGGCCATAATTAATTGTGCAATTAAGATTCTCATTGCTTGGCAGATATAGCTACTAATGGATCAGTGACAAGTGTGATATGATCATAAAGAGGGGATTTTAATGTACTGTTTAATTGCTCTTATGTGGTCCGCAGTGTTACAACAGAGGCTTCACAAGCCCATTTGTTCTCCACAGTCCGTAGTCCGACTGGCAGTAAAACATCCTGTTCGTCTGGGGTCATGGAGAGATGTAAGGGCAAGAATGGACAACGTTATTATAGCGCTTGAGCATATGTGACTAATCAGGCCCATATTGTGTGTCGGGTACTTACATGGATCGGCTTTGTGTTTGTGGCGTCGTTAAAAAATGTTTAGGGAATGACTGACTGTGTGTGTGTTTAAGACAAGGGGTTCAGAGTAGCAGTGATGCTGATACAGCGGCAATAACAACGTGGCTTATTCACTTACTCTGTAGCAAGGGGGTTAGAATGAATTAAAATGATTTGTCATCGGCAGGCCTGCACTATATTTCCTACAAGTTATTGTTTATGCAATAAGCTGGTAGTCACAGATTACACTTCTCTGCCTTTGTTTTGCTGTGTCTGCTGTAAACTAAATGGCACCACAACAGGTGAATAACTGTGGAGTTCCATCATTGGCAGCAGGGTGTGGATGGACATCTTTTAGAGGAGGCAGGAATACTTGACTGTTGCCATTGCTTATTGCGCAGTGAAGCGTGACATTTGACTTGTTATTACAGGAAAAAAAAGGAGCTGGAAACACAGTCTCCACTCCACAAAGCTGGATGTGGACCGGAGGCTCAGCATCGCTCGCAGCTGTAAACACAAACAGTGCTGCACGCTGGGAGATAAATGCCAACAATAAATAACATCCACCGGCTATGTGTGGGAAGTGTGTAGTGTACTGTAAATGTGTGCGCTATAAAAGTGCTTCGGTGTGCCTTGCCTCTTGTCTTGCTTGTGTGTGGGACTTTCAGTGGTGTGCATGCGTGTAAGTGTGTCTTTGGCTGTTTTGTAATACAGCTTTACTGTGGAGTCTGCTAAGGTCAGTGCTACCTGGCAGGTAATTTCATCTGAGGCCATGAATACCATGAATAATGTGAAGGGAGAGCAGAGTGTATGGCGGTTGCTGTGACGGAGGGGGCAGCTGAGGCAGAATCAAACACCATTTGCTTTGACTATAGGCAGACCGGGAAATTTTTCCACAACACTATCGTCCCAACCTATCGTCAGTCTATCCATATTTTGGTTATTTCCGTGACGACTGATATTCTTAATGCATTCTTTAGTCCCTTTATGTCAGATGAGGTCTTTGTCCGATTACTTTCACCTCTAATAAGAATCACTACAAAGGTGTGAGGACACAAGCACTGAGAGATAATCCTTAAAGTTATCCAGAGACCACAAAGCACTGAGTCACGTGTCTCATGTAAGTCTTTCTGCCTCCTTCTAACATCCCCCTCCAATGAAACAAATCATGAATTAACCTCCAAACCCGTAGGGGGCAGCAATCCTCTTCACTCCTTCTCTTAAGTCTGCTCGAATCACTGATTGGAAGTCCCACAGCTGTCAAGCGAGGGAACAGCACAGCATAAAGTGGCTTTGTTCACACAGCCGTTGATCAGCCTCCTACTGAGTCTTGTTCTGAGTTGAGCTTTGAGAGAGAACTCTGTCTGTTCGTCTCTGCTCCTCTCTCCCCTCGTCTATATGAACGTGTTTTATAAGATGAAGGTCGCGGGGTTCATCCCATGGAGCCAAAAATGTTCAACACAACAGAGATGAAAGTCGTACTATGAGGAATATTATAAAATACTGTAATATCGTGGATGGTGTGGGTTTACAAGAGGGAAAAAAAGAGGTATGAAAGGGCAGACTTATTAGTGATAAGTCCAGTGTTTGGTAAAGGTTAAAGCTGCTCCACTTCCCTGATACAGCATAATGTATCTGTCTGAAAATGTCTACTGATATCCTTGGACTAGAGAGGGAGAAGTAAGCAAGCAGACAAAGACGAGGGAAAATCACAAAGGCAACGCCCCACTCTGCTTCATTGCCATTTAACCTTTTCTCTTCCCAGTGAGTACATATTTATTGAGAGCTATCCAGAGCTACTGCTTGCTACTGAAAGCATGTCAAAATACACCCCGACCGTGGTAATTAAAGACGCAGCACAAACACGCTGGGAGGGTAAATTAATTCCTCTGGGGGCGCGTGCAGTATGCCTGGCATACAATAAAGCATCAACACAAAAGGAGATGTGGAGGGATTTTCGGCGCTGACATTAAACATCGGCAGGCAAATGTCAACTAGACAAAAAAAATGGCTCTTTTCTATTTTCAACTATCTGTGTGTGTGTGTGTGTGTGTGTGTGTGTGGAAGGCTACACTTCTTTGACAGACGCCTGTGGTTTTCTGGCATATCATTCACGCTACTATTTAAACCATCATCACATTGTCATTGAGGGAATTACATGAATGACGGCATGTAAACGCTTCTCCATACGTGCGTGTTCATGTGCGTCGCGGCAACGTGCGGACCATACATGCACACGCGCACACACCCACTCTCTCATCCATAGTGTGTGACAGAGGAGGCAATTACCAACCATGCTTTTCCTCCATGCTTTATTTGCAATAACTGTCATCAGCAGAGCCTCGGTCGGCCTCCTTATCTGATTTTTATGAACATACTTGTGAGGATTATTGAGATTTGTGAAAGCACTGCTGGGAAATGTGAGTGTGTGAGAGAACAAGAAAAAGAAAAGGAGCAGTGAGGGAGAGGGTAGCGAAATGCTAATCTGACGTGGAAAGCGATGAAATATTAACTAGCAGCGTCTCACGGCGTGTAGAACTTGGTCAAAAGACAGAGAGTGAAAAAAACAAAAAAACAAAAACAGAGACAGATCATTAGACAGTGTTTCCATGATGGGCTTTTTCTAATCGCGTCATGCCTGAGGAGCTAAGTGAGCGTAGCCCATCAAACCCTCACACCACACCGCTCATGAGTAGACAGCCCAGAGGCGACCGTGCATTTTTGAACACTCCTCGCAGCATCATTCAGCTGCTGTCATGGGAGGAGGTATGAATCAGTTTGGTGCATCACTCCAGCTAGAATCTAAGTGTTGGGCTGTCAAGGTTAAACAGCCTGTTGAATGGCCTGAAGGTCACAGGTTTGATGCAAGCAGCAGCCACATTATGTTGTCTTTACACGTTGAACATCAATGACACATTTTATGGTTGTGCAGGCTTCCTTATTTGAAACCCTCTGACTCCTTTAATACAAGTAGGAATTAAATATGAGCCAATTTGCCACTTTATGAATGTTAAAATTATAGTAACGCTGTAGACCAATTAAAGTGGAGCTAAGTCTGGGGGTGGTGTGTTTCTAACTGGAGAAACAGCACATTAGCAGAGTAAAATGTGTCTCAGAGGGCCATTACTCTACAGGTTGAACAGCTCCTATCGCGGGGTTAACAGCCCGGGTGCCAGCCTGAGTATTAAGGGTAGGAGTGTGGTTGGCATCAGGGGCCCCTGGACTGCCAAGGTGCTGTGACACCCGAGCCTGCTGTCAGAGCGACTGAGCGCAGGTGGACGAGGGCAGTAGCCTCACCATCTGTTGCACGACAGCCAAAGTCACCCTGTATGTAGGCTGTGTGTCTGCGAGTGAGTGTGTTTGTGTGTAAGACCAAAGTTGTACACTATTCTTGTCTGCATACACACATCACTTGAGGCTGTCTGTGCATGTGTGTACTGGGCAGCGTGTGTGTCTGTGCTGAGATTGTGCCTGCTCGTGCACATCACTTGCTTGTGATTGAATGTGTGTTTTACCATAAGTCTGCCTGTGTCTTATCTTGATGTGTGAGCGTGTGCAGTGCATCTGCACAAAAAGTGTGTGCATGTGTGTGTGAGTGATGCAGACCTGTATCTTGACTCTTTGTACACATTCCATGTAGTGAACTGTGTGTTCATTTATCAGAGTGTTTGTATGTGTGTGTGTGTGTGTGTGTGTAGGGAGGTTGGTTGTGAAACTAAACCTGTCTACCCCGCACTTGGTAAACCATGTGTGTTCATGTGGTTGTCAGGTCTTAATCTGTTGGGGTTAAAGTGGTCGGTGAATATTTAGGTGCATGTGGACTTCAAAGTCACCATTGCAGTTTTCAGGTTGATCTAAAACTGTGTCTGCAAATCTGTCCAATTCAATATCCCCTTTAAATTAAAATAATTACTTGTAATTCAGAATCACATTGATTTTTAGGACATTTTATAGACATTTTTGCCATAAATCCTTCACAGGAGAGCAGCCAATTAATGAATACAACACCGATAGATCTACCCAATAGGCACGAGAATGTGAAAATTGGGACTGCAGAGCGTGATGGGAGGAGAAGTTGCAGTTGGGTTGCAGTTCAAAGCACATCGGTGCAGCCACCATGACAAATCCATATACAAGCTGCACTGAATGTTTTGGTGACCTTTAACATTTTCCTAGAATGACCTCATTGAGTCAGCTGGCATATGACGAATCAAACCGACTAATCTAATCCATCATATATCTACCATATCAGCAAAGAGTTTGGTTAATTCAGTAGTATTTGGAATATAAACCATAGCCACCTAAGTCAGTCTCCCACTCTTATTATTTACATAAAATGACTGAAGAAAGTTCTGAGAAAAAAAACAGTTTTCTTCAGTTCAGTTTTACATGTCAATTACACCACTTCTTAAAAATTCAGGAAATCTGAGGTGTTGCAATCAGCTGTTAAAGTGGTTTCATTATTTCTGAGAGGGAAAGCAGGAGTGAAGATATGTTCTAAGGTGAGGAGCCGGCTGGGTACTGACCACTTCTCGGGGCAGCAGGGAGTCCTCTTGGCGAGTCACCAACAGGTTCACAGTCCCACCCATGGGTGTGGCTCGGAGCAGGGCCACCACCTCTTCCTGGCTCTTACCATTCAGGTCCACTCCACTAACCTGCACATACACATGCACACACAAACAGAGGAATCATAAATACTCAGATAAATACATATATCCTGTACAGGCGTAAATAAATGCGCACACAGATACACACACACTCAGCGGCAAAACTAAAATCAAGGAGCTCTCCGGCTTCAGACACGGGGAATCTATGGCCTCCACATGACCTATGCAGATTACCCTCCGAGCCAGTTGGAACTGGAATTAAACACGGGTTATTTCCCCATAAAGTGAGCGCTAGCTGATTTTCATGTCAGTCTGATTGAAGTATAATCAAAATATTGTGCCATAGGGAACACAGTGTGTTTGACTCATTTCAACAAAAGCTCTGGAAGATTGAATTTTGGAACAAACCCATATCGGCAAAAGAGTAATTAGTCTCTGAATTAATATGCAATCTCACAGAACGCACTCGTCGAACACCGTATAATGGTTCGAGAGTTAAAAAGACCTGCCCCACCTCCAGCAGCCGGTCTCCAGCTTTTAATCGTCCATCTTGAATGGCGGCCCCTCGAGGAAGGATGTTTTTGACATAAATGGGGGCACTGCCACCGATGGGGACGTCTCTGGATGTGATGCTGAACCCGAGACCCTCTGGACCTGGAAAAAAAATGGAAAACATATTTCAGTGATTGGTTTTTCTCTTGCCTACTTGGCGTTCAGAGGTCAGAGGTTTCCGACACAGCATCGGTCTTTGACATTTCAGTGTCTCGCTCAAGGACACTTCATTAGGCAAGTTTTGCTAGCAAGGGTGCGTGAACCTGAGCGGTAAAACTGAAAGATTGTCAGCCTGCATGCTCTCACACTGTGCCACCACAGAAATATAACAGTAATATTACTGATTTACAGCCCTGCCGAGGCTTTATCGTTCTGACGGGGGGAGAGCTAAATAATGTGCACGTGTTTATGTTTGGTAACGTGTTCCAGCGCCTCCATATGAGTTCATAAATGTCAACAACAAAAGATTTGTTCCTCCAGGTAAACATACTGACATTCATTCTTTTTCTTGCTTTCATTTCAAAACACTAACAGATAACCAGTACGTACGATACATCGCTGTGGCAATGATAGTGATGAAGTACACTTAGATTTTTTTGTGCCCATACTTGCATTTTAGCAGGAATATTTGGAATCTCATTAGTTATTTCTAATGAAATCTGAAATTGTTTTCTCAAACTGTCAAAGTGCTTCTACTGTGACTCTTAGAAACAGGCCCGACTGCTGAAACCATTTCTGGAAGATCCTTTTCATTACACGCCGCCGTAACATGAGTAACCACGATGCAGGGATCAAATTATGGTTTTCCACCACGTTCTGAGCCTCCTATGGTTAATACAAACATGCTTACTTCCATCCTAACGTTCTTCATTGGTTTGCCTTCAGGGTGTGTCTCGCTCAGGTTTTTTAGGAAGTAAAAATGAAAATATGTCCTTCTAACTCTAAATATAGCCTCAATGAATTGAACCAAAATTTGGCGTTTATGATAAGTACATGTGGACTGTAAAGCCACTCTTGCAAGTTATGGTCGGATTAAAGACCAGTTATGGACCAGAATAAGCGGAGAGAATTGAATGGCTACGGATCGCAGAATGGATCAAAATGCCCTTCAATAGCCTCCTAAAATGTTGTGCAGTACGCCTACATGAACAGCAAAATATGCTGTATTCTAAATCATCCGCATGTTTTAACCAAAGAACCGCTCAGACTTTTGGTAGGTCAGGGGGCTGTGTTCAAATCATGTCTGGGTCAAGGCAGCCTTCTGCTATATATAGATATTCAGAAGTTTGCATCATGTGGAAAGCAGTGCTCCTTATGTGTTAATTAAAAGCTGCTTCTTCCTACTGTAGTAATGCGCAAGAGCGACATGCCTTTTTGAAGTGCAGCGAGTGGTGAGGTTAAATTCCACAGCTGAATCCGAGGAAAGACTTCAGATATCAGCTGTGCAAAGCCATTTGCTTTAGGTTTTAAGGCTGACCTTTAAGGTTCATCAAATGAATATGAATTGCTGGTGTGGAGGAAGTAGGCAAATACAATAACGGATAAATAAGAGGATCTCAGGCCTGACCTTTTCCATTGACCAGACCTGAATTTGTCAAATAGAAGCAAGAAATTGTTTCACATGTCAGCCAGAGAGTGTTTGCTGGCTTATTCTTTGACAGAATATTTAAAAACTGAATGGCCCTGCTACATAATGCTATCAGATGAGTCATTAACGACTGTGTTCAGAGACAGATTCCACCATGTTTAACCTAGCCGTCGGCGTTTCGAGCAGTCAAGTAGAAAAGCTGTGTTATGTGGTTTCAGTGGAGGCTTTTCTGATGGTAACAACAGTGATTAGTATTCAAGTCAAAGCAGCTGCTCATTTCACAGAGCTGTCAGCACCTCTGATGGTTCATCATGACCTACTTTTCCCCACTATGTCTCTCTAGCAGTCTCTCAAACTGTCTGTCGTCTCGCTGACAGTGATGGTGTTGATGAACAAGAAACACAAAGAGGGAGAGGCGCGCTTCGTAACTTTCCTGTGGCTTCTGCACACAAACAAACTTGCGGAAAGGTGATGAAGAGGTTGCTTATAAAGTCAAAAAGTTGAGGTGGTGAGGATAATGACGTGCTAGGAGAAATAGCTGCCATCGTTTATGCTGGATGATAAATCTGCAGAGTTTGTCTTGATGAATGCCAAACTTTTAACACAAGGTCACACAGCTGCCACAGCGATCACCTCCCCGCTCAGTGCAACATGACACTATAGAGATAATAACATGAGGCAGATTATATTTCTAACGAAAAAGGTGACGATGTGATTTCACAAATTTATCAGTCGAGTCTTTTTAATCATTACTCCATGACCAAAGACTGTGCCTGTGTCCGACACTTTCTGAACCACAAGAGCTGCACATCAACTCTTTTCGCTCCCGTTTCCACTGTGACTGCCCTCCCATGCCAGTCCCTCTCCTCTCCCCAGGCCCGCACACTGCCTAATGAGCAGAATCAAACTCCGGCCCATTGTAAGATCCCGTCGTTAACAGTCTCCAATCAGGCAATTAGGAGAATGCATCTCTAATAGGCCTGCAGTAATTAACCACTGACGTCTTTATTTTGGGTAATAGAAGAGCAGGATAAAAGTAATCGTATCCCTTTCTGGATTAGTTGGAATCCTGGCTCCAATAAGCCAATTAAACAGCAAACATGAGGAGAGGCTGAGGCACATTAGAATGACTTAATGGGGTGCGTATGTCCTTTTCGTCTGCAGTATTTGATTAAGGCACTCTTGTTAATTTGCCATGCAAGATCTGCTCCCGCCACTCGGAACTCAGAGCCACTTAGGCCGAATCACAACAATTCCAACGAGTCAACAACAAAACTGCTGAGGCCTTTCTAAAAGTACATTAGCAGTGATAAAATCTGATGGTAATCAAATGGAACTGTCAAAATGGATTTCAGAGGCACATTTCCCAAGACTCTGTCAGATTTTAGAGTTCAGTTAAAATTTCCAATTCAATAACATTTGGACAATAATTCTTCTCCATTTAGAGGTTGCGAATGGCTTGAAGTTTACAATCCAATCCGGTAAGGCCCATTTAAATCATGAGCAATAATCTGAGAAACCATTTCTGTCACTTGGGGGACAGCATACTTTTGAGAGTTATGACTTCTGTTGAATTAGACCATGAAGCAATGTGGCTAGTGAAAATAAACTAAACTACTGGCATCACTCTCCTCCTGGAGCTGCACCAACATCTCCCCAGCTTGGTTTCACTAAAATGAGAGGCTTGCGTGAAGGAGAAAGAGAGGAACTTTATTACATTATAAACAAAAATATATAACTTGCACTGCAGCCCCGCACTGTATGAGAACTCTGAAACTCTTCTGGCAGTGCTCGGGGATCTTCGCCAAACACATTAGAGCAGCTTGTGGCTGCATTTCCCCAGAGCGCGTTGCGTTTAGCGTGCGCTGCTGCCCTCACTTGCCGCACTATTCCCTGAAGCTCGCTGCTACGGCCTCGGTGCCAGCTTTCAACGAAACATCTGCTCCCTCCAACAGAAACAAATGAAGCAGAGAAGAGAGGAGGCAAGTCACCTCCGCACTGGTTTATTTCACAACCAACCGCTCGTCAATGCATATGAAGACAGTGAAGTGATGAAAATGAGATGGAATCTGGCATTGAACCCACCACAATGGTTGGCTATGATGCACAACAGCTCCAGTATCAAAGGCCTGTCCAAGTCTGCAAGCAAACCAACCTCAGCTGGGAGCAGACTGATTGCTGAATCTTAATATTTCAACCACAAGACCATGGCGATGTATTCTGAGCACATCAAACCACAAGTGTTTGCTTTTGGCCTGCTCCGTTTAACAAAGCCCAAAGGCAAGCAGAGATTTTTGAATATTTCCTGAAAGATCATCTCCTTCGACCTATTATTTACTGAGGAGAAAATAAATGCATGCAGGCGATGGTATGGCCCTTTGTCCCCTTTGTCTCAATGAGGAGTAAAAAGGGGTGACAGAGCCGAACATTAGTGATAGAGGCCGGAGGGGAGAGAGAGAGAGAGAGAGAGAGAGAGAGAGAGAGAGACAGGTGGCATTTGCATCTGCTCTCCCTTGAAAGATAAACTACTTCATGGTTGTCACATTAGCCTTTTGATAATCGAAACAGCAAAACTATATGTTTGTGTCTTAGAGTGAACTAATAGTTAAATACAGAATATTGCTGGAACTGGCTTGTGGAGAATCTGCCAGCCTGCAAAACAGCCTGCACACACTTTGATGCTTTAAAATCAGTTAGACGGAGCGCTTCTTCGGCTCTCGGCTGATAAGTTAAACACAGAAGCACAACAACAAATGTAAACCAGTAGGTCTAGGGCACAGGGACTGTGTGGCTGTGCACCTGCTGTTTTGGTTAATGTAGGTGCAGCAGGCCAAAGTATAAAAGGGCTGGGTGAAGGTGAATATGGATCAAAGGGTGTGGTGATTCAAAAATATGCTCTCAGCCAGTCCCATCACTGGTTTCATCGCTCTGAAACAGCTGTGCCAATCACACAGACATATGACGACAACAGCTCAGCAAATGAACCATATTGTTGTCTGGATGGTGCAGAGCAGCATGATGTGAACACACAGCACCATAAATCTGCAGCCAGATACAGATGGTGTGTTTTTAAACAGTTAATTACAGAGTAAAAAAATGTTTTGGTGAAGCAGTTTTTGTGACCGCATCAATCCGACACTATTTCAGTCATTCTTCTACTGTATCTCACGTCGCAATTGGTTACATACTCAACATGTTGTGTTGGTTAGCAAGCTGTGACACAAGGTCAGTCAGATCTGGTAATCTGATGTCTCCCACATAAACTGGCAGAAAAAACGTGTTTTAATCACTTCATGTAGTGTGCATGAGATTTAATGATAGTAAAGTTGGTGTGGACGGCTGTTCATAATGGCACTGCGCTCTGAGATGGTGCTTCAAATTTCTCAACATATCTGTACTGCTGCCTTCAGATGGCTGCAGGTCTTTAATGACTCAAGGAGAAGCTTCTCATACAGCATCAAGCAGCTGTGGACAGATCACACATCAATCACTCATATTCGTTTATTGATGTATGCACAGACGTTTCTGTTTTAAAAACATTAACTTGTTCTATATGATGCCGATTTGAATTTATTTTAACTTGCAGAGCAGACTATTTGTCTCCCCCTTCTCGCAGTGGGAGTAATTACACAAATGCTGTCGATGTGCAGATTACACCACATGCTCTGCCATACTCCCAGTTGCTGTAGCCTCCTTTCCCCTTTCAGCCCTAGAAAACCGAGAGATGCCGCAGACAACAGATTTAAAACCTCCAGTACACTGTGAAATACAGAAAGATTTACCTGGCATTCACGGCTTAGTCAGCATTGTATGAACTCGTTTGGCATGAGCTTGAATATAACATTGGTTTATATGTAAAAGTCCAGCACTACAGCTTTCATTAAAATAGCTTCTGTTAAAGATTATTTCTGCACATCTGCTTCAGGTATTTGGTCTGCCCCTCTTGATAAAATCACTGAACTGGCAGCTGAGTGACGCTGAGTCAGAAACAGTCTGACTCTGAGATGTTTATTCTGAACGCCAAGTCGAAGACCCAATTTCCACGGAAATATCAGCAACTGGTTTCGCACTGCCTCCCTTGAATGAATCTCCCTCCTGTCTGTACTCCTCCTGCCACCTGTGCACCACGCACTCTGCCCTGGACACCAAAATACCACATGGACAGGCAAAGCGAGTTTTGAGGTCAGGAAAACACAAAGCTGTCAGAGCGCTGCTTGAAAATAGGGCCCTTTGTGCGACTATTCCTGCCATCTGCCGAGGTTTCTACTTATTTATTTTATTATTCTCATGAAAATGCTGAAAGTTGGTCGCTTCAACATGCATGCATTCATGCGTGCTGGTTCTTACCTTTCTTCAGCTGGATGTTGAATCTGCGGCCCTTGTTCTTTAGGTAGGAGCTGGTGGACGGGTTTGTGCTTATCCTGCGCTGCAATGTGGGGGAGGGAGCTGACGAGGTCCTGGAGACCAAGGTGTGGGGTAACGTGGTGTACCGTCGACTCGGCTCTGGGGTGCTTCCTGCCAGGGGTCCCTGGTTGCTGGTTACAGAGAGAGACGAAGATCAAGGCTTGATTTGTTTTTTTTACCTACATGACTAGACCATTTGTCACATGATGTGGTGGAAAGGAAAGTTTTGTGCCTTCGACATTTCCAGCATGCTGTTTTGGTATTTTCTGTGTTTTTAAATAAACTAGCACATCTACGTTCTACAAATGAAGATGTAAATCAGTTTCAACAAACAACATTTTTTTTCTAATGATATTCAGCTAAAACATCATATTTGGAATGACTATTTGGCCACTGTTGGAAATAATGAAAGCAGCTGGGGACAAATACACGCACACATACGGCCTGCTCCATGATTGGTCGGCGGATGAAAATGTCCTGGTCAATAATTTATTGGTTAACAAATTGCTTGTGGGGTTTGGGTTGTTATTTTGTGAAAGTTCTGATACTGTGCTCTGCTAATTGGATTCATCCCTTCTGTGTCTGTCTCTTGTCAATGCATCCTGTCTTCTATTTCTCTTTTTACTTGGGCTAATAATAAGTGCTGTTTTAAATTGAGCATATACTGTCAGTACATAGTCAACATTTGTCAAGCTGCCATAATGTAAAGTAAGATGCACAATAATGTTGTTTCAGCATTAAGTGATTATCTCCGTGTTGGGGATATCGACTAAATCTATCACAGAGAGAATTGATAGATGATTTATGAATTTATATTACTGAAAGTATACTATAAACCTGTAAATACGGACCTCTTTGATAAACACCCACAGGTTTACATGTCTGGAATTAGGCCAAAGACATTACATAGATTAATAGCAACGGCAGGCAGATAAAATGGGCTTTTAACAAGATGATCAGACTTTTGTTGTGCAGCTTCTAAACTCTGATGGATTCACATTGAACATATTAAGAAAAGTCATTGACTGTTGTAATTAAAACAGAATTGCATTAATTGGAAACTGTGGCAGCCTGCGACTGCTTAGCCTAATTATGTGCACAAACATGAACTTTTGTTATGTTTCCAATCAACTGGTTGGACAGAAAGGCAGCTTTCATTTCATGGTACTGTGTTTCTCACTTTTATCGGCTTTCAAATCCTGCGCAGGTTGTACTAACATCCACTCAATGGCAACATGTTTGCTGGATAGGGATACACAAGAAACAAATCGGAGGTCAAACCTACTTGTGGTTAAGGCCTGGTTGTGGTCCAGACCTGGACATCAGCCCCCCTACCAGACTGGACCTGTCCCCCGGGTGCTGAGAGTCTTGGCTAAAGCGGACTCTGTTGGACTGGGGCGGGCTGAGCTCGCTCTGGGCCGAAAGCAGCTCGTACTGCCTCTTCATGGCTGCGGGGACCACGTGGAAGAGGATGACCGGGCAACGCATCGCCTGCCTGAAGATGTTCTGGGCTCTGGAGGTGATGCAGAGAGAGAGACAGAGAGAAAGAGAGAGAAAGAGAGAGAGAGAGAGAGAGAGAGAAGGTCATGCAGACAGATATGAATTAGCTTTGACATGATAAGAGATACAAGTACTATAATGTACTATCATAGCTTGACGGATATAGAAGGATAAGGAAGGCTATGTGGTACTATATGTTGAGGGGCCACAGGGAGAATTGAGGCTAGCATGGCTAATCGCAGGGCTACTCACCACAGTGCTGCAGAGGACAGAAATTACATTATCTATAATTACTACCAGCATCAAGGCAGGTAAGAGATAAGAATGGTGAGTCAGTGACTGAACATTACATTTTGTGTACTCTATATTATGCCTGTGAAACATACTGTATGACTATAAATCAGTACACAGTATAGCGGTCTGTGTGTTTGTATGTGTCTGTGTGTGGTTAGGGATGAATGGACATGAGCTGACTCGACAATCAAAACAGAGAGGATGAATCATGCATCAAGGAAGCTTTCCAGACAATGAGGTTTCAAAGTAAGCAAACGCACACTTCATTCCTTACGAACAAAATAAGAAAAAAAAAGGCCAAAACACACACTGAGTCTCATGCGAGCTCTGGGGCCAAATAAGCCAAGACAAGAGCTCAACATCATTCCCAGACGCAAGAATTGTTTAGTCTGGTTTAGCCGGTGGCACTTAGCATATAGATAGACTGGCCAGGAGAGAGGCACGCTGCATCATAAGGGGCCACAGGCATGGTGGATGTCTGGATTCCAACAATCCCACCTCCTGTTTCCAGACCCCCATTACCACGCCAGTAATACCATGCTGATTCTATCCAAATGACAGCCGCTAAGCTGCTTCCGCCACAACAGACAGCTCTTCATTCAAGCTGTGTCACAGAGGCGAGGCGCGCACGATGTACCAAGCCACTTCGGCAGGATTCGGTCTCTCCCATCTTTATTCCTATGGTAATTTACAAAAATCAATCACATGTGCACACTGAGAGTGATGACTGAGCGAGTGAGTGTGTGTGTACGCTCCCACCTGCACATATACAGTGCCATCACTCCAGTAATCAGGCTCCACGCGGGCCTGATTGAATAATAAATCACCCCATCAATGCATCATTACATTCAGTTAGATTAAGCGCCTCAAAATATTTACCCATGCAAAACAATCCAAGGAGATGAGACTATCACTTTAAATTGTCGCTGTGCGCGGTGCACAATCACGGGCGGGGGGTTGGGGTGCGGGGGTGCAGACGGGGGAAGAAAGTTTAGCTCCTTCATCTAATTTTCATGCAGAATCACAAACATCATATGCATTTGGATGCCGGTGAGGAGTGTGTGTTTGGCAGGGGAGGGTAAGTGCGGAACGCTACAAAACATCACTCCCTTGTGGATTTGGTTTGTAAGCCTCTTTCACACTAGAAAAGGCTTGGAAGGAAACTGGGATGTTTACTAATGACAACGGCGTCGTTTTGAAATGAAAGAAAAAAAAAAGAGAAAACCTTAGTGGCTTTGTACACAGCCTGGTGAACACATTAACATAATGTGGTAAGGTAACCGTGATAGGCTGGAGTTTTACATGCTGATGGAGGCGTTTTCTTATCTTTTCCAAAGTCGGATATAAAATTTTAAGCAGGTCTTGTTTTTGACAGTGATAGAAAAAATAGGGAGTCTCTCACTCTCCTTCTGAATGCTGAGGGTTTCCAAACTTGGTCTCAGTCTCAGTTTCTGTCAATCATCCAGCAGGGTGGCTCTAAGCCCAGTGGTCTTAGATGACCACGTCCAGCCCAGTCTGACTGTAGGCTGGGCCTTTGTTGGCAGGAATCCGGGCTATTTCTTCCCGTGGAGCGGTAGATGATAAGGGAGAGTGCCACGCAGACCTCCCCACACTGCCTCCAGAAGCAATCTATTTCTCAGCCTGACACACACACACACACATGCACACATGCAGTGTAGATAATGCCTGTGAATATTCTCATTCATCCAGGTCATTGTAAGCTTTAGGGCATTCAATCGTTCGCAACTGGACCTCGTCAGTTTGTGTAGATAATACTTTATAGCTCAGTGTAACTGTGCGTGTGTGTCAGGGCATGTGCAAGTATATGCGAGAGTCTGCACAATCAGTGCTGTGTGTGTGAGGGAGAAGGGTGGCTATGCATGAATGGGGGGGCGAAAGTCTCAGGTTTATATCTTATTCCAGTTTCGGAAATGGAGGAGAGCGATGAAATGAAAAAAATGAATTAAGAGAAGAGTGCAGGTGGTTTTGGATCAGAGGGCGAAGCGGTGGTGAAGGACTGCAGGTCACTGAGACCGATTACAGGAAGGACAATGAAGACAGTAACATTTCTGTTTTAATGTGCAACTGTGTGGGTGTCATGTCTGCCTGGAGTTTAGGCTCAACACACTGCTCTCAGTGTGACCTGTGTCACCAAGTGGATCATGCATCAAGATAATGCAATATGTGCCTTTGCTTTGGATGTAGTGAAAGAAACTAAAACAAGCATGGCAGTCAGTGCACCTAACAAGAAGAGGATGAAATTATTTGAAAAGTAACTGGGAGTAGGAGGTTGCCAGTTTATAATGTCGCACGGAAAAGAGCCTGTTTCATTTACAACCATCAACCAACGCCCGAGTTCAGAGCTTACTGTTCGAAGCGCAGGTGGCGAATGTCTCCCTGATTAATTTTGACGATGCAGTCGTTCTCCTTGAAGAGACGCTCCTGCTCGGCTTTGCCCCCGCGCTCCAGACGCTTCACAAGCAAGCCCTGAGTCCTGGAAATGATCACACAACAACTCACAGATAAAACAGAATTGAGACACATGCTGCAGCAATTTTGCCGCACACAGTCACATATCAAAGAACAGAACAGCAGGCGACACGTTGTAAGCCTTGTCCCCTGCATCCAATAATGTAATGAGTTCATAGAAGTCTCAACAAGAAGGCATGGAGGAGGAAAAAGATAAGGGATAAACTTTATCCAAAGAATGAAGTCGATGAGAATAAGAGAATTGTGTATATTTTATCAGTAAGCACATCTGAAAGATCAAATGAAAAGATGAAAATTAACTAGTTTTACAACTGTTGTAGGGAAAAGTAATTAAGTTTGCAAAGTAACTTTCATCTTATTGTGTTGTACTGTACTTATGCACGCTACTGTCACCAAAAGTGAACTTTCCAAACTTTAAGCTTGGATAAAGACCTGCATTTTCCTGGGAGAAGCACTGCATTCCTAACTAAATTCTAAGCCTGTGTCCGTGCCTCTGTCCCCGACTCTGTCTGCCTTTCTGTGGGCAGGTTTGAGAGAATGACAGCGCGGGTTGTCTGAGGTAATCCAGACCAACACCTAAGAGATCATCTTATGGCTTCAGAGGAAACGCTGCAGTCGCCTTCACCGGAGCTTAAGACGGGAGCCGCAGTGCTGTACTAAATACCCAAGCAGTAGTTCCACAGCAGTGCCATCTCAGCACTCCTCAAAAAAAAAGGCAACCTTTACCTTCAAATACCCGCCCGCCCCCTCGCTACCTCCTCTAAATAAATACATCAGTGAGCTCCTTTGGGGCTTTAGTTAGGCCCTGAGGATAACCACATGCAAAGAGATCTGATGTGCGCTCGCACAGCAGAACTACAAACTCCATCCGTCTCTAAGGCGCCAGATGCCTGAGGTAGCAGGTAGACTGACTGAGTGCAATCGTCTGGCGTCCTTGCATAAACTGACAAAAAGTTTGGGGGCTTACTTTTGGGAAATTAAAAATAATGATGAAATATATCACAGCTAAAACTAAGACTTACAAGGCATAGTAAATTATACTGCAATCAACAGCTTATCAGTGGCAAGGACATAAGCTGCGTGCTTATCATAATATTCAGTTACTTCCTATTGCTTCACTGGACACATAAACAACAGCAGGTTTAAATTTTGACCCTGTTTACCACAGACGTCAAGGGCAGATTTGCAGAGCTCTTTAGCATTTCAACCAAACAGGGCCACTTTCAGGACATTGGCTCTAATTGGCTGCATAATGTGGATGTCCACGCTCACACCGCAGACTCATCTCAGCTCCTCAATGGGGGTAAATGGTTCGGCATTAAGTTGAAATTAAAGATCACAAAAGGCCCTCCCTCTTTCTCGGTGCTGAGCCGGCGTTGCCAGGTCAGCCTAAGTGTGTTGAACAGAGAGTAATTGCGGGCGGTGTGGAAGTGGACATGATTGTGCTTTATCTCCAGAAGTGTTGGCAGCTTGAAAACAAAGTATTGCACATGGAGATTACACCGTGGACATACTCTAATGACTTCTGATCTGGGAGCAGACAAAAGACAGTAGATGAAGGAGTTTTGGCTGATCCCTGATCAGTATTCAAAGGAGCAGCAGAGAGGATTGGGGATAAAGCAGCATCTTTAGAGATTTGAAGAAGATGATGATTTTGTAAAGGCGCTTTTATTGTGATGACTGTAATGCACTGCCACCCTCTCAATTCCTCCCTGTCTCAATGATAGAGATTTTTTTAGATACAAATCAGTTACTTGGGGGAAAGTAGGAGAGCTAAAGCAAAATCTAAATGGCACTCTCACATGCTGTAAGTCAGAGAATTCATTATTTGCCAAATACAAGCACAAGCAGTTTGTAGTTCGAGGATTCTCTGCAGACTGGCCTGCTAAGTTCTACATTTAGACTCAGCTTCCCACTAAACTGTATGGCTTTACTCCATCTTGTGGCTGGGCAGCAGCGCTGAGAAATGATTTGAACGAGACCACCTGCTCTCATCTACTGCCTTTAATCAAATAACAATCCAATCAGGATCCATTTATGCACAGCAATTATGTCCACAGTTTGTTTACAATTGAAACTGGTCATGGAATGAGAAGTTCATTAAGCAGCCAATGCATCTGTGAGGTGTGTGTGTGCAGATGTACAGTATATTTATCTGTGCACAGCATTGAAGGTAGATCAGCACTGCTCATCCGTTTGTGTAACAAAAAAAGAAAGAGACAGCAAGAGTCTGTGTGGGAACACACCACTCAAGGTAAGTCCACACTTTTCACAAACTGCATGAATTCATCTGCAAGTATGCATGTGTGTGTGTGTGTGTGTGTGTGTGTGTGTGTGTGTGTGTGTGTGAGGGAGAGAGATACTGTCTCCTGAAACTCTGAGTCTACAGTCTTTCAGAGTCTCGACGCTCTCTCCTTCAGCTGTCTTCCCTCCTGCTTGGATCTAGCTTGATGTCAGCACAGAGAAGCAGAATGCGGGCAGCCGCTGCTGGAGTGCCTGAAGTTCTGTGTTTGCTGTCTGGTTTCGCTGGCTGTCTGACCCCTGTGGCCCCAGTCTAGACACTAATGACAGCCCGCTGAGCCTAATGCCTCCTGTCCTAGCTCACAGCGCACAGGAAAGAGCCGGGCCAGGCCATTAGCATCATCCCACTGACCAGACGCTAAGTCTTATCATGTCTGAAGTTAATTGAAGGCTCTGATAGCTATTAGTGCCGACCTTAGCTGATGGAGAAGAAATTTACTGGCCATGCAGCATTACTTCTATATGTTGCAAGATGCAGTCTGATTTTGTGGGAATACAGAGGAGCTTAAGGATAATAACATGTCCAATAAACTGTTGGATTTGAACTTTGTTTGAGCAATATTGCTTGGCGCGACTGCTCATGAGTCATTATTTTCCTTCTCTGACTCAGGATAACTCAAAGCGTCACAGCTTCAGAGGGAGTCAATCACACGGGGTCAAAGCTAAATATAGTTTCCTTGACACTTGCTTATAAACAGCGATGGGATTAGTGTCCCAAAGAAATGACACGCAGCAATCTTCAATGACAGCCGTCCTCTCTCTCTCAAATGTCATCCCATTTCATCTCCTCACTCTGTCTTTTCACCACATTCCCCTGCCCCCGTCTCCCCACGCTGAGTAGTCGCATTCACCTTGATGCCGCGCCAGTCCCTTGGCATGCAGCAGGGATCTGTGTTCTACACAAGCTTTTAGTTTGATTACATCTGGCCACTTCCTCTGTCCTTTTTTTTTTCTGGAATAACTATAAACTGGGATGCATTCCTCCTCTATTCCCCTGTCATTGACACGCCTTTAAAAAAAAAAAAAGGCAAAATAAAGCAGTCTGAATCACCTTCAAGGCAGAGCGGACACCATTGTGACTGGGGACACAGGGTAGAATAAAAAGCAAAGCAGAACACGACGTGGAAAAACAGTGCAGTCAGGAGCGAAACCACTTTCATCTGTTCTCCTTCCCACTAGGGGCTTTTGAGCCGTGGGATGTAAGTGGTGCCGGGTATGGGCGTGGTGTTTCAGCAGTGAGACTCACAAAAATAAAAAGATGGCCAGAAGTATCAGAGTCAGTGAGCAGGACAGCCTACAGCAACATGTAAAAAGAGATGTATGAGACAGAGCAGAGTTGGAAAAAGTGAAAAAATATATATATATGTGAAATGATGAGTAAAAGAAAAAAAGTAAGCAACGTCCACAGGGCTTCAAACCAAAGGATGCAGGAGACACATTGGATGGTGAGACTAACTAGCTATTGTTGTACACGAAGCTGCATTGACTCTCAGATTTGATTTGATTGTTTTTACCTGGCATCCTGTGAGCTGAAAGGCACTACGTGGATCCCCAGGGGCCCTCCTTCATTGGACACCTCAACCGGCTTGAGCATGCCGCTGCAGGACGATGATGGATGAGGCCGAGAGGACGAGAAGGAGGAGGCAGGGGGAGACGTGCATGAATAACAAATAACAGGAATGACAAGAAAATGTAGAAACGCAGGAAGTAAAAGACAACATAGTCAAACGTGACAAGACGTTGCTGGGATGTGTGGGCTGGGGGTTGGTGCGGCCTGATTGCTTAGGCTGCATTGTGTTGTCTATACAAAGTCATCCATTACAGAGTCAGGCTGGTGGACCTCGGGGTCGATTAGGGACCCAAATGGAGACTCCAATTAAGTGATTAAGATCAGAATGTTGTGTTAAAATAGAACAGATTAATTGAAAAACGTGTGTGGAAGGGAGGAGGAGGAGGAGGAGAGGAAGGTTAATTTGTGTGGATAAAGACGTGAAGACAAATGAACACAAGCAGCCGTTGATGCAGATGTGTGCGATGATGTTGATGAAAGAAGGCGTGGTCTTGTTGTACACTTTGTGTCACTGTCACGTGTTAATATGTGTTTAATGATGAAATTCTGGCAGTTATTAACCTTTCTGGTATCACTGTGGACAATTAAAAGGTCAGTTCCCCCAAATAATAAAAAACATATTTTCTCTCTTATCTCTAGTTGTATATACCCATGCACATATTTTGCATTCTTTTTGTCCAGTTTTTAAGATTTCTGCAGCCACCCCATATAACATGGAACTAGATTTGTGTGGCTGTACTTGGGCACAGTGGTGCTATGAGATAAATGCCAAATTTAGCATGCCAACACACTCACAGTTACACACACACACAATTTGTAATTTGGGTGACATAACCTTTTAAAGCATACTGTTCGCTATATACAGTAGGTGGTGGGGTGTGTTGGGAAGCACTCACTCCAGGTTTAACACAGGTGAATGTTCCAATGAGGAATCGGCCCTCCCTACTGGCTCTATCCTTTCAATTCTCCTTTCTTGTTTCCTTCGCTCTTCTTCCTCCTCCTCCTGAAAAGAAAAAAGAGAAAAAAGACAGGATAAATCATTAAAAGACTGTTCCAGCAAAGTAAAAAACTCGCCCTCTCTGTGTCATTATTTCTATTTGGCTGTGCTTGCATCTCCTCCTCTCCTGCCCGTATCTCTCCTCTGGCTTTTAATCCAATTACCTGCAAGAACAAGTAACGGCCTCTACTCTAAATCAAAAGAGACTTTCGGTGGAGTACAGATGGGAGCGGTGATGCTGCAGAAGCGTCCCTGCCCAGCCAAACTCTTCAGCGACTGTAGTGACAAAGTGGCCGTGATCGATTGCTCCTGTTCAATCAATCAGGTCTGGCCTGGGGCGTGGCATCGCTGCCGGATTTCTGCGGTGATGAGATCAGGTCTGGAGAGAAGGAAAGTGGTTGCGCTCACTGTCATTTGTTTCTCTCACTCTTCATTTCATTTACTCATCTTCCTTCAGGGCCATTAAGCAGCGGGGCCGGGAGGCGGCGGCTTTTACAGGCAAGCCAGACGTCTGAGGACTTAACTAGGCTCTGGGACGAGACAGAGCAGCTTCATGCTCTCCTTAACGGAGAATAAAATCTTTATCTGAGCTCCCTTTCTGGAGATGGTGCAGATTGAATACAGCACTTACATGCAGTGATGACATGCTGCATGTAGAATAGGAGGGAGACATATCTAATAACACGGGGTTCAACTTGAACTAATCATCATCTGCTGAAGGTTAGATACAGGAGGAGCAGGGGAGCTTCATCAACAAGTGACAAGAACACTGAATTCAACATTTATTCATTTTAAAAGGAAAAGGTAATTACAGTTTGTACCTCCAGTCCTATTATTGCTCATGCTTGTGTGTGTGTGTGTGTGTGTGTGTGTGTGTGTGTTTAAAAGTTGTCAGCACTCAGACAGCGTTTCATCTCTTTGGAGGGTCTGCTAAAACGCTTCAGTCGCCGCTGTTACTTCCCCGCCCTCATCCCTCACCTTCCTCTTTCTCTCGCTTTTGCTAAAATGTCAAGCTCGTCTAAATAGGTTTTGTGTCTTCCTGGTTTCTTTATGGAAATGGATTCAACCCTTTTCAGAGGCCAGGATATCTTTGGTGACACGCAGGCGTTGCACAGAGAGACTCCGTCTCCTATTTATTCTTTACAGTCGGGGGGTAAGGTGGGGCGGGGGCATGACAATTTCATCGGCAGCCTACCTTAAGAGACCTCGACACCCTACTTGTGTGTCTCCCCTCTCTAACTGTCCAGTATGAAAATGAGCCAGTCAACCAGTCGTCCATGCCTTTAATTACATGTCAGCTGAGGTCTCAGGTGCCTCGCGGGGACCGTTATTCTCAAAGCCGTTTCTGAAAACCTCCCAGGTGGATTGGCTGGATTTGTTTTATGCGCATACTGCACATGCTGTGTACAATGTACCTGACCACCAATGGGAACCCATAAATAAGTACAGGGCATAGAAGGGAGAAGGCAGGTGAAATTGGATAAGAAGAATAAATATGACGAGGGAGCGTGTAAGTTTATGAGATGAGATTGTCAGAAACTGAGGTCTGAAAGCCGGAAGAGTGTGCAAGGCCATGTTCATACTCGGCAAGGAAATGAAGGACGCTCGACGCCTTTGTCTCATTACACAACAGAGTGATCTGAGAGGTGAGTTGATTCACAGTGTATCACCACAGAAAGTGACAAGTAATTAGCTTCAGAGACAGTCTGTTCTCCTGTCTGTTGTTAGAGATGGCAAGTGGCTGTGACATGACTGCATCTCTCCTTCCTCTTTTAGCACATTTCTGCTTCAATGTAAGAAAAAGGAGATATTTGAGGTGATGGAATAAAGAGAGACAAAAGTCTGTGAGTTTTATCATCCGAGCACCAAGGGGAAGGGGTGCTTCATTCACACCAGGCCAATGCACAGTGTAAGCAGGTTGAGTGCGTGAATGTGGCAGGTAAAATTACCATAAACTGGCACAAGCTGATATCAAAGCAGCACTAGAGCAAAGTGATATTTCTATTCAGGTATGCTCCAGACAAAAGGTGTGAAAAACCGAGCAGAAGTGTGAAAATGACACTAAAGGAAACAAGAACCCTGTGATAAAAAAATGAAAATACATTTCTCAACAGTGAACAGACCGGAGTGAGTTGGCAATGGAGGAGAGGAAAGAGAAAATGAACTGTGAATAAGAGCAATGGGACAGAAAAGATAATGTTGCAGAGAACTGTCTTAAAATGAAAAGTGGAAAAATATGCAAACACGTACAAGAACTTTCTTAAGTGTTCTCTCCTTGATACAAGTGCAGCGATCCTGATCCTGACTCCTGATTCAAATATCGACTTTCCTTCCAAGGACATGTGCAAACCACTTCGCCTATTAAAGTGCAGTCATTTCACTGTTCTGGCAGGATTTCTAATGCTTTTATGAAAACCGTGCTAATGTTTAACACCTTTAAACTGACACATACTGTCATGTTGTTTAGCTGAAACAAATAATAGACTCGTCTCACATGGCTGGTTTAGTTAGTGCTAGTGTTTTGATATAAGAGCACATTATCGCAGCCGTTGGGGATGGTTTCATTCTCATGTTTGAATGCACGACACGCTTCGACTGCCAGTCAGTTTCCACCATAAACAGACTGACATGATTGACACTTGACACTGGATTCGCGAGGCGGTGCTTAAGTGGCCACTGTGGTTCATTAGAGTTAAAAACCGGGGATAACCAGCGAGCAAGGCCACAGTCTGTTCATTATCCGAGACAGACAAAGTCTGTGCTTTAACCAGACAAACACATAGCTCCTCTAAGGCTGAATGGGATAAATAATGACTTGTTAAGATTGGCATTTCATGCATGCAAGTCCTTAAGGATGGATGTTTTATTATTGCGGGATCTAGTATTGCAGGGGTCAGTGTCTCCTTGTGACCAGGGGCAGCAGAGGAAGCCATGTCCCTTTGTATTCACTGCCAGCCCACATATTGCCTGTCCTTGTGTCAGTGGCAAAGCCGAGCACTGAGTGACAGCAGAGGAGAGACACAGGCTAAATATACACCCATTTTTCTCTGGCCCGCCATTCAGCGTCTCTGCTCTTTTTCTTTGTCTCTCCATCATTCTGAATCTCCCCTTTCCTCCTCTCTAAAAACCCTCCATTTCTTCCTCCCCTGAGTGCTTTTAGCACCCCGTTGATCCCTTGGTAACCAGTGGAGTGGGGAAGCAACAAGGCTTTTCAACTCTCCATGGCACTCATTCCTAGCTCTCTCTCTTTCTCTCTCTCTGCCCCCCTCCCTCCCTCCCCCCACCTCTCTCGCTCCCTCCCTCCCTCCTATGCAGCAGGGAGGGCTCATAGCCCTGATCTGTGGCCAAAACTCCAGCCTCTTTAACAATGAAGGGAAGCGAAAGCAAGTGTTACAGGCTTGGCCATCGGACAGCTGCAGCATTAGATTATTGAAACTCATATAAGGAAAAGAGGGAGAGAGTAAGAGAGGAAGACATGCAGCGACAGGGAAGGCAAAGTGCAGAGTCTTGTTACCTTCAAATGGACAGGCAGGTAAGAACGGTAAGAGGACCACGGAGGGAGAAGGGAGGAGGGAGGGAGGTAGCAGCTGTCTGGTTGGAAGGGAAAATGCTGTACACACACACACACACACAAAATGAAACCCACTGCTGGAGGGTTGGGGCAAAGGGTGTGTGTGTGTTGAGGAGCTGTCATCCTCCATCAACCGCTGTCCTAAAGGACACCTACTGTAAGCATGTGTGTGTGTGTGTGTGCGTGAGTGTGTGCGTGTCTGTGTCATGCCATTAGCTATGGGCAAGTACAACATGTAGTTGTAAGGGGGGAAAAGGGGGGTGGGGCCCTCCTGAGCCCATCTTTGGTGTCAAGGGCTTAACAAGGACAGGTTCAAGGGTCACAGCAAATGGTGTGTTTCTGGCCACCACCCCTCCTTTAGGGCTGAGGTCCACATCTGTGTGACAGCTTCATGAGTGGAACAGGCCTCCCTGCCAGACGATGTCACAGGTTCCCTTACAATGAGCTGTCTGTGCCCAGCAGAACAATGGAGGCCAAAGAGGAGGACATAGAAATGACCCAGAATGAACCATGGTGTGTTTGCTGTATGAACAAATAAAGGAAACAAGCAATTTAACCAGAGCTGTTAGCCCAATGACTGCTGAAATATTTACAAAGACTGCCCTCCTTCCTGATCGGACGAGCTAAAAATATGAAACATTAATTGTGCAAGGTGAAATACGCCCCTTATGGAAACATTAAACCAGCCAAAGGTAACAAACGACAGCAACGTGTGAAAAGAATTTGTTTTCAGTGAGTTGAGAAAAAGGGGGAAAAAAGCAGCAAAGGCTTTTCCACTCCTTCACAAAATGTTAAGGAGCCATAATTGTACCCTCATTACCTCCAGTTAATGCAGTTTGACTAAACACTGTACAACAGACAAGAGCAAACAGGACTTCACAGTGCCACTGCATTGCACAATGGCATTGACATACAAAGACAAGCTGGCGGTAATAACTCCTAATAGTTCTATTAGAGTTCCTTTGACCTCACGGAGCAATTACCAATATTTTTCCATCTTAACTGGAGCCAGAATGTCGCTGTTTTCAATCAGCAGTTAAAAGTGGCTTCATGGCTTTGGACACCTATAACCCCGATTCCAAAAAAGTGCACAGTGTAACATATAAATAAAACACAATGTGGTCATTTGAAAATCTGAAAACCTGTTTGACTTACTTACTTGACAAAGACAATACATTTAATGTTTTACCTCATCAATTTCATTGATTTTTGGATATAAATGCTTACATGTTTCAAAATAGTTGGGACAGGAGCAACAAAAGACTGAGAAAGTTGTGGAACACTCCAAAAACACCTGTTTGGATCATTCCACAGGTTAACAGGTTGATTGGTAACAGGTGACAGTATCATGATGGGTATGAAAGGAGCATCCTGGAAAGGCTCAGTCGTTCACAAGCGAGGATGGAGCGAGGTTCAACACTTTGTGAACACATGATTGCATAAAGGAATTTAATACATGAGCTCAGGAACACTTTGTAAAACTTCTGTCAGTAAACACAGTTTGTTTCCAAATGATTGCATTCTGGTTTGGTTTGGTTTTTTGCATTTTACACAGTGTCCCAACTTGTTTGGAATCGGGGTTGTACACTTGAACAACAGATGATCCCAGCTTGGGTCCCAGCCTTCACCAGCTGCCAATGGATGGCATACACAGTGCGTAGGATGACCTGCTCATATCTGTGACAGAATTTACACAAATGGGTTATTCTTCATGTTACAGAAAGCCTTTTATCCGTCATAGCCATCCCCTCTGCCATAGGGGCCAAATTATGCACCCAAATGGCCTCTGTGGATAGATTGGACATGACTGTTCCCAGCCCCACCCTCTCCACCATCTCTAACCCTTCATTCCCCCAGCCGCCCACTAGACTCCAATGCCATTAAAACAACTAATATGTCAAAATGACGGAGATTATGAGACACTTATTTACATTTAAGTTGGGGATAAGGGAACATTACAAAAGGCTGGGCAAGAGTTAAACTGGTTAGCGGATGATGAGAGGGTCATAATGACCTCCTTCATCCTACGCACAAGTTCCCTATATGGCACTTAATGGGTGTCATCAGAGCGGCCAAAACCAGTTTCAGCATACGTTATTATCTTTTTTATATTGTTATGATCTTAATGATGATGTAAGCTAATGGTGATTTCATCAGTAGCACTGACGATTTATAGTATTGATGCGAAGGGAGCTGTGCACATAATATACAGCACAGTACCAACTGTATCAGGATCTTTCAATGAATGTTTCATCTTTTTGGCAAACTATTAGCTCCCTGTTGGACTGGGAACTGTAGCTCTGGAAGGAAATCAAAGCAGTGTGACCCCGCTGTCTGCTATCTCTTGCTATGAGTGTGTGTGTGTGTGTATGTGTGTGTGTGGGAGAGAGAGAGAGGGAGGCTACTTTACTACAGTCCTATGTTTGTGTGCCAAGGGGAGAAGCCGAGGCAGTGCCTGTCCTCTGATGAGGACATGTGTTGTCTTTCATATTTCACACCCCACACCCATGGGCTCCAGCCTTGTTCAAAAGAGAGCACTTGTATTCCAGATTAGATGTACTATTCCTTTTGATAATGAGGAGAGGGAGTCAAATATGTGTTGTTGTGCTAGGTTAGGGCAGTGGGGAGTGGGGTTGGGTATCAAGAACCTGTTCTGAATTGGAACCGCTGCCAAATTTTTAAGAAACATAGAAACAGGGTTTGTTAGGAGACAACTTTTTGAATCCCCTCAACCATTCCTGGCAGCAAAAGTTTGGACTTACTCTGCGTTCCTGTCTTTGCGTTGTTGTGTGCATGCACCGATGTTTCTGCTGCTTGCAGGACTGCAGTGATAAACATTTAGTCACGGTGAAACTGAGCAAGTCTGTCTGAAATGACGAAGAATGTTCTGCAGCATGGTTTGTGCATTTTTGACGCCGTTTACAGAGCCACAAGGCCTCATAATTAGCTAATGCTAGCACTTCATTGCATAAAACAGGAAATATTCATGTCATGGATGGCAGGACAGACAACATTTTAGATGTTTTTCTCACCAGCTACAATTTAGAACCCAAATCAACTAAATGATGACCAACCTCTGAGGAAACGCGTTTTTATTTATTTATATATCTCCATTCTCAATTCCATATTTTCCTGCCAGTAACATGATGGTACAACATATTCTCAATTTTGGGCAAGATTAATTGAACTCCCCCACCCCGACACGTCTTTTTAATCAACAAAGCTCTCCAGCCTCTAAATCCATCTCTCTTTGTGTTGTTTTCGAAAGCCTGGCTCATAAAAGTTCAGGCTGTGACGTGGCTTTACTTGGAAGCAAATTACAGGGACAGACAGGTTCCTAATGCTGTTAAGCAAATTAGATCAGAGATGTGAGGCTGCATTTGTCCACATCAGGACGAGGAGCGGCGGGATGTGGAGGGGGGTGAGAGACAGACAGTGCTGTTTGTGGGCTGTTATTTGGAAAAACAAAGGGATGTCTCTCTCTTTACTCCACTCATTCCCCCACTTTGTCTCTCCACTACGATCGTTGTCTCTTCTTTTGTCTCTGCCTCTGTCACTGATAGACCTGCTGCGTGTGGAATACATCATCTGCCAGCGCCTGTTTCATATCAGGCCTGGACTGATCTATCAATGACACAGCTGCCTTTGCTTTTGCCCACTGTATCGTTAAATTGCACTTTAATTAAATTAGGCCTGCTAATTATGAGGGCTTAAATCAATCACCAGGTCAATAACAAAGGCCCAAAGCGGACAGAGGGGCCCGAGACTTTTTCCAAACCTCATCAATAACGGCCGCAACCGGAGCAGACCACTCCTGTACCAGAGAGCCGGAGGTTCAAACGGGTAGGAATTACTGTGAATTGAGTTATCGTCACCGGCTTTTGTCCAGAGCACTTCTTACTCTTGCAGGCACTGTGAATAATGTTGTTTGAATACTGCAGGAGTGTTTCAAAGAGTTTGAATGTGCATAGCCTTTTGCATTAGAGTAGCACTTCAAAGGGGTGTTTAAAGCAGATTTAGAGTTTCTGGTGCATAAAAAAAAAACAGTTCAAACGGGATATTATGACTTTCCAGACACCTGGTTTAGGTGAAGAGGGGTGATTCTGAACAGATAATCCTGGGGGTTGAGTGCGCAGCCCCGCTGAGCAGACGGTCCCAGCTGAATCCCGGGTCTTTACCCATGCATTAAAAAGAGCTCTGTGGTGCTTTTCACAGATTAATCATCATTTTGAGCTTATTGAGTGGGAGGCCAGTCTGCTTTCCACTGCTCAGAACGTTTAATCCATCTTTCAAACTGTGAAGGTCAGTGAGTGAATGTTACCCCTGTTGAAATAATTGAGGGTGTTTGAATTTCAATGAGAGCACCCGTGGTTCAGATCTGGATTGTAATTAAATACATTTTCTTTTTTTTATTATTATTATTTCTAGTAGAAGCTCCTGCCATTATGCGAGGCAGAAGCACACTGGCTTATTGAGTAGCGCGGTGGCTGCCAATAAACTGCACTCCCTGTACGGCCAAATTGTCATCCTAACTATTTAACACAACAGTTACTGTGATGCAAATGTTGTAACAGCAAGTCATAATGGCAGCACTGGGAAAGAAAATGTGAAGAACAGCTATTCACACTTGAATCTCATTCATCTTCTATGGGACGTTTTCTCCTACAACTCTAAATGTACTGAAGGAAGAAGGAATGAGGGTGAGTGATGTCGAGCGATGAATAATTAAGTGGTAAAGTAAGTAAAGCTTTGGTACACATTGCAGTGAGTTATTACAGGGGGTGAGCAGTCTTTTCCACAGATCAGCCGTTGTTTGCTGCCTTGTTTGAGCAGGGGGGGCTGGGTTGGTAAGTGGGGGCTTGTCTGTAGCATCACGGGAGCAATGTGGGGCGAGGTGGGGGGCGCTTTCCATTTCGTTTTAATTGGAAGCTGAAATTCTTGGATAAGGGGCAGACAGAAAGCCATTTACTCGAGTCCATGCTCTCAGCCAGGGCTAAATGAAGAGAGCCGTGTGGAGATGAGGGGCCTGTGGAGGGCCAGTAATGAAGAGAGGTCCCAAAAGACAGCCACGGCAATTTAGTGGACCCAGGGAGGCGGGGCGGGGTGTGGGTGGGTGGCAGGTGTGCAGTGGAGAAAGAAGGAAGAAAGAGGAAGGAAATAAAGGAATAAACAGGAGCATCTCTGTATTTTACTATTAAAAGTTGTTTTTTGTTTGCTCCAGTGTGCTAGTCAGAGAATAGTTGAAGACAATCTGCTCGTCAAATACAACATGTGACAGCTGATGAGATAAGGAAATCATCACAACACACAAGACAGATCAGAGCAGGGACAGCTAACTTGCAGCAAGTAAGCATTGTCCGTACATGAAGCAAGCACGCAGAGGCTGAATTTACTGCAGGCATACGTACATATCAAGGCATCTATTCAGATTCCAGCCAGTCATGTAGCACCATCAGCAGGAGTCACACCTTCAAACCCAGACACAGACGCACATAAACGCCAACAAGCAATGCAACCACACCGTTTTTAAATGGGAAAGGCTGTCTGCGTGGTTCTGGTTGAAATCATGAATGCATGTGGAAACATCGGAGTATGTTGTGATGGAGCTCAGCAGGGGTGCTATTCTACACAACAGCTCCCATGCTCTGTATACGTAGGCCATAAACAGGAGAAAATTCCTGTGGAAAACTGCTCTGCAGGGAGAAGTGTGGCCCATTATAGAGGTGCTCTGTGCTGGAATGACACCATTACCTCCGTCTGGGCTGTTCCAAATTCAATGTGGGCATTCAGCCTTGAGACATTCAAAGGATCATACCAGTGAGTTTGCATGTTTTACTGCAGGAGAATTCAAAAGTATGACAAAGTTTGGCAGATTTTTCAAAGTTTTGAGACATTCGAGACAGCTGCTGGTGTTCATTTATTTCATTGAAATATGAAGATTAAAACTAGCATGAGATGGGTAATCTGTCACTGGGAACATAATGATACCTTTATGAAAGTTACTGTACGTTTTCATGGTAGGCTGCTGCAGTCAAGCGTGCTATCATTTGTCTTCTGCGTGGTGAATTAATGTGCTGGCGGGATGCTCACGCTATCCTCATTTTCAGGTTTGAGTTTTCTCAATTAAGGTTGATAGAAAACTGCACACTCAAGAACAGAGCAATATCTGAATGAAGGTATCTCTTGGTGGTGCAGCACAAAGTGGGTGGCTACCATGACTACATCTGTATGAGAGGAACAGGAATGGACTGACTGGACAACATCTATCTCCTCCTCACCCTCTCCCCACCCTCAGAGGCTTTCTATTCCTCCATCTCCTCCACTCCATTTGCATCCAACTGTGACCGCTTTTGTTCCCCGGCCGATGCAAATGAAACGGGGCGCTTCGGCCGAGATGGCGAAGCCGCCTCCTCTCATGTTTCTCTGTGGCCCGGAGATGTGGATGTTTACTGTCGGCCGGGGCCTTATTACATTCCTTCAGCAACTTAAAAGCATTGCCCCCCTAATGGGACCTATAAAACAGTGAGAAAAGCCTATTGTGACAATGGGCCTCATTGTGTCAGAGTGGGCTTATTTGGCACTCTGTGGAGAGTGGAAATGTGTGGCATATTAAAAAAAAACAGTGAGGGAAAGAGAGGGCGTGAAAGTAGAAAGAACTCACATAAATAGGAGTGAATGACTTCACACAGTGGGAAACCAAGCACTGTCAATCACCAAAGTCCATCTAGTGCCTTGGTGTTGGGCATAAAAAGAGATCAGCTATCTCGCTGCAGTTGTTGCAGTAGCCTCTATTTGTTTGTTTCTCTTTTGTCCCTTGAGGTGGAGTCAGCTTTTGGTGCTGATGGTTTTTGAATGATCATTTAAGGAAGACATCTTTTTGGGTGTGAACAGCAACCCCATGCTTCTCCTACAAAAGATTCTGTATTCCCCTCCAGAGCCCGGACTCCCTCTGAGAAAAGTCATTTAATCCAACTGGAAATACCAGGAAGATAAGCACAGAATGATTTCACCTAAAGAAAGTGCTAAGAGAGTGCATCTTCCTCTCCCAGCTTTGTTCTCTGCTGCCCACGCTGGTTTGGCTCCATGCTGGTGGCCCTGTTTTATTCCCTGAAGTCATTATTGTCTTCGGCTAAGGTGCCCCTGCTCCCTGTGATTTGTGGGTAATGAGCTGGCACCCCCCTGCCCGTGTTCAATTATTCTCATTGAGAAAGTGATTTCTCACTCCACGGAGCAAATCGGAGGAGGCGAAAGCGTGAACTCTAATCAAGAATTAACACGTTCGCAACCAGCAGTGCGGAGAGGGATAGCCACCCTGATACTGTAGAGGTGTGTAGGTGTGGACAGACGAGAGGGGGGTGAGGGTAGAGGGACAGGCGAGGGACAGTCACTGAGGTAAATAGATGTTTCACATTTCCCTTGAAACCCCTGGTTAAGTACATCCACTCAATCTCAAGGAAAAAAAAAGGAATTGAGTGAAACTTGTCAAAAAGGTGATGTGTTTACAAATGAAGCACGCACAGCCTTGCTGAAGGGCTGTTTGCAGTGATGAGGTGAATATGCAAGCGAGAGTGACGTCTGAGCAGTAATTAAGCACGGAGAGAAGGAGCAGAAAGAGGAGGAAGAGTGCAAACTTTGGAGAGAAAAATAAAGATGAGGAGAGAGGAAGAACATCCAGAGTTCAGTGACAACTAATGACCTGAGAGGAGGAACAGAGGACAAGTTCAAAGACGAGTTCAGAAAAACCTCTATGCTTGAAACCAAAGATGCCAGTTTACACAAATAAATCAAGATGATATTAGTGTTTTATTACCTACTGAATACCAGGATGACTAGGAATTAACTGGAGACTTGCATCAAAGCTGTACTTCACATCACTTTCCTCATTTATATTGTTCCTGTTGTTTATTCTTATTTCCCAAATGCTTTTTCAGAGGCTTTTCCACTCCCGACACAATAAAATAAAAAAGCAACAACTTTTAATTCTCAGGGGCAAGCTTTTGTATATAAGTAGTCAAAATTGAAAGATGGTACAAAAAGCTCTCGGGAGCTTCAAAAGACATCGCTATCAGCCTTCCGAATCCCGAATCTTTCAAACCCACATCCACACACAGCCTGCAGAGCCAGACAGGTTAAACATTTTCAGGCAACAGCCCAGCAGATAGAGAAGGGCGTTGGCAACTTCCAAAAAACGTCTCTCTCCTCTCCTGCTGAGAGGAGATAACAGGACACACATGACTTGCACAATTCTCAATAAAGAAAGAAAGGCAAGAAAATGAAAAAGAGCAAAAACAAACAAGACTTATCTTGTTTTGAGGGGAAAGTAAAGGCCAGTGTGGCATGAAACTTTGTCATGGAACAACAGTGAATGACAGATTTTTTTTTTGCACCTCTTCTTTCCAAAGAGGCTGATTCCCAATTCTGAGCGGAGCAACATTTTCTGCTTTGTGTCTCCTGCAGTCCCCTGCTGACGGCCTTTTCACACACTGTCCTTGGGAACTACATTTGCCTGTGGTGTTATGTGCTTGGGATTAAGTTGTGAAAGTTGTTCTGAATTGTTAAGCACTTATTTCTATCATTCTCATTCTCTGTCTGTCCCTGTGTGTCTATGGTGTGTGTGTGTGCGTGTGCGTATGTGTGTGTGAGTGTGAGTGTGTGTGAAGGTGAGAGGAGAGCCATCCTGAATGCTAATAGAGCCCAGTGAGAAGAGCTTATGGGCAGAAAAGCAGGTGGGCGATTCACTGACCTGGTCTCAATGTAAATTGGACACACACACACACACACACACACACACACACACACACACACACACACACACACACACATTAAGGCTCATGCTAATTATCACTGCCATTTATTTCTAACAAAGATGTTGAGTTAATAATGAGATGTTAAATGGCATTATTTCTATAATTGCTCATTTACACATTTAAGATCTACTTCCCTGCTGTGGAATGAATCAGCTGAATGACACTGCCAACTGTGTGCGTGCGTGCATGTGTGTGTGTTTGTGTATGTGCTACCTGCTCTCATCCTCGTAGCGCGCACATTTATTTAATGACAGAATTACACTACATCTGTAATGCATTTTGTTGCTGCGGGGTGTCAGCGTGATTCTATACACAGCTGGTGGCTAAAATATATTGAGATTAAACTTTAGAAGCAAAGTTATCTAATGTGGACTTTGCTTTTAAGAGTTTAAGAGTCTAAAAATGTGCTCAATTCCAAAACTTTGCGCATGTTTTTGCATTTTTACATCCTCAAATATTGGGGAGAATACTGACACTTTGACACAGTATTGTAGGAAAGTTGTCTTGTTGCTTGCTCCCAGTATAGGAAGGTTAGATGTCATGGTCTTCCAAGGAGGAATAAATAGGATGAAGTTAACTTTTAATTTGTTTTTCAAGAAAACAAAAGAAAAAGCACCAAACACAACAAAATACAAAGAAAGGCATTTAGTGTCCTTTTAGAGGCCTTAGAGGCCTTTAAAAGAGTTCCATCTTGATGAATAAAACATGCAAAATGACGAAAACAGTGGTGAAAGTATTCAGATCGGTTATTAAGTAAAAGTAGCACTACCATAGTGTTAAAATGCTCAATCACAAGTCCTGTGTTCGAAATGTTAATTCAGAAAAAGTACTATATAAATGTACTGAGTAATCAATGCAGAAAAATGACTCCTGCAAGTGACTGAGTCATTGGATTATCGTCAGGGATGTGCACAGATGTTCTGAGGGTCTGTCGCTCTAAAATAAGGCCACTTCTATCAGCTGCATCTTCTTGTAAGTAGAAAATTCATCACAACCTCAATGACGCACGTTCAACAACATTGCTAGCAGCTAAAGTCACGAGCTAGAAAGAAGCTAACGTGTGTGTTTGTTTGCACATGACATGTAGAACGCACACATAATGTAATGGTGGTTATAGTACAAATTATCTTGCACTAGTCCTGCTGCCTATATGCTATCTAAGATTGGCAACAAGCAATTTGGATGCAACAGTGTCACATGACAGGGGGCATAGGGCATCGCTTTGCATCACTTTTTTTTTTTTTTACAGCTCTGGGTCACCCCGGTGTCCTACGGAGGTATGCCTTTTAGCACTTCAGCAATTATGGGCTACTTGTATTTATGCAACCACAACAGCAAAAGTAAACTTTTTCATTCTTCTCCAGAGTGGCAGCTCAGCCAAAGTGGTAGGCAAAGTGCCATTCTCACTATGAATTCACTCACCAACAATAGGCTGGGGCAATCACACAAGCACTACAAGTCAGCACAATGCTAAAGCTAACCAAGCCCACTTAAAGGCGAAAAGAGGAGGTGACCAGTGTTAAATGAGGCTTAAAAAGCAGTGCAGGCCTTGAGAGAAATGGGAGAAAATAAACAAGCTCCGGTCTGTCAGGGGTCGTGATGTTCCGACAGGGGTTCAGATGCCTGATTAAGAGGGGAGAGGCCATTGTGGCATTCAGGGCTCCGCTGTTCTCAGTCAGGTGTCTCTGGTGAGCAGCCATTTGTGCAGCACTCACAGAGGAGGAAAAACGATCCACCATGAAAGGAATATACAGCTTGTGTAATTTATTACCACATTCACTCTTAAATTCAGGCTTTTCTTAGGGCAATTCTTTAATAGAGGTGATATAATTCAAGTAAACAAACTGACTTCTGTCAAAAGTCACAATAATGCAGACTAGTGGTCTTATAAGTCGTAGCTAGAATCACAAATTTGTGATTTGCATTCAAAATTTTGAAATTAATTCAATCCCATGGCAGATTCTTTGCTCATTTTGGGGGAAAATAAACACACTTGGTTGTAGTTAAATGAGTAAAAATGAATTGTTGAAGTCAATATTTTTCTGCAGCCAAGGACAGAGAGCAGGAAGGAGAAACAGAGAAACGGGAAGAGGGCTACAAACAGAGATAATAGTTAATAGAATTAATTTTTTTTGTGGGTAGTGCTGTGTGCCTGGAGTCAATGTTGAATACACAGCAGCACCTACTGGTCAGGCCCACTGGGCAGCAATTAGAAAACACATGGTGAGTACATCTTTTATACAAATATGCATAGATTGAATTGTTCTTCCATAGGCTGAACATGCACAAGGGCATTATGCACAGCCTTTCTTGAGCCGGCTGACCCTCCTGCGTGTGTTTCAGGGAGAATTAAGAGGTAAGTTCCGGATAAGTGCAAGGTCCCCTCTGCAGACACCACAGCCGGACTGACTGCACCGCTCTGGAACGTGGATTGCTGTTTTTCTGTGCACTCTCCTGCACGCAGCAACCCCCCCGACCTGCTCTTTATCAAACACCGGCCCAGATTTATCTGAACCGCATGCACACGCACAGACAGATACTGCATACACCAGATAGCACTGGAGAGAAGGGAAATGAAGACAGTGGATGGGGGAGGTTGGAGGGGAGAGCTCACCTGTTTCTAAGTCATTCAGAGACACAAGCACAGACAGAAAGAGAGAGACAGAGAGAGACTGTGACAGTCAGGCAGGGTTTGGGGGTTACTGCTGTGATTTCCCTCCATGCTCAACTGCTCTAACATTGCCCGAAGCTTGCCTCGGGGTCTGCAGACTGTGTGGGCTTTACCGACATGCTAGTCAGGAGAGTAGACTAAGTTCGCTCACTGACAACGGCACACAGAATTAAATGCTAACTTTTCTGCAGAATTGACTCGCCCAGGGGTTTTAGTGTCATATTTTATTTGATTTTTATTTTGTCCATGTCAGAACATACTCTGATTCTGTTTGCATCTGCATTCATTGTATGTTTAATGATGCAAGTGAATAAATACAGTAGCAGTCACCATAAAACAATCCCGCAAAAAAGTTGGCTTGCATGCAGGGTTTGAGTTTGTTTTATCAATCTGGGTGTTACAATATTTCTGTCGAGTGACTATTCAGAAATTTGGACAACTGTGACAATAATGATGTTAACTGGAGGAAAGAGAGAAAGTCTACATATTTCCAAAAATCACAGATTTAACAGAAATGAGCTCAAACTCTTGTTTTTGAGTCAAAGTAAAGGTCAACTGCCTGCTTCACTCGACATTTGGACAAAAAACTCAAATACTGGAATTATCCTTTAAAGCAAGTCGCATTTCTCCAAAGCACTGGGCTTTATTTTTGCAGCCATTAATTGTGCAAAAGGCGCACTGTGCAGGGAGACCAGCACAACAACAAAACAACTGTTGGCTTCTAACTGAAGTGAGAGACGGAGGGAAAAAAGGGAGAAAAATAACATTTTGTTGACAAATCAGTTCACAAATCTGCCAGTCTGTGTTTGTTCGGCGAGAAATCTTTGATGTGAGAATAGAAAAGGAAAGGAGTGTGTTCGTGCTGCTCCTTGCTCTCTTCTTCCGGCTTGAAGTTGAACGGACTCATCTCCTTTCAAGGCGTTGGCTCGATGATTTAGCTGGGCACCTCGCCACTTTGGATTTCCTTTAAAACTCGCCAGACAAGGTGTCTCATTTAGACAACAAAGAGAGGGAGGCACTCCGACAGTTGGAGGCTTGATCAAAGATGTCTGATCAGAGCTGTTCCCACTCAGACGTGCTTTTGACTCGGTTATGTAACGCTTTAGTTTTCTTGCTGTCTCTCTTAAGTCTCTCTCCCTTTCAATTTGTTATGGGCACGACTGTTTGAAGCAGCGTTTTCAACAAACAGCGGTATAGTGAGAGCCACCAAGTACCAAATTAAGAAATGCATTCAGGCTATTTTAAGATAACACATAATAATCAGTCTCTGTTATAAATCATCTCTCTACGTATCATTGTCTCCGAAACCCTTACACTCAGAACTTTTTGGAAATGCTTCATACATCTGTGTCCCTCCATGCGAGCCATTTTGATTGGGTTAAATCCCTCTATGATTGACAGCTGGTGTCAGGCCGGCCTCTGGTACAGCTCATGATAATGGCCTCCAGCGCCTCATGAAGGCCACCAAATAATACAGTGGAGAGGCACTCAGCCAGATCCAAATGTGTGTGCGCATGAGTAAGCGTGTGTGTTTGTGTGTGTGATGCTGAGCGGGAAGGCCCATTAGCATTCATCAGCGGGATAATAGGGCGGCGTTAATGTCAGCTGTTTGTATAAAGAATAACTCATAAAGCCCTAGCGTATATGGGCTGATAGAGCATGCTTTTCTCCACGCTGCATTTGGCATAGTGTGTGGAAGGGTGGCGGGGGACTGGAGGGCTAGTCTCACATGGAACCGTTTGACACTAAAGTGAATTTATTGACTGGTTAGATAAACATAAGGCAAGGCAGGCAGATACAACAAGAGGGGCGAGACAGCCTTGTGATCAGTGTGTATGCTGAACACTGACGCCATAGAAAAAATCTCTGCATTTTAAAAAGACAACAAACTCATCATGAAAATCCTGATTTTTGTTGTTGTTGTTGTTGTTCTCACGATTTATCATAGATTCCAGGTTTAAGGGGCAAACAAATCAATCGCAACACCGCGCTGTTCTGCAGGATAATTCTGTTTGCATCCAACTATATTTAAGTTCTACATCTACATTTGCTCCTCTGCAAATCCCGCTCTGAGTTTATCACATCTGGGCTCCTGTGGTGACGACAGAATCACAGACTCTACAGATAAGGGTGCTGTCAACCAACCTCCCCAGAACCTCTTTGGTATTTTAAGCATGGAAGCCAATGTGTCGTTTTAGTCGACCTGACTCCACATTCCTAATTCATAGCACGGGGTGGGAGGCCTGCTTAAATATAAATGGTGAAGTAAAGCACTGCAAGAGTGTACCAAATGGTGCCGGGCACAACGATGCTGCTTCACCGACATCTGCCACTGAAGGAAAAGATTTAATTTTGGAACAAGTGTTTAGAGATGCAAGGTACAGTATGAGTCAGGGAGGAGTTTATGCATGGAGTTAAGAGCAAGGTGCTGCAGGAGTGTGACACACACACCCACACACGTATACAAAGTAAAGAGTGAACTGACAGACATGAGTGTGATGCACTTTCTTAGTTTCCTTTGTTTTTGCCTTCATCTTTACTCATAAAGCAGAACAAGAAAGTACAGGAGATAAATAATCCATGATAAACAAACAACTGCTAATTAGTGTGATTTTGCTAAAACCTTGGCATGTGTGCGTGTGTGTGTGTGCGTGTACACTCATTATCTCCTCCAGCGCTTTAGCACTGATCACAATTCTTTTTAATTAACCCACGCTGCGTATTTTTATCTTACAATTCAGTGCTGCTGTGCTGCACGCCCATCAAACAGACAAAGAAGACACAATGTCAGTCGTGTGGGAGGGAAAGACAGCGATCAAGACTGAGATACAGTGAGTCAAAGGAAGAAACAACTGGGCGACAGGGTGCCTCTTTGAAACCTACGCTGTGCCACCTCTAATGAGGGGATTTGTGTTTGGTGAATCATCTTAGTCATACAGCTGTCAGATTACAAAGACTCAGGTAGCAACGAGAATTAGCAACCGCATGCTCTGTGGCTCTCCTGCTGTTATCCGTAAAATGTTTACATACTGATGTGGATATAACTCCTGCTCTGAAATAATAATCCCACTTTTTAGGAGAAATTCATTTGAGCATTTACCTGGAAACCTTATGACAATCTCGGTTTTGGGGAAAGGTTTTTAATTTTTGAACAACTTTATGTCCTCCAAACTGTGCGAGTTTTTTTTCTTCTTTTCACGGGAAAATCTGCTTAGTTTTTATTTTGAATTAATATTAAATGTATTATGCAACACACACACACACACACACACACACACATAAACTAAACTAACTAACTGATAAAATAACTACTGCATATAAAACAATCCATATGTAAAAACACGGCAAACAATAATCAACACGGCACGGCAAGCAATAATAAAAAAAAAATCATTAGTAATCTCAGAGATGCTAAGAGGTTTTGTTGTATTTATAGTAACAGTATCTCACAGTTGTTCTTCGGTACAGTTCTTCAGTAATGTGCCCAGTGTACTTAGTTACTTTCCAGCGCTGCTAATTTCCATATTGAAATCAGATCATAGTGATTTGTACGTTATAATGTGTCGTGGCAGGTTCCTATGGAGAAATAAACCGCGATGGGATGACATAGATGCCTGACGCTTTTTCATTGGATTGCTTTGTCCTCACAGACTGTCTAGCCAGAGACAAAAAGCTTAAGAGAACACTTTAGAATTAAAATTCAAGGATTCAAAGAACGATAGCCTCCATAACAATGACACACAACCTTGGCCATGTTAATTCTCAATGAGACTAGAAAGAGAAAGGCACACAGACTACCCAGAACCCCACAGCGCGGGAGCCCAGACCTGCATGTGAGAGCTGGCGAGCTAAATGGAATACAACATAGGAAAGTTGTTTGTGAAATAAACTAAGAGCAACGTGCTGACAGCTTGAATGTCAATCAGCTCTTTTTCATTTTGACTCTTTTATTATTCCCTCAATTAGTTCTGCATTCACTTTACTCATCTCAATGTTTCACGCTGCGTCTTTGCTATTTTCTTTTTCAATAACGTGATGGAGGGATAGATTAAACACTTCCTACATAAGTCAAAGCAGATGAGGGAGGTAGTGATGGGCAGATACTGACAGACAAACTGGGAGAAATCCTCTTCACAGGGAGCTCAGCGCGTCCGACACCTCCCAAGGTCATTTCTGCTCTCCCAGCAGAGAGCCTCTGTCACTTTTAATAACTTTTAAAGGGAGCATTTTTTTCTCTTCTCTGACAGGCTGAGGAGTTGAGGGACCAGTCACAGAGTGAGACAATCACAAAGTGCCGACAGTGCGAGGAGGTGTGAAGTGAGGAGACGAGCCCGCAATGACTAACAGTGTGCGCTGTTGCTTCATGAAAAGTCTTGCCACATGAACAGAATTATGAAGTCTGATGTCAGTCGCCATTTCTGTTTCAAGTTAGCTTGGGCAGTGAGCAGTCAGGGTGACTGCAGTCACTACTCTGATATCTGTTTCTGCTGTGCTTACCAGTGCCGTAACACTATGGCAGGACATGATGCATTATGACACAGTGCAGCATCGTGAGAAACATGCACACATGGAATCTCTGCAGACACAGAGAGGTACAAACTCTACTCACTACTCATCAGGGCTGCTAAGTTGGCATGGAAACTACTCTTGTATGCAGATGATAATACTTGCCAGAAGTAGTATGTACTATCTAGAGGGATGCACTGCTTCAATTTTATCCAAGGCTGCAACTCAATCTGTATTTCCCACACTGCACTGATACCAAACTGTACACCCCTCTGTCTCAAACTTATCCCATTTGTGTTTGTGTAAGGTAATATTGCTGTGAAACTAAAAACTGAGGTGGTGGCCCTACATGGCTGAATGAATTGGCGGAACTGGTCAATCAGCCTAATTAGGTCACTTGCAGTTCAGACAGCAAGGCTGAGCATATTTCCAGTATAGCTTGGGTTGATTTGAACTGTTTATGTTCTCCAAAAAGTAGTGTTTTCCACTCCTTAAACTTTCACAAATCAGCATATTTTTTTATTGTCCACCTCCCTACCTGCTCCTGCCGGTCAAGCCATCGGTCCACCATTGGATGGTTGGCGCTGAGGGAAGACCGAGTCATCTCTCTCTGGAACTGAGTGGTCCAGCCACTCGCATCACGAGGAAGACTCCGATAGGCATGGCCTCCTCGACCCTGCAAAGGAACAGGAAGAGGTGCAGAGATTAACGTCACTGCGTGCTTAATGCCCACTGCCTGTAACACCAGAATTTCCCCGGCTGGGAATTAATAAAATCTTATTTTATCTTATCTTATTACAGAACCAACTATCAAATGTAAAGGTCTACTTACACTTATTATACCACTGCTGCCACAAGGAAATGGCTGGCACAAAATTAACCATCTACAATCCTTTATTAACAAACTATTTCAAGGACTGATCCATCCTCCATATTTTCGCCTTTAAACAGGCAGCTTTGTGGGCTGGTGCTATCTATAGCAGCTGGATGACAGGCATTTTGTGATGGAAGTTGGTTAGTTTATCTTGGATTTGTGCCATACACCAATAGTCTGTTGTTCATTCAAGTCTCACTCCATTCCACCCTCACCCCTAACCCTTCCCCACAGCTAAACCTGAGCCGCTAATAAGAGGCCTCTTATAATAAGACAGCCACAGCTGAGCTCTTCCATTACACAGAAAGCACCTTCCAAAATGCTCCTGCCAAGGTAATGTCAAACACCAGCAGACTTATTATAATGGCCACGAGCACAAAAAACGCACACAAGCACACTAGATTACATTCCAGACATGCTAGCCTTGGCATTGTAATCCCGGCGACTGAGGGTCATGGTGTCTGAAGCTATTTGAATAAAAATGAAAGCAAATGAATATTAAAAATCACAGCGGATACAAAGACTCACAAAGACAGACAAACAGCATGTGAATGATTTAAGGTCTAATGAGTTACCACGCGGATGCTAAAAGTTTGGATTTAGTTAATGAGACATCGCACAACAAAAGAAGGCAGACAAAAGTTAAAAAACTCTGAAGTGGCAGCCGATAAAGTTATGTTCGGTGAGTAATAAAATAGCAGCAAACAATGCAAACAGAGAGCGAGAAATAGCAGGAGAGAGATGGCTATCTGAGCCATGTGTGTTTTAGTGCTGCTGAATGTGGCGTGACGGGGCCTGAGGAAGCACTGCAGACAGGACTGTAAAACTCAGCCGGACACGTGGGCTCTACTGAGACGGCCCTTGATAGCCGCCATGGCCTCTGTCCCCGCTGAGCAACACGGCGCGACAACGGACCCCTCTCCACAAACTTTTACGACACATCAGATCGTAAAACGTGGAGAAACCCAGATACCAGAGGGGTAGCAGTAAATCAGCGGGCTCATATCCACTGAATAATCCCTTTAGTTGACTGTGTTAAGCGTGGAGGACCCAGAGTGCGAGGTATTGTAAAGTCATTGGCAGACGTGATGAGTTTACAGTGCGAGCTGATGACTCCCGTTGGCTTATATTCTGGAGATTTAGCAGAACCGAGCCGTGCTCAGCCATAACTGGACTCAGAGGGAATTGAACACAACGTGGCCGGCTGGAGTGTGTAAAGGAAATTATCACAGACAATGAGGAGACACTACGGTGTATGGCTTGTATCCATGCGCTCTTTTGGCAATGCTCTTCACTGATGTATGGTTCCCTTTGACAACAATGTTTGCTCCAAGACCTGAATACATCAAAGTCAGTGCTGACTAATACAGTCAACATCTGTTGTTGATTGCATAAAAATAGACCTCATGGACTGACGGTGAATATGCGCAAGCTGGGTGTATGAAAAACAGATACTGAGGATTGAGCGCGAGGATGCCTTTTTTATTGAAAACAGCTAATGGTCTTCTTAAAAAAGATGAAATGACAGCCTCCCAATGTTCTCTCATTACCTTTTAAACCAGCCGTCAGTGACAGGAAGATGATTTAAATTCAGATAACTGATCACCTGCCACAGATAGCAGTAGAGCTAAATGGGATACTTGAACATAACATTCAATGAAGCTTCATTCCTAAAACTTTTAATATTAGAAATCTTAATGTCACAACTAACACGTGAATAAAACTTCTGCTGCCAAAATGCGGAATTGGCCCCACTGACGCTCCTGCTGCTTTTACACTTTTCATTCTTTTTGAGGACACAAGCTCGTCATTTTAACGGATTCAAACAATTGGGCGTATTTGCTCAGTGTAACATGGACCACAAAAGAAGTCATTCTGACAAAATGAAGGGTCTAATAACCATTTCACCTCAAACTCTTTCCTCCGCCCCATGGGCTGGGGAGTGTGCTGTTAAGGTTGTTGAGCCTCTGACAACTAAAGTGTCTTTAAATAGGATTATCAGACACGGCTTCCAGATGCACTAATCACGTGGAGGTTTGCCGTGTCACGTTCCGAGCACTCTATCATCTCCCTTTTTTTTTAACCTCCCTGTTTCATTGGGAACGGATCCCTTTCTCATCAAGAAGTGAAGGTCTGTCAGCACCACGTGGGGGCAGCCATTTTGAGAAGTTAATTGGCTTCCCTTCTCATTCGAAAGCCGCAGGGAGGATGTACCTGAGCACTGCTTTTCTTAAGATTTATCAGTGGCTTAAAAAGCCTCAGAAAAGCTGGATTTGGAACAAAGAAAAAGTGTTTAACAATCTCTGCTCGTCTTTTTGGAAGACAAGAAGGGGTGTTATCAGAAGGAACTAGTTTCAGATAAAGACTATCTGTGCCACTGCTGGATATCAGCACGCAGGGTAGCACAGGTTTCATATCTAACGGTTATGTCTTTGATTTGAGGTGCAGAGGAGACGGAATGAAAATGAGGGAAGCTGTGAGGAAGTTAAACAGAGAGACTGCTGGAGGTTGGAAGATTTCAGAGCACACATCTCTGACATTATAATTGATGCAGCTCCAGTACATCTGCAACACTGCGGAAAATAACTCCTGGGCAAGATGCTGCTTGAATGTAATGTAACACAGAATTAATGCAATGTCGATCTTTTTTAAGTTCTGTCGAGTTTCAGCACCTTTTTAGATTCACATAAAACTGGCAAATTATGGTATTTTTGAGGCATTTCTCTCAGTCGAAAGTCAAGGTCACTGACCAGATTTCTATGTTACCTTTTGTTCCAGGCTGCTGATGCCGGCGCTTGTGTTTGGTTTGTTGTTGTGCTTTTGGAAGCCGGCAGTTGTGGACCAGCGAGTTGGATTCTTTCTGGACGGTTCCTCTGGACCCACCGGGACTTCGTCCGGAGGAAGGCCGGCCAGGGAGGGATCACTGCTGCGACGGACATGGAGAGGCATGTCTGTGGAGGTGAAAGAATGGAGAGAAAACAAGGGGAGAGTGATGTAATGAGAAAAAAATAAGGGACACAGCAGGTTATAGCAACATCAAACCACTTTCTTCCTCAGTGTTTCGCTCACTGTTCTGCCTGGCAAACATTAGACCCTGACAGGATCTCCCCGACTGCACTTCATGTCAGCTGAGACATGGGAAGTGGTGATTAAAGTGTTTCCATAAAAGGTCTATTGAGCCCAAAAGGAAATATTGTACAACTCAACTATGAGAGGTTTGGCTCGGCTTGAGTTAAAGAAATATACTGCAAATGTAGTTTTAGCTGGAAAATTACCCAGACGGCTTTAAAAAAATGTTAATATGAGAAAAAGTGAAAAATTATTCAACACCTTGCTTAGCTTAGCTACCCTAAAAATAACAATTACAACTGTAATTGGGACAAAATTACTCCTACATCATGATCTGACTCTTAAGAAAAGGGTCATTTTTACACACTGCACTACCGACCGATGCTGATTCTGGAACGTGTCCCGGAACTGAAGCCGAGCCGCACAACCAAAATTACCCCAGCCATCAAAAATCTAAAAGAAAGTGCACAGGAAACACTGGTCCATGTTACGGCCGCCACATTGACCGATCTGCAACTAAAACTCGGTATAAAGTTCTCATATTTGATCAGCTGCCAAAACATCTAGAGGGAATGAAGTTGCTCTGCACTTCACACTCCAGTTAAAACAGTCAGTGAGAAATCCTGCTGATGTCTGTTACGCGGGGAAGGCAGTAAGTATATCGGTGAGCTGCGGTATGAATCATCTGGATTTTCCCAAAAGGCCATATGGATTTGTTTATGACGTTCTAGCAGCCTGCGTGTTACACCCATAATTATGCAAATAGTTGGGTAACCACCTGTCATCCATCGGCGGATCGTTGCATCGAGCATATGCCGTTGCTAAGCTCCCATCTGATACACCGGAGACAAGTCTTAGTGGTGGAAGCAACGCATTTTAATCACGGCTTACGCTGTGCCGCGACTTGTGCGTATTTAATACTGTGACAAGACTGGGGAGTTTGGAACGCAAGTGATTCTTGTGACGGCCTGCAGGGTAGCCATGAACGGAGGGAGAATTACGGGACTGAATCCCCCAAAAAAAAGGGGAGATCAACAAGTGTTTCTCAGTGCCTTCATATTCTGTCAAAACTAATCTTTTCAAGAAGCATCCCTCAGTGGCTCACGCCTCTTCGCCCATGTCCTTCACCTGTACTTGCTCTAGAACGCTCACATCATGAAACATCCCTTCTACCTCCCTCCTCATTTCACTCCTACTCCCACTATTTAATCCTCTCCTACCTGATTCTGTGCTCTCACGATTACGGTCAGGGCTCGATGGCACTGAATTATCATTTCCTCATTTGTTGTAGTCTACATTTAGGTTACACCACATACAAAGAAGGTGGCTGTGTATGATTGTTTTGTATACTTATTAGGCCTAAGGAACAGTAACCCAGTATGCAGGAAGTCACATCTATATTGGATGATACAGTGAAGGATATAGAGTCGTCTTTATGTTGCAGGGTTAAAAGTAGGTGTGTGGCTCTCAGGTGGTGGAGGAATTTGACTTTCGCCTAGGACACCAGAGTCTGTGGCCCGTCAGAGACATACAAATAACATTTTTCGTGTATTAATCGCAACAACTATATTAACTGATTGTTGCCAACTTCATCGTATCCCTTCCAAAGCTCCCAGTACTGTTGATGCCAGTGCTGAAACATTTGCGCCAATATCCTGTTTCAGTCGAAAAGTTCTGTTGTCACCGTGCGTCTCACAGCACAGCCCCCTCCTTCCACTATGAGCGGGGCCACTCTGGCAGGGGGCATGAATATATGATGACAAATGGAAACTTCCAGGAACTTTCTCAGTTACCAAAAAGTGGAGTTGGCAGCAGGGGTTTCAAACTATTTTTCTAAGTAACTTCAGTTAATAAAACTCTCTGTTGCTCATCAGGGAATCATTGCTGCAAGTCAGGTTCTCATACAGTAGCAGGTAGCTTGTAAAAACACTTTCAAAGCAGCTTCCCCAACACTCTGGTAAAAGTTTGATCTTTCTCCTTACCAAACCACTCTGCCGACATAGGCCACGGCAACAAAACTCACCAGCAGCTTTTAATGTATTCTGTCCCCTGTTACAAATGTGTTTCATTTATTTTGACCGTGGTCTGTGGGCTTAAAGAAACCACAGCTAGCAGCCAGATGGCCAGTCACTGCGCGTTTACTCTTAAATTAGGTTGAAGATTCAATAATGACATTTAATAGACTTTGCCCCCTCTTTGTAACTGCTGGTTCACGTCCAGTTCAAGGCTGTAATGGCATTCGCCTCAGACAGCGGGTGTAATTAATGCCTGGTATTATCCTACATGACACAAATACAGAAAGACAGGGAGTGAGAGTGAGATCAGTGGACACAGGGAAAAAATGAGGGGGGGCAGGGGGGATTAAATGACAAAGAAAGGGGTAAAAAAATGCAGATGTTCAGAGATTGTATGAATTTGGAACTCCATATCAAATCTCCACACTGTATTTTCTATCTCAAAATGAGTCTTTTTTCATACAAGAGTTTTAAATAAAGCTTTGTCTCTTGGTGTATCTGTGTGTGTGGACAGGGAGTTACACAAGACACTTGATGTGGATTAAAAGCCTTGATGTTTTTCCCAGAATACCTCAAGGCTCAGCTCTTACTGGACGTTTATCTGGGTCTTTTGAAACCATGACAACAGCAATCTTGCTTTATGTGACATGACTGTTTCCAGATGCTAACAGAATAAAATGTCCATTGTTTGCGACTAAACATTTATTTATATCCTTTGAAAACCATACTTACTCAACATTCACACTAAATAACTAATAAACTAAATTAAATTAAAGTGCTGCAGATAAAGAGAGTTAGAAGAGCCTGCAGCTGAACCCCTGAGTTTCTCTAAGACATGCAATATTGCATCATGTGCTGATACACGATATGATTTAGAAGATGTAATATGATGTTACATTTATAAGACACAAGATTAGGCTAATCTCTTTCCAATTGTATCAGTTGCTGATCATGCTTTCCTTACATATTACAAAATATCACAGATATGCATGAGTGAGATATACAAAGGATTTACTTTTACTTTGTATTCTGACCCTGTTTGCACTCTGAATCCACGCTTATATACAGGGGTGCACGTATACGTGGTGCATAGGTACACATGAGTGACAAAAATCAGGAATGTGTAACGTCCAGTTGTTTCAAAACACGGCTCTGTGTGCCTGGCTACAACTGAACTGGGTCTGGGTTATTGAATGGACAATGATCATCCATTATTTGATAAACTGGAAAAGAGTGAGGAGCACAAAACTGTGGCACAAGCTACCGCTAGCAAACGAGCTAGTCAAGCTGAAAAGAGCGAGAATGAAGAACAACGGCAAGCTCCGTGTAATGTTTTTCTCGAACATTTCATAAAGCTAAACACACACACGCATCCTGTGTCTTCCTATGCTGAGGATTTTGCATTATTGAAGAAGCTAGGACTGAATGTTGGAGGTGCATATTGATGTGAAGGGGGAACACAGATAATGAAGAGCGCTGCACAAACTATCAGTGGTGTGCGGGGTGAGCATCAAACACCATCATCGAAAAAAGTTATGTGCACTCCCGCTTACGCATCAACTAATAACGTCTGGCTGTTTTACGATGCCGCTGATATGTAAACATGGACGAGAATGGCCTATTCAGTTCAGTGAGGCTTCTCTTTAATAAACTGCTGGTTCATCGCAGATGCAAATCCTTACAGATTAACATATGATAAATAAGAGAGTTGTTAAGCAGTGTGTGCTGTTTATGTGCTCTCTGTTTAGAAGGTCACAATATGAAGATTCTCCCCCCTCCCCGTCCTCCCTGACCAATTTTCCTCTACTTAATTTGTGATGGGATTATCCCTGCAACCGAGGGTTTGGTTGGTCCCACGTTTAATAACCACCGCCACCACTTTAGACCGAGCCAGCCATCGATCCAGGCTGAGGGGGGAGCGAGACCGTTCGGGGGCAGGGGGGGGGGCTTGCTAATAAAACGAGGCCCTAATCCAGCCCCTGTAGTGAGGGATTATGGCCAGGGCGCGGGGTCATAGAGATGTACACACATCACAATTCACCACAGGGAGAGGTCAGACTCTCCAGGGGCTGTTACCTCGCATTGCTTTGTCCTTTATTTATCTTTCACACTCACCTTGTTTGGAGGAGAAATATATTAGCTTGTATAAATCACCCTGGATAAAGATATTGCCATATATACACAGCATGAAAATCGATATTAAAGTCATTTAGTTTAGCATTAGATTGATGGATCTAAAAAAATCTTGGTTTAAGCTTACGCGATTGGATTCTGGACGCACATTGTGGGCACAGCTACTGATTTTTACTATTTCTACGGCCAGTGGAGCCGGCAGCACAGTTTGAAATGGGAGGGATTACATTTGTGCTAACATCGTGCTTCATTTACAACCTGTGCCTTCTTCCCTGGCAAAAAGCACTGACATTAACCGTCACTACTGATGTAGTGAAAAGTTCAGGGAAAAAATGGTGATCCTGTGTCACCAATGACGGACCAATAAATGACGTGTGTCTGTTCAATCAGGGAAGGGTTAGTGTTGTTGTAAGAGATAATTGTCATTCATTTCTTGTCAAGTAATGCTTGCTTCAGTTCTAACCATCAGCATGTGCCATTTGATATGCAAAAAGAACTAGCATCAGCCATTATCAAAACAAATTCATGTATGCCCCGGGGCTATACTATTAGAAAAACATCCAAAAGAAATCTTGACTCATAATCTTTTGCAGTACGCAAATGCTTATTTTAGGTGTCACAGATATGAAATTAAACATGATCTAGTATTTGCATGGCCTATTTTTGACCAAATATCTACTCAGAGACCAATTTGGGGGTAAACTGAACAGCCTCCTCTCCTTTCCAGCTTGAAAATCTGCAGCAAACACTGATAACAGTGCACCAATTGGTGTGCTGGTCAATCAGGAGTACAGAGGGTTTATGTTGTTGTCCGATTGGAGATAACCGTCAGTCTTCCGTTGTCAAGTCCACTTTAAATAACATCCGTCTCAAGCAAGCGCCTTGTCAGACAAAATAATAGGAAATGCCATCATTTATCCCTGACAAGGGGCTATTCTGCTTTATAAATGAGGATGTGTTGAGGACACCCACTTAAGAGGCCTTTGAAGTCTTCTTGATGCATTTGTCTTCTAGTGTATTTGTACATGTAGATGCTGTTGCACTGACAACGACATTTCCCCTCTGAGTTGATGTCAAGTGAAATGCTTAACATACTTATTTAACTGCCTGATGTTAGAAATGCGGAAGACACTGGGATGACAATGTCAGTGAGTCCAGAGGAGTGTGTTATACTTGAAATCTTATGAGGTGGCTGATGAATCTATACAGACAACCTATGGACAACATTTTCTGCAGTTTTAAAGCAGCCATGAGGTGTAAGAATGCCAAACCCTTTCCCACTGATGAGCCAGAAAACACACCATTAAAACATTATGTACCTTCCACATAGTCGTCTCTCTTGCTCGTCATAAACAAAACCAACCTCCAGCACAGTCACATCCAGCTCACTTCACTTTCCCACTTTTCCCTCAAGCAGCTCTAATAACGCAGCAAAATCAACTCCCAACTTAGTGGTGAGAGAGATGGGGGTCAGCTCTAATGTATTAGCCGTGGAAGTTTCCAATCACTGAAATGGCATGAAGTAAAGAGAATGGGTCCCTTCTCTACCTGGAGAGGAGGGAGTGGCCCTTCCTCCTGACTGACTGCCAACTCAAGGTAATGGAGCGAACGCCTCAGCATACTGATAAGGTTCCAGAGAGGACACGCTGAGGAGGGACTTTGTATGTGCATTTGTGCTCGTTTGCTCGTGTTTCTATTCTCAAAATGACCAAATTACCTGGATAAAAACATTTGCATAATCCTGGAAGTACATTCTGCCGCTCCTCACTTCTACAAGGGATTGTTTTTGAGTTAGACCCCAAAATTGCTTTACAGTGATGTATTCTGGCATATTCAGACAAATTTATCATGACTGTATCTGAGGCTTTATCCCTCAGGGGACTTTCTTTCTAGACTCGCCGCTTTTGTGCTGACACTTAACAATCGTACCTGGAGAAATGCGCTGTAGAAGAGTAAAGCACATCCTTCCTCCACGCACAAAAAGTCCTTTAACTCAGAATTCAGTGCTGCCGTGACTCTGACTTTTCTGGACTGGAACACCATTTGCTCCAGGATCACTGATTTCACTGCCACCTGACAGCAACAGTCTTAAGCCTGTTCTCTCGACCTTGTCAAATTAAGAAATCTTTAACTTCGAGGGTATACAAACTGTGGCTCGAGACTTTCGTGCATGGCAGTGCAGCAGGTGTTTGTCATCAGCAGCTAAATGAAAAACACCTGCTATGACATCACTAATTGAGTTGTCGCCTCAAGTGCAGCATGTTTGGGAGGTTGACACAAACATCGGTGCAACAGCAAATTGTTTTCCTATGTACCTCAGTGGATTTACTCTTTAATAGAATATGAAAGGTGGTCTTAGGAGAAGAAGTTACACTAATAAATTACACCATAACTCCTGCAATGAGTGGCACAGATAATATGCTGTAATGTAACCAGGGGTGGAACTTTCCTCTCCCGTAAGATGTGGGTTAAAGTTTAAGGGATAAATGAAGTTTTCATTAGTATTTAAATACAAATATGCGCAGTACAGTTAGAATATGGGCACTATCAGCCAACCAGGATGAAGGCTGTCTGGTCTGTGAACTAGGCATTTTCCCTTGTGGCTTTCTGGCCCTGGTGTACTCTGAGTCCATGCTTTCATATCGACCTGATTTAAATATAAATGCCAAGCGACCATGGCTTCATGAAATGTCTAAAAGCTATTTTTTTCCTCAGCTACTTTGAATACTTCAAGCCTGGGCCAGTTCAATGTCTGAATAAATTATGGCACTGAGCCATTTTAACTCTCTTCTCCAACCACTGACTACATATTGATGTCCCTTGTGTACGGCGAAGGGGATTTCCACTGAATACACCCTGACCTGAATCATTCACAGGGGGACAAAAATTCCATTTTTCGGGGGCAGTGATACAGTTCTGCAGCGGTGGGAACCAGGACTGTGGAGAAGGAGATGAAATATGTAGAAGACTTAAATAGGACGCTGGTCAACCGAAGGCCAAACGGGGTCGAGAACACCACTCAAGAGTGTTTCTGTGAAGTGTTTAGCAAACTCTAATCTGATGTACTGTCAGAAAGTGAGACAAGACCAACTCTGAATAAACATCAACTGTTGACCTTTACCAAGAGCAGAAGATGAAATCCAATAGATGGATGGACGGAAAAGCACTTTGAAGCAAGCGGGCAGTTATGAAAACAAAAAGCCTACTTGGCTTTAAAGCAAAGTGTCCAGCTATCTCTGCTTCTGTGCATATGTATGTTTCTAATTAATCTCTAAGTGCAGACAGGATATTGTGTTCTCTGACCCGAACAGAAATATGGCAGCCCTCCTCTTTCATTTTCTTAGCAGACCCAAACCTCACCGAGCAAATAAGCCAGTCAGCAACTACAGCAAACCATATTGAAATGCCACAAATGTTTTTTGTGAAACCAAACAAGTCCATCGTTCAGTGTCCTTAGGTTATAAAAATCATCAAATCATATGTTGCTAGTTTGTCAGGTTGCTATTTACCACTGAGCTGCTTCCTGCACAAAAGGACATGTTTGTAGAGAAATCAAAACAAGCCCTGGCTTTCTCCACTGCTCTGTTTACAGGTTCGAAGGTGAAGTTCTTTACACAGCAGCCTCCTCTCGTAAACTGGCCGAAAAGATGAAATATCACTTGACTGGCTGTGTGGCCTCTGTAGGAGAGCATCTCGACCTCTTTTGATGGTGCCAGAACCATATATCAGGGTCATCTCTTCAAAATAAACTGTAAGTCTCTGCGGTTACAGTGACCTCTTCAATCCTATTCGGCCTTATTTGGCACAGAGTGTCAAGCTGAAACACCTTGCAATGGCAAGAATGTTATGTGATCCAATGCATGCCATTCTTTTTGTCCTTTCTCATTTCTAATCAAGTTTTATATCGGATTATGTTAGCATTAAATAAGGACGTATACATGTACTGAGGTGTCAATCATATTAGCTTTGGTGTTGGATATGATGTTCCGTTACAGTCCCTGAGTCAAACACGTGCTCCATTCCTACAGGGCTGCTGAATCAACCATCCTGTTTTCATTTTGAACAAGAAATAGAGAGACAGAGACTGATTCTTCTCTCCTGACAGAAACACAATACAGACTATTTACTTGTGAGAAAGAGGAGAGGATGTCAGCCTTCCTCGAGTCCTCAGAGATGAGGCCTCCAGCAGCAGACACCTAGACACTTCAACAACAATAACACAAGTGTGTGTGTGTGTGTGCGTGTGTGTGTGTGTGTGCGTGCGTGTGTGCACTGCTCTTAGACTGTTTCCCCAGACGATGAAGATCTCAGAGAGGAGGAGGAAAGGAGTGGAGTTCACTCCCCAAATCAAACCTGACTCATTTAGGTCGAGGCTCTACTCACACTGAGAACCCAGAGAGTAACTAAACTAGTGTGCCGGCTTGCATTTGTGCTTATGCGTTTGCATGTGTGCGCATATGAATGAGCGCTAACATGCATGTGAGCATGTTTGTGCCTGATGCTTCCAAAGTCTCTCATTTTTGTTGGCAGTTAAACAATTATTAACATGTGAGGTCAAGTGATCATGCTCCTGGTTTAATTTCAGTGATTCTCAGTTAAAATTTCCTTATGTGTCTTTTGCAATTGCAGCACAATAAATTATTCTTTTTCCATTTTTCCATTCTTTTCCATTCGCCCAAAATAAAACAGTCCAGTGAAATTGGATACAAAATGGGATCAGCAGCCCCATTACAATACCCTAACTCTATTCCCACTTAAACCAGACTTATGGAGAGTCCCCTTTGCACCGAGGCCTCCGGGGAGCTGCTAATCAGCAAACCAAACAACCCTCAGTCAGCCCAGAAACAGGTCTGCAGCAGCACCCTCCATGTAAACACCACTTTGTGTGTTTCTCCATTACGGCTGGTCTGGAGGTACAGACTCTCAGAGAAAAGGGGCCATAAATCTCACTCAGCCTGATATGTGGCCAAGTCGCTCATGATTAAAAACACTCCTCTGACGATGTCATGAGCCAGCCACGAATGGTAGAAGCTAGAGGCACAGCCAAACCTACCAGATACATTTCATAATTCAGTTTGGTTGGCCAAACAAATTTGGACTTGTGTAGTTCGTATAAAAAACACTGACACTGCCGAGATAAATAAAGACTTATCCTAACCCAAACCTCTTCTTGTCCATGAAATTTCAGTGCAGAAGATATAGTCAGCTTCAGGGGTGTCAGTCTGTAAAAGCTGCAATGAAACCTCACTCACTCAGACTCACACAGCTTCAAAAAGCTACTCATCTTAACAATGTCATTAACATGGCTTCTATCAGTGCTCCTCAGTGGCCCGTTGTATTTTGAAGAGGTTCTTACACCCAGATAAAAGGACTTCTGATCAGTGTGAGTGTGTGTATAGAAATCAATAAAAGAGGACTGAAATCAATGCAGCAGAGCCAGAGATATCATCTTTTTTACTCAAAACATTTTTCTTCCTTGTCAGAAGCCTCATGGAGCTAGCCTCAAGCAGAGATGAAGAAGAGGCCTATTTAACGCCACACTACAAGTTTCATTTTCAAACTTGTAGTTTTCAGCCCCAACTAATGCTGACTCGAATGACATCACTTGAGGCAGTTTATTAGATTTCAGGCAGCTCCCTCTTGAGCCACTAGGAGGAGCCAATGCAACTTTTTCACACATACATTAGAACTCTCAAACACCTGTAAACAGGGTTTGATGTGTGAAATCTGTGGTGCTCCCCTTTAAGTATATTTGTAAGAACTCATACAACAAGCTAACATAATCCCATAGATTACAGGTATGTAGCATGTAAACAACAATTTATAACAATTACTGTAATTATGAGGCATGACTGTCACACAGATAGAATTACTGAGAGAGTAACTGCTTGTATTAGTCTCTAAACTAGATTTCCTTGCAATGGGCAGCCTTGTCTCTGCAGAAAAGCTGCTGGATCACTTTGTGGCACAAAGAGTTGGCTTCTTCTATCTTTAAACAGGCCGAATCTGACACAGACTTAATTGTCACAGCCAGTGTGTGAGCAGAAACTGGAAGCTGATGAGTGAGTGAATGAATTTCAGTTTCTGGCAGGCCAGACAGAATCTGAAGCATAGAGCTAATTCCACTGCAGTTTCCAGACAGCACGTACACAAAATCCATATCGCAAACATTTCAGCCACGAGAACGTCTTCCTCTGCTTTGAACAAAAACATCCTCACTTCGGTTGCTCTTTTCAGCAAAGATGACAAATGCAAACTTCAACCAGACTCTGCAACATTTACTGCACCCTTGATGATTTATTGGGAAAAACAGAAAGTTATTTGGTGTGTGAGATGAGAGGAGTGCTGTGGGAGGAGTGATATGGGCACTGGTTTGAGGCCTGTGTGGTTCAATGGGTAAAAGCTGCCTGCTGGGAGCCGCCACCGAGCACATGTGCTAATCTCGAAACAGCTCACACACACATAAATCCATTTCTGATCACACAAAAGCACATAACAGCACGTATGAGGTCAGAGTGGTTTACATGCAACAAGTCAAAGCAGAGAGGCGTTCTTTCTAAAACACAGAGCAGGGTGACAAAGGCAAAAACAGAGGAAGACCAGTGAGCAGCGCCGCTCAGCACTATGGGAGGAACTTTTAGGAGTGTTTTAGAAAAAGTGAATACAGGATCCAAAGAAACAGGATATGCGTCACTCTGATCTGCCACGCAGTTATTATACAAGCACATGAGGTTTTCATAGAGATTCGAAGCAGGGGATGATGAGAGTAAAGCAGGGTTCTAGAAAATCAAACTTTTTTCTCAGTAGGTATGTAAAGCACCCACGGTAGGAATAACTCATGTAATCGGACAACAAGGTAGCAGAGTGTGTCCGAAGACGATAACGATAGTATGTTCCAAAATAATGCTCAGACAGTGGGAGAAAGTGGTGGTTTTATGGGAATTATATGAGAGTCACAGGGAGGCTGCGAGGTTAAAGGTGCTATGTGTGGCACTTAAACATCAATAACTCATGACTACAGTTACTCTACACTGCTTTTTACATCATATAGCGCTTGGTTGGATTTCACAGAGAATTAGCTAGGTTGTGTCATGGCACCAAAAAGAGATTGCTTCACACCTCAAAACAGGAAAGGGCTGATGGTCTTTCAGTGGAGCTTGGCTAAAGTTTCCAGAGTTTATGGCAGTTGTGGATGGAGGCAATGAAAGGTCTCAACTGATGTCCAAAGTTTCAGTTGCTCACGGCAATGGCACGACTTGACCCCACAGTAAATGTGTATAGAATGATGAAATATGTAAGTAACTTTTCAGCCATTGCACAGCACTTAAAGTACTGAAGGCCTGATCGTGTGCTGAAAAGCATGAACTTTGTTAGCGTTTCTTCTTTTGCATTTGTCTGGACACGCACATATTTCCACTTGAAGAATGAATAAGGCTCGCTCTAACTTGTGCCGTCATGCTGAGATGGAAGCTAGCAAACTATTTGATTTCTTGACACATTAGTTCTTCTCCTTTGGACTTTGTAGTCATCTTGAGAGACCACCCAAAGGACCATGGCCCAGGTCTGCCTCAGTCCAAAATGTGACATCCAAAGTTTGAGGTATTACTTTGGGTTTAGTGCTTGTTTGACTGCTCAGGCACTGTGGTCACAGGTAAAGGCATCGATCATCAACCTTTCTCCTCTCAGCAGTGAGGAAGTGAGGACAGTAAAGGAAGGAAATGAGTGAAGAGAGATGTCTCCTAGAAATTATGTTTATACAGTATTAAGTTGTTTTTTTTAAGTTGTCACATTGTAGTGTCAAACATAACTGCTGCCTGGATTATCATCACCGACAATGTTTTTTTTTTACAGGCAGGTGGTTGTGGTGGATTGTGAAGGCACAAAGTGCAGCACCGTTACTTACAACAGCTAATGTGGTTTGCTTTAGGCAACAAAAGCACTTTGGGTCAGGTTAGTCAAAGATTTTGAATTCAATCAAATGTTAACTAATACATCTTGTCTCATGCACTTTGGACTATTTCCTATATCAAAATAAGACCATGATCTTTCCAAGCCTGGTTTCATTCCCATGGTGTCAAATAGTGACGTTTTTTCACGCCCCTCAACGTCCCTCATCTTATCTCGTCTTATTTGGTAAACTCGTGCTGTGAACTGAAATCTTTATAACTTATATCCTGTTTATTGTGCTGCTGCCTGTCTTGGCCAGGACTTTCTTGTAAAGGAGATTTTTAATGTCAGTGAGGCTTTTTCCTGGTTAAATACATTTTAAATTAATCAAAATAAAACCTCTAAAAATCCTTTGAAACAAATACTTCATGACAGACTACCGTTTTTCACCCCAAGTTTTCTAAAAGAAGACGTCAAAGCTGCTTTATCACATTTCCTACAGTATTGTTACTGTTGGCAAGGTGGCAGCTTTGATGGCAGTTTACAGCTACAGGTAAAAAGAAGATTGTAGGAAAGGTTTAAAGTAAAACAACGCAACTGGTGTCTGAATCGAGGACAATTCAGTGAGGTGTGAGCTCGCTCAGGTTGCTCAAATGCGCCGACAGCTTAAGCCAGTCTCCACTTGAAGCGTTGATCGTGTCATCACCCTGGCCTAAAATGAGGAGACACCCAGATTTGAGCTTGGGACCTCCTGATCTACAGTTAAACACTTTACTCCTGAGCTACACCCCCTGACGCTGTTGCTGGGCCTGACTGGGGAGATTCAATGAGACAGCTTGTCTTTGATCTCTGCTACTTGACTAAATTCCACAGGACAAAGACAATTTGGGCCAACAGCCTTCAGGGAAGTGGGCAGGGAATTCAACCCCTCTTGTCAACCTGCATCTGCTCTGCTAGAATAAGACAGTAAAAACCAAACCAGGTCCAGTGTGTTTTCCTGTAGCTGACCAAGTGCTGACAAGCCTGGTTAAAAATATAAGGAGAAATCAGAGAAAATGTGGGGGAGTTAGTCATGTTTTCTTTTTTTCATTTCTGCTGCTTCCTGTAGGTGAATGAAAGCATATCAACACATATTAATAATTCATCGTTCAAATCTATGCCAAAAGACGGGGAGCGGCTTGTTCTAGACCCAGAACTTCAGTCCAATATACCAACATGTGGTTTCTAAACATCTGCTTGGGTAGCACGAAGGAAGTAAGCAGTCGCTGCACACTGTCAAATTAATTTGCCCTTAATGCTTGCTGGGAGAAGCCGTTTCATGAGAAGAAACAATGAATCAAGCAGAGTATGTGCAAATGTTTTGCTTTGATCAAAGCTATGATTGTGAGCCAAAGTAAGTACTCTGAAAGTGATCGTGTTTGTGGGAAGATGAGAATGCGGTAGGGGAGCGTTCAGGGATTTCCACAGTGCTTTGGGGTGGATTGTATCTTTGTGGATCTGATGAAAAACAGGAGGAGAGGGAGGAAGGGGACGACAGACTTTCTGTAGCTGTGGCCAAGAGGATGCATCTCTCTCTCTCTCTCTCTCTCTCTCTCATAAGCAAGCTAGGACCATTTTCATCATTATTCATGAACACTTCACAAATATTCGTTGTGCTGCCTTACTTCCCAACTCCATGGGTTTTACTACATTGTGTGTTGCTTGGTGAGTCTGTGTGGCAGTGTGCAGCAAAAATAATCCTGTTTTGTTATTTTATCTAGCACACTGCAGTGAGATCATTTCAGCTGATATCCATGTAAATCAAATTGTTTAGATGATTTTCTCGAAGCAAGTCTCATATTCTTGATATTTGGGAAATGATTTTTGCTGATACTATATCTCTACCTACAAGCTGACAAAAAGAGTTTGCCTTTATTCATTTTAGAATAAGAGTTGCAGTTTATGACAGTCCACATTTGTGTATTTGTGTGTGTGTGTGCGTGTGCTCATTAGCAAACACACGCACCTATAACAATGAAAACATTTAACCTGTAGTGTCTGTATGCATGCCCTCAACAATGCTCCCATGAAGATTGCATGTGCATTAGCATGTGTGAATAAATACCTGTCTGCCTGCATCACATGTGTCTAAGCATAGGTGTTTGTAACCTCATGTGGCTACCAGCATGTGCTTGCACATGCCTGAGCGCTTTCCTCACATGTGCCTTCAAGCAGACAAACTTCACAGGTGACCTCCCAGTGGAAGACAGCGAATCAGATCGGTGCAGGAGAGAGAGAGAGAGAGAGAGAGAGTCGAGGGGTTGTATGCAGGTCCACTGGGATGGAGAGCCTGGAGAAAAAGAGGCGCTAAACACGACTGGCCCTTTGTGGACTAATCGTGCTGAGACCAGGAGGCATTGCCCTTGGCCAGTTTGACCCTCTTTTGACATGCCTTACACAACGTAAATGAACCACAGAGGAGGAGAGGCATAAAGATGAATACTGAGTTGAAAACAATTTTTGCTTTAGTATCACTGTACATAATAGTTAATTCATTGAGACATTTTTTATTCAACCAGCACAGTAGGAACTTTACTCCATCTCGTCCATCGCGGTTTTCACTTCCTGCCCTCCATTTGAATTTAACGTCACGTGGCTGACAACAACCTATTGCATTTTATCAAAGCTGGGTCTGATAAGTGAAACTGAAACAGCATGCACATTTCTCCCGGTTGTTGTCCTTGTTCAGATGGAGGGAGACTAAAAACAGAAGCACAAGAATTTGGTGTGAAAAGGGGAGAGAAATATGAGAGTAATGGAACAATTACATGTTGAATCTCTTTTTGTTAAATTTAGAAAGGAAATTCAGTAGGGCAGCAGTAAATTAGCAACTCCTTAAACTCTGCACTTGAGACAGAGAATCATTTTGTTAATTAATGACATAAGGGCCGACTACTGAAGACCTCAAGCTCTGATTTGGTTTATCAGTTTATTTTTAAAATCTGAACGATCTAATTGTAACCTAGCAAAAGACGACATTTTTAGCAGCCACAGAGTGAGAAAAAGATACTGTGAGCGTCTGCTCTTTCTTCATCTCCGACAAAAAACCAGACCAGGAAAGGTCAGATGACTCTCTCAGCTCCGCAATCAAATGTCCTGCTAACACTTCCTGTCTCTGCAAAATCTCATCCCGGAGACTATCAACCAAAGCAGTGCCACTTTGGACAGGATTTATCTCAGCACTATAGAAATATTGAAGCATTTGCCTCGTGGATAAACAAACTGTACATTTAGAGAAATCTGAAGTGGACAAAGATGCCATACGTCACATAACGACAGCCAGACCCATAATTCTGCTAAACGTCTTTCTGTTCAGCGTCTTCGGTGCTGAGACAACACCAGAGTCAGTGCAAACAAACTCTGGCTCCACTCCCATGCTCCTTGTCTCGAGTTTATGGCCAGCCACCGTTTGAGGCTATTTCTGCCTGTCAGAAAGTGTTAACGACTTTGTTTCCCAATCAAGACCTCACTGCTCCTGTGTTGCTCTAAGTGTGACACAAGTGACCAGAAGAACTGATCTCAGCCCAGCTCGGGAAGTAATAAAGCAGTCAACAAACTCTCCCCCTCTCTCTCAAACACACACACACACACACAGCTTCACATGATTCAGCTGTCTAGCTACGGCTTTATTGGGATCCTGGCAGAAGTAATAATAGGAATAGTACTGGTAGCACATTCCCAGCAGTGCTGAGTGGAGACTTTTACCACTCCAAGCACTTCACACTTCATTACCAAAACACTGCCTTCACCATTTAACAGTGCCGGCCGTTGCAATAATTAGCTATAAGAAGCCCTGGATGATATTATGACAGTATGAGAGTTTTATGACTAATATTCCCAGTGACTGTGAACTGAACGCCCACTCCTCAGCAGTTTAAACACCCACTCTGGGCACTCCCCCCCTCTACAAGCATGAGTATGATTAAGAGTTGACATAACTAATAGCCTCTACACTAACTCAGGTAGAGGAAGGCAGTTCATAGTCTCACAAGGGCCGGTGGGTTTAAAAGTGCTTTCAGTGCGCTAATGATGAGCTTGCTATCGCAACATCCTCACAGCTGAGTGTGTACTCAGCTCTGGAGCTACTGTGAGAGGTGTGATGCACAGCTGGAGTGCTTGTGGATTGTTGTTGAAGAAGGGTTGAGTAGATCTATGACATAAACACATCCATCCTCTCTTCTATGTCCCTACATGGGCAAAGCATTGTGATTCCTTGCCACGTGTGTTGTAAGTTCGCCCTGATAGGTCCATTGGAATAACAGTGATTTGCGTACATAGCAATACACAGTAAGTATGACAGAGGGGGCTGCATGAGTGAAAATCTCAAGGCATTTTATTTTTTTGCTTTTTTTAATCAGAGCTAAATAAATCTTGAGTTTTTTTCCAGTCTTTGCTGAGAGGATAAGCCTGTCATGACAAGTGTTTCATGATAGTGTCATGGCACTGCAGAGGAGGAAAGAGAAACCTAGAAAAGGCTGTGTCATCATCTCTTCTTGGAGCCAAAGAAAAAGAAAGAGTAATTCAAGCTTGTCGATTGAGAAATCATGCCCTGTTTCTTGGCAGTTCCATTGCCTGTAATGATTAAACTCAGTGAGGAATGGTTGTTATATTCATTTTGCCCATTTGCCCACGGTCTTACCAACCAGCCCCCAAGGGGCCCAGAAGGCTCACCTTAGGTCCTGCCTATTATTTCAGTTTGTGACCCTGTCTTGGAGACAGGTATAGGTATAGAAATTTAATATTTAATTTGTGTAGTGCTCATGTACTGTATGCACATTCACCAATGAGGTTGTTTTTAACCAAACTACGAGAAAACCTTGCTCCACTTAGTTGTATTCCAACATGGGAGAGCCAGTTGGTTTCTGTGTCTCTGAGGAAATAATGAAGTAGCCATTTATAGTTTATAGTCTGCTGTGTACTTGATTCAGTCTTGGAGGAAACAGGGTTCATACACAATACACAGACAATTACAGGTGGAGGAGGTCAGTGGCCGATGCAGAAGTATAGCAGGGATTGTGCTTCGGCATTGTGACTATTAGACTGCATCAGGATGAAAAGAAATAAAGCTGGGTGTCTTTGACAAACAGCTAAACTTGTCATCAGTCAGAACCTATACGTCAATGTAGTGCTGAGCCTAGGTACTGAAAGGTACGGCTAACATTATCATAACTAAGCTGTGAAAAGACCTTTACTGAAAGAGGAAGGGAGAAGGAGGCAGACAGAGCTGATGTGAAATGGGTTAACCATCACACAAGACCAATCAGCAGATGCACACCGCAGCCGTTATCAACTCTGTGATTCTTCCGATATCTAAGCCCCTAGATCGTGCTGCACCACCTGCTTACTGCTGAAGTGAGAGATTGAAGAGGTAGTTCTGGACCAGAGAGAGTTAGAGAGAGGGGAGGGGGGCAGATGAGAATGATAAGTATCGGTTCCTGCTATCAGACCAAGCGGCATGTGGTTCCAAACCTAAACCTAGTAGTTTATCTATAATTGGCAATCAGTGCCTTGGCAACCCAGTGGGAGAGCCCACGATGGGGTGGCAGCTTAAATCCTTAAATCTGAGATGGAGATCTTAAAAAGGAAAAAAAATGCTGAAAGTATACATCATACTCCATATGAGGAGTGCCGATGAGAACTAATGTTTTAATATGAGCACCTTTGTGTTTTTAAGAGTTTACTGAGGCACTTTACAATGCTGCTCACCCACATGTCAGTCACTACGTACACTTGTGTGTTGTCAGTGTGTCACTGAGCATCTCCTCCCCTGTAGTGACTTTTATATGGCCTTGGCTGGCGGCAGGGAGCCTCCTCAGTGGCAGACCACTAAGCCAAATTGATTAAATGAAGGCCCTCCCCTTTGAAGGTGCCCCCCCACCCCCAACACACACACACACACAGGCAATCTCTCTAATGGCATCCTAGCAACCCTGTCACTGTAGAGCTTCAAGGACCAGGGGAGCAGAGATTCAAGGTCCGTAGGACCAGGTCAGTGGAGGAATGGACGATTTGTCACCACATTGGGCTTCTGTTGGAATAGAAACGCCTGAACATGAGATTGTCCTAGCTGGAGTTGAAATAAATGGGAAAATGGCGAGTTATCTGCAGATATTTTAGTTTGATCTGTACATTGGCAGGGGGTCAATCATAGGTACCACTGCAATCACTGTGATCTTCTGTTAGTGTTTTAAAGCCACTCCAGATCAATGTCAGTGTAGTTTTAATCTCTGTCAATTGCACTTACCCTTCTCCCATTTCCTGATTGTGTATCCTGAGAAATTGCCATTGAGCATATAAAAAGCTAAGATTAAAAACCCCCTCATAGTGAGGGAACAATCATATAAAAGTAGTAATCTATGAAAGAAGACACACCAACGCGATGCCAAAAACAGGGTTTCTGCTGAATACCCCTTTTGACCCATTTATGTGTGTGTAGTGAGGTAACTCATCACTGATCCGTGGGAATGTCCTTTGGGCCGTAGATATGAGACCATCAAATGCCAACATATTAACAGCCAAGGCTCAATGATGAAGATCACATTATGCTTTAGACACAGAGGAAATTGGCTTAAGGTGGCACTACAGTCCTCCAGAAGTGCTTGTGGATGGTTGAACAGCTTTGGTAAACCCCTCCCACCACACCTTTTCAACATCTGATTGGGCGGGGACTTTACCATATATGGCCATTTCTGTAACTTTCTTAAAACGTTAATCCGACACTCACACCCACTTCACACCGTGAATGGTCAGCTGTGTGGAGGTGACAAAAAAGCCAGGGTCTGAACTTCTATCTCAAACTCTTTTTTTTTTCATTACTTGCGAGCACCATCATCCCCACACTTAATCTGTATCTTCCAGCGTAGAAATTCAGAACAACAAAGTATTTTTGATTTCCAATGTGATCGGGCAACAGTGCAAACTTGCTGTGTTCAATAACCGGACCTTTGACCACTGTCCTCTCACTAAAACAGACTCTGAACACTAATTGCATCCCTGTGAACTTAGCACTCCAGAAATTACTCAATCAATCATGATTTAGAGTTAATTCTTAAAAATATAATAACCACAGTTAAATAACCATGTAAAACACCAGAGAGTCTTCTCCATCCCTCTCTGTGTTTGTCTACAGGTGGGCGAACCAGAGAGAGAAAAGTCATTACTAGTGGACTTTGTCAATTGGCACAGCCGCCCTCTAATATTTTACTTCCACTCATTTTTGCCTTAAAGAGCTATTAAAACAACAGGGCCGTGTTGCACCATGTCCATACTTGAGAGGCTGTCAAGAAACTGTTAAAAATAAGAAGACTTTGACAAATAGCAACCTGACTGCCAGTAATACAAAATCAACTCTGGGTCAAATAAAAGGAGCCTTGTGAAACTCTTCGAGCAACAAAGAACAGAACATTCAATTTCGAAGCTACAATCACCATTAAGAACCAGTGTTAATTTAAAGTTTCAGACATTTTCTCTTACTTCTGAAAGATTAGAGTTTAGTGGTGAGTAGAGGCAGAGGCAGCTCCAGCCTCCGTATAATTACGGGAAAATTACATTCATTATTGTAATTTACATCTCATCTCCAATCCAATTATTAGCAGTTTGACCTGCACGGCTCATGTTAGCATGGAAATCTAAAATGGGTTCCCAAGACGGAGGCGAGGAAGGGGTGGAGGACAGAAAGAAAGCGAAAGGGAGAGTTTGGGACTTTGGGAGTTGTAGGAGGGGGAAAAACAATCAATATGGCTCTAAAAGATGATGATTTTAAATAGCCATAATTCTCTGCCTCAGAGCACAGCTGCCAAGGGCGCCGCTGCAACACTTTGATGTCTGATACGCAATACTGCTGCCAGTAATTTGCTCATCTGCATCTCTGGAGGGACCATCCCCTGTCTGTCTTGTTCATCTGCCTGACCGAGTGTATATGTTGCCAGTCTGTCTGTCTGTCCGGCTGCCACTCTATCTCTTAAAATTCAAATTCACTACAAACATACACAACTTTTGAGGTACTTTTGGAGTGGAAATTGTACTTAAGTGGGCAAGAGTCAGCCTGCATTAAAAACAGTCTCCAAGGAACAAACATATCCTGTAAACAATGCACTCTCACGTGTATCTTGTCGGTAATACGGCATTTATGTAAACTACCACAAAACGAAACATATCATTAGCCTTACCTGCCTGACTGCCTGATCAGAGGTCCAGCATTTTGTCTCTCTTCCCTACTTATTTTCTTCACTGTCATTATCTGTTAAAAAAAAAAAACTGCTATAGCTGTACCCACCGCCATGACCCATACACAGTGTGTAGGAAGCAATCAGGTCTTCTGCTTTGCTGCAATCTTGTCATTATATTCCTTTGAATGCAGAACGTACAATTTACAGAGCATGCAAGGAACGGCTTAGAAATAAGTGTTTGTGTGGGTTGGGAGGACAGATATGATATTTACTAAGTAGCAAGACCAAACACATAATATGTTTCCTGCATTATCAGGCAGTGACACTTCTTCTTAGGGATAGACCACCTGTTTGAGGATTTTATTGTCCACCTGCACTGCACACAAACTGGTTTGGGATGGCCCTTAAAAAGGTGAACCCTCCATGCAAACATGCACCCAGAGGTGGAGAGGGATAGGGGGGCAGGGGCCAAATTGGGATTGAGCCAGAGACTGTACAAGGAGGGCAGAGGGCAGAGGAGGGATGATGTTTTAAGTCACCCCTTCATCACATACGGACAGTTTTAGAAGCTACTCAGAACTGCATCGTCTTCGTCTGTGTGAGTGATGAAAGACGCCAATATATCTCTCAGAAAGATAGTCAATGCTTCAAATGTTGGTTTGTTTGAAGCAAGCTGACAGCATGTCAGGCAGCTTCAAACAAACCTGCCACTCACACTGCGCTACTGGTTTACTTTCAGATTGCCAGTGCTCTGGAACAATTTCAGTAAATCCCCACAGTGTAACAGGCAGGCTGAGGGAAGCTGGGCAGTGCTTTTATGTTAGGGCAGGGGACTAAAGTCTGCTGTTCATTCATGTGCATGTGTGTGAGTCTGTGCCCGTATGTGAGTTCCGGTTTGAATGTCTTAGATGTGCTTTGAAGTTTAAGACAGCTCTGCATCAGCTCGCTGGTTCCACTTCACGGGACATGAATATGTGGACATGAGCAACATTTGAGTCACTGACTTGTGAGTGCCATTTTCGCGTTGTGTGCACCGTCTGCGAGTGTGTGCATGTCCACCTTGCTCCGGCATGTGTGCTCCTACTCGTGCATGACTGAATACCCAACTGTGTCTCAATTCCTTCCATTCTCTCAGTTTCTACCTGCCTGTCTAAGTGAGTGCGCTGCCATTCCTTGGATACACTGAGCAGTCTTGACAGACACTTGACTCACACAACACACCTAAAGCATGTCAAGTATAACCGACGGTAGCCAGTGTGGAAAAAGTTTACTTTGCTGCATTTTGGTATTGGTTCAGTCAGGTTTCCACTGCCAGGATGTGTGTTGTGCTGCTGGAGTGCACTGGAGCGGTGCTGGTACACCTTTTTTGTCCAAGTCAGGAATATTTGCATTTCCCATAAAAATTCATATTAATTCTTTAAGTGCTTCAAGATCCAATCACCACTAAAGTGTGCATCATGCATGAGAGCCAATAAAAACTAATGGAATAGTCAAAGATGTGTGGTGTGACAATTGTTTCACCACATCAACTCATGCATTGAGTAACATGCAAGAAAATAACCCCCCTTCACAGTTGCTGGTAGCTGCTGGTAGCCTTTGAACAGCACCATGAATTTAATATTTAATTCTCCAGTGTAGAGCTAGCGAACATTAACAAGTAAAGATGAAAAGGCAGCAGAACATCCTTTCATTCATCATTCACTCCTCTGACAGTTTCTTTATTTGTGTTGCATTTGCAAAGACACCTCACAAAGCCAGCCTGTGAAACTTGGCTTATTAGATGAGCTTGACCTCTGCCTGGACAGCAACTTTTCTTCAGTGGATGTTTCAAATGTGGTTTTATATGCTTGGCAAAAGTAAGTAAATGAAATGAAATGATGCAAATATTGCTTAATGTCACGTTAATTACAAGCTACTACATTCATGATATTGCCTAATATTATTTAGATGTCCGAACACAATGAAACTATTCTGTAAGTCAGTCTAAAAACTTCAAAACCTTCAAAACAAGCCACAACTTAACTGCACACGTCATAAGTGTGCTCCAGTACTTAAACAAATAGCACTACACCTCGGCTATCCGGTTCCAGGTTCCAAGCTGGTCTTCATACCATTAACACGAAAAAATCCTTATCCTCATCCTTAACAAAGCTCAGTGCAGGCTTGAAGGTGCTAGTCATGCTGATGCTAATTCACCTCAACCTCACTAGCAATTTTAGCAGCATATGAAAAGCTAAAGTTTTTTAAATTAGTATTTAAAGGATAATTGAGTTTTATGCACCATTAACATTTCTTAATAGAACAATGATGATAGCTTTGTTGTAAAGTCACAGTGGTGAACAATGTAATAGTATTTCCATTGGACTCACTGGATCGCAGCGCGGTCGGGGTCACCTCGATCTCACTGTTGGTCTGGTAGGGCTGGAAGGCCGATGCCGAACTGATGTCACTGGCGAAGGGTTCAGGACTCTGTGTACCTGTGGAGCTGGCACTGGTGCCGTCACCTCCATTGTGGGGATCCTGCTCTTCATACACTGCTACCAGCTGGAGAGAGGGGAAAGCACGTTTGAGTGTTAGCGTGTGTTTCAGGGGGATAAAGAGAGACAGAAATGTCACAGTTCTCTATATGTACAGTAAATATGGGTTTGTATGTTTGTTTTTGTGAATGCACTTGTGTCCATACACACAAGTGCACAAGTATTGTATACATGCCCGTGTATGTTTTGTGATTTAATATTGAGGTAATGCGCCTCAGCCCAAAATACTTAATTGTGTTGCAAGTCTTGTTGCAACACACACTCTCTCTCTCTCTACAGTCTAATCTTGCAACATCTGTAGTCATGTAGCACAGGGTGTTTTGGGTTGCCGGGTCTGGCTCCCACGGCGAGCAGCTGCTCCATTCCCACAAAGGTGATACGTTGCCACATTTCCCCCGCCAGATAGGGAGACCCCCCCCCCCAGCATCCCGCAATTATCAGTCTAACACACACTGCTCATCACTACAGCCAACTTGCCCACTTAACAAGAGAGAGACAGCAGCCTGAATTATGGACACTCTGTTTCCTCTCTCTCTGGGATGAAGAAAATCAGATCAGCCAATGCTGATTGACTAAACACAAGTCAACTTATCTTTAGGCTCCTGGACTGAGACACAAACATGGAGAGAGAGAAAGGAGGACAGCAGTGAAAGCATACAACCTGTAGTGGTGCAGAGGAAGCAGCAGTGCCAAGTGGTTTTCACTGCCAGCACAACCTGTTACTAAACCTCTCACAAGGAGATTAACCTCTTATTCCATCCATACAGAGGAATCACAGAGCAGCAGCCTAATACACACCATGCTATACAGAACAACAGTATGTATATTACAGACTTGAGATGAGTTCCTTTTCATGCCTTTGTGCTACCTGCAAATCTATGTAATGGAAGTCCATGGATGTGGAGAGAGCAACCAACAAAGAAAGCATTAGTCGCCGTTGGGAGCAAACAGCGTTTGTGTATCCCGCATCGTATTTGTCTGAGGGTGAAAATAGCACAAGTGTTTTTCCATGTATTTGCTGTTTTTCATCACCCCGACGCAGGGAAATCTGCATATAAACAAGTTTGGAAGCCCCTGCTCTCTTTTTTGATTTAATTCATATGCAGAGGATGATGCTTAAGTGTGTATGTGTTTGTGTATCTGCGTCTGAATTTATGCCTTTCTGTGAGTATGCCCATGTGGTTTACTGTTGCCGTAATTCACGGCGACATCGCTCATGCTGGCTTCGCACAATTAAAGCAGACAGGGTTTTTTTCTCCTTAAGATGTTTCCTCGCATCTCGATGCCATCTCCGAGACGTACTCTATCACTGAAGGCTTCGCCCATTTCACTCTAATCACGTCCCATTCCGATCTTGAAATTACATTCCTCAGGTTGTGAGGCTTTATCACAGATTTGCTTAGTGTGCCAGAGAGGCAATCACAGAGGAGAGAGATCGGGTGCTACAAAATAAGAAGGCCTTAATATTACAAATCAGGCAGTTTGAGGAGGGAATTTTCCAAAGGTTTCATTATTGGTAAATGTGTATAGTGTTAAGGCATGAAAGCATACTTTGCTTTGTGTTTAAGGGCAATCCCTGTAAATATTTTGATATTCATGCAAGCAAATGTCATCTGTCTTATTTTTCACATTTTATGCTTTGATATCTGGATGCTTTACAAGCTGTTATATGCTTTGGCTGGAAAGTTTTGTTCTGATAACGATGAAAGGAACAGCCACGTGAAGACGCAGAGGCGGCTGTGAACACAGTTTAGAGTGAAGGGTTGTCCCTAGAGGTATTTAAACTGGCCAAGAGCATGTACGGGCCATGAATCATTAGTGACAAAGTAATCAGGCCTCCCATTCATATGTTGCTGGGAGTATTTAGCAACCCGACAAGCCTTCTGTGTGCCAGCTGCCCATTTAGAGAAGTGGTGAATACTGTTGTTGGTGTCGCGGCGAGGCGTGATTCATTTTTAAATACATTCCAAATCCCTCTAATTAGGTCCACTTTGCTATGCCTTGCATCCTTTCACCAGACACTCCAGAGCACTCTGCAGGTATCTGACACATACAGCTAAAATCATCCACACACTCCTCCATTTCATAATCAAATGGGTCTGGATTTATCCTGCATTCAATATTTATGCGCTCTTGAAAGTGCCTGTTCGCCCCCTAAACCCAAAGAGACATGAAAATTCCCACTGTTCAGAAAGCTGATTTCTCCTTTCAAGGCATTTTTGTTTCCTTTATTGCTCTGCTTGATCTGTTCACCTCAGATTCACTTGACACTTCAATGAATCCCCAATGAAAGCTTTGAAAGATATGGGCAGCAGGCTTGTGTATAGGTCGCCATAAACCTTCATTTTAAGGTATAAAAGCACTGATGCACATCATATTAGTATCAGTCAGAGTATAATTTACCAATCCAAACGACGCAATCAAAATAACCAGTTTAAAACCAAAAAAAAAAGGCTTCTTAGTTTCTGGCTTACAAAGTGAGCTTATCTAGCAGGTCCACTTGCGACAGAGGTGCCAACAGTGCCTGTAGCCACTTGTTTGTGTTATGACCAAACAGGGATGGAAAAAAAAGAGCTGGAAAGGACATAAACCTCCCTGTTTGACTCACACACTTATCATCAACACACATCTGCAGAGCATCTTTGGAGGAGGTATGGGCTGCCAGATTTTGAGAAGTGCCCCGTGAAGCCCCCTCCTCAGCTGTCTCCGAGCTCTTCCCATCGTCAGCCTGTCCTCTGCCTGTGCTGTGGAGAAGGGGGCACTCTCGGCCAGAGAGAGAACTGACGCAATTCTTGCTATTGACGGGACTGAGCTCAAGCTGCAACGCAGCACAAGCCATCACACAAACACTTTCCCTCCGTCTGGGAATTGGTCACAGCCACTTTAGAACTGAGACGATTTCACGTTTCAGTTTTTTTATTCTCACATCTCCCCCCCGTGGCTGCTGTGCAGCGGGCGTCAAGTTGTATTCAGAAGTTTTTCAAAAAGAGGAAAAAGTTTTTTAGCAATGCACAAACGGGAACGGCATGGCTAATTGTCAAGTGGCGTAACAGCTGAGGATTCAGAGTGGAGGGACGGCGGGAGAGAGGCAGAAAGAGAATCCTGAATAACAAGATGCTACATCCTACAATGAAACACAGTGATATCAAAACCAAAGGTAGGGAAAGAGGAACGAGAGAAGGAAAGCACATGACAGGATGTGAGTTGAAGAAACGTTCCATTTTCCAGTCTCAGGATAAACTCTGGAGCGATTTGAAAAACCTATTTAGCTCCTACCTGCTTCAGTTGAGAGAAGCGAGGAGAAGAGAACAACTGACTGAGTCTTATTTCATGGGCCTCTCTCTCTCCAGCAGGGAGCTACAACATCGCTGCTGCCTTAAGCCCCTGGAGCAAGGCTGACACTCATCCACTCTCAGCCGGTTCCACTGACTGTCACAGCAGCTGCCAATCAACCGCTATCTACCTGGAAGCCTGAGGGCTGCTGGAGAGAGGCAAGAGCAGAGGATGGAGGGCGATGATGATGAAGGGGTGAGACGAGGGGGGAGGAGAGAAGAGGAGAGGAAGCGAAAGGAAAAAAAGAGAGAAAGTCGGATGAGGCCAGGCATTCTCTGCAGCCGAGGCACAGGCTGTATTTGGGATTCAGCATTTCCATATCTGTAACGGAGAGAGCGGGGAGACAGGGCACCGAAAAACAGAATCTCAGGGATGCCTTTCATGTTGGCCTCCTTTGATCTCTTTCCGCCTTTTGGCAGCAAGGGTGGAGAAGAAGAGGAGACGGAGAGGAAGCAACTGACAAGGGGATAAGGAGCTGTTTTGACAACCTCTCTCCATCTCTTTTCTCTCTTCTCCAACCCCACCACCACCGCCACCACCACCAAACACACCCCTCCATCTCCAGACCCTCTGATCTGCCAGGAAGCCCGGACATTAGGATTGGCACTGGTACAAAACAGCCGTTGCAAAGCATTCGCCAAGCGAAGACGCAAGACAACAGAGGATATTAGTAGTCAGGGGGCAGCGCTGGCAGTGCCACCAGAGACATGTAATACCTGCCCTGCGATGCTCCGACGCTAATCCATATCTGCCACGACAGCTTTTTCACAGTTGAGTGGAAGGGACGGCTGACATGAGTCAACCCGCGGGAAACCTGTCCGCTCAATCCGCACCTTCAATTAAAGAGAACATCCAAAGTCGAGCCAGGCTACGTCCTGCTGTGAATATTTATTGCTGCACAAAAAGTCACCCCTCGGAGGCAAGATTAATACTTATTCATTTGTCTGTCACACTCTTTCTTTTCCACTCCAATCTAAAGGCTAAAATTCAGTGTTTTACTAATAAGCAGTGATTATAACTTAAAGAATAGGCGGATAAGATGAATTTAGTGGCATTTACTCCTCCTCATTCCTTCACGTCTACTTGTGTGCAAGGCTTTGTGCAAATCTCTTGAAGTTAATTTGAGATGAAATATAAAGGAATGACACTTTGGTTAGTGACTTAATTGGTATAATAAATAAGTTGTGTTAAGCTATGCAGCCCTGAGGTAACTTTCACATACCGTCTCTGCTAGAAAACACGAACACACACAAACCCTCACACACACATAAACAGTGCAGGTTTCATCTCCCCTCCCTATCATCTATCATCTTTTTATTGCGTGGGCACCAGGGGCGCAAAGTTATTACAGGTACAGTAGCGGTGGAAGCTGTGAAAGCCACTTACTCCACCAGAAACTCAGAGAACTCTAAACTTGTTGAGTAATAGCCATGAGCCTCCATCCTTCATCCACACACCACCCATCTATCCATCCATCTGTCCATATCCATCCATTCGCCCCCTTCGACACTCGCCATTTATCAGTCGTGGATCCTTTAAGCATCCATCAAAGAGTCAGATTTTTGATCGTCTATCGGTATGCAGAAAGATCGACTCAATACAACCCTTATATGAGTCTTCACTGTCGTGGCATTACATGGTTTTTCATTTCCCTCTAATAACGTGACCTTTACTTGTAACTTTTTCATGACCTTAGGCAACATGGCGATAGAAAAACCTTCCTCCTTTCACTGTAGAGTTATGACAGAGTTTTCAATATTTCATCCTTTCCTCCCGTCCATTATTCCTCACACACCGTGAGTGGAGCAAACCAACAAAGTGCTTAGTCCTGTATTTTTCCTGCTCATTAAGACCATCAAATATTCAGAGAATAGGTCTCGAGCACTCTGGCCTGCCATCACTAGCATTCCAAATAACCCTCAAATGGCACCCTGCAGCGCCTTAGAAACATATGCATATTTCAGGTGCTGTCACAGGGGGTTGATGCAACGGAAGAGCGCCGCGGAGGCTTGCTAAGGCAAGGCCTGAAATGATGACACACGCCGCAAAGCAAATGTAATGCGCAAAGATGCTGCGACGCGTGGAATACATCCTCCCATTTAAAACAGCGACGGCGTGCGAGGGCAGCGGAGGAGGGCGGGGAGTTTATGCGCCGGCGGGCTGTATGATGACAGGCTCAAAGAAATATAATCCCCAAACAAGCAAACGCAAGTCCTGAGATTGGTTTACGCTGCTGTTCTGGCTGAAACATTAAGTCATCATTTCTTTCACTTTTTAAAGCAAAGCAGCTCACGAGGTACATTCACTGCTGGAAGAAGAAAAAAAAAATAACGTAGGAGGGGTGTTAAAGAAAGAATGGGTGAAGAGGCAGTGAGAAAATATACAGAGCAAGCAAAGTTTAACCAGATTAGAGACTCATCCCTTTCAAATCCACTCGGCCAAGTTCGCGGCCCTGCCTTTGAAGTTTTCCTCCTGTGTTGGGGGAAATGAATTCACACATATTAGGGCACCCTGTGCGAGCGCTACCTACGCAGTGCTGACAGAAGGGAAAATTCCTACCACACCCCCATCGCTTTCTGCAGTGTATATTAATACCTTACAAGCCTTGGCCGTGTGTACAATTCCACCCAATTCAGCCTTGGGAAATAAATAACACTTTTTTGAAGGCGCGCAAAAGACCTTCACTGGCTGAAACTTAACAGTGAGATGGAGAGGGGGAGAGGAAAGGGAGAAGAGGGGGGCAGGGAGGGGAAAATGATGACATATTCATGAAAGCAATTAGGGTGGGTGTCCATAAGAAAGCAGAAACATGATGAGCATCTCATGACCTCGATCGGCTAAATTACCATCAATCACCTGACACTAATTAACACTGCGCAGACACATGAAATAATGCCGAACTAATCTTGTTCCATCAACACGTCTACATTCTTAAATGTAATCACATTAATTATCCTTTTCCATCCAGGTGTACGCAAATGCCTCCATTTTTCAAGTTTGTCTACTTTCAATTCGCTCTGTGTCACAGATTTCACAAGTGTGGTCTGAAATATTCTTCAGCTGCACGCGCTGCACTTCTTTCTCGCTTTAGAGGACGTTGTACTTTTAGGTTGAATGCACAGAAAGCAAAGGCTGCCCAAAATAGTTGGTGTAGTCGAATCGTTTGTTTATGATATCCTTTATTGATTTTCATGGCACCCTTTATCCATTTTGCTGTCTCAACAGACTTCTTGGGGGCACCTTGAGGTGTTGCACCCTCAGACTGGTCTTTAAGAAATCTAATCAATGCGATGAACATGCCTGCTCCCCAGTCTTCATCCAGCCCGGCCCCACCACGCTGCAAACCCAATCTAATAATGCAATTCCTCCCCTGCTCTGATTCACATGCAAAACAACGACCAGACAGTCTGTCTAGGGGCTGCGGTCGCAAATACACACACAGGTAGGAGTACATGAGCGAGCCCACGCTTTAACTGCAAATGCACACAAAAGCAGAAAAAGTCACAGTTTGTGTATTAGTATTCCTCTCCCAAAGCGATGGCATTAGAAAAACCCATATTCTGACAGTGCCTTTCAGAGGGAAGTGCCCTTCAATCTTTCATTGGTTATGTACAAAGCCAGGAGAGAGTAATTAAAAACTCCACATCCAGGGACCTCGGCGCAGAACGAGAGAGAGGGCCAGAAGAAAAAAGGGAACGCTTCAAACATTTCGGGCCTCCCTGGTGGAAAGAGATGGAGGGAATGAGCAGCAGAAAGTGGAGTGGAGCAGACAGAGGGAGGGGGCCGTATCCTTGACAAGGCCATACATCCTCTGTAGTCACAAAAGATGGAAATCAGGTATTTCATACCTTTAACAAGGCGAAAACCAATCATTAACCTGAGGAATTTAAGCGGTGGCCCTAATTACTGAAGCATTATCTGTCTCAGGGTGTTGGTGAAAAGATCTAGAGAAAGCTCTTAATCTTTGATTCTTAAAGGATGACACTACACCTAACATGTATAGGTTGGAGAGCGTCAAATAGTGGCTGCACTGGAGATATCTGGACATGTAGAAAGCCAAGGAACATCACCAATAGCGATTTCAAAATGTAGGGTTTATTTAATTTTGTGTGTTGAGTTTGCCTTTTTGGTTTTGCTTTAGAGGGCTTCCCATCATGCCCTGAGCATAATCTATTTTTTAAAGAGATTTTTGCAGGATCAACAATGGCCAAACAATGGCCAAATGGCTGTCATAACAGATTCAAGCAGAATTCTTAACCCATAGGCACGGTATAGATCAAAACACATTTCAAATATGACACAAGGGATTGAGACTGACTTTCAGGCTTTGAGGTGCATATATTGTTGCCAATTTAGGGAGGTGGTCTCCCTCTTGGGTGGCCTTTGCCCTGTCACCTGCGATGGCCCCGGGTATGCTGCCTGGTAGCCCGGGGCCATGGACCAGCAACAGAGGCTGTATGTGTGCACAGGCTACTTTACATGCAAAGAGAAGCACTTTGAACTTGTAAAACAGACTTCAAAACAAATGCTCAATGTGCTCCACGACTGGGAAAGCAACACCCGACTTGGAATACATTAATAATTTCATGCGTTTTGTTGCTCTGAGCTGTGCATTCAACTCTAATTTAGTGGTGAAATTTAAGAAAACATTCTAGTATAAAGAAGGAAGGACGGGTTTTAGGTTACATTACATTCCTTATTAAGACGAAGAAGAAATCTAACACATGAAGCACACATTTACAGAAGTAGCAATTAATTCTTTCAATGTGTATTAAGTGTCTTCGATCGGAAATTGCGAGACCACGAGCTTGAGAAGCAGTGATACAAAATGGGTATGTGGCGTTTGAAATATGTGTGCATTTACCAGGCAAGGACAGTCTAATCAAAGATGCTATCAAAATGAAGAATCCAGCTTTTTTGGAGCTCGGCCAATACTGTGGACTACAAGTCAGGACATTTTGGCCTCTGTTGCTTCAATTTTGACAATTCTTTTTTAATCCATCTCTCACAAATGCCTTAACTTAATGGACGCGCCACACTAAACCGCTGGACTCAGGGCTGTGAAATATGGTGATAGAAACTGTGTGACAACAGTAAAACGTCTATCATTTCATATTATGTTCTATTGTTTATTTCATTGTGTCGCGGATCACACTCTGTGCAATAGTTTTCATCATTCAGATGATGCTTTGCATTCCTCCGCAAAGCGTGGATGCACGCAGGGAATCTGCATGACACAAACAAACATGAAGGAGAGTGAATGTGACACAGAAGGGGGTAATTCTGAACAGAAGGACTCCAACCGGCCAAGAAAAAAAGGAGCAGCTCAGACTGAAGCCGGGGACTATTTCTGTCACATGGATATGGTTTGAGTAAGAAAAGTCTGACATGGACCAGGAAACCATACACTGAAAATGATGCCGCAGATCGGTCACAATGACAGACTCAACCAATATTAACATTAGATTTTAGAATTTGTTGCATGCTTAATTGCAAATATGCACAAAGGTTCTGAAGAAAAGGCGAAAAATGTACCTTTTATTTGCTGAGTGTATAAGAATGTAATAGGCCTTTCCATGTGGTCATTTAACTTTTACAGAAAAAATGTGCTTTATCGTGATACGTACCATTGGAGACGAGCATCTGGATGTCAAATGACATATATCAGGATATGAGATTTTGATCATATTGCAGAGCTCTCACTGGCATACCCCTTTACCTTCAGGAAAGTCTCAAGTTCTTCAGGAAGAATTATTGAGAATGTAACCAAAAACAAAACAACACACCAGTTTTACTACATTCTTATGTTGCTGTTCTCCAGAAATGAAGCAAAAAAATACACACGCATGCACTTTTCATAGGCCACAGTGAGGGCAGCTGGACAATGTCCTAGTGAAGACTAATACCTGTTTCTCTTCCAGGCAGTAATACTGATACAGCAGGCGCAGATTGAGATTAAAAAAAAAAAAGGGTAATTGAACACCTGTGGTATTTAAGGCACACAAACACACACACACACAGAAAACAGAGTCTGGCTACCATATCCCTACCTGTCTTTTAGCTGAGCAGCTGCCAGTGTTGGGCCACTAAGCCAGTCAGTTTGTCAATCAGTCTGTCAGGTGCTCAGCGTAAAACAACACATTCCACGCTACTGAGCCATTCAGCTAGTCGGTCAGCCAATAACCAGTTAGTCAGCCAGTCAGTCGATGTATTCGTTAGTACGTCAGAAACTGGTTTAATGCCTTCCGCCAATAAAGTATTCAGCCAGTCAGTAAGCCAACCGGTGACCCAGTCGTCCAGTCAGCCAGCAAGGAGATGGCCAAGTGGAGCTAAACACCCCACTGCTGGCACTGAACTGAGGAGAGGTAGAGCCAAAGCCCACAACACATACACACACACACAACTAGCCAGTGGGGACAGCACTGTCATTATCTGCCATCTGCGGGCCTGAGTGTCCTTAGCCTGGAGGGGGAGGAAACGAAGACGAGGGAAGAGAAGCAGGCAGGGAGGATGCTTGTCCTTATGTGCGTATGTGTCGGGACGTAAACACACAGCGTGAGAAGTGACACGCTCTCGCTTGCACACCGAAACGCACCAGAAGACAACAAAGAAATGACTTTGTGCTCATAAGGGAACAGAGAGTGTACAGCCAGTGTGTTAGACTAGAAGAGAGCAATTACAGCAGTGTGCTCAAAGAGGACAACCCGACAGCCAAAACACCATCAGAAGTGTGTGTCTGTGTGAGAAGTGTGTGTGTGGATGCTCCTCACTTAGTGCATAACTTTTCAGACAGTTGTTGGTGTTAATGACGATGCTAAACGATTCTTTTTCTCCTGCCTTTTAACTGCTGCAATGTGTTATGTATTTAGTAAACAGGCCTAACTGAATATTTTTTTCTGAACTAATTTACACACATGTCGATTTATTGATAGCATATTAGCTCGTGTGTAAGGTTGCACTTGGTGGGTTGAGGTGTGAGGGGTTCTGCTATGTGCAAAAACTTAAAACCTGTGGCATCAAGGCATGCACAGGGCAGGATGAGGCTGTCTGAGGAGTGTAACACCAGCAGGAAGAGTCAGGCGGGAAGCTTCAGACTGAATAACAAGGATACAGGCCACTGAGATATTGAGTGTGTTTTTCTGCTGCCTCCTCTTCTTCATGCTGTTTCTGTGGCTGCCATGGGCTGAAGCCAAGCGTAACACTTCACAGAGCTCAGCACTCCTATGGTACTCAGGTCCTGGCAGTGAAGAGGTGCGTGTGTTATGGTGTGTTGCGGGCGGCTTCATGTAGAAGCAGACTTGTGTCTTAGGGTCCCGCAACTCTTATCCACTTTGCATTAAAATGGGTCTTGTATGAGTCATGGACACCATGTCATTTATGCCTGGTATTAATATCCGTCTACATTGAAGTACATCGCTCTGTCCAGCTTCATCTTCTTCTCCTCCTGATGGAAGACTGGGTATCAAATCTACGCATGCGCCACCAAACTTTTGAGTTTATTTTCAAAAGACTGCGACCACTGTTATCCAGAAGAGGCACCCACTCACGCTCCACAATACAGTTGCACAAGAGGGACACAGCGACTATTTGGTACCAAGCGACAGGTTTTATTTTCCCCCAGTAGCTGTTTTATGTGGATTGAAAACGCAGTTACATTAACACTTGTGTTCAATGTGGTCATAATGCATCCCTGACCACCTCAGGAGGTGGTTTCATTGATCGGATCACAATCCGTCTTCGATGCAACTTGGGTGCATGTACAGCTGTAATGTCATGTGGCATATCCGACTGCAATACGATCACCCAAACATGCATTTAAAAGCAAGGTGTAAAGGTGGTGCAAAAGGAGGTGCTCGTAGTCATGCATGCAGCTTTAAAGAAATGACAAGAGGACTAGAAGCTACTGTGAGCCTGAGGCTTGAAGAGAAAGAAAGACATCTAGAAAGGTGAGGGCTGGGTTCCTGCCGTTGTTCTTTTTGTCTGTTTCTCTGTGTCAGAGGTGACTATCACTTCTCAGTTCGTCTCATTTCAAAGACAGACAAACAGGTCAGTGCACTTTGTCAAAAATAAACTAATACTGGCAGCTGTCGACAGCTACATAAACACTGTCAGACAAAAGATTGACAGCAAAGAATTAAATCAGTCCGAAACTCAATGTATCAGTGTTTCCGACAAAAATTCAGTGCAAGCTGCCTCGCGAATGACAGAACTACTCGTCACGCCACAGAATCAAACATACCAAAGAGTAAATGTTGTTAGCCTTTCATCACGGAGGGGAAACTTTTCAGTAAGTCCCTCGTTTTTCTCGGATCTGTCTCCTAACACCCTTTTGAATAGGGGTCCACCTCTCAGCTCACCCTCGCTGTTCTTTCCAACTTGAGGTTGGTGTCTTAGCAAGGCAGCTTGTGCCCTCTAGTGCACATTGCACTCCAAGTACTGTACTCTCTCCTGCTATCCCACCACTTCTACATGATCTGGCAACAGTACATGGGAAAAATGGGGCTATGTGGTGTTGTAGTATTGTACATAGATGTCAAGGTGAATGACTGAAAATCAGGTTTTAAACACACAGTGCCCCCCCCCCCCCCCCCCCCCCCCCCCCCCCCCTACATTGGCAGGATCTCTCTCAGGAGATGTCACAAAAATCTTTCCATGCAGGCCAGCAGTCTGTGTTGAGTCTGTATTTTTGGCTTCATGGAATGAGCCCTCTTGCTAAAGAACGTGACTGAACCGCGACAAGAGCAACAGAATGAAGTAGCGCTATAGTGTTTGATTGGTCGGTAACTCAAACAAATGAAACTGTACGCTCTGTGAGAGGAGGGACACGAGGACACACTGCGCCCCACCCTGTGCATAATGGGACGTTGCAAGACAGGGTGGGGGTGTATGTCTGGGGAGCACTGCTGAACTCCCGTAACCTCAATTATTCAGCATTAGGCCCTGCTATTGATTTCCTGTTGGATCGACTTACTGAGTCCTGAGCATTGGGACAGTGACATGCTATAGCCTTCCCTGGGAGGGATCTTTAAGAATGGGTGGATGGATGGGAGTCTGTTAGAGGGAGAGAGAAAAGAGATACAGATCCACAGGAGAAGAGGGTGTAATTAAAGATATCTCTTATCAAAGCTGTGATAGATGAAGATGTCACTGCCTAGCAGGCTAGTTAGTTAGCAAGAGGCCAGGGGGGTGGTTAGTTTGAGAGGGAGGGTGACGCTGCGCAGAGGGCAGAGTGTTCCCATGACTGGGGCTCCTTCTGAGGGAGGACCAATATTTATGTTTAAAAGGAAAACTCTGTGGCTGTCAGATATGCCGGGGAAGACTAATTGGTTGAGGATATGGGGCATTATTACTGGTGTTGAGGTTTTGGGGGAGTTTCTCAAACGTCCATCAGTGCCCGAGCTGACCTCAGTGAAAACAAATAACATGGCTAGTCAGTCTCAGTATTTCTCACATTTACCAAGACCATCAGCTGTGAAAACAAGCGGCATGCTGACAACACAAGAAAACAACACAGTGTTTACATTGATAAAGGAGGAATAACTCGCTTTCTCTTCTGCCATCTCGGTCTAAATCTGGTCATACTGTATTGTAGGTCTGTCTTCTTCTGTACCTGGCTGCATGGTCAGACATGGCTCAGGTTCCAAATAAAACAGATGGCAAGAGTTGCCTTTCTGCAGTTTCTCCTTGGCCCAACCTTGAGAAGCTGTGCTGGGCTGAGCAGGGCGCTGATCTGGGCTGAGCTGGTTTGGAGGTTGAAGACTGGAGGGGGCAAATCTGAAGCCCGTAGCCTGACAGACTGCACGCTAATTCGAGGAGGCTGAGGCAGATGAGGGCTTTTGAGGTGTCGGGAGAGGTGTAAGAATGCTGGAGCGAGGAGATCTTCAGACTGAATCTAGTCTTGAATTTTAAAATCTCTCTTCTCTTGAACCTTTTTCATGAATCTGTAAAAAATGCACTTGTTTTTTTTTTTTCCAATGGAAAAGAACTAATGTGGGATTATTAATGAACCAAGAAACAAAAAACCTCGAGGCTATCATTATGCAAGAGGAGTAACCTTCCGTATTTGAACATGCTGTCACTTGTTTGAAGATATTTTAAAACCCCAGTCTATGTACAAAAGTTGAATCTGACCATTTTAGAAAGCTACGAACAGTTTTTTTTAGTAAAGGATCAATTTAAGATGTGCATAAAATAGTTTTTAAAAGATGCACCTTCAAATATAAAAATTAATTTTTAACAGATTAAAGACACTCGCAGCAATTTCACAGAAATTCTGCAGCATTTCTGTTTTCTGCCACATTACAATGGTCTAAAGATTAGATCAAGTTGAGATCAACTTCAATGAACTGTTGAAACAAGGGTCCATCAGTAATGCACAGCCTATTTTACAGTATGACAAGGAGCGCTTGGAACAAATATGCCACTATATATGTATGTATAGTCTTCTGGTGGTCTTGTTTGTTATTCTGTATTGCATGTTGCAGGACACAGTGGAAAATCTATAAATCTTTAATCTGTTTTTAAATTATATTATATTATATTATAAATAAAATCAATCAATCAAAACTTTATTATTAAAGAAAGAAAAATGATCTCACTACGCTGACATGGTTTGCCCCTTGTCTTAAGATAAACAATACTATGTGACCAAACATTGTTTATAGGATTTGTTTATCACGCAGGAGTTGAGCTTGAGATGCAGTTGTTGTCAGTGACTGAGGTTGGTGGAGGTGTGTTGGCTGGAGTGTGTGAGGTGAGGGTGGCTTAGGGGTGAACAGGGCGAGGCTGGGGTCCTGGCAATGAGTAGTTAGCTGTTGGTGATTTGGCTCCACCTCCTAATCAGCGCTTAATTGGCAGGCTTGATGACAAGCCCAGGCCGTAGGGCAGACCACAGCGACTGTTTACTGCTGTCTTCTCTTTTTTCCGCAAATTAAAGCAGTGCACTAACCAGCTCCAGACAGTGTGTGACTGCGTAAGTGCAGTGTTTGCGTTCTTGCATGCATCAGTGATTGAAGCCCTGTTCTGACCACCTGCATCCTGGATCATACCTGTCAACGTCGCCTTTGCAGTTACTGTCTTTGAGTGTTTTGGCAACACACATCTGTCGTAACTTATTGGTGGGGTTTAACTGTGTTTGTCAGTCAACAGCACAGATCAAAAGGCACCACAATTACAAGAAGTTTCCCAACTCATCCAAATAACGTCAGTAAGGTCATTGCGGATGCGACCTGTCAAGACTTGGCTCTGAATTTGAGACCTATCAAATAGTTGTGAGAGCAGCAGGCTGGAGGCAAAATTCATTCGGATACACAACACATAACTTTGGGAGAACTTGCTGCATACAGGGAAAAAAAAAACGCATCCAACTGTTCACGCTTACCCGGAACTCAGAGGGTTATACAAAACACCAAAGAGATTTTCATCCGTGGGATGAAGAGGGAGATAAAGAGAGATAGATGGAGAGGTAAAATAAAGACCTGCACTTCACAAGATGGCAGAGAGCTCGGCGCCAACTCGCACATGGTGGCATGAATGTAAATCAGCCGGTGGATCATGCTGTCAGCCACTGTCAGGGGTGGAGAGGAGAGGCTCTGCACCTCTTCAGTCCACAACCTGGGACTCAACACTCATATTCTCAACTCTTGTCAGTCCAAACGTCATCCTCCTCTCCATCTCTCCAGCCAGTTTTGCTTTTGTTGTCTCTGCTTAACACAGCTTTTATCTCCGTGTCTCTGTCTCTTCAAAACTCGACCTTCACCACTGTCCTTCACATTACTGTTCACTTCTCACCTCAGTGTCACCTCAGTATCACTTTTAATCTCAAGAGAGCAGACTTTTTTTTAGCTGCCAGTCTTGGCAAGTTCATCATCTGAGTATGGAGCAATAAACGAGCTTCTCCACTGAAGCCTTACAGTACATTTGCAATGCTATTAGACTGACACGGCTAAGGCAGCCGGCGGCTGACGCAGAGGAAAGGACCAGAGCAAGGGGTGTGAGGAAACGATTAGAGGTGTGAGTCAGCAGGTCTGTTTTTGTGTGTTATCATGCTCTATACTTCTAAACCAGCGAGAAACAATTCTGCTTCTCAACATTTTAAATGAGGGCTTTCTATGGTTGGATGGAAGATTCTTGATTTCAAGATAAGGAGGTGGGTTAGGGATGGGGCCTGAATTAAGAAGAGAGGCGGTGTCTATCCTGAAGGTGTAGCTAGTGGTGCACAGGCACAAGTAAAATAATATCAAATGGATAAGGGTCAAGGATTGTTTGGTGTTATCTCTTGTATTAAGTGTTATCACTTGTATTTAGAGTAAAGGTTATCATTGTATATCAGAGAATAGATGTATTGTAGACGCAGTGGAAAGTCTGGCCTGACACAGTACCTCTCTATTGTAATGGCTGTTAACACTTAGAACACAATTTCTACAGTGGCTCCATACATGGCACCAATCACAAACCAAGGTTGAAGTCCTTGGTTTTGCATCTGATCAGGGAACATTTTCTATGTCATTCCCCACTTCGCTCTGTGGCCCCTAATTTTCCATCATCTCTCTATTGTCAGCAAATAGAGGTATATAATACCCTGATAGATATTTTTTTAAAAGCCCTTTTAGTTTGACATGTATAGTCACTGATACCAGTCAATCAAAAAAATTCTTAAACAAGTCAGATTCCGATAATTACTACTGGACACCCCGTGTGGGACATGAGCTTTTCAGGCAGATGTGAAGGTAACTCAAGGAATAGAATAAAACCAAGATGCAAAAAAGAGCTTGATGCAGAAAGACAAATGCTAATTCACACTCCATCCTTCCACAACACAGAGGCAGGTGTCTCTAGCCTGCTCTGTACCACCACCATGCCAACACCGGCTGGAGATCCAGCTTTGTCTGTGCTGTACACAGCTGCAAATCCTCTCAGCCGTTCTTAAAGGCTCCTTTGGAAAGTGGAGCGTTAGGCTAGAGCCAAAATGTCAGCTCCTCTAGCAGGTGGACAGCTGATCGGCATGGAAAATAGGCCTTGGCAGGAGGGTAAGGCAGCAGTGTCTTGAGGTGCAACAAAAAGCCTCCCAAGAGCATAATCTCCCCCTTCAGAAAATGTGTAAGCTGCAGCTTTCAAGGTACAGAATCAGCAGATTCCTCAGCAGGAAAACAGCAGCCTTTGACAACCAGTGACACTTGTTATGAAAGAGATTCTCAACAAATTGCAAGTAAAACCTAATGTGTAAACCTTTGCAGGAGCTACAGAGAACATAACTTATAGAAAGCAAATCTTTCCGAGGACATTAAAGGGAAGCTGTTAACCAGACAATAGAGAGGCCAAAGTTGGCTTTTGCTAAGTCTTCCATGCTTGCATTTGAATCACTGAGCTCCCTGACAAAGGCACTCAGTCACTGAAGAGGCGCTGAACTTGGCTGATCTTTAAGTCATGTTTTGACACTGACGTTTTTGTCAGAGAAGGTTTTTATTTGAGCTCCAGCTGTGGAGTCAATACTTGTAAAGCCGTGGACTACGCACAGGTCCAAGACTCAGAGTATAGGATCAAGTGGTATTTCGAACAGCAATCACAACTCAGACGTTTTCCATAATACTGTCTCCTCACAGATATCTAACAGTATCTCCATAACGTCGCAGTCATCCCACAGTCATCTCAAGCAGGCTATTTAAACTGCATTATTTCCTTGGCGCTGTATCTGAAGTGGTCACGGTGGGATGCAAGAGAAACACTGGAGATCTTTCTCTTACAGTAAAGACAGACGATACAAACAAGGTGGCCAAATGTGAGCTTTCCATGAGCTGTATGACCATGTTTCCACCCCTAACTCGTGTTTTATAGAAGACTTTATGAATTAATTGTGTGCCTTGGGAAGAAGGTGACTATGACAACTACGGATGAGCGATGGCACAAGGTAGAGGTTTCCTTTACTTAGGGTGAGTTGTGTGTGGGTGAAATTTTTAAAAGTCTCGAGGAGTATACCAATTTAACTGTCCTTGGAAAATCTAATTAGCAGCTAACTGTAAATCTGTTCCTTGTCAAAATGTAAAAAGATTCATGTTACAGAAGAACATGTGCGTTTGTGTGATGCATGATAAGTGTGTGTGTGTGTGTGTGTGTGTGTGTGTGTGTGTGTGTGTGTGTGCATGTGTATGTCTTTTCTCCAGGGCCACCTAATGTACAACATAATGCAGAACACCTCTAACCAGGGCACGACAGCACCAGACCACACCATGCTATTTATGGGCCATATGCACCGTGCTAATTCACCTTTCTCCTGTTTGTCTCCTGTTAGCAGTCCTTCAAACCAATTAACACCTCGACAACCATTCAGGTCTGATTCCAAACGGCTGGACGCAATTACAGGAAGGAAACATGGCCACTTATTGCAGGAAGGGGATTTAAGACACTGGGCTGGGAATTGAGACTACTGTTGGTTAGCCTAATGATTGGGAAGTAGACAGTGGTTGCAAATGACTGTAAGTACAAATTGAGGGTGAGGCAAATCCAGAATAAGTCCTTCCACAGATTCAAAGTTGGTAAAATCGTTGGCCCAAACGTGGTTGATAAACTTGTATTGAAACATATTGATTCTTAAGGGCTAAAAATTGAAGGCACGATGATCATGTATGCTGTTTTTCTTTACTTTAGGGGTCCCATGGGAAAAAAACGGCGAAGGCGGCACTGCACTCTGATCTCCAAAGGCTCCACCCCATCCAGATTGTCACTACGTTGGGCTGGCGCCAGCGGCTTTGGCTTGGCTCGGGTTCCCAGCGTTGCCCCCTTCGGCGAGGTTGTGTTAGACGCACATCGCGGCACTCATTAGCGCCAAGACAAAGACAAACCGCTGCTGGTGTCGCGACCGCCGACCAAGATCTAAAAACGTGTCCCGGAAATATTACAGTAGGCCACGCAGCACGACCCTTTGCGGAGGGCTTTGAAGACAAGTTGCATTTTCACATGTGCTACAAAGGTTTTCGCCTCAAACGCATTCCATTCTGTAAGATAATGCAGCCCTTTCTCGTGTAATTTTCCACACACAAACAGCTGGGTCTGAGTGATCACAATAGATGTGTGTGAAGTAATGCCTTTCAGTAGTTGAAAAGAATGTCCTGCTACTTAGAAGTCACAGGGTTGTTACCTGCGACAGAAATGTTTCTTACTCACTGGGCACAAAAGCAGAAAAAGCCTCTGGGGACTTCCTCATGCTTCCATGATGTTGGCCAGTAGAGAATGCTTACTAGAGTCCGTCTCCAGCCAAGGCGGTTGAGAGCATGCACGCCTGAGCTGGCTGACTTCACGTTGGCTCCCGGCACACATAAATGGGAAAAATTATTTTGTTGTACGGCTCTTCTAGACTTTCCAAATGTTATTTTGGGTCAGCGTGCATGGCGTGACGACAGCAGAAGTTGCAATACCCGGTGCAGCCACTACACCAAAATCACTTCACAGCCTGGCTGTTGGGGCTGGATACACATCTAATACATGTTGTATGTCCAGTGACAACATTAGTAACATTACGTCATGGAGAAACAGAACGACAATATGGTCAGATAGTAAGTAACATCGTGTGTTCAACCTTGATCCCACATGAAGGCCACATCAGACACTCAAGTGGGCCAGCCTTCCCATTTCCCTCTGTGGGCTATAAATTATTTATTCAACCAGAGGCTCATACATACAGTTTAACTATATGATGGACTAATGAGGGCTATTGATCGAATAATTGATTGCTTTATGCACAGCCTAACTGACTGCCCACTGATCCATTTAGGTAGCTCATTACTTAATATGCATTATTCAGGGGCCACCACTAACCAGTGAAGACTGCAGTATCATCTGAGCAATGAATGACAACAAGAATATAATAGCTGAATCAAGACCACATCAAAGCCTCAATGACTCTTTCAGTGCAGTGAATAAACACACCGCTGCGGTGGTAGGAGCAATAGAGCAACGACCAGGTTTGACTTGTCAGTTAATGACACAAGGCCAGCCAAGTGTTATGTTAATCCAACCTGTTCTTACCCTGTTTTCAAACTATAACCTTGACTGTAACTTTTCACATTCCCAACATCAATTTATTTATGAGACGTCTTACCGTTTGCTTTATCCATCCCTGACTATTCTGCCCTTTTAATCCTACGAAGATTGACAGATGAAGCAACTTTGCCTTTCAAATAAGAGACTACAATATGTTTGGCTTGCGTCCTAGAGAGGCATCGAATAATGTGCTCTTTGAGTTTTTCCCACAGATTTAGAGGTGAACCGCAACACAGTCGTCTCCTCTTCTCCTTGTCTGGTAACAAAACCCAAGAAAAACCCTCTAGAGAGTGCTTTACAAGAAGTAAATTACTGAACGCCCACACACTGACTCTGACCTGTACTGGATTTCTGGATCGAATACGAGGGCTTGGGTTGCAACACAGCTGGCTGGACCACAACAAGAACTTGGACTGTGCAATTTTGCTCACTTTGCATCCTTCCTGCGAATGACGGTTCAAGAAATACTGGCAATGCAATGAAAATGTTGCTCTTTTACTGTAAATCTGCGATTAAAGCACACTACAACACAGTCTGGTGTCTGACTAAATAACAAGCCAAGGGTTATGAACCGGTTGCCTGGCCTACTTTTCTTATCCCTTTTCTGTTTTCTGTGGTGCTATCAGACATGCTTCCATTCCAGAGTAAACCATGTGCACTGACCATTTGACAGATATGACAGGAGTGGGATGCCCTACCGCTTTCCTTTTCAATAAAACAGCACTTTGAGGTCTGCCTGAGATCTTTTTCTAAGAACCATAAAAAGACAGGATGAAGAGGGAGAAAGAGTAGGAGGGAGAAGGAGAGCGAGAGAAAGAGAAAATGTGACCGTGATGACATACCATAGAGAATAGAGGGGTCTCCAGAGGCGGCGGAAGCTGAAAGCATCCAGATCGACTTCCTGGAAAGCAGTGGCCTGTACTGTATGTGGAATGGGTCAACAGGGGCTAACTAGCCAGGGTCGTCCTGGGGTCATCACAGTGTGGGCAGTTCAACTTTCACTTCTTAGCATGGCCTTCTTTTTCCATTAAAACTAACTAGACCTTATCTGTGTCTGACACTGTGACTCACTGTGGATGCTGGTTCTTTTTTAGTCTTCTTTTTTTTTTGCAGGCAGTGCCAGTGTAAAGAAAAAAGCATGAGAGTGATGCAACAAAAGCTAATCTAATGAAATGAACATGTCCTTATGCAGCAGAATGATATGAAGAGACACTATTGACAAACTGGCAAGACATAATTAGTAGTATGTAGGCAGATTAGGAAAGACTGCCAACTCAAACACTCTTTCTTCAATAAGCGAATACGTACTACAAGCCAGGTATGCTCACATTTCTCATTCACTTTATGTTTCATTACAGCAATGCATTCAAGACATGACGGTGCTCATTTACAGCATATTTCAACCAAATGACCTCGATAACTCACGAAAGGGTGTGGCGCTACATCTGCTAATATACCTGGCAAAAATCCAAGCCAGGGTGCAAGCAAGAGAAGACGTTTCTAAAGAGAAAACCTGTGTGTCAGACCATTCCTCTTGGAGAGGTTTAAAGATAAATGACCCACTGTCCTCACCCCCTGCAGCAGTCCTAATGCAGTAATGTTTCATGCGTCACTGCCAGACTAAGACAAAAACAGACGAAAAAAACAGGGCAAAACACAAATAGGCATGCAAAGTTGCAGTGATCCGTACTCTTGGGTATAAGAGGATGCTATAGTGCAGGGGAAACTACACACCGGCGGTGGGAGAGTGCTGTGAGCAGTTAATTAAAACTCAAGTCTGTTTCTTCAACCGACTCCCCAACATTGCTGGGGTCATGGGAATGTGTTTGCTTGGCCTTTAGGTGATTCCACTGGGACAGAGTTAAATGTCTCCATTCACTGGCAATTCACATTCTTTCTTCTAATTAAAGAGAGGCAGAACGCTGTCCAGGTTTATGATCTATTTATAGTTCTAATTTGACCCACGTGCTCCATATAAACATTTGAATAGTAATTGTCCAGCAAAATGGCAGCAGTAGAATTGCAAATGGAAGAAGAAGCATAGCCAAATCAAGCTCCTGCTACTCATGTCCCTTCCCTGTTGTCCCAGGTTCAATGCTGGTTTCTTGCCATTCCCTTACCATTTCAGCCGGCAGACACACAGGACACTCACAACAAGCACCTGGAACCAGTCCCCAGTCCAGTTGTCATTAATGAGCCAGGTTATCCGCAGTCCTCCAGGGTCGGCTTGGACGCCAGGTCAGAGTTTGTCACTAATGGGTCTGTGTGAGTGCCAGGGTACCAGAGCTGTGAATCCCCTAGAGAGGCATCAGTCTGAAGGGCCCAAGACTCTAATTGGGGGAGCCCATGTACATAAATGACAGATTATGACCTATAAATGAGAATTTATGTGACCATTAGACGTGCCGGGTGATCCCGGCAGAGATGGAGAAGGCGTTCATTAGCTATGCATTCAGAATGCCTGGCTCTGCCTAATTAGCCTGATGATATGCAGGCTACAGACATTTTCTTGTTTTCCGCCCTCAAACATGTCAGGCTTGTTATTTTGGTGCACTTTCACGCGCCATCAGAGGTTGATCTGAGTTCTCTGTGTTTTCAATGCATTTGTGTGTGAAAGCAAAAACAAGGCATCAATAGCAGCTAGAAGACCGTGCAAGGTGAGAAAACCGTTGCCAGTTATTGTTGTGTGATAGCAATCCAGCTTCCACAGCTTTATGAGACAAGTCTCCCTTGTCACCCTGAGAGTGGATGAGGGGAATATTTACCTAATATTAAAAAAGCTTTGATTTGATATATCCGCAGGGAAGGGATATGTCTAGAAAAACGTCCAAATCAATGCGCTTGTCCCAAGGTCTTCAGTTGAACGGTAATATCTGGGAGATTGATTGGTGTGATTTAGGGATTTGACGGCAGACTCAAATATTTGCACATGAAGTGGCAGTATTAGTGCTGTAATATTGAGTGTTGGTGGTGGGAAGGGGATGTCAGGGGAGGAGATGAAGACAGCTTGGAAAGAGAGCGTGATAAAGACAGAGAGATGTGCGATTGCTCCGTGGCTGGTTTTCAATGGTTCAATGGTTAATAAACCCCATATATTGGTAATTAGACACTGTCATGCTTACAAGCCAAACAACTTCTATCATTTCATCATAAATAATGCCACTATGAGGCATCGCTGCATACGTTGTTTTTAATGAACTGCATACTGCTTTGGTAGCATTGTTTCTGATCATAAAGTTAATGAGTTGAGCACAGCTGAATTGAGAGATGAAGCCTGTGCTCACTGAGTCGTGCTACGGTAGGTCAGCACAGCGACATTCAGACACCGTGCAGTGACTGTGTGTGTGTGTTGTGTGTGTGTTTGTGTGTGCGTGTAAGAGAGAAAGAGACAGAGGAGAGTACGTTTGATAAACCTCTTCATCTCTATTGGTTTGATCAGCTCACTGAAGGGTTGTGGGCTCTCCAAACAAAGCACCACAAAAAAACAAACAAAACTGTGATATATGGAAAAAAGCTTCTAACGCCTCTTTAGTCGTCCATTGTACCTTGACCATGTTTCCTTTGTGGCATGCTTCATAAGTGATAAAAAGCAACAACAACAAAAAAAAATGTGTTGCTCACCATCTTCACTCTCTAAAAAAATTAGGCCAAAGTGGCACCGAAGAGCAGATCAGAGACGCAGCTAAAGGATGGCAGCGTTAGGAGGAAGTGATACGTTCAACAGGGGGAATGTAATTTCAGTGCGCACCAAAGGAGCGTCTTAATGTCAGGTGTAAATGTAATGCAGCAAACTCAGATCTAGACAGGAGCAATGTAACAGTTCTAATACCAGGTGTACAGGGAGTCTTTCTTCACCTCCGCTGCTCTCTCTTTCTCTTTGCCTCCTCGTGTTTCTCTTTTCCTTCAGTTAACAATGCCGGAGTGTTATTTCTCTTTGAGGAGGCTGCTTGAGTTCCCATCGGGCATGAGAGCGGCGGGGTGGAGATGGAAGCGGTGACCGTGCAAGACGGCGACATCGGGCTGGGCGAGCCTATTAGCGCACTTCACAGCTGGTCCTCTCTCTCTCTCTCTCTCTCTCTCTCTCTCACACACACACACACACACACACATACAAACACATACACACAATGGTCTTCAAGAGACCTATTGAAGGCTGCTAGTTTGAAGGAGAAGAAGGAAAGAAAGATGGAGCTGGTTGTCCTCTGAGCTCCCATTAAAAGCATCTAAAAGCTGCCAGAGAGGCTGGATGAGGGGTAAAAGACGGCATCCATCAATTAGAGGAAAATGAGATTCAGGAAGAGGGGTGGAGAAAGAGACAGTGTGCATGTGTGTGTACTAGAAAAACAGCAAAGTGAACCCAAGCAGTGTAACCTCAAACTGGCCAATCCAAACTGAATAGAGAACGGCAAAAAAATAATAAGATCTATTGTTACTGTAGCTCTGACCAGCTGAGAAAAAGGTCTAATTTCCAACAAAGGATTTACACAAAGTTATACGAATGATTTGCAAGATTTTTACAGTAACACTGAGTTTGTTTCATTATATCTGACGAGCAAAGGAAATGAAAGAGTAAAGAGTAAGAAAGAAACAGCTGCAATAACGGAGAGTGTGACATAGACCGACCTGAAAGAAAGACAAAGATGCTTTTATCAGGTTGCGTTATGCTAAGCAGGAGAAGCTCCTGGTTTTTGTCTCCAAGGTGCTGTTCTATTTGGACTGAAAAGCGATGCAGCTCTCACCCTTCTAGCAGGTACTCAAGGTGCCAATGACACTGAAATACTTTAAATACATTACGGTCGTCTTTTCTTCATTCTTTTCACTGGTACTATCGCACCTTTCACTCTTTCCTGCATGTCATTTCAGCAATGACGCAAGAGAGACATTTTCTTTTATAAGCTGGAGGTTGGAAAGCAAGATGTTTAACTGGCTTGCTAGTGAGGTCGTTAAGTCTAAAGTATTTTATTCTCATAAAAATCGTACAAATCCGTTCTCTCTTTCAATAAAAAAATCTGTCTTTTTTTGCTTTTAATCGACCAGAGAATACACGCCCATTGGTTTAAATCATTTTCTTGATTTTCATAATTGTCTTAAATTAACTCTACTCTACTCAGTAACAGTTATAGTTTCTCTGTGTGTTTAAGGGTCCTTAAAACCAAAATGTAAACAGTAATGTCTTCTTTGGATTTATCTCTATTTTTGACTTCATTTTGTCTTATGTTGTGTGCATGGCTTTCAACTGGGTTGCACATGATGCTACATCATGAAATACTCTCTGCTTTATGCATTCATCAGTGCTGATTTAAAAGAAATAAGTTTTAAGCATTTGCTGTAAGTTCATGACAAGGTCTTGTAGTGACATAACATTTTTTTGATACATAAATTTGAGCCACCGGACTCGCTCGGCTGGAAACATGTCCATCAATCACGCTGACTGGCATGAGTTTCTCCTGTAAAGGGCGCTTTTATTTGGATCATGTTGTGTAGAAGTGGGCAGTGGTGTTGATGACACTTGTCTGATATTACTGGATTTTGATGCCTTTAAGATCCTCAAGCTGCGTCAAAGTGCTATACGGCTGCTAATGTGGCCGTTGACTGCTCGCCAACAGCAGAGTCTCCGACAGCTTGTGTGAGGTCCACTTAGCATACAAACTGATGCTGGAAAACAGCCTGTTATGCTAAATAGGCAGTAGATGAGAAAATCCCAGTGAATGTGTCCTCTAGCAAATAACTAGAATTTTAAAACCTGCTGCATGTTTGGCTTATTTCCTCAGACATTAATGTCTGACTAATAGCAGCGCAGCATCAACAGATCATTATTATTTTAATAGTAATGCATTAGTGTGATCAAATGAGACTATTACTGAGAAGATGGGCTTCTAAGCTGCACCTTTTGTCGTGAATGAACACGTCAGACTGGAAATGTGCAAAACAGGAAGAGGACACAGTCCTTCCAAAGTAAAGGAAGCTGGGAATGTCAGATGATAGAAGGAGTAGAGGGCATAAGGGAGATAAAGAAAGACCGATCAACATCGACATCACAATAGGCCTTTTCACAGGCGGCATTCTGACATGGCGCAGTGGGAAAAGCACAGGTGTAAATAATAACAACAACAATGGCTGAATTCCATTTGTTTCTGTGTCAGGGTCCTGGTACTGTGTGTGCACTTGAATACAGACATGTGACACTTGAATAGAACAGGGCCATTGTTAATGTTATTAGTACCATCTGTGCTTTTTCCACCTTGACAAGTCAAAATGTCTGCTGTGAGTATACACCTAGCATGAAATCTCAGTCTTGTTGGTTTATTGGGATTAAAGCAGTGCGATACAACTAATTTCTAATACATTATTGACACAACTAACAGTTAACATTACTAAAACTAAAACTTTGCATGTATAATAGCGAAAATGTCAAACGTAAATGAAGTAGTGCCAGATGTAAGAAAATAATGGTGACGTGTGTCACCCTGCTATACCTTATATGCGACCTGTTTTAGCTTGAAATCAGACCTGTTCCCAACGCCACTGTCACATAAGGAGCTATTTATAGATTGCCTGTCTTCTGTCCTACCTGTCTTTCAATCAATCAATCAAGCATCTTAGGAACTGGAGACCCCCCCCCCACCTTACCCCAAGGAGGACAAGGCTACATACAGTATGGTGCATCAATAGACCTGGTTTTATCTATCTAGCTAGTTAAATGGCTGCTTACACTCATTCTGTTTAAAGAGAAGCTTCTGTAATACAATACGTCAGCCCTCAAAGTCCTCTATAAAAAGTACCTGTGAGTGACGATAATCTCATTTATTTCCTATGTACTGTGGTGTCCAATATCAAAGACAAATCATTCCACAGGTATGAAGAAGATAACACCTAAGTCACTTCATGTTCAAGTTCTAAACAACTTGTAATAATCACAACTTATCATCAGTTTTTTTTTTTATCTTTTGAAAGAAAAATATGATTTCAGTATATAATGACAGATGCGAGATGAAACGACCTGTTGAAATGAGTATTTCAGAGAGCGGCCAGCAGGAGACACAGACTGGAGATTATTTGAAAGACTGAACGTGTGTTTGTGTGTGTCTGTATGCACACAGGCTGGGTGGGTTACACCATGGCTCTTCTTACTTCTACTTCAGCATTGATTTGTTTCAGCAAGTTGAGAGATCAAGCTATGAGTTATCGCAGAGAAGCTATTTCTTGATCCACATGTTCAAACCAAGATGACACAGTTGTCTAATAAATGCAGTGGGAAACACTAACATTAACATTAAAGTACAAATATTCACCATTAACAAGATGCTAATTAGCATACATACTGGTGGAATATTGGCACTTGATCTGATCATTATCAAGCACTGACTATGACTAAGACCTACTGGCCATATTCTACAGCTACTAGGCCACTGACAAAGAGTTTTACCTCATTAACCACTTAATTACAGTTTATTGATATTAATGTAAAAGATAAGATTAAAACAAGTTATCTTTAATATCAATAAACCACAATTAGGTGGTTATTGAGGGAAAGTAAGGAAGATGTTACATGAATTACGATCTGAATAACCTAACCCTAACCTTTTATAACCTCCAGGATAAGTGCTAAGTGTTAATGGTGAGTATGTGTACCGTAATATAAAGTGTCACATAAAGTGAATACAGAAACACAATGAAATCATCTGAACACAAGGTGCCCTTTAAAACAATGGTAGTGCCCTTTCCTGCGGTGCTAGATAATCACAACATGTAAAACCTTTGATAAATGTTTGTGAGTGTGTGTTTTTTTAGCATATGCACAGTATGAATAGCGCACATTTGTATGCATATACATGCCTGTCTATTTGCACAACACACATGATACATGCACGCAATTATGCATGGCCGACACTGTATATGTGAATATCATACATATACGTATGAATATGTAGGTATATGAGTGCACCTGTGTCAACATCTCCTGCCTCTCGTCTGAGCCTTTATAACACGCTCTTCCAACCCCCTGCTCGCTCGACCGGCGTGGCCACTCCTCTCTTCACCCCACTGGGATCGCTGTCTTCATGGAATCCTATTAGACAAGCCCTGCTTCCATCTGGATCTTGCACTGACAGCCCATTCATCAACACCCCTGTCTCGCACCAAACACACACAAGTACGCACAGGGCCCTTTATTGTGGAGTGGGACAGGCAAACATCCCATAATAATATAAGAGACACCCACCAGGAAGAAGGGATGAAATAGCAACTCCATGGTGAAAGCCAGCGAGGAGGGAAGGCGTAGATGGAGAAGAAAGGAGGAAGCGTTTGATCAAGGGGGGGGGGGGCGAGTGCGGTGTGTGTGTGTGTGTTTGTGTGTGTTGTCTGTGTTGCCGGCCCTCTCTATGGTCATAACCGGCTGGCTCTTGGTGTGAACATACTGATGAAAGAGGCTTCTGAGAGTAAGGAGCATGAAATAACTTACCTGGTGGATCAGCAGCACGCACACGCATGGCGGCAGCAGCAGCACGGCACCGGGAGGGAAGACAAAGAGAGAGAGAGGCGAGTTAATATCAACACGCAACCCATGTGAGGTTTGAGTGGATCAGGCACAGCAGAATAAAAATCAAGCTTATGTGAAAAGAGATTCATGGATAAACTCAATAACCCAAACAAATCCAATCATACTATCAAACATATAAAAACAAAATGTCCCATTCATTCACCCTCCTCACATACAAGTTCAGTCACTGCGATGTTAACAAGTTCTATACTTTATGAGTGTTGTGTTATTCCAGTTTTGGTCAACCTAGAAAGTTTTAATGAGTTTATCCCCTAATATATCCCAGGATGCACCTTTCTATGGACCAAGCTAGACACAGTACATCAGAAATCAATTTTCAATCATGACTGACTCTTGATCTTCAATATCTCATACAAGAAAGAGCAGAAAGACCACTTTCAGTAGTATTTATCTCTCTCTCACGCGCGCGCACACACACACACAAACAAAGAGAGAGAGAGAGAGGGAGAGAGATCATCTGCAATACTATTGGAAGCAAAGCCATGAAGGCTGAAGGAGTGGTTGTCTTGGAAACAGAGACTGGCATGGGTTATTATGAAGGAAGAAATGAAGGGTGGCAGGGGGTTGTGGGGGGGGCACAATGAAAAGATCTGTGGCGATACAGAGGTGTGTGTGTGTGCATGTATTGTTTTGGGGGTGATGGGAGTGAGGTTCACATGTAGACAAAGTTCCACACTTACTCCACTATCAATATTTCACGTAAGACAAATGAATCAATAATTCAAGCAAATGTGCAGACCAACAGCTGACGCTATGTTATTTTCTAAAGGCATGTATGGCGCTGCTGACATATATTTGGTAGGAACACAGACAAAGAGAGGAAATGGATAAATAAGGAGGGATTGTAACAAGCACAGACAGAGTGACAGACTGACAGCGTCCCCACCCCCCTCTGTTTCCCCTTTCTCCCCATTTTTCCTTCAGCTGTCTGCCTTCAGTGGGTTCGTAGCCCTGTGGTGGTTGTTGCTGACCTCCTTCACTCATTCCGTCCGTCCTCCCTCTTTCTCTCCCCTCTTTCCTCCAGCCCACTCCCCTTTTACAGAGGGGAAAGAACAAGTATCCAGGCAACCCAGGATCACTTACTGGGAGAGAAGAGAAGAGAAGAGAAGAGAAGAGAAGAGAAGAGAAGAGAAGAGAAGAGAAGAGAAGAGAAGAGAAGACTGCAGTGTGATGGAATCGTGAATACAGATGAGAGCTGGAGTAAGAGCGGTTGAATGAGAGAATAAGCAAGAGAGAAAGATAGCAAGTGAGATGTTCTGTACAGTAGTGTGGATGAAAGAGAAAAAAGGAGAGAGGTACTAAATAACCCCTCCTCTAAAAAAAAAAATCAACGTGTGTTGAACAGGTAAAAGTAAAATGGGCCGAGTGACATCTACAATATTCAAAAATAAAATTGTGACAGATAGAAAAGGCTGAAGGAGAGAACAGTACAAGAGGAAAATGAAAAAAGGACAAGATAATGGAGAAAATCAGAAAATCAGTACTTTACTTGAATATTGTCAAGCCTTCCCCTTTTTCGTGGATGATTCTGATGAAAAAAATACACACAATATCTCTCTGCAATAATCAGAATTTTATGCCAATACATTGTGTTGTCAGGATATTGCTGTTTTGTTTAATCCCTCATCTGTATCCATAGAGACCGGAATTGGAAGTTTTAAAAGCAGCCACAGTGGTCTTCAATATTAACTGTGAATTTCTGCTGATGTAGAAGTGGTAGTAAACATGTGAAAAAAAAAGTGAAAAAAAAATACATAGCAAATTGGAAATTATGCTAATGTCAGTGTGTCTTGAGGCATTTGCGGGATGTTTGCATGAGGGCAAGCTGCGCGATAGATAAGGTTCCAGAAAAGAGGGTTTTCCTCGGCTCTCCAAGCCCCTCAAGACACACAGAGAGACGGTGAAGGAGGAGGAGGAGGAGGAGGAGGAGGAGGAGGAGGGAGAGAGCAGACATAAAAACATTGTTGTTGTTGTGTGTGTTTACTTTCATCTGCCTTTTTTATTCAGCCAAGAAATGAAGTTTCAGTTATTCTTCTTCAGTCACAATGGTGAAAGTGAGGGTCCCAGCATGCTTAATAAAGTTAGCTGATGATGTGCAGCCCTTTCTGGGACATAAACATGGTAGTTCAACAGACAGACAATAAAACTGAGCTAATAAAAAACATATTCAGCCTGCTGACAATTGCTGCCTGCTGCAAAGATTTTTTTCCCATTTGACCCTTTCAAATCCTTTTTGCAGTGCTCTGCATGGGATCATGACGCCAGGCTTTGTGCACGCCAACACACACACAACCGTCCCTTATGATGGCTGGATAATGACATTAGAAAGGGCTATAGTAGCTCCAAACCCACGGTAATCCATGACATGTACAACCACAGTGGCATACTGTATCATTCAGGGTAACTGGGTTTGGTATCTATAATGGAGGAACTGGGAGAGGCAGCTGACCTGCTCCACACCTGCATCTTTAGGGATAACAGCCCTCTCCAAGCAAAAGCTTTGAGTTTGTCAGACCATTGTTTTTGGCACTGTTTGACAAAATGACACCAAATCACGTGCATGTCCGGATTCAATCTGCAATCACACTGAGCAATCAGCAGAGAGTGGCGTTAAAGCCCTGTGGGGAGCAATCTGGAGCATTTCCAAGCAGCATCTCCCACAGCCACGTAAAAAAGCTTTCCACAGAGGAGCTGAGCTCATTTTGAACACATAATTGTCCTCCTCTTCCCCTACAGCCTCATTACAGTACAATCTGATTACAGGGTGGAAAACAAAGGGAGAGGATGAAAAATACCATCCACCATCTATGAGGTGGATGCAGGTCTGTTTGTATCGCTGTCAAATTTAGGCCCAGCCCTCCCTTCCTTTCTTGGTGTGGGTTTGACTTTAAGAAAAGTACAACTCTATAAAAACACAGTTTGTGTTCATTCCAGGTGAAATTGCATGTCACATCCGTTTGGGTTTCACAACGTAAAAGCATACATTTTCATCCCTGGTGTCACAGCCGCCGGAGCAAGCTGGAGGAGAGGAGTGGTAGGAAGCGCACAGGGCCTAACGCTGCTGTGACTGAAGTCAGCCCATTTTCTGTGTATGACAGCAGCAGAATGAGACTGTTTCGGCTCAGTTACCGCACCAACGATCGGGTCCCCTGCTCCCAATGAGCAGATTTCATTGGCCTCTATTACTGGGTCAGGCTGCATGTGGCGGCGGCTGTGTGTGTTTGACTAGGCAATAAGCCCAGTGTCACTGTCACTTTCATCAGCAGAAACTCTCTCTCTCCCGCACTCTGTCTCTTGTCTTTTTCTTTGTCTCTCTTTCTCTCAAGGGCAGTCTTGGGAAAAAACAGAATAGGAAGAAATGGATAGTACCAATAGGAGAATAAAGTAAACTTACAATGAAAAGTATGGAGAGTTTTCTTGAGTAAACTCTTTTTTAACTTCAAAGTATGAAAACCCCACATTTGCATGTTGCTTGATGTAAAAATGCATTTATATAAGATTAAAAGAGAGGAGTGAGCAATACGGCCAGAATCTTCCATCACGTTTCTAGTTTTATATCACTGTAACAGTATGTATCAAGGATATTGTCATGTAAATTTAATTAAGAAATGGTTTAAAATAACAATAACGTCCTATACTTCATCACATTTTGTCATTTTCTTCTTTTATCTGGAACCTCCATACCAACAAAAACAACTGCCTCATATGAGACAGCACAGAGTTTAATAACAAAAGATTAAAAAAAGGAAAACTTCCTTCTGCTTTCCAAATGAGACGAATTATCAGGACCAACTGTTGCTCTCTGGTCACGTGACGGCATGGTAAGCAGTCCTGCCGCCCAAATGATATATAAAAAAAATATATACTATATACTATATACTAAAGCTGTTTTCTCACATGATCTCAACAATGTTGAGAATCAGGTCCAGTGTTGTGTTCACAGATGTAGCACATTTGTTTGTGTTGGACATGGTCTCACTGACAAAAAAATTCCATTTGGTTTAGGCCAGGGGTGGAACCTGGGTAGGGTCCCATCCATAATGATGACTGATAATGCATTGATATCAATACTAAACTATGTGGACGTATCCGCAACGAAGGAGTGGAAAGTAACACACAGGAAAGCAGAAAAGAGTACGGAGCAGCTATGCACACTCGGTTTACACAGTGTGTAAATATGGCTTAGATTGTGATAAAAATGAAAGATAGATGGTATTTTAGAGGCAATAATTTCAGTTGGCACTGCTGACATGAAGGTTAGCATGGAGGTTCGATCATGTGGAACACAAAGTTCTATCTATTTATCCTGAGTTCTTCTTGGCTGCATCCCTGTGTGGAAACACACCAGTCCAAAACCAACCCTGCAATACAACAGAGCCAATACAGCCCACATCACACAGCTGAATAGTCGTGTGACATGAGGAGAAATAGGCAATGTAGTCACTACAGGACAAACATAGTGTTAATAGCATCAGCCTTAAAAGCTATCAATAATTCATCAAAATGAAAAAGTTGGCAGATTCAAACATTTTATCTTAAATATCTCAAAAACAACATTCTACCTCAGTCAGTTGTGAGCCTCGAATCCTAAAACTTGTGCACCAAATTCAGAAGCCTTAACAACCATACATCAAAGAGTGAGATATGTTACCAACGACCCACACAGGCATACTAATGAAGTGGTAAGTGGTCAGCCCTGTTGTTAAGGCTTTTTTTTAAATGTGGGTCGCATCAGAGGCATGACTCAAGGTGGCAGGACTCATCAATAACAAGAACTCCAGTTCATCGAGCAGTATGCTCTAAGGTATGCCACTGAAACCTCTGTGCTTCTGCTGAAATAGACTCTTCTTCTCCTTAAAGAGACATTCTCTAAGTCTCTTTAAGCAACGGCTTGGGGTGTGGAATTTATTTCTTGACATGCCTATCTCTGGCTCTATCTGAGCTGTGTGAGAGTGAGGTAAGACAGACTCCAGAGGACGGACAGCGCAGGGTTGGGCTAATGAGTCAGGGCTTATAGGCTGCGAGTTCAGCTCTCATACTGTAGCGTGGCCGTGCTTTTATGTGATTTTCAGAGAGATTGGAAAAGACGGTCTTGAGCTGCAAGGGCATGCGTGCGCACCGATATGACTGTGTCTATATATGTGTGTAAATGCATGTTTATGAGCATAAGCGGGCAGTGCTAATCTAGAGACTGTGCACGCCATCGCATCCAGGAGGGATTTGATTTAAATGAGCGGAGCAGTGCAGAAGTACTATGCACCCTCCAGGGACAAACAGCTCTCAGTCACTGGAGTGAATCCATTACACAGACAGACACAGTATAGATTCACACAGACACACACTCACACACACATACATACTTAGACATAGCACGGCTCTAAACGCTATGAACAAAGTTGTTTATCCGGCCAGTAGAGTGACAGTGACTTCTGTGGCTCTCCGGATTTTCTTTTAATAAACCCATTTTACCAGCCTGAAGAGCTGGAGCTTATCATTACTGAGTTTTACCAACTAACATTCACTTGCAAAATACAAGCTGTCCACAGTCCAAAGAAGGCTGAACACGGTGACATTTGATCTTACTCTTCTCACCTTAAAAGGAAACCTGAGTTATGAAGTTTTCAAACAGTCTCGCTGCTATTTTCAGCTCTCATTGTACAAAAGCTTTAACGTTTGCTTTAGGGTGTCACCAGAGTACCATCAGCAGTACGAATGCATCCAGGCAGACTGTCAGTCTAATAAACTCAGTTATTGCTCCCCTGCTCTCTGAATATGACAAGCGACGCTGAGAAGCTCAACCTTTTCATTGTGCAAAATGTGCCACTTAAGTAAACGAGCTGCGGTAATATTTCAAGTGCTTTTCTTATTCCATTCCATCCCCTCTGATCATCAGTCCTTGTCCAGCTCCATTAGAGCTGTTTCATATCTGAGAATAACAATATCTCAGTCACCGTGCGGCTCACCGCGCTGCCGTTAGAGCTAATCAATCTACGCCTCGTCTCTCTATAGGTGGACTGATCGGCTGGCATTATTCTTCAGTCAATTACCTCCGGTGAGAGAGGCTGAAGGAAGAATGACAATGGACGCTGATGAATGCCAGTCAGGGCTCAATTTAGCCAGCCGGGGCGCTCTCCCTGAGCTGGCAGTGAGACAATTGGGTCGTCTAATAGGTATTTATATGAGCTCCCCTCCAGTGACCAGCTATTTGTTATGAAGAGAGGTTACTGCTGGAATGGACTACTCACCTATAATGTGGTAGTTTGCATAAAGACATACTGGAAGGCCACAGTGTGTATGATGAATGCTTGTGCATGCGTGTGTGTTTATGCACACGTGAATGCATCTGTATTCCTAATCATCTTAAAATGATGTATTCTGTTGCCTTTAAGCAATATCAAGAATCTACTGTAGCAATCAAATGACCATCAATGCCTCTGGCTTGAATCTAAACATCCTCATTTAAGCTCTCAGTGCACACAAGTAGGAAGTAACAGTTAAACCTGGGGAAGGTATTTAACACATCATTACGCCCTGATGCGTCTGTGCAAGAGTGAAGCAGCAGCCAAAGTGGAAGTTGGCACAACAAATGTACGGGTTTAAGGAAAAGGAGGGCCATAGACCAGCTCTTCTGCCCGACAGCATGATGAGAAAAACAGTGCGGCACTTACTCAAGATGAAAAGAGAAATGGGCAAACAGTGAAAGAAAAGGCAAGAGAGAGAAAGAGTAAGATCGGGAGAAACAGACACTTCATTCATGCTTGCAAGTCCAAAACAACAGAGTTTAGTGGATGATAGAAGATGAGGCCTCACTGAAGAGAGGCAAAACTGGGAGAATAAAGTAAAAGAGAATGGATGAAAGAAAAGCTTAAACTCAAGCACAGCAAGTAAGTGTGGCTCATGGAAAATATGGACTAATACACAGGATTTCCAGTTTGCTGTGCTTTTTGGTCATATTTTCCCAATACATTCTGTACTGCAGTTTGGTCAGGTCGAGTAAAGTGAGGGCTCATCTGTGATGTAGTTGGGTTGTGAAGAGCCTCAGGACTCTCAACTTAGGAAATACAGTGAAAGGGGTTTCCTCTTTAATATGGTTCTAACATTTTATGGCTCTTTTCTTAATGTATTAGGGAAGCAGCTAAGAGTTCACTAATGCTGTAGCTGGTGATTTGCTTTGAACTGTGGTAGATTTAAAAAAAACCAAAGGTTTCACATCTGAATCAAATATTTCAGGTATTAATGTAACATGAAAACTCACAACCAGACCTTGCAACTGTTGCTATTCCCATGTGAACCAGATTAGATTATGGGTTGGTTTTAAAACAGGAGGACCTCGTGGCGCAACGGTAGCGCGTCTGACTCCAGATCAGAAGGTTGCGTGTTCAAATCACGTCGGGGTCAAGGCTTTTCACAGTCAGCGCCAACCTTGTGTGGAAAACCTCTGCGACATGGCAGTGGAGTTTGTCTACACGGCGTCTACATTTCCATTAAACACAGCAAAAGAGCTTCTGCAAACAGACGCCTCATAGTGAAAACATTCAAGGCCACTGCGTCAAAATAAAATGTTTCACTTAAGGAACCAGAGCAGAGTTACCTTTCAGAGGTTAAATCCGTCCGTCCGTTTTGCGTCCATCACTCCCGGGTAAAATAATACAACACGATCATGCCTCAGTGAAATAATTTCCTATGAAAGAACAGATGTCTGCATTTTTCTCTGACGGGCTCTCCTCTTGTTTTTGTCTGCAACACAAGGCTCTTTTGTGTGTCTTAACCCGCTAATCATTTTCACAGTCATACCTACCTGGCACTAAGGTTTCTACTGTCCTGTAATCCTAATAACAGATGGCCACAACTGTCCAGAGCAGGCCAGTTCCATCAGACAAATTACTGCTTCAGGCAGTGCTACACATAGGCAGGTTATTCAATTACAACACCTAACCTCTGAAATCCTTTTAGTATGCACGTGGCTTCCGCTCAACATTTCGAAGGAGGTTTTGAGAGGCAGGTTCCACGGCCCTAAGCTGGGCTCATATTCCTGCAGTTAATTGGGCCTGACGAGATGTACGTGCCTTCAGACCTGCCTTTTCATCCCTCTTTCTCAACTTCAAGTGTGCAGCTACTTGTGCTTTTCATCTCTTTCTTTTCCCGTGAAGCACTTTCGGGAGTGACACTTCTCTGGGCACTAAATGCACACAGATCAGGATTCGTGGCGACCTAATAGTTGTCCTCTTAGCACTTCCTCCTTTGTCCCCTGTTACTCTTACATTTCCTCTCCCCCACTCCAGCACCCACCACTCAGAAAAGCCGTTTCCCCGGCCCAAGCCTGGGGCGATCACATTCAGCATGTTAACCATTTGACCCCGTGACCCACTAAAGCACTTCCTGTGGTCCGCTACAAGGAAATTAGGTTAAAGCATGTGTAAGAAAATACAAGAACGTTAGCTGAAAAGTCTGTTTTGTCTTCTCGTGGCTTGTCTTTCCACACAAGACTGTGAATGTGTGTGTGTGAGCGAGAGAGAGAGAGAGAGAGAGAGTAGAGTGTGTATCTGGCAGTAAAAAAACCATTACCGAGTGTGGATAGAGCTCATTCACACACCTGGGCCCCATTCGGCGCTGCCCTGCCAAACACCCGTGACGTGCCCTGAACAGAGCGGCATCATGGGAAGTCTAAATTAAGCACAGGGCTGTGACACGGCTGGGGCACACTGTCAAACACTTGATGTGTTTGGAGGAGTGAGAGACAGAGAGAGCACACTGATGAGGTAATTGTGCTCTGCAAACATAATACAAGCAAATTAAAACAGGAGCTGGATGAATAAAAATATCAGAGCACTGTAATTAAACTTAGTCAAATAATTAAACTTCTGCACCACTGGCGTTTGATTGACTTTAGCCGGAAACACCCACACTGCTTTCAGGTACTAAAGCAGGCACTGGCGTAGGTCAATATATAAAAATAGAGTGAGTCATTATAAAACCGTAATACAATGCAAGGAAATCTTGAAATCTGTGATACTGCAAGGCCATGACCAAATGTGTTATTCCAACATGTTACACTCTTGAAATTAATTCAATAAATCACAGAAAACTAATGAGAGAGTAAGGAAAGCATATTTCATGACACGTCCAAATAGTTCTTAGTGTGTTGAATAACAGGAGAGAGAGGGGGGGAGAGTCGTTCCCAGAACTGAAAACTCCCTGGATCTGGAATATGGGGCGTTGATATTTTCTTAAGTAGGCCTCGGGGATGGCTTTTGAAACCATGCTTGATGTAGGATTTTATTTGGCTTGGAATAAAAGCCCTCCCTGGGGTGCACCTCCTCCTATAGGCTGGTTAACCCCGCCTGACATGCACACACAGTTAAACATGCACACACACAAAACGTTAAGTAGGTTATGATTCATTTTCTTTGTCATCGTCTGCCCATAAAACAAAGTCAATTGGAGCGAATGGGGGCTTTCCTCCACTCCTTTTTAGGCTGCGCACTAAATCATCCATGGCTATTAAACAGTGTGTGTGTTTAAAATGTGACACTCGAATGTGAACGCACACACGGATGTAGACACACGCGGTCTGTGCTTTCACATAATGTCATTCAAACTATAACCTGACATTTCCTCTGTATTGTTGCTTTTTAAATGGACCTGTAAATAACTGGGAGCACAATGAGCGGACGGCGGCCGCACAGTTAATGAATTCAATTAGTCAACGTCGGGCCGATTAAGAGGCCTGAAAAGAAGCATTGTCACATCGTAGATAGGAGTGTGCGTATGTGTGTCTGTGTCTGTGTGTGTGTGTGTCGGCGTGGGTGAGACAGAGCCAGAATCAATGGCTCTATCAGTCAGCCAGGCCAGACCTCGCACTCAGGGCCTCTCGCTCCATTCATCACCAAGGACCAATGGACGGCCAACCAGGGAATATATGTGCAAGTGTGTGTTTCATTCTGTCGGTGTGTATTTTTCTTGGGTGCTGCCCGTCTGTGTGTGTGTGGCTGTGTGTGTTCGCGTTCTAGCAGCTCATTATAACTCTTTGTACCAACACACTGCACAGCTCAAAGCTGGTAACATTGCCTCTTATCTCAACAGCAGGCTGAATGCTTTGAAACTGTCAAAGGCCTCACAGATGCTTTGTCAATTAAGAGTAACCTTTATGCTGAAGGATTCTCATCCCACAAAAGCTTCTTGTCTGCTTTTACACTATGTACAACAATAGAAATTGGAGGCGCGGTACTTGTAGCTGTCAGATGCCGAGTTCAAACAGTGTGGTTATTTTTTCAAAGTGGGCCCAATTGGGAATCGACCTTTTCACTGAGATGTCTGAGTAAACAACACACACACACAAAAAAAGCAAACAAAACAAAACGGCAAGCTAAACTCGCAGCATTCACACGGCGACTGCCTGACGAGACGGTGCCAAAACACTGCAAACAATAGAGCTTGTGAGCGGCCCGCTAAAGCTGACGGAGCCTCTTCACGAGGGGATGCTAAAAACTAAATGTGTTTGGGGATGCGGTGCTAAGCATGCAGGGTGAATTATTGTCTGGAAGGAATTTCCTTTGCTGAGGCAACTTGAAACAACTTTTACACACATGCTGGGAGAGGGAGAGCATTGCAAGCTGAGTTCAGATATTAATACCCGGGGAAGTTTGCATGAATGCATCGGTGTGAGTGTGTAAGAATTAAAAAGAGTCTTCTAACACCTTGCTGGAGTGAGAGAAGAAACAGTCTGTTACAGATTCAGAGCTAACAAGGTTTGGGTTATGGGACAAATTATTAACTTAGGGCGTGGACCTGTTAACTCTGTTTATCATGTGTTTAAAAAAAAAAATCCAATTTAGACAACACACCTATCCCATGTCCCAATGCAGAATATGAAAGCTATGCACAGTCAGATGAACATGTATAGAAGTTTATAAGGAGTTGTAATGGACTTGCAACTTCTATTTTTTTCTAAGTTAATTGATCTGTCGTTTGAACTATAAAATCTAAGAAATAACTGAAAATCTTTAGAAACCAAATCTATTCAATTTACTGTTACAAAGTACTAAAAAGGAACAAATATCGACATTTGAGAAGTCAAAATCAGATTTCTTTGTTTTTTGCAATTTTGCTTAAAAAGTGACAACAATTAAACAAATATCAAAACAGTGGCCAATCATTTTCTCTTGATTGAAAGATTCTTCAGTGACAAAGCCCTGACTACAAATTTGGAATAGCTGTGTGGAAGATCTTTTAGACTGGCTGTTGCTTTATTCTTGAGGAAGCCCGTCAATTGTGACCTGAGAGCATTCATTCAAGGTTTCCTGAGAGGATGTTTTTGCTTTCATCTGCTGCCCATCCGTTCCTCTGACAGAGGCTCAAATTTGCACTGAGCCAGGAAACTATAGTCAGAGATGCTGCTATTGATGGGTCAGCTGGCACAGGAGAGATGAATCAATTGTCTGTGAGCGGACAGGAAGTGTGCACTTGGTCCGGCCTGAGGGCCCCGCTGATGCTACACTATGTTTATCTGGGCTCCTCCTTTCACCCCCACCTCACACACACATACATGCTCGCTCAGGTCCGGACCCAATCCCTGATTACATCTGGCTTGTCATCATCAGTGGCCAGCTCGGCTCCTCGGGGGCCCCCGCTGCTCTGATGGAGCAAAGCAGGCAGGCCTCCCTCCTTGTGCCCCGTCCCCCACGCCCCGCTATTCGCCCCTTCTCAGGACAAATTTAATTTGGAGGTGCAGAGGACTGATAAAGCCAGGAGACAGCATAAGGGGCAGAGAGGGAGGGGGGTAATTTGATACCTCCTCCTGCCCCTTTCACCTCCTACACACATGCACACGCACATACACAGCTCCTCTCCTCCTTTTCTTCCACCCTGCATCCGCACCCCCTCCACTCCCTGCATCCACAGACAAAGACATCCTTTTCTTTCCTCTCTGCCATTTTTTCTTTTATCAGATGGATGATAGTAGGAAGAGACAGATGAGCAACACCATACTTCTGATCTCAGATACATTACCTGTGGAACTCTATATCCATGCTGAATGATAACATGCTATATACACTGGCTATATAGTCACACTCCCTTGTGTAAAAAGTACATGTAAAAATTAGAATTTCTCCTCTGAAAACTGACAGAAAGTGCTGTTTTCTATGTGAGTGAAATGCAAATTGAAATGGGTGTCTTTTCAGCGGAAAATATCAGTTCATATTTCATTCATACAGTTTTACCCTTAGATAGTGAGTAGTGCTGAAAAAATGCATCAATGCATCCATAACTCAAATCATATAAAATTATATCTGATTGCTGAATATTTGATACTTATCAAGGGAAAATGCAAAACATTTGCTGGTTCTAGCTTCTCAAAAATGATCTGCTGCTTTTTTTTTTATTTGATGACATGCCATTAATAGAATAATTAATGAAAAAATAAATGACACATGATGCCTAAAACTTAAGTGAAGCGGCAACTGAGCATTAAACGGTGGTCCTGGTGGCTCCAAGTGGGGCCACTATGATGCGTGAGTGCTCACAGATGTTGGCTACAGTGTATCTGAGCTGCCTTTATTGAATTAGCCAGAGACTAGAGTGAGCAGTCTGGAGCTGAAGGTTTTCACAGGTCAGTGCTCCCCTCTAGCCCTGCAGCCACAAGGCCTCTGAGCCACCTGCAGCTGGGAGACATGAGCTGAACCTCAACCTGAGTCTGACTGTGTGTGTGTGTGTGTGTGTGTGTGTGTGTGCGTGTGTGTGTGTGTGGGCGAGAGACAGAGAGAGAGAGAGAAAGAAAGGGCTGACAAACTAGCCGACAGATGGATTCTTTTGAAAAAAAAAAAAAGCGCATACTAACCAGACACACCAGGATCTACACACTTCCTACACACACACATGCAAAAATATTGTGTGTGTTGTGTGTGCGTGTGTGCATGCAGGCTTGATGTCACTGGGAGCCTGACCACACTGCCTTCTTCATATGGGCAGGTGTGAGCTGCAATTATCACCAGGATCTCTTGCACATGCAAGGCTCTCAAGACACTTTCCTCCACACACACACACACACACACACACACACACACACACACACACACGCATACAGTCACTCTGTGCAACCATAGTGAAAAGTGCTTTTTTCCCCTTACATCAGTCAGATCATGTTACCATGCCAGCCCTCCTGGTGAACCAACCCAAGCTGGTGAATGGGCACCACCCCCCCGAGCCCCGTGCTCCCCACTGCCCAGCTCATCTATTATTGAAGCTGACATAATTGCAGGGGGGCATCATCCACCAATATCAAGACTCCCAATATAAAAGGCCTTTAAATAATTCAGGGAAGAGGTGCCCACCCCACGCTGGCAACTGGGGGATTTCTCACATGATGAGATCATGGTCCCTCTGATACAGGAAGGGCGTGCCTGTGTGTTTATACGAGTGTGTGTACATAAAGTATATGTGTGTTCATAACCACGTGTCAAGTGTCAGCAGGAGCTGTGTACATAAACGGAGTCAAACCAGTTCATTATGGGATGTGCCGCCGGGGGAAGTGACGGAGCTGTGACCTCTGGCACCCCCTCACCTCCACTGTCTAAAACCACCTTCATTAATCAAATGGGTGTGTGTGCATTTGTAAAAAAAAAAAAAAAAAAAAAGAAAGAAAGAATGAAAAAGGGTGGGTGGGGGGCTGGGGGTTGATCCTCATTTGTATTCAAGTAAACTTCAGGCATCAGCATATACTGTGATTACGGGTTAGGCAAATTGCTAAGCATGATTGATTGTGTCTCATTGTTGGGATAATGTGTGATCTGTGACCGATTGATTGTGTCTCGCTGCACTGAATGGCTCATTTGAATATTAACGACCTACTACTTGTGTTGCTATGAAATGTCACCAAATTGTTCCTAATTTTCAGACGCAAATGATACGCAAGAAGTAATTTGAGCCTCATCAGCAGCACTGCATAATAACGGTGCTGCTTCGAGTGTGAGATGACACCCAGATTTATAAATCTCAAGTTACAGTTTTACCACCTCATCCTGTGAGCCATTTTACATTACAATTAACAATTTCTTCTGTTCTTGGAAGTCTCTTCTTCTGATGGTGGATTAAAATGGTGGTGGAAATAAATGTATTTGTTGACGAACGCCCTGACAAAAGGCTAAATAGAGTGGACAAGTCAAGTGTGACATTTAGGGAACAAAGGCTATTAGCATTTAGCTTTTCATGTTATAATCGGACATTTAATGTAATGATTTATATTGAATAGATGGAATTGTATTGTTTCTTAGTTCCTAATTCTTGTCCATGTTTGTACATCGGACAGTTAAAGGGGCCACTTTATTATTATCTTCAGGTAAAAACACTCCATGAGAAATGATATTTATGACTTTTGTGTTCAGTTTACAAAGAGCTCTTGAACACAGCATATTTTTATTATATCAGTAACTGTACGTATTTGTGTGCTGTATTTGTGAGAGGAATTATACACAGGCGGCACAACAATCTGTTTTTGTGCAGACCAGTGTAGACACAAGAGTCAGACATTTGAAGGCTCAAGTCCGCACAGTTTCAGCATTGAGGGAAATATCAGGGTCATTTTCCGCCCTTCAGAGGAAGCCATTCGCCGCCGTTCATTCCTGTAGTGTATGAAAAACAACGTCCACAGTGCAAGACAATCCATCACTGCAACTGACAAGCCTGCATTTGGTCTGTTTTGTCATTATCTCAGTGTGCCGGGTTGAGCATTTTCATATCATTGGGCCCGTTACATTAGAGTTTGCTTACTGTCAATCACTTGACACAGACAGGAAGCAACTGACTGCTTCACATACTTACTTACTCATTAATTCATTTCTTAGGTAAACTCTCTTAACCAGGGCACCAGTCAATGTCTCAACACTGCCTGAAACATCACATGCATTGCAACATGAAATAAATAGGATATAACTGTATTCTCTGGAGGGCAGGAAGGCAGGGACACACCCTAAAAAGAAGGAGGAGAAAGGTGAGTGATTGTCTCAAGGCCAAAAGATTACAGTTTGATCCCAACAGCTACCATCATTGGCTCACACTAGGCCACAGAGTTGTCAGTCCCATCAGTAGTCATGACCTTGCCAAAATATAATAAATGAAGATGCATCACAAACGCTTTATGAAAATCCTTCCCTTTCTCACATGTGCTTTAGGTGACAATAACACTCTGACAATATCACAAAAACTATCAAACATACAGACTGATATGTAAAGTCAGCTGCATGACCAAACAGCCAAACTTTACCAGGCTCCTACAGGGCCCATCATGGGAAATCAGCCTCCCTTAGCTAATAAACAGTAATGACCTGCTTCCCGACACGACTCGGAGCCTCCCTTCGTGTCGGCGTGGTGATGAGGACAAAACAGCGGAGCCAGCAGAAAGAAGCAGCGCCTGGGGTGGCCCAGTAATTACTGTTAATTGGTTTAACATGGGGATGGATGGAAAGAAGGACGAGAGAGAGAGAGAGAGAGAGGGGTGGAAGGAAGGATGGAGTTCTCCCTCTAAGCCTCCTCTATAGCTTGTTTGATGAGATAGGGCGCGTTATCGCAGCTCTCTATCAGCAGCACGAGCTCATGTAGAAGAGTGGGAAGGGGAAGTTAGATATGCAGGGCGGCGAGCATATAAGCAGTCTGGTAAACAAGCGTCGGCCCGTACGTGCACGAACATGCATGCATACAAAAAAGCATGAGTAATGCAGCCAAACGACAAGTTAACACTGGCATCGGTGCACAGTTGACAATAAGGACATGAAGAACATGTAGACAAAGAAAATCAAGGTATGAAAAGGAAAAACAAGTGTGTATATGTTGACGAAATACAGACATTAACACACTACTGTAAGTCACACACACAGATTACACAGAGCCTGAGGGGAGCTGCTCACCCAGATAAGACAGGCAGTCTGAGGGCCATTTACAGCCATTTGATGCACACTGGCTCTCCTATCACTGGCTGTGTGTGCAGAGAGATGAGGTGTGGAGTATTCCCCATTCTGCTCCATGCTAATACCCTGACCATAACCTCATCAACAACCTCTGGACAACTACACAGCGCTGCACTGTAATCTGTCTGAGAGACGCAGAGAGAAACAAAGAACAACAGATTCTAAGGGAAGATGAAAGAGACACTTTGTACCGAAGGCGCGGGTGTGCAGATAAAAACAAGAATGAATGAATACATGAGGAAGGATTCTGACCCATAAGTAACCCACAGGACTCTCTTCTAACTTGTCTTGTTTAATTTACACAATTGGTGCTGAAGCAGAGGTAATCTGCACTGAAAAAGGAGAAGAATAAAGTGGCTAAAAATAGGTTGTTTTTCACTGTGAACTGCAGCTGTACAGCTGTGTGTCGTATTCACAATGTTTCCTTATATAACAAATTCTCTCATTTTTGTTATGTGTATGCAGTGACAGCTCATGTTTTCTATTGCAAAAAGAAAGTGAAACGCCCAGAGTATACTCAGCAGAATACTGTAACAACACTGAAAAGGCCTGACCCTGATGTGACTCGAACATGCAAGCGTCTCATCTGAAGCAAGGCGCAGTGGTGAAGTCCACAGTATTCCTGTACCATGAGGTCCTCACAGGTAAACCGCCCACCATAGCTTGTGAAAACACCAACAGGTGTGATCTACTGTGGCTGAGTAACACCTTCCCACTTTATGCTTTCCTCTCTCTCTTTCTCTGAGGCTGCACATTTCAGTGTGAGGCCAGTATTAGTGAGAAAACCGAAGGACACCCTGTAGAGTTTTCTTGTAAACAAACACAGTTACGTTCAGTGTTTCTCACCAAAATGAACTGAGTGCATTTATCTGACAAATGACTTACCAAATGTGTTGAATGCCAGTGTTCTCCTTCTCCGCCTTTGGCTTTGTCCATCAGTGAAATAGCATGAGACCAAAAGCCCCCTAAAGACATGGGCAATCTTTGAGGTAAACGCCAGCTGCATTTGCAGACATAGCTATCAATTGATGAGATGTTTCCAGCAGAGGTAATATGTCCAGAACACATTTGCAGCACAGCCCTAGGCAATCGGCAGGAATGTGAATCGCGTCACCTGCGTGCTGTTGTGTGTATATATGTGCATCCTTGCGCACCTGTCATCTAGAGATAAAAACCAACCAGAGACCTGCTCATCAACACATAGCTCCATAGCTTCACTCGTGATCAAAAACTCCACAGAGTACTTTCATGCTGACAATGCTTTTTAATGACTCGAAACAAAATGTCAGTTGTGCATGATTCAGTCTGCATCTCAATCTGAAAGAAAAATAGAAAATATTGCCGGTTGTTGGGGGGGCGGTTGGAAAATTTTCACATTTCGCCTAATCCTAGTATGGGCACTTACAGATGAGAGACAGCAGTTATAGTGTTTGTGGTTGTGGTGACAGACAATCAACAGACAGCTCAGACTGAAACAAACCCACATCGCTGTGTACTTGTTCAAGCGCTGTTATGACGCACAACAGAAGATGCTTTACAGAATCTGAGGCCTTTCGTGAGGCAACTATCGCCCTAAGAGAAAACAAATTAGAGTCAGACCAGTACTATCATTTCACACCAGGTCACAAAGACTTTTGACTGGAGTCCTGTTCGCGAGTAACACAGGCTGTAAGCATGGCCACCACTGACACCATGAAGACAGGTCTCCTCTACTTAGTTTTATGACTGCTCCAATACACGCAATCAGCCGTAAAATTTACCCTCACACAAAAGAGCCCTCCAATACGCTTCTCGTGGCGGGCAATAAAACCCAGCCACCCCCGGGTAGAAACAACTGCTTCTCCTCGAGTCGATTTATGTCTGAGCCTCTCTCGGTCGGGTGACGAAAAATGCAGCGATGTTTCTTTTTTGGGATGACGGAGTCATCTAGAGAATTGAGGGCCATCACGGAATCAGCTGCTGTAAAACATGATGGCAGGCTGATCGGTAAATAGCCCGGCCTGTCAAACGGACTTTCAAAGGACCTGACCATAAAACAGCAGCGAGTGCAGAGACTTCACCAGATGCTCTCATGAGGACAAGAGGAGCGAAATACATAAAAAATATATATTTCACATATACATGTCAAATGTTTCATTCAACATTACTGGTTCCTACTGGCTTTTTGCCCCACATTAGAGAGAAAATTGCACGTTTTACCGTACCCAATTTCTTTATTGTACAGGTTCCTTGGCTAGATGCAAGACATACAGCAGACACAATTGTAGATGGCCTGCAGTTAGTTCTATAAGAGCCACTATGCACTGAGGTATGGCATCATATACAGCAGGGGCAAGGGGTTAACACATTGAGCCAAGGCCATTACATCAACAACATCATACCAAGCCCCATTGGGTTTAACAGTCCCAGCAAAGTCACAGAATACGTCCACATCACCAATGTAGCTTAAGTGCAATGTCAACTTAATGGTCCGACAGCTGTCACACTTGATATCAGCATAGAGTAGATGTCTATAGTATGACTAGAGATCATGGAGCTGTATTTTGTGTCAAGTTGGATTTGTGTGACTGCCCTTAATCAGGATTTCCTTTAAAAGTACAAACACAGAGTTGATCTTGAATGTTCTACATCTTAATGCCACTCAGTCTCAGTCAGGGGTGTCTGACTGGTGCTAAGGTACAGCATAACTTAGTGTCGGTTGGGGCTACGTGCCTGCGGATAACCCTGACTGACACTGTGAAGGTGGTATAAATGGTAAATCCTGCTCTCAAGAGTCTTTAAATCTGCTTGACACTGTCTATGTGTCACGTGTCTCTCCTCTACAAAGTTCATTATTCCAGAGTTTTTGGCTTTGGCTTAGACGGCGATTAACAGGTTTCTTCCAAGTCCTCCACCCAGCTTCCCTCGCTCTCCCTCCTATCTATTGACAATCCTCGCTCTCCTCGTCTCTAAACCTCGCCAGCACAATGCAGGTTTTAGCTGGGATGAAAGACAGTGGTGATGGCTGCTTGAGTTCATCAACAGGGGTGTAAGCCTGAAAGTTAACCAGCGCTGGGCCATTAGGCTTTCGATGCGTAAGCTCTCAGAGCTGTGTAGTATTGCCAAAGAGCGATGCTTCAAAGATGTGCAGTGCGAGTGGAGAGGCGGAGGGCTTAGGGCTTTAAAGCACTGTAGTTGTGGGGAAGTTTTCTAAAGTACGGCGAGTGGAGATTTCCTCGCAGGGGGAGGCAGAGACAGTCTTACAGTAGAAGGGATGAGTTGAAGGACTAATGTGTAAACCATCTGCGTGACTGATAAAAGTGATTGTGCTCCCATCCATGTCTTATAAAAGTCTATGAACAGGATTCACTCGTAAAGCTAGAAGCAGCCCGCTGAGGCCTTTTTAATCAGTCAGGGAGAAACTGAGTACAACAGAAGGAGCCCAAAAACTTTCTGAGTCCGAAAATGTGACGGTGCAATTCATCCAATATACAGTCACACACACACACGCACACACACACACACACACGCACACACACACACACACACACAATTCCTTCCTGAGAAATCAGATTTATGTGCACACTCACACAAACGGTAGGTGAGCTCTGTGAGTGTGTATTGTGTCCCCCTGCTGTTCTATATTTTACAGTGTGGCTGCTGTTAAAAAGCAGCCTGTATGAGCCCGTAGAGGCCAGGCTTAATGTAAAGCATAACAGCAACACCGCCAATAGACAAAGGGAATCCATCTAGAGTCATTTCACACATGTTGTAAGGCAACTAACTGCGGAAGAGGAGGACAAGGAGGACAGAGGATAACAAATGGGGCATTCTCCCTCCCTGTCTACCTCTGGAGAAAGACAGTTTTCCCACTCTTTCCACATCAAGGTGATGACAGGAGAGAGGGAGCAAAGGTTGGTTTCTGCTATTTCTGATGAAAGCACGCCTCAGAACCCCGGCACTTCAGTCGCTCGCTGAGCAAATTTAGCTTTCCACATCCCCAACAAGTTTGTTCAAGTTTGCAGCTATGTCATTTTTAACTCTGCAAAAGCATATCCGAGCGAAGCATGAGGCAACCTGAAAAAGGAATGGAGTTTTGAGTAACTCCTGCTGTGATGAGAAGTCCCTCAACTTGACTTCTAAAGGAATCTGTGAACATCTACAAAGCATGAAGTTCTCATGATATGGACCGGTGCTACTGAATGCACCATGTCGTCAACATGCTCCTGAATACACAGGCATGCTTCAACCCTGAGGTAATGTGATATTCCTGATATGTGGAGAAGCACAGGACACGGTTTTGATCCCCGCAACCAATGACTAACTTCAGAGAAAAAACCCTTCATACCTCACTTTTAGGGTAACAGCAGCAGCTAAATGCTTGACCAGCATCTGAAAACAGCTTTCTGTGTGAGATCGAAAGATGTCGTCAGCCAAATGGACAAAACTAAAGACATAACATCACAAGATTCCCTTTTAATACGGAGAGATTTTTTTTCAAGTTATTTTTGTGTGTAGTACAAGGTTTCCTGCTCACAGAGGAATTTGACCCTGTTCACTAGTGAGACTACACAGGCTCCAACACTGACACCACAGTGCCCCCTGCTGCAGCTGGATAAAGGTACCATCTGAGGGCAGATACTGCACCATCTCAGCCAGTGGATCATTCTGACACCCTGGAGAGGTGATTATGCTTCTCCTGATGTGCGCCATCATCGACATGCTCCGACCATAGCTGAGTGTGTCAGACTGGAATGAGGAGATGTTTGGTATAGATCGAGAATTCCCTTGAGAGCATGGCACAAACAACTTATCAGCTTTGACTCACATTTCATATATTTATGGCTGGTTACCTTGTAATGTCTATTCGTGTCATGTTTTGGATTGACCTTGCTGTAATTGGGTTATGTTTTTACTGCAGCTGAAATTCATAGTATATTACACAACTGACAAACAAACTGATGTCAATTTTGATGATAAATACATTTTTACTGTGTACCACGACCAAATATTTGATTTTCCAAAGCCTAAATGATTCATTGATTAATTGAAAAATTATTCCACAGCTGCACTGACAATGACAATAATCCTTTCAGCCACACTTTCATATTAAAATCACAAAAAGCTGCAAAGACTTTGGGCAGTAATTTGGTGGACACTGTGTTTGTTTGTCTTTTATCTGCTTTTAGGAAAAACATAAAGCATTACATAGGCTGCAGTTCTATGCTAGAGAGTGTTAAGGGTGGGCCTTACAGTACATTACATTATGCTGTGGTACATTACTGCATGTGATGTTTGGTTACATTATGGTGCTGTATATTGCATTGCAGTTAATCATTTTTCTATATTGTATCATCTCTTCTCTGTTTGCAGGGACTTTTAGAGACTCATAGATCTCATTAAAACAGCTTGAAAGGAAGCCACAGAGACAATAATAATGACAGTGGCTATAAACTCTACTCAGTAATTTAATGTAGAAACACTGTAGCTTAACAATACAACATTCGTACCAAAACCTGTTTGAAAGCATCGGTGGCACATTTCAATATTCCATCTTGACTTTCTCTTCTTCAACGGCAGCCGTGAAATTCAGGAGGTGAGTGTGTCGTTCCACGCGGCATAAACACAACACCTCCCTGCGGAGACCAGCCTCATTCAAATGGATGAGACGTCACACGTGTTAAATAACAGCGGCGCACTGCCACGCTTTGAAACAGTGGGGTTTTTCTGGATGGAACCCGAATGAATCTGAATTGTAGAGTTCATTTTGGTGGTTCCGCGTAGTGGACGCTAGAGGGCGCTCTGACGCTAGTGATTCACACTGCACGGTAGAGGCGAGGCAAAGCCCCGGGGGAGCACGCACTACGTGAGTGCTGTTCAGAAAGTTTGAGGGGAAGAAAACGCTAGGAGCTTCGTCAGACTTTGTTAGAAACGTTCAGGTGTTAAAGGACTCATATCGGTTAACGTTGTCCTTAAGTTTTGCTTTTTTCAATGCAGTGAGTTAAGACACTATGCTAACGCGGTACACTAGCGGTTAGCTAAACTGCCATTATCAGTCTTCTGCAGCTCTATACACTATCGCAGTGTTTTTGTTGTGTTTCCTTTACCTTACAATACAGTAAACCAGGGTGAGATACATGGGAAGACTGTCATTGTTTTATGAGCTAATTTTCTGTCTTTTTCTATAAATGAAAATGTAAACAGGAGCGAATGAAATGTGAATGTAAGACATGACTGCATTTGCATTCATGTGGGATTGTACAAACTGTTTTTTATTGCTGACGGTGTGCTGTGTTAAACTAAGTTAATTAATTTCTTTAAAAGAGTGAGAGATATGGTAAAGACATAGTGCTCGAGAGACATTTTCTCTGCTGAACAGATAAGCTTATAAGATCTCACCAAACGCATAGCAACAACACGTGCAGCACACACCTACACTTTAGAGGGTGAACTGTGAGTCAGTGCAGGACTGAGCCGTCTCTATAGAGACACTCAAGGACAATATTTCTGATGCGGATGACATGTTCTCACTGTTAGAATTGTATTTGGTTTGAATTGTTATCTAAACGTTTGCGCAAAGCCTTATTAACTGTATGCCATTTACTCTTGAGTCAAAACCTAGAGAAAATCAGCCCAAACATTGCAATAGATAGTGGTTCACTGTAACTTCACCGGTAGATGAGTACACAGTGTTACATGGTGACACACATAGACATTATACTACATAGACACCTACCTGCATTCATGAACACAAAAACAAAAACACACACAGAAACAGAAACATGCATCCATACACTTAGACATGCCCGAACCTGCATACACACTGACTGAAACACTGTCTCACACACACACACACACACCAGGAGAGACCACCTGTCGGTGTGTGTGTATTGATGCGCCACAGGCAGCATCATCTGCTCGTGGTAAAAAACGTTTTGATATTCATATCAACCTTCAGCTCCATGCACTCCAATCAAATACCTCTCACTTTCCTTTCTCCATCTCTGTCTATCGCTCTCTCCCAGACATAATAATGACACAACATAAAAGTGGAGTGTAGAAATCCAGCAGTGCAGTTGAGGTGTTTGATCTAGAGAAAACACGATAGCATTTCTGGAGATAAGCAAGCTGCGAACCACGGAGGAGTGAAAAAACAATGCCGAGTGCCACACATATACAAATTGCTAAGAAGTTGGAGACAGTTTTGAGGCAGAGCACATGCAATGGAGGCTAACATACAGTTGTATAGCATTACACACACATGCAAACACACTTCTGGAGGTACGTGAGTGGCAACAGAAAGGGCAACTGGCCACGTTGTGGGAGGGCACCGGGCCAGGGTGACTGTCCGGCCAAACTGCCCCCCAGGCAGCCGAGGACGGTCCACCATCATGATCGTCATCAACATCGCAATTAGAAAGCAGGACTCAGCTGGTGGACTAGGACAGGCTGATGGGGATTGTGGGGTGAAGAAATGAATAAACAAAGTATTTTTAGATGCAAATAAACAACTCGCTGCATTTCTAGCATCAGTTTAAGGCGGCTCCACCGGTTTTATTTGTAGAAACACCATCAAGAACCTCCTGTAAATGTGTCAAAAACAACCCCAACAACAAGAAAATAACAGGTGATTAAAAAAAGCAACACAGCACACCTCGACATGCTGATTTGCATTGGAAAGAAGTGAAATTTTCTCACCGATTAAAGAATGTGCTATTTTTACAAATAAGTGTAGGCTAATGGTGGTTACAAAGAATAGAAGAGTGAGGGGTTGCCAAGTCAGGAGGAGATGAAATCTAGATGTGTGTCTTGGCCAGCTACTACCCCCCTGCTTTGTCTCAGTCCTGCTTAACATAGATTTAGCTTTCGAGTGCTAACTGACAATATTGGTCTTTGTGGGTAAAAAGTGCCTTTGTATTACAACCCTCTCCTTATATGAAACACTACTGCCAAGGTAAATGTTTCGGCGTTCACTTCGCAGTTTATTCTGCATCCCCAGTAATGTGTGGCTGGAGCGTTAGTCTGTACTCCCGCCCTGCAGCAAAACTAATTTTCACTGCCACATGACAAAATATTAACACGGCTTCAGGATGAAATGTCACAGTGATTTCTTTGTCAAACTCAAGGGCTGCTTCTCCCAATGTCTTGTTAAGAGGTGCGGCGGCAAGGGGCAACTCCCAATGCGGCCGCTCTGGTCTCAGGTGCCACACCTGTGCTAATAGGACTGCTAATTAGAGCGTGGCACTATGAGAGCACACACACAGCATACACACATGCAGACTGAGGCCAGACACACTAAGAAGTCGCATTGCTCGAGCTTTGGGGACCATGTGTGGTTGTGTGGTTGTGTGTGTGTGTGTGTGTGTGTGTGTGTGTGTGTGTAAAAGTGTCTTGACATAAAGCTGTATTTTAATATTTCAGTTTTTAAATATTAAAGATGAACTTATTCATCGTAAAACACACGGGTGGAGTCAGGAGGAGATAAAACAAGAGGGGAGAGAAACAAAGAGTAAAGAGAGATCTTTCAACTCCACAGAAGTGCAAAAGCTTGTCTGCATTTCCCCAATCTTTCCTTTTCTCTCAGCCTCTCTCTGTCCTCGTTACTCACCACTACTCTTCCTCATAATAAGCGCGGAGGCAGCATGCTGAATAAAATATTAGCATGTGTTGATGGAGCAACCCCGTTTCAGGTGTGTGCGTAAACACGCACATACTGAACAATCTGTCACCCTGCAGTATGTCACCATGTTTCACACATTGTCAGGATCAGAGACACACACACACACGTAAAACTCTACGAACGCTATCCCCACGTCCCCTCTGTATATGTCCTGAACCTCTGTCCTGCCAAACTTTATCACACACACACACACACACACTTTCCACTGTCATTCCAATTCACGTACAGTTCTTTTGTTGCTAAAAACATGCATCCCATCTGCACAATCCCACAGAGGAAGAGGAGCGCGAGGTACACCGGAATACAACAGAAAAAAAAGGTTTCTTTTGGTTGTCGGTGATGGGGATGTGTTCCACAGTTGTTGTTCAAGGAGCCATATTTGAATACAAGTAGGTGGCACATCTGTCGAGCATTTCTTTTTTCTGTCATGAATTATTAACGTCCTGTCATTGCTGGAAGCAACAGCCGTCATTATTTCACTTATGAATAGAAATAATGCCTGTCTCATATTTAGCAGTTGTGCCCACACAGTGCTTGTTGTGTTGAAATGTCTTTACAACAAAGGAGAAAAAACAGAATGATCAGCAAAACTTGCTTTTTAGAAACTGTGCAGTTCAGTGGAATACTCACAAATAGCTGCACATATACGAGGTGATACATGATATAGTGTATTCGTGCAGTGTAACGGTGCCTGGAAAAGTGAGAATACTAAATTCATGCTCCAACTTCAATTCTTATAGCATCGCGAGGATGCTGATAATTTTTGATTCAGTAGTATGCTCCATCTTTCTTATAGATTTTATTAATTAAATATTCCAATGGCCATATTTTCTTATTAGTTATTATTTGAAGTAAACCAACAGGGGAAGGAAGGCCGCAGGCAATATTTTTTCCCAGATTTTCCTAGGATGGTGAAGGCATGACCCAAACTACTCTGCCTCTGATTGGCTTACCCTGATATTCTTACCTTTACTTTAACCAATAATCACTCCTCATGCCTTAGCCTAACCACCTCAAGCCTAAACTAAACCAACCCAACCAATGAAGGTGAGAACTAGCCAATCAGAGGCAGAGTAAGGTGGGCCATGCCTTTACCATGCTAGAAAAAAAAAGCCATATACCTGAGCATACCCTGCACTACGCTACACACTGCAATAGCCGGTCAAATCATTACACATAAAACAAAAGGCTGACTTGAAAGTGGTTATTGCATTTAAGTTGAAATAACAACAGTCATGATTGGAAAAATAAATGTCTGACGTACAATTATGTAGCAAAAACAATTTTGATCCCATCTACGTGAGGATTCGGTTAAATGCTTTATAGTGGAAAAGAAACCACATCAAGTTTTCATTTGTTTGAGCTGCAGAAAATTAATTTCCTTAATGTGTGGGCTGAACTCACTCACTTTTTACTTTGGCAGCATTTCATACCATTTCACCACTTCACACACAGTAATATAACTGTCTAACTAACTTTCCACATAGTGACAGGCTGTAGTTGGGCTGGTAAAGAGGTGAAGGGGTGTTCGTGTCTCTGTGTGTATGCGTATGTTGCTGTGATCAATGGATGAGCTGGGGAGTCCACGTGCAGTTCATTCACTGCCTGATGATCAATATGGGATTAGAGAGGAGAAGCAAGGTCTGTCTCTTGTCTTCTCTCTCATCTCACGGACTGTTTAAGGGCCCTTGAAGACAACAATGAACAGCAGAATGAAGACCATGAGTAGGGGGCGGACAGAAAAACGACCTTCTTTGTAGCCACACACACACAGATATATAACCAGAACCATACAGCAGTACTTTCATGCATTTGTGTCCCCAGATGGCAGCGTCAAACCTAACCTACACTGAATTGAGTGCAGGGATATTTAACATCACGTCAGTAAAGTACACACAGTCTGCCCACTTTATGGCTGCTGTAAAGGCAAGAGAGGAAAACTACGAATGGACATGCCTGCTGTTTAACTTGTATGTTTTGGTCAAGCCCATTATTAAAGTTACAGGCAGTTAAGATGTAACACACCACATCTTTAACCTTCACGTCAATCTTAATCTTAATTCCAGTTGTCGCTACAAGACATTCATGCTGAAACTGGTCATTTTAGACTCTTACAGGAGACAAACAGAGATAAAGTAGATTGCACACATGCAAAAAAAAAAAACCTACACACTTTTGTAATGGCTGTAGAGAGGGTTGCTTGTGTGCCCTTTGGGAATGTCATCAGTCGGTGAGGCCACACACAGTGTCAGTGAGTGAATCAGGGCTTTTACAGTGTCATGGCCTTTAAACAAGAAATAGCCAGAGAGGGTTACTGATGGGGACAATATAGCATGTCACATGACTCTTCTTTCTTCTGTGTTAAGACAGACATTTACACTAATGCATGTATACAGGACATGGCTTCCGGCACAACTCAGCAATGATATCACAAACCATCAGGTGTGTGTGTGTCTGTGTCTGTGTGTGTGTGTGTGTGTTTACACGCTGATGGATGAGTGTCTTCAGAGATAAATGGGTGCCTATTATTTGTGTCTTTTATAGGCAAACTCCCTGCTGACTTCCAAATGGGAATAGCATGCAGTCTTCACATGCACGCGTATACACACACACATGTACACACGAACACACACGTGTATACACACACACACGCACATACTCACATAACGAGCTACAACTGAGGGGCCCTAGGCTGTGGCACATCTGTTGTAGAGGAGACATAAGGCATTCATGCAGGGACTCTCAAGATCCTCCATGTAATGCCACACAAAGGAAGAAGGAAGGCATAGGGGTGGAGGGGTCTAATGACAATTTTGACTAAAAATCCCTCCTGGACAAAACCATGGCTGTACACAAAGACACACTGAGACACATTCTCTCAAATTGGCCCACTGACCTTCAGATCCCCTTTATAAAACATATGGCTTTTAGTATTCCTGACTTCTAGTGCAGAGACAGAGAACAAAAAAGATTCGGTCATTTTGCATTTAAGACAGAACACTCTGCACGTACACAGCAGTGAGGCACTATGGTCCACATCTGATATGATTTAGAATATTTACCATATATACGCTGTTTGCCAATGATAAACTGTTAATCCTAAACTGAAAATCTGTTTTCATTCTGACATAGGTTTGATCAGATTCCACTGCCTCAACATCTTATTCATCATATGTATCATTAGCACAATTAATCGTGGCAGCAGCTGCAGTCTAGGGCTGCAACTAATAGTTTTTTCATTATTGTTCAATCTGCAGATTATTTAATTGATTAATTGTCTGATCGTTTTGTCTAGAACACAGTAAAAAAAAAAAAAAGAAAAAAAAGGCTGTGACCATTCAAGGTGGCATCTTCAAATTCTATGTTTTATCACAAACTCAAAGATATTGTACTGTGTGACAAGCAAATCCTCACATTTGAGTGGCTGGATTCAAAGAATGTTTTGTAATTTTTGTTTGAGCAATGACTGAAATGATTCTCAAAAGAGATGACGGTTAAGTCTCTGTTTGGCTGATTAATTGGTGAATCGACTCTTCATTTCAGCTTGACGGCGTTTTCAGAAATGTTGAAAGACAGTTGTAAGACTAGGATTACTGAGTAAAATTGGAAAAGAAGCAGTTCCATGGCCTAACTACTGTTTCAAAAAGTTTTGCTGTAACGTTGAATGTGGAAACTATTATCATGAGGGGTAGAAAATACATATTTGTGTAAAGATTTGAAGGCAAGGTGAGAAATCACACTGACCAACAGTTGTGCAAGAGGTAGGCACACAGCACTCAAGCGTGTCTGTAAGCCTCCGGTACTTTAGCAGAGTAGGACATAATCTGAAGAGGTCTTTAGCCTTTCCTCATGAGAAGAGAGGCAATGAGAGCACACAGCCGTGGTGTTAGAGGGGATTCAGCTCTCTGTCTGCTGCAATATGCCTGTCTAAAGCTCTCCAAACCAGGCTTAGCTTCCCGGCCCTGGCACCGCCTCCCTGCCTCCCCGTGCCAGTGTCAACTTCAGCTCGGTCCGTCGCCAGCCGCCGACGCCAGACTCAGTTTAGCTCGTGGCTGCTCCTCACTCTAACTGGGTTTCTTCTCTCCTTCCTACATTGCTTCCTTCCTTCCTTTTCTTGGATGTCTTTCATGATTTGGTTCTTTGTTCTTTTCACACTTCCTTTGCTTCTTTCTTGTTGTTTTTTTTTTCTCTAGTGTCCTCTTTGCCTCCAGTTTTTCATTATTTTTCTGCTTTATTTACTGAAAAAAAAAGTGTGTTTGTCACTTCATGTTGTCTGCTGGTGTGTACGTAGAGGTACTTTACCAAATCCTTGCACTATTAGCCCCTGCACCATACTCACAGCTATACAAATTAGTGTGATATTTAAACCCATACACCGCTCAAAATCCCAACTAGCCTGGTGTACATCATATTCCCTGTAATAAATGAACCACGGCTAAAACAGAGTTTTGCCTTCCAAAGTCAATTTAAGAGCCAATTTTCAGACACAACCTTGGAGTGACTTTGGATCTGTGAGGGTAATTATATATAGTTCTGAGAGAAGTAGTCAAGTGTTGAAAACAGTAGCTCATGGTCTGGAGACTCTTGAGACAAAAGCTACAGAGGGATACTTGTCATGCAGAAGAGACACTCGCTTGGTTTAACAAGGAGCTGAGAGGCAGCCGTGTGAGAGAGAAATAGGTCTGTATTCAAAAGAATAAGCAATTGATGGTAGATTGAATTTTTGTGTTGAAGATGGCAGTTTCTCTTGAGCTGGCTGTGACTTTGTATAAGTAATTTCCTAGCAGGCATTTGTACTGTAAAGGCAAAGGGAGAATGCACTATTGCCCCCATGAGGCAGGGTGAAAAAGACTCTGTGGAGAAGATTTCTTCCCCTGAAATAGGCCAAACCCACCGCAGTCACATAATGAGACATACAGATAAATAGCAGACACAACTTATCCAGTTCCAAAGTGGAAACCAGGGCAAGGTCTCTTCCCCTGTATCGCTGTCTGATGACAGTGGCCCTTGTGGGTGCACTCACCACATATTGATAATGGAGGAAAACGAGTCCTTTGTTATCTTAGTGCTCCTAGGTGCACCCCTCTGGGGGTCTTTGGAAAGGCGGCAGGATCCCAGTAGGGGGCCTGTATCTGTCACCTCAGTTTAGGGCTAGTCTCATGGCGGCTGACCCAAATCGTCCGCCTGGGGCAATGCCGGGCCCCTCAACAGGACTCCACCGCTGCAGATAATAGGCTCGTTTGGCAAAGTATCCAGACACTGGAACCAAAGCGGCCCTGACAGCTGTCAACCAAGACCAACATCCCCCTGCATGACACGCGCACATGTACAAGACCGGGATGGTAGTGTGTGTCGCTGCTACAGTATGTCTGCGTGTGCCGGTGGGTACGTGCACCATTGTTTCTCTACACAGGTGTGTAGATGAGTACATGTTCTTGTCTATGTGGGTCCCTCCACTTTTTTCCTGTTTTGGCACTGCCTATCCACAGCTCTGGTTAAACACCCCGGCACTTCCAGACAGTATTCAGGCGAGCCGACGCCATGTCAGGAGCAATTTGGCGCATCGGCAGAAATCTCTCCCTGTAGGGGAGCTGTCATGGAGGGGAAATCAAAGACACCTACGTGACTCGCTGAGTTGCCTCTGAGCTGAAAGAAAAGCTTGGTGACATGACCTGATTTCACCCATTTTACAAAAAAACCACAGCAGAAAATGGAGTTGCCTGCTGCTGTGCAATATGGAGTAATATCATTCTTACCCCAGGCACAGGGGTTGTGTATGTCACACTGCATATGCTATACAGTTAAAGCAGTCCTTCTGTCAACAAGAGTGGACTAACGTTATCTATACTGGTGGCTCAGCACGTCCATATCAGCAAGTCAGCAGGTGACCTTTGTTCCACATCATTGTGTCTATACTACAAACACAGCACTCTCATTCCAACACAAGTGCTCATATCCAGCATGTGTGGTATACACAACCAATGACTCAGAAAAGAAAATGAGGTTTCAAGAGACCGTGCTTGTTAAATATGAGCTAAAAGAAAATAGAATCAAAATACATGAACAAAAGCTTTGGCATCGTCTTTGGTTTGGTTCCTGTAAATATACTACAACAAGCCCATGGCTTGATCTCACATGACAACTCATTCATTCCAGTGAAAAAATAATGGGATGAATTAACCACACTATATGTTGTAGGCCTCATAAATTATGACATCAATATTCCACTGTGAGAATTATAATGCCCTCTGTTGAATTAGTGCTGACCTGCAGACATTTGAACTCTGACATGTTCAGCCTTTCAACATTTTATTGCTCTTTGTCATTAAGATATTGGCATTTGTGTTCATATTGCTGTGCATTAGACTGCTACTTTGTGGTACTTTGCTACACAGTGTTTCATCATATTGCCCATAAAACTCATGACTCACCCACTCAAAAGCACATGTTTGATTCCTGCTTTTTAAAAATAATTAGCCTTGTCACAGGTATAGTTCCTCTATGATTTGCACACTGTCATGAGATGCTGTACATCAATTTCTGCAACAACCTGTACTGTCATACTATTGTCATTAGTGCAGGTTTGATGCAGGTGAATTTCCAGGTTTCATAGCATGATTTCTTTAAAATCATTCAGCACTTAATACAACATAGCGCAGCAGCATTTATAAACAATACAATACTGACTTAAACCCACACGCACTCAATAAGACGACAGAGTTGCAAACAGTTAAGGCTTGTGGTTCGGCTTGCAGCAGAAAAAACACAAAGGAATCTCTCCACTGTGAGGGATCATAACTGCATAAATGGGAAAGAGGGAGTTGCTGAAAAAGAACTACAGTGCTCAACAAACCTTCCCCGGGTAAGTGCAGTTCAAAAACTAGGAACCTAATAAACAAGAAACAACTGCCAATAAATCCAAAACCCCAGAGGAAAACAAAATGAAAAACCGCTTGCTGCCACCCACAAGCCTCTGAGCAGAGCAGCGGAGGTGAGGATAAATTCCGCCACCACACCGAGTCTTTCAGGATGCAGAGCTGACTCTGGTCCTTACAGGCAAATTACAGCTGACTGCAGCAGCGTGTGTGTCTGTCAAGACGTATGTACGGGCATGCGCGACTCTGTCCGACTGTGTGACTGTATGTGCGTTCTCGTGTGAATATACGTGTGATGTCACATTTTTTCTGAGTCTTCTTTTTATTGTCTCCCCGCTGAGTGATGACACTTAGACTTTCAGGCCAGCAGAAGTTCAAGGTCAGAGTTCAGGTATAGTCTCAGTCTGAGGATATGTATCAGTCTGAGGGCTGGTAGCTGACAGAGAACTATAGAAACTGACATTCCTGCATGTTTTTCTCCTCCAGTGCCTGCATCCTTCTGTCAGAGGGTTATCAAGTCAACTGTGCCACATTTGAAACCATCCAATTCCGCTGGCGAATTAACAACCAGGTGGTGGTGGTTGCAGCAGCTGAATATTAGAAACAACTTGCAAAACAAACAGTTTAATTGAATGTGATGCAAAATGACTTTTTTGTCCAATTAGCCATGTCCAGAAATGGGAGCAGTGATGACACAACAGATCAAGATGATGCACAGAGGCAGGACCTCCACTGAGCAGTCGGTTTAGCCACCAGAGGGCAGCATCTGGGTTAAAACACATTAATGACACAAGCTGGCCCATACACTTATTTATTTATTTGTTTATTTGAATGGGACAGTGCATATTGATGAACATGTTAAAACATGTTAAGATGCCGGATTGTAGCTTGACGCTAATTTCCATCCGCAGTCCCATATACATAAAAACAAATAAAGACAGTACAACATTTCACAGACTGGAGACTGGCTTCATTTTCAGGATACATACATGTAAATTTAAGCAATGAATACATAACAGACCTGCTGCAAACCAACCTGGAGTCAAGGCTGCCTGACTAGGTACCACAAAGTATGATAACTGTATCAGGAAATATCACTGTTTCACATATTACACCATTATTATTATTGTTGTTGTCAGTTACAATTACCCTTAAGGACTGGAAACAGATGTTTTCACAGTTCGTCCTGACAAATATGAAACTTGATAAAGAAGTGAATTCTTTTTTTTTTAATAACCCTAATAGAATAGAATTCAGCACTGTGGTTAAGCAAATGCACATTGTATGATAACCATAAATTTTCATACCATGGTACACTGTGCATCCGGAATACAAAATAAATTGCAGCTAAATTTCTATTGAGTTTAAAACACAGTCAGAAGACTCTGGCTCTCTCCTGCCCCACCCACTGAAAATAGAGCTTTACCTTACTGTGCTACAAAAATCAAATTATGATCCATGGATGCATTAAAATGTTGAGGAACCACTGCACGAGACATTGAATCGTACTAATTTTGAAAGATGGAGAGTAAGCATAATACAATAAATACTGAGTCCACAATGAATGAGGTAAATGCATTACACTGTCTGAGAGATGGTGGTGAGAGACAGCCAACCAGACACAATAGTCTTCAATTTATGCCAAAAGAGGCTACGTTCACCGAAACACATCCATACACAAATGCAGACACACACGTACACACACACACAGCACAGACAAACAGAGTAATTAGTCTTTGATTTCCCCCGGCAGTGTTCTGGTACCAGGGGGCAGCTGCTGGGACCCTGCTTTAGCCTTGGCTAATTTCACTCACGGCTTGATCTCGACCCAGCGCAGGTGCCCACTTGGCACCCGACTGCAGTTGCCATGGCAATGCCAACTTCAGGGGCCAAGAAAATGCCAATTGTCCAAGGAGCTCAGCCACAGGAGCCATGGATGTGGTACCCATTATAAACAGGGCGCATTAGCACAAATGGAGCACGCACTCAGATGTGCACAGTTCAGCCACGGCTGAATTAAGCTTTCCTTTCTTTGTAGTTCTGATGTCTTTTTTGTAGCTTTTGATTTACTTTTGTGAAATGGCATGTTTCTGTTATTCTGAGGCTGGTGTCCATTCCCAAAATCAAAAGGTATGTACTCAGATTCTGCGCAGCAGACAGTATGCTGCGCAGACTGCTATAACTTGAGCTTGAGCGCCTCTTTCTGGTTCACAAGTGTCACTGCAACATCTGAGAAGCTGCAGGTCCACGCCTGTATGCACCTGCTGCAAAACACACTACAGTGAACTGCTGATTCAGGTACTTCTGCTCTAACAAGCTTCTTCCCCTAATCACCCCTGATGATTCACCCTTCGACCCTGCGCTCATTAAGCACACGGGACAGGCTTGCTGACTCACCTCTGTTAACAAGGGACATCAACACTACAAACAGCAAGGGACTGCTCCTGAAATCATCTTCACCTATTTGTTATAAAGCTGCTTTAGGACAACATATCAGGGTGGTGACTTGCACATGAAGCATGAAGCAGTTGGGTGAGGTTCAGAAGGGTAAAGGGTTAATGATGGTTTACCAAACAGTGCAGCGCATGGGCTGTGATGTCAGCAAAAGCAGACATGCTCGAGCCTTGTGTGTAATGTATTTAGGTATTTCGGTTACCCTAACAGTGGATTTAATGCCAGCCCTCACCTTTACAAGCTTTGGTTCGTCTGAATGACTAACCCAGGACGACCATTTCACATTCAGTGTCAGCTTGCAGATTTCATGGGTCACTGCTTTAATTTGAAGGATCCTAACCCTCAGGGAAACTTCAGCATCTTGAGGATCTTGCACTGAAGTTGAACAAATCTAGCAGATCTGACTTCAGTAAAGAGGGCAGTATGTTTTGAAAATCTGTTGTCCCGACTAGATACATGAAAGTCTAAATAAATTCCACTTGTTAACTGATGAGTCTGACGCTCACAATTTCACGCCACACATTGAAAGGACTTAATTACAGGAATCAAGCTCACTTCTGCATCAGATGATGAGTTTGTCTTGCGCAACGACAACACTGTTGAAGTTTATGCACCATTTGAAATGCTAATGCAATAGCCCAATTTCGCTGCAATGACCATTAAAGTTTAATCTAATTTCATCTAATTGGCCATATCACACGGATTTCATTCCTTTATAAACTCATTTCTGCAGACCCATATTGTGAATTTCTTACCTAAGGCCATCTTCTAACCAGGAGTCATTTTAATTGCCACATTGCCATCTGGTGTATGGATGAAGTGTCTGTATCACGGCCATTTCCAGCCGTTTCATAGCTATTAGTAGTGTTTTTTCCACATGGAATGAATTTTCATAAGCCTAACCTAAGGCTGCCAAGCTAGATGAAAGTTTACGCCTCCTTCCTAGACACTCTTGACGGAGTAAATGAGGTTGAGTCATTTGGCAGGAGCTCCTTCAGTCCTGCTGAAGACTTAGCAGGCTAAAAAACAGGAGTTTCTCTCATTCCAAATGATTAATCAGCATATTATGTATCAGCGGTGCATCTAAAGCTGTCTATATGGAACAGACCTGAGGCCACAGGCTCTGCTATCCTCTGAAATAAAGTAGTATGTTTCTTGGTGTGACTAACAAGGCAGTGCTACGAAATAAAGATTGAGCTTCAAATGATTCATTGGGAAGTAAATAAATTGTTTACTTCACATGTGTACTACAGTAAGAGGGCATAAGTTGTGACGGGGTGTGATACACTGATCCCATAGTATACAGTATCCTCATTGTACTTTGTGGTAATATCATTGGTGGCTAATGTTTTCATTATCCCTAACCTTAACACTTCATTGCTGTTTAAGTTTATGTATAATACTTTCTAATATGAAATACCCTAAAAGTACATAGAATATCTTTTTTTAATAAAAAAATGTAAATTGTTTTTGTGGTTTGCACTGTCGTAATTTATTGTTCTTATTTGCACCTGCATTTGCTGTTTGCACCCACCCTTGTGTGTGTTCTGAGAGCTTTTGTAAAAGCAAATTTCTCCAGTGTGAGATGAATAAAGTCTATCCAGGCCAAAACGGTGCTATCCGCACTGTGCTACTACCTGTAACACACCATCACGCACCATATAGGAGCTGTTTTTGAATCCACTGCTTGTTCTGCACCTGAAAAGGTTCGACACCGACATAATCTGAGCACACAACTTTCTGATCTGGAGTCTGGACACTCTACCATTGCGCCACAAGGTTCTTAAAAAAACTATGTAGTTAGCATCTAAGAGACATCTTCAGTTTGTTCAGCAAAGAGAAGAGGTCACAGAAAGACATTTGTACAGAATATAAAGCATATTAGCACTCATCTCATCTCAGTCTCATTCTCTTTACATGTACTTCCTACAGCTCTAGATAAATATAGTCAAGCAGCATACATTTTATGTAATCACCTGGCCTAGATTTAAAGAAAAAGAAAACTTTTCCTCTGCCAGTTCACACTTCCATCCAGTTGGTGGCAGTAGTGCATCAAAAAGCTGCCGTGGCAAGCGCCAGTAAACACTTTTAATCTATAGACTGTTAGTGAAGCATAAGCTATACTTCACAGACATAAAACTAAAGGTAGTGTTAGGACATCGTGGACAGACAAGATGGATCCGAAAGGCCCTGTGTTTCCACTTTCTCTGTCTAAATTCAGCTTTTCAGTCTGCTCAGAGAAACAATGTCGTCATCATTTCATAAGAATTATCTTCATCAGGAAAAAAATGTAAACACAGAGCTCAACTCCACACTAGAGCCAAACTTGGAACAGCAAGGGGAACATTTGTTCAACACGAGATCAAAAGGAAAACAAACCAACTGCCCAAACACGCTCGCGTTTTGTGAAATGGAAGTTAGATAGATGATCAATATGAAGATCTGTGGAGCAGGGACAGACAGGCTGCAGCATGCAGCTCTGTGACTGCATATGAATCACAGGATGATAATGTGACTGCTGAACCTGAGCCAGACACTTCACGCACACATACACACACAAGGCTTGGGTGCTCCCAACGGTAGAGGCACCTAAACTTGCAAAGTGACAACAGTAGCTCATGCATTGACTCCCCTCTGCTCTGTTTTCTCTCCATGTCCCACCATGTCTGTCTGTGACATCATTCATTTACACTTGAATGTGACACAAATCATAATAGCAAAAACACCAACACTCAATAAATACTGAATGGTAAGGAGTATCAGTCAGGTGTACTGTTAATAAGGGCTGCTGTCTGTAAGGGCAATTCAGAAATAGATTTTTTTTTTATCTTGAAAGAAAAAGAAAAGAAGCGAAACAGAATCTATAAAGAAGAGATAAGTAAAATCACCGATGTCTATACGCTGTCAAACTAAGATATTAATACAGTATACTGCATAAACACACCATAGGATGGAGACAAATTCAATTACACTGTGAATCTATTGAATGATATAACCAGCATCAGTTCCAACATACAACCTCAGCTGGAATATTATCTTAGCTGTTGGCCATTTTGGCTATTATTAATTATCTGAAATACATTAAAACTAGCCAACCAACCTAACTGGTGCAAGGACAGGGTCAGAAAAAAACATCAGTTTTTTTTTTAGCTGCACAGATAAACATGGACACAGATAGGAATAGGTTTGCAATGCACACTATATAATGTCAATTTTGGTGAGAGATAAGGCTCTAGCACGAGACCTCGTGGCGCAACGGTAGCGCGTCTGACTCCAGATCAGAAGGTTGCGTGTTCAAATCACGTCGGGGTCAGTGGTTTTTAAGGTAAGACTGGATGACACTCACTTCACTGTTTGAAGCAATTGATTTCACAACTCACATGTAAGGAGATAAAGCTGATCATGTGCAAATTAACAGAAAGAAATGCAAACAATTAATTACTAGCAGATAAACGGAATACCTTGCAAGCTTCTGATACAACTGAATGATGCAGTGCTAATGGATTGTTGCTTTTGAAATGACTGTTCAGCTTGTTATGGTTAATTTGATTCCCTTGTTTACATCAAAATATATGTAAACTTTAACACTACTGGGATTCTGAACGTGGTTTTAAAGTGTTGAAACCTGGCTTTAGGCTGGCAAAACGAACACAAAATGTGCAAAAAAAGAGAAAGAAAAAAGAAAAACTAGCAAAAAGCAACAATGTACAAAACAAACCCAGAACAGCAAAGTTTAGGTAAAAAGACAATCAAGTTTTCTAATCACATATTCCAAAAACAGTTGACTAACACGGCTGTAGGCCCAGCAGAGCCCAGGAAGCCTGTGGAAATACAACATCCACAAGTATAGGAGCAGCGTTGTCATTAATGGGTTAAAATGAACAGGTCTGGTTAACTGTGTTCCTGCCTGTTAGTAGAGTAAAACTGGGACGGAGGCAGTAGCTGATGTAAAGAAGTGGACAGACTGGATTTACTGCTAACAACTACACACACACACACACAAAGAAGACAGCACCCACACACACTGAGATAAAATCAAGTGCGTTCGCACACACAGAGACTGGGGGATGTGTAAAGTTAGTTGTCCCGGCCCACATCTAGCTGAGCTGTGCACTACAAGTGCCCGCAGAGTTGTACTACATTCATCACTGTTTATTTTTTAGGCTGACTGTTAAGGGTTTGACAGTATAACACAGGTACAGCGTACACCTTTAGAACATCACTATAAAGCTGCACTGATGTAAAAATAATACATAAAAACAGCTGTTATTATGCTTGTTGATTGGTTCAGCTAAATTCCTCTTAATGAAATTCAATGTCCTGTCATCAGAGAGATGTAAAGAGCCCACACAACCACTAGGGGGAGCACATATTCACAACTTCAGAACAAATGAAAAATAATGCAAATGACAAAATATATACATGCTATGTATGCACCAAGTCGTCTTCAATTAGTTTGCTGTAACTGCCAAAAATAGAAATAATTCTTCCTTTCTTTGTGTGTTGTCTGTGAAGGACTAGAGGAGAGGAGAGGAGAGGAGAGGAGAGGAGAGGAAAGAGAGGAAAGGAAAGGAAAGGAAAGGAAAGGAAAGGAAAAGAGAGGAGAGGAGAAAGGGTTAAAGGAGAAAAGAGTATTTCAGACAGCAGGTGCAAAACAGCTGCTCTCACCCCTGCTCCCACCTGATGCGTAACCATGGCACCTGCCACATAGTCATTATAAAGTGTAGATGCACATGCACACATACTCTCCATCTCTGCCGTACACGCACATTCTCATTCATGTACAAATGCACACAACCAAAAAGCATCTGCGCATCAAACAGAACGGCTAAGGGCAGCTCGCTGAACTTCTTCAAACCTCAGACATCAAATGTGGGAAATGTACTTTTTAACATCAAACAGCAGCACAAAACAAACAGTGTTCTTAAGAAGGGCACGCTTTCAGGTTTTACAAGATATCAGTGGCTTCATGACACCAGATATCCTGAGAAAAATCTGCTAACAGATTGGAATCAAAGATAGCACTTTCAATTGAAACTAACATGTTTCATCACCATTAAGAGGAATACATAATGATGGTCCTGCTGGCGTTCAGCTTAGATATCTTTGAAGTGATGAAAGCACCAGACAAATTCATTCATGTCATGACTACACAAGAATACACTCAGTTACAGCTGATGACTATTGCTGTAATACAGAGGTTCTGTCTGTTAAATTTTATCATCAGATGGTGTACTGTTAATGCAATAAATACATAAAATGAATTTAAAGCAAGTATTTCACTGTTGAGTAACTTCGAGCAAACAGTCATTTCATTCAACAATTTAAATGAAGTGAAAGCTGGTTGAAAAATTATCGACACCATTTCCCACTTACATCAACACAGTAGAGGGGGTTACAGCTCACTATGACCCCACATTAAAGCCAAGAATCTAGTGACTCAGGTGTAGTCAGCACTGTTCCCATGGGAAGGATGTGGTGGGATTGTGGGTAATCATTTACAGTCGGTCTAGTGGGCGGGGTGGGCAGTGTGATATCATCCTTCCTCTGACACAGTTTTTGCCCACACACACTCATACTAGCAATACACACACTCTCACACACACACATCAAAGTGGCGCCTTGAATGCAACATGGAAGACTACTCTGCATCATTCAACCTTCCACATATGTGAAGGAGGACTGCCGCTGGGTTGAAACGATTAAACCGAGAGCGAGTTGGTGTGCAGCACTTTACTGTTCTGTAATGTTTTAGTCATGATGAGACCGTAAAAGCAGACAGGTGTAATCACAAGCACATGTTTTGGAAACTCTCTGTAGTACTGCCAAAGCTTTATGCACAAAGTTTTCAGAATACAGACACAACCAAAGCTATTTTAGCTCAAGGAAAAGCTGAATGGAAATGAGGAGAGGTGGTAAAAATATACAAATGCACTCACACACTCACTCACACTTTGACTCACCCTGTCTTTGTCATCCACCACATCGCAGAGCATGTCGTCCAGGTCCAAAATGCCTCCATCTCCATGTTCCAACCTGTGGACTTGGACCCAGTAGGTGGGTTCCTGGAAGAAAAAAAGAGAGGGAGAATTAGCTCCACAGTGAAATCAGCTTTATTTGCACCATATAGACTTGGGATTTGAAGCCTTATGCAAGCAAAGCCATACGACATAATATTTTAGCATTGCCAGGCCAAAGGAATTAGCAGCTTGTGTCTCCTTAGGAATCAGCTGATCTAATCACCATGTGGTTCTTATAATGATCCAGTCAGCAGGCACACAGGGGCTCTGACATGGTTATGGATTGACATCATGATAGCAGTTATGAAATATTTTAATCTCCTGCTGGATGGCCTGCAAAATAAGCATATGGCTCGAAGCCTTCTCCATGTGGCAGTAGAAAAAGAAAACGTATGACACAGGCGCAGCAGGAGGTGTCACATTCAACAGTTCTCGTGGTTACTTTCCAATGCATAAAAGGTGACAACACTCCACCGCCCTGCCCTGTTCAGTTCACAAACTGTCCTTGTCTTTTTTGCATTACGCTCTGAATATCATCCATGCATACATAATGCATTCAGGGACAGCAAGTTGTGCAGAAGTCCTACATCCTGCATCATACTGAGTGTAATATATCTAATCTTTTCACACACAAAAAAAAAACATTAAAAAAATCAGCTTTACTCAATGTTTATCATAGTTGGTGTTTTGTAATAATCACAGACTTGGTCCACTCTTCTTATTTAATGCTGCATCAGACAGTGTATAATATGCAGAGTGCTATAGATTTCAGCACAGTTTGAGAAGTGTAAACGTGTAATGTCCATATGTCTGGTAAAGACAACATTGTACCAGCACAGGCCACACAGGCCTATATTATACAGGCCTTTAAATGCCGCAGTAACTCCAGGAGCAGTGATGTTGAGAAAAAGTGGTTTAAAGATTTCAGGCTGGCTGGCAAACTGTAACAGGTGTAACAAGCTGGAGCAAGTTGTCATGCTGTAATTTTCAGGCTGGTTAGTTTACCTTGAAAAATTATTACTTGCATAATAACTTAAACTCACTCTGACTTTGGATAGTCATCAGGAAAAATGGGGGGGAAATGCAACATCTACCAACAAAATGTTCTTTAAGCTTTTGTACAGTTCACCTAGTTAATTTAATTTGATCTACATCCTTATTGAAACTAAATGTGTCTGTCACGCTATGTGCGACTGTCAAATATAAGCCGTCATATTGAAATCAATTTAATAAATTCACTTTTAAACACATATTTTAAAGGTAGCTTGACTACACAAAATCAAGTGAATTACAGTCAAAAGCTGATATGGCGTCTGGTTACATTAGTGTTAGAAGGAGTTTAGGTGTGGGGGAGGGATTCTCCATCATGACTGGAATTAGTCACTGCCTCATTTAGTTACGTGTAACACATGACAAAATAAGCCCAATTTGCAACTTTCTTCACTTCTCCAGAGAGTGAAGGACAGTAAAAGACGACATTTGTGGCTTCGGGGGCCACTGCAGAGAGGTTGAATGAGTCTTAGTGATTAGTGCCCTACAATAAAACATGTGCGTTTAACAGTCTATCCACTCAAAAGTCTGGCAGGAGCAGATGGGATGTTGACACTAATAATTCACATAAATTGAGCTGACCTACGTTCTAATAATGAACCATGTTAACAGCTTGAAGTAAAGTGGGAAGTGGGGCTTAAACAAACCTTTATTCGTAGTAAGACTGCATAATAAGCACAAGCAGTTATCAAAATAGAGACAGCGGTTCCACTTCCCTGCAGTGGTGTAATTAGTTGACAGTGACGTCACATTGGACAGATTACCAAAGCAGCAAAATAACGTGTCTTCAAGACAGAAAAAGTGTCATGAAGTGAGGTGCCCCATTTCAATATTTTTTCTATATGAAGATGTTCATTGTTTGCCTGACTGGCCATGGGAGTTGGGCTCTTAATAGCTAAAAATATCAACAGGCTTTTCCTATTTTATGCTGGCCTACTGAAACTGGCAATGACCTCAGAATTTGCATTTGCCTCCAGTCAAATTAAAGGGGCTGCTTTCACTCAGAAAGGAGTGGGGGCATGACATAAAGGCATGGATGTGCTGCTCTTATCCATAACTGACTGAATTACAGATATAATGTCATTTCTTCAAATAGATGTTTTTCATTCACAGATAATTTCCTATGATATAACAGCAGAAAAAGTCATGTAGGAGTCAAATATGTAGTCATATGGAAAGCAGTTTAGAATATATAGCATAGATGTTGGACATTTTGTAAATACTGTATATTGCTAAAGATTTCATGTGTGGTTTGGATGTTTGATATTCAGATATAAAACATTTAAAGGAACAAAAGCTTCTCACTCTCTCCATTTGTCCTCCTCCTTCCTCCCTGCTCTCCCTCCCTTCGCCCGGCTCATAGCCTACAAGCACTGAGGCATGATGGCCCAGTCAGAGAGGAGGCTAAAAAGAAACCACTCAGCTCAGTGACGGTCCCTCCTTCACCATGTTAGGAAAGAATCTCCTCACTCTTTTGTCTGCTTTTTGTTCTCACTCTATTTCCCTCACTCTGTCTCTCTTCCTCCGTGCATTCTCCTCCAAAACGGAGCTGTCTTTTTCGGGTCTGTGGTTAAATGCCTTCATGCACAGCTCTGTTGTACTGAACTCCAATGCGGTTCACCAGGCAAAATGGTCCAAAGCATGAGGGGAATAACTGTGTGGTATTTTCCTCCCTTCTGAGGTTATTAGGAAGGAAAAGATGGCAAGTCTATCACGGATATTCCCATGCGACAAGACAATGAATCAGAAGTAAAGAGAGAATTAAACAGGTCCCATGTCAGTTAGGGCCACTGAAATAATAACTGTGGCCATAAACAAAGATATAGAGTTAATGCACCTACAGCAAAACTGAGTGTGGGGTTGTTTGACTGGAAACATTGCTAAAACTACACTACAATATCACTACAAAAACATATGGCAAACCCAGAGTAAGAAAGACAGAGTGAAAATTCACTATCTCTGGAAGTCATTACAAACCACGCACTGACCCTCAGCATTAAACAGGAAAGAAAAAAATGTTTCAGATGTTCAAATGTTGACATGGTCCATGTCTGTTTGGCATGGTCCGCATCCAGACTTGTTCCTCGGATGGATTATGAAGAACAAATATGATTCTGAGAAGCTCAGCCACACAACTTAATCCCCGAAATGCACTTGGAAAAAACACGGTCTTGATGCAACTTGGTTCAAATGATGCAGGAGCCTTAGATCAGTGGTGCTTTGCCTCCAGCAAGCCAAAAGCAATACATAAGAATTCGCAGTTCAAGGACTCTTCATTACAAGAGTATTAGCAGAGACTTCATCACGAACTGGGATTGGGTTGGATTTTTGGGGTCATCCCTAAATGCTGTAAATACCATGGTCTTGACTGGTACACGCACAAACGACTAGGGGTTTTTTTTCCCTGGTGAATACTTGTAAGTATTAGTAAGGTAGCTGAGGAAGACACAGCTGGTTGTGTTAGCCATTCAGTTCACAAAAACCCAAAGGTCAAACCCTGTGTTTCTCCGACTTCTTATTATCATTAATTCTTTCTCTCCAATCCTGAAGACCTTTGCTACTGTTCAGAACATGTCTTGTGTTGTATTTCTACTTATAACATGGCTGTGCCTTCAGTTATGACTGATAATCTCATTTGTTATCCATGCAACTCATCTTTTTGCAAGGATTCTCTTGAACCAAGTCATATCATCACATTGCATCATCTTGAAAGACACTACGCAATCTGATTAAATTATAGTGTAATCAAATCCAGTAACTTTAAATATACAAATTAATATCTGGTGCATGCTTGCTAACGTGGAACACCTGAGAGTCTGGCAGCTGTTTAGGAGCAACCGCCAGCGTACTTTAGCAAATGACCTTTCATCGCATCTATCGCATCTGAACACATGTGGGCTTCATCAAATGTAGTATGTAGTATGGAAACCAGTGTAAATGGACCAAAAAGACACAGAGAAGGAGCAGATCTTGAAACAAAGACAGCATTGTGACAGAGTCATTTGTATTACTGTACTGGACAGTAACAACAGGCAGGGAGGACAGCCGCACAGTTGATAAAGTGTTAGCACACTCAGCAGTCACCCTCACCTCATTCTGTTACCATCAACCCGGCTACTAAATCAGTATCATGTTATGCAGAATTGGCTCTTGCAGTTACGTCGCTTTCTGGCTTTTTTTTAACTCTGTGTTTGCATTTCTCTACAACTGCACATGTACTGTTTTGTTTCAATACATGGTTTCATGCACTCAAAAGAAATCTAGACTCAAGTCATTTGCCCTGTAACACTTGTCTGGGCTGCCTTCAACCAGCAAGTGGAAAGACAATCAGTTTCATATTATCTTCAGCCATCCAAACAGATACTGGTACTCTCATCATGTAAGGTCCTCCAGAAACAGACTGAAAATAACACTGTTTCAGTCTTGAGGTCTTTTTTTGCCATGGAAACATCATGTGCATCAGAGGAACAAAACCAGCATCAGATCCACACACCATGACCGTGTTGTTGTTGTTGTTCTCAAGTGCAACCAAGTGTCACTGAACACAAATGGCTGTGCCTTTCCAGACCACACTAACACCCCATCACTATTCAAGTCCTAAGAGTAACTGGGCATAATTAGTTTTTCAAACAGAGACAGTGGGCCATCAGCACTGCATTATTTCATCAACAAAGAGACAAAAACTAGAACAAAACATATCTGACAAGTACAATTGTTACGTACAGCTTTGACAGACAGTCTGAACCATGCATGGGTGGGCTTGGACAAAAAACCGAGATAAATGTGTGAATAGAACGTATTCGTCCACCATGCTGCTAACAGGAAGAAGGATTACTGACGTGCAGAAATGAGTGTCAGTGTCTTGTGAAGTGCGATGCTCTCAGGTCAGGTGCAAAGGGTATGAAAGGTCAGCCGTACAACTCCTGAACAACAGCAGCTAAAGCACTCCACAGTGTAGGAGCATCAGTGCTTAAGGACTCATGAAAGGTGCAAATGTAAAGGGTGTAGCTGAAATAATCTTCCTGTATGGCATTGCCACATGACACAGAACAGCAAAGTAAAACATACTTGGTTTCACTTTATTGAGATGAGTGTGAAGCAAATGGATCAACAGTTGAGCAAAAATAGGTGATTTAGTATCATGGGGAGAATATAAATCAAAGAATGTTTAATATATGGACAAGGGTTACGAATACAATAACCAGGTGACTTAACATGCAGTCACAGAATAATCCTGGCTTTGTTGACACTGAACAAATCTGCAGGTGCATTCAGCAGAGCAGATATAAGCAGATATGCAGGGTGTGCATCACAGTCACATGTGAGCTTTACTCATTCATTCATAGACAGGCTGAGTGACATACCGCCACCCTAGTCTGATCAGGTAACCACTTATCTGATCCACTGTAGAAGGTGAGGGGAGACAGAGAGGTAGTTGTTCTCTGTGTCACACACACAGACACACACACACTTGCAACATAGGCCCAGACAATACCTCTCTTCAGCTCATTATCTGTGGCCCTGTAACAGAGAGAGCTACCTGTTCCTGTCAAGAGCACACAAAGACTAGTGCCCTAGAGGGAACTGGGGGATGGAGGTGGGTGTGAGAAAGTGTGTGTGACAAAGAGAGAACATGGGCCTGTGTGTGTTTTGTGATTGCTGCATTAGCTCCTGCAAGTGTTACTATTCCCACGGGGCGTGTGTTTTTTTTTTTTTGTGTGTGTGTGTGTGTTGGGGGGGGTATCAGCGACTAGATGTACTTCTCAAATGTCCAGGCCTAAAGCAGGACCTCGTGGCGCAACGGTAGCGCGTCTGACTCCAGATCAGAAGGTTGCGTGTTCAAATCACGTCGGGGTCAGAGCTTTTCGCAGTATGACTAACCTCACTGCGGTTGTGCATTCACCAATAGTTGAGGTGCGTCACATAGAGCTTGGAAAGTGGAGAATGCCTTCACATGTACGCAAATGTGCAACTACTATTCCAAATACAACAGTGTTGTGAATTTGATTCGGGTCAGGTGTAAACAGCATATTCCATTTGGATGTCCTGAATAAGGACTCAATCCGAAAGTAATCTTTGGACATACGGTTTACCATCAGCTCTGAACAAACTGGAGTAGAGAGGCATGTACAAAAGTAAAGCCCAAATTTCTGACACACACACCTACTTTTAAACATAATGAAAGAGTTGGACATCAACAGGTTTTTGGATATGGATAACATCACATTGGATAATGACATATGTCATTATATTAATTGTGTGTTACGAGAATGCACAACTCCATAGAAATGGGAATATCAAATCACCTTTTTCACAATAATTTTGTACATGTTATCGTAGTGAGTGAATGCAAAAGAAAAAAGCTAGCTGTGGGTTTTAGTGGAGATAACACACAGACTCGATTCTCACTAGTTAGCATTAGAAAATGTCAAGCATTTGGAGGTGATCCCATGAAGATAGACGAGCAGGTAGGTTGATGCAGTTTCACAAACCGCAGGCAGCAGTTTATGGAACAGATGAAACGTGACCGTGTCTGCTATCTTCTAAAGATGGCATCAACAAGCCCTGCTCTGTAAACTGAGAAGGTGGGAGAGATGTGATCAGTATGCAAGCGGCTGACAGAAGAGGAGTCACACAGAACAATACCGCGTTCATCATCATCTTATCCCTGTTTAGAAGGCATTGTTGAAGTGCAATTCAATCAGTGTAATTCCTTACACACCTAGAAAAGGAAATGACTTGCTAGAGAAACATTTTCTACATATTAGAATACCTTCACACCTACACGTTTCAACCAATTCACAGTTAGAGTGATGTGTTCTTCCATACATTCAATGTGATTTCATTCCACCCGTCAGGTGAAGATTCTTTGTCAAGAATAACATTTTCTGTCCTCAAAGTTTCAAGATTTAAAGGTCCACAGGCGACAACTTATTTGTGGAAGATCTGCCAAAACAAAGGCCTAGGAATTCTTTGCATTAGTGCAAGAAGAAACGCTACCACAGGTCTTTCCTTCCAACAGCTGTCAGAGTGTTCCAGTGTTGTTCAATGGAGCGATGTGTCCACATGCATACTGTTTTTGTACTATTGTGTGATTTATGTTTACTTCATCCTGTTATCACATACATGCAATACCTTGTGCAATATCACATTTTTACTCAACCTATGCATTTATATTTTTCTTCTAAAACTTAAAACCACATAGACTGTTACCTGGTTGTGTCCTTTGGGATATGTTATGGCTGACTTTCATCTGTGATGGGTCAATCATAAAAACTGTAATAATGCCAAATCATGTCGGTGAAGTTGAGATGGGTGAGCTGTTATTCTCTCATATAAAAAGAGGTAGTTATTGTTGTCTTCACATCACTGTGATCCTGAGGTAAGTGGAGAAACACTGTAAAAAAGTCAACTAATTGTTATAAGATGCAAAACAAAGATTTCACAGATGATCAATTCTATATGGGAAAGACTGCGATGTGTTTGGATTGAGAGAGGTGAATGTAGGTGTGCAGCAAACCTACAGGCTTTAGGTGATGTGTCATTAATGAAGGCTTCACATAACTACACTTCAGTGGAGTTTAATGGTTGCAAACACAAGCGGGTTGATTCGCTCAACATTATAGTTTACAGAATACGTCATTACCGTTTAACCATATCAACTTATAGTATTAATTATATATTAACTTGTGTTGGGTGAGACTGGGTTTATCTTTCATGTGCTGACATGGTTCAGAGTGAAAAGTGTGAAAATGAACAGATAACTACCAAAATCTCACTAAAATCTCAACGAGTCATTTAAAGAGGACTGCACAATCTCCCAACTTTCACTGCCTGCTCAGAGAGCATAGCACCCCCATTAGGCTGTGACCTCCGACCTCTGGGAGTGCAGACCACCCTGTGAATCACCAGTTCAGCCGTCAGCTTCGCACTTTTAGAGTTTGCGCTCTGCAGCATAATAACAGCTGTGATTTATGGAGTGTAAGTTCTCCCCTGTGAGTCACAAACGCTATTTCACAAATACTTACTGCCTCTCTTGTGTGTGCACGCACAAACACACACACACACATACAGATAGACACACAGCTTACAGGCTTCTTATCTTTGCCAAGGCGTTCTCTGCTGCTGTCAGGAGAACGTAAAACAAATGCAAAACAGGAGATATAGGACAGGAGCAGGCTACTGCCACGACTACTGCGAGGTTACACGTGGTGCAGCTTAAATGTTCTATTCACTGTGCCATAAAGGGTTTCTCTTCCCACAAACAAATAAAATAATTAATACCAAAAACATATTGTGTGTCATCAAAAGTGGCCCAAAAACAAGTGCAGCTGAGCAATCCTGAGAGAACGACCACACTTTATGTCATACTTATTAGGATGTAGAAATGTTATGTAAACAACTACTTAAAGAGGAATTTAAGCAGCTCTGCTATAGTGACAGCCTTTGTCATATAGTCAAAATTCCCCTGTGGAGCTGACACTGCTCGCTCATTATGAGCTAATTGCTGATTGTTTATAAGAGCCTTCTTTAGCCCGAATCAACCCTACAGACGAGCTGACTGTTTGACATGTATGTTGGGGGTGAGACAAACTGTCTGTGATGACAGAAGTTGATTTTCCAGTCTAGTTTAGTTCACCAGGTTTGTTTTAGCTCACTAAAATACACTGAATATCGCTTCGGGGCACAACAATTGCTTCTTGGTGGAAAAGTGCTGTCCCGGACTGTGTACAGTCGGTCTGTGTGCAGGCAGACAGTAATGGACAAACTTCCCTACACCACTGAGGGAAGTCGTACAGTGGTATTCCTGTGAGACAAAGTCACCTCCAGGGTCTCTGCATTATTGATACCCTGCCTGTCCAAAGCGGCCACAGCCTGAAGAGTACAACACTGAGAGAAATATGACACCGCTCTACACACATATATGCAGCACTGCACACACAGGAGGCCTACTGCATGTTATTATCCATGGGAGCATGTCCATAGCTTATAGCATGATAGAAAGAGACACTGCTGGACCTAAAAGCTACATTTAACAACCATGACGTCTAGCTGGTAATTAAATTTAAAGGATTTTCACACATCATACGTTGTATGGAGCTACAGACACTATAATTGGACAGCATAAAACTTTACAACTTTGTTTCTGAGAGAAAAGCGCTCCACTCCCGACTCCACCCTGACGGAGAGGGAAAGACAGGGGTGCTCACTCACAAGGACGCAGACAGAGGAGGGAGGACTTCATGTTTAAAATCATGTATTAGTAACACTTCAGTTGAATAGTCCACTGCTAAAACTTGACTGGTAGGTGACAAAAAGATTCAGAAGTTTCACTTTCACCCTATACCTTCTTAACTAAATTACTTTTAATCATCACAGTTACTCCATTAAAGGATGACCCATGCTTTTCTTAAACTTCTGTCTTGGTGAGATAATTGTCATGTCAACACAGCAATTCAGACCAAAGGTAGAGCATTCCACCAAGTATTAGAAAGAAACATTTGAAAAAAAATAGTAAAATCTATTTATGTGTTCACAGTTAGTCCGCAGTCAATACAGTTCACACATAAATACAAAGTGAGCAATCAGGACAGTTGCTATCAGCATACCTTGGCCATGTCTACAGTGGCTGGCTGCTCTCAAAAGTGGGCCAGCTACAAATTTGCAAACTTTCCTGCTCGTTCACACTTTGTCATTGTTCAAATAAACAACATACTTCATGATAAATCATTCAGCCCATTCAACAATTCTGTTGCATGTATAGTATGTGGGTTAGCAGCCCAGTTGCTCTACACATCTTACATTTAGACTGAACAAAGTACTCAGAAAGCCCAGAACTAAGTTCGTTAATGAATCATTCTCAAACAGAAACAAGCCAAAGTTACCCACACAACTGGCAGAAATGTTCAGTCCTACTCGGAAACATATTTTCAAAAGAGTCAACTACAAGGACTGGCTTTGTACGATTGTGCAGGCACGTACGAAAGACTAGAAGAGATATATGTATATTTATTTTGGCAAACACAATTCCCCATTTGTGCACTGAGCAAGTGGCGGTATTAGAGCCAGAGAGGTTAGTAAGGTATCAGGCTGGTAATACAGGCCAATTTGTCAAACATCGAGCCAAATCCTGCAGCCCCTAAACACAGACACCGTCCAAATATCTGCCACACCTACACATGCTGAGCCAGAGCAGAGACTACTGTCAATTCTCTGGAGTACCATACTGTAGCTGTGGAGAGGAGAGAGGCAGGAGCTGCAGAGAAAAAACATCCTACTGTCACTATACTGTAAATCAAAGGCACAGCCATTCTTTCCACTGATGTCACATAAATGATTTTCCGAGCTGTCTGATTTGAGATGAGTTGTATGCTTGGATAGACCCCTGTAGTCGTCTCCCTGGCTGTGTGATCTGCTTGATTAGGGGATTTGTAGTCCCTAAACCGTGTTTCTCCAGGACTACAACTGCACATATCATCCCTCATGATAAGTACAACGTGGAAAGCTGAGCATCTGGTCTGGATGAAAAAAAAAACGAGCTTGTGTGTGTGTGTGTGTGTGTGTGTGTGCGTGCGTGCGTATCTGTCCGCACAGGCCAGACATGCTGCCTCATGGCTCAGCATGAGCTGGAACTGCTGCTGCGATGAAGGTTTCACAGACAAATTAAAACAGACATTATCACACGAGGATCTCATTGAGTAGTTTCATAATGAAACAGCGTTAAGCCAATTAAAGAGTAAACCTTCAGACAGGATGTGCTAGTGATTAAGAGGCATGGCAGACTTAAAAAAAAAATACATCAGCTTGTATGACAGAAAAGCTGAGATGTAACATCAATTAGTGGATTTCTTTTTAAGTATGTTCTTTAAACATGATATCATCCTTATGGTCTTAAAATAACCATCTGGTTAGTGCAGTTATGTATAATTAACATTTTATTCAGTCAGTGAAAAATGAATAAATAAATTACTGAGGACTAGACCATGAACTGTAGACAGCTCACAGTCTGTTCTTAAGCTTAGGTAGCAGCTAGCATGTTGGCTTGCCTCCCAAAGTTACATTTTTATTAGCCTGTTTATTAGCAATCTGTCTGGAGTGCCAGGATAGGTAGCTTTTTTAGGCAGCGAGCCGGTTTTAATCCCATCTGAGACAAGTGGTCATTAGCAACAGCGGGAGGGTTTTACACACACATGCACACACACCTTGCACGTATTTACTGTCTTGGGCATCAAAAGCTTCTGGGAATATAGGACATGCAAAGTAACATGCTTGATTGGGAAACTGGGGTGCACAAAAGAGGAAATTGCTTTGTCTCTTTGTTTATACAATAAGCATGAATGCATTTTCTACCATACAGCTACAATAAAGATTAAATAAACTATATCCTTGGCTTGAAGAACTATGATATCCTTAGCTTAATGATATAAATTGCTCTGTAATATGTTGTATTGATGCCTAGAAGTTAAGAAGCCTTCATCAGCAGGTTATTTAAGCTCTGCCAGGCATCGAGGGACAGTAAGAAACATAATTTTTCTGTTTAAGTTGCCCCACTGAAGCATCCTTAGCAAAACACTGAATTCTCATGCTAACGAAACATGTGGACCCTGACCTCTGACCTCCCAGTGGAGGAGAGAAAGCAAAAGGACAATTTGCATGAGGAGGTTGATAGAGAGCCTATCTGTCCGTTTCAAATGCTTATCAGAAATCCACCAACAGACAGAGAGGGCGAGGGTGTCATGTTACTGAAAGGACATTTTAGTCTAACCCTGAGGGAGACATCTCATCCAGACCATCTGCTCAGCCTTGGACTGGGAAGGGGAACAGTAAGATTTGGTGCAGATGTGAAATATCTGTGTTATTGTACAATGAATGAAGACTTTCATAATGTAAACAACCTGTTACAGACATTAAAAAAATTATCAATAACCCATCATCCACTGTGTCCTTTTCTTAGCATACTTACAAGGTTTAGACATCTAAATCAAGTAGGAAAGAAGAGAACAATGAATGAATGTTTTCGATAGCGAGTTATTGTTACTCAGAGTATTGTATATGCAAAAGAGCCACACCAACACTCACAACAATAACTGAGCAACAGAATAAATCCCTGTAATTTTCAGCTAGCAGAGCAAAGACAACTTAGTTTGCCAGTTTCTGCTCCAACAATGTCTAACAAAACGCTACAAAGGGCATGAAAGGCAGCGTCGTCCTTCCAGCTGAAGGCCTGCTGGTTCAGTAAAACTGGTTGAGCACTGCGAGAGTCTTTGTCTACTTATAGAGGCCGCAGTCAGCACAATTTCGGCACACTTTTGTTTATTATTTCATAAGCGCAGGGGTTATGCTTGCCAGATGGGACCTCGAAACGAGCCAAGAGAAACACAGAGCACAGGGTGAATCACCAAGAACAGACAACCCGCGGTGGAGATGTCACGACACACACACCGCTCTTTCACAGACTTCGGATGTGGAACACAGAGCAGTCAAAGAGTGTTGTCTATGATTTGTGTGTGTGTGTGTGTGAGGAGGTGCTTGGGATCTAAATGTGGAACAAAAATCCTTATGTACTGCTTTTTGTGTACTGTTACAGAAACATAATGTCAATACTCATGTTGACAAATAGTCAAGCTGCAACTCCAATCCACATCCAACAGCTATGGAAACAAGAGTAGAGTCAGTCAATCAGGAAATGAGGCAGCTCACTCTGCCATCGTATGAGTGGATGGTGAGCATGCAGGATGTTGAGTGTCAAGTTTTGGAATGTAAAAATATGAGTGGAGGGACATTCAACTGACGGATGCAATCTGCACTTAGTCAGGGAAAAGAGACAAATGATTTCACTGTTTAGACACACAGTTTAATGTCTGTGCTTCCTCAGTGAACTCAAGTATTTACCCAAAGTGTACATTTCTACTTTTCATATCTAAATATTACTGAATATCTACAAAGAAGCTATATTTGCAATTCAGGCTGGCGACTGTGTAATGTGACCCCGCAGAGCATGTTCAGTCCACAAACCCTGACATTCAGAACACATTTGTACTGAGGAGTGTGCTGGTCATGGTTTTTGAAGAAGCAACAGACCGTGACCATGAAACGCTCTCACACACTTTACACAAGAGAACACACCTCGCACCGAAGACAGGAGGGAGGATCAGTTCATTGGGAGAGAACACTGTGTGTTTGTGTGTGTGTGTGTGTGTGTGTGTGTGTGTGTGTGTGTGTGTGTGTGTGTGTGTGTACATGTATTACTCTTGCTGTGGTGACATAAATCTGTTAGTAAGTCACACTCTGGGGACTCCCCTTCCTTATGGGCACAAGTTGCCATAAGGTAAGGCACTACATTTTAGGGTGAAGATTTCGGTTGAGGTCAGGGTAAGGCTAGGTTTCAGTTAAGATTAGAGCAAGTAAGGAAGAAAGTGACAAAGAAATGAATTTAAGTCTATGTAATGTCCCACAAACTGATGGAAACGCGACTTTGTCTGCGCCTGTGTGTGTGTGTGTGTGTGTGTGTGTGTGTGCGTGTGCGTGCAGATCCCAGCGGGTTCAAGAACAGCACATGTAGCGCAGGCATTGAAATCCCAGGAGTGTGAAGGCCTGCAAGAGGGAGTGGCAACTCTTTGGTCTCACATGTTGAGACGGTGCACCATGCTCACCACATTTGTACTGCAACTGCTGAGCACAAAATTAGCTCTTGTTCCCAATAAAGAGGTCTCTAATGCCATAAATACTGTACATATTGTCCAATACCACTATACACACACACACACAGCTGGTGAAACCTATATTGGAGGCAAAATAAACCTGTCTTCTTTTAACAACCAATGAGACGTGAAGCAAAGAGTCTGCACAAAGCCAGACCCCTGATAATAACCAGCAATGGCACACTGGGTTTCCATAAAAAGAACTCACTGGAAATTTGATAGAGGCCCATCACAACCAACCTGTAGTCCACCCACTGCCCCACTTCTCACAATGTAAATATAGAAAAGGAATATTCATGCACAGCCTGTATATTTATCCCCTTGATTATAGTGGTTATCCTCCATCACCTTGAAATTCTCGTTATTCTCTTTGTTTTTATTAGGCACCTACAGTACATACACTGTAATTAATTTATTAACTCAGTGTCAAGTTATGCAGCTCTGCCTCACACTGCACGTCAGTCAAAGTAGAAAAGATAGTTTACAGCCCAACCTTTACCAGCCCAAACGTTTATATAGTAGAGCAGCCAGTCTAGATGATTACACGAATGACCATCAGGCCAAACACTTACAACTGCATGCGACCAGTTTTTTCCCCATTACCATCTTTTTTCCCTAGTATTTGGTAAATGCAGACATTCTTAACTGTGAATGCTTGAGGCCCTCAAAAGCAATGACCCTAACGTGACTTGACAATGCAACCTTCTGATCAGGAGTCAGACTCGTTGCTGTTGCACCACAAGATCTGGTTCCAAGACCCTAACTGCACTCAACTCACTCCCATGACAGTGAAGAGAAAAGCTAAGCCTGTTCTTATCATCATCTTCTTTGTGACATACAGGAAGTATCAGGTGACTGCACTGAATGGTGACTTTACTAAAGGCAGTGCTGTGAAAATCTTAATGCCACAGCCACGAGTCATTTCTTTCTCCATAAATCACCATAAGGCAAACTGCAATTCTCCTGTCTCTTGGCCATAAATAATTTAGTATATAATACAGAAATAATACAGTGGAAAATAATTATACATATGCCTACTTTTTTTAAGAAACATTTTGCATGATACTTATAATGAGTAGTACAGTCAGGATGGCAAACAGGACACTAAATATTTAAAAATGAAATAATGTGATTGTTGTATGCATTGTATGATGAATGGTCTTTTGAGTCATGCATTGGAAACACAGTCCAGTTTCCAATGTGACAGGAACTCCTGAACAGCTGAATCTTTGTCAGGAGGAAAAGGCACATAGACACAGAGAAAGGAAAGAGGTAGGGAGAGAGAGGGGCGATGAAAATCACTTTCCAAAGGATCATTGCGGCAAACATACAAAAACAACAAATACTGGCATCTGAAACTGAGCGACAGAGAGTAACAGTAAAGTGATTCACTCAAAAATACATGAGATGGAAACAAAGGGAAATGAAGCTGTTCGAAAGAAAAAAAGAAAAAGGAGAAGGACAGTCAGGATGTATGTCTGTATTTGGAGGGAGCTGGGTTCTGTATGTCTTGCCAGTCCTCAAACTGAGCCCTGCTCTCTAACAACATCCATTAGCTGGTGATAATAAGTTCTTGCTTGGACAAGAATTGTGAGGACAGTCATATTTCAATATAAGCCTGGAAGTCACAGCTGTATTTACAGTAATGCGTCTCTGGAGGATGTGGATCTGTTTGTGTGTGTTTTTCACAACTGCTGGAAGACACATGCAGGGCATTTAGAAAGGGCCTCTTTTTTGCAAAGGACAAAATGGCAAGGGAGGAATGATGAAAGAAGCAGCAGCAACAGTGAACCAGGCAAAGAGCGGCACTGAAAAGGTACAAGACATCATCGAGGCAATGCATGGCTTTACCATGCTGTCCTAAGGAAAAAAAAAAAACACTCTGACCTTGCCCACAGCATGTGCTCTGATCACAGATACACGCCATATGAACCTGAGAAGTATCTCAACTGCAAAAGCAAAAATATATATATTTAATGTAATTCATGATGAGGATTGATCTGTACACGACATTATATAGACATTGCATATATTGTACATACAGCGTTGTACTGTACAGCAGTGGCCCACTTCACCTGCCTGATTTCCATTTGTTTTCCTCTAGACAGAAGACATTATGTAACATGAGAAGCTTTCTACAACCAGTAAGCCTGGTGCTCCACACAACAGAGGACTGCCAGGACAATCATGACCTCTCACTGAGATGTTTAAAACGCTCAAACCTGTCTATTCAATGACAGAAGGCAAACACAGGCATCACAGACAGGGCCGCACTTGCCATGCATGTGCATCAGTGAACCAGTACTACGTTTTTAGTCTGATATCAGCCTTCCACTTTCCCACTGAGTGATGAAGGAGTTTGCTCAGGAGTTGGGGAAATGCTCATTGACCCTACACAGGAAACAGGTGACACACAGGAAAAGCACACGAGGCTGAAGACAGGCAACATCAGTGGGAAAGGCCTGTGTAGGTCAAAGGACAGAAAGATTAAAAGTGAGGTGAGGAGGGCAAACAGGAAAGGAGGAAGACAACGAAGAGTGAAAGTGAGACACAGTGAAAGGACAAAGGGTGTGTTCGATAGTTTAAATAGACAGAATAAACAGCAAAAGAGGAAAATAAAGTTAAGCGCCTGCTTCACTTTGTAATATAAATATCTGAAGGTGCATCTGCAGGTCGCATCATGTTTAAAGGTCGACACAGGGAAATTCAAACCTCTGACAGCTACAGGTGAAGAGTTTAACGATAAAAACTGTCTCACTGTGCGTAACCTTTAGTGCTTTAAACCAAAAAATCTTTCACTCTGTACAGCACAACCCTCTACCAATGGTACACTCCTTTAATCACACCCCTTTTTTAAACTCCTTTATATTTGTTTTTAGCTCGACTTCTGGGTTTGATTTTCTAGCAAACATCGTGTAAATACAGATACGAAGTTAAGGGATTTCAGAGCTGCCCTTCCAGACATGAACAGGTACAGCTAAAACATCAAGGAAGCTTGGAAATCCTAGATCAGGATGAACATTAAAATGTAATCAAAGTTTAACCTTCACGCAAACTGTTATGTACAATCTCAGGTAAAACTGACAGAGGTAACAATTTCAGAAAAGAAGAGTTCAGTGATGCGTCAAAAAGATTTTGTGATGCAGCTGGAGCATATCTGACCGCAGATCAAAAGGCTGTATGTTCAAATCACGCCAAGGTCAGTGCAGCGGAGCGAAGCCTTTAAAGATCAAAGCTGCACACCAGGGTTTTAACATGACTAAGCTTCTGTCGTCTATCTGGAAAAGTGCCTCAGCAGATAAAAGTGAACAACCTGCTCATCTCATACTTCCCCAACATAACCTCTTCTCTGCTTTCCGAGAGCTCTCTATCATTTTGTGATTTACTTCCATAATGGCTGTGCTGATGGAATACTCATTTATCAGCAACTACATTAACGTGCTGCCAAGTGAAAATGGGATTTGTTCTTGTTTGTTCTAAAATGTAAAAGATAACCAAATGATGCATCATGCAAACACATGCACGAGCATGATGTTATCTAGGTGAATTAGTTGAAGATCAAGGCTGGGGAATTTTCACCACACGATGGCACGGTTATAATGATATCACCCTGGGCTTTTGTACAGGATTAATGTTACTCTGTTCTTACTACACATATTTGTCTGTTAAAATAGAGTTGTCAATTGCCACTTTTGCATGAATGTGTGTTTATTTCGCTTAAGCATTGAATATGTAAAGTACAACACACAGCCATGGTAAAACTACTCACTGTTCTTCTATAGTGCTGACTTCTGTTGTATGATAATGAATAGGCTTCCACTTACGTAGCAAACATTACGCTGTGCATTTTAATCTTTCATTAACCCTGCTGAGCACATGCACTCATTTTAAGCACTTGTCTGCATTACTCTTCGTGTTTGCACCTTGATAATACCCTGCATATAGTCTTCCACTGTTGGGGGTTCTACAGAAACTCATCATGGATCCCACCCTGCGTAACACACAGATTAACGTGCAGCAAATTAATCACAGGTGGGTGGGCAGTTTGGATCTATGCTATTGAAGCAAATATATCATAATTCTAATGTAATTCTGTTATAAGTACCTCAATAAATCTGGAGTGGAGATGATGTGTGCTTGACACAATGACACAGCTACTGAATTCAATCCAGTTTTACTTCAGCCTTGGTTTGAAATGTTGGAAGTGCAACTTGACAGGCACACATTATCAAGTTTACTCAGATTTATTGAGATCATTAAGTATTATGGCATACGTATCTCAGTTACACTGACTTTATTCAGCATCATGATAAACTATGTCATTAATTCAAAAAAGAGATGTTTATTTCACATTCCAGATGAATGCAGTCTGCTTCTGTATCTTGGTGTGTCCCATGAGTCAGCTCTAAGAGCAGACACACATGGCCTCTCGCTGCTTTTCTGCTCACTGTCTTGAAGCTTGGCAGCATGAGCAGCATTCAAAGCCAAAGGCTGACAGAGGCGCCTGGCTCACATGTAACTGTCAACAGCCTGCTAGTGCAAGTGCACAAATGTGTGTTTGTTTGCCTATTGTCACTGAGATAGACATCCTGCATTAATGTCACTATTATGGACTAATTAGTGTAATCGTGACTAAATTCTGGAATATAGCATAATTAGATCATGTCATATCATGGAGTCTGAGATTACTCTGATTGATGGACACTGAGCCCCCATTCCCTCTGTTCAGACAGACAGAAAACCAGCATGCAAGAACAGCCACAGACTGTCAACATCAAGAGACAAGTCTCCCCTTTATACCTGCCTAATATAAATCCATATCTCTGGGTCTGTTCAGCAGTCAGGAACACTTGATTGACTGATGAATTTTTGAAATAATTCCAGTTATCACTGATTTGCTTTGACACCAAAAATGTTTCAAGTGTCAAAAAGAGGGAAATCCTCAAAATATGAAAAAACAGAATGTGTCCTCCTCGTGTTATACCTTGTAATTTTCAGATTTTATCCCATGTTGCCCTTCTTGTGGCAACTGAGTCTCCCAAAAATAATAACATTATATTTAACTTTCAGAGTTCCCACCCTAAGCTAATGAAGTGCTTGTGAAGAGAGAAGCCGGGCCATTCAAGACACGCACTAAAAAAATGGGTTTGGTTAGCATGTGAAATGTTCAGTATGGTAAAGCACAAGAATAGTGTGCTCACATGGCTTTGATCATCTCTCCACAGGAGCACCAGCTGGAAAATGTAAAGTTTAAGAAGTGAAACAGTGGATAATGTTGAGCAAGTCCCCAGGCCGCCTCTGCTTCTCCTACTCTTACCACTACTACTTTCTCCAGTCTGCTAACTGACAAACCATTCAACCTGTAAAACCTCGGAATCTATTGCACCACTTTATTCACATGTCTCAACATGATCCACCACCATGCTCTTTCTTTTATCTCCAAACGTCTTTCAAAATATCTCTGATGTGTTCTCAACATAAAATTTGAAATGTATAATCACATAATGAGTGGGGATCAGTGGGTGGGAATATAATAAAAGCATGATGCAAGAATGTGTACATAATCACCTCTCAATAGACGGACTTTATGACTTAGCTGCAAGAAAAACAAGTCTTCAAGAAGAGGAGAGAGAAAGGATAGCTGGAGAGTGAGAAGAAGACCATAACGAGATAGAAGCAGAAAAAAGTGAAAACAAAATACAGGAGACGGGGGGGGGGATAAAAGAGGGAAGACAACAAGGGGAGGTGAAGAGAGGGGAAGGAGGTTGAGAGAGAATAAAAAAGATGTTGAGAGAAAGCACCGGAGGCTGCGCTGCAAGGTTAAATCTAATGAGCTCAGAGTTTATAGACGAGTGAATTAGGGACACAATTACGCGAGGGAGAGTAGAAATGCTCACACACGTACATGCGCACATGCATGTACACACACACATTCATTTTAGTTAATTTCAGGACCTGCTGATGCTTGAAACAAGACCGTAATGTAAAGCAACCTCAATACATCTCATTCCCTTTGGCTGTGCATGAAGACAGGGTGCCGCTGAGCTGAACATAACCTGCAGGGTCGATTCAAACCAGCTCAGAGCTACAAGTGTGGAGAACATGGACACTTCCACAAGAACCATGCATTTTACTTTCATAGCATGGTGACAGCAGTGTTGTTACTGCGCTCTATTTTACTCCGTATTCTGCTTATGTCTCGTTCTTTCTATGATGTGCCATGACGCGACACAAACACACTTCAGTCCAACCTACAACATTGCAACAGCAATGAACAAACGCAACAGCGCCAGTGAGGGTGCAAGCCAGCCACCAGTGTGCCAGCTTCACTGTGGCTCACTGTGGGATGCAAGGTGATGTAAGTGCCATTATATCTGTTCGACTGCCTACGACCCCCACGCCGCTTCATCACCCAGCCTCCCCTCCGCCCAGTACTTTCACTGAGGCTGCTTTCATTTAAGTCAGTGAGTGATGGGGGACAGCCCCATCAATCTCTCTTTAGGACCACCAGAGCTGAAGGGTTGGTGTGAGAAGAGAGCCACTGGCGAGGGAAAACTGTTTTACCATGGCTTCAGGGTCCTTCAGGGTAGTGATGGTTAATGGAAGAGTAAGAGGGCAGGGCTGGAGAGTGCGGGGTGGAAACTGTGGAGTCCTGTGCAGTCTGTTTGTGAAGATGAAGAGGTGCAGACCCATTGTAAACATTTCTGGGTTGATCCAGATACTTTAAAGCAGACAGAGTTCAAGTGGGCTGCTGTGTGTTTACAGCTGAGCAACAACTTACTGCCAGACAAAAACCAAAGCAGCATGTTTTTCAATCAATTCCAGGCAAAGGCAGAAACCCAACACCTCCCATTTGGAGAGGACAAAACAATGTGCGCTTCATGCTATTTTAATCTACAGCTTTGTACTGACAGATTGGAACAAAGCAAGACCCTGTGGTGCTATGGTCGAGCGACTCACTCCATATCGGAAGGTGTCTGTTCAAATCGCCTCATAGTCAAGAGAGTTCAACCAAGACAGCTTTATCTTAAAATGTGAAGACTAGTTTTTGAAACAAAGCTGATGACTGCACAGCATTCAGGTAGTTGCTAAAGCCTACTCCAAAGGGGACTGTTAACCAAAGATCGATATGTGGTGAAAGCATATGTACTCCTTGACTACAAAGTTGAGATACAGGAAGTAGATTTTGCTTGGTTTTGGCAAATAATGTCACAGAAAGACCTAAAATTTGGCCCTGGATCAACCCAGAACTGAAGGGGTAGGTTGGAGTTGAAAACCTCAGGGCACACTGTCATTTGTAAAGAAGAGGGTTACTGGAAAATCTATTTGGTTGAAGCTGACAGTAAGAAACCGGCTCAACCTGATCATTGACTAAAACCTGACAACACATACACGGAAACACCACACACACACACACACACACACACACACACACACACACACACACACACACACACACAAAAACCCTGTCGAGGATGCCATTAACACATGCCGCCAAAGCAAAACCAAACATCAATCTGTATGGAAGCTGAAGTATGACAGATATACTGAACAGGTGGAGAAAGTTTACATAACCTTGCTGTGTGGAAGCATTCAGAATTTTTAGACACGAGAAGACGCACACACAAACACCTCTGAGGCCTTGTTTCCTTGTTCTGTCAGAGGTATACCAGGCAGCAGACTCTGTGGTGTAATGTGATCTAAGATACCTAACACCCACTGCCAGTCAGCCTTCTGCAAAGAAAATCTAGAGGCCCAGTCACTTTCTTCAAATGCAGGGATGCAAAAACAAAACCCAATGAAAGTGTACAGAGGTTAACACATTTACTGCTTCTAATGTAGATCTTTGACCAATCTTGAATGTTATTTTAAGCAAAAAAGTTTCAAATACAATCAATACTGGTCAAGAAAAAGGTATTTTATGCTTACAGTAAAGTTCTGACTTTTTTCAAGAGTAACAATAATACCCAATGCGCATACCACTTTCCACATCATGAACAGAGGCGATGCACAAAACAAGGATGCACAAAAAAAGAAACAGTGTCTTGATTGACATTTTTAGCATTCATAAACAGCATTTTCAAATCCTGCCAGTACAAAATACATTTCCTCAGGTGTACCAAGAATTAGAATTTTTCTCGAATCAAAGGTGCGTTTCCATCCCTTTCACCCAAAGGCTGCAAAATCAACAGCAGTCATTTCTGGTCGCCATGTTTTAGGAACATGTTTTGCGGAGGCGAGGATCTGTTTGCAGGAAGCAGATGCTATTTGCAGGCTGTCTCCTACCCTCAGGCATTACTGATCCCTAATCATAGGGTGTGAGATGGTTGGCCTGACAGTGGCAACTCAGCATCCTCACATCCTCAGAAAACAGATGAGCAAAAAGCCCATCTGTTATCAATGTACTGTAACTCTTATCCTAGCAGCAACAGGGAAATCCAACCATGATTCCTCATGACATCTTCAAGTCAGCCTCAAGTGTCTCTCAATTGTTTTTTGGGGGAGGAAATTATGGCAAACATTGAGCAGCTTATCACTACTCATTGTTGTTGAAGACATAGAAGTCCTGCAGAAATCTCCTTAATCATACAAGTTGCAAGTTACATCACACAAGGTTTTTAAATACTGAAATAACCGGTTGAGATTCCTCAGACTGCAGCATGTTTTCACAGGGGCAACTTGGTCCAAGGGTAAAGGACATGTAGCAACCAAAGCGAGAAATATGAGCTAAGTTAAGTTTAAAAAGGCATTACTGGAGAGAAATGTGTTTCAATGAATCCTGACCACACGGGAAGGTCAAGACAAACGCATGAACTGACTGTGAACAACTCTGATTTCACATTTAAATAGTTCCCATGTCTTTTAGCCGCACTTCCTTAGTCTGTCCCGAATGACCCCATTTCATGGTCCAAGCAACAACTAATCACACCGCAACATGTTCTGTGACCAGAAAAAAATCTCTGGCTAGGAAATTACTCGGCACAGATAAATCAGTAACTTCACATATTCATCAGTGAAATTCTCCCAGCAAAATCTCGATGTTGGCCATCGAAACCAGATGAGCTGAATTTACTATTCATTTGCAGAGACACAGTGTCATACTAAACTGAAAATGAAAATTTGTATAGTAATCCAGTACGCCAGTGAGCTTGTAGCTTAGTGCTTTAGGATGATCTCATAGTTGGTGCATGTTTTTAAACATGCACTCTTCTGCAGTGGGACTGAACACCAGCAACTTTATTTCATTCAGTCTATTTACACTAAATGCACAGAGACAGGGGAGCAGGCCAGCAGTTATATATTTTTATGATGAAAACAACTCAAGATAATTGGACTCTTTGAATACCCAAGGGGAGAAAAAGCAGATGTACCTGATGTCCTGAGATGTTTGCAGTGTTGCTGCCTTTCATCTCACAAAAAAAAAGATGAGTATAAAACCAACAGACCACAACATCATCAATCAAGCATTATGAACAAACCATTCATCATGTCATTGCTCCTCTGGGTGCATGTCTTTTCAAATCAAACGCATCTCAGTCAACATGAAAAAAAGACTGAGTCATCTTTGAATCATTTTTCTCATGAAGAACTTGGTAGCCTTGGGCTGCAATCACATAATTGTCCTTGATGAAGAGGAATGAAGAGCTAGTTCACTTATTCAAAAGGCCATGCACAGTGAAGCTACAGCCAAGGTCAAACCGCAGTGTGCTGCGTTACAATAATAACACATAGGACAAACTGCATCAGAAAACAATACTAGGCAGATTTATGCTACAAATCTCATCAGGGGTTTTAAGCAAAGGGTCCAAGGCGAGAACTTTAGACATCAATCTCACTCATATTTGATAGGACTGCTGAATGGGAACACACCAGACAAAGCTCATTTTCAGCCACAACCCATGGTGATAATAATATAAACTAAAAATACATTCATCAGAGTTAGGCCACACTGAACTCCTGGCTACTTCAGTATATTTCCACAACAGAAACTCTTGAGTCAGTGCCCTAGGAACAGACGAGACAGAATTCCCAGCAAGGGAAGTCCAAACTTTGATTTTAAATACTTTAAGCTCCAAAGCACAAAACCTGCCAAAACCTTTTCCCTTGCATTCATTAACTTCACAAAGAAAAGAATTCACTTCAGAACAGTAGCAAACTTTTGCTATCACTTTGTTCATATTGGGCTGCTTGATTCAAAATAAATCTGTCCAAATGACTGCAATATCCCACAGTCCCGCCAACGCCTAAGCCCTTCTAACATCAAGGATTTATTTTTCTCCTCTAGCCATGAACATGCCATTTCCATTTCACAGCTCTGCCTGGATGTTTGAGAGGATATCTGGGTGGGCAGATGTTTGGGAAAAACCCATGCAAACAGAATCACAGAAATGCCAATCATCTCAATGTATGAGCAGTGACGTACATCATTTTCAAATAATTTCAATGGGAAATACTGCAGAAGTGCACACATTTTCAGTCCAGCAATCACAGGTTAATATGTAATTACATCAATGTGGCATCCTATTTTTTTGTTTTAGAAACTGATGGACAGGTGTTTTTCAGTTTGTTTGCAGATGTGTCTGCAGCACTGCAAAACAATGGAAAGTGAAGCAAGATCATATATCACATGGACGAGAGATTATTCAGCAATTTGGGAAAGGAAATGAAAAAGTGGCCTCAGACGGCACAACAATGATTTAATCTGACAACATAATAGATCCCAGACCATTAGGGAACGGTTTGTGGGGCCAATTATGGCTGATCAATAGATGTGCGGTTTGAAAGACACTAGTCACCTCTTTTTGGCTTTTTTGAGTATCAGTAAGTTAATCAGGCTAAACTGCATCCAGGGAACTGCTGTATCAACAGCATGAAAAATTAAGCTCATTCTGTTAATGAATATTGAATACTGAATGAATAATGAATGCTGAAACATCCTCAAGCGAAACCCATTTTTAAAATTGAGGTTGAAAACATCTTGGAATCAGATATTTTACTTCCTTAGCTTAAGTTTTTTTTTTTATCTAGTCTTGATGGGGTTATTAAAAAAGCATCAGGTAATGATGTAGTCATTGCTACAGTCAGATTATTAGTTTTTAGTGTTTTTGTAGCATCTAGCAGTATTAGTATACTAACATTTAATATATAGTATGCTGATTTACCAATTAATTCAAGCTTATCTAATAATACATGGCAGAAATGTAGGTTGAATGGTGTTTGATAAAAGCTTAGTGCAGCTACTGACTATACACAACCATGTTTATTTACTTTATCCACTGAAAGGAAGACTTTGTGTGTGCGTCATGCTCGGGGGTTGAAAGGCCCAGAGTGCATTAGTGGGATCAAAAGCCAATGACAGACAAAACCACAGTACCACTTTAATGTTGTACACGAATCTTTTCCGTATAAATCAATTCGCAATCAATTGTTCATTCTAATTGTATTTTCCCACCCAGTGTGTACAAAGACTGTCATTCTACCTGAGGGTGAGGGGAGTCACACAGGGAGAGACAACACCAGCAATAAAGAGGTCAAACAGAAAGCACACTGAGAAGAGATAACTATTTTTCCAGGTAGCAAATTCAACTTGCTGCACCTTAATATGTAACGCTAGTAGTAACCAAGTTAACACTAGTTTAGCTAGTTAGCTAAACCTCAGCTAAGAAGCATTTGCGTGTTAAGAACTGAATAAATTTCTATTTGAATTGTGTGACAGAAGTCGCTCACGGTAACAAACACACAACAAATTATCACCCGGTTGTATAACAGTAAGTTCAAAGCAGCATTTTAGCAGCTTAGCTAACTAGCATTGGCAGGGAGCTAATTCACTGCAAAAATGAAATTGGCTAGCTAGCTAGCCAGGTAACTGGTGAGGAAGTTTGACACCTATAACGCTAAGAGCCATATATTTTTCACTGTCGTTGGTGGAGACTGAGAAGGCTAAAAGGAGACTGAATGGGAGACTTACATTTGTCAGTTGGCCAGAAACACAGCTCCAAATGGATGCTAATGTTGCTCCATATCTGCTACGTGAAATAGACACGTTTGCTAACTTGTTAGCCGCAGCAACTGCAAAGCAATAATATGTCAAGGCTAGTCAGTTAATTTTGTTGTTCTGTACCTTTGTGGTAAAAATAAGAAGGTATATAAAAAAAAACAGTCCTTTTTCTCTAGAATATGTCATCCCATAGCAGGAAACACACTAATTTCTAGCCTTACATTACTAAGGACTGCATTCCATTTAGGTTCACTACTTCTATGGGCCTGGTTTTGTGAATGCTGGCTCACTCTCACGACTTACTGATACACACAAATGGAACAGACCCATCGTTAAAGCTATTACTTCCACCTGCTCTTTCCTTGCAATAAAAAGTCAAAATGTTTGCCACTAAAAATGTGTATTTCAGCTTTACAGCCACAAGCTTTTGGACTGAGAAAACCTTTTTTAACTTTTTCAGATTTTTACACTTTTAGAATTTTTATGTTTGAATACAGTTGTCCATTTTGCTTTTCATATGTAATCAAGCTTTTTTCAAGTTATTTGGACAGATAAAGCCACCGCATTAGGCAACTGTATTTGGCAATTCAGTGTGCTTCACAGGGTAATAAAAATACAGCTCAGGTGAGAGACAAGAAGACACAACAAAAAATTAAAAGCAAGCTAGTGCAAGTACAATAAAACATAAAAACACAGCAAATAGTCCCACATTTAGATGCAAAATTTAAAACAAAAACAATTTAATCTAAAAAACAATTCATATGAAGGCTATTAAAAAGGTAAAATGATGAGTTTTTAGCCATTAGGCCTACTGGGTAGAGCTGGCAGTGTTAGTAATAGTAGTAATGAGTAATAGTAAAGTTTTTAGCCTTGACTTTAAAATGGTCAGTGTTGAGGCTTGTCTTAATATCATCTGGGAGGTTATTCCAGGTCCGTGTTGCATGATAAGAAAATGCTGCGTCACAATGTTTTGTTCTAACTCTTGGGACATCCAATAGACTAGTCCCAGATGTCCTTGGGGTTCTAGGAGGTTCATATGGCACAAGCACATCAGAGATGTATTTGGGCCCAGAGCCACAGAGTGATTTGTAGATGAGCAGCAGGATTTTGAAATCAATTCTCTGACTGACTGGTTGCCAGTGTAAGGATTTTAGCACTGGAGTAATGTGCTCGTATTTTCTCGTGTTCGTCAGGACACTGGCAGCGGCGTTCTGAATAAGATGGAGTTGCCAGTGAGCTTTTTGAAATCCCTGTGAACACACCATTACAGTAAATCAGTCAAGCTACTGCAAATAAAAGAGTGTGTTGCAATATTTTGAGATGGTAGTAAGCAGATGAAGTGACCAATTTAATGTGAAAATTTAAATTTAAACGTTGAGTCCAAGATAACGCCAAGATTACTGGCTTGGCTCTTTGTTATGAGAGACAGGGAGTTAAGTTGAGATTCTGTCTTTCCATCTGTGCCCTAAAGACTTGTCTCAGTCTCTACATATTTGGAGAAAATTTTGCATCATCCAGTCAGTGATTTGTTTGATGCAGTTTGACAAAGATGGTCTATAGTCGCCCGGTGTAAGTGAAATGTCGATTTGCGTGTTACCTGTGGTAGGCTTCATCATTATTTTGTATAATTTAGCCTTGAGGAATCATAAATACGTTACACAAGAGAGGTCCCGAGATGGACATTTGTGGAACCCCACAGGTCCATGGCCATCTGCTCAGACATACAGTGGAGACACAGTACTTTCTGTCATGAAGATATGATTTAAGCCACCTAAGGACAGTCCTAGAAAGTTCTACCCAGCTTTCTAATCTTTGCAATGGAACTGTACAGTCCACAGTGTAATATTTGATTATTTCTGCTTATACAGCAGCACCAACAATACTAAAACACAGACTTGGCCAGTCATTCAGATGAAAGTCATTTAGCACCGTTATGAGTCTGTGCTGTGATGGTTGAATAGTTGTGTGTGAATAATGTGGAATGATTTCACCTTAGAACAGTAGATTTGACATAGGCTCATTTCGTACAGTCGCGTCATGACTGTTCTTCTTTGTAAGAGAAGTCTTTACAGAACATCTGTAACTTCTCATCCATGATGTGAAAATAACCTTACATAAAAATGGTATCAGGTGTTCCCTTTTAAAAATGATGATTCAGAGGTCTTGCTCTTTATTCTTTGACAAACACCCCATGCCTGCGCTTCAGTAACCGAGTGCTCTGAAACTGCAGTCACAGCCACAGAAATAAGCTGTTGACAAAACAGAGGATCACACCCAAGAGGGCCTGGCGTGGCCAACATGTCGAAACACCGCAAACCACATAGTTGGCCTTTGCTACAACTTGCTTGCATTTGGATCCAGCTTGAGGCAGGAATTGTCATCTCATGGAGACGTGGTATAAGAAAAACAAGAGAAACAACTCAAAGCATTTCAGAAGAGTACTGTTCTCAAAACAAAAGTTAATTCTTCTCCTTCCAATTGCTCTTATCCAAGTCACTGCATTGGCGAATTAATAACATAACGCATAATATAATACGCATTAACAATGTGCCTGTCCACAACATTGCTGCTGGGTTGCTAATGGAGATCACTTGACTCAGTGGTCAGCTCTAACTTCAGTCTATTCCATCAGCAAGCGAAACAGCCAGTCGAGCATAGCATGTGAACCATCAACCATCGCCCCACAGCTCTGAAACAAGTGGATTGGAGTTTCCAAACTCAGCTGCTCCACAGGGGAGAGACAATCTCACTGGTTGGGTTAGATGTTGATATGCAGAATCAACAAAAGCCCATTGCAGAAGCAAGAGAGATCATAAATTCTACCTCTTTTTCTTTCTGCTGAGTGATGATGATTAAAAATAACTGACCTTCCAAGTTCATTATAGGTTAATATTTTTCACACCATTCAAGTCTGCCAGTCTACAATGCTACGCCTCCTTGGTTGCACTCATTGAAATCAGATTATTTCTGCCTCCTGAGCAGCTCCAGTTGCAGAACTATAGTAGTAGAACTACAACTGGAATGGATAAAAGCTGCGGAAAAGCTTCTCTACTTCACAGAGCCCGATCTGGGATCTTCTCCTGAATAAAAAGTGGAGCTACAGCGGTCTATACCATTACTGAATGGAAAAGTAATGCCTGTGTGTATTTTAAGAGCAGAAAAAAGGGGCCTCCGTGTTAAGACGTGCGAAGTGTAGACAGTGGAAGCTGTCAAAACAGCCTTTAAGAACATGCTGGGCAGGTTGGAAGTGCTTTTCCATCTTAGCACGATTAGCAAACATAATATTGGCTCCTTCTGTCTGAAATACATTTACAGCTTGTCTTCTCGCTCAAATTTTCCACTTTGAAAAATCCAGATATACGTTACGTAGTCCACCAACGCATTCAATGGTACCAGGAGCTGAACAATGTGCTAATCTTTTCTTTTATGAAGGCATATTGCCACTGTACACACATCAGAATATGGAGAGGGTGTTTTGACAGGACAGGGAGAAGCACATTTATCTCAACTTTCCCAACAGGCAACATACGTGCAGCAACCTGATGGGCAGAAGATGGCAAAGAAGAAGTCATCTTCTTGAATGCAGAATAAAAGAGGACAGAGGAAAATAATATATAGCAGTCTAATGAGCAGCACTATTGGCTGCAGGAGGGTTTTGTACAACAATAGATCTCAACTTATTCTGCCATGTTCTACTGCGTTACAGTCTGCTGAAAGTAATTACCCCTCTAACTCCCAAACGTGGGCTATCAGCTACCAGTCAGGTTGGCAAAATTACATGAAACGAGCTTAATGCTAACCTTTTCTAAAGCAAACCCATTATCTTCTGGTGACTAATCTGTGATGACAAAGGGGAGCACAAGAGGTGAATCAAAAAGGAGAAGGGTAAGCAGGAGTTACAGGACAGGGAGATGGGAAACACAAAATGAAAGCTGGGACTGAGATCAGTGGCACACCAGACTCCAGATCAGACAGCTGCATATTCAAATCATGTCGGGGGTTAAGGTTTTAACACACACATACAATATTTGCTAATGGAGCCCATTTCCAATCAGGGATTCTTTTTAAGTTGCCAGGTTGGTCCACTCTGGTCCTTTAAACAGACATACTGTATACCCCTGACCCACCAACACCCACTAACATCTCTCTTTTGTCCTCAGTGGAAAAGGGTACAATTGGCATTCATTCCCGGGTCATACACCTTTGCAACAGGAAACATGACAATTTTTACACTTTTCCATCACAATGCACCTTGAAGCTGTGGGAATTAGTCTTTAAATAGCCAGGAACATCATTTGTTGTGTTTTTACAGTCTGTGGGAACGATGTCCAACTGCGATTTCACTCTTTGTATCATGCAAGATGCGACACTGCCAAGACAACGAGGACAGAGAGCTTCTCCTGATTCGAGGGGAATCGTTCAGTCTGCTTTGAGTTTTAAAGAGAGACTGAAGTAAACAATATAAAACAGTAACTACTTGGTTGTATCCAGAGTTCTTGCCGCGAATTGGCACAATAACAGGTATTCACCATCTTGAATAAACAGGGACGTCAGGGCATTTTTTGGCATTTCTAAGCTATGCGAGATCAAGTGCAGTGCATTGCTTCGATTGTACTGCTTCTAACGGTTCAGGCCAATGATTAGCCGGATTATCTGAACCAGTGAGTTAAGATAACAAAACGGTGTCCTCACCATCACAAGGCTGTGGCTGGGATAGGAAAACACAAGCTTAGCAGCTATCAAGGGCTCATGTTTGATATGTCAGCATGGTCAAACATTTGAATGGAGCCACATTATCTCTGACAGAAAATACCATTGAAGAACAAACGCACACACATGCCTACATAGAGAATACGTCCATTCCTGCATACACACCCATAAATTCACCTAATGCTAAATCTGTAAATGATTTGACAACAAGAGCAATTTCTGTTATTCAGGGAAGTGGATAAATACAGAAAATCCCCCCAAAATGTTTAAAACCACATCAGCAGTGACAACAGAAATGAACCCTGACCCTAAAGGCCCCAACACAGATTATTTGTAGCCTGGAAACCAATCATGCCATAGCTTGGCATGTCTATGGCATACTCAGACTTTGGAAGTTGCCATTTTGGCATGCGGCGTGCTAGCGTTGTTGTGTTTGCAGCTACTACAAGAAATTCTCCCAGCTATGTCTGTCACACTCAAAGCTCCATGCTTTCAATTCAGCATCCAGACTAGGTGCTCTCAGATTTGCATGCATGCATGTGCTGTTCCCTCACATGTGCGTACCATATGTCAACACCTGTGCGTTCACCTGAGACGCACGCCGGCCAGTGGGGAAGCCCTAAGGTCATCTTAGCCTGACCCTGTTTGAGAAAGATAAGGCTCTCGGCGTGGTGTCATCGTCCTTGGAGTCATTCACGTGAGCAGGGAACCTCGCCAGACAGTCGTTTAGTCATTCAGCCAGACAGGTTGTTACGAAAGTACTCTCAAATGCTCCTCGACATTGACCCACATGCAAAGCCACACAAAGTTCTGTGGCATGTACAGTGCAGTTTGGACAATTTTCAGGCAGTTTTTATTGTTGCTCTGTACTGTAGTGTACTTTTAAATAACAGAGCTACTATGAAGTTATTATAAAGTTAAACTATTCAGCTTTAAATTGAGGGATGAACAGTTCAGGAGATACAGACCTTTTTGTACATAGTCCCCAAATTTTGAATGGCAGGAGATAATGTAGCATACGCTTTAATAGAATCATCATATTGAATATTTGGTTACAAATCGTTTGCAGTCTGAGACAGAAGTCTCCAAGCCACAGAAATCAGACACTTGATATGTTCCCTGTTGATGCTCTGCTGGGCCTGTACTGCAGCCAGCATCGCTTCTTGCTTGTTTTGGGGTTGTTGCCAGGTGAAGAACATCCCAGTGTCTGGCTATAAAAAAAAAACAAAAAACACAGTGGTATGTTTTTGATCATTGTGCTTCACTGTCTATCAGTCCCTCGCTGTTCATCCAATATGAATGGGAACACTTTAAAACACCCTTAAAACAGAAAGTCATCACTTAAACCTCTTACTGTCTGTCAGTCTGCTACAGTTCAGTTCCATATGTGTTTGACCTGAATACCAAAATAAAAGAAAAAGAAAACTCATCACTGTCTAGCTACTTATAGACTGTTCTGTATATGTTTCTACACTGACTGAGCTATACTTACACTGAAGTAGTTCTTTAAGATCATGCGTCCACATTTCTAGACTAGTGTTTAACTACTAGTCTGCTTCTCCCATTTACTGTCATGACTATATACCACTATAAACAGGCTGTTACCAGCCTCCATGTGAAATTACAGGGTATTGTGCACTGTGCAATCTGTTTTCTGCAAACACGACTGCATGTTCTGTTATTGCTGCATATTTTTGACATTGCATATAGCACCTGAAGTCGTTCCCCAATTTGATGCGTCAGTTTCAGAAGCTTGAGTAAATCACTGTCTTAGGTCTCAGTAGACGGTGAAGGAGTGCAGTGCAGGCCAGGGGTGCTGACAGTCTTTTCTGGATGTTTGGGCAAACTTAAGCTTGTGACTTTCAGAGCAGTGCGTGCACGCAATGTTTTAGTTGAATGCTGGCAACAATTCTCCTGAAAGGAGCTCGCACGAAAGCGAGGACACCGTTCAGTCGTCTGGAAGACAACACCGTTTCAACCAGCTGCAGGACAAAGGAAGAAAGAAAAGACAGACCAAGATCCACGAAGGGAGGAAAAGCAAAGGGTAGGAAACTGAGGAAAAGCAAGAGGAGAGTGCAACAAGAGGAAGAGAGGTTACTGAGTGCACATTTCTCCCCTTCTTTCCCGGCTTTGTTCCCTGCTGTGGTAGAAATGAGCTAAATCACTGCTGCTCGACCACAGTTGAACCATAGACCTAATCTTACTCAGTTACCATCAATCACATTAGGTCCCATCATCCAGCAGGGCCTATACAGCTCAGCCAAGTACAGTCCACTCACATGATAATCCCCCAATTATCTTTCACTACTGTAATATTCCTCCTCACATGCAGCAGCTCCTCTCTATTACATAAGCAGGGAGCCGCTGAGTGTGGTGAGCTAATGAGCACTGACAGTCCTTCCAGCGCCGCTTCCCACTTTCTCTTTGCGGTATATTTCTGTACTGCTGCACTGGCTGTACGGCCCTCACCTGAGAAGAGATGAGGATTAAAAACTCCAGTTTTACTTGAAGCAGAGGCTGATGATTCCCAGAAGGGGGGTTCGAAGCAGTGCATTTGGAATTAAATTAAATTGCAGATGCTGAATAAGCAGTTGAAACTTTAACTGTCTAAATGACAGCATTGCTGGTCCCTTCATTGAAAATGCAGAGACAGAAACAAGTATCTCTAATGTATGTTTTTGGAGGGTGTCTTGTCTTTAATTTCTTCTACAAATCAACGTCAATTTGGTGCTTCAAACACTATGTTACAACTCCAACTTTGCCCTGCAGCAGAACAGCATCTAACCTGAGTGCTGCTACAGTGCTAAAGGCAATGATTTATTTGTTTAACTGGTGTGCTATATCATATCGTTCACCAGAAAATTGCTATAATTGCTGTAATGAAAAAAATAAATCGTACTGTCATAATGCCAACATTCTGATTTGCTGGCGGAATTCGGTCACACCGTTACACACAACGGGCGTAACAAGCATGGCTGAAAGCGAAAGTAGCGTCGTCACCAGTGTCGGTTCCAAGAAAGGGAGCAACTTCAGTCGTGTGGAAGAGATTTGGTTCCAAAGATCAGATGTATAACAAACCACTGCAACAACTGTAAGTGCAAGAAGCCTGGAACAACAAAAGAGGGCAATAAAACAAACTTATTTCACCATCGCGAGCAGCCAAAAGAGAGTTAGTTACTGGTTGTCCATACCCCTCAGCCAATATATCTGTATATCTATAAATTGCAACTGAGCACATTAAATGTGCATTTTTAAGATGCTGAGTGCACAAACGCATCTATTTCCTGTCTTCCCAATAGTTCAAGGACTGTACACTCAATAGGAAGCTGCAGCTGGTTAGCTGAGCTTAGTATAAAGAATGGAAAGCTCTAGGATGCTTTCAAAGCTTTTTTTTAAAGCGTATTAAAAACAACCATTTGTGCTGTTTCTCCCTTCCAGTCTTTACACTAAAGTGAGCTAATTGGCTGCTATCATCATATTTACCTGCTTACTAACAACAGTTTTACCAATCCTCTGAGCCCATGTAGTAATCTCCTTTATCCAGTCATGTGTTCACAAAGTGGTGAACCTCCCTCCATCCTTGCTTGTGAACGACAACCAATCAACCTGTTTACCTGTGGAATGATCCAAACAGGTGTTTTTGGAGCATTTCACAACCATCCCAGTCTTTTCTCCTGTCTCTGCACGGAATTCAGAATACGCATATATTTTATTTCCACTGTGGACACACTGGGCTTTAATCATTTTGTGACTGATGTTGCATGCATCTGTATGAGATATAAACACAGATAAATCATTATGTCCTGGCCTTCCCAGACATCCCAGAGCCACAGGACACAAGCTCATCGTGTGCTGCAGGGATATGGGACTTTGCTTAACCGTTTTGTCCCCTAAGGATATTCTGCATGTGTGTCTTTCAACAACTTGACTTTGCTGTGACATGTCTGCAAGGCTGAATGTGTGGAATTTTGGGAGGAAAAAAGGGCAATTATGTGCTTTTCGGCTTTAGCCTACATTTAGGTTTGACATGAGTGGCTGTGGGAAAGTAGGAGACAAATAGGATCTAGAAATGCAGCTCTTCGAAGAGTTAGAGCCACAAATTATGGATCAACTTTGGCTATTCTTTTGTTTTATGTCCCTGACAGTGGACCAGATGTGAGCTGAGCCAGGCTGGAAGAGGATGGGTAAAGATCCGAACCTCCCAGTCACGTCTACGTGGTGTTTTGTATGCCAACAGGAAAGCCCGCAAAATAACATCTTCATATTGCTCCTGCTTACATGACTAAAATGTGGTAAATACACGGTTATTACTTGGCTGGCCGAGTGCTAAAAACAACAGTCTTGGGAACAGAAGGCAGGATGAGAAGCTTAATCCTTCATGACTGCGCATACTGTGGACCAGATTGACTCTGAAGCTAATGGTGCTTGAGTGGCTGATTGACGCGTACTTCCTGGTCCCCCCTGAGACCGTGACAAATGCCTCAAGAGTCCCCGGAGACGATCAGGTACACCGGCACAGCTTGAGACGCTGTCTGGGCTCAGCTAATTCAACACAGCTATTTCAGAGAGGATAATAAGTCCAATTTCACAGATCGCTGATATTACTGGCAACTAAGAGCAAAGGCTGCGCAAGTGAAAAGCATCACAGAACTTCCACAGCAATACATGTGGCAAATATCTGTTCAACTCAAGGTGGCTGGTGCACATTAAGAGGCAGATAAAGACACTGGAGTCAGGCAGAATGCGGGGGGAGGCGAGATCAGGCAGACGTGAAGTAGCTGTTGAAGAGATGAGTTTTCAGCTCGAGCAGGAGGAGGGGTGTGCTTCTCATACCTTATCAGTTTGTCTCCACATACATCAGATAAACATACAGGTGAATGTGAATCCTTGACAACAACAAAATCCATCTATCCTGACTTCCTCTTAATGCTCTTTCACACTTTACCTTCTTGGTTTGGTTTGAATGTACTCTGGTGCATTTGCCCGTTTGTTTGGGTTTGTTTGGATCATGGATGTATAATTACCACTGGCGCAGGAGGCCGGGCTCCGTTCGTTCCTATGAATGTTGCTCAGTGGCACATGAAGCTAAAAAAGCCACTTCCTGCTGTAAAGAAATTACCCGGATGAACGCATTCTGGACTCTGGGGCCCACAGAGCACGAGCACCTGAGACCTCTGCCAGCCGAGCCTGCTGGCTTTATCCCTCCGTTAACTTCAGTGGCGTTAAACTGACTTAATCGTGCAGCTTTCCCAGACTTTCCACATGTCACCGCTACCATAGCCACTATTAAACAGCAGCATGAGGAGGGGGGATTTTCTCTCATCAACCAGAAAGTGACAGCAGTAAAAACAGAGGTGTGTTGAGCTTGTATCTTACTCCTTGTATTTCAGCTGTTTCTCATTTAAAAGGTGTAATGTTGTAATGTTATGCTAAAAGACACCTGTTTTTGTACTGCTTTACCTGTTCTGCATTATTCGTGAAATGAATCAAGCTGCAATCTCGACTAATGATACTCAGATCTGTTATTTCTTCACAAGATAAACAGAAAGTGCTGCGTGACCTGCTGTTAGTCCATCCAGTTTGATTTAACGGTCCATGTGATGACATCACCAAACTGTCCAATTAATGAGATAGCTGTGGGCCTGTATGACTCCACGTTTACAGGCTCGGTTGGTTATAAAAAGTGTGTATTTTTTTTCCCCTCCATGATCCTGACCTAATGAACCACAGTACAGCTATAAAAGCAACCTAAGATAGCAAAGTAATTAAATTCAGCAAGGCCTCCGCATCTTCATCGCATCAAATGTTTTTGACAACATACCTTATTCTCACTCAAACATGAACCAGCAGGGTCTCCACTTCTGTACGCCACTTTATGTGAAGCGCTCCTCAGTTGCAGAGTGTGCCTAGGCAATCTGAGGCCTCTGAATCGCGGCAGATGCTTGTTTCCCTTCCCTTCGTTTCTCTGTTCTTCATGCTAAAGCTGCTTCGCCCAAGCTGACGACTGTCTCAGATGAATTATGTATGATTTACGTACTTTTTTTTAAGGCAAAAGGAATAAATTCTGTTTTCAGCAATTGAATACATATTGCATAATGCATTATCTGCATGCCATGGGATGTTGTTTTGCATCACATCCCTTCACACACTTGTGATTTCTGTTACATTGTAAATGATTTAATTAAGAGTTTAAGCAACACTATGTCATTGTGGGCAGGAATATCATAAAACTCGAGTGACCTATGTGTGATTACATCCTCCTGCAGTCCAAAGGTCTTGAAACGTACAGTATTTAGTGTTGACCCAGAGTCAAGTGTTCTCCAGAGGGGAAGCCTACACTTCTGCATTTACAGTATCACTGCATGGATCAATGGACCGGTCGCCTCCATTCTGCTGAACCGTGGAAAACCACCCAGCACTGGTAAACAGAGCAGTGCATGTGTGGGATTGCTCGTGTGTATCTAAGGAGGAAGCGCTCTTCAAGAACGACTGTTAATGTTGACCTACTTCGTCACTGTTTGCTATCACTACGCAGCGGCCAAAATTCGTCTCATCCAGGAAGTGAAAGTTACCTCACCTGTCACCACGTCGCGACAGTGCAGGCGTGACCTGAAGCATCTCTTAGAGTGAAAGAAAGTAACACTGTTTGATCGGGTCTATACTCTTTCTGAGACCTGCCTAAAGGTCTAACACCGAACACAGAGAAGAAAGAAACAGCTTGGCAGATCCAGCATGGGCTCATCAAGGTATTCCAAGGCGCTGAAGAGAAGCTGCAGCGCTAACGTGACTCCAATGCTAATACCACCCACTGGCAGGGAGGAGAAAGCGCTGTCACTAACCATGGAAACAGCACCAAACTTCAATTCATTCATTAGTGGTTTAATGGGCTTCAAAGCGCGGCCACTAGAAACCCACAAAGGGAAAAGCAATCAGTGTCCTGGTCAGGCCTCATTCAGATTTGGCACAGGGCTTTCACACACTCATGCGTTCCATCATTTAACAGATGAATTTTGGATGAACTTGTAAACTTTTTTTTTTTTTTGTCAGCATGTAATTGCAAAGGGCAATGAGTGCAGAGCAGGTTTCCTCCATCTGCAGACAGGGCGATCACTGCACTGGCCTGCACTCACTCCACAACACAATCAACTGTGCACACACAGTTTTAAAATGTGTCCAACAGTCAATCTACACTGTAATAAACCTCATTTGTAACTCAGGAATAATTAGCTGGGATGCATCCTGAGTGTGTGTGTGTGTGCACGTGTTTTAATCTATATTTTAACAGTAATATTTAAACTGCAGTATTGGCGCATTTCCACACACACTCTGCTGGTTATTTTGTTCCCAGCTCACTCTCACTGGATGAACTGAGCGCACTTTCTGCCGCCGCAGCTCCTTTTGAATTTGAATAACTTCCATGTTTCCTGAACTTGACACAAACTTGTCTAACTGAACTTCCTCGCTGAAAGTCGCCCCTCTTACGCGTCGCCTGATAATTAAGAATGAATAGTTTCCCACTCTGTCCCTCCACCAGGGGCCCCTGGGGGTCCCCACTGGCTCCGGCGCTCGGGGCAGCCGCTGGCCCTCCTCTGCCCGCTCTCTCCCTCTTCCTCAGCCCGTGGAAAGCGCCATGTTGAGGCTCCAGTGTGGGTGCAGACGGCCGCGCAGCGTACACAGGGCGAAGCGTTACAAAAGCACACCGGGGCAGGGCTCACTGGGGCGGCGGGGTGGGGGCTTACCTTTGCGATCGCCTTCTTATACCTCATGGCCGCTTGTTCGATAAGGTTGTAGACTGTTATATTCCCATGTCCACACGGAACGACCACCCGGGTCCTCCCGAAACACACCGTCACTTTCATTTCTCCCGATCCGCGTTAATTCCAATGAGGAAAAAGCCGCGTCAAAACGCCCAAAACCATCCCCGCTGCGCGACGGTTAAAAACCAAAAATCCCGGCTGTTGCGAAGTGAAGTTGCGTTCGTGTCCCGCGTCCTCCTAGAGAGAAGCCCAGCATTGGATCCGGCGGCGGGGCTGGGTGGCGTCCTCCCTGTGCCGTGTTGACTCACTTACAGAAACTTCCCAACAAAAAGCCTCTCCGGCGAGGGCGCACAACTGGACTGACGGTGCGAGTGCGCCCACATGTCGGAGCAGGCTCCGAGAATGTTTCCTCCACCAGCCAATGCGGTGCAGCCTGCTGCTGAGGGCGAAGCCGGCCAAACTCACTTTCTTATCACACAAAGTTGCGTAATACATAGATGTGTAGTGTTTTTCACTGTGGACTCTGCACGAGGATGTTGTTCTGGAAGTCTTATAAATAAAGTACTGAACTGTATTGATCTCACATTGTCATGGTGATTAGCCTAACAGACATCAGGGCTGGAGAAAAATACCTTCAGCCATGTTTTTAGTTTCGTTTCTTTCAGTGGCTGTGATCTCGATTCCAGACCGAGAGACCTGGACTACCAGGAGTCCTTAAAACCATGGGGCTAGGGCCAGATTAACCTGCAAGGGGGTCCCTGATGGAAAAGTGAGTGGTGGGCCACATCAAGCTCCCCCACCACACACACACACACACACACACACACACACAATACCCCAATCCATTTTGCCAAGCATGCCAGAGAGTAATCAGTATTCCTCAGCTGGAGAACTACTCTTCCTCATCTTATCTGTGTGCCTGTTAATTTGTGATCATTTGTTTAAACGCAAAATTAAGAAGCTGCACATAGTGCTGAGGACAGATGTGAATTCTGTCCTGCTTCACAAATTCACAAAGCTTCGGTGTGGGATTCCTCTGGAGCCAGACAACAACTTATCAGATGCAGATCTGTCAGCTTGACAGTCATGGTTTGGTAAGTCTGGCAGACTCTGATCCGGGCTCAGGTTAAGTGCCTACTGCAGGCCTATTGTATTGTACAACAAGTATTGCGCATGTTAGCACACTTGGATTTGATTCAGAGTATCTGTGAGCGCCTGGATGATTCAGCACATGGAGCACACAAACAGACGGTGAATGTCAACTCGTATGCCTGAGTCACACTGAAGGAGAGGAGCTCCTCGGCAGAACGAGTCATTAGAGTCATACACGTGTTCTGAAGGAGCTGCAGAGAGCACGCCAAAGTCTGGCTCTGCACTGATAGCGACGCATATATTAATGCTATGTATATGAGTAAATGGCTGAACTGCAGTGCGATATGAGGAATCTGCCTGCGGCTGGACCCACGATGTGACCCAGTTTGCTGGTGAAAGCTGCAACCTTTCTGTGGAGCTCCCCTCTCTCCCTGCAGCTCTTATTCTTTATGATCTAATGTCGTGCAAATGAGTGAACATGAACAAGTGCAAGATGGACAACCCTCAAACTATACTATTTCATTGCAACATATAAGTTGGCTGAAAGGTTAAAGCACTGCTCACATGCTTTTTTATTACTAAGTCTTTCTATCTCTTTTCCTTAAACATCATTTAGCCTGGACAGGGCTACAGGGACGTTAATTTCATGTGATTTATATGCTGTAACACAAACTTGTGGTGCAATGGTGCCGCATCTGACTCCAGATCAGGAGGTTGTGTGTTCAGATCCCACCAGGGTCAGGCTACGGGTGCACAGCAGTACACTGATTTGTGCTGAAGTTAATTGAAAGACTGGACCTTTCTCAATGCATGTGGACACTTTGACACCTCATCTCAAACACTTTAACACTACCAACACTCCCCCTAGAGGCAATCAGAGGAAAAGCACTTCCCAAAGGAGTGAACTGTTTGATGACTCTGTGCGAGGTTTCTTTATTAGTATCAACTGTAATTAAAATTATTAAATCAGAATTAATGTCAAACCAACATCTGAAATGACTGGAACAAGGATACAAATAAATTTACTAAAGCACTGTGTTTTTATTTATTTAACATCATGTCTGGTGACATTTGAAAGAAAATGAAATAGTCACACTAAAAGTTTCATTTCAGGACATTTCTTTTGTGAATTTCATGCATGAAATCCAAATTGACCATCAGCTTGAGAGCTTGTTGCATGTCACTGCTTTTCCCAGGTCACTTATTTACCCCAAACTGCAGTAGTAAGACAAGTCCCGAGCCTGAATGTCCACTGCACATCAGGAATGCAGGGAGGAGGAGCGAGACAGCGGCGGGAATGTGTGGTTGTGTGCGGTGCACTAAACTTTGGGAGAAGTGCAATTGCAGCTAAAGTCAGGAGTGAGGTCCAGGCCCACATTTCCTCGCCGCTGCTGTCTTCACATGTCAGGAAGTTACATCTGGGATCAAACACATGCATCACGCCGTGAGGCCTGTTCGCCGACTGCATCAAGTGACAGATACATCATAAATAACACAATAATATGACACGGTAATGTCGGGGTAGAGTAGAGGATGAGTGGTTGGAGAAAAGTTTGGCTGTTCTGGGAACTATTTCTCCAGAGCTGAAAAACTTCGATGTCAGATTGAAGCAGCGAGCTGTCCTCCATCCAAATATTTACACATGAGGTCTAAACCTGAGATCATGTTTACCTCTGTGAACACACAGCACAACAAAATGTCCCACTTTTATTTCACCGTTGTTGAGAATCTGAAGTCTTGTCCTGTTGGGAGAGCAGGGTGGCAGTGCAGAAGACAACAAAGCATTTGTGTGTGCGTGTGTGTGAGAGAGAGAGAGTGAGTGTGTGCGTGGGTGTGTTACTTCCATAGCAGACGTGCCCCAACATGGTCGCAGGAGCGGAGCAGGTCATTCCTGACGCATCTCTCTGTCATCACACACTTACCTCAGCACAGGAGAATCCAACACACATACACACACACACACACACACACACACACACTGCATTTATATGGATTCATCTGTACACACATGTCATTTACTGCATCCTTCCCCTACCTCCACCGCAGCCCTGACCCTTTTATTGGTAAAACACGTTATTGGTGAACATGTGGATTTACAAGTTAACCAGAGGAGAGAGCGTCAGGTGGTGGTGGGGGTGAACCAGCGCTTTGAGGACTGCTAATAATAGAGATAAGAGGCCGTCATCACAGCCTGAAATCAGACATCATGTATCTAGGGCAGGTTTGCTAATCACATGCATTAAAGGTATTTTCTATAACAACCCTTGTGACCTTGTGGCGCAAGTGGTACTGTGTCTGACTCCAGATCAGAAGGTTGTGTGTTCAGATAACATCAGGGTCAAAGCTTAAGTGCCTGTAAGTCATATTAACACATGCTTGAGTTGGCTGAGTCCATTTTGAAAAGCAGCCCATTTCTGAAACACACTATGAAGAGACTGATGCTCAACATGAAATAGCTTCAACACAAAATACTGTCTTTCAAAACATTTTTTTTATTATGTAGATCTCCAGTATAGCCATATCTACAATCTGAATCATCTGTCCTCATAATCTTTCTTGCATCAATGCTCTGGAGGGTAAATAAGAGAGGGTTGACATCAGTGCTTGGTGACTTCAGTGCGCTCACATTATTTCTCTAATTCTTGCCTGCTTCTGCACCAGCTTAATGTGAGGAATCATACAAAGATACAGTAATTCGCTGATATTGCCCCAGTTGCAGATGCAGCTTTGTCATTTCAATGATGCTGAGCGATATCTAACATTATATAAATCAAATGTCTGCTGATCATCGCAGTCTGATGCAAGCTAAGGCATGTGGATTTCCACAAATAGAGGGTCTAATCAAGGTTTCCCATTAGTAGCTGTTACCACCGCACGTTGACTTTATAATAAATTATTTATGGCTCAAGGCCATACAGCCCTGCAGTGCAACCCTAACTCTGACCAATGCACCAGAACATGAAAAATGTGGTAAAGGCTTTAAGCTGTTAAACCTCAAAGCCAACATCAGGCTCTGTTCATGGCTTTGATTGTGTCATGTTAAAAAAAAGAATTCTATTTTTTACATTATTTCAATATGTGCATTTCAAATTCGTATAACATCAATGCTGTTCACTCACCAGCAGTTTGATGTTTCTCACAAACTGCAGTGTTAAAATAAGCTTCACTGCTGCACCATGCAGTATTTCAGAAAGCACAAAGGCTCCACCTGCAGGAGACCTAATGGTCACAGGGTAAGAGCGCGTCTGACTCCAGATCAGAAGGTTGCGGGTTCAAATCACGTCAAGGTCAATGGTTTTAAGACTAAATCCACTAATTCTGGCACCTAACAATCCAGTCCCTCCACTCGACAGCAGAATTGATGTGTGATCATTGATGAGCTGCTTTACCTGCCTTCAAGATTACAAAGAGTCCACCTGCAGGCTATTGGAAGTATTACACCTCGTCTTCTGTCAAGGAGTCTTCTTTGTGAGGATTAGGCTCAGAGCCTGTGCAATTGCAGTGTTTGTGTGGACTGTGAGCACTGAGAATGCTGTTAGCACAGCCTTAGCACTCTGATTTCATGGATTTGCAAATGCTGCCCGGTTGATGTTTTGCACGCACTTTCTCTCCTGTGGAAGGCGATAATGGATATTTTGAGCGGACACTCGCAAGTACACCCCGGTCTTCAGAAAAATCTACACATTTCACGATGGAGAGAAGATTAATTTCTGCTTTCCAGCAACGAGAACTTCAACCACGCAGTTCAAAAGCCAGTTTATTGCTGAGTCATAAAAATCATGGTGTGAAGCTGGAACTGTTGGCCAGTTCCTTCCTAACTTTACTGATTTATTTATTTATGGGCTTACAAGACACCAGACAGCAGATCAGCAATCTGGTCACATGACAAATTATAACACAGTTCCACAAATTCAAAAGGAGAACGTTTCTCTGTTAGCTGCAAACCTCCAGCGGGGTTATGAAAAAGGATGTTCAGATGGAGGGAATAATTTAATGGCTAAGGAAATTCAAGATATTCTTCCCAGTAGGGGAATAATCAGTCTCTGTCAAGATAACTGTGCTCCATATAGAGTCCATGTCAGTAAGCTCTCCAAAAGTTCAGGGAGGAAAAACTCAACAAGAGCATGGTGGACTGTTCTATACAGGAGGCCTCTAAGAGAGAAGTCATGTAACCATTGGCAATAATGAAACAGAGAAAGAAGGAGAGGCTACGATGGCTGAAGCTGTCACATCCCAGTAATGAAGGATGTGTTTTGACCTCTACACATAGGCAGGAAAAATAAACTGGTGGGTTATTTTTCCAGTGGGTAAATCCAGCCCTGCGTAAATGCTGCTATATTCGTGGCCTTGCGTGTTGACCTGTACACATAAGCACAGAGCACTGTGTGTTGTGCTGTCCTCTTCTCACAAATGTTTCTTTCCCAGGAGACCTGATAGGTCACAGGGTATGACCTTGTGGCGCAACGGTAGCGCGTCTGACTCCAGATCAGAAGGTTGCGTGTTCAAATCACGTCAGGGTCAATGGTTTTAAGGCTAAATCCACTAATTCTGGCACCCAACAGTCTAGCAGTCCCTCCACTCGAAAGCAGAATTGATGTGTGATCATTGATGAGCTGCTTTGCCTGCCTGTAATTAAAATTACAAACCAATGCTGCCTTTGCCCATAATTGCTGATGTATGGATGTAACGCCTGCATTCCTGCAATGTGAATATAATGTAATCTTAATTAAAATGTCTGCTGCACTTGCATGGGGTTGCTTCCCTCTTGCAGCCCCGAGGAACTCCATCAACAGATTGATGAACATGCTGAATGTGAAGGGTGAGAGTCTTGGTGGATATGTGTTGGACAAACTGTTGCAAAACTGCAACCCAACACAAACTGCAGTGTGAACCATTACTAGTCTCTACGGTTTATCACATCACTGACACAGCTTCAACAAAACACTAAAATTATTGGTATTAAAATCAGAGGTGTTTAGTTGGAAGTCGTTATTATTTTCCAATATAACGACAGCAGACAATTGTGCATCAATATCGTGGTCATAATTTTTAGAATACTGCATTTCAAAACATATGACCCCGACGTGATTTGAACACGCAACCTTCTGATCTGGAGTCAGACGCGCTACCGTTGCGCCACGAGGTCCTGGACGCAATATACTGCTGATGAAAGTGATTAGATAACTGTAGGCGCGTGCCACGGCGCGAAATATTGTTCTTCCGGTTTGCTTTAACGTCAGCGCTTGGATTAATACATTAAAATAAACAAACACAAACATGGGAGAACACGCGATGCATGTAAAACACCGTCAAAGCTTCCTCCCTGCCACAGAAGCCTCGTGGATAACTGAACAGTGCTGCTCGTCATCTCCTTCACAGAGACGTCAGGCTTTCTCGCGCACTTTGGCTCGCGTCAGCACCATGGACAGCTGTCGGCGAACAGCTGGATCACGCGCCCACCTCGGGGCGCTGTGGTGGTCGTAGCGTGTCCTGCGTGATGACGTTGCAGGTTCCCATCCATACGACTCTTCTTTAAACGTGTCGGCACTCAGCTGCTCATTAAGTCACCCTAGCTCACTATTATTTTAATATTCACCGTGTTTAACATTCACCATAATTTGAGTAAATGTTAAGTATCCTTGATTACAACATTACAAAACACAATTGCATGACTTGCATTAACATATAACTAAAACCTTTTTCATTATTATCATGCTCATAAGGTTAAGCTTTAAATTGACATTTGAATAAAACTAAGGCATTGTTAATATTATAAACAGCTGTGCATTTCCTACTCCAGTGAGTCAAAGTGTGGGGCCCAGGCCAGTGGCTTCTGTTCAGGTACACGTTCTCCAGATCAGTTAGACTACAGTGTTGACATAGCATATTAAAGAGGAGGGAATCAGAAAAGCCCCCAATACGTAATGAAAGACTTTCAGTATCAGAGTACACGTTCATTGAAAAGCAAGGCCTGAAATGACTGACATATGGATACACTTGACAAATGTTTACATAAAACCTTTCAGTGTTTTTATTTATTTATTTGACAAGCAGCAGGATCATGTTTGTCACCTCATTTTTTCTTTACATTTGAAAGTAGATACAATAGTCAGTATACCAGTTTTATTACAATATTTTTTCCTAACTTCGGTACATTTAACAAAGAAAGAAAAATAAACACACAACAACTGCAAACGTGAGAAAAGAAAGCATGTTTTTAATGTGTAGCCACCAATGTGTCATTGATGTCACAACTACCTCTTTCCCCGGTTTTCTTTTTTTTTTTTCCTTTATTTTTCGGTCGGCTAGTATGTTTATCGGCTCTTTCCTCTTGAACGGCTATAGGCATTTTCTTTTTGTCGTTTGACGCACAGGTGCGTGGCACTGGTGATGTTGTAAACAGCTTAAAATCAGAAGGTGGGTGGGGCTGGGAGGAGGAGGGTGGTGGTGTTAGCTGGCTGTCTGGCGTGACACGATGACCTTTCTTGTTTTCGAAGATGGAGGCACCAGTCCTGCTCTTAGTCACCGCATAGAACCACAGCAGACAGCGACAGTCCAAAACCTAAATGGATGAATGAGTCTGTTTCGTTATTTATTTCACGTTTTAAACCTGCACGTGCCGGTCAGTCACACAGGCGAGTGTTTGTGTGCAAGCGCTCCGCCTTGGCTCTTCTGCCTATGCGACGTAGCTGTACTCGTCTGCCGAGGTCTGGCTTCGCTCAATGTACTGCTTGTCGATGAGCACCTCGATGCACTTCTTGATCATGCTGATACTTGGGTTGAACCTGGCTTTGGACTGATTGATGACCTGCACACAGGGATGTTTGAAAAACAGTGAATAGAAAACAGTTAATCTAACGTTACATGGATGCACAAGAATGCTGCCACACAGACCTCTAAAACTATATCTGTAATATGTATAGTTTTTAAATATTTTTATTGAGAATAACGACTGATTTTAAATAAACAAAAACATGTGTTTAATGACCAGACAAGAGAAACATAAATGCATTTCCGATCTCTGTGCTCTAAACTGTGTTTACATCCTGTTTGAGTGTCATGTATGCAACAGCTATTTTTGCGTTTATTCCCATCAACCCCTCAAATGACTGGAAAATCAACAAAAGGTTTGGAATCCAGACGACCTCCACCCACCTCCTGGATGAGGGCGTTGTGTCGGAGCACCTTACGGGCCTTCATGATTCTCACTATAGCAGCTTGTAAATACATTTTGCGGTCCTCATCTACGGCGCTCCTCGTCTGCTCCATCTCCTGATGAGCAGACAGATATGTGACAACTGTTTAGACTTCAACACAGCTGCATGACAACAGAATAAGAGCAAAGCTTGAGAGGGAAGGAAGACCTTCAGTCTGACCTGTGGTGTGTCTTTCTGCATTGACGTTGTGATCTTGAACTTTGTCCTTTTACTGGTGAAACTCATATTTAGTGAAAACGTGGACTCGGTTTCGATCTCCTCCTGTGAGCAGAGCAGAGGTAGAAAAGTATAAGTCACAAGCTGTTTGGAACATAAACAGGTTGTTGAAGGACTTGACATCAACTCCCCTATCAATAGCCACTACAAATGACAACACCCCGCTGTCAGGCTCAGACCTTTTGCGAGTCGTGGTTGAGCATCTTGACGTCCAGCAGGGACTTGATGGTCTTCTGAAGCTCCTTCTCGTTCATCTGGGTGCCGTCCTGCAGCTCCTTGTAGGTCACCGTCTGGCTGTTGTTGAAGGCCAGCAGCACAGCCATCTGGTAGGTGGTCACCATGGCAACGTAGGGCTTGGACAGGTAGTTCATCTTCACCTCACCTGTTTGAGACGGGCGGACACAGATGAATGAGTGGAACAGAAACTCGTGGCAACTAGCTTACTATTTGTGCAGTCTTTTGTGAACACCTTTGATGATATTTTTCCTTCTTCCATGATAAAATGTGTATAGGTTTGATGATGTTTTTTAAGTTGATGCTGGTTATTCTGACAAATTAAGTCAAACTTTCAAATACTGGCTCAAACAGATGCATTTTCACATTCAAATCTTACATAATTCAGCTTTAAATAGTGTATGTGCGTTTGTCCTACCTGTACAGAGATAGTGCAGCCAGGTCAACTTCCTCCCACTGAAGTGCTGATTATAGAACAGCTCAAACTGTAAAAAGAGGTGAAAACAGATTTATGTTTTTGCAGTGTGCCCCTTTGATCGGTGTGAACCTCAACAACTGACAATCTAGCTGTGCTCTGCAAGAGTCAACTCACCATCTGCACGCTCTTCTCTAGTTCTTGAGGGATGGCGAATGTGGAGGAGGGGACGTGTGTGAGGGGCCAAGCTCCAGCCTGCAACCACATACCACAACATTACACCTTTGTATTGAAAACTTGTGAATGAAAGCATGGTTGGTGGAATCGACCGTGCTCATGATTAGACTTTTTAAACCAGATGTGGACGCTTATAGTTACTAGGCCAGTGGTCCACAACAAGCGAGGCCTCCTCACCTGTAATACATAGATCTGGAAGCTGATGCCCAGGTCCACCACGGTCTCCTGCGTCTTGATGAAATTGTTGAACTTGTTGTTGAGGTCGGCACTCACGCTCATGTCTGTGTACATTCTGTGGAGTTTGCTTGTGAACTCGTAGCCACACGCTTGCTGTAGAAATGAGAAAGACAGACACAATTTTTGAACAGAGGGGTTATACACAGGAGACTGATTGCACACTGATTGATCTTAAATCACTGTTAATGTGACACCAATTGAAAGAGTATCCCATTATAAATACCTTGGTTTGTATTGAGTTGTATAACTCAAAACTGCAGGAAGAAGATTGTCCAGTCAACCTTTTTACCTGTTGTGGACTATGGTCATTTATATGCATTCTTGATGCAGTCTATCATATACAACTAGACAAGAAAATCCTTTTTAATCAATGCAAATCACTTTTGATAGATATAGAGCAGTGAGTCTGTAGGTGTTTTTTTTTGAAGCAACGTCATCCCTCATGTTGCTGTCCTCTTGTGAAACTTGATGTATTTTTCATGTACCTCTTTTGCTTTATATGTACTGTAATGTAGTTTTGTTGAACATGTAAAGCAGTTTTTATACATATTTTATCTGTGTTGTTGTCAGGGCAGCATTTTAAAAGAGGGCTTGCTCTCAATGGCCTTCCCTGTTGAAATAAAGGTAACATATAAATATGTGTAATAACCACCTCTGACTTGCTTTTTAGATGAAGCACGGCTTGTGGCAGACATCTCTCAAGTTAGAAATGTTCAGCTTTGGATTTACCTTTAGTTTGTTGATCATGGCTTCTTCTGAGTCCATTGACAATGATAAACCATGTATTAACCGCTTTGCTAGCATTCTGGCATAAAACTGTGGAAAACAAAGAAAAACACTTGAACAACAGAGTTTCAAGTATTTTGGGATGATTGAGGATGTTATAAACAGACACACTATGAAGCAAATACTTCAAGAACGATTTTAAGTTCATGTTGGTGCATCAGACTGTCACAAGATATTTGAGAAAACATTTGTGCTGTTGTTATACTCCAGCATGAGAAGAATTCTGGTCACCTTTTGAAAGATGTCCTTGTCGTCTATGTACTTGAACACTGTGATGAAGCTTGTCAGCTTGTCCTCCACCTCATTCTCTGTCATCCCCTTTGCAGACTTTTTCAGCAGATTGTCACAGTATTTCGCCAGCTGGACAGAAACACCAGGAGGGACATGACCTGGTCAAGGCACTGTGTATAATACTGTGAGAGTGTGTGTGTGTGTGTGTGTGTGCACTTACCAGTTCAGGGGCTTTACAGATGGACTTGGGCTCCCTGAAGTTCACCACAGACGTCAAAGCCTGAGAGAAAGATATCAAATGAACACACTCAGTCTGATGGTGAAACACGCTAACACACCTAGCCACTTACACTTTGAACACATTTATAACTGTAGTTTTGCAGCTACAGAGTAAACCAGGAAAAAAAAAACCCTACTCACTTTTGCCATCTAGTGACTGTTATGAGTATGTTGTTTAATGAGGTGCCAGCTGTTTGTGTCCGGGGTTAAATACCTTATCGAGTGCACTCATGAAGTGCTGATCTCCATTTAGAACTGTGTTTATGAGCTGAACAAATTTACTGTGAACCTCCAGGACTGACTCCACAAACAGGGTTGGCATCTAGAGGAGCAAGAACAGAGAGACAAAGAGACAAAGTTGTACTAAAAGACAAATTATTCACAGTTTAAGTTAACAGGCAAAAATGCCATTTTTATTAGTTAAATTAGCTAGTTGCTGTTGATTGTTATGCACTGGGGCCCTACAGGCAGAGGGCGACAACCTCTATGTGATGAGAAGTGACATGACAATATTATAATAATCCAAAAACACCAATAACAACACTGAACAAATATAAGGCCACAGTTTAAATGAACATAAACTTTTATCATAAAAACAGCTAATTATACAGTTAAATTAAGATGCCTCCAGCTTCAGCAGCACAACAGCCCGTGATTAAAAATAAAATAGCGATGTCACAGCTATTTCTGGCCCTCTCAGGTATCAAGAAAAAAAGCATGTTCAAAGGCATTTTCTAAAAAAGGAAAAGCAGCTTGAAAATCCACTATACTGTATGCACGAGTACAGGCATGTACGCCCAGACACGCACGCCTTGTTGTAGTGTCACTGTACCCGTGGGGACACTCCATTGATATAATGCATTCCTGAGCCTCTTGTTCTGAAGTTAAGCACCACACCTGAATGCCAATAACTAACCCCAACTTAAACCTGATTCTAACCCTAACTCTGAAACCAAGCCTTAACCCTAAAGAAGCAATCAGGACCCATGGGGACCTCAATTTGGTCCCTGTGGTGACCATCTGTCATCTGTTGCTGTGCAGTCAGTTTAACGTCCCCACGGACACACACACACACACACACACACACACACACACACACACACACACACACACACACACACACACACACACACACACACACACACACACACACAGTGCTGCAGTACTAACGTTTTCCTGAGAGAGGTTACTGGTGCCTCGGATGCCCTCGTTATGGATATGGACCTGTAGCTCCTGGATCATGTGGGGCAGCCCGTTAGCCACGGCCCGCAACAAGGTGTACATGTTGGCCATGTCTGGACAAAACAACACAAGAGGACACAGTTTGATTCCAGTGCCACGACTGTGCGCACTATCTACACTGCATTAGGACACAAAGACAGTAGAGGACTGACCGTCTCTCTTCTCCTGCCGAATAATGTTCTGGCACTCCCCGTGCAGGAACTGCAAATGATCTGCCACCATCCTCTGCTGGCATTCATGGATGACTTTGGCATAGGAGCTGGGGTGCAGGTACTTCCGACATCTCATCTCTTCGTCTTTCAACCGCCCCAAAACCTGGAGGAAGAGAACGACGGAAAGGGAAGGGTGAGAGTCAAATCCAACAAATTAGCCATTACGATGTGTCTGCAGGTTTCGAAAGGCCAAATATTCTGTATGATGTTACTAATACCCTTTTTAATACCTCGTTAAAGCAACCTGTAAGAGAATTCATCAAATGTGATATTACATATAGCATTACCACTGATCTGTTATAACCAAAGCGCTGACATTTACATATGTGGGTTAAACTAATAAATGCAAGTAACAGAATGCAAGTTAATAAAACAAAACCGCCTAAATTACTAGATCCCTTCACTTGTTTTGGTGACAGCACGCAGTTCATTGGGTGACCTGAGGACCATGTAGACGTTTGATGTTTTGATAGTATTTTTTTCTTCTAAACAAAAATGAAAATCAGTCTTTTTTGAGAGTCTGCTCAGATTTAGTTGATATTGCAATCTGTTTTTCAACCCAGTTGCATTTTTCCACATTACTTAATCTTTATGATTTTTTTAGCAGACACAGGACATGTGATACATTGATATTCATTTATTTCATCAATTTATCTTGAAATCTGAATTATGGCAAAATGTTTAATTATTGTTGTCATTGTTTATTGATTTCCAATTTAAAAAAAAGGAAACACAGCAATAACTTAAACAAATTATGTTGACTTGCTATGACTTTAAAAAAAAAAAAAAAAAATGCACACAGTCCAGTCCACTCTCATCCAAGATGATGGAGACTGAACTTTCCTGATGCTAGAACCATCAAGTAATGGCCTTCATTTATTTATTTTTTTCTTATGATATGATTTGCTTTGGATTTGACTTGAAGAATTATGAACAAACAAAATAAATCATACATGTTGCATTCATGACCATTGTTCTAAACAGCTGCCTTAAAGACTCCTTGCATCTACAATTTGCTTTAGCTTCCATCTCTGCCTCCAGTAAACATTGCCAAGTGTAAAACACCTGTGGAAACCTTGAACAGTTCACTGTATGAAACATACTGGTTAGACCATCATTCTGTGGTGACGGGGCAGTCGATATTCATCAGTCTCCGTGCAGTTTTGAGCACACACACACACACACACACACACACACACACACACACACACACACACACACACACACACACACACACACACACACACACTCTCACGGCATGCAGCACGTTAGGATAACTAAAGAAGAAAGAAAAAGCTGCCTTCCCTCAGCTTTAAACTGGGTCAGATAAGCAACTGTGACTGAGCCTGTCCAGACAGGAGGGCACTGTACTGTACTACAGTGTCTGCTGCTGCTCTTTCACAGTCATATCACACACTGCCCTGATGCCTGCTAAAGCTTTAATGATGATCCTGTTTACAGGCTGGAGGGATAAATCTATCAGAGAAATCTGATTATTGCCTGAATGAGAGAGAGAGAGAGAGAGAGAGAGAGAGAGAGAGAGAGAGAGAGAGAGAGAGAGAGTGAGAGATAGAGAGAGAGAGAGAGAGAGAGAGAGAGAGAGCTTGTGTTGCCCAGGGGTCTGTTTTCTCAGCCTTAGTGGGTTAATGGTAGAGCTAATACTCAGATTAAAACTCTTATGTCACCCGAATGACATGACCTGACAGTTGACACACACAGGCCGTGGGTGAATGTACACTCATCTAGTGGATGCTGATGTACACACAGACACACACACACCCCACCGCAAGCAAGATACCCAGTGTTAGATATCATAAACCAAATTCCAACTAGAAGCAAAGCAGCTGAGGTATATTTGTGGGTTCTTTAATCTATGTAGAACACAAACAACTCAAAAGCAAAGGTATAACGGTGTTAGAGCAGCATACAGTCTCACACTGCAGCCAGAACATACAGTGCCAGAGCATTCACATACTCGCATTATCTGTCCATCTATCCTACCTTCTCCATATACTGTGAGCAGTTGGATTCTTGCAGAAGATTGGAGGCTTCCTGTTTGTAATACTCTCCCGTTTTTGTCAGAAATGGCCCCTCGAAGATTTCCTGATAAAACTGCAACACAGGCAGAGAATGTGGCCCACATAGGATTTAGTATACATGAATGGAGATACACAGACCTATATGAATGCATGAGGTACATACTGTGGATAATGCAAAGTGATGAGAAAAACACTGCTTGTTAGTTGCTTGTTTCGCCTTATTGTTAAAATTATCAACAATAACTGAATAAATATCCTGAGAATTAATATGAAAACGCAACACAAACAGGTATAATCCTCTGCGTCATTATTTAGTGTCTCACCTTTAGTGGAAACTTCTTCTTGTACTGTTCAACATGAACAAAGGAGTTGATGACCCCGTGGATTACCTTCTGGTTGGGGTTCTCACCACAACGATCACTGAAAGACACAAAGATGCTAGTGTTAGGTCTGACTTGTTTGTTGTTGGGTTTTTTTGTTAGATTCTTTTGTATTGCTGAGCTCCTTATGGTGAGATCAATGTCAAGTGTACTGCAGCCTGATCAGACTACATGTCCAGACATTAACAGAGTGAAAGACTGGATATCAATCATTGGAATAATAATAATTTAAAACAAATGATTGTACAATTAGAACACCAGGACTAAATATGCTATTCCTTTCATCTCTAACACTGCAGAAAGCAATAACAACAAAAAGTGGAATTCAGAAAATCATTTCTTGTTGCGCAGATGGAGGGAAAAACATACTTTTTGATTTCATTCAGCAACATCCGGATCAGGACAGCCTGAAGGGGCTCGATCATTAGCTTCCTCCACATATCTAAGGCCAACTGCAACGACACACAAACAGACAGCATATCACAACAGTGTAAGCAGATCCTGGTGTAGGTCACTAAAGAGGGGTTGTGTGAGGTGAAAGCTTGACCTGAGTGCTGCATCCCAGATCCTGAATCCCACTAACGTCTCAGTTTGTACATGCGCTTGCCTTAATTTTATCCATTAACCCTAGTGGGCATGAAATTGTTGATGTGCAGGAAGTTTTTTAAACCAGTGCGACTAAAATCAGTGGTTACCTCTCCAATCTCCATGAGCGGCTCGTTCATGTCCACTCCCCCGTAGCCGTACTGTAGGTCTGCTTCTGTCAGTTTGTTCTTCTTGATGAACTGAGTGTTGAGGTACCTGAACAAAGTGGGGTAGGAGGTAAACATGTTAAAATATAACTTGAATCAAGAGGAGAAATCATCTAATATCGTGTGAGTGTGTGTGTGTGTGTGTGTGTGTGTGCAGTTCATATGGCTACTGAGTGTCAGGTTAGCCAATAAAAGTCAATAAAGTCCAGGATTCCCAGCAAATTAAGGAACAAGAAGCAGATATGATGGTATTTTTATGAATATCATAGTGAGCACAACATACTAAACACCTGTGAGACTTGGTATATTTAGAAGTTGTTGTTGTTTGTTTTACACTTGATAAATGGCTACTATTTCAAGGTGGAGCTCTGATGTCTTTAGAATATGACTGCAAGTATTTTCATCTGGCATTCCAGGCAATGGCAGGCTCATCAACACACCAACTTCAGTTTATGGACTCCTTTCTGCCAACTTCATGGTTCCAGTGACACAGAATGGTCAGACACGCATTCATGTTTTCAGACCTGACATTAATACCATAAACCAGTCAAACACAGGTAATTCATATCTATTTGATAGATTAAAACAAATCATTACTAATAGACCAATAGATTAAGATTAATCAGACAATATTAAGATAAACAGTGAATCAGGTATCCCTTCTTTCAGTGCCTTTATCAATATTTTTGATATCTTAACTGTGAGTCAAATTACTGTAAAATGAGTTGACTAAAGAAAAAGAATTATATCACCCAAGTCTGCAGCTTTCCAGAGCACCTTAGCACATAGTTTTGGTCTAACAGCCCACACATTTACTGTATGGCTGTGTCTCACTGCTCCCATTAACCCTCTGCAGGCAGCAGCTTCTGACAAAAAACTCAGATAGTCTCACTGTACACTACCTGCCTGTACTGAACAACTAAAGTGATCAAAGTGATCTTGTTGGCTGGCAAATGCAGTTAACAGATATAAAAGTTTTATACCGCACTAAAACACACTGAGTATCAATATGAGGAAGATTGCTTTTATACTGCTGTCATTAATTCATATGCCAGATACTCTGATGGTGAAATGCATATACTGACAGTGTGTTTCAACACATCTCTGGTTTGTTTCCACATTTTTCAAAGGAAGCCAGGAGTAAATGAGAAGCACAACAACTACCAGACAGACTGACACACAATTTGATGGATGCCATCACGTTGATCTATGTTGGCTGATTCAGTCTCTAAATTAAGTGTAGTTTTCACAGCTGTGCTGTCTGCCTCTATCTGCAGTGGAGCTATCGCAGTCAGCCTGATTCCTCTCATACACTGAAGCTTTGACAAGCACAAAACCCCGGCATCAAGGGTTAAACAACTGCTAATATACAGGCTAGTGTGCATAGCCGCTAACCATGAATCCTGGCGAGCGGACTTGTGTTTGAAGGTGTGGTTTCTTTTGATTCAGATAACACTTCAGTCCAGCCTCCACTACATGATGATTTGTGTTTGACAGGATGCAAACATTTACACATACACTTGCACAGAGATCAGCTGAGGTTAATAAGCGACCGTCTTCTATATTAAGAACTGAACGCTATCATGCCACTACTAAAGCCAAGGGCCTCTCTTTCTCTCTCGCTCACACTGGCATAATAAATTACAAAGGCATATGTATGCACAGACAGTCTGGTGGGAAGTACACATAAAAATAGATCTGAAAGCTCTCCAAGGGAGTATTGATTTAGAATGAATCAGGACGCACCAAATGCCTGTTGGCACTTCACACTTTGCCTTTCTAGGTAATATCTGTGGAAGTGTACGAAAACTGTAGATTGGAATATTGCCGCTTGTGATAAAATTAGTACACTCTGAATCAAAGGACTGCGAAACACCAAGCCAACTTCGAAAAGCCAGCGCTTAGAAAGACAGACACCTGCTTTGGCTCACGTCTTCTGTTAAAAGTTGTACTCGAACGCACAACACTGACAACAGCAAGCTGAATCCAGGCATGTCTTTCATTAGTACTTGACAAAAAAATCAAGGAGACAAAACAAAACAAACAGGCCAACCATCTCAGACCATTGTGAATTTAAGGAAGCAGTCTTATCATATACTAAAACTACAAACTGTGAATATGTCTGATAAAAAAGAAGATGATTTAACTGGAACTTTACTAGCTCTTTTTTGCACTTTTTTTTCAAAATGGGGTCTTCTGTTTGCGGAAAAATAAAGAAGAAAGAGAATAAATGTAGCACTGAATGGTGAATCAGCATAGTGAAGCACTGATATGACGTACACTTTATCTGTATATCAAGTGGAGACAAGCAGAACAGGCAGCAGTGTTACCTGTACAAGCAGTCCATGTAGTCAGCTCCTTTGCTGTACTCATCCCAGTATCTGTGGTACATCACCAAAACCTTCTCCTCTGACTCCAGGACTTTCTAAAATACACACAAGTATTTTACAGAAAGAATCATGATGCAGGAATGAAAGAAAATGCACTATACATGTTTTCCTTTGCGAGCCATTTCTGTGAGTGCCTACCTTGTACAACTGCCGGACATGATTCTCCAGAAACACCTTTGTCTCTGTGTATAATCTTTCACCCAAAGGCTCTGGGTATGCAACGCACAAGGCATAAATGTCACTGGTGTCAGAACTCAGGATAAATAATGAGGACAAACAATTCCACAATGTATGGACGTAAATATATAGTAAATAAAATGTAGTCTGTACAAAACACTAGATTCAGCATTTGCTTTGCTACTTAATGTTAGTCACCTATAATCTCTTCACGGGTCGGCCCCACTTTATATTTCTGAATTATTGAGTCCTGTGGCCACAGTCAGATCACTGACGTCTTCTGACCACGGCCTTTTGGCTGTCCCATAACGTATGTTTGGAACCAAAGGTGATCAGGCTTTTGCAGTTGTAGCTCTCACCCTCTGGACCCGTCTTCCCTGGTCTTAAAGAACATAGAGTCAGTTGATAGTTTCAAGAAGCTGTTAAAAACTCATCTGTTTCATAAGAACTTTGTCCTGTAATGTGTGTTGCCTTCTTGTTTATTATATTGTTATTTCCTGTTTTCACTTTCAATTTTTTTTTCAGTGTTTGCACGGCACAGCAGCCTGGAACTAGTTTTGAAAGTTCACTTACATACTTACTTGCGGGTTAGTGATTCCCTACAAATACATTAATAGTTAAATGTGTTGCCTCTGCCTCAACAAGCAACTCTTCATTTCACACTGATATACTACAATTTTCTTGAAAAACATACATATAAATTAAATATCCAAACTATTAGTCCCAATCTGAATTAGCAATATTTGTTTTTTAAAGTCAAATGCATAAAGTTCTATGCAAGCTGGTGTGACTTCCTGGCCATAAAATTTCTGAAACACTGCAAAAATCTAGTGTTGTCATTTAAATTTCAACTTGGAGCAAGCTGAAATAGGATACGAGAACCGATCATTCCATGTGGCTCTCTCCACGTAGTCGAGCATCACAACAGCCTTGATTGTCGTCAGTAGCTTGTTCCATGTCTCGTCAAAATCCACCACCCGCGGCTTTAAGGACATCGTACAGTTTCTCTTTCAGCCTGACAGAAAAAGAAACACATGACACAGAAGTGAGTACAGGAATTACAAAAGTAATAGATAAACTGTTTAGCTGTTGACTTCAGTTTTGGTTTCATTAACATCCCCCTGCCCATTCTAAAGTTTGGACTGTTATGCAATCATAATATTCCCTAAATGAATGGATTACATTTTTAGTGGTGAATGAGCCATAAATGGCAGTAACAACACTAACACATAGCTATCCTTGGTAAGATAGCAGAATAAACATAATGATGAAAAACGTTTTTATGACAGTTAATATATAGTAATTACAAAAATAGGTCAAACTTTGTTAGCTTTCAAAAAATAATAATATTATTCATCATAAAGAGTTGAAAACAGCTTTAAACAAGAGTAACTACATTAGGCAGATGTCAGGATATAGGGCAAAGTGAACATGTGCACCAACATGAGTCTAAGGATAAACAGCCTGCATCAAAACAGCTGCTCACATTACTATGGTAGCAACAGATGAGATAAACACTGTGCTCAAGTTCATAGAGGTAACACTGACGTTCATCCACAATGAACACATATTAGGTATTAGTACTATTGCAGCTGCGCAATTTACCAGGCGACACTACTGCATGTAATAATATATAAATTTCTATATCTGTTCCAGAAGAAATCACAGATTAACTGCAAGTAAGAGAAACTAGGCCCTGTGTTGTTTCTCGTCATTCATACCAGTTGATCTCACGTTAGAGAAAACATTGCAACATCATCATGCAGTTTTTCTCGCTAACCAATTCGCATATGCCGATATCCCTCTTTCGAAACGAAGCATTAACCTTACTAAATACACAGCCTTCTTGCAGTCATGATAAAGGCAGCTAAGTTAAGGTTACTAGCTAGCGGAATGCCAATCCCAAAATAGGATGGCTAGCTAAAAAGCTAGCTGGCTTCTAGCTAGCATGCTACCTCTTCCTGCTCAGGTCCCAACAGTTTTGAGGCATCGGCTAGCAGTCAGTCGGCTAGCAGGAAGCTAACGATAGCTCAGCTATCGCTAGCAAATGGTCATCTTCTTTACAATTTCCCCACATTTGTACTGACAGTTCGGCAAAACATGTTACTGTTGTTAAACAAAACAAGCTACTATGGTCAAGCGTGGGCTTTTGAATAGTACGTACCTCTGTTCGGTATTAATTTGTTATAAAACTCAAGTTTCTCCGCTGTCACAGGCTTGATTTGTCTCACTTACAGGTCTTCTCTACCTCTTGGATTATACCATTATATTACACGGGGGTGTATTATGAACAAGCGTAAATTGGTCGTAAAGCTTTGTAGCTTTTTTAACATGGTAAGGTGTTGTTGGGATTTGTTCGATTTTAAATATCGTAGACTATATCTACACGTACCAGTGAGAATAATACCAAATCCACACGGATCCAAGTCATAAGAACACCCACATATATGGTATCGTCTAAAACTACGGAAACCTCTTAGGAATTGAGTATTAAAAAATAACCAAATACATTATATGGCGGTTATAATGTTCATCAGCTCTCTTCCTCGTTATAAATATGTTGTCTCAACGCTAGTTCTACACCTCATATAAATATAAAGCGATTTACCAAGCAGGTATTTAATTTTATACGTCATATAAATTTGACAGAAAATCCCTAACTATAAATTGACACATATATTCAGAAAATAAATAAAATAAAGTTTTTTCCAAATAGTGATTGGTGTGTGGTGAATGCCATAGGAACCTAAAAAATCCCTAGAGGATGCTTATGATATTGTATCATATTATTTATCAGGCAGTAAGAGCAATAACTGCTAGAGCAGTAAAATCAGCCAATCACAATCGTCAAATATAATGCCACCTAACGTCCCTTTTATAAAGCTAATATTTTAAATACAAACACAATTTCTAGCAGTTTATTAACTGAAGCTCCTTGGATTGCACACAACAGGTAAGTTAACTGCAACATAATTAATTTATCAATTCATTGCCAGCAGAAATAAGTTCACAAGCCACAGTAACAACTTATTCAATGCTAGGTATGTAGCATTAACTTAGAGTGTCCGGCTAACAGGGCACTAGTGGGCTAAAAATCAGTTTTAGATAGCTTGATGGAAAGTTGATGTGATTTTTTAAAATTATTATTTAACAGTTATATTTGGATTGGTTAGCAAATTGATGACAGCCATTAGTTTTGTCAAAGTGCTTGTGAAACCTCACCTAACAATAATCAAGAGAAAAAAACCTTCATTTATCAGCTAGCTACTTGACTTAACCAGCAGAGGAAGCCATGCAAGGCCAGTGTTTGTAGTCACTTCTTTCAAACAGAAAATGTTTTCCTCCTTTCCTGTGTATTTCAAAGCAGAGAAACTTCTGAGAATTAATAGAGAAGTGCTTCACAAATTCCGGGAAATGGTTGAATCATCATGCCTGGGTGGTTGGTTTCATTTTTTTTTTTTTGTTTTGTTAAAACAATCAGGCTATTATTTGACTAATAAAAGAACAAAAGGATAAACCTCTTTAAGACAATGGTACGAGGAGGATTTAGAGGTGGCGAAGAAGATAATGGCAGCTCAGGAGCAACTCTAATAGACAACTTTAATTGTCTGACTGTACCTGAGGTTGCCTCACATCTCTGCTGGTTAGGTACACATCCACACCATAACTCTAGACCTCTCTAATCCCGAAGGAGAAATCAGAGCGAACATCCTGATCAACAGCCCCAGTCAGTGCCTGTCAGAATGAACCCCGTGAAGTCAGAAGGGAACTGTCAGCCATGTGCACCTCCGCCCTTCACACCTTTTTACCTGCAAAGCTGCCACAACCAGTGCTGTAAGCATGTCTGAAAGCACATTTACTTGCACAATTTATGCTATTAGTACAGCTATGCCTACTGCCTCTTCTGCCATTAATACAGCTGCAGCAGCTTCTACTATTATTAACCGTAATACCACTGCTACTGCTAACAATGATAAAGTAGGTATACAAATTAATTTGGAAACTTTGTAGAAAATGACATGACTAGGTATTTAGCATTGCTAGGTGTCCAAATGTGTTGCCAGCTAAGGGCAATTTCTTTTGTTTTGCTTTTTTTGGCATTTGATGTTGCCAAATTATTTAATATATCAAGGGACCAGCCTCAAAATTGCGACCACATATGCCGCTCGCATCAGAAAGGTAGTCCCAAGTTGATGCATACAAACAGGGAAACAGTGTAACATACATACCACTCTATATGAGATGTTGAAAGACTACAGTTAATATCACATTTGAACCTATCACTGACTTTTCAGCATTGCTTGAAATGGTGATGTAGTTATTTCAAAGCTTAAATCATTTGACATGAAGCATTATGTTTGTCATTTGTTTGGCATTGAATTGTTTTTCTCATCTTATTTAGGTATGAGTGTTTGAGAAAGTTGTATCTTACACTCTAATTAAGTTTTATTGCTTGTCATTTTTACCATCTCACCCCCCAGTTGGGCTTTTTCAAGGAGGTCCCTTCAGGTTGCTGTCTGAGGGGATGCAGAACCTGCCGTCTATGGCCACAACCACCACACTCACACCGCATCCTGTGGCAAGCAGCCTTCAATACTACAGAGAGGTGCTGCATTGCCCGCAGCCAGGTAACACTTTACAGCCAGGCTTGTGTGTATTATAGGAGTGTCACAACAAATACAGTTGCAGCATGGTGCTCAATGGTTACCACTGTTGCTTCACAACAAGACGGTTTGAATGTTCGCCTTGGTTCATTGCTTGGGGTTTCCCCTTTCTTCTTTTGTTTGTGTTGTTTCCTCTGAGTGCTCCGGTGTCTTTCCCATCACAAGGCAAGCCTTTTCGGGGCGATGATACTCCCGCCGTTGCCCACAACAATGGAAATGGTCTCAGAGCTGTATCTTACAGTTAATAGATAAGATAAATTAATCAAATTCTAGCATAAATGTAGAAAAAGAGAGAAGAAACATTATTGTTGCCATAATCACAACCAGGTTGTGAAAAAAAAAAACAACAAAGTCTGATCTGTTATTTACCCAGTACCATTTTTACCTACCCATTTGTATTTTTTCCCAAGGAAATCCCCTCAGGTTCAGGTCGTTTATGGACATGGCCAGTAAGCAAACACCACCACCCGCACCAGGACATCTTGGGTACAGTGGGCAGATGTCAGATGGCCCACAAAAGAATGGTAACATTAACAACATTAACCCTGTAACACCTGAATTCCAGACCTCTGCCGCCAATTAGTTAGGACTTGTGGCAGGCCACATATACATAAATCGAGTCAGTGTCTTTACAAAAGAAGGTACAATATAAAACAACCTGAGTTAAAAGGTAAAAACCTACATGCTGACTTTTAGACTAGGCATTGAAAAATTCCACTTTTTTCAGTATGATTTCATTTGATTGTAAGTTACTCAAATAGTGTGCTTAAGTACACCTTTGAGGTACTTGTACTTTACTTGAATATTTCCACTTACTTTAGACTCCACAACAAGTCAGGAGAAATAATGTATATGTATAAATGTACTGTTATACATATTGTTATAAAATGATGCATTTTAGAGAAAATTCAATTAAAATTTTATAAAGATGTTAAAATTTGCTCCCTCAACCTGCAACAATGGTAAATTGATTCATCGTAATAATATCATGATAGACAGTAAAATATAATATTATAAAGTTCACAGGAGTGCTTTTACTGAAGAACCTGAATATGTCGTCCATTGTTGGTCTCTCTTTCTTCTCGAATGGTTTAGAAATTATCTTGGGAATTTACAAACAAAACATAGGACTTCATCATATTTCCTTAACAGAACTTAGGTCCTCAGTTTACCTCTGTGATTCCTGCAGAGGGAGCCAGCTCCTTTAGCTTGGAATATGAAATATGACAGTGGAGAGATAATGTTTTGCTGTGACGGTGGCTGCCTGTACATGCACATAGTAAGCGTAGTAATAGTAAGTTGGCTGTATAATGTAGGTTGTAATTGGATCAAAGTATTCACATGAATATTTGATACCCAGTGAGCTTTGCTTTGACATACAGTGAAAATGTATAGGGAGGAGAAAAAATGGTCATGATAAGTCTTAAATACAGTGGTGATAAAAAAAAAAACATTTTTGCAGTGACTTTTATCAAGATACAGCATCATGATCATAGCACAGAAACTTAAAAATGACATTTGTGGCTCACATAATGAGGTTTGAATGAATGAGTCCAGTTCATCTATGCCTGCGCTGACATTCCGTCTTCAACAAGCCTTGTTCTTCAGTGTTGTGCTCCGCTCTAGCTGAAGAAAATTCCTTCTCCAAAGACAAACAGCAGAGCCCCTGACTCATAGCGCTGTGTCGGGGAGAGAGCAAACCATACTGTTGACATCAGGAGGCCAGTGATGTCATGGTGATGTCAATGCCTCTAATTGTAAATTGCACACATAGCCTCGCTGTTGGCTGTGGTAACATTTTCAGTCAGAGAGAGGACTCTGAAGGGGACAGCGTGTCTTGGAAAACCTGGGACGTGATACAGTATGGCTGTAACTGGGGATGAGACAGAAACAGGTATGTTTGCTTGCTTTTCATTCCAGATCTAAAAATAGGGCTTTTTTTTTTTTACATTGTTGTTTAGTGGAAATATTTATTTAGGAATCTCTCAATAATACTATTAGTGATGATTAAATGTCAGAAAAATAATTCACAGTTAATTTGCCAGAATTTGAATTTAATTGGCTTTTCAGACATTACATATATGTATATTTTTTTCAATGAATTTTTACCAACCCACGGTGAGAAAGTTCAGTAATCCTTTCAATAACATCACAAAAAGGCTCTTCTGAAAAAATTTGTTGAAAACTGATTTTTCCACAATCAGCTGCAACAAGCTTCCTCCGATAACAAACATTTTCACAGGGTCCGCTTGTCTCCTCAGTCGTACTCTCTCTCTGTTTCTCCCTCTGTCTCTGTGAAGCGCTTCAGCGCTCTGCCCACTCGCAGCACATAGCAGCAGTAGCTGACGTCGCTGCTTTTCCTGGAACAGGCCCCCAGCAGCGACATGTAAACGCAAACCAGCGAATAAGATGTGCATTGACGTCAGTCACTGGCCATGCTGTGATTGTACCCTGTTCCTTTTGCCATTCCAACACAGCACAGAATTAATCATTGGCGTGTTTCATTATACGAGGGGCAGTGAGTTCTACTGGCGCTGAGCAAACATTGAACAGAAGGGGAGAAGTGGATAAGAACAGCACAATCACAATGTGTATTTCTGTCTTTTTCAGCGCCACACACCTGTTTGATAAGAGTGAATGAAATGTTGAATTCAGTCGCTTACACTTATCTATTTATTATCATCTATTTAGCACAACCTCGTGTGCGTCCTTGCACTTCACAGCACGCAGTGAATGGGCTGTTGGATGAAGCTTGAGAATCTGAAATCCATTTAAACTACAGTGAATTTAATTTGAGAATGAGAGCTTCTGGTTTCTAAGAGCAAAAGTTTCATGTGAAAAGGTTATGAGTCACAGGATTATTTAGGCTGTGTGTCACAGCTTTAGCTGTCACTACATTGAAAATAATAGACGTGCTGACTGACATGGAGCCTCATCATGAATTCAAACATAAGCTAGTTATAACATGTATATTTATTAAGTGGAGATTGATGCCAGGGACGGATGCCAGATGTAACTGTTGCGCAGCTAACTGTCCACATTGACAAAACTAACATCACAGTAGTCTGCCAGCATAGGACCCATTTATATTGAAGAGCAAAAGAAGTAAAGGGATATATCCCACATGTCAGACCTGACACTTCATCACAGTTCTATTTTAGCAAGGGTAAGATATTAAATGACATCTACAATAACAGTGTATACATGAAATTACAAAATGTTAGGCCAATAACTTTAGCCCAAAATGACTAAATAGCAACGGTTTGGTCAGCATTATCAGATATTTACCACTCATTCTAATCTGCATGAACAACAAAGTAATATCTGTGTTTAAAAAGGATTTTTGGTTTAATGTACTATGTAATTCGCCCCCTGTTGTATTTTGCAGCTTGATTGGACAAGGGTCCAGTTGTTTGTCTAGCAACTGATGTACACGTTACTTAAGTCTTTTCAACCTAAGACATTTCTCATTTGTGCGACCCAGTTTAGTAAATTACTAGTTTGACACTTGCTAGTAGCTCTGAAGGGCTTTCCACACAAGCTTTGTTATGGATTTGTTTTAATTTCGTTGTTTTGTGTCTCCCCAGGCACCGCAGGTGACTTGACTGCCTGCCAGCTGCGTAACCCCAGCTCCAGCCTGCCACAGGGGGTGGCGGGGGCCAGCGCTCATAGCTCCCACAAACCCATAGAAGACGCCTTACAGAAGAGGGAGCTCCGCTTGATGAAGAACAGGTAGAGAGGCCTGTTCACACTCATCAGCTTGGGCTTCAGACCCTGGGCAATAAATCAGCGAGATATTTTCAGCTGAAATGATGTTTGTTTATCAAAAACAACAAGTTTTCAGCTGTTAAATGTCCCACTCAGTACATATCATGGCCAGTCCGTCCGTTAAAATATAGGCCTATATATTCTGATTGGAATTCCTGAACGTTAATATCAATATTGCCCTTATACACATCAGACTGCCTCTGTTGGACACATTCACTGTATACTCTGGCAGAGACACAGGCACCTAGCAAATGACAAAAAGTGCATATAATAATATGATCCACAAGCCTATCATCAGTCCACCACATGATTCTCCTCCATCCAGTCTTTAGCTGCTAATTCTTAGGTTGCTTGTCTCCACATTATCTGCTCCGTGACATGTTTTCCGAGTGAAGAGTGAGTTGACATGACCGACTGGTAAAACCTTGTGTTTGTAAGCAGCTCAGTTTGTACGGGAATGAAGTCTGGCTTGCTGCTTAGCGAAATTGATTACCGTCTGCTTTTATCGTGCTTTTTGCTTGTTTTCTGTAGAAGGCCTTGAGCTTACTGTGTGTTTCCTGTAAACAATCTTGTGTCACTACTGGCACTGACTCCCACTTTACTGGTTTGCATGTTCCCTGTCCTCCCACATGATGATTTTGCCATCAGTCATCAGTAAATCATCTTGGATGCTTTTTTGGAGGCGGTTGTTTTTTTTGTTTATGACATCCTCGTTTGTAATCATCGTCATCTAAACATTCTCATTCCTCATTCCACATGAGAAAGGGTTCTGCGATGTGAGCCAGCCTCTCTCCTCAGTGTAAACTTATTTATGAGTTCTCTGTTGTATATGGGAGAAAAGCCAAGATGTTATGGCTTCTTTTTCACGGTAACTGTTGTTGTTGCTTCCAGGGAAGCCGCCCGGGAGTGCCGACGAAAGAAGAAGGAATACGTCAAATGCCTCGAAAATCGCGTGGCCGTGCTCGAAAATCAAAACAAGACTCTGATCGAGGAGCTGAGGGCCTTAAAAGACATCTATCGACACAAAGTCGAGTGAGCCCTCTGACTGGAGGAGGAAGCGGGGCTGCGTGTGCGGACTGTGACAGCGTACTTCTGTGAGGGTGTCCTCAGGATTTCGGTTCTGCTTATGCAGACACGCACGCGCACAAACCCATGAATAACCACACACTCACACAAAACACTCCTTGTCCTTGCTATTAAATGTGTTTACAAGATGATGTCAGTGTTGCTGGCTCTGAATTATCCATGCGCCACCACCAGCAGAAAACAAGACCCTTGCTTCAGGTCGGGGTTATTATAAGTCGTATACGTCCCTTTGAACGGGGAGGCTTCCAGAGAGAGCAGGAAGAGAGAGCAGGAGCGTATGAACCATTTGGAGACCCACAACGCCTTATTGGAGATGAAGAATCAGATGCTGACAACAACCTCAATAAACAAATACTAGATCTGTCGCTAAGCCTTTTACCTTTATCAGCTGAACTGCACTGCATTTTACATTCCGTTACTATCATTTGTATCATTTGACTCTATTTAAATACTGTATCCATTGATAACCTTTGGGGTGCCTTGCTCACTGCAAGGAATGCGAAGCCAAATGTTCAAAGGGAAGCAGCTCATCAGGGCTTCGCGTATCGACGTTTGTGTTTTATTATATCCCACCTCAGAAACCCTGATGCAAGCACTATGACCAGCAATTAACACCCACTGCATTCACTTGCCATATTCCTTTGTCTTTCATGTCGAGACCTACTCGGATGTGTTGTGCATCTGTGCGAGGACGTATGTGCTTCTAACCTGTGGCATTCATTATTTATGAACCTGCTTTTTTTTTCTTTTCTTTTTTTTTGTAGTTTTAAATACTGTGCAAAGTGTGTAGAAAAAGGAAGAAAGGATTTATCGTAATTTGAATATGTGTATATTTAGTTAACAGATGCATGTTTTAACCTAACTGCTTTTTGCTTTGTCTCAGTACAAATGGCTAAATTTTAGAAGTTACTTGTATAGGGATGATTTTGAGTGTGGTTTATTAGGAATTTGATGCAGAAGCTGAGCTTTTTAACAGTTGTCTCTGTTGGGGCTTTATTTCTCCTCTGTAACACCCTAGCTGTTGTCTTGTTGTGATCGCACCTTATTTACAGGTCTTACAGACAATTTTTTGAAATGTATTTGCTTTAATAAAGTTCTTGCTCTGTCTCTGCCTTGCTTTAATTATAAAAGCTACATCGAAGACACACAGTTCAGCATTAACCAGGGGCCTGAGAGAAAAAGCCTTTATGACTAGCATTTGTAAAGGAAGTTGCAATGAGAGAGTCACCAGTGCAAAAGCTCCATTATGAGTGTTTGATAAAGCTTTTATCGTCATGCCGAGACTCAACCTTGGGCTCGGAACGCAGTGTGCTGTCCTTCAAATGATGACCCAGCTTGATTGCTATAGGGCCGTCACCGAGAAGCAAAGCAATTTCTCTGCTTTAACGACTCCCGTCGCCTGTTGCAGATGGACAGACATCTTGTGGAAGAGCCACACTGTTCATCACGCAGTGCATGCTGGAAGAAGGGGTAGTAGGATGAGTATTTAAACCCATTTTCCATAAATCACATCCAGAGGAATGTGGATGTGCCATGGGGCAAGGAAAGATTGGCCCCGGTTTTCAATGATGGCATTCTCTGGCTTAGAGGATACAATTAAATTCTCACATACTCCAAAATACGCCGTGGTAAAAGGAAAAGCATTCAGCTTCTCTAGGCAGATATCTGCCGACATATACCAAAACAATTCCCGACATGGAAGGTATGGCCACTAAAGGAAAATGGAAAAGACTTGCAGTTGGAGATTGCTAGAAAATGCTGATTAATTGTTAAAATAATGAAAATGGAATTTTTCTTTTTATTTCACATGGAACAAATCAAGTAAATGTCTACATTACTGTTAGTGCTTCATCTTCACTGATTTGTGTTTCCTGTTCTGTCACTCCTCGTGTGCAGTTTGTTAGGGATACATCATGAAAACAAAACAACCGAGGGAAGGATCCAATACCACTGAGACTTGCACTGCACCTGGGCCTATTGTGAAACCTTATTCCTGTCCAGTCTGTAAGAAAACACAGTCAACTTCCACCCAGACAGAGACAGAATGACCCTGGAATGCACCCACAGGGAGAGTGAAATATCATCTGAATGTAGCCATAAGCTACGCTCGCCATTTAAATATTCCAACGCCAAAGAGAGCAGATGGAATGATTTGCGGTGTACAAAACAGCGATTAAAGCATGTCATTGTCTCTGCTGAAGCCACCGATCATTACACAGTTTGGTTTGCCTGTAATATGTAAAACGCTTCCAAATGCTGGGCACTCATTCAGCTTCAGCACACTCTGCAGTCTGCGATCTTGGTTTGCAGGAACAATTGCTTCTGTGTCTTTTTGAAAGTTTTAAGATGGACCCCGGGGAGTAGAAGAGAGCTTCACGTGACAGATGCAAAGAACAAAACAAAAATATATTCAGATCACAAAATACCTTTTCTTAAGCAGGCTGTAATGTGGGTGCAAGGTGTCATTAACTGCAATGCAGCTGCAGTACCAGCAGGTTGCACTAGAGCACCATGTCTGACCGTTTCAACCAATTTAATCATGCAAAAAGCCCATCCAGCCTCATTCTATTTGCCTTCTCCTGCAGCACCAGAGATGATCTGAGGCATCAACGTGCAGGCTACACATTGTCTCGCGTGTCAAGGAAACATGTCAAAGGATTAAGATATTCCTCAGGACGTCACTTTGTTTACGTTAACCTTTGCTAATCCCACTTAATCCTTCAGAGAGATTTAGTATGAACAGTCATTTCACTCTGTCACAGGCAAATCGAAGCCCACATCATCCGTCAAAATAATTAACTGGCACACACAAGTATGGGTAAGAGCGAAATGACAGTCCATGTTTGGGTCTATAACATGTCACAACTCTGGGATACACACCTGTAGCGTTCACCCACCTGTTAAAGCAAGAACAAATTGCGCTATCTCTTTATCTTACTGTTATTATACCGATTGTAGGTACACATTGGTGAAATGGAACAAATCACTGCCCACCTGAACCCGTGAGAAATTGCTTTTCTTTTTTTTTCTATTCGATTCCATTTCAATATTTTTCATATATCACTGTGTCCCCCGAGAGACTGTCACAATTGTCCGTGCATTACATCGTTGTAACCACCCATTTGAACCGGAACCTTTTCCTTAACAGCCACAGCACTGTAGGGCTTTTAAGATATGTTTAAGTGCTGCCCGAAGTGTTGGAAATTCAATACATACCTGCACGACCCCTCTCTGCAAAAACAAACCACCAGACTACAACTCAAGGTAGCTGAAGGTAAAGACAAAACTGTTACTCCACATATTTCGTTGCAAATTGTTTCTAAAGTTAAACAACATACAAGGACCAGTGCATTACCTCAAAAAGTTGTGGTAATATCCCTTGTTTCAGCTAAAAACGTATCTGTTCTTCTATAAACATAGTTGTTTTTTGAATCATAATCGTTTTCTTTTAGGCTTCTGTGGGTGAAAAAACACTATACGATATTCATTCAAACGTGCGAAGCTATTTCTTAACCCTATTGCCCAAAACCCGACTTTACGAGGAGCACCTGAAAGCAACGCGACAGCGGATGTAGCGGCAGCAGTCTACAGTACATCGGCAACCATGTAGTGCTGAGAGCAAAAATATCTCCCCCCGACTAGCTAAAGTATCACGTCCTTACAGTCATTCATGTCGCCGTAAGGTAAAAGTGTATCAAAATGTGTTTATGAAGACAACTGGACACGCGAACGGAAGCTACGAGGTGAGGGAGCCGAGTGTGAAACCGAAGCCTGAACCACAGAGGTACTATCTGCCCTCGCCTGGACATTTGGAAGGGGACGTTGGGCTACTCTTCTGATTCATTAGCCCACCTTGGCGTTTTATCAGCTTTTCAAATGACTGTACTTATGCGGGCAAGCGTGTTATAGACTCGGGGGGAAGGGCGTGTAACGCTAACAGATAACTGGGGTTCGTAGTTTGCACCAGGTCTGGCTGTCCGCGTTACCGCCCCGTTTTTTCTCTCCTGTAGTAACGCTAGCAGCGCGGCGAAGGAGAAGGCTGGAGACGCAGTTTTGGGTCCGGACTACGACCAAAGCCTGTTTACACCATGGGGAATACAACCTCCTGCTGCGTGTCCTCGAGCCCGAAACACCGCAGGAACAACCACTCCAGGCTCGAGCCCTACCGGCCGGAGCCGGAGCTGAGCCGCGTGGACACGGGCTGCAACCTCCAGCACATCAGCGACAGAGAGAATTTAGACGGTAAGAAGCAGTCACCCTCTTTTCATCATTTGTAGATAATATAAGAAACAACACACGCCAGTTTCTTAGATTTATTATTTTTAGGTTGTTTGTTGTAAAGCGGCTAGGAGCCGTGCGTTATCGCTCTGCAAATACCCCGTGTCTGAAAGATTTGTGCTGTAGTATTAACAGATAATGAGAGCTTGCAACATCTGTGCGAAGGACCCACCCACCCGTTACACTAATAACCAACGTTACAACGCTGTAGGCTTCGTTGTCACTGGACCTCTAGCATGTTGGAAATCAGCCACATGCAGCGGTTGAAGTGATCAAACGCTTTTCTTAAGTGAAAGTGGTAAGCAACAGCGTTAACACTCCTTCACAAGTACAGATCCTGCATTTAAGATGTCACTGAAGTATATTATCAGCAACAAGTACTGTAGAACGGCCCGTTTCATAGTGTTACACATTTATATTAGATAGTTACTGCTGATGCATTGACTAGTATTGTGTAAGCAGCTTTTTACTGTTGTAGCTGGTCAAGGCAGCTAGTTTTAACTGCTTGATTTACTGTTAGGCAGTTCAGCAACCCCAATCTCAAGGAGACAAGTCTAAGATTTTCTGAAAACAGGTGAAAAAACTTTGTGCACGAAGAGTGGATCAACGTATCTTTAATTCAGATGAACGTGTCTAAACATGGGGTGTATCTTGAAACAATATGCGATTGTTGCTTTAGATTCAAGGAAAAGATAAACCTGATTTCAAAAAATACTTAAGATAAATTGATTTGCAATGTAATCACTGCACTGATGGATCTGGATTTGCACATGTTTTGAGTAAATAAGGGGTGAGGGTGCAATTGTTGACTAAAATTACTTGGTAGGAAAGAGAACATGGAACAAGTGCATCATAATTGTAAATGTGATCATATGTTGGTACGTATGATGTATGATACGTAAAATCTTAATTTATAAAGTAGCTAGAAATTCCAGCTGTCAGATAATTACAGTGGAGTGAAAAGAGCAAGGAGAAGAAGTAAAGTATGAGTACCTAAAAATTATGGCAGTGATTTCCAAACTGGGATGCAAGAGTACCAACATATTTTAGCTGTGGAAAAATACCTTATTAATATCCCTATAATAGTTTCATTTATCTTCTATTCCTATTATACTGACTGCTTCCAGGTTGGTGCTGCCTCAGACAAAACCTGGTTATTTGGTGGTCTGTGGTCTACAGCATCCCTTTGTTGGGTTATTTTACGTGAACATTGTGTACATCACTAACGCTTTGGTTTGGATGTTGTCCAGAAGGCAGTTTCAATGAGCCTGCTGACTTGATGCAGGACGCTGGACTTGCGTCATTTTCACCATGTGCCTGTGTGTGAAAGGGTGCGTAAGGTTGGGACAGCATGTTGAAGGGCGAGTGTGAGTTTGTGTTCCAGTGGGAGGTGATGTGATAATGATGGACAGTCATTTCCTACAGGGGGCTGAAGAGGAAATGACCAGCCTCATGTTTCATTGCTCATTAATACGAGTGCACTCTGCTGTACGTTTTAGATACGATGGCCCCAGGGCCCATCAGTTGGTTATTGGGGTTGCCTCAGCAAAATAGTTTAGTGAAACACAGTTGTTGCAGATGAGAAATCTTTGATTTGTTATTTACCAAGACAAATATATCGAGTTTTAAAATACAGTTCTGAGATTGAATTCCTTGAAACACAATTTTATCAATTTCATCAGGGTCTAATGAGGACTGAAGTGTGTCTAATTGTGTATCACAGACAAAAAATAGGCAACCCAGTGATTACTAAGGAAATGGGGAGGAGAGAGAGGCAGAGGGATGGAAGTCAGAGAAGGAAGTCATCCCAGCATGCAGCCACAGTAAGGAAATTACCTACAATGCACGAGAGAACGTGCAGTTCTAAAAAAATGTAAAACATTAGCATGAACCAGCCCTAATCCTAGTTGTTGGAGCAAACTCAGTGCAGGTCGTAGTACAGCATCCAGCCTGGCAACCTATTGTTTCAATCCTCAAAATGAGTAAAAAAAAACATGGCTTTTGTCACAGTGCACAGATACAAATAGCCCTTCACAGGATGGTTTGATGGCAGCCAAAAACAGGTCAAAATGCCACTTTGAATTATGTGTATCTCAGTTTCTTTGGCATGGCAGGTTTCTTCCTCAAGCTGTATTGCTCAGTCTAAATGATGTACTGTAAAAAAGGCCAGTCATCCTCACTGTACTTCTCGCTGTGAGGATTGGGCTCAAACTGAGTAATCAAGGAAGCCTCAGGTTCTGAACGGTGCCCTTTTCAGCGACTTTGTGATTGATGGAGGGGGCACAGAATGGGTCAAATATTGTTTGAACAGTATGGTTTTTGATAGTTGTCTATCCATCCATTCTCTGCTACTTTTCTGGGTCCGGGTTGCAGTAGTAGTGGTCTAAGCAAGGTATCCCTGATATTAAGTACTTCCTTGTCACTTCCTCCTACTTGTCCTCGGGGGGATCTCAAGGCATTCCCAGGCCGGATGGCATATATAGTCCCTGTCAGCATGTTCTGGGTCTACCCAGTGGTGTCCTGTTAGTTGGACATATCTGGAATACCTCCACATGGAGGCATCTGGGGACATCCTAATCAGACGTCTGAACCATTTTTACAGACCCACACGCTGGACCGATGTTTGAGTATTTGAGGTTGGATGGGGGAAACTGCTTTTTCACGTAGGATCAGTCAGAATGCCACGAACGAAAACCAGGTCAATCTTTCCTTGCCCTTAGCATGTCCACATTCCTCCAGATGTATTTTATGGAAAATATTTAAATACTCGTCCTCCCTTTCTGAATTTGTGTCGTTTCACATCGCCGGAGCTAACGTTATCTCCACACTTCACACTGAAGGTCGAGCTGGTTTTGTTGTTACAGGAAAGCCTCCTCTGCTGTGTGCTGTGTAGGCATGCGTGTCTGTTGCTGCAGTATGTAAATGTACTTTGTGGAAAAAACTCATTTAGGCATATACCTCATTTTCATTCCTATTTGGAGCCGATAAAGACATCTGTTTTCTTCATTCTTCTTCTTCTTTCTTGAGATACGTTTTCAAAGGGTTTTCAAAACGTTTATGTCTTAGTAAGTTTTTAGGGACATGTTGTAATATTGCAACATTGGCTCTAGTTGGGAGGAGAATTTCTGTGTTTAAACTCACATTGTGCTTATGTTGCCCCATAACCGTCTATATCATGAATAATAATCACACAACCGTCAATTTTTTTATGAAGTCATTTGTTAAAGAAGATAAAACTGTATTTACAAAACTCAAAATTTACAAAGTCCTTTCTGGGCATTCAAAGTCCTAGTGTCCCAGTGTTCAGCAATGTTCGTTTGCAGTGAAACAGTTCTTTTCCTCTGAAAAGCAAAGACGAACATTACACTTGCTGCATTGGGTGTTGGTATATCTTGCCCCCATTTGATGGACTTCCATCACCTGATGGTCTCCTCTGAGCACTCAAGGGGCTCCTTGAAGTCCCCGTCTGTGTATCAGGGCTCCTATAGCCTGAAGATGGTCGCCCTCTCTTTGGTGTGTTGCGTCTTGTATTCACCAGGATGAGAGAGGATGCTATTCAGTTGAGTAGGCGCACCTGCCTGGCTGTTCCCACGTAATGAATTCCACAATCAAGGAGTTTGACGCCCAGTGGGACACAGGTGAACTGTCTCGTAACTGCCTTTTCGTCACTTGTATCAGTGTCTGATTCCTATCTGAAAATCAGTGTCTCCATTTGAGATGGCATCAGTCACATCCTGCATACTGTAAAGACCGCCTCTCTTTGCTGGTCGCATTCTGAAATGGAAAAAGTAAAATAAACAAGCAAATAAATATGTACGTAAGTAAGTTGTTTCAGTTCAAATGTATCCTAATCTTACTTTCACATTCTACCAAATTCACACAATAGTGTCTGGATAGCCTGTTGCTCTCTACTTATCACACTAAAAGGGAACACTTCACATCACCACATTCCAGAACATTCTCACCTGTCCCTGAACAATGCAGCAAGCATCCCCCCAAAACATTCAGGACCTGTTTCTACCTACAGTAATGCAACAAGCAGCTGTTTGGTCAGAATCAGTTAAATGATATATCTATTTAACTGTTAATTATTTTTAACTAATGAGACAATTAGAAATACTGCTACAGATAGAGTTTAAAATACTGCAACCAGAAATAATTTATTCATTTATTCAATTATGGTCTAAGCTCAAAATTTAAAGTTAGTTATAATAGTAATCATCAAAGACATTATATTTCTATTAGTATATCTGTCCATATGTGAACATGTCCCCATGTAATGTGTAAGATGCAACTGCTATTTTGACTACATCCCTCAGGGCAGGGTAGGGTTAAACAATAGGACCCATTGACAATGTAAAATGTTTTTTTAGTATTGCTAAAACTGATATAATTTTGCACCAGCGGGCCTTACAGGGTTAAATTTATTGCCAGCACAGGAGGTCATTGGAACAGGGGTCAAAATGGTCAGCAAATCCAAACACAGAGTGTGGAATTGTGCCTCTTAGAATAAATGGCGTGATGAAAGGAAAGGGAGAGTAAGAACTGGTTTCAAGCTGGTTTTTAGTGTTTGTCCTAAGCTGTTTACACAAGTCTTAAGGTAATGGCCCTTTGGCTGTGTCACTGGACCTCTAAATGCATTCCACAGCCAGAGGACTCCTGTACCTATCCTGTGGAATAACACTGCTTGATCCAAGCAAATGACCATATGGGAAAGTCACATATACTGTAGGTCATCATGCCTGTGCCTCCTAATCTTGAGGACTTTGTGAACAGTAAATATGGAAATGCGCAAGGAGACCACATGATGCAGGGAGATTTGGTATGTCTCATGAAAGAGTGAGGAAACAGTCGCTCCTGGCTTCTATCTTGCTTGATCATCTCGCAAAAAGGAAGGCAGTGTGATGGTAATCAAGCTCGTGTTATGTTTGATTTGGTTTTACAAATAGTACGATTTGTTTGTGTGTAATGCATGCTTGCCTATCGCTGTGTTGTGTTGTCTTCTTATGTGTGTGACCCCGGCTACGTTGAGCATGTGATTTGAAAAAAAAAATCAGCCATGAGAACTGCTGACAGTGGTGATGACACACGCGCGCACTCTTGCGTTGGCGCAAACAAAACACACACAGTGCTCATTGAACAGCCTCCTTATGAGTATGAGAGGGTCTTTCAAGGAGCCGCTGTCACAAATCACCGGTGCAATATGATTTGCCTGGTTAATTGCTCGCTCTCTGTAGCAGCCCTGTGTGTTCACATCAACTTATGTCAGATATGAAGAAGCTGAAGATTCATGCCACTCCTGACAGCTTATTTATGTCTATTTGTGTTCAGACTGTCATGCTATATAGATTTTACTCCACAGTGCTTATATCTGCTTGTTAGGACATCGGCAACACCATGTGACAGGTCTCTCAGGGTCAAGCCCATCACTTGTTTTTGACTGAAATAAAGACACGTCGTCTACCATGGACACACAGGTGTGAAGGGTAGTTAAGTTTTATGGTTGCTATTGATGCATAGATAAAGTAATTGATTTCCAACATTAGAGGTGCTCACTCGTGAAATACTTTTGCTATGGCTAGTGTTTGACTGGTGGCTTGTATGGTCACTGAGTAGATTCCACAGTCAAGGTGCTTTCCAGTCTAAATGCATTTAATATGAAAAATGCAGAGGTAGTTAAATAAGGATGTGTTTACTAAAGTCTAGAAAAGATAGCTTTTTGAAAATTGGACGACGTTGTCCGGCAGCTTTATCAGCATGACTTCACACAGCATGAAAAGTCTCTTTAAGCTTCTGTCTGAACCTTTTTAAGAATAAAAATCCAGCAATGGGTAGTGCACCGTACTTCAGCTAATCTTATATGTAAATGGAAAGAAATGGGGAAAACCATTATCTTCATTCTTTATCATAATCACATTTTCACTGCAGCCATTTACTGTATTTTACCTTTTTTTCCCCTTAGCTCTTTTTTTGCAAAATGAGCTGGCTGGAAATCAAATGATTTGCTAAAACTGAGATTTGTTGCAGCATGCAGGACAGCGAGATTTTGTCTATAACAGGGGTGGGGAACCTCCAGCTAGGACACCGCTTGATCCAGCTCGCGAGGCAATTTGTTTTTTTGTTTTTTTTTTTTTTGTTTTTTCTTTTTAGCGATAAAGAAAGTAACATGGTAGACTCCGACTGGTCCCTGAACGCAACACACACATAGCAGCTATCACCTCAATGCACCATGCCGACTGTCAATAAAAACTTAAATGGCCCTTGATAGGAAAAAATGTTCTCCACCCCACACAAAGAATAGGAGAGGAATATGGAGGACGAATTGATCAGACAATGTGATAACAGACTGTCATCTCCATGTAGCTCATGTTGCTCAATATAACTAGGTTCACCATCATTGCAGCACTCAGAAGAGGGAGGAAAATTCTTTGCAGTTTCCAGACCCTCCAAACAGCTGAGCTATTTTTAACCTAATTTGATCAGAGATTGTAATGATGTACTTCTGCACAGCAGCTCTAAGTAAAGGTAAACTGAGGCCACTTACAGTGTCTCAGAAATAAGAGAGAATGGAAAGTGAGATTGAAGATGAAACAGATGGATCTCTCACCCTGTTTGGGTTTTACTTAACATAGACATCTGTAAATGAGCAATAGCTCCGGGCCCAGCATTCATCTCTGTCTCATCAGTGTTGAAGTTAGTTATTTCTGGAGCATACGTGCAAGCACGCACACACATGCACACGCACACACAGAGTCAGTCGTGTTTCCATCACTTGTGAGGACATTACATTGAATTACATTAATTTCCTTGAGACATACCATAACCACAACCACTGCTTGCCTAATTCTAACCTTAACCCAAGTCGTCACCCTAAAATTTAATGATTCACATCATAGGGGCTTGCACTTTTTCCCCAAAAGTAAAATGAGTCACTGTAAACACATTTATGTCCCCAGAACATGAGTAATGTATGTCCACACACACACACACACACACACACACACTCATGCACGCACACGCACACACACACACACGCACACACACAGACATATTGATGAGTCTTACTTGCCGGCTAATTGAAATCTGGACATGGATTATTTATGCCTGGTTGATGAGCCTGGGGAGTCTCCTAACTATGAATTCCAGACAAGTTGACCTAGATGTACGGTGTGTGATGTGAGCTTGTTTTGATTGTTACTGAGGTGAAAAATGGTCCTTACTGTGCCAGGATTTTCTGTCTTATTTAAAGATGCACATGTTTAGATCTACATTTAGCTGACAATTGTACCGTTCCCCATCACTCAAAGCCAGTCCAATTAATAGATAAATCATGCAAAAAGATTTGATCATTTAAGAACAAATGGGTTTTTGCCCATTTCCGTCTTTGTGGAATGTGGACTGATTCCCTCCATTTCACTTATTTTGGCTCTTTTTCCTGTTTATTTGACCAGGCTTCAGCAACATTGTAAAATAGGGCAGCTAAAGATTTTTTTCATTATCAAATAATCTGCCAATTATTTTCTCAGTTAACTAATGAAACTAGTCATTCATGAAGTCTGGAAAAGTCAGTGACAAACAGCAGTATAGTGTCTTTAGAAAAAGACATCTTCAAATGACAGTCTAAAACCTAAAGATATTAAGGTTTACCATCACACAGTACAAAGAAAAGCCACAAATCCTCATAATTTGAGAACTGCAAACTGGGCATTTCGCATTTTTGCATGAAAAATGTCTTAAACAATCAATGGATTATCAAAATACAGCAGTTGATTATTTTTCTGTTTCCTCTTCAGCTTTAATGTAAGAATTGAAGTTTCTGCAAGTATATTAATGCACAAAAAGTCCAACAGATTATTGAATTTTCTGTGAAAAACATATTAATTATAACTCAGGTCCCCGTGTCACAGGTTTTAAATCTCAAAATATTTAACTGACTGAAGAGCCAAACAAGTATTAAGTAGTCTTTTAATGAACTGAGACAAGAGAGCCAGCTCTTCAAACAGATTCAGAATGCCCTGACTACAGTTTGATGAGCTGTCTGAAACCAGGGCAGCAAATGTCACATTTTGGTGTCGGCCTCTCACAGTTGACATGTGACAGATTCTTTGTACATCCACAGTTTAATGCAGACATTCAAACATCACTCAGCGAAGAGTCCATCCTTAAAGAGGCCGTGATAAGTGTTTCGGTTTTGAATGAGCCGTTTGATGGGGTGTGACTCTCATTTTCTCTTATTTTGTTGACATGTTCTTTTCAGAACAGACTCACCAATGCTGTCGCTATCACTGTCACTATTGCAATCTTCACCTGACCTGAAAACAGCAACTTCATGCATACTCTCAATCTTTGGTTCAAGGCATTTTGGGAAATGTGAGACATTAAAAACTACCGTCTAAGTACATAAGGCAACTTGGCATATAAAAAGCATTGATTGTAATGTTTGTCATAACACATAAAATGCATAGAACAATTCGTTGATGGACATAAAATTAAACTGCAACCATTTTTGATTAATCACTACAGTCAATTATTCCAGCAAAAATGCCAAACATTTTCCAGGTCCAACTTTTCAAATCAGAGAATTCGCTAATTTTCTCTGTCATATATACATATACCATAATAGTAAATTGAATATATTTAGGTTCGGACTGTTGGTTGAATAAAACATGTCATCCAAATATGTCACATTTGGGCACCTGTTGGAAAACTTAGAAGGCCGGCAAATATTAAAAAATGAGAAGGTGGAACTAGAAAATGTTTAGCATAGAAAATGTTTTGCTTAAAAAATTACAGAAATGATAATAGATTACCATAATAGTTGCCAATTAATTTTGTTTTGATTGGCTAGTTGATTAATAAAGTTATCATTTGAGCTCTTATCATTTCTTTATAAAAAAGACCACGGTTGTTTTACTTGCTAATTTGATAATTGCATAGAATGCTGGGGGGAAAAATACAGCAACATTTCCACAGTGTTTGGTATTGGCAGTCGAATAATTTCTGCTTGTCATATGTTATCAACATTGTTTGATGTTGATTGGTGCATTTAAATTGTTTTGCTGAGTCTGGGATGCTCCTCTGCACTGTTAAGGACACCGTGTATTTCCACCACAGACTTTCTGCTGGGATTTGCTTCCCTTGCATTGGGTTATCTTATCAGTGCAGGTGTATGGTGTCTATCCTGGGATAGTGGGTAGAACACAAATGGCAAGCCTTGCTGCACAACCAGGCCTTCATATTCAGAAAGTTCACACACATGTTGACATCTGGCAGCTGACCGGTGCAACCTCAGTCCTGTACTAAGCACTGCTTCTGAGTACAGTCAAAGTGCCTTTGACAAATGCAAGTTTGTGTGTGCATCCATAATTCTGGAGCACAAGTTCTATTGAACACACTGGAATAGTCTATTTTGTATTTTGTATTTGCTCCTGTTTTTAAACTGACAGCCACAGCAACTAAATTAAACTGGAAGTGCACCCTTTGCTGCCAAGCTGATGTACTGTAGTAGCATTAAATAGCAAGTAGCAGAAGTGTTTGTGAGAATCTGGATCACGTCTGCTTAAGTGACTCACAATCATTGCCTTAAAAAAAACAACTCATCTTCTTGACTACTCATTATTTTTGCTCACAAAAGACAGCAATTTCCCAAAAGGAATAACAAATCATTTCAGAGGGAATGGTTTCCATTTTAAAAACAAATTAACTGATTCACAGAGTGTTAATGAAAATGCAATTGCCTGTGACAATCTCATCCTGGTGTCTCGTTTTGGCTCCACTCGGCCTACGCCTGGGAAGACACATCTACTGCCCACAAATTACCTGCTTGTGTGTTCACTCGTAGCGCCACTGTCTCCAGAGAAATTCACGTTGTAATGGTCTTCTGTCAGTCCTGATAAAGAAAAGGGAGACAGCCTCTGGATCACTGAACACAATAAGAGAAAGTGTCTCTGTGACACAGACGTCTATTCATTTTCAGTGCTATTGAGTTGTAACACCTATAGCACTTCTTATACACAATCTGTGAGATGAAATCCTGAGAGCATTTCAAATATATGCTTCTTGTTTGGAGTTAAAGTGGGGGTGCAGTTGCGGTTCATCACTTGAGTTCATTATTAGTTCAGTTGGGAAATGGGAAAATATAATAAAAAACATTTACAATATTTTTCAAATGCATTTAATCAACATGAAAATGTGATTTTTATTTCATAAATTGATAAAACTTTGACATTTTCGAGATAGATTGCAAATTGCTAATGAAAATGCTGATAGACACACTGGATGTGGAATGTCAACATCAAGGCTTATGGGCAAAAGATCTGTAAAAGTAGTCAAAGTCAAGTCACAGAGCTATTAATATTTATTTGAAGTCAACCCTGATGTTCCCCTGAGACTAAGGGGAACTTGAAATAGGGTTTCCCCTCATGCCTACTCTGTATATTTAAGTTCCACCGTTGATGGTCAGAGCAGGTTGATGCTGCTTGAGAGAGAGACAAAAAGGATTTGGGCAATAAAATTGCTTGACCTTTTTGTTTTGGTTTTGTGCTGTGTGTTAAGCGTATGCTTTTGTAGGACAGCTGTGTAGTGAAGCGTGGGAATGCCAATAGCCTCTGTGATCCAGATCTTCACCTCATCATTCGGAGAGTATTCCCTGAATCCAACTAGTCAAGAGTGTGTGTTTTTATAAGCAGCAAGAACAAAAATCAGTGAATGCCCATATTTGAGTGTAAGTAGATTCCCATCAGTGCTCTTGAATGATATAATCAGAAATCAGCTTACATAATGCAATCTGTCTGTTTGCTTGCTGAAGTGGTGCTTTCAACCACATACACGCTTGGGAACTGGACTCAGTGGCAATTAGATGCAGTGTTTGGGAGCTCAAGAGATCATTTGGGCACAGCTGTCAGCAGGCCACTTGCATTACTGGCAGTTTTTTTCTAAAAAATGGGGGAGACAGCTTGTCTTGCTTTGAGCAGAGAGGACATAGACATCCAAATTTTACAGACAGATCAAGTTTACAGGTTTAGTCTTTCTAACCAGGTTTGACCTTACAGAGCTCTTCACAATAGGATTGAAAGGAGAGATTTACATTTATTCCCTCACACTTGATTCAGGCCGTGTGAAACAGGCAGAGACCAAAAGCCAACTGATAAGATTATGCTGTCCATTTTTCTTCCACACACTGCACAAATGTTACAGAAGTGTGTTTCTGACCAGAAGCCTCCAGTTTAAGGCGGGTTAATTATTTATCTGTCTGCTCCAGGCTCAATGTTAAAAAATCCTTGAGCAAAATAGTGGTAGGTAGTGGTAGCACATAATCTGCCTGGTTATATATTGCATGTGTCAAATGAAATGAGGCATTTAAACTTAAACCTCTCAAGAAAAAGGAAATTCTTTGCTGTACTTATTCCAAATCTGCTTTTGTGCCATACTGATGGAATTGCATAGATTCGCACATCCATTCTCATGACATTACATCAGCCCTACAGCTGCTGTTGGACTTGCTGTATAAACTGCAGTGTGTAGATAAAACAGCATACACTTTGTCCCCAGAAATATTACCCCCTTGCTTAACCAGTAAACTGTAATAGCTAAACAAGTATTAAGTAGTCTTTTAATGAATAACTGTAATACAATTCGACATTGGAGCCCATCTGCAGGGCCACACCATATAACCAATTCAATTCTAATTTCACATTAAATCCTAACATTTGTCAACAAATTGATGACGAGACATTGGGACTGAAAATGTATTTACTGGAATATTCTGTCATTACCATAGACTGCCTAAAACATGGATGTAGTCTCTGTGATGTCACCCATTGGTTTCTAAAGTGCCATTGTGAAGCTCAGTGACAGTTGCTCCAGTGCCTGACTCCACCTAACTCCTGGCTAATCCAAAAATGGCAAGGAGGTGAAGCATGGGCGGAGCTGAAACGAGCAGAGTGAAGCCTGGTCGCTGAAACCTAGCAGGTAGCTGTCACTCATAATGGTGATGCCAGTTGTCATTAATAGGAAATTTGATATAGAGAGCAAAATCGTTTTTAGTGCCAGGCTGTGAACATTTATTTCTGCTGTTAAGTTGGGCATGTTAATATGGGGGTCTATGGGGATTGACTCTGCCCATTCGAGGAATTGCTTTTTTTGCCACTAATTTTGCTGCCCTGGAGGTTGAAACTCAAATTGAGATACAGGGATAAATGCCCAGTTATCAGTATTGGCAGATGTTTTCATGTGATTTTTGATACATACTGGCAACAATTATCATATAGGACCATCATGCTATGAATTCAAATGTGGGCTTTCATGTGACTTTCCTGTCAGGGTAATCACTGTCAATCACATGATGCTCTCTGTTATAGGAAAGCTCATGTTTTCACAGACCATTTCTGATGTAGTGGGCAAAGTAGCCATGATGTTTTTGCTGATTCTGGTGGAGTCAGGCCCAATTTAGCCAGCTAACTGAGCATGCAGTCATCAGATGGGACCACTTGAGTAGCTGGTGGTTGTTTGGTGAGCAGGTGTGGAGGTAATTACATGCTAGTGATTGGTTGTTAGAAGTTGTCTGCCAGCGTGGCACAATACCATCTGACCAGCTATCCAGTCTATAAAAGATAGCTTGACTGACATAATTGTTCACTGCAAGTCTTTGCTTCAGTGTGATTATGGTGCAGCGGATGTGCCATCTGTTAATTTTCATCACAAGGGATTAGTGAAAAATATTGTTTATCATTTCATTTCATATTTTCAGTCACAAAAGTATAATGCTACACTCGGTGCTTGAGGATATACTGTTAAATTCTTCGTTTATTTGCCTGTTCCATGCAGTTTGTATTAGAAATCTGATACAAACAGTGTCCCTGAACCGATAGATGTTTGACGATTCTGAGTCTCATTTAAATTCTGCTAACCAATCCTTGTTTTGATCAGATTCTTAGCATATTATTTGAGTAATGCATCCATCCGTTTCTGCACCTTCAGCTCAGAACCCTTGGTCGGAGCCTATCCCAACACACGTTATGCAAATGCTTCCAGTCTGTGTCAGCTACCAAAATATCTACAGTACATGTGTGTGTACAAGCCTGATAGAAGCCATTGTTATTCCGGTATGTTGGCCTGTGTTTGTGTTGATTTATGCATGGGTGCTAATGCCTGTATGGGGGAATGTGTGTGTGCATGCCAACATTTGTGTACTCACATGTGTTGTGTGGAAATGTCAACCCAGACAGAATATGACAGAGCTTGGCACAGATGGCCTTCCTGTCATCCTCAGCTCCTTCCACAGCTTGACACCGGATGAAGCTCACAAAGAGGGAGAGAGAGAGGGAGAGAGAGAGGGAGAGAGAGAGAGGGAGAGAGAGATTAAACAAGGAGCTGTGACAGGAACGTAGGGTGGTGGCAGGCTAATGCATCACAGCGGAACAGTGGTCCAGCAAACACATTTCTAATATTTGTGAATCTATCTTTAGGGCATAAACCACACTTTTTGGATTCAGAATAGCTACATTTTTAGAGCATACAATAGTTACAGCAAGATGTGTGGTGTTGTTGTTGGCTCTTATGTGCTAGCTGCCAGATAGTGCTGTTTTATTTCATTTGCATGACAATTTGCATTGAAATACTTGCATGGAAACCCAGCTAAAGGTGCTTACATGAATTACCTTGTAGTATCGTGGAACACATACTGCATGTGTATCCAGTCTGCTGCCAGCAGACCCAGTGATAATTCAGACTGTTTCCTCCCAGATGTACGTAGCTGATGTTGATCCCTCATAGTGGTGCATGGATCATGTTCTGAAGGGACACATGGTCAATGGCAGGACGGGAACTTCAGGGGTTATATTGCCTTTTTAAACACTACATGACAGTTCTGTTGAAACATGCATCTTTGTTACCTTCACATGTCCTCTGCGCCCGGGAATGGAGCATGAATATATGCTATTAATCTCTAGCAAAATTGCGTTGTCTAAGTGCAACCATATACATTTGTGTTGTGGATTTTATGTTAAAGATATGTTAACTGTTTCTCTACAGTGCTGTTGCCCCTAATTGGCCATCTCTTTCCCATGTGTCAGTAGGCGTAGGGCCCTGGTGCCTATCCACCCAGCTGCCCCTTCGTACCATAATTGCTGTCACCCAGTGTGCACTGTTTATAGACTGATGGATGCCATGACAGTGCTTTACCACAATCACACCTCTGCTCTGTGTTTGTGTGTTTATATATCTGTGTGAGTGTGCATGTGTATCTGGCTGCATGTGTCTGCTTATAAAGACACATTACATGTTTTAAAGTTGTGGCATTCCTCAGCATATTGAAGAGCAAGGCTTGCTTGTTTATTCATCTCCTCACCTGGGTTCTTGTCTTTTATGCCGTTTTACCAAGCTCGTACAGTCAATACAGTCCCTGATCCCAGAGCAGTGCTGCAGTAGCCAACCTGGAGGTTTTTAAGTTAAACATGCCTGATTCATTGGCAAAGTATGCTGTAATTAGTCCACTTGACATATTCCTTAGTGAAGTCAATACATATTTTTACTGTGTGATCATGGATTTCTATAAATTCGATAATCACTACTACACATGTCAGTATAAACCAGTCATAACTGCTTTCTTTTGGTATAAGTAATTTCATTTATGATTTTCTGATGATCTGTGCAAATTTTGAGAAAAGCAATGTATTTATCTCCCTTCTGCAAACAGTTTTGGTTCTGTTCCTCACCATTGTCATTCACCCTCCACAGGGAAGGATGACTTCCTGTCTCTCCTAGTGGGGCAGTGTGTGAAGGTCTGGTGTGTAGTCAGAAGACTGCAATGGATTCTGTACTAGTGTTCTGTGTTGTACAGTGCCACTGCATCATCAAGCACAATAAGAGTCAGCAGCAATTACAGTGTAGTGTACATGCAGGTGGGAGAGGCAGAGAAAGATAGAGCAACAGAGAGAAAGAAAAGGACAGCGAGCCTGTCTTTGCCTTTGATGGGCCTGCCTTTCAAGCCAGCGTTGCCTAGTTACAGCGAGCAGAGGATGCGGGCATGGGAGGGGAGAGAAAGTGGGAGGGTTGGTTTATGGCTGTCAGCTGGGTGAAGAGTAAATGAGTCCTCTCCATGCCCATGGACTCTTCAACCCCTTAACATCCCCAGCTTACTTCTATGTCTCACTCTTACTCAATCTCTCTCTCAAGTCACCATCATAGATATGAACCTGATGTTTTGATGGAACTGCGCTTGTAAAATGTAATTCAATTCAATTTTGTCATATCACAATTAGTTGATTAATCAATTAATTGATTGAGAGAAAATTATTTAAGTTTTTTGATGTTTGAATCGTAAGTTTAGCCATTTTTTAAAGCAAAAATGCCAAACGTTTGCTGCGTCTAGCTTCTAAAACATCTTTGTTGAACAAATAGTAAAAGTAAATATTCTTGGGTTTTGATCCGTTGGTTGACTAAGCAAGGCATCTGATGACGTCACACTGGAACGTGTAACGGGTATTCACTATTGTATTTTACAGACAAAACTATTTAGAAGAAAAATAATCAGCAGATTAATCGATAATGGAAATAATCAGCAGTTGTAGCCCGAATTACATTTCTCATCAGATGTCCTACAACATTCCAAGAAAGTCAGATTTTATCTGAGCAACACATGATTTGCACCCTCCTGATTATGTATCGATGCGAAAGTGCAGTGATGTTTCTGCTCTGCACTTCACAGAGATAACTTGTTAATCAGACAGTGTTTCCACCACTGACAGTTCTGTCTGTGGACCTGTTTTTATTTGTGGCCTTACCCATTGTCTGCTCACGCTAACTCAACATCTCTTCTGTTGTATTCCAAACAAGCTGTTGTTTCTGCTTAAGAAACGCAGGACTTTTTTTTTTTATGGAAAACACCAGACTCTGGATGATCAGAACAGCAAATGTTTAAGGCTTCCACTTTTAAGCGAGCCAACTTTAAGGCTCAATGTCATTAAGGACTCTTCAGTTTTTATTCATAGACAGATGGAGGCATATTAACTGATGCTCCATGCCATTACATTAAACTAAACTGCTAGACTAAAGTGCCTGGAAAAAAATATGAGCTACTGGCCTTGCCAAATGAAATGTCAATAACAATTGGAGTGCAGCCGTTCTGTCCTTTCCTTTGCAACATCTTTTTTTTTTAAATCTCCATCTGTCTGTCCTTGCAGAATCATTCACTACTGGCTCTTTTGTCCCCTTAACATCAACATTGCTTTCTAGCATGTATTGAGAGATGTGTACAGAACTTTTTTCCTGTCTTTGCGAAATGTTTCCCTTCTGTTTACTCCTCTACCCTGCCCCGGGCTGCTCCATTTCAGCATCATCTAATTACAACAATCTGTCAAGTTTAAGAGTAATCAACAGCAGTGTGCATGGCCAGGTACTCTCGATGGCTAGGGAATGTCAGCGTAACAAATTAATTTGTGTGTGTAGAAATTTTGAAATGTGTGGATGCATTCATGTATTCCTCCCAACACAGAGCTGTAAGGCCGTACTTTGTTGTTCCTCCCAAGGTCTCTCCTCATGTGAGTGCAGGATGTCTTCCCCCCTCAGAACAGGACATAGCTGTGCAGGCAGACAGGAGGTGTGGTTTATGTTTGGTAGGGCATCCGTGAAACTTTGACCTCCCATTGACGTATTTGTGTGCATGTATGTAAGGAGCAGTGGGAGAGGGTCTGGATGCCTGAAAACCTTTCTTTTTTTTTTAATTGTAATGATTTTTCTTTCATGCACATGAGATTATTGATTTTTAATTAAACTTTTCCTTGTCAGTATACTTCCCCAGGAGGGATTCACGGTTAACATAATATGGTTGAGTGTTTTCTAAGTTAGACTTGTTGACTTCAGTCGATGTAAAATTCTTCGCCGACATACATAATGTTGTGTTTGGTGCTTTTAGTCATGCTCATGCCAAAGCTATGGATGGCGATGTCAGCCGGCCCATGACTTTGACTGAAAAATCTCAGCTATTGAATGGATTGTCATGAAATTTGGTAAAGACATTATTGCCCCCCTCTGTACGGATTGTAAAAACTTTGGTGATCCATTCACTTTCTGTATAGCGCCATCATCAGGTTAACATTTTAATTTGTCTAATACTTTGTTTTATGACCTAATTCCTGCAAAACACGAATAACATCCCCACCAGCCTCAGCTGAACTTTTTTGTTTGGTGCCAATCAGCTAAGGTAGATTTGCTGATTATTAGCATGTTAGCATGCTACCATTGGCATTTAGCTCAATGCACCTCCGTACCGAAATACAGCTTCACTTATCTGCAAGCGTGGTTGTAGACTTTTGTCTTGTGTTAGGACATACGGTTTGTATTCAGGGTAGACACATTGTGTTTGATAATCCTCTTGATAGATCAGACTTTTTTAAAACAGAAGAGTGACAAATTCGATTGTAGGCACAAAATGAAAAAATCAGTTCAGGCCCGATTTCCCACTCCTGAACTGACCAAATGTGAAAGTGGAAGCACACTTTTGAGCTGTGTCAAAACTCAACTGGCTCTTCTCCCTTCTTCAGTTTGCGGTGTTTTTGTTCCGCTTACCAGCGACTTTCACTGCTTTTTGACTGTGGCTCTGTATTCCTCACATTTTTGAAAATAAAAAGGCTGCTTCTTCTCAGCATTTACTTTTCACCAAGCGTTTCACTCACATGGCACAGCAACACTTCCTACACTTGTCAGGTCACTGTGGCTTTTGACTTACTATTGACTGTTTTCAGTTATTGTAGTCTTGTACACCTACAGTATGCCTCAGCTGAAGGCATACTGATGTGAAATGTGATGTGAAACAAAATGTTATGACGTCTGTTTTGTTTTTTTTTTTTCTGTGAGGCTTGTGAACACACACACATATGAAGCACATTTATTTCTGCTAGTTCCTGTAAAATTTCAAACTCATGCCCCTCCGTCTTCTTATCCCTGTTGGCTTTCCTTTGATAAAAGCTCAGCTCTTTTTCTCTGATGAGTCCGCATCACTGCGCTGAGTTTGGCAGATGTCGGCAATCAATGATACACGCTGAGGGCTGGTTTAAGCTGTTAGGAAGAGCTGTGATGATGCTTCTGGGGGCTTGTTCCATTGTTGTGTGTGGTTGTGTGTGTGTGTGTCCATGTCTGTGTGTGTAGAAAAGGCTATAACGAGGGTGAGTCATTAAGCATCAGTTCATTCACTTGGTTTCCCATCCGTTTAGTCTAACAATCTTTAACCCCACCTCTCGTTTGAGCTTTAGAAATTTGAATTTTGCCAGATTGGAGTTCAGAATTTAAGTGGCAGCAAACAACTCATTTTTTTACTGTAGTTCGTTTGATTTAATGTTTCTTCTGTACAGAAAAGATTTCCTGACTGAAGTGTGAACAGATGGGATATTGCTATAAAGGCTTTTCTCCACATAAAGATCTTACAATGCTGCTTTAACTCGCTCCTTCTTATCACACATACTGTTCAAATGAAAACACAGTGGCTGTATAATTACATGATATTGTGGTAAATGCCACAACATAGATATCGTACTTTGACAGTAGTGCAAGGTTAATGCTGCAACAGACTTCATAATAGCTTGAGTCCAAACCTCCTTTGTGCTGTGTAAAGTGTTTTGTTATCCAAGGTGAGAGCCACTTCATTGTCAAGATCTGCCCTCTGTCTCACATTCGCAGCCTGTACCTTATTCGCTAACAATGCCCACTGAGCATGTTAACGGCTGTGTCTTTGATCTCTCACTTTCCCTCTTTCTCACGGTACAAGACACACACTTACACAGTGAGTGTTATCAGGGCCAACTCACAGTAGCATGTGATGCAGCAGTCTTAAAGTTTGTGATAAGTGTCAGATGAAAACTGCCTTGCTTTGCTTTGCTGCTCCTAACAGCACTCTGGGGGCTTTTTTCCACCGGAAAGCAGATGGATGAGGTTCAAGGTGAGCTGCTTGCTTTGCCCCATTTGCCTTGCAAGCCCTAGATTACATGGACACTTTAAGAAAAAGCATTCTGCAAAATACTGATCCCACAAAGGGTTGAGCGCGAGACTGAGATCCCAAATCAGCACACATCAGTGGTCGAACCAGACTGTATCATTTCAAAGAGCAACAAAACAGTCTGTATCGAAGTTACAAAAATAGTATCCAGCGTCACACTAACGACAACCATGCAACACCGTGTTCCTTTTAACCAGCCTATTTTCAAACAGCAGCTACATCGTGTGCTCTTTTCTCAAACACTCCCATTACAAGATGTGCTGTGTGCTTCTTATCTTAACCATGTGGGCGTACTGCTTGATAGCATGCTGCTGACAGCCGGGTGGTGCCGTGCTGCGCCATCTGGATCCCCTCAGGCTGGCACCTCGGCAGGGCAGCCAAAAACCAGCAGAGGGCTTTCCTGTCGGGGCTGATGTTGCAACCCCAAGCCACCCTCATAACCGGGTCAGAGGGCGGGCAGGCACAGTGCCAGCTAGCCACTAACCACAGTAATACAGATATTCCTGTTCACAATGTCAATATCGGCAGCGTGAAAGGCATCTGTTTCCTCTTGTCCTGCAGGTGTTTGCAGCTCATTGAGGTGCATGTTTAAATGACTTTGAATGGCCACTAGCTTGTATAGTGATAAGTCTATATAGTCAGAAGTCTATTCATATATTAGGAGAGAACTGTGGGGAGAAGTGCAATGAGTAATGGCTGCTTTTGGTGTCCATCCTTTGTCCATCTTTCTCTGTTAATATGATTTCTTTCGGGTTACTGAGGAAGTCTAAATAGTGAAACTTAGAAACAGGCCTGGCTTAAGTAACACACACTGACCTATTCCCTCCACTCTTTGTTCAGCTTACCTCCCTAACAATGTGTAGCCGCCACCCCCTACTTCATTTCCTCTCCTCCGCTTCCTGAAACGCAGGACGTTGGGTGCATTCGTTTACCCCAGGTTGGAGAAAGGGAGAAAACTGGGGAGGGTGGAAACACGCCAAAGGTCACTGACAGCCAGCCACCCAGAGGGACACTCCCTGGGTCTGTGGACAGTCAGCTTCGTCCAGCTTCCATCACCAGAAAAACTAGTTTTACTTTCTGAAGAATTTCTGTGCAGTTTTAAAGTAGAGATTTCTTATCAGACAAAACACAATGTCAGCTCTCAACAGCTATTTGTGACTGGTGTGTTGCAGATGTGTATGTGTGCGCGCCACATGTGCACTGCAAACGTCACTAACAGTCAGGCAGCGTGTGAAGCATCATTAATCCACCTTCAGTTCTCCTTCACTGCTCTTTGCTTCTTCCCACATACCTATCTTTTATTCAACACTGTGTCACCACTTCCTCCTACATCACGGCTGTGTGTATGTGTGTGCGTGTGTGAGTGTGTGTGTGTCCTTTGAGACTCTTCAAGTGGCTCTCAAGCACAAAAAGACAGTAGTTCAAAAGAGTTTGGACACAATAGCAGTGGCTTGCATGTGTAACCTGCAGCGCACTGAAAGTGGCTCTGATCTGAGGTATGCTCTGTTCTCTATCACTACAGAGTCTGTTTTAATGGTAGATTTAAACTGAATGCTTATTTCCACAAGGTTTCATACTGAAGCTGGCGCCATACTGACCTTTTCTTCCTCACTTCCTCTCTTCTCATTCCCCACAATTTCTGCTCACCCTTGCTGTCATCTCTTATTTTCCTTTTTCATATCCTCCTCCTCGCTTCCCCTCCCAACTCCAATTTCTTTTATCATTTTTTCTCTTTTCTCTCCCTGTCAATCATTTTTCAAATCCGTCCCTCTCATCACTTCATTTTCTACTGTCTTTTTCTTTTCGCCCTTTTCTCTCTCATTATCAGCCTGTCACTCTTCTTCTGTCTCTCTGTCTCTTGGCATCTGTTTTCTCTCTATTAGTCTGTCTGGGTGTTGGTCTCTTCTGACCCTTCCTGTTTCACTGACATCATCCAAGAAACCAGGAAGCTGCTAATGGGGTCACCACCCAAACTTTTTTTTTTGGTCTGTTAAGTTTTGTTCAGTTTTCTGCCTGTTTGAGATTTTAGGAGTTAGCATGGCAATTACTAATTAACCTAGACCGGAATATGATAATGATCATAATCTTAAATTAACAAATGATTCATCCAAGGTTGTTCAGGATATTAAATCAGTTCACCTGGCCGCCATAAAATTCAACCAACCTTGGAGCTTTAATACCGATCAGCTGTTCAAACAACCGTGGTTCTCTGTTTCACTAGACAAAGCTATGAACACAAGGGCTGCAGGCTTAGAATGCAGTACAAGAATTAATCAAATCCAGACTCTTCTTTGTAAATGCCTTGTTTATAATTTAACAATAAAATTCATGTTTCTTCCTTTGGGACTTAATCAAGGCAAAGAACTAGGACACAAAATTGGTACTGATATATTCAGTGGTTTTACACAGCAGCCATGTGCCAGGCAACAGTGTCTCTCGCTGTTTCTGGTTTGACACATATATGTTTAACAAGGGAAGATGTTTACAGCAAAAATTTGAAGTGAAAGTTCATCTTCTAAAGGAAAAGACATCATTTTTGGCTCTGGGAACTCCCTATCTTTTAACATTTTAATGATTAATCAACTAGTCTTCAAAATATGAATCAATAATGATATAATAATCATTTTTGGAGAACTTAAGCATGTGTTCACTCTCATGTGACATGTTTTAATATTGAAAATTAATTTAAAAAATGACGTAACAGAAAATAGACTAGAATCAAATGAATAAGATAAGGAGTCACTCATCTATCTGATAATACTAATGTACAGATTTCAAATGGCCTTTATAGAATTGAGACATGTAAAAATCCTTGTTTAGTTGCTTTTAATCTGAATATGTTTTAGGTTTCTTTTTAATGAAAGTTGTCTCGTTTATTACCTCTCAGGAAAAGTGTATGTTGTAAATAAAAAAAATCTTCAAGCCTTAATTAGTATTAAATGCTGAATATCAGCCTTGACTATTTTACATGCAGTTTTTCATGTTTAATTCACCCATTAAGAAAAAAAAGTTGTGTATTTAATTTGAACTTGCTCTCAACACCTCGGGACACCTTGTGACAGAGAGCCCGTGGTGGTAGATACAGTAGCTGTGCCAGCAGCGGTCACACTCAAAAGATGAATGTTGTGCGAACCTGCTGTCAAACAGCCCATTGAATGCTCAAAGATCTTTTTCTTGTGATTCATCCTCATGTCTGTTGCCGACTAATGTCCTATGTGGTGGTTGATCCTAAGTTGTATGTGTGTACAGACATTGGTCTAAAGGCAAATCTATACCCTTCTGCTGTGTTTGCTTAGCACATCGATTTACAAACCGCCGTTTACACAGCGCTGCAGCAGCTAACTGTAGTGAGACAGATTGTTTTTCCATTCACTTCAGTCCATTACATGACAGGTGGCTAACCCCCAAAGCCAATCCCATGCTTTTAACCTGAAAATGAAAGGTCTCAGTCCTCAGTGTGTTTTAGTCATTCTGGTAAAACATCACAGCCTCGCATTCTTGGGTGCTTGCAATAAAATTGGTTTTGTGCCAGCAGTGTGTCCTGGTCGTCATGTTTTTCAAATGGTGTGCATATCAGTTTTGGAATGTAATTTCTCTTGAAATCAGACTTCTAATTAGAACGCTGCTTGTAAGACTGACATTCTTTTTCCTCCTTTTTCAGATCTGCCCATGGAGTACAATCCCTCAGATCATCCCCGGGCCAGCACCATCTTCCTCAGCAAGTCACAGACTGACGGTGAGCGCCTGGCATTTCTCCTTCATTATACATTATAATCAGTTTTTTTTCAGGATAGTATCTAAGACAGTGGCAGGAGTGGCAATAGTAGGGCCAAATCATTTATGGGGACTGTTGGTGAGTGTGTTGAAAACTTGCAAGGTACTTGCAAGAGCTGTGCTACATGCGTCTGGGGCCATGATTGTCTCGGGCACATGCAGGGCCTGCTTAGATGAGTTGATGGAGCGTGAGGCAAGGTGAAGTTGTTTTCTTTGTTATTGTGGTGGCTTTTTTGACCCTAGAAACTTGCACAAACATATGAATTTATTGTGATTAGGGCAAGACTGAGTGTGTACTAAGCACTAATGTAATGTGACACTCTCACTAGTAGATCCACAGCAGGGTTTCTTAGCCCTCTGACCAGTTTCTGCATTCTGTCTGAAGATTGTAGGTTGAAGAATGTGTCGTCAGGATGTGTTTTAAAGCACTGTGAACTTATGCATGCCTCATCCAATATTAGTACCTTGATAAAATCAGTGTAAATTGTGAAGCCATGTGGACATCCCTAGAATGCATTAGACACAGTCCAAATCGTTCCATCAAAGAGCATTGTTGCATTTTTTGTTCATTCTCCACTTTACATCACCTCTCCCAACTCCCTCAGGGCCCCGGTCCCCAGCAATCCTTACTTCATAATGTGTCCCTGAAATGCTCTGTGTGCCTTTAACCCATCATGTTGTCATGTTCAAAAACATGGCACCTGCTGAGAGAAATCTTTCAAAGAGCAGCGTTTCCATAGTGGCATATTGTGCACATTAAGCAGCCTGCAAAGCTAATTAGTAGTATGTTTCAAACTCATGCAAGACAAACAATGGCATATGCCGCCTACTTTGTGGGGAGGCAAGCTGTTTCATTAATGCAAGGACTTCAGATGTTATATAATGTTATACCGGCTGCCTTTATCTCAGACTTTTTGAGATACACTGGGTGTTTTGATCATCTCTATCGGCCAGAGAGGCTGATCCTCTGGACCCTTCAGAGTGACAGTAATGCATTTTAATCAACTGAAATGTGATGAAGTTGGTTTCTCAGATTACTTTGCAGTTCAGACGTAATCTCTTTACTTTGACGATAAGAGGCTTAATATTGTTTCATTTGCACACACTGGAGAAAAGCTGGTTCGGCTGAAGAGCTTGTAGCCTGAAGGCTGATACGTATATTGATCTGATATTAGTGGCTGGTCTTCTTTTATTAGCCTTATCAAGCTCTTGTGTGAATGTCTGCCGGCCTGTTTTCTCAACATATTGTACATAAATACCAGTACAGGACATCACACAATGGGCTTTTCTTTACTCTCCAGCCTTTATTTAACTATGCACCATTGTGCATCTGTGTCATAAACAAACAGAGAGACAACTTGGACTTTGTGTTTTTTCAGTTGCTGTGCCCAACAGGAGAGGTAAGCATATATGTGTCTGGTCTCATTGGGCAGGTAGCATTATGCTTACCGTGTGTTTGGGCTCTGACCTTTCATTTAGTCACAAGCTTTATTGTATTCTTGTTCTTGAACTGTATTGTCTTCTGTTAGCAGGTGGTGTGCCTATACTGCTAAGCTGCTGATGTCATTCTGTGCGTGTGTGTGTATGTGTGTGTGTATGCTCATGTGCATGTTGGTCAATAGGATGCACCAGTATGAATAGGACTGCATAGTGTTATTCTAAAAAGTGTGTTTGGGTTACTGAAATGACACATCAACCAGTCATTTTCCTCTTCAGCATCACTTAAGTAATCTTTACTCCAGAGGAGGTGTGAATGAAATAAAAATTATGATTCAACCAGCTCATTGTTTAGAATAATATTTCATGTGTCAGTGTTGATGTGCACAAAGAATTATCAGCATTTTCTTTCTTATTATTTCAAAACTCAATCAAAAATCATCATTGTAAAATGCAGCCCTAATAAAGACGTAAGAGCTTGCCGCTTTTTGCTAGAAAGCAGAGCACACAGTCACAACTGCCCAGAGGGGAGAAAAGAAAACATGTGCATCAGAGTGTGAGTGTGTGTGTCAGAGAGGTGAGAGACAGACAGCGCAGGGATGAGAGGCGCCAGACAGCTCACTACATCACTGTGTGTGTGTGTGTGTGTGCGCGCACACGTGCGTGCGTGTGTGTGTGTGTGTGCGTGTGCGTGTGTGTGTGTGTGTGTGTGTGCTGCACTCTGCATCTGCTCCAGTTTGCTTTGCCAGCAATCTTTTTCCCCCTTGTGTGCTCCCCTGCATAAGAGCAAACACATACACATATAGACACACATGGATACACAAATAGGCACAGCTCTGACACACAACTGCGTGTGTGTGTTTTATGCCATACACTCAGTGAAGTGAGCTCTATAAAACTAACAAATCGTCACATCCATTAAGCAGAATTGGCTTGGCAAATGAGCATATTTGTATGAAGAGAAAGAAATGAAAGACTAACAGTCGAACTCAAATGACAATGTCCTCTTAGATGAAACAGTCCCTTGGCTTGATTTTATTTGGACTTGGGTAGGAAAAAATGATGAATTGATTAAGTAATTTGCTCACACGCATTCCCACAAATTAAAACACAATTTCTGATTTAACAGCAGAGAAAATGGATTTATAGGCTTTGAAATTATGTTTTCTTATGTCACTGAATGCTGTCTGCTGAAACCGCCATGCTTTACTGAGTACTGTAGAGGGGAATAATTAAAGCAGAAAAAGTTCATAAAGATAGGTAACTTACAAACCCTGGATAAATGCTGCTCCCTGTCTGTGAGGGTTGTGTACTGCACACGTGCTGAGCTTGAAGTGTGTGTTACCAATTCACAGCGCTGACATCTGTTCTCTCGTCTTCCTTTTCAGTTCGAGAAAAACGGAAAAGCCTTTACATCAACCATGTAAGTAAGATGAAGGACGTTGTGTGGCCCATGAAGTTGATTTTATTGTTTAACCGTTATTTGGAAGAGTGATTCAATTTTGAATATGATAATCGTGCAAATGGTGATTTTAATGTCTTGTATTTTTTTGCAAGTTCACACACATTTCGGAGAACAAGGTAAAGTGCTCAAAATGACCCTTAAAACAATCCGAGCATGTTATCATTGTCTCTCCCTCTTCAAACCCCAGAGATAGTGTGTGTAACAAGTTGAAATACGTAGTCGTATGTCCTTATTTAGATGTAGTAGTACAACAATTTCATCGCATTGTGGTGTCGTTCATCTCTGTCCATCACTCCTTCCGCCCCAAGTGCATGGATTGATAATATGAATCGGGAAAGGCCCAATGTACATGATAAAGCTCTGGTTCAGTGTATGCCAGGAGAAAATGGCTTTAAACAAAATGAGCCAATTAAAAGAAAGTTCATCACAGTTTGGGGCTTCTGTAAAGATGCACTTCAACCTAAATGTCATCCCTGCATGCAAACATGTCAGGTGCTGACAGAGGACAGACAGAATTAGTTTGTGGGCTTACAGGTGCCCTACTTTCCATGGCTGCCTGTCAGCAGGCCTTTTGGCTGGTCCAAGTGCGACAGAAATAGAGATTGATGTGTGTGTGTGCGTGTGTGTGCATGTGTGTGCATGTGTTTGTGTGTGAACTCCAGCATCACCCAGGCCCAGTGAGACGGAAGTACAGCTCCTGCTCCACCATATTCCTTGATGACAGCACTGTCAGTCAGCCCAACCTCAAATACACCATCAAATGGTAACTACATAACAGTTTATCTCATTATCTGATATGTAATCTTCTAATCTCACATTGAGGAAGTTGCCTACACACTACATATAAAGTATATACTGTCTCCATAATTAAACTCTTTTATGTCTTTTTTTTTTTTGTCTTTACAGTGTAGCCCTCGCAATATACTACCACATAAAGAACAGGTATGATAATCATTTTGCCCCCCAAGGCTAATGTTAAAATGTAAAGCTCTGTGTGATGCTGACTCCATATGAAGCCTGATTGAACAGGGCATCATTTTGTGAAGAAATGTCTTTGTGAGGTGTGTAAATGTGTCAGGCCTCATGTAAGAGCCACTCATGTGAACTGGTGGATTCTTAAATGGCCCATACCTGTGTTCACCAATTTTCTTGGATTTGAAATTCTTACTTCTATATGAATGAAATTCACAAGTGTTCCAGACTGTCGAATAAGTCATGTACAGACAGCCTTTCTCCATCGTGGAAAAAACACTGGTTGGAGTGAATTCTTCTTCCTCATTAATATGAACTTAATTGAAGTTAATTGGAATACAAAGTAAAATGTGTCGTAACAGACCATTTTAAATGATGCATTGTCGCGCTACAGAGATGCCCTGACCTACAAATCAAATTCTCCACACGTAAGGCAACACTCTTGTTCATCATCATTTTTATATTTTTGATAAGTGAAATGCAAAAATTACTATTCCCACTAAAATCACGACTCATATTGCAATCAAAATATTTGTCAAAATAATCGCAATTATGTTTTTTGCATATCGTTCAGCCCTAATTCTGAATGAAGTTGGAGTTTAAAGATAAGTATGTGTCTATACGATACAAAAATTAACAAAAATAATATACACAGTTAGAATTTTTTTAGGCACATCGATGATGCTAATGATCAGATCTCGTAAATGTGCACCTTCTCATGAACAAGTGACATTTGTCTAGTTGAAACAAGACATTTACAACAAGTTTGTCCAGTTAAAAGAGTTTGGTTAATCTGACTTTGAACAAATCTTACAGATAAATTTAGGATGAAATTCCGAAAATGTTTGCATTTATAAGTGGTAGGAAAGTAGCACAGCTGATTGACGTGCACATACATGCCCATAAATGGCTTATTGAACAGGCAGTATCAGGAGGATGAAGTCACATTTTAAATTATATGAGTCTCATGCCATCTGCTTTTTATTCCTGTCATAATCTGATGTGTCTCCTATCTGTTTGTTATTCTAGAGACGTCGACGGAAGAATGTTGTTAGACATTTTCGATGAGAAGCTGCATCCGCTCTCGGTAAGGCCTTAACTGAAGATAAATTTCCATTAAGCGCAAGCTGTAGAGCTGTCAGGATTCATCAGTACGACAAACAACACAAGCCGATCAACAGCAAATAAACCCACATGGATCAAATACGGGAAAATCTGTCTCGAGATCTCAGGAGCCATCTGGATCATTCACACGTATTTTCATTTCAGTCGTTTTGTTTAACAATTGCTGGGTTTCAATCTAAAAACTTACATAACTACTGCATAATGCTCCATATATCCAAACCGTACAAGGCACACTAGCAAAAGTCTTTGTAAACAGCTTGTGTTTCCATTTTGGTTAACAATCAGTTCAAATGTTCATTTTCATGTTGTTTGTTTTCTTCTAGAAGTCGGAGATTCCTCCTGATTACGACAAACACGACCCTGAGCAGAAGCAGATCTACCGCTTCGTCAGGACGCTGTTCAGCGCCGCACAGCTCACAGCTGAGTGTGCCATAGTCACACTGGTAGGTGTATGTGTGTGTATCTCAATGCTGACACCAGGAGGTAGTGTTGCTGCCTGGTTCTCCTTCTGCCCTCTCTCAGGTCATGTGCTGTCTTCACCCTGTTGCCTTCCTTACACTCTTATCTCTCATTTATTTTTGAACCTCATTTTTTCCTCCTGAGCCATATGAAATTTCAGTATATCCCTCTGGAGAGTGTCTCTCCAAAAATGTCGAAGCGTTAACAAATTCTCACAGGAGACACGAGAAAATTGGAAGTTAAAACAAGATCAGTTTGATCTGTGCAATTTCCTGTCAGAATTACTTTGGTGTGAAGTACATCTGTGCCTGTAGCGCGGATATAATTAGTGCTATAGCGTACAGTAGGTTCTCTCCCCACGACTTCTGCGCTGCTCACCTGTATTAATATGTGAAGACAAAGACATCTTTACTCCCCCTTCTTTATCTAATGTCTTTCTCTCTGTCTCTCCTCCCCTGACTCTATCTTTTCAGCATTTATTTTAAGAAAACATGCATATCTTCACTTAGATTAAGACAGAATAAAGTTAATTTGCTTGTGCTGCTATACTTCTTATTTATAGTCACAGCACTGTTATTAACTCCCCCTTCTCTCCCCCGCTCATCTGCCCAGAAACATGTCTTTCCACACTTTGTCACTTTGGCCGACGTGTGTGTCCCTGGAGACTGGGTTAAGAAGTGCAGGGAAGTGCAGGGTTAATATAACTGGCCTAGTGGCCTGGTATTGAGTTACTCTGCTTCCTGACAGATGTACACATGTGTGAAGTGCATGTATGGGTGAGTGAGTGAGCCCTTGTGACAGTGAAAGGGAAGCAAGTCTTTATCCATGTACAGGGGCACTGTGACAAAAATGTGTCAGATTTCTCAAGGTGCACACACACACACATACACACTGCACAGTCTGGCACATGATCAGTCCCCCAGAGGTAAAGTCTGGCATGCCATCAGTAATTGAGTAGCTGCCGGTTATGGGGGCTAGCGTCGCTGACACAGCTAAGTTTATGCAGTGGAGTTGGAGCTTGGCGTCTTCCTTCCCTTCCCAGACATCACAACATAGGATAGGGAAGAGAAGGCTTCTCCAGGAGACGGAGAAGACAAAGACCCAGAAAGTTAAAACGTCTCACTCTCAGACAATAAATCATTGCTCAAGGTTTCTCGTAGAAGGCCCACACAGGCAACACGTTGTAACATGTGAAGCTACAGCTCCACAAGCCAAACTCGACCATTACCAAAGCCAGTTCCAGGTCATCCATTGCTGTGTCACACAGAAGCTACTAGTGCAGAAACATTTACTTATTTTAGCATAATTGTAGACTATATTTGACTGATATGCTGCTGCTGCATTTTCATCTCGACATTCAATAACTGCATATCCTGCACTGCTAACAGATAATGCATGAAGAGTAGGAGGAGAGTTACTCTATACTATAAACAGTGGCTTAGTATATTCTGAATTGTGCCAGCAGAATGTGTTTCACTGCTTAGTTTCAATTAGAAACACCACATATTTGGTGTTTAAACTTTCAGCTGTACAGTAGTCAAAAACAACCACCAATGAGTAATGTGGTCATTAATTGAGTCCTCTGTTTAACTGAGTGAACCACCAACTTTAAAGGAAGTACTTGGTGCTTTGGCTTCCCATCGTTATGAATAATAGATGTGATGTAACACCGTCTTGTCAGAGCAGGATTACCTTTTAAAATGTGAAAGCAGTATGTTGTTTAATCAGCATCAGACATTGTCTTATGACAACTTCTAATCCAATTAGAACATCCTATGTTTCAGAAATGAGTGTAAGGTTAGTTGAACCTTGGGCTCCATGCAGACCAGTTTCTCTGTCTAGTGCCAAACCTCATCTGTGACACTGGCCCAAGATTCACAAAATGAAATCATTTGGGTTCAGTCTGGTTGCACAGGGTTACCACACTGCCTCTGGCTTCTATGATGTGCTTGTTTGTATAGTTTTCTCTCTTTGCTGTTGCATTCATATCGCTCAGCATGTGGTCTGGCTCTCATTTCATGCGGGCTTTCTTCAGTTCTGCCTGCTGCCTGCTGCCAGATGAGTGTATATGTGGTGTCTGTTGGCAGGCTCTGGGCCACAACGGGGATAGGTTAGCATTGCCTGCAGGCACAAAGCCCAACCCAGCATGACTTGTCCAATTAGCCACCTGAGCTGTGCTAGTGGGCAAATCAAACAAGGCTACAAACTACGTCTCCCCTCTCTTTGCCTCTCTATTTGACTGAGCCACAAGTTACCATTTTATATCTAGTAATTAAACAGTCCTCTAGGTTACTGTTCCGGTTTTAAGTCACATTATACCGAAAGTTCTGCCACTGTGGAGATTCAAACAGAATTATAAGAAGTTGAATGCACTACAGCATCTCTGCAAACCAGATTTTTTTTGTCACACTTGTAATGTGAGATGACAGTTTTCAAAGATTTATGCTTCTGTAACTGGTCTGAATTCTATTGAGCCTGCTGTAAATTTTATGGAGACTAAAAAGTGTGGTTCAGCTGGGTGAAAGTTGCTGTAGCAAGAATAAGATTTATTGTATGTATCTCAATATCTGTCATATCTGTTACAAACTGAAATAGTATCATGAAGTTAAATATTAAAAAATAATTAGCACGACAAAGTACCAAGTCCATACCGAAAACTGAAACTGAATCAAACTTTTGATTTAAAGAACCAAAACTAAGAAGTACAAAAAGGTGAAAAACAAAAAATGACTTGTATATGTTTGCGTGCTTATTACAGAGAGAGGTTGCTTCATACTACACATGCATTGTATTATTTGGGAGTGTGTAGAGGGAGATAAATTAGCTTTTAGGAGAAAAATATTAGGTACATTGTAGTGTCCATTAGCAAGCTAGACATGTAGTCGTCTCCATGCAGATTCAGCAGATCAGTGTATCTTTCATCGTGGACAGCGACTGTAAAATCAAATAGAATACATTCTGTCTTCCTAACAAAGTGACGATCAATGGATCAGAAGAAGCGCTTTCAGTACAAGTATTCCAACTTGTGAGGGATACGTGCCTGCAGGCTCAGTTTGCTTTGTGATCTGTAGACTGTGTGAATTCTGGCTACTGTAAAAGAGAGAGAGATGGCAAAGGGGGAGAAAGGCACAGAGATGCAGTGTTTTGATCCACATATATTTTTTAATGAGTGTGCTCTGGGGAAGCTGGATATCGTCAGCTTCTGACATCTTGTTATTGTGGGTTTTAACCTGGAGGAGGAGTAGGCGGAAGACTGCAGAGCAGGAAAGCGGGGAGCTAACTCTGCAAATAAATGCAGACCAGGAGAGCAGAGGCTAATTAAACACAGAAACAAGTGGGAGAACATGCTAATTACACAAGCAATGGATAATACATTGATAAATAATCTGTTTTATTGTTGTTAAAATGTTCAGTATATGGAAGAAAGGGCAGAATCCATCTTACATGTGAAACGTGTCTTTGTCTAAGGTGTATTTGGAGAGGCTCCTGACCTACGCTGAGATCGACATTTGCCCTGCCAACTGGAAGCGTATCGTGTTAGGAGCCATTCTCCTGGCATCTAAGGTCTGGGATGACCAGGCGGTCTGGAACGTCGACTACTGCCAAATTCTCAAGGATATCACTGTGGAGGACATGTGAGTTGCTGGATACGCACGCAAAGTAATACATTATTCTGATCAGAAAGCAGTCAGAAGCGCACAATAGTGCAATGCACACACAACATATAGGTCAAAGACTGAGGTCAGGTCAATAAAACATCCTGTCAGCCCCGGTTAATCAGCCAAACCAATTAATCTGGGCTGTAAGGACGTTTTACAAACCATTGTTATCAGCAGAATCAACACAGGCCCATAAATGTGTAACAGACTTCAAATTTCATTTTTCTTTTTCTTCCAGAAAGCAATTCTCCACTCAATCAGAAAAACCCTCGATGCATTATTCTGGCCATAGGGTTAGAAAATTTGGGAACAGCTGATTTTGCAGCAAGGATGACAAGCAACATTGTCATATCTGACCCATTTTCAGTTGATAAATTAGCTACAGCATTGTGGCTCAGTTTGTGTCTCAGAGCCATGAATTATCTGGGTGGTAAATACTGATGGGGGTGTCCTGTGGAATTTCCTTATAAACCAACAAAAGTTATGTTTACATTCAGTGTTATTCACCAAAGCTCATTCTGCATATCCTTCAGGTGTTAAAACCATATTGAATGCATCTCTTTCCTTACAAAACATTTGCAACATAGATTTTTGGGGTATTTTTTAATCTAAGAATCCAATTCAAGCATTTTAAAAAGCAGAGAACTCATTCCAATAATAATAATAATCCTATAAGGACTGAGAAAATAACTGATATGTCTGTTTTAATGGTGGACAGACCTTTAGAAATTTTCCTGGCCAGAAATGTGCTGCACAACAGGTGCATAGCTGGAAACTTGGTGGTATTAGTAGAAATACCATATCACAGTGTGGAAGGAGCTGGCATCACCGATCGCTTGACTTCTTTTTCTTTCCTTTGGAAGCAGTGCTTTGTGCTACAGTGATGCAATGATCTTATGACTGAGAGAACAGTTCCAAATATACCACACCATGGTTTAAATAGAATTGGCATGGGAGCACATACTGTAGCATATTTTCTTAGATTGTTTGTTCTGCACTGTAAAAAAACTCAATTGGAGGCAATGTTGAACAACTAATTGATCTCAGCTCTCCTGGCATTGCTTGGTGTATACTCTCAGCCATTCTTATTCACCATTGCCCTTAACTACTGTACCTGTCTACACTCTCATTTAGTGACTAACATTCAGGGTTGTTCTGTGCTGAGAATGTATGGTGGTCTGGACATGTTTAGAGCGACCTCTGCCCAATCTGTCTGACACCCTTCACCGTCTTTTGTTATGGCTCTTGGATTGGTCCCAGAAAAGCAGTGATACACAAGGTTGGCTCAGTTAAATACAACTCAGCCTTGTGATAAAGAATTGTCACCTAATAAGATGTTGTCTACCCTTTGTTAGAGCAAGATTTATGCATGCAGCAATAGTACTCTGGCACTGTCAGTTTGTATCACTTATTCTCATAGCTTTCCCAGTGAGGAAATGATATAAATACACATGCTGTTGTGTCACCAAGCTTGAAACAAGGCTGCTTTATTGGTTTCTAACATGATGACAGTAAGATACACATGGCTTTTATATAAAAAGGTTCTGAAGCAAAGGAGATGTCTGAAGCAATAGATAGGATATTTGTTTGGGATTAAACCACAGATTGTATGGAATGGCTTTGTCATCTTCAATTCATCATTGCCGTGTGTAACACAGGGAAGAAGCATCTTGAGCATTAGGACCCACCACTCTGTCCTATATACCACATCCGTCTCAAGTCCACAGGAATCTTGGCTGGCTTATTCTGAGGGGGAACTCGATGCTGCAGACGTGTCGCCACTGCTGCGACCTCTGACCTCTCCTGCATTCACACTCTTCTGCACCAGTGGCTGCATATTCTTGTCCTAGGGCTCAGATTTTACAGAGCGGTGACCGTAATCCACCTGTTTGGGACTCTCTCCAGCGAGAGGAGCCCAGCATGTGTGGTTCTGCTGTACTCTCATATGGCAATTTACCGGACAGTGAGTCAGTGCTTGACCAGAGATTTCCTCGGAAGATCTTTTTAAATCCATGTTCGGGAACATGGCCGCATGAATTCCCCTTTCCACCCCCCGTCAGACTGTGAAATAACCGTATGGGAGTCTGGAAGGAATTCTGAAGAGCGGAGAAACGTGAAAAGAAACAGATGAGAATAGCTGAATGAGTGCCACGGCGAGATAAAAAGAAGCAGCGTTATTAGGCAGAGTTTCTCTACAGCAGAGTCTAAATTTAGCTCGTCTGTTGCTGCATGCCTGTAAATGTGAGTGGGTGGGGAACAAAGGCTAGGAAGAAGAGATGGGTAGCGCTTCTTATGCATTTTACAATGCAGAATGAATCGGTCATGACTGAAGACAAACAGATGAAAGCGGCTGTCGTCATGCTGCAGAAGGTATCACAGAGCTGTGCAGCATGAGGCGATGCATGACAATAGCATTTCAGGATGTGGGATTAATATTTTTACAGTTAATGCTCAGAGCCCTTTTGCTTAGATATCACTCGTTTAGAGGATGAGGAAAGGCCTATGTTAGGTGGGTGTACTGGGGATTAACCTCATGCATGTGTATTGGCACTGCACATGTGAAAATAACACCCACCGTCTGTGTGAGGGGATTTATTTACCAGGATGGTCTCATGTGCGCTCTTTCTCTGGTCTGTTTGTCTCCTCTTCAGGCTCCCTGTAAAGAATTTCTTTGCAGACAGTTCTGTTTCAGTGATCTAACTTTATTCCAACCTCAACTAGGTGTGGTTCCCGCTAAATGTCAGATTTGTTTAGTTTGTCACAGCAAGCACTTCTCAACTCATACATCATCTCTCTCTCTGACAAAAGGAATGAGCTGGAGCGTCAGTTTCTGGAGCTGCTGCAGTTCAACATCAACGTGCCGTCCAGTGTCTACGCCAAGTATTACTTTGACCTGCGCTCACTGGCAGAAGCCAACAACCTCAGCTTCCCCCTGGAACCCCTCAGCAGGGACAAGGCCCAGAAACTAGAGGTGAGTAGCACACACACACAAAAAGAAACTGGAAGTGGATTTTGAAAACACGAATAAGAAAATGAGGAAAAAAAAAATCTTGAAATCCAAACCCATTTTATTGTGGCCTGAGGATGTGGAAGAGAGTGAACCGAGGCCAATCCGCTAATTAGTATTTTGAAGTGCCTCGGTTCCACACACAAAACACAGACTGTAGATCATCTGCTGGGTGAAGGACAGGGTGTAAGGCTGTGTTGTTGAGTAATTAGCTTCACTGCCTTGACATCTGTTTCTCCCTGCCTATCTGCCTTACTGTGGTTAGTGTTTGAAACAAATCTTGGCGGCACTAAGTGCTCGGATGATGTTGACAGATGCATCATTGCCTTCTTTTTTCTCCATCTAAAAGGCTCTCAGTTTGACCAAAATAGACTTTGTCAAAGCAGGAAAAGCACAACTGTAATTATTAACATTAATAATAGCTGCATTTCATTTAGATTTACTTGTTTCAGAGCCTTAGTATTATGCACGGTGTTTCGCTGATATGGTTTACTTACACTTAATGGATCAGAGCTGTTTTTTAATGTTTTTAGTTCACCTATGATTAGTCGGATTGTCTGCTGTGAAAATGGTGCATTTATTGGCTCTATACTTCTGTTAATGGATTAATGTACTAGAGAAGTACCCAATTTATGCAAGCAGAACTACACCTGGACTTGTGTGATGTCACAAAACTATTGACCAATAAGCACAGCTCAGGTGTACCACACTAACAGATGCAACAAAACTAAGGAGAGTGAGCAAGATGCCAATCAAGCCCAGTTTATCCACTCCCACACAGTCCTGAGAAGAGGCTTAATCACACAGCATGAAAGTGAAAACACCTCTGTGGGTGGACTGTGGATGTTTTTGGATCAAAAAATCATCTTACTTTTGGTTTTTAGACGTAAATTAACACTTTTATTTTATTTATGTCATGTTTAAGGGGGCAATCACAGTTTTTTTTCAGTAGTGGTAGTGTAGTTTGCCCTCAGATCATGTTGTTAACACTCAGATTCAGTTATTTTTTATTTTCTGTTTTGACAGAAAAGGCATAATGGAGTGGCAGTAAAATGACAAGAACGTGTGCACGATTTAAGACAAAACAAAGGAAATTCAAAAAAGGAGGGAGTAGGCTGTCTCCATAAAAATACAGAAATTAATCAAACGGATTGATGCAGATTTCTCAAATTAGGTCCTCAAACATCCGAAACATTGTTTAACCATTTCTGAAAACTGAGAAACTGAAGAAACTGATAACGTTTTGACAACCATGGCACATATTAATGCTTGTCGATGACTATATGAAAAACTGTATGTATCAAAACAGTCCCAAGAACAAAAGTGGTTGGATCTCTTTTTAAAATACCCTAAAACCATCTGAACACATAAAAAGCCAATAACAACACAAGACAGGAAAAAAAATAAATAAATGAGCAGGAGACCTTTCAGGCAAAACGCTGGGTATTTAAAGCTTGAGTATCTCACTTCTAGATGGCAGTACTCTTGTTTTGTGGAAATATTTCCCATGTTTTTTAAACATCGCTGCCTCTCATACTGTACACACAGTGACAAAGATCTCAATGAATGACTCCAAACCAAAGAGTAGGCTTCGCCATCTCCATCTCATTTCTGTCTAATGTTTTGACTTTCAGGCCATCTCACGGTTGTGCGATGACAAATACAAGGACTTGAGGAAACAAGCCAAGAAGCGGTCAGTGAGCGCAGACAACCTGACGGTGGTGCGGTGGTGTCCTGCCATCATTTCCTAACACTGGCCACCTAAAGCACGGAGACACACCTGTCAGACATACTGTACTTTATTTCTGCCCGGTGAGCAGGCAAACCAGGTGGGCAGCAGTCCTGTAGATCAGTCGGGCTGTCTGGAACACACACACACACACACACACACACAATCTAGCACTTTCACAAGTGTGATCACACCCTCTCTGGTTGTTGTACATAAAAGAAGTCCCACTGGCCGCCTGCACTGAACCAAACAGAGCTGAGCTGAACCAAACTCATGTGTGTGAGTGAAAGTTGTTGGGATGAAGACCTTGACTGCGGAAGAAAAGAAGTGGCCAAACAGAAATGCAGCTGGCAATATGAGAGACTGTGTGAAGTTGGGAAAAGAAGAGAGGAACAAGCTTAATGCGAAATACAACATACGACGGCGGCAGCAGCGTTCCATAATTCCCTCTGACGCCCGACTGACACGTGAGGTTGACTGAGGGAGGCCGTGTACATTCCTTTGATTTTAATCTTCTGCTTCAGTTTCTTCGCTGAAGCATGAGATGATTTTTTTTCACAGCTTACAGGCACATTTTGAAATTTTTAATTGCTCAATTCCTCAGTTTGTGTCCGTGTTTTGTTGGTGTTTCTCTGTTGTTTTGCATTCCCATCCAGCAGAAACCTCTGCTAGCAGATCCAAGCCTCAACAAAGGAAAGACATGTACATTCCAGTGTACAGCTGATGTATTTGACTGGACTACATATCGTTTGCCCTCCTTGACAAAATATTCCACCACAAATTCATTTACAGACTTACATTGTAGCCGTCTCACTGAAGCTGTCATTCAGAGAGCTAACATTGAAAAAGCAAGTCAGTGTTTGGCTCGAGGGCGCTTCGACAGGACCTGGGGATTCAACTTCCAGTTCCAGAATAGCTTCTCTTACAGCAAGGCCATCCAGCCACCGTTCAAATACAGCTACTCACTGAAAGCAATATTCATGCATTGCTTTGTTGTTGTGATTAAATACGATGAAGCATGCATACTTCGGAGAAGACGGACTGGAAGACAGCGGGCCACTACCCAGTCAGACGTGAGACATACTGTAGAGCTTATGTTGTACTTAATTCACTGCCATTGTCCTGACCTGTGGTGCCTGTAATAAGCTAGTTTAACACTTCTCCCCTTTCTACTGGAGGAATAGAACAAATAAACTGAAGTATTTTTTTTTTTCTTTAACATTTTGTATGGTTCTTCCAGCTTACAAGGAAATAGCACAAACGGAATATCGACATTTAGGAGCCACTAAAAAAAGCATGAATCTTCAGGGTTGTTTTCTGTTGTTTTGGAGAGGACCGAAATGAATGAAAAAGCATTAAGTGACAATTCAGACTCTGCTTATAAAAGGTAGATTGTATACGTTTTGCTAAATTGTCTCTGTACAGTGTAAATACAGCGCAAGTGTGCAAAATCTGTAGACTGAGGTCATACTGTAAAAAAACAGAAACATGTTAGAATATTTATATTGGATCAGTTTTTACTGTACATTAGGGGGGTGGCAAATATGTTTGATTCCTTGTTCCTATGACAAATCAAGTAAAGACAAAGGTGAAGTATTAAGATTTAAATGGGAGACACCACTTAATATTTTTGTCTGTTTTCTTGTTACAATGTTTTCACACTGCAGAAAATGCCAAGTTTTTATGTGTTACAGACTATATATGGTATAATACAAGACAATTCAGGCTTATTTTATGACTTGTAATCGTTTTTTTAACCATACCCTGTGGAAGCATTGCCAGATTCCTCTTTTGAAGTGATGATGCTTATTTTTTTATGGAGCCCTGTAACTGACAAAATGTAAAAGGCTATCAGCAAGTCCGAATTACAGTCTGACTGAATATATCCAATAAATAGTATTGTTCGTTGTCTAATTAAAATAGTGTACAAAGTTTTTTCCTTCCACCTGCAGTCAGTTTTTCCTTTGCCACCAATTAGTTGATAAAAAAATTCAATGTTTTTTAAAACTCTCCTTCATTTCCCTATATTGTGTTTTCCCCACTACCCCCGTCTAAGCATTCCAGCGTCATACAAATATAAAACATGTTCTAGAAAAGTTTTACAAATATAAAACATGGATTAATAAATCAATAATACAGAAGGTAGTGATAATCAGCTTCGTTTGCAGTTTGAGGTTTCTTGTCAGCACTTTCAAAGATATTTCTTTTGTAATGGTGGTCTATGGGGAACAGGCTTTTTGGGTTGCAGGATTGTTTGCATTGCAGTACCGCAAATGGCCACTGGGACAATTTGGCAGCAAGACTGCCAGTGTTGTGGCGTTGTGTCGGCCCTTTAAGTACTTCCGTGATTCAGCCACTAGTGTTTTCAGTTAAGCCAGATAGCCACACTGTCGTCTTGATTGCTCCACAGATGTTACACATACGCATACGTGGACCAAATAGCTTTATATGAATTTTTATTTAACATAACAACATTATTTATTGATGTATTCATTCTTATCTGACTTGTTTGACAGCCTTTTACAGACTCTTGTTATTCTGGGCTTCACAGTGTCTTGCAATTACAAATCACTTCCTGGTTTGCTCTTTTCTTGACATTTCTACTATCAGAAATACAAAAATGTACATGGATGTAGTAGAGGGTAAACCTATAAAAGAATTGAGCTTAATTGGCCTAATTGTTTCTACTTTTCACACTTGAATTGGTTGATAAAAGTGTCAATCAATGTGTAAAAGTTGATAATAGTGGTTGTTGTTGTCTTATGGTCAACTGGACTCACATTTTCCTCTACTACATTACTGAAATAGGCAGTAAACTGTATGTTTGAAAATATAATGACTTAACCTGGAAATGTTTAAAAAAGGCACAAACATAGCTTTATTAGATGCGTTTTTCTTTCTGTGTCAGAAATATGTCCAAATTCAAAAGCCACACCAGTGTACCTTCCCTCAATACTCTCGTTTTTTTTTTTTTTTGTGCATTTCTTTGGCAACTTCCACGTCTGAGAACAGCCTTCTGTTGTTTGTCGAGCTACTGGAGAATCAGTCAGTCAGTCAGGTCCGTGAGATTTCCAACCGTGAGCAGCAGGTGTGAGGAGGGGACAGAACCGTACCAAAGTCATGGAGAAATGAAGGACGATCGAGTTCGCCGTGTTGCTCTGACCAAGCCCTCTTGCACATGAAGTATATGGAAAGGTGGTGGGACTGTCGGAAAGAGAACTGTTGTTTTGCGTGGTGCTTTGAATGAGTGAAACATAAAGTGCAACATGTTTCTTTAGTTAAGTAACATTACTGGAGTTGCTGTTGTGAGCTCAGACTCTTAGAGGTGTTCAAAGATTGTATATGCTATTTATTGTATGTGTGTGTGTGTGTGCAAACAGCCCATTCTGGTGGTTTCTTAACCCAGAAGGAAACGTTGCCATGTGGTCAACTGTGGTGGGTCCTGAGGTGGAAAATTGCTTCCAGCAGCAGAGACCTTGGGCCTGTGGTGTCCTGTCGGATGGTAACTAGGTGTGTGTCATAGCCTTGTGCACTGAACTCTACCTCTGCATAGAGTTTTACTTTTCTCTTAAGTTTTCTTCCTCACTCCAACGACAATTTTTGGATTTCACACATTCAGCTTTGATCGTGACGATTTCCTGTGCTAACATAAGTCAACTGCTGTGACCATTTTTTTTTGTCACTGATTGATCTTTTCAACAAGTTGTACTGTATTCTGTTGTTATTGTCAGTGTGTTGTTTTCTTTTCAGTGAGTCAGTCATTATGTTCATGTTCTCAGTTTGCCAAACTCAGATCTCTCTCTCTGTTCTCTCTTCTTCTCTGTACGTTTTCAACCATGATTTCTAGAACTGCTCCCAATTCTTCTCTTCTGAAGCAATGTTTAGAAAACCCTGTGCAAGAATTAAACTTTAAAACGTTGGAATAAGCCCAGTGTACGTCTCTTGTTTAATCTAAGCGATCAGTTCACCCAAGGCGAAGAAGTAATCGCAACAGACACACATCATTCATGGTGAGATAACACTGCAAACACGATATTTCTATATGTACTCCATTGTGCCACTGATGTGACCCAGCTGGGTTTCTTCTCCCAGGAAGAACCATTTAAATGGTTTAGAGCAAGTGGTAATGCAGAGATTACACTCTGCCATGTTGTCACTGAGGGACACATTTAATCCTCCGTATTAGCCTCGATTTGCATTTCAATCGCTGCTCTGGTAATTGCTATACAAGTCAATTCAATGCAACGAAGAGGTGCTGTGAGCTGTAGTGAGAGCAATTGCAAAACATCTCTCATGAGCGACATCAAACACTTCCTTTAGAAACACTGCGCACGGACACAGAGGCTCACCTTTGAAACCACATCTCTTGGTTTAATGAGCCCCACAGCTTACAATCTGTCATCTTTTGTTTGGCTGTCAGATCATTTCCGTGAAGTCCAGCTTCATTCTCTATGCAGCGCGGTCTAGATTCAGTCTGTGGATTCCGCACACACCTCGTAGATGGTATGAAGGGGTTGAAGTTGGATCAAGATGATTTGTTCGAGTTTATCAAAAGCTCTTGATGCACCAAAGTCCCTCTCCTTTTAGATCTGTTTAGGTCTCCACCAAAACATGCTCCACTATGCTAACCAGATATCAGCTAACTTTGTGTATCTCCCTGTTTGGTGCTGGACAGGTGGTGCACAGTGGGTTCATGAGAACTGTTATTTGCTAAAACAGGTTCCTGCAGCTGCTGGAAACAAGTTTAATCAGAGGGGCGAGTGTTGTGATGTGAGTTATTGGCCAGAAAACCCAAACAATTAGCTTAAAGACGAAGAGCAAGTGGGTTTGTCACTACAGCATATGCACCTATATATCATGAAGTCATATTACACATTGTCATTTGACCAATTGCCCCTATAAATTATCGTTTGGTGCAGTTTTAAGATGATGAAATGTGTGATCCCTTACAGCTGCAACATTGCAATGGTGCTGAAGCATAACAGTATCCACCCACTTTGTGATTTGTAAAGCCTCAAGTGTTTTTCTGTGGTTCTTTGGTGATGAGTTAGATGATGAACAGTGTGGCACAAGACAGCAAGCAGGATCAGTTTCTCATTCTGCATCACTATATTTGATCATTGTCTTCAGGCCGTGTGGAGCAGTTTGTTGGCTTGTGGAGGCCTTTTGAAATTCTGTTGGGATGTTTGAGTCACACCTGTGCATTGATACAAGGTCTAGGCCTTTAAAACAACACAGGCTCATTTTATGATTATGCTAATGTCCTCCATTGCCAGTGTGGAAATGGGGAACAACTGCAGGATCAGGTGGATGATCAGCTAATGACTGAGGCGAGAAATCTCTCAAATAGAAGCTTCTGGACAGGTGGGGAATGGCAGCACCTGAAATGAGAGAATAGTTAGTATGCATGGATATCACTCATATCTGCCGTCAAAAGGGAAGAGGAAGAGGGTGAAAAACGTTGCCAATATGGCCTCAAACACATCCATGAAGGGCATTTGCAATCTATTACAGACACAGTAATCCATGAGCTGAAAGGCGGATATTCCTCCCTGAAAATCAGCTGAGGCTGAGATATTTTATGGAGACTATTATTATATTTCTTTTGACTTTGATTCAGACGGTACCGATCTATCATTTACTCCATCATTGCAAACTGGAGAGAATGGGTGGTGGGGTTCAAATAAAATAATTTACACACACACACACACACACACACAGGGAATATTAATTGTGTTTGTGTCTGACTGCAGGTCCTCTGCTCAGTCAGTCAAACTGTAGCAGAGGGAGGTTTAAAAACGGTTCAATGCATGCGGTGCTGTGTTACATTCGCTGTGCTTATTTGTGTGCTTGTGTGTACTAATAGCCGACTTTACATGTTGATGTCGCTGTAACTGTCTTAAATCAGTTAGGGTTTACTGAGCCATTTTGGGATGGTTGCACCTGTTCAGCTCACATTGTGCACACCTGAATAGATGGTGCATTCCAGTTTAATGAGGCTGGAGGCTCACATTTGAATTGTTTGTTCACATACAGAAAAGGCACAAGTCCTGAGGTATCCCCTGAACTAACTCACTACCAGTCCCTCCTGTGACTCCTCCCTAAGGCCGAAGGTTTCATTTTGGGGTTTCGGCTTCAGGTCAGCGCCACAGTGCCCAGTTAACTAAATCACTTTCTGTCCTGTGTCACTGAGTCCGAAGTTCAATTTCACACACTATTTGTTTCCAACAGAATCCATTATATATTCTCACTCCTAGCTTTGTCATCCGTTCAAAATGAGCCATGTGGGATTCTAACTGTGAGCCAGTGTGGAAGCGCTAATGACCATTGATCTGTAGTGATTATGAGCCAAGCCGAGCTTTAGCCATGTGTCCCAGCAGAGACCTCGTCCCTGAGCGGGGGTGGATGCTGCGTGTGAGAAAAGGACTGATTCGTCCTGTAAAATCATTTTCTGTGGGAGATCTGCATATGTTGAAGTACAGCAGAGAAGCTAATGCAAAGTTTTTAATTCATCTCATGTTATCAAAGGTTTGAACAGTGGAAATCTGGTTCCTTAATCATCATATGAACTTCTGTAGTGTTTCAGATAAATAATTAAATGTAGTTTTATTTCATACCCATATAGAATGACTGCACAGTAGGCTCTTATCAGTCACACTGGTATCAGCTGTGGGAAAATACAGTTTACAACCTACTTACATTTCACGGGAGCTAATCCGCAGTCTACATATCTACGTTATCTTGATTCATCACTGGAAGATGCAGCAGTAAGCGTCTGTATTTTTATGGAGCAGCCAGTTTGAACACGCTTGCCATTGTGCTTGAGAACTTAATACAGCAATTTAGAGTGAGTAAGCCAGGAGGCTTGTTACTCTCCTGTAAGGACGACCAGCAGCACCAAAATATCTCTGCAATGCCAGGACGGGGACGTGCCTTTGGAAGTGCGTTAAGAATAGACCCACAATGGGGCTCACTCCTGTCTTCTGTTGTCTGAGGACGGTCAGTTGTCTGAAGGGGACAGGGGAAGAGGTAGTTTGCATGGTGTAGTTCAGCCTTTCAGAGACTTGGGTGACCCAGATGGATCAGATTGAGTTTATACTGGAACCTGGCTCTTATTCCTTCTAGGAGAGAGACAGAGTCGGACTGTGGGGGGTATTTTGTGTCCGTAAACCTGGAGGTTTTTGTGCTACTTGGAAGCCACTGTGCCCTTTGGTAGAAAGGGTAGAGGAGAGGTGGCTGGGCAGGGAATGAGGTGCTGGTTTAAGGGTTTGCCTCGTGGTCTGGGACTCGAAGTCTAGCACAGCAGTCATGGCAGGATCAAGTGCCTCTGAAATCATCTTTATCTCTGTCAATCACAGCATCACTTTGATGGGTGAGTTGACTTCACTGACACAGTAACTGGTTTCTGATCAATGTACAGAAAGTTATGCATTATGTTTGTGTGCTGTGAAATATTTTGGCTTTTCTATAAAACCTATAAACCTCAAGGAGGCATCTCACTGATTGCTGATTTCTTCAGTCTTGAGTTCTTTGCAAAATTTGCTCCACCACACACCTTAATTCATCACATTTTTAATACCCAGTGTGCTTATTTTTCAGGCAAGGTGTGGCTCATTGTGATGATCTTCCTCCGCGTCCTGATCCTCCTCTTTGCAGGTTATCCCCTCTACCAGGATGAGCAGGAGCGATTTGTGTGTAACACCATTCAGCCCGGCTGTGCCAACGTGTGCTACGATCTATTTTCTCCCATCTCTCTCTTTCGCTTCTGGCTGGTGCAGCTCATCACCCTGTGTCTCCCCTACATCATCTTTATTATCTACGTGGTCCATAAGGTCTCGAACGACCTCGCCGTGGACCTGAACTTCTCGGGTCACGTCAAAGCCTCATTCAGCAAGTTGTCTGTAAACAAGAGGGTGGCTGAGCGAGTGTGGACCCATTGCTTCACCGGAGCCTACATCCTCCATCTGATGTTCAGAACCTTGCTGGAGGCTGGGTTTGGGGCAGCTCACTACTATCTTTTTGGTTTCTACATCCCCAGGAGGTTCCTGTGCCTGCATCCACCATGCACTACCCAGGTGGACTGCTACATCTCCAGGCCCACTGAGAAGACCGTGATGCTCAACTTCATGCTTGGCGTGGCCGCTCTGTCCCTTTTCCTAAATGTGCTGGATTTCATCTGCGCCATCAAGCGCTCTGTGATGCAGAAGAGCAAGAGGAAGGTGATGGTGGAGAAGATTTATGAAGAAGAGCAGTGTTTCCTTTCGGCTTCGGGAGCCTCCAGAGCAACAGACCCAAACGCCCCCTTGGCTCAGCAGGATCTAGAGGTCGAGGCTGGTAAGCCGGGGAGTTTCCGGAAGAGGCGAAGCAGCAAGGGCTCTTGTGGAGGGGGAATGCTTGCTTTAGGTCAGGATCCACCCTGCCTTGAGCGCTCCTCTCTTCCATGCTCTCCGGTGCCTCCCGGGTGCAACACCAATGGGAACAACGGCTACTCTGTTTCCCAAGAGGAGGCTCCAGAGAGGAATGGCAGTGAGGTGGCTCTCTGCCCCCCAGAGCCAATGGGAACACCCAGATCCATTCGTGTTAGCAAACGCAGTCGAATCAAACCGCCACCTCCGCCCAGACGTGACCTCGGGTCGCCCCCCGGGGGTTCAGTGGGGCCCATCGGAGAAGTTTCTACCACAACAGCAATCTGCACCAGAAGGGTGGGTCAGTGTACGCTGGTTGAGCTGGGTAGAAATGCAGAGCAACAGGTCAATGATGACGGCCAAGAGAAAAGAGCAGAGTGGGTGTGACTGAGAGGGTTGGATTGCTTTATTTCCAGGTGGTTTTGGAACACAAGAATGGGACAAATAGGTGTGGGAGCAATATAGGAGACAGACACAAAGGTACCCAGAAGCTTACACAGTGGGAACAGCCAGTGGAGCTGACATCCCGCCACGCTGTCTACCTTGTTTTACAATGCAGACTGCACTCTCACTTGAGGAGAATCCAAAACGGCAATGCATTCAACGGACACCTAAGACTCATGAGGTGTAATCATATTTGCTGTGGTTTTATCACGCCATCAGATCACGTTGCCTTTGAGGAGCGCTGGCTGAGCGATGCAAAGCAACAAGAGTTCAAGTCATATCATATGAACTCTCTCAACAAAACCAGTCAAGAATGACAGGACACTCCAGCCTCAAGTGTCCTTGTCGAGCCTCAACCTTGAGAAAATCTAAAAGTGTGCAGCCCACCTGTTTCTTCCGTTGTTGACTCTACCCCCGCCTTCCCAGACACACTGCCCATACACAAAGACATGCCTTGACCTGTCCCACATATGCAGCCCCCCACCTCCCTTGGCAGTCAGTCCATATGATACCACCATAGAGCTCTTCTCTATTGTGTTTGGGGCACTGGGGTCAAAGGACAAGAGCAGCTTCTAGGCCCAGCGCTTGGATGACCTTCTGGAGGTTCAGAGGGTCAGGCCGAAATGAAAGGCAACGATCTGGCTGAGGTGGTGTTATCAAGCTCACAGAATGGAATAGGATTCCTCCGTCAGAAGTGAAGGACAATGTAAAGGCCCCTAAAGCCGGCATAGGCTCACAAAGCAATTATGTTCCCCCATAGGGGCTCTGTATTTATGGAGACAGCTTGTCACTCTATTTCAGGGCTACGCGGAGCTTAGGAGGAATACAAACCTTAAAGTGCACTGTCACTAGAAATAGAGCGCAGCGGAGCTCTGCAAAGGAGCTGTACTGCCTGTTGCCCTTCAGGATATCTGCTCTCTGCTTGCTGTGGCTTTGGTTTCACCTTGATCAAAGCTCAGATTAATGTGGGTCTGACACCAGCTCCCACCGTGACGCACGTCAATCACGACCAGTGTGTACAGCGGGGCTGCAGTTATGTTTGATTAACTTGCTCCTAACGCGATTCCAGCTCACCCGGTCTACTGTCTTGAAATCTCTGGACTGGTCTCTACAGGTGTATGCGAGGAGACTCCCGCAGTAAATCAGCGGCATCACAGTTGCATCTGCAGCTCTATAGCTGAGGGGCTGCTCTCTGTGTAAACGGATAGCTCTTGATCTTCCTCTCTTGTGGCCTCTTTGAAGGCGACAACAAAAGCTCCCAGTCTCATATCGCACCTCTCTACTGAGCGCTCACCCTGACTGTCATGCGGGGTGACCACAGGGGGTTTTTGTCAGACCACAGAAGGTCTAATGGTGTCGCACCTCCTTTACACACCCAGTGTTTAGTGTAAAAGCCAAAGCTGGACTGAGTTACACTTGTGGTTACTGGAATGATGTACAGCAAGCTCTGGGTAGATTTTAAACGTTATGGTCACTTTTTATTGTAAAATTGTGCTGTAAGGAATTACTTCTTGAACTCTATATTTTGTTAAGTGCTGTTTTTGTTACAAATATTGAATAATCATTGTTGTTGCCATTTAATTATTTATATTGCCATTTATTGTTTGATTAAAAACCACCAGGACCTAATTCTTATTACAAGCCATATTCCAGTAACCTTTTCTTACCTTACAAAACAATATCAGATTAATTAATGTAGAGTTTCATACATAAAAAAAATGTTAAGTTAGTTTCTTTATAAAGAGAACATTTTCTTTTTTGATAATTTGCTTGATCTCTTCTTATGTTTCTATGTGTTTCACTGTGGTTGCTCATCAGTGTTATAGAAACTAATATGACAATGAAGGTCATGTAACTTTTCAAGGCACTTTATTGTAGCTTCTCTTGTTTGATCCTGTCTGTTGTGTTCACCAGCACTGTAGTCTGAAATCATGCTGCCCTCCAGTGACGTAAAATGTGAAATGCTGCCATACATTCAATGCAACACTTGACATCACGTGCCCTCCGGCAGTGAGATTTTCATATTTCACATATGAATATTTGTGTCTTTATAAAAACATTTTGGTTGTGGCGCTTTCTTTCAATAAAGCAAATGTGGTGAAGACACCTTAAGGCTTTGTCTGACAAGAAGTGAAATGTAACTTAATTTGCTCTATCAAGCAGCAGTTCTTTCATAATCTGTTAGTCAAGGCAATCATTCTAGGAGTTCTTGAGAGCCAAGGCAGTCAGATGAAATTCAGTGACAGGTCATAAGTAACAGGATGTTATTGAGAGGCTTGGGGGTTGTAAAAGCTGTTTTTATTTATTTATTTTTTATGCAGACGTATGGGTCAGACTGGCAGGCAGGGCTGGATTAACCTGCTATTGGGCCTGGAGCAAAATGAGGTGTGGGCCCCGATCAAGCCCCCCCCCCTATAGAATATGCATCATGCACCAGACTGGTTTGAGTCCTTTTCCCGCAAACACAACCAGCAAGAATGTGGATTACGCGTCTGTTCCCTTAATGGCCCATTTAGTGTTGGTATGCACATTTTGCTGCATTGTTCGCAGCGGTCCAACACAGCCTTTAGCAATCAAAATAACAGTGAAAATACATATGCTAATTGTTTTCACGGCCCGTGGCGGCTGCTGCATGTCAAATGGAATGCAGAGAAATTAAGCATGCATGCTGCAACAGGTGTGTCACATGCTGCCTGACAGAAGACAAAGCTGCAGCAAGGAGGGAAAGTGGAACACAGGGGCTGTCACTATGCTCAAATGCAGTAGTTATACAATCGAGGCAGACCAAAGCCTGTCAGAACTTGCTCTTTTGCGTTTTTCCATGTGTACGTTGGGCTGCTCTCTCATTTGCATTGAAACAGCCAGCAGAGACAGGGCTACGAGCTGGGAAACACTTTTAAAGCCAGTCATACAGCTAGCCTCTTCAATCAGCTTCATCCATTCCACTATGTTTGTTTCTCTCGTCCTGCTATGGATCTGTATGTCCTTCTTCGTGCTCTGTCTCAAATGTCAGAGACCCAAGAACTTTCCTCCAGGGCCTCCTCCATTACCGATACTGGGGAACTTGCTGAGCCTCAGCCTAGACAACCCCATGAGAGACTTTGAGAGGGTAAGAGCACCACTGAAACGGGACTCATTGCCATTGCCTTTAATTGTTTATACGTACTACTGATCATCAGCCACACACATTCATACCAGGAGGGTGCAGCACACACTGAGCATGAAGTGTGTGTAATCAGCTCCGTCGTAGAGTGGCTATTAGTGTGTTATGTTACCTAATTAAATTGTGTATATTATGAATTGTTGAGGCAATCCTTTGCCTCAAGGCTACAATGCCTCACTATAAATGCTAGTTATCATTTAACATGGGCTGAGGTGAAAACATCTATCAAGGCCACTGCTCATATGGATAAATCTTTCCTTTCTCTGAGTGCTGTTTGTACGGATCATTGGCTGTAAACTAAACTTGATGCAGACAGACCACTCTCTTTGTAATATTTAAATTAGTTGGATGTGTCTATGTTCTTAGTAGCTGCTTTTTTGAGGGGGGTGAACAAAAAGCAGATCCATTGCATTTGGCAATGTTTCCCGATAAGATCTTCTGACTGTGCTCTTCTCTAGCTGAGGAAGTGCTATGGGAACGTCTACAGCCTCTTCATCGGGCCAAAACCGGCTGTAGTCATCAATGGGGTGCAGGCCATGAAGGAGGCCATGGTGACCAAGGCTGCAGATTTTGCTGGACGACCCCAAGACATTTTCGTCAGTGACCTCACGCAGAAAGGTAAGACAGAGACGGGGTGTCATAGGACAGAGCATGTAACATCACCTGTGAGACTATCAAACTTGAAACTATGAAAATGTATATATTAGCATTTAACAAAAAACCAAAATTGCCATTTGTGAAAGCAAATGCCAAAGCATCACACCTCGTGCCTGTATGCATACCTGTTGTAGGACTGGTTCTGGCAGACTACAGCGCTAGCTGGAAGGAGCATCGTCGCTTTGCTCTGATGACCATGAGGAATTTTGGTCTGGGGAAGCAGTCCATGGAGCAGAGGATTCTGGGAGAGATAGAGTACACTGTGCGAACACTGGAAAAGAGCATTGGTATGCCATCTGAGGATGCACTCACTGTGACCTCTCACACATGTTAGCATGTTTATTATGTACTGACCAGGCCACGGTGTCATTGTCACATCTGTCGCAGGTGCAACCTTGAGTCCTCAAGTTATGTTTCATAACGCGGCCTCCAACATCATCTGCCAGGTTCTGTTTGGCGCACGTTATGACTACGATGACAACTTCATCAAAGTGGTTGTTCAGTGCTTTAAAGAAAACTCCAAGATAGCTAATGGACCCTGGGCCATGGTGAGTCACAACACGTTGTAAATGTCAGAATTATCAGACATGTTGCTGCTGAGAGATGTAGTGACGTCTAAACTAAGCATTTGATACGTTGTTATTTAAAGTGCATGAAGCGCTGCTTCCACTTGAAACTGAGCGTGACTTCAAAAAAACAGCTAATCCTTCCTTCCAGCTGTATGACTCTGCGCCCATGATTCGAAACCTGCCGCTGCCCTTCATGAAAGCATTTAAGAACATCGAGGTAAGTCTCTTCATACTTCGTCTCATTCTTCCCTTATAGCATTATCAACGTGCTGCGCTGTCCTTTTTTGTTCCACCCGGGAGTCACCAAAGTCTGAAGTTTCAAGTCAAATCTAGAACATATGGCTTTAAGCAAGAACACTGTGATCGTCTCCCTCTGGAACTTTTCAGACAGTAAAGAGAGGAAAAAACATGTACATCTCTCATTTCTCAGACTTGTAAGAAACTTGCAACCCGTCTGATCGCAGAGCACAAAGAGACCAGAGTCCCCGAGCAACCACGAGACTTCCTTGACTGCTATCTGGATGAACTGGATAAGGTGTGTGTCATGCAAATAAAGCGCGTTTAAGATGGAACGAAAGGTCAAAACGATCCCTCTTCTCTTACCAGAGGGGTGCAAGTGATGATGGCTCCTCTTTCTGTGAGGATCGACTCATCATGTCTGTTCTGGATCTACACTTTGCTGGCACTGACACTACGTCCAACACCCTGCTCACTGGCTTCCTTTACCTCATGACCTACCCATACATACAAGGTCTGACTGCTGTGCTTCATTTTGAAATAACGATCTGATGATTAACTCTAATTATTGCTAATTCTTTGACGCTGTCATTCTTCTTCGCCCATTGTCTGTCCCTCTATCAGAGCGATGTCAGCAGGAGATAGACCAGGTGTTGGAAAAGAAGGATCACGCCAGTTACGATGACAGACACAACATGCCTTACATGCAGGTACGTTATCAGACAGATGTCTCTGAATGGTTTCTATATCTCATGCACAGACCTGGGTCTGAGCTGCGAATAGAGTGTCCTTCGCCAGGGTCTTCTCAACCTCGTTCTTTTTCAACTTCTGACCTCTCACCTGTTTGAAAAAGCATTAAAACATGTTGTCTCATGTTTTACTTGAGGCTGTGATCCATGAAGTCCAGAGGATAGCCAACACTGTCCCTCTAAGTGTCTACCACTGTACAACAAATGACACGGAGCTGAGGGGATATTTCCTACCCAAGGTAAGACAAATGGTGGTTTCTTTGAATCATTTCTCTGTTTACAGGAAACCCATTTAAATTGTCCATCTGCAGTATTCCAAAAAAATCCCATAGCCGTGGCTACAAACCAGCTGATTACAAGGGTCTGAATGATTAGATCAATAGTATTATTTTACATGGGTTTCTGTAGGTGGGTGCCCACGCTTGTCTTCTTATGTCCTTAACTTTCTTCTCACACTTTCTCTACAGTCTGCAGGCATACAGCAGTCAACAGTAATGTATCTTGAAAAGAGGCCTCGTGTTCTATATTAGAGCTGAAACAATTAGTCAATTAATTGATTAATTGATAAGTCAGGACAGATATTAATCAACTATTTTGATAATTAATTAATGGTTTAATGTATTTTTCAGGACTATTTTTTTCTCTGTTTCATATAATAATTGTAAACTCAGTATGTTTAGGTTTTGGACAGCTTGTTGGACATAACAAGACAGTTGAAGACGTCACTTTGGCTCTTGGAAATTGTGATGGACGTTTTTATCCTGTTTTTAGACAAATAGCCAAGAAATAAATCGTGCTTTCATTGGAAAGAGAAGACATTTAAAAGGACTTTAAAGAACAAGGAATGTAAAGAAAAGATGATGAATGAAGCACATTAAAAACACGATGAATGCAGTTCTTCAGCTATTTTTCTCCTCAGGGTACACTGATCATTCAAAACCTGCACTCTGTGCTGACTGAAGAGGGACAGTGGAAATTCCCTCATGAATTCAACCCTGGAAACTTCCTGAATGACCGGGGAGAGTTTGTTAAACCAGAGGCCTTCATGCCTTTCTCTGCAGGTACGGGAGCCCAAACCCCGGTGTTCAGTCTCCTATTTTAAGAAGCGTACATGACTTACTGACGTCTCATGTCTCAGGTCCTCGGATGTGTCTTGGAGAGGGTCTGGCTCGTATGGAGCTCTTCCTCATCATGGTGACTCTGCTGCGGAAGTTCAGGTTCATGTGGCCCGAGGATGTGGGACAGCCGGACTACACCCCCGTCTATGGGGTCACTCTGTCTCCTAAACCTTACCGCATGAGGGTCCAACTCAGGGCCACACTGCAGTCTTCACTTACACAGGAGGAACAATGAAGATGGATCCAAATGGACACAAGTGGGCAGTAACAAATACAGTGAAATAAACACTTACATTTTCTGAAAACACTGTGCAGTTGATTACATACTTTGATTAATGATCAATGTATATGTGCATGGAGGCTGTTGTGTTGTGTGTAAAACAATGAATGAATAATCTGGAATTATGCAGCATTTATTCTTCAACTTGATGTCATACTTTGTAAAAAGAGAAGAAAACATCTGGTTAATGGCTCCCTCAAGTGGACAGAAATGAGTATTACATCTAATAAAGCTTTATTTCTGAGCATGAAGTTTGTCTGTTTCACGGGGCTCATGCAACGCAAACTCATTCTGAGATCTTGAGCAGGCGATTCTGAAGAACATTATTAAACCGTTGTGAAAATCCTAAACTGTGCATTAAACCATCAGTAGAAGGAGGTTACTGAACTTGGCCTGTGGTTGAGCTCAGGTGTGGTGTGACACTCATTTTACAATGTAATAATAATAATAACAATTAAAAAAAAACACTTACCACCATATCACATGTGACTTTCTGTGTAGGTTTAGCCTTTTTTATGCTTGTGAAAAATGTAAAATTACATTTTTTTTTAAAAGAGATCTCATTCAGTCTGATGTTAAATAAGATGACCTTTTTAGACTGCAAGTAGCTAACTAATGACCATTGACATGACTGAGCTAAATTGTTTAAAATAAACAATATATTTACCTTAGAACATGAACAGGTTAAATTATGCATGAATTTTGTTTCACTTATATAGTCATGGCACATTGTTACAGTTTGTATTACACTGTGTTTTTATATTACACCTCCATACTATAAATGGCAGCATCGCTCTCACTCGTCATCTTATCAGAGCTGTGACGTCACGTCATTTTCACCGCTGAGTGTGGACACGCTGGTTGGACTGAGTTCTCGCCCAATGTGACGGCGCTCAGAGTGAATCTGGGAAAACGCTCAGCGCTTCGGATGAAAGAAGTTTTCCTTTTGTGTACATGTCAGTCAGTCAGTGAAGGACTGAGGGAACACAGTGTTCTGCTGCTGTGTGTGTGTGTGTGTGTGTGTGTGTGTGTATATGTGTGTGTGTTGAGGTAGGGGGTCCTTGGATTGGAAGAGGCAGCAGGGGTGCACTGTAAGGACTGCTAAACCACAGAGGCATTGTTACTGTGCCAGCAGGGAGCCGGCCATTTCTCCTGATATCTTTGTTCGGCTCAGTCATAGTATTAAAGTGAAGCATATATTTGGTTAAAAACTGCATGACCGACAACTCTGACTTTTCATTTTATTTTTATTTAACCTCAACCATCTTTTTAAACTCCCCCTTTAAATGCACAAACCAAACTGCAGCAGCTCCGATGACGCCTCACTCCCTTAGAAACTATAACCGTGAAGCCTGAGCGCTGAACCCCTCTATTTTCCAACATCTGCTGTCTCTAATGGCCAACTGGGAATAATGCGCTTCATCCAAATGGGTCACAGAAACCCGAGGTCACTGTTATAGTTTATGTATGGAAGAAAACACCCGTGGAAACTCTGGGGTTTTAGTGCTATTGTTCATCTTCTCCTGACAAACGTCATTTGTGAAAGAGGAACGATAGTGGCTGACAGTCCTCATATTTATGAAACCTATTGTGATCTCATGTGCACCTAATGCATTTTACTGAGCTAAGAGTCCACAGCCGGAACAGACTGCAAAACCAACATTCAATTAGATTTTTTCTGCATGTTTTGTTCTTAAAACCATTGTTATTCCACGTTTTCGTAACTGAAGTTGTCACCCGAAACATTTCAATCCTGCGCTCCAAATTAAAAGCACTAAACATGGTCTGATATAATTGTCCGCCACAATCTTGAATAGAAAAACAACTAATACAGATCACAAGACGCTGTCAGCTGCAGCATCTCCTCTCATGCATTAAGAGATGAAAAAACATCCTTCTCCCAGGTGCATCACCCGGATCGATGGTATCAAAAGGCATGACCTGCCCATCACCCCTCTCCTCTCCTCTGTGTCTGCCTCGCATCAAACGCCGCCATTAATATTTGATGGGCAACCATGTCAGAATGTTCCTCCTGGCCCCGCAAATGAGGCTTTAACACCTGTATACAGAGAGACGGTGGGGGGGAGAAGACGATTCAATCAGAGAAGCTGCATAGAAGATCGTCCCCTGGATTCATGCATGGCTTCATGGATTTATTTGTTAGCAGACTTGTTCATGTTGGTTCCACCTCTGCACCGATGCAACCCGGTGATACCACCTACAACTGTATGTTCCTTTGTTATGAGCCCACAAGTGGCAGTTAAGAACAAGCCCCGACAAGATCGGATAAGTGGCGTGGCCGTAAAATACTACCCAGTAAAAATAAACCATAAACTCAGACCATTACCAGTTAACACCCGAGCATTCAGCGAGCCCTGCCCTGTCTGTGTGAATAACACTCTCAGACGTTCTCCTGCTCTTCATGAGCTCTGTGGAAGAAACAGCTTGTCCATCGCAGTGTGCACATAACGGCCAAGCCAGGACATGCTGCTTTAAAGTGCCTGGACAGTCGGATCGTGGGGCCAGGTTGCTGCCTACAGGGTGGGGTCAGGGGTCATGTGTGTGTGTTTAGCAGTGCGTGGCAACAGGAAAGCTCCTAAACTTTGACTCATGTGTCACAAAATTCTCATTAAAAATCAGCTAAAAATAAAGCTGAAGTGTGACTCTTTGGTTCTGACTGCAGCGATTCAGATTTGCTCTGAAATAAGCAGTATGTCAACCAAAAATGTTCTCCTTTAATCAGCCAGGAGTTCATTTCTTCTGACGCGGTGATGACAGTATCAGTGTAAGTTATAGATTTGACTCATCACAAGGGGCCCATTATTCTGTTTTTAAATGAGAAATCAATTACAATTTTAATTGATTGTGTTTGCAGTCTGGAAATAGTTTTGGATAGTTTCCAAAATAGTAAAAACCACAGCCATCACAGCTTCCTATGACCCCAGCTCACAGTTTGAAATGTCAGAATTTTGGTCCTGTTTACTATAAATACGACAAACAAAAGCAGCAAACGCTCACATCTGAGAAGCTGAAACATGTTAACGTTTGTCGTTACTTCACTATTTTTGCTTGACAATGGCCGACATGGCTAATTGTTCGCTCTGAAAGTGACACATCCCTGTAGAAAAGCTGACTAACTGAGTTAGTATAACTAAAATCACTTTTAATTTGTCATTTCTGAGCTTTGCTATGCTTTCAGACTCATCAGGAGTCTTTCGCTCATATAAATCAGCTTTTTTATGATGTATGTGAGTCTGAGAAGTGGGACCTCGTGTCTCTAAACATGAAGAAAGTTTTATGTCTGGCATGTACTCAATCAATTCTAAGGCCGAGAGTGAAATCTTGCCGCCCTGGTGCTCTGAAGCATGGAGGGGTGTGCAGCGCTGCTTCTACCACTAGGTGGGGCTACACATTAATGTCCTTGCTAAGAGGCTGGCAGTGAGAGCTGGAGCTGCACACTGACTGAGGTTTTTGAGGTAAACACCAGAAAAACAAGCTGCAGGATTGAGAGCAACCGTGACTATTTGGTGGAAATATAACTGCAACTGATGCAGAGCATGAACAGCAGGAGCTCTACCAAAACAGAGAGCAGCGCAGTCTTTACAATTATACTAAACTGAATCACTGCAAACTTTCAGCTAAACAGTAACATGATTAAAACTCCCCAAACTTGATCTTCAGTAACTGGACACAAACGCTAAAAACTACTCTGAGCTGTTGAGGAGCTACATGGAAGAAAAATGCTTAAGAAAAGTGTTTTTTTTTTTTGGTTATGACTTCCATCTTCATCGCCTGGTGTCTGTGCTGACAGCGCTGATGCAAGATTTATGTGGCTGATTTACACTCCCAACAGATGCATGTCTGCGGCACGCTGAAAAGAAGCTTCTGGGGTTCGCATCTACGGTGTGAGTGCGAAGGAATAAAGCAGGAACAAAGCAGGCGCCACAAAGCCCACTGTCACCATTGACCAGCAAATTAAAGGCACCTCTACGCTGGGTTACAGTTTATCATCTTATGCCAGCACACTGGGTTAATTGGGACCAAAGCAGATACATTTGTAGCAAAAAAAAAAAAAAAAAAAAAAAAAAAAGCCTTGATTAGGGGGCCCTAAGATGTGAGATCATGTGAACAGACCACCTGTGGGGCTTTCATTGCTATTTCAATATCATTCATGTCAAGGCCCCTGCACTCGCTGACACAGCTTGAGCCCAAGGGAGAAGATGTTTCAATTCAGGCTCGGCGAAGAAAAAAAAAAAAAGCCAAAACACAAGACGCAGGGGCTCTGGCAGGTTTCAGCCCCGACAAACCCAGAAAAGCGAGGGCTTCCAAAACGCTCTTTCAATTGCGGGATGTCCATCAAAGCATCCAAATAGGGACGTTTAGGGGGAACCTTGGCACATCAGACAGACACTCCTTATACACACCACCTTTATTCTGGGCTGTTAAAAAAGAAAGATCAAAGTTTCTGCAGATGAAAAGGGTCTGTTCCCTGCATTTATACCCCCATTCACCCACTCCCTCTTTTACTAAATTAAGAAAGCGGGCTTCGGGCAGGCATGTGAAGAGGACTTAAACAATTATGGAGATGCTCCAACTCAACCCCTGCCTCTAATTACTGGTCTCTGATGGTTAAAAGGGCTTCCTTTTTTCTTCTTCTTCTTTTTTTTTTTTTGCCGGGGCCCTCAAAAGCTGCTATTGCTGCTGCCATCCTCAACACGGTGACCACAAGGAGCCACAAAATATGCCTGCAAGAGCTGAAAAACAGCACCGCCTCCCCTGCACGGGAAACACACTGCGAAGTTACACAGACGCTGAGATTTATCAAATGTTTTATTGTCAAAATAAAGGTCATATTTGCTTTTTTTCCTCGCAAAAAGAGACATCTACACTTTGTACAAATTTACAATAGCTTATAAAGTTTTCTTTTTATACACAAATGTACAGGTTTTTTACATAGCTTTTATATAAATACATTTGAAATTACAAAATGAATGACCCGTAAAATACTTGGGCACTATTAAGGCTTAATTTAAACCGTCTTTGATGTGATTGAATTATACAATGTTATCTGGCACTATGTAGATAAAATGGCAATAAAAAACCCAAATGCTCTTTGTATGAAGCTACTTGTCTCTGCGCCTACAGCAAGTAATGCCCAGTTTGCGTTAACAGCCTCAGTCTGTACCTGTAATACATATAAACAGGGAGGAATTAACCTGTGTGAACGCCAGGTACATTGTTTCAGCCAGCTCTCCCCACAGAGGTGTGTGTGTGTGGATGTTTGGGAGAGTGAGGAGGGGGTGACACCTCAGCAGCCGTTCATTACTATGCAAATTGCTTAAGACATGGAGTGATGGGTTATCTCCCAAACAATTAGCAGTCCACATAAGCTGCTTTTTTAAAAAACTCTCATTCAAACCTGGGACAATGGCATCTGCTTGGGGCAAGACACGGAGCTGGCCGTGCCGGACCTCCACGTTAGTCCCGTGCTCACGTCGCTGTACATGGAGCCGCTGGTGCCTTTACTGCCCCAGCAGCACCTGGTGCAGAAAGTCCTCCAGGAGTCCAGAGTTTTGCCGGACCAGATCCACACTCCGGACGTGATGCCCACCAGAAGGCACATAAAGTACTTCAACATAAAAACTGCATAGTCCGGACTCCTGCGGTCCCTCTCCAGCAAACAGCTGGAACAGTTGTGCGTGATCTCCCAGCTCTGCCTGTTGTGCTGCTCGTAAAAGTAACAGGCGACTATGATGGTGGCTGGCACCGTGTACAGCACCGTGAAGATGCCTATTCTGATCATCAGCTTCTCCAGTTTGTCAGTTTTGGTGCCACCCTGTTTGATAACGCTGCGGATCCTGAACAGGGACACAAATCCGGCCAGGAGGAACATAGTGCCTATGAATAAATAAATCACCAAAGGGGCCAAAACGAAGCCCCGCAAGTTGTCCAGGTTCTGGTTTCCCACGTAGCAGATCCCAGCCACCGAGTCCCCGTCCACGGAGCTCAGCGCCAGGACCGCGATGGACTTCATGCTGGGGATGAGCCAAGCGGCCAGGTGAAAGTACTGAGAGTAGCTGGCGATCGCCTCGTTGCCCCACTTCATCCCGGCCGCGAGGAACCAGGTCAGAGACAGGATGACCCACCAGATGGAGCTGGCCATGCCGAAGAAGTAAATAAGCAGGAAGACCACGGTGCAGAGCGCGGGGCCGGTGGTCTCGTAGTGGATGTGCTCCATGTCAAACTCCCGGTTACACGCCACCTTCTCATGTCCGGCGATCAGTCTCACAATGTAGCCGATTGACACAAACATGTAACACGCCGAGAGGAAGATGATGGGTCTCTCTGGGTACTTGAAGCGCTCCATGTCGATGAGGAAAGTGGCGACGGTGGCAAAAGTTGACACGAAGCACAACACGGACCACAGTCCTATCCAAAAGGCGGTGAACGCTCGCTCGTCGTGCGTAAAGTACGGGTTGTGGCACGGCATGGCGCAGTTGGTGATCTGACCCGTTTTCACGCGGTTGTAGAGCGGGTGGCGGTCCGTGTTCACCGGCACCATGGGCTCCAGACACTTGCACCCCGGCTCACACGGAGCGGAGGGCGGCTTGTATTTCCCAGGCGCGCCGGGTCGGCTCGGCTTATTTTTAGGCGGACTGTAACCCTTACCGGGATGGTTGGTGGGCTTGGAGAGGACGGGGGAAACTGTGGTGGAGTCGGTTCTGTTGTAGTCCATGCACAGGGTGTCGGGGTTGCCTTGCACCGGCAGCAGGTCACACTTCATCCTGTCCGGCCAGGGGAAGCCGTACTGCCTCATGAGAGGCGCACAGCCGGCCCGGGCTCTCTCACACACGCTCCGGCACGGCGGGAGAGGTTTTTTATAGTCCTCCAAGCAGATCGGGGTGTACATGCTGCACAAGAAGAACTTCAGGTCCGGCGAACACTGAATCTCGACCAGAGGCCAGAACTGGTGCACCTCCAGTCCCGCCTCGTCCTGCGTGTCGTGATTAAACTGGTTGGGCATGTAGGTGTAGTTGTAGCCGATCCCCTTGCACAGCGGCACGGCTATCTCCTGGCAGGTGATCTCTTTGGCCGTGGTGCAGCTGGATCGGGGCAGGAGAGCAAGTGAGAGGAGCAGGTAAATCCCAAGCAGGTCCATCCCTCCGGCGCGTCGTGTCCCCCTCTTCTGCTCTGGCACCAACAGCAATAAATCCTCTCCGCCGTGTGCTCTTGCCTCTGCTCCGGTTAGATGTTGCGCAGCGAGCCCATCTCGCTCCTCTCGGGATCTTGCACGGAGTTGCAAGCAATGTGCAAGCCGTGTTTACTTTCAGCTGAGGGGGAGGAGGAGGAGAGAAAACAGCCTTTAGGGCGGCGAGCGGCAGTCAAGATGGCTGAGAGGAGAATCCACCTTCTTCTGCAAACAGCTTTCAGTATCCTCACACAGTGTGTTGTTAAAAAAAACCCGAGTGCTGCTGTCCGATCGCCACAAACGGGAAAATGTGGGCCTTCTTTCTTTCAAAACACAGCGACTACATTCAGTCGGCTCGTCCCACCTTAGTCCCGGTTCCCATACAAATCAACGGCTTGGAGACGAAGCGGTGCCAATATATACCGAAGCCTGGCACGCTACACCCCCGGAGCCGCTCGGCCAATCACAGAGCGGCGGAGGCGGTGCTTTCCGGCTGTCACTCCAGTTTTTTTTCGCCGATATGTTTTGTTACGGCTTGTGATCACACTAGTTTTGCCACAGTCTGAAGCTTCGGGATACAGGATGCTGATGTAGGTGACATTTGGAAAACGACAGGGCGTCATTTTAACTCAAATGACAAATGAAACTACTACTTTTAGACGTTTTTAAGCCCGGAGCCACGACTGGTCTAAAATAAACCATAATAACCCTGTAGCAACCCCCTCTGCAACTTATTTCATATAGTAAAAGTAAACATTATGGGCTAATCATCACAATAATGTTATTCTAAAGACAATATAAAGTAGGCCTGCACCACTGTTGCTGTCAGGAATAACAACCTGCTGTCTTTATCACTCCCTCAGTAGCTGAACTTTCTGTCTTGCAACTTCCTTTTACACAACATCCTTGATAGTGTCACAACAATGCGAGGGCGCGTCTGCCTCCAGATGATTGCCTGTGTGTGTGTGTGTGCGTGCGTGCGTGCCGCCCGCGCGCGCCCGTGTGAGCGAGGCCAGTTTGGTAAATTGGCTAATTTGCGCATGATAAGACCACGCAGGGAGCTGTCTGTCCTTGTGAGAAGCCGTTTTATTTTTTAAATGAGGTGCTAATGTTTCGTTTAACGCTCGCATAGAGCTCCGCGGGAGGCGTAATTGCGCGAGGCTAAGACCGTGCAGCGCGGCGCGAGGACACAGCGGCAGAGCGCCCCTATCAGCGTGAACATGCTGGCAGAGAGGGGCTGGGGATCTCGGAAGTTGTCTGACAGAAATCTTATTGTTGTCACTCTTCTGCCTGATATTGTCCTGTAACTTCTGCATGAAGACTTGCTGTGTGGTGCGCCTGTATTAACCTTGTGGCATTCTTATCTCCTGTGCTACAACCATACAATGTTGCTTCAGATGCTGAAAATGACTGTGTGGTGCTAAGCGGTACATAATGCTTTATGGATGTGTTTATACTTTTTGCAGTGGTGGTAAGTGCACTTGATAGATATTTGCATACTTCCAAGCCAGTATTGTACTTTTTGCTCCACTATATTACTTTTTTTTCACAGATTAAATTTCACATACAGAAAAATGGGACAAGCTTGTGAAATCTGATGTTTTGCAACACATTAAGCAACAAAAATAGTCTACGCCCATTCATCAGAAATGAACATCTAGCTCTGAAATGTACATGACAGGCCATTATGCTGCAAAATGAGCACTTTTCCATCTTTCTGATGCTGACCTCCTTTTACTCAAATAAGATTTTGCGTGCAGGACTTTTACTCATAACTCATAACTCATTTACGTCATAGTATTTTTGTAGTGTAGTATTGCAACTTTTACATAAATTAATGGCTGGAAAACTTATTCAGTCATCTGCTGGATATTTATTTAGTGCCCCTCACCTCTAAAATATGTCACACAAATACTAAAGTGCTTTTATTCATGAGCAAAACTTTTAACGTTTGGAGTTTGCTCACATCGTTAAAAAAATCTTCTAAAAATACGACTACTAATAAACTGCACATAATAATCTCATGAAGGATTTATAATTGATATGGCTGCAAATGTCGTTATTGTCACCACCACAGTTACAGTTTGTGGTAAAAGGAAGAAAGCAAAGTCAACCATGTGATCAGCACGTCTGCTCCAAACTCGAAACTCATTTCACCAAAGAGAGGGATGTGTTTTTGAATCGACATTTACTCCACACTCTCTTCCACACACACAGTTCCTGCAGAGTTTGGGAGCTAGGAGGCCAGTGTGTGGTCTAACAGTGCAGGCAGAGTGTTAAAAAAGCATCTTCCTTCCAAGCCTAATGCAGCATTGTGTGCAGGGGCCGGGGTGTGGTGGTGGTGGTGGAGTTTAAGTTTAGCAGTATTGTGTTTGGCGCGGAGCCAGGTCTTTATCGCGTGAGGCAACTATTTTACAGCCTCGACCCAGTGAACGAATAAAACGACCCGGAGTGAGCCGAGCATCAGGAGAGCACAGATTGATTAAGTGACTTGTGAGATAACAAGGAAGGAGCTCTGTTAATGGCTGTTTGCCTTTGATTAGGAAACAAGAGCTCGGCTAGCCAGTGCCACGGAGTTATGCGAGTCTGTGTTTGTGCGCACGATGGATGGTGTGATGCTTTCTCAGTAATAAACCCTGGTGTTTGGGTTGTGTGAAAAAAGACACACAGGGAAATGGGAGTGAGGGTAAGGTGCTGGTCATGGTGTGGGAGAGTGATGGACGGAGCAGAGGGAGGGCAGACGAGGGCAAGAGAGGGCGTCGAGTCTGCTCTGTGCAGAGATAATGATTTACTCGGAGGAAATCCACTCATCTCCTGTTTGCGACGCCGAGCTGCACGCTGCGAGAAAATATCTCCCCAGACCAAAGCTTTCAAGGAACGTTCTGTGACCAATGAATAAAATCCACAATCGCGTCCGCACCCAAAGTTAACATGTTCAATTTAAAGCCCCATTCTGCCTGTCAGAATCAAGTGCCCCCGCTGAAGAAAGGAAGCCCATCAAGTGTGACTGCTTGCCAGGTCCTGGACTTACCTCTGTGATGGTGAGACAGAGATATGCTAATGCAACTTTATCTTGTAAAGGAAAGCTTCGAGGAGATTTAGCCAATCTGCTGGACACAATTCCAAGAGCCTCGGTGGCATTTAGTGGGCTCGCGCTAACTCCAGGCTGCTTGTTAAGACTTCATTAGCTGTGTTTGCTCAGGCCTCTTCTCTCCAAAAAGGTGGAGGAGGGCTCCCAAGGCTCCAGCCTCAGCCCCACTATAGCCACTCCATATGGGGCTTGTTTGCTCACGGCTGGCCTGGTAATCACTTTCAGGTGGAGCTGGAGGAGACGGAGCGAGGCTGAGGGGATTTTGGGGGAGAGCTGGAGAGCTGGAAACCTCCCCCGCGGCCCCAGCCCCCATCGGCAACCTCCTTTTCCACCAGCGTACTCCTGAGGTGACAGAGCATGGAGCGTGTACCCTGTGAATTAGCTCACCTAGGGCCCATTACCTTAACAAACACAGCCAGCCCCTCCAATCAGCCTACTGCTGGGAGGACAGGCGGCCCCTGTAAACCCTTCTTTCCAGCTGCTGTCCCCCTCTGTGAGACCAGGGAGGCCTTGTGTCTGTGTTTGCATGTAGAGTAAAAACTATGAACTAACTGAGAGAATCTAGTCTCGTCTTTAAGCAGCACAAGGCAGCTTTCATGATAACAAGTGGCAGCTGCTTGAGAAAACTGAACTTCACTACCCAGAGGTCATAGGACTTGACATCAGCGACGTGCACCTATTGCACTCATGTTTGCCGGTCTGTGATGCTGCATACTGAAGGGATAGGACAGGGAAAAGTATGCACACCTGAAACGAGAACTCATTTGAGAAATAATCCTTCAATTCGCATTTAAGTGGGACAATTTTAACACACTGCAGCCCTTTGTTATTAAAGGGTCAGTTCACCCAAACTGCATGAGTTTCAACTAGAGTTAATGAGAGAATATGGCCTTTTTGCAGACAGATCGACAGATAGATAGAGTGAACGTGAGAATCCCATGAACATTTCTTAATAGATTAACCAGATTATGTTACTGTTGAAAGCAAACCATAAATTTCCAAATTCAGTGTGTTAGAAATTTGCAGAAAAAAAAAAACTTAAAGTGAATTTCTCGCATTTCTTTAGCTGAATAACCACTGCAGTTTCAGACCCAACCTGAAAAATGACATGTTAGTGGCAATTCTAATTAGAAACATTAAACACTAGCTAGAGGGATTTTTCACAACCTGGCAACCCAAAAGTATCAATGTATATCCTTTTTAAAGGGTGTAAGAGCCCATTCAGCTCCACTGTATTGGAAATCTCAGCGATGGATCTCCAAACCTGGGCATGCTACTAAAGCTAGAGGGAATGTTTTTTTTTTTTTTTTTGCAGTTTAGTGCTGGTAAAAACATTGCATTCTTCGTGTAAATGCTATGCTTAGTGCAACTCTAATCCGGTGATAATATTTAGTTTGAAACTGGCCACGATTCTTTTCACACGAATAGTGAAACTGAATATGAGTTGCAGAGCTGCAATGTAAATCTGTTCTATAAGGTCACAAACATCTGTCGGGTTGGTTGCACCTTATATCTTGAGAAAAGCAGATCCACTCTTCACTTCCACTGCTAATTAAAAACCAACGTTGCCTCCACAAGGAGAGTCTGGACCATTCTCCCGCAGCCAAAGAACTGATTGTTGTTGGCTGCCGTCCCTGAGCCGAGTGAGTGTGTGTGTGCGCGTTATCGTGCGATTGTTTGGAGTTTTCAGCCATCCGATGCCACAAGAATCTGGCCAGCCAGCAGAGGTCTGCTTTTGGCTGCCATGACGCCTGCTACTTGACACTCCTGTCAGATTTATCTCCCCTCTTGTAAAACAGCATGCAACTTGTTCTCTCCGTCCAGAAAGGTAAGCGAGCCCACAGAGATTTTTCCTACTCTGGAAACACACACACACACACTAGCCCATATAATAGCAGGAGCTGATTTTTTTAACCCCTCCGTGTAACCGGAGACAAGGTCTGCGCGCCTGGAACGACACATGGACGGCACTGAAGCAGGTAGACTTGCCATCTGGTTCAAACACATGGGGTGGGACACTTGTCTTTGGACCCTGAAGGTGGTAATTTCATTTTCATGCTCTGCTCCCCGTCGTTATTGTAGCGCGCAGCGGTCGGCCTGAATGCTTCAGTGCTGATTTTGACCAGGCTGCGGAGGGGTCACGGGGGTGACGAGGTGTCCGCATTCGTTTCTACAGGGAGGGAAGAAAAAGCAGAGTCCTGCTAATTAACTCATCTCATTACTATTCATGCAGCCTTTGAATACATCCCAGCCCACCTCTACCTGTGCCCCTTTAGCCTGAAGTCTCTTCATGTCAACTGCTATAAGCTAAAATCCCCTAGTGCAGATCTCCCCTTGCCTCATCAAGACTTTTTCAACGTGTTTTTTTTTTATACAACTAGATCTGTAGCATGGCCACACACTAAATCAGCATCTACACATGTGAAGGATGTGCAGATGAACAGGGAGCTAGTCTGGTTAGCCAGCAGGTTACACTGGAAGTAGACCCCTCTGTCGTTTGCTATGATAGCAACAACAGGCGCTGGTTTCACAAGATATGTGCAAGAGTAGTTTGTTAGAATGAAAACACATCTGTCTCAACCCAACAGTCAGTTTGTGGTTTGCAAGAGCAAGCAATTATATGGCAGGTTTTATTTAGAGACAGGCATCGCAGCCACTTGCAATTTTCTATCTATTATATCATAAATGGTCATTTTTGCACCAGCTGCTGTCGTAGCTTCATAGGTAACAGACAGATATGAGGGTTGTGTTGATCTTCTCATCTACCTCTTGGCAAGATTACAAAAAAGAGTGTTTCCCAAATTGTCAGCCCATTCCTTTAATTTGAACGGAATTAATGGAAAATTAGTCTCAAACAGTCTGATTGTAAAGAGTCGGACATCTTTGTGCTACAGAGAAACGTCTATCTGTGATATCTCGGTGAAAGCAGCCCTGGAACATGACCCCAGAGAGTCCAGAAATGTCAATGGAAGCACGTACTGTATATCTTCCCTCATTTCCTTCATCACTTATCCTCTCCTCACCACCACCTCCCTCCGTCTCTGTGTGTGGCGCACTGCGAAAACAGATGGCGAGGGCAAGGATGACCGCCAGACAGAAGGAGGGAGAGAGCGAGAGGCAGAAAACGACAAGGTAGGGAAGTGGGAAACCATATCCAGAGGGCGAGAGGGAGAGCGGCGGAGAGGTAGCAGATGTGTAAAACGCAAACGACCTTGTAGAGTTTGCGCTCCGTTCTTGGCGGGCTCCGATCAAACCCCCGATCGCTCTCGCTGTGCACATCAGAGGCTGAGTGACGTCCCCAGTGAGCTACCCTGGGCGTCCTATAATGCTCATTAGCAGTCTGAATAACACATGTTTATGTATGTAAACACAGGCATTATTTACAGTATTAATCTAGCCTTCACGCTGGGTTTAACTGCTGCTGCATACATACAGAATATTATCTGAAGCTCTCTGGCAAACATCTTACAGCCACATGCACAACTTTCACACGGGAGACCAGGGTTCGGTTCCTGTGCGAAACCAATACCCAGCGCTGATTGTTTAAGGAAGTAGTTATTTTAAGCCAAGCCAGTATATTTTTCTAAGCCTAACCAGGCAATTTTGGTGCCTAAACCTAAACTAAATGTGTCAAAGCAAGCTTTATTTGGCATGAATCCCATAGTATGACGACATTCGTCCTCTGTGCCCTTTTTCTTCTGTAACCCTGTGGCCTTATGACCACAGGAAATGCATCCAAGCAGCTCATGTTGTGTTGTTTCTATCTGATTTAACGGTTGTACCCTCGCATCCACTCCTGATTTAACTGAGCAATGTGTGAAAACACAGAGAGATAAAAGCTCACTCCTGACGCTCTCTTCCACCTCTAACATTTCGAGGCCTCCGCTCCGGCGAACGGTAATTGGATCAATTGAAATAATCTTGTTGCTGGAATGAGGTGAGCAGGCTCCACTGAGCTCCTTTGAGGGCACTTTGTTTTATTTTCCCTGATTGCATCAGGCAGGTAAGGCACGGCGTAATAATGCTCCGACTCGCCAGCCGGTGATGTTATCTGCCCTCGTGTAGACTGAGGACGTCTTTATCAGCCAATGACACCATTAAGATTTGCATCTCAAGACAATGCAAGTATGCTTAGTTGGCTGCTAAGATAATTGTGCAATCAAGGAGGAAAAACACGAGGGTTATTACCGCATTCTTGTTAAGTTTTTACACTTATTATGGTGTTGCCTCTTAGCTTGCTTTGTGTGACCTGCTTGTGAGCATTTCCTGCTATTTTAGAAATGAGATGAGCAAAACTTAATTCTTAGCTGGCATTCATTGTAGAGTCTTATATCTGACATACATTCATTGCCAAAGAAAACATAGCACGCTCTGATATTGTCACAGGAATGCATGGAAAAAGTCCGGTATACCACTTAAAATGTGTGTGTTAGGGGGTAGATTCAGGCCACGTAGTCAACCTGGATGCAAAGTCCCAGCTGCATGAAAACTGTAATAGATTCCCTCTGTCAAAATATCTGCAAATTGCGAAAGGAAAATGCGAGAAAGTAGAACTCTGGATGAATCGGAGGGCTTTTTAATGCGCCGTGAAAGACATATGAGGGTGAATGGAGCAGCAGAGGTTGAGGAGAGGGGGGGCACTGAAGAGGAAGGGAGAGCCTCCCCTGAGCTATGCTGTATGATGTCTGATTGACAGGCTACACACTAAGCTCACCTGAGCCTCTGACCTCCCTCTTTACATCTCCCTCTCGCTCTTCTCCCTCCCTCTCTTCTTTCCTCTATGTCTCTGAGAGGGTGGAAACTTGAGGAGGGCCACGGCGAGGGCGAAGTGGCCCGAGGCTACGACCTGCTCTAAGGGGGGTCACCGGCAAACAAAGGCCATTCAGGTAAGTCTCTCTGAGCCGGCCTGAGACAGACAGGCTCCCAGTGCAGATAACACACAGGCTAATGTACTAGCCTTTGCGCAGCCAGACTGCAGTGAGTGCTCAGGGTGTGTGAGGTGTGTGAGGTGTTGCGTGTGGGTTGTTTCAATCAGTGAAAGAGAGGGGAAAACAGACTGACAGGTGAGTAAACACAATGCTCCGAAAGCCCCACTGAACATTCCTGAAATGACTATGGCAGTGTTGAAAATATTCCACACAAAAGTTGTAATCCTCTTTATGGAGGCTAATCTTGGGCAAATTCAGAACTTACAAACCACATAAGAGGGCTCGAAAAGCTCTCCCCACGTTCACTCGCTCGCTCCGAGCTGCATTTGTGCACCACACGACTCTTTGTGAGGAATCAATATGCTTTGTGTTTGATTAGTACCTCTTCAGCAAAGTGCCGCAGAAGGAATGCCGGCGAGCGGCTGAGACGCCCACGTCGATTGCAGCAGGAAGATGTCAACCTTTCAAACGCATGTCATCCACCTAACGTGTCCCCTCTTGTTCAGGAACTGAACGGTTACAGCAGACACAGATACAGAAACAGATAGAGTCATATTCACAGAGCTGATGACGACAGACGTTGGCCTGTGTTGTCTTACAACAGGAGGGTCTTAGCTTCTAATGTCACCAGAGCCAACTGAGGCCTTCAGGTCTCCGGTTAGCATGTCCTCCTTTATATCTGTGCTTTTCACTGGATTATCTGCTCTCTCCCTTCACCATAAGACATGAATATCAGGTATTAGTCAGTTCCATTATGTGACAACAAGTGGACACTCTTTTCACATGGCGTTCATGTGGCAAGGCCAGACTAATCTATGGTCACAAAAAACTGTTGACATGTTGGGAAATGCATTTAACTCTTAACAGGAGTTGGATGAGAGGGCAGAAATAATGAAGCTACACTCAGCTACCTGTTTCACCTTGTTTCCAGTCTTTTTGCTAAGCTAAGCTGAGTGTACAGACATGAGAGCAGAATCAAACTCCTCTTGGCGAGAAACTTCATTTAGCACATTTCCCAAAATATCAAATTATTCCTTTGCATGAGGGTTTATTTATGGTCAGCTGAATGTAAACGTGTCCACCCACCAACTGCAATGTCCACAATGTTTCCTGTTTCCAGTCACATCTCATCCATGCTCTCTTCATGCTGAGAAAAAAAAAAACAGATTTCTCCCATTTCCTCTCAAGCTAAGATCGATCAGAAACAAAAAGTTGCCCAGAGGTGGGTGAAGAACATGAGTGTAAATGTGCATCTGTCTGTTTGTGTTAGCCTGATGATGGACTGGCAGCCTGTCCAGACTGTTTCCCCGACGGACGGAAATCACGAGGTGTGAACTGTAACTCCTAGTAATCAAACGGGCTGCTTCAGTATCTCCTGATTCTGTCAGAATAATGAGTGTCAACTGAAAACTGAATGGTGAAACTATATGGATTATTTCCCCGCTAACCCATCCAGCTCAACTGGAATAGCAAAAGGAAATGGAAACTTCTTCAGAATTGCTGCAGTGTGTGTGTGTGTGTGTGTGTGTGTGTGTGTATAAAATGTGAGAGGGCTCTAGAAAGGTCTCTCCCTCGTTTGTGCCCACCGATCCTGTGTTGGCTCCGAGCAATAACACTCAGCTCCCACATGGACGGGACCCCGGAGCCCACTGTCCCATCTCAAAGGTTCTTTAAAGTGTCACCGTGGAGCATTAGCATTGCCCGGGCAGCTCACCGGGGGCTGCTTCCATATTTTAGCCTTCCCACAAAGCCACAGCGATGAAATGTCATCTGTAGGTTTGAATGTGCGTCGATCTCTCCTCCCCCACACACCCCCCCCCTCCATCCATCCTCCCCATCTCCCTCCTGCTCACTTCTCCGAGCAGGTTTCACTCTTGTGCCTGTCATTCTTCTGCCTTTTGTATCTGTGGGCCTTTTTGCTATTGAATGCTGCTTTCTCTCCCACCCCCACCCCTCTCCTCTCCTTCTCCCATCTCCTCCCCTGCTCTCCCTGCCTCACTCATTCACTCTAGGGCCTAATTATGAGATAGCTTCGAATAAATACATGTATTTTTTTCTCCTGCGAGGGGGGAAAAAACCTTGTGCTCCACTTTTTCTCTTTTTTTGACAGTAGGTTGAATTCTAGACTCAAGTAGGTTTTATTCAGCAACGTCCCTCTGCAGATCGGAGTGGTCGCTGGGACGGGAGATTTCCTGGATTCAGTAATTGTGTCTCATTAATTCTTACTGTAATGCTGGGTAGCTAAACAGGCTATGCAATTAGGGGCCTGAGCCCTGAATAGGGCGGCTAATCACGGGACAAAAGCTGTGGCTCAGAGGCCATTAGGCCTGGAGGAAGTGCTTCCATTGTGAGGAGTGGTCTGTGATGCCTTCATCTTCCTCCAATCCGGGTGGGGTAGAAACCTTAGGGGGCTTCCTCCACTTCTAAACCTTTGCTGCTCAACTCATAGTAAGGTGCCTTGAATACCTTTGGCGTTTACGCAAGATCAACAGTGGATTTCCTGACCATAACTAAACAAAACTTGAAATCATTTTATTTTCCTACACTTTGCCGGCTGTTTATGAGTGTGTGGGAATGATAAATAGTCGGTCAAGATCCAGACAAAGTGCTAAAATGCCTCTTTTTTTTAATGAGAATATCCTGACTGGCTGCTCTCAGAGACGTCAAGTGCACCCAGAGACACGTTCTCCCCTGCCGTCCCTCCTCCATCCCCGCTTCCTCCTCCCCCTGTTCGGTATGTGCCCCAGCAGCCCACACGCTCCTCCAAACTGTCGACTCAGGAGTCTGCGAGACCTTTCTGCCATCTGGGAAGGGCGGAGGAAGGAAGAGAATAGAAGATCCCAACATTATCTCTCCCCTTGCCTTTTTTCCTTCTCCTCTCTCCCCCTCTCCCCTCTGCCAGCTTTATCTTTCATCCCTATTAATCACGTCGTCAGGCAGCCTGGATGGAGAATAAATGAACTCTCCTGGTCATTAAAATTAGGCATTGAATTATTGACATGCAATTAGCTCGCCTTTTTTTGTAGGGAGACACTGAAAACTTTCTCCCTGCGGCGAGAGGGTAGAAATAATATGACTGCTGTAGTCATCAGAACTAGAAAAAAAAAAAAAAAAACCTGGGAAAGAGTGGAAAAATATATAACATGCCAGAAAATTCTAACTTGGAAAATCCTATTTATCACATAATAAGAGCACTAAGCCTGGTTCCATCTCATTTAGCTGAGTTTTATTCCCATAAGGAGTGGTGTCTTGCGCTCGTTATCTGCTTCGTTATGGAGAGGCCCGTGCTGCCGCCTCTGGATTATACTGTGGATTATGGTAATGTTGCAGAGACGTGTGGACACACTAACTAACACTTAGGTGATCTCTCCCTGCTGTACGTCCCCATGCGCTCAACTTGTTTATCTGTTTTCATTTGGGCATTATGCAAATTCGTGTTTTATTATAATAACAGATTGATCCCTAACTCGTAATCCTCCATCACTCAAATGCAACGACGACTTGAAGGAGACAGAAAAAGTAAAAAATATATTGGAGAGACGCGCCTACGTATTCTCTTTTCACAGTCACTTCCAATTACAGTGACAATTGCCTCGGTAATTTTATGAATAGCAAGAAACACTTACTGTGCTTGTTAGTCAAATACACATTCTGCAGCCTTTTCATAGCAGCAGAGCATGAGTTTGACAAGCTGTTTACGCTAAGCCTGAGTAAATCAAATTCGGAGTTTGCCTTCCCTCCCCAGTAATCTCATTTTGTTTACCGCTAACGCTAAGTACATTAGCATCTGCAAGGCCTGTCTGTATTTACTCTATTTACCCCTACTGTACTGGCTCTAAGCCAAACAGGGACTAATGTTACGAAATGAGGGTAACCAGCTGTATATTCATGAACAACTCGCTCCTAATCTGACACCGAGGCAGGGATCCAGAGCCGGCGGAGCTGCAGTGAAGAGCATAAACTGACAGAAGACGTAGTTTTTGCTTAAGTGAATGGAGATATTAGCTGCTTTTAAGCTGTAATATTTTCTTTCCCTCCTCTTGGGTGTTTATATGGGAAAGTGAGGCATGACAGGAAGGGAAATAGCAAGCCTCCCTCTCAGGAAACCAAGAGATATACAGTAGGAAGTAATGGTTTGGGTTAGATCATTCCAGAGCAGTTTAGCTACTCAGGGTTTACACCGGTAGTAAGGGTAATTTGAACTTTTAAGTGAGGAGGAAGTGACATCAGGGTCAAAGACTGTCAGGTTTCCATGCCTCTGTATTGTCTCCTGTCCTGGCCTTTCTCAGAGAATGGGGCCGGTATCAGATCTCGCCTGTTGTATGCGTCCTCCTGTTTGTCCACAGTTCCAGGGTCTGACCACAGCCCGGGTTCCCATAACCTACAACCTGGCCTCCACGGCTCATTAGGCGGCCGGATCACAGGTGAACGGCGGCCTGGGCGGCAAACAGATGCCGCGCTTTGCACTGCGACCTAAGCAGAACCAGAGATGTTGAGATCTCACTTTCAGTATTCTGCCGAATAATATTAACCCAGCAAAGCCAAAAAACTGTCAGTTAAAAGGTTTTGCAGACTAAAAGGTGGACAGTATGAGGAAAGGAGCTCTTGCTTATACTTTATTTTCATTGAAAGGCTACGCCAGACCAGAGCATGTTGACAGACATATTCAAAATTCATTTTGCCACATTCCGACATCCAAGCTGTCTCCACCCCCACGGTCGCCTCTGGCTGGAATACACGTATGGTCATATGGGTCTAAACAGGAAAGCCATAAATAGGTGTATAAGCGTAGGCAAATGGCAGTTTTATGCACTCCCTTCATGCAGGAAGACATCTCACTGGAAGTCTGACATCTGCATGTCAAGTGTGGTCAGAATTGTTGCACCACACTCCAGCTGCATACTCACCTTCACACACTCTCACACACTTTCATTTGAAGTGATGGCAACGTTGGTGAGTCCGTCCCCCACTTTGGTCCAGAGTGAAATATCTCGATAACTACTGGCTCAAACTATTTGGTTTAGATAGTAATTCATATACATGCAGCACTTAAAGCGTGTGTCATGTAGGAGAACATATAAAAGCAAATGCAGTGGTCAAAGTTGTCATTTGAACATTTCAGGTGTTCTGATTGACTCTTGACGTCAGTGCACTGAGTAACCTGCAAGCCGCTGCAGGAGCGAGCAGTTACACAACCCTTGAAATGTGTCCACAACTTTTAACCACGTGCACAAACGCTTGCATGTGTGTCATAGGTGCGCTCCACTCCTTAGCGCTACACCTCTCTCCGGGAGGATGATTCATCCACCTTTGCACGCCTATAATGCTGGCAGATTCAGGACGGACAGTCAAAAAAGAAAAAAAAAAAAAGCTGCAAACTTTGTTTTTCAATAACAAGATCAGGATAAGTTGATTTCACTAATTGTCTTAACACCGAGAGAGGCACCTTTACCTTATTGCTCCTTGGTGATTGTTTAACTGCCAGTGCAAACAAATGCTTAGCAGGAGTGTTAACAAAGTGCTTCAGTTGACACTGCAGACGGGCTATTGTCTTGCTAATGTTGCTGTATGCTGTAACACATCACACACAGAGAACAGTTTAACACTCAGTGAACATATGGCACAGGGTATACATTATTAATTGACTGTGCTGTTCTGAAGGCTGCTGATTGCAGAGTACACGCAACATTTCAGCAATTCTAGCTTCCCGGTTAAAGGTGGGAAATGATCTATTTCGATGTTGTTGAAACAGTTGATCAGCAGTTTCCTCACATTTACAATACGTCTCAGTAATTTCGAGTGGTTTTACATAAGCCCTCAGTGAAATTAACACAGGGGCTTCTTATGTATGGGTACGTATACGTTTCCGTCCGGCTTGCATGTTCTCCAGCGATGAAAGCCTGAAGGAGATTTCGGCGCTTCATGGCTGCGCTCGATTTTCTCCCATTTTATGAGGATCAAACACAGCCTGACTGTAGCTGCCTTGCCAGGCTCATTGAGCTGCAGCACTGAGAAGTTTTAGTGATGGGAGTGCTTTAGCCCTGTGGCAACGCAATCTCTATATCCCAATGTAATTATCAGGATAAGACGTTCTCCCTCCTTGGTGGAGGCCAAAGTTTCCTGCCATGGTGCGTGGAGATTTGATTTGATTGGAAAGGCCGTGCTGCATGGTGCGTCCTGGCGGGCTCCGGGGCTTCTGCAGCTCGTGCATCAAGCCGCCATGTCCACATACAATAGCTGTTAAATGCATGACTATTTTCTATTTCTCTGAATTACGGCTGCATAGAATTTTCGAGAGGAAGTGGAGAGAAAGTTTCACACAATTGCCGCAGAAGTGTCGCTACAAATGTCCAATAAAATTAAATGTGTATTGAATTTTGAAAAGGAATAACACTGTGGAGCTTTCTATTCCTCTCCAGCCAGTTGAATCATCTCTGCCTGGGTTACCTGCCTGTCAGCTGCTGCTTCCTGTGACAGAATACTGAGGAATCTCATTGCATGTGCTCGAGGCATTTTCCTTCACAGCGTCACAACGCAAACATGTGTGAAAACAAAACGTCTAACCAAGGGAGCGATGGCGTGACACCCGAGGTCGCTGGAATATCTTCTGGTTCACCGGTCACCGGGGTCACACGCAGACACACCGGAGCTGACACCCCACAAAATAACAACCGACTCTGCTTATTGATGAATGCTGTAATGTGACTGTTCCAGCATAACGCGGCCGTTAGAATCGTGCAACATGCCCATTTGGACATGCGATTAATTTTTAAATTCCCTGCTTTCATGCTGCATCCTAATTCCATATGCAAAACCGGTTCCAGAGGACAAACCACTGAATACCCTGCTCAGCTGGTTAAAAATTAATAGGAATGTCAATGCCTGAGCATTGTGTTACTTTTTAACCCTGCGCTTCGTTAAATAGTCAATCTCAGGAAAGCAAATATTGCATTCCTTTACCTTTAGTTGTGTCTTTGCCTTGTTGTGTCTTGTTGCTTCCCGGCCTCGCTCTTTTATTTCTGTCTTTCTCTCTCTTTCTCTTCTGTTGACTCTGATGCTCAGGCATACGCGTAATTGGTATTTCTGTTGAGCTTTTCCGAGTGTGAAACAACAGAGCCTCACACCTCAAATGCGGTATTTATTCATTATTTTGCACACAGTTGTCTGACAGCAGGAAACCTTGTTAGCCAAGCTAATTTAAGGGGTGACTAGCAATCCAATTAGGTGTAATTGGTGGCTGATAGAACAGCCTTCAGAGGTAACCTGCACTGACTCCGGCCACCGTTGCATCCTCACACCCCTGGACGCCTTCCTCCTCCCTGCGTGAACCTGGGCCGTGAGTCAAACTTCTGCAATCATGTAATAATGAAATTGTTAGATTATGCAGCACGACAATGGAGATCTATTCATGGTGGTGCGGCGGAGCAGAGGGGGCTGTGAGAGGTGGCAGAGGCTAATTCAGCGAGGCCATTTCACAAAGACTGGGACAATGTCCTGGGTATAGAGTTGTTGTCTCAGGGCCGAGACCACCCCGGTAAACCTTCGCTCGCTCACACACAATGGACACTGGTGGCCTCTGGGTCGACACTTTAGAAACATGACATGTAGACGGACAGTCACATCATAGAAGGCGCTAACTCACCTTAAAAATAACAAGTGACGTAAGTGGAGCGTCAGTGTTTCTGTCCCTTCTCTGTCTAAAGCTGGAGTGTGAATCCATCACGATGTGTGAATTTGCACAAACTGCGCTTCATTTAACATATAAAAACATTATTTTGAACCTATTCCTATTATCTTCTGCACGTGCAAATTCTTTTTCACATGTCATTGTCTCAAGAGTGTAATCGTTGTGGAGAGTTAGAGTATCAGCAGGTTTGCTCTTGCGCTGCGACACAATATTCAGGTAAAATGGTCCAATATCAAGAGAGAACAACACAGTGATTTCAGTTGAAATCATTGCAATGTTAACAGTAAATTGACACAAACATTGTCTTTGGTCCCCATAACTTAAATCGTTGACCCAAAGACTTGGGTTAAGGTTAGGGTAAAGGTTGGGGTTTGGCAGGTAGTGGTTATGTTATGAGGTATCTATGTAATGTCCCCAAAAGTGATGGAAAACACCACTGTGTGAGAGTGTGTGTGTGTCTGCGTGTGTGTAGGTGCATGCTTGTGAAGCGGTGATAAAGCTACGTCTTAACATGTCATCATCAAAAAGGTCAGAACACTCTTTTTAACATTTTATTTTTTTGGTGAGCTTACTTGTAAGTGCTCTATCACTCTTATTAGTGATGAGTAAAGAGTTTGCTATGTCTTGCTCACTTAACACACAATTTCCGTGTCATACTTCATGTAACACTCTGCCCAGGTCACCTTAGCAACCTGAAACCAATCAGCTAGTGTTGTAGCAACAATGCAGGACCAGTTATTGTGATTGGCTGTAAAATTTTAAAGGGCTGTGATGCTCTGACTGTATCTGGCCCATTGTAGCTGACTGCACCCCACTGTGTCATAAGCAAGTTAACAAGCTGCCACAGTTAAGAAAAATCATATATTGCTGAAATAAACAATACCAAGAGTTGACTCCTATGGTCAGTGAGCACGGCTTGTATTTCTTTCCTGCAGAGCACTGTGCCGCTTTAAAAATGGCAGATTCTCAGAGTCAAGTAAAATGAGCTCAGAGCCCTCCTGAATCAGCTCGTCTCCGCCACGGTTTGAGTAAACGCCAAACACGTTCAGCTTCTCCCGTGATTTATAGCCGCTGGATCAGAGAGCGTTGTGTTGTGCAGCTGTTCACGATGCTGTATCCACCCCTGCATGACATCACATTGTTTTAGCTGATGTGTACTGGTTGGAAGGGGTAGGAAGCGCTCTCTGTAGAATATGTTTGACAGGGAGAAAGTTCCTCAGCCCAGTTGTTGAATTGAACACAGGTTTTTAAATTTCCATTTCACTGAGCACTTTAAGGTCTTCTGACTGAGACTGAAAACCCTCTCTTGACCTTTAAGAGAACAGCTGACAAAATAATCTCAGCCGTTTAGTAGATGTTCTGGAGCTTTCAGTCGTATTACACCATTTTCCTCAGAGTTGATGCATCTTTTTAAACTTGTTTTTTAAAGAGATCATGTGATATGATAGAAAGGTCCAGAGCAGCTACTAAATGGACACTGGTGAGAATGTTACGTCAACTACAGTTTCCAAGGCCAATGAATATCTCAAAGGAAGGACGTCCTGTTGTCCTGTTGTCCTTCAGGTTTGAGACACTGACCGGATGGACGTCCCTGAGTCCAGCTGGAGACCTTTGTTACATGTCACACCTCCTTCCTCTCCCCTCATTTCCTGTCATCTTTTCACTCACTATCAAAAAAGAAGATAAACAACTCAGCCTCAACACATGGTGTGTGCGTCTACCAGGTGAGCTACCTGTCGCTGCATGTGAATACTGAATTCTTGTGACTTTTTGAACACTTTGCCTTGAGGATCTGCACTCACATCACCGCTGCATTGTCCTGTCCTGTCACAAATTAGCCATCGCTGTCACCCCAGCAGAGGCAACGGAGTGATGCCATTGGTCGACGGGCCCCGACTTTGATGATGTACTCTTACAAAGCTGAAATCAGGAGGGCACACTGGGTCCACATGTAGCGCCAACAAAAGCAGATGAAAGATGTTTTTCAGTATGAGACCAGCGTCAGGTGTCCAGGGAAATCCACCTCAGCGTTGCACGTGAGCCCGCTAATGCTTCCTCTGTGGGGGAATCCGGTGTGTACGTGTGTGCGTGGGATCAAGACGCAAATGAGTATGGAGGGAGGGGGGGTATTCCCCTATCTGATTGGCCACTAGCTGGGTTTGGAAAATGATGCAAATAGACGCCGGCTGCCTTTGAAATACACTAACGCCTTATTTGCAATTCTAAACATCTCGGTTTACGTTTACTCATTTCAACCTGGGCGTGTGCGAGTGTGTGTGTGTGTTTCAACTAAAGCTTGCGGTGAAAAATCAGGAACATGTGGCCTGTTGTGTAGAGAGAGAGAGAGGAAAAAAAGACGGATGGGGGAGAGAAGAGGAAGACAGACACAGGCTCTTTGCAGAGATATGCTGTTTAAAGAACTGTCATCATAATTCACCTCCGAATTTGAACTGACAGGAAGCTGTAAAGTGTCGAGTAAATTCTCAGAGCAGAGCCATGAATCAAAAGAGCTGCTGTAGTGAGTTCTTGCAGGATTTTACAACACTGAGGGTGGACACCTGTCATTCTGTGAGTATAGCTCCAACACAGGAGTATTTCACCTGTGGCAAGCCCCCTACACAATGAGAGGGGCGGGTGGGAATATGAAAAGTTTTTTCACTGCTCCCATTTGTTTTTGGGCTCTAACTCTCACCGATGTGCGACTTTAATGAGCCAGTGCCCGGCTAGTACATCAACTTATCATGATTAGTGGAACATGAATGGAGGTTTTTAGCAATTTAGATTCATTAACATGGCTTCTGGGAATGCAATTACCAATGCAAACAGTCGTCGGACCGGGCTCATTGGAATTCCTGCCGAATAGAAACAAGCAGCTCCCTCTCACTTCTGCAAGGCAGATAGCAGACAGACAAGCTGTCAGAATCGTTATCGTCGGGACTTCATCTCGTTAATTTGGTAGATGGGAGCGCGGGTATTTGCCCTGTGGAAAACTAAACACACTCGCAGGGTTTTTTTTTTTGCTCACCCCCTCCTCTGTCCACGGAGAAAAAGCAGCCAGGCAGCCAAGCAGCCAGGCCCACACATAGCCTGCAGTCATATCAGGCCCAGCAGCCTGGCTGGAGTCAATATGACCGCGGGCGAAGAAACGGCGGTGTAGCCGGTCCCCCTCAATCTGAGACCTGGCTCGGGCGGCGAGCGGCGAACGAGGCGCTCATTCAATATGAGCGAGCTCCTCACCCGCCTCGCCGCCCCCCACCCCCCTGTCCTCACCCTTGCACACACCGATGCACATTTCATAACTTGCTCTCCCCCCACCGCTGAGTCTTTTCAGCTCTGCTCTCCCACTTCACCAACTCCAACCCTCTGGCTCCCACTCAACCTTTCCTTGTTTTTTTCGTGAGCTGTGAGTGATTTTTTTTTATTATTATGTGAAGGTGAGCGGTGATGGTGTGTGTGTGTGTGTGTGTGTGTGTGTGTGTGGCACAACAGTCTGACGACCAGATTTGATTTGACAGCAGATGCCTCTCTTTTTCCCCTCTCTGCTGACCCTGCACACTGGCATGTGGAGAAGGGTTGGATTTGGGCTAAAAGTCCCTTTTTCATTTGCTGGAGTCTGGTTGTTATGTAGCCTAGCTGCTCCTCCACTTACTCTCCGCCTCTCTTTTTCTTTCTTCCAGAGCTGATCCAAGTTCAATCGTGGCAATTTGGAGAGGAATAGCGATTAGAAGTAAACTTCAGAGTCAGAGGGGAAGCACCTTGTATCTCTGCTTAACATCCACACATCATGCAGACACACACACACCTTTCTTTGCTCTGTGAAGCAAGAAAAAACTGCGTCTAACGCTTGAAAATTCCAGGCAGCAGGCGACTCAGGTGACATAATGAAAATCTAATGAAACGAAAGCTGCATAAAAAAGCAATACCTGCAACTGATATTCAATAATTTAATAGTATCAGTCATTATTTTGAAGAGGTCGTCCGCGGGGTCAGACAGAACCCCATCCTGTTTTGTGTATCACCCCTATTATTATTCATTTTGTCAGCTGAATATTTATGACTTAAACACACATTTCAGGCAAAAGTGTGTATATGCAAAAGCTCCCCACGTCGAGCCGTGCTTAGACATCTCAAAGAGAATACACAAACACAAAGTGCTTTATTGTGGTGTGTGCGAGCAGCCCTGTCAAACGTCTGTTTACCATCTCTCGTTCCCAGAGGCACAAACCTCTCGACAGAGGCTACATCTATTTTTCCTGCTGAAAGATGTCTCTGAAACAACAGCGTTTTGCAGTCGCTGCTTTAAAGGCAGGAACGATGTCAGTGTAACAACCTCAGAGGACAAATTAGAGTCAAAGTTACATTGCCTTGGAAGAGATGGCATACGCGTTTTTTTTTTTCCTTACAGGAGGGTGGCTGGGTTTAAATGGAGCTACATCTCCTCAGTGTGATCAGAGGTCATCTGAAAGGAAGACTTTGACATGTTGGAGAATACGCTTGCCTCTCTCATATCTGTCTGTTGAATGTGAACCTGCAGCGAGGAGACCATTATCTTACCTTAGCATTAAGACTGCAAACAGGGAAAACAGCCTTAATGCTTACAGATTAACCTGTTATGTGTGACTTTTGAAATCGTAGAAGACAGTGTGAAAACGACATGTTGTGGTGGGTTTTGTGCAGAAGTATTTATTAGCCAGGTGCCTTTTTATTTGTACGGATTAAAAAAAACATCTAGCAGATGATTAGTCTGAACCAGCTTTAAACTCAAAGGACTATTGTTGGTAAGCACAGCCTCTCTTAGTCTTGTCTTAAGTGTGGTCAGAACATGATAGCTGTTACCTGTCTTTATGCTAAGCTAAGCTAACATGTCCTGGCTCTGTATTAAACAGACAGCTATAGGAGCAACTTGCTCTCAGCAAGACAGTGAATAAGAGCAAATCCTAAAATATTCCATTTATTACAAACTATTTCTTTAAAGTAAAGTTAACCAGGAGCTGCTCTGTCCATAATATACAGGCTGAATACAAATACATGTGCAGGTAAAGCAGTTTAAACGTGACTGTATTCTTGGCTTGGATGCCCAGCTCTTCTGGCGGCCTCACTTCTAGTGAGCAAAGCGAGCCTGCAGCAGATCACTGCTTCATAGGCCAGCGTACCAAATATAGATTTCACTGTCATCTTTGAGTATGCAAACGATCTGTCAGTCTGTCGGTAGATGGACGGCTCATGGCTGCATTCCAGGCCGTCTCATTCTAATACCCAAATTGACGTCGCGCTCCGCCGTCCTTTTGTTGCTGCGCCGCGCCGAGCCTCGCGCCGGCCAAGAAAACAAAAAAAAAGTCAGTTATGCGGCTGCAATTGATGCGACAAGCGCTCAGTAAAGCGATTTCTATGGTAACAATCCTCAGGAACATTTTAATTTTCAGCATCAAATGGGTGGAAACGTGGCCGTGATAATTAGCGCGGTGTGTGTAGCTTAATATGTGTGCGCGTGTGGAACCTGCTTTAAAGGACTTCAAAAAGCCTGGAGGAAAAACACAGTTTGGTGTTTTACGACATCTCGCCACTTTCTCTGCTGTCAGTCAGCATTAGGGGCTGTTTTTGCCTGTTGTATTTTTCTTTTGTAATCTAAAGCACCGTCCTTTTAAAACGACTCTGCTAATTACTTTATTTAATCGGGCGCCGGCCGAGGAATTATTTTTGTTGCCCGGAGCTACTTTTGAACCTGTAACAATAGCTTTTGGAATATCAGTTTAAGATAAAAAGCTTTTATAGTTAATCCTGGAGGCTGTTATATCTGCACATTTCGAATCACACTTTCATGTGGACCCTTTAAGATCACGAGGACTCTGATATAGTTGTATTGCACCTGAGGATAATCTGAAAACCGATGCAATTAGTTTGACCGTGCACAAAACAAGGAAGAGTATAAGATTTAAAGAAAACAAGTCACAGCAGCCACAGTGTTAGATTTCTTTTCCTTTTTGGCCAAATCAAAACCTCACTGTCCTCCTTTTTTCTGACCCACACCTGTTCCCGTCCTAGCAGCCCCTACCCCACTCTTCTTTTTCCGTTTTGAATTAGAGAAACCAGGCACAGGGCAGCAAATGTTGTTTGAAAGACCCCCCCACAAAAAAAAAGACAGGGTTGGGGGTTCGGTGGTGGTGGAGGGGGGTTAAAAAAAAAATCAAAGTGAAATCGGCAGAATGCGTACTTTCAGAGGCTGCGGCACAGTTGAACTGAGCAGGCCAAAGTCCTGTGAAAAGAAATGGAGACAGCCTGAATGCAAATTAAATCCCCCTCATTCCTGCAAATATTGTCTTAGCCATTAGTGCGGGCTTGACTAGAAAGGAGTGGTCCCACTCATTGTCGCTCGGCCAGGGAGAAGTCAGGGGAAGAATTCTATTCAGCGGCCGTCTTGGGGGCTCGGTGCACTTGGGCGCTTGTTTGGTACCATTCAAACGCCACAGACCGTGGCAACAAAGAGAGCTTTCAGCGTACCTCACTGTAAAAGCATGTGAAAAAGAAGAAAGGAGGTGGATAGGAGGGGAGAGGAGGAGGGGAGGAAAGGGGGCTGGTGGGGGTGAAAGAGGGGAAGGCAGCGCTGGAAAAGTTTAGGTGCGGGTCCTGAGCGAAACAGGGCCTGTATGTTGTTTTTTAATCGTCCAGTTTATTTTGCTAGGTGGGATATTGGAGCGCTTCATGCAGCTCGCACAGTTGGCTCCACTGGGCGAGGAGCGCGCACAGACACACACACACACACACACACACACACACACACAGAGCCTCTGAACAGCCCGCTTGGCCTGTCTTCAAGTAGCACCCATGAGAGACAAAAAGAGCCATTTCAGCATAAAATCAAATCTGTCTTGTCTCCTCTAAAGCTGTTTGTGTATATTTATGTATTTACAGACATTTTTACAGCTGGGCTCTGCTCTGTGCATCATCTCTAGCTGCCGCTTTGCTCTCAAACTTCATCATCAGGCAGGTCTGAAGTGTGCTGCTGACCCGAAGCGGCTCCCGTACACGCAGACGACAGGTAATTTTTTAAGGCAGAGCGCATATATCTGAACGCGCCCCCCCCCCCCCCCCCCCCCCCCCCTTCTGTTCAAATTCCTGAGCCCTCTGCTGTATCCATCGGCTCTTGAGCCAAACATGACTGTTCACGAACGGATTATTTGTGTTTGAGTCCACATGAGAAGGTTCAATCCGCAAGTGCGCAAGTGGATGAATGTGCGAGCCGGCGGGGGTTGTAGTCTGCAACAGGCCTCACACGTTAGCGGACGCTGAGGATGGAGCGCACGCGCAGGAGCGAAGCAGTCAGAAAAGAAATACCGCACAGGTTTGTGTTTGTGTGTATAGGTGGAGCCGGGGTGTGTGCAGAAAGCAGAATAGCCTTTGGCATCCCAGATTTGTTTTGACTGGTGCGTTTACAGCTGCTGCATAGCATGGGCGAAGGAGGGCCCGGCCGAAGTAAAACAACCAAATTCTTACTTTCCTTCTTTTCTTTCACTCTTTCTCCTCTCCTGTCTTCGGAGAGATGGCTCCCGGCCAGCCAGCTGTATAATCAAGCCCTTCATTTATACTTTATTGACAGATGCTACTTCTAGCCCTGGTTGGGGGAATACGGTTTGTTTTTCGAACCTCTGGGAAAGATTGAATTCCATGGGAGGGTGATATATGCTTCGGAAGGCTTTGTTAATGTTGGACTGCAGCTGCACGGTAGAAGTGCTGGAGCGCTTTCCTCCATTTTGTTGAGAGGGAAAAACCTCAAAAGTTGGACTAAGCGAGAGGAAAACAGTATAGAAGCTAACGCAGGTTTGGCAGGAAAACCTCTGCTGGAACTTCGTACTGTTAGAACGTATTGTCTCATTTCCAAAAACGCTGCAATCAATCATGTAAATTAGTTTATGCTTCTGTTTGTTTGCATTTATCTATTGCAAATTCACTGTCAACAAACTGAGTAATCTTTTGTCTGAGTTTTGCAAAGCCTGACATGATTATAGCAAATGCTCATATACAGTATTGTGCCTGTCTGACACTGTGCCCCCCACCCCCGCCGAGACAAAATTAAGACCATTGCATCCCTTTTAATGCATTCATATCCACATTGATGGAGTCCGTTACTGCTGTTTTTATTATTTTGTTGGATGATTACGCTCTCTTTTTGAAACTACTGTTCCCATAATTTGGGGGCTATAAACAGGAAGTGCTGCCATGGATTCAGTGAGTCAGCACCATTAAAAGTACGCCAAATTAGCGGTCAGCAGTTCCTGTTTGCTGGATGACTTTAATACTGATGCACCAGATATCCATGCGTCACAACCGCTGCTGCAGCTCAAAGTGCTGACCGCGATGGTGAGCGGGAGAAACCTGCAGGACAAATCAAAATAACTAACTTCCTGTTGTCTTCAGAGCGCCACCATGCAGTCTCTCACAGCACCTCGTGCTTCCCCTCCTCGGGGTTGAAACCTCTGATTTGAGCCATGCATGAATGCTGATCTTGACATGCAAGCGTACATTTCTTTGGAAAAGTGTACAACCCTGAATGTGCAAAAAGCACAAGTGATCAACATTCAGCTCAACATTCAACGAAGTCTCCCATCACGTCTCCCTCCAGTTTGTTCTCTGGTCTGTAACGTCGCCATCTCTGTAGAACAGGACCTCAAGGGTTCCCCGTGCGGCACAAAAGCAGCCGAGAAGACTCTGAATTACTGCGTGTGCTCTTTAGTTTAGATTTGGCCGATGCGTGTCAGCCAAGAAATCCCCGCTCACAGGAACACAGGAAGGCAGAGGGTGCCAAGACAATCTGAGGCGGAGGAGACGGCAGGTTGGTGTCGGTGACAGATGGGATGGAGAGGCTGACTTCTTTATTCTGAGGACAGTATCTTCTATCTTTTCCTGCCAGTCTGCAGCTTCCCTCTTCTATCTGTGCCTCTGTGTTGCTCAGGAGGACGATCTTTCGCTTCGGCGAGTTGCCGGGAAGACTGATACATGTTTCCAGCTCACACACAGTGTGTGCAGAGAAAACATAACACAACTTCATGTTGTTTTCTTCAACATGTCTGCAGCCTCACACAGCAGCTCTGAATCTCCCAGATTGGGGAGTGAAAAGAGGGTGAAAACATGAACGAGCAATATTCTCCACTTGAGCAATGACTTTATCCACCAGCTACTCAGTCACATAATGTCAGTCGTGTTGGCTTTCCTGGGAACAACGAAGATTAAAATATTAAATATAATTTTACAGAAAAGTTCTCTGAATCGTATGATGTAATACGTTTGTCTAGACATGTTTCAGCTGAGAAAAATTGAGCGTTTCTTCATGCTGCATTTACAGGTGTTCATTAACCCAAAGAGTTACAGAAATGAATCCTTATATACTTGAAACATTTATAGGTTTTTATTTGTCAATGATAATTTGCAATGCCAGTTCCAACATGGAAAGGAAAATAGCTTAGAGGGTAATTTCAGTTAATTACCCCTGGATCTTATTGTCATAGCTCTGTTCATTCCTTTTGGCAATAATAATACTGCACTCATCAAGCTAATTACGAACGTCTGGGAATGCAACAAAGCTGCTAAAAAGACATCTGATGGGTGGGAGACGTGCAGCAAACAAACCCGCGGGTTCGTCAAACCCGCTGGAAAAGAAATCAAGCTGTCCACTGAGATCATGGCTCAGATTGTCTGTCGTTAACATCCAAAACAGTTTACAGACGATTTCCATCTTCAGCAGGGATGTACTGTACTTATAGTCACAGTTGTAGTTGCAAAGGGATGAAGAATGTGGTTTTGTGCTCTTGCTGCATTGAATCCATTAGCTGCCTTCTCCTTCCCTGTCCTTGTGTGTCCCCAGTTTTCCCCTCTCCGTCTCTGCGTCTTGTCTGTCCACGATGATCATCCACACCTGTCACCCAATCAGCCGTCACAGCTGCAGCTCATCCACTCGTCGGCCTCTGCGGGATAAATACCCGGCTCCTCTCGCCAGTCTTCACCAGATTGTTGTTTCGTAAACTCATTGTGGCCACAGGAAGCCCCTTGAGCTCATTCCAAATGAAAAAATGAGATATGTTTCCAAGCTGTTAAGCTTAGTACTCTTTTCCCCTCGTGTCTCAGGACACCTGCCTGTTTTCATCATGAAAAGCCAGAGACTGGAGGTGGTGTTATTAGGTATACAGGATTGTTAGTTGTATGCACACAGTCTTCTTGGCCAATGAAGGATTAGTACCGACATCACAGGTGCACTCACTTTCAGTTCGTTAGATCATCTGGTGTCTGCTCATGTTTCTCCACCTGCTGGACTTGGATGTCCAGTACAGATGATGAGTACAGTTTTACCGTACGTGGTAAAACTACCAAAATAGGACCCACGTTATGATAAAACCAGAATTATCCTTTAAGTCTGCACATTTGCGGCGACTAACTGTGACTGAGTCTGGATCTGAAATTGTTACCAACAGAGAATGAGGTGCAAGATTCCAGAAAAGACTTGTTGACATCTGTGTTTTTCCACTTAGAGAGAAACTCTGCCAAAACACAGGAACACCTCAAACCCACATCCACCATCCGCTGCTACTGTGGCCGTGTGTTTTTAAAAATAAAGCCGTAATCGCTCCATAAATGCAAGCAGACAGGTTTGGAGAGGATAATTCTGCTTATTTCTAAATATGTCTTACAGGTGTGCGGTGGAGGCAGCCACACCTGGACATATAACCCGGACTATTTATCATCTCCCTGCTTCTCCACTCTCTCTCTCAGGCTTGCTTGCCTGCCGGCCTCGACTGTTTCCCCTCCAGCAATGACAGGATTATGTCTGACATGTTTAAGGAAGTGGCTTTGGCAGGCGGTGTAGAGGAGGCAGGCAATGATATATACACACACACACACACACACACACACACACACATGCAGGTGCACGCACATTCCTGATGCCAGCCTTGACTCAGTAACCTTGTATAGTGGGGCAGGTTTCGACGATGCGTCTGTCTGTCAAGCCGGTGCTGAAATTAATCTGCGTGTAAAGAGAACGGGGAGATGAGGCAGGGAGGCTTTAGCATTAACTCTGTTATCATTACAGATGTCAGGCGGGATGACGGGGGAGGGCTGATGCTGTTGGTAAACCGATCGCCGCTGCTTGATTCGAGTCTGGAATTAGCCCCGCTTCGTTAAATGGAAGTGTTGGGACAGGTGAGCTGTTTATTTACACTGCTGCTGCTCCTGCTGGCGATGATGGCGGCTCAGCATTGAAGAGGCCTTCAGCTGTCTCCTCCGGTGCTGCATTTGTCTGCCAAGAACATGACAAATGACACTTTGGAGGAAGAGGAGAGCAGATACACTCCAGCTCTGGCTTCGCACGGCCCAACCAGACCGGCTCCGTCTAGCGTTTCACGACCGCGGAGCCAAATTCCTGGAAAATGACTTAATTGTGGGGTAGATTTCCAAATGATGATTCGAGGCGAAATGACAGAAAGAGAAGAAAAGAAGAAGCCAGGGCAGGGTGGGAGTCTCGTATGACTGCTCGATTTTCCCATCAGGTGAAATCACTGAGGACACAGGCTGGAGTAGAGGGAAAGTTGAAGAAACAGGGGGGATAGGGGAAATAGAGAGGAAGCAGGGATACCTTCACAGGTTCCTCCAGCATGAACTCAGACAGGTAATTGCAGACAAACGTGTCCAAAACGAGGGGAGCTGTCTACATCCGACATCCTGTTCTTTCAGCCGGGTTTTTATCCCAGAGATGGAGAACAAATGGCAGGAACTTGAGTGCCAGGACATGCTGAGGGGCTCCTTATACCTGCTTTTAAGTCAACAAGCCCGAACATGTCGCTCCCTCCGTCACCCCGGGGGTTTGCTTTTTCCACCGTTGATGGAGACAGGACGCACTCTCTCTCCTCGTACCCACAACCCCCACTATTTATCAAGTTTTATATGAAGCCACTGGCAGTAAATCAATGCTCTGAAAGGAGGAGAAGGAGAGAAGAGGGCAACGTTCAAAGAGATTCAGAGCATCTTTGAAAATCTTGCATCGTCACTAACAGGTGTTTTGATTTATGGTGTTTGTGTTTAATTGGGGCATTTCTCAGGTTCACATGAAAGGGACGGTGAATTGATATTTTTCAGGCTGAGAGTGTCTCAGTTTGGGCAATGAGAACACAGTTAATGTTTTCTTCAAGATAATCCCCCTCACCCCCACTGTGCACCTGGGAAAAGACATACTAAACGTTCCCTCGTGGTCTATCAGGTGTTCATCAAATATGTGACTGTATAAGTAATGTTTCAGGGAGGAATTAGCAGGGAAGTGGAAGTTCCTTCACTTTGGTCCAGACTAAAATGCAGACTGTGGACAACTTTTGGACGGATGACATTTGTGGTCCCCAGAGGATGAATCATAATACCTTTGATCCCCTGATTTTTCCCTAAGCACTACCATTAGCTTAACATTTGGGTTCAGAGTGAGATCTTCTACCTGATAGTCGAGATCGCCATGACAGTCATGATCCCTGTGGGATAAACTCTCTGAACTTTACCTCTAATGCCACTAACAGATTAAAGTTTTCACTTATGCAGTGAATAAGCAAGACCTCTACTAAATTAATTTAGTAACAGGAAATAGTTAATTTTGTGTAGACATCAGAAGGTGAATCCTAATTATTGCCTGACTTCCTCCAGCACCACCAGCAGGTTGACATTTTTGGTTCAGAGTGACATGGCTCGACAAATATATAGGATAGATTGACATGAAATTGAGTACAGACATTCATGTTCCCCAGAGGACGAATCTCGGTGACTAACGCCTTAACTTTTCCATTGCTTCACCGCGATTAGGCTGAGAACTATTGGACAGATGCACTATTGCATACAGTGTTTATATCTGTTTCCACTTAACGAAAATAGCTAATTTAGGCCATTTAAATTATGTGACAAGACTAGCAACAATGGTAGCCATCTTGGAACATGCATGAATGCTCACAAGTTAAAATAAAGCTGAAGTCTTCCTCTTCTCCCAGTCGCACTGACTTTGCATGAACGCATGTCTGCAGACTGTAGAGTGGATGGTGAGGGGCAGACTCCCACACACTCCTCAAGGGTTGACCAGTTAGTGTATGAGACAAGAAACAAAAATAAGACCATTGTACTTTCTGCCGTTAGACCACAGCAGCATATAACCCGTAGAGGACGATGGATAAAAAAACAGGACTTTGGTTATGTCCAAAAACGTATAAATGTATGGCTCCAAGATCAAATAACTCTCTCACAGAAAAAGTAAAAGAAATAAGAACCAACCTCACCCGTCCATATGATTAGTCTGCCCTGATTGCCATTTCTCCTGTTTTGCTTTTAAAACCGTTCCTCTCTTTGGTTCTGGTATACGAACAGCACGCCATGTAAAATAAAAACTAATTGCATACTCTCAAAGCGAGCTCTATGTTGTAATGGGGTGATCTTTTTCTATTTTATGGCTGTTATTCTTGGCATTGTCTTTTATTTTTGATTTATTATCTAATGGTAATAGATTGTGGTTCTGCTAAATACCGCAGCTGTCCGCTCAGAAGTGTGTGTCCTCTGGACTGCTCACCAGCGCGGCTAAAATAAGCCTCGGTTTGTTATGCTTGTTTGAACAGAAGCTGTGGCCTCTTCATTTTGTGGTTTGCTGCAGAGCTCCTGTTTTTTTTTCTCTAAATATAATCCCGAACACCACTACCTCATCTCACTCTCCTCGTGCCATTGTAATAACTGACCAAACCAAACACGTACATTTTTACATTTTAATTTACTGGGGGAAAAAGACCTTGGAAACGGCGGCAGGACATTAGCAATTGGCTGATTTTATTTTCTCAAAGCCAGACGCCACTGAGCAAGTGGTGCAATTCATCATAGAGCTCCACTCCTGCCAGCTTTTCTTCAGCTCAGACAAATGTGAGAATTGTCCGGCGTGTCAGCAGTGTGTCACAAGCTCCATACCTGAAGCCATTAAAAACGAGGAGACCTCTAGAAATGGCCAGAAACAACGCTATTGTTTCATTGCAGTGGAGCGCAGCTGCTGCACGTGGTGCAATGGGGCGAGACAGCGTGCAAAAATCTCCTGAACCCTCCAATGTCCAAATCAGCGTCCAGCTTCACATGAAAACACACGTCACTGGCGAACGAGCGGCGATAAAATGAAGTGAGGAGCAAACTAATGCCTTCAGCTGTCAGCCTAATAATGAACTCCTCCGAAGCCGGTGCTACTTTAACGACCTGAGACGCGGACAGATTATATGCAAAAAAAAAAAGAAAAAAAGACTGCTGTCAAAACTGTGTCTGAGCGAATGTATCAGCGGCACCTCATCTGTTTTCCACCAACGTGCTGAAAGAGAAATCACAAGTCCGCGTGTCTACTGGGGCAGATTGAACTTGGCGGATGTGTGTTAAACGGCCGGGCCCCTGGAGTACTGAATAATGATTCCCAGTCGCCCTTCGCTCGCTCGGTGTGGGAGTGCAGCGCAGGAGGAGTCTGAATGGAAAAATCTTCTGTCCAAACAACGGCCTGCTGCTGTCTCCGCCGTGCGCCCTGAGCGTCTGTCATCAGCCGTCCACATTGTTTTTGAACAATTGGCACTAATTTGCCATCTGGTTGAGGGAGCCTTTGTTGCGCGGGAAGGGGAGCATTGTGCGGTTATCAATGGCGAGTCCACTTAGGGAGCCACCGGTGGACAGAGACAAATGAGGAGACAATGCTCTTTATCTTGGCTCCGCTCTGGTTCACTTTAGTGGCATGACTGTTTATCAGACGATCTGATAAAAGTGGAGTATGTAAATTACATGTTCAAACCAGACTGACATTCATGTTGTTGTTCATTTTAAAACACGAAATATGAGAAACATTAGCTTCAATCAGTTAGTCAGGGCTGCAGTGCACCGCAACTGCAGAAAACACATGCAATTAGATAAAAACACAATAAAATGAAGGCAACATCACAATTCACAATTTGATGATACATATGCAGGCTAACAAAATGTGCTGCAAATACAGACAACATGACCAAAAATAAATGTGTCGCAAGTCCAGACAATACAAGAAAATAGAGAAAATACAACCAAATGCAGATACAGTGCTGCAAATGCAAAGACGCACTGCAAGGCAACACCAGCAATTACAAGTTGCTCAGCTAAGTTACAATATTCACTCTCCAGGTGACACTGAGGACTGATTAAGACGAGCGGGCACATGAGTTGTTGCCACGGTGCCAAACCATGGAGTTACTCACTACATGTGTGTTGCTGACCTGTGCACTACACTGTGCACTATGTATTATCATGTTTGCTATTGCATATGTAACATGCAGTAGGTATACAGCAGATATTTGCAATAATATCTGAATGACACAATCAGAACTGGAATAAATTAAATACTTTCCAGCACCATTGTTGTGTAGTGCGAGTGCATTTCTATATTTGCTTGCATTCAGTTATTTTGTTGTGTTTTTTGCTTTTGGCAGTGTCGACTGTGCATGTCTATGTACATGTGTTTTCTCAAGGTGCAGTGCACTGAGCTCTCAGGCCCGCTGTGGGTTGTTGGCCGAGGACATGTGTGGCTGAAAGTTGCAAACGAGGGGTTGTATAAGTAAATGCAGTTGCTCTCTGGCAGTAATATTGTGCTCAAATAGCAAAATATTACCGATATCGTGGGTTAAAACTCTCTTTGTTGCAAAATGCCCAAGAGGTTAAGAAGACCATGAAAGTTGCTTCCTAGAGCAACAGCCACTTCTGTCTTCACCTCAACTTTTGTGTCTTTCTCTCTCCTCCCCCCTCGGCCCTCCTCTCTCTGCTCCGTCCTCGGGGAAACTGTGCAGTGATGTCACCGCAGCTGAAAGAGTAACAAAGCACCGGTGCCTCTCTTATTTTTCCAGTTTGATTCTCTCTCCGTGTCTCCTTCGACCCCCCCTCCCGCCCCCCTACACCCCCTCCTCTGCCCTCTCCATCTCCCTCACGTTTTTGTTGTGTATCGCCCCCCCCCACCACCTCGTCCTCTACCACCACCACCACCATCCTCTTCACTCCCATCCATTTTGCAGCCGGGCCGAGAGAAGATGAGAAGTGGTGCTTTCTGTCCACAAATCAATAGACCTTACTCACCTTTGAGTCAGGCTGCAGAGGCAGCATCATCACTGTATTCGGCTGTACAGTATGTGCAGGGGGGAGAACGAGAGAGGGGGGACCCAGGGGTGCGAGCCTGCCTGTCTAATGCATTATTGAGGAGTGCATCTCAGCCATCAGTTGCAGGTAGAAGGCTGAAATAGTCTTATTAGCTGCGGCAGACTGAAGTGTGGTGGAAAACACAGCTGACCGCAGCTGAAATCCAGCGTCTGTGAGGTAGAAGCTGATGTTACTTTATGTGGGGATGCTCGGGGATTTGTCTGCTGGGACTCCGGAAAACTTGACTTGCGTTGAAAATACTGCTGGAGAGTTATTTTGATAGAGACAAATCATCAAATTCTCTCATCAAGTTGGAAATTGTATTAAAGGTCTAAAGAGATAATAGATCTTGTGTTTGTCTGAGAGGATATTTTTGACCTTTTTTGACACGTAGAAAAGTGATCGCCTCATTTCTTTGTCAAAATAATAACTCCATCGTCTTTCTGTATATGGATCCATGTTTTATGAAACCCTCTCAGAGTGTAACAGTAGATTCATATCAGTATCTACTTAATTCATAATGTGTTTGAGGCTGTTTTGACTCTATAAGCAAGAGGTCCTTTTCATTGAATTTTCAATAAACATCTCACCCTGAGGTTGTGCTCTTGGAAAAATAATCTCTTCAGGCCCTGTCAGCGTGGAGATCCAACAGCATACCTAAATATTCTCAACCAGAAACCCAGAGAGCAAGTTTAATTTAAGTTAATTCGCACCCCAGTGGGTCTGTAAACGGTATGATAAACCAATGAGCATTGACGTGCTATTAAAAATGCATGTCCCCAATAGGAGCATTTGATTCAGTCATCTGAGCGAAATACGGCTGCTATGCTAAATGTCTGACGTGTAACTTATTCATGCAATGTTCTTAAATTTAGTATCTCTGCCAGGCCTGGAGGGGATCATGGGTTTGGTCGTGTGTGTGTCTGTGTGTCCACAACCTAACCTCACATTCAACTGGATCAGCCTCATTTTTGAAACACCTATTTCATTGATTGCTCTGTTTTATACCTCCATTGACTGCTCACTCCTCTTAACCAGCCGACGGGGGGGCCCCGACTGATCGACAGCTGCTTTAGTTTTGAATCTTGTTCCTGACTGCAACAATGTATGTGGTGGATTCTTGTGGCCATACTGACATTTGACCTGCACATTATCTCCCCTTCATTCCACTTCTCTTGTGCATACATGCTGGACACACAGCCAGCCCTGCACCCACATGCTCCCAGAAACACCTGGTGCAGATCTTCACTCTCCTGGTGTTAACTGCATCATGATTATTGATGCTAGTGATTGAAAACGCAGCTACGCTGGCGCTGAAAAAATGAATGACAGCTATGCTCAGCATGCTGCGGAGTTTGGAAATTAATAAAAGTCAGAAATATTACTAGACGGTATTCTTCTTTCTTCTGTGTTTTTGTGATAGTGAACAAACCAGAGCAAAGCTTTGACAAATACAGCCTTCTCCTGCCATAGTTAATATTAATGGCTTACACACTAAAAGCAAACACACATACGTTGTGAATAATCCAGACCGTGACAGTATCGCTTGTACAATAATCCCATGCAGAGTGTGTGTGTGTGTGTGTGAGGAAGTTGGGGGGTGTGGTGGAGGGGAGGGGGAACTGACAAATCAGACTGGTTTGAACAATCCTGTCAATTTGGTTTAATTGGTTTGTGGAGTGTGCTGGAGCGTGCGACAGCGTTCAGCAAATGGCATTTCACAGATCTGAATCCTGACATTCCTCCATAGATAATGAACAGAGCTGCATCTGTTGGTATGCAAAGGTCCCTCTCGTCAAAGCGGGATGCGGTCCCTCCTTGTTAAAATATGAATGTGCAACTTTGATCAGTAATAAAGGCGCAGGTGTTGCACTGTCTTCCTCATCTGCGTCGAGTACAGAGCGCGGTGAACGCTCCAAATGTACGTGCTGTGTGTCTGTCCGACGAGAGCCTCGGTGAAACCTCGGTAACGTTCGGCTGATAAGGCTTACAGGAGAGAGCTGTTTTTTGTCTAATTAGGCAGAGCAGAAAGGGAACTTAAACTGGGGCAAAGAGAAACCAGGCCAAACCCTATTATATTTAAAATACCTGATGCTGTGAGACAGCACTGTGATTGCACCAGCTAGCTAGGTAGCCTCAGGACGCGCTCCCACCGATCCGACAGTCGCCCCGGCTGGGTTTGGAAAGAGCGGCTACACAATGTTGCTTAATTACATCTCCCAAGACTAACTTAATTAAATCTCCCCTGCCTCTCATACGTGATGGTTAGGCCTAAAAACTGACGATCCAGATCCATGAAAGTAAAGCATGTGAAAATTTGGGAATACAGCCATCCATTCAAACATGAGTAAATGGCACAACGTTGATACTATAATCTCAATTTCCTACTGGGATATATGTAAATCAGTGTTTCCCAACCAGTGGTGCTTGTACCCCTGAGGATACTTCTGCGGTTGCCAGGGGGGACATGGAAAGATGGTGGAGCAGTTCAGCTAATTTGAAAAAGACTGAAATTTATGATTTGATACATATCTATCTATGTTCTATGTTCAGTTGGCTTCAACACTTGAAACACAAGGCTGTGTTGCAATTGACAATGCATGAAAGATGCTATTGATAGTTAAATAATTGAGAGAGTAAAGTAGTTGAAGCATCCAGCTTCTGCCACAAGTGATAGTGATTAATAGTGGTGAATAACATCCAGTTTAAAATCAGTGTCAAATGGACATGGTGGCTTAAGGAGGGTATTTTTTTATTTTTTAAAAGAGGGATCCACTGGTGTAAATCACACAGCTGTAGTTGAAGGAGAATATTCACGGGCTGCAACTTGACTGAGCGGCGTCAGCCCATGCTGACAAGTCAGACTGCATTGCTGCTCGCATTAGTTGGGTCGTCACTAGCCTCACAGACGTGTCACGTCCAATTACCTTAAAAGTGAGCTTAAGTGATATGCATCTGGAGCAACCGCCACCTTACAGCTACACTACATCTTATTATGTGAATTGATTCACTGGCCCGTAACACAATCTCTTATTCAAGTGTTCAGGCGCAGGCCGAAGCATGTATCTCTCTCTCTCTCTCTCTCTCTCACACACACACACACACACACACACACAGAGGCCTGCTGCTGCTCCACTGAACTGTACATCCCCTAACAGGTCCTCATTGGAAGTGAGGACTCCTCCAAAACACTCCTGCGTTTTGAACAGCAGCTCGTAGTGACATAACTGGACACAAAGGAGCTTTTGTTGCCATCCGGTGATACTGAAACTGCCTTTGTCATTCCTTCTATACATGCTGGTCTCACCATGATACTGAGGCAGATTACTGTCAATAGCTCCAGTGTATTATATAGTTAGTCAGTGGCCTCACATGAAACGTTAGAGGCTGAATCACCTGCTAAAGCCTGTGTCAAAGACCTGCAGATAACACCAGTAAGCTATATCCATGCTGTCCAGGTCAAGCCAGTAAGTAGTCATTTTTTTCACGACACAGCACTGTATTGTCTCATATTTCTTTGCATTTCTCTAATGCTACAGATAAAACACAGACACGCAGCAGGCCACGCCCCGAGGCTGAACCTGGACTGACCTGTTAACTGCCTGAGAGGTCAGGGAAGGGTGTTCTTCAGGAAATCAATAGTTGTCCCCTGCTGGCCCGCGGAGCTGTTTGCACAAAACTATTTACGCAACACTGTGCTCAGTTGCACCTCTTTAAAAAGTTAACCAATGAAGAAAGAATGCTGGGAATCTGGAGCAATTTACAAAGAAATACTTGATAGGAATGCAACGCAGGTGGTTATGTGCTCTTGAAGACCATAAAAATCACTTTATATATGATTCTTCCTGAACATATTCATATGAAAACCTCACTTCAGGACCTTTGAACATAAGCGTCTAAAAAGCAGGATGAAGAGGCGTGATTCTGCACCGACTTCTTCCAGTGCCGACGATAACATTGATATATGGCAAAGCTTAAGGACCAACATCCTCACAGTGCAACATTGTGATTTAAAGAACAGAACGTGTGGACCTTTCCCTCTCTGCACGGTGGTCTCCGGTTTTAACATTAAGCAGGCCTGTGGAGGTACTATCCCAAAAAGGGGCCCATTCAATCAATCTGAGACGTCCAAATGTAAATAAACCGGTGTGATGGCAGTGGTGGGTGGCTGCGTAGCGTTCTCCGAGTGGGGCACTGCAAGCCCAGGGGAAGTAGAGCAAGAAAAAGCAAGCAAACCCTGACCCGAAGTGATTTGTACCTCTAGAGTAACTTCATTGGGACCCTTGGGGTGCCATACAATGCAGCGTATATTGGATTTGTTTACACCTCACTTGGCCTCAAAGGCCACCACGACGGGTGGTGGTAGAGGGAGGGTCAAAGACGGGGATCATGGCTCCATTTGCAGACTGAGGCCACTGAGGGAGAGCTCTGCCTCTCTTTTGAACGCAGACGCGAGGTCAGCGGACCCACGTCTCGATTCTGTGCGCTGCTGATGGGAGGACGGGCTAATAGCTGTTTTGGGATCAGAGGGAGATGAACGCCCGTCTCAAGGCAGACAGGACACACGCAGAGGCTGCAGACAGGACTCGACTTGTGGATCACATTAATCCCATCGCTGCAGCTTAACTCCTAAATTGATGTCAATCTTCCTAACCGCAATCTTTATGTCAAGGGAGGAGGCGCAGACAGAGGTGGTGCTTGTAAATGACAGGATGTGCGCTGATACACCGTAACGTAAGACAAAAACATTCGGCAGTTACATTTAGAGGCTTACCAGGAGCGGCTTCAAAACACTACCAACTGCCTGCTCATAGTTTTTATTGGTGGAAAAACAACAAATTCTTGAGGATGAAAAAACTGGACAACATGCGATAAATTCATTGTTTTCAGGCCTGAAAGTGAAGCGCTCGTGAGATGACCAGCAGTTCACAGAGTAACGGCTGAGCTGTCTGACAATGTAAGTACTGTACCGCGGGACCCGAGGCCGGAGCCGTTGTGTGGTTCAGGGGATCTGTGTGCGAGCATACAGGGCCGGGGAGGCAGGGGGCTGCCTGCCAGCAGAAATGCAGCTGCAGGGCTTAAGGAGCAAGAGGCCCGGCTGTACGAATGCATCAAGTAGATGTTAATTGGCGGCCCCGCTTTCTGCCACTAGTTGATCTCCTCCCCCTACCCTCCCTCCCTCCCTCTCTTCCTCCTGCTCTCCCTCTTTTAAGAACAAATGCCACATTCCTGCCATCAGTTATCTGCTCTGCTGACAGCCCCAGTGGCCCGTGGAGGACTCCCCCCTGCAACCTGTCCACTCCAGGAGGAGGCCTGTTTACACAGCGCTGATTGGGAGTGCCCTGGACTGCCCTTGTGACCTCCACCCCCCTCTTCCACCCCCCCAACTCTTTCTCTCGTCTCCCTCTTTCTTTTCTACACTCCTATTCTCTCTTGGCCTCTCCTTGCTCCCCCCTCAGTGGTTCTTGTGCCCTCACAACCCACCCCTCCGTGGTTCTCTGAAGCACCCACAGTGGGACGGGGGGGCGGCACTGCTCTGCGGAAGCCCAGGCAGTGGAGATGTAAATCAGTCATGGTTTTTACAGGCCTTCCTTAAGTGAGCCCGAGGGCCATGGTGGGTCTCAGTGGTGGCTGGCCCAGATTTGCAGCTTATTCATGGGGAAGAAGTGACTTTTGTTCTGCTTATAGACACAAGTTTCAGTTTCATTTAATGAAAAATAAGAGAGAAACCACTGGCATGTATCACTTGGGAGCGTGATGACAGTTATGATTTGAAATAATAATAATAATATAACTGATATGTGAAACTTTCAGATGTTTGTAAAAAACAAAAGAAAAACTGAGCCACTGCTGAGTCACTTAGTGCTAATTAGCACTAAACAATGTGCAGCTGAAGCTGATGGGAACGTTTTTTGTTTTGCAGATATCTGAACCAAAGTACTGGACAGTTAACTTTTTTTTTTTATCCTGGTGACGGAGCTTGGTAAAAAGCTATGGGAGCACCAGTCTGGCTACAATTCATTTTGCAGGGATAGAAGAACATAATAAACCATCTCCATCTGGTAAAAATGCAATCTGGATAAGGAAAAATGCAGGTGAACACAGATGCACTGGGACTGGATCTTGGCCAGGTGTAAATGCAATTTGTACAAATTTGATCACATTCTTGAGAAAAGAAATTCTTTCAAGAAGAAAGGTCGTCTAACTCTGCGTCTTTCTGCTAGCTTGGAAACGCTTTACAGAAGCTCTAAGTAGCCTAGCTGCAGTAGCTAGCAAGTCTCACCTCTTACCAATAACACTCTTTCATGGTATTGCTTAACTGAAACTGGAATGTGTTTGCTGGCGAGTCCGCCAGCCCCACCTGACTGATATGTACATTGAGATCCATTCACAGTGCAGGCAGAGTTTAGATAGGAACAATATTAATACCAGGTGTAAGTTCAAGGGTCTGCAAATTAAATATCATTATCCAAATACTGATCGCATAGTAACACCAGGCATATGTGGGGCCTTTGTGTCTGCACCTTCTTGGCAATCCATCCAATAGTTGTCTTGATATAAGACTCCAAAACAGAAGTGTGACCCTCATGGCGGTGCTACAGGAAAAGACAGATCACCAAGGACTCATCTGGGAAGCATGAACATCTGTACAAAATTCTGTGACATTTCATGATGTAGATGTGGAGATATTTCATCTGACAAAAATGTGGGAGAGGAAAAGACGGGATGATCAAAGTCAGTAGGCTTCATCCCCCTGAATCCTGAATATCTTTACTAAATTTCATGGTGATCCAATAAATAGTTGTTCGGGTATTTCAGACTGGATCAGACTGATGCACTGATTGACCAACATACTGACACTGCTATCCATAAAACCATAGCATTGCTAAAAATCACTAACACAATACAGTCAGTCAATCAAATGAGCAGTCAAGCAATCAGGCCAGCTACACGTTTACCCATGTTTCAGATATTTCATAATATACTGTGTGTGATCAGATGTATGTTTGTGTCATTTGCACATCAGATGATCATGTGTCAGATCATGTTAATGTAATGCACAAACTAAAAAACTCTGCTCTATTTCCATGAATTAAATGTTGCTGCCCTGCTGTGCAAACAGACTTCAAATGAACTGCTAAACACTTTAAGAGAGAGAGGGCGTGTCAGAGTGAAGTAGAGAGAAAAAAACAGACGCAGGAGGAGAAGGGAGGTGAAAAAAAAGGCAGATAAGGAGGGGAAGAGGGAGGGAATGGGAGGGAGAGGAGCAAAGAGACAAAACTGTACATCGGCGTCGTTTGTGTCGAGGGGGCCAGCCGCACGCCTCTGAAGGCTGGGGGCCCCCGAGCTTCCAGCTGTGTGAAGGGCTTCTCAGGAGCTTGTCATCACATGGGGAGGCGGCTAATATCCTCCAACAGCGACCGCCCCGTAATCAGCAGACTACTACACTGCACCAAAGAGAAAACAAGGGAGGAGAGAGTCTTCTGAGATGCCTTCAGTTATTCATGTGGAGCCCTAACTCTAACTCCAACCCAATAAATAAAACTTGATCGATTTGTTTCACACCAAATAAACTTTAATCAAGTAAAAAATCCAGTCTCTCTTTAAAGGAAAGTTTTCTATTAGAAAGTCTGTTGTTTTTGTAAGACTTGGCACATGACTAGTTTTGTTCCTACAAGTGAGGGATGTGATGTATCTTCGGCAGCGTTGCTTCTGTTGCGTACATGAATTTCAGCTTTGCAAAAGTATGATCTGGATCCAAGCTATTGTGGTGATAATTGGGGGTTTGTGTAATTTTTTTGGTTATGTATTTCCACTTGCGGTGTTGTTTCTAGTCATGTGCTTGTTTAGTGATAGTGAACACAGGTGTGCCTCCTGCTTGTTTAGGGATATGGAGCACAGGTGTGCCTGGCTGCACCCTGGAGGCAGTGAGTGGGCTTTGTCGAGTGTTTGAACAGAGGGTGAAGCTGTGGTGCAGCAGGTGATGGTCTATTAAAGTTGCTGCACTCATATGAAAGTTTTTATGCTCATCCCTAACCTCAGATGCAGACAGTACCAATAAGTTTAAGTATCACTATAATTGTGTGGTGCTCGAACAGAGCAGTGCCAGTCACTCCTCTGTGGTGGGAGTGAGGGTGGTAGTTTGCAGTCAGGGTGTGGGCTTCTTTTCTTTTCTTGATTTTACTTTAGTTTCCTTCCTGAGGTTTCTTTCTTGCTTCTGCCCCATAACCATTTTGAAACAGACCCCTGTCTTCATGTTGTATCTCATCCCTTTTGAAGTTTTTCAATGCCAAAACGTGCATGCTTTTTTTTTTTTTACTGTGGTGTTGGCACCCCATGATTACTCAGTCAACCTTGTGAATCTGCTGATCATATGAATTAAATGTTCGTGGCCTATTATCACTCAATGCTGCAAAAGAACTGAAGCACCAGAGCCAGTGAAGAACACAGTTTGCTTTCATTACCAAGTGGCAGCCCAGTAACCCCGACATGGTGTGTCCCTCTACCGTCTGCATTACAGCTCATCTGCTCAGTAGTATTCCAGGGAATAAATTGACTTAAATGTGTAAGAGAGTACTCTGCAAACAGGCTTAAGACCACAAGATACTGTAGAGGATATTTCTGAATATGATAAATTTTTTCATCACTGACACATGCTTCAAGACTACTTAATGCATGCCAATTTGTCACACAAATTAAGTTTAATTTGATTGCATTTTGATATCTTACTTTCCTTCTCACAATTAGCTGATGCCTATTACCATGAGTAATGATGCCTGACCCCAAAGTTTTATTTGAAAGTGTAGAAAGGTGCGGATGGGATCAATCACTCCATTAAGATTGTTTAATCTTTTCAGATAAAATAACATTTCACTGCTCAGTGCCAGATTAAATGGCTTGTAAAGCATCACGGGTGGATTTGTTTGCTGTGGAGAAATATTGTTGCTCATGACATATTGTAGGTTGAATGGGGACACAAAGGGGAGGAATGGCGGTGGTGACCTCAGAGGCAGTGACCCAGAGCGAGTCCCATGTCCCCCGGTGGCCCTGCCCCACTCAGCCCCAAATTCCTGAGCGTCTCCGGACTCCAAGCAGCCTCCTTTGCAGACAAACAGCAGGATCCACGTTCCACTTAGTGAGCTTCTTGGAAAACTCTTTTATCTTGTTTAGCGCACGCTGCCCCATGTTGGCACAGGACCAACACATTCATGCAATCAGACGTGCGCGCGCACAGGAATATGTGCACGAATGCAAGCGCAGATTGAGGTTTAGGTTACTGATTCACAAAGTGTTTTCTAAAGCTGTAATTTACCCTATTGGTCTGTCATTAAATGCATTTGAATGAGATCAGAGCAATTATAATTTACAGCGCCTGATGGTAAAAGGGAAAAGACAAGAAAAGAAAACAGTTAGTGGGATAAAGCAGACAGTGCCTTCATGTGGTTGTGCTGTTGAAAACCCCTGTGAACCAGAGGGGCGTGTGTCTTGTTCTGTGCCGAGCTGAATCGACAATACCTCCAGGGCTTAGACATTATCTCGCATGCAGTTTTCCTACTGGTCGTGGAATTTCTGGAATATTAAGGAAATTAGGGAGGTGTGTGTCAGACATGAGATGTCAGAGAATTTGATTAATTTTGACAAATTGTCTGGGTGAATCAGGGAATCTGTTTGTTACATTTGTTAGTTTTCAGCCCAGCTGGAAGCCAGACTGTTCATACTTTCAGTAAAAGTGCCATGACAAACCAAGGAGGAACACCTCTTGATCTATTTGGCAACTCAAATGGAGAAAATCATGTATGTTAAGACTCTTATATGGCATCTCTTAAAACAACAGATACAAGGTTTGTCGCCATTGAATCATTCATCAACATATCAATCAGGTAGGATGGTAACAAATATAAGAGCAACAAAGTCAAATTTTCAAATTAATGAAATAAAATGACATCAACAAGAAAAGCAAGGGAGAGGAGAGGAGAGGAAAAGCTGTGAAAGTTTAGAAAGTTTTGTTTAGTTTACACACTGATTAGTAAACCTGAGAGACTGTACCTTCCTGCCTGGACGTGACTATTCAGAAATATACTCAGGGGCTTCAATGTGTAGAGCCTTATGGGTAGTAAGTATATTTTTAAATTAACTAATAATGAATGAATAATGAAAATACATCTATCCTCACTTAAATTGCAACAGTTTTTGAACAACCAGCTCCTCAGAGACTCCAGGCAGGTCCTTTAGATCAGTTACATTGCTGCGATCATCACATTTGATGGACAAGTACAGCCATGCGTCGTCTGCATAGCTGTAAATACATAGATTAAAACAATGAGTTAGCATGTCTAATGATATGATGAGCGTACAAATTGGAAATAAAATGGGGCCAAGAACAGACCCTTGAGGTACCCCATAGCTCAGGCACCTCATTACCACCACAAAATTTGCTAAGTGCAAAATCAACTAAGAGCAGAACAAGACAGACCTAGTCGTAATGTGTGAGCGGGGATCGTGTAACCATGTCCACAAAGCTGAGCTAAAATCCAGCAAAACCAAACCCGAGTAATGTGAAAATAATGTAACTTTATCGAACCACAGAGAGAATCCTGTCCTACTGTTTGTATGCACACACTGATGTCATGGTGTGAAATGCTGGGGGAAAAAGGCGTGTGATTGGGGATGAGGGCTCTGACTTTGCCCCGTTGTTGTCTGGGTAATGTTTAAAGGTCAGAGGGAGATAAAGGCCTGACTGACAGTAAGGACGGGCCTGGTGTTGGACGGGTCAAGGGTCAGGCCTCCGCTGAAACACCCCGATTTATGGCTCCCTGGACTGCTGGGTCAAGAACTCTGCATTGTTCTGGGATGTGATCATTTCCATAACACTGTGTGTGCTTCTGTGTCCATGTGAGGGAGAAAGACGCTCTCTGAGCAGCTACAGAGTTTGTGTAATCCTTAGGAGATCTGGATGGCTGTCTGTGTGAGAGAAAGAGGCTGGTGTGTGTGTGTGTGTGTGCTTGAGACAGAGACGTGGTGTCTGGAAATAGCAGCGAGGAGGCTTTCTCTGCTGTTTGCCTTCCCAAGTTTGATTTGACATCCTAATTGCCACATGGAGGAACAAAATACTCTGAGGTTCCCCAAATTGAAGTCGATGTTGAACCAAGCAGGCTATGTTTAGCGGCCTGGGCTATCTGTGGAGGGCCTACATTTACTGTCGCTCACTCTTCCTCTCTCTGCCTCTGTTTCTTGACTTTTTTTTTTCTTCCTCTGCGTCTCTTCCTGAAGGAGGAAATATGGAGACAGAAACAGAGAGAGAGAAGATTGACTGCAGGGTGCCGGCACAAGAGAAAAGTAGGTAGAAGAGAGTTAGAGAGAGAGAGAAAGGACGAGCAGCAGAGACAAATTGGAAGATCACTGCTTTTTATGCACCCCTCCAGTGAAACTCCCCAGCCAGGCCGAGCACGCACACACTTTTTTTCCCCTTCCTCTCCTTCTCTATCCATCCCCTTATCTACCCCTCCTTTGCTTTCAGTCTCTATGCACCCTCAAGCAGCAGCAGCAGCAGGCAGCCCAGGCAGGTAGCTGACAGGCAAACTGAAGCCTGGCAGACTGGAATAATTACATGTGGCTGTCTGCGTGGAACATGACAGCTCTACCTTCAATTAAGCTCGGAGAATGCGTTTTCATCACCCGCAGAGAGCTCCCGGCCTCGCCCGCGCACCGGCCTGCCAGGCGGCCTGCCCATCGTCCACCGCGGCGGGGCACGGAGCAGCAGGATGGAGGAGAATAAGAAGTGGGGGGGCGACGCGTGCACACCATCGTCGATGCATCAGCCTCGCTCAGATTATGACTATTAATGAGTGCCAAACACGATCAGCGCAAAGCCTTTCTCTGCCAGTCAGAAGGTGAAGAGGGGAATCAAAGTGGATGGAAGCTACACGTGGAGTAACAAACCAAAATACGAACAATTAACCTCTGAACCCAGCTTGATGCTGTCGTACCCGACTCCTGCAACCCCCGCCAAAACTGAGCCATCAAACGGTGGCACAGCCCTGACACTGATGAGAGGTAACAACAGAAGCAAAACGTTGCTCACAAATAGCGGCTGCACAATTTGTTTGCACACTTGAAATTCGAATTAAGATGAGAAAAGCAGTCGTGTGAGGATGTGGAATTTGGGTGCAATTTCAATCACAAGTAAGAAACGAAGTAATAAGAAAAACAGCCCGCTTGCAATAAAGTACATTAGTAGCTGATGTCCCCTCTCTACCCGTGAAAAGTGTAAGGGGTTAATTATGAATCTGACCTCTACATTCCAGCCATAGCTGCAGACAGACACACAGATCCCAGGGAGTTTTTACCTCACAAAGGACACAGAATGGCACATCGCTCACATTTAGAAAATCTTAATTTACATTTAGAGTGATTACTTTGCCCCCTCAAAGCGGTTTCGAGAAGCCTCCTTCACTTGCCTCGGCAAGAAACGCTGCTTCCAATTTAAACACGAAACATAAAAAATCACAGGGAAGCTGCCACTTCCGGTTGATTGCAGCCATCGGTGTCACTGGATGCAGTTGATAAGATTGATTCTGGTGCCCGAGTCGACAAGGCCCGGCAACTTAGAACATGAGACAAAGACAGAAAGCTGTAGGAAAAAGAAACAGCGGAGCATCAGTTCTGTGGCTCGTGTCAGCCCTGGATTAGGATGTATGAGCCTGGCCTCCTCCACCGTGCCATCTGAGACAAGCACTGGGGTATAGATTGAGCAGCAGGGTCAAGGAGGTGTGAATTAATGGTACAGATAATAAGGAGGCAGCCCTTCACAGGCTTCCTCCCCTGCTGTGTGACCTCGGCAGCCCCTGGCGTACTCCAGGCTCCCATGGCAGCGAGGGTAAACATGTGTGTAAATACTGGCTTTTCGCTCACACATGCATGAATGCACCCGTGCACAAGCGCGCTACGGACAGATAAAAAACTACAAACATACTGTAGGTATTTGCACGCAGCTCACATATACACACCAAAACACACACACACACACACACACACACACGCACATACACAATGGAAGAATCTGAGAGGAGGACTGACAAAAATGCCTCGGGTAAAATGAATTGAATCCAATGAGATGTATTGGGAGGATAGATATGTAAAGGGCTGCTGCTGACAGCTGCTATTGCTCCCTTGGAGGCTGGTGCCAAATGACAGGCCTGCGGAGAAAGGTGCGTTTGATAATACAGCCACTACAATCCACCACATCCTTGTTCCCTTCAGTCTATTTATATTCCGTTTTTTTTTTTTTTTTTTTTTTTTTTTTGCATTGTTGTCGGCACTGATCTCGAGTCAAAGCATCTTTGGCTGTTTTACAAGCTCGCATGTGAAATGCACTTTGTTTCTTTTTGTGGGCTATGAATTGTTGTCGTAAAAATAGCACGTCATCAACTTTTGGCACGTACAAATAACAGTCAGACACGCACAAATACACAAATCTCACTTCCTTTCTCCTCCCTCTTCGCTGCCTCCCCCCTCCCACATGCCTCGGATAAATATTCAGGCAGGAGTGGGTGGAGGGGCTTTTGCAGCTCGGTGGGGCTAACATGTTGCATTGGGCTCCTTGAGTAGAGAGGACAATGACTAGGTCCACAGTGCCCCTATTAAAGCAGCAGCCTCCAGGCTAGCGGATTAGCCTGAATAGGCTGTGCTCCCCAGGTACAGGATTTGGTTTACATTAGCCAGCTTTGCCCTTGGCTGCCACTGCTAACTCCTGTTCAGGTCACTTAGCTCTGGCTCCCCACACAGGACACCTATTTTTGCTGGCGTAATTAGAAAGAAGTGCTTAATTGACATTACTTTCTGCCACAAATATGTTTGCTGTTGTTTGTGGAAAAGACTGGCTGTGCAATTGTTCGAGCAGACGCTCAGAGGGCGAGAAGAAAATGTCTCACTTTCCAACAATCTTGTGTGCATGACAGTGAGAGGGCATGTAGCTCGGAGCGATGGGACCACTTTAAATTTTAAACACAATTTCAGCTTTGCCTCATTTCAATGCAATACGGCTCGAGGTGGAATCAGAATGCATAAAATTGACTGCATGAAAAGATAATGTATAATAAATGTATTCCGTGTTGGCTGCCAGTGGATCGAATCATTGATTAGCACTGGGCCCGCCGCTGCTAAACATCCTTGTTTCATACATATTTCATTACAGCTCTGACAGTGGCTGGGTCTGCTGTTGTGGGACTGTGACAGATGTCCATTAGCTGGACCTGGGACCAGTGGAAGGGAGGTCCTGGTAACCTGTACCACCCCAGGTCTGGTGTCCCCATCTGGCTGGCTGCATGGTGGCCCTTCTTCCAAGATTATGCCTCCTGTCCAGAACATCAAGCCTAACTGAGAAACACCAACTTTTTTGTTGCAACTCCCTTTTTGGCCTCAAAACATCTCTTACCTACTTGATCTCCGTTTCACCCTTCCTTCTTTTCTGTTACTTCCTGAAAGGTCAGAGGTCAGTGTCAGCTGCAGCACACAATGCCACTAGTTGGCAGGGATCTCCAGACTCCTCTGCAGGGTGAGTGGTTCAGAATAAATTCTGATGAAGAGACTTATTATAAGGAATAAACTCTACATTACAACATAAATAATTACAACATGGTTCCAGAATTCAATATACCAACATTCTATACCAAGTTCACTTGGTTGTGTTTGACCTGAAGAACATGGAATGAGAAATGAGCTTTCACAGTTGAAGTCCTGATCGGAGGTATTCCCCGTGGGGGAGGACTTCCCACGGTGGTCCTGACACTGAGGGCAACAGGCGGATAACAACATGGCCCACAAATACAAATATCCTGAAATCATAGAACCCTGAGGGACCTCATCATGTGTGCATGAGGACCCTACTACTACTCCTCCACTCCGTGTTCACCATCTGCCAAACACAGGAACTGTCAAATATGCACATACAAAATGTTCCTTTCTTCTGTTTCTCTGTCCCTCCAGTACAAGACAGTGTGACATTATGGATCTTTCTGAGATGTATCCTTCATTTATACCTGTATGGACCCACCTCCTGACAGAATTGGCCCAACCATTGGCTTGTATGAAACACAGCTGCATGATACAATGTTCAGATTTGGGAGTTGTGTGCACAGTCTTCCCTGTGAGCCTCTGCAACTCATGATTACCTATCCCGTCCTTCTCGTGGATCCACAGAGACGTTAATATGTACCTTTGCACAACTATAATTTCAGCCTCAACTGAAATGCTGTCATTCAAATGCGGGGATTGAAGGCTTCACCCGACTTCTGCGAGCACCATGAACACAACCTGCTAGTTTGACTGTCTACTGATATGCATATGACTATTACAGAAGCACATGCAAAAGACAGTCGTTCAGGAAATAATGTACACGTCAGAAGTTTGTGAATAAAGAATGCTGGATGCCCAGAAAATAACAACCAAAACATCAGACTACATTGCAATCCAACCAAACTTGACAACTTCTGAAACTTTGTAAACTTAACATGCGCTTATACAGTATCATCATCATCATATGAGGTAATTTGCAGCCTTTTCCATAGAACATGTTTCACGTCAGAAAACAATGTTGTATGTCTAATGATCTCCTTAGCATTTCCAGTTCAAAGAGATGCTTTAGACACATGTATTCCCTCTTCAGTGTCTGCACTTTTTACAGCGTGAATGCAATTTGTCAGGTGAAGACGAGGAAAAAATGAGGCCAGCATATGGGCCCCCTGAGTATGTGTGTGTGTGTGTGTGTGTGTGTGTGTGTGCATGAGAGAGAGAATTTTTCCTCTCTTTATTTTGGGGAACTAGAGCGTCGTCTCAGCGCTTCGCTATTCCCTACTAATCAGGTGCTGCCAACCTGCCAGCCAAGGCGGGACGCGAGGCCTTTCAAAACACTCTGCTAATTAACAAGCCCCCAATGCATCCCTTCCACTTTTACAGCGCTAGCACATCTGCCATAGAAACTCCGGAGAAGAAAAACTACATTATCGTCAGCCTGAGTGGATCCCTTCACGTTGCACACAGCCTGAATAGATGTGTGTGTGTTGTGTTGTGCGTATGCGTGTCAATCGCAAAGGTGTGCACAAAGTTCTTCACACGAGCCCCCCCCCCCTTTTCTTTTTCTCTTGAAAGTGTCGGCTTTGCATTGGTGCGCTTGCTTGTGTAGACATTGGCAAGGCGTCCCGCATCTATCAGGCAGCTGAAAAGCATGAATAGAGTTCCCACCGTCTTAATGACTGTTTACATGTCCCCAGTGCAGATTAAAAGATGTTTCTGGTGTCGCCTGGGGTCTTGCTGCAACACATCTTTGACAACCCTCTTGCATGATTAACTTCAAAAGTGGCTTTATTTTCTTCACTTTCTGTTTCGGATTCCTTTATGTCTCATAGCACCTCAAATCAATGCTAAAGTGGAGTACCGATTTTAATAGAAAAATGTTATTTAATTAAGTCTTGTATCAGCTGCAGCTAAAATATAAAATGTGTCGATTACCAGGGACCTGGTTTAAGAAGGCGGCGCTCGTGACACAATTGTCAGCACATAATCTCAAGGCCCTTTTTATAATCCAAATATTTACTTAAATTAAAATCCTGGTGAAGTGGACTTACGCTCACACAGGTACAGAGGACTTTCATGTAAAATCAACACTTCTCATGTTCACTGCGGGTAGAAAAAAAGCCCTTTTAACATGGAGCGTGATTTACACGGTCTTTGAAAACCTCCGGAAAATTGGACAGCAGCCACAGTGACCTTGTTTACTTTGGAAAGCTCGACCAGGGCTCTAAAGGATCCATACATTCGGTCGTTCTGGACTTATGAGTTTTTCCAGGCCTGGAACTCCATCTCCTTTACACTGGCCAACCAAAGGCCGGCTGCAGCCCAGGAGATCCTCCCAGCTCATTTCCTCTCTGTCAGAGAGCCATACCATGCTCTCTCTCTCTGCCTCTGATGGAGCCCCATGCTAATTCACTGCTCCCAACCCCCCTTCAACATTTCATGAAATTGTGAATGAGCCGCTCCGAGTCCTGAAAATGAGCAAAAAGTACATTTTCGGAGGTCAAATGTCTCATGTTCAGAGCAGGATTTGAAAACCAAGTGGCTGACGGCAAAGTACAACTCTACATTCGACTTGACATTGAAAAGACTGTTTTTAATTTTTTTTCATTGTTTTTTGGTATTTTTACAGAGTAAAAATGTAAAACTGAGCCCTTGATTTTTTTATTTTATTTACATGTTAATGTTGACTTTACTGATCCATGTAGATATATATATTTTTTTCTCTCCGAGGTCAGAGGTCAGGATGAACTGCTGGCAGGGTTTAGTGTGCTGAGGTCCAGCTCATGTCCTCTGTATTTTGTCTTTGAATTTTCAGGGTTTCAGAAACCTGAGCTGAGTTGCATTCTTCAATTTTATAAACTATTTTTAAAGATATAAGATATTTTTTTTGGCTATTGCCTTCATTTACAGAGCGAGAGAATGGTGACAGCGTGGGGGGGGGGCTGCAGCAGACAGCCACAGGTCAGAGAAACCCCCTTCACGATGTCACAAATCCGCACATACGTTAACAGGAAAACAGTTTTCATTCAGCATTGATGACTAATCAAAAAAGTGCTCTAAAAAGTTTAGTGGTTGAGATGCCGAAAGATAGTGAAAGAGATTCTAATTTTTGCACCACCGTTATTCTATCATTCCATCAAATTCTGACTTATGCTTTTGCAATTATGCAGCTGCTCTATGCAGCTATGTTCACAATATGACTAAACTAGTATGGGCATAAACACAGACAAAAAAAACAAAAAACAACTACTTTTATGAAAAGGCAGCCAGATTGATTGAAGTAAGGATGACAAGGATAAGTGGGAGGACTGACTTACCCACATACTGGCATTGCCATCCATTGAGCCAAGCTAACAGTGTGCTAAAAAAGACCTTGGCTACGTCCCTGTTCTTCAGCCACCCATGCTGCCCTTCGTCCTGGCTCTTTCTACAACGACCTAAGAGCTTACATAACCCAATTCTTAGCATAACATTGCCTATTATTTCACCCTATACCTTACTGTATATTAAGAAGCATCAGCTGCCAAGTCATTTTCAGAGGTTACCCACCTTTGCAGCATGGCCTCAAGCATACATCACCACCTCATTAGCCTTGACAGTTACATAACACTTTGCTATACAGATCATAGTTAATAAATGATGCAGAACAACGCTGCTCGTCGAAGGAAGTTGTGTATAAATGCAGTTAAAACACTGATATAGCAACTGCAACCACAGCAGGAACAGCAGCAGAGGCTGTGGCAAGTGTGTTTTAGTTGAATCCTCGGCCTAAGCATTGTAGACAGAAATTTATTTTTTAGGGGGGAAGACTTGTTATTCTCCCCATCTACAACGAGGAGGCCCTGGCAGGAAAATGCCAATCAGGAGGTAAGTCGGAATCCCATCATCCCTCTCCTGCCTAGAACACCTTCACTTTCCATTTGCTTCAATATGCAAACCAAGCTGTTTAGGGATGAGGAGAGAGGCAGCTAATGAGCTGCCTGCATCAACCCTGCAGAAAAAGAAAGACCCCTCTTCGTAGCTGCTCAAGAGAACACCTCCTCTGGGCATGCTCAGAAACAGCAAAAACAACAACAACAACAACGACAGCAACAACCACACAGCCACGGCAACACAAATTGATGTGATTAACCAGTGGGAATGACAGTCATTGTGCGAGGGGCTGGATGCAGAGCAGGCAGATTCGGAGTGCCTGAGATTGCACGCAGGCGAGGAGGGTGCAGCTGCAGACGACTTGCAGTGTGGAAAAGTTTACATGGTGAGACGTCAGCTGTTGATGAGATGTGCTTGACCTCTGAACGACATAAAGTTTTCTCTCTTTGCTTAGTTTCGACTCCCTCTCCTTGTTGATTGGTGTCTAATTTTTCCGATGCAGTGGGACACAGCCAGCGCTTCATAAAACTGTAGAATAAATGACATCAGGGCTGGTTGCACCCAGGAGGCTGGCTGGCATCCTGTACTGTAAATCAATCTCTGTGAGAATAATGATCCAATACTGTCTGTTCATCTGCCAGAAAATATAGATTATACTGTTTCCTAAAGACACTAAAAGATGGGAAATCCTACTTCCTACTGTCATAAAAAAAAAAAAAAATCATTCCAGAGGTAAAAGCTAGCTTTTAGCTGAGGTATGTCTGAGCTAAAATAGTTCTACATTCAATGGATGTATGTGACTAAAGGAAGCAATGGTCATTGTATGAATAATAATGCAGTAAGATGGGTCAAGTATTGTGTAACATGAGCGATGTCATAGCTAAAATGGACCTTCTCAAAACACTACACAGTATGTAAATATCAATGTACTGAGGTCCAGTTCAATCCACCTTCCAACGCTCTGAACTTTTGCACTTTCCTCAGGCCGGCCAGCGTTTTGCTCTGCCACAAACCATCACAAACAAAACACGAGGGCAGTCTCGTTTCACATAATTGCTCAGCCAGAAAATATCCTTTACGCTCTTGTTTTCCTTGGCGCACGGAGTACAACTTTAAACCATGAAAGAAAAGCAGTGTGGGAAGTTCAAATGGTATTGTCATTAACGCCTCAACACAGTGATCATTCACAAGGGGCTTGCACGTACAGACAATGCAGGCCTTTCTTGCTGTGGCGCAGATGGCATCGTAAAAAAAGAGGCCTTCTCTGCAAACACCAAAAGCAAACACACAAACAGTGGTGACCCTCCGAGTCCCCAATCCATCTTTTCTCCTGTTGGGCGCTTGTTGTCCCAGGAAGATCAAGGCGTTTTCACTGAACTGATGTTTTCATGCTGTTATGCACGCTCATTTTGGGCAACTCTTGAAATGTAAATGGAAACTTTTCCAAATGTTATATTTCATCCAGCCTCTGTACGGACCTCATACTTGTGCAGATTTTCAGGACTTTTACCGCAGCTTTAATGTACAGTGATTTATTGCTGCTCATCAATCTTCATCAGCACCACACAAGCCCATTAGGTAAAGTTTCAGGCTGATTTACATGTATTTTCTGTCCTCCTTTTACCTATTCTACTCTATTCCATTTTAGTCCGGAATTGGAATGGAATTTGTTTGCACAACCAATAACCGCAGTGTTTGCTGAGTACACAGTGCAGCATGAGACTGCCCGCTCCATTTGGTTTAAGGCAAATTGGCTAACCTTTTGAAATGGCTAGCGCTGAACCTCATCTCTCCTCCAAGACCGCTGGGTATCTTGTGGATTGCCCTTCAGAAACACAGATGTTCCATCTCTTGAGTAATGCAGCCTTCCTTGGGCCTAATCCCTGAATGCTGGCACTACAGCAGCAGAAATATTTCCAAACAGAGCTGCAGCACTTCTGTGTGCAGCTGTGCCTCAACATTTGTCAAATCTTGTCATAAAGAGGCGGAAACAAGGCAGAAGAATTTGCGCGTGATTACGTCGCACACAAGCAGGGGCTCACTAACTGTATATACATGCACGCACACTCGTGCACGCCCGCATACGAGCACAAACCAGCACCGGCAGAGACACACACACACACACACACCCCATGATATATCTGTGGAGTAAAAGCTGCAACAGTCTAATGAGAACTCAAACTGCAGTTAATGGCTCATCTCAGATATGTTAGGACATGCTCACACAAAGCAGATTTGGAGCAGAACTTCAGTTTATTAATCACTTTCCTCCAGTTGGCTTTGTCTGAGCAGGTGATTACGATGCCATTTGAACTCCAGCGCTGCCAAGTAAAACAAGACAAAACTTCTGACGTGGCTCACTAAGTACCTGGCTGTTGATTAAAGATTTTTAATGATTTTCTCATATTAATCTCAGAGCACATAATGACATCCAAGGCTGCATGTTAGGTCCCTCTTTGTTCTTTTACAACCAACTCTAGGAAGCAGCCCTAGAATGCAAGATCCTGTGTAGAAGCTTTCATTGAGTGTTTTTTTTTTTTTTAATCCATGCAGCAGGGTGGTTCCAGGGATCGGAGCGTCATCCATCGTCCAATCAATTTTGTTCGAGGTTAAAATATCTCAACAATGATTGGATGGATTGCAGTTAAATTTTGTACAAATTGTAGTGCCTACATTGATCCCCTCACTTCTGCTATAGCACCACCAGCAGGTCAAATTAGTTTTTTACTTTTTTAGACAAATATCCCAATTCCTACTAACCTGATTGGATCAAAATACTGTGCGTCCCCACAAGAGGAATTGAGTGTTATTGTCAGGTGAAAATGCACATATTTCCAGCACTTTAGTTTTGTAGGAATTCATAAACCACAAATGTGATCATGCTAATATGCTAAGCTAAAATGCTACACATAGTTAACACTACTTCCTAAACATCACCACATTAACATTGTCAATGCTAGCATGTACGTTAGCATTTAGCTCAAAGTTAAGTACTGTCCAGCCTTGCATGGTTGTGCACTCTGATCTGTCTTCTAACAAAGCATACCTACGTTTTTTCATGCTTGTTTGAAAAAAGTTGTAATTAATCAGCTTTGTTCACCATCTGATCGTCACTAAAATGTCTAACCTGAAGGATGACATGTTTCCAAGTCTCATTCTATCCTATAAAAGCTAATTGTTGGACATTTTCTTCACTAGAATTTGGGCACTGGGAACCTAAATGAAACAAAACAACAAACTCAGCCTTTCCAACATGCATCATACTGAGGTAATGTGCAGGTACAACTGCACCCCAAACACTGACGTGAGCTGTCAGTAGAGAAGCTGATTTAGAAAGTGTTTGCTGGTGTCTTAATAGAAGCTAATAGTGTGGGTTTACGGGTTTATGATCTTCACACTGTTCAAACTGACCCAGGAGAGCTTAGCTGACCCCATCACACACACACACACACACACACACACACACACAGAAGTGTACATAGTCCCCAACCCCCCCACCTCCAACAAACCTCCATTTGCCAAAAAAGGTTTCCAGCAGTGACCTGTTCTGTCTTCCCCTCCTGCGTAAGAAAATTTCCAAACGTGGCTCCAGACGCTTGCACTGAGGTCAAGCACATTAATTTATAAAAAGACCACATTATTTCCTGTTAATCAAGTTATTATTTTCTGCCTTCCACTTTTAATATCGAACTGCTTTGGGCCCAGTGATAAATATGTCAACAATTTTAATTTGAACTTTTCAACTCCCTGATTTACAACAGTGATTTTTGCCAGTCTGAGTACTGCCACTGACCTCTAAGGAACATTTCAATTTATTTGGCCTCCCCCCCGCCGTAATTTATTTTCACTTATTAATGAGAATGGAGTTTGGGAGCTATATTGCTATTGGTGGCAGGAGATTGCAGAATACCAGTTCTGGATGTAATGGGTTGTGTTATTTGATGGGTTATCTCGAAGGGAAAACAACACCAGGTCAAGCTGAACAGATCATAATTGGAGGTTGAATTATCAGAAATATGAGATTATATGGACCCCAATCATTAGCAATCCTCATTTGTTTTTAAGAGCAAAGTAATAAAGCCAAACAAAATGAGACACAATGATGCAGCGCACTATGAATCCGTGCATGCTCGCTTATGGATTTTCCTCCTATTCCTCCCATCTATATTCATTTTATAATCTAACAGAAAATTGGATATTTTTTACCCCTACAATTGGCTGGGATAAGGATCCAGCATGGTGTTGACTTCTTTTGCAGGCCGTCGAAGTTTCATGAATGATTAACAAAGCTGGGCCTAGACCTGCTCATAAATAAACAGCAGGCAACAGGACTGAACAGGCTTCTCATGGACAGGGAGAACTGACAGATTGGCTTCCAAATCATACCATTCAGCGGTAGCTAATCCACTGTATAGCATTTTTATGCAGGAGCAGTCTGGTCAGAAATCATGCATATGCGCTATGGGGTGGAGAGGATGTGCAAAAGTAGATGAAAAAATGCACTCATGATGAGTGAAGCATGCCCTCATAATACACACAACCAACTTCCTGCTCTTATTTTTGTCCAAACTGCGGGCATAGAGGGAATACAAATGAGTCTGTGCGCTTAAAACGATGCCATGCAACCTTTTCCAGTAAATAAAATGTCATCCACATGTGCAGTTGACTAAAAACCAGACCCACAATCACAAAATGCTCCTAGTCCTCTCATTACCTTGGGGCAATACAATGATTTGAAATCCTCAGTCAGTCCCTGAGTGGGTTGAGGGGTCACTGCATCCATATGTGGTCCTTTTTCAGCTGCTCTCCTCCAAACGAGAGCCAAGGTGCCACAAGACGACCCTCCATCTCAATCTTGCGGCATAATGAATAGTCTGAGGCCAACCACCCTGCACATGCTGAACTCTTGGCTTCAGAATCGCATCTCGGCCAATTTACTCCCCCGCTGGTATTCTGTCCCCCCCACCCCGCCCCCGAGGTCAAGGGCTTGGAAGCAGTTTGCCACTTCAAACTAAATCACTAATGGCTAGAAATAGCTGGGACGCTTTCCATAAGAGTTGCAGGTTTGCTAATTGTATGCATTTCCGTCTGTTCCGCCAGAACAGCTGAGAACGACACAGTGTGCTGCATTTCATGTGGGCTTGTTAGCATCTGGATGCATTTGGGAATTAGCAGGGCTGATTATCTCTCAAAGTTTTTGTGGGGGAGTCAAAATGATAATATATTACATCTAGCGAGATTAAATGAAATGTATCACGCTGTGAGGCGATAAAAAAAAAGATAATGTTACTATACTTGCTTATCAGGCTTGAATGATATGTAATCAACCCTGCAAATTGAAATATATCATAGCGAGGGCATAATGAGAGCAACATTCAAATGAATGTTTCTGAGGTGTTCCATCAAAAGTAAAACATCTTTGTGATGTTATCGCTAGTTGGAGATGAAAGAGAGAGGGGTTGTTCTGATTTGCTAATTGGTGTGTTTATTTAACAGGCTGATGAAGCCGTTAGTTCATTACAGTCTTCATGTGAAAATAATGAGGCGGTTTGTCCGTGTGGCATCGTTCAGGTGCGATGAGTGCTGAGGCTGCGATTTCAAACGACCCCCCCTTTGTCACTGCGCGCTGTCACCTGACACTCTCTCTTTCTTTTGCTGATTTACCGTATCACTCTAACCAGATTTGTGACACAAATTGGGATATTATGACAATGACCACAAGGGTTAAATGTTGTGTTCGCCAAACACTGGCTGGTTCCCCGGCTTTTCCCACCTCCCCCTTCCCACTCTTTTCTCTTTTCAGGCCATTATGTCGCGGCCCCGAACCTGCTAAACACATTTCTAAATGACAGTTACTGCGCCTGTCTTCAAAGGAACCTCGAGTTGTGGATTTTCCTCGCCTAATGTGGCATCTTTGGCTGCGCAATAGAGTGGAGGGACAAAGGTGGGGCCCTGGGGCACAATGGTGGTTTGTCTGGGGGACGGCAGGGAAGGGGTCAAGAATCAGAATGTGGAGGACATTAGCAGTCAGCAGATTGATACAGGACCATTGATTCCCGGCTTCTTTTTTCCTTCCTCCTGGACATGATCTGCATTGCAAATAGCAGTTCTGTCGCATTGGCCTTTTTCTGGAGTCAGAAAAGATTGGAGGGGGGTTGAGCCGGGAGATCTGGGGTTCCCACAACACACAGGCCCTCTAGACTCCACAACCTCACACCCCTCTCCGAAAAAAAAGCCCCCTCCGCTGCACTCCTCCTCCCAGAGTCCAAGCCCTTGTCCCAGGATCCCACCACAGCTGCCTCTCCGGTCTCCCAGGACTTCTCCTCACTACTGAGGAAAGCACAACAGGCTCATTGTTTGGCAGAGAGGAGGCTTGGACAGCTCCGCGGCTCCTAGGTGCATTGTCTCCCCCGAACAAGCCCTGCAAGGTCTAAAAGGGAAGTGCTCAAAACAGAGTGCGGAAAGTTAGTTGCCTGCTTTTTAAAAGTCAAGTAATGAGGCTGCTCCCGTTGGCCCTCGCAATTCAACATGTCATCAGAGTTAAACAGGAGCTCCACGCTAAATTATTAATTATGAGCTGCAGACATTGTTGCATAGATTCTTCTGGACATATGATACACAGACGACTTTTCCCAGCAATACACCTTGTGTGTAAAGCTCAGGTGCCTCTCATACAAAGGTGCTGGTAGCATCAGCAAGACCTGGGCCAGCATGCTCCTCCACAGAAACACCCACCGGAGAGCCTCTTGTAGTAGAGCTGCAAGCACAGCGAGTCTCTCAAAGGCCCATGAGTGTCAAAGCCCCACCAGACTCTGTGTCTCGACAGACAGAAGCTGCTCATGAGATCTCTGATTCCTGGCTCTGTGCTGCTATCCATGCCAGCTGCATGCTGGTCAGTGAGAGTCCCCTGCGTCCCCACAACCTGTTTGACCACCCCGTGTCAAACAGGGTGGGGGTGAGGGTGCAGTTACTCGTTAAAGTGATAATTGGCAGGATTCTTGGTTTTACCAGAAACTGTCTGGGATCTTTTTTTAAAAAAAAAGTAAAGCAAAAAGTTTCATGCTAATAGCTCTGCATCATTACGATAATCTTTCCTCTGTTTGTCTTCCTGTAGCTTTCTTTTGGAAGGACACATCTAAGTGTCAGGTTAATCAATGCAAGTTTGGAGAAGAAAAAAAAAACGTACAAAGAAGAGTTTTACAGAGTGATTTGGACGGGCGGACAGAAAATGTGAGGCAAAAATAAATAAATGCAGGAAGTGCCGACCGTGGGCATCGCAAGTGTTCCAGCTAATAATGTTCCATCACCTCACAGAGACAGTGGAAGTGATATGCAAATGGTTCTTCACACACACTGAGCGTGTCCTCCAATTATAGGCTCTCATGTTGCTACTGGCCACCTCTGCGCAATTAGCCCCCTTCGTATCCGACTGTTGAGCCATGTTAGCGTGGTCTGGAGGCAAGTTAGCATTGCAAATGAAACGGGAAGCAGCGTTTCCAGGGGTGTCATTATAAATTAGTGTTGCATGATGGGCACAAATTGCCATCCCTGCTCAAACTTGCATCTCCAATAAGAGCTGGCTTATTCCCGAGGAAATGCTATTTATACCAGTGTAAATGTGCAGTGAATCTGCTCTCAACAGGGACAGACCTGTGCATGACAAGTAAGTCTCTTAGAGTTACAGAGAGGGAAAAGAAAATGTCGGGAGTTTTGGTCCCAAAACAGTCTTTTATGCAGTTATGATTTATCACCTTTGGCTGTCTTTATAAACTGATACATTTTAAAATCCTCCCTCTTAGCCAGGACACTGTATAATATTTCCGTCTGGGCTCCCAGCTGTGAAATGCGAGCTGTCAGCGAAGGGTTTTACCCTGCAGATGACTCGCACACTGCAATGTGTTTCGAATAACTGGGTGAGTTCACAGCATCCAGACGTCAGTCACTATCTTGCTCATATCTTGCATCAATAGCCCGTACGTCTGAGTGTGTGAAAATGAAGTCACAATTTAGCCCCAGCCAGCGCCACAGTCCTGGAGAAACAAAGACATTTTTATGTGGTATATTCACTTTTAAAGTAGCTTTTCCAGGTTAAAATGTTAATCATGTAACCTGGTAGATATCGATATATTAGTGAGCATGTGTGCACATCACACAAGTTGAACAGGACGTTTTTCATAAATACACCGGAAATAAAAACCAATAAAAATGACTCCGTAACATCATGTCAAGAACGCAAACCAACACTTTGCCTTGTTTTGAATGTTGGCTCAAGTTACTGAATTAATTAAAATCATGTTTAGGCAAATCAAAATATGGAAAACATCTGCATCTCCGCTGTGCCTGCAAATCAACATGGTTGCCCTAATGAAGAGTTCTGAAGCAACCTGCCAACCTGTTTTGGCAATAAATAACTAGCAATGTGGACGGGAATAAAAACCATGAATGTGATCGTCTGCTTTTGGCTAAATTGGTATCACTTCTGGAGCTTTTCTATAGACAGAATCGATGTGAGGGAAGTTCAGATTTGACTTTAAACAAAGGCTGTTTTGTGGCCAAGACACTTCAGGGCCACTGTGCTCTGTTTTATTACAGTTATGTATGTAAGTTGACATAAATAGATAAATCTATTTGTCTTAATGTCTGTATGAGGTGGAGGAAAGAGGATGACAACTGTTTCACCATTTACTTCCAGCTCTTCTGGACTGAGCTCTCCTTCTTATAAGAAGCAGTTTAAAATTTTAAAGATTTGATTCGTCACCTTCTCTACATTAAGCTTTAGTACAGCTCCAGTGTTGAATGTATTCTCATTCATTTGCTTAGTAACCCATATGGGCTTCAATATCTTAGTCTTTATCCGCCTTCCTCTGTTTTCCCAATGCCTCATGCCTTTGTTGTTGTGGACCGTGGCTTAGCATTTAGCCAGTCTCTGGCTGCGAGACACTGTTCCACAGTCCCCGGTGTTTGCCACCCTAATCAGCTGCATTGTCTCCGGGACGACCCAACTCTAACCTCGGGCCCGCCGACTTCAAGGCCGCTGAAATGGACGGCGAGGCTGTGTTTGCGGCAAACACTGATCTCAATTCATTAACCCTCCGACAAACACTTTCCCAAGGTTTGTTTCCTGGGCCAGGCGCAGCATCTGAACGAGCGCTAGACAAGTGGTCTCGGAGCAGTTCGTGGAAATCCTCGTGGTTCTTTGTAATTGGAGCAGTGCCGGAGAAGGAGAGCAGGAAAATCAATAGCTCTAAGAAGTACAGCTGAGAGGTGCTTGAGGGCTCACCTTGACTGAGCTGGAAAAACTGCCATGAACCCGAGGTGTAATTTTGAACTTTCATTTGTTGCTCTTACCGTTTCTGTTTGCTTGCTGTATACAGATGCCTAGCTAACATAGGCCGGCTGGCCCCACAGACATATGACATCGGTTCGGCCTTACGGTGTTGGTATGGGTCATTCGATTTGTATCTGTGACAATGGTGTAACATCACTTATCACAACATCTGTGGGGCCGGCGTTGCTATCCGTTGTGTGATTTCGACACTCCCTTTGTTGCTGCGTGATTGTGCACGTTATTCCAGACCGCGATTTGAATCACATGGTTACGTATGGAGTGCTGAGGACACAGGGATTTGATAGTCCCGCCATCACACAACTAGACCAATGAACAAGAGAATGCTAATGTTAGCCAGCTAAACCCGCATCTTTGTTTAATGTGGGAGACAGCACTGAGTGTGCAGGAGCTGCCGTTGACTCGGCAGGTATTGACAGAAATAATAAACCAAAAGTGATATCAGCTGGAAATGAGTGCACATGTTAGCAAGTTAGGCTAACTGGCTCCCAGTTTCCGAAGTGTGATTCACTCTCTCTCCAACAACTACGGGCCAAAATGGACAGACAGCTTAGGCGGTTCATAATCAACACTATGTGGGTTTGTTAAAATGGGGGGAGAAACTTCATGTATCAATGTTCGTAGGCACTATAGGGCTGTGACATGCTCCAGAGTCAGTAGCACCACCAGAACTTTAATGCTCGTCTCTTAGCCAGCAAATGTCAGTCAGCTGCTGCCAGGGGAAACGTCCACCCAGACGCCTAACGCCTATAGAGGTATGTTTCAACACATTTTAGGAATATCCTGATCAAGCTTTTTTTGGTCCTAATCCAAATCTGAATCCTTTGGTAACTGCCCACTCTGATCCAACACTTACATTTACTTTAATGTTCATGACATACATATATGATACAATGAAATATCAGCTGTAGCCTGCTAAAATACTGAGGGTCCTGGCTCATGAGATTTAATTATTGACATGATGTGAATTATGTTTGTCTCTAACTTTTTGTGTCACACGCTTTAGTCACCCCAGTTAAAGTCCAATTGTACAGTGATTTTACCAAGTGGGGGGTTTTCTCTCACAATCTTGAGTGCAGAAACCAGACTATAAAGAGCACACAAACTTCACAGCAGCCAAGTTTAATACCATCCTGTTATCAACTTACTCATGGAATTATTGTTAATTAATGAGAGCTGATATGACCCACTGCCATACCGCCCTCCCACTAAAAGGAGAACCTGCTTCCTGAATGTTTTGCACCCTGCTCTTTGCTAATGAAAAATAGCGAAGGAGTTTAGCTTTCCCCTTTACCGGTGCAGCCAAATAATTTTTCCCACTCTAATTTTCACTTGCAGTTGAAAGAATCAGATTTTGATTGGCTTTTATTTTAGCCAATGCGCATTCATTAAAATGTGTCTGGATCAGCCCCAACACTAATCCTTAATCCTTGTTCCCTAACATATACGTTCAAAAATGGTTTAAATCATCTCTGAAAAATGGAAAATTCTGCACAATAGCTGCAGCATCATTTCCTTACGCAAATTCAGATTTCAGTTCCAGGCTTTAGGTTTCACCAGTTAATTGTACAGAAAAAAAGAGATCCAAACTGCTTTGGTGTAGGACACAGTAATTCTCCTGTATATCCTAAAAGGTGACTATGCAAATCACATGACTCATACATTTTCTCCTTATGAAGCACTTGTATAATGTGCTGAGTCAAAACACTGTGCCATGCATAAGAAGCCTGAGATTAAAAGGGCAAATCTAGAAGAGATGGATCCTGAATTTCTGAGTACAATCCAGGGGACCTGTGGCTCGCGATGTCTGCTTTTAAATGTTGAGACTGAAAGAGTGTGCGGTAGGATGAAAATGCGGGAGGTGGAGTAAGATGCAGATACGGGGAGGCGAGGGCTGATGGGAGTAGACAAACCAGGCAGAATAAGCACGAGGGTGACGACATGCATGGATGACACGGCTGGGGGAGGAAGAAAAGGCGAGATGGAGAGAGACATAGTGAGTAGTGGCATGCGTGGCGTCTAAGCCCAGAGTCACATTATGCCAGCTCACTGGGGCACCACTTGCTCCGCAGCTGCCAATAAAAAGGCATCATCTCCCAGTCCTCTGGAAATGATATCTGGTGGAGCTGAAGAAGCACTGCTCTCCCTTTAAGGCCTGTCAGAGGCTTTGACGGCAGCCGTAAATTTAATCCTCGGACCTGCTGGGATGCAGAGGAGCCGAGCAGCGGGAAAGCCTTTCCTACTTCAAGGACCTTGGCTGGCTCCGGGATAGCCTGCCAAAAAAGCTTTAAACCTGATGACAAATTCATTTTGCGCAGCTGCACCCCCAGTCCACCGCGGAAATGGGGGTAAATGATACCTCTGCAAACAAATTTTAGAAATAATTATGCAGACATTTCAAGTAGGGGGAGTATCTGAGGGGTGGCATTTACTTTAACTCAAGACAGAAAGCATCTCTGTGTGCTTTGCCCTTTTCCTCCCTCATTAGATAAAGAGTAAATATATTCTATTTCTGACTTCTACTATTTTGCCAGAAGGGGTGGTCGTTTTTTTTTTTTTTTATCTGCCGTGTCACCAAGCCACCGCTTCTGTGAGTGTGTGTGGCCCGTGGCACTGTGGGAGTCTGTCTAGCTGGAGAGGCATTTTGATATGAGTTGATTATGCGGAGAGACAGTCGCTGAGATGGCACACAGGCAGAGGAAACCGATTTTTACAGCCACGCGAAGAGCGGATTGCAGTGGCAGCAGCGGGGTGGCCGGAGGCCTGCAGGGAGAGCGGTTGATTAATATGTTTGTATCCGAGTTTCCCCCTCCTCTTAATGTTGGGGCCATGCTAATCGCTTGGTGCTCTGACATCTGGAAGCTTCCCAGTGGAGGGCAAATCGCACAAGCTTTCTACGCCGAGATTTGCAGAATATTTGAAGTGGTCACACCTACTCTATAGAGATGAAAACCATTAAAACGGAGGAGGGCTGATTTTTCTCTCCTGCCATAACATGGTGAGCTTGTCAGAAGTGTGTCATGCCATCTTTGGTCAAAGAGAGGAAGGCATGCCTTTGCCAGATCAGTCCCTCTGATTTTCATCTCCCCTGAAGTTAATGAATTTATCACATGGTTTAACACAGCGCTCTTTCTTTTTTTCCCCCTCCCCTTGATTTGCTCGACATTACCTGTGAAATCCTTAAATAACTTGTTTCTGGATCATTTATGTGTTGACAGACCAGCGGCATTTGAATGTAATCTGAATAACATACTGTATGTATTCTCTGTTGCATTCTTTATAAGACTTCGGCATTCAGTCCTTCCTTCTGAGCTTTCAATCACTGGGCCCCAGGGGGTTGTGGATACCTGCTCTTTGAAGCACTCAGAAAGAAGGGGAGAGAGCAGAGGAGAGTCAGGATGTGGGAAAAATATGCCTCTAAACACAATGTATTCCACAGAAAACAGGGGACCATGATTTAAAGAAGCCGTTTGTTAAGGTTTATTATGAGAAAGAATAAATATCCTACTCTTGACACAGAAAAGCAGCACGTATAACAAGCCTAGAACGGCATTAGTTGCACCACTTCCTGTGGTTAGCAGGTGAGGCTACGTTTGAAAAAGACTTCTCTGATGGAAACAACATAGTGTCTTACATAAGGTGGAGGAATGTGGGCAGAGGTGATAGTCCTGAGTACTGGAGCCTGCCTTCCTCTTGGTGGGATCAGGAAGCCTCAGGACAGGAGATAAGCAGTCCCCCCCTCCATCCAGATCACATTTCAACAGTGGGAAACCAATATTTCCCCACAGCCGCTGATGATGCATCCTTTGGAGAATTGTGTGAAAGCTTGTAAAACTGTATTCTTGTAATTGAGTCAGAATGGATTAATTCAATATTCATTCAATATTTAAAGATCAAACCTGTTTTAAGATGTATCTAAAACACTGTTATTCCACTGATAATGTGTTTCTGATGTGTTTTTTCCACAAAAGCGTTCTATTATCATCATTAAAAAATTTCCACACCACATGTGTGGAAGCTGAACATTGGACCAAGATTGTCTTCCAGTCTATATGTGATGTCACAAGGCTCATAAGCCCACCCCTTAAAACTGGATTTTCAGTGAGCACAAAGAAACTTTCCACTTTCAGCACGTGACTGTGAAAACAGCCTTCTAGTGCCAGACTCTGCACATACATCATTCTGCACAGCGATGCTCAAACATTCAAGAAGAAAAAGCAGGTTTTTGAGTGGAGGGGCACTTTAATATATGACAAGAGTTGTAAATAATTACTTAAACATTGTAGGGAATAAATCTTGATTATATTCTGTGATATCTTAGTTTACCGCCAGCTGCTATTCTCTACTCTGCTCTATGGTGTGAACGAGGGTCATCACAAAGGAGGTCTGAAAATAAAATAATGAGACTGATCAATAGAACGGTGCGTCCCCTGCGATGTGTGAAAGGTCATCGTGAGTGCTGAGGAACGTTTTCACTTCCTGAAGAGATTCCACACAGACACGTCGTTCTGGGACACAGAGCAGCTGTGGGAACCCCCACCCACAGGTTGCTGACGTATATTTGTATTATTATTTTTTTTACTGTTATGTTACACACAAACAGTGATATATTTGTTCTAATTATTGCAAGCATCCCAGATATTGTCCTGTAGTGTCCCACAGTAATTTGTCTGTAGGCCTTATTGAGCTATACTGATTGTGACTTAAATGCAATATGCAATAAAATAAATATCTAATAATAATATTGTGAAGGATTATTATGCAACAGCCTGTCTGTCCTGGAATTCCACCCAACATTATCAAAAATAAAATGGAAATATTTCCATTTTTTTCCCAAAATTATTTTTAATGGTTAATGAACATAAAATATTTTCCTTTTGTCCTCTAAAAGACATGTCTGGGTAAAGATGCCTATCGAAGAAGCTTCCTCTGGCTACATGACTAATTCACACAAACAAGCTACCACATTCACACACCTTCAAGCACATATACATGCATGCTTGTGCATGCACGATGCACAGATGTTTCTCTCTGCATGCGCCTTCGCAAGAGGAACGCTGTGCATTTGTGAGTAACAGATACAGATATGTATTTCCATTGATGGCATATTACAAAGTAAACTGCAGCCAGAAAAAAAAAAGAAGAAAGAAGCTTCCACGCTGACTATGGATGCAGGAAGCTAAATTATTCTCATCACGTCTCTTTTCAGTCGTAATGAGAAAGTTGAGGTGACTACTCCTCAAAAACTGTATGTAGTGTGTCCTTTGACTCCCTAAACCTGCAACATTAGGCTTGCTGATGTTAGATCATTTGGTAGAAGGGACTAGGTAGCCTTGTTTTTAAATAAAAGTCTAAATATTGATTTTCAGAGGTTTATATAAGTATGTGAGTAATTAACAAAATGGATACAGCATGTTACAGCTAATAGTTCAGAAAATCATTTGTTTGAAACGGTCAGGTTTAGGCCAGGTTTCCTGTTCCCCGTCTCCAGAGTGCAGAAAGTTAGCACATCCCGTGGGAAGCAGAGCAGAGTAAAAACATATCTAACAGCCTCTACATGCTGAGACAAAGCCTGTATGTAATCTCGCAGGGACCTCGAGACGTGACATCTGTTCATCTCACACGGTCGATGCGGCGGATAGAGAAAGATGGCTTAATCCACTTCAGACTTTCTGGTTGAATGTAGGCATTGAGAAATATGTTCATACCTAAAGTGCAAAATCTCAAGTTGATTTCATCTCTGCTGTGGCGTGCCGCGGCGAAAGAGAGCGAAAGGTTAGCCGACTGTGAGTTTCAGACTTATCAGCAGTCCTTCTATTTGCTTTTGTTAAAAATGTTCCATTGCAACCTTCTGGCACCTTCAACATTTTTGTGTATCTTCACAAAATGTTGAAATGATGGGTGCTATAAATCCAATCCAGAGTTTATGATGACATTAGCACCTCTGTCTTGCTCTTTATTAGACAGAGCTGGTGAGGATGCTGAGTTGTTGCTCAGGACCTGCAGCTTTAGCCTCATTCTTTTGGTCATTTCATGTATGTGGATCAGAAGGTGGATACCTGACTTGAGCCTGTTGGGATCTAATTTTCGAGCTGGAAATCTGCCACCATGATCACTGTAAACTGCATATGTGCTGTACAAGAATTGAAAGTTACTGTTGCTGTGCTTGTACGGCGGGGCAACAAACAATAAATTACACAATCATAATGTTAATATTGGGGTAACCGACACTTAAATGGAAGCAAAGATTTAGATTAACCCAAATTAGAGTGGAGGTTTGTTTCAGAACACATTAAATATTCTGAACTTGCAAACTGCATTATACAGTATTATAATGTTATACAAAGGTTTAGGTCCAAATTTCACAAAACAATACAGGTACAAGCTAAACAAATTGTCATTCCACGAGTAGTTAATACTTTCAGTGCTTTTTCAATGCTGTTGAATCGCACTTTTTTTTCCGCCCTGGAAAGCCAATAGCAATTGATCAGAACATACCTGGACTTCCCTGTGCTGCCCTGATACTTCAAACAGCAGCACCCCTAGTTTGAAAAGCTAAGGTGTTAGCCTTTATTCCCCCCGCATCAAACACATCCTCGATCAAACGTCAAACTCTTCAAACAAGGTGTCATCTGCAGCTGTCCAGTCGGGTTTTGACGTGAGGAGGTGTAATGATACAAAGGGGCTGCTGAAGCTATACAAGACTGAACCCGCTTGCCCGCCACCTTCTCTGATATCTCAGGACAATATCTGGTAGAAAACCAAATGGAAACTGACAGCGCGTGCCGCCCTGTTCTGTCTTTTCATTCATGACTAATTTCCATGCCTATTTCAACCCGGAGCTGGAATTCATTGCACGCCGTTTGCTAGAGTTAGTAATCCATACTTCCGATTGTTATTTTAGCATTCACAGATGTACACACTTGCTATTTGGCTGCCATACCTGTGGGCCAGAGTGAAGGAAACCACTAATACAGCTCGAGCACGGTCACAAATCAAAACCAACTCTCTAATGGCCCACCTGTTTACACAGGAAATCAATCCATTTGAACTATGTACAATTTACACCACTTTACTTGTGGGTTGCTGTTATTTTTTTAAACAGAAACGGACACAAGCCTCTCTGGTTTCACTGCAGGGCCCGGCGGTGGGAGCCGGCGGCCTCACGCAGGTCCGAGAGACAGAAACCCAGCTCGAGTCCAATTTGCTGCAGGTCTCCCCGAGGTGGGGAGCGGTGTTGATTTTGGCACTCGCTTCCAGTCCCTACCAACAAATCCTGTCTTTTTTCCAGACATGTTGGCTCAGGAGCTCACTGGAGAACTGGGGAAGAAGAAGGGGGGAAAAGAGAGAGAGAGAGAAAGAGAGGGGGGAAGAAACAGCCCCAGGGCTGGGGGAAGATATTGTATGCATGTGCACTCAAGCACAAGGTTTGTGGCCAGCTGCTTAAGGATTTTTCTGGGGAGTCAAGATTATCCACAGAGTCAATAGAGTCAGGGAGGGAGAGAGTGAGAGGCTTGTATGTTTATGCCAGTGCAACTCAATTCTACTGGGGTAACAGAGAGACACTGTCAGCTCTGTTTTTTTCTTTTACTCCTCTTTTTTTTCTCAGACTTAGCCGGTGAGAGAGCAGCTCCGTGTTACTCAACATGCATACAACCACTCACACCAAGCATCTACGTGCAGAGCGGTTAGCGCAGGCTTCCAATGAGCTGTACGTACAAGTGCATTTAAAATCCAGCACACCTTGATAGAACACTGCAGGGGATTTGACAGTCCTGCAGACTTCCCATTCGAGGGTAAGAATCCTGTCAAAGCTCACGGTTCGGCTCACGATCATCCTCCCCCCTCATTTTCTTTTATTTCTCTGAAAGAACAATGATGTCTTATGGGATGTTGTTATCTTTACACCTCTTAGAGTTTTAAGCTTCCATTTGACACATTACAGTGCGAGTGAGGCACGCACGCAGCTGGCGAGAGTGTGGAATCAGGAGCAGCATCCCCTCCTCCTGCGGTTTGAAATGGAGCGGGATAAGAGCCGTTGCCAAGGTCACAGCTCTGCTTTTGCACAGCCATGGTTGTCGCAGGCTGAAAGGGCTCGAGCCCTTGAAACACCTTCTGGCGAGCTCCTCCATTCTGCATGTGGCGAAACTGCTGAAGGCGGAAGACGAGGCAGAGAGGGAGAGAGCAGTTGGGAGGATGTGAGAGGGACAAGGGCAACAAGAAGGGAGTCTGCACTTCGCTGATACCAAACCCTACCGCACAGTCACACTTTGAATAATTGCGAGGGACGGGCCGTGGGCACCTCCGAGCCAGAATGCAGGCCAGAATAATGCCCCTCCTCAGGGCTTTCTCTGGCAGGCCTGCGCTGTGGCCTTGACGGCTGCGCCATGCAAAGCCAGTTAGCAAAGCCAGTTAGCTACCTACAGTAGTTATGGGGCGCAGTTCATTTAGAGACTTTAACCCGGAGCTCCACCTTTTCCAAAGGAACGACACATTCCAAACGTCTCAATTGAAGCCTCGCTGGCTGAATAGTCTTTTCGGGGCGCAGCATTGTGGTCGGATAGCCTTTTCAGACAGCTTTTTAAGGGTTTTGTCGGACAGGAATTTAGATTGGAGTCTTACATGACCTTTCCCAAGGGTCACTGGTTGGATCTGCTGGAGCTTTTGTTGGCACACCTGGGTGATGACGCCTTGACAGAGCTGCAAGCTCTCGTTTCAGGTTTTGTCCCCGGCTTCTGCCTCAATGCAGGCCAGAGAATGGGACGAGAATAGCAAAGCCTTCGCTTCAGCAGGCGATTGTATCAGACCTCTCAAGAATGATAGCGTATTTTAAGCAAAAACATCAAATTGTCATCAAAGAAACAGATTTAATTAAAGCATGATGAATAATGTTTGATTAATCTAAGAACAAGATGAAAGCTTGCGCATGAAATCAGCCTGTGCTCATATGATCTGTTTTGGTCTGTGAGGGAGTTCTGCGCTTTTGCTTGGAAATTCATTTACAGTTATCAGTGATATATGCAGGGTGACACGTTTACAACTTAATTACCGCTTGCTGATAAAGTTGTGCTTTTGTCCTCTCCATCCTTTGCATGGCAACCCAGTGCGAGCCCACAACACTGCCGTTTCGGCTTGGCTGAGGTTGATGCCAGCATGAGCTCAGAGCACAGAGTGACAGTCGAGCTCCAGCAAGTGAAAACACAACCTCCTCAGTACTTTAATGGAGATTTGCGAAGGGTTTATGTTTTTTATTAATTCATGACACACACATATTGCACAAATTGTCACTGTCTATTTGCTGGATTAATGGACAACTGGACTACTGACCGTGGACTTGTTTTGGGGATTTTGCTTTTTAAATTCATTCATGAAACCTTCACACGGAATAATTAAACTACCTACCTAAAATCAGCAGTCGTCCACATACAATAGTGCAAGGTCAAGACTTTTAAATGAATTATTTATTAATTTAGTGAAACTTTCAGTGTGGATACTAAATTCCACCTTCCTCAAATGAAGTAGAGGGACATGAGGAAGACGATGAGTGTGAAAAAAGATCTGTGCCAAAACCAACCTATGACTGATATTCAGAGGTTGAGATTACTGCTGAAGTCATAGTTCAACATTTTGGTAAATATGTGCTTTCTTACACTGAGTTAGATGAGAACTCTCTCTCATGTCTGCACGGTGAATATGAAGCTACAGCCAGCAGGCAGATTATTTTAGCATGAAGACTGGAAGCATGGGGAAACAGCTAGCCTGGCTCTGTCCCGAGCTACCGCATTAGCAAAGGTAACAATGACTTATTAGCATGTTATTTTGCATTGGTTTAGTTTGTTAAACAAATCTTCATGCTAAGCTAAGCTAACCATCTCCTGCCTCTAACCTAAAATTTAGCATACAGATATGAGAGTGATGCATGAGAATGATATTAATTATTATTATTATTCATAATAATAATTATTATTATATTAAAAGTGACACTTGCGCACACACACACACACACACACTCTTATTTGTCAACAAAAATAAAGAGAGACCAAAGTTTTTTTCGACCTTGTCAAAGTTAGTGTTTGACGATGTTGGTGTCTTGTTTTCATCTTGTGTGTACTAAGATCTGACCTTACAAGACTGCTGGATTCGCAATCATGGATCACACAAGATCAGGCGAGTTCAGGATAAACTTCGATAGACTTTTTATTCTATTCATGACAGTGAAGACCGACCAGAAGTTTTTCCACATTATTTATTTTCTCTTCCAGAGCCACGGAAGACATAATGGCGAGTACTTCCTGTGAAACCATTTCTGTGTCTTTACGCTGTAAGTCAGAGAAGTGACAAATACTGTCTAAATTAGCAGATTTGTGTAAGTATGATTTACTGTCAAATGATGGCATGGGATGGCCGTGATTCCTCAATGTATTCACAGTCAAGGTAATTAGTAGCCAAGATTTTATGACCTGGACATCCACATGTGTAAATCTACTATAGTGGACGTAAGAAAGGATAATATGGAAAGACAAGGACAGTATTAAGTCAGATGTCTCCTGCTGCCAAGTCAGCAGTCTTTCATCGACCACTTCTTGCACAATATGCTATATTTTGTTTCTTTTGTCCATAAACAGAAATCTGCAGTGGTAAAAACTGCAAATTTACTGTATGTTCCATGTCTAATCTTAGCTATCAGACACCAAACTCAGCTGTGTTTGTTTGTGCAGGTAACATCTGCACGGAGTGAGAAAGACTGTTCTCAACCACTAAGTGTTGTATCCCTGCAAGGAAATCTGGGAAATCTGAAAATAGCCCCGAGCCTCCCAGTGTTATTGTAGGGATCGAGGTGGATGATGCAGAAACCGTTGAGAAGCCACAGCGGGATGGTATTGGACCAGGCTTTGTTTGGATAAATACGTTCCGAGATTACGTGGTTTGCCAAAGTACAGCCACTTGTTTTCGCTTGTTCAAACAGTGGGTCTGTTTTTCTTTGAAACTGCACAGGAATGAAAAAAAAAAAAAAAAAAAAATGGGAGAAAACCAAACTCGGCTTCCACATGTTGAAAACGTCCACCTTGAAGAGTGACATATTGCTTGGAGTCGTGGCATTTTTGCATGTGTGAGAAAGGAGAGTTAAAAAAAAAAACAAGGACAGACAGCGACGTGAAAAGATAAAGTCACCAAAAGTAATCGTGCATGATCTTTAACGGTGTACAATTCGTGAGAGCCCTACGGAGCATGTGCAAAAGCGAAAAAAGTCGACACAAGTTAAGTGCATACCTCAGCTAAACAATTTGTGGCGACAACCTCTCAATATGGTCTGCTTTTTGAGTTAGGCTATTATTATGAAAACGTACCTGCGAACTTCCGACAGCAGCAGTCTGACGGGGCCTTCAAAGAGCTCACCCCCATCGCCTCTCTCTGAGCGCTGTGATCATAAAGGAGACTTTCTGGGGCTTTTCATAAAGGCCGAGTTCATCGGGGTCAGTTCCAGAGCGTCACGTCCGTATCGCCCCGGCTTTCTGAACACCTGGCACCTGCTTTTCTCCTCTCCGAGCGGAAGCCGGGTCTGAAAAGGAGATAAAGTGCTGATTGTCCCTTTCCTGCCTTCTTTTTCGACGGAAGTCGGGGGTATTGAAGTGAAACCACTTGCCTTTGAAGGTGCCTCCCTGGTTACTCTTCACTCCCGGGGAGTCTACCCACTAGTCTCTGCTGATTAATCAAAGTGCTCTATCATCAAACATTGATGCTCACACGATTCACCGGCGCCTCAGTGGAGCGTATAATGTCTAGATATCATCGTGCCCTCACAATGGTAATTGAAGGGCAATTGCGCATGCCATGTAAAGATACGGGATCTACCGCAACCGGTATGCAAGACGTAAAGCGACTTGCTGCCTGTGTTCCAGAGCTTCATGTAGGGCAGCCACACATCCATAAAAAAGCCTCCCAGACCCACATCTGACAAAGCTGCTCTCGGATGTGATGAAATGCATAATGAATAAGCTTGCGTGTGCCTGCACGGGACCCTCCTGCTTTTTCAGCGCAGGACTTGAACGACTTTGACTTAAAGTTGGACAGTGCTGCGGTTCAGATTTTCACCTTCCTATATTACATATTGAAGCATGGAGCGCAGCACGGCGGTGCAGCGGGTAACACTGCTTTCTCACTTTGAATCCTCCAGCCACCTGGGGCCTTGCTGAAGTCTTTTGGGGGGCCTTTCCTCAGTGAAAGCTCTAAATTGCCTGTTGACGTGAGTTGTCTGTCTACATGTGTTAGCCCTGAAGACTTGTGCAGCTCGTACCCCTCTCTTGTCCAGTGTGAGCGGGGGCACGCCCACAGATCACAGATGGACGGCAGCATTAGCAAAATATGAGAAACAAAACACCATGAAATTTGATCTTTTAATGTGATTTACACCACATTGATGTGCCGTTGAATGTGATATATCTCTGATCTGTAGCCATGCAACCACAGTCTGAACTGTTTCACATGAAAACTTCCATTGTTGTAACATTAGAGAAGTTCCCCAAATACTGATATATTTTTATTCATAAGAAACTAAGAGGCAGGGCTAGGCAACAAAACCTTCATAATTCACACTTTGTTTCTCCACAAAATGAACACAGACTAAAACATGACTTAAAAGTTACAGCATATTTGAAGCATATTTAGAAAATATGGGTTACCCCATACAGTTATGGCCTGTCAGTATTAGATGCTTCAGCTCTGTAGGCTGTATAGCTGGTATGTATGCATGGATATTGATTTTAATAATTAGTCAGCAGACACTGACTACACTGAGCACACTAATTAACCCGCTCCTGCTGTTTGTTTCTTGACGTCAGCCTGATATCTGCAGACAGCTGGCCAGCTAGCATTCGCTTCCCGGCTACATGGCTGCACACTAGTTCAGTCCACTCCCATGGCTTCACCTCCTTTAAACACAGATGACACCTCTTCAACAATAACCAACAACTGTTTTCAGTCTAAACCCAGTTGTACATGTGACCTAAAAGCAGCAGCCAACTAGCTACCTGAAGTCAGTCACCCGAGTCACAATAACCCTGTGAATAGCTGCACTACATGCACACCTGCCACAGTTCATGGGATTGCTGTGACTCAAGAGAGGAAGTATAGCATCTATCATCTGCATGAATTTTTAAGTGTAACCCTTTTGTACAGTTTGTAATAATCCATTTGGTAATGTAGAAATTTTATACACAAAAAACAAAATTGTAATTTAATTCTAATCATATATCCACATATTGCTCAGCCCTAACCAGAGGCGGTATTAAACCTGACCAGTTTCCAACACGAGTCAACAAAGTCCGAAACAGCAGCCATATCACAGGTCAGATAAACAGTCGGCTGTAATTTGGGTGAGACTGAAACTGTCAGTGTGAAAAGAGACAACACTGGGCTGAGCAGACAGCTGGTCTGTTCAGTCATCTTCTTTTAACGGCTCCCTGAAGGCGGAGATTTCCAGCTTGTTCCAGAGTCCTCGCTGGTGGCTGTTTTGGTGTTATGGTTGAGTACAATGACATTAGAACATTGGTTTTGGGCCTTAAAAATAACTTGTCTGTGGTAGGTACTTGGAGGCATGTTCCTGTAATTTAGCTGGGAGCTGTCCATGTTGTATGCTCTGCAGTGCAGGGGGAAAGAGAGAGCGATGCCTGCTGTTTAGAAAGCAAAGTGTGTGGTCGTGGCGTTGTCTCACCTAACCAGCACTACCCTGATGAAACCCAAGCTCTAAAACCAACACGGAGCAGGAAAAAACTACTACATACTCCTGACTCTGAGAAAAAAAAATCAGTTTAAGGAAAAAGAAATGAGAGAAAAGCTGGCCTCCAGTTAATACTCCTCAATTTGAGTTGATATTTATCCAAATGCTGACACCTATAAACCGCTGACATAATGTTCTGCTTCATTTCCTGTTTTGCAAAACGCTGACGCTCCACAGTCTGAATCACCTGAGAAAACGTGTGCTTTTGCACTTGTGAAAATCGACACATTGTCTTATGCTGATCCTCGCAGCCTTCACATTTGACTTTGCTTACACAGTGCACTTGGTTCTTTTAAGCTGAGGTGTCTTTCAGCATGTTCAACACTCGGGCACCGCCATCAACACTTGATGATTTATCATGGGAGTCCACTGACAGCTTGAAGTGGGGAAATCTGTATCTGGAGGACATGATGTTTTTGGAAAGCTTTTTCATCCTTTGAAATTAGTGGAAACACAGGGAGGACTGGACAAATTGAGGGCAGCTGAAAGAACATTTTTTTTTCCTGTCTGTCCTTTATTTTTTTCCCCTCCCTGTAAGTCCGTGAGATAATTGAATTGCGGCATGTGGGTGTTGCAACTTATGCTACTCCACCGTCTCAGAAAGACGACTCAGAAAGGTGGTGAAGACGTCAGGTGCGAGCCTTGGCAGTGAAAATTAAACAGTAAATGCAACAGGGTTCAACACTGAGGAGGAAAGAAGCTAAAGAAAAATAAAAAAGAGGGGGAAAAAAAGAAAACACCAGCCCCTATGAATTGTATGAGCTCCCCTGTAGTTGAATTATAGATCTGCTTCGGTGTGTTTGCCTGGATGATTGACAGAGGGGGTAGGTACATCTTCAGACCCCATGCCCCTGCCATGAAAGTGAAATGAAATCTCAAAATGTACCGCAAGAGCTCTGCAACTCTCAGCATCTCTGTTTCTGACTCAATGCCAGCGATAGGCAATGAAATCTCCTTATTTGACCATAGTGGCTTCATGCAGTAATAATCTTATTCCCTTATGAACCGTAGCACTCGTGGGAAAAGGTCCTGACTGTGCTCCTTGCCTATGCATAACTGTCATTCAACGCATTTGTGCATGTTTTCCTGTGTCGTACTTAGAATTTTTTATCATTTAAATCCTCCCGGAGCCAAGCAAATACATCCACACACTCATAATACATTTTATGCTCGAGGTGTTTTTGTGACAGTGGAGCCAGTGAATTTTCTTATCCATCAGAATCATCTGATCTAATTAAAATGCGTTTTTTAAAACACTTTGTTGTAAAGATTACAGTTTTGGTCCTCAAACCTAAACCACAAAGTCTTCCCAAACAACCCATATGAGCGTTTTCTGGAAGGGCACCATGACCTCATTGAGACACATGGTTTTTGCAGCCGTATTGCCAGAAAGATTGCTTGGTTACCTTTGGTGTCTTTTAATGTCCAACATTTTCAATCTTGCAGAAGTTTGCAATTATCTGCATGTGGCAACTCCAGTATGGTTGTGTTAGGAAAACATTGTGGTTCTGGTAACTGAAACATTTGGTTAAAGTTGTAATCCTGAAGATTTTCAGCCCTGGTTGTTTCTGCGTACCCATGGTTACAGGTGGTAACAGTGAGAAGACTCTCCTTGGCTGCTTCTTGGGCAGAAATACAACAATATGCTTTTGCATCTGTTTACAGCGCAGCCAAACAAACTCAACCAACACTTCAGGTGACTTCTTCACAATGAAAACTAGCATTAGCATTAGCAGAAACAGCTCTGATACAGCTGTAGGAGAGCAAACACTGTAATGCTGGATTACAAGCTGCATGGTTTCCTGCGTAGGCTGGCAAGATGAATCCAGCACTAGAATTGCAGACTCCTGGTTTCACAAAAGAGGTTTGGTTTCATGGAAATCTTGAGGATTATAAGTTTTATAACTAAAGTGGTCTTGGCTTTTGTTGTTCACCCCATCCACCTTTGCATCTGAGAATCATGTCAGGAAAACACAAACATAGCTTGCTTTGTGTTGTGACCGACCCTGTTGTTTTTCTGTGGAGGACAATCTGGACTGAACAGTTCTGAACGGCACATAAAACTTTCGTATCTGTATTTTCTCAGAGGAATTTCCAGTGTAATCAATAAGAACAACTGCAATAACAATGTCTTACTTTCAATGAATTTCTGAACATTTTTGCTGCAGGAAAAGTGAGCATTCTTGTTTGACTTTGAAAATTGTTATCATCTGTTTCATGCTGTCTATTGCCTGGTAAAGTATGCTGTCATCTAACATAGAGAGTTTATGTAACAGGTACATTTGGAAAATAAATTATATACACATTCTTGTGTCTTGGCTTCCACGCTCTAAGCTTCTTATGTTTAGCTTTCTGACTACAACAACTGTGTGGAGCCTTTTAAAGAGTATTCATCATTAAAGTTCACTCAATCTGAGTGCCTGACTTCCTCCCTCACTTAGCGCATCACACTCCTTCAGAACGTACAGTATTTAATTTAGTCCAATCTTTATAAATCAGCAAAACCATTCTTCTTCTTAATGGAGAGGAAATGTGCATGGCATGTCAACTAGTGGTTAACCCCGCAGAAGTTTCCCTAGTGTTAATCTTGGAGGAGCATCTGAGCTTTTTAATAGGAAAAGCCAATTAAAAATCAGTTAACATCTCTGAATCCTGCCATTTACCTTTTCCCTTTAAAAAAAAAAGACACCTGAATACCCACACTGTTCCCAGCAGTAACCGAGAGACCCATGACTGCACCTAATCCCGTAAATTATATAACACACGGGCCATTTCCCTATGTAATACCGCGGGAAACAAAAGGACAGTTATTTAAGGGGAGCAGTTATTCTGCACAGCGCTGGCAGGGGCACGGTGGCTGGCGGAGAACAGCCTCCCTCTCTCTCAGCACCATGAAATGAAAATTTACATTCGCTTAGTGGTGCCGTGGTGCTCGGTGGTAGACAGCTGTATTTTTAATGAGAGCGGGGAGATTTAATTACCTCTGTTTTAGCGGGCAAGACTTCTGCGGTGCAATGACAAGGGATATACAGTGCAGGGAAGAGGTGGCAGATGATTCCTCTGCTCGCATCCCAGCAGTCGCCGAGCGGAGGCAAGCCCAGCTAGCTGGTGCCGGGGCTGCAATTAATCCAAATTTATTCCACTACTGTACGAGGCTGATCTGAAGGAGACAGTGGAAATAGTCAAGGTGGTAAGTCTCTAAAACAGGATGAGCAAAACAAATAAATGCACCATAAAACACAGCTGCAATCTCCAGATACTTTGCTGACATGTACCACTCATATTCTAATGTGATTGCTAATGTTGCGAATTTTCCCCCAAGGCCTTGTTTTTATCACATCGGCAAACTTCTTCAAGGCCACATCTGACATCTTCATGCTTATTTTCCTCTGCAGAATCCAAGTCTCTCCAGAGGTGGGATGACAACAGAGTAGTTATCAGCCCAACAACACTTCAACACAGGCCAGATAAACCCCCTTCTTCTTCTGCACATTCATCACTCTTTGAACTCGTGTAGCGTCAGTACAGACTTCATGTGCACTCTGCATTCCAATCAATGAGCGGCAGTCTTGTATTTCAGTGCTCAGTCACACGCCATCAAAAAAGCTCAATTGGTGAGACAGAGATTATCACCGTCTTCGTTTCAGCATGAGATGAATCAATTGGCAGAAGAATCAATTTAAGCGGTATCTGGTATCTCCACCCACCCACACACACACGCACACACACACACACACACACACACACACGCACACACACGTACACACACACACACACACACACACTGTGGCATGAAGTTTTATTTTATCATCGTGGCGAATAATTCAAAACAGTGGAGTTTCTGAGAGCTGGTTCGGAGACTTAATTCTATCTGAGTGGAGATAAAGTGGGCTGTTTTGACCATCATGCCTAATTGAATATTCACAAAGATATAATTGAAATGCTGATAGCCATCAGAGCTGTTGTATGAAAATGATAATGAGTCAAGGTCAAGGCAGACACATACATTTTCTTAGCTTGAAGCACTAGTGGAAGGTCTCATTCAAAATGCTAAACAATCTCACTGCAATTATGTGTATCGTGATTAGCAGTTGGAAAAGTAAACCAAGTACATCCAAGTACATAATGAGTGAAGGAATCATCTGCCGCAGTCGGTATTTCAATATTGATGTTGGTGTTTTCTTCTGGTAATTTCAATTTCATTTGTTTTTATTAAAGCAGCAGTAATTCCTATTATTTGTCCCCTTGGGAGCAGAAGAAGTGTACCGAACGTTTACACACCTTATAAAGTAAAGAGCTCAAACATGCTCATTTACACCCAGCAGTTAACATTAGTATTCATTTGTAGTCCACTATTCTCTTTCTAGCTCTTGTTTGGTCTCCACCATGTTCTTTAGCTGCTCAATGCTCCACTATGGTCTTAAGTCGCTAACAAAACTAGTTGACTAGATCTGCAAAGCACAATCTTTCCCTGCCTTTAAAGCGGCTTTCATTGATTTTGTTTTTGTTGTTTTTGCCACTTGGGGGCGCCCAAACAAGCAACACAATATTGACACGATGTCATCTTAGCAAGTTGCTAATAGTTATCTATTTAAACGTCCAGAGCAACATGAGTGTTTTAGGTGTCAATGTCCTTTCTATGACTGTGAAGTACAAGATGTCACACTTCCTGGATTGGTAGGAATGTTGCCCGCAAACATAATCTAGGCAGTAATTACTTTTCCTCCGAAATCTATTTGGCAAAACAAACGAGTGTTATATAAAGAATTATGAAAGAGTCAAGTTTGGCTGTACAATAAGCAAATGTGTTGATACCAGCATTGCCACAAGCATCCTAATGTATGTAGATAAGGTAAAATCATGTCTGGTCATATGAAATAACACTCAGTATGATACATGATTTAATCAGCAAATTGATGTAAGTTAATAACAATACCACGGCTGCCCGGGGATACTGCCCCAAATTCTTGATACTCAATTATTTCAATCCAGAAGTTCATTATTTATTCATTTGCTGGGCCTGGTAGTTCATAATTTAGGTCCCAGAAAGTAAAAATTCAGCCAGGAGCAATTAAGGGGATGTTCAGCAACGGAGCCCAAATTCACCTCCAGCTAATGTTTATAATATTCAAATACCGCCATGGATTCCATTCCTCTGTATCATTATGAGTCCTCACTGCGCTACAACTTTGAGTCAAACATGTGAATAGTTGGAGGCAATGTGTTCCTTGGGGTTTAGTGGAAATTAAAGTTTTAGAAATTGGTTCATGCCAATCAATGTGGGGAGGAAGAGGGAGGGAGAGGCAACATAAGGGAGAGATGCAGGAAGAGAAAATAATGAGGCCAAGAGTGCAGGAAGGATAAACCACCATGATGATTGGAGTGACAGTGACTGAGTGGAAGAGGAGGGGAGACAGTCAGGGAAACCCAAACTCATTGAGTTCATCTTAAGCTCATCGTACCCAAACTACTCTGCAGCATTGTCTCCTTACAAACTGCCAATCTGCCCCAAGTGTCTCCTCGCTCCATCATCCTTCACCACTGTATCCTACCCTCCCTCACACTCCCACCGCCACCACATTTCCCTTCCTTCCTGCCTTCCTCTGTTTCATTCCCCCCCCTCTCCTTTACTGTTTGGATTTGGGCAGACTTGAACTCCCCCCCGCCTCAGTCCCCCAGCCAGCTATGAATCACATGGAGGCCAGGGACCCAGAGGCTGCCAGGGCCTCCTGATGACTCCCAGCCCGGCCATAACAAGTGGCTGACAGCTCTATTTACATAAGACCAGCAGGCAGCACGGAGAACCAGCCCGGTCTAAGTGACACACACACACACAGCGCAAAAGGCAGATATGTCATAATAACACTTGGTGGGGGTATGAATGAACGCTCCGAATAAATGCGGGAGATGCACAGTCAATAGGTTTTATGGCCTCGAGGCAAAGATCCAAGCATTTGTTTTTGGAGTTTTTCCACATGAGTGCAGAGGGTGGTGGGACCCAGGGGACGGGGGGCCTTTAGACCTCTATATCCGCCCCAGTCATATGTCTCTCATCACTAGATACCAAGGAGAGCAGAGTGAAGTATAGCCCTGTTGATTGATGTTTAGCTGTTATATTAGGGCGAATGTGCCTCTTTGACCTTTCATCTGGACATGAGCGCCCACCTCTGTGGCTGTAATAGTACATCCTTGGCTCCATTTCAAGTATAGAAAATGATGATTTACTAGCTACGAGAACGCACTTTCAGTTAAGAGCGAGAGGGAAATGTGATATCAGTATTTGATATCAAATTCCAACCCCAGCTTCAACTTGAAGTAGCTGTTTATTATTAGGCAGACTTCCATTTCATGTGAGGACACCAGTTTTGCAGGTGTGTTGCTGTTTATTTACCCCGGTGGGTAGCTGAGGGGGGAGATGGAGAGCATACACTATCTCTCCCAGACTGACAGCTGGGGAGAATGTTTATGAAATAAACATGGGCCTGATGCAATGCTCAGAACCCTGCTCTGCAGTGGCCTTGGAAGCCTCCTGTATCATCCCCCACCCTCTTCCTCGCTTTCTTTCATTCTCTCTATCTTTCCGCGATACATAAGCACACACATACACACTAACTCACGCACACATTCCCCAGTACTGTGGATACAAAGGTGCTCACGGGCCTAATGGGGTCAAACAGACTGTAAATCAATTGTAAACCGTTCTCTCCAGAGCTTACTGCGGAGGACAGGCTCTGCCGCTGAAGTCCCTCACTCTGCACCACAAGCGCAACGTGAGTGTAAAACATATGTATCAAGCTTCGCTGTGACTGAAATCACTGTGGAAGAATTTTAAAGTACAAATGTTGCAAACACAATGATGATATATGTCGCCGAGGGTGCTCTACACGGCTTATCAGTGCTGAAGACAAGTATGATGGATTGAGTTCATGGCTTGTAACTCTTTGTAAACTCACTGTACTTTCCTGAACTCTTTTGACACGTGCACATGCTCAGCTCCTCCTCCTCAGGTCCAAATGGCATCCTACTAGAATTGAGATCCTAACATGTGCTAATTAACCGCTATTCATACAGCTAATTAACACGCAGTCATACAGGAAATGCTCGTCACAATTCTTGAGCTTTGAATTCTTCTCACATCTGAGCAAAGAATTACATATGTTTTTCTAGTTTTCAGAAGGGGATAAAATAGCTTTGCAGGTACAGATAAGCAGTTAACATCCAATCATGCTCTGTGGTGTGTGTAAAAATGCTGAGTAGGCCCAGATGATTCTGATTTTGTATCAAGATGCCAAGAGGAAAAGATCTAAGTGACTTTGAAAGAGGGTTCATTGTTGGGGCACTGATGGCAGGAGCTTCAGTCACAAAGGCTGCTCAGCTGGCTGTGTTTTAACAGGAACACTGACTACAGTGACATCAGTGCATCAGCTAATAGGGTTGGATCTTGTGATTGACAGCACACATTTGATGACCGTGATGCTCGTGCTTTAGTGTGATATGTAAGGAAAAACAGAGGAGCAAGTCTTCCTCAGGTGACTGAGAATGCCAATGCAAGATGTGATCAGACTGCCATTAAGAACAAGCTCTAAACAACGACATAGAGAGCAATATTAAAGTGCATAAAGCCCTACTGCAAAGATGGATGCACATCTGAGAGTTCAGTGGTGCAGAAACCATCAGCACTGGTCTGCAGAGATGTGGATAAATGTGATATGGCCAGATGAGTCACCATATTTTCAACAAGCGGGAGAGCACATGTGTGGCGAACACCGGGAGAACAATACAGGCCTGAATGTTTGAGCCCTACAGTGCCTCTGTTATAATGGGGGGGCACTTTGCTGGCATGGTTTGAGTCCACTTGTCTCCTTGAAGGGGTCACTGCAAGTCAGCACTAAGCTGTTCTGAGTGATCACCTCTACCCTTTGGCCTTCACAACCACCAGAACCTGACCCAGTTCAACCCCTATGGGAGATCATATAGACATGTTACACAGTGCTCTCACCTCCATCACCAAAACTCCAAATGAGGGAATATCTTTGGGACTTGAACTGGACTAGAATCAATGCAAAGGTGCATTAAAGCTGTCCTGGTGGCACGAGAAGGCCCGACACCTTATTGAGACACTGTTGTTGGTTTGACCTTTCATGTCTCACCTGTCTGTATATTTCTATCTGAACTTATAAGCAGTAGTTGAGGAGTCTAATCTTTAGCTTTCCCCCAGCAGTCTCAGGTAGATGGTGGAGAGCAGATATGTATAGATTCTGATTCATTACTTCGAGGTAAATATCCCAGACATGCGTTTCCTAAAATATCTTCCCCAACCATCCAAGGCCACACAAGGAACAGTCTTTGTTAAATTTTAAAAAGGCTGATTGTTATTGTCGGTAGCGCTTGCTCTCTGAGACAGCATGTGTTCATAAATTAGAAGGTTAGATGTTTGGCATTGTGCTGATTGGCTGACTTGAAGTGCTGTTGAGGGAGAGGCAAATGGTTGTTCTGCATGTTTTATTAGCAGCCTGCGAATTACTGTTTCTGGAAAGTCAATACTGAGCCAAAAGAGAAGGTGTGCTGAAAGAAATATCTGTTTTTAGGTGTAATGAAAGCTAGGTCTGACAACGCTTGATTACATTATGCATAACAATGTATTGACAGCAATGAAAAAGCAATGTTTCACAACAGAGCCCAGAACAGACATTTCAACAGCCAATCAATAGGACAAAGTTTGTTTTAATCATGGCCTTGAGACGTTGCTCATTACAAATCAAGTGGTATTGAGCGAATACATCACTTTAATATGCATCTTATTCCTAAAAGCAAAGACTGAACCCCCCCCCCCCCCCCCCCCCCCCCCCCCCGATGAACTCAGGGCTCAACGCTTCACAGGCATCCAAACTCTGACTAATGTCCTGAGCAGCTCAGGCGGTTGCTAGGAATAACAGGCCCCGGTCACTGTGGAGTATTGGCCTCTGTGTGCCATTATTCCCACAAACGACCGGAAAGAAAAGTCACTTGCTGGAGTAACAGCTCCCTGGACGGGAGGCTGTCGTGCACACTGTGAAAAAAACACAGGTCGGTTGTTTGCCCATGCTGCGAGGAAGAAAGAGCGCCAATATCCTGCTCGAGTGCTCGCCGTATGTGTGTATTTGCGTGAGATTGGTAGCGAGGGGGTTTCTTTAACGACGGCTCCATGATGGAAGGTGGCCCTCGCTTGGCTGCCGTCTCCGGTTTCTCCACAAGCAAAAGTTCAGCTGGTTAAAAAAGAAGCTCTAAAGTCAGTTCACATGCATTCAGATTCAGTGCTGTGGTTTGAATGCTGTACAGAGGCAGTTAACAAGACTAATGGCTCTTTTTGCTTTTGGTCCCCTTGGTAGAAATTCAACGTGATTCCTGTTTTATTATCATAGAGTGAGAATGAGCTGGCAAAGTGAAGTGTGTGCACAGTTACAGATGTGACCTAAGTTTGTACTATTTTCACTTATTTGAGAAACAGACAGACTGTCAGAATAAATGATCTCACTACCTGACTCACATCCTCATCCTCATGCTGTGAATATTATTTCCTCAGTTACATTCGTAATGTTTACTTAAGTAATTGTGCCAAACTGTTGTAAAAAAAAAACAAAGAGTTTTTGTAGATGTGTAGCCTCAGTTATATGAACCTCTCTGACTCTGAGCTGCTATGGAGACAAAGTTGATCTCATTGGATGACTTAAATTTCAGTGGGTGGAGCCAAGAATGTTTTGGAATTGGATGTGTGAATGACATATACTGTATAACAGATTAGCCGCGGTAATCTCTTGACAGAGTTCAGCCCGCCACAGGGGCTGTTGATCTTGGTCCATGCAGCAACCATCTAATCTGTATGAATCCATCCAAAGTTAATCCATTCTGCTTTGAGCCTCCAAACAGGACAAGAACAGGCTGCATGAAGTTAGGAAAAGTCGACCATGACTTGAAGCATGAGAAAGGATGTGCTGATCACAGTCTCTTCTTAGCCTTAACCAAAAGGCTTTTTTTAAAACATCCATATGGAACTAGGAGAAAGGTTTGATACGTACACTTTGCAACAGCATGCACATAATAGTCAAAATATACTCTATTCACCATAGAAACATGCACGTATGTACTGTATGTAATATTTCTTCTTAAACAAATCCAATCAGAGGCACAGTAGGGTGGGTTGTGACTTCAAGATCCTGGGGAAAAAAATCGAGCAAAAATCTATCTGAAATTAAGCACCTGATCAGTTTAGGGAAATATCTATGAGTGAATGATCATCACATGAATCATTAACAAGGATAAGACCACAAGCCAACAGTTCCTCCACAGAATATTGTAAAGGACTGCTTGTTGCAGATAGACCTGTAATTTAGGGTCTAGGGTACACTGTAGAAGATTTGGATCAAATCTCTATGAACAAAAAAGAAAGAAATGAAGGTGAGCTAGTTCATTTTAACCTGTGTGAACCGAACTGTGAGCCAGCGCTGGTGAAGTGTGGACTTGCAGTACACTGTGTGGGCACTACTGATGTGTCCCTCAGGCTTTCGTCAGTTTTTGTGCGCCGAGTTTAACCCAACGTTTTTATTGGACGTAGTTATGAATCGCAGCAAATTGCAATCTGGGGATGTGGGATGAAAAGGAACAACAGTTGTCCACGCACTGTACACCCACCTTCTGGTGAAATTACAAAGGCTATCAAATATTTTCACCATTCTGTACTTCTGTGCTTGCACTCGTCCGTGCTGATACGTGTCTACTCTAATCTGATGGGAAATGAATGATGGCTCTGTCCTGTAACACGGCCTTACCTGGAGATACTATCACAACTTGACCTCTGTTCCAAAAGTTACCTGGGAAATATTTCCCTTTTCACCCTGTTCACCTCTGCTTATAACTGATTGATGTGCTGCGAGGGCACTTATCTAATGTTCCCGTTTCCGTGGCAAAACCCTTTCAGCAGCACCACTGTCAGTCAGCACACCGTAGGGCCATTCTGGATCTTATCTTAACATGCGTGACTCACCCCTGTTGATAACCATCAACATTCATTCCACCTTAACAGTGGCTAATTGGTTTGCCAGTCTCATTCTGCCATTTAGTTATGCCTGCCTGAAAGCTGCAGAGTTCAGTGTTTTCAGCGCTACACTGGAACTCCAGCCGCTCCAGTGAAAAATGAAGCAGCTATCATGTTCTGTAGATCCAAACCGGCATGGACAGAATCCTGCAGGCCATGAGTTATGAGACTGCACTTGTTACCACCGTAATGATCTGCTGCCGTAGTTCACTTTGCAGGGCGTTGCGTCATGATCAGTGATAGCATGAATCATGACGGGCAGCCAGAGGAGCACTTAGCTGCTGCGTTCTCAGCCTCATGTCATTTTTCTTGATCGCGATAAGGCTCGAGTCGAGATGAATGCAAAAAGCAAACGTAAAACGTCAAAACTCATTTCATGTCTGATTTTGTCACACATCCATCGGTGAAATGAGGGTCTCCTGTTTCAGCAAAACCCTCTAAAAGCAGTCTGCGAGTCCATGATGTTCATGACGATTATTGATGCTGTCTCAGTGCTTGATGCAAATAGGGCTCTAAGGGCTCTGTTGGTGAAATAGTGGTATTTACAGCACACACAGATTTAAAAAACATAATATTGGTATAGTTCGACTGTTAAAGCTCACACAAATGTGATTCAGAAATTGTGGACCTGATAGTGTTTAACTCAAGATACCGTTGATACTTCAAATACTGCAAACTGCATTTACAGTCCTCATAGTTAGTATGTGAAGTGGTTAAAAGTTAGTGTTAGTTAAAGTTAGTAAGTGGATTTTGAGCCGAGATTGTTTTATCAATTGTTCTATCTGTCAAAAATAAACTGTGAAGCTACAGCCAATACACAGATAGCTTAGCTTAGCATAAAGACTGGAAGCAGGGGGAAACAGCTAGCTTGGCTCTTCCTAAAGCTTAAGCTCACGAATGAACACCTTTGGTCTTTGTGCGGCTTAAACAAACGAGAAGTAAAAACATTGTGGTTTTATCTTTGGACAGAGCTAGGCTAAGGTGGCTAGCTTTCTAGGCTAAACTAAGCAGCTGCTGGTTGTGGCTTTATATTGTATGGTTAGATTTTAGACTGGCGCTGATCTTCTCATCCAACTCATAGCAAAAAAGCAAATAAGTCTATTTCCCAAAATGTCAAACTATTTCTTTAAAGTGCTAGGAAAAAAAAGATGCATAATTCCATAACAACTGGGCAACTTCTATCTGCTGACAAAGATGGTGAGATATGATCGAAAGCTCCACACCAGCTCCTAAATGGACCTTGGGTGTGTTTTGCCAGCACTGAAAGGGTGAACAAATCCAGTAGATGAAATGAAATTTATAAATGCACAATTTAGCATGACACCTGTGGGACTTGCCTGCACTGTCAAATGCACATGCATAATCACTCAGATGCGCGGCTTGAGTGTTTAAAGTTTTGACTAAAGCTTGGTCCAATTAAAAGAGCTTGTGTGTTTTAGCACGCGAGCCTCTAATGCTGCAGGACACAGGGAGGTGGGGGTGTCTAACGTTGGCCCAACTCCAATTACACTATTTCCAAAATTCTTACTGTAAAATTTCCATATCTCTCCCACAGGCCCAATGAAGTGTGCAAAGCAATATTTCTGGCAGGAATAAAAGAACCAACACAAGGGAATCTCCCTTTAAGAAAACCTGAGGGGGCAAAGCAGTAAATTTCAGCTACTTTTACAGCGGTGTTTTTAAGATCTGAGGAAATTGAATACAGCGCTGATATAGCCTGGATGCTTATTAAGCCCAGCCTTTTGTAATAGGAGAGAGGCTTGTTCTACAGCAGGTAGACTCGCCAAGAAAGGGTGATTTCACTGAAGCGGCAACACCAGACCGAGAAGTGGTGAGACAAGAGGATTACTCACTACCTGAAACATGATGTGGACAGGAGAATGGCCGCGTTCCAAGTCCTGTCAAGCGTGCTTTTTGCCCTGGCTCTAAATGTTTATTAATCCTTTAATTTAACAATTCTTTGTGCAATTCACGGCCGATTTCTGCTCAGAGCTAACAATGACGTTAGCTGCAATGATGAACTGGAAATGTTTACGTTTGGAAGCATTAACTGGGAACGCTCAAGTTAATCTAACAAGGCTTTCTTGTCTTTTACGGCCGGTAAAAGTTTTATTGTTCAATAAAAAGTAATTGGGCTGAGGCGAAGCTGCTCTTTCGTACCTGTCAAAGTGACATAACTGAAATAAAAAAAAAACACCTCTCTGTTCATCCAACCTGCCAAAGTAAACAGTCGCACTTATTACTAATAATCTCTTTAAGAGCTGTGAAGATTTAACTTCTGACACTGATGTACTTTGCTGATACTGTTGCGAAGAATACATCGCAGCAGTGACAGCATGTCACTAAAATATCTCAGAGAAATGATCGTGAACTTATCTTGTGTTATTATTAATGCATACTGCTAGACTGGGTTGTTGTAACTACTACCTTGTTTCAAGCTGCTACTGGTTACACCAGTAAAAGTTAATCACTAGTTAAGAGTTTGCTGAAATCCCCTGCCCAATTAAAGGCAAGATAACTGCCAAGAATAATTTAATCAATTTTTACTGTGTTTTATTCAAACATGAACAAATGTACAAAATGTGTTTCAGAGTTAGCATTATTCATGTAGTTTACAGTGAGACGCACACTAACCTGCATGCTATTTAGTCATTTAGTTTGACATCATGCTTGCAACATTTTTTTAATTGCGCTATTTCTGTGACAAGTAATCAGAAATCCTTCCTGTTTACATCATTATTAAACATCCGTTTTATCACAGTGCCAGGTCAGGTGTGTCGACCATATTTAGAACCTCTTTTACTTCGATCTACCCACATATTTGCAAGCTTGCATTAGTTTTGCCAGTTAACTACATGTGGCAGTTGGTAGGTATAAAGTAAATGCAAGTGACATCTAATCTCTATGGAAGAACTGGTTTGTCTGTTGGAACCCTTTCAACCCATTTTCATTTTTTGAGTAATGCATAAATCTACAATCTCCACGTATGGCTGATGCAGCTGGCTCCTGTCACGAACATCCTCAGGAATGGGTTTTGATATAATATTTTTCAGTTTCTTTGTCATTAACAGTGAATTGGTGCAGCGGAATTGCACCTGAGTGACTCTTGCATGTAGTTGTTAAGTTTTTAAGGAGCGCTAAATTTTTGCTATGTGCCCAGGCTCAGCTTGGAGCGTGTGGTTGCGAAGTAGGTGACGTGATGACAATGAGCTCAGGAGACGGGGATGAAGGCGTGGAAGATTATGGTTGGCACCACTCGTCTCTGGCCTGGAGGCCTTCTGGGAGGCAGCTGGGAGCTTGACTCAGGTGGAATGAGGTCATAGCAGTCATGTGAGACAGGGGGAGAGGTGTGTACGACGGAGACACAGAACAGCACCATGGGTTATTGTCCAATGGCTGCTCTGTTTGCGGATATGCATGTGTGTGTGCACAAGCCAGCATGTCTGCTATTGACATTAAGAGCCTGGGCTCATATTTATCAAACTGCTAAAAGTGAAATGTTGTACTTAAGTGAAAGATTAAAAAAAAGCTACTTGTACTCCCAATAAAGACTACAGGATTTTAAAGTACTTGTGACTTTAAAATCCTGTAGTCTTCTGTAGTGAAATAGATCCTAGATGACTTGCAGAAACACAGGTGAGCACTCACCTTCTGAGGCATGTTGTGGGGTGAATGTACAAAAATGATTAGTCAGGATGAATGTTAGCCGAAACTGTTAAGTACAAATGCTGGAGTAGCACCTAGACTATTGTATTACATCATTATACATCCTACTTTCTATAAAACTCTTTTATTCTGCAGTGTCCAGCACAATGGTTGGTCATATTGCTTCCTCAGATTTAGTTAAAAGAGCACTTTGGTTTCAAAATCTGTAAAGTGTGTCAAAAAATCTGTAACCAACGAGGACACTTTCTGGAAAAAATGACTAAAAGAATGACTAGACCAGATTTAATGACTTGTCAAGATGAGCACTTCTTCTTCGTAGCTTTTCATCCTACAAACAAAAAAAAGTTACTGTGCTCTTATTTTGCAAACTGTATATCAGATTAAAGTAACAGTCTGGTTATACTGTATCCTTAGATTTGTCTTGGGAGTCTGCAGAGGGAAGTGAGCTGTGCATATCCTCCTGAAGGCTCCATAATGCATCCTACAGGCCCGAACATAAACCATCCAGTACACGTTGCACAACCCCAAAGGAAATGTAGAGCTTGAGATAAGGGTCTGAACAAACATTTCAGTTTTTCTCTGCTCATGTGTCGGTTTATTTTGAGGACTTTGCATCAAGGGTCAGAGAGAGTCACCCCGTGGCAGAGGATGTTGTGTCTCTGGCTCCTTCCCAGGCTTGTTTCTGCTTACGTAAAGTGTCACAACAGGCAGGATATGATGACAAAGTGACAGGATGCAACCAGCAGTCCCGCTTAAACTGCAGCATTTACAGCAGGGGCACTTTTAACCCACCTGTGTTTGATTTGTATTTTGCATTAGGAAAGCTAACCAGTGATTCACAGTAAAGCACACAAGCACCCATCCGTTCATATCAAGATAAATATGCCTCCATTTTTTGTGTTCAGAGACCTTTTCCTATAAATCAGTTCTTTAGGTCTGAAAACTGACCCTCATTTTGCTTCACAAAAGCCTTGAACTGGTTATTTCCTCACCTGATATCCCTTTACAGGAAGGGATCAGGTATTTCCCTTCCAAAGCCCTCGGTGGAAACATGAGAAAGCTCACTCTGTTCGTATATGTTACATACTGAGCGGAAACAGTGAGAGTGAAAAAGTGAGTGAGTGATGTTGGTTTCCATGTGATGTTCCCATCACCCTGTCAATCGCAGTAGCCACAGTTCTTTGAAAAACATCAAGATTCTTTGAAAAAAGACATGAAAAATAAGGAAATTCAGCAGAGCTCTTGATTAACCTTCATTTAAGTCCTGATAAGCACTTGGATCAGGCGGCAGTATCGTCAGCTGGGAAGTGTACTGGAAAAAGAAGAAACAAAGTCTGAAACTGTATCTGAGACACACCTGCTCTTAGCAGGTCAGCTGGCCTGTGAAAATCAAGCCTCTTTTCACTGGCACTGTGAAGGAAATCACACCTTGCCTTGCGCAAACCTCACAATAAAGGCAGCGAGAACAGAAGGCCGGATTTGCTCTTTTGACCCCGTTGTGTTTCCACTCCTTTAAGTTTGCAACACTCCGAGCGCCGCGGCTGTTTTCATCAAAAGGAGCACTGGCCTCCTTTGGAGACTCGCCCTTCCGTGGGAAGATTCACGGTGAGGCACGACCGCAACGTGATCTGCCGTGCATCCATTGATTACAGTGTCATGACCCACCATTTGTACACACGGATCGTGGAGTTTGTATGTCGGGGTGTTTGTCTTGTTGGTGCAACAAATCCGATTAAGAAATTTAACCCAGAAAAAATAGTGCTTTGGAAAGTTCAGACAGGTATTTATCTTCTGTTGATGTATTTTAGCCATGCTAGCTAGCAGAGTAGCTTTGTCAGTCATTTCACTGCTTTGGTTCAGGCTGAAATTTGTCAACATTTATCACATGCATTGCAATGAAATTCATGTTTCCCACTGACTTCGGTGATCCTCTGACTTTTCCAGGGCCACCAGGAAGTTGACATTTGCGGTTTTGTTTCAACTGTTGCAATAAAATTAGGTGTAGACACTCATGTTCCCATCAGGATGAAATATAAAAACTTTAATCTGGGAAAATTTAAATTTCACCAGTGCTTTGGTTTACAACTAAATCCCAGAAAAGGTAATTACGTTGCATCTGCCTCAGCTCAACTTTGTGTTGACAAATGCTAGCAAGCTAACACGCTAAACTAAAATGTTCAACATGGTAATTGTTATACCTGCAAAACTTTAGCATGTGAGAATCTTAGCACACTGATGTCAGCATTTAGCTCAAGGCACCGCTTTGCCTAAGCAGCCTGCAGCCTCACAGAGCTGCGAGCATGGCTTTAGACTCATGGTCTTGTTTATGATCTCTTTGAATCTTCATGAATCACATACATCCATGATGTTATTGTGACAAAATGTCACAAATGTTCTGAGAAAGCTTTAACAAATCAAGCCTTTACTTTTGTGACTCCTCGACACCCTGAAAAGTGCAGTTCATGGCTTGTCCAGATCGATGTTTTTGTAAAAAGAAAAAAAAAATCCATCCAAACCCAGTTTTGGATACTGCTGGCAAGTTTTAAACAAACTTGCTCATGCGAGAAAGCCACAGCACAGCAACACAATGCATCATTACACCCAGTGTGAAACCTGCAGAGGGTGATGAAGACTCCGATAAACCAATCAAGCCCAAATTACAGTGTGCCATGGGAACAGACTGTCGAACAGGCCCAGACCAGTATATGTCTCATCATCCAGCCCAGCCGCAAGCCACACATAGATGATAATGAGTCTCTGTCAGTGGCATCCAGCAGTATTGAACCAGATCCTGTGTGTCGGGGGAACAGCCGAGGCAGAGGCACATCCCCTATACCTCTAAGCCCTGTCAGCAGCTTGTATTCAGCTTTGGCTGATTAAAACTGATAGGGTGACATGATTGTGACCTGTATGGATTTCTGACGCTCCCAGGCACACTGCCCGACTACATGTGTCTTCTCCCTTTGACAAACCCACCTGGGAGCCCTCCAAACCGCGCTGCAGAATGCATAATTTAAGAGGCAGCAGGCAATCAATACCAAAAAACAGTAACGACATGGGAGGGAGAGAAAGAGCCAGAGAGGGAGAGAGAGAGAGCGAAAGAGGAAGAGAAAGAAGAAGGCATCTAAACTCCCCGGCTATGTCCATCAGCAGCAGTCATAAGCATTAACTTCTAATCCTGGTGTGAATTTCCTGCCTTGACATGAAACTTCGGCAAAGCTAAATAATCCCCTTCAGGAGTTAAGTCCATGCAGATCCAGCATCGATCTTTAGGGGTTAACATGATACGTTGTCATCCTGCCACTGCTATGTTTGACACCTGATTCCTGGGCATTAATTATGTGATGTGGAATAAATTGTTTTCATCTCAGCACTTTGCAACAGTTAACACTGTAGAAGCCTGCGTTGTACTTCTTGAGTGCATCGAATTAGATAAAATGGTAAATCAGAACACAGATTATGCAGCTTAATTACCATTTTAGTGATTAAAATGATGTTTTAAACATGATGTTTTTTTTTCCAAACTGGCCTGCAAATAGAGCATATTGCAAAATCCATTTGAAATGTATTTTTCCGAGCGGCATGAGATCGTTGTGTTTAACTTTTGTGATTGACGTCTCCTTCTCTCTAACAAATTCCTTTCCTTTCTGGCACTTCCTCGCTGTCACTCTCACTCGAGGCTACACAGAAAAATGTGGTTTTCGAAAGATTAAGGGACATTTCTCACATATCCCCCAAAAACAAACTTAGTAATTGGGAGCCAAACCACTCAAGGACAATGGGAAGGAAGACAGTCGTCTATGGTTAGCGCATTGAGACATAATCACTTGTGTTATTACTTCTGGCAGACAGACTGCAGTCCACACTGAGCACGAAACACTTTGCACGTACTCCTTAACCCGGCGTGTAGCAGTCTGAGCGCCTTGAAACAATGAAGGTTTTATGAGTCAGATTTGAATTCATTATTGTGTCCGTGCCAAAGGTGAACTGTGTTGATTGTGCGATAGCTGGAGCTGCTGTCTCAGGTGGATTTGAGATATTTTTGTGCATGGTCATTAAATGTTTCCAGCAGTTAAATTATGACACCGGTGAGCCGCTTTAGCCGGCCCAACAACTTCACTGAAGTCTTTTGTACTGTGCGATAGAGCTTAAGACCGTTGGAGTTTAAGAGAATTGTTGTGGTTTTCCTGTCATTAAAACTGAACTATGCATGTGGAAATACAGCTGTTGCAGAGAAAGCTGGAGAGTTCCTCTCTGCCAGTGGCCTGGTGAGTCTGAGGTCCCCTGAACTAGTTTGGTGAGTGCCTCAAAGGCCTGGAGTGTGTCAGTGTGAGATGAGCCCTGACAGCCGGCAGCTGGGCAGAGAGTGGTCCAGTTAAGCATGGCTCAGCAGAGGAGTGCATCATAGTGCTGCGCTGTACCCAGTCACAATGCATGTGAGAATAAAACTGCAGTGCAGTGGATGTGAATACTTTAAGAGATTACAACTTCAGTTAGTTGTCCTGGTAAAGCTCCATTACTCTGCTCCGGCTCTGTGCTGGAGCTGGAGGTATGACGAGGTCGGTACAGTAGATTCTACAGAAAGGGAGGAAACATGTCTCCTGGTAACTCCGAACTTGTCTTATTTCCATGATTTTAGGCTGGCTGCTTGTTAAACCCCGACACTTCATAATCTGTTTCTGAATGTGTGAGTGTGGAGGCTTTAGCTGTATAATGATTTTCTGTCTGGCCACAACTTTACTGGTTTAGGTCACTCTCGCCACTCACAGCAGACAGACACAATTAGCAGCTACTAGCAACAGGAGCTGTTGGAGACCAAAACAGAGCTAAATGAGAATAATCTGAACTTCCAGTCAGCAGGTCAGGTCAGGACACAACACAACTCCGAATGAACAAGTTGTTGGGCCGAGTAACAAAAGTAATGTTTCGAGTGATGTGTGATGTGAAGTTGCTGTTGAGTAATTAGTAAAGTTGTACATTATTTTTTTTGAATAATGAGCAATTGATAAAAGTAACTTATGCAACAGTGGAGAAACAAAAAACTGTCAACACTGGAAAAACAGCAGTATTTCTTAGTATTGTTGAGGTTATGTTTAGCTATGTGTATGGTATGACTTTGTTACAATTTTAGCAGCTGGTGTGATAAATTATGCTAATTTCACTGCACAAAAAATAAATTTAAAGCTGCTAAAAACAGTCAAACAGACGAAAATCCATCTGTTAATCTTTTCTTTATTGGGGTCCAATTAATTTCCCCTTCATTTCATGGCTCATTTTTGTACTCTGTGTGTTCATCAGTTTGCATCTCACCTCTAATGACCTGAGCGGGAAGGCAGAAACAGCTTCAGCTTTGCTGGACCTTGGCCAAAACACACTAAATGGACCTTCATTAAAGAACAGTGTAACCACTGCTAGATGTTGGCACGTGCATATGGAGTATGACCATGTATATGAATATGTATGTGAACCATCATTGATATCAAGTAACTTGGGCAATGTACAGCACAATACTGCAGGATTTTGGGAAGACTGGCCTCTTCTTTCTCTGTTGCACGCAAATGCATGGCACTTTGGGATAATTGGAACTATACAGACACAGTCGAGATAAAGGGCTTATAGGAGTGAATAGGTTGAATCAAAAAGGCTGCCTGAATGACTTGCCTCTGACTCTGTCTTGATTGACACTCTAAATACAGACATGGCGGGGGAGCTGGAGCTCCAGCTTAGGGAAAGCTTCTGCCTGGGGTTTTCCTGCTCCGTTGTTTTTAATTAGTCACACTGAAAACTGTAACTGGAGCTGGGGCTTACACAAATTTAATTGCTACATAATAGCTAGTTTAATACAATTGTGGAGCAATTAGGATGGATATTTGTTGCCGGCTGGCATAATAATGCTTGCAGTGTGTGTCTTACTTTCTCTCCCTCCCCTCCTTGCAGTATTGAAGTGTTTTCTGCCAGGGGATTTCTCCACGGGCACTGGGCACAGATGTGCTCCTGAGTACAGCATATGGGTCTCTGGCTCTATCAAAAACATTGCTCCAGAGTAGCATTTACTCAGTCATTCTCCAGACCTGCAGAAATATCCCAATTAGAATTAATTACTCTCTCTCCAGGCTGTGGTTCCATTTCCACGTATGCCCAAGATAAGCTAAGCGCGCCATATGCAATGTGTTTTGGACAGTGGTGGCGAAAGTTCTTGCACTGATTTGGGGGATTCACTCTCCTGGCATGTGTATTCAAGATTCTGATTGCATCGCATACTGTACCAAACTATAGGCAGACTGCAGCACCATCAGCTATATGACTGTCATAGCTGTCAAATGTCTCGTTACTCCATGTCAAGTCAAAGGTGTATTCATATTAATGTCAAGAGGCTGCAGTGTATGGGAAATGGTGGTACAACCCATTATTTATTGAAGGGCTAGTGACAGACAATGTACCTGAGGACAGCTGAAAAGTGAAAAATAACATTCCTCTCCCTTAATAAGGCTGTCTTGTCAAACATTTATGGGACAGACAGAAAACAAAGGCGGAGGCGTACGTTTATTGACATCACGATCGGGGACGGCTGTCACTGGATACAGGTTAGGGAGAGTACCAAAGAAAAATTAGACATTGTGTTTGGAGGAAGTGCTTATCGCTGATTTGGCCCGAGGTCTTTTTAAAAGAGCAACAGGTTAGGTTTCACCGTGTTTTGTGTGTGTGTGTATGATAGTTATAACCCATATCAATTACCAGAAAACAAGGGTTTCACTCCAATACCAGAGTTGCATTATTTAAAAAAAGAAAAATAGAAACCTTGTCATTCACTGTCTGCAGACAGTTTGAATACTTATATTAGTGATAAAAATTTAAGATCTTTGTCCATTCAATTCAATTAACTCGATCTTCTAAAGTGTGCATGACGGTGTTATTATAGTTTCTCACACATGTATATTAATGTCATCAGTAAACAATAAGTAGGAATTTAAAGTTTGATTATACTCGGCACTGTCAACTCTTACTCAAATACTACTCTTAAATACAATCTTAAAAAAGTAGTACATAAGTATCTCCACTTATGCCATTGTATACTTCTACACTTTTATGCTTCAGAGATAAATATTGTCCTTTTCACTCCCCTACATTCATCTGACAGCTATGTTTCCTTTCCAGATTAGGATTGTACATGAGGAGCACAGTCAGTTTATACACTATGATGAGTTATTTAGAAAAAAACAAAAACAATTGCCGTCTAGAGATTCTTTGGTATTTAGAAATTGTGTCATGGGCCACATACGGCTCGGAGGCAGGACGTTCAGCAAAACTTAATAAGAAGGCGATAAATGTGAAACTTCTCAATTTAAACATTGCTATTTATATCGAACATTTTGGCACATAAAGTAAACCCCGTCCCAACCTGTTTTGAATATACGTGTGTGTGTGTGTTTAAAACTCCATTATGAAAAAAAGGATGTGAAAGAGGGCAAAAATGACTTTGCTCTCAAGTATTATGGTGAAATTAAATGATATTTCCAGTTGGCAGCACAAGGGCTTTGTAATTCTAATAAATAATGCAGATAGGTGCACGCCTCAGTCCATCATTAGCAAAAATGTTGCTACAATTTAGCAAATGAGGCAAACAGAAGAATAATACATGTCCCTGATGGTGCTTCAATTATTGATACAAACTCTAATTACACAATTATCAAGCAAATGGAGCTGGGTATTTGAGGGGCACACAGTGGAGTGCTCTGAAAGCCATAATTGGGATCTGATGGTCAGGGGCCGCTCATTAATTGACCCCTGCTGATGTGCGCTGAACAGAACCGTCAATAGAGGGCTGTTAACTATGCAACATTCACATGTGCGAAAGCACTGTAAATGAGAATGGCAGCAGCCACTCTGCTGGAGCTGTTGTCAGCTGTAGCTGTGGAGGGATGATGGGGATGGGCTGGTAACACTCTTTTGTGAACCCCCTACCCGTCCGCAACCTCGCCAAACAATGAGAGGAGACAGCTTACACCCAGCAAGGCTCTTTGAAACTAAAGAACCAAACAGAGAATGGCGTGTCTGTGCCAGTAGTGAGACGCAGTACCCAGTGAGCCCTGGGGGCTTTGGCCAGACAAGCACAGTGCCAAGAGGTGGCGTCCATTTACTGGTAAGCAGACATTTGGGAAGGCAGCGGAGGTAGGCGTACCTCCTTTTACCGAGGCTCCCACAAGGGCAATGACAGACGATGACGAATGGACTCAACTTGCTATTATATTAGCTTCATGTAACATCTAAGTAGTGAAGCCTGATTTATCACACTACGTGTGGGCATAGAGGGACAGAGAAAATGGATATGTTCATGATTGCTGAGTTTGATGTTCCACTCAGGAACTGGCCCAGTGACCAGGCAGCTGTCCAGTAAGCTGTCCAGCCGCCCCATCAGCCAGACAAATGAACAAAGTGTTTGTGAAAAGACATCAGCAGGGGACACCCTGCACCTGGGGCTGAGTAAACTTTTTTTCATGCTTTTCAACAACTCGCCCTCTTTCTTCCTGGTCCCTTTTTTTATCACCAGGGGGTATAACACACTTTGAAAAAGAAAACATTTCCTACCAGCTTGCCTTAAGACGAGCCTTTGTTTTTTTCTCACTACCTCCTGTTGGCAGAACACTGTTTAATAGTCCGCTGATTATGTTCCTTTTCCGTTGCTAATTCCTACATGAGGCTTATATCTGAAGGTGGGAGGGGTTTATTGACGGGAAACATAAATCACCAATATGCTACTTGAGTTTCCAGATGGTAACCATAATGGATATACGCTGAAACATAGATTTATACATACTGTGATTGACCAGCAGACATTAGAGAGCAGAGGTCACAATGTTTATGTCCCTCATCATCACAAGTCAACACAGCTCAAGACGGTGGGGGACATTTAGATTATGCGCAGGGGTGCAGCTCCGTCATGTAAAAACAGAGTCCACAGGGCAATGTGGATTAACCATTTGACCCCCTCAGCCTCAGCGTCTGAACACACCAGTAACTCTCCTCACATGTGAGCCTGTACCATTTTCTCCGTTGCATCACGTTTGCATCATCGCTTGGCAAGCAACTGCACATCCCGACTCACCTTGAAGTGCCTCAAAAGTAAAGTAGTCAAATTGGAAGATGCGTTTAAATTTTCTGAAAATAAGAGATTCCTACATAACATTCCTACTCAAGGATGTCCTAAGAGTAATCATACAAGCTTAGTGCTGTATGCCCTAAAATATAAGGCTACACAGCCAGCAGCCAGTTATTGTAGCTTAGCATAAAGACTGGAAATAGAAAGAGGAAACAGCTGGCTTGGCTCTGTCTGCTAATATTTAAAATAATAAAAATAAAAGCTCACTAATCAACACATTGCATTTTATTTGTTAAATTCATACAAAAGCCAGCATAATAACAATTTCTGGTTTCACGAGTAGTTCAAACAGTTAGCGAGTGGTGTTTTTTTTACCTTCAGACAGAGCCCTGTCACCGAAGGCTGTAGCCTTCGGTGGCAGTCACCTAGCTTCTCTCTGTTTTCTCTCCACCGTTCTGTGTAAATTCTGAGTAATTTGGTCACCATTTTGTAAGGAAAAAAAAAGATATTAGAGGGAAAATAAAGCTTGGTAGATCACTAACAGGTCTACAGGTTCATTCAAAAGTCATGTTTGGTATATGTTTACATAATGTACTATTGACTGTCTCATAGTTACAATCACTGTGTTGTGGAGCAGATTTTACTCCGACATGAGAGGTTAAATGAAAGTGAGTGGTGCAACACCACTAATCCACTTCAATAGCGTCTCCTGTTATGAATTCTCTGACTTCCGTCCAGTCTGAGGTCAGCTCTGTCAACACAGCGTGCTATTGGTTAACTCTACTCAGAACGTTGGGACTTCCTGCCTCCAAAATTCACCTCATGTTCCGTCCGAACACAAACTATATTTACCAAGCAAGGATTATAGTGGTGTCCGCCTCGCGTGTCTTTACATCGACAGTAAGTATCTGTTCTTGCTTCAGTCTGAGTCTGGCGAGTGAACATGCAGCGAGGCCTTGGGTGTGAATCTTGTGAAACACCTTCCTGCAACCAAAGACCAGGTTCTTTAAATACATATGCTAATTCGGGGCTCTTTTCTGGGGTCAGCGTGTGGATCCTTTTCACGGTCGTTAATGGAGGTGTAACTGGACTCGAGTGTGTAACGATCTGGTTACCCTGACATTTCTCGAGAGCCCCGGTGCAGCGGCCACGTGGAGGGTGAGTATTGGAATGCTAGCCTAGTATTCAAATATAGATCTCAAGCGAGTCAACTCTGTGGCAGTCAAGGAAAAGCCTGAGCTTGTCTTTCCTTAGAAGAAAACAGTATAGCACACAAGAATGAATCACTGAATTTTGAAATCTCCTACATGTACCTTATCTCTCGCCTCACTGCCGTGTTTCCATGAACGAGTTAACAAACTCTGCAGCCCTAACTAGTCGGCATTCAGCCTCTATCATCACAGTGGAAGTGTGAATAAGAGACTCATTCTTCATTGTCCCAGACTAGTCTTAGTGGGAGTTCACACACTGTGTGTGGAGTCTGGAAAATTGCACTGCGATTCAGCTCTCCAGACAAGGGAATAGCTGTCAACTCCTGGAATGTTCCTGTGAAAATAAACAATGCTCGGGCTGCTCTCTGTGTCTCCCTTTGCTTCCCCTCTTAACTCTCCGTTTTAACCCTCTCCGCTGGAGTCTTGAGACGCACAGCAGTTGCGGCAGAATCGAGAAGGGAAGTAAATCAGAGTAACGTCTCCTCAAGGTTGGAGGCACTCAATTCTGGCCCCGAGAGTGCCATCTTTCAACTCCTCAGCAAAAACATGTGTTCAAGGTACGGTTACAGGAGCCCGTCCAAGTCAGCCGCAGCTCGTATTAATCACATGTCTTTCATCATGGCACTAAAAAAAAAAGAAATTTTCTGTGTTCAGCGCTTTGTGGCTTTAGCAGTGGACAGTGTTGTTTGTCAACTCAGTTCTGGAAGCACATTTGGAGCCTGGTCGCAGAAGTCACAAATGGCATTTTATCAAGTCATTTACAGTAACTAGGTTGCAGATAATCATGTGATGCTCTTGTGAAAGTCGTTTGTTGACCTGGTTTGCGAGGTCAATTTGATCAGAATGCAAACACGCTCTGCTCTGGTGCAAGACGTTCACTTCAGTGGATCTGGAGATAGGAACTTGAAGTATGAGTGATATCAAGAATATGTGTCATTTAAAGCATGCAATTGTAATTAATGGTCACATTCAGAAAAAAAAAGTGCATTTCTTTGCTCATTTGCTGGATTTGCATTGAAGCTGCATGCATTGGTCTGCAACATTTTGTTCAATAAGACCTAATTCCAACAAAAATATAATATATCACCTTTATATATATATATATATATATATATATATATATATATATATATATATATATATATATAATTGCAAATTCAAATAGCAAATTCCACCATAAACATGACACATGCCACCAGAGATGTTCTCCTCATCAGATAACCAGAAAAGTTTCTGGAGAAATACTATGCACCCCGAGAACCTTTTTGGGCCCAACATACTTCAGCTGATTGCTGGAGGCGGCTGTACGAGCTGAGTTAAGTATAGGACATTTTTTTAACTGAAAACATGCTTTATCAATTGGTTGATGCATCTATGAGTCGAATCAGTCCATTATATTGTTATGTTTTAATCAGCCTGACTAATTCAGAGTATTGCAAGCATGCTAAGCACAGCAACTATGATTTCACTGATACTAGTGTCATGTGCTGGGTATGCAATGTGAGACACCAGCAGGAAAAAAATACGCAATTTATCCTTTAAAGGGCAGAATGACTCACAATATTCTGTATTATGCTGCACAGCTGACACACAATGTTTTCATGGCTTAAGAGGATTCCTCTGCTTGTTGCCAAATCCAGATAGCTGTTATAGTAGTGTGGTGGGGTAAGTCGGATCCAGAGAGATGGTAAGAGGGCCATGGCCTGAGCTGGCACCAGTAGCTCAGACTGAGCATTCTCTGGTTTCGTTGCCTTGGCCCACATACAGAAGCAGTGGGGCCATCAACTTATTAGGAGCCGGCTGTCATCGGGGGAATTTGCAGAGTGAGTTTGTTATTGGATCCTGGGTGTGGGTGGAAAAGCAGTCAGGTTGTCTTTCAAGACTTGCGGTTTTACTGGCTCTAATATGACCATGATTCAACTGCCTACCAACCACTGAGTATTACTGTATCTTGGCTTCTTTGCTTCTGTTGTCCCACTGCTGAGGACACATGAACTACTGGTCAGGGACCCCAGCAGTTCTGTCATAAGACACCCAGCTGGTAATGTAGTATCGGCACTGTTTTCGCTTCCCCAAAAGCTTTACTCCCTATATGGATGCTGTCATACAAACTGTGAATTGTGGGTGGACTTGGACCTTTCTGAAAGAAGATGAGGCTCCAGACAGAAGGAGGACAGAAGTTGTGTTCATCAGCATGGTCCAATAACATTAAATCTGCTGTCTGAGGAGGCCATGAGGCAACAATGTTTGCATAGATTCCGCCTCCACAAATAAGACTGCCTCATATTTTTACAGTATTTAGTCATTGCCATTCAAAAAAAAAGCTCCTGGGTTACTTCCATGACTGTGTGGCCCACTGAGAAAGCGCAGCAGTGTAAATCCCACTATGCCTCTGGCCCAGCTGCGCTATCTGACCCAATCCTGAGACATGACACAAACGCTTGTAGCACGCTCATACACAGACCTGACGTCATTCAGAAAAAAACACTTTTCTTTGATCTGCAAAAGTTTTGCAAAGATTAAACTCTCATGGCACACAAATATACAATACAAGTGAGAATAATTGACCATGTTAACAGTTGGAGGTGTCCTGTCAACAGTTTTACAGACGTCTCTGTTACAGTGGTGGTCTATGGGGAATCTCTTATGCATTTGCTCTTATTTTTCATGGACACATGAAACACATCAGAGGTGTAAACATTAACATTAATGATGGCTGAAGCCCATTCGGCTGCTTCAGTTTCCAGGTTCCTGGTATTGTGCATGCTGGCTCACTGTCACACTGTCATGACTCACTGGGACACTTGAGTAGAACAGAGCCAACTAATTTGTATTCATTATGGAAAACAAGACTAGCGCTCCACAACCTGTTTGCACAAAATTTTATGTAAATCCATTTAATAGTTGTTGAGATATTTCACTCAAAGACACCCACTCAACTGTAATGTGACTCAACTTTCATTATATCTTCGCTTAACTAAAGAGTTGCTATTTATAATACATGTGTACCAGATACTAAAAAAATACTATGCAAAAGCCGTGATTTAACGGACTGTTGTAAGATGTTGACGACAGCAGTGTTTACGGGGGAGTGAAGGGGCAGTGTGAGCACTATCTGCGGCACGTACGCTGTTCTGCAGTTGATACTGAGCTTCACAGTTCAAATACACAAGGCCCAAACCAAATATTGCTGTTTGAGATCCACCAGGCCCTTGATTATTTTCCTTTCAAATGAAGTCTCACTATTTAGATGGAGTCTGTCCACTTGGTCTCACATTTTTGTTCCCCCTTACAGTGGATGAATGTCACTAGACCTCACATACAGATGGTGACGCCAGAAAGGGTAACGAAAGGGACAATCATGAGACGGGGGGGAGTGTGACGTTATTTGTCTCCACTTTATTTGGCCAAGATGCAGCTTTCTTGGCTTGATCAATGTTTAGAAGACTTCATCCTCTTTCATTTGGTTGCAGAAAGCAAAATACTGACACTGAAACATGCAGATGGGAAAGTTTTCACTGGCTGCAGCAGGTCTGTTACATGTGACCTTGGACATACTTGCATGCAATTAAGCCTCTTTGAATTTCCTCTGACATAAAATGAAGATTTCAAGCTAGAGAACACTGACATTTCGATCAATAAGTAGCATTATCCACAAGTACTTGTTCGCCATCATTAAAACTGACTCTTGACTTGTAGGCTTGCAAACCCTCATTAACTTTGTGTCATTTTATTTTCTGACATCTGATTAGTTTTTTTGATTAACACATCTGAGAAGGAATTCAAGGTCAAGTTGACTTTCCCTGTCACCTCCTTAACGTGGCGTGAAACCAGTAATACATTCTGTTTAATGGAGTGACACAAGGCATCGCTGTGGGCCCGACCAGACGGGTTTGATCGTGACCATCGAGCCAGAAGGTTGGTGCTGAGCGGCAGAAGGCTCACCAGGAGCCCTCCTCTATTTCAATGCGTGGCCTGACAGCCAGCATTTTGCTGATGGTGACCTAATAAGGGCTGGCGTGGAGTGACCCCGGTCCATGCCTGCTGACAGCCTCTAACGCCACCCACCCCCCCCTCACAGGCCCCCACCTCCACCACCCCGCTTGAGCCATCAGGCGGCCCCCTTCATCACAGAGGCCCATACGTCTCTCCACATTGGGCCAAACTTTGACTCTTATCATGGAAGGCCATTGCTCGTGTCAGATGGGCTTAATGACTCAATCTATCCGATCAAATACAAGGGACGGCAGAGGTATGCGAGGAATGGGATTGGGCTTTGGCAGAGGGGAGTGGAGCGTGTGTCTGTGAGGGAGGGGGTGTACTCTGTGTTTCTTTTTTTTTCTTCCAAAAAAACAATATTATTACGTCCTTCCAAGAAAACTATATTTTCTTTGCTTTTTTTATAGTTGGGATTCAAATAGATGGTTAGCTAGTAGTTGTTAGCAATTAGCCAAGGCATACATAATCAGTTAGAGTGAAAAAGCCAACCCAATTCCCTTGCAGACCTATTTTATATGTAAATGTGTAGATTTTTTAAATTATTTTTTTCAAAAATATCAAACTATTCCTAAAGCAAATTCACATACAATCTTTGCGTTTGGTCAAGCAGATTCTTTAAGTGTTATGTGCTGGGGTTTCGAAATATCTACCTCTAGAATTTTTATTTTGGTCCTGTGAATACAGGAACAGCACAGTGATGCCTACACCGTTTTCATAGGGACTATTTTTTGAGTAGAAAGTAGTTCCAGTGAAAATGGTTCAAAAGCAGTGCATGTGGGTTATCCAGAGGAAAGGAGGCACAGTTTCTGGGAGAAAGCATTGCTGTTGGCGGTTTAAAATGGATCCACCCATTAAGGAACACAAATGAAGTTGTATTCAGCACCATTGTGTTAGTGTGGAGGTAGAAATCTCAGAAAGCCTTATAATAAATAAAGTAAAAAAAACAACTCTCATATGTTGCTAGATACCATTAATAAAATATGTAGTTTGTTTTTAACTGGGGGAACTTAACAACCTTTACAAACCACAAATAAATTCCTCTTAATCTCTTCTGTCTGGGATCTACATGAATAGATAACACCAGAGGTGTGTAGAGCAATATGTCACTTTGTAATCTGGGTGAACGGACCTTTTAAGGCAAGAGAGACCAACGCGGATGCCAGTATTTGGCCCTCTTGAAGCTGCGGTACCTCCTGTGCTCTCTGACAAGTTAAGTCTCGACCGACGCCTGGGCTTTGCTAATGGACGGCAGACAAAACACAACTTTGCTCGATAGCATCAGCACAGAGTCCAACAGATATCAAGATTGTGACACATTTCAGACAAGTGCTAATGAATGTAAACATCACTGTGATAAAGACAACACAGCACGAGGGGACGTAGCCTCTGCGGAGAGGGTAATTTAATCCACTTTTCAAACGCTTCTCGCCTGCCACAATGCTCTTATCATCCCCATCATAGGAGATGTGCAAACAAGCCCGGGATGAGTTGTGTCAAAGAGACGGCAACAGAGAGGGAGGGGCAAGGAGGGGAGACCTCCTGTTGAGAACATGAAGGAGGACATTTTTACTGCAAGGAAGGTGAAGGACACCTTGGGGTGCTATCCACTTAATGAAAAAAAGTGACGATACTTTAGATTTTATTCTTTTCCTGATTAGGAAGGAGTGTTTTGGGCTGTGCGAGTCAGTGGGGAGCTGATTGAATTTGTCGTGGTTCAAAAACACAATTACTTGAGGGAGAAAGATAAAGATGCCTTCAATTAGCTCTCAGCTCCCACATATAAATATTACATGGTACATTTTGTTTCTCATTAATAAATTCATTTTCGGATTTATTTGTTTATTTCCTGCTGCTTTCTCCTCGCTCTGCAGCGAGTATCAGGAGGCGGTAGCACCTCTCGTTGTTGTGTTTGTTGTCTGAATGCACCAGGCTTGTATATTTCCATAATCAGAGTGTGAGTGAGCCTGTATAGCAGTCAGAGGGAGAAACTCCACCCACTGACCTATGACCTGAGTTGACCCTCATTAGTCTGGCCCACACACAGCATCTGTGCAAGAGGCAGTCGGTTAACCCGAGGCTAACTCCATCAATCTCTGACAGAAGCCAGACTCCAGCTGACTAGCAAACACCGCATCCAACGCCGATCCTCCGGTTTTTATTTGAAAAATGAATAATGTTGTGAAAACAAATTGCTTGATGATATCCTGCACACTGTCTTTATTAGAGAAGCAATGTTTCAGTCACGGACCGTGAAGCATCAAATTCATTATGTAAAACAATACAACTCAAACTCTGTAACAACCAGTCAAACAGGGAGGACATATTTCAAACAGCACAGACAATTACCACATCAGTAATTCAGAAAAAAAAAATCCTTAAAATTAACACACCGTTTGTGTGAAAACCCATAGAATGCAAACTGAATCTCTGTGTTTTCGAGAAATGATTAAATGAGCAATGCAAAATAAGACATTTATCTCAACATAAGTACAAAAACGGGGTACGGGCAGATCAGACAATAACCAGTCCAAGTGTCATTACCAAGACGAATGTAAAAGCAGTGGAAAGGATTGTTTCAGGAAATGTCAAGTAAATAGCACAGCAAGGCATTATGGCTGAGGAAAGTTGAAATACCAGAACAGAAAATATTTTCAAAATATAAAAAAGGAGAAATTATCAAAATATGAAGAGCAAATTGAATCAAGAGAAAAACGCTATGTACAAAGAACCTCTGTGAAAGAGGAAAATAGCAACAATACTGGACTTGCAGTTTTAGAAATTTATATTTTAAAAATGACTAGTAGTGGTCCAGCAGTTAACCTCATTTGGAAAAATATGTCTTATGTTCAACATTAAGTGGTTGAAATTGCAAATACCCATAGTGATATCCATAATCACTGCACCATTGACTGCAGATTGTTGTGAGGTCAGTAGATTTTACTTGATTGACATGAACCATGAAAACAAGCATAAGTTCCACGCGAACAAATATTCACACCATACTGTTCCTTAACATATCTTTGATTCAGCTTTTTCATTCGCAAACTGATCAACTTTGTCAGAACTGTGCAACATATTCAAAGCATCTGACATCTGAATTCGTTTCCTTGAGGAACTTAATTTGTCCCTCGGTCCAAATCACCAATCAAATCAGACTGTAGGCTGGTCAATTTAAGCCGGCCCATTTAAATTGTCAATAACTTCCCTGATTGATGACATCCAGCTCATGTTCCTACAGAGATGTACTCATTGTAAACTGCGCTGGACAAAAGCAACTGCCAAATAAATGCATGGAAATGTAGTGTTTATTTTGCATACTTTAAGTCAAAGAGTACTAATAAAACAACGTGCAGTGCATCATCAAACTGTGAGAGAGAGAAAGTGGCAATAGGACGAGGACAAATGGATTGAATATGATGCAACACTATTAATTTGTGTTATGTTTGTTTGTTTTTTCCTTTAGTTCTCCACCCGACGTGTTAACGCAGTCACTCATCACAGGCCAGACATGTGCTCTCTCAGCGGCATCCACAGGGATGTCATTTCTCATGGCCTCTTGGAAAGCACAATATACAAACTTTGTCATGAGGCGGGACCACCTAGCGAGGCAGAGACAGCAGTCACCATTCACACTGCTCCATTCAGAGGAAAGGCTCATGCAAAATAAACATCTACAACATGATAAGAATTGTCCTACAGGCGGCAGACAACTGGACCAGTGTACACTGAGGATATGAAACAGGCATGCTTGCACATGAATGGTACTTTTTGTCTCCTCTTATTTTGTGTCTCATGTCTTTACAATGAAAAATTCAACAGGAAAACTTGTTGACACTCAATGTAAACAATCAGAGCACTGGAAAAACATTGCATTATTTATGCTGAGTTTATGAGTTGTCAATAATTAATGAGGCTGGCTGTGGAATTCAGCCAGTTATTAACACAATGCCGCTTGAATTACCGATTAATTTGATACACCTGTAAACCTGTGCAATCTAATGCTGTAAATGAACTTTCGTGGTTTTGTATTAGCCTGCATTATATTGAAAGATGTTTCTAATATTTTAGAGTTTAAATGCTCCACTGTGTTCCCCAGCTGGTTGTGTCTGGTGCTGTGCAGATAGTGTACAGTTACAATTTACAGTTACAATTATGGCCTTTTCTCTGAAAACTACGCTGTCAGAGCGGTGAGAGTGAACCAAAACAGTAAAGTTGTGGGCCAGACAGCTAAACAATGAGCTGGAACTCACTATGAAGCCATAAAGCTGATAATCATTTTCAGTCTTTAACATTAAACACAGTCATTTAATATATTGCTACTATAAAAACCAATCAATTATACTGTGGCTGCTTGAAGCTTATTCATTCAATGAATCAAAAAATTTAAAAGAGTAAAAAGTTTCATAACTCTGTCAGATTGTCGTTATCAGGTGGTGTTTCCTCGTTGAACGTTGTTGTGACAGTAGATTCTGATAACATTCTCATTGTATTTTGTCTAACCTGCAAGCTGTGACAGGATAGTGAAGTTTAGACTGCGGTGTTAAGATGCATAGCCATACCTCAGTCAGCTCAACTTGATCTGTGAGATTACTTAACCTGACGGAAAGTAGAGATTGCAGTAGGTAGGAGGGATAAAGGAAATGGCCCTCGAGTTGTTGCAACCTTTCAGAAATCTTAGATGCTTACACACTTACATGGCGTTGTGCTCACACAAATTCATTTTGACACTTGGCATCTCATTTTGATTGGTGCCTGCACAGATGCGGTACGAGTGGATGGAATTAGGCTGGACTGATTTGGATGTGATTACAAAATAACACGGACTGTGAATGTGATCCAGGAGAGGAATAAATGAAGATAATCTTTTCAAAAAATAACATGCAAATCTTAATGGATTGCTTCTATCTTCCCTGTTTGTGTCATGTGTCACGGCTTGTGTTTTTTCCAACGTGACCAATTATAATCACAATCGCATAGCAACACCAAAAGCGCATGTTTGACATTGTCAAACATTAGCAAGAAAATAATCATAACTGCAAGTGCTAATATTTGCTCACTGAGTCGATGTTTTATTCATGGGACATCTGTGCCACTTGGAATCAGCCTGAAGCTTCACAACCCAAATAGGAATTATTCAATTAAACTATGCAAAACTGATGGACAAATGTTTGCTGCTTTTATTTCGTTTTTCTATTTCGCAGCAGCCCAGACCGAACCCCATAACAAAGCATCAATAATCTCTCAATGCTGCATCACCTCAACTGCCAATCAAAGGATGGACTGAAGCCTGTTTGCTTTCCTGATTTGAAATATTAATACAGGTTAGCCTTGTGAGATGCAAAAATGTAGACTGGGGCACATGCTGGCACCAGAAGCAAGGCCGCAGCCTGACAAGGCAAACAAGAGTTCCTTAAATAAATTATGAGTTTAAAGGTTTGGAGAGGCTCTCTGACATGAAATAACCAGTGTACAATGAGTGCAACCCTGACCCAAGGATTTCAACACAACCTCATCAGCATCAGTGGAGAAAAATCATATATGCACACACAGCTTGTGCCCTTTCGCAGTCAGGAACACTGTGGGACATGCACATTATACTGTACATAAACCTTGCGCTGTCTGGGCCAGAGTCCGTCACACTGACTTCAAGCAGGAGACAATATGATAATGAGCCAGAACCCCGTCTTCACTCTTATTCTTTGGACTGGAGAGAGGAGAGAGAGGGTGCCTGCTGCCGCCTGTAAAACTGAAAACCTTACGCTGACAGGCTGGATGCTCGTTCCCTTTGCGCTGCGGCTGCACCACGCACCTCACAATCCGAGCATGGAGAAGTGGGAGTTATTTTAGAGGACAAATAGTATGTTTGGCATTGCACAGAGACAAATTCCACTCTGCTGTATGTCTTTCGGGGAGGAAAAAGAAGCTTAAACATGCACAAATGGTTGGCACGTGGCTACCGGATGTCAAGTGAAATACATATGATTTGACTGTACTGTGAGCAGATGGATGTCCTAGTCCCTTGAATATATTGCTGATGGTGGGATGGAAGAATGCTGCATGACTGTAGGAGCCGGCGCAATGAAGGCCTTCTCTGAACCCAGGCCATGGCTTCCAGGGATTTGTCCAGATGAGTGCTGAGGGGCCTGAGGACCTTCTGTAGCCTTCCACATCACAGTTTCCCTGTGCATGGCCGTGCAAGTGCATGCATCATGCAGGAGGAGATGCCTCAGATTTCTGAACAAAATGCTGAGGGCTGTAGAGTCAGGAAAGAGCTAAAGTGGGGCTCTGCTTTAGTTCGACAAACATGGCTGAAAGCTGATAAACTCAGAGACATTGGTACACAGACCAATACTGATTCACCTTCTAATTTTGCTCCGGTGCACATATCTAAACACATAACAGTTAATCAGCTGTTCCACACAGCACTGGACTCACCATATTTTACCCATAACTGACTATTTGCTGAGCCTCCTGAGTTACTGCTACTGCTACATAACACATATGCAGTGATAGAAGCAGATCTAGCTGTTGATATTCTTGGCTAATTTTTTGAACCAATGGGCCAAGACAAAGTAGACATAAGCAGGATTCTCATTTCTACCCAAAGACCATTGATTTTTTTGGCTGACAACAGTCAAAAGCAGGTTTTACCAGCTGTAGTTAGCTAGCTAATGGCTGATAATTAAGCTAACGTTAGCTTCATGAGTTTCTGCCTTACTTTTTAATGTCCCCAGCTAGCTGATTTAAAACAAAAACCTTGCAAAATAGGTTTTAAAGTCTAACTGAAATGAAATTGCTTTTTTTTTTTCCGCTACAGCGTACATATCTGCTGTATAAATCACTTGTTCTGTGTCACACGAAGCCAGAAAGCAGCCTGCTACACAAGCCACAGACTCTGGCAGGAAAGCTAATGTGGGCAGCTTGTTGAAAGAGTGACCACAAAAGCATTCGCCTCAGCTGCAGCACATTAACCAGCATACGCATACCTGCAAATGTTACTTTGGTCCGGTTATGTGCCGGTGTAATCCTCCTTCAGGAGCACTAACAACACGCTGTCTGCCCATCACGCGGTGGCTACAGTGCAGGTTTGTTCACGCACATGGTTGGACAGTCAAGACGAAGGTGGGATTATACTGCTAGTTTGTATTTTTAAGCAGTAGGTTTCACTTTTAACATGACAGAAGAAGTCATTTTTCAAAGAAAACTATGTTTGCAAAAGTAATAATTCAGTATATCAGCTTGGGTTGCTGAAGCGTAAACATCCAATTGACCAGAACAGTGCTGCTAATATCTAGCCTACGCACTGGTATCGTAGCGTCCAGATCCAGTTTCCACAGTGGGGAAATAATACACAGTGTAAGTGTTTTTTTTTTCTGTAACACATGAAAAACAAATAATGTAGTGTGACATGCCCCTGGCTTTGGAGCTAACCCTGGGCTGCATTAGTACTGCGGGTAATGACTTCGTTAGCTAGACATGCTAACCTTTGCAGCTTATGTTGGAGCAGACAAACACGTTGTGTAATCTATGCAAAAAACCAAACAAACCACAAAAACAACGATGACTTTTCTCATTTCATTTCTCAATCGAGTGTGAGGAGACCAAGTGGCAGCAGTGTTTTGTTATTGTTGACAAATTGGTACATGTTACTCACCTGTACGTGTTACTCACTGATATTCAAATATCTCCCGGCTGGCTGCTCGCTTTGCAAACAATAATGAACAGCAGCAACCAGGGCTGAGCAAACAGAATTTTCTAAACCTAATATATTTTGGCATTTGAAATGCCAAAATATACCACACGTTTCTATGGTGACATTACTGTTTTCCATTTATACAGCTGCAAATGTTCAATTACATTTCTGTTTTAGTTATTTTGGCACCATAAGGACAAAATGTCACAGTCCACTTTTTTTTCTTTTATTTTTTTAACAATGCTGTGCCAAATTGGGGAAAAACACATAAAAATCTACACAAAAGGATTGTCTTGTAAATATGCTCAACCTATTTGTTAAGGATTAATCTCCCTTCGTTAGACCTCGGCTGTATCATAAGCTAAACGTCCCCTAAGCCACAGAAATGGGTTCTTTGTTGACTGTTTTTGTCATTAAATTCCCTTCGCTCTGTACATCGTTTCCACCTAAAAGCAGAGAATATCAGGTAGAGAAAAAAAAATCAATTACACCTTGCACTTCTGTGTGCATGTCAGGGGCTTTTCAGCATTGGGACCTAATTAAATTAACCTCAAAGGAAGAGGGACTGGAAGCGCGGCCAGGGCACTCGGTGCACGTCCGATGATTAGCGCATCGATTTATTAAAATGGGCCAGCCAGCCAGCCAAGACAAGACCCTTTTCCCGCTGGGGTCTTGTTTACTCCAAACTGAGACAGCTAGAACCGTTCTGCTCTGCACTCCTCTGCACTGTATGGAGGAGTTAATTAGTGGTGAATGAGCAAGCATTTCTGTTATAGCTGGATATAACAGGCACTGCTTTGTCCACAGTACTGTGGCAGTAATGAACATCCAAAAATTTTGCTTCTGAGTGTGTTCTTGCAAGACTGGACTTGCACTTACAATGACAAGAAGAGGAGACCTAAAACATGTTTCCATGTAGTTTGTATTAGATATGAAACTGCTAATGAAAGGACTGAATTCAAACCGGGTCCCACAAATCCAACATGTTCAAAAATCAAGTCTGAATCATCAAACCAAAATGTACATGGATGGCATTTTGTTGTACACATGCAGAAAAATCATGTCTGTGTCTGTCTGAACCCTTTATATACACACACATACGTGACGCACTCAAATGAACGGATCCAAACACGGGATGTTGACACAATACAGTAGTATGTCACAGTGACCTAAACCAGGAAAAGGTAAACAAACAGCAGAGGTCACAGGTTCAGAGCCCAGTGCCTCCTAATCCTCAGAATGGGCCTCCCAAAGAATCTGCTGCCTCAGTGGGTCCTCTGGATATCCTGGCGCTGACTCACTTTGTCAGCAAGTCTGTCGCCATAAGACAAAAATATGCTTATCATCACACGGACGCACTTCAGACTCAGCTGGAGAACTCTTAACACATGTGTGTTTTACACACAGTGACAGTTCCACATCAGCCAGAAGCACTAAGGCTGTCCAACGTGACATGGTAATAAAGATTTTAAATGTATATAGTTCAATATTATTCTATTCAAATCTTTCTGAAGAATTAAAATATAAACATAAATATTCAAATATAATATCACTATATAACATCTAGAACCCAAACTATTATTCAGTTGGTTAATTAGTCTTTAAATTGCCCACTATGTAGATAATCGAAGGAAATTTTAATGAAAAATGTTTACTACAGATCTATGGATCTACTAAGGACCATATGATTAATTGATGAATCAAGGATATATAAAAATTTAGGTTAAAAAAGGATATATAAATTTCACGAGGTGTTTTAGAGCTTTTGAATGAAACCACAGTTCAGAATGACTACCAACACTGTTTTATTTTTATTTTTGCTCTTTCAGTTTGCTGAAAACTGGGTGCAACAAATAACACCAGTGACCAGATATTTGGAGCAGGCAAATGTATGAATATGCAATGTGTTATTTGCAAATAATATAAAAACACACACACAATCTGTAGCTTAGATGCTAACTGTATGAATGCTCTCATCCTTGTTTTATCCTTAACAGATATGGTGAATGTTTGACACTTTGCATCAATGCTAACGACCACTCTGTCCCTCTCACTACATGTCGTGGTTGAGCTTTGTGATCCATCATGCAACCTCCTACCTACCGTACATTATCGAGGTTTTGTATTTTTATTCTCAGGACCATCATTTCTCCACTATTTTAGACCTCTCTGAGAAGAAGTGCAGTATACTATTTGAACTGTGCAATTTAAATCACAATATTGTCAGATGCTCAGAGCTTGTCATTCAACTTGTAGCACAAATCCATGATGTAATCCATCATTTCATGCTCTACAATGTCTCTATTGTGCATTGAAATAGTTTGCAGTTCCCCTCAAGCAATAGATTGTCTTAATTTTCAACTTTAAGTCACCTTTGACTGACTGACTGCGACGAGCTGCTTTTCATATACAGCAGTGCTGTTCCCTGTGCTTATTGGAGCTGGTAGTGATAGCTGTGTACGTCTCGGTTCCACATGTTGGGTTAAGTGACCCTGCTGATGCTCGTTTTTTGCGTTAGCTGCTGATTGAAGTGACTCATGACCTTTGTTTCCTGCCACAAAGCAATACAATTACTCAATCACCCAAAAAATTGCCATATGGGCAAGAAGTAAGATAGCTCAGTAATTGGAAAGTCCTTATTTACAAGCTCTACTAAGTTTGTTTAAGTTGTCTCACGTTAAGCTGCTTATCTGCAGCGTGAGGAATGTCGAGCCTATGGGTCTTTCCCTTTGTGTTGTGAGAAGAAATACTCCACAGGACAGTCCAAACACCATACAAGTGCAACCGAAGTGCCAAGAGAACGAGGAGATCCCAGGCGTGAGTGTACATTTAATCTTAACACAACATTACCAGTGGTACCAGTGCTTAGTTATATTCTTTAGCTCACTGTTATCACTCACAATTATGATATTGTTTAGATTCCCACATTGCGGCTCATATTTCCAGTAGACTGGCAGCTCGCTGATGGAGGGCCCTCCCCGGGGAGGCTAGAAACGGAGCCGTTTTCAGTGTGTCTGATCCTGCTCCTCTATCCTGAGCTGACTGTAATTGGCAGCCTCTCCTCGTCACTGAGTTATTACATTTCCCCTCTCGGCTATCCCACGTACCCCTGGGAGCACTTCACACTGTGAGCGAGTCCCGCGAGTCCCCCCTCTGTAGGACACAGAGGACCTGCAATATAGCCGTCCTCATGGTAAGAGAGATCTTTCTCTGCTTAGCTCCCTCTCTGACTCTCCATAATAGGCCATCATAGAGTTTTGCAGTGTATAATGAGGCACTAAGTGAAAAATAGCATGGCACTAAGCATTATCATTTTGAGATTCCAGGATGTCCACAATTAATGCATGAGGGTGGATATTTTACATTTTGAAAAGAGGAGAAAACAATTGTGTGCTAATGCATTAGCAAAAGGGCTTAATGCCGCCGCTCTTCAAAGACGCCATCGTAGAAAAAAAGGTGCAAAAAGGTTTACTTTTCCACAGGATGCAGGTCCCTTTCAACTTGACATCTCTTTTGAGTGGTTTTTATGATGTGGCGGCACAAGGATGATTTATTCTCCTCTAAAGTCATCCAAAGTCGAAAATAAACACAAGTTCAGTGGCTGCCGGTGTCACTGCTACAGTAAGTAAACACAGACCTGCCTGCAATTAAAGTCACAGTTTCTTCCAGCAGAGCTGATGTCTTGGTTGTGCAGGAGAGCTGGAGGCCACAGTCCATTTCTTGCATATTTTCCTCAGGAATAATTGCCAACACTGTTTTGTATGATTTAAGGATTCCATAATCGCATAATTTCCATATTGTTGACTCATACTTGGAGAGGACTTTGTCTGCTGTGGCACAAACTGGTAATTGAATGGGAAATGCAGATGCAATTATCTTGTGTGCTATAACCTGTGACAAACTTGTCTGTGATCAGTATTTCCACTAGTTTAAGGCTCCAGACTGAGACCTGACACTCACCATATGTCCTCCCCACTGTGTGAAATTTACATCAGTGTTCCCACTCTGACTATTGCAATCAGTAAAGTAAACAAAACCCGGGGCTCCTCTTTATGCAGGCGATGTACACGCCTGCACTGGCCTCAGACTCATGCTGTGTGCTGGAAGAAATAGCACACATGCAAGTAAACATGTAGGCATTATTAGTGCAAGCACAGGGCGGTTGCTTCATTACATTACGACATGGGAGACTGGCTTTTCACTGTGCACAGGGAAGAATTCAATTCATTATTTCCTTCTTTAGTGAGAAAACAAACTCTGTGTGTCTATCAGCACCAACTAAATGCTGTAGTATGATCCTGCACCATCCTCTCCACTAAAAGCAGAATCGGGTTGATGGCATGCGACTCGAGAAAAGAACACACTCTGAGGGACAATGACTTACAGCTCACATTTAGTAGTCTCAATATGGATCTGACCCCAGTTCACTTAAAGGATGAGCTCTGCTAATTTCCAACATCACTGATGTGAAGTGGCCAATCAGGATGTCTTGGAGCACTACCTCTCTCAGACATGACAATAAGAACTTTTAAAAACCACCAATTGAACGAGTGCAAAAGATACAAATCAGTACCATTACAACAATGCATGGTACACTACAAAATAGTAGAAGAGAATCAGTCTAGACGACATTGTGTATTGTCAGACAGACCGCTGGGGTATGGATTGGGGGAAAAGAGGATGTAACTTGATAATTCAAAGGAAAAATCCACCATAAGCAGCTCCTGTGCAGATAGCCGGTCAAACACACACACACTGAGAGGAGAAGCATTTTCAGCCCCAAAACACATTTACAGTGGAAGACTTCTGTTGTTGCTAAAGTCGTCATACTGACATGCTCACAGTGACAGCGTGAACATGCTGATGTTTAGCAGGCACAAAGTAGAGCCCCAGCTGAGGCTAATCGGACTATCACTGGTCAAAATCGAATTCTATCCATCAGAATCAGAGATATCATCTTTATTCTACGCTTTCTCTTTCCTTGTCAAAACCTGCTACCTACGTTACCCATAATGCAGCTTGACTGGCGACAGTTTGGTCAGACATTTGGGTGTTATGCTAGCAGTGACTTTCACATGTGCGGTACTCACCAACACGTGTAAACTCAAAACCACAAATGTCAACCTCATGGTTGAGCTGGACAAAATGTGAGGGGATGACCAAATGTCATGAGGATTCACTGTCAGTGGGCCATGAATCAACTGAAAACCATGGTGGTGGACTGACCAGCAGACTGAAAAATTATTGTAACAACATCTTTTATGTGCTTAATGTGCCATTAAATCACATCCACTTTAGAATGAGTTTAATTCAGCACATTTTGAACATGATGGTAAAGTGCTACTTGAGCTCATCTGAATCAGGCTGTGGGAGTACGGTTGGGAAGCATCGCATTACTTAATGCATTGCCACCAAATGTTGCTATGCAAATATACTCGCTAATGCACATTTCATATAAAGTTCACAGGGTTGAGTTGAAAGACCAAACGCCATGCAGCCATGAGGATTGTTAAGTCTTATAGACAAACCTGGCGTTCTTCACACTTGAATCAAACCCATCGAAACTATTCGATAGTGTAAGAGGTCCAGCAAAATATCCTGAGACCATCAGACCATCAAGCAGGCAATGGAGAATATAACATCACAAAATGGCATCATCATAAAATTCTGCAATATATTGAACATTATTAGCTATAGCTGGCAACTTTTCACCAACTTCAATCAATGTGCCATTATGAAACATCCTTTAGCTACAAAGACTGGGAGCCTGGCAAAGCTCAGTTTAATCCTTGTTTCAGTTAAGAGCAAACGCGGTCACAGTTTATTATGTAATGTAATGTATTATAATTATGTTATTATTTAATGCCTTTAATTCCATAGTACTAAAAAGAGTGAAATCATGACATTTACCCTGAAAAGCAAGGAGTCACCGTCTTTTGATATCCAGCTGCATGCCCAGTTTCTGTCAGCTGGGGGAAACATGCCAGTTTACATCACCTGGAATGACGAAGAGTAAGAGAACAGAGGAAAATGGAGCAAATGGAGCATAGCAGAGAAATTCATCTGCCAGTTCCCTGCCATCTCAAGTCATGCCTTGAGTCTGGATTGAAATACACACACAAGCCTGCCCTTGTTTCATTTTCCCCACCTCACTGACTTTCATGTCAGCACTAAATGACCGAATAACAAATGACCAAAAAGGCTCCGACAAAAGTCCGTGTGTATAACAGACATTTTTTTCCATCGCCGCACAAATTAAAACACAGCCTCAGAAGAGGTAATCAGTGAGGAATTCAGGCAGTTCGGCATCACTGCTGATCACTGCTGACTTTTCAAAAGAATAGACGGTTTACAGTGGAATATTTTCCACAAACCCTCATGTTAATTACTGTTATAATGAATGTATCTGAGGGGAAAGATTTGGCCACTACTCCTGACCTGGAGTGAGCTGTCATGACAGTTGTCCCTGACTTTATTTTATCATGCTATAGTATAGCTGCATCCTGTAGAACAGGCTCTAGTACAAAAAGCAGTTTTTGACCACCATGAATTGATTTTTTTGGCCAATTTCGGCCTGACAAGCTGAGACGAACTGCGCAGTTGAGTGGAAATTCTCCATGGGTTCTTAACTTCACATTACACGTTAATATGAAAATATTGAATAGAGCAGTTTTATATTTCTGTATGTTCCTGTCTAGTCATGGAGGTAGAGGTCTTCATGGCTCTACCTGAACACTAGGACTCGAGATCTGAGAGTCATATCATATACGATCACTTGCGTCGCCACAAGCTAACTAACAAAAAGATAATCATCGGTCCATTTCTCTTGGAAAGCGAGGCACACACTGATGCACTGACATGACATCAACCACGTCGATGCGTTCAGGGACTACTTAGAAGAACGTGTTCATCTACTTTTTTATGTAAATTGCTTTTTTGTATTTATGAATTGCTGCATGGACCAGATCGAAAGGTCTCGCAGCTGGTTTGGGCATCAAAAATACTCAGCTTTTAGAAGAGACCATGGTTTAATTTAGAATCAGTATATTCAAGTAAGTGAGTTATGTATGTAACATTTTGTACATGTAAGTATGTTACATAAGTTAAAATAAGTCAGCGCTGACTTCTGGTTTCAAACAGGACATGAACCCTGGTCTCCTCTGTGAAAGCCCTGTGTTTTGCCCATCCTCCTCCATTCCTGAACCTTTTACTTCTCTTCATACTATGTCACTTTCCTGTGAGCATCTAAAACTGGCATGGATGGGTTTACATTGGAGTTAGTTGAAAGCCTGGTGCATCTCATACATACACTGAAGGGTACCTTGTGCATCTACATCAGATGCTGAGTGGTGTGACAAAAATGTCGCCATTTGATGCCCTGGGAATGAAAACGATCAGGTACATCAAATGCTTTTCAACGCGTCTGCCTCCCCCTGCACAGGAACTTAAGCCTATGTGTATCATACAAGTACAAGTTATGCAATGTGGGAAAAAAAAGAAGAGGCGAAAAAAAAGGAGTCCCCTCCTTCTTGTAGCTTCCCACCACATGTCTCTCTTTCTCTAACATCTTCAGCAGCGGACAATCCACAAATCACCGGGTCATATTTCATCATCGGCTGCCGGCCTATTCCACGCCTGTCGCTGACATGTGGAGAGGGAGCAGAGAAGAGAGTGAGAGATATTAGAGAAGCAGGAGGCAGGCTGTGGATGGCTGAAAAGAGTGTACTGCATGCGTGACAGAAGTGGTGTGAGCGGTGGCGTCTGCTGAGAAAGAAAACATTGTGCTCATTTTACCATCAGCAGTCAGAAAAAGTCGAGTGATGAACACTCCGGTCACTCTGAGTGAAAGGAGGGTGAAGCATGTACAGCAGTATAAAGTACCTTAACTGGGGTGTCTCCCACAGATTTACAATGATATCAATCTGGTTCCACTTGTTAAAGCAGCTATAATTCCTATTTGTATGACAATGTGAAAGCGATTGCTCTTGGTAGCTGTCCGGCCTGCAATTATACTGTTTCGGTTCACTGTCACATATTAGCGTTGATTTCGTTAAACTTCCTTTAACACTTTATACGCTCTGCTCAGCATTAAAGAACTGACTGACGAAGCTGGCAAATAGCTGGTGAACACAGTCGAGCATCTAGCACATAAAGGTGTTGCCCTCTGTGGGTAGAGACCAAATACAGAGCTAAAAGAGACTGAATGCAGTACACATTAGGGTGGCCAGAAACACGACTTCATGTAGTAAGCGACTGTTTGCTAACAAGTTAGCCATAATGGCTTAAACAAGTGGCCAAAAAATCTGTTATTGCAGGTGACTGCGTAGTGGCTAATTTAGGCTATTTAAATGGTTTGACTACAAGGCTAGCAATGTGCAACTAATAGCATAATGCATGAATGCTCCCAAACTGGAATAATGGGAGGTTTCCTTGTTCTTCCCGTTCATGATGCTACGTGACTGCAGCATGACCTACACGTGTATGTACAGGACATTTTTTTCTGCTCACAGAAACTGTTTGTTATGCAACTAAGCATTTACCCTTAAATGATCGGCGAGCATGAACCATCGCACACACGTGTACGCTGAATGTGCTGTATACATGTCCAAAGAATGCTCCTAAAACCTGAACATCTCACATCTCAATTAGAAAATGCTACATTCAGAATGAGGCCTAAATCAGAATATGCAAATTGGATATGCTGGCCTCCATTACCTAGTCAGTGTCACTGGTGGTGTAACCCTTTTCTAAGTGCCTATTTTAGTACTTTGTGCTTCAATTACTTTAATATTTCCAGTGTTTTTTTATGAGTCATTAATGGAGTAATTCAGAGTAAATTCTAGTATCAAATTTACAGACAATCATTCTTTCACTATAATACACAGACTCCCACATATAGTATCATATTTCCGTGTTAGCAGGTGTTTCTTTCTGCCCGTGGGAGGTTTCGGTTGCAGTTGGCAGCTGTGATTCATGTCAAAACCTAAATTCAAAAAATCATGACAGTCACATGTATAAAAACATATAGTTTCGGTGCTTTAGAACAGATTGAGTCTCAATGTGAGGTTATGATTTTTTTTTTCCCCTTTCTTTTTCTTTTTCTCTTTGCAGTTAGCCATTTACGGCACATAACAACCATCCTCTGCAACAGCCGCAGCACCAGGTGCGCCCTGTTTCTTAAATCTTTTACATGGTCTGGTGGAAAAATATGGATTTTAATAAGTCCCTTCAGGAGCGGTAGAGGGCGGGGGCCTGGGAACGTGGACTGAGAGAGGTGTCCTGTGCATTACATTAGGTTGCTTTTAAATGTTTCATAATGACAAACATGCAGGGTTTGAGCTTACTGAGCCTGAAAACTGACAAACCTCCTTGCATTGTTTATGTCAGGTGTCTACGGTACGCCAAGTGCAGTAACCCTCACGTTGTGTAAAGCTGCATCTCACCTAAAAGGCCGCCAATTTTCTGCCTTCAGTGTCCATAGCAAGTCCAAAACTTCCTAAAAACAGATTGTAGTGCATTTACAAAACCAAAAGGCCCAATTTTTTGTTGACTTACACTGCAGCTCTTTGCACTTCAATTTTGATGCCCAATTTTGGGATGTACTATTCAGTACCATTTCCCTCACATGCTTGCTTAGCTTAAGCTTCTCAATTATTCAGGCTCGGATCAATACTCAACACACTCCTGTGAGGAAAAGCAGGAGGGAGAGACGAATTTAAGCCTGAATCTGGATTATGGATTTGTATCAATTTATGTGTGGCCAGTCAACCAAAAAATCTGTGGAAAACACAGCGAAAGACGGCTAAGTGGGGAAAGCTGGAAGGCACAGAGCTTCTGTCCGTTTTAACTCCTTGTTCTTCAGTGACCCTTTTTAGCTTTGGCCAATTATTACACCACCAGCCTGGGCTGTCAAAGGCGCCTTTCTCATTAGCTTGTCCCCAGTTCACTCCACAGCCTTAATGACCAGGGCCTCCATTACCCAAGTTTACCTACAACTTTAACAACAAGGCTGTGTTAAGAGCGTGTGATACACTGATGGACAAGGACAAGTCATACATCAATGGCATCCCTAACAAGAGGGAGAAAGACGAGAGCTCTCCTTTTATGAGCGGGTTAAGTTCACTTGGGATTGAAAGTTTCATTTAGGGATTTTAAAGGGGGATTTGTCAGGATTTCCTGTTATGGCTTGGCTCCCCCTAGTGTTTGTGACGTCTATGTTCTGGCATATCCACAACTGCAGGTGACACTGGTTGATAATTATCAGCTCACTTATCAAAAATGACACTCGTAACACCATTGGCATAGAGATTAGGATAAAAGATTTTTTTAAAGAGCAGAGCCTCTGTGTTTAACTCACAATAACGACTGTGTAGACAGTCACATCAGCAGTGGTATGATGTCATGTGAAACTCATTTCCTTAGTGGCATGCCAAGACTGTATACCAGAAACCCTCAACTAACACACACTTTCATCATTTAAGGTAACAGGGACAAACAAGGACCTGGTGGGCAAAGTCCATAAACCACTTTTCTGTTATCTCAGACCTAGTAGTGCTGCGTTTTGAGTCTATTTCGAACTTGTGTGGGTCTCTGTCCGCTGTCAGATGTTGAAACAAATAAATCTAAAGGAACATTTTCCTACAACAACACTTGATGGCACGTAAATCCATTATTGCATCACGGTCTGACATTATCCAGTTCTAAGTGTGTTCATCTGTGTGTGGATGCGTGTGCGGTGTCAAGCGTGTATCCTTCCGTGCGGTTCATATCTTTCGCCGGTTACAGAAATGTTCCTCCCTCGTTGGCTGCATGCATGCCGCATGTGGCCTCGAACCGTGGTCCCGCTCTCTCCGCCAAAGCCGAAGCCAGAATTAGAGATGGCGGTGAAGCCTACCACAGGCCCTTGTTGTATTTAGATTGGCAGACGAACAGCAGCTTCACTCAAGCCCTGCTTACAAAGGGCTCCCATCCACATTTGTGGGAATCATGCCTGTAACGCTCACGTAAACAAAGGCCCTGAAAGGCCTGTCGCTCTCTCTTTCTCTGCCTCTCTTTTAGACAGGCAACAGTCCAATAATGTGATGTTTTGGTTTAAAATTAGAGGAGGAACTCTCTTGGAAATGACATCTCTGCTGGTCCCACAATTTGATTGTTTGTAGTCACAGCGTAGGGAGTCGTTTTTTAGTTCTTAGCGGTTTTGGTTTTAAAACCATTTATGTAATGATGAATCACAGTGCAGTAATCGCTTCAGACTTATATACATATGTACAGTGTGATATGAATGTGTTAATCATGGTGTGCTAAATGACAGCTTTCCCAAATGCATTATGTTGCACTTGGAATGACGCAGAGCCCTTTCGATCCAAATGCAGACACAAACAAACGCAAATATGTTGCCCTCCTACAAATCCCGTCACTGTTTCGAGCAGGTTTGCGATGACCCAACTGCCTCATATTTTCAACATTTTAGCTCTCAGTTCCAGACAAAATACCAAAAGCAAGATCATAGCGCAATGATTAAAGGAAAAACCCAAAATGAAAAATAATAACAGAGAGAGGGTTGAAAATAGAGTACGTTAAAATACATGGCAGGGAAATCCTATCCCCGAGAGAGGGTCAGACATGTAATTTAAAAAAAGGGAGAGTTAAATGACATGTAGGGAGTAATTATAGAGTCGGAATAGACAGAATGAACTGAAATAATAAAATACCACCTAGGCCTGTCAAGAGTGTTCTGTGGACCAAGGGAAAGTAGCCTTGGGTTTAAAGAAGGGCAGGCCAGCAGCCGGCCGCCACCCATCCCTTCTCTCCCGGGCCTTACGGGAAGCTATAAAGAGCATTTAACTCTGTGTGCTTTGATCACACGGAACGCACATTAAGCCTTAGGACTGTGCAAAATAGTTGAATTACGGTTATCTCAAATCATCTTACTCACTGTACCCTTTTACTATTACTGTAATTGTTTCAGACGTGACCAAACATTGATTGAATAAAAGAGATCAGAAGTATTCTTTCAAGACGAGTAAAACACACTGATCTGCATCACATCCAAGTTAAATAACCTAATCTCCTGCGCAAGCTTTAATGTATGGCCAAAACTAATCTTGTTTAAAGTTTAGGACACTGCGCAGGAAGGTTTAATAACTCATCTTCATCATCATTAGCCTGTTGAAGGTGTTACTTCAAAGGGCGGAGCGCTTCATTTGACTCGATTCCCTTAGCCTGTCTGCAAATGTTATGAGTGTCACATTACCTTCAATCTGATGGATAACATCCTCCTCCATCCAGAGCTGCTGCTCAATTATGGTGACTGTGGCTAGGCTGTGATTGATTGCATTTGCACTCAAAGTGGAGGTGATGGATGAGAGAGCGTGTAGTTTACCGATGGTGCGGTTGTTTATGTGATCATACGTCGAGCCTTTTATATTAGCGCTGCCTCATGTCTGTCACTGAGGAGATCAGAGAACAGAAGTGATGTTGTTGAGGATCTGCTTCAACAATCAACAATCTACAACATTTATTACTAGTAATGCAATATGATGTATTTTCATGCCTCATATTGCACGTTAGGGGTCATTCAGTGCTTGTTGGAGTATATCTATGGCCCAGGGAAAGAAGCTGTTCTTAAGTGTGGTGGCCCGTGCTTTGCTGGCCCAAAAGCACCTGCCACAGGGAAACAGGTCAAACAGGTGGTGTCCAGGATGAGAAGAGTCCTTTTGAATGTTTTCGGCTCTGCAAAGGCCACGGGAGGTGGAGATCTCCTTCCGAGAGGTCAGGGAGGTGATTTTCTGAGGGTGTTGAAGAGCTCTCCTGTCTGCTAATGAGCCTTTCCAGCCTGTTTTTCCTGAGCACACTCAGCAAGTGTAGTCGCTGCTGTGCCTTCTTAACAACCGCAGTGGTGTTTGCAGACCAGGAGAGGTCCCCAGAGACAGGCTTCTGAGGAACTGAAGGTTGGAACCCTTTCCAGACAGTCCTGGTTGACGTAGAGTGGAACAGGGTCCGCTCTGTATTTCCTGAAGTCAATGCTGATTTCCTGTGCATTTGTGAAGTTCAGTACTGGACTGCTGCTGAATGCCACACTATCAGTTTCTGGTTCTTATCTCTGTAGGCCAACTCGTGAGATGAATGGTTCGTCCATGAATTTAATGATGTTGTTGATGGGGTGGGTTGGAGTGCACCTTACATCCTTGAGGAAAGCTGGTGCTGAACGTGAAGGTGGAGGAGAGGTGGGGGCCAAGCTTAAAAGTTTGTGAGCAGAATGTATGGAATGATTGTATTGAATGCTGAGCTACAGTCTATGATGAGCATCCTTACATAGGTCTCCTAAGCCGCTCGACGTGGTGTAAACACCAATGGTGATGGTGTCTTCTGGGGACCTATTGTGGTTCAGAGGTGGAGGGAAGGATGGCTTTGAGGTGCTGTGAGACGAGATGAGACACTTGTGAGTGTGATCATTCTGTGGTTGTTAAGACTGTCGATGACTGGCTTTTTGGAGACAAAGATGATGATGGCTGACTTTAGACAGGGTGGGATGATGGCTTGCATCAGGGAATGATTTAAGATCTTAATGAAGACTCTTGAGAACTGGTCAGTGCGTGCTTTAAGTACCTTCTTGGGTATCCCATCAGGGCTAGCAGCCTTCCTTGGATTCACCGACCTGATTACAATTCCAGTAGAAAGAGTATGTGGGTGGTGGGGGTAGTATATATGCGTTTGGACTTAAAATCTCAGAGTGAGCAAAGAAACAGTTTAGTTCATGTGCCAGCTCGGCATTGTCGTTGGCTATCATTGATGTGCTGTATTCACCACCGCTCTCATCGTTGGTCATTGTTTGTGAGATAGTCCTTGATTTTCCTCTTAAAGGCCTCCTTGGCACTTTCGACATAATCTCTCCTGAGGTCAGCTCTAGCAGTGCTGTACTGGGCCCTATCAACTAAAGGCAGAGTTGCGGTCTCCGAGAAGAGTTTGGACTTCATCCAGGGTTTCTGGTTGGGAAAGAACCAGATACATTTGTCAACAGTGACACTGTCAGCGCATAGTACAGTTTCTGTGTACTTGCAATGCATGCAAAGCAGTACTGTAGCTGTGAGAATGCTCCCTCAGGCCAAGTTTCTGTAGTCCAGCATACATCCCCCCGGGTGGATGCTGGACTCCACATGCTTTTGTAATAACAGTCTGGTAAACTGAGTGGGAGCTAACGCTTAGGTGAGATATTCTGAATAGGCCTCCTGAAGATAGTGAGATATGTATTGATTAGGCTCCATAACACTATTGTTGCTGTAGACTTTCCCTCACATTTCCCCTGTTAATGTGTGGAGTCATTCCATTTTTGTCCAGAATTAATGTTTAGTCTGTTATGTTCTTCCATAGCTTACTGTGTAGCAAGATAGGTGAATTCTCATGGTTGTAGAGAAGGTTACAAAACATACACTGAAACTGAGTTGAGTTGAATTGACTCCATGTTCATGTTGTTCATTCACATGTATGAAAAACTAAGAACAGCTGGGAAAGAATATTTAACGCCCTCCAGAAATGATCCAGGCCTTTTTTTTTTTATTACAAATGGCTTCATATTTAATACTAGCATAGCTTCCTAGTATACAAACTGGAGTTTACATGTACAAGCATGGCCCAGCCCTTAATGGTGCACACCCAGTGCTTATCTAGGATCAGCCCAGATTATATATACGTACTATCACAACGCTGACGGCAGCCCTGCTGCCCACGCCTCTGCTCTCATCTGTCGGTTAAAGTCCCTGTTCATGCAACACGTGATACGCTGGCCCAGCATGTCACTCCTCCAAGTACGCGGACCTAACTCAGTTTTCCACAGATGAGTTTGAGAGAACGAGAGAGAGAAAACAGGCTGAGGAGATGTGTAGTTTTTGGCAAGAAAGGCAGTGATTCACATTTTGAGGAAATGAAGGGTAATTTTCCCAATAGCTATGGCTTACTGTATTTTTGTCCTCACAAGCTCCTTGCAGAGTAAACCTAGACTCGGTTCACCTTTTTCTTTGTGCTTCGCCCACTCTTTCCAGTTGTTAGAAATACCTTATTGTGAGCACTGTAATAACTGATGTTGTTGATAGAAGAATATGGCATTTTCAGAGCAGTTCTTTTCTGAATATGTGATTGATTTTTGTTTACACTGCTGGTGCTGAATCCTAACCGTTGAGCAACCCAGTTGTGAGACTTTGCTATCACCTAGTGGTGATATAGAGGCATAGCTCTGAATAACCACTTTTTAAAGTGAATATGACTACAATTCAGTTATATCACTCTATTCTGAGGAGCAAATATTTACTTGCTGTAAGAATAATGTACTGCACTTAATATGCAGATAATAGAATGGATATATAACATTTTACATGTGCAATTTTAGTTACTGCGTCTCTGACTTACATCTTGAAAATAGCTTTCTCACTGGTGCATGTCTGTGATTGATAGTCATTAATAACCAAGCCAAGGCTTTATTGACATTGGCAGCGGACGTTATAATACATCTGGCTGCTGTGTGTGCGCACCTGTTGTTTATTCAAACATATTTCCATGTGGGTGCACACAAAGAATGGGAATAAATGTGTACATTAAATGCAGAAGTCCAGTCGGCACGTTAACACTCTCTATACTTCCGTGCGCCTCCACGCCTGCAGAAAAGGTGGGGGGGAATATGAGAGGACTTGTTGCGCTCCAGCCTAAGCTCCAGCAGCAGATCTGCTCAGATTGATGGCCTTCAGGGATCAGCCGTGCTCCAGGTCTGGCAGCAGGAAAAGGCTCTTCAGGGATATAAGCTTAATAGAGATAGCAGACTGTCTGGCTCTGTCTGAACGCTCAGCAGTAAGGGGCTGAGATGGATTGTGTGTTTGCCTGACATCTGTGTGTGTGTGTGTGTGTGTGTGTGTGTGTGTGTGTGTGTGTGTGTGTGTGTGTGTGTGTGTGTGTGTGCGTGTGTGTGTGCAGACAAAGGCAGGAGGAACAGCTAACACCTGATCAGCTTTGTTTTTTTGTGTGAATCCCCATTATTCTTCCTGGCGTCCATAGGATAGAAACCCGGGGGGGTCTAGTGGTGGAAATTGACCAAGTGCATTTACTCAAGTACTTTGCTTACAGTAAGTACAATTTTGTGGCATTTGCTTTCCTTGAGTATCTACTCCTCTACATTTCAGAGGGAAATATTGTACTTTTGATTTTGCTACGTTGATCTGATGATTACAATTCGATGATTACAATTCATTTCATATTTCTTAAGGCTGAACTTGCGCATCCCAGTGTTTAAGGCATGTGTCTCCTTTGTCACGTTTTCAGTTCCTTAAAAAATTTCCCTTCTAAACTTTTATTTTCAATTACTGTTGGAGACTTTTTAATCATTTCATGACCCCTCAGATTTATCTGGTGGGTCTGGGTGGAGTAGCCCGACCCCAAGGTTTGGAACCACTGGACTAAACTAGCTAACTGTATGTAAAGTAGTTCAAACTAGCTCCACCTTCAGCAGCTACAGCACTGAAATGCTGCTTATACCTTGCTTATATGTCTGTAAACAAAGCACAAATGACTCTTACAACTTGCTAGCACCATTTTTACGACAGTTAAACATAAATAATTAGATTGAACCTAGTTAGGTTGCTCCCTACATCTTTATGCAGAGACTGAATGCAGAGCTTACACTCATCAGATGGACACAAAACCACTTCAAATGAATGTGTTGAATGTTGTTCTGCAACTGCTGGACATTTTCAGAAAGACAGAATTTGTGTTTTTTTCATGTCAAATTTAATACTAATTTGTTAAAATGGCGTCTGGCGGTGCAGCCAACACTAACACACATCCATAATGTTAAATGCCGACATTGAAACACACTCTGTCTGTTTCACACACTCTCTATTGTTTACTCAAGGTGACGTGATGGGCCTGGCCCCCCATCTGTTGCTAAGAGACCACTGGGTCCTTTGTGAGGTCAGGTGATGTCCAGATATTTATATAAAAAAAGCCTGCTGCCATGATCAGACGGCAGTGAAAGTGGACTGGACCCCATCAGAACCAGCCAGCCAGCCAGCCACCAAACCTGCAGCTTTAATACCAGGCTCTTCTGTCCCTGTGATCTCTATCAGCAGCTCTGTGATCTGATCTCAGTGTGAGCTTTTTTTTTAAATTCACTCTGTGAAATATTTACTTTTGTTATTCAACATGTGTTCGCTAATGTACGTATATGTAACGTATAACAGACTAAATAGCAGAATTGGAGGGTGTAGTTATTATTTAAATTTAAAAGTTTTAGATTTAAATTTACTATTTTAATCTAGAGATGTCAAGCTGCAGGAGCAGTTTCACAGAATGGATCAGACAGAGAAGGAGACTGACTCCAGACCAGCTCTCACCTGCTGACCAGCTCTGCAGACTCCCTCAGGACTGGTTGGCCGCCTCTCTCTCTCTCTCTCTCTCTCTCTCTCTCTCTCTCAGACCAATAACAAGGCAGAAAAAAACAACGTCAGATACTCTTAATCAGAATATTGCCTGTACATTGAAACACAGTGCTGAGCTCCACATGTGTCCTACTCCACTAATTTGACCTGAATTTGGATTTAGTACCACCAGAGGCAGAAGCAGCCATAAAACTCCATTGACCCTAATAATGTTGCCATTAAAGTGGCAAAAGTGAAAAAAAACTAAAACAGGAGAAACAGAATCACAACTAACAGTGTTAGTTTTTTAAATGCATTATTTATTCATTATTATGATCATTAATAATTCAAAGCGAGATCCCCTCTGCAGGCACGGCCGTGGGTCAAAACAGGAGCTGGAGTCACCAAACGGTCTGCTACTGATTTAAACTACTGTTGGCCACTGAATGTTTAAAGCTGCATTTTAATGATGACCAATTGTTTAGGTTTTTAGTGCACATTTACTGTGGGTTTAAGTCTGTTTTTGTGTGTGTGTGTGTGTGTGTGTGTGTGTGTGTGTGTGTGTAAGGATGTTTTTTTATTTGCTAAAGCATTAACAATGGTAAATATGTGAAAATGTGGCCAGGCTGTATTATTTGGGCTTCTTTTCCCACTTGCGGTAAAGAAAAATCAATAACTACAGCTTTAAATTCACTTTCTGCTATCTTGTTGTGTAGAATCTCATCCTCACTCTTATTAGTTCCATGTTCGTCACGCCAAAAGAGAAGTAATAAATGAATCTTCAACACTGTGAAGGCCTCCTCCTTTTCTTTATCGGTACTGGCAGCACATGGGTACATCCACAGCTCACCTGTTGAGGCTCAGGTGCCGCTAAAACCCTCCCTTCCTCCTCCACCTCCTCCTCCACATGTGAGTCAGCACACGCTCAGCGAGTTGTCACGCTGCTGGCATTTGTAGTGTACTGTAAATATGCAGCTCTCATTGCATCTAATTGGAAAACTACGCTGATCTCAGGGAAAAACAGTTTAGTGGACACAGACGTGAAAGGGATTCTAATGATGATGCTATACACTTTCCAGTGATGGTATATGGAATACTGAACGGGATTCTAATGATTATGTCACACACATTCCACTGATGATGTCACATGGAACGCCGATGAGGACTCTAATGATGATGCCATATGGAACCATTAAAGGGATTCTAATGATGTCATACACATTACAATAATGATGTCATACAGAACAATGAGGGGGACTCTAATGATGATGTCATACAGAACAGTGAGTGGGACTCTAATGATGATGTCGTACAATTCCATTGATGATTGCACAGGGACCACTGAAGGGATTCTAATGCTGATGTCATTCACATTGCAATGATGAGGTCATCTGGAAGACTGTGGAGGATTCTAATGAAGAAATTGCAGTTTTAACTTCAATTTGTTTATGCAGTGCCAAATCACAACAAAGTTTGTCTCATTGCACTTTCCATATAGAGCAGGTCTAGACCATACTTTTTGACATAGAGAGACCGAACAATTCCAACATTTCCCCTTGAGCAAGCACTTGGCGACAGTGGCAATAAAAAACTTCCTTTTAACAGGCAGAAACACTGAGTGGAACCAGGCTCTGGGTGGGCTGCCATCTGCCTCGGCCAGTTGGATTCAGAGAGAGACAGTGATATGCACAGCAATGACAATAACAATAATAATAACAGCTAATAATAATAGATAATAGTACAATAGTATAATAGTATAATATATGTATATATTCATATATGATAGTATATGATCATATATGTACATAATAATAACTGAGGGGAACCTGTGAGCCGAAAGAGCACAAAGACTGTGGAGAAGAAGCCACGTTAGATACATTCTTGAATGAGACATGAATGCGTAAAATAAGATGTAACTTGCTAAACCGCAGCATGTTGGAACTGTCATTGTGAGCATGCTGACATTAGCATTTAGCTCAAAACACCACTTTGCCTAAGTACAGCCTCACAGAGCCGCCAGCACGGCTGGAGACTCTTGTTGATACGACTGGGGCCACCAAAGTCAGACATTTTCAGATGTTACCAGTTACTAATTAACATGAATTTTGAGACAGAAGTGTAACTGCCACAAACAAACAAGATCAGCACCAAGGACACATGCAGCTACAAGAAGGTTACTGGTCTGTGCATTCTGTAAAATCATGTCCTATGTTGCACAGCACAAGGAGTAACTGTTTTAGGGCACAATTCAAGAGACAGTGCTACTTAACAAGCAAAAGAGACAACTTTATGCGACCAAATGCCAGACTTTGTGCGAAATGAGCAAATTGTGACATCTCAGACACAATTTCTCTATTGCAGTTGTTTAAAAAATCACCGTGGCCAGAGGAGTTTTTGCAAAATGTTACATGAAGCACCTTTAAAACTACGTTCCACGTCATCTTGTCTTCCCTACCGGCTTTGACATCTTCTACTCTCTATGTCCATCTCTTTCCACCCCCCTCTCTCCCTCCCTGCCTCCATCCTTCTCCACATCCCAGTAATTACCCCTCAGCAGTGAGACAGTGAGACAGTGTTGTGTTTAGTGACATGCTGAGGCAGGCCCACTCTGCCTGACTGGCGACTCTGACAGCCTGTCACACACGTAATACACCCATGTGCACACTCACAGGGCTGGTGCGATGCGAGACAGTGGCGGGAGTCCTGGCCTCCGACCTGCAACCTCACTCCCCTACTGCAGCCACCCCTCCGCAGCGACTAACCTATACCCCTTTACCCCCACCGCCACGCCACACATGCATTTAAATAAGCTCCCTGGCAATTTGCTGCTGTGCTGCTGTCTCCATGTCTGCCTCTGTTTGTCTCAATCTCTCTTCCCTGCTCACCCTCTCTCTCTGTCTCTCTCTCTCTCTCTCTCTCTCTGCTACTAATGAGGTTCTCAGTGGCTGCCGGTGCAGCCTGGAGATGCTGCTGGGTCAAAAAGATGCAACCGGAGGAGCAGGGGAAGCTTTTTTCCTGTGAGACAGCAGGGTTTAGGTTAATTGTACGAATAAATATAGCCCGCACACGCACAGAGGGTGATTTGTCATCACTTGATAAGGAGCATCTTTTCTAACATTTATGTGTGTCTGTGAATGAGACATGGAGACACAGCACTGTGTGTTGCTGCTGGGTACTCCCTGATTGCTGCCTCACTAGCTGACATGTTTCCCTCCACCTGCTGAGACAGGCCCCGCTGACAGAGATACTGAGAGATCATTAGTGTTAGCCCCCTGACACAGCCGTCTGAACAAGCCTCCTCACCTCTCCCATTGCTCCCCTGCCTCCAGTTTTGTTCCATCAGTTTGTACCCTTCCCCCTCATCTCATCAAGTTTTCCCAGCTACTGTTGTTAGCCCCTGACAACTGTCTGGTCATATTTTGCCTCTGCCTGTCCATCAAGCTACAGCAATTGGTGCACGACTCACATGTTGCTGGATTCCACCTTTGCAGGAGTTGATGGAATGAACTTCTATAATCTTTTACATTAAACGAACGGTATGTAATTTTACACTGTAAGAGCAAAAATACATGTATCACCGGAGACTGGAGAGGAGACGCTATGCGGTCAAATCACAGAGAAACATATGGACTGCTTACAGTAGGTCACAGGTGGAGCTATGGGATGAATGTAAACTCCTTTGTAGCTCTCACATAAGGAAACATTTTTATTTCTAAGAGTCAGCGACATTCCTTCCAAAAAACAATGTCACAGTTAATCAGGATGCAAACCTCAATGTGAGCTGTTTTCAGTGTTTTCTCTACCACAGTTGAAGAATAGTGAAAGCTGTCAACAGAAAGGTTTGTGGGTTGACTGGAAATTACCATTCCTGAGATTTTTTGTCAATGCTTTTTAGCCACAAACTAAATTCATCAATGCCTGGTGTACTGTTGGTTGGATAGAAGTTAGTATGACGTTACAACATTCATCAACAAACATAAATGCATATTATCTACATGTTTCCGCCACTAGCTACAAACAACATACTATGTTGTGCGTAGAGACACAGGTAAGCATGGACTGCTCAGCTGAATCGAGTGCATACGACTAAAGGAATTCCCTCACAATATTAGTGTAATAATATTATTAATGTAATTTATGAAGGCTGACAGATAAGACGGTCTCTTTATCTGCATCTCCACCACATGAAGATGTGATACACTTCCTGCAATTAATCCCCCCCGTGGTGGTTATGATGTTTATAATCTTTGCTAATTAAAGATAATGCTGCATCTGTCCGACACCATAAATGTTGGGTCCGCAAAAGTAAAAATAAAAGTAAAAATAATGATCTTAGTTATGTGAATAAAAATTAATTAGCGAGAGAAAGATCAGTGGACTGACTATCAAGAGAGAGATACAGATTTTAAGTAAGCGTGCTTGAGTTTGTATCGTTACTACAGTGAGGTTTAAACATGTGCATAAGACACACACTGAGCTCCATGAAGCCCAGTCCAGGCTCTTTTAAACTGCGTGACCTCATAAACCTCAAAGACCAGTTTGACTGTCCAACAAAAGCAATGAAACTTCCATAAACATTATCAGTGCCTGTTACAGTGGGCTAATAAGAGGCTCTTGTAAATAGCTCTCATACAGCACACCAGCACAATACAAGTTAGCAAACTCTTAGCTTGCCGCATTAAATTATACAGTCCTACAAGATCGTGGCTTGATGACTGGCTGAGCCCAACAAATCATGGCTTATGGACCGACAAAGGCTTTAAGGGTTTCTCAGCTTTTATGAGGGCAAAATTAGATCATTCATCAGGCTCAGAAATGAGGAGGTTATGCCTCTTTGAATGCTGCCAACATGAAACCTAAAATATTAGGTAACAGTCTCCTGAGCTTGAAAGGATATTAAAAAAAAAAGCTTTTCTTCCCCGATTACGACCTTACACATCGACGGTTATGCAACTGCTACTTCGCACATGGCATTACTGAATCAATTCCTGCCCCCGCATCAAGTTGAGCTCGGAGGATGAACAAGGTTTCCTGTAAACATGAATCATGATTACATTAAAATTTATACATAAGACTAATGATTTACCATGTTATGAAAGCTGTGTCTCCGTTGAAGGGTGTTTGATGTTAATATGCACATTTCAGTCAATATAATGCTCTTATATTATGGCTATAATGACCATAAATGGGATTTTCTGGTGGGCTTATTGTACTTAATGGTAGGTTGTAAATGGATAAAAATAGGGGGTGAAGATTCAACAAACACTGGATCCTACATTTCCCACAATGCAGCTCAGTAGTATCTTTCATTAGACCCCCTGCTCCTCTTCAAGAATTCTTGTGTAGAATCAAACGACATGGCATACAATGTCTACTATTATTACCAAGAACTATTGTTTCTAACATAGGTCAATTGTGACCCATTGACAGTGTAAAGTGTAGGCTCCAATAATAAAAAGGTTAAGACTAATTGTGTTATTTTGACACTTGCAAAACTAGATACAACATAATAAAAGGAATTTAGCATGTTCCACTATACCAGACTGTAATGTAGACTGACAAGATTTAGAGAAAACATAATTGATCATATAAATAAATAAACAATGTGTGAAATTCAATATACTGTTTATAGAGTTTGGTTGGTGGCAAGTCATAAACTTCTTTGGGAATGAGGACACATGACCTCAGCATTTCCAAAATCCTGGCTGGTTAGTGATGTCTACTGTCTTTTTAAAACGCCGTTATAGATTTATTCCCAGTAGGACTAAATTTTATGATATTGTGACACTTTGAATCTACGCCTCTAGGTGGCACTGCCAGTCAAATAAAGCTCAGCACAAGAGCAGCTGCAGCTGCACGGCGCACAGTGGAGTGAAGGGTCAGTGCACCAATGTCATATATTTCTTCAGCGTGCCTCCATTTCTGCATCTTGCATTAGATTGACATGTCAGTCATTATGACGAACATTTTGATGCAGTAACGCAACTGTAATGAACAGCAATCAGGTCACACACATGCTTTGTCAACATGCATGTCAGCTCAGCTCTGGGACTAATCATCTCCCTGTTGATATTTTCTACAGCAAAGGATCTCAGCTCCCTCAGTCCCTGTATTCCATAATTTGGAAGGGTTAGTAGTGCACAGTGTCAGTTTGTCAGCTTGGAAAATTAATTAGCCCTCAAGGGCCATTTCATTGCCAGTACAGTGCCATTCACAGTATGCAGTGCAGCTCCAGAAAGTTCCATGTGGATTTGACTAGTTGACGTTCACTGAAGCTTAGAGGTCTGGCCACTGTTCAAGACACAGAATATGTATCACCACCAGAACTTTTGTGCATTTCTGGACAAAGACTACCCCACTCCTCTGCAGGGACAGAAGACTGGATCTTTTGTCTGTTCTCGCGCTCACCCCTTCCATTCGGCCCCTCCGGGACAGTCATTCCTGCTCTGCCTCAGATCTCAGCCCAGCTAAATTGATGCGCCCCAGCAGCCCTACAAGCAGACAGGTTGTACTGGAGTGGAGTAGGCCACATGCTGCTAGGAGCCACAGCTTTGAACTTTTACAGTGGCTCCTCTGGAGAGGAAAGAGCTGGGTTACAAAAGTGAGGTATAAACCGTGCAGGATTTTTATTATAAGAGTTTGGTGCAACAACATGCAGGAAGAACGTAATACTAAGTAGACTGGGTGTAATATCTAACACAAGCACCAAGAACATCCAGCTCTGATGTGGATTTCTTTGTACTCACTGTAGCAGACGCAGACAAGAAGCTGCTTTTTCTGTAAAACAATATTCCTCCCAGACACCTGTCCCCATTTAACCATTACAGATTGCTTTCAGTGAGACAAGATAAAAATGAAAAAAAAAACAACAAAATGTCTGACCAGTTGTTGTTTAACTCATGAATGACATTTGTTTAAATCAGATTGCTGGAAGACATTTACATAGTGAAGGAAAATGCGGAGAAATGTCACACAGAATTAACAGGTTTTGATAGGGCACTGAGAAATGCTGCTTTTTGTACTAGCTGGCATTTTGGCATTTTGAGGCTTAAAAGTCAAATGGATTTCATTGATTTGTCTTCATGCTGGATGTTCCCCGGCCGCTCTGCTTGCAACAGCGGCTCTTATTGTTGCTTCTGCCAAATGGACTTTCTGTGACAGCAGAAAGGAGAGGGGGGGCTGTCTACATCGGAGGGGCACAAATGGAGTCGCTTTCATTTCGAGAGGAGCCCTGCTAGTCGAGCCTGCCCATTAAAGTATCACCAAAACACCTCCAAACATCTATGGAGTCTACACAAATGCACTGACAATGCATCTTATTTCTAGTGATTAAATTCACAGCGTCTCAGGAGCCGTCTCAGAGGCACCAAAGCTTAAGGTCCATTAGGGGGCACTAGATTATAATGAAACTCTTCAGAACCCAAGGCAGAGGCAGAAATGAACAAAAGACGCCAGTTCATGTTTGCACCTTGTGGTTAAGCATTGATACAGAAAAAAAAAAAAAAAAAACAGTGGAAAAGATGCAGAAACTAAACATCAAAGAAAGTGTTTCCAGTGTTTCAGTCTTGACCTTCGTTTATTCCCCTTTAGGAGTCAATCAGCAGGAGTCTGTTGTTCAGAAAGTTTTTATATTCGGCACCACTGAGTGAAAATGTATGGAATAAAAAAAGACCCCCCGCTGCTTAGGTGTAGAGATCTTTGAAAAGGCTATAAATTTTCCTCAACAAGAGTCCATTCAGTCACTAAACAAAACTATATTCACTGGGGATCCGTAAAGCACCAGATTTTCTCCTTCACACTTCATTATGCCTCCTACTGAAGGCACAGTGCTGCTTGTAAAATATATATCTTGGCTAATGCATGCTATGTGCTAATTTGTCTAAACTGATACTTGGCAGATTTTGAGGAAAATTAGTTGAATTTAAAAAGAAAAAAAGAAAACCAACCCTGCAGTTCTGACTGGTTTTCACTCTGTTGCCTGGGAAGGAAGTGTCTGAATAATCAGGCTGTTCCACAGATAGAACAAAAAAAAACAAAAGTCTCTAACAAGAGGAAGGAGGAAGGAGATGTGATCCGGAGCTCAATCCTCAGGTAGGATTTGACCCAGTTGTCTGTGATGCATCTCCATTTAAATGCTATCTGACGTCTTTCTGTTTTACACTGCGACCATTAAAGTGGGATGAGGTCTGTGAGTAAATGTCTTCGCCGGACATCTCATCATTATTCCTACATTTATTAAATTAGGATGATTTATGGCTGGTTTGTATGGAGCACAGTATATTACCTAAATGACTATTTAACTGAACACAGGAATTTCATTAACTTCTGACCCCCCAAGTGCAGATTGTATTGAACCAGTGCAGCCAGAGGAAGGACTTCAGTACAACTTCCTTTTATGAGACTCTATTTTTGGATGATGTGGTGGAATATTTTATACTTTGCTGCTGTTCATGCTGAATGTTCATGGGCCATGCTCTGCAGTGTCTGTGATGAAAAAGTTGCCATTATAATTTTATGAACACCTGAAGCCTATGTGCACAAGCTGATTTATTTAATATATATTAGTTTAGACACCCAACCTGAGGGAGATGGGACCAGTTGGACCCAATCTGAAGAGCCCCCAGGGTAATTAGACCAGAACCAAAATGTGGCTGACCTGCACATACCCTAGAAAGGTATGCATGATCATTTATCAATGATCAGCAGCTGTGGGTCAAAAAGAGCAGCAATGTAATAACAATAATATCCTAACGACGAATGTCAGTTTGAAGAAACTAATTCCAAAACTTATTCAAAGAAAAATTTAACAGAACTTTCTGGAGCCAACTGGGCAACAGACAGAAGACAGTCATTTAATAATCAACTGAATCATCACAGTAGATACGTTGGTAGGCACAAACAAGACCATATCTGACATATTAGATTAGAAGTATAATCTGGACCCAGTTCAAGCAGGTCCCACGTCGGGCCTCTCTTCCTCTGAACCAAATAAACCAGTGAGGACCTGCGGTGCTGACTCAAAATAAACCACTGAGGCCGTTCTCATGGTAAATGAGGAACATGTCCCTCAGTGTAACAGTGTAGCCTGCTGATGTGCTTTTAATAGCTGCACGTGCGTTATAATAAGAAAGGCTGTTTGTTGGAGAGTCTTTCCATCGGATTTATTTAAAATGTTAGAATATCAACCGACTTTTCCTTTAAAACAAGTGATTATTTTAGATTATTTTACACCCATGTTTGGACTGCTAGGCAAGACAAAGAGACACAACATTTACTGCCTTGATTGGGAAAAATGACGCAGATATTACACGTTCATATTCATGTAAATTTCTGTAGCGCTGGCTGTCTGGGAAAGTTCCACATTCATCCTGAGGCTGGAACAGTGGGCAGTAAAAGGTTAAAGACACCATCAGTCCATTTTTCATGTTGACAAATTAGGAAATTATTATTAGGAATGGCTATATACGCAAAAAATATGTCTGTCTCCACAGTCTTCACTGTATATTCTGCTTCATTGAGGTTAGATCCAGAGGAAAATCTACTTTGCTTTATGGCGTAAAGGGTTATTGATTCACCACAGGAGGACAGGAAGCGGATGCTGCTTCTAGTTTAAACTGAGCAGGTATCAGCATTCAATCTCCTGCAACAGGGCTTATTTTGATCAGTGCAAGAGTAAACTAGGGGTTACAGATCCATTTGACCACAGTTTCATTGCTTACAAAGATTCCACTGATTTAGTGATGTTTATAGACGCTACATGTAGCATCTGCACCCCCGCAATTATGCACACATGGCTGCATACGTAACACATGAAAAAGAAAATTAAATATCTTACAATCCAGCTACATACATGAGGCAATATGTTATGGATATATATATGGATATATATTGGTGTTCTGTACCTCTGTGACTTTCCTCAGAAGTCTGTCTTGAAGGGAGCCACAGATTCATAAGACGAATATAAAGAACTTCACATGCTGAGATGCATACATGAATGAGAATGTCCCCCACACCGACCGTACATAATCAGTCAGCCATGTTCCTTGATTGTTCTCAGCAGAGCCTCCGATGAATTCAAAGCGTCCTTTTAAAATCCATGGAATTCACCTGGGACGGGAGTGGGGGAATGAAAATATTTCCAGCCCACATTACCTGGAGAGTCATTTTTCAGCCCGTACCCGTGTCTCCTGCCGTGCCCCGAGGTCATGTCAGACGGACAGGTCGGCTAGATATGTAAAACTATTCCGCAGATCCAGAGCCTGGGGTTAAAGGAGAGGGGTCAGGCATGAACTCGCCTCCTCTCTCGCAGCGACACAAGTCTGTGAACGGCATTAGCTCGGAAATGTGTATCACATCGCTATTGCTCTTTTCTTTGTCCACATGGAGGTCATGCTGCTGCTCAATTCAAGACCAGTGCGAGGTGCATTAATTATGAGCTCTGAAACCTTACTCACCATGAACTCTGTATGTAAATTAAATATGTATCTGTGTGCTGCACGTACACATGACTTTGCCTTCAGAGTTTTTTTATCCCTTCAGCCTTCAGCTCCCTCTACCCCGCCGTGCGAGTTGACAGGGCTGTTCACTCCACTCGGGATGATGATGTGGATGTCAGGGATTGTATTGGCAGCTGCCAATGTCAATACGGCATTATGGAATGAACCAGTGTTTCACACAGTATCTTAATCTAATTTACAAGGCTCCCTGCTTCCCGGGCAGCCAGGATGCTGCAGGGTCGGCCAAAGTCGAGGAAACAAAGTAAATGTAACGGGCAGGATGCCCTTCTGCCGCTCGTGGTGACCCGTATCCAACGCAGGACAAGATAGCAGCGGTGTGATTCCAGATAAAAAATGCTGGTGCAACATGAACCACGAATACTTGCTCCTGTTCATTTTAGCTGCGCATTTGTTTCCAAGAATTCAGCTTCTCCTGTGAATCCAATATTCAACAGTCACCTGTGAAGCTGAGCGATCTGCTGCACATGCTTAGAAGAGGGAGTCGTGCCATTGTACCACACATACAAAGGGCTGAGGCATGGCTTTAACAACCGTATTGTATTGCTCCTGCTGGCACTGCGGTGCGCTGTGCATCAATCCCATGCAAATTGCCCCTCTCTGTTTTTTTGAAAGCACACCCAAACACTCCCCACCTCATACATATACACGTATAAACACACATAGCGGCACTCCCCCAGCATCCCTGATATCATTAGCTATAAGGAATCGCCTGACAAGCAAAAGGCAGAGTGCCAGTTTTCTTTCTTTTTTTTTTTTACTTCACATAAATCTAATGCCACATATGCTGCTGTCTTTCACGCAGTTGTTCTCACAGACATGTCTCTTTCTTTCTCCGGCTGCATGGCTTGAATCAATTAGTACAGGAGTGTTTAAGCTACGGTGTGTCGCCGTCCCGTCTGTTAGGATAACTAGGGAGCTTTTAATTTTGGGCCACTTCGCAGTTGTGAAATGTAAAGGAGCTGACAGGCAGGGAATGGCTGTTATTTACAAGTGTGGGATGGCGGAGGTGGTTTAGTATGCGGGCCACCGCGTCGGTAACAATACAATTTCCTTTCAACAACAGGGCGATTTCCTCGTTCGCGAGCCAATGTTGGCGTGTCAGAAAAAGCCCACACTGAGCGTTAAGGTTGGATCTTGGAGGCATTTCAGTGTGTCTTCTGTGATGCAAGGCCTTGCGTCAGATCAAGGGCGTCAGAAGTAGGGGGTTGAAGGGGCCATTGGACCCTGTCCCACATTCTTTTTAAGTCGCAAAGCACTGTAGCCCTGCAGATACCTCTACATTGCAACAGTTAGGGTACAGGGACGTTTCAGTCATTCCCATCCACTCAGTTAAGCAAAGTGAAGCAGGCAAACACAAAACGGGAAGAATATTGATATTATGCTGCAAGTATCCCCAGCCGCTGCCCTCGCTCCTTCAGACACAAGGCCGCGATGAGAGATCCAAGTTCCCTCTGAACCGGGACAGAGCGGGCAAGAGACATTGCTTTGAAGGCTTCAGTAGACTTGTGCATGTGGGACCAATTCATAGCCTAATCCCTGCGAGCAAGGGAAGCCAAAGTGTGGAGATTTCATGAAGCACAGCTAGGAAAAAAACAGCGCCATTTCTGTTTGCTTGTTTTTGTCCAAAATAAAGTTTCAACAGGGGTGTCGTGCAAGCCGACATTTTGGGGTGTGCACAATTAGAGTGGGGGGCATGGGGTAATAAATAAGTAAAATCACTATGCAATTTACTTTGTGGGGTCCGGTGTCTTGGTCCTTGCAAAGCTGTTTGCAACAACACAGATTTGGGACCCTGTAGCTGTAGAAAAATAAGCACACACACACGCAGTCATGTTTCCATCACTTCAGGGGACATTACATTGACTTGCATTCATTTCCTGGAGACTTATCCCAGCCCTTGTCATCACTACTACCTGCATAACCTTAATCCTAACCCTAACCTTATGGGGACACATGTTTTGTCCACAAAAGGAAGGAGAGTCTCCACAGTGTGACTGTGTAAACAGCTTTATATCTCTACATCATAAGTATACACAGGCACACACACACACACACACACACACACACACACTCTTTTGTCTGAAATGAATCCGGCACCCTTGCATCTGATGAGACAATACAGCGGGGCTGGTAGTTTATTGGAATGCTCACATGCAGGGACACACATGTGGACACTCATACAGACTAAAGTGTTAGATGTCTCATCAAAACGTTTGTGTTTTATCTTTATTTAGCCAGTCAGCGTATGGGAGCAGTCTGGGAGACACCAGGGAGAGGTCCGTGCAGGGACTTGATCCTCGGCCACCAGGGCTGTGCGTGATTATGGAGGCGAGGATCTTAATGAATACGCCGTCGTTGGGCCGTTCACGGCTTCTTGCTACGGTGCAGGAAATTCTCAGAGCGCAGTGTACCCAATTATTGCTGTATGTCTCTGCTTCTCTGGAGCAGCTTGCGGTTGCTGAGGGGCAATCTAAGAGGAATTATTGAGGGAGGTGAGTGTGTTATTAATTCCCATTTCCATGAATTTAGCAGCTGGTCTTTGGGCGGCTCTAACCAGCAACCTTACAACAACATCTCCATCTGTGCAACATTGCAGATTTGATTCAGAGGATAAACTGATGACCAGCTCTCTCTCTTACACAAAGAAACTGAAACGATATAACAGGAAATAGTCTAATGGATGGAGAAATATTTACAGTGAGTCATAATGACAACGATTGACTTGGAGTTTGTGTGCTTGTGTGCAATCGAGCTATCATGCTAAATGGCTAAAGCTATCGCTACATGTCCAGGCAAAAAGTCACTTGGTTGGTTTTGCTTTTTTGAGAAGAGGCTTTAAGAGGAGGGTGTGTTTGATGAATGTAACATGTCTTGATTCATGTATTTGGCTGTGGCTGACGCAGTGTACACTTCCCTAAATCCAGTAGACGCAGGGCAGAGCCATGACCAGTCACTGTAATTGCAAAACATTATGTAACAGTAACACACATAGATTATAGTCACAACGTCAGACAGACTGCACAGCTTTAGTTTATGTAGCTGGAGTTTGCTAATATTAGTCATACCAAAGCAATTAAGGCTGTAGTAGCAAAACACCTGATTGTAGGTTTTTTTTATAGCTCATGAACTCACCTTTTCATTTATGAGGGGAAGGATATAATATGTATTTTTAATAATGAATTAATTATTACTTTTAATATGAACCTCATAATTTAGCCATGGAGATGCAAAAAAAAATCTGGATGGAAATTAGATTTTACAACAAAAAAATCCTAAAAGAGCAGAATCTAAAGATCTAAAATAATTGGGTTATTCAGCAAATTACGACACTGTCTCATTGTGTTTGTTACCTTGTTTGTCTTTATTTTTGATTTCCCCTAAATTGATTCCAGTCAAGCTATTTCAGCGCTGATGCTCGGCTGAAATGGTTCTGACACGACAAGTGGAGAACCCAGCAATGTCAGAGTGTCCAGGTTATATTTGGGACACTTCAGTGCTCTGGCACAGAGGTGTGACATTCCCATATTGTGCCAGAACTGGCACACTGCTGCGAGTGCCTCAGCTCGCTCTCTGCTGTCCAAGCCTGAAGTGCGACTCACCCGTATGGAAAATCACTTCCCCTATAACCCCTGCTGCCTCCCTCCTCTCCCTCTCCCCCCCAGTTAATGTGTTGACTTGGCCCACAGAGTCACCTGAGGGGGAAACAGAATCTCCTGAGTCATTGCTCCAGTTCTTTTTCCAGAAGCATGACAACAGGCCAAGACGTCAGGGTTTGGCATTTTCCCCATTCCTAGGGCTGCCTGTCCAACATGCTGGAAGCAAAATGCCATCAGAAGGGTATGATCATCAGAGTGGTCATTGCCTAAATGCTACTGTTTCCTTAATGTGCGGGAGGTTTATTTATGAATGTGCTGAAATCTGCCTCTGGCGCGGCTCACTCTCGACATGGTACACAGTGACATAAATCTGAAGGCGTTGGCAGTCGCCGCTGTATTTCTCCTGATTCTTATTACAGAGTATTATGCGGGAGTGTGATCGTATCTAATTGAAATGGAAATGAATCACATGGAAAAAGCGAAAATGAAATTAAAGTGAGGGAGGTAAGCACTGACGCTTCCCTGAGGATGGTGAACCACAAGGCACCAGCCTTGGTTACATAACTGTTTTCCCTCTGCTGCCTTGGCAAAGAAATGAAAACACACATACACACACACACACACACACACACACACACATACACACACACACACACACGGACTAAAAGCAATTAGGACTGAGGAAATAACAGGGAGTAGGAGTCTGTGGACTGGTGTTTCCATCAGCACTAGCTCCTCTGCAACTGGAGCGACGGCACCAGAATAACACTGAGTCAGTGGAGTGTCCCTCGGAGAGCGGTTAGCCTGCTAGTAACCATTTATTTAAGCTATGATGGAGCTTAAAACCACACTGGAAAGTGTGTCAGTTTTCATTGTATGTTCTCGTATTTCCATACTTACAGTATATGTAACTAGTGTCCTCACAAGACTAGACAAATTAGGGAAACTGAGGTTGAAAGTGAGATGTTGCCCTTCACTCGCTCACTTTTGTCTGGCATTTTTTAGAGCGGAGACCCGGGTTTAGGGTCGTAGCCTTATATTTGGACAAGGTTTAGGTTTAACCTGTTTAATCCTTTGGACTAGAGTCCTACAAACACATTTTTTGTGAAGAGAAACGCTGTTAAAAATGGACCCTTACTTTTTTAAAGCAATAAAAGCAGCCATAATCAGTATTTTGTGATAAAAAACTGGATCAAATGACAGTGTTTAATGGGAGAGGTGTTCCTCGTAGTGAACAACCTGCACATGCTGTCCGTTATGCTCTATAGGATCTATCAGCTAATTGTTTTCAAGCCTGCAACTTTACTGTTTTCGTTAAACTCTTACTGCTCTCAAAGCGTCATTTTGTAGCCCCACGCAGCTGTTTTCAGCAAGAAAATACCCCAAATCCAACTGTGCGCTGCCTGCTAGGCCCAAGACAGCAGACAGACAAAACTGATGGCCAGTTATTTAGAGTATGACTTCAAATAACGTTGCTCCGTATCTGCAGGCTGCCGCCACCATGCTATTGCTATGCTAACAGTTCATCAACTCCATCAGCTGTGTTTACAACCTGCCAGTAAGTGGAAAAGCAAAAGTCAGTTATTGCCTGTTTAAAGTTCCCTTCAGAATTTAGAGGAAACGGGTATTAAAATCACTCACAAAAACATGACATTTTTCCGTTTGATGTAATGGCTCGGCCTTATTAAAATGGAGTCTCCCATTTGAATATATATTTTTCAACCATAACTCATTCCAGTACTAGACTAGAACAATCGCATACAGAGGGAACAGTGTGTGTGATGTTGTCAGACATATGAATATAAAATGTTTGTTTTATATGACTTTAACGCCATTTGATGTTGGGATTTTTTTTGTTTGTTTTTTTGACAGAAGGTAAATATCTCCCAAAGGAGCTGGAGATCTCCTGCACCTGTGTCAATAAATCAGAACCTGCAGTTAAAAGGATTGATGTTAGGTGTTTGATAAGGGAATTAAATTCATCTAATGAAGGTTCTCTGGTTAAACCAACTTTCTGTGTTTGTGTGTGTGTGTGTGTGTGTGTGTGTGTGTGTGCACCCTTGGCCAACGGACACTCCCTCTGACTCACGGGTTCAGTCACCCTTTAGCACGTCCTGCCCTTCCCCACCGCTGCCCCAGTGCCCAACCCCCATCCACCCACTCACCCTCCAACCCTTTTCTCATCCTCCTCCTCTTCATCCTCAACCTCTGACTCACAGTGCCAGTATCCTGTGACACTTTAGGGATGATCACACCGCCGCCAACGCCACCCTCCTCCCCCCGTCGTTCTCTCTTTCTCTCTCGCACGTATACATATGCACACCCAATCTCTGCTCGCAGACTTGCCCGGCGTTAAGTCCCAGGCTTAGTCAGCCTCTGAGCGGAGCACAAGCCCTGCTGGGAAAGAGAGGCCAGGCAAGCCCCAACAGAATGCTAATGATGTCATTAACCTCTGGACTCCGGGGCTGGGGGGAAAAGTGGCTCTGAAAGGCAAAGATCACGTCACTCTTCCACTTGCTCATTATATATTTAGTGTTAGGCATGCACACAGGTGCCCCACAGAAGTAGGCTTTTGTGGAAACAATAAAGTCAGCCTTTTTATTACATTAAACCATAATGAGAACACTGATAGCTGTATCTTTATGGACGCTAAATCTTTTGATTAACGTCGTAGCCAGAGTGCTCACTTGGTCAAATGTCTGGTTCAGAAGTCTGTGTTGTGCCTGGGACACATTGAGCAGTGCGTGACTGTCATGGAGCCGCTTGCTTTTTATCCCAACACCCGCGTTAACAGGTTAGAGCCGCCACGCTGCCCGTGTGGATCAGCTGCAGCTCCTTTATGGCTGCAGCGAGGCGTCATCCAGCGAATCAGAGTGTTGCCATTTTTTTTTTAGCTGGTTAACTGTTTTAAAAAGCACCAAAATGAGACCCTCAAATAACTGCAGCTGAATGCATTTGTAGTTTTGGAGCATGCTTGTCATGCTTGTTATAACACAGGGTAGGCCTGACATTAATACACTACGCTACTGATACACCACATGTCATATAATTTAGCAGTTCATCGCCATCCTACCAGCTGGTTGGCCAGCTCGGTTGTTTGCTAACCTGTTGTGTTTTGTACTCCTTGGAGAGGTCATGGTGTCTGTCACTGCAGGTGCTTGGCGAGGTTTGAAGTGTTTCCTCCCTGCACGCCACTGTCCTAGAGCAGCTTTTGCTTACAACCGAAAAGACAGTTCAGGTTTATGCAGTAGGTCAATAAAGGTTCATACACAGAAGCAAGGGTTCGACTAGTGTGGGTCCGGAAGGCTCATACAACCACCAGTATATTTGTAGAGTAGATGTTGATAGTGAGAATTTCACCATCACCCAGAATGTGCCAAAGAGTCACAGGAATGCCTTGAATAAATTCTGTCTTAAAACAAAACTTCCCCACAAAGAAACTGAGAAAAAAGGGTTTAAAGCTTTCAGGCTGGCTGGTAAACAAATAGAGAGGCTGTAATGCCTTCATATGATAAGATAATCCTTTATTAATCCCACAGCAGGGAAATTTGCAGTGTTATGTTCATTTTATGCCTTTTTATGCTAATTATATTTCCTGAAAAGTGTTGCCATAGAACCTAGAAAATACCAGATTCAGTATCTGCAGTACCAACAAAGTGTGTTCTTTCAGCTTTCTGTCTGTTGTCTGCCCACATGTGTTTGATATATTTATTTTAATGCATCAAATGACAAAGTGAAAACATTTGTTTTGTGTTGGCACTCAGGATGACCCAATCAGAAGATGAATAGAAGTCAATAACAACATTTTAAATAATCTGACTCCTCAACCAATAAGAATAAAACAATTATTGTTTCTTGTTTACCATATGATGATGATGATAATGACAATGATGATGATGTTAGGTCAGATTTTTTTGACTGGCAGTGCATTAAGCTAAGTTTTAGCTTTAGCTAAGGCTAGCGACTATCTCACAAGCTAAATATAGTGTTCTTGCTTTGCTACCTGGTTGTTTGGCTTTGTGCCAGTGAACTCAGTTACTGCAGTGTGGCTTGGTTTTTACCTCACAAAGAATGCATTTTTAAGACACAAACGTTGCTTATATTGATTAAAAAGCTATTATGGATTTAACATATTAGTTGAACCTCTATAAAGACCCACTTTACTCTCATACAGAAGTATTTTCTTATGTTTATCAGCTTGCCTCACAGCCTTCAAGGGCACATTTATTGTAAATATATGAGATTTCTGTAAGTTCTGTTGCCCTTCTCCCAGATGGCTTTAAAAAAAAAAAAAAAACATTACCGCAGGGTCATAGATGGAGCTGATGGCAAGGTGTGTGAATGACACGCAAGATAGCATGACGGAGCCCTGACATGCGAGACAGATAAAAAACTGCAGAGCTGAATTGCAATATTTGTATGCGTGGGTGTCATAGTATCATTTTTCAATATTTTTGCAATTTTTTGGTCTGCAACCAAAACATAATGAGCTTTGCAGAGTGTGTGTATGTATGCGACTGTGCGGATTTGCATTGTCAGATGAATATGACAGGTTCTGACATGCCGACTTGGATCTATATCAACAGCGACAGCAGACAGTGTAGCTACACATAGATTAACCTTCAGGACAGATTTAGGGTTTTGGCATTCTGTGGAGAAATCTCAGCTGGTAGCTTTCCACCCCCACAGTCTCACTGAGTGTATATCCCATATCCACTCTCTCAGGACATTTCCCATGGAGGGATAGAAGTGTAGTGGTCAAAGGGGGTCAGCGGTGGGTTGGAATGGTCACCCGCTGCACACTGCGCTTCAGCTAAGAGGGTCATTGATGTCAGGTGGCCAGATGAACATCTGTCCAGTGACACTCACACCGGGATACACACAGCTCACACTCACACAGATAAATACATGCATGCAGCACACGCACCTGTGAAGTTACACATGAATATGTAAAAGTGGACATGCTGTGCAACACACAGACACGGGCGTGCAGTCTGTGAACAGACACACACAAGAACACACACGCACACACACAGGAACACTGCAGGAGGAAGAGGAAGTGGCTGCCAAGGAGGTGGGAGATGAGTGGGCACTAAGCAAACAACACTTAGAGCAGGAAGTCCCTATAGGAAGGTTTGCTCGGAGGAAGGAAGTGTGTTTGCTGCGTGTGTGTGTGTGTGCATGAACATGTGCGGAGGAGGTGTGGATGTAACACCATGAGTCCAGCTGACTTTGAAACCACAACAGAGTGGTGTGGGTTCTTTTTTTTAACTGTTCTGTATCCATATCAGAAGCAGCACATGTCCTCCACAGGGTGAAAGCTGGTCAAGGGAAACATCTGGTTTCTTTCAGCTCCACTAACTTCGCCCAGGTCATAAAAATCACAGCAAGCCACTTTGTTAATAAAAGCCTTAAATTGTAGTCATTTTCAAATGCAAATCCATACGTGGGGCTTTTAATGTGCCGCCACTTTGAAAAGCTCAATTATATCATGGGCAAGGGCACAGATAAGCCAAGGTAAGACTGAATACAGCGAGGTGAAACAGCCTATTATGGAAGAGCCACCTCAATATAGTTTTTATTTCACCTTTCTCCCTTTCTGCCTCGGAGCATGTCGGGCAAGAGAGTTACATCATTTTTTCATTTGCTTTTTATTTAAGGCTCTTTAGAAATATATCAAAAGACACTATGACTTTACCTTGCCTCCGAGCGAAAGAACATGTTTTCAAAGTAGAAATGGGCAAGTGATGACTCCGCAGCTAATTTTACTTTTCTGAAGCTCAAGATTTGAGTCTTTTGTCAGAATGTCTTTAAACTTTATATCTGACAAATGATCTAATTCAAATGATTTATTGTGCGTTTAAGTGTATGAATGCGACCCTTTCTGAACCTTAACGCTGTGCTGCAGCGGTTTCCAACTTTTTTTTTTTTTGTCTGACGAGCCTCCGCATCCTTGACAAATGAGCTCAAGCACCCTTTTACCGACCCCACCCGTCATGTCCCGAGCATGTTCATTTCAAATGTTTCTGGAGTGGATGTGAAAAATAATACTGCAGAAAACTGGATGTTGTTGGAATGATTTTCTGTGAATTTGAGTTGTCAGTGTTAAGTTCAGTTTGGTCAAGTTTGCATTTGTACTGCTGCCTTTTGGAGTGGCGGACGCCTGCTTTCAACCACGCATCCATTAGTAAACTATTTGAACTGCCCATCCCTTGCTTTTAGATAATTACATCAGCCATTTGTCCACTACTTCCAGCGATGTATTTCAACTGTATACTTACTAACTAGTTTTCATGCACTCTCAGCTGACTCATGTTCGTGGAAGGCGTGTCCTGTGTAATCAGCCTATTGTAACAGTAAGATCAGCATCCCACCAATTTATACTTATTATACTTATATATTTTTTGGATATCTATGTTTCTCAAAACACAAATACTGTATGTGGATATGCAATAAAATCAGAATTATTTGAGCTACTCTGAAATCTTTCCATGAACCTCCTGGAATTCACTGCTACTACTACTGCCGCTGTAGTACTCGCATTTTCTTTTTTTGCATTTCTTATTGTCAGCCAATATCCCTCTCCATGCCTCCTCTCCACTCCCCCTCTCTCTCAATCTCCCACTGAAGTGAGATATTGTATTTCAGGCAGGCCATTTTTCACTGTCAGTAATGCACATCAAATCCCACAAGTAGGAGGGCTAAGAGGTTTGATCGGCTATAATGCCTTTACCTACACTAAAGGCTTAAGAGAGGAAATCACATTCAAAGTTGCCCCGGGTCTGCACCGCACATCTGGGCCTCCACTGGCTTTCAGCCGCGAGTGGAAATCTTGTGGTTCATAAGGCCTCAAATAGAATCCAGAGCTCCTAATCCATCTTGATCTCATTTACACACAAGTGGCAAGTTTTGACTAATATTTTCCTTGATATTTTGCCACAGCAGAAGAAGAAATAGCTCAGAGAGGTCCAGTCTGGGTCTGGTCGGAGGTTATTTTGAGATTCTGACTGCGTGTACGTCCCGAGACCAATCTCGTTATGATTGGGTGGTGAATTTGGTATAATGCTTTCTTTTCCGTGGTGTAAAACCTGAGGAATGCGCTGCGGTGACATGAGCGGTAGTTTCCAACTCTTCTCCGTCTTCCTGCATGAGCTTATCCTCAGATGACCTTGTCTGCCTGTTGGTTTCGTTACACGTGCCGCTAAATCGAAGACATGTCTGCATCCAAGGGCAACTTTCCAACATTAAATCCGGTTTCTCTCTGACAGAATGTTCTCTTTAACAAATCAGTAACAAGGCAAAAGATGATTTTAAAACATGAAATATGCAGATGGCAGACTTACTTAACACACGCACCGTCTCACTCGAGCATTCGGCGTATTAAACTGTTGCAAACTGCCTCTCTGACCTCCTGACTGAGCGCTGCTGTGGGAGAAGCAACACGCCACATCGTCTTAGTTCATTTCAAGCAGCATAAGCTCATGTCTTCCACGCAGCGCTGCCAGCTGCAGAGCTTCTCCTGCACGCCTCCCGAGCTGCTCCCCCCGTCCTCAAAGCCGCAGCCTGACGTCCAACCCGGCCGGGGTGCACTAGATGGCACTGTTTACAACAGCACCGCCTGCGCCGAGCAGCAGAGCAAGCACGCTATCTCACAATTACTGATTTACAATCCTTCCACTAATCTAATAAATTAGATTGCGCATTATACAGTTTGTAATTACACAACCACAATAAACACAGTTAACAATGCACATCAGCTCCGATTTCCACAGCTGTTACTGCATTAGATGGGGAGAGATATGAAACAAGATATCAGATATGGCGATCAATGTGAAACAAGGAGATGATAAGATCAGTCACTTTTTTTTTTCCTTTTTAATGGCTCATAATGTCATTAAATCTGACTGCCATTATTTGCAAATACATTTAGCTGGTCCACGGGGGCTGTTTAATGAAAAGTGCAGTCTTATCACGCGCTGATAGAATTGGTATAAGCTGGATATTTTACAGCTTTGATGCATCTACCTGCTTCATCACTGCACTCCGCCTCCTGTCTGTTTATCGCATCCTCACTTTCTTAGCCTCTTTGTTGCTCTTTTGTTTGTCAGCGCGTCTGCAACTTTCCGCCTGTCTGTCTGTTTGTCTGCCGCCTCGTACTCCTGGATCTCTTTGTGTCTAGGCCTGTGGGCAGGTTTATGACAGGGGTTGCTCTGGTTAAGCCTTCCTCAGGCATCAAAAGGCAAAGAGTGAGACAGGCTCTGTCACATTATGCGGGCCCTCCTCTCCTGGCTTTGATTGAGAGTAGTGATCCAAAACTGATGCGGAGAGGAGCTGGAGCTCACCTCTTGTCAACGGCGGATGTTCTCCACAGGCAGACAGGCGAGCGGCAATGACAATGTTGGATACGCTTCGTGGGCTCTGACAACCCCCTTCACACTTTGACACACTTGGTGATATCTCACTCAGTGTTTGCCATTGTCTTAAAAAGATATCGATTGTGCAGCAGTTGCAGATCGGATTCAAATGTGTCTTTTTTGGCTGTGGATTCTTACATTTCGCTGCAGCTGGATTGGCAGCTTTTTAGGCTTTTCAACCTTTTTTAGTTTATCCAATTAAACCTAATTATGCTGTGTCTGTAGCATTGCAACTCATGTGTGCAGCTTTTTCCTTGCGGGGGGTTCAAAGCTCTCAGAAGTGCAGTATCCCCTGCAGATCTGCCTATGCTTACAGTATGTTTTTGTCTACCACTGACATCTGTGGCATTTTATCAGTAAAATGAGTCAGTATCTAATTCTCACCATCTGTATATTGCTTAGAAAGAAAGCAGAGTAGATCCTCTTTTGTTGTAATCCCACTTTAACAGGGAGCTAACCAAATGTCAAATAAAAGTTCTTGCATGTGTAACTTTAGCTTTCCAATTAAACAAATTCTGAAAGTGTGGTGTTGCTCAATTCTTCCAGTGTGTAAAGGACCACGCAATCTTTCAGCTGAGGCTGAAACATGAAAATCACCAGAATTGTAATAACAAGAGTTTTCCAACATCAAAAGGCGCGTGATTAAACGACAGCAGAGATTCATTAAACTTGCTACCAATACTTACTATTGACTTTGCAATTTCTCATTTAGGATTCTGTCACACTCTGACACACACACACGCCACACTAGAATCACAGTATCACATTTGATGCAATTTCTCATGTTATCCTGATATGACCTTCGTTTTTTATTTGTAGTCTGGTGGATATGTGATATCAGATTTGGCGGGACCTCCCAATGAGCCCCCACCATCTCTACTGCCTCCCCGGCCAATAAAAGTGTGTATTTATCCTGCAGAGACTCATTTATAGCTGCTCCACCACGCATCATGAACCCAGGGCCACATATTCATAAACCGGCCATCTGCATGAAATATGCACTACTTAGGAGATGTTGCGTCGGGCGATGCACAGCGGCTGGAAGGTGTCATTTCCATGTGTCAAACCCTCCCACTTAAATGCAACATGCTGCCATGGCGACGGGCTGATTGGCATGTCTCGCCGCTCTTAAGAGCCAGTAAAATGAATCGTTTCTTCTGTTAAATAAGTGGACTGTGTCGTGGGCTGCGAGTCGACATGTCCTTGCATGGCTGCTGGGCTCTTTTAGATCTCAAGCAAAAGCAGCGCTCGAGACTTTTTCACCATTAAAATTGACATTCTGCATGAAAAGAACATGTTTTTTTTTTTCCTCTTTATAACAAAAGTTTTCTCCACAGCTTCTGTCTCGCAGTCCTTGTGGTTTCTCCATCTGTGGCCCCTGCATGGCTGTACTGCAAGTGCTTTTGTCTGCACTTTTCTTTCTGATGATTCTCAACTATAGCACATGTTGAGATCATTAATTTCAAACCCTGCCAAAACCACTTCCCACACATGCATGGCATTCATTCCTCCCCTATCCCCAGCTCACTCTTTCCCTTCTCAGACGCACACTCTGCTCTCTGCATCGCTGTGAAGCAAGAGTAATCCTGGTCTCTTTTCAGTGAATCAAAATCACCATGTGGCTTTGTTACAGTAGGCGCGAGCTGAAGCTGAGAGCCGCATTGCTATTGCCTTATACCATAAAAAAAAGAAATGTGTAGCTCGAACAGGTTTACGTGTAAAAAAAGGAAGAAAGAAAAGAAAAAAATGAAGGGGTGAGGATTTATGCAGGCAGAACTGGCAGAATTCCCTCATACCTCCCTTGTTCCACCTAACATCGCAAACCTGCACTGTTTCAAAGCAGTGGCAGATATGAAATATTCAACAGCCCGTATTACTATTACAACACACAGTCAAAAAAAAAACAAAAAAAAAAAACCCATGCATGCTCTCCCTGCACACTTTTAATTTTGAAAACTTGATGATTATTGGTTCAAATAGGACTCCCGCTCCACAGCAGGAGCGGCTGCCTCTGGAACCAATGCAGCATCTTTAACTAGTATCTCAAAAAAAAAAAATCTCCAGGGTAGGGGACAGAATGAAAGAGAAAGAGAGAAAAACGAGGAAAGAAAAAGAGAAAAGAGATAGAGGGAGACACTGAAAGGGAAAGTGAGAGCAATCTGCTGGAGAATGTGTCAGAGTGTGTGTGTGTGTGTGTGTGTGTGTGTGTGTGTGCGTGCGTGTGTGTGTGTGTGTGTGCGTGCTGCAGACAGCTCTCTGGCATGGCAAACGCCTGCTGGTCCTGAGCAGAGCTGAGCTGGAAGCCTGCTCAAAGCCCTTCACCTTCACAGCCGGGCTGGCACGATGCATCGAGCACGGCTGGCATAGCGCGATGTTTATCACACAAAGGCACGATCAAAGAGCGCTGGTATCTGGCTGCACCACTTTCATCTGGGTTCCCACAGCTGACAGTAGCATCCGTGGGGGGCTCTCCTCTCCTTTTTCTCCTCCTTTAATGGTCTCTCTCTCTCTCTCTCTCTCTCTCGCCTATCTCTCTATTCTCCCCCACTCCCTCTCACACATTTATCACTGCAGATAAGGAGACTTTATTTGAGATTCCATAGCCAAAGAAATTTCTCTCCCTAATCAATAATGGCTTTAGAGGCGGCCTGGGGATCAGGCGTTCCTTGGCTTTCTGCTTGTAAGGCGGGGTGAAAGCTCGCAAACTTTCCTTTCGATGTTTATGTTGCTGATCCCCACGGGCCAATCAGCTCCCACCTCTGCTCATTGTTTTTCAGGGAAACGATCAGCAAGCCAAACTGCATCCCCAAAGACGTTCCCACAACAGACAAGGTGCAACCCGAGAAAACAGCGATGCAAAATGAATGGGGAAGGGAGCTTTAAAATTTCAGCATGCACGTGGGGCTTGACAGCTCCAGCATGAAGTTTGACAATTGGTATTCAGTCTCCATGTTGCCGAGACAGAAACAGCCAGCGGAGCCCAGATTCAAGACAGCAGAGCTGGAGGGACGCCGTGGTGGAGGGCTCCAGATGAAATGGGGTGTTTATCATTCTCTAACAGTAACACTCCAGTTTGTGATTCAGACATGCTCCAGGAAGAGCCACTCTTTCCAATAAGTCCTCCGCTCAACTGATATAGGCATTAGGCATTCCCTACATATCTCGCTACCTCCTCTGACATCCCACTATGCCACAGAAAAAAAATGAAACTCCAAACAAATGGCTTTCGTGGTCACATCAAACTGCCTCATCCACCATGAAAAACGGCTGTTCTTCAGCGTACAGCGGCGGGCCCCCGCGCGACTGTCAGGAAATGCACCGTTTTTTCCCCCTCGAGTGTGTGTGTGGAATGTGTGGCTCCTGTTGTTGCGATCAATCCCAATTTAACAGACACCGACTCAAAGTCAACCTTCAGGGAGCCGTGAAAGCTGACAGGTGAGGACTCACTGCCGTCTCCCCGACTCACATCAAAGACACGGCAACAGTGGCGGCTTCAGTGGAAGACAAGCACTTTTAGAAAGAACAAAGAGACTTGGAGATAGGAGAGCAGGACTCGTCTTGAGACAAGGGATGGCCAAGAGGCTGAATACCAAAAGGGCATGAATACTAAAAAAGGTTCCATCTGCCCCATGCAGATTTGGGGGAATTCAGATTGGATGTAACACAAATTCAATACGATGTCGGCCATATGAGAAAATGTGTTTGACAAAGACCTTGGGTTCAAGTGTAATTTCTTCCCCGTCTTGCTTCAACTCTCTACTACCCCAAACATGGAGGATGTGCTCTCCTGCTTCTCTTGTTCATTCTGGGAATCAAGCCAGTGCAAATAATGCTCTAACTGCATGCGTGCCGTTTAAATAAGGTCAAGTTAAACCAATCAAGATTAATTTGGCCACTTGAGGGCAGCAGAAACAACTTGTGGACTCGGCTAACTTGTTAGCAAACAGTTGCAGCTTTAAATATGGCAGCTACGGAGCAGCACAATCATCTGGGGCTGCGTTTCTGGCCACCTGACGGATGTAAGTCCGATGTTCACTCTGTTTTTCACCGAAAACAGACAAAAAACAAGGCTGTGAGAGCAGTGAGAGTGAACCAAAACTGTAACGTTGTGGGCCTGACAGATAAACAGTGAGCTGAAGCTCATTATAAAGCCTGTGTTATCAGAAAAATGTTGATTACAGCTTTGACTTGGTTGATTTGGTGACACCTGTGGTTACCGGTAGTAACAGAGCTCTAGGGGCAGCAAAATTACCTGAGCAGCAACTTTGCCAGAAATCCGATATAAGAACAATTGATGTATCTGTTTACATTGCAGCCAAACAAAAATGTCAGTCAATTATTCCTATAAGTCCTTTTGCCATCCTACCATGAGTAACCGCAAATCTGATTTCATGCAGCCCAAGAGCGAGTAGCTTTCCATACAACAGCGCAGTCCAATAACAGGAGTTGGTTAGCTAAAAGTTGACTATGGTGGCTTATTCTTGTTCTGTCACTCTCTGCTGTATTTAAATATTGCAGGTTGTAATAGAACACCACAAATTTGCCAATATTGCCACTAAAAACAAAAACTATCATACTGTATTAAAGTAATTATGCAATTAAAATACACGGAAGTCCTGAAATAGTATCAAAAACAAGAATTCTAGCTAATGTCAGTATCTTAAATGCTGTTTAATTGTGTTCTATAGAATTGATAAAGAGAATGCTAAAAATGAATTAGGTCACTTACTCAAAGCTCTGTGCAGTCATAACTGAACAGTTATTTTTCCCCTTCCATAAAACCTCTGGAAAGCTTAGCAATCACAGCCCCACTCAGTGCACTCACTTTTTTATTGTCTACCAGCTGTTGGAAAACTTTACACTCTGAAGGAGAAGAAAGAAATGCAGAAGTCCTCCGAGGACCCATTTGTAGAGCTCCAGCAGTTTGAGCCGCCGTCTCTGCTGCTGCAGCAGGTGTGCATCTTTTGTGGCTCTCACCTTAATTCAACTTGCAAATTAAAAAAAAAAAAAACTACAGGAAAGAATAATAATTATGAAAAAAGCACAGACGAGCTCTTTTTTCCTGGCTTTGTGAGGCTGATGTTTCATTTTCCTGCTGTATGGTTCCCACCCACAGGTCGACACACTGTCTTGGTGAACAGCCTGTCAATACTGTGCAAGCGCAGAGCAGATCAATACACTTTCAGGCACCGACAGAACCTTGAGCATGTTGCTGAGAACAGACGTGTGAAGACATTCAGTCCAACATGAGGACTGTCACAGCAGCAAAACCCTAGAGGAAAAAATGGAGCCCAAACACTTCAGTCACGAGGACCAGCTTTCCTCTGCGAGTCATTACACCAGAGCTAATTAGCAGCGCAATCAGAGGCAGAACAAGCAAGGTGTTATTCAGTTACCTGTTTATTGTTGATTTGTCTGTGTGTGACTGAGGCTGATGTGAAATTTTAACTCTTTGCATCTTAAAAGCAAAGAGAGAAGACAACGGGCAGTCAACGGGTAGGTGTCGCGTGGTATCGGCCCCATCTGATTGGTCGGTTTTACAGCTTCGTCTCTATCTCTGGGTCTTGTCCAATCATTAAAGGCCAGTATCTCTGGAGCAGGAAGTAAAGACTGGAACCATTTAGATCTCTCACAGATCTGCTTAATGCTGCCAATCGATTGCGTTTCCCTTTTAAAAACAAATGGACAACTCTGATGGTCCAAATGGCCCTTTTCCCAATTACAGGCTTGGGTGGCTTTCAATCGTCCTGCAGAAACACTCGGGGCCTGAACTCCAGATAACTACTTAGTGGCCCGTGTGTGATCCTTCCTTGTCTGGTATGTACCTAAACACACAGACACACACAAAAACACACGCACTTGTGCAGCTGGTGAAATGAATCATACGCTCTCAGTCTATTCCATTAAAAATCTTGGTTTGCGCCAATATAACTTTTTGTTGTTATATTAGTAATCGGATCAAAATGAGGATTAATCTTATGCGTGGGTTCTCCTTTTAATAGAGAATAATTCACGCTGGGATGAGAAATATTGAATCGGAGAATGCTGCACATAAAAAAAAACAAAAAAAAAAAAACAGCATTTTCACATTTTTTCCCATGGTTCAGCGCCCTATAGCAGCCTTATCGAAGGCTACAAACCTGACCTCTGTTTCCAGATAGGCAGCCAAGCAGGCCCCTAAACACCAGGCCAACACTGTGTTCTACTTAATCTTGGATGAGGAGCAGCGGCAGCAGAATCCAAAGAAGGGATGAACAGGGAGCTGGAAGAGAGAGAGAGAGGAGAGCTGCTGTCAACAAGCTCTTATGGTGAACAGATGTGGGGGAACTCCCTCACTACTCCTTAGCCTGAAGCCATGCACACACGCACACACACCCACACACATATACTGTAACACATACTCAGGAGGAGGAGAAGCAAAACAATCATTTGGAGTAAATTCCTGAGATGGCTGAGATGGTTGTGGTGGATTTTACACAGAAAGGCCAAAATCGGAGAAAACCAAATGAGATATTGAAGTGGAGGCCAGTAAACACCAGTCGTACTTAAGAGGGACTTTTTTTTCACAGCGTGGTTGCGCAGGAATGCCGCTCTCAGTAAGGCCAGAATGAGTTAGAACAGTGGTCCATGGTGCTTGATTTATCCCCTTCTCGTACAGAACGGAGTGCCCTGTTAGACGGCGAGGCAGACATAAAGCAGCTGCCTCTCTGAGCGGCTCTTAGAAAGAGATGCTATCGGTCAATGGGCCATACTTTAGTCACGCCGCCAAACTCTTTCTCCACCCTGAGCAAGCGGCGCTCATTGTGCGTTTATCTTCAGGGGGAGGTGCTCTTACATAACAGCATCGAACTGCTGAATTCCATCTGTGCTCTGATTTACGGGCTCGTAGGAGAATCTGTGTGAAAGGTGAGTTTGATTACCCAGCGTGTGGCCTTTGAGCTTTTTCTACCGTTTACATTCTTTAGCGTGAGTGGACATATCATTTCACATGCTAATTTTAAGGAAGCCCCTCCATGTTTTCCAAAACTAAATAACTGACGAAAGTGCTCTTATAACTTTAAAATGACATGCAATTTATGTCTATCAGACACAATTCACCTGAAACAGCACAGAAAATGACTTTTAACTGGAGTGCATGTGGATGGTTTTGTTCTCGAGGTCTGGAGATACCGGCTGTTTTTAACAACAGTAGAGTGGAGCTCAAGGGCATATGAGGTGCTCAAAAGACAAAACTCTTCATACTCACCTTCTAAGAAACAATTCCTCCTTCTTGACTGCTCGCCGTCAGTCATATCTGCGGATTTCAGTATATTTGGAAAGAGACACTGCGAAGAGAGGCGTTCATGTATTCAATCCATGCATTTTTAATCTTTTTTATCATTAATGTGTCCTCGCAGACCTGTGGGAAACCTACCTGAGCCCAACATGCGTACATTAACTTTTTTCTCTCTGAAAGGTACCAGAGGACACTCAGATCCAGTTCAGATCTACACCAAGGCCGGGTGGTTGCAGTTCATGAGTTATAATGATACTTATTATGTTATGTTTTGGCGATCAATATTGGCATCAGTTGAATCAATTCCAAAAAAAATGATCCGTCTCACGTAAGAACGCATTCTGTGCATATGCAGCAAACACTCTTCTTATAGCTGCACTCTTTGCTCCTCCGATCAGCTCGTTCAGATAATTTGCACAATGTGCGCCAGCGGTCTCACATTTTAACACGCATATGATCAAGCAATTAACAGAGTAGTAAAAATGGCCAAATTATCTGATGGTAATTAACATATGTTCAGAAGTCACCTCATAAATCATGACAAATTTATCTCCCTTACATGATATTACATTTGCTTTTAATAATTGAAACTATCTGTATCAATATATGTGATCCTGGATTTGGTATCTCTCAGTATCAGATTGAAACCAAATTCAGTGGTATCACCCACTGCTGTGATGCACGAGCATAATTAAGAGGGAGCATTAAAACCGGAGGCAGCATCCAGTTAATGAGCAGCTGTAGTCGAGGAGAGCAGCAGTACATTCATTCTTTCCATTTTTCTCTTCACTTCAAAGTTTAGGCTCCCCGTCTGGAGTGAAAAATCATGTTCTGATGATTGGTGATGATTGTTTCACAGATCTGACCTGGGAGCGTTTTCACACGTAGTAACACACAGAGCCAAGACCCACAAAAACACAACAGGACCTGATGAAACCGATTAGACTGAATATATTGTAGTTTGGACTGAAAGCGACTCAGGTCCCAGGCACCCAGGCTGAACCACCACAAAGAAAACCCATCTTTGTGTCAGAAGCTGCTTTTTTTTCTTCTGCACTAAGTACACAAGTATGATCTTGCATTGCAGTAACATTGGCTGTGCCAGTGATCTTCGCTAACTTCCCCAGTTCTTGGGACAACAAAGCTGCTGTTGCTACGTTAACGTTATCTGACGTTTTATGGGTGAAGTGTGTGAATCTTGCTCTCGCTCTGCAGTGGCGAGCACAGGAAGCTGCAGTAAAGCCGAATGAGCGTTTGACAAAGCTTTAGCTTTTGTTGACTAAAGCTGGACCAACTACTCATAATCGAAGGCCTAAAACGTGACTAAAAACAGTCGACATTTTTGTCAAAAAGCTGCAAAAAAGGGCCAAAACTGCATTAAATCTTGCATTTGGTTACGCTGTAACTGACAGAACGCCAAACCTGAGTGAGTCACATCAATGTTACGTAGACTGAGAGGTAGACGTGTTTGCATTGTGTTTTTGGGTGAACTGTCCCTTTAAGGACATGAAACACTGAGCTAGTGACTACGTCCTGTTTCATATAATGTGGAATGAGGTGTAACACTGGGCCAGACAGGATATTTGACACTAATTATGTACTTGCTTACCTGCTGTTTGGATTTTGATTACCCAAGCTAACCTGCAATATTGCACCCTTGTCATCCGACCTTGGCAGAAATCCATATACAAAATTGCATTAGCCGGAGCCATTGGTTTCTACAGTAGCAGCGCTCCTCAATCCGTGACATACAGTATGTAAACATTTGGTCAATAGACCTCTCATCCCCCAATGCTGTTAATCCATTAACCTCTTAACAGTAGCTCGCACCTCGTCGGGGCTCTTCTTTGTTGTCCGTCGGTTTTGTCATTATTCACTTGACAAACAGCCGTTATTAGTCAGAAAGCCCTCTGCAGGCCTGGATTAGCTCTAGAGGCTTTCATTATCCTTCGATTCAACCACCTTGATTACTTTCAATTGGCGTGAACACCTCATTTTCTAGCATAATCTAATTCAATATCATCTCATTTAGGGGCCGATAGAATGAGACCCGAGATAATTTGCTCGGTTCGGTATTGCACTGGGATTAAATGTTTGTCTTGCAAAGTAATGATGATGTGTTGAAAATATGAGCTTCTATTAATTTTGCACCCGTGCTCGCAGAGGGGCTCGGGCAGGTTTGTACAGGTTGCATACCGACGTGCTCTAAACACAGACATACCAAATGTGACCTGGTAGCAGTCTGACTGACTCATTTCACCTCAGGCAGCTTTGCACTTTGTGACAAGGGTTCAAAGAATGTAAATAAGCTTTCAGTCTCTGCAAATCTGGCCTATTATCTAAGGACTGCTACAGAAAAGATTTGCCTTGTTGACAAGTGTTTGTTTCTTGACAGAAAAGAGCACAAACACTTTGTGGAGGAGGAAAATTCTGATTTGATGTCAGATTAAGTACCAAGTGAAGAAATGCTTCTTTTTTTTTTCTTCTATTTTCAACCTTGGAATAACTTTTAAATTCTACTTCCGTCTTGGTTTAGTTTGACTTGTTTGCGGCCTCTGTCTGACATTGAAAGAATAAACAATGCAACAGTGCAGAAAACAATTCTTTATCACATTTATTCCAGCTCCCAGTCCTGCCTCTCAGGCATTAAGAGAAAGTGATCGTTGTCTTGTTCACAGGAGACAAGAAAGGTGACTATCTGTCAGCACCGCCTAATGTCTTTCATTCTCCTGGTGTCCAGTGGTCGTAGTCAGACTCGCGTCCCCAGAGGTCAATCAGTCACCCGGACAGCTGCTCCAAACACCGCTCAGACCTCGGGCCAAAAGACCGCCATGTCTACAAGCCAGCCAAATCACCCCACTGATTACACTGATTTAGCTGTTTTAGAAACGGGCTGAGTGGATTCCAGGACAAAATGAATTCATCAAAGCTGATTTAAAGGACAAATACTGAGCAATGTTGGTAATATGTAGTCATGTACCCACCATCTCCCTTTTCCTCAATTTGAAATAGTTAACATGTTGGTCTGATGTGTTTTAGCCTCACTATGTCTGTCGGTCTATCAGCAGTTGGATAGACTTTCCTGTCCCACCTCAAGATGAATTATTTGACATTTTTGGGCTCTCCTGATTCTGTAAGTAAGTCTCATTCATTTTTCACATAGGCGATGTTGTGACTCACAGTTGGAGCGCTTCGACATCTTGGACGGGCATGAAACTCTGAATTATGTGCACGAGAAATTAAGAGCTGCCTTGGCAAATGTCTGTCTTTGATAAAAGGTACAAGTCTGTGTGCATAAAAACTTCAGGTTAGAAGTTAAGTACGACTCCCAAGGTGCACTTAGGCGAGAATCATCCAGTCGCCTTCACTTAAAAGCTAAACATTATGGTGTTGGGAGAACCGATAACACCGTCTGCAGCTTAAATGAATTTACGTTCATATTCTGGATGGATTCAGCCACTGTGGCGCCGTGTTTTTAATTTGCTGCTGCTGCGATTTGGGCCTTTGGATGGCTTTTCCTGGCTTTTTTTCTGCAAATGTTAGCATGCTATCATGCTAAAGTAAGATGGTGAACCTGGAAAACATTATGCCTGCTAAACATTAGCATGTTAGCGTTGCCAGGTACTGCCTCAGAGCTGCTAGCATGGGCCGGAGACTCTAGATCCACAAAATTTGTTTATGAGGGAACCAAATTCACACCTGGGAGCTCGCTCAAACAGCTATCACGAGAAGTGCCTTGCTCCAGGGCCCCTCTTCAGCGCTTACTGTGGGATATAGGATGGAGTTACTAATTCGCTCTCCCCACCTAGATTTTCTCAGCTTGTCTTGGGATTCACATCTCCAAATCCTCTCACACTCTCACTGCCCCCCCCTTCCACATTTACTTTCTGGTCTGCATGGACTCCCAGAATGAGCACTATGAAGGATTACCCTCCCCGGATGTAATCCAATCAAAAAAAAGCAGGAACTGATTTCTTATCTTTGTAAGATGCTGCATTTCCCCTCATCTCTGAGAAGACACAGCCAGCATTATCAGTCATTTGATTACCCTGAGTAAAAATGGATACAGAACAGCAGCAGTTTCGGCCTCAAGAGGCCTGACTTGCACATTGAAATCCAATTGAAGGCTGTACTTTATGTATTTGTTTAAGATTTGGAAATAATTAACTGGGGTAAAAGCTGTTATGGCCGCACAATCAGATTAAGCTAGACATCAAGGGGTTTTTGAGTTCAAGACAATCTAGGCTTGAGAGCACCTTTTTCATGCCACTTAACCTTTATACGCAATTATAAAAAAGCATCTGTATACGAAAATGTTTTAGATTCAGCAGACATATGGTCCTTAGATGTTTTTATACAGTGTGTGCCCTGCATGTGTGTATCTGCACACTAAATCAGTGCCCCCCAACACACACACACACACACACACACACACACATACACACACTGTACTGAAGCCCGGGGCATCGGCAGGCTAGCAGATGTTGGTCACGGAGGACAGCTGATCCTGCGAACTGACTGCACTCGCAAACATGTGTTTCTCTGGCCTCCATATGGATAAAACACATGTAGCCCATGCAGCTATCGCCCTGACCAATGATAACAGTCTTAACTGCTTAAGGACAATGAAATGGATAATGAGCCCAATTCTGAGCTGTTAAGTGCAACAGATTTTGCATCTGGAATATTTTCGCGATGTGTCCCCGCAGCTTCTCTCGTTTCATTGACTGAATTGCCTTCACAGCCTTGATACCTTTGTTTTCAGCTTGTGATGAATTGATTCTGAGTGGGTGTAACATGAGAGGACGAGCGTTTAAGCAAATCCGCTGTCCTGCATTTGACCTATAAACTGCTGCACTTTTCCGTGGAGGTCCGTCTTGCTGCGCAGCCCGGCAGACGTCTCTTTGTTTTAAGCTTTTTTTGCTGAAGTGTCCTGAACAACGCTCCCTGTAATTGCTAAAAGGTAATTGCGCTGGCAGGTTACGGCGAGGCTTTCGCTCCCATGAGCCGCACCCTGATCCCTGCAAGGATGTGATTAACCGCCATCTCCTGTCATTAACTATGAGGGCTTTTGGCAAGCGGGCCGCTCCAAGTGAGTAATTGTCATATTAGACCCATTGCTTGGTCAGATCAAGTATTGGAATCAAGTTCCTGGTCTGAAGTGGCTGCTGGCAGGCCTTAAGCACGTGGCGGAATTGACCAAATTGTTAACTCTTGTTCCTGCAGTGATATGTGACAGCTGAGCTGCCATCTAATGTTCAATTTGCAGGTCTGCTAACATAACCATGCACACCATCCATGAGAGAAACGAATATTTTTCCTGTAAAAGGTCTATAGCTCAAGGGCCAAACATCTTTCGAGTGACATCCAGTAGCCGTGCTGCTTTATGGAGTATAACATTAAAGCCACAGGAATAAATCATTTGCTCTTCTGTATGAGACAGTAACTGCCAAAAGCTGTAGCCAGGCAGAGGTTCAAAACAAATAAAGCGAAGCACACATTTACAGAGCTGCAGAGAACCTGTTTGTGTTGTACATCATACTGTAAATGTAGTACAGATTGCTGTAAGGAGCTCCATCCCTTTGCTTGAACTGGCAGTAGCAGGGCATTGATCTTCCTTGCCTTCGCTGTGCTGTCATGCCTCTGCAGACAGATGGGGGGGGGGGCAGCCTTTCATTGGAGTGCTCGCAAAAATGCATATGCTCAGTGGCCTCTTGATGGCACTTCAGAGACGAGCCCAGTTTTGCTTAGATTGCTTAAGGATGGACTCATCGGGGCAGTTAGCATCGCTCTGAAACCGAGAAAACCGAGCGACGAAGGCCAAAACAAGCTTTTTTACAAGGAGGTCAGGGAGAGGGGAAGAACAGAGCAGAAAATTGAGCGAGCCGGAGCTATAAAACAAAAAAGAAGTATTTTGTTTACCGTGACAGATTTAACGCATCATGCAGATAATTTCCCGGAGAGGTTTTAATGGGGCTCCAGTCAGATCTGCAGATGAATAGACGGTTTTGTTTCATGTCCCCGATGCCACTCTGAGGTTCTCCATTTAGAGGGATTTTCTGTGGAGCGGGGATAATGGAGCGTCAGAGGGGAACCCAGGAGGAAGGATTTAGATGTGTTTGAATTGACTCAGACATTTTGTTAAGTGTCATTGTGCATGGCCCGTTTATCCCCCTCCACTCCTCCCCCCTTTTCATTCATAACCACTCTCCCGTCTCTTTCACAAGGGGTTGTGGCAGGGATTTTTTTTGTGTGTGTGTGTGTGTGTGTGTGTGTCCACGTACATGTATTCGGTGGTGATGAAGGTACATGAGTGTGTGTGTGTGTGTGTGTGTTTGTGTGTGTGTGAGTTTTGTGGAGAGGACAGGGCCCAGACCAAAACAAAGGCCCTTCCATTGTAAGCCATAGTCGGGTCTTTATTGTGTCGGCAGAGTGACTCATGACAGCATTTACACACATACCGAACACACACACACACACACACAAGCAGAGAAGTCGAGCTGGGTTATGGAAACAGAAGTGGCATTGGCCTTTGCATCGGACCTGAGTGGGCTGGGTCAGCTGGAGGTAGACGATGCTATTATGTGGGATGGAAAGATGAAGCAACGCAGGAACCGAGGGAGGAGGCTGGAGAGGTAAATCTCTTACAGCTGCCGCATTTCACTGTGCTTAACCCCAGCAGGCCGGTTCAAGGGGAGTGTATGGTTTACAGATCCCTAACATCTGTATGTGCCGTGTGTGTGTGAGGAGAAAATGGCTACTAATGGCATCAAGGTCTAATTTACATCCTGTGGCGCGTCCATGCTGGGCGCAAAACTGGATGCTTCATCACATGCTCTCCCTGCTATAGTGTTTAAAACGCTCAGAGCACAATGTAACAAATGATTGCTCTGTTACTCGCTGCCTCCCCCTCTCCTTGTCTTTCACTTCACAAACAAAACGGAATAATTCAGCTTGAATTTTCACCTCTTTGTCTGTCGGGAGTTCTGGATACGCCACGTTGTTGCTCACATACTAGAGGTCACATTAAAAAACATATAAACCGCAGCAGAAACATCTGATTGATTACGTTACAATTATACACATAGGTAAACTTAATTTCATAGCATTTTTCCGAGGCAGGGTGTCAATGTGCTCCACAATTACAAAAAAGACAACGATAAAAGCATGCAAATACATTTTTAAATCAAAGATAGCAACAATAGTTAAAAAAGAAGGAAAAATTTGGGAAAAGAAGCATCACTAAAATGCCTCAGAGAATAAATAGGTCTTGAAATGAAATGTGGGTAATGAGCAATAAGACTGCGTGGAATAAAAGAGATGATTTCTCTGGATCTGCTGCATCAGTTTTGAGGCTTTAAAAAAAGAACTGTCCACAGTCTAACAATGTTACGGGTGTACAATGCTAAATTGTTGGAGAGCTCTTTAAACAGGCAGCCAGTGTAGCGCAGCCAGCCCTGGGGTAATATGAGAACACTGTGGAGGGTTTCTGGGTAAGCGTGCAGCAGAATTTTGAACTAATTGCAAACACGCTACAGTTTGCATCACAATAGTCTTAACAATAGGAGACAACGCTAGAATTTTTTTAGATGTTAGAGAGCGGGTGCAGTTTCTTTGAAAATAACAGGACTGAGTACACCTGGCAATTCCACGAGTTGGGAGAAAACCATTCGAGAGCAATCTAATAAAGTATTATGATCTAGTATCAAAAGCAGCTCTTAAATCCTGAAGAATCGAGATGCAGCTTTCACCACGAGTGAACTGCAACAAGATGTAATTTGTGACTCTGAAGAGAGCTATCTCTGTGTTGTGCAAAAGTCAAGCACCGAAGAAAGAGACACAGAAACGCACCGTGTGAAGAATGATGCAGAGGGAGTGTTTCAAACACAGCTGTCAAAAAGAAAAAAAGCCAGACCTGCACGTTTCGTACCCTTCGCTGGAAAACGCTGTGTTGATTCAGTTCCAAGTAAACACAAAGTGCACATGTAGTAGCCGCGAATTAGTTAACCGCTATCTAACATCCGCCCTCCGTCCATGTTAGCATGTCAACAATGGATGCACCATTGTTATTGTGGGGCGTGGAGGCTATCGAGGACACAGTGGACATCCTTTTCGTGTTTATAGTATTTGAAGTGAGGAGATATAAATGAGTGGACCTGGGTGTCTCTGTGGCCCACTGGAGGAAGATGAGCATTTCTGAATAGCAGCTTGGCCGAACAGCACAAGCCGTGTTTCTCCCACACGGCTGAACGGAGTTTGTCAGCCGCTCCAGGAAACAGATGCGGCCTGATAAGAGAAGAGGATGTCATATTGTGCGTGTTGGTTTTGTGTATGTGCGTGTGTTTTCCTATTGTAAATACGGTGTGTGTTCTTACACTTCCAGCTGCTTCCCTGTTCCATTCGACCTCTGGGACAATTGGCTCGAGGCGACGCAAGCAGTGGGCCGCTCTCGGGGAGACCAGAGGCCACCGTGACCGACGTTTCTGCCCTCTTCGCGGCAGAATAACAAAGAGGTAAATCACAGTTGTTTATTCCATCGTCTCAGACGATCTCCCAGGAGCCGTGCCCGCTGTTAACCTGAGCTGTGCCATGCGGTGCCGAGCGAGGCGCCCTCCAATAGCCTCTGAAGTGTGGAGTGGGAACAGGAGGGATGTGAGCGAGCCTGCTGCAATCTGGCACTCCGGTGTGAGCAGAGATGGAAAAGAGAAGTAAATCACAGCTGTTTATCTGCATCTCTCAGACGCTGTTTGCATGGGTCGTTGGAAAGAGATATGCCTCTGCGTGCATGTGAGTGCGCATGCATGTATTACTCACGTTGTGGGGACAGCTGTTTACACAGTCGCACTGCGGGGATTTGCCTTCCTTATGGGGACAAGACACAAGTCCCCATAATTTAAAGAATTAAACTTCAGGGTGAAGACTTGGGTTAGAGTTAGGGTTAGAGTAAGTCTCCAGGAAATTCATGTAAGTCTATGTAATGTCCCAAAAAGTGATGGAAACATGACTGCGTGTGTGTGTGTGTGTGTGTGTGTGTGTGTGTACCGGTGTGCACACTTGTTCGCCTGTGATTGTTCGCAAGTGCAGACTTGAGAGGGTATGAGTCACCACAGTGCTATTACACACTGCTGGAACTATTATAAGAAGCAGAGCTGCAAACAGACAGTACAGTAAAGCACACGTGCACACACACCCACCCCGGCACATGTCTGAACACTCATGTTAAGACATACTGTTGACACACCGAGGCATTTAGTAACAACAAAGTCTCATTTACTGCAGAGGAGCCTAACGACTCCCACGAGGATCACATTGGGCTGTGTTTTTGCTCGCCACACACACCCACACACAGAAACGACACTCCTTAGACACAGAGTGCAAGAAGTGCAGCCCATCATTTTTTATTCCAGGCTGGATACATGATCTCAACCTTTATCAGGCTTATAAAAAGGTGACCTTTATATGAAAAAAGCACGGACCCTCCCTTACATGAAGTTAATTCCAGCAAACATGACGCAGGTTTTAGCATTGAATACCAATGCTGCTATATTATTCTCTCTCTCTCTCTCTCTCTTTTTGCAAGTTTCCCTCTGAGCAAGGAAACTTTTCCCCTTGGTGATATGGACTTGGTGAAAGATATACCTGTGTAAAATTCATGAATTCATAACTTTTGAGGGTATATTTCACTACTGATCTATTGGGCCGTGATAAGAATTCAAAGGTGAATGGAGCTGGAGGACATCTTCAAAGCGGTCGAGGACATCACAGGAAAGCCAATGAGGCGCGTTGCCCTCCTCCAACATCCTTGGAATACATTCCATGTGCCTCTCCGCAATGTGATGCGCTGTCAGAGGAAAGCGGATGCCATTGCAGTCTGCTGCCATTAACGTGATTTACTCAGGGGTTTCAGTCAAACTCTGACGAGGGAAAGTGGTTGCGTTGGCAAGTTTCATCAGAATTTGTTAAACCATGCAAAGACATGGGAAGAAAAAGGGCGCCGATAGCCGCGCTCACAGTGAAGGACACTATTAATCAAAGAAAGGGTGCATAGTTGTGTTCCCACTGTAGATAAACACTGGAGCTCCAGTGTGTACATGTTCTGTGGAACATGGGCAGCTTCCACCCTCCCCAGCTTGATTATCAAAGCTAACAGCCTTTAGCATGTGTCAGTTGAGGCGGATAAACCCTGGTAGATACAAGAGGGCACGGAGACAATCAAAGGCAGCAGCTCTACTGGAGTCGACAGTGGTCAGCTTCTGGAGGTGATAAAGACCTTTGAACCTGAAAGCTGCTCAAGGCCTCCCTTTGTGTCCCCCCTGCCCCCCTCGAGCCTGGCCATAGAGGGGTCTTCTTTGATTTAGTCCCCCTGAGAGCTAAGACAGCTCCCTTCATCTCTGCTGGAGAGAGACAGAGAGAAGAGAACGAGTGAAATAGCCCAGATCTATCAGATATTGGTCCATCAGTGATGGCTACTCAACTGCAGGCCAGGTCACCGCGGCTGACCTCAAACACTTGACTCGGAATGCAGGAAAAAACAGATAAGTGCATCTGTGAAAGCCTGCAGTCTCTAACGATGACAGCAGTGCGGGTGGCAAATCCCGGCGTTTCTCTGAAAGGAAATATGCATGTTTCCCTATTAGCTCAAGTACTGGCTCAGCTGGAGGTCAAATCGCTTTGTAAGCTGGAGCCTAATCATCATAACTCCTGTTTTCAAACTGGCTCAAATTCATAGTTCACAGTGTCACTCAGGGCCGGTCATCTACACCTCATTTCACTTTATGGCTCAGACCTTCAGATACACTCAACACCACAACAGGGAAAATGTGCTTCATGATTGGAAAAGTCTCTTCCGCGAGGAGAGACTCCCCGAGAGACGTGCAGAGTAAGGTTATGGAACAAAAGCCTTCCCTTATTGAATGTTATTGTGGTTCATGTCATGTCTGCCTGGCAAAGCGCACTGTCTACCTTGGCAGTCACGGACGATGAACCCTGTTCGTTATTCTGGACAAAAAAATAAGTTGGAAGTCCGCTGAAAGTGGATCTATACAGAGGTGGACGTTTCCAAACGTGAAAGTGGGACGTTTGGATTGCACCCGTCAGCTTCAAACGAGTTCACATATTTCAAAATGTAACATTCCTGCCTTCGTTTGAAGTCCATACTCCAAATAAAATGCAACAGGGTGCCAGGATTTTACGGTGAGGTGGGAAAGGTGAAGGGTCGCCAGGCGGCCAGGTGAGCCCTGCCTGCAGGGCAGCTATCAGTCATCAGGCAGAGGGATGAGCTCAACCCGCCGTGCGCACGAACCCGGCCTGTCCACCCGTTGCAAGAGGGCATGCATGCGTGGAAACACAAACACATCCTCTACATATAACGGAGCATCTATAATTGCATCTCGACTTGAGAGCAGAGAAAAAAATAACTGGAGGCCTGAGCTGGCTGATTTTGCTGCAAAGTCAGAGGATATTTAAGCAAATTGAGCCTCGTCTGGTTGAGCACGTTTGTCTTTCAGTCCAGCCGTTTTCTGAGGCGACGGCCTCACCGCTCATTTTAAACTCCTCTGAGAGCCGTAACAGCCGAAGCTTTATGCATGTATGAATGTGCTGAATGCTCCTCTCTTTCTTGCAGCTCAGGGATGCTAAAATGTTCTACCTGCAAAACTTAATAAAATGCAAGCAAGAAGCTGTAAAATTGATTAATCCAGTCAATGACACTCAATATGTTGTTTCTTGTACTTGTGACCACTTGGGGATAATGACTTGCCCTTTATTGGTAATTACCCGCGGTCCTTTTCCTTCAGCATTACACCCATGTAGAATGATATCTTTATATTTATTGTCTGCCTCTTCATCATTGACAATCCACCCGAGGGGGGAGGGATGTGTGCAGAAGTGTATGTTGTGCTTGATGAGGCAAAGCAGAGAGAACATTAATTATTCAATGCTCAAATCATAAAAATAAAGATGGCAAAACCAAATTGTTTTGAAAATTTCCTGAGGAAAAAAAAAAATGTTGGCAAGCCTCCCAAAATGCTGTTTGAAAATGCTCTTTGAAGGTAATGAGGCATGCTCGTGGCACACAGAAGCAGGGAGCGGTGCCATGGCAAAACAGCATGTTCTCAATTGGGTTTCTTTTTTGCTTACATATCACTTCAGTGAGGCACGTGTAGTACATTTCTAATGAAGAGCAGGATCACGCCCTACCCCCAAAAGGGCATGCATGTGTTAAAGAAAAAAGATCTGGGGAAAAACGTGGAGTGAAACAGAGAAGACTTGGGTCCTAAACTTTAACAGAACAACGCCTGCGACATCAAACTTTACGCGATGGTAATAACAACACCCTGCACTGATCGAAATTCACACTTTCCCACCAGAGCAAAATACGATATCACTCTCAGCTCTATTAAAAAGTACAAGACTCTATTCACTACAATGGGCAAGGGTGTTATATTAAACTCACTGTTATACTGGCCATTTTTATGGGTAATGAGATATGAGAGAATCTCCTCTCTCGTACTTAATAATACATGTGAGGTAAGGGGGAAAATAATATTTTTATTGTATCTCCAAAAACCCTTCAGAATGTGATGAATACGAAAGTGAAAATGCGGTGGTTATTAGCCAGGGTTTGGGTGGTAAAAATGATATAGGCGTCATGAACAATTTATCTCAAGAGCTGCAAAAAAAAAGAGTTTTAAACTTCAGCGATCGCTTATTTATTGAATATAAATGGATAGCCCTGGTCAATATGAATTACCATCAGAGTTTGCTGGGAGGAAAAGCAGTAAATCATGAAACTGGGGGATGAAATGGCACATAGTGAGCTTTCAAAAGTCTAAGAGATATGTTTAGGCCGGGTTTATACACTCTTTAAATTGTCCCATAAACAGGTTCAGCGCGGAATATTTTGCAACACAAAAGGTTCCACATTATATTTGTCCAGAAAATAGACCCTTTAATGCCGTTCTATGACTTCGCCATCCATGGAGAGGAGAGCCACAGTGCTGTAGCCAATCAAATCAAAGCCAACCCAGGTTGCTGGCACTCTCTCATTCAGGCATTTCTTTTGCAGTTAAGCCATTTCTGTTTCTTCAGTATGACCATTTCAACATAAAATACATAAATCGACCATAAACTATCTCTGCAACATCACATCAGTTCGGGCTAATTGTTAGCTACCTCATAACTTTAACCATCAAGTGAAAATGTTAAGCTATAATGCTAACTAGGTGAGTTATGGTAAGTAGTCTAATGTATGAGTGGCTACACTGCCTTCTCTCACTTATTATAGAAGAGGTTTTATTTCCATTCAGATTTATTATTAACTGAAATATTTATAAAATGGAAAAGATCTAAAAAAAAAACTCTCTGGGACCTAAGTGAACATTTTAACTTTTATCAGGAGCCACACCATTCATTATGAAGAACAGTCACAGGACCTGAAAAGGTTAAATAGAAAGCCACATGTTTAAGAGTGTCGGCAAAGTGAAAATCTCCTTTTAAGCACAATCCACGCAGAAACAATGCCCTTCAAATCTGCTCACTCCAGAGCAGATGAAGAGGAGGAAACCAAATCCAGCTAATCTGTAATGCATTAGCAAGCACACTAACAGTATGTTACAGCCCATTAGTGGTTAACAATGATAGCTGATTTTCAGATGGCACAAATAGCCATTACAGTAATTCGCTCCAGCCTGCGTCAACTCCCCAATGACAACCACTGCTTCCGGCCCTGACATTAGATCAATAATGCAAAACCTCCTTAAAGTTCTGCCTTGTGGTTTCATTTAAAAGAGCTTCCTCTCAAACTAATGATGCAGGTTAATTGGCTTGTCATCGTTTGGGAGTTTGCTGGGAAAAGGAGCAGGGGCCGTTTAAAAAAGAAACGCTCCGGGGGCTGTGTCACGTCCCCTCTGTGTATTGCCTCTGTCGTTTTATTGATGGCTTTTCTGTGTCTTGGCTGACCACCAAATTGCTCAACTTGTGTGTATTTTGCTTTTCACAGGGTCAATATGGTTAAAAGGAAACAGTTTGCCAAAGAAACGTCAAGAAAAGCAGCTCAGATCAAAGACTTGCAGAAACAAGGGTCATCATGAGTCTGGTTCTAACAGGCTTTTCACATTGGATGCACCCATGAACGAACAGACACAGGAACACAGGAACAGTCTATCACCGGAAGCTGCTGATACCTCAAATGCGCACAGTCTGGTCAAACATATGGTCCATTATGTACTATGTCCATACTGTTGTCCTGTCTGGTTTCCTCCCCTCAGATCACCCCAGGGGTCGGGTCTCCTCCATCGATTGCCACCACTCCTTAATCAGACTCTGGGTGGACACTACAGGCCTGATATTTGTTAGTGGCTCCCCAACAGGATGTCATTAGAGTGTCACTGTCGCACATTATCCTGAATAAGTAACGAGGAGGCCGGTAAAGCCGCAACTTCCTCCCACATTAGGATAAACGACTTTCAGGCAGAGAGGAACGAGGCACATTTCATTAATATGCATGCGGAGAGAACAAGTGAGGGAGAGTGAGATAGGCAGAGATAGACAGAGGAAGAAAGAGAGGCAGAGAGATGAGCATTAAGGACCGGGGACAAACTAAAGGCTCCATAGAGAGAAGGACATTCAAGATCAATTGCTGAGAGAAGATGCAGACTAAGTGCTTTTGTTACAGCGAGAGAGGCAGAATTAGGACTGATTGTTCCAATACAGCCAGACCTTGAATTTGGTTGAAACACAGCAATTTTACTGAGACTACTGTTGAGAGCAAGGTTGTTTTTTTGTTCTTTGTTCCAACAGCAAAACATGACAGAAGTCTACGTTGCATCTGCTGCTCGGACCCGCTGGCCGACAGTGTCTTACCATATTTAACCATGGGTTAAACCGCAGTCTGTGTCAAACTGTCCATTGTTCCTGATACAAGGACAGAGGAGACCTGTCCCAAAGCCGCTGGCACTGACCTGTGGCTGCAGAGCTTTAAGGGTGCACCTTTGTTTCACCCAGACTTGATGATTGTAATGCTTTGTTGCCTGGTCTGCCGTAACTAAAACCAGATAATTTGATCAAATTGCATCAATCTTAGCTTCACTCGGTAGGCTCTGTATTCATGTCAGATCAGACTTTAGGATGCCTCCGATGACTCCATACCTGCCTGACCTCATTACACCTTACGTCCCATCCCATGCATCATGCTCTCAGAATACAGGGCTTCTGTCAGTCTCCAGAGAAACAGCTGGCTGCAGGGCTTTTCCTTATTGTGCTCCCTTCCTCTGGAAAAACCTCCCTGCTGACCTCATTTGACTCTGTTGAGGCCTTTAAACTTATTTTTTTCACTTTCAATTAGTCCTTTTTCTTTGAATAGCTCAGCCCTCACACCTGCTTCTCATTCTGGTGGGTTGATTTCAGTCTCAATTAATATGTTAAACCTAGTACTTGGACTTATGATGTCTTGATGATGACAAACTGACAAACAAACAGTAAACTTCTGGTAAACACTGCATTTCTCTAAATTCTTTCATTTTTTGTTTGTTTCACACACGCTGCCAAACTGTGTGTGTCTTCCTGTGTCTTTGGCAGAGAATTTGATCTCAGACAGCCTAAATTATCTGCTTGGTCCTTCACCATCCTTTCTGCTTAGATCCTCATACAGCAGTGATTGCACCTGTGGCTACCTGTCTGTCAGCTCAAAGCTGGATTACCACCCAGGCAAAGTGAACAACTGCCTCAGGACCCCAGACCATCTGGGCACCCAAAGTCTTCAGGTTCACCATGTGGCACTTAGTTTGTGTTGATTAATGTTATAGTTACCGAGGACGTCCTGAATCCAAATCCTTTCATATTGGATACCTGCCGAGCTGATACTTACATCTACTTTAATGTTAGTTAAATATGTATTTGACACACTGACGTGACAGCTGCAGCCTGCTAAATCTGACACACCTCATCTGTCTCGATCTGCTCTATCCAAGTCCTGAAAGTCCTGGTTCAAAGATAATAAGTTTCTAATCTTAAATTATTGATCTGATATGAATGAAGTCCACTACAGTTGTGTGTACAGATATCGCCCAGTGTCAGCTCTCTTAATATATTCTTGATTATGGCACATAATCTGTGTAAAAAACAGCACTTCTTCTTTTTGTATGGATTAAACACGCTATAACATGGTCATTAGTAGCACAAGTGGTGCTGGTAGGCAGGTTTTGCTACTTGTGGACAGAGCCGTCTCTGTTTCTAGCCCGTGTGCTAAGCCGAGCTGACCTCTGTGGCAGCTTCATGTTCAGCGTATAGCTACGGGTGTGGTGTTAATCTTCTCATCTAACCCTCTGCAGCAGAGCGATATTTGCAGATGTGTTTGTTATTAGTGAATGCACTAAAGCACACACTAAACTGCAGCGATACACCTGCACTACTGGTTTTGGGGGGGGATCATGTGGACGGCCGATGAGATGTTTCAGTTTATATTGTTCTTACATTGTATATTTTACTTAAACAAAACTGAGCTTAAGTTCATACAAACAAACTAATAACTAATGCATGCACAGCGCACAGAGAGGGCAAGAAATGGGCCATCACAAGGGGCCCTCAGCTCATTTTGTCCTGAGCCCCCCTGGTTTAATGCAGTCCTGATCGACCTCATTTAAATTTTAAATGACATGATTGTGGTCTGATTTACCAGATCCATAGACTTACTGCTGTTGTTTTGTTTTATCTTTATGGTGCATTTCTTGTTACTTATGAGTTTTTTCGTATCCTTTAAAGTCAGCGGCACCAGTGCACTACATATATTCTCCAAAGTGCTTTGTTACATATTTCATTGCATCGCTTCCTTGTGTGATGGACTGCTGATTAGTTAGGCACATTTTCTGCAAAGTGCTTGGAGACAGACTCTTGATGAAGGTCTATATAAATAAACCAGACTCAATTTGACTTGCTGTAAACACCAGAGGAACATGGTGAGCCCGCAACAACTATTTTTCATATATCATATCAATTTGCCCTCAGAATATTATGTGGTGGAAAAAAACAGTATTTTGAAACCGGAGAGAAAGTTGTCGGTATATCTGAAAGCATGTGTCAAAAACAAGTTTATTTGATGTACTTTGCAATTAAAACTATTCTGATTGATGGACATTTTCTAGCCGATTCCCCCAGACACATGTGCAGCAGTTAAGTCCAATGTCCTATTCTCCACTAATTGAGACCCTTTTGATTTGTCCAGTTCACCCAAATGATGTTTGAGTGTTGGCATCAAACTTCTGGGACCAGTCTTCCCTGTGCAAAGGAAGTAATGAATCAAAATTCAATGAAATCCTACGAGCGACAGCTGGGCTCTTTGATGCTACCTCTTCTTCTTTCTCATCTCTTTGGTAGCAAGAATTGTTTGAATGCCATTTAAAACTGTATGAGCATAAAAATCTAGCCGTGTTAAAAAGATATCATATCTGTCAGAAAACATAGCAAAGGACAGCTCCATAATTTGCCGCTGCTTTCCAACCCCGCTGGAATGCAAACTGGCTGTGGCTTCGGCGCTTGCGCTTGTTAGCACATATTTAGCGATGATAGCGTCTGCTGCTTGGAAGACGAGCCGGTCCCCTGCGGGGCCAGGCTCAGTCTCTGCTCATCAATAGACAGGGTCAAACCATAGCTCCACTGGAGATAGCAGAAGAGGAGATTTGCAATGGGAAAATATCACTGTGGCATTTACAGGGACGGTTTGTCTGCGGGGTGAGGGAAGGTGTAGTTAACTAACTCATTGTGGAAGCAATCGAGCAGACAGGACTTTTAGGAGAATTTTTTTAGAGCCCCCTGGCTTCCGCAGACATTAAAGCGAGGCTTCTTGTGAAATCTTCCCTGATGTTTCCCATCCTGCTTCTTTTCCGTTAAAGAGGCCATAATGCAGAGAGGATGGCCTTTGAACGACGGAGACTCGCCATGTTCAGCTGGAGTTGTTTACAAGAACATGGCTCGCTTTTAAGGAAATTGGGGGCATGTGTCTGGGTCTCGCCGATGCTCAGCACTACGACCAAATCATTAGCGCGAATGGGTCCTGACTCTCAGCTGAACCCGAGCTAATTTAACAGAACCTGATGAAGAACTTTTCAGAAAATGGGAAGCCTAATGAATGTCTGCTGAGTCAAAATGTGTCCTCAGGTAAAGAATTGGAGTTCGATTCATTGTTTTTTATCCACCTCAGAAGCAGCAAACGATCTCAGGGGTAAAAAAAAAAAAAAAAAAAAAAAAAACATGGCTGACACATGGCGCAAAAGGACATTTAAGCTCTTTATTCAGGCTCATTCTTTTAATCAGGCCAGAGATTGGACGCCACATCTCACTCTGCTCATTCTGCTAACACAAGTGAAATATGCTTATTAGAGGTACTCAGCTAGACATAATGCACAAACAAGGACATCGGAGATGTTTATAATGGTGCTTCAGAGCCAGGGTCAGCGTTCGCCTCAAATCAATCAGCGGAGTTTGAATCGAGGGAGTGCTTTACAAAAGGCGCACGCCATCGTTTATCTTATCATTTGACGGTGTGTGAGGTGGCTTTGTAAACAAATTGGAATGCAAATTGCATTTGTTTGCTTTTTTCCCCTCAAAGCTTTTTCTGGCTGAGTTAAAGCGCTCATGTATCCTGCAATCACTCACACAAACACACACACACACACAGGATAATGTTTTCTGGCATGAGACCTGGACAAACCTCAGATGAATGTTCTCCCTCCCCCGCCAAGTCTGATTTTCTCTTGGTTGTCGCGCGGCATGTGTGCACAAATCAATCAGGCCCCTTGTTCTAATCAGTCCCACTTATATCACCCTGCAAATAAATGACACCATTCAGGAGGGGAGATCAATAGGAGATAAGGTGAAAGTCTCCCCGCTTCCTGCCCACAGGGCACAGGGTTGGGACGGAGGCAGACTAAACTAAACAGGTTTATTCTTTTGTCTTTTCCTATTTCACTCTCAAATGTCATTCAATAAGCACAGCTGAGGAAGGACTCAGATTGGGAAAGAGAAAGAAACTGTGAGCGAGTGCATGCATGGATGTTATGTATGCATATGAAGTAGTCACATAAAGACATGGTTATCGGTTGCTTGCATGCAGGTGTTGTACAAATAAGTGCCACCGCAATACACTGAGATGTATTTTCTTGCAACGCTGCAGCAGAAGTGTGTCCTTTTTCTTGCTCTAACCGCTGTTCTGCTTTGTGGCATTTCAGCCAGAGCTGCAACCAATCACAAGGCACGGCGGCTCAAGCGTGCACCTGTGACTGACAGCTGAGCTGAGTGATTTAAAGGATAAGGCTGGCTATATTCCATCATTTTCAATGTGTTAACAATGTGCTAGCCCGACTCACAATCCTTTCCGACCTCTCTATCCTGACTGCGGCACTCGGCCCCAAGCCCATGTGTTCGCACTGAAGGCGTGAAGCAGTGCAGACCGGCCACACTCATACATACATACATAGTAACTCCCTGAAACACCTGGCCACCGCAGTTTTTATCCAACTTTCCTCAAACTTGAGTAAATAGCGGATTTGTTTGGGGCTGTTTTCAGTGGAGGATTAATACGTTTGGTTTTAGATTAGATTCTGTTCGCCGTGATGAAGGAACAACAGTGCAACAGTGTGTCTCATTGATGCGTCTTTAATAGTGAATAAATCAACTTTTTGGGACATCAATGAGGCTCCGTAGCACAGAGGAATAAGATATATCAGGCTTTGCATTCACAGACGGTATTTGTTAGCCGGATCAATTCACTGTTTTTCTCTTTTTATGGGATGTGTTCGGAATATGAAAAATGCGAGATGCATTCTTTAACACCCCTCCATGCAAGCTGCAGCTCCTAAACCTGGACCATACCGAGGCACAGTCAGTAAAAGTGCTCGGGGAGTGACCTCGCTTGACCCGACAATAACTTTTTCATAACAAAGCAGTTGTGTCTCACTGGTTTGAGTCTGTTTTTGATTGTGACGTCCCTGTGAGTCAGTGCTGTCCTTCATACAGCGCCTCCTTCATCCTGCTCTGAGATTAAAGCATGCTGCTGACAAACATAATGCATCTGCTTCCCATTTTCTGAATGCACAACAAGAAACATCCATCTCTGTTGTTATATTACATTATATATGTTATATATTATATTGTAAATACATCTGACTTTGTTACGTTCTCGCCATGTTTCCTTTATGTTAATTGTTTTTAATGGAACATTAAGTTAAGGGGGCAGGGTTATCTCAGCTTCAGTTTGGAGACTACAAATTTAAAACAGAAAACCTGCAATGGAACCTGGATGTGTGAGTATGAATGACATGAGAGGGAGAGGTTCTAATAAAAGATGCTAGTTGCATCATGGGAAATGTAGGATCCACTGTTTTTGGAGCTCATGACTAAAAGGTGGGCTGTTTGGGCCTCTGCTGCTTTGATTTTGACCATTATTTATTGATTATTGACCTTAATTTTCCAAAATATCTGCGTATTCACAGGACACAAAAACGGTTCCAAATACTGAAACAAGCATGCCAGGCGAGTAGGTTGAGTGTGGTCTGGTGTCCTGATCTGTGTGCAGAATCATAGGTCGTATAAAAACTGTAAATAGTTTGAATCTCTGCAGGGTCAGCAGTGCACTTCTAAAAGGCCTCGATCTTACTTTTTAGCTCATTTCAAAAGTGACGAACGCGCTTCAAACTGTACGTGATCGTTGCCTCGTGTGGTCTTGTCTGTCTTCAGTTTGTGGTGGAACTGTTGTTCGTTTCAGCTCAGCTTGTGCTTACATTTGTGCACATGGCAAAAAAGTACAAATGATGAAGCTGTGCTGTAAACATGTGCATATTAGTAAGGGTGGCACAGCTTGAATGGCACTTTGATCTGAGATGAAAACAGTTCAGTTCACAGTCAAATCTGGTACCACACTCAAATATGCAAGATGTTCTGTATCCTTGCAGGATGTTTTACATTATAATAAAATGATTTTATGAGTAAATGTGAACCAAGGTGACTTGTTACAACGGGCATCCTCTGCGTCCCTGTTAATGTCCCCGTCTGGCCAACCTTTAGTTTTTCAGGCGACCAGGCTGCATGCAGACGGCCCCGACTACCTGCTGGGTGCAGCTCGCCCTAAGCCAGTTGCCAGCCATGCACACTGCTGTCTCCCTGCCTCCAGTGAGCGGTGAATAAGACATGCTGTGAGTCAGAAAGGCCCAGGACTCGGTCCAAGAGCCAGGCCTGGGTTTGGTTAAAAGCGCTGTTGGTGAGCCATAAAAGGCCAGGGATAAAACTCTGAGCAAAGAGGAGGTCTCTCCCCTCCTATTCATGATTCATGAATGACTAATCTTTAATGTAAGCCTCCTCAAACACAATTTATTTTATTATTCACTCGCTCAGTATGCACCAGCTGGACTTTTGCAGAACCACACCCTCGATAAACTCTGTAGGGGAGGAAGAGGGCTGTGCAGCACTTGTGTGGTTTGTTATGGTTTAAAATGTTTGCCCTGAACTAATTTTTCACCCAGCACTTTCTCTCCGAGTGGACGACAAAGCAAAAGACTGGGGAGCAGAAACTGGATTTCCATGATTGGCCTCGTGTTTCACATTAGAACAGTGAAATGAAGCCCTTTCACCGCAGAAATATTTGGAAATGTTAACGTTTAACCAGAATAACTGTCTGCAATTTTTTTTTCTCAGAGTCCAAAGGTTTTGTCTGCAAATTCATGTCATGAATTCATCATTAAACTTTAATACAATTCAATTCAACAGGCAGTCTGTAAGTATCCACTGTAAAACTTCACTGGGCACTATTAACAAAACACAGTCCTCCTCCCCAGCGGAGCCAATGTCCATTTACAGTTGAAGTACTCTCTCAATAATCTGCATAGATGTGTCTCTATTAAAGCTGAATAATTCACAAATAAAACATTTGACAGACAGCATCAACATCCAAATATTTTTAAAGATGAGTAACTTAAATAATAAAAAGCAGTTTGTGCAAACCAGAACCGGCTGCTCGTCTGTGTTGTGATGCAGCAGCGGAGATTCTTGTGGTCTTCCCTGAACCCTCACTGACAAATATTCAAACACCATGAAACCGAGTGTTTCCTGCACGTGTCAACCTGACCTGTGAAGTGCTCAGTGTCCACAGCTGTTACTGGGCTCTGATTTGGCTTGGTTGACTCGTTATATCCTGCGTCGCCCTGGGTTTACCTCACCAGTAATCAGTCTTTAATTTTAGTGAACAAACAAACTAAAAAAATAAATTGAAAAGGTGTGATTCGACAAACTGCAGTGCATCGTGGGAACTGACTTACTTGTTACTAAAGAAAACACAATGAATGCTGCTAGAGAAACAAGAAAAAGATATCACACCTTAAAATGTCGTAAAGAAGACCGTTAACCAATCAACACAAAAAACTAGCCACTGCTGGACGTACCTTGTGATTTAGGGCCATCCTGCTCCTCCTCCATGTGTCGATAATGTCAAAGGTAGGCAAATTGGGCCCCACATATGTACTTTAAAACACTTCATTAGAAAATAACTGCCAGAATCAAGACATCCTTCCACTTTTAATTTACCAGCTTTGATCATAAAACCCCACTTGCTGTAATATGTTGGCCAGCTTATTTTCTTTGTGTCATTATGAGGATGTTTTAAATAATTGATTCGGTGGATCCTTTCCTCTCCAGTATATAGCTTTGTGGAAAAAAAAAAAAAGATGGAGGTGTGGGGGTTTTCAGTGATAATTTAAAACCAATTACATAGTAATAAATATATACTATACACCATCAAGTAATTATTGTTTCCTAATTTATAGTGCAGCATGATATTTTTAAGATGAAGCCAAGCGAGGAGCGCACAGCACGGTGTGTGTTCCCTGCGTGCGCCTCCTTCCTTCGTGGCTGAGTGTGGATAAACATATAAGCTCCTTACATGAGCACGAGTACAGTAAATGGTCAAACTTCCCGTCTGTGAACAGCAAACGGTTGTTACATAACACAACAGGCTTCGAGTGTTTTTTTCTTCCTGACACCCACTCACGCTGGAAATGATTAACTTCCATATATGGAAAGTGACACTCACCACATAGGCTTTAAATTAACAAGGGATCTTTCTGCACAGCATGAGTAATATCTGAAACATCAGCCGCTAATGTCTGAGTACAAATGTATGAAATAAGTCGAAAGAAAAGGAGGGGAAAGCCAATTTGTGGAGTATGTAGCCGCCTAATGCCAAATGCAAAGTAATACACGTTATCAGAGAAAATAGAAAATAAATTAATTCCACTGAGTAATTTTTTATTCAGTTTTAACTCGGGGAGTTTCTTTGATCTGGATAATTTTGATCATGTAGCTGTTTAATCATAAAATAAGCCCTCGTTTTCTTACACGGCCTTTGGTGCTTTGCTTAATCTATCAGAAGAGGATTTGAAGCTATTGTTCAGAGCTGAAGCCACATAAATACTGATACAGTGTATTTACTCATGTCCTGAAAGTATTGTTTGCCAGATAAAATAGCAGTTTGTGAACTCGGAGTGTAATGGATATCAGTGGTGAAATTCCTGTGCATGCTCTTACCCAGGAGGATACTTTGTCACTTTGGTTTAAAGTTCTTCCCATGAAGCGAGGCTACAAAGGTCGAGGCCCATCTTTCTGACATCATTATTTCCTCGCATGTCCGGAGCTGTGGTAACGCTGGTTTCGGAGGACTGGAGGGGGGCAGGGGGGGTCCTCCGCTCGTGGTGGGACCGCAGAGGATGCCCGGCTTCTTTCCCATGTTCTCCACCAGCCAATGAAAACACTGGAAACCGGCACGTTCCCATCAGCTAAGCCCGCTGACACTGCGACCCCAGGAAAAGCGTGAGTAAATACCAAAGCCATGGCCAGGGGCTGGGAGGGAGGAGGCGGGGTGCGTGCGGGGGGAGTAAAAGTGCTCTGAAATTTCTCAAACCTGCCCCACTGTGGGTGTGGAGGCAGCACCTATTAACAGCCACCTGTGCTTCATTTGGGCTAAATCTTTCATTAGGCTTTAAAAGCTCATTTATTTTCATTTTCTAATCCCGGCCGTATTGCTTTTCTGGGGCTATTCACCTGTCAGATGCAATTTAATCCTTAAAAAGGTGGCCCTGGTTCAAGACCTGCAGGTGATACAGACTCCTTTTGATTCTTTTGTGAAATTCTGTCCAACCTCCTTACCTCAACTCTCCTTTCCGCTGTTGTTTTGTCTGTGGCTTGATCTCATTTCTTGTTCATTCATCTGCAGCAGTAAGCCTTTCAAACGCCGATGTTGAATGAATGCGTGTGGAGAAAGTAGAGTCAAAACAAGCTGACGCACCAGCGCTGTTTCTGCGTCGTGTCTGAGTGACGGCGAGGCCCGGCCGGAGCGCTGTCTGTCACGTTTTGTTTTTTCCTGCGTTGGTTGTGCGTGTCATTTTTCCCCAACTGCGAGTGAAGGATGTTTATCTCGGGAATTTGTTTGTGTCGAGCGCTGCAGCAAATGGCCAAATGATCATGGGACTGAAAAGACCAAAATGACATCCAGATGTTCCCAATTACGCAGCGCCAGCCTCCAGTTTGTTTGTGTTACTACAGTAATGTTGTAATCCAGCAAGTCCAAAAGCACACAGACACTGCTGACTGTTTGCAGGCTGTAAATTTCAACGGGATAGAAATAATCTCATTCATGTGTTGCGGTAAGTGTTTCTGTAGATGTGGAGACTATACTGCAACATAATGCCAATTTGTAGTTTGTGCAGAGGCCACAGCTCTAACGAGACTGGAAAGCTTATTACGCTAACTCAACAATTTTTGGCGATGTGTACATTCAGTGGTGTCGGTGTGTGTTGAAGAGAAGAAGTGAACTTAGCTCACAGTTCGAATGTGTTTGGCTGCTTTGCTTTCAAAACAAACACTTCTGTTTCTTTTCAGTTCAGGCTGGGCTCTGAGAATGCTTTTTTTTTATTATTTCCTGGAGGTCATTCTCGTTATTCATTAAAACTGTAAATCAGACATCCTCAGCTATTTGTCCAAGGGCCAGAGTGTTTTGAAGTTGTGGGGACGGCCCAAGTTTTTGGGCCTAATTAGCCTATTATTGTGCAATATCTTTATTTTCTTACAAAATGAATGAATGTTATTATTATGAGCCTATACCAGCATGAACAGACTACTGAAAAACACGGAAAAGCCATTGTGATACCTTGATACTTACTTACTGAGTCCTTATCTCAACAAAAACCTGTATGGGATCCCAGGAAACAAACAAAAAAACTCAAACTTTTTGGCTTGTTGCCGGGGGTTGGTGCTCCCTCTCAGGGCAGACTGGGCCTCTTCCACTGGTTAGTAACACTTGTGCACATTTTCTTTAATGCCCAATAATCTGCGGGTGGATGGGAAGCTGTGGTCAGATGTGACGGCCGCTGCTGTAAATAATGTTTTCTATCAAGAGTTTTAGCCTTGTGTGCCTCAGAGATGGGCAAAATACTATCCAGCGACCTCATTAGAAGTATCCAGCAAATACTTTGCATGCTTCCCAGGTCCTTTCAGATTTCGAGGTTATTTGAGATACAGGAAACATCCTGCGCCTGACACGTCCTGACACTTGAACACTTGAAAAATTCTAATTCTCCTCACCTTTGCATGTTTTCCCATTTTTCAAAGGAGGATAAAACCAGTTTTGCTGGTTTTTTTTTTGTTTGTTTGCTTGTTTGAGAGCTGACATTGCTGTCAGCTGCTGCACCCGTTCGTTTTGTGTTTCTTGTGCTAACCAGCTAGCGACTAAGACACAGCCTCATGGTTCCTATGGAGTAATGTAGGGAGTGCTCAAATCACAGAGGGGACTAAGCTAACAGCGTAGGTCCCCAGCTGGTTTACTGCCTGTGAGGTTGGAAATTAAATAATATAGCGGACAAATTTTGGTGCTTCTTCCCACGGATATCACACTAATTAAATGACCAAGAGCAACACTGTGAGTTCAGGAATGAAAATTAAAGTTTCCCCCAGAAAGCAGTACTGTAGAAAGTGTTACACAGCAGAACAGTAAACAGGATTTACAATTTTAGTAAGTACATCAAACACTAATACTAATTTCTTAGCAAGGATTTAATTTCAGTGTAATTTCTAAAACACTTGTCCACTGCCCTGTGACAGGTTACAGCGACCTGGAGTTTCAGCAGTAGGTTCAGGGTGGATATGTGCAGCGAGCTCATGGAAGGCGTTTCCTTCCAGGGGAACAGGGTCTTCCTCTGGAGCTGCAAACAGGACGGAGTGTTCTCCTTGAAAAAAAAAAAATGTGCTTGGCAATGAGTCAGACCCCTCTCTGAAAACCAGAGGGGGATATCCCTGCTCACACTCCTACACAGATCACACCCAGAACGATCGGAGGAGTGGTGTGTGTGAAAGAGTGAGCACACACCCAGCCGTAGTATGTGACTGTGTGCGTGTCTCCGTGACTGCTGCAGAAATTCATCCGCACTTCAGAGTTCAGCACGGTTTGGTTCAAACTTGTCAACTTTCAGACATTCCCTGTCATCCTTGAGCTGTTTGCCTGAATACATCAGAAAGCTTCCTGCTAATGCAGGCAACAATTAAGTTATCAAATGGACTCAACCATTATGTAAAAGGCGGGTTATATTGCCAACAATTTGAACACTGTCTGCTTCCTGGAAGTACAGACGAAATGTCAGGGGCACAATATTTCAAGGCTATTAACTTGAGTGCTTTTTTATTCAGTCTCATTATTTTTTAAACAGCATAGGAAGTCACGGAAATGTAATATTAATTTTTACACGCCTTTCATTTTCATTCCTATGGAGCTGTTTAAAATTCAGGCACTTTTCATGCGGGGAGCAGGAGGGCCGGCGTGTTATTCTATAGGTGGCGATTCAAAGTCACATCTGCGTTGGCTTTCTGGAGGAAAATCGGAGGTGTCGGGTGTTTTGTTGAGTGTGAAGTCATTGTGTATTCTGCGGTAAATGATGTGACAATGGACGCGATGTTGGATTGGGTCTGACAACACGGACGGAGAAGCAGGAAGAGGGCGTGCACATCGAACAGGCGGCTGTCTTGGGGAAAACACGTGCGAGCACGTAAACATTGGGAGCACGCATCAAAACAAACCATCTGAGGTGTTCACATTCGTGCATTAATGTACAGCCCGATGCAGCATGTACAGATACAGAGAGCCGAACGAGAGAGCACGATGGACTGGCAAAGAAAGAGAAGCAGAGATATTTCATTAAATCTTTATTTTGGAATTTTAAAAAACTAGATAAGACCAATTTTGATCTACGAGAGCTCCCTTATTTAGGCCCTAATGAGAATTTTTCAAATGTGGGGAGCCTTATCATGAAAAATGGCTTGAGACCATTAATAGTTTATAGGTTGAGTTAATGATAGAGATGACGCCTAATTGAGCTCTACAGAGCTTTACTATCCGGTGGTCCTTTTCACCAGCACCAGGAATCTCTCTCATTATTTCAAAAAAGGCATGCATAATAATATTGCCCCCCCCCCCTGTTTTTTTTTTTTTTTTCCTTTAGTAGGGGAAAGATTAATTTAGGTGCCCAAAAAAAGATCTTGCTCGACTTTCACAAATCATAATGTTTCAGATTCAGAGGAAGGGGTGAAGGAAAGATATATATTTGATTCATCGTATAATTCCACAGTAACAGAATGAGAGGATGTGAGAAGAAGGAAGGCCTGCCGTCATCTCTGTTATGATACAGTTGCCATGGAGATCGACTTTCCACATTACTCAAGCATGCCTCTTCTTCTTGGTTTGAACTTTTGTTGTTCGGCAACTGACCAGTCAGTCATCTAATCAGAGCTTGTTGGTTAGGCCCATGCTTTCCACTGTGGCTGCATACACACACACACACACGCACACACACATGCACACAGAGTTACAGTTGAAGTTTAAAAATAGGCATTGCCATATTAACACGTCATCAGCCTGTTGCTGCGCATCTGCCAACCAGTACAGTAAACACCAGGTTACCATGGCAGTAGTCTGAGCGGCTGACAAAACAGGGGAAACAGGAAGGGATTCCCTTTCAGCCCAGTGACAGCCCCAGTGTCACGTGGATTCCCGTCAACCTTTCCCTGGCACGGCCGTGGGCTTCCCCCATCTTGCTCAATCGCGCCAACTGGTCGGCGGTAAACCCCCCCTGGAACATGTGGCAGCTCTAATTACCGCGCCACACAGGCCTCGGCTCAGGAAAACCACAAAATGGGGTTATACGGCTGTGTGCTTCTCGCAGCGCTACCAGGCCGACGCGGTGCGCCGCTCGCTGCTCCCAGTTGAAAAATGCGCTCAGTTATTAATGATTTGTGATTTACAGGCGAGCAAGATTACAAATCCCCGTTCTAAAGAGGTGAAATATGGAGAACTATATATATACAGCTCCCAAGTCAGCCTCCAGCTCTCAGACTGAGGGCAGACTTCCAACATGGCAGATGGTGACTGTGAGACAGTCAGTGGAGAGGAAGAGCTGCGCTTAAACTGAAGAGGAAACCAGTGTGTGTGTGTGTGTGTGTGTGCTTGTTCTCTGGCTAGATCACAGCCCTAAACAGCATTTCATCAATAGCAGAGTGCAGAAATGGAAATAAAACACCCTTCTAACAAGCTCCCACATTCAGCGCCGCTTGTCTCGCGGCTACTGATGCACCCAGGGCGATTTAGATTGATGAGGGAGAGACAAATTGCTGTTATCACATTGTCAGATGTCAAAACAGAGCTGCCCCGTTCCCCATCATTTGTTTTGGGAATTAGAAACATTCTCCCTCTGTTACCAGCTTTTCTATTTTTGGGAGGAAAATAAAACCTCGGTGGACCCCGTTGAGATGGGGGAGGAGATGGAGGCATAAATAGCCTTCCTGTCTGAACTTCAAATAAACACAGCACACGATGTCACCCAAAGCTTCCTAATTAGGTGGATATATCCGGTTCTAGCGAAGTGACATTTTGACTTGGCAAGGCTGTAAATTTTATGCTAAGCAGTTACCTTTGACTGGGGTTCAAAGAATGCAAAGGATTTGACATTTACACTCCAAATGATGATGCTCATCCACTGCCCGAAAAAGTCGACTGCTGCTTGAGAACGTAATATAACTCCTTCGCCTCCTTTCCACACTTCATTTCCATTCTAATGACTTTCAGCCTGAAAAATTTCACAGAATACTTAAAATTCCAGAAATTAACATTGTTTTGTGTAACTTCTGTGCTCAGCAGATCCGTGAGGATGCATATCTGAGCAGGGATCCCCGGCGGGGAACACGTTCACCCAAACCGCGCTTAGATCAGTTGGTGAAACCTGCCGCAGCTCCCGCAACCGAGGGAATTCCTCTCAGAAATATTTGCTTTTTTGTTCTGGTGAGGAAATGAGGGTGAGAGAGGCGGAGGGAAGTGGGGGGTTGCTGAAATTGAATCACCATGGTAACTTCAATAACATCTCTCTCCCCCTCCCTCCCCCCTCGCGCAAACACACACACACACAGGAGAGGAAATTAGTTTCAAAACGGAGAAGCGGCTTCAGCCGTCATTTGTTTGTGACGCCTGCCAAGCAACAGAGACATCATCGACTTGATAAGGACTTACTGACAGCTTTACTGCTCTGCATCGTATTACAGCACCGTAAGGCTAGGCGCTGCTAAAATGCTAATGTTTCACAGGTCCTTGCTGCAAGCAATAAAAGAACATTATGAAAGTATCTGTATGTGCACTCTAACCCAATTCTGTGCTGCTGTAGTAGAAAGTAGGTTCCGCTCGCTCTCTCTCGCTGCGGTTTCGCCTAGAGAGGCTTCCTGGGAGTCTGGAGATGCTGTCAGAAGCCGGAGGGCCAAATCTGACAGCAGTGTGGCTGCAGTAGAAAGACCTACTGTATGAGACTCTTACTGAGGAGACACGTACAGCTGAAGAGCTGCAGATTTCTCTCTCCAAATTCTACAGCAAACTTATTCAAGGTTATATCAATAAAAAAGAGTGGTAATTCAACCGATTAGACGATTCATGACAGCTTTAAGGTATCTAAATATGAAGGAGTGGACAGGCTCATGAGAGGGCTCCTCACAAGCAAAAGAGCAGAAAAAAGAGGCAAAATAAAACACTACTACAAGCACACTTAAATCTGCTGATAACCACTTTAAAGGGATCAGGGAAGGGATCAAATGAATGTGTGCGATGTGAAAGATGTCGTTCATAGTCACAAACCCACAGAGAATGATCCTCCAGCTGTGTGCTTCCTCTCGGCTTTACTCGTAGCCGATTTGTCAGTCGTATTGTCAGTTTATTATTTTCCAGCTGGCAAACTCTGCTGTCATCAACCCTGTCTCCAACAGGCAGCTGTTTTCAGCCGAAAAGGTTCTGATTAGACCCGCTGCACTCTACCTGCCCTGCGCCGAATGGCAGACAGACAAAAAGCAGAAAAAAGCAAGAAAAGCCTCCAACGTGCCATCGCACAGCTCAGCCTGACTGCAGGTCCTCAGCTTGCAGCACATTTCCGCTGTTTCAATAAAACATGGGGGAGACAACAGGCAGCTGTAAATGACATGCTTGTCTGCGGCCCTCCACTGTGCAACACCTTCAGGATTTCTCATAATGGTCAGCTCCCCGTGTCCCCGGCCTTCATTTCTTCCATGCGCCACTGGACAGTTAAGCTTAAAGATACCTGACACCATATGTTTCCCAGTGCAGTAATGACTGCTCCTAGCGCTGCTTTTATGGCAGCCGGCCTCTGGAGGCTCAGTGATCGGGGACGTGTCCAGGTCTCAATTAGAGGTGCTGCAAGGAGGCTGCCTTGCTTACCAGAAGCAGCTTTTACGCCATTAACACCACCGTGGTGCCGTGTGCCTTCACCTTGTGCTGCAATATTAAAAAATGCGTGCTGGCTGCAGCTTGAAATTTACAACAAAATCCGCGAGGGGTGCTGAGAAGAAAGAGGCAGGAGGAGGAGAGGAGCGGCGGAGTGAGGACAGAGAGCAAAGAGGCGAGAACACTGAGAGAAGCAGAATGAGAGAGACAGAGATGAAGACAGAGAGAGAGGGAGAGAGAGACGAGGGAGACCAAAGGCATGTGGAGTTCACCATCACTTTGCTTGGCTGCGCTGTGATTAAAGAGAAGAGTCCCTGGAGAGAGAGGCGGCTCTAGGCCTGCCCAGTCAGTTCTCTTGCTCCCTTGATCTCCCGCGTGTCGCCCACAGAAACACGCCGCCAAACCTTCAGGAAGGGCTCCTTTTATTGCGCCGGTTCCCCCATCGGCTCCAAAGAATCTGCAAAGCAAGCACAGATTGTCCTGGCACTAGCTCCTCTCAATTTAGAGGAAGGAGGTCTGCCTTGGATGAGCCGCTGCCTGGATCCTGAAGAAGGTTTTTGATGTTTTAATGAAGATATCTCCCACATTTCTAAAAGCGTCTTGTTACACATGAACTTGTCAACCTCTGAGATTAGGTAAAAAGAGAATTTTTGGCAAGTGATTTTCCAGAAAGTTCCAGAAAGAAAGACAAAAAAAGTGAAAGTAAGCCTACTGAATTGTCATTAATCCCTTCAGGGGGCTCGATCGTCATCTGATTGAAGCGCCTATTCTTTCAGAAAAACTGATAATCAGAACCTGGGAGCCAGGAAGGGAGAGATGGGAAAAGAAAATGTCGCTCTCAATCTTAATTAAGTTCGCCGTTCTGTGGCGGTGGGCTGATCGGCCTGTCATGGGCCGGGTCCCTCCCTTGACCTTTCTTCCTCTGGTCAAGTGACCTTCACTCCCTGTCTGTGGAGCGTCTGACAAGGAAGGAAAGCGCCTGAGGGGGGTGAGGGAAGAAAGGCCGTGACATTACACACATTCATAAGGCGCCGCTGCCTGGATAATTACACCGATACTCACTTAACATGCATTGCAGGCAAGCCTATCGTTTATCAGCCGCATGACCTCTAGCGAAGGATCTCTTCCTCTGATCTGTCTAATTATTCAGGGGCTTTTTTTTCCCCCTTCGTCGCTTCCTTTCTGCCATTAGTAGCGAACGGAAAAACCTTTGTGTGTAATCTAAAAACAAGTCAAAGCTGTAAACATCACAGCTGGCTGGCAGGGGGAATTTCGGAAGTGATTCACTGATGTTTTGAGTAAGATTTAAATTAATTCCAGTTGGCCCACAGCTATTTTGTATTATTTCTTCCCAATAAAAATACATTTATCCTTTTCTTCAGTTCTCATGCCTGTGGCCAATTGGAACTCCATGGGGGGGTTATGTCACTCTGAATTTGTTGGAGATGGGGGGAAAGTGAATCTTCCGAAATCTGGTTAGCCTGTCCCACATGTGGAGCAGCTGCTGTCCGAACAACCGCTCGTATGTAATGACTGAACAGAAATGTGAATGGAGCACAATTATGGCCTAGAATGGCTTGAACTCGGGTTTCTTTTATTCTAAAGCTGGGGTGCGGGACATTCACTTATGTTTTATTTAATAGTTGTCAAAGCATTTTACTTTAAACCGAAAAATGTTACCCTCACGCTGACACAAAAGGAAAAGTGAGGAGATATGGGACGGGATATATCCTCTGGGAGCCATAAACGTCTGTGCAAAAGTTTGTGCCAATCCATCTGGTAGATCTTTCAGCGCAGACCAAAGTGGCGGCCTGTCTATGGGTCGCCATCATAGCACAGCTGAAAGCACCGTGACACTGAACATGATCAATGCATCCATCTCAACCCCCTTTCTGCTAAAAGACTGGACCGTGATGTACGGCTGGGAAAAATGGCGAATAAATGTTTTTCTCGCTGCCTTAATCGACCTTTAGATGTTTCTCATTCTTGGCAGGAACGTAGAGAACATGCAGTGGAGAACGCAGGAGACAGCCAAACAGACTGAGAGGGAGAACTGTATGTAATATAGTCCGCGCCATAAACCCGCAGCTGATATTTCTGGGTCACTTATCTGCAGGGAGCTGCTTGCACTGTTCTAACCTGTCAGCTTATTATGTAACACACTGGCCGACTTTGCCCTATATGCTGCCTGTAATTTTCCACTCAGCCTATGTATTCCATGGGTTACGTATGAATGCAGGTGAAACCGACAGGATTTGCAGCAGGAATTTCTCAGTTAAAGGGCTCAGTTTGTAGACGAAACAGCATGGAGGAGAGCCGAGCTAACGGCGTTAGAGCCTAACTCTGCCATTTTCTGCTTGTACATATTCCATTTTCACTTTATCCGTGGCGGCTTTCACTGTATTTGCTTTATAGAGCAGCTTATGTAGACAGGCAGCTGGTTGACAGGGAGAACACAAAGAAGGGCTAAAGCAAAAGCCAAGAGGTCATCAAAAGTCCAGACAAGCATGACTGTAGATACTCTTCATCTTTTTACCAACAGGCCTCATGCAGATCATCTGGCTGCTTTGAGGGTTAAAGGACCATGACAGTAGTTTTGCATGACTTAATGCAAATACTTTACATCAAAGCTAGCAAACTAAACATGCTACTGTCTTTAAGGGAATTGAAATTAGTCAAGGGTACTACACTCGCTTGAGTGTGATATAACAGTGCAGAGTTCAAGTGTATTATTGAACTGCATTACCATGCAACAATAATCATCAAACAATCAACACACAATCAACAGGATGCGTGATGTTGCCAGGGAGACAGTGAGTTAGCTGCCTTTTTTTGTCATCTACTCTACTGTGGTTAACATCTGCCCAGAGTGCTCATGTCATGCTGTATGTGCTGCGCAGTACTTCCTGTTTGTGGTGTGACCAAAAGTTACTTGTGATCCTGCAGAAAAAGTCAAACTTTGCTGAGTTTGAAAAAAGATATGAAGTCATAAGGAGCTGTTTCATATTCATAGATGTTATCCTCAGCCCCTCACGTCCAATAATCCACAAACAACTACAATCTATATGTAAAAAAAAAGGACACATGTCCAGGGAGACTACGAATCTGTACATCCCAGGCAGATTTATGCAGAATTTCCAGATATGTATGCTGTCTGGCACCTTTTCTCCAGTAAATCCTGGCCAGACGGATGAAACAGAAATGATGTGCAACTGACATTTGAAGCATGAGGCATCGATAATAACGTGCTGTATAAAATACCACAAAATAAGTGGCTATTAGCATCTGTATGTGTTAAAGCCTGCAAGTTTAAGACTTCCTGTGTTGTCGGAGATGTTTTTTGCTGTTTCAACCAAGGTTGCATCTGAGCGTGCTGCCGGTTTAAATAGGTGTGATCATATTGATTATCCTCTGCTGCTGTAATTGAGATTCAAATTTAGAAAATGTGATTCCACAGCTGTGTTTTATTATGGTATGTTCTAAACATTTGGTTTACATCTCGGAGGATTACAGAACAATAACAGGGACATGGTTCTTTTTCCCCAGTAGCTTGTTAGGACTGGTCAATCAATGAGGAAGTTAAGTTGCTATTATTAGAGATACTAGAAGAAATGACTATAATAGAGAAACAGAGTTAAGGGTTTGGGTAAGAAACTTGGAAGAGCCCCCCTTTTAGTCAATACCTAAGAGAGACAGAGTGCCTTTCATATCCCTAATGGAAAGGTTACCTCACCGAGGGAGTTTCCCGTAACACTCAAGATACAGCACTAAGACACAAAATAGGTTTTAGCCTATAGCCCCCGGGAAGCCATTAAACACACATTCTGGAACATGGATATTAAAAAAGTGAAGAATTACCAGCGCAGCGACGTCAGAGAGGGGGAGAGCCTCAGACATGATATCGTATCCATCTCATGCAGCAGGGCGGATTCCCCTTTTCTTGGCAAGATGCTAAGTGATGAGAAAATATGAACATGTGAGCGGAGACAGCAGGGAAGTGAAGGTGCGATCAAACGTGTGGACGACGGTGGCTGGAGGAAAAAAAGCAAATGTTTGCAGCTCTATAAATCATGAGATTTGAACCGTGCACAAAAAGCCATCCATCACAGCGAGAAAAGGCCCCGTTGGGGGTGAAAGGTCAAAGGGCCGAGTTATGTTAGAAGGTCGCCCCGCTCCCAGGGGACAAATTTGACCGGTCCCCGAGTGAGACGAGACGAGGGTAAGCCGTCGCTTTTGTCCGCCAGATCTCGACCTATGGGTTTCCAGTCTGTTGCTATTGACCATATACCCGGAAAAAAAAGGCTGAGTGGCCCCAGCGTAACCCCCTGGCTGTTCTCAATCCTTCATCCTGAGTGATAGCTCTCTCTGCCGCATCAAGTCTTTTAATCCACACTCACTGTACTGCCTCACTTATATGTCAAAGTGAAAAAGTTGCACTATGACACTTTCCTGGTTCTTCACAGCTTCTTGGTCAATATTTCTCATCAGGTGGGGGGAAGACAAATGACCTCCAGATCATTGACCTTGTCGCGGTTATTGGCACGAGGAGACAATGGCAGAATCTAAAGCCCCTGAAGTTCAATTTATTCCCTGTGTTTCACATTCAGCCGTTAAATATGTCACCGTTACTGCCACTTAATTAGATCGTTCCTAAAACTGCAGTCCATGTATAACGACTGAAATGCTGTAGCAGACAATTAGAAAATTTACAAATTTTGTAAAAAGACACAAACCGTGTTAACACAAGCCGGCATGTAAAGGGTGATTTAAAAATTAATGAGCCCTTAAATTTTAATTCCAAGCGCGATCCCAATCTCGCCGTGAAGCGCTATCTCGGTGAAACATGGCGCGCACGAAGCGCAGATAGCGCCCGTGAGGAGGAGGCAGAGGCGGTGTGACAGAATTTGCACGCCACTACCCAGGAAAATATCAACCAGAAAGGAGGTTTTAATGAAGCGCTGATGCCCTAATGAATGCCGTTCACAACCCCCCCTCCCCCCTCCTTTTCACATGAGCATCTCTGGAGAAGTGGCCTTGAATTCTGATGCATGATGATACTGTAACCGCATCACCGAGAGCTCCCTTGAAGGATTCCTCCCCATGTCAGAAGCCTCCTCCTCCGCATGCAGAGCCAACAGTCTGGGGGGCTATGGGGCAGGTTGTGCTTAATCAGCATTTCAAAGCCGCTCCACTGTCAATTATCCGAGGCGGCGCTCCCTCCAGTCTGCACGCAGGTCAATGAGCGGAGCGTCTGAGGATGACATCACCCTCCCTGGGAGTCTGCTGTAGACACGGGTGGAGAGGGGAGAGCGACACAAAGAGAGCTCGATTTCTACATCGTGTACTTTCTATTTCTCTGATCGCTTTTGCTGTGAGCGCCTTCGGTCCGACAGCCGCCCCCGGGAGGCATTCATGTGTAGAATGCAATTTAAAATTCCATCACTCAGTGTGAAGTTATGTTTTCTGTTTTTTCCATTAGCTCCAGATGTCGTGAATACCATACGTAAAATTGTTTTGCATTTGTTATGCACACAGAGGGGACAATCTGTATGCTTTGCTGCCAGACTGTAGAATAATTCACTACTCACCCCATTGACTACTGAATATGAAACATGCGCTCAGTATCAGGCCACTTCTGTCACTGGGCCAGCGGAGTGTGGCTGGCACGCCAGAGTTTTCTCAGGACTCGTAGAAAGGCGGACTTTGCGTTTTCAGACAGACATATTCAAACAGCAGAGCTCATGCATTGAAGTCAACAGACGCTGCTTGGTAACATCCACACCAGCTCCTCCATTCTCAGTATTCAGCAGCTTCTGGATGGATAATCTCTTTCTGTCGCTCTGCTGTGTAGCAGCTCCAGTTTGGGGTGGGTCCCGAAAAAGATTTGCTCATTCAAAGTGAGATGTAATCCGGACAGGGCGCAGCAGCTCTGAGAAAAATCCTCCCAACTTCATTCTGTGAACGTGGTTATGACATAAGATCCGCTACAACTCTACCAGTCACCGCAGACTCACACTGGGCAGGTTGAGATTGAGTTATGCAAACAGAGCTGCTCTGGAGGCAGGAAGTAATGTCACTTGTAAAGTTAAACATCAGTGGGCTCTGTACATGTGGTCAGGTAGCTGGCATAGGAAAATTTCTGCTTGTTTCTTAAAAGTAATATATAAGTTGTTTCTTTAATTTATGACAATGTTATTTATAACCTTCTACAGTTTAACTGAATACAGTTGAACAAGGTTCAAATCAGCCAGTTAAACACGATTTTTCTCCTCACCTACCTGCTTTACACACCCGTCTCCAGGTGACTCATCTTCACAGGTGGCTGGACATGTGAAACATAGTTTACACTGTTTAAGACATGTTCAGTCCAACACTGGCAAATGCATCACTGACAGCACTGCGTTGGACGGGCAGAATTGTCACCATAATGCCTTTATTAAAAAAAAAAAAAAAAAAAAAAAAAACGAAAATGCAGTAACACATTATTTCACAGCTCTGTGTTATTTCCTGTTAACTTCTTGAAAGCTTCCCAGAAAGATTTGATACCAATAACAGGAAAAATAGAGATATCAGCATCTCATACAAACAAACAAGGTACCATCAATTTCAGACCCATTGAAAACTGCATGCTGCATTGAAAACAGATCTGATCCTGTAGTGGACTCACTGCATGAGCTCAGGAACTTTTCCAAAACCCGTCACCTGTGAACACAGCTCATCGCTGCAGACGTCATCATTTAAAAAAAAAAATGAAATTTCTCAGTTTCAACATTTGATATGTTGTCTTTCTGCTACTTTCAAATAAATATGAGATTTCAGTGTTTTGCATATCAAAACATTTTGTTTCTATTTACCTTTTGCAGTGTCCCAACTTGAAAACGTTCCATTCTTTCTACTATTATATTATCCATGTTACAGCTTAACTACAACTTCACAGTGATGTGAAGGCGATGTGAAAATCAGTCTGCCATATAAAATCAGGACGAAAAAATCCTGACTGTAGAAACAAGCAGCTAATGTTGCGGAGATGTTCACCAGTTTAAAATGGACCACATGCCATTCCAAAGAGCACATAATCACAGCTTTCTCTGTACTGCCATGGATTTTTACTTCCTCTTTATCACAAGTGAAATTCTTCTAAGAATCCAACCACGATGGGGAAATATTGAGAAATACAGACACACACAAACACACGGACAGAGACACATACTCACACATTTGTAGTTGTCGTGGCCGAGTGGTTAAGGCGATGGACTAGAAATCCATTGGGGTCTCCCCGCGCAGGTTCGAATCCTGCCGACAACGACTGTTTTCATGTGTGTTTCTCAACTACCACGTCGGCCAGGCAGCCACAACAATCTCAGCAGGTTCCTGAGACTCTTGGCCAGTGAGTTGAGGATGTGAATATCGAAACGTCTCTGGGAAATTAGCTGTGACTCCAATGATGTGCACTCAATGCAGCTAGACCTTTGTCTTCATCCCTGTTCTACTAAAGCTTTTTCACAGCCAGTATCGTTCATATGAAATACAGGTATCTTAAACTGCATCCCTCTTCACTCTTTCACACTCTCCTCTTCCTCCTCTTGCAGTTAAATGCACACACTGATGAAAAGTGCAAAGTTGGCAGCCAAATCATTGTTTTCAACCGCGATGGTGGTATAGTGGTAAGCATAGCTGCCTTCCAAGCAGTTGACCCGGGTTCGATTCCCGGCCATCGCATTGTGTCTTTGTTTGTTGGAGATATGTGTGTACCAGCATGGTTCAAAACATTTGTTTCACACACATGCACACGTGCAGACGAACAAACACACCTTAGAACACATGCAGCTGTGGTTGTTGTGGCCGAGTGGTTAAGGCGATGGACTTGAAATCCATTGGGGTCTCCCCGCGCAGGTTCGAATCCTGCCGACAACGACTGTTTTCACGTGAGTTTGCCAACTCGTACATCAGCCATGCAGCTGCAACAATCCCAGAATGTTACTAGGAGTTTTCACCAGTGACTTGAGGATGAGTTATGAAAAAAAAAAAGAACAAAGCTGTGGGTCCAGCTGTCTTCCACTCAGTGCTTCCAGATATCGTTGCTGTTATTACAGTGCAATAGAGCAAATGCTGCACTTAATCTATCCATAACCACCACGTGCAAGTTTTTTCAAAGCCATATATGTATTTCTAACTGAGGAGGAGCTCTACAGGATGGAAGGAGGTTCAACATCTCAACATTAGCTGCTTGTTTCTACATTGAGGATTTAACAGATTTGAAATGTTGGATGTAGGTCTCATGGTTTGCACTAGTTAGTGCATTTGTTATGATATTCTAGTTACAGAAGAAGACTTCACAGAAACAAAAAAGGTGTTCAGACAAACACTGTCCTGTTATTTAAAGCCTCACAGGAACGAAGGAGCATGATTCCTTCCCTGTATGACATTAGTTTCATGTTCTTTGATCTGAGTAAGTCTCCACCCGCGACTCATCACTACAACTTTTGTCCTGTACAGCAACTTTCATCATTAAAACTACATGGAGATGCCGGGGATTGAACCCGGGGCCTCATACATGCAAAGCACGCGCTCTACCACTGAGCTACATCCCCCATCATATGCATGTCGTAACACTCCCTCTCAGCGTGCATACAGTATTCAGAAGCATGCAGCAGTTCAGACCTGCTGTTCCAGTATTTACTTCATCACCTGGACAAATAGAAAAAATATGGAGAAGAGAAGATTGTAATCTAACGAATCTGTAACTTATATTAACTACACGGACTGTGCTGCTTAAACAATAAATGACTGAACCACAAACAGATCAACTTTACAAAGTTGTAAAATCTTGTCTGAAAGTATTACAAACCGCTGTGCTGTGGTTTGGTGTCTGATAGGCCGTCAAACCCTCATTACTCAAACTGGACTTCCCTAACTGTATTACATCAGTCTCTGCAGAAATATGCCCGCACCAACACACACCAACCCTCTGCACTGTTTACCTCATCACACACAAACTGTTTAAGGTTTAACTCCAGCATCCAACAAGTGTATTCCCACACAGTAACATCTATCTGTTCTATTTAATTATTCATTGTTTCATTACTTTTTAAAACATTATTCTTCCTCTCATTTTCTTGCCAATGTTTTTATGCGCTTTACACTGTAACACATTCACACGAGGCATTCCCCCCCTCAAGTTGAACTCTTACTACATGTGATGAAATACAGATATGCTCTTCTTCTTGGTCCCATAATAAAAAATGAAAGATCTCAATGACACATAAGACCATTTATTTAGCATAAGTCTTGCATAGCCCCTAAATGTGCAGCCAAACTTCGGCATGCCGCGCCACCGACCCGATGATATATGGACCGCAAACTGTATTTACCATCTAAATTGCTTCTCCACAATGCCAAGATGATGACAGAGATTAATCGGCTAAAGACCTAAATCTTCCCCCCCTTCAATATGGTGGCACATCTCAGGCCACACGTTTCCAACTTAAAGGCAGCATTTGTATTCCTGAGGAGCATCTTCTCCCGCCTGCTTTATGATATTACCGCCAGGAGACTGCAAGCAGGGGCCTCGTCTCCATGTGTGGGCTCCAATTCAACCGTCATCCATTTCCCCCGCTATCTTTTTATCATTACACAGTCTAATAAATGTGCTGGGTGCTCTGTGATGCTGCATCATACATCAGACAAAGTGACCTGGGTCAGCGCATCGCCAACCACCAAGGTTACCCGCGCTTCCTCTCAGTTTCACCTGCTGTTACCAAGAGAGGGGGAATATTTTTCATCTTCTGTCGGTTGGAAATATTCTCTGACAAAGTAATAACCTCTTCCACGTCCCCTTTGAATGTCTAACAATGTGGCTTCTAAAAGGAACGACAAAGGTGTACAAGCCACAGGGGTTGCGTCGTGGTTGTTTTGATCCGGCAGGTCGCCATTGACAAGTGCACTTCAATCGAAGCAGCGGGTTGTTCTTCCCACTGTGGCTGCTTTCTACCAGGTTATGAGAGGATTCTTTAGTTGCCCACATCAAACGCATGCAGCACAATATCACAGCGCTGCGGCGCGTGAACGTGTGTGTGTGTGTGCGAGTGTGAAGGTATCCGTGTTGGGGTGCGCTGTGCAACCTGCGTGCTCGCCTGCAGATGGAGGATTAAAGAAACTTTCAAACTGGAGGCCAGCCAGTACATTTCGGTTTACCATGGCGCCTTGGCAGAGCGCACACAAATACACACAGTTGGTCATTTCGGCGTGTGATTGTGTGATTTTTCAACACATGCGATCCCGGCTTGGCAGCGCATGTCCGGCCGTCTCCCGGCGATCACTCATCTGAGGCGAGAAAATCAGCAGTGCCCCCAGAAACTCGACGTGCTGATTGGAGCCAGATTGGAACAAGGCCTTCAAATCAAAGAGACACGCTCAGATACATTGTTGGGTTGAAGCGGGTCTATTGTAGTCCAGGATTAGCTATCCCAGACAGTGGCTGCGATGAAAGACCTCCCTATCTGTGTTTAAAAAAAAAAAAAAAAAAAAGAGCTGCAAAGTGGAAGTTACATGACAAAGTCCAGCACAGACCAGCACATAGACACCCCCCGACACAACCACCAGCACTCCCATTTCTTACAATTGCACCACAAAGGAAGAGCAACCAGCAGCAAAGCCTGCTTGATGTATGCACACTTTGAGATATGTGCACTTTCTCTTTTTAATCTGCCCGACATTCTGCTGGTGATGGGAATGAATAGTCTGTATGTGTGTGTGTGTGTGTGTAAAAAGGTGGGGGTGCATCACTCCCATGGGAAAGGGTAATGACTGTGCCACTAATAGAGAGTCATTATAAACAACTTTAGCAGATCAAAGAAAAGATGTATTCATTGAAGTCCAAAGAAGCAAAGGATGACCAATACATCAGCGTCCCTTTCAACAACTGTCCTTTGTGCTCTCTCTGTCTCTTTGTGGAATGCAACATGATGCCTCGCACAACCTTATAAATGTCCAAGCCTCGCTTTAACAGTAAGCCTGTAAACTTTTATAGGTGTGTGTAAGATCACGTCCAATAAATTACAATAAACTGGGTTTGCATCAGGTGCACAGAGCCTTACATGGAGAAGCAGCATCCATTAGATTTTTCAGAGAAGGCGCCGTTTATGGAAGCTGGCCGGGTGAAGGTCGAGCCTTTAATGTGACTCGGGCACAAAGGGCAATAAGGCACGAGGGATATGCTAAAGAAAAAGAACCCATGAATGTGAGCTGAAATGCAAAAGTGATGATACAGATTTTTCCAAAATCTCGACAGTCAACAGTGACAAGTGGAAATACCCTGTTATTAAAGTGGAACTGCAATTTCAGATCCGTGTGAGGAAAATATAAACTCTGATGATACTGCAGCTATTGTGCATATCTATAGAGAATATCTAAAGAGGATGGAATCGTTTTGGACATTTTTGTGGAAACAGCATCTAAGCTGTAAGCCTCAGGGTGCACGTCTTCCATGGAAACATTTGAGAGCAGACACATGGATAACTTTCATGGTGCAACACTGACTGAAGGACTTCATACTGTTCAGCCCACAGACATTGATACAAGATGTTTCCCCTCTTTTTCAACAGGCCCACGTGGCGTTGGTTATGAACTGCTGAACATATGTCCCTACGCAACGTTCAACATCCGTGTTAAATTTTATTCTACTTAAAGCTTCCATTAGAAAAGCTGAAGCTAGTTACCTTAGCTTGCAAAAATTACCACTGATTCCTGCTGGAATCACTTCTTGTTGACGTCATCAGCAGCTCCCACACGCTCAGTGTCACATTCGTTAATGGGGGGGGGGGCAGTCTCTTTTTCATGGGTCATGTGACCTCAGCACTTTGTATGTTACTGTGAGATTTGAATCATGCCACAGTGGAGTGAACATACTGAGAAATGCATGAAGTGCTCAAACCACAGATGGGACAAACCAAAAATTCAGCCACGCAAATATTTCACCAGTCCAGATAACAGTATTTGGTGCTATGGCAGCAAAAAAATAAGTCAAATTAAAGTGACCCTTTTATTGGTGATTTCAATTTTTGACCAAAGAAGTACACCAGTCAAAACAAACACAAAGGGTATTTATATCAGTTTTTCTATAATTGACTGCTATATTTCATTGTCCCCAGAACTCAACTCTATCTTTGTCATGATCATGTTGTAAAATCCCTGCTATGCATCACTACTGCACAACGGCATTGCGGAGATCTGTGACAAATTCCGTCCTGTCAAGCGCTGATTTACAGGTCAGGTCTATGCATCCGGGGGTGAATTTGTGCATGAGCACGTGTGCCGGCATGTTAAGTGTGTGAAAATGCCCGTGGTCATTTTTCATCTCTCAGATTAGTTCGTGTGTGAGTGTGTGCGCGCGTATGTGTTTGTTACGGCGTGCGTGTGTGTGCACGCGGGAGTGTGAGAATGTTTCCTCCCGGCGCTCGCCAAGCCAGTATCTGTTTCTTCACTCGTTACCTTTAATCTTTGATTACCATGCGGCGGTTTCCCCAAATCCTCCAACGGTTGAGTGATTTAGTGTTATTATTTTCCTGCTGTGTCCTGTCCGAATGCTGGGCAAACTGGCACCAGGAACTGTTAATTACTTAATTATGGAGATAAGAAAATGGTCAGGAAGAGAACTGGCAATGATTAATGCAAAGTCTGAGAAGACTTTTTTTCTCTCTCTGTCTCATTGGAATTCAGTTTTAGATCATGCATCGTGTATATAAACATCCACGCATTTTAACTTGTTGTTTTAACCTCAGATCTCTATCTCTGCTTGCAGCGTACATCTCTTTTTTTTTTCTTTTGTCTCTGCCCATTAACATTCAATTGAAAGTGCAGGGTGGGAGGCGGGGGGTACATGAATAGCAACCGTAGATTCATCATGTTTTTTTCTCCCTTTCTCTTCCCTCATGAATTATGGAGCGCCTCCACTGGTACATTTAGTCGAGCCGCCAGTAAATTAAATGCAGTGTGTCGCCATGCCACACAGGAGCAAACAGGCCGAGCAGGGATATGTTGGCTTGTGCTGCTGTGGCCAAAACATCTATATACCCCCCAGTGTTTCCAAGCACGTCTCAGAAAAGCCACAAGAAGGCACTTATAGTTTGAAATTGTATTTCCCCCCCCTGTTATTCTAACATTGCTCACAGTCAAGAAAGCAGCCCAGGTATTAAACCCATCGACGGCCTGGTGGGTCTATTCAACATGACAGATCATGTTGCAGCCGAACATAGAAATGATGTAAGCATGATAACAGTGGAGTTATTCAACACAGACCCTGCTGTAATGCAAAGCATTTGACGTGAAGGCAAAATTATGACTGACTTTTAAACGGTGCGTTTCAGGCAGGATATCCACCTCGGCTTGTGGTGCACAGACCTCACGCTGCTCCATATTTCTCTTGTGAAGCAGGCTTGAATGGGGGTGCTGGCCCCCTTCTTGCCCCCTGATTTATGGTGCTATGGTAGTAAAATGGCAGACTAGGATAACATGGGTGGTAATAAATGACTATAAGACAGCGACTTGCAGCTGTTAATGCTACAGCCATTAGACTGAAAAATGAAGGGTGCCAGTGATTCCGTCAGATTTATACATTTTCTCTCCGCCATGCATTAGTGCATGTCATGGTAAAGTGGCAATCCGTATATGAACATTAATCGTCTGCCGCGCAATTTGGCTGCAGCCAAAATATTCTGCAGGATTTTTTAAAGAAGCTACGACTATATTTATCAGGCTGCCACAAAATTACTCTTAGGAATCGTGCCGCGAGTTCAGCTGGGGCTAAAAACACTCCCCCCTCAGAGCGGGACTGGAGTGAGCTATTCGTGAAGGTTCTTCCACCGACTCTCAGCGAGGAGACTCCCGGAGGGGGTGGTGACACTGTGAGAGTGTCGGACGGTAACACACAACTTAACCTGTCACTGTAATGTGACTTACTTTTTTCAGTAACAAGCGCTGTACTGTTAATGGGTTACAATTGGAAATGGTTACCGTGGCGATCTTCACTTTTTTGCTGTCTTTCCTGGAGTTTGAGGGATCACCGCGTTCAATGAGCAGACTGGTCTGTTATACCTAAGCCTGGTTTGTCTCTGTGAAAAGAGAAATGTAAAAACTGCAACATTTCTTTATTAATTTGTTGTTCTACACGTGTCAAATATGGACAACATGCGTGTGTGTGTGTGTGTGTGCAGGATTCTGAGTTGTTTAAAGGCACCTTTCACAGAGCCAGGCTAAGTAACAAAAGCAGCAATGAGCTAATGTTGCTAGTTTCATTTAGGGAAGTAATATAAGTAGTTTATCAGATTTTCCAACACTGGTGGAACACAAATAGATTTTTTAAATTAATTATTCTTTAAAAAAATAATAATTAAAGATAAACACATAGCATAAATGTCATAATATTAACAAATTTTCTATTTGCACAGCAGGCAGTAAGTAACACCGGCAAGACACATAGCTTAAAGAATAAATGTGTATACAAACTGAAATGGTTGATAATCGCTAATGGCTGCATACAATTATCAGTGTCAGCTCTGTCTAAATACACGTTTTTCTAATGGGAATCATTATGCTGCATCTTGTACACACCCAATCAGCCAGTCTTCCACTGCTTCAACACAAATTTAATTTATGTGCCCCATATGTGTTAATGACATCCAGTCTTGTTAATACACCATAACAACAGAAAAATGTCTCTAAGATACTACCCCCCCCACCCCAAATATGATCTTTTTAAACCCAGCTTGTGAGGGAAGAGGTGGTTTCAGGACAAGTATCAAAGTAAAGACACTCCTTGTAAAGCAAATATGGGCTGGTCACCTGGTGTCCGTTCTACGCCCTTTTGTCTTTTTCATGAGTGGCCACACCAGGTGGAGGTGGTGGAGTGAATAAAGAGGCAGCACGGTGGCGTTAATGAAAAAAGCATAGGACATGTAGGTTTGCTTTACATGGCCAAGGACAATTAGCGGCTTCATCGAGCATGGCCAAAACAAATACCTTCCAGTCACCTCCCTCCTTCCTCATTTCCAGATGACTGAGCCCAAATTCTTATTCAGTGTCGCAGAGGACACCGAGGACCTGGAGCTCGAGGAAGGGATGGGAAGAGCTGTAATTATGAGGGGATTGTCTCAAGTTCAATTGGCTTTGTACACACCATTTCATGCTAAGCAGACATATGAGGTGAATTACAAGAAGCCTTTTAACTACACGGTGCGGAGAAAAAATCACAGCTTCTCGATGTTAAGTCGGACTCGTAATTGAGTTGTGACACCTAAACTGCAGCGACGAGCGGAAAGAGACGCCATTTCCACACTTTGTAAAAGGCAGCGTGTTTATCTGAGAGCGCTTATATCTGAACAGCAACAGAGGAAAATCAGTGCCGCTTTGATGTTTGGAAAACAAAGTCTCCACCAGTATCTTTAATGATGAATGAAAACAGTGTTTTCTTTCAAACAGGCTTTTCATGGGGCAGATATGGCGGAGTGGGACAATCTTTATGCATTGATTAAAGGCTGTCTATGACGGTAAAATAGGCTGGATAACATTTGTAAAAATGGTCTTTGAGAGATGGCTATGAAAGCAGATGTTGGCCTTTCATCTCTGCATCTGCGTGGGCCCATTACTGGATTTTTGTGAAAAATAATGACTGTGCCTTCCAGTATGATGAGCACTTTTTAAGTGGACCTCATTCTTCATGACCTATATCCATTGTCTTACCCTGTCAGCAGCGGGAACAGAACAGCCATTCATGTCCCATACCAAATACAGAGTCGGGGATATTTTTTGCCATAAAGCACACACGCCACTTCAGACTTGATAGTGAGTATGTGCTTCCTATGAATTGTTGGATTTACATGAATATTTATGGAATCATGGGGGGAGTTACAGCATGTGAGGTAATTACATTACAGATCGAGAGAATGGATGTGAGTCATAGCATATTTTACAATCTCATGTACAAATTGGCCATTGTAGTAGAGATATAAAAAGCCTCCTTGAATTAATGGCTTCCAAATGAGCTTGGTAAGCAAAGTAAAGGATTTACTTTGAACCGACTGAACCATCTTTCGCGCCGTGTTTCAGTTTTTGAGCCGCATCCCACTTTGTTTTTATGTAAAAGAAAAGCAGGATGAGATGCATTCCAGTGCTGCATTCTCATATAATACCATCCTTTGTGCAATTTGACAGGATAATGTTGCATTTGTGTGGCTCATTGCTGATGATACTCATACGAGAGGGGAATCATCGCTGCAAACTTCCCTCTAATGCCCCCATTACTTTATAATGACGCCAAGTGTTCAATTTCACAGTGGTGGCATGAATTTGTAATTACCACATATAGATTTCCCAGTGTTTCCTGATTGCAGGAGAAACATACTGTACTCGCTACCGCCCCGGGTCCAATAACCAGATGTGGAATAGTCTCCAGCTTGCCAGCAGCATCCCCCCCAAATGAGCTTCAGTCGGCTCCGATGGGAAGTGTTTTCCAGTTAGCTATCTTGCAGCGATCAATAATCCACCTCCTCCCATAATGTTCAGAGAAACCCAAACTTCTAATGAGGGACTTTTGTAGCCATGTTCCCCAAGCCCCGTAATGCATGCGGTCAATATGAGAGAGGATCTGCTGGATGAACTCGAGAGGCATGAGAGAGAGAGGGAGGCAGAGAAAGGCCATGGCGGTGTTCAATAATAAGCACTAACAGTCTGGCAGACTGGACCTGACCCAGATACAGTTTACCTCAAACTGTCTCACTACACTATCTCTGACTTTTCGTCTTGTTTGATAAAGGGCTCTGGTTTTCTTAATCCACGCTGAGGGATGAAGCACATTATGCCCGCCTCCAGTTTGTCAAATCCAGATTCGATTTTTGAAAAGGTTAATGGCCATGCTTGCAAAAATCCAAGGCAAAATGTTTAGGATGGGGCCTTTCTGATCACAAATGGATGGAGGTTTGGACGTTTCCTGATGACCTTTGTCAGAAAAGAGCTGATTAAACAGAAGGCGAAGTTGATGCTATAGGCAGACAATGCAGTTTTCAAACGATGAAGGCCAACTCCATAACTCTTGTTATTGTAAAAACTTTGCCCTGCATGTCCGAAGCTGCCAGCTGAGTGGAGGGCTGCAGGTTTCAGAGCAGAACAATCAAATCTAAGAGAAAATGGCAACAAAATACATGACCCCATGGTGCATGACCCCTTGGAAGGCAACCTCTAACTTATAGCAGTGATCCTCAGCTATATTTGTCAGAGGGCCAGAAGACACTGTGGGGACCAAACATTCAAATAAAAAATACATTTACCTAGGCCTAATCAGCCTATTATTGTTTAATATTTTCCCTTTTTACAAATATTATTACTATATTAGTCTGAACAGATTCCTAAAAACAACATTGAAAATCCAATGAACTCGATACTTGACTAGAACATGCTCTCAGACCTCAGTCAGGGACGCAGCCAGTGTTCAATACAAAACCCACAGTTCAGCGACTTATGAATAAGTCTGTATCTCAACAAAAAACTCCAGGGAGCGTTCAGCCTGGGAGCCGAGGCTTGATGGTGTAATGGAGTAGAGAGGATGGAGATGGAGTTTAGTTCAACCCTGTAGAACGGGTGAACTATGAATTATGGCCTCTTTGCATTGCTGCCAGGAGCTTGCAAGCTAATTGATAATCAGTCTCTAAAAACAGAATTATTTGATCTAGGTTACATTTCTAAAGGGTCAGATTCAAAAGCTTTACTAATTGGTATTTTCACAAGCGGGTCAGGTATCCAGCATGATTTCTTGTGGCCTTTTTATTCATTTTACTGTAGTTTATGGCACATTGCACCATTTAGGATGAACTACAATAAAAGCAAAGTTGTTACTTGCCGCATCCCTGCTCTGTTGTCAAGAAAGTTGGCCGATTACTGAAAGCAAGAATGCACACTGTCATCAACTAATAGAGATTAACCGAGTGCACGTCAGAGAGTGTCCTTTTCCACAGAATAAATGAGGAATTAACAGCTCCTTCAGACAAGGTTCCCCATCGCTGTAAATGTTAAGCCGAGTTTAATGCAGCCAGGTTGATACATTTTGCAGGTCTTAGCGTATTAAAAAGAGATTTAAATGAGTTTGGTTGATCAAACCGCTGGAAGCCTTTGTTCTCCAGCCCATGATTTATTCAGAGACGCCGCACGTGAACCGTCACTATTTTCTCTCTGGCGCGTTACGGGCATGAGTTCGACGGCGGGGTTCATTTGTGTTGAGAAATGCCATCTGGCTCAGGCAGCGAAAGCTCTGTCAGAACGAGAGGAGAGGGAGGGGGGTGGCTACAGGGGAGAAGTATATATGTGTAGGTGCAGCGTCCATCTATTGACCTCAGAGGGCTGGAAATGGACTACAGACAAATTAGAATGTTTCGAAATAATTGGTCATCTCTCTGAAGTGTGAACAGTATCCAGGAGGATCTGCTCATGAATAGCTGGGTCACAGCGTAGCCTATTGCTTTAGATATAGTTCAGCAGGATTCTCCTCTCACACCAAGAAATATCATTTTTGTCTGAGTGTTAGCTGAACGTACTCACTGTACGAGTCATACCAAAACGATTGTGCAGAGGTGAATAAGGGGGGAAGTGAGGCTGTTGAGGCAGCTCTTGTATTGGTCTGTGCTGCAATTGAAGCCCTTTAAAAAATGCTATGTGACACACATGCAGTGCATCACTCTCCTGTCGCTCCTCAACGCAATAGATGATGAAAGGTGGCTCCTTTTTCTTCCCGTCTCTGTTATTACTCTTTGCTTGGCCGCCTGCCAGTGGCTCGTGTAAACCGCAGTTGTCCTTGCTGATGTACTTTGCTATTTGGTGTACAAACAAAAGTGACAAATCCCCTCAAGTCCGAAAAGGGCCATTATCTACTGCTTCTTATGCGGCGCAGCATCCGTCTTTTTACGAGCACATTATGTGTACTCACATGAAGCATGTTTGACTGAGCGATGATGAATGGCATTCGATAGGAAATATATGTGCCGAAATGTGGCAAGGACAAACAATACGGCGCTGGCTGGTATTGGAAATTTGAATCATTAATGTCGGGCTATGTTCATGCAGCATTACGATCCATCACATGTCCTCTGGGAGCCATTGATTATAAAAACAAGATTATTGGTATCGAAACAGCAATGCACACTATATTAAACCTAAATGCAGAAGTGCGAGTGCGAAAGGAGACTGGAATTGCTCAATTTCTGCTCAAAGCGTGTTGCATAAGTTAACTTCGCTGTTCATACACACTTCATGTATTGAAGCAGTGAGGTTACATTTGTAAAGACCCCAGAGAGGCTGTGCTTTTGGCTTACAGTGTAAACATGCCCACATTTACATTACATTTCAATGAGCAAAGAAAGAGCGTCAATCATGTGGGTACTGACGAGTTAATTGCTTTTCAGCTAACATTCATTCGGGGGAATCTGGCCGCTGATGACACCACAGTGGTGGGTTTGATCCCCAGCAGCGATGAAGCAGCTTACAGGAGTGAGGTTCTATCCCCGGTGGAACGGCGTCAACAACTCGGAATTAAATATTTCCAAAACAAAGGAATTAGCGGTGGACTTTTGCAGGAGCTGAACAGCCACAAATTCCCAAGCGACGATCCCCTCCACCTTGAAACGGGGTGAAAAACCCAGACTTTCCTGTTTGAGACGATTGAAAGAATGCGGTCGGCCCATACACGGGGACGCTACGGTGCAGTTTTATTGAGCAGCAGTGGAGAACATCCTGACCGACGCAATAACTGTGTGGTTTGGCAGCGGGTCAGCTGAGGACAGGAGACAGTTGGACAAAGTTGTGCGTACTGATTCCAGAATTATTGGATGCGGCCTTCCACCCCTTGAGGAAATCCATAATTATTTAACCTGCCACTCGCAAGGTTAAATTATTTGTCCAGTTGGGCAGTTATTTGCACTAGAAGCACTTTAGTGTTAGATGTTGCTGTTATTTCTCTACAGGTGCTTGTGTCCCATCTACATATGTGTGGGATTTTATTGTAGCCATTTGTTTTATGTTTTAATACTAATATGATTATTGTATGGGCTGTATGGCTCTGTTTTATACTTTGGTTAATATATGATGTGCTTTAGTGAGTGGTTATACTATTTTTGCCCTTTCTGTTTCGTTTAACTCAATCGACGAAGACAAATTCCAATCAGTTATGAGAATATGGCAATGAAACGAGTCTTGAATCTTGTCCACTGAGAGATAAATACCATGTCCTCAGGTCACGCTGCTATATTTGGAAAACATGTTCCTTTCGGAGACCAAGTCAGGCATATGAGGACATCATCTTTCCCTCTGACCACCCCTCCTGTTTTAATCTTTCCTTCCTCCTGAGTGATACCGTGTCTTCTGCCTCTCTGCACAGGTTAACGGAAAGTTGAGACGGAGTTCAATCAATGCTCCAAATTACCAGACGAAAGACGATGGAGCGGCCCATTACGATGACTGACCCACTTAGGATCTGGTCATGAGAGCCAAACAAAATGTGTTTCCATCCAGCCTTGGAAAACCATGTTTTCTAGAGTAAAACAAGTTTTTCTCATTACTGACCTGTCTGGCTAAAGGGAGGCTGGGAGTATAAAGCATGAGCCACGGAAAAACTTAATATCAAGAGGATCAAAGTACTGCCAGAGCATCATATTAATTTCTTTACATCATGGCTTTTTTTTCCAAGGCTATTTTTTCCATTATCATGTCGAATTAAACCTTTGATACAAAACATGGCTCGTGACAGAACAGTCTCTTACATCTTATGATGCCAAAATGAGAGATTTTACACATTAAACACGCATAAAAACTGTTAAAAAAAAAAAAAAAAAAAAAAAAAAAAAACGCAGTAAGAGTGGATTTAAAGCGACTGCCCTGGGGAGGTTTACACTGCAGCCAAAGCTGTTATCCGAGAAAGTTACCTTCAAAAATACAGTAGTTGTCCTCATCTTAACAGCTTTTTTATTGTAGCGTCAATCTTTGAGCATGATATCATGTATGTAGCCATTAGCTGCATATTAACAACCTCATTTTAAAAGTCAGCTTGAAACATTAAAGCACTCAAATGGACACAGAGAGTCAAAAATGACATCCTATTTTACACTGTGAAGCATTCATTGCCTGCCTTCATTTAGTGCCCTCAATAAATACACAATGGAATAAAAAAATAGTGTTCATGTTAGCAGCAGCTGTCATTTCAGCCCGCAAGCTCGCTGGTCAGCAGCCAATGAGAAGCCTGTGTCTGCCTACCACTGTTTGAAATCCAGGGTACTTTTGTACAATGAATTGAATAAAGTGAATTTGCCACAGTTATCACTGTCAAACTCATACATTTACATAACAGTGATCAAACTGTGTTTGTGTCGTGTGTCGAAGCTTTAGAATAACTGAAGGGGACGGGGCTTAGCGGTCAGTTAGCCTGCTTGGATTATGAAATTTAGGCACGTTGTTGCCTGTCGACACAATATTCTCAAGAAGTTTAGTGGCCTTTGGATGAGCGTTTTCAGTGTTCATCGGCAGACTTGGTGGTGCTTGAAGATGTTCAACCACCAGCTCCAGCAGGAGTTTGTGCAGCAGACGGTAATTAGAAAACCCTGCTCAGAATCAAAACAGGCACTGGAACTTTCTTTCACACACACCTACACTCACACATACACACGCACAGCCTCCTCCGACTATATAAATATGACAAATGCAGTAATTTGAGAGGCAGTGATGTAACCGGGTCAAGTGAAGCTGAGATGCGTGCGTCACTAAGATGACAAGTTTGTGCATGCTGAGCCTGGTGACTGAATTCTGATGATTCCAATCAAGCATCTGACGAGCACAGACACACTGGGATGTTGCCAAGCTGAACATGATTGACACAAATGAGCAGAAAACATATATTCTATATTATTTTAGTTCGAAAAACCATTTCCTGTATCGTTGTAAACTGTTTTAAGGTGACTTTAGATATTAAGGCCCTGGATTTTAGACACTGCAGGCCTTTTAAGTTGAAATCTAGACAAATGTTTACTTGGCTGTTTAAACAGCAACAGTCCAGCCTGTGTTCCAACATGGAAGTGATTCATTGGTAGTGTTTCATGAGTTTGGATCTCATGGTCCCAGTTTTTTTCTCACTTATTAATAATTTCAATAGTTGTGTTTCATTATGAATGAAAAAGTGAGACAAGGCTGGAATTGCACCCTATGGGTAATGAGTATCCAGTGTTGAAGACATCTGCATCAGGGCATGTAGAGTGCAGAACCAGCCGGCCGGGTGGGGGTGCAGGACGCCACTGAACTGTGCATGTGTGTAAAGGGGGATTGCAGTGCCTCATTAGGCTGCAGTCTCAGAAAAAGAAAACCTCAGGCCATACCGACACAATCTGGTCCTGGAGGATCATTGATTTTCGTCCGAAATTAATTGATGCTCAAAGATATCATAAACAGGGGAACATATGTGCAGGCATGTGAGTCAAAGCTGCGCTCGGTCCACATGATGAGAGCAAGCCAGCCATAACGTTCTTTGTTGATATATTTTTCCGGAACAGCAGCAATATGGTACGCTGACTCTTATTAGCAAGGTTAGTTATGTTATTTTGCATGGTAAATACAGAAAACAGCAGTGGCATTTATTATGATGGGCTTCTCTGGATAACTGCAAAGCACAGGATATTGTCTAAGTACAAACAACATTGGCCTTACAGGACCAGATGTCATAAAATTTTAATTCCACCCTATATTGTTTGTATTAGGTATGGAGCAGCGCTTACCTTGGGGGCATGTTCTGTGAAACCAGTATTTGTAAGTCATTCATTGAGAAGCTTACTCATTCGTATGCTAATGTTATGGGTTAATATTTGTTCCTCTGATTTGCAATAACCCAAAGTCCACCTCCTCTAATAAGCCCAATGAATAATGCACAATGCTTATACAATGTTTAGAAATGCATATCTTTGGAGATGAAAATCTCGGCCAACCTTGGGTGAGTTAATGGGTAGAGACTATTCTCCCTGGAGGATGTAGAAGAGGCTCAGCAAAGTCCAGTAAACACTCCAAGCCTCGTTAATGGGAGAGGTGAAGCTCAATAGAGCTTAGAAGCATGTGGAGTGTTCATGGCTGCAGTTTTGAGGATTACATTTGAGTTATGTTACAGAGTTGATCTGTTTTTGCGTGTGGGGGTTTTCTTATCATTTTTACTTTGGTGCTAATTGGTAAAAAATGCACACCTCGCATTCGAAAGATCACCTGTCAGTCAAACAGAGTGGCAAGTGCTCTGTCAGTTTCTGTAAGTGTTGCTTTTTGCTGTCTCCTCTCTCAGCCTGACTGTTTATCTCTTGTCATGCTCACTGCCAGGCTCCTCTTGTGTTTATTATAAGCAAACCGCCATTGGTGGTGATATACTGTAAACATAAAATGCATGTACAGCGGCTGGGATCCAGGCCATGAAGTAGTGCAAATGTTATTGGGAGAATTTTAAAATCAATTCTGGCAGGAAGGAGGTCTGTGTGTGGAGGCTAAAGTAGAGCTAAAGTGATTCTGTCCAAGAGTGTCAGCTGAGTTCTGGACAGTCTGGATCAAGATTTTTATCAAGACCATTGAAAGAACACAACAATATCCAGTTGTTGATGTGCTGAGGCACAATGGCAAGTGTTTCTGTTTGGGATTAGCTTTTCTTTGGTGATCACCCACTTTTCATAATTTCTGGATTCTGGTTTCAGAAATTTAAAGTGGACATCTGGTTGTTTTCAGCATGAGAATGTAAAAAAGGTGTTAAAAAGTGTTATGAGGACCTATATATTTCCAAAAGCAGATGTACGAAGGGAATAAAAAAGGATCAACAATTGAGTCTTGTGGTACTCCAAACCTAATTAAGAACAATGACGAAAGGACAAGGCGTAATTTTTTATGGAGACACTGAACTTTCTGGCATTCAGGTGAGAGATGGACAAATTTAGAGCACTTACACATACTTGCAACTGAGAGTTTCATTCTGTCAGTCATTCTACAATAGTCCTTCGTATGAAAGGCTGCAATCAGGTCAAGTAGTAGTAAAACAGAGCACACACACACATTCGTCAGCAAGTCATTTGTCATCTTGAGGACAATAGTCTGTCTGCTATATTTAGGCTTTTGCATTTGCTTCTGGCATGAAAGTTGTTTTTGTGTGACCTGGTATGGCAACAATATTTTCCACTGTTATCGTGGTTAAACTGGCGATTAATAGTTCTTGGAAATATGATCCTATGTAAATATTTTCCGGGAAGAGAGACTTGATTTACTCCAAAAACAAAATTCAAGAAGATCATACTCATGGTTACTCTGTGTATTTTGTGTAGATTTTTCCTACTTCAAACTCAATCAACAGACTTCACGCATTCACATTTTTCACTTCAGCCAATCACATGTTGCCACAACCCTTGTGAGCCAATCATCCCATTGCTGTCAAACTTTAAAAACTCTTCCTTTCTTTGATGCAAGCAAATTTCATTTCAGTGTCAGATGGATGCAAACCCACCTCCACCACCCTCCACCTCCAGTCTTCATCAGGATCAGCTGTCCACGGGCCTTTCTAGTGAGATGATAGGAATGCCGCTTCACATCACTGTTGTGCGCATTATGTCAAATAAATTAATTTAATTAGTTTTCAGCCTGCCTTTCAATTAGTCTCCTGATTGAAATGCTGAAATGTAAAAGGCTGATTAAAGCAAAAACACAAATGGTGGGGAGGTTCATTGATCAGTACTTCAAAATAAGAACATAGGCTCCAGTTAATAAACAGTGATGAGTTCATGGAGCCTTTTTATTGTGTTTTCATGTAACAAAAAGCAAACATTTAAGCCTTTTTTAAACTTTTTTTTTATTTGTATTAATGACTATGTAGAGGCCACATTCATATTATTCATGTCTGTGTGGAATGCTGACTGGTAGTTTTAAGTTGACTTCAGACTTTTATGGATTCATTTGTGGTTAATGACTCTAGATACAGGGCATTAGATGTTTTTTGATTCCTTATGAAGTGCAGAGCCTTGTTGGCAGTTTTTTTTTAATCTAAAGATTTAAGATGGTTGGTCTGGGATGGATTCTGAATGTTCAGGATGTTAGGCTAGAAAAACAAGTGTCTCCTTTAAAATCCCTTCATAATACATTTAAGCAGATAGCAACATATTGACTCTTTTTTTCTCATGTTTTTTCAGTGCAATTCCCCTTTTTAATTTATAAGGCTTTTTATAGAGTGTGGCACTTTGTAGCACTCTTTTGAAAATGTTCAGAAATGCCCTCAAATTCCAAATCAAATTAGACGAGCAATCTTATATTGGACACACTTATATAATTTAAAAACCTGCAGAGAAACAGTGCAGTATGGAAGCACGAACGAGCAGTAGCTCTAATACACCCCCCTTTTCGCCACCACCCTCCAGCTGTATCTCAACTCAGATTCACTATCTCTGTTTGAGATGCATGTTTTCATCAGCTCCCCACATGTTTACATCACATATACATCTCCCAGCCAGTGAGAGTTGGGGAGAGTTTGGCACCAGCTCAGATGCATCCCCCTCCTCCCATCAACACACTCCCTCCCACAAAGAGTACATTCCACCCTCCCCTTGTCGAAAGGATACCCATCTGCCCCGGAGCCAAATTCCAGCCATGTTTTCTGGGAATGTAGCGCTCGGCTTTAGTGAGCCTCCCCTGAGAAGGCCCAGGCCTCCCCCCATCGGAGCCAAAAATGCTACAAATTATTGAGGGAGCAGACACTGAAGTCTTTCTTTTAACCCCTGACAGGTACCGCTGGGCTATTATCAAGATGTTAATGGAAGAGACAGAGCTGTGTGACACAGCGGGGATTGGGAGGGTTTCAGAGGTGTACATCGTCAGGATGAACAGGCCTTGTTACATCAGCCATGTTTTGACACCATGCATTGTTGAATATTCATTAAGAGACACTATCACTTAGTATCAAAAACCTTCAGAAACGGCAAATAGAGGTGATTCTGACACCAGCATCCCTCGGCGCGATACATTAGTGGATATTCAAGACCAAATGTTTCTTTTTGTCTTGTCTTTAGAGGGCGAAAAGTGGAGGGGGAGCTCAGGAGAGAGGACATGTACGAGACCCTACATTCCTCCCAGCTCTGTCAAGCAGGCATGAGAAGATGTCAGAGAGGGCGCCTGAGGCTGCTCTGGTATGGTTCACTCTTATCTGCACAGATGAACCCTTCTGGCTCTGACCTGGCAACCATCAGCCAGCTCCGACGCTGAGCACACAGTCCTCTAATGAAAGAGGTGCACATCAGTAGTAGAGGCACTCACATGCTGCCACCACACATTAGGCAGCTTTCTGTGAGGCAACAGGAAGCAATCCTCAGACTCATGTCCATGAAACCAAAGACAGTTTGAACGTCTTTGAGCATGAATGAGCTGTCGTTTTCTTCTGTGCGAGTGGTGGAAAATGACCAAGTACGGTTACTGAAACACTGTGCTTAAAAACAGCTCTGAGGCGCTTGTGCTACGCTGAGATGGGTTGATGCAGCTCCACAAGAGATATTTCCCTTCTAACCCTCTCAGGTGGGTTCATTTAATTCTCTAGCACGTCACAAAAAAGCAAAGATTTTGTAAAATTATGTCAGAAGCAGAACTTATTTTTCCTCCCCCCTCAGATTAATCTTTGACTCTTTGCAGGAGGCCTGAGCCTTAGGTTGGGCATCAGTAGACTAATCTACCCAACTGTATATAAAGTAGTTTAAACATGCTGCACCTCAAGCAGCTACAGCAGCAATAAACAATCTATAAATTTAATACATAATAAAATGTTAGTGAAGGGCCATTTTTCTGCAGAACAAATATTTCAATATTTGATACTTTAACATTTCACAGAAGATGCTTTTGTACTTCTAACTAAGTAGGATTTTGAACGCAGGACTTTAACTGTAAATGGAGTAGTTTATACAGTGGTATTGGAACTTTTACTTAAGTAAAGGATGTGAATGCTTCTTCCGCTGGTTCTGGTACCCTGATATGCCTGCAATTGAAGTTCTTCAGTGTACTAATGTGAGCTCACGTGAGATTCGACAGCTCTGTGTAAGAATATAACTTAGCACTTGTTTTTTTCGCCCCACATCTTGCATGCATTGCAGCATGTCAGCTCCTGTTGTACGTTAAAGGAAAGAGGCGATGAAATCATTTCCTGTTATCGCCTCGCTGTTTGGTTTCCTGGCAACGCAACAGCAACATCGGAGAGGACAACTTCTGAGAGCTGCTTTGATTCTTGAACCTCGTTTTCCTAGTAACCCTCATCACATACTGTAGATGAAATGTTAGATGAACTCCTCACTCATAATGAAACTGTGCTGTCAAGCCAGACGCTCTTATTGATTGATGTAATGAAACATTTTGTCTATCATGGAAGTCTCAGACAAATCAATCAGTCTTGAAGCCCATTAATCATGGATATCTGACGTTGGTTGAGTTTGTCATCGTCGTATTTGCATCAACAAACTTGTGCAGCAGCATCTCCAACTAAGCTTCCCAATGTTGAAAAAGCCACATAAAGGTATATTCAGTCACACACATGCCTTCCATGATCCAATCAAACATGAAACTCCACATTCACGTGAAGTCTAATATGGTGGATCCATACTCAGTATATCAATATTCTCCATCTAGAGCCAGTGAAAACATTGTATAGGATCAATGCATTCAGCCTGAAGCCCTGAGATGTTCTATTAACAGTTTCACACAGCCATTTAAATCAGTGGGAGGGATCGATTTAGAGTCATCCAGTGCATCGATGATGGCGGGTTTTTATGACTGGTATGATAGTATGAATAACACAGCAACAGTCCATTCAGCTGCCCTTTTGTTGCTAGAAAACTGTGGACCCGGAAATAGCGCCTGCTGCAAAATGTGAAGAACAAACACACACGCAGACACACACAATCAAACATAATGTACAAAGTAAACAGTTTGTAAACTGCTTTTTAAAACTGGAAACAAAGGAAATTCCAATGCCAAAAACTAAAAGCAGCAAGCATTCGCTTCAAATTTATGTGATTTACTGGGTGAAAAACCTCTAAAAGTAATTCAGACAATCACAAAGTCTTTACACTGAAACTGCAAGACAATGAAATTATTTTTGCACTTTTTACAGCATTACATTTATCTTACAGCTGTTAGTCACTTTGCAGATCATATTTTATGAAACTTTTGATTAGCTCCCGAAATTATATAATAATGCAACACCGCAAATGATTATTCTTCACCATTTTATTTATCCTTATTCACCAGTAATTGTCACCTGACTCTTCAGTTCCCCTGAGTTCTGTGGAGCATATTAGCATTTTAGCGTCTTCCAGCTTGTTGTTTTGGCTTTCTGACTCACAACATTACTGTTTTGTCTTACGTTCTCATCAGCGTCGTTTGCAGCCACAACGGGCAGCTTTGACGAACCCTCTGTGCACAACCCGTCCAGTACCAAGCAGTAAATAAAGTTAGTCACTCTCTGTGAACATCAAACTTTTAGCAGCTAAAATAGCCAAATTTCCCCACGGAGTAGGTGAAGACCAAAACGGGGCTAAAATGAGTACCTGACTATTCATCAGGTGACCAGAAACACAACTTCAAATGAATGATAATGTTGCTCTGTGACTTGTGGCAAAGTTATTAGCACCTGTTTGCTAACAAATTTGGCACATCAACTTTAACTTTTGGGTGATGATGATGATGAGTGGGCCTGTTTTAATGCTGAGCTATTCCTACTTATACTTAAATAAGACAATCTCAGGACTTTTCCTCCACTTTTTACTGATACCTGATATTTGCTAAAAGCCTAAGGTATATACTTGCATATACTACTGATTTGCTTTTGCTGAATAGATTTTGAAGGGGACTTTATTGCCATGTGGATTGCATTGTTGACAGGAAAGGTTTTTTCATGTGTCACGCAGAGGGGTTAGGGTCAGGTTGGGCAGGATGGTGCACCTGAGACTGGGGTTCACAAGGGTCCAGCACACAGATTAAGACCGAGCTTTTATTAAACTTTCAGAAAGTAAACTCGTGCTATCAAATGTTTAAATTCAATGTTGACTGCTTTTACACACACAAATTTTAATCATGGTTTAGTTGCTATATGTTCAATAAGAGTAAGTGGAGAGCAGTGTGTTTCTCCTCTATTTGCTGTTGCATATTGTTGAGGCAAGCTGTAATTTCTAGGTGACAGGGTTGGAAGAAGAGATCTATAGTGTATGAGCATGACCCCAGTGTGGGAAGACTATTGTTACAAGAAAATAGGCCACACAAGATGGAGGATGGGTAGGCTGACTGTATGGGCCTAATGATAGTACAGGAAGCAGGTTTCACAAAGAATAACTCGAGAGTCTGAAACAATGGACATCCACCCGCTGAAAAACAGAAGTGACTTCAGCTTCTGTTTGTTCCTCCATCATTCCTTGCGAGCGGTAATTGCACAGCGAAACATCCTGTTTTGAGTTACCTAACTCAATAGAGTCACTGCTGCAATAAACAATAAGAATATTTCCTAAGCTGTGTAATGGCAAGAATCACAGGGAAATGGGTTGTGACAGAAGAATGTGGCAGCTGAAGTTAATGTAGCCTAACATCTTTTATGCTGTTGTACAACATCCATATTTTTTGTCCTAAATAAGAGGTCAAGCTCACACACTGTCTGAGCTGCTGTAAAGATGACAGCCCCCAAAGGACATTATGGATGAATTGATAAGATTCCAACATTGGGGGGGTGATTTATGCCAGGAACTTGCTCACAGGGTGTCCTGGGTCAGGGAGAAAACGGTGGCCAAGGTTGTCTGTGAGAGCAGATTAAGTGTCCAGACATAACCTGTCACTGAAAATACAGCCTCAACTGTGGGAGCCGGGAACGACGCCAGAAAGCGAACGGCGAGTCCGCCACATTTTCCAGCACACGTAAGGTTATAAAACCCCGACACGAAAGCACAGGCGAAAGAAGCTGAGGCAGAAGAGGAAAAAAGACGATTGTGACAACAGGAAGTGAGGTAAAGAGGCAGGTGCTGCTTCCTGCTGCTGAGATACAAGCATGGAAGAGGAAGTAGGCTGGGAGATTTAAAGTAGGGGGGGGCAGCTAGGGATTTGGGCTAGCAGATGGTGATTCTCTCACTGTAGAGGGAAGTGGAGCTGAGCGAAGATATGAGGAGACTGGTAAAGAGTACGCAGAGAGGAGGAAGGATGTAAGTTGGTCCCGAGGGGAGGATGAGGTAGTGGGGTTATCCGCCGGCTGGGCTGGGCGTGCTCAGTGCAGCGCCTGGAACCATATGAGGCCGGCAGGGTGGGTCAGAGACAGTCAGAGGGAGGCCGCAACTGAGATGAGCAGGAGATTGAAAAGTTCAAGATGGAGAGATAAAGAGAGAGAGAGAGAGAGTTCAGTGTCATGGGTTCATGTCATATGAGGATTTGTGGTGGCATTTTTCCAAGTTAATTCTGGAAGTTAAAGGAATAGTTTGACATGCTGGGTAATGCATCCATTTGCTTTCTCGCTGAGAGTTAGATGAGAAGATCAATACTGCTCTCACATCTGTACAGGAAATATCCTCCAGCAGCTGGTCGTCTTAGCTTAGCATAAAGACTGGAAGCAGGGAGGGGGGCTAGTCCAGCCCTGTCTAAAGGTAACAAAATCTGCTCACTAATTAACACGTTATAGGAGCCAAAGTCCTGACATGACGTCTAGCATCTGTTCCGGTAACTTCTGTAACTTCTGTCTCTCATTGAGCACTTTCCTTGTTTACTTTCCCTATTCGACAAATTGGCATCCGCTTCAGCGCTTGCTTTTAGAGGAAATACCGGCTGATGGGGGAACATTTTTCAACACAAGACTGGAACTGGCCAACTCACCCATGGACTCACCTCTTTTGTCAAGCTGTGACGTTTAACCATCATGGGTGTAGGGCTTATATGAAATGGTGTTTATTAAAGGAAAGAGCAACACTACAACTTGACGTTTTTTACGCTTTTAAACTTTCCACAGATTAAACAAACCAGATATGTTCATTACTGCCCTTTAGAGGACCTCATTAGTCAGAGCCAAGCCAGCTGTTTCCCTGTGTCCAGTCCGTGCTAAGCTAAGCTAACCAGCTGCTGGCTTCAGCTACATATCCAACACAAAGACAGAGAGTGGTGTTGATCTTCTCATCTAAACGCATCTCCCAAAATGTCTAACTATTCCTTTAAATCCTCAGCGCTTCTCTCACTGCAATTTGCATAGTTACCTGACACTTTCCAATTCTTTCTTTTCTTTTTTTCTTTTTGAAGAATAGCTGTGCTGAAAAGTGTAATCAGCTTTGTGTTGAACAAAAAGCAGGTGTGTGAAGCTAGCTGCAAGGGGAAGGAGCTGCGAAGAGAGAAGGGGGTGGCGGTGGTGCTGGTGGTGGGGGAGGTGGAGGTTTCGCTTTTCACATCCATTTCACCCAAAAAAAAAAAAAAAAAAACTGAGGATAAATCCCCAAAATAGATTTAGGCTCAAAGTGGCAGACTCCAAGCTGTTTCTCTTTGCCATACGGCAGCTGTCTTCAAACGTCTGGGATGACACAGCAAGCATCCTGTTTATTGACTACCAGCAGGAAGCGTTTTCAATGCTAACAATGTGCGCTACTTACAAGTCTCCTTGCTGCTGCTGCCTCTTTTTTTTTTTTTTCTAAATTCATCCCTCTCCCAAAAAAAGGGGGGGAATGTTAACTCGAAAATGAACCATCGAGGGAAAGCTGTGCATCAATATTCATTCATGCAGAACATGCATTGTCAAGTAGAAATAGAGACGGTGATGAGTGCTGCATTTATTTGTCATTTACCTCCTGGTATGCTAATATAATGAGGTCTGCACACCAAATAACCAAAGCCTGCATGAATACTGCTTCTGTGCCCGTGTTTCCAATGCAACTGGCACACAGAGAACACAAATACTGCCTTTAGGGTTTCTTTTTTTTTCCTCTTTCCTCGAGAGAATACTTAGTGATAATAGTGGGCTACATTTTCCTTTGAGGCAGTGAAGAGAAAATTATATTATTCCATCAGCATAAGGTTATTGCATTATGTGTTCCTTACGTACTTCAATAAGCAATAAATCTTAAGGCAGGGCAGCAGTAAAGCTGCACAAAGGTAGAGCACATCTGTGCTTTATTGATGACAGTTGTGAGGTGGTCCGACAGTCACGTCTCTTGTTAGACAGCAGATGAGCAGGGACTGTGCAAAAATTATTTGTGGGTCAGAAAAGGTGGAAAGTTATGTTTTCTTTACAGGGAAACGACTCCATTCTGTTCAGTGAGGTTAACGTCACCGTTAGCAGAGCTGGGATATGGTGTTATGATATGGAAGTGCTAATGTAAGCTTCTTTGGCTGTGGAATTTAAGTATATGAATTATAGCCACTGTTGCCATGGGCCAATGATCTGGTTTCCTGCTCCGACTGACAACAGCGGAAATGTTTTGGGGTCTTCCGAGGGGATATTTAACTTTTTCTCAAATATTTCAGCTTTTCTTTCTTATATTTATTCCATGAAAGGTGACTTAATTAACTGAACCTTGTACAAGCAATTCTCGCTCTATCAGAGCTTTATTTTCCTCATCAAAATTATCAGCCTGCTCCTGGTTCACTTATTTAGAGGCAACTCTTGATTTAAAGTTAGCATCTGTATTTTAACCATTTGGTCAGACATATATATATATTAATTTCGGATACTGGTGTGAGAGTGTTGCAGGTATTTTTCTAAAGTCATGAGGAGAATACAAAGGAAGTATGAACAATGCTGTGCAGGGCCTTGCTTTTTTTATAAATGAAAGATTCAGCCCCCTAATACCTCAATAATTTTCATACGGTCCCTAAAGTTGAGGACCACTGGAGCAGAATTTATATCCCTTAATTTGCTTCTTTTTTTTTTGGCTTTGATTGTCATATAATAATGGCAAATTATATGACAATGGGCAAAATGTATGTACAGAAGCACCTACAGACTCTTTAGTCGTTTAAGATGTGTGTATAACAGCGTGGAAACACAGCCTGCTGTAAACTGCCACAGGTTAGCACCACTGTCTCTAAGACGCACAATGTAAACAACAGGGTTTGCAAATAACATGTTTACTGGAGACAGAGTGAGTCAGGTCCCAAGGGGTTACACCAGGACACTGGATGTCTGCGTCATCTCAACCATAATGGAGCCTTCAAGTTAAGCTAGAGCGGTATAGAAGAAAACACAACACCGACACTGACCCGAGGGCTTTCTATCAGGTGACAGTCAGGGTTTGTGGCCTTGACACCTGGTCTTGAACGGGAGATTGAACGTCTTTGTCCAGACTGATATTTTTCTAGTACTTAAAAAGGGTTTTACAGAGCACATCCTTGCTCAGCCATGATGGGTGTGTATTTGTTAAATTTGCAATGCTGAATTTGAATAGATTTTTTTTTCTTATTAAAACTGAGAATGACCCCTTTGACTTTATTCCATCCAAGGATTCCTTTCCTGTTTGGTCTTTTATTTTAAGGTTCATAAAAAAAAGCAGGGAAGAAGAATGTTGGGCACAAATGTCATGGTTGTAATTAAGGGATGTGTCAGTACCGCTGTGTCTCTCCAGGAAAAAGCCCTGAGCTCTCTCTGTCTCTCTGTGTGAATGACATTGTTTATGTTTCACTTATCTCTGGCAGATGTTAGCTGAGTGAAATTGAATTCCTGGCAACGAGGGGGTGAGATCACGGCGTGCATCCTTTTTTATGTCTGGGGACAGGATTTCTCCTGGCCGGCCTTGATCCCTTGATTGTCTGCCCTGTGATGTTGTTGGTGGATAATGACAAAGGTCGAGGGTGAAACAGGCTTTTCCTGAGTCACGAGGCCAAGGAACCGCTGTCAGCCTGTTGGTCTGAATCAGATAGCCACATCTCAAACAGGCGGAACAGAAATGATGCATGAAACAAGCCTCTTGTGCACAGTACGTGACAAATTATGTGCAGTAATACAAATCAGCTGTCTAATTCTTTTATTCAATACCAGTGTGGCTCCTCACAAGTTTGAGTAAAACACATATCATACTGGGTTTATAGTTCTTCATATTTCTGCTTTTTCCACATTATCAGGGTGGACTTGTAAATCTTCCTGAAAGATAAATCCTGCAGTGATAAAATGTAGTCAGTCATCTTTATTGGATTCCTGAGACTGGTGTGAAGACGGCGAGATGAAATTGCTGCTCGCAAATAAAAACACGGCAGAGCCCCAGAGTGAAAGGCTTTGCTCGTATGCTGAATAGCACGCATTTATCTCAAAACTCCGAGCTGCTGTTCCTGCTGCAGTCGAGCATTTCCCCCAGAAATTGTTGGTTAGATGATGCAGCTTCACTTTACTGTAAAACCAATAGAGAGAGAGAGAGAGAGAAGAAGAAGAGGAAGAAAATAAAGAGAGCAATTTGATGTCATTTGCTGAGAGGCCAGGCTCATGTGTAGGCGCTCTCTTTCCTCTTGTTTACCTCGAGCTGTTTCCTAACCCGGGACAACAACCCTGAGCAAACATGACTATCAGCTGATATTGCAGAGGTCTGTGCAGATGACACTCATTACCAGTGAGGAAGACACAGAAGCAGCAGTTGCTCCACGACACCCCTCTGGATTTCCTCTGCCTGATTGAAACAACAATTTGCCCCCTGGAGAAAGTTGATGCAAAAGCATAAACAATGAAATATGACAATAAAAACTGCAACAAGAGGCAACTGAAAAGTACAATACAATATGTACCAAACTGAGGATGCATAACAATCATAGTTCTGTCCCTGCTAATATCCTGAGTGTCCTCCAGTTGTTATTCCACTGATAACACCCGCCAATATTACACTCCCTGTTGTGTTAGTTGTTGTTATGCAATGCCCCTTTGAAAGATGACATAATACGATATATAACAACCTTTGTGGGCCTGTCATGTTTGGTGTTTACGGTGGTTGCTATGGTGCTGTTGATATACTGGAGGTACACATCATCCCGTACAACGTCCCATATGCTCCAAATTAAAAATCACTAAAAAATCAGATTGAAATCATGGAGTGATGATCTGGTGTTCTGCTGAACTAGTGCAAAAGCATTACGTTTGCAGAAACAACCACAGTATGATTAGGTCAGTTAGGCCGATGAGCTGATCTGAGCACAGCCAGATATCATGCTTTCAGTTAACAGAATGCGTGCTTTAAGTATTAGGTCCTGTCTCTCACACCTTTGTTGTGGTTTAACCAGACTTCAGTGCGAAGGTACGGTGCATTGACCTTCTGTTACATGTTAACAGTCTGCGAGAGGGATGCTGCAGTTTGCAGTCTGGTCATGGTATATTGTACGAGAATAATGAGTGTTTCTATAATCAGTGTTTCTATCGTCCGACTGTGCACATCTGCATGGTCAAAGCTGAACAAAGGTGAACTCTGACCTGAGTCCGACACAGCTGGCTGGAGATCACATCCAAACAGGAAACAAATGCTTCAGTTTGTCTGTCAAATGAAACCAATACTCCAATTCCAAAAAAGTTGGGATGTTGTATAAAGCATAAATAAAACAGAATGTGATAATTTGCTAATCATGTTTGACACTTACTCAATTGAAGGCAGTGCAAAGACAATATATTTAAAAGTGAAAAATGTGCTTTTCTTCTTCTTCCTCCAATGTTTGAGCTTCACTCTGCAGAGTTACAGGCAGTTTGAAGACTGTTTCCACAATAATTTTTAAGAGGCGGACCAACGAGCATGAATTTGTGACATCACAAACGGTTTTGGAAGCCAGTCCTGGTCCTGTGGAAACCTGAAGCCTGGAAGTTTGTGTAACAGGTGATAGTATCATGACTGGGTATGAAAGGAGCACCCTGGAAAGATTTAGTCGTTCACAAGCGAGGATGGAGCGAAGTTCACCACTTTGTGAACACATGATCGGATAAAGGAGGTTAAAGCACGGGCTCAGGAACACTTCTGTCCCCACATATCTCTTAAACTAGTACTTCAGCATTTAGGTACTTATTGCACCTTGAAAAATCTCCTCCTCCAGAGCCAAAGAAGACGTGCAGGAAAGTAAATGCATTTTCAGGTTTAAAATCAGTTGAGTGTGCGTGAAGTGCGCTCTCAGCAGATGTTGGATTGGTGTCTTTGTCAGCCCCCGTGTGCTGGATGTTCACCAACAGTCTTCAGACTAATTAATTCTCTGCTAATGTAGATTCAGACTGTGTGTCTATATATTATCTGTAACCGTGAACACAGCCATACAGTATTTATCTGCCCTTGACTATACAGACGATAGGCCCCGGAATGTAACAGCAACAGTTGGCACGCTCCCAACTTCCACGAGCCAGTTAATAAATAAAATCCCTTTACTGTAATAATTCATCCTACATATCTTGTCTGGGCATCGCACGCATATAGCAGCATGCTCCTGAAACAACAAGGAGCGTGAAGGTGCCCTTCGAGATGCCTGAATAAAACGCAAATTCTGTACATTGTAAAAAGACCACCAGAACTAAACCTGTTATAGTTTCAATTTGATCCCTTGTAGCATGAAGTTGACCCCTTTATCTATGCCACAGATTGAATTGAAGTAGCAGCAGGAGTTTGTGTGGAAGGAGGGGGTTATCATTCACAGCTGCTTTTTAGGGTGTCTTGGGGTTTAAATACACAGATAATGGGAGTGAGGAAGGAACATTATTAAGAAAAGCGCGTGGAGCAGAAGGGTGGTGCCATCAGTCAGAAGAGACATTAGAGATTTAGATCAATCCTGTTATATAAGGACGCGTGTGCACAATATGGCTGATCTCCATATTCATATATGTAACTCTGTGCAGTGCCATTAATAATCCCAAAGATGGTCCATAAACTGAATGTTGAAGCAATGGAAATCCAATATGAGTAATCGTATGGTGCAGGGCCTTAAAATATGTGGGGGTTTTGATTAGGGTACACGGATGAGGAAGTGGATAAGGAGAAGATATAAAAGCAGCCACACATCTGCATCCCCACAGGAGAGCTTTTGGAGAGGAAGATGAATATGGATTCCCATTAGAGAGCGAATAGTTCATATCCAGGTGATTTGTTACGAGGTATCAGCAGCTCAAATCTCTGCTCCCCTTCCTCCAGCGCCGCCACTCCTCCGGTGGAGTCATTTGCGGAACGAGATTCCTCCAGACACCCCAGATTAAAATGCAGTTGAATGAAGTGGCAGGTGGCAATCACTCCCCCAACCCTCTCCCTTCATCACCCCCCTCCCCCGGGCTCTTCTTTTATTGAAGTGCATAAAAAAAACACCTCCAACAGGATCCCGGTTAGTGCAGAGAGATTTCAGGAACATCGGTCACAAGCTGATGCTAACGACGTCTGATGAAAGGGCGGGAGACGAGCGCGTGAGATGAAAATGCATGCGGGTGCCCGGAGCGAGCATCAGCAATGAGGCTCCATAACAAGACACCATAAATAATAACCAACCATTGCTTGAGCAATTTCTGACAAATGCTCGGCGGCGTCCCCTGACACGGCTTGGTTTTTGGGTAACGATGCTCACCTGGAGGAAACAGAGGTTGTATTTCGGGTTTGGGATGAAGGATGTTCTCGCAACACAAGACGCATTGACCTGGTTTCTCAAAATAGAGCCATTAAATCCAACTTCACCCAATGACACAAGCACAGAATTCGCCGGTTGGAGTTTGTCAAACTTTTCCCCGGTGCGGCTCCAGCGGCGGATGAATGCGGCTCCCGGTATCAGCTCATCGGAATACGCCATCACGCGCCTTCCGCGGTCTCGACGCGTCACTGAATGGCGAGCCAAGGTCAACATGTTTGCACAAGGAGGCGATACGTCGAGGTCAAAAGTTTATCAAAGAAAAAGAAAATCCCCATTCAGGCCGGCACCCGTGGACGGACAATGGATGAAGATGGAGATCACGGCTGGACAATGCTGCTGACCTCAGTCACTCTGTCACATTCACTCCCCCTTTCACCTCCATATCTTTGCACCACTTCTCAGTGTTTTCACACCAAATCAATAGGAGCCGTATGGACCGGCTGACTTGAAATTACCTGGAAAAGTAATGACAAAAAATATCAATAGGTGTAGATAATGTGGCTGCAAATGTCTTTATTGCCATGACTGTAATAGAAAGCCATTATCATTTTACTGCTGAATTCCCTAAGCAATAGTGATTGCAGTATTATAGCCCATTGCAGGACAGTTGTGATATTTTTATTGATGCAGCTCCTATATTTCCTATCAGTGGAATGAGCAAACGGGGAGATATTCACAGCCCTCCCTGTGTGCATCTTTTAAAACATGTTTCAACACAAACCCATGTGAAAGGAAAGGTTGTTTTTCTTTTTTCTTTCTGCCCCGTCTGCCAGTGACAAGTCCCAACCGAGGCCCCTGGAGCAGCGTATCCCAGTCAATCCCCGTAGTGTTTCCTCGCCGCCGCATGTTGTTTGCAGACGACGAGGCCGGAGTTCCTCAGCTTTTGTTGAGCAAGTGCACAGAGATCAGCGTGTGTGTGTGTGTGTTTACAGTGGACCGTGATGATAATTCCTGCCAGGCATCTCAGATATGCAGGTGTTTGCGCATGTTTGCTCACGAGTGCCTCACCCTTTCCATTGCCGCTTCCCTTTGGAACGGGACCTCCAGGAAAAACAGCGAGGGGCGAACATAAACACGGGGCGTACAGATTGATGAGTGCGAGGCTGTGTTATATAAGCCAGAGCTATTCAGCCGGGGGGGGCTGGTGTTTGGAGGTTGGCACAACACACTTGATGGAGGTGCTTGAGAAAGATGTACAACACCGGCCGACTGTCAAAACACCTGGCATGTTGCGACATGCCACATTTGCACTTGAATGCGTTCGCGTTGGGGTTCCTATAGCATAGTATTCCAAGTATGTTGCACAACACGCTGACTTGATAGCAGTGACAGATGTGCATGGCTGCAGTTGCGTTGTAGCACGCACAAAACGCAGAGAGGAACCAGAGCTTTTTTTTTTCTTTTTTTTTTTTTTTACAACAATTCATTCAGCCATGTGTGATTTGACTGTTTTATGCTTTTATAAATGCAGCAGACTGAGGAGTTTCTCCATTCCAGGTGTAGCTCAGAGTAAAGGCCTCCAGGCTTTTTGCAATTGCTCTTCCAATTAAAGCAGCTCATCAGAGACTGATGGTGGAGCTGTTGTTAGTCTAATTAGCAGCCACAGGCCATGTTGGAGTCTCAATGTTCTGGCTATGGAATAAGTGTTCATATGAACAAGTAATCACAAGTCCAGTCTACGTCTGCAGATCCTCTCAAGAATGTCTCATTACCTAACAAACAGAGCCTTCGCTGAGTCGTTGTAGTATATTTATTGCTGTGTTTGCTCTTTATTTCAGCGTCTTTGTGACGTGTTTTGCTCACTGTTACTTTGCTTGGACTTTCTTCGCCGTGCAGAATGATTTATGTGTGGAGTTTGACTCCAGACACTTGGACTGCCCGAGTGTTTTCGCATTCATCTGCTGAAGGAGGAAGGTTTCTCTGTGCTCACCTTAAATCTGAGTTTAAGGCTCACAGGCTTTCTAGAGGTTTCAGCCTCCTTTTCCACTGCGATGGACGCACCTGGTGCCACACAACTGCACTGGGAGTCAGAGGCCCTCCTGCACACACACACACACCTTTTTCTCTGCTGTTCACACTACATGCTGTAGTATGACAACGTCTGATTGAGCATGTAGTGTGTTTTCAGCATAGTATGTGTGTAACTGTGTGTGTGTAAGAAGTGTGTGGATGTGTATTAGGTTAGCAAGAAGTTGATGGACTGAGTGTGCAGCATGAGCGTACTGGACATACCCAGCCACCCCAATTTACTTTACATTATTATTAAAGTTAAGCTTTGGATAAACTTTAAAAGGCAAGTTTTGTATCCAGAGACAAACGCTAAGATAGCACCTCCTCCTCTTCCTCCTCCTCACTTGCAGTCACCTGCTCAGCTCAGCAGCCTTCTCTTCAGCGCCTCAGCAAAGCATACCGACGCTAGCTGCTAACACTGTCGGTCTTTGATCTCAATAGTTATTTAACCTTCATTCTTTATTCTTTGTTAAATCAATCATGAACCGCAAACAATACCCTTCACCAGGTTTTCCCCCTTTTCTTTAATTTCTCTGAAAACAGAACTGGGAAATGTTACATTGAGTGGAAGAGGTATTGATTTACATTCGTGATAGACATTTTTCATTCAACCGACCAGCAGTGTCGTGATCGATACGGTCACATGATGCAGGGAAGATGTATTTGTGAGTGTACCTCAGTGTGAACAGTCTGCTGGCGATGACGTACTTCATCATTCATTTAGCAGGCAGCATGCAGCACATGCTGGCCGAGTCCGCAGAAGGCAGTATGTTAGTACATGATTTCAAACACAGTGTTTGTCAGGCCTTGCGCCTGCCAGCTCGGCCCCTCGCGTACACTGGCGGTGGTGGAATCAGCCGTTTCTTTTTCCTCCATTCATTACAACAATTCAGACATCATGAGTCACGCAACAGTAAAAACAAAAGACTCTGACTCAGTGTTGTTGTTTCCTTGTGTGACAAATTTGTTTTAAACTCCCGTTGTCTTTTAATTCGTCAGTCTTCACAGATCTCTAAAATTCAGCGGTAAAAGACCCTTTAAGTTGTGAGTTTAGTCGCTCTGGTCCCGCAGTTCCTGGAACTTTTGGGCCAAAATGGGCGCATATTTGCATATTCATAGATCCTGGATTTTTTGATGGGGGAGGAGTAGATGTGCTTTTAAAAAGTAATTCACTGAATAATTTTTTAAAAAACAGAATCAAGCAAATTATTATTCAAAGCTGAGTATTTAAGCACATTTTAAAACATGTCTGTAGGGATCTCAGGGACCCTAGTTTTGATTTTCAACAACCCTCCATGTCAAAACCTGACATCGAATTTCCTCCCATACGGTGAATGTGTGAGTCTACTTGTGCACAAAATCACAACTCCAGCTAAAGCACAGAGTTATGAAGAGGACTAAAGTGTGTATCCTCGTGCCCTTCGCCCTTTCGCTGTTGATGGGACCTGGACAGCAGGTCCCATCAACAGTGTCGCCCCGTTTCACAGCAATGACAAGGCACCATTTGGCCAGTAGATGTTTAACCATGTCCCAGGGCACCAGCTGGCACTCAAACACACTTCACATTTCCCTCCAAAGTGAGCCTCCTGTCGTCTGTCCTTACTCCCAGGAGCTGAGAGCAGTGAGGGGAGGGGGGGATGGAGTGCAGGAGGGGTGGGCTAACAGGCAAACACTAAAGGTTACCATCCCCATTTCACATCAAATATCAAGGACACCAGTAATTACCGCATACAGCTGAGAGGTTCCGACACCGGCGTAGGGTATCTCTTCTATCTGACCTTGTGATAGCCTGGACTGAAACGCTAGAAGCTCATACTGGAAGGGTGACTGCAGAATGAAAGAAAAAAAAACTTGAAAATGACACTCACTAATTACAATGCTCCCAAAGTGCAGTGTACCTTAATTGTATGTCAGGACGCGTCCAGTTCTCCTGTCTCTCTGGCATGGGCTCCTAAGGAAATAGATTTCTCCCTGGATCTGATCCCATTGCCTGGGCGCAAACACAGCCCACTCTCTTCACCTTTTTGTCATTGTCACAAAGCATAATGCAAGTTAAAGACCTCACCAGCCACTGCAAGTGGGTGAAATTTATTTTGAAGGTGAACTGGAAGCACACAGAAAAGAGCAAAGAAGAAAAAAAAGAAGAGGCAGAAAACTGGTAGAAAACACAGAAGAAATGCACAGCGCTTATTAACATCCCGCTGTGACTCGGTGTTGCGTGTGGCTGGGGCTGCAGAATGAACCCAGGGTGTGAGTGTGTCAATTTCTGCTTGTCTGCTTGGTGGGTGGGCACAGGGCCGGGGCTGCATGTGCTGGCTGGGCTAATACGGAGTCAACCGGGAGAATTTGATCCCTGGTTTGGAAGGCCAGGCGCATTGTTAAATTCCCGGATTAGGCGGCTGTAAAGGGAGGGAATGTTAACTGTGCTGGTCAGCAGGCTCGGCCGGGATCAGCGCGCTTATTGAGGCCGCTCCGAGCGGCTGTCACCGACTGATAGCGTGAGATGACACGACGCCCGGCTCCCCACTGACCCACATATCACACCTACGTACAGAAAGTCCCAAATAACTGTGCTAAAATCGGCCGTGCCTGTTAATTAATTCTCACAATAGGTCACCCGGCTGCGGGCTGATGTCGGACATGCTTTGACCGCATGTCTGCTTTAGCGGAGGATTTGAAGCTGCGTTCTAGAAATAAAGGTGTGACACCTTCGTGATATCAAGCTAGATAAAGAGCACGCTTTATGAATAAATGTTTATGGAATATGTTTACAGCTAAAGCTCAAAATAAGAATACCAGCAATATAGCACACCTGTGCTAAGAATAGCCATGATGCGAGACTGTAACTGTGGCATGTGTGAGAGGGGCGCATGTCTTACAATGGAGGCGAGGAATGGGAAGTCTCCAACCGAGAATGATCAATTAGGAGCTCGCTCAGGTAGCCCACGCGCTGTCATGGCTTATTTGGGTTGTTGTTGCCACTGCTGTTGTTTATTGAGCCCCAGCCATTAGGGTTTGTTGGAGAAGAGGTGGTGCTGTGCGTCTGTGCTTTGCCCCCCTTCCTACCCTTGTTTTTCCCCTGGGGAAGGCAGCCGTGTCTCCAGTCATTATAGGCTGCGTGTTTGAGGCGAGCGGGCTGCTGTGTGTCTGCACTCGGCTCTTCAGTCTTTGGAAAGCCACCCCGCTCCCCTCGTGCCTGCCTGCCTTCCTGCTCAGTCTGGGTCTGTGCTGCAGAGGGGAGGCGCTGGCTCGTGTCGCTGCTCTCCGGGGCATTGCCCCAGCCCTGTTTGCCTGTCTGTTCACCTGTCTGCTTTAGTCTGCCGGCTTGTCTGTCTGTCTTTTTGTGTCACCTTGCTGCTGCGGCGCGGTGGGCCTCGTGGTGTCTGTCCTGCTGCAAGGCCTCAAAATGACACCGGTTTGGGGCTCATGGCAGAGACAAGTTCACACACTCTTCATTATTAGCGTCAGCATGTTGTGCTGTGGAATAGTTGAGTCTTCGTCAGTGCTTGTTAGGGCAGCAGCAAAGGTGCCAGAGAGGTGCCTATTAAAATAGGCTTAATTTAGTTTTAGGGAACTGCATGTTGTGATCCACAGTAAGCTTCTTGTTTGTTTTGTTTGCTTGACTGTTATCAGTATTATTATTCAGTAACAAGTACATTTACTGCACATACTGCAGTACAGTATGTGTACTGTTCTGAGATACATGAGTTTTTTAATTTAAATTGTATCATTGCTATTTGTACTTAAAACAAGAGTTCGAATAAATAAGCTTATTCACTTTCTTACCAGGAGTTTGATGAAATTATGAAACTGACTTATTCAAATATTAAACTTATTTTATATATAAAGCTACTACCAGCAGCCAGTTAGCTTAGCATACAGCCTAGAAACAGAGGCAAACAGGTGGTGTGGTGCTGTCAACAACTAAGACAATCTACCTACCAGCATCTCCAGCAAAGGTTAACTAATTAACATGCTAAATCTTGTTTTCTTTAATCCTTTCAAAAAACAAAGTGTCAAAATGACAAGTAGTGGTCTCTGAGGTTGGCGTTCAACCGGCAGGACTCCAGGAAGCTTTTAACTAAATAAGCGAGATATAATATGTTAACTTCTGAGTTTTAGACGTGCTGGTAGGATTATTTTGTTTCTATCAGACGAGGCCAAGTTAGTAATTACCACTTTCTTGCGTCTTTATGCTAAGCTATGCTAAGTGGCTGTTCAAAATAATTTTCATAAGCATGCTTTCATTATAGTGCAATCGCCTGAAAGTAAGAGTCATAGTGTTTTCCGTTACATTAGAATGAGCCGCCGTGTCCGCCATGTTTCTACTGTAGGCCTGCAACCTCACCACCAGATGGCACTAAATCCCACGCGCTGGACCTTTAAGTGAACGATCTTAATACTTCTTACATAATTAGCGGCGGTAGCAAGAGACAAAGTAGTGAAATCATGAGCAGAAGGAAGTTTAAGAGTGGCAGAAGTAATAATAGAAGCAGAAGTGAAAAACATTGCAACATGGTAGTTCTGCTGCAGATGTTGTATTATAACCCCATATAACAGCACTAACTATACATAAATATCAGTGGTAGTATCAGTGGTAGCATTACAGCTACTGTAACTCTGCATTTTAAAAGAAGACTTCAAAGTTTATAAATTAAGCATTACTCCAAATCAATGTCTATGTGACAAGTAGCGAAGGCCATTAGTACGCACAGTTTACACTTGCTGTGTTTGTTTATGTCTGTGCTATTCCCTGGAGCCTGAGGTGGTGTGATGGTATAATTCACCACTCAGCCTCTATTCCCGGAAACTGCTGCTCGGAACAACAAGTTTCATTGGAAAGCAGTCATGAGATATGAATGAGTCATTCTCAGCTGGGCAGAGGTATCTGCGGAGGGAGGGGGGTTGAGACGGCATCTCTAACAGTGATGATCATCATCTGATTGCTGCAGCAACCAGATGATGATGTACAAACAGGAACACACGTTGTTTCAACGGCAACCTCGATGATTATTTATCGAGCCTGCACCAGCTTCGTTATTGTTTGCTCGAATGGGAACTGAATCCTACGGTGTATGGGTCGCCTTAGATCAAAGCGTTCACTCAAGTGTTCGCTCTCACAGGATATCCATTATGTAAGCTTGGGAAAAAGGGACTTACGAGGTTTAAATGAAAGGGGCTAACATGGTAACGATTATGCTAAAGAAAACTCACAATGGAACACAACAAAAGCAATGGCATAATAGGTTATGAAGGGGCACAAGCGGTTTCGGGATAGGATTTCCTTTTGATAGGGAAAGAAAACACATAGAGTGAAGGGACAGAGGGAGGGCGACAGAGGGGAGGAACCTGTGAAAGGAAATGCCGATGACACACAAATCAAATAAATGACATAACTGTTCAAAGTTCAACAGCGTTCACCAGCAAGTGAGGTCATAGTGGGTAGGATTTGTTACTTTGGCAACAGAAAGCTGTTAGCCTGCCCACTATCTGTGTCCTAATGTACAGACAGGCGCTGAGTCAACAAAGCCGGTGTTTGGAGTCAACCTTTAAAAGTCATGACCTTAGCAAAAGGTGCAGCGGAGCTGATGTGTTTCCTATACAGCACAGATACCTAAAGTTCACACTCTGCATTAGCCGCTGCTGATGAGCTCTCCTGACAAAAACACAATTATAATAAAGTAGCACCTCACAGTAAGGATTTTCCAAAGTTCATTCTTTACAGAGCCATAAACTTTGCTTTGATGAAGCTCGTCCTGCGTGTGGGTTCGTACCAGGAAGGAGTGTTAATGTGATGACCGAAGGCTTACTCACAGGGCTCCTGCTCCAAGTTTCACTTTGAATGTGTCTGACAGTCATCCATGACAAACTTTTTCTTTTCCGTGTGGGAAAAAAAGTCCCACTTCATGTAGCATACCTGTGAAAACAAATACCACCTCTCCTTTCTTATGTGTCCTTTGTACTTCCGTTCAGTCCTGTCACCAGCGAGAGCGGCAGAGGAGTCGGATAACTTCATCCGAAACTGATCTGTGACCCAGATCTGCGGCAATAAGCGATAGATCTTGGTTTGGATAAGCGCGATAAGCGAGCAGTGGAGTCACATTGTTCACAGTTGTGTGAGGACAAAGACCCCCTGGGTAGGCCTGCCTCCTAGGTCATTGGCTCGGAGAGAGACGTGAACTCAGATAGCACTGGAGGGGCATCGTAAAACATAGATTTGCTGTCAGATTGGAACCAGGTGCAAAAAAGACCAGTTTTAAAGCAGGTTTTTTTTTTGTTATGATTATTCAGCAGATCAATTCAGTCAGAGGTGACAGATTTAATCGATCATATCACGTGAAAGAATGACCACAGGCTATGTCTTTGTCTTTAATGTGTGTGTCAAATGTCCTCACAAACACATAAAATCAGGTTCCTCCAAAAAAAAAAACATACCTGCTTATCTTTTTGAGGTTTTTTTTAGGGATTAAAGAATCAAGATCAGTTATTGGTTGGGATACAATTTCAATCTAAGCATTGAATGGCGATGGTTAATGAATGTTAATGAATACTCAGTAAGGGTTCTTGTGTATAGGAATACAGTTGTGTGTGTGTGTGTGTGTGTGTGTGTGTGTGTGTGTGTGTGTGTGTGTGTGTCCTTGAATGAAGAGCAAATAGTGACTTTATATGAATATTTTGTTTCCAGTTTCACAGAATTAGAAACTGTCTGTAGACCTCTGTACAATCAGGGCTCTGTGCAGGGTTTTATAGCCGGGGTGGGCTGCCTCGCCTGATACAAAGTCATAAAATTCATGCGCTTTTATGAAATGAAACATTAACCTTAAGGGGAAAAGAACATATTGCGGCTATTGTTTGAGCTGTTACCTGCTAACAATAGCCACAGTAGCCGAGAAACTCAAGTGACCATGAAACCCTGCCATTGTGGAAAAAGTAGGATTTGAAGCACCACAGGCCCACACAAAAGTCGACAGTCTGAATTATTTAACCATTAAAGTTCTACAAATTGAATTCATGCCAGGTGAGACAAAAGTCGCCCCCCTCTGACGAGACTGACAAACAGATTACAGCTGATGTGTTTTCTGCCACACTGACTGTGAAACTATGAGTCAGTGTTACTTTTATTCATAGGAATTCATCATGTGCTCGCCACAACTGGGTGATAGGAGATCCTGTATCAGAGCCTGAGAACGCCACATTCAGCACGGCGTGTTCATGGTCATGGTAACCTGAGCGTGACCCTCCCAACCTCCCCCCTTCTTTCCCTCCCGTGCCCGAAAGTATAGAATGAATACGTCCCAGCTTCCTAATCAGTGGGTTGGGTCTGTGTTTATACCGTGGCCTCGATAAATACCACCCCCGAAACAGCCAGAGAGCTCTGGTTCCCACAGAGGTTGGCAGAAAATAATAAAATACTTAACATTCCTCCACCCTGTCTAACGGTAGTAGCCTTTAGTGCAGAGCTGGCATCACCGAAGGGAAAAACAACTTTCAGCCCCTGAATGCACCGCCCTGTGTGAAACAATGACCATTGAACTGTCCTGCGGATTTTCCAGCACTTTTAAGATCTGCCACTGAAATCTCCCCCTGCGTGACTGCAATCTTCAAACAAAGTGCTACTTGAAATATTGTGCTGGCACAGTGTCCTTCTGTGTTTTCTGAATCTGGTTGGTGGGAGTGAAGGCGGCCCGTTTGGAGGGGGTGCATGTGGTCCCCTCGCTGTTTGTTTCTTTAGAAATGGCCATTTGTTTCATTTGAACAGAGAAACACCTGAGGGCAACAAGAGCGTCTCTGTAGATAAGAGAAACTGACTCTGTTGCTTTTCACTTGTGTGATAACCTCAAGGCCGCATGACACGGCCTGCATGGTCCCTGGTAATTTGCTGTTGTGAAAACATCACCACTGTACACACGGTTATACACTTACAGTGCATTACGGTGCATTTTGAACGCCTCTGACGGACTGACACGTCAATTTCCGCTTCTTGTGAAAATGTTTTACAGTTTTTAGGGCAGAATAAGGAGGGTTTTCACTATAAGTTTAGTCCAAAACCATAACTTGTGGAGCTTTGGGGGTGTTGTGGACTCACACTCTCTGCCCTCATTGGTTGTGTTTCTGTCGGCCCTCACTTCTATCATAATTAAATAAAAGGTTTGATAAAATGATCTATGAGGCTACACTTAGGCACAATGGTGCTTTAAGCTAAATGCTAATGTTAGCATGCCAACGTGCTTACAATAACAACGCTTACATGCTGAAGTGTTGCATGTTCACCATCTCAGTTTAGCACGCTAGCATTTGCTAATTAGCAGCAAACACAAAGCGCCGCTGAGGCTGATGGGAATGTCACTGGTTTTGCTGTCGGGGGCATGAATGTCTGTAAATCCTATAGATGTTGAGATATTCCACTCTCAACCAGGATGGCGGACTGACCAACACTGGCATCCATATTTTTAATTATATAACAAAAAATCCTGCTGTGCAGAAGTTGAAAATGATGAATTTGGCAGTATTTGGTAGCACAGCGATGCACCCCAGTCCCCCCATCAGTCCAACTCAGGGACACGTAAAGGAATGAGCAGAAACAACACACAGACTGCACATATATTGCATTGCAACTGCAGATGCAGAGCTAACCTCAACATATTTAAATAGATGTATTTAGAAGGTCAGTGTTGATTTTCGTGGGATTAATATGAATTGTTCCTCGTGATAAACACAAACAAAGCTACATTAGCTCAGGATGTCTACCCGAAAACAAAGAAGACACATTTTATTGCAGGTTTTACACTGTGCTGGAGTGAACCTCCATCATATTGGAAGTGAACAATATTGATTTCCACCCCAATATATCAGCAGGCTGATACATGGGCCTGTTCTGAATGCGAGCGCACAAACCAATTCACAGGCCTCCATCACCAAACATCACAAGAGCTTCCTGACTGATTGCTGTGTCCCATGTATGTCCGCAGCCTAAACACACACACACAGAGACACACACACACGGGGCCCACTCTTCATCCTCAAGGTCAAGAGCTGCTGGGAGGCAGAGGCTCTTCATTGACGGCCTGATGGAGCTGACACCACGCGACCCATTGTACACACATGTTGATCTGTCCCCAGACGTGGCCTGACAGCGGCACATAAGACCGACGTCGCACTAAACCATCAATGCATTTCAATGAGAGGATCTCACCGTTCATGGTTGTGTGTATGTGTGTGTGTAGGCGCGGGGGGGGGGGGGGGGGGGGGGGATTGTAACAAAGCTAAACACATTTGCAGGCTGGACAAGCCTCAGCCCTGTGGAGTATGTAATCCAAAACCAGGCCAATGATTATCTCCCCTCCCCGCAAGCGCTGACTCAATTCTGATTTATGATTCGAATGAATATCGATTTTCCAGGAGCTCTTTTTCCCCCTCTCTCATCCCTTCCATTTCTCCTTTTAACAAAAGAGTGAATGATGTATGTGCATTGATTTCCAATCAATTATTTTTATTCTCATTTTATTTAAGCTTGGACAAATTTTCAGTGGCCCCCGCTGAGAGCGATGCATCTCTATCAATAGTGCTGTACTTCATTACTAACTGGCCTTCTGATAGTAAGCAGGGAAATAATGAGGGGACGTTTAATTCGGAGTCTTTCACGTCTGCGTCGACGTTGTCGGGCCATAAATTTGTCTCTGCTTCATTTCTGTGACACTGACAAATGACGTAAGTGAGCATGTTGACTCCATTGTCCTCCAATGATGTGAACCACTGTTATGTACCACCCTAATTTATAAGAGCATCATCATTCTTTTATGCATATGTACAATCAAAGATTTACATGGCTTGATAGCCATGCCTTTTTTACAAATTCACCATTTTTAACATGAAGTTCAGTTTGTCACAAGCTAAACCTGATCAGGGTCATCTCTGCTTCAGCATGAGGCGTAAATCTGACATGGAGCCTCTGCATTACAACCTGGAGGTGTGGGACAATAATGAATGCTAACAGTGACACATGTTAGTTGAAGTGAAGGAAGTGAGTTAGCAATGGCTGTAACAATTTCTGGTCATACCAGACCAAGACCAGGCTGAGTGAAATGAATCAGTGTAACCTTCCAAAAGTAAGAAGAAAGTTTATTATATTTCAGCTACAATAATTTATCAAATAGAATGAATATTATTTTAATCTACAGTCAAAAACTAAAGTATTATTTCCTTTATTCATTAATCTACTGGTTATTTTCTTAATTAATTGATTAGTCTTTGGTCTGTAAAACGTTAAACAGTGAAAAATGTCCCTCTTTACTTCCTAGAGCCTGAGGTGATGTCTTCAGAGATATTCAGTTTACTATCATGTGAGACAGATGAAGTCAACAAAACATCACATTTGAGAAGTTGTAACTGTCAAATGTTTGGCATTTCTGCCTAAAAGAGTGATTGAAATTATTAACTGATTACCAAATAGCTGACAATCAATTTTCTGACAGTCGTCGAATCGATTAGGCAGGTGATCGTTTCAGTTTTTGTGCGTAATGTCAGTAGAGGATGATGATTGGAGGAAAGTCACACATTATGGAAAACCACACAAGAGTGGGTGTCGAGTGCACCTAGGTTACCCAGAAAAACCCCTCTGAACAACTCACTAATTGGGTTGACAGTGATGCATTAAAGTGGGTCATCCTGTAATTGCTCTTTCCTGTGGCTACTGGCTGGGCTGAGATTACATAACGATGATAAAGCTGCGGACCTGGCCTTCCAAGATAAAAGCTGCCATGCAGGACCCCGTGCATTCTCTAAATGCTTCGTCTAACAGGCCTTCTAAAGGAAGTGATTACTGCAGATCTGCCCACTAATGCTCCGGCGGGACCCGACAGCATACTCTGTTATTCATGAAACACATACAGCGCAAGCCTGGGCAACTTTGGAAATGTATGGATAATGAGTGGGCATGTTTTTGTGCAATGATAAGCTGCGCATTCTGTTACAGTTCATGCGGCGACAAAAGAAGTTTTAGCAGCTCTTGCAAATGGACATGAACTCAGTGAGTTTTTGCTTCAAAGCAAAGTGTCCACCGAGTCCTAGAGGGACATAATGAACAGCCCCATTAGTAACATAAAAGTGGAATTCCTTTTCAGGGTGACTGAGGCCAGCTCCAGGCTTCACAAGACATCCCATCACCATATGACTAAATCAGATGCTATGGGTGACAAATATGGCCTCACAGTCGAGAGCAGCACAAAGGACGCTCAGTTGTCTACTCGGGCCAGCAGCACAAAATACTGCCACTCGGAAGACAATGTGGCTCCTGTGTGGAGATGTTGTTTATCTCATCAGGCGACGCCGTGCCAGGTTGTGGTGCGGCTTAACGCTGCGAACTTATGCAATAGCTGCAGGAAAAGACGCCCCTGTGGCACGCGAGTAAAGAGGAAATGATAAGAATAAGTTGCGATGACGTAGCGCCATCGCCAAATATGTGATGGAATGCTACTGGAATGAAGAGGCATTCATGAGGAAACACAGCTGGGCCTATCCAGACGATAGTGGAATCATGGAAGTTCGAATCTAAGGGTCAAATATTTGGTTTTTAACCTCTAAGATTAGACTCAAATTCCAAGTTAAACAACTCTAAATACAAAACTTTGAGCTGGATTTTCATTTCCTAAATAAGTGGCTCCAAACTTCTGAAACAGGGGGAGAAGGAATTCAAAAAAAGGAAGTTCATTTTTCACTTTTCTCTATTTTTTTGTTATAAAATAGCGGATACTAAATATAGCATTAGTCCGATGAAGTCAGACTTAAGGAGAAGCTGTGGAAGAAAAGGTGCAAACCACTCATATATTTCCTTTCTGTGCCCAACACTGAAAACCTACCGGCCAGTTATAACCTTATCTATGAAAACCCAGACGTATCATGTAAAACACATGCATTTCTGGTATAACACCACTTACAGAATAACTTACAGAACTGATCAAGAACATGAATATCAGAGGTGATGGACTAATACTTAAATAATGCAGAGAGGTATGCATTAGCCTTGAGCAGATAATAGGGTGGAGTCCAGAGAAGAACTGGTCGACTGAATGATTACATTCCCAGTCATTTTTTATGTCAGAGCAAAGGTATACATATTGGAAAGACTGGAGAAATAATGGAATAATGCAAATAATGCAAAGCCATCCTGTGAAAAAAAAATTGATTATGGTTGTACTCTTACAGCTCGTGTCGACACTAATGCAGGGTCACAGGCAGGAACCACTGTCGTGATGCATCGGGTGAAGCCGCTGCTAAAACGCCACATGTGGACTCATTACACTGCTCGAAAATGTTTCTGGGAATAATTGAGTGCTAAAATGTACAGGATTTTTTCCATGTATCATAATAACTAAACTGGGGTAAAACAAATTCTTTAACTTTGGGGAGCTGCTTTTGAATATTAATTCAAATGTATGCTCTTTTAAGTGCAAATTAGGCTGAAAAAAGGAGCTTTTTTTAACTAATGACACACTGCACTTGTCGAATCTCTATTTAAGACTGAGCAACTTTGATGTTGTACTTTTCAGCCTTTCAGTGGTAAAGCAGAAGTCTATATTAACTCAGTCAGAGAGGAGAAGTGAGGACTAATGTTTCCTCTAACTCGTGTGTGCTGATAACTCAATAATATCCTGCCATCCATTAGTCACAGTGTCCCAAGACATGTATTCACTTTTAGCGGCCGATGTCAACACATGCACTTCACCACAGTTACGGCGCCGTGAACTCTCCCCCTTTAACAGCAGTGTCGCAAGTGCTGCTTGTGACAAAGTTGCAGAGAGAGAGAGAGACTGAGCTGTTTTCCACCGTAGAGGAATAAAACTGTTTCGGCTCACATGCGCTGTCTGTGGCGAAACACGTCGCGGACAGAAAAGACTACACAGAACGAGAGAACATCACGGCTTATATACATGCCTATAAATAACCAGCCAATCAGCGGCGAGCCGCTAGGAGTTAAACGCGCCAATTAAAACGGCGAAGGAACCAAATTAAGTCTGAGGCCGGCCGCGATTGGCCGGCTGTGATATCATTTGCAATCCCTTACGCTGCTCGCCGCTGATTGGCTGATGCGCTGCAGGCGTAATCCTGCCGTGAGGAAGGAGGGGGGGCGGGCTTCGAGGTTTGAATAGGGAAGTTTGCAGAGCGCAGTTGTTCCCCATCTAGTCCGGCGCAGTGTTTGCAAACACCTTAACACAAGCGAGAGAAGAAGGGGGGGACTGACGGACGGACGCTCGTCTGCTGCTGAGAACATTTCTTCTTCGTCGGCATCGCAGGGGACCGCTCTTATTCCTCTCACGGGGTGTTTTTCTACCTGAGAAAAAAAACATTTAAGTGCAGCTAAATAGCTTTTTATTTGAAACTAAGCTCTGGAAAAAATGGATGTTCTACCCATGTGCAGCATCTTTCAAGAACTTCAGATAGTTCACGACACGGGCTATTTCTCAGCCTTACCGTCTCTGGAGGAGTACTGGCAGCAGGTGAATATATCTACGATCCACTATTTTATAGGCAGAGTCAGGGTCTGAGCTTGTGTAGCGGGGCGGAACTGAGCGCGCTCCTCTTGCGGTGCTCAGTGCGCTCCAGAAGTTAAAAATCCCGGCGCGGCGGCGGTGAACGCGGGTGTCCGGTGATCGGACGGCGCCCGTCCGCTCACCTGACGCGCTGTTTCACGGTCGGTGTCGTTATGAAGTTTTTTTGGCAGGCTGAAGTGGATCAGTGTGTCAGTCTGACAGCTGGAGTCGAGGCTCCGCTGCGCCAAGATGAATGGGGCAGAGTCACTCCAGCAGCGGCAGCAGCGTGCTGGTGCTTCCACTGCTCCGCTCTCTGAGCCGCACTCACTCCGAACACAGGGGTCCCGGCCGAGCCAGGAGGAAGTAGATTTTCAAGGCAGTCAGCAGTTCATTGAAAATCAGATGCAGCGTGTTGGCTCAGGGTCAGCTCTGTAGATCACAGGGATTTACACTGTGCTTTCTCCTCTTTATAAGATGGTTCAGTCTGTGTTAGAACTGTTGCAAACCTAAATTATAAACTTTGAATGTGCAAATGTACAATATTGTTAGAGCTTTTAATATCCTCCTTTAACTTAAAAAAAAACATCCATTTGCATCCTTCTTGCATTTGAATGGCCTCCACAACATGACACTATCAAATGTCAGCTGTGGCCAATTCCTGCTGGCATGAGTAGACACCAGCACAGCTGGAAAATATCGTGTAAGGCTGCAGAAGCCTGGAGGAAATATTTATTCTACATCTGCCTCGTCAAGCCTGCTGGCTCGGAGCACCTCCTAAAGAACGGCCCCTTGCTTTTTCAACTTTTAATGGCCTCTGAAGTCAATTGTGGCCAATGTCTTTTATGGTCCACGAGCTTGAGTGTCTGACAGTGGGGAAGGATGTGATTGCATGTCAGAGGTACACATGAGGAAAAGCAGCTGAATGGCTCGTGTTGGGGGGTGGAGGGGGGTGTGGGGTTGAGTGGCTTCCTTAAAAGGACTCTGAATTTGTTCAGTGAGTCATTCGACGGCTGAAATGACAATGCACGTTTGCTGTCGGGCTGCGCTCAGGCGCAGGAGAGACGGAGTTCAGAGGGATGACAGCTCGAGCGTGAATAGGTGACGTGAAGCTGGGGTGGCTGCTGCGTGTTGTGATGTTGCTCATGAGGCTTGATGGAGTTAGGAAGGTTGAGTTTCGCCAGGTTAACCATTAATCAGTGGATTTGGGATTGTGACATGCAGATGTGCTTTCTCAATATATTTAATAGGGCTGCAACAACGATTAATTTGATTATTAATTAGTAGACCATGAAACATTAAGAAATAGTGAAAAATATTCATCACAACTTCCCACAGCCCAAGGTGGTCTACTTAATTTGCTTGTTTTATGCGGCAACCAGTCCAAAACCAAAAAACCTTCAAATGACCATCATATATGATGCAAACAAGCATCATATATGATGTTTGAGAAGCTGGAAACAGCAAAGTTTTTGCATTTTTGCATGAAAAATCACTGAAATGATTAATTGACTGATCTTTATAGCTCACGCGTCTAAGCCTCAGTATAATTATGAGCCTGATATCTGCAGTAAAGATAGGTGCAGGAATAGCTGCAATTTCCTGCTGTAAGCATTTAACAAATATTAATTACACCACAAAAGGCGTTTTGGAGCATGTGCACATGCATCATTTAAAAGGATTCCCCACACACATGCATTCTGCTGGTGTGAATTAACCCCCCCTCTTCAGGGTGCTGTTGTAATTCATTTATTCTTACTGTGTTTTCTCATTCAACCAGACATGCTTGGAGTTGGAACGCTATCTACAGAGCGAGCCTTACGTCTCCACATCTGACCTCAAGTTCGACGGCCAGGAGGACCTTTGGAGCAAGTTGATCTTGGCCTGCGGGGACAAGGCCAAGGCTGAGTCTGACCCAAAGCTGCCCCCAGCCCACGAGGAGGACAATCAGGACAGCCAAATCTTGGACACCAACAGTGTGAATTCTGACGCCAGCAGCGAAGCTTCAGACAGTTCTGAGGAGCTCTCGCCCACACACAGCTTTACCTCCAACCCTCTGGGCTCCGTCTTGGTTGGCTCTGGACCTTTTAGCCCCTCCGTCATTAGCACTCCCCCGTCCTCTCCGGAGGCCAACTCGGAGGCCGGCGGCGTGACGAACGGCTGGGTCGCCACGCACGCCGAGTTGCACTTGCCGGTCAAAATCAGGAGCGGCGGGGTGGCAAAGAGCACGGAAAAGACGGGACTCATCTGCGGGGACGCGTCTCCAGACGGCAGGAGGCGAGTACACAGGTGTCACTTCAACGGGTGTCGCAAGGTTTACACGAAGAGCTCCCACCTAAAAGCACACCAGCGCACTCATACAGGTGAGTCTGAAACGCCTATCAGAGCGGAGTATCACATGACCAGTGTGATGTGTGTAAACAGGAAGCTAAAGAGAGAGGATGAGGGTCGTCTCTGCTGTTCAGTTCATTCTGAAGAATCTCACTTTTTATTGAGTGAATGGCAAAAGTGCTATTAATGCAGTCTTCCACCTTAATGGCAATGTCCATCCATTGTGTAACATAATTAAAGGTCCACATTGCATGATGTCCTCAGCTGGAGCGCTTGGAGTGTTAGCTCTGCATGGCTGGATACCTAAACTGTGACCTAATCTATCTGGAATGTGACTGACTGAGCCAGTGAGCGAGCGAGCGACAGAGAGAGAGAGAGGGAGGGGGGAGGGGTTGCACATGGGAGATAAAAGGACTTCAAAACAGATTGAGTTTCACCATGGGAAAGGGGTGAATGGGCGGGGAGCCAGGGGCCACTGGGTTGGAAGCCTTTCAATGGTCATTTGAGCCTTTCTTATTTTTGATTAGCAGCGTGAAATTGCACGTGTGGCTTTTTTTTAATTTTTATGCGCTGCTCACATTCAGCCGCGCAGCATCCCTCCCAGCATTCGTAGCATGTCGCAGGTCGCATCAAAACGCAGCCAGCGGTCCAACAGGTTCAGCGGAATCCGGGTCTCCGTTGGCTCGTCGGCACCCACGTCAACGGGCCGGGCCCCCGGGGCTGATTGAGCTGACCGCATTTAAATAACAACAGCGCGGGGCCGACCAATCGGCGCCCGAGCAGGAAAGCAGCGTGTTAGTGTTTGCGTTTGCGTCCGCATTTCAGCCCACCTAATCGCCCCCCTTGTCTGTCCCACAGGTGAGAAACCATACAGGTGTTCATGGGAGGGCTGCGAGTGGCGTTTTGCACGGAGCGACGAGTTGACCAGACACTTCAGGAAGCACACTGGGGCAAAGCCATTTAAATGCAGTCACTGTGACAGGTAAGCCAGGGCATTTATCAGCAAATAACGTCAGCAGGCTGTCGGTAAGCCTGCGTCCCTGTCACACGGGGCTCGAGCGTGCGCTGGTGACGTGCACCTGTGGTGATGGGATCTACTGTTCTTGCATCATCGAGATAAGGATGAATGTCTTTAAAGATCTAAAGCACTGATGAACTTCAGAGCTCAAACTTTAAAACCAGATTGATAAATCGCTCAGGCTCATATATGGGCCAACATAAGCTTATTGGAGGTATATGGTATTGATATAATGTCAGCTGATGAGCTAGAAATTAAGAAGTCCAAAAACAATTAATTGGCTTCTTCTCAGTCAGAACTTGTTGGTTTTGTTATTAATTCACATGAAATAACAAATCATGTGATCTTCTGAAGCATTAGTATTTAAAACCACTGTTGCACAAAGCTTCCTGCAAAGCCTGTTTGATTAATTCTCTAAAGCATGTCTGACTCACCAGAGGTCCATTTCTTGGCATTGTTACTGACTTCCTCTTCCCCTCCCCTCTGTCCCCAGATGTTTCTCCAGGTCTGACCATCTGGCCCTTCACATGAAGAGGCACATCTAAAACGGGGCAAGCACCAACCGAGCAGCGCAGCGAAGGGGAAAAGTTTTAAAAAGAAAGAGAAAAACCAACGCCGTCTCCCGACCAGTCTCGTGGTTGAACTGTCCCAGAGCAGAGTGGCGGGAGTGTGTTCCAGCCAAAGCATGCCGTTTTGCACCATACTGAAACCCAGTGCCTCCGGGACCTCTCTTTGGAGAAAGGCGCTCTGAAGGTTGTCTGTTGCAACAAGAGGACAAAATCATGGATGGGGAAGAAATCTTTTTGATTGAGAAGGACGTACACACACAAAAAAGACAAAAAAAAAAAAAGATAAAACACACACAAACAAGAAGAGTGAATGATGTGTATGTATGGTGCATGATGTTTTGGGGACATCTCCCGGACAGCAGATACACTGGTACTTTACAAACTGTCTGAGGTGAGCATGTGTGCACTGTGAATGTCTGAGATTGGCTGACTGGCCCCCTGGAAAGAGAGAAGAAGATGTTTTGGGGGGATGAAGGGATGGATTGATGGATGGTGCGGGGCTGGTACCAATGTTGCTGTGGACTGAATGGGTTTCTGGGGGAAAACGTTCCACTTGTGTTTCCCCCGGTGGCAGTGTGAGGATGGGGCGGGATGGAAGGTCCCGCCTGTCTGTCTGGCACCCAGACTTGGGGGGTTCTCCGAAGGTTTTGAGGCCTTGGGTTCTACCAGAGAAAGAAGGTGGACGTGTCTTCTGGTCAGTGACCCAGGGACCAAAACTCCCCCCTGGTCACTGTATGACAGGAGCTTTTTTTGGTGTTTTTGGTGCAGCTACTAAATGTGCAATGTGTTATGTAGCCTGGTTTATTATTTTTTTACAAGCTACAAAGCTCATTTGTAGTCCAATTGTATAAGCTGTGTGCTTAGAGGTATAACACAACTATACTATAACTTCAGTATCATAGACAGGTGTTGCATGGTTCTAGGGTTTGTTCATTTCATGTTTCCACTGTAATCAGGACTGCAAATAGTTTCAATAAAAGTGCAGCTAAAGTGCGAACGGTTAAATGTTACAATGTTGTACATAATGCCTCGATGATTTCCTCTTTTATTTTGACAACTTCATCCATTTCCTTCATTCTGGTTTCTCATCTGGCTGGAGATTTCACTGCTTCTTCATTTTCTCATTCATCCTATGCCTTGAGGAGTAATTTTGATTTTTTTGTACTTTCTTTTCTATCTAGTAATGCACTGTTGACCTTAATGGTGCCTTATGCAAGTGACTCAGCCCTGCGGCGGCGGCGGTTTTGCTCCCTCGGGAAGTCACGTTTGTTGTATGGGTGATTTGACAAGCTTGATCAAGGCTCAAATTGCAAACGAACTTGCGCCTCTTTGTGTACGACGAAGGTTCTCCGCCTCTGTTCCGACGGTTAACTGTGTTTTTGAGATTTTGACGTTCAGAGCACCAGTGTAGTTGATGCATATCACATTCAAATAAGGCAGAACATGTAAACGAGACAAATGCTGTATGTTTAGAGCACTTAAATTCATTTATTAAAGACGTTAACTACTGTGTAGTATGTACTCAAGTTCATCTCACACAGCTCCGAGGTACAAAACAACCAGACTAGGCCAACAAAAATGGCTTGGTTCATTCAGCGCTGCTCCTTTCTCCACCCTCGCCAACCCAGTCCTCTCCTGCCTGTCCCCCCCAATCCTAGCAAGTTGGAGTGAAGAAAAAGCTAAAGATTTATTGTAATTAACAGGCTGCAGTCGGACAGGCCTCGCCTTGTACTGCCTCTCCGTAATGAATTGCTAAAGGCTTTGTTGGCGTGGAATCTGTCACAGACTGCTGACTGTGTAGGTTGGTTATTGACCTGTCTGGGGGAGCGTTGTTTTAGCCAAGCTGCAACAGTATTATGAAAACCACAGGAGCGAGCGAGGGGGTGGGGGCTCTCGGGAGGAGATACAGATCAAGCGTTGACGGTGCACATGGAAATTTGTCAAAAAAAAAAAAAAAAAAAAGGCCCATGACAGCATCTCCCTTGAAGGTGAATCTCTATTGGTTAGACTGCTGTTGGAGCTGGAGGGAGATGGATGCTGGACGAAAAGGTGGAGCGCGTGATAAGTGTAGGGATCATACTTGTTTCAGGATGAAGTGATCTGCGCCTCCCGCTTCAGATCAGCGACCTTGCTGTAGGAATTCGATGTTGCGGCACGTTGCACCGCGGCACGCTACGACTTATGGATTTCAGATCAGCGGGCGAAGGCGACGGGATGAGTACAAACTTGAAACTGCTTGCTGCGATAGATTTCGGAGTGCTGGCAGGGCCTTTTGTGGGCAAAGGAAGGGAACATCCATTCTGTGGAAACGGCAGCCAATACCGTTCAAGTGGTAATTGAGCCTTGATTAAGCCCCATGTTTGCTCGCATCTTTCCCACTTTTCATCATCTCTTTCATCCCACTGCACCCCGACTCTTCTGTCACACACACACACACACACAGACAGCTCTTTGTTCTCAACTGAATCTTTGTATAAAAAGAAAAAAAAACAACTTTTGTAAAATTGTTATGTTTATGCTTTATGAAATTTTTATTTGAAATTGTTTTGCAAAATTGTTATATTTCTGTATGAATGTATTTTTTATTGGAATAATAAGAAATTCTTATCTGACTTTGGCCTGCTTCCTTTGTCTCATTTGTTGATTCTCCTCAGTTGTGCTTCGTTAATGTGAGAGCTTTTGTTTTTGTTTTTTTTTTGCGCCTGTGGGAGGTTCGCAGCTCGTTGAGGACGATGGCTGCATTTCAACTGCCCCCTGCCCTCCAGTAATATGGGCACAGTTCGATTAGGGTCAGGGTGTGAGCACCACGGGTACATATCTTAACATTTCTCACTTCAAAACTGAATTGGAAAACACGGCTGTTTTCCAAACGCTTTGTGAAACAGGACCTGCTGCTGCAGCTAGAAGCTCCAAATGCCTGTCTTGTAAATACCAGCATGGAAATCTCTCTCTCTTGAATGAGCAAATTAAACCTTTGGAGAAAGTGGTTGCTGAGCACAGAAACCTGACGCACCTCGCTCCCAGCGCCAAACATTCAGATTTAACCCGCCCACCCCCACCCCACCCAAAACACCCCCTAGAAAAGTTTCTGTAAAATCTCACTGCAGAGGTTGCAATTCAAAGAGAGACTGACTGCTCACTCCTTAGAGCTAGCTAGCTCTCATCAAAGCAGTATAAATAATTTATCTCCATCTCTTACAGCCCATGGCATTTAATTAGAGAGCCGCTTTTATACATTTGTTAGATAATTACTCTACTTGACACAGATAATGATACAAAACAGCAGTGGATAAAGCAAAGAGCCTGGTTTAAGTTACAAACTAACAAGAAAATAAGATAAAAGAAAGAGCAGGCTTCGTCTTCTTCTCTGCTCCCCTGCTCTCGGTGATGACCTAGAATGGGCAGGCAACTTATTAGCTCCTCTGATTTCCAGTAAAAGCTCTGTGGTTTATAAATGAAGCTTTGCCCGCAGTTGGTAATTAAGCTCGCTTTGGAGAACCTCCCCGCTTTGGAGTGGCAAAGAGTGTTGTTTTTGCCTCGAATGCAGCAGCTCCTTGATCTCTCAAAACTGCTGCCGCGCTTGATTTCTCCGCTTCATGTCTACCTACGATGCATGGCGCACGGCTAAAGAGCAGGGCGACCAGCACACAGACAAAGTCCCGGAGGCTCAGATTCTGGTTTTTAACCTCTTGAGGAGACTCTCAAGGAGTCGGGAACATGTTGCATTTAATATCCATGCAGCTGGCTCGCATCCTCACGATGTAAGTGGAACATCCTGCTGTGAAGTGGACCATCATGGATAAAGTTTCTTGTAAATGTGCTACTAAGAAGGCATATTTCCTTTGATGTAGCCAGACCTCGCATCCTCCATATTCTTTCCCACATTGATACTGTAACACAGTCTAAAACCCAAAGGATTATGGGAGACAGTGACTCATGTTTTGATGTCACATCTTATCTTAATGTCTCAGGGGAGTGCACAAGATCTCAGGTTGCGACTAATGTCAGTGTGATGGTTTGAGCACATGTATTGGCTAATCAGTGGTGGAAAGTAATGAAATATATTTACTCAAGTACTACACTGAGGTGCAATTTAGATGCAGTATTTCTATTATATGCTCTTTTATGACATACTACATTTCAAATGGAAGTATTGCTCTCATCATCTCACATTTATTTAACAACCACAACTTATTAAATTATCAAAAACACATATGATAAGCTTACAAAACACTTTGCATCGTACCAAACAGTTATCCTCCTTCTAAAATCATCATAGTTCTGTTTAACTAATTGTTTGACATCCAAACCCTTTATGGCTGGCATTTTTTCTGCCATGGCAATTCAATGTATTTACATCCTTTAGTTAGTGTTTATTGGTATTGGCGGGGTCCGCCATTCACGAGGTGGATTCAGATTGGCTACCAAAACATGGGGGATTCACAAGGATTTACACATGCAAGCAAATGTCTATTTTGATCTCACGCTCACTTCAGAAGAGCCCGACCCATGGGCAGAGAACCACTGCACTAAACTACCTACATCTGTACAAAGTACTTCAAAGGAACTCCACCTCGATAAGCTACAGCAGTAAAATACAACTATCACACGATCAGTGATGTCATCCATCATAATATAGCTGTCATAGGGGCTGTTTTTCTGCAGAAGACCTTTAATACTTTTATTTTTTCTGCAGGAGACTCTTACTCATAAGAGTATTTTTAAAATGTGGTATTGCTACTTGTACTTGGGTAAAAGCTCTGAGCACATCGTCAACTGCTGACAGCGAGGCTGAATTAACTACCAGGCAACTGCCCCAGTCTGGGTCCCACACTCCAGAGGGCTTTTAAGGCTTGTGGTAATTTGATTAAATGCAAATTTGTCAGAAGAATGCACCATCTAATATCAAGCGGACCGACAGAGGCGGGGGAGAGAGCCCGCACTTGTCTGGCAGCGGTCTCAACACCGGCTTTATCGTTATTCTTTACACAAATGCAGAGCTCATCTGAGTATTTACAGCGCATGTTAGCCATGTTTATTTTCATGTGATACACTGAGCGGGTCACGGTGAGGAAGAATGAGTGTGTTATTCACGGTCATTTCAAAGATGTCCTGTGTCCACGTCAGTTGTATCAGTGAATCTCAATGAATGTGACAATCTCTCACTACATAATTGCGAAGGGATTACTATTTTATCGTTCCCTTTCAAGCGGAAGGCCTTCCAATTGTGGATAGTAAAATAAATCATTATCCAAAATTGCTGTGAAATAACAGACGTGCTGCAGGAGTGAGAGATTGCCTCGCCCGGGCCTCATACACACACACACACATACACAAGAAAATGGACTATGATGGAGGCACACAGTGAGTTAAATGAGGGGAAATAATAAGGAAAGAGGAGGTTATCAAGCTCTGAGCCTGGTTCATTCAGCCAGCCAGACTGCAAGTCATCACATATGCAGACTTTACTCTGAAAGCTCCAGCGTCAGGGCTTTCTCTCCCCCTCTCTCCACCTCTCTCCCCCTCTCTTTCTGTTAATGGAGTCTATTAGGACTTGGCTTGTAGGGGAAATAGGACTGAAATCAGAGGTCACTGACCCCCCTTTATGCTCCTGGCTTGCCAGCACCACAGCCACAGTCGCCACCACTGTGCCATAATCACCATCATCACCATCCCCATCATCATCACCATCATCATCACTGATGCTATCTGCCTCTCCTACGCTGTCCTCCCCATTTCAATCCTCGCTGTCACCATTATCATCAAAACCTCCGCGAGTATCGTCAGTGCTATTGTTATCCTGCCAGCCTAATATTACTCCTCCGCCTCCTCCTCGGATCCCCCTTTAAATAATGCATATTTCCTTAAACGAGGCTCCATAGTAAATTAGATTCTACAGCTAATTACCATGTTGCAATTAGCAGAAGAAATGAGAGAGGATCTAAGAACATTGCCCACAACAAAGTGATTTGATGTTATTCTTTCTGTTCTATTTTGTGTTGTGGTTAAACTACAGAAACGAGTGTGAGGAGCTGCAGCTCTTTTCCTCTTACTACACACTGATTTCTCACTGGAACTCTAAGAGAATCAGTTCTTTTGAAAACTGAGGTGCAATCCTCAGAGAGGGCCCGGCCCGCCACAAAAGAAGCTCTCTGGGAGAGATCTGTGGGCGACACACTGTAGCAGCCAGCGGGGGGGTGGGGGTTACCAGGAAACCAGCTGATGTCACCGAGCATGACCTTGTTGCAGAACTCACGGTGAACCGCTGAACACCTCTGAGTGTTATGCAAAGTAGCACAGGTGACTCCATTAGTGCACGCTGTCAGTGGAGAAGAGTTCGGCTAACAAAGTTATCTTTGAAAAGCAGCTCCATCACTCTTATTGGTTGGGGTAAGCCACATTGAGCCTAGTTGTAGAGCCATATTGTGCAACATTAAGCTGATTTAAACAGCATCACGAATGAGTACAAACACAAATTTATTATTATTTATATTTATACAGTAGGCAGAACTACTTCATTGTCAGCTTGTTAACTTTTCTCCAGAAAAACTGTGGTTGCATGGCCGGATTAACCTGCTGGGGCACCCCGGGTCATAAATTAGCAGTTGGCAACCTATTGGCTCACTCCCTTCAAGCTTGGTAATGAACAGAATGGGGAGTAATGCTAACCATTTCTTCCCTAGACGAGCCTGCAGGTGGATGCTGGGGTTGAGGTGGGGCTTTTGAAATTTTTAAATGACCACAGACCAGTGAACAGACAATGAATATGGGGCCTCCGGGGCCCTGAGGCAGCTGCCCTCTTTCCCTGCTTGGTATTTTAGTTGCTGTGCTTGTTTGTGCTTGTTTGGGTCCACCCACTGAGGTTTAACTTCCCTAATAAGATCTTTCTTACTTTGTATTTAACTAATCAGTGTATGTCACGATCCAGTGAAAACCTTGTATCTCCAAAATGTCAATTTTCTGTGAGCTAAGAAAAACAATACATCCTGTCATCCAGTGGTTTTTAAATGGGTTCAGTGAGTTTATTTATTGCAAGTGACACCTTCATTTTATCCAAACATTTCAAAAAATACGGCTTTCACTGGATAGTGTTTATTAAAACTTAACAGGTTACCATATGATGGTCAGTGTGGCTGAGTGATACGGTTGAAATCCTTATCAAGATCATTAATAAGGATATGTGTCATTTTGGCATGTATATATGTTGATATATATATATATATGGCAAATGTTTCAGTGCAGTTCAGATGTTCCGCATTACATGAGACCAAACTCTTGATATGTGTTCAGGTCGCAGTCACACAGATACCAGCACTGCATGAACACCACAGCCCACTCATTCATTTCAATCAGGCCACTGCACCGACACATCTGAAGAACGAAGGCACGCACGGTGGCACAAAAGCTGAACCTGCTCAACTTTTCCTAACAAACGCAAAGCACTGCCATCTGGCAGGGCTCTGGCCAATCAAATACCTGCAAGCACATTTTTCTGGTAGGTTACTTTGTAATTAGAACAACAGAAATTTGTAGAATGGCAACATAATGAGATCACATCATCACAATTTGACTCTGCTGACAGTTGCTAAGCTGTAATATTGAATTATCACGCAGCCCTAATGGAAACCTTCTGCTTAGATTATATGGATCTGTTTAAATTAATTAATGAACGACGGAAAAGCGTGATCCATTCAGCTGACAAATAAGCATGTACACCGATGATAATTGCGCACAGTGTGTGAGTACGTACGCAGCTGCGAGCACACTGTGAGTACCGTGATGACTGAGTGACAGCGGAGTCTCAGGGTTCACACTCAGTCCTCAGAAGATGGAACTCCAAAGCTCAAGGTAAATGAGTCCATTTGAATACAAATCCGGGTCGAACTGGGTCACAGTCATAATTGTCTCTGTAATTAGATTCACTCTCCGAGTCTCTGGCTTGTGTCAGTCCGGCAGACAGCGGCAGTGTACTCAGGAGAATGGACCAAAATACACTGTTAGCCTGTGGAGTCAGGGGTCGAACGGTCAAGAAGAGGTGAGGACAGGCGAGTGCGCATTCCCATATAATGGTCCCTAGTGTAATGATGTTTTTGTCCCTGCCCTTTCCCACTCTCATTAAGGCATTCTTGGTAGGTCACATTGCTTTCAGAACTATAGATGCAATGCTTTGCCGGTTTATGTACACTAATGATCCCAGTTGTTATGCTACTGCCATGGCATTGGCTGTCGTTCTAAACAACGTGTTGCTATGTTGCTTCATGTCAGCGTCGGCGCGTTGACCAAAATAACTGCATTGTCACTTCTTACCTCTGAAAGGCTCTGTTCTCAGCCCACTGTTTGACTCCCAGTGTGTTTTCCTCAAACCACGCAGCCAACCCACAGTCTGAAGTGCAAGGACTGCATTTACAACATCGAAGCGAGATGTCAGGCTTTATAAAAGCTGCTATGATTTTCAATTTCTAGTGCTATTATATAGGTGGTGAGGAGAGACACTTATTAGTTGAAGTCAAGGTCTGAGATGCTTTGAAAAGTCCTCTTCTCTCTTCTACAGGTTAACAGTCTTGCATTTGCATTAATCACCATGACAACTGCCTCCTGACTGTGTGTTATGCTTGGCAGAGACAAGAAGAAAGCAGGCAGCAGAGAGATGGCGATGGCCTCATGAAAAAGATGTATTTTAATTCCGCACTTGCGACTGTTTTCACTTCAAACCTACTAAAACGCATCCCGCTTTGCTCAAATCGCAATTACTGGAGGAAAAGATGAGGTCATAGCATCCAAGCTCTCGTACTTTTTTTGCTTTCCAGACCAGATCTGTCCACTTCATCTGTGCCTTAGATATCCATGAAATCAAGTTGGCTATTACAGGTTTTCTGTCCATCTGCCAATTTTCTTATACGTGCAGGGTTACAGAGGAATGGAGCGTAAAGCAAAAAGCAGGGAAGAGCTTTCTCGTCTATCACAGGAGTACAAACACATGTGCAGGCAATTTAGAATTATAAATTAACGCCTGCATGTCTTGTAATATAGTTTTCAGCCATACTGATAGCATGACTATGGAAATGTCGGTCTGTTGGTCTGCCGCTTTGGCCCAGACTGAAATATCTCAACAACTGTACGATGATTGCAATTACAGCCATTTATGATTGCCAGCGGCTGAATCCTAGTGGCCGCAGTGACCATCAGTCTTTACTTTTCCTGTAAAATATAGCAACATCTACTTTAATTTTAATTTACATTAATTTTGTACATTTATTTTTCCCTTAGAATTAATTGCAATCTTTTACTTTTCCTCCTGTGCACCATCACATAAAAATTAAAGTGTCCAATATTTCTGTTCATTCAAAACTAATGACATTCCCATCAGTCTCAGCTGTATTTTGTGTTTAAATAGCGAGTGCTAGCATGCTAGCACGCTAAACTAAGATGCTGAACGTGGTTAACATACCTGCTAAATGTTAGCATGTGCAAATCTGGGCTCACCTGGGCAAGTTACATGAAAAATGTTCAATTACTCATTGCTACTACTCATTATATTAGGAATTGAACAACACTTTAGCGTCCCTCACTGATTACATACTGATTACATACAACATGCGCAACCAGTGGCTAGCTAGCAGCTAAGAAGACGTACAAGTAAAACATCTTTGGGGTTAGCAATGAGGACATTTCCCCCTTGTTCGGTAAAAACTAACTGCGTCCCCTGCACCAAGCTAACGCGTCCCACACCCATAGATGTATTGAAATAAGTAAAACAGCAACCAAGACAAACCCCAAACTCCCAAAGTAACATTAATAACATAACTAGCTGTATTTTAGTGAAGTTAAAATTTGAAATCCCTTCTTCTCTGCTGTCTTCACTGCTAGGAGTAAAAGCATAAAAGTCTTAAAATTAGCATTAGCTGTACATGGATGAACTCTGCTAAATGATTGTGTACTTTCTTTTCTTCACAGCTATGTAAATGTAGCCATGTTAAGTCAATCATCGAGTTTTATGTGTCTGATATTTACATTTCACTCCATCATCTCTCATTAAAACCTAAAGCCACAAACGAACCCTCGTGCAGAATATTAATCCCCCCTCTCTCTACCTCCATCTCAGGAATTAATTTTGCAATGCACACCAGCTTTCTGTGGGCTAGACCCTAATTAATTTTTGGTCACACTAATTAATTATCGGCTGGAAAGTGAAGAGCATGTAGGAAATACTGTAGCATGTGACAAGAGGAGGGGAGATAAAAACAAACAAAGTTGCTGCTGGTGTTGGAGGCAGCGGGCTGATATACATGCAAAGCATGGTATGGAAAGTGGATGTGGTGAAAATAAGGTGGGAAGTGGCTGTATCGCAGTTTGAAGGCCTAAACTCTTCCCTTATAATGTTGCACACAACTTGTCTGTTTATTCTAACTTTCGCTCACATCATACCGTGGCATAAATAGTCTCCACATTAAGTCTGCAGCACTGCATTTTCGGCTATCATCAGTTCACTGCTCTCTACTGTAGGTTACACACATGCAAATGATCCTCACGGCCACACTGGAAATTACAGAATCAGTGAGCGGGGAGAAAGGGCAGGCACTTTCTATTTTCGGCTGACATGTTACCCAGCATACTTCAAAGATTAATTGCAGCTCCCTGCGGAAAAAGACATCTGTCCTCCGATTATTAAAGTGATTGTTTTGTTTTTGCCAGCTTATTCTTTGGGTCAGGAGGTCTTGTAGTAAAATATAAATGACTTGGGCCGCGGATGGCCTCTCTCGCATGCTGATGCATAACTCTGAGACGACACTTAGGAATGTTAAAAGGTTTCATAACCCTGCATCGACATTGAGGCTAATGGTGGCTGTTCTCTGGGAAACGAGAAGCCTTTTAGTCAGCTTGGAAAAAAAGCAGACACGGGGAGCTAACGTGACGCTGTGGTTACGAGGAATCCTCACATCTCCTCTTTTGGTGATTTCCATACTTTCGCGTTTTATCGCCAGGCTGAAACCGAAGCTGTTTATCCCGACTTCGTGACATTTTGAAGATAGCAGGCTTTAAAACCACAATGATAAGCTATTTTTATAGATGGAATTTGTTTTCTTTTCACCACTGAAGGTTAAGTGTTAGCAACCACATGTGCAGATCATTTTTCATTTCATGCTAACAGAAATTCTTTACATTTAAAATCATAGGCTGCCTCCTCTCATACTGTACATGGTAATAAAATCAAATCCTCTTCAGATAGGAAGCGAGAGCGCAGCAATGTACCAGCTTTATGTGTCTGAGTGTTACTAGAAGCATGTAAGCAGGAGGCAGCGAGGCTGGATGACTGCACCACGTCACGTCCAATCACTGCAGCAGACAGGCAACAGGTTACTTTGCATTTTAATTATGAGAAGGTCAGGCTGGGGTTTGTTCGCCAGCGTTGTGCTTTATGTGATTAAACATGCACCGGACGCATAATTTATAGAGCACGGAGGACGCTTTGACCCCATCGCAATTTTACAACCTCCCACCAGCCTTTGTTGGTGCATCATAAATAATGCCAGCAATTTATGGCAGAAAGAGGAAGCTTGTTGGTGGGAAAGAAACAAAAAAAAATCAATGATGCATGTTTAGGCAATATTTATTAACTCTCTGTTTCTTCAAAATCATACTAACTCCAGGCTTCTTTCCTTGTCGCGCTGTTGGGTTTTCAACAAGTGTTCCCGCCAAAGGAAACAGGAAACATCAATGTCCAAAGACTACAATTCCCACAGTAAACCTGTGGTCGCGAGTTCTTGTGATGCTTCAAGGTTTTGTCACCCGGCAGATCTCGCTGTGGTTCTCATTATGTATTCCCACTGAGCTATTTTGAGGGCCAGTACACACAAATGCATGAGGTGAAAAGCTGCACAGCTGACATGGATTACATTCTGCAGCTTCAGAAATTCAAAAACATCAGTTCTTTCTGTGGGCCAGCCAGCACCCTGCAGCCCCCCAGCAACAGCAGCTAAATAAGTTGCCCCTTTATTCCCAATTTATTTCCCATGGAATCCTGCTCTAATTCACATCCACCACCCCCCCCTCCTATAAAGGCTTACAGATGCCATTCACTTTGCTTCAGAACAGTAGCCTGGCCCTGCTCCATAAGATCCAGTTCTCAGACTTTAGCCTTTTTCCCATTTGCATACTGTAACACAGCAGGGGAGGGAGGGCTAACTTTCTCACATGGGAGGCCAAAGACTGTGACATAATTGTTTGGCACATTATTAACACTCGGTGGCTGTGAATGCGGCCTCCCATGCTTGGCTGAAGAATACACTCCAGCAGAAACTGGACGTTTTGTCATTTGAGCAGAAAGGGAGGGGTCATTATCAAATAATGCGTTCCCAGCCGCCCTCGAGGAAATGCTTGCCCACCCGTGTCCTACTGATGTCAGCACTGGGCAAAACAAAAAGAGCAACGACCTGCCGTCGCCTCAGGGTTGCCCCGCTCTCGGGGCTCGAGGCCCAGTCGCGTCATTTCAGACAGCAGCACTTGCAGCTATAATCCACCATCGCCGTGCTGGTAATGGTGTTTATCAACATTGCTCTCCAGCTCCACTTGCAATCCAGACCAGACGAGCAGCGAAGGTGACGACATCCCTCCCCTCCTGCTCCTCTGCTGATATTACTCTTGGCCTTTAAGAGCCTCTGGAAAATTCCCCTATGATGAGCTGGAGGCGTCTGCTCAGCGGAGAGGTGATTTCCATAAACCAGGTCACACTGGTGGTTAGGACTGTGATCGCTCACATCCACTTCACCATGAGTGGATACTATTGTTTTGTCCCTCTGCCGGGCTCCTCCTTTGAATGTGCGAAGGCTTTTGGTTCTGCAAACATGGAGGTGTCGCTCGTGCTGCGGAGGTAAAGATTAGAGAAAAGGCGGCGAAAATGTGATAAAATATAAAAGTGCTTCAGTTAGTTCCAGATGACTTTTGACCAAAACTTCACAGCCAGTAATGATATACTACACCCTGAACTGTTTCATCAGTTTCTTACAGATTAATCAAACTCTTTGCTGACATTTATATAGAATTCTTAAATTCACTTTCGTTTTGAACTAAAACACACTATAAATATCAGTAGAAATAAAAGGCCAGGGTGGAAGATTAGCTGTTAATATTTGTGCTTGATCTGATTTGGCACAAAAGTGAAAGTGAGACCAACTTGCCTCATGAAGAGGGAGCATAAGACTAAGAGCAAGAGGGCTCAGTTTTGTTTCCTGTTTTCTGTCTTTTCCTTTCTGTTACTGTACACTCTCATTTTGAATGTGGTGGTGTCTTGTCGTCGCCTTGAGGTCCCTCCATTGAGGATTTTTTCCATTATTGATTCACCTGTCAGGTATTTTCATGTTCAATCGGTTAATCATTTGCTCTGAAAAGTTAAGAAAATCATTAAAAAAATCATAACTTTTTACAGGTGGTTTGTTTTTGTCCAACCTATCAGTCCAAAACCCATACATAATCAGGTTGCTATCACTTCGGCCATTGAATAGCAGCAAATCCTCACAATTTACCAGCTTGATCGAGTGAATGTTTAGGTATTTGTGCTTGAAAAATTATTCGAACAATTATCAAAACTGCTGTTCTGTCAATTGACTGATCAGGTTATCATTTTAGCATACTTTAGAAAGTGACTGCTTCCACGCATGACACTGAAAAAAAGCATATACTTTTTGGGCTTTTGTTGTCTAGACTACACAAACAAAGCACAAAGTGTTTGCCCCTGTTTGAAAAACCTGCATATTTGCACTAAATTTGGTGTAAAATCACTATTAGCGAGCTTTAGAGGTGCTGGTGGGTCTGCTAAGCTAAGATAACTGTCTGCAGGCTCCGGCTACATATTTACAGTATGCATGGCACTGATCAGCTGTAGTTCACAAAATATCAAACTATACCTTCAAAGGTTCATCAACAACTTTAAGTTAGTTTTATCTTTTAATACACTTCCACAGAAAGCGAACAGGTGGGCTCGATGGCAGAGACAGACACACAGACGGGCCCTCAGCCCTCCGAGCTGCACTCAACCTATTTATTTGTTGTTTTGTTTTCAACTCATGGGTGGAACATACAACCAAGAAACAAGTCAGCCCAGTTTAGATTTTAATTAGTTTACCACTGTTGCATATACAAATCATAATTCTGCCAACACCCCACAGTTAATGGATCCCAATAAATGAAATGTACAATTTGAAAATTGAGCAGGCACGCTTCCAGAATAAAGGCCTAGTTAATCATATGCGGACAGTTATTCATTGATTCTCCGCATCTAGTCGACTTCTGATACCGCACTTCCTTCTTATTTTCCCGCCAGCTATTCATTCCTTTTATTTGCATGACAGACTTCGTGCAAGAAGCGTCCTTTTTTTTCCCCCCTGACATTGTTTGGTTTTGTCGGTACGTATCCTGTTGTTTTGTTTTGAGGGTGTAAAGGTCTTTGGGAGACTGAGACAGCCGTATCAACCCTGTTTAGCATAAAGCTTGTGGCTGGCCCCGTCCGTGGCCTAATGAAAAGTAGAAGATAGGCTATGCTTGTCATGCTTGGCTAGCCCTGTGATCGGCAGACTGTGGACAGTTACTCCGCTTGCATGCCAATTAATCTCACCCCCTGAATTTCCCACCGTCCTTGTTTTATTCACTGCTTAATGGAAAAAGTCGGAGGGTTGCTTTTCAACAAATAGTCATCACAACAATGCATGTTGGATTTATGTGCATGGCACAGACTTTATCTGGACATTTTACAGTTTCACACAGATTGATTTTGCTGAATTCACTTTGCATGCTCGGACTTTAGAGTCTAATGGTTTTATTTAGCTGCAGATAAAATAAGGCAGTAGGAGTCCCAGTTGTGTAGGATTACAGCTTTCCACGGACTGTTAGATGCCTCTCAGGATCATATTTTCCACCTTTTGATATGGTGCATTGGTTAAAGGGCACTTTCAGCCGTATTAGCATGCTGCTCAGGCAGCCACTGAACATTATTATTCTCTTTTATTTATATGTCAAAGCAGTGGGAGGAACCTGGATCCCAGCTCGGGCTCAAACGCTCCTGGCTCCGTCTCAGCAGACAGGCTGAGTGTCTTTAAATGGCCAGTCATCACCATCGGAGAGCAGATAAAGATGGATTTCAGATGAAGATTCATCGGGTGAAAACAGACCTGAGCTTGCTGTTTCTGGCCCTCATCATTCATCACGCATCATCTGCTACATGCTTACACAGAAATAAAAAATAAAAAAACAATCTGAAAAGCACTCATACAGCTATTTTACAAATCAACAAAGAGCTGACAAAAAAAAGAGCCCATTCATCATTAATAATAGACGTGTTGGCTAAGCTCACAAGGCAAGTGAGGAATCCAGGTTACAATTTGTGGGATAAATATTTCAGCGCTAACATCTGTCTGTATATTCTGCGCCAGTGTGTTTTGAAGTTGTTACAAATGAACGTCAAACGGAAAGTAAGTGAACACGCCGTCGAGGGAATGGAACAAAGATGCAGCGGCGCTGGGAGGAGAGAGGAAGATTCGCAGGAAGAAAGCACCGAACAGCAAACAATTTTCCGTGGCTCGTCAAACAAATTAAATATGCAGCTCTGGCAGACTTCGCAGTGTTGCTCCTGCACTGCTAAAAACAAAAAAAAAAATTAGAAAAGGAGAGAAGGGTAGGGGTGGTAATCGGGGGGAGGGCTCCCCACCCCCCCCCCCCCCCCCCCCCTTTGCTGGGGCCATGCCACGGCTTGGACAGTACCCGCATTCTTCCACAGCTTATCCCAGGACTCTCTCAATTAAGTGCTAATAGGCAACCACACAAAAAGACCTCTCAAATTCAAAAAGGAGGGAAGGCACTCATTTTGCTTACATCAAAATTATTTTAGGTTCCCTTTTTCATGACTTTCAGGGGAAATGCCCACATAATTGCCCATACTGTTTCCTATTTCCTGTTTCAGTTTACTGTCAGGGTTTCTGATTTGATTACGCCCCGAGGAATCCCCCCTTAAGACGACTGTCTGCCCACTTGAACATGGTCAATAGGGGAGCAGCACCTAAGATGGGACATGACAGCTCTGCTTTGACAGCCACTTACATCCACGGAGCACAGGTCAAAATGTCAAACGGGCCAGTTTGACAAAGTGCCCTGCTCTGACAGGCGTTTTTAAGCGTTTATTGCGAGAAATACCAATAAGTTAACAATTCAAATTAGCACCAGCTTCCTTCCTCCTGCTAAATCGCTTCCACTGCCATTGTGTAATCAAGAAGAAAAGAATAACACAGAACATGAATACAAAGTGCCTATAGCAAAGCACCATACTGAGAAGAGACTAAAGCAGTTGCCACATCAGAGCACATCCATATGAAATGAGTTACTGATCGGGCTGTTTTCAGCTTCAGAGAATATGGCACCGAATCAAAAACCCACACTTTCAAAAAGCAGGCAACCCCCCCTCGCAGCCCCCCACACCACCAACACCACCATCGCCACCGCCACAGCCATCCCCCCTAACAACCAAAAAACAAGGCTTAGGAGCCAAGCAGACTGTGCACCCCAGCGTCTGCACTAATGTGAGAATGACTTGTGTTGATGCTGAAGGAACTGGAGGGGGGGGGGGGGGATAATAAGTGTTACATCTAATGGTGTTCTGTGAGTATGTGCGTCAGGGTTTTTGATAAATTAATTATGTGTGCTTTCAGTGGCTACAAAAGTGTTAATTTCAGTCAAGTTAACTTGGGGCGAGCTGGCTAAAATGCTTGTGATGGGAACCCCAGCGTTCAGAATAGCCGCTTTTTTTCTGCATGCTCTCTCTCGACTTAACAAGCACTCTTCAAACCCCCTCCAGCGAAGCCATCAGAGCAGGTAGCAGACCTGGCCTGAGCCTCGTGAATGTAAACAACAGGTCCTCAATGTAACAGGAAATAGCACCAACCTTCACCACTTTGTTTTCCTGTGTATTCTGTCGTTATTTTTCAAATCCGCCGTGTTGCTGACCGCATTACATAAAGCGTGCTATTTTGCTTGCAATCAAATCCCAAGGCATTTCAGCTTGGTAGACAACAAAGTCACTGAAGGTCATTACTGAAAAGCACTGAATACCGCTCCAAGTTCAAAAGCAATAAAAGAGTTTTTCCCTCATCTGCATCCTCTTGAGGGAGCTTTTCTTTCTCAAGTGTTGCAGCGGCCACAAGGACATCTACAAGCAGTCAAAATTTAAATAAAGTTGGTTACACAGGCATCTCCCAGATGCAGAGCTAAACCCAAAGACTAGTTCATTTGAGCTACGAACAGAAAAGTCATGCTGTGACAATATATGTAAATATGTAAAACTATAGATGGGTATCCAAGCAACGCCACTGAGAGATGCACATGCAGGGGGGCGGAAAATAAACCAGAATGATTGAAGAAATGAGTTGTGCAGCAAAACTGCACAAATTACAAAAGTAATTGGTGGAAAATGTGCAAGAAGAAAGCTTCCATTGCAGTTCAGAGTACAGATTTTTAGCCCTGGATTTTACCATAATGCATCTGTATGTCTATTATCTGATGGTACAAAGCAGGACTTTCCTGTCCACTTTTTAAATAAGTATATTGAAGGGGGGGGGGGCATTTTCATTTTAAGTAGCTGAGGCCTGCAGGAAAAGTCACTAGATTACGTCACCCACAACTTACCACATGACTATTGTAACTATTTGAGAAAGAAGTTAAGATAAACGTAACCGACTAACTAGCTCATTGGCTGTTATTTTTCAAGACCTACTTATCAACAAAAACTGTTCTTTGGCTGCACCCTCTGACTTTTGATCCATCCAATTAGATTATTTCTGCCTTAAAAAAGCTTCTGGATCAACGTAATTATTCTCCTATCTGCCTAAACCAACCACCAGATTTGTTTCCCAGGCTACGCAACCCCCTCCATTGCTCCGCGCTGGGCGCACTGGGGGGCTGAACCAATGGAGAATGTGCCTTTAAATCATGCATCAGGGTAATCCGGAATCGTTTTACACCCATGTTGCTTTAAAGAGAGCCGAAACTGGCATTGCTGTTTAGCCATGGTACTGCACGTCCCCTCTCCCGCCCCCTTCTGTTTTCTTTCAGCGTATCCTGGGAACCTGGAGAAGCAATTACATCATTACGACTCTCCCTCTCACCGCTCGTACGATTGGTTTTGTGGGAACTTCTGCGCAGGAAGGAAGGAATCGCAGGTGTGTTTAGAATTAGGACAATAGAACGGGACTGTGCAAGCGTTCTCTGACCTGCTTGTGCCGCAGATAGAGAGGTGTTCACTGTGATTATTTGCATGTGTTTTTCCAATACGTGAACTAAATATATCTTTTATCATCAGATGTATTCAGGCAAGCATTTTAACTGAGCAGTGAATGAAAACAACCACTCAGACCTAAAGCGAGAGGTCACATGTGTTCGGCCTCATTAACGGACTATTAAACCTTTTGTGCGGCTGTGGCGCCCCGGACAGGTTGTTTACGTTTGGAGCTCCATCCCTCTCCCTGAAACATCCATAATCTGAAAGACGTATGCAAAGCAGACCAAGTCTTAGCGAAGACTCAGACCTGTCCATTAGCTTCAGCTCCCACACAGCTATTGTAGCGCCACAGCATGTGGTACATACTGTGGCATGTGTGCTGCTAAAAAAAAAACACCCAGTGACACACTGTTTCTCTCTTTTGTTCCCTCATTCTCTCCATGTGCAATATTTGTTGTGCTGTTCCTTGTGAAGTGGAGTTCCCATGTGACTGGCTGCCGTCTTGGCGTGAACCTGCTGCAAAAAGAATAGGCCACAGTTTTATTTATAGATGAGGCCTGCTACGACTGTATAATGAACTGGTGAATATGTTGCAGAGATGCAAAGCACACCTGTCACTTCATACGTGATACAGTGATGAAGGTAACAGGGTGTAAACAGAAAAAACAACTTTATAGCGCGGTAATTTTTTGAATTGAGTTTCCTTTATCTCACAAAGTTTGCCAGGACAGGTTTCGGGACCGCAGTTATCATGGAAATGAGTTCCCCTACAATAAAAATGGGACATATCTCCGGTAAATACACTTGACACAGAGATTGGGTTTGGGAAGAGGTAGCAATTTAAAAAGCATCAGATAACTCTTTGAAATTCATTGGCATTGCAAATCGATTCTGACAGGTAGTTTCACGAGGTTTATTTTCCAGTATGTACATCAAACTGTGGCGTGCCCTACTAAACTTATTTTCAATTTGCTCAGTTTCGCTCTGTTCACTTGAGGTCAGAGTATCTCAGCGGGGAGAAGCCTGGGCTGTGAATCTTCCATCTCTGACTTCGACTCTTTTGCACTTCAAAGTCTCACTGCGCACCTTGAGATCACCAACTCTGCATCTCAGATGGAGAATAAAAGAGATACATTATGCTTTGAAGAAATTGATCCCCGAAGATGGCAAGCTGGATGTCAGCCAGTGTGGTTATGATACTGTTATGGCTCTGCGAGGCTGTTTTTTATCCTTTTGTGAGAGCGATACTATTAGATCTGCTATTACGAGTCAATAATCTTCGTCCCCGATGTTGACACTGCGCTGATGTGTTTTTGTGTGTCATGTCACACAGAAGGGAAAGGTTGTCTGCAGCAGTGTCTCAGGATGCAGCAGAGATTTGACCCAATTTGTTTTCATTTACAAACTCCTTCCTTTTAAAGCTGAACATCTCTACTGCACCGTTAAATAGAAAAGGTAGGCTTTATCACAACTTGATTTGTCCAAATGTGCTGCACTCTGCACTGAATCTCTGTATTACTGCCCCCATATCAGAGAACAGCAAGCTGGAGCATACAGCAAATTCAGCAATCAATGTGAATGTGAAACATGCTTACTGTTCAGCGGACCGGATGGAGGGGAAAAAAATCCTTAACCCTGACACAACATTATTTCTATGAGTCTATTAGAAAATAACAGCATTTGCAAAGACAGGGGAGGAATACATTATCAGCAGTTAGGCTGAAATGACAACACACATTATACGGCGATTAGTTTACACAAGGCGGCTAATGGATCCAATCACAGCACATTAATAAACAAGACACTTAGCTTTGTATCTACCTGAAGAGCCTCATCAATCTTTCATTGAGATAGCCACAGCTGGGCCAGGCTGCACAGGTCCAATATTTTGACTGCTGGGGAACAATATCAATTGCTATATCTTGCGTTGGCACCAGTAGCTGTTACGCAGAAGTAAGAATAAAGGCTATTCAGAATGAGAGAGCAATCAGTAAGATTATTCTTTACGCCCCGCTGCGCAAAATGACCGTCATATATCTGCAGGAGTTGATAGGATGACTGGTCAATACCAATGAATCAATGATTACTTTGCCAGGTGCTCTCAAAACTGCCCGCCCAAACCTCCCCCCGCACCCAGCTCGCTGGCTGATCCAGCTGATCCGCAGCTAGAAGGTAGAGACAAGCACAAAGACTAATAAGCTTCACTCTCAAGCCAACAAAAGCAAATGGATGCAATGCCAAAGCTGTGTTATTGTTGTAGTATTTAGCACAGTGATATATCACCTATTTACTGGACGCTTCTCTAATTAGCTCGCCTCCTTGTCTCGGTGCGAAAGTACAGCTTCATTGTTTCTGTCAAGTGCAAGCCGCCAAACGGTAGCTCAAAATGAGCGGAGGTGGTGCTGCTGTGGGAGTAGGGTGGGCGGATTTGTGTACGAGGAGATAAGTTCGATGATGTTGTTAAAATTCCTAATAGCCACCAATAGGGAGCAGTAAAATAAATAAATGGCGTAAACAAAATGAAATGTCCCAATCAGACACAAGTTGTTATGCCTGCAGCACTGAAGTGAAAGCAACAAAAAAAAGCTTCGCATCTGCAATGCTTATTCCCAAACTGTCTGTGGGTTCAAATTGATTTTGCACCGTTGATGGGAAATATGATTTTACAGTCTTTTTGCGTGTCCCCCACGTTCACACAAGCAGTCCATCGACATACTTCAGCGTAAAAGAAAGAAATCAACTCCAGATCTGTGAGTATACGAGAGATCAATCTATTATTCAGTCAATTAATCACCTCAGAAATGCATGTTTATCAGATGTCTGTAACACTTTCATTCTGATGGATTACATGCATTACGTCCCTGCTGCCGATCTGATTTGTATTCCTCGCTGCGCTGATGACAAAATTACACTGCTGATGCATTGGTTTTCTCCATCCAAGATTGATGGCACTGATGAACAAAAGGGAACAACCAACTAAGCCCGTGGCCAAAAAAAAAAACAAGGCTAAAAATAAATAAAGAAATGGAGATTGCAACAGAAATGCAAAGGTAAAAAGAGTGACTGATTAAGCAGCTGATGGACTGCGTGACAGACAGGCTGGAGTCAGACAGGCAGGTAGACAGGCGGAGCTGAATGGCAGTGTTAGCAGAGGCGGAGAGGGGGGGGTTCAGCAGAGTTTTTGGCTTTTACTCCAGTTTTTTTGTAACTCGGGGGCGTATTCCCCGTGGTCTGCAGACAACCCCAGGCTGTTCTCTCAACTTCACCAAGTCTCTGTCTGTCTCTATCAGCCTGGGATCAGGGCTGCTCCGAGCTTGTGTGTGTGTGTGTGTGTGTGTGTGCCCACGCTGTCTGTTGCTTCAATAAAACCAGCCAGAGCAGGCTGGGACCAGAGGGAGATTGACAGACAACACCAGCTCACAGGCACACAATAATAATGCAGCACAAACACACCGCGCAGCACACACATACACACAAAGCCATGCAGAGTAGCTGCGCAAGAGCACGCGCACATACAGCTACAGCGCACGCTCTGCTCTCACACACAGACGCCCACACTCGGAGGGGGTGTGTGCTTGCGTGCGTGCATGTGTTAGGCGGGGAATAGCAGGCCTTCCTTCCCCTGGGTGCCAGGTGCCGACAGGACATCTTCTGCTGGAGGCAGTTATCTGAGGACGAGCAGAACAAGAGGGGGGAGGAGGAGGGTGTTTCGCCAGAGCATTGCCAGCATGCTGCTGCAACATGCAAAGGCAAAATCAGTGCATGCTGAAAAGTATGCACGAAAATATGGAAATGGGCAGCTTCGAGGAGACTGCGCATGATATAAAGCGTTGCTTACGTGCACATTGTGAAATTGGTTTTGTTTAACAGATAAATACATGAAACAGTCAGTGTATAAATATTTTACCCAGGGCATCACTTCTCAAACTTTACTGGCCCCTGAGCCTGCTTTTAAATTCCAGAGTCTCAGGATCCAGCTTTTATCTGTCAAGTGGAATTGAGAAAGCTTTTAGTATTAGCATTAGAATTAGCATGCATAGGTATGTTCTTGTACTGTACTTTTCTGAGATCCATAAAGTCAAATGGACTACACAGAAATGACAGATTTTAAAGCTAAACATGTGTAGTTGCATTAAATATATCAGTAATATCAGTTTTTACGTGCATTCTTGAGGCCAATGGTCGAACACAGCCAACAGATCCTTATATCCGAACAACAAAAATCACATCACAAGCATTTCCTGAACTGCCTGCTCAGTAGCACTGCCATGGTAATGTGAGGGAAACATCCCAGCAGCCCTACCGCCAGACAAAAAAGCTGACAGCAGTTCTCTAAAACCCTGGACTACGTTCAATGACATTTTTAATGTCCGGTGCCAACACATTTAAGCATTTGTTCAGATCTTGTCGTTGAACTGATACACGTTTGTGTTTCTTCTAAAGTTGACTTTCACCTGAAATGCACCTTTAGAAATCTTCTGCAACCTCATCTGATCACATCAATTGACCCAACATGGGATCGCAACCCCAAGTTTAAGAAAGTCTGACCTGAAAAACATTGCAAGGAACTTCAAACGTTTAGCTCTACTATAATCATCAGCTAAAGGCGAAAAAGTAGATATAGCACAAGAAAAACGAACCAAAAATCACAGAATATACCGTGGAAATAAACTAATCAATAAATATGAATTTGCTCCTATGTAATTATAGTATGTAATTGTGTGGTATTTGCTTTGCAGGCAGTGTAAACTGATAGCAGAGAAGCAGAAGTATCTGAGAGGTGTAAGCTCTTCATAAGGTGCATTGTGATTAGAGGACACAGTCCGCAGACTCTGTATGTGGATCCATCTCAGCACTGAGGCTATTCTAACTGCAGCCGCGGCGTCTGGGATTAGAAAGATACACAGCCTGTACACGATTACAAAGACGCAGAGCACAGTGGAAGCCTGTTCGCTCTGTGCAGCATCCTCCTTGTTTATGTCCAGGAGATGTGGTAGAAGAGCAGGCAGCCAGTAGGGAATCCTCCATGGCCATGTAATCTGGGCTCTGTGCTTAGACACAGCACATGAAGGACAGGCTTATCTCTGGAGGGCTCGCTGTGAAACAGCTACTGGGAAGAGAAGGAGGGGGGACTCTACCGCTCAATAGATCTTTTATGGAGACTGCACGCGTTCCTCGATGCATTTACACCTCGATGTCGCAAAGCGATAAAGCCCCACGATGTTGCCATGCAAAATGCATTAGCATCTTGAATGCAGGCTTGCGTATTTTGCAACACCGGTATCCTCAAGCTGATGTGCAAGTTTTGGAGGAATCGAAATGAGGTGTAACATTTTGGGTGGAAACCCTATATTTACAAAATGTCTGCTTTCTAGTGTGAAATCCAGGCATTATCCTGCGAAAGGTTATAGATTCCCAAGAGGTCAGAGAATTTCCTCAATTTCCACAATCTCACTTGAGTTAAAGGCACAGTTAGACAGTTTTACTTCCTGGATGAGAGTTAAATGGGAACATTGATACCACTCTCACACTCGTCCGTTTAATGTGAAGCTTGAGCCAGCTGCTGGCTAAGTTAGCTTAGCATTAAGACTGGAAACTGGTTGAAACAGCTTGCCTGGGTCTGCCCAAAGTCGGAAAAAATCACCAACCGACACCTCTAAAGGTGACTAATTAACACGCTTGTTTAAGCGCAACAAAAGCCAAAGTTTAACAAGGACAGTCATGGTCTTATTTTTTTCTGGGAGCAGTGAGTTCCTGGACTCTCACTGTCATCATGAGGTCACTACAGAGGATCTTTAAAGGTGCTGCTGGACAGATTTTTGTTATCTTTTGGACAAAGCCAGTCTAGCTGTTTCTATCCTTTGTGCTAAGCTAAGCTTACGAGCTGCAGGCTCCAGTTTCAGATTTACCGAGCAGACACGGGAGCGGTATTGGTCTTTGCATCTAACACTCGACAAGGAAGCTACTAAATTTCCCAAAATTATTTAGAACAAACTGTTCCGGTACAGATAAAAGCCGCCTATGTGAGAGTTTTCATCCTGCTGCCACGCTCCTACGCATTCTTTCCTAATAGTGAACCCGCGGCCGTAAACAGGGTATTTTTATGACATATATGGGTGGTGGGTTACGTCTGTGTTTTTCTTCAAAACCGTCAGCATCGCTCTCTCTACTTGTCTGAGCTTGTGAGGGCCTTTGTTAAGTTTCACCTCCTCTCCCCAAGGACATCTCATCACCCCGTATAACCCCGCTGTCACATCACCCCGTCCTGCAGAAGAGGAATATTCCCTCCCGTTCCAGTTTGTGTTACTATTTCATTTCCCTGCTTTTGTGCTCTACACACAAACTCTGGGGCGGATCCCAACATAACAATGAGCCGCGCCGCTATCTGTGTTTTAACTGGCTGTGCCGGAGGAGCTCTCTGGATGGCAGCCAAAACAATTCATTCACATGGAGTTCCTCACACGCCCATGTTATTTCACTCCTTTATTTTGGAAACTCAACGGAACGGTCTCATTCATCACTGCTGGAACTGTTGCAAATATTTTCGTGTTCTTTTTAAGGAGGGGGGGTGGTGTATAATTCACCGTGCCACCTGAATGTATGGCACATAAATAATTCAACCAGAAGCTATTACGGTTGTTGTGGGTAGTTGGTGATGATGACAGTCATCATGGAAATAATGGTTATTTATTTTTGCCGTCACTTTAAGTTCAGCCGTGGGATTATGTTTATGCTCTGTGGAATCTGCATTAAGTTCACTGAGTTCAAGCAGTGACTGTAAACACTGCTGTCTGCTACCCAACCCTTCCATTTTTTAATCAAATCTCTCCATCCTCTGCTCTTGGCTTCCTCCCGTATTTCTGCGTCTGTGGGCAGAGAGGCACATCTTGATTTCATAATTAGTTTGTTGTCTCATGTTGTTTTTTTACCTGCCTCGCTGTCCACACCAAACACTCGCACTCTATCAAGCGTTGTTATCATATTCGGCGGAGTCTAATATTACTCATCGGTGTATTTTTTATGATTCCTGACATCACCGATGAGCCACAGACTCTCTGGCCTTCGTCCCAAGATAAACTCAGGGATAGAGCAGTGTGTGGGAGTATTGTCTCTCCACACGCCCATGCAAAAGTCACGCCGCTATCAGCATTAAGAGGTGGGACGGCTCGGCTGTCTGGCAGCCCACCAGAATCCCGACCTCTTTGATTGGATGGCAATTAATTGACCCCTCACTAAGCCCCAAAGCTTTTTTTCTAACTCTGCACACATGCAGTTTACAGGGGTGTTCGTGGAAGAGTTACCACTTGAAATTCCTTGGTTAATTTTGAAAGAATGGGTCTTTGATCTCACACAGAGGTAAACAACAGCAGTTTCTTATATCTTGCTGATGACCTTTGGTTTTATTGGCTTAAACGATGACAGTCCCTTTAGGATTTTATTAGCTCCAGCTAGCTATCTAAATAAGGCTGCAGTAACTGAGTTGGCTGTACCATGTAGCCACAGTGCCACATAAAAGGGTTTTAAGCACTTGTGATGTGTGGCATTAGGATAAAGCTAAGGCTACATGTGCCAAGCAAAAATGTCTGTGTCCTCAATGGAAGACATGGACATAAAGACGCAACTGTTTTGTGGCGTGAAGCTAAAATAAAAATGTATTGACAATCTTCTTGCATCCTAACAGACATTTGCTTTATTGTTTGTATTTTGATGTGCACTTCAGGAAAAGGGCCTCAAGAACGAGGATTCGTCGATGAGTTTATTGAAAGCATCTCGGCTAATGAGTTCAGCTGAGGTTGCTGCAGGATGAACTAACCTAAAGGAGCAGAACAGTGTTGGTGACGTTACCATAAACTCTGATATAGTAGCACCTCAGCACCCACACACTGTATGTGAAGTCCTGCATGGGGCTTTTTCCAGTCTATAACACCATATAATACCTCGGTTAGCTTTGCTTGGCTTTGGAAGTAACCTAACATAGCTGATGTCTCAAACACACATTGTAAGCTGTTGCGTTTTTGGTCACGGAGAGGTGACACCATTCTGCAGATTCTTGACATACCAAATATTGCTATTGTTATTACAAAACCATGCACTTTATTTCAATATATAGAGAAACCCAAAGCTTGACAGGCTTGCCGTGCACAGCTAAATGTCAGTAGCAGTCAGAGGGTCTCACATATATTCAGGCCACAGAGCAGAGAGCAGACGAGAGGAGACGAGCAGCGATTTTCTCTGCTCTCAGGCTGCATGCGAAGTCAGACCTGGTAGCTGTGGGTAAACACGATATTATAGCCTGCATACCAGACATCATTCCTTCTTTGCACTGCAGTGCTAATTTAATCTCTGTTACTATGGAGGTACAACATGCAGACAGAACACACACGGCCGTTTGCATGATGTGGCTTCAGGCCCACATATCACATATTGTACCAACATATATTTCCTTGTTTTCCATTCAGTGAAACCCATTTTATTAAGCAACATTACAATTCATGCGTGACGGTAGTGCCACCTAATTCAATTCCAGAAATAAAATCAGTACGAGTTATGGACCGTCCACCTCAGTGTCTTTGATCTTGCAGAATCTCGCATTTTCGTGGTCAGATTTTTATTTGAGAGGATAATCTGTTCCACAGGCAGAAATCGTCTCTCGGCGTCCTCCTCCTAAAGGGCAAAAGTGATCTCAAAACTTCCAGTGTTGATTGGTTTTAATGAGAGTATGACCTTTCAAGGAAACCCAACAATAAGCGGGATGGCTGATTCAAACAGAATCCATATCAAAGAAGCCCTGGGTTGCAACAGTGAATGCGGCTCACCGCGGGAGGATGAGGAACTCATTATTCTGTGATTCTGTGACTTACACAGACAGAGAGGCTGAAGCAGAGAGAAGTGGAGGGAAGAGAGAGAAAGGGGAGGGCGAGCAGAGAAAACAAGTGTGAAAGAAAGATTTTAAATGATCAAAATTCTAGTCACAAAACATTAGGGCTTAGGCCGTGTCTTTTACTGGGAGCAGACAAGGCTCTGCAACTCTGCCAGCTGCCAAGCATGTTGCATCATGAAAACACACTAAAGCCTCAGAGGGAAGTGTTGAACAGCAGGAGGGATCTGAGCAGCATCAAACCTCCGTCCCACTGTTCTGTACAGTGCGCTTGCTGATTTTTCCGCCAACACGCCTTACAGTACGCATGTTGCATTGCAGGTTTTGTGTCTCGAAGATCTCAGGCGGTAATGAGCTATACAGGTGATCATGAATGATAATAATGCGGCAGAATATCGTATAAATTAGCTGTTACTGTGATCCTCGTGTGCATCAGTGCACACAGCTCAGCTCGAAGTAGGAATGCAAATGGCATTTTCTGCATTAATCCGAGACACAGTGATTGAATTGCAAATGCACTAAAGTAACTGTTTTTAAATTCATTTAAGGGCTTTGAATAGTAATCGTTTTTTGCCTCCTCCTGCACGGCACTGGTTAACAAAAAAGCAGATTTTACCTCTTTCAGCGCATTGACCACAACTGTCATGTTAAAATGAGAGGAGCTTTACAGATGCTACATGCAGCACTTTAATGCAAATTGAAATACCTCTATACTGCATTTCAAATACACTCCATCATCAGAACATCCAGATGCATGCTTTGTCGAAGCAGAACAGGTCTATTGAAGCTGGTTCGATCTTGCTGAAAAATGTAAATTCTGCAGCCACACCAGTTGATCTGTGAAGCTTTACTTGAAGCTAAATGCTAACACTAGCATGACAACATGCTCACAGTGGCCATAACCACAGTGATGTTCAGCAGATATCATGTTCATCACATTCATTCTTAGTTTAGCGTGGTGGCTAATTAGCACAGAGCACATTTGCTAATTAGCACTAAAGTACAGCTGAGGCTGATTGGAATGTCATTTCATTCTGGAGGTATTTATAAAGCAAAACACTGGACAGATTTGAATTAAAAGTCATCTACTGAGCATTGTATCTGCACCACATTTCATGGCAATCCATCAAATAGCTGCGTCAGTCTGGATGAAACTGGTGTATCGACTGACTGACGGACGAATACTGCTATCCCTGCAGCTCATCCACAAACATGGCTGAAAGGATCTAACATATAACTCCTCGCTAATTAAAGAGTTCTTCGTCTGTAATGATGCTATCTAATCGAATCTACAACCGAGGAAGGATTTATTCAACAATTATATAAACATCAAGCACATGTTGTGTTGAAAATGTGTTAACAATCTGTTAAAATGCTCGCATGACTGGACCTCACCTTACCTTCTGTAAATGTCACAGTGTGTGTGTGTGTGTGTTCAGATGTGTGCGCTGTAGACATTCTTCACCTTCCTAAATGATGACACAGGTCAGCCCAGTGTCTATATCTGTCCCACGCAGAGCTGCAGCCCCACAGCAGCTATTTAAAGCACCCTGGACCTCTCTGTCTACAAATTACATAACGGGCATGAAGGGAAGTATGTTCTTAACTTACACATCGTATCGCTTATAGCAGATGGTGCATGATTCAACATCAGCCGTTGAAGAGTGTACATGTGTTGATGCTTACAAGCTTGATATTATAGCGAGAGTGACATGTGATGGTCTTTGATGATCTTCAGTCGTACAGAATCTGCCTTTTTGGCGTTCAGGTTCATATCAGCTAGAAGTTGGCTTTCATTTCAACATTTCTGGTCGAGAAGTCTTTAAGATGTGGAAAAAAATGTTGCATAACGTTCATCACCTTTCTTATTGTGGTTAGGTGGTACCTCAACACCAGGCGTGTTTTTGTCAGACATATCTGTAAATACTGTATGATGTGTTCATCAAATTTAAGCTTCGGGCAGAAAGAGGAAAACTTGATCTGATATCAACTGAAATTCATTTCAGGAAATCATGCTTACAAAAGAGGGGGGAAAAAGCAAGAAATATGATGAAGTGGATGAGGCAATAAGCAGCAGCCACTGCTGCTATTTTCCTTTAACAGGCACTTAAATCCTCTCACGTCTTCTCAGATGATTTGATTCCACACCTGGCAACTTTTATGACCTTTTCTTCTAACCAGGCAATATCCTGATAATGTTATCTATCGTTAGTTTTCTAGCAGCAACATAAACTCGGCCTGTCTGCCCCTTTTTCACCTGATTTGTTATATAAGGTGCTTTACCTTTCCACGGGAGGAACGATTTAAACTACACAATTCACCCTCAGAGTTTAGTTTGATCATTTGAGGCCTAAAGACTGCATTGTGTATGCAGTTTATGGTTATTAACCTTACCAGCCTTTCTGTCATGTAGCCTATATATTTGTGTCAAAGGCTTGTTGACAGGAAAATCAGGGCCAAGGAGGAAGAAGATGAATGACGACTCTGAAAGGGAAAAAAGAAACTGATAACAGAAGGTGTGGACGTGACAAAAGGAAGAACCCTTTGACCCTTGGCAAGTCAGGGCCTGACTTTTACCACATATGCATTAAAAGTATTTAGAATAAACCCTTTAAAGACACACACACGTTATTTCACCCAGTACTTGTTTAACAAAAACTCACCTTAACAGCTAGATGAATACACCTCCTACGGACACAGGAAGGATGTGTGGGAGTTAAAAGGTCTGGTCTCACTAGAAAGTGAAAGTTCATATTGCATATATTGAGATATTGTTGTTTTTAAGCTTCATAACATACAGGCTACCCATAGGGCTAGTTATTTAAATGCTGTAGCTGGTGAGCTAACCGCTAACAGGCTAGCCAGCTGAGAACTTTGAATGTGCTGAACACTCACAATAGCTTGCTGGGCTAGCTGGCAAGCTAGCTTGCTCTGCTAATGGCAGAATACGTTCACACTGTTTAGAGAGATAAAAGATATTTTTTTTATCGATTTGTGTTAGAAGCTAATGAACTACACTAGCTTGTCTGTTCTGGACTCTCCAGTGCGCATTCTTGTAAAAGTCTGCACTTTCAAGACGGTTTGGTATTGATCAGTGGTGCAAGTTCATGTTTCAACGTTGATTGAAGTTGAAACTGACAGAAGATTGGCACAGATTGACTTTTGGAAATCCTTTTTTTTAGCTCGGAGCTACTACAAGCTGTTGTTGTGTTGTTACTCTTGAGATAAGCCACATGCTAGTTGCCTGCTAGCGGCTATACTAAAGTGGAGCTGAAATATATGGATGATTTTGCAGCTACACCACAGGAGGTAACAAGTAAGCTAGCAAGACACAGCAAAACATCTTTGAGATGATAAATAATAGGAGTTGACAATATTCTTTTTATGGATGAGATAGACCAGATCTACAGGGAAAAAGGAAGATTATCAATGTATAATCCAAAAACCACACATATCCCTTTAAGTTCCCCTCAGAATATGAATTAAATCAATTCAGAACTGCCCTGATGTAAAACAGTAACACCGCCCGCTCGTTTTATGTTTAATAAATACATACTATGTTGCTGTGATTAAACTATAAAAAATATTTACTGACCCCTCTATAATGCTGATGTTCATTTAACAGCGTTTGTTGATGGCATATTAAAGTTTATGCAAATGCTTGCTTGTTGAGTTTTATTCCACTTTATATGACTATCTTGTTCATTCTCCACCAGGGATTTGTCGATCTTGACATTCAAGTATCCATTCTTTCTCGCATGGTCCTTAAGATGACAAGGGAACATAAAAGTAAATAAAATGAGGACCTAAGTCTCCCATTTACATTTGCTGAATTTTATTTATCAGGTTAGGATCTCATATGATTGCATACATTATTGCTTATAACATCTTGCCCAGCAATAAAGAAGGATGTTAGGTCAAATCATTATAAATGGGACATCTGGGTTTATCGAAATAAAAGCACCAAATCATCCAAAGCCCTTCTCGTTAATGCACAGGAAGATATTCTTCCATATAGAACAAACTAAGATGGAATAAAAGAAAAAACTTTCAGCTCTGCAGAAAGTACATAGTAGTGCCGACACATCTTGTGGATGTCCCTTTGCCTGCACTGGGGAATACAGGCTAGTATCAAACCATGCCTTGGGCTATAACCTTTGTTCTCTGAAATCAAACCCATACAATAGTGCTGGATGGGATCAAAATCTGAGAGCAACATTGATATTCAGCCAAAATAGCACGAGTTGGCTTTGAAATTACGTTTCTCATGCAGGACCATCCCTTTTCATTCCAAATTCACTATATTAGGATACACTATATCACAGAGGAAAACAGTGGGGAATTCAATCGATGTTCACTTTGAAATCCAACCCAGTAAAATTTCTACTTTGCCTCAATTCACCAGTCGTGATGGTGATCTGGCGTGTGTGTGCACATACATGTGGTGTAAGTGTGGATTGTGTATGTAGAGCACGCTGTGTGTTGCAGTAAATCATAGCAGATTCCTCCCAGGGGGACATAAGGATGAACCGAGGGGAGAGTGAAGTAAGATTGGGGAGTGTGTGTGTGTGTGTGTGTGTGTGTGTGTGTGTGTGGGGGGGGGGGGGGGGGGGGGGGGGGGTTGGTTGGGTTGGTGAGAAGCTGACAGAAACATTATTCAAATGATGCTCCTTTTGCTTTTTCTCCCCCAGCTGCAAACTAAAACCTGACATTTAGTCGCAGCGAGAGAGCGAGAGCTGAGACAATTCATGAGGATTTTCCACCTCCTTCGTCTTTGGCTCTTTAGCATCGAAGGTCCCCGAGTCCTCCGGCGGAATTACATGCACCTCGGCCCCCCTCCACTCAGGGGCCCCTGTGTTTATGAATCAAATATTTGATTTGGAAGGACTCCTGTCCTCGCCATTGCCAACTACCATCCCGACAATTGAAAGGTCACGGTGGATCCAGCTTATCAGTGCGACTACGCCGCCTGCCCACTTGCAGCCTGCTGAGCCCAGGAGGTGCTGGTGGTGGTGGTGGTACAGGAGAGAGAGGGAGAGGGGAGACAGGAGAAGGGATGAAGGGAGAAAAATGGATGTGGAGAGGAGCGAGAGTAAGACATGGGGGGATGGGAGGAGGTTGAGAGTATGTGGGTGAGGGGGGGGGGGGAGCATTCTCCAAAGCTGTCGCCTGGACATATTGTGCTTTGATGGGTTGGCTTTCATTTTTACTGCCGTTTTTCTTTGCTGTGGAGGAGCTGTATTAAAGTCTTCAATCTTTAGCTGATATTACAGGACTCACGGCAGATTGTGATAAACAGCGCTGCGCCTTCCTGGGCACTTCCTCTCTGAACATCTGTTGGAACATCACACGGCGACAAAAGCAATGTAATTATAATGTACCACCTAAACCTGTGTACCACGCAGCACCTCAGAGGCGTTTTTACAGTGGGCGTCACTTTGGCAGACGTACAGTCAGGCTGGGAGTGTGTGTGGGAGGGGGGGGGGCATGGGAGGACGCACATAGCAGCGTGTCTGCGTTTTTAGGAGCTTCAAAAATCCCAAGTGACCGCAATTCAGGTTTTACATGTTGCACCATCGCATTACAGCACTGTCCTCCACATTCAAGTGGGCTGAATCATGTTCACACACATGCATGGGGATGTTACACAACAGCGTATGCTGGTTTTTCAACACCTGGGCCTCATGTTGCTTTACATATCATAGCATCAGGGAGGAAACTTTAGAAAGGTGTATTTTTACCACACAGGTAAATTTAGCTTGCATATTGTAGTACACTTGCACAGTGGTGAAGCGGCTTTACTTGTGGATTACTTGTTTTTGTGTTAATTATCAACCCGTATTAGTCTATTTATAATAGCAAAGTGAGGCAAGTCGCAGCAGGTCGCAGTTTTTCTGTTGCTCGTCAACACATTGAGGTGTTGTTCATGTGAATCAAAGTAACCAAAGAAGTCAGGACACTGATCATCACGTCAGACAGACACGTGGAGAGCCAGAGAGTGTGAGTTTACTGTGATTATATCATCAGGATATATGATTTGGTCATAGCTCTTGAATGTACAGTGAAACTGATCTGGTACCTAGAGTGTAGTGATGAGTTTGTCAGATAATTCCTTTAATGAACAGGTCCAACGCTGGTTGAATGCACATTTGGACCCACATACACACATGTCTCCTGCATGAAACGGCTGCATCCTCACTTAAGCATTATTCTAACCTACAGCATGATAACTACATCTCTCACCCATGTGCATGTCTCAGTCCCTCACCATCTCGTTGCAGATGCTTGTCTTCAGTGTGCTTGCCTGTGTGGTATTTGCACAGGTTGACACAGCATATGTCTGTCTTCCAGTTTGCTGTCTATATTGGAAAACATTTTTAAAAAATGCATTTTTTTATCATCATAAAGACTGACTTTCTCTCAGTGCCCCCAACTCTGACTGACTTCAGCATCCCTGAATTTTACCTCACAAGGTTTTATAACACTTGTATGATAAGCATCACATTCTACAGTCACCTGCAGTAATGAGCTGTTTCTGGGGCACAGTTTCATTATCCCTCTGAACATTAATACAAAGCATAAGCACCATTTTACCAGACTGCCCTGTTGGAAACTGAGGCTGATAACTTCAATATTGGACTTTTTTAAAACAAGGTGATCGGCCTGAATCAGAAAGTGGATCTACAATAGAGAGAAGAATCCCATCCTCTTTAAGTGAATCTTTGTACGTGTGTTCTATACGGCAAAATGAGATTCTGGTGTCACTTCGTACCACATGAATATTATATGTTGGTGAGTGAAATACAAATTGAGCATACAAATATACAGATCTGCTGCCTCTCTCTCTTTGGAATATTGAAAAGTGCTCGTAGCCAAGCTCCTAAACACGAGTTTAAAGCTGCCCGCCACTCAAAAATGTATTTTGTTACTCCGTTTGGATGTTTGAGCTTCACTGTGCAGAATGATTTATGTGCAGAGTTTGACGTGAAACGGCTGCTTTCACATTCATCTGCCGAAAGAGGAAAGTTTCTGTGGGCTCACCTTAGAATCTCGGTCCTGCAGGATGTTGTGACATCACAACTACTGTGGAAATGTGATGTGGAAACCTCCAGTGCAAAGACACAATGGACAATTAAGCCAAACATTTGAGCAATTGTTGCATATTTTTATGCAACTATTTAGGAACTTTTAACTTGCTTATTGATGTTTTTGTGGAAAACCCATATCAGATATAAATTAATAGCTATATGCATTACATTTTAGTATACTGTAATCACTTAAGTTTATCTTAAGTAACTTATTTAGTATGCCATATCTCATGCTATACAAAATACCACAGTAATACATGAATCACAAAAGACATGCTTTTATAATGCATCCACAGTAACAGTAAATTCCTCGCTGACATGCTGTATTAAGGAGTAAATCCTACATATAAGTAATAAAGTTCATGTGAAAAGTCATTATTTTTTTCATGAGAACCGCACCTCTTCCTGCTGAGCAATCCCACATGAAGCAATACTGAATTTCCACGGATGCCGCACACCTGTGTGCAGTATCGTCCTGTTTGTCTCACACCGATGACACTGTACATTGCAGTACAGTTGTGGTACAGTTGATACAAAAGCCTGGGGCAAAACACAATAGCTCTTGGCTAATGTTGCACAACTCACTGCCCTAATAGCCTGAGTCAGCCCACATGGTGCAATAGCGGCCATGCATCACTTCACGAACAGGAAGAGGGTGTGGACCCGCATTTACAGTCTCAGGTGGGCGATAAGTCCAGGTCCCCTCCTATGGGCCACAAATCCTTCAGAGCGCTGCCTGGGTTCAGAGGTCAGCATGTAAATGCGCAATGTAATCTGCAGACAAACAGCCCAGCCCTCGGTACAGTCATCAAGGTAAATATTGCTGCGCTCATTTGTCTCGCCGGGCGTTTCACGGCCTGTGTTGTTTGAATGGACATGTCATAAATGCTGATGACCTGCCAGTCGATGACTATTACACCAGCAGTTACTGCTGAATATCATGTCTGGGCCTATTGTTTACGATGGGAACACCCATGATTATTTCAGTCACACATTCAGCCACTTGGAAACGCTGTGTGGAGGAGGATTACAGTCAAGGTTGTCGGCCCGGTGGCCGGAGGCCAAGAGTGGGAGACAGACAGAGAAATGCAGGGGAGAGGCCAAAGAGGAAAAAATATGCCGCAGACGAAAAGAGAGATGTATAAGACCCCCACAGTGAATGAGGCTGCCTACTTATCAGCCGTGAGCGTGATGTGCAAACAGAGGCCTTTCAGGGCTGCCAGGCACACAATAGCTTTGTTTGCTATGCAATAGAAACCAGTTGTTCGCTGCTGAGTCAATATTTACTGCCTAATGGAATGTGTGCTCTGCTACTACCCCTGCTCAACAACACCAGATTGGAAGAGGGACTTATTACCTCCCCTCTCCGTCTTTCACCCCCTGTCATCCTCTGTCCCTCTTCGGCCTTTCCTCCCTCTTCTTTATCTTACCCTCCCAATCGTCTCATCCTTTACTTCCTTTACTCCCCCTTGCACTCTCAGACTTTTGCTACTCCCCGTTTCCCCTCATCCTCCCCTCCCCTATCCTGTCGATCCCATATCATATCTCCTGCATCTGCACCCCCCTCGTGTGGCAAAGAAACAGAGCGGTGGAAACTCCATATAAGGCTTGGGACTGAGAGCACTGAGAAATCTGTGCAGAAAAAAGAGCAAATACAAGACTTTGAATTCACTTATCATGTAAGTTGGACAAAAGGAATCCATATATATAAAATATAGCATTCAAGTTGTAAAAAAATAGGTGGGAGTGGACAATCTTCTGTTTATAGAGGCCAGAATCCTACCAAGGCCATACAGAGAGAGATAGCTCAGTGATGAGATCACTGTGCTGACAGAATGATCCCTTTGTGCCCGAGCCTGGTGGTAGGCAGTGAATGCATCACACCGTGGCTGCTGATAAACTGCGGCTAATCACTGGCAATTTTCTTAAAGGTACACGCAGGCAGTCATGCCCAAAGACGTCAACATGCTTCCCCGGCTGACTGGGCCGGACAGCACTTCTGCTCACGCTCCGTATTGATTCTGCACCTGGATCTTTGCCCTGCCCCCCTGCCCCCCTCACGCACAAACGCGCACCTTTACCCAGGTGTGGAGGGATAACTGGAGGCACGACACACTTGTCCGAGTCCTTTAAAGGCTTTTTTCCACCAGCCACCCCGACAATCCATTCCTTTCAGTCATGCTTCAGTATCGTTTCCTTACAGCCCAGAGGATTACTGAGGAGAGGACATTTGTGGGAGTGATGGTGCCGGTGGTGGGGGGGTTTCCATAGTGACACCAAGGCAATGAAAAGATTGGACCAGCGGAGTGTGCAGTGGGTGCCAGTGTGTGTATATGTGTGTGCATGGGTTTGGAGTTCAGCTCTATAGCTCTAGGTTGAGACACAGTGGAACCATTCATGATCTACTATCTGGCCCCCAGTGGCCTTCACTCTTAAATCAGCGCCTGCTTGCAGAGCTCAGATCCCTGCAGGGTTTTCCTTTTTCCACCCAAATCCATGGCACTATGTGCTGAGAAAGAAAAAATAAATTATTATCCTAATAGTGTTTGATGTTTTCTGTCATCTCTTCCGTCCCACTCATTATAGACTTTTCACTTCTGTCCAACAACTTTTCCAAAGTGGCGAGGTCATATTTAATATCCCTGTCACAGAGAAGAGAAATTGATGGCTCTGAGTCGTGTTTGTTAATGCTTTCATGCTGGTCGAGGCATAAACAATTAGGAGGAGACATATTCATTGTCTCTAATTATCCTTTCTGAGCGCAGATTAAATGTTTTCATAAGTTTGGCTCCTAACAAGCCAAATCCTCTCCGTAGACAGGCATTACATCTGTCCACATTCTGAAACAAAATCACTTAACTGCTGTTGCAATCATCTCACAATACACTGCGAACTGGATCCATCAATATTATTTAACCAGGGCATTTAGTGTCTCATCTAATCACCTTTTACAGCCATTTCCCAGTGAGCTTGACCTTACACTGAGTCCATTGACAGGGAACTGATTGTGGCTCAGTGTGGTCAAAGTACATTTAACGGTGATTCGTCAATGAAATGACTCAAAACGTGTGCAGTTTTTGTAAAGATCCCCTGTCTGCCCAGAGCATATATTACAAGAGGAATAATTTTCAAAGGGGCCTTGATTGTGTGCAGCCTATGTTAATGAAATCTGTGGTCTTTCATAGAATTGACAGCTAATAAAGACTGTAATGTGGGCACATATGTCTTGAAAGGACCGCCTCAAATTAGAGCTGAAATTCTAAATCCGGTGTAATACCTTAAAGAGCAATTTAAAGATAAGACAATTTCTCATTTGGCATATGAAATAATTAATTATCTCTTTGGTAGAAATAACAAGGCTACTTAGTATGCATGTAAAATTTTGAATTGTAAAATCAAATTAGCATTATTAACTTATAGTGTGTTAGATTACATCTATTCTCTTTCAAAAGGTCCCACAGAGTTGAATTGATAATTAAGCAAAGAAATGAAAATTTATGATCTAATCAATGGTAGTCCATATTAGCTCAGCAGTAGTCACTCTAAGGTTACAGGCAGCGATGAGGAGGGGGCTCAAACCCCGGAAAATGACAGAAGCCCTGAAGAATTGAGCTACAATGGCGAATTATTAGCATGGAGTTCTATTGTGATGAGCTCAAAGCAGCTCAGACAAAGCCGGTTTGAACCTCACAGCTTCTGTTGATGCTCAGATTTCTTCATGGTGGCTGTCGATGAATGTGAAACTTCATTACGGTGCTTTGAGCTGAACACAACCACCCACATCCTAACATGCTCACAATGGCAATGCTAACATGCTGATGCTAAGCAGGTATGATGTTTACCAGGTTCACCAGTTTGTTAGCATGCTAGTATTTGCTAATCAGCACAAAACACAGAGTTCAGCTCAGGCTGAAGGGAATGATGCTAGTGTCGTTATTTGGTCATAAACCAAAGCATTACACACAAAGTGATATTTTGACTCGTCGTTGGTGAAAAGAGGCATCATCCTCTTAGGTTCATAAATGTCTGCACACAATTTTGGGCCAATACATCTATGTGTATTGGGTTAATTGAATTGAATAAGGGGCTGCACGGTGGCTCGGTTGTTGCGTTGCCTCACAGCTAGAAGATCCCCGGTTCGATCCCGCCTGGGATCTTTCTGTGTGGAGTTTGCATGTTCTCCCTGTGCAGCGTGGGTTTTCACCGGGTTCTCCGGCTTCCTCCCACAGTCCAAAAACATGCTGAGGTTAATTGATAATTCTAAATTGTCCGTAGGTGTGAATGAGCGGTGTGCGTGGTTGTTTGTGATAGACTGGCGACCTGCCCAGGGTGTCCCCTGCCTTCGCCCGAGAGACAGCTGGGATAGGCTCCAGCCCCCCCGTGACCCTGCAAAGGATTCAGCGGTGTATAGATAATGGATGGATGGAATTGAATAAGTGTAAACTGATGGTGCTAGAGGAAAAGTTCAGGGACTCACTTAATAGTAAGTCATTAAGATTCATCTTCTGGGAAACATTACATGTTAAATAAGATTTTTTTCACAACTCATCCAGAATATGTTGAGATATTTTACTGGATAAGTGAGAAATTAGAGTGGTGATAGATGAAAACTCAGGGGATCACTAAAGTCAAGGATTCATCCCCTGGGCATCATGGGTTTTTGGACCAAATTTCATGGTAATCCATCCAGCAGTTGTCAAGATATGTCACTAAAAACCAAAAATGTCAACCTTATGGGTGCAGTGAATGGAAAGCCAAGGCTCCACCACAGTCAGTCGGATTGCTCCTCTGGGAACAATGAATGTCTGTAGAAAATTCTACAGCGATCCAGCCCATAGCTGTTGTGATATTTTAGTCTGGACCAAAGTGGTGTACCGACACAGTGCCATCAAAAATGAAAGATTTTAAATGCAAAGTTTATTTATTAGTCATTTTTTTATAATCAAACAAAGATGGGTTGCTTCCCGCAGACAGCTCCAGTCCTGGTGGTTTTGTTGATATATTTGAATATTTTGCCTGATGCAAGGAGACACAGTGACATAAAAAAGCGGTGCTTCAGCTCCACTGCCTCATGGCGGGTTAAATGGAGCGGAGGGCAATGAGCAATTCTCCAACAATCCCTCTCCGCGGTGCTGCAGGTTGTTCTTCCCCCTCTAAACCCATCGCTTCCTGGTGTTCCGGCTTAAAGCTTTACCCCGTGGGGTCCCAACGGGCTGGAATAAAACACAAGTGGATGCGGCAAGTTGCCATGGAAACTTAATAAGCCGGCAGTTGTAGTGAGAGAGGGAGTCAACTACAGTAGTCAGTGAAGCGTGCGTCTGAAGGCAATAAATTGAATGCTGTGGAGGGGAAGAAGACAGAGAGAAAAAAGAGGCAGAGGGGGAGCGCGTTATTGTGAAATAACCTTTTAAGTCGGAATTAAATATTTTGTCAGAGTGTGTGTGACTCTGAGCTGCCCCCCCCCCCCTTCCTCTCTGATGTGCCTGACGGGGCTAGAGGTTAAACGGCTGTCTGCATTGTCACGAGGATGCTCCCGGCCGACCGGGCCGCCTTCTGCCGCGTGTCACAACTGGTGACCGAGGGACGCCAGGCTGATTTTTTTTTTTTTATACATTTTTTTTCTTCAACCTCACCTACAACTGTCATTGCTTTGTCTGTCGGGCCATTACGCGCGCCCGTCTCCAGGGCGCAATTGATACACTGTTGGCTGTCAGAGCTCAAAAGCCTCCAACACGCCACCTGATTGCCAAGCATCCTTTTTGCCGCATAAATCTTTCATTAACCGGCAATCTATCATTAATTATCGGCTCCTGGCATTTATGGAGAGTTGGGGGAGATTGATGGAGGGGGTGGGGGATGGGTTCAGGGCTGGTGTTGACTGTTTAGGGAGCCAATCTATAATGACTCACAACAAGAAGGATCCCTCTTAACTTTTATTTATAAGGGGGGCCCTGCTCGCCACTCGCCAGAGGTGTTGTTCATCTGTCTAGCTAACCCGATAACATTAGTCCTCGCGGCGGCTGGAAAACAGCTTTATCTTCATTCTTCGTGTCTCTCCGGGTCCGTCTCCATATGCTTTTGGACAGCTCGATGATCATCTCTCTTTAACTCCACAGGCTCTTTTTTTTTTTCCTCAGACCCTTTAAAGACACAAATTAATTCCCCTCTGAGGCTTCAGCCCTGAACAAACTCGCCAGGCTGTGAATGTGTGTGCGTGTGTTCCCCGTCGACTTAAAGGTGAGGTATTTGCTTTTGATTCAGGGGCAGTTGACAGCTCTGTTGCCCAGAAAGCCTTCTATTATCTGGCTTTGCATAGGATTAGCTGTCAGGTACCTGCTGCAGTAAACAAACAAATAGGATGAGCCCAATTATAAGGGCAGTGTCCACGACATCGTTATGTTGCCGTAGCACTCAATAAAACCAGGCCTTGTGCGAGTCTATAAATCATCAGGAAACCTTGGCCTAAATGTGCCAGCAAATGCATCTTCCTTCTCTCTTTACACCCTAATTCTCTTTCTCCGTCCCCACTCTCCCCGGACCTGACGCTATTTACAGCTTTTCAGATGCTTAAGCCACCAAAATATAGCGTTGTTTTATCTTTAGACAAGTCGATAAGGCAGCATATTGGTTTTCTGCTAAAAGCTACGGATTGTGCTGCACACATATTGACTCATCAGTTGGACAGTTCAGACTGAGCCCAGGGAGGCACACACACACACACATACACACACACACACATGCACACCCAGTCTTGGTTTTCGCTCACAGTGTTTCATTTTCTGAGATTCACCTGGTGGAGAGAAAGATATTAAAACTAAGAACAGGGATCAGACCTCGGATAACACAATGTAACAAGAAAGGGGAAGCGAGCATGAGGAGAGGGGACTGAGACATAGGAAGAGAGAGAGGGAGGAAGACAGGGGAACAGGAGTCGACGTGGAATGAACACCCCTCCGGAGCGCTTTATCCTGCATTGTCACGCTCTGTTATCCCGGCAGTCTACTTGATATTTAGTGACAAAGACTAGATTAGGGCTGCCTACCTATGCTGTCCCCTCTCAGCCCTGCAGCACACAAGCAGTCACACAGAGATCTTCCGTCGTCCGCCGCGAGCAGGTGAAAGTGAGACGCACCGGGTGAAATTATGCATCGCTCAAGGTTTCAAAGTCGTAGCCGGGGTCAAAGTCAAGGCCGGCAGAGGAGGAGGAGGAAGGGACCCGATTGGTTCGCGGGCCAGCAGACAGAAAGACTTGTTACACTGGTCATTATTCCAGCTCGTGTCACAGTGGAATGGGAGAACTCAGCAGGTTTCATTAAAACCCCAGAGCCTGTTCAGCGGACTGGTTGGTGGATTCTGGGAGGTGCTGAATAGAGGGTTATTGGAGGTGGTTGACAGAAAATGACCTCTGTGTGTTTTGGCCCACAGAGGTTATTATATGTGAGGGCTCACAAAAAGCCAGCCTGGACGACAGCTCTGTTTATTATGAACCGGGCTGATGTAAACAGAGCGAGACCGCCAGTCAAAATAATGCCTGGGCGACTGTCACTGGAAACAATACTCTGGATCAACTTTGATGTGAGTGCTTTGGCGATTTTCAAAAGAGGTTTATTTTAGTGCATTACTCAGTGCCGTGATAATTCCTCCACAAATAAATGTCTTACAAAAGATGAAGATCAGCCTCCAAAGACTTTACTCCGTGTCAATCTGCAGGCAGCACACTCCTGCGGCGCCAACTGCGGAGAGCTCCCGTGTTAACCGAGGGAAGACAAGTATTGAGCTTTCCGCAAAGAGACACAATAGCAGAATTAGGATTCATGTAGCGTGGCTTTACAGGTACTCTTCCAAATGACTCCGCGGAACCCTTCAGGCTACTGTCAGCTGAAACCCTCACAGGAGACATACAGCTAATGTGCCCTTGGTGTTTCACAGCGCTGGAGCAGATGGTTATGATATGGATTACACTGACAGTAAGTCAATAAGACCCAGATCCTGGGTTTGCACCAGATTAGTCAATTGTCTCTGGGCCCCTTTTTATGATTTTGTTTTCTGATTGTTCACGCCTCTCTGCTCTTCAGCTCAATTTGAGTGTGTGCTGCATTCGCTTCTTTAGTGCAGAGGTACTGAAACAGAACTTTAAAAATAATAAAAGCAGGCTGCGAAATGGTGCTCTGAGACATTTGCCTCATGGTGGCTGCAGCTCTGGCTTGTCAAGTCCGGGTAAACAGAGGATGCACCAAGCGCCCCACACAAATCTCCTTTATTGCTCCCACGCCATATGTTACATGTCCACATGCTTTTATTCTGATACATTATATATGTACCCGGCTCGCAAACCAGCTTTGGTTGCAATTAACCAATGCTCCATCCAACCAGAGTGCAGCAATTAAACACCATCCAATCAAATTTGCGTGACAACCACACGCCTTTCATCACAGCAGGGATCCAGACGGCTCCTTGCAGCCCACCTGCCCCGAGCGCTGTCTCAGAGATGGTCTGGAATAACTAATTAGGCAGCACATCCAGCATGGGACACTCACGCCGAACCAATACAGTAAAAATTCCACTTGATCTCGTCATCAAGCGTCGCTGTTTTTCTTTATGTGTCAGCATTCTCGCGTTTGATCCCCCGTCAGCCCAGACAGAGGAGAGAGAGGAGCATGTTTGGTTTGTTTAACAGAGTTTCGCTGGAGTTTGCAGGCACCTGCTGTGCACAGCGCACCGCCCGCTTTTCAACTGCGGTCCCGCTCAGGGAGGAGGGGGGCTGGACTGGGACAACAAAATGTTTTTTGTTTTTTTTTTTCTGTAAATGGTGGACTCGTCTGCGCTCATCTCTGCTCATCTGTTGTCACGTTGTCAGGAGAATATTCGGGAGGTGATCGGCTGAGCAGCTTCAGAGCTTTGAGCTGCAGGAAGTGCACTTCAAAGAATGTGTCTCAGCTGCGACGCTGTTTGGTTACACTTTTGTTAAAAGCAAATCCATTTTTAGCTATTATTCCAGGTTTTCTTAATGCAGAAGCAGGGAGGGGGGGCTATTTTACCACGGCAATGATAGAAATATATAAATAAATAAAACAAAAGCAGTGAGTTAAGTCGCCTCTTGCGAAGCTGCAAACAGCCAAAATTCCTCTCTGTCCTGATGTGAGTGGAGAGCGAAGTGTTGAGTGCTCTCACAGCTGGAAAACAATACCACAACAAATAATGTATGAGGGGCCAGCGGAGGGGGAGCACACGGCAGCCAACACAAATAGGAATTATTCATTATACGTGCTCTATTCACTGAGTATATGTGAGCGAGCAAGCGAGCTCAAGCCAGTTAATATGCAGTGTTTTCCATAAGTCAGGCAGAGCACCTCACCTTTGGTGCTCGAGAGAACCCACTGAACCCACCTCTCTCCTCAGCTATCCCTTTGCATCTTTCTTCCAACCCCCTCGACAGGCACACTCACACATTCTCGCAATAAATACATAGAAACAATATCTTATTATGAGAATCACAACATATTTTATGACATGACAGGGAACGGGCTCACAGTCGAGCTGAAACGCTCTTTCCCTGCCTCCTGCCTTTAATGTCTGGCCTTGATAGGCAAAAAGCATACGTTCGGCCTCAAACCGATGCACTCATCAGTCATGACATACCATTAGTGTTCAAAAGGCCAATTACAAAATCCTACAAGGCACTCAGAGTCACTAAACGGCAGACTTCGATTGGAGCTTGACCTCACTGCGATTTGCGTGCACAGCTAAGCACCAAATAATAGATAGAAGATCTTTAACATAATTACGCCTTAATGGATGGCGAAGCCACGTTGTCAAAAATTGATATGCAGGCCTCGGCAGCGTTTAAGGGGAGACGGCAGAGCGCATTTATCTCCACGTCAAAGAGAGACTGAGGGAGGGAGGACAGATGGAGGAGTGACATGCTCAGATGTAGATAGCACCACCCTCTCTAAGATCATCTCCCATCCAGCTATTCTGTGCAAAGTGCTATCGAGTCTAATTGCAGTAAAAATATCTCCCCCCCCCCCCCCCCCCCCCCACCACCACCACCACCACCACCACCACCACCACCACCCAACCGTTTTATATTTAATCATACCCCTGCTACTCTGTTGACAAAGCCAGATGAACATCATTTCCACCGCCGCTGTTCCTACCGGCCATATTAGCGGCAATGTTGACCAACTCCTCCAAGGTGACCGCCAGTAACTGTGGTCAGCTCCAGTCTGCTGCATTTAGCAAAGACTTTTTGTGAAGTCAGCCCCATTAAGTCGGGGATAATTGTGTGTGTGTGTTCTCCACGGTGAATATTTGATCTGCTGTTTGCCCTTTGCCGGCCACACAGTGCAGAATAATGGCTCTCTTTGAGCGGGGCGAGGCAAAACCTTGGGCTCCTTCGGCCCAGTAAGAGGCCAACCCAATTACTCTATCAATTATTAATTCATAATAAAGGTCGTCCCTTTGCTCCATTATCCACACCGGTCTGAGCATGCCAATGTCATGAGTGTTAACGGGGCCTTCAGGTCAAATACCACCCAGACGCCGATGAACACACTCCAGAGGACTCCGCAGACTCCTCTTCCTGTCAGAAATGGTAAGGAGTCATATATGTGCCTAATTAATGAGGGCTGTAAAAATTTAATTCTAGAGTGGGGTAGAATTGTATTATAAGTGGTAAAAATTAGCATTTCATTGACCTTATTCTTATGTTAGCCATTTTGAAACCTCATCACGCTGTAGGTGGGAGATTTCAGACAGCAACGGACATATAATAATACATGTCCAATTTAGGTGACTTAAGTAGAAACAATTGCAGAATTTGCTAGCAATCGTAGAGCTAACATAGAGCAGCGAGCTAGCTTACAACCTAGCTAGCTACTAGCACTAATGTTCGAAATATGGAGCAATAAACGTTAAACAACATCCTTTTGAATACGAAACATACCTGTTTGTAAAACTGTATTTGGGAGATGGAGCCGTGAAGTCTTAAATGCGTGTATTTGTGATGTTTGTACGATACGGGCTTCACGCGTTAGCAGCTTTCACCGGTTTGTGCATGCTGTGTTTGTGCAATGTTAGCTGAATGGTTAAAAAAAAAGAAAAAAAAAAAACAATTCCAACTTGCAAGTGTTTACGCTTTGCTAGCCTTTTAGCACTGGCTAGCCCCATTGCTAGCTTTGTAGCCAAGGAAATTACTGTTTTTTGTGTGTGTTACAGCTGTTAGAAATACCCAGAATCTCGCAAAAGATTACAAAGTTTTTTCCACTCGGTTGCTCACGATACGAAACGACCCATGGACTACAGTCATTTGTTCAACAGCCACAACAGTCTTTCATAAGACATTCCCATTCATGTGGTTCTATAAATATGCCTCTCATCTAACACAGTCGCTGGGGAGACAGTCCATCACTGTCAGTGTCCCTTATTGAAGCGAACCACAGGGGCTACACCGGCAGATCAATTCACTTGAACCATGACCAGCGGTGCGTTTGTGGTCCTGTGTGGTTACATGTCACTCCCGGCGGAGCTGTGGCTAATGTTGAATATGTCGTCTAGTTTGACCTTTAGCTAACGGTGCTCGCGCTCCTTAACAAAGGTCACATTCCACATTTCAGCCAATCACTGCTCATTGCATTAAGCGTCTGCCCGTGAAAGAAACAAACCATGGAGGATCAAAATACGGTTTGTAGCGTTTGGGCTATTCCACAAATAATAATGCGTTCGATGTGTGATGAGGTGAGGTGATAATCAGTTTCATGGTGAATTTGATAGTGTGGCATGACATGACCTTTACAGACCCTGAAATGTATGAGCCCTAGGTCTAGGTTATATTGCAGCATCAATATTTATGATAATAACATCTAAGTGTGTTATTACCCTCTCCATCTGAAGCAGACCACCTGTATTTTTACTGTGCTGTCAACAACCAGAATTAATGCAGTTTGGGAATTTGGACGGCATTAAAGATTAAACCAACAGTTTTTCACACTTCTACTGCAAAAGCAGATTTTCAATTATGAAGCAAAGCAGTCTACTTTGGTAAATTATAAATTGTCAAGGTTGTCTTCATTAAATTGTATTATTAGTCATATTAGCATTAAGTGCATAATTGAATATGATTATCTGTAATTATTCCCATAAATTACATTTAGGCCGCTAATCATGGAGGAAACAAACACAAAGTGTCTGTGGTGTATTTTTCCTGCTCCAGAATTGACTGTCCCGCTTAGAAACACATCCCCCAAACAAAGCTAGCATTAATATTCTATTCCCACAGTTCCCATCTGTTAAAGAGTTTACAAAGCTCCCCTCAAACTTTCTTTTCCTCGGCTTTTGACAGTGTCACACATTCTCATGTTCTGGTTCCCTGACATTGCTGCAGAAAATGTGGAACTTGGGCAAATATGGACAAGTGTGAGCACAACGTTATAGCTTGTTAGGACTTGAGAGCTTAAATACCAAATGTTATTTCTATTATTATCAATTCTCGTACATTTCAAAAATGAGGGTGTCAGTAGTATTAATGGTATTATGATTCAACAACCAGCATACTGTACATTATATTGATGGTGAAGATGGTGCCAGTAACAAGAGGAACAAAGATGTGTAGAGTAATGACTGCTTTTACAAGAGAAACAGAGACCTACACATCTCTTTCAAGTCATTTCTGCTCATTTGGAAACAGGAGAGGGTGCATTTTCATGCAGTGTGTCGGATTGTCATGGCAACATGGGAAAAGAAAAAGGCAACATGTTTGGGAAAAAATGTGCCAGATCTTTTTGTGGACTTGGTGAGGTAGTGGAACAGCCTGCCAGCCACCGGTGGGGGAGACAAAACCGAAACAAAGTGTGAGCGTGCACGTCTGTATGCACGTGTGTGTGTGCGTGCGCATGCGTGCGTGCGTGCATGCATGCGCTTGAAACTGCTGACTGGAAAAATGTGGGTTTCTTCAAGAGCTCACAAAGCCATGAAAGCATGTGATGACAGAGTCTGGTGAACACACTCCATCACTCATGTGGGCACACATGCCCACACACATGCACAAGCACACACACACACGCATACGCACAGAGACACACTCAGAAGCGCACACTCGGTGAAGGCTGTCACAGCAGATGGAGCCACTTAAATTTTGTTACAAGTACCTGCCTGGAATATGAGAACTGTTTGAAATGTGTGATACAATCTTGTAGTCAGTGTAGGTGCATTGAAGTGTAGCTGCATTCTCAGATTATTTTGCAGTGATTATAACAGGTGAGGTCTGGCATTTTACCTGGACAAGAAAGCTGGAACGATCCTTTAAAAATATGCAAACATGTTTCTGTACAGTTATTAATTATTCAACAACTCTCATCTTTTTACTCCTTTTGCAGCTACTTCAATTTGGACAAAACAGTAAAAGTACAGTCCTGTGTATATGTGCGTTTATATTTAGGCACCTGTGCTGTCGACCGAATCTTCCTCCGTGAAGGGTGGGCTGAGAGTACCACTTTACATAAAAGCCCTGAGAATCCAGTGACTGGCATGTTGCTGCACAAGAACCATTTTTAATAATCAAATTCCCCTGTGGCTTGAGTAAGAAACATGTGTGCCTGTGTGTGTGTGTGTGTGTCTGTTCGTTCCTGTTCTCATTAGGATCTGCACTACAGGGCCCTGCTTCAGTGTTGTTTCCTGTATAGCCCATTACTGCTACCTGCCCCGGGGTTGGAAGTTGAGGCCCGAGACAAACAGCGAGCTGTGTGCAGTAAAATGCACCCGGGAGATTAGCGTGGCGAGGAAATCGGGGTGTGTAAGAGGGGTGAACTTAAGGTTGAGTCAACCTGAGGCCACAATGGGCTGTTGTGGAGAGACGATTTCCAGCCAGGCTCGCAGGGTGGGGGGCAGGGGACAAAAAGGAATTGAATTCAGGAAATGGAGAAGTGTACAAAAATCATATAATTGATCTAGAGGACAGCAAATGAAATGCTACTCTTGTTTGCTCTGGCTCTTAAAAGAGTGTCATGCACTACATACACATTAAGAAAACAATCAAAATGTGCAAACGTAGCACGTTTTTTTAATAGTACAAAATAATACTGTCACTTCTTATACGAGAAAGGACAGTAAGCAAAGGCGTCTAAAGGTGCATCCAGACTGAATACTAAGTCATTTTGTGTTTTATTGTGTTCTTTACCTAATGCATAGATGTTAGCTGCAGCTGGTGAGTAACATGTGAAACCTCACACTCAAAATGATCTCACAGTTACCAGGAAGTCCAGTTCCTCCTGTTGTTTTTCTCCACTTTATCTCCTTTTTCCCTCTTGTCTCTGTATGTTAATGAAGCAGAGTCACCTCAGATATAGCAGCAAATGTTCTGTGCCTTCACCTCACATAGAGATGGAGCGTATCACAAGAAGGCATGGCAGGGGCTGCTCAGTGGTAATCCTGGATGTTTTGTCTGCTAAAGATCTAGTTGTTAATGGACCTATGTGTTATACTGGCTACAAGGGCCTCAGTTTGAAATCTAATGTGGTTAATCTGGTCAGACAGCAGCAGTTCACACGGTGTTGCAAAATACTTTATGCCACTATAGGCAACCTCAGACTGGTTTTGCTCACAGTTCGGCCACTTCCTGCTTCACCTGCTCTCCGCTGTGTCCTATTCTTCCATTCTACGGCCAGAAGTGCCCGAGAAGCCACAGAATCTGCAACTCTGCCAGTCGGACAATTGAGATTTGCAGAGAAGACGAGGTTAATTTAGAGAGGAAGGGAATCAGCATGTCTGCACTGACTCATGACATTGTGCTCTGCACACAGTCCAATCTGCGCCACATGTTTTCAGTCCAAAGAAACAAGCAGCACTTCCACGTGATGATGAGCAGGCTGGTCCGTCTGCCTTGCGTGACTCAACTCATGCTACGTCTGTGTTGTGCCCAATTGCAGTTTAGCAGGTGTCGGTGGGGACGGCTCACACTGATACTGTCAGTCACCATGTTTTCCAATTACCATAGCCTGCACACCAACATGATTGCCTGATTGGCAGTGTTATTTCCGTGGCAATTATTATGATTCTGATTATGTCAATCATTTCACTCTCTGCTCCATGTTGCATCAAATAGCGGCAGCTCGAGCCGCTCGCTTTTTATTTCCCCTCATGTGTCTGATGGCTGTTTGAGGTATATTCTCTCTTTTTACAGTAGAAAAACTTTTTAAAAATTCATGCTCCACTCCCCTCCAGTGCTATTACCTTTGAGCTCGGTAGCTCATTCTAAATTACTAACGGCCTGTATATGGTCCCCATAATGATCATTTTCGCTCTCTGTCAGTAATAATTGCGAGGTTAGTTCTATTTTAGTGCAAGCTCAGGGCTTCTGGTTTTATCTTGCTACTTCTTGTATTATTCATATCATCCTCATGTCTTTGAATTTTCCTACAGCGCCCTCCATTTAAACCGCAATTACTACTATTACCACCTCTACACTCCTCCGGTTAAAAAAAAAAAAAGAAAGAAAAAAAGCCATTTTCTTCATTATCATCGTCATCACCGCCACCACCATCATCATCTATTTACTACATGATTCAATTAGTGAGCCATCAGATAAAAGGTCACGGCTGTAATCAGTCCTTTGAGAGCATGATTTTTTTTTCTTCACACCTTTCCCGTGTGCCTGATGTTACCTCTAAGGGTGGTTAATGACCTTGGTTTCCCATTTCGTGACCAAGATGACTCAGGCGCCTGAACTTTTGAACTAACGCAGTATCCGCAGCAACAAACGTGTCCGGGCTGCGAGCCTTTCCAACGAGGAGAAGTTCATACAGAATAAGAGAAAATGCAGAGATTGGCGTTTTGTTAAAATGCACTCCCCAGTCTTACAAATGGATTGAACTGACTCGAGCCTGCTGCAAATTATGCACAACATTCAAGCTCATGTCAGCACTCCAGGCTGCAGCACATTTAGGTGTACATGCTAATGCGCTCAGTGATGGTTGCTTTATCTTGTGTACTGTATCTGCTGAATTGCACTGCAATTTAAACAGACTGAAACACCAACACTGCTATCTGCAGCTGTTCGCTGTGCTCAGGTAGGGTCAGATTGCGTTTAAACTATTGGTTATCCAATCCTGGGCACACACCACTTCCATGCTGTCCTGCAGCTGAAGCCTAGCGCAGACTACACAGCTGCTGCCATGATTTGCCAGTTCTAGAGACATTTGGATAGATCTAGATAGATCCATACTCACTTTGTTCACTTTGAGCAGAAGGACATTTTTCCCATGCTAGTGGTCAGTCAGTCAGTCAGTCCACCACTTTAGTTCAGACTGAAACATCTCAACAGCTACTGCTTTGCTTTTAACACTTTGTTCATAATTCCCAGACGATTAATTCTAATTACTTTGGTGATCCTCTGGCTTTTCTTCCAGTGCCGCCAGCAACTCAGATGTTTTACTTATCCTGCGATATGTCTCAACATCTACAGGATTGACTGGCAAGCGTGCAAGTGTACCTGGGACTACAAGGTGTTTAAAAATTAAGTTAACACAGGTAAGAACAGCATCATCCTCCCTGTAAGCAAAGTGATGTAGTAAATCCTCCACAGACCCAACTAACGCCTTCGTACACTCCTTGCTCAATGACATCAAAGCTGTTGTTCACCCGCAACCACATTGCCAGTCAGTTCTGGGACTCATCAGGTTATGAGCCAAGTTCTACAAACTTCAGTAAACGGATGGCAAATATACATCTAATGAGCTATTAATACAATGCATTTGACTCCAAGGCTATTTCACACAGCAGCAAATAAAGAATGAAGCTTAAAAAAAGTTTTTATTATGTTATAGGGTTGAGGCTAATCAGCCTAATACACTTATTTGAAGTGTAATACAACTGACACACACACGCAGCATTGACCTACATCTGAATGAGAGCCGGCAGACTGCTCCCTCTCATACACCCACGAGTGTACACACACTCATAATCACCTTAAACATCAACGTCTTATCTTTCCTGAACTCACATACCGTACGCCTGCCTGATCAAAGAGGAAAACAGCAGACTTCACTGTATGTGTGTGTGTGTGTGTGTGTGTGAGTCCATGTCAGCAGCTGCTCTGTCAGCATACTCTCAGTCCGGGGGTGGGGGGGGTTGGGGGTCCACACAGCATGGCTAAAGAACTCATCAACAACCCCAGGCTCTGTGCTTGGTGTGTGGGATGATGTGCTGCAGACTCAGCCTCTCATCCAAGCATACCCCCCCATACACACACACACACACACACACACAGATGAACCCAACTGTACACACATTAACATGCTTACTGTCTGCAATCATCCAGCAAATATGCTTGTTACCCACGAGGATGAGGGTTTTTTAACAGGGGTTCAAATTCAGCGGTAGCAGGAGCTTGTTATGAGGAGCTAGAATTTGATTTGTTATGAATGCAAAGCACACAGCTAAAAAGCTCTTGGGGTATTTAGTCTCTGGCTATAGGCTTAATGAGTTTGTGTGCGGACGCTGTATGCGCTGCATTCATGTGTGTGATGCATGCGTGTGCGTCAGCATTTGTGCAAGTGCACGCGTGTTTGTTTTGCACTTGTCAGAGGCGAGGGCTCTCTCGAAGTGTAATACACTTATGTGATGGCTAGCGGCTTGAGGCGGCGGGTCTAATTCACTCTCAGAGGCTAATTCCATGCTAACAAGTCAGCGATGCCACATGCTTGTCCTTGCCCACAGCCCAGTGGGCCAGTCTCAAAGCAAACCAATTAGCCAGGCTCGCTCTGGGTCTGTCAACCCCCCCTCCCGAAAAGTCACTCTAAACTTTTTTTTTCCTCTCTTCCCTTGGAGTCTTTTGAATGAAGGAGGTCCGTGGGGACCGCAAAGGGGCCGCGCATTAATAAGCCTGTATCACTGACATGAAAGACGTCTAGCAAGAAACATCAAATACACAAGGCTAAGCTGCCTTGCCAATTAGCTAAAATAGCTATTTAGTGACAAATCTTCTAACCCACGAATGAAACCACGTCTAATGTACAAGCGAGGAGATGAATGCAGTTCTAATGGACGCATTAGCACGCTTAGGGATTCTTTGTGAAAACTTTCCTCGCTCCATCACTGTGAGTTCGGAGACAGTGGCAAACACGGAGGTGTCAGGACTCGCGAAGTGAACTGACTTGACACTGTGCAGTATTGCAGCAGTTCCACTGTGGGAGTTGCTAATTGGATGGTAATTAATGGAATGGAGGCCGATAAATACCTTTGTGAGCAGGCTTGTCAAGGACACGGAGGTGATGGGAGGGAGCCGGAGAGCCGGAGCGAGCGAGGAAGAGGGAGAGAAAGCTACAGGACGGACACCTTTTCTTCATCGTGACAGCTAATCCTCATCCCTTCATCCCTCTCCTCAATTCCTAAATGAAACTACCCCCTCCCTCATCAGTCCTCCACACTCTCCTCCTCCCCTTATCAGGCCCCCTGCCTATTCTCCCCAGCCCCAACTTCACCCGTTTCCATGGAAACACAGGATAAAAAGAGTTACTTCTAGATTAAATCAAAGATTTTGAAGTGCCGCAAATATTACAAGCTCTTTTGAATCGGGTTCCTCGAGTTCAGGATGATACTCTATTTTCTCCTTCCAGATAGCGCATGTGTGCCCATTTCTTCACTGTAAGAGAAAAGACAGCAGCACAGCCCATCCACTCACCATAAGACCTGTCTGTCTCTGCGGGACCAACGAATAGCTTGAGAGTTGACAGTTTTTCTTTCTTCCTGTCTTTTTTTTTTTTCCTTTTCTCTCTCTATTTCAAGGCTTTGTAGGTGTCCCGCAAATCTGCTTAACCGAGCTGTCAGCCGCCATCGTGGAGGTCTGGAGGAGAATTTTGTGCATAATTGAATATCCAGGCTACAAAAACCTGAAAAGGCTCTTGTGATGTTGCTGTAGGATGCTGCAGTCAACATGCTGTGGGTGACTGTAAACCGTGTTGTCTTTAGCCGCTGCCGCTTTGATCCTGATTACCACTCCAGTGCACTACAATGTGTAGCTGGAAGCATTGGCTCGCTTAGCTTAAGTAAACAGTAGCTTTCTGCTTCGCCGCCGAGTTTACTAGCCAGCAGGCAAATGAGAAAAGCAAATGACTCAACCTGCTGCTCGCCACCAACACCGGCGTGATACAAAGATAACGACAGTTACATGGTCAGACAGCAAATGCAAAAGACGTAGCTATAGCTTTGGTTAAAGTCAAACCAAAATTTGAGCCTTCCTTATTTATTGTGTAAAGAAATAGAAACAGCTACAGCTTCTGCAAATGTTTCCCCTTTTCGTAAGACAATTAAAGCCATTTCTGGACAGTCACCTCTGGCTCAGGGACTCATCTTTGCAAGCTAACCTAGCTTGCTAGCGTTAGCAAGCTAGGTTAGCTTACTTTCTGGTCATCTTCTAACAACACCTGCTGAGCAAGCGGCAGCTCGTTGTGTTCTTCCAACATCATGCAAAAGCTTGCCAATTAGCTAGGCATTTGGAATTGAAGCAATATGAAAAAAAAATTATTTCAGTTTGACTTTGAGCGTCGGAAACAGGATTGAATGGGAGCGTAGAGCTGTATATTTAGACCCACAATCAGCTAATCGCAGCTGTTGTTTCCAGGAGCTGACCTCCAACCTGGCTGCAGAGCACTTTAGTGCGTCACTTCGAGCCTCTCCATGGAAACGACTGTCAGTTGTCCATTTTGCTCAGTGCAGATGAGTGACAAGAGATCCATAGTGACAGCGGTAGCACGTAAAGCTTTTACCAGCAGCAGACCGAGCGTGTCTCTCCTTCACACATGGCCGGGTCCTGAAGGAGATGGAAGTGCGAGTTATACCTGACTGGGGGCAGGCATGTATGCATGTACAAGGACACGCGTGTGCACGCACGTACAGACACACACACACACACAGAGGAAGATGGTGGCTTAATCCCGGGAGAGAAGTTGGAGTCTGGACATCAGTCTTTACAACAGAAAGCACGCTCCATCAGTCCACAAGGGGACCATTTGAGTAGAGGCAGTCTGCCTTACTTTTCGTCAAACTTGTCAGCCTGCTCCGGTGGAGTTCTTCTTCCCTGAACAATAAGTTTAATGGACGCTCAATTTTTCCCCCCCTCCAAGAGCCGAAATCATAGCCGTGCGGAAAATCTTCAATAAGGGTGCGATTAAATGCTGCAGGACTTATACATTTTTTAATGCATACATTTTTTATGCATGTTAACAGGATTGTATAACTTCCAGCCTCCTTCTTTGTGGCTCCGTTGTACTCGGTCGCTGAGAGCAATAGCATGCATCAAGGGAGAAAGGGCTTTGCAGATTGGGTTACATTATTCTGCCCGTGCCACCCCATACTGTACAGTGGTGCAGTGCTACCACCCACCAGAGTATGATTTATGAGGTACACACTCACCAAATTGCACCTAATGAATTGTATTGCCTCTGCCTGAAATTAACACCCCCTCCATTTTACTGCCTTTGTCAAACACGGGTTAACTGCCACAGGAATACCAATCAATGCTGAAACGGTTAATGAGTAAACGGTGTGAGATAGAGAATATGAAAGATTGATTTGCTCTTGCCCTGAGTGGGATTTATAGTGTGTGTTCTCACGCTGGGCCTAAAGATTAACCCCATGCTCTGCACTACTCTGTGTGTGGAGGTCTGGTTCATGTTACTGTATCCATATGTTCAGTCTGCGGCCCAGGAGGATGGCGTATAAGCAGATCCCCCACACATCTGTCTGCATGTCTCAGATCTGCCTCGGCCTCCTCCCCGTGACTTGATCGGGGGGAATAAATTTAGGTTTGGCACACACCTGCACGAAGCCGGCGGACTCCGCCGCGCTGGGGGTCAGCATTCCGTAAATATCCCCTCACTCTTGTTAACGTGTCACGGCTTTTAAATGGATCGACAAACAGCCCACCTGGGACTCATGGGAAAGAGAAAGGGAGCGGGCGGGAGGGGAGCTAAAAAAAAAAAAAAAAAAAAAACGGAACGCGGCCCCCGTCCGCTCCCGTCGTTATTTTTACAAGTCTTTACGACTCAATTTAGCGGATGAGGAACAAAACAAGCAGGGTGTCGGAGCTCCGGGGGCTGAGATGAGTTAGTGGGGCTCCCCGAGCTGTCAGGGAGCTCGCCACAGCCGCATGGGGGCTGGGGATCAGAGGGAGAGAAGGGAGGGATGAGGAGGAGCGGGGGCCTAATCAAGCAAGTTTATTCAGATCAACGTCAGTCTTTAACTTCCCCTCACAAGTCAGCAACTTGAAGCCTGAGCGGTTAGCAGAGGAAACCAGGGACGTCTCAAATAAACAGATAGGCCTTACTTAGCATGGAAATGCAACATATTTAGCATTTTGCTCCTGCTCAGTTACACTCTCCTGGTGGCTGACTTGCTCCATATAGTGTTAATATCGTGCTCTGATATTGGCTTTTTCCAGCACGCTCTGATAGTGCCGTGTTAATGGCACCGTCCACCCCTCAGAGCGGCCTCCTCTTCTTTCATTCGCCTCCCTCTCCCTCTCTCTCTTTTTTTTCCCCCTCCGTTATTTCAGCCCAATTGGGAGCGCACACGCGTGGAAGGGAGGAGAGGGGTCGGTAATTAAAATTCTGTTCAGCATGACAACGCTGTTTCATGCCTCATTTTTTGTCACACGTGGGATGAATGCGGGATAAGCGCGGAGACTTTAATAGGTAGGCAGGCAGCGCCGTGCTTAAAGTGCACGCCGCGCTACCCCCAGCACACAGGTGGAGAACACACCCCAAACCCCCGCAAGCTTATCAGCAGCACCGGTGCATATGTTCCGTTCGCTTAATGGCTTTAATGTCTAATGTGCTTCGGAAAAAAGCTACAGCTTTGTATTCACTCTGTCCCTCGCTGACTGCCGAAAACTTGTGTTTGTGCGCGAGAGCGTGTTTTCAAGGATTTGTGTGTGTGTGTGTGTGTGTGTGTGTGTGTGTGTACACTTGCGCTGCCTGCTTGCATGTGCTGATTCTGTGATGTGTTTACTCATTGAAAGAGGGGCGGGGGCAACGCAGAGCCTCCTGGGATGCCGTCCACAGGGCTTGTCAACTACTGTCACTCAGTCGTCACATCCCACCCTCCCCACCAGCCTCATATCCCATACTCCCCCTGCTCCGACCCCCTGCAAAACAAAGACAGCGACGGCAGCTGCATCCAAAGGGACCATCACTCCACCACTATTTAACCTCTGCTACAGCTTCTTTCTGTCTCACTCACTTCCCTCTGCTGTGCTGTCTCTCTCTCTCTCTCTCTCTCTCTCTCCCTCTTCCTCCTCTCCTCTCTCCTTCATCAAAGCATTTCTGGCTATTTTGTTTCCCAGCTCTACAGAGAGTTATTGCTCATGACAACGATCACGGTCGTTTATTTTCTCTCCGCAGCCCGGCCTCTGTATGCATGCCGGGCTAGTATTACCCTATGATATTCAAGCGCTCTCTATTAAATATGCATGAACCCTGGAGATGAAAATTAATTTTGGGAATGTTCTCTCCCTCTTTCTCCCCTCGCTCTCCCTTTGAATGTTCAAATATGCCTTCATCTGCTTTTGTGTCAAGCCGCGAATTCATTATTTCATTTGCCCGTGATGGCGTAACAACACAATATGCGGGGGTACGGCAGTGCAGCGATATTGATCTCGTTAAAGCAAGGGGCAACGAAAACAACTCCGGCCGAAACACACGTCGCAGGAAGCGAGTTTTCAGAGATCCGCCAAGTTCTGAACAAGTTCGCCCTGAGCTCTTATCATTCATGAATATTTAGGGACATAAAATGTGAAAATATTAAATTGAATTATGCATGTATGTAGCGATGGAAATCTGCAGTAGGACACTGCAGTTTTTCTTCGTCTTTTTGTGCTACATCTGCTCAGCAGCCCGTCCCTCATTTCTGCTCACGATAGGCAGCCCCGATGACCTTCAGACTCCAGACTCAGGCACGTATGTGGGTGCCGTTACACCGCCGTCCATTCTGCCGCGTGGTTGAATCGCAGTATTCCTCGGTGGCGAGCGCGTGGAGGATGGAAAACATCAAAACCATCGCAGACACAAACAGGCGGGTTGAGCAGGTTGTGTGGGAGGTGAAGCCAACACAAGCTGAAGGATAAAACAAGAACTGCTTTAAGAAGCAGCACACAGCAGTGAAAAGATGTTCTTCTTTCCGAGATGTTGCCGCCACAGTGAAACCATCTTCTGCTGTTAGTTTTAATTTTCTCATCCATTTTTAGACTCAGTCTTAATCTAAAGTCCTGAGATCAGCTTCATCCTTCTTGGTTTTAGTTGAATCAAACTTTCAGTGATATCAATGAACACTTTAGTTTAGTTTTAGGGTAAGCTAACTTTTACTTTTGCTATGATGTTAAAGGAAGAGTTAGACACTTGGAGAATGATTGGTCCCACTTTCGTGTCCGTATGGTAAGTATGTAGCTGGATCCAGCAGCAGAAACAAGTAAATTATTGACCCAGCTCTGACCAAAGGTAGCAGGACCCCCCTACCAGCACCTCTAAAGCTCCTTAATGAACACATTATATCTGGTCATCATTAATCCGTACCAAAACCGAGGCGTGAAAATGCTAAATTGACCCCTGAAGGATTATGTGCTGGAGCACGGAGCAACGTTAGCATTCATCTGCAGTAACGGCGAACATTCAATCTCGTTTTAGTCCTAGTTTTAATGTTTGAGGGAAATACCTGGCTGTTTACAAGCTAAATGCTCCATCGCGCTCACTCGCTGGTTGCTGACTTGGTTCATGACGAGTTCGTATGAAAATATTGATTATATCAGCTTTAAAGTTTTCATTTTCAGCTTCAGCTCCTCAACAAAATCCCACGAAGACGAAGTCATTGTTCCACTCGGTCACTTCGGTCTCCTCCTCCTCCTTTACGAAGGTGTTTCCTCTAAATTTTTTTGCTAACGCCATTATCGCTCTGCACTATTGTATTTCAGCGATTCAGTGCGACACTGGAAGGTCTTCGTCGCCCGGAGGAGCTGACCGTTCAGCCGAGGGGGAGGCTTTTGGCGGCTCCACAGCAGCCCCCTTATGGCCTGCATTCACTCACACAGAGTCCATCTGCATAACTGCATCTTTCATGAGGTTTGGTCAATGCCCAATCCATACTGTATAGGCCTGTGTGTGTGTGTTGAAGTGAATGTGTGTGGGCCTGCATGTTATTTCCACTTTAGCACCGCTGGTTTAGTCTCACTGTGTCCTGCATTAATGTCTTTTTGTCTACCCGCGGGTTGTGTTTGTGTGCCGTGAGCGTTCTCACCTGATCCATCATAGACGTATCGTCCAGGTCAGCTATTGAGGGGTCCAGCTTTCTGTTCGCCACGAATTAGCGCTCTCACCCGAATCCCTTCATCACCTTCACGCTTCCTACTGGTGGCACCTTGTTTAAGCCCGCACGGTATCAGCAAAGAGGAATGTGGGCGACTCTAGTTGCTGCAGTTCTTATCAGGTAAAGTGGTTTTTGATTAGTGTTAATGGCTGGGACTAAATAGCCTGCAGCTTTTCCACTGGCTACACCTGTTATATATGTGTGTTGGCGTGCCGCTCTGCTCAAGGGCATGCTAGCAATTCATCAAGTTGAAAAAGATATACCCACTGTGCACTGACAAACAGGTTTTATGTCCAAACCTGCTCCCTAAGCTATAACCTCTATACCGCCTGCTTAGTTTTAGCTATTTGGTGAATGCTGCTGGACGACGGCTGAGCTGCAGAGTGTCTCCCTGCAGCCACGGTGGAGGAGTTTCAGTATGTCAGCACCGCCGCGATACACAGGCACCAAGAATGAGGCTTTTCTTGTTGTGCATTCTCTAGCCATGATCCACTCGCGGCCCAGAAAGACAGGCTGCGGCACCCGCTCCCGGAGAAGCGCTCGGCATCTGGCGCAACAGACAGCCTTGCATGTTAATGCAGAGTTAATATTATTATTATGAACTGCGAGTGACTTCGCATGTTAGTGAGCGCTCTGTCAAATTAATGTCAGTTCCATTAATGCCGCCGTCTATTTTGTGTCACAAGTATGCTCGCGTCAGACTCCCGCTCGCTCAGGCGCGCTGAGGCTAGATTTGGCAACGCACAAAGGAAGACACACACACACACACACACACAGCCTACCTCAAGAAAAGATTCACACCCCTGCTTCTCAACAGTAGATACATATTTACACATGCACACACACACACACACATCTTTTCTCTGCAGAAGCGAGACAGGAGGGGAGGAAAATGAATGTCCTGACTCATTTATCACATAGCTCCAAAAGTACAGATGAATCCAGTGATGAAAATCTGTCCTGAGAAATGTCAGGAAGATATTAACTCCAATACATCAAAGCGGAGCTGCAGTCTCTGAGCCGACTGCCAGCCGATGCTCCCAGCCTTTAGTTAAATAGGGGGTGCACACCAGCGCCGATGTAATTTTAGCCAACTCTGACCATTTGTCACACGGAAACGAGTAAATAAAGACACAAGTCACTTCCGTCCAAAGAATAACATCCGAAATGATGCAGAGCGAATTTCATTAGCGGGCAAATGCCATTCTTTAGATCTGTCTGATCTCAGTGAAGTGTGAGAGAGTGAAGGGAAAGAAAGGAAGAGGGAAATTGCCTTTTCATGTAGATTTCACTAATCGCTTCCCTAACAAAATACGGCAGACTTGTACTAATAAGTAAGTTAAGGCTCAGTGGACAGATAGAGTGAAACAGCACAGAGGCTAATGGAATTGAGAGCTTTCCATGCCTCCATGGGTGTCTTAATTGTCAAAAGAAGATTCTCACAGGAGTATTTCGCCACTCGCCTGCTGGATTGTGGGAAGCCTAAATTGGAGTGCGACTCACTGGGCTTGTTTTAAGCCAGAGCTTCTCTAGTGTTTGCGAGGTGGATCAAATCCCTTATCCAATGTCTGGAAACAGGTCCTGTGATTCACTCTTGTTTATTTGGCAACCAGCTCCAGCAAAGTATACGTTTTCAATGCAGCCAACGGGGACTGCAGCAGACTCGTATCTAAAATCCATAACTTCTACTGTTCTGTGCTTTTTCATCTTGCACTCTCGCCTGGAATGTATTACGTACTTATTTATGTTTGCATGGATTTATCCATTCATAAATATTCATTCTCAATGTCACATATATGATTCATTTGGAGGAAAAAAAATGCTTTTCAATCTTAGCCAGCCAGTTATTGGCTCTCATTGCTATTGTTATCACAATACCTTTATAGTGATTTATTTTAGCATCGCTGCTCCTCACTAGTTATTACAGGACGAGAACTCCCAACCACTGTGGTTCATTAGTAGGGAAATTGGACTGTATGGGACTCCACGAGAGATAGAGAATGTGCTTTTAATCTAAAAAGGTCAATGTGCTCAGGCTATTTTGGAGATTCACTGCAAGCTTATAATTGGGGCCTTGTCTGAAGACAATGTAGAATTAAATTAAGACAAAGTTAAAGAGCGTGTGGTTGGCCTTTGATGAGAATCAGGGAGTGAGGACCCTTCATTTGCAACCTTTAATCAGTCCAGTGAGATCAGATTCGCATGTGATTCGAGAAGAAAAGAAAGTGGGGGGAGAAATGAAATGGTAATTAGTATTGATTACCTATGGGCATATGACCCCGCAGTCTGCCCTTGCATTCTTAAATCAACCCAAATTATTGGATTTACTAATTTCATGCTCAGAGAGAAGTAGCCAGCAACATGGAAATGCCTCCACAATGAACCATGTGCCAATAGGGGTCCGAGGAAATTATAGCGATGGGAAACGAGGCGTCTTTCTGTGCCGCGGCGTGGGTGTGAGGCTGAATTAACAACACTAGTTTAAGTTAGGGATGATAATTATTCTAGGAGGGTCTGAAGGGAGTAAAGGTGATTCAGGTAGCTTTTTCTTCAAATTACATTTCACGTCACTTGCACTGTCGCTAAGTAATGGCCTCAGCCCGGCCATATATGCATGTAATTACTTGCAGTTAAGACAGAAAAAAGGTCCATTTAGGCAGGAAAAAGCAGCCCAATTACATGTATACACAATTAATACACCCATGGGAAATTGAAATTTTCTTTCAAATGATAAGATTAATTCCTAATTATGACTACAGACACACACACACACACACACACACGTGCACATTCACACAAGGCCTCACACAGTTAATCTACTTTAGTGGATTTAAGCCACCATATACTGAAATTGTGAAAAGCAGAAGTGGACAGCAACCGATGGAGGGAATCCGTGTCATCATGTACCCGATGAACCCGGGCACCAGGGACGTGACAGTGCTCTGGCGCCATCTGCTGGCTTTTAGGCAAAACATGAACACACCAGCACCAGTGCCGAGTCTGAGTGTCTTTGTGAACCTGCTTTCAAATAATTTGGAAACTCATATTACTAGGTGTGTAGCATCTTCTGATAAACGTGTAAAAGACCACGTTTATCAGAAGATGCTTCTTTAAATATAATATCTGCACTTCATCCCTGACATCTTTGGATTAATTGAAGAGGATATTAATAATTACTTTCTCCTCAGTATTTCAGTCTTTCCAGGATCTGAGGTGGTTTGGAGCTGATTTTCTGTCACAACAGCGCCCTGTTTTGCACGACAAATTCAGCAATTTCCCTCATTTTGATTTCCAAATCTTTATACTAAATAAAATTACACAATGTTTTTCAATGGCTGCCTTTATATATTTCTCTGCTGTTTATATTGTTTCCAAATTGAATGTCACCAAGCCGCCATTAAGGAGCATTTTTCTTAAAAACCCACTGTAACATGGACAGATTATAAGACAAACATGCAAAAGCCCCCCCACCCTTCATACATAACACTAAGATACTCAGACTGAAGGAGACATAAACTGACTACAAACGATGAGGCTGCTTTGTGCCTCTTCAGTCATTTTGTTTCTCTTTGTAGCAGGTTTGTGTCTCTTTGTGGTCATTTTGTCTCTCTAGTTTTCTTTGGTTGACTTCCCAAGAGGAAATGTCAACAGTCACTTCAAACTGATGCTCCGGCCCAGTGGCACCCAGTGGCCCCCGGGCTTGGTTGGCCTGTTGCTGGTCAGTGAGTCGCTACAAATCTATGGTATTTGTCCAAGAAACCCAATGAAATGTATTTTAAATCCTGGTGAGGATCCAAAAGCTTCCATAGATAGTAAATATCTGAAGGCTGAATCTTTGGAAAATGTGTATGAAATGACGCACAAGACGTCTAGAGTATTGCAATTAGATAGAAGGCTGCTGCCATAAAAATGTGGAGACTTGGGTTTGAATGTTTCACTCAGTGTTAACATCAAACAGCTTCAATGAAGAGCTGAATGATGCTATAAAGAATATATATAATACTGTCAGACAGAGCAAAATAGTAGTGATTTTTCCAACTTTAAAGTGACTCAAAGGGAAATAAAACATGAAAAGTGGATGTTAAGGTGCTAAATAAATAAATAAATCCAGCAACACTAATCAATGGGGTACACTTCTCAAGTCTGATTTTTATTCCGTGGGAAACATGAGTCTCTTACACATCTAACTTGTTGGTGCAATATGACAGACAGCTACTTAGTACAGCAGTGCCTACAGTTAATAATATATCCATGTTTACAAGCAAAATAAACAATGTTAAAAAGATAAATATTAGTTTCAGTGTAAAGCACAGCACGCAGTTCTCTTCTTGACTTGCAGCAGTAGAACTGTATTGCATCAGTCTCACATAAATATGCTGAACCTCACACTGGTTCTAGGCAGATACACACACTGGTTTTTACGGCAGATGCAGTGTCTATTCTGTCCTCGTGCAGCTCTGGGCTCAGAGGCTGCCAAAGCAACTGCAGACAGAGAAAGTGCAATTTAAAAACAATGGTGACACTTAACATCCAGGGCGACAAGGACACGCAGATGCATGGCAGGGCAGCTGTGTGTGTGCGAGAGTAAGTGTGCGTTTGATATTAGAATCACTGCAGAGGCTAGCTTAAAGTTTGTGATTTTGTCAAGACGAAAGAAAGAGGAGTGACACTGAAGGAAATGACAGACAAAAATTAACAATGTGGCCAAACAGAGACGGCTGTTGACGTTGTCAGTGGAGCTCTTACAACACAAGGACTGACTCCTCACAAACGCTCAGTCTCACACACAGTTTAACAGGCCACCGCATGTACTGGCCTTCACATGGCTACGGAGGCGTCCGACTCTCTAGGCCGGTTGCGTACGACGTGCTCCAGCTGTCCGGCGTCTGAGACGTCGTAGCTCGTCTTGTACTTAGCCAGGATCTTCATCAGAGGACGCAGCTTCAGCCACCACTGCTCCTTAGGGATCCTGTGACTGCAGACGGACGAGGAAACCTCAGCACTGTGCTTACAGCTTCTTTTCTTTTACACACTTACACAAATGTCTTCATTATAATGCTCTGAAATCTAATTTGTTCAAATGAATGGGGAGCAGTGAAAAGATCAATTCCTATCTGGACCACATGGGTGTGCGACGCAAGAGTGACTCTGAATGATAAAACTGGTATTTCTGATGATAGATCAGTTCTTACATAAATATAGGAATATTTAGCATCACTCATTTTCACGGTTCATTTTAGCCACATTAGTTTGGTGAGCCAGCATGAACGCTGAGAACAATTAGAAAAGCAGAACTGCTAGTGTGGTTATTTCTTTGTTTCTTATCAATTTTATCATCTTAAGCACTCACTAACTGGCTTATTCTTAACTGTATCTGCTAAACTGTAACTGCCAATTTACCCGCAGAATTCATTCGAGTCTGATCTAATCAAATCTAGTGTGCTCGGCATTAATGTGGATTACACAGTTTTAGGCTGCTGTCAGCAGTCCTGTGCATGTTAACGGGGTAAAGACGGGGGAACTCACAAGAGACAGATTAAAAAAGAATGGTCAAACTCAATGGAGCAGAAACTGAGATATGCAGCTTTTTAGTTCTCAATAGGGGTCGAGCTCCAAATTGCTTGGACCTACATTTCCCATAATGCAACTCAACATGGTGTCAAGCGACCGTCCCTGCCTTCTAAATGACCATGTCTTTCTCTCGGGCTGTTTCTATAGGCTAACTAGTACGTCCTGTGCTGAGTTAACTGATCTTCATGTGTAGAATTGTAGTAAAAGTATAGTAGCGTGATACGTACACAAAGTCAGTCTCATCTTTGAGTTGTACAACAGGCTGGAAGACCAGAGCCCTGCGACGCATCCCCAGCAGACAGCAGGAGTCCTCACTGTTAGCAAACACTCGGCCTGCAGGGAAACACCGTGGAGTCAGAGGTGGGAACACAGGAATCCACTTTAGCTGTCATTTTTGCAGGTTGCAAACATACAGCAGCACAGAGCAGATATTTGGCAGAGGGTGTGGGAGGTTGTAGTGAATAGCAGGATGGTGACTCTTTCTAGCTAACTTGAAGTAAACGTTGTACTGATCTGCAGGAGGACTACAATGGGGCGATGGAACTGATACAAACAGAAAATCTAAAAAAATAAAAACACTAAGAGGTGATGATACAGAAACCATCACTTATAAAAGCAACATAAAGCGCTACAGACACACAAAGAAATGTGGGGCAAAGCGGAAAAAAGAAATGTGTGGGTTATTCATTCAGCCCATGCTCACAGATTTCCAATCCAACCGTTTCAGATGACTCATGAACTGGAGATGGTGAAGCATGGTGGCTGCTAATGCATTTGTAAGGCATGGACACATCATAGCTATGCCCCACAAGTGCCTAGACAGGCTGTGTGGATCGATAATATGGCAGAGTAGTGGAAAAGGCAGACATGGACATGGAGCTAAATATAAGGATGTAGATGGTCATGGAGCCAGCATTTAAAAAAAAAACAAAAAACGATTTACCTTCGTCTTATGTCATCCATGTGTACAGGAAATAGACAAAAAAAAAACAAACTTTAGTTTTAACTTTAATTGTAGCCTTTATACAAACGCAGTGTGGTTTTAAGACAAACTATTACTCAGAGGTGCTCATCACTCACAGTTGTTAGTGTAATTCGTCAAAAAGTCTACGCACGTTCAAGTCAATTTCTCATTAAACTGTTATGCTGATGAATGTAAATGATCAATAAATAATTTCCTTTGAGAGGATGAAAATACATCAGAATGTCAGAGCGACTCCATGACAGATCTAGGTAAAGGTCTGCTTCACAATGGTCACGCCTCTGCAGGGAGGGAGGATCGGCTACCACGGGTCATTTCACTGATGCAGAAGTGGGACATTAACCTTACCCTGTCTGAAGGTCTCCACCAGCTTCTTGGTGATCCACTGCATCGCCTTGGCAGAGATCTTGGTCCCAAAGTTACGGTCAAACGGAGACGGTGCTCCTCCCTTTCAAAAGAATCAAGATGGACCGCATCTTTTTTAACACAGAACAGCAGTTTGGCAAAATTATGCTGTGCATGAAATTTCACCTTTTCTCTCTTTTTGCGGTGCCTGACTCAATCCTGGTTGAATCATTTCTCTCATTTGTTTCAGACTGTATGTCGTAATATTTTAGTGTTTTGCATTCATCTCCGTATCGCTTGCACTGACCGGATTCAAGGTCAGAGCCACCAGGACACCCACCAATCGTATTTGTCCATATTTAAAGGTATGTAGTTGTTATTAAATGTTTAAGACTCCTTCTCTGTAATCCATTACTTGCTTCAGATACAAACCAATTTCCCCTTTGGGGATCATCAAAGTTTTGTTTGATCCAGTTTTATCTGCGCTAATCTCAAGACACACAAAGCCAGAATACAACAAAGCCCATCCGTGTGAAATGGGAGATGTTGGTATTTGTGGTAACAAATATAGAAAATTGTTTACAAAATCTTGCTTCGTCTGTATGAAATGATGAGCCGTGCCCACCTGCTGCATGTGTCCCAGCACATTCTTCCGGGAGTCAAACACTCCCTTCCCCTCTTCAGAGTACAGCTGGTAGATAAAATCTGTTGTGTAGTTTTCATTACAGTTCTCATTCCTACACACACACACACACACACACACACACACACACACACAGTAAAAGAAAACAGATGCTTATTATAGTATTATCAGTTTCTTTCCTCACTGACTTCATGTTTTAGTGACATCAAAAGGGGAGCAGCACTGTAAAATGTCAGCTGTTAAACTGATGACATCAGCACTGGAACTGTTTACTACACAAGCATCTTAAAATCAAAGACTGAGGGCTGGAAATACTGGATCACGAGCACTGCACCAGCAGCACACCAGTTAGGTGCCTGAATTCTTTTCCCCATTACATAATCACTGCGGGTTGCATCCCTAAAAAGCTACTGTGGATGTGTGGACTGGGGTAATCTATGCAGTCATTAAGTTACCTGAGGACCAGTCCTCTTTGAATGCTGGTCTTCATTTTCTCTGTCAAATGTTCCACATTGGCCTGTGGGGACAAATAGCGAATGTGAGTCATTTTGATCAGTAGATGGAATTGTGCCTCAGAGGCCGTCCCTGAATTAAGCATGAATGCCCTCTAGTGGATGAAGGGAGAGATGACGTGTTGGGGACTGCATGATTAAAACAGAGAGTTGGGGAAGGAATCGTGCTACATGTCGTACGGCCCAAAAATCTCACGTGTTACCTGCAGGTCTCTGATGTCAAATGGCTCCTCGTAGATGTAGGCAGCATCAGCTCCAGCAGCCAGGCCTCCCACGCTGGCCAGATAGCCACAGTAGCCTCCCATGGTCTCAATGATGAACACGCGTCTCTTTGTCCCACTGGCCGACTGCTTGATGCGGTCACAAGTCTGACACATGCATACAGGCTCACAATGTCAGTACTCTGTGTGTTACACATAAGCAGTATGAAACAGTGTTTCTGTGATATCTCCAGTTAAATGTTATGTTTAACATATTTAAGTGTCAATCCAAACAAGATTAGAAGTGTGATGATTAGAGGTCATATGCTGCCAGAATAATACATTCCACATTGAAAAACAACAAAACACTCTTCTCAAGGCCAGCATGCTTATTTCTTGCTACGTTTAAACAATTCAGGCAGATTCAGGCCTTTCACCAGTTAGACTGGAGTCCTGCACAAGGATGAGAGAGCACATCAAACGGTAAACTGCAGAAATCACTTACAGTTTAAATGGTATACACTTGGTCACAATCATATTTAGAGAGGAAAACCTCTTTCCTACTTGATCTGGCAGTACAATTTTATTTTGACAGTCCAATGCTGATAATCAGCAGAACATCAGGTGACTGTAACGTCAGTAAAAAGTCCAGAGCTTCAGACACCACAACAGTGTTAAAGGGGCATTTATGTGATTTAGCATTGTACCTCATGAAGTTGGAGGACTCACAAGAGACAGAATGGTCAAAATCTGGTCAACAGAGGCCAAGATTTTAAGACCTTTAGTCCCTATTGTGGGTCAAGCTCCAAAAGCACTGGGTCTTACAATTCCCATAGGCAACCTGATAGCATCTTTCATCTTAATTGCCCTCTATATGCCCATGTCTCTAAAACCTCACGTCTGCCGTTTGAAATCAGTTTTTTTGTGAAAATGATTTCACAGTCTGAGTCGTACTACTCATGACCAACTTGATGTGTAAAATCTGTGGAGTGCCCCTTTAAAACTGTGCAGGTATTCACTGGGTTAGTCTTCTACCTGAGGTTAATGTTAAAACTACAGTCAGGGTGAGCTTTGAGTTGGGACTAAAGTTAGGTTAAGATCATGTTCATGACTACAGAAATCAACAGAACTGCAGCAAATACCCATGCAACACTTCACTGCATGTCGGTTTTTGGAACCTGAGAATTTGTTGAGTATAAGCACTGGACCATAAACTCCACTGATTCCTTATATTGTGACATTTTCATCCTCTTTGCATTAGCATCTTAAACAAAGCGCTCATAGTTGTGCCGGCGGCGGTTCGACTGTCTTACCTCCACGATGGCATTGAGGGCCGTGTCTGCCCCGATACTTAGATCTGTGCCTGGTACATTGTTACTTATGGTGGCAGGCAGCATACACATCGGGATGCAAAACTCCTCATAGGTAGCGCGAGCCTCATACAGCTGCAGCAGACTCTCAAACGCCTAAAGCGGCAGTACATGAAAACGCATTAGAGCCACAGAAGGCCGGCCACTGAGAGAGAGAGGTGGGTCTCTCTCAGGTTTGCTAGAGCGTACCCTGCCATTCCGGCTCTTTCCGTGTGATAGCAGCCAATGGCTTCCCTTTGGCAGAAAGGACGGGAGGACAGAGGTGTGAACAGAGATGGAGGAGAGGGGAAATGAGGAGAATGAAAGGAGGAAAGGACAATGATGGAGAAACAGAGGGCAACACAAAACGCAGAAGGAAAGATGATGGTACAGATAGAACAGAGGGAAGAAAGAGGAAGAGTCGGGACAGAGATCTGTGTGTTTGTGAGCCTTAGCAGCTCAATGCAGTGACGCTGCATAGGACAACCTCACGACACGGCCACATCTGCTGTGGAAGGTTATTCGCAGGCAAGACGAGCACCGACCGAGTCTGCACACACAGGAGGAGGAGGAGGAATGAAGAAGATGGGGGCACAGCTGAGACTCAGGCTCAGAGATGTTTTCCTTAGTCTTACATAGGATGAAGTTAATGTAGGAGCTTCATTCATCAATTTAAGCAGAAACACGCAATACAATGCGTGTTACCTGCACTGCCAGGTGTTAGTTTGTGCTCTGTAGCTGTTAGCCACTCATCTTATTGTTAATGACGTGGGATGACACAAACACACAGTCAGGGAGAAGGGCAGGCAGAGCAAACATGGCGGTCACGACACTCGTGCACCTCACAGCATGCCTCCATGTTGCCGCTCACTTACCTGATAGGGAAGGGAGGGGCGCTGCTCTGTAACGTGGTTTTCCATTTACCAGTCTTTCCTCACAGTACAGACGTGGCTCAATTTGTCTGTCAATTTTGGCTGAATTTCTGATGTTTTACTGTTAATTTTTATTCCAAATGTCCTTCAAATCATTCATTGGCAGGCTGGGAGATATGTTGAATGACTGGTAAAATGACTGAGAGAGCGACTTCCCCCTTCTTGAAACATTATTGGCTGGCCAGCTGGCTATGTGAGCAAAAGCGTGTTTCAGTGTTTCTCTGCTTGCATGTGTGTTTTTGTATCTGTCTGCGTGTTGCTGAGATGAGCTATTCTGGCTGCCAGCCCCATCACTTACAGTAGTGATGGCGTTCAGAGCCGTGTCAGCGCCAATGCTGAGGTCTGAGCCCGGCACATTGTTGGAGACAGTGGCTGGGACCATGACCATGGGCACACAGAACTCGTCATATTTCCCGCGCGCCGTTAACAATTCCAGCAGTGACAGGAAGGCCTGCAGGGCAGAGCCAAGGGCTTTAGAGTCTGCAGGGGTGGAACTTTGGCAGGTTGGGTTGGTTGAGAGGTGCTACTTGCCACAAGGAAAGGACAGACAAAAGTGGAGGGTGCCAAGGGGAGGAGCCAGGTCTATCACAACGGACAGCAGCGAAACAGACAGGTACCACTCCACATACTCTAAACATTACCTCACACACACACGCACACACACACACGCGCGCGCACACACACACACACACACACACACACTCATTTCCTTGCATACATCACAGGAAAATAAAGCTGGTGAGCATCTAAACGGGAGTGCGTGAAATGGCTGGAAAATAGCAGGTGTTCTCTGTTTCCAACAAAAACCAAATCATCACATTATTTTTATTTCACTTACTGTGTTGCTTCACTTTTTAGTTCTCTAATTCAAATGTCTTCAAATTAAGAATCCTACTTTCTCTCTACGAATATATCCAAAGTAGTAAAAAACAAAAGTGAACTAACTTTATGCTATTCCAGGTTTTGGCAGGAATGACTCTGAAGCATGATTATGTGCATGATTATGCATGGAGCCATATGATGGTGTGCTGACATAAAATGGGATAAGTCTGATGGAAGGGATCAACATTACAGTGTTGACTATTATACACTGTACATATGGACTTGTGACAATATATTTTGTAATACTTTAGCAATATATGAGCAAAATGGAACTTTTGTTATTCTCTGACTGTTCCTAAACATGAAATATAGCATTAGCCATGAATTAGAAGAGCTAAAAGTCTTATGGAAATCAAAGATGAGAATGTAGCCTAATTAGCAAAATTAGCTAGCAGGGAGGAAAGCGTTTTAAACATACCTCAAATCCACCAACAATTAGCAGAGCATTAATGTTGTGCTTTCGCATCTGTTCAGCAATTTTGTCAACATGCTTTGCAGGAAGTGTTCTGAAGAAAGGAAGGAAGGAAGGGAAAGAACAGTGTTGTTATTTGTAAAACACGATGCACACATTTATGAGATAGTAATGTTTACAGTCACTCCACCGCTCCAAGGGATGACTGAATCATTACCAAACCATTAGGGATCCCAGCTTTAATGCAGAACAGTTGCTGGTAAATTAGAGATAAGGGATCAAAACTTTACCTTTTGGTTCCTAACAGAGATCCACCCTGTCCCGTCCAGCCTCCCACATCAGCCCATTTAATCTCCTTAATCTGAGGGGAGGACAACAACACATGCAATCTTAAATATATTACTGGAGCACTCCATCACGTTTTAAATCTTTCCTTCCTTTATCATTTATATCTATGAATCCTATACCTACGATTGTTTATATGCTGCTTTTGGTCGATTTACCACACACCTTAATACACCCACAACCTCTGACACATCCTCCTGGGGTCTTGGTGCAGGGATTGTTAATTTCCTGGACACACTCTCTTATATCTAACAAAGGAACTGGAGCAGTGAAAACACAGAGGCGTGTAGCAGAGGGTCCTACACCACTCAAGTATATAAGTTTAGTACTCCTGCTGGTGTAATCTTGATAGGGTCAGTTGGCACAGCCTGATTTCAACTGGCTAGAGCACACACAGAGTGTTTAACTAAGCAGTCACATTAGACACATTTAGACTAAAGATAAATGGTCAAGGTTTGTTAAGTGCTGTCCTTTGACTACTATGGACTGACCGGATTTAAGGTGTTGCACCAGGAAAAGGTCAGAGGAGAACAGGAGAGAGGAGTGTGAAACCAGTTTTACTGGTCATGGAGCAGGAAAACATTTCTCAAATTACAGCACATAAAACAGGCTTCACTAGAGACTCAGATATCAGGTTGCCCACTTTTACCTTTCTTTCAAAATTCAAAAAAGACTTGCTCCACAGTTAGATCAGGTGAGGAACATGGTCGAGTACACTGAAGCAGTGTTTTACAGTCTGTTGCTCTCTATCGGTTTGTTGTGGTACTGCATCAACTTTGGCTGAGCAGGGTAGAGGAGGGACAGTCGGTGTGGTAAATTGGTTTACATTAATCTGGACAGATTATCCCCAGGGTTTCCCTGATTATTCTTCAGTCAGGGAGCGAACAGTGATTGTGTACTGTCTGACTCGCCAGGAGTTATTGAGGAAAGCATGATTAAAACAGTTCACACAACATTTTAGTAACCTTAAATTTATAACATGAAATCTCCCCAGTGCAATGATTTTCCTTCAAGAATGCAATGTGGTGCATAGGGCTGTCACAACTGGCCAAAAATGACTATTCCCTCTAAAAACACCACATAGGTTCGATTCATTTGAATATCTATTCTTGCACATGCATGTCCAAAAGAAGGAAAACCAATACGAGAGACATACTACTTATATATTATTTCAACATGAACATCTTAAACATTAACAAAGATCTATGCACCTACATATGACAAAATAAACAATAAAACAATGTAATGTAATAAGTTAGAATTTCAAATATTCATTGTCAGCTCTTGTTTACATGCAATAGTAACAGGACACGTACCAGTATATGTGCGCTATAGTACCCACCTGTCCTTTGCATAATCCCTCAAAGCCATCACTGACAGCAAACATCTTGTGGCCCTCAGAGATGCCCACCCTGACGGCTGAACGGACGGCAGCATTCATGCCCGCTGCAGGGGCACCAACATTCAACACTGCCACATTGAAGTTGCTCTGAGGGGCCATAAAATGGGCATAGTTGACATAAAACACACAGAAAAATGGATATCAACCACAATTTTAATTGTTAATTGCCACACACACCATAGAGAGAGAATGCTGCAGTTGTTGATCAAGCTCTGCAGAGTGAATCAATAAGCGGTTTCTGGTCTGCTCTCGGCTACATGCTGCTGGGCCTACAGTGGTCATTATCACAGATGCAGAGGGGAGCCAAACCCTGAGGCGAGCTCCACAGCATGCAAGTCTGCCACGCTGCCTCTACGCTTCACTGATCTTCGGTCTGAACTGACTCCTTTGGAGTCACAGCAGCAGGCAGCCACAGCTCCTGGCAGGGTTGAACAAGTCATCCCTCAGCGGGGAGCCAGGTGTCATCTGATATAACTGCACAACCGAGCAGCACTGAGCCACCTGGGCCTCGTGTGAAGCCTTTCACTATAATTACAGGCTACACAGCAAATAAAAGCAAAACAGCAAGCAGGTAAAAACTGCTTATTATTAACTGGTCACCACAATTACAAGTCACCTTATTTTCCACTTAACAGCATTAAAAACTGACACCACAGCTAATGGATGCCAGCATAATAAAAACGCTATAATGCACCTGTTTTCAGAGCAATACTCACATTAATTCATTCAATTTGGCTAAACCACAACCACACATTAACAGGAACACTTCGCTCAGATTGTGAGCCAAGGATCCGTCTGAAAATAGCAGCAGCACGCTGCATCATGACTGCAGTAGCTGAGTCATTATTTGTAGGCAAATCCTCAGGACTGTGTAATAAAAAATTAAGCACCTTGGGGAGGCCAACTCGGCTCTCTAAAAAACAACCTGCACTTCAGCCATGGTGAGCACTGCTGCTGTATGTGTGAAATAAAAAACAACTCTGAGCGAACAAAGCTGACAGCACTGTCACTGTGAAAAGTCCCCGGCGGGAATGTCAAGATGTCGTGAGGTGACTTACAGTTGGCAGTTCGGATTCTGGTTTACGATGAGCCAGCAGTTTGTATGTCTTCAGGTTGTTTTCAAAACTCCTGCAGTAAAACGTGGAGTGTCATTAAAACAATGCTGCGGTACATTTTCATGAACATGAAAATGCACGACATAAGGCTATTTTAATTATCTGCATAATCATATTTTCCAACTCATGGTCGACTGTACCCTGTGTATGAACAACAGGCTGGTGGTGTTCTAAAATAGCACCATGATCCACTTTCCCTACTACACCTGTCTCCAGTAAGCAACATCAAACTGATGCTCTTGATCTTGAGTGAAGTGAAGTCTGTGACACAGTATATCGGATTGGTCCCAGCGGGCCGTCAGTCATACCTGCCCCGAAGCTTTACTGCCTCCTCAAACCGTTTCTCGTCCATGGCCTTCTGGACCTCTTGAGTCTGAGGGAAAGAGGGAGTATTTTCACTGCTTGAATTCAGTAATATTTCATGCACTGTACATCCTGTATGCACACAAGCAGAGGCACTGTATTTCTTTTATACCAGCTAAGATTAAATATCTGTAGGCATTCGTACTATAATTCTTTGATGTGTCAATTGCTGCATGTAAGACAAGCTGCCTTTCTGGAGTAAAGAGAGCAAACAATGCAAGAGTAAACATGCCATCATCTGTTCCAGCCAAAACATTACTACTATGTAACCTTGTTTTGACCTGTAACAGAACAATAAAGCTTTTCTTGTGTGTGTTTCTATGGAGATGGCTTGCTATTACATCACCAGCATGAAGGCAGTCATTGCCAACACTGCCAAATGCTTTAGATAATCATTAACCAGACACAACTGCCTGTCAAACAATCAGCTCTCTTGTGAACATTAGTGGCACTCCAGGCCCAATAGGCTGTGCTGTTTGTCATTTCTACTAATGCTCCTTTATCTAATTCACATTGACTCTGCCTCTCTGCGTCCAGTGGATTCATTTCCCAGTGTTTGTGTTTGTATGTGCTTTGCAGTTTCCCCCTCTCTTCAACTTGGTGCGTTGAGTATGTGTGTGTGTATTGAATGTGTTGCAGTCTTGGCCTGTTTCCAGCCCCGTCCAGTGCCTACCATCTGTACACACTCCATCAGAGGCAGGCGCACCGATTGGTTGCCACACAGAGAGACCACGCAGGCTGGCGTGTTGGCTGTGGTTTCCAGAAGGGCAAGGACAGCCTCCACACCCATACGACTGGCCTGTGTGGGCAAACAGAAAAAACTGCATCACATCCGCACTGTTGGTTTCTGCTGTACACTTGGTTTCTTTACCGACACAGAGTGATTTCTTTTACACACTGGACACAAAATTGGAGTAAATTCTCCACATCATCTTTTTCTCTGCTTCAGTTTGTAGTTGGCCTGTCGTAAACATGGAGAGATCTGTCACACACACTCACACACACTGTCTGTGATGCAGTGCTTCACATGCTGAGCCACAAATCTGTTAATGTGCTTAACCTAAAACCTGGGGCTATTAACAGGAAATGCTCTGAACGAGTGGACTATTCCTACCAAAATACCTCAAATAGAGCACATAGCGAATCTATGTGCACATTTTTGCGGAGAATTTCCATTAGAAATGCTGCATTGAGTAAAAGGTATAACATGTAGTCAAAGCAACACAGATCAATCACATGACAATGCTATGGGTTATAAAATCAGCATATAATCCGATTTTTTTCCTATTTGAGGGGCAACTAATGAATATTTTTTCGATTGATAGATTAAAATAGGGAAATAGGCCCGTATAAAGTATAAACAGCATGTTTTATTCGACCGACAGTCCACAACCCAAATATATTCAGTTTACTATTATGTGACAAAGAAAAGCATCAAATCCTGATATTTGAGAAGCTGCATCCAGCAAATGTTTGTTATTTTGCTTGGAAAATGACCAAATTCATTCATCAATTATCAAAAAGTGGTGGACCTACCAGAATGCGGTCAAAAGCAGAAGGGGTCCCTCCTCTCTGCACGTGCCCCAGGATTGTCACTCGCGTGTCGAAGCCCAAGCATTTGACAACAAGCTAGGAGGTTATAACGCACAGGTCTTAGCAAATATTGTGGCAACATATTTTGCTATTTCTCTAATGGTAAACAATACATATTGAACAAATGGATCCTAAATGTGTCTCATGCATGTTAGTAAAACAGCTAAATGTGAAAATATGTCTGCAATAGAACTATAGTGTGAAACAACTTTATGTGCAACAGTGCATACATACAAGGACAGACACGTCACACACCGAAGGACAAAGAGAGTAGAAAAGCTGAAGAGAAGGGGAAACAGCAAAGCACAAGCAAGCCATTCTAATTTTTCAGTCATGTTAGCAGGGAGCTCTTAGCTTATACTGAACACCACAGAAGACCCCAAGCAGGAAGTGCTAAATTAACTGGTGACACCCGGGTACTTTACAAGAAAACAAAATGCTTCACATGTTTGTCTTCAAATAAGGAACAGTTAGTGCAGGGTCACGGCATACAGTGATACTCTCTGTGAGCAACTTTACTGTGTGAAAGTGTCAAAACATATTCTAGAAAAAAAACAGTGCACACGACTATGTGAGGCAGTTATGAATAAATGACATTTGATTTTGCAAATGTCCTGATGTGAGGTTTAGTGAGGGTATCTGTTTTACAGCAGTAGTAGAACATGGTGAAAGCCATCTTACCAAACTACAGATTGTGCCTGACAGAGCACTCCAGAAACACAGCAACAGAGTCAAAGCCACACCAGGGCAGCAGTACAGTAGTAGAGATCATACAGGAGGCAGTCGAAGCTGGAACTTGCCACACTTTTACACAAACTCTGTACTTACATTCTTGATATAGTCAGTGGTAATGGGCATGTTGCTACGATCAATCGCCCCTTCGGCTACAATTATGATATTCAGCCTTTTCATCCCTGCTCGGTTCTATAAGGAGGGGTGGTGGAGAAACAACATGACAGAAAAACTCAGACTTTGGCTGTGACATGGTCTTTCAGAAGCACGGGGGCCAGATGACAACAACAGCCGGGGAGCCGGGGACAGATTCTTCCATAATGAAAGATTGCGTTTGCACTTTGTAATCAGCGATATCCTGCCGACCTTGCCAGCATTTTTGTGGCCCGAGCATGCGGCATCGTGATTACATTATCAGGAGCGAGATGGATCGTTTTTCCACTCACATTAACATTCTGTTAAATATTCTGATGCAAATGATCATGGCAGACAAACTGAGAAAACACTAATACAGAATATTTGTGGCTCAGAAGACTGATTTCCATCAGTCTGGTCTCCATGCTTCTGGCTTCCCCTTTCCTTACACTCAGGTACTCACATCTTTGACAAAACTAGAGGTTATAGGCTTCCCGTGCCTGTCAATGGCTCCCTCTGCAACTATTATTATGTTCAGCCTTGTGCCCCTGGAGCGGGTCTGAATCACACAACGGCATATTTTCAAAGCAGAAAAAACACAATGAGACACCGGACGCCTGCGACTACACACTTTGCTTTACATCAGCCTTCTCAGATTAAAAAACAGTCTGGATTCACTCTCTGTAGAAAAACTGAAAAGTTGAGCAGAATAATAACAACAGCACTGTCATGTTCGACAAGACAGCGAGGAAACATTATATTGCATCTAGACACTTGTACAATATGGGTTTACTGTAGGGAACAAATAAGATTGTGTTACCGCAGACAGTTTTTGACACATCTTATCCTCCCAGCCATCCTCTGGGGGCATCTCAGGAATCAACACCCAGTCTGCCCCACAAGCCAGGGCGCTCACCAAGGCCAGGTAGCTGAGACAAGACACACAGACAGAATACTGTGTATATAAACAGAGGTGATAATGGTCTCTGTGTCTGCCTTTGGGATTATGTTATTGCATCTGCTATTATGTTTATCAAATGCAGTCTTACCCACAGTGTCTGCCCATGACCTCTAACACAAACGTTCTCTGGTGACTGAAAGATCAGAACAGAAAATATGAATCAGCATTGGAGCAATACAGCGCTAGACTGATGGATTCAAGAGCAGACATTTGAAAGGTGAATCTGAACGGAGGTGAAATTAGCCTAAATGTGGTGATATGCTTGGTGTGCGATTTGAACTCAAACTGCACTGTAGAAATGCAAAAGTCAGAAATAGTTTCTGTTCCTATACTTGGACATGGCTGGTGGGAAACATGCCTGACAGGTCAACAAGGGGGTGTGTTTTATTTTACATTTTTTGGATTCCTCAGGATACATTGACATTCCATTTCCAGTACTGCATGACTTTAAATTTGTTAAAAATCGAGTGTGTTAAGTAATTATACAGACATTTTTTACACTGACATTTTGTTGCTAGGGCAACAGGATGTTTGGTCAGAGAAATTACAAAGTATATAACATATTTCAAAACCAGTTTTGCATGCACTACTGCTCAGAGCCTTACCAAAAAAAAAAAATACAGATATAAATATAAATCAAGAAACAGCTGCTCTATCTCCCCCTCACCTCTGTGCAGTTGTCATGATTGCGTCCACCACCTCGATGATTCTGTGCAGAGCAGAGTCGGTGCCGATTGTCATGTCAGTTCCGCAGAAGTCGTTATCAATGGAGCCGACCATCCCCACGATGTGAAGGGCCGAGTACTTCTGAATGGCATCAGCTTCGATTGAGCCTGAAAGGATTGGTAAGTTAAGGTTGAACCACTGCGGTGTTGTCTGTGTTGACCAGTGTATTTCTACAGTAATTCAAACAGGTTACTCTCAGCTTGTTGTCAAAATATGACAAGCCGAGCAATGGAAAATGCTGAGCTAAGTGAAAGACCTTAGCAGTTCTTTACTCAAAAAAATAAATAAATAAATAAAGATTACAATGCAAACCTATTCAGCTTAGAACTACACCTGTTCCACTGTCAAGATACATATCCCAAGTTTACAGATTGTTTTTTTTAGCAAGTGCACTTTAACCAAAACTGAGTGCCTTTTATAAATATAATGTCAGTGTTAATGAGGAGCATCTGCTGGTGATGAAGATGTGTTTCATACAGGTCTCATATAGAAATCGGACTGTTTTTTGTAACATCCAGAATGAGAATGGGGAAAAAACAATAGGGCAGAAAAGCTAACAGACTGTGGTCTAATTTAGACAGTACAGAAGGACGTTGCATGACTACAGTGTGTCGACAGAGTGAGTCAGTTAAAGCAAGGAGGAGCTTCATCCTCCCTCAGTACCTTGCTCCACCAGCTCCCCCAGCAGCCCACTCCACTCCTCCCTGAAGAGGTTGGCGCCCGTCAGGCTGCCATCTCCACCGATCACACACAGGTTGGTGATGCCGTGCTGCACCAGGTTGTGAGCTGCCTTCAGCCGTCCCTCATGGGTGCGAAACTCTTTACAGCGGGCACTGCCGATAACAGTCCCGCCCTGATGATGACAGGTGTAAAGACTTCTTCAGCTCACTATACACTCTTTTTCCTGTGACTTTCAGACACTCAGCTTCTCTTCGCACCTCAGTTCTGTGTACTTGGTGCAGTATAGTGCTAGGTGGGCCACTTTGACAAGAGTAAATACTGCTGATGACACACACCTTTTATTTGAAGTACTGCAATATGAAAAGTCTGAGAACTATGAAAGTTAATTTATTCTAGAATGTTCAAACACAAACCGACAGATGACAGAGCAGCTTCTAGAGCTCATACATTAGTTACATTAGATGTATGAAATGCAGCCCATGATAGTCACTCACCACTTGTAGCATGCTGGAGACACTTTCCCATGAGGCTTCTTTTATGTTCTCACCACCATCCACCATACCCTGATATCCCTGAGAAAATAGATGACGCTTCCTAGTAAATGAATGCAATACAGTTCAAAACAGATACTCTGAACAACAATAGGCTAACAGATGGAGCCATGTGAACTACATGATTAGGTTTTCACCGTTCAGAAAAAAATACATATTTCAACCTAATGCAATACCACAGAACAGTACAAATATGTAATTGTGAGACTCAAGAATTTAAGATGGATGGTTTAAACTTGCTCCGTCCTTATACAAGGACCTGCAGAAGTTTGTAGCAGAACACCCAGAGTACTGTGGTACCTGAGTGGGTGGGGAGTTTCATACTAGAGGCATACAGGCATCTGCTGTTATGTAACGACACACAGAGCGAGGAGGTCCATGACATGCACAGATGCGCAGAGATCACAGGATGAGCAAGCAGAGCACGTCCCTCGCCAAAGCTCCTAACATCTGCTATGTGAGAATAAACATCCCTGTGCTCTATAATGTAGATCGGGATCCTGCTGTTATGTGTTAATTTAAAATACTTTTCACTGCTCCAGATATCTTTCACAAGTTGTTAAAAAAAGTTACAAGATTTGCACATTGCACATGTCATCACTTCATAATTTTATCCCATTAGACGTTTGTGCAAAATTCTGTCATAATTGGGTTAGGGTTAGAAAAATGTTCAGATATTAAAGAGATGGTGTGACTACAAGTCATGTTTTCCTACTTCAGGCCCACTGCTATAGGATAAAATAAACTACGAACAGTGGCAAAAAGGCCTTAAAAATGATCATCACAATGTATGGGCTCACCTCATGAATGAAATAAACTTTTGCTCCCACATATAATCCCATTCGAACCACAGCACGTACAGCAGCATTCATTCCTGGGGGGGGGCAAAAGAATACGAAAGTGTAAACAATAAAACAAACTTTGTGCAACACTGCAGTGATGAGCAGGTTAAACAGTCAGGCACAAAAGAGGGTGTGTTTCAACTGTAGCAAAACATTGCAAATCCTGAAAAGCCTGCATGGCTGTTCCACAAGTTGCTGCTTGGATATTTATTTAATCTGTGACATTAAATAACTGCATATTTTCATCTTTTTTAAGTATTTATGTGCCTTGAATGTGTGAGACCATGTGTGTTAATGTTTGTGGAAGTGCAGCCTATCCATGTTTCCCATGTTTATACTGTCTTTCTGTGGCATTGGACAAAATCTCTTCCCACTATCGCACACGGCCATATTTGGCTAAAAGGTTTCCCAGCTCCTCCTACAGCCTCCAAGTTACTTCATGCTTAGCCAAAGTGAACTCAGCAAGCAATAAGGTACAGCTCTGTGACTTGAATGTCAATGGCAGGGCAGCTTAAATAGTGACAGTGGGAATAATGGATAATGCTTTAGCGGGCAGTGAGGAACTTGGCTGACTGGAGGAGATATAAACAGAAGAAAGGGCTGGGTTTCCTTTCTCTGCACAAACTGGTGGACACTACAGCTCCAATGACAGCCAAGCAGTGCTGTTACTAAGCAACACAGAGGTTTAGGCAGTTAGGGCAGTGTGGAAGACAGCAGTGAAAGTGAAAAGACAGTGAATATTGTATGTTAAACAATACTGGGAAGTAAAGATCCTTCAGAAATGAGTGCTTTTTACTCCACGGAACCAACAAAGCATCCACAAGCAGGAGAAAGGGACCAACAATTCACCATGCTGTCCAGCGTTAACAGCCCATGACTTATTGTCTCGTTACATAACTGTTCAAATGAACAGTCAGAGAAGACAGAATAGGTTCAGAGACTGAGAAACAGACAAAGAGGGACTCAGGCATTGAAAGACAGCCATAGAAAGATTAAAGATTATCCAAGAACTGTATGTTTCATGTTTCTTGTCAAGTTTAGATGTCTTTATCAAAGCTGAAAGTCATAAAGTTTGGCCATCTCATTCCGTAGGACTGACACTTTTTCGTGCAGAGTGAGTGAAAAGACTAAGCCAAGGCTACACAATGCCCTCTGACACCGACATTCAGCTCCTGTCATGCATGCCACAGGCTCATTGGTTTGCTCTGGGGCCAACTCCATGTGTGTCTTTCTGTGTGTGTTCATGTGTGCGCCAACCATGAACTCTAATTCTAAAACCACCCACCAAACATCGATTCATTTCTGTTGAGCCAAGGAGAGCCATATTATACATAACTTGGCTGGCAACTAACACGCAGAAAATACCAGTGCTGCTCGTTGTTGATGGAGAAGTGCAGAAAGTAGAGAATGCAACTCCAGGTTGACCTCCCACTGGCCTTTTTCACAGTAGGACCTTTTGACATGTCAGAAAAGCACATGATGGGTAAATAATAAATTAACAATGGCTGAATTCCATTTAGCTGCTTTGGTTTGCGTTGTGCATGCTGGTTCACTGTTAAGGCTTAACAGGAATATAACAACATCAACAACATCAATGCTATTAGTAACACCTGCCCTTTTCCTACTATGACAAGTCAACATGTCTGCTGTGAACAGGGACTATTACTATTACATCAACTACATAAGATAATAAGTGGTTATCCATAGTACAGGAACATTTCATAAAAAGCAGTCTCATGATGGATTTAGTTAAGTTTATTCTATTAATTGATCAAAGTGTAACTTATCAGAATGGTACTAGCTGTCTAACCAAAAACATATACCATAACATCTTCAGTAAACTATGTAATTTGTCCAGAAACTTGTTTTATTATTAAAACATATTCCTGTTAGTTACTGGGTACTACTAATATTTAATGAATAATAACTTTTAGGGCTGCAACTAATGATTATTTTCATTGTCAATTAATCTGTTGATTATTTTCTCGATCATTGATTGGTCAATACAAAAAAAATTAATCAGAGCAAAAGCAAAAGATGACATCCTCAATGTTTTTCTTTAGAAAACTACTCAAAACAATTAACCGATCGTCCAAATAATTGGCGATTAATTTAAAAGCTGACAATTTATCGATTGATTGTTGCAGCTCTTATAACTCCAAGTTCCTGCCTTCAAAGTGCATGTCAAAACTCAGGGCTTGAACTGAACAGCTACTTTGGCTTGGTCTGTGTCTTATAAACGTAGCTTTGCTGAACTAAGAGCACTTCTTATAATTAGTGCTTGACATGGTGGTAGTGGGTGTGTTGAACTAGTGTTTTAATTAAACGAAGAGGCGAGCGGGCGGACACATGACCAGGGTTTCCTATGTGACGCAAGGCCGGCTGGGACAGAATGCAGCTCATCACGTACACAGGATATAGAGGCATCCCGACCCCTGGCCCGCACTGTGACTGCTAACCGCATATTCAAGTCTCATCTCACCGACAGTGAGCATGCTAAGAAAGCTGTTTGCAGTCTCTACTCTCCTGGCCACTTTCTGCTTGTCATCAGCCCACACGTCCACCAATACAACCCGCAATGCAGTGGCCTGTGCGATTGTGGCTGCCACCTCTTCATCAAAGTTAAATACCATGAGACTTGATTGAATGGTAACATAAACTCGCGGGGGGAAATGAACAAAGAGTTTCTGGTCTGTGAGTAGGAAAAGATGCCACGTCTCGACCTTGACAGCTCGCTGAACTGCTCTCACTGTGCGTTGCGACACACGCGCCATCTAATCAATGACAAGGGATGCTGCTGTTAGCGAGTTAGCAGGATATGTCACGTTAGCATGCTAACTGGCGGGCTTCCTGCCAGAATGCGCTTTACCCAAGAGGAGGAAAACCTCGTCTACATGTAGCTGCTGAGCAGTGCTTTGTGTGCTGTGGTAAGAACAGCCTCATCACTTCCCTAGCAGTCCAGTACCACACAGTAGAGGACGTGTGTTTTCGCCCTCTGCGGGCCTGTTCACACCGACACAGTGATAACTATCTGTGAAACTGACAGTCGACAGTTTACCTTGAGCATCCCCTCCGCTCGTCAGCACTGCGATAGCTTTCCCCGCTCCCGACAGGTTCTCAAAAAATATCTTCTTGCTGTCTGGCTGCGCCATTTTCACGGCGGTTTAGTGTATATCCCGGTCCAATTCGATAAAATAATACAACCGGCCCGTCACAGTATAAAATCGTGCTAAAATGATGAAGGGCAACAGTCGACCGCCCCCTCTACCTATGCGCTACCGCTCCGCTCTCTCAGTGTCCCTGTTCCGCATCTATTCGTCGGCTTGCATAGACTGACGACGAGGGGGGGTGATTGACGTTGCCGTGAGCCAACCAGATCTCCGTTCACGTAAACTTCTTTTGATTTTAAGCCAATGGGAAGAAACATAGATTATATGTGGGCGGGGCAGACGACAGGAGGATGCACATATGATGTTCAGGGATAAACAGACTTCAACTTTATTTCACTAAATGCATTTTAGGTACTGTTAAAAATACGACTATCGGAAGCAGCTTGCACAGCACACTGACAAAGGTTAAATAGTTTTACACCGAAACAGTATTAGCAGGGTTGCGTTGTTGACATGACAGTGTTGCAATGTCGAGAATAAGTGGCAACAAAATCAAAAATATGCATACTGTCAAAGTAAATAAATGATCTGCACTAACTCTTTCACAGCGGACTGATGGAAGGCACACGATTCCTTCACTTCTGTTTTTTGCTTGTCGTTTTGTTTAGAAAAGAGCCACTGTATATAAAAAGATTATTATTAATAATGTTGCTATGAATGCACATAAAATTTGTGTTTAAAATAATTTTCTTTTTAAATTTTATATATTATATTGCGGTTATTGCCTGAGAATCCGCCAACCTTTACTTAGGACGACATTACTGAAGCAACCTGCTCAATTTGCAAAACCCCTTCAACATCTAAACAGAAGCATGCAATGAACTCGGACATCAGTATTCAATTTAGATTTTGTCTCCATCAAGTGTCAAGAAGAAGAAATTACATGCACAAAGAACTTAACCAAGAATGAACTCCATCGTCATCGTCAACATCATTCTTCCTCCTCTCCCTCACTATTTTAACAAAAATTAACTCACATGTATGTCACTGTCCATGGTTTTCTGGTTGTTTTTTCCCCTTGTCCTTTTCCTTCTGCCTCGTCTTAAACACAGTTCCCACATTCTTTATTCACTGGATTGCACATTCAATAAAGTTTTAATAACTTTCATGGTGCATTAGTTAAATTTACTGTTAAATCATCATTTTCCTCAGAATGAAACTTGTAAAAATGGGAGTTCAGTACACCTGTGCTATAACTGTCACAGACTGACATTTCACATACGATAAATTCAGCATATCTACCTGAATCATGGCTGGAAATCAGTCAGACAGGCACGTCGGAGCGTCTCAGCTCTGCAGTAACAGTGATCGTGAATATCAGGATTGTCACATGTCACCTTGGTATTTCACAGTAATGAATGTGTGCAGTATGTTGTGCAGGAATGACCAGGTATGCATCTGAGAGGTAGTTTATGTGTGATGGAATCATTGCATAGTCACCAAATATAATTTATTTGTGCCAAAACTAACATTTGTGCATTGTTATAATAAAAATCCACATCACAACTAGTAAGTCCTCCATTATCATCCTTTTATTTCAGCTCTTTCTTCTGGGAGAAGGAATTGCTTCCTTTACATTAGCGAGCCTCCTTCCCCTCAGGCATTTACAGCAAACGTATGGTTTCACTCCATGGGGTTGCTGAGAAGATGGCTTTGCTGGAGACTGCAGAAATGGCGCTGCCAGCTGGAAACTCGAGCAAAGCCTCTTCATTTTGCATTTAATCTGTACTCGTCAATTTTCGCCTTTAGCTTTTTGCTTCACATAACATGAGGGGCAGGCTCTGTATCTGTTTAATTATGTCATTTGTTGTGGTACGGCATGTCATCAGAACGGCTTCAAAAGAAGCAACATGCAGAAGAAATTTTAATGTGACAAATGGTTGTAAGTTAACACAGTGTGTGTACAGTGTTTCAGTTTAATTCATCCAGCGGCGACATACTGCATGCAAGTTTACATGCTTGTCGTACAGTGTAAGAATCCATTACAGCAAATGACAGGTAGAGTTTTTAAGCTTCCAATTAAACCAACCACTCAGACAAGCGTGAGATACACCAGTGTTATCTTTCTTGTATAGAGATGTAAAGAGCCCAGAGAGAGCTCCACGGGCTGGCGAGCTGCCATGAGCGCTGTTTTCACACGGTACCTGTACAGTAAATAGAGCTGTGGATTTAAAGAGCTGGCTCACACAGGAAACGGAGCCTTTGTCTCCGCCTGTTACACTCTGGTAGCTTCATCCTAGACGGCTGTAATGGAAGAGAATGGTTGAAAAACTGCATTGAAGGGAAATGAATGTGTTCATGTCTGTGGTCCTGTTGTTTGTGAGATTTAATAGTCTGTTGTGAAACAACCTGGTGCAAAGGGTACAAACGTGACGTCTGAGTTGTACCGCCGTGGTAGCCTGCAGGTAAAACTCGCCAAGCATCCGGCTCTGTGACAGGCTGCCTCTCAACAGGCAGTGCTTTTCTGTGCTGTTGCACTGACGTCCTGAGAGACAGGTGTGTTGGAAAGCCACCAGAAAGGACAGAAGAAAAGCAAACCTTGACCTTTCTGTCAAGTTGTTATTTTAAAGTAGAACTATTGTGTCTATATGTAGTGGAAGACCTATTTTGTCTCCATCATTGTTGCTAAGCAGCCATTGCTGAGGTGTTTTTGTTCTGCACTTCTCCTTAAGATGAGATGATGTAGGACCCACTCCTCCCTTTTCATTTTAAGATATTTCCTAGTCTAAAAACATATATATTTTTCCAAGAAGGACCTACTACACACGGGGTATCAATAAAAGCAAATGGAACATTTTCATTCACTGTTTTTATGTTGAATTATCATGTTGCTGTATCAGTTGGTGGCAGAATAAAATACCCATTGAACATAGACAGATGAGCCCTTCCACATAAAGCTAAAGCTCTCATGTGATCACACATGTGTTTTGTCAAGCGTGGGGCAGCTAATAATGACTTCTGAATTTATAAGCCTCAATGTATATGAAAGGCAAAACAATATGTTTACACTAATTGCTAATAGGCAGCGTTTTCTGCTGAAATTCATCTTTAAAATGGACCTTTTTCATTCCATAAAGTTTCTGTTGAATGAATTGTTTCAAGAGCGGTGTTTCTGACAGGCTGAAGACGCCTCTCAATCATTCCCATTCATTGATGTGGAGGACTGAGCAGTAAACAAATGAATCAAATGTGCCGTGTTAATGATGAGTCAATGAGAGTCTGCAGGCAGGCTAGCAGCTCAGGGATTGTGCTGCAGACGTGCTATGAACCAACGCAGACGTCAGCCTTCTAACATGTCCACAGTGAAAAAGCTAACATGCTAATGTTTAGCAGGTGTTAGTTTAGCATGTTTGCATGCTAGCATTTGCTAACTAGCTTTAAACATGAAGAACAGCTGAGGCCGATGGGAACTGTTTTCACAGGCCTGTAATGAAAAGTCGAAGGATCACAGAAGGTATCACAATTCATCCTAAAGGGGAACATGAACGTCTCATTAACTTCATAATCTATCTAACAGTTGTCCAGATATTTCAGACTTAACCTCAACCTTGTGGTGGCGCTGGAGGAAAGGTCAAGAATGTGGCCATGAATGTATTATATTTTAATTGCATTAAATTTCATGAAAATGCATCCAATAGTTGTGGTGGATTGAGTGACCATCCATGCAGCCTTGCCACTAACATGCTGAATGATGCTGATCAGCAACAGAAATACCAGTATAGCATCTAATCCTACTAAATTGTCATACATTAGTGAAACCGGTGAGGCTGATTGTATCCCATCCCTGCCAGCAGAGGTCACCCACCATCCCATGACACCATCGAACATCTCAGAGTTGATCCATCCCTTAAGGACGACCTCACTCTCTGTCAAATCACATTTCCTGCTTGTAATTTTACACCAGAAACTTATTGCGCTGCTCAGTTGCGAGCTGTGTCCCAGAGGAAATCTGGTCCCAATTTGAGCGGGTTTGTGCAATACAGGCTCACATTGATTGTTTGTTTATTGGCTGGAGGCTGTCATTCAGATTGGCCCTTTTTGTTGGGATAAGGTTTTAGCAGAAGTTGTGTCCTTAAGGGAGGAAGCTCAATCTTTATCCATCCCAGGAGAAGAACTGCTGCCTCATAGCTGAACCACAGAGCGCGAGTTAATGTCAAGCACAGAAGTTTTTCAAACTGCTCATCAGTACCACTGAAAAAACATGTTAATGGATAAATGATAAATTACCGTTGTTACTATTATCCAATATAACATTGGTTAAGCACAATATCGGTTGTTTCTGAGTGGTATGTGTTTTCACCTTCATAGCTGTTTATGATCTAATGATGTGACAGGACAAACGAGCTGCTCTATGATCTACTCTAACGTCAGTTTTAGATCCAATATTAGAGCCCAAAACTACATGACTGGTCTCCAGCATGTAATAATTATTTATAAAGCGTACACATAATGATTTCATATAGAGGGACATGCTTCTTCCCAGGCTTAGCTTAATGTTTTGTTATCCTGAAACAATCATCTAAATACTGTAAGTACTCTGTATGAACTACTAACAATATAATTCCCAAAGTGCATATTCTAACGATATTTATATACTGTATATTCATACATATATAATTATATCAGAACTTTTTTTAAACATTTACCGTCTTTACCCATTTTCCCATCTTATTAACTAGAAATACTATTATTGTACCCTTTCGATTATTAAGGAGTTACTCAGGGATTTCAAAGATATTGATAAAGAACATAACAAATGTTATGTTGAGCAATTTATGTTTTCGCAGTAACATCTATTTTCTAATCTATACCCACTTTTGCCAGTAGTCTCACCATTAACACAGAGGAAGTCCACCACCAAGTTGTAGGTGGCTCGGCTTTAGTGATATTCCCATAACAGAGGAGTCCTGTCCTGAACTAACTAATTTAACTGGATTCTTATGTGCTATCATGTCAGGACAGAGGCAGTCATTAAACATGTCTATAAGGGGAAGGAAAGATACCCAGCCTCAGCATGCTTGAAATGACAAAAGCAGTACAATCAGTGAGTTTGAAGCTGCCGAAATTAACAACATATGACACCAGAATATTCCATATAAAAGTACTGAAATAATGTCTGTATGTTTTGGGAGGTTGGCCTTTCCCACAATGAAATTAGTCTTAAAGCGCCAAAGGGCTTGTTGTCCAAAGCAAAAACACATCAAATAATTTTAGACATTTATTTCAACAGGAAGCTTTAAAAAAATTAAAATAATCTTTATTTTGAAACTATTTATGTAGCATACTGACAATTATTCTCTCCCTACCTCTCCCCCTGCTGTCATATTTCTCTAATAGCTCCCCAGTAAGTCATATATTGATACACCATATGTAGTGAGTAATTAAACTATAATTTGCAGGCTGTGTTACCTAAAACAATTATACTGCTAATAAAATCAAATGATTGCTGCAAGCAGTTCTGTAATCCTTGCCCTCATTGGCTTTTGTTCTGTTAAAGTCTAAACGAAGAAGATGAAATGGTGACACTTTGTTTGTGTTCGTCATCTTCTTCAGTCTAGACCATGTTCAGTTTTTCTGTCTCCTGCATCAAAGCGGGATCATGCCAAGTACACACCGCACAGACATTGTGACTTAATGGCGTGTAAAAAGTGAAGAGCCGTGAACAATATCCTCCACGAGCAGAATATCACTGTGCTTGTCGTGCATGTCTGCTGACGTGATGCATCATTTAGGCTGATACATGAGGCTCATTAAAACAGTGTAATTTGAGATGCCGAATGGTAAACTGTATTTTCATCTGATTTTAAATGCAGGGAGCTGCGTACTGCACATGTGTATTTAACCGTGTTGATTATTAAAAATAAGCATTACTTAGGTTTGATTTCTTTTTGTCCTCTGTCAGGCTGATTGAGTTGAGAGCATCGTTTCCAACAGGCACAAAAAATAGCTTGTCTGTGGGTTAATAGGGGTCACGTTTGGCATCCGAGACGTACATATTTTCAGCAGCGAATCGCAGTGAAGGAAAAAAAAAATGACGAGAAAAGTAACAAAAAGAATACAAAGAGATGGTTTATAATGTCAGGTAATGGCAAAAAGGTTGTGAACTGATTCCTTTCTCCTCTCTGATTGCCACATGGGAACAAATGAGCGAGCTGCCAATCTGCTGAACTGATTTCGGCGGGCCTCAGGTTGCTGATTAATGAAATGTGGGAGGACAAAAAGACGGCTGTGAGCGGTGCCACAGCCTACCCACAATCCCTCACTGCTTTTTCTGATTGGGCTAATCACCCTATTGTCCCTCAGCACTTTGAGTCTGGGATTTTAACGGCAAGAAGAAAGGACTGACGGAAGGAATCGCACAGAAAACTGCGTTTCCTTTTTATCCCCCCACATCTCCCCTTTCTTCCACATCAAATCTTGCACCATTACCTCCAGTTTTTCCATAACGCCTCATGTGTCATCCATCTAGCTCACTTTAATGGCAGCCTCATAATTATTTAGATGATTATGTGTTGCAAGCCATTTAGCATGCTCAATGACACATGTTTAATTTATTTGCCGCTGCAGCTTCTCGTAGAAGAACAGAGGCAAGAAGTGGAGATGGGTGGCGGTGGCGTTGCTGCGGCTGTGGTGCTGGCAGTGAAGCAAATCACTGCCAAAATTGTTTGATAAATTGCAGCTGTTGATATAATATGCTATGCCACATCAAAGAGCTAATGTGATACAAATAAGGTGTGCTTTGTGTAGCATTGCAAGGCAACGTTTGCTTGGGCTAATGGCGTGTGTCTTGGTTGACCAGTGAACCCACATAACACACTGCACCATTGAGCAAGCTATTAGGACACGATAATGGGCGAAGCTGCCGGATGCCGAATGCAGCCTCGCTTCCTTCAAGGTTCGCACAAGTGCAGTTGAAGGAAAACAGGGAAAATTCACTGATGAATTTCAGATGACTTCTTTATTTGAGTAAAATCTCAATATTTTCACTCCACAGTGATGAAAAGTATATTTTAGGGCAGTCATGGCATTCTGTAGAGCTCAAATATATTTGAAATTATATTTTTTGGTGGCAAAAAATGGTAATTTGTGGGATATATGAAGAAATTATGTGAAAGGCATAAAGGTTTTCAGTGCAGATTATAGTGTGACTGCACTTCTGTGTTGCTGCAATAGCGTCATATAACCACTAGAGAGTAGTATAACCTCATTGAAGGTTACAGATTACCGATTCCTCCAAATCCCAGAAGTGTTTTTTGATCTTAAAGATAAAAAAAAACATGTTTTTGATGGCTTTTCCGTTTATTAGATACACTCTGTGTCGAACTTGATTAGAAATGTAATTACACAAATAAGGATGAAAAAGAAAGTAAATCTAAATCTACAGGTTTGCATGAAAACAAGAAAAGCTTTTATTTCAAGGCCCGCTCCACTTGAAAATGTGTTTTTACACACTCTTACTTCACTTAGATGTTTCACCTCTGCAGAGTTTCACTAGGAAGCTGCTTTTATGTTCATGTATACGTCCCTCTGGGATTTTGTGACATCACCAGTCTGAAAGCCAGTCGGAAGCTTGAAAGAACCAGTGCACACACACTGATGACGGACCTTTCGGTGAAGTAGGAGACATCTTGTGTCCAGCAGATAAACCTTTGAAATTAACTATATTTGCATGTTTATAGAGTCTGCCTTTTTTCTAATAAGGGAGAAAAACTAGATGTAATTTCAATTATTTCTATCAAGGTAATTGAACTTTTTTGCTGAAAATCACATCAAACAGAATTATTCTTCAGAGCAGAGTATTTTTCATATGTTTTCAACACTTCTGGAGGGCGTCTTTAGGTACAAGAAGTTCTCAGCAAGGACTCTGCTGGGCAGTCAGTACAGATTTGTGCTCGCCTGGTGCTGAGCGGCACAGCTTGCAGACACGACGTCGGGTGCAGTGTGCTGCAGCTGGGACTTGACGTGCGCCGAAGTCTGTCACTGCGCTCCCAGGCCGCTCTGTCATCTCCAGCATCTGCTGTGACTTCTTGTTGGAGAAGCTTCTGGAACAATCACAGTTCTCTGCTTGTCAGCACCTGGTGTTCCTGTCTGCTTCCCTGCAACGTGTCACTCACACACACTCACACACACACATTTAACTACTTATATTCCAGACACAAACATGTTGTTGTCCATCTCCATGTATAATAACTCAGTTTCATTACTTTGTTCCATGCCTATTGTTGGCAATAACAACCTTTACTAAAGCTCAAAGCTGGCCACTGGCATGATTCAGGCCTGGGTTCATGTTCTCTGTGTTATAATTCTGGACAGGGTTAAATTCATTCCTAAAATGCAACCCCAACCCAAGATATTCCAAAAGGCAGATTCAGCCATGTTCTTTGGGGTCACACTCTGACCCAGAAAACACAGGCGCTAATCAATACCACAGTTTGTGTTTAAGTGGTGATTGTATAACATGTACAGAGACTGTTATTTTGCTCTCTGCTGACAATTCGTGAGAATGAAGAAAATCACAGCCAATAGAAAAACAGAAGACATCGCTTCAGAGTATTTCATTTGGTACTGATTTATGATGTGGAGGTGGAATAAATCATCACTGTAATTTTAATACTGTTAGACTACAATGATAATTTCACCCAGCTGCTGTGAGTAAAGGGCTTGTGTTACAGTAGGCCTACAGGAAGCAAATCGAAGTTTACAACTGTGAAATCAGCTGCATGTTTTTTTTTCTTTATAAAATACACTAATGCATTTATTAGGTTTGTCCATAAAACTGTTTCCAGGACGTAGAGGTTGGACGATGAAATGCATACAGTAGTTTTAGATTTACTGGCACAGTTTTCAACAACAGACATTTTAGCTTGTCACAGCAGGAGAAGCACAGGTGGAGCTAATACTGCTAACAAGGGCTCTGTTTCATTTCAGGGTCAAACACAGCAGGCGTAGGAAACTTTTATAACAGCCTGTCAGAAATCAGTCTGATTCCTGCTTACAGGTACGTGAACAAGCCTTTTCCTCGCGTGCCGCACTGCGTCGGACATGCGTCGGCACTAGCTAGCTAACGTGACACGTGGAATGCCGGGCAGCTAACTAGCGGTGATAATGCTAACCCAGACTGCATCAAGTTAGCGCTTGCAGGTAGTGACAAATGCAGCACGAGTAGATCCCAAACCATCAGCAGCATTGGATAAAAGTACCTAACACCAGTAATGTCAGCTTAAAAAAGCTAACATTAACATTTTTTTAAAAAAGCTAACATTAGCATTAAAAAAACTAGCATTAGCATAGTTAGATATGAAATTACCGCTTTTTGTCTACTGCATAACAACTGTACTGATCAGATCTTAATTATGTTAGCATGTATGAAAAACCTGCTGTTTAAATATACTGAACACTATCTGCCAGATGTGCTAGATGTGTGTAAAACCTCATGTTAGATGGCTGCTTTGAGTATTTACCGCCAGCTATGACACTGTAGAGTGTCTGCTGTGAAAAGGTTTAATGTAAATACTGAGACATTTTAAGTTCAAATCGCTAATGAGTGAGGTAATGAGCGAGATTTTTCTTTATTGATTGTTTTCAGTGTACAGGAGGACAATTACATTGGCTCACCCCCCCCAAAAAAAATCCCCTGTGGAGCTGCTCTGAAACACTGATGTAGAAGAAAAGACGATAAACAAGAAAATAAAAGATATGCGATCCATTCCGTGCAGGGCCGATCCGGGCTCCCGCTTCCCTTCAGAGTGAATATACGCCGTTAAGCAAACACGTTCCCCTCCTCTTTGCCATTTCGGCCGAGTTTTAATTCAGCAGCTCGCAGACGTATCCGAACACTTAAAATGGGAAACGAGAAGCGAAGAAGAAAAAGTTCAAATTCCTCCACTCAACTTTTTGCTTCAGATTCCAAACTCTGGAGATATTTTTAACCTCTTCATAATTCACGCTGCCGCGCAGACAGTTACTCCTTTTTGTTTTTCACCCAGTAGCTGAAGTGAGGTACTATGGCGTTGCATCTCTCCTCATCACTATTAATTAATGATTAAACGATGATTGAAAGTTCCTTCACCTGGCTGCTTATGGAGATGTATTCAGTTAGCTGATTGAAGTCTCTCAATCAGCGGTGAGGTCTGTAATCAGCACCTGATTATAACATGCCAACATACAGTGGTCCTTGTGCCCCCTCTGTCTTATTCTCCTCCATCCTAAAAGCATCTTTCATTTATTTCAATTAATCAGTTAATGGTGTTAAGGTCAGTAAATCTGCTACCTATCACATCCCCTCTTTGTTTACACTCACTCTTTTTCTCCACAGCCTGAACAAACCCAGCGCCGCTCCATCACTCCATCAAGCAACACATTAAAGCAAGTAAGAGACTGATATTCTTGGTCTTCATGTGTTCTCAGTGATGGATTGCCAGTCAGAGAGCGGGGAGGCTGTTAAGGTCTCAGATAAACTGACACTACAGCCAAGACCGTGTCCCAATTTTTTTCCTCACATTTGACACAGATCTGATGCTTCCTTATCACTGTGAACAACAAAAAGCTGCGCACAGTGAGCCCTTTCTCAACTCCTGAATCACTTGAAGATGTGGCATAAAATCAGATTCTGGGACATGCAAATGAGCGACTTCAGATTTGTGTTTAATCCCCAAGAATGAAAACCAAACAGAAGACTTGACTGGTACTTGAAAAGGCGCCTAAATTCAGTCAAAAGTTGTGAGCGCAAAGCATGATTGAAAAGTCTTCAAACAGGCAGAAGAAGCACAGGTACAAAAATGAATCTGGCACTTTTTATTATTGGCTCTGTGTACTTTCTGACAATGGCGTCTGTTCGTATTGGTTACAAAGAAAGTGTTATATCTTATAATAGATATGAGCACACATCCAAAAGGAGCCAGTTATGAGCAGGAATTGTGCAGGAGTCGTGCATGAAGGGCTGCGCACAGCGTGAAAACAGCCTTAATCACATCCTATTGAATACAGCGTGAAGAAAGAGTTTGACATTTTGGGAAATACGCTTATACGCTTTCTTGCAGAGGGTGAGATGAGACGATCAATACCGCTGTTTGTTGGGCACCTTCAGTGCGAAGCCTGAGCCAGTAAGAGACTAGTTTAGCTTAGCATGAAGAAGACAGTTAGCGGTAGCCTGGCGATCAAGGTAAAAATAAATAAAGCAAGGAATGAAGGTCATTTATTTGTCATCTTATAACACAATGTTGCACAATGAAATGTAAGTTGCAGTCATTTCATACTACACACACATACTACTATATATATATATATATATATATATATATATATATATGCAGTTATTTCGATGCATATACACATGTACATGTACTTCACCATAAATACGTAGTAACAGACTAGGCTGATCTGTCCACGTGACAGACCTGGACGTTTTCTTGGTTATCGTGGTTCTCAGTTCATTCTTATGGAAATCGAGAAAGGCCCTGTTTTGTTTTTTTTCTTTTTTTTTAATCCGTCATCTCGAGATCTCAAGTTATTGTTTTGTTATCTCAAGTTAACAAAACACATTTTTCGAGAATTATCAAGAAAACGTTATTTCCTCTGCTTCAGCCAGCAGCTGCTCAGATAAAGCCTGTTATAATGGCGGTGGTAAAGACATTATTAAGGCCATCTGGTTTACTGTGAGGCTTTCAACCTCGTCCCAAAGTGACCCAAACAGTACCTCACACGCCTGGTGACCGTGATCCCGGACTTTGATCTGCCAATTTATGGCGAATTTCATGTCAGTGTACTCAAATGAAATTAGCTCACACCCACACTCAGTGAAGAGACTTTTCCTAAAGACAGATATTTCGGCTAGTTGACTTGTCGTGTGCTGATCAGTAACGGGTGGGCTTGTCCTTGATCTGGCATTTTTCGGCGCCATCTATGCTAGCATGTCACTCCTGACCTCTAAAAATCATCATAATAAGAGGAAACAGCCTTCTGTTTTTCTGTGATAATGGGTTGATTATCTCATTTCCTTAAGATAACAAAATGATGAACTTTATTTTAAAAAAACATGGCTTCCGTACATTCTACAGGCGTCCCAACCTGAAAAACAGGCTGAACAGTCACTGGAACACAATAAGAAGTGTGCGTGCTGTGAGTTTATGTGATTCATTCTCTCCTCCACGCTGCCTGTTCAATCTGTGTTTTTTTTGTGGAAAAACACCTTGAGGCCCGTTGGGCACCAGCCCAGTCTGCCCAGTTCACTATCTCGTCACAGGGAGGAGTTGGCGTGATTTGCCGCACACTGTGACTCAATCTAGCTGCCACAGCGACACCCTGTAGAGGGCATAAATACGGCACACCATCCGTAACGGAGGATCTCGCTCACGCTACCTTCATATTTATCGCACGCGCGAGGGTAGTGTTGATCTTCTCTTGTAACTCTCAACAAAAAAGTAAATAAGCATCTTCCCAAAACGTCCTTTTTTCCTTAAATCCCAGAAAACTGATTGCGATCGGCTAGTATCTATACATCAGCAGCATAGGCTGGAACTCCCAATATCCAGCTCCTCATCCTGGTCCAGCAACCAGGGACAGGTCATTGTAATTTTACTCCTAAAAGGATTATAGTGAAATACTGATTACCTGACAGAGGGAAATGAGACTACAGCCATTGTTAGCGGGTTTTTTCCAAATGTGAATTGACAGGGCGGAGGTGGGTGGTTAAGTTCAATCCACTATTGCTGATGAGCAGGCTGATTTCTATTAACCTGCAGCCTGCAGATCAAACAGACACTTCCATGCTGCTGCTGAGAGGGAGAGAGGGAGAGAGAGACCCTGCCACCAAACTTTTATGACACAGAAAGTCTGCTTAATGACCTGGAAGATTCTTCCCATTTAGCCCTGTGCAGAAATAAAAGGAAGCTGGTCGGTGCTCAGGAAAAATGGCTACTTCCAGTTAAGTCCCCCAGTGGATTGGAAATTAGGAAATTCTAAGCAGAGTGATCAATCACGGAGGAGTATGTGCTCCGGCATGAAACGCCCCAGTATTCTCCGAGATGGGTTTCTGAGAATGTAGAGCGACGTCAAACTTCATCTGAGCAATTATCATAGGTGCACTGCTGCCTGTCCCATTAGTTGGACCACGGCTGACAGAGCACGAGGCCGACTCAGTCACCGTTTTCGTGCGCTTGTTCGCAGACTTCGCTTAGATGAGCTGCCGTTGTGGTTGTTTTGACGCGCTGACACCAGCAGGTGTGTGTCGGTCTGGAAACAGCACAATATGTCATAAAAACCAAAGTAATCTCAGCGTTCAGTGCTGATTCGTCTTTACCCCACACCCTGCTCTGTTCCAGCCAGACATGAAGCCTCCCGGCAACAAACAGCCAAACAAGCCCAACGTGCAGTGTTGAAAAAGATTGGTGTTTGTCTCCCAGCCTGCCCTCGTCTGACAGATGGAGCCCCAGCACACGAGCAGACAGAGCCGGCAGCGGCGGCAGCGCGAGCTCAGGAAAGCCCGAAAGGAGACACATAACTGGGGCCGACGGGGGGAGTACGTCAGTGGCGGCGCTCTGGGAGGGTTGGAGGGCGGAAAATTGATGCAAAGCAATCATGACAAACAAGATGCAAATTGTCGTCGCGAACAATCAAACGTTCCTCACAGCTGACAGTCGGAGATGTTTGATTGATAGCGATAGTGAGTCAGAAGTTTAGGAACAGAGCTGTTTGAGTGTAAAGCTGCGGGGAAAGTGGGAAACTTCTTTGATTGGCGCAGACGTGACAACAGCAACAGAGCAGCGAGGCAGATAAACAAAGTGCAGTAAAGCAGAAACAGAAGGGAGACAAACTCACATGAGTCTCTTTCTCATGGATGGTTAAATTTTGGGATGGGAATATGGGGAAAAGAGGGTGAGATCAAACAGTGGACTGCAGAAGCAGGTGTATTTAGCGTCTGTTGGTCATACATCGTCTTCTGAAGGGACGTTTAGTAACCGGGTAGAGGCTGGACTTTAGTTCAGATTTACAGGTTGAAACAGCTGTCAGTCTGTCGTCTTAACTGAATAATAACTTCCCAAACACACACAAGGAGACATTAGCTAGTGAGAATCCAACTTTTTATGGAATTATGGAGTTTTTTCTAAAAAACCAACTGAGGAAACAAGCTCCCACTGACTACCATTAGAAGCACACAGGGTTATCAGTTTAAGCAGTTACTAGCCTTCACCATGGCCAGCACTTACTTCATCACTATAGACCACAACTTAAAGGCATCACGTGGAGGTTTTGACCACTAGCGGCGCTATGGAGCGGAGTGGGTGCACGAGGACGCGTTCCTGCCACCAGTTTCGTGCTATTCTGCTGATCAACAGCGGGTGGCACTAGTTCACCATGACACATAGTAAAGTACAAACAAAGGTAATAAAAATGTTAGCCAGCAAACATGGCTGTAAACAATTACTCCAGATGTTCTAAATCAAGTGATTTATAGAGAAGGGAATGTATTCTGTACTTTTGTCATAAGGACAAGCCTACGCACAATGCATTTGGTGAGAAACACTGATGTAAACAACTTTGTTTACAAGAAGACTCAACAGGGCATATTTAATTCAACATGTATTAAAGGACAAACAGCAAGAGAAAAGGTCCCTGCAGACTTTATCGCCAAACGTGCATGCTGGGAAGTATGCTAATTTGCTGTTGTGTCTTTGTAAACTTACTTTGAATGAGCTAAGTGAATAATCATTCAGATTATTTCCTGTACGAAGTTTTGCAGTTTCCGATAGCACTGCATGTATTCAGACGCCAGAGGACATGGAGTTCAGGGACCGCTGTACACATTTCGAAGTCAAGATAGGCAGTTTCCACCAAGATAACTGTGTTTAATGTTCCGTCTGTACAGCAGACGTCTCACAATAGAGATACAGATGATGCTAATAACTCACTACAGTGAAAGGATTTGGAGTCAGGGTAATAATAGGTCTAACATCAGATGGTGACGTTGCCGGGAAGTGCTTCAGGTTGCCTCCACACTGGGCACCAAGTAGTGATGAGGGGAATACATGCCGCTGCTGAGACTCCATGCTCTGCTTCTTCTCCACCCATGCATACCACTCCACTAATGACTCACGCGGCCAAACATTAGAGCGCACAATCCCTCGCAGACATTTCCACTCAGGTGGATTATTTCAGCCTTGTGGGTTCATAGTTTTCCAGTGATTCATTCTATTCATTACTTTTTAGGCTTTCGGACTAAATAATGGTCATTTTGTAACCACTGCTGAGGAGCTCGAGGAGCTCAGGTCAGTGTAAAATAACAGCCACCGTCCTGTCTTTATGTTTGTGCAAAATCCTCTGCCCTGACCTGATGAATTACGCCCCCGAAATAGTTTATGAATTAATGTTTTGATGGTTTTGGTGGGAGAGAGAGACTATTAATGTTGTGAAATGGGCTCTGTGATGAAAATAGGCCCTGTGATGAAAGGTGTGGGCAGGAAAATCTTTTCTATAAATTGTCTGTATGGGGTGAAGATGAGAGGTGAGGAAGACACAGAGGGAGTAATGGCCAGAGAGCTGGGAGATGTCTGGGATGGCTATAGGATCAGAGAGGGAGCGTGTGCATGTGTGTGTGTGCAGCCTGCACAGGGAGCTGCAGTGGCGGCTGTGTGCTGATCATTCATGATGGCACCTTAGAGGCCTTCCTGTAAGGAAGAAAAATGAAAACTATTAAAGGCTCGCTGGGCTATGTTGGCTTTGGTGTGTCAGCAATTATTAGCCAGGGACAGCAGTCTTTAGGTCCTCAGATATAGAAGAGGGAAGGACGCCATCATCCCGGTGTACACACTCCGTGCTGCAGAACTTTCTGCACCGGGGTGCCCCTGCAGAGGGTTTTCTGGTCTCAGTGGCTTTTTGAGTGGTAATGTAGCAGCAAAGTAGTGGTAATCCACACAATCTGTTTTTCTGTGTGTCTGTGTGTGTCTTCTTTTGGCTCCGTCTTTGGAGTTAAGCAGCCAAAGACGCTGCGGTGTGTCTTCTCTGAAGTCAGTCAATCAGCGTGGGCGGCTCTGTGACCTCTTTTTCTCGGGTTCTCTACCAATTTTCTGCAAATTGGTCCTTTTTTTTCCTCCTCCTCTGTTCGTACAAGGTGTTTTCACCGCTCGCGCTAACAGCATGTCTTCACCCATTTATTCCAAGCGTGTTTCCAACACCATGCCTGTTGCAAGTCACTAGAAGTGTTGTATGATCGCATGCTATACATTCATGCTCTAGATGGGAAACGCTACGATCCCAACGCTGCATTCACACCGCTCGTGCAAGTGTGTCTTTACTTCCAGCTTTGTAAGTTACATTCTGCAGTCTGCAGCATCATAGTTAGTTGGCTTTACGACTGGTAACACTCTACATTCTGTGTGTTGGAGGGCAGGTGTCGGTTCTGGCGTCGACCTCCTTCACTCACCCCAGTATCTCCCTCATTAGACCAGTCCTCTTGTCCGTCCCACTCTCTCCACCTGCATATTGCGGGGAAATGACATCCAGCCTACAGTTTCTCCTTGCCGCTGTATGGCAGCACTGCTTATCCTTCGGATCCCTGTGAAGCAGCTTCAGGAACAAAGAAATGAGAGAGACACACATAAGGCCGCCAGTATCACACGCTCCCGGTCCTCGCCTGTGGTTTCATGCTTCCCAACTCTGTCATTCCCTTCTTGGTTTTGTCCTGTGGTGTAACGGCACTGTCATACTGCTGTTAACAGCGACAGTAGATGTGTTGCAGCCGACTGGTTGCTGCCGTGGACCCCTGCAGGGATTTATGCCTTTAAATGACGCTCAACCCCAACAGAGTGCACAATAAATTATAGTATAAATAAAACAAAGAGTTAACATGTGAATACATGTTGGTTTTGTAAACTAATCATGCAAATAATACACACACAAGAATATTGGACTTAATACAAATGTCTGCACTGTACGTTCAACCAACCTGTAAGACTTTGTAAGACATCTCTGTGGCGGACAAACAGAAGCATACAGCATAATGTGCTGTGTCCAAACGCATGAGGTCAACACACTGAAAACGGAAAAGTCAAAAGTCACCACATTTGTCACGAGCTTCTTTTGAGAAAGATGTCCGGGTCATCTAAAAGATCATCACACAAACATTGATTCATGAGAAAGTGATGCAGATGATTACTTCAATATTAGATTTTCATCGTCAATAACATAAAAAAACGACTGCAGGGACGTGCATTATAAATCACATAAACGAAGGTCACTGTGACCATTAATGCATAGCCTGCTGGTCATATTCACATATTGCATTATCAAACTACAACCTGCTGGTGAATTTGGTGTCCTTGCATTTGCAGCCCCTGCTGGAAGACAGATCCTCGAAGGACCAACCCTCATTACTCATTACAGTGTTTGAGGACGCGGGGGACCACCTGCGACACTTATAAATGACTTGCTTGTACAGTTTGCCTCAGGCAGAGCTGTTGCCGGGCCTGACCAGATGGCCTGTGATCGACTCTCGGGTGGTGCAATACACATGCAGCGCGTCCATCGCCCAGGGGCCCAGTTTACTTTTCCCATGCATTATAAGGTGAAAGGAATGCAGCATCACACGTGTGCCTCTTTCTGGAGCATATTAGTTTTTTTAACAGAACACAGGCTATGTGTCATCATTTGTATTCAGCCTAACCGAGATCTCATATCAAATCAATCCATATCTGCAGTTTTACTCATACGAAATGGTTGCAATTGAATTGAATTCACTCACTTCAGTTTTGTCCTGGAAACAGTCCTGGTTTACATTGTTCACATACAAAGCTCCCCCTCTCAACCCCCCTCATCTTCTTCAGAAATTAGTATTCTGGTCGGAAAACAAAGGTAGACAAAGAACGCGAACGGCAGCGTTTGTGACAGTAATCCATGGCGGAGTGGGAAGGTGATGCAAGAGGTCAGCGAATGTAAACGCCGCCGTTATTCGGGTAGTGTTAATCCCTCGGGCGTAGCGACTGAGCATGCATCAATCACAGCCGTGTGTGTCCAGAGGTGAGCCAACAGGCATTAACCTTGAACCAGAAGTCAAAGTCTGGCTGCTCTGCCCCCACGGCCACAAGACAGACCACCATCGTGTCCACTCACGGAAATACAAGCTGGAATTTAGCCAAAGTTAAAGTGCAGTGTAGAACAGAACTGTTGAGCAAGATGTTAATCAGAGGAGATTGTTTTTTACAGCGTGGTAGCTTCAGGTTCATCATGATGACTGGCTGCACCAAAGTGTCATTATTTTGCTTTTGATTTATTCTACATGGTTCATTCACTCGAAAGAAACTATTTCATTAACATTTCACAACATTAGCATACGACTGCCTGTGTACACATCTGGCAGACATACACTGAGCATTTATTTGGAGTTGTTTCTCCGGCCACATAAGCAATATATAGCTCTTTAGCTGCAAAATGTTTAACCAGCTAGCAGATAACTGGGCAGGTAGCGTGCAGTGTGTATCAGAGACTTGTCCTCCTGAAAACAGCTCTAAAGCTCCAAACGCCAGTCAATCAGACTGCAATCACAAGGCACAGAATGAACGAGTCAAGAAGATGCACCTGGCACGTTAAACAGCGACACACTTATGGAAACGCTCATAAGACACGATGACGAGAAGAAACTTGTCAGACTTTGACATTAAAAACTTTGAAGAGGTAGTTAACAGTGCAGGTTGGGCTCTGACTGCGTGAGGTCAGATCGATGAGTTTGGATGTGATGTTAACACATGTTAAACACACGGTTAGCTGACCTAACTAACAAGTAGAAAGAGCAGCCTGTTCAGTTGATTAGAATGATACAATATGGCTGCCGTCTTGCTCACTTAAGGAACTTGTGTGCAGAAGCAGGAAGAGTGAAAATATATTTGTCTGCTACAGAAAATAAGAGGAATCGTTTCTATTTTTGCCTCCCACCAGAACGGGTCCATCTCTATTCCTGCAACAAAGACAAAATCCTCTGTGATTTCTTTCTCTCATGTATTTAACGCTATAATTTGATAATTGGTCCTTTTCATGTAAGAAAAGCTAAATCGCTTGAAAAACATCACCATGTTTCAGAGATCACGGAAGACTCGACAGACGATCGTTTGACCGTTTTGTCCTATAGATTACATTTTTCCACTGTGATAACTTTTTGCCTCGTGGCTATTTTAGAAAAGACTAAAGTGACTTTATAGCTCAGATCTAATCATGCTTCCTCAGCAAGCAACATCAGATAGGCTCCCTCACCTTATCAGTGTAGGCAGGCAGAGGAATCATTTCAAGCATCTACGGCCAGAAGGGAGGAACAGGAGTAATTCATGGCTGTAATAGCAGTGGTTCGACAATTAGAGAAAAAGTCTTAGAAACAGGACGGAAAAAACAACAAAAGTATACCTTGAGGGCTTTTGCGATTGGAAAAAAGAGGGAAGAGGAAATGAAAAAACAACTACTTTTATAAAATTTCAAGAGCAGATGAGGACGATAAGCCCATGTAGCACTGTTTGATTCCTCGGCTTGTCAAACGCCTTTTGATTTCCTGCTAAGTTATATAAATGCCGCTCATAGGCAGAACATCAAAATTCAATAACTCCCTTTGAGATCAGCGTTATTAGATTTTCATATGAGTGGAAGTTCCTTTCATCCAGCAACAAAAGCAATACAGCTGAAAAAAAATCATTGCATTAATATCACGTCAATTAGCATAAGCTTGAACCTCCGCGACTCTGGCTGCATGGTCCGCTCTTGCTGTGGCGTTATTATGTTCCAGCAGCTGGAATTTTAACAGGCTAATTCTGCCCGTGATAATTGTTGCAATATGCATTTTTTTTACTTGATGGTCACTTTTACATTTGAAAAACCTAACATTTGTTCTCGCTAGACCCTGAAGAAATGCTGTGATAATTTATGCCATCTATCAATCAATGGATAGGTTCAGTAAAGGTAATCTTGATGTATTTAATTGCAAAATATTATAGGCTATATTACAGTATATCTTTGTAAAATATGGTATATGCTAAATGTACTGTATCTACTGTATGTGCTGCACCTGACATGAATAACTGATAAGGATTGATGGTGAATTGATGAATTTCCATTGGAAATACATACAGATCTTTTTTGAGCCATTTCTGGGATGTAGGAGTGATGATGCAAAAACTTCATTTTCTGAAAAAGTAAAGAGGCAGATAAAAGCACACCAGCCAGGTCACTTTTAACCCAGCATCTACCGAGTTACAAAAAAAAAAAAAAAAAATCCATCAATTCAATCGGTACCTTATTGAGGTTGGATCTGAATAAGCGGCGAATTTCTATTTGCTGATGTACTGTACCCTGATTGTGTCACCTCGCTGTCTGCATGCAACTAATCTTCCTCTAAAATACTTCTTTATTGACGTGGCTGCAGAGAATATTGCGTGAGGAATCGGAGATGTCTAATAAGGTGCTGAGAACGATTTGCCACTTTGAAATGCTAAACAGGACGGAGGTACAAATTAGCCTGGAAATGCCTGGCGCATGTAATTAAAGGCCCCAATGAATTCCAATAATCAAATAGGCCATCTTCTGAGAAAACTATTACAGGGGGATTATTAGTGTAGCAGGTTTCACTAATCACTCACTGACAGCTGTCTGCAAGCACTCCTGTCCGTCTGGGGTGTTACTGTCACACACACACACACACACACACACACATCTACGTATATACACAACGCCATGCAGTCACACACTCGGACGCTCATGTGTAATCACAAGCATACAACCCCCCCCAAACATGCATGTATGCATGCTGGCCGGTACACACACACACACACACTCAGGCAGAGGCAGTCAGTCAGTCCTATTGATGTCAACCTTTTGCTCTCAGTTATCATCTGCACACAGGCGGGCTTCATATTGAATCAGAGGGACAGGGTTAAATAAAACTCGAAGGCTTTCACTTTCAATCTCATCCAGCCTCCAACTTACATGCCTCAACCGAAAGATTCAGGAGATAGAGGGGCGGCGGATGTCAACACGTGGAGACAACATATATGGGCATTTATTCCGTCCCGCGTGTCTGCACAAACTGAGCCTGCGAAACACAGAGCCAGCGCGGCGGCCTCGCGTGGCTCGGATTAAAATTTTAACCGCGTCCCATAATACGATAGAGAAGCCGGTAATGTGCTGCCCGTTCTGATGCTTGTTCTTTACAGCAGTGAAGTATTTACTACATCACATTCACCCACACACAGGCTTGCACACAATTTGTTAGCTGTCAGCCCTCTGCAGCAGCGAAGGACTCTGGCAAAATTAATCAGTGACATTAAAAAACAGACCAAAATGCGTCACGCTTTGATGCAATCCAATGTGTTTATTGATTAATAAACGGTCAAAGGATTCCATTTCCCAGATATACTGTCTCTGCCTGGCACTGCTCTTTTTGCTGCAGAAGAGGCTTTTTCCCCCAGGACAAATGTGTTTCAGCTGAGCTGATCCAATCCCTTCTCCATTGTTTTTATGTACTTCTCTTTAGCGCTCCCCGGGCTCCACTGACTACCTGTCTGTTTAGAAGCCTATAAACATAAATCAGACTTGTTAGAGACTTTTTCATAAATTCCTCACTACAGAAAAAAGCTGCTTCAACAGATGGATGAAACACCATCAGGGCTTTCTCCCCCCCTCTTCTCTGAAATGAATTTCTGTCCTCGCAGTGTTCAGAACATTATTGGTATCATTAAAGCCCTGATGAAAATCTGTGGTAGTAAGCCAAGAGCCATAGCGCCAAGCTATTGTTTTATGTCCATATCACATACAGTAGATTGAAATTATTGGATCAGATCAGGACCATAACCCTTTTCCACCAGTATATATTGACATTCTGGTCAGACTGTGGCCCCTGAAAGGCACTGATATATAATTTATACAACACAGCCCAGCAGGCCTATTCTTTATCCTCTATTTTCTGCTTATAGAGGATGGCAAACAGTAAACACAGCTGTTCAGTCATGCATTGAAAATCTTCATATGCAATGCTAATCCTGCTTCATCAATATTCCCATCTAGCATTCAGCTCTGATTTTAGCCTATATTGCATTTGTTAGTCATCATAACTCTCCATTTTTTCCCTCACTAGTCTTTTAGCTGTGAGGTTTGACCTTTGTAGTCCACCAGTAGAGAAGCTATGTCACCTCTGGCGCTCCCATTTGTCCCCTCACTGCACTTCAGTGGGAAAGATAATTACGCTTCAAATGAAGCTCCGTTCATTGTGTCGGCTAATGTTTCAAAGCGCTCCCTCTCTGTCTCTCTCTCTGAGCACAAAGCGGGGGAGGGGGGGGGGGTCAATGGATCCATGCTCACCTCTTATTTACAAGATTCATGTTTATCTAATGCAAAATCAATAGCTCAACACCAGGGAGAAGTTAGGGCTCGACTAACAATCGTTGAGAGCTACTTAACAGCACATCTGCCAGTGCTTTAGTGGGCCATAAAGGAGAGGGATCAGCATGGACTGGCCCTCAACGGCACTGGAGTCTGGTGTCCAGGGACAGTGGAGCTGTATTCATCTCTGTATTTCCCTGTATATATAACAATATCTAAACCTTTTTGTTTGTTTGTTTGTTTTGTGGCCACTTGGGGGCAGCAGAAACAAGTTGTGAACACAACACTGACCTATTTACACACTGAGAACACACGGAGCAACGGATCAGCTTTTGCAACTTTTTCTAAATGGGTCAGTTATTGGATGGTGAAGTTCACATTTAGCTGAAAATCACACATTTGACATATTATGGCCGTATAATGCGGACATTGCTAACGGTAGCAAACAATGGTCTGCGTACACAGCCGGCAGACAGGGATTAACGTTCATTCGGAATAGTTTTTCTGGCCCCCTAGGATGTCGGTTCAAATTTTACTGTCATTTTACCTCTGATTTGGTCTCCACCAGTTCAAAATCTGTGGCTTTTTAGCTGCAAAATATTCCTCTGTGCTCACCAGCTGCTAACTTTGTCTGTCTGTCTTTGTATATTGAATATATTGTGATGTTATAATAAATATGTATACATACTATATATACATAGATGCTATAAGGCTCCTTAGAAATGAGGGGCTTGACAATTCTCTGTGGGTTCATCACTACAAAGTGACCCCTTTCAGAAACAAGTATTCTTGTTATCCATTGCTCATATACAGATACTTTAAATATAACCATTTTGGTTCTGGTTTGATGTCATGTCTATAAACAGATATCTGATGAGTGCAGATTCTGTAGGCAAGGGTCAAGACTTTGGTGTTGGTTTTGGTTGCTGTTTGTAGTCCATTTGTAGTCCACCTAGTATTGACCAATTACATTTGAGCGGGCCTTGGTCACATGCAGGTAAACAGTGGCTGTGGGGACCAAAAGAGGTGGTGTACTTTGGCCGAAATGCAAACGCTACAAGCTGACAACACCGAGCCCAGCCTTGGAACCCACTGGCTATCGTCTGACGATGATTCACTTTTTTTAGCAGTGCTTTAAAGCAATGGAGCAGATTTCCTGTAATTTCTGGCTTTGTATTAGCAACGTACAATTCAGAGGGCTGATGGGAGCAACACCTTCATATTGGCCGTATTTGTTTAGAGTAATTATGACAGTGTCTAAAAATTGTGGTCATTATTTTTATCTCAATGTAAGCAGCACGAATCAAGAAATGTGTAGAGTTTTTGATGCTGTTAAGCACTGACAAAGGCCTGTGTGCTGCAATAAAAGTTGAAAAGACTAATTGACTAACTATGATGATACTTAAATTACGTCTCTTCATCATGCAAAACTCTCCCCTGACATAGCGCTGTAATATCCTCCAGACCTGTAGAGACACCTCTACCTTATTTCCTGGTTCCTTGCACTTTGAATAGATCAGCACTTAGAAATCTGCCTCAGCGGCTCTGCTCGGGGGCGTGTATCATTTGGCCCCAAAATTCACTTTTCCCCACCAGTAAGCACTATCTGCCTCGCACCTCCGTGAACCCCGACAAAGACCTTGCCATCTGTCAGTGTCGTTCGCCGCAAAGTGGCTGCGATTAATTGAAAAACAATGGCGGGGCCAAGTGGGAGGGTCAAAGCAATATGCATCATGGCCTCGCCGGGTCACGTCCTCATTTCCTGATTGTCGAAACGCCTTCTCCTGACATTAGCCGCAGAGACGTCTGAACACATTGTGCCTGTTTGGTTTAATGCCCCCCCCCCCCTCTTTTGGCAGTGGGTATTATCAGGCGGACAGATCCAGGAGACTCTATCTGTCTCTGTCCATGTCAGTGTAACACAGTGCTAATCAATGCTGAGGGGGATAATGTGGAGTTGATCCCAAGGGACAGGAGGCTTCTTCTATGACAAAACTCTGTGTGAGTTGTGGCCACCCCGAAGAGCTGCCGCTGAGAGAGATGGACAGTGAAGCGCAGCAGAATGAAAGATGCATCGGAGGTTAACGGCGAACGTCGAGTGCCCAGCATGATATGATACCTCTGTGCTGCAGCAGCTCGCAATGTTATTTTTAATCCTGGTTGAGTTTCAAGCAACTCCGTCTCCAACTTTCAACTGTACTGCCTGTGTTGTGAACTCTTCCTCCTTTTGATGGGTTTTCCTCCTCTATGCAGCCTCAGCAGATCGAATCATCCCGCGCACATGCTTTCAGGGTTGACCGGGCAGCTTCTCGCCCTCAGTAACCAGGTGAAGTGACCCTGTCTATATGCAGACTTACAGCTTGACACCTCCGTTTACAGCCATCCAGTCCGTTTTGCTGACACCATATTGCGAGCCGACGCATCAAAGCGACGGAGCGTCTCCATCACTGCCAAGCCGGAGCTGGTCATCTTTATGTCACCCACCAGACTTCGACATCCATCTCTCCCTGATAGATAGCTGGTGCTGCTGTAGCAAGGTGAAGGAACACTCTCTGACTTAAAGTTACAACACTCACATAAATCTTGCCACAGAAATATTGTGTTATTGTTTTAAAATAATTTTCACTACTTCAAAGTTGCTTTGCTGTATTTTTGTTTGAAACAAATAGATCAAGTGATTGTGTGTAATGGGGGGTAATTTCTCTTGACAAAAAACATCCATATCTCTCTTTTTAGCACCTTTCAGCTCAATATTTTGCTTTTACGACCCTCAACTTTCAGGGGAAAAGCTCTGAACCTCCTGCACACCTAATCAGAACCAATGAGCAGAGATTTGTGTTGGTTGGATGGAATGTCATTGTCACTTACTTTATATGTAAGTAGTATACAGTATAAACCATGATTTGCTATATGTCAAAATAGAGATGTCCAAGGTTTAGGTCTAAAAGCACACTCATATGTTAGTCCTAGCAAAGCCTTGTGGGTAAGCCAGGGAGCTACCATTCTGAAATATACTGTTGATGCTACCATATTAAAAATGAGGCTTATTTTAAAGCAACATCCAGCATTCAGTATCGTAAAGTATGCTACCGATGTCACTGTGTTCCTGGAAAATGACAAGAGGCAGAACGAAAATGTGCAGAAATGTTCCAGTGATCAACCCCAGATTTTCATCACATCCTCCAAATCAATCTTCCATCTCATTTTACGAATTCAGCATGTCACAGTGATGAAAATGGTATTATGAGCACTTACGTGGACGCTCTGAAGAGGTCGCAGCAGGTAGATGAGCAAATCAATAACTTATATTCTGAAAAATTAAGTGGAAATCATATCCATGAAAAACAATAACAGAGTCTCAGCATCATTGCTGCCATTTAGAAAAGATTAAATTTCTGCACTTCAGGAAACAATGAAAAAATAAGGGACAACCTCTCATCTATGCACGGCCTTTAAAAAGCCTTTTCTTCCTCCTATTCTGACCCATGTTCTCCTACAGATGATGATTTTTCCCGGGTCATAAACTACAGTTGCAAGGCTTTGAAGGTTAAACTGGAAACCAAACTTCTAACTTAACTAATTGAAAAGAAAGTTTAGTTTAACCCTGCAACACATAAGTATAACACCGCCATTCGCACTCCCATGTCTTCTCTTTTTAAAAATATCCTGCAGTACTGCATTTAATGACATCCTTAACTTCCTTCATTGCCCGTCGTGAAAGGATTTTCTCATGTATTTCTGCTACTGTGTAATTAACATTAAAATTATTCATCTGATGCTCGTCAGACTGCTGACAACCAGTGGTTATGCCAGGCACTGTTCTAAAAAAGATGGCAGAGGGGCTCAATTACCTCCGGCTGAACAAAACCACTGTCTCCAGTGCTTGATGTGTGGCCTAATACCGCGTGATTTGATTATTCTGCATAAGCAAACACATACAAATTGCATTTCAGTATGAAGTTGTTCATTTCAAAGCGTGTTGATTAAGTGTAAGAATATGTCAGAGATATCCTGCCAGGTATTAATGTCAATTTGAAAAAAGAACATGCGGAGGAAAAGTTCTGAATCACTTTTTATCCACAGGAAAGAAAGAGACACTCTGGCAAAGGCTAAAAGTACAACCCCCCCACAACCTCCTCCTCCCAGAACCTGCTTTCTTTGTAATTTTCCTCTTAAATAAAACTAAAGAAAGCCAGTCGGGGTTAACCTTGGAGACCATTTTACAAAGTGAAGGGAGATAAAACATGGGCCGACCTGGTTGTTCACTCTGCCATCCAAGCCTTTGTTTTGCTCACAGAGTGGATGGCCATCTGTCAACCTTACCTAGAGAGAGGCAATGATTTTTGCTCGCCTGAGTGAACACCCAGCAAAGCAATATTTCACATGTTAGCACTGAAAAAAGACCCGTCTCAGGGGATTTTGCTTACTGGAGTGATGTGGTGGTGTACATCAAGAGTGATAGTGGTGCTGTGGTGATGGAGCAGGAACTGCAGCAAGTCTGGTTAACTAGGAGCACCAAACTCTGCTGGAGCCCTGGTGGGTGTTGTTCCTGCTCTCTTAAATGCTGCCTACTGCTGGTTGCTTTGTGAAAAAGTTTATGAAAAGGTCTAAGTTGTCATTACTTTTAACAGCGTTCACTCATAATTGCATGCATTCATCCATTCAGGATAGGCCCCGACCTATCCCAGCATGCTTTGCTTAAGTTGTTGGTATGTGTCATGACCCGTGCCATGCGTGCCGGCTTTTTGTTAAGTTTCCCATTGTGTGTTGTCTTTGCCTGGTTTTTGTCACATCCTGTTTTATTTTGAAGGTTCATGTTATGTGTCTTTGGTTACTTTACTTCCTGTGTGATTGTCTGATTGTTTCCACCTGTGGGTCATTAGTGATCCCTCCTTGTATATTTAAGTCCGTGTCCGTTGTCTGTGCTACCTGTTTATGATCAGCACTTGGAAGTAACGACAGCCTCAGCGGTACTCTGCGTTTAGTGATAATTAGAAAACATGAGCACGCTAACACTCCGAACTTAGACGGTGAACTTGTTAGATGTTATACCCTCTTAGCGCGTTAGCATTTCGCTCAAAGCGCTGCTGTGCCACAGTCTCACAAAGCCCCTAACGTGGCTGTAAACTCATGTTTGATGAAGTGATTCACTCAGTTGGCAATGACATCGTCTGACAAGTCAAGTTGATTAATGCAGTTTAGAATCACAAATTAATCTCAGAGGGCGTTACAGTCCATACAGGGTACGATACCCTCGATGCTTGGATCCGTAATTTGGATAGAAACAAAACTCCACATGCGATTGCTTCAGCATTGATGAGCCTTATCGTCAGTTTAGAGCATGGGTCGACCCATGATATAGACATACTCAGACAGACACTTTCATCCAAATATGTTAATGTTAACAAACGAAAGAATTGCCCAACCCATCTTCACTATGAAATGTTATCTGCAGCGTCGTTTCTCGAAACACTACAACACTTCTCCAATTCATGTCTGTTAAGCTGGGCCTGAAGGCAGGAAGCATCGTGGTCATCATGTTATCTTTGTGAAAGTGCATTACTCATGTTGTGGGGACTCGCCTTCCTTATGGGGACAAGACACCAGTCCCCATAATGTAAATGAAATTTTCAGGTGAAGACTTGGCTTAAGGTCAGGGTTAGGGTAAGTCTGCAGGGAATGAATGCAAGTCTATGTAATGTCCCAACTCTGCTTTGTGCTGTGTAGTTATAAACAGAGAGAGAATCAGAATATCAGAATCGGAAAGCGTAGGTGAGTTGCTTGTAAGCTTTTCGCTCAAACACTGCAGTAAATAAGGCCGTCTCGACTCAAACCAAAGGTCTTTGGCAAGAGTCATCGGCACATTTATATCGTTTTGGAGATAATTGAACTTTTTTTTATCATTTATGTCATCAGTTCAGTATGTCGGAGAGTGACTTCTCAATAACACTGTTCAACCTGGAGAGGCTGCAGAGCGAGAGGAGAGATTTTTAATATCCCACCCCACTGTGCATGAAGTCAACACTAACCCAGTCTCCTCCCTCATCTCTGCTGCCTTCCTTTTATGACTTGAAGTAAACTGCCAGGAGAGTAGATCTCGTGCCTCCTGTTACTGACATTTAAAGAGTAAAGATCACAGGTATGTCATTGTCCTAATAAGGTTTACATGCATCTGAAATGTTAGCAACGCGCAGTAACACCCACCAAAACAAAGTGTCATTCTGTCTCAGCCCTTAGCTTTCAAGCCCGGGGTATCATTTGTCAGATCTCAACTTCTTTTCAAGGTCGCAGTCTACAGTGGGGCTATAATTCAACTATCAGCTAATTAAGGAGGCCAATGATCATTTGAAAGGAGTAATGAAGTATAGAAAATGCCTACGTCGGACCTTATTAGTGCCAAGCAGGACACTTTCAGAAGTGATGAGCCATTAGCCGAAAGGATACAACTAAATGAACAACTAATTAGCATCTCAAAGGAAACATAAAGTGCAAATTGGTTAATAATTATTGCAATATCTCTGAAAATAAATATTGTCACCCATTCAGTCATGCAACAAACCAGTCGGTGGAATTGGCAACATTTTGGTGCCATAATATTCAGTTTGGAAATGAATCTCGCTAATGTGCATGTAGATGAGCTACAATTAGGATAAATTGTGTAAATATATGTTGATTAACCAAATTTTTAACCGATGAACATTTTAGCACAGCCTGCTGACGGTCTAGCTTGTGCACATGGAAGTGTGCTTTAAAAAAAACAAGTGAAAGCTGATGGAAATACCAACTTCCAACCGTTGAAGCTTGTCAAATTGTTTCCATTTAGCAGCCATTTTTCCACAGGCATGTAATTGTGTTGCTGTCATACATTTCCTCTCCCCCGTATGAAGCTTTGGATTCTGGCTCTTTATCTAATTTATGCATCTCGTGAAAGTACAAGTCTGAATTTATTGGCGCTGGGCTAATGGCATTCATTAACCTTCGCAACAGTGAAATGTTTGATCGGAATATGGCATTTCCTCCCTCAAAGGGATGTTTCATCCCCTTTGCAATTCAAATACTTCAAATAAGTCATTAAATGCTATTTTACTTCAAACGTCCAGTTTATGTATGGCAATAACTATACCTCATCACACTTAACATGCACACACATCTGCAGCGAGACAGACACACGTCTGGCACAGAGGCAGGCCGGCTGGATTTAACGGGGTCACAAACACAGGAAGTTACTCCATGATGACAGACAGTTTACATCTTACACTCGCTGGGCTGTGTTTGAATATTAGGGCTTGATTAGAAACAATGCATCTGGAGACATAATTGTGTCTTATCATTAGGCTGATCTCTGACTAATTATAGCTTCTAATTAATGAGCTGTGATTATGAGCCTAATTATGAATTCCGAGTTAAAGTTTGCGTGATGTTAAACACTAAGGAAATAAATTAAAGAAGTTGACTTTGGTGACTTTTAAAGTAACGGAACGCATCTGTTTTCTGTCTATTGCTGATAGATTGAACGCCATCATGACTCCACCTTAAGGGAGCTGATGAAACTTGCTTGCTTTACATGTGCTGTGCTTTGCATCCATGTTTTGCAATCCTTTAAAAAATAGCATTGTACATGGAATTATCATCTGACTCTGCAGTTCCACTCAGCTCGATGGAGCATTTTAGTGTCTTTCAGCTCATTGTATGGTTTTCAGACCCACAGATTGACTGTTTTTTTCACTCTCACTGTCGTCTTCAACGTCTTTTCCAGGATCAGCAGGACAGACACAGTTAGTGACGAGCTAGTGGACCTTCAGAAGCTGGTGGAGAGCAAAATAGAGCTAAATAGAGAGTGAATCTTGCTGTTTGTCAGGGTGCCAAGAAGCTGCACGTTCTGCTCACTTCTGTATGTTTCTGTTTGTCATTATGACTGACGCCTTTTTACATTACATATAGTCATTTGATCCATTGTTGATACAAAAATATTGATTAGAGCAGCTTAAAGCAGGACTGGACATAGTTACATGTTGGTCTTTGATACAGCATTTATTGTGAACAAATGCTCTGAAATACCTGATGGAGACATACTGTATAATATCATCAGGTGCTGCAGCTTCAAAGCATTGGGTGTGTGAAAGTTAACAGCTCATCTTGGCCTGTTCTCCTAAGATTCATCAGCTCTCGCTCAGGCTCCTGACCGCCAAGATGAGGAAATGTTTCATTCAAGGGCGTTTTGGTCACGCAGAGATCCATGCCGCATCCCGAGCGGCCGATTGCCTCCGAAGTTATCCAAAATGTCCGGCTCTGCGTAATGATTTTTCCAGACAGCTGACTGGCCCGGATCGCTCACGTCACTCCGCAGATTTCACCTGATAATACGCTTAGACACAGTGGCTGATCACATTCACCTGACCTTGCTGCACCAGCTAACTCGGGAGAAGAGGGGAAGAAAACGTTTCTGCTTATCTGTTCCATTTGCTGAAAGAGGAGAGATTCTCCGACACTCGTTCCCGGGGTGGCTCCCATTGACTTTGAACCCTTTGTTTCACTCAGGCCGCGGATAGCATCTCAGGAGTTGCTGGAATCGTGCGCGCAGGCTCTTCAAATACAATTAGTCGTTATGAACAGAAGAAACGTGAAATCTCTGAAGGATGTGACAGATTCATTTGCTTTATTTAGCACAATGTTGTCACATTTGTGTTGTTTTGTAGCACTAATTGCATTTGTCATTGAAGGCTGACTAAATCAGGCAGTTGCACCGGCTAATGAGATGCTGATTAGAGATTCTGAAATTCACTCACTACTGATTTGGTGTTATTTTAGCAGAAAAACGAGGATAATTTTCTCTAATGCCACTTGTTAAGGTAATTACTCCATAATTGCCTTATCAAGGTGTCATAGAAGAGTCAAGGCAAAAAATATCACTACCCCTCAGGGGCACTTTGTCACTCTCCATTTATCTTTTATTCTGTTAAATGCAGTCCCATCACACTGGCACTACTTTCACAGATTAAATGAGTAAAAGGGTCTGTGTGGCATCTGTGAATATTACTTTGCCCACATCCATGGGCAACACATATGGTAGCACAAAGAGAAGACCTGCTGCATATAAATAAAATGAAAACACAACAAAAAAAATATGATGTTAGAGTTTCAAAGTCAGATACTTTAAACAGAATCCATGGGACACATTTCAAATTGAAACCCTGCATGATTTAATTAATGCCATTTAATTAAAAAGGTTGCAATCATTCAAAACGTCAACTTCTAAGAGGTAAAAATACACCAAATCATCAAAGTACGTCTCCCGAGGATGTGACACTGAGGCACGGGGCTTCCTGCGGTGCTTGCTATTGGTTTACTTTGTACCATGTAATTTTTCTGTGATTGAAAACAAACAGCAGAGATGAACAAATAGCGGGGTCTATAGGAATCCATCCCTGGCATCTGCAAGACTAGCCGGTTTTGACAGCAGTGCAGCAAGCTACTTTGAATCAAGCTGAATGCGACCTGATCAGCAATAACTTCAAAACATTCTTCTACCAGAAATATATTTTAAAGGCGGCCATGATGCTGAAATATTTTTCCAGATGCAAAAAAAAAAAAAAAGACCTACATCCTACAATGTCGTGAGTAGAGCAGAGTGGAAAACTCAGACAATAATCTGCTGATTGTGACCAGAGCTGCTCTCTTAGTAGTGCATGAATATGACTTCCTGAGGAAAGGCTTTGTTCCGTGAATGCTACAGTGTGTTTTGTAGCTTTTCTCCTGTATTATTTCACTGCTGCGGGATTTTTTTTTAATTCTTGCCATGATTGACAATGACGTTGGACGGTGCACAACAAGAATGCACAATCACACCCTTTAATTTAATGGCTCACATGTTTATAGTTTCGAGTAACTATGAGCTATTATTCAGCTGTCTCGGGCCCATGAGAGATTTAATTGTTGGCCTTGACACAGTGCAGGTCACAGTGCCTGAGAGTGTTTGTTCTTCTGCAGAATGATGCAGTGACGCAGCTGAAAAAGCAGCCAGGGAAACATGGATGAATGCAGGTGCCACAGTTCGCAGTACGGGAAGTATTTTGTTCACACCTTATACAGAGTCAGGTTATGTTATGCAGAGCTGCTCAAGCCATCGTTCTAATTAAAACCATACATTCTGTGCCGGAATGTATCTAAGCTCATTTGCATTTAGCGTTATTTTCTTTGGATCAACAATTCTTTAATTAAGCAATTAAGCATTAGCAACAACCCTATAAACATATGAAGCTGTACTCTGTACACACACGCTTTAGTGGCACAGCAGTCAATAACAGAATACAAGTTAACAAACAAGAGAAAGAGAAAATTTATAAATCAAAATCAAATCAATGAAGGGCAGAAATGAATGAAGGTAGTAATGAATGAATGAATAAATATGAAGGGAGCAATTGAACAAACAATAAAGGAAGGGAGAATATTGCTAATTAACATAGAAATTATATGTTATAGACATTAATTCATCAATCAGGGTCCGGAATAAGTCTTGGTTTGCCAGGTTCAAGAAGCATTATTATTTTTTATTTATTTTATTAAATGTATTAAATATTATTTAAATATTTAGAATACATCTATTATTTATTTATTTATTTATTTATTTATTTATTTGTGCAACCTTGTTTTATTCCAAACCCCCATATTTGCCTTCCTAGCCGTTTTTGTGCCTGAACGTAGCCACATCCTGAAGCAGTACTCAAGCAAAGCAATTTCACATCGCACTGTCAGAAAGTGGTCACGAGCCACCATTGAGGATTAATGGTCAAAACTGATGTAGCAGTTTAGTCTCTGGCTTTTAGTGGTACTGATGAGCTCTCGTTGACTGCAGCGGTTTTTGATGAGAAAAACAAATTTTTCAAATGGTTTTAATTTGATGATTTTTTTCCTCTCCAAAAATGAAAGCTAATGCCATCAGAGCAATGTGAAAAATGTTATAAACATACATCAAAACTAACATAGCAGCTTTAATTTAATGCAGTAAAGGCATTTTTCCCTGTAAAGTTAAATAATCTGTTTCCTGAATGTCATGAGTCAGTAAATAACCAGCAGAGGATCACATTCAACTATGCTGGTGAACCCAAGACTGAAGCACTAATTGCAGACATCTATGACCTGTTTCTGTCCGGTTCTGCCGTTACTGAACTCACTTTTTGTGCTTTGCATTCGAACAGAGACAGCATCTCTTCCAATATGTTGCAAAGTCACAGGACTGTTTTGACTGACCCGTCCAACTGGTGTGCATGCTAACAATAACTACAACAGAACCGCTTGTCACAGTTTCCGCCAGGGCTGGATTTTGCCCTCGGACCTGTCTAGCCTACTTTCACAAGAGCAAAGGCTGTCTGTCATAATGTGTTACAGTGAATGATGGCTTTTCTGTTTTTATGCTGCAATATTGGAGAAGCTTTTTTCTCCAACTGAAAGGACCTCTTCATGTGACAGGACCAAACAAGGGGTGTATTTGACTTGCAGCGTCCGATCCAGGCTCATTTATGCAGCCTAACCTCTATTTCTCTCAACTATAAATAACAAAAAGCTCTGCCTAATGGAGTAATTTACACACACCCTGCCAAAGCCATTGACAGGACGCTCTCCTATGGCAAATGTCTGGCATTTAGCAAATCAATGACATGAGTTATGAAGAGGAGCCGGGGCCTTCGCTGCCTCTCCATTCTTCTCAATAACAAAAGAGGAAGTGCATTAAAAACTAGCATTGATGGGTTGTTGGGAGTTGCAGTCAATGAGCTCTCAGAGTTTAAAATTAAAAGGCTCTTAGGGTGAAAATTGTTTTCTCTGGTCATCCGTCATGTCGTGAAGGGTCTTTTTCATAGTGATTAATTGGAAACTAAAAGGGTAAAAGGAGGAGGGGGGGTTAGAAATCCAGTTGTTATAAAATCTTGGTATACTTATCCTGCCCAGCTGTGAGTTAATGACACCAGCTTTCGCCTTGACTAAGTGTTATTGCTGCAGTCCATAATTTCATCTTGAAAATGGGCAAGGGAGTGGATCTTCCTTATAGTAATTGAGTATTGATTTGAAAATAAACAGCAGCGAGACTCCCACCCAACTGACAGACCCATCTTTCGGATGGAATCGACAATAAATGGGCCCCCGGTTGGAGGGAAAGTTATGGATCAGGATGATACAGTCAAGCGCGCCTTTTCCCCTGCGATCTCTCTTCCAATATATATTGGATTTTAGATAACCCATTTACGAGCCCTGTCATCTAAAACCTATAGTTTTGAGCAGGCAGATGGTGAGCTAAGGCCGGGACTTTGCACAGGTCTTTGCTGCTTACACTTCTGCGAGCGCAGATGCGTATTTTTAATGTATGCATCACGCAGGAAAGAGCATCCACTACAAAACTGCAACCTGACTGAAATGAAATGAGATTCCGAGGCTGTGTTAAGCAAATGTTTGATGTCAAACATAATGTATGCTCTCATAAATGCAAAGTACATCTGTCTCGCCGTGGGCAAATACCTTTATCTGACTGTGAGGGGGAGAGAGCGGTAATGGTTCAACAGCTCAGTGAATCGACATAATACGAGGAGTCTAACACTTATGTCAGGGCGGCCGTTAACCTCTGCGTAATCACTGTTGAACTATGTTCACACGCCCCACACTTCCCCACAGAGCCCCCGCTCTGCGCTAACGACATACAAATGTGCTATTCGTTTTCATTAGCCGCCACTTCACTTTTGATTCAGGGGAAACAGTGGAGCTGTGTGGTGGCGGCGGCGGTGGTGGTGGGAGGGGGTCAGCGAGGAGGAGTGAAACTGTGCTCTGCCAAATGACCTCTAGGCTCCTATCAGGCTGGAGAACAGATGAACAGAGAGATACGGGCCTCAGTTAATTTCACCGGCCGCCCTCGGAGTGCTGGAGGTGATGTCAGAGCGCGGTCGCTGCCGTGCTATTGTGTTGCCACTCACACCTGCCTAATGACTCCTGATTATCATTCACATGCTAATGCTTCATTTGTTATCGGCGCGGCCCGCGTCAGGAGCGTCATGAACCGTTATCTATATTTATCTTGTCAATTATTGATTGCCTTTTCCCTCCGCACGTCATTATTAATTTGACGTGCTGTGTCAAACTCACTGTTAATCATATTTAAACAGATATGGGGAGATAAAAATCAATTTTCCATTATCCTTGAGGGGGTTTTTTTTCACATCCATCCAGCGCTGTGGAGGGACTTGAGAGATCGGCTATGCATGACTGAGCAGAGTAAATAATCATCTAATTTGAGCTTAATGGGAAAGCGGTAAAAAGATGGAAGTTTTGTCGTGAGTTTTTCTCAAGGTAAGATTATATAATGTAGTGTTGTTTTCAGATGTCTCACTGAGCTGCTGTTATGGTATTTACCAAGCTCTTATCACTTTATGAATGCTGCTCCTGTATCCATGTTACAGACGATCATGACGGAGATGCACCTGTTATCTCCAGCATCAATGCCGAGGCTAACAGGCTTCATAATGTAGCAGGTATATGTTCAATCGAAGCAGTGTTGCACACATAGAAAGGAGCTGTATGGTAGCAGTTCAGAAAGAGAAACAAAACAAGTTTAGTTCTTTTTTTCTGTTAACAGAAAGAGGACAGAAAGACAAGAAGCCTAAAGAGCTATTACCCAGCGGAAGGTAATGGCGCGAGGCGCGGGAGGATACAAATAGCTGAGGAAGGGCACTTCACCCAGATAATGGGGTTGAAGGATTCTGGCATGGCGAGATTCATGTACAGACAAGGCTCCTTTGATGCAGTGACATTGGAGAGCCCATAAAAGCCATAGTATAAAATACAGAGGCGTTACTCTGAGCTAATAGGATCCCCAGCCTTTTTGGAGGCAGATTTAGCATAGCCTGACGTGAGAGACACAGACACGCTAATTGGATACACCTACCTGGGTTCAATAAATGAATACAAGGGGATCCATCAGAGGGGATAGAGTTCAGGGAGGGGGTGGTTTAGCGACTGTGAAGAAATGGTGGGTGGAACACTGAGCTCGCTGCACACATCAGCAGGAAACAATTTCAACTTAAAAAGCTTCCTGGAGCTGAAATAATATTGATGCAACATTTAAGAAATGGACACCCATAAATCTGCAAAGCTTTCTCACTTTTTCCACACTTTTCAAGCATTGCACTGCATATATTTAACACACAATGTAAAGCAGAAGTATAATGTACAAGTATAACATGAATCATGCAGTTGTTGAACCACATCCAACCACGATGTCATGTCATGTCACAGTACACCTGTAGATACTGCAGCATTTTCAGAAGCCTGCATGAATGAGTCCTGTTCGATCGAGTTCTGGCCATTTGATGAAAGTTTGCTCTCCACCAACAACTGAGGGAAATATCTGGCTCTTTAGTTGCTAAATACCCCACCATGTTCACTAGCTAACTTTGTCTAGTAGCACACAGTGGGCAAGCAATACTGATGGAGCGTGACAATGAACTAAAACAGTGTAGCTGTGGGCTGTAAAACCAAAACAGCAAGCCAAAAGGCGCTAAATGTTCTCAAGTCTCTCCTCAATCCCCCGAAGTCATCATTTTTGTGTCCATCTCAAGCCTCCAGGTCTGACACGTTATTTCTATAAACCTATGTTGCTGCAGCATCTCTTCAGCCAGCAGAGGTTTTGCGAACTGATCGCGTGAATAATCATGGACTGTGCAACCATACCTCAAATGAAACCTGTGGTTTTTAAGGTGGTGTATAATGTTCGATGAGTATGATTGATATATGGAAGCAGTGTCTATGAATCAGTTCAGCTGTTGGCTAATTGAAAATGGTACAGTATGAGATGCTGAACCTCCACCACGCCAGAAAACAGCCCGAGTTCACACCTAAAGGGCCTTTCGCTGCTAATGCCAGAGGTCTGGTGATTTAGGTGGCTTTCAGTGATGAGGGACTGGTGAGCCCAACATGTGCAGTGTAGGTGAGGTCCGATCTCAAACCTCTCCGTGCTCTTGGACAAATGATACACGTATGATTTATTTCACACACATCAAACTGAGGCTTGATTCTCGCCGTCTCATCCAGCCAGACACCATTTAGCGATGCTGTCAGAAAAGCTCTTTAGTCGGACTAATCTTTGGCCCGCTGACAGCTGTGTCCTCTTCCAAAATGAACACAAATTCCCTCAGACCAGCTCCTCCTCCGGCTCAGATCAATATGGCTCTGATAAGCCAGGACACCTTCCAGGAGCTGCAGGGCATGAGGAAGGGCTCTGACATATCATGATTTGGGCTTTAATTACTTGGCACATGCAGCTGACTCCAATGCATGTAAAAAAGTGTACGTGTGTGTGTGTGTGTGTGTGTACATTAAAGGATGTTTGTGCGTGCAAGGAAATTATCAATATGACTGATTACAGAGCACACACACTTTGTGTTCTAAGCTAGGACTAGCATATGGTCCCATGTACCAACCCAAATGTGTGAGCAGCCATGTAGCCAAACTTTTTTTTTTTAATGAAAAATACCTATAATGCTCCGATACTGAATAATACTGTTATTTTTGGTGTATTGTAGATATTTGTTTAAAGAAACAGCAGAAGGAATCAGTAAAACTTGTTTAGCCCTTAAGCGTATCACGACCACCGTCCAAAGTGCTGATCCAAGGATGTGGGAGTGGTCCAAGCCACTCGCAACAGTCTATACACTGATGAGCTGGATTCCTGCTGCTTACTGCTGTGGGATCTTCACAGAGGAGGGGATTTGATTCACTTAAATCAGGATTTGGTGCTGTCATCAGTTTGCACTGATTGAAAACAGATTTGAATTTCTTACATGATGTGTCACATAAAAAGCTAAAAAATATCTAGTAAAACACCCATACATCTGTATTGATTTGTTTGCTTGTTTGTAAGTTTTAGCAGCAAAATGTTCTTAATGTATCAAAAGTAAAAGTACTTTTCTGAGGGAAAAAGGCCCCTCTGACTGATATAGTCTTATAGCATCCTTAAATTGTTAATGCTGATGCTTGAGCAGTATTTATGTAGCTGACTGGTAGCCTAGACTACATGGTTTATTAGCGGTGGTTCCAACCTATGGGTCAGCCCCCCTCTCTGAGGGGCCTTGAGATTAGTAGTGGGGTAGGAAAAAAGAAAAAAACAATAAATTCTTTGTGTCTCATTTAAATTTGCAGTTCCTGAAGTAGGTGGGGGTGACTTGAGGATGGGCCACCGGTGCCTCAAGATTTGTCATATCATGATTAATTTTTTGTGCAATTTTAACATTTCACAACAAAAAAATCTGCTGCATTTGCTGTATTTTTAAAAACATATCAAATAAGAAAAAGCAAAAAGAAACAAACAAACAAACAATGCAGTTATGCTGCAGTGAATGACGGTCAGAGCATGTGATGGAACTATATGTCGTGGTAAATAGAGCTCAGTTTCAGTCAGTGGGGCCCCACAGACCCCAAGCCAATGTCAACAAAACATAGGAGTTAATGAAGCTAAAATTTTAATGTTGCAAAAACATAAAATCATACTTTACTCCACTCTGGAATAAGTAATAAAGTGGAAAAATAAAGTGGAAATTCTGAGTTGGACAAACGCTGAATTTTATCAGTCTAATTTAATGGAATAACCTAACTTTTGATGTTGTCTTGAAATTTTGAATTTTCACCACCTTTTTAGTCTTACAGTGTATGATCAGACACTGAAATGGATTTAGCTATTGGTCATGCTTGTGCAGCCCTCTGTGTTTGAACACAGATTTCAGCCACAGATAACAGTTTGCATTCAAGTGTTTCGCGCTGTCCAGGGTGCTGATCCTGGGCCAGCCAAGAATCCTGAATCTGAAGATACTGAACACCAGAAAAATGCAAACAAAGAATTAAAGGACACTGGGATGGATTCAGGAAGTGACCGTCCTCTTTTGTGGGATTGAAAAAGAACCTAAACAAATCCAGCCTGGATCAGTTTAGTGAAAAATGATCACCTTATCTGATCTCTGTGGACTAACTGAACTATGTGTTCAAACACTCGGAGAACATAAATATCACACCATATATCATATCAGCCGCTGGCAAATACTAATACTAGCTAATCTAGATATTACAGATTTGCAGGCATTTTTGGTGGCAGCCTTCTCTGAAATGGCCATAAAACATGCAAAAACACACAATATTATGATGTTGATAGACTCTGCAGTAAATATTGTACTGCATGTTTTTCTAATGGTCTGAGAGAGAACTTTGCCTGTCCTCCTGAGCCCCGGCATATATAATCCTTCTCAGCAGACACATATTTAATTTATTATCTCCCCAGCACGCTGCAGGCCTCTGGCTAGCATGGCGGAATGGGAAATAAATGACACAGAGGGGAGTGAGGCTGTCACTCTGCCAGCCCACAGGCCTCCACATAAATAGCTTTTAACATGGGGATCAATAATGTTAAGTTGTGATTAAATAGATTATTACGTTCAAAATTAGCCACCCCAGGGGCTAACACATGCTTATGGAATAACCAAAGCTGTTACGCTGTCTTACTCTTTAAAGGAGAGCTCGTAGACTTCGTTTCGTTGATGCCGGTTGTTTGTTTCAAAGGTAAATCATGCAGTCCTCACAAATATTGTGCAATATAGTGGAGAGGAAGACAAGGTGATCCAGAGATGCAATGTATGCATAAAGACTGAACTTTGACTTTCTACCACAAACTCGTTAATCAGAGAATATCACAGGAAAACAGTCGCAGTGGGTTGTTCTGATTCTGTTTTTCTGGCATCCCATTGCTGTTTGCCTGTTAAAGCCTTGATGATCGAATCTTTTCTGTTGTTCCAGCAAACCCTTCTTCGTCTTCATCGTTCCTTAATGGTGTACGGCGTCCCTCAAGGGTCAGCTTTAGGGCCATTACTTTTCTCTGTTCACAAGTTTCCTCCTCATCCTCAAGCAATATAAAGACAGCAGTGAAAAGCAGTTTAAAGAGACTTTAAGTTGCACTCTCAGCTTGTTGTCTCTCAGCCAGGGTGCAACTAAAACGCTGGGGGTACCTTCATCTAAACCTGTGACCAGGAATGCAGTCAGAGCCCCAAGGTTTTGGCACAGCTTCTTGCAAGACCTCAGGTGAGTTAGTGCTGTATCTGCTTTAAATCTGCTTTAATATCTCTTTTGAATTTTTATTTTTGCTTCATAAATAAGGCTGTGATTCCTCTTTTTAAGGTTTAGTGAACATTGACTTTAAAATTTGGCATTGAAAATAAAACCTGAACTGAAAATGGAACATTGGCATTGAAATACTTGTATTGGCACTGATATTTCCTGTTCTGAGTGAATTAATGAACAGATCATTTGTAGTGTAGTTTTATGTTTATCAGTTAGCATCAACAACGTTAGCCAGTAACACCACACTGACCCCACGGCTGCGGCCTGTTGGAACAAGTGCTAAAATTAGCTATGCGAAGAACAACATCAGAGAGAAACAGGCTTTTTGTGGTTTGGGAGTTCCAGGTGAGCATGTGAAAGCCTTGGTGTGCAGTCAGGACAGAGGTTTACTGTGGCGGAACAATCACAAGACTGTCATTGAAAAATATTATTTTTCAGTGGAACTAGTTTCAGTGCCAATGTGGCCTTTTTCAGTTCAGGTTTTGTTTTCAATGTGAAATTTGATTTGTGATCCCAAAATTTGAAGTCGCTTGTCACATCACACAGATCTTTTCCACTGAAGCCCTCAGTGCTTTGTTTTACCAGTAGACCCCGAATAGAACATGGCTCCATTCTTTCAAAACTGAAACCAAATTTGTTTGAGCCATCAGAAAAGGCTAATCCTTTTCTGATGGCTCTGCTTATTCTTCCGGCATAATAGGACCCCGAGTCCCTTCCTTTTTTATGTGTGTGTGTGTGTGTGTGTGTGTGTGTGTGTGTGTGAGAGAGAGAGAGAGAGATTCTACCCCACAGCTTTTGCCAAATCCATTTGACTTCACACCGAAGTTCATTTATTAAATCATTAATAGGCCCTTTTATTATGTATGCTTATAAAGATCCTAATAGAGATGTAAGGAAATGAAATTCTGCTTTCTTTAAAAGCTCATGAATCTCCATAATATTGCCATTTCAAAGCCAACCTGTTCCAGTTGGGTCTGGTATTTTATTTACATGAAAATGTTCATTCAGTTTAATTAACTAAATATGATTTATCTTGCATCCCCTACCGTTCAACATGCTCATTACAAAGATATAGTGTTGTCTAGTAGCAGAATTACTGAAAAAGTCTGTAAAGAAATGCTGGAGTTGTGGTTCAGAAGTCCAGAAAAGCTTGTGCAGGTGATACTTTAGGCTACTAACTGATCAAACTTCCTGTCAGAAGGCCTCAAATGGACCAAAATAGCTCCAATATCATGTGTGGTGGAAGTGGAGGAGACTGGAAGTGGTGTGGCGTAATGGGAAGTTTTCATAGAAGAGAGTTGCTGTGCTGATAAGTGGCAGATAGAGGTTTTACACTTGGCCGGAGCATATCGGTAATAGCTCCAGGAGCAGCAGTGTATTGACTCCAGTCAAGGAGATGGAGGAGCGAAAGAGGAAACATTTCTGTCTGCAGTTTGAAGAGGGTGACACCCAGCTCTGGAAGAGTGCGGGTCTACGGGGAGGAGGATCTGCTATGGAACAGATGTCCCAGTCACAGAGGCTGAGGGTGCAATCACACCTCCCATTTCTCTTTCTTTTTTTGGGCAGGTGGGAGGATGTTGGTGGATGGGGTCTGGTACATTAGTAGATTTATTCAAGTTCAGACTGTTCAGTTACAAATAAAACAACAGCAGTGCACAAATTGCACAGAGAACAGTTAGTGGTCGTGACAAGATGTAGCTATTTGTGTAATAATCTGGAGGACAGAATAATTCAAAACAAATGATTTATTAGGCTCACTTTATGAACACAGCTGGCACATTGATTGCAAAAAACACTGAAAGTCTAATAATCTCTAGATAATAGAGACACAGACAGAGCAGTCCAGGCTAGTGTGGCCTTCTGGTCTCTCTAGGTTTAAAGAGTATTCCACTGATTTAGCAAAGTACTCCTGTAAGACTGTCCAACTCATGGTGGACAGTTAAAAAAAGGATCAAAACTGATGCAAGAGATATTGTCTTTTTTATTCCAGGCATTCCTCATCCTTCAGAATCTGGCACCTGTATTACCCACAATGCACTGACAATTCTTTCTGAAATATCAAGTGACATCACTTGAGGACATTTAGCGAGTTCATGCAGTTCTCCCCTGAGTCACAAAAGGCTTTATACTGATTCAACAGTGCTCCCCAAGACCTGTGAACAGGGTTTGATGTGTAAAATTTCTGGATCTCCCTTTTTTAGTACAATACTCGAACAAATGTACCAAATCACCTTTATGTTTAATAGGGAGAGTGGACCTTTAAAGCACCAGTGTGTAAGATTAAGCTGAGAATATGGCAGAAATTGAATATAATATTCATAAATATGTTTTAATTCGTGTATAATTACCCGAAAAAAAAGAACTGTGTTTTTCGTTACCTTAGAGTGAGCTCTTTATTTCTACAGAGGAAGGTTGCACTGCCATGTTTCTAGAGTAGCCTGGAGGAGATAAACCAAACACTGGGTCTATAAAGCTTTCACATTTTTTAAGGGTTTCGTGAACACTGTAGTTTCTCCTACCTGTTTGCAAAGGTATGAGGCGAGGGGTTGGTGGCCTCCTCACCCCTAAATGCCAATAAATCCTACACATAGTAGATCATTGTTGTAGTAAGGAAGTTGACCTGCAGCCTCATAAATATAACATTTGTGTGCTGAAGAAGTAATATGAAGGAGGTTATAATGTACAGTAAACAGAAATATGATCTAACAGGGACCAAAAACTATAACTCCTCATTTCAGTTCACTCATATTATAAATGTTGATTTTCTGGTGCGTCTCCACATGCTCTGATTTCCGCCCTGTGTTTTGCTCTGGCCTGGTTCTTGCCTTCGTCTCTTGTGTTGCCTCACACTTTTTCTGTGTCCCTTCTTTCTTTCAGGTCTCTCATGTCATTGTTTGACAAGCCTGTGTGTGGCTTATCATCATTATATTGGTGAGAATGCATCAGTGGGGTCAGCACCCTGGACAAAGCTTAACACAGTCTGGCTCTTTATTATCAGCCTCAGCCAGCATACTTTGCACAGCGTCTGCACATCAGCGCTGTGCGCCGTCACCTGCATCTTTACGCAGGATAAACTGTCATCTGTGAGCGCGCGCGGTGTTTGTTTCAAAACATTCAATTATTTTCAGTAGCCGCATCAGAGGGATGAAAGAGCCGACCCCTGATCTAATGGATGCATAACGCAACCCCAGACACCACAGTATGGTACTTTCTGTCTATGCGCCTTATAATGCGGTGCGCCCTATATATGAAAAAAGTTTTAAAATAGGCCATTCGTTGAAGGTGCGCGTTATAATCGGGTGTAATGTTCATATTTTTAGTTTAAACATGCGCACGTTTTAGTATCTCGTGCACACGATATTTTTTTTTCTTCATGACAGTTTAGGGGCTCCGTAGTTAACACAACCAGGCTAGCAGTTTCACCCTGATTCCACTCTCACGCTAAGCTAAACTATGCCGTCTCCTGGCTGTTGCTCCAGATAAATCATCATGTCAGCACACGAGTGGTATCAATCTTCTCATCAAGCAATAAGCATATTTCCCAAATGCCATAGGGTTCCCTCTTTCCCCTTTCATTTGAATGTTATATTATGAAAAATAACTTGGTCAATATCAATAATGAGCGAAGATGGATTTTCCCATTTATCCAGTTTTTACGGTGTTTTGAAGAAAAGCTCATTTTCTCTCCCTTGTCTACAAACTGGATCACGTTTGCGTTGCATATTCGAAAGGTTGAGAAGATTCCAGTAATCCCTCTTCAAGTTTTTAGAGGTTTGAAATGCATAAATTAGTTCATTAAACTTTTTTTTTCCTGCAAAACTGCAAACATTACAGTCAGCACTTCATCTCAGGGCCTTAAGCACACCGTCCAGAAGTGCAGCCATTTGCACTTTTTATAAGCTTTATCCCCACCTAGTTATTCTAAGATCTGCTGCTAAATTTGTCCCTCATTCCCTCTCCCTAAGCTTAAGCCGTCAGCCCAGTAATACAGCTTCAAGAGCACATCTCCTGCTAACTTATTTATTTATATATGTGTCTGCCTTTGGTTAAGGCCGCCATATTGCCAGGGTGCAGCACAGTGTGAGATTCAGAGACAGAAATTTTGTGGTACTTCACACTGCTTAAGTCTCTGTGGCATAGCTTATCTGTAAAGCACGCAGTTTGATGCCAGGCAAGGTCATTTTGATAAGTAAAAATGCAACCACTGAAGAGGTTGGTGTGTTTGTACACAGTTAAAGACAGCTCTGCTTGTTTTTGGCAATATAGGGTGCAAATAAATCTGTATTATTTAAGGATGATAATTGTCCAAAAGCAAAGGGAACAGTGTGAAGCATGAAGCTCCGTCGCTCTGTGGTTGTCTTTGAGTGAACGCAGAAAATCTTACTTTCTAACTTCTCTTGAATCGCAGTCAGCACTGTAGGAGTTTTTCCACATCCATCTTTAACTCAGAGGAAAAAAAATGTTTTGAATAGTTCAGCTAGAGTTGAACTGTTGAAATGCTTCACACGCATCTTTCATGCTGTTAGATATTGTGATGAGCAAAAGATCTATGCAACGTGAACCAGAAATCTATTTGTTCCTGCAAGAGCAAACACAGTTTTCTTTTGGCACATGTAACACACATGTAGCATTTAACTCTCGCTGTCTTCACACTTGAAACACAGCTTCATCTTTTCCCTGACATTCAGAGGTGGAGGTCTTTAAATACACGGCCTGCAGACGATTGTGTTTCTGTGTTTCACATCTCATCCTGTTCTTCCCTCTGTCAAAAAAAAAAAAAGAGGTGATATTTGGGTAACTGCAGGCTGTGAGGTAGAGCACCAGACTCTACCAGAGTGCCTGGAGTCAGCAAGGGGGAGGGACGTCATGATGTGTCAGCCAACATCACATCACGTTTGGCTCCCAGCAAGGCGAAGGTCTCCGGCCAAATCAGTTTATATAATAGACAGGATGAAAAACAGCAACCTCAGTCAGATGCAGTCTGCGCACTTGGACACAATGGGGGCCGTGTATGCGTGATGTTTTCACCAATGATCAAGCCATTTCAAATTTTAGAGTTCAGTGGGAGGTGAAACTTAATCCTACCCCTTGGGGTCGAGGGTGGAATGGAATGAGGTTGAACAGGAAGGGATGAACAGAGGGTCAGATAAGGACCGATGATATGAGGTGTGGTAGAGAGGAACCAGTTGAGTGAGACTCAGGGTGAGGACATGTCTTGATGAGGCTTCATTGTCCCCCCTGTGAGGGAAAGGGGTTGCACACAGGTAGGCACAGGAAACTGGATTAGAGTGACGTCTTTGAACCAAAGTCATAGTAACTTATTTTAGACTATATAAGAACAATCTAGAAAGTGGCTTTATTTAAACAGGGACCAAAAATTGTGTGCAACATAATTAAATAAACTGTTATTGCTCTTATTGTTTTAAATTTCTTCTTAAAATTGACAATTTGACTGTGCTGCAAAACAGCATTTTTTCAACAGAGGCAATGTCTGCACTGACTCCACCCAGCATGGGGCGCTGTTTTCTACCACAACTGTGAGCCAGAAGAGGCAAACAACAAGAAAAACCAACAGTCACATTAAAATGAATATTAAGGTGTACACCCTCACACATGCAAGTGCGCAAGATTTCTGATTCTTAATCAGATACAGAGTTTTTCGTCCTACTCACCTGTCAGTAAGACTTTCTGGTATGTAGGAACTTGGCTGATTGTACTCATACATCACCAGTACAACCCAGTAGCCTCACAGAGTAAGTCATTTGGTCTTTATGTGAAACAATATCAAACATTACAATAGATGTTTAGCATTAAACTGTGCTAGCTTACATGCACCCGTTGCTTCATCAATATGTAATGACTAGTGCAGGGGGCTACTCCTTTAGAAGACGAAAACAAACAGAAAATCAGGCTACCAACACTTCTAAAGCTCACTATTAACATGTTGGGCTGTATCTCATTAGTTTAATGTGCATATAAACAAAGCTTAGTCTGCAGTTTTATGGGGGTTTTGTTCTGGACACTTTCTTGGCAGTTTCTTATAGTGGAGCATCTCTATTCATTTAGTCGGTTATTTCCTTTCATTTATCACTCCTCTGTATGTACAGGTTGAAACTGGCCTAACTTTGGTTGTAAGATGAAAGCATTTTAGATACATATACTTTACTGACATGAAACCATTGTTTCAACAACTTTTTAATTACTCTTCTTTTAAATGTAGGCTTGTTGAGACCTGTTGAGACACCGATTATACCTATTTAAATGCCTTTGAAACAAAAATGTGTAACACAGCTTTAAAAAAAATAAAAATAAAAATGTGAATATATTTGATATATATATATATTAGATATTTATTTAGACATATATCGATATTTTTGTTCTGCAACACAGAACAGAGCTTATCAATGAATACTTAAGTGAGTAGAAAATGAAGATTAAAGTTTTATTTATTTATTTTAAAGGAAAAAAGCCAAGGAGCGCAGAAACATCTGGACAAATAATGACCTTCATGGAAGTCATCAGAAGAAAAGTTTTCTGCGTCCTTGCCACAAAATTCAGTGCAAAAGTTTGCAAAGGAACATCGAAACAAGCCTGATGCATTTTGGAAACAAGTTGTGTGGACTGCTAAATTTTTTTTGATTGAATTTGTCAATGGGCGAACCGGAGCACCCGGAGAAAACCCCACATCTGAAGGAAGGACACAGAAGGAAGCAGAGCTGGGAGTTGAAGCCTTACTGTGTTACAGTGAAACTGCAACGCAGCCCAACGTCCATTCTGGTTGATTCAGACGGCGCTTATGTTGGTCCAGCTGCACGTCCTGTCCACCCTAGCGCCTTTTTGGTCAGTCTAGGAGGGACTGATGGGCCTGCTGCTCCTCCTCCTTCCTCTCAATGTGCAGGAGGACACCATCTAAGCTCACATCCTCCTCCTTCCTTTCTTTGACTTTGATGTTTTCAGCCCTTACTATCTTGTTTCCCAGCTTGTTGTCCAGCTCTTGTCCTCCTATCTGCCCTCCACTCTTCTAACATCCTGGAGCTCCTGACGGAGCTCCTGAACTTCTTTGTAGAGAAGAGAATTCTCTCGGCGATGTTCGATCTTGTTGTGCAGTTCCTGAAATTCCTGCATGAGGGCAGTCTTCTCCTTCTTAAGCTTCTCCAGCTCGACTTTCTTCTGTTGATACCAAACGAGACAGGGTTTCACCTTCTCGTAATCTTCTTTCAACTCCAGGATGTTGCATCGGAGGTTGTGATGCTGGTGCATCCTTTCCTCTATTTCAGCTTTCACTGATCCATACCTAATCTGCATCTCTCGTTCAAGACGAAGTTTCTCAGTCAAATCCTGGTGCTGTCGTTCTTGGTCAGCGATGAGTTGGCTCAAGGTTTGATTGTCCTCCTGCGTTGTTCGAATTTTCTTTTCCAAGTCATTTTGCCCGCAGATTTTTTTCTGGAGGTCCTGAACCGTTTGCTGCAGCTTCTTCCAATGCCGGCTCAGGAGTTTGGACATACTCAGTTTCGCCTTATATTCATTCTCCAAGACATGATGGTTCTTCAGTTGCCTCTGCATTCTGTCAGTTTCTTGCTTGAGACTCTGGTTGTTTCGGAACAAGATTTTTGTTTCTCTTCCAGCAGCGCGACAATTTTCCTCCAATTCTCTCTGGTGCTCTAGTTTACTGCGCAAGTTGCACAGTTTCTTCTGAAGGTCTTTGTTTAAGTCACTGGCTGCTTTTTTCCTAGCTTTTAGGCAGTTATATCTCCCTTCTAGGTCTTGACAATGAGACTGTCTGCTGCAGTCTTCTTGTAGATCCAAGAACATATTGTGTGGCTCTGAGGCGTCTGTTTCCTCAGGAGCTAAACAAATGCTGTCGAGAAGACTTTCTTTGTCTTCTTTGAGTTTTAGCCACCGATTCATCATAACTTAATTTCTTGCTTCCCTCTCTATATATGAAAAATATCAACGTGTATGTTTGCAAGCTTTTCTACGAGTGTCAATAAGATAATGCGCTTTGTAGTGTAACTGTGTTTATAAGTGATGCGAACAGCAACTCATGAAGAAGTCTTGCTGTTCATGCTTTGATGTGCTTTGATGTGCTTCGTCACAGAGCTCGTGACAAAAGAAAATCTTAGCCCCGCCTCCAAATCAAATTGAGAGTCTAACGTTCTCGTCAGGCTGTCAATCAAAAACGGAAAGGGGCGGGCTAAGGTAACGCAACAACCAATGAAAAAAGAGCATTGTTATCACGTGATTCTGCTACAGCGGAAACCGCGGAAACTGATCGGAGCAGAGCATGGAACAGAGTAATCAGGTCTTGTTTTAATATTACAACAAATTCACACCTTGTTTGACAACTGTTAGCGAATGTTGCCCAGAGGTCCGTTTCACAAAGCAGGTTTACTGAAAACTCCGAGTACGTTAACCCTGAAATGAGGGAAACTCTGAGTTTTCTGTTTCACATAGGAAGGTAAGTCAAACCAGAGAAAGAGGGGTAACTCAAGCCTGTTTCACAGACAGAGGTAAGTTAAACTCTGAGTCAGTTACCGCAGTAACTGACTCTATGAACCTAACCTGTTCGGGACCAGGTTTTACTCAAGGAACCTCGAGTTTCTCTGTGTCTCCGCCCTCTTTCAACCACACACCGTATTTCACTTCCTCATTCATTCGTTCAGTCAGCAGACGAGTTTTGGCATAGTTCTGCCGTCTGTTATTAAAAAAAAATCATTAAAAATATCAGTCAGTGGGAAGTCCATTAGGCACAGTAGGTGGTGACTTTTTTCGTTAACATGGCATGTTAACGTCTTTTGATCATGATCCCGTGGATGAAGGTGCAGCGATACTGCGCAGAGAATTAAATATTCGTGGGGAGATAGTTATCAGACCACGATGTTCTTGCTTTTCCAGACAGTTATGGGTATTAAGCCACCACCCGTTCTTCGTGCATTTGCCTTCTTTCTGTTAGCTGAGTAAAAGTCTGTGTTAGTTTAAATATAGGCTTAATTATTTAACATAACATGATATAGATGAGAACACTTTTTTTCATTTTTAAATTTCATTTCATTTGTTAACAAAAAACAAAACATTATATGAACACAATATAACCAATTTTAGAATGAAAAGGAGCCACTTAATATTTACTTTACAATGTAAAACATGATCAAAATGAGGTAGTTACCTCCATGAGATCATGCAGAGGTCTTACCTGTTTGAACCATGTTTTTATATTTCAATTTAAGCTGCTGCCAAGTGCGCCTCTCCCCCGCGGGATTGCACCTAAATGAAATAAATTAATAGGCAACCATTCAAGCAGTTTTGCCCTGTAATATTATTGTGATTTCAAAGGACTACATTTATACTCACGCATTGACCCGAGCAGCAATGTTCTCCCACGCCGTCTCCCTCTCCTTCGCAGCTGCAGCGGTGTTGGACTTCCGTCTAAAAACGTGTTCATATTCGCAGTGTGAGCGCATTAAAATGTCTAATTTCCAGTGGCGTGAAGTAGGCAGCCTTCCGCTTCCCCGTTGCCATGGTGACTCCTCAAATCGGGGTTCCATTGATGCTGTCTTTTTAAAGTTGCGGTGCACGCGCTTAACTCGAGGTGAACATACTCTGAGTTGATCAAACTAACTCAAATCTGCTGTTGTGGAATCGAAAACTCAGAGTTTCCTATCTCAGAGTTGATCAGCTCAGAGTTCAGGGTTACACTCAGAGTTTGTTGAACCTGCTTTGTGAAACGGACCCCAGATGATTAGCATCGACATGCGTGTGGGTACGATGGTAGTCGAGCAGCCATGAATAAGATGCAGGTGCGGCGGAGGCAGAATAAATACACACATCAGCGAACTATAAATCTAAAGTTTGGCAACACCACAGGTTTTACAAGAGCTGATCCAAGTATCCTGACTTTTAAATGATCCCCTTGTTAACAGCTCCACTTGTTCACAGGCAATAACAGGCGCTGGTCAGTAATAATAACTGTGAAACGAACGAGTTTTTAAAGCAGCACGTGAAAACCAGCAAGAGTGAACATTTTTAATTTGTCAGCTGTTATTAAATTAAATTAAAGACCCCTTTGAGAAAGATTAATTCAGTTTTCAGCTGCGTTTTGTTGCTTAGTGCTGAGTTATTATGCCTGCTGATGAAAGAGAGTTAAGCACATTTACTGTCTGGTAGTAGTTTTTCATATTGCATATTACTTCATTCCTTTGTATTATTGCATTATATTATATTGTATTGCATGGTGTTGGAGCAATTCATGTTGAATCGAACTGCATCGTGATCAGGGGGTGTATCGCATCACAAGGATAGTTGCTGCTTAAGTATCTTTAATGCATCAGATTAAAGTGTATTGCGTAGTCAATTTTTATAGGTCACTTTTGCAGCTCAGGGCTGAGTGTGGGGGTGAAGATGCCCTCTACTTTGTAGACAGGCAAGGGTTTTCACATGACTATATATTTTTAAGTTTAATGGTCATGATCACAAACAAATCTGTCTCTCACTGCATTCTAATCAGTCTTGTCCACATTGTGCTCTTTTTAAGATATCAGGATGCCTTCCTTTTAATGACCCATGAGAGTTTATGGAGTACCAACTGATGGACATTGCCATGCCCCAGGACCCAACATCCTTTGACGTTGAGGATTTTTGTGGAAGAATGTCCTCAAAATTAAAGTGAGACATATTCTGCACACACGACTTACTCATTATTAAGATAAAAGGAAAACACTTAAGTAATAGAGGCCCTTGGTTCCTTGTGGAGGACTGGCCTCAACCAATTTGGGAGGCTATCAACGATCGCAACCCTGGTTTTAGTGCTTCCTCATTCAAATGCTGATGTTTTCAAAGGCCGGTCTGAACAAAACCTCTACCCGAAATAGCTTGTCTCTGAACGGGACACTGGCCTCCATCGTGACCCTGAAAATGGCTGGACTTGAGCCGAACTGTGTTAAGTGGGAGCCAACAACACAAATGATGGAGGACTCCAAAAGACAACCAACACTTACAATAAACAACACCAGTCATTATCTCTCTCTCTCTCCTCTCCTCTGTCACTCACACATACACATATTCTGTACACAGAAATATAATAAAGCCTTTGTATTTGGTTGAATTGTCAGTGCCTTGTCATCTTTTGTAACATTACATGACATTATATAATAATATTATACATTGCTAATGAAAGACCCCCGTCTTGATGAGGCTTCATTGTCCCCCCTGTGAGGGAAAGGGGTTGCACACAGGTAGGCACAGGAAACTGGATTAGAGTGACGTCTTTGAACCAAAGTCATAGTAACTTATTTTAGACTATATAAGAACAATCTAGAAAGTGGCTTTATTTAAACAGGGACCAAAAATTGTGTGCAACATAATTAAATAAACTGTTATTGCTCTTATTGTTTTAAATTTCTTCTTAAAATTGACAATTTGACTGTGCTGCAAAACAGTTTTTTTTTAACAGAAGCAATGTCTGCACTGACTCCACCCAGCATGGGGCACTGTTTTCTACCACAACTGTGAGCCAGAAGAGGCAAACAACAAGAAAAACCAACAGTCACATTAAAATGAATATTAAGGTGTACACCCTCACACATGCAAGTGTGCAAGATTTCTGATTCTTAATCAGTTTACAGAGTTTTTCGTCCTACTCACCTGTCAGTAAGACTTTCTGGTACGTAGGAACTTGGCTGATTGTACTCATACATCACCAGTACAACCCTTATAGTGAAGCATCTCTATTCATTTAGTTGGTTATTTCCTTTCATTTATCACTCCTCTGTATGTACAGGTTGAAACTGGCCTAACTTTGGTTGTAAGATGAAAGCATTTTAGATACATATACTTTACTGACATGAAACCATTGTTTCAACAACTTTTTAATTACTCTTCTTTTAAATGTAGGCTTGTTGAGACCTGTTGAGACACCGATTATACCTATTTAAATGCCTTTGAAACAAAAATGTGTAACACAGCTTTAAAAAAATAAAAATAAAAATGTGAATATATTTGATATATATATATATTAGATATTTATTTAGATATATATCAATATTTTTGTTCTGCAACACAGAACAGAGCTTATCAATGAATACTTAAGTGAGTAGAAAATGAAGATTAAAGTTTTATTTATTTATTTTAAAGGAAAAAAGCCAAGGAGCGCAGAAACATCTGGACAAATAATGACCTTCATGGAAGTCATCAGAAGAAAAGTTTTCTGCGTCCTTGCCACAAAATTCAGTGCAAAAGTTTGCAAAGGAACATCGAAACAAGCCTGATGCATTTTGGAAACAAGTTGTGTGGACTGCTAAATTTTTTTTGATTGAATTTGTCAATGGGCGAACCGGAGCACCCGGAGAAAACCCCACATCTGAAGGAAGGACACAGAAGGAAGCAGAGCTGGGAGTTGAAGCCTTACTGTGTTACAGTGAAACTGCAACGCAGCCCAACGTCCATTCTGGTTGATTCAGACGGCGCTTATGTTGGTCCAGCTGCACGTCCTGTCCACCCTAGCGCCTTTTTGGTCAGTCTAGGAGGGACTGATGGGCCTGCTGCTCCTCCTCCTTCCTCTCAATGTGCAGGAGGACACCATCTAAGCTCACATCCTCCTCCTTCCTTTCTTTGACTTTGATGTTTTCAGCCCTTACTATCTTGTTTCCCAGCTTGTTGTCCAGCTCTTGTCCTCCTATCTGCCCTCCACTCTTCTAACATCCTGGAGCTCCTGACGGAGCTCCTGAACTTCTTTGTAGAGAAGAGAATTCTCTCGGCGATGTTCGATCTTGTTGTGCAGTTCCTGAAATTCCTGCATGAGGGCAGTCTTCTCCTTCTTAAGCTTCTCCAGCTCGACTTTCTTCTGTTGATACCAAACGAGACAGGGTTTCACCTTCTCGTAATCTTCTTTCAACTCCAGGATGTTGCATCGGAGGTTGTGATGCTGGTGCATCCTTTCCTCTATTTCAGCTTTCACTGATCCATACCTAATCTGCATCTCTCGTTCAAGACGAAGTTTCTCAGTCAAATCCTGGTGCTGTCGTTCTTGGTCAGCGATGAGTTGGCTCAAGGTTTGATTGTCCTCCTGCGTTGTTCGAATTTTCTTTTCCAAGTCATTTTGCCCGCAGATTTTTTTCTGGAGGTCCTGAACCGTTTGCTGCAGCTTCTTCCAATGCCGGCTCAGGAGTTTGGACATACTCAGTTTCGCCTTATATTCATTCTCCAAGACATGATGGTTCTTCAGTTGCCTCTGCATTCTGTCAGTTTCTTGCTTGAGACTCTGGTTGTTTCGGAACAAGATTTTTGTTTCTCTTCCAGCAGCGCGACAATTTTCCTCCAATTCTCTCTGGTGCTCTAGTTTACTGCGCAAGTTGCACAGTTTCTTCTGAAGGTCTTTGTTTAAGTCACTGGCTGCTTTTTTCCTAGCTTTTAGGCAGTTATATCTCCCTTCTAGGTCTTGACAATGAGACTGTCTGCTGCAGTCTTCTTGTAGATCCAAGAACATATTGTGTGGCTCTGAGGCGTCTGTTTCCTCAGGAGCTAAACAAATGCTGTCGAGAAGACTTTCTTTGTCTTCTTTGAGTTTTAGCCACCGATTCATCATAACTTAATTTCTTGCTTCCCTCTCTATATATGAAAAATATCAACGTGTATGTTTGCAAGCTTTTCTACGAGTGTCAATAAGATAATGCGCTTTGTAGTGTAACTGTGTTTATAAGTGATGCGAACAGCAACTCATGAAGAAGTCTTGCTGTTCATGCTTTGATGTGCTTTGATGTGCTTCGTCACAGAGCTCGTGACAAAAGAAAATCTTAGCCCCGCCTCCAAATCAAATTGAGAGTCTAACGTTCTCGTCAGGCTGTCAATCAAAAACGGAAAGGGGCGGGCTAAGGTAACGCAACAACCAATGAAAAAAGAGCATTGTTATCACGTGATTCTGCTACAGCGGAAACCGCGGAAACTGATCGGAGCAGAGCATGGAACAGAGTAATCAGGTCTTGTTTTAATATTACAACAAATTCACACCTTGTTTGACAACTGTTAGCGAATGTTGCCCAGAGGTCCGTTTCACAAAGCAGGTTTACTGAAAACTCCGAGTACGTTAACCCTGAAATGAGGGAAACTCTGAGTTTTCTGTTTCACATAGGAAGGTAAGTCAAACCAGAGAAAGAGGGGTAACTCAAGCCTGTTTCACAGACAGAGGTAAGTTAAACTCTGAGTCAGTTACCGCAGTAACTGACTCTATGAACCTAACCTGTTCGGGACCAGGTTTTACTCAAGGAACCTCGAGTTTCTCTGTGTCTCCGCCCTCTTTCAACCACACACCGTATTTCACTTCCTCATTCATTCGTTCAGTCAGCAGACGAGTTTTGGCATAGTTCTGCCGTCTGTTATTAAAAAAAAATCATTAAAAATATCAGTCAGTGGGAAGTCCATTAGGCACAGTAGGTGGTGACTTTTTTCGTTAACATGGCATGTTAACGTCTTTTGATCATGATCCCGTGGATGAAGGTGCAGCGATACTGCGCAGAGAATTAAATATTCGTGGGGAGATAGTTATCAGACCACGATGTTCTTGCTTTTCCAGACAGTTATGGGTATTAAGCCACCACCCGTTCTTCGTGCATTTGCCTTCTTTCTGTTAGCTGAGTAAAAGTCTGTGTTAGTTTAAATATAGGCTTAATTATTTAACATAACATGATATAGATGAGAACACTTATTTTCATTTTTAAATTTCATTTCATTTGTTAACAAAAAACAAAACATTATATGAACACAATATAACCAATTTTACAATGAAAAGGAGCCACTTAATATTTACTTTACAATGTAAAACATGATCAAAATGAGGTAGTTACCTCCATGAGATCATGCAGAGGTCTTACCTGTTTGAACCATGTTTTTATATTTCAATTTAAGCTGCTGCCAAGTGCGCCTCTCCCCCGCGGGATTGCACCTAAATGAAATAAATTAATAGGCAACCATTCAAGCAGTTTTGCCCTGTAATATTATTGTGATTTCAAAGGACTACATTTATACTCACGCATTGACCCGAGCAGCAATGTTCTCCCACGCCGTCTCCCTCTCCTTCGCAGCTGCAGCGGTGTTGGACTTCCGTCTAAAAACGTGTTCATATTCGCAGTGTGAGCGCATTAAAATGTCTAATTTCCAGTGGCGTGAAGTAGGCAGCCTTCCGCTTCCCCGTTGCCATGGTGACTCCTCAAATCGGGGTTCCATTGATGCTGTCTTTCTAAAGTTGCGGTGCACGCGCTTAACTCGAGGTGAACATACTCTGAGTTAATCAAACTAACTCAAATCTGCTGTTCAGGGATACACTCAGAGTTTGTTGAACCTGCTTTGTGAAACGGACCCCAGATGATTAGCATCGACATGCGTGTGGGTACGATGGTAGTTGAGCAGCCATGAATAAGATGCAGGTGCGGCGGAGGCAGAATAAATACACACATCAGCGAACTATAAATCTAAAGTTTGGCAACACCACAGGTTTTACAAGAGCTGATCCAAGTATCCTGACTTTTAAATGATCCCCTTGTTAACAGCTCCACTTGTTCACAGGCAATAACAGGCGCTGGTCAGTAATAATAACTGTGAAACGAACGAGTTCTTAAAGCAGCACGTGAAAACCAGCAAGAGTCTATAGAGACTATATATTTTTAAGTTTAATGGTCATGATCACAAACAAATCTGTCTCTCACTGCATTCTAATCAGTCTTGTCCACATTGTGCTCTTTTTAAGATATCAGGATGCCTTCCTTTTCATGACCCATGAGAGTTTATGGAGTACCAACTGATGGACATTGCCATGCCCCAGGATCCAACATCCTTTGACGTTGAGGATTTTTGTAGAAGAATGTCCTCAAAATTAAAGTAAGACACATTCTGCACACACGACTTACTCATTATTAAGATAAAAGGAAAACACTTAAGTAATAGAGGCCCTTGGTGCCTTTTTCAAAGGTGACTGGCTTGAACCAATTTGGGAGGCTGTCAAAGATCGCAACCCTGGTTTTAGTGCTTCCTCATTCAAATGCTGATGCCGAGAGCGTGTTTTCAAAGGCTGGTCTGAACAAAACCTCTACCCGAAATAGCTTGTCTCTGAACGGGACACTGGCCTCCATCGTGACCCTGAAAATGGCTGGACTTGAGCCGAACTGTGTTAAGTGGGAGCCAACAACACAAATGATGGAGGACTCCAAAAGACAACCAACACTTAGAATAAACAACACCAGTCATTATCTCTCTCTCTCTTCTCCTCTGTCACTCACACATACACATATTCTGTACACAGAAATTTAATAAAGCTTTTGTATTTGGTTAAATTGTCAGTGCCTTGTCATCTTTTGTAACATTACATGACATTATATAAAAATATTATACATTGCTAATGCACGACCCCCGCCAGGTTTGGGGGGTGGGGGGTGTTTGGTGTCACTCTTCCAAAATTGAGAGCCCTGTGTGTCCATAAAACGTCACTAGCATCAGACAACAGGCAGACCTAACAACTAGCCGGTGAAGAGACGGAAAGAATTTAGCTGCACTTTGGCCAGCAGATATTTTACTCAGGAGTCCACGAAGGCCGCTGAAGACAGGACCTGACTCAACTCCAAATGAATGCTAATGCTGCTAGCTCGGCATTTGCTAGACATCGCAGTAAGTAACTGTTTGCTAATGCATTAACTTTCAACTTTTTATGATAAAATGTATGTTTTCCCGCCAAAGAAGAGGTCATAATATGTCAGTGTTGTGTTTACAGTTTTATTCCGCTGTTCCCAGGTGGCCAAATAATCAGCTGCAAGTTGAAGCTAGGAGGAAGCGCTAATCGGCTAAACAGCTAAGTGCACGAGCGTTCCCTGTGCGCTCCTGACGGACTCACAGACTGCCCGTGGACGCTGTCAGTTACTTCGCCAGGTAGGCTAACTGCTTACTCCTTGTGCTAAAAATGCATATGTGTGTTAATATAGTGTGTGGTTAGCACTACTGCAGCAGCGAGGCGTCTGACGCTGTTCGTTTGTTTGTGCTGTCTTGTTTGAGTTACTCTTCCTGCTACTCTGCTGTAGCTAGCTAGTGTTTGCATAACCGGGCGACGAATTGGTCTGTTGTAGTTCAGCTCATCCTCTTTTGGTTGTTGTTGGGCGGATCCATTATGGTGTCTTCCTGCTGTTCATATAACATTACATTACACTACATTGTCGTGAGATAAGAGCGATTGTGTGTGAGCGTGAAGTGGCTGACTGAAGTGGTTTTGGGATATTTCTAGGTTGTTGCATTGTTGGGCGCTTCTTATTGCTTAATACAAACTGGAGCTTGGTACCTATATTATATGTTGCTTTGGGGATGTAAACATGACTGCTGTCTTGCACACTGCCCATCACACAGTTAAATAAAATAGAAATGAAAAAGCTGTCCTCCTTGCCAACCTGAGCGCAGATCCATTTACTGATGGTCATCTGTCTATGATGCTACATTATATTTTATAAGATGACATTATCGGCTCAAAGCCATTCATTTTGCAATTTAGCATGCATAAGTGAGCAATAATCTGCGTCATAGCTAGCATAGCTCACTGCTGCAGATTTATCAGGTGGATTGGGGGGGTTTGGATTGGCCCTTCTGATTTGAGATACTCCCTCTGTGGTTTGAAGTAAAACTGTGATCTGTTTTCAGAATCCAGCCCACAACTGGATTCCAAAATTTTGAGGATCAAATAGAAAATATGGTGTGGTCCCCACTATTAAAGCAACTGAACTGAATCAGTAATCTCAGTAATTTGACAACCATTTATGACTCTATTAACATTCCGAAATGAGGACAAACTCGCTGGACTGTTAAACATTTATTGTTTCACGTTTCTTTTTTTTACTTATCTTTTCCTCTTGCCTTTGCTTTTAACATTTGGATTTTATTTCAAAGTCTCAACTACAAGCTTCAAACTAGTCGACTTCTCAATACAAAAGAAAGGAGAAAAACCAACTTGCATAACTTAAAATAGCGGCTAAATACTGACCTGGTATCAGTACAAAACACAGGTCACAAATAATGTTCAAGACATCAAATAAAACTTTAAGTAGCAATTTCAGATCGCAAGGCTGATAGGCTGCTCACACTGCTAAATGGCTGAAATTACATTTCCCCTCTGACACAAACTTCTTCACATCAGGTCTGGCAGCTGTCAGACTTATGCTCAAAGACCTCTCCAAAGACTGGGCTGACAGTCGCTTCCTCTCGTGTGTTTTTATCGAGTTCATCTTGGAGAAGCAGCCTCGCAGGTGGAGGTTGAACCGCACATGGTGATCACAGACACAGCCAGCGTCTTTAATGTGCCACAGTCCTTTTGCAGGCTTTCAGCACCATGGAGAGCAGACATTTGTCTGCTTAGTGTTGTGGTGATTATATTATATTATTATTTTTATATTCTTTTGCAACGGCAAAAGTTTTCGTTGCAGATGAGGCAACCAGGTGACGCTTTTTGTAAGGATGGCATGGTAAATGCATGCTTTTCAGTCCATTCATCATTAAAGTGTCGGTTTTCCACATCAACTTTTCGTTTCATGGCCTTTGACAGTGCCATTTTACCAGTGTGAAGAGGCCTTTTCTTTCCACCTGCTGACGCTGTATTAGCGTTGAAGCCAGTGATTGATATGACAGCCCCACAATCGAGGCTTTGTTTCAGCTGTGTTTGTTTTTGAAGTGCTCTATAAATAAAGTTTACTTGAATTGAGTTGGTGCAAAATATCTCTGTCACTCCTGGTGGTTGACTGTGGTATAGGTGATAGCACCCTGACTGATAAAGGCTAAAAATACCTTCAGTTTTGTAATAAGATAAAAAAAATACATATATAGGCCAAAAGGCCAAAATGTGATTTTTATTTCATTCTGGCCCTCCGACAGTGACCCCTGCTGTAAATTAACCTTTAGTATGACTTTGAAACCAGTCAAAAATATTCTCAGTGGTTAACCAATCAACGGTTGTTAATTCAGTGTGATATCTAAATAATAAAGGCATTGGGCCTCTACTAATTATATATTAATAAATTAGATTTTACTGATGCGAAGATGGAACAGTGTGTTGTGAGTTCATCCCAAAAAAACCTTTGTTAGCATGTCATTTGTGTAAAATTGGCACATATTTTAAAACAAATATAAGGACTCATTTACAAAAATGTTCGCTAATATTACAAATTTAAGTAAAAACGTACAATCTGCTGATACAGACATATTTTTATGTCAGGAGATGTCTTATTTGTCTGACCATCAGTTTAAAATAAAGGTACTCAGTTTAGTATCACATTAAGCAAAGTACATGAGCAAATTCTCATAAATGAGAAAAGTGTAGAGTCTTCAGGTGTTTCACACATGCTCTCAACGTAGTTTTCATTCAAGAATACCAACAAAATCGGAGCGTTAGTGTGCTGCCAGGCTTCACGTAGGTGGTATGTGTTTTGCATGGTAACAAATAAACAGTGTTGACACACTAATAGCACTTTCTCAATAAGGCCTTGATTGTTGAACAAAAGCTACAAAATAAATATTTTTATTAAGTATGTGTAACAGTGAGGAAGAATGGCACGCCCACACAGGATTTGCTCTCACTCTTGCACTGCCTTTATTCTGGTAAAGAAAATTTAACTCACAGCACACAGCGGTCATCAACAGCGCAGCTGCAACCTTTGAAAGCTCCAGCCTGGATATATATCCTTCTTTTCTTTTAAAAGACTGGTATAAACACCCATATACATGTCATTCCAGTCTTTCTCTATACATTATTCTACAAACCAAACATATGATCGTATAGTGGTATTATTAAATAATATGACCTTATACAGAGCACCCAAGAGCTATTTTCTTTTATATTCTAAATAACCATTTAGTGTACCTTATTATACAACAAAAGCCTTAATTTTACACAGAACACAATAAATCACAAACTGGAACGAAACAAAAATATGTGAAACCCAAATAAACAAAGCCTACCTGGTAAAGAAAATTTAACACACAGCGCACAGCGGTCATCAACAGCGCAGCTGCAACCTTTGAAAGCTGTGCAACAAAAATGACAAAAATCATGAAACAGTACGAACACTACGGCCAGGAAAAAGCCGGCTGGTGCATGGCTAGCTAACTAGCATCAACTACATTCAACCACGATGATACTCGTGAATAAAGTTAAAATATGTACACAAAAGTGACTTTCACACTACATGCTAGTATTGCTTATAGTCATGTTGTATGTGACGGACAGTTGCAAAAACAATTTTAAAACATTAAACAAAGAATTAACGATCGCAACATTGCTCACATGCACCCAACTCCAACCTGGATATATATCCTTCTTGCAGAGACAACGACAGTGCGCATGAGGAAACCCTATCTGTGCTGTTACACAATTAATCCACCAGGTGGCTCCAAAACTATGTACAGGGCAAGCAAATAAATTTTGAAGAAACTCATGATGGTTATTTTTAACCCTGTTACATATGCACAATCATATTGTGTGTATTTATAAAAAAAAAAAAACCCTTAAAATTGACTAAATAAATACTATGTTGTTTAAATTTACAGCTGGCCTTTACAGACAGGAGTGGGAAGAAAGTCACCAGCAGAACACTTTCAAACAAAAGTGACCTTTAGACTAATTTGTTCGGAAATGTTACCTTTCATTTTATATTTAATACCATAATTAAAATGTTTACTCATCGAGCGTTTTCTCATTTTGATCTTGCTGCGCTGTGCTCGCCTTTTGTTTTCCATTTGTCTTGTACACAAAAGCCGCTAATTAAAGATCTTTCGATATAGTAATCATCAATACAGAGAAGCCTATAAACAGAGACCAATACAAATGAATGATGATAGGTCTTTTTGAGTATCTTGCTCTCACATGACATGAATCAATCAGTAGACAAAACAGGCTTGCCGGCCCGGCAACAATGAGTCCAATTGAGCTGAGCTGTGATTATTATTCACTGAACAGCATGATTCAAAGAATAGCAATGTTTAGCCCAAAGGAAACCGATCAGGCTTTCTTCTGAGGGAGTTTTCTGCCTGTTGGGTCCCAGAATCAGTCAGATGTACCGCTGATGATGCTGGAAGTGCCACTCAGTGGGATAACTTTCAAGTGATTGAGGAGGGCAATGAGATTTTTGTTTATTCGGCAACCAGGTGCAGATAACAGGGCCATTAATGATTGGAAGTTGATTACAAGTCACTTCTGCAGAGCACAGCGGGATGTTTCACAGTTTAATCAAGAACAAAAAATTAATGGGTGCAGTTTCTCATTTGTTTACGCATTGATATCTAGGTTACTGTTTATCATTGGCTTGTTTGGCAAAATATCTTGCTATGGATCATCTTTTCTTTTCAGTTTGGTGTGGAGGCAAATATGGTCATAAGGATTTTAACCTTGTAACAAACCGTATTGAACCACCACTGACTATTTAATGTTTTAACGGAATTATTTAACTTTGAAGACAACAAACCTGAATTCATGTCCTCTGAATTTCACTCGACACATGTTTGAAAATACAAAAATAAAGCATAAATCTAGCCTTGCTGTTGTTTGACCAGATGAATGATGCATGTTCCTGCAGTGGAACTGAACACATTCACGGCAACAGTGGAAGTACTGATGTTTGGGTTAGTCACGGCTGGCCGTTGGCCCTCTGGCAGATGAAGGTAAGGTAGATTATGACACAGGCTTTGGTTAATAAATGGCATTAACCAATTGGTCCTGTCCAACCTTCACAGTGGATGTTGGAAGTGCAATATTGCTAAGTTATCAAGCTCCAGGATTCCTTGTATTGTAATCAGAAAAAATGCATCATTCAATAAATATCAGAAACACATAACGAAAAGCTGAATTTTGGCCAAGGTAGCAAGAGATATGTGAGACGGCACCTGACCAATGGCCGAGTGGAACCAGACTGCTCGTACTTAAGCAGCCTCTGTCTGTCTTTTGTTGGCAAGCCAACTCAGAACGTTATCCAAGCATAAGGATTTAATAATTTGTCCATAGTAGGCATCCAGACGTGGTTATGCTAGATGAAAATAGTGTTAAAATTTGTCATTTCTGTCATGATAGTGTGCTATAATACCATTTTTGTCGTTTTTCCTTGTAATGCTGTGCTGTGCTCCTAGTGCCAACAGGCTAACCTGCAATATAAGAACGGTAATTCTTCTACACGTATAGTCAACTGCTAAAGATGCTGACTTTTTGCAGCTTTAGCCAGTCTTATGCCCTGATTGGACTGCATGATTTTTTTTTGTCTTTGATGATGGTCACTGTGTCAGATCTGGTGATCACATGGCCATAAACTCTTGCCGTGTCTTGGTTGGGTGACAATACTGGCCCATTCCATCATTATGTATACATCTACAGGGTAGCATCCGGATAACAATTAGGACAGGTTCAACTAGTTTCACAAATAGTAATTTTATTTCCACAGTTATTTATTCTACAAGGAGCAGGCTTGGCTGTGTCGGCTGCATCAAACAGGCTACTTTAACGCTCGATCTGGAATTAGTAGCTAGCGAGACATATCCTGCTGGAGTAATGATAAGCATATTCCAGCAATTAGGACCGGGGTTATTGTTACAACAGCACAGCTTTTGCTGTTTCTCGACAACATTTGTCTTTCTTGTGTGTGATGGAGTTTCTTTTCTTGAATTTTAGTGTCTGAGTTTGATCAAGGCCATTTGAGCTACCAGACTTTTTAACTTAACTTAAATTTTTAGACCCAAATTGAGTTTGAGCAATATGAATAAGTGAGTTTTTGAATATTGGGCAAAATGTTTCAGTATTGTATATTCAGTAGTATTTAGATTTCAGTAATAATTGTTCAGTGGTGATTGAATTTCACAAGTAGGTCGTATTAGTATTATTCGCCCCTCATACTTAAGTGTCAGAATTCACACAATGCAATGTGGTAGTGGAGTTATGTTCCGAGTTTCGATCGTGTCTTTAATGAGCTATTTTCTTATTGCTGAGACTGTCAAGCTTGGTGCTCTAGGGTTGAATGTAATCATTCTCCACCAATATGAAATAATGAAGTATGAAGGGTAATTGTTAAGCAAGTGGCCTCCTGGGAATCCTTACAAGATTGTACCTGACATGTGTGATGTGTACGAGACGTCGTGTTAGCATGGATGCGCACCCAGACACACACGCATACACACACACACACACTCACAAACACTTGCAGATTAAAACCTATTAATGCGAACTCAAAACCCAAGTGACATCTCCAGCAGCGTAATGAGAAATTTAGCAGGAATCTGAGGCTGATTATCGGCTGCAAATTTGCTATAATGCCAGAAATCAGAGGAGATGGTACAGTGAAGAGAGAGAAATGAAGGGAAGCGAGCAGCGAGCCTGAGCACTAATTGAACCGTACCTGCAACTTGTTTCCTGCCGTCTTCTTAACATGACAATGCTGCCAAGGCCCTGAGGAGAATTCACTTCTACGCCACAGAAAGAGATTCTGATTTCATGAATTACTATTTAATGTGGGTCCACCCTCCTTATCTGACTTCAGTGACTTATGAATAAACATCACGACATGTTTTTGCTTTTAAAAATTGCTATTTTTAAATTCAGCACCGTGCTGACATTCTCTCACCCATCGCACATAAGTGTCCCACTGTCAGAGAGCAAGTCTGAGGGGGGGGCACAAACTAAAATGATAATCGCCTCATGATATTCTTGTCTGCTCAGGTGTCGGCGGGTTAATCGCAAAATTAACTTATCATCTTCCTGGATGAAGTAATTAAGCAGTGCAGGACAAACTCTTCACATAATTGAGGGTGAATAATGAGGAAGAGGCATGCAGTCTAGTGGGAGGGGGAAAGATGGAGGAAAGATCACAGATTGGTAATTAGGAGACAGGACACTTGATGGAACCTGTAGGAGAAATGTTGTTGTGCCGCTTATGGCACAGTTCTATCCCTGTGATATAAGAGCAGCAGCGGTAATGAGAGGACGGGCACTCTGCAGGCAAATTCTGTTTTCACACTCTGCTCTTAACAAACTACCGCTGTGTGACTAAACCAGGCCAGAGCAGATTTATTTAATACACGGAAATAGATTGGATGATACACCAGCCACACATTAGCAGCAGTGTATTTACATAAAGTTTTCGAGTTACAGAGTAGGTGTCTGGCGTAAGGTCAAATGTCATGTTGCTCACAGTGTTATTTCTTTTTTGAAGGGAGAAAAAGCTATTTTTGCAACATTATAATGACAAAAACGCTCTCCTTTAAATCTGAGGACAGAGAATTAAAGTTGGACTGGACCGTAAAGGAACTTTGGTCTTATCACTGTGTTTTTAGCATAAATGTGGCAAAGCTGTGTGGAGCCAGACGCTGGCTTACATTGGTTGAAATCCTCCCTCACCATGGAAAGACAGGTTCAAATCGAGGCATGTGAACATGGTCAAAGCCTGGTGGACACTCTGATTATTTGGCAAAGCAGAGTACTTGCCTGTATGTCTGTCGTATCCTGACGCTGCTCACTTTCATTAAGCTGTCTAGTTGGCTGTCCCTGTGTGGCAGAGAGTGCAGTATGTGGGACAACCCACATATTATCAAGCCAGAGTGCAGTTACTGGTTCAGTTTTTAGCTCTGATAGTAGTTTATTTTCATATATGTAATAATCGAATATAATAAAATCTTTCTTCTCTTTTGTTGTCAAAATGATGTTAAAAACTATGATGCAAGTTATACTAAAATAAATATAAAGGACATAATGAACTTTGAATTACAGGCTGATTTGTGTTATACTTATCAAAGAATTCAATCAGAAATTGGACATTCCAGTCATTCATAAGGTCCTTTCATAGAAATTCCCACTAGAGCTGTATTAAAGAGTATGTGGTCTCAGTGATTCCCACTAGAGCTGTATTATAGAGTATGTGGTCTCAGTGAGAAAGAAATGTTTGACAGCGGTAATACAAAGGTGCCGTTTTCAACTGTCTTTCTATAAAACCAGTAAAATATCTGTGTTAAAACACTCTAAAGCCAATTCATGACACAGGAATAATATTGTACTTCAATGTAGGACAGCTGGGAGGTGTGCAGGAATTTATACTGTTTGTTTGTCTGAAACACTGGATGAGACAACAAGTCAGGAGCCTGTTCAAAGCCCCGGTTTGCCATTCTGTACAACCCCTGGTGAGCATGGCCACATTCGCATGTGGACCACTTTCCATTTTGCACCAAAACCGAACAAATACTTCTACAGAGAAGGTGTCAGCCAAAGTGCACGCCTTGGAGGGTGACCTTGGAGTTTTTCTGTATTTAAATCACATGATGACATGAAGGTGTTATTGAAAGTCAGTACAGTAAATGGACCTTGAGTACTACTGGCCCAGGAGTAAATTTCATGCTTAAATGCTGCTGTATTTTATTCATGCTACTGACACATTTACCACAATTATTTATTTGTTAAAACTTTAGTAAACAGCTGTTGAGTTAGCCAATACATCGCCAACTGAAAAATATTTTAAAATGGTAACGAAGGCTTTCTGGGGGCTCCAGTTGTTGCTGTGGTGTTGTTTGTTCTCAGTGCACGTGTGGACCTTGTTTGATTAAAAACAAGACAAATGAGAAAGCAAACTTTGAACACTGACATACAGTTTTGTATACCGTTGTTTAGCTCTTAGCCAAGTGTGACGACTGTGTAGTGAAGCAGCATTTCTACATAACGTGAAATGATTTTCACAGTTTAATTTGAAGCATTTAAATGGAGCAGATATTAGGCATGGTATTATGTCAATATCAGACCTTCAGAGTCTTCAGTGCAGGCCTATAAATGTCTGCGTAACAGGAATTCGATGTCCGCTACAGCCCTCAGCGCTAATGTTGGTTTAATGTGCAGGTTTGTATCACCAGAGGTATTATGAGGACCATTATGTCTCCCAAAAAGACATCTGTCTCCTCTGAATTTTCTGCATGGTGAGCACATGAATACAGCAAATCAATACAGAGAATAGCAATCATGAGAAACTGCTCGAGCGTTGGTGAAAAGTGCGACACGGCAAGCGGCACTCGCTGTTTAACGGAACATGCACGGCCTGCTTAGGCCTTGCTCAATTTATCGACTGCTGCAAGAAATCAACAGTGGCAAGCAGCTTAGCGGCTCTCTCTTCCCATAATAGACTCCATTCATACAGGCCTTTTATTCTGTGCATGGCGCGAGGTGACAAATGGACATAATGTCTGCCAGCCTGCCTCTGAATTTATTTGATTTTTTCCTTCCTCCTTCCCCTCCCGTCCTCCTTTCACTTGTGATCCTCACTGATATATCTTGACGCTCTGAAGTATCCAGAGTAAATTCACTCTGCCTCTATTGCTGTTTGTAACCTTCAGACTGCCAGGAATGATCTGTGTATGCACACCAAAAAACCGTCATTGTCATCCTTGAATAACACGGAAGGAGGCAGAAACTGGTAGAAACAGGATTGAAGTATGATAAAACAATGAAAAAGCTTTTAGAAGACATCCAGGATGTTAAAGTTAAGTGACTTATTGTCTCTAAATGCGCTATATATAATTAGAATTTCCTTAATAGTAATAGAGTAGAAGTGTGGGTGTGGGTGATAAAATACAGTCCATGCACTGCATCATAATTTCCACAACCACAGATGGTAAACTGAAAATTGTTAATATAAATCAGATGGCGATTTGTTTATCGCTACAACAGCAAGTAAATATATCTTCTCTGACTGACATAATCTTATTATATATAAACAAATATGTTTGCTGCTTTTCAGAAGTTCAGCAAAAGTACTGAGTTCTTGTGTACTCATTAAAAAAAGGGGGGGGGCGATGAAGTTGGAATGAACATAATTCCACGTGAAGATGCAGAGCATTAATAATGAGAGCATTTTACTACGGGTGTAAATAAATATTTCAGCCTCAGAAGGCTCACGTCGGTAATCTATCACCCCACTCCCAAAGATGGGATGCTCCCTGCAGGATGATAATTCACCAGTTGTGGATCCTGAGCAGCAGATGATCTATACAGTCCTAGAAAAGGTTATTTATCGCTTTCATAATTAAATTTGGTATCTTGGTGGAGGGGCTGTCACGGTATGATTAATCAAGTCCCACTGGCCGAAGCTGGAAAGGGCCAAGTAGCAGGTGTTGTTCACTCCGGCCTGAAATGGTGCTGCTCTCTACTATGGGAGCATGCAAACATGGCAGTCAGGCTTTGAAAAATACCAAACCAGGGGTCAGATGCATAGATATATGCACATATATCCAGTATTTTTTTTTTTTTTACGAGTTACCTTTATTGTTAACAAGACAGATGTCCAACCCCAGAGATAGTCTTAAAAAAAATGTAGACATGCCCTTGATCATGTATTTTCATAGCATTACCTCTCACTGTTCCACCAGTCTTTAGAGCAAACCAGCACAATTTCTATCAGTTTCGTGATGGCAGCCGTCATCAAGCACTTGTGCTATCATTTGTTTATCAGGTGTACCTGTAAACCATCAGCAGGAGTGATTTTATTTCCACTTCTCTGTATCACACTAGACTTGCTCCACAAAATCCTGTGTATGTATAATCTAAGGTTTCTGAGCATATTCTATTTGTCTAAATGAAACATAAAGTTTATGTGTGGGGAATGGCATATACATGCACATGAACATGTTTTTTGTAGGATGCTGCTGTAGGACCTCATTCCACTAACTAAAAAATAGAAAAATTAGCTTGAGCAATGTCGCATTATTAGAACATTAGACCTCACTGCTATATAAATAAGCAAAAAAAAAAAAAAGCGCAGCCTTGGGTCCTTACAACATATTAAGTACCACCATAGGACATAATGTCAGCCAAACAGAGTGAATATGAAAATAGGATATCTAAGAAATGTATTTAACTCACCAAGACGACTACACTGGCAGCACTGAGTTGTTTGGTCAAAAACCTGCATTTTAACTTTATTTTGTTCATGCTGAAGAGGCTGTTTCAAACATCCCTGCCACAACAGATCGATACAGACACAATGCTATAAGACATCATACAAAGTATTATAGGAAGGCATCTGGAGATCTTGCTCTGCTTGAAATAATTAAACATAAGATTTTATAGGTTATAAGCGCTGAGCGGTTGGGTGTAACACAACAGAAAAACCCTCTTGCAATAATACAAATAAACCTCAGTCCCCTCAGCATGCTGGCTTTCTGCAGCTGTGTTTACTGTTGTGTATGAGGGCAGCAACTCACTATTATTTTCATTATCACTTAAAATCAATTATTTTGTAATGCTCATTACAGGCTCCCAGTGGATTCAAATTGAGTGTTTTGTCTGACCAGCAGTCCATAAAACAAATGTATTCAATTTGCAATGATGTAACAGACAAAATCATGGAGACTTTAAGAAAACGGGAAGCAAATGTTTGGCATTTTTGCCTGAGAAATGGAATTTGATTATTGAAATTGCTGTTGATTGATTTCTGTTGATCAACTATGTGACTAGCTAACTAATTATTTTAGTGTTAATGTACTGTATATCAGATGCAGAGAATAAACCACAAGAGAGAAACCATGTTGCCCTCTAGGAACTCACAAATACCTGACACGTGTTTTTTCACCTAAGATGGATGAGTGTAAGAATAATAGACATTTCCATTTATTGATTAAATGCTACCAGTTCAACAATACAAGACACAATGTGAAGGATGATGCCATTCTTGTTGTCATCAAAGAGCCTTTTAACCACAATAATGTGGCTAATGAATATGAATAGGAGCGAGTGGCGAATTAAGCAATTAGACTGGAAAGGTGGCAGAGATGCTACATTAGTGTCACTGTAATGCTTAAAGCCCCCAGAGTCGCCTTTTCAACAGTGGAGAGGGGATGAACTGGCTATTGGACAACAGAAAGTCAATATCCGTGTTGAGCACAAAATGAACATGGTCTCTAATCCTATGTCCACAACAATAGTCTGCTCCATCACATGGCTTCACTTGAGCCGCTGTTCAGTTTACCTTCCACTGCCTGCCACGAGGCACAGGAGAAGGTGTGTGGGGTTTATTACTCTCAGCTTTGTGGTTGTGTGTGTGTGTGTGTGCGTGTGTGAGCACATGTGATCAGAAGCTGTATGGATTACACTCTTCAAAAGCTGTTCCTAGACTTGTTTTGAAAGGGCTGAAATTGGCAGAAGTAGAGGAAAATGTGACAGCTCTTTTGATGAGTCGGTCTGATGATCATCGTCTCACTTCCCTGACAAATGCGATTAAAAAGGAGCCGTTATGTAAAGTTGGGATTAGCGAGGTTTGACAATCTCTGGTAAAAACAGGACAAACTGAGTCCTAGAGCTATATCCTGAGTGTATGTTAATCGACGCAGTACAGTAGGACCTGAGCTAAGCAGAGTACTCTTAGGTCTTTCATCTTTACATGGATGCTGCAGTCAGCGCCTTGACCAGAAGGTTCAAAGCGAACAGGCACAGATGAGGAAAAGATTTTTCATTTCTCCAATAACGGCATGCAGGTTCAGTGCATGGTTCATCAGCGTAGAGTACAGCAGGTTAATAACTGCCTGTCATCTGGATTTTGACAAGTTGTTCGCTTTACTTTGTGGTTGTAGATGGAAAATTGATAGAAAACCAGTTATATTATTAAGTTATGTTGTAGGCATGAATTTCAAATATGAGCAGTTTGAGGTAGTCCTCTTAGTATGGCAAAGTTTTGCACACCTTAGCAATTTATAGTGCATCAGTGTCAAGGTTTGTTTCTGATAAAAACATACCCAGGTTCTTTGCTATGCTGAAGGTAAAAAAAGTACTTTTTTTTTATTTATATGTGATACCAATTAAATTCTTTGTGTTCTGTAATGCATCTTAAAATCCAGAAAAAGCATTGTTTATCATGACTACAGCAGGTTTTGGGGGGATATTTGTTTATCTACATACCAAGACACTTTCTGTCCATACAAGATCCCTGAATATGAATTTATACTTATTTTATATATCGGTATGTATTATTTTTATGTGTGTTTTATTTGAATCTCTAATATTTGTAGTGTATCCGGATTCTTTACTTAAGTAAAAGTAGCAATGCCGTACTGTGAGATTACTCTATCACAGGTAAAAGACCTGCACTGAAAATTTCCTGAGTAAACAGAATATTAGTAACAAACTGCAGTTAAAGTGTCATAAGCAAAAGGTTGTCATAATGCAGAAATGGCAGTTTATCATGTGTTTTGTGTGTAAAATCAGAATCTGTAAGCAACGAGTAGCTATGGCTATTAAATAAAGTACAGTGAAAAGTACAATATTTCCCTCTGAAATGAATTGGAATAGAAGTATAAAGTGGCAGAAAATGGAAATGCTTAAGTAAAGTACGTACATTTTGTGATTAAATACAGTACTATGCTTGAGTAAATGTACATGGGTCCATTTCACTTGGTTTACAATGGTTTGAGATTTTAACGCTATGATAACCGTCTCAGAAAATCTCAATATGAAGTATTACACAATTATCATTATCAGTTACTATGACCCTGAAACAAGTCTTTCTTAATTTTCCCTTTTTTAATCAAATGATGTTTTTTTTAAAGAAAAGATAAGATAATGAGGACTAAATCAGTGATATAATTGTAATTGTCTTTCTTTTATTTCACCAATTATTTTAGCTCTACCTCTTGTATTGCAGCGCTCATTGCCTCTAATTGTGTAGCTCTGTATCTCTTAAATTGATTTTTTATGGCTCATGCATGTAAATGTAGGTAGGACAACTATTCACGCCTGCAACATCAGTACTTGTTTCTCTTCATGGTTTCATTCATTTGTTCCTTGTGCTGTAGTAATGACGTTGCGGTTGTATATGCATATGGCATGTAGTATGGGTTCCGATTCTTGAGATTCAGAATTGATTCGATTCGGGTTAGTGTTACTAAAACCGTTTTTTGAGCTGTTTCCTGATTGTCTAGTTGTGCAACATATTAATAATAGTTTTATATTGACATTTGGCAGCAAATTAATGAAGTATTGGCAGTTAATAATGGTTATAAGACCAGGGAAAATAGCAAGGACCAATCCCCCTCCCAGAATGTTGATAGACGAGTATTTTACAGACACGATGTACGGCAGAATTACTGATGCTTTATTGAAAATATGAAATTAAGAATTCACCCAAAAGCTGTTGCTGTTAAATACAAATGTACCTTTAATTTGGCCATTTTGTTCACAAACAGCTGTGAAGTAATTCATCAAAATGTATAAAAAATAAAGAGATTCAGTCAATGTGAACAAAGTGCTGCTACTTACAGGCTAAGTGATCAAACTAATGGAAACAACATCAGAGGTAGTAGGGTACCTTAGAGTGTCTCACAGTTTTTCTTTAGAGTATATCTCACTGTAAATCTTTAGAAGTATAAGACATTCAATTGCTTTCAAATGCGAACATGTAAACTGGACATTTTATACATGAACTGTCAACTGTCTGAAAGCTAGCTGGTAGTTGTAGAGCTTCCTTAAGTGTTTCTGTTGTGGTCCGGCGGTGGACATGCTGTCTTGGTGATGTCGCTGCATGTGGTTCCTGAGGTTGGTCATGTTTCCGCAAAATTTTATCTCCATCTGGCATATCTTGCAAATTGCTTTGCTCCTGTCAAATTCCTTTTTTGCCTCGACATTTCTAAAACCGAAATAGTTCCAGATATCCGCTTTAAGTGAGTCTGGTCTTTTCAAATCTGGAGCTCGGCCAACTTCGCTGCTACCGCCCGACGCCATGTTGTTATGAGAAGTATCTTCACACCGCGCCTGCGCGAGTCACGTCCTTATTTATACAGTCAATGGTCACGTCACAGGTGGGGTTAAAGTATAAAAAAATCTATCTTTGGACGCGAGAATCGATTTGTTTTTAATAAAATGGGAATCGATTTAAAATCGGCGGATCGATTTTTTCAACCCAGCACAATTTGATAGCTCTTATTTTCCTTTGCTATGTCCTATTACTAATTGCAGATAAAATCGTTGCTGTGTATATTTAGTGTACTATATTTATTTGCTACTTCACTAGCTCAGTTTCCCCACAGGCCTCATTACAGTTTCATCCCATATTGTCCTGTCTGATGCCTATATACAGTCCGTCTCTATTCCAGCCTGACGTCCTGCGTGGTGTTAGTACACCAGAGGGTTGCTTTCCTCTCTGTGTTGTCCTGTGGTTTTATCCCTCTCACCTCCTCACCTGCCCGCTGGCCTGTGGGCTACCAGCCTCAGATGGTTAATTATCTCTTGTCTGAGCCGTGATCACCTCCCCTTGGACCCAGCAGCATAACGCTGTATCAGAGGCAGCCTATTGAACTTCCTCCCAGCCCACCGGGGTGTCCAACCACCTGGCTAATAACGATTCATGCAGCTGCCAATCCGGCTGAGCTGTGCCATCAATATTCCTGTCTGCAGAATAACATCAATTAAGAGACAGGGATCTGAACATTGATACGCAGGACAAATATCAGCTGCTGGGTTGATGTTTTAAATGGCAAGAATAGACAGCTGATTGTGGAGGTGCTTTCTGTTGGAGAATTAGATAAGAAGATTGATAATACCACTCCCATGTACTCATATATATATATGTATATATACTGTATAGTTGATGTTGATAATGTATGAAATGAAACCATCGTAGCAAATGCCACTTTAATGTAATAAGTAGTATTACAGAAATTACCAGTTTAATATCAGTTCAAAGGGACATTTGGAACATGACGGGTGGTACATGAGGGGTTCCCTAATTAAGTTCACTGGACTCTGGGGGTACACCAGATTAATGAGTTTGGTACCGTTTTTTATTGTGGTGTTCAATAAAATAGCTACCAAACTTTAAAATGTCTTCAGACAGTTTTAAAATCTTTTTTGTGTTTGTTTTTGGAGAACTTGTGCTTGTGTTGTAATTCATGGCACAGACTTACATGCTTCCCTGTGTGGCGAGTTAAGAGTCAGAGGCCGTCTTAATCATGCTGAACAGTGGGGAATGCCTCAGAGCCCCTCTCTGTTAATGGCAACAGCGGTGAGAACAGGGGATGTGACGGGAGGGGCAGGCTGAAAACCCCGGGCCTTACAGTGTAGGCCGGGGTTATTATCTGCAATTACCCTGATTACTGAGCCCTTCATTTGAATGACTAAGGTGAAATTCATTTTTCCCTGGTATTACCACCAAACTGAGTTGGAGATGTTCATTAAGCAGTCAGTGAACAAGGCTAAAATTTGACGTGGTTGGAAGTAAACACAGGACTGTATAGATATGATCACAAATGCTCAAGTAATTGTGTTTGGCAACAAAACTCATCCATTTGATGACCGAGTTTTACTTCCTCTGTGCTGTGCTTCTTCTTGCTCTTCTAAAAGTATATTACTGAAACACAGCAAAGCCTCATTGCATTTAATAAAAGCACTTTCATCGCCCTAGTTATGCCATCTGTGAAAGTCAAATTCCCAAATACATAGTTATTGCTAATTCTCCCTGCGTCCTCAGACAAATATTGCTGCTAGGGAGCACCATATCTAGTGATCAATCATATCACCTCTCTGAACCTGCTATGCAATTTATTAAGTGCTGAACAAATGGGCCGAAGCAGGCGAGCGGCTGTTCCCAGGGCCGGGGAATGTAAATCTAAGCAGAGTAACAAATTAGTCAGACTTCGCTCTTTTTTCCTGCTTGCATACTAAAATTGCTGGTGGCAATGCAAAGCAACCCAAGGTAGACATTAAACTTGCAAAGGTTACAAGAGAAATTTGTGCTTGTAGGCAGACGGCCAGAAGTTGTTGCTAGCAATGCATTATGGCACTATTAGAAAAATGGTGCTCTACAATAATTGTTTCCCTCCAGTTTCAGCTTAAAGAGTATTTTCATTTTCTCATCTAATTATGATTTATTTATGACAAAGCTCATTTGTGCTCACTAACAGACTAACATTTATTTATATATATATGTATAAAAGGAAGCACAGCGTAGAATGACACCAGTTATTAGCATCTTATAATTTTCTGAGACATTAGAGAACAAGGAAGAAGAAATAGATCTGGAATGATCCTATGGATAGCAATCTATTACATAGTGTAACCTTGTTTCTGTCTGGTGGTGTGTGTTCAAATGTTGTGGTCGTGTCCAGTTTCCACTCACACCTGCTAACGTGTCGTAGAATCCATCTCAAATGATCAGATGAAATTGAACTTCTCATGTCCAGTGAGTATGCAAATAAATCAACCCTGTCAAGACACAGATTGTTGATATTGGGGGTTTCTGCAAAACCCAGGAATACGTCCAGTGACATCGTCTTTTAACATTCTAATGGTAACACATTTTTAGTCAGCAGCATGGCTCAAGGATTGGCAATATCGGTAGCTTGATCTGACAATTGGTTAGCCGATTGGACAGTTCCTTTAGCACCACCAGGTTGCTATTTTTTAGTGAAATGTTTCAACAACTATTGGCCAGTTGATCACCAAAGTCAGCCGGATATTTCAGTCTTGACCAAGGTGGTGGACAAACTGACTGACAGGTGGATACTGCCATCCCTACAGCCATGCCGCTAATATGGCTAAAACGTGATCATTAGCTCCTGGACTGACTGATGTACTTTTCACTTTGCTACATTAAGGACGCACTACTTCCTGCAGTGACACTAAATGTTGGCACTTGATGTTGATGCACTTGATGTGCACTGCAGAATCGCCCTATTAGAACATACTTCTAGGGATGCTGGGCTGAAACAAACCTGAACTTCAATTCTGCTGTGTCTTCATACAGCTGACTCCGGGACAGAGGAAGCTTGGTCATTCAAACAGTTGCAGTAATTTAGTTGCACTGCTGTATTGAATGTACTTTTCCAGTTGTGCAGATGTTTTGTGAGTCCAGTGTGGGCGGGTTATGCAAATATGTTCACATTGAGCACATCTGGCAGTGGTTTTTGCAATAATTTTTCTCTAGCTGTCCTGGAAGTCTTAAAACCATGATTTTTTGCTTCATAAATTGGATAGACTGGATTCTGAAAATGGCTTATGAGCAAGTTAGCTACCTGAGCCTACAAGTTAAAGTTTAAAACACAGTGTGGCTGAGGCAAAGTAGGAGAGTAACACACTGTGATTCAGTAAAATGAAATGAACTCCATTACTTCTGCTACAGGCCCAAATATTCAAAATATTATTATTTCACCATTTTGAGTTAAACAAATAATTTGAGTTGACTTTATCAATCCAGACACATTACACCAACTGCAATTGTCATTATCATTTTCTTGGGTACCAGTTTGAGAACAATTCAGGAACAAAGACAGCAGTGTAAATTGTGGAAAGACTGAGGGTGGTGGGTGTTGCAAATCAGGGAAGCGGGCGGCTCATCAGTATTTTTTTTTTTCGCCGTAGTCCTCGTCATGGATGGAAATGGCATCACAAGGCTCTTTTAAGATGAATACCAGCCTCATACCGACACTTCGACCTGGTCATGAACTTCTCGGTATCTTTCGCAAACAGACGTAGCCTTGAAAATGGCAAAATATTTGAAACCCCTCTGCTAGATTTCCTGTGTGCCATATGAGAAGAGCAGATTTTTTTTCTTCCCTCCTCAGTGTTAACACTCCCCAAACCTCACCTTTTATCTGGTCGCTTAAAATTCATAAAATGTGACTCGATGATTACTTTTACACATACTGCCTTTGACCTCCTGTCGCTTAATTATCATAAAGCTGTGCAGAGGAGAACGAGCCATCGCCTTCTCTTTTGTGCCACTGTAATTGCATTCTTAATTTTGGGAGGTGAGGAAGACTGATACAGCAGCTCAGACCTGATATCACAAGAGTTACATTGTTGTGGTGGGAGGAGAGAGGGGGTGGGCAATACTAAGAAACAATGACAGTGAGAATCCACCTGAAACAGCCTTAAGTTGGCACATATATCTTAAATAATTTGTCATAAGGAGGCTAAAGTGTAGCCCTTGAAAATTGAATCTTTGGAAAAATCAAAATGAGTGAATTCTGAATGTGAACCTTCTAAGTTTTGTCACTCTTAGGATACCTTGTCTTTGATTATGTGTGTTCTAGTACACATTTTGGTAGAATTTACCCAAACAGTTGAAGCAACAGCAGGACTAACAAAGCTATAAGGTTACAGCAATACTCGCACCTGTAAATCTGTACATAGGCACAGTGATGCTTTGAAGTGAAAACCATGTGACAGCTGTTCATCGTGATGTATCTACAGAGAAGCATTACCTGAAACTGCAGCTCCCCTTGGCTTTACAGAGCTCTACAGTGAGTTTCAGCTAATTGTTTAGCTGCCCGTCCCACAACTTCACTGTTTTAGGTCACTCTCACCGCTCTCCCAGTGCTGTTTTCAGCTGGAGCAAGCAGCTGTTGTCATTTAAAAAACCTCTGAAAACCCACATACTCTACCAGCTCAGCGCTGGCAACGGCAGATTGACAAGATAGCGACTAGCTGGTGCGCTTAGCAGCTAAGAGCCAGATATTTCCCTCAGGAGTTGGCAAAGACCATAAATAGAGACATTGGACTTCACCAGATGTCCAGGAGCATGACTCCAAATAAATCATAATGTTCCTGTGTAACTGCTGGATGTACAGTATATGATATACATGATGTTAGCTAACAAGTTTACCATATCAACTTAACAGGTGATAATATCCATATTACATTCACAACTTGCTTCTTCTGCGCCCAAGGAGCCCAAAAATCAGTTATTGCAGGTTTAAGCTAAATTGTAACGTTAGCATGTTAACTCACAGTAACAATACCAACATGCTGTGTCAAGGAGATATAATGTTACCACGCTCACTGTCTTTGCACGTTAGCATGCTATCATTTGCTAAGTAGCACTTAGCACTAAGTACAGCTGAGGCTGACTGGAATTCAGTTTTGCAGGTGTTTGGTCATAGACCAAATTAAAATGTGACCCATGTTATTACTATGTATACTGAGGGGATGAGTGACATCACCAAATGTCAAGGCAATACATGAAATATTGTTATCAACCTCATGACGGTGCGAGAGGAAAGGTCAGGGTATCTGGGGTACTGTCGTTCAGCTTCGTCCTCTGGGAGCTGTGACTGCCTGCTCAAAATTCAGGGCAATCCATCCAAGAGTTGTTGAGATAGTTCAGTTTGGACCAAAGTGAAACACTGACCAACAGACCGATACTGATATCCCTAGAGCTGCTCCGCTAGACAGCCTGCCTGTTGAAATGACAGAAATCACAACAGATTCTGTCTCTGGATGGATCTCCACTGTGCAGCCACTCATTAAAGCCTTACATTGACTGTTGTGTCCAATGCAGTTAGTAGGCCTGAGCAGAGTACATCATACGACTAAATTCAGAAGCAAAGCCCTTGAAACCAATTGAATATTTGGCTCCTGGATGTAAAGGAGTTCATTTGTTCCTGTGTAGAAGAGTTTTCCATGGCCCTGTCTGGTTGGTTGCTGGACAGGTTCCATGCAAACTAACAGGTGTAGTGCCTTGTTTAATGTGCAGCCATTTCCCTTTCAGTTTCCACTCTGACATTTTCCCAGCATATCCTTGGCCTAAAACCTGGTGCCACTCAAACAGTACAGCTTGCAGCAACCATCAGTAAATCCCATATAACCTTGTCAAGGTCGAGCTTTTGAAGATAACAAGATTCTGGTGATAGTAACAACATAGATAAGAAATATACATTTTATAATCAAATATTGATTTTTTTCTATCTTGTTTTCAAGTGTGTGACATCAAATTGACTTTGGAGGATGGGAAAGACTCATATTTTTCTATGACAGTTGGAGAATGAGGTGTAGTGGGAAATACTAGAATAAATGACCCTATTTGATAGATAATAATGAATGCTAATAATTTTTACTCATCACATTTAAACTTTGCCACCCAGCAGGCAGCGAGTGTTTGTTCACTCACTGAATCAATGTGCTGCTCAATCTGTGATGTGCATGTTAATCAACCAGGTCATTAGCTTAATGTCAAAATGTATTTAGTAAAGGTCTTTTGGGAGGAATTAACGAATGTATGTGATACTATTCAACATAAATGAATTTATTATGATCACCAGGATACATTTCACAATTACTGGATGTGTCTCTGGGTCTGCTGGTCATTTTTGGCATTTTGAATGTTATAAATAGCGGTTGGATGTTGGATCAATGAAATATGTCTGCGTTGGTTTTTTCACTGTTGAACCAACCACTCTCACCAATCAACAGCCATCTTTAACTGAACCTGCAGCCATCCACCCTTTACTAATTCTCTTCATCCCAGTCTAACCTGTCAAACATATAACTTTCACTGTCCACTTTTACAACTTCTAGAGTACAGTACTCCATTGTGTTTGGCTTTGCAACAAGGCTTAGATTCATGCTTTTAATTTCAATGGCTGCTCATCAAAACGATGCGCTCTGCAAATCTTCAAATAGTCTGCATGTGTACGTATTCTGAAACAGTTTCGCTGCTTGCTCTGCTGCACGTACATTTATTTTGAATTGTTTGTTCTGCAACTGTTGTGTAGGCCCACCTAATGTAATGAAAAAGTAATTCAAGTCAGTTAATGAATGTAGACAAGAGCTTGATTTTATTTTCAAAAGTTAATGTCCAACAGTGAAACACAAAGCTGTGTTACCGTCTTATCTGCTTAGCAGATCTGGATGGAAGTGACAACCCACAATATCACAAAAAAAATTATTTTACACTCGTCTGAGGTAAACATGCAATAAATAGACAATTCAAACTTGTCTGTTAAATGAATAATGATGTAGTAGATATTACACAACAGCTGTTTGTTCCGATTGTACCGCAGTTCTAAACTGGTTTTAAACATACATTAAGCAGCAAAGGAAATCGATACGAATGTAAGAGGCACCTCTTTGGCATCATCTTACATCAGAAAGCAAGATATATGGTCTTATATGAGTTGGAACAAAAGAACCAGCCCAACAGAAAGGTCTAGACAGCCAACCTGTTCTTTACGTGCTTTTTTTCTGACACTGGACCTTTGTACTCAGGTGGACAACCAAGAAATTTGAATGTGCATTTCTGTTATTATAATATTATATGTTTCATGTATTTGACTTGATTGTATAATCTAATGCAAAATGATTGTGGTCAGCTCAAATTGTCCTGATCAGGCAATCATGTAATAATAGCACCATTACTGTTGCCCAGTGGTTGGTGACACTGGACAACTGTCTATTTTCAGGCAAGACAACATGCGAGCCTTGACTGCTCGGTGGCTCCAGACCACAACTGCATTATGAAAGTGCTCTAAAGTCAGCCATTTCCATTGCACAGTAAGGCTGCCTTTCAAAAAAAATAAAACAAATTTGAACTGTGATGCAGTTGCGTTGTTTGCCTGCTCGTCACACAAGCTCCTGCAGTTCCTGGTTACAGCCATGCTCATGTTGTTTTCCTGTCCCCATTTTGAACTTGAACAAATGATTATAAATTGAATTTTTAAGTTTGAACAGTACTTTAAAATTCACGTTTATTTGAACTCAAAGCAATTAGATTTGACATATTACTGTATAATGTGTTTTCATTCACTGTAGAGAAAATCAATGATATGGGTAGCTTGTTCAGCCTGATGGTTGCTGCTTGCAAAAGTGAAAAAGCTGGAGGGACGGGGCCACTGATACAGTGTCAGTGGCGGTGTTATAGAAGCAGTAAGTCGTAATGCAAGGTCAGAACAAACTGTGCTATAATATGAATTTACAGTGTGTAATACTAATCAACATCAACCTAAAACATAAATTCTCTTCTGCAAATACAACAGCAGGTAAACTGACTGTAGTTAATTTTACACTCCACTAAATCAAAGTTTGCAGTGTTTGTGATTAACAGGTAATTCAATGTTATTTAAAGGGAACTGTAAATAACAGTGTTTTATCTAGCTGAAATTTCCATGCTTAAAACTTTCCTCCCAAAACCTCTACAGGCCACTCTAAAATAAGATGAGAACAGTTTGTAGTAGAGTAGATGATTAGTGCGAACGTGTGAAGATTGAATAGGTGCACGCATGTTAATATCCTTGGAGTGTTTTAGCTGTCAGTATAGTGAAGAGAGGAAAAAAAAAAGAAAAGAACTGGTGCTCCGAGCACTTTGCTAACATAACCAGGCAGCACTGGGGAAATGGTAATGTAGCCTCCCTGGGTGGATGTGGTTTATGTAGAAACAAGACTGTAATCAAGCACGAGGACAGGGTCTAATTACTCATCTCCCCCCTGTCTCTCAGAGATCACATCACTGCTCATGAATTACAGGCTTCATGGTGACCCGTCTCTGTCAGGGGCAGTCCTCACTCTGACAGCACCTGGGCTACACACACACACACGCACACACACACAGACATACACACCCATGCACACGGCACATACAATTACAGTCTTAAATTGAATGTATGATATATTCTGAAATAGAGCAGAAAAACGTAGGCTGCAGTGCATGATACTACCTAACATATGTGAATTTGATCTACACCATGCGTGACATCAACCTGATACAAATGATGTGAAAAGTCATTTGGGTGTTGAGCTGTACCAGGCAACCATTTTTGTGGTCGGTCTGGAAATCTGGGAAACAAGTTCCAGTCTTACACCACTCGATCTCTGGACATTGTTTTTTATTTACAAAGGATAAAGGGATAACGGGATGGAGTTTTCCAGTGCAAACTGCTCTTTTTGTGTCCAGGTTTTCTGGTAAATCTTGATGTGATACTTAAAGCTACGTCAACACTAATTTCTGTCCTATAAATTCAGTCCATGTAAAACCAAGCTGCATTAGCAAAAAGGTTTTGAATGAAAGCTAACATTTAAAATGTTAATGATTGTTAAAAATCGTATTAAGTCAATGCAGGATTAAAGCATTTGATGGGACATTCTGATTTTTTTTAAGGAACAGGTTCACATTTTTTCATGTCTGTCTGAAAAACAATAGTCAGGATCCATAAGTACACTGGAACAGTTGCTTACTATAATAATCCCTCTTCATACAGGCCGCTAAGAGATCCCTTCTAATGTAATGTAATGACCACTCAATGTAACCACTCAATGTAAGTGATGGTGTTTAAAGGTATCCTGTTGAGGTTTTGACTACTACTAGCAGTATGGAGTCATATGGAGCAGTGTTTTGTGGCCCCAGTCAGGGACATAAGTTTCTAGTGGTTTCATTCTGCTCATGCTTTCCTTCTGGAGTATGCTGGAGTCAACATGGGAAACTTTTGCCCCCTGATTAGACAGTTTGGCTTCCTCTGATTGGATGGTCAGTGGGCAACGTGCCAATTGACTTGTCAGCTCAGGTGTAAGAACATGGTCAAAATTTGTGCTTGTAACTCATCGCTTGTTGCTTGTATACTTCAGTGTCACGTACACAGATAGGAAATTTATGTGTACGCCTCTCAGACTTTATGAAGCTTCACTGTTCAAAATGCACAAATTGTACATGCACATTCTGCTGTTGCTCATGGTATTCTGCTTCTCGACGGTGGTGGTAACATGCCAAGAAACGCAGCAAAGCACCAGCAAAGGCAGTGAAGATGACTATTAGCAGGCAAGCATAGAAGTCAACAACACAAAATTAAAAATAGTTTAAAAATCTGCTTCCCAAATGCTTTATAAGGAAAGAAAATCACTCTGTTAGACCTCACAGATACCTAGCATGTGTTTTCATGAGAAATATTAAATTTTAACATAATTCTTTTTTTATTATTGAAGAAAACTCCACGGCCACCTTTATCAACACATAGAATGTATGACACAAGCCGCTGTGCTAGTGAGACTTTTTTTTCTGTCAAAACATATTGCAACAGCAGATGCAGCAATGCAATATGTTGATGGTTATGGAGCACCATCAAAATTCACAAGCCAGATGTCATTTGTGAGACCTTTTATGTTCCATTTTATCCAAATTAAATTTTACTTAAAGGCAGTTTTAGACACTTGATGATAAGCTAGTGCCATAAAAGATTAGAAAAGAGCGGAAATGTCACCCAAAATAGCTGCAGTGTGGCAGCTTAAATCATACACTTAGCAAAGCAACCTTTTGTGCAAAAAATTACCTGGCCAGAAATAGCAAAGAAGCTAGAGAGGTCCCCAGTAAAGAGACATCTTTCCTTGACTGACTCAAGAAAAAAGACACACCGAGAGCTGACCTCAAGCATCCTCAAGCATTTTTACCCATCAGAACGTGCATACAGTGTATGCACACAGCCAACAAGAAGTCAACAGTACAGTACAATCAGGGCTTGTGTTTTAGGGTTTAATATCTAGACAAATATCTCATGACATGCAGACACGTGTATTGCTAACATCACCGCATCAGCTGTTTGCAAAAATAAATATACAGATGTGCGCGCACACATACACACAGCGAGCCGCCCCGCCACTTTCCTTGCTGAGATTGATTTACCTTTGTGTCCCAGGCCTGTCGTTATCGTGGGCCTCTCAGACAGGCCTGCTATGATAGCTCAGGGAAAGTGGGACGGAGGTGGCAGCAGGCGCATGATGGAGAAGAGCTTCTTATCACCGATGGAGAGATCAATCATTCTCACACACAGAGAAAGAGAGGGAGGGAGAAGTAGGGAGAGAGGGGAGTTGCTTTGGTCTATTTTCTACAGTAGGTAAACAGTTCTACTCACTGTAAGGTGGTTTATAGCTTAATGTATTTGAGCAAAAACTGACTAAGGCCTTGTGTTTAAAGAGATCTGTGGACATACTCTATAAAAACTCCATGTAACACCTTTACTGGACCTCAGTTCTCTGATAATTTCCAAGAATTTTGTAGGAAGATTCCTCAAGCATGTATGTGATCTATGTCATATGGAACTGGATATAGGAAGTAAGACCAGAAGAGGTCGTCTCGGTGGATACACCCAGGTGCTGAGGGATGAGTTGAAGTAGCAAAAAACAGCACCCATACACTGCTAACACACACACACACAACATGGTTCATTTATTTTGGGGCATTTTTCGCGTTTCTTGGAGAGCTTGAGAGTGAAGAGGCGAGCATATCCTGGACAGTCTGTTAGTCAGTGCACAGCAGGTGATCTGAATATGCAAAAAATAAAAAATAAAAACAAACAAACTCTATATATATATATATATGTTTTTCAGCAGGCAAGCATACAGTTCAACGTTTAGCAAGTATATATGGTATATATGAAGTTTTCAGGAACAAAAAAATGATTAGATGTCCTGAGTTGATCTAAGGGTCGTTATCAGGGGGCCGATCTGTATTTTAATGTGTCGTTATTGGCAAAATCAAAGTTGATCAAAATCCTTGTATTCTGCTGTTCTGTCCAGCCCAGGTTGCTGGTGTTGATGAGAGGCCTGGATTAAACTGGTCTGTTGTCTGGTTGCAGTGCTCTCTGCAGCCAGCGTCTGTACTCAGCCAAAGATCTTTTATGAGGAAGGACGCATCACTCTGTAACACCAATGTACAGTACAATCACAGGTGAAGTGAGCGTTTTTGCGATACGTGTCCTCTCCAGTTTTATTGTTTTCCTCTAAATTTCAGGAGTCACATTTTCCAGCACTAATTTTGAACCAGGACCTTCAGCATTTAGATCACGTAGCTCGTGACAAATAACGTTTGTCAGATTAAGTAGGCTACAGCTGTTATTCAATGTGTCAGATACATATTCAGGGCAGGAATTACACCACGGCCAGACGGCCAGTGCCGTGGATATCCCAGAGTGTGGCCACAACGCCCCTTCTACCACACGGCCAGTTTGGCACGCCCTGTTTCGAACGAGCCGTTGTGCCCTTAAAAGAAAGTTGCAGATTCCCTCATTTAAAACTAAATGGAAGACAGCAAATAAACAAGCTGCATGTTTCCCAGTGTCTCTGTCATCACACTGGACAGCAGCACTGGCATAAGATTTCTCCCTCTCCGTAAACATTAACAGCTAGCCGGCTAGCAATTAGCATAATGTAACAAACACAAGCAGCTAAACACCACACGGTGTAAGTATTAATACAAGTGTGTTGTAAAGTTTACCAGGATATTGCTTCATGGTGTTAGCTACATAGAGTTTGTAACTTGCTTGAAGTTGAAGTGACAAAATCTGTAAAGTTTGTACAGAAATACAGAAAAAGACTGAGGCCAAATGGAAAAAAGATTATGTACATTTTTCTGTCATGTCACCTCTTTACTCCACTGTTTTTCCCGCTTCAAAAACAAGTCTGGTCTCTCTCTCTCTCTCTCTTTCTCTTTCTCTTTCTCTTTCTCGTGTGGTTGAAAATCAAGGTGTTCCACTTATGTTGTATTGTGCTGGATATGCAGCATTTTTCTGTTGCATTTGGTTTCGGAGTGGGTGTGTTTCAGACTTTGTATCATTTGTATTTGTACTTGTTTTGGCATGCTGCAGCATGTTTGTCCATTTGCAGCAAGTTTCCATTGTTATATTTGTCTTGAATTTTTGTATGTTTTTGAAATGGCATCGTTACTGAAGCTGCCACGTGTTTCTCTTAATGGAAATGTTTTGGGCTGTTGCTGTTTGCCCTTGTTGGTCGCCATAGTTTACAGTCTAATGCGTTTTTGTATAGATTATTGAGGTGGCTGATTATCAGGTAATAGGTTGTTGATGACATCAGGTCACTCTTTTGTTGTGGATGGAACTGCAGATGGAGGCAGGTAAGTGTTTTTCTGCATAGGAAACACTATAACACACGCTCACAATGCCTGTGTTTTGTATCGTTTATATTTGCTCAAATTGATCAAACCGAGAAACCATGAGGAGCTTTTATCGAGTACCAAAAGTTGTTGTTCATAAGGGTGAAAAACGGCAGAGGAAATGGCTTGTTAACCATCTGCAGTCGGGAGAAACTGAGTTGGATAACGGTGGAAATGGTGTAATATAAGTTACTGTTTTAAATCTATGGTGATTTAAAGTTTAAAGTAATAGCTACAAGCAACACGACTAACGCTTGCTAAATCGCCGTTAACAGTTTCACATAAGACAGGTGAACGTAAATAACAAACGTCAAAATAATGAAGGTGATCACTTCCTGCCCCATCTGAATTTAACGTCACGTGACTGCAAACAACCTATTGTATTTATTTTCTAACAGCAGTATGCATTAATGGTTGCCCTTTGTGTGCGTGTTGTTAAACTGTCCTATACATGATGTGCTTGAAGGTGTTATTAATGACTCCAGATGAAATTTGAAAGCTCAGCATTCTTGTTGCCCTTTTTTTAGCTACGCTTTTATACCTAACATTAATATTTACTTACCCAGAAAGTTTAAAGTAATAGCTACAAGCAACACGACTAACGCTTGCTAAATCGCCGTTAACAGTTTCACATAAGACAGGTGAACGTAAATAACAAACGTCAAAATAATGAAGGTGATCACTTCCTGCCCCATCTGAATTTAACGTCACGTGACTGCAAACAACCTATTGTATTTATTTTCTAACAGCAGTATGCATTAATGGTTGCCCTTTGTGTGCGTGTTGTTAAACTGTCCTATACATGATGTGCTTGAAGGTGTTATTAATGACTCCAGATGAAATTTGAAAGCTCAGCATTCTTGTTGCCCTTTTTTTAGCTACGCTTTTATACCTAACATTAATATTTACTTACCCAGAAAAAGCTCATATTTATTCTGTATAATTTCGGCCTTGGTACCCTACATTTTGTCCCAATTCCCAAATGAATTTGTATGTATCAAAGCCCTGAAAATGACTTAATTCCCGACCTGCATATTAAACGACTTGGATCAGCCTCGGAGCCTTGAAGCGGACATCCTACTAATAATGATTTTTTTTTTGGAGCATTTCTTTCAAGGATTTCTTTCAATAACCACTTGTAAACACAACACACGCAACTAACCTTTAAAGTCTCAGAACTTTCCTGTATTTCACTTGGTACTAATGCATCCTGTCTTGGAAATGACTAGGGAATTGGTAAAATAAAGCTTTACCAAAAACTTAGAAAAAAAGAAAATGCTTTACAGCAATAACTAATTACAGATTCTGTACATTTAAGAGCTTGTTAAAGGGAAGTCGTCTTGGAATAAAATCTGAAGTGTGGAAAACACTGCAGGTTTAACAGTGTACAGTGTATTCTTCAAGGAAAAAGCAGGAAAGAAACTGCCCACAGGATACAACAAACTTACTTTACTTGTGCTCTCAGGAAATGATCTAAAACACTCACACAGTACAGAAGATATAGTGAGGCAAGTGTATAACAAATGATCAACTACTTATTCACAGATGGAAGAATTCTAGCCCATCAGTGCAGTAGAGGGTGCTGGACCGTGATCAGCACCCTGGACAGCGCTCTTGACTTTACAGTATTCATCATTATTTGTAGCAGTCTGGACAGGTCATATATGGGACATGGAGCGTTAGTAGAATGTGTTGCAATAATAATGTTTCTGCTACAGGTGTTGACAACGTTTAGACAGATTTAAAGCCTTTCTTCTTTTTTTATATATGTAATGTGTGTCCCTCATGTCCAGCACATGTCTCCAGTTTATGCTTATGATTCGTAATATGACAAGCCTTCCTGGTCCAATATTCAACTTATACATCTGGAATGTAGACACCTGAGGCCTCCAACACTGAGAATGGACTTTTCAGTAAGGTAGGAGAAGTAGTTAAGCTTTTGTAATGACACATATTTGCATAATTATTAATTCAGGTTTTTTAATGAGGGAAAAGGAGTTTTAAGGATTTTTAACAGTGAAACTGAGCCAGAAACACATTACTATTCAAAGTACAGTGTTTTATATACAGCTTAAAAGATCTTTATGATAGCATTTCTCCCACTCATAATCTGTCATGTGCAATATTTTGTCCAATCAGAGATAAAGCTGTCAGATATTTGTGTTTAAGTGGTTGACCATTACATCAAAAGATGACAAGCCATTTCTGTTTAAAATAACTCTGATTTGAGAGCTTTTACCTATTGTGCTATGGAGAGACGATGTGATCTACATCAGGGGTGCCCAAGCTTTTTCCCGTGGAGGGCCAAACCTGAATCTTAATGGTGGGGCATATGGCAAAAGCAAACACCTTGTATTGTTTTGTATTGTATTGTGTTGTTCGATGCAAATCGTACTAGGACCCCAAGTTCCCTTAATTGACTGACTTTCCATTGTAGTTATTCAAGACTAAAGTGAAGTGTTACTGATCCAGTAAAATGGGCAGTGAATTTAGTCGATTGCTCTGTATTTGACTATAATTATGGGTCTGGATTGCAAGGGGGATGTAAGAGTTCATTGACTTTTGACTGTTTTGAGCATTGTTTTATTTCCATCATATTTTCTACAGTATATGAGAGCAATATTCAGAGCCACAGCCTCTCCCTGAAGTTTTGATCATTCTTTGTTAGTAGTAATGTGTTAGTACAGAGCGCTTTGTTATTTGTTGCCGACACGCTTTGTTAGTTTGGTGCAGTTGACTCATATCCACCTACTTAATGCTGGCAAACTGTGAAAGCCCACTAGTGACACATTTGGAAATACATAATGAAGAGGCAGATGGCCTCTGCTGATGACCATGATGTTTGTATGATATCTCATCTGCAGCCTTTTGCACAAGCTATTGCAAGTTTTTATTAGAGGAAGACTTTTTAGATTCAAAAGCTGTTAGTAAAGAGTTTCCCAGCAACTTTAATTATCACAAACAATAGTCAAGATCATTTGTAATGTGTATCTTACACCAGTCCCAATTTTAAGCCATGATTCTGGATAATTCCAGTTTCCTTTTTGTTGTCATAAAAACAAGTTATGGTAATATTACCCCAACATAGCCCAATGAGCCAAGAAACACAAGGTGTCAGACAATTGTACAATCAGTTTTATTGGTATTTATTGATATAATCAGGAATCACACACTTGCCTCAAGGGGTTTAACAATCTACACAATATGCCATTTACTGCCCTGAGACCCTCGGTTTGGATAAGGAGCAATGTTGCCAAATTCCTAGATCTGAGCAAATAACTTGGTGAGTACAATGTTTGTATTGCAGATGGAAATTTTCAAAAATAAGACTAAACTGTATTAAAAAAACACCTGAATTTCACATCAGTATGTATTATTAATGTTTGTGACAGAATTCATAAATAAAAATGATCACATTTCAACTAACCAGTATTGCTCACTATTGAGAAATAACTTGAGCGCTCTCTTGTTGCCTCTGCACATTTCCATGCAGATGAATAAGACCAGCTTATTGTCCAATATTGTTTCTCACTTTCTGTGCCACCCAGCTGTTTATGCAGTCTACAAACATTACTGTGCTCTGAGAGTTGGAGCCAAATGTGGAAGGACACAACGCCCAAGGGTGATTTGTTTAACTTTGAAAGGTTCTTTGGTTTGTGTTAGATTTGCTGGGAGCTACGCAACAGCGGATCAACTAGCCCGTTCTCCCAAGTGGGTAGCAGCCAACAGAGCCTGGGCGATGCACGTGGGTAGAGAGGAAAAAGATAACCCCACCAGGGACTGCACGACAGTCTTCATTTAAACAGCGCTAGGCAGGCCAGCCATTTAACAACACAGAAACAAAAAACTCCATTAGATAATCTTTTTTTCCTCCAAGTCTCTCTCTTCGACTCTCTCGGGAGTGAAATGTTGTTCTCTAGCCAGCAGAGAATGAGTTAGATGTATCTCATGAATCACATTATAGCGCCTTTAATCCTCTAAAGTGAAGGTCTCGGGAGGGTGAGGTTGCAGATGAGGAAGCACAAACTAAAGAGGTAGATGACAGAGGAAACAGATGGGGGGGCACACTCAACCAGGTAGAAGACAAGATAAGTCTGCTGCCCTGTGAGCTGTCAATCTACACAGCTGGATGTTGCCTTTCCCCAATGGGGTTATGAGTAAAGAGAGCGTAGATCGGGCTGCTTCCTTCCTTTCCTCATCCATCCCTCCTAATCCAGCCTAAGCACTTACCCAAAGAGGTGCGGTGGAGATCACCTTGGTCTATGGGGGATCAAAGCCGCTTCAGCGAAAATACCAGAAGACTTGAGGAGGGAAAAGCTGATGTAACAAGAAGAGGTAGATTATCATTAAAGACTTGACAGATGCAAAAAAAAAAAAAAAAACTTACCCAGGCCTCAGCAGTAATCTTCGGCGTGATTCATAGCGCTTCTGGACTGCAGGTATACCAGTGTAAGTTGCCATCAAAAAAAAAAAAAAAGGGCGGTTATTTCATTTACCTTTCTGAAAAGCTAGCTGGGCAGTGAGCGACCCAGTTGAAAGGTTTTGGAGTAATCTTAGAAGAAAGAATGTGTCATGTACTGTTTTTGCTTGTCAGTTTAAACTATAGCCTCCTGTTCATAATTAAGCAGACGGCTCCTGCCTGTCCTCTGCTCGCACCAGGCCACAGCTCCCCTCAGTCATATTTCAAACCACACATACTAATGTATTTTGACAAATAAATTGCTTGCCTCTTTGCTGATAGCTACTTACTTAAATAATGAATTCTTAGTAATCGCTGCAGAAATAATGCATACCACAGAGTGACATGGACGAATGAGTTATTACTGCTAGAGGACACACATTAGGGATCTTTCCTGAATCAGTGGTGGATCTGCTGCGAATCAATCGATGACCACACTGAAAGCATTATGGCCTTATGTGGGAATACAAGACTAGTGTAGAGCCACGCCAAGTGCTGTACAAATTACAGCTGTCACCTGGTGATAGATGAAAAGTCAGATGATTACCAAAGTTATTTGTTTCATCCTGGTGAGAACTTGAATTTGTGTACAGTTTGATGGCAGTCCATCCAGTAAGTTGTTCAGTAGTTGGTAATTCAGTCAATCAAATTGGTTGACAGATTGACAGGGCAACCAACGGTGCCATCCCTGGAGCCACGCTGCTAGAATAGCTAAAACAAATATTAAGTGTATTCAATTAAATTTAAAGGTTAATGACTGCAGCATATCTGTTGTTATAATGTCCACCCAATTAAATGTGCACAAAGAAGAATGAAGTGAAAAAAAAATGCCAAGAAAGCAGACAGGAAAGGACGTTTATTCACAAGTGTTTGGCACATCATAGCACGTTTGTTAGTCGACCATTGAGTCGTGCAGCAAAGAAATGTTTGACTGGACAGCCTGAGGTGTCGGCTGCTCTGATAGGGAAGGGCATACTGATAATGCAGCTGATTGGACTTTGATCATTATCTGCAGTGCAGCTTATGATGGTCAATGGCTGGAAAGCAAAGAGCTAGGCCTGCAAAAAAGATTAAACGCCTCACATCGTGTGATAAAGTCGACATCATCAGACGCTGTTTTTGAACTTTGAGAGATGCTGTTTGATGGTATAATGTAGGAATTGTATTCACAAAATGCAGTCAGACAAAACTTTTCTGTCTCCCAGCATCCCATAAGATCGAAAGTCGAGCCAGGTGCACACTGTTCTGAGAGCTGATAAAACATACAACCTTGCATCAGCATACGCCTCCATCAGTGTCCTCTCTATTTGGCAAGTTCGCAACAGGCACAGTGCATGGATGCAACCAATTTTGGTACCTCGGTTCCTCGAGCACTTTGAAGAGGGAGACATTTGACACAGCATCAAAGACTCCTCAGGAAGAAAGAGAGGAGTGAGGTGGCAAATTGCTGGATATTAGCCAACATGAAACAAGGGGGCAGATCCTGCATCGTATTATGTGGATGATGACGCTGTTTTGTTGCACCTCAAAACTCGTTAAAGAGTCACCCCAAACGTGAAGAATACACTCGAGCAACTTTTAGTTACTTTGATCTCCTCTTTGCGCTGGCATGTTGTAAGGAGAACACAACCCATGCTTTCAGAGATATGTGGCTTTCAAGGTACTTATGACTTTTGCAGTGTTGCTGTTTCAAGACAGTCCTTCATGTGTTTAGGAAATGTATTAGAAGTGGTAGAGTTTAGGTCACTATTAACCACTCTTAAATGATTGAACTCAAGGTGAGCAAAATTAAAGGAAAGAGCAATTAGTGAGTAGGACAGCCATCATTTGTGAGCACCTCTAACTTTCAGTTAAAATTAATGATTTTCATAATGGCATAATTTGCACAATATCACCTTTTCTAAATAGTGTTTTCACTTTTTTTATTAACTACGTATGCATCCTATAATTTGTTTGATGTTCCGTAGATGAGAAATGCCAAAAGTCAATGCGACACAACGTAACTGAAATCTTTGGTTTAAACAAAACAGCTTTCAACTTCTTTCGAGAACAAGGGCGCCGTGGTGGGTCACTTCAGTTTAAGGCTTAAGAGAATGAAATTTCTGCTCTGAAGTATATAATATTGTCGAGCGGCACAGTCTGTACACTTGTTCAATTTCCCCGTGTAAGCATTACAGAAGAGGCTAAAAGGCTCAAAGATTTGGAGCATGCTGACGCCATAAATTCTGTCAGTAAGATTCTTAGTGGGAGAGCGGAAATGGGAATAAACCAGGGCACCGTCGGTGGCGGGGCAGATTTATCTACCTCCTTAAATTGACAACACAAACCATTTACCACCAGGAGCTGTTGAGTAACACGCACAGGATACGGGGAAAAAGCAAAACCTGAAGGATCCCGCAGAGGTCACACTGAAGTATGTGGAGGTTTATATTGAACGAGGGGACTGAAGTAAGACTTGTGTTCATTGACATAACGTGCAGATTGGATTTTTGCTATCAAACCAGTGTCCTACTGGCAAAACAGGGCTTACCGGTTGTCAGAAAGTTTTGGGTCCCCTCTACAATTCATCTTTGGGCTTTCCTTACATGTTTTTAAACAGCGTTTATGCAAGAATCCACTGTATGTAGTGTACATACTAATGCAAAAAGGATTTATATAATCTACTTTTTCCCAATTTTTAAGTGTTTTTACTTTATTGTCAAGTCAAATATACCATTGGATGAAGTGCGTACACATCTTGACCTCGATATTTCTTTTATTTGGACCAGGAAACCTAAAACTCGTAAGTGAGCAAATACCTTTTCTTTTACTTCAATCTCTGAAAGAGATATCACTGAAAAACACATATACACCTTTTTATATTTCAGATCTTCCTGTCGTACATCCACCATAGAGCTTTTTACCCAACACAAAGCTGTTCCGTCATGATTATCCCGGTGCCTTAACTAAAAATACATTGTCTTAATACTCTTATGGATAGTGGAGGTAGGTTCAGTGTAGTCATTTGTTAGTGTCTTGTTGTATTTTTTTTATTATTTGCAATTAGCCTAAATAATTCTGTGACAAATCTTTAATTCATGATTTTCTAATGGCTGTAATTTAAATAGCCGTGTTCCACTGATTTCACACTGGTGGGTTTTGGTGGTGCAAGAGAATAAAAATAACTTATTTGTCATAGTTTATTCCTTACGCACCTGTTCCATGATAAATGAGTGTAAAATTACTTTTGCATCAGAGGATGACCAAAGAGTTGGTGCAATGACCTGCAAAGCGCTGTCTGTCCTTTGCAGGTGTACAGTGACGCTCTAAGTACATGGTGTACAATATTCAGTGATCAGCTGAGAGCTCCTGCTGCACCCAGGTATGAAAGAAAGTTGGAGTATCGTTAGTCGGAGTGAACCTCAGCTGATGCTCCTCTTCCTCCCACTAGGCTGAACATCAGTCTTTATCCCAGTAGCCAGTAAGGCAGCCTTCAGGTGGAGCTGCCTGGTCAGTGGGAACAGAGAAAAGACTCATTAAAAGTGATCCTCTTGTCCAGTGCAGCCTGATCACTTTCAGCCCTGCTATCCACCAGAGTTCCCTTTGAAGAGGTGGGTCTAATCTCAGGCCTGTAACATCGTCATGGTCAACCAGGGTTACCCTGCTAATGAGTGAGAGGCCGGGAGGAAGTTCACACCGCTGAGCCGGGAAAAGTGGCAGCAGTAGGAGTAGTTGGAGTAGTTTGACTGACTTTTTTTTTATGTTGCCGTGCTCATAACCGGGTGTTTATCAGTAATTAAATGAAACTTCCAGTAGTGGGCGACAATGTAGGAGATGCATGTGAGAGTGCAGCCTCCTATTTCTTTCTGTAATCTAGCCTTCATATAGGTTTATCCTTCAAACCAGTTGTTAGTGAACCATGGAAGTGAAGTATGACGATGAACATGTTGTGAAATGAGCTGCTTTTTGTGTGATATGCCCATGTGCCACCTCAATGACCTCAATTGGGGAAACGTCGAGCAAAAAACATATATTAGCGGGGATATGCTGTTAGCTGCAATGTTGTTTGCAAATGACTGTCTTTATTCACATTTAACGCAGTGTCCTGGCTTTTTTTGAATTTAGTATAAAGTGTGAGTTCATCACGTCTGTAGTTGGAGTTTAGTGACTGCTCAATTATGCGAGAAACTGGGATTTCCCTTTAAGTAAAAACAGCTTTATATTACCATGTTAAAAAAAAAAAAACACTTCCACCCTGATATTCAATATTTATTTTAGAGTTTGAAAAAGGAACAAATCCAGAAATCCAGAAAATGATTTGTAACTAAACCTTTCCACACCCATTAATTTTCACTTCAGGTTTCATGAGTGTTATTTCTGTACCAGCTGCCTACACGCACTGCTGTGTTCAATAATCCATATTTACCTTTTTCTCTGCTGGTTTGTGCACCTGTGAGACAGATTCAGGGCTTCCCTTTGTCTTTCTCCATTCCCTGAAGAACCAAGACAGACATTGCCTTCTGTCCTCAGTGTTACCTGTGCTCTATGTACAAAGAGGCGGTGTAGCGTAAGTCACATCCCCGGAGGAAACCATGGGTAAAAACAGGGAAACCACAGAGGCAGGGAGGGATTAAAAGCACAGTGTAATGATGGGGAGGGTAAGGAGGAGTGGAGTATGATATGAAGTGAAAACACATGCGCTCTCTGCTGCAGCGGGAACAGACATACGCATAATCACACTGCGTTTCATTGTTTCATGGAGAACAAGCCAACATGCACACCCTTCTATATGGAGATCACACACATAGGCAGCTCTCCAGGATAACAAGGCGATGTCAGAAGCACTTTAAACAACCTACAGAAATCCACACAAAACATGAGCTTGGAAAATTGAGGTTGGAGATGATCAGATGAGAGTATTTTTGCCTGCCCTCATTCCAAATACAAAAGGTGCACAAGGGTGAATATTTTGAGAAACGTGCAAGAAAACAAACAGAAAGTGGTGTGAGGTAAAATATATCTGAGGGAGATGTTTCTGTTGCTTAAGTAAAAAGTAATTGCTCCCCAGTCTGATTAACTAAGTGTTAGAGCACCGCTTCAACCCAACTCCTTCCTTGCTTAAATGTCTAACAAGGACGACACTAGCCTGCACAGCTTTGCACTTTGATTAAAGCTAAGTGAGCGCTCGCTGTAATCCTTGAATCCTTTTTAGTCTCGGTGGGATTTAGGTGAGAATGATTTCCTCTCAGCAGTGAGATTTGTGGCTTGCTCGCTCTTTGTTTGGGATGACATCTCAATGTTTATTCAATCATTCTTCACATGCTTCGCAGCTGGCATTTTGGGTATATCAAAGTGCCTGAAAATCTGCCCAAACGCCTGAAGTTAAATACCGAGCTAACACCGGCGGAGCTAGATTCTACACGGCATGATACAGTTGTCTTAGCACACGCAGCGAAATCAAAAAAAGCAAGTGGAACCTGCACCGTGTTGTAACCCTTGTTGACTCACTCTCCAGATATGAGCATCACCATGGAAATACACTCACTAACACTCCAGTGAAATGTGTATTAGTGGCTCTTTTTTTTTTCTCCCTGCAGAAACATCCTGTTAATTACTCTGTAGCGCTAACATGACAGGAAGGCTAACAGTGCCTTTGGAAGGTTCAGCGATGGCCAAGCGGAGCTGTTTATTGGCTCAGAAGCATAATTTATGACGCCTCATTGGGAGGACTAAATCATTTCCGTGCGTCTGCTCGTCTCTCCACGGGAGAGCAGCTGAGGGGACAGTTGATTGAAGTCTTAAAATCTTTGGCGGTCTTGACTCCTTTACATTATTCTAAACTCCAGCCATTTAGCCGTGCGCTGAGAGGGCCCTGATTAATTGGAATGTGTGCAGCGAACAAACGAGGGATTAATTTCCCAGCAGATTTAACAGCGTGAGCGGTTACATAGCGCTGTCATGTCTGTCCCCCACACCCAAACCCTGCGGCGTCTCGCCGTGCCTCCTCAAAGGAACAGGTCAGCGATGAGAGATTTGCACCAGTGAAAACATCAGATGAGAAGAGAGAGACTCGGTTAGCTTCACTGTGAAATTGAGCTGGCTAAAATGAATCCCTTATGGTCTCTCTCTTAACTCTTGCATGACAGGAAAGAAAAGTAAATAAAAGTAATTGGCTGAACCTCACTTCTCTAAAGTGTGAAATTCACTTGTGTATGTATTTAAATGCCTAAGTTTATTGACTAAAATGAATGCTAAAAATTGTAAAAGTTGATATTTTGATATTTCGAGCAGCAAAAACAAGCTGTGAATACAGTGCACATCAACACCTTTTATGCTGATTCAGCAGTTGCCTGTTTACGCATTCAGCAGATACGGAGCAACATAAGCATTCATTTGGAGCTGTATTTTTGGACACCTAAGTTTAATATTCTCTCTCCTTTTAGCTCTGCTTTGGTCTCCACGTCCAGAGGGAAATACCTGGCTCTTTAGCTGCTAAATGTGCTGTTGCTATCTGTGTCAGTGCTTGATGCTGGACAGTTACATCGTCCGTTTTTAGAGCTTTTTCACTGAAAACAGCTGTGGATTTATCACTATTAGCGACTGCTTTCACATACAGGTAGTCATGTGAAGGATGATTGCAAATACAAACACATTGATTATACTTTAATGATGTATTTAACTTGTTTTTTTTGACTTGACTAGTTTTTATGCCTCCTGCCGCAGCCGTCTGGATGCGTGTACGTCCCATTCTCGTGAACGCTACATCTCAGGGACACGTTGAAGGAATTTCTTCAAATTTGGCACCAACGTTCACTTGGATTCGAGAATGAGCTGATTCGATCTTGGTGGTCAAGGTCACTGTGACCGCACATTTTTGGCCATAAATCAAGAATTAATGCTCCTTTTATGACCATTGCACAAATGTCTCAGGATAAAATGATGCAGTGATGCCATTTCATATCCCAAAGGTCAAAGGTCAACTTCCCTTTGACATCATACTGTTCTGCAAAAACACTTTTCTGACTATTATGCAGCTGGAAACAAACATGTCAGTATAGTGTTAACTTTCATTTTGCCAAAAAATACATTTAATGCCTTTTATTAAATACCTTCAAAGTCTGTGTGGACAGACGTGAATGTGAACTGCAGCTACAGGCATACAGCCACATACCAGGGTAATTCTAGGCTAAAGTAGCTGGTTATCCTAATCAGCCCACCTAACCTAAGCACATTAACACGGTTAGCTTTAATGCAGTTTCTAGCAAAATAATCTGGTTTGTATATGTACAAGTCCTCTCTTTTGTCACTGGGGTTCAGTGTAATTATTTAGCCTTCTGTTTGAACCAGTCCTTTCGGTTTTAATTCCACTAATGGGATTATTTTTGCCTTAAGAGCACCTAAAAGAAAATATTAAACTGTATCTTGTGAAGTCGGTTGCTGTTTGTGTGTATGTGAATTACTCTGTGTAGTGCTTACAGTGCTGCCTTCATATATGAACCTTGTATTACCTTACGTGTATTTTGGATAATGAAATAATCTTGCTAAATGCCTGGGAGGAGCTACTGTACAGAGATGGAGGTGAGCGAGTGGACCTCTGCCAGGACACCCAAGGCAACGTCATAAGGGGCCATTTTTCTTGGCAAAATTATGGAATTACATTGAGCTGAGGACAGTTCTTCAAGATTGGATAAGGAATGAATAATTTAAGGCCTAATGATTAATCCAGTGGCATAACGCCCTGCTGAAATATAGCGTCTCTGAAGGTAACTTTAGCCCTCAAGAAAGACGGATGTGGAGGTTTGTCATGCGATTTTATAAGGAAATTTCATCTCGGGCACGACATAAATCTTACTGGCAGGGGAAAAGTACAATAAGTTCATCATGAATATGTCTACATCATGCACAATTATAGCTCAATTGTCCAGGCCCCCGAGAAGCAACATGTAAACTGGGTGCAAATCACTTCCTGAAGTTCGGATTGGTCCAATGTTTAATCCTGTTGTTGATACAGACTTTCAAGCTACTTTGAGGATGAGCTTACAGGGTTTGCTGTGAGTTAAAGACTCTCATACTGTCAGTTATACGTATAGCTTACTGAGAAACTTCCAAAACATTTTGAACACTTGCTGGATTACAGCATTAAACGGTCTAAACTGTCTGTGTGTTTGTGTGTGCTCGTGGATATATGTGTGTGTGTCGCAGGAATTAGAAAAAGCAAGACAGGCAGAGAGTGCAAGCTGCTTTACTTTTGCTGATAAATATAGATAGCACTAAGGGCAACAACATATTGCTTTACACAGTGAAAAACACAACCCGAATCAATTTCACAATTAGCCAGTTCAGTGTTTTAATTAAAAAACAACAGTCGCCTTTGAAGAAATCAATTCCAACTAAAAAGGCAAAAGAGAGAATTCCCCTGCCAGTTTACCATCCCTCAGCTCTGTCAATTCAAAGACATGCATGGAGATGCTTTTGGGCCTTTCTTTTGTGTACATACTGTACGGCATTAAAAAGAAAATTTCAGTCTTAGAAGTGTGTTTTTTTTCTCCTTTCATATGCAAACCGACAGTGTAGAGAGATTGGGGGGGAGAGAAGAGCATGACATGCAACAGAGGTCCCATCCTTGGATGTTGCATTTATGTGCCCTAACCATTAGGCTGTCAAGGTATCACAGGACTATTTCATAAGGAAAACCCAATTTAGATTCAGACAGGAAGCAATCTGATAGAGCAGTACTGAGGTTTTGGGATTCTTTTATTTATAATAGACATTTTTTTTATTGATTTTGAAAAAGTAGATGCATGAGAAATTAATATGTCAAAGGAAACATTCCATTACCACCACTAACAGAAATAAAACGGCTATGAAAGAGAGGATGCGGCACTAATCATAATCCAAGGAAAAGGAAGCAACCGATTCAAAACTAATTTTGGCAATCATGTTCCAAGGTTTTCAGACAATGTAATATATCTCCAAAAATGATCCCAAACTGGTCCTTTACTATGGTTTCTATCAGTCATCCTGGTCAGCATGGGTTCATATCAGATGTTTTTTTGTCATATAATTGACCCATTCTTTTAAGTCTGGGGGTTTAGGGGGTTTCTATTACCAGAGTATTCTCGCTGTAATGCCCCCAGCCATAACAACCAACAATTCCTCTCTTGATATAATACATACATTTCTTATCAAATGTTCACATTGATTGTTGTGCATAAACTGCAAAGATTTTTTTTCTTTTTTAAAAATGTGAAGTGTTTTAGGCCTTCGTGTGCGTTGACTGGAGAGAGATGGTGAATGGCATATGCAACAAAGGTCCCTGACACAAACCAAACATTTTGGTTCATGGTCAGCACCATAAACCCAGAGGCCACCACTGCAAGCACTCATTGGAGATGCGTCCATAAGCCGGGTGTTCTTGTTATATGAATCTGCAAAATATGAATTATCAACATTGTTGATTTATTTTTCCTACAATACATACTTGTGGCAACTGAATGATGCTCATGTGTAGGGTTATGTTTTGGCAATTTAAATACGTCTTTGTATCTGCATTTATATATTTTTGGCTGCAGCGTAAACAACCTGTAAACACAACATACATATATTATCACCTCTTGAAGTTGATGTCACAAACCTGCTACAGACACAAGGACAGAGTCGTGTTTCTGGCAGCCTGGTGAATGTAAGTCCAATAGCCAGTGTCTTTAAGCTCCGTTTTTGGTCTCTACCAACTCCTGAGGGAAATATCTGGCTTCTTAGCTACTGAAAGCTCCACTATGTTCACCTGCTAGTTGCTAACTTTGTCTGTTTGACGTTCGGTGATGAGCAGATCATGCACAGTGTGTTTTTGTTGTTGTCTGGAAACAATGATGAGAGCGATGAGAGTGAACCAAAAAGGCTGGAAAAACAAAATAATGGACTGAAAGACACTATAAACCTATGTAGAGCTCAGAGGAACTACAGGGTAAGGTGATAATTTTCTGAATGTAGTTTATTCAGCAGCTTAACGATTAGGAAAGATTGTATTTTTGACAAAAAAGTGAAAAAGTATATTCAAACTGTGAGACAGGATGTGAACCCCGGCCTTTGGTGTTGAAGTCAGACACTTGGTTACAGATTACTTCATTCATAGGCGATAGGGTTGTTGTTGTTAAAAAAGCATTTTTTTCCCAAGCAGAGTGGCTGTTCTAAAATTTCACTGCTAGTTATGAATTTAACATGTTCCCTGATCAGTCTGGATTACATCGAGAGTCTGGTATTTGTACTGTATTGTCTCTGACAGGGCTTTGGTTCCCACAGTTATTGATCTGCCAGCTTTAATTTCCATCGACAGAGCTTCACCCCCCCCTGCACTTGAGAAACTACATACGCTCTCTTCATCGCTGCGCGCCTGTGCATTTTGTCAGTCGTTTTTTTCTCTGACAGAAAAACTAACCCCACCCATGTTCACGCATGTCTGGCATGTCAAATGACAGCCGTGCGGAAGTCTCACCACGTTTCCTCCTGCACTCGTGAGGGCCTTCGTCCATTTTGACGGGATCTAGTCTTGGCTGCTCACTTCGATGTGCGGTTTAGTGAGGGGAAAAGCTCGAAACTTCAAACGCTGCCGCTCTCTGACGCGGTGATAAACCCTGCCTGATGAAAGACCGGAGCTTCAGAGAAAAGGAGGTGATGAGCTTAACTTAGGGGATTTAGCAGCCCCGTCTCTTCCTTCCCGCGTTTTGTCGAACACTGTGTTGCCTTCATGCCTGATTGTTATTCTGAGTAACAGGAAAGTAATGACACTCGTCTTTGATCCCTGAAAAATGTTAACATGCGGGTGAAAAAAGAATAATATAAAAAAACATATGGAGCAATTGAAACAAAACATCATGCAGATGTGTTCAAACTTTAACTAAAGTAACGTGGTTAATGAATTATTGTACATTTCACATAGTCTCATTGCAATGATAAAATTAAGACTTTAAAAAATGACAAACAACAATCAGATGTGCAGTTTGAGAGAGGTATTGTGTCTGAGTGTGCTGTCCCCGTCCCAGCTGCATGTAGAATGTTTACTACCACCATCTACTGTTCACTTGGAGGAGTTGACTTCTCAAAGCAGACTGTTTGTTCTGCAGCAGAAATAAGGACAGTGAAAATATCTTTTATTTGAAGCTAAAGCTGAGATAGAATAGTAATAATAGATCCCTCTGAAAAAGAAAAATGTGGAGATTGAGAGATTGATTACAAACAGCATAGTTTGGGAAAGTAACTCTCATAAGATGTCAACACTGGCACTATTTGTCCCCATCTGAAGCACTTAGAGACACATTGCTTCCAAGGTTACACCACAACATTGATTTTAATGTTTACACCATTAAGAAAGCATCATAGGAATGTATTTAATCCCTTTCATACAGAAGACAGAGGTTGCAATATAATTCCTGGCTTTGTGCTATATGCCAGCAGTTCTAGTTACTGAGCTATCTGCACAATGAAAACCCTTCTGTTATGAGGGACCTCAAGGTTTTCAGGCTGATTGATTCAAAGCAGTTGAAGGTCTCCATCATTTGAACACCACGTTCCCCATGTAAACATTTACAGTAGCCCATTGTATTAGGCTTTGAAAACAAATACTTTTAAAAACTTTAGGTGAATGGCAGACACATTTGAACTTATTTTCTTAGTTGTCATGATTTTTGTGTTAACATAAAGGTGCTATTTGTTGTATTTTTAACACAAATAAATGACTTTTTGCTGCCTCATTGGTCTCTTTGCTGTATTTTTCAGTGTGTGCCCTTTCTGTAAGTTAAATTTAGAAAGCTGCTGGGTTGCACAAAAGATGGCAAGAACTGTTATTTAAGTGCAAACAGGAGTAGCGACATCTTTGCAGCAGAAGGTAACAGGATTTGTGAGAAAACTACTACCAATTGTTAATTTCACATATGGCCTTATTTGTTTATGTATTCTTGTGTATTTGTTATTAACATCCAATATGATGCTTTGAGGTAACAACTGCTAATTTCATGCATTAAAATTCTGGTTTTAAGTGTGACATAATGTTGTAAGAACACCATTTCTGGGTTACTAAATGGGCCCCATTGACCTAAAGCAGTGATGGACATAAAAGAGGAGACAGATGCTCAGCACTGCTCACTAAATTCATTTCAGTGAGCCACCACTGTTCAGAGCATCTCTTTGTCATGGCCTCTGGTCCCCTGGGAGCCCTTTAACTCTTGTCTCATAAGAGCCCCACAGAGACCTCTCTGTCAGTCATCCAGACACCGACCTCTGATTGGATCAAAGATTGATTACACCCTATTCATGCGTCGCCATCATTGGAGGACAGAAACGCATGCACCGCCGGTCAATGGGGCCTTGTAATCAGTGCCAATGCAGCGGTGACATGGCGCCATGGTGGTAGGAAAATCACTCCTCTGATTTGAGCGCAGACGCATACCGAGTGTCGAAATTTCGGTCCAAATCAAAATCTGTCGTGTCGTCAGCGCATACAAAGTTAATTGCCAAGCGAGGATTCAGTTTGTAAAAGCTTTGAGTGCTTTCCAGTCAGCTTTTCATTCATCTCTGGCAAAAGCAGTAAAAAACATCCTGTAACCCTAATCCTTATTAATCTTGAGACACATTATGTTTTATGTGCAAACCACAAGCGTGATGCTCATTTGGTCAACAACTCAATAATATCATTTGACTACTTAGTCTTATTTCCATGAAAGTAGAAATTCAGAGTGGCAGCGTTGTTAATGTCACCCATGACAGGACTGTGTCAATTTGCTAACTTTCATGATATGAAAAAAAGATTTAGCAGAAGGATATTTTAATGATAAAATCCCTGCAGCCATCTGTTGGTGTAATGAAATGGCTGGCGTTGGCAGAAGATCTGGATGACCTCTCGCTATCCACGGGCAGCATATGCTGCGCTGCAGAGTCGAAGGCACAACCTTTCCAGTGTTGACGACCATCAGCAACCTCATAATCATCAAAACCTCATCTGTTACATTCATAAATCCCACGCTGGTCTGGATTCTTGAGGATTTGCAAAACAGAGCACGCCATATGCTGCCATTCTGCACACGCTTGGTCTTGTGAACAAAGACACGCAAATTAATTAAAACCATGGCATGCTGGTTTGAGTTTTAAGACCTGCAAATATCACAGGGAAACAACAAATGTGGCCCTTCTGCTCCCTGTTTTATTCCGTGAGGTATTAGAGTTGGAGATGGAGCGGCAATCCACAAGTGCTAAGACTCTCCACACCCAGGCTACCAATTCCCCCTGCATTGTGAGATTAACAAACTCGACTCCTTGCCGAGCCGAGCAACATGAGCACAGCATCATTGTTACTTTCCACGACTCTGTAATACTTCAAACGCCTGCGAGACTTAAAGTAATTCTGTATGCTGGCTTTAAAGTGCTAATGGGCTGGATATTAGTGATGTAGTAAAGCGTGTTTGTGTGTGTGTGTGTGTGTGTTCGCCTGTTTGACTTTATGTGGTGCTATCCTTGGTGTGTGTGAGATGCGGGGAGGCTGGCTGAGATGCTGTTGCACCAAGCAGAGGCAGTTTCAAGGATTACTGTCTGGGCGGAAAAGAGGCAATTAATCTCTGTCTTCAAAATGGGATACAGCTGAGCTTCAAGGCCTTTAGGATCTTTTGGAAAATGATAAGCTTCTGTTTACTAATTTTCCCATGTGGTCATATTGACGGTAGTTTGTGTGACTGTGTGGCAGATATCCAAACATGCATGTGTGAGTGTGCAATTACGGGTTATTTAAAAGCAGGTTTAGTGATGAAAGCTCATTCATTTTTTTTTTTAAATCAGACATGCATGAGAGCGCCAGAGTTTGTTTGATTTTGTTTTGCTCATTTTCAATTACAGCCAGTTCCCGAGCGGCTGGAGCGTCCGGGGTGCTATCAGTTGGAACAGGATGTTTGATCAGAACTAAGCTCTGCTGACATTTGATTTTTTTTTTTTTTATGTCCTTGTCCCCTGCTCTGTTGTCAGGTCAAAATCAGAACAGCTCATATTATCTCCATGAGGTGTAAAACAAACATAGTGCCAGGAAAGATGTGGTTTGTCCACAGCAGAGCTTTAGAGAGGTAATTTTTAACGTTCATGAAATGCATGAAATCTGCTGTCGGGGAGGTCAGGTGGGTGGAGTTTCCAGCACTGTACCTGCCTGGCACCAATGAGCAAAACAAAAGCCGAATGTAGCTGTACATCTCCCCCCTCACCCCCCCTGGCTGCAGAATTCAGCCTGATCGGACCTGGCATCTTTACCTTCAGGAGCTCCACAATGGTTTTCTCCATCTGTCTGTGGAGATATAACTCTCCATCCGCCTGAAAACACAAACTACAAGAGGAACAAACATGAAAATATGTAGCATGAGTTCTGTTTGGATTTGTTGGTCTCTTGTATCAATAAGGCTAAAACAAAGAACATCAAACACGTCATTTAACGTACACATATGATCCAAATTTCACTTAAATATGAACTGTATTTTATGTAAGGTGATGTAAACTGTAATGCAGCTAGTGTGCATGTTTTCCATATATTCAAAAAAAGGATAAGGATTTTTATTGAAACAGAGCCTAACCTTAAAGACACAGTGAAATTAGACATATAATTTCCAAAATGTAATGCTGGGTCCCTGTATTAATTGCTCATTTATCTCTTTTTATATGCCAGATGTATGTCAAAAAAGTATTTACAAAAGTTCATCCGATCAAATGCGATTTGGGACGTCCAGCTAACCCTTCTCATCCTATAAAACCTTTTGGGTTGCAGCAGCTAGCAGAGACATCAGAAGAGAAAGTGTGTGTTTGGACAACAGCCGGCTGTTCTCTATTATCCTACCTCTTGTAACCAAACACTCGCCCACATAATCCATTTCACTCTGAAGTATGTCACAATACAGAAGCTAAATATGCTCTAATCGTAATTTAACTGTGACTTCAAAGCCTATGATTTCCTGCGACCCATTGTACTGTTACATTCGAAAAAGTGGCAGCTAGCAAGCTAGGCTGAGTAGCTCGTAAACGACCACTCTGTCAGGACTCACAGAAGCAGGTAGTCCTGTATCCTCAGCACTCTGTCTGTTAACCTCAGCCTCCAATCACAATGCTAAAACCATGTGGTAACATAAAATTTTCCTTCCACGCAGTCCCATCCCACTGTGCTCTGATTGGCTAGTATTACTGTGCTGTGGCGGGCTAGTACTTGTTCTGCCGGAGAGCTTTCGGAACTGCTTGATTAATTTTAGGAAAAGATCATGGTTTGGGTTCAGAAGACCCTTTCATGCTCGCGTCAAGGCCAGTCCCCAGCTCGTTAGGCGGTGCTGTCATGGCAAAAAATGTCGTTGGCTGGTCTGACCAAAGAAGTACACAAATGAAAACAAACATTGTGGATCTATATACTGACTTCTTTAGCAGTGGTTTTTGATTTCAGTTGAACAAGGTGTCTGAATCTAGCATTGTGAAGACAAACTATACTGAGAAATCTCTCTTTTGCAAAACAGAGATCGAATTTACTTTAATTCTATTCATTTTCTCCTTCCCTTTCTCCTTTCCTGTCTTTTACTGATAAGCTTCCCTCACCGCAGAACACAATGGCTCCATTGTACTAAGCCACAGAGCTGATAATGTTACGTGACATTAAGGGCAATGATGTTAGTTCCTATTCAGAGAGACATTTTGATTGGAATGTAGACTCACAAAGAGCGCCATAATATTCTATGCTTTCAGAAATTAAAGAATCCAATATTCAACACAATCGCCACTGATCTGCACAATCATGGACTCTGAGTATTTTATTAGCCTGTATGTCAGGAGATGCTTCCTTTCCAGATATGCAAAAGGGAAGACTCACTAATAAAGCAATAACATTTGGGAGATAGACTTTAATGATGATCTTATTCACTCATACATTTGCATTTGCACATCATGTCGCCGCATGAAGCCTATTGCTACCAATACGTTAATTTGAAACCTACCCAGACAATCTGTTCCCAGCAGAAGCACTAAGAATTCCCAATGTCATTCAGCTCCTCTGAAGTAAAAACCCAATTGTTTTTCCCCTCTTTTTATGTATAATAATATTCATATTCTCCTGAACGCTGACCCGCGAAAAAAAGGGCTATTTCCGAGCTGTCAGTGCAACGTCTTTATCTTCTCTCTCCAAATGTTGGGGTCAGCCAAGACTTGACGCTCAGCAGACAATTCTCCCAAAGACCTAATGTGATTAATGGGTGTCACTTAAGAGGGGTGGGGTGAGGTTGAAAAAGAAAAGAAAAAGTCATCCAAAGGAGATTGTTGCTGAAGAAAAGGTACGTCGGCGACACTTCATCGGCGGCAGCAAGAATTTGCCCCCCTGGCTGTAGCTGCGTGCTGTAAAATGAAATGTTCAATGTCACTTTCAAAGTTTAAATATGGCTGGGGAATGCAACCTTGAAATTAGATGTGGGCATAATTTGCAACTAGCAATTAGTTTGCTTTGTGTTGGTTGCTACATTAAGGCATAGTTTGTTCAAATTCCTGACATTACTAAAAAAAAAAAAGCATTCTCTGGTGTAATTCCAGCTTGGCAATATTGCCTCTATTTGCTCTTTGCCACTAGTGGGAAGGCCATGTAAGGTATTTTAAAAAGCTGTGCAGTCAGTTTCCTGTCACAGATGTCCTTGCCTGTCCTCCGCCTTCATTCTGCAGGCTGTCTGTGCAAGAACAGCCCCTGGAAACTAGAAGTATAAAGTTTCAATGCAAGGAGGAAGACAGTCAAAAGCTGGCTTTGCACCTGCTGCTAAACATCTTGTTCGAGATGTAGTAAGAATGTATTCACAGCTGGACCCAGAAATCTTATTCATTTGCAGAAACAGCTTATCACAAATGTCACTTCCTCTCCTCGTGTTGACACCACTTGAAACTTGTTTTGATTTTTCTCGTTCCAGCGCTATCCCGGCAGTCCAATTTTTCAAGTATGTTGCTTATTAAAATGCCTGCCACCTGTTTGATGCATCTGTTTGTGGGTAGAATCTGCATGCAAAGGCTTATTTTTGTTCATGTAGGTCTTATATGTGCATTGTGGGGATAGAGATGTCGTGTTCAGACGTGTCATCAAATGTGACTGGATCTTCCACTTGAATCCACAAGGGTTGCATGTCAGCATCAGGCAGGGACGTTTTTTCAGGTGAGCCAGGTGATTTCGACCTGCTGGAGCAGCACCAAAGTGGAGGAAGAACTCTGTTCTAATTTGTCTGAAATGCCAGATCTACTTATAAAAGTCAAGTAAAAAGACCCTTTGCTCTTTCTAGACTCAACACCTGATGCTCAGAGGAGTTGTATGCCCCGAGCTGAAATCATACTCTCAATCAGCTTCCTCACTATGACGAACACACTTTCTCTCTGCCAAAGTTAGAGCAGCTTTGGTTTATTTAACAGCAGGTGGGGCTCAGTTGGAAAAAACATGATGTCACACACTCTGATGCACCAACGTGTTGTTAAACTCTCAATAAATCATACCTAAGGATGCTTTTCTTTCCTGACTTTAAAAATAATTGCTGCTTACTTAGTCATGATTAGTCATAAATGTTAAAGAGCAGCTTAACATCCTGTTCTAGCTTGAGCACGCTCCCCTCACAAATTCAACAAATGCATTTGAAACCTGACAAAGGATCCTCGTGGATGTACTGTATGTGTGTAATTGTTCCTTTTTGTTTTGTTTTGTTTTGTTTTTACATTGAAGCTGTTAGAAATTGACAGTTTTGGAAGACAAATGAGACATCTTGTAGATAAAGCACTGCAAACCACCGAACAATAGCTTAAATAGAGCTAATAAAATATAATAGGTGTCACTGACAAAACTACAAATATGTCCAATATAGCCTGACTCGTGCTATCAAGGGGGAGGGCAGCTTTCTCCTCAGAAGATGTGTCAAGGCTAAATCCCTGCTGAATGTTGACACATGCTCTCTCTCAACTGTTAGCAATGAGAAATAACTGTTAATTACAGTATTTTGATTAAAGAGCAACAGATGTATTACCATGGAGACAGTGAGAGTGTTACATTAATTTTTCTAACAATGAAAACAGCAAAAAAGAAAAAGGATCAAAGTTGGCAAATGAAAAGCACTGTGAGAGGCACGCAGACCAACAATTTCTTAATTTCTAGACAGCCACGTTCAATCAAATGTAAAAAAGAAAAGAAAAGAAAATTAAAAGTGCAGAGAGTGAATGTGTCTGAACAGCGTGCTGATTGGCCTCCTTATCTTAGATTGCAGGTGTCTGATTTGATGATGGTAAGACGAGGAGTTGTTGCCACGTGTTTGCCGTAATCTCAATTTAAATCAAACTCTTTAATCCATCGATATGACATCAAACTAATGCAGAGTGTCTGACTAAATGATTCTAGTCAGTAAACACAGAAACAGAGAACACGTGCCGTAGCCTGCCGTGTGTTTATTTCATAGGGATTATTAAATACAGATCATTATTAAGTCTATGTTTAACGTTAACATTAGTATTCTGTAGGACACAGGCAGTATTAGTCCATGCCCAGTTCCTTGAATAAGACATAAATTCAATGGCTGCAGTTTCCTCACAACGAAAAGCAATTTTATGAGCAAACCTGCAATCCCCAATCCCCCGCATCCCCAAGTTTTGCACATTTAACGGGAGTGATACTTTTGGAGTGTTTTTCAAAATAAAAGCTAGGAAATTGCATCTGCGTTCATTGGCACATGAGAAAAATCAGACCAATACATATAAAGTAAGTGGACAGTGACACGTGTTGCACAGTCGTGGGCAAATGCAATACAGTAAAGATGAAAATGGAAATCAGTGAATAAATTCAGAAAAAAATACGTTCATATACAAATGAGTAGCCAATATTATTTTAACAACTTTGCAAGAGTGCATGGATTAATTCTGTAGTACTGTTTAATTTGCGATCAAATCAAGGACAAACTCGTGTATGCAAATGCCTGTTACAGTACACAGTCTTTGAACGTATACAGTCAAATATCCCCTCTTTGGAATAGGCATGTTATGACTACCGCACCTATATTTAGACAGATCTGTTCTGTACACAGAGTCATACAAGAAAGCTATTTTTAAAAAAAACATAATCAGTCTTAAAGGGACACCGCTGGTTTTACACATGAGCAAGCACCCAGCTTGTGACAACAGTCGGTTATCTGCTGTGGCTCTGGAGGAGTTTGACCAAATAACCCTGATCCAAGATGACCCTGACGATGTCATCAGGGTCATCTTGGGTTGCGGCCGAGACTTCAAATATTGAACAGAAACACTGAGTTTTGAACTTGGTGCATGCGGGAGGAGGGCTCTGCCAAAAGATGCTACTGATTTATGTTCACAAAAAGTGTTTTTTTATTTTATTTCTATTATTGTATTTTGCTTTTCTATGATCTAAATCAATTAGCCGACTGACAGTGAACTAATCTGTCACTATTTTGAGAACTGATCGGTGGTAATCTTTCGAGGCGTTTTTTTTTAAGCAGAGCTGCCAAACAAACCACAACAAACTGCTGTCAGCTTCTTACATGAGAGGAATTTCTGCTTTTCTCTCTCTTCTTTTTAAATCACCGTAAATTAAATATCTGTGGATTTTGTGGATTTGGATTTTTTTTTTTACAGATCTGTGTAGCTTCTGTCTCCTTCACTCACCGTATGCAATGCAAGTTGTGCCTCAGAAATGCTTCGACATGGTATTTATTTTGCTGAATTAGATCACCAGTCTGCTTGCAGCCTTGTCATTGATGATCTCAGCCATAGGTCACAGTGTCGTCTACAGATCCCTGATAGTTTGAGACCTGAACAAATGGCCCGTATGTAAAAGAACCACAGCAGAGGTAACATGGAGATATATGAGCGGTAACAGTAGAGATATTCCCGGGCCCTCACTGACACTTTGCATCCATCCAACAGCTACTGACCTTGCTCTGTGTGTGTGTGTTTGTATTTGTGTGTTCATGCATGTGCGTGCAGGCACGTACCTCTGACCTGTACCTCGGCCCACCCAGCCTGTTTGCTGTTATCTATGTATGCTCCAGCCCCCCCGCTAGCACACCTTCATTACTGCCCCAGATAGTGGCATTGGCAACTTGTCACTTGTATTGATTTCTCTTAAACTGCAATTTACATGGATATTTGTGGGCGTCCTGAGGGCAGGCTGCAGCCTGGCGGACGGCCCCTCACCCTCTCTATCCCGCTCTCTGCCCCTCGGGCCGGGAGGAAATGTTTCCACCCAACAACAGAGCCTCAAAGTGACTTTTCAATGTGACAACTGGTTTTTCTGCAAATGCACTGTTTTCTTTCCTTTAAAAATAGAATGGCTAAAAGCTGGTGAGGGTATAGGAGATGTTTTTAGGGAAAATAACGTCATTTACAGCCAATAGAAGGTTGTTTTTTTTAAGATGTCATTCTTCAGTACCTACTAATGCTGAAACAGAAACTTAAAGCGGCATAAAACAAACTACAATTGTGTTTCTGAAGAGGCCCGAACAAACCTGCATTTTTTTCCCCCCACTGCACTGGCCTCGAATGTATAGGCGCCTCCTCCCACCCCACACCTGACCTTCCACAGTCGAGGCTGGGGGACTAAAACAATAACCTCCAGCTAGGAAAGCCACAAATGCTTTCTGAAAGCCTCGACACTGCACTTTCACACAAAAATGCCAAAATGTCACAATCTTCAAACTTTGTGGCTGCAGCACACTGTCAGTAGCGTTTGTGCCGACTGTGCTGAAGGTCACCTGCAACCTCCAAACAGGATTTCCAAAATAAAAGAGGACATATTATTTTAGAATTAGGACGCTGGTGTAGTTAGAAAGCTGGACAGAATTTGACTCAGACAGCGCATGAAAGATGTGTTTGTTTTAGCTGAGCTATTGAGCGTGTGCTCTCTGAACATTATGCATCTTAGAGTAATCGCCCTTTGAGGACTTTATTTTTCTGCATTATTTCGATCCATAATCCTGCAAGAAAATTAGAAATCCCAAATCTCAGTAGGCAAACAAGGAGGAAGAGGAGAAAGATTCACGTAACAGAGGACTTTGCAGAGATTTGTGTTTTAGTGACATAATGAAGCCATCACCCTGTTATTTTAGCCTCAAGTTGGTGGTGAGTTTGCAGCACGATGGCAAAGACTAAGTATGGAAACCTTCTGCCAGCAAGGATAACCATATTCACGGTAAACATTGGACCTGCTGAAGTGCCCTTGAGCAGGAGTCCCTTCCGGGCTGACCCTTGACCCCACCCTGCGTGGAGGGCGGACGAGAACAGACTCCCCCTGCAGTGTGGAAAAAAAAGGGAAGGAAAAAGTGCGAGGAATAAGCCAAAACGTTAACAAACGTTTAAAAAAGCAGCGGGTGAATAAGGGGTGTGAGTTGGTGGGTGTCGCTGGTGATGTCACACCTCCCAGACAGCCACGATTGGACCCTAATTAGAAAGCTCGGCAGCAAATAGATAGGCGTCCTGCATGATTGAATTCAAAGTGGCTGATGCCAAAATTTCTGCAGAGGCGCGGAAAACTGCCGGAGAGGAGCGGAGGAGACGGGGCGCCGGCATCAGTGCCGCTGAGAGGTGCCACGCTGCGCTGCGAACAGGCTCCGTGAGCTGGAGGCGAGCTGGAGTTTCAGAGGTGATACAGGAACAGCGAGACGCGCTCCCCCCTGGTTCGGAGGGATAAAAAAAAGAGGGAGAGCTGAAAATATAGTCCGAGTCTACGTCAAACCCGAGGACGCTGCGTTATCAGAGAGCAACGGAGGCTGAAGCGAGACAAGTACAAAGGAGAGTCGAGCCGCCGAGTCCAAGTTATTCCTGCGCTCCGCTCCAAAGGCTGCGCCGATGGCATCCGTACTTGGAAACAACAGCCGCGCGTCGGGGGCTCAGAGCGGCCAGGTCAAATGCAAGCTGAAAAGGCGGAGGCGGAGGCGATCGAAGAGAAAAGGTACAACTTTGCAGCACTTCTGTCCTTTCTGCGTGTCTTCTCTTTGCAGAGGTCGTGCGCACCTTGGCGGGGCACCGGAGCGCGCGGCAGCCCGGTCGACCCTGCGCCGCTCCAGCCGCGCGTGCACTGACGCTCCGCGGCGGCTCCACTTAGCAGCCTTCACGCGGTAAAAGAAGCAGCACGAGCGGACGGGTCCTGTTCAGATGCGCCGACGGCTTTAAGTGACGCATTTTGCCTGGGAAAGTTTAGTCGCTGCTGCGTCCGTTGCGTTTAAAAATCCTCCGTCGTCTCTAACGTCGAGGAGGACAGTGAGAAAATTAAACGACCAATTTGCGTCAACAGAAGTTTGAACCAGGGTTTAAAAAAGAAAAGCGCCTCGTTTTTCCTGTTTTACACCAGATTTTTTTTGATGCATCCAAAAAGGACTCGACGTTGCCACCCAACCGCGTTTAACTTCCTCTCTGAAAACAATACGGATTTCCTCCATCATTTAAACCACGCAGCGACCTCAGTTTCTTTCAGTGACTCCACATTTAAACTAATGCTCTAAAGCGCAAGACAAGCGCCACATGCACTGAAACAAACCTGCAAGATTTTCTTGCAAAGAAAACACTTAAATTTCCCTGCTGTAAGCCCGCTGTAGCATGCCAGAATCCTGAAATCCACCAGTCTGACTCCTAATAATTTCTCAGAGATTCTTTGTACACAACTATTTTTTGCCTCATTAGAGGCGTGAACTTCAGAGCTCTGCTGTGCATAATTCAACTGTACTGAGCACCAAAAAGTCCAAAGTTTGAGAAACAGTTCTGGGCCTTCAACGGGGAGAGAAGCAGAGGAAAAAGCCATTAGCTGTTCAGTCCTTTAGAATAATATTTAATTTCATGCTGCTGTTTTTATTTGTGTGTATTTTTGATTCCAAATCTCTAAAATTACTGCATAGAGTGTCCCTAATGAATAAATGTGTGAAGTCAGTGTATCAAACCACTAAGACGTGCTGTAGAACAGTTAATTACACCTGGAATCAACAATGAAAAGCATGCTGATTTTCTCCAACTGAAACATAACAACAATGCAACATTTTGTGTTGCGCCGTAGTGAAGTAGACGCTGACCGGAGCTCATGGTAAAAAAATCCCCTGTGTGGTTTTGTGCCCTGCAAAACAGCAGGAAGATGCACACTTTATCTGCCAACAACAGCTGCACATTAATGCCATTTATGCTTTTACAGGAAAAAAAAAAATTACAGCACTTTGACTGATCGCACACTTCTACCTCACCAGCTCTCGCTTTGATATTCTGTGTTTTTTTTTTTTTGTCTATTTCAAAATGGTCACAATTTACTACAGTGTTGTTCACTGTTAAAATTAATCTGCAATTGCTGAGTAATTCTACACCAGCCTATTTTATATTGTACCTCACAGTGACAAAATGGGGAAGTGAAATTTGAAAAAAATGACGAAGAAAGGAGTTATTTCCATATGTCAGTGAGAGCTTCGATACTTAAAAGCTTAACTGCCTCTTAAGAGATTCTCCCTGATTTAGTTTTCTTGATTATTTCCTGAGGTATTCTGGCTAATTAACGGTAAGTCGCCCAAACTGAAGCATCAAACGCTTATTTGCTCTGGCACAGGCCACAAACACTCACAGAAATACGTGTTTTTTTTATTCCCCGCTTGCACATTTTCTGCCTCCTCCATAAGAAAGCAGAGGAGATCTAAATAAAATAGCAATGACACATTTATTTTTATTTATTCATATGTATAACAGATGATAACACAACTGTTAGTGTTGTTTATGCTTGAAGAAACTGACGTGCCACCCCATTGCATTGTGGAATATGGATGAACGCTCGGAGCGTGTTGACGTATCCGACTGCAATTGAATGCATAACGAGCTTTCATAAACACTTTGCACTTGTCATCAAACTACAAACAGACAACTGCACCTCATTTCCATAACCTCTTGATTTTTAATAGCCCAAGTAATTGAGACAAGGGAGACAATACATAAAATATAGTGCTGAGGCAAATGTATTTACATAATGGAAACGACAGAATTGGTTCCACAACATTAAGCATTGCATATGAGTACCACACAAACGCGTGCACATTAGCTGACAGGCCTTCGCAGCGTGTTTCCGAACGGCTAATTTATCAGCGCTGCTGATTCATTCTGATAACACGGGACATTAGGGGCCAGTTCAGGGACTGGTTGTAAATGAACTGTGTCTTTGGGAAGAGCTGATGGCCGCTGACTCCTCCAGAGCTGCAGGAGGCGGGATCACTGTGCTCCAGTGGCTGAAACATTCAGTCAGATCTGTACCTTCCTGCCTGAATGTTTTTCTCGCCGTTTTTTTCTTTTGATTGGTGTTGGGGCGGGGAAAGACTCAAGGAGCTTTCAGAAAGCCAAAATTTGTAAATGTTTCTTAAGCTGTCAATGTAAGAGCGCAGTTGATGATTGAAAGATTTTTTTTCCTGCTTCAAACTTGACCGCAAATTACGCAAAAGCCGGATTGAATGCTTTTTTTTTTTTCATTATTATCCGTCAGCTCAAATGCCAGCTGATCATCATCTTGACATTCCACACAATTAATTTATAGACCTTAAGGCAAAAAGTCACAGAGGGATTATTGCATGGCATTTGGGTCTTAATCCCTTGAAAAGGCTACATATTATTTGTACATGGACTGGCTAAAACCTGTGTGTGTGTGTATTTTTAAAGGTTATAAGCAGACCCCCCACCCCCCCACCCCCCACCCCAACTTCTTTTAATTTTTTTCCACCAAACTCATCTTTGCAATTGTTGTTTTTTTTGGGCCGCTGTAGAGCGCAAAACAAAGAATGAAGATTAAAGACGAGAGATTTATTTTTACTTTACATTTCTTGTCACCCAGGCTCGCCTCTGCCCAGAATTCACAGAAATCACACACTTTCCTATATTTGTGGGTGGTGTTTCTCGCTCTCTGCCGCTCTTCACTCGCACTTTGCCGACCGCTGCCTCCTCGTATTGTTCAGGTTTCAGTGCTCCTGTCAGCACGGCATTGTTCGGATGTACACCTCGCTCTGCGTTGGTTTGTCCTCCCTTTGGCACGGTGTTTGACCGGTGTCATTGCTCCTAGAAGGATTCGTGAACATGCTGTGTGTCTGTCTCTTAATTAATCACAGCCTTGTGATTTACAGTTACGTCCCTGTGGGTTGCCGGTGTCACAAATAAAATCCTTGTGGAGGAGTGAATATAGCTTGAGTCCACCGTCTGTAAAACCACACCTGCCAATCATCAGCATTACATGCCCTTTGTCCCCCTCTCTCCTATCTTAAACTGTGGCATACGTGCAACATATTCCTTGTCTTTTATCCACATTGTGTTTTTTTTATGAATAAAAATAAGCACAGCAGAGATTTATAGGCCAACATCATTTTTTACAACCACACTTATCACCCTGTACTCTCAACATACAGTATATCAGCGTATCATCGAGAGCGCCGAGGGGGAAATGTGAAAAACAGAGTGTAGCATAATTTATGTAGCAATTACTGTTTACGCTGTCATTCCTAGCGAGGTGGCGGCAGGCAGAGGGGTCGAGTGCGGACTGTCGGGAGGGGGATGAAAGTTGAGGCGGAGCTGCGGGGGGGTGGTGCAGGACAGAGGACGATGGTCATCGTCTGCTCGATGCTCTCTGAGGGCTGCTCTGACTGTCTGACACGCAGCTCAACAGAGGAGGGAAGAGTGAGAGGAAACTCTGCGCGCTGTCGTCGGCGTCCCTCTTAAGGCTGATGAGTGATACGGGCTGTGTCGAGGCGAGGGCAGAGGTCAGGGTGGAGAGCGAAGGCCGAGGAAGACAGAACCTCCATTAGGATTTTACTGTTTTTAACAAATCCAAATCCAATTTGTGTTGGCTCAACCCGACAGGTATGTTTCTGCATCCAGTAATTTTTAGTTAATGGTTGCTGTGCCTGACACAAAACTCTCAGTAATTGTCACTGTTGGATGAAAACCTTGCATCTCCAAAATGTCATGTATTGTAATGAGCAACAGTAGCTTTGTTTTAGTTTGATGATATACAGTCATGATTCTATCATGACTCTCCCAGAAGGAGTATGAAATATAAAGTGGATAAATGGCGGTTGTGGCAGTTATTTCATCTTGTCACCTGTAGCTTGCTATCTGTCAGGACAGTTTGTCTGTGCTTTGCAAATGTCTTGATTTCAAATCCATTAGTAATTCCTCACTGTAGGATGAGGTATTTTTTTAGCCGTTTTGTATATATTTAGGCAGTAGGAAGAGTTGGAGAGTTGGATTGACATGCAAGTAAGGTTCTCACCCAGAATGGAACTGGGTACATAAAAGTTGCATGGTATCCATCATAGACTACAAGACTACTAGGAAGAACCCCTCCCCTTGTCCACTGTCCACTTATATGGATTTTAAACCTAATATAGCTTAGAAATGTTGCTGAATCTGGCATTTGGCCTGACTTTGTAAATGTAATTAAATTACTTTAAAGTCCCTTTTTATGAGTTGTTAATACCATTTTTCTCAACTTCCTAAAAGTGAAAGTAGAATTGCAGTTGCAAGTTTTTTAAGCAACAACAGAATTACAAAGAAAAAAATGGACACAATTTTTGAAAATAGGTCTCTTTTATATGCAGCACAATTTCCACATGGTGTCTGATAGAGGCTGACTGATAGCATCAATAAAAAGCTATCTGTGAATAATAAAAGGAAGTAAAAAGTAGTCAGGGATCTGCTCAGTGCCAGATAATACTGCACTGAGCTCTCTTTGAAAAATAGTTAGACTGGTTACACTCAAGCTGCAATGGTATAAACAGTCCAAATACTGTATGTAGTGTCTGTAGTGGAGCACTGTTGTTCTGCGCTGCGGTTCAGATGAAAACGAGAGCTGATCTGTCTCTCTTATTTCATTCACTCTCGAGACTACTTTTAATCTTACCTGTTTAATTATGTCAGTGTTGTTATGTGCTTGGCGCAACACCAGTGTAACAGTACCTGTAAACCTGCACATGTGCACTGCAGGAGTACATTATATTCTCCGCAATGGCCTCGATTTACATTCAGAATCCATTTGTAAATAAATCCTAGTGCAGCAAGACACAGACAGGAAGAGGACTTAAATAAACGCACATCTTGCATATTGCCAGTGCCACTGGTATCCTAATGTGGGTTTATTCACACAGCGGGAGGGTGTGTGTGTGTGTGTGTGTGCGTGTGTGCATGTGTGCGTGTGTGCTCGGGGGGGTGGGGGGTGGGGGTCTGGTTGTGGCACACACTAGTTACCGGTGCTGGTTTCCATGTTGGGACAGCCCAATGTCACACAGCCTGCGTGTTGTGGGAGGGGAAAAGAGATGTATTTCACAGATGTAAAGCTCTAGTTTTAGCCCCGAAACACTTCTGTCACATTTGTTTGTGTTTGTGCTGATAACCGCATTAAGAGCTGCGACAAAAACACCGCTGGCATTTATGAGGTTAATGAAGGTCAGTGCCGATGGAAACGGCGCCGTGCTCCTCTGTGTGTGCTTGCATGGCTTTGTGAATTTACAGCCACTTCCTGATTAAGAGTAGCGGCGGAGGAGTCGGCGGTTTAGGACACGGTGTCCTCTAACTGACTGAGTGTTTAGCTGAGAGAAAAAAGGTTATTACTACTGACTATGGTCTCTTGAGGACAGCTGATAAAATGACCACGGAAAAGGAATAGCACAACTTTAGCACATTAGCATAATTAGTAATTATCTCGTAATAGTCCCTCTTGGCTTTTTGGAGCTCGGCAGTGAGAAATTGTACTTAAAGTTCAGGCACAGAAAACAAATTCCATGCCAAATTGTCTCAATAACACACGCATTTGATGCTGAGAGGCGCCTCAGTCAGGTTGTGGAGAAAATGAATCACAAGTATCAAAAGCACAGATGCAGATTTAAAAAATTCAGAAGGTGACACTTAAGTTAATTAGTCTGTTGTTTGATGACTCCCACAGTTGAAGAGATAAGCGTATTACTCACATCACAAATAACTTGTTGCACTTGTTGCTATGACGACAAAGCATAGAATTTTAATTTAGTTAGTCATGTGTTACGCTTCATCAGTCTGTCCACAACAGCTTTAGAAACGATAGCTACTCTTTGGGAGACATTTGAGAACTGTTATACTGCAATGTAGTTAACCACCGCTAATGTATGAGCTGCTGTGATGGGGACTGTGCTCCAGAGCGAATCAGATGATGTGTCTTTGTGTTTATTTGTTTGCATGCGTGTGATTTATCTGCTCTGTGTGTGTGTGTGCGTGTGTGTGTGTGTGGGTGTGTGTACAGTACGAGCTGGTGTGCTGCCGTTCGCAGCGAACTGTCAGTCCTCATAAACAGAGATGCAGCACAGCAAGTCAGCAGCATTATCGCTTCCTGTCAGTGTTTGTGCGTCTGCAGTCCGCTAGACAACACAACATGAGAGAGTTGACGGCGTAAAAGAGGGAGTGAGGCTGCCTGGTAGCGACTGCCAAGAGATTTTGAGGTGGCGTTGGATGCGAGGAACGAAGTCAAGTCAAAGCGCGGCCCTTTCACTGCTGTTCGAATCACAGCTCTAATAATACAGAACTTTGTATTACGTGTCATGTCAAGCGTTCAGTGAACACATCTCAACAGTTTCAGCAGCAAGTTTAACTGCTCCGTCATCTTTCTGTCCAGGGAGGGATGCAGCTAAGTAACTTTCATTCATTGATTAGTCTAACGGTGATATTCTTGATCAACCCATTTGTCATTTGCTCTATAAAATGTTAGAAAAGTCCCACCAACCTCCACCAAGAAGGTAGGGCACAGCGTATGTAGCCTGGGAGCTGAAACACAGGGCAAAAAAGTCAGCGGCTTGTAAAGCTAAGTGCTCATAATGCGTTTGGATTTTGAGAGCTGAACTCGTTTTTTTTTTTTTTTTTTGAGTATGAAAATCAAGCTGAAAGTCTAGTAGTGTAAAAGCGAGACGGACATATCCTCCCGTCCTCAGTTGAAATCGCATCCTTGATTTGGTCCAAATGTGAAGGAAGAATCTGCTTTTCATGCCTGGTCTTGCATCCGGACCGCCAGGTTCAAGCAAAAACAGAATTGTTCAATGTGGGCTTTATGCACATATCTCACAAAATCAAGTTTCAGTGTAGCTGCTGATGGAAGGCAGCTGATTCTTCCCTTTTTTTTACTGTTTGTACTGCTGTCCGGACAAGCTCTCACATCTAATCTGAAGTTCTGCCAGTAGCGTGGAAGTGCCCCACACATCATGGTGGCAAAACATTTCTCCAGTTTATGATCCTAATTAGCTCTAACTGTGCCATCATCCCTGAGTCATCATGCCTGGAGAGAGGCCAGATCATTTGACGGTCCGCAGTTTCACACTTTCTTTTTCCCTCTCCTCTCTCTTTTCTTCTCTCCTCTTTTCCTTTTCTCTCTCTCTCACTAGCCCCCCCCCCCCCTCCCTTTCCTGTGTCTCATTTCAGCAGCACACTCTGTTATTGTTGTCTTCCGACTTGCTTGTGCATATTCACAGCACGGTAGCTGCTACTGTGAAAAGGGACATATTTCATAAGCAGAAAATAGCTGAAGAAGGTGTTAGAACTTGCGCACCGAAAAAGCTTTTTGCTGTTTCACAAACTCCAAAATGCAGAAAGTCAGCCATGAAATGCGTTTGGCTGTCGTTCGACCAGGTTTCAAAATAAAAGTCACAAAGGAATCAGCAGGCAGGCTCTGCACTGTTGACTCTCGCTGACTGATGTCCTGCTTCAGCCACACGACAGCACAACTGCCTCGTCCGCTGTGCTGACATAGCAAAGTTAACACCGATACCCCGCCTCATATGGAATAATGAAATTGGATGAAGCAGCTTAAGCGAGCGCCGTCCCTTCTCTCACCATCAGACTGGGTGCCTATTTGAGATAACGTTAATGAAGGGGACTTTAGCCAAGAATAGACACGTCTTACTGCTGGAGGGGGTCGGGCGACGAGGAGGGGGTGGGGCGCCAGCAGCATTTATTTCCATTAATAAGATGGAGCATTTTACAAGAGGGCCTCTCCTGAGGGCTCTCTCCGGAGGTCGGAGAGAATCCTACACCTTAACAACCTCCAAACGAGTTCATTTCACCGAGCGGGCACGTGGAGGCTCACCGCAGCATGTCTTTTCCCAAAGAAACTTGTCTTTACCTTGACGTGGCTCCACACAACTCGGGCTGAAGTGGACACTCAATCACCATAATCACTGCTGTCCATCCTTGATAGGTCTTTTTTAGGTTATTAATATGAATCTGAGCAGCTTGAGAGGCTGCTGCCTTCTGTCGACACCGTGGCAAGTTTATTCTTGGAAGGAGCAGGTAGGCGGATAGCGTGGTATAAATATGAGTTCTTGAAGTTCTTCGGTGTAATTGACCAATCACTAAGGCCCCTGACTGATGCTACACCGGTAAAGGCTTATGTCCTTGCACGGCACATATGCAGGTTACAATGTTAACAGTGAAAGATTCGCTACCCGAAGGATTGTATTTCTGTTTTCTGATTTCTAAAAGATTCTTTAAAGGGTTAAAAATGCACTTGACAGCTGCACACGTGATATTGTGCTAAAAGACAGAGGCTAAAGCTACGTGAAAAGGTCAGCATTCTCACCAGCTGATGATCCATGGAGAAGACATGGAAATAAACAGACTGAAATGTCCAAGCAGTAAAGAGCTAGTTAGCCCTCGCATATTAAATCTATTATAAAAATGCAAAAACAATCGATGGTCAGTCTAACATTTCATTGTGGCACAACCCTGTTTGGCTTCTTAAAGACTTAACATAAATCAAACTGAGGCTATGTTGAAGCATAATTGTTTCTACAGTATTTTTCATTTTCTACAACAGAAAAATACTTTTTGAAAGTTGTTTTTTTTTCAACCATAGTATTGTCCTCATACCGTCTTAACCTTCAGTTTCACGAAAGTTCAGTTCAGTTTCTCTTGTGTTTTTGGTTTTTGACAGTCTGAAAATAAAGACTCAACCCTCTTAATGGAAGGAGTTCTTTGCACAGCGGCTCGGCATGTGAAAAGTCCAAAGCTTGACGGGCAAGACGTGCCTTGTTCCACTTACAAAGCTATGATTGGCCAATCACTGTTCAGGGGAGCGGCTACTTGTGCCTTTATCTATTTGGTAATAAGCCCATGAAGATGCAATATATCTACTGAGGATTACAGCATTATATGATAAGTGGTGAGCATTATGGGCAACAATGCATTATCTCAGTACAGTAAAGAGCTCTGTGTCATTAGCTGAGTTGCTGTGCCTGTATGCAGAATGTGATATTTGGTGATCTTTTCACCTCGCTCTGTACGAGGGGTTGAGAGCGACCTCCCACTTCTTCAGTATGTAAATATATCTGATGGTGGTTGACTCGTAGTAAATGGTAAATAAACGTTTCATCCAGTGCACATTAGATCCATGTGGCTGATGGAACTGCTTAATGGCAGATTAGTGCATTGATAATGATGAGCGCACGCATGTGAGCTTCCTGGCTGCTTCATTATTCTGTTCACACACGGGCATTAAATAACAGTTTTTCCCCTCTTCGCCCTACAGTAAATCCTCTCTCATCCATCGATTCTAGCATCCTTTAGGGGCTCCTTCTAGGAGAGACCGACAGGCTTATCTTGCAAATCCTTTAAAAGGTATTTAAAAAAAATCTTTGCCTGCATTAACTCTGTCTGATGTTGCGCGTATCACTACGGAGTCGGCCGGCGTTGGGCGAGTTGGAGTTTTATATACCTCTGGGCCGATCCGTGTGATATGTGAAGTCCTGTTTTCCAAGTTTCTTAACAGTCTCACAGCATGGTGTTTATTTTCCCTCCTTGCTGCCTGATTTTGATTTGTACAGCTTGAGGTGGTGGAGCGTAATAGATGTGTTTGCATTGCCGAAAAACTGAGAGTTCCAATCGCTCATCCATTTCCTTTGATAGCTCAGGGTGTATTTGGCTTCGCCCAGATAAGGCCTGAGTATACATTGAGTCAGATTCAGTTGAATTGTTTGTACACACATGGTGCTTTGGCACGGGTCTGCTTGGATGGGCTTTGGCATGATGGAGAATTCCATCCCCACCTCCCCCTCCCTGACAACCCCACAGTAGTGCTTCATGGGGCCGGAGCTGTTGGTGAAGGGTGCGTCGGACTGGAGGCTACGAGTGTTATCCTTGCGTAAAGGACAAAGAAAGAGGAGTCCCTGAAATGCTGGCACAGATGAACCTGCATGACCCCAATTCCAAATTTAGACACAAGGTATATTGTGTAAGTCCTCATGAGACGTACGCCCCCAGTAAAAACATCCCATATTTCAGTTGTCATATTGAGACACTAAACACGGTTCATTCCCAGCGACTTTTCATCACTTTCCTTCAGATCTGTTGTGCAGATGTGTTGTACAGGTGTTCCATTCTTAAAGCCTGGCACCTTTCGTGACTTGACAGTATTTGGGAAACCCGATGAAAAATGGCAAAGTGAGCTTTTCAGGTGTTTGTTCATGGCTTTCTGAATTTCATCTGGACCTGTTCCCACTGCAGCCTCGCAGCTTCGCAGCTTCAACATAAAAAGTGCTATAAATCGAAAATGCAGATTCAAACACAAATATTTTTGTAACATAAACAGATATAAACAGTGGCTTTGCATCACACTCCTTATATCTACTGTACAGTCCAGTTGGATCCTTTTATTTGATGAGACTGACAGGACTGTAAATTCATACATTTTCCTCTTGAATTCCTCTTGTGTCGCTCTAGAGAGCCAGGTACAGGTTTTCATGAATACTGTTTAAAATTAAACACACTAAAAGATTACATTCAGACTTCCATTGCGGAGGACAACAGTGCTGAAATAGATTGTAGCAACAGCTGCTTAGCATATACAGTACTGTATGTCCATAACGCTAAATGAAACATATCATTAAATTCAAATCAGGGTTAGTGCTTTCCAGAATGCACCTAATTTCCTAAATGTCCAGAAACAATAATTGAAATCAAATGACTTATCTGTTGCACTGTTCACAGCCTCTCTCACTGAAATAACAGCTCGTCTCTGAGCCGAACTCCAACTTGTGCTGCGGTAAACTCAGCGCGGGCCGTCGGTTTGCAGCGGAAGGGGAGAGTGGCAACTGGGCTTAATGATAATAACCCTGACGATAGCGATGATAATCCTCCTGCTATTCCTGCTGACTGCAGAGAGCTCACGCTTTGTTCTCCGCTCCCTCTATTAGTGTGATGGAGGTTCATTTTAATTTGAAAGGACCATCGCTTGGATAAGGAGAAGTGCTCGCCCGTGTATGTGCGCAGACTTGTGTGGAAGAGAAATCGAACACGGACAGAAGAAATGTGCGCATGAAAGGGTGCAGGCACATGCATGTATACACACAAACACACACCGTCTGGTCTGTTCTCTCAAACAAAGATGCAACAATAGAGAAGTGCCCACAGGTCAGTGTATTGACCCCTCTGGGCTGCATGTGCTATTATCTTCTTGGCACCTGTTTCAGGAGGGTTTCCTCTAACTGTCAGCTACAGCTGAGGCTTAAAACACCAAGATGGCAGACAGAGAAGACTTGGAGTAAAACAGGCAGCCATTGCACACAGGGACAGCGAGCCTTGTTGCTTTTAAGGTGCTATTTGTTTCAGGAAGAGAGGTGAGGTGTAACATCAACTCAGCTTGAAACAATTGACCAGAATGTGACAGTAATGTGTGGGATTGTGCTCTGGGAGTAGTACTCCCCAGAGAGCAGTACCCAAGATTTCAGGGGGGTAAAGAGAGAAGAAGACCATGCCTAGTCATCAAAAACAAAAAAGTTTTAACATGATACCAGATCATTTCTTTTACAAAAATCGTTTGGCAAACATGTTTTTTTACTTACATACATACATCAACTATATATCAACTAATTTCCTTGATCTACACTCTCAAACTGCAAACATGTCATAAATGTTAGATGGCATCACTATTTCCAGTGAAACCGCAACGTACCTGTAAGATGGACAGGCCCTGAATCTGCTGGTTGTATTGTTATTTGATGAATGGCAGAGGTGATTGCATGTGTGTGAGTGTACACGGCAGTCTATCTTCCTGGATATAAAGCCATTTAAAGCTCTGATAACGGAGAGTCAGTTTTGAACTTTTCTGTCTTGGCTTGTGTCACTTCTCTTTTGCACCTTCGTAGTTTTACCAAAGATCTGACGCCATCGGATTGGTTAGCAGAGGTGGTGTAAAATATTATCCTGCTCAGCGGAATTACTGCGATCACAGTACGTTATTGATCATCTTGATGATGAGTCTTGCCTCTTGATCAATTCAGTCACCAGATGGTCATATAAATAATGGCAGGACGCGATACATTTGTGGCCTGCTTGTTTTCCTCAAAACTTAATATCGTGTTTCATAAAATGTAATTATTTGAGTGCTGTGCCTCCACCACAATATTCTACAGGAGACCCTGCCCTGTCAGGGCCAAATGGAGGTTTCTACTTTTCTCCTCCTGGGGCTTTTCACCTATAAAATCTGTATTTTCATGGAGTATCTTAGAGCACCGGATGAATCCAGCACCAGAGGCGTTTTAACTCTGACTGAAATACAAAATGTAAACAAACAATGAATTTGAAAGAGTTTAAATTCATCAATTTCATTAAATCTAAACCTCAGTATGTTGAAAGAAGCCATAACTAGCATCACCATAGCCTCATTCTACATTCATGTGCACAGCGACTGTAGGAACATTTACTGCACTCTATATTCTGTATCTAGTCTGCATTATGAAACTCTGCAAGTTAGTGTCCTCACTGAGACAGATATCTGTTCTGAGTTGACCCTGAGTTTGTACTAGTTCCCTGTGGCACACTTCGAGTTTGTGCAGTCGTCGACGGGTGTTGAATGGGCAGACAGTATAAACAAGGCTCAGCCCTGGCTCTGTCTGTGTGGGTAGTTTGTCATAGCTGTGACTTCAGGGCTATCTAAATAGCAGCAAGCGGGTGTGTTCATCATCACATTCATCCTTACCAGGGTGAGAGATGGATGCCTTACCAGTCCAGCGGGTCATGAGTTATCACCCACCAGGGGCTGCTGGTTCATACAAAGGTCAAAGGACTATTTGTCTTCAGGCAAGTATGCCTGTCTGTTTGCACGCACTCACACACACACACACACACGCTCCCACTCCCACTCATAGCTGCAATCACTTACCTGAGGACTGCAATTCCTGCATGCATTTATAGATTTGCTTTATTTTTCATACTGCCGTGTCTTATTTCCTATGTAGTATAATGGCAGGTTCACACATCCTGTAGTTGTGATCGTCTTTCAGTTGTTCTCCACTTAATGTACTGCCTGCCATCATAATGCTAAAATAAAAATTAAAAAAATAATTTATTTATTCATTTGTTTATTTTGCAGAGAGGTAGGTGAGAAGATCATTGCCACTTACATGTGTGCATGCTAAGCTAAGCTTGGCATAAAGACTGGAAGCAGGGGCAACAGTGAGCCTCACTCCATCCAAAGAAAAAAGAAAAAAAAATCTCACCACTGCTAAATTTGACTAATTTTAGCAACAGAGCACTATATTTTGTGGGGTTATGAAGTCCCTGACTCAGCTAAGGAATGGTTAGAGCATGTAACTCACTGTAGAACGTGTCTTTTTACATTTCTGTCTGACTTAGACTCTTATTCACTCTCATGTCTGTTCAGTCAACTCAACTTCAAGCATAAATACAAGATACAGGAAAACAGCTACACGAGATTTCAGGAAGTTACTTCTCCTGGCCAGGAAATAGCTTAGTGCTTAATCTCCTACAAAACTGCAACTTGCATGTTTTTACATTTTGTTTTAGTGCAAATTAAACCGACAGGATTGAACATGTTAGTGAGCTTTACAGGTGCTGGTAGGTGGATTTGAACCAATGCTGGATGCTGGACGTGCTGTTAGTAACAATAAAACAAATCAGTTCCATGATGGTTCTCTATAGCTGCTTTATGCTTTATTGTGCATTATCAATGTTTTATTTAGATGCTGTCACCATGTCATCATGTTGTTAATCCTATATTAACATTTCAACCATATGAGATCACTATGATATTTAACTATCAATAGCAAATTTGCTTGTATGACAGTGAAAACATCAGAGTGCAGAGCTGAAATGTGTAATAAGGAGAAAGTGCTTTATGATAATAATCTAAATGCTGCAATGAAAGTGTCAACTCCAACAAAAATGAGCAGAACATCAACACAAAAGCAGATTAGCTTTAACCGTCACCAGTACACATCCTGGCTGTGAGTTGAAGCAGTGTCATGTAATGAGTCAGAGGGCATATGGATTGGCTCTTTGTTAAAACCAGAGAATGCATTATCATTAGTCTGGCTACAGTAAAGAGCCAGCCATCCCTGAATGGTGAATAGATTCATTGTCTTTCATTTCCACTCATTAGACTCCTATAATGAAGAATGGTTTGCTCCCAGCAAGAATTTACATACTTAACAGGCGACACTTGACTCATCCACTAACATCACCTGTTCAGATAAGATAAAATAACATTAAACTTTATCGATCCCTGTGGGGAGTTTTGAGTGTTGCAGCTGCAGCTTGTAAAAATAGATATACTGAAAAAAAAAATAGGATTATCATATGAATAAAGCAGAGTGGGGAGTATTAAATGAGCCAAGACCAGTAATTTAAACATTCAACGTGTTGAAAAGGCATGGATAAATACAATCACAAAACACTGTTGATTAGCGCATTATCATGGTTAGCAACACCTGGAGACCATAAAACACCAAATAAAAGAAACCTGCTGTCTACTATGATACGATCTGAAAATAAAATGCATGCTACATTGCAGAAGTAAATAAAGTTACAAAACAACACTTTTTTTAAAACCCCATAATACATATAAACTGTCTATGAAACTACATAATAAATGGATTCTAACATTCATAGCAATTGTAAACAGACACAAGCCCTTATTAGTGCCTTTATTACCATCCATAACTTCCTCTGAGGCATTCAGAATGGCTGTAGAAGCAACACATGGTTCCAGAGTTCCTGTCATATGTAATCATACATGTTTTGTATTTTAAGACCAATTTATGAACATATATAAAGTTATATAAACTTGCCTGTAAGGGGTTTGTACATGTGTATACCCAGTGAAGGACTGTACATCAATATGTGATATTTGCTATTCAGAAATGTATTTTGTAAACAAGTGTGTGTTGCATTCATACATATCAGCTGGTGAATATGCTATGAGGAGCACACTTGCATCAGGAAGCGTTTTATCATGATGCATAGTGTTCTGCGCAGCATTCGCATTCATGCTGAGCAAATTGTCCATGTTCCCGTGTTGCAGAGGTTCCAGGTTTTAATCTGGAAACTAATCTAAATGAAATATTACATCTGCTTCTTGGAACAGGCCCCTCACGTAGTTGTTTAAATAATCCAACAGCTCGCTCTTAGACAGTAACTAATATTTGCTGGAGGTAAACAAAAATATTGAAGTCGTAGATATGCATATTGAAATTACTACAACTTTATAATGCATACTTAACATTTATCAAGGGATAATGCACATGTACGCATCTTTTGTACATGTTTATTGCATTTTTTTTGTTGGATTCATTACACTTTTTTAAGCAACAAGTATGGATTGGAGCACATTCATATGGTGTCGTGCACTTGTCAGGATTCATGTACTAAATAAGAAATCACTGCAGCAGGATTTTAAGTTATTGTGTGCGGAAGCAGGAAGTAAACTGAAATAATCAGACTGTTCTGCTGTCATGTTCCCTCTCCGCCCTGCAACAAAACGACTCGAGCTTCCAGGCTGAAGTCCTTCACACACCTGCTTGTTGTCGAGGCGGCTTTCTTGCCAAGATGGTAATCTGATCCTTATTGGCTGCACACTTGGCCAAACTGCAGCGATGCCCATTATCGTGCTCTAACCAGGTGCTGAGACGTATCGCTCCTTGATCACAATGCAGATTTGCGCCGAGCGCAAGACGAGCAATCCATTTTTCAATTTGGTCTCCTGCCTGGGATAAATTAACAGATGTCGATTGATTTTCCTTCCTGTGCAACTGTGAGCCTTGTTTACACCTGACAGCCAGGGCGTTATACCTGAGTGGCTGTTTGAGATGAACGCACATTATAATTAGCGTTTTTTAATTAGACTGACAATTGGCAGGAGATGTAGTAGGCAGTTACTTTGACATGTTTTACTTTTCTTACCTCTTTGTTAAGCTAATCAACAGATTAGATTGTGAAAGATGAGGTGTTGCTGTTAGAAGGCAGACCTTTGTCATTATCACACTTACACACACGTGCATGCATACGCACATTTCGAAATGGCGCCCCACTTCCGAAGTATGTTTTATCAATTATATATCATCCGAAATAAGGGCCTTTCACTGTATGCCTTAATCACACAATCAACAGCACAGTAAAGACTTCATTGTCACTCATCATTCCCTGGAGCATCAGACTCTACTTGACACGATCGTCGGGCCCCCCAGCATTTTCACAGCCATCTATGTTCACCAGCTGGTTATTATTGCTAAAAATAAGCTTATAAAACTGGTGTAGCCTGGCACCATCACACCCTAATGACGGGAGTCAAGTGGCGCGCAGCAGATATGCCCTCACATGCGCGCTGTCACAAGCCATTTAATTGAACTTGAGAAAATGGGAGCCGGCATTGTTTTGCTCAGAGCCCCCCCTCCACCTCACCCCATACACACACACACACACACACACACACACACACACCCCTGCAAGTCATTATGCACTAATATGCCATCATCTCAGTGATCATGACAGTTTTCACATAGTGATGATCTGATATTATCTCCCCTACGTTCCCTGTTCAGGCTTGTCGAGCTATATTCACTGTTTTGTGGGGAAGGAAAACACTTGTGTTATCTAATGTTCATAGAAGGTTATCGAGGGGTATTGCTTTGATGTTTGCAACTATCAAACGAACTTTAACTTGGTTTTAAATCTCAGGTATTCCTTTAGCATGAAATATTTACTATCAATAAAGAACAATCAAAGTTAAAGTTCAGACGAAATAACTGCAGTTATCATATATATAATATAATATGTGTAAGCATAATTTTTAACACTGAAAAAACAGTGGCCTGGCAACAGAAGCAATTAACACAACTATCATCAGATTTTCATAATTTTTGGCCAAAGTTCGCTGTAGTTTTCTGGCCACACTTCCCATAAACTCTGTCAACAGAATTTGCCTTCCTCCTCGCTCTTGTGATAGCATCATCAGAAACTCGTAGTGCTAATTGTGATGTCATTTACGTAAGGTGTTACGTAGTCCACGGGGGGTTAACAAGCTTGAGGTTTTGTAAACCTGCACCTGCTGAACCACACTGCATCCTGCTTTAGGTTTTAATAACGCTACATTTCCGTAATAAATGTGTTCTGTTCCATCTCCTCCGGAAGGGAAGTCAGAGGTCAGTGCTGGCTACACAACAGCAGCTCCAGACCTGGTAGCGACTCAGTGTTTTGTTCAAGGACGCTTGCCAACACAGAGGGGAGCTTGGATTTCTCTACTCTCTAGCAGACCAGCCAGAAAGCCCACAAATGTCCCATAAAGCCAAGCCATTGTCTTGATAATCCCACCTGCCTTTCAAGTGGTTAGCCATCCATGTCTGTGAGCATGTACCCTGCACCGCCTCTCTGGACAGCTGGGTGTGCTGCCTGCGCACCGAGGGCTCCTGCAAAGAAGCACAGAAAGAGTCCAGAGGGTCTACCGGGAGGCAGAAGGAAAGTGGAGCAGGGTCGCACATGGTGTGTACGCGGGGGGTTGGCGGGGAGGGCAGACCGGATGATAGATGGGGAACGAGGGAGATTCCCAGGGAACTGTGTGTGTCCGCGTTCATGTGTAGAAGACAGTGAGACAGAGGAGAGGAAATGAGCACATGGCAGTCTGTGTGTGTTTCTACGAGTGTCCGACAGCCGGGACAGCTGCCAGGGCTGGTGTCCCCCAACTCAGAGGTCAGCAGCAGGTATCGTGCCGGAGCAGCCTGAGGGTAAACGCAGCAAACACATGCAAACGATCCAGGGCAGGTGTGAGGGAAAGAGGGCTGAGGGAGTGGATGATTGAGAAGAGGGGTTAAGCACCGAGGTGACGAGCTCTCCCAGTTTAGAGAGCGACAGCTTGATGGATGAAAACGAGGGCTGGAGGGGAGGACCTGAAGGGAAGGAAAGGTGAAGTTGCATTGGTAGAGCGCTGAAAGGCATAGGTTTATGTTTTCTTGTTTAAGGCAGCTCGGATGCAGTTTGCTTTCAATGTGTTCACCTTTTCGGTGTCAATGAAGACAGCAGTCATAAGAGAGAGGAAGAGCGTCTGTGTGCTTCTCAAGGTCCATTGAGTGCAATTACAGAGAACAATAGAGACAGCATGGTGCTAGCTGACTGTGCTAAACACTGCCTCCTCTCTGACACAAGAGGAGGCAGAGTGGCTGAGCCGGATCAAGACACGAAACCTCTACCAGCGCCTTTGTTCGCCGCTGTTGTCTCTCCCGTACGAGTCGGCCAGGAAATAAGGAGGATGGCGGGATTATGTTTGGCTGATTTGAGGCCAATTGCTGGTTTCGCCGGAGCGTCAGGCGAGAGAGGAGGAGGGGATGTCAAAGAGATGTGAGTGTCAGTGTTTATTAGGGGGTTGGGAGGGCAATGGAGGGAGAAGACTAAAGCCTCTCCTTGCTGGGTCTCAGCTTGAACATGACAGACACAGTCTACCCCACACACGCTCTTCCTGGCTGGTGGTTGGCCTTCAGAGTGGGTGGTCTGGGTCTTCGATGATGCCTGTGGACCACTTGTGGAAGTCCGCTGTGGCTGCTGTTGTGACAGGGTGTCAAAATTAACACTCAGCCACAAGTGTACATGTTGGAGACAAAGCACTTGCTGGTGTCTTGCCTCTCTGTCCATGGTGTGTGGGTTTACGATAAAGAAAAATGAACATAAAGGGATAATGGTGATAAACGATACCCAAATAGCTACATTTCAAAAACACTGAACATTTCATAAATTCATATAAGATACATACAAGATTTTTAACTCATGGCTACTTCGAATATGAAGGCATGTCTGCTTGCTCGTTTATCATTGCTTCTTTAGGGTCCTCTCACACCTGCAGATGGGTTTGTTGCCTTTAAGTTCTGGTCCAGAGCACGTTTTTATTATCCTTTTTATATGCAAACCAAGAACTGTAAACGTGACAGCATATGGACTGACAGGTAACACAGTCATTTGACACGTTGGTGATGTCCTCCGGTATCGTCAGAGTTACGTGGTTTCCACTTGGGAAAATCTAATGCTGGTTACTGACAGCAGGACGTACAGCACATGAATAAACCTTCATTTATCCTGCCTCTTGTTCGCAGAGAGCTTTTTGTTCTACTCTAGACTTTCTGTTGAGGCACTGCTGAAACAGAAGCACAACATGCTGCTTTACTGTGTCAGTTTCTGATTGATTGGGGAAAATCCCTGCACTCGTGCAGTGATTCACATACCTGTCACCATGGTTACCAAGTGATCTTGCTGCTTATACAGATTGCCTCCATGACAGCTTTTGATTAGCAAATGAATTGAACAATAGTTTTACCTTTGAATTCAAGTTAAAACCACATATCTCCTTCCATAAAATCCCGGGGTTGGTCTATTTTGCTTTCACGCAACCAACAAGCTGTTTAAAGATAAGATAAGATAAGATAAGATCAACTTTATCAATCTCCAGCTGGGGAAATTTGGTGTTACAGGCATCATCAATAAAAATAGCAAATAGCTAAGGCAATGGAAAATACATAGAATACAAAATAAGAAGTTGACTATGTACATTTTATTCAGAGGACTTTGGAAACTGAAAATGAAATGCCAATGAAAAGTAACGTTTTGTCCAGAGTTTGATGGACAGCTTTCACAGCAGCCTAACCAAACCAAATGAGCAAATGCAAACTGAACCGGTTGGGTGTTAGGGTTCACAGTATATCATTTATGTGTTTCAACATGGTCACTATGCCAAATGAGGTGATCATAGTGCCGTACATTCTTTCCTTAATACAGATACAAATTTCCTTAATCCTAATACAGATGTCCTGCATTAGCAATTTCAACAACCGCGTTACCTGAAGCAGGCAAGAAAAGGGGAAAAAGGTTTGACGTTGTAGTCTTTCCATCAGGACCACTTGAGACATCCAAGACCAAATACATAGATTGTCTTTCACGATCTTCCTTTCATCATAAACGACACTGCTTAAAAGGTCACATTGTCATGCCAGACTTTCAGATTTGTTTCTAACACCACAGGTCTGTTGGATCGGGTGGTTATCGAAGTGATGTTGTGTAGCCTGATCCTGGCATCTTGTAGAATATTACACTTAATCCCTGCTCCAGAGCTCTGTGGTTGATGTCAACCTGTAACCCCCCCAGGCATCAAAAAGGAATCACTGTCTTCATTATGATTTAAAGCAGAGTACAGTCGTGCCCCCCGTGTACAAACTTGACACTTCCTTCCCTGTCTGTCGCTATCTAAGTAAGCTCTAATATCAGTAAACACCTTGCTGTTCATGTCAGGTGTGTGCCCCACTTCCTAAAGAGAGGGTATGTCTGCTCTTTGTAACATCACAAAGTGCTGTCTGCAGCATATGCTGTATTTTTAATTCAACAAGGGCGTTTTGGAAGCCTCGTAGCACGCCATACGCTAGCAGCTCGAAGTGGTGTTCCCCTGACGCTGACAGAGAAATCAAACGTAAAATGGAGCACCAGAGCGAGCGAGCGAGCGGCGATACAGAACAGATGTTCACAGGAATGTTGACTTTGTTTGGCCCTTATCTTTGACGCTGCCATCCTCCGGTAAAGTGAGTGACGGAAGAGGGGAGAATAAAGAGAGAGGGAGGAGGAGATGAGTGAAAGGAAACAGCGAGGAGGAAAAGGAAAAGCGGCGCTGTTGGTAGAACTAAGTGGAAGTGTTGGCAGGCGGGGTGTTCGATGGCAGGAAAGTGGGACAGCCACACAGCTGTGTTTTGGCGTCTAGGGACCCCCGAGATTGGTGTCACTTTCAGTATTTCATTGTCAAGGAGAAGAAAGGGAGGGAAACACTAGAGACGCTGTGATGTACACAGAGAGAGGAGAAGGATTGGGGTGAGGCAGAAAAAAATGAAAGCAGAAAGACAGACAGACCCTGGAGCAGCTGCCTCTATATTACCTGAGAGTGGAGAAGAGAGGGAAGAAAAAAGGGCCCCGTGCTGGCAGTCGGGGGCAGGTAAACACAAGCACAGCAGAGCTGAGGTCTGCTTCAATTGCAGGGTGACCTGGCGAGTGCGCCCTATCATTTAGACTGGAAGAGAGGAAAACAACATTTCCCATGATTCAGCTGCTACCGTGCGTAAGGCGATGCTTGATAGTTTTGCTCGCCACCTCACAATGAATAGCCCTCTCCAGTTACATCGCATTAGCTGCGATCCGGAAGAATTTACGATCAGCCATTATTTCATCCTTCCAGGGTGATGAATCGGCTGATAAATTCCCGTGGCCGAAGTCACCGCGGGGTCAGGTTCTTTTCGCGTTGGCTATTTCATGTTTATTTTGCACAGAGTTACCTGTCAAGGTGAAGTGTTTGAGTAATGCCCCCTGAAGTCAGGTGGTAAGGATAGCGAAGGAGAGCGCGACATCTCAGGTCAGCGCTTCGACAAAACTGATTCTCCTTTCAGCCATTGAAGGAAAAATCTCACCTCTACTGCTGTCTTTGCAGAAGCATGTTCTTCAGTTGGAAAGAAAACACCCTCTACAAATCGATGTCTTATCACTCAAACGGTGGCGAAAAGTAGCAGATAGAGGGAGTAAATGCGGGGCCATTGTGGCCGTGATTGCTTGCCGCAGCACTTGTGGAGGCAGTCACAGAGACTCTAAGAGACTCGGACAGAGTGAATGATGGCGGTCCTGATTCACACCACCAGCCTGTCTGTGCGCAGATATATGGGACAGCTGAGGTGAAGACAGATAAACTAGACCCAAGAGGGAGGGAGAAAGCCTGCTCAGAGCTCATCCCTGAATATTTCATCTTATATCATTACCCTCGTTTCGGCTCCTACAGCAGGATCACCTGCAGGACGCTTCAACAGCCTGTTTAAGTGCTGCTTAAGTTCCTCAGAGATTAAAAGTCCCTCTGTCATCGAATAAAAAAAGAAAAGTAGGCATAAAAAGCAAAACAACAACAGATGAATATGGAAAAACAGCCCACTCCTTCTTTTTTCCCTTTGGTTTCTAGCACACTGCTGGTAAACAGCGCGTGAACAAGCGGGCTGCAATTTTGAACGCAGCTTTATTTTCCACCGTTTATTTAAGCCCAAAATGGGTCCTGATGGAGTCATCAGCCCCCACTCGCCGGCTAATGGTTTAATTATGTCCATCTGGAGGAGGCTGGGAGTGGGAAGCTCGCCTTACTCTCCAGTCATTCCTCTGGTAATTTGTCTTCCCCCGCGCCCACTGACTGGCGCACTGATGGCGCGGAGACGCGATGAAGCATTCTGGTGGTGGATCTGCCTCCTGCCTCCCACCCAAAATGCCACCCTTCCTCACTTCTAACACCGCTTCTACCTCTGGCGCATAGTGAGAGGTCGCAAGCTGTGCTCTGCTACGTGATCCCTGACCTTACCGGAGCCAAGCCGGGCTTCCTAAAAGCAAGTTAGCACTCTGATGATCTCTTATGCGAACGCTGATAAAATCCTCTTCGACTTAGCTGTGGAGATTCCACATAAGGCTTAAATGTGATTATTGCTATCTATTGCATAATAGAGCAATAATCCCCGACATTTCTGTATAAATGAATAAACCTTTTGCTACTCTCTATGGCCAGCTAATGCAGCACAACAGTGATCCAACCCATGGCAAATTTCAAATTTGCTGTTAATGACGACACCATCGAATGGAACTTTACCAGGAAGACAAATCCTGATTTCCAGAGATAGCGAGGGTGATCCGTCTTGGGCCCTCAAGGGACTGGATGGTGCATGGATAGATGGACCCATCACAAACACCAGTCTCAAATATAAAGGCAGTCTGTTTGGTATTTTTTATGGATTAGTGTTTCCAATATAATAAAACAGAACAACAGAAGTGACTGATGTGAAAGTATATTGTTTAAAGTAATAGAAAAACTTATTTGCTTTCTTGCTAAGAGTAAGATGAGAAGATTTGTACCACACTTATATCTGTCTCCTACATGTGAAGCTACATCCAGGAGATGGTTAAGCTAGCTTAGTGTAAATACTGGACGCATGGGGGAAACAGCTTGTCTGGCTCTGTCCCAAGGTTAAAAAAGTCTCCCTTTCCAGCACACGTTTTATCTCTTTTACGTATTTGTGTGTGTGTGGGGGGGGGGCTTTCTTACCGTGGCCCATGAAACTGGTCCGGCCTGTGTATATAAATGCCAGCCTAAGTGCATGGTGTTGGTTTAGTGGGTGGTGGGCTGATGGTCTCTCCATGTTCTGGGTTCAGTGCTCCAGCGAGCCGCAAAATTAGTGATGTTAGTGAGTGTGAGTGAGAGCCTTGATCTTGCCCACTAATAGGTGTGTATAGTGTGTGTAAACACTCAGGGGGCTGTGTAAACCCTATTTCAGAATTGGAGAGATGAGTAAATGGCATTAATGTGCTTTTACACTCCACAACAGGCCTGAGTGTGAATCAGTAGACGGAGCAGCCATCATTTTGCACAGGGACCATGGGCGGAAAACAGCAATGTGCTAAAACTAAAAAGATGGCGTCTGAAACCAAACATACAGATTACCCCTTTTAAAATTCAGTGAAAAGACCAACAACTCCTGCTAACACCCCTTTTTTTCCCCCTTCCTGTGAACTTAATCGCTGACCCTGAACTCTGTTCGCTCATATTGCTGTCATACATCCGTATGGATCAAGTGCTTTAAGATCACATTTCATGGCTGATTTGTACATAATGATGCTGTCTCATCTAAGATGTCTGTTGAGCTGAATGGCTTTGTTAGTTTGCAGGGGCGAACATCATTACTTAGTCTGGGTATTGTTACGAGCAGACTAAGCTGTATTCCCCTGCCAGGAAGATGACATTGAATTACTTGTTGAGGAATTGGGTCAATAATGAGCATCAGTGCCAAAAGTGCACTTGTGTCTTGTGAGTCAGTCTGTCTGGATGTGTATACAACTTTATCTGTTTTTTGCATGTAGGTATGCTATATATATACATACATAAGAGGAGAGTCACTGTTACGATTATGCAGGACTGTGGTGGTTCTGGTTTTGTCTTTCTTTCTTGATGTGTCATTTTGGCTGCAGATTCTGGGTCACAGACTCTCGTTCGGATGGTTCATTTTAACCGCCAGGTATTATTGCCGCCATCATTTCCGCAATACATGCAGAAATGGCTCATTCCTTTTGCAAGGTGATTTAACATTTGAATAGAGGTCTGTTCTGCACAGATGACCTAGTTACCTTTTTACTCCTGAAAGCACACAGTTTGAATCTGAAGGTCGCAATGACGCATGGACATAATATGCTGTTAGGGCATAAAACTAAAATGCTATGGTTATGGGCTCGTGTTTTATCAGCCCCTTTGAATGAAATGAAAGCGGATGCCTTTACTCCACTGCCCTTATCTGTTGTTCTCAGTGAAAAGCCTTTTTAGTTCACATCTTCTGTTCTGTTTGTTGACTTCACGGAGGTAGCCCGAGCCCGTAGCAGTTTCCTTCTCGTGCCGCCTGTGTGCATAAATGTGGAGGATTTATCGTCGGCGCATAGGTTTTCACTAATAGACGAGAGCAAGGACGTTGTTCCAGCTCGTCAGCTGTTCTCACCTTCACTGGCACCTCAAAGAGCGAGTCTGCTGTCTGACATCGCCGCCGATCAAAGGAGGAAAAACACTGTCAACCTACAGTCTGAGCCTTTGAAAGTTCAACTCACTCCCTTCCTCTCTCTGACAGAGGAAGATTACTTTGATTTTTGGTAAAGGGGGGGGTCAAACATTTTTACAGTTCTTCAACTGAAAAGTCTCGCTAATTTAATATCATTGCCAAACACACGAAATGACTGTGTAAAAGAATTAGTACAGTGGGTCATGCCAGGCCACAGTTACACGAAAAGTTACCTGAAATTGAATTTTCTTGACACATTTACATGAATTTTCGCAGTTGCTAACTCTTCGTCACTTTGTGGTTTCATTGGAGAGCTTTAGTGTCCCGTGGTGGTCTAAATACGGCTTCAAAGCTCAAATATTAGCTATGAGTGACATTGGTCAAACAATAATGATATAGGTATTGACCTTCAAAGCCTTCAGTGATCATTAAACCCTTTAGGTCAAAAATAAAAAACTACCTGTCCACTAAACCGCCGTCTGTCTGGTGCTCTCTCCTAGCCTGGCCCGGGGAGGAGGCTTTTGGGGAGCGATAAGGCACACAGAGGAAGGCAGAGGGATGTGAGGTGGGAAGGGGAGAGTGGGAGGTGGGGGCTGGTGGTGGTAGGAGGAATGTAAGATGGCAGCCATAGGGGAACGGTATCGGCCTCAATTATGACGGGCAGTGGAGCGCTGCTCGGGAGCAGATGAGCTGAGAGCCGGCCCCGGCGGAAAAGTCAGCGGCTGATAGCTGATAATCCCCGGAATGAACCGGGACAAACCGGTCACAGATGGAGCCGTCCCATGGTCAGGTGTGACGCCAAATGCTGCTTAGGGATGTGCAGCATGGAAGTGCGGCAGACGATGGAGTTAGTGTGAGACTTCTGTGAGATGAAGTTGAAGGTGATTGGAAATGGATAACATGGCGATCTGGTTGTTGCGTAGGACATCAGCCTGCATCGCGGGGCTACCGTGTCAGCAAACACCCACCTCGATGAAGTTTAATTGACTAAGCTCGTCTGTCACTGTGATAGGATGAAAAGAAAAGTGTGTATGAGGATCAAGGACATTGTGTAGGATCATTTTAACTTTCACAGAAAATGGCAACATCATTTAATAAGCAAGTTTTGAATGTATCCCTAAATGCTCTGAAAAGTTAAATGAATTTATACAACAGATGAGGAGAATGGACAAGCTCCTGAAGTTATTCCTCCATGCCACTAGTAGAAAAAAAAACCTCCTTTGAAAAGTAAACTTTTCCTCTCCACATTCAGATACATAAACTCCATCCCCATACTGACTCCCTAAATTGAAAATGTGTGTACCTCATTGCTTGAGACTAAGATAACACAGGGCCAGGGATTGCTGTGGCAGCAGCCCGGCATGACTCATAACAAACTGTTGTTGGCACTGATGAAGAAGCTGTATTTAATATGGATCCGGCACATCGGATAGGAGCGTCCATACTTAAAAGTTTGTTGTTACTGTGTGACTGAGAATGATCAACAATCAGCCTTGTCCTCATTTGCAACATACTTTATGCCTCAGTTTAGACTCTTTCAAAGGCTCAAATCTATTGAGAGGTCATAGGATGATTTCTATGAAATGTCTGTTTGTCAATGGAGGGTCACAACAGAAATAAACTGAATAAATGTTTTTAAAAGGCCATCGCAGAGGAAATCTGAAATTTTTCTGCTTCTGTGGTCATGACTGACGTTGTACTGTGTTACCACCCTCTGATATCCAGGTCATAGCTAGCAGTCTGCCACCATGGAAAGGCAGGCAAAGAGAGAGGAGACAGCATCAGAAACTGGCTTGCTGGCCTCGTTGAGGCGTGTTTGCATGCCAGGGCAGGAGACACAGGATGGACTAACACACCACTTCATGTTTCCATTAACAGAAATCAGATTGCTTTTTGGCCTTTCTGTTACCTTTGAATAGCACAGGTCCCAGCATTATCGCGGTAGATAGACTTCTGATAAATCAGAGGTGCCGTGTGCAAATGTGGAAGAAGCAACAAGCTTTAGTCAGAATAAATTCTGTGTCACACCGCCTGCAGATACAAAATAAAAGATGTGTTCATTGATGGTTTTTTTTGTGCCAGACATGAATCACAAAGCTGTGCTTCAGAGAAAAGTCAAGTACCAAACATCAATAGAAAATGTCGTTTGGGAGAGCTACTTGTGATAAAAACTGTTTCAACACCTCTTCAAACAGCTATACCCCTGATGAAGTGAAAAAGACTTGTTTTGAGTTGCTGAGGGATGTCCCAAACTACAGTATGAGGGCAGTTTTGGAGGCGATAAAGGCCAGAATATTCACGTCTCTACCTATCAGTGGATAGATGCTCTCCTTTAAAGGTCTTAACTAAACCACATTAGGGACTGTAGTGATGTCAGAAAAGTGGGCGAGGCGTGTATTTTCCTTTTTGTTGAAGGAAGGGTGATTATTTTGGGAAAGCAGTGGAGGGTCTTTAATTGTTCCATGCCCCAGCTATATAGTTTTGTTTTGACCTTTTCTTGAAAGCGATTTAATAAGTTCATTGAAAGTGTTATGTTAATGTCATTTATGGGCGCCGAACATAGAGTACAGCAGTCTTGTCTCAGACCTTTATTTTCCGCTCGCCCAGTGCGACCAATGTGCCAGTTTGATCATTCTTATTCATCTGAAGTGCTAAAAGCTGTTTATATGGAGCCCTTGGCTCAGAAATCGACAGCATTTGGATTGCTCTATGAACAGGACACATCATTTGTTACGTTTACCATCATTTTGGCCACTGATGCCACTTCTGATGTGGGATTCGGGCGATGTAAAAATGATTGCTCCACTGACATTTTAAGCTTGAAGATATATTTAAAATGCTGGGAAGAGTCCTGCTTTTTTTATTTCAAACTGAAGGGTCAGCCTTCCTCCCTGCCCACCATAATAATCAGTCGCTCAGTTTGACACATTAATCATCAAATCTACTGTAAATGTAAGCCATAAATGCCAGACTGTTTGCTGAACAGCCTTATTATTCAGCTGTCAGACATTAAAAATATTAACTACGTCCTCCAGTATTGTTATGGTTACCGTTTTAAATACCATTGTCTTCAGAATAACATAACCAGTTTTTACTGCCGTGGTAAGAGTGAGAGAGAGATGGACTGCTGCAGCTCAGCACAGGATCTACTGTTTCTCTTGTGAAGCTTGAATACTTCACTCCCTCTGCCCCCTCAGCATTAGCAGTAACAGTTCTGTGTGCAACTAAATGACGATGGCATCTGAAGTATAGCAAACATACACAGGTCCAACTGCGATTCTCCATTCGAGGACATTAGAGTGTCAGAAACCTGCGTAAAAAAACACTAAACGTGTCAGTCGCACCGATCTGCTACCTACATACAGCAGTCCAATGCAAACATTATGTTTCTGGGGACTTCCTCGACTCGTGTTTGTGTGTGTATTATCATCATAGAGAACCGAGGCGCCTCATCAGAACACAGATGCGCCCTGATTAAGGGCGAGCGCAGCAATGACAGAACTGCATTAGTGTGATGTATGTGTTGTTAGCCAGCAAGCAGCTAATTCCAAATTTAACACCTGATTCGCACAATGCAGTCACACCTGAGTGCAAGCCAAGATTTACTACCCTTGTCAGACCACTGATGGCTTTTATAAGTAATTTTTCGGAGTCCCCGATTCATTCTCTCTCGGCGTCGCTGATAATGAATTATGATTCTGGGTCAGGATTCAGCTTAAAAGCAAAATTATAGTCATTTGGAAACTGGGTTGGCGTCAAATAGTCACTTCGCTGGAGGGAAAGCCCCCTCCCCACCCGCACCCGTGAGGTTTCTTGAAAGGCAGAAACCACTGTTTTAAAAGACAAATTCATCTTCATTTCAGGAGATGCAGAAAGAAGTGGGCTTGATTTTGCACAGGCTTTTGTACAGTGTACAGTCTGCCCCAAAACAGGAATTTGCAGAGGTGACATTTGGCAGTGAACAACGTTTTGCACAGTTTCGTCACTTAATCAGCATGGACAGAACATCTGATGTTGTGCTAACGGGCATCACAGAGACTTCCCTGTTTAATGCTCATTTCCAGTGATTCATAATGACAGTGTGTGCGGCCCTCATGATGGAAAACAAGGGCGCTATTCATGTCGGGCACCGCGGGCTTTTGTCTGCCGACAGGTTGTGTGATTTTGAACAGGTGTATGTGCTGCCTTGTCCCATCTGGCCTTGGTATATTTCCCAACCTGCTATTTGTCCCGTTTTATACCTCTCGCAGTGAAACAGCCATGTGCTGGTGTGTGCGTGCGTGTGCGTGTGTGTGTTGTTGTTAGCGGTGGTGTTCCAGGTCAAGCTGGTCCTGTATAATCACGGTTGTGTCAGCAGCCCGCCCGCTCATCAGTGCACAAGGATACCAGCCTCTGACATTGACCCCCGCTCCCACCCTCCGTCTCAACATACACACATATACAAACACTAACACGCTTCCAGGGTTATTGCACTGTTAAGTGTATGTTCTCTAACGGACCTGAGTGCATTGGAAATAAAACAGCATCTCATTACCATAAGTGTCTCCCAGATTAACAAAGGCGACTTGGTTCAAGGATTGTGGAGACAGGAGCCACATCAAAGAAGCGTCACATGAGCTTATGTATGATGTTTGCATTCGTCTGGCTTTAACCAGAAGAACTGATTTCAGTTAGTGTTAGGGCTGTAGCCATATTGGTTCAGTTACTTTAAAGTAGCTTTCTTGTGGGCTCATTGAAGATTCACCAAGATTCAGTACAAGTGGTACTCCTGCTGGGGGGGCATGTGAAAAAGATTGTTGAGTCACTCAGCTAATTTGGAAAAAAACAGAAATGATGTTTTTTTATCAAAAAACATTTTCTTACAAATGGTGCTGATCTTTAGAAAAGTTATTGTCACTGTAATCAGCGTCGCTTGAGTGAGTTGTAACAGTTTTCAGCCACATGTAAGACATTGAAGTTGTATGAAGAGTAGTTTGAAAGCTACCTAAGGAGTCAGAATAGTTAATGCAATGAATGCTTTAAGTAGTTACTTAAAAGTAAGTCAGCTTGAATAATTACAAAAAATAATGGCTAAACAGTTGGCCCAGTCAGGTGGGGTCATCCGAGTGGTGATACCCCAGACAAAGCACTGGTGGGAACCACTGGTGTACAGGACTCCACCAAGCCTTGTGCCCGGGAAATGTTTGTTTGCTGCTGTGTGTGCGCGCGCTTGTTTGGGTGCGTCTGCATGTTTGTGTGGCCGGCTCCCAATCGAGGCTGGTCTGATTGAGTGTGCAGCTGCATATCACTTGATTACCCCACGCACACACAGACAGAAACACACTTACACACACTTCCCTAAAAGTTAGCATATTTTTTTTTGTAATGGATTTGTTTTCCAGTTTGTGTGTGTGTGTGTGTGTGTGTAAAGTGAATGTGTCTGCATGTGTGTCTGCATTTGTGGGTGTGAGTGTGCATGCGAGTGTGAGGATCTGCCTGAGGACAGCAGTCATGCTCCATTAATTAGCACAGCAACCTGCTGACTTTCAAGTGCCAGTGTCAAAATTAACCCTGCGTCTCTGAAAGACCCCAGAAAACGCTCTGTTATTCTAGTCTTGATTACCACTCTTATTACCATTGTAGCGTGGACGTGGGTGTGTTTCTACATGCATGCTATGTGTGTCTCTGTGGACTTGGACGTCGGTGTGTGCGCGGTGCCATCAGATACCATCAGTTGGAGATCCCCTGCTGAGTGCCTGAAAACATCTGAATAAAAAACCCCAACTGGCTTTCCTTTCGTTAAGAATCCCATCAGATTGCCAAATGCAATCACAACAAAGTGGCATCTAAATTGTGTTTTTTCTTCTCATGAGAGGAGGAGGGGCGGGGGGTGTGACTGGGTGAGAAGTGGATATGAAATAAACAGACTTCTGGTGCATGTAGACATTGGAGATTGTTAAATACTTGCTGCATTAACATTTCAAATTCTGTGGAGGATTGCCGGGAAGAGGAAGTGAATGGCTTCCAGATCATAATGCCTAGTTCGCTTCAGTATCTCGCAGATCCTCCCTAAACTCAGAAACATAAGGGTCAGCTCTCATGTCGTAGGTTTTCGCGTCTGTCAGTGGTGTTTTGAAGTGCCGCTCTCTGTTCTCCCCCTCTCCTCCCTCCCAGCATTTGGCTGCCTAAAAGTCTTGCGAGATGTCACCCTGCATTATGGTGCCCTCCCACACCTCCCTCTGGTACAATTACTGACTGTCAGGATGTGTATTGACCTCGCGGTACACAGCTAGACCCAGCGGCCGGCTCCCGTGCAACACACACACGCGGCTGTCCTGCCTCCGGTGAGAGAGGGAGCGAGGAAAGGAGAACGCCGATGGCAGCAAAGGTAGAAATACGAAGAGGAAAAGGCTCATATGAAGCAGCTCCTGCTGGAAAATTATGACCGCTTTTATTGTTTGTCCTCTAAGGTGAGCGCTGCTCTGTGCGTGACCCGAGTGGCTTAATGCTGATTTTCAGCTGGGTTACTTGTGGCTCATAGGAGAGAAAATAGGAAAAACACTTTCTTCATTTTGGAAATGATGAGTTGAATTCACAAGAAATAAAACACACCCTTGTTTATGCTAAACAATGCTCATCACTACTGCAGGCACGGTTAAGGATGTGTTTCGGGTAGGCGCCACCTGAGCGACGGCATATTGAAAAGCCTTAAAACCGGCTGCGGTTTGAAGCCCGGAAAGAAGTGGCAGGCAGCAGTGAACGGACGTTTTGTCTTCATAAATAACAGATTATTGCTTGAAGTGTTCTGATGGGAGGCTGTAAATATGAAGACATAAAGGGGGTGCGTGTGTGTAGTGGTTCCATGAGAGGTGGTGTTTGCCCGCTGTCTGCTGTCATCAGCGTGGCTCTTCAGTGAGTAGCGCTGACAGTTGAGCTGGCCTGGATGCTGTCACATGTCCTTGTCAGGCCACTCAGAGTTAGGGGACGCACCTCGCTATTGTCAGCTTCTATTACCTCTTCACACAGACGCGTGCACACACACACACGCGCACACACACACACTCTCCATGCACAATGCAGGATATGCTTCACATATGCACACAGAGAAATCTCAGACTGGCTTACATGCCAGTGGCGCTAGCTCTTTCTAGCCTACTTCGCTCACAACAGCATAGACATGCATACATACACACACACACTTCCAGGGGGACCTTGTGACCTTCCCTGTCTGCCCCATCCTGCCCCTGTCCATGTTAAGTGTCAGCTCTCCAATGCCATCCCGCCTTGAGCTGTCGCTCCCTCAGGGCCGAATCGCCGTACTGGGCCAGCAAGAAATCCATGCCAGCGCTCCCAGCAGCACCGCCATGCATTTACCACCTTCCTCACAAAGCAGCGCCACTAGCCTTCACGTAAATCGTCTTTTATTTTCCAACACAGAGGAAGAAGAGGCCCTGGGACAGAGGAGACAGTGCCTGGAGCTGTGATTGAAACAACCAGGGGGTGTGCTCGCTTGTCGCCTGAGCTCATTTCAAGACGTTTGGCATCCAGCGTTAGCGGCACGGATCAGGCTCGCCTCTGGTGGAATATTAAATGTTGCCTTGTCTCGGGCTGACAGCAGCGTTGTCACATGCAGACTCAGGAGGAGTCAATGAGGCTGTCGAGTGTTTCACAGGTCCTGCCACTCATCAGATTTGAGCATTGAGTCTTTGCAGCTTTAAATCCAAATCATTTTTCTGTTTTTGGCGGGTTTGTTGTGGTCTCAGTTAGAGTTCAGTGTTTGTCACAACATGTGATCATGTGTTTATGACGCGTGAGCGGGGTGTGTGTTATCATGGTATGGGCATCTACAAAGCCTGGCATCCAATTTCCACACGCTTATACCCAACACACAAAGACACACACAGACACACACGTTTGTCTATTTCTGTCCACTTTTTCTCTTTTCCAGTTCAGCAACTTTTCTGATGTCTCTCTGTCTATGAGCACTGATCCATAACTTTTGTTGCATTAAGTTGCTCCACGTTTTCAGTGGAAAGTATTTGAGTTATTATGCGGTACATTCTGATGATCTGATTTGATGACTTATTTGATGATGGAATCTTTTTGTACCACATGCTTTAATACAAAGGAATTCATTATGTTAGGGAGTGAAGCACATGTTGAAGTGGTGTGCATGGGGCTATAATAAGAGCAATTTTTATAGTAAAAATACAAGAGCAAGGAATTCTACTCTAACGTGAGCTGCAAACATTAGCTTGTCTGGCTAACTAGCCTGCTACATACAGCATTAACCTCTTTAACTCAGTGTTACGTCAAAGACCTCAGGCATTTCATTCCTATGTTGTAATATAGTATAATTGTATTGCTCCTATAATATTAGCTTAATTACCTAACTAGCTACGGCTGATTAAGGAAGTTTTAATCCACCTGTGACTCTGTCCGTCCTCATGGGATTTTTATTAAGTATTTTAAAGGGACTCATTTAAAAAGGCTTGTTGGAAACACACAAGTCACTCTCCCAATATTACAAACATATTTTTGCTTGAGTTGGGCCGATGTATGGAAATTAGGACAGAAATATATTTGTTGTGCTTCGATGCTGATGAAGCAGTGTGTGTAGAACATCTGTCCATTCCACCCTTCACAGGGATGTCCTTCACGCTGCTTGTGTAATCAACCTGTCATGGCTCTGTGCCGTTAGTTCTGTGCATCACTCCAATGAGACAACATGAGATGTTGATGACAGTAGCTGCAACAAAACACTCTGAAGTCTTTCCGGGTATTGATGGTTAGTTATACATTCAAGAGTTTTCAATATCATCTTGATTTTTTCAATTAGAGAGAATAAGATTACCGTACCTCCCAGCAGATCTGACACCTGTTTGATTAGCTCTCATTTGGCCATTTAGCACATGTAAGGTTAAGCAAGTCCAATGAATCATTACATTTGTCATTCTAATGGAAAGATCAAGCAGAAATCACCAGAGATCTGTTTGCAGGAAATATCTAAACAACGATTTATGGCTAATAATATCTTCATCTTCTAGCATCTTGTCATTCATCAGCCATTGCTTCACTTAATCATCAGTGATTTAGCCGATAAAAGCGAGTTTTGATGATTTGATAACAAGTGATATCAGATGCAGGGAGAGAGAAACGCGTGTTGAAGAGAGATGTTAGGGAAAAAAGAAAAAGAAAAAAAAAGATACCCCCTCAGAGCGACACCACAATAATTAGCATAGCGGGAGAGAGAGGCGCAGTGCGGGAGAGATAATCATAGCGCCTTAATGTCTGCTGAATGCTATTAATCAGCAGCATTACCCATAGTGCCCTGGCTTTTCTTCACAGTTATCTTACGGTGTGGGTTGATGATGAGCCTCCCCTCTTGATCCAGAGCCATGTCAGCATGATGTGTGGTCTGTTTGGCTCTTATTTGACATTATATTTAACATGCTGAATTTTCTTCCTGTACTTTCTCCTCCAAATGTGTGTTTTCTGTGTACACGTGTAGGCTCCAGGGATCGCAAGTATCTTTGAGTAACAGGCATTACTTCCTAATCTGGTTAAGTAGCCCAGTGCTGCTGCACGTGTCAATCTGTTATCCCACAATGCATGTCTCTGGGTTTAATGGGCCGGTGGTTGCCTGGTGGTTAGACTAACAAGGCAGTGTCGTCACCTGAAGGGGATCTGAACTGAAACAATGACAGTGTTTCAGTTGAGAAACAGACTGTTTATCTTTGTTTACTTCACTGAGTGTTTTCCTGCACTTCCCAGAGTGCATTTCAGCAACCTCAGAGGACTCATGTGGGCAGGTTCCATTCAAATGTCACATTCAAAAATTAGAGGGAAAGTGTAATAAGACGTCGAGTCTCTCTTTTCTGTTGTCAACTGTCGTACTCAAAACACAACCTGTCTTCCAGCTGCACTGAATTCTGGTCTCAGGAGGCCGCCGTTACTGGAAAATTTAACATCCTTTTCCATAATAGATTCCTCCCACTGTCATTGTTTGTCAGTGCTAAACAGTAGAAAGTAGAGAGAAGCCCTTGTTCTTCGATTTCAAATGACTGACACGAAAATTTCACTGCTGATGTTTTATGATCGCTGAAACATTTTGGGATATCAGACTCCATTGTGGCTATGCTGGAAGTGTCTCAACAAGATGTCATGTTTCTTATTTTTGACCAAACATCTGCAAAGGAAGCTGCCACTGGTTGAATGTAGGGCTTTGGTAAGGCACTTAATGGGATGAACCGGCTAAAAGATGTCGGGCTCTGCATGTTAAGATGTATTAGAGTATGATTGGAAAAGATTTTTTAATGCACATTGGCAGTACAGAGACTGCTTCTGCCTCTTCTGCTGTAACTAAAGCCTTTCACTCTACCAGAAAGCTGGAAAACAGGTAGTAAACATAGCAAGGATGTGTGGGATGTGCATCATGTTGTATGTTGGCCCCCTCTGTATCACCAGAGCAGCTGATAATAAACACAGGATCAGAGGAGACAAGTGCCATCTTTGGCAGGAAGTAGTGCAAGTTTTAATTTGCCCAATGCTTTGGTTCATGACCACATATCTGCAAAACCTGCGATGACATCACCATCGGCCTCCGCTATACACACTAAACTACGAAAGTGGTTTTGTCTCCGCTCCACCAGACCGCCCCAAAAAATGGCAAAAAAAAAAAAAACCAAACAAGCAAACTATAGTGTACATAAATGCAACATCCTCGGGTTCAAATGCAAAATCTACCACCATAGCAGCTCAGAAAAACACCCCAGCATACACATGGATCAGAAGAGGCACATTCGTTCATTAACCAACAGAAATGCAATCTTGCAACAGAACGCCAGAGTCACCGGCGCTCGATTAATTGTTATATTATCTTGTCACGCTCTCGTGAATCCATTCACAAAAATTTCGCTTTTGGAAACGCTCGCTGATTCATATTTATTTTGCACTGAAATATTACAAATTTGCTTCAGTCATCACATTGCGCCACTGTGCCATTCAGTGTTTTGTCTTTTTCATTACCTGTTTTACCGCTCACTGTCTTCTTTCATTAGCTGTCCTCCCTTTCCCCTCATCTCTGTTTCCCGCAGTCAGGGATTCCTGCAGCACATCTAGGCGGATCCACCTCTACACATCATTTATCACTATAAACATTGCTCATTGCTCCCACTGCAAATATGTTTATTGTTGTCATTCACTCATAGGCCATTTATTTAATGTGTTTTCTCTCCCTCTCTCTCCTCTCACTCTCTACGTCTCTGTTCATTGTGAGGAGTGACTGTATTGTGAGGAAATCAAACACGTATTTAATGATAATGGACTGATGTGTGAGTGAATGGAGGGAGATTGGAACAGAACAGCGTGCTGGAAAATCAGATCCCAACATCTCCAAGGTACAAACATAATAGGAAGTCAAAAAGAATGCCTTCGCGCCTCAGCTGTTGTGAATTCTCCTTTTGTCAGCCAGGGCCCGGCCATCTCTGCCATTGTTCCGCTTTTTAGAGAAGGAATTGGAATTTTTTTTCTTTTCGGCGGTTTTCTCCTTGGTCGGCGCCTGACTTCCCTCGCTCACCAATGGGCAGACTTAATTAGGACATTTCTGAGTGATTTATGAACAAAAGGACACTGGCTGTACCTCTGACCGATTCATTTTGAATAGAAGAGGACAATGCCTTCCAGAAATTGCTAATGGCATGTCGGGAAAAATAAGCAATCAAGCCGCTGGGCAATGATTTAGCAAAATGAATTCAGGCTTTAGATGAACTGCAACCTGTTGGTTTGCATCTTATTGGTTTTCCAATATGCTTTGATCACTCTAATGAAGTCTGAGGTTTGTGGGAAAATTACAAATGACTGAACCGGCAACAGGGACAAAGAAAAGGTTGCTGAGATTTCAGACAAATCTCTTCGCTCTGTAAGGTTCACATAATAAACACTGTAAAACGACTGAGACAGAGTAGGTGTGTGCACGTGCACTTGTACTCATTCCCTCAAATGACATATTGCCCTTTACATCACCACACTGCAAATACTCGATCATGCTAACCAAGTTAATGCAAGTTATTATGGCATTTTGCCAACACACACACACACACACATGCACAGCTATCCTCACAAAGGGAAAAGGTCAGCATTTTAATGGCTTTGCTCCCTGTGGTAATCGTCTTTTTGGTTAGCCGTGCAAACTAAATGAAAAGATGTCGGCCCACGTGTGAGGTTAACCTATGCTGCTCCATTTCAATAAGTGACGTGCCATTAGCCTTGCCCTCCACTGTGAGCTCTGTGAAATCGGGTAATCCACTGACTCACTTTGCTGCCCATCAGTGAGCGCTGGGGGAGGAGATTTCCCCGTTAAACTCTCATTTCATCACCATTATCTCAACATGACTCTTTTCCGCCACATGTTTGAAGAGCTTGGAGAATTTGGGGAGGATCAAATTTGTCTATGGATATGGAGTCAGCCCATTATATTTAGCCTTTATCATTATGTAAACTTTGGTACAAATGCGCCTAAGTGGCAAGGTTAACTCATCATTGTGGGCAGAAACAAAGGAAACAAAACAATTTCGTTATGCTTTGTCAGGTGCTGGAGTATAACGCCTTAAAACTAAGGAATCAGTAATTTAAAGGAATAGTTTGGCATGGTGGAGAAAACTCTTGTTCACTCTCATGCAGAGAGTTCAATGAGAGAATCGATGCCACCCTCTGTGTGAAAAAATTTGAAGCTAACTCTCTTAGCTTAGCAGAAAGACTAGAAAAAGGCGCAACAGCCATCTTGACACTGTCTAAATTAAAAAAAAATAAGTCCCACCAGCTCCTCTAAAGCTCAACAAATAGCACATGTGCATATGCAAACAAAAATGTACAGAGCCAGGCTGGTCTTTATGCTCTGTTCAGTGTTCGTTAGCATAAAACATGTTAAATGATTGTTTGGGATCTACAATCTAAGTAAAAATGAGACAACAAAACCTTTAAATGAAATGTAATCCCGGACATTGCTTTATTTAATGACGTCTCAACTTGCTAGGCTGAAAACTGGACCACAGACACTCAGATAATGATTGCAGTTTGCATTTCCTCCTTCCTTCATTCTGGGTCTTGTCAGGCAAACAAGGCACGATTAATTCCCCAAATCTGCATTCAAGTCTCAGGACGTGGGAAAAATAGCCTAACTAATAAGAGTAAATAGACTAAAACGAGTCCTCTGAATGAAGCAAAGTGCTCCACTGCTCCCCTCCTGCTGCAGCTCAAACCCTCCTGATTGGTTTAAGAATGCACGCCTGTGCTCATAATCAGCATAAATCCATCTGGAGAATTTCACAAAGTCCACAAGTGTGCCCTTCAGGGAGGAGAGAGGAGTGACAGAGGGCCCCGTAGTCAATGTTGTTTCCACACTAGCCTGCGCGCGTCACGTCCTAATCCTTCCCCCTGGAACCCAGGCAGCGTTAAACTAGCTGGAATGAGTGCCATGCAGGGAGTAAATGGAGGGAGACGACTGTCCACAATGGCCCTGGAAAGTGGCTGCTCCTGTAAACGGGAGGATTAGAGGCAAAGAAATCCTCCTGTCCTTGTGTAGGCGTGCCCACAGAGACAAAACCCGGTGTTTACACTCTCTCCGTGTTTTTATATGCCTCCAGCCCCAAGCGCACTGCGTGATCATCCGAGTGCCATAGGAGTTACAACTAGGACGTGAACCATTCATTTAGAGCTGCTGCGATTAATGATTAGTCTGTCAACTTTTTTATTAATCTGCCACTATTTTGATGAATTCATTCCTCCTTCGATGGGAATAATTTCTGGCTTCTGCACTCCTCTTGGACAGTAAACTGAATATTTTTGGGTTGTGGGCAAAACAAGATATGTGATGATGTCATCTTGTGCGCTGATTGATGTTTTTCACCATTTTCTAACATTTCATCGACCAAACATCTAATTTAAAAAAGAAAATCTTGAAAATAATCGACAGATTAATACACAATGATCATACAATTTGTTATTAAGTTGATCGCAATTTCTTTGCAGTTGTTAAGACTCCTTTTTTCTTTGTTTTCTTCTGTCCTGCTCTTCTGCTGACTCTTACTCCCACCTTTCCTAACGTTTTATTTTCAGTGCGCCCAGTTAATTCAGCCTCTTCTCTCTTTTCTCTGGCCAGCACACACCAAGCAGGTTGTGGCTAATCATGCGACCGCCGTCTTTCTCTGCCATATTAACGCTTTAAAGTGAGCTCATTAAGTGGTGGCCCTCGAGGTCTCTACGCTGTTCAGAGTACATGCAGGCGGCCACGGCTGCCGTTTGCATTCCACACCTGACGCCCTGATGAATGGGAAAAAGGCTCTCCAGGTACCGCGGACAGGCATGACTGGAGAAAACAGCAGCCCATCAAGTCCACTACCCACAATCCCTCCCTCCCTTTCTTTAGCCAACACTTTACTGATGCTCCACTCCTTTCTGCTCTGCCCTGTTGCACTTTCCCTCCCTCTTTGCTCCTTCTCACCTTCTTTGCTGCTCCCGTTTGTCCAACTCCCATCCTTCCTTTTCACGTCTCTTTCCCGCTCTTGACAGTATTTTCATTCCTATATCTCCTGCAACTGCTTCTTCTCTGCTCTCCAATATTAGCATATGCAAATAATCCTGCGCTAGAATCACATGCATGCTTACATGCACACTGTGAATGGTTGCATCATATTTTGTTTCAAATGTGAGGCATTTGAGTGAGGTAAGGAAAAGGCAGGAGCCCGCCCCAAATGTGGGAGTCATTGTTGTGCATCTGTCCCTCTACTGGACACCTGATGATCTATATAGTACTTCATTTTCAGGTCCTGCAGAGTCTGATGACACATGAATAACTGGGCTTTGTGTGTCAAATCAAATCAGGTTTATTGTCACATACAAAGATACACACAATTCCAGCTCAAAGGTACCTGGCATTGACAGTAGAATATACGTTCTTGTTGGTGGGGGAGACTGGAACCTGTGCAGTCCTATGCAGAACGTATGTTCCACACAGAAAGGCCCAGCCGGAATCGAACTGTGGACCCTCTAGCTGTGAGGCGACAGTGCTAACCGCTGATCCACCATGCTGCTCACACATTCTGTGTGGGAGTGTGTGTGAATGTGTGTCAGACAGCAGACTGTGTTTGGTTGATGGAGCCATTCAGTCTCGTAGACATGCCCCCCAGAAATACCGTCTGGTAATGTCTGCGCTCTTCCAAGGTGTCTGCGATGGGATGCCTGGCGCCCTCTTTCCTCCCTCTTTTTCACTTTACATTTCCTGCACAACAAACAGCCATAAAGCCTCATCCTCAAATTGAAATTATACACATGCAGCAAACTGTTTTTCCAATCAAAACATGCCTTGGTGTTTTGAATGTGGGATCTAATCAGTGATGCTCCTCAAACATTGTGAAAGATTGCCTTCCAAATGTTCAGAGAGTTACAAAGTATAGTGGAGCGAAACGTCGAACACATGTTCATTAATAACAAGTCTTTGGTGTAAATATGGAAGCTAATCAGACAAACCTTGCCTTATGAGGTAATCAGGAGAGATGTGTGTGTGTGTGCCTGTATGGGTGCCTTTGTGTGTGTGATCGGGCTCCCAGGTAATTATAGGAGACAGCTGCCATGGCATCCTGGATCAGTCCCACGTCAACAAGCCGCAAACACACACACTTTAACGCACACACACATACATACAAACACAAAATAGGTCCCACATCGACACGGCATCATTATTAGCGGGCTGATGCCCAGATTTGTGTCATTTTGTTCAGCGTCTCAGACAAGCCCGGGCAAATAGTGTCTGCGATGCATCCAGAGTGGCTTGTACGAAGATGAGATGCACCTGCCGCGGAGCAAAGCAGAAGGAGCTGTCGAGATAACGGGGAGACAATGATTTCAAAGCTCTCCGTGAAGGTGTGCAGGACGCAGACGCTGTTATGCTAAACATCCCCCTGCCTCGTGTACAATACAGGAGATAGGGACGCCGGTCGGTCTCACCCGGACAACAGAGGCTGGAAACGCGGGGCGGGATGTGGATCTTTATCCCCTCTTCTTTCCCTTGATGCGCCCCGATCTGTCAAAACACTCCCCTGTCTTTCCTCCCTCCTTCCTCTCTGCTGTCTCTCTCTCTCTGTCTTTCTAGTCTGTGTTCGCCAGGCTTGGTGTGGTATCATGCCTGCATGCATCATGGACCCGCTAACAAATTACATAGAGTAGCCACACCACTTCCCCTCTCACTCAGCTGTCAAGTGGAGCCACTGAAGCATTCTCCCTCCTCTCCACTTCCATCCATCCATCCATCCATCCCTCCATTTCCTCATCCAGTCTTCCTCTTCCTGCCACGCTCCTTCGTCTGCTCACTGTCATGCTCCCCATCCCCCCGTTTTCTGTACCTGTATACCCATCAGGGCTGCAGAAGTGATCTCCCTCCCCTTCATCAGTCCCCTTCATTTGTCCATCCATCCATCCATCTATCCATTGCGCTCCCATTACTTCATCTCTCCCTCTTCTCAGCTTTCCATCCTCCCACGCAGGCACATTGAAGGTGGCATCTCTGCCTTTTTAAGAAATCCTTTAGAGCCATTTACAGATATGTCCATCATCAGGCAATAAATATTAACACCTCTTTTAGCTGTTTGCTCCCAAAGGCTACTAGATGTATTGTGTGATAACCAAGACAAGGGACTGCATCTTCTAAAAGAGCAGAAGCAGTTTAATACAATGGACAGAAGGCAAACTCTTGTTCTGCCTCAATAACAGCCCTTTTCATGCCCTGCTGGCAGCAGGAGTTGAGTCAGCACCTTAGTCATCAAGCACTCACTCGCATTTAATATCTCTTAACAAGACGCATGATTTATTTATACGTGATGATGAAGCCAGAAACGTCTTGAGGTCATGAGACAAATGTAGTAAACAATACATGTCCTGTTTGTCATGATGTGCAGGAGCATCGGGAGTTTTTGTCTACCCAAGCTCACAAAAAAACATTTCTGAAGAAGTACACAGGCAAAAGGGGTCAGCGTGCTTCAGACCAAGAGCTTAAAAACTCTAAAAGTGTCCAAAACCCATCTCCCCTTACCTTTTTTATTGATGTTGGAATCAGACAACTGCAACCACTTAACCACTGAACAATTGGCCTATAATTCATTTCTAAAGCTATATCTATCTATCTATCTATCTATCTATCTATCTATATCTATATGTATATACATTATACATACATACATACATTATATATACATTATTCAGTATGCCCACTGATAAGCAATGATTCCATGCTAATAATAGGCTACTCAGCAGCTGAAGTTTCATTTGATTACCTGTTTGGGGATTTGTTCTTCGACGGAGCGGACATGTGGGCAGTGAGCCTGAGTGGTGGATGTCTAACCTGACACTCAGACATCAGCACTGAACACGGTGAGCTCTGCCAGTCTGTCTTCATGGCAGCAGAGGACCGGGGCACGGCTGTGATTAATAGGCTGACGGTGGAGCCCTGACCTCTGAAGGTCGCCAGGTTGTTTCCTGTTTGACTAGCCACATGAGCACACACGCACGGCACACTTCCTCACGACCATATACAAGAGCGCACACAGAAGCAGTCTAACGCACCACTGCCTCTGCACCAATTCCACCAAGACAATATTCAGTGCATTTACTGGCCACTGAAGAGCTTTGAATATCTGAGACTCAGGTTTACTGGTGTGATAAGATGCCTCGGCTTTCATTAGCATGTCACAGAGTCATAATACTGCCCCTGCCAAATGACAAGTGACCAATTCGACATCATAAATAACCCCCGTGGTGCACTTGAAACTGAGGCTTGGACTGTATTTCACAGGCATTAATTGGTGCATCTCCATCTTATCATCTGTTGGGAGAAGATGAGGAAGAGAAAGATGAAGGCCAGACTCTCTTTCCCATAAGTCACACTGGTGGTGCCATCTGGTCTGAGTCATCACATCGAATGCCCTCCTTAACCTTCCCTGACCTTGATGGCAGTCAAATAGAAGCCATCCTACCCACTGGTGATCCTCGCCCTCACCACCTCCTTGATAGAGCTGCCATATTGATATGCATTGCTTTCCACCAGACAGTCAAGTCTTCCTCTCCAAGTGCTGGTGGGTGGGTGCGGGTCGTGGCCCCCAGAGCCCGGAACAGAATGGGCAAAGACGCATATGGTTTCTCTCTTAGAGGTGTGTTACATGAGCTAGATAATCAGATAACTGTACTCAGTATTTGTTTTTGGGTATCAGGCATATCGGCACCTCTTTCATTTACTAAATTTAAATTATATCCATTGACTTTGGAAATGACTCTTAGCCCTGTAGGTGTGAGGAGTGCAGGGGTATGCTAACCAGTGAATAATCAGAGGCAGGTTAAAGTTTCTCCTAGGGATACAGGCATGAAGATGGCAGCTAAATACAGCCTGGGGGGGCTTCCCCAACGTAATCACCCAGAGGGTTCATGTTGTTGTTGTGCTGTTCGCTTTGAGCAGAGTTGTGCTGCTTTTTTTAATACTGCTTTGCATCATTATCTCTACTGCTAAACAGCTAGTGACTATACCAGCATGTGGCATGTAATGGTTTGTATTTGTATTTGTATTTATTAGAGTTTTCCATATAAAATTGCTAAAACTTTATGTAGGAATTTGTTGCCTATTTACCTACCTATTAGTTCTGTTTTCAATTTGAATGTCACACTCAGGTGTGATTTGCAAGGCCTGATGGGATTTGGGCGGTATTTCTTTGTTCTCTGTTCTGGGTCCTTTATCAGGCTTTAGTTAAAATGTGGGCCTTTGTCTGCACTTGAGACAACACGGTAAAGAGGCAGGACCACACAGACAGAACTTTATCAAACCAAGCTAGACAATAGCTTTAGAAATACAACCATTTCTTTGTTTTCTAACTATATGGCCAATAAAATAACCCTACGCTAAATGTTAATTACTTGTCAAAGAATAGACAGGACTGGATTTCTTGCCAATTCTCATGCACGCAGTGTGAAATAGCTCAGAGACATGTGGAGGCTCCCAGCTCTCTTGGAGGTGGTGGTCTCATTTTGTTACAGCCGTCAATTTAGCGGCCAAATTAACAACAGTAACGATTAACGTTACACGTACCACTGTTAAAGGAAGCTGAGAGGTGTGAAAGTGAGAACTGCTGAGTGACTCATGAGCAACTCACTGAACTCCCAGAAGACCTGATTTCTCCAGTAACACACTCCTACTGAGTGAACTAAATATGTACGCCGCTGACAGGCCCCAAATCGCTAAAATTGCCCAGTGTTCCCTGTTGTCCCAAGATGGCCGAGCCTGTTCTGCACTGAGCTGCAGCTGCAGGTAGTAATTACTGATTAGGCTGTGGAAAGTGGGGACAAATGCACTGTATAATCAGAGAGCCCGTCGACAGTGGGAGCCCTTCACAATGGCTTGTAATTAACAAGATAATTGGTGAGAGATGGCAAAGATTTCTTGAGTTCTTCCTTATTTGCATGTCATTTTGCACCGAGTTCTTTATGACTTCTTTTTTCATCTGTGAAGGTTGAGTCTCTAATGACACTGTGTCCGACAGTGTGACTCAAACTGAGAGCGTGCAGCGGAAGAGGGAAGTGAAGCAGCACGTGTTGCTTGCACCTGTAAACTTGCAAAATCAAGTATTTGTCTTGTAGAGTAATCCAGTCGTTTTCTGTAAGTGCTGTTTCCGCCGCTGCTCATCATATTTGTATGTGGGCAACAAGCCTTTTTAGGCATTGTTTTATCCTGTAAGAAAGCCCTAGAAGGCTGTCTCTAGATCCTTCTTTTAGCCTCTGAGGACATCTCTCCATATGTATTCATTAGTGCTATTCTTACAATAACTCCAGTAATGAGTGCTCAGGCGGCTTCCTTACGAATACTGTTCAGTACATCACACACTCAGATAGAAGATGTTTATCAGTCCTTTTCCAATTATATTTCTCCAGATTAAGGTGTCGCCGTGGCACTTGTTTCCTTGACAACGCCGTCGTTATTTCACCCTTCTTCCAAGTACCCTTAATCTGAGCGGATATGAAAACTCTTCATGTGTATTTTTTCCCAGTTAGGCACACTAGTGCTGTCCAACCTCTTAAGCCCACATCATGGGGTTCTCTTTTGAGTGACTTAAATGGAAAGTGTGGTTGATGCTTGATTTTTCTCCTGCCCTCTCTTCCTCTTGTTCTGATTCTCTTCCTCCCACCCATTGGGAGTATAAAGGGACACCCTGTTGAATTTCATATGTGGCATTAGCTCATACTATGTCGGATTAAAAAGAACATTGATGCCACGAACAAACACCCTGTTTATTAGATTTGGGCTCATCGAAACAGAAGAGAAAGAGAGCGAAAAAAAAGAATCTACCTCGGTAAATTGATGAAGCATGAAGGGTGTTAATAATGTATAAGGTTTTCAAAATTCAATTTCGAAAAATGTGCGCGATGTTGGAAGAAAAAAAACGGCGACATAGAACAGAGTGTATATTTGACAGGTGACATGATTCTTTTTCGTGTAATTGATTTGGTTTGCCATTTGTTTCCCCCTTTTTTCATCTTTTGTGGAGCATTGGAGGCAGCTAGTGTGATAGATGAATCTGGTGGAGTTCATTTTTCCCTCCACACTGCCGGGTAGCCTCCAGTGCAATGAACAGTGGCGCTTTCCTGTGCAGGTTATGGCAGAATAATAATGTTCCTCACTTGCTAAACATGTGTCTCCCTCTATATGTGGATATCCAGTCTGCATGGTGTTTGGATTTTTTTCGAAAGAGGAGCAAGACAATGTAAACAGGAAAGCTAGAAAGTCGTTTTTTCCAGTAGGGTGACCTTTTAGACAACTTAATTTCTCTTTTGTGACGTTTTATCAATGAAATGATGTATACTTACATGCTGTATTTATTGCTATGTCAAAAACACACAAAATACTAATTCTTCCATTTTCTTCTTTCTTTTTTCATGCCTTCCTTGATGTTACCCCCATCAGGTAAGACCTCTCTCTTCCCCTCAGTGCGGTTGTGTGTTTCTATTGTACACATTTCATTGCATGTGAGTCAGTCATTGACCTCTCACTAACAGGCCAAGGGGCCTGTGTGCATCTCCCTGACATAAACCTCTCTGCAGTATGAAGCATAGGTCAGCTGCGTGCTGTCATATATCATATGTATCCCGGTGTGTTTGTCAGCTGCTGAGAATTATATACCCATAAAGTATACAGTGTATGGGGGATGTATCACCGCCTGCAAGGAGTGTATAATGCACAGTTAGCTTGTGCTTTCTAATTCAGGCGTTATCCTCAAGGTTGGTCTCAGCATAGGTGCAGTACTGCTGGAGCGCACTGGAACAACGTTTGGCTTTTTTCTCCAAGTAGTTATATTTACAGTTAGCATATTTCGGATAAAATTCATATACATTTTAGCCAATAAAAACTAAAGGAATGATCAAAGTTGCCATATTGACATTTAAGGTGTGCTGATTGATTCATGACATCAGCTGATGCATTGAGTTGCTTGCAAGAAAACATTCCACCTTAAAAGTTGTCAGAACCTGCGGTTAGCCTTTTATACTGGTTTTTCTCCAGCCTGTAGCTATCAAACGTTAACTTGTAGAGATGAAAAGGCAGAAAAACATCATCATCCATGCTCACCCAGCTCGGCACAACTAAATTAAGTTGTTCAAAACACAAACTAGATGTGTTCATTCTCCTGAATTACGTCTATGTATTACGCCACCTTGATTACATCCATGGTACCGCCTAACAAGACTTAGCTAGATGTTTGACTGACTGCCTCAACACGATCAAACTGATCACAAAGTCAGTCTATCATTTGATGGTGTCAGCTATAATGTATGCAAACTTACAGTAGGAACAGCGGTTACACAACCTCCAAAACGAGCAACATCTTAACCCTGCAGGTGCACACATGTGCACATCATAGGTGCACTGTGGCGCTTATACAAAAAGCACTACACCTGTGCCACTCAGTCACTGGTGCTTGTTATTACACGCCCATCCTCACTTTCTGAGGAAAAGTTTGTGCCTACTGTAGCAGCCACAGCTGCAGCGCACACCCGGAGCTTGGAACAGATGGAGCACTTTGACAATTAAGGCTGAAATAGCACAATGGCAATTGTTCACGCCCATTGTAATTCTGTTTTGTCAAACTGCACGCCTGTAGGTGATAGCCTTGCTGTCTTTGATTTCTCCCTTTCAGTCAATGTTTCTTCTTCCCTCTCTTCCCTTCGTCTGCCTTTTTCCTCGAGAATACTCATTCAATTTTTACTGCTGTATGAGACTGTGAACAGCTTGCAGGGCGGGAGCGCAGTAATTACCACGGTTATGTCAGGCGGAGCTGAGGAACGTAGCCTGGGGAGGAGAAAGGCCACTGTGCGGTGATGGCCCCCCAAAATTAATGGAGAATTGGAAATGAATCAATAGCTAATGAAAATGTGTGTTCTCTCTATTACTGCTTTTATGACGGCTGCAGCCTCGGGCGGGGCGCTTTGTCACCCGACTACACAGCGAGTGGTGCCCCCCCCCCCAATCTACGTCTCTCTCGCTTGCTCTCATCATATTTATTCATCTCTCTTCCACTCGTTTCTCTGCGATGCGTTCTGTTTCTCTGCACCTCCCCCTGCCTCGTCCTGCTTTCAGTCCCCGCTCCTCTCTGATCACAAATTAATTGAGGTGTGAAAAAGGCTTCATTTCATGTTTAGAGGGAACAAATGATTGTTTGGTAAATGCTAGATGTTAAAGATGTTTGACTTGTGTTGTGAAAAGCCATGTCTCTCTCTCTCCTCACACTTCTTTTTGTGCAGTAAGGGGAACTGGCTGTTTGCTACGCTCTGCCTTCCTGCTCACTGGTTTTACCTGCCCGCTGTAGCAGTGGCAGATTTACCGATCAAAATTTTTAGTGACTTTTGGAATAATGGGTTCTTCATATCACGCAGGGTTAACATCTTCTCAATTCTGACTGGCAGCTGTCTATTTGGCTGGCCGAAATAGCATATTTATCATTCATCATTACCTCCAGGAGTTGTTTGCAAACTCTGTTAACTTGTTTTAAGATGAGACATCTGTAAAACAGTCTTACATATGCATTTGATCGTCCATGATGTGAAGCAAAAAGACTGCGGCTAAAGCTAAGAGGTCAGCATCCTTGCCAGGTGATGATCACTAGCAGAGACCATGGAAGTTTTGAGAACTATTGAGATGCAGAACAACGCTGTTATTAGAGCCCAGTGTTCACCGCTTTAACTGGTGGAGCAGTCCAAAGCAGGCCTGCTGTGCCGAGTTACGGCTGCTAAGCTCTGATTGAACAATCACAGTCTTTATGAGTGTACAGTCAAGTACCAAAGTGACTTTCAGACATAGTGAGGGTTCAAACTCTCACGTGAAGTTCAGGATATAAACAGCAATGTCGTCTTTTAACATTCCAACCATTTTTAATGTATCGCCTGCAAAGAAAACCATCGCACCTCTGATTTCATTGGATAGTGAGACTGTCGGGGAAGAAAGAGATACATGAACAGAAGAGGGAACCTTTTATGTCACTTATCCAGGTTGTACAGGGACACGGAGCTCGGTGCACGTTAGTTGACTGCTCCCCCAGGATTCACACATCATTTCTTTTCCCTGACATGGTACAAGCAGCACTGCCCTGGGGTGCCTGACAGAGCATGACATCGCCTCTGTTTGTGTGTGTGTTGCAAAGGGGCCCAAACCTCAACCCATCAGCACCTTCTGCAGACTGCAAACCCTCAGGGACCCCCGCCATTAAAGTTAGCCGCCTCACTTTGTTAACATGCTGTATGATACTGAAGATAAAGGCAGGCTACGTTGTCACAAGGTTGCCGTGGACACGATTAAATCTATCAGTGCTATAAACTCTGCCTTAAGTCTTAATTTGATCTTGTTATCCTGCAGCTGTGAGATTGTCAGTGTAACACAGCATTGACTCTTTGTTTGCCGTTCAGCCAGTTAAATGTGTTTTATTGTTCTGGAGAGATGTGAATCACACATTATTCATCGCATTAAAAGTCAGTTCACATTCAGAACACTGTGGTATTCATTTAAAAGTAATCAATCGATGGATCAATTGCTGGAAATCAATTTCTGTTTTCTCTGCAGTTCCATTCAGCTCACTATTTCTGCTACCAGCTGAAAATCTCATTCTTTGAAATCGTCAAACTGTCAGCCACACGTTCTTTTGTTTGGCTAGAGTGAGTTTTTATCAGCCTTAAAGTCCAACGTAATCTGTAATAAATAGCTGCTTTGCTCTTCGCTTCCTTTGATTTATAGAATACAGTGGTGATTCATGAAAGCCTTTATATTTGATGTTCAAAAACAGCTTGTGTCCTGCGTCTGTTTAATGAAGGAAAAACCATCTGATGCACAGGAAATGATCCATTTTAGTGTCTCGATAATAATGAAATGGCAGGTTCATTGCATGTGAATTGGTTTTGATAGTTTAATTAATTTGAAAATTTGTTTGGAAATTACCAACTGAAGTGCAACATGAACAAAGGCAGGTCCTTCATTACTAACTCATTCTGCAGCCATGTCTTCTGGAGAAACCCTTGATAATGATCTACTTTTATTATTATTGAAACTTGCACAACTTTACACAAATTCTGCATTCTTACAGAATGGGAGTGGTGGTTACACTGGTTTTTCTTAGTGGGTAGTGGGTCAGTGCAGATTTTCAGCCCACCGTGGGCCCACTGTCTACACTATGGAAACCTAATCAACTGAAATCCATGGCAGTGAAGCAAAAGATCCACTTGATGCATTACCTGAAGCAAATAGCAATTGCTTTGCATTGCTTGCAAAAACCATTGAAGTTTGAGACCATATGACAGAACCATTCCTGCTCTTCCAAGTAGATGTCTCCACTGGTAAAAAAAAAGGAAAATGTACTGGAGCCCAGTGTGGTCTTGTCTATTGATGCACACACCCTGGACCTGCACCTCTGCTTTGAAGCACTAGTCAAATTGTACTCCAAAGGAAGCAACCCAGTTTGTACATATCCGTATCTCCTTTGCATGTTTAGTGCTTGGTGTAGCGTAGTCCAGAGTCTCAGCTGACACATGAGCCCCATTAGCATTAGCGGGTCGGCCTGCTACCCCAGAGGAGCAAAGCACCTCACAGGTCACGAGTCCCTCAGGTGATGAAATTAACCATTCACTGATATTCCTGCAGAGTGAGAGGGAGGGAGGGAGCGTGGTTGGAAAAGGCGTAAGGGGCTAGCCGCCTTATCATGCCACAGAAACCTGCAGTCATCCTTGGAGAAAGATTAGTGAGCGGACCGGTGAGCCTGTGAATACCCTTCACTGCCTGAGCAGGTGGCCTCCCATACCAAGTACAGCACATTAATCCAGTCTGTTAACAAATTAGCAGCCCGGCTAATAGAGCACCGCCAGAGGCTTATGTTTCCACCATTACGGGGGAGACTTGTTTAATTTGTCTCTGCTTTGGACAGAGAGACGAAGGACAGAAGGAAGGAAGGAAGGAAGGAAGGAAGGAAGGAAGGAAGGAAGGAAGGCGAGAGGGGGGTAGAAATTGGGATCCAGTGAGGTAAGACGGGAGGGAAGGGAGGATGGGAGAAGGAGGGGAGCGAAGGAAAGCAGAAAGGACAAAAGTAGCTGAAAAAGCGCCCAGCTTGGCGAGCGAGAGCAGGACTTAAACGGCGGGTTTGTATAGTCAGCAGTATCACACACAGCCTGCTGTTCCCTATGAATGTTTGCCTGGCGTGTTGTCAATCAAAAATGGTGTTAAGTGAACGGCACATAATGTGTTTGGAGAGAGCCCAAGAGACTTGTGCTCCAAATATTACAAATGGTCCCATGGTGTTTATATTTTGGAAGGAAGATCATCACCACAGACACATACAGCATACATACACACACACTGTATGAAACTATTTTAAAGCGTTAATGTCGTCCTTATGGGTACAATTAGGGACTGTATGAAATTTCTTACAGTGGTTATATATTATAATTCTTAAAAAAAAAAAGGAACATCTATTTTCATTTGGACCCAGGCTCATGTGTATTCTGTGTTTCCTATAGCTGATACATCCATCTTATTAGCTAGTTGACTGGAAAGATGAAGCCCTCAAAAGCATGTGTGTTTAAGCTGTCCTTTGCACCTACTTTTTTCGTTTAAAGCAAAGGCTGAAATATGAGTTTGGGGCTGAGTAAAAATCTGGCCAGACTATCCTCCCTTCAGTAAAAATAGAAAATACATCACCCCCTTCCTTTTTTGACCTCTCCTTCCCACCTTATAATTGTTATACGGTCCCTTAGTGGACTGTTGTATATCTGATCCATAAAGATGCTCAGTAATGGGAGCGGTCAGTGATTTATTTGTGGACGTGTACTGTGCTGTGTAGTCAAGAGCGTCAACGAGAACAGTGTCCTACCCCTCTGCTTCCCTTTAGTCCTGTGGCTTGTGTTCCCAAAAGGGCTCGCTGACATGCGTTCAGCAGTAACGCTCACCTCCAGGGATTTCTCCCCACGAGGACAAATCGATAACCAGCCCACTGTCGTCACCCAGGTGACCGTTCTCATCTGATATTTCCTCTTTGGTTTGGATGAACGCTTCCAACCTGCCGCTCAGGGCCACTTTTCCTCTCGTCTGGCTTCTCTCTCCTGCTCCTGCCCTTCTCTCCGACAAAACGGAACAAACTGTAGTTTCCTCCATGATGGTTTTTTTCTCCCGTTGTGTTTGGAGTACGTAAAGACTCCAGCAACTGTCTGAATGAGCAGCTAAATGTCAGAATGAATAGATCCGAATGCACTGCAGCAAATGCTCATATTACCATTCATGCCAGGGGGTCCATTTGGCTTATGAGGGTGCAATATTCCTCTTTTAATCACTTTTGCTCAATAGTGATATTGTTTTAATTCATTTTACAGTTTCTAAAGGCAATTGAAACTAATTTGCTTATACTGCTCTTGTATTCTATTACAGTAAACCTCTTTAGCAAAGACTGCAACTGCATATTAAATAACAACAATTGAATTATCTGACGAGAGTAGACATGAACGTTTAACGTTGCATTATTACAAGCTTTTGAAAGAAATGCAGGGCTGCATCCATGCATTTTAAACTAGCCTGGTTTTTCAGGTCTGAAGTCAGACCTGACAGTGAAGTCTTCTCAGTCCAGAATATGTTTAATTTACCCTCAGTTTCCAGTTGGAAGGAAGAAAGTGACAACAATATTCCCATAATCTTTTCTGGGAATGTCTATCCAAAGCTTGTTTTAGCAATTAGTTGAGGGCTAGTCGTTGATTAGTCACTTCTTTCAGGGCCATAGCAGGGCAATTACTCTGCCTTTCTTAAATCCCCTCGTCTTTGTCGAGCCTTATTTCCTATTTATGAGGTTTATTAGGCTACAACTGTACCTCGCACGTTTACAAAAGATCAAATTGGTTGAACTCTGCGGAGAACATGTTTTTATAATACACCCGTAATGAGTGAAAGTTAAGGAAATGTGAAGTGCTAAGCAGGAATAAGTCATTGGACATGGTGAACTAGGCCGGGTGGGGCCAGAGCGCTCAAAGAGACGCGTAATGCTGTCAGATAGCTCCTAAACGAAAGTGACGTGACAGCGCTAATGAGACGCCTTCACATTACGTGTGACTCCTGCCTGAGGGACACATTATAGCTGACTTAATGAGAGGAGATATCGTACACAGGCACTTTTGTAGCTGAGCGATGACACCGCCGGTCTTGCTGCTGAGGTACAAGCCACCACAGCAAGCAAGTGGTTTGTTAAAGTGGCTGACAGGTTGAGCAACAGGGAGCGCGCTGGCTAAATGCTCATCGCTGTGACCGAGGCGTCAGGGTGAGAGCAGGTCAATGGTTTAAATGGTTTTCTTTGTTTATAATCTGATTCACATGATCCAGAAAAGACTGAAATCACTGGGCTTGAAAATGGAAATCCTGTGTGTCAGCCTGGAGAGGCATTGATGAACAATTTCTGTGACATCAATGTTGACAATACAATACAATATCATTCATATGTGGTTCTTAAGTACACGCATTGTGTTCTATGAATAATTACTTGGGTTAGTTATATCACACCCTCCACTGAGGCTGGGAATTAGTTTTGAATGGGTCACTGTCGTTGAATTAGACAACAGGCTTGAATGTGCAACAAGCATCTAACTTTGTCCATATACATCCTACAGCAATACACTGTCCTCTCAGTCTGAATGAGCTGCAACAGAAAAAGTAGCCTACCCAATGTAATTACTGACAATGATGTTTATGCACACTACAATACTGTAGATTTGCCTTTTTAGCCTTGATGAACCACTCACTTTTGTACCTCGAAAAAGCAACAAAACAAAACTGCAAACACATAATCTGTGGTCTCCATGCAAACAGACAAGTAGCCCTGCTGCTGCAATGTGCTCGTTCTTCATAATTGATCAACAGCTCTTTAAATTCACAGACATAACCAGACAACAGCCACATCCAAGTCAGTGATGGTAAATCGAGCAAAACCTTGACCAGGATCGACAGGTGTGTGCGAGAAGACCAAACAAGGTCGATAAAGCAGAAGAAAAAAAACTCCCACACACCTTCCTTGCAATCAGAGGTATTTAATAACGATGTTTCAGTACACAGACCTTCATCCGGTTATTTCAAAGTAAAGAGGACATTGTGTGGGAGCCTTTTGTTCCGTTAAGTCTGTGATGTTGTCAGAACTTGCTCAAGGTTCATTTATGTCAATAATGGTTGCAGACATGAGTGTAAACACATGTACGGCTGAGAGACGCTGTAGCATGAAATCCCAGAGAGAGCGGTCTCTGCCAGAATGGAAATGTCCCCGTCCCCAGGGGTCACTGAGAGGTCTCACGGTTTCATCATCATCATCATCCTGAAATTTAAACGCACTCGCTACCTACAAACAACAGACCACTCAGCTAATGACAGTACACACATCTCAACTTTCTCTTCACGTCAAATTTATCTTTCTCTTCAAGTCACAGTTCAGCTACTTTCATCTCTTGCTGACAAGTCAACTGACATTTCAGTTGCTGTCATCTCTTCAGCTGCCATTTTAGCTGCTTTCAGCCCTGCAACTGCAACTTTCCACATTCTTTCAGCAATTTCAGCAAAAACTTCATTGCGTCTGATTTTAACTGCTTTGAGGTCATCTGAAACCAAGCTATTTTTATTGTTTTGACATCAACTGACACTTCGACTCCTTTCAGTGCCTCTGCAACAGCAACAATCGTTACCATCGTGAGACATTTTTTCAATGTTTGCAACTGCATTTTTCAGCTTTTCATGCTGATATTCTATTTCTATATACCAGGCATCTGTGACTTTATACTAGGGAGGTTCTTTAACTAATTATAAATATTCTTTATGGCTTGTTGCAGCTGCAGCCTGTCCCTACAGAAAGTATTGATACGTTTAGCAGTGACTCTGGAGACAGTGTGTTAGCTGTTGTTGATGCAGCCATGTGCGGTGTGTTGACACCCTGCTCGGTGTACTCTGCTCTGGGTGACTGATGGATCCCCGGCATCTATTAACTGGAAAAGAAGAGGGGAGAAGGGAAAAGAGAGGGTCACTGGGAGGTGTGTGTGGAGGGGAGGGAGGGCATGATTGTCTGTCCAACTCTCCACAAGACACAAGTCACACCTCATTAGTAGGTAGTGGAAAAGAGAATGGCAGTTATGTCTGCCGTGAAAGCACCCTCACACACAAACACACACACACACTGACACACACACAGTTCTACCCCAATTACCCCTATCCTGTCCCTTGAGCTGACTGGTTGAGTTATGCTGACAGGCACCCCTCTAGAAAGTGGGGGAGAAAGTCAAAAGAGAGGGAGGGAGGGAAGGAGAGGAGAAGGAGAAAAGTGATGGAAGGGTGAAAGCTGGGGGAGTTCAGAGGGGGAGGAGAACAGAGGAGGGAGAATAGACAGAGAGGGGAAAGGGGGAGCCACATCACGCGGCACGAGGCAGAATGAAACATGTCTCCCTGTCATCTGCCACACTGTAAATGGATGGGCCCCGCAATCTTGCCATCAGCGTCTTATCTCTGCGGCCCGAAAGTGGAAAAAAGGGCGATCAGAAAGAGGGGAAAGAAACTAGAAAATGGTAGAGAAGAGTTTCTTCCACCGAAAAACTCACTGTAATTTGTTACAATTTCTAAAGACAAATATGACAGGATGGAATTACTCTGCCACCACTGAGGCAGTCATTTGCAAATGCCATAAAGTGCAGGTATAAATCTCCTACCTGGATTCACTTAATCTGAGGCTTCTGGGCTCTTCAGCAGCAGCCGTCTCGTCAAGCATGTGTTTACAGTGAAAGGCTTCTTCAGTTCTTTAAGAAAAAAACAGAAAGAAAGAAAGAAAGAAAAAGCATTTTACAGTGGTGAGTAGTGATGGAAGTGGCTGGTACACAGTGGTGACTGGTGCTTTCTGTCGATGCCAAAAAACATGTAGAAACTTTGGAAGGCTTTATGGTGATTTTGACATATGTTTGCAACTTTTTGATTCCACAAAGTTGGGATGCTGTGTGAAATATAAATAAAACAAAATGATCATTTGCTAACCCTTGTTTTGCAAAGAAGTTGGGACAGGAGCAACTAAAGTATTGGAACGCTCCAAAAACACCTGTTTGGATCATTCCACAGGTAAACAGGTTGACTGGTAACAGGTGATAGTATCATGATTGGGTATGAAAGGAGCATCCTGGAAAGGCTCAGTCGTTCACAAGCGAGGATGGAGCGAGCTTCACCACTCTGTGAACACATGATTGTTTGAAGGAGATTACTACATGAGCTCAGTAACACTTGAACATCTGCAAATTATTGCTTCTGTTTTTATCTACGGTTCACACGGTGTCCCAACTTTTTGGACTTGGGGTTGTGCAGTAAGCAGGCTAACAACATGTCACAATCAAGTGGAGAAAAGACGTTCAACATGCTTATATTCAGTGCTTGGCTATAATCGGCACATCTGGCAAAGCATTGTGAGCAATATAGAGGAAGTAATGGAAAGATGTAAAACTGTGAAACTTGCTTGAACCTTAACTTCCAAAAGACTTAACATGAGTTGTGAACGTCAATTGAAAGCTTTAAGATGGTTTTGACAAGTTGACAGAACAGTCTCAACTTAACATAATTTCAATGTTGTTCTAGAGCTGTTCTGGAGCCTTTCGTCCCACCACATGATCTTCATAAGCACACAGAGTTTGCTCAGTGAATGAAAACCAATGTGATGAAATTGTGTATGTTGATATCCTCTTTTTTTCGGATCACGTGGACTTCTCATCCGTATTGGCTGAAAGGTTGCATTTCAGAGTTAATTCTCCACCTCGTAAGCCGTCGTCTAAACAATCCCTATTTCACGGTCTGTTTTTAGTTGTTCCGGAGCTTTTGAACTTCCATTTTGAAGGTCAGGAGTGAACTCTGAAACTCAAATTATAAGCCAACATGGACGATGATAAGGTGTTGCCTAACAGAGTTGAGACTTGATTCGCATTTTACCTATCAAAACTTGTCATTTCACTTGGACTTGAGACTTGACATTGGCCTCTTTTAAATAGCTTGAGCTTGAACTCAGTAACTCCAAAAAATACCTGAAACAGTGCCGTTGAAATCCTCGCTCAACACTGAGTATTTTTAGTCTTTCTAGTGCTTACTGTATGCATCACTTCAACTGAGAAAGACACCTGCGTTCCCTTTCTGTTTGTCAACGAGCGTCTTTTTTCTCGCCCGCAGTTAGGTAATTAGCAGCACTCCTGTTGAGATTGTTAGCCGTCTGCGGTCACGTCATAGTTAACACTTCACATGCGCCGATGCTAGACAAAACACAACAGCGCAGGTGCTGGCGTTCAAGGCATTAACAACAGCGATGAAAGATGATCACACAGCACACAGTATTATCAGCGCATCAGACAGTGATTGATGAGTGCAGTCACTGCCTTAATTTATGCATTGCTGCTCCGTCTTGTCACCGCTGTTCAGCTCGAAGGATTTTACTTCCACCATGAGGAAGGCAGGATGGAGAGAGCGAGGGAGGGAGAGAAAAAAATAACAGTGGCAAGCGTGGATTTTCTACTTCCTCTCTGACCAAATCCCACCATTTCAGGAGATTAACCTCGGTATGCGATAAATGTTCGACTTCTTCTTCCCTTCCAATTTCCTTGGAGCTAGAAACTCCAGAAGCCAGCGCGGCATGTAAGATAAAAAATGATCACCTAATTCACTCAAGCACAAAATACATTTCTGGAGAGAGGAGGAAAAAGCAGGCAGAAGAGAGCGAGGAAGAGAGGGAGTGTGTCGCCAGTGCACTCCCTCTTTCTGCCGTTCAGAATCCTCCTCAATTATTATTATTAAATGAAGTACTTATTCAAACGGACCTGTGTATAGCAAATAGGTCGTGGCACTGTGATTGTCTGTCGAAGTTCCTCTTTTTCTCTTATCCTGTGGGATTAATCGCATTGTTCAGCTTCCTCCGCCGCCCATAGTGCACCTCACATGGCAGCTGTGCTCAAATGCTGTTGATTGCTGAAGGTGCCCTCTGCAGATTGCTGCTGCCACTAAGCTATTTAAATGGAGTTGTTAATAAAAACGTAGCCATGATTGCCTTCTACTTCCCTCTCGCCTCTGGTTTGGCAGATGGTTGTCGCAGGACTAATGCAGGATTTGGGCTAACCATCAAACTGCACTTAAATGTCAAAGTCGAAGTGAAATTAAAATAAATTTTTGGGTAGAATTTGGCGAATACATATGTACTTTTTGTTTGTTTTGACTTGTGTACTTATTTGGTCAAAATTGTAAATGACAAAAAGAACAAATTACTTTTTTTTTAGCCATGACAGCCCCTCATATGTTACTGTTATGCAGGGGATATGAATTTTTGGTCTAACAGTGCTGATAATGGTAATTTGATTGGTGCAGTATTTGTGTAGGTGGACACGGATGGATAACCGAACAGGCCTAGTTTTTTGACTAAGAGTGTTAGACCGAATAGTTCTGTGTCATTTGCAGAGTATCACTGAACGAGATGCTAAACAAAAACAAAGAGACGCACAACTACTACAAAAGAGACGAAAAATAACTACAAAGAGACACAAAACCGCTACAGAGAGACACAGAACGGCCGCACAGACACACAAAAGAACTACAGATAAACCACAAATTCAGCCACATCCTTTGTAGTCATTTTGTGCCTGTGTGTCTTACTGTTATGTAGGAGGGGTGAGAGGCCTTTAACGTGTTTGTGCCAAGGGGGCCCATTATCTCATAATCTGTCCATGTGGCACTTAAAGTGATTTGTAATATCACTTTAGTTCAAACACATACACAGGCAGTTCACCAGAGTAAACTGTTTTATATATTCTGTGATATGAGCACTTCCTAACTCTAATGTGAAGTCCTCTGTCAATGTTCATATCAATGTTTTTAGTAGACAAGAGTGACTAATTTCATCTGACCATTGCCACTGATATTTGCTTGGACTGCCAACATTCCTGCCTCACTTACTGACTTGTTGAGTTAACATTTGAGTCGCTGCCACATGCCTAATCGTGTATTTTGAACTGGTCTCTTAAATATTCTTGTCTAGCTCGAATGTGCCAGCGTTCTATCACTGTTGGCAGTCAGCCTCAAAGCCTCATCTGAAACCTCGCTGGGGCAGTTTATTACATCGCGATGTCATCCAAGACATTTTTATCAGCCAAAAGTTGCCTCTAATGATCCATTAAAGCTTGGAGTGTTTCTTCGCCAACTCTCGCCTTTCTTTAAGTGTTGATCAGTGTTTCGTTTTGACTCAGTGGCAAAACAAGTTTCATTTACCTGAATGATCCACCAATGAAAAGAACCCAAACGGTAACTGTAGTCAAGAACTTGGTGCTTTTCACACAAAGGAAAGCAGCTTTTATATGTGAATATGTAAATGATATGATTAGCTGCAAATCACTTCATATGGAGGCGAAGAGTGAAGCAATCACATTTTTCTTTCTGACTTTCCTTAGCCAAAATACCTCCTACACAATTGAATAATGCATATGGACAATTGTTGGACTAATTAATGTCAACCAACCTACCTCGACCATATATTGGCTTCCCTTGATACAACAAGTTAATGAGCCCATTGGTGACGCAGCCACCAGCGGTCTGTTATGAAGGACGCGGGCGATAGTGAGTGGGTGGATTATGATGGTGATTAGAACCAGGGGGTCAGGAGGGCCCATTGAATTGTCACCAATACCGGCGAGATAGGATATCATGCTAAAGCAGTGCTTTATGTACCTCAGGCACACACGCAGTGCCAGCGGGCAGAGGTATTTGAATATTAACTGAGAGGTGGGAAATACATAAACACTCCATCTTGTTGGCAGAGCCTGTTTGTCTATCCCTGCAGAGTGTTGAATGTATGCCATGGCTGTGTCGGCCTGCATCCTTGTGATAAAAGGAGGGAAAAATTACACAGGCTCTCTTTGGCCAGACACTAACATATTCATTAGTGAGGAATGACTGACTAGGCTGGTTGAAATGTCACCGGGCCAAACCGTCTCCCTGGACTAATGACCTCCATGTCTCTGGTAGATGGAGTCGTAATATTGTGGTGTCGGCTCCTCCTGACCAAATGACCAGCAGGTACAAGGTGCTGGTACCTGATAGGCCAACAAGCATCAACTGAAAATATTATAATTATCAAAGAGCTACTTTTCCATTTGCTGTTTTAGTGTACACGTGTTATTTGACTTCCAACGTGATAATGCTGAATGATTGACATGAATGACAATTTTGAGAATCGGTTAATTGCTATTTGTCAACCAATAAGACATAAGACATAAGAGTCAGCGGCCATGTTAGCATCCCTGTAAAATTGAACTTAGCCGTAGGGGTACTCTGGGTTAAATGCTATGTCAGCATGCTAACATGCTCAGAGTAGCTAGACAAACATGCTGATGTTTAACAGGCATAATGTTTACCATTTTAGCCATCTTAGGTTAGCATATTAGCATGAAACAGTGTGTATATTAGGGGTGGGTGGTATACTGATAGCAATAACATGCAGTTAGAGGGCTACACATGTACTCATAGAACTGGAGTTACATCCACTAACTACTGTTTTCTTGCTATGAAGCCTCTGGTAACATTTGAAGATAACATTACAAGCAGCCAATTAATGTCCACCAAACTACCACCACCAATTTCTCTGTTGCTGGCTGCAACTTGCTAATCATATTACTTCAGACTGAGGGCCAATACAAAGCAGGATTCTGTAACTCAAGGATGGATCGATATCGACTTCAAACTTAGAACCTGCAAGTTTTGCTATTTTTATGTTGTCTTGCTTTGTATTTTGCTGGTTAGCCTGTTGAAATTGGCATTAGCATGTTCCACGGTTAATGTGGCTAATAACTTCTATTACTCTTCCCATATGCTGGAGTAATGTTGGAGTATTTAATACTGAGGGTCAATCAAGAGAAACGTTAAGCCTCATTTGAAGTAGTAGTAGTAAGATTGATATGGGCAACTGTTTTTGCATGTTGCTTTTTGTGTAGTCACACATAGCTGGAGCTAACTTTATCTCTACTCTTCACACTACAACACAAGCTCAGCTGGTTTTGTTGTTACAGGAAAGCCTCCTCTGCTGCATGCTGGGTCTGTTGCTGCCGTATGCAAATGTATTGATAGATGTGCCTTGTGGTACGCTGGCTACTGTACTTATATAATACACGTTGGGTTTTCTGCCAAATAAATGCTGTTGAGATGCCTAATCCTACCTCTTGTCCAACTCTGAGAATGAATCACATTACATTTACTCAGTCACGTACATTGTGGGACAGGTCCTTCCAAAACACATGTAAGCCGATACCTCATTTTTATTCCTACAGTATTTGGAGCCAATATTATTATATTTTGTTATTTGACACTTATGATATTTTGTTTCTTAAGATGCTTCTTTATAATGCGAGAGAGAAGTGGAAGAATCATGTTTTGCGTGGAATATCTCTTTTACCTTTGTAGTACCGCGATATGATATTGTCACCATAAAAAAAAAACAGAAAAATTACCATGAGATCAATTTTAGGTCATACCTCCCTCACCTAGAGAACAGTCTGTCTTAAAGATCTGATTTGAGGAACAAATCTGATTTGCAGTTCAAACAAAGCCAAAGTGTTCTACTGATCCAACACTGACATCCCTATATCCATGCCACTGGCAGGGATAAAAGTGCCAAAGCATCAGTTGTTCCAGCTCCTAAAGTCAACCTTTGCTGCAATTAATATAATGAATTAAAGAAAAAATACTCGTTAGATGAATCGCTGATGAAAATAATCATCAGTTGCAGCCCTACAGAATACACCCACATGTCCCACTTGAGATTACAGCATGAAAGTTGACCTGAATGTTTTCCCAGGTAGCAGCTGGTATGCATAGTAAACAACAACCATGTGGCACATGATAAATTGTATAAAAATGTCATCTCCTGCAAAAATTTTATAAATATGAGCAAAATGGTTTAATGCAAAATTGCATCTTATGAGATGAGTGTGCATTTATGAAGTCAGAGCTGGAGATCTTAGGTTGTTCTCCAGGAGCCTCCCCGCCGTGGAGACAGCTTGTGCAAATAGTCCAGGTTATGAAGTGTCAGGAGCCGTGATGAATAACTCTAATGATCAAGTGTGTGTTCTGGGTCACAGCAGTTAAAAGCGGTCACAGTGGAACAAAATGCAACACGGCAACAACTTGTCCTTGCTGAAACCACTGCAGCGAGGTAAAAGCCACACAGGCCTTACGTGTTAATACACCTGACAAAACACTCCCTCGCTGATTGCACGCTAAAAGCCCTTCTGAGCAAAGCCAGGCGAAGCTTTTTCTCCCGCGCAGGTGACTGCCGGCTGCCGCTGTCAGCTCCAATCACGCTGCCTTCTGTACCACGCTGTTCCTCAAACGCTCAAACTGAGCGAGGCTTTTCTCTCACCCTCTCCCTCCTCCCCTGTTGTTTTATTCATAGGGCTCAGGGTTCATTTGCCAAGTCCTCTGTTGTAGATTTAAGAAGACAAACAGCGCTGCAAATCCACCAGAACAGTGTTAGACTAAATGACATTTTGCTCTGCCGCCTGGCTAATCGTAAAGAAAACAGTGGCGGATCAGCGCTTAAACCTCGTGTCTTCGGGCAGATATCATGCTCAGTATCGCGGAGGGATCCTTTGAAGTGTTTGTTGTCTTCCAGAAGGCCCCCGGAGGAAATGCTTCTCTCTTTCACACACACACACACACAATAATCATGCTTTTACACACAACCACACGTTAGGGAGGGCATTAAACAACATGCACCTGTTTGTATTACTAGTCGCATATTGGTGTCACTGATGGTGAGGATCCTTCTGCTGCTTTAGCACTGCTATGCTCATGACTCAGCAGCAGGATCACAGAGAGGGCCAATAAAAGCATATTAGGCGAGCGCGAACACACACTGTCTTGCACGTGCATACGCAGCACGACGAGTAGCAGTGAAAGTATATTTAACAGGTTAATGCACATACATGCGCATATCTTGTGCACACTAATGGACACAACACATATATGTTGTGTAGCTTCAGGCAGGAGGTTATATAAATATACTTGAAAAGAAGAAGCCTGCCAGGAAGAAAGCTAACAATGGTGGGGGGAAGAGAGAACTGTGGGATGGCCCGCTTATCTTTGGGTGAGACTCAACTCTGCAGATTTAGAATGAGGTATCGCTCCAAGAAGCGATATTAAAAATTGTTTTTAGTCATGGTCGGCCAATTAGTTGTTATTTCTTGAGTCACATCTGAATGGCTGCCATGCGCCTACTCTTCGTTGCATATTTAGCTTAAAGACAGATCATGTGCAAAAAAAAGAAGTCTGAAAATACTCTGTGAGAGCCTACCTGTGCCAACATTGTGTGAGTGCTGGCAGGCACTGGCAGCCACACTTTATGCTGCCATACACTTAAATAAATTGATGATAAGCTCAAGAGTATGGTTTTATTACTTTCTCAACAATGCATTGAATTACAGGTGCATGCACCGGACTTCTATGAACAGGTCTGCTAAGTCGTGGCAGCGTAGTCACACTAATGACGGGGGGTATGGGTTTGGTTGAGTTTCTCCACCAAACTGGCAGCTATCTCTTGGTAACAGACAGCAGTGGCCGTCTCAGCCCTGTCTCATTCTGTCAGCCTCTGACTCACTGACAGAAACAACTTTCTTTCCCCTGTTGTTTGTCTGTGGGCGCTCCAAACTTAGCAGCATCACGACGGTCACGCATGAAGTGTCCAATAAAGAGATATGACGCTGGGCAGGTTGGCACTCCTGTCAGTAGCCAGCTGTTTGCTAGACTGCCCGTGTCTATGTGTCTGTATTTTCATTCGTGTTCGTCTCAGGTTTGTTTTGACAGCGACATCGAGCGCTCGCGTGTGTTCTGTTTGTGTCTCCGCCCGTCCGTCCGAGCAGTCATCTATCTATCCATCCATCCATTCATCACTGTTATTTAATGAGATGGCATCGCACATCAAGGTTCATTGGCTGTGCGCAGACAAACCCAGATTTAATTAGGCCCCACCACTGAAACGCTTGCCCTCGCTGGCGAATGCACTGGCTTCACAAAATAATGACACATTTACATTTAACCATGTAACCTATTTCTAATTAGTCAGTTGGGTTTTGCGTTTTTTGTGATGGCAGAAAGTTCAGCAAAATGACAAACAGATGTATTGCCAATTATCATGCATTCTGAACAGCTCATTATTCCTTCATTTGTTTTCACCGTCATCTATCTAGTTTTTTGGCTCTCCAATTTGTACAAGTGAGCTTGTGTAACCGAGCTGAGAGTCAGAGCTGGCAGGACCTGAATGCTCCTCCTTGTGTCTCGACTGGCTCGGCAGTTGCACCTCCAGCCAGTTGAAATCAATGGGGGCAGTGGGCAACTGTGGCTCTGTGTGGAGCAGATGGCAGAAGAATGGCCCTTCCTCCTACTGTGGCACGCTCAGCCACATACAAATGGGTCAACTCTCATCACTGGTCACATAATATAAAGCCAGGGCTCTGGTATAGTGGGGTTGTGCATCAAGGGGAATGGGATCTCTTCAAACATATTTTCCTCAGATCTTGAGTTGGATCACTAATCGGTTGATAAATACTTGAAGTACAAACATTGGCAGCTGGTGCGAAGTCCACTTACTGTATCAAGGGGAGTGTTGTAGCCAACAGCACCGACAAACATAACCCACAACTCCTCAAAAAGAGGAGTCAGTGCAAAATCACAGTAACACACGCTAGTCCAGAACACGACTAGCGTGTTGAGGAATAATTTGACATTGTGGGACACACTTTTTCTGCTCTGTTAGCTGAAAGTTAGACAAGAAGATACTGCTAAGCTTGTCGCTTCCCAGCTCCAGCTACATGCAATGGAAAACAGCCGGTCTGGCAAATGAGATATAATCTGTTAATTACTTGTATGATGATTTTTTTCACATTGGGCAGAGCTAAGCTACTTGTTTCCACCTGTTCCACCTTGCAGCCTGCCACTTCTTTAGCAGGCATTTCTGGCAACCATGAAACTGAAACCACACAGGCATTAACCTCTGATTGAACAGGGTATTGGTTGGATTAATCGTTGGGTTAATTGTTAGTTGCTGAATGTGTCTTATTCAGGTGTATTTCTTCAGACTGTATAAATTCTAAATGTAATTTTTTTTATTTGTAAATCCACATCAATATTTACAAGTACATAATGAAGTAAAAGAGTCTTTCGTGTGCCTGCTGATGATTTATGGCTTTTCCACCACGTCCTGGTCTTAATTGCTTGACACACGTGTTAGTGTCAGCCTCACTGTGGTGGATGGATGGCTGCCAGCAAGACTCTGTCACATGTTCACCCTCATGTGTTTTACTCTGCTTGGATGTATATTACTAATTCACTCCTCCTCCTCCTCCTCCTCCACTTTGACTCCCAGTTTCTCTGCCGTCAGTCATCTCACTGTCCTTGTGTTTCCCTGTGTTTTTTTTATTTCTGAGTTTCTCCCAGTGCCTTTCCTTTCTCATCGCATCTCTGTGCCTCTCTCACTTTCCTCTCGTCGCTTTCTTCCCCTTTTCTGTGCAGGCGATTGTCTGCCAGAGCAACATGTGGCAGGTGGTGAGAGGAAAAAGCAAGAGTGAGGAGGGAAAAAATCACTGACAAAAGCTCCTTCCCCCGAGCTTGCTTGTAGCTGCAAAGAAAAAAAAAAAAAAAAAACATCAATTACCTCCATGATTGAATGATGTTAGCACAACTCTGAGGATGTTGCTTCTGTTGAGATGAATGGCGCAGCTCGGCTCGACGTAGATTTCTGTGTCGACTTGTGTTTGTTTTGCGCATGCAGCCTCACCATCAGTAATTATAGCACTGTGTCGCTGTCTGGCTTGGCCTGCCAATCAAATCATGAGAGAGTTATGCGCTACAACAGTGCAACATCTGTGTAGTGATGGTCTATGTATATGATTCTGACTCCTGGAGCTCCAGTTTCACCACAGAAATAAGCCGGCAACTATGTCGGCAGAATGAGGACAATAGCATCAAACGCTGTTTCTCTATTACTCTTTTTGACAATGTGCAGTCGAGGGGACAACAACAATGGGTTATTAAAGGTCAGTACTGATATTTTGTGAATGGAAACTACCAACAATTGTATATTCTGCTGAGTTAAATATCTTTAGAATACTTTTCAAAACATTATTCATATTTGGTATTTTCCATTTATTCTTCAATCTTTTTCGGATGGAAAACCCTCTGAAATAGGATTTAGAACCTAAATCTCTTTAAAAACCCATGATACTGCTGCCACTATGACTAATACTGCTACATACCAAGACAAAAACGTTCAGTGATGATAAAAATCTGATAAAAAAAAGGAAGATATCTACTTAACTTTGTTTGCACGTCAGAGATTCTGGCTCAACCACAAGAAATATTGTAACTGTTTTAGTTTAATTGTGTAGTGAATGCCGTGTCAGCACTATACACGCCACAGTATTGTGCAGTTTGGAGGGTATAAGAGGAGGTAAAACCAAATTCAGTGCATCACTTTGGCACCACACGTTATCACTGAACATACAACATCCAGAACCACATGTTAGTACAGATGTAATCCACATCTGGCCAGAGCTGGATGATCCATGTGACAGAAGCCTGCCAGCAACGCTGTTCATCTTTACAACGCACACCGCTGTTTCTGTGAGAGCGTGTGTGTGTGGCCTCGGCCAAGAAACCTGCTTAATCTCCCGATGTCTTATGGCATGCTCCTGCCTTCTCTCACTCTGTCTCTCCTTTTGCCTCTGCTCTTCATTCCGTTTCCCTCTAATCTCTTTTGCATATCTGAAGGTGTACACCCTTAGATCGTCTCACAGGCTGGTATCTTTTCATCCGTTTTTCTGTTCATGTTGCTTGAATAACGCACTTGGTGTGGTTGAATGATAAGTAGCTCTCTCTGCCAAGAGGCTGGAAGGCTTGGCAGAGATGCCATCTGGAGATATGAAAAAGTTGAGGTCGGGTTAGTATTGTGGGATGCAGGTGGCTGAAGATGAAGTATCCTCATGACTTTGGTGATCCCCTGACCATTCATCCATTACCAGAGGTTCACATATGTGGTTTTAAGTGAAGTGTCTCAACAACTATGGGATCAATTACCATGACACTCACCTGCACTCTCAGGGCTGGGTGAAGGTGAATATGGATCAAAGGGTGTGGTGATTCATAAATATGCTTTCAGTCAGTCCCATCACTGGTTTCATCGCTCTGAAACAGCTGTGCCAATCACACAGACATATGACGACAACAGCTCAGCAAATGAACCATATTGTTGTCTGGATGGTGCAGAGCAGCATGATGTGAACACACAGCACCATAAATCTGCATCCAGATACAGATGGTGTGTTTTTATGCCTCCACGCCCACGATAACCGTGGCCTGAGGCATCATGTTCATGGGTTCGTCCGTTCGTCCACGCTGAACTCTTGAATGCAACATCTCAGGAACGCCTTGAGGCAATTTCCTGAAATTTGGCTCAAACGTTCACTTGGACTCAAGGATTGGTGGTCAGAGGTCAAAGTTCAAGGTCACTTTGAGCTCAACTGGTCACCTGACTGGTTGGTTGAGGCATATAACCGCAAACCTGTAATTCTAGTTTTAACATTGAGGATAGAAACAAATAAGAAAAAATAGTTTGGTGAAGCAGTTCATGTGACCGCATCAATCCGACAATGTTTTAGTAATTATTCTACTGTATCTCACGTTGCAAATGGTTACATCATACCCTAAAATGAGACCCAGCAGCGTTTGTGCTTCAAGAATAAAATATGAACTGCTGATTTTTTCTTTTAAAGTTGGTAAGGAGGCTGTGACACAAGGTTAGTCAGGTCTGGTAATCTGATGTCTCCCACATAAACTGGCCGAATACCATGTTTCAACGAGTCCTTCTAATGTGTGTAGTGGTGTGTGGGCTTTTGCATGTTTGTGATTTAATGATGGTAAACTTGGTGTGGACGGCAGTTCATAATGGCACTGCGCTCGGACATTGTGCTTCAGATTTCTCAACATACTGTATCTGTTCTGCTGCCTTCAGATGGCTGCAGGTCTTTAATGACTCAAGGAGAAGCTTCTCATACAGCATCAAGCAGCTTTAAGATCACTCATATTCATTTATTGATATATAATAACATGTTAAGCTTTTGTTTTTATTGACAATTTATATGTATATTTTGGTTGAAGGTTGTTAAACTGAAATTGTTTTCAGTATTCATTTTATTTTTAGTATTTACACTGTCAGCATTATTGCCTTGTTCCTGTGCATTTACTGCAGGAGTTTAGTTTGCTGTTGTTGAGAAAGTCACCAAAGTGGCTTCTGAGTGACGCAGAGTCCGAAAACAGACGTGGTTAAGAGATGTCTATTCTCTCCGCAAATTCTGAGACCCAATTTCCACTAAATTACCCTACTAAACTAAACTCGCTTTGTGCTGCCTCATTTGAATGAACCTCCCACCTCTGCACCTTGAGCTCTGCGCTGGGTACCAAAATACCACACGAACGTGCAAAGCGAATTGGGTCAGACACTCAGTGCTGGCTGTTGTGCCACCACGAAAAACAGGGACCTTAGTCTCCGTAAAATCTAAGTGGCAACTGGAAGAGGAAGACGCCCCGTGCCCACTAAATGGACTGGTGGCAACTGAATCTTTGATGATCAGTTTGGTGGACACCGGCTTCATTAAATTTTCTCAATCTTAAACAGTTATCCCTGAATGCCGGTTGAGAGCATCAGATTGTGAAAAGCAAGTGTAGATACTGCAGAAGTTTTGAAATGCTTCAACAAAAGACTGAGGGATTGTTTCAGTGTTGTTTTCCAGAAAGCTGCTCAGACAGACCTATAAATTAATGAGTAAGTGCAGTGATTCATGGTTTTGGGTGCAGTTCATGACATAGGAGGATATCGATCAATTTAGAAAGAAAAATACATTTCATTACATTCAATCTCATGCAAAGCTGTGCTTGCCATCAGTGCTTTACATTATAAAAATATTGCTGACATGTTCAGGCAATTAGCACTAAATCTCAGCTCTAGACATTTGGCAGGTACAGTATGTTTGCAAGAAGCCAAACGGTGAAATTACCTCAATATTCACCCAACTCGACGCTCAAAATATGTCCCCACGAGATAAACCTGATTATTTCAAAGACAGCTGCATTGTTTGCCAGACACATATAGGCCTGCCTTTAGCCAGAGAATGACATTTTGCTGTTCTCTGGCGTTATCAATGTGCTAAACGTCGATAAGGGAAACATGCATTAGGATGCCGACACACAAGGTAATGATAACCTATGCCAATCCTAATAGACTGTCAGAAATCTTGATTGAAATCTCTCGGTTTTTGCTCGCTCTAAAAAGCCAATCAGCATGCCTGCGGTTTCCTAACGTCTTCCCTCCCTTTACTCCCTTCCTAATGCTTGCTTTTCAGGGTATGAATATTTGTTTTGGAATATGTATGTGGCAGGTTTGCAACTATGTGCTGTTTACCTTAACGCCTGAGGGGAGGGGTGTAGGTTGTGTCCTGTGCAGCCCACTGGGATGTTGTCTAGGTGAAAGCATCCCGTCCTGTCAAGCCATATTGACACCTTTTATTTTAATGAAGTGGTGCTCCGAAAGGATCCTAAACAGGGGTGCACATAACTCTCCCAGGTGAGCACCAGGAGATGGTGTTTGATAATCACAACATATATAGTGTGGTTCCTTGCTGTCCTCCTCGCTGTCTTCCTCACTGTCCTTTGCTTCAGCTTCTTGCGTGGTAGATGATGAAGATGCACCTCCAAGTCCCTGTTTGAGTCTCATATTAGCAGTCTCCATCCACAGTTCAGCACCTGGTTTTGGGTCAAATGTCTCTCAGGTCATCTTTGGTCATCAAGGGTGTATCTGGGCTGAGAGACGAGTATGTGTCCAGACAAGATCTGGAACTGGGTTTTTATAATGTTGAGACCTGCCAAGTGTTTTGCTGCTTTCCTTAAGTGCATCCATTCTCTTACAGTGGGGTCTGTCAAGTTCCAAGGTGGTCTTTGTGATGTCCTCTGATCAATCAAAAAAAAATCAGCAGACTGCAACTTTGCTCCTAACTCCCCACTGATAGTTGTGCAATGCTCATGATCTGTGTTCCCCCTTCACATCACTATGCACCTCTGCTTCAATAAAGCCAAATCCCCAACATGGGAGGACATAGGAGGTGCATGTTTAAGCTTAAGAAGAGAAACATTACACAGATCTCGCTGTGAGTAGCGCGTGAGTGAGTGAAATTTTCAGTTTGACTGCGTTGTCTGTTAGCAATAGCTTGTGCCACATTCATGTCCTCTTGACTCTTTTGTGTGTTTGTTAAATAACAGGTGGTTCATTAATTAATTCTTTGAGCCTGTATTAAACGCACCTGTTTTGTCTGCTAGATGTGGATGCGAATGACATATCTTGCATCACATTTCTCAACGTTATGTGGTCAACGTTAGATTCATGACCACTGATGGCCAGTGACAGTTGGCGTTTTCTTCTTCTGTTGAATTTTATGGTGGTTGGCATCAAGTGTTGCATTACCACCATCTGCTGGATTGTCACAGCTTCACAGAGCAAATTATTCACAGTGTCCGCCCAAAGTGATCCCACCCTCGACATTCGATAACCCAGAACCAGTTTAGTTGTTGCACAAAGTCGCGCTTTGAAACAACCGGACATCATGCATTTCTGATTTTTGTCATGCATGCATACCTGTGTACCAGTTATGTGCACCCCTGATCATAAACAGCATCATAAGCACATTATTAGCAAACAGTTAGCTTAGCTTAAATACCTGAAACATGAAACAGCTAGCTTTGCTCTGTCCAAAGCTAACAAAATCCCCCTTCCTCAAGGTCCCCGCTCTTTCCAGTCTTCATGCTATGCTATGCTAATCTAATAATTTCCTAACTCTAGCTTGATACTTAACAGACAGATATGAATCTTCTCATCTAATTCTGGGCACGAGAGCAAAATGTCAAACAATTGGTTTGTGTGCAAAGAAATTAGTTTTAATTCTCTTCACTGAAACAAAAGTCTTTGACCAGAGTTAAAGATCCTCTGCAACAGGGACTGTTGTTAATGTGCTCTTAATTTGGATGCAGCAGTGCTAACAATACCACTGGCATTAGATAAAGGCTATATTCATCTCAACCGTGGTTTCATGTGTTTACACTAATTAAACCATGTTAATTTGAGTAGTGATTAATTACACATGAATATAACAATGTTTAAAAAGGCCACGTGGAGTGTATTTAGTGAATGTAATTTCCTGATGGTTATATTTAGACACAATTATCTATTCCTCTCCTGTTTTATAATCTATCACAATTCTTATTTTTTCATGCTGCCTTTCACATCAACTTCTTTTGTTTCTCTCCTGTCTTGCTCTGTTTGCTGTTGCTGACTCGGTGAAGCAGGTAAGACAGTTATTAGCTCTCTCCTTTCAGCTTGTGTGCTTTTTCACAGTATACATTCGTGTGTGTGTGTGTGTGTGTGTGTGTGTGTGTGTGTGTGTGTGTGTGTGTGTGTCAGAGGTGGGTTTAGCTGAGATGAGTAAAGCTGGGTCACATGCTGTCTCTGGTGCTGCTGATATTGCTCCGGCTATGGGGGGCTTACAGGGGGCACTGCTGAAAGTGAAAGAATTATGACACACACCCATTCAAACACACACACACACACACATACACACACACAAAAACACAAAGAGACGCACATCCAATAACAGACAGTAGCCAGCACTATTGACAGGTTACAGTTGGCTGATACCTGAGTAACATACTGTAGATCAGTACAACTATAGCGCATGTTTGAGGGCTTCCTCATATTGTTTATATATATTTATATATATATATATACACACAACCTGCACAAATACAGTCAGGATCAATGCTGTTAACAGGCTTCTCATTTTCAGATTTCATAAGCTGTCAACATGAATTTTGTGAGTTCAGCCCTTATTAAAGGGGAATACTTTCTCACCTGTTTTTTCATCAAAAAAAAAATAGTACACCTAATATAATTTGTCTAATATCAATTCTTGTATTATTTTAATGCGACTTTGTATCACTCATCAGGTGTACAGATTTCACAGTATGGACCAGTGACGCCCTTGAAAAGTACTAATGGACCGGCTCTTTTTATATAGTAAAAACTGTTTGTGTTGGTGTAATTCTTTATTCTTTACAAATAAAAGATAAAAATATAATATTAATGACATGAGAAAAATCAGGTGAATAGATTCCACTGAAGGAAGTTGCCAGCTATCGTCTCACATAAAAAGTAGAGAAAGGGAACAGAGCATGAGAGCTGCTCTGTGAATATGCGATATTGAGTCTCCTTTTTTTTTTCCACATCCCTGCGTGGTAGAGCTGTCAAATTTCAATTTAAAAACTGGTGCTGTGCATTGTAACATTATTTCCCACCATAATAGAAAAGGCAACCTGAGGTTACAATCAAATTCCAAATGCAGGCAAAGGTTTGAAGAGTTTTCAACGAGTGGCTGTTATTTCCTAAATGTTATATGGAGGGAAAAAAAGGGCTTCTTTTCTATTTTTTCTCCACATTTGTTTCGGCGGCGGCATCTGAAGGTTGCGCATTGGGAAGGACCTTAATTAAGATTTTTGTGCCTGGGGCTCTGTTTGCAAGCTGTAGTACATCAAGAATGAGCGAGAGCCAGATACAGATCATTGACTACCCGGGTCAAGTCATGTGATTAGGAGAAAATATTAACATTTTCACCATGGCGACCCTTCTGACTTAACAATCAAATAGGTTTCTCAAATATATTTTCTTTTTTTTTTTATCAAGACAGACGGAGGGCTTGTAAGCTCATTCACCACCTGCCATGGCGTCACCAGTTCTAATGTTTTAGGTGAGCGTGACCTTTAATTTGAGAAATGTGAAGAGGTTGCACTGTAGCTATTCAGTGGTGTGAGTGTATTGTTGTTATGTATAAGGCACACTGTGAAGGCAGGGTGCGGGTCTCTACCACAGAAAAATAACACCGCTCACAGATTTATTGATTGAAACAACTTCTTGGTGAAACATTTGTTCTTGCTGTGGTCAGAACTTGACCACAGCCAAATAACACCGTTTGCATCATTTCCTGGCAGCCTCATTTCCATCCTGTAAAGACAGACGTACTGGTACTGGTGGCGGTCGCTGATGCGTCCAGGACAGATAAAACATTCATACCTTCCACCCCCACGTTAATATAGCCAGTGATTGACAGCTGGATCACAGTATTGATTGAATCCAGAGTCTCTTTATTTTGCAGTCCTGGTCTCTCTCTCTTTCTCTCTCTTTCTCTCTCTTTCTCTCTCTCTCTCTCTCTACCCCTCTCCTGCCTCCTCCCTCGCTCCCCGTCCTGTTTGTTTGGTTTAGCTTTGAAATTCAGGCTGGTTATTACACGGAGAGGAGAGAAGGTTATTGCCTGGTGCGAGAGGGCATTGACTTATAGTGGCCACCTTCGGAGCAGCCCATCTATCTTTCTCAGCTTCCTGCATCCTCAGTCGTCTGTTGGCAGGCTGCCCCCCCCCCCCCCCCCCCCCCCCCCCCCCCCCCCCCCTGCACGTACATGGAGGTGGGCTTGTTTTAGTGAGGATCCCACTATGGAAAACGTCAGCTCTTCACTGTGATCACAATATGCAGAGAGGAGGGAGCAAATTTGTGTGTTTGACGGCTAAAATGCAGCTCATGAATCTTTCAAAATGAGCATTTTTTTCATTAAAATGTTTTTGTCTTCTTTCAGATGCTTCGACAGTCAATGCAGCGAGAAATATCCATTGTAGATTATAACAATGCTATTAGATCCAATAAGCATGGGCCAAGTGGTGGAATTAGCCTATAATTCATCACCAGACTGCCTTCTTGGGTGTGAGTGTAATTTACTCCAACATGATTTTTTGCTATATTGTCTAAAGCTTCTGCAAATACAGGCATAATGGAATGAGAGGTTGGAAAAAGAAAAAAAGAAGTGAGTATATGGAGGGAGGGAGCTGGCGTGAGCCTAGAAGAGACTGCTATTAGCTGTTAATTCTGAAACAAATTATGCAATTAGCTGTGGCATCAGGATGTAGGCCATGAGAGAGGACAGCATAACCTTCATTTGATCTGTTCTGCGGCAAGCCGGGCCAGAGAGAGAGAGAGAGAGAGAGAGAGAGACCCATTTAATAGGAGAATTTCTTTTGCCCAAGCAAAACGCCAACAGTATCCATAAGTGCCACTTTAGCTTCCCTTTGAGTGCTTTCTTTTTCCTATTTATGGAGGGATTTTCATAATGAGTGAGGGTGTTTTTTTTTTCCTTTTTGAGAAATACTCATGTCCTTAAAACAAAGAGGTAATTTGTCTGTGCATATGAGATAATATTGTCTGGGGAGCCGTGCGATTTGCTGCCCCTGCTTGACTGTGAAACAGAGGGAAGGTGTTGATTTCAAGGTGTGTGTGTGTGTGTGTGTGCGTGGGCATGCACATGTGTGCTCACTCATTTGTGAGTGCTTCTGCGTGTGTGCGTGTGCGTGTGTGTGTGCGCGTGCGCAATGAAGGTCTCAAACAGCGGCAGAAAAAATCGGAGCTCTGCCTAAATGTTGGCCTGGTTCTCGCTGAGGATTGGTCGTTAGCCTAACACAATCAAATTTGTCCAGAGTGAGGAAGTCATTAATTCTAAGTGGACCATTCATTTAAAGTTGTTAGGAAGCAGAGAGGCGAGAGTCCCCCGACAGTCCAGCGCCGTGTGTAACCCCACTACAAACAACCACTAGATCACAATTCACTTGAACAAGGTGACATAGTGTGAAAAAACATGTGTTTGTTCTAGAAAACTTCAGACAATGATGTCAGAAGATCTCTGTGTGTGTGTGTGTGTGTGTGTGTGTGTGTGTGTGCGTGCGTGTGTGGCATAAACTGATCTGCACATTTTGCCAGGGTTAGCAGATGATACTGCGTTAATATGCAGATCACATCTACAATCAGCAGACGGAGTTAGAAGTTTTAACAATTATATTAATGCTTAAATGACTTTTCTGTTACGAAATGCTGCGGTTGGTCTGTTTTGTTTTCACGCCACAAATGAGCTGCGTCGGACTGGATGAAAAGGAAGAGTCTCAGTTGTTTGGCCCGCACCAGAGTTTGATTGACAGCTTTCACATTAGCCCAAATGAACCAAACTAAAACTGAAAAGTGAGAGTGCTCGTAAAACACTGAAGCAACACTGAATAATTGCAAGATGTTTTCAATGTTTAATGTGGAGATTGTTCAGTTTAACAATGTGCTACACAGGCATGCGATTTGGCTCGTGCAGATGCTTAATTTTCCCTGATGATCAAATCAAAACCAACCTGCGGCTCTCTGAGTTTTCAACCAGATGCGCGAAAGTGATCGGCGTCTTTTTTGTTTTCTCTCTTAAACACGAGTGCAGTGCCAATTTATTGTGGCTGGGCTCTAAAAGCTCAGTGTGACACAGGTTTCGGGTAATGATTTGGGATATTATCAGTGCAGCGCAGGAAAGTAAACAGCGGCGCTATCTCCAAAAGGTTAGCCATATGTTAAATCAGTGGCAGGGGACAGGAGGGAGAACAGCTGCTTCCCCCACCGCTATCTGACAACTCTCACACACACATACACACACAAGATACACACACACGCCTGCACGCTGGAATCATATTGATTATTGTGTGTGTGTGTGTGTGTGTGTGTTAAAGAAATAAAAATATGTCCTAAAAAAAATTACGTTCAGATGTGCCGCTTTCCAGACAGACAGACAGACAGACAGACAGGCACTTACATTCATCACTGTGGTTTCAGCATTCAACAATGGCAGACACACATTTGGGCAAGACATCTGGAAAGCTGAGCAGACCAGTGATCAAAATCAAGCCAATGTGTAAACAAAACAAGGCGGCTATGCAGTATTAGCTAGCCAGCTGTCAGGATGAAACTTGTGTAAATTAGTCTCTTTCTAGCGGTTTCCATTTTATTTCTTTATTTATTTGTAAGACAGGGAAAAACATTAACAATACAGTAAACAGAAAGCGAATTTAATGGACGTTTTTTATACCCTCTGTTTGTGTTGGGACACAATGCTCGGGCGAACGGTGTGTTTTTGTGCAATGATAATATGATAATCACGCAGACTTTGCACAAAATGAATGACATGTATAATTACTGTGATGGTGCATTTGTGTATAATCATACTGTTATCATGGAATTGTCTTTCATGTCCAACGTTTTCACAGATGATTATCTAATTGGCATACAATTTCACACAGTGGAAAGCTCAAAGACTCCTATTATGCACCACTGCTTAATTAAAGTCGCTTTTCGCACTCATGAAATCCTGTCACAAAACCCTTTTCACAATTCCTACATGCAGTCCTCTCACGCATAATTGTATTATGGACTGCATTACATTGTCTCGCTTTAATTCACAGCCCGCGGCTTACACATTGTGAAACAAAGACTGGAGCGTATGTGGGATTCACTGGTTTCTCAGGCTCTCTTTCTGACAGCGCACACTCAGCGATTATTCCCTCGATAGGCTAAAACCCGTCCCGTCACCTTGCATAGCCAAAGTCAGAAAACAGATGGAGCCTTGAACTGTAAATCAGGATATATTCAGCATTTATACAGCACAAATACATAACGTACTGATGACATTTCTAGTAAAATAAGTCTATCATTGAAATAAAAATTCAAGTGTGCATCACATATGGCTGAACCCTTTTGATTGGTTGAAACGAATGACACTGATCAAATTTTAAATGTTTCTTGAAAACCTTTCATGCTTAGGTAGGCTATTTTAAACCAGTGTGGGAATGGCGGACCCCGCCACAACACAATGACATCGAAAACAACTATATAGAAAGGTAATTTTTAATACATTGAATGACTATTTATAAAACAAATGTCGATCATAAATAGTAGAGTTTAATTTCATGAAAGGAATATAAGGAAGATGAATTTAAGGTGGTATTTTTCAGGGATTGGGTTTGCACCTACAGTAAAGCCTCATTATGGGATCAGATGGAACTCTTAAATCTACTTTAACTAAAGTATAAGATTGCTGTATATGGTGCTATATAGGCTGAAAAAAATGGCATTCAATCAGTGCTGCTGTGATGTACTGTTACATCCTCCAAGTGATCTTTAGTCATTCTTGGATGTTGATAAAAAACCAAACAAAAGACCCGGTCCCTAGGCGAAACAGACCCCACCTCTTTGGCAATTATCAGATCCAGTCTACAGCAGTCCAGCGAGCAGCAGATAATGTAACAGCTTTGCCTCTGCGTGACTGCGCCGTCACTGCTGCCGACACCATCCACTGCAGAACACGCATCTGGCACCTCCGCATTCGCCACTTAGCTAAATCACATTACTTCTAGCCTAGCGCCTCTAACAAGGTGCACTGTGTATTCCGCTCACTGGAAAAATAGCAAGAGAACATGGCATGAGACAAAAGAAGTGGAGTAGCTAACATGGTGTTAACAATTGCTCAGTGAGTTCCTCTGCCTCCCATTACACACACTTTGCACCTTTTAACCTTGTTAGCGGGCCACGGCAGCGCACGCCCCAGAATGCTTGTTCCGTAATTAAGGGTGGCTCAGGTGCTAGATTTATGGAGATTTTTCAGGCCTGTGATTAAAATTGAAATTTAATTCTGGTAATCTGGTGGAGGTGAGGGAAGAGGAATATTGAATGTGAAAGGGGAGGGAAGGACGGTTTGGGTGGTTGGCTAGCCACATATCAGTGGGAGATACTTCACACAGGCTGTTCAAACATGGACTTAAAACAGGCTTATCTCCCAAAAGGTTAATGAGGAGCGGCTGGCTGCGCCTGTTACAAACGCACAACAGAGGTCTCATCTTCTGCTGCACGGCGGCGTGTCAGTCACAGAAACACACACACACAGCCACACACACACAGGCTGGATAAGCTGCAGGCATCACAAGCCCACAGCCTCACTGATAGAATTCTCGTTTCCAATAACATCCTCAGACGACTTAATTACTTTTCCTTTTGATGCGACTCACAAGAATAAGCGGACTTGAGATGGAATCTCTCTTTTCTCCATCTGTGCGTGTGTCTCTCGCTCTGTTTCTCCCTCCTCAGTGATAGCTGATAATTTAGTTGTGGCATTTTAGATGGCTGGACACGACATTGAAGTCCATTTCCCTGAGTTGTCATACAGCTTACGGAGTGCACAGTTCACGGTGAAGGCTCGGTGGCGACGCGTGTGAATTTGCTCAGGCTCTGCAGAGTGCAGATGACATGTAGGCAGCTTTGTTGTCCAATGTGTGGTGGTGACCTGTGGTAAAAGTAGAGCTAAACAAAGTCAGAGGATGCACGCTCTTGTGCTGTTGGACCTCCATGGTTAGTGTCCAAGAAAAAAATGAGAGAAACAAGACAAAGGCACATACACACATCAAAAGATATGTAGCCTTTGCCTTTTGTTCGCTCCTTTTTTTATCCAACACCTGACCAACGTAAAAGTGTGCCACTACAAGACAGAGAAATGCTCTACTTTACCTCGAGGTGCCCCATTTACCATTTTGAACCAACCCTTTTATTCCCCCTGCGCATATGCTTTTCATTCCATTGTTGCCCCTAAAATGAATAGAGGCTCTGACATTCATTCCAGGGCTCTAAATCATGTGTATCCTGGATGAGCGCATGCTGCAGATTTATGTTGATGCCACTGAGGTGTATTGTAAATGCAGCACGCTGTGTGAGGCACAGTATGTGGATGTCCACATTGTTTTTCACCTACAGGGAAGCAAGTGGCATCTCTGTCTTATCAGCACATAGTGGTGTTTAGGCCTCGCAGGGGGTGGAGCAGTTTGTTTATGGGTGTGTGTGTGTGTGTGTGTGTGTGGAGTCAGTGTTCCCCCAATTTTTTCCACACAGAGCTGTATTTTCAGTATTGTATATATTTGTGTTTTTCACACAAGCACATGTGCTTGATCTTACATACATATTGTGTATACAACCGGTGAGCTTAGCTTAGCATGACAACGGTAACATGCCCCCTAAATATGCCTACCAGACCCTTTATAGCTCACTAATTAACACATTGTATCCTATCTGTTAAATTTGTACAGAGTACACATGTAGTAGTAGTAGTAGTAGTAACTTCCTGGTGTGCTCAGGAACTGCTCAGACACATAACCTCACATAACTCTCTATAAAACGGAGAATTATAGTTTTACGCTTCGGTTTTTGTATTGATTTTGAATGAGATATAATGTGTTTATTAGTAAGCTTTAGCAAGCTAGCCTTTTCCTCGTTTCCAGTCTTTGTGCTAAGCTAATGGAAGCAGTTGCTGGCTGAGCGGCATCAGTGTTCTCATTTCATTCTACACCAGAAAACGAATGAACATATTTCCCAAAATGTCAAACTATTCCTTAAAGTATGTACATAATTGTTAAAAATGGGACACTTTGCACCTGTGCAACCTTTGATACCACTAAAAGAAGTGTAAGAGATCAACCCAGTTTCTGTACAGTAATGGTAAGTCTGTTTCTGCACCCAAGGGACAATTCACATTTCCACATACATCTGTGAAGGAGAGTGTTTGCGTGCATGCGAGTGTGTTTCTAGCACTTACAGCAGCTGCATCAGCAGCAGCGGTAGTGCTGGCAGCATGGCGCCTCTCTGGCCGGGGGTTGTGTCAGCCACAGAGATGAATAGCCCTCTGCTCTCGGCCCACTAAGTAATCCAGCCAATGATGAATCGCTGCTCTCACTGACACCCAAATTGGAATCATCGGGTCCTGGAGCCAAAACTGGGAAAAAAAACAAACAAAAAAACAGAGGGCCCCTGGCGGTGGCATCGAGTCATCTGTTACTGTGTTGCTTTCCGAGGCTGCACAAGGTATTCCCCCTCTGTGTGCTCAAGGCCTCTGATAAATAGACAAACAAAGGGCCTTTCAGGAAGGTGTCACATTGATATCCCTCCCCATCAAAACGATGCCACTGTGATAATCCCCGTTTGGAGGTGTTAGACCGGTAGCTGCAGCCGCGGCTCCTTGTAAGAGAAAAAATTGTCGTGATAGAAAAGCACATCCATTAGAATTTAGCTTTTTTAGCTCTTCCTCTAACATTTGCAGGTCTTCTTCATGCTTTTTCATGATTCCAAATGCTTCCCACACTATATTTCATGTACCGAGTCCTGCATCAGTTAGCCCACATTCTGTTAGCGGTGGCCTGAGTCTGTTGGCGGCGCATGTAAAACAAATCCCCTAACACAAGGAATGACTTAATGAACTTAATGAGGTTTTCTAATTACAGAGGGAAGTTAGCCCATGTCAAATGGGCCTTTTCTGCCTTCCTTGACATGGATTAACAGCCGGACTATTAAATCCAGCCCTTCATTACAACAGAGGAGAGGCTGAAACACAATCAGTCATATCTGCTGTAATTCTGGCCTACATACAGACGCACATTGCTTCATTTGAAGTGAATGAAGCTTGTATTTTTTACAGTAGACTGAACGAGCCCTAGGCACGATTTGAACCTCCACTTGAAACCTTCTCAGGGATGCCGACTGGGGAATAAGAACAGGAACAGAAATGTTTCAGTTTCCGAATCATGAAGGCCATAACCTTTATATTAAAGGCTATCAGATAAAACAGACATTAATTCATGAGTTTGGACTGTGACTCTATGGCATTTATTCCCTTACACGTTTCTTTCCTTTGTTTTTCACTCATTGATGCTCTATCCTCTTTTCTCATTCGGTGTCTGTCTCTTCCCCTGTCTCTCTAACTCCTCCATGGCAGGGAGGATGATTTACTTTGTCATCATTAACACATCAAAGGAGCCAAGTGTGTATTTCAAAGTCATCTGATAACTGATACTCTTTAATGGCGCACTGGAACAGTAATTAATTTCAAAAACATCCCATTTATTTGTTCTGGAAGTGAATGCTCCCGCCAAAGCGGCATAAATCCTGTCTGTTGCTGCAGCTCAAATTAATTTACGTGTTGCGTCTCCTCGCATCCTTTGAGAATTTAATTATCTCGGCAAACAGGCTCTGGGTGTGTTGAATATACGTTCTATCAACAGAGCTGTACTGGAGCCGAACAGTACAGAGACATGTTGCTTCGTTCTGACTCTTCTGTGTCATTCCAGGCAGTCACTTTCCACAAAAATGGACTAAACTTTCAAGGAAAATGGAAGATGAAGTCGAGATGGTATCATTGAGTGCTGAATAACGGCGCAAAGGCAGCCTCTGAATGCCATCCAGTAGGTCCATCCATCTCTTGGCTAGAGTCTCCTCTTCCCTTCCCTGTCAGCACACTTGAGCCGAGTCAATCCGGGAGCCTAAGTGCTCTGGATTTCTGAGAGCAGTTTTTTGCGAATTGGAGCAGATGTGATAAATGACAGATAAATACAGCAGAGTTCACATCAGACCGGCCGAAGTGGATTGAGGACTTCCCTTGACCCATAATGGTCTGTCAAATCAGAACACTTTCATTGTCATCTTTACTGATGTGAAGCTTTGAAATTATATTTACGTGAATGGTGAACTGCCGGAGACCTGACCTTTCTACAGGTCAGCTGTTACACGGCTCTCCATTGAAGATGGCTGGTATCCTGCTGACTTTCACCAGTGTTGTACACAAGGTGCACAAAAAAAAGAGGAATGGTTAAGAAACTGAAAAATGTACAAAAATACAGCACATGTTGTAAGCTTGTGGGCAGTGCAAGTGCAAATCAAGTCATCAAAAGGCTAAATTACATGAACTGACATACTAGGCAAGCTCTTTCCATTCATTTCAGCAGCTGTCCCCTAGCTGGCCTTCACGCTGTATCAAATAAGTGTGTTCAGATAAAGTTCAAGTGACTTTAAAAAATACATAGAACTTGCAAATTTACGATTATAGCAAAAAGTCAAAGGCATAGAGGACTGAGCCATGGAAAGTTAGCCAGGTTTCCATCCAAATGTTGCAGAGATTTGAACTGAACACTCAGAAAATCAAAAAGAAAATGCTAATTCATATATGTTCTCCATCTGCTACTGTTATGTGAATATTAGGAGATGGAGGCATTGAGAGGAACATTTGGCGGCACTAATTCTCCCGTCAGATGGCATGAAACCGCTGCAGAAGAAGAGGGCAGCGCAAAGAGATGGCATGATTAAAAGAGCGCCACTCAAACCTCCATTAGTGGACAGCCATGGAGAAAACATGGTGGAAATATGGCATTTCTGTTTGTTTAGAGTATTTGTGTAAGTGAGGAAGGGTGCAGTCTACACAGATGAGATGTGAAGTGCTTCAGCTTATATTTAAAGCATTTGGTTTTTTGTCTATACACCAACTTTTCCACCTCAGACAAACTTTTTTTTTGCAATATTTCAAGTATTCTTAAATATTCATTGTCTCCACTCTGGTTTTTTATGCACACATTCAGGAGTTGCATGTAAACAAGTTAGTCGAAATGCACACATTGATTTAAAAGCTAAAGAATTGTTGGAGATCAGGCTGCTTTGTGAACATTTGTAAGCTTCTGAGATCCATCCAGTCAGGTTTGCAAGCTTTATTAGATTTCTGTTCACATGTATTTTTAATGTTACGGTGCTTTTATTCTGTTTGAAAGGTTTCTGGATTTGTAGTGAACTAGTAAAGCTTGACAAGAATCATCTAAATTGATTAAATAACATAAAATATGAAGATGCATACTCCCACACACTGAGAAGCAGATTTTAGGCTGTTTCTCACATCAATTTTTAACCCCAAATCAAACGGCCCTTTAAGGCAGATCAACATATCGCTAGCTCAACTTTTAAGCAAGGGTTTTTGCTCATTTGTGGTGGGTGGAGGAGACTCGGACATGACTCTGTAAATTGACACCTTTCTGTTGCGCCGTTTTCGAAAGAGCAGTTAAATATTAAATCAGGTTTGAGTGATGTACGGAGGTTGAAAATATGGCAATAAAAGAGTTACAGCTCCCTGTCATCTTTGTTTTGACAGACGATCCTGGCACAGCACACACACGCACATGCAAACAGCCAGACAAACAGGAACACACTCACGCACACAAAGTCAGCATGATTCGTTGGGGATTTTCTCACAAATCGGCCCCCTAAAGGGAAAGAGGCCGGCATAAATCAGCTGGTGTCAGGGCTACAGACACCCATGGCTCCTTATCACCACACACAGGCGGACACACTCACAGATTGATAGGTAGATAGCCGTCCTGACAGGCAGGGCGACAGGCAGCCAGGTAGAGAGGCTTACAGAGGAATGCACACAGGGTGGAGGCAGACAGAGGGAGGCAAAGGCAAAGATGCACAGGAAGAGGCAATAACACGGGGCAAAGGCAGTGGATACCGGTCACAAATCTCACACTTGATGTTGACTTGATGGTCCTCATTACTAAAATTGTAATTGTTACCTTTCCCATTTATTCCTCAGTTTTAACATGATATGAAATAAAGCCTACAGCCAGTTCATGAAATCTTTAAATTTGCTACCGTTTGTTTGCTAATTCAGCGTTCGCTACGCCCTGCCCACATGTATGCAGTTTGGAGTGACAACAGTGGCAGATGTAGCTCTACAAATTCTTACTAAAGTTTGAAACAATGGGTCCTTGATTTCAGACAAAGCTAGACAACAGCAGACTACAGATTATTAGCAGGCGACCAACAACTGTAGCTGTAGCTAGCTAGCTCTGTAAGATAACGTTAGCTCATGAGTTGAAAACACAATATCTAGCTGACTCAGTTTGACTGAGTCTTGAACACTTGAAAAAACCCGTGTGCTGTGTTTTTAGAAAGGACTGAAAAGACACCACCCTCCAAACCCTTCACATGCAGAATATTGCTCTTACTGCAACCCCATGCACACCACTTCAACATGTGGAGAAATCCAGAACTTAAAGGTCTGCTGTACCTTGTTACAGTTGCTAAGCTGTGATTGGCCAATTGCTGGAGAGGGAGGGGTTGAGCAAACGGTCAACTGCAGTGAAAAAAAAGTTAATGTATAACAAATGTAGTAGTGCCCTCCCCCCTCCAATCTGTATCGCTGTATGGATCTAAACAGACAAAGGCTTGTATTACTGTCAGAGAGCATTTAGGACACACTGTATCATACGCAGCTATGTTGGGTCGCACTGCCAAACTCAATTTTTTTCCACCCATCAGAGTCTACTAGAGCAATACTAAGCTGGTGTTCCATTTCATGGGCTTGTCTGTTTTGAGTCATGCACCAGAAGCAAAATGCTTTGCCTACACAGACAGCGGATAACATCTCTGATCCCATTATTTACTCTGTGGAAGACTTACACATTCCCTGTGGTGGCTTTTGTTTTTTTTTTGTTTTTTTTTTTGGGGGGGGGGGGGGGGGGGTGGGGGGGGGGTGGAGGTAGTGGGGTTGGCAGAGTGTTTCTTTTCTAAAATCTGTTTTCACCTGGTTACTGGAGAGAGGGTGTCACCACATTCTCTGTATTGTAGTTCACAAATAAGCACAACCTTAAAAGGACTCCAAAAAATGGAACTAAACTGCACCATATTTCAAACTGTGCTCTAAATACTGAAAAGTTGCAGCTCACTTTATTTAGAAAACCCATGAATGTCAGTAAGAGTACTAACAGCTTATTGATGCTGAAATACTAACTAGCCTCTGTTGATGACATAAAAGGGTTTTCTTGGCCACTTGGGGGCAGCGCAAGAACCAGTGAGCACAGCATCACTTATTATAACCTTATAGAGTTGATATAATGAACTGATGCCCCACCAGCTTTTGACTACTTTCTGTGGACTGGGCATGCAGCAGACAGTTGGTTTATTAGACTTTTTTTTTTTTTTTTTTTTTTTTACTGAAAACAGCTGTCTGCTGCTGCTGCTGCTGCTGCTGGAAAAGAGGCTGATGTGACCCTAAATCAGGACAGTGAAGTTTGCTGCAAAAACCCATTCTTCGTGTATCTGCTTTAACATAGCAGGCCAGTTTCGAAAAGCAGGGAGTGTTACTGCTAGTGGTTGCTAAAGTAACTCTGGCTTCTATATGCTGTTATGGTCAGCCAGCTAAGAAGCAACTTCTGAAACACTAGCTCATCAGTGGTCAAATAAAAACATTAAAAACCCATTTAAAACTTGTGCATTCACAGTGCTGTAGACCTTCAATATGGCCACTGTTTAGAGAAACCACCGGCCTTCAAACTCCCATTAATTGAGATTATGTGCGTTTGGATTCAGATTTGTACATTTCTGTCTTGAAGTATGCAGACTGCACACAACACACACAACCCTCTTGCTCTTTCTCTCTCATGCCTGCAATGAGAAACACTGTGGGCAAGAAATCTCTACACAGACAGACACAAGAACATTACACTTTACAGCAGCTTCCCACATTGCTTCCATCCAGCATTTAGGGAAGCATTGTAGAGGCCCTTCTCAAAATAGACCAGCCTGCTTTAGCATCAAAAAGACGGAGCGGAAACGAGCAGAAACACCGGTCTCCCCACTAAGAGTCAGGTGTGATGCACACTTCAAAGTCAAAAGGAGTCGTGAATGCAGAGCAAATGAAGGCTCCGGTGTGCCGATTCAAAGTTCCACATCTCGATAATGACCTCACTCTCCTACACGATTACTCATCATTCATTCAGCCACTGCTGTGGTGGGAAGGTGGTGCTGGGTTGTGGATTGGAGGCTCGCAGAAGGTGATGGGGGGCGGGAGGCTTGCGTGAATGAGAGCGAATTGGAGTAGTTTGGATAAGACTTTATGATGCCCCCCTCAGAAGAATAGTCAGTTTTGCTTTCATGTGACGTTTGCCTCGCTATGTTTGGCTTCATTAGCTCTTTTTTATCTTCGGTTCAAATACAGTGTGATTGCTGCTCAAGACTCTTCTGTCTATAGCTTACTTCAGTTTGGTGCTACCTACTCTTACACTGCGATTTCACTGCTAATGTCACTCCTTTTTGTCAGCCTGAAAGGGTGATAAACTCTATTTATGCAGCTGAATTTGGGTTTGTCTACCCTGTTTACCCTCCACTCCATCCCTGCATGGTACTGATTTTTAGTATATATGTTGATATATATATATATATATATATACACACACAGATACAGATATTGAAATAAAACTGAAGATCCCCCTCAGTTCCAAAAAGCTGATGGACACAAGATGTCTTCTACTTGACTGTCAAGTCATGTCTTACACTGAGATTTAAGGTGAGCACAGAGAAACTTTCCTCTTTCAGCAGATGTTTGTGAAAACAGGCTTTTAGTGTCAAACTGCACAGAACATCATTCTGCACAGTGACACTCAAACATCCAAATGAAGCAGCAACAAACAGAACATTTCTGAGTGGAGGAGGACTTTAAATAAGCAGTCTCTTGGAGCCCATTTCAGACATTTTTCAAGCAAAAAAGCCAGTCATTAGCTGGACTCAGCTTTTCAATGTTTCTGCTTTTCTTTGTAATGTTCTTCTTGCTTGATGGTAAACAGAGTAACTTTGTTTTGGCTGTTGGCTATTTTCTGACATTTTTCACTGTTTTATTCCATTGTATAGGCTAAGTTTTTGTTAATCACGGAAAATATGTAACAGATAATGCCTGAGCTGCGTCCATTAATTCCTGATTATGGACTCCGAAGAAGATGAAGAAAACAACATGGTGACAGTACTGCGAGAGTTAAACAGAGAAGTGAGACGCATAATCATGGATTTGACATACATGTCTTCTGAAAACAAGATGGCGTGGATCCAAGCCGAGTTAAGTTACAATGCTATCTATGCGTTTAAAGTGAAGTTAAAGAGAGCGAGGGAAACACACTTAGAGCGAAGCAGAGGAGATCCTAACTGCAGAAAGATACAATTGCTGTCCCTTTATCACTCAGGAACCCGGCATGTGAACTCGTCAGTTCGTCTGCCGTGGTGCTGACCTTTTGACTGATAAAGTGCACCTTACTGACTTTACACACAGTGGCAGAAGCTAACACAAGCACAGCCCAATGGCGTGGGATGAGACAATCCATGTGACCTGTTAGGCTCACAGAAGCAAGCGCAATGATTGAGGTGCCTCAAACAGCAGCAACGAGGCTCGGCTGTCTGGTCGTTGCCCAACAATGCAGTAAAGCTTATACAACAATGACGCTTACAGTAACACTATCGTTAACTGTCTCTGCCCAGACTCTTACTTGAGATCACTTCAGGGAGTGATTAACATGTGCTTAGAGCATCAAAGTTTTTCCCAGCTCAGACAATGGCAGTGCCGCCGCATTGCGTCGTTGGCGGGTTTTACAGAAGGCTGCTTCTTGCATGGCAGCAGGGAAAACCGCGACAGTCGACTTAATTGAATTGTCGACTTAATCTCTGTCTTGGAGAAAACCTGTAATCATATCAGGCGGCCCAGGTGAGACCGCTGGTTGCTCAGCGATCTTTCTCAGGATCCAAATGTGTCAAGTGAACACAATACAGTCTGTTACTCATTCAGTGATGCCTTGACAACTTAAAGCACGCCACATTCGGCACAAGACGCCTCCTATAGCAACTTGATGTCGCAGTGCAAAGGCGAGGTGGTGTGGGGCCTTTGTTGAGTATTATCCTTGGGGAAATGAACACCCCTTTGTTCTGGTGGGACTTGTCTAACGGGAAACTAGGATTTGGATTCAAATAGAAATCTCATACTCAGTTGAGTTTCATGAGGCCTGATATGGTCTTGGCACCGTTTCATTGTTGAGGCTTTTGCTTTGGCGGCCTCATAAAGTTGTCCTTATGCTAGCAAGATTCAAAATCAATAATATTGTGTACGGTTGGCAAACAGTCAATGTTTGAGAGTAACGTTAACAACAAGACTAGCTAGCTATCCAACCAGGCCATTGTCCCCAAATCATTATCACAAAATTCATGAACAAATAAGGAGCAGCCTGAAGTAGCGAGTTGAATAGCGAATGTGAGATGATCATGTGATGTGAAGTATCGGCAAGTTCAGAGGGGCAGTGTACTTCCCGCAGCTTGTGTGTTACAGTTAACCTTCCTGTGGTGTTCAGAGGATGAGGAACTGAAGGACTACATACGATGTGTTGAATTCACTCACTGTTGTACTTGGATGTTAGCTTGTTAACGTGTTGCAATAAGTTGTAAGTGGAGGCTTTGACTGCGTCTCGGTTGCTATGGTTTTTCACTTTAGATACAGGCTGATACTGAGTAGCCGGCAGATTCCCTTAGAACCGTGTACAGACAGTTTCAATTGATAAATTTGGTAGCTGTCCATTATCAGGAATTAATGACCGCCCTGCAGCCAATTAAAATCGAGTATTCACCCATGGTATAAAATTAGTTGTTTGTTTTATTAGTTTTTATTAATGTATTGATATTGATGTTAGCTGCTGCAGTATAATGTGAAGCTGTTATGCAGCACAGTTTAGAATAAGAGAACAAGTAGCTGTCAGTGTCTTGCATTGCAAGATTTTGGTACTTCTCCCACATTCTCACACTAAAAATGTATATCAAAGACCCTCTACTGAGTGACTCCTGTCCTTTGTTTCAGGTCAGCAGGATATGATTGCTAGTCTGACAGAGAATTAAAGTTTTAAAATGTGGTGATAGAGAAGATAAGGGCTTCATGGGGACAGAGAGCATTAAAGATTGTTGCGTGATGACACAACACATACCATCATGTCAGTGTCACCAAATCAAAGAAATACAGCAAAAATCTCTCATGGCTCCATTATTCAGCACACTACTGACAGTGTGAGAACTAAATATACCTTCTCTTTTTGTCTCTCACTCTTCATTTCTGCTTGACTGTACATTTGTTTCATGTGAAGGCTCTGATTTTTTAAACCAGCTGTACAGTGATGTGCTCCTGAATGCAGCACGCAAGTGGAACTGTGTGTGAAGAGGCCACAGGTTACTCTAAATGCACGATTATTCAGTGAGCCGTAACAATGACCACTGTGTTTTTGCACATGTATTTGGGAGATTTTAGACTTTATTTTCTTAAAGTTTGAATTTAGATTTAAAAAAATATATATGTGAATAATCCAGTAAGCTTCCTCCTTGTTCAAAGAACATACTGTCTCTCTAATTCATAAAAAGCCTCTATTTCAGACTTCACAAATTCAGTCCATTGAATGACAGGAAATTACATTTTCTTGCTCTACTCACTTATGTAGTTTTCAGCTTTTTCTACGCGAATTTGGGCAAATTGGAAAATAAGTTACGTAGGTAAAATAATCTAGATTGGGCTAAAACAAGCCTTAAGAAGAAGTTTTTCCTGTTTCAATTTAAGTAAACATAAAGCTGATATTTGGAAGATATTGAGTGCCCTGGAAAGTCCCTTTGCAGCCAGTATTACCACAGCATCATCCTCCTCTGCAACATTAATGTCAGTCTTAAGTAGCCAAGGAAAGTGCTTCTCGTCAGATAAGTGTTTCTTCTCCCTGAAAAATAGATTACTGTGCAAGCACTAAGCCATTTACATTTCACTGAAAAAGCCCACTTTTTCAGTCCCCCTTCCAGTCTTCTTTTCACTGTTTTATTGTATTTTGGCTAAAAATATATAACCAGCAGTGTGCAGCTCATCTGTTGTTTATCCAAAGCTAGGTTTACAAAATATACAGATATAGATAGATATTCCAAACAAAGATATATGGCCTGTAGGAGACTGTTGGTGTAAAAATAGACGTGAAGACCAACGCTGTCGACTAACAAACTACCAGACTGGTGCTTAATTTCCAAGTCTGAATGCATCAACATCAAACAGTTCTTTAATTGACTTAGAATCACACTAAATGTAGAGCATAGAATGGGAAAGGGGATATTATGAGCTGTCAGATTGCATTCATCACGTTCGTCGTTCTTTTTCCCCACCTTGGGATTGTATGGAAAATTTAAAAAAACAGGCTTACAAACCTGTGAGGAAACTGAGGTGGACCTCCAGATAGTCCCACAACTGTTCTTGGTTTCCCAAACCAAAAACAGCAGACCGAATGAGCGAGGAATGGATTTAAGTGCATGTTTATCTGCTCCTGTGCAAGCCGCAATCATTTCCAGCTAACTAGAGTGTTACAGTATATTTAAGGCATCTTTACAGGGTTCAGTTAAAATCAAGTCAGCTTCAGACAGTGAAAAGTCACCGACAGACAGCACCTCTAACCAACTCATGGAGCTAATGTTAGCTTTATTAGCTACAGTTGAAGAAGTCTTCCAGTGACAGCTGTCATTCCAGCCCCAAAAATCCAGGCCTGCTTTTCTTCTGTTTAAAGTCGAGGACCCAACTCCCGCCATTATCACTGTAAACTGCATAAGTGCCGTGTGAATTTAGGGCTTGACAGGTGTAGCGACAGTAGCTCAGGCTAAACCTTTTTTAATTTGAAATTTGTACGAGCTTTTGGGAGACTCGGGAGTCAAAATGGATTATCTCTTCACCTCTCCTTGGATATTGCGGGTTAAGGAGTGAAGTTTACAGACTCCCTCTGCTCTCTCTATTTTCCATTCCTCCTCTGCATCCTGTTTCTCCCCCCCTCCTCCCCTTCATTCCCACAGTCAGGTGGCTCATGTGAGTGAGTCCCAAGCGGCCAGCCAGCCGGGCTGCTGAAACTTATGACTGGCCATGTTCTTCAAACATCATGCCGCAACCAAAGCATGGCAGGATGACAGATAGTCCCTTCAATGTATAGTGACAAACAAATTAGTGCAAAGATGCTTCTCGCTGCATACCAGATGTGTTGGGCTCTGTGGTATGGAACAGGCGATGAAAAACTGTCCACGTTCCATCTGTGCTTCGCCGTGACCATCGGTGCAGCAATTTGTGCTGAACAAAGTAGTGCAAACAGCCAGGCTGATTATATGTGTCATACTGTGAGGCATAAAACAGTGCTGGGGAAGATCAGACGGAAGCTGGCAGGTTTATTTGATGAGAGGAGAGGGAGGAATTGAGCAGAAAAGGACAGGATGCAGGTGAAATAATGAATGGAGAGGGAGAGATGAGCAGGCTTATAAACGTGAAACAACGAAAAATTGGGAAAATAAGTGGGAAGTAGGAAATACAAATTTCTCCTAGCCCTCCAAGCACATAAATTGTGGTTCACATTAAGTTGCAGCAAAAAAAAGTCACACTCCATTCTGCTATTTTTCTTCCTCACACCTTCCCTGTCCTCAGAGTGTTGCTTTCCAGCGCTAGCCGCCATCCAGGCTTGAGCTGGTGACTGCAGGGCTGTGACACGAACGGGCCAATTTGTATCTAACCTCACACCTACCTATTGACTCCCACACACTCGGAGATTGGAGACTGCATGCGGGGTCACATCACCATCTGAGTGCCATGTCAGCATGGCTGTGCACTTACTGCCGTGACAGGCAGTAAGCAACACAATGTTTTCTCTGTTCTGAGTGCACCGGCAGGACGGGATTTCAGCTCTAAGCACACAAATGTGATGAAAGTTGAGAGAGCGGCAAAAAGCCTTCACTAGAGAATGGCAGCATTTGATATTCATGCTTTGCATCGGCGCAGATGACAGCGCCGCGCGGCGTCAGGCTGCACAGGGAAGTATAGCTCTCTGACAGAAAGAGGGATAACCGCAGGAGGGAGATGAGCAACAACACACTGAGAGGCAGAGACATTCCTGACCTGCTTAGTGTCATTACACCGCAGACTTATCTCTCTCGCTCTGCCTTGTAAATACACTCGAGTGCTTGTTATCAAACGAGCGAGGCGACAAACCTCATCCAGGTTTGAGTCCTCAGCTTCCTCTGCATGCTTGTAAATGAGTCATTCTCATGGATGACAGCCTACATTAATATTCTGTTAAGGAGGGAAGCGAGTGTGCATTAAATCCGCCACTTATCAGGTAGCGATCGTGATCTGTGTCGAACTTTGGAAAAAAAAAAAAGTCATGCCTGTTTGCTTTTAATTGCCAGAAGGTATTCAGGGGAAGGATGGCAACAGCATATGGGATTCATTTGACTTATTTCTTTTCCACATCCATCTCCAGGCGGCACTGACATTACAACCGAGGCTAAGTTCATTTTTAAAATTCTTCTGTGTTTCTTCTCCTTCAGTCTTTTCATAAATGCCTTTTCATCACTCTAAGGTACATTGTTCGGATGCTCCCATTTTAGCTCTAAAAGCTTTTGCAGTCAAACGCAACGCTGTCTAAAGGCAACATACTTTCTATTCAAGATGCATGATGAAAAAAACATGCTGTGAAAAATTTATGGTTTTTGTTTCATGAAAAAAACACACTTTTGTACAGTTCAGGCATGAGATGTGACATTAAAAAGCTTTTATTATGACAGTATGCTCAAGTTTTATCACCTGCATCCAAAGTAAGCGAGGCTCTCAGAGGTGAGTGCTTGAACGGTGTTAGGCGGCGGTGTGGTCGACGAGGCAGAGCCTCGGTGTGATCATAAGCCCCGCTGTACCATCTCACCGTCTGCTGGGCCTCTGCGACAATCCACAGCCGTCACACACTCTGAGCAGGTTCCTCAGTGACACTCAACCATGGCAAGTTGCCTCTCAGGAGCATACGAGTGTACTCTCTGTCTCGCTGTCAAAATGGAATAGGGGGCGAAAAAAAAAAGTGAGGGAGTTGCATCAAATTTTCCCCCTGTGCCACAATATGATTAAGCAATTCAGTGTCCACTGGAGTTCTTCTGCTTATACGCTCCACGTGGAATACATTGTTGTATTCTGTGGCCACCTCAGTTTCACTGTGAGTGAAGTATCCCTCACTGCCAGCACTGCCTATGAATTCAGAAAGGCTCTGCTAAATCTTATCTTTGATTGTATTATATAGTGTCGCAGGGCCCAGCTGTAGTATGTGCAGTAGTAAATACAGCAAGCAGTACAGCAAAATGAAAAGTCAGAGAATAATCGAGTGAAACAGTTTTAAAATCAACATGTTAGGATAGAAAGTGTGGTTTTGATATACAGAATGTCCACATTCTGGGAGCGTCCAGTGATGTACACGACAGTATTTCACTTTTGTTCTCTCATATCGTTTAGACATGCTGCTTGATTGCATCTTGGCAACACGAGTGTTGTAAGATGAACCAATTTACAAAAACAAATGTTTTTGGCTTCTTTAACCGGCACCAAAGCCAGGCTCCATTGTTATTTAGATTTCTTAATTATGGAAGTCTCTAAAGAGAGAGCAAGCTTCACGAAGCTAGATCTGAGAAGACAGATACCGCTCTCATGTCTGTGCTCTAAGTATGAAGCTACAGCCAGCTTTTTTCTTTTTTTTTCTTTTGCTAAGCTAAGCTAAGATAACCAACTCCTGGCTGTACAGATAAATATGAAAGTTGCATTAGTCTTCTCATCTAGCTCTCGGCAAGAGAGCCAGTAAATGTATGATTTAAATTGTCTATTGCTTATAATGTCTAAACTATTGCTTTCAGGGTGCCAAAAATGTTTTGTTATATTCTATGATAATGTGCGAAAGTGTATAATACCAAGCATACTTATTTAGTTGTTGTCTATCAAATCCCTGCAAAGAGTTTGGCACTAGCTGTTGTTTATTTCTCTTTCTGTCTGTGTAATTGTTCCTTTAATTTGATGTTTCTTCTTTTATATCCTTTTTTGTGTCTCATTATCCATTGTAACTTTTATTTTAGAAAGTTAAACAAGATATTATTTGCAAACAAATTAAATGAGGAAAAAAACGTGAGATTATAAAGCAGATGGATGTGTAAATTTCAGAGGAGTTTAATCAGTCTCAGTCTCAAAAGGTGTCATGCACATAGCTTTTAACATGATTAAATGAAAAGTAATATCTGCCAGCCTCAGTCCCCAGACGCAAGAGCAAGAAATTACAGCAAGTTAACAGAAAGGGAGACATTTGCTGAAAGGCATCAACATAGATATCCCATGTCACAACATCCACAGATGTGAATGATGAGTGTGTCTGTCCAAATTGCATATACTGTATTTTCATGAGCATTGACTGGATATATATGAAAAGCTAAAGCTCATCCAGTATTACTCTGCACACAACATAACTGTCTGTCCTTGGCATTCATGGGCAGGGGAGTAAATATAAAGCAGATGGCCTGGCTACTTTGTCCTCACTGCCACTAATCAGGTGCTAAATATCCATCAGTCTGTGCTAATACATCTCCCTACCTCTATTTTACCCCCTCTGTCCTCTATTAAAGGACCATTCTTGTTATTTCATAGCATTCATAGCCTCAGTATGTCTGCAACACTTACCAAGCAGCTAACTAAAGGTGATTAAAACACTTTTGAGATACCTGAACCTGGAGAAGAAGCTACATCCTGTCAGTAATTATCGCTGGCTGGTTGATGTGAACAGGTCCCTTCCCAGCTGACAGTTTGTTTTCACACAGCAGTCAATACACATTCCAACATCCAATAACCTGAGAAATCACACATGTAACCACATTATAGCCATGTTTGAATGTGCAGAAATCCTGTGTAAATGGGTCCCATGGCATTGCAAGTGTTATTTAAGGTTTCGTTTCTGTTATGGAGCTAATTTGAGCTGAGCTATGCGGTTCAAGTTCTACAGTGACATAGGAGATGAAATTTAAAAGCTCGGTGCTTGTTACCTTTACAGCGCAGTCGAAGTCCTGCACCACCAAGTGTCCTGAAATTAAGTGCACCTCAATCCCCTTAACTGCATCCATGGTTCTATCACTTGCGTCTCTTCCTTACGTCTTAGTCTGGAAGCAGTTTCTGCAGATGTATTTGTTGCAGATCAGTCAAACCACAGTGTGTACGTGGACTTCACTGCTCAGACAGTTAATGCATATGAGCCATTTTTTAGTGGCTGAAACACATTTGTTAAAAATGAAATTATTTCAAGGTTCATTTATTTGTCATTCGATAACACGGGGTTGAACAAAGTAATGCAAGTTTATGCTTCGCAGACGCACACACAACAAAAACTATTATTTATGGTGAGTGCGCAGGGTGGATTGAGTCTCACAGCCTGAGGAAAGAAGCTGCTCTGTAGTCTGGTGGTACAGCAGCGGTTACTTCTGTACTGCTTGCCAGATGGCAGCAGGGTGAACAGGCTGCAGCTGGGGTGGGTGTTGTCTTTTGCATCTGCATTTACTTGTATTCTGTTCGTTCAGTATTTAATAATCTAGGTTATGATGAGAATGTTGCATCATTTGCAGAACATTTTGGAAGCCTGTTGTTTTAGGCAAAATGGTAAATTTATCTCTTCTTCCACCCAATGCATGGGGATTTTCATCGTCTCAATGTGACTGAATCGAAATCAGCACAAAATGTATTTGTTGTTAAATGACAACAGACTCTCCTCTTCTTCCTGATTAAAATATTATGAATTGCAAAAACAATCTTTTGGATGGATGAAGAAAGTTGCGTCCTTTGTTAATCAGGCCTACAGCTGACACAGATCCGAGGTTAATCAGAAATAATCAAACCTAACACTGGAAGAAATCGCGTATTGTGTCTGATTGTGTCTGTAGAAAACCAGAATGTTTTGGTGATGTGGTTTCAATGCAGACCACCTCAAGTCACTGACTGATCTGAGATACATACATTTCTGTCAAGTAAAAGACTTACACAGACAACTGCATGTAGAGACGTCAAACTTTTGTTACACAGACGTTCTGCACCTGGATAATTGTACCTGTCCACATCATGAGATTAAAATTTTACAGCACAACAACTAAACAAGGGGAGACACAGGTGACAGGTTAATTATATTGTTCTGCACCTTCCGTAGTGAACATGTCATGGCAACATAAAATTATAATATGCATGGACTTTTAATGTAAGCCCTGCAGTTATGTATAATGCATACAGACAAAAGTTGGAGAGGACACTTAACCCAGTGTCTATTTTTACACTGCTTTTTGCTCAAAGATCAGATGCGAGAAGTGACAGGTATCCGGTTTTAAGTGCTGTGGAGAAACAATGGAGCCTCTCATTTAGTGGCTCAGTGGCTTTCAATCTGAGGCTGGCAAGAAGACATTGAGAGAAAGATTGAGATGGGAGAGAGAGAAAGGCAGGTGGTAAACGGAGGGGGAGAGAGCGAGAGAGTCAGTGATTTCCCCCAGCGCCTGTTTCAATAGTGTCTCCCGTCGCTCATCTGACCCATTCGTTATGCTGAGCCATGGGGAAATCTGATTGGGCTCATTACCCTCTCCTCAGAACTGATACAGGAAGTGCAAGGAGAGCAAGGGAGAGAGGCTGCTCTCCAGCTTATTGTGAATGGACACCATCACCGGTGTTGTCACTATCAGGAGTGTATGGCCATCTGCCAACGCTCTCCCTATCTAACCTGGCTCTCCGCCGCCTCCCTGCCTTTGTGCAGTGGAAACAAATGAGCGCCGTTTCCTCTCACCGCGTCCTGGTGCAGTGGGGGATGGACGTAGCGAGCTGAGACTATTGGCATGCATTGTGTCATCCACTCGGCCGGCTGGTGAATAAGAAGGGATGGATGACAGATACCGTGAAGGGCATGTAAGGTAACAATGTCCAAATCAGCGGCGGTGATTGGTGTTACGTTTGATGAACTTTGCGCCAGGCTGGGTTTTTCCACTCAGCTTTGACGTGAGGCTTTAACAGAGGAGAAGAGATTCACCTTGTTAGCCCAAATCAAATGCGGATATCATGTAAGGTCACTGGGAGGATATTGGTGTATGCAGGAGGAGGACAAAGCTGGCCTTACAGCAGGCAGTCTAACCTCTTTATTGCCACAAAGAAGAAATGGAGGTCTGCGGGATGTGTGTTCACAACATACTCATGATTTCTGTGTAAATGAGCTTTCAGGTGGTCTAACAGTCTGGCGGCCATATGGACTTCCTCAACAGCATTACAGTCGCTCTGTTAACAGCTGACTGTGTTTGTGCAGGACTATACCACGGCACTGCAATCTGACAAATGTACCAGATTACTCACATTTACTCAGCCACAGTAAACAATCCGCAACCGATTGACACTTAAACTCCTGGCACAAACATTCACAACATTCAAACATTGGCTCATTATTTTTCCATGTGGATTCTGGCCTCATTATTATCACACTGTTCTGCCTCTTAAAGGTTCAGATAAGCACTTTAACAGGGGGGATTTATTGTACTCACAGCCTGTAATACGTCTCCCCATATGGTTTCAAATCAGGTTAGTTCATTATTTTCTATGGCTATTGTCTTTTTTTGGTAACATTTTATTTTAAAGGGTCCATATTTCACGAACAATTTCCCAATCATTTATTTAGAAGTTTTGTGGAAAGAATCTAATTTGGTACCAATTAGAGGGAAAGTAGAGACACTTTTCAATTGGTACATTTCCATTTAATTCACTCCAATTAATTGCTAGTGTAACCTAGAGACTTCTAGTCAGTCCACACTAGGTCAGCTGTACATGCCAAAATGTGAAATTTCTCTACAGCCAAGCATACAGTTAAATTAAAGATATATGATAAATACAGTTTCCATTAATAAATGAATGCATATTTGCCATTTGCTTGGGTTTAAATGGAGCCATTCTTTTGAGTAAATTTGTATTTTACCTATAATTATTACCAAATTACATAATTATTTCCAAGAACTTCTCCAAGAAACAAGGTCATTAGCATCATTTAGAACAATAGATATGCAACACTGTCTAGAACAACTTTAGACTTTAATACCAGAACAATCTTTTCGTGGAGTTTTGTACCAACAATACAACAAACCGATATTATTGTCCTGAAGCACCAGACAGCATGAGCTCTCTGCGGTGTGTTTTAATTTACAAGGCTGAAAATATGCTGCATCTCTCTGTGAAAATCAATCACACTACATACTGTAAAACACAAACAAAAACTGCCTCCGACGTTTTACACAGCTCACTCATAAATCAGGGTGAAGTGTGTTTTTGCCAGCACTTCATAAACCTATCAAAAAACGATAAGAGGTGGCATTTCGAGGATGACCTCTAAACTGCACTGCTTACCACTGCGCAGTTGATTCAGCATCAGCAGCAGAGTTATTGAAAACATGATGATATTTTCTTCTCAATAGCTACTTCCTGAGACATTTGAAATGAACTGTGGTCCATTGAAAGTGACAAGAATTGTTTTTGAGGGTTACTTTAAAATTATACAGACCTGAAGAGCTCTATACAGAAAGGCTCTATTCTGACTGTGAACTTTGTCATCAAAATAAAAATCCTCTGAATACAGAATAAAAGGGTCTATTCAGGCTTTTATGCAGCCCAACACAGCAGCAAGCATTGAGGATTGTGCATGGATTTATTTCCTGTTTACAAGGAGTACTAGAATATTATACTCAAATAAAAGTACATACGTAACAATGTACTGAGTTAGCTTAACGTTATATATATATATATTTAGATAGGTCTATATATATATATATATATATATATATATATATAACAAGCAAAATTAGGAGACTTAAATAACCTGCCACTTTAACAGGAGAATAAAGCATCACCAAGGCAACCAACAGACACTATAACAATATAAACTCAACAGCAGCTACAACCCACAAACACATAGTGCACTCACACACACACACACTCTGCTCCATGTTCAACTTCACTGCTTAATAATTCTCAGAGCGTGATATAAGTCCACTCTGCCTCTCCACCCCACTGCGCTCCTCAAATTTTTCAAAAACCTTTGAGTAGAATGAGACTGTACAGTCACAGCTGTGACAGGAAGTAACAGTGAAAAACTCCAGAAACACCTCGTTGGAGGTCGGACTTCATCAATAAATGCAGAAGTGGAGGATCCACTGTGAGCATGTTTGCCAGACCCAGAATGCACCTGTGGGTGTGTTTGATTTGGTTCCTTAGCATTCTCGCACAGTGGCACATTAAATCAGTGATTCATTTAGGCTAGATGCCCACAAAACATAGTTATAACTAATTAACAAGACACTTTTCATGATAGATAAAATGATAAACCATCTCTGGTCATATTTGGCAACCAGATGCTACTTATTGTGTTGAAGGGGAAAGATAAAGTGGCTTTTGTACCTGTTACCTGGATGAGCAGGATTTCTTTTGCTTCTACACCCTCAGATCTTTACTCAGAAGAAAGCTGTGAAGGAGATCAATAAACACAGGTTTATAGCCTGTGTGCTATAAACCTGTAGATTTGAGTGTTACCAGCATCAGTTTATTAGCAGCTTCTGATTCAAAGCTCATAGCCTATTGTAATACTGTGTTTCCACCAAACTTTGGTGTCTCACTGTCCAGTAGGCCCTTGGCAGTAGCCTTTGAGTGGGTGGTTTAGCCCCTTCGGCAGGATTATCAAATATACATTAAAGGAATTTCAGGCCACAGTGTGAAAGCTTAGGCCCCTGTGTGTTAACTGCCTGTAATTTCATGCTTGATGTGAACATTTGTCTTTTATGCTACAGAGGAACTGGATACATTCTGTGTACAACTGCAAGAATGAGCAAAGATCTGCTGTACCAGCCAATAGCCCCTTAAACACCCCTAATTTTGCCACTTTTGTAAACACACCAGACAGCCATGCTTTTTACTGTAAATAGGGCTTCAGGGGCTTTAAAAACAATATAGGCTGATTTGAAAACGGTCTGGATAATGACCCTGTTGGCCGAGGGAGTCATTTATAGCCAAATTGCTGCTTGTGTTGGGCTTTAGTCCGTAATTAGGTCAAAATGCAAATGCTTGTATTGTGATGTTGGCCCACGAGAACCAGCACAGCTCCAGTCTCAGTGTTTAGAGTGTATCCATGTGTGTCAGAGTGACTCATTGAGCCCCTCTAGTGCTGCGAGGAGAGAGAGAGAGAGCGCCCGGGGCCGAGCTCATTCACAACCTTGCGCTCTTATCAAAACATGTTTATTGCACTGTAATGTGGCGCCGCGTTTATGCAGCATTTAGCTCTCTGAAGTTGTTGCTGCTGCAGGCCTGAATGCTGCTCCAGGACTGTGGCAGCGAGAGCCTGACCTCAGGCTCACCCTCTCTAACCTTCCACACCCACATGAACTCATTCCACCTTGTTTTCTTCCTCACGCTCTTTCCGACTTCATCACCTCCACCTACTCCTGTCCACCTCTGGTTCCTCCTTCGTGTTGCCTCTCCCTTACCTTTCTCTTTATTGATCATTAGCTGATGTTGGGAAGACAGAGGGGCTGTAATTAAGGAGCCAGACTGGTCTGTCAATTCTGCTCAGTGCTGCGTGGAGTGCACTAGACCAAGCGATGGCCCTAATAGGGCTTCATACTGTAAACAACACGCACACCTGGACAGCAGCAGACCCCAGGGAGAAGCAGGAGAAAGCACTGTTGAAGTTAGCACTGATAGAGAGAGGAAGTTTATCAGAGAAGATGTAGTGTAGTATTAGTATTTCAAACGCCTAAATCCAAACCATTCCCAGTGTGTATCCATTTACTGTGTCATAATTAAATAATGGTTAAATTACAATTACATTTTTTTTTTATATTTAAGTGTTTCTGACACAAGCTGCCATCAGCTAAACAAAATTTAGCTGATGGCACAGACTTAATTCATTAAAGGTGGGGTGAATCTTTCTGGAGAAAGACTGTTGATATTGTGATCTTTCCTTCTTCACATTGCGATTACACATTAGCATTAGCATTTCACCTGTTGCTGATTGGCTGGAATAGTTTGTTTCCCATTTACAGACCCAGCGCTGTGTATGAAAACAGGATTTCTTTTTTTTCGGCACACACACAAAACGGGCAGCTAGCAGACCGTGAGAGGAGATGTTCGCTGAATTTCAAATTCAGCAAAAATATCAACAGCCTTTCTCCAGAATAAATCACCCCATCTTTAATATTCTGTCCGCCATGTCATCATCATCATGGATTGCCGGTTTACTGAGAAGTTTTTTTAGACTTTATAATTTTATTGACATACATACAGCTACTTATACAGCCCATAACGGTAGTTTCCAGAAAAAGTCTCTCAGTCTGCACTCAGCTGCTCAGCTCAGGGCCTTTGTGCAGGTTGTTGGGTGTTATCCTCTGTTGCTCACATGACCACTGTAGACAGACATTACTTAGACTCTTACTTCATGTTAAATCATTCCCTCCTTATTTCTGACACAGTACAGCCCTGCTCTGATGACATATTATTGCCATCTTTTTTAAGCCTTTCCCACAAACTGAGCCTTATATGGCAGTTTTAGAGGCATTGACGGTGCACCTCCACAAGAACAGGCGACATCCATCATGCTGAAACAAGCAATTTATGACGAGTTTGTCAAGTTAGGAGAGTTTGGTGAATCTGACTTGGTCTTGTCAGAGAAAAAAGCCAGAGAGCATTAGAATAAGAATATGCACGAGGCGAGGTGTGTATTTCATGTAATTTCTTTGTTTGTTTGTGTTTGCTGCCTTATGCGGGCATGTGTGCATTGTGGACCAGGCAGGGGTGACGGCTGAACCGCCTTGTGCGCGTACTCCTGCTCACTTATGCGTCGTCTCTGTCTCTGTGTCGGGCCGATGCTGATCTGCAGCTTTAATCGATAAAACTATGAAAACATCTCCGCCGCTGCCCTCTTGTTGACTCTGCATGTCTCTTGTCTCTCCTCCAGAGAAAGTCAGTATGCTGTCAGCATTGATCGCTCCTTTCAAGTACATAAGCCCTGGGACCAGCAGCACAGAGGACGAGGACAGTTTAAGTAAGCTGTTGCCTCTTTTCTTTCTCTCTGTCAGCACGCTGCGCTAACTCCCTCAGTGTCAGGCCTAGAAATTATCTCTCTGTCACCCACATAATTAATTATTTGGGAAATGGGCTATTTGATTACGCTCGGGTGTCAGCTTGTGTGTTAAAATCTGTATTATCTTATAAAAGTGAGCTATTAAGTATTAGATTTGAGTGTTTGTGATAAATAAGTCATTAGATGGTGTATGCGGGCGTGCATGTACCTATCATTTAGAGCTACAATCTGCTTCAGCCCACCAGTGAATGTCACCACTTGATCCCAGCCTCCCACTCCACCATTAACATTCTTGTGGCAAGATCTGAACACCCTATTTTTGTTCATTTCCCATCAGAAATGCAATACGCCACCATTTCCCCGTAACTAGGTTTGAAGAGCGTATCACAGCTGTTCAGACTTTGCTCTCACAGAGGATAGAAGTGTGAAATAAAGTGGGCTACAGACATTTCATCCTTTCTTGGAATGTCTGCCACTCGATGTGATCCCCACCCCCATTACAAATAGGATTGATGCTTTACATTGGCCACAGGGACCAATGTTTCCCACTTACCACACAGATTCAGAACCAATTTGAGGCAGATTACAGAATGATTTGGCAGATAACATCGCCATTTTTAGGGGATCTGGATTTGGATTTTAAAACACTTAAATATGACAGAGCCCTGCGGTACGAAGTGGGCTCGGCTCGGGGAGATGATTGTAGATTTGTTCATTACCATTTCATTGTGTATCAAGTGGCTCAATCTGCCTTGGGAGGTTTTCCATTTTGTTCAGCCAGGATAAATGTGTCACACAGTAATGACTGCTTTTTGCTCTTGTGTTGGAAGTATTTTTTTTATCACATTCAGTTACATTGTTTCTGTGTTTGCTGTTTTTACTGCAGGCACCAGCAGTGCAGAGGTAAAGGAAAACCGTAATATTGGTAACTTAGAGGATCGCTCCATCGGATCTGCAGAGTGCCAGTCGCTCTTTTGCTCTGACTCTGCAAGAAGTGGGAGCTCTGGTCTGAAAAGGAAACGGCCACTGGAGGAAGACAACAATGGGCACTTGTGTCAGCTCCGCCTCATCTATAAGAAACTGTCCTGGTCTGAGGCACCGAAGAACGCCTTGGTGCAACTTAATGAGCTGCGGCCGGGCCTGCAGTACCGCATGGTGTCTCAGACCGGTCCGGTCCACGCTCCTGTCTTCTCCATCGCTGTGGAGGTAAACGGGCTGACCTTCGAGGGCACAGGCCCCACAAAGAAGAAAGCTAAGATGAGGGCTGCCGAGCTGGCCCTCAAGTCCTTCATCCAGTTCCCCAATGCTCCTCAGGCCCACCTGGCCATGGGAAACATCTCCAACCCTTCAGCCGACTTCACCTCAGATCAAGCAGACTTTCCTGACACACTCTTCAAGGAATTCGAGACTTCGCCGTGCTCTGATGGCCTCTCGCTCTGCAACTCAGCAGCAGAGAGTGAGCTGCTATCAAGTGAGCTACTGAGACATGGACGTTTGCTTCGCCATACCTTGGACCTGATGGTGCAGGCTCAGCAAAGGCTGGGTGGGATTGTTCCAGAGCCAGAGGCCCCCAAGAGCCCTGTGGCGTTACTCAATGAGCTCCGGCCGGGCCTGCGCTATGCCTGCCTTTCAGAGCGAGCTGAGGGCCGACGGCTGCGCAGCTTTGTGATGGCGGTGCGCGTGGACGGGCGGATATTTGAGGGCTGCGGTCGCAGCAAGAAGCTGGCCAAGAACCAGGCGGCCCAGTGTGCTCTTCAGGCCCTCTTCAACATCAGGACAGCCCCTGAGGGGAGGACAGGCCTCAAAGCCAGCAGGAAGAGCTGTCCTCATTTACCCCAGGTGAGTACAGACACATCCCCAGCGCCTGTCTTCTGCTAAGCTTCTTTGGCAGCTACTCCACTTCCTACAGGGGCCTGTAATGACCAAAACAGCAGGCGTGCAGCGCAAAGCCAAACACCTCCCAATAAGTAATTAAGGAGGAAAGGAGATAGGAGCTAAAAAGAGCAGGGATGGAAGGAAAAATGGTGGCAGCGCTGATAAAGATATGTGGAAGCAAGCTGGTATTTACCTTGTGTCAGAAAAATAGTGCATATAGTTAAAATACACATCAGAAATGTGTGTGTTTGTGTTTGTGGGTGCATATGTGTGCATTCTGCAAAGCCTGTGTCTTGAGTAAACAATATGTGTTTGTTGGTCTATTTAAATAGAAAAGCATGTAAATGAAGCTAATTATTGTCCTCGTGCCTCTGACACAAGAGAAATCCGCATCACAACCCAAATGAGTTTTTTTTTTTTTCAGTCTTATGTGTTTGTAGAGCTGTAATTGGGAGAGTTTTGCAATTTTGCAAGATCTCCTGTTTCCTCATGTGTGGCATCACAGTGTCTACAAACATTAATTCAATCTGCTGCCCAAAGGAGATAGAAAAGCAAAGAGCAAATCGACAAACAAACCAGCGAGCCCAATCCCATGCTCATTTACCCAAATATGTAAATGGAAATCAGAGCGAGGAAACTAGTTTTTTAGAAACTTGAGGAAATTGGAGAGCCTAAAGACATAGTGGCTGGATTGGCTGGCACTTGTTGACAGCCATGTAAAACTTCATTTCCGCTGAAGAATTTCATCTAAAGTAAAACTGCCCTGAGTAGATAGTCACACTGATTTTACTTGTTTACTATTGTTTGCGTAGAGAAAAACCTTGTGTACAAGCTGTCCAGGTCTCGCATGTTGGCAGCTGAAAGTGAAACCTAAAAATTTTCCCCCGACTGTCCTAATACAACACAAAAGAATGAGCCAAGCTCCTCACTCTTGGAGTCTTGAATTGAAAAATTAAGCCGTACACATCCAAAGCATCCTTTCCCTAAAGTCTTTCCTTGAAGCCGCCTGTCGACACACACGCCACCATATTGTGCCTCTGCGCATCCTGTAGGGTATGTGTCGTATTAGCATTCTCTTCCAGCCTTGAAGGAATAAACTGGCGAGAGTGTCCTTCCCCAGAGCACGACATCAACCTAACAAACCTGCACATGTTTGCCTGGGAGAAACTTTTTCTTTCTCTCCCTGCTGCCACGGTGTCTAAAAGGATTTTAAGAGGATTTGCCGCACCCGTTTAGTTCCAGAAAGCACTCGCTTGTGGAATTTCTTGAAAGTCAGCTGTGCTGTCTGCCAGGCTCGAGAGGCATTGCGTTTTCATTGACAAAGGACAAAAGCGCACATACGATGTGTAGGCATGAATGAACATGTGACCGTACATGTGTTCACGGGTATGATGTGTTGCATGTCTGAACTGTTACGTAATGTTAATGCAGACCCCTCCAGCTCACATACGCACTCTCCATTTTCACACGTCTTCTTCCCAAGCACCGATTGCACGGGCAGTGGTTGGCTACGCTGCAGATGTGATGGGTAATGTGGGGGTGGTTGCCAGCTTTAGCCTGGGGGTAATGCAAACGTTATAGGTGCATGCCAAGTTATGTGTGCCACATCGGTCTGTTCTCTTTTCCCAGAATTCCCTCTGGTTGTAGGCCTACCTGTTGCGGTATAAAGCTTTGTTCAGAAGGTGTTAATGGTCCTAAACAGAATTATTATTGTTTTGGACATTTTTGTCAAAAGTCCTTATTCACATTCCACTATTCTTTGAGATGGTAATATTTTGAATTGGTTTGTTTTTTAGTTTCATGCATTATTAATCCTAAAATGTGGAAGAAGGAAAGGTTATATCTCCAAAGGCATTCTTTAATCTTATTCTAAGGTTCCACCTGTGAAGCCAGTATTGTTCCACCTCCTCACCATGTTGCCACAGTGCTCGGTAACCAGGGTTTAAGGAGCTGAAAAGATCATGAAATTATGTTCAATCTGTGGATTTAAACAGCTTCCAAATTAATTATTTCTCAGTGACATTATCAATGACATTTTAACAAATGCAACCTAAGTAAAGCAATTTCCACCCGGATTGAATTTGATGTAATCATTTGTTAGTAAAAGTTATTACTGTAAGTCATAGTTACTGTGACTGCAAAGATGACAGCAAAAAACCTAAATGTAGTAACAGATAAAGAGATAACTAGCTAGCTAGGTCATCAGCTAGCTCAGTTAGCAACTATAGCCAGCTGAACATGGCTGCTCATGCTTCCATTCAGTGTCACCAGGTTCCTCTGTATCAACAGTTAACTTCAGTGAGTTCAGTGTTATCATAGATGGTAGCAATGATGGCTAAAATCTATAAAAACAGCAACCAAGTTGTAATTAACCAAATTTCAGCTTTAAAGTTAAACAATGTGACCCCGACTGGCACTTGACTATATTGAGAGAGAACAATGAAAGTAAGTAGGGGGAGAAAAGACAACAATATCAGGATATAGCATTAACTCAGCAGAGTGAAACATAAGCATGAGGAACAGCATTAGTCTGTCGAACTGGAAGCTCCAGAATTCATCCCCCAATGAAATATTTAAACTCACCGGAACTGCATGGTGCTGTACTCTTCACAAACATACTAAGGAATAATACGGCAAGAGTGGCAAGACAAGCATACTAGTGCGCATCCACACATCCAACAGAGTCTTAGTCTGCAGTAATCCTATACTTTCCTCTATCCCTTTAACCGACTTTAACAATCATTCCAGGAATGAGCCATTGGACCACAGTTTGCATGACATTAAGGTCTGTTCGCCTTCCAGCAAGGACTTTAATTTCTTCTTCCTCCATTTAACCTTTATTTTTCCAGGGAAATCAAATGGGAATGCATTCTGAGATATGTTGCCTTATGTTGACTTCAACCACATTCATCTACGTTTAGCGGCTCTCTTAGAGCTACTGGGAGTTAACTGCCTTGCTCAACAGCTTATAGTGGCAGTACAAAGCTGCCTGCTCTATGGTTAGCCAGTGTGTAGGATTTAGTGGCACCTATAGGTGAGGTTGCAGATTGCACCCAACTGAATAGCCCTGGTCTCACCCCTCCCTTTCCAGATTTGTAGGAGAGCCTATGGTTGCTGCAAAACCTTCAAGTGTAGTGCATAAACGTACCAATAAAAATCTTTATTGATGCTGTAGTTGTTATAAGAGGATATCGTATTACAAGGTAGATTATTTTGTCAGGCTGCATTATGTTTCTTACAGCGTATTTGCTATTGCAGAGTAGTAGTTTGTAAAATTTAAATTTCTAGGAGACATGAAAAACATCATTTTAATGTAGATATTTGATCTCTTTCTTTGTAATTGTTTTCATGAATATAATACATAAAACAAAATACAGCTATTGGTTGTGAAAAAAGTGACTTTTCCCCTGCTCTCTCAAAAGGTTAAAGTCTTCTACTTTCAGAAAAAAAAGACATTTCTCTCACGCTTTGCTGACCCCCCTTCCTCCCCTAATGCTTTTTGTACAGTCCCTAACGTCAAGGTTACATGTGCCTCTAATCATAACTTTTAGTCTTCATTATTAATCAGTCAGGAGGAGGCTTTCTTTAATCAAACCCACAACACTATAGTTACCGGAAAATGTCTTTGTCCTATTAAAGCCTGCACAGTGAAGTGAGAAAATGCTGGAGTAATCCTGACACCCATTTCACCAAGTGGAATGATTACCCCACTGCTCAGGCCTTGATTGGCCACTTAATCTCCCCTCGCCGTCACAATGCACCGCAGCGTTGTGAACTGAGCCTGAGACTTGTGCGCAGTTGCGGGAAGGCACAGAGTCAGCAGGTCCACGTGGAAGGACAGTGCGGAGGTCAGTGATCACCTCGGATTAAAGTCCACTTGAATATGGAAGTGTGCTTGGTGGCAGAGCAGAATGAAAATTATTGTTAATGGAGGAGGGGCTGCGGAGCAAAGGCATGAAACAGCCATCATATTTGTCTTGTGGTTATTACAACATAATATACATTTTTCATCTCATCAGCTGAGATCAAACACGACTGGATATTGTCCTTTAGTTTATTGTGGTTCAAAATGATTTGAGTTAGTTATCTCTAAACGTGAACCATCACAGATAGAGAACGATACAGACTGGTCAAGTGGAGTAATTTCCCTGCCTCCGCCACGGCAAATTGAATATGATTTCAGACACGTGAAGGTGACCCCTGTCAGCCGCTGAGCCTCTCGCAGATTGTTTTCTTTGTCTAATCTCTCCCACTTCTAATCTGTCTCAATATAAACAGCTGTGACAGGCTGATCATTAATTAATATTGCCACAACAAATTAGCGACAGCGATCGCCCAGCCAGGCACCCTGTCTAAGATAGGGATCCACCGAGTCGGAGAGAGAGAGAGAAGGTGTGAACAACACATTAGAGAGGAGTTGATTAACAGCTTCGGAGACCTTGTAGACAGTGTTACAGCCTCAGCATGTGGACGGCGACGGCGACAGATACACACCAAGTGACAGCTACCTCAGCAGACTGTACTCACTGGATCAGCTGTGATTATCACCGTACATGGTGCAGTGCAAATAGACTGATAAAACATCTGCATTCATCAGTGGCTACAGATCCTACTGATGCCTCTGGCAGTTGAGCGTTTTTGCAAGTTGGTTGAAGTTAAGTGTCATCAAGTGTCACACAGTTAGTATCTCTGAGTTTAAGCAGAATTCCTGTCATGTTTGTGTGGTTCTAGCCATCATGTTCATCAAATTGCTTTAAGCCAACGTCAAGACTAAACAAGCTCATTTGGAAGAGCATCAGTTGTAAGAATCCAGATAATTTTCTGACCAGGAAAAACTTTGATCAACCATACTGACCATAGCGTCGTATAGTTTTCATGTTTTTAAACTGCAGCATCCTTGCAGGCACATTATAAAATGAGCATTTACTTGTGCTAAGGTAAAAATAACGTCACTCCTCAGTCAGCACAGCTTACAAACTTTGTAATTGTAGAGACACAAATAGGCTAACAGAGCAACGATAGTGACCAGTCAGGAGAAATAAATTACAAATCAGATTAAACTCCACCCTCTGCAACAGCACTAACAGGTGCAAGCACGAGGAGCGCACCAGCAGGGCGTATGCCTGGGTGTAACAACTTCAGGTTATGACTCGTGCACCATTTAGGCTTAATATGCTTACGCCTAGTATGAGCAGGCGTAAATTGGAAAGTCAGACCAGTATCCACAGTGAAAAATACTGATCATACGACCAGAAATGAAAAAATGACGGCAACAATGGCGTCTTGTTTCCAGAATAAATAACGTAAGGGCATTAACATGAGAACAAGTTATCCGTGATCGGGCAACCCCGCTGGACTTCTATTCAGACAGTGAGCTGAATGAGAGCTTTCCCTTTGAAAGGCAAACCCCAGCAGGACACAACTTTTTACCTGGAACGTCACAGAGCGCAGCCTCTGACTGTTGCTGTCCTGAAAACTAAGTATCCCATTAGCTAACGTTAGCATCAGATTTCGGGTAATTCCCTCTCCCTCCCTTCCTGAGGACATTAATGACATTAATAGCCGTTCAGTTTCTCCAGTCCACTAATTCTGTCCTGATATGTCCATGTAATGTATCAGCTAGTATTTTTCTAAGTTCAGTTCTACCCTAAAGCCATGAAGGAGTAAGGCTCTCCCTCTCTCTCTGTCCCTCTCTCTCTCTCTCTCTCTCTTCTTTCTGTCTCTTTCTCCCTGTCTCTGTCTGTCTCTGTCTCTCTCTATCTGTCTCTCTCTCCCTCCCTCTCTCTCTGTCTCTCTCTCCCTCTCTCTCTCTCCAGGGGCTGGTGATATGAACATTTTACTTACTTCATCCAGATAAGACATGAACACAAATGCTGTACAACAGATGCACTTGTTAATCAGATGTCTATTACTTCCACATAGAAGTGCCGCTTGTACTATTGTTGACATTGCACCGTTTTCTCATCTTTGCTTCTGCATTCTCTGATTGCACATCAACAAAAAATCTTCTTACTCCGTCAGTCACAGGCCTTGATATCATCCCCAAATCAAAACACTTTTGCTTGTCATAAAAATCTGAATTATTTTCGCTGTTCTTATTTAATCTCAACTTTCATGTCTAGCACGCTTTTCTTGCAGGCTTATTTCATTATAGCAGAGGTATAGCTATCATGAGGTCAGCTTATTATTGTTGTTGTTGTTGTTGTCATCACAAATACTTGCACAGGCTTAGTGCAGGTCAGAGCTTTATTTATTCTAATAAAGGTCAGGAGCCTGAAGGTGGTATTACACATTGTTGCTTTGTCAAAAAAATCCCATTCACACCAACTCTGTAATGATGCATCCACTCACTTCATGCTCGTCTCCTCAGGTTACACCAAGACAATGAATTGTTGTTATGTTGGTGCACCATGGCAGGGATTGCCTAACACCTTGCACTTTATTCTAGTTCCTTAAATATTGTCAAAACCATTTGTTTTTGTTCTTTCTGCAAAAACATCCAGGCTAATTGTCTTATATCAGTATATGGCGTACTGTATTATTCAGATGACTCAGGTTGAGTTTATTTAGAGGACGCTAGAACCCAGGGTTTGCACAGTGCTTTTTTATTTAGTGGTTTGCTTTGAGCATTTGACAACTTAACTACCTTAACTTTTGTATATGAGCTCAGAAAAAGGCCCAATTTATTTGTTGTTAATGTTAATTTGGCCACAAAGGTTCTGCAAAACAGGAGACCAACCATCTTCAGCCATGTGTATGCATGTAGTATGTGTATGCAATATTAATGCACATAAAAAAGTTCTGTGCGCCACGCACCTCTTGACATCCCTTTGCCACCCCAGGTAAAAATTCCCAGGACCGCCTCTAGTCTGTAAATCAGAGCGAGAAGGAAATTCCTTATGTGCATCCAAAAAGTCTCATTACAATTTGTCACTTAGCATACGATATTAATTTGAGCAAAAATCCACTGTTTGCACCTGGACTGTCAGTCTGCCCTTTAAGCAGCCACTTACCTCATCATGTGGTATTTAAAGAAAAAGCAGCATGGGAGAGTGGAGATTTGTGTGTGAAATTACCGAACAATAACGTTTCCCCGTCTGAATGGGAGCACCCTGTACATGGAAAGGTTAGAATCATCCTCAACTGTCTAATATGTATGCAAAATATGACCTATGAGGCTGCAGGCTGTTGAATCTAATGTACCGCGTCAGCATGCAGCTTTGGGGGAAAATCCCTCAGCGGGGAGGAATTGAAATGGGGTTGGTCGGGTCAAGTCACCTCGAATATACAGTAAAACACCCCTGTAATCTATTCTTAAGAAGCGTAGCGCTCCTGTCTGCACCCCTGCCCATCCTACAGTATCCTGAGTCGCTTCTACAAAGTCTTCATTGTTTGTTAAAGTCCTCCATTCCTCCCTTTCCCTCTTTCTCCCTCCCCCTTTCCTCATCACAGCCCCTAGCTGTGAGCCGGAGCATGGCTATAATCATTTCTGAAGAACCTCTCACACTTCATTAAAAGCATAATCAAGTTCATTACAATTTCATAGGCGTTCAGGTACCAAATGGCTTCCGATAAATCACAGCTATTGGTCCTGTGTGGCTGGCATGTGTAGGTTTATCTCTGGCTCTCAGGCAGGAGGGGAGGGGAGGGGAGGAGAGGAGAGGTCTGGATGTCTGGCCTTTAAATGACCTTCCAGCCTGGAGCAACGGACCGTTCTGTCATCCGCCCCGAACGGAGACGTGCACACGCCCAAATCAGCCCACATCACAGCTGGGACATCAGATTGTTCATGAGGCCAACGTGGTGACGTACAGTAGCACATGAACAGCTGTGGCACCAGCGTATTGTTTTAGAACAACCGGCACAGCACGCCATGAGGTACTGTTTTATCTTCAGCTGTGTTAGATGACTACTTGTGTTATCTTTAGTATTGTCTGTTCTTATTAGGAAGAAGAAAGCTGTCAAAACAATATGTGCTCCCTGGGATATTACAACTGAACAACACTCAAAAAAGAAAAAAAAAACGGTTTGCACTGACAGTGTCGTATTGATCAATTCTGCAGTAAATATGCAATCAACCTGCATGCTATCGATCATCTTAGCAATAGCTGACACTTACTGGATGATATGACATTTCCCACCACAACAGTTTGTGCAACAAAACCTGCATTTTGACCGGAGGAACCAGCAAGTAAATTCAGTTCATGTTGGACTGTACTGTAACAGTCCCTGCTCCGGGGTTATTATTGTCTGTTGATGTGGGAGCTGTCAGGGCTAGACTCTGCTGATTGGTCCAACACACTCATCATGGCTGCTTCAGCTTGTGTACAACACAAAACGGAAACTCAGCACATCATTTAATTTGGAGACAGGTGGTCTCCATTCTCTTTTTCCACCTCTGCATGCATTCCTTTCATTCATTAATTATGTTCTTTTGTCTAGATTACTTTGTTTTACCTTTGAAGTTTTTGTAACCTTTAGTGGATTGTTAATAATTTTTTCTACAGCACTCTTGTGAAGTTTTTGTGGGCAGCGGATTTTGTTTTTGGTAGTGTTTTCTGAAGTTTCTTTTTTTCTAATACTTACAGTGTGTTCTATCTGTGGAAAGAGGAGTTTGAAAATGCCGTGCCAGGAAAGTTTGGACTAATGCATGCCTCAATACATATTGGAAATAACCACTGTTAACTTTTAATAAATTTTGCCATTTCCAACAATGTTAAAATGTGTTGGTAGGGTGAGAGTAGAGGAGGAGGACGGGAAAGGAGTGAAAAACTCTGCAGAGAAGCAATGAGCTAGAATTTATATAGACGGATATTAATCTATTATCATATTTGCAGTTACACATACAGTGTAACTATTATAGCAGCTTGCCCTCTGATCGCAGATTAGTTCATCTAGCTGTCGCTTTTACTCTACCAATATGGTGTTGATGGTTCAAGGCTTCCTGAATTTACCACAGACATCGTAGCTGCTGATGTGTTTTTTTCAGAAAATAACAATCAGCCATGAGAGCGTATTATATCCTCAAAACAAAATGTCCAGAATATCAGTTTCTGCTACACAAACACAGAAACAGACACATGTCCCTTGACAGTGATTGTCCCTCTCCACCTACTCACATGCCTGACTGATCACTTGGACCCACTGGCCCTCCCAAACCTCTGTAGATGTTTCCCCGAGGGTCTCCTCCCCTCGCTTCCGTAGCTGAGGCAGCATGGTCTGTGCTGTTGATATGCTCAGCCTGGCTGTGGGATGGAATATGAGCAGGGGAGTTTTTTTTTTTTGGTTGTTTTTTTTGCTTTTTTACAGATGTTGTGTTAAAATATCTTTGCATCAGTCTGATCATAACTGTATTGAGTCGAACTAGTCTAGCCTAACTACATCTGAAATATCTTGTTGATGCTGAATTTTATCAACAATAGAGCAATGAATCACAGAACATTGGTTCTTGGCATGCTTAGAAAAGGAACTGACTTTGGTGAAAAGAGCAGTTCTCTTTTATATCAAACGTTACAATGTCCTCACTGTCAAACAGGATCTTAACGGTACAGTTTGACATTTTGGGAAATACATTTATTTGCTTTCTTGTAGAGAGTTATATGAGACCATTGATGCCACTCTCATACCTGTACAGTAAATATGAAGCTACAGTCAGGAGACAGTTAGCTTGGCTTAGCATAGAGACTGGAAACAGGGGGAAACAGCTAGCTTGGCTCTGTTCAAAGATAACAAAATGTGCCTAAGCTGCACCTCTTAAGTAGGGGCGGGTGATATGACTTAAACGTTGTATTGCCCGCGACCCGCCAGTTGATTATCACTGTTGTAGACTTCTTGGTTCTGCTCTGTTGACTGAAAGCACTGTTTAAAAGAATGTCATTGGCCGAATAAGAAGACAACAACATTAACTTTTTGTGGTTCTTTACTTCATACTGTACAGTCACACAGCATTTACAGTCTAGGTCACACTGCCACCTAGTGGAGATCCCAATACACTACAAACTGATCTAAAAACCTGCTATACCAGCCGCTAGAACAAAGCACAGCGATGGGAATTAGCCATGTATCGTCAGATATGGTTAATAGACGATCTGCAATTTGTAATTGGTAAATTGGTAAAAGATGTCATCGGGGCATCCCTAATTTTTGATTATTAAGTTTGGACAAAGCCAGGCTAGCTATTTCCCCCTGTTTCCAGCCTTTTTGCTAAGCTAAGCTAACTAAACGCTGGTTGTAGCTTGATATTCAGCGTACAGTACTCAGAGTCGTATCAATCTTCTCATTTAACTCATCTACTAAGCATATTTCCCCAAATATTGGATGTTCCTTTAGTGACGTGAAGACTGAACCGTTTATGGTTGCTGTTGTAAAAGTACACATCGTGGCAGCTGCTAATTGTCTCCACTGTGTCCACATTGCTGCATACCTGCATACCATGAACATGTCTCATATGAGCATAATTAGTACTGGGAATAAATTTAACAGTCATACATTTTTATGCCTAAATTACCCCAATGATGATAAAAAAGGAAAAACAAAACATCTGTTCCCTCTGTCCTGCTATTTGGGACTGCACTGTGCCTCCCTTGGGGGGGCAAAATGGTAGAGGCTGAGGTAAGGTGTATGTATGAGAGAGAGAGAATGTGTGTGCGTGGAGGTGTGTGGAGGAGGAGGGGTAAAAACCAAGCTGACAGGGGGAGGGATGAGAGGCAGGCTGTTTGGGGGGGGGTCGAGGATGGATGGAGTGCAGTGGGGGGAAAGAGAGGAAAACCTCAGCGGAACAAAAGACCTTCAGGATTAATTAGGCGTCAGATTGGTTGCAGGGCACAGCGGGGGAGAGAGGAAGAGAGAGAGAGTGGGAGATATAGAGGGGGAGAGAGAGTTTAGCATTCTGGGAAGACCTCATGTCCTCAGCCCTCATATTTCAGCCTGCCTGCCCATGAGTATACAACAGCCAGCTAGTTAAGGCCTGCACTGTGCCTGGAACCACTGTCCACTGGGTTATGGATGGAGCCCTGTCTACATCTTCATGTTTTTTTATGTTATCCCACTGGGCAATAAGAAGAAACGCAGAGGTCATGTATGTCCCGCATAATGTTTACATGATGATTTTCACGCCCTGTGCTAGGGTTCTCTACACATATTTTGTAAACGCATATGTGTGTGTGTGTGTGTGTGTGTGTGTGTGTGTGTGTGTGTGTAAAATTGTGTGTGTGTGTAAAATACGTGCAATATTTCATAGTATTGACTCTGTATAGCAGCATTTCTCCATGCTCTGTTCCCCTTCACGATAGCAGAGCCCTGCCAAATTAGAGGAGCATGAATGCACACAATAAATGCAGCTGAACTCTTACTGAACTTTTTACTTTCTCTGCTCTTATCATCTGATTTTTCTTTTTTTGTGGTAACAATTGCTTTCAGAACAGCTGAATTGCTGATTCGGGTCACAGGCGTCACCTCTAAATTTAAGAGGCGGACCCGAAGCTGCCTGTTAATACCGTCTCCGTTGTCATTGTCACAGAGGGATGTTTCTAGGGCGACCTTTGATGGCACTTCTTCCCCTCCGATACAGGAAGTGCTGAACTCTGCATACAGATGACAGGCAGGGTTGCCATGAGTCATAATATCTTTGCCCGACGCCGTCTCCTTGCAAAGCACTTAGCAGATCAAATAAGAGCCATTCTGGAGGCTAGGGCAAATCATGCCCTTAGAACATTTGTACCAATCATTTGCACTATCACAGAGGTGGCTCATATGTACAGCTTCAAGATATCTCAGCAGCGTGAACTTTAGAACAAAGTCTTCTGGGTAGATGAGCTGATTAGCCGTTCGATTGGCTTCACAGAGCAGTGATAAAGCTTTGACAGATTGTGTTATATGGAAAAAAAATCCACGGCTCACAGCGTGAATAGTTATCATATCCTTTAGTCAGAGGCTGAAAGGAAAAGTTTTCAGTCCTGGTGACTTTTAAGCTTTTAGACTAAAAAAAGTTTGACCCAGCTCACTGCACTTATCCATCACATTTGGTAAAAAGATGATGAATTACTTATAGTACTGGCAGAGTTGTCCTCACAGTTGTATATAACTTTAACAGCACAGAATGCACACGCTCTGACTTTTAATACATTTCTGCCGTTGCTTTAGCACCTGCTTATACGTCAGCAGGTACATAACAAATCCATTCCCGCTGCCCTGTTTCCTGTCTCTGCATCCCGCCTGAATTTCAGGGGCTGTATTGCGCTCTCCTGTGCAGGATGATGAACTAGCAACATTCCTGCTGATGGAGAAATGAAACACCACAGTCGCAGACAGGCGCATATAGGTTGACAAGGAGAGTTTTATGCACTAAAGGCATAAACAGTCAACTTAGCTTAAAACATGCCAGCGGAAACTTCCTTTTGTGTGAGGATGTTTTCAGCTTTTCAGTGTCACGTTTCACCCACTGGAACAGGTTCTCCTGCACTGCAGAGCGATATAAAACATAGGATGTGACGATGGTGAAGCCATGAAGAAACAGTATATGTAGGGGGGAGGAAATGAAAAAGAAGGAATTAACATCAGGGATTAGTCAGGTTTTCGCATAGGGTTGTTTCATTTGAAAACCATGTATCTCCAGAAAAGAAAACTGAAGCGAGTACTCCTTATTACTTAATGCTGTAATCCCTAAAAATTCAGCTCTGGTTGACAAGGCAACGCCCATGGTAACCATGGTTAACACTCCTTGAGCATCTGCTCATCCTGTATCAGAAATACAACAGAAAACCAACTGGTGTATCTGTACACAGGGCAGCCAACAGACTCATCTTGTTTTAATGAAGAAGTCAGTCAATAAGATGCTTTTTCCCATCATTCCAGGAACAACTGCAGTTTGATCTCGTGTTGTGCATGGTGCAAGTATCTTCCCACGGTGAAAGGGAATATTTGCTGCTGTGAAAACATGCAGATACATAGCATTTCCTGTTACTACTTCACAAATGAAGGCAAAATGATATCAGTGAGATGAAATTAAAGACAGTAGCTGGACTGCACACATGCATTGTTCCTGTGAAACCACTATAAAAAATAGACCGTAAATTGTATCAAAACTGAGTTTCAGTTCGTGAAGACCATCAACCTTTATCTTACCTTGCAAGAACATTGAGCAGGTATCCAGATGTAAAGCAATGCTTGCAAACAAAACCTTAAGGAAAAATCTTGCAAGTTATACTGTAACTTTAAGATGAATAAATAACTTAGAAACCAAATGGATCGCCTGGGAAATGCTCTGTCACAAGGCTGAAAACATGTTTTTGTCTTTACACAAGAAAAGTTGGCATTTTGGAGATACACAATTGATTTTTGATTTTCTTTACAATACCGAAATAATTAAATGCGTGCAGAGTCATTTGTTAGGCCTCAGTCTACCTGCTGTTTTGTTTTTTTTAATTGTCGCGTGAAATGTCAGAGTTGAACATTGTCACACTGCATGCTGCTTTGCCTCATTTCAGTCCTCTCAATCTCCCACACTTTCGCTCATAATCAGGTTGCACTAATAATCAGGTGGGGTTATGCATGAGCACACTTATAGTACATGCAGACTGTGCTGTCATAGACGTGTGTTCGAAGCACAGCCCTTCCTCCCTTTGGCTTTTTGTGATCTCTCTGTCTGAAGGTGAGCCGCTCATTTGCCTCAGTTTCTTTTCCCGACCACTCTTCACCTCTCTCGCTAACATAGCAACAGCATGCATTACGAGCTGTAAGGAAGGACAAAAAACGTGAAAAAAGGAATAAAGAAAGCGGCCTGTCAAATCTCCTTAAATATCCTGAACAACGCTTAGTGGCTTGACGCTCATTCATTAGAGAAACTGTCTGCCACACCACACAGCACCGAGCAGCGATGTGTAATTTTAAAAAGGAGGCATAGACTTAGAAGTACAATATGCACGCACATACACACACAGTAGGTATAGACCTTCAGTGTTCTTTGCCTCTTTTTTCTCCTCAGTTCAATATTGACTCTCCTTTCAGTCTATTGTCATGCCTCTCCTGCTCTCTCTGCTGGCCTCCTGCACCAGCTTATGAAGTATGTGTATGTACTTGAAAGGTTTGGCAGAAAGGAAAGAAAAGGTGACAAAGGAGAGCATGAGCATTTGTTACAGTCTATCTGCCGTTGTGCTTACTCTGCAAACGCCACGTGATGGATTTTTAGTAAATGTTAAAAGAGCAGGGGCCACAGACTGATTTCTCTGGCGCACTCAATAGGCTTTCTCACGAGGTTATTTGCATTCATTTCATCCCCGGGCTGTGAAGTGCATATTATATTATGTCGCGCAAGCTGTGCGTGTGTGTGTGTGTGTGCACAGCGGTTGGTGGTGAGAGGGATCATGCACTGTTTAAGCCTCTTCTGTCAGGGAATGTTTGTTCGAAGCCACATTCATCAGTGCAGAAAAGAGCCGCACTGTTTTCTCCAAAGGGCAGGTGTAAACTTATAGCAACTGTCTGCAGGATCAACACATCACTGTTGTTGGGAGAAAGCCTCAAAGAAAAGCTGTGTTTGGAGTTTGACGCACATGCATTCAGTTTGTCCAGGGGGATTTTTAAAACCCGCCAAAGGTTAACTTTCTCACCCCACAGAGGAGCGTGTCATCTCTCAGCTGCAGCTGAAACATGGCGATCAGTAAAATTTGAAGTATGGGGTCTCATCCAGCATTGATCATTTAACCTCACAACGATGCATATGCCTGCGTGAAGAGTCAGGATCGAAACAAATATGAGTACATGTTGGGATAAGAACAGATAATGCACTCTCTCATTTTTGTGTTTTTTAGGAAAATTTCACATGAACAATGAGTTGACAAGTATGGCCAAAAGTACATTCAAAAGCAAAAAAGCCACCTGCAGTTATTTATGGGCTATAATAAATGGTAAATAAAAATTATGATTTGTTTTCTCACTCAGCTTTGCTAAAAATCTGAGACAAGACTGACTGAAATCAAAATTGCTAAGCAGCATTTATCTCAACTGTTTAACTGTTTAACACTCCATACAAAGTTAGCTACCTGCCCGGACTGCCTCCATTATTTCCAGCAGTCTCCCTTGTGTCACTGGGGTGCCCCAAACCAACACAAAATTGACATTTCCCCATGATCCCTTGTTGACTGTTAGGAACACAAAAAGAGCACCCAGAGCTATGAATCAAATGTCAGCCGTGGCGCTGTGGTGGAACCGTATCAATATCTGATGATATATGGCTGGCTGTAGGGCCTTTTGGCCACAGCGGCACCCACAGACATGACACAGAGTCTGGTCCACACTTAGTCACCAGCAGAGGGAAGGCCGCTGGATAAATGACTCCTTCAGAAGCAAATGGACTCACCACACTGCAAGAAATCCAGCTTGTTGTTTTGTTCTAAACACATAGGTCAGCCAGGACATTTAAGATACTGTATTTTTTACTTTTTAACCATTATTATTATTATAATTAGGGTAAACTTTGCTCTGAGGTTGTTGATTAATCTTGCAGAATAATATGCATATTAATGTTGGCAGCACTTGAGCTGGGCGTGATGCTGTAATCATGAACCGTAGTGAGTTTGTTGTATTTCTGCACTGGTATTAGCAGCACATTGTACCCTTGACAGTACATTGTGTTGCAGGCGTTGCTTGACGAGGAGACAGAAAAGCATCTGAAAGCACCAGTGTTTCCCCTCGTCTGCGTCTCTAATCTCCGCGCCGAGGGGAAAGCGGTGCTTGGCAACAGACGTTCACGGGCACCGTTCAAAGGGTGGCGCTTGGGTTTGAAGTCTCGCTGATTGCCAGGGTCGAGCCCGCCAAAAGAGCCACAGCGGTATCTTCAAGAGCAGCAGAGATGGAGGCGCGGCCGCCGCGTCTGGGCGGAGGCCGACACAATCGGCCACCCTTTGGAGGGAGCCATCGCAGCGCTTCAGAGGAGCCATTTGAATGGCTCGGCTCTTTCAAGACATGAAAGGCGATGCTAGATCCCGCCGTCCTCCCAAATGTTTTAAAGCCGTTGCTGCAGCCTCTCCACATGTCGAAACAGCAAACACTGTTCGGTCGTTGTTATTGTTTCTGTGGCTCTGCTCTCGCCTCCGTAAAATATTACAGATTCCAGACAGAGTCGGACTGATAAACCTGTGAGCACACACACACATCATGCCAATATGTGACTTTATTAAAAACTCAATGTCCCACGCCTCTGCTATGATAGAAGTCTGTCTCTGACCACAGCTGGTGAATATTATTTCTTTATGATTATTATTTTATAGCACATATATGACTTGAAAAACCCTACTAGTGTGCTGTGGGGATACTGTATTTACTGACTGTATAAATCCTGGAGTGAAACCTGCATCGTCTTAAGGAGCAACTACACCAGTCCATAATGCAGCTTGGGGACGGGTTCCATCTGGTCTGCAAGGTCAAAGCATATCCAAATGAAAATGCTGTTGCTTCAACCAAAAAACAAGACTTCTGTAAGCCAGGTTCTTCCTGAAAACAACCAGTGATTTTTTTTGAAGTGCAGGCTTGAGAAGCATCTGTGCACACTCTCCCAGCACATGGTTGAAAGCTTCATTTGAGTTATCATTTGAAAACCTACAGATGTAATCTGTCCTCCTCTACCAACAAAGAACAAATGTGTTCTTTTGTTCAGAAAATGTATTTCCTCAAATGAATGAGCTGGAAAAACATTGATTTAACAGGAAGCCTGTGTTCTGTCTGTTAAAACGCTGACTAGTCCACACACAGGCCTCGTGACTATGGCCCAGATATAATCTGTGCATGTCCATGAAAGCCGGGTACAGGCTGCAGCAGTTTTGGGATGATTTATGTCCAATTCAAGCAGGAATCTCCAGGCCTGAAGTTCCTGGAATGGTCACTTGAGGCTGGCTCCAAAAACCCCCTTATTAAGGCTTGAATTTGTTGCGTAATCGTGGCGATGGGCACTTTGAGTGACAGCTAGCTGCTAGGTTTCACCAACCGGGCTTCATTTAGCCCGCCTCAGCTCCACCCACGCTCCACCTCTTTGCCCATTTTTGGGTTAACCGGGAGTTTGGTGCAGATGATCTGTGTGAGGAGTTTACAGATCCAGTGTTAAACCTCCCGAACTGCTCGCAGACTCGTCGAGGAGTTAAAATCTGGACGATCACATCAGTTCTTTTGCTCCCTCTGGCAAAAAATCGTAGTAATATTGTAATGTGTGCATGTCTGAAGAAAGAAAGAACATCTGTGACGTTTCTCCGTATGTGCATGATGCTACTCTTTTTTTTTTATTATTGCTCAACCATGCAAACCAAAGATCTTGAAAATTTCTGAATATTTCTGGCAGCTGTTATCTGAAAAATATCAATATATTATTCCAGTGCTAATAGACAGGTATATTTCCTGTACATGTGCTTGGTTTCAGCATTAAACTCACTTAGACAGGAAAATCCCCAGTATTCATAACTGTTGACAACTAGTTGCAGTTGATAAGTGCTTATTGGAGAGCTCATCCCTTCTGAGTGGCTAATAAATCTCTTAGGTGGCTGTTCAATATCACGACAAGTCAAAAATGAGTACTGATGTGTGAGCATTTCATACTACAGTGTGTGATATTTGTATATATTGTAAGTATATATATTGTAAGTTTATTTCCTGAATGATAGCGGACCACCAAGGTTGGACTTTCTCTCTCTCTCTGCTGAATCATGTGCAGATTAATGGGAGTTGTGTGAACAGCCCTCAGGGGCCTTTGGAGTGGCCTCCTCCTCCTCCTCCTCCTCCACCCCCTCCTCCTCCATCCTCCCTTAGTCACCAACGTACTGTAGATGATAGACTCTTGTTAAATCCTCATCGCTGACCCTCTCATTTCCTCCTCTGTCTCCATTCAGCCTCCTTTCCTCTCCTAAGTGGCTGCCTGTTCTTCTCCCCTCTCCCTCTCTCCTTCCTTCTCTCCATCTCTCTCGGGGGTAGATCATGTTATCTTTTCGCAGGAGTCCCTCTGCTGGCCTTTGGTGCATAATGTATAAAGCCGCTGGTGTGTGTTTTACACCGTGCCTGACATTATTAAGTCGTTTCAGGCATATCACTGCTTTTATCTCCGCCATGGAGGTTAATCAGAGGGGATTTATACCAAAACGACTTAGACGCGCTTCAACCGTTGTCACCCTGAACCTTTTTTTCCCCTCCTCTCGCTCCCTGTCATTTCTTCTGCCCTGTACATATTTTAAAGACAGATTCAGGAACAGGATGTTAAAAGTCTATGCAGTCACTTTAAACCAGGAACTGTCTACTACAGCAGAAATGAAAAAGGCAGTTCCTTGGGAGGTCTGGGAGCAGCCCTGTGGAGCATCATCACGTACGTTTACTTAAAAAAAACAATTGATGCTGCGTGTAGTGGCTTTTATGTACATACCCTCTGAGGAAATGCAACATAATTGCCTTTTTAATTCCTCAGTTATGTTAATTACAGTAGTTATTGCTTAATATAATTCAATCTAAAAACTACAAGTATGAATGGGATGTGAAACTTGAATTTTACCCTTCTGTCGCCTTTGCACAGTATGTGTGTGTGTGTATGTGTATATATATATATATATGTGTGTGTGTGTGTGTGTGTGTGTGTGTGTATGTGTATATATACATTATATTCTTTACAACAGAGACGTAGATTGAAGCAGAGAGCCAAAGTGCTGATTACCTGCAAATATATTACCTGTGACACCTACAAATAGACGTTTGCCCCTCTGGCAAAAAATGTCTGTTTTTAAAACCTGCTGCAGAATCAGTGATGGCTCAGTGGCATCAACACTGCAGACATGTTGTGGCCTTTTTGAAGCAGAGAACACAGGTGAACCACAGACAAACCATGCAGAGGAGGGCTGGTGAAGGTTATTTGGGAACCTGGCAAGCACGGTTTCCAGGTTACAACCACACCAAACATGGCGCCACACATGGGCCAAGCCCCGATAGCGTCTATGTTGTCATAACTGGCTGTGCTTGTTTGATCAGATGAGGAGAATTTAGCTTGATAATGAGTTTTAGAGTCAGTCGCGCTTAACATCTGCGGTCGGTGGTTATGATTCAGTGGCTTCAGTTCATTTTGGCTTGAATGTTGGGGTTTCATTTCCCAAATTAATGTTTGGATTTAGGCTTAAGAGCATTAGTGGCTTTGAGCAGATGTAACCAATCCAGGGACATATGAAGTTAGCTGCGACCAAAGTTTGGGTTACACAATTTCCTTTTAGTTTTATATTGTCCATGAATTATTATACATTGGCAAAAATACAAAAAAAAAATATCTGATTTTCTTCTGAGATACTAAGTGACAAAGAGCTTTCAACACGATATGGACATTTGATATCACATTGCTGTACATGGTTATGCTTTTAGAGTCTCTAAACATCTTAATAACAAGACCAAGAGTCATAACATCAGCATATAAACATGCTGATCTGTGGCTGGTGTAAAATTCACCATATTCACCACAGAATAGCGTGCTAGCAATTTGTAGTTCAAAGTAGAGCTGAGGCTGATGGGAATGTCAGTCTTGAGGCAGTTTTACATATAAACCAAATTTCGACCTGATGATGGTGCTACGTGAAAGGTCAGGGGATCACTAAAGTCATTACAACTCATCCTGAAGTTGGCATAAATTTCTGTACCAAATTTTGTTCCAATCCATCAAGTAGATATTTCACTAGTTCAGTGAAAGATTTGACTTGCTGGTGGCGTTAGAGGAAAAGTCAGGGGATGAAGTCAAACAGATTTATACGCTGGAGACCATGAATGTCAAAAACCGCTGCTAGCATGGCTAAAAATCTCATTGCATATACCAAGCAGTCTGTGGACTTTGTCGTTTATTTTGCTTTGCAGTTAATATGATTCCACACCGAAAACGGGGCCAGAGGGATTGATAGTAACCCCAAGTGGAGAACAGAAAAGAAATAATGATCTACTTCTATGTTTAGCATCACCACTAGGAAGTAGCGTCCTTGGTTTTTGGGTGAGGCCATCATTCGTAGCTCATCCCTGACTCTGATCCTTGCCATATCCACCAGGCTCATCGTGTTGGTTTCCACCTTTTCAGGCCTAATGATGAATCTCTGCTTGAGCTCTGCTTTGCTGTTGGAAACCTGTGGTGCAGCATGCCATCTCCCCCTCCTCTCGTGCACCAGGGAAAGAAGGTCGGGCGAGCTGTGGCAGAGACAGATCAATTGCACAATCGCTGTCACTTGCTCGCTCTCCCTTGTTCTCCTTTCGCCCGGCTTTGTTCTCGCTCGCTAACATCGAGCTCGTGGCTTGAAAGGAAAAAAAACCCTCTTCTTATGATGACAACGGCCGCACGGTGCAGCCCGGCTGTCTGATCTGACTGACGAGACCCCGCTGTTCAGGCAAAAAGTTTGACAGGCAAACACACACACACACACACTGAGAGAAATCTGTTCCACGGGCTGCAGGGCCATCTGGCCATCACGCAAGAAAAGGTTGGATGTAGTTAGAGGCGAGGTGCTGGAGTGTTTCACAGCACTCTCCAAATTTGTACACAGTTCAGCTTCTCTGGATTGCACTTTGTTGTCATCACATGACACAATGGCATCTTTTATGTCAATAAAAGACGAGACAACAGAAGAACCACTGAAAGGAGATGTGAGTACCAGCACTGACATATCTTGTTTTGTTTTTTTTATTTCTTCCTCTTGTGATACAGATCTGGAGGACAGAGAGAATGAGCAAAAGATTTAGGAGTGAGAGTGATGCTATGTGTCATATGGAGAACAAACAAGAGGGAAATCTGTCTTGCCGCGAGGAGTCTGGCTTTTTGAGAATCTAAAAAGCCTCCAGAGGCAACGTTTCCACCAAATGAATAGATATCCATTTTCAAAAGCCTCATGCTTGGCGGCAGGCGAGGGATGGGGAGAGGGAAGGCTGGGCTGATGGTGGTGTAGGGGGGGAGATATCTAGGCAGAGGGCAGACACTATTAAAACTCAGGAGAATGAATTGTTAAATACCTCTATAAAGAAATATAAGACATGGCCCCGTTTTTATGCTGCCTGGGCCGCTCTGCAGGCGGGCGATAAGGTGGTGAGGGTGGTGGGTTGAAGCGTGCGTGTGTGTTTTCCTGAGGGTGGGGCAAAATCAAGCCCACATCCACCCATGCTACCCTGAACACAGTGACACACATGGACACACACACAATCAACGTGGCTCCCTCAGTTTTACGCTCACCATATGGAGAACGTTATGGAAGGCCTTCAGCTGCAATCACCGACGAATCTTCAGTCATCATTTCCCTTTGGGGCCGTTGTGCTAAGCAAGAAATTATACAACTGAGCTTTTTTTCCTTCCTCACCACACGTACACACTCACTCACACACACACACACACACACTCATATCATCACCAGCATGCACACACTTCTAGGTCAGACAGCAGCGGAGAAAATTTTCCCCGCTGACATTTAGTGTTTCTGGCACAATATTGACTTCAGAGGGAAGGCAGCAGGAGGATTGTTGGTGACATTCCACATTACCTTGGAGATAGATGCCGAACTGTCTACATGCACAAACAGTTGGGGAGGTGGAGGCGGGAGGAAGAAGAGGGGTGAATGGATGGAAGGACAGATAAAAAAATGAAGGAAAGTTTAGCAAAATAGGCCAGCAGTGAATTCAAGATTCTTATCATTGTTTTAAACTTTGTTCTGTGGGGTTTCTGAAAAATGTTATTACTACCAGAACCCTGCAGCACACCCACCCTTAAAGCAGCTATTATCAGTATAACAGTGAAACACGTGACTACATGTATTTAGAAGAAGTCGCTTGTGATGACGACAACGATGAGAATTCTCACCTGACTCTTCCCCTTCAGCTCTACAGAGCTGCCAAGTTTTCACTTTAGTGAGTATGCCGTCTGTGACATTACCCACTGCAGGGGCCCTCCACACTACTAAACCCCCGGGAACTTTGTTTAGAAAGTTCAGCAGCTGAATTCTGAATTTGAAAGCATTTATAGATGAAAAGCCAAGTCAAGAATAATGGTCAGTGATGAGTAAGTTTGGCAGCAATCCTGCCGACCTCCAGACTTCCAGAGTTTGTTTTCCTGCATTCAAGTGAGTTTATGGAGTACTTTTGTAGGGTTGTAATTGATAGTGGGGGATATTGAAAAATGGGACCCTCATGACAATCTGGAGAGTTGGCAACTAACTAAATCTGCAAACGGTGACGTTGAATGAAAAGTAAATGAGAGAGAAAAACATGTTGCTTAAAAGCAGTGGATCTAACAGAATAATTTCGAAAACAAATTAGATTTTATTAAACTACAAAGCCAGTCTAGAAATAGGAAAAGAGAGAAAGAGTTCTTAGCAGAACTACTTTGTTTTGTCATACTTTTCTTCATGTAGATTGTAGCCGCTTTCACACATAGTTACTTTCAGGGACAGCTGGTGATTTTTACTGTTCACGCATGCAGCTGCATTCAAGAACATTTCCATCTTGCGGCTTTTCATACGAGCCATGACAGTGCATGACAGAACAGAGAGCAAGGGCCAGTCCAGCAGATGGCAGTAAGGGAACACATATGAATGTCAACCGCCACGAAACTCGGCCGAAGAAGAGGAAGAAGATGGGGGCGGGGAAAGGCTAGATGTACGTGAACGCGTGGTGCCAGGTATTGCTTGCCTGGCAAAGCACTGGCAAGGCAATCATCAACAATCACAGATTCCAAGGGGTTCGCTTTCTCCATGTGAAAGCATCTTTTGTCAGATGTACGTAAATTCACGTGCTTGTGAGTGCAATGTTTGTTCTTTCATTCTCAGCACAGCCATACTGACGCTGGACACTGGTAATACAGATTTCCCCGATTATCAGTCTCCGCTCCCATTCACACATAACCCCAATGCAGGAAATGTGCCTGAACGTTTCAAGGACAGGCTGCATGTGTGAAGGGATCTTATGTCAGAGGTGATTTCACTATATTTACTGATAAGACTACAAAGGCAGTTCATCTTCTAAGACCATCAACCAATGGTACTGTCTGATATAAATGGGATAAATACCAGTGCATGATGATTTGCTGGTTCTAGGGTCACGTTGTTGGTGGGAACTTAACCTGTCTTTAGTATGAAAAGTTTCTTTTTTATGAGCATTTCAATTTGCTAAAGGTGTGAAATTGAAGAACACAGTGAGCAAAACTACATACATGAAGTGTTTTTTGGGTGTTTTTTGATGTTAGAGCGGTATGTGCGTGGGCCTCTGCCAGCCAAAGCCACACAAACTGTGTGCTTTGGGCTCTAAAAAAGCTTAATGTTCAGACTCTGTCCCGTGAGCACAGAAAGCATATTTACAATATATAATTATATTTTTCATGAGGAAGTGGTTTTGAGGCTTTCCCTTATTTGAGATGAGATTTGATCGGGCAGCACAGGATACACATTACATTCATGATTTTGCATTATACTGACCTAAGAACCTGTAATTGTGAATCATGAGAGGCTTCAGAGCATCCCCGTAACAATAGAAAGTCAGTCTCGCTCCTGCCTGTGTGAGCATGGTGTGAGAGGGGAGGGGGAGGCACTGTGCTGCTGCCAGAAGCAGACTGAGATACTCTGAGCAGCATGCATGGGAATAAATGACAATAGGCTGTAATAGATTTGTGTATAGTCCTCACGTTCTGCCTGATGGTCTGAATAACTGCATGGTGCTGCTGTTGCGCTGTGCTGCTCTGTCTTGTCTGTCCTCTGTCAGTGTCCCCTTTTCGTTCAGTTATGATCAGATTGTTTTTCACTGCGTTAGGAAATGGTCGTGAGGCGTGAGAGAGTGTGAAAAGTGCCAGTCCGAACTGAGCTGTATGCTACTTCAGCACCAAACAGTAGATACAAAGGTAGCTACAAAGCGAGATGGTGAACACGTGGAGCATTTAGCAGCTAAATAGCCAGATATTTCTATCAAGAGTGAGTGGAGACCAAAAACAGAGCTAAAAGGAGGGTGAATATTGGACACAACTTCATGTTGCTTCATATTTGCTAGCAGTTGTTTGTTTAACTATTTTAACTGTAAAGGTGCGTTCAAAGGAAATGGAATGCAATGCTCATTTTTGCCTCGCTCTACTCCACCTGTACTCGCACTCAGTTATAAACACATTTTATTTTTTTTGCAAACTTTTTGAACACACGTGGATTATTTTTTTTGTGTTAGTTTGTGCTGCCTACATTTTTTTTTCGTCTGTTCTCTCCACTCATTTTATCTTATCTTTCCATTGACTCTGTATACAGTCCTTCTGCATCTAAAATTGAATGATTCTTCATACCAAACACCAGAATTATATCTAGTCCAAAAACAGAAATGCCCCATTTAGACTCTGAAAGCAAGCTCTCTTTTGCAATGACGCAACCCATATAAAATACATCTAAATACATATAAGACAGTAAAACTAAATTGCAATCCATATAAAACAATAGACATAAACAAAAGACACATTGACAAGTTTCACAACAAACAATCCAAAGAAAACAACAGAAGAGATCATATTAATTGAAATACAACACTTACGTTCACACCAGTCTATGTCTATCAAACAAGATTGAAATTGATTAAAAGGGATCAGCTTGACTAGTTTTAAGAGTTTCTGCAGGCTGTTCCATTTGTGTGGTGCATGGTTTGTGTTAGATCCTGTTTTAGATTTATTGTTCAGAAGACACGAGAGATACTCAGGTAGTTTGCCAAGAGGTGCTTCATAGACAAACAGACTGCTATTTACCGATTACAGACTGCCACCTGATTCCCACAATGCAATAAAAAAACAGGGTCAACCGTAAAATACAGAATATCGCAGAAATTGCCAAAACGTGGATAGAATTTATAAAATTTCATGGATTTCCCTACCATTACAACCACATTTTCAGCTGTGCTTGTGCCGAATATACAGGAATAAAACATGCTGCTACATGATAACAAGCACATCACTTCGACAAACCGTCAGAAGAATAACCACATCAGCAGATGCAACACAGAATTTGGGAGAAAAATAAAACGGAATTTGGAACAAATTAAAAGGGATTTCACAGGACCCTACAGTTTTCCTTTTAAGGAAATGTGTTCATTATTATGTTTTTTGGCTTGTCATCCAAACAGAAATCAAAATATTTATAATAGGATACTCTTTTAATGGGAGTTCCATTAAGAGTCATAATATTCATTTCATTGGAGTATTTTCTAAAGAACAACATGCATTTAGTTTTATCTGGGTTTAATAGTAATTTACGATTAAAGTTTGCAGCACAGTACAGAAATCAGAAAGCTAATTTTGAACCACCTGGGCAATAGAGGTATTGTGTATTGTGGTATATAGAATTTCACCTAATTCATTTATAAAAATTGTGAATTAAAGTGGTCCTAGAATAGAACTGTGTGGCACACCTTTGTTAACAGTGATACACAACAGCTTATGTTGTACCTCCGAGAAAAGTTGCAAACCACTTACACGATTTTTCATCAAACCCAGTGGAGTCCAAGTGTTTCAAAAGAATCCTGCTTATTATCTAATGTGCTAGCAATGTCATTCAAGACTTGATGCAGCTGTCACTGAATGCATCACATATACCCTTTCCAGGTGAGATAGTGGTAGAACCTTGAACAATTTCATTGGGTAAGGATGAAGTGGAATTAAAAAAAACATCTTGTATTCTTACTGGTTGCATTTAGACTTAGCTTCTTTGATGTCAAATAGCTATCAGATCTGCCTAAGAAGCAGACAAGTCAAAGTATTGCTGCAGTAAATCTCTTCCACTGCAGCTAAATCAGCTACCAAAAAACTACTGCTGCTTGTTTCTCTACTCTGAGGAGGCCCAGGGGAATTTCTAAGTAAATTGGTCAGAACTAATGCAGAAAAGACACCAGGTGGGGTGAGCAACACAACAGCCACAACAGCAGTGTCAGCTCTGAGCTGGTTCTACCTGAGATGCTTCCCGAGTGGCGCTTGCATCAGTTACCTGAAACAGATTTTGAAAACCAAATTCCCACACGTAGCTATACGGATCAGCGTTAACCTTGATGCTCATCCAAGAGGAAGCCAGCCAGCCACACGTCGGCCCTCTTCTCGCTGTGTGGCAGGTCGCGCTGATGTTCTGTCTGACTGAGGAGCGCGATCCTTGGCCCCGTTTTTCTGCCACATTAGGCCCACACTGAAAGTGGCACTCAACTCCCCCGCTGAGGAAAGAGAGTGTGTGTGACTGTGTGTGTGTGTGTGTGTGTGTGTGTGTGTGTGTGTGTGTGTTAAGAAAAATGGTGGGGTAAAAATATTAGCTCATATAAACAGACAAAGTGGAAGGGGTTTATTTGTTACAATGGGAATCACAGCTGTAATTCACAGATGACTTTCCTTTTGTGTCAGGTGATGTAGATTATGTTGTTTGCCCACTCTGGCTCGCAGGATGAGGAAATTATAGGTTCTGACTCACTGCTGGCTTCTTAGTCCTGGCACATCACTGCCCTCTATCACACACCAGCATGAGAGAGGGAGAGAAACCTGACAGCAGAGGAGGAGGAGGAGGAGGAGGTAGGCTGGTTAAAAGGAGAAGAGAAGGGGAGGAATGAAAGGCGGGGACAGAATCTGAAGAGTCAGACTTAAAAAGATGGGAAGAGAAGAAGAGGAAATGAGAATTGACAGAGAGAGGTGAGGGGGGAGAGAGGAGAGAGAGCATGGGGAGAGGAGGAGGAGGAGGAAGCAGGAGGAAGGGACACAAAGCTGGGCCGTGTGCCAGGGTCTATTCCACCTTTGCTCTCCAGGCCTTTCTGAGCTGCCACCTCCTCTCACCTCTGTAATGTCATCAATGAAAAGGCCTTTAGGAGGGATGGAGGACTTGACTCAGGGTTCACACTGTGACCGGCACCAGCTGACGCTGCCAAGCCAAGCAGGATTCTGTTCGAATTAATTGGATGTCACTTTCAGGTACAAGGAACAAGCCTTTTTTTTTTCTTTTTTTCCACATTTTTGTAACTCACGCTCCTACAGAATCTGAAGGTTCCGCAACATTTGGTGTGATGAAATCCATCAGATAATCTAAACAAAAAGCTTTTCTCACCTTCCTGAACAGATGACCGTCAAGACGTCCAGGATTTTCTCTTCACAGGCACACATCTTTTAGCCAGTGTGATGAAAGAAATATGATCTATTGACTGTGGCAATGACGTTGGTGATAGTAATCTACGTGCTATAAAAAGTCAAAAAACAAAACAAAAACTGAAAAATCACAATTTCTGACGTGATGTATTCAGATGTGTTGTCTTGTCCCATGAACAGTCCATAACCCAAAGACGAACCATTGAAAATGACATAAAAGAGAGAAAAACAAAGAAACTCTTACATTTTAGAAACTGGAACTAGCAAATGTTTGACATTTTGGCCTGATGAACAACTGAAACAATCAATCGATTATCAAAATTGGCGCTGATTATTTAAATATTGTTAGGAAGGACTATTCTTAAAATTTTGGATTTCTGAAAATGCTTAAAACTGGTAACACTGGTATAAAAAGGTTTTAAGAATACTATCTCTAGAGAACTTGACACACTGCCTCCATGACAATTTCAGGAGATTTATGAACATATGGCAACCAGTTATGGAGGCAGTGGAGCCCTCTTGGCTGGCCTTCCTTCTACGTAGCTAACAGTCCTGGAACTGACTGAGCCAGCATCACTGCGCTGATTGCATGATGTTGATCCTACTGTGGCAGGGTCGCACCCGCTGCGCTTTTGTGTGTTCTCGGTTTAAAAGGGGACATTGGAAACGCAGAGGAAGTCAGCCAGAGGCAGTCTTTTTTAAACTAATGTTAGGTAATTAGCGAGCTAGCCTTCCTGATGGCCGTTGGCATTGCAGGTCACATAGCAAAGTTTCTCTGCTATTGAATGACTTTTGTCAGGAGTCTATTTTAGACCGCAGCAAAATATATATGAAAATATTTTAGATTACACATTTAAAATATCATGCTTTAATATTTGACCTTCTTTTATGGCTGCAGTCATTTTGTCAGCAGTCACTTTTTGCTAAGGGGAAATGTCTTTGTAACATGATTTGACTCCTGAGCGGTCTTGGTTGCGCTGAATCCCTCTGCCACATGGACTACTAGAGCACGACGAGCATGCTCAGAGACAGGGTTGATTATTCAAGCATAAAGTAAACAAAATGAGAGGAAAAGTTCAGAGGACTGCTCTCTTCTTCTTGTCCTTCTTGCCAGTGGTTAAAGAGAAGTACATTCATCTCAGAGGTGACCTGTCATGTAACTGTTACAGAGCTCAATAAAGCATCATTGCAACTCTGGAAACAAAGTGCTAAGAGTACTCGCTGTTGACTTCTCGCGCCACCTCACTGTTGCCCCTCTGTTTCAGGCTGACACCAGTGTGAGAGCAACAATATGTGCATGTGCATACGCACGCACACACACGGACACACACACCACCCACAGCACCGCAAGCTGCGAGCACCTCGACCGCCAGTTCCAACTGTGAGAATATTTCACAGCCCTGATGAGGGCTATAATGTGCAATATGCTCAGTAATTCAGTCACTCTCTCCCTCTCGCTGCCTTTTTTTCACCCTTAATCTCTCTCCTCCTCTCTCACTCTATGCGTCCGTCAGCATGACATCTGTTGATGTTCTTTTAGCTACTGGATGCTCAATCTGTCCAAAAGGCCCTCTCTGCTGCCGCTCTGTTGCCATCTCCCAGCAATCCATTGATGCTCTACAGTTGGCATGGAAGCCGTTCGGAGACCAAGCCCTTAATTACCACTAGAGTAATGAGCATTAAAGGTTCAGAGAGGCGTGGATATGATGCATATGTCTTTGCAACATCTGTCCAGCAGTGTAGATTTAGTGGATATCCGGTGAGATGTGTCGGCAAGTGAGGACCGAAGGACAGAGTTCTGCTCACACTTGGTGTTATTGTCAATAAATCCTTAACAGTGTGCGCTGTATATTGTAAAAAGACCTGGTCAAATTGGTGGTAAATCTTCTGGGTTGCTTCACAGCACAAAGAGAGGTTGTTTACTGCAAAGCACTGGAACGCTGTACTGTTCAATGCAAAGGGAGCTAAAGCTTTCAGCAAGCCTACAAATGGCAGATGGTGTATGTGGTGTAAATATATGAAATACATGAGACCTCCTGTTACACCAAAGAGTAACCAGTGATAGTACTGAGGCTGAAGTCAATAATGCTCTGATGAAAAATGTGTTGCATTTGCACAGGTTTGGTTAACTGGTTGCACAGTTACATAGGAAACCGTTTTTTTCATTGTGCAGTCGAATTATAATCATAGTGTAACCATTGTTATTCCTATCTGTGACATGAGGGATCGTTCCTCATTACTCTTTTTTTTTTAAAGGAGTACCCTAGAGATTTATTATTTCTCTTATTAGAAGAGACAGAATAAAGAAAGAATGGTCAAAATGCAAGCATCAGTTCATCATTTTTTAGACCCACCTGAATGCTCATGTTTCAAACATCACACCTGGAAAGGAATACGCAGCATACATAAAATATACAGCTAATAGAGTTTAGGCCCCTTTTGTCAACCTAACCTTTACGTGATGAGGATGTTAACACTAAATCCGCTGTAAGTGTCCCCATAGACCCTTTAGTATATACTGTGTTGAGTGATTGCAGGATACAGGCAGTTTTGCACTGGGTGAATACCAGGGGTGTACTTCCTCTGCACATATGCAAGTAAAAAGGGTTTCCCAAAGGTGGACTCCAGACTCCACAATAGAGGAGAACATACGAGAGTAATCTTAACTATATGAGCTGTATAAAGTTATTAATATTTTTTGTTGTTGTTATTGCATGACATGTAACACCTAAAACAAACTCATGAGAAAAACCTTTCCAGTTTTTCTGTTGGTCATGCTAATGTTACTCAGCAAGTTGTATGGTAGTGTCACTGTAATGATGCACAAAGCATGTTTGGGGGATTTCTGTACTTACAGCTAAACAGGTAAGTTGACAGTCGAGCCGAGCTCCCAAAAAATCACTGTATTACCTGAACAGATTAGGGAAGTGGAATATTATACAGTGAAATGAAACCTTTGAAGTCCGTCTCTATAGATTGTGTCTAGTAGAAATTAAGGGAGTGATTGTGTTTTTCAGGACTTTGCCGATTCAATATTCCACTTGGTGAGGGAGAAGTACCGGTCGCTGGTGGGCGGCTGCAGTCCTGCGCACGCTCGACACAAATCCCTGGCAGGCATCGTAATGACCCGAGGTATGGCAAATTTCATTGACTTTTATATATCACTTTGAATTATTGAAGTGGTGCAATATAGAGAGAGTGGGGGGGGCGGGGTAGAGAGAGAGACAGACACAGAGAGAAAGGACAAGAAATGGGAAGGGAAAGAAATTCTTGAGCGAAAATGATAAACTGGGTGGGAAGAGAGAGAGTTTCCACTCCATGCTGTACCTTGCATTCGTGCAGGAGAGTATACCTTCCTGATGAATTATTGACAATTCAGAGTCTCTGAGGAGAATGAGACATGGTAGTGAGTGTCAGTCATCCCCACTGTATGCTGGACTTGCTGTGCTCAGGCAGCTCTGACAGGAGTTCCAGATGCCACAGTGGAAATCTTAACTAGATCATCTTAAAACTTAATCTGAAACCCATCTGAGTGACACACTGAAGGAACACTGAGGAGGAGGAGGAAGCTCGCACTGCCTTTCTCCTGCAGCATGAAACAATGGCTTATTGCTAGACATGTGTGGTGTTTGTTGCATATTGCACCGGGGCCTCCCACACATACACAAACACACAGATCCACACAGCATGTACACACACACACACTCCGTGTCTGTCGTAATGGGTGCACTGAAGCAGGCATAAACCTCAGCATGATCTCACGTGAAATCTGTACAAAATGAACTCTTGTTTTTTTTTAATCTGCTATTTGTGAAAAACTATAGAACATTTGAATTTACTTACTTTACTTTTTACATTGAAATAAGCTAAATCTTACCCAAAAATAGACCTCAAACCAGCTGTTATTGTCAGTCACTGGTGTTAGCTGGCTTAATGTGTTATTAGTTGTTGTTGTTGTTGTTTGCTTTTGTTGCTAGCTGCGTTAGCTGCTGGTGTTACCTACGTAGACTGTATAAAACATGGACATAGTCTCCATGTGTGGGTGGGTGGAGCTGCTGCAGGAAGAATGAAACCTGGCTGCTGGAACCTAGCAGCTAGCTGTCACTCAAACGGCCATGGCCATAATTATGCATAACTTATAGAAATTTGCTATAGAGACCAAAAGAGTTTTTTGTACCACGATGTAAATAGGGCATTTTGACATGGGGATCTCTTGGACTTTTGGAACCAGCCTCATGTGGCCATTCAAGGAACTGCAGTTTCTGGCACTTCATTAGGGGTTAGCTGTCATGTTATTAGGTGTTGATGTTAGCAGTCTTACAATGTTATTAGCAGTTTTTGCTAGCCTTTTGGTGTAAGCTGCTGATGTTCGAGGCAGAAGTTGATGTTTTGGTGCTTTCTAAGATGAGGTAGATTTGTTGGTGCGTATGGTGGGCTAACTATTGGCTATTTAAAAGACTGGTGGAAGAAGATAAGCAGTGACAGTGGCTTGACAGCTGAGCAGGCCATAGTGTTCAGATGACACCTCTGAAACCAATGGGGCCAGCTGTTGTGGTTCAGTGGATACAATGCACATGCAAGGTATTGTCCAGCCACTCAGTATCTGCTCTTTACTTGTGTGAGACGAGGGTTGAAAGGCACAGCAGGGCCTAATGATGGGTCAAAGATCATTTAACATTCATATTGGGCTTCCGCAGGAATCCTCTGGCTTTTGGCACATACATTAATCACCTTATGTATTAACAGCTCAACAAAATAATTACCTTAAACTCAAGAAATTGAACTAAAACTAAAGTCAACAGGTTAAACAGCAGCAGTAGATAGAGGGACATAGTGGAAGTAATGTTTGAAAACATGGGGCTTTCACTTTTTGTGGGATTTAATACAAAAGGAAATGCACACAGGTCTGCACATGTGGAGTGCCAACACACAAACACGCACACAAATCCATGCACACACACAGAGGAGTGTTATCTCCCTGTGTGGCTGCAGGCTGTGGGGGTGCAGGGGTCAGTGAGGAGGGATTGGTATCTCTGCTGTCTTTGGAGTGCTGCAGCTCATCAGTTTAGACTTCAGTGAGACCGCTGCTCATCCTGACCTAATCCAATCCCTCTCCTTTCCTCTGCCTCCCAGTAATTGCTTCTGTTTGTTTATTAATAGCACATGTTATCTTCAGAGATCCAGACGCAGGGCTGCCAAGCCTTCGCAGCGAGGCGGCAGAAGCGGTGTGGTGGCCAGAGTCCGTACAGTCAGACTCCAAACGTGACAGGAACGCGAGGGAGTCCTGTTCTGTTTCTCTGCCTGCCACCCCCTTGTTCTTTCTCTGACTCTCTGTGTGTCTCGTGCCTCTGCTTTTGCCTCAGGAATATTAATCAGGCTCGTCTTTGAACTGTGGACGGACAGCGAACCCCCCACCCTTGCTGAAGTCCCACTGAGACAGTTGAGCTGCAACCTGAGTGAGATTAGCCTCGCCACCAGGCTGAGTGTTGCGAGACGGCCGCCAAAGTAAACCACCAGTACACACTGTCAAATAGTGTGGAAAATCTCATTTGAATCTATCTGAGATAGCATTGGGTGCCTGGAGATGGTAAACAGTGTTCAGATGTGCTCAGAGACATGAAAAATCAGGAACGTCCACATGGAAAATGCTAAAAAGACCCCCCTTCTTTCTGTTTTTTTAACTTGTTTGTTGGATGGGATGAGAGAAGCTTCTTCTGATGCTTTTTTATTCAGCAGGGTGATGAGACTCCGAGTGGGGAAAAATACCACAGGGACTCAAAGAAAGAGATGAGAGCAAAGGGTTTCAAACAAGTTGATTACAAATGACGGTTAAGCTATGGTTCTTAGTCTGCATATCCATTTTCAAATAGGGATTTTTCCTCTACTCTTTATCTGGTTTTCCGGCTGCCGCGAATTTTAACGTTCAATAATCACATCCGGCAACAAAACAGCTTGCTAAAAGGCAAAAAAAATACCAGAGATGTGCCCAGGGTGTGTAGCAGCAGAGAGAGATTTGACAGCTTCAGCAGCATTTCACAAAGACACCCTTATATGTTCAGAGCGGTTGCCTGTTAAAGCTAATAAAGATTCCAGAGGGCATATTCTCTACTCTTGGCAAGCCTTTTTTTTCTCTCTTTGTAACTACTGAGCATTTTCAGACATTTTCTGTGTTTCAAACATGCAATGAATGACAGTGCAATCATCCAACATCTTGTAATCTCTTGTAAAAGAACACGTGAAAGATTATTATTTATGGAGCTCAACCTAAATGTCATATGAATGAGTTTACTAAAAGTTGACCTTGAGAGCTCATTCTGCTTGAGAAGAAAATGTTTTAATGTCTACTTTATGGTGCTCAGAGATAATGGGTGGCTTATTAGGAAACATTTTCCCTGCTTTATAACCATAGAGAAGAAAGATGATAACTTTGCAGTGCCTGTTGATTGCAGTTGCCTTGTGCAGTAATGGATCACTGTAAAGTTCACGGTCATGTAATTTATTTTGATTTTCTGTTTGACTCGCCCATGATGCCAGTTAATTATTCTTAGCATATTGTTCTCACTTTTCTTGTTACAGAATATTTTCTTATACAGTATATTACGTTGCAAAAGTTTTTTTTTTTTGTTATTACTAATTGACTCAAAATGCATTTCTTCCTATAGAAATCAACTTGTTTTAAGAGTTTAGAAAAAAGTTTGATAATCTTGAATAATAAGGGCAAATACTTAATTGTACTAACTTACTTTCCACCACTGGTTACTTCCCACAGTGCAAAGACATGTATGTCAGCTGTAAGGAAGACTCTTACTGATCCTAGGCCAGAACTGGACTTGGTCTGTTGGTGCTGCACTGCACCGCTACTACAGAGTTATGATGGGTCAAATGTAAAGTATTCATGAGAAGTAATGATATACAACTTGACAACAGAAGAGTTTATATTGTTAATGGGTTTGAATTTCTGCATATTTTTCGTGGATCTCCACAAGTGTGCATAATTAATGCCATTATTAGCATTTATTAGCATTCCTTTGGTAGACTATTTGTTACAGTGTGTTAGATGCCTTTAACACAGCCTAAAATGTAAGAATGCATCTAAAGCAAACTGAGTTTTTTCTCCCATGAAGGATAGAGGGAAATTATAACAGTAATTAAATCAGTTTCTCTTGGGTATTTCACATCTATTCTGAGTGACTGATACTGACACTGTAACAACATGCTTATTTGATTGCAGCATTATAACTAAAGAACCAGCTCCATCTGATCCAGCGTAACTGTAGTACAATGTGTGACAAACTAAAGTTCAGTTTACACAACATGAGGGTGCTATTCAGCCTGCGAAAACAGTTCTATAATGTCTTCTGTTGCTCTCCAGGGACCTTTCCAGGTCTGATGTGTGGGGAGGTTAAATGAAACATGCTACTGAGTTGCATTATGGAACATGTAGGATGCAGTGTTTTTGGAACCTGGCACTTGTTAGAGACTAAAAGTCTCCATATATGGAGCGTAAGCATTGATTTTAATGTTCCTTTTTCCCTTGTGTGCCCCTGGTTGACATCACTGACCTCACTGCACCATGCCTTGTTTCCCCAGAACAGCCATTCCCCTTCATCCAGAAGCCTAACCTCTTAAATCACAATATAAATTTAGGTGAGGTTGTGTGGTGTAACAGCCTGAACGACTGGCTTGCAGTCTGCTACAGTGCTGTGTAATGTAGTGTGATGCAGTCTGGTTGTGAGAGGCCATTTTTGCCAACATGCAGACAGAGCAAATCGAGAACCACTGTTGTCGTGTGGAAGTAATGCAACATTAAGCAGAAACACAGAGGTGATGCATATGGTGTGGCTGTTTGATAAATATGACGAGTAACATTTTAACAGAAGGGGAAAAAATGCGTTTAGCAAAAATATCTCCAGATTTTACATGCAGCTAAAGAGTTCCTGTTCGGTCGAGACTTATAGCCCCAACGCAGTTTTTCTTTGGTCTTTAGTCCTCAGAGCAGAGACCAAGGTCTGGTCCTGCTTAGTTTCTTCGGTTCTATTTTTGCGACTCAGTGGCACATAGATTTGTGGCACAGTTGGAAGCAGGGGGGCATTAGGAAGAATACATTTAGTCACATGTGCCAATGACCAATAAAATTACCTGACTGCCTCATTTTGAAAGCTGTATGTCTGTCTATGCCGCAGCACTTAAGCCATTTTGTGATGGATGGAGCTGCCTCAAAAGCTTCTCTCAGGAGGAAACCAGAATCCCCATGGTAGAATGCAATGTAGATTCAAATAAGTTGAACTGGCCAACTTAACTTAACTTAAAGGCTGCCACCATTACTTCACCTGAAAATAAGTGCAATCGCCTGCATAATTCCCTTTAATTCTCAATGGGGAAATTGCACCACTGTGCTTGATTGTTACCACACCCCCTAACTCACTTTTCCCCCCACTTTGGTGAAACCTCCAAATACCATGTTACATAAATAGCTGTGTTCACCTGAATGAAAGTCTATTCCATGTGCTGTCACAAAGTGTGTTTGCCTCCTGAGTTGCCATGGTGAGACGCTGTGTGCTTTGTCTTCCTGTTAAAGGCCGTTGACAGTATTGTGCACCGAGCGGCATAGTGCAGTTGCAATAGTGAGAAGTTCCAGGTCTGAGTCTGTGATGTACATGCTTTCTGACAGTGCTGTTATCCTGGGGTGTGACAACTTTGAATCACCAGTAACAGATGTATTTGTGTGTGAAGAGTGCCTCAGGCCTTTGACTCTACTCTACCTTGTTCCTTTTGACCCTCTCTTTTTGTATTTCTGTGATGCAGCTGATTATTCCTGGTTTAAAAACAGCACACTGCCTGTGGGGCTCCCTATCTCTTCTGTGTGTCTCTCTCTTTCTACCTCTCTCACTGTCTCTCTCTCTCTCTCATTCATCTCTCCTCCTCCTCTTCCCCTCTCCTGCAAACTGAAGGCAACCTCACTGCCAATTTCATGCCAGGGTAGTGAGCAGCGCAGCAGAAATTATCCACTGCAAAATTGATCTAAACAATCGCAAAGTGGAACGGCAAGGAAAAGCAGGAGAATGAAATTGCGAGAGTCTGTTACCTTTTTGAACTTGCTTTATGACCGAGAAGGAACTGGGGTGCATTGCTTACAGGGAATGCCAGCAGTTGGAGTCATGATATAGACATTTTTATGGGCTGTTCAGTCATAAATATTGTATGTTTTCAGTGCAGCTGTACAGTAGATTTAAGGTGCTCTTTTCTCTAGAATTTACTGTTGATTCATGAGTGATCTTAACAACAAAAGGTGCTAAAAGATGCTTTAAATGACGCTTAAACTGTTGACAAATGTGATGAATTACTGTATGCACAGGTTGATGTGTTTCTGACGCGGTGTATACACTGTAAACATAATTCTGTTAATGACCCTTTTACACCCAAACAAAGATGTGATGCTTGTTAAATATGTGAGTAAAAAAATGTATATATGTATGATGAGTTAGTGGAAGAGCAGTGAATATGAAACATTATTATTTACAACAAGCATCATGGCTACTTGTATGTGAAAGGTGTTGCTGAAACTGATGAGCCCACAGGTAATTATCAGCCATCTCTGCTGTCCCCCTCAGCTCTACTCTCTGCGTTTTAGCCTCTTTCAGCTCAGTGTTTTGGTTTTCGGTCCCACAACTTTTCTGGTTTCATTCTCATCACTGTCATCAGTGTCATTTTCAGCCACAGCTTTGTTCAGTGAAAAGCTCTGAAAGCCCTGCGCACTAACGAAAGGCATCCAATGCTAACAACCAGCTAGTGGCACTTTTAGCAGCCAAAGAGTTAGACATCTTTCTCAGGACTTGTGGAGACCACAAACAGAGCTAAAAGGCAAGTGAATATTGGACTTAAATCCACCAAGTGGTTGAAATATGACTCCAAATGAATGCTAATGTTGCTCTGTATCTGCTGAATGTTTAGAGAAGCAACTGTTTGTGAACAACTTTGTCATATCAACATATAAGGTGATGCTGTATCGGTGTTGTGTTTAAAGCTTGGTCCCACTGTCCCCAAGCAGCAAAAAAATATATACGAGCAAAGTAACTTGTCAATATGATGAAAAAGTTTGGTTCTTTTTGTCTGTCAGTGAACGCAACACAAGAGATAAGGCAGAGTCATCCACTACTCTTTACTCGTTTTCAGCTAAAAGTTGAACTTGTTCCACACTGCCATAGACTTCCCTTTCTTCTCTATGCTCTACGCTTTTTTCATCAACTGCCCGCACACACACTGCACACACTCCTCTCTCCCTTAATGTTTTCCTCCCTTGCCCTCCTTCCCATTCCTCATCAGTGGAGGTGTCAGGACTCTACCGCCGCAGTGCCATCTGGGCCGAGGCTGATAAAAGCTCATGTGCCGGGCCGGCGATGCCTGCAGGTCTGCCAGAAGCCAGCGAAGCCTGACTTTCAGAGGCGATGGGAGAGATTTGTGGCAGCCAAGGAAGGAATGGCATGCCGTTAACGCGCTGATCCAACCTCCACCCCTCTGCAGCACCTCCGTCTATCTGTCAGTCAGGCGGGCTCTCACATGGCCCTGCACTGGCCTGAATCCTCACTGAGAAAAGTGTCTCTTTCTCAAAGGAAAACCAGCGCAGGACAGGATGACTTTGTGATCTGTGATCTCTCTCATAGCATTTGCCTCATGCTGTTGTCACATTAAGAATGATGCCTGGATGAGATGAGCAGGTAAGAAGTCTGAAGAAGTGGTTCTGAAGAAGTGGACCTACTGTGTCTGGTTCTTCCTTAAAATGACTGGCACAACAAACTGATGTTTTCCTGCAGCAGCGATCCAATGGCTTCCACAGCCCTCAGGTGCTGAAGAATCCTCTCTCTGGTACGAAAGCTGGTCCAAGAAATGTGATTGCTGCTGCCCCTCTGTCCCAGGAATTAGAAATGTACCTCCTCAAGGTCAGTCAGTGATGGTCCTGCAGGAGAATGAGAGCCTCTTCTTTAATAACATCCCAGGACCTTAATCTTTGTTTGCAGCTGTCACAAAAATGCAAAACAGTAGAAAAAAAAGGGATGATAACACTGTGGAGTTTGCTCAGGAAGGTGCATGCCATCACTCCTGTGGTTAAATGCTGGACATTTGCTCCAGGCTGCACCAGGCAGACAGTCCTTCATGCCCCTTTTAGGGCACCGACTCCCAAGGGTCCATGGTACACAAAGAAAAGATTTTTTCCGGCAGGATTGCCCCCGGAGTGTTGAACCTGCCTCCAGTTCCACTCAGGTGGAAGAAGAAGCATGGCTGATAGCCTACTTGGACACAGAGACCAAGTCTGGGTCTCTGTTGTGTTTTCTAAGTCTTGGTGATTGGTTCATCTGTTGTTATGGATGCCTCTATCTGGTTTGCTTCACCGAGGATAAACTCTCAGTATATAGTCCTCTAAAGGTACTTGTAAAATATATTGACATATAGAAAGACTACTTAATTGGCTATAGATGTTTGTGGCCACATTTGTCCTGATTAGCTCATTACAGCACCCTTAAAGCAAGCACAAAGTCAGTCAGAGCGCTGTTAAACTCTCGTTTCAAAGTATATATGGAGAAAAGTGCCCCTCGTTTTCTGGTTGTAGACTCAGCCCACTTCACTGTGTGGCTGAACGTGAAGAGGCGAATGTATTGAATGAGAAGGAGTGGTGTCAGCCCATTTGATAGGTGGAGGGTCTCTTCCCTCCCTCACTCTTTGGATCCAGCTAATCCTGGCTGGTGTGGTGTGATAGGAGCTTCTGAGGAGACGCTCACTTGTGCTACTCAGAGAACCGTGGTTATGGAAATAACCCAAAGTTATCTGTCAGAATGACCTTTTCACCCTGTTCTCCTCTTATGTTTTCTTTTTCGCTCCACTATGTGAGCAAAGGGAACTCTTGTTTGATCAAGTTAGAGACACAGCCAAGTTCAGTCTGTTTTTACAGCCTTCCATCACTGTTAATGTTTGCTTTATTTGATTTTAGTTTGTCTTGTATTTTTCAAAGATACTGCCAACAAAGTAGTTTTGGCTTTTATTTTATGCTGCTTTACTCCTAAAATACATGCCATGACATGATAATGTTTTATACAAAGTAGTGTTAGGACATTTTTTGCCACAAATGTGCAAAATATATTTTCAGTACGTCCTTAGGCCAAGTTGGCAGTGTCTAAAACTGTTAAAATGTGCAGAGGTGCAGAGTTGCGGCATGATGAGCATGACCTTATTGATGGAAAATGCATTGGTTATCACAGATTTCAGCATTTATTCTGGAAAAGGCCTTGTGGCAACTGTAATTTTCTAAAATATTTAAGATATGACACCTCCACCCTGTACAAATTAGTCTATTTAAGTAATGCAGGTTTAAAAAAAATGGGAAAATGAAAGAGGTGTAGGGCTTCTACTGGCCTCTTCTTTCTTCCAACATATTATTTATTCATGTCCTCTTCCAAAACAAGTCTTTTTCAATTATGCATGAATATATAACGAACAGAGAAATCAATTGTCTATTGTCTGAGCACCGTGTCACTTACCGAGCCACCTTACTGTGGATCTCTTGTTTCTGTTTTCTTCCGTTGCGAATTGTGTGTTCTTGGACCTCCCTCTTAATAATGTTGAAGGCGAGGAAGGACATGCATTAGGTAGTAAACTATGAGGGTTACTTTTAAGGTCATGGATTAAGGAATCAGTGTAGTCAGTGGAACATATGACAAGCACAGCAAGTAAACATTTGTCTGTGTGTATTTGTTCAACAGGTCTGGACCTGAGGCACGCCCAGGTGGTGGCGTTATCCACAGGCACCAAGTGTATAAACGGGGAGTATCTGAGTGACCAGGGACAAGTGGTCAATGACTGTCACGCTGAAGTCACGGCCCGCAGAGCCCTGCTACGCTTCCTCTACTCTCAACTTGAACTCTTCTTGAGGTAATAAATCTGTCTACTGCTGTATCCTTCTTCAGGTTCTGTACTTCTATTGTCTGCAGCTCTGAAATTCCTCTGATATTTACAGTAATCCCCTGAAATTGCCACATAATGCCTGCCATAAGTAGTCGATTGGTAGTCTGGAAGGCTTGCGTATTATTGAAAAATATTTTTGTCTCATGCTTCTTTACTGACCATATAACATGTGAACTGACTCACTTACTACTCCATTTCAAATTCCCCACGACATTCTCCTAAAGCCTAAGCTGCTTATTTACTCTGCTGTCATATAGTGTTCATTTTGTCAGCTATGTTTTTTATTTAGTCTTAGTCTGAGTCCTGTTTCAATTCATATTTTTACCCTTTTTAGTCAATTTTTGGTCGACTAAAAGTCTGAACATCTTATCTTATCATCTTAGGTCTGTTTTTTTTAGTCATCAGATTATATCAGACATTGTAGTCAGTCTAGTCTAGGCAAAACTAATACTATGTGGTCGTTTTAGTTAAAATTCTTTCACATGAAATGTTTTCTTATCAGGATCAGATGAAAGACACAGGTTGAATGATTAAGAATGCAGCTTTGCACAAAGTGTCTGGTCTAGTGGTCTGATGGTATCTATTAAAGGAAAACATCCAGATTCATTTTGATGGTAATGTCAAGGATCAAAAAACACAATATCTGTATGTCATGAAATACATCAGTTAGTAAGTTAGCTGCTGAGGTGTTAGCTGCATGCGAGGCTGTTGTTTATGATTTCAAGCGTGTGGCTTTTAGCTTGTTAGCTCGCTTTGAGACTGAAGATCCTACTGCTGCTTTAAATAAACTTGCAACTAGCTTTTTCCATAGAGCACTTACTCACTGTAATGTAATGTGCATGCGACTTTTCAAAGAATTAACAGATTAGTCCTTTTTCAAATGAAAGGTTGAAATCAATAGCAATAAAACACACCTTTGTGTACCTCAGTTCAGTAGACTTTCTGCTTCCGTTGAAGTCCAACTAATAATCTAAAAAAATATATATATATATTTTCTTACATATCTGCTCAGTAAATCTCTTGTCCTGTTTGGGAAAAATGCAGAAACTAAATAGGAGAAATTTGTATTTGATATGTTTGGGTTTCATGATGAGGCTCCTTAGTTCTGCATTAGTCGACAGAAAACCCTTCTGGTAAACATCTAGCAGCAGACCTTATTTTGGTACAGCCAGTCAAATCTTCCTTAAAGCAGCAATGTCTGTGTTCTATCACAGGCAGAGCAGACGGTCTCACAGAGCCAGACAGCAGCCTGCTGCACAACACAAGAGCCACATTAACATCCCTGCTAAAGTCTCCTCCTCATCTAACTTACAAACGTGACCACAAACAAACATTCACCAGTGGAAAGTGCACTGCTGACATCCGTTCACAGACTGGAGAGCTAATTAGCTGCTCAGCTGCAGCGCATTAAACAGCAGGTAAACATACCTGCAAATGTCACTTCTGTCTGGTTAAGTGTTGTTGTGCTCCTTACTCTTAAAGATCACTAACAACACGCTGTCTCCTCATGACATGCAGGCTACTTTGTTTACTGTGTCTCTTGTTGCTTACGCCGTAACAGCGGCGCTCCGCTGTCAGTCAAACACAGACAAGGACACGCCTGTCCAGACTTCTTCCCCAATACCTTTTTTCTTCCTTTTGTTAGTAAAAAATATTAACAATACATTTTTAAAAAATTCAACATTTTTTCTGACTACAAAAAGTATGACTAAGTGTGATTTCAGTTCAAAATGGCTGAGGTCAGCTAATTTTAGCAAACATTAGTTCGATATTGCAGTGTTACTGACATTACTGAGTCAGTTAAATTACTAATAAATTGCTAATTAATGACGCCTCTCTAGTTGTGATACCGTTACGCTATGTTTTGGTATGACTCAGTATGCTGTAATTGTTGGCTTATTGTCACAGTGGCCAAATATTACATAATTTCTAGTATTAAAAGTACTCATAATTCATAACAATTTCCTGTTTGTGTTACATTATTATATAGTATGGAACTTCATTATTGTTACTGATGCATAAAGAAGCATAAGCAGCATTCTACTGTTGGCTCAGATTGAGGTGGAGTTAATTATACCTGCTGAAACCTGAAGTGCAGAAAGTTTGTCTCCCCCTGCTGGCTGTGAAAGTAGTTACGCAAACACTGTCCACACTCTCATGCCACCGTAAGCTCCGCCATGCTCCTAGTTGTTGTAGTTTTCTCACTAGTCACTACGGTTGCTCCTCCTTTCAGCTCTGGTAAACCAATAATTGATGGCTGGTGTAGAACACCAGCGCCAGAAAGTCAAAGTTACTTGAGTATATATATATACTCAGTTACATTTCACCAGTGACTGCATATTTAACTTCTATCAATAAGTTAGACCGTTGCCAACATGCTGCATAGGCTTTAAAGATTTTAGTGTCCAAGGTGCCTCCCAAAGTTTTACCATGCATTGCATTACAGAATGCTAAATAGCATTTAAATATCTTGTTTGTTATGACCTCCCGCTGCGGTGCCAAGCAATGCTCTCTCCTCTGTAATAAGCTCCATAGAAACAGCACCGCTTTGTTCACCGGAGACTTTTCAATAATCAACGAGCCATATGTGTGCTGTTCTCTCCAGCTAACTAAGCATACTATCACACACTCAACTGGTTCGGCTCAGGGTCTCGACGGCCTATTTGTTTTTAGCACTTTTCTAAATGTATCTACTTTGTGTGCCTTTGCAACCTGTGAAGCATGCTCCGGTGCACACGAAGTCTCACCAAGATTTTTACTATCAAGAGACAGCGGTGACGAGTTTTGACTCCTAACTGCCTCCAGTGCATAAGCATATATTATGTTTTTGAGCTCCCTGAGGAACCCGATAGCAAGGCTGATTCATCAGATTAGTGGCTAGAACTCTAGATCGTTGAATGTCATATTTGCATACACAGCACTGACTTTTTGTCTTAGCACAATGCTAGATGGCAGGTACGGAGACTTTTCGGCTGAGTAAAATGGCTAATGGGGAAGATAACTCATAATGAAATGACCAAACAAAATGCCAGAACTGCCATATTTACACTCACTGAAAGGACATCGGAGACAGAGGAGAGGTTATATAAAGAGTGCAGTCGTGCTTTGCATTGGGATGCGTAGTTTAAATATACTATGTGTACCATACATACTGATGTGTGTGTGAGTGATGAAAGCATTATTCCTGCTCACAGCTAAAGCAATGACCCATTTTTTTATCGGCGGATTATGTATCACCTAGTCGGCCACATTGCAAGCATTCAGCTCATTAAAAGATGTGGGGGAGTTTTTAAAACTTCTGACTTAGCTGTCTTAAAAAATGTGTGTTTATGAACTAACGGTGGATTCATGAAGCAAGTTTTTTTCTCAAGTTGAAGCATTTTGAACTGCTTTTGCCTCAGTGCGCACCACCTCCGACAAACTTTCCTCTTTCCACTGACTTTCTTTGCAGTTGCAGCACATCTAGACACACCACAGCGACTGTGAAACAGTTTATTTACAGTGGTCATTCTCTTGTATGTTTGCTGTATATTTAATCATTATTCTTACACAGCCAAATCTTTAGTCGACCTTCGTGATGCCACGTATAGACCACAGGTTCAAGTCTCCCTGAGACAGGTGGACAGCTTGAGTAATGTCCAGAGTGTGTGTGACAGCAGGAGAATGGTCTGCGGTCGGACAGGGGGCCAGTGTCCATCTCTCTCCACCTCTGACACACTCCATCACTGGGAACAAAAAATGGAAATCCGTCTCTTATGCTGTGATGAATGGCGCTGCCTCCTCATCAGTCTCATTCGCATTTGTTGTTTGCCTTTTCTCTCTTTTCCACGACCAAAGTAAAAGGCCAGAGGACTGGGAGGAGTCGATATTCGTGCGGCACAAGGAGTGCAGCTACAGGTTGAGAGACAACGTCCATTTCCACATGTACATCAGCACGTCGCCGTGTGGGGACGGGAGGCTCAACTCGCCCTATGAAATCACCACTGACTGTAAGACAGCAGGCCTTTGTGTTTCTGTTGTTCGACTTAGGCTGACAGTGCTGAAAAAAGGACAAAGACAGCTACTGTTAACACACGCAATGTATTTCTATTTAATGCAATCACTTTCATTTTCTCATCATCTCATTCTCTCAGTCTGTGGGTTTATGCAGAGATATCTGGCAGATATTCTGAAAGCTACTGCTCTGCTTCCCCCCCCCCCCAGACACAGTCAAGAGGCTGGCATCCTTTTCATGTCACATTCCGTCTTTGGCCTCTTTCCGCCACGCTGTGCTGACTAGATGACATTTTATTGCTTACCCGCCGAAAATAAATTGTATATTCATTTAGACGGTTTGCCCAGCATTTTTCTGGTGGCCTACGAGTTGAGAAATGTAATCTGGACTGCAGTTTCCATCAGTAGAATGTATATGTTCTCCCTCTCCTTTCATCCCAGACTGAAGCTGCTATTCAGCTCTATGAATATACACTACAGCGGAGAACATGGTGAGATTTTCATGAAACCAGCGAGGATGGAAAGAGAGAGGGAGAAAAGACGACGCTGTCATTGGAGAAGCCTTTGAACCCGACGTTTTTGGTCATTAAACCTTTTTAAATGTTCTGCAGTGCGCTCTCAGAGATTAGAAAATTACTGAGTACCTTTTCCTGACTGTTCTTAAACACTTCTGAGCCGGAAGACGGGGCTTAATTTTTAGCTGCTGTCACATCAGCCGACGCAACAGCCGTGGAGGAAGAGAGGGAGAGGAAGAGAGTGGAGTTTAAGCCTAAAGAAATGAGAGTGAAATAAAAACAGTGATTATCAACATGCACGCATTCACCCTTTTAGGGAGATATCCATATTGTAATTTTACTGAAAGCAAGAAAACTTGTTTCCACTGTTCCCTGTTTCATTTCTCCTGAAATTGGAGGTTCTCTTTCTTTTTCTGATGCTATGCAGACTATGAATACTGTATCTTTAAGAATATGAGCACCTGTGGAGGTCATGCTGCCCTGTACACCCACATGAAGCCACATGGAAGTGGTCTAAATGAATCAAGGTCCTGTGCTCTCATAAATGAGGTTAAACAGCAGAGGTTGAGCCATGCCTAATATGAACTGCATCAAGGGTGCATGAAGACTTAATCCAGGGGAATGGTTCCTGCTCCTCCCTTCCGCTGCTTCATACATCTAGAGTCTAGTCAAATGCCCCCTTCATCAACAATTTGACAGTCAACAGTCCCATAATGATGAATTGAATTCCCTAAAATAAGATATAACCTCATTCAAACTCTTGCTTATGCAGGAATTGCTGTAGTTGTCCTCCCCTGGAAACTGCTCCTGTTATCTTACTGAAATATATACTACTAATAATAAAGTTTTATTGTTTATTGGTTTACAATACATCAGGTAAACCTTTTTCCAATACATGCAGCCAGTAAGTAACTGAGAACATCCCTAATTATACTGAGAATTGCAAATTAGTGTGTACTTTATAAGGGATATTTTGTGTAATTTGTTAAAAGCCATATTGGAAGTGTTTCCAGCATGGTTTAGCTGATGTCTTTCCGAACGGTGTCTTTTGAGTGACTTTGGTCAGAAATGTACAAAGTAAATCATGCTGCTGATTGACATGATTAGATCTGAAACGGCTTCGTGTTGTTTAGAAATGACGGGCTTCATTATCAGCTCGTTAAACTGAGCATCTGTAACGAGCAATGATAAGAAATGCGGCTCAGGCTGTGATTGTATGTGTTGTGTTGGCAGTACACAGCAGCAGACACCTCATGAGAAAGCAACGCAGCCACCTGCGGACCAAAATCGAGTCCGGCGAAGGGACGGTGCCGGTCCGATGCCGGGGGCCCGTCCAGACGTGGGACGGCGTCTTACAGGGCGAGCAGCTCATCACCATGTCCTGCACTGACAAAATCACCAGGTCAGTGCTGGAATATGTTACCTCTGCTCGAAATCAAACTCTCTGTTGTCTGTACATTCTGCCTCATTTCACTTGTTGTCTGTCAAGTGTGTCACAACTAAAGCATCTTTCTGTCCTGCTGCTACTCTGAACATCATGATTTATACCTGAAAGAGCCCAGCCTCTTTTGGTGAATTTAAACTGGAAATCCAATCAGTATGCTTCTTTTCTTCACTTCATTTTGACTTGATACATTTTTTTCTTAACGCTTAACATTGTTGACATTGTTTAATAGATCAACAGTTATATATTATATCTCAAGCATTTCCTGCTGATCTCAGGTAAGTAGGTTAAAGAAAACAGTCATAGGAGTTCAGTGCCAAAGCCATTAAATATAATTTCCTAATTTCTCTAATGGCAGTTATTAGAGCATGGACTGAAGGCCGACACAACATCAAAGCATAAACTCCTAACGAACCATGTGATCACCACATCCTCTCAACCCGGAGGTCTCTGGCCTACGTAAGAGATTGAAAAGGATTGTTTGAGGGTTTAACTTTATTAGCTTCCATATGAGAAGGAGTGATCTCTGTTTAAATAAAGCATTTTGAAGTGCACTTCGTGAGCTGTGCATAGGTCCGTCTGATATTTACCTTGGGTCGTGTGTGTGTGTAGGCGCGTGTTTGTGTTGACATGAGCCATGCTGTATGTGAAATCTTTTATAGTGCAGGTGGTGATTGATTTCCCATATGTGACTTGAACGGCTAATCCTGTTGTAATGAATTAGTGTATTAATCACGTCATTGTTTTAATCTCCAGATCTGTAGGGCTGACTCTCCTCTAGTTTGCCTGCATATTATTCTTACAACCTTTAACCACTGTGGGCTTTTTATTTATACTTAAACCAAGTACATTCCAAAATGTAATCGCATGGTTTCTATATTGGAATTTTAGTTGTAGGCTTTCTAGCAGGGCCAGTTTAGTTTTGAAGTAATTTCAGTATTCCAGTGCAGTGTCACTTATTTCCCATTTATTTATTTGCCAGTTTAGTACTGGTAACGCTCGGCAAGCAAAAACACAATGGAGCCTGTGTAAATTGTTAATGCATGTTGGCAAGCGCGCGCTGGACAGACGGCGACGCTAAATCAGGACAGCTTTGCACTTCCGCCTCCGTTTTCACACAGTCCTCATGTGTGAGGAGTGAAGGCATTGGTGTGTACTCACAGGAGCATCTTTACAGGCAGAGGGAGACGTCTACACACACACACACACACACACACACACACACACATAATGGTATTCATGTTCTGGATATTTTATCATTTGGTAACAATATCTTCAAAATTTCAAAAGATTTTAAAACAGGCCATTTGTTCCTCCAGATGCAGAACATCTGCTTCAAGTCAGTGAAATGTCAGTTACACAGTAATATCTTTCTACGGTTTGCTAACATTAGCCCCGTAAGCTACTGGTCATAGCAGACCAAGTAAGGATGTACCACAGTAAGTTTTGTGGCTTTTACTTTGATTTAAATAATGTCTTATTTCTTCCTTTAAGGGTAAAATAGTAAGTTTTAAGTAATTTGGAATACTTCTGAGTAGCACTGGTCATTGCAGCTAGCCATGCTAGTTGCTCTGTGAAGCTGTACTTCAGACAGCACAGCAGTGGTTTGAGCTAACTACTAACATTAGCATGCTAAACATTTGCTGAATCTCACCAAACTCAGCTGAGGCTGAGAACCGTTATTACTTAGAGGGTATTTTTTTATCTACTGGACAATTTGACCTCATGATGGTACGTGTGGGACATGACTGCATGTAATATTTCAATCTGGAGCAAAGTGGTGGACCGTCTGTCCAACTGTCAGACCGACATTACTGTCCCCAGAGCTGTGTTGCTAGCTTGGCTAAAGACACTCAAAATTATACCAGCTCACAACAGTAGTAATTCTTTATCTCAACCCTTGATGTTGTATTTCCTAACATATCTTTGAAATCAATTTTTAATATAGTCTCAGTGTTTTTGTGCCAGGACTGGGCCTCGACAGGACCTGAACCCATGAATTTAGCTTACTAAGCACCGCACTGTGCCAACTGAGCCATACAGGAGTACAGCTGAGCCACTGTGTTGTGTGTGAAAGGACTGGCACAAACACACACACAGAGAACGAGAGGAAGCGAGGGACAGCCAGAGAGAGAGAGAGAGAGAGAGGTGAACCCTTCTCCTGTGGAGCCGCTGTTAATTTGACCAATTTGATTCAGTTGGCCAGGGCTGGAGATGGTGTGATTAAATCTACCCAGGTCACCAACGGGGGTGAAAGCAATTACTTTACAAAAAAATAGAGTGACGGGGGAGGGAGAGGGGACACCCTGCTTTTCTTCCCTCCCCTCCATCCCGCCAGGCCAGACGGCAGACGCGCTCTCTTTGCTCCACAGCCTCCCCTTTCCTTTTTTTTTTTTTATATTGCTGTAAATGATGGGTGGCCGTCGTTAAAGTGAGTGGGTCACCAAGGGCCAGTTTATCAAGGTCAGGGTGGAGGGTGGAACTGAGGGGAGCTTAGGACCGCAGACTCAACACAGCCCCACACACACACACACACTGCTGCGGTCTTAAAGTGATCCCCTGGATACTCCTCTTGTCCTCTGTCACACTCATTTTGCAACCTCCCATTACTCTTTTATTTCCCCACTTCCTGCAGTTCCTGCACTTTATTATAGTTAGTTCAGCTTTGACCAGCGGGGATTTTAGGATCTTTGCTCTTATAATAAACATTTTTAATAACGGCCAATGTCTCACCCCGATCATTGCTTCACCTGATGATCATCATTTTGCTGTCTTAAGGCAGGCCCGATGAAGCTCCTTTGCTAATATTTGATTTGAAGCCGACAGCTGGATTTAATTGAGGGGCCTAAATGGCTTTCATATAACGATGATGTTCTCAATTCCACTGCAGTTTTATGCAGATGAACACATTACTTTAATGGTCGGCGTTTACTGGAGGAGGGAAGAAAGGATGGATGTAGAGAGACGGAGAGAGAGAGAGAGAGAAGAGGTCTCTCCCCTCTCCTCTCTTTAAATTCACACACCCAAGCCAGATGGCTGTCTTTTCTTGCATGAGATTAGAAGATGTTTCTGATTCACGGTGTCGCTTTCTGGGTAAATTAATATTTCAGGCTAAACTCTTTCTGTTATGGCGGAGCACTGAGGTTGTGTGCCTCTTTCTGAGCAAAGCTCCTCCTCTCTGTTTGAGAGGGAAGGACAGATCCTGCTGACAGATTGCAGGTAAGGCGTAGGCGGCCGGCCGCCGCTTCGCGAGCGGGTTTAGTGATTCCCAGAAAGCCGTTGATGTTGATCGACTGCTCGGAAAGCAAACGCAGCCGTAATGAGTGATTATTAAGTGATGGGGGGAAAAAACAAGCAGCCGCCGTAATTGCATCCATAATAAAGAGACATTGATTAACAAAAAGAGCAATGATATAAAAATTAGCAGCATGTCTAGCCTTTGATTGTGCCTGGTGTAAGTTTGTCGGAAAGGCCGCGGCTCAGGCACGCAGCAGGCTTCCTCTCTCCATATGAAGGGCAGGAATGATAATAAACGCTGTAATTATCATTTTCCATAAATTAGCATCTGCTGGTTAAATAGAAAGGATTTTGACCGTAGGTGGCACATGACCAGCTGGCTATAGTATCAGGCGTCAGGCGATGCTGGCAGGATTAGCCCCACAGTGATTTTGTGTCACCCGCGGATCCCCCTAAACAAATCCCGAAGTGATCGGCCCATCGACGCAAGCTTTCCTGCATCCCCGTGCAGTGCATTAACCCCAGCGGCACTGATGAATGCACACATGGTAATGTGTTATTCCATGTAGTGAGTGCTGACGCTCTGACCCTTGGCAGTGTTGTCGCTGGTGGAGGTGGTGGAGGTGGTTTGCGTCTGTGAACCAGGGAGAAGAGTGTGTGTCTGTCAGATTGTGTGTGTGCATCTGTTTGTGTCAGTCCAGTGGCTGTTATTCATCACGTCCCACATCAAGATAATGATCAAATTGTCTCTACCTGTCATTGAAGCTCTCACTTCTGTCTCTCCCTCTTTTCCTCCCCCGATTCTTTTCTCCTTTTTTCCCCGTCATCGTCCTTTCTCTTCCTCACCTACATTTTTATAAATGCGCTTTCTCCCTCTTTTCCCCTCACCTCTCCTCTCCTTATCTACTTTCCAACCCCCCGCCCCCTTCAGATGGAACATTCTGGGCCTGCAGGGGGCGTTGCTGAGCCACTTTCTGGAGCCGGTGTACCTTCACAGCGTGACCGTCGGCAGCGTTCGCCACACGGGCCATCTGGGCAGAGTTCTGAACCAGCGGCTCGAGCGCCTGGGCCCGCTGCCCGCCACGCACAGACGCAACCAGCCCCTGCTCAGCGGTACGACCACGACGCAGACAGTCAGACAGTGATAATTACATTAGGAATACACTGACTTTGGGAAGTCTTCATACCAGAAAGTGGCACAATGAAATACATTCACAAGTCCTTTCAGTGTAGCTGCAGATGGAAGCTTGGTGACATATTGACTACTTGAGGGTCGTGCAACAGGTAATGAGATTTTCTCTATTTTGGATTGGCTTCCGGGTTTCTCCGTTTCCACAAAGGTCAGAACTGTCAAGATGGTGAAATAGTGCAGATTTACTTTTGTGAGAAAACCTCCTGATCGCAGTGATTCCATTGAAATGAACTGCTTTTTGTCTGAAATACCGCTGCTTGGGTCAGTTTCCCGCATAAGTGATGAGAATATGGACGCCCAGATTGTCCATGAGACGCTGCTGCAGTGGATCATTGGCTCTGAAGTTAGATTCACAATAATTTTGCAGCTTTATGAGTGGTTGTAGGACAAAATCACGATCTCAAAAATGGTGCAGTGTATGATTTGAGTAGTGCTGATGTTTTTAATATATATTAGTTTTCAGTAAGAAAAACGTAAAATCCTTTATTTTTGAAACTGTGACTACAAGTTATAGCACAATGACAATTATAACCTTATATAAGACCATATTGCCATATTGCACACACAGCAGTTGCCTAGTTACACATCTGTCCGACGCAGAGAAACGCTCGCATCTATTTGGAGTCGTGTTTGAGTCCGTTTGGCAAATGTAAGGCCAATAGTCCCTCTTCTTCTGGCTCTATGTTGGTCTCCACCAACTTCTGAGGGGACTGTCTGGCTCTTCAGCCGCTAAATGCTCCACTTCGTTGTTTGTTTCTGTTGGGTGCCGGGCAGGTTGCATCTAAAAGGTTTTAGTTTTTTGATTAAAAACAGCTTCCTGTGGCTGACAATGATGCTATAAGAGTGAACAAAAACAGAAAAATTGCAGGCTGGAAAACCAAAATAATGAGTTAAAACATGCTATCAAGCTCTTCACCGCTCAGGGGGGTCGGATGATAACTCTCTGCGGGGTTTTCACTGCAGGAGACCACTTCTACATTAAACCTAGTAATTTAATCCATTGTTATGATTGTTTGTTATAGCTGCTTTAAAGATTAGTCTTCTCAATTTCATATGAAGCTAGCTCTGTACTTAACTGCAGAACATTACTCAGGAATCTGCTGGGAACACATGGACGTCTGTTTGTGTTCATTTTTAGAGATTGGAATGTTTTTATTCCTCATGTTAAGTTACAGAAAAATTTAACTCTTTTAAAGTATGTTGGAAATAGACCGGGAATAGCCTGTAACCTATCCAGCTCATTGAAAACTCTATTTAAACTCAGTAAACCAGGATTTCACAGGTTGTTTGGCTTCTAGTGAAAGTTTTTTCCCTACTTTTTTTTTACTTTCTCCAGCTAAATGACAGCCTGTGCTTTCTATTCTTTAAACTGCGACACACCTGTCTGTGCTAAATGAAAGCATCTCCGTGTTTTCAGGTGGGGCCATCCCATGCAGAGATCCTGGGCCATGTGTGTACAGTATCTATTTTCAGAGGCTGCTTTTAATAAATGTGTCAGCTCCAGACCAAGAGAATCACAACAGATCACACATATAACAGCTACACACACACACACTTAGCAAACCCATGTACCCCTGCTTCTCTACAGTTACATTGTGCCAGCCAGACAAGCAACAGCTAAGAAGTTGTCTGGCATGTCTGCCTCCAGGGCTCCGCTGAGACCCGAGGCTTTCGTTTGTAGCGAAGATGAATGCTGGAAGAGGATCTGAATGACACCCCACTTGTACAAACTGCATCAGCCATCACTTCAGATCTAGGCCAGTCGGAGTGGCTGAGCGACAGAGACGCGCGGCGATGTAGGCCACGTTTTGTTGCAAGCATCATTGATAAGAACAAAGACGGTGACAATCACATACTATACAGCGCACACTGCATTCTCTGCGTCCACCATACTTTTATCAGGTTTCAAGTGTACTTCTTGAAGGGCATAGGAGCTCTTCGCGTTGCGGGCTTGTGCTCCGGGTAATTGGTTGCCATGAGGATGAATATTTTGTGAGGCCTATCCTCATCAAGATTGATAATTGTACTGAATTGTCCTCTGGAGATGATAGCTGGGACGGATTTATCATTGAATCCTCCATCCGCGGCCTTCAGCGAGCATCTCTCATCATTTGTTCAATGGCTTTTTGAATGGAGTCGTTTGACTTGTCTGGAATGGAGTTTTTTGGTTTCAGGTATTACAAGCTGCGGTTAACATTTGTGGTCACGTATGATCCATTTGTTCATCATTCATACTTACTTACAATATTAAGTTATTCACTCTAACTGAAGTAAATCTCACAGTAAGTACATAGTTTGTTTAATGACTATGTAGGCTTTTTTGTCCTTTACATTATTTCTTAATGTTGTTCCTTGTGTCAATGAATGATATAGACGTGCCCTTTACCTTCTGACATCCTCTTTACTCAAACCAGAGATGTCCTCTCCTACAAATGTTCTGTCCTCCCCCCTGACACATGATGTGTGTTTCCTGTATGTGTCCACACGTCCCCAGCTGTCAGATCTTTGCACCTGCAGAACCTCGAGGAGCTAAACTCTGCTGCAGGGTAGAAGGGTGAGGGAAGGGAAGGAAGATGGACAGACAGTGGAGATGGCCCTACACCAAATCAATGTAATCACAGCCCTTATCAGACAGCCATTCAATCTGAGGGGAGCCCGGACAGAGAGGGAGGAGAGACAGGCTGAGGGGGGAGAGAGGGAGACAGCCAGGCAGGGAGGGAGAAAAGAAAAAGAGAGCTTCGTTTGCATTCAGATGTCCGTGTGCGCACCTCCTCTCATCTCCTCCGTCCTTTCATTGGCTCTGATGAGCTCCCAGGCTATTGTGTGTCCAGGGTTATTTAAAAGCAACACCCCCAGAGGAAATTCCTGGGGATCGCAGGGCCCGCTCTTATCGCACACAGCCAAAGCAGCTCCACCTGAACCCCGAGGGCCAAACACGTCGATGGACTGACTTGTCCTTCACTCTCGTCCCGCTGTTCACTTCCTACCGCAGCGTGAACACAAACTGTGGCTTTTTTCGGGATAAGAGGAATCAGAACAACAGGAGATAAAGCAAACAGTAATAACGGCTGTTCAGTTCCGGAGTTTTGCAGCTGATCGAGTGCACATGCTCGTTGTACAGCCACACCCTGCTTTGTTCACATCTCGCAAATGCAAATGTTCCCATTTCAGAGTCACGTTGCTCTGTGGTGTTAAATGTGTCTGTTTAAAGGTTGGAGCTTAACATCAGAGGAGACTTGGTTTGATTTCAAGGATAAACTTCCATTACTTTAAACAACAACAAATCCTCTGCATCCATATATTCTTTGCTTAACAGCCGTAACAAAGCAGCCAGCCGACACTTCGGAGATATTTATCAACCATCAACAGCTAGCTTAAAGTAACCTGAAGAGAGCCTGTGGGTTTTGTGTGATAGGTGGCCGCTTCAAAGATCTTTCCAGTCTAGTCCTAGAGGAACCGGTATCCATTGGCCGAAAACAGTAGGACTGTACCTGTTCGCACCTGTTGGTACACACACATATACACAAATACATAATTAAATGTTTGCTTGAAGCAGTAGGTGGTAAAGTGGCGCATGCCTGCCTTTTACCTGTTGCTCCATTACTCCTCTGCTGGTCCACCCCCATGAGGAAAGCATTTGAAAACCCTGCAGCACTACAGTAATGCAGGATAGATGCAATGTGTACACATAAACACTCAGGCTATGCTTTATTGTGGCTCTACAGCATCCTCAGATATTAAGCCGCGGGTATGTGTACTGTACAGTTATAAATCCCATAACCAAAGGCTCTAATTCTGCCTCTTTCATGTCTGCCAAACACATCCCAGAAGAGAAATTGATCAAGTCTTCAATGAGGGAAAAATCAAATTGGCTATTACAGAAACAGAGGAGTCAGGTCCATTGAAGGGATGAAATGAGCCATGAATGGAGCGAGAGAAAGGGAAAAGGCAGGATGGATAGGAGGGTCTTTTGTTCAAAGAGGTGCGTCTCCACAAGAGAAAAGAGATGGGTAATAAGAGACTTGGAGGATTGTTACTGTGGCAGGCAATTCATTCCAGCTCCAAGGAGCTGCAGAAAAGAAGAGCAGAGATTGGTGGATGGAAGAGTGAAGACGGGTGTGTGGAAAGGAGGGAGATGATCTGCAGGCATGTATTGTGGTATTGTACGTCAGGTATTGTACTATAACAAGCTGTCTGTCAGACGGTGAGATCAGAGGCAACTGTTGTTCACCCTTCGCACAGAATCTGTCTGCTGATTTTCTACGAAGGTACCTTTAACATTGCATGATACAATAAATAACTGGGTTTGAAGTCAAGGTGGAATCCAAGACAGCGATTCCTTTCTGAAGACAGTTTTACAGATTTAGGGTGGATATAATGTTCAGGCAGCGCTTAGCTGTCAGATTAGGTTTGCCTTGAGATGCTACATGTAAAGTATGTTTCTGCCACTATGACGCATACTGCACCCAACGTTTCCTCTGTTGAAGGATTGTCAGCAATAAGTAGAGAAGCACATCTGTGATGAAACACAGCGCAACGTATCGTACTTAAATCATAGCAAACAGCTTCAGCTTTGATGATGCTGAGAGGAAGCGGCCCAGTCGCATTTCTGCAAACCGTGGATACGTTAAATGCACGTGTTTCCTATGTATCATGTGAATGTTTCTACAATAAGTGTCAAAGTACAGGTATCAGAGCTTATGTTTCTCATCAGCGGGCGGAGGCGATGGCGGAGGCATGACAGCAAGGCAAGATGACTGCTAAGCAGAAGACCACCGTAATGAGACATCGGGACATTTTCAAGCTGTGTTTGTGGCAGCAAAGCCGGCGTTTTAAGACTAAATATGATGCTTCCTAAACTGAAGGGTATTTGTGCCGAAAACTTAATCAGACCTTAACCACAGAGTTCTCACAACATAAAGGTGGTCGGCTGTTAGCTACTCTGGTAAACAGATGCACCCTTTTCTCCTTTCTGTAAATTGTTTTATCATTCTTATTATTATTATTTACTATATGATTATAACATTTTACATTTTGGTAAATACACTTATTTGCGGCCTTGTTGACACTACTCTCACAATAGCGAGTGGAATCTAACCCGCAGCAACATAACAAATTTTTCCCAAAATGTCTTTCTAATTTGAAGCAGTAGGAATTGTTTTATGGCCTTTTAGGGCTAACTCAACATCGGGGGCAACCGTTGCAAATTAGCCTTTTGGCTAGCACTGATACGCCTCTTTACAACTGCCTGAAACTTCTGGCTGATCTGTTTCCTCACTACGTCCACAAGCAGCATGTGGTTCAGCATTTTCTCCTGCTTCAGGCTGCACAGCTCCAACGCTGAATCACAGCTCCTCCACTGTCCTCACGCAGAATATACTGGCTCATATGAAACACTCACAGTGGCCTCTCGAGGACATTTGGCGCTGAGCCCTCATTGGTTTCTCACCCCTCTGTCAGCTCCGTCTCCACCTCCGGCCCGGCACCTCTGCCAACACCCGTGTTCTCGGTGCAGAACTTCTCTTCGTGGAACCCAGCGTGACTGCCACTCACCTCCACCTTCCCTCTGCCTCTCTGTTCTCCTTCCTCCACTGATCCCTTTGTGCGCTCTGCTGGCGAGGCTAATTATTTCAGAGAGAGAAGGTAGAGGGCGGGACAGAGAGACAGACAGAGGCAGAGATAATATTTACAGCATTCATCATAGCTGGCAACACTCAAACGCTGTTAACAGCAGAACTCAAGAGCAGACAAGCACTCGTACAAAGGCAGGAACACGTTGCTTATGTGCTCAATAGCCCTCCTGTTCTCACCTCCCTGCCTCTCTCTCTGAGGGTATATCAAAGCTGCAGTTTCAGGCCCAGGTTGACTTGGCTTTTTGCAGCGCTGCAAAACTTTATGTCTGCCATTAGCCTCAGGGAGAGAGCGATGGGAGGGTGAAGGAAGGTTAAACGAAACAACAAAGTGGAGGTTTGAAAGGAAAATTGCAAATTCCTACTTCTCGTCTCACAAGTGCATAACGTTAGGTAACGCTTTCATGAAATGTGTTGTTTTATACAGTAAAGATCACTTGGATCACCTGCGAGTGACTACCTTGAATGTAATGAGCCCTACAGTCACTCTCTCTGTTGTCTTCCCTGCAGGGCTGAGCAGTGCCGAGTATCAGCCGCCGGGGAAGGCCTCATGTGTCAGCGTCAACTGGACGCTGGGGGACGGCCAGTTGGAGGTGGTCAACACGGCCACCGGGCGGAGACGGGAATCAGGGACACCCTCGCGTCTCTGCAAGCACGCCCTGTTCACCCGCTGGAGCAGACTGTACCGCAAGGTGAGGGCCACAGGCACCGAGTTAGTATCAGTTCACTTTCAGATTCAGGCTCAGCTTCAAATTAATTTACCAGTGATGTGGGGCTTTGTTCCCAGTGACAAAGGAATTGTGAATTTGCTGCCGTAACAAACTTACAAGACTTCTCAGAAACAAATGCATTTTAGTGGACAGGAAATGTGAATTCACTGCTCCTCCCACCCTTTTTCTCACAGCAGACGTTTTGGTAGAAAAAGCACAGGTGGAACATTAACGATAGCTGCGTTCAATACGCAAACACCGGGATGCATAATACCAGGGGACTGGCACAACAAAATGGAACACAGCCATTACTGATATTACTAATTACACTGTGCTTTGCTTGTTATGACAATGTCGAAATATCTGCAGAGAAAAAGTCCCACTAATTTAAATGTTAATTTAAAACCCGCCCTCCACAGTGTATCTCTTACTTGTTGGCAAAATATTATGATGTACTATTTAATTAATATGAGCCTGAACAATGGTCCCATTTTGATAATGAATAAATGTGTGTTTCACCACTCTGCTCGAGGTGCACTCCCTGTAAATGCTCCTCTGCTGGAAAGCGGGAGGCATTACTCACATGCTGTCACAAACAATGCGCAGGAATCACATGCGAGCACCAGCGTACACACAGTAATTGTAGAGGTCCGTGCCAGCATCCACTCAGTCAGAAAGCACAGACACGTGTATTAAAATCAGAGTGACGGAGCACTCCGGCTGCAGGTGAACGCTCTGCAGAGGACATGTGGAGCTTCCTCTCTGCCGCAGATAAACGCGTTGGCCCGGTAACGTCTGCCGTCTGTGCGGCTTATCAGAAAGTGGCAGCTCGGATCTTTAGCGTCAGCACACAGAGCCGCTGCGCTTTCATTTCCACTCTGAAACTTTATGTAACAGACACTGCCTGCATCGCCAAATGGCGGCCGTTAAAGCATAATGACTATGAAACCATAATTATTTGGAGGAGTACTCGAGGAGGCCCCCACCCTAAGTGCTCCCTGCACGCCGTATATAAGGGCCACGCAAGAGCAGTCACACTAATCTCCAAAAGAAACTTTTACTCTCCCCCTCTCTCTCTCCCCACTTGTCTCTCCGCCGATCTTCATTGTTTCCCCTCGCAACAATAGGAATGCGCAAAAAGCACAGAGAATGTTCAATTGCTTGTGAAATTTAAATGGGGAGATTACACAGCTGTTGAAGCCCCCCACCACACCACCACCCCACCACCTCCCAACCCCACCCAAATGCATTTGTGCCGGCTCATTCGTTTTGTTTGGTCGCTCTCCTTCTCCCCCCCCCTCCTTGGTGAAACCTTTAGCCTCTCTGCCCCGGCTTTATTCCTCTCTCTTTGTTTTCCCTTCCTATCTTCATGTCTGTCTCTGTGTCGCTTTTATCTGACTCGCAATTGCTCTCTTTCTTTCTCTCTCTCTCTTTCCTCTCTTCTTTCTCTCTTGCTCTCTGTCTCCAGTTGGGGATCCACGTGTCCGGCTCGGCGGACCGCCAGCTCATGTACTGTGAGGCCAAGATGGCGGCGCGTCCTTACCAGACAGTGAAGCAGCAGTGGTTCAGATCTCTGCAGGAAACGGGCCTCGGCACCTGGGTCAAGAAACCGCCCGAGCAGGAACAGTTCCTGCTGTCAGTCTGAGGAAGAGTGTGTGTGTGTGTGTGTGTGTGTGTGTGTGTGAGAGAGAGTTTGTTTAACCTTTATTTTTTTAGGGTAAGATGACTCCATGCTCTTTACCAACATCCTGCTTCACACCTTCATACCTGGAAGTTTCCCACTGCAACCTCTAAACTCTAGGGTATCACCACCGTGTGTGTGTGTGTGTGTGTGTGTGTGTGTGTCATTCTGGAGGTGAGGAAGGTCAGCAGGGTGGCCTGACAAGAAAACAGACGTAAAAAGATGGACTCTCTCTTCGACTTGCCCTCCTTTAAACGCACAAACACACACGTTTAGGCAAACACACACCTAAATACCCCCCCTCTTCAGCTGTCAGGGAAGGGTGGGGTAACCTTGAGCGGAATGAAAGGCAGCCGCTATCTTGTCATCAGCTATTTCCGGGCCCCAAGGCTCCCGCTGAGGAGCAGAGCCACGGGGGAGAGCGAGTGAGCGAGAGACAGAGAAAGAGAGAAAGAGAGAGAGAGAAAGAGAGAGGTCCACGTCCAATTACCAGCCCTGTCAGGGTGACGGGTGATAGAGGAAGAGGAAAGGAAGCGAGAGTGAGAAACAGAGAAGGACAGAGCGCTGCCCGTCTCACCTTCCCTCTCTCATTTCTGTCTTTGTCCTCCTTCTCTGACTCACCCTTTGACTCCTGACTTCCTTCTCCTTTTGTCTCCACCTCTCCCTCCTTGCCCTCTTTCCATTTTCTTCCCTCCTCCACCTATTCTCCTCTTTGTCACTCTCTCCTCTTTGCTCGCGTCTGCCCCTCCACCCCTCCCCCAGCACCCACCCACCCACCTTTCAAGCGCGCCGGAGGTTAACGCGACACGACGACAGGTTAATACACCCTCTTTTTTTTCCCCTCCATCCTCACTCGGCTGGGTAGAGAGGGGGAGAAGAACAGAGGCAGCCATTACAGCCTGCCTAAATACAGGTGGAGGTGATGATGGAGGAACAGGTTTCCTGTTTTTTCTCTCTCTCATAATTCCCTTCCTCTTTCTGTCCTTTGACGTGGATGACCTCAGTTTTCTTGGGCAGTTTCCGCACATCTGAATCGAAGCCTGCTGCCACCAATAGGAGCGAGTTTCAGTCGTGACTCATTAGCGAGGCCTCGATGACCTGATCGACTTGTGCTCGCTCTCTGCGGTCGTGACCGCCCCGGACAGATAATTGTCAAGGCGGAGAAAAGTTCTTTTCAGATGCTATTTTTGACTCGCTTAAACTCACAACCTTCACATCCGGGTCAAAGATTAAATCAGCGAGGTAAACATGGACGTCCCTGATCGCCGCCCTGTACATTTGAACCTCACACTACTTTTCTGTCTCTGTGTGTTTCATGTGAACGTTCACACCGTGTGTGTTTTGTTTTACGCAGTGTCGATTCATTATGATCATGGCTGTGCTGTTCTGTCATTGCTGCGTTCTCTTCAAGGATTTTAGCCGAGGCATCCAAAGCGCCACCAGCGAGGCTCAGTCAGCAGTAAAATCCGAGTAGTGAGAGTGACATCTAGTGGTGTCTTTCTGCTGTTGTCTCCCTGTCCTGCTCCTGCTGAGCCCCCTGTCCCAGCAGCATCGCGTCCTCCCGTCAGGATGCGGTATCAAATCAAACTGTCCGCTGTCCGGCAGGTTGAAGTGTGGAAGTAGACCTTCAGTGGAGCTCAGCGTGTGAGGAAGATGGTCTGACACACAGGCAGATTTACACAGCTTGACCCACATGTGAACTGCAGCTGCAGGTCTGTTAGTGGGCGAATGAAGCCCAACCTGCTCGTAAAGCAGTGAGAAGAGCACAAATCCAGAAAAAACAAGTAAATAGCCAGACTACCTTCAGCTGTTCTCTTACTCAAACTGATCGGGAAAACAGCCAACCTCCACTCACACTGAGTACGTATGATGGGTCTGTCTTTCAGAGGTGACAGTGAGAAAAATATTTTAGTCTCTCATGTTTCATTGGATTTTTTATGCCCCATGATGGTCTGCGTTACATTTTAAAGGCTTCTTCATCATGAGAGAGTAAAATTCTGGAAGACATTTACTTTTAATGTCATGGAAATGACAAAACATAAAGACATTTATAAAGGCTTTGCTATAATGACTGACATTAAACTTTTAGAATCCCTATTGACCCCCCCGCCACCTATACATCAGCAGCTTTATTAACCAGCTGCTTCTGTGTTAAAATAATATCTGGGCCCAGATTTCCTGCGTGCCAGAATTTGATTGGACGCAACTTTATTTTGAAAAATGCCCCATGTAAACACAATATGAACTAAAAAAGACTTTGGCACGTGGTCACAAGCGACGGCACGACAACATTAGTGCATAAAGCAAGTCAGTTTTCAGGATTTGTGTGTTTCGGATATTGTCTGATTCTTTGTTGACGCTTTAACCGAGCCCTGGAAATCCTGAGTCTGCTCTCCCACGCCGACAGCGATCAGACTTTGTGTAAATCTCGTCTGTGTGCTTCAGAACAGACTTAGAGTTTGGCTTTCAAGTGGTGCGGTCTTTTTATTGTTCGAGCGTTCGTCATCAGCCATCTTGACATGGTTCGTGGCCACAGGTGACAACATTCCTCACCGCTTCGCTCCATGTTTCACAGCGGCTGGATCAGCCATGACAACAGATTTGCAGATTTATTTTGACAGATAATAAATATAAGGCATGTCTGAATGGCAATATTGTATCTAAGAGTGTACATATGTAAACAAATGTATAAAAGATGTTGACAAAGATGTGAGAGAAGATCAAATGTCTAATTATCATGTAAATTAAAGTATATGAAGAATTGCTGCTAAGGTCTGTAAATTGCACTTCAGTAACAAATAAAAAAGTGAATGTTTGTACTGTATATGTGAATAAAACCACAAAATCTTGTAATTTTACCTTGTCTTGATAGTTTTTTGATTAATAAGGTTTTGATGGCAATTATGAGGGAACATTAAACGCATAATAGTTTATCTGTCGCATATTACATGAACAAAATGTAATAATGAACACCGATACTGGGCCGTCAGCATCACGATCAGCTCTCAGCGCGGGCCCTCAGGAGCATCCAGACAGATATTAAAGGGGCCTCCCTCCTCCCAGGGGAAATCCACGGGGAAATGGTTATCTCTGTTAGGCTCGGTGGCAGGTGTCATACTGACCGGACACCAAATTAGCCCGGAGGAAGAATGAAGCGAGGAAGAAGACGAGAGGAGAAGTGTATGTGTGTGTGGTGGGGGTGGGGGGCTCCCCTATGGCCATGGAGTCGACTGTGGGCGCTACAATAAACATCATAATTGACAATTTGCTCCGGTGGCTGGTCACGGCCAGCCAGCTGTAATCTAATGGACGAGGACAGAGAGGTAAACCTCCACAGGATATTCTGTCTCTCAGTGTCCTGCTGTTTCTCAGTGAAGTCCACACTATTTCAACATGTCGGCTTAGACCAGCATACACTACTGAGACATGCTAGCTGCTGCGTCTTCAATATAGACAATTCTGAAAATGATCCAAAAATGCACCAGGTGGCTGTCTTCAGGGTGCAAATGGCCGTTCGTTACGGCAGTCGTGTCTGGTTATTGTGCATAAAGTAGCTATATATTGAAGCACTGTGTCTAAGTACAAATATGAGGTAACTGCACTTTACTGGAGCTGTTCTACTTCTCTACATTCAGAGGAACACATTCTTTTTATTCCACCACATTTGTTTGACAACTAGTTACTCCAAACTAATATTTTACACGAAGAGACGCTCATTGAATTCAATACGTTGTTGCTTGTGGCCTCTTACCAAACAGCAGCGTGTAGTTGGGCCCCAGGTCACGTTTCAGATGCCTGACATCAAAGAGCGATTTCATCTCTAAACCTGTCATACGGTTTTATTTAAACCTGCAATAACTATTCAGAACAAGAAACAAGTTGTGAGCACAATATGAACGTCTCGTCACCTTTGATATGTTGAACAGTTGCTCTGTTTTTACACTCAGCGGTTAAAGAACAACATTTGGAGTGTTTTTGTGTCCGCCTGATGAATTTTAGTCCACTATTCTCTGTCTTTCAACACTGTTTCTGGTCTCTGTCTACTCCTGAGGGAAACATCTGACTGCCAGCTCGTCTCTAACTGTGTCTGCCTGCTGTTTGGTGCTGAGCAGGTAGTGTACAGTTGGGGGGGTTTTAGAGCTTTTTTTTTTTGCTTTAACAGCTGCCTGTTGTGGCTGAAAACAACACTGTGAGAACCAAGACCGCAAAGTCGTGGACAGGTGAGCTGAAACTCACTCTGAAGCTCTGTAAAGCCGAGGGGAGCTGCAAATTCAGCTGATACTTCTCTTTAGTTTCATCACCATTAATGGCCCATACACTGACCATAACCCTGTTAAATACTGTGTGAGGCCAAAAGAGATGTATTTCATAAAAAGAGCAAGAGTAAAGAGTAAATGAATAAAGATTTATAAAGCAAACCCATCAGGCATCTCACAACCCCACACATTAATCTGGTGACCCCTTTGGAGGGGGCTGTTCCCAACCCACTGAACTAAACATCCTAACTGCCGTTAAATCTACTTCTAGTAAGATGCCACTTCATCAGTGCATCAGTCATTTTCTGCAGAATCAGTACAGTTTTTATACTCCAGCGCATTTTGCTGATATTCCTCTTGCAGTTTCACTCCAGTAAAAAAAGCCCGGCAGCACGTTTTATTCGCTGGACTAAATAATGGGTTGACAAACAAACACACAGTTTGGGAGTGTGTCGCCGCTGTAGTGAACAAGTTGGACAGAAACACAGAACTGTGGCTGATGTTGAAAAGAAATGGTCTGACCTTAAACTACAAAGGTGGAAAAAAAACTCAATGAATTGATGCAGTGTGTCCAAACATATTGACTGTACGTCTGCTAGTCCTTCACACCTTTACCTGATCATTCCTATCACACTGTTCATAGAGCTCATGCAAAGTTCACCGCAGGCTTCACGTCGAGACTTTGCATAGAGATGAGATCTCTTCCACATCAAAGTGAGCTTTTACACATAAATACTTCTATGTGGTGTTGTGCTTACTTTTAGTTTTAGAAATGAGGCCCCAGGACTTTTACACATAAGACAGAAGAGTGCAGTGAAAGGTCACCAAAGCACAGGTGAATGTTCATTCAGCTGCTTTGGCGTCAGGGCGCTGGTGCTGTGCATGACTTACTGCAGCGCTCCAACAGAAGAGAGACATCATTAATGTTATTAGCACCAGCGGTGCTTTTCCTACTATGACGGGTCAGAATGTCTGCTGTGAAAAGACGTTTAGAGGCTGTATCTAAACTGAAAAAGAAGATAAAACATCCTTATTTAAAGGACTTCATAAGTCTTTAACGCATGCAAGCGTAGCTGTAATGGCTTCATTTAAGATGGAGGATGACTTGGCAACCAAACTTTATTCAAACTAAAAAATATTAAGTGTCACATCACCCATGATCCTGTTTGCACTCGACAAATACTCGAACACCTTATGGCTCCTCACTCATTAACACTCGGTGTCATTATTCCAAGCTACCGGCATTACATCCAGATAAAGTGTGACTTTCAAAATAATACATCTTATTGAACTGAATAAAAGGGTGAGAGGAGTTTGTGTTAAGTAAGATGAAGAAGTGACAGGCGAGACTGGAGAAGGAAATCACACATTTTTATTGGAAAGTGTCAGAGAGCACATACCCGTCACAATAAAGTATGCAAAGTAGCTCACATAATGAAGTTTGAGTTGAATACGACTCGCCACAATGAAGCGAAGCCTATCCACTTTTTTTTACCCCTCCAATCTGGCACGCAGTAATTTAATGTATCAATCCAAAATCATATTTCCTCCGAGTCAGAACTCGTGGGGTGCGAATTGGACTTGCTTTTCTACCTGCGGATTAAAATGACATTGATTTCAGTGGGCGCGAGATTGAGTTCCCTGAATGAAACAGGAATAAAAATCCTATCTGCACTGTGCAGCGGAACACAGAGAGTTATTTAACAAGCAATTGGAAAAGTGCATTGATGCTCAGATGGATAAGGCTAATGCACCATTTTCAATGCAATGGTAAGGCATTTAAATAAGTTAATTACATTTTTAGGTTCATGCTACTTCAAAATCCATCCTGACTCTATTGTTGGTAGAAACAGCGGTACAGTGTGTAGCAGGAAGTTATGCATCCCTATGTACACTGAGCTACAGCAGTCACACAAGTACATCAGGTCATTTTCTGGGATTTACAGCACTGAAATAAGTTAAACATCTGAGATCAAAAACTACAGCATGACTTCATGTTTAGGATATTGCACAAGTGTAACAAGAGTTTCCTGGGTAACGCTTAAGCCCAATTCTAGTTGTAATTCTCCAACTGAGATTCAGTGCACATTTTAAGTCATATTCACTGATTTCCAAGACAGAAAGGGGCTTCACGCCGAGCACCAGACACATGGAGGAGCTGGGTTATTGCTTCTGTGTTTGGGAGAAAGAGCGCCTCCCACAGACTGAGAAGCCATCTACAACAAAAGGTGCAAAGGTCGTACAAGGCTGAGGGTTCGATGCAAAGTGTAAACACTACAACTTCATACTGACAGGCTGTTACTGAAGCACAGAAATAACCAGTAACCAAGTTCACTTGGTAATGACACACAACAGCGACACAGGGCTCTGAGTTGGCAACAGGCTGAAGAGGATGGCTCTGTAATTCACTGACACAAGGAAATACGGACTCTCATTATGGCTAAAAGTAGTGACAGCTAAACCTGTAACATATAGGGAATATTAGATTATGATAAGGTTGTACACATCCCTTTCACAGACCTACAAAAGATTTGTGAACAACAGAAGTACAGCCATTTCCCCATTATTGCTATGCTCTTGACACTTAGCATTCTGGCAGAGAGGCAGAAGAGAGTAACACTTGAAAAATGAAATCCTACTGTAAACATGGAACAAGGCAGAGTTACAGCATCGTAAGTTCGAAATATCGACAGCAAAATCTGGAAATGCGGAGGCTGGCTGTGAACTGAAATCAAAGGGAATCTCAGCGGGTGAAGACTTTCACACAGGGCAGCAGATCCCGTCTGAAACGCTTTAAGACAACTGTGCACGCTGCACAGGCGCTCGGGCAGGCATGATCCTCGACATGATGTGTTTTGTTCTATGATAAGAAATATTCAAAGGCTGACTAAAAGGATAAAAACATTTCACAGAACCATCTCTGCCAAACTCCACCCTCATAAGGTAGAGAACTGTAAAGACACTTAATCCATGAACTAGCGACAACCTGCCACACAGGTCACTTAATGAGGCCACGACATAATATATACAGTACGTCTTTATATCGTATTCTACAAACTCTCCTGGCCTTGTCATTGTTCTCTCACAGCTTTGCGAGTAACATTCGCACAACGGGTTTATCTACATGCAGGAGCAACCATTCAGCAGTAACTAAACAACAGTGATGTGAACAGCAGCCTGTGACTGTGGAGTCAAACACACGCTTTGATACGTTAAAACAGAAAAGGCTGGGAGTGAAGGGACCAGTCCAGCCACGTCACGACTCACGATTCATGCGGAATAAGCGAAAGGGTCGAATACAGGAGATCAGCCCAGTGGCCTCGCACACGCTTTGAATGTTGGAGCTGTGTCGCCCGCCGCTGCCGGCGTGCACGATGTATGACGGCATGATCCATCCATCCTACAGCTGCGTCCTCAAAGCAACACTAACAGTGTTCTTCACAGCAGCTGGAAATCAGTGACGACTAAAATGCTTCACACTCCCAACATGGTAGCATGTGCGAAGCCACGCATGACACTGTGTGTGTGTGTGTGTGTTTGTGTGTGTGTGTGCGTGTACACCGCCTCCTACTCTACTGTGTGTGTCTGCGCGTGTGTGTCAGCGGCGTCACTTCTCCTGCAGCAGTGCGGGGATGTTGATGTTCCAGCCGATGGCCTGCCGGTCGAAGCCGCAGGTGAACAGGTTGCACGACTGGTTCTCTTCGTTCCACGCTGTGCAGCACACCATTCGCCTGTGACCCTGCGCGCACGCACAAACACGGGTTTAATACGTTAGCTTTAATGACGCCGGCTGACCAATCAAACACCCGCCGTTCCCGTCCTTACCATCCTGTTGCTGCGCGGGAGCCTGGCCAGCCTCACTCCGCTCATGTCGAACAGTCGGACCTGTCGATTGTCGTGCGGCAGAGCGATGATCCTCTGGTTGGCAGAGACGCTTATCCTGAAACATTAGATCAAGTTCACTTTGAATTCTCCTGTAAAACTGCAATCTGGAGTTTCATTCTACAGTATTTCACTTTTTGGAAATTTCATTTAGCACTAGATTTGGAGAAATAACTCAAGCACAAATTCACTTTCAACTCCATATGCAGGCGTTCTAGGCGACTACGTCAGAGAAGAGCCCACTGTCTCAAAATCCATCACAGCAATGCAACAACATATTCATGTATAGTCCTGTGGAGTCACACTCATATATCACACCAGAATCAGCTCTGATGCAGTCATACATCATGCAGCAATTCAAGTTCTTCACTGGTGAAGCACTGATCCACCCATGTGTGGTTTATACTGTCTCACCTTTTCTTAACTTCATTCTCAGATTCTGCAATGACTCTGTCTACAGAGAATTCTCACAAAAGAGCCTCGCTCTCGTCCAGTTAACATCCCTCCTTTCGCCTACCTGTTCACCGCTGAGTCAGTGCGGATGGTTGCTATGGGCGACCTCATGTTCTTCAAATCCCACACCTTGACGGTGCGGTCGTCGCTCCCTGAGACCACGTTGTCGCCCACCGTGAACACTGCCGACGTCACCGTGCTGCGATAGACGGACACGCAGAGATTGGTGGTTATTACAGAGAACGTAATCCTCCCCCTGGTGTGTTCAAACTGGAATTAAAGGTGTGTCATTTCCAGGAGATTCACGCTGTACTCCACAATCCAATTTACAGAGAGTGTACTGGAGAGAGTTGATAGTGAAGTCCAGCAAAAGTGCTCCCATTTCTTCTAATTCAGGAGAAGGAAGAAAGTTTAGCCGACTGTATATACGGTTAGCTGACTTTGTTATTTTGGTTTAGTTGAGTTCATTATTTGAGCTTTCTGTTTAGCAGCTGGCAAATGCAGAAGTAACCCTGGTTGGGAAATGGCCGTATTGTCCTGCTCATTTATAGCAACACTGGATTCACACATTTGGGATTTTCACAGATTTTTGCCTGTTTTTGCTTAATGATGCAGCTGGAAATGTTGATTTTGCTGACCTCCAGCAGCGATCAGTACGCCCTGACACAACTGTAGGTGTAGTTACAGGCTGTGAAAGACCATGAAAAGATGGTAGGTGTGGTCCGAGGTGGAGGCCACTTTTAAAAACAAAACGGAAGAGAGACACTTTTTGTCTTGAAGTCCGATGCAAGCCTGACTCAAGCTTTCATACCAGGAGACACCTGATAGGCTGCAGAGATAAATGATGGCAAACACACAGTACATGTCTCTACACCGTCAGCGCATTGGAGGCAGAAACGTTCTTTATATGCACACAGCATCCCCCTCCTCCCGCGGCCCTGTCCACCCAGCCGTGGTGCACTGCTCCACATGATAGCGCTAAGGTCAGGCCTAGCCATTCATTTAATAGACCTTTAATATTTCCAATCTATTACTGCATGTCAGTCGCTCCTGCGAGGCTTTTTTCCTTCTCTCCTCCCTTTTGTTCCTGTTCATTCATGGAGGGAAGGTACAGAAAAAAAAAAAGCTCACTGATTCTTGATTAAGATTAGCGCTGAGTAATGCCCACACACACACGCACACACACACACAAGCACGCACACACACGTCACAAGCATCGTCTAGGGTTCCACTTCTAGCTTTTCTGCTTAAAACTGGCTTCCCTCTTAATTCAAATTGACACGGCATTAAGGGCTAATTAGGGAACTAAACTTTGTCCTATTAGAGAGGCCGAGGCTCAAGGAAACTGCTGTATCGTTACAGGCACCTTCTGACATTGCGGGGTACAGCCCACCTGGGAATACAAGAGGTAGAGAGACAGGAGGAGATAGGTGGGAGGTGTGTGGGGAGCCTAATCAGACAAGGTAATTGATTAAAAGGTTGATTAAGGTTAAAGGGTTTTCAGAATGGGTGGTGAGGAGGGAGGAGAGTGTTCAGTGTTGCTTAATAGCATCCCTGCAGTGTGTCTGACAGCCAAGGTCAAGACGCCCCGCGATCGGAGGCCTGGGGAGTTGGGAAGGAAGAGGGAATCGTGGGACATCTCTGCAGTTGGAGGAGTCACAGCGAGCAAAATTTCCCCCAAACCATAAAACCCAAAGGTCCTTTAGAGCCGTAACAGAGGCACGGAGGAGGTCAGAAGTGTGCAATCGCAGCACGATTTCAAGAACGCTGGGAGAGACGAAGCGAGTGTGGAGGAGACATCCTACCTCCATCTGTCGTTCTCTGTTTCCAAGTTCTGCCAACAGCCAACACTGAGGTTACGTAACAGTGTGAGTGTTGCAGCCTGTCAGTCACGACCCAGGTCACACCTATAGCCTCAGCTGCTGCAATGAAACCAAAGTCATATTTAACCGACTATACAGATTTTGCTCAATTATGGCTTCAAATTGCCCCCTTCGTCTTAACTGAGATGAAAGCTCTTACAGTCAGTTCTATACCCTTCAAATGAAAATAAACGCTCTCACATCCAGAGCTCGCCGCCTCACAGCAGTGTACGCTTTTCAGGCTGCTTTCACACGGAAATCAAATGACTGAATGCAACTATCTTTAGCTGCCTCAGTGATGATGTCTGATTTTTGGATTGTTTGTGGATTGCAAGGTGACGTACTGCGGCCAGACAGCAGAACTTCTTGTTACAATAGTCCCTAATTGAATGAATCCTCAGTGTTGTTACATTTGTCCTCGCTGAATGTAATGCAACATAAGTGTGACATAAAGACCAGGACATGAGGGAGGAAACCACTGCTGTTATATGGAGGATAAACTAGGATCTTACTGATGGGACATCTGAGGTGTGTGTGTGTGTGTGTGTGTGTGTGCTACTTTTAGAATAGATAAAAGCTTTAATTTACTCTGAAGATAACCATAAGCACGTAGCAATAAACAATAACTTTAATGGACTTGTGGGATAATTGAGTGCTGTTCTGCACAGTATGAACCGGTGCAATGATTGCACAGCATTCTAAGATTTTCAAGGGCTTATTAAAATGTACTTAATAAATTGAGAGAAATTACCGTACAAATATCCAATTACACTGGTAAACAACCAACAATGATGCACAACAAAAAGGGACTGCAGACAAGGACCAAAAAGTCATCACAGTAAGACTTTTTTACCTACCTGCACATTTCTATAATCCATAAATCTGTAAACTCGAGTACTTGTTCTGGCACTGTGGCTTTGATCCCTATCTTCTTTTAATGAGCATATAATGATTGATGTGTGAATTTATGAAATTCTCAAGGAACATTACAACGTGCTCGCTATAAGTGGATGACAGTGTAAGCCGAATGCCTAAACGGTAAAATGTGAGCGAAACAACTCAGGTACAGACGACTAAGAGGTTTTAGAACACTTTGTTATTTTGCTGACAGTCGCTGAGGAAGTCTCCGGTAAGTGCAGGTGTATTCCTCTAGAGAGGATGTCAAATCTGCATACACACACACACACACACACACACACACACACACACACACACACACACACACACACACACACACACACACACACACACACACACACACACACACATTTCTATCAAGCACAATCAAATATCTGTGAAAGCCGTCGATGGCAGGAGAGACAAATGGAACATGGCATTCCGTTTGTAGAGCACGTCTGCTGTCACTTCTTGTTTGCTCTCTGCCTTTTTGTTAGCTCACGTGCAGTTGTCATTACTCTGCAATTATGGCGGGGTGGCGGGATGGAGGGTGCATGCTGCACTTTTAGCTGCCGCGGTTCACTGTCAGGAAGCGTTAGCTGTAATTGCCGGTGAAGGCGGTGGAAACGAGAGACCGTCTCCCCTCCAGCTCTCAACCTCTTCTGCCTATTAGACCATTCACACTCTCCTCTCCTCCGCTGTTTCCACGGGAGGGATGCGGAGATTATGCCATTTATGCCATGTCATTATGCAACACTGGAGATTCTCGAAAATTAGCTGGAGAAATGGCAGGGAGAGAGCAGCCAGCCTCCGTTGGAGGGTCCGGTTAAAACAATAATTGCTCACACGCTGGGAAGTGGGAAGAGCATGCAGATGAGTAAACTGTATGTATTTGGGTGACTGTTGATGCAGCCTTTTACGATAAGACCCCAAACAAATACACAAACACACACACACACAAACCACCATTATATGGCTTTAGCGCAGTGCCCACTTGTTTTTGTGCTGTGCTGAAGCTGTATGAACTTTAAATGTCTATTTTGTATATAATACCTCATTATTGTACTTGCACTACATATTCTGAAAACTACACACTGTATTTTGGTTAATGTTAACTGCTGTCCATGTACATACTGTTCATAACGTATACGTCTGGTTGGTTGGTTGGTTGGTTGGTTGGTTTAATGACATAAACTGACATAAACATGACTAGATGGAAACAAGCATTCATTCATATTTTCTTTACAAGGAAACCTGCAGCTCCTTACGGCTTTACTGGGCTATACAAGGAGTTTCAGCTCGTCGTTAATCTGTCCCGCCACGCCTTTACTGTTTTGGTTCTCTCTCACCGCTGTCATAGTGTCGTTTTCGAAGAGGTTGGAAAAAACCCACTGTGCACTAACTGCTCAGTTCAAACTGTAATGACCTGCCAGAATTCCAAACTTATACTTTATCAGCACAACAGAGCATTTGAGGTAGTTTGCCTTGTGGTCCAGCAGAGGGTGCTCTTAAAATTCACTGTCAGTTTGACATATTACCTATTTATCTATCAGTAAATAAGCTAATCAATAAAAATGAAGGAAGACACTATTGAGCAATTTGTGATGATTGAATCATGACAAATTATTAATTTGAGATGATGTACAAAACCTCCCGAGCCCTGTGGTTATGTTACACCATTAGAATCCCCTTTGGTATTCCATATGACATCATCATCGGAATGTGTATGACATCATCATTAGAGTTCCTTTCACTGTCCCATATGACATCATCATCGGAATGTGTATGACATCATCATTAGAGTTCCTTTCACTGTTCCATATGACATCATCATCGGAATGTGTATGACATCATCATTAGAGTTCCTTTCACTGTTCCATATGACATCATCATCGGAATGTGTATGACATCATCATTAGAGTTCCTTTCACTGTTCCATATGACATCATCATCGGAATGTGTATGACATCATCATTAGAGTTCCTTTCACTGTTCCATATGACATCATCATCGGAATGTGTATGACATCATCATTAGAGTTCCTTTCACTGTTCCATATGACATCATCATCGGAATGTGTATGACATCATCATTAGAGTTCCTTTCACTGTTCCATATGACATCATCATCGGAATGTGTATGACATCATCATTAGAGTTCCTTTCACTGTTCCATATGACATCATCACTGGAGTTCCATTTACAGCATCTCTTGACTTTTAGTTTGTGCAGAATTTTAATGGGACTGTCAATTCTTTTAGAAGCAGATCTAAAACTCATTAGACAAGTTTAGAAAACTGAATCACTGTTTGCTAAAGGACACTGACACATCAGAGGTATGTCAGCTATGAGGGCCATATTCAGTGGCAGAAGTAGAGCTGCTGAAGGAAATCGAGGAGCTGAAAAGAGAGCTGGAGCGCAAACGAGCCTCACAAGCAGAAGAAAAACTGAGGGCGAGCGCGAGTGGAGAGAAGCTCTGTGAGGAACTGAAAAAGAAATGTTCATCATGTACAATGAAATGTTCAGCCAGATGTTCAAACCAGGAAGAAAGAGGACATTACAGCGGATCACAGAGTAACTGAGTAGGCTGCCAATAAATGCAAGGACCTGTCATTGCAGCATGCAGGCTTCAAAGCTGGAGCAGCAGGACGCTCTGGAAAAAGAACATGTGGAGCTCAGTTTGCAGCATAAAGCTTTAGCTTGAGGCGTCTGATCACTTTTCTATTAGCTGCTGTACCAGCAGTGTAAAACAGAGCTGAAAGTAAACGAGGACCAAGCATAGAAACATAATCCTCAGTAATATGTAGTACTATGTCTGCTGTGACTTCATCATTCCTTCAGCGTATGGATGATATGCTGTGTAAAATGTCAAATTCAAAAGGAGCTGATTAGTGAAAAGGTGGAGCTTTGTATGGCTGATTTCAATTCACAATTCTGAACATTAACTCCTCGAAAGCAGGTTAGTCAATGAACAGTAAGTAGATCAGTTTATAGGTGTAATAATAGATTCATTGATTACCTGACAGACGGAACAAAACTAACTGGCTACAGCTTCAGTTCTGGCTCCAAATATGAATATCTGCTGGTATAAGGATAAACTAAACTCTTTGGGTTTTCAACTTGTGGTTGGACAAAACAAGACATCTAATGATGTCACCTCAAAACATTTTCTAACATTTTCTGACATTTTTAGAGCAAATGATCAATCAAGTAATTGCTCTGCTTCGCTTAAAATATGCACCTAGTCTTTATTTTTTGCCGGAAGCTTTGTCAGGCTGCATAGAGCAGACTGAGCTGGGCAGGAAGCCAGACACCAGACAGGCATATTGCATCCGGTCATTTTTGTGCAGATTCCCAAATACCACATAAAAAAAGAAACCATTTCAAGGAAAATCAGGGAGAAATTATCAACATTATCAAAACAACAAAATCTAAGCAAGTCAATAAAATTTTCAGTCCTTATCCAGACAGTTTTTATCTGTTTGTCGGCTGGGCGGCAGTCTGCGACAATAAGCTGCTTTAAATGCACCACAGACGGAGAAGGGAGCAAGTTTTCACTTTAAAGACCATCGATGGCCTTGTGGGAAGGGAAGAAGAATGAAGGGAAGGAAAGGAGGAGGGCTGTCGTTAACTGTGAAACACTGGTGCTTAATCTCATTACACCAATTGTCTATGGGAGAGAATTAGAGTGGGATCTGCAGGAATTACACATGTTGGGGTCGTGCATAATGAGCTCTATGTAATCCCCCCACTTGCAATCAAAGGCAGCCAGAGAGCACCAGCCAGCGAGCACACACATGTAGACATGCACATAAACACACACACACACAGACACAGACACACACAAACACACTCACACACACTCTTCTTACGCCTTTTAAAGTGCGCTGCCATTGAAAGCCACAGACAAGCCTGACAGTCATCGGTTTGAAATGAGCGTCTGCAATTGAGTGTTAACAGCGAGCGAAGTGCCAAATTACACAGAGTGGGGGATTAACGCAGAAACGGACAGATAAATGAACAGGAGAGAGAGAGAGGTGGGGGGGAGAAGGAGAGGGGAGAAAGAGGAACAAACCGTCGAAGTGAGGAGAAGTGCTTGGTAATGAATGAGAGGCAAGTGGAGGATTTGGCTTAGAGCAAAAGGGTCTGTAAATGAATGTGGCACTGTAAAAGGGAAAAGAAAGTGTTGGAGGGATTCACAGGCCATAGAGATGCTACAGCGCCACCCTGTGGGCGAAATAGAGACAGCAGCGGCTAGCCTGCACTCAAACTGTTGAAACTTTAAACTACCTGTCTCAGCCAGGTTTGAGCTTGAGACAGACAGACTCACTCAGTGTGTCCCTGGAAGACGTTGACGGAGTGGATGGACGGGTCTCTGAAGTCCCACAGCCTGAATGTGGTGTCTCTGGACGAAGTAACCACCAGGCGCTGGGTGGGGTGGGTACAGCAGTGGGTCAGCTCCTGGTCATGTCCTGCACACACACACCGACACACAACAGTAAACACATCCATGGGTTTGTGTGGTTTTCATAGCGACACACGCTACTGTAACAAAGCAACAAGAGCACGTCAGTCAGAGCTCCACTTCACATCGCATCATTATCACGCTCTTACAGATTAAACACACAAGTGGTGACATGCTCATAATTGAGCTTTAGAGGTGCTGGTAGAGAGATTTTGTTATGCTTGGACAGAGCCTGGTTAGCTGTTTCTTAGCTGTATCTTTGTGCTAAGATAAGATAACTGGCTGCTGACTGTATCTTCATATTTAGCCTTCATACAGCACATGAGAACAGGATCAATCGTCTCATCTTGCCCTCAGCAGGAAAGCATGTAAGCGTGGTGTAATGATGATGATAATGATGCTACAATGCTTAAAGAGGCCCAAAATGACCATTAAATCTCTAACCAGCTCCTGCAGTCAAGTCTGCTTGGACTAGGATTATTTCACTGTGTGGTCACATTAAGTGAAGGAACCTGTTCACTGCTGCTCGATAAAACAATCAAGCAGCCTATTTTGTCTTCCATTTAAGATCAAGTTACTTACCTCTTCTCTGAATGCTACAAAAACAGGTTGGCGTGAACCTTTTGGACTCATTTTGGAAATAAAACACTTTGTCAATCAATTATTTTGCTGAGATGAAACAGTGGGCTAACTTGTTTTGTGATAGTGTTAATTTGGGTGTGAGTTGTAATTTAAGATCGCTGGAAAAGTATCAGGTGCTGGAACATATGTAATTAAATGTTAAGAGTTACTGCCTCGTGGTTCTACGCCTCTCCATATGTAGTCACAACTTTACATACCAGTGAGTGTGTGAACCAGCTCAGACGTCTCCACCTCGTACAGGTTGGCAGCGCGATCCCAGGAAGCTGTCACCACTTGTCGTCCTCCCACCAACCAATCAGCTGCGATCACTACACCCTGGTGGCTCTTCAGTGTTGCTGTAGCGACCCGGACGGTGGGGACCTCGCACGGGCCCTCACCATCCACCTCCCCTTCTTCTCTGTCTGACGAGTCCTGGTCGTCATCGCATGGAGCCTATGGGTGCACAGAGAGAGACACACACTACTTCAGCCAGTGCGCCCAGCTGTCCCCAGTGACGGCCCTGGCCTTGATATGACTAATTTGCCATGAAAGGCCAATTGACCTGTATGTAATTGTACGTAACGTTCACTGAGCTGGTAAATGCAATAAATTCTTTGACAGGAACATATTCTCAAAACTTCATGATATTCCAGCAGAGACTCCAGAGAACATGGCAAAGCTACTCACACTGACATCTGGTGGTGGCTGGGGGGCAGGAAGCTGCACCATGTAGCGCCAGATGTGAGCCGTCTGGTCCCCGGAGGCTGAGGAAACGTAAGCACACATCAGCTAACACGCAGCACGTTCAGATTTACAGCAAACTGACTGCTGGAGACAACAGAGGCAGGGAGAAGACGGCCTGAGAGCCACAGGAAGAATTAACATGTTGAATATTACATGTAACCAGTTCAACACAATAAATACACATGCAGTCGTATGCATACCTGTGAGGGCCATCTGCTCTGTGGGGTGGAACTTGATGGAGTTGACTGTGGGCGAGAGAACAATTAGACATATGTTACATTGAGTATTTGTTATTTAACAAGCAAAGTGGGCAAATGATGACACAGTTCTCTCTGACAGTAAGCCACAGCATGTGTTTTCGACATAAACCAGCCAGTGTACTTGCTGCATGAGTTTTCATTACAGCCATTTAAAAATATGAATTTAACCAATTCCTGCTGATGCACTGAACACAATAACATATTTAAACCTTGATACACAAAGTATGAATGCTGTACAGACGAATCTCATCATGCATTCTGAAAAGTCTGCATGGTTGTAGACAAAGTTCTGACATTTCTTGCGAACTATTACCTGATCCTGCGTGGCCGGCATACCTCAGCAGACATTTCCCAGTCTCTATACTCCACAGCAGAGCTGAGTGGTCTGTGAAGGGAGAGCAGGGGCAGACAACACCAAGCCAATCAGAACTGCACCAAGGTATCACAATGAATTTGACGATGACATTGAAGATGTAAGTATTTCAAGTAGCACCTTTGGTTTTGACGAATTATTCTTATCTAAATATAGAACAACGCCGCAGTGCCTGACATCATTAAACAGTCAGTGAAGTGACGTGGTGTACCTGCAGACGCGGTGCCCAGGACCACTGGCTGAGTCCGGGTGACGCTGAGGTCCCAGATCCCGTCCCGGTGGCCCATGTACTCCTTGAGCAGCTGGCACAAAGCCCGGGAGCCCGTGGTGGCTTTAAAGCTGGACACAATCTGAGCAGGGAGGGGAGAGGAGAGCATGACGGTGCTGAGCCGAACACAGGGTTGCTTAAATTAGAGGCCAAGTAAAGTAACTACAGGTGCACCAGTGTGAAGTTTTTAGAACTGATGGGAAGGCTGATTACTTTAAATACCAGCATATGTACGAGCCATCTTACAAGCCTCACCACATGGCCTCCTATGGCACAGTTACATACAAACAACTGTGTCTAATGGGTTTATGGACTAAAAGAAAGATAATTGTCCTGCAGCATTTCATTTTTTACAAGCATCACGCAGTTTATCGGCCTCTGAACAGATAAGGCACAGCGGGTGAGATTAGTGGGTGATCCAGCTTTCTTTGGGCTTAACTTTCTGATATCGTGAAGCCGGCTCACTTTTAATTGCACAGCTAACTTATTAAATATGCAACGTTTCCACATTATAAACCATTCATGTCTTTTCCTCTGACTATCTGTACTTTACCTGCCTGTATTGAATAAAGCCTTTCTTTACTTTGAACAGTTTTTAAGTGTATCCTGTACTCATAATAGTTTCTTCAGAAAAAAAAAGAATACACAGAAGAATAATTCATGCACATTTTGGTGGGTTTTTTGTCCATATTCACTCTAAATGACTGATGATCCATCCATCGTCTGATGTTTTTTTTTTTACTGGGGCCGGGTTGTGGTGGCGCTATGCAAAGTAGTTCAGACCTTCTTCCCTTTCCAGCTCCTCCTGGCCAGGCCATATGAGATATATAATGTCTCTAGTGTGTTCTGGGTCTACCCTGGGGTCTCCTACCAGCTGGATGTGCCTGGAAAGCCTCCATGGGGAGGTGCCCAGGAGGATCCTGATTCTATGCCCGAACCACCTCAACTGGCTCTCTTCGATGCAAAGGAGCAGCGGCTCTACTCCGAGCTCCCTCCAGATGTCTGCGCCCAGCCACCCTGCAGAGGAAACTCATTACGGCCACTTGTATCTGGCCTTGTTTTGGTCACTACCCAAAGCTCATGCTCAGGTGAGGGCTGGATCATACATTGACTTGTAAATCAAAAGCTTTGCCTTCCAGCTGAGCTCTCAATAGTCCAGTACAACGCCTGCACTGGTGCTGACGCCGTTCCAATTCACCCATCCATCTCGCGCTCCAATAAGCCTTAATTCATGAACAAGACCCCGATATACTTGAACTCAGCAGCATCTCATTTCTCTAAGTGTTAAGCTTACTGAAACCTGGTAACCCAAAGAAAGACAGACTAAATGAAACTGGCTTTGTGATGCAGACCCCTCGAATGACAACCTGCAAACTGTGCACATAGAGGACGATTCTGCAACTGCCAAAAGGTTTTTGGTTTCAAACTTTATGTCACTGGAGTCTTAATATCAAGACGAGCTCGCCGATTCAAGTAACAGTGTCAGGAATATGCTTTGTCAATGTGCGCTGATACGAACGGTGCACCTCTAAAAATATCTAGTGCCTGGTTACACGTGGCCTACAGCCTCAGCGGGCTTCCAGATGAACAAATTAAAGGGCGAAGAGTAGTTTCAGTTGTCACAGAGCGGTCACAACCTGTACCGAGCATGCTGCTGCAAGCAGACGGCTGACCACAGCAATAAGCTTGGATCATTGGTAGTCATTAGACGCAGCGGCGAAGCATCTGGTTCCCATGTGTCAGACCGTGTTAATGTATGCTCTCATTATGTCCGCTGGGCTCACATTCACATTACGCTAACAATACAATCTTATTTGTTTCATGTCACTGAAACACAATGAGCAGCGAGCATGAAGAATAGCCCATTCCAGTCAAGGTATACTGAGGATGTAGTTAGTGCAGATCATTAGTTTCAAGTCCCGTCAGTCCCAACAAAATTAGTTTCTGGTCATGTTTCTTAGCCAGCTGCTAGGTTAGCTGTATATTACATAGCAGCTACTTCTGTCAGGTGGTTAATCTAAGAAGTCCTCCCTTGATCCTGTGTATCCTCTCATCTAACATTCAAGTCAGAAGAGGATCGTGTCCCACTCTTCATCACGCTCAGGCTTCGGCTGCATTCGGATTGTTTGCTTTAAACAAAGCGAAGGAGGACGAGGTTAAAGACGTGTTTGAAAGCCATGTTACACTGAAGCAGGACACAGCTAAAGGATTTCAGAACAGAAGATGCACTCGGTGCACGTTTGTACTTTACTTTTCACTCACTGATGTGAATGAAGCACTTGCACTGTAGAGCCCTGCATTAGAGTTGCACATTTTTGGAAAGGATTTCGTTGCTTTCTTGCCAAGAGATAGATTAGAAGATACCACTCTCACGTCTGTACTGTAAATGTGACACTAATGCCAGCAGGTGGTTAGCTTAGCTTGGCATTAAGACTGGATATTAAAACGATTTGTTGGGTTTACAGAGGATACATGCTGCACAGGCAACCAGTGGAGACTCCAAGTCGCTGGTTCTGGCCAAGAAATATCCCAGCATGCTCCAGTTTATACACAGATTAAACAAACTAGATTTGGTCTTTGGAGGTGCTGGTCTGCAGATTTGTTTCTTAGCTGTAACAGATTAGAGTTTTTGAGTTAAGTTAAGTGACTGCTGGCGTTAGCTTCATATTGAGCATACAGACATGAGAGCAGTATCAATCTCCACATCTGACTCTTGGTGAGAAAGCAAAAAAGCGTATTTCCCAAAAATGATGATCCATTCCTTTAAGAGCAGTTCAAAGACGGATTTTTACTGAATGTTTCTGAGTTTGAGGCCAGTCTGTTTATACTTGTGATGTGGAAAACTGTTTGACTTGTATAATTCCACATCAGGCATTTGTTTTGACATTATGAAAACTGACATATTTGGACATGATGGAAAGGGACTCAAGTGGTCGCCAAAGTAATTGAGGGTCTCTACTGGCTGTCAATTCATTGTAAAGAATAAGTTAACCATCATGGCAGTTCCAAAAATACAGTGTACTCTCTCAAGAAGTATTTTTGTGTTTGTTTACAAATGCAGCCGTTCACCCAAATGACTCGCGGCAGGGTGCAGAGCAGAGAAGAGATGAGGAGTCAAGGTCAGACTGTAGTTAAAAACAGACTCAGATCCACAGCTGTCCCCCACTATGCTTAGTGACAAACAGAGCATTCAGGAAGTTACCCATGAATCTCCTCCCCACAACTCCCATGTGGCCACACTGAAGTTGCGAGGTCCACCTATTTTGCCGTGGAAAGTGTACAAGCGCTACATCGGCAAGAGATTTAAAAAAAAAAAGGAAAAAAAAGTCAAAGGAGATGTCATTTTGTGATAAACGCTTATCAATATCAATGCTAATCAAGTTTCCTTAACCCCCGTCGCTCCAAAAATCTTTATATAAATGCATCAGCACTTCAGAAAGAGAAGAATTGAACAGTAATGATTTGTGTTTTCCCAGGTTTTACGTATGATGACTTCAGATGAAGAGAAAAGGGCTCCCATCCCCTCGCAACGCAACAAAGGGCCTTTGTTTCCATTACCCCCAGCCTTAATCCCAGCACTTCAAATAATCCCACAGATGATCAATCTAACGAGCTCTACAGAAGAGGCTACCAGAGTTGGAAGCACATACCTTGCTGGTAGAGGCTTTGTAGGTCGTCTTCAGCTTCTGTGACAGCTGACTGGTGCTGTGGCTGGCTGTGTTATGGAGGGACAAAGAACACTGCATGAAATTCACCACTGAGGCACCAAGTCATTGGTTGGTTTCACTGCTGCACTAATGGCCTAATAAAGTGCCACGGCCAATGCGCTCAGCAATACAAAACTTTGTGTGTTTCTAGTTATTAGTCGTCAGCACTGTCTGCATGGCTACGGATGACTTTGAATACACATGCAGTGGAACTGGAAATTACCAGTTAGACTGGGCTTACTTCAGGCAAATCAGGCTTATTTCCAGGAAATAAAGGACATTTAAATGAGTCTGACCTGTTACCAAGGAAACATATCCCTCCAGACCAGCCTGTTCCTGCTCAGGCTAGTTTTCAGGTGTAGCTTCACGTCAGTTTTACTGTACAATCCAACCTGCCACACTGACTGTCTCCCTGAAGGCTGCTGCACTATGAACGGCTGTCAGTTTATAGTACACGTCAAACCTAGTACATTTTGTGAACATATGTACTTCAAAATATGCTGAAATTAAAATTGAACCTGAATTTCATCTATTAGAAATATAAGAGGATGGTGAAGGTTGATGGGAATGTATGTTTTCATTATATGGAAGCTATTATATCACTTTTACAAACCAGGTGGCAAAATCCAATTAAACTTTGTAGAAAATGGTAACCTTCATTTTATGTTCATCATGCAAATAAAATTCACATGACTCTCGATGCCAGGATTGTCACCAGAGCAGTCAAAGTCAGCTAACAGAGGAGTTCAGTGGGGCTGAGTTCATCTCTACCTGTCGTCAAGTGTGAGCTCACTGCTGGTCGACGAAATGCTGCAGAGACTGGTCGTATCAGTGGTTTTGATTGGTTTTTGTTTATTTTACTCTCACTATCATATGTTCATTACATGTTTGATGTTCTGAAGTCACGAACAAGCAGTTCTTCACCCTGACTTGAGCTGGTCTGTTCTCACTGGTTCTGAGTTGGCTTTATTAAAATGGTTTAATGCTGGTTCAACCTGTTTACCAGAACCAATGTGATGAAACCCCCATCTGGTGCAATCTGGTTCTATGCATCTTTCTTCTATCTCTCGCCTCACACATCCTGCCAGGGGTCAGTGAAATTATGTTGGAACTTATCAAATATAGATTATAGCTTCTGAAGAGCTACATATTTTATATATTACATATTTCTGAAAACGATGGATCAGGACATACTGTATACTATATACGGTATGAAACACATCACTGCCAGTGCACTTTTTTCTTTAACTCAGGAGGTCGAACAGGTCGTCCACTGATTACAGGTTTTTGGCAGTTCCATTCCCACCTCTCTCTGTCCACATGTCAAAGTGTCCTTGGGCGAGATACTGACCCTAAAATTGCTCCTCATGGGCAGGCCAGCACCCTGCGTGGCAGCTCGCTGCCATTGGTGTGTGTGTGAATGGGTGAATGACCTGCAAAAGCCTTGTAAAACCCTACATGGATGTGGCCATGTCAACAATATATTGATTAAAATTCTAATGGGTGCCAGCCTAAAGCAGGCAGAATTTTTCAGTCACATAATTTCATTTTAAAGCCACATAATTTCAACTGCTATCTGTTAAATGTACTGAGACATCCAACAGACTCCGTAGGAAACACTGTACCTTTTGTTTTCAGAGCTCCCTTGGTGGGGTCTCCTCCCTCAATAGTCTGACCATCTCCGGTCAGGCGCTCATTCAGTGAGTCAATTTCCCGGCGTACTGTAATGTTAGCACAGGGAAAGGGCATCAGTGAGCAAACACTGGTCAGTCAGTCAACACCTGAGGATCAATACAGCCAGGTACGCGCCCAAGAAATCTAAATCCATTTCCTTGACTCTTTCAATGAGTTACTCACGTTCGATGTTCTCAATGTAGAGGTTTTCAAACTCGCGCTCAATCTGGCCGAAAAGGTCAAGAAGATTGTTCCGTAGGGAGAGGGGCAGCTTGGAGTCCTGGACGGACAGACGGACGGACAGACAGGAAAAGAGCAGTGTTTGAATAAACCTGATAGAAAGGTGATAAATAGGCCTAAACATTAGGGATCAAGCTGCTGACAGGAGCAGGACTCACCACTTTTATTCCCTTCAGATCCTTGCAAGCCTGGTATTCTCTTTTAATAAGACAATGTGATATATACTGTATGCTGTGCTTAAAAATCTGAACTTCAAGGGCATTTCAACAGATGTTCATTTAAACATCAATACAATAAAAAAGGTGCTGACAAGAACAAATACGAGTTCACAATGACAAATAAGAATCCTTTATATACAGTATATCATATATCACATAGACGACAAGAGCAACCCACTTATCTCACGTCAAACAAGCCTGTGTTCACCTGATTTAATCAACCAGCAGCAGAGTTTATATGAAACATATCATCTCCAACCTACAAACAATAGACTAGCTAAACAACAGCCAGGGTCCAACTCATTTCAACTGACTTACCTCCATGGTGAGCTCAGCGGACCACCAGGCTACACCAGACTAGCATGCAAAGAGACGTAAAAAGCTGCCATGAAAACAATGGATTCAGCAGGCTGCGTCTGACAGCTCGCCTTGAAGGCTGCTGCTTATTTGTCTAGCCATCTGAAAGACCAGGAAACCAAATACTTGACAGTCACTCTTTCTTCTGGCGCGCGTTCAACACCAACAGTTTGCCACGGTGACGTTAACCGCCTGACCATTCTGTCAGCACCACATGTCAACACACTTTGTAAATTAGCAAACAACAAGCGGCCCTTATGAATTTAAAGCCGCTTAGTCGTGGCACTAAAGCCAGCAGCGTACTGTGGCTAATAATGACAGCATTGAAAGTGCGGAAGAAAATGCATTCTGTGTGTTATATATGGGTGCATAAAGCTGTCTCTGTGTGTGTGGAACTAGTGCTAGTGGGGGGTAGACTGGGTACATAAACAGAGCCAGCATGTCTTGGCAATAGACAAAAAGGCCTGGTGAAAAGACTAATCAGACCTGGACAAGCAGCCCATATTAAAACTTGATGAGACAACAGGTCAGTGCAAGCTGAGCTCTAGTTTTAGTGGCTGATAATAGGTCATTGTCAAGCAGAGAAAGTAAATGCTAAAGAACCTCCATGACCAAAACTAGGGCTGAGCAATACTGACAAAAATCCAGGGGGCAATATTTTGATCCAAAAATCTGGATCATGAAAAAGCCACACACACTGTTTTGTCTTTCATTCCACCAGCTCAATGTCAGAAACACATGATGACACTATCTAAAACGCTTGAGACATCAGTTCAGTCACTTTACAGGCAACTCCCGAAACACCAACAACCAGGATGTTCTTGATCAAACAGAAAAAAAGCTTCTATTGTCTCAGCAGCTACGAAGCTTGACTGCTGGTTTGCATCAGGAAATACCTGCTCATGTAAACTGTAGCTCCAATTTAAATAACCTGTTCGAACATAGTTAATCACTAACTTGATGGAGGTGACCACAGTACATTCCTTTGTTTTGACAAAATGAAATCAGTAACCAGCATGAACATCCACAACAGACAGTTGATGAAGGTTTACAGAATGCAAAAGGCTTAGAGAAAGGAAGCAAACACATTTTCCAAATGGGAGAAACCAAATCGCATAAACACATGGTAGCTTGCAGCTGTGGATGTTGCAACATCAGGTAAAAACTAAAAAGCAATGCTGCTCAACCGGCTGGTACTGTACCCACATGACTGACAAAAAAACAGCCTCACACCAAGACAAACTAACGATCAAAAGGCTAACTGATTAAGAACAACTTAATAACCCTAAACTTATATTTATATTGTGAGCAGATCTGTGGGCAATGTCTATAAAATATGTTATTAGCCGCCTCACCAGCTGCATGTTTAGCAAAATCTTTGCCTGCAGCTGTCAGAGTGTGCTGGTGTGTGTGAGGGAGAGAAGGGCATGGATGTGTATCTCCTCACCTGACCCTCCAGCATGTCTCCTCTTTGGATACCTGGTGGCCTCTCCTCTGTGCTGTTGGTGCGCCGGATAGATAAACTGTGAGCCTTGCGCTTCTGCTTGGGGTGACGGGCAGCCGAAGCAGAGCCGCTGCTGCTTCCGCCCTCCACAGGCATCCCTCCTACCTCGTGGGTGGCCCTGCCCCCTGCTCACCTCTTACCTGAGAATCAGGTAAACAAAGGCCTGGCTCACTAGCTGGCTGGTGGTTGGATTAGGACGGTCTGTTATCACCACCTGCCTGCAGGTAAAAAAGGAAGTGGAGTTCAGGTTCACAGTTATATTGCTGTGCAACATTGCAGGAACTGCACAAGGTGAGAGGAAGCCTTCACTGCAGGGATCCAAACAAATACAAATAGATGAGCTTCTTGGTGCAGCATGCTGCTCTGAAACTAATTCCAGACTCCATTAAAAAGTCGAGCAATTTAATGCTGCTTCGCTTAGTAGCAAAAATGTAGTGTTGTTTGTAGAACTGACCTTAGACAACTAATAAATAACAGTTGCCATGATCGACCAAGCACTTTTTTAATAAAACGTCTTTTCGAGGTGACTCACTTTACTGACTATCACTCACTGCTGCTGGAGGACGACTGCATGAATCACAGGTAAAACCTGTGGGATCAGACATTCTGTCGAATAAATGGTAAACTGTATGTCATCTGAATTTACTATTGACAGACCTAAAGTCATCTTCTATAATAAAGCTGCGATTGCCAGCAGGCATCTCGACATTAAATCACAGTATTTTAATGAAGCTCAACATCCCGGCCTTCACATGCTAACAGGACGACACATTTTGGGACTATGCAGGTCCGTGCTATCGTTTTAATGGCGTAACGCCACAGTTGACGTTAAGGGTAGCTGGACAATGCGATCTCGAGTCATTCAGTTACAATCTTAAGACTGAAACATGCCTGAATATGGAAGTATGACATGCGCCAGAACACGCGAGTTTATTTAACGTTATGCACAACGACTACCTTTAGCAAAATAACATGGTAAATTACGCTTGCAAAATGAATATCCGACGTAGCTTTCATGACTTGTGACCCATCACCGGTATTACTCTGACATGTACGAAACAGGAAGGTCACTCACCGCTGTCACTGCCTCTCTGAATTCATACTTGGCTAGCATGGAGGTCTAGAAGCGGAATTAGCTTCAGGCTAGCGCAGGGAGACTGCCACATATCACCATTGCGGCATCAGATGCTAAGCGACATATTGGATGAGCTAAAGAGTTCCTAACTCGATATGAATTGATGTAAACCTGTTAATTTGTAATTTTCAACATGGTGTCAACCCATGCCTCTGACGGTATATGTAATGTCACGTTACAGTTTTGCAAGTATCAGAATTTTAATCAAATTTTGACACATTACGTATTATATTGGCGCACCGACTTCCGTATTACGTGGTTTGTGTTTGCACTTTGTCAGCCAATAGGCTGTCACACCGATAAAAGCGTATCCAATGAAAAGCCGCGACCTCGGAAGGAGGAAGTGATGGCTACGTCGTTCAACCACAGCGTTCGGCTCTAAAATGTCGTCGTAAACAAACTCAAAATACGTACACATTCGTGGTTTATCTACCTGAAACAAGAAAATTATCTTGTAAGTAACTGAGCGTTTTATTTGATTCTCTGTAGGTTGTACATTTAGCAGACAATGCATACTTATATCCAGTTGTCAGAAGCCTGGGTGGTGCGGGCTGTCCTGTGCAGTGGTCTGATGGCGTGTTGACAATCGTTGTTCAGAGGAAAACATGTAGTGGATCATACTGGAACGGGTCAATAATACCCTGCCTTTTTACTGTATGCTTAATGCATCAGTGACCGCTAGCAATAAAATATAAATTAGTAAAACACTCACAAGAGCCATTCTACTGCATTGCATGCTTTACATTTGATACTTTAAGTACACTTAACACATACTTTTACTTGAGTGACAAGTTGCAGGAATGCAGGACTTTTACCAGTAATGGAGTTTTTTTTTTTTTTTTTACAGTGTGACACTAACCTTTATTTAAGCAGAGACGCCACTGTTTCTTCCATCACGGAATATTAACTTTGAATCGTTAAACTGATGGAAATCCATGGCTGCCAGCAAAAAAAATGAAACACATTAAAATACCCAAAACAATCCGGATTGCGTTGATTGAAATTAATATAGTGCTTGAGCAATTAGTCGATTGATTTATAAGTGAATAGATATGTTTACAGCTATTTTTATAATTAATTTACTGCATCGTTAATCGAGCAAAAAATAAATTTGCATGCCATATACTGGTTCCATATGCTTTTCCTAGGCATTTAGGACTATGGAAACCCCTGCCCTTGTCATTTTTTTTTTTTTTTTTTTACAGTTTATACATCAGTCAGTTAATCAAAAAGTGATAGATCAGTAATGATCAATTTCCCAGCTTGGGATAAATATATCTATCTATCCATATATATCTATCTATGAACATCATAGTTCCAGTCCTAAACTGTACTGTAAAGCATATGTGTAAGGGTTTAGTGGGTTAAAGGCTAAAACTTTCAAAAACTAACTTTATGGCCATTGGTGTTAATGTTCATCCTCGGACCCCACTTCAGCCCCCAGGTGTTATCAGCGGCTCTCCCACCATCCTGACAATCCTGATCTTTCTCCGGTTTTTACCGGCAGCCACACCTTCTGTCCTCGTGATTGGTTTTCTGTTTGTGTCAGGCGATGGTGCGGGGTGTGTGGGCGGTGCTCCGGATGGTGTCCTGCGAGGGGGCTACTGCGCTGAAACCAAACGCTCCTGGACGGGCTGCTTCATTGTGGCTCAGACCCACCTGCTCACCGATCGCTTCCTGCCGCAGAGCCGTGTTCAGGTAAGCCGGGACCCTGCAGGTCCCTGAAACCGCTTTCAGCCATGCTTTGAGGTTCAAGGCAGCAAAGCCAGAGATAAGCCTGTTGACCATGAGCTCAGTGAGCCATCGGTGATCGTGTGTGCTATTGATAGCTGAGCTGTCTCGATGTGGCTTTACGGACAGGTTAAAGTACACAGTTTCAGACCAGCTCAAAGCCTGAATGTGGTCTCTTGTATTCGGCGTACAGCAAGCTGCACTTCCTGCTGTGTAATTACAGCATGCACATTAAGAAAACTTTGTGGCCAAGCACATAAAATACAGCCTGCTTTCACTGTAGTTAGATAATATTGATAGTTAAGCGTTTATGTCCATCATCAAGCAAATATACCAGCTTCTCAAAGGGGGCTAAGATAAGAAATAAGATAAGGTACAATTTATTAATCCCCTGCTGGGGAAATGAGGGCTATTTTCTCCAGTTTGTATTTTAAATCATTGTACGTTGTAATGTTATCACCATACCAGAATTTAAAACTTTGATACAATACTAAATGATAATAGAACAGTTGTTATTTTTATTAACCTGCACACTGTGCTGGTACAGAAAAAGTCACTGAACACATTTTACAATATACTTTCAATATGACCGAATGTATAATTGGTATTATATATGGTTTTACACACATGGTATAGAAGGGTTTGGGTGTTGGAAGGTTAAAATAAGCTGCTGACCTTGTAGATGTTCCAGACTTCCCTGATAATACTGAATGAGAAACACTGACCAACACATTGTTTTGCCTCCTCCCTGGTGGTCATTCTGTATGTACTGTATAAAGCTGAGCAAATGTAATGTTACATTAAGATTTAATATGATCTATGTCCATGTACGCATGCTGTACTGAGACCTCTGATATCAGATTCGCTGAGGCCCATCAAATTTCTTCTTTTATTTGTCTAAATGAAGATTGACCAGGATTTCAAAATTTTCCACATTTTGGTCAAATAGTACCTACCCTGTTCACAATGTCACATTGAAAGAGCACAGCTCCTGTTTTGATGTGAATACACACTAAGCGGTCAACTGTTTTCTGCCTGCTGCTCCTCCTGTGCGCTGCAGCGAGGCGAGACACCTACAGTCTGCCGCCAGAATGCCCGAGATAACCACGGATCACCTGGACGAGAAGCAGGTGCAGCTGCTGTCCGAGATGTGCATCCTCATCGACGAGAACGACCGCAAGATCGGAGCGGACACCAAGAAGAACTGCCACTTGAACTCCAACATCGACAAAGGTTACACATCTGCCATGTTAAACCGCACGCACCTGTCTTGCCCTTAGTGCATCTGGTATTTTTATTTCAGTCATTTTGTACTGATGGTAAATTGTTTGTTTTGCCAGGTTTATTACACAGAGCTTTCAGCGTCTTCATTTTCAACAGTGACGAGAAGCTGCTCTTGCAACAGAGGTCTGACGCCAAAATCACTTTTCCAGGTCAGTGACAAATCCTTAGACCTCGCAGTGTAACCAGTATCTAAAATACTCATGTGATCCACTGGGGCACAAGTAGTGTCAGATGGAGCACAATGAGAACGAAGCCCTATTAGGAGCATGCACACTTTGTAAACTTTGTGGTCAAGATAACACCACAGGCTATTGCATCAGTTGGAATACTTAATCAAAACTAGTGATAAAACTGTTTGTCAAATAACTGATTAGCAGCCGGACAAAATTATTTTCATAGTTGTTTATGTCTATCATAAAGCAAACATACCCCCCTTCTCTGTGCATGTACAGGCTGTTTCACCAACACATGCTGCAGCCATCCTTTACACACAGACAGTGAGTTGGAGGAGAAGGATGCATTAGGAGTGAGGAGAGCTGCTCAGAGGAGACTCGAGGCTGAACTCGGTATCCCCATGGAACAGGTATACTTTGTGTGTGTGTGTGTGTGTGTGTGTCTGTCTGTGTGTGTCTGTGTGTGTGTGTTGTTCTGGCCTCTGCATTTAAAGGGAGAGGATTATTGAGGACTGTGGAGAATCCTTCCTTGCGTCTGAGCTCCTCTGCCTTCCTGTTGCTCGGCAGGTGACACCAGATGAAATGACGTACCTGACAAGGATCCACTACAAAGCCCAGTCAGACGGTGTGTGGGGAGAACATGAGATCGACTACATCCTCTTCATGCAGAAGGTATGTAATGTAATGTCTGTTTCAGTCTCTGCCAAGTCACAAATTAAATGCAGGGCTCCTTGGCTGCTAAATACTACGTTCACCAGCTAGTTGCTAATTCAGTCAGTCTACTGTTCGGCGCTGGGCAGGTAGCGAGCATCTATCTCCTGCATCTGGAAATGATGCTGAGTTAAAAGATGCTAAAATGCTCCATAGAGCTGAGAGGAACAAAATATAAAACATACTGATTATAGCTGCCTTAACTCTGTGACTTGAATGTGCTGATCACACAGGAGAGGCACGCTCTGTATCTGAGCTGCACACTACCTATCCTGGTCTAGTCTAATGACTCACTTGTTTGCAAATCTTCAGCTACATAATTCACACTGAGAACGGAAAGAGCTTTTTAGCTACAACCACCAGCTAGTGGAACTCACTCTGTCAGCCTAAAATGTTTCCACGTCTCATAACTGCTGCTGTGGTATATTTATTTCTGCTGATGCAGTCGGCTGACTCCTCAAGAGATACTTGTTTCTAATCTGAATCAATTTAGTAGCACAATCAAGCTTTGATGACAAGCGTGGTAGAACAGAGACTGCTACACGTAAGCTTGGGAAATTCACTGTTTTCTAAAACATGAGATACAAATAGGTGTTCTGCAGTAGAGCTTGGATGCAGCTTGATCCGATTAAAAGGCTCTCTGTATGATTTAACTTAGAAGTGAAGTTATTTGACACTTTACTGAGCCTAACATTATGGGCAATAACACTGTCTTTCTCGTGTCTCTCTAAAGAACGTGGATTTGAGTCCAGACCCCAACGAGATCAAAAGCCACTGTTACGTGAGCAAGGAGGAGCTGAAGGAGATGTTAGAGAAGGCCAAGCGCAAGGAAGTGGAGATCACACCCTGGTTCAGCCTCATCGCAGAGACCTTCCTCTTCAAGTGGTGGGACAACCTGCAGAACCTCAAGCAGTTCATAGATCATAACACAATCCACCGCATGTAACCCCAGACCAGGAACAGGCTCTGTCTCCAGTCATTTCAAACCTTTGGTTGTACATGGCCGAGCTGCCAGAGGCCTCTGACCCTCTGATGTCGAGTAATAACCATCACTGGCTACTTTTCGAGGCAGTAGAAAGCGTAGGACCTCTACATCAAAAGAGGAAGCAGAGAAGGTTTAACGGAAGAGGTGGTGAGGTTCATGGTAGGTTTGTAGTTCTGTAGTGCATTCATCTACCAACAAGAGGTGATGCAACAAGGGCTGGTAGGCTGACTCATAGTCTTAAATAATTTAAAAAAAGCTCATAGCAGTACATCTTCTCGTCGGTTCTGATTAGATGCACAGTGGATTTACAGACTGAACAGAAGTAAAGAAATGTCACATTTTATAGGTAGAAAATGCAATGCGATCGTTGACAGTTCCATGAAGAGAATAGCCTATTTTTATATTAAAACTTTAAGTGCCTCAGTACAGGCCATAAGGTTGAGATGAGTAGTGTCTCAAAGTGCTGATGTGTTATCACAACAACCACCGTCACTCTGTATATTGCTGACAACAATATCGGTGAACAAGCTGTGTCTTTGTACCCTTTTACACAATAAAGTGTTTGCTTGTGGTCACTGGCAGCAGATGGATGTATTTTGTACTGAAGGTCTTTAAAGTTTGGGAAAAATCCAAAATGTCAAAAGAACACCATAATATGGTAGTGATTTCAGGGGCAGTGTTGCTGCTTCTGTGAACCATTTACACACAAGAAAAGTTGATAATTACTAAATACCTATTTTACTATTATATCCACTAGCAAGGTGGATATAATGGTAAAATGAGTATAGGCACCCATGGTTGTGAAATATGATAAATATGGATAGTGCCATAAATGTTATTGCAGATAATGTATTTTCATCATGTCAATATTACCTCAGTCATTAGTGATTTGGTTAAATAGCTGGCACAAAATGCTGTTTTTTTTACTTGGCCTTCCAGTAGGTGGCAGCAAAAGCCTGCATTTCACCTTTGAATTAAGTATACAGGCACCAAACACACTAAATACACTTAAACTCACAATCAGAGCAAGCAGAGTTAACATCTTTCTACAACTTGCCACTCTCCTACAATACTGACATTTTACACTGTAGTTTCACATCACTCACATATATTGTATCTATCATAGTCACCTGTGTACTGTATTTTGCAGTTGTCCCAATGACCACAAAGACATGACTTCAACTTTGACCATAAAATGCATAGAGGGTTGTAGATCTGCTTTAAATGTGTTAAATAAGTTAAGTTCAATTTTTATTGACTTGGAGGTACTTTATTAGCAAGATTTATGCACTTTGTTTGTTCACACTAAGGCACATTACCCATTCTGTTGGAGGACAAATGCCAGACACACTACATGAAACACCAGATGCATGCTTTATAGCTTTCATTGTACAACCATATAAAAACAATTAACAAACAAACAGGAAATAGACATACTTGAAGTAAATACGCATAGATTTCAATTAACAGAAGTGTATCCAGTTTCTATAGACAGCATGTTTAATACTGAAATACATTTATATATAAAAGTCAATGCCCATATCATTGAAAAAAAAAAAAAACTTTCTTAGTCTTGTTAGTCTTATCTAGGGAAATCCCTGATTACTTTGCTTATTTATATAGGGCAGGGAAAGCAACCAAAAGTAACTGCCACAATGGTAGACCACAGTAAATTTCCAAACATGATATGAGTGATAAGACAGAAAAAAACAAATCTACAATGAGACCGCTTTCTAATTTCAGATTCATACTTGAAAGGTACAAATAGCTTGTAATCCACACACAGAATTTGGCATTTCATTGAGTAAAATAACTAAATCGTAGGCAGTTTAGATATTATTATAGGAGAGTGCATGAGGACACATGGGCAACAATAAACAAATGGAAATATATGTGCCAAAACAGTAGCAGCTACAAAACTATTAGGCTATACAGATATAATCATGCTACTAGTCGTACTGCATCTATTTCTATCAAACTATCAGGACATACATGAGGACATGTAAAAAAAAAAAAAGCATTAAAAAAAGCAGCAGCCTAGTGCAGCCTGAATGATGTTTTTCATAAGGTATCCTGGTATCCTGGAGCTATTGAAGAGCGTGTTTACCCGCTGAACAACTTACCCTTTAAAAATAATGGAATGATTATGTTTGTTTTCTTTTTAAGGTATAGTAGCACTGAATAACAGCAAAAATGAATACACATAGATGCTAATATCTAACGTCAGCTGCCAATGCATAATGAGTGTGGTGTGGCGGTTATATTTGGCAAAGCTGTATGCTGGTATTTCGTAAAGGTGGTGAAATAAAAGAGTTAGGAAAGTGTAGGAAGGAAAGTGTAGCAAGGACATTTGTCTGATTTCTTGATGACATGAAGCTGCGATCTGCTTTCTATCTGCAGGGGATGAGACTGTGTGTCCGCTGTCTTCCTTGTAGTATCAAATGGTCCCTGAAGGGTTTGTTGTAGGGCTGTTGGAGTTGGGTGGACTCAGCTTCATGGTATTGAAGAAGTCCACCAGCTGACCTGGTACTTCTGCCAACACACTCTTTGCCAGTGCTTCTCGAGGAGCCTGGAGTGCACAAGGGATGAGTTTAAGTACAAAATGGTAAAGAGGAAAAAAAAAAAATCTACATTTTTTAATGTAAATGATATGTGATCATTATAACCACTGATTTGATTAAATGAAGAAAGCGTGAATGAGAGGTAGGAAATCATGGAGATGAAAACAGTTAAAAAGGAAAATTCCACCCTTTTAAATTCCAATTAACTTTGCTTTCATTTCATTTTGTCACGATGAGACTTTTTCTGGCGATCTCTGGAGGACTTGCTTGTACTTAGTAGACAAGTGAGCAACAACAGCAAAAGAGTGCAGTGGTAGTCAGCCTAAAACCTGGAAATGAGTTACCAGGAACCAGGGCGATAAAAATTTACCTTGGAAATCAGCTCAAAATTCAACTGGTCATAACAGATTGTTGACTGGTGTTTGACTATAGCTGACTACAGAACAATACATAAACCTGCACATCAGTTTTCATCAGTTTGGCTGCTGAGCTTGTGCTCATTGTGGCATGCAACCTTTTGTTTACAAACCAGCCATACAAGCTGAGTTTTGATAGTCTAAAAGAGAAAATCAGATCACCAATTTGTTCTAGTGATACAGAGGAGTTTTCCCTTTTATGTAAACAAGAATATGTTTCTGAGATCGGTCACTAGTGCTTCAGATTCTTAAACAGAGAGTACAACAGAATGTATTGTACTGTCTCTCACTCCGCACTGATGATGAATGATGAGTAAAACAATGTTGGAAAAGGTGGAAGGAAGACATTAGTGTAAAAACAATATGATAGCAGTCACTACATGCGAGGCAGTTATTCATACAGGCCAAGGAAAGGCTAGGATGGTAGTGGGGTTTATGACTGAAATATCTGGGGTACCCCTATGAAGGACTGGGATCGTGGGGAGGCTTCAGTTTGAATAAATTGAAGAAGGAGGCCACTTGCTGAGGTAACTCGGCCAATACGCTTTGGGCAAGAGCCTGGCTGGGCGCCTGAAAAGAGATAAATACACAAGTAAGCTAAGTGAGATCTTGGTTAGGGGCTGGGAATTCCTGGGTTTGGGCATGCATACTGGAATTGGATGGGGACATGGCTATGCTATATTTGGATTTTTTAATTTTATTGATGTTGAAGCCTGTTGAAATGAAAATAACCAGCTGAATGTTTGTTTGGAGAAAAGCCTGACTTGTTTTTGTGGCAATGAGCTGCCCTGTTAAGAAAAATCAACTGAAATCAGAGCAAACATCATTTGCATGCGGATGAAGCAGTAATGTAAAAGGAGTCTAATGTTTTAACTGTGACTTACATTTTGAAACTGCCTGAACGGCACGAACTGGACGATGTCCCGCATGGCGGCCTCGCCAGTCTGAGAGCGCAGGCATCCATCATCTCCGTCCAGGAACTCCATGGCACTGAAGTCTGCGTTCCCGACTCCGACGATGATGACGGACATGGGCAGACGGGAGGCGTTGACGATGGCACTGCGTGTCTCATCCATGTCTGTGATCACTCCGTCAGTGATGATGAGGAGAACGTAGTATTGCTTCAAGAAATCAGCAACAACACAGATAGTAGATCAATAATCAAATGGCTGGATTGTTTGATAAAGACTCAAATGTTTCTCACGCTGTAGTGTGACATGATAAAAAAAGTTCTTGATTGATATCAGCTACAGTTCAAGATTTTAAGAAACTGCAATGTCTTCGTTAGCTTGTCCACCAATTCATCGCTACCAGCCCACACTGCCAAACGGTATTTGGCAGTATTATCCCAGACTTAATGTTGCTTTGGATGAAGCTATTATCAAATCCTGCTCCATTAAGAAAATTATGTATAAATGAGGAGATGAGTACTGAAAGGCTTTCTTTCCCACTCTGCCCAATGTGGCACAACCTAATGTTTAACTGAGGAACTTGTACAACAGGAAGTGGCAGTGCAAGGGCAATACTGACTATTGTATTCATGGAAACTTGGCTCAACAACAGCGTAACAGACCACGCCATTCAGCTCAAGCGGCTAACCTGCTATCGAGCAGACAGAGCTCTCGCTGAGGGAGGTAAGACACGCCGCGGGGGACTCTGTGTTTACATCAACAATGACTGGTGTCGTGAGGCTGTTGTGTTTTGCAAACACTGCTCACGACTGGTGCAGTTTGTAGTCATAAAATACTGCTTGTTGCTGTTTATCCCTCCGAGCTCCAATGAAAACAACAGGAGTGACGCATTGAATGACCTGCACCAACACGTCAGTGAGCAGCAGACTGCCCACCCAGATGCCTTCCTCATCCTGGCTGGGGATTTCAACCATGCAGACCCAAAGAGGGTGTTTCCGAAGCTACACAAACACATAGACTTTCCAACACGTGGACATAACACACTGGACCAGGTTTACACCACCCAGAGAGGAGCTTACAAGGCCCTTCCACTCCCACACCTCGGCGCCTCTGACCACATCACTGTTATGCTAATGCCAGCATACAGACCACTGGTTAAAGTCACCAAACCAGTTCTGAAAGAGGTGCGTGTGTGTGGCCTGAAGGGTCCTTGGAGGAACTTCAGGACTATTTTAACACCACAAACTGGGACGTGTTTAAACAGGGTGCCACCTGCAACAACATCACCGACCTCCAGGAGTACACAGACGTCGTCACTGCTTACATCACCGAATGCATCGATGATGTAACAGTAACAAAGACCATCACTGTTCGGGCCAATCAAAAACCATGGCTGACAGGAGAGGTCCACAGGCTGCTGAAGGCCCGTGACACTGCCTTTAGAGAAGGAGACGAGGAGGGCCTGAGGACAGCGAGAGCCAACCTGTCACGAGGCATCAGAGAGGCCAAGAAGGTGTACTCCAAGAGGATAGCTCATCGCTTCAGCGACAGCAGGGATACGCAGAGCCTGTGGCGAGGGATACAGACCATCATGGACTACAAACCCCACACAACAGCACACCTGCACAGAAATCCCCATCCCCTCCTGGCAAACAGGTGTTGATGCTGTCCCCTGACAGTGTGAGGAGGACACTCAGCAGGATCAACGCTCGCAAAGCTTCTGGTCCTGACAACATTCCTGGTCGTTTGCTGAGGGACTGTGCCGGAAATGTCCCCGCAATTTCGATTCTCTGTTTGTCTTGTACATACTGCAGAACTGACAATAAAGCTGACTTTGACTTTGACTTGAACTTTTTACATAGGACTGTTTCAGCCAAATGAACTGCAAACCAGCTTTCTTTGTCATGAATTTATGGTCAGAGAACTACTTAATCTGTTAAACATGGAGAGTGTCTCTGTGCATGTCGTGCTGTGACCCCGGCTATGAGAGCCTGCAGGCATATAACTGGAGATGGCTGAACAGGTAAACACTCACTGATGCAGTGGTCTGCTGGAGGGCTTGCTTAGCAAAGCAGGCTACATGGTTGATGATAGGGGAGAAGTTGGTGGGACCGTAGAGTTTGACCTGGGGCAGGCATATCCTGTAAGCCTCCACCACACCTTCAATGCCTATGTACATACACGGACACAAAGACACACACAAAATATAATCTGTTTCAACCTGTCCCAAAATCCGCATGACTCATTTCGCCTACTGTGCAACAATTTGCAAACATACCTGCACAAAATGGATTTGCTGGGTTGAAATTGAGAGGAAACTCATGGGAAACCTGTTAAGAGTAAAGCACAATTCCATCAGATCTCATGTCTTGTGCCAAAACACCATATGACTGTTTCATGCACTTGTAGTTTCACATTTCAATCTAAGTCTTACCTGCCATGTGGGAGGAATTTGGGCTCCAAAGCCAAACGCGGGGAACATCCTGTCGCTACACAGGAGGGACAACCAACACACAATGACTATTTTAAAGGATGGAGTATTTCTTCGAAAAACTGGAAGTTGGCACTACTTTTCATAACTGACAAATCTGAACATGAAGTTTAGAATAAACAGACTTGTTTTATGCTTCAGACATACCTGTCATAGTCCTGGATGACATTGCCGACGGACCAGATAGCAGAGAGGTACTCGTTAACGCCCTTAGGACTAATGTAATGCAGAGATTTAGGAGACTTGGGATCCCCGTTGGAGCCTGTGAAGTCAATGGCCACCTGCCATAACATTCAAGGTCCCATTAGATGTGCAGGTCATGCATGAAAATAACAGATGCACACATCATTCGCCTCAACAGTGACCCAATAATATAAATGAGTAGGAACAGGCAGCAATAGAGAAGCCAAAACTTACAGTGAAGTTGATTTGACAGCCTCCCATAATATAATCCAAGAAGGTGTATTCTTTCACCACCTACACGAGAGTATTGGAGAACATGTCATCTGAAATCCATGCTGTAATCACACAAATGAACATATTCAACATTCAAAAAACAAGGCGTACAACACCTGGCATAGCTTCACGCTCACAACACCAGAGTTCTTGTAGCCTTTCTTCTTCTGTTGCTTTTTACTGTTGATACATTCAAACTCTGCCTGAGGACAAAACAGAACAGCATAGGCGTCCAGGTCAAGGCCAGAGGACCAGAAAAACGAAAGCAGTGCGTTGGAAATTTACGTTTTGCAAATCCACAATGACTTGTGGATTTTGACCATCACCAAAACCCAATTTAGTTTCAATAACACAACATAAAAGCAGCCAAAAGATGGTGAAACTGTTCAAGTAATCTTTGAATCTTTGTTTGCCATCACATCTAAACAAGGTAAACACACACATACACACACACATACCGGAGATGTTCGTGATGCTTCTTTGAGGCGTGTCATTGTGGTCTCAAAGATTCCAATAAGATCATGGGAGCCATCGTTGTCGTAGTCGTAACATTCAACCTGGCAACAGGTAAGAACACATAGTGATATGGGAAGCAAAAACAAAAAAAAAAAGAATCTTCACACACAAAACATAAATACAACTAAAAGATGAGTTCACCCAAACTACATTAAAAAATAATAATGCAGATGTCACTGTGAACTGCTTTTAAAGGAACATCCCTATGTTATGTGTTCACAGCGAGATCTCTGCATTATCCAAAGTAAATGGGGCACCTTAAAAATTTCATTCACCCCCATGATATTGGGCTGGAGGCAGATTATAAAATCGGTGTAATTAAATCAAATCTTCAAGGCCAGATTCTACAAGCGGTAAGTGGGAGATGCTTTTGTTGTATATTTGTATGTACAAAAAGCATATATATTTGTATATTTTTTTGTGTATTTAGGTGAACTGGCCCTTTAAGTTCATTTAAAAACTGGAGGTACAGAACCGAGAAGAAACAAAACCATGCAAAAGTGAGATTCAAAACACATCTATTTGTAAAACTAGCATAAGAGACAAAAGATGACAGTAATCGAATAAAAGAGGAGTATGTGCGGTTTCAGACAAATGCGTTTCTATGGCAAGATCGAGTTGGATGAAGGAAGCTTGGAGGGCTAGAGACCCCGCTGAGGTGATGTCTTGTATTTTTCCCCATCTACACCACTCACACACTTCACCCATTAAGTGACGGTAAGATGAAAAAAGACAAACAATGTGATGCACTGGGTAACTCACTTGTACTGTACGGTCGGAAACTGCTTCCTTCCTGACATGTTCGCTTCAGAAGTTGAAAAAATATATATCATCAAGCTAGCACTACACACACTCCAATCGGTTAATATCTTTTGAGATATCAGGACGCCCACATAATTTTGCTCTGAAAACCATTTACACCTTCAAGAAAGGCTGTATAATGTCATGACCATGAATATACATAGTGCCTCTGACATCAAACTAAAACGAGTAGTGCAACTGCAGGTGCAAGTGGGAGTTTAAACGGACACGTTTCAGTTCGTGTTAGTAGCTACAGTTAAAAGTGTTATGAAAAAATATTACATGTACCTTTATGGCTTTATCCATGTCTCCTCCACAGAGAGACTGCAGGGGGATTCGAAAGGGTCTCCATGTTGGGTTCAGGTTGTTCTTCACCACCTGAGGACAGAATTAATTACAATTATACAAGCCCAAAACACTCATGAACAAATTTATAATTAACCAATGAAGATTCTTAAAGTCTAAGTGGAATCACATTCAGTCATCCGCTTTTGCGTCAAAAATAATGTCAAGTAAAATATTGCTAATAGTTTTCATTTTTAGAAAGGAAGGAAAAGGGTCTTGAGAATTCTCAGAAATGCTTCGTTTCGTCTCAGTCAGCTGGAGAGGCGTGTCTTGTGCTGTAGCCAACATGTCATGTGCAGACAGTGTATTTCAGAGTAAAACCAGACAGAAGTGGCATTTGCAGATATGTTTACCTGCTGTTTAACATGCTGCAGCTGAGCAGATAACTAGCACTCTAGCCTGCAAACTGACATTAGCAGTGCACTTTTCCGGTTGTTTGGTCGCTGTGGTGCAGGACAAGACATGTGTCCGTATTAGCAAGTTGGATGAGAAGGAGACTTTAGCAGGAACATTAATGTGGGTTGTTATTCAGAGTCAATGTGCTATGTAGCCGCTGTCTGGCTCAGTGTGACTGTGTGCCTAGAATATGACCGATGTTACTGCTTTGTTACTGCTAAGTTTAATTTCAGATGCTCTGCTTAGACACTTTGAGACAGACAGCATACTTCAATACAGTACAGCCTTGTTTATTCAAAATCAGATGAAAAGTGCAGAGTTGTGGTTGTTGAGGAAAGTGATTTCTTTGATCACTGTGCCCACATCCGTTTTTGAGGTTTTGTTTTTATTCTGTATCAGTTGGTGAGGAGAAACTGCTCTCAGTGCTGTGAGAGCAAAGCTGACAGTACAGGAAGAGGTTTACAGAATCTACTGTTGCATGGGAAATGAGCAGTTGGAGCAGTGACTTTGATTAAACAGAAGGGAGTATGGCCCAACATTCATGTTATTGCAAAGGCTGTGACATAACAAAGCTGGGATATCCGTATTTCTCCTTTCACAGATGGTTCAGTGAAAACCAAAAAATGGAAGTGTTAGGTAATACGTAAACATCAAAAACTGTTCATCTCCAACAGCTTTATTGAAGCCTTCTGGGGAACGGACCATTTAGTTATGACAGGGAAGAAATCAAAGGTTAATATTACAATACTATTAATGGAGGGTTTTGTAGCTTTCTATACACAGCTGATCAACAGCCAGTAGCAGCACTGTCATTTGCATGGGTACGTTTACCTCTGTCCTGTGAGCCAGCTGCCATCCAGTTTGTGTCTGCTTGTAGAATTCCAGGTAAGGGTCCGACTTCCCAAAGAAATCCTGTGAATGAAAAAAGGAATAAAACCCACCAATAAATAAAATGGACCAGAATATCTAAAAATGCATGTCAGCATTCAAGATTTCAAAAAGAATCACCCGTACCTTGTTGTCCAGCTTCCTTGCTTCAACTTCAAAATTCACCACCCTGTTATCTTTGATTTCCTCTGCAATGATCTACAGGAGAATGGTATTAAAACAAATTAACAATGGAGGGAAAAAAAATAAATGCGGCCAAACATCACTGTAACATTTCTGTCCAGCTCTCTATGACACTCACTGTGATGGTCCCTTTGCCTGCAGGGGACTTGTTCTTCAAGACAAGTGGTCGGGTCAGTTTTTTACTGGACACAACCTAAAAAGCAAGTAAAAAAATGTGCCGTTAGGAAAGAATTGGCCACAGCAAAAGCAGCAGAATGAATAAACTCATCCAGCAGAGCAGTGGATGAGTACAACACAACAGGCTGCAGACCGCAAGGTAAAAAAACATCAGGCAGCACAAACAAATGGGGTCAGATTACACTGAGAGTCTACACAGCAAGTGCTTATCAGGAACGTTCATTCTTGATCTCTAACATGGTAACATTGTAAAACAGTGGTATGATATTACACCACAACATGTATCCTTTGTGAATCTTCAAACAGCAGGGAGAGACCAAACTTTAAAAAAATTCAAAAGTAGTAAAGTAAGTCATCGAATCTGTCAGCACACACCTTTAAGTAGAACACTGACGGGGGATTTATTAATCATTGGCTTAAGGACAGCCTTGTGTGAGCAAGTATTGTAAATGCTGCATCATGTCCTGTCAGGAGAAGAGAGGAATGCCTTACCTGGCCCAAGGTGCACTCAAGTTGCCCCAGGAAGTCATCGTCACTCAGGTCAACAGTTTTGTTATCGATGTCATAAATCCCAAACTGCAGCTTCTGCACTATTTCAAAGTAGTAGTCGATGACAAACTTTTTTGCAAACTTTGGGCAGAGGCAATTCTGGACTTTCTCTGTGCGTGCCACCTGTTGGGAAAGGTTGGACTGTTTCAGTTTTTTGCTTCATGCACACATTTCAAGAGATCCACAAGTCTCAGACGCAATATTGCTCAAAACCTTAAAGTTATAGAAAGTGCTACGTATTGGCACACTTGCGCTGATGAAAGTAATATGATTAGTGCTTTACATAACACTGACATTTCCAGGAGAGGGTTAATGATTAACACTGCACTGACATTTTCTCTTTCAACTGTGACAATGCCGCCAAACATAAGAAGAATATATTATTTTTATTATTCTTATTATCCCACATGATCAGTTTCTAAGCAGAGGAGGATTTTTAGGAATGCATTTTGCCTTTTTAAATAAATGTAGGGAATAGTGACGAATGACATTCAGACAAAATTAAATCAGCTTTTAGCAGCTTCCCCATCAAGTGTAAATCTGTAGGTGCTCTGACATAAATGAATCCAGAGCAGCCATCCTACTGACCTCATAAAACTGGGAATCAGAGCTGCTCATCAACAGGACACACAGAGGATCGGACTTGGAGCCAATGTCTTTGTCCAGGAGATTTTCACAGGACACACTCAGCTCAACCTTGGTCACACACTGAGCAGCCATGTCTGACTGTTAAGCTGGGGAAACAACATAGAGGGGCATTAGTGTGAAAACAAAAACGCCTTTCAATGCATTACTTGGGGGTTGTTCAGGCACAGACCTGACATGAACTACAACTAACTGACTGTGGTTTAAAATGCGAAGATGCAAGTCAAGACTCATCCCTAAAGGGTGGACATAGATTTTTACCTTAACGTTACCTTATGGGCTAGCTCTACCTAATGGCATTAGCTACGTAAACATCAAGCATCAAATGTAGAGTTTAGCTAGCTTTCATGCTTGCCTCACTGAGACAAGCCCTGCTGAACCAGTAACCAGGTCTCATGGAAAATGTTACACAATAGCATGAGCACTAATGAGGACTAGCTGGTGGGAAGGGTAAAAACCGACGTCTGAACGTTACAGCAAGAGAAAGTTAGACAGCTAACGCTAGCAGGGTAAGGGCTAATAAAACTGCTTCGTTAATAAACTTGCAACTAGCGGGTTAGCAATGTTACCTTCCGCACGTAACCGGGCGCTAATTTAACTTCAAACTTACAGTTGGGAGTGTCTGGAAATGTCCAGGATTCACAGGAAGAAAGTAAACTGCAGATGCGGATGGTGTTCAATTTCACTAAACAGCAACTCCACTGGGCAGCAATGTTAACGCCCTTCTTATTTGAAAGTATCGCGATAAGATCGAGGCTCCGCTCTGCCTTCACCGTGACTACATGACGCCCACCACAAACGGGACTTCGTCACTCCTGGTGACATCCCAGTTTCAAACAGTCATCGCGCATATTTGCACATGCAGACTAATGTGAAGATTTTATGTTGAATGTCTTCATCAGAGGTTTTTGCAGACTATTGGATCTGCCTTCACGCGCTTGCAGTTGATTGTTACGAGACGTAGACGACCATGCACTTTCCTCAGGGGTCACAGTGTATGACTGGACCCAAGACAACCATGTTTTAGCCCACGTCCGACTGCTTCAGTTTGGTCACTGTAATTTGATATAACTCACCGGAAGTGTCTCTATAGTGTTACAGTCAGTACTCTTATGTCACAATCACACAGACCACTGCAGCAACAATGGCAGGAAAGCCAGGCCCATAACTGGAAGATATCTTTGGCAAAGGGATAATGTTCAAAGAGACATACCAGGAGGACCAGCTTCAACTTGCATTACATTTGTAGTAAAGTAATGTGACAAAATGCTGGTGAATCTGGTTCCTTCCAATTGTCAGATAGGCATTATTCATCTCTCAGGCAAATGTTCATCTTTCAGGAAATAGTAAAAATCCACATTTAGAATTTCTTTTTTATAGATCATACAGGGGTGCTACACAATAGTGGTGGTGTGTCATTAGCTGTGTTATTGTTTAATTAATTGATTCTCTAGTTTGTAGTTTGTCTATGGTACTTTCAAGGTATTTCCTGGAAGTATGACTATTAGGCTACTTGTTACCATTGACATGACTGCAGTGTTTTGACACTCCTTTGATCACTGCAATTACTGTTAGTTCCCCAATGTCACCACTGGAGGGCAGTGAACCCTCATAATTTTATATACACAGTGACTGTTGGCTTCTAGTCTTCTATGCTGCTGCACAATGTTCATTTTGTAAATGATGGTCCCATTCTGAAAAAAATGGATGATAAAGCAGAGCATGCTTTCGGATGCGGCTACCTTCTGATTGACTGGTGGCTAACGGCATGTCCTCAGGTTCTCGAGCAGTCAGGATAGAGGCATAGCAGTTTGTCCAAATATGGCCCAAAAAAAACAAAATGGCGATGGCCATAATAACTCAAGACTTGATCACAATGATCACACAAACCAGTGTGTGATGTCACGGTGGCCTGTCCACTGCCTATTATCCTATAGGTCAATCTACAGTCCCCCCACATTTATAATCTTGAGAGTGCCTGCCCCTAGTGGGGACAATGAGCAACTACAACTGCACTTCACTGTTGTCAAGCGAGAGGTAATGACACAGTAAGACTTGTAGTTTAAACATTCAAAGCAAAACTTTTTGAACTGAGAGGTGAGTTGTACACTGTGGCCGCTGTATAGTCAGAATTTAAAATGTTCTTATCCTAACCATCAACTTGAGGCCACTGAACACACATCAGCATACACTTATAACAACCATCGAGAGAGCGCCAGTGCAAATGCAATGGTATATTAACACTTTTAGTAAGGATAGTAAACACAAAATGGAGGACTTTGTTAAGTCTGGTGGAAAAAATTTTAGTACTTACATCTCTGAATGTATGTACTTACTGTGACTATTTTTTATGATACACACATACACACACACTTGTACTTCTTTGTAAGGACCCTGACATATTGTATTCCCTAACCCCTTATCCTAACCTTAACCATCGCAACTAAATGCCTAACCCTAACCTTTGCCCTAACCTTATCCTAACCTAACCCCTAAACCAAGTCCTAACTCTCAAACAGCCCATTGAAGTTGTGAGGACTGGCCAAAATGTCCTCAGTGTGTTCGTTAAACAAATACACACACAGTTACTTCAACAAAGCACAAAATTAGTTGTGATATGAAATGCAGCTTTGTGAAAATACAGAGTAATTGTTTAATGTTGTGACATGAGCACAGCAATAACACAACCAAATCTTTTAAATGACCTAACATTAGATTGAAGTAGGAGCTGGCTATTAATGTACAGTTAAGGACATAATTATCAGCCTCCCTATGAAAGCTTAAGTTTCTTCAAGATTTTCCCAAGTACTTTTTTAACAGAGAAAGGAATTTTTAACAGAACATTTCTGAACATACTATTTTTCATTAGAAGGCACAAAATATTTATATTTGCACACCAAAACATAATTATTAAAGAAAAAGCCAAAATGACCAGGGACATAATTATTAGCCCCCTTTAAGAAATGACCATTTATTAAGTCATCGCACAAGCCACTTTTGTGCAGTGATGTGCTTCAAGGTGATCAGGTGAAATAGGTGATTTCACTCAACAATTAAGTTAAAACATGGTATAAATGCCTCAGTATGGGCCATTGAGCTGTCAGTTGAGAAAGCACCATGCTGAAAACGAAGAATTATTGATGCACACAAAACAGGAGAAGGATATACAAAGCTATCCAAGTGTTTCCAAGTGTCAAGAGCTGGAGTGAGAGGTATAATCCAGAAATTCAAAGACAGCCATACGGTGCAGAACAAGCCTGGCAGAGGTAGGAAGCGAACAAATTCAAAGTCACTGAAAAGAAAACTAGTGAGAGATGTGTCTTAAGACCCCAGAACAACTGCCAAGACACTGGTGAATGACTTGGCCACATCAGGAATCATAGTCTCTAAGTAGACCATCACTAGAGCTCTGCACAAGAATGGACTACGAGGTTGCAGACCAAGAAAAACTCCACTTTTGAGGAAAAGACACCTTGAAGCCAGACTTAAGTATGCTCGGGACAACCTGGAGAAAGATTATTCATACTGGAAGCGTGTCTTATGGTCTGATGAGACTAAACTAGAGCTCTTTGGCCATAGAGACACTGCGTACGTTTGGAGAAAAAAGGGACAGGCATTTAACCCAAAGAACACCGTCCCCACAGTGAAACACGGTGGACGGAGTATTATGCTGTGGGGATGCTTCAGTGCGTCTGGAACTGGAAATCTTGTCATGGTGGAAGGACTCATGAACAAAGAAAAATATGTGGAGATTTTGAAAGAAAACCTTAAGCAGTCAGCAGTAACACTGGGTATGAGTCGTCGCTTTATCTTCCAACATGACAACGATCCTAAACATACATCTCTCTTGGTGAAGAACTATCTCCAGAAGACCAAGGTGATTGTAATTGAATGGCCCGCACAAAGCCCCGACTTAAATCCAATTGAAAATATGTGGGGTGACCTTAAGAAAAATGTCCATGCCAGAAAACCATCAAATCTGCCAAACAAGAATGGGCTGGGATTCCTCAAAAGAAGTGTCAGAGAGTTGTTGAAAAGTACAACAAATGACTGCAGGCAGTTAAAGGATACACAACTGACTATTAGAATGCGGGGGCGAATAATTTTGACCCTGGTAGTTTTTGTGTTTTGTGGAATATTTTCATTTCTGTGTGCAAAATAAAATAATGTAAGCATCCAAAATAAAAGTATGATGTCTAAAAGCTGTGTTAAAAAATTGTTGCTCTGGTTAAAAGCACTCGGGTAAATCTTGAGAAAACTTAAGATTTCATAGGGGGGCTAATAATTTTGTCCGCAACTGTAGGTTAGATTTTTTTTTCTTGCTGTGCAAATTACATTGCACAGGCCATGTACAGTGATCGCTGCAAACAACTAACAATAAAACATGCATATACACTTTGTGACAAGTACTAGGCCATTTTCATAACAGTCAGTAAAGAAAGAGGTTTTATTACCTCTTTTTAAGACAGAGTGAAACTCTAATGTACATCAATGTAAACATGCATTTCATCAAATGATAATCACCGCAGTTACTGATGACAATCACTTCCAGCAGTTCTCTAGCAATTCAGTTGTTTAACAGTCATACCATAAAGAAGCACCATAAAGTGAAGTCAAGTGAAATATGTAACTGAATATAAAAAAGAAATTGATTGAAGTACAAAAAGTACAAAACAACAGCAAGGATACAACGTAATAGTTTTTGTAAAATCCATGATAAGTATTAATTTAAACAAACTTATTAATACATTATATATGGATCCATTATGCATTATTATATATAATGTATGTGACTAAATTGCATGACAGCCAGAGCTTTGTTCAAGGTCTTTATGTACACAAGGAAACTTGGGAAGTGTGAAGACCAACAAAAAAGTGGTCAATGTAATATGCAGATACAGGAGGGAAATGACATGGAGGACACATTAAGTACTCCAGCCCTTTTATGTAGACATTCTGACAGACTAATGAGATGTATGTTACTAGCTGCCTCAATTTTCCCACAGAAAAACAAAGACCTTGTGTAGAGTCAGACTGGTTTCAATCAATGCCGTAAACTGTGCGCATCGATAAAATAGGAAATTACTTAAATTCTTAACAATCTTGGCACTTGAGAATCATAAAATCATAAGTAAATGTTACATTTAATGTTAATGTTAAGTACACTTTAACAAATGTTAGGAAATTTTGAATATCTGTGTACTATGGCTTTATATTATTGGTACATAGTATTAACAAATCATACAATGACTGAATGTTTCATGGAAGAGTTTGGTAGGTTATGGTAGGTGATATGAAGGGTTATGAGTTAAACACTTTAGAGGGAAAGGAACGTGTACTTGGCACCAATAAGCCAGATGAATGTCCGGGTATTTGGAGTTGGCATACTGAGGAGAAAAGTTGGTCCTCATGATACATCACTGGGGGGTGCTGATGCTGAGAGGTCAGTGACCGGTGTGTCGGCGTGGGGTGGCCTCAAACGCATGGTACTGAAGAAGGCCGTCACCTGGCCTGGGACTTCTGCCAAGACACTCTGAGCGAGCATTTCTTGAGGACTCTAAAGAGAAGGAGTAGAGACAGGTGAAAGGGACAAATTTATAGACAAGATTTAGAAGGAGACAGCAGGGGAACTAACTATAGCAACCAAATACGAGAAGCAGGGGGATAGACAGATGAGTCACAGGTGTCTGAGTACTACATGTCTGTCATGCATATTTAATTATGATTAGTCTATGAATGTTTCCAAGGCCAAGGATGCACACTATAGATGTTCCTATGGTTACAGGTCTAATAGAAAGCATTTGTGAGGTTTTGAAAATCACTTTAAATGAAGTTAATTTTTTTTATGCAGCTTTGGATCAAATACGGGGATGAAGAAGGGGAATGAGGTCAGACTAGGGGTACTCCTACATTTCTAGGAAGGACTGGGTTCGCTGGGGGGCTTCAGGCCAAATAAATTGAAGAAGGAGGCCACTTGGTCAGGCAACTCTGCCAGTACACTTTGGGCAAGGGCTGCTGTGCCAGCCTGGAATAAGATGTGCAGACATTCAAATATGCGCATTATTTAAGTATTATAAAGAAGGTCAGGTGAGTGCATGACTACAAAGACTTGGCTTCATGATATAACTTACATTTTGGAACTGCCTGAATGGCACAAACTGCACAATGTCCCGCATGGCGGCCTCGCCTGTAGCAGAGCGTAAATTCCCATCGTCTCCATCCAGGAACTCCATGGCACTGAAGTCTGCCCCGCCCACTCCAACAATGATGATGGACATGGGCAGACGGGAGGCGTTGACGATGGCATTGCGTGTCTCATCCATGTCTGTGATCACTCCGTCAGTGATGATCAGCAGAACAAAGTATTGCTGTGACACATTGACAAAAGACAGAGCAACACAAGGATTGGAATGACTGAAGTGGAAGTGGTGTTCACCTTCACACATTGTTACTGTGTGGGAAAAGAAGAACTGATTGAGATTCAGTTGTCCCTCCAAACGAATACCATAACAAAACGCATTTGCACACAACAGCTATAATGACACTACTCTGATTGATTTTAGACTTTCAGCAACTCACAGAGGCAGTTTCCTGCTGAATGGCTTGCCTTCCAAAATGGGCAACGTGGTTGATGATGGGGGAAAAGTTTGTGGGGCCGTAAAGCTTCACCTGGGGCAGACACTGCTGGTAGGCAGCGACAACACCCTCTATACCTAAAAACCACAAAATGGCACGCACACACACACACACACACACACACACACACAGGTGGACAGAACTAAGTCTTATGGAACATTTTTTAAAATATATTTTTTATTCTATATTATTCGCCTAATCAATTATCTAACCAGTTTGATCATGTTATAGGATGGTATTGGTATTGGTCAATACTTGATTCTAACTAGCTGGAGGGTGTCTTTTAATTCCTGATAATGAAACTAGAAATATTTCCCATAGCCAAGTCATAGCTAAGGTTCGTGCTATTCATTTTCCCATGCAAAAAAACCTCCTGGGATGGTTGTGATTGTTCCAGGTATTAGTCAGGTGTTACCAGAGAAACTCATTTATGGCTTCTGAAAAACGGAAGACTTTGACTGAAAAACATATGAAAATATAATTGATCACAATCTAACCAGGATAATGCCCTTTGCGATTTCCATAATCAGGAATTAATTGACTCGTTCTGGCCTCCCCGTCGTCCATTAAGCCCTGATAATGGACACCTTGTCAGGCATTATTTCTGCTGACTGACAAATCAGTTAATCAAATGTATAATTTCTCCAGTAGATGTAGAGTGAGATGTTACACTTGTATGCTTTGAATACCTAATGTCAAAATTTTCCCATGGAAGAACAAATGATGCCAATCTCATGCCATACTAGCGGTATAGGGTTATGCTGTGGCAGGCACGAGTACACCACAAACCCCAGATGTGAATGCCAAAATTACCTGCACAAAATGGATTTGATGGGTTGAAGTTGATGGGAAACTCGTGGCAGACCTGCAGACAAAGACAACTCTTAATCCTGATCCCACTCATATCCATCCAAGAAGAGCTTTTTTATGTATTAAAGAATGCTATGATCCCAAATACAAAAACAATCCCAAGTATGTTTTAACTGACACAAACAATCACCTGCATTGTCGGAGGGATCTGGGCTCCAAATCCAAAAGCAGGGAACATCTTGTCACTACAGGAAGGAAGCGAAACAAAATAGGTGTTTTTTTTCCAAGTAAATTTACTTCTACATTACACAAGAGTCCTTTTCCGACATGGAAAACATGTCATTAACTGTTTGTGAAAGCGACAGCATTTCATTATTCAAACAAAAAGTGACTACAGTTTCATTCATACATGACAGGACATTTACAGAGAGAGCTGCGTGGTCTGAAAGCTCGCCCCGAGTCTCAGAATAAATCAAACATACATTTTCACCTTGGTTTTACCATTTAATGTCACTAGAGAGAAATTCTACAGCCTGTTTATAAGAGAGACATAAAAGACAGGCAATAAGGGTAAGGACATTAAGTTGGGACTTCTATTAGCTCACAGGCTACATAAAGCTTTTCTGATGGAAATCCATGAAGTCATTCATAAAGCTGGAATGAATGTTGAAAATAGAGGCCTAACATATCATATCTTTTACACAATAATCGCAATATTCTGTGTCGTGGTCATACGGTAATGCACAGCAACAGCAAGCATGGCTGTAAGAGAAAGCATTGCTACTGGCTCTACAGTGGAGGAGTTAGCTCCCAAAAGTGGAGTGACTGCAGTAGTGTGGAAATGGTCTAGTTACAAAATATCAGATGTCAATCAGACCACAGTAATATGTATGAAAAACCAGTCTCACCACCTCAAAGCAGAAGCAGTCAGTTAACTAGGAACAAAAAGTCATCCAGGAGAGCTGAACTGCTATTTTTAGCTCTTGACTTGATTGACTTCATTTACCAACATAAACTTTAAGTACAGCAATCTACTTACCTGTCATAGTCCTGGATGACATTACCCACAGCCCAGATTGCTGCCAGGTATTCATTAAAGCCCTGAGGGTTGATGTAATGGAGGGATCGAGGGGACTTGGGATCCCCGTTGGAGCCGGTGAAATCAATAGCAATCTGGCCCGGAAGGACGGATAAATGCAGAGAACATCAAGTTAGATAATGCTTTGATGATGTCATAGTAAATGTTTCCTGAGACCATTAAACCACCAGTGTCCTACATGACAAAAAAAAGGAAATATCAGGGATATTTTTTGGCGTTTCTGCAAAGATTCATAAATTGTAGCACTCACAGTGAAGTTAATCTGACAGCCGCCCATTATGTAATCCAGAAAAGTATACTCCTTCACTGTCTGAAAATAAATATTGGTGACAGACATTTGCATAAGTAATGTAGCAAGACAAAATATATTGTTTTAGATATACTGGTAGTTCTGTTGAAGTCATCTGAACATCTCTCCATCTTGAAACTCACTTCATGTGGAACAAAGAAAACTATTCAGAAAGAAAAAAGAACCTAAAACCAAAGTACCTTGCAATGTTTTACAATGATGACACCAGAGTTTTTGTATCCTTTCTTCTTCTGTTTCTTCTTACTATTGATGCATTCAAACTCGGCCTGAGAGGAGCACAAACACACCACGGAAGTGTCAGGATAAATACCTGGAGAGCTTCACAAAACGGCTGTTATCAGACACCAATGTGGGAGAGAAACTCAGTTTGGTATTCCATCATCCATTTACATTTATGCTTAATGAAAATGCCAAAACTGACACACACACACAGAGCTCACCGCATATGTTTTTGATGCTTGCTGTATCTGGCAGAGCGAGGTCTCAAAGGATCCAATGATGTCATGAGATCCGCTGCTGTTGTAGTCATAACAATCCACCTGGGAAAGACAGACAGTCACGACAAACAAGACAAAGTCAGTCAATTCTCTATGAGCCGAACAAAACACATCTTTACATCTTTACATTTAACTCATGAACAATAACCAGTGTGTGAAAATCAAAGCAGATGAGACAAAAGCATGCTGTAGGGGTGATGCTCTGAATGCAAGAGGACGCTCTCTATTAAAAAATCTAACAGGAACACACACACACAAGCCTTCTAAATGGCAGAGGCTGGACAAGGTCCCACCTCCTACTTCGGAGCAAGATACACAGAGGACATGCTCAGAATCACTGTAGCCTCTGAGTTCCTTCAGTGTTGAGAAAAGACGCAAAAGACAAACAGATCTAGGCACAGCATGGAGCAACCAGAACACATCAGACAAACTGTGTGATGCTACAGTCAGTCTACAAGATGTATAGCTAAAGAAGCTTATGGATAACTAAAGAAGGGATCCATCTTAACGGAAAACGTCTACCTTTTGGGAAATTGTCCCATTGGCTAACTTACCTGTTGATAAATAATAGAATATGTATCGGGTCACTTAAATAACATCATGATTAATAGTCGGCCACTAGCATTGACAGAGATATAAATTTCATATGATTGGAAAATAAAATATAATTAACATCAAATACCTGATGAAGCCAGGTTTATTGTGATCAACCACACATTAATTGTGAGATCACACATATCCTACTATATATAAATAGGGAAACTGGAACTTGACTTATTAAATCAGCGTTGCGCATACTTCACATTCTTGTTCAGTCTGCTGGAATTAATGTGGTGCCCCATTGCCTCATCAAATGGTTCACATGGTGTCCTGGAAATTAATGATCAGTCAGGAAGTACAGGATGATTTGGTTGACTAAGCTCTTATCATTTGACAGGTAAGTTGACCAATGTGCCAAAATCCTCAATTTTTCTTACATATTCCTTTAAGACAGATGTAGATGCGTCAAGGACTTTGGTCTGTCCTGTCACAGACACCGCATCTTTCAAGAGAAGAGCACTCATGGTGGGGACAGTAAACTCACTTGCACTGTCGACTGGAAAGCATCTCTTCCTGATAAGTGTGCTTTCACAGGATTAGAGGGTGGAAACAAAAAACAACAAACATAAACTAATGCTAACAAACATTTCTTTATTTGGACCAAGTCTATCAGCCCCTTAGATGTGCACAAGAAGCAATCCAGAAAAAAAAGGCAGGGTAGTATCGTGGCCTTGATTCAGTTTTTCCATGGTTTTACATGACAAAAGGCTTCATGGATCAAAGAGGTTGGTTGCTGGTGTTCAAGAAACAAAAGTTGAGCTTGATTTTTAAACATCTTTTGTAATCAATGTATGAAACAAGGTGTTAAAATACATTTCGTCTGTTCTTTGACAGTGCCCGAATAAGAGTTTTTCTAAATCTAACAGGCATCTTTCAATCACAGTTCTGTGTGGAAGAAATCATTCTAATTGGTTGAGTAAAGCTAATCCTTTACTGACAGAGAAGCGGGCATTAGTCATTAGCAGCTGCAAACTTTTGTGGTCCCAGTCACCATTTAAAAAAACTACACATTTGGTAACGCTGCTAAAGCAAAGTTAAGACAGGAGGAGCAAAAATCACAATAGGTGGAACGATGTTTTTAAATGCTACGGTACCCATAATTTTTCCCAACCCTGCATATACAGCACAAAAGAAATCAGACAGTAGCAAAACGCTGCTCTCAGTCACAAGCCTTTCAGCCAGTGAGTGAGTGTGTGTGTACCTTTATAGGTTTCTCCACGTCACCTCCACAGAGTGACTGCAGCGGGATTCGGAATGGTCTCCATACTGGATTTAGGTTGTGTTTTACCACCTGCATAACAGCACAGATTCAAAAAAAACTTTGACAGTTGACATGTATTAACTGCATGAACTCCAACCTGTCAGTACTAGTTATGACTTTACTTGCCCATGCACTGTTCAAAGACTTTTAGACTATATCTGTACCTCTGTCCTATGAGCGAGGCGCCATCCAGTTTCTGTCTGATTGTAGAATTCCAGGAAAGGATCAGACTTGCCAAAGAAGTCCTGGAGACAAATAAGAAAATAATATGCAGCCAAATCAAAAAATTACTTACTATTACTTAGTAATTAGGTGGCGTCTTATCCTTGAAGGATGTCGCCCACAGTAACTGTGCAACACTGTTCATACCTATTCAACTTGTGTTACATCCATTTACATCCTTCAATCTCTATCCGATCTGTCAATCCCTGTGATATAGTGAGTTGGCTGACGGTTAACAGAATAGCATTCCTCGATTTGTGGTGTGTTACAACTGCACAGCTGTAATCAATACCTTTTTATCCAGTTTTCTAGCTGCAACTTCAAATTCCACCACCCTGCTGTCTGTTCTCTCCTCAGCACATATCTGCAAAACATGAGACAGCATTGTGTTCAAAATATCACACAAGTGCAAGGAATGCATGTACACTTCCTATACAGTCCAAATATCAGTGCCAATCTGAACGAAAGCAACTCACAGTAATGATTCCTTTCCCTGCAGGTGTCTTGTTCTTCATGAGAAGCGGTTTTGTTAGTTTCCTCGAGGACACAATCTGGACAGAAAAAAAACACGTTTATAAAGCACAGACTGCCATCACTGGAAATGTCACGGCATCGACACCACTTGAACTGATAATTTTAAAAACGCAAATAAAACTTATGATGATAAATGACATTTTGTGGTCAGTGAAGAGGGCTAACCTGTCCCAAGGTACATTCCAGCTCTCCCAGGAAGTCAGCATCTTGCAGACTGCAGTTGTCGCTGTCTATGTCGTATATTTCAAACCTCAGCTTCTGCACCATCTCAAAGTAGTAGTCAATGACAAAAGTCTTGGAAAACTTGGGATTAAGGCAGTTCTTGATTTTCTCTGTCCGGCCAATCTAACACAGACACATATTTCAGAGTCAAGAACTTTTTGGACATAGTCAGGGATCAGACTGCATTTCCAAAGTGGTACCTCACTTCAAAACATACATGATTAACAAAAGCCTTTTCTGGGAGGGAAGTACAGTACCGGTTGTGCTTGCTGTGAGTGCAACTTGTATGTGCACCTTTGCACAGTAAAATTAACGTTTAACATAATACATGGAAATTAGTTAGTTAGTAGAAGAACAACCTGTTAGTTACCTCACACCAGTGGGGCCCTGAACTGTTCATGAGCAGCACACACAGAGGGTCGGACTTGGAGAATGTATCCATGTCCAGCAGATTGTCACAGGAGATGCTTATGGCCACCTTGGTCACACAGTCAGTGGCCGATAAACCCGGGATTCCAACCGCCGCCATCGCAGCCTGGAGGACACACACTCAGGCTGTGAACTGGCAAACGTGAACACAGATGAACAGCCTTAGAAAAGCGCAAGGAAACATTCAATACACCACACCCACTGACTGGATGGGTTTGGCTGGGCAGCGACCTCCAGTGAGAGCTGCGGCCGTCTGCATTCTTTTGAAACACTTGCTCCGCCCCGTTTATTAAGCAGACGCTAATATCGTTTATATGTGCGGTTTCCACACACGTCTGGTAGTAAATGACATTAAAGCCGAACTGCATTTACAGTATTATTAATGGAAATGAATGCACAACACATATTAAATGACTGATCTTGTGATTGAACCTCGTCCAGCACATTCGGTTTGAGTAATGCCGGATTTTTCCATCAGGGTGCTGTCATCTAAGCCTGCCATTACAGTATTGGGGCTTTGCAGGACTTGGATGGGATCCAACCCCGAGTAAAAACTGAATTCCGCTGCGGAGGATGGGGTAGTTCTAACGACATACATGCCGAGTGAAAGCAATACGCAATGATTCAGTAAAACGTTCAGCGTTGTTTTGTTTTATAAAGAGAATAAAACAACATTAACGAAAGTTAGCTAACGCTGGTTAACGTGGCGTTAATTGAACTAAACCTAACGGACAGCGGTGTAACGTTGTGCAACATTAACTTCCTAACGTTTGCTTTACAGCGGCGGTCACTTCACTATTGCCTTTATTTATTTTCATAGCCAAATGTATAAAAAACGTTTGGGGTATTAACTTTATCTAACTTTAACCTGGGCTTTAAAAGAAACGCCTATCTTCGTTTCAGCCAAGATAACGTCACATGATCCAAAGAACATAAAGTAGCTACACCCTCACTCATACATAGTGAAGTTAGCTACTAACGTTACGCTAGCAGCTAATTAAACTTTATGTCTGCATTTAGTTTGACGGCGAACATGTAATATCATAAATAGTCTTCACTTTGTATATCCTACCTTGTTCGCTAGCTAACTGTTAGCCAGCTGTGTGTGCTGTGTTTTGATGTTGTAGCGACAGGCGGAGAAGCTAGCCAGCTAACACCGTGGTGGGCGGTGCCCAGTGCGCTCGTTTCGACTGACGAGGACACCCGTCAGTCTGCTGCGGAGGAGCCATTTAGTCATCGTTTAGTAGATGTAAATAAAACACAGTAAAGCTGGTCAACAAATAAATAGCGAAACTTTATGCATTTTTCAACCACACAAAATATTAATTTGTGCTAAAGATGTGGAGAGACACTGGGAATCGTGCAGTGAAACCTACATTTTCCACCTATTCAGTTTTCAAACCAGACTTAAACACAAGTATTTGGTCAAAGGTGAAATCCAGAGGGGTCTTTTGTTGTTGTTGCTAACCTTTATTGCTTTTTTTCTGCAAGAGCGATCCAAGTTTTTACCAGAGCTACTTCAACTGAGAGCTGCAGCCATCTGCATTCCTGTTCAATTCTTAAGCCCCATTCAGAAATCATGTCATAACCTGTCATGACCTTATGCTTTTTCTTCAGCTTCTCCATGGTCATGCTCTAAGGGCACATAAAGGCGATAGTTGTAAATATCTCATCTTTGCGGAACTTCTTGCTGCTCGACCCCCAACAGTCTTCTGTAAGCACCCAAGGACTACACATGCACATTCATTCAGTGGTAGTACGAGTGTTATTTTTATTGACAGTTCCATTAAGTGTGCAACATATTTTGTTGGAAAGCCAGATAAACCGGAATACAGCTTATTGGACTCTGGTGCCACACATGTCTACGAGCCCCCTTCATCAGAGTAATACCACAATCGCAGAAGAAGGAACATCTATGTGGTCACAGTTCAGGCTCTGACAGCACCGATGCAAGTGAACAGATTTGACCCAAGTTGTCTTCTTTTCACAGCAGGGTGCAGCAGGCGCTTGTATATCTCACTGATCTCCCACGTTGCAAAAAGCTCGACCTGGAATTACACTTTTATGCTGCAAAACTCAATCTTCATACCAAATTAAACATCATGCTCAAAATCACACCATCTTATACAAAAATTAAACTTTGCTCCCGTGTACAGAAGCAACCAGGACTTGTGACAACAAGGTCTGAAAGAACAATGTCAGTATCAGTGTGATGGTGGTGCTGCTGCTGATACACGACCTTTTCCCAGCTGCCTGCCTGGACAGATAAAAACACACTGCAAGCTATATGAACCCACCTGCTTTCTCAGATAAAGCACACAACTTTTCTCTGAGAAACATGGGTTACAGTAATGACAGTGCAAGATAACAGCAGACAAAAGGTAACGCAGGGAAAAGACTGGAAAAAAAACATTTACAAAGAAATATACAAAGAATAATGACATTCGATATTTAATCAACAAAGCCATGCCAACACATCAAATGTTACATTTTTAGTGGGCAGAGTATATTCTTTTATTGTGATTGTTTGGTTATCATGCACTATACGAGCTATCATGTCCTTTGGTCACAGCAACTCTTCTTTTATGACCTGCAAAAGAAATCAAACCAAAAATTTACAACATTACTGAAAATTCAGTGTGTGTGTGTGTGTGTGTGTGTGTGTGTGTGTGTGTGTGTGTGTTGTGTGCAAATGCAGACAGAGGGTGCAGGAGAAGCAGATAAGCAGCAAATATGAGGTATTTAGGCTCAGTTAACCCACCTTTCTAGCACAGACCAGAAACACTCAGTGTATTAGGGGGTTTCAGCTTGAAAGAATTGAAGAAAGAAGCCACTTGATCAGGCAGCTCTGCCAGGACGCTCTGGGCAAGGGTCACACTGTTCCCCTGCAATGACAATGTTACAATAACGAGAGTTAGTCTCATCCATGTTTGGAGCATGATCGCTAACATTAAAATGTCTTTGCTCAAATCAAAGGAAGCATGAAGAGGAGGCAGGTGGCCAGGTGGTATCACATTAATGTAAAGAGCATTTAGCAGGGATGGGCAGTGGGAGTTATTGTGAAAAATAAAATGAACATAAAACTGAATTGTGAAATGTGTTATTTAACATACATATTTCATTTACTTCCAAATCAGTACACACCTCTTATACTACGTGATACTGGATTATGAACTAGTCTATGATGAATTTAGAGAAAAATCCCTCATACGTATGCACATACACTAACTCTGCTATAGAGCAGCATTAAGGTATGGGCTTGCTGCTTACTTGGAAATCTCTAAAGGGCACAAACTGGACGATGTCTCTTGAGGCAACGTCACCGTTGGGCGAACGCAGCAATTTGTCATCACTGTCAAGGAACTCCATTGCGCTGAAGTCTGCCCCACCCACACCCACTATGATGATGGACATGGGCAGACGAGAAGCCTCTACAATAGCCGAGCGAGTCTGGTCCATGTCTGTGATCACTCCGTCTGTGATGATGAGCAGCACGTAGTATTGCTGCAGATGGAGAGAGAAAACAAGTCAGACAACGTCAAATGTCAATGTTTGTTTCTATATGATCTTCAAATATTATCTTAGTCCTAGTTTGATCCATTAAAATCTAATATTATCATTTTAACTACCAGTTTGTTTGGCTGGCCACTTGTAGTGAACATTAGCCACTGAACCATCAGTACACATCTTACAATATACATTATTATACAGTGCCTGAACAACATTTTTTTGTCACTGATGAGAAATCAAACATTCTTCCAGACAAAAACATCACTGAATCTTGTCATGGGAGATTTAAGTAAGCAACAGGACAAGTTGGTTTACCTTTTTAGAAACACAGTAAACCAAATATTTTTTGTTAAAAATGGCATTTGCATTGGCAACTGAGTATTTAAGCAATTTTGTCTTATGAGAGGCTTCTTACCGAGGCCATATTCTGCCGGAGAGCTTGTCTGGCGAAGCAGGTGACGTGCCTGATGATTGGAGAGAAGTTGGTGGGGCCCCAGAGCTTCAGCCGAGGTAGACACTGCTGGTAGGCAGTCACCACACCTTCTATGCCTGTGGCGCGACACACACACACAAACACACACACACACACACACACATAGGTGTAAGGCAGCACCAAGGCAGCATTACTAAACAACTTTTAACAGCCACACTCAGTCTTGTGACATGGTTTGACTTACCCTCGCAGAATGGACTTGTTGGATTGAAATTGACAGGAAACTCATGGGAAACCTGTAAGAATGGTTCATAGGTAGACACATATACAAAAGCTTTAGAAATACTGTGTGAATTTTACACCACCTTCTGAATTTTCAAATGAAAAAAGTCAGAAAACCATGGTCACCCTTGGATAAAATCACTCTTGCACTGGTAGCATAGTTTCACATATTTTCAAACCCTCAACTGGTTTCGTGGCTCATAGAGAGTCTGTACAACTGTTCACGTTACCTTTCACTGTACAGGAATCCATCATTCACATCCTCCCCAAAGAGCATCAAACCAGTTCAAACAGTTACTGTACAACAGGATGTTGAAACACTTAATGAGGTTAACGGCAGACATGTGCTGGTGTACAGTGTGTGTGTAGAGTATGATGAAATGTCTGAGGTCTGGTTTTTATAGGTTTTCTTACCTGAAAGGAGGGAGGGACCTGAGCTCCAAAACCAAAGACAGGAAACATCTTGGTACTACACAGAAAGACAGAAAAGAAGGTTTAGGTGTAACAGTATTTCCACAGTTTACCTGTGGTAACATGACAGTTTACCTGTCATAGTCCTGGATGACATTGCCCACTGCCCAGATAGCTGTCAGGTATTCGTTATAGCCTTCAGGGTTGATGTAGTGGAGGGACTGAGGAGTTGTGGGATCCCCGTTAGAGCCTGTGAAGTCAATGGCAATCTGGCCCAGGTCAGAGAGAGAATAACGATTTGCTTAGTGACCAAATGCAAATGAGAGATATGTCTCAGAGAGACGCATGCTGCACAGAAGTCATTTTAAGGCTGTTAAAGAAATTAAATAAAATCTAACAATGCATTTTAATTATATGGCTGTACAGACAGTGTGTTCTGTCTGCTCCTTAAAAAATGTTAACATATATAAAAGTATTATAATCATATAATCTTTTATCCAAACTCACAGTGAAGTTCAGTTGACAACCCCCCATAATATAATCCAGGAAGGTAAACTCCTTCACCACCTGAAAGGGTAAGCATGACAATATGTTAACAGTGTGCAGTCACGCCACACCCAGCAGCGAGAGTGTGGCGATACCAACGCAACAGCTCACTGAGAGAAAATATGCTGAAATCAAGCAGAGTAAAATGTCCTAATTTCAAAATCATTACCTGGCATTGCTTAAAGCAAATGACCCCAGAGTTTTTGTAGTTTTTCTTCTTCAACTTTTTTGGGTTAACACACTCAAATTCAGCCTGCAAGTGGAGAACATGCGTCACATTCATGGCAGTTGAAGTTAAAAAAACAGGCCCTTTATTGGTAGAGACGGAATCAAACACACACACACACACACAGGCAAAGGCCAAAAGCCTCACCGGACAAACGTGTGTTGCAGCTTGCATCTCCGCAAGCGTGGTTTTAAAGCTCCCAATAAGGTCATGGGAACCGCTGACATGATGGTCATAGCAGTAGACCTGAAGACAAACAGAGACATTTCTTGTAGTGGATGACAAAATAAAAGCTATGATGTAAGTTTTTCTAAAGCCATTGCTAACATTTGCTGATACAGTTAATTCAAAAGCAGCATTAATAAGTAACTGTAAGACATGTTTGATTTTCTCTGGTCATGGATGTGATATAAATATCTGGTCAGCAAAGAAGCTTCATCACATCACTGGTCCAATACCAGTCTAACCCTACATTTAATTACAAAGGTCACACCTCACATGCACACAAAGGTCACATTTCACTCTGTCATCAATGTAAAGGCACTAAATGCAGTGAAAGAAAAAAGAACAGAAAAAAAATGCACACCTTCATGTCGTGACGTCACACATTGTGCACAAATACACACATCGCTTATCCAGCCGGGTCGCAAGCACCCCCTTGCTTTAAATTTGGGAGTGTTGTAAGATGAAAGGAAAACGCAATTACAGGATGAATCATTAGTATGTTAGAGAAGCATGGTCAATAAAGCTGATCTACAAAATAAAAAAGGGGCAGAAGAGTCAGTACAATACAGTTCTCAGAGCATTCTTCAGGCAGCGGGCAGGCGACAGGTTGTGTTAATAGGCTGCATTTTACAGGGAATATTAACTGAGATGAAGAAGTCAAATGGTTCAACAAAAAATACCTGTATTGGTTTCTCCACATCTCCTCCACAGAGAGCTCTCAGTGAGATTCGGAAGGGTTTCCATATTGGATTTAGGTTGTTGCTAACCACCTACATAAACAGGTAATGATGAGCCGTTAGCTGATCATTCTATGCGGGCAGAAGAATGAGTCGTTGGCAAGTATCTGTACCTCTGTCCTGTGAGCCAGCTGCCAGCCAGTTTCTGTTTGCTTGTAGAATTCCAGGAAAGGGTCGGACCACCAGAAAAACTGAACAACCAGATCCAATTAATCATTTGCAGTACTTCAAGATACCTTGAGTAAATCACAAGGCAGTTGCAATAATTAAGAACCCAAATGTCACAAGTAACTACTGAAAATGACCATCAGTACCTTTTTGTCCAGCCTGCGGGCTGACACCTCAAAGTTTGCCACTCTGGTGTCTGTGATTTCTTCTGCGCAGATCTATTGAAAAAAGAAAGAAAGAAAGAAAGAAAAAAGGTTTGTGTAATTTCTTTACGTTGGACCATGTGGCAGAGATAACTATATATAAAGCTCTGGAAGAAATTATGAGACCACTACAAAATTAAGTTTCTCTGATTTTACTATGTATAGATATGTGTTTGAGTAAGAAGAACATTTTTGTTTTATTCTATGAACTACTGACAACATCTCTCACATATTCCAAATAAAAATATTGTAAATCAGGGGACTTATTTGCAGAAAATGACAAATGGTCAAAATAACAAAAAGATGCAGTGTTTTCAGACCTCAAATACTGCAAAGAATAGTCATTTATAAACAATACAAAACTAATGTTTAAACTTTACACTTGATTCAGAAATCAATATTTGGTGGAATAACCCTGATTTTCAGTGACAGCATCATGCGTCTTGGCATGCTCTCCACCAGTCTTTCACATTGCTGTTGGCTGACTTCCTGCCACTCCTGGTGCAAAACTTCAAGCAGCTCGGCTTTGTTTGATGGCTTCTGACCATCCATCTTCCTCTTGATCACATTCCAGAGCTTTTCATTGGGGTTCAGGTGTAGGGATTGAGCTGGCCACGACAGGGTCTTGATCTAATGGTCCTTCATCCACACTTTGATGGACCTAGCTGTGTGGCATGGGTCATTGTCCTGCTGGAAAAACCAATCCTCAGACTCGGGGAACATTGTGAGAGCAGAAGGAAGCAAGTTTTCTTCCAGGACAACCTTGTACGTGGCTTGATTGATGCGTCCTTCGCAAAGACGAATCTGCCCGATTCCAGCCTTGCTGAAGCACCCCCATATCATCACTGATCTTCTACCAAATTTCACAGTGGGTGTGAGACCTCTCCAGGTCTCTGTCTAACCATTATATGACCAGGTGTTGGGCAAAGCTAAAAATTGGACTCGTCAGAGAAGATGACCTTACTCCAGTCCTCAAGCAACCTGACACTCACTGTATCCCTCTGCCAGTAAAGCCAGAATTGCACCTTTCTTTTTCTCACTCAAAACCTTTATTTTCAACTCTTTAGGCATTCAGTAGCTATTTTTTGATTCCAATTACTTTTGAGGTACTGCTAGCACTGTTTTTTTCCATCCAGCTGGTCCTATTGCAAGAGACAATGATGACCACAGCAGTGGATTTTATACTTTTCCTTGTTAAATAAGATTTGGTTCAGGTGATGACCTCATCATTACCTCATTAAGTAGAATGAGGTGTGTTTGTGCTGGAATTCATCAGACACTGGAATGAAATGGCTGTCATACATGTAGAGATGCTGATTTCAGAAAGATTTGCAGTGGCCTCTTAATTTTTTCCAGAGCTCTATATAGGAGTCTACTCACTGTGATGGTCCCACGACCTGCAGGCCTCTTGTTCTTCAGCAACAAAGATCGGGTCATCTGCTTGTTAGAAACAATCTGGGCACAAACACTGGGGGTGTCACAAAAGGTGGAGGAACGACCAAAGTTTTCTTTACAAAACTGTACAAAGTGAAGCTCACCTGGCCCAGGGTACATTCAAGCTCCCCAAGAAAATCATCATCACCCAGGTCATAGGTGTCATTGTCAATATCATACACGCAAAACCTCAGCCTCTGCACCATCTCGAAATAGTAGTCGATAACAAACTTCTTGGCAAACTTTGGATTCAGGCAGTTCAGGATCATCTCTGTGCGCCCCAACTGATTCACAAAAAATGAATAAATACATCTAAGATAATGTCAAATGAGAAATCAGTAACCAATACATAGGTGAGAATGTATTACAGGGAACATCAAGTACTGTGCCAACAATACATGCAGGTACATCTGTATTAGATGCAAAGCTTTACATAAATTGCTTATGCAAAATAGGCTTTAACTCGTATTTACTATAGCATGTGATGTTTAACTCTTCTCCTCCCTTGACCTAATACAGACCTCATACCAGTGGGAGCCTGAAGTGTTGATGTACAAGGCACACAGGGGGTCAGACTTAGAGAAGACGTCCATGTCCATGAGGTTCTCACAGGAGATGGTCAGCTCCACCTTGGTGGCCAAATGGGTGGCCCCTGGCCCTTGGGCCCCACCTGAGGCCATGGCAGCTTGTTGTCCTAAAATGATCAGATGCACCACAGATAATCTGCATATTTACTTGTATTGCATAATGCACTGAAGTACAATTTTGACGCATATATAATTCACGTAAATATGTCAATTTTCTGCTACTTTATACTTCTACTCCATTAACTTTAAGGAGGATTTTTTGTACATAACTGACAGATGTAACTTTAAACAGTATTTTTAATATTCTGAATAGTTCTTTCTCCAGTGGATATTGTTAAGTAGCTCCTGTCTGCTGTTAGAAATAACTAGTTACACGTAGTGTTAGTCAGTCAGTTAGCGATGGCATGTTGTACTGTTTGTTGTTCTCTAATAAGAGTATGCCAATGTGCCTCTAACTGACAACAGAGGAGCCTGTATCAATACTGAAGTAGAGAGAACAAAGAAAAAATGTTGAATGATAATAATAAATGAAAAACACACAACTTTGACTAAGACTTTGGTACTCTGGAATTTGTTACCGTTTCACAAGCTAACGTCAGCTTTGGCTTACCGTTAATTTGGTTTAGAAGCGCAAGTGGTGCTAGTTAGGTGGGTGTGGCGATGCCTGGAAAACCAAACGTTATATTATACTATACAAGTCTCCCTACGAACAAATTATTTCTTCAAATAAGTGAAAAAGCTTACTCAGCTTGTTTGCCTGTTCAGTTATTAACAAATATACAATGTGCCTCTGGTTACATATGAAGGCGTAACGTATATGTGACAACGACAGCTGAACAACACGGGGGCGGAGCGACCCTCCGCAGTGCCCAGCTAGCCAACTTCAAGTCGCTAAAAAAGCTATTTTCTCTAATGAATGATAATATTAGACCGAATTTTTATGTGTGTCGCATACACTCGTATTGAAATTAAATTAAAACTTTTGTGGACACGCTGTACGGTATACCAACCTGTGTAAACTCATGGCGGAACTCTCGCAAGTTTCAGTTGTTTCCTATCGGCTGCATATGGGGAACAGACTTCCCTGCGGTGCATTCAAGAAAGAAATTGTGTAGCAATTATTCAATACTGAGAATTTAAGACTCTGGTAGCTAATAAACATTTAGGACATTGTTGTAACATGTAAACCATTCTGTGTCTATGCTCTTGTTGCTAAAAAAAAAAACATTTATTTTGTTTTTTTTGTCTTCAGACTTATTTTTAGGCGATAAAAACCTTCTGGTGTTAGCTTTGATTCGGCTGCTTCTGTTTAAAGTGTTTGCTCTGTTCCATACACCGACGTAGGGTCTGATTAAGAGGTTTATTTGTCACATGCAGAAACAATATATGAAGTGAAATGCAGTGGAGCATGCTGAGGTTGTGCGAAAAGACTAGTCTGGAAAAACAGGAATAAAATTACAAAAATAAGGATAAAAATTAAACACACAAAAATGTAAATATATGTCAAATTGAAACCACACATCTCACAATTTTGGTGGCAACATATAAAAAACATGTTTATATGTGTTGGTCAGGAGACAAACATCTCTAATTGTGTCTTTTAGTAACGCTTTACGTTTGTGCTCTTGAATGCTCCCTGTGTGTGTCTATGCGAACGGACCCTGAAGTTGCGACACAGTCATTCTTTAATTCCTGGTGAACTGAGAGTCTGAGCTGTTGACACAATGGCTGGAATGATGTTAACGCGGATTGTGAACAGGACTTTACTGTCAGCCTCTGGTGCCATCTTAATCAGAGGGACAAACCGGTGTTACAGGACAGCTATAAGAAGGACTGCAACCGCTCTGACCGTAAATAACGATGCCTTTTATCCTCACTTGTCGGATGTATGTAATGTAGTTAACCTGCACGAACCTGTTAGAATCGTTTACTTCTACCTAGTTACAGCTACCCAAGTCCGTAAATTAACGCTTTGGAAGAGTAGGTTATGATGCTTTATGAAGGTAAAAGGTCAGGAAGGGTTTAGTACGTCAGAGAGCGACTCAGCTGTGCTGCAGCTTTGTGTCTGGTTGGACGATCATCTGTCCTTACTCTGTCAAAGTGTGACAGGTTTGTGGCGCTGATCAGGATTTCAATTGAGGTGCTCTCTTGAATACGTTTTGTGCACAGAGTGGAGGGGCTGCATTCCTCCTGGGTCTCCCTGCTCTCTCCTGTCTGGGATATGAAGCTTATCACAGGGTGCAGAGTTCAGCTGTGGTCCACGCTTTGCAAAAAGGTAGTTGGCAAGCTTGTCCTTGATGCGATGCATTGTTCAAATACAGACTTTGGTAGTAGACAGAACCCCACAATCGGTGTCGTCGGTAAACAAGAACTTGTCGACTTCGTGGACGACGGAGAGAGAGAGAGAGGGGATGAGTCTGGTGAACTGGAACACGAGCCGACCTCTGACTGACTTGGTGTTGTGTTGTCCTGTCTGTGCAGAGGAGGTTTTGGAGCAGGCCGACTACCTGTACAGCTGTGCAGAGACAGAGAAGCTGTACCAGCTGCTGCTGCAGTACAAGGACAGGTAACACTGCAGCCATAAGCAGCTCCTCTCTGTTCTCACTTTTCATTTCATCTCTGTTTCTTCTTCTGCTCTCTTTAGAAGTCATTGGAATGAATCTCATATGGGTACATTTTATTTTTTTTTTTCTCTTATAATCCATGCTTATTGGTTTTGTACTGACGGTTAAGTTCATTAACCACTGCCACAGTTCCTTTTTGTGATTTTGTGATCGTACCACTAGAGGGCACCAAAGTTCTATTTTATACACACAATGAATTTAAGTTGTGACATTTTTTTCAATGCACACTGCACGCACAATACCAGAGGTGGACATTATCAGCTATTTGCTTTGTCACACAAACTGTATCTGTGCACACTGGTGCGAGTGATGTGTGTGCGTCCAATCAGTGATGATGCAGAGTTCCTGTGGAGGCTGGCCCGCGCGTCCCGCGACGTGTCCCTCCTGCCCAACACAGAGGCCGCACGCAAGAAGCAGCTGACGTTTGAAGGCTTCGAATATGCAAAGAGGGCACTGGAGAAAGACGACAAGTGTTTCGCAACACACAAAGTAAGAGGGCGGTTTGACTGAGAGGACACTAATGATTCGCCTCCATCAGGTTGTTGTGGGGTTGTTTCCTGCCACAGAATCACCTCTCTGGCCATGAGGTTTTTGTCTTTAGGGCTTTTATCATGTCAACCACAGTAAAACAAACAGCCAGTACAGTTTCTTTCCAAAGAACATTAAAAAGGACACTGTGGTCCCATTTGACTAAGCTCTCAACATCCTTCCTCTCCTCACACAGTGGTATGCTGTTTGTCTCAGTGATGTCGGCGATTGGGAGGGAATCAAGGTGAAAATTGGAAATTCATACATCATCAGGCAACATCTAGAGGTGAGAGGACATTAGGGTCAACGTTGTATTGTCATCCTATCATATTTATCCATATTCTGAAGTGAAACCTGTGCTTTTTCCAGGAAGCCATCAAGCTCAATCCCAATGATGCCACTTCCTTATATATTTTGGGATACTGGTGAGTCTTTTTTACTGTAACAAACCTTATTTTTCAATACAGCTTCTTCAGGATCTTCAAACACCAGGAAGTACATTTGTTGTCTAATGACACCAAAATTGCAACAGACTGACTGTCCGAGTGGCTTAAGGGTTGAAGACAATAACCACTCATCACATGTGCCCAGTTCTAGTCTGGCCAGAGACCTTTCTGCATGTCTCTGTCCAGAGATACCTTTAAAACGAGACTCTGCAGCCATGCCAGCAGCTCTGTGAGTGTTTAGCAGCTAGCGGTTGGAGCCCAACTGTCTTCTTCTTCTTGTTGGCCCCCCTCAGTAGTGGTTTCTTTGCAGCAGCTTCACCATGAAGGCCCGATTCACACACTTTGCCCCGAACAGCTGATGGCGAGGTGTGTCTTCTGCGTTTTTGTGGTCTCTAATCTGAGGTGCCGTTAACTGGTGTTTTCTGAGGCTGGTCACCGTAATGAATTTCCCCTCAGATAGCAGCAGAGGGAACTGTTGGTCTTCCTCTCCGGTGCCGCTCCTCACGAGAGCCAGCTGCATCTGAGCGTTCGGTGGTTTTTGTGGCTGCACTTACATTCAAACGTCTTGAAATTTTCCAGATTGACTAGCTTTCGTGTCTTAAAGCAGTGGTGGACTGTTCCTCTTTACTTAGTTGAGCAGATCTCGCCATAATGTGGACTACTACAGTCGTCAGTTTGGGCTATTTACTGTACGTCAACACAAGCTCTACAGAAAATAAGAAAAGAAAATAATTAAAGACAAAGCATTGGATGAAATGGTGCGTCCAGACTTTTAACTGGCGCTGTATCTTCTTAGAGCTTAATGTCACTTGAGGCTGCATTATTCAAGGTGATATGTATGTTTCTTCTAGGTGCTTTGCTTTCACAGAGCTGCCGTGGTATCAGCGCAAGGTGGCGGCTGTAATTTTTGCATCACCGCCCACGTCCACATACGAGGAGGTGAGGTGTCGTCGTTCTGTACCACACTTCCTGTGCTTTGTTGCTGACTGTTAAAGTGGCTCCAGGCTGAATGACATCAGTTATTTGTCACTTTTGGATTGGAGAGTTACAAACGTCTCTAAACATTTGGGTGACGTTATGCTTTTCTTACTCTTCCAGGCTTTGGAATTCTTCCTGAAAGCTGAAGAAGGTAAAACACAACGTACTAATAGGGTCGCCTAGGCAACTTCTTAAAAACTGCTGATCTGTCGGCAGCAGCTCAAAATCTGACAAAACTAAGACATGTTTCTACGATTTCTTTTCCTCAGTTGATCCAAACTTCTACAGTAAAAACCTGCTAATGCTCGGGAAGACCTACATGGCCATGAAAGACAAACAGAAGGCACTGCTCTGGCTAACCAAAGCAAAAGAGTACCCTGCTCACACACTGGAAGACAAAGAGGTACACACACCAGCTTCTGATTGACTGCTTCTAGAACTAGTTGAGCCAGATGCAGTACACATAAACTGTGCGGAAAATGTTGAAACACCTGCAGGAATCTCATTGCAGGAATCGTACGTGGTGAACTCAGTGGGTTTACAGTATATTTGTTTCTCTGCAGGTCCACAAAGAAGCTGTTGACCTCCTGAAGAAGTTAGGATGAAGCTGTATTTACCACTAAGTGGAATAGGATCCCTTTCAGGACTTTTGGACTGTTGATAATTCTTAACACGCAAATAAAATGCTAATCTTTTTTTCGGATTTTGTAACTATTAATATAGCAACACTGCGAGTGGCCTTGACTGCAGAAATCGCACAAGCCTTTAAGAGATAATAAGTCCAACCATCCAAAACTACAACATGGAAGTTTTGATATTGCAGTCTCTGTGTATCTATTATTGCCTGAGCTCCTCTCACACTGACTTTTCCCTGATATCTGGTGAGCATACAGCATTTGCAGGGCTACATACTTGGAAACATGTTAACGTTCATTTTTCCAGTTCAGATCGAGATGTGAATGAGATGTAATCGGTTTCTTAAGACTGTTCCTGTACACTAATTCACGCTGTCCATTTTTTTTGTCTTTTAACATTTGTGAATCCATTCCTGAACATTGACGAGGAACTCTATGTTAAATTAGAGTGTTAAAGTTACCACGAAACGGCTGCTATTAGCATCCACATATTTTTGTTTCCGGTAATAACGGGCAGCTTGGGAGGGACATCTTATCCAACAGACTTCTTCTGTTCTGCCTGACTTGTCGGGCCTTGGAGTTTCCACTTCAGTCAAATACTTTTGTTTTCATTCTTTTTACAGAATTACTTCTGCTACAGAAGTTTTGATTTAGTCTGTTATGTAAAAAGTTAGAAAAATAGTATTTTTCTACAGACACAATAATAAAAAAAAATATTCTGCTCTATTATTCTTAACTCTAAAAATAGAGAAAAACACTTAACGCTACTTAATAAATGTGAAATGAAAACATGAGAAAAAAAATTCCAGCTACATAGCGATACATTTTTATGTAGGTGCTAGTACAAGGGAATAGAAAACGCAGAGCATTCTGGGAAAGGTGCCGCCATCTTTGTAGGGTAGACTACTAGCTCTCTGTCACTGTCCATTGTTACATCGTCAGAAATCTATTAAGTACCCTCGAAAGATAAATGGCTATAAAAAGAGAAGCTCTTGACAAAAGTACACGAGTGATATGTTACAAAATGTAAATAAATTAATAATGGGGTTTGGCTAAGCTAATGTTAGGCTAACTAAATGCTAACAAAACATCAGCTAGTCATGCAAAGTTAATCAACCGGTATCCAGTAAAATGAAACATTAGCCTACCTTTTACCTTTGTGTCTGAGAATACTGCAGTATTTCATGTTTTGAACCTTTTTTAGTGTTTTGAGTGAGTTCAGCAGCTCTTTTTGAAATCTGGTCACTGTATGTAGCCCATTTCTACACCACATTAAAAGTTCTTTGCATCTCGATGGTAGGCTACAAGAGGCACAGCACAACTGCCAACATCAAATAAATGAGTTAGAAAATGCCTTTCCAGCATCAAGTCCGAACTCGGAAAGGCCAGTCAGAAACAGGCAGAAACTGCTGCAAATGTGATCAATCACACAATTAAAATTAGCTGCGTTACTATCTGTGAGACCCCAAACAGCAGAAACAATCCACCACTGAGGGCCCTTGATGAGATTAACATTTTACATTGGAATAGTTTCTACAGCTCAAAGTATGCAGCGTCACCTGAAAAACATCTAACAGGCTCTTATTACAGTCACACACACACTGAACTTAAAATGAATTGAAACCAGCTGTAAAGATGGTCAGATACATTTATTAAATATGGTTCTTTCCACAGGCAAGATCCAATCAAAAAAAGGATAAACCAAGAGCACATTATTTTATTTTTCTTTGAGAACAGAATAGAAATTGCCAACAGTTTGTTGTGAATCCTGAGCAGAAAGGCCTCTCATCCCCCGATAATCACACAACAGAGAAAAGGAAAGCGTGGTCGTGGAGGGGGTTTATTCACGTATTTATTTGTATCTCATAAATCCATCTCTCTTCATTGAAATGGGTGAAAGCAGATTAAAAATGAATCTTCTATACACATCGTCTCCAGTAAAGGGGCGCTCTGTACAGTGTAGGTGGTGTTTACAGTGTGTATCTACACGCGATATGTTACAGTTTGGATGCGTTTCAGATGGCCTAAACCGCAGTCAGCACAGTCAGAAGTTCCCTGCTGCATTATCACGTACTGAAATGATAAACAGTAGCATGAGTGAGTTTTGCTTTGAGGGAACACACCTGTCCAGGTGATACTTCATCTTATTACTTCCTACGATGAAGGCAACCTGAAGCGCCCCATCTATTTCTGATAAGAACAAAGGCATCACAGATTTCCATCAATGGAGTGGCGGCTCTGTGTAATTAATTATTATATTTAAGTACTTTATTTACTTTCATTACCTTTATACAATTAATATTCACATACACAGTTGATTTTCTTTGATTACAGGTTTCTGTTCAAAAGGAAGCACAAAGTTATGCAGTTTTGACTTCTTTAAGTCGGCTCCTTTTGCTACAGTAAATGTTTTTCTTCATACTGTCGTCCCTCCTTCCAGCTCTTTCACAGGGACAGCTGAATACATGTTATATACATGACTGATAACTTGAGTAATCATAAGCTCCTCCTAGAGAGTCTACAGCAGCTCGCTGCTGTTTTGCGGTGGTCTGAGAAAAGAAACCCACGACGCTAGAGAAAACAAGCAGAGCGGCATGCCACTGCCACGTTTTTAAGCTGCGTCTAGACCACTGACTGAAAGAATAAGCACCAGAGTTGCTGCCTCGAAACAATGCCGTTAGACGTGACATTTTGAAAAACAAAGGGCGTGTCCTCTGAAGCATTTCAGGAAAGACAGGACGAGGGGAAAGTGGGGGTGCAAAGACAAAAACACGTAACATAAGCCAATGCGATGCACCACCAGGCTTGCTGCTGTGAGCTGCACTGTGGAAGGTTTTCCACACATTATTTGGTCTGTGGCACATTAGTGTCTCATTAATAGTCTTATCATCTTATCTGCATGTGAATTAGGCTTTTTTTTTGTTTTCTGCAAACAGCCACAACTTTACTGATTTATACACACACACACACCTTTATTAAACTAAGGCCATCTAATTTCAGCGCAAAACCTGAGAATGAGATTGAGTATGGTCTGAATAAATTAAACTGCATCGTCTGAGGAAAGTGGGCTCCGCACTATGGCTTCAATTTATGCAGTAGTCACACTGTTGACTGCACAGCCAAATGGCAGTTACACACTGTATGTGTCAGAATTGTTATTTTCTAACGATGCTGCACAGGTACAGATTTATGACCCAGTTACTACTATCAGAGGCCCAAATTTTCAAGTGGACAACTCAACCCTTCAGACGTGTTTTAACGCTTATTTTCTTACATTTGGCCAGTTGCCGCCCTGTGCCGCCAGCATGCAATATTTGTATATGTTTGTTGCTTTCAAGTCATTCAAGACATGAAATTTGATATTTTGTAATACTCTGAGCTCCTTTATGATCATGGACCAAAGTAGAAAAAACAAAAAACAACTGATTATAAACATTGTGGAACTCTGAAAGACATTTTCTGCTGTGATAACAACAGTTCTGCAATAACACGAGGACTTTATGGGGCAGTGGCTTCGTTTGTAATTAGTTAATAGTTGCTAATAAGCGAGAAGCTGATGACAGATTCTTTCAGTACATGTGTGAATGTACTTACAGAAGTACATTTATGAACGAGATGTCTTTTTGACCTCATTACAACACACAAGTGGGCCAAATATCATAAGCTGTCTTTGATTTTTTTCCATGGTTACCTATAACGTAGGAGGTAAAGTAACTGTGATCTTCATGTGATCAGATGAGCGTGATCATGTCTGGTGCTGGTGGAGACACTTTAAAGTCCGAGATCAAAATTCAACGAGACAAAATCAGCCAAGCACACAAGAACAGCTGAGCCAGAGTCTGTTTTTCATGTTTTTTTGTTTTGTTGTCAGTAATTTTCCTGTAAATAAAACTAAGTATGTCATCCTGGGTGTGTATCTTACTCGCCAACTGAAGCTGGGGGCTGCAGTCTCAGTGGCTTGAAACATGTCCATTGTCTCATCAAAATCAGGACTATGAACCACAGGCCCCACCACCACCAACACACTTACTCTTTCACTTCAATTAGAGCGTTCTCCTTGAGTCCCCTTATTCCTTTTAAAATAGAAGCCTCCACCAACTTCATGACAGTCTTTTTTCCCAACTTTTTCTTTATCCAAATGGGAGGATCTGCTGATGATTCTTACTCTGGGCTGGTCTCCAGAATCTCACTGAAAGAAAAACTGTATGAGAGTTCTTCATCTGCTTCAGATCAGTCCACCCTGAACACTGCTCTGTTTTTGATGAGACTGGTTATTAAAAAAAAAAAAAAAAAAAAAAAAGAAGCTCATTAAGAGCTCATTTGTGTGTGTATGTGTGGTGGCAGAGGCTGGTCACAGCGGTCTTCTCATCTTCAGAGGCAGCCATGCAAGCTGGGGAGGGGGGATTCAGGCACCAGACCCTAATACTACTCTTGCCTTTTAGAAGCTCTATAGAACTAGAGCTTTAAAAGAAGATTGCGCTTCAACTACAAAATCCTCTCAAAAACACTTTTAGTCTCTTTTAAAAAGCCCGTCAGCAGTGGGGAGGAAATTAAAAAAATATCCATGATTTCTGTTTTTAAACAGTGGAGCAAAAATGCTGAAATGCTTGCATATTTCATGATGGGGTATTATATAATATATAAGGGCTGGGGAACAGGATTGCGGCAAAAATGATGCTGCAAATTAAGATTTGGTTTAAAATGACAAAATAGCTTATATACATTGGTGGTTATCTTGTGCAATTTTTTTTTTGTTTGTTTTTACTTGGCTGAATAAACAGCGATGGGGGAGGAAAAGAAACACAAGAGGACTCCTCCCTCTATTCTTGGCCAAATCCTTCTGTTTCCTCGATGGCAAAGAGCAGCTTCTCTTTCAGCTGTTCGAAGCTCTTGTAAGGAGGCAAATCCAGACGGTTAAAACTGAAAAGGCAAAGATGGAGGACTAAAGATCAGTACACAGTGGCAGATGACTGGAATGCGTCAGCATCAAATGTTCCAAAAGTGACAGTATGTTAGGACCAAAGTTGTAAGGCACTATAAGGTTTAGTTATTAGCTACTTAACTTATAAGTGTTTCCATCTTGTTTCATGCTATTAGGCCATTCATTACTTCTGAATCATAACTAACTAATTTGTGTGAATCCCTGTGAATTGTACTACACTGAAACAACATGAGGTACAGCCCTCGACTCACCATGTGTGGCTTCGAGGAAGCCATGTGTCCTTCCCCACCTTCTCAATGCAGAACTTCTGGGGCCCATTGCTTCCTGTACAGCAAAAGATGAGAGGTGAGAAGATTGTCAAAAAAGAATAATGCATGTGTACAGTATGTATCCGTAGCTCTAGGTGTCTGAATGATCAGGTGGTAAATGTGTTCACCCATAAGTTCAGCGAAGCCGCCCAGAGGAAGCCTGCAGGTTCCAGTGACAAACTGCATGAGCCGCAGTCGCACTTCGTTGTCCACCTCCTTCACCAGCTGCAAGGAGAAAATGACAACACACACACACACACACACACACACACACACACACACACACACACACACACACACACACACACACACACACACACACACACACACACACACACACACACACACACACACACACACACACACACACACACACACACACATCAGTGACCACACATTACTGACTAGACAGACCAGATGATATGACACATCCTATCAACATCAATGAAAACTTTGCCTTTCTGTGTAAGGAACACTGTGTCTGTAATGTGCAGCACCTTGTGTAATGCATGGAATATTCGTCTCTTTTCCATTACAAACAGTAGAGGGTAATAAGACTGTAGAGAGTAATACAGAAACACTGTGTGTGTGTGTGTGTGTGTGTGTGTGTGTGTGTCTGTCTGTACCTGCCAGAACCAAATGATCTGTTTGCTGTTCCTTGTGTAGTGACGATACACTGTGTTCCTCTGCCAGTCCTGCAGGTCCACTTCCTGCATGCCACACAGCATCACCTGGAACACACGCACACACACACGCGCACACACACACACACATAAATGACACAGAGCAAATGAACAGAAGCAGAGGGATGGAGCCATCAGGGAATTCTCGCACAAGAACAGTGCAAAGTAAAAATAATCATCTTTAGGGTTACAAAATATTGTTCTCCATAGTGAACGTTTTGGGAGGAAAATACACATAAAAAAGTAATACTAGTTCTTCTGGCATGTTTGGCGCAGATCATTTTTCAGTGTCCCATTAACTAGGAATTTGGTGAAATTACAACCCTCTGCATGCACAGTGCAGTTCTAAAGTATGCACTCTGCTTTAAGCTATTATCTGCTGCTTAACTGAAACAACCAGACATATATATATATACACACACACACACACACACATATATATATATATATATATGATATATATATATGCTATGATTTAAACCATATATATATATATATATATATATATATGGTTTAAATAGTGGTTTAAAGGAAGTTGCTGTAAAAGCCACACACAAGTTGCTGTAAAGCCGCACACACCTAATCCATATTCTAATCAACAAGTCATTTATATATATAGTTAAACTATCCTGCATAAGACATGGTAAATACAGCCAGAGCAAATAACACCCATATATTCATTTTATTTATACTTTCCTATTATGTCCTGTAAATTCCTGTTAAGTCCCATGGAAAGTTTCCATGTTGAATATTCCTGGCATTTTGCAACCCTATTGATCTTAATCAAGTAATGATTAATTACCCAGATTGGGTTAAAAGCTCTGTGGAGCAGGGTAGGTTATTGGGATTAAAAAACCCACAATTAGACAGATGAAAACACAGGTCCTCAACAGCACCAAACAGACCAGAGCATGTTACTGCACTGCCAGCATCAGGCATGCTGCTCACCTCAAGCTCCTTTTCATCAAAGTACTGGAGCCACTGAAGTGGAACCACCTCGTTAAAGCCGTCCAGGAAAGCTTTGGTCTGGCCTTCCACCCCACGTGAAAACCTCCACTCTGCCATTAGACTGAGAGGCAGACAGTAAAAATACACTTCATAAGTTTCATGAGTAATTACGCATCTACTCAAAATGATAATGAGAGGTCATGTATTGTCGCTGTCTTGGTCAAACTGTTATACTGAACCTGATATACTCCTCCTTGTTCTCCTCAGTGACTAGAACATTGGCGCCATCAGGTTTGAGGTCATGAGAGGTGATCTTCCCAAGGATCTCCATGTCTACTGAGAAGTACATCTCCAGACCGCACTCTTCAATGTTGTTGTCCCTGAGGAGAGATTAGATTGTGTTGCTGACACAGCATAATCGAGGGTGGACAGCTCATTGTTGCAAATGGAAACTAATAATTCTAAGATATTCTTATTTCCAACCCTTAACATAAAATCAAAAGGCCAAAACTCAGATATCCAAGTGCAAGTGAATGCAGCAACAGATGATGCTCCCCATAGACTCCAGGAAGTTGTAAACATGAGAAGGAGAAACAAACAAACAGCCTTGCCACAATGTGGTACCAGGAGCTGCAAGAGGACACAGTGTTGGTAACCGAATGATTTTACCAAGCTGCTGCCAGCTGTCCCTGCAGCGGGCAGAAGCTCTGTTTTCTCCCGGCCCGAGCAGCTTTCTGTGCAGCCTCTCCAGCCTGGTCTAGGCTTTTTTCCCTGCTAAATGTGTAAATAGTGTTGTGAGAAATATGGGCGCAGATGGATGGTGCCAGGGTTGTTTTGCTGAAGGACAGATTAAACCTGAATAAATATAATATTCACTGAGGCTTGCGAGTGTCTCCGGATAGCAGCTACCAACATCTCTGAACCTGCTCATTCTACGGACAAACGTCCAAATGGGAGATCAGTTTTGGAAGTGCAACTTAAAAAAACCATCCAGCATAAAAAGCACTAAAATCACTCATTCCAAGCCCTTAACAAAAAACCACATTAGTCAGCAATCTGGTGACAGTTAATTTCAAGAGTATGCGCTTGCACCAGGTGTAATGAAATTCCCTCCAGGCGTTCCTGAGATGTCACATTCACGAGCATGGGTTGCACATGAGATCACAGTGACTTTGACCACCAAATTCTAATCAGGTCATACCTGAGTCCAAGTGAACATTTGTGCCAAATAGGACCCAACACCCCAGCTCAAGTAGAGTAAAGACACAAATTACCTGATCCATATAAGGGAGTTGTAGAACTCTGGGTCGATGGACTCCAGGTCTTTGAGTATTAGCTTCTTGTTCAGCATGCGTTTATAGAAAGGCAGAGAGAAGCCTGTGTCGATGAACTTGCCGTGGAAAAGTGCCTGCAGCAAGAGACAAATAAAAAGAGAAATTATTATTATTTTTTTATTATTATTATTACTTGTTTTTCCCCAGTGTTGGTCAATCTGAAAACACAGCACTGGAAACATCTGAAAATCTGACCACATACAGATTGTGCGCAGTCTGGTTTGGTCCTTTATTTGATGCAAAAACTTTAAGCCTGTTTCACTTCCAGTGGTTGTGAAGGTGTTAATGTTACCAGGACCGTTTGCATGTTTGTGGGCAGCAATTGAACTTGCCATTGCAATGAAGCGGCCTATGAAGCAGAAGTAGGAGAGGTGGTCTGGGTTGATGGCCGAGGCTGGGTTGATCTGCAGGCAGTAGTTGCTCTTGCCGGCATACTCAAACAGACAGTACATGGGGTTCAGCACTTCATGGGACAACAAGAAGAACCACTCTCTGCAAATTGGATGAAGGAAGACAGAGAGAATGTGAGGGGGACAAATAAGAATAGAAATTAGGAAGGAAATGAAAGGAGGAAAAGATGAGAGAAGAGAGAGAGGGGGAGACAAGAGTTGCATATGATCAATTACTGCTTACATTTGCATAGAGAGAGAGACAGAGAGATAAAGAGACAGAGAGAGAGAGAGAGAGAGAGAGAGAGACTGTATTACCGAGCTAAACCACCATAGTCTAGACCCTCCTCGCCTCTGAAGATGACATAGAGTCTCCTCCTCAAGTCGTAAGGCTTCAGGGCCATAATCTAACAAACAGAGAAAACATGCAGAAGATCAGCTAAAACACAGCAAGTGACATAGGCACATAAATGTTTTTGTATGTACGGCACAAGAAAACTCTGAACAGAACCATGCACGTAGGCTGTGATGCATCACTGCACTTGAAAGTCGTTTCTGTGTGTCCTGTATGACATCCGTTAAAGCTGAAACTGGACAGTGGTACAAAGACTCTTACTTGCTGGAAAGAGTCTTCAAACAACGTCTGTCTGGAGACTGTGATCTTCACATGGCTTGGGAGAGCATTGGACTGAGGAAACACAGGGAAAACCATTAATGCAATTCAAGGGAAAAATAAGATCCGGATGTGTGACTTAGAGCAAGAAACGGAGTGGTAGATTAAGAAAAAGAGACCAACCTACCTGGCACAAGTAGCGAAAATGGGCAAGCTTCCATCGGAAGCTGCGCTCATAAGCAATCTGAGGGCCTTTGGTGCTGAGAAGAACAAAAAGTAAAACCATCATAAATATTGAGAAAACATGAGAAAAAAAATTCTATGGGGGTGATTTATTTCATCTTCATCATGTCCTGAAAATTTTTTTTCCACATGTAAGATATACTCTGGTGTCCCATGAAATTAATATCTGGAGAGAGTTCCTGGCTCTCTGGGAACATTTAGCAAATTCCCCACATTTCTGGGTGAAATACAGTACAAGCCCTTAAATTAAACACCAGTGGTAGACATTATTTTCAAAATCAAGACATGCTATATATTTTCTTTATCTAACATGAGCTACATGCACATTCAAGCAACAAATGAGTTCACATCTGGTTCTTGTAAACGTTCCCCTAAATGCATAAGCTCCCACGGCTGCAGCTCATCAGGCTGCTGACAAAGCTGAAGCCTCTGGCATGGCTTCCGGTAACATGTTATGTAATAAAGCATTGCATTTATTTCAAATGGGTTCTTACACAGAGGACTTTCCAGTGCGAGGGTCGCTGAAAGTGGTGGTTCGGGTGTTGTGATCCACAAAGTAGCGAACTCCTTCCCTTGTGTACCGGATCTCCCAACCTTCAGGCAGAGGATCCTCATTCTGTAGCCTGAACACACAGACCAGTTACATACATGGAGTAATAAAAGTGGGGAATGGAAGCTATGTTGAAGGATAAGACCCGAATGCAAAACACTGACACAACATTTGATTGCAACACAACCATATTTCTGTAAAAGTCAATGTGGGCGAACCTGAAACAATTCAGTGGATTGCTGAACAACTTTGATCTTCTAATGGTATTTCACAGTATGAGTTACTGCTTTAAACATTGCGTGATATTTTTGCAGAGAGTTCTGCTTGTACGGAAATGGTTCCCACTCATTTTCCAGGACATTTTAAGGATGACCTAGCTGGTATGACAGACAGGTATCATGCCATACACTAATACATTCCTCTCTGTCGAAGTCTGGTTTAAAAGAGTATACACTAATCTCCTCTGCCTTGTTGTAATATCGTCAGCCCTTTGTGCTCTATGCTTGGTGTGCTGTGTAAATAAAATTCATCATTAGCACTATTAGTTATCAATTCATAACCTGAAATCTTTTTTCTTGTAAATTACATTAACCACTGCTGCCTGAACAACAATAACACTAACAATAGCCTACAATTTAAACCTACTGACAAATCTAGACTGAGCTTTGCGTACCTAAATGTACAATTCAATGTCAAGAGTGCAGTTTGCCTGGATTATTAATGCCACTGACTCTTATCAGTATATCACACCATACTTAACATTTCATGTTAAAGCCTATTATACTTAAATAACATCACTGCAGCATTGCAGTTGCAGAGAAAATGCTAGCAAAGTAAAAAAGTACTGTTCGCCAGTATTTAGCCCACCGAAACAAGCTAGCAAGAACGTCAACTTTAGCAACTCAAGCAAACTATCCATTTAACATTATTCAACTATTTAAAACAAGTTAAGAAGGAAGCAGCTTTAATCTATAAAACCAGTAGCCACCAGCAGTGACTAATATTTACACTTGAAGGATAATGCAACTTATCCCGAGCTTTGGCCACTTTAGTTGTATCATCTTTCAACCTGCATGTGCTAATGTGTGATGTGACTTAGAGGAGTGTTCATAAAGTTTCCACAACATAATCAAGAGCAGGCATTTAAAATATAGGCATTTAAAACACATTATATTGATCCTGAACATGGCTGATCCTTTCAGATGCATGTGTTATCTGTTTTGGGGAGCTCTGATCAATAGCCAACTAGTTCATTCTCAGCAAAAGGAAAATAGGATCTTGGAGTTATGCAAAAGTTCCCTTCAGGATTTTTTGGTCGGTGTCTAAGCTTATGTGTCCCCAAGTGACTTTTACAGAAAGTAGACAGGGATTTCTGCCAATAGACAGTATATCACATAACTGAATTTGTGCACCTTCAGAGGAAGCTCAAACTATTATGGTAATAGTGAGAGCTTCCTAAAATTGGCTAACACTGATGAAAACAGGGCAAATCTTCTATTCTGACACAGCTGTGTTAGATCTTTGAAGATCGTGACTTACATACTCTATCTTCCTGCTTAATTCCATAAATTGGCCAGTTTACAACACTCATAAAGGCTTCTGTGAGTTATTACTTACAGTATATCTTTTGATTTTTATATTCGTTTCAAATGCCTGGAAAATTTGTGTTTTTTCTGGCACTGAGCTCACCCTTGGGTTCGAGGATCTTCCCACTGCGTTGTCTTGGTGTTATGGTTGACAAAGTACACTCGGTCATTGGAGTCCACACGCCTCTCTAAAGTTGATAAAAACACAGACAGAAATCTGAAGCTTAAGAGACAGAATAGGCAGTCGGCACCACAGTGTGGCTACACATGTCAGGGTTATCACGAGCGCTGACTCGTGCTATAAACACAGACTTAGTTGACTGGATGTCAACTGTGATCTTCGTGAAAAGCGAGTCGTGACGGCAGAGGAAAGGGTTTCCAGGGAAGGAGGTTAAGAGGAGAGTCAAGATGGCGGAGGCAACAAAACAATTTGGATACATTCAGAATAATATTGATACAACTTAATACGCATTATAAAATCCTTGTATTTTTGTATTAAACACATTTTCACATGAAAATAGCTACAACAGATATTCAACATTTCTGTGTTTTCTTAGAAACTTCTTCTTCTTCTAAGACCTGCTGATGTTAATCTATTTTTCATTAAAAATATGGTACAGACTGACACCAAGTGAAAGCATGTACAGTATTTAAAAGAAAGAATGTGAACTCACCCCAACCAGGAGGTAGCGGGCCAAGAGGATCATTCTCAGCAGACATCATGGATGCCTGAAAACGAGGGATGCACACATAGACATCCATTTAGAAAACACAGGCACGACACCAGTCTGGTCAAAAATATTCCAAATATACAGGATATTAAAAAAACATAAAAAAATAAATAGTAAAAAAAATATATTCCACAAAAAGGAGGAGGAAAGTAGAAGTATTCCAAATGAAAACAAAATGAGAAATAATGAAAACACTGAGTTTTTCTATATTCCTGGCAGGAGGGCCTCTGTGGCTGGTTACTGCTCAATACTTCCCAGCTGTCTGTCTTTTGATTTGTGTTGTAAGGTAATCATCATCAGTGAAGATGACATCACTGCTGAGGTCAAAGACTCAGGAAAGGGACCCTCACAAAGATAACCAGATTAGGGTGGAGGCTGGGGCGGGTATTTTTTAAATTCTGACAAGGTAAAGTTCCCACCTTTAGGTTAAGTGCGGTGAGCGGAGTATTGAGTGAGCTGGGTTGTAAAACAAATGCACCCACAGACAGAGATGAAGCAAAAGGTGGAGCTGACACGAGTTTGGGGTTTCATAATTTGTAGTTACTATAGGCTATGATTTCTAAGATCATCATGATGGCACGTTTGATAATGACTTGTTTACCTTTGCCAATGAGAACAGAAAAAAACATATCATGGGGAGAGAAAATAGTAACATTTCTATGTATTTTTACCACCTCTAGTGCAGAGTGGTAATACATTAGCACAGATAAATAGGAAAAGTCTATACTGCATTCTGTACAGAAATAAACTAAAAACCAATTACTGATGTTCAAATAAAAATCACACTGAAAAGTTGAAAACTCCCAGATATGTTTACTAACATAGTCAGTGCTTATATCAAGTATGTGTGATTTGTCATTAAAAGGCCAGATATGTAAAAATCTGGTCCTTTGAAAGTCTGTAAGAAGACAATGGAGCCTTTCACAGCACTAAATAATGGTCAACAGGACCAAGACAATACAACCAATATCTGAGCCATTACAGACTACAAAGAAAAGGCAAAGTGATCACAAGCATCACAAATTACCAGAGAGTAGTCATGCAAGTAAATTATCTTCAAAAGGAGTTTTAAAGGGGTTTTGGTCTGAGCCCCAGATGTTTTCTCTATTTTCTGTAGTACTGGTTGAGTACTGGGGAACAGCTTGCACTAAATGCACTCTTTAAAAGGTGACGAGCTCATAAAAGCTAAAAGCTGGATAGATCCTGTGTGGTCAAGTGATTCAATAATGCATGGTGGTCACCAAACAAAAGACAAAAAGATTGCTGCTTTGCATAGTGGCAGCATTTATCTTGGTCACCAAAATTGGACATGTACGCTGGGAGTTAAACGAAGGCACTGCATTTACAATACTATTTTAAGGTACAAATTCACAGGGTGTTTGAGGGAAACTGCAAAGACTGTAAAAGGAAAAGACTGCAAATGTTTAAGCTCATTTGGACTTTGATCACTGCAGGGAACTCGGCATGTTATTGGTACAGGAAAATGAAGAGGATAAAAGATGACATATTAATTTTCAAGTAATCTACATGTCACAAATGGAGGACACGCAGGCCATTTTGATTCTGCATGCACCAGCGTGACCTCTCTTTTGAGTAGGGGATGTTTACATTACTTGAATATTAGTATGTGGAATGTTTGTATGTACAGTATCATGTGCGTGGTATTCCACAGTAAAACTAAAAAGTAAAAATGTTGACAAACTATTTTATTAGGCACAAAAACTTAATCTGCTAGGGCTTTGAAAGTGGTTGAGGGGAGACGTGGATAGAAGTAGGGTGTGGGTGGGAATTGTCTTACAGAGTAGAGGTATCTCTGGTTAAACTGGTGCATAGCTCCCTGCAGCTGGCTGCGTTGGCTCTGCCACTGCTCAAAATTGCGGACTGATTCCATAGTGGGACGCTGCCACGTGGTGGTGCGGGTGTTGTGGTCCACATAGTAGATCCTGCCCCTGTCATCCACTCGGCGCTCCCATCTGGCAGAGTCGAGGAAACGGACAGGACAATAAGCAAGCACATACACAACAAGTCAGTTGATAAGCAAATTAATAAGCCAGCTGGCACACTTCACAGGTTATCAAGATGAGATTTAAATACAAGTTTCTTTTGAAAGTGACTTACAGGCAATTAAATTAAAATGAAAAAAGGAGCATAAAGAAACAACTTCCAATTGAACACAATTAACTAAAGTTCTATCACTGTTAATGATCAAAACCCATTTGATGATGTGTTACCAGACATTAGCGCTCATGAACTACACCGTTCATTATGTAGTAGTACTAGTATTAGTTACAGTAGCAGTAGCAGTAGTTACCATTGGTCTGCATCTACACAATTTTTGTTTAGTTGCAGACACGGTTGAGAGAAATGTAAACGAGTTGTTCTGTAGACTCGTATATGAAGCCAAAAAGCCCCTGTTAAAATGGACAAATGAACCTGGTAAAGTTAGAAATTCCATGTCTAAAAAGGGTGGAAGAAAGAAAGAAAGCAAAAGAAAGAGGCTCACCCTGGTGGTAGTGGCTGTGGTCTTTCCCAGGTAGTAGTCCTGGTGTTGTGGTCTACATAGTATGTTCTCCCATGTGGGTCTTTTCTCTGCTCCCACCTAAAAGACAACAGACAAGAGTTTACAACTATGTGTAAAAAAAGAAAAAAAGAAAGAAAAAAAAAAAGCAGGCTGCTAACACTTTATAAAGTTGTTGTGCAAGAGGACAGAGAAGGATGGAAATAAAGTGACAGAAAACGCACAACAGCTTTCTCTTCTACAGTTTTGTGAACTATGAGGATGTGAGAAGTGTTTTTTAAGTGTTTGATACTCAAACGATAGATTTTGGCTTGAGTATCACTTCAAGGTGGAACCCTCTTATTGATAATATTTATATACTTTTATCTAATGATAATATTCTTTTTCAAAATACAGTCAATAGCCTCATAAAGTAATAATGCCAGGGAGTGCAGAAAATGAGTAGTTGCTGGTGGTTTTTACCCTGGTGGTAGAGGATCTGATGCTCCAGCACTGGGGACCTGCTGTCTGGGCTTGGCCCCATCTGTAGTTGTAGTTGCACTACTACTACTACTGCTACCACCACCACCACCACCTCCTGAAGCATTCGCTTCTCCTATTGCTGGGGAGGAAGAGGATGATGATGAGGAGGTTGTGATGGTGGTGGCCCCTTGTGCTGTGGAGGTCAATGTGGAGGAAGCAGAAGCAGAAGCAGCAGCAGCAGCAGCAGCAGTGGTGGTGCCATCAGTAGGCTTAGCAGCAGAAGAGGAGGCTGGAGCCTGTGTGGAGGTGGACAGGGCTTGACATGTGTTATTTGGTGCTGTGTCAGAGTCTGGCACGGTGGCATCTTGACTGGAGTCCTCCTGGTCATCTGCAGGGGGCTGCACATCACCAGCTGCAGCAGAGGATGGCCCCAGAGCAGCATCACAGGACTCCCCATTCACTGCAGGCAAAGCAGAGAAAGACAATGGTGCTGTTTATATCCATGGACTGAACACTTCCTCCATCCATGACTTAACATCAGTGATGCCTCAGGAAAAGAACTGTCTTTTAAATGGCTGACTGTACAACATGTGTCCATTATTCTAGTAGTTTAGTATTCTACATATATATGCATCAACAAACTCCCCCATGTCTGGGTGCTCTTGCTTTTTATTTGAAATTTAAACAACACATTCAAACATGGGAAAAATGTATGGAGGTATTTTGGAACTGGCATCATTGATGGGTAAAGATTAAGCTGTTTGCTGCCTTTTAAAAACATAACAGTGACATATGCACAACAATTCTGAAGTCACCTGTTAGTTTGTAACTCGAGTGAGGCAGGGGAATGAGGGAAACCATGCCAATTGTGATTAGGGGACATGGGTAGCATTTTAATGAATTCAAAGAAGTAGCAATAGCTCTAATTCGTTTGAACTAGATTTTTTTTAAGACCTAACTTCGGCATACTAGCAAAGAATTAATATTCTCTCATCAACCTCAGCTCAGTGGCGTCAGTGTGCTATTGGTGCCCTGCCTGCCCTCCACAGTATACTGCAGTCTGCTTTCCTCTTCTTTCTGTTTATCTCTCCAGAGAGTTTTTGACAGAGGTGCTGACAGCAGCAGAGATTACAGGCCTCGCTTAATGAAAATGAATCTACTGATCTTCTCTACTGTTCACTATCAGCAAGTGAACCGTGAAGAACTTCAACTTAAAGTGGCCTCAGCCCAGCCCAGGTAACACAATGAATATTTGCTGGAAAGATGCACATGTATAATTAGGTGGTTGCATAATAATTTTAATTCTATCTTTGACATATATTCAGTAAATATGTTGTCCAATTCTCAAGTGAATTACACTCATAGGGAATTATGGCCATAAATGAGAAAAACATAACCAAATAATACATATCTTGGGAAGGCAGGGCTTTGTAGCGCTGACACGGCTGAACACACAATACAAACCTGAGAACCCAGGGATTCCATGTCAAACCTTCAATGGTACCCTAATCAACACATTATGAAATGCAACGAAGGATTAAAACTCACCTGTCCTACTCTCTGTGTCACTGTCTGAGGGTTGGTGGACTGGGGTGGAGTTAGGTGTGGCGTCTCCATTGACGACATGACTAAGGGCGGGGCTGCAGGAACTGGAGGGCACCTGACCATCTAGACCATTGGAGGCCGAACAGGAACTTGACCTCGGAGCCAAGTCGGTACCATTCACTGAGCTTTAGGAGAAAACACACAAGTTCAAAGCATTTATCAAACTGAATCCTGACAAATTCTATACCTGCATAAACATAAGATATACTTCATATGTATGTACTCCAACTAAAACATGTAACTTTTTTCTCCTACTGGCTCAAACAGGCTGATAAAAAATTTAATTTACAGGACTTAATGAGGGCGAGCTAAATGTGTGCTACTTCCACTCTGTGTGCTGGTGTCGGATAAAACACTTGTGACATTGAGACTATTGTCTCGTAGGGGTAAGGACAGGACATAATAGGATGGCGTGGTGACGTAATAGACACAGCTGAAGAGGCCCTTTTGTGAGCCAGCAGAGCTCAGTTGGTGCCACAGACGTGCCCACACTAAGACCAGTACGAAGTCTGCCATGACCCAACTCCAGGCTTTGTCTAGGCAAGAGGTGGGTTGCCAGCCAGCAATAAGTCAAACGTCAGAAAGGGTCACAAGTGTGAACAACTTCAATGAATGTTGATTTTATGACTCAGTATATCTGTAATGATAAAAGCTCTAACTATGCTTAATACACAATGAAATAAGACGCATGCACAGGAAGTGATTCCAGCAAATTTCCCACCATATTTGCCCCTGTCAAAATTTCAGTGTGGAGCCCAGCAGAAGCTGCTACTCTCTCCCTTGTTGCTTATGCTCATTTGTATCTATTGTAATACTTTATTTTTTATAATTAAAACTATGTTTTAATATTTATAGATTAACTACAAACACTAAATCAAAAGTAACTGGAGTTGCTGTTTTAGTACTGAAAACTGATGCAGAGAGAAAATTTAGGTACAAATACAAAACTGAAAAGCAATTTCAGACATTACGTAAGTAGGAAGATGCAGATTGAGCAAAATGCAAAAACTCTTGTAGCCAGCATGGAGGCCAGTAGCAAGTGTTTTTACAGGCTGTGAGACACAGTGTGGTTCTACCTAACTGACTCTCTGAAGAAAAGTGGAAACACAAGATAACTGAAATGGAAGGAAAGAAGGAAGGAAACACAACAAAGCAAAGCAGAATTAAAAAATAATAAGAGAAATGAAGGCATAGGCAAGGCGAGTAAGGCTCAGGAAATATGATTTCAGCAGGAAAAATGAAAGAAGGTAGATTGAAACAGGTAAATAGTAAAGAGAAGAGAGGCAATGGAGTGAAGACTGTCAGAAATCCAAGAATAACAGCGACCAAGACAAGACCAAGGACCAAGGACAACGAGTTCAGAGACAAAGAGAAATACAAATGGAAAGAAGTAGGGCAGAGGGTTCCACAAGCATCAGGTTCACCTCTGTTTGACTGAGTGTTATATGCTATGATGCTAAGTGAAGTCACATTTTGGGCAAGGAGTGGGGATGCTAAGCCTGAGTTTAAAAAAATGCTGAGGGTGAGCTGCAAAACACATTCAGACATTTTAAGGCTAATCAAAGGTCAGCATCCTGTACAACAGTTTATAACCTTGTACCTTCTTAACAACTCTGGAAAGTTATCACATCATTAATCCTTTTCTCCCCTGCCTCCAGAACTGCAACATAACCAGCAGAACTAGTGCAGAACATACTCCAAGTCATTCTATTTCACTGACCAGCTCAGTAGGTTGCTGGATGATGTTGGACAGTTCTGCAACACAATGTGAGGCAAGTTCAATTATTGGTTTTGCTCTTTTCACTTGTTTATGGTGGACAGTACTCAACTGAAACAAGGTGATGTCACATACTTCTGTGCACCAATCACAGCTTAGCAACATTTGACTAAAAACAAGCAAACAATTCAGTTGTGGAGTTGTTTGCTTGTGCTGCAAGCACTGTGTCAAACCTGACAAAACAGCAAAGTCCCGGTCGAACAGATCAGCTGAGTTTCTCAGTGTTAAACTATTAGTGCTTCATATAAAACATGCTTTAATTCTGAAATTTGTACAATAATTATCTGAATCAAAAGATCATTGATTGAGGGGGAATAAAAAGAGAGCAGAGAGAACATGAAGGAGCTTACTTGTTGTAATAATTTTGTTTTAGCTCACTTAGTTATACCAACTATAAACTTGGATGTAGTTGATGTTTTAATTGTCAATAACTACAATGGCATTTTAACATAATTATCTTATATAATTAATTTTTTAATATTATCCTAAATCTTTATTCTGATTCATTTCTTCTAATTCACATTTTATTGACTTCTTTTAGATCTTTCTAGATCATTTATGTTTGAATTCACTGAAACAAAAATGCTTATATATATGAAATTTTTACTGTCTTGCTTTCATAAACACATGTTTAAAGTTAAAAGTCCTGGAGATTTTTTATCAAAATAGACATCTGTTCAGTCACTATTTACAAATGAATGGTGAAACACGAGTTGACTTTTATGATGTCACAGGAAATGCAGTGTGTCTACAGAACAAGACAATTTGTAGCATTTTTGACAGTGGATCAGTTTGAAACATTGCAGGGAGTAATGGCACAAGAAGGAGCAGCCATCATGAGCTGTTAGATGACGAGCTGCAGGCACTTCTCAGCAAGGTAACAATCTCCTTTCAGTTTCACTGTACCCTGCTGTCTGCAGACTCATGTTGTGTGCAGCATAAAATCAGATCATGGTTGCTCACAAAATGATGGAAAAAGGACAATTATTGCCTGACTTTGTTACACAACAATATTGCTGCCCCAAGAATTATATGGCCTGTACTGTTAAAGCGCATTTGCCATTATCCCAAGTAACTACAGGTGTCGCCAAAACAACCAGGACTGAAAGTCTTCAAGATTGCCACTTTAAGGATTCATTATTTAGACAAGAATTACATGGGAAAATTTTGTCTCGCCACCACAAATATTCCCCTAGCTGCTTCTCCTTCCTCTCTGGCTGAGTACTCACACATTTCTGGAACTCCCAGAGAGGGGGAACACCACTTAGTTTTAAATATACCCGTGTTTGTGTCTTGCAGTCCTCTCAGCAACTGCAATGCAGAGAGGAGACAAGCAGCCACAACCCTCCCACCAACCTCCTGTCTGTTGCACTGAAAAAACGTGCTTCCTTTGTGGCTTTCTCATAAAAACCCTGTTAGCCTCACTGAAGGGCACATTTACAGTGTGACATATAGTAAAGATTGGTACCAGTTGGGCAACACTACAGCTTAAAGCAGGAGTATGGGATATCCAGAATTGAGAAAAAGCAAGATACAGTCAAGACCCAGACCTCTACATACATACTTACATACATACATACATATAAAAGGCCTTGAGCTAGTGGATGACAATAGAATATGGGAACAAATACTAAAGTGAAATATGCTTTCATGATTCCTACAGGGCACACTGTGGGGAAACTGTGCTAAGACACAACTGCTAGCATTCCTTAACTTGAGGATAAGCATGCTCCATAGTTTGAAGGACTTATTCTCACCAGGACATTACAGGCCGACCATTTTAGGAAATGTGAAGTTGTCAATTTTCTTCTACCTGAAACATAAAACATAAAATGCCCCCAAATAGCTGGTTTGTTTAATTTACCTGTTGGCAGCCCTTGAGGAGGAGGAAGATGAGTCTCCATTTTCATGAATGGCATTGCCATTTTGTTGGACTTCTGCAGAGAATTGAAGAAGACAAGTTAGCCTACAGATATTGTGAACAAGTAATTAACATTTAGTAAATTAATTCAAACAAGAAGAATTGGTAAGTGTACAACTAGCATTGCATTACGAGATAATGCACCGGTATTTTCCTCAGTACATGTATCTGTATGCATATTTTGGTGTCACTGTTCTCTCCCTGTGCTTCCTCATTGATTGTCACTCACCAGTGCACATGGTAATTAAAAACAGCTCCTCCACCATCACCCACCCCTAACATATAAATACTCAGCTCACTTATGCTATTTGCTGCATTGCCGTTGGTAAGCGGTGCCAGCTCCTCTTGGTCAGTGACAGTCAGGCCATCAAGGTAGACAGTTAACTCCCCTATTGGAACCGGAGCGCCCTTCTGCTCCACGCTCAGTTTCAGCACCTCCTTCACATTCTCTACTGTAGAGCCAAAGCAGAAATGGGGTGGGAGAAGGCATTACAATAGAGTGACATCAGGAAAAACATAAAACTAACCACTTCCACAGAAATGCTTCATTTACAACATTCAAATTAGAGAAAAAGAGACACTGATCTGTCCTGTGCAACAAACTCAGTGTCATGGCAAATCTGATTAACAAAAACTTTAATGATCCCTATTATAAATCAAGAGATGATCAGGCATGTTTGATGAAGCTTAACCATACATTTTCTGTCATGCTGCTCCAAGGCTTGAAGTAGGTCTAGCGTGGCTTTGCCCAGCAGAGCGTCTGCCTTCAGGGTGTGGTGACTCCATACTTTGAAATCCACCTGTGTGTGCGGTGTTACATTCCTATAAGGTCAGGAAAGACACAAACAAACAAATACAGGGAGTTCTAAAAACAACTTTTAACATAAATCATACTAATTTACGACATCATCAGAACAAGGACAGGCATGAAGCATAGACTGGTCTAGCACAGGGCAGGAACTATACCATGGCCAAACAGTCAGTGTGGTGGATGCCCCGGGGTGTGGCTGTAATGCCCCTTCTACCACGCATACTCTGTCTTGAACTGGCAGAATAAAGTTGCAGATTTCCTTATCCGAAACTACATGTGAAGCAGCAAATAAACAAACCTTGTTTCCCAGTGTGTCCGTCACGCTGGACAACAGCATTTCTCCCACTTCATACACATTATCAGCCAGTTACCAATAAACATAATGTGCTAAGTACAAGCAGCTAAACATTGTACTTTGTAAGTATTAGTGTATGTGAGTTCAAAATTAAGAAGCATATCACTGCATAGTGGTACCTAACTAGGATTAAAGTTCCCTGATGCTCCACAGGTCTAACAGTGTTATGAATCTGTGTTTAATTTGCTGTGTGTGTGATACACCATCCAGCAAATCTATAAAGTTTGCATTGAAATACAGTTTATGGATTATGTAGATGTCGATACTAATAGCTGCATGGGTGTTGAAGCTAGCTCAGATTGATGTTGGTCACCCTTAGCCCCTTTATAGACTTGCTTTATCATTAAAATATAACAATAACAATTAATGAGCCATTCATATTTAAAAAAAAAATCAGACAGCATTTTGTGGAACAGTCTTAATAAAAGTCAGAACTGTTTTAATACACTGACTCATCATTGTTTACTGCATACTTATTTGTCTTCGTAATATGTAGTTATCATTACTGTTACTGCACACTGAACAGACATTGTCCAGCTCTATACTGGGTTTTGACCTTGAATCCAGGGTGAATTCAATAAACTTACAAAAACCTTTTTGTTTTAACAACACTCTGCCTCACACCACCCTAAATTTTGAAGCCATGCAAGACTTGATCACTAGTCCTCCCCAAAATGTGGGGGGAGGAATATATGTGAATGTGGAGGGCAAAGAGAAAGAGACCCGAGGTGACATATGTACTCCTGCTTCCCCTTAGAAAAGAAAAAAGCAATAAAGAAAACGACTCTAACTTAGATGCTTCTCATTCCCCCAGTTTCTCTATTTTTCAACATCTACTCCCCCGCAAAAAAATCTTGCAAGAGTACCTTGTCCTTGCTGATGTGCACAGTTCACATAATGCTGCTTTCCTTGTGTTTTTGTCCTTATACAAAATGAACACTACACAGCACAGTCATTGCATTCACACGTGCACACATCAGCCTAGAGAAAAATATTTAGGATCATAGCATAAATGCTATGTGTAAGACTTGTAACAGCTTGCATCCACGGTGCAAACACAGGGTAACGAACACAGCACCACTGTCACTTATCAGCAATAATTACTCAATCAGGACAATTAGCATTTGCAATGACGTGTCTCTGGCGTATGGTCGAAACCATAGAGCTGTAAGACTGCCATGTTCAGGCCCCGCAAGTGTCTCAAATGATACAAAGAACTCTGTGTGTTGTTCTACAGCAGTTCCCCTTGTTCATAATGTTTTTAAAACATGTTTTATCACTGTTTGTTACAGGAGGTACACATTGTAAGACACACCAAAGCACAATCCTGCACCAAAGCCTGCATACTAGAACAGCTCTTCCTACTAAGAGGACAGAAGTGTTGCTCCATCTTTCTCTCTCAACTGCTTTTTTTTTACAAGCTCGGGCCATTTGGAGATCTACATCAGCTCTCTAGAGGAACATTCTGTTTAGGGGGAGTATCAGAAGACAGATGTTTGTGGTCCCAACTAAAAATTCATTACAGTCTGTCTCTCATGTTCTCCAAATAATAAAGTGTCCAGGGATTTATGAGCTGTCCTCCTACACTCACTTATGAAGCACACTGTGAACAGGAACTCATATAGAACTTCACTTAATGCTTATGTATTGTGCACACAGATGATAAAGAAAAAAGGGAGAGAAAAGACAGAGAAAATGGCATTAAGGTAAATAGACACAGACTGACAGATACACAAAGGCAAATTGTTTCTTCTTACAGAGTGAGCCTCTCATCCCATTTAGGACTGGAGGAGCTATGAGACTTCGCTGTGCGGCGTGACTCTCCCTCCGCTGTCACCTCCACATAAATGGCAGTCCCAAACAGGCTTTTCTTCCTCTTGATTTTGGCACAGGAAACTGGTGGTGGGTACATATAGGAAGTGATGAGACTAGTGAAAATTTTTACTTTTAACAGGCTACATTTTTATCTTAAAGTTGACACTAACATATTATTGGAATCAATATATTACTGATTATGGAAAATCGTTATATCCCACAGGCAATCCTGCTGATAGTGCTTCAATGTGAACCCTATGATGGAGCGACAGGGTCTAGATCAGGGGTCGGCAACCTTTACTACTCAAAGAGCCATTTGGACCCGTTTCCCACAGTAAAGAAAACACTGGGAGCCACAAAACCCTTTTGGCATGTCAAATAAAAAAACGCTGCATATAAGGTTTTTTTGCCTGTACAAACAAACGAAAATGTGCTGCATTTATGAAATCAGTGAACGACTGCAGAGAAAACGAAATTATATTTCTGCGTGCAACAACAACATTTTGAAGTCCGACAAAAAGACGTTGGGTTGAAGGTACTTTCAAGAAAAATTCTCAATGTCTATTGGAGTGCTTCTTGCATTTATGAAAAAAACACTGAACTTAAATTCTCCACCGGCAGCAAGGTAAAAATGCGTCCACTCTCTGCGTGCCGTTATCCTTTTACTGGCGCGTGCAGTCAGCTGTCAACCTGAATAATAAAAGGACTGTTTCACTGAACAATGAAAAAATATGAATATATGCTAAATAATAGGCAATTAAAATATTAATCAAACATGGTTAATGTGATTTCTGCTCCTGAACCTCAGCACACAGCATCTGCACACCAGCGCTGTGCGTCGTCACCTGCATCTTTACGCAGGATCGTAAACTGTCATCTGTGAGCGCGAGCGATCTGTTTCAAAATGAACAAACTAAAATAAAATATATTTTAAATAAATGCTCATTAATTATTTCCAGGAGCCGCATCAGAGGGATGAAAGAGCCGCGGGTTGCCGACCCCTGGTCTAGATCCTGAGGCCACTCTGCCACTCCCAAACATTATAGCCTTGTGGACTCACCAATGGCATGGAGCTGTGATGTTCCTCTGTGGTTATGGCTAGACTCTGCTCTAGATGAGGCCGTGGCCATGTCATACACCACAGTGGGAAACCTTTAAAACCATACACACGGACAAACAAAGCAAACATCAAACACACACGAAACATGCTCAGTGAATACAAACACAAATAATAAACAGGTGAACTCAACAGGGTTCCAATAAAAAATACAGCTGAGAGGCTGTAGGAAATGCTGAAGAATATTCTGAACATTTTGTTGAGTTTTGTGGTTAAGGTCCTTCCAGCTCTAAGCTCTATTAACCATATTATAATTTGACATGGACATAATGCTGAAAACACAATATTTACTCACAGTTGGTGTGTGCTGCTAGACCCTGTGGTTCAGCCCACTCCGTGTCCCATGATTCCTTTGAAACAGAAAATATCTCATTTTTAGGATAAACCCCAGAACAGCTGACGCAAACTCTAGCAGGTCAAAGTCTGACCTCTGAGTAAGATACCAACTTATTACTGAACATGGAGGAATGAATAGGACAGTCTGTGAAAAGCCCCTGTTGATTTTTTCAATTTCATTGATACAGTTGAAAAACTGGCTAGATCCCCACTAAAACGGATCCCAGTAACCAATTAACTTCAAAACTCTTAGATTTGTCTTGCTCACTCACAGCAAGACACCGACTTCTTCCTTTAAGTGAAATTATTACTGTCCAGTGATTACATTTTACTGTGTCCCTACCGTGGTTTGAAAAAGTCAGCTACATTTGTGCGCAGTAGCTTCAGTCTGCCACACTGTAAACTCGATATAACAAATTCCTACTTCTTGGTTACAATTTAGAAGTGGTTCCCAATACCTATCCCCATTCCTCCGATTTGTCCCTGCAGTATTCATAAAACTATCACATGTAGTTTGCCACTATCTGGTTCAACTTTGACCTACTATGCACATACTATATTTTCAGTTTTTGCAGTGTGATGCACAACTCTGTATAAGAAACAGTTCAAGGATGGCCAGCTTTGTTATCACTTTTCATCTACTGATTAAGATAACCGGAACAAACCGAACTTGTTTAAAACCTGCCTGATCACTCATACTGCAATGTGCCATGTTCTGTTGTATGGCTGCACAGCTGAGTTTACAATGCAGTTTCTCAATGTTACAGTGGGTCTGGATTTCTTTTTGGAAGAAAAACCAAACTAACCTAACCGAATACACTATGAATATAATGATTATACTACATTATCATACTGTACTAGACTGTTAGTATACTGCACTATTATTATATACAGCAAAACCATACTGCATATGGCATGTAACTATGTTAGAACATTCCCATTAACAACAAAATTAAGACACATGCTGTAAAAAAAACTTTTTAAGATTTCTCAAATTAGTAGTTAGTATGTTAACCTGTCGGCATAATTATAGTTGATTTCAAGAATATAAGGGATGCCAGCCTACTCCACTGCAACCTAAAGAACAAAACAAGAGAAAAAGAGGAGGACAACATGCCTATTAACCATCTCAGCGCCAGAAGTCACTACACCCCGACTGTTTCCTGTTCCAATTAGAGCCAAGCGTTTTTGATATGATTAAATGGTCACAGCACTGGACTGACACATAGACTGGTTGATTACCCAACACAGACCTCAAGTTGGACCAGGCAGCTTTTAAGCAGCTTAGGAGGAACACAATTAAGAAGATAGGGATATTTCGTGCCAGAATTAAGTCAGCGTGATCAGTGTGCAGGCTACAGGGCAGATGGAGACAAAATATTATCCCAGTCAGCAGCACAGTGCCAGGCAAAGCTATAGTGGCTATCTTGCTACTAGGGTTGAAGAGTTGGGTACACCATGGTATGAAAACTGACATTTACCATGTATATTTGCTTATCTACGGTATTGCATTCTACCATATTAGTATTATTTAAAAAATATTTTCAGTTCATATCTAGTTTGATGTCAGTCAGAACATAATATTTTGTGAACTTGTAACAAAGCTTATATTCAAGCCAAAAAAACCCTTCTGTTTTCATTTCTTTAAGGGCCTGAAAGGCCTTTTCACGGTGTTAAAAGAAGACAAAATATTGAAGATGTTTTCAATGTCCTTTTCGAAAAATGGCTATACAGAGGAAAAAAATACAAAGCTTAACAAGTAATAAATGCTGAAACTTTGAGGACATGACATGCCAACTTTGTCTCCATAAGATGTGGGATTTCTCATCTTAATATATAGCTATGGAGGAACATAACGAGTGACCCACACAGCAATGGCATTAATCACTAAGCAGAACAACTGATCCTGACAATGAGGAGTTGATTGACAGCGCTTAGCAGCACTTCAAACAGGAAGATGCAGATGACAGCTATAACAGAAAAAAACTAGGGGATAAATGATGGAAATGGGACAGGGTCCAGCAGTCATCTGTCATCACTCTCAAGGGTCTTGACATAATGAATAATGAAAACAGTTATTAGCCAGGCAATAGACTGGCCCCGAATCCCCTTGAGAACTGCTTACATGGAGTGACTGACACATGGTCAACAGGTTTCTTATGCTATTTGAAATATGTTACACTATAAGGCATATTTGACTTTTTTTTTTTTGAGGAAGATGATATGATTTATCCATTATCAAAAATAGTGCCAATTAATTTTCTGTTGATTAACTAATGGATTTAATTGACTTATTGTTTCAGCTCTAATCTCTGTGTCTGTGTATAACCGCTGAAAATACAGAATTTAAATAGATGACATTAATCCTTTATCGGAGATGAACAAAACCCATTCAGTAGCATGTCAATGAAAAATGCATCAAACCTTGTGGAGCAATCACAAAAATTGTTCATTGGAGGTGTGACAGTCAAAGTACTCCATGTATTTAGAAGTTGATGTAAAAAGTGAGACATCTTTACATGTTTATTTTGTTAAAATCAGTCGAAAAGAAGAAATTGCTGATGTTTTGTTACAGTCAAAAGATAATCCACATGAGTTATGACTATTTTTTTGCTAAATAGTTGAGTGCAGAAATGGTTTACAGCTGGCAGACAATGACCAGCAGTCAGACTCTCTTGATAAATTTAAAAAGGTACCTTGTTGCTAATCCATGTTCGCTGCTACACCTCTTGGTGTGTCACCATCTGTCAATTAACTACAATGCATCATGCATCTATACTGCCACTAGGGGTCAAGACCACCACGGGGTACCTTACTTTTCACTATATGATTATATTTATATTCACGTTGAAAGCACAGAATATGTAACTCTTACATTGCAGATGTACATCTAACTAAGATTCACTGGCCCATTTTTCTATTGATATTCTAAGGTCACTCTGAAGTTGAATTCTATGAGCACAAACTTGCCAATTTTGTTCATAATTGAAAGGAATCAGGTTCAGAATCAGAGAAAAATATTACTAAGCAAGTTGGTACACCTTTAGTGTATTGACATGTTAAGTTTATTTTGAATATCCACTGCATGTTATCATATTTTCTGTTACAGTAATGGCCATCTTTTAATGAGGTAAAAGAAAGTCAAAAACTTAAATGGATGGGAAAAAAATAAAAATAAAAAAAATTGCAAATTTTGGCATGTCAGGGTCTCTTCCTGGTTTGAAAATAACGACCCTGATCAGCACTTACCGTACTTATCAAATATCATATTATTCTGATTAAGCCTACAATTCTGGGTTTAAGATTCACTTTTGGAGGGGATGCCTTGTGAAGATTGCAGCAGCACTGGAATACACAGCGGATCAGCGATTAGCAGTGAGTGTGTCTTCTAACAAGAAGGACCCAATCTACTCCTGGCCATAGCACTTTCTACATCAGGTTTGTACGCTCTGCCTGTGGCAGTCTGGATTTCCTCTGGGTGCTCCGGTGTATTCTGACAATAAACACACAGGTCAAGAGCGCTACACATTTGAGACGTCCTAATCAAGTTGGTTTTTACTTAATCTATGACATTATAATATTCATATTTTCTTACATACTGCAAGAGTTAAAACCTCCACAATCTAGGGCAAATATACTTGACAGCTGTGCAGCTCTGTTTAAGAAAAATGGACTGTATCACAGCTCTCCATTAATGATTTCCAAAAGTGTCTTACAGTAATACGTGAATAAAGGTAATTTTGTAAATATCGATCTGGCAGACCAGCTTGAGGCATCTGTGCTGAATTAAATTTGACTTAAGAATGACGATGGACTCCAAAAGACTAGCAGTCTCGGAGGCATAATTTGAAACTATACTGAAACAAGAAAACAAAATGTTTTTTTACTCAACAGGGTCAAAAGGACATTTAATCAGCGAGTTACACGATTAAATGCAACCTTAATGACATTTGAATTACAAACACCCCACCAGACCCTCGGACATTTTAACTCCTATATTCTGCGCATTTGTCTGATAATGCGTGGCAGATGGCTAAGTGAGTATAAACTCTAATTACTACTCTCAGATGCTTTGGGAAGACAACCAGCAGTGTACAGAGATGGGATGTGACAAACTGATGTATGGAAGACTTTATGGACATTTAACTACAGTCAGCACATTAGTCATACAAAACAACTCCCTACAAAAGATAGTATCCATTAAGTGATATAGAGAATATACTTTAAAATGCACTGCCAGTCATCAGAAATTCTACTACAGTTCTGTCTTCATGTAATCAATTTCTCACCAGCTCTTGGCTGCATTACAATATATGGCATGAAATAGCAATTTTCCCAACAGATAATAAACATTAAATATGAGGGACATGCTCAATTAAGGAAAGCACAACACTAAAGTGCAATTTGCACAACAGTATTTAACCTTGTATCTTAGGTTTTCTTTGGTTTTTCGTGTCTCATTGTCTGTGACTGGTTGCTTACACTGTCTAATGTGCTGGTCAGACTGTAGAAAGAAAAGCCAGCAGTGTTGGTGTAGGGGTGGATTTGCTTACAAAACAGCTAGCAACCTGCTTACTGCTAGACAATGCACTTTATATTTTGTGGTGCGTGTGTGTCTGTGTGTCTGCAAAACTGCCAAAGCTTCTTTAGGGAATGTTTTTGACAGACCTTAAAAACTGGGCTCATACAAAGGTTATTCATGTTTTCTAATTTCACACACATAACAGTTCACACACCAACATGGACGCTCAGGCCCACATACACAGTAATAGAGCTGTCTGCACTGGAATACATCTGGACAGACCATGATGTCAGGGGGGTATTTGCTTACAGGAGCAGGACTTAAGTCCCCCTTTAACACACCCCACAGCTCCACAAAAGTGGGCAAAACAAAAGGAAAAAGTCATAACCCAAGTAACAGAAAACAAGACTAAGCCACAACAAATACATAACACACATTAGTCTTGTTCTGTTATCTTAGACTTCTGTTTTGAGCAAAATGAACACAACCCCAAGACATGAATAACATTTAAAATGAAATGTTACAACACCAAGAGGCAGAAAAAGCTTAGGTTTTACCTGTCAGGATTTGATCATTCCATTTAGACAACACAGGATTTCACTGCAGCAGTCTACTGTCAATCAAGTAACCCAAATTTGTCATAACTGCACAAATTACCCTTGTAATGAGACAGCTTTCGATTTTCCTGCACACAGTCAAGGCTGTTAAATGAATGACAATGTTTAGCCTAGCTCTACTTTATCTCAATGACAATCGGGAGCAGCTAAATTCTCATAACTTTTCTTTAGGTTGGCATGACACACTAGGTTCACACAGTGGCAGCAGGCCACAACTCCCACTTTCTCCACAGCTGCTCTTTTCCTTTTCAAAGGTCAATGTCTGTGAGAGTGAGTGAGTGTGTGTGTGTGTGTGTGTGTGTGTGTGAGAGAGAGAGAGAGAGAGAGAGAGAGAGAGAGAGAGAGAGAGAGAGAGAGAGAGAGAGAGAGAGAGAGAGAGAAAGACTGAAAGAGAACGCAAACAAGTATATTTCAGAACCAGCCAGCCAAAAGTTGCTGCTCAAGTGACAGCTTCCTGTAAGTAATTCCCAACAAGCTTGGCACAAATACATACAATATGTGACAGGCTGATCTGCCAAACCACTGTTCACAGCTGAGAGACAGCAGGACATGCACTCATGACCCTGGTATACAATAGCTGATTGTAAAGAAAACCTTCATCAGTCACTGAAACAATTAAAGTCACGTTTGAGCATTTCTCTTTGAGGCCAAGGGGAATGGAAGGCAACTGGGCCTAACCTTAAGTGATAGGGATTTCCCATCAGGTATTAGCCAAGGCCAAGTTCACTATGTTAGCACTGTGACAGATTGTGCTCATAATTCCCTATCTTTGCCTGTCAGGGACTGAAACAGTGCCAGTGTTACATTGCTCATGTCTAGTATGTCCAGCAGTGTGGATCATAGCAGGCCTATGTTTTCCTGCGTCTGAAGTCAGGCATTGTGCATGACCAAGGAAACACTTTACAGACAACAAATGTCAACACCTTAGAGTTAGAGGTGACAAAGAATTTCTCCTTTTCTGATTACAAACTTCAGTAAACAAGACCAAGATTTATTGGGTGATAAAGGAGCAGATTACATTTCAGACTATCCGTCTGCCATACGATACTAACACTTGTTGTTTGTTTCAACGCAAACGCTAATCATCATACACAAACTCTGATATGCTTAACAAGCACTGGCTAACTTTGGATAATCTACTGTCATGCTAACGCTAGCTCACACAGTAAGAGTAACTAAATATGCAAGTACTAGCCTTAGGATAGAAATTTCCCAAATCTGATCCAGATGTCTGGTGAGCTTTCTGGTTAGATTTGCAACAGACATATAACATAGGTACAGTGTTTGTCAGATAAGGCTGTCTAACGACATGTAGCCATGTACTGGAACTAGTCTGCAAAGAAAGCTAGTCAGCTGGCTAGCTATCAGTTAGCTAGACAGCTAGCCACAGTGAAAAAACAACAACCCCATTTTAGTGTTATTTGTTTGAGTCGCTAGCTTGTCGGCAACTGGTTATCCCTCTGACTACCGTTACGATATCTGACTGGCTAGCCAGTTGGTAACATCGTCACATAATGGAAACACTCAATGTGTTTGTTTAATGTTTAGCTGTACAACTTGCAGTAGAGCAGGCACGGCTAGTTCAGCAAGCTAACGTTACAAACTTAGCCAAGTTAGCAATTATCCAATTGCTGACAGCTAGCCGGCTAACTAATTTACTTAGCAGGTTAGCTAGTTGTCCGCCATCACAGAGCTAACATAGTCAAACAGTTCGGCTAGATGTAGAGTGAGGCTTGTCAAGAAAGCATTTTTGACCCTTGGGGTAAGTCGTTCGTAAGGGTTTGAGTTACATAAGCAGCTGTGTTTTACCGTGTCCGTTGTTCCACTCCTTCCCCACTCTCTGCGGTTCTCTTATCGTTACGGTTGTCGGTAAAATGCCCAACCGTACAGGCCTCACTGTCTGCTACGGCTCTCTTGCCATCTCTGTGCAGAAGCCTCCGACCAGCAAAACGCACGGGCGACAGGCGCGCCACCCCAAATATTGCTGTGTAATAACACGGGACACGAGAGTAGACCTCTGACTCAATACATTACTTATATGTACAATGTTGTTATGACACAACCTCCCTGTCCACACGATTTCATGATTAATTAGACAAGACCATAGCCTATGTACTTTTCCTGTGCATTTGATCTGCAAGTGCAATTTAAACACTGATAATGTCTCTTATTGTATTTATTAAGTATTCTGTTCTCATATTATATCAAGTTGCTCACCTTAATATCTTGTCACACTGAAAAAGGTTTCATTTTACAAATTATGGTTTATGTTTGTATGTTAGTGGTTCCCAACCTTGGGGTCAGGACCCAGCGGGGTCCCAAGATAAATTTGAGGGGGGGGTGTTGTTTGTTTGTTTGTTTTTCACTTCTGGCCTGTCACAAGTAGTCGGGGTCACAAGAAGATGTTGGTTTATTTTTATTTATCAATCTTACTTTATTCATTAGGGGACAAAAGTTTCTCTATCCCCATTTGTTTTGTACATTTCCCTATTTGTTGTTGTAAAAACCCAATATGCCTGATTGAACTTATATGTATTAGTAATTCTTGTTTCCTGGAATGACTTGTATTAACATTGTTATTGTTGCACATTTATTCAAGAGGCACTCCACACTGATACATTTTTGCACTTTTGGCCGCAGCTGGTAAAATTTTTTTCACTTAGAGGCACTAGCTGCTCTTTTTGGCTGCTGTTATGGTCTGACATGTGTCATTTCATCATTCTAAGACACCTGCACACCCTACATCATCGTGTGTTTTAGGCCTTTTAACATCATACACCCAGCAAAAGCTTGGAATACAATATGTGAGCACCATTTCCCCAAGTAAACAGTTTTGACATTTATCAGCTTTGAGGTCTGATATCCAGAGTTTACAGTGAGATTTATACAAATGGCCGGCAAGTACTGGACCACATCTCCAGGCCAGGTCCTTATTATACCTGATTGGTCCTAAAGCTTTCTGTGCTTTCATCTCCAAATTACTGATATCTTTCCTCTTAAATTTGTGCCTGTTGAATCAATAATTAATCTGCAATTGAGAATTTGATTGTGGTTGAGAGTACACTAATTGTAGAGATGGGGAAAAAACAACAATAAAAGAATAAAACCAGACAAGAAGACATGGGAGGGGAAGCCCCAACTATATATTATTTTCTTTCATTCTCCCCCTTTTAATAAGTTTGCAGTTGACAGCTTGGATGAAGTTTGGGCCTATTCTGCCAGTGTGATTTGATATTACAGCTCTTATAATAACTTTTTTTAATGCTAGAATCACATTCCATTGAATGTAAATCGAGAGATTTCTTTAAATATTTATATGGAAATAGGTTCACTGTCTGGGAATGCAAGGGCATGGGTGTATATTCGCAGAAATTAATACAATAATCACCACTTTATAACATTGGTGTTAGGCAAGCCAAATGGACTGTTAATTTAAGTCCCTGTTTACTCTCACCAGATGTATTTTAGTGTTGTATAATACTGGTCCAAATCCATTTCGAACAAATATTAAGCATTGTGTCTTTGAACTTCAGAACAAGAACAGTTTGTACAGGCTGCACAGGCTGGAAAGTGTTTTTAAAGCAAGAAATGATTGAACCATGACATTAAGACAGACTTAATATGGTATTATTGTTTTGTGCAGTAGGGCAATAAAAATCTTAATCGTTGCTGGTGCAAAACCAAGGTGACCAGATCTCTAAGTCCATGAGGTTGCATGTTTGTGTAGGGAATTCATTAAACATTTCACATATTAATTCTGCTCTAATATTTATAAATTACAAACTCTGATATAGGCAGGCAGTCATTTTGACATGTAACTACAGGAAAAAGCACACATGTAACCGATAACATTGTTAATGGCTGCATTCCGTGTAGGAGTGAAAATTGTTAAATTGCTGAGCCAGTATTGATCTATTAGGTTGACTTATTAGTGCCTATCATTGTTAATACCGATGCAGTTGTTATGGAGGGAGCTAGAGGTCAGTGACTTTCTGATAAACAGTATGTTGAAGAGGTGCTGAAAAGTCTTTTTGTTGAGGCTTAAGATGTATGGAGCCTAAAGAATGTAACCTGTTCTTGCAAATCTTTCGTATTTCAAATCGTGTGCCTCTTGCTGCTGCTGGTGTGCGGGTGTGTGCATGTGTGTGCAGATGAGCAGAGGATGTCAAAATACACATTTGTGAATGCTTTCTTTCCACCCCTGCAACAATTTGTGATTTGTAGTTGTCCACCTTGTATATTGTTATATGTTCAATGATGTGTGAATGCATTATTGTCATATCTACTAAATCAATAGTTTCTGCAGTGTCATGTTGGCTCACTCAAACATAATGAAATTGTTTAGTGGGTTTCTGTGAGCCTTTTCCTTAAGTGGACACTCTATTGTCGTTGTACTGTTTAGAACAGACAAATATTTTATTTACCTCTATTGTCCACAAAGAGTAGCTACACAAAATATACCGCAAAGGTACATAAAGTCAGTATATGCATCTGTCTGAAATTAGTGGTGAAGTATTGGAGCATGCTTCCAGGGAGCTCTCAGAATGTACATTCCTTGTCAAGCATTTAAGAACAGTGGGTACACTGGACGCTCTCTTCCCTGGTTGCGATTAGCTTCACAATCCACTTCCATTAAGTGTAAAAAATATGAAGAATTGGGAATTGAAAGGGTTCTAGCTTTGTAATGGTCTGTCTATGTATTTTTCGAAGGTGAATGCACATTTGTATGTGCTGTCTATTTTTTCATACTTTGTAAATGTTGTAAGTATTATGCTGATCTCCCACAAAGGGCTTATCACCTCCAACTAGATCTAAGATGACTTTTCCTCTAGCGTTGCTATACGGCTTAACTCTTAGATGGGCTCATGTTCTGCTTTCAGACAGGAAAAGAAGGAGCCTCCCACCTTTCCCTTGTGCCATCAAACTTTGCCTGCCATTATTTAACTCTTCTGTTTTTCTCCTGAAACAACATTGACTGTAAGGGTCTGGGGAGATCATTAGACCTTATTAAACCTTACATGCACAGCTGGAGTGTCATCAAACCTCTCTCAACCAGCATGCCATGATAAAACAACACTGTCCTCGTCGCTGACTCGTCAGAGACACCAGGTCGGTAAACATATCACTGCTGTGTACTGTACACACAATTTTTTTCTGAATGTTTGACACATCCTTGTTTAAAAACTCAAATTTTCAACCTGCGCAAGTCCCCAAATAATAAGGATAATACCAGACATTAATGAAGTACAGGATTATGAAGACATACAAAGGGCACATCCCTTTTATATGAGAGGAAAATCAACAAAAACAAATTTACAAGCCATTTAGAGAGATTTTACCAGTTCAGGCTCTTATGATGACAGATTTGCCTTGGATCCCAGACATGAACATCCAAATCATCTGTAGCCAACATATGGTGGCATGATGACAAAACCACCACATCTAATGCAATCCAACACAATAGCCGTGCAGTAAATACTTTGTGCAAGTTATAATGGCTGTGTTAGTTGAGCATGTCAGAAAGCTGTTGACCCGGTGTTTGGTTTTTGAGGCCATTTTTTTTGTGCTGTTGTGTTGGATTGTGTTATAGAAGGTATGTATTGACGTCACTTGTTTTTACATCGGCCCCATCACCAACACGTGTGAGTGACAAAACAAACTCATTAACGGAACTATAAATGAAGTGAGAGCTGCCCTACTTTAAGGGAAACAAACGGGCATCTTGAAAAAGTAAAGGCCATTGGAACTGACATTGATTGATATGATTTACTGGACAAAGCACCTCACAGTATATGTACTGCCCCGTGTAACACCAGGGAGGTCGCATTACACTGAACACATTCGTGCACATCGGCGTTTAACCATTTTAGCAGAGTTTCTTAATGGATTTTTCCAATGGAATGGATGGCAGATGTTGAGCCTGTTTGCCAATAGTTTGTTTGCGGAGCCTTGGCAACTTTGCACGCATCATGTGCACACCCCTGACACTGTGAGGTATTCATCATATTCTGACTTCTTTCCATCTTCTTTTGAGATATGTGGTTGAAGCCAGGAACCTCGCTATTTGGCAAGTCACCAAACATCCCACCTGTAGGGGCAGTGAAATACTGCTGACAGTGACTGGTACAAAAAGAAATGCAGAAGGAAGGAAAATCATAGCTGACCCGTCTAATTCTCAAGTGGCACTAAGTCTTGCAGCATTTGCCTCATGTGCAGCCTGGCCTCAGTGTGTTTTACCAGGGTCAGATGCATTAGACACGCCAGAGGTCATCCAGAGCTCCATAACAAATATATAAAAAATATATTTATAAAAATATATATGAGGCAGATGATTCTGTTCCCGTCGAAATTCACTTCAAGGACGTACAGGAAAAATAGGGACGAGATGGAAATAAATTGTAGGGTCCACATATTCCTGCCCACAATCTGTCTGAGTGAATCACCAGACAGCGATGCGGCATCTCACATACGAAACTCATTAAAGGCTATGTCACCTGCAATGAGAGTACATTAGCAAATTATCACATTATTACCTCATTCTGTTTATTTACGTTTTGCACAGGATCCAAGCTTTTTCGGGAATCTGCACGTAAGTTACAAAAACAAAGTCTTGCTACATTTGGTTCCACTTTAGCATATTGCCTTGACATAATGCCTTTTCTTTGGTGAGCCCCCTAGTGATGAAATTTATGATGCACAAGAAGTTAGTCCTCCAGTTCATCAGCAAGCTAGGGATGGATTCCTTGGGGCATCTATTTTTCTTCTGTTACTCTATGTTGGCGTTTCGAAGCACAAGGAAACTGGTTTGCAGTTGCAGATTTTTTAAACTGGTGGCTGATAAATGCTGTGAGTTTTCAACAAATCAGAAATGTTCAGCGTTGCAAGCCCAACCCTCAAAGTTCCTGTACTTCTGGAAAGTACTTCCAACTGAGCAGGGTCTTTTTTGGGGGTAGATTAATGTCCCCGGGATTCAGTTTTGATCCTGGTGTCCTTCAGTCAGTGTCTGCGCTGGAAACACAGCTCATAATGTAAATTCACATGAAACTTTACATTTTACACTCTGACTTACATTTGCAGGCCATGTTCCTTACCACAGCATGGGATACACTTCATGCAGCATTTTATAGGCTACCCTTGCTGGAGGGGAGGAAAACAGGGTGAATTAGGGAGGATATTAGCCTACTCCCTGCTCTTCACAAAAACTGGAACCAAATTCCACTTTGTTTGGCAGCCAGTTCTAATCTGGGCATTTTGGGTTTGAGGGAGACGACATCCAGATGCAAACAACATGTTATGTGAAATCAAATGCGTCCCTGTGATCTGAATAGACTTCATCCTTTCACAGGATTGGGTGTTGATGTTGAATAGATTATACACTGTAATTCCTAATTCATTCACCCTCTCTTTCCCAGGTTCAGTTTGTACTTTGTGTACATGATGCACTAACATTCCAACCCACCCACATCAATACGATAACCGCTTCCTTTCATCAGGATGGTTATAATTCTGTTATAATGGTGCTGCAGACTCACTTGGATGACAGAAAAAAACAATAACAGGCCTCTTACTGATAACAGCTCTATGGAACAATGCAATATTTCAACTAGCTGACTTTAAATCTAGTTAATTGCGGACAGCGATTGGAGTAGAGGAGGACAGAGCATCTCTCACCATGACAGCAAAGATATTTGGGTCAAAACAAACACCAACATGGTATTTAGCATGTTCATGTATATTTATTATAGTAGCAGCTGAAGAGAATGACTTGACTGACTTGTTCGTAGCTTTTCAGCACGAGATCAAATTAAGATTTGAAAACTAAATTGCATACAGGCCAACGCAAAAAAAACTATAAGAACAGACTTGTTTACAATCATGCTAACTTACACATAAAACAGTATACCTGACAGATGGCAGCATACTGTGCACATATACCATTAAAAGGCAAACCTATTAAATCAGCCGAGATAGTGTTACCATATGTGCCAGCAGCACAAGCGTAAAATGAGTTTATTTGAAATATTTGGCATTACAAACATAAATGATCAAGCAAACAAGCAACATTAAAAGCTAAACATGAGAGCATATCAACAGATCATCATCATTTTATCTGTTAGATTGGTAGGCCAGTTGAATATAACACATTGTAAAAATAAAAGATGAGATTTAAGTCCTGATTCCATGTCAACTGTGCTGCTTCTTAAAGAGAGGCAGGGAGGCCGTGCCAAATAAAAGAACAAAATGGTCTGATTGATTCTAATTTTTTAGCTTACGATGACTACAGACCTCTCATTTAGGAAATGGACAGGGCTTGCAGAAATACATGGTAACTATTTACCCTGTTTCCAGGCCTTGTGTTAAGTCAAGCAAACTGGCTGCTGGCATTAGCTTCGTATTTATTGAAGGTGTGGACCTGGGGAGCAGCCTATTCCAAACTCTCCATAAACTACTGTGTTAATATGATCTTAAACATAACTTGGCCCTTTCAGATGGCAGTGTCATCTATTTTGTGGAGCTCTGATAGATACTATTGTTTCAGCTAAAGGAAAAAAGGAAGATATTGAAATAATTCTTCAGGACACTGGATTTTCCAGGACATTTTACTTCCTCTCTTACTTTCCATGTGTTTCCCAGGACTGGAAAACTGTTTTTTCCAGGCGCTCTAGGTTTTTCAGGATGTGTAGAACCCCGCAAGACAATCAGCTGAAGAGGCCAAGTTGCATGAGTTCATTTGCAAGAGAATAACATCAGAAAACTTAGTTACCAATGAACTGATTCAATATCTGGCTGCTGTCAAATTTCTGCGTCTTTTGCTTGACGTAGAATTCCTTTAATCAGATGAAGCTCGCAAACATAATTAACATAATTGTGGATATCATGACATTAACAAAACAAAACAACACAAAACATGTGTATGTAGTCACCGGACACTGGTGCTGGAACACTCGTGAAATCCAGGGACATCAGCAGTATCACAATGAGAGCAACAATGATACTGATAACACACAGTAACTACTGTTCAAAGGAATCTTAATTTAAGATTAAGAATATGGTGGATAGGTTTTCCAAGCACCTGCCTTTCACAAGAGGTATATTTAAACTCTTTTAAATGTGCATTTCCTGTCTAAAGAGACTGATTTTGTGGGTGGCTGATGGCCTGTAGTGTTATTTTTGTGTCTTGGTTATGCTGGTGTCCTCTATGTGTTCTTCTGGTTTGTCTTCCAGCAGAAGCAGATTGCATTGAAGAAGCGGCAGCGGCATGAGGCACATGGGTCACAGCAGCCAGACTGTGGCAAACAGCTTTGTGTAAGCTGAGAGCAGTTTGGCTTCGCAGGTTTGGGCGCCTCTTTAGAAGGCGGGGCAAGGTCACTTGGAGGGACTGGAACCGCTTTGGGCTTCTGGAAGGTGGAGAGGACAGACGGAGGGAGACAGGGTGGGTGAATGCATCAAAATCAAATGATGAGCTAATAATGCCTCACCTTCTTCTTTTGAAGTCGCTGCGTTTGTTTACTGAAAGCTGCAAACTAAGCTTTATGAGTTAATTATCTCTTTCAAGAAGGCTCACAGCTGACACATCAACACATTTACTGAGGACTTTTATTTTAATTTGTGGCTTTATGCACACTGAAGCTGAACCTGTTGACTTTAAATCACAGAATTTTTTTTAGATTTTAGCCCTGAAAGACAATCAAATAATATACTGAGAAGAAGAAAAGCTTCCTGTGTACTAGAAACGTCTACGCCGAGTGACTGGAAAATAAACAACACACATCTTACAGGCTTGTGAGTCCTCTGTCGTTCATACTGTCCTCTTCTCGCAAACAGTGGTCTCTGTCTGCCATGGTTCAAAGCCCCTGTTGAAAGAGCATCAAGACGATTGATTTGGAATAAATGCCACAGATTGCTTAGTGTACAGTCTACAATCACAAGCTTGTGGCTCTCATGTACTACCATTCCCGTCCGTCCCAGTCACACAGCTAAGCATCAGTTTTTTTGGGAGAATAATCGGAAATCTTTGAAAAACCCTTTAGACATTTTCAAATAGAAATGACAATTTTAATCATACTTCACATTGTACACAGTGTGTCATTTCCAGGTGCCATATTTAAATTACGATACATGGGTGCAACTTTAAAATTGGCTACAAATTTTGTTATCGTGCAGTGGATGGAATATTTTTTGAAGAGGGTTTGACAGGTCTAGAAAGAAATTTACAGTGGTAAGTTCGTTAAGTGACCTTCAAGTGTCTTCAAAGAAAGTTGCTGCTTAGCTTTGTGACTTGAGGCAGAGACAGAAGAAGAATTTAAGCAAAAGTTGCTATACCTCAGCGTAAAAATAGTGCCTAATTAAAAGTACAGAAGTGTTGTCAGAAGAATGTACTTAAAGTAAGAGTTCATGCAGAGTGGACCCTGTCTTTGTTATATCAATATATACTATTTACTTATGCAATTAAGTAGCATTTTAAGGCTGTAGCTGGTCCACATTGAGCAAATGCTAACTTCATATTTTATTGTTGGTTAGATTAATCATTAGTAATGCATCATATTTTATGAAGGTGCCATATAATTTGTATGTAAAATCTTAAAGGTGCTGCATACCTGTAGTCTTCCCACACAGGTGTTTTCACCTCATAGTGCTGTGCTTGACTGACATCTCCCTCGCCCCTCTGCTGCTTTATTTTAACCTGACAGTTATCATTCTTAATAAATATAGTTTGGTGGAAAAATGTGCAATATTACCCCGTGAAGTGCAGTGGCGTAGAAGCTCAAAGCATCACTAAATGTAAATGCTCAGCTAAAGTACAAGCAAATTTATACTGTAATCATGGGACAGTGAAACACAGATCATTTCAACATGTGTTTGTGCAGCTTTCTTTCACTTCCCTTTCTATCCACCAGAGGTCCTCAGTCAAAGTCCACAAGGAGGCATCTAACACCTGCCACAGCTGTTTTTCCCAGCTGCATGCTATCTTCTCATTAATCTCTGGTCCAAGTGTATTGTAGTTTTTGCATGCAGTCATATGGTGACACCACACACATACTTCCTCTTGTCTGGCCTCACCATCATTCCTAATTCATGGAATGGTTGACTGATAAATACCAGTTAAATGGCTTACATAGCACTTTAGGACATTACGGAACCCCTGGAGTATGGATAATAAAAAGCATTAAATATCTAAAAATACTGCTCATATCCATTAAGAACGATGGGCGCTATGAGCAGTATTTGAAAGCATTTTTAGATGTTTCTTGCTTTTATTATCTTAAGAGATAACAGGAAGTCAGGAGAGATGTGAGACAAAGTGATACAAATTTTCTTGTTTGTGTGCTCAAGATTATCACTTGTGCAGACAAGATTTGAAAAAAAAAAATCACTTTACTGTGATTATGAGGCTCCATAAGACCTTCAAACTAGGGTTAAATAATGTCCGATTAGCAGGAACGGTTGGGTTTAAGTGGCTTCGTTCATGCATAAAGATGTAAAGAGGGGAACATACCAACAGGTGCTCCCTGACATTGTGGAGTTCCCCTTAAAACCATTTGAAAGGGACAAATATTGGTGGCACTTGCAGTTGGAACTCTGCTAAAATTAAACAGTCATCAATCTGGACATGTGTAAAACTGTCTCATTAAAAAGTTATATTACTGAAATAAGTGAGCTCCTGTAGACCTGGCAGTTAAAGATCAATGGCGCAGCCACTTTTAGCCACAACGACCTGCTGGAGGACCTGAGGGGGCAGAGGGTCAGGATATATTTCTAATAAAACTTAAAACGAGCCTGTTCAGCTCGGCTTTTATGTTATGTGTACATTTCGACGTGCATTTTTATCATTATTTCTTATTTTATTATTAGTTTTACTGTATTTTACATAACTTAAATGTATTTTTTTTATCTTGTTATGTCCAACATTTGATGGATAGCTTGTACTGTATATATTTAAATATAAAGAGTGACCCCAAGCCTGAGTATTTGCGTTTCACAGTATATGTCATATTTTTGCGGTTTTTTTTTTTTTTTGGGACAAACTGCACAATTCAAAATAAGGCTTTCCTACATGCATTCTATTACACCACAATTCGGCCCAAGTAAAGTTCATAGCTATATAATATTTAAATTTTAGAATATTAATTATTGTTATTTTTTCCATCGAAATACAGCACTTATTCTCTTATTTTCCATCACTATTTACAGAGAGAATTAAGTGTCGAACAACAATTTTGTCATTTTGTCCACAGTGATTTTTACCATATTCTTTAACCTGTGTAGGTCGACTTTTCATGATTGAATATCGTTTTGCTTTTAATATCTGTGTTGGTGAATGAGCCAAGTGTGAAAACGGTCCTGCACTCACCTGCGCTCTGATGGGCCTGGGCCCTCCTGTCCGATAATGAATTGCCGGAGGTGGCGTGAAGGTCGTTGCGGGTGAAGAACATAGCACTGACGAGGGCCAAGTGCACAATGCAAAACCAGGAGAGTGCCAGCTTCATCCTGCCAGGAAGCAGCTCCCTCTCCCCCGATGTCCCAGTCGGTGGAGCGCAGAGAGGGGAAGGTCCGTGGTGCGCTGCCAGCTACAGTCTGGAAGTCCAACTACTTATTGAGTCGTCTTGGTCTTTGCCTCTGCGTCTCACTCCTCTCCGACTCCAACTTCTTTGAGAGGCAGGGTTTACACACGCACAGTGCACGCCCCCCTTTGTCCTCACCGCTGCCAACAACGGTAACCTGCGAGGGTTTTCTTCGCATTTTACACTTACTGCCACTGGCAGGTTACATCTATTATATTTTATTTGATTTGTCAGACTGTGGCTTTTAGGCAACCAGGTTATGCGCAGATAAACAACATTACTTACATCACACCTTAAGTACTCTAACTACAATATTATAAATCAATATAACTACAATATTATAAATCAATTTATTCCTGTAGCTGTATTCATGTTCATCCTGCATTCAGGGTCCTAAATAAGTTATGAGTGATATAATGTACCTTTTAACAGGACAACAAGATAGTAAGCTTTTAACAATGGAAGGTAGTCATCCATATTTCCCATGTTTTAGCCACAGTGACACAATGCAAATAAAAACAATTGTTTATACTAAAAGTGGCACAAAAAGGTGTTCCTGTGTGAACAGCTTTCATGTTATTAAAAAAAAGTCTCTAATGTCTGTGGTTTTCTTTGACCTCTGTCTAAAAAAAGTCTCTAATCTGCTTTGGACCTGCTCTGCACTCATACACATCCCTTGTGAAGTTATGGGAACATTGTTGTGTCATATTTTTCCAATGGGTTGCCCTGATGCCAGCATGTTCTCCATTGCCCCTCAGTGCCTCAGTGAAATACAGGAAGCAGTGGATTTTCTCTTGTGCTTAACATGCTGGATACGTGATACTATTCCACGCTGATAAAGCAAATCTGATTTCAGAGGAAGCACCATGACTTGAAGTTCAGTTTCATGTTTCCCTCTTATGCAAATGTCATCGATGATGGGAGGGATTTTTGGTCAAGGCTGGTATGAGCGGAGCAGCAGCGGTAGGACCCAAATGAGATGACAGTCAGAGCTGATGCAGTTCAGTTTACAAAAATACTGTATAATGCTTACAGGGCCAAGGGGCAGGCAAGGGTCACAACCAGAGAGGCAGACCAGAACAGGCAAATAAATCCAGTCCAAAGTTCATTAAAACACCTATACTGCTGAGTTCAGGACTTTGTCACTTACTTTACTTGTTTTCCCCTGTTTTGTGACTCATGCTTTTTATTGCTTCCTTCAGAAAAATGCCTACAACAACCTAAAACCATAGCAAATAAAGTAATACACTATGTGAATATAATAACAGATAAAACAATAACAAATGTATATTCAAAAGTACTCAAAAACAAGGGAGAAAAAACATTTAAAAATAAAAGAATATAAGATAATTCTGAGTTAGATAGCACACAGTCGTTCAGATACCACTTATCTGAATCGCTGTGCTGTGATTTCTGGCTCCAAGTATGTGAAGTTTGACACCACTCAGTGTTTCCCTGGAATATATCAGAAATGGATTCCCAGATTTCCAACAAGACATCCAGTTTATTGTTATAGGAAGCTCTTTCTGCTTGGGTCCTTCCAGTGTCTTAGTAAGAATAATGACTTCACACTTCAAACATTTAGCTGTCACATCTTTGATATCGTTTGTAATGTTCAAGAGGCACAAACATGGGTTGATAGTTAAAGATGTCAGATTTCCTGCATTCCTGCACCACCCACTTTTTTCATAGTAAAAAATATATTGATGAAAATATTAGCCTAAAATGTCAGTAGGTTGCTAACAAACAACTTATATAAATGAAATATCCTTACAACACATCACATTGTGATTTGCATAATCAAATTTAAACACTGTTGAACCTGAGGAATATTTTTAATACTCACAACGCCATCTTCAAAGTCCAACTCTACAAAAAGCACAAACAATTTGGATGTATAAAATGTGCCTGACTTTTATAATAATTAATAATCCCAATCCCACCAGTTTATTTTGCACACAGGGTCTGGTCGTAGCTATTTTAGATGCCACCACTAGCTGTTGTAGTTGTAAAGTTACACAGGAAAGAGTAATCATAACTTCAAAAGCAGATCATTGTAATCTACATAATGTAAAGTTGAAGGATATTTTAATGCACAACTCAGAGGGTGACTTTGGCTCCTCAAGACTAGACCTTATGAGAAACCACCCTATTTAGCCTGTATGAGAAAGCGAGGCAGGGTCTGCTGATGTGTGGAGTGAGGGAGATGGCATGGCAGCAAATTAAACGGTAATTGGACAAAAATTCAAATTTCCCACAGAGGGAAAATAAAGGTGGATAAACTCCAGTATAAATGTCCTCTCGCTGAGTAAACCCTATTTAGGGAAGTTTGTATGTGCGTTTATCCTCCACTACATCCCAAATACTGAATTCAACAGGCCTAATGCAAAATATTACTACTACAATCCTACTTTCAGCAAGTGTAAAGTTTGGCTGGGGTCAGTGGGCCAGGCAGGTGGGTTCATGTTCATTCAGGTTCATGAAAATAGTAATATGATATATGATATAGTCTGCTTAAATATAATCACTTGACCAATCAACCAGCGTCCTGTGACTCTGTTTAGTAGACCTCATTCCATTTAAATTCCAGTAAACTTAACTATCTGACCAGCCATATCATCAGTAGAAAATATAACGAATCCTAGCCCTTAAATAAATGACTGGTGGTCCCGTTCCTAATAAACCCATGGAGAACATAACACTGCCAACCCTCAAGGTCATCTGGAATCAAACTAACAGATGTCCTATCAGAGCTCTGATGTCAGCCTTGTCTTAGATTACTTGACAGTCTTTGTTTCAAGGTTTTGATTCATGCTGCGAGTCTCAGTGCAATACTGGGTCATCCTCATCATTTCCGTGGTAGTGCCAGTAGCCTGGTAGCTAGCCCCGGCAGTAGCAGAGTTAGCTTGTTTGGGTAATCTCTACATTTTTGTACTTGCTGTGGACTTTAGGTTAAGGTATGTAGGCTGACCCCTGAAAAGCTGTCACCCTCGCTGCATCGCCACTGTGAAGTCCTGTGTTCCCCTGCTGATACAAAGAAAATGTAAGCCAGATGTCACTGGACGTCCAGAAAGAGGGGTCCCAAACCCCCAAAGAACTACTAGCTGATCTGAGTAAGGCTGCTTTCCCAAAGCACATTTCACAGAGCGAATACGACCAGATGACAATGACAGATGGTGTGTTCCACCCATAGGGATGCATCGCAACATGTTTGATGTTGCTGGTAAACCAGTCTTTCAGTTTTCTGAAAGACGGCTTTGTTGCCACATATCTATCGTCACCTTGATAGCTTCAGGAATTCCACAAACCTGGTATTTCCTGTTTTTTAAATGAAAATATTCTCTTAAGTGGAAACATATTGCATCCATTCTCATGCTGAATACTAACCCTTCCTAACAGTGATTGTTTTGACAAAAAATTGCTTCGTTCACTTTAGCTGTGGCCAATACCCAATGCCTGTGAGCCAGCATGTACAATACAGGAGGCTTGGTGTCAGATCAGACAATGCTGACATTTTTAATGAAGTCAGTTAGATCTGTGTTTGATCTGCACTCAATAATAGTAAAGTCAAGAGGTCTACCTACTATACGGAACCTACTATGTGACTGGACAGTGGATGGTCACTGTGCTCCTGAGGATGGACCTGAGGACCTTTCCCACTTATTCATTTTGATAAAACAATGGCCAACAGAGAAACTCCAGTAGCTGGCCACCCAATGGAATAACTTGATTACTTAGTAAGTCAGGGACAGACTTTTGACGCCGCTGCGGTTCAGCCAGAAATGGAAAGGACTGAAGTGAAAGGAATGCTTGTTGGGTCCAACTGCCAAAATCACTCATGAATCTTACGAAAGCCCCAGTCAGCATTAATTTTTACAACAGAAAACAGCAGGTAAGGATTTTCAGCCAAGGTTTCAAACAGATATGACATAACTGTTGCGTCATAGTTTCAGGAGATACCTGTAACAAAAGAATCAATAAATCAATCAATAAAACTTGATGATGTCCTGTTCTCCGGAATTTACAGTTAGGTGTGATAGCATCAGGTCATTTACTTAGGTTACAACAACAAATCCACCAGGACATCCTCTTGTCAATACAACAGTAAACCAGCTAAGACTACAGATCAACCATATAAACTAGGGAAACAAAATAGAAAAGTATAGAAACATGTGAAAATTCCATCACAACAACCAAAACAGCTTAATGTTTACTGTTACTGTTACCAGACTCCATTTACTGTTTCTGTAAATGGAGTCTGGCAGCTTTTGATATATAGCGGCTGTTTCTGGTTAAACAAAAAGGACCTTACTGTCTGTCCATAATGTTGTTAGGGACACTGAAATCTACTTCCTGCTTCCAGTATTTATGCTAGGATAAGTTATCCAGGCAGACAATCCAGCTCTTGAAAATGTTGACTTGAAAGTGAATTTCACAAAATGTTAAACTGTTCCTTTACTGTTCCTAATGTTGAGGAGAATGTTGATATCTGATATGAGACTATAGCAACACCGGCAATAGAAGGGACAGTGTAGCCAAGACTTGGTTCACAAGCTTCATTCTTGTTGATTTTCACTGTGAGCTTTTCAGGCGGAACACAAACAGACCAAAAGACTGTTGTGCAATAAACTACCTAATGTCTCACCTCATCATCCTCAATAATTACACATCTCATCCATCTACTGGAAATGTGAACCAACGGGGACTTTATTTGCTGCCTTGGCTGATTCTTGCTTTGTAAAGATTCTCTTATATTTCTGTGTGTATATTACTGTGTTTCTTACTGAGACATTTTTATTGCACCTTTGACTTGAATGATGGTCTGTTCATCAGTAGATTAATATAATCGTACACAATATGTGATGTATATACTAATGGTGTACAACAGATAATATATAATACACCAGTAGAGTAGGCTAATCAAACTGATACAAATCAGACTTCAGTATCACAAACATGTTTCATATAAAATTAAAAACTTTATTTATTTAGCACTTTTCAAAAGCCAGTTCAAGTGCTTCATAGAGGACATAAAATCAGTGTATGCAACATACAATGTTGCATACACTCTCCATCCTCCCACTAGCAGAGAGAGTACAGGGGCACAGGGGTTGTTTAGTTGAATATCTTAGTCTACTCTGCCTGACTCATTGATCCTTTATCAGACTGAGGTTTGTGAAAGTCAGAATCTGTGACCCCCACCATGGCTCTGACATATCAGCAGCTAACTGTGCTGTGTATTGATGAATCCGTGGTGCTGTCCGTGGTGCTGAAGCAGCAGACAGCTCTGTAATGGTACCTTTTTCTCTAAAGTCTCTTCTGTCAGTTGCTCATTGGATGTATAATATTCTATACACTATACTATATACTATAAAAACTTAATTCTACATATATTGTAGCCTATACACTCTATAGAGTGGCATCACCATGATCAAAGTGACAAGTAGCAACATGTAGTCACAGAAGAGTGATGGGATCATAGTCACACTGCTGCTTGTAGTGTTCCTGAATTACTTATGTGGTCATCCAGTAGCATCTGTGCTGCTCAATATACACACCCCAGACCAAACCACCTAGACTACAGATCTAGTTTTCTTTGAAGAGTTTATCCTCTAACCAGCAACGGTTGAAGGGACCGCTATGGTGCTCAAGAACATTCCACTTTGCTCCTGCACAATTCTATCTCGCCACTTCTTGACGCTGCAGCCCAATTGTCTCCTACAGGAGAATGACTAGTTTGCTGTACCAACAATACATCAAAGTGTTAGCAGGTAATTATACTGTATGTTTTTAGCGTATTTGATGCTTTCATTTTCTCTTTATTGGAATCTACTGTAGTTGATGGATTTCCCACCTGAAACTCTGCAAGACGCTCATTGTCCTTCAGGTCATCCAAATTAAAAGGTGTGTATTGTCTATATGGCAAATCTAAATTGCGTGACCTGTTCACGTCATAGAGTAATGCATGATCCTCATTTCATATTAACTGCCCTCTAAAGCGTTAATGTTAAGTGCTCTCGGGCAATTTTAAGAGACACATTGTAGCCTAAATAAAGCTCAGAGTGACACTGGTTTCTGCTACAAGCTGGCTAACGTTCACAAGTAAAGATGAAAATGCAGCAAAACATCTTTATTTACCCTTCTGGCTTCATCATTTGTGAAGCATTTGCAAAGAAACATTACAAAGCCAGCCTGTTCAACTTGGCCGGCTGCTGCATCCACAATGGCTGCAGGAAATGAGCTGACTTAGCTACGTTTTCATACCCCATTTAGTTGAGCTTGACCTCGGCCTGCACTACAACTTGTCCTCACAATGGATGTTTCAAATGCGGCTTCATTTGCTTGACAAATTAGTAAAAAATAAATGATTCAAAATGCAAACTACTTGTGTTCATTTACCAGGCCTGGCTCTAGGCAACAGGGGGCCTTGGGCAAGACTTTCTCTGGGGGCTCTCCTTACTTTGCCTAGAGCCAAGAACTATAAAATAAAACTATAAACTACATATTTAGAAGAAGTACATCCATAACTATATAAAACAATTATTTGTTTTATTTGGACAATTGCCATATTGTCCTAATAAAACAAATTGGATATTGTACTACCACAATAAAGCAAGCACATTCCTGCAATCTACACAAAAACACACAAAACATGTTCATTAACCTTAAACCAGAGGTCTCAGCAACAGCCTAATCACACACAGGCTCACAAACAGAACAAAAGCAGCACATATAATCATTAAACATGTGTAGTCCAGTGGACACTGTTGGAAGGGGAGACACTCTGTAGAGACACTAGAGAGGAAGTAGGGGTAGAAACTAACGTGTACAGTAACTGCAATATACTCCTGGAAAGAAACTACCAAACTCCCTTAAAAAAAAAAAAAAAAAAAATATATATATATATATATATATGTGTGTTCCTTTAATTTTTGCTCACAAAAATTAAAGGAACACCTTTTTCATTGGCCCTGGCATGAATTGAATTAAACCTGTCTGATAATTTTCTGGTTGGTTAAGCAGCTGAGGGCCTCGTTAATCAATTTCAGCTGTATTGGTGTTCATGGAATAAACAACAGGTGCACTTCAGTGGCAACAATTAGAAAACCCTCAAAACAGGACTGGTTTTACATGTGGAGGTCATTTCAAGTTTCTCCCTCTTCATCTTTTTCGGCTGGTTTTCCACTCGTGCTGATTTTGGCTTGCGTAAATATCCCTACTGGCAGTATGAGGCGATTCCTTAACCCTACAGAAGTTGCACAGGTTGTCCAACTTCTCCAGGATGGCACATCCACCCGTGCTGCAGCAAGAAGGTTTAATGTGTCTCCCAGCACAATCTCCAGAACATGGAGGAGATTTCAGGAGACTGGTGGTTATTCTCGGAGAGCTGGACAGGGCCGTAGAAGGTCCTCAACCCCTCAGCAGGACCAATACCTGCTCCTTTGTGCAAGGCGGAACAGGCTGAGCACTGCTCGTGCCCTACAGAATGACCTCCAGAGGGCCACTGGTGTGAATGTCTCTACCCAAACAATCAGGAGCAGACTTCATGAAGGTGGCCTGAGGGCCCGACGTCCTGTAGTGGGCCCTGTGCTCACTGCCCAGCGCCGTGGAGCTCGACTGGCATTTGCTCAAGAACACCAGAATTGGCAAGTCCGCCACTGGCGCCCTGTACTTTTCACAGACGAGAGCAGGTTCACCCTGAGCACCTGTGATAGACGTGAAAGAGTCTGGAGAAGACAAGGAGAACGCTATGCTGACTGCAACGTCGTTCAACATGACAGGTTTGGTGGTGGGTCAGTGATGGTCTGGGGAGGCATATCCATGGAGGGACGCACAGACCTCTACTGCCTAGGAAATGGTGCTCTGACTGCCATAAGGTATCAAGATGAAATCCTTGAACCCATTGTCAGACCCTACGCTGGTGCAGTCGGTCCTGGTTTCCTCCTAATGCACGACAATGCCCGGCCTCACGTGGCAAGAGTATGCAGGCAGTACCTGGAGGATGAAGGAATTGAAACAATTGAATGGCCTTCACGATCCCCTGACTTAAACCCAATAGAACATCTCTGGGACATTATGTTTCGGTCCATTAGGCGCCGCCAGGTTGCTCCTCAGACTGTACAACAGCTCAGGGATGCCCTCACACAGATCTGGGAGGAAATGCCACAAGACGCCATCCGTCGTCTCATTAGGAGCATGCCGCGACGTTGTCAAGCATGCATACAAGCTCGTGGGGGCCACACAAGATACTGAAAAGCATTTTGAGTGGCAAAAATTAAGTTTTGGAAAAAATGGACTAGCCCTTAACAACTTCATTTCACTCTGATTTTACGGTGTCTACACAATTGCGCCCTCTGTAAGCTGAAAACTTTTATTTCCATTAAAAGACTTGGCATCCTTTTGTTCCTAAAACAGTGCCCTGTCATTATTGGTATAGATATCCAACTTCATATTTTGATCTGATGTATCTTATGTGTTTCTTTAAGGTGCTCCTTTAATTTTTGTGAGCAGTATATATATATATATATATATATACACACACACATATATATATACATATATATACACACATATATATATATTCTATGTCTTTATAATTATATTATAAAGATATTATATATTATATTATAAAATAACCTGATGACACTAGAGTCAGTCTAACATTTGATTGTGTGGTCAGTTACAGTTGACTGTATTCAACTTGCCACCGTTGGAACAGCGGTTACAGAACCTTTGCAACAAGCCAGTACTTAAACAAATAGCACTTCACTTCTGCTGGCTTCGACATGGATCATCAATTAGCTGACTTTTGCCCTGGACATATCAGCCTTAGCCTGTCTTTTTTCAGCCTTAGCTTCAGTCTTTTAGCATGATAACATAATATCATAATAATAACATTATATATATATATATATATATATATATATATATATATATATATATATATATATATATAGCAATCAAGTGTACATTTAAGGCCCTTAGTTTAATATTCTCATTTTAAATCAACTGAAAACATTACAAAGTCAGCCAAAGTCCAAGTTTTCAAACAACAAATAGAGCTATAATGTTAATACTGGTTTAATCCCACTACAGATGCTCAAATCTGCCAGCTACAGTTGCTATTTCAGCAGCCAAAACTGATGATTGCCAGCTAGAATTGAGAAGCCTGTTTTTGTCCACCTCTGTGTAAAAATGAACGACCTATTGTTTCTAAAATTACGAGCGGTAAATCTGCTACTGTAATGTAGACTGCATGCCAGCAGATTATGTCCCAAATGGAAAATGTGACAGACGGCAACAGTAACTTATCGCATGGTCAACAAGTGCAGTGTACACCTGAATGAAACCTTTTCAGGAGAGTAGATCAACACTCTTGGTGAGGCAATTTTCGGATCTAATTCCCTGAACAGAACCTGCCCCACAGAGGCTCAGCTGTGCACCCTAAAGACTTTAGAGACTTTAGAGACACCCTAGACTTTAGCTCAGCTTTTAACATTGTCATCCCAGACAAGCTGGCGCTGAAGCTACACGCGGTGGGTCATGCTGGAAGACCAAGGAGGCCTCCTCATGGACGGAGAAGTGGTGGAGCGTGTGGACAACATCAAGTTCCTGGGCCTCCATATCACATCTGACCTCTCCTGGTCCATGAACACCTCCCGCCTGGTGAAGAAGGCACAACAAAGGCTCTTCTTCCTCAGGAAACTGAAACGGGCTGGACTCTCCTCTCGGTTGCTCGTCAACTTCTACAGGGCCACAATTGAAAGCATCCTCTGCCTTAGTGTGACAGTGTGGTATGGCAGCTGCACGGCACAGGAGAGGAAACAGCTGGCACGGGTGGTAAAAACTGCACAGGGCATCGTGGGCTGCCCCCTTCCTGACCTAGACTCTATATATGAAGGCCGGGTCAGGAAGAGGACGAGATCCATCGCCATGGACCCCAGCCATCCGGGCCACAGACTGTTTGTACCGCTTCCATTAGGAAAGCAGTACAGGAACATCCAAACCACCACCAACAGACTGAGGGACAGCTTCTTCCCCAGAGCTGTTAGAGCTATCACCCCCAGCAGCCCCTCACTGGAGTGAGAGACTGTGAGAACTGTGAACCACTGCACACTGCACTTTTACACCTTCACCTCCACCTCCACCTGCACCTTCTGTGTACTTAGCATTTTAGTACACACACACTTAACTAAATTATATACATTTTAGTATATTGGTACATTTCATTTCATGGGTATATTTTATTGTTTAGTGTTTATATACATTTTAGTATATTTCAGCTGCTGTCAGTACATTTCACTGGTATATTTTATTCTGTTGGTACATTTCACGAGTATATTTTATTGCCTTAGTATATTTTCATTCTGGTATATTTTTACTGCATTTACAAATGTTTTTATTGCATGTTGGTTTATTTTATTCTAGTATCTTAATTTTATTTTATAATGTTTCTTATCTTTCTTATTATCTCTAACATGGGGGTTGCAATGCAAATTTCATTGACATGTCATGCTCAATGACAATAAAGAAATCTTGAATCTTGAATCTTAAACTACCATGATGATGCACACCACTGTCATAGGAACAAAATCCAGAGGTAAGCCCTAAGTTACCTTGCGAATGCATTTGCCTCACTTTGTGTGACAAGCATCAGGAACCACTGAGAGCTGCAACCAGCACCAATCAGCTTTTCAGCATTTCTGAACACAATTCAGTGCCAAAGGCGAGTCTTATGATTAGCACTGTCAGACATCTCTGTTCTGATTACATACAACAGAGTTTGAACTTGCAAGGCTGATTTTTTGCCAGAGGTCAGGGGGAGGGAAGGATCTAGCTTGGGGCTGTACTGTCATGAAAGTCATGTTGATGTTTCTGGATACTGAAACATGACAAAAATGATTATGAAGCTGATTTCTAGTCACTTGATTAATGTTAGTTCCAAGCTGGTGATCGTGCCTTGTTAAGAAAAGGACTGTGCCAAAGGACTGGACAAAATTTTAAAATGTGTTTTGTGTGTGTGTCTTCTTGATGTCATATTGCAGGGTCAAACTGACTCCTCTGTCTTTATGTGACTCCTGCTGCTGTTCTTGTTTTTTAACACATGTTTTTGGATTTGAGAGCTGTTCCCAGTCCAGCTGGTGCTGCCTGCCCTTCAGAGACTTCTTAGTGAAGTAGGTGTCATTTCATATATGCACCTTACCAGAACCAGCCATCACTGTCACACTCGTTCCCACCCTGCTAATAACAAACGCTGCTCCTGAACTGCCTGGACTTCCACCTTTTTGTAGACCAGCCTTTTCTTCTACTTGTCTTTGTCACTATGTAACACAATATGTCGTTACTAACTTATGCCACTGTATAAGGTTAAGCAATATATTCCTCCGCCACTGAGATGATTCAAGCGCCAAAAATATGACAAAATATCAGCAATCTGCAAAGATGTGGTAGGCAAGCAGGTTAGCATGTGTATGTGAAATGCGAGGAGGGAGCTTATGACCTTGTGTTACAGATAAATAGTCCGACCAACACAACAGAGAGGCTTCAAATCAATGTAAATAAGCTTCCATCCTTTTGTCACACCGCGGTGAGGTCTGTCTTGTCATGGGGTTTTTTGTCTTGTCATTTCCTGTTTTATTTTGAAGGTCTTACTCTCATCTCGTTTCAGAGCACTTGCCCTTCCTCATGTGTCCCGTGTGTCCGCCCTGATTACCTATTGTCTCCACCTGTTCCTGATTATCGTCCACGTGTTAAATAGTCTGCGTCTCCCTTGTCTTGTGCCAGTGTGTCTTTGTCCGTCGGCGATTCACCCGAGCCTGTCTACTCCCTTGCCCGTTCCACAGCCATAGTTATTGTCCGTAAGCTCTTGTTTCCTCTTCGTGAGTGTTTTTTGTTTATAACTTTGATAACATAGTTTTTGGTTTATTTTCTCTGTTTATATTATAGCCGAATTGTTTTCCTCTTGGTAGAGTGATTTTTCGTTGTATTGGTTTTGTTATTTAGATTCCAGTTCCTCCATTATTTAGGAGTGTATTTTGAGTTTATAGTTTTCACTACCTAGTCTCGTTGAGTCATTTCCGTTTTCATAGCCTTTTGAGTTTCCTCCTTCGGGAGCGCCTTTTGTTTCTAAGTTTTCATAGCCATAGAGTTTCTTAGTTATCCCTCTGAGTGTTTTCTGTTCTTTGTTATTTTTCTTATTATAGATATTATTATTAATATAGCTATTTGCCTAGATTAATTTCATAGCCGATTTGTTTAACACTCTGTGGTTCTTGAGTGTTACAATAAACAACTGTGTGAACTGATCTCTGCGTCTGAGTCCCGGCCTGACACCTTTATTCTTTAGGTCGCATCGGGAAGTCATCTCTTCACTCTATTGTGATCTTGTTCCAGCGGTCAAACAGATGACAGTTTGCATGTTGCTGCAATAATACTATTTTTATTCATCGAATTCTGGATTTGTTTCCGTTTTTATTTTTGTTCGTGTATTTGTGTTCATGATATCTGTGGAATGTATTTTGCCTGTGTATTTAATTTTAAATACTTTGCAACAATATTCATGACATATTTATAGATGAAGAAATTAATTGAAGCCATCCATAGCCCGACAGAGGGACTGAGAGGCAGAAGACAGTGAGTAAAGTGGAGTCAGTCTCCTCCTTGTTGTCACACAGTTGCATGTTGCTGCACAGATTAGCAGAACTGACTTTATCCTGAACTCCAACTGAAAACGGGATAATGGATTAAATTTGCCGATGAAAAATATGTTAACTTGCATTTGAGGTTTTCACAGATCAACAGACGTGTTGATCAGGTGTCGGTTCTATTTTTAACTGATGCCTCAAGCTTTAACTAGGGCCAATGATGCAAAACATGACATGAAGTTAATGATAAAGTGAATGTCGTCGGCTCGTTTCTTAACGCCTTCTTTTGCAAAGAGCTGCACTAACACACTGGATTTAAAGGGTCAAACAATGACAGCAGATGTGAAAAAAGCGCTGCTACAGCAGAAGGCTGCGCTGCCTCCGTTCAGACCCGCTGGTGAAGCGAGGTTTAAAGCGACAGTCCGCCGTATTTGGTCGTTTTTCAGGTGAGGATGGGCTTCTTAATGATTTTATCTCTCTGCACTGCAAACAGTTGCAAGTGTAGTTTTCTTTTAAACAGCATCGGCTATTACCATGGTAACCATGCTTCCTTTTGATTGGTTGGAAATATTGTCCTTTGTGGCGTCATCAATCAAGGAATCTGCCTTGATTGATGACGCCACAAAGGACTGCTCTGAATTATGAATAGGAGCGCACCCTAGAGATCACCTATTGTTTTAGTACTCAGCATAGACATTGAACACAGGGAATACGTAACCAATATTGTTGACTGAAGTGACACACATCATCATTAGTAAGCACAAAGGAAGGAGAAATGACAAACGCAAACACAGCAAACTTAGACTCTTGTGTGCGGGCCTATGTCAAAGACTGGGAGATGAGCATCTACCAGGACATAGAGCGCACCAAGACGAGCCTCCTGCAGTGCGAGGCATGTGAAAGAGACGAGCTGAGAGCCAAAATGGCGACACTGCTCGAAGTCCTTGATCAGCTCCAGGGTAATCGAACGGTGAGCACTGAGGATACGATCGAGCTGAGGGGAGAAATGGCAGATCTCAAGTACAAGATAGAGCAGGTCAAAGCCAGGCATGACCGGGTTCTGGAAGTGAATCGTTTTGGAATTAAAGTAAACCACGACTTAAAAGTCCTGTATCAGCAGGCCCTCGCTGTAAAGGTTGCAGAAATTAAGACTGAAGACCACTGCTGTCAGGTGAAGGAGTCCCAGAGCTCTGCCTTAGCTTTGGCACTGAAATCTGCCATCGAAATGGATCAGCGTCGCCAGCTGGAAGAGGAAAATATGCAGTCCATGAAGGAGCAGCAGACAAAGGAGGCGCTCCAGGCTGCAAGAACATACGTGGACGTCGGCGTCCAGACCGACAACGAAGGGGACAGATTGATTTGCCTCCAGATGGGTGAATTGGAGAGAATCATGGCCGATGCGCTCACTGGATTTTCTGAGAAGTGCCAGCCTCTGCTGGAGAGCCAGATGGCAGACATTGTTGAATTTGGGGATGCCGTGAAAGAGATCAGGGTGCCGCGAGTCCTGCAAAATAAGGAAAAGAAGACTACGAAGCGGCCGGGGGATGACCGCAGGCCCAGGTGGAGGAAATGGTTTCAGAGGTTGTTTTCATGCACTTCTGGACAAGGTATAGAGCAGTAATGGACTTTGGTTTCCAAAGAACACCCAGCCGTCCGTGGAGGGGGGATCTCTCTTAGAATTGCCCTTCCCCGAGGTTTCTTCCAGTTCTGGCTCGCTGGAAGAACACCCAGCCGTCCGTGGAGGGGGGATCTCTCTTAGAATTGCCCTTCCCGAGGTTTCTTCCAGTTCTGGCTCGCTGGAAGAACACCCAGCCGTCCGTGGAGGGGGGATCTCTCTTAGAATTGCCCTTCCCCGAGGTTTCTTCCAGTTCTGGCTCGCTGGGAGTTTTTCCTCGTCTTCTTGGAGAGCTTGGGCTGGTGGGAAACCACTGTTGATGTGGGCCTGTCGTCAGAGGGTACATTAAACCTGCTATAAACAACTGCGGGTATAAATAAAATAAAATTCAAAATTAAAATTATTTTGGCAAAATAAAACAAGAATTCAGAATAAAATCATTCCTCTTCTGTTTAATTTTTTTTTGCATTCCAGTCGATAGTAACATGTTGCAAGTTGAAACGGTTGTACTAAATCCTAAGGTGCAAGGCACAAAAAAATGGCGACGCTGCTGGAAGTCCTTGATCGGCTCCAGGGTAATCGAATGGTGAGCACAGAGGATAAGATCGAGCTGAGGGGAGAAATGGCAGATCTCAAGTACAAGATAGAGCAGGTCAAAGCCAGGCATGGCCGGGTTCTGGAAGTGAATCGTTTTGCAATTAAAGTAAATCACGACTTTAAAGTGATGTATCAGCAGGCCCTCGCGGTAAAGGTTGCAGAAATTAAGACTGAAGACCACTGCTGTCAGGTGAAGGAGTCCCAGAGCTCTGCCTTAGCTTTGGCACTGAAATCTGCCATCGAAATGGATCAGCGTCGCCAGCTGGAAGAGGAAAATATGCAGTCCATGAAGGAGCAGCAGACAAAGGAGGCGCTCCAGGCTGCAAGAACATACGTGGACGTCGGCGTCCAGACCGACAAGGAGGGGACAGATTGATTTGCCTCCAGATGGGTGAATTTGAGAGAATCATGGCCGATGCGCTCACTGGATTTTCTGAGAAGTGCCAGCCTCTGCTGGAGAGCCAGATGGCAGACATTGTTGAATTTGGGGATGCCGTGAAAGAGATCAGGGTGCCGCGAGTCCTGCAAAATAAGGAAAAGAAGACTACGAAGCGGCCGGGGGATGACCGCAGGCCCAGGTGGAGGAAATGGTCTCAGAGGTTGTTTTCATGCACTTCTGGACAAGGTATAGAGCAGTAATGGACTTTGGTTTCCAAAGAACACCCAGCCATCCGTGGAGGGGGGATCTCTCTTAGAATTGCCCTTCCCCGAGGTTTCTTCCAGTTCTGGCTCGCTGGGAGTTTTTCCTCGTCTTCTTGAAGAGCTTGGGCTGGTGGGAAACCACTGTTGATGTGGGCCTGTCGTCAGAGGGTACATTAAACCTGCTATAAACAACTGCGGGTATAAATAAAATAAAATTCAAAATTAAAATTATTTTGGCAAAATAAAACAAGAATTCAGAATAAAATCATTCCTCTTCTGTTTAATTTTTTTTGCATTCCAGTCGATAGTAACATGTTGCAAGTTGAAACGGTTGTACTAAATCCTAAGGTGCAAGGCACAAAAAAAGGGTTGTTGCTCTGCAGTTTTTCCAACGTTTGCAGAAGAAAACCACGTCAATGTCAGCTGAAAAACACTGTGAGACATTTTATGGGGATCTCCCACTTCACATAATCGGCAAACTGTCAGGTCAAAAATCTTTGGGTTAAAAATATCGTCCTACATTTAAAAAAATCTCTTTAATGTATAGAATGGTAATGTAAAGTGTGTGTGTGTGCGCCTCTGTATCTATTGCAAAACTATTCAAACTTTTTGTCGCACCACCACCTCCACCAGCACAGTCAGCAGCAGTCAAGCGAAAAGCAACGGTGAGACGGGGGGGGTGATACACTGAGTATCTGCAGTTGTCAATGTTAGAGGCAGATGCATCTTCCTACCTGCAGCGTATGAGGAACAGCTTTAAAGGACCCACCTCATTGGCTGAGAATGACTGTTACATCACTTAAAGCCATAGTAGTTTGTGTTGTTTCAATGGTTTTGAAAAGTGGTCTCAGATACAGTCTGACTGCCTACATTTACACAAGCACTGGTATTGTACTTCTGTATCATTTTGACATACTTGTACTTTACTTTACTACACTGCAGAGGGAAATATTGCAGTTTTTATCAAGAAGAAAATATGATATACTCATATAATACAACCAATATACCCACCAGTAAACAATGCATCTAGAAGTGGCTCCACATGAATAATATAATGAGAGAAGAGACATTCTCCATCATGAGTACTTTTACTTTGATACTTTAAGTCCACTTTGATGATAATGTACAATCAATGTTTATGTGCTTCAGTACGATTATAAATCAGCAGTCGTACTTGTTGTCTCAGGTGTCTTAGTTGAACAGTTTTCTCTGTACTGCCCTGCCCTCCATCAGGGAATCCTTTGTCCCCAGCTGTGCTGGTAATAAAAGATCAAAAGCATTTTTAACCTTCAGTTCTCGAGGGAAAAAATTAAAGAATTTGCCAAAGGTAACTGACCTACATTTTAAAAAATATCACAGGTCGTAACATTAGTGTCTGCTAGAATACCATCAAAAAAATGTAATGTAGTATCATGAAAAATTTAAATTTTGAAAAGGACAACCTCTCTAAATTTCCAACCCTATCAGACCAGAAGCATCTTACAGTTCTTAATACTCACAAACAACACTGCTGGGCCTAATGGGCCAGCTGAGTTCAGTTTAGAATGATGAATACACCCAATGTGAAATATAATCATCATCATCTTTATTTGTACAGCACCTTTCATACAGGAATTGCAGATCAGTGCTTTACAAGAAGGAAATCCCATGCACCAAGTGAGAGCTCTACATAGAAAAGACAGAATGGACATAAAAACAGATGAAAAATGAATGTAAACTAAGATGGAGAATAAAACCCACTTGATAATGAAGATAAAGACAGTGCATAAAACCACAGTATTAATTGGCCATAGGTAAAACAGAGTTGATTAAAGATGAAAATAAAAATAAGGATAAATTAAACATGTGAAGTATTTATCACTATGAGGGGTGTGACAGGATGCAGCCAGCCTGAAAGGGGTTTGGGTGAATCTACCCAGATCTGTAAAGGTCCACTATGATTTTGACACTGAGGGTACAGACGGGCAGCAAATCGTCGTGATGCTGCTTCACAGCTGGTATGAGAAATTTCGTGTGAACATTTTGTGTGAAAATGCAGGACGGCCACAGCAAACATGTCAGAAAGGTAGAAGATGATGACAACAGCTGTAACATCAGCTGTCACACTGTCCCTCGCAGATCTAAAAATGTTTTTTTTTGCTCTCCCCATTCTTAATTTACAAACTAAATAATGTGGACCTGACAAAAAATACCTTCCCTCACTTTTTAGTATATGGTTGTGCTACATGCATTAGAGACAACAGCTCTCCTCTTAGGTTTTCCACTTGTAATGTTTGAAAGAAAGAGAAGATTAATACACTAATGTGAGTAATGCAAAGGTAACAATGTTTGTCTCTCTTCTCCCACTGACACCTGCAGAGTGCCTGATGTGTCCTCAGTGCGGAACTCAGCAGTCATGCCATGTGTGTCAAATTACAAAGATGTTACTATATGTGACTTTAAACAGCTCGATGAACGGTTGTAAACCACAGTTGTGTGTGCACATACCTCCCTTCAAAGAATAAGAAACAGCTGTCGCGGTCACAGTAGCAGCCCTCTGAGGGCACACAGAGCTGCCAATCATCTGTGTTTTGTTAATAATGCAAGATGTTTGGTCTTTTTTCCACCTACACTGGGACCTGTTTGATAAATGGCCACGACTAGAATTTTGCAGCCAGCTGTGGGAAAACTGCCTGGTGTATCAACAAACAAATGGATAAATATCCGAATTTCATGTGCACTTTAGTGAAACTGCTTTGCTTTTGCCAAAAATTCTGAATGGCAGAAAATTAGTTTATGGAAGGCCTGATGTGGCCGATACACTTCTTACATGAACTTCTTTTTGAAAGACGGAATCCAGGAAAATATGAAATTAGCATTTACACCTCAAGGTTCCAGTTATCCGCCTATCAAATGTCATATAATAAATGACAGTGTGGTGGTGCTATTGCTGTTATTCTTTTTCCTTGGCCTATGACTGAACTTTCCATCAAAATACATGGCAACCAAAAACAGGGTCAAAAGCTTAAAATCTTTCATAGAAATGATACGATTATGATCGTTTCTGCTTTGAGGCACCCATCAAAGCAGAAAATGTCAATAAAAACTCAAAATAGCCAGCCGGAAAATCGTGTGAAAAGCTAGATGTGTTGTACAATCAAATTCCTGAATAATTAAGCTGTGCTGTAGGGTGCAAGAGCAAGCATGTGGTCCCCTCCCTTGTGAAACTACTAAGGTATTTCCTGGGGTTACAGCTGAAAAGATATGATGGTCATAAAGGTTCATGTTGGAAGAATTTATTACATTTTGAAAGCAACACACTTTTAAAACGGTCTCAACTGTAAGCCTACATCCTCTCTGCAGACGGATCAGACCTGACAGCTGACGTCACCCAAGCATGACCGAGTGCACAATATCATTAAATTTCATGAAAGCAGAGACCTTAAAGCCGAGGAAACACATGTGTATTCGATATATCATTCCACATTTAGTTGTGTGTGACTTAAATATTCCTTTGTGATAAAAAATCTCTGCTATGGTATGTTACAGTATCTACAACATCCATTTCAGAGCAGGTTTCTCAGTGAATTATCCCTTTAAACCCAGGACATTAATAGTGATACCAAAGGTTATGGATATAAATCCAGTACAGTGCAACTATGGGTGTACACGTGAACTAAGACTTCATATTAATCCATGTAATATCGCAAAAACATCTCAGTTCAGTCTATTCCAAGCAACAACATTTACATACGAGTGTCATTTAAAAGATTATTTCCACCAGAGGAACATTATGAATTGTTTCTTGTCCTGCACAACTCTATAAAGCTATTGAAACACATCAAAAGAAAAGTTAAGTGAAATATGTTCAAGGCACTTAGAATGACGCATGAAGGGAATTTACAGAACAAAACCTAAACACAACTCCATATACACTACTCACACATAAACGCGTCAGATCCACTTGAGAATCAAGACAGAGTCAGTGATTGAAAAGGCACGCGTCTGTCTCAAACACATGAAGTCGTAAAAACCGTATCCTAGCAAACATTATGGGTTGCCATTCATCCATAAAGTGCATTGCATGACCTTTATTTAGGCCTAGTTTGAGATAATTCAGCATTAGTTGTGGTTATTACACACTTCATTAGTGAGATCAGCTGATCAGCACATGCTGCCACATATGAAATCTCTACCCTGAAGTGTTATTTGGGTCTAAAAATATGGCTTTTGCAGATGATGTGTAGGCTTGGCAGCAGCGGATGCTGACACAGAGCCTCCTAGGCTGATGGTGTTTTTCAGTCACTTATGTCACCAAGTTCTTCCTGAAATGTACTATGTTTGCCATCTTCCTTTCAATGGCCTCAATTTATTTGTGGTGTCAAACTGAAACAGACCCTGCATCTCGTTTTCCCTCAATTTGCTCAGTTGTGGTTTGTTTGTCAGTTCATAGCTTTCTGTTTTTCTTCAGGTAACCAACACCACTCTGACATTTATATATATATGGAGGAGTGTCTTTCAGCATCCTTGACTAGAGCTGAGGTTAATCTTAAAATAAATAAATGATCAACTGTTTTCAAGTTCCTTTAAGAGTTAGTTCACCCAAATTACAAAGTAAAAAATAACATTCTCATCTACTCTTACATGTACCCAGCACTGCGGTTAGCTTGAGTTTTCCTTGCAGAGATTTTGAGATATCTGGCTCTGGAAAGTCTGCTTCCAGCAATGCAAAGTCAAAAGCTGAGTTTTTCCATGTGTAATCTTTCCATACGTTGAGCAGCACAAACAAAACTCCACTTACCTTAATTGTATCAAGATAGAGGCAGAAACCTTTTTCAGCAAATGAAATCTAAACCATCTACCTGGCTTCACACCAGCAGGGCTAAGTAGAAAAATGTGTCTTTTTGCAAAATGGGTGAACTGATCGTTTACTTGCACCCAGGTCATGATATCTTTGTAGAGCTCGACTGATGCAAGTGCAGGCCCAGTCTACACTCTTAACAGGGAAAGTGCCAGAAGACATCTAGTGTTGTACATATTTGTCGACTTGAATCGATGTGATGTGTGTATAGGAGGAACTGTGACTGGGAAAAGAAAAGTAACAATAGGACACATTTCCCTGGCTCTCTCTCTGGGTGCTATATGATACTGGTTTTTCTGTCTCTCACAGGACTTGGTATACCACAAATCATGCATGGCACAAAAAACATGAGGGAATGTCGGCTTTTAGATGTAAACAGAGTTCGACCTAAACTGAAAACATGTTTTCTTCTTACATGTCTGATCACAGCCTCATTGACTCTTAATGGAGAAGACGGGCATGACTTGAGAACATGGTGTTCTCATCGACTCGCACTGAGGCTGTAGACACAATGTCTGCAGCCAAGAGTCAGTGGCAGTACAAAGCAATGACATGTAAGTAACTCTAAACAGAACCAAATCAATCCTCTGTGATACCCACCTGGTTACTTTCCTGAGACATTTAATTTATACAGACTTTTTCCTTATTTCTATGTTGGGTGTTGTTTCTCCAGTTTGAGAATGGGCATCTTGACACAAGTTAGGAGCCATAAGGTAATGCACGTCTGCAGAAACTGGTGAGCTGATAGTTCAGGTTTTCTGTAGATTGTCACAACTGTGAAAATCATCAAACCACCCAGTCGTGCAAGTCTTTCTTTTCAATTTCAAACTGATCCAATCTGGCGGCCACAGAAAGGAGGTGCGAAAGTGAAAAATTCTGGATGATCTTCCGAAAGAAGTCTTCTGTAGGTGCTAGATAAAGTATCTTTTGAGCCATGGTATATAGGGAAATGTAAGTGAAACAGGCTGCTGCAGTATCAACCTGTTCCCTTATATCCCAGTACGCAGTTCTTGAGTTAAAGGTTAAATCAGATCCAACTCTGGAAGTGAAAAGGGGGCTTTGATAGGAGGAGGAAGAGGTAAGGCCGAAGAGGGAGCAGAAAAAACAAAAGAAGGTTATGAAAAGCACCCAGACATAAGTGGAGGTGCAGTACTCTGGTAAGGGAGGAGCAGATGAAGGAAAAACTTGAAGAGGAGAACTGTGACCGCTGTCAGTGCTCGAGCTTCTGGTGGTAAAGCTGAGTGACCTGGATGACCGGAGGAGAGGCGCTGAGCGACGGCCCACACCAACAAGCAGAGGACCGCATCGGCTGGACCTCACACCTGCCACTGGAGAGAGGGAGGTCACAGCACAGGAAATACGTTTCACTTGTTTAACTCAAATTAAAGACAATGTGACAACTGTACTCCTCAGACAACATAAAGCCAGACAGACAGAGAGGATCCAAGACGACATGTGCAGAGGAGAGATGCTAATATTGGCCAACTTGGGAGCCATCCTTGTGGGAGGAGACAGATACTGTACAACATGTCATTAATGCCACAGCACAAGGAAGATACAGTTAAAGGTCCACTGAAAACACAGCAGGAAGTCAGGCTTTACCTCCGAATCTCCCATCCCAGCATGACACATAACAGATAAGTACTGGTCTCCAACATCTAACACGCACACACATTATACTGAGATCCAAATCTGAGTCTTTAAAATTATACACTGGAAGACAAGCTTTCCCTGTATGTCGAGACGCCAGATGGGGAGAGGAAGGAGGAAGACCTGAAATCCAACAACCTACAGCGCCCACGTAGTGAACACACATCACCATGTGGAAGAGAGACACTAACAGCACGTGTTAGTCACATATGATGCAGGGGAGCAGTGTGGCACAGCCAGAAGTTTCACAGAGCACAGAACACTGCAGTACGATGAAGACACACCACGGTCGGGGACAAGTCATTTTCAGGTGATTCAATTCAGGAACTGGAAATCTGACCCTGATTGCAAAGAAGTTTGGTCGCTGTGTAAAAAGTTCATAAAAACAGAAAGCTGTGTATTTCACAAAGTGTTCCTGAGCTCCTGTAGAAACATCCTTTATCCAATCGTGTTCACAAAGTGGTGTACCTCGCTCCATCCTTGCTTGTGATGCTATCACCTGTTACCAATCTACGTGTTTACCTGTGGAATGTTCCAAACAGGTGTGCAGGTGGAGCATTTCACAACTTTCCGTCTTTTGTTGCTCCTGTCCCGACTTGTTTGAAATGTGTTGCTGCATCAAATTCAGAATAAGCAGATATTTACAAAAATCAATGAAATTGATGAGGTGAAACATTAAATATATTGTCTTTGTACTATTTTCAATTGGAAAACATTTGGTTATATTTATGTTTACACAGCGCCCCAACTTTTATGGAATCAAGGTTGTAAAACTAAATACTTCACTTTACATGCACGCAATTTGGCCAGGTGTTACGACTCCTAGCCATTAAAATTTTGTGGCCTGAAACCCTGTTCTTATAAAGAACAAAAACTCTCAAGTCTCTCAAGTGTATAAACCCTTCTTTTAAGGTTTGTATCAATTAGGGTGCTGTAATTCAAGGGGGTGGGAAGGCACTTTGTATGAGAGAAGTTCTAAGCCATTTTCCTTCATTAGGCACACTGAAAGTGAACTGACCCCAACATCCTGACTGCAAGCAATTAAAAGACAGGTCTGGATTTTTTCAAGTAAATCTTAATACATATTCACATGCCATATGTATGGCTGATATGGACGGGAGGGAATATTACAGCAGCAATTAGCTGCACATACACAATGTGGGTATTGTATTAAGACAGACTTGATTTTATCCTTCAACACCCTGATACCATAAAACACAACATTTCCATTATAGACCAGAAACCAGTGGGATGCTTGTTACTGAGAAGAAGAAGAAGAAAAAAGGACAGTATGCCACAGGGTTAGCCTGCTGAGCTGGTATGTAAAGTACCTCACATGTTATGGGGCTCTGCTTTCAGATTGGTGCAGCACTGCTGTGAAATATAAGGGCAAAAACAAGAGGGAAAAACATTTTATAAAAGTAGACTAACATGCTAGACTATGATGACAAAAATAGTAACGTTAACCACCTTTTCACTTTGCAGACTTAGATGCCAATAAATCAGATCAAAGAACAAATCAGAGGCTGGTGTGTGTGTATCCAGACAAGTCCAAAAGTATGACTCTCATCTGGGCCTCGAATTCATTAAAGCAAACTTTGGGTTATGCGTTTCTTGACATTAGAATATATCCATCCAATATCCATCAATTCCAGGATCAATAGCTGGAAATGAACACTGATATCTGGGCATGAGGTGGAGAGAGAGATGCTATGAGTGCTATGAGTAAGTGAGTACTGTCTGCAGTCATTGGGAGTATTTTCTGACAAGAGGAGGCTGAGGACAATTGGTGAGGACTGATGAATCAAAGAAAGTGTGATCAGTTTAGTCTTAGGTCTGTTTGAGACTTCCTCCTGTGTAATATAATAAAGTAGTAAAGGCTGAGGCAGGAAAAAACTACACTAATCCCCATCAATTAAGTTCGCTACAGTAGCTAGTCAGCCACAGTCTTCTTAACCTCAACTGAAGAGAGATCCAGGCCTGTATTTGAGACATGCTCTTCCTGTGATTTATGTTTAATTGCTCTTGTGGTGAAGCTCTCTTCCTTGTGGGTGAGGACGTGGAGGCGGGAGAGTAGTCGGCAGAAGCGGAGAAAGAGGTAGAGATCGGAGGGCAACTGGTTCCCCTGTTGCTGATTGGCTGGAAGAGTGTTGTGCGGCTCAGTTTGAGACACTTTGATTTACAGAGCCAGGACTGTGTGCAAACACCAGACGTTTTTTCAGCACGCACACAGAGCGGACACCTAGCGGACTGTGAGGTATGTGCTCAATCTGTCAAAAGGTTGACCGGATTAGAATCACTGACTACAGCTTTAACTGTGCCCTCAATACCTAAACCACTTTCTAAAAGCATTAGGAAAACATGATTTGTGTAGTGAGGTTAAAGACTTAATTATTACACATATGATGAATCATGTGGCTGTGTCAGTCTCCTACATAAGCCTGTATCTTATTCACTACTCTGTGTGTGTGTGTGTTTTACCCAGAATCATCGGGCATGTCCTGATCAGCCTCTGCAGCAGACGACTCCACATCCACATCTGCATCTGCACTGCTCTCACTGCCACGAGCTGACAGACCACACAGAGACTCTGGGCTCACACACTCTCCACTGGGACGGACGGACAGACAGACAGACAGACAGACGCACACAAACAGGTGGTTCTTATTGACCTAGTTACTACAATTAACACCATTTTAGCAATGCATGGACCTCAGTGACTACACTCATTTCCTCTGGAGGATGTGACTTGCATGTATGTAATTTGTATGTTACGTGTGCAAGACAGGGTTAAAAAAGTGGTTAATATATATAAATAGTGGTTAGGGTAAGTTTACAGGAAGTGTCAGCCTACATAATGTCCACACAAGGGATGGAAACAAACATGTATGTGTGTGTGTGTGTGTGTGTGTGTGTGTGTGTGTGTGCGCGCGTGTAGGTGTGAGTCTGTGCATGTCTACTGACTTGATATGTTTCTCCAGTAGCAGGATGGCCTGCTCCTTCTCCTCCAGCCGCCTCTTCAGGGAGGCGATCTCCTTCTGCTTCTCCAGCAGCTCCTTCTGGAGACGATAGTTGCTCTCCTCCAGAGTCTCACAGAACGCCTGGAAGGAGGCAGCGATGTGGAAAAGAAGAACAGAAAATACTGGTTGGCAGTGGAAACAAACCGTGGAGGACAAACTGTGACAAACTACAAAGAAGTCAGTCAGGGATGACATATTTGGATGCAGGAACTATCAACCAGAAAGCAGAAATGCAAAGATCAAGCCATGTGTTTAATCTATAACTAACCTGTTTTAAATAGACAGGTTCAGGGTGTCGGCTTGAAAATTGTTCAGATCAAAAAATATTTTTCATGAAGGGCAGGAACAGTGGACAGGTGAAACTTGTGGCATGATTAGTGTCCACTGTACAACAGCTGCTTCTGAAATGCAGTCCCTGGGTTGTAAAATCGGTGGTACTGTTGTACTGGGCACACACAGTAACAGAGACATCAACTTCCTAATAGCTCAGACAATGAAACACTATAGTGACAGCAGATTTATGTAAGGGTGATGGGGTAAGGACACAGCCTTGGTACATGAGTAACATGCAGCAGCAGCAGGCTTGAATATCCAATATCCCAAAAATAGTCATAGAAATATTTTGCATGAACTTGAGATACATGTCTTCAAAGTTACCATTATATGTATGACCATTATAAACCAGCCCTACTAAAATAACGAGAATCCTCTTTAAAAGGCCTTGAAGTAACATGACCAGCATCACACACACACACACACACACACACACACACACACACACAAGAGTACATGAGCACACAAACTTCTCCATGTATATGCACACTTACTCTGCTCTCCTCCAGACTATCAAAAGGCCCAGGTGGGTCGTCCAGACACAGAAACTCTCTCACGGCCAGGCTGTCAAGGAGAACAAAAGGTGCAACATAAATGTGTGCGTGTGCATATTTGTTGCTTTTGAACAGACCGGTGTGCTCAGTAAAAAAGTAAAAAGTATTCTGCTGTTAGCTGTGACTCTTAAGTTTGGATGGTTCGTATTTAAAAGCAAGGTTTATCAGTTACCAGGTGACCGCTTTGCAAAGCACATGCTATGCAAAAAGGCTAAAGAGTTCAATTTCAGCATAAAAACACTGCACAATCATGTCACATACCAGTTGGCAATGTCTTTATGTGCAACCAGGTTTTGCAAAAAGGCCTGTAGCCCCAACTGTCTGTCTTCCAGGAAGTCACTGTCATAGTTATCTTTGAACCACCGCTTAGGAGGCAGCGAGAGACGGAAGCCTGGGAACATCTCCTTCAGCTACACACACAAAACAAGCAGAATAAGGAAAGGGTATCACATGATCTCTCCTACATACGGTAAAAGAATGCAGTTCGGTGTTAAAGACAAAATGAGGTTATTGACATGCATTTGCATATAACAGAGACAAAAGTGGCAAAGTTAGTGACAATAAGTAATGAAATAATCAGGGAGTCTGCTGTCCTCCAATCTGTATCCTTTACTAAATAGCCACCTTATAAGGGTGTCAAAAATAGTCAAATTTTCACATTTGTTACAAATTTTCATTTTAAGGTCACAATTTCATTATATTCTCTTATTCTTTTCTGCATTCAAATTCTGGTCATATATTTTAAATGGCACATTAGCTCAGTTTTGCTAAACCAGGTTATATTGTGTAAAAAATGAGCTTTAAACATTATGTACGACATGAGGTAAGACAGTCTCCTTAAATCATTAAGTTGGCTTTCTTTATTAAGTCTGCGTATGTGTACATGTACATATGTGTTTATGAAAAACGGCACTGTGCCAGTGTCATGCTGCGGGTCAACCAGTGCTGGAGCGATTCCTTTTTTGCAGCCAGTATTGATGTTTGAACGTTTCACTCCAGCCTCATTCTCACACATAACTGACAGGAGGAACTGTTTAAATAAGAAACTTGACAACTTCTGAAATTTCAGCTGGGTCTCCAGCAGAGCGGCTCACAGAGTAGGCGGAATGATTGATGTGAAAACATGAGGTTTACATCATCTAGGATTCAGTAGTTATTTGGCTGCAATTTGACAGTATGACAGTTTGGAGCATACTGAGCATAAAAATAGACAGCAGAGAAGCGGACTGCCTTGCAGGAGGGGTCTGATATGTTTCTATAGACGTTGTGAAACTTATTCTTCTGACATGAAAATTTGCCACCATTAAAGAAATGAACTCAATCCAAAACTGATTGTTGCGTGCATTTCAAGGGGAATCACTGCATACTGAATTGCCAGATGCCATTGTACTGTTCATTGTTCTGTGCTGCATGCCACTGCAAAGTTTATGCTGTTTGCCTCCATCCCTTTACTCCTGATGGCAACATTCGAGAGGTGCATTTACCAAATCCTCAAAACAGATGTGTGCACATTAATGCAAAGCTGTTCTTCACTGCATGCAGTCAGCTTTGGGAGAAGCTGTATTGATAACAGGCCATGATGATGGTTCGCTCAGCAGGAAGTGGGGTGGTGTGTGGTTGTTTTAACACTTCATAACCTAAGCAGAGCAATGTTGACTGAGCTCCAAACTACCACACAAATAATATTCGGCGCCAACCACCCAGTGTGGGGGCAGTGCTGAAAACGTGGTAATGAGTTGACCACAAAAGGTATCTTTGCTGCTGTTTACCTCAATGTGCATGTTTTGCCTTATCTGTAAGGTACATACGCAGCAGGCAAGCTCCCTAATAACTGTGACTGTAATAATAATTACACATAGGAATATCATGCCAATGTTTGTGCCAATATGATTCATCAATAGGTTCATGTGCCACAGTGCTTAAAATGCACCTGATGTTGAAACATTTCCAATAAACTAAATGTATGACCTATGAGGCCTGTGCAATCACTTCACATGCAAAGACCATAAAGCACAGCGTGAAGATTACAGCTGCCTCTGAGGAGAAGCCACAGGAATGGAGGAACGGATGTCCCTCCTATCCTCTCTCCATAGTGAATGTAGGGTGTTCACATCTCCTCCGTTTCCATGCTTCTTGCCTGTGTTTTTGTGTCTGCACTAGAAAACTGAATTCTTGTAAGAGGATCAATCAATATTTTGCAGGCCAACACATTTCATTTTTGCCTGTTTGCAGCTTTCTAAGCATAACTGTTTTTGTTGTAGGATCTTTCTCTTCATATGCTATCATCACATGGCTTGAGTTTCCCTTCTGTAATCTTTGAAGAGTCTTGTCTTTCCCAAAACCACAGGAGACCTGCTCCCCTTGTTGGCTTGGGCCTGTTGGCTATTTGGGAACAGAGGGTGTCTTTGTGTAGCTCTAATCACTTCCACAGTGCACTCAAAAACAAAAGCATGCTGAAAGCGATAAGCTCATGGTAACAAACAGTGTCTGCAAACTGGACAGTGGAACAGAAAATAAAGCTTCAGATAGGCCTGAGATTTGGGCCTTGACATATTAACATGCATTCAGAAACAATATGTACAGAGAACACACCCAAACACACCTTGTCATTGAGTCTGGAGAAGTCTGTGTACCTTCTAAAAACAACCCAGCTCTCATCTGGAGTCTTCCTGACCAGGACCTTAAATACCTGCAGCAGAGGTAAAACAACACACAATCTTCAGCTCTTGTTTCCCATGGCATAGAGCTGTTGCTTTTTGCTCCGTGGACTTGTGTCAAACATAATGCTTACAACTGAGTATCACATAACAGAACATACTAAAGTACAACCCAATTACAAAAAAGTTGGGACGCTGAGTGAAACATAAATTAAAACTGAGCAATCATTAACAAATCCTTTTCAAGCTATATTCAACTGAATATGATAAGACTTTATTAATCCCTAGCCAGGGAAATACAGCACAAAGACAAGATATTTAATGTTCAAATGGATAAACTTTATTGTTTTTTTGTAAATATCTGCTTATTCTGAATTTGATGCCAGCAACAAAAGACTAGGAAATATGTGGACTGCTTCAAAAACACCTGTTTGGAACATTTCACAGGTTAACAGGTTGATTGGTAACAGGTGACAGTATCATGATTGGGTATGAAAGGAGCACCCTGGAAAGGCTCAGTCGTTCACAAGCGAGGATGGAGTGACTACACCACTTTGTGAAAAACTGCGCAGGCAAATAGTCCAACAATTTATGAACATTTCTAAACGCACAATTGCAAGGAATTTAAGGATTTCACAATATACAATCTGTAATATCATCCGAGGATTGAGAGGATCTGGAGAAATCTCTGCCCACAAGGGCCAAGGCTGAAAGCCAGCACAGAATGCCTCGCTCTGGCAGCACTGTCGGTAAACACAGTTCATCACTGCATCTACAAATACAATGAGACTCTACAGTGCAAAGTGAAAGCCATATATCAACAACATCCAGAAACGCGGCTGACTTCTCTGGGCCTGAGCTCATCCGAGATGTACTGATGCAAAGTGGAGTGTGGTCTGAGTCCACCTTTCAAATTGGTTTTGGAAACAACAGGCATCATGTCCTCTGGGCTAAAGAGGAAAACGACCATCCAGATTGTTACCAGCTTTAAGTTCAAAAGCCAGCATCTGTGATGGTATGGGGGTGTCATCGGTGCTGTAATGGGTAACTTGGACATCTGTGAAGGCACCTTTAATACGGCAACATATGGTGCCATCTGGACAACCTATTTTTCAGGGATGTCCCAGTGTACTTCAGTAAGACAATGTGAAACCACATTCTGCACTTGTTACAACAGCATGGCTTCGTATTAAAAGAGTGCAGCTACTACACCTGTTTATTGAAAATGTGTGGCATATTATGAAGTGTGAAATAAAACAATGGTGACTCTGGACTGTTGAGCGACTGATGGCTTATATTTTGTAAGAATGGGAAAGAATTTCCCTTTCAAAGCCTCAGCAATTAGCGTCATCAGTTCCCAAATGTTTACTGAGTGTTGTTAAAAAAAAAGGGGGAAGAACATAGTGGTAAACGGGTCCGTGTCGCAATTTTTTTCGAATGCGTTGCAGGCATCACATTCAGAATGAGTGTATATTTACAAAATAAAGTAACATTTGTCAGCTTGAACGTTAAATATCTTGTCTTCTTGGGAGGGTGATATGAAGAAGCCCCCCACAATTGTACCCCAAAATTCAGCTCCTGTAATGGAGTAAAGAAAACTTGCTGACACCACTTGACTGTGATTACTGCATGTTGACATTTGACTTTTAATCTCTAGTATGCATTCAGGCTGTGTGCTTGCCCTCAGTGAGCATATCTTTAGCCCATCAGTGAGCGTGTCCACCCCCTTGTGTTGTCCTGTCACTTTATCTCAAGGACAAACTGATAAATAGGTTCGCACGCAACCAACCTAAATGTCAAGGCTACAGGCTAAATATAATGTAGCATTTAAAAGTAATCAGAGCAGTTGCACTTAGTTGCCATGATGTCATACATGTAAGCTGGTTTCCTGTATTCATACCGTGAACTTGGCCCTCTCCTCCATGACCTCATACCCCAGCACAGTTGGCGTAATAGGCCTCTCCTCGCCTTGCTGGCTCCCAACAGGGTCCGATATGGAGCGGGGGCAGCTGGAGTACTCTATGGAGGGTTCCAGAGTCCCGTTCACCTTAGCCCGTGTCACAGGACTCTGGGGGGGCGGTGGCGTCCTGCTCCGGCTGCCTCTGTCTATGCAGCGGGACTGGCGCTGGGAAACTAATTCTCCACATCCTCTTCCGTGGTCCTCCCCGGCCGCCCTGGTGATAGATGAACAGGACGAGCTGCTGGAGACGCTGCCGAGTGATGAAGCTCGCTGTGGCCGTCTGAGCTTGCTGCTACCTCCTGACAAGGCTCTGTCCATGGGCACAGGGACAGGCACAAAGGGTGATGCCATCTTCCTGAGTTGCGTACTCCTGTCCAGCCACTGCAGTAGTCAGCAAGGTTCTTCACACCTACACTGACCTTGCCTTGCTTCACAGGTGGTGTGTGATGATGAAGAGAAGCAGGGATGATCACCCTGAGCAGCTGATGAAGACTCTGAACACCCTGCACAAGAAAAGATGAGAACAAGTTATTTTACATGATCAAAACAGACTGAGCTTTCCGAAATACAGACTGTAAAAAATTGGATCTTCAGAAAGCCCTTTATTTACACCAATGGAGTAGAATCAGTGAGCGAACACTGTCTTGAAAAAAGGGTACCAGACTGTGAGGGCTGATGAATTATTGACATGAGCCACATGTCATTTATAATTTATGGATTTGTGCATTATGTGTAAAATTCATGATGGACAGAAGCCTGTAAAGATCTGTGGATAATTAGTGTGTCAGATCATGTTATCAAATGATTATCTTTTATCCATCTGTCTTTAGCCTGACCTGCCCAGTGAATGCAACAAAAAGGAATGAGCCCTGATGCTCTGATTATAGGCAAAGGAAGAGGAACCTGCATGCTGGTTTTCATGGAAGAGCAGGTCCTGAAATCCATTTCTGCTCTAGAACTGCCAGGATTAATCAATTAGTTGTCAACTACTAAATTAACTGCCAACAGTTTTGATAATTAATCAGTGTGAGTAGTGTTTTAAAGTCAAATTCTCTGTTTGCAGCTTCTTAAATGTGAATATTTTCTAGTTGCTCCGCTCCTCTATGACAGTAAACAAATATCATTGGGTTGTGGACAAAACAAGACATTTGAAGGCATCACTTTGAGCTTTAGAAAACTTTGATGGACGTTTTTAACCATTTTCTGATATTTTAAAGACCAAACAACCCATCTCTTAATTTAGACAATATTGACAGATTAACGACGGAGGTGAGTTGCAGCCCTTTCCTGTCCGGGCTCGGGGACTGTCTGTCAAACGTAATCACGTTGATTGAGCATCAGTGGAGTTTAGAGAAGGCAGGTCCTGTGCCTCTGTATGACTACAAAACCTTAAAACAGGCAACTGGTAGACATTTGGGGTGTACAGGATTTGTGGAAAGGATGAAAAGGTAAATGATTAGGAGCGTTTTAAAACAAAATGACATAATTTCTTACTCATGCTGCTAGCTCACTCTAGTCTGACTCGTTGGGTTATTTTGGTGCGCTTGACAAACATGACGGAAGTGCTGGGACTTGAGCCAACAGGAAAACAAATATCAACCAAATATCCTACTTCATACTTTGGAGTCACGTTTCTTTAAGTCAGGTGCCTATCGACGTGGCTAGCATTTGGTCGTGGAAGTTAGCAAGCAAGCTAATCTAACTGGGCTACTTAACGTCCGTTTACTTAACAGTGCGAACTCCGTTAACAGAATGTAGCAGTGGAGTTGATGTAATAGTGCCCTGATTTTCGGTGCACAACTGGTAAATTAGCAAAAATGGCTACAACTCTCGAGTACGACAGTTGGGTAATATAGTAAATATTACACAGGAAGTAATCACCAGGCAGACCAATTCAGAAAAACATAATTTCAGAGTCACTGCAACAGCAGCAGCTAAGGTTAGGTAGGTTACTTTACGCTACAGCTGGTACTATTCACGACTGTCCAAAGTAGGTTAACAAACATTTTACAGAAATAAGAGCTGCTTGCAATATTAGATTGCAATATTAGATTGATGCCGAATTTAGTAGCAATTCCGAATACTTCGCCAGAGGCCTCATTTTGTTCTTTTTCAGGTATTTTGCTAATAATATATGAGGCAACGCTTAACCGACTGTTTTTTGAACAGCGTTTGGCATGTCCTCTGTACCACTCAAAGACGCTGGGATCACATTACCTCCACGTTAGCTAGTATGCTAGTACGGACAGCCTATATGGACAAAGCTAAGATGACGCATTACGATGAGAACTTTCGCTTACCGTTGAAGGCAGGTGTCTTTCCCCTTCAGAAAATAATTTTATCATACACATAAAGCCCGAGGTCTAATTGTCCTGTTGCTGCTTATCCGCTGTACAATCTCCTCTCCTGTGAAGCTCATGTTAGCTCGCTTGAATTCAGAACACGGCAGCTGCAGTGCTTCAAAACACCCACGTGAGGGCGCTGCAGCACACAATGTTGTACCGCATTGTACTGTATTGTAGTTGAGCAGTAAAACATTACAGTGGTGTTGGTGGTTGCCAGTGTGTCCCATGACTGGTCAGCACATGCTCACGCTGCACAACATGCATCTTCATTCTTTACAGCCTACTGACTGAAAAAAACCCCAACAACTTTATTTAACCCAAAGAAAGATGACAGGATTATTTACTGTCTTTACAGTGTTTAATAACTCCTTTTAAGATAAGATAAGATAAAAGATAAAAAAAAAACTTTATTTATTCCCAGTCGGGGAAATTTGGGCATTACAGCAGCATTGAAAGTAGTGGGAAGAAAAAAATAGCAGCAGAGGTAGAGAACATTCGAAAAAACAAAATACAAAATAAAAAGTAGACTATATGTATATGTACATATTATACAAACGAAATGGAATTGACTATATAAAAGAAAAATAAAATATGTAGAAAAAAATATATATTAGAAATATGTAGTGTGTATTGCCCCAGTAGCTGTGGAAAAAAAACAATGTAAGCTGCCTTCCGATTAAAATTAACAATAAATAGTGTTACTACTATTGCACAGAAGAATAAAATACACAAACAAGTAAATTCTATGTAATATTGCACAAAATGTAAAAGGAAATATGTAATATTGCACAAAAGTATGGATATGAGTGTAATTTGTCAAACAACATCAACACAGTCTTATGTTAAGTGATGCTGGAGTTGAATAATCTGAGAGCTGATGGAATGAAGGACCTGCGTTAGCGTTCCTTCTTGCACACTGGATACAACAATCTGTTACTAAAGGAGCTGCTGAGGGCCCCCACTGTGTCATGCAGGGGGTGGGAGGGGTTGTCCACAGCCGCAGCAGACCACTGCGTAAAAGACAGCAAGTGCAACCATAGAGTCATAGAAAGTCCTCAGTAATGCCCTACATACTCCAAAGGACCTCAGTCTTCTCAGGAGATGGAGACGACTTTGGCCCTTCCTGTACAGGGCATCAGTGTTAGTGGACCAGTCCAGCTAATTGTTTAGGTGTACACCAAGGTATTTGTACTCCTCCATGATCTCAATGTCAAAACCCTGGATGCACACTGGTGTAGTCTGTGGTGCTTTCCTGCAGAAGTCAATCACCATCTCCTTGGTCTTGATGGCACTGATGTCCACACCAGTCGACAAAGTTCCCCTGCGATACACATTCAATGATGGCTGTATCGTTGGAGAACTTCTGGAGGTGGCAGCTGGATGTGTTGTGTCTGAAGTCCGATGTGTAGAGGATGAAGAGGATAAGAGAGAGCACAGTACCCCGCAGAGCCCCGGTGCTGTAAACTGCCACATCCGACACACAGTCATGAAGCCTCACATACTGCAGTCTGTTGGTGATGTAGATAGTCCATGCAGCCAGGTTACAGTCTACTCCGGCTCCTTCCAGCTCCCCCCTCAGCAGTGATGGCTGGATCGTGTTGAAAGCACTGGAGAAGTCAAAAAACACAATCCTCGCTGTGTTACCAGTGCTCTCCAGGTGGGAAAGAGAGCGATGAAACAGGTAGATGATAGCGTCTTCCACACCAATGCCTGGTTGGTATGCAAACTGTCGGGGGTCCAGCTCACTGCCCACCAGGTGACGAAGATAGTTAAGTATAATCCTCTCCGGTGTCTTTATCAGATGGGAAGTTAAGGCTACAGGCCTGAAGTGGTTGGGCTCCCTGGGATGCACAGTCATTTTATATTAACTAGCTGCTTATTAGTAACTTATTAGTAACTCATTAGTTAAATGATGACTGATGATCCCTGAAACTTGCTGAATGAAACCAACTGACAGCATAATACTTACAGTAAATCTGTGTGTCCTTTGGATTTTCTGCATGCCATTGGTTACACTTGCAAAGTTATTTGGCACCAAGTATCAGAGACCTCTCCTAACTTAGAGAAGTCCAACATGCAATAGATCACAACTGTTCAGCCCCAATTACTGAAGATAATTCCCTTTTTTCACAAAACCAAATACATTAGATCCAAAATCTTTCAGAAAGAATTACTAATATTAAAATCTATTATCTATAGATCTATTATCTATTATCGGCAGTAGAGGAAGCAGTGAATCTCACTGTACCATGCAAGATTAGGCTACAGACTGCAGAGACTGTTGTAACCAAAAGTATAGTATGATTTCATTGGTTAGCACGCCATCAGCCCCAAAAGAGCAACTGAATAAACTAAAATCAGTCTTTGTGGTGGCTCATTGCTATGAGGTCCTGCAGTCTCTCATCCCTCCATAGCCAGGAGATGGCACTGATACATCTTTAAATGCAAAAAACAAAGCATTCAAATAATGACTGGTACAATTTCTAAATTCCTCACCAGACCCACAAGGGGGGGTTTCTTCAATTAACTTCCTTAGTAATTGTCTCCTTGCATGGTTTGTTCGGTTGCTAAAGGAAATGATTGCACCTGGAAAAACTGATGGCAAATAATTCCCCACTGTATTCAGCATATCAGATTTATTTGCCCTTTCCCACATTTAACAAATCAAGAATTTCAACTCTGTTCTGTGATGCTGTAACATCTCCACTGATAACAGAACTTCTAACCTCTGTTGAAACTGTTGTGTTTAAAAATGTGTTTTGTAAACTATTTCCAAATCTGTATTGAATCACTTCATGTATTTCCTGATTTACAGTTTCCTCATAGATGTGACATTTGTACACTGATGTTTCTTTGTCTTCATCTCAGCAGCCATCTGTCTAACCATTCACCTGTCCATCCATTCATCCACCCCTTATTTTGTGTCAGTTTATTTTTTTCAGGGATATGTCGGGTGTCTGAGGGTAGCAGACTTTAAAAAAGCGCACCCACTGGCTCATGACATTTATCCAAACCATCATACAGGTAGGTGTGTCTCTCATGGATGGGTGTGATTTCCAGATACTTTCTCAAGCCGCAGCAAGACCTACTGGAACTTGGGTGTGTCAGAGCATAAAGTAACACAGAACAAGTCTTCCTTTAACCAAATCGCTCTGGGTCACTTGTCGACTTCAAGGAGAGTATCCGTCAGTAAGTACCAGATGTTTCTTATTGTCACTTGATTTTGATGGTAAGAACGATTGCCAAACATAACAGGTTTCGGCAAGTAGCTGCTCTTGATTTGTGCCCCTTTTCACCTGGTTTCCAAAGGCAAAAGTGGTTGAGGAGTAATGAGGAGTTTCTCTGTGATTTGACTGAGTTTGGTGGCATTCACCTTTGTTTGAGGGGCTAAATCAGTTTAGGGAAAAGGTTGTTGGAGGACACTGCTAAGTTGTAAACTAAAACGCCAGTGAAGAAGAGTGTTCAAAAGGTTTGTACAAGCTGCTTACATTTGAAAACTCAACAATATTTGAGAGTTGACGAATTAAACCAAGAGGCCAAAGACTTCAGGTTTTCAAAGGTTTCATTCAGCTTTACTGAGACACTCTGTAACATTTTATATTAACTAGTTGCTTTATTAGTATATGTATTTGTAGCATATTGGTGCTTTATTAGCCTTTATAAAGCACTTACTAATGCTTTATTGCGCATTACCACACTCTACAACTACTCAGCCATTGACATTATGAGTTTTCCCTCAATAACCTGCCAAGTACTGCTAAGTAAGGAAGTTGTTGTACATGTATTCCGATCATAATAATGTAATACTAACCCTTAATAACCCTAATCCCCAGGATAAGTCACTAACAAACACTTTATAATGACTATAAGAGCCAACATGCAACTAAGGTGCACGCAAATAAGAGATTAGTTAGTGGTAAGTGTGTGTATCTTAAAAGTGTCAGCAAACACTCGTGTGGTTCATGAGCATCCTCATAAAAAGTAAAAGAAAAGAAATAGCCTCATCTCCATATTTTCGCCTCCACTTGTCTGAAAAAGAGACTGATTCCTACCAGGTTTACAGGTCAGATTATTGAAGAATCTTATTGAAAGTATCAGATCAGTGGATGTGCTACAGTTTACAATGCGATGAATAATGCTCCGCTATCCTTTCTTTCTACTAGAAAGAAATGGCATCACCAGTCCCTCTATCCAAGGCCAACACCACCTTCTCTCTGGCTTTGTTCAAAAAGCTGAGTGATGACGACAAGACCGGGAACATCTTCTTCTCCCCTTTTAGCATCTCTGCAGCCCTGGCTATGGTGATGATGGGGACCAGGGGCAATACAGCCACACAGATGTCGCAGGTACAGTACACACACACACACACACACACACACACAAGTCACTTTTGGGGAAATTACTTTGAATTACATTCATTTCCTGGAGACTTACTCTAACCTAACCCTAAACCACTGACCCCAAAATCAGCTGGTCAGCATGGTCTTGAGTCTGCAATGTGTCCCCAAAAGTAGCCTATATGATACAGACACACACACACACACACACACGCACACACAGTACAGTACAGTACAAAAGTAACAGTTGCAATGTAAACACACCCAACTGTTTATACAGGCACGCACTCAAATGTCATGACAAGTCAGTGAATCTGGTTCATTGTTGTGTTGGAATTTCGCCATGATGTTAATGGATCAGAATGCTGAAAAAGGCGTGGGTCCAGCTTTCTGTTCTGTCATGTGCACAGTCTCTATCAGGTGTTTGGAAAACTTTAGCCTAATTGTCTGGCAGACAAGGTGTGGCAGCACACCCATTAGTTACTCATTCTGTCTCCCAACATCAGCAGAATAATGGGGATCTCTTCTGACTGACTCAGATTATGGGGTGAGGAATGGATAAATTCATCTCTGAGTAGTGTGTCGCAAAAATGATAGGCACAGTAAAGCAGTGAAGCCCAAAGTGAGAGCGATACAGTCCTGCCAATGGTGGAAAGGACATTCAATCAAGTACTGTACTAAAGTACAACTAGTACTTGTACTTTACTTGAGTTTTTCCATTTTCCACTACTTTATAGCTCTGTACCACTCAATGTCAATGTTATAAAATATCAATTTTTATGAATTAAAAAACTCAACAGAATAGGTAGTGATTAAAATGATCTCCACTTCAACGTTCAGTATCATTTATAAGCTAATGCATCAGTTATAACTGTAAAATTGTTTAATATATAAGATAACCATGACAGGGGTCATGATGAGTTAACGCTTCTGTTATTCTGCCTTAGTAACATTTTTAATGCATGAATTTTATTTTATTTTATTGGATACACTGCAAACCCGGCAGCCTGGTTTGGATGAACTGTGCCTTGTGTGTCAAGACTTTTGCTCCCAACTGTCAAGATGTGGAATGTCGATGGTGCAACAATTGCCTTTCAGCCAGATGTGACGTTGGAAGTGTCACAATTTCAATAGAGGTGGGAGTAAATGTTTCAGCAGGCAAGAAGGCATTGACGGTCTTTGAGTGGAATTTTACTTGCAAGCGGGTCTGAATTTGTGGGTCAAACAATAGTGTCATCATGTCTGAGAGTCATCAGTGACGAAGAAAACGTGTGGAAACATGAAGACCTTGATGTGTATGTTTGATTAACATGAGGCTGTGGAGGGATTTCCTTTCTCTAGACAGTTACCAAAGAGTGCAGTGATTTAGTTTGTGCTTCTGCCCTGTCACACACACACACACACACACACACACTTGTACTTGTACAAGCACACTCGCTGACAGAATGCCTTCCTGCGCCCCTGTGGATTTAGTTGTGATGGTTACATCACAACTAAATCCCTTATCCTAACCCTAACTCCAACCCTAATTCTAACCTAACTGTCCAAGTCTCAAACTTCAAACAACCCTTTAAAGTTGTGTGGACCAGTACAGATGTCCTCACTCTGTTGGTTAAAAACTTGTTCCTCACTATGTAACAAAAACATGTACACACACACAAACACACTGACAATGTTGAACTTATCAGTGATCCTAATGATGAGGGAAACTACCATTTGCCCCCCCAGGTCCTGTGCTTCACTGAGTCAGACCAACCGAAGCTGCCAGGGGCGCAGCCGTCGATGATGCAGTCGCAGATGGAAACACGGATGCAGATGCGGACGCAGTTACAGCAGTCCACCAGACTGCCTCTGTATCTGCTCAAGGTGCTAACCAAGCCAAACTTGATGAATGACTTGGTGGTGTCATCTGGTTGGGAAACTGGAGTATTTCACACTTAATAACCCACAGCTTTGCTTTGCCAATTTGCCGATCTCTTGCTGCATCTTTTAAATCAGAATTTGGACATATGAGGTGTAATGTAAAGTTTCAAACAGCAAAACAAGCAGATTTATGCAGCAGATGAAAAATGCAATGTTATGGTGAGTAAATGGTGGGTAATTGTGTGTGTTAATCCTTTTTTTCACAAAGCTTCCCTGTGGATCACTCTATATTCATTGTAATAGTGTGAAGGCTTTTGTTTGGTCTCTTTTTTCCCTTTTCCATATTCTTTCCAAAAGGTGCTGGTGGTCTCATAAAGAGAAATGAAACTTCTAAAAACAGGATCAGAATCGTGGGAGGTTTGTGCCGAAGGTCATTTTAATTACAGTAAATGATGAAAACAATGACACCAAAACCATCCATTTGAAGAAGAACATTAGCATAGACAGACATTAACAGAAGGACAGTAGCATTATGCTAAAAGAAAAGACTCATTTTTGTCCTTGATAATGGTTGCCTCAACACAGTCTATGCAAAACTGTAGCATGGAGAGCGAATGAGAGAGCTAATGATGATTTTGGTGTCTGTTGTCATCATTTCACAGGTAAGCTGACCACAAGGCCTATGATCCATACTGTCATAATACAAGCTGTCCGTCATCTGTCACTGGCTCAGTGTGTCTTTGTAACACGCAGGTCTTCTCTGGCTGTTCGCAGTGCCTGAAACCCCAGAACGATCAAGACAATGTCCACGCCAAATTTGCCCAACTGCTGGGAAAGCTCAACGAGACAGACGCTTCCTATACCCTCAGCCTTGCCAACAGGCTGTATGGAGAGCAGTCCTACCAGTTTGTTGAGGTGTGTGTGTGTATGTGTGAGAACCTGTTTGTGCCTAGCATTAATTAATTAATTGAGGGGGGAGGGAGTGAACTGCAGCCTTGTAATTTAGCTATGTGGCTAAATGCTTTGCAACATGGCCTTAAGCAAATGTGCAGCCTTCTTGCCAGTTACCTAAAATTACCTTAGCTTTAAGAAATTAATTCAATTATGCAATCATACTGAACGAGCGCGTTCAGCTGTCCGCTCATGGTGGCTCCATCTCAAAATAAGCTAGTTGTGGTGTGAATGTTCAAACGTGCTGTTTATGATTCCAGGATTTCTTATCAGAAACCAAGAAGTACTACAATGCTGAGCTGGAGTCTGTGGACTTCAAAGGCAGTCCGGAGGCGGCCAGGGTCCAAATAAATAGCTGGGTGGAGAAGCAGACGCAAGGTAGATCTCACATTAACATACACACACTGCATACACACAGTACATCAGGCCTTTCTATTTTATAAAAAACATTGTTTGAGTGGAGCGCTGTTGATCATTTGATTTCAGTTAAGCGTCATAGACACCTGGGGGGCATTTGTGTTTACTGCTAGAGACTGGTTTTATTTGCATCTGGCAGACATTGTCGTTGGTGCGTTTTAAATCATCCCCAGCCTCTGTGAATCCTCAGGGATCAGTTCCTGTTCGTCAGCTCCTCAGCATGTCCCTTTTTCTGTCTCCTATGTCAACACCCAAAACTATTGAACACAGGGACGTGTCATGACAGCAATCTGCTGGAGGAAAATTAGACTCTCAAGTTCTTAATCACAATTCAATTAGACATTTTTTCAGAGCCACCTTTTATTTTAGATTTTGTGTCCTATTAAACAGTTCTATAAATGTGTTTTTTTTTTTTTTCTTTGGTGTTGTTTTTGTTGTTTTTGATTTTCTGTCCCTTATGACTTTTTGATCTCTAGTCCTTCCTCCTCTATGGCACTGCTAGTAGTTGTAATAGAATAAGAAAGATCAAATTTTCCTGAGTTTTGGATGAAACAATAGCTAGAGCCTGTTTATGACGATGACTTTGCTCATTACTGTTCACCAGGTGAAATCAAAGATATGCTGATCCAGGGTGTGGTGGACGACATGACCAGGCTGGTACTGGTTAATGCCATCTACTTCAAAGGCGACTGGAACAAAAAGTTCGAGGAGGAGTTTACTGTTGATGCTCAGTTTAGAGTCAACAAGGTAACACTGAACAACACTGTAACAAGCAGCATTCTGGGTTTATGAAATGATTTTGCATGATAGTACACAGTTTACATGAAGTCTGTCATTGAGTTGCTGGCATGTGCACGGCACTCTGACAATAGCCCATGACAAAGCTGTGATGCGCTACAGGCTAATGTTGCTGTCTTGAAAATGAGGCTGTACCTTTACTAGCTCCTATTTGTTTCCAAATGTACCCACACCAAGCACATAGCTGCTACAAGTTCAGTTCAGAGAGGTACCAACCATGCGTCAAAGACAGCATACACAGAATTGCCACTCGTGAGCGTGTGTGTGTTTTGACCAGCAACACAATGACAACCTGGTCTGTTTCTAACAGAGTAAAGCTCAGGTCATCCTCCAGCCTGTTACTGTAACACTAGACCGGATGTGTTCATCAGCAGCAGTAACACTTGTTTATAATTAACATGTGCATCAGTGATGCTGCCGTTTAAACAGATTGTGTTTTACCTGTGTAGCAGTCCTGTGAGTGATCAGCTGGAGTTCAGTGAGCATCCAGTGTGTTAGAGTGAGTTAAATGCTGAATATTGAGTTTCCTTTTAGCTCTTGGAAGAATTTGATGACTGTTCACTTGGGGGGGCAAATTTCCCCGGCAGAACATTCCTGGGATGATAGTCCGAGGAAGTGACTCCTCACGTCTCACAAAATGTTTTATCAGAATAAAAAATGTTCAGTCGTCTGGCTTCAATGATGAGCCGTGATTTGTATTCTACATCATAAATCAGGCCTATGAGGACAGAAGTGTTCAAAAAGCCAAGCGTGTATTACAGTTTTTGGAAACTTTGAGAGAGTGACTGACTCAACAGGAAAAGTGTTTGTTCTGTTCGCTGTTGTCTCCAGAATGTCACGAAGGCAGTGAAGATGATGTGCCAGAAAAGTAAATTCCCCCTCACCTCCATTCCTGAGGTCAACTGTCAGGTAATGTCCATGTTATTCAACAGTATGGTTTTGCATATGTTTGTCTGCCATAAGATTTCATGTTTCAGTCATTTGTGAACAGATTTCAAAATACGGAAATACGGTGGACAGATTTCTGATTTGGTTCCATTCTGGTGATGTTTTAAACCATGTCAGCTGATGGTTTTTAAGATAATTTCCATTTTTCAGGATGAAGAAATATGATTATCTTTGAAGTAAATAAAATTAAAAACACAGTGTTTCTGCACAGATCCTAGAGATGCCCTATCAAGGGGGGGACCTCAGCATGCTCATCTTCCTGCCCGATGACATCGAGGACGACACCACAGGCTTGGAGAAGGTAGGACACCTACAGTATGCACATACTGTAAAGAAATGCACAAATTGAAAGAGACAGACTAATAATTGATCTTGTATCCGCACCAGCTGGAAAAGGAGCTGACCTATGAGAAGTTTGTGGACTGGACTTGTCCCGACTTGGTGGGCCAAACTGAGGTTGAGGTGAAGCTGCCTCGATTCAAGATGGAGGAGAGTTATGACTTGAAAGATGTCCTGGTCAGCATGGGCATGGTGGATGCTTTCGATGTCTCACTAAGTGACTTCTCTGGTGAGACATATGCCACACATGCATAACTATTTTAAGAGCACAACATAACTAACATGATGTACCAGATGTGGCAGGCAAAAAAAAAATACTTAGGTGATTGGCAGGGAGAAGCCTGCATCACTGGTTTAGTGTGCGTGCTAAAGCAATGGACTCTCTCCTCTGCTGACAGGCATGTCTCCCGCCAACGACCTGTTACTGTCCAAAGTTGTCCACAAGGCCTTCGTGGAGGTCAATGAGGAGGGAACCGAGGCTGCTGGTGCCACCACTGCTATCTTGACGGATCGCAGCATCCTGATTCCTGGCACCTTCATCGCAGACCACCCCTTCCTCTTCTTCATCCGACATAACCCCACCATGAGCATTCTCTTTGCCGGCCGGTACTCGTCCCCTGAGTAAGCGCGACTGTATCGACGGATTATGAGACAATGGGCCCCAGGGCACAGGCATGTAAAAGGCCCCCCATAACAGCTAGAGCCACAGTCTCTCTGTGGTCGCTTTGTGTCTCTTTGTAGTCATTTTGAATGTTTTGGGGGAATTTTGCATCTTTTGTGGTTATTTTGCCTGTTTTCCCTGACCAGTTGGGTGTATGGGCCTGTGCCCGGTAGGCCAGTTCAACAATCCGTCCGTGCCTGTGGAGCATTGTGATTCTACCGGGGCTGAAATATATCTGTTGAAGTTACAATATAAAAGGCTAACAGTTTTCATCTGTGTTCCCGTCCAACAATTTCAAGACCAGGATTGGTCATGCATTAATTTTACACAACTGATTCTGTCTTTGTACTATGCTTTTCATTACTAGCAGTATAAGTACACACACTGTATTTTCATTGTTTGTCCACCTTCTCTTTGTCCCTCACTGCTTTCTCATGGGCATCCTCCCAAACTTCTCCTTATCAACCGTTCAAGGTTCTACTCATTGCACCCTCACATTCCACACGTTATCTCATCCATTCATCTGTCTTTTAGTTGCAGGTGTGTTTGTTCTCAATCTCAGTCACCAAGTCCACTCTCAAGTTTAATGAACTTCCTGCTGGTCATAAATGAACATATCTTTTCCTGTATTTGAGTGTGAAAAATTTTGTGTTTGTTCCGTAGACCGCCTGAATGTTTTCCAATCCAAGATGTTTTCCTCTTTGTCCAGAGAGAATGTGTAAATCTGACATCTATTTGAAGTACTGAGTAAGCTGAGTGTAGTAGAAGCACATTGACTTCTTCTGAGACTGTGTGATGCTGTATTATAATAGCTATTTTATTATCACCATTCCAAGTGCAACTAACTGTAGGCCTGCTCCAAATACATACATGACATGCAGCATGGAGGAGTTTACATTAGAATGCAGACTGTAGCCTTAACGAAAAGAATAAATGAATCAATGAATCAATGATTGTTTGGTGTTTCATTGAATAAATCCTTGTCTTGTGGATGTGGTGGCCGTGTCTGCATCACCTTCCTTTACTGGTTTATTAAAAGTGTATTCAAACCATGTCGACTAAATACACACTGTTCAAGCATGTAAGTCAGATAATGACTCGATTGATTGTGTTTTATTAACAGAATCCTCTCGCTTTCTTTTGATGGACATCAGCCCTTCTTTTCTCAAACTTGCACTGATTACTATTTCTTGTAAAGCGATGCCCGGTGGTGGATTCATTAGATAGGAACTGGCTGGTAAAACTAATATCAAGTGTCATTTATTCGGGAAACAATCATGTTTGAGAAGCATGGGAAGAGAGTAAATATGGCTGGATAAAATAGGCCTGTTGGGCTTTACGTGTGGTGCACAGGTCTCCCTTTGTTTAAAGGCATTAATTCAATGGGCTGCACCCGTGTTATTGCCTCAATAATTCTTTACATTCAGATTATGTTCATAGATGCTTTAGGAATAATCCTATTGTATTGTCCTGGAGATGGCAAATCATATGCAGCGCCATTCATTATCAAAGCAACTGATTGCTTAGGTGAAGTGTTTTCAAGACCACAATTTTGGCAGAATGCCTTGAAGTGAAAACTCTAGATGTACTCACTACACCCTCACATTAACACCTAGAACTACAAAACTGAAAGTATCTCACTTGTTGTCCGGTCTGTTGCTTGCAGGTGTGCTTTAACAATGGATTTCCCTGATGATTATATGCATTTTGGAAATATTCACTCTATTCACACACTCTGATCTCTTGAACTGAACCTACACAGCCGAGTGAGTACAAAGCTTTGAAATGTAATTGAGTATATTGAGCATAGAGCATAATGAAAGAAGAATTTGTCAGCTAATTAATTTAAAGCATTGCAACAGCATGTATCTTATGTAAATGGAATGCAGTACGTTTTGGGCTGAATTCCCTCAGGCTTCATGTTGCAGCCATCCAACAAAACCTCAGGCTGGAACCAGTAGGGCCAGGAGGCCAGTAGAGGGAGCCGATAATTGCACTTAATCCTCTTGGACAGTGGTTGCATTAAACATAAAACTGAGTCGACTCCTGTTCTGTCTCACTAAAATTTTAAATGATTCAAAACTGTTTTATATTACAACAATGGTATGTGGAGTCCACACCTGCGTTTACTATTGCAGAAGTCATTTTACCTGTGACCTCTGCAGCAAATTGATTGCACTGTTACTTCTGATTTAGACAAGTTGTATGAACAATCTTCTGAAAGAACTTGTGGACACCACAGCTTTGTCACTGTGGCCTCATGGGTTGTATCAACATGCAACATCACATCTAATCCTTCCTTTAGAGTACATGTCATCGATTTGGAGGTACAGCTGGTGGGAGATTTACATTATTACTGCTTACTGACATACATCCTTCTAACTCCCCTCCAGAAAGAATTTCATTCAGTGTCCGTTACATTAAAAATATATATTTTTTCCAAGCTTTTACCTCCACTAGATGTCACATAAAACAAGCACTTAAAATGCAGGCAGAAAAAAAAATAAAATAAAAAAAGCCGGTCGGCTTCCGTACAATGACATACGCGAATGCTGAGGCCATTTGACAGGGTTTCTGGGGCGTGTCAGCCGTTAAATAATAAAAGTGATGAATCCAACAGAAGTCTCCCTCCGACGGAAAGACTCCTGATCACTGGAGGACAACAGAGAAAGTGTGTGTCAGTAAGTAGAGGATGAGTGTCTCAGTCTCTGATGGTAGAATATTTGCTTTGTTGACAGCTGGTGTAACAGCAGTAGCTTCATCCAGGCTATCAGCACATTATACTTGAGTAGGTGAAGTGGTGATTTTTACTTTCACTTGAACATTTTTGTATGAGAGTAATTATACTTTTACTTGAGTAAAGCTTCTCAGTACTTGTGTGTAGACCTTCTGCCTAACCCCCACCCCCCTTCAGCCCCTCAGGTTTATATTATTTATATTGTGTAATGCTTGTTGCTTGTTATTTTATATCTTATTAATAACAACAATATTTAAATACATCTTATTTATAATAATAAAAATTCTTTGCTGACTCAAAATAAATCACGATTTGTTCAAAGCTCGCATCTTTTTTTTCAGTTTGTAGATTCGCCTGCACTGATGGAAGCCTCTTGTTTCGAGGCGGAGATGTTCAGTGAGTCTGATGCATCTTGCATCTAGCAGCAAAAACGACACTTGAGATTTTTTTAATCGATCACATCTGGTCTGTGGGCTGCTGATAAGTCAGAAGCTCATTTGCCAAAGCTTTCAGGGGTGTGTCAGCCAGTCAATACAAATAGGTGTCTCAGGAAGCAGGAAGGATTCTGAACACATGAGGACCAGCAGCAGACTGTCTGTCAGTAAGTAGGGGAGGTGGGTTTTTATCATTCTTTGTTCCAGGCGACACAAAAATGATTCTCTACTATACTGCTGCCAAACACTTGTCAGAAAGTTAGTTTGCTATTTATGAGATTTGAACCTGGTTGACGTTATGTGTAGCATCTGTGGTTATAAAGGAGTATGTTTGGAACAACCTGTCACTGTTTGGGTGTGGAAGTGTGGTAACACTTACTAATACAGCACAATCATGCATTACAGTGTAATTTTGTTGGACGACTGTGGCTCAGGAGGTTGGCGGTTCGATCCCTGGCCTCGCCGGCCTTCATGTCGAAGCAGATACTGAACCCCAAGTTGCGTGCTGTGCATCGGTGTGTGAGTGTGTTGATGCTCGTAATGAGCAGGAGGCCTAGCTACCATGTGTGACTGGGTGGATGCAGGCAGGGTGTGGTAAAGCGCTTTGAGTGGTTGGCAGACTACAAAAGCACTTTATAAATACAGTCCATTTGCCATTTGTATGAATCCCGTACTAATAAAATATTGACAAGTTCCTCCTTAAATGAAGGTACTGTGGTAGATAATTAGACTGTGAGATACAAGAGAGTAATGATTTGGCATTTTTGAAGAACAGAGAAGTGATCTTTGAAAGTACCTGCGTGGTTCAGCAGCCTGCTGGGAATCAAAACTGAAGTTTGGTGAAAGGGAGAATTGTTGATCGGTGTCGTTAAAAAATGATGAAACTAATATGATAAAGACTTTATTTTCCTTATATTTCCTTCCTCATTTGACACATTTTCTTATATTTGAAGTGCCTGGATTGCCTTCTGGTTTTTGTAGCGCTTTGTTTTCCCGTTTTCCAAGAGGCACCAGGCACAATTTTTTCTCCACATTGTATTACAAAGAGCGACCAGTCATCTCTTTTAATTGACTTTTCGTATGTTAATGTTCCAAGAAGAATCTAACAGCTCTTCCCTCCCTTTTCTTTTTTTTGTATCAGACACAAAATGGCATCACCAACCCCTCTAACCAAAGCCAACACCATGTTCTCTCTGGCTTTGTTCAAAAAGCTGAGTGAGGTCAAGGCCGGGAATGTCTTCTTCTCGCCTTTTAGCATCTCTGCAGCCCTGGCTATGGCGATGCAGGGAGCCAGAGGCAACACAGCCAGACAGATGGCGGAGGTACAGCACACACACAGGACCGACACAGCATTTGAAAACAAGTGTTTGTGGCTTCACGCTCATTCAGCGTTGACATTTTGTTCAATCCTAGTGGAAATAATGCACTTGATTGAAACGACAGCTAGCATGTTCCCGCTATAGCATTAGTTAGCATGAAACTCTGACAGTACTTTAGAGCATTTCTTGAAGTCTAATGTTGCTACATTAACTTGGTAAAAGTTAATATAGCAACTTACAGTGTATTTCCATAATGAAACTGTGACTGTGCTACCGGTCATAATGACAGTATTACAAGCAAAAACAGAAGTTCAAATGCTATGTGTCGTAGCCTTCACCTCTGTGTGGTTAATGCACCGACCTCATGTTGATTTGCCTTGATGGAGACTGACGCTTCATGTGATTTTGACAGCTGTGCAGTTACAGGATGCTGTTTAGAGAAATTTCATGGCAACATTTCCCTGAAACTCTTCAAAGGACGAGGACAAAAATGGGATTTTGGAAAGTGAGGGGGATGCAGCCCGCGCTCTCAGTCCCCTCACTTAAAGCTATGGCTAGCATGCTGCTGCCTTATCTTCTGCACAAAACAGGAACAGGCCAGACTGTCAGAGAATTTCTACATTGACTTAATGAATTTTTATTTTGACAACTTTATATTCACTTGTTCCTCATTGATTATATTTTTCTCAGTGTGTCTCTAACACCACTTGCCTGTTTTGTCCACAGTGCCTAAAAACCCAGGATTGTCAGGATGAAGTCCATGTTAGCTTTGCCCAACTGCTGAGCGAGCTCAACCAGCCAGACGCTCCGTATGCCCTCAGCATTGCCAACAGACTGTATGGAGAGCAGTCCTTTCACTTTGTTGAGGTGTGTGTGTGTGTGTGTGTGTGTGTGTGTGCGCAAGCGTGTCTTCATATGTATTTTACGTGTGTCAGACTTGAGGGCATGAGAGACAGAGATAGGAATGTTAAACTGCATGAGTGAGCGAGTGAGCAGCAGACAAGCATGCAAGGAAGTAAAGAACCAGACTGAATGAATCAATGTGATGAAATAGAGTGATCACAGACATGTTATGGTTCCAGGATTTCTTCACACAAACCAGGACACACTACAACGCAGAGCTGGAGACTGTGGACTTCAAAACCAATACTGAGCTAGCAAGGGTCAGCATCAACAGCTGGGTGGAGAAGCAGACGCAAGGTGCATCACACACACTAATACACCCCATCAGTTTATTTCATAAGCCCCTGCATCCTACGCAGTCATGATGCAAAAATCTTAAGGTGAGCTTCATCTGCCTTTTAATAAGAAAGTATGTGCTGATGACTCCTTTCTTCAGATGTTACTAATACCCTCTTTTCAAAGAAATTGTATAAGAACCTGTTATTTTTCAAAGGTCTATATATGTTGTTTCTCATTAGATGAATCTCTTCTACGTACCTGTGTGTAAAAAACAACCACATGATGAGCAGCCTGAGACATGCAAGACTTTCTCAATTTGTGTCAGGTGTTTTGTTTTTGGGAGACAAAGCTAATGAGCGTTGTGTTTTCTTCAGACTGTGTTAATGTTTGCATGAAAAATTTGTGATGATACGTACTGGTTCCATGTGGTTTTAATATTGTCACCAGGTAAAATTAAGGATGCTGTGGCCGAAGACATGGTGAACAGGTTCACCGTGCTGGTGCTGGTCAATGCCATCTACTTCAAAGGCACCTGGAATGAACCATTCCTGCATGTTCGCACGCATGATGCTGAGTTTAGGGTCAACAAGGTAAAAATGCACAAATAAAGCACACACAAGTGAACACTGATCGACAAAATGTCAGTCTGAGTCAGTGTGTCTGAGAAACCATATTGTAGAATGTACAGTAAATAAGGTCTAGTAGTGGTCTAGCAGGATATGAAGTGGATTACTTAAGAGATCACTATTTGCTGAGACAGTGCACATATTTCGAAAATGTTGAAACGATGGACTTTTGTTCAGCTTAATGAAAAGTGAATCTGACTCTAGATTGGTTGAAGAAATTTCAAACCGCATCGAGTTAATTTTTAAGGACCTTTAGGGAAAGACCCAAAATAAATAAGTATCACTTCTCGATACTGTTGCTGCATCAGCGTATCAGTGATCAACACTAACTTGTTAACACACACCTATCAGCTTGCACACAGAGTAAATAAAGCAACACTGGCATTAGAGATCATTTTCATGGTGTCTGATGTGAAAGTTCAGTATTTACTGGCATTTTATCTCTGTTTTGATCCACCAGCTCCTCGGCGCAGCTTTGCCGCACAGCATATTTTAGAATAGCATTTTCTTAAATCTAAAACAGTATTTCTTCTGTTTGTTCTCTTCAGAATGACACTAAGCCAGTGGAGATGATGAGACACAAAACATACTTTCCTTTTGCCTTCGTTCCTGAAGCCAACTGTAAGGTAATTGAGCAACTGGTCACTCAGTCAATATGGCCTCTCATTTCTAGGGCTGGATTTTGTCTGATTTTACCAGCTGTCACTAGCATAGGCTAATAATAACCCAAGTGTGTTGAAAACTGTAGCACAGATAGCGAACAATATTCCCCTTGCCTTTTGAAATGATGCTAACACCTGGTGCACACCTGCTGTGACTGTTATGGTTGGTTAACAATGATTGGATTATCACTGTTCAGGGGCGGGGTTTAGCAAACCCTCAACTGCTCACTGAAGCTACAAAAGCATCAAGCACAGCTATGACACTGACAGAAGTAAAGACTTTAGTCCAAACCAAGTAGCCAGTCTCTCACACAGCCACATAGTGATGTGTCAGTGGTTTTACTTGTTTAATTTAATCACATGAGCCATCTTTGTTTGTGATAACAGGTTGTGAGACCAGTATAAACTGTTTTATTCTGTCATGTTTGAAACCCTCTGTTGGACAGATCCTGGAGATGCCGTACAAAGGAAAAGAGCTCAGCATGCTTATCTTTTTACCCGAGGAGATAGAGGATAATACAACAGGTCTGGAGAAGGTAGGACACACACACACACTTTAAGTATGCTCACTGACACGTCATTGATATTTTATCCTCTCCTAGCTGGAGAAGCAGCTGACGTATAAGAAATTTGTGAAGTGGACTCGTCCAGACGTGATGACTGAAGCCAAGGTGGACGTGAGGCTGCCTCGATTCAAGATGGAGGAGAATTACGACCTGAACGACGTCCTGAAAAGCATGGGCATGAGGGATGCTTTTGATGAAACAAAGAGCGACTTTTCTGGTAAGATTGACAGACCACCTCAGATATAGTGACCACTAGAGCACTTCTACATTGTTGCATTGATACTTCTAAGTGAATGATTGCACTTCTTCTACCACTGACCAAAGGCTTGTCTGGATATTGGATGTAATTTCCCCCGCATCTCCTTGGCCGTCCCTGTCATAGAGGTGTCTCAACCAGCTCTACTGGCTGATACTGATAACTTTCTTTATTGTCCACCAGGTGGTTCTCGGGTTGCTACAAGGGCAACCATCAGCTCTCTGGAGCGTTTTAACAATTTTGGCTATTTTGGGCCCTGGGTTCCTTAAATTAGCAAGGTCAACACCAGTAGTCTGGTTTCTTATCCATCAGCAGTTTGACCTATCAGACTCTCAACGATGGATGCTATCAGCTCTCATCAGGGACACAAGCCTCTCTGAAACATTGTGAATAAGAAAAGACTCTGTTTAGAAGTCAAGGTGATCCTCAGCGAGTAGCATTTTAAACAACCAGTGTCTGGTAAAGTAAAGCGAGCGATTCCCAGAGAAATGTGTTACTTTATCCAAGGTAATGGTGCATTTCATTTGGTCCACATGTCGGTGGCATCATATCTGCTTAACCCACTCTAGTTGCTATAACTGCCAAAACACAGGAAACACATAATATGTCAGAGAGGGAGGGTCGCTGGCTAACCACTAGTTCCTATTGTTTACTCGTGATGGAGCAGAGTTATTCGTTTTAATGGGCAATGGGTGTTGTTTAACATTGAAGACAACATCTCCCTTCACGACATCCTCAAACTGCATCTTTTGTTGTTGCTTTGATTGAGAGACGCCTAGGGGCCAAAATTACATACTGTGTGTTTGAAGGGAGGCTGTGAAGAACAGAAGATGATTGTCGTAGTTAGGAGAAGCAGTGAAAAAACCTTCTTGGCTAAACTGAGAAATACGCTCGGTCTCCATCAGTGATCCAGAACACAAATGTAGCCTGCTTATTGATTATTGTGTACAGTATAAAACATCATAGCTAAACACACAACTGTGCACATTTTTGGTGTAAGAATGTCTTTTTTTTCTCTTCTGGCGCAGGCTTGTCTGAGGCCGAAACCGTGTTCATTTCAATGGTCGCCCACAAGGCTTTTGTGGAGGTGAATGAGGAGGGAACTGAAGCTGCTGCTGCCACCAGTGTGTACTGTGAGAACCTCTGTTGCAATCCAGATTTAGTGAACTTCATCGCCGACCACCCCTTCCTCTTCTTCATCCGACATAACACCACCATGAGTGTTCTCTTTGCCGGCCGATTCTGCTCGCCTGTGTGAGTACTGTGCCGTGTAGAGCAGCGTGACTCAATGGGTTTCATCTAATGCAGTTGCAGGGAAAGCTTTTAGGCCTGAGAGTCACTGCTCTAGAGTGTGTGGATAGCACCTCTGCATTGCTGTAGCTATGAAGCACATTTCCCATCTGAGTTGAATCTAAATTACCATCCCATGTTTTCAAGACCACAATTTTGGCAGAAAGTCTTGAAGTGAAAACTGTGGATGTACTCACTGCACCCTCACATTAACACCTAGAACAACAAAACTGAAAGTATCTCACTTGTTGTCCGGTCTGTTGCTTGCAGGTGTGCCTTAATAAATGATTTCCCTGATGATTATATGCATTTTGGAAATATTCACTCTATTCACACACTCCGATCTCTTGAACTGAACCTACACAGCCGAGTGAGTACAAAGCTTTAGAATGTAATTGAGTATATTGAGCATAGAGCATAATGAAAGAAGATTGTGATCTAATTAATTCAAAGCACTGCAACAGCATGTATCCTTGTGCTTGTATAAATGGAATAAAGGTGTGGTTTGAAGAAACTGTGTGTGTGTGTGTGTGTTTGTTTAATTTTATGACTCACACTTGTGTTGCAGTGCATTTTGGGCTGAATTCCCTCAGGCTTCATGTTGCAGCCATCCAACACATCCTCAGGCTGGAACCAGTAGGGCCAGGAGGCCAGTAGAGGGAGCCGATAATTGCACTTAATCCTCTTGGATTTGAAAAAGTGTTTGCATTGAACATAGTCGAATAGACTCCTATGCAATTTCACTAAAATTTTAAATGATTCAAAAGTGTTATATTACGACAATGGTACAACTTTTAAATAGACTAAATGAAAATATGAACTCAGCATTACAAAAGTGGGTCCACACCCGCATTCACAGCTGCAGAAGTCAGGTTACCTGTAACCTCTGCAGTAAGAGTGTAACTGTTACCTCTGATTAAGACAAGTTGTATGAACAAGCTTCTAAAAGAACTTATGAACACAACAGCTTTGTCACTTTGGCTTCATGGGTTTTATCTCATGCAACATGGCTCCATGTAGTCAAGCTTTCCCTGAACAGTTCAGAAACTATATTGTGAGACTTCATAAAAATGGAAGATGGTCCAAGAGCATTATTAAGCTAATGTACATAAGCCCAAATACAGTTGCAGTCACACTGCTCACACGCTGCTGGACATAAAACAGCTGCCATTACTTGATTTGGACAGAAAACTTTACTTCTGTTAGTTTTGTAGTTATGGCTAGCTCAGTTATGGTTAGCAATTGTTGCTCAGGTACAGTAAATATTCTGCTGACAAAGACAAACTAATGGGGGTCAAAAGACTCACTTAGCAAAGGCAATTCATGACTGGTTGTTCTATGTCAAAAAGTTGTTGCCTGTGTATGTGTGTGTTTAATATGATCGAGCAATATTGTGGATAACAGTATCACTGATAACACTGATTCACTGACTCTGAGTGGCTGCAAGAAAGTGGAGTAATAAGTAAACCACAGAGACCCAGATACAGTAACTCTTGGTAGGAGTTGGTGACCAGATATAGAATGGCAATAAATATTGTTTTTTATTATCAGACTGGATGATAATGACTTTTAAGTGAATACGTTATTAACTCTGCCTGCAAGCTGAGAGGTGTTAGTTCACTTGTGTTGATCACTGATTTGCTGATGCAGTATTTTTTTTTTTGGGTCTCATGTTGCTAAAGTTCCTTGTAAATTAACTTGATGCAGTTTGAAATTTTGTCAACCAATTCAGAGTCAGATTCACTCTTCATTACTCTGAACTAAAGTCCATTGTCAATTTTACTGTGCAAATATGTTAAAAGGATCTTGCATGCTGGAAGGTAAAACAGGAACAATTTATTCCAGGTGCCTTTGAAGTAGATGGCATTGACCAGCACCAGCCTGGTCAACCTGTCAACAATGGCCACAACACCTTTAATTTTACCTGGTGACAGTGTTGGAAACAACCAGTGTGACGCAATGCTACAGAGACCAGAGAATCGGAGGCAAAACATTTTAAATGTTTGAAAATATAATGCTCATTAGCCTTTCCAACCTCATGGCACAGCTAGTTCTGGAGAAATTATTTATTGTTATGTCTTGTTGGAATTAGACTTTGCCAGCTACTGGCAGGCCAAAACACAGGGTTGCCTCCCATGCTTGGGTGGTGGGATCCAGGTCAGATTTTCTCCAGTGGTTTTGATCTACACAGTAATTTCAGCACTCTAACCATAGTCGCTCCTAATACCATCTATAACAACAGGCGAGCTGCAGGCACAGTGGAGACACTGTGGAACTAAGTGCCAACAAATAACAGCAACATTACAAAAGCATGCACAGACAGAGACTCAGTACCACTGAGCACACGCGAGCCCTCTGCATACATAACAGCCTCTTTTCACCTTTTAATACATCCATTTTACTTCAGTACAAATTACTGAATCAACAAGTCAGCACATGCATGTACTGATTATTATTTATTTCACAAAGTGTTTATAATGTATTTAACAAAGTCTGCACAATCCAAAATCTTAGCATATTTCAGCATATTTTATTCTGGCACCAACACTGAGAGCCCGATAACCAAATAAAACCAAACTGAATCAAAGCAAAGTATTTTCTGACATCTTGATGGCAACATCCTTTTGCTTTAAGTCATAAAACCTCTCCGTATATTTAAGCCATTTAAAAAAGCGAGCGAAAGCTCGTTTAATCCGTTCGGCTTCCGTACAATGACATACGAGAATGCGGAAGTTCGTCTGACAAGGTTTTTGGGGCGTGTCAGCCTTTAAATAATAGAACTGATGCTTCCAACAGAAGTTTTCCTCCGAGGGAAAGACTCCTGATCACTTGAGGACAACAGAGAAAGTGTGTGTCAGTAAGTAGAGGATGAGTGTCTCAGTCTCCGACGGAAGAATATTGTTTGCTTTGTTGACAGTTGGTGTAACAGCAGTAGCTTCATCCAGGCTATCAGCACATTGCTTCTTAGATCACTTTTACCTGACAGGTTAAACGGGACAGGCAATATGCTGCGGGTGAAAAGTTCGACTTTTACAGGCATTGACCCTGGTTCACTCATGATCTGACGTTGTCTATAGAGCAGAGTATATCTCAGTGACAGTACGTGTAATTGTAAGTATAATGTAATATATAGCTTCCTAGTTAAGCGGAAGTTGTTTCCTTTTGCAATCCAAGCGATATTAACCTTTTCAGCTGTTTCTTTGACCATATTTCACTGAGAAATCTGGAAGTTTAATATTCAATTCAAGTGTATATATGTATGTTTTGTAAATACATTTACAATCTGATGGTAAATTTGCATACCTACCACTAAGGATGCAGCCAATTTCTAGTCCTAGATTGCTAATTATTTTAATCAGTACTTTATGTTGTTGTTATCAGTAAGGTTAGGATAGTAGAACCAGTTTAAAAACAAAACAAAACTGTACTGCTTGGTCTATTTAATGTTTGCTGAACTGAAGACCAAGCCTTACTGCTGTAGATGTTAATACACCATCTGTCAGATATTCATATTCAGTCAATGTAAATGGAAAGTAACTACTTTTTCAGTGGAGTTTGGCCCAATGAGAAAGTGAGATACTAATCATCATTATTAATGTCATAATTAGCTGTCTGCCCTCCCTTCTTTGTAGACACAATGGCATCATCCACCCCTCTATCCAAGGCCAACACCACCTTCTCTCTGGCTTTGTTCAAAAAGCTGAGTGATGACGACAAGAGCGCAAATATCTTCTACTCCCCTTTTAGCATCTCTTCAGCCCTGGCTATGGTGATGCTGGGGAGCAGAGGCAACACAGCCACACAGATGTCAGAGGTACAGTACACTCTCTACACTCATTTTGTGAAGATTATAATCTCTCTTTTTTAAGGTGTTAAGTTCAGTTCCATAGAAATTCCATAGAGTGAAATGCAACAGGCCCACATTTAGTATGAATCACCAGTTGTTGTTTTTTTTCCGCATCAGCAAAAGATATGTTCTGTTCAGGCTAGGTTTTATTGGGGGTGGCTCTGTGTTGTGTTACCATGGGAACGTAATACATAATATGGAAGTTTAAAGCCAATAAAAATGTAGGTGAAAAAACCTGTGCAATTTATCAGTTCCCATTATGTGCACCCTCAGGGTCAAAGTGGGTGTTTTATATGTAAATAGCATCATGAGAGTTTACTGTTCAAAACAAGAAGCCGTGACTTAGCTTGTTTGTTGCTTGTTTAATTGTTTCTTGTGAATAAAAGCTGGGTTTGTTCCAGAAGGTGGTAAAACTATCGACAAAGCGTTTAGCATTCAGACAGATGTGATGACTGCGGTTAAACTGTACCTGAGAACCAGAGCAGAGGGGGGGTGGCAGAGGTAAAAGGTGTCAACGGTCATGACAGTTTTAAAGTTGAGTCTCTGATACACTTACTGTGTGAGTCACCACACACAGTGAGTTTATGATGACCTACACAGTAAGAGAGGCACACCCAGCTGCTCCAGCAGGGTCACCAGGACAAAAATCTAACTGATTTATGGCATTTTTCTGAGAAGTCAGTCTGATTGCGGGGGTTAAACAAAGAAGAGTGATCCCGCCTGTTTCATGAGTTGTGGTGATGCAACTATGTGTGAATGCATGACTTTGTGAGTAGCAGAGAGTGGGTGCACCCTCTGTTACTCAAAGTCATGAATGCATGTGATTGCGCATGCACGAAAGAGCAGAGGTGACAGTAACATCTAGCTGCTATGAGGATTTTTTAGCAGCCATTTACCAGAAAGTCCAGCTGTGTGAACTGTTTTCCTCTAACTTGTTCATTAACCAGCTACTCTACAAATACCACAGTCTGTTGTTGGAAATAAGAAATGCATGGGTCAACAATGACGTCACCTGAATTTGTGGGAAGTTGTCATTTACCTTTTTGCTAACCATTATTACAATTTATTGTGATCATTTAGCATATTTAACATACAATATGGCCTGCTACAATTGCTATACGAAATAAGAACACAAGAATCTCAAGCAGAACCCGGCCAATCCAGATTTAAATCATTGCTGGTTAATAAAGCAATTGCTTAAGTGTTCTCTTCACTTTTGGCTTTTCCCCTGCTGGCTCCAGCACCTCTCCAAGGGTACACTAATGGGTGCAGGAAAGTATTTAAGAGCCACTTACCAGCAGCCAAAAATCTTGTGTTTCTGGACCCAAATAGGTTAAAGCTCCAGTAACTTATGCAGGGTGCGGTGAGGGCACGCTGGCAACAATGCTGGGTGTGGTTACTCTTCAGCACTTCCATTCACAATGTGACAAAGAGTGAGGGCCGTGACTGAAGATGCCAATGCCATTACTCCCCAATTTCCAATCATTGTAATTCAGCATATGCATGTGGGAAAGTTATGTGCATTCACAGGTGAATACTCTCAGTTTGAAGATGATCTTTGTAACTATGTAACCACAGTCATTATCTCTGTATTTGTTGGAGAGGGGTCTATCTCACCGTTGTGTTTTATTGAACAAAAATATGATTTTAGTCACTTTTCCCCTTTTGATGCATCTTCCCAATCTATGGTTAAGCTACTGTGCAAGGCCTGCGGAATACGACTCGACCCACACATCACTGCTTGGACGACGTGATACTCACCCAGAGACACTTGATTTCTGACTTAACAGCGAAGGCTATCAATTGCACCTCCAGGTCCTCTGCTTCACTGAGGCAGAGAAGCCACGGCATGCAGGGGAGATGCAGATGCAGCAGCAGGTCCAGTCCAGACTGCCACCGTATCTGCTGAAGGTGCTAACAGTTTGACAGTACAGCAGCGATAAAACCGGTGGTTCAGAGAGAATTTCACACTTTTCACTCTGCTCTGCTTGCTGATCTCCAATCTGCTGCTGGGCTGAACTGAGTATGGGGGGGAAAAAAAGGAATGCATGGGAACATCCCCAGTTATATGCTGTTCCCTGGAGGTTTGGTGTGTGTGTGTCTAACAGCTCAAAACCCTGTAGTAACACATAATACACACTAATGCAGTCCTGGATTTTCTTTTTATGGTTTTTTCCTAACCCTAACCCTAACCCTTCCTGTGCATTTTATCTCTTATGAGCAGCTGCTGGAAACCACAGTGGAATTAGATGGAACTGTCAAAAGTTTGAAATTTTGACAACAAACAAAGCTGTTCCCTTTTGTATGTGTGCATTATCCAAAGACATTAGTCTGATAACACTCCTGTATGTGGATGTTACCAAACTATGCACTTGTCATTATGGCTGTCTGTGGAAGATGATGGTTTGGCACACCAGCCAAAACACACCGTCCTGAATTCTTATTAAAAAGGTTTGTTTTGAAGGTAGCTATGTAAATAACAGTATGGTGGAGGGATGGCTTGTGTCTTCATGTGAATGTTGGTGGACAGGCTGGCCAAAGCTTGGGCAGGCATCTCCATGGGTTCTTTAAAGTTGCTGTTAAAGTGGTGCCCTCTTCTTTTCCCATGCTGTTTTTTAACTGTATTTTTTTATGTTGACTCTGCCACATTTTTCACTCTGTGTTGTGCATTGTCACCGATGTTTAAAACTTTGAAGTGTTCTCAGATACAATATATACAGTACGTAGAGAATGAATTTCACCCAAAAAAAAAAAGACATCTAATGTATCATCATTTCCTTCCACTAGAGTTGTACTTTGATACGTGTCTGACGGCATGTTTAAAATGATACGACCTCTGTTAATTATAAATTCGACAATATCAAAAGTACCAAAGCTGCTAAAAAAACATAACAGATCTACAATCAGATTTTCAATTAAACGCTGCACAACCAACTGGTCCTCAACCATTACTATAAACATTATTACGAATGCGTTGGTGTGTGTTCAGTGACTTTTTCTGAACTGCCTTGGGCATTTGTTTCTTTTTACCGTGGTATTGATAGAGGTTTACCTTATTGTCTTTTATTCTAATACTGTATCAAAGTTTAAAATTCTGGCATTGCGACAACATTGCTCTGTAACAGTTGTCCTCTTTGTCCACAGTGCCTGAAAACCCAGGATTTTCAGGATGAAGTCCACGTTAGCTTTGCCCAACTGCTGAACGAGCTCAACAAGCCAGACGCTCCGTATGCCCTCAGCGTTGCCAACAGACTGTACGGAGAGCAGTCCTACCAGTTTGTTGAGGTGTGTGTATTCCAGTATGTGTTTATGTATCTTCATGAGTGGGTGTGGTTCTGTTCGCATATTGTTAGGCTGGAGGGAATGAGAGGCACGGACAGGAATGTTTGAGCTCCGTAAGAAGGAATGAGGTTTGGGGGAGTGGACAGCAGGCCAGCATACAAGCAAGGAGCAATACTATTCGGGCTGTAATGACTTTTAATTCCACTGTGTTAATCAAAGAGATAGTTTTGTTTGGGTGATCAGAAGCAGTGAATGTGTTGTTGATGGTTCCAGGATTTCTTAGGAGGCACCAAGAAGCACTACAAGGCAGAGCTGGAGCCTGTGGACTTCATTACCAGCTCAGAGGTGGCAAGGCTCAACATCAACAACTGGGTGGAGAAGCAGACACAAGGTGCTTTATAGAAACCAACATACACACATCAGTATTATAGTAAAGTATTATTAATTATAATGAAGAATTGAAAAATCTTGAAATGATTCCCAACTGGTGCAGCACCACGTGGTTAATCCCAGTCTTGCGCCAGGGAGAAAGATTGCATGTTGATGTAGAAATTATGCAGTAAGTAGTTCACTAGCTCATTCATTTCTAGGACTATTTCCAATCTAGGCTGAGGAAACATGGCAGTTGAGCTTGCCGTTTTCTTCTCAGACGAGCATCCAGTTGCATGACATTGTTCACACACGTGTTAACTGTGTCCACCAGGTAAAATTAAGGATGTGCTGGCCCAGGGTGTGGTGGACAGCATGACCAGGCTGGTGCTGGTCAATGCCATCTACTTCAAAGGCAACTGGAACAGTCAGTTTCAGGAGAGCGCCACACGTGATGCTCAGTTTAGAGTCAACAAGGTAACACTGCTCAGAGGAATCATTCAATGGGCTAACACTGACCATGGCCTCTAATTCTGACTTCTTCATTCAAAGTGGGGAATAAAAGTGAATGACAAGAAGGGAAATCAGGGACAAAAGAGGGTCACCCTGCTGCATTCGCACACATCACTGCAGGGAGGTGGAGATTTCAGCTGGTGTTCATTTTCTCTTTAGGTTTACGTTTTTTTCTGTTTGCTCTTGTCAGAATGACCACAAGCCAGTGAAGATGATGCACCAGAAGAGGAAATTCCCTTTAACCTATATCCCTGAGGCCAACTGCCAGGTAATCAAGCAATTCAAGCATGTCAGTCGGTATGTCAGTGAGTCCATCGGCCAGCTGTTAACTGGCCAGGCAACAACCGAATGAATCCTGATGAGGTTATGCAGGATTTTCATGGTACGTGAATGAGAAAGACCACAATTCAAAGAAGAATTTATGAGATTTTGTTTATGAGCCAGAATTTTTTTTTCTTTAACTATGAAGCGACTCAACATAGGCTATCTTGTTAATATGCGAAACGTTTCCAGACCAGTTTAAATCTTTTCTGTCATGTTTGAAACCCTCTGTTGGACAGATCCTAGAGATGCCGTACAAAGGAAAGGAACTCAGCATGCTTATCTTTTTACCTAATGAAATAGAGGACAGCACAACAGGTCTGGAGAAGGTAGGAATCCCCCCCACACACACACACGCATACATACACACACACTTACACACATAAAGAAACATGCATATTAATAACGGATTTCTCATCCACCCCCAGCTGGAGAAGGAGCTGACCTATGACAACTTTGTGGAGTGGACTCGTCCAGACATGATGGATGAAATTGAGGTCCAGGTGGGGCTGCCGCGGTTCAAGATGGAGGAGAAGTACGACATGAAGAATGTCCTGGTCAGCATGGGCATGGTGGATGCCTTTGACATGGCAATGAGTGACTTCTCTGGTGAGACATGTGCCTGGATCGTATCATGAAAATTTGAAGAAACCTGAAGTCAATGCAGAGGTTCTTTCAAATCGGTGTGCTCTGCATTCCCGTCATGTAGGGTGAGACCTGACATTATATTCATTTCAAACATTCTCTTTCCTTCTCCCCCATCTGACAGGCATGTCTCCGGCCAACGACCTGGTGCTGTCGAAAGTCATCCACAAGGCCTTTGTGGAGGTCAACGAGGAGGGAACTGAGGCTGCCGCTGCCACCGCTGCCGTCATGATGCTGCGCTGTGCCTTGCGGCCAGCCACCTTCTTCGCAGACCACCCCTTCCTCTTCTTCATCCGACATAACCCCTCCATGAGCATTCTCTTTGCAGGCCGATACTGCTCCCCCGTTTAGAGCAGTGTTTTTCAACTGGAGGGTGGTTACACCACACCTACTATTGCAACAGCATAGTAGTCCCGTCCTATATTTTCTACACCACTGTGATTTTGCTGTTGGGTTTTCTAAGCTGTGGCTTCTTGTCTACATTACTTCTTACACTAGTGATTCTGTGTTTGTCCTGTGCCTTCTTGAACACTAAGTTCTTGCACTTTTTATCTTTTGCCCATAATCTCATCCTTAGCATCTGGTTTACGTCATGTTTGTAATGCATGTATGGCCCTATTTGCTGCACCCTCACACCCTACCCTGGTTTATCTATACTTTTAAAGTCTGGTTATCTTATCTCATACCTTACATCCTTTGAAAGAATTTGCCTTTATCACAGTGTCTGTTACAAAATGTGACAGTTGCATGATTCTCAGCACTTTCTATCTTTATATATTTTCAGTTAACCAAAGAGAATAATGTGTGATTAATGTGATTGTTGTAATCAAGCAAAGCCCAGTAATTTGTAATTGCACCATTATGCATATAATGAATATAGACCGTGGAGAACAATAACTTACAAGAAAGTTTGAACCGGACATTTTTGTGGAGGCTTGTACTTTTAAATATGGAATAAATGTGTGTGGTTTGCAGATATTTTGTCGCATTTTTTGAAAATTCCTTTTATTGGACATTTTCTCAGATCTGGTCATCTGTGATCAAATGGATTACCTGCAGCTTGATAGATCACTGTGGAAGTGTTAGTACTACCAGTCTTAAACATCATATTACTTACTGTTAATGTTTAACCTAAACTCAAAGAAGTACATTACAGCAACTACTTTTAGTTCTACAGCACTTTCTTTGCTGAGAGCAGAAGAGTAATACATTTAAGATTCAAGATTCTTTATAGTCACTGAGCATGACTGTCAATGAAATTTGTATTGCAACCCCCTTGTTAGAAACAATAAGAAAGATAAGAAAATAATAATAAAATAAAATAAAGATACTAGAATAAAATAAACTAACATGCAGATAAAAGTATGCGTAAATGCAATAAAAATATACCAGAAATGACAATATACTAAGACAATAAGAATATACTAAAACAATAAACAATAAAATATACCAACAGTATAAAATATACCAACAGAGCTGCTGAAATATACTAGAATGTGTATACTGAGTGCAAAATTGCTGACCATTTAGTTAGCGTGTGTACCTAAATGTTAAGTACACAGAAGGTGCAGGTGAACGTGGAGGTGAAGTGTGCAGTGGCTCATAGTTCTCACAATCTCTCACTCCGGTGAGGGGCTGCTGGGGGTAATAGCTCTGACAGCCCTGGGGAAGAAGCTGTCCCTCAGTCTGTTGGTGGTGGTCGGATGTTCCTGTATGGCTTTCCTGATGGAGGCGGTATAAATGTTAAGGGGATTATGCAACTGGAAGTGTCTTGTCTGGCCAGTGTAGAATCTGCCTGCAGAACATTTTGCAGGTAGAAATGTGGAAAGAAATCATGCAAGCTTGCTGTTGGACAATCAGGTTTAAATATCAGATATAGCAGGAATATATGCTGCGTAACAGAGCAGTGGGACGTGTATTGTGTGCAAGACACTAACGGATCCCATCCTGCATAGTAAATGCTTTTTCAAAGTGAAGACTTATTGAAAATCTTACTCCAGCACAGTAGGTGGCGCTAATGCGTTTCTATGTTGGTGCCCTGCGTAGACCTCCAAAAAGAAGAAAATGTGACGAAGCGCACTTCCGGATAACTTCCTAGTTGTCATGTTTGAAGTGTATTTGATCTAAGACGAATCACTTATAAACAAAACTCGGCGGTAACATTTCCAGAAACCTGTGTGTTTTAAAGGAAAGCTGAAATGGCAGTGGAGAAACGGACAGAGTGGCTAACGCGTTCCAGCTCAAAGACGACAAACTAGCTAACTTAGCTTCCAGCGCTGCATGCTAATCTGGTTTTTCTTGCTTGGTTGCTGATGGAGAGGCTAATAACCAAGCTGACAGAAAAGCATGTCCTTTTCACGGCTTCTTTCGCTATACGACTGGCATTGGTCGCTTATGGAGACTACCAGGACAGGACAATGGTGGTGAAATATACCGACATTGACTACCATGTGTTCACCGACGCTGCAAGATTCATTACTGAGGTAACAGCAGCCTTACAACATCTGACTGGAGTACAGCAGTCAGATAAAGTGGCAGGTGTCTGAGCAACGTTATGTTCACTAATATAATGCAGAGTCAACAATAATAAGAGTGGTGGAAAGTATATTTAGCTTTAGCAATTAGTTCGATCAGTACAATTTGAGGTATTTGTGCTTTACTTGATTATTTGCCATGTAATGCTTTGCTGCTGTACTTCTGCTGCATGAACGTGACCTTTGAAAATTTCCTCAGCCTTATATGAAGCTGTTAAAATTAGCTCCACCTCAACTAGTACTGCCTATTGCATGAAAATGCAGCAATAATAATGAAACGAAAATATGGTAAAAAAAAACAAAAACAAAACACTGACTGGTGCAATTCTGCTGTAATGATCACTTTTGATATTTTATGTTGTTGCTTATGCTTCTGTACTGTACTACATCATTTCACCTTTACACAGGGCGAGTCCCCGTACAACAGGTCGACCTACCGCTACACCCCTCTCCTGGCCTGGATGCTCACCCCGAATATTTTTGTCAACATGGTTTTTGGCAAGATCCTCTTCATTGTGTGTGATGTGGTGTCAGGACTGCTCATCTACAGAATCCTCCGCCTGAGAGGGCTGGACTGTGAGGTATTTTTTTACACAGCTTTTAGCAATCTGATAGTAAGTTTTTTAATAGTCGCTGACTATAGATGCTAATATCTCAGTTATCTTGTTGTGTAAAACAACAGAGTTTAGAGGCTTCTAGAAAATGCACCATGCAGGTAAAAGTTGTGTTTTTGTGGGGGGGGATTTATGTTCAGACTGCACGTCGTGTTTGTTCTCTGTGGCTCCTCAACCCGCTGCCCATGGGAGTATCAAGCCGGGGGAACGCTGAGTCAATCCTGGCAGCCCTGGTGCTGGGGACATTGCTCTGTATGGAAGGTACATTTTTGCTCTGGAAAATAATGTAGATATTGCTAATATTGTAATGTAATCTAATCATAAAGCCACTCTTTTTACCTTTTTCCCTGCAGCCCATCATCTGACGTGTGCAGCCATACTCTATGGTCTGTCAGTCCATATGAAGATCTACCCCATTACATATGCTCTGCCCATTGCTCTGTCCCTGCGTACGCCAGAGACCAGGTCAGAGGAGGACAAAAGGAGGTGGAGGAGCTTCACTGGGTTTATTGGAAGCTTCCTCAACCGAGAGCTCTTCCTCTTTGCAAGTGTGGCCGGAGGAGTCTTCTGTATGCTCACATTGCTCTTCTATTACATGTGAGATGAACAAATAAATTACATCTGGTAAAAGTACCAATATTGAATACTTACTGTATTCAATAATGGCTTTTTGCTATTTATATAAAAAAGTTACTGCTACTTATATATATAGTTACCGTTAAGGCCAATCCAGGTTAATCTGTGGCTGGAGCAAGATTTCTCCTAAATGCAGACATGTCTGGGCTTTGCTGTCCAAGTGGAAAAGTACAGAGAACTTCGAACTATTCAGCTGCAAACAAACAAAGATATCAATTATTCACATAAATAAGCTAAAAAAACCCCAAAACTTATATCCAAATGTGAGCATGATGTCTTTTATTTGGGAGCAGTGAAATCTGGTTCTTTGAATACTTTGGAAACTTTGTTTGACTATTTGAGATATATTATAAGGGAGTCAGGTGCTTGAAATGTTTGAAGTGCTTTTGAGTTGACTTAATTTTAGCCTCTCCACATCAGCCCTCACCTGAAGAAGCACACTAGCTTCTAATAACTTTGCATGGAAATGCTCAAATCATGACTCCTCTCCTGTATCGTCAGGTATGGCTGGGAGTTCCTTCATGAGACCTACCTGTACCATCTAACCAGAAGAGACATCAGACACAACTTCTCTCCATACTTCTATATGCTCTACCTCACTGCAGGTATTCACCCATGCGGCCATTTATAGCCTCCTAGTGTGACACCCTGCTGCAGACAGAACTACATAGACCAGCGTATAGTCCTAGCTCATGAGGTGATACAGCTATTTAAGGGTGGTCAAATTATTTTGTCTTGTGTTGATGCAGACAGCAGGTGGAGCCAGTGGCTTGGTCTGGCAGCATTCCTGCCACAGCTCATCCTGCTGTTGGTGGCGTCATGGGCCTTTCACTCTGACCTGGCTTTCTGCTGTTTCCTGCACACCGCCATCTTTGTGTCTTTCAACAAAGTTTGCACTTCACAGGTACATAAAGCGCCATCAACAAACAGAGTCTAAGTAGAGGTCAGATGAAGCCATCTTTCACCCCTCTGCTCTTTGACTTTACCCTGTCAGTCACACATTTAACAGTGTTGCTTGGTATCCTTTTGCAGTACTTCCTGTGGTACCTGTGTTTACTCCCTCTGGTCATCCCTCACATGAGTCTATCACTAAAAAAGGGAGTGGGACTGCTGCTCCTCTGGTTTGCTGGACAGGTAATTCAGTGTATCACTTTTTTAAATAAATTGAATGACTTCAGGTATACACCTTGTATCATAACAAGATTCGATTAATTATATTAGCTTTAAAATGGTCAGAAATAGTAGATGCATTGATGTCTTCCAGAGACTGTTGAATACTGTCAGTGGTCTCTTGCTCACCTGTTGATTCTTATATTTGCAGCATTAAAAAAGATTAACTGAACTTGTTTTTCAATGTTTTGAATTAAGTAACTAAAATTGACCTTGCTATGAAAAAACTATTATTTTCTCTCCACTATCAGGGTATCTGGTTGTGTCCAGCCTACTTCCTGGAGTTTGAAGGCTACAACACCTTCCTGCTGATCTGGCTTGCAGGTTTGCTGTTCTTGATCATCAACTGCTTCATCTTGATTCAGGTCGTAGCCCATTACAAACCAACACAAACTCCACAGAGACTGAAGACTGAATGACATTCTGTAATTTTACGTGAAGATCATGAACGGTTAATGGATGGATGAAAATAAAGTGTATATTTTGTTAAATCTCAGTCTCCCTAGTGCTTTCTCTCATGGAACCAAAACCATTTTTGCAGAGTCATAGTTCATTTCGTGTGTGACAAAGCCACATTTGAATCTTCAGCCTCTCTGAGGTTAAACCCACTGATTAAATGCTGTTCACTGCAGGCCAAAGCACTCACTGTAAGTCCTCAATGACTCACATAGGTTGAAACGTTGAAATCTGTTCCACCTGTGACCACGCCACACAAATGTTTTCAATTTGTCTGCTGTCAAGGGCACCCTGCTGCAGATCAGAGATCACACATAGTCCACCCACACTTTTAACAACCGTGATGTTAAATAGCTCTGGACCAGAACATTTAACACACCCTTCAGAGATGTTGCTCGGCATGGTCATAACTTGAGGATGGGAAGCACTTTCTCATTCTAGAGGGAGAAACGGTCAGATTATATGTAGGCATCATTCAGCCCTCAGTCTGCCTCATTTTCATGCTCACTTCCAGAACTTGAGACAAAGATGAGAAAGTCCTAGAAATAATGTAAACTAAATAATTATGTGTATGTGACCTGAGCAGTCTGAATAGAGCCTGGCCTGCACATTAGTGAATTGGGAATGTTTTTGTAGTTTGGAGAAAAACACTGTGACTTGTGCTTATTGCTCTGGCAAATCAATCACATTATCTTGATGAATCACCATGAAGAAATGCCAGCTGACTGATTCAAAGAGATGCTCTTTGCTGTGCCTCGAGGTACTGACGTCCATGGCAAAAGTTTGCTGTATTTATAATAGGAAAGATAAGTCAACATTGTCAAGACGCTGAATGTTGGTTGGTTAATATAATCATACGGGAATCCAATAATGTCAAATGTTTGTACATAGAAATATTTGAATAGTTTAAACAGCTTGTGGACTTTCTGTTGTTGCCCACCACAGTTTGTCAAACACACAGACACATATTCAAGACACATTGCAGATTCTAGTGATGAGTAAGGGGGAAGAAAATGTTGGTAATTGGGCAAAGGAATGCTTGTGGGTTGGGTTGAAGTTTGGATTAAACTGTTTTCTGTTTGTACTCATCACATACTCTGTAACTCATCACACTGGTCCAATAATGAATACAATGCAAAGGAAACTAAAAGCATTCCTGAGAATGACATTGGTGTGTGAGTGGAGAACTACTCTATTAAATATGATAAATATCACTTAAACTACATAAAGTAGATAGTGATTACCAATCAGAATATTATGTACTGTCCAGATCAAGTAAGTACGGATAGAGAATCATGTTATTCCGTAGCAGCCGCTTACATATTTCTATGTAAATTTGAGCCATAGCTTCATGCGGTCAGATGTGATTTGAAAAGACTGGCCTCTTCCTCTGCTGCAGTGTTCAGTCGTGACCAGTAGGTAGAAGCATTTGCCAGCAAAAGAGACATTTTGAGCGCCTATCCTCGTGTAACCCTCACAGATTAATCAGTAAACTGGAGCATGAATGCAGCCCAACACAAACAGTGCTGGCGGTGGCTCCCTAATCTCGCTCTACTCTCTTTCTAATCTCACATGGAAATTAACAGAGCGTTCACTTGATCATCAGGGCTCTGAGCATGCTTGCTGGCTCTTCATCCTGTGATTGATTGTGGGAGGGCATAATAATAAAAACACGTATGCATGTGTGGATGCATGTGCTTGTGCAGAAGGCTTAAGATACACAGTAGTTAAAGATGAATTAGCGGCTTTCCAGATAAATTCTTGTACAACACTTTGTGTATCTGTGGGAGCAAAAGAGCTTGCTTGTTTGTGTGTTGCATATGCGTGTGCATGTGTGTATGACTCATGGTCAGCTGCAGCCCGCATATCTAGTTTATGAATCACCAGGTTGCACTCAGTAACCTTTCAACTGGCTAGTCGCCTCTGGACACATACATAAACCATTTCATTTTAACACTCAATCCCACTGAATACCATCACATTCAGCAGTTTATTTTTAAATCCCACAGACTGAAACATAGCCATGAATGTTGGTGCTTTTTCAACTCCTTCCCCTCATCTTATTTTTTAAGCAGTCATTCCCATCCGGGGATACTAGAAAATTCAGTTTTCACGTACTGAAGTCACCTGTAATACCTGAGCATGTAGCAATTGAGAAAACTAGTTAGCAAACTAGCAGAGAAGCCCAAACAGTGTAGTGGATAAACGTCTGAAATAAGATTAGCTTTGAGTGATGAATGAGCAGTTTAAATCATTTGGTAAATGTGCCATACAGTGGATAAACGATCGTTATTATCGTTATCATCTGACAGGGCTTTTCAGATGCATAAAAAAAAGGTTGAAAGCCGTTGTTTTAGAGGCGTTGGCACAGCTAAGACAGTCAGCAATAAGGCAAGGTGCTGTTTTTTGTTCATTAGCTAATTGTAGTCAGGCAGCAAGAAGTGGCAAGGTTGTGGGGGCTATGGGCGGGGGGATTGCGTGACTCTCGTCCATATGCTTAGTAGGGTGTGTGTATATGTGCATGATGATGATGTGCATGCATATGTGTTTGTGCATGCGTGTCTGTGACATACCCTCAAGGATTCTCCTCATTGTCACCGAGGGATTTCGGGAGAGGAGATGTGGATATTGTTGTGTCTATGTATGCGCTGGTGCATCTGCCTATGTGAGTGTGTATTAGTGTGTGTGTGTGTGTGTGTGTGTGTGAGAGAAAGACAGAGTGGGTGTGACCAATTAGGGCAAATGGTGTGCGGAGCTGCAAAGAGTGGGGTATGAACAGTCACGCAACCTTGCATGGTATAGGATTATAGGTCTTGGTTTGCACACACACACACACACACACATACACACTCGCTCCCCCTCACAGATACAGCTGTCAACAAGCATCAAACACTTTGCTTACAATACAGTTGCCCTAAGCGGTCACTCCTCTCTCTTTATTGGATGTGCTCTTTTCATTGTTTTCAACCCTTTCCCAAGCTAACTTCTCTTTTCTCACCTCTCGCTTTTATCTCTCCACCTCTCCCTCCCTCCCTCCCTCCCTCCCTCTGTCTGTCTGTGTCTCTTTCGTTGTCATCCTCACCCTTGCCACTGTCCATATAGAACAAGTGTCATACAGATGGCGTGATCAAAGGTTGCGTGCTTGCTGACGAATATTAAACATTTAAAATCAGCCTCGTCCACCCTCCCCCCTTATTGTCACATCGTCAGTCATGAAACGACTTTGAGACAAAAGCAAAGTACTCCTTTAGGGAAAAGTGAGAGAGGGAGATACTACACACTGTTTCACATGAGTTCGCTGTTACTCACGTATGAAGAGAATTGTGTGCGTGTGTGTGTAAGACAGATGCAATGGATATGTAATTCATCTTATAGAGCTTGATCCCTGTAAGGCCACTGAGAAGAGCTGCAGTTCTCCTTTGTTCAGGCTCTATATAACAGTACACTTAGTGGTGTGTATATTCCATTGCACAGTTAAATGATCAGTGTTCACAGTTTGAGTGCAAGTCTAGTTAGCAAAACAGTACTCATGTAAGTATTCCTTTCCAGAAAACTCGAATTCTTTTAAAGTGTTTTCATGGCCACAAAGATTATTCATGGATCAACACTATATGAATCAGAATGAGTGCTGAACATCATTTAGCTTTTCCCCGTCACTCCTGCACTATATTTTCCTTCTCTTTACCAACTGGCAAATTTTCTGGCGGTGAACACCTAACCTGTCACAACCAGCCCTGCAGTACTGTACGCAAGCTCTGCAGCGAAAGTGAAAAATCCTTGTTTAGATGAGATGCGTGTTAGGGACAAAAAAAACTGAACGCAGTGTTTCATCTCAGGACTGCGACTGGAGGAGGAAGTGGCGTCTTATTCTGATGTCATGTTTTAATCCAAGGGGAAGAGAACAGTTCTCCTGTTCAACTGTCCGGGTCTGCGTGGGCGTACAGAACATCACTGCTCACATGCAGAAGGCCGTTGTAGAACTTGTTGGTTAGTGACTCAACGACAAAATAATGGCCAGCAGAGGAATTAACAAGGTTTATGGGAAGTGTAGTGAAGTGGAAGTGGAAGCTATAAATACCAGCTTTGAGGAAACCAATTATCTTGACAGTGAAATATTGATTTGCAATTCCACATACTGAGCGGCACCTACATTAGACCAGCGGGGACCTCCGTTATTAATCATGTGCACATGAGTGATTTATGTGGTTTTTGATGCAGGATACTCTGAACCTTCTGTATTGTATTGCGTCCACTGTTGGAAATCTGAAAATACCATTTTCTGGTATCTTTTGCTTCAATTTGTTTTGTTCTGTCACTTCCCTTTACATTATATCTCAGAAGATGAAAGTAAAAGGAATCAAAACTCCTACTACTAACCACTGTTATTTATTAATGCTGGTCCTGGAACTTTTTTAAATGAGATAGTGGATATTATTTCTATAATATAGTTAAAGATGTGAAGATCATAACAGGATTTCCTGTAATTTCATTAGTAGTCTGTTCACAAACTAACCTAAGATGTGGCTATTACAAGCATGCAAATGTACTTACACACATGCAAATACAGACTCGCGCATCATCCCAATCAGTAAAATCCCCACACTAACTGATCCTCGTGTATCCTGTAATTCCCTATAAGCTATACTCTGACTGTGGTGAAACAAACACGAGCTTCCAGGAGGGATTAGAGAGAGGAATATCAGTGGGAGAGGCTTGCTTCTTCAGATCAGAGGGACCCACTGCAGGTATCGGCCCTACAGTTCTACAAAATCTGAATCCTGTTTCTGTTCGACTGCTTGCTTGATCACCAGAGTTTTTTCTCATCTGAAAAACTTTTTGGCAGCAGGAAACTGGCAAGGTGAGAAGAGCCACAAGCTCCACCAGAGGTCAGAGGTCATGCTCAATGCAGGATACAAGGCTGTATTAAACAGTAGATGAGGAGCTAAACTTGGTCCAGATGCTGCAACATCCCTGGTTTGATTTTTAAATGAGGACCTTTGTTTCATGTCATACTCCTCTGCGCCTCTTTGTTTCCTGCCTGTCTCGTCACGATCAACTGTTCAATAAATGCTGATGAAGAAGTCTTTTTTTTTTTTTTTCAAAAAAGCAAAAAAGTGGTGGCTCATTTAAACAAGACCTGCTCCAATGATGCCGAAAACACTGTGGTATGACCTGCATATCACGCCTTTCTGTGGCTTTACATGGCCAAGTTCTCACACAATTGACAATGGAAAATTGTGTCTTGATATTGCTCCTGGTGTCGTTTAAATATGTCCCAGCATAATGTGTGGTTTTGAATGTGGCCACTATGCTGAAAAGTGCTGCACAACCGAGTCGAATCAGAATCAGAATCAGAATCAGTTCTTCTTCTTATTTTAATGCGTAGTTTCGTTCCAGTTGTATAATTGTTAGTGGCCCACTGTTTGGCCCACTGCGGTCTATGGAAAGCGTGGGTGATCATTTACTGATCAAAGACCTGATTCTCTCTGTCACAAAACAGCCGTTATATGACTGATTTTTGGATAAGGGTTAGAAAAATGCTTCTTACTGTAATCCAAAACTGTGTGATTTTGAAACAGCACCGCTGTTCAGAGGGAGGAACCTTGAATATAGCAGACAGTGAAAGTTCAGGGATCTTAAACGCGATGTGCCAAGTGAATACAATTAACGACCAAGCGGGACGGACGCCAGCCCTACTGGGAATCCCGAGGACCAGGATTTAACCACAGCTTTTAGGTTACATCTCTTTCCCTTCATGTCCCCTGCCTCTTTTCTTGCCCTCTACCTCTCTCTGGATGCCAACACTCCCCTGGCTCTAGCCTCCGTCCCAGACAGCGGTGAGAGACGGGTGTTAAGTTTCCCAGATCGTGTGAAGGCGCTGTCATGCCAACTTTACAGCACATTAATCATACAGCCAATGTGGTCAGAGATACAGTACTCTGTATCCTGTTCGGCTGCACATTTATTATTAATAGAGACACAAATCTGAAGGATGAAACCACATTTGGTATACGTGAAAAATTCAGAAGCTACTAAAGAGACAAGGACGTTGGCTGAACAACAGAATTTGGCCATTTTTCATTCTGGAAAAAGTTCATGAGAGCAAGAAACCATTAGATTAGTGGAGTGACCATGCTGTACAACATTTCACAATATCTGAGTTGAGCTGTATCAGATTTTTATACCACACAAAAGCACTCACTACATCTATTGCAAAATGTCAATGATTAATAGAGATGCTTGTAATTTACAGCTAATATTCATGTTCCAAATATCTAATTACCTGTAATCTGATTACTGTAGATATGTTTTCTTGTTTTTTGTTTTTTTTTTGTGATGGTCCAGAATGCCAGCACATGTGACATGTACTGCCATGCCGGCAGTAATTTGTCGCTTTGTTTCTTATGTGCCTAACATCAAAAGAAGGACACTTCACCCAGATGTTCCATATAAAGAAGAGTCTTTTAATAGATAAGTCCCATTTGCAAAAACACGTAGAAACATTGGAAGACACTGCATATGTACACTGTGTTCGCTACCTTGCAGCTACCTCCTCCATGAGACAAGCATGACAGTCTTTTTTTTTTTTAACAATTATCAAAAAGAGAGCAAGAAAAAAAAGCCACATTTATTTACCTTAGTGAAACAGAAAAGCCTTCAAAACTGTAGTTTTTAAATTACGCACTTTTGCTTCTTACAATAAATACGAATCATCAAACATTTATTGAAACACAAAGAGAAAAAGACAAATTCCAAACAGTGACACCATGTACAGTTGTGCGTGTCGACTCAAAAACTTGTCTGGCTAGGCTGAACTTCAACAGAACTACTCCCAGTAGTGCAATTTAGAAACTACGACAGTAGCTTCACAGAACTGAGACTCTGACATTGAATCAATTTGGTGCTTTTAGTTCATTTGTGCAAAAATACTGATTGTGAAGACAATGTCTGATGTTTTCGGACTGAAAAGACAACATGAAAAGTGTATATTCATTTCAAAGGAAATGTGTCGCATCTGCAGTGAGACAGGCTGGTTGAAATGCTGATCTTGCCATAAACACTAATCCACACTGTACAACATTAGCTTTGACATAAAATGACATAAATTAATATTATTTGTACGCTCAACAGGAGTTTCATGACATAAAATTACAAAGTTATTGTGCGCATCGAAAGAAGAATCAACATTGAACCTTGTAACAATAGACAGGCTTCTTTTTCTTCAGTTCAAACTAACACTTCTTCCTTGTCCAAACGAGCCTTCAGCTGATAATTAATACGTCATTTACCTGGTCATCTTTCTTTTGTCTTCGTCTTAGGCCTGCAACTAAGAGGGCAATTCTAGTGTGAGCTGAGTTGAGTTGTTGCCACTTTTCTTATTAATTTCATGCTGGTAAATGCCAATTGTGACTTGTTTTTAAATCAGTTTTGCCATCAACATCCTACTACTTTTGATTGTGCACCCTGAATTTTACTTTCCCTTTTATCAGTTCCACAAGGAGCAGGGTCAGAGCGGCGCCTGCAGGACTTGCAAGGATTCAGTACCTTACTCTAGGATGCTTCAGCAGGACATGGCTGAACCACAGGTTTGTGGTTAAGGGTTTGTTTCCCTCCTTACTGCTCCCCTCATGTAATGCCCCCACAGAATATGTGTAATCAGGCTGTTTTTAGTTTAATAAACAAATGTAGTGATTATACTAAAAGATTTGGCCACACCAATAGTTTTACATGTTTTGATCCATTAACTACAAATTGCATATGCTTTACATTACTGAGAAGTTTAAAAAAAAACGTCCTTAAGCGTGTGTTCAAGGATGCTCGGACAAAAGCAATCAAATTCAGAACACAACCATTGAGTAAACTGGGACGTTGTGAGTCGTTGAATGGACGTGTTTGTGATGAGTGTTTTCAAAGCAGACCCTGGTTGCAAGCGTGTTATCTGGCGACAGTTATGTAGCCATGACCAAAATTTTTTTTTCCTGCAATTGATGAAGCTTCAAGTCTCTGCGGGCTGATGTAATGCAATTCTAAAATGCATAGAAACTGGCAGTTTCCATTCCTACATCTCTGGAGGTAGTAATGAAAAAGGTAGGCCATTTATAGTTAAAGCATTGAAACATGCAAAACCACCATGAAGACTATCTTTGATTCCTAAGTGTGCTCTCAAACTCAGCCATCTCCCTTGACACAGTAAGCCCAGCAGTAGGTGTAAGTCATCTCCTGTGTACAAAGTTAGAAAAAAAAAGTATCTTTTTACAGCAAAATCTTTGTTCCTCCCACAAAAGTCAGGTGTACACAACACATAAAACAAAATGAAATTGTGTTTCTAGACATTATTTGTCTCATTGTCACTAAATCCAAAAGTGCTTGGAACCAACTATAAAATGTTTTCCTTTAAAAACTAAATCATCTATCCACAAACTGGATTAAAAGTATTATTTTTTGATTGTCACAACACTAACACTAGAACCTGAGCCTTGTTTGTGACCTCTTGGTCAAACAGAAGAAGTGATTTGAATGTTGACATCCTGGGAATCCTCGTAAGCAAAGACTGTCCTTTTGTAATGCTGGTGCATGTGCTTCTAATGCACACTGATTGCTTGTGTGTGTGAACGGTGGGGTGAGGGTTGGGGTGGGGCTGATGCTGATGTTTGCACCAATCACTTTAGGGCATATAAATGTAAGGACTGGACTTGTGGTGCCCTGTGCTCATCACACATGGCATAACGTTCCTGGGACCAACCATCATGGACTGGCTTATGTCGTGAGCGTTCTCGGACCACGGTGGGGAGTCCATGGGCTCCCGCTTGATCGAATGGATCAGGCCGTGACCTTTGAACTCGTAAGTGCCGTGCTTGTTGTAGTCTGGGTGCATGTAGGCCTTGTGAGGGTCTTGTGGATAGACGTGTGAGTCCATGAGGTTGATAGATTGGTTGCTGCATAGAGAGTCTGAGTGGGAGAGTCTCTGAGGACTAAACTGGCTGTTGTCATTGTTATTGCCCAAGTCTTTGTCACATTTTAACAGACGTCCGGTTGTGTTGTCGCTGTTGTTGACTGCATAGTTCTGGTAGTTGCCGTTGTTGTACGGTGGACTGATTCCTGCTTTCCCTCGCTGACAGGGCGAGTACTGCGGATCGTAGTAATCTGCCTCTGATTTGAGATGGAGGCTTGAGGCCTGGTCGTATACCCCATTACCATAGCGACGGTCAATGGCGTCTGGGTCGCGGCAAGCCCAGGGTCGCCCGTATGCATCGCAGCCGTTCTCAGAGTCCGAGTCGTGCTCTACCTTAATGGGCGGCATCTCGGGCATCAGGTGGCCGTCATAGCATTCTCCGTAGCCGTTCTCGTTCTTCACCAGGTCCACGCAGTAGGCATCTGGATCTGTGGGAATCTGGACGTTCCCGTAGAGCTTGGAGACAAAAACCTCGCCACCTCGGCCGCTGTGGCAGCTGGGGGAAAGGCGGTATGGCTTCCCGTACTGGCCGGCCTTGTTCAAGCGGTTAGAGGGGATGTAACCGACACCCTGGCCTGCCCTGAGGGGACCTGAGTTTGGCCGAATAGGCCAGCCGCCGCCCAGGCCTGGGCTGACACCTTTATGGGGAGCCATGGAGGACTTGCAGTAGTTGAGGGGTTCCTCCTGGTTGTAGTAGCCATCAGGGCGGTACTTGAGGTTGTCTTTGGAGAGCGGGGTCCAGGGAGTGTGGTGACCTCGCTGGGTAGCGCCAGGAGTGGGACAGGAGAGGAGGAGAGGGTCTGCAATGTCACCCATCCCTCCACTGAAAGTGTGCCTCCGGAGGTGCTCCCCTCGCTTACTGTGAGGTACAGGGATGCATGAGAGAGGGATCAGAAAAGGACAATGAGATCATGAGCCACAAAACAACAAGACAAATCAATTAACGTCGATTACACAAAGCTTCTGTCGTCCTTCAGGACATTCAAGAAGAGGTGGACTCTTAAAATATAATTGGTCCACTCAGATATACAGTCCACAAACTGGATGTTTTTTCGACTGATTGACGAATGACTCAAAGAACAAATATCTAGCTTTGGTTCACTTAGGTTCACGAGAGAATCGTTCCAAAAGTGACTCATCTTTTCCAGGATTCATCTCATCTGAAAATTGAGAACAGAGTCAACATCCAGGACCCAAAGATCAATGACAGCCAACACTCAAAGTTTATAGGCAGTACGGTGCTGTATATCTTGTGTTTCAGACTTTGGCTTTTTTTTAATGCGTAACAATGTCTTTTTTTTTGTTGTATTTTCTGATTCCTGATATGGGATAATTGAATTTGTTGTACGTTGACATCATGATCAATCAATGGAGAATACGTTTTCTACGTATTCTCCTACACACGTATTCTTCTAACATGCAGTTCATTTGTTGATTAATATGTGAGTGGAAGCTTTCAATAAGGCTAACACCAGGAAGGGAAGGGCTCAATTTCATTAAAAATGAAGCTGGACTTTACACACGCATGCAGAAATAATAGGAACTGAGTCGTTTCACAGACTGGATTGAGTTGAATTCAGTGGTTTTTCTTAAATCAGAATATATCGCATAGAATAATTGTAAATCCATCACGGGTGTAGGCTAATGCTGGCCATTTTTCATGCCGTCTGAAGATTATTTTAGAAGGAGGGGAATGTTTCAGCTGCAAAAATCACATTTTTCTTTTGCTGAGGAAATCAAACTTATATCATTTGTTCACAAATGTACTTCCTTCACTATATATTCCATATAAAATGTGTATTCCTCATTATGACACAAGGCCATTTCCAACCATCAGTTATCATGACATATTTTACTTTCAATTTTACTTTTCCTCTGTTCAGCCTGTTCATTAAACACTATAATGATACGATAAGAACAGCAGCTAAGGCCTGGATTAGTGTTATTGAATTAGAGAAGTATTAGAGCAGAGAATTGGAAGTGAATATATATGTAAAGTGCTGTATGTTCTGTGGTAATGTGTCCTCAGTAAAATCACTTTTATGATGTAAAGACCTTTTAGGATCTAAAGTTAAATGCGGCACATGTTGAGAATTCAACAACATTACATTAACAAATATACAGATTTTCAAGTACTACCCATTGCATAAGTAAAGATAGACTTCATATTAGCTAACTGGCGGTGTTTTTCCTTCAAATCAGGTGACATGTATATTGCACATGGCAGCGTTCGCATACTGAAGACTCAACCCTCAACCGATAAACTTCATGGCCTCCTAATCCAAGCAGCTGGCTTGCTGTCCACTTCTGAGTAATTGTATTTTTGTAAAGAAAACTAACATCATCCATGCTGCCGTAGATGATCCTAAGAAGAAATGAACAGCAGAGGGGGTGGGAGGGCTCTGCTCCCTGACTACAGCTCAACTCTTGGCCTCTCAGCCTCCCAACACAGTTAATGATGCATGAAGCACAGAGGGCCCAATCCAAGCTGAGGCATGTATTTACTCCTAATTGGCCACAGGTAAGGCGTCCAGCACTCGTTTGGTTTGGTGTCAGAGCCTGCTGGGTGAGGAAAGGGCTCATGTTTGTGTTGGTAACTGGGTCTCAGGGCAAATGCTTGTGTGTCCATAAAGCTGTTGCTGGGTAATAAGCCGGTATCTCTAGAAAATAAACTGAAAAATGAATAAATAGCACATGGGGCCTGATGCCAATGTAATTTTTCATCACTCCAGCACTGTTTTTTTGTCCTCCTGCCTCATGGATCTTTGTCAAGGTAGTTGCTAACTATGTTTTTTTTTATATATATAAACTGTGCTAAACCAAAGTAAACATGACATCTATGAAATATTAGGGCATCTCTGTGCTGACCGGTGACGATGTACATTAACACTTGACGCTTTAACAAAACTTAAGTGATGATGTTGTGGCTGGTGTAAGCTCTGACCTTTACTTCTAGCTCCCCCATCGGGCAAATCAATGTAATCTCTAGGGGCCATAAGAAGCTGCCACAATGCATCAGATCTCAAGTTTGGACCAATGGTGTCTGCGACATCATGTCTGTGTTAAAAAGCTTGACCTTTAATTACAGAACAGAACCCCCATTAAAACTATCGTAGGACACAGAGTGAATATACATCATCCTTCCAACTTCAGTGAAACTTGCAGGGATGTTTCTCATGTATGAGGTTTCATTCCCTCTTACCCATGCTCCAGTGAAGAGATAATCCCTCCTCCTCCTCCCTTGTTCTTGCCCCGCATTAACATGTTCTTCATTTTCATCTCAGTGATGGAGGGCAGCAGGAGGGGTACACCTATGCAGAACAGAGCCAGCTGGGGGGGCATCAGAGCCCCGGAGGCTGACTTCTTTTTCTGACCCTGGAGGAACTTCAGTCGACCCTGGAACTGCATAGTCTGAGAGAGAGGAGAGGAAGAATTTACTGGTTTGAACATATTCGGTGGTCTATATATGCGAGCTCTTCAGAAAATCTGTCTGTCCGTGTCCACTCATAGATTAATGCAGAACAGAAATAGCAGCAATGCTTCATCTTGGACATTACTAAGAACCTCTAAGAGCTGAACCTCACGCTCAAGCTGAGCTTCTCAGCTCTCTGCTTTCAGATGTGAAATCAGCTGCAGTGAAACTAAAGCTGTGCAACTGGAAAGAGGACACACTGCATTTTCCTCCTCTGCAAGAACAAGACCTGCTATGAGGTCTGAATATGCTGATGAGCGTGAAAACTCCTTCAGGCATTTGGTGAGAGGTTTCAGGACATGTAGAATAAACATAGGAACTGAAATATTTATACATCGATTAATGTGGGACCAGCTGATGTCCCAGACAACATGAACTCATTGACCTGCAAAGCAAGGACCGACTGCTCAGCGCAGCTCTTTCAAAACTGACTCTGGCAAAGACTTGGTTCTGAGACTGACTGACTCGACAACCAGCATCATCATCAGTACCATCTGACATCAGACACTTCTCCAAAGAGAAGCAGCTCCAGTCAACGCTGAGGTTAGTGTGATATATGTGTTCAATAATTTAGCATAGCTCCTGAAGGATGTTATAAAAATTGCAATGGCCCTTGATAGGAAAAAGATTCCCCACCGCCTGAAAAATAAATAACCATACACACACCGGTGAGAAAATTGCACACATTAGTATTTAAACAAGACTAGGAGTCTGCAGCCACGCTAGCAGCTCTTTGAGGCTGTACGCACTCAGAGCGGCACTTCGAGCTAAATGCTAACATCACGACGCAAACATGCTCAGAGTTACAACGCGCTGAACATTACAAACATGCTGTGATGATGTTTAGCAGTTTAACATGTGATGTGGGGGTAGTTTACCAGGTTCACCATCTTGGTTATCCTGCTAACATTAACTAATTAGCAGTAAACATAAAGTACAGTTGAGATTGATGGAAATTTTATTAGCTGCTGTGATATTTCAGTCTGGACCAACAGACATCCATGAAGCCTGTGTACTGTGGCTAGCAAATATGCTCAATAAAGCTAATTTCATTTCATTTTTTAACAGTGGAGGGAGATTTTCTGGGCTTTTTATCTCTCTAGCAGATTGAGTTCTGTACATTACATTACAATTTGTGTGTCTTTACTGCAATTATGTTGAGTGATGAGGAAAGCATCTTAGCAATATTTGCTCACTAATTGGCTACAAATGCTTCCAGTATCTAGAATTTGTGTTGCTCAGCCAACTTCAGTGCAACCAGTGCGGACTTGGTGACAGTGAACTCTATTGACCCTGATGAAACGGTCCAAACCCATATTCTTCTTGCTCTGTCATCAGGGCCTCTAGCTTTTCCACTGCCGTTCTCCAAACCACTCTAGTCACAGCCATGAGGGATGAACCAGGCTCCTATTCTGCTGCTGCATCCAGGCACCCAATTACCTTATAATGCCTTGCAATACAACTATAAATAAATGTACACACTACAATTAAAAATGAAGTTGTGCTGTATCAAAGGGGTCATAATACTTTTTATAGGCCTGGGTCTTCTCCCAGAAAGTGGGCAACATTTAGCCCATGTTTAATTTTCATTGCAATATTCCGCACTTTTTTGGTTTTTGCGTAAACTTTAATGCATTGAAAACTGAAGTTGCTGTTGGCTTTAGCTGGCAGCTTGGTTCAGACCACTCACCAAGAATCCAGAGGTGCTGTCCAAGAGGCATCGGACTCGGGCAATGAAGCATCTGTTGAGAAAGCAGGAGAGCTCAGGAGGAATTCCCCCAGCCTCGGGAGAATGGAACAGGCTGCTCACTACGAAGTCCTCACCTGAGATGGAGGAGAAGAAAAATGATGTCGTGTGAACTGCAATTTGTGTGCTAAATGCATATATTCCAAAATGATGCTGGTATTTGGAAATGTGGATCTACTCTTATGGGATAACTAAGGGCACAGAATGAAACATATCTGTTTTCAAAAGATAATATTAGTTGGTCATTGGTTGGTCTTTGGATGTACTAATGTTGGATGTACTGTAAACCCATGTTTATAGAGGATATCTGACAGGATATATCTGGCAGTGTGTCAGTCACAATACTGGTGACTTACTGTAGATCTGTCTCAAAAGTAACCAGCAGATCCTCAAAAATCGAATCGTGATTAAAATATTTAATAAAGAAAGTCTGTCACCAGCCCATCCACATGAACTTGTAACCAAACAGCTTCCCCAAGGAAACTAGCTCCTCCTTTCTAGGGAAGCTACCCACCAGTCCCTGCAGCTAGCTGGTTGTCCTGGTGCGCTGACGTCCCCTGGTGCTGTGGAGGACACATGGCCCAGTGGAGCTGGCGTCTGAACTCCTGACGGTCGTCTATGTGGATGTAGTCGAACACATTCTGGTGCATCACGTCAGTCTGTGGGGAAAATTGAACAGATTCTGTTGAGTTCGCCATGGAAATTTGTTCAAGAAAATATTGCATTCAGTCATGACAGTCGGCCAGAGAAATTTCTGGTTTTAGATTTTTTTCATCATGCCATCTCCTGAAAGTCTCAAGAAACATGAGATTGCGTGTTCACAGCTCCGTCCGCAGACTGACTTTGGACCAGTGTGTTTAGCTGCCGTCGGTGCTGCTGGTAGCTGCAGTTTGGAGGGGAGATTCCTGCCGTTGCTGCTCAGATACACTCAGTCTGCCTCAGGATTCCCAGGGAGCGTGCTAACTTCCCCCATCGCACACACAAGGGCCATACTGTACACACAAAGTCAGTGGAAGTCACAGAAACATACTGTACGTGCACACTTGTCCAGCTATACAGTATGTCTGCGCATGCACACATACTGGGGCCTTTACCCAATACAGTAACAGTCTACGGGCAGCTGTAGGGCCAGCGAGGGCAGCTGTGTTTGTCAAACATCGCGTGACACCAGCTCCCGAACAGCGGTCCAGCCCAGCTTACCCTCCCCATCCACACACACACACACACACACACACACATCAGGCGAGTCGGGTTCCAACTCACTCTCGTCATGCCTCTCTCTCTTTTCCAGCAATAGCTTTGCTTTCTGTCATTCCATGACAGATTCCTCACTAAAATGTTCAACCTTCTTCTCTTCCCCCTCTCCCTCCTCCCTGCACTCTCTCCATAATTTCCACACTGGTGGCACGCGAGGGTTTTTGATCGCCTGCCTCTGAAAACACAATCTGTTCCCACTGTCTTCGGCGGCCGCTTCGTCCTGTGGTTTGGTTCCCTACCGGCAGTCAGGCAGACAGACGGATCGAGTGACTATTGTTTATGTTTCTCGTAAAAAACACAGAGAGGAAAAGAGGAGGAAAAAAAAGAAGAATAAGTGATATTTTCGCTGACCTTCAAAGGCTAACTGCCCCAGTAACAAATGGGATCAAAGGCCAGTGGAGGTTTTCTGCTCTTCTCCAGGGCTTTCTTGTGGTGCTACTTAGTGAAGCGTTCTCTTTTCTTTTTTTTTTTTCCTGTGGTATATTAAGGATAAGTGTCCTTCTACAATTGTGGGCTCAAAATTATGTGACATGTTGTCAAGGCCTTAGAGGCAAACAATGTGACTCAAAAACAACCGATAGCTGCGTTGCGAGCATTGAGCATGTGGGAAAGGCTCAGAGAATGTTTTGATCACAGTTTTAGTTAAAGAAAGGCTTTCATTTTCTTTATGTACAGCGAGGACAGACTGTTCACTGTAAACAACACATGCATCCTGCGGTTTCTCATATAGAACGGTATGCATTCCAACGCATGTAGTTCTCAGTATTGACATCTTCGACTTGCGCGGATAACTACATGATTTGTATTTGACGCTTATCTTGTGTATGGATAAACGGTGATTTTCTGCCTGTGGTGACCATGAATCTCCTTATCACACAATATGCTTTGGCTGCTTTGCATGCTGGGAGCCCGTGCTGCCTGTCAGTGTTTTGTCTCTTTCTCTTAAGCGAGTAAAGTCTGTTTTTGCATTTGTCAAATTCAAAATGTTGATGTGGAGTGGCTGGCAGGATGAACGGGTCATGTCTTACATACTGTTACTGCCATGTTCTGTATACACAAAGGACCTCTTGTGGTTCTATTGGCATGAATCGGTCCATTTGAATTTTGTGAAATGCTTTTGCTTTTCAGCCAACATTACATCAGACAGCATGAAATATGGCAAACTGTAATAATCCTGAACCTTGTAAGTTCACTTGTTTCTTTTTTGAATGCGAACACAAACCACGTCAGGTCTTTTCTGGGGATGTCAGTCTGTTTGTTGGACAGCCATTTTGGCACCAATGACAAATATCACAACAACTATTTGATAGTTACCATGACATTTTGTACAGACATTCAAGATCCCCAGAGGATTTGTCATGTTACGATCTGTTCTGTTATCCGGTGCTCACTCTCTCTCTCTCTCTCTCTCCCTCTGCCCACAGGTGCATGAGCAAGGGCGGGGCCGGTCTTCCTCAGGAGCGAAGCTGACTACCACACCTGACAGTAATCAGCCCAATCAGCGCTGGCTACTTAAGCCCAGTCCAAGCGCTCCTCCGGTGCCAGATTATTCCTGCATGTAGCACGTATTGTCTCGCTCCTGAGGAAGATTCTAGCAACGCACCAGTTTTGTATTTCTGCGTATTTCCCTGAGTTCCGAGTATTTTCTGTCTTGATATTTTGTTGTTACTTTGTTTAGTATCTTATCCCCCTTTGGGCGTTTTGTGTTTTTTGGTAACTCTTTAGTTGATACTTTGATTATTGAACTCTTTTTCCCATTTTTGGCGTCTTTAGTTGTACTTTGTTTGTGAATAAACCTTATTACGTTTCCACTTTGCATCTGGGTCCTAGTCCTCACTGCCTGAGGCTTAACAGGATTAATCTTATAGACTTTGGTGATCCCCTGATTAAATAAATTAAGTGTAAGTATGTTAGCATACTGATGTTAGCCTTTGGCTCAAAGCACCGCTGTGCCTGTGTTCAGCCTCACAGAGCTCTGGTCTAAGTCTCATTTATAGTGAGTATACTGAACAGTGTTCGTTTTTTGTTTACATCAGACAGCATGATAAAATGTGGTGAACATAAGCTTACAAAGGGTTTTTTTGCTTGACTTCATTTTCAACAGTTCCCTTGTTCCTCATTTGAATGAATGTATATGGAAATATAAGACAACCCACGTTAAAAACTGTTGACTGACCTCTCACACGTACATACAAGTGCACACTATACTTGCACCTTAAAGTTTTCATTTTCTTTGTCTGTCTCTACTGGCTCCCCTGCCACCCTGCACACACACTGTGGCAGGATCTTCCAGACTGCTTTGGTTTTCATGTCGATTTCATGGCGCTGGGTTACTGCCCCCATCTGCTTGTAAGCCAAGTGGGAGCGCTGTAGCAGAAGAATTTTTACCCCAAAGTGTTGGTGTACTGTGTGTGTGTGCATGTGTGTGTGTGTGTGTGTAAGCAGGCATGAGGGCGAAGGAGGGATTTTAACAGTGAAAAGCACTTTATTCATGGTTTTGAAGGAGAGGGATGATTTCAGCATCGCAGGACAGGCAAGCCTGTGTTGATACCATCCATAATTAATGACTGGCTGGGTCTTGCTGCCAGAGAGGAAGGAAGCTAAACCGTTGGTGACTTATCAGTGCCCGCACACACACAGACACACACACACATATGCAGACACCCACAGAGAGTATCTCAGGGTGAAACGGAGGACTTCACCTTCCTGTGGCCTCTTAGCTGTGACTTAGTGGGATCACTCTGCCCTCTAGATAGAGTTATCAGGCAGCAGGGAGGCAGACTGAAAGAGAGACTTTCACTGTGCCTCATTAACCCTAAGATGAAGAGGAAATAAAGTGCAAAGGGATGGATGGAAGAAACCAGAAAGGACTGGCTGAGGGTTAAGAGGCCAAAGGTGAACTTGCTGAATGATGGCAGAGATCTCTGACACTTGTTTAGTGAAAAGGGGCTTTGTGAGGGGGTGCCAGGTTGGATTTGTGAGCCTACCTGTGATAAGGTGACATCAATAGGTGCTGCACATCTCCACTATGATAAAAATTGTGAAATCTGTTTGATTACAAATTTATTTTAGAATTGATCCAAACTCTTAAAGGAATAGTTACAGTAGATGAGAGGATTGGGACCACTCTCATTTAGACTGGACTAAAGTGTGTTGGAATATTTATTTTTCTTTCTTTCGTTATTGCTTTGAGGTGAGTACAACCACAACAGAGAAGGCACAGACACAAAGTAAACAGTATAGGAAAGAGACGTTAAGCTGAATATTTGTGAGACCAAGAAGACGCCAAAAAACTGATGAATATTAACACTGTTTGTGCACTTTTTGTCCTAATGGCTGTGTTTGCTGTCAGGTGCCTAAATTCCTGAAAGAGTTTTATGGATTCAGGTTTCCTTAGCTTCAGGCAGGAGGCCATGGACAACTGACAGTTTGTCAAAAACGTAATAAGTCTGGCTAGAACATGAATAAACAGAGGGAATAACGCACCTTTTTGAGAGAAATGTTGCACAATGTGACATGAAACACTGCCCACTATTCCGTCTGTTGATATGTTCAGCATACAGTATAATACCTTCATTATAGGGCGTGGTGCTTGCAGTTCTGTGCGTCTAACTGAGACGCTCAACTCACCTGATGAAATCCCAGATAGTCCACGATGGTTGAGGAGGCATAAAAGACCATTCCATCACTGCTCACCACCAAGGCAAAGCCTGTCAGAGACTGCACACACACACAAACACACACACGGAGAGACAGAAATAGGTGGTGACTCAGGGCAGCTCATGCAGCAAATAAACTCAAGTGCAAATACATAATTGACAAACAGAAACAACTGCATTTAATCGGTGCCATTTTTGCAAGGCTAACTTTAGACGGCATGATTTCACCCTGCAGAAAGACAGCGCAACAGACTCAAATGGTTTCATTTGTGATCCAGCTGTGGTTACAGTCATTACTGTACAATTATTCTTTAAAGCTCGAGACACACCACAGCCAGAATTTGACACTAACCAGACTTTTTTTTAGCACAATGTTCAATTTCTGTCATTCTTTCCATAATTCTGAGAACAGCAAATAACAGTAAAAATGGAACAAAAGATAGAATAATACAAGACTGGAGAAAAAAATGAAAGACAGATGGCAATGGAAATGAGTGGGCCAAGTAAAACAGGCTGATTTGTTATGCAAAATATTGCTTTTGAAAGACTTTTAAAAAATATTTTTGCTGGAATTTAGACTCATGGTATTTTTAAAGCAGTTAACTTGAAGATGACACACACGTCTATTTGCTCCCCTTTAAACTTATGTATTTCATAAGTTCGGATCTTTGATAATCAAGTCTGTTTGACTGGTAACATGCTTTGATTTGTAATATCAAACACACTGATGAAAAGCAGAGAAACTCCAGACACAAACACACTCTCCTCCCTCCTTTTGCCTCTTTACACACACCCCTGCACACAAGGGGGAATAATGTGTTTGGCCGGCACAGCTTACGGAGACAAGTGTTGATTAAAAAGAAAATTTCAATAAATACATAACTGGCTTGAGTCAAATGAGGAGGGATGGACAGATGGAGATGGAAACAGGAGTGTGTGAGAGAAAAAAAGAAAACACAGGAAGGAGACGTGGAAGAGGTCTTCCAGTGAGTGTGTCTGTGTGTGTGTGTGTGTGTGCGCGCACAGCCGTGATAGCGTGACAAATGCAAGGCTACTTGACTTGCGTGACTACTGCTGCCAGAGTCTGTCACCTCTATTTTACTGCGAGACTATGCAGGTCTTCCCTGATGTGTGTGTGTGTGTGTGTGTGTGCGTGTGTGTTTTTGTGTGGTATACCCCTGTGGCCTCTCGATTCACACTCATACTCACTTTTCCTCCACGTCTCCCTCTTTCACTTTCTCCTAACAGTGATCTGATTGCCTTAGCGAGCAGTGCCGAGCTCTCCCCCCGATAGACCTGCCTCTGAATACGGCAGTTTGTTCTAAAACCCAGAGGGATTTGAGTCGTGCGGTGACAGAGCAGCGAGGGGACAGGAACATATCTGGACTGTGACATGACAATATGTGAAAAACATGTATGATGAGGAGGGAAGCAGGGACGGGGAGATGACTCAGGTTCTTGGCGGTTTGGATGCAGATGTTGTTTGACAAGGTCGACCGGCACGTGCTCACGACATCCAGGGGGAGGCTGACCCCCCGTAGACTCAGACACACAAACACGGACGCACTGCTTTCTCCAGCAAGCATTTGCACAGGATCACTCTTCCTGATCTTGAACCTGACTCAGCACTTTAAACAAGATTTGGCTGTGAAAGATGTGTGCACGTCCTTGTCGCCACAAAAGGCACACGGCATCTTTTTGGACTGCTCTGAAACTTTTAAAACGAAGACAGGGTAATGTGGGATCATCATAGCTTAGTTTCCAGTGCACTTAATATATTGGTCACATGGGGCTGTGCAAACATCTGGTAATAGCATGTTGGGGCCAAATCTAATATATTTATGAAAACATTGCATTTCGTCCAAATCCAACACGCCAAAATGTGAAAATCTCTGGTTTTTAGACCAAGAATATGACTATCTGGGATATTTGCTGTATCAAAACCATGTGTGTGAAGTGAGATAAGGTATCCAGGCGGTGTAGCTTGTGGCTGTGTAATGACGACGAAAGCTGTGATGGTGATATATTGAAGATATCTCATCCATATACAGCATAGTGTCTGAATGATTTCTATCCGGTTGCAGAGCTTTTTCTCAACAAGCAGTTGAAATGTAAAGCTCCTTGCATATAAAGTAAATACAGTCATGATCTAAATGACTCAGCGGTCTGGGATTAGGCTAACATGTCCAAACAATGGACACGAAAAGGGCCTGAATATACGTGACTGTTAGGAGGTCCTGCAAGGCCATAAAAAAGCCAGTATTTACATGTTGGGTTCATTTTGGTTTGTTTAGCCACTTCACCTTTCTCCATTCCTCTTCAAGTCATTGAAATGCCACAATCAATTCCTGCAGCCCATTTTCTTTGACATTTTTATTCTTCTGGAACAAATAGGCCTTGGACTTGTGACCTGAAAGTCTGCGCGCCGGCAAAAACGCTACATTTTGTAGGTTGATTGCTGTAATTGGCTTTCCAAAACGGAATGCCTGGCAAATATATTTTATAGACGAATACAGCGCATTTACTTTTCACATATCCAAAGCCATTATGGGAACACCCATCATTTATGTTGGAATAGGACAGCTCATTTGCAATTTATTTCACAGATAAAGAACTGGAAAGAAAAACTAACAAAATGCTTTTACAACTATAATACTTATTACTCTGTATTCTTTATAAAAAAAACAAGCTAATTAAAAACCAAGCAAGAGACATTTGAATGTCTATTATAAAGTAGGAAAAGAGAAAGAAAATAACGAAAAAAGACAGAAAGAAAGAAAAAGAAAGACTCTGACATTGGCTGTACTGTGCGCATGCTGTTTTTGTATGTTTTCTCCATTCACATTTCCCTCAGTTCCTTGCATACTAAAGCCTTTAGGTAATGGAAACAGGCACCTGCTGCTGGCCCGCTCTACCACATATCTGCAACTACGACGCCCCCGGCTCCCATAACCGCCCCTGGGAGACTGAAAGCTTTGACTTACAAATCTTAAGAGGCGCTTTGCACGCAGAGCCCAAAATAAAATATTGGTTCACTGGATTTGGAAGCAAGGAAGGGGAGGAGGAGAAGAGGTGGGAGGCGGCGGCGGTGGAGCCTCGTCTCATTGTTTCAACAGAGTTTCTTTGGTTTTCCCTCTGTCTAGCTGTCAGAGTGAGATGAAAGCAGCGATGATGAGGTCATGACAAACATGGAGACCTTCTGCCACCGGGAGCTCACCCACATCCTACACACACATACTGAGGTTAAGAGGAATATGAAGATTCTGATATGTTGAATTGTATTTGTAGAAATGTTGGGTATCAGCCAATGAGTGAAACCACAGTCCCACATAAGAAACACATTAGAGCACGGAGTCAAAAGTTTCTTTTAAATTTTATTTTAGCTTTTAGCCGTGCTAGCGGTGTGGTCTTTGGTTCCTGAGTTAACATGGTAAATGCAATTATACATCCTGCATAATAATGATAATAATAATAATATAATATAATATAAATTTGGCAAAATAAAATGCAAATTAATGCTTGTTTCTGTCCCCTTCCCTTTAGATGTTATATATTTTATACAACATATATTGTATTTATGCATTCAACAGTCCAAAGGCATGCAGGTTAATGTAGGTTAACTAGGTTGTTTGTCTCTATGTGTGATAAACAAGTGATCAGTCCAGGGTGTACCCTCTTGCACAGTGGCAGCTGGCATAGGCTCCGGGCCCCTGTGACCCTTTAAAAAACAAGCTGCCACAGGAACGAATGGATGGATGGACAGAGATTGCAAATATAATATATGCAATTAATTACAACCCTGATTCCAAAAAAAGCTGGGATGCAGTGTAAACCATAAATAAAACAGAAAGTGATAGCTTTTTTATCATTTTTTTTTAATTAAACTCGATTGAAAACAAAGATTTAATGTTTTACTGATTTTTGTGAATATCTGCTTATTTTGAGTTTGATGCAGCAACACGTTTCAAACAAGTTGGAACAGGAGCAACAACAGACTGGGAAAGTTGTGGAACGCTCCAAAAACACCTGTTTGGATCATTCCACAGGTAAACAGGTTGATTGGTAACAGGTGATAGTATCATGATTGGGTATGAAAGGAGCATCCTGGAAAGGCTCAGTTGTTCACAAGCAGGGATGCAGGGAGGTTCATCACTTTGTGAACACATGATTGGATAAAGGAGATTACTATAACCGCTGACCCAAAAATCAGCTGTTCTCCAATTGGGGACACGAGATTTGTCCCCAATTGTACCAGCCATCCCCAATTAACTGGTCTTGAGTCTGAAATGTGTCCCCGAAAGTAGCCTAAGTCTCACACACACGCAGATATCTGTCTCGTCCCTCTCTTGGGATCCCATCACCAGAACAACTAGTGCACAGTTTGCTATGAGGCCCCGGTGCAGGTTGAGTCACGCAACGGGAGGCAGCACATCACTACAGTCAATCTATCCTTTTGTTTACCACCCCATTGAGACAACCTAACACGTTAACAGAGGCCTCAGTGGATCAGCTCGGCTGTGTGTGTGTGTGAGCATGCAGTTGTTGGGCCACGATCAGTGTCATAATTTGTTGTTTTACAAATAGCCATTAGGATATTGAGTGTGAAGCAATGATCTGATGCTCTCACAGTTCCGATGTAGTGCTGCTGTATGTACTTTATGTATCTGACTATGACACCCCGTCTGCACTGATGCCTTTAAAAGAAAACATTTGCTTCTCTAGGAATTTAACAATGCATCTTCACAACTTGTAAAGTATATTCAAAATATGCATTGTGTGCATTGTTGGTCATAGCCAAGTTGCTTGTCATACCCTGAACTAAAAGCACTTCTAATTAATCTGTGGGTAAAATGTGATTAAAGGTCTGAGGTCAACTGACGAAAACACATTTCTATTTGCTCTGATTACTTTTGACAGGCTTGGTGTGCTCTTCTCACTCTGTTCTGTTCACTTTCACACACGACCACATGCATTCAGACAGAGATGCACTCATACGGACGAACACACACACACACACACACACACACACACACACACACACGGCTGGCCGCTCGAGCCGCCAGCATGTGTGAGTCCCCACCTCCTTCATCAGCTCTGACACTCGCGTCTCACCCTTATGTCACGCAACACCATGGCTCTGCAAAGGAGGTCATGGCAAAGGGCGAAGGGCACACACACACACACACACACATATACACACACAAAACCCCTCACTCCCCCCTTCTCAATTCCCACTCAGTCACTCAGACAAAAATGGCATCTGACTGGCAAATGCAAGCTGGTGAGCATTTCACTAACTGTGATGTCCAACGGGCAGGAAAGTACAATCACAAAGGCAACGATATGACAACAGCATAGTGAACAGTGATCTTATTGAAATGGCTTTAGAACAGTATTTACATTCACACAAGATTTTCTGTTCAAGTAAACATGAACAGGAGTCACACACACACACACACACACAGAAATATTCCACAAACATACACATGCAAACATGTGGTTTCTTACTTCCAGGAGGAGGCTGCTTTCATTGACAGTGGTGCCCAGTGGAAGGCTCTCTTTCCTGGGTTCAGGGTTAGAGGATGCTGTGCTGTTGAGGTGCTTCCTGGAGGTCTTATCTGGGTTTGCTGTAAGACATGAAAAGACAAAGGGTAAATGAGCTGGAACAGGGGGCTTATTGATGTCCGGTGGTCACAAGTGGAAATGAAAATTAAAACAGTGGCCACACAAAAAAAGTAAATTCTCTTATGAACCTTACAAAAGCTGGGATAAATATGTGCTCATATATGTTCCTGACTTTAATATACTGTACTGCTGCACACTCAGAGTATAGAGCACATACTAAGAGCCACTTCAACACAGGCAACTTTGAGAGTGAGAACAACAATGACTGCCCAAATCGTGCTCACCAATTCTCCCACAACCACTGCGATACGGCCGTGAGAGAGTTGGACCGGCGCTCACACATGTGGCGGACACATTAACTCTATCAGTCTCCTTTTGCACTGCACTAAGGCCAGGTATTAGTCTGAGTGGTGGGCCTGTCCAGCAAGACAAAACAGCGGAGGATTTCATGACTTTACAGGATTCGTCTCACACGATACGGCCACATGCGCACGCAACGTTCGCTTTAACGTGCAGAGACAGCGCTGAAAACATTTTAGAAAGCGAACACGATCTTTATGGGGGGGGGGGCACAAAAGAAGATTTCGCCCGTGGTCCTCTGACGAGTCTTTCAGAGCCTGCATAAAATTTAGCTATTTTTAAGTCTGGGCAATGTAAAGACTGAAATACATGCCAGAGTTGTACAAATATCATGAAATAAGTCACACTCCGTCAACCACACTACATACGTACTATGTTTTTATCCGCCTTAAGAGTCCCACCTACTACCATGCCAGAGTGTGTACATGCAATTAGCCTGTACGAGAGTGGCGTGCAGAACTGTCACATGTGCATTGGTGACGTGTGTGTTGCGTGTTGGAGGCATGTTTGCGTGTTTCTCTTATGGGTGTGCTGTCAGGGGGCATGTGGCTCACTCGAAGAGATCAGCCCTACGCTCCGTCACTCATTGTAGCAGGCACAGATTAGTCACGCAACACACACACACGCACACACACACCATAGCCTCATTATGAAATACTATCTAAGTATGTATGTATGTATTTTTCGATGCTTCATATAGTCCCCACCCCCACCAAATAACCCCATTACGGCGTCCGCTCCTCCCCCTTTAACCTTCTACCATCTCATGTCCTCTGTCCATCCCTCCCCCCATCAACCCATCTTCTACCACACTCCTCCTCCTCATCTCTCCACCCCTCCTTTGTTCGACTCAGCATCGCAGGCGATCGACAACCGATTTCGTGATACTGGAAGAGTTTCCCTTCTCCTAATTCCACTCCGGAGCACGCAAAGCTAATGCACCCGTTTTTTTCCTATCCATACATTTTTGTCTGGATTACTTTTTTTTTATGTTTAATCATTTATTCCACAGGTTTATTCAAGCTATGAGTGAGAATAAAGGCCATAATGTGTGCTGAAAACCCAGTTAAACGCTGATGACTGCACTGACAGGCGGCTTCGTAAACTCATAACTGCCAGTTATAATGTGAAGTATTTTGTCATCACCTCCGCTAGGTGCAAACACATACAAACAAACACTCTCCGACAGCCACACACACACAAAACCATTCTCTTCAATCACCGCAAAACCATCCATCCAGTGGAAAGTAGTGCAGAGGGAAATTAATCTAATAAGCCTCTTTATTTTCCTCCTTCAACGCCTCATGTATTTTTGTTTTCTCTCTTACGGCAGCTTTTGGAGAGGATGCAGCGTCAGGAAAGACAAATATATGGGATGATTAATTATCGGCACTGGCACTTCCTCTGCCAACAATACAGGCTTTATTCATCATCGCTCGTGTCTTCGGGTTTGCTTTTCTTTGCCTCTATTTTCTCCCTCTCTGGTCTAAAAAGGAAAACAGAGTAGGTAATGGTGAGGCGTTTATGTGAGCTGTGTTAAGTTATGTGACGGGGTGTTAAGTAAAAAGTGACAAGTGGAGGGATGTGGATGCTGCCAAGGGGTGAGGCTGAAAGTGTCTAGCTCCGTCACTCATCTGTCTTTCCACTTCCACTTTGTGCACAAAATATTAAGACCACCCGCCAAATATTCAGCCACGGCGTGCTTCAATTTGCACAACTTGAGTCACAATTGTCTCAGGGCTTCAGTTGGCCAGGAGAACACCTCGGATGAGCGACCGTGGAGCCTTTAATGACACCAGATGAGTTTGATTTGTTCAAATGAAAGCATAATGTGATATCACAAAAGGGAATATGATGGAAAGAGATAGGAGAAGCGAGGAAGACAGGCTGTAAAATGTGATTAGATTTATGAATGACTGCATTAGGCTGCTCCTGTTAGAATGAAAAAGCTGTTTAATTTGTCCCTCTGCTACAAAACTTTCACTGCTGCTTGTTGTCAGAGACTGGGAATAAAGGAACAAGTGTGTGTGTGTATGTGTGTGTGTGTGTGTGTGCGTGTGTGTGTGTGTGTGAATTTACAACACAGTTGGGTATTAATTTCTACAACCTCTAGGGGGTGAGGTGAGTTTGGCCATGTAGCATACGGGTGCTTTTGTCTGTTTTCTACAACCTCTCCTCTAAAGCCACTTCCTCCTGCTCTACCAAGAGCAGCTTAAAAAAGAGAAATATGAAGAAAAAACAGAGAAGAGAAAGATGAAAGGGGGAGATATGTCTCCGAGGCCCCAAAGTGTCACTGACATGCTCTCGTTCTGGGGATAATGGAGATAAAACACAAAGAATTGTCTTGCAAAATGCAGAGATGAATATTTCAATACAGTCCTGTACATTACAGCATTCGATTCAAAGATGGCATGACATTATGTTGGAGAGTGTTGCACGGACTCAAAGCGTTTTAGCAATCGTGAGTACAAGAGGAGCATGCGTTCTGAACCGAATGGTCGGTACTACTCCGGGTCCATTCTTTAGCTCAAGCTCCCATCCAGGGCAATGTGCAGCGAGGAGCAGATAAGTGTTCATACATGGCTGCTCATAGACACAACACCAGCTGCTGCACCGTTTTAACCTGGGACCTACCGGCCTGCATGCATGCCACTCCAAACTGAGTCAAACAGGTGGTTACTGCTGCTTTTTTGTGTGTGTTTCAAGACATTTCATGACTTTAGACTGCCAGGTACTGTTCTCAGTATTTATCTGTGGATATTACAGATTTTCATCTATAAAACATCTGTTCGGTTTAAAAACATATATGATGCATTGTTATAGATTAATCCAACAGCACATAAAGCAGCTAGAACTGATTTGAACACTCTCTCCAACACTGATAAGAAGTAGTTCTGTCAGAGCGCCGATGTTTTTCAAATGTCTCGCATATCTGAGTGACATCCAAACCCATCCGTGTGATGTCTCTGTGTTCGGGCTCTGTGTTCAGCAGCATGGGTGCCACCTTTTGGCAGCTGATCCTCAGCTGTGTGTTGGGCTTGTAAAGAGGAGCTCCAGACCTGAACATGCGAAGGCTGCGCAGCACAGCAGTCCCTCCCCTCCCACAAGGCTTGCGTGAGTAGAGAAAACTGTGTGTGTGTGCATATGTGTATGTGTTGAGGTTGGGTTGGCTTAGTGCCACTTCCTTTGCCTATTCCCGCCCCCCTTCTCTCGCTCAGCGCTCTTCTTCTTTGTCTCTCTCTCCGTCTCTCTCTCTTTCTCTCTCTCTCCACAGGCACAGGAAATCCACAGCGGAGAGAGCAACACCAACACAGAGACAAGGAGGGGGGGAGGAAGAGAGAGAGAAGCTGGTTGATCAAGGGCTGGTTGTCACGCGAGCGAGCCGTCTGTCAATCTCCCCCCCTTTCCTCCTGACAGGGCGCTGGCTGCCGGCCAAGGCCTTGCGTGCAAGCCGGCGAGCCACATTAGCCCATAAAGAATTTCATAATAGCAACAGCTGTTAAATATTGATGACTGCTGGCAAGCGCTCAATGGTGCTCCGCAAAAAGGTTAAGCCTGCACTGTAATGGAAGCTAATACTTCATTATGCCACAGATCAAATGTCCGGATCTCGCCCTCTCCAAATCCAGCCCTTGCAGTTTCAACTTTTTTCTTGTTTTTATACTGTGGTAGAGAGGGGGGGGGGGATCCACTGAGAGAAGGTTTTGGCATTTTTATAACTTTTTGAAGACAAACAGGAGCTTTTTCCACTTTAATTCTGTCGCAGTTGATGGATATATACAGCGTGCATTAAACAACAATTCGATTCTCAATCATCCTTCATTGCAATATTAACAATGGATTGAGGTTTATAATCTTTCCGACATTGCTTTGGATGAGAATGTTTTGAGTCCACTGTGACATATAAGATTACACTTGAAGGGATGACTGTGAGGATTTATAGTAATTCCCTTTTGTCTGCTAACAAAACAACTTCTACAAAAAGTACTTCTCTTGGTGGCAGGGCGGGAATCGCAAATATTCATCTTTCAGAGGAGATTAGAATGTGAGTGAGTGATTTTTTTGTGAGGGGCGTGCATGCGGGGCTGCCAGGGGAAGTCTATCTCTGAAGGAGGAAAAGAAAGAATTCCTGAATAGAACATAAACAAAGGCCACGGTTGTGCGCCTAGATACTGAAGTGAAGGGGAAGTGATATTATGACAAAGCAAATGGGATCACGCTGATTGGAGGTCGGGATGCAAACTCAATTGTTTCCACTTCTCTGTTTTGGTTGGCAAGCAGACGCACCAGTCACCATGTCGTACAGGAGTAATAGATCTCGACACATGAGCCCTTGGGCAAAACAGACTTGTATGGCAACTGCTCTACAGCGTGTATACTGCTACTGTATGTGGCTTGACTACACGGTGCATCATAAAACAGCACTACGCACTGGAGAACAGCTATAGCAATCATATTATGAAAGTCATCTAATTGCTCCTATAAATAGAGAACACGGCTGATTGTGGCGCACATGTTTTATGCGACCATGATGCTTGTCTGCTGAGAAAATTGGTTTTCTGATGAACCCACTGAAAGAGCGACGCGCATTCAGAGCCTGCTAAAAGGCTGTCTAAACACTCCTAAATTTTGCTTGTCAAGCCTTGGGAAAATTAACCACAACATAAGGCCAACGTGGTGCAATATTTATACAGACAATTAGAAAAACTAACAGGATGCAAATGGATTGAGGCCCAAGGAGAATGTGCTTCAGCGTGAAATGATGCTCTGCGCTGACACACACACACACACAGGCTGCATTCAGGCATGTGTTGCGTGAGATGAGCCAGTTATGCAGGAAAGCTTTTAATTTGACTTTACCCAAATGAATGCAACAGTGTATTTTCTAATTGAAGACAACAAGACGCTCCAGTTTTCCTGCCGTTGCTGGGGATCTGACGTGCTCCACCAGCCAAACGTCGACCCGGGCCCCCAGTCCGCTCAGCGGGGGTGAACTCAGGATACAAACTCCCTCATGAGTCACATATATCACAGCGAAAACCCTGCCTCGGGGCTCAACGGCGACGCATGTGTACACATTCTGAAGCTTGCATGTACTGGACAGTTCGCCGTTGCAGAGACAAACACACATAGTGGAGGTGTATTTTGCGGGTGGTGGGGGGAAAACTCCATTGTTAGGTCTATTCTTCATTCTCTTCAGCTTGTCTCCTTTGCTTTTATATTTACCTAAAACTTCCTCTGACAGGCTCATTCAAATAGTGACCAAATGAATTTCCTTTTGGGGGACCTCAGCGTCCATACACATGGAAAAATATGGACAAATTTCTATCTTGCACAAGCACATTTATTTATGGACTGTTGGTGTATAGTAAGTTTCTTTTAAGCTTTTTAAGGATATATCTGCGCATGCAGGAGTGTAACATTCACATCTGAGATAAACTACTGTCAAAGAAGACATCAACTCCTGCATGCATGTATGTGTTTGCATGGTTACTCTATAAATAGTTTTTCCTCGGATTCCTGTTTTGATGAGGATGACTGCGGTTTGTTGCTCTCAAGGAGCTGGTGGCTAATAAAAGTTGCATTCAGGAACCCCACCTGGCCACAATAAAGCACAAAGCCTTCTATTTCTGTACTCACACAATCTCCATTTTCACAAGAAGACCGAGACTCAAGAGCTCGAAATGAACGTACAGCGCGTCCTGTTAAACTGTAAAGTTTATGTGCACATTTTGCTCGATGCTGTAAAGCACATATCACTGATTTTGAGTTTAATGGGAGATAAATTTGAAATGAAAACCTCTCGTGCTTTATAAACAAACAAGAAGCTTGGAAACAGATGTGCCATGAGAGGTGGATTTAATGATTTAAATTAAATATGATTGGAATTGCAGAGTGGAAAAAAGAGGGATAAAGAGGGACAGGAAGAGTGAAAGACTGACAAGCAATAAATTATTTTTTGGTTCCTCATAAGTTGAGTTATTTTGGTCCAGGCCTTGGTCCAAACAGTCTAAAGTAAGTGTGTTAAATCAGAATCTAGACGTGAGCAAATGTAGAACAGAGCACAGGGCCGTTGGCTCCCAATGTATAGAATAAACAACCATAAAGTGCTTTTTATATAGCTCTTATTTCACGTAGTAGTCCTGCATTATTTAACACTGTGGCTGGGTTTTTCATTACAAAACACACCAGCGCCTTTGACTCTCCTGCTTATTCATACTGAAAAAGGAAATACTCAAGTCAGACAACTCGAGGAATAATTATTAGTTTTCTACTCCTGTACTTTAGTCTCGCTGCATTCCTGCATGAGAGGGAAGAAAAGGCAGAGAGGAGAGGTTAGAGTCTGCGGTACCACATGAACCTCCACTTTAGCAAACTGCTGGCTCCTGGTGTTGCGTGCCAACTAGTGTCACTCACATAATTCAAAATAACAGGGAGAAAGGAGCACAACAAGCCTCAGATTATCCCTCTTGTACTCTCCTCCCTGTTGGCCAGTGAAACGCAATCATCGCCTGTTTTGTGGTCAACTGCGAACATTCAACAGGTTTTCTGGAAAAGAACCACACCTTTCATGAAAAGTTCATTCCATCAGTGATAATGTCAGGGTTTTTTTTTTTTTTTTTTTTTATCCATACAACATAACAAGAGGGTAATCTGTTAAAAAGATTATGGAGCCGCTTCGGCCCATTGAGGCAAATAATAATGGGCAGATGGTCCCTCAGGCTGAATCCATATGGGAGGGAAACTACTCTAATGCCGCTGTAGCACGCAATGCTAAACAATTGCTAACCGCTGAGATGGGGTAGAAAGAGCACAATACGGCTTCAGCAAGTTGAGCTTATTTGCCGAGCTTTGGGGCAAGAAGGCATCGTTTTAGTGCAGGAAAAGTGGGTACAAGGTGGCTGACAACATGTGCTAATGACTAGTAATGAGTTCAGTGTGAGAGCATGCAGTGCTAATCATGAAACAAGAGTAGAAAGGGTACAGTGTCATAGTCCTTTTACAGTACAAAACATCACTGTCCTGTAAAAACTACGTATCTCCAAAGCATCAACTTTTCATGAGCTAAGGAAACATATTTGTTTTTAGCTTTGTGACAATGCATCGATAAGATTAGATAATCCAGTAGGGTTTTAAATAGCCTGAGAAGGAGGAGAATCTCCTCAACACAACAACACAACACAACTGTGTAGTGGATGTAAAAAAATGTATTAACATATGTGTGTGTGTATGCAGTATATCCCTTGCAGAATCCCCACCAAAACACCACACACACGTACAAACACACACAAAGCCCCACCAATGTGTAATTAAATGGGTGTGAGGTGGTTAATGAGTCACAGGTTGAGGGGGATCAACTGATAGCCATGATGCCGATCATGCTTTATGCATGAAAGCCATTAACCTGTCAGTCAGAAGACACTATCAGAGGTGTTATGTATCCACTGTGCTTCTCTTGCTCTTTGTGTGTGTGTGCCTGCCTGTGTGACCAGGACCAATCTGTGAAGCAGGTAATGTAGAACAATAACATGATGCAATGTTTGAGCTCTCTCTCTCAATATGCAGCCACCCCTCCACAGCCCTTCAAAGCATTAAAAGCACCCTTTTCATTACATCCAAGTCCATCTAATTTTATCTCATGTTTCAAAATTCTGGCAAAATAGACTTATTTAATGCTGTTAAAGAAAGCATTCAGTACCAAGCATGAGAGAGACAGACCCTGTTTATAGTGCAACGCCTAAGAGTTTTAGCCTGATTTGATTTTACTTAGCATCACCTGTCAGCTTCGCTTTAACATGAGCGACTCCTCTCCTGCATTTCTCACCACCAATATCACACAACAATTTGGCCTCTGACAGAGCTAATTCATTAACTGACACGCTAACCCAACAGTAATCTGATTATCTCTCTCCTAACACCTCACCCCTGTGTTGCAGGGTATTAGGCCTGGGCCGCAGGCGAGCACTGGATGCTCGCAGAAACACCCCAGAGGCATCTCAGCTGCTTCAACTTCCTAACGTCAAACACCATGTCTGGAGAAGTCCACGAGAATTTAAAAAACAGGCACAAATACGGTGAAAGTGAGGATGGATTTACAATTATGCACAGATAAATGTCCATCTTAGCAAGTGTTTGAATTTAATATTGCGTTTTAATATGTTGTACATCAATAAAATGCCAGAAAAAAAAGTTTTGGTATATTAAAATAAGGCTGATCACTTGTGTTAGGGGGCTCATGGCAATTAACAGTCTGCTGTAAGACTGAAAACTATGCATATAGTTCTATGAACACATATAATGTCCTCACCGATATATATATATAATAGACACAGTCATGGTGAAATGTAATCTTATTGAACATTGAGGAAATTTACTGGAAGCTTTAATTCAACAAAAAAGTAGCATCAGCTTTCCAACAACCCTGTGTCTGGATGCGAGCTCTGGGAGGCCAGGTGAAAACAAGAGAGGTGAGTACAGCGAGACCTCCTTCATCAGGTCTGGACATATCGTGACTGTCCACTTCACATTCTCCCATCTGTGCCCCTTGCATGTCATCACAACACTCTAATCCAAGCCTGTTTATACGAGCAGCGTTTGCTCCGATCACTTCATTTGGCTCAGGGAGGGAGGACATATACCCCCTGTGCTATTGCCCAGCAGGCGATATGTGTGTTTGTGTTTGTGTGTGTGTGAGTGAAGGATATAGGGGGGCGGAGGGCTTGATGGGGAGTGATAGTGGGATCACGCAAGCTTGCTAAAAGAGGCAAAGTCAGGAGAGAGTCACGCATGGTAAGGCTTTGCCGTAGATGCCACTCTGTCGCCACTCTACTTCCTGGCATCTGGTGTTAGCGTGATGCTACGAGTGTATGTATGTATGTACAGTATGTATGTATGTGTGTGTTGTTTAATTCCCAACCGACTGAAGAGATTTTCAGAGTGTAAACAAACTTGTCTTGCAGACTTGTCTGCTCTCTCCAAACAGGCTGCCGCTCGGAATAGGAAGGGTATTTTTCTCGCTGCACATGCGAAGCTGCCAACTGTAGCACACTCCACCACGCTGACGTGAGCGGCGTGTGTGCCGTAAACACCACCTTTTTGTCTCTAGAACGTCTAGACGTCTTCTGTGGATCTGGAGGAGTTTGCCAAGTCTGAGGAAATAACCCTGATGGTGTCATAGTTATGTCAACTGGGTCATGACAAAAAGCCTGAGTTACAAATGAAGGATACTGATTGGATGGAAGGAAGTGGGCAAGAAAAGGAGGCTGAAAGAAAAAAATTACATTGATTGCATTATAGGAAATTTAGGGGGCAGTGTTTTGAAATATTATTATAACATATCATAATTTGTGCAGCAGAGCCCGAGGATATCTCGGGCTCTGCTGCACAAACTGTGACAATTTTTGTTTAAATTTGTCTTTTGCAAGTGCCCTGACTTTATGGAAGTGCAATACCAAATCACTGGAGTACCCCTTTAATCCAAGGTAGGAGTTATTTGTCAAATAAGGCCTGTAAAGGTCTCAAATTTCCACTTAAAATCAGCTGCACAAGACATTAGTTTTCCGGCCAATTTAAAGCTAAAAGTTCATGCTCAGAACAGGCCTTCTGCCATCACATAGCCATTATTCAGTACACCAATACCCTGAACCAGCTTTGAAGATTTTCAGAAGTTATTAAAAGAAGCTACTCCTCCGGCCTCTGAGCTGATAGGTCTGCAGGATGTCATTTTCATACTGGATTACTTAACACAGTGTATGCAGAAGTGTTACTGTAGCAACAGAGATAGCTAGGGCTTAGGTTGGGAGTAAGGGAATGACTTTACTCAAAGGAAGTCTTTGCAAAATTGTAACAGCGAAACAAAAATGCTCCTGTGCATACATGTGTGTGTTTTTTCTATATTTCTGTCAACAGGCAGGTCGATCTTTAGTGTGCATATGACACGGTAATCGCTTGCGTGGATATGTGTGTTTCAGCCTGGTGATGATCTCATCACCATGTGGTTCAATCTCCTCGTCCCACTAAAATGAGCCTGTGCTTCTCACAGAAGCAAAGTCGGAAGCAGTGGTCAGTGAGTGTGCGTTTGGATCGGGGGAAAAGAGGGATGGTTTTGGACGGCTAGGCAGAGTACAGAAGAGCACGGGAGGGTCAGCAGACAGAATCGAGAGTGTCCAAAAGCTCTTGTGTCCCTGAATCACACATTCAGGCACAAACGCTGATCTGTAGGTTTCACTGCCTTCGACTTATTATATGGCTTCCAGTCTAAAACCTGGAGATGGGTATTGATATTTTGTCCAAATATATACATTACTACTTGACTTTGGCCATTTTTAAGTGGTTCCTTCAGAAATAAAGTCTTGCTAAGTGTTTGAAACATAGGAAAGTAAAACTTGCCAGAGACACTGAGGATGAGCTACTTCTTTCAAGTCTGATTGCTGCAGGATAACAGCATGTGACAAAAAAATTCCAGGCTGGATTTAAATGGGGATATAACTGAGCTACAGATCTGCTAAGATGCTAAATGGTGCTTTTATGTTCTCATACTTTGTAGAAATCTGCAGATGGTGAAGGGTGACTCTGCAATGCTGAGGCAAGGGATAAATGTGGAAAAAGTTTCAGAGGAAATATCGCAGGCTAATTTGATTTATGTAAATAGTAGGTAATATCCAGTCATTATATAATTTGATTTGTTAGGATTTACATTACTTAAAAAGACAGCTGCTTACAAAAATCCTGGAAGAAATGCAAGATGAGATCATGTGCATCTGATATTTGTTTTCAAGCTGGAGATAGAAATGTAATCAAACAGAAATGCATGCATGTATCTGTCAAAGAATTAAAAAAACAACAATGGTAACAAAGGGCAGAGAGTCTGGAAAGTTTGTGCTTCAAGTCAACAAGTTTGTGCTTCAGTTTAAATGAAGGAAATTCCAACTTTACGGTTCTGAATGTCTTTTAAAGGGAAAGGCTACGCACACAAGGGGAATTCTTATACAGTAAATGCTGTAAACTGACATTGGGATCTAATGCGTGGCACGCTTCTCAAACTACCCTTGCAATTATCGCCTCCACACTAATGAACCTCACATTACACCGTGTGTCAGTAAACCACCATTTGGGCTCAGAAGCATATAAATTTCCACTCGGGCTCTTTGGTGTCGGCCTACAGCTGAAACCTGTGGGCAACACTGCTGGACCGGGGCCCATATCTGCCTCTCTGTAACTCCAGTTCTGGCTATTTCCATGCTGTCACTTATTTTGAAGGGTTACTGCGCAACTCTCTTCAACCACCCGGGCTGAGAAAAACTTCATAACCCAAGTGCCCTGAGATGAAAGTAAAAATCAAGGCTGTTTATCTTTGGAAATGTAAGGTTTATTTAACACTGCTACTTCAGCTTCAATTGCTCTCATCTATTCCTGCACATATTTTCTGATCCTGTGTGATTTTTTTTCCTTTAGTAGTGGAGAAATGACTTAAATTTAATAAAGTGGAAATTACTTACAAACTTCTAACTCTCTCTTTCTCGTATCTCTTCTATTCTCCGATGTTGCAACGTCCAATTTCCTCACAGAAAACAGACATTAAATGAGGCTGCTGCAGTCTTGTGGTTTCAACGCCAGACTCAAAAACTGAAGTAGCTGCTTTGTCCACTGAGAGCGGGCAAAGTCAGTTTGAGTCAACTGTATCATAGCTTGGTTTAACCCAATGTTTAACTCAGCTTGCATTTCATAAATTACATATTAGAATTCTCCATTCTGGCTGCACGAAATCTTGAAATACATGAAAGATTTAAAATGATTTGAAGATCGGAATATGTTTTGCTTTCATAAACGCAGCATGTGATTTCCAGGCAGAGAAACCGCAACTGAGACACCTCAAACCAAACATGTCTGAGGTACAAGAGGAGAACATGTGTTTTCAAAGCCGTTTATCTGGAGCTGCACTGTTCTGTACTGTACGTCACTATGCAGGCCAGCCCTCGTGCATTTTCTGCTCGCAGCTGAAGCCTGATTTATGAGCAGGACCACAGAAATTCCTCTGCAATAGCTTCAGGATGTCTCTGGAATAAGAGAAATAACTCTGATTTGGGAAAGTATTAGCAGCTCAAAACACTGCAGAGTTATTGTCACCAAGTCACGCGAGGAAATGCATCCAGGACACTGTAAATTGTGGCGTGTTTATTGCTCTTTTACTCATCAGTTCTCTTGTGAAATCTCACGGGATGACTTTCCACGACGGTCAGCTAAAGAGAACTGAACTGTTCTGTGATCTCAGTGCTTTGCCCTGCCTTTTTTTTTTTTTTTTTTTACCTTCATAAAGCTTAAAGATCTTGTCAAACAGCTCCAGTGTTTTGGTCAGCCATCACCTTGCTTTTCATTTATCATTTAATCCAGTGATTCCTGCAGTGAGCCCGCTTCTGCAGGCACCAGAGGTACCTGCAAAGATTGTAGAGTGGCTCAAGTCATCTCACAAGCTAGATGATTTATAATTTGATTAACAAATATCCCCACATTCAGAGTCAGCTGTAAGATGGGAACACCTCTCTAAAAGTAATGAATAAATGGTTGAGTTAGTTATCTGAAAGTGCGGAAAATCTGTGAACTGGCTTAATGGTGAAAAAGCAACAAGTAGTTGATACATGGTTGAAATAGCTGGAAGTAATGGATAAAAGGTTTAAATGTCCAGCCTGCACTACATCATTCAAATTACAGAGAGCTGACTAAACTTGGTCAAATTTATGAAACAAAAAAATAGCAACAATATCCCTGTATCCAAATCATAGTGTTTGAAATCACTTCTAATAAAGACACGTGCGACATGATGCAGATGAGTTTGGTTGACGGGTCTGTGAGGGAACATCACGCATATGCAGCTTGAGCAGCTGTTTCTGAGATATGTACGTCTTTATTGGCCCTCTCACGGAGAAACACGGGAAAATCACAGAACACACAAACCCAATCTTGAACATAAATGCCAGTGTGTGTTACAATGTATTCATTTAGGGGTGTGGCTCTTGCAGAAGGATACTCCAGCAGGACACACAGCTGCTGCAGGGTTTGCACTGTCCATTTCAGGGCCAGTGTCCCGTTACACACACTCTGCAAGCACACACGCAAAATAAACACACCAAATACCCACATCCTCTTCACCCAACAACAGTACTGCAACTGTTTCTCATGTGACAGAAGGGGGTGAGCTTTCGAGCTGAGGGAGTGGTGGGGAATAGCGTGCGAAGACCTAATACAATGTTTCAACCCCAGATGGGTCACATCAGTAGCCCGCAATCAACAAATTTGGCCCTGCCAAGTTTACACGCTTTACATGTCAAAAGGGACGGCACAGGGAAAAGAGAGAAACCTGTTTCTTCTTTCCCCCCCGCCCCGTGCTGCTTTTTATCGCCTGCCACAGCTTATAATTATTAATTACTGTGACTGTTTTTTCCATTGTGGAAGAGAAGAGAAGAGAAGAGAAGAGAAGAGAAGAGAAGAGAGAGGAGAAGACAGGAGAGGAGAGGAGAGGAGAGGAGAGGAGAAAAGAGAAGAGGGGAGAGAAAGGAGAGGAGAGGAGAGGAAAGGAGAGGAGAGGAGGAAAGAGGAGAGGAGAAAAGAGAGGAGAGAAAGGAGAGGAGAGGAGAGGAGAAGAGGGGAGAGGAGAGGAGAGAAGAGAGGAGAGAAGTGAGAAGAGAGGAGAGGATAAAAGAGAAGAATAAAAAAGGATGTTATGGACTACAGGGACAGAAAATAAGAGTGAAACCCAGGAGGATGAATGCGGAAAATAACAGAGCTGGCTCCTGTCACAAGGGCATTTCACGGAAAATTAGTAGGAATAGGATAAACGAAATAAATGCCAGGGGTCACAGGACACCCTCAAGCTTGTCATCCCTCCCAAATCCACTTTTTAGTACAGCAGGAAGTGCTCAGCAACAGCTCTGCGGTCAGCCCATCCATTTCCTCACTGACATCAGTGATTATTACCAGCACCGCAGAGTCATTCAGGGCTGGCAAAACACCTTTGTCTCTGTCCAAAGAGGTTAGGACGAGCCGAGAGGACACCAGGCGTGTAACTTTAGACGGAGGGCTCCCTAATGTGTTCACAGTACAGATATTTAAATCAAGGCGATGATATCACGGTCTCTGGAGAAATAAAGCGATAACAAAAAGTTTCAGCATCCCGCGCCAAGTTATCAGTGAGAAATCACACACATGCACTCTTGCATGCGCACAAACACAACCAAGACGAGACATAGCAGTGCATAAGAGATCTCTGTCTCTCAAACACACACACACACACAGAGAGAGAGAGAGAGAGAGAGAGAGCTCTACCAATCTCTTCCCATCACAGTGTGTGGTCTTGTCATTCAGGCTTTGTTTCCACTGCGGCCTCTCATCTTTAAATAGCCTGCTATAATCTGTCTTCAAGCACAGACACATCTAGTTTCAGACCAAATTTTACAGCGCACCGTGCAGTTTGAAATCCACCGTTCAGGGCAGACTGGAAGATCTGAGCCCAGATCGGCTTCAAGACTGTGCGCATGATGATGGAGGCGGAGGCTTAGCATCAGTGGAAAAGGAGCACGCTCCTGGAAAGTCGTTTATATGTTTAAGTGTGGAAGTTAAATGGCATGGCGTTTCCTAAAAGATCAACTGCAATTTATGCGAATGATCACAAAATGATAGCATCAGAATGACAAAGGAAAAGTGTCTGGCAGCTTTCTGCTTTGGCTTTGTGTGACTCTTTACAGGACAAAATGCTTTTAATTGACATTACTGCGGGAGAATGACTTGACAAACTCTTGCGGGCTAATAATCATCATGAACTTGTTTATGGGAGAACACTTGAATTTGAACAGTGGCTCAACACAGTGTCGCAATGCACGCATCAATTCCCATTCTACTAACTAAAACTCTGACTAATAAAGAAGAGCTGGGAGGAGGGAAAAAAGAATGGAATCCTTTTTGCGCCATAAAAAAACGCAGAAAGAGAGGGAAAGATAAAGAGAAGCCAGGGTGGGAACTGTCATAAATTGAACAGAGAATGAGATTCAAAGACTTTTTCCCACCGGACAATAAAACATGAAAAAGTATGTGTTAGAAGGAAGGAGAAATCCTTTGTGGCTCCACTGTACTGTGAAGGAGAGTCAGATAGAGCTCCAGATGTGTCTCAAACATGCTTCAAGTTTCACTGTGATACTTAGTGGGTCTTAGCGAAGCAGACCCGGGGTTTGTATAAAACCCAATCCAGGCCGGCTCATGTTCACGCATCGCCAGATGGTTAGCATATGAGCGACAGATAGCAGCAGTTTTGACCTTAATTGCACAGTTATCTTTTTAAAGATAATTGTACACACCACCCACCAAATTACTCAGTAGTTTTGATTTATTATATACTGCAGCTACAGCATGATGAGCTCTATTCCTGCACTGCACCACCATCACTGTCTGGAGTGATCTATATGAAATACTTTTGAGGTTTTGCATCCTCATCACTTTAGCATATTTAAAGTAATAGTTAGACGGATTTTGTGCTATCTGTGCAAGCTCTGCTTTGACTTGTTTTTGGGTTACTTTAAGTTCTGAAAAAAAAAATCTAAAGCAGGTGTTCAGTGTGTCTTATTGGCTATATGTCTGTGTTGCACACCTATGTATTTTAGGAAAACAGCAGTTCCAGCAAATGCAAAGGATATTGTAACACCTCCCTCATTTCAACACTTCCCCGATGTGAAAGTCAGCGCCTGACATCACCTCTCCTTTCCTGTCTCTCCCCTTCCCCTTGCTCCGCGGCCACAGCTTCTCCCTGTCTAAACATTTAGTCTCATTATGCCACAATAGAGCAATTCACCTCCGATCGCCAGGGGTGAATCACTGAGGCGGAGGAGAGGCCGAGACAGCGAGGGGACGGGAGTAAAGGCAGAAAGACAGAGTGATTGTAACCTTCTTTTGGTGTTGGTGGTGTTAGCTAATCACTGCTGATTTAATCATGTAAATAATCCCAGAATTGTTCATGAGAATACTGAGTTACAAATGCTCAATTTAATCTAATTTTAATACATTTTTCTATCTCCTCACTCACTTGTTGATAAAGTTGTAAATCCAAACATAGTTTTGGATTTAAATGGAAACTGAAACTCAATGTAAATTTATTTATTTTTCCGTCTTCATTAAGCCGGGAATATGGCCAAAATTTGAAAAAACAAAAAAACAAAAAATGACTTGTCCAGTCCCAATTAAGACTTCCATTTTGCTGCTAATTTATTCATATTTACATCTAACAATTTTTTTTCTGATGTCAAACATTTGCTTAAAAGAGCTTGACAGTTGGACAGAGACGATGCTACAGCCAAGTTGCCATAGTTGCCTTTTCTGTATCTCTAATTCATATTTTCGTGACTTGAGGCAAAACTGGTTGATATGCTGCCAACTGGAACATAAACTGTAATGCCTCTGGCATCTTTCACAAGGCATTTTTTTTCCTAACTCTTAACTTAAATCACATACAAGCTGAGCGTAAATTTTTAATCTGGCACGTCATCTCACGATATCATTAGCTGCTGTTTTTACGAGGAACAAAATAACTTGGTCAAAGAGAGGCAAGAGCAGAAAAAGGAGGGAAAACCTTGCTTCTGATCACCAGGTGCTCATGGTTTGTGTGTGCATTTCCATGTAAGGACTGTCTCTGTGTGTGATCTCATCTGATCAGTGTCAGGTATGACAGCTCTGCGTCCTGAAGGCGTCTGGGAGTGTGTGTGTATGTGTGTGTGTGTGTGTGTGTGTGTGTGTGTGTGTGCAGCATGATTGTTGCATTTACATGTATGACTGCACCACATCAGTGTGTCCAAGTGTGTGTATGAAAGCCATCTTTATGAGTGATTCCACCTGATCAGTCTTAACTATGTCATCTCTATATCCTAAAGGTGTGTGTGTGTGTGTGTTTGCCTGTGGGATGGAGAGAGCTGGGATTCCCTAAAGCGTGTTCAGTAAATCCTTAACCGGCACGGATTCCCAGGCATCGCGTGCAGCAGGGTGGGACTCCCAAGCTAAACCACGCCCCCGCATACACGCACACACACACGCACAGTAGACAACATAACAGAGGCCAGTATAACAGTTAGGTGCAAGGCTTAAGCTGGTGTCGTGGGAGGGTTAATGGATTTCAACCATTTATTCACCTGTCATCCCCATTAAATCCATAGCTGGTCCTTCCGTGACCAAATGAGACCTCTTATCTCTATAACAGCCCTCGTCTGGTTAACCTCAACCCCGCTTTCTCTCCATGGTGTGTGTCAGTAGAAATGCATATCCCCTGTATGCTCACGGCAGCACCCTTGGAAACACAGAATGATACTTATCTCATGTGATTATGAAAGCAGTGATCGAATATCCCTGCATTTACAAGGAGTGCCTTCAGATAAATCCCCAATATGTTTGTGATTTTGTCGTGGCGGCAACACCTGAAGAGAAACGCGGTTTTGAAGTTAAGAGCAGGTTTGGCTGATGAGTCTCACATGTCGAGGAGGTTTTGGTCGCAGTGTGGGTGGTCAGTCCACAACAGATCTGAGCACTGTCAAGAAAAAACAGTGGAGCTGCTTGTGTGTGTGTATGTGTGTGTGTGTGTGTGTGTGTGTGCGAGAGTGTGTCGTGGTGGTGGATGTGTGCTCGGGGAAGGGTGGAAGGGTGAGAGTGCAGCCTATTATGGTCGACTGTACCAAAACATGTCATTGCTGAGAAATGGTTGGTTCTCCACCTCCAAACTATTTTCGGTGAAATGCTTTTAATTTAAGCAGCGTATTCTACTGTAAGAGTGCAGATAAACAAAATCTGTTTCCTCGTTGGATTGTTGAAATATTTACCGGTGAGGCTGGATTTTCAGTTTGGAGAGCGTTACAATCTGGAGGCCAGTTGCTGTGCAGCTACTGTATGCGGGTGGATTATTTGGCATGAAGGTGACCTGCTGTAAAGAACCATCTTTCAACAGGAGGATAATGAAACTCTCCAAGCTCCAGGTTTACTGAGCAAGAGGACTGGTCAGCAACTTGTTATGCTTCTGGTGACCTATAGTACAGTTGCACAGTTAGCCCACAAAGTTCACTTTGCTCATGCGTTCATTCAAAAGCATAGCACAACTGATGAGTGAAGACTGACACCACCTTTTTACTCTCCCACAAAGAATAAACTCATTCTATACCAGACAAGACAAATCGGCCACTCGCTGGGTCGTCATTGGTCTTTCTTTCTGGTCAGTCTCCACAAACATGGCAGCTGTTCTGGAAACAAGTCTTTAAATGTCAACATATTTCTCCCGTCATGTCTGAAATGCTGTGGCTGAGCATTTTATTTTGGGATGGGTCAGTCGTACCAAGAGATGCCAGGCCTCTGGGAAACATTATGGCTGATATCTGGTTTGTAACACCTGAACAAGGGTTCTGTAGCAGCTACATGGAATTTTTATTGATGCTGATTCAGTCCTGATGCCTGTCATTAGGTGTTTATGTACGTATTGAAACAGCTTGTCAATTAATCATGTCAGAATACAAGACTTCTGCTGTAAGGTAGCTGTATTACAAACCAGGAAGCTGCACATTCTGGTTTCTGGCAACAAACAACTCCTTAATCTGGATACAATACAGTAGACATACTCCCTTAACTGTTGAAGTACTCAATAACAGGTAGATGGATGGATGGATGGATTCATTACCTTATGAAGGCAGTTGTTTTGCTCTACATTTCGGAACTGTTTAGTTTATCAGTCTCACTGATTTGTGTCTGGAAATGATGCTATTTAAAGCCTGCAACCTGCTTCATCTCTGTGTGTACAAGTGTACAGCGCATAAGCGCTAATACGTGTGCGTGTGTGCAGCCTTGATGTGTAAACCTGACACCATTACAGCATGTGATGCACACCACCTGTGCAAACAGCGCTACAAAGACTTCCCTGTTTTCATGGAATGGCCCTTTAATTAGCCTTTAATTGGGCCACAGCTCCCACAGTAAGGACAGCGAGACACAACCAGACAGCTGTGGAACAAACAGGAGCAGAGAGGGGAGATTACCTGTGTGAATGGCTGGAAAATGACTTAGTCAGTAATCATCAGTCATTTTCAGCGGTGTGATCAGCCGTTATGAGAACTGCATGCATTATGACGCAGGATCTTTTAACAAAAACGATATTTACATGAAGATAAATAAGCTAAAGCTGTTAGGTAATGGGGCTGTCAGTGCACACACACACACACACATACACAGACACACACACACACACCTCCATACCCCAAAATACTTCATGATTTACAAACCGCATCTGAGAAGTTATGCAATGTTCAAACATGTGGCCAGTATTGAAAACAAACCATGGCACGCAACGGCAGCGAGGTCATTTTATACACTGGAGAGTCTTAGTGCTCTGCTCTCACTGCTCTCTCCCTCTTCTCTCTCTGAACCTCTCTCGACCCGCTCTCTCTTTCGCTCTCATTCCCGGAGGAGCACTTGTGCAGCTCACAGCGAAAGTGGTCAGACATTATTAGCTCAGCAACATGCCACTGAGTTTTTCCTGACATAAGTTGAGGCCTTAAATAGACTTAACACTGCGGCAGAGACACGCGATGTCTTCTACTTTTAGAGCCATTGATGAAAATAGGAGCGATCCGCAAGCAATTTGGCATGAATGACAAAAGGGAACAGAAAATGATACAGTGTAACACAGTTAAATGGCACCAATCCTGATGATGAGGTGACGATCCGAGAGAGCTGAACTAAAGCGTGCACTTAATGGTTGATAAGAACCATGTGACTGTTTCTTTGAGGTACTATATGCTGTGTAATTTTCATGTAATCGCTACCACACTGGAGTGGCAGGAAGCCAGACAGAAGGTTGTCTTGCAGACTTTTTAACCACTCGAATACATCTCACCCTCAACAACTGATGGTATTCACGGAAGCAGCAGTTTCTCTCTTTGTCCAAAATCATCTTGAAACATGCATAAATCCTCAAAATAGGCATCATTGACCAATAAGATGCCAAGATTCAGCTCATGTAGGCACCAAGCACTGTTAAAAAGTCAATTTGTGTGAGAGTGATGTGTGGGAAACCTGGCACGGAAAGCAGTTTACAGTGAAAATGTGTTTTTATGATTTGATTATACTCATCTTAGGGACCCAGAATTATTATGCAATTCAGATTTTATAGGTATTACGTCTTGAATTTGGCAGGCGTGATCATGCTAAAATATCTGGTATTCTGGTATCCAGAAATCAGATGTGAAGTTTGGTCCTAATTAGGGATGTCGTAGAACGAGAAGAGTTTATCCACCTTTTAGGCCTGGTATAAATGTTTATTGAGTAGAATATAAAGATCACTTATATTTTACTCAGTCACACATCCCACATGTGGAAATTGCTTGAAAGCGTTCTCTAAAGTACAGGGAGAAGAAAATCTGTGGCAAACATGAACATATGCTACACATGATAGAGAGAAAAGAAGTGTGAAGACTGTGGAAGTAGCCAGGATTCCTCCACTTGTTGCACATATCCTGTCCAGTCTTTATTGGCACACACAAGCTGCATTTCATGGCACATTTGAGAACTGATTCTGCAGGTGATCTGAATCCACGGACATAAAGTTTTTTTTTTTTACAAGAGAAGTCAGCAGTAGTAAATTCAATAAAAGCATCATGTGCGGATCCATTGTCCTTTGTTGCTTTGTGTGTGTGTGTATGTGTGTGTGTTGCACGTGTGTGTACATGTAGGCAGCATCCTGTGGAGGAGCAGAGGGCAACCGTGCCATTGTGCCGTTGTGTGTCGACACCTCCTTCCTACCTCCTGCCTCCCCAACACTTCTGCTGAAACGGATGTACAACAAAGGAAAGTGTTTTTTTTTCTTTTGAATCTCTACACTAACTTTTGGAGGTCTGTGCTCGTCAATATTGCTAGATTTGTATCATCGTATCACCAAAATACAAGGTAGGCTTTATTCACTTTGGGGATAAAAAAAAAGGAACATGATTCCTTGATTCCTTCCCTCCTTCCTCTGATCATCCTGATTCCTTTTAGCTTATAGACTATGCAACTATATTTAGGAAGTGTGTTTTTAAACAGCTGACATTTAGCAACAAATAGATTTAACCATGAATGGTTGAAAATAGATAGTAATAAAAGTAATGAATGAGCAGTTATACACAAGTAGTTAGGTAAATATAATGGAGAAACAGCTGAAACGGCTAAAAGTAATGTATAAATTATTGAAATAGCTCAAAGTAATGTATAAATGATTGAGCTAGTTCACTGAAAGTAAAAGCTGAAATAGTTAACTAAAAGATATATAGATGATTGAAAAAGTTCACTAAAAGCAATGTATAAATGATTGAAATTGTCAGCAAAAAGTAAAAAATAGTTTAAATAGCTAAAGGTAATGTGGAAAAAATATAAGCTGAAAGTAATAAATGCTAAATGTAATGGATGAATGGTAAAATGCTGAACTAATGGTTAAAAGGGACAGCTAAAGGTAATGCTTAACACTATATGGGTGAGATTGATCAGTTAAGGATAAATGATTCATGTAAATGTATATATAGTTAAATAGGTACAGCAGCTAAAAGTAATGAATAAATAGTTAAAATGTTTTTGTTTTGTGTGTTTTTAATAAAAAAAAAGTATTCTAATACCCTTCAGTTTAAAATAAGTTCACATAAACACATTTGGAACATGGCGAGTGGTGTGGCTGAAGGGCATGATATAAATAATATTAGTTATTGCCTGTGCGTGAACTGCTGTCTTTTGCAATCTGGATTTTTACACATTGCTTAATAACATCAGTCTCTGAGTCTGCAGCACTTTCACAACAGCTTTGGGCCCGTGTGCAGTGATCAAAAGCCAGGTGTTCTTAATGTTAAATGGTGTGGGTTTTTTTGCTTTGGAACCAAATTTGTCTCATGCGAATTTCACATGCATTCTCCTTCACGGCCCAAGAAGAAAATCTACAAAAAAGGTCCAGCTTTATCTGGTCTGGCCACCAGATCCGCTCACTGTCGTGCAAAACATGGAACGCAAGAATCCTCTTTGGAAAAGCATAAGTGGGGTATTGAACATTCTCTAGTACGCCCCAAGACAAGAGACACGCCTTTATATACATAAGGAAAGACACACCATTAAATTCACATTTACCCACGTTCCAACTGGATGCAACAGCTGTGTGGAGAATGAATTACTACATGTAGTACTAGCACGAGGGATGGAGGGATGGAGGGATGGAGGGTTGGATACACATATGGAGGGAGAGGTGGATTGGCACGAGTTGCGGGTAATGTATTGCTTCCACAGGATGCCCTGCACGCTCAAAACAAGCCATAATTGGCTTTGATCACGCTCAGCCATTGAAACATACAGTAAAAGTGACAGGGAGGAGGGGGAGGGAGGAGGGGGAGGGAGGGAGAGATGGTAAGGCATTGTGACAGAGTGATTTTGCAGAAGAGGATGAACTGTAAATATTGACCCTGGAGAGGAGGGCAATGTGTGTGTGTGTGCAATATCGTGTGTGTGATATCGTTTCCCCGCACCAGCAGGGAGACGATATCACACACACACACACACACACACACACACACACACACACACACACACACACATTGCATCTTCACTGGTCTGGAAAATGCAATAGCTAGGACTCTTATTGGGACGAGATAAACATCACGCTGGTTTTAGAATTGTTACAGTGGTTACGTTTCAGAGCAGATTTTAAGACTCTCCTAAAGTGTTACAGTAAAACCCCTTAAACCACACACACACACACACACACACACACACACAGCACTTGATATTGGCTGCTACAAAGTCTGGGTAACAAAAAAGAGGCAATCAGGTTAATTCCCATCAGGCCTCAATGCCAAATTGTATGCTAATAAATCATGAACATTTTACCTTCTTCAATTTCAAGTTTATTGCTTAGTTGTATATTTCTTTTTACTCCGTGTCTTTATTATGTCGTCTGTTTGTTTTTTATATTTTGCCATTTTCATTAGATCCTTGTTATGCAGCCGTGTGAAATGTTTGTGGTAGAAACCTTAACAGGCCTGTAACTTGCTGTTCCTCTTTTAGCTTTCACTACCTTTGCACTAGCTGACAGCTTTTTCCTCATCATAAACAGAATCTGCAGACATCAAGTCCTTTAAAAACTCTGCTTTTAGATGAACGAATAAAGATTTATTAGAGGCTCTGCGGAAGCTCGCCCCCAAACTCCACAACCTGAAATCAGATGGCTTCTTGACCCGCTGCACGCCATGACTAATCCTCATGGCAGATCGGGCCTTCAGCTCAACTATCCTTCAGCTCTGGAATGTGCTTCCCCATCATCTAACAGAACAAACTCTGGACTCTTTAAGAAATTTTCCTTTAGGAAGGCATCAATTCTTGCTATTCACACTGCCCTTAATTCTGTGCCTTTTTATGCATTTTTAATTGCTGCTGGGTTTAATGCGCAGCCCACTTTGCTTCTTACATTGTAATAACTGTTAAAATAAAATTGTCATGATTATCATTATTTATGTGTTAATTTTAACAACTATTTTTAAAGCAGTGAGCTATTGTTATTTTTTAATTTGCCAGGATAGTCACAGCGGCCCAGGATTTAACAGCTTCTTTTCATCTACTCTCACCTCGTAATGCAGCACCTTCTACAGCAGCAGTGACCGCTGAGTGGGATCCTTAAAGGATTTTCATTGCACAGAAGGAGATCCAGGGCATATCTGTGCTTTTATTTATGTAAAAATACATGTTAAGTAAATTACCACTGTTAGTTGGGACTGTTTTTATCCAGAATTGAAAAAGAAAAGCCCTAATTTCATATTGTAGCATGGTCTGTCATCAATTTAATTTGCACTGAAATGATTACATATAACAGCACGCCACTAACATGAGGTTACAATTAGAGGTATTTACAGTGCACGTCTGATATTATCGCTGCTTCTCTTTCACACTCATCGAAATGCTGAAGCTGTGGCTGTAACAAAGCAACCTGTAAGCTGCGCAGTGTAAGATACGTTTTCACACAATCCAGCTTTGTGCTCGGAACGACTCTTTCCTCTGTGCTGGACCCGTACGTGGACCCTGGGACAGAGCTTTAAAGTGTGTGTCTCACGCCAAAAGCGTGAGAGTTGGCAACCCCGTTCGTAACAAAGATCACAATTGTCATGACACAGACTCGTTCACCCTTCTCCTCTCTCCTCTCCCTCTTTCACCATCTTTCTCCCGGCCCTTGTCCTGGTGTGCCCTCCCTCCCTCCGTCACGCCGCTGTCCCTGTTGAGCGACTCATGCATGGATACAATGTGCTCCACTGTGCTCTTTGGAGGCTAGCATTACTGTTCACACGCAATCTGCCCTGAACACCGATATGTTTCTCCCTCCCTCCCTCTCTCTCCCTTTCAATTTTTCCTCTCTTTCCTCTTTTATCCCTTCTTTGCTATTCTTACCCCTTATTTAAGACAGAGCTGAAGGTAGACCTTCAGTAACATTTACAGGTTGTAAAGCAAATTCTTCCTTTTATTTAAGCAAATTCCTTCACGTATGAAACTCCACTCATCCTGTAATTTATTGTTTTTTAAAGCTACTACATGTTCCTACTGTTTCTGCTCATTTGTCCTGAAATCTCGGTGAACAAAATATGCACTGTGACAAAGAAAATTAACATCTTACATCTTTCTTTGATTACACAGTACATGTTTACAGCCTCTCTCGGTCACCAAGCGTTGAGCAAAAACAGTCGCTGGTCTCGCCACAATCACATTATGGAAACTAACCTGATGTTCTTATAACTTTTTCAAACGCACCGGAAACATAAAACACATCACGTCACCCTGTTTTTAGGAAAAGATGAAACTTTAATGAACTTGCCATTGGTTGAATCACAATTATTGTAGGTTAGCAATAAAATTTCTCTAAAAATGTTGATGATTGATGCCTCTCCTGGAAAAACTTGCTTACTCCAACAGTAACATAATACTGAGGAAGAATAAGGAAATATATAAGTAATGCCTGTTTTTCAGCATTTTTAAACCAACACTTTTAACTCTAAAATTCCTTTGACTGGATGGATTTAATTCCAGCATAAAGCAGCAGTCTAACAATGTTTAGCAGCATACTCCAGTATACTCCTATCTTCCGACTGTCTCCAATTGTTTCCATGTGGTTGGCCTCAGGAATCTCTCCTGAATATTCAGAGCATGCCACTGCCACAGTAGGAATATGATACCTGACTTTCTTTCTCCATCTCTCTCTCTCTTTCGTATTTTTCCCCTCTGAGTAGCAGCGACAAAAATATTCCCTTCCTGTCTCTTTTTGCATCGCTTCTGTCCAAGCACACGGTCTGCTGGCCTGTGCAAACCGGCCTTTGGTGTCCTTCCCTCACGGCTTTGTTGAAACGCTCTAAGCACAGTACAGAGAAAGCGCCTCTGCAGAACGGAGGAGAAAAGAGGGTATTCATGTGAGAGTTAGCGTACGTGCATATGCATTGAATACCTTAAGGACTATGTGTGTGTGGTAGCACTCGGGTGTCATTCAGTGTTAGTGTAGCGTAGGAAGCAAATGAACTCATTTCTCTCTCCATGTTGTTCACTCCCTCTGTTTCTCTTTCATTCACTCACTCTCTCTCTCACTCTCTCTCCGCTCGCTTCGACAGATCGTTTTCATAACCACTTTTCTGAGGTCACAGCCTCGTCTGCAGTAGTCACGCAACCCCTCGCCTGCTCAGTCAGCTTTACATGTACACACACTCAGTATATGCACACACACACACACACACTACTACAGCAATACTACACTACACAATAGCCTGTCTTAAAGAGACAGTGTGCAGCTCTTTCCCAGCAGCCACAACATGTTACAGACTCCGCTTTTAAAGGGTCAGCATGTCTATTTTTGGCTCTCTGTGCTCAAAGCATTCCTCCGTTGCTGGCAACACACATGCAACCTGTGGCTGCAGAGTGGAAAGGCAAGACAGGCTAGAGCTGATTTTCAGGTTAAACCTCAGACTGTCATCATTTTCTAAGATGTTATATCTAATTTAGAATGCAGATGTGAATGTGAATTAATTACAGTGGTGATGCGCTTGTTCTGCCAACATTCTGCTTCAGGGGATTCATAAAAACGATCTCTTCATGTGGTTGGCGCATACTTGGGAAGCAGTTGCTTCGCCTTTTACCTCATAAACCACATCTAACTTAATGTTGCCACTTGCTAGTACAGGTGACAGTCAGCTCCACAGCAGTGCATGCAAAAATTGATTGATCTTAATCCCTGATGGTCTCTCTGATCTGTAGGATTTTACTTCTCTGTGCATAACACAGTGATGTCCACGGGGAGCAGCTGAATTCTTTTCAGCATCCAGAAGACAGAGCCTCACATTGTCCTGTCCTGAGCAGGCCGATCCATCTTTCTCCCTCCGTCCCCCTGTCCTCTTGCTTCTGTCTCGCTGCCTCTCCCAACACCTCTCCACCCTCTCATCACCTTTCTACCACCAGGATAGCCTAAGGAGGAGCATACAGTAACGGGGGATGACAGGGAAGTAGAGGACAAGGTAGTGGGCAGAGAGAGAGTGAGTGCCATTGATTCGAACAGGTTGAGGAGGAGAGGGAGACAAAGGGATCATTCACATTGCTGGCCTTCTAAAATCCTTGCAAATTCCTACAAAGGTCTGGCTCGTTGGACGTCTCTTATATATGAAGGATATGTCTGAAACCCTACACCAATATTAAGTGACAGTGATGTTGAAAAGATGTACAAAAAAACATGATTTTCAGCATAATAGATCACTGAGATGTCCTTTCTTCCCATTGCTCAGTCTAGTATTCCTCTAGTTCAGCCAAACTGCAAAAGGTAAGTCAATTATGTGAGTGGTATTTACTTTTATCATCTGGGGCTTCTTGTCATTTGCAGGCAGCCTTACCCATCACTGGGACATGCGTTGGGGTGATCGGACGCAAATGTGCAGCAGCGCAGTAGACCTCTAATCTATTATTCTGATGCTAACTGACTGTTGAGCCCTGCCCACCTGAGCCGTTGCTGCTAAACCTGTCGAGCCTCCTGCTCTCACACAATAACAGTGGCAGATTTACCACATGAAATTCAAAGTCATGTTCTGAGGAATGGCTGACTGATTCAGACAGAGGCAAACAAAAGGACGCTTCTCCTTTTGCTGCCTGCGACCTTCCGATTTTGAGATTTTCGCTGAGATGTCGCTAACAAATTTTACCAGCCAGAGCAGACAAGCTAATTAAGTTAATGTTACTTTCAAATGTTCAAACCGCGTCTCCGGCTGAATTTTTAATGTGCGATGACACGCAATAAATTGCAAAAAATGCTTGATGTGAACATTTTTTTCTACATAACCTATAACCATATAATGTAGTATGAAATGCCCCTAGCCTTGGAAGTATAGTTGGGTTAAGTTCCTGCTATTATAAACTAGCTGCTAATGGAATCAACAGTGTTCATTTGTTGCATATGAGCATGTGTTCAAATAGTGTGAAAGCATGCATGTACTGTATGTATGCATGAACACACACAAACCTTGTTGATTTCAAATATCATTACCTGCACTCTAGCTGTATAATCAGAGCTGACACTTTGACACTTACTCTACACAGAGTGGACAATAATTCTCTACAAGCTGGAATGAGATTTTCCAGCTCATCAAATCTCAGTTTGTGTTTTTTGTCATGACATCACCAGCAGGGGAGGGGAGGCCACAAAACAGCCTCAATATGGCCTGGAAATTGACTGAGAATTTGGCCAGGAGAGGTTGCATGAGAAGGAGAAGGACTTGAAGTAGCAGGGAGGGGAGGCCTGCCAAGAGAAAAGGCTCAGGCCTGAAGGCTTTTGGCAGGTGTTTTGACTCTGCTATCCATCCAGCTGCTGACTAAAAACATGGGAGGTGTTACAAGAGAATCTATTAGCTGTCCAGACAGGCTGTAATCTCTGTAATCATCTGTCCTTTGACGAATTTCTAGAACCCTGAAAATGTTGAAAAACACTTGTCTGACAAGATAAGAGAGTCAACTATGCACAATCTGTCAACAATATAAGTAATTTTACTATTTTTCTGGGAAATCTTAAACATATTTAATCGTCTACAACAGCAGCATCAGCCTCATCAGTGATCATATGGTTCTGCCAATCAGGTCAAGTCTGGGAGTTTTCTACATGAATTGGCCCATCTGACATTTGAACAAAGATGCTGGCCCGTGGATGGATTAATGGAGAATCGGTATTGTGATGGCCGAATGAATTATGCAATAGGGTTTCTCTCCTTCTATTTTATGCCTCCTTTCAGCTGGTTGCAACCCCCATCCACTTCTCTTGAACACGGCACTGTGTTAAAATCATTCATGGTATTAACTCGCAGCGTGACATGCTGACCTCATTGCGAGAGTCTTCTTGTTTAGTAGTTGCTGTGCTTATTTACACAGACATTTAATGAAATGCCATTGCTCCTCTTTTCATGGCCACAATAAAGTGAGAATGGGAGCGGGGTGGCAAAAAGGGGAGAGGTGAGTGAAGTAAAGCAACAAAAATAAAGAATCAGCAGCCTCAGTCGCTGGGATTAAAACAATGAAAAGTGAGTGTGAGAGAGAGTGGGAGGCAGGCTGGAGCCACACCCGTAGGCAGTCAGGTTGAGGTTGTCCAGGCCTCCAGGCCAAGGAGTGGTGGCACCACAAGAGAGGAAGGATTAAATGGAAGGTTAACAAGCTCAGGGATGGCAAAACAAATAAAAAAAGAAAATGCAGCTGCCTTGACATCTGAATATAATGACAATGAAAGTGATAGATCCAGAAAAAACATGGATGTACGATGAAAGAAGAACCCAAAACACTTCAGGGAAATGGAATCGATGGCTGCACTGCAATAGTTAACAAAGCTGAACTATGCTGGGTTAATTCAAGTGACATTAATTAAGTTTTGTCTGGTTTAAACTGTATTTCACCAGGTCTGTCCCGCTGAGATGATGAATCAGTTTTCCAATAATCCACAGCAGGACAAAGACAGAGGAGCCAGACCAAGAACTTCTAAAGAGAGAAAGGATACGTCCACACTGCTGCTCTGTAGTGCAATCTGTTCCATTATTCTTTACTGATCCATTACAAAAGAATCATCATTATCCATTTAAACTCGCCATGGCAGACTGCCGTGATGAGTTTGAGATTTCAATATTTGTTTTTAGCTCTCCAGACTTGTTCTCCACAAGAGGCTAACTCTTCTTGAAGTCAACATGAAAGACAAAGGACTGAAATATGAACAGATGGTTGGGAGACTCTGTTCGCCTTTAAAGTCATCCAACAGCACATCATCTCGAGCGAAAAAAAAAAAAAACTGACAGACACAGGACAATCAGTATTTGCTGCTTCTGTGTGTGCATGAGAGAGAGTATTTATAAAACTATCACCACATTATCATGCCTGAGACATGTGAGCGGGCGCGGCATCTTCATCCTTAACTCGTTTAGGACATATTGAGGTCATTTTCCCCGGGTTTACACAACATTGCGTGAGAAGGGAAGGGTATCCGGTGGATCCAATTGCCCTCTGTGAGGGCGGCAGCGCCTCCATGAATGTGGCCTTTGAGTGGCGAGAGGCCAGTAGACATGCAGACAGCCTGTACTTACTGTATCTGGGAAATAGGCCTGATGCGACTTCAAACAGCCACAATGATGTTATTATGGTCCCCCCCCCCCCTCCTCAAGCCTCTCTCTCTCGCTCTCTCTCCCTCCTTTCTGCGAACTTGTTGCTCATGAGTCACAAGGAAGGAGTCTCCAGCGATCTGTTGTTTACCCTCATATTACTCATGGTCGGACTTGGAAGAATCCCTGCTTCAAATTTAGTCTGAAAAAGATGTTTTCTGTTATCACCCCATTTAAGAGAGATTGAAGTTGAATTATCCAAATGCTATGATTATCTCTATTTACCCTGTTGGAAATGAAGCTGGCGGAAGTGCTTTCACAACATTTATTTTTATTGAGGAGAAGGGATGACAAAAACATTGGACATCATACAGTAACTGTGGTTTTCCGGGGAGGAAAAACAAGAAATTATCCTTGTTTTTAAAGGTAAAGGAGGATAATTTTGAGGGGTGTAATGGAAAAGTACAAGAAAAAGTTCTGAAATGACTCTTCCAATAGAGCCATAAGCAGCGGCCTAACATTACTTTTGAAGTGATAACCTTACACTGACTTTGCTCTTAACCTTGGGCAATAAAGCATTTCACACTCCTTCATTCTAAACTGGGTTATCCGTATCTTTGAGCCAAGATTTGCTGTTTTTCCCCAGAAAATCAAATAAAGCCTCCAAGCAAGCATTTGACAGGCATATGCAAGAGGTAGCAAAGTTCAACATCATCCCGAGCAAGCCAAAGTTTTCACAGTACGATGGTTCAGCACAGTAAAACTACGTGTGAAAGCAACTTGTTTGAACTTATATCAGACAGACACCGAAGTCCTGGTTTCACCAAATGACGCAGGTGGCAGCCGCGGACGACGAGTGGATGTGACTCAGTTTTGATTTTCGTGCTATATTTACACAGGCTTTCAACATCGCTGCAGGCTGTCATATCAACATCTTTTCAGTGTCAGGATGTTTGCTGGGCAGGGCTGGCTCCTGACAGTGAGAAACTGGGTTAGACCTCAGACTCACAATTCTTAAATCACATTTTATGTGTCAAATCACCCTGATCACTTTTGAACAATAATTCATTTGCCTTGTGAGTTCAGTTTATGCAAAGCAAATTGAGGTTGTGTGACTTTTCCTTGTTCCACACGAACACTATCACACTATCTTGACACTAGTGGCAGCTCTCTACAAAATCTACACTGTGTACAAAGCAAGTGAAAGTGCATTTAAAATAAGAATAATCTCATCCCATTAGCTGATCTTTTGTTTGTTTTCAGGAAATAAAGATTTATATGAAGCAATGCTATACTAAATGACCGGTTAAAACATACGCCTTTGTTTTGGTTTTTGTGGTAACGTGCAGTTTAAAGGCTTGAGATGTGACAGATTTATATTCCGGGCTCTGCAGACGATATAGTATAAACACAGCGAGACTCCGCTCAGCTCCCTCTTTAATCTCCCTGTTCTCAAGCTAATTGTTATCCCACATTGTGAAAAAGCCCTCTCATGTGTTAATCTGGAGACACAGCCAGGGAAAGCATTGAGATCCATCATAGGTGAATAATGCTGCGTTCGAGATCAAATATGATTGAAAAATTATGGGAGTGGTGTACACAAAATAAACATAGGTGGAAGCCACTTCCAGCTCTACATCTGACAGATGACACTGTATGAAAACAAGGATTAGACTGTCAATGCCCTGTCTGGATAAATGTGGTTATATCTGTGAGTCTATGTGTGTGTGTGATGCATATTTAAACATTTGCAATTTGATGATGAAAACAAACCCTGGCACATTAGCATGGAGAATTTCCCAGCTCCGCACGCAAACTTAGAGCAGGGGAGGGCCCCAATGTGTGTGCGTGTGTGTGTGTGCGAGCATGTGTGTGTTGCTGTGGGTGAAGCCGGCAGCTGTTTAAATTCAGTCTAGCAGTGCTCTCCCTGCAACATGCCAATTTAAACACGATTCTCAGGGACAGAAACAGAGTCTGACACGTCTCTTCACCACCTCTTTCTGTCATTTTCTCTCTCTCTCTACTTTTCTTTCTCGCTCCCTCCTTCTTCTTCATTTTCCCTTTGTTGCAAATATCCGCTATGTTGCCTCTGAGTTGACTTCTGAATCTGAATCCAGCCAACACCACAATACGTGTCCCTCCAGCCTCTACTGTACACAGAGCTCACTAATCTCGCTGCATTAGCCGCGATGAGCTCCTGCACCTGATGTGGTGATCTGACTTGATCCCTTTGCTCTCTGTCATGTACCATCTTTAAGAGGTTGTGCCATTGTGCCTGATGAATAAGTCATTAGATCAGCACTGCGTTCGTCCCTGAAAGGTCCAGAGGGTTGGTGCCTGTGGCGCCGTCTCTAATAAGGTCACAAACACAAAGGAAGCTCCGTGACAGACAACAGCCCTGCAGACAGATCTAAACTCCTGGGCATTTTTGTAGCATTTTGGCCATGAAAAGGTCATACTGAACTAGGAAGAGCTGCAATTGAAGTGTTCAAAAATAAGTGAAAATCTCAAAAAGCCAGAGTTGAAGCGATAGTTGATGCAAATACTAAAAGCAGATGAAATTGAAGCCCTGAAAGATTTTAGTGAAAGTGCAAGTGTTCAATGAAGCTGCTGGGCTGCAGATGTAAGTGCTAATGCTGAGAGAAGTTGAAGTGTCCATCAAAGCTGAAAGGAGTTGAAGTGGCAGCCAAAATGTCGTGAATACGTTGAGCTGGAGGCGTCTGTTGGAGTGAAAGTCTAAAAGGAGGTCAGTGCTGGCTGAGCGCAGTAAAAACTGAAAGACGACGTCAGCTGAAGTGGAGGCGCTGAAAGCAGTTGCAGTAGATCTGCAAAAGATCTGCGAGGGTCAGTAATGAAAAGAGTTGAAATGTTGGTACAGCCACACCAGTGCAACTCTGTCTGCCTTTAAAAGAATGCATGTGTGTAAGATTCAGTAAGGGCTGCAGCATGTAAGAGATTTCATTTCATCTGATCAAATTAGGTAACCCCTGAGGTAATAACAGCAATGATACGTATGACATGTATACTAATCTCAACAAAAGGCTTCTATAATGCATTTACTATGCTTGGTTTGGTTTGGAAATGTTACTCCTATATATTTGCTTTGATAAAAGGAACGTGATAGTATGTTATAATGCTTCATGATGGAAGAGTGACGTTTCCAGTTTCAGAGATGTGTGATTTCACCACCAGCGCCTTCAATCCGAAGAATGTCATGAACAGGCAAAATCGCTTTTAAAAATAGCGTTCCTCTCCTCTATTATTCACCCACTACATCTATTACTCTCTTTTTTTTCTCCAGAAACTACAGTTTAAGCCACTCAGAAAGCCTCAGAGAGCTTTTACCATGAACTCCCCCAGCGGGCCTGGTGCTGGTGATGTCTGTGAAAACCTCCGGTGGGGGGCCAGCGATCCAGCATGCTGACACACACACATGCACAAATACAAAGGTTGGCGAGCAACCACACTTATCTTCCAGGGAATTGTTATCAGGAAACCTGGTTTCGTGTTTTTTAGGTCGAATTAACAGTATCAACACACTTCTAAATAAAGGAAACACTTGTGAAATGAGTGAGCCAATAGCATCCTGCCAAACTTTTGTTGCGTGTAAGTGTGTTTATATACATGTGTGTGGTTACGCTAAATCATCACTTCCCACTGGCGTTTTTCTTACTGGCTTACTAACAGTGTGATAACATTTCAAGTGAGGATGATACATGAGGGATACAAGACAAAATCACTTGCCGTGCCCATCATTTTTTTTTTGCCGTGCACACATGCACATACACACACACACTGAAATGCACACATCGCAGATAAATCCCAGAAAGCAATTAGTGCCCCGTCGCGGTTCTGTTTACTGTCGAACACTTAGGATATACCTTCCTTTCTCCTGGCTAACAAATAATGCCTTCGGGGCTAAAGGGCTGAGCTAAGCACCAGTCACGCAACTGCCTCTCTCTCTGTCTCTCTCTGTCAATACACATGCACACACAAACACTCTTCCGTCACTCAGAGACTTATCCTAACCCCTAACCCTTGCCCTACCATACCCTAAACTTAAACCAAACCTTACCCTAACCTTAAACCAAGTCTTCACCCAGAAATTGAATGATTTACGTTATGGTGACTTGTGTTTTGTCCCATTAAGGAAGACAAGTCCCCACAATATGACTGTGTAAACAGATTTATGTCCCCACACACACACCCACACACACACACTCTCGCCGTCCCGACTCACTTGATACCTGGCTGCCTGGGTGAGACATTTGCCCCTGCAGAGCTATTCCCCTTCAACAATGCGCCTGGACGCTGTCACGTCAGAGACCATCCTGCTGCTGTTAACTGATGTTTGGCTCCACTTTGTCTTTCGTTGTGGTGCCCAAGTAAAAGCGTGTGTATGTGTGATAAGGAAGGATTGTCTATACTGACTCTCCCTCTCTTGCTGTACCCTCTGCTCGCGGCTCTCTCCAGCCTAAAAATATTTTGTCAGGCTCACTCATTCGATAATAATTCGGCAGAGAGCAGGAGTTCATTCAGAGTTCACACTGCTCTGGGTGCTCCGAGTGCAGCAAAGGCCTGCCGACCAATAAAAAACGCACAAGCCCATTAAAACACCCTTGCATCACATTCTCAACTCCTCTTTAATTAGCTCTTACAATGGCCATTTCTCACTGAAACACATGTTTTACAATATATTTTGCGACTCCATCAGTTAAATTCATATGGTGAATTTACAGCACGCTCTATCTGAGATTGAAAAAAGGCACTCTCCCTGAGAGCTTCTCCAAATAACCCTAACTTTATATGACATGATCTGAGGAACTATTTTTACTCGGCCGAGTTACGCGCTCCTGTTTTCCCATATCAAATGCTGATGAAAGGGGACCTCATCTGGCTGACGGTAGTTAGCGTATTGAGTTGTATCGGGTCAGATGCCACCTTTGGTTAGTGATCTTTCCAACCGCATGGAAACATATCGATTTACATTAGGCAACAACAGCAGGGACAGGGCCTAGCCACTGTTGCACACTGAAGCATGCTTCAATTAAGATAAATGGAGGTGACAGACAAAACAAACGGTCTGATGTACATTACGGCCAAGCAGCCAGCATACAGACACAACATGATGACATGTCGTACACGAGTCACGAGGCCACGCGACAGAACAAACACACTCCAGATTCTTGTCTGTAATATTGCTTATAAATGGCACACGCTTCAGCTCCTTTGAATTCATTCCATCACTCCATTCAGTGTTGGTATTTAAACACTGAATGCATGCAGGTAAAAGCCATCATTTGTTAAGGATTTTTAAGTTTTTTGTGGCCAGGCTGACAGTGTTAGAGTCCAGCAGCATGATGCATTTAAGTGAGGCTGCAGACTGTCGTTCATAAAGAGCAAAAGTTTGAATAATTTCAATTTACGTTAGACGACAGTGTGGAGAGACAAATGTGATACAGACTGCAGAACATTGACCAAGTTTATGAACACAGATTGTTCAGTTTAGTCCTCACTTTTTTGTGATTTCTTCCTTTCACACCAATATTTTGCTGGTCAATGGTTTGAAGGTGTTGATCCGCATCGTGCCAGAGCAGCAGCGTCACTGAGTTCATTCATCAGCCACTCAGCCACTGTGAATAGCCTCTCCATTCGCTCGGTTTAGCCATCAACAGATCGCATTACTGACACCAGTGAGCTTTTTATGCGGGTGGCCATGTTAAATTGCTTGTGCTGTAGCTAATAGGCCTTGGGTGTTCACTGGGAGGAAACTGATGGCATTTTTGCGTCAGGATAACGGCCAACGTTCGGTTCAGGGGAGTGAATCTTTGTCATGTCATCAATCAGTTCATTGTGCTCTGTCTCTACAGCATGCCACAGGACAACAGATGGACATAGGCAAGCTTGACAATAATAAAGTCTGACTCCTGGATTCTACTACTGATTTGTTTATTTCAGCAATGCTAAATCAAAATCAGTGCATTTAGGACTTTTTCTTTGTTCATATGCATTCCAGTTTTGCTGCAAAATGGATTCAGGTTTCTCAAATTCAGTGATCTCACAATAACGAGTTGCAAAACTTTTTCCTAAACTCAGGAAGCTGTTTCTGTGCAGAAGGGCCCGCATGTCACAACAAATAAAAAAATGGCTGTTCCGAGGCTTAATGAGTTTTCAAATGCGCTTTCAACATGTGGCTTTGGGCAGTACTGAATCTGTAAGCCATATTGCATGTTTGCATGGAGTCTGTTTGTTTGCTGTGTGGGGGATGAATATAAATTAGCAATGTGAAAGTAGTTAATCTAAGCCAAAATGGGTGTAGTTGGGTTTAAGCATGCTAGAGTAGCGTGCCTATAAAAATAGCACAACTACACAGCAAACCAATAGCAGAACAAATGTTTTTAAGGAATATGTCTGCCAATAACATTACCATACAATAACTGTAGATTAACTACAGTTTGCACACCCTATGAACTTAAAATATACTTGACTTCATAGCAGCATGTGAGATTTCTAATCGAATGCCATGATATTACAAACTATGTAAAACAACAGCTGGGATTTGTCAGCGTTTATGCTTAAAGCGCTTCCTTAATATAATTATCAACTTAAACTCCAGGGGCTTCAGTGCGCTTGTTGCTTCCCTCCTTGTCCCTCTGTGCTCTGTGCAGGCAAAGCAGCGCACTAGGCGGTAGCTGTGGCAGTAATTACACAAGACAGCTTCCAACAATAGTGTTGGGCCAACAAAGGCTTCTGCTCCCCCTGCATGAGTCCTTGCTGTCTATTCACACTCACTCAAACTCAAACACACACTCTACCCGTCTGTTCGCACACACACACTTGCACACAAACACACCTCCCATTGCTGCACGGCCGCCACTAGCTGTTACAGTTAGCGTCTAACGGGGCCCCCCTCGGCACTGATTTGAGTAATTCACTTATGGCCTTTTGTGATCCCAGGGGGCTCTGTTGGCCCCCCAGGCCAACAGAGTCCAACTCCACTCAAGCGAGTTCAGTGTCTGTGGCACGAGAGGCCAGGCAGGGACAAAGCCAGTGTCATGCCTTTGATTCAAGCAACTAATGAGTTAGCTGTGAGGATCCTAAATGCATGAGGCGGCTTCTCCATTCATGGTTCTCGACACATACAAGGGATTAGCATGGCTGGCCTGTCGCACTAGTTAACAGCTATTGTGTGGTTGATTATGGCAGAGGGGGCAAACACACATGCAAGAGGGTGGGAGAGTGAGCCGACATGCAACCACTGTGCGATTTAGCATGGAATCATTGGGTGTGTAATAACTATATGTTAAGCGCAGCAAAGGAAATATAACATTTTAATTAGAAATATACAAGCAAATGGTACGTGTAGGATTTTTCTTAAAAGCTTGTGGGAATAATGGTCTCGACTCACCTTAACGAGCTATTATCCAATGTTGAATAATTTTATTAGTGTGACTTTGATGAATAACTGTATGTATTTATTGTAAAACAGCTAAAGTAGGTTATATCAGTTTGCAAACAAACTCTATTTCAGTTTAGGTAAATAATCCCAATTTTAAAAAATGACTCTCACACTGGGTCAAAACAACCTGTTGTCTTGGGTTTGATTGGTGAGTGACCAAATGTTTTCTTATCCATGGGTACTGGGTAAATTTCCAGTATTGCATCTGTGCTATACTCACTATACTATTGCTCACCCAATAAGTGGTGAGTTTTAGCATGAAAATGTAAAGATGTTCAGTTTTTTGCACAAATAACTGTCTGTAGCTTAAATTTAAAAAAACAAATAAAATCATCATAAAAGCCCCCATTACTGTGGTGTGTAAACCGTGTTGTGTCGCAGTCACAACAAATGAACAGGCTTCATGCATGCCAAAATAAAGGAAAGGAATGACAAGACCCTGAGCACTGGCATTAGGAGAACATGTTAACATTTACACTGGAAATGTATTAAGCGGCCATACATCCACCTTTGTATATAGAACTCGTAGCACGGAATTATAGACATCGCATGTGGAGGAAAGAGGAAGGAGAAAAGCCTGAGCACTGGCATTTAGCCTGATCACGCACTCTTCATGGAGCACATTGAGATGAGAGGTGATTCTCTTTCACAGAGGTCAGTGAAACAAACAGAAGGGCAGAACCCCACAGGGAGGAAGAAGGGAGAAAGGAGGAGGAGGTGGAGGGGGGAGAGACAGAAGTGTTAGTCGTGGTCAAAGAAAAAAGAAAGAAAGAAAGAAAGAAAGAAAGAAAGAAAGAAAGAAAGAAAGAAAAGAACAAATGATTAATAAAAAAAATGACAGAAATTGGGACAGGGTGAATCTGTACCCCCCTTTGAAGATGATAATCACACGTAAGGGCAAATTTTCTATGCTTCAACAGAATACACGCACACACATTAGGATGCTGTGATCCATTATCTCCCTGGATGCTCTTAATCAATACACATCACTAGATCTCACAGCGATTAAGTGATGTGTGTTGATCACTAAAACTGATGTGAAAATGGGTTGAGAAGCTGCACCAAATGATCTAATGAACTGTCAAAACAAATCGTGTAAATGTGACCTGCTGGCAATGGCGGTGATTTCCCAAAAAAAAAAAAAAAAACCCCTAAAGCTCAAATGTCACATTTGCAAACTTTCAAAAAAATCTGTCATTCACAGCATCACCTTTTATTACTCATCATTTAAAGCCTTGTAATGTAACAGCTCAGGGTGAACTAGAGCTGTCGTGCCACCAACGCCGGAACAGCGCTGGCCAGTCTGCTTGCATGTCTTCAGGCTCGTTGTGGCATATGAGATTTAACTGATATGATGGGCTGATGGGTTGAAGTCTTTGCATCCATCGGGCTTTGATGCAGTGCACGCTGGAGGACTCAAATGTGCAATCGTCCGGCGCAACTAAAGCATCCAGAAATCAGCATGTGAGCATTGGTTCACAGCTTGTCAAGTTGATACTAATTACCCAGGAATTTTAACTTATTCCCAGTGATTCCTATCTCGTAGTGCCTCGAACACTGTGACTGGGTCAAACAACAGGGGCGAAAGAAAAGGTCAAAGGGTTTGACCTTCAGTGAGTTTGAGTGTTCACTTCAAAAAAGGTACAGACAGATGTACAAATGGGTTAATGAGCTGTGCAGTCAAGTACTCAGGGTCTGGTCACAGCCTGGGAGCATACGATACTGGTGCCACTGGTCAAACTGAACAGGTTCCTTGAAAGAACCAAAAGTATTTTGAGTCTCGAGAACTGGTGAGTGAACTGCATTTAACAGCTCTGAGGCTGTACAAGCTTAATGCTAAAATCAACATCTCAACATGCTCACCATGACAATGCTAATATGCTGATGCTACCATCTTCGTTTACCATGTAAGTGTGCAAACATTTGCTTTTTAGCGCTAGAAACAAGTACATCTAAGGCAATAAGAATGATGGCGCTAGAAAAAAATGTCATGGGACTACCAAAGTCAGTGAGATTCATCCTCTGGGAACAATGATTGTATGTAACAAATTATATATGACATAAAAAGAGGAAATCTTTCTGCATTTGTGACTTTTTGTGGCATTTCAGTGTTATTGGGAAAATAATGCCCAGGGCACTTCCAAGTAATTGCAACAACATGGTGATGAGTATGAAACCCACATTCAATAAGCACCCTATCAGGAAGTAGTCACGACATGTGTTCAAAAACTTGGTATTATCTAATAAGGGTTCAGCCTCTGTGCAAATATGACATGCAATGAATGTACTGTATGTAGAGCAAATATTTAAGCTTCAGATCTTAGACTTACTTGATGGATCAGTCAAAGATGTTTTCCAACGGTCCGCCTATGCTGGGATAGGCTTCAGGCTATGATAGGTGTCAGTAGGTAAAGTAATATGAAAGAATAGCTTCAGGTTTTGGGAAATAAGCATGTTTAATTTCTTGATGAGATGACAGATACTACTCCCATATCCATCATGTCACATTTCTCCATTAAACACGTGATTAAAGCCAGCAGACAGCTAGCTTATCTTAGCTTAAAGGCTGATTACAAGGTGAAACAGCTAACCTGGCTCCTTCCAGAGCTAACAAAGTCTGTGTAAAGTTTACTCATCAAGGCGCTATAAATCCTTTGTTTAACCTGTGCATTAAGTGAAATGTGTCTTTAAGCTAAGCTAAGCTAACTGGCTGCTGGCAAGAGCTTCATATTAACCCTACAGACAGGAGAGTGGTATTGATCGTCTCATCGAACTCTCAGCAAGAAAGCAAATACACATATATTGTCAACATGTTGAGCTATTGCTTTGAGGAGCAAACACAAAATGACTATGAGCTACTGCACCATGTCTTCATGGTAATAACATGCAGAGAGCAGTGGACAAGCTGCCAACACTGTCTCCTTGCAAGATTTAAGAACGTGAACAACTGTGGGTCGCAGTGAACGAAAACTCAAAACAACAGTGGAATGACCACGTCTTGACCTTTCTGTTGCTAAACCTTTTCACTTCATTTATTGTCCGTGCAGCTTGCTGATTCGTCTTGGCCTCTGCCCTACCGTCTTGTCTGCCTTTGGGTTGCGGAGCAGAAGGAAGGAAAAAGTGTGGGGGTCACTGAGAGTTTAGTAAACACAAAGTCCGTCTATAATGTGACCTGATACTCATTTTCACCCCTGAGCAAAGACTCCTTATCTCAGTGAAGCACTTCCTCTCTGGGAAATCAAATGGCCTGCATTTGTATTGACTCAATTTGATACAGATTTGACATGAAAAGGATTAACCCAAATAGTCGGGGAGAGGGGGCTTAGAACCATGAAATTCTCTTAAAATTTGTAAATGAGAGAATCAGGATCTAGGCCGATTGTTTTGTCTTGTTCCCTCCTTCCTCTATTGCACGATGGCAGGTCGGTTACAAAACCATCTCCTGTCTGCCGGCTGACGTCACGAGTGGCGTATGCCTGGCGTGAGTCTGAGGGCTCTGCGGCCTTCCTCTTCCTCTTTTACTATAGCTCACCCAGCATTTCGGGGCACACAACACACAAACTGCAACTGGCTGGCACACGTTTGGAGATCAGCAACACTGATGCACAGTGCAGATCTGAACACCAATGCCTGTTGTACGGCATCAGCATGTCAAGTTAACTTGGCATAGACAGGTATACTTGCACTCCATTCTATCATCACCTTTGTGTGTGTGTGCGTGTGTGTGTGTTCCCATACCCTGTCAACACCCTGACTGGACTGACAGCTATGAGGGAAGGTGGGGCTTTAATTGAGGGCTTCCAGACACACACTTAAAAATACACCTCGTTGTGCTGTGGATAGATTTCCACCGCAGACATTTAAATTTGGGCATGAGATTTGTTTTGGTGGTAACTTTAGGGGTTGTTATGATGTATTGCAAGAATTGATGATTTTCATTTCAATGATTTACTGAAAGCAAAGCAGTACAAGTCACATAGATGGTTTTGAGGTTGTTTTTGTGACATGGAGGGCCTATTTTGAGATGTACAAAAGAAAACAATACATAAACTATGCAGGAGAGAGAACAAATGAAGGACAGAAGCCAAAGTGGAGGATCTTGCTGCATTGTGTTGAATATAGTGTGTGTATTTTTCCATTTATAAAGAAATGAAATGTGAATGCTGACTTTTGGAAAGTTTTTAATGAGATTTTGGGAGTTGTTTCAAGTGTTGTTACTACTTTAAGTACCAAGATTGACACCCAAGGGAGAATAAAAACACATTGGAGGCCCTGAAGTCTAAATGGTATCATTTCAAAGTGTGCATTACCCAGATCAGCAGATTCTTATAGATAAAGTTTATTTCTGTGACTGAAAAGGAATCATTTTGCAACAGATATGATCAGTTTTAGATGTAGTACACGCAATATTCCAACAGAAGGCACAAACTTTTCCAACTGAACCGACAGCGTCGACACAGCTGTCGCTTGGGTTGCGAAGCCACTGCAAAATGATACCGACAGTTTTCAATTAAGCTGAAATGTTGAGTACAGAAGCATGACGGCAGGGCGAAGCAGATAACACACACATGCTTGAAGCCAAGCAGGAGGCATGAGTGTTGATCTAAGATCGAATAAAAACTTGAGGGTGACTTCCTTTCTGTTCTTATAGATTAACGATATCTTGAAAGAAGATGGGGCAGTTTACTGTGCAAGTATCAAAGCAACACTGAACACAAGAGAGCTGGAAAATCTCTACTGCACACACCTTTACTGGCAGATACAGCCCCCTTCTTTCAGGGGGTTTTGTGCAGGATGTTGCAATTTGATGACTGTAAAAATCTGTGGTGTTAAGTAATGCCGCTGAAACTTGATGTTGGTCGCAGCGCTTCCCCTGAGTCACAGGCAAGAAAAAAACTCCCTCTTTAAGGTATTCCAAGTCTTCTCTAGTGTATTTAGACATTAAACTTAAATTTAACTTTCCTCAAAAACAGAAAGCAATGTGGTGTGAAGGTCCACAAAGTGTATTCCTGTGAGGGTGGAAAAGCTGCCGTGCTTGAAGACATGATGGATACATTCCTTGTATGTGATCCCAGAAATGACAATGAGGACTGCGAGAGGCGCACGCGGGCAATGAGAGATACATACAGATTGGTGCCAATGCTGCTTTCCTCCTAAGGGTGTGATGGGGAACGTGATCGCAGTGCCACGAGGGTTGAGACCTGTCAAAATAAGACCCTGCCGCACCTCATCAAAGAACCAGCGCACACGCACATCAGAACAGCCACCGTGGCATGCGCAGCGGAGCACACACACTTAGCAGAGAGACACAGCCCACGAGCTCACAAGCTTTACAATGAACCTATCTCAAAGAATTCATCTTGTCAGACAGCGAGAGCGAATGAAGCAGTGACAGCGAAACACACACTGCCAGCCAAACATGTGACCACATTACACACAAACAAAGCCCTCAGAAGCAACGCAACACACTGTTAGATTCATCAGACACATATCACGCCAGCAGCTAATATTAATACATTAGCATGAATTTACATTTGCTGATATCAGGCCTGTAGCAGTGCAATACACTAGCCTTATAAATAAGAGCACAGGCTGAACATCAGGGAAGAGGGTCTGTCCTTTATTATGTGGTCTCCAAGCCCTCCGCCTTATTACTCCCATCTGATTCTCATCACAAGCCCTGCTGCCTTCTGCTCTTGTTAGAGACAGTTTCAAATCACATTAGTCCGGGGACGCAGGATGAGGGAAAAGAGGAGGAGAGAAAGGAAATGTGATTGAGGAGAGCAAGGGTGCATGTCACATTGACTCCTGCTTCAGATATCATGATCGCTTTTACGTCGCTGAAATACAAACAAAAACAACCCCCTGTCTGCATCTCTGCAAAAATACAAATTCATTAAAAGAGAATATTCCCTTAAAGGTTTGCCTTTAATGACCTGATCCCCTCTGAAAGCATGGTCATAACCTGATTACGCTTGCCAAAAAGCTAAATTCTCGTTTCAAATGATGATTTAAAAGGCAGTGAAATAAAATCGCCTAGAACAGACTCCAGAAAACACATACACACCGGAGGAGAATTAAAGGCAATCGGGGCAGAAAGACAAAGGAGGAGGGATAGCTAATCCTTAGGGTAAATATTTAACAAGCTCAGCAATTACAGTGAGGGCAGAGACCTAACATGGAAGAGAAGGGAATTACAGCCTGCTGACTGTCAACACACACACACACACACACACACACACACACACAGTCACGTGGATCTACTCGCTTGAGAAACTGCCTAAAAGTGCTGAAAATATAGATATCCTGACCTGAAAGGAAAATTAAACAAAAAAACATGGACAAAGGGTCCCACAGAGCCTGCAGGCTATGAACTGATGATTTGGATTTTTGTACTCCTGTCATTATTTTTTTAAGGGGGTGGTTTGCCCCTCTGGACTTGTGGCCCATTTTCACTGGCTCGGCATGCTTTACCTGCGCCGTGGCACGCTTAAACGTGATTACACTCATTTCCATTGTGAGCAGAGCCTTACAACTTTGCAAAAAAAGGATGTATTGAACACTGTGTGCATTACTAAGTCTTAAACCTCCAGGTGTATGCTGAGGTGTTTAACCAGTGGCGCCATCCATTAAAAAAAAAAAAAAAAAAATCTTCTGCAATATATATTTAATTATTTATTATTCAAAGATACCCATATATGTCCATGCCAGTGGATATTTGCACCCTGCAGGCTGGCTAAACAAAATCATATAAAAATGGAAACTAGGTTTCAGGAATCAATGTTGAAGTGCATCACTGTGCGCAAAAAGCTGGCTTCTTTGCTAGGGAGGCATGTAAAATAGCACATGGAGTCATCTCAGGTCATATAGCTGTGCCTGTGAACACATCACAACTGAATCTCACGGAATATGATGAATAAGGGAAACTAGCTGAAGAGAATCCCTGTCTGGTGTCGGTTATTATTTACACATACACACTGGCAGGCATGCAGACACACACAGCCTGGGGGGGGGGGTATTTGCATACAGTGTATAGGTACACACTGTTCGCTGTGCTCCACCCATGAGCAGTCACGCAACACAGACAGCAGGTAGAATCTCAGTGTGCTTCCAAAACCCCCTGCAAACCTTCCTCCTTGAGAGTCTATGAGGCTCCCATGACTGTATTATAATGGACTAAATGAAGTCAGTACATTTATGCTTTAAAAAAACAAAATAATTATGACAGCACAACCTGTAGCCAAATCCCATAACCACTTTATCACAACTAACTGGACACGACATCAGCCATGACCGAGTTGAGACTTCACACAGTCCCCCTTGTGGACAAAACGTAGAACTGCATCAGTGTACTAGGAAAAGTCCTCATCCTTCCTCTATAGAACAGTTTATAAGAGGAGACGAAACTTAAGGTTGCCGGTTTCATGGTTTCATAGCATGTTTTCAGTAAATGACTCACTGTTCAAAAAAGAAGAAGAAGAAGAAAAAAAAGAGCCGATTATGACTGTTGTTCCAAACCACAGGAAGGATGTGGATAAGTGCTTGCTGCTCATCTTAGATTTATCTGGAAAAGTTCTGGCCACACTCCATGTTTAAATATCAGTGGAAAAACTGCAACTGTTCGAGGCAAGTGAGTTGACCAAAGAGAGGGAGGGCACAACTTGCAGATGTATGCAGCGCCAAAATAACTCATGTTCCACTCTGATTAATCTCATTAGTGTGGCATCAAAAGACAGCCAAGCTGGTCACTACTGCCACTGATAACAAGGCATTCAGCAGATGTGGCACAAGCAAACAGAGGCTCTGGCATGTTCACAGTGTTCAGAAGAGAGGATCCTAAAATAAATTCCTGATAAATGCTACCTTCACTGTCAAAATTAGCACCTAAAAACTTGCTCTAACTTTGGGAGGTGTGCACAGAACGCTATTAGCACTGTCAGACTCAGCACAAGCAATATCCCCACTCACTTTCAACACACCTTTCATCACTTTTAGCAGTTTCACACACATGACTGAACCGTCTCCATTTTCCAGCAGGGAGGGCCCTTTACAGCTCTCGCTTGCCAGTGACACTCCTCAACATCACTCTTCACTCAGGCAGCGGTTTCTGCCTTTATCTCTGCGTGATCCTTTATCCGGGAAAGGCACCTTTAATAAGTCCGATTAGCACCTGTGCTGCAACTTTGCGTGCTGGCTAAGCTAAATGAGCATTCAGGGTAAAACAAGTAAGTGTGTGTGTCTGTCTAAAGTTGCATGACTCCGGCCAACAGGATGCCAGCTGTTGGGTGCCATGCCAAACCAAGGCAGCGGATGATGGAGATTAAGGGTGCTGTGAGGATCAGAGAGGAGAAGGTGAAAGAGGGGAGCCACATGTGTCGAAGATGGGACGGCTGCAAAACTTTCCGCCCGTCAGAACCTTGTAAATCCCAACTTCTCCAAGAATACAGTTTTTGATGAGGAATTCGATGAGGACCTCTTTACTGCTTCCTACTTAGAAACATTTTCCATAGCAAGACAGAAGGAAGATGCTTATTTGCTTCCATCTAAAAAAAAAAAAAAAAAAAAACACCTCTCGTCTTATAAGCTGTCGCATCCAGCTGTGCCAGGAGCTTCTGAGTTGATAAGGCAGCAGCTGAGGCCACTGGCAACGAAACACTTCTGAAGCGGCCCATGAATATTTGAAGTGGATTGTGGAGCAACAGGAGGAGAGGAGGGGAGGCGCTCAGTGGACGGCGGGAGGGTGGGAAAACAAGAGTGGGCCTCGATATGCCTTTTAATTATATGTGACACATATGTGACATGGCACAGAGGGATGATAGGGATTTGGGGTGGGCGAATAGACGAACAATGTCTAAAATCTACAGGGGGGCGGCAACACAGGAGAATGAGACAAGATAAGAAATAAATTCTCTCCGATATCAGTGAATGGGGAACGACCACAAAAAAAGAAAAAAGTGAACGAGCTACAGACAAGGCTCTTATAATTCAAACTGAGCGGAGAGGAGATGTACGACGGACGAATGATAGAAAGAGAGCAGCTAGAAGGAATACAAATTCATACACTGTGCACGATCTCTTCCTGCATCAGCCACTTATTTGTCTTTGTCCATCACACACACGGCAGCCTGAGTCATTCAGCACAAGGGTTCGACAAATAGGAGCAAGATTTTTTTCAGCTTCTAAATATTAAAATATTTTTTGAAATGATGCAGAAACTCTTTAAAGTGACAATTTCATAAATATTGCAAAATAATATTCATGTTTCTTTTCTACTGCAAGCAGTATATTACTACTTCTATTACTTTTTACGACTATAAATACACACTACTAGACCTACAGCCAACCAGCAAATTAGTGGGTCAGTTTTATAATCATATGTATCAGAGGTGGACAACATGAAAGCATATGGAAATTTACAGAGGCAGATATCCCAGAATCAACCCCATACTGGTCAAACATGTCAACTCAGCATTTCCCTTTAAAGTCAAAGACACACACACATACACGCTAAAACCGAATACCCCCGGCCCTCCACCTGCCTCTACAAATGTCATCTTTTGACCTTTACCTTGGAAGAAACTCTTGACGCGGAGGTAGGAAACTGCAAGGCGCAGCACAGACAGCTTGTCCAGCTTGGAGATGACATCCGGGGGGAACGGCAGCAGGCTGGCCAGCCGGTCCAGCTCAGCGTTCAGCCTGTCTCTGTGCCGCTTGGACGGGTTGGTTTTCTCATTGGCAGAAGACGGCTTCCTGATGATGAGACGGACAGAGGGGAGAGAAGGAGATCGGGTTGAATGGCCTGGCCGGAACGTGTGCTCGGAAAGACTTGTGACAATCACGCACCCAGCCATAAAATAAGAGTCGTTTAAGCTAAATGGCTCCAACTGAATCATGTTTTTCTCGCTAGAAACAGACGCTGACAACCACCTCAGCAGGCAGTGACAGCAGCACACAGGAGGGATCGACTTGTTTAACTTCGCTTGTTGGAGCCAGGCTACCATTAATGGCAAAGTTAGTTTAAAACTCATCCACACAACGTGACACAGGCTTACGAGGCTTACACGGTCAGCTTGCCAAGCTCTGATGATCTTCATCTACAAGATCATGTTATTTATCATCAGCAGCATTTAATGTATCTTATCACAAAAACTCCAAAACATATCAGCTCGGCCCTCGGGGAAAAGTGGATGGTGTGACTGTTTGACTTTTTGATCAGTCTGAAAAACAGGTCAGCAAACTATTAAAGAACAATTTATTTTCTGAAATCGTGGCTTGTCAATTTGGTTTAACATTTGTTCCTCATGATTCAAACTACAGGATGGTGTTTTGTCTGCCTCTGGTTAAGTATGGCGAGCAAACCCAAGCAGAGACGTATGACCAAATAAACCACACTACACAAGTCCCACTCTTTTCAAAACTATATTTCCTTTTAACTTAGCAACAAGCACACACTGATTTGTGTTTCCTCCAGAGACAAGTCTCTTTAAGATTTGTTTCTTCACAACAAAACAAAACAAATGAGTTCAGAGTTTTGTCAAACTCTCTCCCTGTTAAATATCTTTCCATGCTGACGAAAAGGTTTACATTGAAGTTTCTGTATTTACTAAAAAGTGGCTGTTCAGTTCTTCTTCGCAATTCCCGACACTGAAGGTATTGGACACATTGCACTATCCTCCTCAGCGCCGCAGAGAATGCAAAATGCTCCTCAGGCACAGAGTTATTTGTGTATTTTAGTCAGGTGTGCTTCACCAGCTGAACTTAACATGATCCACATATGCAACGGTCAGCTCCGATTTCCACAGCTGAAAGTTTCTGCTCATCTGCACGGACACAGAAAACGTTTATATAAACGCTTCGACTTTTTTCATTCTGATAAAACGACTGATAATCACATATTCACCACACGCTGCTGCTGAAAAGTGCATAAAGGAATGCATATAAATGTCAGGTTTGATCGGATCGGAGCTAAACTTAAGTGTACTTCATGTAAAAGTTCAACAAAACTAAACACACCAAAACAACATTATTCCAACATTATACAAAGAAGCACCAATGGATAACTGAAGCCTCTGAATTATCAAAATCCTAAAATGTGTGGCGTGAGTAACTGACTGGAACTTCAAAAGTGTATTTCCACCCAGTGCACATACAGTATCGATTTGATGTGGCAAAGATTTCCTTTCAGTTCAGCAGCACAAACAGGGCAAAACATGAAAACTTTATAAATGCCACAGGCCTTGTTAAATTACCACTTCCCCCTTCAAAATCTTATATAACCAGCGATTCACTATTCATGACATCAGCTGACAAGCTCGTCCAAAAACACCAGAAACGATGGACAGTTAAAACACCGCCAACCAAAGGTACTCTTTCACTCCTCTGCCTGTGGGTAAACACATGTACATGCAAATTATTAAAAAAAAAAAAGCTAAATGTTACTCCACTGCCAATATTACAAATCCAAATATACACAAATAAGCTTAGTTTACCTATCATTTAACACCCACTTTATAATAACTATTAGCTCTGTAAATAAGTGCTATATTATAAATAGCACGCTTGCAACACATAATGTTATGATCACTGGTGTTAGACTTATAATTATTTGATTATAACATGTGATTCAGCACTACACGTCTATTAAAACTGGCAGTCAGGATAAACTGGAGCTTATACTGTTATTTTCACACCTTCATGTTGCTGCCTCACTCACTTCCTGTAATTAATTATAACTCAGCTTCACTCTTTAATGAACCAAATCATAAGGTTGAGAAGTTTCCCCTGCAGATTTACAGGGTAGAATAAAAAAAAAAAACCGCAGCAAGTACTGATTTAAGAAATGTAACATATTCAGCAGCGCTCCTTAACTGTTTTTGGATGGGCTTCCTCCTCTTTCTGCCCGCATACATGCAGTCTCCCGGAGGGATCATGGTCTTGCGCTCCGTGGAGGTAACAGGTGCGCTGCGGGTGAGACAGAGAGCACGTTAACTTCAATGTGGCCGGAGACAGAAACTTACCACATGCAAGACACCGAGCATTAAAACATGTTCGGGCTGGTTGTTGCACATGATGCCATTAAGAGTCTTCGCATGGGGTGAAATGTGTAGTAAATCCCCGCATCCCTAAAATTAAAGTAAAATAACCCTAATTAACCAATAGTTACAATTTCGACAAACGAGTGTCAATTAGTTTTGTATGAAGATTTATGGAAAGCTTAATAGCCTATTAACAATTGGCAGTAGTTGGAAAATGAAATAATACGTTGGTGCAACTTATCTAATCAGTATTTTGAAAAGCACAGAAAACATGTCGGATAAACAATAAACTAACAATGCGCTTAAATTTACACCAAAACGTCAAAAAAAAAACATAAGCATTACCCAGAATCCCGGCGGATATCAGTTAATTCCAGTATAATGTTGGCTGCTGAGTCGCATTCACTTTAAGTGCAGAAAAGAGATGCGTCTCCCTGGCTGCACCGACTCGGTATTGCCAAATGATAAATCCAAGGGAAATAAAATAAATCGGAGAGGTCCGGCACGAGCTCCGAGCTGATGTTTTCATCAGCTTTGCACTGCTCGGGGCAGATGTTGGCTGATGCTTTATACCCAATTGAGTCGCCTTCACTTCCTCGCGTTTCAGGTGGCGGATTCCTCTGAATGACATGTCGAGCTCTTCGCACGCAACTCTCTGCCTCACAAACAGAGCGCGCGCGTGCGCGTACACACACACACACACACACACACACGCACACACACACACACACACAGGCACACACAGACTTAGCCTATGCTGCTTTCAGGTACTGTCTGCGCATGGGAATTAAGAAGTTTCCATTTTCCTTTTGCTTTCATATCTATTTGTGGGAGTTACTTTTATGTATAAATAGTCTAATAATTAAACTACACAACATTTTCCCTCATTGTGGCTGTGTTTCTTCTTTGCATACTTTGATAAAAATGAGGCAAGATTAAGTTGCGTGTCTACAAGCAAATTCTCTTTAGTCTGTCTTCATCTTGGTTCATTAAAATAGCAAAACTGACACCACTGACAACGCCGTATTGCATCAATGTGCGATCTGTGCTATGTGTACTTGCGACTTTAACTATTTTAAATGCGTTATTAGTTTGTTGGCATGTTTCCGAGGAGTCCCTGAAAGCAGCAGTAGCCCAACCCGACCCCAGCCTGCAGCCGCGCGCTGCACACACATTTTCTGAGCAGCGCGAGGGGAGGGATTAGATGGGATCACACGCGAAGGGCAGCAGCGGCACAAATCTCCAGATTCACACAGAGGCTACGCGTTGTCGACGGCACTCACGGACCGGAGGGGTTTTTTTTTTGCCACAACGGCCCGTTAAAGACAAACACACTTTTACAACGAAAGCGGCTGCGCTCGAATATAACGCTGCGTTGGACGGGACCGGGCGTCTTATGACGAATAATGAATTCAATGGATGTAGTTTTCGGACTCGACTCGGCTCTCTGGGATAGACGTGGCAGCCGCGTAAAGATCGGTACAGATGACATGTTCACGCCGGAAATAAGATGATTGTGCCTTCAAAGCAAAAGCATTAATGTGTCGCGGATCTCATAGCCCACTCAATGTTGCGGGGTCCACCTGTAGTCTGGATTTTATGTGACACCACTGAGTGCGAAAGGACTAATCATGTTGTTTGCCATTCTATCTGTTGAAGAAACGTGTAGTTTTGATTGTGATGGGCTACTGAAATGCTGTACTTTGTGTTGCAGCTTATAATGTATGACTATATGAGACACTAGTGGAAGGCATTTTACTTGTTATTTGTACTACTACTAATTTGGTTGACTTGACAGCGTCAGTCGATTCCGTTTGTGTAAAATGCAGCATGTGGAAACAAGATATTCATTGATCAGGGCTAATTAAGACATTGTGAGCTAGGGCTCACAGTCTGTAGATATAAAAGAGAGGCGTCTTATGAGCGCTGTTTGATGCGGACTTTGCCTACATCTTCAGCCGTCCTGAAATCACTGCATCGTGTTTCTGAGTTTGCATAGTAAAAGACAAGCCAAACGAAGAGGAAATATTTTATTGTTCCAGTGGTTAAACCTGATTTTGATCATAAATTAGACCTTTAACCTGATTGTCAAGTGCTTCAATGTGGCCGGTTATTTATAGCGCGATGTACAAATGTTAGAAGATAACAAAAGCTTCAAATGTGACAAACGCTCTCGAGACTGTGTGCTTTCACCAACAACATCTTCTTACGCTTATATATATATATATATATATATAAGTTGCTGTTTATAAAAGGTTGCCTCAGACTGACTGTGCAAGCAGGTTTTCGTGTATGAGAGGCGTAAACAAAAGCAGCTGCTGCAGAATGCACGCCGAGTGGTGGAGGAGTGATCTGTGGAGATGCGTGACACCCTCTGCAGATACAAACACCTGCAAAAATACACGGACAAGGAATAAACAGTGTTTAATGCTGCTCTGGTATCACGACTGGTGTTGTAACTAAAGTATGCAAATCGGGTGTATTTAAAATATGTTGGAGAGATTAAAAAAATGTTGTTTTAAGTGGTTGCTTGTAAAACTCTAACCAAATAATAAACTATGCCACTGTAACATGTCATGTACTGTCATTGCTGAAACATTATAAACAACATTATAAAATTTAATTCTAGTCTGAGAACATATTATATACAGTATGTAGCTTGTATGGCAATTATGTGTACTGCACCCTAGTGGACAAATACATGCACTACAGTCAAGTATGCCCCTTGAGCACACACATTGCTTATTGTGTATTTATGTCTACTTTATCATGCAAGCTTATGGCTGAGATACACTTTTCTCTTTAAATAAAAATGACATAGTAGGGGAGAATCCCCTTGGTGATGCTGTGCCACATGTGATCACACGATAGAAATAAGATGCTTAATGGTGGTGATGTGGTGGTGGGGTTAATTGCTCCTTTCACTGAATTAGCTGCTTAATTTCCCAGCAAAACGAATAAACTTTAAATGACAGAAACAAAAGCTGTTATCATACTCGACCAATAAGAGTATTTCCAAATATCACGCTGTTGTATCAAGGTGTCCGCAGGGGATGATGCTTTATTTGTTGTGACAGGTGGAGAGGGGGATTTGAAGAGGTCAGAAGGTCCTGTTAAGACTGTCAGTGGCTGCCATTAAAGCTACGGGGAGCTTTGGTATCAATGCAAATCCACGGGCAACACTACCAAGCTGCCTTCCAGATTAGCCCAGGTTTAAAGCTCTGCTAACGCGGCTGGGGGAGACCTTTGCACGCAACCGTGTGTGTGTGCGAGTGCATGTGTGTGTCTGCTGCGTGCGTGTGTGTGGCTTAATACACATTTCAGAATGATGACCACATAGACAAACAGGACTTACTGAAAGCCATCTGCCAGGTGCAATAGTGTGGCTTTCATTGATTAAGATGTCTGTTAGCATCATCATGGGACTTCAGGAGACGTGCAGAGCTGTGACACGACAAGTCCGATTCTAATGGACATTCATAATTGATGGGATGGTCAATATTGGAAAGACAGCTCGAAACATAATTAAAACATGGTGTAGCTAACGATCTTGACCTTACACACAAAAAGATGGTGGATTTTAAGTTGCCGGTCTAAATGTTGCCCGGTTCTAACAACGAGTGGTGTCAATGTCAATGATGCTGTCAGGATTTGTGGTGCCAGAGTATAACTCATGACTGCAGAGTTTCTGCAAAAGACCAGCTCAAGAGGTCCTGTTAGGTCAGACAAATACAGTGCAGGCGTACATGTACACACAGACACGTGCACACACAATGTCATCATACAAAAACAATGGTTTAACTGTTTAAGTTCATTACTGTCAGAAATGCTGGAGCAAACAATCACAAACTGACCCTAAAGTGTTTAATACCACAGTTGAACAGATTGGTGCTTTTTGGGGACAAGGAATAGATCTGTTCTGATCTCATAAGTCTATGAATCTTGAATCCAGGATGAAATTAGACAATGAACTTAAAAAGCACACAATGAGAGAGCCCAGGGATGCACAAAATAAGCACAAGTTTGACCACTGCAAAGAAATGCACAGCGAGTTATCGGCTGGGAAGTGTCTCGGGTGTCAGTATTGGTCTCATGAATTGATCTCATGGTCACAGAGGTGTTTGTAAAATACAAGTCTAGCACAGAGCATTGATTCACAAAACACTGAAAGGAATTTAAGTAGTTATGCTTAATGGCCTGCTCTTGATTTCTCTAATAGGAGCAGTCACACACCGTCATGTGGACACACCTGGAAGTAAAGCAACAAAGGAACCAGGGCACCTTAGAATAAAACATCTCAGACTAAATTTCACTTTATGATGGGACTATGATGCTCATACTGTGTGATACTGCTGCATTTACTGACGTTCTTAATGATGCCAAATCATGCATGAATCAAAAATACATGAGACGTTCTAGACATAAGAGTTTGTGTCAACGGGTCTCTGCATGGTCGGCTAATCAATACTAGTATTTCTGGTCATATTAGTCGTGGAAAGTCAAACATTTTCAGCCCATTGTATCTAACAGCAACAGAAAAGACTGTCGTTCGTTTGAGCCCCAACTGAGTGTTTCGCTGGTTAGTGTCATCCAATGGAGACAAATGCGACCAAATACTGTACGTCTCAAACTCGTGCTCTGCTGTCACGTTTCGCTCAGTCCCTGTATCGAGAGCTGTGTCAATCAGTTTCAGAGGGAAAATTGTGTTTTGGGACTCTGTGGGGATAATCTTTTGTTGACATTTGGATTTGGGTTTTTCAAAGGTCATTTTATGGTCAGAACAAGGGTCAGATAGAGGTTGTCCTCCTATTTTCCTGTAATCTGCTCCATCTCGTGTCTGTGGCTCTGTTTGTATCTCTGTGTGTGTGTGTGTCAAGTATGCAGAAAAACAGAGGTGGACAGAGAGATGATGATGATGGGGCCACAGTGTTGTGCAACACTGAGGATGCTGGGAAATCCTTGGAGCAAATGAGTCACTTTTGCAAGGATGAAAGTTGACAGTGGAATGCTAATGTGAAATCAGGCAGCAACTGTTTGTTTGGGCACAGTTTGCACAAACAATACACAATGCTATGATAGTTGTGCACACTGTTTATTGGACGTGCTTTAGCTTTAATCAACAACTGCTTAAAACGTGTACTGTCTGATGGATGTGCACAACTGCTGACAGGTCCTCAGCGAGGAGGAGGAGGAGGAGGAGGGCAGAGTGGGCGAGAGAAGTAGAAGGAAGCAGCATTGAAAGCAAAGTGTAAAATATGAAGCTACTGTGCTCAAAGTGGAAGCTCCAGTGGGCCCAATCCTGCAATCCCTGCTACCCACTAAATCACACACACACACACACACGCACGCACATACACACACAGTCGTAAAGCCATCGCCCTGGGTGATGCACAATCTGAAGACCGCAGCGCCTTGTACAGCCAGGGGCCAATGGCCACAAAGTGAATTTCATGGTAATGGCACCCAAGCTTTTAGAAAAGACTCTCAAACGCTGGGAAAGTCCTCTGTATCTGCCGACACAGACGAAACGTGGCAATGCTGGCAGAGAGCAAGTCACTTGTTTTACATTTCAGCCCAATCCCTAATATCTCCACACACACCTGATGGGGCACAGCACCATCACAAATCATCAGCTTCACTATTTAATCAAAACATTTTGTATTTCTTTTAACAAGTGAAATAAGTTGGGGGCGCGTTTACAGTTTCCAAGGTAAGAAATCACAGGAATCAATGTCCTGACCGTCGAGGACTGATTTACCACATTCTGCCTTCTACTGGAGCAATGTCACTTCTTTCACTGCTTTTGAAAACAGATGAAGTGACTTTAAACCTGGCAGATTTTTAGTTGACTTTAGGTGAATGATTTTGCAGAACATTTGCATTTGTGAATTTAGTGCAATGTTCCTTAAAGGCAGAATCAGAATTTGTTGGTCGCGGTTTGTAAACGCAACATTCAGAGTCGGTCCCTCCTTAAGGGCAGATGCAGGCTTACGATCTGCCACTCGGTCACAATGTTCTTTATTTTTTTGACCATGCGCGCTGTTACTGGTTGGGGGCTACACATAGACTGCCCAAAGGCTGACACCCAGAAACATCCTGAACACATCAAAATAAAGTTGCCTTTATTACCTGAAACTTTTGGCGTAAGGAACTACTCGTGAAGGAACTAAAAGGTTGTCTGCATTTCCACCGCGATCTACAGACCCACAAAGATCAGGCAAATTAGTCCACTGACCTATCAAAAAGCAAAGTTTCTACATGGAAATTTTGCGTGCTGCTATCTTGGACTCTAGTTTTGCATAGGAACAAACTTCCTATACTTTTGGAAAATACCACCCCCCAAGCAGGGACTTTTCTGGGGATAAAATAATGTCCCTGCAGCTTCATTTATACCCTGGTCTCTGTGGTGGAAATAAATATAGTTCCTCCAAAGGTTCCTAGTCCCTGGTGAAGTTCCCACAGTGGAAACGCAGGGTCTCTGCTGATACAGCAACCACCACACTCTTCCAGTGGGTCATAAGGGATGACTGAGGGGGATTATTTTTGTATGAGTCTTTACATTGTTTTTTAGGAAAATCATACTCATTCTGCTCTTCTGCATTATGGCTTTGTTCAAAGTGCAAGTAAATCAGATTTGTTTCTCAAATCAAATCTTTGTGACAGACTGTCCACACTCTTATTTGCAAGTGATCAGATCAGATTTTTGTGTCCAGACATCACCACCCTCTCTGCATGGGTTGCTGTGGCAATGGCGTAGGCCTCATTACTCCAGATTTGACATCATCGTTGAGCGTTGCATTCACAGACACTTTGAAAACCCGATTTGAGCGTCCGGAGTGAGATGCACCTGTGGAAATACGATTCGCATTGAATCCCACTTAAACCACCTTCAAAAATGTGGTTTGGATCTGATTTGGAAAAAAAAAAAAAAAACACATTTCGTGTGGTTTTCTGCTGTCCAGACTTTCTAAAATCAAGATGGATATAATCTGAGTATCTGGCAGTCTCAACAAGGCCTTAGATGCTTATTCTTATAATTACTGTATCACATTACAGGACAAAGTGCTCCTATTAAACCACCTCGGTTTAGTTTTGTGTTCGCCTGTCCTCAGTGTGCCTGCTGAGGAATACAGCATGTTCCCCTATAGCAAAGCACAGGGAATGAAGATTGGAAAACTGGCAATCTGGCACACGAGTCAATCTCTTCTGGGGATCTTAACCTCGGCTTTAACTCAGACTCAGGTTCCTTCAGTTGGCCCGTTTTACCACAGGCAGGAGACCACTTTCAGCCGATGAGGCGGACGTCTTGGCTAAGGCTGTCAGGACCTTACCAGTAGCAGGGGCAGTTAAAAATGCAGCCAGTTCGAAAGAAATTAATTTATTAATCACAGGAATCTTCTTTCTGAGTCACTATCTAGATCACAGATTTTGTGAACTCTATGATCTATGCCCATTGTTCCTTACTACTGCATGCCGAATGTGTTGACAGTTACAAACATTATTATTAAATGTTATTCAATCCAATCAAAACCATATGCGAGTGAAATCAATTGGGAGGAAATTGAATGAGTCACTCCATTTGCTGCCCACATGCCACAGCGACGTTAATATATTCCAAATGTATTTCTCTCTCCTACAGTTTCTTACAGCTCGCATACTGTATGAGTGTACATCTGAGCACTCAATCTGCCACAGGCCTGGAGAGGAAAGCTTTCCTACGCTGAGTGATGCTTTTCATTAAACTCTACAGGAACCCTGTCGCCTGCCTGTCGGGCCAGTCTATATCCAGGTCATCAATAATGATTTCAGCAACGTCAGTGTGTTGCTATTTAGTCATGTTTGGGGACGGTCTGTGTTTCTGAACTTTGGCGAAAAGGGTTTGAAGAACTCCTCATTTTAAGCCGGCATATTTCTCAGCTGATCTTGATCACACGGTGACAACGGCTTCAAAAAACAACATGGACAATGGTTTATACACTAAAACATGTGTTCCTTTAAAGCCCCCCTCCACTCAAAAATGTGTTTTTCTTATTGTTGCTTCACTCGCATGTTTGAGCTTCACTGTGCAGAATGCTGAAAGTCTGTTTTCACATTGATCTGGTGACGGAGGAAAGCTTCTCACCTTAAATCTCCGTTCAACATGTGGACACGAGCAGGATTTTGTGACATCACAAAGTTCGGAAGCCAATCGTGGGCCAGTATGCAACTTACAACTTACAAGTGTGATACGGAAAGTTGAAACTTTCGGGCAGGTACGCTGAGAACGGCTTTTCAGTCAGGTTGTAGACATTTTTGTGCAGCAGCATATCTAAGTGAAATTGAAAAATATTAGCATATTTATAAATTATGGATGTTTCACACGTGTCAGACAAATCATTATTCTAATCAGAGTAGTTTAATGTCTTACATATGTCTGGAGGGGATCTTTGAAGTTTATTTAAAGGCCTTTATTATTGACTGCTAATTATGACTTAAACAGCTAACTCCCTGGAGGTTTTAAAGAGAGCCTGTGTTACCGTTGCTGTAATGCAGCAATCGTGGCCATAAATCGGAATTAAGGCATAACGGTAAATGCAAAAACACACTGGTAGTGTAGCACGAGTAGAGAAGTGTCACCAAGTCAGCAAACTAATGGTCGTACCAGACCAGGTGAAGATGATATTACTGCTGATGAATTAACCTTTTCATTAGTAAGAGGCTGTTAAAGTCATGTGGCAACTTTAGCTGAGGCTGTTGGATACATTACAGCTGGACAACACGACTGATGATTTATTGCATCAATAGAAGGTCACTGCCACCTTGTGGAAAGAAGATGGTTTCACATTAGGTTTGAATTGGTTTTGCACAGAGGTTTTACACCAGCAAAGCTAGACCCGAAACCTGGTTTCCAACTATTAAACCTGAACCCATAGATTGTATTCACTTTATTTCATCTCTCAGCATTTCATTTTGGACATTGTTTCTGCGTTAAATGATTCCATTCATCATCCAGATGTGAGTTCAGTTTTGAAAGCGTACAGTATATTTATTCATGTTTCCACAACACAGTACATGACGGAACAGGATGTGATATCGTCGGCATCTCATATTCAGCTGAGCCATCTGAACACTGTCACAGCACATGCTTTGGCTTTAAGACATGTATTATAAGTACCTGATATTTAGGGGTGACACCGTGCTCCATCTGTCTGCATGCGGACCGACTGTTCTTAGTGGAGCCAGATGAAAAACCAGAGGAGGCTCAGTGGAAACTATTGCTCAATGCACCTCTTTCAAACAAAATTTATACTGCTCATAAAAGGCTCCCAAAATGTTTTTGCCAATGTCTTCTCATCTCAAGTCCAATAAGATCTTAAGTGGTAAAAAAAACATATAGTTATTGCATCATCATGTTTATTTATTCATTACAGCACAGTCTTGACTAAAAATCATCTGTTTACATAGCGGCCCATAAACTAAAGACATAAACGTACTAATAAAAGCAGTCCAAGAGACTGGATGACTAAAAAAATAGCTTGGCTAATGTCCCTCTATCTCCGTCCAGTTGCTTTCCTCATCAGTGCACCTTATTTTTAAAGTCTCAATCACAGTTTTACTGGCTAACACCTGCTTCACTTTATTTTAATGTTACACTCATAATCACTCCCTTCTTTACTCGCGACTTGCCACTTTTACAGTACATATGCTCTATCCCTCACATTGGTTCAGATAAAATAAAAATCTCTCTTGGCTCACGCTCTCTAGCCTCTCTGTGTAACCCATGCGCTGCATTTGCAGTAGATGTGGCAACCCTATCGCTATGGTGATTTGTCACACATCGCCTGCTTTGTCAAATAGCAGCAGGAGACTGGACTCAGCCAGCCCTGTTACACCTCCCTTGCTTCAGGATCCATAACAGGAATTCTTTAAGGCATTTTGGTCCTGGAGGGTCCGACAAAGGCAGTTTATCAGGGCTCGTTTTGCTGCAGCGTCCTCTCGCAGTAACACCACTACTTGTCTGGGACACTGGCATCCAGAAGACTCCATATTATTCGTGCCTTGGCTAGAGGTCACCAGCGTTTTACTCTTAAGTACCTTTGGTGTTCTTCCTGGTGGGCATCAGGGCTGCTGGGTTACCTTTTGTTGGAGGAACGAACCTGATGTCTCATCCATCCCGTCGGTGCTGATGCAGAAAGGTGGAGACAGAGAAAATCAGACAAAGAGGTAGAGAAGCAAACGTTGTCTTTGGGTGTACTGGTGCTCCAACCTTTGACACTCACAGCGTGGTTCACCTGGTTGTCTTGGGTTACTGGCGCTACTACCAAAGGAAGACTGGAAGTTATGGATGGTCTCTTGAAGGATCTGCCTTTCTCGGCCCTGATGACAGCCAACAACAATCAGTCATTATGAACCAGTTACCATTTTCACGCGAAGATGAAGCTGTTATCTCACATATCATGTCCTTGTTGTTCCTTTTAACAATTTCCATCCCTGTTCAAAGTAATTCTACCTATGTCTGCTGGCTCACACTGTTAACTGTTTATTATGACATGAATGTGGGGCTATACTGTGGAAAACTGAAAGTGGAAAAAAACAAAACCATACGCGCAGACATCCCTGGAAACATACTACTGGAAGCATAATATATGTTTAACCAAATGCACCTTTCCTGCATTAAGCTCTGATATGGCAGCCAAGATCTGTTGTCTGGGTCCGTCTGTTTTAATGCCCAGCTCCTTCAGGTCCCCATCTGTCAGAGTCAGGAACGCCTCCATGTCCACCTAGAAGAAGAGAAAAGACAAACGCTGATGTAAACACTGTAAGAGGTCGCACGCATACAATTTCCAGTGTTTAATACAGAACTGTACAGTCCACGCAGGCCTTTCAGGCTCCGCAGTTCAGTGACGCATTTAGGGGAAAGCAGTTTCCTTCATGCTGAGAGCTCGTGAATCAAAGCATATAGAAACAAAGGAAAAACACACTTCATATTTGAGGGGAAAATGTTTTGGAGTTCCCCTTTGACATCAAAGATAGAATACCTCCTGTTCCTCAAATATGGGTTGGTATTTCTCGAGGGACAGTTTCTTCAATATACTTGACAGCTCATCTGAAAAAGACAAAAACAACATAGTATGATCTGAGGAAAAGAAATACAATGCGGCAGTCCTGGCCAGAGTGTTTACACGTAGATTTGCGTAGTGGTTGTGTGAGTCTGTGTCCGTTGAGTTTTTTAAGTCGAGGCCCCCGGTGCATGTTGAGCACATTGATGCGTATTGTTTTCCTGCTGTCTCTCATACATTTACAGAAATGGCCTCACTGCTGAATACATGTGGAATTAATGCCTGTCCTGCAGCTAAAAACTGTGGATACAGAACAATGATTTCAGCTTATGCTGAATTCAGCATCACCTTCATCAGTTATGGTTCCACTGCTGGAGCCACCACTGCTCTTGGAGCGAGGATGGGAAGAGGCTGAGGACAGAGAGTCTCCCGGCCCAGTGTGAGGCTTGGGCGTTGGGGAAGGGGATGGGGTCAGAGTGGGCGACGTGCTCTTAGAGGTGGAGGAATTCCCAGACTGAGGTCTCTTCTTCAGCTCCATCTTCTATAAAGGAATGAGGGCACAGTAGCACCAGTTCACTGACATGATAGGAGGCACTTGCTTAATTTGGGCTGTTTTACACAGTTACCAAAGTAATGACAGAAAGGAAACACAACACAGACCCTTCTCGAATGGATGTCGGAAGCAACCAGGCTGGGGTGGGCGTGGATGTCAGGAAGGCTAATATCAGGCAGCGGCAGGCCGGGTGCTGAGGGCGGCAGTGAGGGTTGGCTCTGCGTCTGGCTGGGCTGTTTCTCTGGAGCTTGTGCCTTCACATCTATCAGACCCGCTGCTCGCTTCCTTTGGGCTGCTATCTGGGAGAGAACGCTGTCTGCACTGCCCCCTGGTGGAAGAAAGAGGTAAGTAATGTCATCTAGTTCCCACTGTGTCAGAGTATGTTTGGATTTGTGAGGGTTTGCATGAACCTGAACGGTTGTGGGAGTCCCGGTTGATCCCTGCCACTCCATTGGAGCCTCCTGAGGAGTGGGGGGAGTGATAGTGACCAGAGTTTGAAGGAGAGGAGGAGGAGGGGCCCTTAGGGATGCTTGGAAACTTAATGGACCTGCTCACCACACGACTGATGGATGTCTGATATATAAAGGAGAAGGAAGGAGAAGTTAGCAAAAAATGCATGAATGCTGACAAACAAAGGGACAGTTTTACTAGCACCACCCCTGAAGACGAACTTTCTCTCCCTCTCACTCACAATATCTGAATTTCCGCTGCTGTTCAGCTTCCTCTGGGGTGGCATGGGCAGGCGAGGCGCTTCGCTCTTTCCCTCCCTGAGGAGGCGGGAACGGTCCGAGTTCCACGGTTCAAAGTTGGACGGAGGCAGGAAGGGAGGGATCACCGCTTTCAGTTTGTCATTGGGCAGCCGGGTCAAAGGCGCGCCACTTCTGAGCTAGAGGAGATGGAGCACACAGTATAATTACAACTAAACTACTAACAATCCGGGGCAAAAGAAGAATCACTTTGAAACATGCTGTTTCAGCCAAGCACGCTACCTTTCTGACATCCTACAAGTCAATTCACTCTGATCACAACACTGCCAAAGCTTGAAGAAATGCACAATGCACAAATCAAACACTCCTACCATAGTGGTTATAAGAAAGTCCCCCTTTTCTGAGGATGCCCTGCAAAGACCTGAAAAAGGAACACACGTCACATTTATAAATTCCCTCCACCACAGCGTATAACACACAACTTCTGTCGTCGCTGCATCTCACCAGCATCTTTGCTCTTGACCGCCCAGGCAGTGCTGATATCATTCCCTCCCAGGGCGGGAGTTGGCGCCAGCGACCCGTTGGACACGGCAGCAGGCTTCCTGTCCGCCTTCATCGTGGCATCCAATGAAGTTTCAGCGTCGTCTGGAAACGGAGCGAGGCGGTTGGATGAAAGGCCGTGCCTCAGGGTGTGAGTCAGCTTAAGCCGTCGGAAACGGTTTGACATCCGGCTCCACCAGGACTGGAAGGAGTCAAACATGTTAGCGTTGTGGGGTACAGAGATAGAGATAGCAGATTTATTTCCCTTTAAATTACTGATCCTGTCATTATTATTTTTATTCACACCTACAGCATGAAATAATACACTGTTTGACAGAATACTGATGTAACAGGACCTCTTTACCTTAAGGCCTCCCTTGTCGTCAGGCGGCACAGGGACGTTGTTGAGGGACTGTCGGCTTTTGGAGCGAGTCATTAAGGCTCTGCCACGGTGTTTCGACTTGTCCTTGTCTACTTGCATACACACTGACGCTAACAGACGCACCAACTCAGTGTCTGACAAAATCCAGAGCAGACAGAAAATGAATAAAGATTCACTGGGTTCACCTGGCACTGACTGTATCAAGTGTCAATGGTTTATTACAATATGATTTCAGTTTTCTAGCTGTGTTCTACGTTAAAAGACATCTCTCATGACGTATTACAAGCAGCAAATAACACATAAAAACAATGTCCTTTTACAGTAAAGTGCCACTATTGTAATGACCTTTTGTGGAAAGTTATTAGGGCAGCAACTAATAATTATTGAATCATCTATTGTTTACTTTGTTGCTTACTCCATTTTGGTCTGTTTGTCCAACTGACAGTCCAAAACCTAAAGATTAGCATTACTGGACACTAAGAAAACAAACACATATTATATAAGGCCATGGAGGACCAAGAGATGCAAGTAAGTGGACCTTGAGTTAAAAGGAATTTGTCAATATTCACATTTGAGGAACTGAACAGTGAATTTTGAGCATTTTTACTTAAAGAAAATGCAACTTATACCATTAATCCACTACCAGATTTGCTGTGACATTAATTAACTAATCCTTTCCTTCCCAATGTAACGTCTAAAGGGTTTCATTCCAGAAGAGTTTATTTATATTACAGAATCACAAGTACCTCTATACCCTCTGTCCTCAGTCAAAGTCTTAAGATAACTCCTTAACTTAGGAACAAAAGACAAATCTGACATCATTCTTTTCAATAAGATAGTGAAATGTTCATGTTGGATACTTGATTTTATTAATTCTGCTACTGATTACAGTATATTAGGAATGAGCTGTTTGTTCTGTGTGAGCAGAACTTCCCAAAGGGCTGTAAAACACGTTTAAGGTAGTCGGGGTACCTGGGTCGTTCAGCAGCATAACCAAATGAAAGGCTGTGTATCCATTCTTAGCTCGAAGGTTGACATCAGCCCCTTGACTCAACAGGTACTTCACAATGTCTTTATTACTGGAGGGGGGAGGGAGAGAGAGGAAGGAAGAGAAAGAGTAGGAAAGGACTGGCGATGCATGTCTGCATGTTCAACCTTACATTATCAAATGACTTCATACCCCATCACACTTCCTGAATTTATCAATTCCCACTGAATCAAAAGGTTTACCATGATATATCAGCAGCTCCGTCTTACCCATGATAGGTGGCCTGCATTAGAGCGGTCCACCCGTGGACGCCGTCTTGTTTGTCTATGTCGGCATTCTTCTCCACCATCAGCTGCACCACTTCTAGCTGGCCGCTCACTGCTGCCATCATGAGAGGTGACGCTCCCTCCTGATTGGACGAATTCACCTGAGTGGGATCCTCCTCCAAGATCTCTTTGACTAGCTGGGAATTTCCTTTACACACACAAATATGGAGACATAAATAAGCAGATCCACATACTTGATTGTGTTTTTTATTTCAGCGTTATCACCCATTTATCTTACAAACAAAACACAATTTCCACAAGTATTCAATGTAACTCACCTAACTTGAGTGCACTGAACACATCTGGTCTTCTTCTCTCATCGTCTGTGAAGAAAAGAGCGAGACGGAGGACAGAAGAGAGTTCTGATAACACTCTGTAACAACAGTCCTACTTGGCCAGACTCCACATAGCTCAGTATCATCTGTTAGCGCAGTGGGGTTATGTAAATAAAGAGAAATAACATCACTGCAGAGTTCACAGCTCACACAAATAAGAATGTACTGCACAAACAAAAAAAGAAGAAACAAGTCGAAGCAGAGATCTTAAAGATATAGTAAAAACTCTGAAATCTGGCAAGTCTTTAGTGCCCCAAGTAGTGTCTGCAGGTATTGCTTTCAGGCTGCCTGACAACTTTTGAAAAGTTACAACCCCCTCCCATCCCCAGTGGAAATTATGCCCTTGGCTCTTTTTCTTGATATTAATGCCCCAGTCAGAGCTTTTAAAGGACTGCGCAGGAAACCTGAGGTCAAACCTGATATACTGGTGAGAAGAGCCATTAAACATCTAAGAGGCTGAGAGCTACCACTGTTGGTTTCGCTCTCACATCAGTGTTAACTGCAGTGCAAGACAGCTAGATTCTAGCTGTGGCAACACACACACACAGACACTGTCATGCAAATTTGAATTTGAAGCGCAGAGGGAAGCCTTACCTGTCTGGGGTCGGACTGTTGTGATGGAGTCCAGATAGGATTTGATGTCTCTCTGTTTAAGCTGCATGGCTAGCTCAAAGGCCGTCTTGGACAGGACGTTGACTCGGTCTGGGTCAGCTCCACGCTCCACCAGCTGCTGAGCCACAGCCACCTTCAAACACACACAACTGTATTTATCAACTGATCCACTAACTCAAAAGAAAGAAGACTCTGCCAGTCGATAAACCGGCATGCCCCACTTAAATGCATTTTAAGTGGGGCACGATGTAAAATGCCATACACATTATTATCCATTTATCTTCTTTATCTATCAAACAATCCATCCATCCATTGACCCCACCTTCCCACTGAGGGTGGCCACCATCAGTGGTCCCCAGCCAGTGGTCTTCTGGGAAAAGTTGACATCAGAGCCCCACTCCAGTAGCAGGCGCACCGAGGCCTCGTGGCCATGCTGACATGCCACCATCAGGGCTATGATGTCCATGAATTCTCTCCCGCCTCCTCCTCCTGGACAGCCTTCACCACCTCCAAAACCAGCCGTGCTGTCCCACACAAAGATTAAGAACAGTTGTACAAAAGATGATATTCTCTAGACTGAGGTTTGTTTTTAATCTAGCAGGAGGTTTACTGCCGTCTGAAAAACAGCCCAAACCTGCAGCTGTTGTTGTTGTTGCCGTTCGAGACTGCCTCTGCAGCCACAGCCAGGTGATCGTAGTCATCGACGTAGGCCCCGCTCTCCAGGAGTAGCTTCACTACGTGAGTGTGTCCCCCACGGGCAGCCATAGTCAGGACACTTGCGCCTAGCCTGTTCCTTCCATTAATCTCTGCCCCGTTCTCCAGCAGCATGTGGGCGACAGTCAGGTGACCAAACCTGGGTGGAGAATAAGGGACACAAAATATGAGATGGATAGAGGGACCGAAGTACCTATCTTACGTATCCCCCCCAGTTTATAAGAGTTCATCAAATGTTACAAATGCATTATAGTAGTCTTCTCTAAGCTAAATGAACTTTCAGAGGGTTGAGAAGACATGCACCACCCAATTTAAGTTATGTCACACTTTATTCATTCCTAAAGGGACATATGATAAAATTAAAGGCATATGTGTGTCAAAGAAATTTAAATTCTAAAAGAAGTTATTGAATATTTCAAATCCAACTCACAATTCCAGGTCAAAGGTACAAACCAGTGATTGCATGACAGGCTCTCCCCCTCTTTCTTCTCAACCCTGGCTTCTTTACTGTAATGTACATTAACCTCTATGATGAAACATTTAATCATGCTCAAGATCAGGACAAAAGCAGGAAACGTGCATCCTAATATGACACCAGTTGAGCTCCAGAGTAAAGATTTCTCAAAGGGTATTTATCAGTTAATTTAAAAGTTTGATGCCGCTGACAGTGACAGTATTTTGATTAAGTCAACATTAACATACCCTTTGTTGAAACCATGAAGTTGAGAAAGATGTTTTCATTGTTACAAATGAACAAAATGTTAGAACATGTTGCTGCACCAAACTGGCAAGAATCTGGCAATTGCTTAACAGCTGCCCATGTAACAGGTAAGTGTTTCACACACAAATCCCCCAGAAATAAAACATCCTTCAGAATTAAAAAGAAAAGGAAAACTTACTATAGAATTAAAATGCCCACTGCCAGTAAAAGACTTCCTGGGTGTTATTGCATGACAGTTTCGTGGTAAAAAACGAATAAATTAATATTTTGTGTGTCTACACGATGGATTGAAAAGTGGCTTCTGACAATTACTACACTTCACTGTGACATAACTCGCCATCTCCGGCACAGATGAGAAATTAAATCGCCAGATTTTTGAATGGAGTTTGGTGTGCCCCTCTCTATGCAAGAGAACATAGTGCAGTGAGCTGTAGCCCGCAGCCCCACCTAGCCGCCTGCATCAGCGGGGTCCAGCCGTAGTTATTGCGGCTGTCCACCGAGGCTCCCTTTCGCAGCAAGAACCGGACCAGGTTCTCATGACCGCTGGCCGACGCAAACTGCAGGGCGGTGTTCCCCTCCTCGTCTGTACAGTCCACGGGTACTAGAGACAACATGTCCGCGGTGTTGCACTCCGACCCAGCCTCTGACCGCAGCCTGCTTTGCCGTCCGGACTCCTTCGAGGCTCCGGGCTCCAGGATCCCCCGAGCGGTTTCATAGTCCCCCTCGTCGCAGGCACGGAAAAGCAGCAGCGAATTAGCGGGGACGCCGAAATTCATGTCCTCACTGAAGGTGTTAACTCCGTCTCCATTCAACTCCGGTCAGTTTCATCGACGGTAACGGACAACTTTTCCTGTCACTTGGCGGCGGCCTGTGTTTGGAAATCATGACGCACAGTAAAATAAAGTTAAATCTCCGTGTTAAGGGCTGCTCTTCTTCTTCCCAAACACTGCACCCAGGGATTCATCTTTTATTTTCGTTTTTTTCACAATCAAAAACACTTTACGGATATCTGAACGGGTTTCGACTAACCAACTTCCTGGCATCTGGCCGGCACTGCCCCGGCACCGTTACTTGTTCTTACCAGATCTTACCAGCAGCAATACACCCACAACACAACACACGACTTCCGCTTTCGTCTTTCAAATGAAGAGCCTAACTATTTATGCCCATGCATAGATTCTTAAATTCTTTTCACAGGAGTTCCTCAGTTACTAGTATTTATCGTATGAGGGGAGAGTTCACTCAGTGCTTTCACATTTAACCAGCTCGCACCTTTGAACAGGGCCAAATGTAACATTTGCCAAGCAAGTTACTCGCCTAACATTTTAATGAGAAATTCCACAATATGATAAACTTCGAAACTTAAAACATGATGAATCTTACCATTTCAATATGGAGAAACAAACAACCAAAAAATATCCATTTAGAGGTAGACGTGTTCCTGCAAATATGCACAGTTTCCATAAAATATGTGATATTAGAAATAGTGGTCAATTATTTAACAGGCTTGACGGGAAGTACTAGCATGATTAGTTGTTATTATAGTTTTTCATACATGCATCAATTTTGATTTTAGTAATACGTAATGTGTCTTATTTTGAAAATCCTTTTAGGATGTAATAGTATGTTATTAAAAGTCTACCTTGACACCCAACTGGAAAAGCCGGCAGTTTTCGAGCGCGGACTACACTTCACTACCATCTGGCGGTCACAAATATGAACTACATGCTCTCATCCTTCCGTGTACCAAATCTGGTATTAATAATTATGCTTGTTCATATTTGTCATGTATAAAATCACCAAATTGTATCAGACTCAATGCTATCTTATTTCACTAATTTGAATAAATCTCTGCAACAAATTCTGTTACGATTTTTTTCATTTTTTTCTGTCAGGTGTCTTAGTGTCGTATTGTGTGTACATTTTTGAATTTATTTATTTATTAACCTTAGTCTGTGGTCTGCCCTCACACTGGTGGAGATGACAGTTGTCATAAGAATTAGTGGTCATAGTGAGACACTCCAACTTTCTTTTGTGGCCATTTGATTCATGCTGGATATTCATAGATAGATAGATATAGATATACTTTATTTATTTTATTCATATATATATTTATGTTGATATTAGTCATTTAGCACTAATTTATTGATAGTTATTTAAAAGTTGACAGTAAATTGTATAGTTGTCAACTTCTTCATCTCACTTGATTCCATGGATGCATTGTAAGACAGTCCTGAAGAGTTCAGCGCATACTGCCCTCCAGTGGTCACAGTTGGAACCTACAATGCTGCATTAGATGTAATTGTCAAGCAAAGCCACTAGGTGCCGCTGCGGATTATGTATTAGTCAAAAATACAAAAGAAGAAGTCACAGAAACCCGGATGAACAGTTCATAACCAGGAAACAGGCCTTTGCTCGGCCTTTTCGTGAAGAGCTAACCACGTTGGTGGAAGTCGTTCCTGGCTCACCGCTGTTCGCTTGAAAATTTTCCCGAATAAGTCGGTCAGGAGCATTCACAATGGTATGTGGTGCTTTAATGAAACTGTTCCTATTTTATACGATGCATACAGTCCAATAATTTTGTAATTACAAACCTTAACTTGAACATCGAATTTGTACGGAGCCCGTTGGCTAACGCCGACAGCTATTGTGACTTGAAGTAAGACGTCCCGCCAGATATAATTCACAAACTGGACTCTTTAATAATCTCCGTATTGACAAAGTGTTAACTCTATCAGTAACGGAAGCGAGATATTTCCCGATTTTTTTTATGAGTATTATTCAGAATTCGGCAAGTTTTGAAGTGAAGTTACACCAGCTGCATTTGCTTGAATTATAATTTTAAGCTTTAACATATAGCTAACCAACGTTAGTCCCTCGCTCCCATGATCTTGTGTCCAGCAAAAAGTCACTTTATTGTGAAAGTGTTCATGATAATTTTGAAAACTAAAAGTTATAGAATTGGTCGCAGAAAGTCGTGCTGGACGGGATAAGTTTGCATATAGGCTCGGACAGCAACCTAACTTGGCATTTAAAACAAAAAACGAGCGTCTGGACAATAGACCAACATTAGCTGACGTTAACTGGCTCTTGCACCGTTTATATGGCTACGTTCTTAATAGTGAACATACACTAATATAAATGATTTAAGCAAGACAGCATTGATGCTGTGTAATTCAGGAGATAACACTCTACTGGGGCCATCCGTACCTTGTCCTTACACAATCGTGTTTTAGTCCCATGTTACCTAAAATCCTGTGAATGTTAGGTCAATGACAGGTCCACTGTTTTGATAACTTGTTTTCCGTATGTGCAGGCTTTCAAGGACACTGGCAAGGCACCTGTTGAGACCGAGGTCGCCATTCACCGCATCCGCATCACCCTCACCAGCCGTAACGTCAAATCTCTGGAGAAGGGTAAGCAAGCTGAGCATAGTTGATGAGATGTGAACACAGACCTGAGCTATGAGGATAAAAATCCAACCCGATAAACCTTGACGACTGTAATACGCTATTCTGAGCCATGGCTATTAAAAGTAGTATTAAGTGACTACTGGTTGTTTGTGTTTTTAAACATTTTTTTTCTTTTAAAATCCCCAGTCTGTGCAGACTTGATCCGTGGGGCTAAGGAGAAGAACCTGAAGGTGAAGGGACCCGTCCGCATGCCAACCAAGGTACTGAAGCACATGGCCTGCACAGAAATGTGCATGTATATAAGGTGTATAGATTTCCTGTTGGAATGTACAATGGTGAGTGTGCCATGTGTTTTTTCTGAGGAAATGAACAGGCACCCATTAATGTTGAGTTAAATGGAAAGCAAAATGTTTGCTTTTTAAAAATACTGAATACGTTGACACACATGAACAATCTAAAGTGTGTCTGCTTTCTTCTTGGTGTTTCCCCACAAAAGCTGCACCTAATTTATTCTACCTGTCTGGCCTGCGTTCTTCTCTCACATCCTTTAAGGACAAATGTGATCAAGCTTACAGGCTACATGCTAGTATGTCACAAACCCGGAGGGTGCTTGATGTGTAAAGGGAATATCTGGACAGAAGTTAGACTATTCATCAGGTTTTTCAACTTCCCTCAACAATTCTGATTGGTTTAACAAACTTCTGGCAACCCAGAACATGCTTCTAAGTTATTTTCAAATGACAATGGCTGTAAAGTTACAGTCACATTACATTTATGTTCAAATCTAACGTGACAATACCTTAACAGGACTTGAGTTTTGCACAAGAACACAAATGCAGTGTGAATTTGGTCAAGCTAAAATCTGGCTTCTTTACCCCCTCTAGACTCTGCGTATCACCACCAGAAAAACTCCCTGTGGTGAGGGATCCAAAACCTGGGATCGCTTCCAGATGAGGATCCACAAGCGCCTGATTGATCTGCACAGCCCATCTGAGATCGTCAAGCAGATCACCTCCATCAGCATTGAACCCGGTGTTGAGGTTGAAGTTACCATCGCTGATGCATAAACAATGCAGATGATTCAATAAAGAATTGAATAAGGAAACTGATGTGCTGTTGTTGGCTGGGTTTTTGCAGTAAAAAGCTGAAGTGTGTGTGTGGGAGGGGATCAAGAAATGTACTATCAACCAGTAAACTAATTAATTTGTGAAACTGTATTGACTCTAGGAAGTTGAGTGAACATTGCATAATTATAATTTACAGCAGATGTACTTTACTTGTGATGAACAGGTTAATGGACTATTGATCCAAACATAATTTCTCACTTTTGAAGTGCAGTTCATGGTGGTAACTGGAGCCCTCAGACACAGGGTCTGAACATATCTAAACCTGACTCATTGTGCTAATCAGTTCTATCACTGCTCAACATTTAATGATATCTGAGCCACTATAGTCCACCCAGGATTTGAAAATGTACCCTGGACAAAAGAGTCATAACATACACCAACATTTGAGAGCAGGATGAGCAACAGTACCTCAAATCTGAGTGAATTTACATTTGAGATCAAAACATCCTGCTTGGCGTTATTTAAGTTCAATGTACAGAGCTGTTTCTAGCCAACACAGATGGTATGTGTGTTAATATGGGGTAACCACAATTTGTATGTATAGTTTCAATTACAAATACACAAGTGTGATCATACTGACATTACAAAAGGAGCCGATTTAAAAGCACTCAAAGGAAAGTCCATTGTCTACATCAGCTCTCCTCTGAGCCTTAACAGTTTTCCACCATTTAGATTTTTTTTACAAAGCCATTTTTTTCTCTCCTGAGGACGAATTCAAATCTGGATGGACGTCATCATGAAATAGCCAGAATACACCCAGGAACCACACGCAGAAGATCAGCTCTATTTTGGAGCTTTTAGAGAACAAATTTAGGACAACAGTGAATATCTAAATAATGTAACAATAAGCTGCTGGTCATATATAAGACTAGTAAAGCTGTCGCAGCCAACTTCCTCCGTATATGGAATTAAACAAGGGTCAGCTTTTAATTTGTAAGGGGAAGTCATTTCTGCTTAGAAACATTACACACTCTTTATGGCCCCCCTTGTATGATTCAAGCCAGCGGGACATACAATACTTCAGGCAGTCCAGATTCCTCTTTGGTGATTGGTTTATACATCACAAACTCATATTTAGAGTTTGATCCTCTGTGGTGATTTGATGCATCAGGGTGTAGAGTTCTCTAAGCTGGTTGGTCCTGGTGATTTGCTTGGCTTCACACCTGCTTTCAATTAGAAGTGATTAGAAGCTCCCCCTTGATTTTCAGCAGCAAGTTTCAGCAGATCTGAAGGACAAAATTTCATGTGATTTGTCCTCCTCAGAGTCAGAGGCCTCTACATTTTCAATCGTGCAGAGAATTGATCACAGATTTGTTGAGAGCATAGAGTGAACTCGCATGTCAATTAATAGGTGTTCTGGAGATACCTTGCCTCAAGATGAATACAGCTATTGATCTGAGCAATGAAGAAAACGACGACGTGCAGCCTGTTGACATGGACTTGACTTGTAATGTTTCTCCTGTCAGCGCTTCATCCCAGCAGGTGATGGGTTTTCCCTGTTTTTTTTCATCAAAGTCACACAGTTCAGATTCAGTTACAGAGTTACATTCATTTTATCATGTTTTTAGTAATGCAGACCCAGGATGCCTGTGCCTGTTCAGATTTCCTTGGCAGTGCCATGAACGACTCAGAAGGACTGAAACAAACTCAGCTCCTCCTCGCTGAGGTTTAGTTTGTGGTCTGATCCTTGTCGTCTTTGTTTGCAGCAGGAGCAGGCAGGCGGTGCTGAGCAGCAGACCATGACTGTTTACCTCAGAGTCCGGCCCTTCTCTCAGGAGGAGCTCTCTGACAGTGAGGATCAGGTACACATATGAGAGATCCAGTGCAACGCCAATCCACAATACTACACAGAGCGTGTCAACCAGTAGAGAAGATGAATATTACTCTGCAGCTGCTTTCTTATTTCTGTCAGTGTGGCATCTTATTTACATTATGCACCTGATTCGCCACCATTATAAGCAACTGTAGGACAATTATATGACACATTTTACTTGATTCTGGCATATTGGTCTTATGATCTGATTTTTGATGGGGAAATTACAGCAAATGCACCGTTATGACTGTGGGACACACAAAAGATGTCGTCTTAATCTGACTACTTGCTCAATCTGCTTCAGACCCCACAGTGACACTCCTCCAGTCTCCTGGTTTGGCTTAGATCGTGCGTCTTGCTCTTCTGTTCAGGCTGCCATTTCCCCCTCTTTTCTCCCCCTCAGGACTGTGTAGTGATTGAAAACAGCCAAACGGTGACCCTGAATGCACCAAAGGGTTCTGCCACCATGAAGAGCAGCGAGAAGGGCGTCGGCAAGTCGCTCCACAAATTCACCTTCTCAAAGGTCTGCGACATGTAAAAGTGCCTAGTTTTATGAACACATGTCAGACAGGCACATGCATTAATTCCCAGCAGACCATCCTTTTTCTTTTTTGGCTTTTAGATTTTTGGACCCGAGATGACACAGTCCGAGCTATTTGAGGATACCGTCAAAAGCCAAACTTCTGATTTCTTGGATGGGAAGAACGCACTGATATTCAGCTATGGCGTAACCAATGCTGGGAAGACCTACACAATCCAAGGTAAACACGAAGACAGCATTAGTCCTGTGAAGTTCTCTGCCAGTCTGAGCGTGCTATGAAATGTTTTTAGGAACTCCAAAAGAGCCGGGAATACTTCCTAGAGTGCTGCATGCCACCTTCCACCACATTGGAGGCCGTCAGTATGAGGGGATGGACCTGAAGCCCTACCTCAGGAATGATGCACAATATCTGGATCCTGACCAAGTCAAGCAGGAGAGAAGCGCTAAAGCTGCCATTTTTGCTTCAGTCAAAGAAGTGAGATTTTTTTTTTATCCAACTTGAGATGTTTCCTCAGGCTTTGACAAAAACCCTTGCCATGCATACCTCTCTACCTCCATCTAGGAGGGTGATCCTCCCAGAGCCAGTGGTGGTGTGCAGTCCCCGTCCTCCTCCGCCACCGCTCTCTCATCCTCCTCTTTGTCCCAAGACCAAACCGGTTAGCCCTCACCAGTTCTACACACTTGCATTGTCTTGCATTTTCAGAACAGTTTTAGCTTGTGTGAACTGTCTCGTGCAAGTGATAAAAATGTCTACACAGTAACCAGTGCAGGCATCACTAAACCAAGCGATGCCATCTGCAGCATTATTTCTGTTTCACTCGCTGGCCTTTGTCCTCCTCTCTATATTCTTCTCCTTTAGTGTTGGCAAGAGACCCCACAGAAGCAGGCAGCAGCCAGTTTGCCTTATGGGTGGCATTCTTTGAAATCTACAATGAGTGCGTGTATGATCTGCTTCAACCTTCCCTCTGCTCAAAGTCCAAGAAACGTGCTGCTCTCAGAGTGTGTGACGACGGTGCTGGAAATGCTTACGTTAAAGGTGCTCTGTTGTTTGTGGAAACATGCCAGTAATAGTGTTTATGTGGCTCAAGGCCAACAATTGCATCACGATGCATTTGTTTTGACTGATTTCAGATCTCAGGTGGATCAACATCCAGACCCTGGGCGAAGCCTGCAAGCTGCTGCAGTTCGGAAACAGAAACAGAAGTGCCGCAGCCACGAAGCTGAACCAGTCGTCCAGCAGAAGGCAAACCTTTTCCTTTCACCACATCTTTACCTGGTGTTATTTCCTGTGCTCGAAACTCATACTAGCCTTCCTTACAGTCACAGCATATTTACCATGAAGTTACTGAAGATCGATGGCAGCACGGTGAAAAGGCTCTCAGAGTGAGTATCTCGACAAGAGCATCTCTTCTCACACTGACACTTGTGCAGTCACGGTTTTCACAGCAACAAAGACACAGATGCAGCTAAGAAAATTAATAATGGTCAATTTTGATATCACTGGCTGCTTAGTTGACCAAAAGTCCAGACTTGTGGTGTTACAACTACTGCGCACGTTTCTCTTGTTGTTTGACTTTTCAGTACAGTGAGGATCCTGTTGCAGGTACCACCTCACCAGTGTCTAAATGTTAACTGCTCAGTTTGGATTCTTCCACAAAGTGAAGTGCATGTTAATACTGAAGAACTGAAGTCATGGTGATTTATTTTGATAGTTGCATTTAAAAATGCGACCAAGTGAGGTTCAAGCCACTTACAGCTTACATTCATAAAAAGAAAGCAGACAACTTGGAAAGTTAGGACTTTTAAAACATTTTTATTTGCAACATCTTGCAAATAAAAGACCTGAGAAAGACCTGATGAGCTGATTCAGAGCCCTGCTGCTCAGGGCTCACAGGACCAAATTTTCATGTTTCTGATAGCTGCAGAGCCATAAAAGGAGCACTAACACAGGAAATAGCTGTTATAAACTGATTTGCATTTCTCAGGTTTTCTCTGTGTGACCTGGCCGGCTCGGAAAGATGCAACAAGACCAAGACGTTCGGGGAGAGGCTGAAGGAGGCGGGGAACATCAACAACTCCCTGCTCATTCTGGGGAAGTGCATCACCGCCCTCCGCAACAATCAGACTGACCGGTACACATGGCTATAAGCGTGTCAGATGTCTATCACCAGCTGCAAGTATATGTTTGACACGAGATGCCGATGCTCTGAAGTGAAAATGACATGGCTCTCACATGGGGGAAAGTAGGCCGAGTGTTAGCTTTTAGCTGGTGTGAACATATACGCGAAGCAGGGCAGCGATGACCCTTGAAGACTGAGATGTTGTTGCATTGCTAAAGTCCTCTTCTTTTCTTCTGCGTTCATCAGAATGAAGAGCAGCTACATCCCTTTCAGAGAGAGTAAGCTCACCAAGCTCTTCCAGGCTTTTTTCTGCGGCAAAGGGAAGGCGTCCATGATCGTCAACATTAACCAGTGCGCGTCCACCTATGACGAGACCCTCCACGTCATGAAATTCTCTGCTGTCGCCAAACAGGTTAGTCTCTGGACGTTGTGCTGCGAGAGGAAGCGGCACGGTGAGCCGGGTCATCATCGTTCCTGTGCTGTCTGTAGGTGGTGCAGGTGATCCCTGACAAGCCTCTGGAATCTCTGGCTCCTTGCCTGGTCGGCCGCGATGGCAAGCCTCTGGTGAGGAATGGGGCGATCGACAGCCAGGCCCTGGAGAGCTACCTGTCGGAGGAGGAGCTGCTTGACGAGGAAGACGAGGCTGACATGTCTTTGCTGCCGCAGAGTGTAAAACCGCCACCCAGTGTCACATTCGAACATTGCTTCATAAAAAAGACCTTTCCTGTAGGGCCACCATGAGGTTCACATTTGTGCATTAGTACACCAACATACTAAACTAAGATGATGAATATGCCTTCTTAAAAACACCATGTTATCATTGCCATTGGGAGCATGTTGACGTTAGCATTTAGCTCTCAGAGGTGGGAGCACAGCTGTAGAATCATGTCTAGGGTTGACTTGATAGGGAATATTAACAGTAATCATCTGTCATTACAAGAGATGATGCTCAACTCAAAATTGTCTCCAGTAAATGTTCATTTTAACTCTTTTAGGAGGTTTTGAATATGATTGAGAGCCTGCGAACAAAACTCATGGCGGAGCGAAGAAGAAACCTGGTTCAGGAAATGGAGATTCGCAAAGAAATGGGAGATGCAATGTTGCAGCAGCTCATGGAGAGTGAGGAACTCCGCAGGTGGGTTCTTTTTATTCCTTTATTTGCAAGAGAAGGCTCTCCTTGCCCCAAAGTAAAACCTTGTCAAAGTCGAAATGAGGCCAAACCTGTTGAGTATGGTTTGTTTTAAACGTTCAGTCGACAGATAGAAGAGCTGAAGGAGAGCTACCAAGAGAAGCTGGAGAACACTTTTGAGATGTACAAGGATGCTATCAAGGAGCATGCCTACCAGACTGCTCTGAACAATCTGGAAGATGACTATGTACCGCTTGACGAGTTCATTGCTGAACAGGAGAAGGTGGAGGTATGTCATTTGATCAGGTTCAGAAAAAGTTTTAATGGGTCTATTTAGTCTAAAACTTTAAATCTCTTACCGACTGTGCAGGCCCTCAAACTGAAAGTGTCAGAGTTGCAGAGCTTAACGCTGAGCATCAAAGGAGGAGCGAGTGCAGCTACGACAGAGGACCAGGCGTGCCAGACTCAACCATCTGAAGCAACAGAATTAGCAGGTGAGCACAATGTTCCTCTCTGTCTTATTTCACTGAGCTCGAGTTCCTAACAACTGCTGTTGTAAGGGCATAAACTTCCCTCGGCTCATTCTGTCCCCTCAGTGGAAGATCGGTGCAAATGGCTTTACAGAGAAAAATGTGCCATGGAGAGGATGTGTGAGGATAAACAACAGGTAACAGGGAAGCAAGCTTAAAATGAATCAAACATTGGCTCAGTCCGGTTACACGAACACTTGCTCAGTTTTGCGTTTAATGTTTGTTCCAGTTGATTTTGTCCCTAGAGAAAAGGCTGATGGAGCTTAGTGAGACACTTCAGAAGGTCAGAGACGCCTTCCTGGAGAAATCAGCTGACCAGGAGGCTCTGCAGAGGAAGGTGGACGATCAGGTGATGCGACTTTTAAAGGAAAAAACAAAGTGGCAGCACATCAATGATGAAAATCAACTTAAAGCTTGACAAACATCCAAAAATGCATTAAAATCCCTCTAAACATGACTTCACCAGGATGAAAATTATTGTTGCATGCCGGTTGAATGTGTCTTTTTGCTTTGCCACCCAGACGAAATCTATGGAGGACATCCTGAGGCAGAACATTGAGAAGGACAGGGAGATTGCCTCACTTAAGGCAGAACTGGACAAGCTCTCCCAAAAGTCCCCTGTGCAGCCCAAACTCAAGCGAGGCCTCCTTGCCAACATCAAGGAGGCGGTGACTTCTCCACGAAGGGGTACGCCTGGCCGGACATCCAGGAAGACTGCCAGGACTGCACACCACTGAAAAGCCCAGCAGCTGGACGGTGTTTTAAAAAGCTGAGCGGCGAGTGTGTCTCTTGTGACATTTTTAAAAATGTTTTTCATGTTTTAAATAAAATTAAATTCTTAGCATCACTGGTGTGATGTCATTTCATGGCCACAGCGTCCACGTGTATGTTTTTTCTTGTGGTGGGCTTTTTCGCACACTGAAACCCTGTTACACACACATACATACACGGTTATAGACATGTCACGCTAGGGAATTCATGCTTTGGGCACGCTGAACTTCACATCAACCTGGTCAAATGAGGCCATCCATTATCTAGAGCCTGAGGGAAAGTAAACCACAAAAGAGCCAGATAGGACAAAGAAACTTTCACTTAAAGTGCATCGCTATTCAGTATTTAATCATTGCTCTATCTTTACACTCTCTTAATTCTTAACCAATGCCATATAAGACATGAGAATATGTCCACCCTGATAATAGAATATTTGTGATGTTGCATATTGTCCTGTCCAGTTGAGTGAGTGAGGGGTATCCAGTGTGATGAGCGTGAGGTAACAGAGCGCAGCCTCCTCTCAGTGAAAGGACCATTGTGGTGGAGACAAGCAGCTGCTCTGGTCTCAGTGGTAGTTAATGAGATTAGCTGTTCGTCTTAGCCTGCGTCAGTCCAAAGGGGTCAATCACAGGATTAGCACTTTGCTTCAGAGTTACATCAGTTTATTACACTTTTTTCCCTCATTGACTTTCCCACCTCTGGCTCTTCGTGGGACATTTTCCAGCCTCCGAAACATGTTTGGTGCCTGTGATCGCAGCAGTCATTGGAGTGGAATATTGCATGCGGCTGTGCGACTGAGTCCGTCTCAACCCTCAGCCGCTGAATGAAGCATCTTCCAGGGGAAGAAGAGGAGCAGGGGCAGCCAGAGAAGTGAAGGGCCGCTGGGCCAAAATCTTGCCTGCTGTGGCAGAGTCTGAGACTCTGGACAAGTCATCCTCATGCCACTTGTAAATAACAAAGTGGGCGATGATTGCACACTCGGCACAGACAAGGCTTTAACTGATGGGAAGGCTCTGGTGGATTCCTTAATAAAGGTGAGCTGCTCCAAGTTTGACAGTTTATATGTATGCTATGACTGTTAAGGACATAAAGAATTCTGCGGTCTAATTAAATGCTGCATTTAATGTCAGAAAACCCCTATGATTGTATTTTTACTATATTTTGTATGCTAATATGTGTGAGTTATAGAATTGTTTTGAAATGACAGTTCAATATTGCAAAAGAGTGGAAAAATGTGTCATAAAAAGTTAAAAGCAGGATGTTTTGCATCTGCAATGACGCCATCTTCACCATTTTTTTACTCTAATGTTAATATTTCTCAGACTAAGCATCGAAGCATCTTTATTTCCCCCTCTGGCCAAAAAAGCACTCTCACTGAAAATAATTTCTTGGTCCACTGCATCTCTGTGGTCATTCTAGTATGTATGTTAGATAATGCCATGACCATGCCCGACATTGTTCTTCTCAGTTATTGACATGTGTTGTGTTGTTTTAACTAATATATTTGCTCTAAACTTGTGTTTGCTAATGTATATGATGAAGTAATTTTTGCTCAGTGAGAAAAAAAAGTATTGGTATCAGTTGTCTACGCTTTGCTCCATATTTCATCACTGTATATTGGCTTTATATGCAGTTCTTGCACTAAAAGCTTGCAGGTTGCGCTTACACAGACTTGCATTACTGCTTGCTGCAAATTTACTGTAAGAATCACAAAATATTGTCATGTAATGTATTATCATTGTTATTGAAATGTGTTTTACTGATTCTAGAGAGACATTTGAGCATCGTAGCAGCAGCGTCACATATGGATAACAATGGTAAACTAAAGCAGTACATGAAATAATACAAACTATTTCTATTCAGTACAGTTACATACCAGAGCTGTGGGCAGCAATATCAAAGGTTTAAATCATGTACAAACACTAGATGAAAAACGATAGATGCCAATTATTGCATACAGTACACAAATCATAAAATGTGCACAGCGTTCTCTGAGTTATCATTGATGTGCTCCTGCCTCTCATCTATCCACGCTCTGAGTGCACAAGGTTGTTTTGGCTTATCTAGAAATAGATCAATGGTAATGAGATTATTTCTAATATTTTTCATTGAAACCATACCTGCTAATCCTCCAGGGCTAAGCTAATGTCTATTAATAAAACACTATGCTACTGTGTGATTTAGACATAAACTTGGAAGTCTACCATTTTAATCATCTTACAGTTATTGTTTCAGGCAGCTTTAGATGTTGCACAGTATGGATGTTTCTAACCAATCCAAAAGTCAGAGCTTCCTTCGTTCATGAAGCTCTGACTTTGTCTGAGTTGTCTTGATTGGCCTGAAGACATATTTCATTCTTACAGTATTAATGTGTTCACCAGGGGAAAGATGATCAGAGGGCTTGTAGGCACACTGTGACAGCGATTAGTGGTCTACCGCATACATGATCAGGTGATGTGCACAGCAGAGACATGTGTACCGATGCCAAATAAATTGGACTTTGCTGTTACAATCCAGAATACTGTAGTTCAAGCCACCAGGGACCCTGTGCTGTTTGCTCCTGGTAGCAATCACTTCTGCCAAATGTCCAACAAGGACATTGAAACACATACGGACCAAATTCACTCCAAACAACTGGGTGTATCGAATAGCAGCACAGAGCTTCAAGTTTTTCATATATATTCATGCATATTAATTTACACAATTAAATCATTATGTCTTTTTCCTCATACAGGTGGTGGCATGTTACCGTCACTTGGCCTCGTGTGTTGGTGGGTGCACGGACAGCTTACAGCTGCGGGATGAGCTGCGACAAACAAGAGAAAAGGCCCAAAAGTTGGCCGTGGCCATCTGTCATCATCTGACCTCACATCTGCGAGACAAGAGCCTTCCCCAGGACCAGCGTAAGGAGATGGAGCTCCTCTGGGTGGCCTTCTCCTCCAGCCTAGAGCTCCTCCATGCTGACATGTGCAAAGTTTTCAACATGGGTGACATCTTCTCTCTGGCCAGCTCTGATAAACTGGTGCAAACTGGCCTACAAGGTACGAATGTACAGAAACCATCAGCACTTTATTAGACCTTTGATGAAGTTGAAGTGAAGGCTGATATTAGTGGCTCTGTTCAGAGGAGGATGTGCGTGGTGGTGACGCCACCTCTATTCTGCTCGCTAGCATCTTAAGAATTCCACTGATTAGCCTGAGGGGAGCACAATATCACGTCTTTGTGCATGTCCCACGTGATGTTTCTGGTTCCACTATCATCAGAGGAGTGTTTGCAGTAGTTGTGCATTTTTTTACAATATTAAGCAACAGGGAATTTTTGAAAGATAAAAAATATATATTGTGAAAACATTATTATATCTATCAACCTGTTGGGTGATCAGGGGAAGTTTGTTGTCTTCAATAATTAATGGCTTAGTTCAGCATGGTTAGATATCAATAACAAATGGGTAAATGCCCCCTCTCCATCTCCCTAGTAGAGGAGACTGTAGGGGCTGAGGGGTTGTTTCATTTAATATCTTAGTCTACTCTGCCTGACTAATTGATCCTTCATCTGACTGAAGATTGTGCAAATTAGAATTTCTGACCCCCACCATGGCTCTGAACTGTGCTGAGCATTGATAAATCCAAGGTGCTGGAGGAGCAGACAGATCTGTAATTGTGCGTCTTTCTCTAATATCTCTTCTGTCAGTTTCCTCGTAGCTCTATAATATTCTCTAAACTACATACTATTAATACATTCTCTACTACAATGTAGCTTCTATACTCTATAGCAGGCATGTCAAACTGATTCCATAAAGGGCTGTGTGGCTGCAGGTTTTTGTTCCAACCTAGGACGAGCACACCAGACCAACCAATCAACATCAAGGGATCACTTAGTTATCAGCTGAAGACTGAGATCAGCTGATTAATTAATTCCAGCCTGGTGTGCTCCTCCTTGGTTGGAACGAAAACCTGCAGCCACACGGCCCTTTATGGAATCAATTTGACATGACTGCTCTATAGAGTAGCATTACCTTCATGATCAAAGTGAAGTAAAGATGATAGCAGAAAAGACGATCATATAGACACACTGCTGCCTGTAGTATTCCTATTATGCTTATATGGTCATTCAGTAGCATCTGTGCTGCAGAAAATAAACCCCAGACCAAACAACCTCTGTAACTAAATATTTAGAGGAGACATGACTATTGATATAGTTTTTATTATGTCAAAATCTGGTGCCATATATTATCTCATCTTACAGAGGGTCTACATTAGTTGTTGGGACTAAGACAACTAGTAGTCCCTCTAAGTCGATTGGTCTTGCAGCTTGCAGTCATGTGGTTCACCTCAAAAGATAATAAACTTTAGTTTATTCTAAAATATTCTCAGCATTCAATCATGCCTGGCATCACTGAGGACAGTTTCAGCTTCATCTTTGGTCCTTCAGTTTTTGCCTATAGATGAAAATCTATATAAAAAGTTTTCTCAACTTGATGTAATTCTAATCTCCAATAACGCAGGGGGAGGCAGTGAGGTAGCAGCTCGAGCTCTCAGTCTGCCAGACCTGAACCAAGCTCAGAGCCCAACCCTCCCTGCTGGTCTAGAGAGCCAGGAGCGCAGCACCATGGAGCAGGAAATCGGCCAAATTGACAACATGATCGACGACATGGAGACGAAGGTCAACGTGTTGCGCTGGATGGTGGAGCCCCACGGGCCACAGTACGCAGAGGCGCTGAGCAGCACCGACAGCGCCTCCCTGGCTCTGCTGTCTGTGGATGAGGAGCAGCCGGGACACCGGCCTCTGTGCCAGCGCAGTCAAGTCTTTGTGCTCTTACTGCTGTTTACTGTTGTTTTAGTGGCAGCCACTTTATCTGTTTGTATTGTCTTTTTCCCGTGAGCAAAACCTTAATGCACTCAACTTTTTTTTTTCTGTGCAACCTCAGCAATGAACACTGTAAAGAACAAATGAAAAAAAAACTACTGCAAGTACAGTGGTTTTCTCTTTACACATTCTTTCTCACAAAGGGTACATTTTGTAATTCCAGCTAAATTATCTACTAGCGCGTGGAATCATTTGTTAAATAATACCTCTGCATGAAAAACTAGTTTGTTGTTTCTAGCAGTGAATCCAAAGCTGCCATATACTTTCAACTATCTTTGTTGAACAAAGTGAGCATAAAAACACAAGGTTACAGGTTTGAACTGAAAACAGTTCTCACAATATAGCACAGGTATCTGATTTTATTTAACTGTAGGAATATCAAGCTTTTATTTTCCCTTTGTAGTGTACAGCACATTCTCCTGGCTGGTTTGTGATGCATGAAAGGAAACATTTCTGACTTTTGACTCAAAGACATTTATCACATTTTATTTTATTGTTGCCATTGAGAATACCCAGTGTAGGTGCTGATGCTTGTAACTGATATACTGTAAGAAGCTAAATATTCACTTCCTTTTTTTAAATTCAGTGTCACTTACTGTGTATATACACCAATCTTTGCTGTAGATAACTGACAATGTATAGCATTATAAAAGTATCAACTTCAATAAGACACTGTGTTGATTTCCATTCATTTTTGCTGATTAGCACCTTGGTAAAGCACTAAATTGTTGTATGCAAAGCAACAGGTATAAATGTATTCATTCAACTGTTGTTGTTTTAACTTTCAAACAGGTAAATACATGTGATGGCTAATGAGATATCTGTGGTTCAAACCTTATCATGTCCTAAAAGTAGCCATAACACAGGCAATGAGAAGGCTAAAGGTGTGCTGAGCAGGTGGTCTTTGTGGCACGTAAATACGACTTAAGTTTTGCCCTTCTGCCTCAACAACGTACAAAGCACAGCACAGGGTCCAGCAACATGCTGACTCACTCACAGATACCCACTCTAACCAATGATTGCAGAAACCTTATACACCCATACAGGTGAGATAATGTAAGGGTTTATATCATGCTTCCCAAACATGCAAAACTGGGCCTCATGTGAGTAGAGGCAAGCCTTTATGAGCCAGCTATTCATGTCTTTCAACTACAATATGAACAATGCAGAATGCTTTAATATGGACAGACTAGATATTGGTGTTTACTTGACTTTCTGATGATCACAGGAAGAATACAGCATTCTGTGGTATTGACATTTTTTTTATTTAATATCTAAAAAAAACTACTGCATTTCATGACGATCAGAAAGCAGCATAAACAAACAGATTTTTACATGATGACAAACTGTTATTGTGATTGTGATGTTGAGGAAATCCAATCTGCAATTGAACCTTTCACTGAAGTTACTATTACAATGTACGCCTGAATTATAGCTGAAAAATCACTACAGTTAAAAACCCAAAAAGTTTCAGAGATACAATATAGAACACCAAGAGGTAGTTAAATGGTTGTCCAACCTAAAATTTACTGTAATTTGTGATGAAGGGCTGTTCTGAGTAGACCAAGGAATACCTTCATTTCTGTGTAACACAAAACGTGTTATGTAGCATGCCAGTCTTGTTGAATAGCATATTATGCTACATTTATGCAATATTTTGACATATTATATACCAATGCAATAGGTATTGTAAGATGTGTTTACTTTTGTACATCAAACGTTAAGGGACAAATTACAGAATTTAAAGTGTTCTCTGTATTATAATATTCACAGACCCCCCCCCCCCCCCCCCCCCCACCACACACACACACACACCACACACACACACACACACACACTCACACTCATGTATTCCAGACAATACATGTAATGAAAAGTAAATTCAGATTTTCTTTTTTTTTGTGCGTTAGAATAAATGAATGGTGGGCCTACCCCGTGTTGTGTGGTGAATGAGAATGATCATTGCAACATCTGCTCTCTTATCTGATTAAAAAAAAAAAAAAAAAAAAAAAACGTTGAATTTGTTTTATTTGACACGGGATTGGCCACACCGGTACAACGGTGTAAGAAGGATTTGTGCTTTATTTTGAAGGGAAGTGCCGGAAGTTAAGAGTTCAAATCTCTTATTGTGTCTACCTTGACGGCAGAGACTCGGTGAAAAAGTCACAATGCGGCTGCGGCAGCGACAGTCTTGGGGTGTCCATAGACGGAAGTGCGGCTGCTGGTGAAACACCAGCTTCAACAATGGTACTTCAGCAGTGTCACTCGCGATTCAAAGTTTTTGGAGTGAACCACCCAGAAAAGTGGCATGACCTTTGTGTCACTCAAAACAGAGTTAGCAGTTCTGTGCCAGCTCCGTCGAGCATTCAGACCCCGACCACAGCGCCGTGTGCCCGGCGCGTCGCTCCGCCTTTCAGCGGCCCGGAGACGCCGCTGTGGAGGAGACGAGCTCCCGGACTGGAGGCTGCGCGTCTACCCGCAGCAAGAGGTAACTGGCTCTCTTTACTAACAGCGCAAGTATGGCAGCTGCGGGACATTTGTGCTTGAAAGCAGTGACGTTACCAAAGTGGCGCAAGTTAAAGCTGCGTTTATGTCTTGTTGTGTTTTAACCTACGCGTCAGAAGACCACTAAGAGTGTAACACCTGTCATTTACAGAGTAATAACTCTCTGCATCACGTCCTTTGATGTGCTTCTTTTCTGAATTTCAAAATAAAAGTCCTCAGGCTTCACACAGTGAGGGAACTGTTGAGTGCAGCTGTGGCGATTTCTCAGCAAACCCTCCAACTACTAACTTCTACAGTTCCCTCAGCTCACTGTTAGAGATCTCTAAAGCCAGACCCCAATGCTTAATGTTGTCAGTAGAAACCTTTGCCCACATCCCACAGTGTTCTCATAATATGGAACAGGGCCTCCCGACCTTCCAGGTGTGTCACCACCACATGTTGTTATCGTTGTGTTTTTGAATGTGAATGTTTTATTAAGCTTACTATCTAGAAATGCTTTATGTGGTTGACATTTGCGACTCTGGTTCAACCTGTCCTGACCCACATCCCGGTCGTTGTTGTTGTCGATGGATATCATTTTGATGATACACACGACATTAACATTTTCATAAGTGCATGTATACACACAGTGTATGTCACAGAAAAGACAGGAAGAGAAAAGTAATATTTCTCCAATTCCAGTTAATGTTTACTTTCCTGGATGATCATTCTCATCCTCTTATCATTGATTTCAGAGCTCAGCACCTCCATCCGAGTATTCCAGTATGACCTGAAACCAGGTGAAGCAAAGTCTGAGAGCGGGAGGCTTTTGTTTGACACGCACGCCGTAGTGCGACTCTTTGAGGAAAACGGTTCGGCTTCTTTTGTCACCTCAAGCAAACGTCACAATATTACTGCTTTGTTAATAACAAGCTGTTGATTTTCCTCATATATAAACATTTTTCATGAACAGGCTTCACGACTCAGCAGGCTGAGGTGCTGGTTAAGATACTGGTGAGGATGACAAACTCTAACATGGATGTCATCTATAGTGACATGGTGACCAAAGTGCAGCAGGTGAGACTGTAGGGGGGCTGTATCGTACATTTACTGTAAGCACGATGTCAGCACCTGTTTGTTTCTTCTCTGTGTATCACCTGTGCCTCTCGTCCCCGAAAGGTCACTGAGCCAAGATCGCTGTTTATCCTCCACAGCACATTTATGAGCTGCAAAGATGATGTTTTTCACCATTTTCTGATATTTTATGGATCAAATGAATCGATTTATTGCGGAAATAAGCGACAGATGAATCAGCAATGAAAATAATCGTCAGTTGCAGCCCTGATCCTCAAACCTTTTTAGAGTCCAGATGAGTAATTTGCTTTTGCCTGTTGTTGCTGTCGTAACGTTTGCACTGGTTGTGTGATCTCGGCAGGAGATCATGTTGCAGCGTGTGATGTCTCAAATAGCAGCCGTGAAGAAGGACATGATAATCCTTGAGAAGAGCGAGTTCTCAACTTTACTGGCAGAGAACGAGGTAAGTGTGTTCACTAGCTGTTGCATTGCGTCTGTGCAGCGGTTCTGGTGACCTCCGTCGTCCCGAATTCACATCAATGTTCTTGTTTGTGGTTTACACGACATTTCAACATTACAACATTTCTCCCAGAAACTCAAGATCCAGTTGTTGCAGCTCAAGGTCCAACTGGCTGTAAGTGATTATTCTGATCTACTCAGATCAGTTTATGTCCAAGTTTTATGGTAGAAGTATTCTTTAAGTGTTTCATCACCTTTTTTCCGCAGTGTGGTCATGACTTTCCTTTGCCTGTCTCCATTCCCACATTGCAGGATGTCATGAATAAAGTTCGCTCAGACACAATTTTGGACATGAATTTGGAGAAAAGCCGTGTAAAAGAACTGGTAAGTGTGTTTCTTTCTTTGAAATTACAGATGACTGAATCATCAAAACGCGATGTTTAAAATGACACCTTTTCTAAATAAGACTTTTTTTTTTCAGAAAGCAGAGCACGAGAAGAAGCTTCTGGAAACGCGAACTGAAATTATGGAAATGGTTTGTACCTGTGCAGGACACCTACAGTACACGTTTCCTGTCTTCTCCTTTTTAGTTCATGGTAATGGACATAATGGATGATCACAGGCCAGACAGTGATACAGCAGACGGGGTCAGGTATCGGTATGATAGGCTACAACGCTGGTTCTCAACCTTTTTCCTTCATTGACCCCTTTTCTATCACTGTGTAAACAGAAGACCCCTGACCAAGAGACGTATTTTATGGATATTTCATATTATGTTCAATGAATAACAACAACAGCAAAGAACAACTGATAAACGGCACAATGGACCCAAATAGTGAACTCAATAACTGCAGGAAGTTAGTGTAAAACAAGCGATTTGGATGAATTTTATGTTGGTTATTTCCTGTGAATATTGCATCAGACATTAGTTTTCCTGATCCTTTTAAAAGCTTTTTATACTATTCTCTGTTTTAATTTTTTATCATTTTTAACAGTCATACGTTCTTAATGGGCTTCTTTTTTGACAAAATCAGTTTTTTCTTCTCCCTGACATCGTTCTATTAGCTCTTTGGTTGTTTTAACTGGGTACTTTTCTAGTGTGGTGAATGTAGTTTTTTGTTCAGGTCTTCACTGCGTCCTTATCCTGTGAGATTTTGTTTGAATTTAGCTGCGGTTTTCCTTTAACACCTGTGTCTAACTTCGTTTTTTACAGACTGCAGAGCAAGATCGTCATTTAACTCAGACCAACATGAAAATAGACACTGAAGTGGCTGGTTTGAAAACCATGTTAGAGTCTCATAAGCTGGATACTATAAAGTACCTCGCAGGTAAGGACGTGGCACCTAATCAGACTCAGCATTCACAGCCTTGAGAAGTCAGATAATTACATTTTGATGTCAGTTGTGCAGAGTCTTAGTTGTAGTGGGGAAGAAGCTGTTTTTAAAGTGGGGTCTTTAGGGGGGTCAGGGACCTGAAACCCCCCACAGGAGCCACACAGGCTTAAAATGCAACATGGTTCCTTTATCCTTCATGCATGTTAAATGCAGTAGATAGATTAGCAATACTGCTCATCTTACTCATATGGGTACAACTGATCATTCATTCATTTAAAACAAACTCAATACATCAACGTGCTAATGTTGACAGCCCTGGTTTAAACTTAAAGTGTGAGGAAGCTGAATTTTCAGCTGTTTAGAAGTAGTTTTCCATCACTGTGACTCACTGACGCCTGTAGACTAATGATTGATCCATGTTCTATTCTCTTTCAGGTTCAGTGTTCACCTGTCTCACTGTGGTCTTGGGTTTCTACCGTATTTGGATGTAGACCGGAATATAACTATGATTTTCATTCAACCCTGGTAACACTTGAACTTTCAATATATCTCCTCTCTCACATTGGAAAGTTTGCATTTATTGCTTCTTATTCTTATGTGAGAGGTAGCGGGCTCCGCCACCAGATAGCTGGTGGAAGTTTTTGAAATAATGAAATTTTGACTCTTAGATTATCTAACCCCCACAGAGCTGAGGCCAATCATTTTTTGGCTGCCGGAAACATTGTTGATTAATGTACTCATCATTAAAAATATTTTGAAATGACCAATTTTATTCTGACAGGAATTTTCTGTCACCTGCATTCAAAGAAATGTTCTGCAGACAATTTAATACTGACCTCTTATTCAGATAATACTGTTTGAAAGTGAAGTTTTTAACATTATGTATTTATTTTGTATATGTATATATCAAGCTGATGATTTCGACCACTCTGTATTATCACAGATATTTAACTTGTATCTATCTTTCTGCCTTGTGGTTTCAGAAATGTTTTAACAAGACTGATTGAATGATATTATTTCAATAAAATGAATTGTCAACAAATGTAAACTTTGTGCCGACATATGAAGTGTCTCTTTCCTTTTGTGTAGGGACACATTCGATGGTGTTGTTGGGAACTGGCCATGACAATATGCTCCAGTATTAAGATAAGATAAGATAAGATAAAATGGATTTTATTAATCCCCAGCCAGGAAAATTTGGGTATTACAGGCAGCAGGTAAGAAAAATTGCCGTAAAAATACACTACCAAAAATTATATGAAGTTTCACAGATTTTACAAAACTTGCACAAAGGCGGATAAGGTGACTACAGCATTTATAATATCACAGTAATAAATATATTTATGTCACAGAGGAATACCAGTATGTACAGATAGGTAGAGTACTGAACGAGAATGTATAAAATAATTTTTAACATGTTGATTTACTGTATCTCCTCTGGGTTTCAAATATATATTAGTAATCCATAAGTGATAAGTAACATAATATGTGATTTCACTGTGTATCACAAGTCAGTGATCTGGAGATGTAAGTAAATTTTAGTACCGACAGTAAAAAAAAGAAAAATTTTGAATTGTCTCGATGTATATTAACGCCAGGAAAATTAACAACTAATGAGGCATTCAATTCAGGCGGTTTACCCAGGCTTTTACTTTGAAAAACATTTGAACCGGAACCGTTTTCGTAGTGCAGTTGCAGTAGTGTAGAGTATGCAGTACTGAGTACACGTGTGTAGCTGTCAAAGGAGCGTTTATCCGTCAATACCCACTCCCATGACATTGAATTGTAAGTTTACATGTATGTGGTAATGCAAGTACAAAACACCATAAACTATGAATGATAGTTTGTGCTGAGTTACGTTTTAAACAGACCTGTAGAGTCAAAGCGGCTAGCGGCTAAGCTAATTTAGATAAGGTAACATTACCGCTACGGTAACGTCAGTTGGGTAACGCTAATTTAAGGGGTGGTTAACTATGTTTGACACGATATGTGGCGTTATTTGTAAGAAAATGCCATAGCTTCCGCTTGGAAATGTAATCAGGTGGTTGACTTCATCGTTACGCTCAGTTCAGTAATTCCTGAATGTGTCAGTACTGCCGCTAAGTTTGAGTTGGTTGAGTAAATATGCTTCTCTTTAGTTCAGTCAGGCGTATTTTTCGCCGGTAGAATAAACCATTCAGGATGTCAGAAATGTCACTGATATTTTCATTATGTTGTTTTGTCACCAGCTGTTATGGCGAAATGTGGTTTGTTGTATTTTTGCAGGCACTGTTCGGTGTTTCCTACGCAATAATGGCTGATGCGTTCAGCAGCAGCTCGGAAACGGTAATTCAGCGCGCTGTAGACGTAACGGTGAAGACAAATACCCCTCTGGAAAAGCTGGAAGAGTTGTATCAGATAAAGAAGACGTGCGACTTCATCAATGAGCGTCAGTTTGAAAAGGTGAGCAGCATTTTGACTTTTAATCATGTAAACAGTTTGTAAACAGTCCACTGATATACAGTACGAAAGCAGGAAAGGATAACACAGTTCTTGTTAAAAAGCTTTTGATTAGCTGTTCAGTTTAGCAGATGTCATTAGATCATATACAGGAACGTTTGAAAAGTACTTGTCTGAAGTGCTGAATGTTCACAGGTTGCTCTGCAGTTTCCGGATGAGCTTCTGGTGGATTCAGTTGCAGTAGCAGTGGAGATTGAGAGAAACAGCAATGCCAAGCCATTTATTTTGGGAGATACATCCTATGGCAGGTAACACACTGGGTTCACCTGAGAAAAGTCTTAATTGGTTTGATAATGCACGCATGCTATGTGGCATTGTTAGAGCAAAATCAGGTGGAAAAAGCAGCACCAAGTGGTACCTTTACAGATGTACCTGACAAAGACACATTTTACAGGCTGGTAATACTTTATGTTGAATTTCAAAATTTTGATCCAGAGCACACACGTGATACTTTGAATTTCCAATAGATTTAAGGAGGATATCAAGCTGACAATATACTTATTAGCAGGTGTCGTCAGTGGCTTGTTGAACTTGAAAAGTACTAGCTTTTGCTGCTATAATGTGTAATATATTATATATTATTTTGATGTTTGAGTGAGTCTTTTTTATTTATTTGAGGCTGACAAAACAGGGCTTAAGTGAAATGCTTCATGTGATTTAGTTGACCACTTTTTTAATGAAGGTGTTGTTATGTTTTTTGAGTAGTTGCTGTGTGGACGAGGTAGCAGCAGAGCACGTCGGAGCCGACTGCATTGTGCACTATGGCAGCGCTTGCCTCAGCCCGTCCAAAAGGCTGCCCTTGATGTACGTCTTTGAGAGGAGACCAGTGGATCTTGAGAAGTGCGCTTCTGCCTTCAGAGATCTCTACCCTGACAAGCAGAGTCACATCATCCTCCTCTATGATGTCAACTATGTTCATGCCATAAGTAAGCTATTCTTCAAAGCCCCAATTCCCTTCTATCTGATGTTATGAAAGAGGATTAGAATATTATATATTTATGCCATTATATTGGGTAGATATTCATGTTTATTTAACTTGTCATCATTCAAATCACTGTGTGTAATTCTGCTTGAAAATGAATTAATTAAAGTTGGAGATGTATAGTACAACAAATAAACTATTTTAGTTAATTCGCCTAAGTTAATTTACTACCCGCATCCTCAGTCCATGAGGCACATCCTCAGTTAAGGGAGAAAGAACTGAGGTGTTGCCTATTCACGTGTTTGTTAATGATTACCTGTCAGTAAATACATGTTTTATTTTTTTCAGATGATCTTCAGACACTCCTTTCACCAGAGTATCCAAACCTTGTCATCTCAGAACTTGTTGTTGAAGGGGAGCAGTGCTACAGTCACGGCTGGATTAAAAGACACCGTAATGACACCTGTCTTTCAGAGCGAGAGGTTACCTGTCAGTTTGGAAGACAGCTCTCCTTGAAGAGTGGTTTAAGCATTTCGGATTACAGTATGTTCTATGTAGGCCAAGAGGGAGCAACCCTGAGAAACTTCATGATGACTTGGAATCGCTGCTCATTCTGTTCTTTTGACCCCATAACAATGACGGGGAGGGCTGAGTCAGTAAGTATCAACAGAGCACTGATGAAGCGATATTACGCTATAGAAAGGGCCAAAGATGCCAGTGTGGTCGGCATCCTGGTCGGCACACTCGGAGTGGCCGACTACCTCACCGTCATCGAGCAGTTGAAGGAGACCATCTGCAGAGCTGGCAAGAAGAGCTACATGTTTGCCATGGGGAAACTGAACGTGCCCAAACTAGCAAACTTTCTGGAAATTGACATTTTTGTGCTAATTGCATGTCCTGAGAACTCACTGCTGGACTCAAGTGAGTTCTATAAACCTGTAGTAACGCCATTTGAGATGGAGGTGGCCTGCAATAAGAAGAGGGAGTGGTCAGAGGAATATGTCACAGACTTTCGACATCTCCTGCCAGGTCAGAATGAAATTTTGTCACGTCAGAAATTCCTAAATTAACTTATCAACTTTTTTATGTTAGGGGACTGTAAGAAAGTTATAAACAGGGCCAAAGGGGGAAAAGTTTAGTGTAGGGGGCTCAGACTTTTTTTTTCCTCACCCTAAATGTATATTTCTGTCTTCCCTTGCAGGATTAATAAAAATGATGGCTTTAGTGTGGTGCAGTGGGTCATAAAGGTACCATATGCAGAGGACAATAATTCTGTCTCTGACAAATATATCAGTTTGAAAAACATTAGTACAGGTGGCTTTATAAGATGTTGTACTTACCAAATGTGTCATGTAAAGTTTGCTTATATTATCATTGGAGTTCAGCCTATTATGTAGGCTTTGTTTAAAAATAGAGATGGCTGGGCCATGATTGCCATAGATTTGGAAACTTCTAATATGTCCATTTGTGGCTGCAGTGAATATTACTCCATTGATATATGTTTGAAGTAGATTACACCATCTTCATTTCTTTATGCTTCTCCTTTTTAGTTATTAATGGTGAAAGGATTTGTACCTACTCGGTACTACATCTGGAGATGTTAAGCAGAGGGTTTTGCATTTTTTCAAAGGAAGGTTCCAGAGAAATGACTAAAAATATTGAAAAGTGAAATATAGGATTCAACCCCCCTTTCCACCCCAGTAATTTTCATACAGTCCCTAATTCAAATAGTCAGAAGCCTCATGAAGGCTGTTGAAGTCTTTTTCTATGCTAATTGTTTCTAAAACTTGCACCAGGTGGACGGAGCCATGTGCCTTTGGCTGATCGGCAGGAGGACGGCGAGGAGACTGACGTGTCTTTAATCACAGGAGCTCTGCGAAGCCACAATCTGCTGCTCAGTGAGCCTGCAGAGTCCTCGTGTGGCTCCTCTGTGGTCCTCAGGAACCAGACGCTGACTGTCGCCAACACCAACTCAGCTGGTGTGTTGCATATAAGACAACGTTAGCTTCAATTTCCATACATCCATGAGTTTATTGTAGAGTTTCACACACATGCAGTAATTGTTACACCTTGTGCATGTGAGCATTTCTCAAAACAACACAGTGGAACAAACACACATCTGAAAGGCTACGCGACACATTTATGCTTTCTCTTTTCAGCATCTTTCCTGGCAGAACGAAGCTGGCGTGGCTTAGAGCAGAAGTTGGGAGAGACACCTGTGGTGAAGGCAGGAAAGGGCAGGAAAGGCATAGCTATTGCCTATGAAGAGGAAGGAACGTCTTCATGATAAATTAATTCACAAGACTCCAGTATTTCATCATGTCTGCCTGTGCATATTGCTGGAAACTGCAAGTTAAAATAGATATCACTGGCTTTGTGCATTACTTGCTGAATCACAGAATGATTTTGTCCAATGTTACAACTTGTCAAAGGTATTGTGGTCATGTGAAGAAGAGGTTTATTTTAAAGAAAATATGTTTAAGAATAATCTTAATAAAGAATATGTAGGCCCTGACTAATCAACTTTAACTGATTATAAGATGGTTTTGATAGATGATACCTGACCACTTTTCTGCTTTGCCACTTCTCTGTATTACAGGCTTTGGTATGTTTTCTGTCTTACATTTATTAATTTAAACTACTGGTCATTGACAGGAACTTCTTCCACAAAGGATGCAGGGAATATACCAGTATTCCCATTACATTTCCCCTCCCACCAATCCTGGTTAACTAAAGAGAAAGAAGAAATTACAAATTAGAATCATATTTCCTGGACCAATCACACTATTTTCAATATTTGGGATATATATGTACAAAAGAATGGAGACTCACCTCTAGAGAGGAATGTGATCGTATCACCTTGATGAAAACTGAGATCCTCTGGATTTGACGACTCATAGGAATGAAGAGCAACCAAGTGAATCTCAGTCAGTGGCTTTCCATCAGTTTGCTAAAAACAAAACGCACACAGATAATCATTCTCTGCTCAGTTGTTTTGAGAGTCCTTGAAATCGTGTCCATCTCATGCACTAGTGTACTGCAGGGGTGCTCGACTGGAGGACCGCCGTCATGATTGAAGATGAAACACATCTGTATGACTGATGAAGACAGTGGTGTCCAAATGTTTTTTCCCCCTGGGAGTCTTTTTACCGTGAAGCACCTGACTCAGCTGTGTATTGCTGGTGTGTGAAGAACCCTGTCACATCTGTATGAGGTTGCTAAGAGTTTAAATAGAACACCATATATCAGGAAGATCCTAAAGTAGTAAGGTTTCATTCATGAAACCATATCAGGAAACTGCCATGTCAACCAGAATAAGTGTTTTTTGTGAGGCAATAGATCATCACTTACCTCTTTGGTGTGACACCACAAGGTGATGCGCCTGCCGCTGGTACAACTCCACACACTTTCCATTTCTGTGTTGACATCAATTACACTTTCTGCAGTTGCCTCGGAGGTTAGACTAAATCGAACAGAAGGATTGAATTTAGCTCAGTAGCACGATAAACCGATTAAACTGGACTTTTTCCTAAAACGTGCATCATACCTCAAGGTGATTGCAGTAGAAGGTAGATTCAGTTTTTTACTGATTTTCTCAATCAGTATGGCATAGGGAGACCCAGGTGGCACTGACACAGCAAAGTTGAATGTGAATCGGACTTTGACAATACATGAATTGTCAGTAGACTGTGCATCCTGGTAATAATGAAAGGACACACTGGTGGAATTAAGTGGTCACAAATCAGACACCAAACCAACCTGGAACACTTAACATGTTGGCACATTTTGTGGTATAAAGGTGCAACATAGTCATGATCGAGGATTTGACTCAACATACCTTAAGTTGTGTGTTTCCATTGCTGCTATCACGAGGAGTAAGACCTTAAATACACATTTAAAAAAAAGTTTTGTTATATGGCTCAAATTGTAGTTGCAAATGCATTCTTTTGTTGGTCAAATGCAATAATATTTAGCACCAGTTGGAGAGGGTGTTGTTTTAGTTTGCTTAAGCTGTGCGTCAGACAAGTCTACCTTGTTTCCTTTCAGGTCTGGCCGGTGGTTCTCGACTTGGAGACTGAGGTATTCCCTGTCCATGATTAATACCATTAAAATAAAGCAATTCAAAGTGCAAAAATAAAGATGCAATTGCATCATACGACAAAACCAGAGCAAAAAAAAAAAAAACACATTTCATAGAAAAATAAATTCAGTTTCTTACCTCATTCTGTTTAGAAGCCAAGGAGATCTCCAAACGCTCCAGGTAATTGTACGGAACAAGTCCCCTCTATAATTGACATGCCGATGATCAATACTCTCAACTGACAGTAACATGATATGAATCGCCTTGGTATGTCATGAATAATAGAATGAATACATATTTCCTAAAAAGAAAAACACAAGTGCTAACTGGAGGTATTGAGAGATGCACAGACTACCCACTCTCTCATTGAAGACCACAGACGCCCAGTTGTCATCACCCCTCTGCAGAACAAACACAATGTTTCCCGGCACTACGGCCAACTCATCACTGGTCTCAGGAACAAACTCAAACATGACAGTGTGTGGTTCTCCCTCTAAAGCTCTGTGGAGACAGGACACATCCACATGGTCTTGATCTTCATAATCTTAATTATTACTGTGGAATAATGCATTTCTGTCCAGCTGTTCTATTGCTAACAATTCTACAATGATTCAACATTTTTGCTTTATGCTCTCCCCCCTTTTTTTCCTCTCTAAAAAAGGGAAAGAGCTGATTTTTTTTCTATGTTACACATCCTCTGGGGGAATCCATCACTATCTCAAAATTATATATGTATTTAGAGAGCCTCAGATTTACACAACTTCAAAGTGAGTGTTCTACCTTAGAACCTCGGGTTCTTTTGGACGAGTTGGACCGTCTTTGACCTGCCAGATGTGAACAAAAATACATGGTCTTTTAGTAAAAAAAAAAAAAAAATCTAACTGTAGTTCTTGACATGGTGACGTGTGGTATCTCATTAAGAGCTCTTGATGGTAAGATAGAGCAGAAAATGTCTTGAATGCCTAAATAAAATGCAGCATGTGATTCATCAACGCTGCCTTGCATCATTGTCACCATAGTGCCTCTTAAGGTTTTAAAATCTTGGATCTATTCTATATTTTTGATGCAGCAGACACAAACGTAATAAGCTAATAATAACACACTGAGTTCTTTGTCATCAGGTTGTTTTGTTGTTTCTGTTTTTCCAAAGAAGAGCAAACATGTCACCTGTGGCTGTAATGGGGCAAATCCAGAGAACTGGTCCTGAGGAATGACAGAGGCAACAACCTGAAGATGACAGAGAAGAAATGTCAGTCAAATAATGAGTAGTAGAATAAATGTTATTATATAGTTATTGTTTTCTACAAAGTGATCTCACATTTAACCATCTTCTGAAAAAGTAAGTTGTTTATAAAAGATAAAATCAGACTAAGTGACTGATATTTTACTGAATTAGATGAGCTGTACATATCACAGTAATGAATAATGGAGTACCGAGTGTGACCAATGCAGAGGTCTGTCATCTGATATATTATTACCTTGGCTTTGCCCAGGTAGTCCTTCTTCTCCAGCTCAGCCACATAGTGCTTATTTGGCTTAAAGAGCATTTTTGATGGGAACTCGACTGGTTTGAAAAGTTTTTGTTTCTGTCGGTGAAAGTGAGCCACAAGAGATAATGTTCATCAAGCATTTCTGACATGAAAGTGAATTCTCCTTCAGTGGCTAATGCAGTTGCTAATCAATAAATAGAGCATCACTTTGAGTCACACCAGTGTACACAAATGGCACTCTCCACGCCTTATCCTCAACCCTTCACTGATTAGGCTGATATTTATGTATATATTTGCAAACACACTGGCTGATATAGAGCCTTTATTAATAATTGGTAACTGGCAAGTGAATGTGATGCAAAGAGCGATTAAAAAGCCTTAGCTGTAGGTGGGTGCATCAACTGTCTCTGAAGCTGCCATCCCACCCAAAAAGTTTGTTTACACTCTGACGAAAATACACTTATGAAGAAAAGCTAAATTCTTATTCTTTACCATGAATATGATCGCGATTAAAGGTATTGAATAACTGCACAAAACGCGTTACTTGTAGCTTAAATTCCGAGTTTTTGTCACGACTGCATGTTGACTGACCAGGGTGGATTGCAGAGCTCTGTCGATCATATTGAGTTTAGCATCTGTTTTGTAGTCGAGAGCCTTCACAAGCTTTTCCTGGGCTTTTTCCCAGTTACCCAGCTGAGCCTCAGCCAGGGCCATATTGTGGAGAACCTGCAGAAGGAAGCATTTAGAAGCTTGTCACTATTTTAATCCCTCAAGCAGACCACAGAATTGAGAATAGTACCTGAGCCTCTGTTATTTTTTAAGCATTATAATGGCAAACCATTGGATTTTAACATCAAATAAGTATTTAGGGGCATGTTAGAAAAGAGTGTTCAAAATGAATGTATTCTAAGTCTCTAAACCGTAGTAGCAGAGAGGATTTATAGGAATGGTCTTAAGTGGTCTAATAATTTGTAAATGACATAATACGGAGCCTTAACAAGAATTGTTAAATGACTGGAGGCTTTCAAATACTTACTTCACATGCGTATAATTTGTATCTGAGGCCAAGAGCTTTGTAATCTATCAGCTGGTTGCCTCTTAGTGTTTTGAAGGCATGCTGGAAATCAGATGCACTCTCCTCATACCTTTGAACAGAAATAATCCAGTTAATAACTTTTGCATGAAAAATGAATGTGGCCGTTTTATTGAGATGGTCGGTGTGTCTTGCCTCATCTGTCTGTAAAATGTGATTCCTCTTTGAAAGAAGGCAACAGCCAAATGCTCATCCTTGCGTATGCTGCAATCAAAGGCCTGAGAAACATTAGAAAATAGAGTAACTTCCTCTAGAAGAAAAGAGAAACAGTAAACGCTACTTCTTCTTTCACAGTGACTTGCACTTTCAGAAAATTATAAAAGCTACTGCAAAACATGACCACATTTTATCCACTACATCTTAAGACTTTCCTTTTTGATGAGTGATATTTCAAAATATTTCTGTGTAGTTTGCATTTTACCAACAACTGGCAGCATACCTTTTCAGCAGCATCCAGGTCTTTGTTAAGAAGATGGAGACAGCCAATGTCAAAACAAATTTTGGAGTTTGGTTCTCGGATAGACAGGAAAATCCTGAGTGCTTCTGAGAAATCCTCTCTGTCAACACACGTTACAGCCTCATCCCACTGCCGCAGGGTGTCCAGGAAAGACATAGTCGCAGGACAGGAGTGCACTGAGTTACAGACCAGATTCAGGAAGCTCTTCTCATTTGTACCAGGGAGATCAGGAAGTGTGATGATGACACTGTCATTGTTGGTACATTTATATTGCGCCGCCACCAGGCCCAGTGGTTGTTGCTTTTCCCCCTACGTGGTTCTCTGGCATCTATGGAGCAATTTAGTTTTTGTGTGTGTCCCATATCACTTTCTGCCCTTGAACATAACAGGTTATAAATCATAAATGGGGTACATAATTATCTTCCCAGAGGTAAATGATCAGTGCTGTTTTGGAGAAGGATGCAGAGAGATGATATATAGAAAGTGTAATAAGGAGTGCCATTAGAAGTACACAGAGACACGCAGCTGGAAAATGACAAGTGTTTGTTCTGATCGTGATTTACAAGCCTCACATCTGGAGCAGTCGTGGAGTTTTATTTTGGAACAAGCCGTCTTTATTCTGCCTTTTTGTCTTTTGCGCCACGCTTTACAGTACTAAACTACAACTTCCGCTAAATACTTTCAAATGACATCGCTTGTGAACAGCCAGTTGACCATGAGTAAATGCCATGCACATAATATCTTTCTCTGTATTCTAAAGCAACTGAAAGATTTTACAAAAAAAGCTTTGTTGTGTTCAACCTTGTTCACGACCCTGCGTACTTCGAAGTACGCAATGCTCTTATTTTAAAAGAGAAAATACGTATTTCCGTTCCTCGTCTGCTTAACTCTAGACCAGTTGCCTTCATGCAGCCGTCGCTAGCTAAACAAACATGGCTCTGCTACATTATCAGACAGTGGACCTTAATGATACGTAGGCATATGCGACAGTTAATAAGACACGTGCCAAATGTAAAGCTGTACATGGAGAGCTGATATACTATTAAGTTGGTTAGCTTAGTGTAGTCGTTTGTGACCGTGTTTGTTTACACACTGCTAGCTCTCTAGTTGGCTAATATAAGCTAGCAAAATGGACCTTGGAACAATGTTGTACAACAATTTAAAAGATGTTACATGGAGCACGACGTCTTTACCATTAGATCAACTTGTCAGCGCTTATAGGTTGCCTCAAATTGCCAAACTGGATAACGGTTCGTAACTTTCTGTTTGCTTTTGCTAGCTGCTAAATTGCTAACTTAGTTAGCTGCCGTTTGTAAGATAGTTTTCGCTGTTGTTTTTCTTTTCCAGCCCACCTACTTAATTGTCAGTGAAATTGTCTAACTTTTTTTTTTAGAGTTGCCATTTTCTAATGATCATCTATCGTGAAGACCTTGCGTCTCTCCTGTAAATCTCATCTCGATTACTAAGTCACTGTTACTGTACAGACGTCCTGTAACCTCTCTGGTGTCACTCTCCAGCCATGTCAGTAAAGGCAGCAGGTTAGAGTAAGAAAAAGTTATTGTTGTGATATTGAGGAATTGTAACGTTCGGGTCAACATGTAAAAGCATCAGAAGTCTGTTTATTGTGCCACATTGACTAATTGAAAACGTGTGCATAGGGCACACGTGAAGTGGAATGCCATTGATTAAAAGAAAATAAGAGCTACAAGTGACAATTGTAGCAGGATGGGCCAAGCAATGATGATGATTGCATTGCAGGGTCAGGGATTTTATCTCTACTACAGCTGTGTTGCCTGACAGCTGTGTACTAACAAACATGCTTATCATGTGGGTGTGCATGCACTTTGAAATGAAGCCATTACGAAATCAGTAATAGCTGATTTCTCTATCTCCCCATGTTCTGTCACACTCTGCTCAGTGTGTGGTGCAGAATTAGGGCGGTGTATAGTACTTTTCAAATAGCAGCGGTTGCTTTTTAGAGAGGGATTGATTCGGTCATTAGTCATTCTCCATGGGGGATAGTGACTTGAGTGTGCTGAGTAATCCAATGCCTCGGCTTGAGTGGAGCCTGTGAAGCTCACAAGTGGTGTAATAAAGGAAACAGTGATCATGCCATTCCTCAGGATGCTTACTTTATTGTTTGAGATAGTCATTCAAAATATGTCTCAGCCTTTGACCTTATGGATTCATTTCTGTGCTGCCATCACATTCTAGGCACCACTGTTTCTAACCAGGCCAGTTAATGCAAAAAACCCAATAACTAGATGCATCACTACTCCAGTAAAAGTTTTCTATTACTTCTACACTTTGCAAATGTCATGACGTAATAGCCACATGATGTTTCATATGTTACACTTGTGCAAGAGGTGCAGCAAGTGCCTCAGAATCCCCTCTGAGAGTTGATTTATTTTAGTGCACAACCATTGCACCTTGCAGCATTACAATATTTCCTGAGGCATGATCTGTGTTCTGCTTGTTGTTTGCGTTCCTGCAGGTCAGTTGGTTGAAGGTCTCAGAGACAATGACTACCTCTTGATTCATTCCTGCCGTCAGTGGACGACTATTACTGCTCACAGTCTGGAGGAGGGACATTATGTCATTGGGCCCAAAATAGAGATTCCAGTGCACTATGAAGGTGAGCTACATTTGCGTATGCCTTAAATATACAAAAAAATGAATAAAAATACGGACATTTTGAGTGGAGGTTTGGTCCATCAATGTTGAAAGATCATATTCATACTTGCACGAAAAAGTACAGCCATGCATGACCCAGTCAGCTGCATTGATACGTCTTTTCCTATTATAGGCCAGTTTAAGCTACTGGAGCAGGACAGAGATGTCAAGGAGCCTGTGCAGTACTTCAACAGTGTGGAGGAGGTGGCCAAAGCATTCCCTGAAAGGGTATACGTCATGGAAGAAATCACATTCAATGTTAAGGTACATGTAATCTGTTGAATGAATTAGTATTATTATTAGTGGTGGATTTTGTCATGTTAATTAAAAATTAATATCTTTTCTGGATCGTCAGTACCATGTTATTTACTTCTCTAGAACTCTGACATCAAAAAAATTAAGACTTCCAGCTAAGACTAGAAATCCTCCTGTTAAGACTCCTGTGACAGGTTTAGTAAATTTGGTCTATTTTCAAAAACTTCAGCTTTGCAAAGTAGGTTTAAAAACCACTTAGAGGTCCAGTGTGTAGGATTTAGAGGGATCTATTGGCATACATGGAATATAATATCTCTAAGTATATTTTTCATTTGTATATAAGCACCTGAATATAAGAATCGTTTTGTTTTAGTTACCTTTGAATGAGCGTTTTATATCTACAGAGGGAATGCGTCCTCTTCCACAAAGGAAAGGGAAGGGTGAGCTGAACTGAATCCTACACACTGGACCTTTAAGTTAGGACACCATTAAAATGTATGTATTTATGTTTTCACAGATGGCATCAGGGGAATGCAATGAAGACACTGAAGTTTACAACATTACACTAAGCACCGGTGATGAACTGACATTAATGGGCCAGGCTGAGATCCTGTATGCCAAGACCTCCAAAGAAAAATCAAGATTCAACACTATTTTCAAGAAGATTGGGAAGCTAAACTCCATCAGTAAGATTGGTCGAGGCAAGATGCCTTGCTTGATCTGCATGAACCACCGCACCAACGAGAGCATCAGCCTGCCTTTCCAGTGCAAAGGCAGGTTCAGCACCTGTAGCCCGCTGGAGCTTCAGATGCAGGACGGCGAGCACACCATCAGGAACATTGTGGAGAAAACCCGTCTTCCGGTCAATGTGACAGTACCCAGCAGTCCACCCCGCAACCACCATGACCTTCACCTTATCCGTGAGGGCCATCGCTACAAATTGGTCAACATTCAGACGAAAACGGTGGTTGTGTGCTGCATTCTGCGAAGCAACAAAATTATCCCCATCCATTTTCCCTTTCACATGGCCATGCCTAGATTTATTATTCCAGAAGAACTGCTGCAAGGAGAGTTGTGGCTGGATACTATGGTACATCGCTGGTTCACCTTCTGCCAGGAGCAGTTTGACATAGACGACTATTCTCGTGCCGTCCGGGATGTGAGGACAGACTGGAACGATGATGGTAAGAGCCCGAAGAAGAGCAGCGGGAATGGTAATTGCAGTGGAAGCAGCGGAGGCAGCAGCAGCTCCAACGGGTGTCCCAACCACATGCAGATTCCCAGCTCTTTAACCTACGCCCGGGATGAACTCACCCAGTCCTTCCACCGACTGTCTGTGTGTGTGTATGGCAGCAACCTGCACGGTAACAGTGAGGTGAACTTGCAGGGCTGTATGACTCTGTGTGGAGATTGGTCTCTTCTGCCCTCTGATAGCATCCCTTCAGACTCGGGAGAAAATGAACACTTTTTCCCTGAGCTGTTGGACAGCACACACCAACAGCCATCCCTCAACAAGTCTGACCTTCCCTACGAGGAGCTGTGGTTGGATCACTTGAGAGGTCAGATCCCAAAATCGTCTTTAAGTGAGGGGATTCGAGGCATCAACAATGGCTGTGGTACAACAGCAGCCCTGTCATACCCACTCACTTGTCCTCTTGGTGCAGTAACCAGCTCAGATGTGTCTCTTACTCCACCACCGGTCCCACCCAAGTCTGAAGCTGTGAGTATAATCTGGCACAGTTACAGCTGTGACCCTTCGGGTATTAGTCTTGGTAGATTTGCCGACATTCAGTTACTGTGATAACTACAAGTACAGTTTAATACTAGAGCAAATACTTCTTGAGCAGCTTCTGGGTCAGAAGTACAACAGAGACAGCGGGTGTATCAGCTTACAGTGCAACCAAACAAACCCATTCTTTAAGAAGTCACTCAATAAAAATTACCACTGTGATTGTGATGTCGTGCTGGTTTTAAGGATTAATACCTTATCAGTGCTAACACCCTGTTTTACAGAAAAAGTGAGCATGTTGTTATCTGCTCATTTCCATTCTAGGTGAAGGAAGAATGCCGTCTTTTGAATGCCCCACCAATTCCTCCACGAAGTTTGAAACAGATGCCGTCAGTGCCCATCCTGTCTAAGCCACGGCAACAAGAGACTCGGTCTCCAAGTCCAACCCTCTCCTATTACTCCTCTGGTCTCCACAACATGTAAGAATTGGAATTGTTTCATCGCACACACGTGACATCAGTTTACACCTCATTTAGAATAACACAAAAAATGAGGAGACTACATTTGCTTTGACAAAAGAGAGGTTTCATAAAGTGTAGAGTCTTCTATGACACATTTTAGTACACAAGTGATGCATCAGCACATTAAAGTTCCTCCTTAACCCACATTCTTTCCTTTACCTGCATTCTGTATCAGCTGTCACAGGTTTAGTTACATATTTAACATGAAGAGGTCGACATGAAGTTTGCTGTTATACCACAAATTGATCTTACATTTTTTTCACCAGTAGTGGAGCATCTGAGCAAGAGGTGCCTGACCCACAAGAGCACATGTGCTACCCCTGTAACTGGGGAAAATCCAACAGCACTGAGCCAAATACAACGTCGCCCAGCGGTAGCCTGCCATCGGATGGGGTGTCATCCAGGTTGTCTTGGCCAAATAACTTCACTGGAGGAGAATCGCACAGCATGGATGAATTTCTTCCAGCCAGCTGTCGAAGCTACTACAGCTACCCCAGAAAGAGATCCCCGAGCACCCCCAAAACCTGTACATCCAGCCTCGTCGACTTCGATGGCCGAGAGCATGCACACTGCAGTAAGGACTTCGGGTTGCAGAAGGCCTCTCTGAATCAGTTTTGCACCAAATCTGCAAGTTACAATTCAGAAATGTACAGAGTCAAGCCAATAGAAGAATGTAACACTAAGCAGAGCCTCTCTTGCCCCATCTTGCCACCGAGAACACCAAAATCAAATGCCACAACAACGTGCACGGACGTACTGTCGGGATCAGTCTGTAACAGTGAGCAGGAAACTTCCAATAGCTCACATGCTCAACATGAGCAGGGCACAACAGAGATTTATTCCATCTCTAACTCATTAACTCCTAACTGTCCACCCTTCTCTGCCACTGCACAGTGGCAGCCCCCGTCCAGTCTGGCTGGTCTCTCTATTGAAGAGGTGTCCAAATCTCTGAGGTTTATTGGCCTGCCGGATGACATTGTTGCTCTGTTCATGTCCGAGAAGATTGATGGGAATTTACTCCTGCAGCTCACTGAGGAGATTTTGTCTGAGGACTTCAAGCTAAGCAAACTGCAGGTGAAGAAACTCATGCAGTTCATAAACGGATGGAGACCCAAGATATAACTAACAGTAAATGACACTAAATCCTGTTATAAAGCAGAGAAAGTCATGCCTTCAGTATATATGCTATGCACACCAAGCCACAAAGAGTTTCTTTTTGTATAATATGAATTTATTTCCTTGTTACTATATTGTGGGGCCGATAGCTGGGTAATATTTCCCAGCCCACTTTGAAGTCTGTGACTGCTATTTACTAACTGAATGGAATCATTTGGCACTTTCATGAAGACATTTTCATGTCAGCTACTTAGTACTGTTTGACCCAAAGCCTACTAGCGTTTGCGTCGCCACACAGTTCCTAATTGGTGGCAACAAATTTAAAGGAAAGACGTGTGATTCTGTTCCTAAAGGGGGATTTAACAGCATTCTGCTGTTTCCAGGATTTTTAACAGAGCACAGGAACCAGACTGTAGTGGACTTTAGTAAATTTTGCTTATTTACCACATGAAAAAACAATGTCTGAACATTTTAATGGTGTTGTGGATACACTCTTTGAAATTTGGCGGGATTTGGTAACCAAAAAAAAAAAAATACAGTATTTAAGTCTTTTAAATATTAGTAATAAAAAGCTTACACCTCAGTTATGCAATTATACAGTTGTGCAGGCATGTGATGCATGCACAGTTTTCATATGGGATTCATTCCCATAGATTTCACAATCTCATGGGTGATAGAGAATGTTGCTGTAAGTGAATTTCTAAACATGAAACTACAGTGGAACGAAGTAGAGACCTGCCTGCTGCTAACAGGTGTACACTTGTGTTCTTTTAAAAATCTGCCCCTTTAAGATCCTCCTAACCTGTGAGCTAGATCTGCATCAGTGTACATTCACTGCTTTTCCAAATAGCAAGAAACAGTCAGTGACGTGAACCCTATCTTTTAGCCTGCGGCGTCAAACTGATGTGCAGTTCCACCAGTTGAACTGGAAAAATGAGGCAAATGAATATGATTTCATTTTACAGCTCTACAGCTAATTTTAGAAGGTTTAATGTAAATGGAGATGTAGCTGTTTGCACATCAGTGTGATATCTGGTAAGAGTGCTGGTTTACTGTCAATATATAGAAGATCAAGTGTTGCAGTTGAACCAGCCGGGCTTTGTTGGCCATCAGAAATCGCATCTGCGTTCTTGGTGCGACATTCTACTTTCTGGAACTATGCTAGTGGCCAAATCAAATGACTATCACGGTGTCTCGTGTGCAGCAAGATGTCGTATTATTAACTGTCCTTATGCAAGGTCTTATTTCTGTTTGATGCTATTTTAATCTGAAGTTGAATTCAACTACATTACTACTAGCTTTAATCTGAAACATGTCTGCTAAACAATAACTTGAAGTTAGTTATAACTGAAAAAGACAGACTGAGGCCGAACAAAATGATGTCCCGACTCTAAAACTAACATGGAAATAACCAACAGAGATAATAGACCATGACGTTCCACATAAAATACAAATTATGCATCATGCACTTTGGTAGATTTCAGCCTTGTTAACTGCAGCTAAGGTCATTGAATATAATTCTATGAAAGAAGATTGTCTATGTAGAGAGTGAATGCACTACATGCTTTTTCCGAAACTGAAATGGTACTCCTCCTTGTTCCTTTTGTGTGTGTTGTAAGTGTCCTCGAATGCCACAAACAAGTAAAAGACCGCCTTAACCAAGAGTCCTTAAAATATGTGGTGTGATTTTGGCCTAATGTTTTCATTTAGTCAGCCTCTTGTCATGAGGTTTCTCATACATGACAGTCTCAACACGAACACCAGGCAAAGATGTTATTTATGTGTATGAAGGCTAAAACTGAAAATGATTTGCAAAAATGGAATATTGGTTTGTTTCTGTTTCTGTCTCCGAGATAAGGAGATACACCCGTTATGTTGTTAACATGCAGTATGGTACTAGGATCCAGGCAATTATGATTTTTTAAAAAATTACTTTTTAATGTTTTTTTGCAAGAAACATCTGTTGGGCCAAGTCAAACCTTATGGCGGGCCAATTTAGGCAGCCCTAGTTTAATTCAGATTTATGTATGCAGCTATTTAACTCATTTAACATAATGCGAAAATATGCAGAATAGTAATTGTCAGACTGTTGGTATGGCTGTTCTATGAAGGTGCCTCAGCAACAACAGCCTAAATACAGCCTAGGTCTGACCTGTTGGCCAACAGCTGTTTTTCTGACCCCTTTTTGCAGAAGGGTGTTACATATTTTACTTGATATTTTTATTTTTTATGTAAGTGCAAATGTAATGTAATTTTTTAAACGAAGTAATTACTAATGTTGAAATTATTTTTATTGAAAGAAAAAAAGCTTATGTTCAAATTTCTGTTTTTGTATTCTGTACAACTTGGGTTTATAAGTACATGCATTAAAATAACACTAAGTCGTGAGTTTAAAAAAGAAAAAAAAAACCTTTAAGCCTCAGTCACACTACATGAACAGTGGCCAAAAAATAGCGTTAACAAGCCACTTATGTGGGTAGTTTTCCAGATTTCCTTGCAGCTTTGTCACAGCATCCACATGTTTTGAGGGGGATGGCGGGTGTGCCCTGACACAGTTGCTATGCGGTGGTTAATGTCCTATGCAATAGCTATGGTACTGCAGAGAGTCCAGGGAAAGGAACATCTAAGCACTGCAGTGACAGTAAAAGGCGTTGTATTGAAATTTCCACAGTGGTAATTTCAGAGGAAGGAAAATCGTGCATGCCAAAGGAATTTTTCCAAGTCAGTAAATTTACCGGAGTAATTCTGAGACGACTGTGAACCCGCTACAACAACTGACCCAGTCCCATGCCTGTCACCTACGGACTGAGGACTTCATGAATTATTGCCGCTTGTATGCAAAGAGGAGGAAAATGACTGTGACACTGCGTTTGATAGCACCTGGAATAGTATTCAACGTTACTGAAATCTTGAGTTATGGACAGTTATCTTTAAACTCAACTCTTGTTTCCTTATTTTTGACTGTATAATCTATTAAAATTGGATTAACTGATGTTTGTGGGGTTTTATTTAGTCAAATAGCAGCTCAGCACTCTTCCTATGAAATTAGGGATTAGTTAGAGATTGCACATGCGATCAGTTGCACGTCATACAAAACCTGGATGATGAAATGGATCTGCAACATATAATGGCTGATGACAATCATCATTGATAATTCATTCATTAAAGTCAGTCATATTGCTGTTTGTATAATACGATGCTTTAATCATATTAGAATCATATCCAGCTAGTGAATGCTAATTCATTGTAGGAATAAGTACAGATCAGTGATGGACAATGATTTTAAAGACCAGTGAGTATTTGACAGGTAGTCCAGCTGTGTTACGAGGTTGGTTTTAGAGCTGCAACAATTAGTCAGTTCAACAATCAACAGGCATTTATTGGCAACTATTTGGAGGATAGATTCACAATTTTTCCATATTTCAAGAAAAAATGTCACATCTGATGGATCTAGCTTCAAATAAGACAGTCTGCTGCTTTTCTTTGTCTTAACATTATAGTAACTTGAATATATTTTGGTTCTGGATTCGACAAAACAAAAAACATGGCATCTCTTTGGGCTCTAGGAAATAGAGATGGGCATTAGTTGCAGTCCTACCAGGTTTACCTATAAGGTGTAATTTATCTGTACTGTAGATTAGTTGATTGCAGTTGCATTGTAAATGACGCCCATGATATTACAAAATCAGGCAACAAATTACAAAGTCCTCCTCCTGCGTTCTCAAAGTATTTCAGAAGGCAGTAAGTGTGTCACCAGTTCTGCTTTTCAGCCTTGCAGCTGCTGTTTCCTGCATTGCATCAAGCAGGTTGACACTCACAGCTGAAAGGTAACAGCACTACTGCTTCTAATGACTAAGACTTTAGAAGTGGTTTATATTTGAAACCTGTATTATGATCATCGTAATTAACCACAGAGTTTTTTCCAGCTTGCCTACAGTGATAAGCTGTTTTTGTAAATGTTTGCATAGTATGAACTTTAACATCTTTTTTATGCATAACCAATGTTCGTTTTTTCACAAATTTGGAAAAACAAGTTCTACATATTTCCTTATCAACAGAAGTTCCTCTGACTTTATTTGGCAGAAAGTAAATCTGATGGAGGTTGACTGCATTGTTTCCAATTAATTTCAGGGCAGTAATATCTGAAGTTGTATCTGTTCATAAATATTACATTCTGGGAGTCTGTATCAAGGGATAACCTACACACACACACACACACACACTTTTCTCATACTTATCTTACTTTCGCATACTTATTCTTTTTACTCTGCTGTACTGTCTGTCTTACAGGAGTGCACACATACAAATTTTACCTTTTTGGCAAGCTGTAAATTGCAACGGGGAAAAAAACATGGAACTACTTCCACCAATTGTATATAAAAATAGATAAAAATCACATTGCAGCTCATTTGCAAAAGATTTTTTTTCCAATACAAAGGGTCAATCTATTATCCAGATGTAAGCAAGTGCTGCCTCATTACAAAATACACAGCACAGCACTGGTAACTGTTATCACTATCAAATACACTGACATTTCTTTTAATACAGAGACAAATCACAACCAAATCCGAGTTTCAGATTTTTCATAATTTAGACACACTCTTCAACAGACCTTTCTCACAGCAGACGTTTGTCTTGGAAAACGTCATAATGGCTCTATTCTATTAGGTGCACCAGTTGCTTGGCTCATTGGCCAAAACACACATACATTTGTCTCAGTGGCTTATATAACATGCACAGCACATTACTATGTGGACTGCATTAATTGTCTGGTGGCTCCAACTTAAAATGTCACTGACCCTGAATGCACCACTGCAGTAGTACCAGAAAGCTTCCCATTCCACAGGGTCAGCTATTACAGTAATATAAAACAAATGCTGTTTAAATAGTACATGAATATTAATTAGCATTAGGATAATTTGGCTTCACAAATTAGAAACATCTATTTCACTAACTGTAGGGCATTTTGATAGACAGTTTCTGTCTGAACTGTGATTCCTTATGAACAAATTTTGTACAAATGAGAGAATCCCAGTCTCCAGATGTTGATTTCATCATGTTTGAAAATTGATTTTGCTGAGGCAAGCCTACGCAACATGGACTGGAGTAATTTCAATATTTAAGTAATGACAGTGAGCGGCCTTGTTTTTAACAACAGTACTGATACCATGCCACACAATTTCATCCTAAACTCAACTCCTTACATAGATGCAGATTATTACCGTATGTGTGTGAGAGTTTATTTTTTTTAATGGACAAAGAAATCTAATTGAACCTCTTAAAACTGTGTTCCCTGTTTCACACAGAAAGGCTGGTGATGACTTAATTTCATTTATTTCTAGGAAGGATGCCCACTCCTTTCTTATGAGGCTGTCAATGTCAGGGTTTTGGAGAAGAGGTGTGTTAAAGCGCAATTTGGTGTTTGGTTTATGTAGACTGGTTCAGCTATGTACTGTTGCTGGGACATACGCGGTAGTTATGATGGGGTGGATCTTTGAGTCTGAAATATTAGACATAATTGAGTTGCTGGTGAGCAAGAAGTCAGTGTGTGAATATGAGTGGTGAACTGGTGAGAAGAATGAGTATTCATATGTGTGTGTGTGTGTGTTTGTGTGTGTGTGTGTGTGTGTTTGTGTGATGGTACAACAGAACCAGCAGACACAAAAATAAAACAAAGAAAAACAAAGAAAGCCACAGAAACACAAGCAACTGACACAATAGAAAGAGGCACTTCATAAGGTACTACGATAAATACACTTGAACTCATCGCCAGCACGCTAAACCACAATGCCAGTCACTGAGGGTTTTGTCATGATGCTGTTGGTTCATGGCAAAAACAGAACAAATGAAGAAGCACAGGTCAGCTGTTGTATCTCTGCAGAGGACCTTCAGGCTGACTGTCAGAGTGCCACAGCTAAAGCATTCAGGGTACGTCTTTCCACATCCCGGCCACAGCTGTGAGCAGAAGCCCCTCAGTCCTCGGAAGTACTGAAGCTGAGAAAGCAGAGAGGTGCAAAGCTTTCTGGAGCTGCTTGGCCAAAGAAAATGCAAAGGTACTCTGTTTCTGTTTCTGAATATGCAGAGTAGTTTGTGTGTAGTGCAGTTTTGGCACTTCTGCGTTTGCTTAATTTGTCAGCTCCAGAGTTTTGCTATTGGTTTAAACAAGGAGTGAGACCAGCTGCACACTTTCGTCGTCACAGGGCAGCATTTCAGTAATTGAGTATGCAAAGTTAATAAGATAAGAGCAGCGGTGAAGTGACACGTTAACTCACTGAAGGCTCTTTCAGCTGACGGACACCACGTGAAAGGAGAGTTCTGGGAGGCGAGGGAATTGAGACGGGTTGCCACAGAGCTGTTGTTCAGAATGAACAGAAGCTGACAAACTTGGCGTTGCAACTGCTTGGGAGAGGAAAGAACGGGCTGATCCATGACCGCTTTATCCTTGGCAAGGTCCATCCGATTTGCCACGAATGACTATGATTCACTTTTTTCTGCCTCTCCTATTTAATCGTGCTGGTGTAACGTGAATGTAAAGTGAATTTCCCTGGCATGCAATCAATAAAGTGTCTTATCTTATCTGTCTTATCTCTCTCAGGGTATGTTGAATGCATTCCTCCACTCATCCCCCTCCCTGATATGCACCAGATGTTAAGTGTTTCTGACATCTAGTTTGGAAAAGATGGTGCACCGCAAAAGTAGTAGAAACTGAGAAGATAAGTGGGAGAGTGTATCTCATAGTCAATGCAGGGCTGAGGGCCTCCAGCCTCTGCTGGGGACTAGTGGATGATGCCTGCTGCCAAAGAATAACTGGGGTGGACAGAGTGTAAAGTCGACTCAATGGCAAAGTGACATGGACACTGAGGAGGCAGCGAGGTGGCACAAGCCTTGTTATATATCTCTTTCATTTGAGGAGATGCCTTGTGATGTCCAGGAACTCAGATGAGTTGGAGTCTGACAACTCCATTGCAAGATGGCCCCTGAATACCAGTCAGTTCTTGGATTGCGTAGTACCAGCCGATGCTAGCCCAACATGACAGGTAGGGGAGGTGGATTTATCACGTGGAAGGTCAGCATCTTGTAATGGTTACCTGACACACCCAGGCAGATGAGGACTGTCCTGTGGGAGGCAGGAGGAGATTGCCATCGAGGGTTCTGGCATCCATGTGCTTCTGGCTGATCTGCAGCTGAGTGGCGAGTCTGTCTGTGGTGTCTGATTAGTAATGTTGAAGCAGCAATAGACAAAACCTGTGCAAACCTATATGTAAAACCTTCCAGCTCTCTCTCTGCTGGCTAGCATCACTCCATGCCCCCCACCCCCCCACTAAACCCAGAGGTTTGAGTGGCAGCAGCAGGAGTCAGTTGCCCTGTAAAACCTCACGCCTCTTAGGGACATTCTCTACGGTGCAAGCCCAAGCACAGAGCACCCCCAGCTTCAGAGACAGCTGCAACAAGGTCTAACAGAGGAGTGGGAGGCTAGTGCACCGTGCACACCACTGTCCCCATTCAAAAGTTCTCCACTGTTTGTCATCATGCCTTTTTGCCACTTGTTGATATGACTGCCATAGCATCGAAAAAATGACCTAAAAAGGTTGCATATATCAATATAATAGCCATCATAAAGATCACTCTCAAATCATTAATAAAGAAAAACAAAATAGTGTGATTTGTATTAATCTCACAGAATGAGAAAGTCTGCCCTTTTATATTACTATTGTGATGTTATGAATAATCCCTCATTCATGCTCCACTAAGCAAGCTGGAGTTGCTCATGTTACTGTACTGAACTGGTGAAGCTTACAGTTTGAGCCCTGTTGTCATGTCTCCATCTTGTGGTTCTATCAGGTACAGTCCTGGTCTAGCTCATGTGTTGACAGGACCATATACCGCATTGTCAAATTGCCTTTTTAAAGATATCTTGGTCGTGTAACTTGATGACTGTTTTTCAGTTAATGCATGACAATAACATCCGTCCCTTGTCTCATTTGTTTGCTTTATTTTTTTTGTAGTTATTTTTCTTCTTTTAGATATATAATTAAAATATCTATCAATTAATTCCATTACTCCTCAGTTATGTCAAAAAAGGTCACTTAAAGATTAAAAGATTACTCCTCTTTAACCAAGACCAGCTTCTTACACCTTTTTCAGACTCTCCAAATACACAGTATCAAAAGACAGAGATTAAAAAGTCAATTAAAAAACTCTGAAATGTTTCATTAAATTTAAATTTTTTCTGTTTTAAACGATAGTTTAAGACCAATAGTCCAATATTCACACTCTTTTTTGTTCTCCACCAACTCTGAATGCACGCTACGTCTGAAAACCAGGTTGTTGAGAGCCGTGAGAGTGAACCAGAAAAGCACATTTGCAGCTGAAATTAATATTGTGAGTTAAAAGACACAAACAAGATAGTAGCTCTGTACTGTAAGTTAAATGGTAACATCGACATGGTGTCAAGGTCACAGTAACAATGTAAGCATGACGATGTTAAGCCGGTAATATAAAACATTGTAGTTTAGCATCTTTTCTTGCCAACATTAGCTGATGAGCACTAAACAAGAAAGAGCTGAGACTGATCCATTAGTTTTGCAGGTATCTGGTTTTGACCAGATGGCGGCGCAAAGTGCAAAGTCAGGGGATCACCAAAGTCAATGGGATTTATCCTCTTCGGACCATGAATGATGCGCAAAACTTTATCACACTTGGTCCAGTGGTTGTTGAGATATTTCGGTGTACAAGCTCCATAGAGTTCAGGGGAATTACAGAGGGTCATAACTAAATGTTGCTTTCTCATTATGACTGACCCCTTTCACATATATGATCCATTGTCAATAAAACACTTTGAGATCTTTTGTCTTAAGGTTTGACCTTTACTTTTGTCACCGGAATACTTAATGGTTTTTAATAAAGAACAATCACTCAATTCAAGAAAACGCAGTCTAATAATATGTTATCAAATCACATAAAACTGATCTATGCAAAGTTTGTATGTTATTATTTTACCCTGTGTATTACCCTTTACACTGACCCAACAATCATCTATACCCACTTAAAGCCGCATTGCAGCACTAACATATTTGACCGAAATATGATATCGAGTGAATACTCTCTCACATTTTTATCTATAGGAAGAGTTTTAAAGTGCATGACGGAAGAACATGAAGACTCCTCACTGTGTCTTTTAGTTCATACCTGGTAGTATTATATTCTACAGACATTACCTTTAAACCAGCAATGTAAAGTAAAAAGACTGAACACAACAGAGAGCTGATTTGCTTTATTCTTTATATTTTGCTTAGTTATAGGTTTAGGGCAATTTAATGCAGTCTTTGAAGGTTCCAGCTGAGAGCTTCACTCTCCATCACGTCCCTGCTGTGTGTCAGATTAGTGACAATAATTGGATGTGCAATTATTTCACCAACAGTATTCTTGCTGTATGCAAAAAAATGCAAATGCTCTAACACACAGTATCCATGTTGTTGACATAGAGCTATGTCTGATACTGACCTTGGATCCAGCGTCACGGCTCTTGACTCTCATCTTGTTGACCTGTGACTCAGCAATGTCAGCCCTCTCCTCCGCCTCATCCAGTTCGTGCTGCAGTTTGCGAAGCTTGGCCAGATTGCTGTTAGCTTGTTCCTCCTGTTACACAATGATTAAGTATTTAAAGAGTATGGGAGAAATATATCCTTCTGTAATATCAGAATACACGTCTACTCACAGCCTCCTCTGCAGCCTTCTTGTAAGACTTGACTTTCAGCTGCAGTTTGTCTACCAGGTCCTGCAGACGGGCCAGATTCTTCCGGTCCTCCTCAGTCTTCACAGTGTTGAATAAGCAGAATTGTGCATTTTACAACTAACAAAGGGCATTAATATGAATGGATTGAAGTAGATTGCAGTGTATAACTACAAAATACCTGATAGGTAAGCTCCTTGACCCGTCTCTCATATTTACGGACTCCTTTAACAGAGTCACCGCCCTTCCTTTGCTCAGATTCCACCTCAGCTTCCAGTTCCCTCACCTATGAAAACAATGTCACAGTGTCACAGAAGCCAAGTACCATGTCCACATCTGAACAAGTCAGTGTCACCTACTCTGGCCTCCAGCTTCTGGACCTGCTTCTTGCCACCTTTCATGGCTATTTGCTCAGCTTCATCCAGACGGTGCTGCAGGTCTTTGATGGTTTGTTCCATGTTTTTCTTCATACGCTCCAGGTGAGCGCTGGTGTCCTGCTCCTTCTTCAGCTCCTCTGCCATCATGGCAGCGTCAGAAATAGCCTTCTTTGCCTTCTCCTCAGCATTTCTGCACTCTTGCACCGCCTCCTCAACCTCATTCTGAAGCAGAGCTGTGTCGCTTTCAAGCTTCTTCTTCTGGTTCAGCAGGCTGGTGTTCTGCATAGAATTGTTTTACAGTCAACACCATTAGTAAAATTAGTGTGGAACTCGGATGTACTGAAATACCACGATGTAATGATTTGGGCATACCTGAGAGTGCAGCAGCTGAACTCGCTCACTGACATCCAGCAGTTCCTGCTCTGCCAGTTTACGACCTCTCTCAGTCTGCTCCACCACTGACCTCAGCTCATCGAGTTCAGCCTGCAGCAGGTTGTTACGTCTGTCCACCATGGCAATGTTCTCCTTCAGATCATCATTGGCACGCAGAGTATCATCCAGCTGCAGCTGTGAGTCCTGTTCAGAGGGATTTTTTGGGGGAAATCTTTAAATCTTTTATTTCTACAATCAAAAGAAAGAAAACAATGCACAAACACTCTTTCAGGATGATGAGTCTCTATGGTACCTTCAGGTGAGTGTGGACTCCCTTGAGCTGCTTCTGAGCCTCTGCTGCCTGCCTGTTGGCCTGGCTCAGCTGGATCTCCATCTCATTGAGATCACCCTCCATCTTCTTCTTCACCCTGAGAGCCTCATTTCTGCTGCGAGTCTCAGCCTCCAGGGAGCTCTGCAGAGTATCCGCCACTCTCTGATGGTTACGCTTGGCCTGCTCCATCTCCTCGTCCTTCTCAGCCAGCTTCCGCTCGATGTCAGCCTTCACCTGGTTGAACTCAAGCTGAGCTCGGAGGATCTTCCCCTCCTCATGCTCCAGAGAGCCCTGTAAGAAAAATCTCCTCCATTAACAGGGATATTCTTTAAGAATAAGAAGAAGCTATAACAACATATACCTCTATAACTCTCACCTCAGCTTCCTCCAGAGCAGATTGTATTTCAGCCTTTTCCTGCTCCAGCTGCTTACGGATCTTCTCCAGCTCGTGGATGCTCTTTCCTCCCTCACCAAGTTGCTCAGTCAGGTCAGAAATTTCCTCTGTTTTGTGCAGATTTATTTCACTTACACTTTTGCCTACCTCACAACTGTATATGAAAAGATCAATTATGTTTGAATGCATCTTCCTACCTTGGAGATTCTTGTTTTCTCGTTTCATGGTCTCCAGATGATCCAGAGACTCTTCATAAGAGTTCTTAAGCTTGAAGAGCTCAGTGCTGAGAGAACGAGCCTCCTTCTGGGAACTTTCCAGCTCACTCTGGGACTCCTCATACTTCTGCTTCCACTCAGCAAGGACCTGGATTTATAATATTCAAAATTAGATTACTTCATCTAATTAATAATTCATCCTTTCACATTTTCCCTCACATGCTTTTTTCTTTCTCCCATTACCTTGTCAAAGTTTCTTTGTTTCTTGTCCAGAGCTGCAGCAGCAGCATTCGATCTCTCCACATCCACCATGAGATCTTCAATCTCACCCTGAAGCCTGTGTTTGGTTTTCTCCAGGGAGGAACATTTAGCATTAGCAGCTTCAACAGATTCTTCTGCATCCTGCAGACGCTGGGCCAGTTTCTTCCTATTTGACAAGAACATATTACAGTAATTATCAGTCCTTTGTCAAGAACATGCTGTTGAAGAGGGGGTAACTGTTCTTACTTTGCTTCTTCCAGCTCCTCTGTCCTTTGAATGGCATCAGTTTCATACTTGGTTCTCCACTGAGCCACCTCAGAGTTGGCCTTGGACATGCTGCGTTGGAGCTCAGCTTTGGCCTCCTGCTCCTCCTCAAACTGCTCCCTCAACAAATCACAGTCATGGCGCGCAGACTGCACTGCATGGGCAAGTGCATTCTTGGCCTGCAAGGTGATAGAAGTATAAGCTGTGATAGACATACTGTCAAATTAATGTAATGTCTATCTGGAAGCTGCATTCTCTGCTTTACCTTGATCTCCTCTTCAAGTTGTCTCTTCAGGTCTTCAATCTGCTGAGTGTAGGACTGCTTCCCTCGAGTCAGCTGAGACACCAAGGAGTCCTTCTCCTCCAGCTGTCTGCCAAGCTCACCTGTAAAATAAAGTGTTGTTTGCTCCTATATCAAGCTGCAACTGGTTTTTAGTGACATATCAGTTTGCAGCCTGTAATATTAGAAATGTAAACTACGTATGCCTCTATTTTCTGTTACTGTAACACCACAATTTTCTATAGTGTGTTGCTAAAAGACGTGCATGCAGTGTCAGTTTACGTTAAACTGATTACCATTTTCTGTTTGAAGCTTTGCTTTTTGCATTGTGAAGTCATTGATGGAACGCTGGCCTTCCTCTGCTTTCGTCTTGTATTCATTCATTTGATCCTCCAGTGTGCGGCACATTTTCTCCAGATTGGCCTGAGTTAAATTATTTTCATATTAATATGTAAGTCATAGAATGTAAACAACCAGCATTATTAAGCATTATTTTCTGTACATTATTGTCTTTGAAAGACATTGTATGACATTTCAGGACATATATGTCTTCTTTTTGAGGGTTAAATGAGAAGATCAATACCACATTGATGTCTGTGCTTTTACAGAGGAGCTAAGATAGCAGCAGATTATCCGAGCTTAATGAAAGGAGTGAAAGCAGAAAAAACAAAAAAATTAGCTAGAAACAGTTAGCCTGGCTCTGTTCAAAGTTAAAATCCATCTACCAGTACCTCCAAAGCTCACTAATTGCACAATTTATCTTGTTTGTTAAATGTATAATGAAACAGATATGTAAGAATAACAGTTTATGGTTTTACAGAGAGTTAGGTGCTGTAATCAGAGTGGTAGCAATCTTCTCATCTAACTCTTGGCAAGAAAGTGAACACAATGTATTTCTCAAAACGATTCCTTTAACATGTGCTCAATGATGACATGTTTTGTTTTTCTTACTTTGGATTTGACGATCTGCTCCATGTTGGAGACCACATCATCCAGCTCCAGTCTGAGCTCGCTCTTCTCTTTCTCCAGCTTCTGTTTGACTCTTTGCAGGTTGTCAATCTGCTCTCCGAGGTCAGCCACGCTGTCTGCGTTCTTCTTTCTCAGCGTAGCAGCGGTGGCTTCATGCTGCAGAGTGGCCTCTTCAAGGTCTCTGCGCATCTTCTGAAACTCAGCTTCCCTCTTCTTGTTCATCTCGATCTGAGCGGCAGTGGCTCCTCCCGCCTCCTCCAGCCTCTCACTGATCTCCTCCAGCTCTCTGGCCAAGTCGGCCCTCTGCTTCTCCACCTTGGCTCGGGCAGCTCGCTCTGCTTCCAGTTCTTCCTCCAGCTCTTCAATGCGAGCCTTGATGAGATCAGACGATTATGCATTTTGAGTAGGAATTCCCACAATAAAAAGATAATTACGACAAAAATGAAAACCTGCTTGTGCAATTACCTGTAACTCCTTCAGTTTCTTCTGGAGTTGAGCGCTTATGGCCTGTTCATCCTCAATCTTGCTCAGCTGCTGGCTCATTTCAAAGTCTTTCCTACATTTAATGATGAAATGGTTCACGTTAGTAATCAGCTGTTGTGGCATAATGAGCATCGTGCTGGTGATTGGAGAAGACTGGTTTTACTTTTTGAGTTTTTCCTCCAGCTGCTGCTTGTCATTCTCCAGATCCATCACGTTCTCTTGGGTTAACTTTAAGTCCCCCTCCAATTTTCTCTTGGCCCTTTCGAGATCCATTCTCACTTTCTTCTCTTGCTCCAACGATCCTTCAAGCTAACAGATAAAACATTACAAACATTTTGCACTAAAAGTTGTTTCTCTAGAACATGAGATTTACTCACAAATGCCATTGTACTCACGTCATCCACTTGCTGCTCTAGCTTGACTTTGGCCTTGGTCAGAGTGTTGACTTTGTCTTCTTCACTCTGCAGGTCGTCCAGCGTTTGCTGATGAGCCTCCTGAAGAGCTTTCTTCTCTTTGGTCAGCTTAGCAATGATTTCATCCAAAGCTGCCATCTCTTCAGTCATGTTTTTAACCTAAATTATTGTCTAGTTAGAACACCTCTTCTGGTTGACAATATGTTCAATCAGCACTAGTCAAAATGTTTGATACCTTGTTCTCTGTGGCATGCTTTTCCTTTTCCACTTTAGCCAGCGTCAGCTCCAGATCATCAATGTCCTTCTTCAGTTCTGAGCACTCATCCTCCAGCTTTCTCTTCTTGGCAGTCAGCTCTGCATTCATCTCCTCTTCATCTTCCAGCCTCTCTGTCAGCTCTTTGACTTTGGCCTCAAGCTGGATCTTACTCTTGATCAGACCCTCACAACGTTCCTCAGCATCTACAAGATTGTCTTGTTCCTGCAGACCATAGAGTTAACAAATTGTTTTATTCATCACATTTTCAGTATATTGCTGTAAGTTTTAGGTAAACTGAATCAAGGATCTTACAGATTGCACTTGGAGCTGTAGGTCATTTTTCTCTTGGAGCATGGTGACCATTTTTTCTTCCAATTCTTTCTTGCGCGCCTCAGATTTAGCATAAGCCTCTTTCAGCTTTGTGAACTCCTCCTTCATGTTTGCCATCTCCTTCTCAGTCTCAGCTGATTTCAGAAGAGGTTTGATCTTGAAGTACATCTTCATCCAGGGCCAATTCTTGACACCCATGAAGGCACGGATGTTCCACTGGATCACCAGTAAGGCATCCCTGGAGAAAACATCAATTATCTTGAATCCTTTTTTTCTGTAGCTTGTCTTTTTTTTACATTAAATGTTAAAAGAAATGCTCTAACCTGCGCTCAACAATTTTCTGGAACTCAATCCTGGCAAGTAGTCCTCTGGATCTCGCTTGAATTCCAGTGATGATGAGAGCGAGACGATCATCTCGCATCTCTTCAAGAACACCGAGCAGGCCAGCTTTGAAAAACACCTAGAAAAGATGTGTAGAGTATGAATCTGACCGCGTATACATAAGTAATTAAGATTTTACATTACATTTTTAACACTTAAATCAAAGCTGTACCTTTGTGTGTCCCAGTTTATACTGCTCATGGTCGATGTCCAGTGAGCCCAGCAGTTTTTCTGCTCCTTTCTTGTTGTCAATAAACTGTCCCTCTGGGATAGCATTTGGGTTCAGGATACGGTATCTGAGATAAGGAAAAAAATCACAAGAACATTTTGACTGAGCAGAGGGGATGGAAGACCAGGGTTTGTCTGGTTAAAGTGGGGTGTAGAGGTTTTGTTGCAGGGTCAGCTGTTTCACTGTTGAGGGAGCTGGGAGTGCAGGGGCAAAATTTAAGGAAGACAGTGAGGGAGATGTCAGATGAGGCTGCAAGGTCTTGTCAGTGGATATGGATTGGAGAAATCATAGTAGTTGGGGAGTGAAATAGGGGCAGTGAGGGAGTAGGGGGAGGCAGAGGACATGCATGCCCAATCCGGCAGGAGAAGAGGTTAAAGTCTGAACAAGACACCTCTCCTCTGCTCTGCTTTCCCCGCCCCATCTTCTCGCTCTCCCAATAGGAAGAGATCCAGGAAGAGGAAGTGTAGATAAGGTGCGGGTGTGGCCAGCTAGAGTCTCTCTTTGGGACCATGTGGCCTGTTCAGGTGAGTTTGCGTTGTAAGATACAGAGTTGGCTTGTTTGTTCTTTTTTGGTTGTTTTCATGTTTTGTTTGCTTCTTGAAGGAAATGTTAGAAGAGGCTGTTAAATCTAGTCTGTGGATTAGGCCTCCACCTTCAGCACCCTCTAAACTTTCTACCCCCTACCCGAACAAGGGTTTGTATCCAATCCCTACTTTCATCTTTGACTCTACCTCTTTACTTTCTACCCCCTACCCAAACCAGGGTTTGCATTCCCACACTCCGCTTTTATTGGTGCAGTTGGTGAGAGGCAGGGGTAGATGATGGTAGTGCGGCAAGTGGCAGTTACATGTGGCATCTAGGCCTGTGCTAGCATTGTAGCAGCTATAATAGCTAAAGCGGTGGTAGTATGATAGTATCTTAGCAGTTAGTATTGGCATCTAGCAGTTAACATTAACAGTCCAGGTGAATCTAGCTGTATTGTCTTCTTCTGTTCCTCTTAGAAGGTAGCGGTTAGCATTAGCTTTAGCATTAGCTAAATGGTAGCCTCGGAACTGTATTGTCTTCTTCTGTTCTTCTTAGCGGTTAGCATTAGCATTAACTAAATGGTAGCATTGGTACTGGCCACTACCTGGAGCATCTCCTAAACAGGCCTGAGTCAGTTGAACGTGGCAGTGCTGTTTGGATTGTGTAGGAGCAGCGTGAACTGGCACTAGGGGGGGTGACTCTGGGATGCCACAGTTCACCGCCTAGCCTCCTGGAGGTGTAGTGGGACTAAGTAGGCGAAACACTGTTGGAGGGAGGTTTCCACCTGATGACCCTCAGAGACATGTTAGGAATCACTGCTCTTTGGCATGTATAGAGACAGATTAGGGGTCCAAGGTTCTTCACTGAGAATGAATCCTCTTTTTGAGCACAAGTATCTTGTGTTTATATTAACTGACCATGATTGTATTGTAGATGTGGAAATATTTTTATCTTACTTTTTGTTTTTCATTTACAATACCTTTGTTTGAAGTCTCCATACTGGATCCTGTTGGGGAATCCTTTCCTGCAGATCCTGATGCCCTCCAGCACACCGTTACAGCGGAGCTGGTGCATGACTAGAGGATTCTCCATTGCCCCAGGAGTCTTGGTCTCATTGGGGATGATGCAGCGTACAAAGTGGGGATGAGTTGACCTCAGGTTGGTCATTAGTTTGTTCAAGTTCTCCTGTAATAGTCCAAAACATTTATTATACACAAAGGCCCGAGACAGTGTCTCTTTTCTTCTTCAAAGACAAACCAACAACAGAAGTGTAAAATTTTTAAGCTAGGTCACCCTGTGCAGTGCAGACACAGTCTGGAAGGAAGAACCTTTCTTCTTTGCTCCTTTCCCTCCCTTGCCTCCTGCATCCTGGGCTGTATAAAATGTTTAAAATTCATTATTAATATTTTCATATACATGTGTCAAGAGGCCTTCATGTATTTTGAATGTTGTAATGTTAAAAGGCTACAGCAGAAATTTACCTGATTCTGCTCCAGCGTAGCCAATGAAAAGATTTGCCAACACTTTGAGAGTGGACTTCTGGAAGAGTCCCACCACAGTCTCATTCAGTGGGTCCTTATTCTTCACAAGCCAGTTGGTGATGTTGTAATCAACAATACCAGCATAGTGAACCAGGGAGAAATGAGCCTCTGGTTTCCCCTTAACAACCCTGGGCTTCTGGAAGTTGGGACTTTTACCCAGATGGTTGTCGTACAGTTTCGCTTTAAATGTTGCGTCGCTGGCTTTGGGGAACATGCACTCCTCTTCAAGGATGGACATGATGCCCATGGGCTGGAGGAATTCAATAGGATTAATTGAATGTAGACCTGTTGCAAAGAATAGCTGTTTCGTTTGTTAAATGAAATCTGAAGTCAAATTTAACTCAGCACTAACCTTCTCAATAAGTTCAATGCAGGCTGCCAAGTCCATGCCAAAGTCAATGAACTCCCACACGATGCCCTCTTTCTTGTACTCCTCTTGTTCCAGCACAAACATGTGGTGGTTGAAGAACTGCTGCAGCTTCTCATTAGTATAGTTGATGCACAGTTGCTCAAAGGTGTTGAACTGTACATTTGACAAAACATTTGAAAGAAGAAAAAATGTTTTTCTTGTTTCATTGTTCTTTCTTTCAAAGATGCAGTTGATTTCATGTGGCATCATCATTTAATCTCTGACACTCACATCAAAGATCTCAAATCCAGCAATGTCCAGCACACCGATGAAGTACTGGCGAGGTTGCTTGGTGTCCAGAGAATGGTTGATTCTCACCACCATCCACAAGAACATTTTCTCGTACACTGACTTGGACAGTGCACCAATAGAGTAATACACCTATTTTCATAAATCAAAACAAAGAATTGATCACGTTAAAATTAAATGTGCTTTGATATTTTTGAATTATGTCTTTCTGCACTACCAATGCTCCAACTCTTTGTGTGGAGACTCACCTGCTGCACATTCTGGCCTTTGGTGACCCACTCGTTGCCTACTTTCACTCTTGGGTGACACAGGCCCTTGATGAGGTCAGCAGAGTTTAAGCCCATCAGATATGCAACCTTGTCCACATCTGCAGCGGTGAAATTGTATCATTTATATGTGATAAGGTTTCATAAATTGTACAGTCTTTGCAGTGGTCTGTATTTTGGAAGCTGTATTTACCTTCAGTGCCGTCAGACTCTGCTTGCTCCTCTCTCTGCTTCTGCTTGAACTTCATGTTGCCGAAGTGCATGATGGCTCCAGTCAGCTTGTAGATGCTGTTCTTCTCCTCTTGGGTGAAGCCCAGGACATCAAAAGCTTCCTTTAACGAATTGAAATTGTACATCACAATTATAAATTTGCCAGGTTGCCTAAAGTTTTGGTAAATACAGCACTGTACTGTAGATTCCTTACATCAGTTGCCAATAACTCCTCAGCATCATTAATTGATGAAACAGTAATCTCTCCTTGGGAGATGTATGAATAGTCATAGGGGTTGCTTGTAATAAGCAGCATCTCTGAAAAATAAAAGAAATTTAGTCATTATGTATGACTTGTGTCCTTTGCATTTAATAAACAAATGGATGGTTCTCACCCAGCAGTTCTGGTTTCCTTTGGGACAGAATCTGATAGAAGATGTGGTAGTCTCTCTCAGCCTTGAGCTGATAGGTGACGCGGGATTTCTCCAGCAGATCTGACAACATATAACAGATTGGTATTAAGCTTTATTGCTGACCTGAGAACTATTTTCCTACAATTTTCCTATCTTAAAATGATTTATGCACTGAATACTTACAAGTTTCAATATCAGCTGAAGATAGCTTCCCACTGACTCCAAAATGGATTCGAATAAATTTACCCTGTCATGAGAAAAGGTTGTTTAGACGTCAGTGTGACACAGTCATATGTGCATGTGTTTTCTTTGAAATGACCAAACTTACAAATCTGGACGAGTTGTCATTTCTGATGGTCTTGGCATTTCCAAAGGCCTCCAGGGCAGGATTGGCCTGGATGATTTGATCCTCCAGGGTGCCCTGTGGGTTTAATGCATGGCAAAATTTAGGCCACAAAGGTCAAAAACCTGTAATGTTTCCCATAATACACTCATTTACTCACTCAAAAACTGTTTAAAACCAACCTTTTTCTCCTGAGCAGCATCCTTCTTACCAGAAACAGCTGCGATGCTGGCAAAGTACTGGATGACTCTCTTGGTGTTCACAGTCTTTCCTGCACCAGATTCTCCACTGCGAACAAAAACAAACATGTGATCTGAACACGTCGTGAAGACAAATGATTAACTCTGCTCTTCAAACTGGATTCAGATCAAACTATTGTGAATTACTTACGTGATAAGAATAGACTGGTTTTCTCTGTCTGTAAGATTTAAGACGGCGTTCAGTGTCAGAACATTTTTCTTTAAATGTTTGGATGGGGTCAAGGTTTACAAAGAACTGAACATACCTGACAGCATGTACTGGTAGGCATTGTCAGAAATGGAGTAGATGTGAGGGGGAGCTTCACTCCTCTTCTTTCCCCTATAGGCGGTGACCACCGACTGATCGTACACTGGCAGCCACTTGTAGGGGTTGACAGTCACACAGAACAGCCCTGAGTAGGTCTGTTGACAAAGATGCACGAAACAGAAAAAACATGAATGTTTTTTTATGGGGCTGAAGATTTCACGCAGTGGAAAGATCAGTAGATTTGTGCTCTTTACTCACGTAGATCATCCATGCTGCATAACGCTCTTTGAGGTTAAACAGCACAGCAGGTTCATGGAGGAAGGTGAACATCGCCATGTCCTCAATTTTATCAAACTTTGGCGGGTTCTGAGGGTGTATATCAGCCTCCTTATGGGTAACAGTCTGAAATGATTTACCACACAGAATATCTCAGTTGAATTTGTTGTAAAAGTCATCAAAGGTATAAGTTTGACCACTTTTCCACTCCTGTTAGCCACTGTAGGTATCTCACATACTTACTTTTCCACCCTCAGTTTCAACGGTGACTTTGTCGCCATCTCTGCTGGTGATTGTGGCTTTAACGTACTCCACCTCAGGGTCGGGCACAAAACACTGCCTCTTTATGTCAAAGGGTCGAGTCTGGGCCTCCAGACGCTCCTTCTCTGACTTTCTCAGGAAGGTGGCGGCAGACCCGAACTCCGCCATGACAGAGTCGCTGCTCATCTTGGTACCTGGCAGTCCAAATGATAGCTTCACATAGACTTGACATGTGTACTAAACATGATTTTTTCATTAAACCTTTGTCTAAATGAGCACTGAAACAGATTCTACAATTCATTGTTAGTGCTGCCATTTAAATGATAATGTAGATTAAGATCAGATTCACTGTTAATATTATCTTACCTTTGTTTTCACCCCTTCAGGAAGATGATTTTTTTTTCTATAGCTGTTGCAAATTACACATAAGAAATACAATTTAGAAACAGTTAAACCAAAATGATGCCATCAAGAGTATAATCCACTATTAAAAATACCCTTCGCAATACTCACTCTCTGGCTGTCTGGCTACTTGACTCTTGCCTCAGGTCTGCTTTATAAAGGGTGCCGTCCAATCATAAAAGGTAAAGGAATTAATTATTCAGATCTTCCATCAGATGATCTATGTAGGCTGGAGGTGTTTACCTCTTTCACTTATATGGCTCGTACCTATTTGTTCTCACTCACCCAATAAGGAGAACCTGCTGGTGTGATGACATTGGGTCAACAATTTTAAATTTCAGAGCCTTAGTTCTATTTTAGCCCACCCCTCCCTATAGGGGACATTGTTTAAGTCACTGAATTATCCATTTGGATTAGTCTGCACCAAAACTTAAGTGACAGTGTTTAAACATCCATGTTGACAACATTCCTGGAAAACATATGCACGGATCACTCATTTCGTTCATGTGACCTGAGCACATCCACCTGTCTCCTGCTGACGAAGGCAAGGTCACAGTGACCACCAGTAAGAGTCCTTCTCTTCATCGTTGAGAACAAAGATAAACCTGTGAAATACTTCTTGGATTCTTTCTGACACTTGTGAGGGTGGTTTGATTGCCAGACCTTGCCCTCTCATTGTTCCGTGGCAGGTGCTTTATACTTGTATAGGTCTCTGTGGACATAAATAAACACTTGAAGGCCATACACAGAGGAGCCGCTGACCTATGAAGGTAGTGTATGGGTTGGTGACAACCAAGCGTTTGCTTACTTTTGATAAAATATGGTTAAAATATGGTTATTGTACATAAAACATTTACAGCAGATCATCAATACCAACCAGTAGTAATCAGGAAATATGTTATTATCCCATCACACGGTCACAATACCTCACTCACACAACACAGTTTTTACACACAAATAGAGCTCAGAGTGACATCAAGGAATACAAAACCCAAAGATATGAATAATTAATTAATAATCAGAATAAAAATGAGTGCCAAGCAAATGAGACTGAAACACATCCATCAAACCCCAGAGGTTTGACAAAGTGTGGAGTGAAAAGGTCTTGACCCTCTTAGCCCTTCCTTCAGGGTGAAGATAACTGTCAGCTTTTACTGTCCAAGGAAAGTGGCAAGTTACAAGGTGCTAACAGGGTTAATATCAAGAGGAGTTTTCATTCCTTCGCAGGACCTTAACGTGCCACTTGAGAACCTCTTGAGATGTCACAAATTTACACCTCTGGTGTAGCCGTTAAAGCAGGTCAAGTTCCGATGATGTCTCGGGTCCAGGTCTCAGCTGTCTGCTTGTCTCCCTGCAGTCAGTCTTACACATGACGAGACAGGGCTGCTGTATGTGGGACAGAGAGCTGCAGCTGACTTGGAATGGATACATTTTTTTTAAGCACATGTGTGATAAACATTAGCTTCCTGACCTCTCCATGATCAATCATTTACATTATAAATGTCAAAATATAGAATCTGATTAGCTTGTGGTGTTTTTGTGCTGCAGATCAGAGACTGAATAAATTTGATTAGAGGACACTTGATTATAGTCCCAGCGTGAATTGAAACATTTTGGGAAGTACTTAATGTTGAAAGTTGGATGCGAGGAGTCTCGTGTCTGTCCATTAAATAAAGCTACAACCAGCAGCTGCTTAGCTAGCTTAGTAGCTAAAGATTTGGCTAGCTAGCCTAGCAGTGGTTAGCCAGAATTGCCTGTAGCTTCATATTTACCATACAGGCAAGAATGGTATCAAACTTTTCATCTAATTCTCAGTACAAAAAACTAGAAGAGTATTTGCCAAAACGTCAAAGTATTCCCTTGAAGATGAGGACGTACTGTAGGTTAGAAGTAAACAAATACAATGGTACAATAAACAGACAACATTGAAAATGATTTCAAGCTATTGGTCACAATTACAGGATGATGGCAAAAGCTAAACGTATTGTCACAGTAGTACACGCTGAGATGACATATAAAGTCAGCAACCTATCTCAGTAGTTTCAGTTATAGGGCCATATCTATTGAAAGTTTACTAACATTAGCCACCTTAAGCTAGCAGTCATACCAGACGATGCAAGGCTGTAGCAGCTAAACCCCTGAGAGAGCTAAACTGAACAACGGTGCTTTGTATTGCTTATGAACTCAATGTGGAAGAATGTGTTATTCCCTCTCTGTCTTGCTTTAAAGTTTCTAAGGTTAATGTGTGGCCATTATTTTTACTATTATTTTGATCACTGTGGATGTCCACAGTTCAGCTTGTCCCGTGGATGGATTACTAACCAGGAACAGCAAGCAACTGCCCCAAAGCCCCAGACCCCCAGGGTGCCCTAAGGGTTCATGCCGTGTTCACCATGCGACAATTAGTTTTGGTAATTTCATGAATTGCCTAATTGCCTTTGATGAATTTATTTGTGGCCTTTATTATTTCAGTATTGTGATCACACTGTACACAGTGTGACTTTAACTATTTACACAGGATTTCTCACTTAAACACGAAGCACACTTGATATGTTTATGTTTTGTCCGTCCTTACATCCTAGTAATTGATGTCAGATGTATTTTTGGCTGTTGGAATGACAGATGAACTTGACCTTGATGTGCATTGCAGAGGGGCTGATCCTGTCCAGAAGTGTTGAGTGGACTGTAGCTGTTGCCATCCTTCAGCGTGACAGTGAGGTGTAACTCGACCCGTCTTCTTTGCTGACCATTGTCTCCTTTCCTTTTTCGTTGAGGACAAAGATATCACGTTGTTGTTCACTCCAAGTGCCCTTTGTTAGATTTAGGGGCCCGGCTTGAGAGGTACATTTGGATCTGTGGGTTAAACACATGCTCTGCACTGCGTGTCTCATCACTGCTATGCTTTTTGCTTATAGCACACTCTGTCAAATACATTTATAGTTCTAATGTGACCAATAGGCTTTTGGTTATGGTTAATATTTGTCATTCTTTCTATTCAAAGCTTATGAGGTATAAAAAGAAAATTGCACATATAGGCTATGTATTTCTTAAATATCATTTGTACTGTTTTTGTAGTAGTTTTACGAATAACCTTTGGAATTAACAACTACAAGAAGGACGGAATACAACTGAGAGAAACTAAGCTAAACTAAGTAATCATTTAAGCTTCATGATATTTTAGTCTTTTTTTTTATGTAAAAGAAGCCAGTGGTGAAGTTGTAGCCAGATATAAAGTTGAAGACTGGCTTCATTCTCAGCTGTTCAGTCATCTTCGTTTGCTGCACTGGTTGGTGATGTTCACACACTTGAACAGGATGGTGTTTTCTTTGAATCTGTTGGTCAGAATGTGAAAGGCACCTTCATGCATAGTACAAAGTGCTCAAATGCACCCCAGAATAGTGAACCTTTATTTAGGTTAAGACGGTTGAGAACACCAGGAAGACTAGAATCTTTAAAGGAAGAACTTAAAAGTTATAATTGGGGGACTGTTTATGTGGAAGATCCAAATCAGGCTTATGAGGCTTTTCTAATAAATTTCCTAAATGTATATGATAAGCTCTGCCCTATCAAAAAGTATCCAGTAAAAGGGAAAGACTCAAATAAAGAACTATCCTGGATGACTAAAGGAATCCAAAAGTCTGCCAAAAGAAAAAAATGCTTTATAAACAATTTTTGCAACTAAGAACAAATGAAAGTGAACATATAACAACAATAAACTGACCACAATCATAAGACTACAAAAGAAAAAATTCTACTTTGAAAAGATAGAAGCTGGTAAAAACAATATACAAAAAACCTGGAAGGTAATAAATCATATTATTAGAAATAAATCCATACAAACGGAATTTACAAATTACTTTTGGAACGTCACAATTGCGAACAACTTTAATGATTATTTTGTTCGTGTTGGACCTACTTTGGCAAACAAAATTATTATGGACAATCAAAATAAAGAACTCTTTAATGGTTTAATCTAAATTCTATGTTTCTTTGTGGGATTGAAGAAAGGGATATCATTGACGTTGTAAATAAGTTCATGAATAAAACATCAACTGATGTAAACCTTATTGATATGTGTACACTTAAAGAGAGCATCCTTAGCATTGTAAAACTTCGAACATATACTGTATATACAACCTTTCCTTCCAAACAGGCATCTTCCCACAGGACATGAAACTAGCCAAAGTAGTACCCATCTTTAAAAATGGTGACATGCACAGTATGGACAATTACAGGCCAGTAGCTTCACTGACACAATTTTCAAAAAATTTTAGAAAAGCTCTTCACAGAAAAATATATACAAAAAATACAATATTTTAGACGAACAATATGGATTAAAAAAGAACAAAACAACTACATATGCAGTGATGACGATGGCTGAAGAAATAGCTGATGCAATCGACAACGATCTTCATGCAGTAGGTATCTTCATAGACTTAAGTAAAGCTTTTGATGCTATTGATCATAATTATTTACTGGAAAAAATGGAACACTATGGATTTAGTTCATGCCTGGCCGAAAAGTTATTTAGAAAGCAGACAGCAATATGTTCAAATTAATCAAACAATGTCCGAATTTAAACCGGTCACCTGTGGATTGCCTCAGGGCTCCATTATTGGCCCCAAATTGTTTATTCTTTTTATAAATGACATTTGTCATGTTTCTAACAAGTTAAAATATATCATGTACATTTAGAAGAACTTCTGAACACTGTTGAACAAGAACTTGGAGTGTTCAAAATTGGTTTGATGTCAATAAATTATCTGTTAATACAGAGAAAACTAAATTCATGATATTTGGAAGCCAATCTGAAAGTAACATTAAATGAAAAATCTTTAACATTGAAATAGGAAGGGTTTGGGAGACCAAATTTCTGGGGGTTGTGATCGATCATAAACTAAACTGGAAAAAACATGTTGAGTGTGTAAAAGGGAAAATCTCAAATCAATTGCAATCATGTACAAAAAAAAGACATGCTAAATTATAAAAGTGTATATTTAATTTACTGTTCTCTGATAATTTCTTATTTAATTTATTGTGTGGAATTATGGGGATCTACGTTTAGAATTACAACTGATAAAATTGTGTTACAACAAAAACAAGCCATACGCATCATAAACAAAGCTGGATATTATGATCATACAAATCCATTATTTTTAAATTCTCATGTTCCGAAGTTTAGAGACTTGGTTTATTATAGAACAATGCAAATTATGTTTCAAGTAAAAAATAAAACACTACCAGACAGTATGCGTAAGTTTTTCATAGTGTCTGAGAGTAAATATGAGTTGTCAAAGTCAAAGTCAAAGTCAGCTTTATTGTCAATTCTGCAGTATGTACAGGACAAACAGAGAATCGAAATTGCTTTACTCTTCAACCCTTTTGTGACAGGACATATATTAAAAAAAAGAGATAAATAAAAACTGTACAATCTAAATAAAAACTGTACAAACTAAGTAAGTAAAAACTGTACAATCTAAAAAAAAACTGAACAAACTAAACAATGAAACATAGAATGTAATAGTGCAAATGTAGACGGTAGTGCAAAAAGAATTAGCTTAACAACTGGTGGTGAATAAAGTGACTGTGTGTTGCTTTCCTGAGGGAAACATGAGTGAGAGTTTGTAGAGTCCAGGGTGTATACGTGTGTGTGTGTGGTGGGGGCATTTCAGAGTCCAGGGTGTGTGTGTGTGGTGGGGGGCATTTTAGAGTCCGGGGGGGGGGGGGGCAGCAGGGTGTATTTCAGAGTTCAGCCAGGGAGTGTGTGTGTGTGTGTGTGTGTGTGTGTGTGTGTGTGTGTGTGTGTGTGTGTGTGTGTGTTGGGGGGCAGCAGGGAGTTATAGTCCAGGTTGAGTGTTTGTGTGGAGGAGGGGGAGGGCAGGGAGAGAGTTCTGTGGGACGGTGTGCAGTTGTGGGTCAGCAGAGTGAAGAGGAGGGGGCTCAGCACACATCCTTGGGGGGCCCCCGTGTTCAGTGTGGTGGTGCTGGATGTGTTCCTGCCGACCCGAACTGCCTGAGGTCTCCCAGTCAGGAAGTCCAGCAGCCAGTTGCACATAGAGGTGTTTAATCCCAGCTGGTCCAGTTTTGTGATGAGCTGTTGTGGGATGATTGTGTTGAATGCTGAGCTGAAGTCTATGAACAGCATTCTGACGTAAGAGTCTTTTTTGTCCAGATGTGTGAGGGCTGAGTGGAGGGCAGTGGAGATGGCATCATCGGTCGAGCGGTTGGGCCGATAAGCAAACTGGAAGGGGTCCAGGGAGGGTGGGAGGACAGTCTTGATGTGTTTCAACACTAGCCGTTCGAAGCACTTCATGAGGACGGGGGTGAGTGCTACCGGACGGTAGTCGTTGAAACAGGAGGGCGACAGGGATGATGGTGGTGGTTTTGAAGCATGTGGGGACAACAGCTTGGCTCAGCGAGATGTTGAAGATGTCTGTGAAGACATCAGTGAGCTCTCCGGCACAGTCCCTCAGCACGCGACCAGGAATGTTGTCAGGACCAGAAGCTTTGCGAGCGTTGATCCTGCTGAGTGTCCTCCTCACACAGAGAGAGATGGAAGTAAATTTGTGTTACCAAAAGCTAAAAAAGACATTAAAGAAGATGTATTTCTTTTAAATGGGTTCAGATGTGGAATAGTGCTGATCTCAAACTTAAGCAATTTACTTCTTTTGTTATGTTCAAAAAATCCTTATGTGGATTTATATTTAGGAGTTATGGCTGTAATTGAAAAAAGGGGAAAAGAGATATGTATGTGCATGAGTATGTATGTATATGTGTGTGTATATATATATTTTGTTCGTTTTTTTCTTTCCACTTGACACTATGAATTGTGTAGCTTAAGATGCATCGTAGGCGGGCATTAATAAGCTTTGCTTCTGCCTGAGCCTTTTTCAGTCAAAATTGTTTTTTTGGTTCTTTTTTCTTTTGATGCTTTGAAGTGTATATATGACTGAAATAAATAAACTAATAAAACTAATAATCTTTTGTGTTTCTGCTGACAATCTTGAAGCTAAACATTGCTTCTTCAAAAGAGTGGTGCATGATGCTCAAAACTTCAAAAATGTCTTGAAGACACTGGCAATAAGACACCAACACATGATGTGTGTAGTGTCACCTTATTTCATTTATCATAAATTAATAATTGCTTTTACTGTACTGTTCTTTAAGATACTAGAATAAAATAAACCAACATGCAATAAAAATGTACCAATGATGAATGAATGTAATGAAATGTACCAACATACTAAAATGTATATAATTTAGTTAAGTGTGTGTGTACTTAAATGTTAAGTACACAGAAGGTGCAGGTGCAGGTGGAGGTGAAGGTGTAAAAGTGCAGTGTGCAGTGGTTCACAGTTCTCACAGTCTCTCACTCCAGTGAGGGGCTGCTGGGGGTGATAGCTCTAACAGCTCTGGGGAAGAAGCTGTCCCTCAGTCTGTTGGTGGTGGTTTGGATGTTCCTGTACTGCTTTCCTAATGGAAGCGGTACAAACAGTCTGTGGCCCGGATGGCTGGGGTCCATGGCGATGGATCTCGTCCTCTTCCTGACCCGGCCTTCATATATAGAGTCTAGGTCAGGAAGGGGGCAGCCCACGATGCCCTGTGCAGTTTTAGCCACCCGTGCCAGCTGTTTCCTCTCCTGTGCCGTGCAGCTGCCATACCACACTGTCACACTAAGGCAGAGGATGCTTTCAATTGTGGCCCTGTAGAAGTTGACGAGCAACCGAGAGGAGAGTCCAGCCCATTTCAGTTTGCTGAGGAAGAAGAGCCTTTGTTGTGCCTTCTTCACCAGGCAGGAGGTGTTCATGGACCCGGAGAGGTCAGATGTGATGTGGAGGCCCAGGAGCATGATGTTGTCCACACGCTCCACCACTTCTCCGTCCATGAGGAGGGGGGCGTGATCCGTCTTTCTGGACCTCCTGAAATCCACAACAACCTCCTTGGTCTTCCCTGTGTTCAGCACCAGGTTGTTGGCTGAACACCACTGGGTGAGCTGGTGTATCTCCTCTCTGTAGTGGGTCTCGTTGTTATCTGAGATGAGACCCACTACTGTAATGTCGTCCACAAACTTCACAACTGTGTTGGTGGGGTGTACGGCAGCACAGTCGTGAGTGAAGAGGGTAAAGAGGGCTGGGCTGAGCACACAACCCTGTGGCCTGCCCATGCTGAGGACCAGAGGGAATGATGTGATGTTCCCTATTCTCACCACCTGAGGCCTGTTGGTGAGAAAGTCTCTGATCCAGTGGCACAGAGACGCAGGCAGACCCACTGCGTGTAGCTTCAGCGCCAGCTTGTCTGGGATGACGGTGTTAAAAGCTGAGCTAAAGTCTACAAATAGCATCCTGACGTAGGTGTTGGGCTGCTGCAGGTGGGTCAGGGCTGTGTGCAGGGTGATGGAGACAGCATCCTCTGTGGACCGATTCTCTCTGTAGGCGAACTGAAGGCTGTCTAGGTCCGAGGGGATGAAGCCTCTGATGCTCAAAGCACGTCATTCAGGCAGGTGATGGATGTCTTCTTCGGTACCGGAATGATGGTGGAGGACTTGAGGCACTCAGGAACCATAGACAGCTGCAGGGACAGGTTGAAAATGTCCAGGAACACTCCTGCTAGCTGGTCAGCGCATGTCCTCAAAGTCTTGCCTGACACCTTATCCGGTCCTGCAGCTCTGCGGGTGTTGATCCTCCTCAGGGTGGATGTCACCTGGTGCTGCTCCTCCAGCCGGGGTAGGTGTGTGACTTCTCTGCTGCCTGATGTGTCGAAGCGGGCAAAGAAGCTGTTTAAGGTGTCAGGCACGGTGGGGTCGTGGCTGGCAAGCTGAGTGTTTGGCTTGTAGTCCGTTATGGCACATGTCGTAAATATTTATGTAAAAGGAGAATATGACTAACTGACAGAGTCATAATTTGAAATTCATACAGAAAATTTAAAGATTTATCACTGCAACAGGTCACTCCTATAGAGGGCATTATAAATACTAATTTTAAAAAAATCTTAATTTATAGAGCTCCCCTATTGTTGTAGATAATGTTTAAGGTTTCCCTTATTCCCCTCCGGATGTGAGAAATCAGCCATCCCCAATTTCACTGAGTACATTAATGTCAAAAGATGGTCAATTAAAACTGTCGTCTGGGCAAATGCTTGTCCTAATAAGGACATTACCATTTGTTTTGAGGAGCTTGAATGACAATGCATATGTGCATCTAATAAATGAGCTAATAGAGATTGTGCAGATCGTGTTTGCACCTGTTCTTACCATTGCAACTGTTTCTAGATTGAAGTCACTGATTGAAACTCATATGAAGCACTTTAAAGAGCTTTTCCCAGAACGCAATATTACACCTAAACAGCATTATCTCATACATTTGCCATCACAAATAAAATCACTGGGTCCAATGGTTAGATCTATGTGTTTGCGATTTGAATCTAAACATTGCCTCTTCAAACAATGGGCTTCGAAACTCAATTTTAAAAATATTTGCAAGTCTTTGATCAGTCAGAACCAACTATATGAAAGCTGTCAAAATGTTGACCCTGCATTACACCCAATCTTTTCCAATGAAAGAGAGATGGGACCTGTATCTGAGATTCAAGACCTACAGCATTTACAAGGAAAACTGAGAGACTTCCTAGGTTATAATGAAGTAAACCATGCTGTGTCAGTCAAGTGGCTTATGATAAATGGCAATAAATACATAACACAGAAGTCAATGAGTCAGTCCTTGCCAAAGTAGTAAATGGTAATATGGCAAAATTTGGGCTGGTCAAAAACATATCTTGTTGATTCTAAGCTTTATTGTTTGGAATACCAACCATTTCAAACAATACACATTGATAGAAGCGTCATGGCCTACCAAGTTGAGATCCCACACCTTGCGCAGGCTACTGTTGGCTACTGAGTTAGTCGATGCTGAAAAGCTGGTGGATTTTACCCCTTATTACACAACTAGCAGCCAAACTTTTGTGCAGATAAAATACTATCTTGGGGATATAATAGAACTGTACAACAGCGAAAAATAACTCATGATGTGTCCTCCAGATACAGTATGACCAGTTTTTAAAGTAGCCTTGTAATTTGACCTTGTGATCAAATTATGGTCTGTAGCAGATGAACACATACAATACAGAGAAGTTTCTGAATGTATAATGACACTGTTTTTTGTGTGAAATTGTTTTAAATGTTGCATATTAAATGTTTAAATATTGCATTTCTGTGCCAATGTACTATATGGTTACATACATTCTACTGCTTCATTCACACAAAAACAATTGATTCCATCTGGCTTCTTATTTCTTATTTTAAGTATGTGAAGGGATAAAATTATGCCAAAGTTATGATTTCTTAGTTGTGCTTGAAATAAGAAATTATTACTTTGAAAATGAAGTTTTATACTTGTAAGTGTCGATGACTCAGCTTTGTAACGGTTGATATTTTTGTTTCAAGCATCACTTACTCAGAACAGGTCATAAAATCTCATTAACAAGCTGTAATATCTTATTTAGATAATTAGGGACCAAAAAACTTAAAACAAGTGTAACAGTCTAACATAAAAACTGCTTGATAACAAGAACTATCTTATCAGACAAAAAATAAGCTCATATCCGCTTGATCTAACATTTGTCATCTTACTTAGATTTCAGTATTTTTAGTAAATTGGGAAACACTGTGATGGTCTTAACGGGGAGGACAGCATCAGTGGAGAACTGAACATAAGACAATACAGATGATGTATACTCCTCTAGGTCTGCCTCTTCTCTGAACACAGTCCAGTCTGCGCTAAGTCTAAGCTCGAAGCAGTTCTGAAGTGCAGAGGAGGCCTCCTCAGTCCATATCTGTACTGTCCACCAGGACTTTGTTCTGCAGACCAGAGGCTTGTAGGCAGGAATACGTTTCACGGAGATGCGGTCTGACATCCCAGGTGTGGAGCTGCTGCAGCCTTGTAGGCAGCAGGGATGTTGCAGTAAACCTGATCCAAAATGTTGCTGTCTCTGGTGGGAAACTTTATGTATTTGTGAAATTTGGGAATCACCGCCTTCAGTTCAACGTGATTAAAGTCCCCCGCTACAATCACGGCCGCCTCCGGGTTGTCGTTCATCTGTCCGCTGATCAGGCAGTACAGCTCCTCTAATGCTAACTTAGCATTAGCCCGCGGTGGGATGTAAGCGGCCACAATAACAAAGGACGAGAGCTCTCAAACCAGCTTGAACAGACGGCATTTCACCGCCAGCTCTTCCAAATCAGGAGAGTAAAACGTGCTGACGGTGCGTGTGGTTGTACACCAGGCATTGTGTACATACAGCGCCAAGCCTCCGCCTCTGCTCTCACCTGAAGCTGCAGTCCTGTTCCTGTCCCGGAACAGAGAGCGCCCCGCTACCTCCACCGCTGCGTTCGGGATGTTGTCGTCCAGCAAGGTCCCTGTGACAACGGTAACACAACCAATAGGCCTTATTTAGACAGAAAGCTTCAAAACTGGAAAGACTGCAGATGCTTTGGCTGACATGATGCACAGGTGAATATGCAGTTCACAGGTGAAGGCTTTGTGTAATGTTGGGAGTTTAATGCTTCAAATTAGCTTTTGCATTCAGCAGGTTATCATTGGATTTATGTGCAGCGCATAAATGTCGGCATGCTGTATATTAGCAATGAATTCTTTTTTTCGGGGTTTAACTGAAGGCTCACACTGCGCCCCTCACGCTCCATCGAGGCTTTGTGGGTGATGTCAAAGGTATTGGCCAAGTCTTTTGGGCAAAACTTCACTCTTAAGATACTTTGTGAAGTATTATGAACAGCTGAGCTGAGAATTTTACAGAACATGTTCTTATTTTTCTCAAAAATAATTTGCATGACTTCAGTATTTTTATTTGTAACCTACTTGATGAAAAAAAAATAGAAAGAAATAAATGTGTTTAGTTTTTCATTTCAAATTAAATGCTCTCGAATGGTGTTTTCAAACCAAGACATTGTTTTTTGGAAAAAAAAAACAAAGTTTTTGCTGTTGTCTACTTCTGTGTGAAATTGACAAAACATTGTTTGAATAAAAACTAAGAATCATGATTGAAAAATCCACCATTCTTGTTCTACTGCACATGCTCTGTGCTGACATGTCACTTTGTTGTCATGGCAACAGTAACCAAGGGTGACAGGTAAATATTGCTTTGATGTCTGTGATCTTGCCTTGATGATGTCACACATCAAAGCAAGCATAGTGTCATTCTGTGTGTGCTGTCATGAGCAAGTGTATGTATACAAGAGGTGTTTAGACAAAGTCATTTTATTTGAAGACTATCAACAAGTTATAATTTGGTGTGAGAAAGACAGACAAATGGCTATTAGACAGACTTGGATGGATGCAGCCCTGGCCTCCTACCACTGGGCCAGGGGCCTGATTTACTACCTTGTGGGCAAGACAAAAATGGATGCTCTTGTCAAGCAGGTCGAGGAGCTGAAAACTGAGCTCCAAGTAGCAAAGGAACACAATTCCTCCCAGAAGCAGAAGATGACTGGGTTGATCAACAACTTGGAATCAGAGGCCAATGAAAACGAGATTCTCTGGGTCCAGGTTCAGGGTTTGACCAATCAGCTCCACAGAGAGAGGGGTCGCGTAAATCGATTGCAAGAACACGCAAAAGCCAGGGATCGTGATGCGTACTTGATGAGCCTCAAGATGAACCAACAAGAAGAGAAAATACAAAGAATGTGGGCTGCAATGAAGCTCCAGGAAGGACTGCAGGCGTCTAAGGAGAGAGCACAACGGCTCAAGTTCCAAGTGCTCGCTATCTCGTACAATAAGCTCCTCTCTGAATACAATGATATGGAGGAGGCGTACAAAGAGAGCCAGTCCAAGTTTTCCAGTGACTTGAGGGCCGAAAAACAGATGAATACCAACCTTGAACAGGAACTTGATACACAGGTATGGCTTCATATTGACAAGATGGCAGAGCACAAGGTGCTTGTTGACAATATGATGAGTGAGCAGGAAGCCCTCCGTCAGAAAATGGAGGAGGAGACCAAACTCTTGTCACAAGAGGCCTCTGAGAGGGAGAAATCTCTCCTCAGCGAGTTGGAAGACCTGAAAGCCCAACTCCACGAACACACCTCCAAAAACATTGAGCTTGCCGCTAAGCTCAAGGCTGAGGAAGAGGCCCGCCAGGTCCTCAACAAAGAAAGTGTGCAAGAGACAGAAGAGCTCAAGGACCAGGTGTGCCAGCAAGAGGACAAGTCCCCTGATGTGTTTCAGGACCCGGAAGTCGTGGAAGAGGCTGAAGTCAGTAAGGAGATGGATGTCGAAGCAGAGGAGGAGCCTTCTTTCTGGGACATAGTTGCCAATTTCCTTGGTTGGAAATAGGAAAAGGAGGAGACGCAACAGCTGTTCAAATCTAATACTAGGACAAGGACAGACAATTGATTCCAAACTGGGAAATTACAGAAATTCTGCATTTCACCCATTACTGTTTGAAACAAACACGTAACATGCAGTGAAACACACAGCAGTGGGCTGCCGCATCAGGCGCCCGGGGAGGGGGGCTTAAGTGCCTTGCTCAAGAGCACATCAGCCGGCTAATGGAGGGGGAGGGGATACTCCACCACACCCAAATTTTTCTGCCAGTCCGGTGGGAGATTCGAACCTTCCGATCACAAGCCGCTTCTCCAACCTCTAGGCCACGGCTGCCCCCAAACTACATGACAGAATTTCCCACAAATCTGGATTAAGTCTGCTTTGAAGAAGAATCTGCTGTGAAGAGTACAAATTAAAAGAATTAATCAATTATAAAAAAACTCAGTTCGGCATAAAATAAAATGATAAACATAAATCAAAAATAAAAATCAAATCAAAATAAAAAACAATACATCAATTGTAAATTACATTTCTGTTTTAAATTCTTTCTTTTGAGATAGGAAAAGAAGGAGACGCAACAGCAGTTCACATCCAATATGGCACCTAAGTGGACTACTTCATTCGGACAATTCATTACCATTCAAATAAATAAAAAAAAATCTTAATTTTATGGTTTTGTATCTTTTTTAAGCTCCATGAATACATACAAACTCCAAAATCAATAAAAACATGAATGTCAAGGTACTTAAATTCTTTTTTGAAAGTGTTTTCAAAAATTACAAAAAATGACTCTCCTTATCTGTTACGATCGCGAGATTTCCCTGTGGCGCTCAATCTACATTCGCACGTGTAGCAATACTGACACCTACTGGCGATCCACAGGTGCTGCTGAATAACATCGTCACAGATGATGAAAACACTATCCCTCATTTCTCAATAAATTCAAAACATTCTTCTTCATGAACACTTATAAACAAATAGCAGAAATATAAAGAACCACGTCACTAATGTTAAACCTCAGGAATAACTGTTTTCAAAATTAAAGCAAGACTTATTTGTGCCACATTTACAAAAATTGTAGTCGCTTGAACTCAAAATCCCTAAATGCACACATGTTGAGTCAACATTTAAAAACATGTTAATAGAGACAATTCTAATGTGAGTCACAGCTTTATTAAATAACCAGAAACCATGGCTAGTGAGAACAACAATCTGGCAAAAGCCGGAGGGGAGTGAAATAAGGGTCCTAGTTGTATATAATTTTTATTGAAACAATATGGTCACCATTAGCCTTTAAATCAAGGTAAAAAGAAAAGCTTTTGTCTGATGAAATTGTTATGTATTCTGAAGAACATAAAAGCAGTGCAACGGAGATTCAGGAACTTGTGACTTTCAAGTGTTGTTTATGCGCATTTCCGCAACCTTTTTCTGAGTCAATGCTCCTCAGTCACATAAGAACACACATAGAAAAGCATGAGACAGTGGTATGCCTATACAAAGGTTGTAACTATAACACAAATGTATACTCTTCATTTAGAATAGAATGCACCAAGTGAGTCTTTCATCAGACTTTTGTCGTGACATTGTCCGGGAGTCCAGGAAAAATTTCCCCACAGGGACAATTAAAGTATATCTTATCTTATCTTACCTTGTCTATGGCCATGCTCAGAATCCCCAAGCGTCCAGCTCCAACGTCACTATTGATTTGGAGTGTCCAGTTCAGAGTGCAGAAATGGAGGATGATGAGCAGTGTGATTCTGCAAAACTAAAAAATCAGCTCAAACTTAATGCAGTGTCTCTATCTCTAAAGATGCAGACTGTCCTCATGTGTCAAACTCAGCTACACAAGAAATAGTTGATGACTTGAATCAGATTTTCTTTATCTCAGCCATTGATAAAGGATGCAAATAATGATGTATTGAACAGACATCTGCCATCAGGCTTTTCATGAGTTTCGCAGCCACTGTTGGCTCAACAACACTCTTGTTCAGGGAGGGGTGAGGCAAGGGGTAATCAGTTGGTTCACCTCACCACTAGATGCCACTAAATCCTGCACACTGGACCTTTACATACAGTAACTGAGAAAATGCACTTACTTTGCACCACTGCATATAGATAAAGTTAAATGCTGTTTCAGAGGTAGGGTTTTACTCTGGATTAAACATGTAATTCTCATGTGACACATATCCAATAATAAAACCTATCATTTGCAACTAATTAAGTAGAAACAATGATTTTTCAGTTCAGTATTATTCTATTCTGAGAGAGTTAAACTGAGGCTAATTCTTGCTTTGCTCTTTATACAGCTTCAGGAGCTCAACATTCATACTGTAACAACCCTTTTAAGAAATGCCCATGTCTTGTTTATTTAACCAGTTTTATTTTACATTAAATCAGGCTATAGAGTTAACTGCATCACACTCATCATTGAACAGATCATCAGTGTTGTCAGACATAATACTACTCGAGTCAAGTTAATCATAATGATAATAATCATCAGTGTATAAGTGCAACATACAGAGGAATAATCTACCAAAGGCTGACGGAGGAAGAAGCCATCAGCGAAGGTGAGCGCCCTTCATAGTTTCTTTAAAGACGCTTTAACATCAGAGTGCAAATTAAACAACTCCCGCTTCCTCTTAATATCACGCACCCACAAACACTTGAGAAAAAGAATTACCCGAGCACACTTACAGACACCAGAATTTTTTCAAGCAGTGAGACCGACATGCTTTGGTAATTCCCTATCACGATTTACTGTGTGCCATATGCAAAATGGCATCAGCCAGCACACTCAAAATCAGGAAGCTATGAAGCAAAATATATCCTTGGTGCGTGCTGGAGGAGCCGGGGGTTAATTTGGCGCTCTGGGGCCCTCTTCAGCTCCCATTCAAAACTCATGGAACACAGTCATCGGGCCCTTTTTCCAACATCAATACACATTCAGGCAAAGTAACAGATGACCTCTTTCAAAACCTCCACATTTAAGTCCTGACAAAAAATGTATGTGCCTGGTTATACAGCTCCTACTGTAGTTTGTTCGTACCCGTCTATTCTCTTACAGCTGAGACTGGTCATCTAGAGAGGTATTGAGTAACTATAAGCCTCTGAGGAAATACAGAAAAAACAAGCCCTTCAGTGCTTCCAAACATGCAGGAATGTTGTGACAGTTAACAGCTTCACTGTTACTTGATCAGAGACATCGGAAAATGGAAAGTTCATTCCATGCCAACCCAATTTAATAATATTAAGCTTAAAAATACTAGGCCTCTGGATAATTTACTGATTATGATTAGTAACAACATAAATAAGACATAAATATAGCTGGCTCCAGGCCAGATTCAGTAACTGGATTTACACAGATTGAACATCGACAACCTTCTGTTTGAAGGCCTCTTTTTGTTTTGTTTTTAGCCTCTGATCCCAATATTGATAATAGCTGATTTAAGTTCATAAAACTGTCCCTTAAATTTGAAGACTTTGGTGAAATTAACCACCAACATCTTTAAAAAGAATGTTTCAAAGTGCTCTGCACCGCTTCTCAACTGCATAGCGTACTGTACTGTACAGTTTCCAGCCACAGGGTCTGCTTTAGCAAAACTCAGATGCCCCTAGAAGTTAAAGAAACTAAGTCTAGAGTATTTACAAGGCATTTAACACCCACAGCTCCATCCAGTCTTACAACATATGTCTGAGAACTGTGGTCCATCCCTCTGTGGGGGGTCAGATGGGAGAGTTTTACCACAACTGTCACAGGAAGAGTACACAAAACTGACTGACTGCTTTGATTTTGCACGCCTCCGAACACTTGTGTTGTCGTACACACCAGGCACGACAAAAAACGTTCTATGCAGGTTAAGAGAAATGCTAGGAATAATTTGCAACTACTCTCCGACGCCCAACTGGTCTGGAGTGTCAGTAGTAAGCAGCTAACATCTCTACGACAGACACAATTGGAGGACCGCGTGCAGCAGTGTATGCTGGTGTGCCACATGGTGGAGGACCGCCCGCCGTCCACTCAGGGACAGATGAAAGATGAAGACTTCCCTACATGTGTGCGTGAACGTTGTGTGTCAGATCTACACACACCCGAACGGCAGGAAATATAGAATGGTAACTCAACCCAACCGCCTGCGTTTGGAATGACTGGAGGATGATATGTTAGGAAGCTTAGAGTGTTTGATCACCGTCACCTTTAAGTCTCTACCTTGCTCTGTCTTTCTCCTGCTCTGCATGGACATGGCAGATGTAAATGTTCTGGCTGCAAAGTGAATGATCTAAGCGCACTCCACTCTCCTCAGGAGTCTCTTAGGTCTCTGGGTTGGGTGTGGCCAGCAGTGGCACATTGTCCCTCCTCCTCCTGCCCAGCGGGGGGCGTCTGTACTGCTCCCCGTCGGCCAGCGTCTGGGGCAGCGGCTTCCTCTTGCTCTCGGGCAGCAGCAGGATGGACAGCACGGCCAGCAGGGCCAGAGAGGAGTAGACCACGTGGTGCAGGAAGTAACCGTAGTGGTTCCTCAGGTCCATGAGCGGGGAGCTGAGGCGGCCCACGCAGCCCAGGGCGAGCACTGCGCCCACACCGCTGCCCCTGTAGACACAACACGACTTCAGGTTTGACATTTACCACACATATGCTAGGATTTTCAGATTCAGTCCCCCCTCCCTCAAAGGCAAAACTCCAAACTTCTGATTACAAATGAAATAACATCTGTGCAGTTTCTTATTTTAATGGTTTAATAAGATTTTTATAAAATGTGCACACATTTTTGAGCTGCTATGTTTGCCTATATATGTATGTATTTCTTTAAAGGAGCAGATCAACATGCTGAGAACTGTGTTTATTTACTTTTTACTGTGAGTTAAATGAAAGAACTTTCATGTTGGTCTGTTAGATATGATGCCACGGCCAGGAGGCTGTTAGCTTAGCTTAGTACTTAGCTGAACACAGGAGGAAACAGCTAGCCTGGCTCTGTCCAAAGGTATCAAAATCTGCATAAGATCACTAATTAACATGTTATAGCTTGTTTGTTTCATCTGTACAAAACCAAAGTGTGAAAACAGCAGATTTTATTTTATCTTGTACCAGAGCCAGACTAGCTGTTTCCTGGCTTAATGCTAAGCTTAGATAATGCCTCCTTGCTGTAACTTCATACTTAGCACACAGATTGGTTGAGAATGATATTGATCTTCTCATCAAACTCTTGGCACATATTTCCAAAAATGTATTCAGTCTGAACAGGCATGAATTTGAGAAATAGCAGTTCATATGCAGCACTATAAACGGGGTGAAATTCCCTCATCTCAGGACATTTTGTTCCTTGATTTCCAGCTGTCATGTAATTTTAAGAGTGATCCCAGTTAATGTTTCTTCAGATGTCAGAAAACTTCTCTTCATTACTAAAAGATATCGACAGAAATTTCCCCTCTCCTCCCTCACGATTTGCTGCATTTTTCATGTCCTGACTCATTTACTGAGCAGGCTCTTTCTGACTGAAAAAAATATTAACACATTGTACGCTAGTACATTTTCACAAAGCTAAATGAGGGGGAGAGACTGCTTTAACTTTTGAGATCAGTTTTGCGACTGCAGAATGCTGCTGAGTTGGTGTTACCTGATGATGGTGGGCATGATCTCTGCAGTGAAGAGGATGCAGAGGGAGGCGGTGGCCTGGGAGGAGAAGAGACCCAGCACTGAGAAGACTGTGATGGCCGTCTCACTGAGGTCTAAAGGGCAGGAGGAGGGACAAACATCAGTATTAATGGATTACTTTGATGAAGTGCAGCTTTTCTGTTTCTCATTCTCTGCTGCTATATGATGAGGCCTTGTTGATTTGAACTGATTTCTGATGAAGAACACTGAATCAGTTTACCTTAAGTTTTCCCTAAAACTGCCAGACTTCTCTCACTGACAGTAGACACAGAGAGCAGTGGGGAGCCTCTCGGAGGAGGTCAGTGCTACTGCCCCCTCAGCTTTTGATGCCTGATTAAAGCACAGCACCTGACACAGCTTTGACTTTGCTGCCACTGCAGTGTCCTACTTAAACTGAGTGTCGTACTCATTTTGAGCCACAAGGGGGAGACTGAGACTGAGGCAACAGTGAGAGTGTTTCCACACCACGCTGTGGAGAGACAAAGACGCTGAGGACGTACTTTTCCATGCACAAAGCTGACCGGTTTGCTTTTCATAGTGCATGAACTCCACATGAAGTCGGTGGTGTACAGATGATCTAATGTGACCACAAATCTGAGCTTAACATCAAATAAAATAACTTTCACCTTCATTCCAGATTGGATTTGAGAAAGCAAGGCCTTTAATCCTAATACAAGCCGCACATGAGAGAAATGTTCACCAACAACAGGGGGTTGGCAAAGACTATTAATAGCTTTCTTTATCTGACTCGAGATTTATTTGAGAAAACAAATATCCTGCTGTCAACTAAAGCTTGCTTACACTCCATGAGTCCCAGGAGGATCAAAGAGGCCAGCCCCGTCATTGTCATGGAGAGGAGCAGGATGCCACGGCGGCCGCACCTGTCGACTGTCACCCAGAGCAACAGCCAGGCGCCACCCCCTGCACACACAGACAGCAGATACGTCCAATAGAAGCTGGGGGCCGTGCCTCTGACGTCACCTCGGAAAGAGCTGTAACAGTGACTAATGCCGTGAGAGATGAATCTGAGGGAGGAAGGACAGAAAAACAAAGAGTAAGCAGTCATGTGTTTCCAAACAGGATTTAAATAGAAAAGTGGTCCAGAGAGGAAGAACATTATATACCGCAGCGGCTACCAGCTCCGTAAATAAAGTGCTACGCAAACGGAAAGGAGCGTCTCCGAGCTGCAGCGTTGCTGAATTAATGGCAAGGGCGTGGGATGACTTACGAGGTGAAGCCGAGCACACACATGTTCTTCCAGATGTTCCTGCTGTGGAAGAGCTCAGGGAAGGACAGGTGGGGGCGTGAGGAGGGGGCCGGCTCTGAATCCAGCTCTGCAGCAAGCAAACAAAGGAAAAACAAAGGCGTTCTGTTTTTAAGTCACAGTTCAACAATGCACGACCTGACCTGGTTTCTCTTCTAATCAATAGCTAACTGTCTGTTTTTTTTTTTAATCTGGAGAGAGACGGAGGACACAAGCTCAATCAGCGTGTTACAATTCTTGCTGGACGAATAGAGGTTGTTTAATAACCACTTAGAATTTAGCTGAATCAGACTTAAATAATTTAGTAACATATAAAGAATAAATGATTTATAACACACTATAACACTATGACGTACAACCCTGTTTCCAAAAAAGTTAGGCTGCTGTGTAAAATGTAAATAGAAACAGAGTGTGATGATTCGTAACACTGAAACAAATCAACAACATGGGCAACAAAAGACTGGAGGATCATCTCACAATGAATCAGGTGAAGCGGCAACAGTTGAGTAACATGATCAGGTATAAAAAGAGCATCCAGAGAGGCAGGGCCTCTCTGAAGTACAAATGGGGTTCATCACTCTGTGACAGACTGTGCTGGCAAATAGTGCAACAATTTAAGAATCATGTTTCTCAACGTAAAATTGCAAACATTTCCTTGTCTACAGTACATAATGTGAATGAAAGATTCAGAGAATCTGAAGAAATCTCTGTACACGAGGGACAAGGCTGAAAACCAGTATTGAATGGTCGTGATCTTCAGGCCCTTCAGACAGGAATCTGTAGTCGACGTCACTGCATGGGCTCAGGATCACTTCCAAAAATTATCATCTGTGTTGGTTCATCGCTGCAGCCACAAATGGATGTTGAAACTCTACCATGCAAAGAGGAAACCATATATAAACCAGATGCAGAAACAGATCCGCCTCCTCTGGTCCCAAGTTCATTTAAGATGGACTGAGGCAAAGTGGAAAACTGTCCTGTGGTCTGACGAATCAAAACGTGAAATTCTTTTTGGAAATCATGGCACCGCATCCTTCTGGCTAAAGAGGGACCATCCAGCTTGTTATCAGTGCACAGTTCAAAAGCCAGCATCCACTATGGTATGGGGGTGCATTAGTGCACAAAGCACATCATTGACCTGCACATTTGTGAAGGCTCCATTAATGCTGAACCACATATATGCAGGTTCTGGAGCAACATATGCTGCCAAGTCGTTCTTGCTTATTCTAGCAAGACGATGTCAAACCACATTCTGCACGTATTCTAACAGCAAGGCTAAGTAGTAAAAGAGTCCGGCTGCTAAACTGACCTGCCTGCAGTCCAGACTTGTCACTCACTGAAAATGTTTGTTGCATTATGTAACGTAGAATACGACAAATGAGACCCCGAACTGTTGAGCAGCTGAAACCAAGAGAAAACGTTCCAGTTTCAAAATCTCTGCAACTGGTCTCCTCACTTCCCAAACGCTGTGTTGCTCAAAGAAAAGGCGATGCAGCAGAGCGGCAAACATGAGCCTATCCCAACTTTTTTTTTTCAAACGTGTTGCTGACATCAAATGCTAAATGAGGATATCATTTTCAAAAAAACTATGAAATTTCTCAGTTTCAACATTTACGTTCTCGCTTCAATACTTTTTTACATAATGGGTTTTGTCAGACAAAAGAAATGGTTGATTTTCCAATTATTATTTTTAGAAATGCAGCAGTGAGATCCATGGGGCCCAAAAAAGTGAGTAAAGCTGATGTTGATGCCACTAAACAAGAACAACATCCTACTTCCTGGGCAACATATTTACATATAAACTCTGCAGAGTCCAGCTAGCATCCAGCTCAGATTTAGGCACGTTTTGAAATGCACTGCAATAAAACACCCATTAATAAAACGGGTTCATTAAATGAATGTCCATTCAACCTGGCAGGGACGAAACCCTGCGTCTGCAGACACACCTGTGAAGCTCTCGTCGTCCCTCACGTCTCTGTTGGAGTTTCGTCTCTCGCTGAAGGAGTTCATGTCAGCACATCTCTCTGACAGAAGGAGCCAGCGAGGAGACTCTGGAAATACCCCAGGAATGCTGCAGGAGAGCAAAGAGAAATTATAAATCCATTCTTTGATCTTTGCTGACCTTTACCAAGCCCCCAAACACCTCAGATGCATTGACATTATGTTGCTATAATCCAGATTTGCTCCTTCAGCATGGAAAATAACCAATGTAGGTCACAGAGTAGCAGAATTCTTTATTTCTTAATCCAGCCTTTTCTCCATTCTTATTAAAAACCTGCAATTCATTGCCAGTAATCATCAGTTAATCTCTGTTAATTTGCTTTTGAAACTGCAATGAAGGCTTATCTTGTAACAGAGGTCTTACAGGGACCAGCGACCTTAAACAAAGTAGCCCTAATGCATTCTGACAGGAGCTAAAAGGCTCAGTGTGACAAGGGGATTGAGATCAATATGATTCAACAAAGCTTTCAGCAAGTCAGTTGGCATCAAGACACTTTATCAAAAGACATCAGATTCCTTCATTCTCTTGTAGTTTCTCAGAAAAATAAAACACGCGCAAACTGACACAGTCAAGAAATCTCATACATCTAATCTTCAGAATGAAAAGAAAACGCTGATGATCATGCCCTAAAAATGGGAATCAAAACACTAATACTGAAATAAAAAACAGACACAGCAGAATCAAATGATCACACACGCCGATAGCAAGCAAACACGCTCATACCCGTAACTGAGGAAGAGTGTTAGCGGGGCGGCGCCGGCTCCCAGCAGGCCCCTCCAGGACTGGCAGCCCAGGGCGACGGCCAGCAGCAGCAACTCTCCAGCTACAGTCATCAGCCCGGCCAGCATGGTCCCCAGCAGCCTCAGAGACGGCTCGCACAGCTCCAGACCTGGCAGACAAACACAACAGCAGCAGATCCATTGTAACCATCAGGGGTGATTGCACAAAGAAGCAAACCACAAACTACTACTACACAAACGACTTCATTTATTCTACAACTGCAGCTGCCTTAATTTTGTGTTCCTTTAAAGGGAAACGTGCATTGGCATAATATTTTGTAAAGACATTCATGGTCCCCAGAAGATGAAGCCTACTGACTTTGGTCATCGTCTGACTTTTCCTGTAGCGCCGCCAAAAGGTTCACATTTATAGTTGTCAAAAATTCTTTGGTGGATTGACATGAAGTTAAACACACACATTCATATTCCCCTGAGGATGAAAACAGACATTCTTATTAGCCTCAGCTCTGTTTAATGTTAATTAGCAAATGCTAACATGCTAAAACGCTAACGTAAGATGTTGGTAAACGTAAACCTTTTAATATGTCAGCATTTTAATTGTGGGCATTCTGAAATTAGCATTTAGCCCAAAGTGCTTCTGTACAGTCTCACAAAGCTGCAAGTCTGTAGACTCTTAGTCTTGTTTTTTCCTGTCTACTAAACAAGCTTCAAACATCAGTCCTTCAAATGCTGAAGTACTCACGAGTGATGTACAGAGTGAGGTAGACTCCCGCACTAGCTGCCGCCAAACAGAAACGCATGACGATGAAGATGGAGGGGTACGGAGAGACACACACCAGCACCCCAAACACCACCGACAGGGTCAGGGAGGTCAGCAGAGTCTTGGACCTGCCCAGCCTGCAGGGAACCGACAGACACATCAATACACCTGTATTATTATATATGATATAGTTGAGCTGCCATTCCCGCTACCATTAAAAAAGTCTCTTTAGCCAGAACACAGAAACATTACGCTGGAGGAATTTTTTATCATTAAAAAAATAATATGTAGAAATTTAAATCCAAGTCAAGATAAATGCATTAAAGCATCGACAGTTTCAACATTAGAAGATTAATTCTAAGAAACTGTAGACATCCTGTTCAAATATGGCATTTCCTAAAGGTATTGTCAAATCTTTCAAAAAGAAATGCAACCACAAAGTTCAAACTATAGTGTTTCTCCTTTCTAACTGGGACACAAAGTATATGTGTGGTACAGAAGTATTTGTGAAAGGAGAGAGGATTTGCTTTGTTTTTCACCTCAGCTACAGAGGCTTTGTACATTATATACAAAAGAGCAAATACAGTGCCTTTGGGTTATTGCACAGTAAAGTAAAAAAAAAAACACATATAGAGCACAGGAGAAGTTGCACCGATGTAATGGATATTAGCATATGATGACATAAATAATGGAGTAGTGCAGTGCAGTGAAAATGATTTGGTTATAGTTCTTGATAATAAAATAGATCTGGCAACAAGAGCTTGCTCTAAAATACAGAGGCTTTGGTCGTCGAGGCAGCTCAAGTGTGAAGCACTAACTGATCACTACATGTGATGATTAGCCAGTTTTCAGCTGCGTGCGTGTGCAGCAGTTTTGTTTCCGACTTGCAGATCAGCACCGTTCCCTTTTCTTCTCTGCACATTCCCAGGAGGCGGCATCGATTCACTGGTCTTAACAAACAGATGCTATGCTCAATTGGTCAACAAATGAATGAAGGCTGTTAGCTGATTAAATTTGAATCATCTCCCTCGCAATCCCCCCAAAACTACAGCTTCCCCTGTGTGATTTTCAACACAACAGACAGGCTGGATCCATTACGTCAATTATCTGCGGTGCTTGGGGTTCGCCTAATGCAGAGCGCTGAGCATGTGGTCCTCAGATCTGGCTAAATAAAGTTTGTAAATGTTAAACAGCTACAGTCTCTAACATTAACTTGTATACCATGCTGTGCTTATGTGTAGTACTTGCTTTGTGCTATATTCTTTTTATCTGTGGCAAAGTATTTCAGCAAGTCCAACTGGATTTCTTGCACGAACTCATGATAGAAAACACTGTGAAAAGGCATTTTAGCTGCTTGGTATTAACTCTCTCACTTTCGGCTGGAGGCCACTACTGTCTCAGAGAAGTAAATCGTGTTGTGTGTGTGTGTGTGCGTGAGCATTCATGTCTGCTTGTTGTATGAAGGGTTGTGCAGTAGTGAAACTGCAAAGTAAGGACTAAAGACTAAAAAATGAAGAACAACAGCACAGACGCCTGTGGACAGATGGACTGAGTTGTAGTGGAATGTGTGTGTGTGTGTGGTCATGTATTACTCATAAATCTGTTTACACGGTCATGTTTTGGGGACTCGCTTCCTATTGAGGACAAAAAAAACACAAGTCCCCATGGCAAAAATCATTATATTTAAGGGTGAAGGCTTGTGTTAGGGTCAGTGAATGTGTGTGTGTTTGTGTGTTTGGGTATGTATTACCTGTCAGCAGCATAGCCCAGGCCGAGACAGCCAGTCAGGACGCCCAGGATGAAACACACCTCCTCCACTGGGACCAGCCAGTACTGACCACACACCAGATCCCACTGGACACACACACACACACACACAGAGGGAGGGGGAGAGACTTGTCAGTTATTATCTGTTCAGGTCAGGGGAACAACACACATGTTAGCGAACAGGCAGCCGCAGGGTAGACATCAACACACATCAGGAGTTGTTTGTAATGTTTTATTAATGTTCTAACCAACCAAAACTTTAACGGTAACTTCTCCACCACACTGCATACCCCAAATATCTTTCTCAACAAACACCTGTTTTTAATGCCAATTATTCTGACCATTAGTTTTTAATTCATCGATGACAGAAATGCTAAAAGACTATCCATTCCAATGGGAAAAGCCGATATGTCGCCTTCTCCAAAACCACCAGACTCCTTTGACAGAAACAGTAATTTCACCTTACAGAACATGAGCATCACTGTTCTGCTGCTGCCTCAATCAGTTAGTTAGTTTGTGTTACTGTGTGACTTTTGTTTTGCTGCTTCCCTCGTCGACAGCAGTACATTGCTTTGCTGCCTACAGTGGCGCTCCTGCTGCTTTTCCAAACAGGGAGCGTGCTGACTGCCTACTGTGGGTAATACACTGACCACAGCCCCACTTAAAAAAAAAATCACAACTATCCCTTCAAAAAAAATTCAATTACAACAATAGAAAAAAGCTAATGAGTGTGTTTGGGAAAGTATTATCATCAATGATTCATTTCCTGTCAATCAGTCCTACCTATGTTTAATAATTAGCGATCACTACACTGCAATTCAAATTACAATTCAGAGAGCTTTGAAAATCACCTCAAAACCACCGATAACAAGTCACACATACTCTGATAAAGATGCTTTCATGTGATGTCTATACTCGTTTCAATGTATTGTTTGATGTGTGACTTGTTCTGTATGTAAGATTCATATTATTTAACCCTCAAATGATGAGTGAGTGGCAGACGATGGTAAACTGGTTAATTAACAGCAAACTCATTAAGGAAAGTGGCGTGCAGAGAGGACAGTGGAAAGATCACACCTAATTTACACCTGTCCGACCCGTGTAGTTCTGAAGACAACATAGTGTTTGCTAACAAAGAGAGTTTGAAGTGCGTTGCCTTCCTCCCTGCATGTTTTAAAGCCCTAAGCTTTAATGTATAACTCACTGAGCATTCACATTGATTGTTAGCTTGACTTACTCATGAAGAAATATGCTTTGGGAAAATGAAATTACTTTCTTAATTAAATGCTTACTTTGATTCAAAAGGCAGCCCAGCTTTATTTACAATGCACGATTAAAACAGACTGTGGATTTAAACTACAGACTGCGAATACAAAATAAAGTTTACACAAGAAGTACTGAAATTTTATCTATTTTATTCATAGTACACTCCTATATTTCTGAAGGATGATTACAAATATCAGTTTCTGGTCCTTCTTAGCTAAAATAACACTCATGCTTTGACTGTTTGGTGGCCTGTCAGAGTGGATGATTTCTGATCATTGATAAATAATGAGGTGTCCCTGGTGTAACCGGACCTGGATTACAACAGGAGATCACAGGCTGAGAGAATGAGACAGTATGAACCCTTCATGATCCATCAGAGTCATAACACAAACACCTGATAATATAATATTACATAGTGACTTCATAATATTAAAGTGTATGTGGTTGTGACATTCAGAAGACAGTGGGTGTATTAGTAGTAGTACTGGCAGCTATAGCAGTAACAGCAGGACTGCCTGGTCAAATGCATGCAGTCCAAAACAAATGGCATCCACATAGAATGTCAGCACATCTGTCAAGAAAAAAAAAAAACATGACAAAAATAACAAGAGATATCTGCTCTCAGGTCTGAGTTTTAATCACATTAAGCCGACCCACTGATTTGCATTAACAGCTGAGCTCTGCGAATGTCGCTGTCTGCTGTGCCGCTGAAAGCAAAATGATTTTAATGATCTACAGAGGGAGAGCGAGAGCAGAGGGCCGGCGATAAAAAGGCCTTGCATAATTGGAGCCCGTGCACGGAAACATAAAAGCCTGTCACATAATATCAGCTGTCCTGTTGCTGAGGCACGGGGCCGTGACGGCGCACACTAGTCGGGTAAAGGGCAGCGTAGCAACCCGTAGCGCTCATGCGGGTGGAATGCTTTGGACAACAGGAGGAGGGAAAATGAACACAAACCAGTTTGTAAACTCCTCAGACTGGTTTTTTAGAATGAGGCGCAGGCACCAGTCTGGCACAGTGTGTGACTCTGGGAAAAAATGAAACCTGCATCCATTTCCCCCTTTTACATTTCTGACTCCAGTTAATTTCATTATGGTATATAACTTTACAGAGCGATGTCAATATATGTAGTGATGAAGAAAATTTATTGAAAAAAGCATTTGAGAAACTTTATTGATAAACAACATATGGGAATGTTTATTTCTAATCTAGCACATTAATTATCTCACAAATCGATTTACTGTATTATATTGTTTTAAAAACCATGTAAAAGTAGAATACCTCCATAAAGCAGTCCTGCTTATTGATGTGCAATATTGCCCTCGAGGGCCTCATACGCCCAGATATATCTGGTCAAGCTACTCCTCTATAAAAGCTTAATACAACATTTTTGAGAGGTGATATGTTATTGTCGTATTAACCAACCCAAATGACATCAGGAAGAAACAAACCAGTCTGTGCACTTTCCCGCAGACCGCAGCAGAGATATGTTGAGAGGAGTTTGCCTCTAATGAAGTGACACAGTATTTATTGATCAGTGGCAGAGGAGAAGCTGATCAGAGGCCGTCCTGCTTCCTGCTCACCAGACTGCCAGCTCAGCAAAGCAAAGCGGCACTGGAGTGACATCATCATGACAGAGAAAAATACATTCTGAGCTACATCCGACTCGAGAGCCCACAAATGTCCGTCTCTTTGTCCGTCCGTGTCACTCTCAGTGCCTGAAATGAAGGACGGAGGACACTGAAGGCATATACAGCTACTTGCTGTGGAAGAATGCATTTGCAAGCATGTGCCTGCTAAATGCCTCCCTTGGCAGCGTTTATGTATCCTCAGCTCGCTGCAGTGGTGTGGGTGGATTACCGGGGAACTGCCCTAATACCACGGACCAGAGGGCTGGGAGTGGTTCCCACAGACACACAGACCATAGAGCCTGAGTGGAAAACTGAGCAGCTGGCTCGGCTCTGTTAAAGCCATTAACAAGAGCAATTCAGTGCTTTTACTATGAAATTCAGCTGTGAAAGGAAAGGTTTTTTCCTCCATGATCTTCAACACTGGTCATGCAAGTCAAAATACCAAGCAGTGTGCAAAGTGACACATTAATGCACCAACACAGCACTTATCACTCTAATATGTGTATGACAGAGCCACGAGCGGCCTTTCCCTTCTGCTAGAAACGTGACAATCAGACCTAAATCTGCAGCTTCACTGAGAACCACGAGCAACCGGATGAGCTTTCTCTCATCTGGAGTCATCCTCTAAGAACACTGATACTGCAGTTAAAAGAAACTTCTTCAAAATTGATGAAACAGAGTTATTTTCCAAACCTGACAATATTCCTTTTCACAAAATATTCCCTCTTCCACTCCAGCGAATCCTTCACCTGCCTGTCTGCCGATTGAACACAGACATCAAGGCAGGAAGTACATTATGGTTAAAAGGTTGGAGATGCTAAGCTGTGGCCAGGAGGAAAGCAGGAAATAGTTAATGAGGTTCCCATGACCACAGAATTCAAAGGGAAAGATATTTTGTACCTTGGTGTCCATTCATTTAAGTACAATATCTCCCTTTGTATGTCAATGGTAATCTGGTTGTGAGCAGGGATTGTTCTTCCTTGGTGACGTATTTAAGGAAAGTTTGACCTTTGAAACAAGTCTGAGATATCTCTGAAATCGCTCGCTCTCGTGGCCCTTTCAGTCTGACACGGTGACGCAGGTTAAACACACATTTCAGAATGAGTCACCGGGCGTTATCCGACCTGGCTTCACAACCCTCTTTTCATAGTTGAAAGGAGTTTGTATTTTTGAAAATATTAAAAGTGACACAGCAGACAGGGACATACCATGGTCTTCCTTGTCAAAACCCTGCATCTACATTACCCATAATGCAGCTTGACCGCCTGCTAGTAGCAGCTAGCGTAGCCTCCAGCCTCAAGCAGAGATGTGGAGCCGGCTACCGAGGTCCGACGAGCTTTTCTAAAAGCCAGATTTTTTTCATTTTTCACATGTTTAGTCTTCAGCCACAACCAGGCTTGAGGCAGTTCATCAGATTTCGTGCAGCTCCCTGTGGAGCCACAAAAGGCCTGTACAACTCTTTCACATATGCAGTAGTACTCCCTGAGACCTGTCAACAGGCTCTGATGTGTGAAAAAAACAGAATCGCAGTTCCATTTCTAAATGGGTGCATATGCATCACCCTACCTACATCACAACCCTCCTCCCTAACAATGCTCGAACATCTGAGGAAATGCCTTTCCACTTCTACAGAAATAAAGCTGATGTTCAAACTACAACCGGCTGGCTTACTAGTTAAAGAAACAGAGGGTGAGTGTGTGCAAGACACTGTTCCTAAACTTAACTTTTCTTACTAGTTCTGTGGTTTAGCAGTGGTGTGTATGGAACAACAGCATCAGACTGTGCTGGGATTTACCTCTCATATAAGTCTCATATGAATACCTCAGACATTTTTTTTGAAAACACCAACAAGGAAGAGTTTTCACGACAACAACCCCTGTCCCCACACAACCATAACTAAGCTTAACTTAAAAGCAAAGTTGATTAACTGCCCAGCAAGATCCAGGGCGCTACAAGCCACCAGGAGATGACTTCTTGCGTGCCTCATAATTACAAATATGTGCAGCTGAATTAAGGTTTAGCAGCACTGCAAAAACGAAGGCTGCATGCTCAGCAAGACCTTCCCATGGATGAGCACGGGATAAAAAAAGAAACAAACTTTTCAGCATTTTAAACCCTAAATCCATACATAAACAAAAAAAAAGGCTTCCCACAGAAAGCCAAGACAATGAACCAGGCCGGGACCATAATTAGAGAGCTGAGGAGGATCCCAGGCCGGAGCTTTACCTCTGTAACGATGTTGTTCCTCAGCCCTTCTGTCACGTTGTAGTCCCAGCCGGCCTCGCAGTCCACCGCTGCTGACTGGCTGCTGTTGACGTACTGCTTACACTGGGACAGTCCCCCGCCGTCCCCGGGCCTCTCCCCCTTCTCCCAGGGCAGGGAGGCGTTCAGCACCTCGGGCGACGGCAAGGGTCCCGGCAGGTGGCAGTGGTGGGGCGGGGAGAGGGTGATGAGCGGGTCGGAGGAGAGCAGGAAGGCCAGGAAGAGGTTGGGCAGGATGGAGAGAGCGATCAGCACCCTCTGCTTCTTCCTGCCCAGAGCCAGCACCATCACCTCCCCGGTGGGAGGCAGCGAGGGTGGGGCGGGGAGGGAGGAGGAGGAAGGGGCCGGGGACGAGGGCACAGGTGAGGAGGGGAGGGATGGAGGGGGAGCAGGGCACGGGGAGGGGGAGACCAGCGGGGGAGAGTCTGGGGATGTCATCATTTAAAGGGGTTAAAGGCGTAGGTGGAGGGAGGTTGTAGTGATGGTTGGTCCCCAGGCGGAGATGTGGGAGAGCTCTGTGGGAGAGGAGAATTACAGAGCATCATCTTATAGCTTAAACACCCCACACAGGCCTGACATAAACAGTGATCTTGACATGGTGTGAATGATAAAACAAATGATGGCTGAATTCCAATTAGTTTATTTGTCCAGCGGTGACATCTGAATGTAGCTTCTCGCTACATTAAGGTGGAGCTAGACGGCTCATGGGTGTTCACCACACACACCAATCATGTGGTTATTGCCTGCTGGACCACGTCACATGTCTTCTGCAGGATGGCACTGATGTGAAAGTTCCCACTAGCACAGTCAGTGGGTCACTTCACACTGAGACGGCACCATTTTAAACACAATCTGCTCAGGACTCAGGTTCCTGCAGGACTACAGCACACTGAACCGCGAACGATTACAGATTATTTACACAATCTAATACTGTCCGTCCACGCCAGACTGGAACAGAAGAGTTCTGTGGAAGCGCTGCAACTCTGAGAGTTAATTTAGTACAGGGGTTATAAGATCATGCCTACACTTCAGCATGGATGGAAAATGCATCACCCGCAACTATTTTGGATCATTTTTCAAGCAAAAATACCAAACATTCCCTGGATTCGGCCTCTCAGATGTGAGAATTTGCTGCCTTTCTTTGCCTTACATGAGCACGAGCTGAACATCTTTGAGCCTTGTGCTGTTGCTTGGATGACATCGCCTCAGGCTTTAGGAAACCCTGACTGGCCTTTTTACTATTTTCTGCCATTGATACAGACTACTGTTAGTTGTAGGCACATTTCTGGCCGTTTATGACATAACAGCTATTCGTTACAGGCCTAAAACAACACTTAACGGGCTTTTCGAAGCTACCACACAAGAGACTGTGAGGGTTTTTGTGCAGCCTTTTCAAGTACATGGGGAGGCAGAAAAAATATACAAATAACTGCAAAAGTTAAAAAAAAATCTTACTATGCATGCAGCCACTTTTAACCCACATAAGCCTATAACAGATTAGTCCATAAACCTGACATGACACAGTGAAGTGATGGGGGCCCTGCCTTCCCTCTCTCTGCAGGCTGGGGGCTGGAATGTGGACAGCCTGTGCTCTCCTCTGTCGGTGCACATGGTGCTCCTCTAGCAGCCAGTGCTGCTGTGTTTTCCTTCTGAAAGGGCCAGGAAGTCTCACAAAAAAACAAAAAAGGGTTACATAAGAGCTTGTACACGAGGAGGGGGGAAAGGACGTGGAGGGAATGTAACACACGGGGGCTGGCTGGCCACTGTGGAGGTGCTAACACTGACATAAAGAGAGCAGCAGGAAGGGAATAAAATGACCGTGTAGAGGATGGGGGGGTGCAGCTGCTGGGCCGGGCTGACAAGACTCACCTGCCCCGGCTGACTGGTCCAACACACAGCTGCTGCAACACCGCCAGCCCGGCTTCAAAACCACATGCACAAGCTGCTGTTACTCACCCCTTCAAAATGCTGCTAAATGTGCGCCAAATTCCTACTGTCCGTGGTCAAACATCCACAACATCGCGGGGTGAGAGGGGACCAGAGAGTAGTTTCACCGCATTCACCGTATCTCCTCCGCTCCTCGATGCCAGTTCGCTGTGTCCGTCGTGTGGAGAGACATGTCTGTCCCGGAGAAGTGCTGGAGCCCTGTGATAAACACCGGCGCTGCGCGTGACACGGGCAAGGACACCGGACCCGCGCTAGCCCCGAGCCCAGCTAACCCTCCGCCGCTTCCAGATGAGGTGATGCCCGCCGGGGATGCTGGACTCCCCTTCTACCGTCGCCGGCCTTTAACGTTATCGTTCGGTCCAAGTTTCTGCCTGCCGACAATACACAGAATGATAAAATAAGGCGTGTGCGTGTCCGACAGCATCTTAAAGGGAAACGCGTCGTCAGTCGGCCGGCCGAGGACAAAGAGCGCCTGGAAGGCTGCACTGAGAGGAGCCTGTTTATAAGGGCGAGCTGCTCCACCGGCGGCGGCACGCTTCGGGAAAAGTCGGCTAAGATCGTCAGAGCGACGTCCCCTCGTCTCACTGCTGTCGAAGATCGTGTATGATGAGTGGGTACGTCACTCAACAATAAACATGGTAACAGAAAATCATTTAAATTAATTTATTTGTTGAGCTTTTCCATTAGGCCTGCATTGATCAATTAAATTTATCTTACTGTTAGAAATGGTCGTTTATTTGAAGCAAGGCATTGGATAAAAACACTAAAAGCTAAAATGACCTTATAGTCAAGCCATGTCAAAGTTTATTGTAGTCCAACATCACAAAGCATGTCTCAGAGGGCTGTACACATGATTAAAAAGAGCAATGACTAATATCAGCAAAACATATAACAACTGGATTATTCCACACATACAAGGCAAAATATACAATACAACAGTATGATATTCAAATCAAACCTGGATGAGACAAATGCATAGACAAATGCAAGAATGGGATGAATCTTGGCGATGTTTCGTGAGTGGAAATTTGCAGTCTTTGTGCTACTGCTTATATGTTCTTCAAAGGAGATATAAGGACCAACTAGAATACTGAGATTTCTATCTCAAGGGCTTTGTGAAATTGTGGAACCATTGTGGAATTTATTTCTAAACTGCTTCAGACCAAGAATCAGTATTTCAGCTTTCTCTGTATTTAAAAAAAAAAAAAGAAGCTAGATGACATCACTGAATTGATTCCTGATATACATCCTGCCAGAGTCGCACATGATGACAGGCATCAGGATTAATTAAGATGTAAAACTGATACATAGGACTTCTTTTGTCAAAGCAGCTTCTGTGCTGGGACATTTTCTGAAGCTGTTGTCAGTGAAGTCAGTGTTTAGACAGCAGGGCTGATCCATGGTGGCTACAGCAGATAAGAATTGTAACATAGGCCCTGGTTGTTTGCATAAAAAGATAAAAACTTAAAGTGCATAAGAAGTACTTCAAAAGATTTAAAAACAGTGGTGTTGCTTGCAGTTAGCATTACTGGTCTGGAGTTGTATATGTGTATAACTCCACCTCTTCTTCTTGTTTACACTTGTAAACTAGTGTCATTTGTAAATGATGCCTATTTTAGACTTACAGTCATTTGGCTTTAGCCACATTTCACATAAACCCATTAAGCAAGATCATGGTCATTGATCATGCCATGAATGAGCAATGAGTTAGGAGAAACTCATCTATATGAATAACGCCAATATTTAATTTGGGTAATGTTATTATGGTTTCTAAGATTGTGTCTGTTATTATTATCATCCTGGCTTCACTAATTATGACAGCTGTAAAGTAAATGGTTATCCATACTGTGGGGATGTTCTGGGACTTGGCAGTTATCATCTGGGGTTTTATCATCTGAAGCAGACCATGAGTCAGCAGGACCCTCTCTGTCTCTCTGTGTACAGAGTCAAGGTGAGGTTGTTGGCGTCATACTGGGATGAGGGTCAGAGGGAGTTAGGAGCTATGAAGGTGATACGATTTGCCACCAGTTTCTTGGTCCCTTTCCAGTTTGGGCGTAATCCATCAGTTCTGTACAGGTCACACTCCGTCCAGACTGAGTAGATATGCAACCACTGTTAGAGCTGCATTAGCATTGCTGGAGGAGGTGGCTTCACAGTCAGACAGCAGTGTGGAAAACTAGACATATAAAGTGTTTTGAAAAGTGTCTCTCTCTTACTGTGGAGCAAAAGCCATTCTAATTATTTCATTGTCGTTTTGTTCAAAAGCATGGATGGCAAGGACGATCTTTAGAGAGAAGAATTTTTATTTGATATGGGAGTGTCTGGTCACTGTGGCTATTGTATTATATAGTTTTGGTTATTGTATTGTATATTATATGATGAAGATTAGATGTTTTTCTAACAATTTAAAGTTCTTGTTAAAGTTTGTTTTAGTTTAAAAGACAGTAAAGTAAAATGTTAGGAATTAGGAAGTATTTGCAGTGACAGTTTTGTTCGCATACATTTTCTACTGTTTAGCACTTACCCACAACTACACAGCAAACACAGTGATGGACTTGGACACAAGAAGAAGTACACATAATGAGTGGTGGAGTGAGACGTCCCTTCTTTGTCTACTGTCTTTACAGAAGGCCTACTTGTAGCTCTCTGCCGCATGGTGGAGCCATTAATCACAGGCCGCCACCACAGTCTGGTCTAACACTCTGTACCTCTACATTCCAGGCTGATGTGGGCTTGTTTTCTCTCACGAATATGTAATTTCTCATCTATGATAATAGCATGTGTGTTACATATTCTCTGCTTGGAAAACATCACTGTTCCCTCGTTTATCTCCAGTCAAATTTATTGCTCGCCTGCAGGCTGCAGCTAAATCGAGCAGTGTTGTAGATGTCCTGACATTGTCTGTTTCTACTAATCCGCTCGTCATGATCAACAGACTGACTGACACTCATACAGCTTGCCACGTCCAGCATTCTGCGCTATTTCCCTCCTTGTATTTAGGTGGAATATATTGAAAGATTTGACAGATCAAGGATGCAGAGTAAAAACATCCTAGATCAGGGCTGAAAACAGACCTGCAGGAGCTATATGCTCCATCTTTTTGTGTTTGAGTCATTAAATTACTGGTAACCTGGAGAGAAACCAGAGAAGAGAATTTACACACTGCTGTAAATGTTATTCCTACTTTATCTGTTGTCGAGTTCTAAATGCCCAATCGTGTCACGGACAAAGAAGATTGAGTTTCAGCTGAACATTTGGTAATGCATGCTAAGCTACACTTGAGGGCACTAACACAGTTTGTTCCACTGGTGCTGCAGCAGGCAGGAGTGGAGGAGTTTGTCTCTGCTGGACAACGAGGACATAAATTTGACTGCTGTTCTGTACATGTTCACCCAGGACGACTGTAGGATGACAGTCGTGACACTGGCATCCATTATAAAACATTTCACATTTTGCATATCATGTTATTGTCTTTTGTCATGAGTGTGTGTTTGTGTCACCCACGCAGTATGACCATGATGGCTGCCACTTCCCCTCTAAACACCAAGATATCATCTGTACATCTATACGTTACAGATCATGAACATCTGTGGTCAGAAAGTTGAATCCTTATTATTCCAACCTGCAAAAAAAAAAAAAAAAAAAAAAGTAAAAAGACCCTCTATCACTGCAGGACTCTTCCTTATTGATTATTTTGATACCATCAAAGTTTTTGGAAGGTGTGGTGGGAACCTGATGTGAAGAAAGCCAAGCGTTTCGCCACAGAGTTGAACTGCTAACTGCTGTAAATGGAGGAGGAGCTGAAATAGAGGTAAAAAGTTTATGTTTGGACAAAATCCTGTTCTGCTTGTGTGTTGAAATATTCAATCATTATGTTCTGGAGGCAAAAAACATCTAACTAGTTGCTCAATTACCGTCACAGGAGCTGTGAGATTGGAGCTGCCTCAGTGAAGTTGTGGTGGGGTTCATTTGGTCTGCTGCTGTTGAGTAACTTATAGGGATTAGGTGAAATACGCTCTTTCTTCACTCTGCAGAGATGTTGCAGTCCTGGGACCACAGATTGCCCCACACAACGCTGCGGGACATTTCAACAGACACAAGAAGTCATTATGTGCTGCTCAATACATGACAGGCTGCAAGTGGCCTTCTCACACTTTCACTCTGCTTTTATAAATGAGGAGTTTGTTGCCAAAATGACACAGAGCTTCTATAAATATGGAGGATAAGGTCAGCGCTTGTAGATTATATCTGATAATCATGAAAACAGGAACTTGTTCATATTCAGCCACCCCACCAGTCTTGAAATGATGGGCCCCCTTTCCAACGACTCACCATCATTTGTCTTCCCATTTTAAAACTGGTGTGAATCCAGTTTGGTGCAGCAAATCTGAGGCCGTCCACATGTGGAATTTAAATTCAACCTTTTAGCCTTTTTGTAGGGGCTGAGTGTCAAGTTTTCTATGTTTGTAGCTTGTGGTTTTACAGATACGGATCATTTCTCTGATAAAAAAACTCAGTGACTGGTTTAGTGTGTGTGCTTATTAAAGCAGGACTGTGATAATCATCAGTTCAGTTTAGTGATTTGTGAAATTGCATACTAGCATGATTTTACAACCCGGATCACCCTAAAATCATGATAATATTATTTTTGCTAGTATTTATGCTTTTATGTGTCTAATAAATCCAGCAAGTATTGAGTTTTGGTCAATAATGAAATGGCAATAATGATGGTAAGTGCTTTCACAGTGTAAAACAGTCTAACGTTTGTATAAAAGAGAACTGAAAATCTGCATCCATGTGGCCTTTTTATTCGCTTTTTAAATGTAATATCTTTAACAGCATAATAAACATAGAAACTAGACATGGAAAGGGAACTGACTGTGTGCTTTCTTTATTCTGAATGTCATACTGAGAGTGATAAGTCATATGATCCTTGATCTTGGGAACCAGATGCATTGAATCCCACACTGCTGCTGATCTAGTAGCGCTGAAAATATTTTACCATTGTTACCACAGTAATTAGCAAGTGTTGTAACGATTGCTTTGGGCTGAGATAAAAAAAAGTCTGGCTTCTAGCCCCCACCCCTCCTGTCTGTCTCCTATCTCTATGTCCCCTCACTACCATCACAGCCACAGGAAGGCCCTGGCAGCCCAAAACACTGATACTATCTCTGCGCTCCTCATCTCTGTCCTCCGTTGTGTCGAAATCTTGCCCACAACCGTCCATGGCATGACGTCCGTTTCTGTGGGTAGACAGCTTATGTTAAATAATGTGGCAGGTGCATGCCGCGATGAAGGATGCAAGAATGAATAAAAATGTGATGCTTAAATGCACACACTGGGGTTTTATCACACCACTTCCTGTGAGAAACGGGTTGTTTAGAGGTGCAGTGAACAGGAATCCGAGCTTGGTGTTTTGCATCTGTAAAGGCTATTTGAGGAAGCCGCTTTAGTTTAGATTTCTTTGGTAGACTTTTTTTTTTTTTTAATGTCAAATTAGAACCAGTTGTCTGAAATCTTATATTGGCAGATATAAAAGACGACTATTTCATCCAAGCACAAGCAATTATTTGTTTATTTAAGAAAATCTTTGACAAAATTTTGCTTTAACAATGTATTGCTACAAAATAATAAAACACATTCAACAACGTTAAAGACTAGATCTTATATCAGCATTATTTCAAGTAGTCCCACACTCATTTAGTGATAAAAGATAAAGTATTATACAGAGAGAGACATCTAGGTTTCCCCTACAATCCTCTACAAACCACAGGTCATGGTGTAACCTTGTTGAGCAACAACACTTACAATCATCTCTGACAATGACCAGAAGTGTCAGGTAGATGATTAGGCAACGTTAGTCAAATCAAATCATATAGCAAATCTGTCTAATGCAAAGAGGGGTCTTCTTTCTGGAGGGTCTGTGAGGATTGTGCATGTAAGTAAAGATGGTGTCATCATGGACTTTTAGGAAAGTTCATTTTGAATTTTTAAGTTTAAGTATATGCAGGTTTAGACCCTCTGTTTTTTTTTCTGAACCCATTTGTGCAGTATTTTGGATTTTTAGATCTACAGTACTGTACTTCAACCTTCCTCCATCTCATGCAGCTGTTTTACAAAATCTCAACATGCGCTTGAAGTTTCTGTGCACGCTCCAGTCTCTTCATGCAATGACTGAGGAGCATCTACATTCAAACCCAGCACACGTCCTCTGGCTTTGTATTGAGACTTCAAGGTCCCTTTTTCAAAATGCTCAGGTGTTTAATTCACCTATTCACAGCTCCAGTGTGCAGGAGCGCCGAGGTTGTCCCCCCTCCCCTAGAAAAATCCGACCAGATACTAAAAGTTAAGTCTCAGATTTACAATTATTTGGATTTTTTTAAAAACATTTTTTTATTCAGTTAATTGTAAATGTATGTTGTCTGTACGTTTTATTTCCCACCATGAAACGCCTCATCCACACTGCCAGGAATTTCACTGACCATTGCAATGACCATGCTAACCCCCCGCTGCAGACGGCTGTCCGACAGCTTTTGTTAACCCATTGTTTCAAAAAAACGACTGCACTTTTTGAGTGTTAAATCTGCCATTGTGAGCACAGAGAGCTAATCAGGCACCGACAGCTTACAGCGCTTCACCAACATCAATTGTAGAAAGAACTACTCCCTGGTTGCTAAAACCCCCAAAATGTCCAGAAAAAAGACGGGGGACATGAACTCAGTGTCCTCAATGGTAGCTACAGCCCTGCCACTGCGTTCTGCCTTCTCTCCTCACAATTTTACAAACTATAACTGAGCCCTTTTCACACCTTTACGTCCCAACAAAATGCTTAATTTTCAAATGTACTTCTTCTATATGTGACTTTTTCACAAATGGTCGCGTTTTGGTGAAACTTCAACAAGGAGGCATTTGAATTTGAGTGTTGGGGGCCTCCCTCAACACTAATAGGATCTGCAGTTAGACATTAATACCAGGAGCAAACGTTGGTCTAGATATTAGACTCTGATGCGCCTCCATCCTCGGCTCCGTGCAGGTGCCTCTGTGACAGGATGTGTTTGAGAGTGTCCAGCTCCTGTGTCAGCTGTCCTATCCTCATCTGCAGCTTCTGGTTTTCGTCCTGCAGCTGCTGGGCCCTCTGCTGGGTCAGCATGATCCTCCTGCGGGCCTTGTCCCGGCTCTTTCTCACGGCGATGTTGTTCCTCTCGCGTCGCAGGCGGTACTCTGCACTGTCCTTGCTGATGCTCCTCTTGTTTACCGGGGCCCGCAGAGTTGGCAGGAGGAAGGAAGAGAAGTCCTGGAGGTCACAAACACAAATTTGTCCAAGTTGTGGGGAAGCAGGACGAGAGCGGTGTTTGATGATTTTCACAAATGAAAATGAATAGGGGCTACTTTTTAAAATCTATTAAACAACAAAACAATCACAAACACACACCTGCTGAGTGTTGGCGTGGCTCTGGTGGTGGTTTGTGCTCCCTGCACTCGAGGCGCTGCTGAGACAGGAAGAGGTGTACGGCAGGTAAGACAGTCCCATCATCTGCTCAGCCACTCTGTCATCACTGCTCCCTCTCACCAGACCCTGAGGCTGGCTGTACGGTAGCATGTCCATCTGAGCCAGCTGATTGGTGCATCCAGCGTGGCTGGAAGTGGTAGGGTTCAGGGTCTGGGTGTGGGTGTGGGCCTGACTCTGGTATGCCCACTCCTGGATGACAGAGGACACCCTGGAATCAGACATCTGGAGGGGTTCAAAAGCAGAAAGAGATTAGATTTTTCTTTCTTTTTTTTTTTTTTTTACTACACAAAGGTGATAAAAGATGAAAGTATTTTTTTAATATAGTAGTTAATTCACACATTAAGATTTTGTATATAAAACATGAGCCATTGTACCAGATAGCAACATAAAATGTAGTTTAATTAGCTCCTATTCAACCAGCCACCACAGTGAAAGGCTGCTCATATGTTGCTGGCCTAGTAATAATAATAATAATAATCCTAATTCAACTTCCCAAAAGGCCTCATTCTGCTGTATGTTGTGTACTTTTACTTTTGGTACTTTAAGTACATCCCTGTATTTTTACTCAGGTAAGAATGCAGGACTTTCTCTCATAATGGAGTACTTTTACAGTGTCTTCTTTTACTTACGCAAAGGATCTTAATACTTCTTCCATCACTGCCTACAAATATGTGTATCTTATCTTTAAAGATGAGGCAGTTGAATCAGATGTCTGTGAGAGGATGGATGATTGGTTTACAATGAATATGATGTAGTTTAATTAATAAAAAGTAAATGAATACACAGTATGCATATGAGATGTTTTGGCTTTGCGACGGCAAATAATGTTAACTTCAAAATATTACTTTTTCTAAGTGGTAGATTTGTATTTTTTATATAATTAGAAATGCAAAATTGAATGATACAAATGACAGATGCAACAATGTGAAAATAAAGAAAGTACAGAAAGTAAAGAGTACAGTAACAACATGTAGCTGAAACAATTACTGAATGTTTTGCTTGACTGACAGAAAATTTATCAGCAACAATTCTGATAATTAAGAATTTAGATTCAAGATTCAAGATTTCTTTATTGTCATTGAGCATGACATGTCAATGAAATTTTCATTGCAACCCCCATGTTAGAAACAAGATAATATGAAAGATTAGAAAGAATAAGATTAAGATAACTACAAAATACTACTAAAATAATCCAACATGCAATAAAAATATTCGTAAATGCAATTAAAAATATACCAGAATGAAAATATACTAAGACAATAAAATATACTAAACAATAAACAATAAGATATGCCAGTCATTTTATTAGCAAATTCACTGGTTCCAGCTTCAAAAATGTGAGTCTTGCTGATGTTCTTAGTCATCTATGATTGTACACTTTGTGTCCTAAGGTTCTGAAGGTGGTCGGACAAAAGAATAAATTTTAAAAAAGAAACTTTGATCGTGATGAGCTTTTTTGTCTTTCTTTGCTGACATTTAGACCAAATGATTAACCAGTTGACTAAGAAAATAACCAAAAGATTCAGCGACTCTAAATTGATTGTTCGCTGTGGTCCAGCACTAACAAAAAACATATAAAGTACAGCAAACTAAAAACTAAACTGCAGACTATGAATGATTATTCCCACTTCATTCTTCACCTCTTCTTTTTAAATCTATCTGCACAGCTTTAACAACCTGGAGACTGGTTCCATTATAAAGATAAGAACAATTTAAGATAAGAAAAACCACCTGTGCTTTTAATTCCTCCCATCTTTTTCTTCTTCAAAGGTCAGTGGTAGAATTATATTTGTATAATGTCTTAATGAATTTCTCCCCAAAGTAATTAAGATATGATCTGACTTACCATCGCCACAGACTCTGAATATTCTTCAGGTTCCTTGGACAATTTGGCTGAAAATGGTCTGAGAGACAGGAGACAGACAGACAGACAGGTACCCCAGTCATTCTCACCATCACTTCCTCTCTCTCTCTCTCTCTCTCTCTCTCTCTCTCTCTCTCTCTCTTTCTCTCTCTCTCAATACTTTTTTGGGACAAAGAAATTAAGCAGGTTTTAGCAGCAGGTCACATTAAATAATCCACGATTTTATTATATAATACTTTATTTCATTATCTACATTTTATTAATAACTCTTCGTTATTATTCTCACTTTGTTGCCATTTACTTGTATGAACTCTAAATTTGAACACTGCAACACCGTAACCAGAAAACCGGCTGTGTATGTCTGATGTTCCTCTGCGGCCCCCGTAGATTACATTGAAATCAAAATGGCTGCCCTTATAGACAACGTGAGTAGAGCTTAGCTAGCTGGCAGTTAATAAAGCGTGTATTTTTTTTTTATTTGTACCATGTGTGTTAACATTATTTACCATTCTGACGATTCAGTATGTATTCTCAATATGGTTTTGATACGGGAGATTGATAAAAGCGAATGATAATAGTTTTGTTTTCAATGACTTCAGCTAGCCGCTAGCTAACTTTTTAGTAGCCGTTCCGCTACATAACACACATTTTACTGTAGCTAGCAGTGATGACAGTGTTTGCAGTGCATTTTATGACATGTAATTTTACTTTCTAACAGGATTTAATTGAAAGTGATTTGCCCAAAGCTGTACAGCTGCTAAATAGTCTCACAGAACAGGTAAGAAATTGGTGTTCATTAAATTGTAATGATAATGTTTATTAATATAATGGTGAGTCCTGTTGAAGTAACTGGAGCTATGCCAACACATTCATAAGCATACTTATGACACACCATCTCATGGTGAGGTATTACAGAAGAATATTCGTCTTATGATCTTACTGTATGGTGCACGTGTGTTGACTGATCACAAAGTGATGGTGTGTCCCTGTCACCATGGGTATTTTGAAACACTATGTTTGTCATTAGGTGGCCTCAGTTACGAGTCATGTCCGTGAGCTGCTAACACAAGCCAAAGCTGGAGCATTGAAGACATCAAAGGTGAGCAGGGACTTGATCAGGACTGTTATTTAAAAACCTGGACAGCGAGGCTGGATTAACAGCTGGGCCAAAAGGCCCTGGTTCGCTGTTTTTTGTTGTGAGATTAATTACAAATTTTACTACCACTATTATTATTACTATTATTATTACTACTTTTGACCACTTGACTAAGACTGTTTTGTGTCAATATTTCAAGTTAAGATGAATGTCCAAAGTGTTAACATCTAGTAAACTATACTTTGACACGCACTGTATAGATACAGTCCAATGTGTCTGCTTTGCTCTTGCCTTTATATAATGTAAGATGTGGCCATGCTGTCCATATTCCCAATTTCTAAATATTGTTCATGTTTTTTTGTGTAAGGTTACAGGAAGATGGGCTACTTGAAACAAAATTTTATAAAGGCATGCATATCTGACATGCATGTAAAAGAATAAATTAGTTTTCTAGTACTGTCTGACCCGGGGCTGGTCTAAAGAGACAGCCTTCCCTGACTCTGCCCGTCTTCTTTCATTGCAGGGTTTGTCTTTTCTGGACCTTCGGTATCATCTGCTGCTCTTCTACCTCCAAGACCTCACTCACCTGATCAGCATCAAGACCGAAGGAGGCAAAATAAAAGACAGCGAAGCCTTGAACAGAGTGGTCACAATCAGAACGGTGAGATGACTGTAGAAACAGACCACTAATAATAAAATAGTCTCGTCTATGCAGCTGACACAGCAGCTTATTGCTTTACCTCCTGGTTTTAAGGTTCTGGAGAAGATGCGACCACTAGACCACAAACTCAAGTACCAGATTGATAAACTGGTACGCACAGCCGTCACTGGTAGTTTAGGTAAGACTGATTTCGTGTTGGTTGCGATGAATCCATCCACCAACAAGCTGATTTTTAAGCTTGCTTTAGCATGAAAGATGTGATCTACAGGACAAATATCAGACTTGGGGAGCTGCAAGATTGCCCACCGTTCGGGCTCACAGGCTTCAGTATAACAGTGTCTCATGCTTTTGTTGATTTCAGCTGAAAATGACCCACTGCAGCTGCGTCCTAATCCAGAGAATCTCATCAGCAAAGTAAGGGCTGAATATCGTACTCACTTCTAATCCCTCTTTTTATTTAGGTGGTACAGTTTATTGTACATTAAATAATATTGATTGAATGTATGTACTGAAAACCAAATTATATTACTTCTCTCGTGTATATGATTGCCTGAAAGCATTTAACCAGTCAGTCCACGGTTTAAAAAAAAAAAACAAAACATGGTAAATATTGACTATACAGGACTGTAACTGTCTGACTGACCTTATTTGCTTCATCAACCAGTTGAGTGAATCTGAGGAGTCTGAAGATGAAGCTGAGCAGAAGACAGAGAAGAAAGCAGCCAACTCCAGTGGCAGGAAATATGTTCCGCCAAGGATTGCAGCAGTGCATTATGGTAAAATGATTTGTCTTTTTAAACAGGGTTTTATTTCTTTGTGTTTAATTGTTTAAGTGACAATTCTGCCTTTAGTCTTTTAATTAAAGAGGTTAGATGCTTCTTCTTTGGATGAGTATTTCTGTGGAAATTAATTACGACTGCTGTGTTTCCATCAACATATGCACATTTTGAAGTACTAGTATGTGCTTAATGGGGGAAGAAACAGCAGTTCTGACTTAGTTTGACATTTAACTCACATGACTAATCAGTCTGCTCGGAGAGGAAGGTGTTTCCGAAGATTGAAATGTCTCCTCACAGATCTGATGTCACCTTCCTCACATCAACATGTGAAACAAACAGAAATGTAATATTTCCATCGTGTTTTCTACGTTTTTGGTTGTTGTTGTTGTTGTTTTTTTTTCGCAGTTTGAGGTTTGACTGGCACTCTTAAGATTACGTCACTTTGTTGCACCCTCTTCTTCTGCAATGGTATAATGGTTTTCTGACTAGAGAATTGCCGCCACCTACTGAATTACGATGAACCGTCTCCTAGTAATCGCATAACGGCAGTGGATGGAAACCACCAAGTGTTCACTCACCTTTTCTTTGCTGATTTTCTTGAAACTCAATGAAACGTTGCGATACATTTGGATGGAGACCCATCGATTGTTTGGAATGAAGCAAACGGCCCAACACTTCTTCTGGTCATTTAAAAAGGACTTAGCCGTGATATTTCCCCTATTGTTATTATGCGTCAAAATAAAGACCCCAACAAATTCTAACCTCAGCCTGTTTCATCCAGATGGTGACATGACTGAAGCGGATAGGAAGCAGGCTCAGGCAGAACGCCAGCGGCGGGCTGCCCTCAGAAGCTCTGTGATCCAGGAGCTGAGACAGCAGTACAGCGACGCTCCAGAAGAGATCAGGGACAGGCGAGACTTTCAGAGCGAGCGGGAGAGCCACGAGGAGCTGCACAGGTGTTTACTTGTTTACTGTATTTGAGCAGGTATACATATGAAGGCTGATGGAAGTGTAATAAAGTGGTTAAGGATGCAGGTATTGGGTCTAGTGCAAGACATTGGGGTTATAGCCACGACTTGAAAATAACATAACACGCTATTTTAGGATGAGTTTCCTTCTACAAACACTTTTTTTTTCTTCATAGGAAAAATTATGAGGAGTCAATGATGGTGCGTCTCAACATGCCCAAACATCAGAAGGCCAGCAGAAAGAGAGGCATGATGTCCATGTCGGGCCAGCTGAGCGGTATCACACACTTCGGTGACATCACAGCACTGACAGGCGGCGAAGGCGGGCAGGTGAGCTTATAGTGACATCACCAACCTGTCAGTAAGGAGTCATATTTCAGTCACTGATCTAGGTTGAAACCAAGTTGGTGGAAATTTGATTTTTTGGTCCAGATGTATGAGAAAATGTGTGTGTGTGTGTGGAGGAACTTATTGGGAGTTTGGCTCAGGTAGGGCAGGAGCTAATCAAGCAGTAGACAGGCTGACCTGACCTGAGTCTGGACTGACTGGATAGGCCAGATTATTTATATTGGCTATTATGCAACTTGGGCTGCCACCAGCACATAATTAATGTTGGACAGAACACGTCTGTTGTGTGTTTTGAAGTCATATATTTGTGTATCTTGGTGACTCAGTTGTCTGGTGCTGTGCTGGCAGAACTGTTGGCAACATCTACACTTTGTGCCTACACAGGGTTGGCATGCAATCCTTCTCTGTACCGTTTTCTGTCTCAATTTACCGTCTGATGTCATAAAAAGTACTAATGAGCTACATTAATGACTGGCCAACCTCATACTGATTGTCTGTTCCACTGCCTGGAAAACTCATTCAGCTAAATGTATTCAAGAGGACTTGGAAAATCCATGTGCCATGTTTAGATTTTATGCCGAACATGAGAAGCCACAAAAGGATACTGTTAACAGGCTCATCTCTGACCAGTATGAATGGGAGCATTGTGGCCTGTTTTTGTTTAGATGCCATTCTTAATGCAGTTGCTGGTTCTAACACTGCGTTTATTGGTGCAGGACGGGGATAACCCTCGGCAAAAGAAAAAGAAGAAACCCATGAAGAAGAAAACCAAAAGAAAAGGTGAGGACATTAATAGGACAATACGGACGAATGTCCAAAGATTTACAACTATATTTTAATTTACACTTCACAACTATACAGTGTGAAGAATTGAAAATAAGCAATCAAGGGTTGGTGCTTTTTACTTTAAATCTTTTTAATCTCTTTTGTCTTTCTCTGCAGCTTTTAAGAAGCACAGATAGACCTGTGATAGGAAGACCAACATGAAGATTTCTTACCAGCAGCCATCATCGTTTTACTTTACTTTTACGCTAAACTTCAGAGTGTAAAAGATTTTATTACCAATAAGTTGGTTGTACTAAAGCTGTAAAATCCCCACCACCTCTGTATTGAGAATGACTTCTTCATTCAGTTTATGGAATAAATATTTACTGTTAACTGTGTTGTTTTATTTACCTCCATTAGAGGGCAGTCGCATTGCCTCCCCATCAGAGGTAACAAACAGACCATCAATTACAACAAAAAGAGTGGAACATTGAGTGAATTTCAAGATTGCTCTCCCTTTTTCTTTAACATTGGACATTTTAGGACATGTTCATCTGGCACTGACAAGTATTGGTGGACATCCGAAGAAACTCGTCCAGTTCAGTCTGATCTCCACTGTTGCTTGAGAGGCAGCCAGATGCTGATACAAAGCCTAATCACAACCTGGTGCAGCAGGCGCACCGGCCAACTGACCACAAGACAAACGTTTTAGTACACGTGTCACTGGGTTAGATAGTCAGATGCAAATACGTTAACCCTGCCTGCTTGTGTCATTTGTTCATGCACTCCTGTGACCTTGTTCCTAGAAGACAGTAGCAAAAACAGAAGTAAAATATGTGGCTGAATTTTATTTTGTGGTTTGGGTTTCAGGGTCCTGATATTGTGCATGGCTGTCATGTCTTACGGTGGCACTTTAATAAAACAGAGCCAGTAGTATCAGTAATGTTATTAGCTACACTCGTGCTTTTCCTATGATGAAGTCAAAATGTCTGCGGTGGAAAAAGCTTATTCGGGAGCTTAAAAGCACACCACCGCCCACAGAGTTAAATTCCCTTCATAAGAAAGCATCATCTCATATTTACGAAATAAACAGTAACCATGTGTGTGGTTTGGTCAGTTTGTAATTCATCATATGCCACCAAGTAGTGTCAAACCTTCAAAGTTTACTTCTCATTCTCAGGATATCTTCTAAATATTTAAGATTCAGCCTGCCTTCCAGATCAAACAATTTGCTTCACAACTGTAATTCTATTATGATAATATGCTTTTCAGTGACTTACAACTTTCCTGATACAGTCACTTAGTACATGAAATGACAAACCCCAACCACTTGATGTTACGTGTTAGAGGACCAATGAAACTGTATGCAGATACTCAATTCACCAGGGCAGAAACATTAGAACAAACTCACACAGACGCAGTCTCATTTTTACACAATGTCTTTATTTTTTTTTTTCCCTAATTACAGACTCATGGGTTAAAAATAAAAATAAAAAAAGCAAAAACATTTGTTCAAACCCACTCCCCCTTTTCAAAAAATGAAAAAGAAAAAAGAATAAGTCTCCACACAAACCCCACCCCTGACTTTCCCCCGCTCTAAAATAACAGCTCTGGCCCACTCCATTTATTAAATTAATAATCAATGCCGTTAGCTCGTCAGCCTTCCTCAGACAAGCCGTGACTGCACTGCACATAGTCAGAGAAAGGGGGCGCCTTAAGGTCCGCTCTGTACACCCCAAAAAACACCCTCGTCTCTGGTCCTGCCTTCCTCACTCTCACGCAAACTTGCCTGCCTGCCACTCAGCTATGTTGGCTTCCACTCTCTGTATATAAATCATGTGTTGGGTTGGCTGCCTGTTAAGTGCTGCCTGTACTGCAGTGTGCTGTGGTGTATGTTGAACAGGTGTGTGTGTGTGTGTGTGTGTGTGTGTGTGTGTGTGTGTGTGTGTGTGAAGTGTGAAAGGGACTAAAAGCATCATCAGCGTTTGCTGTTGTAGTAAATGCCCCCCGCAGCGGGCCTGTGGTCACCCTGCCCCCCTCCCCCGCCCCCCCACACGGACAGGATGGGGTGAGTGTGCATAGCGGGAGCAGAGAGAGAGAGAGACGCTGCGGAGACAGTGGGGGGGGCCGGCGCCACCTGGGGAGGGGTCGTCAGCCTCCACTGGTCCTGAAACCTGAAACGACAAGAAGTGGTCTAATATACAGAGAGAGGAGGGGGTAGGGGAGGGGGGGAGAGATGGGACAGGGAGCACAGAGGGGGAGAGGGGAAAAAGGGGTGGGGTGGGGGGGGTGCAGGGGTTGCACGAAATAAAAACACTGATGCCTGTTAAAAGAACAGAAGGAGCTTTGGCCATGCCTGAGTTGGAGCTGACAGGTATGGACGAGCGGTAGGGGGTTGGCAGCACGACGAGGAGCCCCGCCCACGAGGGGGAAAAAAAAAAAATCTAAGCATGTATAATCCCACTGAACACTGAAGGTCCGTAACTGCCCAGAGAGCAGTGGACAGAGAAAAACACAATGGTGTGATGAGCCACAGACGAGGAGGGGGAAAAATAAGCATGAGTTATAAAATGCAGGGAGGGTATGGGTGAGAGGGGCAGAGAACGGCAGACACAAAGAGGGTTGAGGAGGGGTGGGGAGGTAATGATATACTCCAAACCACAAACTTAAAACACAAATACTCTGGCTACATATGTACGGTACATTAAAAACAAAACAAAAAATGAATACAGTATCTTTTCTTGTTGCTGTTTCCCCCCACGTTTTTTTTTCTTTTCTTTTTTTCTTGTTTTGGTGGTGGTGGAGGGTGAGTGGGTGGCCTGTGTTGGTGATGGTGTGAAAGCAGGAGGGTCACAGCCAGACCAAAGGAGACACATCTGCAGCCTGAGATACCATCATCTTCTCTCTTCCCCCGCCCCGCCTTCCCGCCCCTCAAAAAGCAACAGAAATACAAAGAAAGAAATCTGCCACCGTATTCCTTCCCCAATGGCCAACTTATACCTTACCAGGGGTGACCGCATCAACCTCCGCACACGCACGCTCACACACAATCGCACACTGCGGCCAGTCAGTCTCTCTGTCCAGAAGAAGTGTTTTTTTTCCTTTTTTGTCTTTTTTTCTCTCTTCTGGGATTCTCTTCTTTTATTGTAGGGGAAGGGGAGGACTTTTTTCATTGTGTGTGGGTTTTTTTGTTGTTTTTTTTTTTTTTTTTAAATGGGAACAGAGAGGGGGGGAGGGTTGATAGTAAGGGAGTGTTGGGGAGGGAGGGGGTGTTTAGTAAGGGGAATACCACGATGTTGTTCGCCCTCGGCCCCTGGAAAAGAGAGAGAAAAAGAGGGTGAGTTTTTTTCTGGTTGGCTTAAGAAGACGGACACCAATTTCCTGGTGTGATATAATAGATATGTGTATGTGTGTGATTGCGGGCACAGAAAGGGTCTGCTGAAATTTCAGTCCAAGAAGTAAACTGAAGGGGAAAGAATATATTTATTGATATCAAAATGAATGACAGAATGTTTAGGACAGTGTTCACAAATCACTTAATAGACATACCATCTTAACGGTATTGTGCCTTTGATCTTAAGAGGTGTTTGTGTTACAACAAATCAATCTGGAAGAATAGACTACAGGTGCTGAAGAAGCTGAAAGCAGCTTTGTTAAGAGAGGAAAAGTGTGTAATTTCCAGATAGTAGAATAATGATTAGTGTGTGGGTGTGAGGGGACAGCAAAGGCACTCTCTCTCCCTCTTTCTCTCTCTCTGTGTCGCTCTCTGCGAGAGCCGCCTCTGGGGTCACTGTGGGGAAAGACCTGGAGGACAAACAGCACCACACATATACCCCCAGCAAGAGACAGTGCACATACATATATACACACACGCACACGCCCACACAAACTTGACAATTCAGGGACAGGACTCACAACTACATCGTTATTATACACTGAAAACACTGTCCGGCACGTACACAAAATCCAGGCAGCAGCAAACTTTCCACACATCCTCTCCTCCGTCTCTCTCACACTCACACACACTATTCAGTGGCAACAAAACACAAAAAGGTCACACTGGGACTGAGACCAGTGGTTGTTAGACTTGATGCTGAGGTCAGGCTGCAGTAATGAACCCTCGTTTCTGGGAGTGAACGCTGTCAAGGTGAATCTGAGTTGGAGTGTGTGTGGGGGGTTCCTGTACATGCAAGAACATACACTCTACATAAGTACAGACAACCAACGAGGTTCCTCCACATCAGGAGTACAGTATGTGTGTCTTCCTGCTCACATCAAAATCTTTGCTTTTCACCATGCAAACTTGGGAAGATGAGAACAATGTAGTAATGGATGAAATATCAGAAAATACTTGTCGCAACCAGAGGCCACTTTCTGAAATGGTTGTAAACATGAATGATTTCCTTTGTTCACTGGCTTTCAGTCAGGGTGCAAGCATTTGAGGTGTTAGACAAATGCCAATATTTGGCCGTGTTATCCTTTAATACCATTAAATTCTGGCAGATGAGGCTCTACTTTAGCCTGGACAGATGGCACTTGCTGTGGCCTTGTTACATTTTAACTTCTTATGAACAAAGCCAATCAACACTTGAGATACCTTTATGAAACGTAGCTCTGCGGCTGTGATTGCAGGACCATGGCCAGGCACTGTGAAATCTCCCCAAGCACACAATGGGTCAATGTAAAGATTTTGAACTCACCATGTGTTTTTCTCCACCATGGATGTGTTCCCACAACAAGACAAGGCACCAGTGAAAAAAAGTGTTATGTGGTTCAGAACTGAGCCTGAATCTGTTCAACTACAGCACAGAGGACTAGTGATGAATTCCTGATGTAGCAACCAAACAGCCCTTCTGCTCTCTCTGCAAGAAGTGATCAAGGCCAGTTCAAGTGGAACAACTCTGCTTCTCTGCATGCTATTCTCTGTGACTGACTATTACATATTAACCAATGCCGTTAGATAATGGGAAGATACACAATGCACATATCAGAAATAACCTTGAGGGTCTGTCAAATTTCTATTGGCAAAACCAAAAATCACTTCATGACCTTGGAACTGCCGAGTTCAATCTGACTGACTGGAAACAACATTCAAAACTTTAACTGTTTTAGTTTGTGGCACGTTTCAGGCCAGCCTTTGAGGCCAATACTTGACTTTCTGTCATTCTGCTTGGTGGGGTGTCAAATCTTACTTCTATTATCTTCACATAACTGTAAATCAGTCAGATAGAACTCGACGAAGTTCGCTGGCCACAATATGGCTTACATACACATACTAACCAACAAGTTAGCTTAAAGCCCTTTATATCAAATGCAATTGATGCTTAAAGTCCGGCTAATTAACTACCCAATAACAGCAATACTTTCAGCTTCTTGAGACTTTATATTAAAAACCCCCTTAGCTTCTCCCCAAGTCTGTGTGTGCCTTTTCCTGCAGCTCAGGCCAAATCCCAGTGAGTAAACTGGCAGGGTTAGGGGTTCTTGGTATGTGTGGGAGTGGCTAGGGTAAGTACACAGAGTGATTAGAGAGATTCTGACCTTGAGTTTCAGACACTTTCTCACACAAAGGAATGAATAGAGATGTAACCCTTTCTTGCGGTTATTTAAAGGCAGCCTCTTGAAATGGGAATTCACTGCATAAGTACGTGAATCAAGGGCAAATATGAAACAAGAAAAAATACCAGATAAAATGGACTAAACAGGGGCTTCTCTGGAGAACTTGGCAAACCATTAAATCACTGAAATAAAGGCCTTTTCCAAAATAACTGCTGCAGTATCTTTCTTCTGGAAAATGTTCTTTGTTGAACATTAAGTAATAAACAACAGCCAAGGCCTGAAGGCTCCAGATGCTTTTCAGGGATGATCAAATCAGAATCTCTCAGTCTCAGAGCTCAGTGCATGTGTGGGGAAGTTGGCATGCAGAGCAACGCGTTTGGCACCACACCTCCATTCTCAGTCTCAACAGAAAAAAAAAACAAGATGGCTCCACAGATAGAGCTCCATGGGGCTTATATAGTTTCCAGTGAGATTCTCTGTAGCCTTGAGTTCTCACTGCCTACAGGGGCTAGTTTACATAAAGAGGCAGTAGGTTGTGTTGTTCAGTTATGCTCAAAACAACCTCTCAGATTATTTAGCATCATCTCATTTATAGAAACTGCAGCTCAACTTAACTGCAGTGTTTTGATCACATGTTAGAAACACTTAAAGTTTGCAGTGACAAACCCCACGTAGCCGTGCATTAGAAACTAGACTACAAAGACTCACAGGACCCCACTGAACAGCTGATTTGAAGCCTACCCAAACACTGTCAGTAGAAAGCCACCAGAATCCCAGTGCACAACAGTCAGTTCAATGCCAGGCTTCTTCTGTTGTTCAATATAGACCACAGTAATGACCTTTTAATGGGTCTATAAAAAAACAAAGAAACACAGCACAAGCACCACGACTTCCAGCTGCGACAGGTTTTGAATACAATACTAAGGAGATGGAGCATCAAACACAGCTGCCACGAGTGAAGCAGTGCTACAGGTCACTCTACTGATAGTCACATAGCTTAACTGAGAGGTTTTGGCTAAGTGGTTTGCACTCTCCTGCCAAAAATAGCACAATTACCATTGACACCAATCTTTCCAACAGAATTTTAAAAACTAAGCGCACCAGTAACTTTCTGTTATCATTAGTTGCAGGAGATTGCACTGGCACTAACCCAAACATATTGTATGAACAGCCTGGGAAGAACAAACTGATGTGCACCAAGTCTGTTTGCAACAGTTGAAATGGTTAGATGTGATGTGGCATGCAATGAGCCTCTCGGTCTCACAACTGATGAGATGTGACTTCCAACCTGACTACACTGGAGGTTTGTGCTCCTGTGTTTCTATCACACTGTCTAATACGATGTGTTGTTCCATTAAGTCAATACCATGATTAAATTCTAACAAATCTTGAGACACATTTTGTTTGGCTGTAATATTTATGCACTACACACAAAATCAATAATGCTCAGATTGCCTCCCTAGTCCCGCTGTACTTACCTTGTCTATTCTACCCAATCGTGAAGGAGTTATGTTTTTCCATATCTCCATTGTAAACTTATTTTCTTAGTTCTTAGCTCAGTCTATCTAGCTCTTTACAATGTAATCACATAAAAAAAACTTTCTTAAACCATACTATTCACCCAATTATTTCTAGGGTTGAAAAGCAAAATCTGAACAACACTGTGCACCAACAAAAGTGACCAATATGGTCCACTGGACTCTTTCACACTTGTCCTCAGTCACTTCACTTTCCAAATATTCAAAAAGTGTCACACACAGGCTTGTCATTGCCAGCAGCATGTGGCACACATGCACATATTTCCTCCAAATTGGGGGGCCTACAGTTTTATGAAAGGGTATAATGTAACTATGCTAGTCCTAGAGATATATTTAAACACACCTGCCGCGTTACATAAATGAAGACTTGTCCAGTGAGACATCAGCTTCCTTGTGCTGTTCTTGTGCGAGGAGAGGACAGTGTTAACCCTGACTACAGTTGAGGGCCAAAACAATCAATATACAGTTTATTAACAGTCCAAATCCTTGTTTTCTCCTTTGCCAAATCCCTTTTCCATTCAACAAATACCAATGCAATTGATCATAATTGCAAGTCCATGGAAACCTTTAACACCAACTGCTACTTCTGGCTGGTCATGATGGTCTGTCTTGTTTGTCCTTTCCTTTCCTTTCAGTGTAAACAGTGAGTGAGGTGCAGTGTGTGCAGGTGCAGTGTTCTCCCACGGTGTGAGAAGTGAGGCATCACAGCGTCAGCTCACCTGAAGGCCCGTCCTCTGCCTCTGGGTGGTGTGTAGCCGCTGTAGTAGCGTGCGCGCGACGAGAAGCTTCCTCCCCGTGACCGGAACCGAGCACGTGGAAAGCCGCGGTCTGTGGTGCTGATGCCTGGTCTGTTTGTTCTCTTAGCGCCCACCTGAGGAGACAGAATTGAGCAAGGGATCATTAAACTAACTTCCAGCCTTGTGGCACTGGCCTTTGTGATTTCAGATAGAATCCTTTTTTCTTTTTTTTTTACTGAGATGAAATCTTCCGAAAATGATGAATGAATGATGAAATTTTCCTCTCAATTTGAAAATGTAAAATCTATGTAAGTTTATATGGATGATTCTATATCAGTGGTCCAGTAATCATGTGTCACAGTGACAAAAGCACACTAACACTTTTAATTCAAACCCAAGGAAAATGTTAGCCAGAGAACAAATAATCATTAAATTAGCTATCATAGAGCCTGGTTGGTTTGCAAACCTACTCTACTCTTAGTATAAAGCAACAAGGTCGAAGTAAGACCTTGTAGCCGTGTGTGTATAATAGAGCTATCAAAACCAGCCAAAAATTGTTTGAATATTCAATCTAAAAACACACACATAGGTTCGAACAATTCAGAGATCTTTTTTTGTGTATAGTGTCCATAAGAGGGAAACCAATAGGAGAAGCATACTACTTGTCTGTTATTTCAACATAAATCTAATCCCCAAAATACCTACAGATTACAAATAAACAAATAAAATAATGTCCCATACCGCGTTGCTGAATTATGCGCTTACTTTAGATTTTCAATGAATAAAACAGACATTGTATGTGCAGTTGCACAGGTCCACACCTCCTGGAAGACTTCCATTCCCCGTACAAACTGGAGGAATTTCTGTCATATATAATCTGATTATGGGCCCTATTTTCCATTGGGGGTTTTTTTGTGTCCAAGTGACTACTGGATGGAGGCATTTTCTGACAACAAAGTATAACCTTGTTTATACTTCTAAGAAAACCAAACACAGTCATGTCACCCTTTTCTTATTTCCTCTTAACTGTCACTTTCCTTGTCATTCTAACTAATGACTGCTAAAATCGCCTGTGAGAATCTCCCAGTGTGAAGATGGGAAAGCTAAAAATCTGAAATGTGAAAAGCCCATACCTTTATCTGCCTTCCTCTGAAAAGAGATTCATCCAAAGCCATGGCTGTCCGAACAGACTCTTTGTCTGCAAACTCAATATAGGCAAACCTGTAGAATGAGAAAAAAACAAGACATCACTCAGACATAGAAGTCCCCAAATGCAACATGACAGCACCTAAAAGGTTTAAAAGTGGTCTAGCTCTGGTCCCAAGTAACTTTTACGCTGTGGCTTTTTTTTTTTTTTAAAGCACAATTAACCATCCAGCTCCAGTCAAACTTCAGCATTTGTATTGACACTTCATAAAAACCCGTCCTCCCAGTGTGACTGTCTTATTTGTCTGCCAGCAGCGTGACTTTGGTATATCTGCCACACGCACAAGCAAGCAAGCAAGCACGCACGCACGCACGCACACACACACACACGCACACACGCACACACGCACACAGCAGTAACCACCCATGCGCTGATTCATCCACTGCATAGTGAAACAGTACAGTATAGTGATGGTGTATTACCCCTTGGGATGCCCTGTGTATTTGTCACATAGGATGGTGACTCTGTTTACTGAACCACAGCCATGAAAATGAGCCTCCAGCTCTTCTGCCGTGGCACCGTAGTCAACCTGAAGAAAGACAGCATAAAGGTTAGACATGAAAAGATTTTTCATTAGCTTCCGCTTCAACATTTTGATTTTGATGTATGTCTATGAGGCACATCCAACATCCTGGACCAAGAATCAAAGTCATTTGTTTATGCCAGTTATATTGTACTGAATTAGACAGGCTGAACTGAAAACAGGCAAATATCATCTAAAATTGAAATAAAGAGACTGAGGTATAACAACAGATAAACAAATAAGAAGACATGAGTAAATTATGGAGATAGACAATAGAAACATCTGTAGAGTATGATGACTTTTAAAACTATTTCCCCTTTGGAATATTTCTGAAAATGTAAGATTTGAAATAATAAAATGAATAACAATGAAAAAACATTTTTTTAAACCTAAATATTAAACACAACCATTGTTTTATAAGACTCAATCCCATTTATTATTACAGATGTGGGCAGTGTTTTTATGGGTCAGAGAGTAAATAGAGTGAGATCACCTTTGTGCACTGAATGTGGGAAAAGCAATTTGAGGTGTCTTATACCTGCATCTGTATAGTAAAACTACTGGTTAGTCAATTTTCTTTAAAAAAGGGCTGAATTCTGAAAACATGGACATTTAACAACAAGACTGGGTGCAAGGTTAATCCTAAAAAAATATGGGGAGTATACGGCACATCTTACTCTGTTTATAGCAGGCTGACCTAAAAAAAAATGAGGGCTGTTCTCCAGGTGCTTTAGAAGCTGTAGCTTCATTGCAGATCAACAATGGGAAAGTCATCATTTGTTTGAGGATACATGAGACTAAATGTTGAAGGCTTTTCAATGTTCTTATAAAATGAAACTTAAGCTTTGGTCATCGGATTAAACGTTATGTTTTACATAACCAAAATGTTGCACTTGGGACTCACTCTCCAGGAAGACGCATAGCCAAAGTGATTCAGAGGAAAACTTGGTATAATTAGGTTTTATTTTCCATTTTTCCTTTGATATTAAACACATAGAACATCAAACTCTGATTAAGTATCTGTAAACTGAACATTGGTTTGATGCTTGAGTATGTTTTCGCTAATCTTAATTTGCTCATGTTTCACATTCACTGTATAGGTAAATTGTTAGTTCATTTCCCAAATGTATTGTTGACACTTGGTGTCAAAAGGGGGAAAACACCTTTGAGACACTCTCAAATATACAACTATTTCAACATTTTGCAAAGAGGAAAATGGGGGGAAACTTTAGTGCCCACATGCACAAAGCTGAAAATACTAAATAATGGCAAAAATACTATAATGCTGCAACTGTTGAAACCAATAAAACCTTGCAATAGTCCAATGTTTTATAGGCACTTTTTCTTACGGGATTTCATTTTGACGCCATCTCAAAAGTTACAATAGGAAAACAGAAAATGTGGCCAGAAAAGCATCTTTGAATGAGACAATAAAGAGACAGGTACTCACATTTCCAACATAAATCGATCTGCCATCTGCTTCCATCTTTTCCTCGATGGACATGATGACAGGGCCGACTGCACAGGGAAGAGAAGACAAAGATTTCCACAAAATATTTCAATTAAAACCAAATACTCAAAACAGCTGTTTGTCAAACTACATGTGAAATTTAGTGTATCGTCAACTGGCGAATCCATTAAAGGATGTAGAAATGAAGAGTCCTTTATCAAGTGCAGGTCTAAAGGCAACATTGAAATTAGAATTGAGTAAGAGTCTGAGAAGTTTGCTGGCTTTTGTATTGATGAAACTGGTGCAACTGTAAAATATCCAATAACACATAACTGGATTTGCAGATTAAGCACTTAAAAACAGACCTTTTATTAATGCCTTAGTCTGAAACAATTCCAATCGCATACCGTGGTCTCTTGCAGGTATGCTATTACTCTACTGTCGTATTGTTAAATTAAGTGTGCAACAACGACACAAATTCATTATTAAACTAACTTATGCACCAACTATAGATTTCCATGACTTTTTCTAACTTCAGCTTTTAAAGTAACTCTCTATTCTTGGCACACCAGCAAATGGACATGTTGATGGTTTATGCTTATAACAAATTACTAACCTGAATTCATATTTTAATCTAGGTTTTTAAAGTTAAACTGTTAGTTCAGGATCACTAGTTGGCAATGCTTGATGGAATAAATTTGAGATGTGAAACTATTTTTTTGTCAGAATGAAAAGAGAGAGAGAGAGAGAGATAAATACGAGGTCTCTGCCTCGCAAAAAAACAAACACACCTGGTGGGGGGCTGAGATTCATCTGTTTCTCCACCTCGTTCTGTAACTCCTTCAGCTTCTCTGCCTCTTCCTCCATCTCTCTCACCCGTGCTTTGATTGCCTCCAGCTCCTGCAACAAAGAGACAAATTCCATTAGAGCCGTCAGTCCATCATAAGCACAATACAACTCACTGAAGGATTATTAACAGTGTGGATGACTGCTATGCACCGCCAACAAATGCTGACCAACTACCATATCTTGCAGTGAAAATGACATCATTAACAAATGTTGCCATGATACCCTTTTGACAGCCCCACTGACAACTGCACCCTAAGGCAAGATGGTACAGTAGCAAGGAGATGCTGAACCTGTGTAAGTGATGGTGCTGACAAAACAAGACCTCAGCTCATGAGGAAGCAAGTCTTTGTGTTGTTTCTACCAAAATCAAAAATACACACATTGAGACTACTTCCATCTAAAACGTACTGTCAGACTGGTCCTTCACCTTCACTAGTTTCACTGACTGTCACCCCCACATACAGCGTTTTACAGCCTACATTTGGCAGTAGCTGCCTTGTACAACTTGAAAGTTAACCTTAAAAGGTATTAAACAAAATGTTTCACTTTCACATTTCCTTTCACTTCCAAATGAGTATTAACCATGTTTTGACCCAGAATTTAAAATATACACAGAATCAAAATGCCGAGTAAATTCAGTACTATACATAAGTAATCATACAAATTTCAACCCAACATTTATTGTTCAACTTGTTTAGCATGTAAAAATACACACATCTATAGTGAGAATATGTTCTTATTTTTCTGTTTAAAAGAACTGAAATTCAATTAAGAGCCGCTTTAGAGACACAACTTGAAATGTATTTTGGGGCAGTGATAAAGATCAGGCCTGAGGTCGGAAGAAAAATGTGAATCCCACAAAATGAACACTGCCAAAAAGAATATAGATATAAAAATCAATAATCTTATGGTGAGCACAGAGATGGCTGTGTCCTCACGTGGGAGCGGACCCTCCTGTCTGACAATGGTGCACTGCAGCACAGTGGGAGTCATTCCAGCTCCATCCAAGGCTGCTGCCTGTGCTGACAAGATTTGTAATGTAAAGGCTCTTTGTACAACTGGGTGCACAGACTCAGACATATTAAATTCAGGTCTTCTCACCAGGGGAGAGTAAAACTGCACCGTGACACACCACACGCGACGCTAATGGCACCATCATTTCTCTCAGCCCCACTGTATCCATGCGTCTGATAATCTGACACATCAAAATGACAACAACCTTCAGCTGCATGCATCATAGCGCACGTCGATGTGTGAGAAAGTAATCCACATTCACGGCAAGACTGTTACAATAAGACATCCGACACTGACACGTTGTAGCGCCTATTTTTTTTGTCGCATATTCTGTGCAAGCTCTTTCACTCCCCTCCCTTCTCTCATTCTCCTTGCCCTGGCAAAACATTGAAGGATGCAAACCCAGCCCCTCAAATACCGCAACCCCCTGCTTCTGCGTTGCATGCTGCGCTCTCACTGCCCGACAGACAGTACTACAACCTCAAAAGCCACCTGGACATGCTGCATAGATGTTACCAGGGAAATGCACTTGTGTGTGCAGGAGTTGTTGGCAAATGAAATAAGGCCGACTGACGCGGATTGCACATCTTGACCCATAACACAGAGCGCGCGATTGCAAGCATCGTCCAAAATAAACGACAAAGATGAGCAGGTGCATGTCTGCTATCTCCACCCTAGCTTTGTTAAAATGAGCTAGCTTGTTAGCCAGCCAGAATCCTGTTCTCGCATTGTTGTAAATCTAGCTAGCGAGCTAGTAGTAGTTAGTCCTGGCAGCTTAAGATACAAAGTCCGCATTTCATCTCGTGACAAGCCATCACGGTTGACAGGTCCTATGGTCATCTTAGCTGCATCACTTAATGCTGGCGCTGGCGACAAGCTAACGTTAATGTTAGCCTGCTGACGCTCGGTCATTTGCATGTGCACACACCGGTGCAGCTGCAACCAGCATAGCGGTGAAGGTAAATGGAATTTAAAAAAAATTGTCATTACCGTAATCAGGTCGCCTTCTAAAGCGGGTAGACTCGCACAGCGGCGGCTAATGGCGGCGGCCTGTCCTACCCTCGCCCCTAACTGTCTCCTGCATCTCCGTCTCGCATTTTTTTGCGACGAGGATTCACCCCCAACGACTCGAGCTGCTCCCTGGCGCAGAGAAACTGGCGCCGCTGTTGCGCCAAGATGGCTGCCGACACCACGCATGTCACCACCCATTTCTACTGCACTGCGTGAACCACAATGGCGGTTAATATCGACCTGGCGATAGCAGTAACACACACGGCATGTGACCCAAGATTCGCGAAAAACAATCTCATTAAATTGGTTGCCTGCTTTCACTAACTACTCCCATTTGCCTATAGTGTGTCCTGGTATTCGTGTGGGCTCTCGCAGCTGAAACAATGCCCTTCACTTACCGGGTCTTCAATTGCGGCCTCTCCCTCTTCTAACCCCGGTTCTTCGTCACCGACACCCGGGTCTTCCAGCTCGGGATGTCCGGGGTCTGAATCTAGTAGAGATTCCTCCGCCAGTCCGTTACCGAACTCCGCCATCGCCTTGTTCCAACTGTTCCAACGCGCCTCGTGGCCAAACCAACGTTGCAGGCCCCTACTCACACACAAGGGGGTAGAGTGAGCGGGGCGGCGAAAAGAAAAAAACGGCGGAAAACGCCGCTTAGTAAAGTTAAAACGGGGAATAAAATGCTAGCTACAGTCCCAGTCACTACTCAAACAGCATACCACGATTAACAAGGACTGCTGTTTCACTCGCTGCCTTTACAAAATGGTGCTAATTTACGTCAGAGAATCTGGTTTATTTACTTAAATGTGTATATAAAAAGGCGAGGACTCTACGCGAGAGCGGCGGCGTCCCTTCAGTTCAGAAATGGAAGCCGGGGGCGGAGTCATGTATCACTGCAGGCGTAAAACTCTCCATCCTATTCGTCAACGGATGAGTCTACACAAACCTCTTTGGTGTCTGCGACGTTCCTATTGGATCAAGGTGCAGGGCTTTCCGGTTCCCAAATCGCATGCGTGCCTTTAATTGGATTACGTTTCTGTCGATCATATCTCTGTCGGTCGTAAGTAGTGGCAAAGCCAATTGTTCAGCAAATTAATTTCAGGCGCATTTGAATGTGCCTTATAAATTGTCTCCCCCAGTGTGACCTTTGTTTGCATATGCTACTCATAAAACCTCAGATTATAAAATGTTTATAATAATTATTTAAACCTGTGTCACACACAAGAAAGAGCAAAATTCCCCATATGCCACTACAATTGCACAGATATGCTTTGTTGTTCAACTGATTTTATTTCTTTTTTTTCTGTATATCAAAGAAAGCATAATGGAGACCAAACACAAAAAGGCAGGTACAAGTGAGGAGGAAAAAAATAAGCTTAATCAAAAATCTAACAATTCTTAACAACACTGCCACTATTATTGTTCAATATTCATAGGAATACCATACTGTTTTTGAGCAGAGAGGTGGCATTTAAAACCATTATGGATCAATAATAATCAAAAACAGTGATGAGTAGTAATGATAAATCGTATAAGTAGTAGTACAGTTATAACAATAGTGATAATCAAAGTGACAATGAAACAAAGGGGAATAAAAAGCAGATCTCCATAAAAACCTATCTAGTTTGGACAGTGCAACACCGTGTCTGTGTGTGTGCGTGTGTGTAATCCCAGTCTCGAAGTTAAAGCACTCAAGTCCTTGCTTTACACACAAGATACAGCTTCCAACAGGAGTACAAATTATTACTCATGAAAAGGACATTGTAACCCTCCTTGTTTCAAAAACCTCACCAAGTGACTCCTAATGTTGTGTTAATGGCTGTGTTCATTTGAAATGTCTGTAGCTTGTGCAAAAATTGTGGACTAGTGCAAGTGTCAAGCCATGGGATGTCCTTTACAGTTTGCATTTACGAACACCTCTCCTGCTCTCTGTCGACCTCAAGATTGCTTTTTGGTTTTTGAATGACAGAAAGCAAAGGGAGGATTACTTTGGAATATCAGTTATTTTTAATATATTTCTTTACAAAAGTTCACGTTTTAGTTTTGCATTTTGTTAAAACTATCAATAGTAACATTAATATACAACTTAAATTGAAGGAAAACATCTTTAGTATGTTATGTGTCCTTCAACACAGCACCATCTTACTAGCTCTCAGTCAACACATTTAATGTTTCCCAATTTGCTTCCTTGATTTGAGTATCCGTTAGTCCCTTAAGGATACTAGTAATACCCAACTTTCTCCCTTGTCATGGTTTCCAGATAATAGATCTCATTTCACAGCTCATACATTTTCAGAATTAGTAACTCTCTGTATCAAAACTGAATAAAACAAGGGGGGAAAAAAAGTCTGGGAAACAGCCCATTTCAAGCCCTGTTCTCTTAATATTTCTAGAGGTTTGGCTTTTGACCTAAATAAAAATCTGTTACACCAGTTTTTAATTGCTTCTATTGTCATTTGTATAAATACTGAAGTAAATAAAATGAGTACTTAACTTTCCTGTCTTATGCACAGTATTCATGGCAAAGAAAACCATAAATGTACAAAAACGGTCTGACCCTCTATGCCTGGTAAGGATGAAATAAATTCCGAAACATTACACGAGGATCACCTGGGCTTGAATTTATATACCTGGTGGTGCTTCTTCTTAAGGCTGTCATATTTTTTACACACCTACAGTCGGTGAAGACATTTATCCCACCCCTCCCCCAACAAGTTTGAAGAGCTGCATTTCAAAATGAGATACACACTGTTTGGAGGGAAGGTGAAATCCACAGGATCAAAGAAATGCGTTGTAAAAACAAGATAGTTGGTAATTACAGTCCTTGGCCAAGAGAATGCTGACAACATTACAGGCGGGATTTGCTATGTTCTAGATACAGAGTATGACATTCAGAGATTTCCCCCAAAGATGGATATAAAAGCATTTTGGAACATAGCTCTTCATTTATTTACCCAGGTCTGATCTTGCACAATATTATGCTCACACCTAAAGCATGTTCCATTAGACTAGCAAAAATCAATTTATTTCATGTGATTTATATTAAGGCATCCAACATGCATTAACGTATCTTTCTATAAAAAGACACTTGCATTAGAATGCTTAAAAACATTTCAAACAATGTAAAATGTGTCAAAGTGCGGTATGCCAAGATTCTACTTTCCCCAGCCTCACTTTTTGCCCTGTCTATTTGGATTGTCATGAAAACTATAAACATGTAAATGGGGACAATTCAACAGCCCTATTCTCTCTAAAGTACCTCTTTTTATATCCCAAATGAGTGGACACAACACTCTTCAGATCACACTCCTGTAGCAAATAAAAAGGTGACAGTCAATACCAGTTTATCCTCTCCCAATGATTCAGTCCAGTCATATCATATCCAAGCCATCTTCTCTCTAAAAGTGAAAGTAGGCATGAGAAAAACAATTCCACAGGAGCAAACTGGGAGTTACTTATGTGAATATTTCATGTTATAATCCCAAAAAGTGTTTCCAGGCCAACTGTCAAATAGCCACTTCCAAAGAGGGAACACTTTTGCATCAGTCTTTAGGGTAGGACAGTTCAAGCATGGCAAGTTGAGTGCCTTTACAAATTATAGGAAGGTCACTGCAGTAAGGTCATATATAACCACAGGCTTAGGACCAAAAGTGTTTGGATAAAGTGTGTGAGGATTGAGGGAAACTTGAGATGTGTTCATCACTTATCAAACAGCAACTGATTAAGTGTGAAGCAGCATGGAAATAGTCTGCTGTTGCATTGGAATCCAGGTGAGCTCCATAGATTAATGGATTTCGAGTCAGCAAAGGTTGAGCAAGGGATAGTGGGTGCAGGGGGAGCAAACTTCAAAAACTAAAGAATATTAGCTTTTGAGGATTAGTGCTCAAATTTGTTTATTAAAATCTGAGGAGCCCAAATGGGTCCAAGAATAGTCAGTGTGCAGACCAATCCTGATCTGAGTTTTTAACTGTTGCTGGTGGCCATCGGTGGTGGTGACTCAATGACCATTTCCCCTCCAGAACCAGCACCAGAAGTGGTTACTGGAGTGGAAGGAGGGACCTGTGAGCCCGGCACAACACTGCCAGGTCCGCCGTTACCGGTGCCATTCTTGTTGACAAGCGTCGTCGGCTGGCCAAAGTTAGTGGTTCTCAGGGTTGCCAAATGACGTGGGGAGAAGACGTGGGCCCTCGCTGCAGCCCGGGATTCAAAGGAAACGTTGCAGGCATCACAGCGGCCGGTCAGGGTCTCCTTTGGCATTGGCTGGCCAGCCATTGGGGGGGTTGGAGGTTCAGTAACTGTCAGTTGAACAGGTTTGGGCAGGATGGGACGATTGGCTTTGAGAGCGTTGTACTGCAGGTAGCTTCCTGAACTCATGTCCACCTTTCCACCTGACAGAGAAGACTGGGAATGGGAAGGTGGGGGGGAGACAGGAAAGAGGGAACTCGTTTAATGTCATTCACTCACATTCACACACTCGTTTCAATGTCATTTAAGGTCTAAATTTTACTACAGGTTTGAGTAAACCATCTGAATATTCAAGCTCTCTATATAATTGCTATAAAAACAATTTAGCAATTCTTCAATTTTGATGGCAATATTTTGTTTTGACGTACATATTTTTATAAATCGCAAAATGTGTTCTTGAGAGACAGCTAGAGTACCAAAAACAAAGTAATACTAGTACTCCAAATAATCAATATTTACTTATTGTTATAGTAAAACCACAAACTATAGTAAAATAGCAGAATGTGAACTGCAGTGTATTCCTGGGTCAGACACATTTAACTTTCAGAAGAAAAGAACAAGCTGAATACAGCAGCGCTGAGCACTAGAGTTCAAAGTAATTTCACAATATTAACAAGAATGTTTTGACAGATTTTTATCACAACAGGGTAAATGTATGTAAAATCCCATCTATAGATGAAATATGCACCACTGATGTGCATTACGTCATGAAAAAGTCATTTATTACAATTTGATTGAAGTCGATAATTTAATTTCATTACATTTTGTAAAATAAGTTGCAAAATGATTCCAGTGAAAGTCAGCATATAAGAACAAAATATTGCCCAGTCCTACAATAGAGGCACAAAGCAGGAATGTGATACCAACACAAAAAAAAAGAAATTTCCTCTTCTCTGTGACCTACCTTGCCATGAATGATAGAATTATACAATAGTGTGATTTTGTACCCAAGACTTACACTTGTCATATACTAATTGCCAGCTTACCATTTTCTCTTGCTGCAGTCTCCAGCGCTTCTCCTTGGCTCTGGTGTTTTGGAACCAGATCTGCACCACCTTGAGCGGCAGGTTGAGCTCGGTGCCGATTGCCTCACACTCCATGGCATTGGGGTGGGCACAGGTCTCATAACAGGACTGCAGAATGGACAGCTGTAAGCAGGACAAGTGTGTGCGTGGCCTACGGCTGGATGAGTGGGGCAGGAAGCTGCTTTCTGTTGGGCTAGATTTAGCTACGACCGGGGTGGAGGGGCTGGCCACTTTGGCAGAGCTGGGGGTATTTGGGCTGACTGGCGCAATGCTGGGGGTGGGAGGAGGGGGGATGGTGCGGGGAGGCGTGTGTGTGGGAAGAGACAGTTGTTCTCTTGATAGAGTGTTGATCTTAATGGGGACTTTGGGAGTCCAGTAGTTGAGCCCATTCTGTTTTTGTGGCACCACTGTTGCGGCAGGAGGCCTGTTGTTGATGGGAGTTGTGGGCACCTTGGGCACCATACGGTTAATGGACCCTGGTCCAGGACCCATCTCATTTTCATTGTCTTTCTCCTCATCAGTCTTTTCTTCCTCACTCTCCTCTTCTAGCTTTCGTTTCTGGGCTGGTCTTGGGGCAATGGGGACTGGATCCTTGGGTGGTGCTAAAAGAAGTGGGGTGTTGACTTTGGGTGCAACTTTGACCATAGTGACGTTGCTGGTGGTTTCGAGCTTGGTCTTTGGCACTGCAGAAGCACTGCTGCTCACAGAAGAGACTGTGGTAGAGGAAGCAATCTCCTTAGGCTTGATAGGAACTGGGGTTATTTTTTTCACCACTGCAGGTTTGCCTAGCTCCTTTACAGGCTCTCTCTCTGTCTTAATGAGGGTGCGCACAATTGGAGTAGTTGTGATGCACCCAGTATTATTTGGAGGGGGCTTGTTGGAGAATATAGGTTTGGAAAGAGGCCAGGTAAACTTGATGAGAGGTTTGCCCACCGCTGCCAGGGTCCCATCACTAATGAATCGGACCTCACCCTTCCGCTCCCTCGCCCTCATGTTCTGGAACCAAATCTGAACGACCTTCTTTGGAAGGTGGACCCACTCTGAAATCTGTTCAAACTCATGTTTCCCAGGATTTGGGTCTTTGAAATAGCAGCCATACAGAATATCAAGTTGTTCAGCTTGAATGATGGTCCTTGAGCGCCGCATATCCCGATACCTTTTTCCTTTGGACTTCCTCTGCTGCTGCTCCTGCTCCTTTTCCTTCTCTCTCTCCTTTTCTCGTTCCCTTTCCAATAGTGTGGCATTCATTTTCTCTGCTGCCCTCATGTAAATACTAGATTTTGTCATGTTATTGCAGTTGACCAGACTCATACTGCTGTTGGTAGAGGGCATCGCTGTGACAGATTCAGGCTTCACCTGGACCACTACCAGACCTTTGGATGTGGGCCTGAGACCAAGCCCATCCAGCAACTGTCCCTTCTGTGCAGCAATTTTATCAGCCAGAGATGACGAGGAAGAAGCAGATTTTGAGTTGTTTTTTCCCATGCTGAGATCTAGAGCAGCCTCACAGTCACCACCATTGGACAGGTAGTGAGAAGTTTGGTTGTGGGAGGAGAGAGACTGCGAAAGCAGTGAGTTGGAGAAGCGTGTGATCGTTGGTGGGTTAGGAAAGACTGGTAACTTGCTCCCATCTCCAACCACCGAAGGAGTAAGGGAGAGGACATATGGGCTGAGGAACTGAGTAGAAAAGGGAGCAAGGGACAGGGGAAGTGAGTGGAGGGCACCACTGGAAATCTCAGGGTGGTCCATAGCATGGGACAGTGAACTTGGAGGATCCCCTTGGGCCTCCAACTCTAGATCCACATCTGGGTCCTGTCTCTCCTTCTTCACCTCCACCTCATCGCGCTCAAACTCCCCCTTTTGTTTTTTCCTCTTGGTCCTCTGACCCCCTCCGCCCTCCTCATCTTCATACTCATCCTCTGCATCAGAGAGAAACACAGTGGTGGAGCGCAAGACCTTTCCTCCAACAGACCCCTTATCACCATGTCCCTCCCACTGTGCTTCATCTTTAGCAGGGCTCTCAGGACCCTCCCTCAAAGACCCATTCTGACTCTCCTCATCAGACACAATGACAGAGGTGTACACCTCATTTTCTGAGTCAGAAGTGAGACAGGAATCTCCTTGACCCTCCCTTCCAAAATCTCTCTGTCTGTTTTTCCCTCTTGTACTAGACAAATCTATTGCCTGACTACCTGACGCTTCAGCATCATCCTCACCTTCTGCTATGATCAGTGAGCTTTCCTCATCATCATAGTCATTGTCGGAACTTTGGGTATGCCGTGTAAATCCTACCAGGCCCTGCAGGTGTTCTAACCCTGTCGCCCTCTGCCTCTGTTTTGCATGTCGGGCTTGGCTCAACCACCTACGTACCTCCTCCTCAGAAAGCCCCACCTCTCTGCCCAGAGCCTCACAGTCCTCACGGGGAGGACTTGCAGCATCAGCCTCACTACGTGACTCAAAGAATGCCCAGAGAACCTCTGACTGGAACTCTGACAGCACTGGAAGGTCTGGGTAAACAGATCCCATTGCAGCACAATGGGGTCGAGTTTGGTTGTTATTTAAGGCATTTGTACTCGGGCTGGATTTTGGGGTACCAAGAGAGCCACATGGGCTCGTGCCCGATTGTGATTTTTGAGGAGTGGAATCAGGGCTAAGTGTAAGGTTTAAATTTACAGGACTGAGGCTGGAGTTGCTGGGAACAGATGCAGAAGGCGAGAGGTTCTTATTGCGGAGGCTCTTCTCTGTGCCCGCTGGGGAGAGATTGAGGCTAGCTGCTTTATCACCTTCCAGGTCCAACTGATTAGTCGAGCTGTCTCCATCTGTTGTGCTATCTCTAAGTGCCTTCCCATTGTCTTCATTATTCTCAACCTTCACTTTACTTTCTATATTAGGACTAAGTGCAAATTCTTTACTGTCCTCTTCCTTAAGCTTCTCTGTTTTAATGTTCTCTGTAGTCCAGTTATTCCTGTCCTTGATCTGATCTAAGACCTTCTCTTTAACTGTCTCTTCACCGTCCTGCCTTTCTTGTTCTCTCTCACACTCTATAGCCTGTTTTTGCTCCTCCGGGCAGGGCTGCACACTTGTTGGAACTCCTGCAGAGGGCCACTGGCTCTGTAAGCTGTTTAGTCTTTGGGTTAGGAGGGCTTGCTGGGCTGTGCTGAGACCTACGAATGGCACACACTGGGTAAGGAGCTGGCCTTGCTGGTTCTCTTGGTGCTGCTGAGTTTGGGCTTGAAGCCCATTCAAGATCAAGGGCATGACCATTTGAGGCTGAGGCACGAGCTGAGGCACGGCAGCACCAGGAGCAGCACCTGCCGCGAATAGGGAGGGGAGGAGGGAGTGTGAGAGGGTGCTGGGACTAGATGTGAGGAGGGTGAGAAAGGCTGAGACCGCCTGAGCTGAGGCCACAGGGGAGGTGAGGAGGGAGGGAGCCACTGGTGAAGCTTGAATCTGCTCTCCATCTTTTGTAGTAGTCACCATCAATGTCCCAGGAGCAGCACAGTTGGTGGTGGTAACTAACTGATTGGTCCCACTTCCAGATGTGGTCACTACAGTGTTTGGAGCAGTGGTGGTGCCACCTTCCAAAGTAGCAGTGGCCACTGCGCTGTTTGCAGCATTTCTGCTGCGGGACTGGTGCAAGACAGATTTCATATGGCTCTCAAGGGTAATGGCGTGATTGTAAGAGACTCGACATATAGCACACTGGTAGGGTTTGTTGGATATATATGGCCGAGACAGGACAGGAACTGAGGGAGTTTGGGGATCATTTTCCCCACCTTGTTTTCCAGAGCCTGTTGTCATCCTCTGAATGTGGGATGCAGAGTTGTAATGAACGCTCAAGGCAGTTCTGCTGGGAAAAGTTTCCAGGCAGGCATTGCATTTGAACGACCGGGTGTTATTTTCAGCTGGCACACCATTTCTACCAACTGACTTTTCACTGGTGTCTGGGATTTCTGTGTTTTCAGTTGCATTTTGCTGTTTGGCTCCTGTGAGTTGATTTCCCTCCTCTTCTGGCTCTGGCTCAGCTTCACCTCCCTCCTGTTCCATTATTCTCTCTTCCTCCATCTCTTTGTCTCCAAGCGTCTGGGTAGCGTCTGAACTCTCACTAGATTGGCAGGGGTCTGAACTGACGTCTTCAGCGTGCTTCAGTTGTGAAGATTCAGCATCTAAAAAAAATGAATACACATGTTAAAGTTTCATGTTCTGATAAATGGAGAGCTAACTGATAACAGAAGTACACATTTGCATACTGAATTTAACAGTGTAATTGACCCATATCAACCTTCTCATCCACCCAACCTAAATACGGGGCAGCTTTCCACCATAAATGCATGTCTTTCATTCCCTGTCAAAACCTAGCAAGTTTTTCCTTTATATAGATTTTTAAAATGCATGCAATAGTCTGTTTATGGAGTAAATCAGGATTGGCAGAGCTTAAAAAAAACAATTACAAGTAATTATATACCTAATCAGTGTTATCATAAGAAAAAAGGAGCATGTGTGTTATTAGAGTGTTTGATTTCCTGTTCATGATTTAGTTAATTAAAAAAATATATTTTTCATACTCACCTGCAGACTTTTGAGCACCTTTGTCCTCTTCTCCACCACTGGCAGCCTGTTTGAGAACAGCCTGGTAAAAGAAAATGAAAGATGAGAGTCAGCAGAATTCCCTTAGCAAACTTAACTCTGCAAAGGCTGGTTTCAGATGAGCTCAGTATTATGTCGCTTTTGAGCAGCACAACATTTGGGCGTGACACATGTGTGGTTATATTACACATAGCAACCCTGGCTAGCCTTTAATTTGCAAATTACCCTGAAGGCATAAATTAAGCTGTCTTTGATCAATTCATCCACCAATAAAATTCCCTCTTTTTAACACTTTACATACTAAATTGTCATGGACACATAACAAATAGTATGTTTAATGAGGTCCTCACTTTTCCTTTTTCAAACTTGAAGCCTATTAAGCAAATACTTTCAACTTTTTACATACTTGGTTAACTGGTTAATTCAAACAAAGAATTACAGAAACTCATCAAAATAATGAACCCTAACAGCATAGTGCTGACTGCCAAAAACGGATTTCCACAAACAAGTCATGAAAACAGAAAACTACACCCTTAACAGGGTACAAGTACTAATTATTAATGTATTTTTTTGTGAATAACAGCTGAATAAAACACTAAGATAAGAATTTTGATGGATCTTCTTATTACATAATAACATTATCGCCATGTGTTACTACCAATTCTTTACATATTGGAACAATAAAGGATTAACATTTTTCCAACTTCCAAATGCATATATGTAACATGTCTTAATAAAGTTAATTTCTCATATATTTATTTGGTAAAGAGTGGTCAAAGCAACAGAAACAAATCAGAATACATTGGCCCAGCAGTTAACACTGATTTGGTGAGGCACCTATATGTGTATAAGAGCTATTTTAAACAAACATGAAAGTCTACTTGTGACCATTGTTCCTCTTTGATAATGCACTTGTGAACTTGCCACATGGCATATTTGTGCTACCATGGTCCCAGAAGTTCAGGCATAAACTCTCAGACCTATTTTGCATTGACTGCCTAAAAAATAACTATCAAGTTGAACCAAAAAAAATGATGTTTGACCTTTAGTCCAACCTCTGTATATCAGCCAGCAACAAGTGGGCTCATTCAACATCATTCACAGTACTACCCAGAGCAGTCAAATTATAGCCTTTGGGGAATATAATATGTGTGAGGTAAAACCCATGTGAACTCAAACACAGATTTTGACACTGAAAATCTTATCATATACTTTGGCCATACTGAACAGCAATACTTACAATGTCCAGCAGTTTGTCGACACAAGATGGAAGTACGCTGTGCTGCTCAGTGAGATGTAGAGACAGGGAGGATCTGTCGGCCTGTCCTTTTTGGCACAGGGGGCACAGCCACTCTGCCACCCCATTGCTTTCACTGCTTACAGTCTCTCCTGACTCCTCCTAACAAAATAAATTGGATGTCAGAGAATCGTTCCCTTTCTGGAGATGAATGCATCACAAATGCTGTAGAAAGTATGTCATTGAGAAGAGAAAGAAAGGAAAATGTGACATAACGAAGTATGTTCATATGACCAGTTGCACCCACTTATATAAAAGCATACTATTACTGGCTGGTTACACACCTTGCCTAGGTGGCCAGCACTTATCGTGCATTGCTGTGTTTAACAATTTGAACCCAGTCATCATAGACCATGTCCCGTTTAACAGCAAAACTAGTCCCACATCAGTATCTCATTCTTGCGGGTCTTTAAGTATAATTTTGAAGTGTAGTAACTTCATTTCGACATAAACTAAAGTTTTGTCGGGTTGTTCCTGACATTTTGTCCTCAGTGGCCATATCAAATTACACAATAAAGCAGTTGTTTAAATGATACCTTGTAATGTAAAGGACTTTCTATCTTCTGCTTTCATTAGATTTTATATTGCACTCTCCAAGTGGGTTCTACATAAAAGATTCATTGTTTCATACCGTTTTGCATCTAATAACTTTCATCAAACTAATCTGTCATCACATGTGCACATGGAATGTATTTAAAGCAGAATATATACACCACAAATTATGACATGCACTACTTAACAGTTTACAGTGGGTATTTTGTCTCTTCAGCCACTAATTCCCCCATGTTGAGGCCATTAGAAGGAGCTTGTGGCCAACACATTCAATACGTTAGATCTTACGTTACTGCATTTGCCTGACACGCACGATCAAATAAATGTCACTCCCGTGTTTGTGGGAAGTCAAAACAGACCGCCAGCCCGGACTTTATTTACCCCGCAGCAGCAAGCATTCATAATCCAAGATGCAACCAAGACAGGAATTCATGCCTATGAGGAGAAATACCAAAACAGCTACAGTCCTCACTTCCTCGTCATGCCAATTAGCAAGCTAGCAGGGTTATGTCCAGATAAGATTTCGACAAGTCTGTATCTGCAGAGTATATCATGTTAAAAAGCCCATCACGAGTTTCATAATTAAAAGCCAAGATATAACTCGATTGACGTCTCTCTACTCATAGTTGGCTAATTAATGAGCAGTCTAATTAGCTATGCCGACCATAGATGAATCAATTAGCTAGCAAGCTAGGTTGAGAAGCCCCCCTGTAACGTCGCATTACAGTCGTGTTTCTGGAATTGCTGGTTAGCTGTTAGTTGAAAATAATCCCGCAGTGATAGCTACTCACTTCTCTCAAACTGCAAAAGACAGGGCAGGCGTCAGCATTATCTCGCTGCTGGCTCTCCGTTACGGCTGGACGGTCGTTAAATTAATAAACAAAAAGGGGCTGAGCTAATAACAGTCGTGTCACTTTGCTAGCTAGCCTGTTAGCAGGCAGAGATAATTAACCGCTCCTCAAACTGTCTCCAACTGGCTAGTCTCCACTCCCTGCAAACTCTGCCTGGTCCAGGTGGGGAGCGCAGCCTCAATACACCGACTGAGTTCACCCAGGATAGAAAACACACTCACTAGGCTTTCGATCAAAAACCTCGGCCTCGAGTTATTTCCTTACCCCTCTGATTGTGGGCTGCCAATCGGGCATCTAGTGTTGCACCGCCCGCCGCCTGCTGCTCAACAGCGCAAATTGAGGCCTAGCCGGACTAAAGCCATTTAATTAATGAACGTGGGCTCCGTTTACAGATGTGTTAGAAAACACTCGCACCCCCTCCTCCCTCGCCGCCCAGCAGAACCCCTTTTGACGCGTCCTAGCGCTCAAATCCATACCTAAATACTTACGGTGCAACACATGGCCATTTAAACTATCATTTTAACAGCTCCACGCCGTAATTGGCGAAAGAATTAAACGCTAAAAAAGCTACTTGAAGCGGAGTACGTGCGCCGCGGTCGCCTCGACGATGGGGGTGGTGTAGGGAGAGCAGGCGAGAGAGACGAGAGGCAGAAAAAAGTTTGGGATTTAATGTTGGATTTCTATAAGGGATCCGATTAGTATGTGGCACAATCCGTCGTTTGCTCGATCCTCTATCAGTCACAGGCCACTCTCGCCGCTCAAATCAGCGCAATTAACCGATCGCGAATAGCGTTTAATTAAGTTCAGAGCAATTAGCTAATGCGTTTTTACCTGCATGGTCGCCGCTCCAGCACGCACACACACACACGCTTCCTCCGTGGCTCCTCAGAAGTGAAAAGTTTTCTTGCCTGCCCTCCCTCCCTCTCTCTCTCTCTCCTCTCTCTCTCTCTGTCTCTCTCTCTCCCTTTCTCCCCCTCCCTTCATTCGCCCTATCCCTCTCTCCTTCCCCTCTTCCCTCTAGTAAACAGACCACAGCTCCCCCCAAGGCTGATTGCTGACATTCAGAAGGGACAGACACGGCTATCAAATCCCTTATGTAACCCCGCAGATATTAGAGATTATTAATGTATGTTGAAACACCGATTACTGATTGAGCAATAGAAATATGAGGAGGAAAAAATCTGCATGATAAATCACATTCTAAAAAAAAAAGTATGTCGATGCCTAGATTACACGGAATCCCCTTTAATATGTAACCCATCCTCGTTTTCACATTAAGAGGTGAATAAAAATGAGTCCCCATTCTGCCAACTTGGATTGTCACAAAGAGTGTGACGAGTTAATTAAGGTGAAATAAGAGAGAAATGACGGCGAAGGCTGCACTCAGCACCGTCCGCCCGAATTATGACATGTTTTCAATCAAATGATAGGTGTGGCGCATATCAACAGTCGTGTATGTGGAATAAATATTTATGAAGCAGAGAGGATTAAAACTGCACCATCTGCATGCCCCTGCGTTACTGGGACAGGAAGTGATGTTCCTGAATACACTCGTAGGTGTCTTTAAATGCGCCTGTGCAAAATAAAGTTGGCTGACGTATTGTGGCTGCTCGGATTTCATCTGTCGCTCAATTTATCATGCCGAATTATTTGGATTGAAGGACTTGACGTGTGAAGGTGTGTGAGAGTGCAGTTCGCCCCGTAAATGAGAATTTTTTAAACTCTGTGGTTCATTTTGGTGATTTTCACGCGTAGTTCGTGCATGACTCTGCAGCAGCAGCTTAGGCTGAATGAGTATAATAACGCAGGAACGGCCACAGGAGCTATGTTGTATTACTTTATAATATTATAGTACAACAATAAGTCCAGTTACTAATAATACCGAAGAGAATATGATTAAATTTGCCCTGAGAAATAAAGGTAATGAGAGGGCGGTGGTGGGAAAAGTAAACTGATCTCCTGCTTAGAGTAATACTACTCTGTGAAATTACAAGTTAACGTTATGCATTCAAAATGTCGCTTGAGTAAAAGTTCAGAAGGAGGTAATATTGCAACCCCGATTCCAAAGACGTTGGGATGCTGTGTGAGACATAAATAAAGCAGAATGTGATCATATGCTAATCCATTTTGACATATACTCAATTGAAAGACAATACATTTAATGTTTTACTTCATCAACCTCAGTAGATATCTGCTTGTTCTAAATTTGATGCAGCAACATGTTTCAAACAACAGAAGACTGGGAAAGTTGTGGAACGCTCCAAAAACACTTGTTTGGCTCATTCCACAGGTAAACAGGTTGATTGGTAACAGGTGATAGTATCATGATTGGGTATGAAAGGAGCATCCTGGAAAGGCTCAGTCGTTCACAAGCCCGGATGGAGCGAGGTTCACCACTTTGTGAACACATGATTGTATAAAGGTGATTACAACACGGGCTCAGGACTACTTTGTAAAACTATAGTCAGTAAACACAGTTTGTTTGCAAATGATTGCTTCTGTTTTTATTTTCGTTTACACAACGTCCCAACTTTTTGGCAATTAGGGTTGTATTATTGTAATATTAATAAATTGTTATGATGATGATTATTATTGGTGTATTATTAGATTATTACTAGTGTAAGACGCATTTTAATGCAGTAGGGTGAAGTGAGGGTAATTCTAAATAATTTATAAATCCTTGGTTGTTTTATCTATAGTAATGCATTAGAATTTAAATATTTTAACTTAGCGGGTTATGTAATATCTTTATCTGTATTTATCATTAAATGGTAACTAAAGCTGTTAAATAAATCAAGTGGCGCAAGTAGTATTGTATTTCCCCCTGAAATGCAATTGTTTAAAACTAAAAAACAACATTTTCTAAAATAGATATACTCAAGTAAATTAAAGGTACCTCAAAATTGTACTGCACAGTACTTGTGTAAATGACTTGATGTTGACATTTTGACTAGATGTTTGAATAAGTGACCCCTGTTCTTGATTACTGTTTGAAAAAAAGTGTCAAACAAAAAAGTAAACCAAATTTGTTTTCATGATATGACCGCTGCCTTTTGACCCAATGGGAAAAACATAACCTCATATGAAATTATGTTACATTCTATGAATATTAATATCAGGCTTAAAACAGGTTAAGGTGAGTTTAGCTGGAATTGTTGCCATGCAGTACTGTTGGTGTTGATCTCTGTATGTCATTTCAGATGAGTGTGGAAGTGGAAAGAAAGTTTTTATGCAGTGCCGACACTCTGAAAACACTGGAAGAGATCGGTGGTACGTGTTTAATCTGTCTACCACACATTCACACATTTATAATTTACATTTATAATTGAGATATTTAACTGATGCTGTGATCCAAAGCAACTTACAAATGGTCACTGGAGGACAACATTTAATGACATTAATTGCTGTGGTTAGCGCTGTAACTGTCATGACACTGACCATCTGTCTCTTGCTAATACTGAAGTTTAATTATCTGTATCAGCCTCGTTAGAATTTTTATATTTATTTGCCCATTTGTTAAATCATCTGTCTCTCTTCCTCCGCTTCCTTTACTCAGTGTGTGTTGGTCAGCGCCAGTTTCATGACCAGTACTTTGACACCCCCAAGTTTGACCTGACTTTGAGAGACGTGTGGCTGCGTAAACGTAAAGGATGCTGGGAGCTCAAGTGCCCAACAACAGTCGACGGGGCAGAAGAGACGAGCGGAGAACAACGTAAAGCGGCAGCACTGTGCACTCGCTACAAGGAGATAACCAGTCTGCCTGAAATTCAACTGAGAGTGAAAGAGGTCATAAAAGACGTTTGTGAGGACAGAGAGACGAGCCCCTCACAGGAGGATGAGGAGTCTTGGCTGAGTAAAATGAACCTGGTGTGCTTTGCAGAGTTTGCAACGGTGCGGCGGACATTCACTTTAGCGGAGGAGGGGGTGCAGATAGACCTCGACCAAGCTGACTTTGGCTACCATGTGGGAGAGATCGAGGTCCTCGTTCCACAGGGAGGAGATGTGCAGTCTGCCTTGGAGAAGATTGAAAGAACAGCTCGAAAGCTGGGTGAGCTCAAAGCTGTCAAGCTGCCCGTCTCGCTATGCAAATACAACACACTCACTATCATATTCTCCTCATTGCGTAGGATGTCAGTTTGTGACTTGTTTTCTTTGACAACCATAAGCATTCATTCTTCTCCTCCTTCACAGGACTGACTGGAGATCAGCGAGTTGAGGGAAAAATGAATATTTACCTTAAAAGGAATCACCCAGAGCACTATGCAAAGCTACTGAGTGAACATGTTATATAAAACATATTCATCATCTGTAACAGTTACAGCTTAATAGTTTAAGATGTACATTTTATATGTCTAAAGCCGAGTTATAATGAATTAGAAAATCAGTCTAAAAAATGAAACCGTATTCACTGGTTATAAAGACCTGAACCTCTCAAGACATTTCCTGAATTTGAAACTTTAGAAAACAGCAATAGGCCTTTGCACTTGCAGGGTGCTCAATGGCTGCTATCACCTCCACTTGACCTTTTTGTGTCGTATGCACCACATGCAACAGTTAGGTTTGTATCTGAGAGTGTGAGTGGAACTGTGAACACTGGAAATAAATGGGGTGCCATGCTGTCGATTCTTTATGAATGATAATGTTTTGTGGAGTGCTGTATTAAAAAGTCAGTTGATAAGATATATTAAAAAGACGCTTGCATATGAAGGGCTGGTGACCTTGTTTAACCCCCAAGCACAGTGTGAAGGTCTTACAGTTTTATCTGTATTCCTGTCAGAAACTACTGCTTCTTATACTATGTCAGCAGCTGGATTTTGATTTAGCTGTGTGAATATGTCTGTGCCACAGTCATCATCAAGCCCCCTGAGCTTCTTTGGAGCTCTAACTCAGTGCTAATTTCTATTTGTGCTATAAAATGGGTTTAGTTGGGCTACTTTATCAGCTTTATATTACACTGTTGAAAACATGGACTTCTCCATTGAATTATACAGTATTGTTAGGTTTGAAATCCAGTAAAGGTCAGCCGAGAGTTTAACGCACAAATATGTGAAGGATAAAACACCATGTTTTACACTGAATTAAAAAGTCTTTTGCGGCATAAAATAATTAATTAACTAGATACTGAAGATGTTGCATTAGTTTGTGACTTCCAGGTCCATTTAAAAGGTATGAACTTCAATATTCAAGTAAACTATTAAATCAATGCCTTCGCCATTTTTTGTTAATGCCTCAGGCCAAAAATGGGGGTTGTAAAGTAGGGTATATAGGTCAGAGTGAATACCTCATCCCTCCATCTGACTGAAGCAGAAGAAAACATGACAGAATGAGCTATCCCAACAAAATTAATACAACATCTTAGGTTACTAAAGTTAACCAAAGTGGCTCCATAGCAGTGGTCTCTCTCCTATGAAGCCACTAAGTTGACTCCAAAACAAATTTTTTTGTTTATAAAACGGGACGGACGTGTTGTCATGACAAAGCTTATTAAGAATGAGAAAATAATCTTGTTAAATTGACTAAACTGTGTATTGTCAAGATAATGAGGTGAGGCAAAAGCAGTGTTGCCAGAAATGGATGAGCAGAAGCACTAAATGAACTGATCAAGTCTTCTGTTTTGCGCTTGTTAGTCAAGATACATTAAATTGTAATTAGTATGCAGACACTTAGTCTACTCTGCAATTTACAGCACTAATTCTCTGGCCAATATTCCTGCAGTACTGTGGTGACAACAATACCTGGTTCCTCCATGAGAGAGACTTGTAACAAAAGATGAGTTACCACAGTCACGTATCGGTCATCATCTTCGATTTCAGGCTGTGACCAATCAGTCGGAGGTGATGGAGGAGGTTTCTGAGAGGATGAAATTAGCCCTTCTTTGAATTGTTCTACTTGTCTCGTCTCTGCTGTACCAACACCTGGTATGGGCAGCTTTGCCTGGACACCTGTGGTCCACACACACACACACACACATACAATAACAGGTTGTATACAACATAGAAGAATGTCACACATGGGTAGGCATTTTCAGACTGAAGCAATCATCAGTTATTTGAGAGACACACCCACGCTCCTCCTGTATATCAGTGTTCGTTGTGACAGCTGGGTCCCCACAGCCCTGGTCTTGATTGCAGGGAGACACCGGAGACCGACTTCATGAACGACCACTGAGGTACACTGACAAGCCGCATCTGCTCTTTTCAAACATAACGCAGCTGCCTCCTTAATAAAAGACAAAACAATATTATTTGGTTTGTTGAACTTTTAAAAAGACAGTAATTGCACATAACCAACAGAAAGCACGAATGAATACATATGTTACTAGAGCTGCAATAATTGGTTGATTAATCGTTAGTCAATTTAAAGAGAAATAAAGAGAGTTAGTTGATGATTGTTTAATCATTTCAGTCATTTTTCTAGCAAAAATGTCAAATATGGTGGTTGATTTGTTGTGTTTTTTTTGTCATTTATGATAGCAAACAAGGGGTATCTGGGTTTTGGACTGTTGGTTATACAATTTTTTTTTTGAAGACGTCACTTTGGGCTCTGGACAATATTGCTGAGCATTTTTCACCATTTCATGACATTTTATTGACTAAACAACATATCAATTAATAACTGATTAATTGGCAATGAAAATAATTGGTAGTTGTCGCACTTGATATTCAAAAACATATTTTAACAAATTGACCCTTTTAAAACCAGATCTATGTTTACCTATTTAATCTGCATTTAATTGAGCTTTGCTCATGGTATAACAGACACAGTATGTCTGATTTTAAGAGCAACAGGCTACAATGCAACCTTCATATAAAACTTTTACTAGATACACTGTTAACTAATTAAGGTAGAAGTTTCACAGCATTTAAAAAATGGAAATAGAGTTTATTCTAAATGTGTATTTAGTGTGTACACAGCCAGACCTTAAGGAATTATTAGCCTGATAAGAATTGATGAGAAGATTAAATGAGGGCAAAAAAGGAATATAGGAAAAGAGGTATAGAAAATAAAAAGTTATGGAATATTCAAAGAGGAAGATAGATACTCTCTAATATGTATTGCAGCAGGAGGCTCAGGCTCGAGTACACATGCTATAAGCGCTGGGACGCATGAACAGTGATGTATCCTGGCTGAGGTCATCGGGTGTTGCGGGTCTTTCTACATTGATAGACCCTCGCACAGCCGACACAGCCGAATCTTATGAATGCGTGTGACGTCGCAGCCAACGTGCTAGCGTCAGAGCACGTCGGACGCTCCTGCTGCATGGCTACGGTCCCGAGGCGTGTGTCCACAGTGTCGTAAGCACACAGCTCACTTCAAAACAATAACAAACGCAAATTGTTGCAACTAAAAAACTGTCATTTAAATCACCAGCGACAGACGTTGGGATGCTTTCTGTCTCTGAGCTGTTTGTGAGTGGTAAACACACAATGGAGGACTTCACCAGCCAGCTAGCTGCTGTTAGCTAACACTGAAAAGCGGTCTGCCTCCAGGCTGAGTTGCATGGAGAAAAGCGTTTCTTTAGAAACTTCGGCCAGTAAAATAAACACTTACGTGCTTTAGCCCTGTTGAGTTCCCAGGATAAATGCATGGCACCGCGTCAGGCTTAAGAATCAGCTTCGTGGCAAAACCCATGGATCTTTGAAAAAAATTCACGAAACAGTCGTTAGTAAAATGTGCACCGCATATACGGATTCCTACTGTATTTGAAGGTCTGCTCAAGCGATGTCTGTAAATGAAGTCTATCCATTTCTGCTTCAGCACTGGATCCCTGGGCAAATTGTGGATGGAAGCTCCAGGCACTGGTTTGCATCCCAAAACAGCACAGTCTGACATATTTACAGCATTCTCCAATGTGGGACCACTCCACCAAAGCTCCACTGGAGCTGCTTTAACCCTAAATACCTTTTCTGTGTGCTGAAAGTTTCAAATTTCCACATTGACACTTGTGTAATATGCACGTAGAGTGTTTGTATATTGAACCAGGATTGGCTTTACGTTTGTGATGTCACAAATATCTGCATGCAGACATCCCAACTTATTTCTATGCACAGAGAAACTCCTCCCCCATCAGTAATAGTGGACTAATAGTTTATTAATCATAATACATTCATGTTATCAGTCTGACATTTAATAGCTACACGAAGAAGAGGTCAGGATATAATCTGAGTGGAGAGTGTCTAAAAAGATGTGAGCAATGCTCGTTGTTTCATCAGCATTATTCAATAACCACAGCCAACTGATTTGCAGTATTTAGAGTGACCTGTACATGGTTGATTTTTATCAGACAGAAACGTTTCAGTGTACAAAGACGGGACTGCATCAGCTGTAAGGAAGAGAGGACAACAGGTCAAAGTTTTAAGGACATAGCATTTATGACAGATGAAGCCACTCTGGGGGTCTGGGGCTTTTGGGCACAGACCCCCTGTTCCTCCCATTCCTCCTCCTCCCTGTTTTCTGTACTGTATATCCATTGGGTTTTGGTTAGCTATAATATATTAATAGCATATAATTTTATATAATAGCATAAAACCTGATTTTGATTCATGGCCCCTCTGCAAGCCTATCATGATGGCAGAACGTGTCATGAAGCCCTCTACATTTCACTTATGCTGTGGGAGCATATTCCAAAATTTGGAGACATAAATTTACAGTTATTTAAATTACTGCAAACAAAATTACAACAACACAGTAAATCTGGGGCTCAGGTCCTGGAGGTAATCCAGCCTGGCATGTCAGAGGAACTGTGACTGTAGGAGCTAAATAATATGTATTGGTATGTGTCAGACATGTATGGATTATGAGATTATGGACTCCTGGGCACAGATGACTCAAACGCCCTCATCCTAACATGCACATCCCCATTCACACAATTCACGAAGGTATCCTGATTGTCTTGTGACATCTTCAGAGTAAATATGTTTTTCAGAAGGACTTTTGCCTGAAAATTTTGATTCTTAGTCTTATCTCACAGGGCCTATTGGGGAACTATGCTTGTGCCCTTGTTGTCAGCAGTACATGTCAAATGAACACCAGGAGCTCAATGATCTCTTAGCACTGTCAGGTAAAGCAATAAGCAGGGCAGATGTTGTTTGTTGAACAAAGATAATCATGAAAAAAAGACATCAAAATGCATTCATCTGTAGGACACTCAGTGACATTTTAATCGCTTAACCTGTAACCTGTAGACTGCATCCTAGATTTGTATAATAAGTTGTGTCTTTCACTCTGTCTGTGTGTTTCTATGGATTGTTTTGTGAAATGCACTTTCAAAATGGGTTTGAGTTTAGTTTTTGTCTGGCACCACGTACATGTTGATATGTAAATGTGTATAGTTGTTACTACATAGAGCTGCAGAAGAGACAGCGGTGCGGATCACGTGACGGCGAAAGGCCAGGGGCACGCGCAGGGTTTTTTCACACTTTTGTAAACAACATGGCGATTCACGGACTGGCCCTACTAGCCGACTGAACAAACACTGAGCTGTCAAACCTTCAGCTTTTTCGTGTTGCAAATGTTATACGGTGGATATTGCGGAAGTTAACGTTACACGTCGGGCACACCGATAAGTTCGCAGCGAAACGACAAAGAGCTGGACTGACGGGAGCTGTCAAGACGACCGTTTGACTGTCAAGCGGTAACGTTAACGTTGTGTAGTTAGCATTTTTAGCTAGTTAGCTCAACAAAATCACCCTCAGCATCTTATTTATGGTTAGCTAGCGTACAGTGCAAACATCGTGGTCGGCTTCTTTGAAGAACACGTAGTTTGTTAATTTGAAGAAGTGGAACTAGAATGGCTTGAGCAAATAACTTGATTTGATATCAGTTTAGCTACTGTTGTTCTGTGTTGTGCAGCCAATGTTGACTTACCTAACTTCTGATTTACCTTTTCCTCTCTGTTTATCAAGTAAGTGCATTTGTGTTCACCTGGTGAACCCCATGTAAATGTAAACCGTCATTTAATCTCAAGTGATTCTCCTTGCCAGGCCCTCTTCAGTCTATGGGCTCACAGTCCAGTTCTGGGATGTCTGGTGGAAGGGGCTCTTCCAGTGGCAACCCAGCTGAGCAGTCTGACACAGCAGAAGCAAACCAGAGCAGCAGCAGCAGCAGCAGCAGCCGAGGCCGCAGGACGGCTGACAGGCAGCAAGGAGAGAGACAGCCGGCATCAGAGGAGGACGTTGACTTAGCTGAAGTGCTGGCTTACCTACTGAGGAGGTGAATTGCGAGTTTAAAATACTGAAACTGATGTTATCGTAACAAAAACGTGTACTTTGTACTTCACCAGTTGGGTGTGTTGTTATTCTTCATGTGAAGAAGCGATGCAGTTGCAACATAGCTGTAACTGATAGCAGAAAAACATCGAACTGTCTCACTCATGAAAGATAAACACTCTTTGTTGTGTGTCAGTGCCAGTCCTTTTAGGGACAGCTGAGTTAATCACAAGTCATATTGGTAGAAATAGGTAATCACTAGCAGAAGTAGAAGTTCACAGAGAGATCAGAAAAATAGAAATACTTGTGTGATGCAGTGCAGTGCAAAACAATAACTGAGCAATATGCTGTGTATTGCCTTACACAAATGTGCTGGAAGCTCTCTTTCTTGTCATTTAGCTTATATGAGTAGTTTGAGAGTCAGTACACAAAACTTTTACTTAAAATCAGTTTATCACTTTAAATCTAATAAAATGTACAGATAATCATAAAGTAATTTATCTAACAGAGATGGTGGTAGATATTTCAAATCGGAGAAAGTCAGAAAGCAATCATTCTTGCCACATTTATAATTGCTGCTATGTGACAGTTTATTAGACACTCTTCAAATGGTAGAAAGTGGAGGGAAAGTGTACAGTCCTTGAAAATCTTTTTAGGAACACCCTTTGCTGTAGGTAATTATATCCATTTGGTTATGTGTCATTGTACCACTTGGTTTGATTGATTATTGAACTGATGTGGTGTTTGTGTGTACAGGGGCCAGGTCAGACTGGTCCATGGCAGTGGAGCTACAGGGCTGCAGCTGGTCCAGTCATACTCGGACTCCGATGAGGACAGTGATGGAGCCTGGGAGGGTCGGTTGGGTGACCGCTACAATCCACCAGGTAACCTCCTATTGACACTATCTGTGTCTGGCATGAAGGTAGAAAATTGCATACCTGCCTGTAATGCCCCTAATGACCAGTTTGGCATTCCCTGTCTTGAACTTGCAGTTGTACCCTTTAAAGAAAGTTGCGTATGGCCTCATCCAAAACTAAATGTGACACAGCAAATAAAGACATTTAGTAATATTTATTTTACAGTGATGCTGATAGGTATGTGTTGAAAGGTTGCAGTAAACTCACTATTGACGCATTTAGGGGATGCACCCTATTTTTCCCCTGATGATACATGGTGAATTAATAGTGTTATGAGTCAGTGTTTAATTTGGCGTGCATGTAATACACCAACTGGCCCGTATTTTAGTGAGAAATCTTTATTTGTGAAACAGTTCGCCTCTCATTCCAACAGTTGTCCCCTACTATGAAAGCACAGCTACCCAACAAAGGCTAGTAAGTAGATGAGGCAACAAAATCCCTTTGTCAAGGGAGTTTGATGTAATATTTTCCTTGGAGAGCACAGGGAGCTTCTGTTTCATCCAAATACTGTATGTATAGTTTTAATGTTTTGTCACCACAGAAACACAAGGTAACTGCTGTATGTGTGATAAGGTTGTTTGATATTCACTATTGGTTTGTTAACGATTTACAGTCTAATAATGTGTGTTTGTACTGATAACTGCGGGTGGCTGATCAGGCTAATTATCAGCTAATTGTACTGGCACTATGCAGTAAATGGTTGCCCTTTGTGTGTGTGTGTTTTTAAACTACTTTCCTAAACATGATGTGCTTGATGGTGTCAATAATGACTCCAGCTGAAACATGAAAGCTCTGCATTCTTATTTTTTTAACTTCCCTTTTATAAGTAATATTTACATTTATTCACCCAGAAACAGCTAATATGTCTCTGTATAATGTGACCTCCTCTGTCTGTCAGCTGCTCTGTGTCTGCAGTGTGTCTAGTGACAAGAGGAGACAAGAAGTTTCTTATCAGTGTGTTTAATGTTTAACATGTAAAAAAAAAAAAAAAAGGTTTTAAGTCATTTTTGTGACTGCTCTTATATCTCAGACTCAAATGCTCATCCTTGCATGGGTCTTGTAACTTGTTCAGATTAATCTTGGTCACCCTTAGCCCATTTATAGACTTTATTTCATCAGTAAAGTATAACAATGACCATTCATATAATAAGTTGTTCACTTTTTAAAATATCAGTCAGACAGCATTTTGTGGAAAAGACAAATACACACCACATTTTAATAACCTCAGAACTGTTTTCCAACACACTGACTCCTCATTGTTGATTGGATGCTGTTTTATCTTCATATTATGTAATCATTACTTAATGCTTTTGCATCATTGGTTTTGGCTGTGACACAGTGAGTCCTGTGTTTATCCTACTCAGGGGTAAAGAAAACATCAGAAAAAACATGTTACTTTAAAGTATGTGAAATGGTCACCGGAATATTACAGTGTGTCAGTTGTAGAAAAGTCCAGCAGTTTATTCTGATAAATATGCAGGACTGTTGAATCAGACTGTATTGTATGTAATAAGTTCTCAAGGTTTAATGTCAGATAGTAATTAATACCAGTGTTTTATTTTTCCAGTGGACACCCAACCCGACACACATGAGGTGGATCGGAGTGAGATCAGAACTCAGATCCTTCTGGCCACCGCCTCCTCTACCCTGAAAGGCCGACAAAGTTTCACCCACATGCTAACAGAGGTCAGACCCAAGAGATACAAACTAAAATCCATACAAGTGGTATCAAAGATCATGTAATTGGCAAATTTCCAAGATTATGATGATGATTATTTTTTATTTTTTTATTTTCATTCACAGTTTTACAAGAAATGTGTGGAATAATTAAGATTATTTTTAACCCAGATGATTTTAGCCAGTTGTTTGTGTCAGCCAGTTAAACCGTTGATGTTACAGTCAAATGTTACAGTTGCTGTTTTCTTTTCCGATGAACTCTTTGGTTTTTTTAGAGAGAACAAGGCAGATGTAGAGGCTCCAGTTTTTCCCATGGAGAGTGCAGTCGTATCCGCACGCAGTAAGTGTTGTTTAAGTTCTACACATTTCCAATATTTCTCAACAAATCACAAGAAGGTGACACAGAGAAAGAACAAGAATCAATTCTTTCAGAAATTTGCAATCTGCATCATGACATAATGTTTTCATGAGGACTTGCACTGTTGTCTGTCAAATGATGTTGACCTTTGTTCCTTTGCAGTTTTCTGCCAAACTATGTATCCCACAAGGATACATACCAGCAGAAAGCCTTCTGTGGAGTGTACAGCGAGGATGGCAACATGTTCCTCTCTGCCTGCCAAGGTAAATAATGGAAATCCAACATGAGAACATAGAGGAACTGAACCAGATCTGATAAACACTTGTAGCGCTTGTTTAAAACTGCTCAGACCACCAAGTCATCTGGGCCATTCATGTAGTATCATATACAGAATGTGGGCAGTCACAGACAAGTATTTTCAATTATCAAAGCAAGCACTTCTTAGAAAATAGATAATCTAGTAGCACATGTCATATTCATTAACTGTCATTACTCTTTTACTAATAAATTATGTTGCTCCTTTTTTAATTAAGTTTCTGTTTTCTAAGCAAACAAGACAGGTGAGGGACAAAAGGTCTCGCCCAGACACCACCACCTCCCCCATCCTTTGATCACAGCTACCCATGATTTTTTTTTCTGTTGCTCGCTGCAGATCAGAACATCCGCTTGTACGACACGACTAGGGGGCGCTTTCACCTACGGCGAACAGTGAAGGCTCGCGACGTGGGCTGGAGTGTGCTGGATGTCTGCTTCACTCCTGACGCACATCATGTGCTCTACTCCAGCTGGTCTGACTACAGTAAGGCTTGGAGACCTGTCATGTACAATACGCTGCAGTTGGTCAATGATGCTAATTAGTGAGGTATTATGTTTACAAGGCTCATGCTTGGACAGCCAGTGATCACCCAGGAACCAACTACGTTGCCTATATATGAATTTTACGATGTTGCAGTGCCAGAAATCTGACTCTTGTCTCTGTAACTTAACCATTGCATATTGCAGTTAGTTGATCTACAGTGCCAAGACAAAGAGAGGGAACCCTTCAGAATTAGTCTGAAATCACTCCCTGTTTACTATATAGTGCTTTTTATTTACTTTGCACTATTTTTTGTGTGTGTTAAAAGTCTGAGTGGTAAATGCGTGCGTATATGGTGTCCCGAAAAATTCCCACATTGGATCAATGAAAGTCATGTCTGTGGCTTGTACACTGCTTTCTGCAAACAATCCTGCAGTGAAATGTGTCACATTTTGTAGATGCAAAAAACAGTGTCGTGGGACCCTACACCGGTCAGCAATGACCCAAATGATGATGATTCATAAGTGTCTGAAATCTCAATTCACACCTCAGTATAGAGTTAACAGTTGGCTGTCTGTGATATAGGAAGTAGTGAATTAGTGAACAAGGAAGTGATTTCATACATAGTCTACTCTTTTTTTTTGGTAGGCATTATTGCAAAGGTAGCAATAGTTATGTTTCTCTTGTAACCTAGCAGAACAGCTTTTTGAACAAACTCTGGAGATCACATCTTTGCATGATGTTTTGCAGCATGGCTGTTTATAGATGCTTGTATTCTGCCACCAATTTAAAGACTAAGACTAATATTTATATGTTCTCTGTATGTGTCTTCCCCACAGTTCATTTGTGCAGTATAGATGGAGACAGTGAAAACCACACCGCCCTGGACCTCAAGTTAGTGTTTCCCTCATAGTAACTTATAACATTGCGGAGCAGGTAATCTATCATTCCCTACCAGCCAGCCCCCCCCCGCCCCCCCCGCCCCCCTTCATTACCACCTGGATGAATGATATGTCAGAACTCGTCACCTCAACATCCATCCTCTCGCTGTGTGTGTGTGTTCCTTTCTTAATTGGAGAGCTCATTATTTCAATAAAGCGCTGCCATTGAACTCACAGCACTCCTAACAGTAGCATTGTTTAGGAGGCGATGCGTGCTTTCATCAAGCTTTTTGGTGTGGAATGACATACAGTACACAGTGTAGTTGTGATTCAGTAATGATGCCAATGCTGTAGTGTCAACCTGCTTGTGTGTGTGTGCTGTTGTGCTTTGTAGTCCAGATGAGAGGAGGTTCTGTGTGTTCTCACTGGCTGCGTCCACAGATGGCAATGAGATCCTGGGAGGGTGAGTACAATTTGCTCTTATGTTTCAAGGCAGTGGCTGACAGAGTTGAAGCCAGGACTGACGTCTCTCTCAGAAATGTAGATTCAGGCATCTCTTCTTCTTCTGACATCTGTTTGTTCGAGGTTGAATAGATTTTGTTATTGAAGAAAATAAAAAAAAACCTTGAATGACAATGTGTTCATCCTCTCTCTGTCGTCTCTCCTTTCAGAGCAAACGATGGCTGCCTTTACGTTTTTGATCTTGAGCAGAATAAACGAACGTTGAAGGTTAGTGTGTGTGTGTGTGTGAGTGCCTTTGCTGATTGCCTTTTGCTTGTGGGCCTGCTTGTACCTGTTTCTGAGTTGTGTCCACCTCTTGAGTCTCATCCTGCGATCAAGGTGAGCCAGACATTAGCAGACCTGAAAGTGTGCCGGCTCACACAAGGTTTTACACCACCCTGTTGTCTGTAATGTAGCAGCAGAGAGTCCTGCTCCACCCTGCAGCGGGACAGGGGGGGTTAAACCCTCCTCCTTCCTCCTCCCACGACCCCCCTCTGTGTAGAAGTCAGTAGCTGGCCTCTACCATCTGCTTCATCACTGTCTTATGCTCTTTTTTCATTCTGTCCGTCCCATTACCCCTCTATCGGTGTCTGTGCTTTATCTCTAACCTTTATCTGTCTGTGCTTTATCTCTAACCTTGTTCCTTTTCCCCATTCCATACCAAGGAAAAGTCTGGTGGCAGTCTATATTTTCCTTCTAGTTAACAAACCGCACGAAAAGACCAAAACAACAGTAAACTGATACTACTAACATGTAATGCCTGTGGCCAGAGCCTCATATGTTGTATTTTTCTGCTCTGCTATTGTCCAAAAACTGCTAAAAACTCACCACTGAGCCTCTCTGGTAGACTGAACGGCATTTTTCTTTATTTCAGAGACATTGGAACTAATTTATTTTGAATTGATCCCGTATACACTGTTGTCCTAATGTAAATCCTCTCTAGAGCCCCAATTTGGTGGGTTAAAGAAGCCCCCAACAAATACTCTATTTACTTTTGTTTGAGCCTTTTTAAAAATTTAAAAGGTTATATTTATGTGCTTTATTTATGTTTTCAGTAGAGACAAATGGTTTTGGGGCTAAAAGCCATAGACTAGCTGAGGACGTCTCAGTATAGTAGAGTGTTGGATTTGGTGTTTTCATAGGATTTCTTGCCAATAACAGATCAAGACCAAGAGAGTCTACAGCCTTGCTAGCGGCTCTGTGTGGCTGTGCTGAGGCCCCAGCAGTGCTTTGAATTAAATGCTAATATTCATGCAAACATGCTCACAATGACAATGAAAACATTTGATTCGATTTCTAGCAAGTATAATCACTTCACTATATTCACCATCTTAGTTTTAACATTAGTGATAATGTGTCCAGCTGAGACTGGTTGACTCTCATTAGTTTTGCAGATCATAAATAGTAATAGTAATAAAAAGTGTTAGACAAAAGAAAAATTTGACCAATAGATAAAAAGTTAAGAGAACATTGTGATCACAATTCATCCTGAGGGGGCACCAGATATTTCATTCCTGACCGACCAACATTGCCTGGGACAATCCCTGGAGCCACACTGCTAGCATGGCTAATAAAAATAGAGTGCTGCCATCCTTACACTTTAAGAATATTAAATAGGTGACTACATTTCTGCAAACTACAGTTAAGTTACAATTATTGGATTAGTCGAACCTCCATGTGATGTTACACAGAATTTCCCTCCATTTTTCAGACTCTCTCAGTCTTTGTCTCCCTTTATGTCTTTGTATTCTTAGCTGTTGTTTTTATGGTTGTAATGGCAGAGTATGTGTCGTCATGTAGTTGGACTGACGTGTGTCACAAAAACTGTGACAGAGCTATACAGTAGCTCAGTTAAAACGTGTGTCCTATGTGAGCACATTCCAAAGCTAGTTTGTAGCACTGCCCTGCTCATCTTCATCATCAATCTTTAAATAAAGAAGGAAACATACTGGATCAGTTCCAGAAACGTTTGGTTAGCTTATTTATTGCTTTGTTTTTCTGTCACGACTTAAAGGTACACACGGACATGCACAAGCACACAGACAGACACTTTCACACGTGCACACGCTCACACAGAAACTCTGAGTCTCTTCCTTTTGCATCTCTGCTCGTCAGATTGATGCCCATGAAGACGACGTGAATGCGGTGGCGTTCGCCGACAGCTCGTCCCAGCTGCTCTTCTCTGGCAGCGATGACGCTCTGTGCAAGGTGTGGGACAGACGGACGCTGCGGGAAGACAGACCGCAGCCTGTCGGACAGCTGGCCGGCCATCGAGACGGCATCACCTTCATCCACAGCAAGGTGGGGGGGAGAAGAGGGGAACGCTGCTGGTATTTTGTCATATCTGTCAATGAAAAGTTTGCCAAATCCTTGCGGGTAGTTGGATTTGACTGATGATTGGTTGGAAGTTGATTAATTAACTGCCATTATGAGCCCAGTATACTGTATCTTTGGTGCAGTATTATGATCTAGCCCTGAGGTTTGTTTTGTCATCCTTTCAAAATCTGGTCACCTGTGCCGTGGCGGTGCCAGGGTGATGCACGCTATCTGATCAGCAACTCTAAGGACCAGTCCATCAAGCTCTGGGACGTCAGGAAGTTCTCTCCCAAAGAGGGGTTGGCAGCTTCCCGACTGGCTGTCACCCAACAAAACTGGGATTACCGCTGGCAGCAGGTTCCCCAGAGAGGTGAGGTGGAGGGGGAGGAAACTGGGTGGAGAGAGGGACCTACTGGTAGTGAATGAGTCAGAAGGGAGGAGAGGAGTTAGAGGACAAGAGGAGGAGAGGTCACGTGGTGGAAGAAAAGAGGAGGGGATGAAGATGGAATGATGTTATAAAAAGAGAGAGAGCCAATGACAGAAAGGTGAAACGTGGGTGTGTATGTGTGGGGAGGGGTGAGGGGATACGGCCGTATTAAAACCATGCATAAAGAAATGAGTGATTACCATTGCAAGTCAAAAAGAAGGGAAGGAGTAAAGGAGAGGTGAAGGATAGGAGCATGTATAATGAGATGGAGCAGGGAGTGAGGGGGAGGGGAAAACCTAAAAATAGAAAATCAAAAAATCTTGTCCACCAATTTTTTAAACAGATTATAGATATTTAGGATGTAAATCAATTCTCTTTGTTTTAATATACTGCTGTCAGGTAAAATAAGATGTTTTTAAAGGTCTCAATTTCTAAAAAATATTGTGTGTATTTACCCCCCCCCCCGGCCTTGTTGTGCCTTTCAGCGCTGAAGAGGCACAAGCTGACGGGCGACACCTCTGTGATGACCTATCGTGGTCACGGTGTTCTGCACACACTCATCCGCTGCCGCTTCTCTCCAGAGTTCAGCACTGGACAGAGGTTCATCTACTCTGGCTGTTCCACTGGCAAAATCATCAGTGAGTGTCACCGTGTGCCCGCGGGTGTCACGTTATTAACTCTCTGTGTCGTCATGACGTGATGTGCTTGGAGCTAAAGATGTTGAATTCTCTGTGTGTCCGTCCAGTTTATGACGTGCTGACGGGCGCCGTAGTCTCCAGACTGTCGGGCCACGACGCGTGTGTGAGGGATGTCAGTTGGCACCCGTATGAGGACAACATCGTCAGCAGCTCTGTGAGTGCTGTTAATGCAAACTGTTCAACTGGTCATAAATATTGCATTAAATTGAAAGAAAGCACTTTTCCAAAAATTGTAAAAGGTCTTGTGCTGAGAAGTAAACCGGACAGTGTTTCCTCCAGTAATGGAATGACGTGGAATTAAGAGAAGTCAGAGATTTTGATGCCAATAACAGAGAGCCAGCAGCTGGACATTTTAGCTCCGATCCCTCTCCTCATCCTCCTTTGTGTGTCCACAGTGGGACGGAGCGGTGCGGATGTGGGAGCACAGACAGACCCATCCTCTAGAGGAGGAGAGAGAGCGGGAGAGAGACTGACAGCAGGTGAAAGACTTTGAGACCGCGAGAGAAGAAGAGAGACAAAGAAAAAAGATGTCAGCGGAAGAGACATCACCACAGAAGGGGCCAGGCTGGCCCTAACAGAGAAGACGATAAGCTCAGAAGGACCGGAGGGACTTAGATACCTTTTAAATTCAATGCTGGATAATAATAATTACAGCTACAGCATGGTTGTGATGTGTTCATTTGGAAGGCATTATAGCCTTATGTTGTTAAGTGCAGATTAGGACACAGTGGGACGGCCTGCTTCTGTTTTTCTTTTGTTTTTGCCTCACTCTTTTGCGCAAAGTCAACAGGCCAAACCCTTTGAATTTGCCCCGAAGCACTTCAACTCACTTAATCGGCTATTGGTATTTAATGTGAAGTTAGTTACATAAAAATCAATGTTTGATATTGCAGGGAAAAACTGAGGATGATAGTTCTGTATAAATGTATAGTATTTTAATGGTATGTGTGTGATCAGGGAGTGTATTTGGATAGCTGTCAGTTCGACTTGGACTCAGTTTTGACGTTGCTGTCATGAATAACAGCTGTGTCCTGTTTAAAGGTTCTGTTATGTTCAGAGTCCACGTTTAAACACCCAAAATATTATAAAAATCCAGTACATGAATTGCCAGTTTCCCAGAGTCGCAACTCCTAAACCTGGCTGTCACATGACTTTTCCTGAGCTTACCATTGGTCCACCACTTGGTCAGCTGGTCAGGGGCAACTTCCTGGTGGTCACCTTCCTATGTGGGAAATTTCCAGCATACCAAGTTGACCCAGACACTCAAGCGCACTGTCAGTTTAACTGCCGAACTCAAAATCATTTTATGCTAACTCCTTTTTAGACCGCCTCAAGTCTAAAGCCAACCCTTGTATTTAGACACAGTGATAGTCTGAGGACTTGTTATTGATCCTGGATCAGCACTCAACTATGTAAACACAAGTCCTGAATCGATAAAAAAAAAAAAGAATGAAAAAAAAGAAGAGTAATTTTGTTGGCCAATGTAATCCTGTGATCTGTTTAAAAGAGTTGAATGTGAGTGATAATACGTTGAGGTCACAGCTTGGTGAAAGGACCGGCGATGTGTGCGTGGCACAAAACTTACACACTGATCTGTATATGCAATTTTCAGGTGTTTATATCAAAGCCCATATTTCACTTTCAGACTGTTGTTTTACAGGAACAATAAAACCTCTCTTTAAATGTATTGCCATGAGCTGAAGCTTTTTATTGAGTATTTGCTGCTGTTGATGTCAAGTCCTGTTGTTGAGAGGGAATAATTTGTTAGTGGATTTTAAATTTAATCAGGCTTTAAACATGTGGAAATGGCCAAACACAACATGTGCATTTATCAGCAGCACATGACTGACAATTAGCTGCTACATCAACCATAGCAAAGCAGCTTGAAGGTCATTGTAATGACAGCAATGCAGGAAGCAGTCTAAAATTAGGCATAGATTCTTTGGCATGGCTGGTTTCATTTATACTTAGTGTTTCCTACTTAATACAAATTAGATTCTTTACAAAAAGCCTCTAACACAGTGGTGGTAGTAATTTATCATCACAGTTCTGGCAAACTTACCTGGATCCAGAAAGTAAAGTCATGAAAAATGCTTGTCCTGCTGCTGTGTCCAGTAGTTTTTAAGTAAAAAGATTTTGCATTTGAATAAGAAGGCAAATGGTAGACAGCAGATATTGTTAAAGCGTCTCTCCTTACATGTTACTATGTAACAACTGTGTCACTTAAACACAGAAATATACCAACCTTTCACATATGGACCCCAGCAGTATGTCTGTCAGCGTGGATTTGGAGTCTATATTAGTAGCGGGACTGGATGTCCTCGCTTGTGAAAACACTTTTAGTGTGTTTTATTGAGCATAAATCCCATGGAAAGACTAAATTTACTCAATTTGGCTCTGGGAGTTGAAGAGGTTTAAGAGGCTCTGGCCTGAGGAATGGGCCTGGAAATAAAAAAGACTGAAAGTGCTGTGAGAAACGCAGCTGTTCAGGGCGCCAAATGCAGGCTGGCAACAGTTTATAACTTAAATTAGTTTTGGCTCCAACAGCTGATTCTAAGAATGGAGAGACTAAAGGAGAACCAAAGGAGGAGCCAAGTGATGTATTTTATGTTAGATTGATTCATTTTGCAGGAATAGACATATTTGGTGGTAGTAGCAAATGTAATTGAACATCACACCAATAAGTCTGATTGCAAAACCATGTTTTAAGCCATCGTGCACAATTTAAGGTTTATTTTCAAGTTTTATCACAAGCTGCCATCTAATGGGATCAAATTCACAATGTGCTGGATCATTGTGTGGAGTGTAATGGGGTCAGTTACAGCAGCAGCCATGTCCACACTCTGAGTCTGTGTTGTGGAGGGGGAGGGCTTTTGAGGGGAAAGGGGACAGAGGGGTTGTATTTTTATAAACCATGTGCTCTCCTTCACGGCTGACAGTGATAAAGTAGAAAGGCTCTCAGAGCAGAACTGGTGTGCCTCTCAAAGACAAAAGAAAGTGAGGCGGACTCCGCCACAGCTAGAGAACAGAAGAGGAAAACTTTAAATCTAAAACTACAAAAGGTATCGTCAAGGAGCTAAACGGAGAAGATGAACATGGATCTGAAGACTGAAAACTCCTCAAATGGCTTCACAGCAGAGATCAGCTTGGAGAAGTTACACAAGATGGCTGCAGAGCTGATACTGCCGGGAAAATTCATCCTCAGGCTCCTGAATGCTGCTCTGGTGTTGGTGACCAACTTACTGGCCAGAGTTTTAGGAAGCAGCCTGGTCAGAGGACACTTCCACCTGATGCTGTCTGGCTTGGTTCTGTTTGGTCCTGTGCTGACTCTCTGGGTGTCGAAGTACAGCATCTTCGCCAACAGCAACCACTACCTGTACAGGTGAGAGCTCCGGAAAAAAGTTCATCATCTGATCTTATGTTTATAACTGCTGTTCTTGCTGGAGAGTGAAGTGGCTGCATGATTTTTTTAAGGCCTGTCCTGGCTGTCATTATGAGCCCAAAGGTCATTAAACTCACATTAAAGACCAGTTACATTTAAAAGTAGGTATAATTAATAATTAATTCATGCTTTATACTGTAAGATGAGATGGAAGTGAAGGCTCATAACATGCACTCTCCCTAAAGTCAGTGCACTCAGGGGGGTTTTTGCAGCCGCAGCCTTATTTGGTCAGATGTGACCAGTAGCTCATGATGGCTTGTGCTAGCTAATGTTGACTGAGTCCTCACTGCTTGTGCCACTCACACACCATGATCTGATCCACTGCAACATTATACATGAACCCCCCCACCCCCCAAAAAGCTTTTTAATTTATGCATCATAGCACCTAATTACTTTTCTGGAACGCATATATGCTTTCCTGACTGTCATAAATCCATCTAAAGTTATATATTAATATTGTATGTATATTGGTACCTATCCAGCTACACATTTTAAAGAAGTTATTCCAGGTTTATGTATGAATTGAATACCCATGAGGCTTTGCTCAGTGCACACATTTTTTGTGGTTATTTAATTGGATGTTAAATAAATCATAATGTGAAGCCATTAGCTGGGCAATCATTCATTCTTTTGTGATGCAATAAATTTGAGTGGATTCACACAACTCAGCAGACTGAACTCAGAAGTTCAGCCTCATACGTGTACAGGTAGGGTTAGTCGTATGGCCACAGTCACACTCATGGTTCCAGTCGATTTGACTAATTTCTACTTCAACACTCTCTCACAGGAAATTCCTTAAGTCCACTTGGGGTTGGACCTGCACCTTCACAGGTTCCTTCATCCTCCTTCTCTCCATCTCAGCCCGTCACTCCCCCTCCCTCTCCCTCCGCCACCTCTCTCGGATAGGGGTCGTGGGGTTGCTGTGGTGGGGCTGCCAGCGTCTCCTGACCCTTTTGGAGGACGCAGCAGGAACCTGTTATGAACCTATGACCCCTGCCCAGGATATCCAAGGGGCTGCCTCCTCGGCGCAGCCCCTGCTGCTCCTGCATGAAGACCAGACCAAAGCCTCCTGCCTCAGAGCCAACATGCTGTGGAGAGGTTATGAAGCGTCCCAGGACGTCCTCATCCTCTGCTTGTGTTGTCTGCTGCTGGTCGAGGAATTGTCTGTCTTTGGCCCTTACCTGGCTCAAACAAAGCCTCAGCAGAGGTCGCCTGGTGGCCCTTTAAGGTTCCTCTTCCTCCTGTGTGTACTCCTACTCGCTGTTTGGATGTTCCTGCTGCTGTGTTTGCTCGCACACTTCCCTAAATTCCCCTCCCAGCAACTGGGGGGAGCTCTGGGCTACCTGGGATGGAGAGGACTATATCAGGGATGGTACAGACTCAAACCGAGCTGGAGCTGTCCCTGTCTGCCAGGAGAGGGACTTTTTACCACCACAGACATCGACAAACAGACTCAGTAGTATGAAACCCTCGGCGGATCATGTTTTGGGGATGTGATTGTAACCTTAAATCACAGTTTTTCATTAGGATTAAGTAAAGCACACACCTGTGACAACACTACATAACTCGTTAATCTACGACCTCATTTTAATTTTCCCTTTGAACAAAAGAAGCACAGACAGAATCATGTTGCTTTATTTTGTAATCTGAACGAAAATGAATGCACAGTAAGAAAAAGGAGGCATTTCTGTCAGGGCAGGTGTATTGTTACTTGATAAGAGTGTCACACTACACTGGTTGTATCTTGTTGGAAAGCCTGCGAGTGTGCTGGAGTGAGTCTCAGTAGATGAGAGCTTTGCCGTCTCCTCTGGGTTTCTTAATCTTGTCATAGTTCTTGTTAATGATGTCAAACAGCACCGCCTGAAGAGAGAAATCCAGACAGAGACATCAGTGGAAATGTAGTGCGAGAAAGACAGGAGAAAGACAGACAGCATGTGAAAGAGACAGAAAGGTGCTAATAAAAGAGAGAGACGCCCTAATCCAGAGTTGTATTTGTGTCAAACAGCTCCTTTCATCATCACCTGTACCGCCTTGTTCATTAACAGCATCAAACACAGGAGGACAATAGCCAGAGGAAGGAGACAAACAGTCATTAATGGATGAGAGATGGAGCGCCAATCAATTTAACACAAGCACAGCAATTAGTTTAATTACCCTCCTATTAAGAAGGAATGGATTCCATTTAGCCACCGTCCCCGCTGCCAGGACACAGCTTGAATATTTTATAGATGTGTGGGCAATTTTATTCAAAATACAATGCATGATTACAACATGGTACATGAATATGATAATGCAATATTCATATGACATGTATGCAGTCTTTAATGCAGTCAAATGGTCATTATCAGTTATGTGTACAATTTGATTTTGAGCTATGGTCAGATTTTTCTATACAAATAAATTTGTGAAATACAACTCAACAATAAACAACAGGGTGTAGGTGTCTTACGTATGTGTTGCGGATGTCCAGAACCACAAGGCGGAGCTCGCAGTACTGATACTGGTCCAGCTCATGTACCAGCTGTCTGTAGTCTCCCTGCAGCGGAAAGCACACATCAGAGTTCATATGCAAAAACATGCAGGAGATGGTACATGCAGCACGTGCCTGATTTATGCAGAGCAGAACTTTGTCATAATAGCTTTGATTTTACACACAAATAGAACATACAGTCAGCTGGTGGCACACAGTGAACATCCATAGCTTTCATTAAACCACAACGAACCCCGCTGACCAACATACACAACATGAGATACTGACCACATGGGATTGTTTGGAGGCTTTGGCCACAGCATCACCTCTCTCGCTGTAATATCTAACAAACCAAAGAAGGAGAAATTAAGTGTCAACATGAGATATTACTAGTTGAACATCTTAAACTAAGACTAACTTAGACTGAGGTGTAAATATTGATCAAAACTTAAAACTGGTAAGTCTGAAAGGCCACGTCCATAATAAAGGTGTATTCAGTTATGATGGATACTTCTGCCTGATGACTGAAAACTAGCCAAACTAACCAACGACACCCGTGTGGTTGTACGAGGTGGGACACGAACAGCTACAGCAGCTTTGATGAAAGAGATGATGCCTCTTGTTAGTGTGACTGCGAAAGGTACCACAAACTACCTGCAGTGGTGTGGGCTCTTACTTTGAAATCTGGGTTTGAAATCCCTCGATCTTGGTGCGGGTGTTGGTCAGCAGCTCGAACACTTTCTCCTGTTGCACAAGAACAGAGATTTTAAACTTTCACACGAGACATTAACGCTACATGAGGCAGGTGTCCAAACACTTTCACTCTCACACTGAACGAGACAATCGTTGTACTGCCTCACCAAATTATCAGCAGTTACCAACCTGTACAGCCACTCCAAAGTTGTTGCCATCTTCAATTTTAGGGATTTGGAGTTGCACCCACATTGACACCTGCCAGGAAAATTTTAATTTTTATTCATCTCTCATGTAATATACAAGTTTGTCACAGTTATTGCTGTTATTAAAGTACGAACAGAGCCCCATTTAAAACAAGCCTGAACACACTCAAAAAGGAGGATATCATTTGTCAGAGCTATTTATGTAACCACTGTTGAAACATGGCAAGTGAGCTCCTGTCTTTGTTCCTTAAAAGCAGACAAAGACATATTCCTTACTTCTGTTGTGCCCTAGATAAGAAAAGTTAAAAATTAGGGGTGGGCGATATACCAGTTTTATCACCTTCACCGGTGTCACTTTCTGCCACAACATGGATTTTACAATATCATCAGCATGATTGAAGTTTTATCTTATTAAAAGCAACCTGCTTTACTGTGGCTGGAATAACACACAGGTAGAAGCTATGCATGTACTCATAGAACTGGAGTTGCACTCACTACTATTTTCCTCACTATAAAGTGGACTGGTAACACGAAGATGTGAGGGTGACATTACGAGTAAAGCACAGCAGTTTTTCTGTTGGTGGCGGCAAGAACCAACCCAAAAGCTTTCATCTACTCTCACCATCTGAGGAAGGGTAAACACAGTGGATTGACTTGATGGAAATGTCCCCACAACAACTGTGAAAGTCAATTATAATGTCATGTGTGCACTAATCATTTTACTCTGGACTGCTTTTGAAGGCCGATACAAAGCAGACACTGTACTTACATAATACACTTTGTGTTGTTGCCAAATAAATGCTGTTGCGCGGCCTAATCCTACCCCTCATCTAACTCTGAGAATGAATCACATTATATTTACTAATGAACCCTCATTATGGGGCAGGTTACTCCTTCCAAAACACATGCTGGTATAGGCCTATTGGCAGTCACAGTTCGAGTATGCCTTCTATTTTTGTAAAACCATAATGTAATACTGGAAAACAAATGCTGCGATATAGATTTAAGATCATGTCGCCCACCCCTCATAACCACATAGACTTAATTTCTTGCTAGAAAATGAAGCTAAGACTAATTAAAAGAGTGAGTGACTGACCGTGTTGAGCTTCTCCTTCAGTGTCTGGATCTGAGGCTTGACCTCCTGCAGGAGGCTCTCCACTCGCTCGTTGCTGCAGATCGGACCACAGGGAGGCCCTGGTGGACAAAACATATCCAAACATTGCTTCACTGAAGTCACGTTATCAGAACATTCTGGTTCAGTTGGGCTTCAACAGGGCTGCTTTCCATGAGGATTTCCTTTTTAATTTACAAGATGCACACTGAAATGCCTTTGCTTTCTCAATAGTTTTAGTTGGACTAATTTTAACATCACTGGTGAGGGAATAGGTGGAAAAGCAATGCCTGGCAGGGATTGGTTTGTCCTTGAAATGGTTTTAATAAATATTCCATGTTTTTAGAATAACTACAGCTGCCAAATTTTGAAGTGCACTGTAATCATAATTCACCAATTCTAAGTGGGTTTGAGAAAATAATCTTCATCCTGCCATATGAACATTTTTTAGACACCAGTCTCCATTCAAATTTTCTTTCAAACAAAATGTCTCCAGAAAAACAGGGATGTCTGTGTTTAATAAAGGGGCTGCGCTGTACAGTATGTGACAGCCACAGCATGGGATCATCATATTTCTTCCACATTCAGTCACCGTGTTGCTTTATCACTTGTCAACATCAGCTCTGTCTCCTGCTTTACCTGAATCTTCCTCCTCTTTATCGCTGTCCTTGTCTTTCTTCCCCTCCTTCGCCTCCTTCTGCAACACGAGAACAGAAGGCAGCAGGTCAACGAGTTTTCACTGCCTATTAATCTCTTAGACAGCACACCCACGTGATTCTTTTTTTTTTTAACCAATGGATGGCTAAATGAAGACGTCAAATGTTGTTTTTTTTTTTGCTTTGTAGAAGAAATGTAACCTACTTCCAGCTGTCCCTGCTCCTTGCACACAGCTTCTGAATGCACTCCAACAGCCTCAAGATTGTTCCCAAGAGTTGCTGTATGAGTCCAAATATTCTCGCAACCCATTTTTCCTCACATAAAACTAGTGACACTGGCAGTGCTGCACTCTTTCCTCATCTAAATAAATGTGAGCAATATGGCAGCAACTGCTGAAATAGAGGGGACATCTGTATAAATAAGAGGTGGAATAAAGGGTGAAAAAAGAATATTTTCCTTGAGTGACTTTTTGGCTTTCATTTTAAAGTCAGTGATGAATTTGTGATGCATAAAACCTGCAGGATAGTTCCATCCCTTAACGTTCCTCGGAAAATTACGTAATTAGAAAGAAATTCATGCCTTAAAACTGCTCACCTCCTACTCTGCATGTTTTCTGTTTTGCTTGCTACTGTACGCTACACAATGGCACATGGTAATATAGGAGTAATTCATCCATACATGTTTGAACCAGAAACCGATTCTGAAGAAGAGAGAACTGTACAGGGCTGCTTACAAGTCAGTGTGTCAGAATGGTAATGTACTTAATGTATTGCTCTCTGCAACATTAGAAGCGTAACTGTAATACATAACACAGGCCTTTGGCTTTATAACGTTATCATGATGTAGTAAACCCCACCCGACAAATTTCCGTTTTTTAAAGGATCACCCAAAATAAAAGGCCCACTCACTGGCAATTTGTGAAACAGTCCTTGGAAATTACGCAGCCTCTCTTCTTCACTTCTGACTGGCTGGTGGGGAGGCCCAGGTACTAAACCTCTGTGGGGCTGTTCAAGGTCATTGATGCCACTTTGGTTGTTAGTCCTTCTGGCTGTGTAACAGTAGTCGTTAGAGTCACTTGAGGCCAAGTGTGTATGGCTTTTAAATCTCCTGGGAAGGCATGAAAGCACAGCATTGTAGGTGGGGGATAAGTTGTGTCGTAGACCTCCTCCTCTGTTGAGGGATGGCTTCTTTATTTTTACGTAAATTGCCTCTTTCACTCCTCTTTTAAACCATCTGTCCTCCCTACCCAAACTACGCAGTCCTTTCCTCCCTTCCCAGGAGATTTAACAACTATTCAGGCCTCATGTGACAACTTCAAGGACTGCTGTTTATACCTGGCCCCAGGTGACTCTAACGACTGCTATTACACAGCCAGGAGTACTAACGACCCAGGAGGTATCAATGACTGTGACAACGACCACACAAAGGTTAAATACCTGGGTCAGTTAGAACTGAAGAAGGATGGGAGGTGAAACAGTTTCAAGAGTCTATAACCAAGTCTAGTTGCCCTTGATTCAACCCTCCTTGGATAACCACGACCTGAATCACTGAGAACCATCAAACACACAGCGTTTGGTAGCCATGGTAACAAGGATTCTTGAGTATTTGCTCTCTTCATGAGAGCTGATTCAAATTTTCAGACAATATGACCTCAAACCTCCTGAGTGTGAGACATACCTCCTCTTTCCTCTTGCGTTTGGCCTCCTCTTTAGCCGGGTCTGGTATCGGGATGTCCAGAGGAGCCTTCAAGGATGCCAGGTCATCGCAGCTGAAAGACGTCTGACAGAAAATACAAGTTAGTCCTGTCAATGTCCCAGACAAATGGTAGAAATTCTGGTTAATTATTACCTGTATTCTGTATTTATGGACCCTATTTCCACATGTGTTTGTGTCTAAGTGACTACTGGGGACATTATTTTTGAAATAGGTCCAGCACTGAACGAGGCCGCTGCAGCTGGCAATGTAATCTCTCTGGCTGTTTGTTCAATGTCAATTTATGTTAACTAAAAGTGTTTGTTTTTGCTGCTGACAGACTCAGATTGTTATTCTAAGTGTCAAGCAACATTATGGAAATGATCCCTTTTGTTAAATAGTAAGATTATTTATATTTAACCAGAAACAGCCGTTACATTACACTACTTTGCCAAATCCACAGGACTCCATTCACAAAAACAGTAATTTTATCACTGCAAAACCCACTTCATTAAAACTCAATGAAACAAAATAAAACTCACTTAAACTTTCTCAGGATTTGATTTCACTGGACAATATGGCCGGAGAGATGTCAAAATATTGGAGAGATTTTCCCAGTTCCCTAAATGAGCAAATAAGGGAAAGCCGGTGGTGCATTGTGAACACATTATCCTGTAATTAAAATGTGACAAGCTACACTGACACTTATTTTTGGTGCCAACTAGTGAGGCCACCAATGATTGATCATCTAGTTGACTACCGTGTTCATCCTTAGTTTTGAGAGTGTGTGAGCGAGTGTGTATCTGTCCGCAGCTGTTTTCGGATACTACTGGACCCATCAGTCAAGTATTTTTTGTGCACATTTCTGGCTGCAGGCTCAAGAACCACTTGTGGTTGAGGTGATTTAGTTTCTAAACAACTTCCTGACTCTTCTGAACCGGATGGTAGGAGCAGCAAGTGATCAGCAACTGCTTCACCCACATGCACCCCAGCATTTCCAATACCTTCAACAGCATCTGCAGCTCTTCAATCTTCTGAGGGAAGAATTTTGTGACCAGTTCTTCTGCCTGAGATTAAGACAAATGATAACAATCATGTCACACTGTTCAAGTTAATGTGACAAACTTTAATCCATGCGACAGGTGGAAAAGATTTGAAACCGTTTCATAAATTACCTCCTTGGTGAGCTTTTGGCAGAAGTCATCCACCTGCAAAGAAGAGATAATGATTTTATTTAATATTATATTACATGGTATTATCTGCAGTGACGTTTTGTCTGTAGCTGCATGGAGCACACCGAGTTACAACAGGTCCTATTCACGCTACTTTTGAAGCTAGCTGCCTGATAGCTACCTGCTCACCTCGAATGACCCCTGCTGTCCGTCTACTTGTCAAAGCAAACATTTCCTGAACACCTGCTGCTCACCTGGAAGCGTCACCGACACGCCAGCCAAGCGTTTGGAAAGCGGGTTTAAAATGTTGGTACGTATCGTTAGCACGTCTAAATCATGCTAGCACACGCTCGCGCTCACCTGTTTCTTCGACTCGACGCGAATATCCAGAGAAGCCATGTCGTCCCTGCGGATGAAAAGTGACTTGATGGAGTTTATAGAAGCGTAAAAACTTAAGCAAAGCGGTCAGAAAGAATAATTAGCTCGTAAACTGTGTAATTCAATACCGCGACTCAACGCAGAGATACAGTTACTCAGCACAAAAAGTGAAAACGAAAGTAAATCTTATGTTCAGACGGTTCCGTACTTTCCCAGTTTAATAGCGACTAATGCTGTTGCATTCTGGGAGTTGTGGTTTTTAGGGAAGCCTTTGGCGTTTCATTTCCCATAACAAACGGCAGAATATCACATAGCTGGGTCTATCTAGCTAACCTGAAAGCACAAAAAAATCACAAAGAAATGGATCCTTGTATGAAATGACATGTTATTTATGTTGTTATCTATTTCATGTAGAGAACTTGTGTTATTCCTCAGGTTACAGTGATAAATCAGTTCTCTCTTTTTTAAAAATGATGAATTCTACATGATAATTATATATCTATAGTAATTAATATACAGTATATTATTTAGTATTAATACTATTAGTTATTTTTACTCAATTAACTATGCTGAGAAATTCTTAGGTCTCAAAACTCCATAAATAAATAAATAAGCTGTCCCTTAGGTACAGTCTTACATAAATTAAGTTATTCATGTATGGAACACAGCTGGGGGCACTGTGTAATGAACATGTTAGTATTAAGAATCAAATTTATTCTTAGTACTCAGATTAATCTTAAAACGATTCTCTGGATTTAATTAAGAATTACAATTTTAAAGTACTATTCTGTTCTTTAATCATATTGATGTAAGAATGCAACTAATGGCTTTTCCAGTGTAGGGTTGCTTTACAAAATAAAAAACTTTTAAATCTGTGACATGAGTAAATAATGTCCAAAGACAGGAAAAAAATCACATCAACTGCAATAAAATATGTTACAAACGACTTATCATGTGAAGCTAGTCACTTTCCACACATAATCACATATACTGAAACATTCAATTAACATTTTGTAAATGAAAAGTCATGTTAGACATCTTCACATCTATTCCAACTGTCAAACCTCTCTTGTAAGTTCTGACTGTGTCCACTAGATGGTGCTATTGTTGCGGAGTGGGTAAAGTCTGTGACAAACTATATAAAATAGATAAACAGCACCAGAGTAAACCTGCGAAGGGTTTTAGCCTCAACGAGACAAAGATTCTTCTATAAAATATCATTGAAACTATTATCCAACTGTAAAAATGGAATGTAGCTTTTCTCTGTTTATATATTTAAAGTACAATCTGGATATAATAGACACATGGCATACAGAACAGGCTACAGAAAGTCAAAATAAGACAAATCTCCACTTGTCTTTTCAATCAATCCATCCCAGCAGCAGGAGAGCACCACTTTTGCTTAGTATTGATCACTTATATACCTGAGGCCAAAGTGTGTCTGCTAATGAGAGCAGCATTACAGGGATCTGCTGTCGTGCATCTGCTGTCACATGGGCTCTTTCACCAGGAGCTGTGTGGACAAAGCTGGGGTCGTCCCAGTCAGGTTAAAGCCTAAAACAAATACAGGATCCTGAGTGGACAGAAAGGACGTCAGAACCTCCCATTGTAAACACAGTCCTGGTCATCTGCACTGTTACGTGCTATCATTATGCCAACATGCTCTGTGTTACAACAGATGAGACCAGGAAAATCCATCAAGTCTAATCACATCAGGAGACGAATGGACCCCACGCAGATTTAATCACAGTAACTTGCTGTTGAAGCCTAAATCAGAAAACACTTAGCTCTGATATAATAATACTATAATTAGAGTTGTTTCTTTTTAAAGTCTGCTGCATATATCTGTTCAATATCTTGCTGAACATTTATAATGTAGAGAAAAACACTATAATACATCACTCCTCAGGCATGAGGTATTACTCAAAGTTTGATTCAAAGGGCAAAGGGTGCACTTGTTTGTAGTGCGAGCACCAGTAGTTATTGATTCTTTGATTTGATTCAGTCAGTCATTAAAAGTCAGTGTGTTGTTTACGTGAAGGTGGATGTTGAGAAATCCTGTGGACAAAGGTCATGAGTCCCTACAGGAAGAGAAGGGAACTTTAGGATTTGTGGCCATGTCAGTAAAACATCTCTTTACAGTGCAACATACAGGATTTCATCATCTGCCTCCTCATTTAGACACTGACCACATTAACTCAATACACCGTGACAGAACTGACAGAATTAAAAGTCAATTAAAATGAATAATAGGAAGAGCAGCAAATCTGTTTGTGAAGCTGGAACCATCACATGTATTTGCATGAAAAATGAGCAATGATCACCAAAAAAGTCAGTCATTTAACTAAGTGATGAACATATTATTTGAGGTTAGTTTAATTTACAACTGTTGATCATGTTTTATAAGCTCTTCATAAGTTTGTGTGCAAAAATCTCATTTTGCAATGTTTTAAGTAAAGCTGTCAGATAATTGTAGTGAAGTAGTGTAGTTTTTCTTCTCTGACATATAAAAGACCAGATTTGAACTTTGAGATAATTGATGGAGGGAACCTAAAGTTGATGAACATGTTTTAAAAATACAACAATTTATTTTTAATTTATAATTTTGACCCATTGTAAAATGTTTTTTTGTTTGTTTCTGTGTGACTTAGATTGTTTTAGACTGTTTAACTGTGGCTGTGTAGAAAACCAGAATGAAACATCTAAATAGGCTACAACTTAACTTCCAAGAGTGACAGATGAGTGATCGGCAGATCAAAGGGCTCATTAAGACACAGTCGAATGATGAAAGATGTCACAGCTTTTAATGGATTCATTTGTATTTCTGAACGTTTTCTTTTATTACCGCGGGCTGCAGTTGCGGGGGTATAGCATGTATGCATCTGTTCATCGTGAGTGTGTGTGTGCTGTACATGTACACTCTTTGGTCAGCTGCTGACTCTGCAGGCCCTATCAGCGAACACGAGGCAGGCGGGCTGAAGTTTAACCAGGCATGTTGGACTGTCGTGTCTCTCTTTATCTACTGTACGCAGTATATTCCGCAGTCCAAGACCCCTCCCCTTTACTTGCCCTCTCTCTCACAGCTTGTGTGTGTGTGTGAAGGAGAGAGAGAGACCCCTCCCCCGGTTCCCAGAGAGAGAAACGTTAACAGGAAGCTGACTATTTAAAAGCAGATGCAGACACGCTTGATTGCCCTGCACTGCACTGTTAGTATAAAGTGGAAGTCTCCTGCTGAATCATGTCTGAGAGTAAGACTAATTCACTCATAAAACAGGCTTATCAATGCCATACAAGTGATAAGTGTGATAATATTGTCCTAGATGATTTACTACAAACCCTCAGTGGGCAGCTCCACAGCCTCTGACAGCAGCAACAGAGAACAATTTGACAACTGAGCCTCAGCATTCAAAAGTTGTTGTTTTTAAGAGTTTTGGGTCACTTTTTGCATTTATTGGATAGTGAAAGACGAAGAGGCAGACAGGAAGCAGGGAGAGATGACATAAAGCAAAGATCTGAATTGAACCGGCCAGGCCTGGCTCTAGACTACAGGGGGCCCTCCTTACTGCCCCTGAAGACTGAAATTAAACTATAAACTATGAATAAATCAGAGGTCTTAGCAACATCAAGACAGAGAGCCTCTCTGAACTATCAATGAAAAATGTGGGTGAAACACTCTGGGGGCAGAAAAACAATACAACCCATGACAGAATACTGTAAGTATCCAAATGGGAAACAGGTGGCCAAATGTGACTATATATTTCAGTGTTATGAAAATGACCCAGTCCTGACTTTGTTTTCTTCATTTTGCTTTTGGCAGTGCCTCATGTCATCATCATGGCGTGCTTTAGCAGCACAACCATAGACAGCCCTAAATGCAGTTAAATAGGAAATTTTAAGTTAACTTCCTCTGCTTTCAATCGATCTCATGGATTATATTTAAGGCATGAGGTCAACTGATAAAACCAGCTACAGTACAGCCTTAGGGGAACATTCGCGTGTGAACGAAGAAATTTGCAAGCAATATGAAAAAAAGACCTTCCTGAAACAAAAAACACTTACAGCTCACCTGGATGTGAATATTTGCACATACCATCCTCTTCGTCCCAAACGCTGTACAGCTCTTTACAAACACATCATACATCTTTTTTTATATAGATTTTTCAGACTTTTTATTAGCTTTTTTCTGTTTTATACTCATGATTCCTCACGTTTCTGTCACTTTTTTTTTCTCTTAGTAATTTTGTTGATACTCACTTGTTGCATAATGTAGCTGAAAGAAAAATCATGAATCTGGAAACTTTTGCAACTAATTGTAGACATTACCGTTGTTGCGTAAGCTGCACCCCCCTCCCCGCCTCATTGAGCAGAGGGAGGGAGTTTGATGTGAACAGCCATCTCCGGCCCCGGTGGAGATCTGTTTCCGTGGCTCTTATTTCCGGGTTGTGGCTCCGCGCTGATTCGCGGAGTTTGAGCTCGTGCGCTCGGCGGAGCAGCAACTGTTGAGGCTTGCATCAGCCGGGAGCAACAACCAGCCGGTCGGTGTGTGGAGGAGAGGCCACAACAGTATGGACACAATCTGCAACCTGCTCTTTACACTTTGAAGCACCTCCTCCTCAATGCCAAGCCGGCCGCCGGTGTTGAAACGTCACTTTTGCAAGCAGTGAACGGCGCGAGGAGCGTGTCGACCGAAGTTATCTGAGGCTGTGGTCGACATCCAGTTTGCCGGTGACATCAGGGTGTATGTGCGTAAATGTACACGTTGAGCAAAGGGCAAGGTCCCCTCACAGCGCAGATATGAGCTGCGAGCAGCTCTAGCCGCGCGCTCCTCACTTCATCTCCTCAGCTAACTTCAATGTGCCTTTTTACACTTTCATCAATTTTAAGATAGCTTTATTTTTCACACCTGAAGATGTCGTGCCTGCTGCGGGGAGTCGTCCGGAGGTGAGTAATCGTGACCTTTCGTCTTTTATCAGCGGTTTAAATCGCGTTTTCGCGTCGTGAACGATGCGTTTCGTTGTATTTAAGCTAATTTAACATGAACCTCTTTGGGATAATGTTCACCACTTTCTGTCACTCACAATGGCCTCACACCACAACATTGACACTCAGACAGTTATATGTTTGCCTTTCTTAAGTTTTTTTTTTTAACGAACAGCTGATATTTTAGCCTGTTTTTGCTTCAGACACACAGAACATGTATGGTGGACAGCTTCGTGTCCTCATGCTCGCCACTGTTTCAGGCACAGTGGCCTTATGTTGGATAAGTTGTATGCCTGCTGGACTAAATGGCAATTAATTTATCCTGTTTTTATTTCACACATACAGAAATATATTGTCCTGTCCTGCCTATTTAATATAATAAACCTCTTTGGGTTTAAGTTCACTACTTTTTCTGAACACAAAATTGCGGCCTTTTTGACCATGTGCTAACACAGAAGTAAATACTTACTTTATGGATAATTTTCAAATGATAATTAGTGTAGCACTACTACAGCATCCATCAATGAATTTAAAAGTCTAATCCTGTGACTAAGGCTCCATTGTGTCCCAACTGCTGTGTACCCTGCTGCCACAAACTTGTCTGAGATGATATCAGAGATAGGCCTCAGGTTAGATGACATTTTTCAGTACGTGTTTGTGTCTTTATACATGAAACAACACCTCACTGCCATCTGTGATTTTTACTTTATTTTTAAGCATCCTCTTCCTGCATTCCCTCTCTCTGCCGCTTTTTCCTTGCAGGCTTTGTGATGGCACCACATCACACAGGGACTCTGGAGTCAGTGTGAGCCCTCCATGCACTGTGTGTTTGCTTGTATTTTGTTATTAGGGATGCATGTGAGTGACACCATGTGAGTTAGAGACAGGATGGCCCGTGCTCCTGTGCATTTTTGTTTGCATTTCTGCTTGAGAGATTGTTAATGGCTGGCGTCATCACTCCTCTATTTGCCTTAAAGTCCTGGAGCATGGTCCATGTGTTTCCTCCTGTGTGCTTGCTGTACCAAGTGTGAGGATTATGTATGCAGCACGTGTGCATGCTTTTAGTGATACTTTGGCTTGTCTCTGCTTCATGTGTAGACTCTGCCCTAGAGAGGCAACCAGAATCCATGTGAAGAGGGAGTGTAGGCGTGTCTGGCTGTGGTGTGAGAGGATTGGCTTGCTGATTTGGAGGTGTGTTTGGAGGAGATATTGCTCAGATGGAGGCAAGAGACAGCCAGGGGAGGGGATACCTTATCAGGATTATCTGTTCCTTGACATTCCCTTAAAAATGGGAATGGCGTTTCCTGTTTCAATTCTGCATAATAGTCTCTTTTAAATGGTTTTCCTGAAAGCTGATGTCAGGATAAGTCTGTGCTAAATTTGTCAAAAGGAAACATGCTGCTCCTTCTCCTCAGGCATGGGGGATGGGGCGGGACGAGGAATGAGGAGGCAGAGACAAAGGCACGAGAGGGTGAATGACTGCAGGGGAAACTAGGAGCAAAGGTCATCCGAGTCTCTTTAGGATTTCTAATATTGCAGCTTTTTTGATGCAAAGGAGGAGGAACAAAGAAGCTAATCCAGTCCTGCTGCTTTTATCTTCTGTATCAGGTCAGCCAGCACCTGTGCTCCAGCAAGCAACTGGATAATCAACAAGTGCTTTGTTTCTGTCCACTAATTTCAAAGTCAGTCATCTCCTTTCCTAATCCTAATCACACTGGGGATAATATTCAGCACCGTCCCAATGGTTACAGTAATTAGTTGCATGACTGGGTGGATGATTGGAAGCATAGGTAATTGATTTACCTATGGTAGCCTCAAGGTTGTGGTGGGGGAAAGACTGTAGAGCTGATTTAATGAGGCCAGTTAGTCTAATATCATAGATAAGTGGCTTTATTTTTTAATCCTCTGTGACTAAAGGTCAATCGAGAGTTGTGATACAGTGAAACTGTTGTTCTTTTGGTTCCCCTTCCTCTTATCATTCTTATCATTTATCTGTCAAGAGTTTAGGCAAAACCTCTAAAGATCCACTGAACACTGACAGTGTTTGTTCTACAAAAAAGAGAAATTAGCCAGTGAAGTGTGTTTGGTGGATGCAGGTCATGCAAAGCGATGATAATCCCCTGACTACCACCACCATGAGGTATACATTTATGGTTTTGAGTGAAAGGTCTTGGCAGCTATTGAGTGGTTTGAAATTTACGACAAATTTGCCCCTAAGGATGAGTTGTTGTAACTTTGATGAGTTTTCCTATACTGCCATCATCAGGTCAACATTTCAATTTGTCCAATACTATTACTACTACTACTACAATATTTAGCTCAAAACACTGTACTTATTACAGCTACTGACAGGAAATTAGTCATGTCTTGACTGTAATTCTGCTTTTGTGTTTTCGGTTACAAATATCTCATTAATGGAAGCAGTAGTAGTAGTACACACACACACACACACGCGCACACACACACACACACAAGCACACAAAATGCAGTGCAGTGTGGGTACTTCTTGTCAGGCCTGAGCAGTATCTGCAGGAACTCCTTTCAGGCTGCATGTACCTCAACAACCCCCATAACAAGGTTGAGGAGCCTGAGAGGTGAAACCCAGGGCAAAAAAGTCACAACTGTGGCTCCAGTCATTCCTGCTTATTCAGCTCATTTCTTTAAGTGCATGTTGAGATAAGATATACTTTTATTTTATAATAACTAAACTGAGGGAGACTCAGATAAGCCTATCAACATGTTTATCCATTCAAAACATCTGTAATCTGGACTAAGGTGGCTAAACAGTAAGATGCAAAAACTGGAGTCTGTTCATGTTTAATTGCTCCCACATCAATGGTTAAACAACTCGCAGGTACAGGTCATCTGTTCAGAGGGAGTTTGGACCCTGAGCCTGACATTTGATGTTCTCAGCTCTTTGTCCCCTCACTGTCAAGTTAATGTTATCTTCTCTCTCACTGTGAGCCTCCAGGCATGGCTGCCGCTGTGCCCTTTGTATGCTCCGACCAGATTTACGCTTGTCTGCACACACAGAAGTGTGTGTGCCTGTGAAGCATGTATGATGACACACTCAGTGCAGTAAATTGGGAGCCACGTGCCTTCACTTAACGGGACAACTGTGTCGCTGTCTTTGAAACAGCAAAGTAGGGGAGTGGGATTTGTATTCCCAGTCAAATTAGCCACTGATTTTTGACTGGAGGGAGAATGTGGGTCAATTTATGGTGAATGAAATGAAACTAGCTTTTGTTTTTTAAGATTTCTTAAAAAAAAATTCTGGGCTTCTCGTTTGAGGATACAAGATTATGAATTTCACATTTTCTAAAGAGGTCAGCTGGGGTCATCCACACGTAGAGACAGGCAGAAAGCAAAGCACTAACACACATTGTCTATGCAATTGTCGGATAGCTGCTGGGAACAGACAGGAGACGCATACACACACAGCCTTGTGTTTTAACAGCTTGCATAGCAGCAGCACTCTCAGTGGCTTGTGTTTGTGAATATCATGCTGTTAACAAACAATAGGCCGCCCCCCCCCGCACGCCTCCCTTTATGTGGAGGAGTTTGTTTGAGGCTCTCAGGTTGCACTAATTACTGCCTCATGGCAACAAATGCATTACCACTGTCACATGAAAAGCATACAACTCCAATTTGGTGCCTTATTTAAACTTGTCTGTGCTCCCTTGTGCTCTTCCATGAGTTTTGTAACTCCCATCTGGAATCTGGCAATCTGTAGCTTTTTGCTAATTTTCTCACATATTTGTAGCACTGTGACGTTTTAGTCTTAACTTACTAAACTGACTGCCTCTACTTAAGCCAACGGGGGCACTCTTTGTTTGGTCATCCAGCTCATCTGCACTCATGTAACTCCTGACTAACACCAGCATACCGTACATCACTGAATATGATCTGATAAGTTAATACAGAGGCCTATGCATTCTCCAGTTTGGATGTTTCTGTTTCGTTGACTCATGATAGATTGTTTAAGTCTGTCTGTAAATTCAACAATGTGTGGTTGAGATGTGAATTGCCGTGTCTGCTGGTGTAAAATAAAAAATGTTGTACAAGGCATTGTATAGATTATAGGTCACATGTCACATGACTGTCTTGACAGTTTTTATGGATCTGTATTTGTGAGAAACCTTGGCTGTCAGGTCTCGTAGGAATATACATTTGTACAGGAATGCACAGGATGGAGAGAAGACTTCATTAGTTAAGGGTTGTCTGCATTATAGATGTCAGTCTGTTCTATTTGTGTAGAGTTACACCCAACTTAGCTGCAGGGCATCGTAAAGGTAGTGAAATGATTAATGCTCACAAGCAAAGGGTTTAAAAAGCAAATAATCACATGACTGCCTGTTCTCTTTCAGACATGGTTGTGTTGGGGCGAGTGTCGGGGTTCGGTCCCTGGCCTCCATCCCCTCGTTACCCCCAGCGGTGGCTGATTTTGTGAAGGGAGCGGTGGATGAGTGCAAGCCCACCAATGTGCACGTGGTGACGGGGATGCCGGAGGAAACAGGTAACATCCTGGCAGGTCTGGAGAAGGAAGGGATGGTCAAGAGGCTTCCCAAATATGAGAACTGGTAAAGGCTTCAAATGTTTTGCAGAAATACATATATTTGATGGTGTATTGCCTTTAGGCCCCTGAGTGCTAATCAGTTCATGCCCTGATTCCTGCTCTGTTTCTCAGCTGGCTGGCCCGAACAGACCCAAAAGACGTGGCCCGGGTGGAAAGCAAGACTGTGATTGTGACCAAGAACCAGAGGGACACCATCCCCATCCCTGCTGGAGGGGTGAAGAGCCAGCTGGGCAGCTGGATGAGCGAGTCCGACTGGCAGAGAGCCAGAGAGGAGCGTTTCCCCGGCTGCATGGCAGGTATATAGTTGGAGGGAAAGTAAATGTTTGTCCCTAGTTGACAGGCGATGTGTGTTTTCAACTTCCCTTTGAAACATTTGATGTTGACTTTTGAATATGATCGTTAACTCACTATTTGAAAATTAAACAAGACTGAAATAACATGCTCTGTCTTTAAATAGTAGCTTAACTTCAGACTGAAACGCAGCGTTCACTGCCATCTCCGGTTGAAAGTTTCAAGCATGTTTGTATAGTCAGAAGTGTGCTTTGTTGCACGTGTAACCAAAACTGGTTACAGGTTCCACTGGAGGTCAGCAAAGACAACATTTTCAGGTCTTAAGTTACCCTTTAACATATGAATAAACATAAGCATGGATGTTTTGCATGTCAGAAGTGCCAACTGTACAATGAGTTAATGGGGAAAATTAATAGATTTGCATCAAAAACATGGACAGCGTGATTAACTGCAAATATCACAAAACTATATAAAAGGTGCCCCTGTGGAGGTTCCTCTAAACAAATGTTTACATTCAGTGTGTCCCACAAAATGCCATTGTGTGAATCCTTTAAGTCTAATAAATTCTGCATTGTTGACATGTATGTTGTCTTGCTCCCAGTGTTCTTCTTCACAAGAACATATGTCGTGTCGCCCATGTCTTCATGCATGTTACAAACAAAACAGGGATCTGCTTGTAAAAACGTTACTCTATAGCACTACTGGTGGTCAGACACTTTCTTAAAGGAAACCTTTAAGAAAAGGCCATGATATCTTCAGCCTAATATAACCCAATTCCAACATTTGTAGTGACTAGAAAAATAAATAGCATTAATGTATAATAGTATGTTGTTTGTTTCTGTGTCCTCCTCTGTAGGTCGGACCATGTATGTGATTCCCTTCAGTATGGGCCCTGTGGGCTCGACTCTGTCTAAATATGGTGTCCAGGTACTTGGCTGTGCTCCTCAACACTGGATACATGCAATAAAGCAATGAACCTGCAGAGCTGAACTATCCTTTGTTGCTGTAAATTCCTGTGGTGAATTATAAATATAAATATTTTGCTCTCCTTCAAGGTGACAGACTCGCCATATGTTGTAGCCAGTATGGGGATCATGACCCGCATGGGCACTCCTGTCCTGAAGAAACTGGCTGAAGGAGTGGACTTTGTCCGCTGTCAGCACTCTGTGGGACGTCCTTTACCACTCACAGGTACAAACTCCAAAAGCCTGAATCAAGTTGTCTTAACGCTTTCTTACCTGAAACTGAAAATCTCCTCACGTGTCTGCTCTCCAGCCCCTCTGGTCAACTCGTGGCCCTGTAACCCAGACAAGGTGCTGATATCTCACCTGCCAGACAACAGGCAGATCATGTCCTTCGGCAGCGGCTATGGAGGAAACTCCCTGTTGGGGAAGAAGTGCTTCGCCCTGCGCATCGCCTCCCGTATCGCCAAAGATGAAGGCTGGCTGGCCGAACACATGCTGGTGAGTGAACTCCACAGAAGAGAGCTTAGGAAGATGCTCGTTTGTTGCTCTCAAAACTTGAGGTGAATGTTTTATAAACTAATGATAAATAAAATCATATAGCAGGGATTTCCTGTTTAGACAACATTGGTTGTTCTTTCCAAAGTGCTTCACCATGACTAGTGCTTTTGAGTGATGATGACGATTATAGAATGATTTGTTCTTTTAGCATTTTTAATTACCACCCTCTCTTCTCCTCAGATCCTTGGCATCACCAACCCTCAGGGAGTAAAACGTTACGTAGCCGCGGCCTTTCCCAGTGCCTGTGGTAAAACCAACCTGGCCATGATGAAACCAGCTCTGCCTGGCTGGAAGGTTGAGTGTGTGGGCGACGACATTGCATGGATGAAGTTCGACAGCCAAGGTGAGAGGGAGGGAAATGGCTCACGCGCACCCATGGGATTGCTTTGCTACTCCATCGGTAGTGGAGTAAATCCTCATGTAATTCCTTATCCCGCCCGTCGCTGCAGGTAAACTCAGAGCCATCAACCCAGAGAACGGTTTCTTCGGTGTGGCTCCTGGCACTTCAGACAAGACCAATCCCTACGCCATGGCCACTATTGCCAAAAACACTGTGTTCACCAACGTTGCCGAGACCAGCGATGGAGGAGTGTGGTGGGAGGGCCTTGACCCCCCTGCAGCCGGGGTCACACTCACAGACTGGCACGGCAAAGCCTGGAAGCAAGGTAACATCCGCCCGGACTCCCAGGATTTATAAAGAGTGTTTTCACCAAAAAAGTGCAGAATAACACAGGGCATATGTTTATATAAAACTTGATAATATGTCAATGTGTCAATGAGGCGTAAACTGAACAGCCACAGTGTATACAGTGCCATCTAGTGGTATACCAAAGCAAGTGCAATTTTGAGAAGTGGAGTAACTGCAGACACAGTGATATTCAATTGTTTCTAAAGCAGTGAAGGTTGAATAAACTGTTGTTCCCTCTGTGTGAAAAGGAAGCTCGACTCCGTGTGCCCACCCCAATTCCCGCTTCTGTGCCCCGGCGGCTCAGTGTCCCATCATTGACCCCCAGTGGGAGAGTGAGGAAGGCGTTCCCATCGACGCCATTATCTTTGGTGGAAGGAGGCCGGAAGGTTGGCACTGCTTTCATTTAATACACATCATGAGTTTTTCTCTAGATAGTCAAATATTATTTAATGACCATAGCATTTTTCATAAATGTGCTAATTTTTGAAGCATTTAATTGTTAGTCCTCTAATGTTAATGACACAGTAAGTCATTGGAAACGGTGTGCACAAAACAGATCAAGTCACTGTAATAAAATAATACAGCAGAGGGTTTAACACATGAGGTATACTTTGCATGGCTTGCCTCACACAACTCAGCTTTGTGTTGTCTTTTTCTTTAACATCCTGCATGTGTTTGGGTCATTACAGCTACAATGTGTAGTATGTTTGTTCTGTATCAACATGCAAAACTGAGAAACATTTACAACACAGTAGTTGCTGAGCGTTAAACATGATAACGTGTTGTTGTCAGGAGTCCCCCTGGTCTACGAGTCTTTCAGCTGGCAACATGGAGTCTTTGTTGGAGCCGCCATGAGGTCTGAAGCCACGGCAGCTGCTGAGCATAAAGGTAAAGTCAAACACCGGATTTTCCTCTGGTCGACGTGTTTCTAAATACATTCATGCTAATCTGCATATGTGATTGTTTAAGGACTGATTGACTTGTTTTTAGATGCTGTGTCATCACTTGTAATACAGAGTTGTCCTATTGATGAGGTGTTTTAGGATAATGGGATGATGAGGAGTTTACTGTTAACACTAAAGCGTTTAATGTTTTCCTTCAGGCAAGGTGATTATGCACGACCCCTTTGCCATGCGGCCCTTCTTCGGTTACAACTTTGGTGACTACCTCGCTCACTGGCTGAGCATGGAGAGCCGAAAGGCCCCCACTCATCTGCCCAAGATCTTCCACGTCAACTGGTTCAGAAAGGACCCCTCGAGCGGTGCCTTCCTGTGGCCCGGCTTTGGTGAAAACGCTCGCGTCCTGGAGTGGATCTTCAAGCGCTGCAGCAGGGAGAGGGAGGATGAGGCGGCCAAGAAGAGCATTATCGGCTGGCTGCCAGAAGATGGCGCCATCGACACTAAAGGTCTGAGCAGCAAGGTGGATATGGGTGCCCTGTTCGACGTACCCACGCCTTTCTGGCAGAGGGAGACAAAGGAGCTGAGAGCCTACTTCACTCAGCAAGTTGGGGCTGATCTGCCGGCTCAGGTGGAGGCTGAGCTGAAGGCACTGGAGGACAGAGTGCACAACTAAAGCCCTACTGACAGGAAGTTCCTTCAGAAACAGGGAGGTTGTCACTGATGACACAGGATTCACATCATCAGGGTGCAATCAGACTCACTGGCTGGGTTAACATACACAGAGATTTTAGTTCTGAACCAGGTTATCTAAAAAACACAGTTTTGTTTTTTTAATATGAACAAAAGAAAACTGAGGTTGGATAACCGGGTTGAGATGTGTTGGTTTCACACCATATGACATGTGCCGAAATGCCAAAAAACGTGGCAGTAGCTGGTACGAGAGATTACTACTACTTTCTGCTCAGTATAGCAGCCACATTTTGTTGATAGACCATGTTACATGTTGAGAATTCAGGAAAGGTAGACATGTGTTAATTGGCCAGGCCAGTAGCTGACATTCTCTGTCTATGAAAACACAGTCAGTGACTCGCGTCTTTCTCTTTTATGAAGAGAAGTCTGTTAGGAATGAAATGTTAGATACGGAATCAGAGGAGAAGCTAATAATCTGCAATGCAATACCTACTTTTCGGACACTACTTCACACTCATTCTGCAACACTGAGGGGCTGGTGCTGCGTTAGGAGGGAGGTTTGACTCAGCATGAAGGTTAGATTTCTGTGAAGCTGTCAAACTTGCCATTGGCATGGTAAAAAAAAGCACAAATAAAAATGGCCCGGTCGTGCCTGTGAGACATTTAGAAGAACAGTGTCTAGGCTGCTCATGTTTACACGCTAAAGCCCAAAGAGTTCATAAGTTTTTAACTTTTTTATTCATGAAAAGGTTTGAAGAGAATTTTAGCATCGGCTCTTTTAATACACTAGTGACTTATGATAAAGCCCTTTTATTTTAAATTGACCTTATATTGGACAAAATGATTATCAGCAGTCCCTTCACGACTTAAAACGTAGCAAATGTCCAGTGGGCTGGAGGATTACTATGCATAATTCATCTTGCCACTTTGTAATGTTTGTGATTAAACTGTATGATTTCAGGGGATGTTTACACACAATTTTTGAAATGTTGGACCAATGAATGCGACTGAGATTATTAGGTATTTTTAGAAGTTGTATGCAAAGGTTTTTATTACAGTGCAATGAATAAATACCTTCAAATACAGGAACTATGTCTCATGTTCATTTTTAAAGAAATTCAAATACAGATGTGGGATACAAAATATGTATGAAAATCATATGTACAACCTAGTAAAAGAGATTAAAAATGCCTTGTAATGATTGGTAAAATCATAAATTACACAAAGCTCAAAATGAGATGTAATCTTGCTCTACACTGATAATGTGCGTCTGTTTAGAGCTTTGGGGCTTTTACTTCTAATCACACAGTAACAGCCTTATGAGGTCAGTACACAAATATAAACTATGATAGTGTGCAAACCGACAAAACTATGAAAGCTGCAGGGTGTGGTGCTTTTTAGTTTCCCCTTTTTTTTTTAATTAAACTGCACAGTGACAATGACATTTTTCTGTTGGCTTCGGTGCCTTTTTCTAGATTAGCTGACATTAAACATCTTGCATAAGTAACAAAAAAAAAAAAAAAGGTATAATATGAGTCCATCTCAAATGTGATCGCAAAACAGTGCTCATTTCTTGACTTGAGCATAGATTTCCTCTGGGCCATCGGCAGTCTGTGGTGAGCTGGATGCTGGCTTGGCCACTTTGACTTGTGCATACAGCATATCCTGCTGCTGTCCACTGTCTTGCACTAAGGAAGAGGACAGTTCAGGTCTCTGCTTGGAGAAATCAATCTCTCCATAATGGATGTCTTCTTCTGTTTTGCTGGATGGCAGTTGAAGAGCCAGCTCATCACCTCTTTGACTCTGGAGAATTAATCAAACAGGAAATATGAGCTGGATCCTTCCACGATAGATAATTAAAGATGCGTCTAAAGTTCATTATTTGGCCTTTCGAACAAATTGAAATCTGTTTTCTGACCACATCACAGCAGTGGTTAAGGTGATAAATTGCATTAATGAATACTGAATACTGATTCAGGTTTTGATGCTACTTCTTAACAGTGCAACGTTTAACATTGTTGAATGTAAAGTGGGTTGGGTTCTGTGGAGCAATCCTCACTAGGTTTATGTATATCATGTTATTTCCTTGGGGATCGTTAATCTGGGTGGAGGAGTCCACCAGGGTTAGATTCCTGTGCCTCTATTATTCAACTGCAGCACATGACACCCACACTCAAATAACTGTGGTCCCATAGACTCACTGTGTTAGTGTGTAGAGCAAGTGAATATATTGATGCAACTTATTTCCTTCAGGTAAATCAAAACCACACAGAAGAAGCTGAATTTCACAACAAGGATGAAAGACTCATTCAGTCATTGCTGAGACTGATTCAAGAACTACAGTACAAAGACTAAAGGCAAGAGCAAAGACTGGGTTGCATCAGCTGTTTGTAGATCTGCACTTTACGTTTGTGTAAGTCATTTTAAGTGGTGCTGACCGTTTTAATGGAGTGATGCTGAAATCTGCACTTAATAAACACTTTTCTGTGGTAGAACAAAATATGTCTTTGATATACATGAAGAATACTCAGGTCCCTTTGACTTTTAGAAAACAACGAGGGCCTCCAGTCAGAACCAAATTTGGTGAAGCTGCTTTAAACTACTGTGCTGTGACCAGATTGATAATATCACATGTTTCAACCTTAGCCACTGTCAGATCTAAGCTGAATGAGTTAAAAAAAAAATTGTCTACTCTGTGGGTTGTACAGTTGAGTTCCCACCTGAGTCTGTTGGGGAGTTTGATGTTTCAGCTTGAACTGCCTGGAAGACATTAGAAAGAGAATAAGGTTGAAGGAGTGAGGACTGATGGGAAGCAGACATTATTGGATGTGCATCAGTCAGAGTGAAGTCACAGACCAGGTGATCTGAACAACAGCTTGAGTTTTAGAGTCAGCCACTTTAATCGTGAGAGAAGTGAACTAAACAGGCAGCTCACATCCTCATCCGTGCCCTCACCATGAACATAGGTTTGTGATACTCACCAAATGCAGAGTGCAAGGCAGATGGGCAGGATGACAACGGTCCCTCCAAGAGCTATAGGCCATTGCAAAAATATATCAAGCTTCCCTGTTTGTTGAAAAACAAAACCCAGTTTATCAATGAGGATTGAATATGGACATGTAACTACAGTGATGGAGCCTTTTCTTCGTATGGAATCATTACAAATGTAGTAAAAAAAAAAATCTCTGATGACAAACAAAAGAAAAACAAAGATATGATTTACATTGGCACTGACCAGTCAGGTGAGTCTCTGGTGATTTTTGTTGACCAACATCATTTGTGGCCTCGCAGTAATAAACTCCTCCATGTGTCACGTTCAAGCTGTAAAACTGTCCTTGAGATACATTCACGGCTCCGTCTTTGCTGATCTTGAACCAGGTGAAGCTGCTGACTGGAGGCTTGGCTCTGCTGGAGCAGGTCAGGTTCACCCAGCTGCCTGACGCACTGACGGTCACTGAGGTGTTTTTAGGAGCATCTGAGGAAAACGTGACAGATGTGAGATATGAGAGTAACACCAGAGCCTGAATAATAGCCTTTATTTCTCTCCTTTGCCGACAGGATCCAGGAACAAACTGTGGTTGTCTTACATGAAACACTGAGAGTCTTTCTCTCCTCAGCTGTCTTGACGTCTTTGCCTTCATTCACAGGATACGCAGCAGAACAGGTGATGTTGAATCCATCATGTTGGTCTAACAGAGTGATGCTCTCCTGGATTTTAGTTGTAAAGGTTCCGTCCTTGTTCTCCTCTATTTTGCTGAGAGCGTGTTGTTGGAGAGTCCAGGTGAGTTTAGGAGGGTAGTGAGGACAGGGAGTGAAAGCCGAGCAGGTTATAGTGACCGACTGCTTCTCCTTCAGATCACCTGAGATCTCAATTCTGGGGCTCGCAGGAAAATCTGTGGTTTCAGATCAAACGCACTGTTTACAATTAAATATAAATGAGAAATGACTAAACCCTTAAGCTTTTTCAAAGCCAAAGCTGACACAGAAGCCGACACTTCTGTACTGAAACTGCATGAAGTATAAATAACTGTTTGTCCTGCTTTTCGGTGTTCTAAAATTTGACAGTGTTCTAAAATTTGACCTTTTTAATGTCAAACTGCAACAACAGACTGAGATCAGTCGAAATTTAAATTCATGGAAAAGTGAAGCAATAAAAAAGTGTGCTGTTTAGGCCAAAACTGCAGCTGACTTCACTTTTCATTCTGGGCAACAACATTATAAACTGACTGAAAGTAAGAAAACTCTCTTACCTTGAACTGTTATTTGAAGAGGATTACAAACAGCTGTTGCCCGGTGTCCGCTCTCAACCCTGAAGAAGTATCTGTCTGTGTAACTTGTCTTTAAGCTGGAAAACAGAGTGGTGCAGTTTTTCTCACTCAGGTTTCCAGTAATCTTCATTGGATACCTTTTAACTGTCCCGCTACTGTTGTAAATCACATTGTTTGGATATGGGTGAAATCTGGAGTCATTTTTAATCCAAACTCCAAAGGTGTCTCTTGTCCTGTTAAACTCTCGTCCTGGTCTTATAGTACAGGGGATGTGCAAACAGGATCCACTTAGTGCTTCCATCTTCTGTGGTGCAGTGATGAAGAGGTTTGAATCACCAGGACAAGGAGCCAAAACACCTGTAAAATCAATCTATTGATTAACAAAATGAGGGGAAAGTCTCTGATACACAAACAACATTTCAGCAGCAACACGTTGGGTCATTTCTCCTTTGAACAATCTCTAAATAAAACATTTTAGTCTGCAGTGAGGACATGAACAGCTGGAGAGAGTGACTCTATCTGCACTGCTCTCTCTGCTTTGTTTCTAAATGAGGCCCAAACTGTTGATGATTGATGTCTCCAGATAGACGTGAGTGAAGAAACAGCTCACCCGAAACGAAGAAGACACTCAGTAACATGTTGGCTGTCATCATATTCACAGCCTGGACTGCAGCGAGGCGCATCACCTGGATTTGAATCATGAAAACATCTTTAAAAGAAATCCTCTTAAAGTTCTCTTAAAGCAACCTCAGACTCACACAGTCAGACCAGGAGCTCGTCGTGCACAACCAGATGTTGCTGTGTGATAAGTAGTGATGAGTAGCATCGGCACAGCTGCACTGAAACCAGTTTGAATGTAAAAATGCTCCAACGTGAATTTCTATCATAGCTCAAATATAATGCTGCAGAAGCAGCCTCTCTTTTCTTTCAGGCTCATTTCAACTAAACCAAAACCCTCTGGGTTAAAAAGTTAAAAAGCAGCGACATCTGACCTCACCAAACGAGCCTTTTAGTCTTAATTAGTTTTAAAATCCGTCAGTTTGTGGACTTCAGCAGAACTGCAACAGATCCAGTAATCGACTGAGCTGCTTTGATATAAAAGCAAACAGGCTTGTTGGTTCAACCTACATAAATACTGCAGAGGTTGTCTTTGTCCTTCCTCCTCACACCCTGTGAGCGAGGAAGTCAGCTTGTGTTGCATCTTAAGCTCATCAGGGTGCAAATGACTTGTTTATTCTCAAAAACCATTTCATCACAGGCCTCACTGCAAGCCCGTATCTCTTATCTTCATTCATAGTACAGATTACATTAATGACAATAGTATTTACATACATACATATTAACTTCATGTATGAACAGCAGGTATACAGTGAGGGCATGTGAAATATAGTCAGTGTTTTATAAAAACAAATATACAAGAAACTTCCCCCCAGTAAGACCATATAACCAATGACTTATTTATCATTCAACAAACAGCTGTTTTCTTCTGCAGGAGATCCGTCACAATACAAGTTAATACAACTGTTGCTATCCTGTGTTGTGGTCGTAAGCCCGGCTGCTGTGACTGAAACATATTTATGATGTAGATCACCGTGATCTGTCCATCATCACAAGGGATGAGAGGTTTTAAATCGACTGACATTTCAGACAGTCATATTTGAAAAAAAACATGAGTTATGTGGTGGGATTACTTTTCACTGCTCATGCACGTTAGCAAAGAAACAGTCATTACATGGACAATAAACACAATTCTGGACCATTTGCAGCAGAGAGCTGTGTGGCTTCAGTCCCTGGTGATCCTGCAGAAAGGTCGTGTTGACAGAACCGGCAAATGACTTTCTCTGTTTACCCATAGTTCTCAGCTTCTTCTTTCTTCACATAGCATTTAACATCCCAGCACTTCTCTTCGACACTGTCACTTTGGTTATCAGCCACATGCAGATACAGTCATCACATTAATAGCATTCAAACAACGTCACACACTGTCACAAAAAGCACTCTTCAAACCATAGAAGGATAAGTTTCACTGTTTCAGTGGTAATTAAAGACTGAACTGTGAGCTTGTAGAACTGAAGATGGCATCTAATAATAACTAATGCCTCAGCCTATTCTTAACTGTTAACAATTAAAGAGCAGACTAAGACTATTTCAAACATGTTGGTACCACAGAGTCTTTATCACCATGCTGCAGACGCATGTACACATAACCAATACAAGAAGTCTTCATCCTTCCTGCTCACACCCTGCGCGTGAGGAAGTCTGGGGTTCTGTTGCAACTTCAGCCCAACAGTGTGCAAGTGACTTATTCATTATTTTAAAGTCAGATATAAGATTTGAAAAAAGGGGCAACTTTTGCAGCATACGGCTGTAAAAAGTGTGTGTCAAGTCGCAATAGTGAGCACAAACATCATATGTCTCAGTATGAAATTTGATATTTTAGGATACAAAGAAGTGATGCTTTAATTCATGCCCTTATAGATATTAAAATGACCACCTTCCTCTGTATACTTATTCTCAGCATTTTCTCTGCGCTTTGTACACAACAGCATCAGTTTACCCTCCACCACTTCTCTCTGACCCACTCTAATTCATGAACCACACTCTGATAATAAGATTCAAGATTCAAGATTCTTTATTGTCAATGAAATTTGCATTGCAATAAAATAATAAATAATAAAATGCTCTGAATGCTTTTAATTCAGCAGTCATCCACACGTATACAAACAGAAATACTTCATCTGAGACATCTAGCTTTAACTCTTTTGCCACCTTTACAAATATATTTTTGCAAACATAGAAACAGTGCAACAGGGATTAACACAGATTACTCAAGATGTATTTGTTTTTGCATTATTCTGCATAAAAAGAATCTACGGCTCTCTGTTGTGTTCAGTCTTTACAGTGTTTTATTAAAGGCGCTGCATGTAGAAACATGCGGTAGAGGATGGTTGGATCGACAGTACTCAGGGTAAAGGATGAGTCACACTGACTTCGATCCCTTGACTTTTCATCTAGCACCACCATGAGGTTAGCATGTAGTGTTCACAGTGAAATATCTCACTGCTGCAGATATACAATTGTAATTGTAATTGTAATTGTAGCTAAAGGGTCAGCTATTGTCCTGGAGTGTGAATACTTGAGTTGATGAAGAAAAGGTCCAAACAGCGTGAATGTTTGTACTTTGTTGTTTGTAATTTTAAATCCAAACTCCAAAGGTTTCTCTTCGGCTGTTAAACTCTTGTTCTGGTTCAGGTCTAAAGGTACATGGGATTTGCAAACAGGATCCACTCAGTGCTTCCATCACCTGTGGTGCGGTAATGAGGTCTGGATCATGTGGAGAAGCAGCCAAAACACCTGATTAACATAATATGGAGTAAATCTCTAGTAATAGAAAGAGAAAAATGTACTTCAGCAGGAAGATGCACGCCAGTGTGTCTTTATTCCTGTGCTGCTAACAATCGTATCAATCATCAGGATGTAAGCAGTTGTAAAAGTAACTCAGCACTGCTCTTTCTGCTTGCACTGAACAAACAGCTCACCTGAAATGACGAGGACACCTAATAAAATTGGTGACTGGCTGTTCAGCTCCCTTTTGAATACGGCAGTGGGAATAGAACAGTGACTGTACATGTACTCATAGAACTGGAGTCACATCCAGTAACTACTATTTCTATTTCATACATGCTACACTCTCCAGTGGGCTTTGCTGTTTCTAACCACTGGAGGTTTTGGCTGTTTAGGGTGTGGCCAGAATCTAAAGCAACCGAACTCAACCCAAATGCTGACTGGGTGAAAAGAAGTGGCCAGGCCACTACCTAACTACATGCCATCCAGCTTGAAGCCAAAAGTAAATAAGTAAGTGTGTAAGACAGGAGAACCAAACCATTGCCTCATCGCCGATGTAAATTGCAGCACACAACCAATAATTAGCCAGTGAGCCCTTAGAGGGGCACCCTCAGCCTACAGTCCAAGGCAGACAAAGAATTTACCAAAAAATCCTGCCTGGACCTTCTCTAATAGCAAAGAAGTAGGAAGAAGTTGAAGCTGCCATCTGCTATCCAGCTGCTATCACTGCCGCCCCCTAGGCCACACCCCTTAGGCAGGACTCTTACTGAGCAGAGATGCAACACATTGTGCAGGACACAGGTGGATAACACTGTCTAATCGCTGACCCATGAGCACACACCCAAAGTGTCCCATACACCGTGGTGGAGGTGCATGCCCTTCCATGGAATCATAACAGCTGTGAGACCGACATTACCCAGCTTCTTCATCTCAGCCATCAAAATATAAGGATTCTAAACAGAGAGGAAGATTTATTCTTCCCACTACCCATCTTGCATTTCCCGATTCCATATATCTCAGTGCGGTGACAGTCTGACATAAGTTATTTTTCGTTTCAGCACGCCCAGTCTGTCTTCGTCTGTAGAACACAGCAGGAGAGATGGCGTGACAAGTGTAAGACAGCTGAGAATGACAAACTCAACACAGATTGGTATGTTCCACCCTGGTAGCAAAACAATGCCCTCAAGGTTAGAGCGGCACTCTAAACATGAGGTGTGGTGCTGTGAAACTGACTAATGGAGAGTACTGGGCAAGATGGCGTATAGGTCATCATACTTTCTCCAGTCATATACAACCACATTATCACCTTGTAAAGAGACTGCACACTTTCCCTGAAGCACATTATAGATGACAGCTCTCTTGACCTTTACTTGTTTAAGTAATAAATTCAGGATCTGCAGGCTTGTTATTTACATCAGGGCTGGTTGTCATAGTTCAGAAGCCAGCTAAAATTTACTGTCTGATTTGACTGTACACACACCTTCTACAGTACATGAGCAAGTAGAATAAAAAATGTATATATTTTTTGCTGTTCTAATGTGGCTAGCGTCAGTCTGTTCACCACTTTGATCCAGACTGAAATATCTCTTGGATGGATTGACGTGAAATTTGCAGACAAAGAGTTTCACTGACTTTTCTGATCCTTTGGCTTTTAACATTTATTGATTGACATGTGGCCCAGACTCATTCAAAGGTTTCAGGATCTCCACTGACCCTAGTCAGTTTTCTGACCCAAAGTAACAGGTCTGACATCTAAATCTCACCAGCGCACAGGCACAAGGTTCTGGACTCAAATGCACGACTCTTTACACCAAGGTAGGGAAAAAGGCTCAAGGCCTGATTTAATAACAAAAAATACAATGATGAACAAAAGGCACCCTGTTAATCAAAAGTACTAAGAAAAGACGCTAAGGATAAATTCTTGCTTCTCTAAAAACTCAAAAACAAAAGGCTGTCTAGGATAATTAAGGTATTCAAAGTTTAAAGGCTGGACTGACGAGCATCACAGAATTCACAAGACAATCTGGCACAGGACAAAGGGAGACGCGGACTATATATACATGAGGTAACAAGGAACAGGTGGAAACAATCAGGGTGGGGCAGACAATCAGACAGGCGGGAAAAACACCAGGAAGTCAAGGGTCTGAAACGAGAGGAGAGTTAGGTTTCACAATAAAAAACGAAGTGCAGAACAAGACATGACGGCAGTGAACAAAACACATTAACAGACACAACGAGACACTTAACAGCCATTCAAACGAGAGCTTTTATCCTGCAGGATCCACCGTCTTTGACCTGCCTTTTTCTATTTCATTATCATCATATTTCTCACACAATGTTACTGTTTGTAAATTGAGCTACTTGCCAACCCTCTCCATAATTTACTACCATGCAGGACAACAGTGTCTGAAATCAACTATTTTCTTGGGAAAGTCCTCAGATACCCTGGTTAGGTTCGGTCTCCTGATTTAGGCTATGATGTTCTGATGTTGGCAAGTATGCTGACCAACCATACTTATTCAACATGTACCAAGATTATTGATTTGATTCTTCATCTGTAAATGCTTTAAAGTTTTGAATTTGGCTGCTGAACTTTTAAGGAGTGATGACCCTGACACCTGCGGTAGGTAATTTTTACATAATAATGACCAGCAATTGAGCAATGGGGCTGGGAGGTGAACCCTGAAGTGCTTTAAAGGTGATCATTTAAATCTTAAAATCAGTTCTAAGACTGATTGTTTTATTCAATGAAAAGAGGATGAAACAGGGATGATGTGAGCTTGTCTTCTAGGGTTTAATCAAAGCCAAGCAGCAATGTTTTGTATCAGCTGAAGGTATTAGTTCTTTGGCTCAATCCTTAACGCAATGAATTACAATAATCTATAAAAAAATTTCATAAGTATGTTTCCATTAGTGCATAGTCACCTGAAAATAAGAATTGCTGTGTTTTCATTACCATAGGATGAGCTCTCTATATCTACAGAGGGAGCAGGTCCTCTTCCATGGAGTCAACCATGTTGAACTGCCATATTTCTACAGTAGCCCAGAGTGGACAAACCACTGGCTCTTGAGAGGGCCTTTGGTGTTTTTCATGAGTTTTGCAGCCACCATTGGCTCTGTTACATGCTTAGAAGGGGAGGGAGAGGCAAGAGGTATTCAGTTGGTTGCAATCTGCAAAATCCTGTGGTATTTTTTGTATTTCACATTATTTGGCAAGTATGTAGGGTCAGAGGTTAAGTCAACACCAGGAAACTCCTCTTCAGAACGATATATATTATTAATAACCCCTTTAGCTTATTAGCATTTTGTATTTGCTATTTAATACTTTTACTACTCACTGCCCACAATGCACCTCTTTTTTAGTCCATCTTTTTTTGGGGGACAGAGAGGAGCAACAAAGGCCTTCTCCAGAGACAACCCCTGCAGACTCCAGCCTGAAGCTCCCAGCTATGCAACATCACCCATCTCTCCTCTCCTAATTCCTATTTCAGCCAATCAACATGTACAGCATGCTTCTCAGGTAGTCTAACAAAACATTTAATCAATCGGACAAGGTTTGGTCCTTTTTTTTTTTGCTGATGAGGATGTCTGAAAACAGGTTGTTCACGGGTGGTTGACAGACATATCAAGATTCAATTCAAGATTCAAGATTCTTTATTGTCACTGAGCATGACATGTCAATGAAAATTGCATTGCAACCCCCATGTTAGTAACAAGATAATATGAAAGATAAGAAAGATTAGAAAGAATAAAATTAAGATAACTAGAATAAAATAAACCAACATGCAATAAAAATATTCGTAAATGCAATTAAAAATATACCAGAATGAAAATATACTAAGGCAATAAAAATATACTAAACAATGAACAATAAAATATACCAGTGAAATGTGCCAACAGAATAAGATATTAGGTGGCTGACATAAAGGATGACAGGAGAACAAGACGAAGTCAGAGGCCAGCTCTTCACAGAACAGCTGAGAATGAGACAGCAGACAGAGAAAGCCATGTGAAGGCTAATCAGACTATTCACTGTTAGGAGCATCAAGTGCTGAAAGGGTCTTGTTATGCAATGCAGAGGTCTTGGAGGAGGAGATGTCATCTCCAACTATGTCTGCAACAAATTATCACCTTGTATATAGCTTTACACTTTGCATGGTGCAGAAGTAGCGGTTTTGACCCCGGTGTTGACGGTAGCCACTTGTGAATTCAAAGAATTTCTTTACTTTTCAAAAGAGTCCAAATATTTCAAGAAACTGAGCATGCAGTAAAAGTCACCTCTCTGCTCCATAATTGCTGCACATTAGGTTAACTTCAAAGAGCCCAGGTGTCACATGATGTGATCTTACATTGTTAAAAGAGGGAAAGAGGTTAAGATTAGATGAGTACCTCAGTTATAGAACAAAACCAAATTTAGCAGCAATAACTCAAGACAGCTGATTGTGTTGATCAGTCTGGGGACCAGCTTGTTAATCTTGACCTTATTCACACAATGGTAAAGTCACTGCTGACAGGAACACACGGCTGAGCTTTCACTTAAGCTCAGTAGAAGGAATCCCAAAACAATTTCACAGGGTTATCTTTGTCCTCAAGGGTAAATGGAAGGAAACAATGCCAGGCCAACAAGAAGGAGTGTGGAGTTACAGTATGAAGTAGCAGTTAGTGCCAATATAGAAGGTGGTGACCTGGCCTTTCTGTGCAACAGCTGCAGCTGTGATGATGTTCACACTCAACTTTCGTTGTCATGTCTTGTCAGTGCGACAGGCAGGAATAAGAATAAGAAAAACAAGAAAATCAGATTTTTCCAAATGCCATTTGATTGATTTAGAGGCTCCGTATTCTTCTTCTTATTACTATCATGACAAAAAATTGGTTAATGGTGCAGAATGCAATCAGTGGTCATGTTGCATGCACAAAAAAAAAAAGGGGGGGGGGGGGGGGGGGGGACTGTTCATTTTTGTGGCAGGGCTGTCAAGTTGCAGGACGAAACAGGGTAGCAACAGATGGAAGCCATTTTCAGATCAGATCAGAAACACCTCTTCTCTTTCAGTCAAACAGTTCTATAATGGACGGGACTGCACACCAGCAAAGCTTCTCCCAACAGGAAACAGACGTCCCCATGTAGGCTGTAGCTGTTGAAGATGCAGTGTTGCTTTATAATAGGAGCTTCATATTTGGTATGGTCGAAGGGTGTGAGTGTGTGCAGAGTCAGTAAGTGTGAGTGTATGAGTCTAAGTTGGATATAGTGTGTCACTGTGCCTTTGTAATGTGCCTAAGTGTGCCAAAGGCATTTGCAGTGGCTCTTTGAATGTCATGTGGTTATCTCTGAGCTCAAGGACAAAAGGAAGCACACAATGTGCCATTAACACCTCTCAGTCCACTGTGCTCTGTTTTCAAGACACCGAGTTGGAAACCTTTTGTCTCGCTTTTAATGAGACTCAGGGGTCTGTAAATAGAAGAAAAATAAATGTAGAACAGTGACTACATATAAGATATTATAGTGATGTTATACTAGTTAGTGGTCTAAATCATTAAAATATGACATGTCCTTAAGACAGTATTTGTGTGACTAAATTCCTATGAAATTAATGTCTCGGTGCTTGTCCTCTTAGACCTACATGCAGCATTTGATATGATTGACCATGATACCTTAATCACTTGTCTTAAACAGTTGTCTGGTCTTTTCTGACTGTGTGGTAAACTGGGTAAAAACACACATCAAAGGGAGAAAGTTTTATGTCAGTCTTGGAGATCATGTGTCTGAGAAACTTGATATCTGTTTTGGGATTGCACAAGGCAGCTGCCTTGGCCCATTGTTGTTCTCACTATACATGCTGCCACTTGGTGACATCATTCGAGAGCACGATGTATGTTTCCATAGTTATGCAGATGACACACAACTGTACATCTCTGCAGAACCAAATGCTGCAGCTAGAGACTCCAAATAATAAAATAAATAAATGAATGAGCAATCATTTCTTGAACTTAAATGAGGACAAAACTGAAATCCTACTTAGTTGGCCTTAAAACAAAAAGAGATATGCTGTTTAATAACACGGGGAAATTAATTCCCTGGATTAAATCTGAGTCTTGGTGTTATCCTACATTGCTAAATCCCTTGTTCACGATTTGCCTTCAAGAACATCAAGAAAAAAATTGCCAATAATACCCCAATGCTCTGGTACACACTACCTATAGATATCAGGGAAGCCAGCTGGCTAAATATTTTGAAAAGACAGCTGAAAGAAAACTGAACTCTTCACTTGAACCTTTAATTAGCTATGACTTTACTGATACAGTCCTGAAACTCTTCGTTGAGCTCTGCTTCACACTTATGCACAGCTGCACTTATAAAAAATGTATGCATTCTATGTACTACTACTATTATTATTCAGTGGGATTTTACTTTCCATCTTATGCTATGTATTCTCTTTATTATATTTTGAAACATGTGCTATCTTAGTTTTACAATTTTTGTAAGAATTTTCTATCCCTGTTTTTATGTTCAAGTCTTTGTTATGTGAAGCACTCGGTGCATATTATTTATTAAAACTGAAGCTGATATTCATGTATTGAATTGATGGAGTGGCCCTCTAACCAAGTTATTAATACATTATAAAAGAATGACCTCTATTCTACTATAGCCTTTAAAACTCTACAAAGATGATTAACCTGCAAAAGAACACAAAACTGAAACAATAAAAAACTGTTCACCATCTGTCATATCTGTCCAAGAACTTGAACAACAGACCAGGGTCCCTGCTACATATAGGAAGACTCATGACGCACTTTCATAAGTGTTGACTGCAGAAGGACACAAGACAGCTGGGAATGACAGCCTCAGTGTTGCCCTTGATGTGCTAAGGAATGGTATGCTGGGTGCAGACAACCAACTGTCAAGACCAAAGAGGTCATTGTGAATCCCGAAGTGTGAACTTGTTAAAGTCAGAATGGCTTGTGTGCTTCTTGAGGAGGTCTTCAGGTGGTCCACTCAATCAACACATCATTTAAGGGTCTCCTCTGTTAATGCGACAGTTATTGGAAGTATTGACCTGTTGTCATTAATAATGTGGAGATGGGGAAGGTGATAAGTGTTCTGTGGGACTCAAATGTATTTATTTACAGTATGGGTGCTGAAACTTGGAGAGCAGGCAGCTGTCATACCCAATCTTTCATTATAGATGGAGGAGAGTCAGCTGAGGTCCTGTGGGAGGCAGACAAGGACAGAGAGAAGGAATCCAACTCAAAAATTCACAAGTTTATCTTTATCCTCAAGGATAATAGAAGACAGACAATACTACAGTCTGTAGACACCCAGGCAGTGCTTATTGTAGTGACAGACCAACAGTTGCCATGCTCTTTAGTAAAAAATCGAAAAGAAAATGTTTCATGAAGTTTACACTTTATATGTAATTAATGTTACCACAAGAACATATTTTTCCCTCGAGGAACAGACTACAACAGATCTGGCTTGTTAATATAATGTTTAGTGTTTAATATAATGAAAATATCATCAGACATGTTCATATATCAGCTAAAATATTTTCATAGTTTATATGATTGACTGGCTTTCGCTTGAAGGACAAAACAAAAGCAGATGCTGATCCAAGACCAGCTCATAAGTTTCAATTCACTGGCCAATGGTTACATGAGAGTTATTGTTGTCCACTCCTTTATTTCCAAATACAGATCTTCCTTTTTTGATTAGTGTCCTTTGTTTTCTTGCTGTTCCCTTATTGGGTGGCTGGGTGTCAAATCTCTGCCTCCTGGATGTATATAAACGAGTTCAGAAGGAGGAGGAAAGACAGGAACACAGTACCTGCAAGTAAGTATACATACATTTTACACATGACTTAGTTATCACATCACATACTGAAAATACAGTGTTAATTTCTTTCTTTCTAGAGCCCCACCTTACCAAATCTATCAAGAGGGAGAGGAAACAGGTAAGTAGTTCCAAGTTCAGAATTTTTTACTACATCCTTAAATTTCTTAAGTATGATAATTCCTGTAACGCTTGTCACACTTTTCTATGTCTACAAATGTGTTAAATAATAAAAATACAACAAATTATCCTATTTAAGTGCTAATCCAGGTACCATGCATCAGAATGCTTTCAAACCATGTTCTTCATTCACAGCTTTCAAGATGTCAGGTGACGCCATCATGGCGGAGTTTGGGCCTGCCGCCACCTTCCTGAGAAAGACAGATAAGGAGCGTCTGGAGGCCCAGACTCGTCCCTTTGACATAAAGAGGCAGTGTTTTGTGCCCGACCCTGAGGTGGAGTATGTTAAAGCCACAATCACCAGCAGAGATGGCGACAAAGTCACCGCTGAAACTGAGTTTGGAAAAGTAAGTATGTGAGATACCTACACTGACTAACAGAAGTGGAAAAGTGGTCAAACTTATACCTTTGCTGACTTTTACAACAAGTTCAACTGAGATATTCTGTGTGGTAAATCATTTCAGACTGTTACCCATAAGGAGGCTGATATACACCCTCAGAACCCGCCAAAGTTTGATAAAATTGAGGACATGGCGATGTTCACCTTCCTCCATGAACCTGCTGTGCTGTTTAACCTCAAAGAGCGTTATGCAGCATGGATGATCTACGTGAGTGAAGACCACAAATCTACTGATCTTTCCACTGCGTGAAATCTTCATTCATGTTTCTTTCTGTTTCGTGCATCTTTGTCAACAGACCTACTCAGGGCTGTTCTGTGTGACTGTCAACCCCTACAAGTGGCTGCCAGTGTACGATCAGTCGGTGGTCAACGCCTACAGAGGAAAGAAGAGGAGTGAAGCTCCTCCTCACATCTACTCCATTTCTGACAATGCCTACCAGTACATGCTGTCAGGTATGTTCAGTTCTTTGTAAACCTTGACACCATCCAAACATTTAAAGAAAAATGATCTGACACTGAACGCCGTCTTAAATCTTACAGACAGAGAAAACCAGTCTATTCTTATCACGTAAGTAATTCACAATAGTTTGATCTGAATCCAGTTTGAAGAGCAAAGTTAATCATTTTTCTTCAGAACGTGTTCAGATCACATGTTTGTTTTTGTTCGCAGTGGAGAATCTGGTGCAGGAAAGACTGTGAACACCAAGAGAGTCATCCAGTACTTTGCCAGCATCGCAGCTGTTTCTGGTAAGAAGGATGCTGCTCAGGAGAAAAAGGTTGGTTTTAAACAGTTTTTGAGTGAGTAAATGAGTGTATTATGGGAAACATTACAGGTTTTTGACCTTTGTGGCCTAAATGTTGCCATGCATTAAACCCACAGGGCACCCTGGAGGATCAAATCATCCAGGCCAATCCTGCCCTGGAGGCCTTTGGAAACGCCAAGACCATCAGAAATGACAACTCGTCCAGATTTGTAAGTTTGGTCATTTCAAAGAAAACACATGCACATATGACTGTGTCACACTGATGTCTAAACAACCTTTTCTCATGACAGGGTAAATTTATTCGAATCCATTTTGGAGTCAGTGGGAAGCTATCTTCAGCTGATATTGAAACTTGTAAGTATTCAGTGCATAAATCATTTTAAGATAGGAAAATTGTAGGAAAATAGTTCTCAGGTCAGCAATAAAGCTTAATACCAATCTGTTATATGTTGTCAGATCTGCTGGAGAAATCCCGCGTCACCTATCAGCTCAAGGCTGAGAGAGACTACCACATCTTCTATCAGATTCTGTCCCAAAGGAAACCAGAACTGTTGGGTGAGTGCTTGATGAAACATAACATATATATGGCCCTCAAGAAATACCACATACATACACACTGAAACTTTTCTTTCTTTGACAGAAATGCTGCTAATCACCAATAACCCCTATGACTACGCCTTCATCTCCCAAGGAGAGACAACGGTAGCTTCCATCAATGATGCTGAAGAGCTGATGGCTACTGATGTAAGTGATACAGACTGCCCTTTAAAAATTCCACAGATACTTTGTAACTAACTTGAATTTAATTTGATGTTCAAGGAAGCTTTTGATGTCCTGGGCTTCACCCAAGAGGAGAAGAACGGCATTTACAAGCTGACTGGTGCCATTATGCATTATGGAAACATGAAGTTTAAACAGAAGCAGCGGGAAGAGCAAGCAGAGCCTGATGGCACAGAGGGTAAAGGATTATCAGAACAATGAAGAGTTTCCTTCTGTTCTCTTAAAACAAGTGTGTAGCTACCACCAATTTGTGCCTTTTTACACAAAATATCATAATAAATGCTTCTACTGCACAATATCCATTTACAGATACGGACAAGGTTGCATATCTGATGGGCTTAAACTCTGCTGACCTCATCAAGGGCCTGTGTCACCCAAGAGTGAAAGTAGGCAATGAGTGGGTCACCAAAGGTCAAAATGTGCAGCAAGTAAGTTGAAAAAGGAAGTACTGCACTGAAATCCACTTGGGGTTTGAAGAATAAAGTGGGTTTCAATTTTAATGTCATAACTTTTATGCAATTATCTAGGTGTATTACTCTATTGGTGCACTGTCCAAGTCAGTGTACGAGAAAATGTTCTTGTGGATGGTAATCAGAATCAACCAATCCCTGGATACCAAACAACCTCGCCAGTACTTCATCGGTGTGCTGGACATTGCTGGATTTGAGATCTTTGATGTGAGTGTCAGAGATTAAATGATGATGCCACATGAAATCAACTGTATCTTTGAAAGAAAGAACAATGAAACAAGAAAAGCATTTTTTCTTCTTTCAAATGTTTTGTCAAATGTACAGTTCAACACCTTTGAGCAACTGTGCATCAACTATACTAATGAGAAGCTGCAGCAGTTCTTCAACCACCACATGTTTGTGCTGGAACAAGAGGAGTACAAGAAAGAGGGCATCGTGTGGGAGTTCATTGACTTTGGCATGGACTTGGCAGCCTGCATTGAACTTATTGAGAAGGTTAGTGCTGAGTTAAATTTGACTTCAGATTTCATTTAACAAACGAAACAGCTATTCTTTGCAACAGGTCTACATTCAATTAATCCTACTGAATTCCTCCAGCCCATGGGCATCATGTCCATCCTTGAAGAGGAGTGCATGTTCCCCAAAGCCAGCGACGCAACATTTAAAGCGAAACTGTACGACAACCATCTGGGTAAAAGTCCCAACTTCCAGAAGCCCAGGGTTGTTAAGGGGAAACCAGAGGCTCATTTCTCCCTGGTTCACTATGCTGGTATTGTTGATTACAACATCAGCAACTGGCTTGTGAAGAACAAGGACCCGCTGAATGAGACTGTGGTGGGACTCTACCAGAAGTCCAACCTAAAGCTACTGTCTAACCTGTTTATTGGGTATGCTGGTGCAGATTCAGGTAAGGGATCTTTGACTATACTTATTACTCATCTGTAAATTGTCCAGGATATCAACAAGGAAGAAAATAACAATTAAACTCATATATCTACAACTTGTGCACAGCTCAGGATGCAGGAGGCAAGGGAGGAAAGGGAGGAAAGAAGAAAGGTTCTTCGTTCCAGACTGTGTCTGCGCTGCACAGGGTAAAACATGTTTAAAGTTTGGTATATGCCCCAAGTTTTGTATGTGGAAACTGTACATATTTGTTGCCTTTATTTACAGGAGAACTTGAACAAACTGATGACCAACCTGAGGTCAACTCATCCCCACTTTGTACGCTGCATTATCCCCAATGAGACCAAGACTCCTGGGGCAATGGAGAATCCTCTAGTCATGCACCAGCTCCGCTGTAACGGTGTGCTGGAGGGCATCAGGATCTGCAGGAAAGGATTCCCCAACAGGATCCAGTATGGAGACTTCAAACAAAGGCAAGAGAGGCAAAATAATAGTTTTTTATAGCTCCTTTTTTTGGTGGTGATTATCCCTGTGAAAGTGGCATTTGTTATTGGCCACACCACGGTCAGCACCTCTCACCCAGGGCATTTTGTAAACAACTCAGGATATCCTTCCAGGATCCCCTTCCTTTTTGATTGCCAATGTGTCTGCAAGACCCCAACAGAAAAGGATGGATGGACTGAGGAGGATGGTTTAAACCAACTAGTTCAGGAACTTGATCCAAAATGGCTGGCCCATGATACATTTTCAGAATTTATTTGCAAATTCATTCAACACATGTAATGATGATATGGTTGTATCATTTCAGATATCGCATCCTGAATCCAAATGCTATCCCTGAGGGACAGTTCATAGACAACAAGAAAGCAGCAGAAAAACTGTTGGGCTCTTTGGATATTGACCATGAGCAGTATAAACTGGGACACACAAAGGTTGGTCTGGCTCTACCATAATTACAAAGAGAAGAATTAAATTTTAGAACAAATGATTGTGTTGGGGAGAGGTTATGAAAAACTTGTGATACGATGTCAATTTCAGGTGTTTTTCAAAGCTGGCCTGCTCGGTGTTCTTGAAGAGATGCGAGACGATCGTCTCGCTCTCATCATCACTGGAATTCAAGCGAGATCCAGAGGACTACTCGCCAGGATTGAGTTCCAGAAAATTGTTGAACGCAGGTTAGAGCATTTCTTCCAACATTTAGTGTCAAAAAAGACAAGGTACAGAAAAAAGAATTCAGGATAACTTTTGTTTTCTCCAGGGATGCCTTACTGGTGATCCAGTGGAACATCCGTGCCTTCATGGGTGTCAAGAATTGGCCCTGGATGAAGATGTACTTCAAGATCAAACCTCTTCTGAAATCAGCTGAGACTGAGAAGGAGATGGCAAACATGAAGGAGGAGTTCACAAAGCTGAAAGAGGCTTATGCTAAATCTGAGGCACGCAGGAAAGAATTGGAAGAAAAAATGGTCACTCTGCTCCAAGAGAAGAATGACCTACAGCTCCAAGTGCAATCTGTAAGATCCGTGATTCAGTTTACCTAAAACTTACAGCAATATACTGAAAATGTGGCGAATAAAACAATTTGTTAACTCTATGGTCTGCAGGAACAAGACAATCTTGTAGATGCTGAGGAGCGTTGTGAGGGTCTGATCAAGAGTAAGATCCAGCTTGAGGCCAAAGCCAAAGAGTTGACAGAGAGGCTGGAAGATGAAGAGGAGATGAATGCAGAGCTGACTGCCAAGAAGAGGAAGCTGGAGGACGAGTGCTCAGAACTGAAGAAGGACATCGATGATCTCGAGTTGACTCTGGCTAAAGTGGAAAAGGAAAAGCATGCCACAGAGAACAAGGTATCAAACATTTTGACTAGTGCTGATTGACCATATTGTCAACCAGAAGAGGTGTTCTAACTGGACAATAATTTAGGTTAAAAACATGACTGAAGAGATGGCAGCTTTGGATGAAATCATTGCTAAGCTGACCAAAGAGAAGAAAGCTCTTCAGGAGGCTCATCAGCAAACGCTGGACGACCTGCAGAGTGAAGAAGACAAAGTCAACACTCTGACCAAGGCCAAAGTCAAGCTAGAGCAGCAAGTCGATGACGTGAGTACAATGGCATTTGTGAGTAAATCTCATGTTTTAGAGAAACAACTTTTAGTGCAAAATGTTTGTAATGTTTTATCTGTTAGCTTGAAGGATCGTTGGAGCAAGAGAAGAAAGTGAGAATGGATCTCGAAAGGGCCAAGAGGAAATTGGAGGGGGACTTAAAGTTAACCCAAGAGAACGTGATGGATCTGGAGAATGACAAGCAGCAGCTGGAGGAAAAACTCAAAAAGTAAAACCAGTCTTCTCCAATCACCAGCACGATGCCCATTATGCCACAACAGCTGATTACTAACGTGAACCATTTCATCATTAAATGTAGGAAAGACTTTGAAATGAGCCAGCAGCTGAGCAAGATTGAGGATGAACAGGCCATGAGCGCTCAACTCCAGAAGAAACTGAAGGAGTTACAGGTAATTGCACAAGCAGGTTTTCATTTGTGTCGTAATTAGCTTTTTATTGTGGGAATTCCTACTCAAAATGCATAATCATCTGATCTCATCAAGGCTCGTATTGAAGAGCTGGAGGAAGAACTGGAAGCAGAGCGAGCTGCCCGAGCCAAGGTGGAGAAGCAGAGGGCCGACTTGGCCAGAGAGCTGGAGGAGATCAGTGAGAGGCTGGAGGAGGCGGGAGGAGCCACTGCCGCTCAGATCGAGATGAACAAGAAGAGGGAGGCTGAGTTTCAGAAGATGCGCAGAGACCTTGAAGAGGCCACTCTGCAGCATGAAGCCACCGCTGCTACACTGAGAAAGAAGAACGCAGATAGCGTGGCTGACCTCGGAGAGCAGATTGACAACCTGCAACGAGTCAAACAGAAGCTGGAGAAAGAGAAGAGCGAGCTCAGACTGGAGCTGGATGATGTGGTCTCCAACATGGAGCAGATCGTCAAATCCAAAGTAAGAAAAACAAAACATGTCATCATTGAGCACATGTTAAAGGAATAGTTTTGAGAAATACATTGTGTTCACTTTCTTGCCAAGAGTTAGATGAGAAGATTACTACCACTCTGATGCCTGTATAATAAATATGAAGCTACTGCCAGCAGCTGGCTAGCTTAGCACAAATACTGGTGCAAGTGTTTTCCTGTTTCCAGTATTTGTGCTAAGCCAAGCTAGCTGGTTGCTGGCATTAGCTTCATATTTACCACAGAGACACGAGGGAAAGAACAGTTTGACATTTTGGGAAATACGTTTACTCACGTTCTTGCAGAGTGTTAATGAGATGATCGATACCATGCTCACATTGGTGTGGTAAGTAGGGATAGATTTGGCGCCCCTCGCAGAGAAGAAAACAGGAAGTGACAGCCCTGCTGCGTTTAGCGCAGAAATACTTACAGCACCTAACTCTCTGTAAAACCATAAACTGTTATTCTTACATATCTGTTTCATTATACATTTAACAAACAAGATAAATTGTGCAATTAGTGTGCTTTGGAGGTGCTGGTAGATGGATTTTAACTTTGAACAGAGCCATGTCCTGAAATGTCATACAATGTCTTTCAAAGACAATAATGTACAGAAAAAAATAATGATGGTTGTTTACATTCTATGACTTACATAATAATATGAAAATAATTTAACTAAGGTCAACCTGGAGAAAATGTGCCGCACACTGGAGGATCAAATGAATGAATACAAGACGAAAGCAGAGGAAGGCCAGCGTTCCATCAATGACTTCACAATGCAAAAAGCAAAGCTTCAAACAGAAAATGGTAATCAGTTTAACACAAACTGACACTGCATGCACGTCTTTTAGCAACACACTATAGAAAATTGTGGTGTTACAGTAACAGAAAATAAAGGCATATGCAGTTTACATTTCTAATATTACAGGCTGCAAACTGATATGTCACTAAAAACCAGTTGCAGCTTGATATAGGAGCAAACAACACTTTATTTTACAGGTGAGCTTGGCAGACAGCTGGAGGAGAAGGACTCCTTGGTGTCTCAGCTGACTCGAGGGAAGCAGTCCAACACTCAGCACATTGAAGACCTGAAGAGACAACTTGAAGAGGAGATCAAGGTAAAGCAGAGAATGCAGCTTCCAGATAGACATTACATTAATTTGACAGTATGTCTATCACAGCTTATACATCTATCACCTTACAGGCCAAGAATGCACTTGCCCATGCAGTGCAGTCTGCGCGCCATGACTGTGATTTGTTGAGGGAGCAGTTTGAGGAGGAGCAGGAGGCCAAAGCTGAGCTCCAACGCAGCATGTCCAAGGCCAACTCTGAGGTGGCTCAGTGGAGAACCAAGTATGAAACTGATGCCATTCAAAGGACAGAGGAGCTGGAAGAAGCAAAGTAAGAACAGTTACCCCTCTTCAACAGCATGTTCTTGACAAAGGACTGATAATTACTGTAATATGTTCTTGTCAAATAGGAAGAAACTGGCCCAGCGTCTGCAGGATGCAGAAGAATCTGTTGAAGCTGCTAATGCTAAATGTTCCTCCCTGGAGAAAACCAAACACAGGCTTCAGGGTGAGATTGAAGATCTCATGGTGGATGTGGAGAGATCGAATGCTGCTGCTGCAGCTCTGGACAAGAAACAAAGAAACTTTGACAAGGTGATGGGAGAACGAAAAAAAGCATGTGAGGGAAAATGTGAATGGATGAATTATTAATTAGATGAAGTAATCTAATTTTGAATATTATAAATCCAGGTCCTTGCTGAGTGGAAGCAGAAGTATGAGGAGTCCCAGAGTGAGCTGGAAAGTTCCCAGAAGGAGGCTCGTTCTCTCAGCACTGAGCTCTTCAAGCTGAAGAATTCTTATGAAGAGTCTCTGGATCATCTGGAGACCATGAAACGAGAAAACAAGAATCTCCAGGGTAGGAAGATGCATTTAAACATAATTGATCTTTTCATATATAGTTGTGAGGTAGGCAAAAGTGTAAGTGAAATAAATCTGCACAAAACAGAGGAAATTTCTGACCTGACTGAGCAACTTGGTGAGGGAGGAAAGAGCATCCACGAGCTGGAGAAGATCCGTAAGCAGCTGGAGCAGGAAAAGGCTGAGATCCAATCTGCTCTGGAGGAAGCTGAGGTGAGAGTTCAGAGGTATATGTTGTTATAGCTTTCTTCTTATTCTTAAAGAATATCCCAGTTAATGGAGGAGATTTTTCTTACAGGGCTCTCTGGAGCATGAGGAGGGGAAGATCCTCCGAGCTCAGCTTGAGTTCAACCAGGTGAAGGCTGACATTGAGCGGAAGCTGGCTGAGAAGGACGAGGAGATGGAGCAGGCCAAGCGTAACCATCAGAGAGTGGCGGATACTCTGCAGAGCTCCCTGGAGGCTGAGACTCGCAGCAGAAACGAGGCTCTCAGGGTGAAGAAGAAGATGGAGGGAGATCTCAATGAGATGGAGATCCAGCTGAGCCAGGCCAACCGGCAGGCAGCAGAGGCTCAGAAGCAGCTCAAGGGAGTCCACGCTCACCTGAAGGTACCATAGAGACTCATCATCTATGAAAGAGTGTTTGTGCATTGTTTTCTTTCTTTTGATTATAGAAATAAAAGATTTAAAGATGTCCCCCCAAAAAATCCCTCTGAACAGGACTCACAGCTGCAGCTGGATGATACTCTGCGTGCCAATGATGATCTGAAGGAGAACATTGCCATGGTGGACAGACGTAACAACCTGCTGCAGGCTGAACTCGATGAGCTGAGGTCAGTGGTGGAGCAGACTGAGAGAGGTCGTAAACTGGCAGAGCAGGAACTGCTGGATGTCAGTGAGCGAGTTCAGCTGCTGCACTCTCAGGTATGCCCAAATCATTACATCGTGGTATTTCAGTACATCCGAGTTCCACACTAATTTTACTAATGGTGTTGACGGTAAAACAATTCTGTGCAGAACACCAGCCTGCTGAACCAGAAGAAGAAGCTTGAAAGCGACACAGCTCAGCTTCAGAATGAGGTGGAGGAGGCGGTGCAGGAGTGCAGAAATGCTGAGGAGAAGGCAAAGAAGGCTATTTCTGACGCTGCCATGATGGCAGAGGAGCTGAAGAAGGAGCAGGACACCAGCGCTCACCTGGAGCGTATGAAGAAAAACATGGAACAAACCATCAAAGACCTGCAGCACCGTCTGGATGAAGCTGAGCAAATAGCCATGAAAGGTGGCAAGAAGCAGGTCCAGAAGCTGGAGGCCAGGGTGTGTATTTCTAACTTCTACTGTGTTGCCTTACAGCAGTAGTGCACAATACAGTATTAACTTATAAAAGCTGCATCCACAACTGTTGTTTTCAAGGTGAAAGAGTTGGAAAATGAGGTGGATCTTGAGCAGAAGAGAAGCAGTGACTCAGTGAAAGGTATACGCAAGTATGAGAGGCGCATTAAAGAGCTCACCTACCAGGTATATACTACAGACACAGTGACTGTAATGAACATTCACCAAAAGATAAAAAAAATCTGTTTTAACAAGCAATATGTATTAATTTAACAGACGGAGGAGGATAAAAAGAATCTGAGCCGTCTGCAGGACCTGGTGGATAAACTGCAACTGAAAGTTAAATCCTACAAGCGAGCTGCAGAGGAGGCTGTAAGGGAAAATGCTACAGATTCATTTTGTAAAATATAGTTCATTTGCCTTGTATGAAAGGCAAGCTCTGTGTTGCAGACATACTTTACCAATTTTCCATACTTTTCCGCATTCTTATGTGGATTTTTTAGGAGGAACAGTCCAATTCAAATCTGGGCAAGTTGCGCAAGTTGCAGCATGAGCTTGAGGAAGCAGAGGAGAGGGCCGACATCGCAGAGTCTCAGGTCAACAAGCTGAGGGCAAAGAGCCGCGACTCTGGTTCTAAGGTCAGAAATCACTCAGAATAATGCAGTTTTTGCAATCTTGGATTCTGCAATACACAGTGAGTAACTTTCACTTTTTCCTTGTACAGAAAGCACATGAAGAAGAGTGAAGCCCTGAACAGGATCTTCAAGGATGAAGTTAAATTGTAGTACTTTAGTTTCTTTATTCTTCATGCAACATGAGTGGAATAAAGAATAAATGCCTTCTGAATGCACCACTTTGTTCGTGCTTCCTGTATTTGAAAAAGATTCAAAGAAATGAGTAAGAAATGAATCACCACACTACAAAGAAAAAGATGGAAAGCAGAGGCCTGCACCATGGGGTAGTAATAAAGAGTCATGCAGCACCTCCTGACAGCAGTGTTCAAATCACAAAGTGAAAACTGAGTTGCTTTTCGTGTTTAGGCATGAGGAGAGCGGAAGAGTTCAAACCTTTGCTCCCTGCTCTTGTTCAATACCCTTTGCTGCTGGGCTGGTGGCTTGAGCAGCTGACTGCACAGCTGAGAATTAGCATGAACAAATCAAGATTAAGCTCATAATAGCTGCAAGTGGTTGAGACCACTGATGAGACTTATTGAGCAACATGTTGGCAAAGAATAGTAGATCATATGACGCTGTCTTGTGGAATTGGCCTTGAATTGCTTCCAGGTGGTGATTCTTCAGTTAAAAGAGTTTCTCATACTACAAAGCCTGTATTAAATGAGATATACTCCTATACTGTACATGCATGTTCTACTGGAACAAAAATATCGTGAATAGTCAATGTGTAAACAAGTTGACTGACAGGTGACTGAAAGGGCAGTGTAGTCAATCCTCACAAAGCAATTGAGATGAACTACGCTCAGCCACCACTAGATGGTCAAAGAGCTCCACTCAAAAGTATTATACTTAGTGTATCTCAGTTTGGTCTTTATTTTGCTGTGGGAATAGCAAACCTGTCCAGTACAGTGGTTATATGCACCAACAAAAAACATAATTCAGAGGAAAAAAAATACTTTTGTTCATCTGGATGATGTTATACAGTGAAATTATTACATCTAAAAGTGCAACAAACTCAATATTTGAAGGGATGTTACCAAATACTGGAGTGTAATTACATAGTCATACAGTGGGATGTGTGTAAGATATGTTAGAATTATATTACTGCTCTGTGCTTGACATGGAATTGTCAAAAATACACAAAAAATTATATTTTAAAAACCTTGCTACAGCATTTAATTAGAGTATCTATGATAACATTATTATACTTGTGCTTTAAATCATGTTCAAAGCAGCTCTTGCTTGGTAACCTTTTTTTTGTAATAACTGCAGGGCTGTATGCTCTGCACAGCCTGAGTATGCGTGTTCGATCGTTCACACACACACACACACACACAAATCACCTACCCTGGCTGTCAAGTACTGCAACTCCTCATGAGAAAAAAGGCCATTTATCGGTGAAAGCTGAGACTGCTGTCATGTGCACTTCATACCTTTCATACTGTTGAGCCTGCAGCGTAACAGCTTTTTATAATGAGATGCACAGAGTGAATGACCCTCAAATCTTACTTTTTCTCATAAAAAACAGCCTATTTTAAAGCATTTGAAAATGGTTTCTATATTATTTGATAAAACACTAATTACTGTAAGTAAGTCTGCATCATTTACTTTATTTACATGAACTTGGGCTGTGCATTTGTGACACCTTAAATGAAGAAGTTGAGTAGATTTTTCATAAGACAAACACATACATTTATGTGGACTTTACACACATTCAGTATACATGCCAAGTACACTTCTAATGACCCAACAAATAGCCTATGGTAGCCCTTAAATATTGTTACTTGTGGTCCTATCACTGCACAAAATACAAGATTGGCTCTCTTTTGGTCTATCTTAGCAGTCACCCACAGACTCAGCTTCTTGCCAAGTCTTTACTCAGAAACTAGGCTCTGGATGAGGCTCCTGGTTGGAGGAAGTGCATCCACTGCAGGGTAACCTGTGGTGCTTTTTTGTTATGATGACATAAGACGGAAAAACAGACTCAAAATAATTGCACTGTGACACATGATGTGAAACAGCCGTGCCTTTCCCAGCTGATGTCATGGATAACAATACAAACCAGATTGTATAGTCTCAGTGTGAGCGTCTTTCTGGAAAAATCTTATAGAAGAGAAAGTACTGGACACAGAGTACACTGCTGGCAAACACATATTAAGTAATGATTTTACAATTCAATTCACCCAGTCTAATAGACATTTTATCTAATCATCACCATAACAGTTCATGTGTTGCCACAGCTAAGAACAAAAGGGAACACCCATGTGAATAATGTGGAACTGCACAGCCCCACCTATAGCAGACACTTTTTAAGATAGCATCCAGCAAAGTATTGTGATTAGCGTGGTCATTGAAAAGCTCGCTGCAGACTGGAATGTGGCCTTGGTCACTGAATCTTCTGTTTATATACTCAGCATACCTTTTCACTTATTATGGCATGTAAATGCTGTAACTGGAAGCATAGCAACACAAAGGCACGATCAGATATTATGCTGGTTAAGGCTGTTTAATTTGACATCAAGCAGCAGCAACAGTGTACCCAACTTGTAAAGCAGAAACACTAATTTAACACAAACATAAATTCCAAAAAAGGTATTTTTTAGAAATATTACATTTATTTAGAAAACAGATATATTAAGACTTTAGATTGTCATAGTGCAAATAAGAGCAAGCACTGTATACAGCACTTTATGTTTGTTAACACATGTTAATTCTGGTAAATAGTATGGTAATATTTCATCCCAGAATTCAAAAAACACATTTTCAAAGCAACACTCTGCCTCTTTAAAAAATGTGACAAAGAAAATAAATTCTATCTGATATATGCTTACACTTACCACAATTCATTTCAATCTTCAAACACAGAAGAAAAACAGATGAAATATCATTTCAATCCACATTATCCACACTACCTTTAAGTAGCAGGATGAAACACAAAACTAAAGATAAGCCTTATGTGAGAATCCTAACCTTACACTGTAGTCTGATTGTTAAAACAACTAAACAGATGTACATTTCCTGACTCATGCCATGCAACTGTCCTAACTATAGATGTTAAACATTTGATATCCCAGTCATATATAGTGCACTGTACATATACACATCTAACTTTTGCTGATAATATCCTGCTTGCTCATTTAATGTCTTGACATGTCAACAACCACCACTTTTAAAAGCAAATCATACAGCTGACCAACTGTCCCCTTTGACCTCATGTCTCCTTTGTGACAATGAGAAAGTAAACAAAAAGTGGATATAGGCAAAGGTCACTTTACATGATAGATTTTAGCCCATCTTTCTTTTCATGGATGTTTCTTTCTCATGTCCCTCTCTTTTTTTCTAGATAATGAAGTCCAGGATCACAGAAACTTGACAGCAGGGAGGATTTAAAGCAGTTATTCTGCTTTCACAATTCTGTCTCTTTTTCTTCGTCTTCACCTGTTTCTAAGTAATATTCATCATCTGTTGTGGTGTCTGAGCTGCTGTCTGTAGACTCCTCAAAGGTACTAAGGCTGGACACATAACCTCTGGATGGCAAATGCCCTCTGGAGGACTGGCTGTCCGCCTGGTGTGGTGCTCTTGGTGAGCTGGGACAGGTAGAGGAGGATAGACTGGGAGGTTTGGATATGCGTCTGGACACTGGTGACAGCGGTGGTGTTGGAGGAGGGGTCGGCGGACCCTCTGTATCCCATGCAAAGTGACAAGTGTTCATGTTTGGGTTCCAATGGTGGGCTGCCTTTGAGGTTGTGGTATTTACAGCTGGAGAAGCAGAGACTCCAGAGCTCCAATTTGCCAAGGACCTGGTCAGTGATCGAGGAAGTGATCTTGATTTCAATTTACCAGGGTCACTAGGGAAATATGACTTCTGAAAGTCTTTACTGGGCTGGCAATCATATTCTGCGGTCCAGTCAGGAGTAACTGACCAGTGATCCAAGTCCTTGCCAGTGCTGCCAGAAGTCAAAGCAGATGAGGAAAGGTCACCCACACTCATGAACCTGGATCCAGTGGAGATGCGACCAGGCCCTGAGGGTCGACTGGATAGTACTGAACACACAGAAAATGACCTCCCAGGCTCAATGCCGTACTTTAAGTCTGCATAGGAGGATGCCAAGCATTCCTTGTCCTGTCCTGGACTTGCACTTGGAGGACCAGTGGATGCCCGGCTTCTTCTTGAACCCCCCAAGCAATTTCCCTCTCCTTGCTCACATGGTGAGGAAGATTCCCTGCGACGCTGTAGCTTTGGGCTGTAGAAGACACTGTCATCTGTAGCATCAGGTGAGGGAAATGAGGAGAGAGGGGAAAGAGAGGAGAATGGGGAGAAGGGGCTCCTGGGGCTAGGAGTGGACCTCCCAAACTGAGTAGGATAAGATGTAGAAGGGTTAGGGCTCCTAGCAGGACTGAGATCTCTACAAGAGTGGAACTGGTTTGTTGGTTTATAATTTGCCCTGTTGTCTTTGTAAAAGTCAAACTGGTGTATTGTTGGGCTGTGGATGTTCAAATGAGATTGGTTTGTACTTTCAGACATGTGTTCTGCACCAGCATACTGCTCATCTTGGTCAGTTTCTGGAAATGATTGGTCTGACCAAATGTAAAACTGATCTTCTGCCACTGCACTCCCAGAAGCAGAGGGTGGTGTGAGGGTGTATCTGTTTTGTGTCCATCTATTCGTAAGCTCTGTTCCCTTTTCATTGTCCTTCAGCACCCCACCTTTCTCCTGCTCTTGCTTCTCTACAGTTTTGGTACTCTCAACAGCGATATCACTGACATTGCTGATGTCACTTGATCCACTAACAGAGGGTGTTTGGGAGGCTCGCTTCCACTTCCATGGAAACAACATATCATCATCAGACCGCCTAGTGCTGAATGTTTGTCTCAGTTTGTTAAGGACCTGGTCCATTTTGTTATTACTCTTGTTGGCCCTGTCTGACTCTGACCTTGATAAACTGGAGTTTGGTGTGCTGACACTTTTCTTAAGTGCAAACCGGCTTCTCTTTGGGCTTTGTTCATTATTGCTCTCCACTGAAAAAAATTTGCTTTTACCCAGTACACCCATTCTTCTGTTAGCGCTTTCATCGTCAGGGGGCTGACTCTCTGTTGAGCTGCTACCACTGGAGCTCTGATCTGAATGACTATGTGGTTCACCTGCAGCTTCCTTCCTCTGCATTGTGTGTGACTGCTGACTTAACTTGGTATTCACAGAAACCGGTGTGTTTGTGGTATGTTGCAGAGGTTTAGGTGTGGTGTTCTTTGAGGCAGCTGGAGCTGTATCTACCTTAGATTTAATGCTGTAAACCAATGTCTCAGTTACAAATGTTGAGGAGGAGCTGTGTGTCTCATCACACTGCAAAGACTGTGAGTTGATTTGAACTCTGTTATTGACGAATAATACCTGGCCTTTATGGTAATCTTGGCTGTTGTTCTTTCCATGGTTATTGTTGAGTTTATCAGTTTCTGAAACCCCACGCTTTGAACTTTCTCGGATGGCAGTTTTGTTTTGGAAAGGCAAAGATGGGGGCTTTGGCATTCTGATAGGTGACAGAGGGGGTTTGGATATTGGTAAGGTCGTGACTGCTACTGGGCCAGTATGTGCGGAAGGATGTGGGGTAAAGTTTGACTGTGAGGGTTGCTGGAAGAGAGGTGATCTGGGTTTTATGGTCTTAGTTTCTCCCTGTGTTGACCTGGTAGACATGAGAGTGGAGTAAGGTGTGGAGCTATATCGAAGCTTATAAGCACTTGACAATTCAGGTAGGGAGGGAGGAGCAGAAGAATGGCACTTAACTGTGCCAGACTCCACTGACAGTGTCCTCTCCTGTCTGGGTGGGGTTAAGGCCTGTCTTCCTTGGTCAGAGATCACAGTGTCACTAGGTCTTTGCTGAGATCTCTCTCGCTCCCTGGATGCTAAATCAGCAGAGTCAGATGATAAGGATCGATACTTTCCTCCTTTCACCACCTGTATGCTGGAGGTCTTTGTGGTGGGGGAGGAAAGAGATGTGTTTGTGGTTGGACTGCTTGATCTTAGAAAGGAAAAGATGGATGGAGCTTTAATGCTTTGTGGGGACCTGGAGGGAGATGCAGACCTCGTTGGGACTTGAGATGGCTCTGGCATCTCAACTGTGATGGGCTCAGAACGCTGCAGATCCACTGAGTCCTCCCATGTTACTCGTCTCACTCTCTTTCCCTCTACATGGGGGTGCAGTTTCTTTGTGTCTCTTTCTTGGCTGCTTGATAATGTTTTCCCTTCTTTAGGGTTGGAACTGTCTGAGCAGTTAGGGCTGGCAATAATAGGTGTGGCAGGGGGAGTTAAGAGAGAAGAAACAGTAATAATGGTGGGAGAAGACACAAGGACAGGAGTGACAGGAGGAGTAAGGAGGGATGGGCTGGGGGCAGTTGTGACTGCAGGGTGGCTGCCAGTGGTAGATAAAGAGATGGTGGGAGCAGTGGATACAGAACTATAGCTTGTTTTAGAGAAAGTATTGACTGTGGGGATCAGGCTGGACACAGTTTTAGGGTGAAAAGGCTTGGGAATGGAAGCGTAGCTTCTTTCAAAGCCAAGAGGTGTAGTGTTGGCTGTGTTGGTGAATTTGGGTATTTTCAAAGAAGAGCCTGTGTGTGATGAAGCATCACTGTTGGTCTGTGAAACAACTGGATGGGAGTGAAAGGAGGAACTAGTTTTAGTGTTTGGGGTTAAGGGGAGACCAGAGGCAGCTTTAGAGGCCTGACTATTGAGTGTGTTGGTGGTAGCACGAGATAGAGATGGTTTGGTAAACCTTTGAGAGTCCTTGTTGTGAGGAGATTCGGGGGTGCTGTTGGTTTTCGATGTACAATGATTGCTATTGTATTTGCTGCTGCTCTCAGTGGGTGTATTTGAGCTCTTGGGATTTAGCAAAGTAGGTGGTAATTCAGTTACATTTGCTGCAAACAAACTATTACTTACATCATGCTTGGTGAGATCGTTAGGGTGACTCAGTGTTGTTTGCATTGAAGCTCTGCTAATTTTAGAACTAGGGAAAGCATCAGGCAAATTATGAGGCTTTTGTGGTTCTGTGATTTTTAAATTGGAGCCATATTGCTGGTTGACAAACCTGTGTGATTCATGGTCAGATGAATCCTCAGCATTTCTTTGTTGCAGGTTTTGAGTTACTCCCTGTGTCTTCATAACATGGTTCATGTTACCTTTGTGAACCAACTCTGTTGGATTATTGTTTTCTCTGTTATTGAGGATTTGAGGACTAAATCTTTTGCTGTCAGTCAGACTTGGAGAGGCCAAGTTACTTTTATCATTACATTGTGGAACTATGGGTATGTTTGGCTTGTCTTTGATGTCTGTTGTACCATTGCACATTAGAGGGGAACCACCTTCCTGTGTAACTTGTTTCCACCAGGAAGTGGATGTCAGGGTGGTCCTTCTAGGGATGGAATGGGTTTTTAGGAGGGGAGAGTGGTCATATGGTGAATGTCTGGGTGAAGAGACGGAGCTATTTGAGAATAAGTTTGTACTTTTGTCTGAACCCCTGCAGTTCAGTTGCCTCTCTGATTGTCCTCTACTTAGAAATGCCTGTTTGGAACATGAAAGACTGGACTGGGACCTATTTGTTGTTTGAGGTTGTCCGGTAAAGGGTGTGTCTTCTGCTTCTCTGTTTGTGGGTGAAGCTGAAAAGAACCGTGTTTCAAACATGGTCCTTTCTTTGTGACTGGAGGATGACGGGGAAAGGATAGGCCCTGTTTCAGTTGTCCTATAAGAAATGGACAATGGAGAGACAAGGGGGTTTGACCTCTCTTGTACATTATTATTGTGAAAGGTTTGAGAGAGGTGTGTTGGGAATAACTTCCCATCTTGGTCACTTGGTGAACTGCTCAAAGGCGAAGGGTTGATCTCAGAGAGGGTGGAGGCTGCATTAGAGTTCCTGCCATTGGAGTTGAATCTTCTTAAAGACAGAAGTAGACTGCTTGTTGTTGGTTTTGAGCTTAAAGATGACAGTCCCCCTTGATGACCAGTTTGTGGATTTCTCCTTTGTTCATTTGGGTCAAGGGAGAGAGGTGACATGGGAGATAGAGTTGCAGCTACAGGTCTTAAAGCACCAGCATCTGTTTTGTCCATCCTTCCAGAGTTTATGTCCAAGGAGAGGGTCTGAATCATTTTTCTTTCAGATTCATAGTCCAATCCCGCATGACCACTTTTAGTTGAAGAGTCCACTGTATTCCTCCTGGTACCATGAAATGGCACCCTCAATTGGGCTGGTGATCCCTCAGTCAAAGACCTGTCCACAGTCTCCTGAGAGTGTTCACGTGTATGGTTTGCTGCAGTGTTTGTCACATCCTGTAAATTTCCCTGGGCTTCGAAATTGCCAGTTCCCTCAAATCTTTTGGTCCGTCTCAGCCGGCCACTCCAGTGTGGGGCAAGAACTGTTACCACACTGGAGGACAGCATGGTTCTAGTAGGATTGGGTAGCTCCACAAGATCAGTTTGTCTCTTGAGCTTTGTATGATCTTTTATATGTTCTTCTCTATTGCCAGTCCTGGGTTGTGACCCACATGGAATGCACAAGCCATTATGCTCATGTGGTCCAAACTCCCCATTTGAGAAACGATGAGTTGCACTCAAGTCTCTGGTAATCTCCAGTTCATTGCAAACAGCTGTGACAAGCTCTTCTTTCTTCCTGGCTGGTATCCTTTCAGATAAGGGACACTCACTGGCTACGTTTATAAAGGTGTCTGATAGTGACGTTTGTCCATAAACCTGTTAAGAGAAGAGAAATTACTAGAAGTGAATCTGGATTACAAATAAGTACTTTAAAATAATTATTTGCTATTTCTAAATTAATTTTACTATCCAACAATTTATATGACCACACAATATCCCACACTGTATTCTCTGTATTGTAACTACAGATCAAATATGAACTCTTTTCATATGTCAACTTCCGTTTATTGTATCATACTAATGCAAATTACTTGCACACTAAAGTAAATGGTTTCTGACATTTACAGTAAGTATGTAGCCGTGGCCTGCTATCTGAATTGCAAATTGAGAGTTCGCAGAAGCCACCACTTTGCTGCAGCTTCTGTTCCCATGGTGTAGCTATTTAAGAGACTCAGGCCTTGACAAACAGGTTGTTTGAGACACAAGAGATTTCACACACACAACACACACACACCCTGTTCCTTCAATCTCTAATAAATCAATCTCATATGTTTTCAAGAGTATACAATGTAAGTTATTAGGTTGTGTTTTCACAGATAACCGTTTCGTGTGGTTTTTCAGTGGCTTTTAACTTGTTACCTTCAATTAAGTACTGTAAGTATTGACTGGTTGGGAATATTTTGAATTAACTGGGAATTATATTAATTAAATGTATTCTACATTTCAATGATTCCAGCACAAGCCCTAAAACATTATGATATTAATGATTAAGACTGTGGCTAATTCTTACCTGACATCTGCTGTTCTTGGTCTCAGCCCTCTGTGTTTCAGTTAAACTGGTAGAACAGGAGAGAGAGAGAGAGAGAAGACGTACAGCAATTAGGAATACTAGTTAGGATTTCACTTAACAGTGGCTTGGACATAATGTGCAGTATGCAGAAAATGTTTACCCTACATGAACTATGAGAATGATAGTGACTAAAATTAGACCAATATATCAGTTTTCTGAGCTACTGGGCAGCTACTGGATTTCCTTAAAAAAATAAAAACATAACAAAACAAAAAGACAGAGACAGTCTCTGACTTTGATGGATGCTGTATGGTCACTGTGGAGCTTTTATGATTCCATACTTGTTTCACAATTAAGGGTTTCAGTTACAAGTTGTTGTTGTAAGTGTTATGCACATCAAGGCAGTAGGAATATGGCAAAGGAGGTGATAATCTAGATGATGTGAGTTTTGTAATGTATCATAATATGTTATACTGTTTACAGTGAATTTACTTGCAGTGGTATGTAATGGAAATTACAAAATAATGAATTGCCCAATGATTGCTATTGAGATAAGGGACTGACAAGACTTCATGAGCATTCGAACCAACCAGGATAGTAAGCTTTGAGCATGATATTCAGGGTGTGATAATAAACTGTTTCATAACTGTATTCTGAGATAATAAATTGCAAAAGATAATAAAGCATCTCAGCAATAAACTTAAACAAATGCAAAGTGTAATTTCCGCTTTCCAAAAAAAATCCCATTAAATGGACACTCCCAGTCCTCCTGTGCTCTGTGATGTTCTTGTGCAGTGTGAACTATTTGAAGGATCAGATGTCTAACATTTGCCACAGCAATGCTGATCAACAGGTTGGTCAGCATTCCTCTCCTCTGTCCCTCTCTCTTTACCAAACAGTTTTCCCACTGTCAAAGGTGCACTAAAGTCACACCTCATGAGAAATTATGACAGCACTTGGAAGGTATTGTTAAGCTGCGTGTGCAGCGTGCACACAAGATCACACGCTCAGTACAAAATGCCTATATAGGGTCATGTTGGATGGTATGAAAAGACTGCAGGTGGCTAGCAGACAGTTAAGGGGTGTGTTCTCTCTTGAAGCGATATAGCTAGTTCAATCAATGAGGTTGTTCCAGGCTGTCTGTATCTCTGGCACACATGGCATCACACAGGTATGCAAATATGCTTAAGGAAAACGTGCTGCACATACTCACGCAAACAATCACCACCATACGAACTATCAAAAGCAATTATGTTCCCAGAAAACCCAAGCAACAAGTCTAAGCTAAACCTAAACAACCTAAAATAATTAATCTGCCTGTACTGCTGACTTGAGGAAGTACTGTTATGCAAAAAATCAGCCCAAAGGTAGATGATTTGTGATAAGGTAGGGTAAGGACAGCAAAGCTGGACTTCCTGAAAGGGTGATAAGAGTTTCTTAAATTCCTATATTGGATATCAGGGCATGTAGTGTGAAGTTTAAGTGTAAACACATTCATACATACTGTTAATTCAAGGCCAGGCTAACACAAACATTATCTGCACTCTTCTGGACAGTATGCCACAGGCTAAAGTATGCAGACAGGGTTCAGTGGTTCAGTTACTGTTTGACTAAATGTTAGACAGGACAAATCTGAGAATGATGCAACCAACCGTGTCAAATGTACCTATTCCAGACCTCAGACCTTACCAACCAAGATGACAACACCACATTGTTGGGAGGGTGGGAAACCTAAGTACGCATTTCAACATGATACTGACATAAAACATTGCCATGTACCCGGCGACTGCCTCTCTGGCCTGAAATATCTACGCAGAGGGAAAAAAAAGCTTAATTTTAAGATGGTTACAAGAATAGTGACAGTGAATGTGCATCCAAATCAACAGGAGCTGCTTAATGCTATTGACCCTGTATGGCCAAAGATCCCTGATGAATGTACTTGTCTAACCCCATGTCTCAAGAGTAGAGTGAATCAATGGTCTTCTTTGAACTGTGGCTCAGGAAACAAAATACTGGATTCTATTAACACTTGTTGCAGGGTAAATTGATTCCTTTCCTTGTTTACCTTTGTAGACAGGGGTCAAAATTCTTCTTGAGTCTGAAGATAAGGCAGGAGGTGAATCTGGGTTCAATGCGCGTCTGGGTCAGGACCTTCGAACCACCACGACGAGCAGCCTCCTCCTGTCTGAGTCTATCCGCTCTTAATATTAGTGCTGTAATAGATTCAGAATAGGGGATTATGTTCTGATCACTCCAGTGGATTCAAATAATTGAGGCTTAATATATGATTGACGTGTACAGACTTAATGTGTGCAACATGTGTCTGATGAGTGTGTGCATGTCACCTTTGCGTGTTTCTTCCCGTCTGATGGCTGATGGGTGGCACTGCTGTCCAGTTGGGGTTTCATCACGCTGATTCTCTCGCTTGAACCTTTCAGCAGATGTTTCATCCCGCTGTTCTCTAAAAAACACCAATAAAGTAAAAAACCATTAAGACTTCTACTTTGAAAGATTTTCAGGATCCAGTTCTTGTACTGCTGGCCACTGTACAGCCCCGCAATGAAGCAGCTGGGCAGTAAGTGCCTTGCTGAGGGGCATATTTTCACTTGCTACGTGCATCTTCCAGTCCAAAATAGGGCTGCAAGTATCATTTCTACTTTTGATTGATGCTGCATAGTTTATCGACTGACCATTTTGTCCATAAAAAGGTCAGAAAATAGTGAAAATGCAACGTTCTACATTGCCGGAGCTCAAGGTAACACCTTTTGTTGTCCAAGCAACAACCCAAAGACATTCAGTTTACGAGTATGAAAAAGAAAAGCATCAATGCCTGACATTTGAAAAGCTGGGACCAGTGAAAGTTTGGCAGTTTTGCTTAAAAAAATTGGTATTTGAATGAATAGTTGCAGATTCATTTTTTTGTCTCTCCACTAATTGATTTATCTGTCAGTCATTTTAGTTCCAAGAATTTATTAACCTATTTTGCTGAATTACATACACCACTCTCTTCTCTTGTAGTCTAATTTGTTAAATTAGCTACAGGTTCATCGAACTAAACTCAAACAGTCTTGCCTCCCTCATCTTATCAGTTCCACAGTGCTGGACTGATAAGCGGTGGTTATATAACAATTCGATTCTGCTCACACCACACTTTCTTTTACAACTAGAGCACAGAGCTAACACACCCACTCACACAGTCACGAAAGCATGCATATGCACATTTACTGCTGCAAACCAACACTGAACGCACACTGGTGCCAACTGCTGAGCACGACGATGACACCGCAACACGGATGAGGCGGTCACCTGAATGTACGTGTTGCTGCGACCTTTGTTCGTTACACATGACAAATTAAATGAAAGAAATTACCGGTCACAGGACATTCAAGTATTCTCTTCTCTCTTTTCAATCCAATTCAGCAGTTTCTAAGTGGATACTTAAGATCCAGAGTTTTATGTAAGATTTGTGTGATCATATAGTGAAGTGTTTTGATTTCTCTTTCTTGACCTTTCTTCGTAACATGGATCATCTCCGCCTCACCCTATCCACCTTGCCCTCAGGGGCGACTCAATGGCCTCATTAGAGCTTAATCTCTGTTCGACTATTATAAAGGCCTGACATGACATGACACGAGGGAGAAGCAGAGAGAGGCATTAGGAGGGAGGGAGCGAGAGAGGGAGGGAGATCTTCATGCTCTTCAACAGCTACTTCATTGCCAAAGCCTTCCATGTGGAGGTACTGAGTGTTTTTAATCCTTCCTCTCCCGGAGGCAACAGAAGAAATCAAAACACATTGCAGCAATATTAATGCTCATAAAGCTGTAGGTAACCATGTTTGGATGGTTTAAGCAGCAAGTGATGTCTGTGATAGTAGAGCATGAGGGGCTGTCGTCTAAACAGCACCACCACTAACATAAACCATACAGTTTATGTTACGGTTTACGTCATTTGAAGAAACTGACAGTGGTGCTGAAACATTCATGCAAGCAGTCCCATGGTTCAGAAACTAGATGGGAGGGCATTCAAGGGACTGTTTTCATATTCAGTTGCTGGTGTTGTCCTACCAACAGTCTTAAACTATCCACTATTACTATTAAAAATGCAATAAAACTGAGAAAAGCAGCACATATTCAGAGAAACAGGAAACAGTTTGTCCCCCTTTTCTTGAAATTATTAGTTTATAAAATGTCAGAAAATAGTGAAACGCCTGACATTTGAAAAGCTGGAATCAGTGAACGTTTGGTATTTAAGAGTCATTTATGTTAATTCTTCTGTTGACTGACCAATAAATTCAGCGTGTACTTGTGTCAGCCATAACAGCATTTTTTGTGGCTGCAGCTGTGAATGCTTACATACAACAGACACTGATCCTGTGCAGACTTCCTCTGTTTTTTGTGTTTGTACCAATAGGTCTGGTCAAGTTTGCATTTGTACTACCTCCTCTTGGACTGACATGAGCTGCATATTACAACTATCTATCCATTTCTTGTAGCTAGTGCTGAAACAATTACTTGGTTAACGGATTGGTCAACCCACAGGAACTATTTTGATAACTGATTAACTGTTTTTGGGTTTCAGACTGTTGGACGAAACAAGTAATCTAAATGTCAACCTGGGTTCTGGGACATCGCAATGTGTATTTTACATGATTCTTTTGATTGATGGTGAAAATAATCACCAGACTAATTGATATTAAAAATATTTATTAGCTGCAGCCATACTTTCAGCTAGCCTTTCAGTTTTTTCTGCTGGTTTTCATTCCAAAAAAGTTGTGCTGTGTGTAAAAAAAAAATGTCATTTGGAAATGAACTATGTTTACAGACAACAGTTTTACAAGTGTTCCTGAACCCATGTACTATATCTATCACCTGTTAGCAATCAACCTGTTTACCTGTGGAATGTTCCAAACAGGTGTTTTTGGAGCAATTTGAGAATAAGGAGATATTTACAAAAATCAACGAAGTTGAACAGGTTAAACAGTAAATGTATTGTCTCTGTACTGTTTTCAATTGAGAATATGTCAAAACAGATTATCAAATGATCACATTCTGTTTAATTTATGTTTTACACAGGGTACCAACTTTTTTGGAGTTGTACTGAAGCTCTGCACCACACCAGCTTGTAATTCCTTTTGAGTGCGAATTTTCCTCCTAAAACATAGATATGTGGAACATTTTTACATATTTTTAGGGCAACTCCAATTATTACTAAACCATCAATTAGTTAGTTAATTTCCTGCCAATCAATTAACTAATTATTTCAGCTTTTTAAAATTTTCTCAATCAAATCATGATTTATAGATTTTTTTCAACTGAGCCCGACAGCACACTTTCCAGGTACCTGCGGAAGAAGCTCCAGCACCCCCAGCAGGAAATCACTGAATCAGTCTATTGGCATAAAAGTGATCAACAATTTTGATAATCGATTAATGGATTCATTCAAGCAATAGGTATGCTCAAGCATGCTCTAGTTCCAGCTCCTCAAATGTGAGGGTTTTCTGTTTTTCTCTGTTTTGTATCTTTGTGAAATGTCAGACAGTGAGTCAGTCAAGCAAAGAATTTAAAAACGGAATTTTGGGCTCTGGGCCATTTTTCTTGATTTTCTAGTATTTAATAGACAGAACAACTAATTGATATAAATAAGTGGCAGATTAATTGACAAAGAAAATAATTGTTGGGTGCAGTCCTACTTTTTCCAATGTATTAGAGTGAAAGGACATCTTTGTTTAATATGGATTTAGTTGTGTTTTAAGGTTAAAGTTATTATTCCTCCTTGAGAGTGAAATCCCGGACATTAAGCTTGGCATTAGTGACCTCTAATTCTGTGCTGACAAAACATGAGCAGCCTGCAACCTCCAGTCATCAATACAGACGTGTAACATGCATGTTCTCTGGCCTGTGTGAACAGTATCTCAGTTTGTTTTGCTACTGTGCAAGTTCATGACTAATTGTTATCTTTGACAGCTTCTCTGGGCTGCTCCATTGTGCGCAGTGTGTCTCATACAAGTATGTTGGTGTAAGCTTCACTTGAGGTCAGCCTCGCTGTGGGTGTGTGCCCGCTATATCTGCCAGCTAACACTTACATAACCACACGGATCCAGCCTGAACCAAAGTGTGGGTGTGTGCTCAGCACTGACAAACGCATGCAATGTTCCAACTACAGCAAATGATTTACACCCTAAACTTCGTTTTAAGACTCCTCCAAAGAGATCTTAATGGCTTTGTAGTGACTTCATGAGTGGTAACAAAAGGTTGCCAGGACAAAGTGAGACTTGTTCTGTTTGCTGCCACACCTTCAGTGGCTGTCAGACCTCCAGGAGAGCGCCCGCCTATGGATGCGTATACAGTCGATAGGTTTAGAGGGTATTACCAGGACGATGTGCAGATTATTAACAAAGGCAGAGCTCCGGACATGCACAGACAGCAGCATTGTGCACATGTGGCATTAACTTTGATAAGCTGCAGGCCTGTGTGTTCATGTATGAGCTTGCCTGCTAAGCCAACGAAGCTGAACTGTTAAAAAAAAAACAGCAAAAAAACAAAAAACAAAAAAAAAAACTGATACCATCAACCTGATGATGCTGGCTTACAGTATGTGGTTTACAGAGTTAGTTATGCAACAAATGCATACACACATACCAAGGTATGCTCAGGTGTGCATGTAATGTACAATAATGGTTGTAATAATACGTTATGCTACAGCTTTCAGTCCAAAAAGCTACGTTGAGACTCTTGGATGTTTCCAACATTCAACAAGTGGACGCTAGCTCGAGCCCACCTACGTCACGTTTTATGAGTAAGAAGAAGAGCATGCCACACCAAACCTTAGTCGAAAATCTGGCAAGTTACGTAAACCACGACCAAGGACAACACAAGCTACATACAAATCGTTAGCAGCTACTTTTGATCAATAGGACCGGTATATTAATCCAAAACAGCATATAAAACACACTTAAATAAAAATGCGACTGTCTTCACCAGGTACTCCTGCCTCCTTCTGCTGTCAAACACAGCATGGTGGGCAGTGTCGAGCAGGGAACCGAGTGTAAAGTGCTGTATTACTGAATAAAATTAGAGCCGAATTTATTAAAATCAGGTCATGAATCGCGAACGTTTTCGTTTTGGCTGTGGGGGACGTAAATGTTTCCAGACACGCGGCGCAACATTAAACACACAGATTTATACACGCAGTTCGGCGAGTTTCTCTCCCTTCCAGAAAACAAGTAGCACCGCCGCTAGAAAGTCTCCAAACGGAGACACGGAAAGTGCGTAGCAACATTAAACAAGAGGTGAACGACAGCAAGCGAGAAACTGGCTGTTAAAATACACATTTAAAGACATTTAAACGTACCTAGCAGTCGTAGTCCGCGTTGCTCCCGCTGTCCACAACAGAGGCGTAGCTGTCTCTCCTCCTACAACTCTGAGCTCCAACTGTTCTGCGTCACTTGTTGACATCCTATTTTAACCGGTTCCGTAAGCTTTCACTATCCAGACGGACGACTCAACGCATCTTAAAAATGTAGTGCGGAATTCACGGTCAGCCGACCTGTGAACAGGCCGAGCGCCCGCTCATGATGCCAAGATCACCGTGGAGGTCAAAGTTCAACACCTGCTTTCAGACAGGTGAGCACAGGTGCGACCATGCAATTACTGCAGGCTGCGTCCCTTTCCAGGAAAATTCCCCCCTAGGTCATTTCCTTCTCAGGACACTTCAGCTGCTTGATGCTGTGAGGACACAATCCAGCTGGGGGCTTATTCTATCATGTATAAGGAAATACTTATGTTGGATCATAATCTGTTTTAATCAGATACCAAGAGGCTAATTTCTCAAAATTACCATCAGAAATGTGCCAGTTTTTGCAGATTTGGTTCATGCACACGCTTAAATACAAACTCCCTCATTATCATAAACCCTAAGATGCTCATATGCTAATTCATAATGACACAAACTCACTAATACTCAGCTCTCAGCAACACCAGGTATCAACATTTATCTCAAACCAATCACAATCTCAAAACATCTAAAATAAAATATAGGTGCTTTCAGATTATTTGAAAGTACTGGTTCCAATAATTCCTCGTCCCTCAACCCCATGATCAGTAGTGCATAGACGCTATTTGATGGCTTTGTTCTGTGTGCCGTTTAAAAGCAACGTGGGAATACATGAAGGTGTTTTGGAGTTTACTTGTGTGGAGATGCTTGCACGTGTTTGCCAGTGATTATATTTTCGATGTGTTGCGCCATTATTTCAAAGAACTCTGCTGGGGTTTGTGTTCCTCAAAATTGACACCACGTGACAATCGTTCCCGCTTTTAATTGACAGAACAGGACAAACGTGTTGGAGTAAGTTTGTCCATCAGACTTCCACACCCTCCACCACCTGCCAGAAACTCACAGCTCAGTGTCTGCAGGAGGAACAGCGCCCTCTTCCTGCTCTGACTGTTACTTTTATTTCTGCTGGCTCCAAGAAGGAATTTTCTATGTGCATACACTGCATAACCATATAGCTTTCAAGCCCTTCAAAGAGATTAAGGCTTCAAAATGCATGCATGTTTATAAGTATTTTATACCTAATAAAATAACAAATGGTTTCATAATCTAAATAATCCGAACTGACCTAATCAGTTGCCATACAGTACTCACATGTACATACTGCATATTGAAATGATCCTCCTGCTCATATGAGCCCCATATTAGCTTCAGATAATTTATTTTTGCACATAACAACATCACTTTCATTGAAAACATGTTAGGAGGTGAACTCTTCAAGGCCAGTATGAACAGGAGGGATGATTACAGTCACCAAAAGCTCTTTCAGTGTATGCACGGGTGCCGGACTATTGTTTTGGACAGACTTGAAAAATGGTGAATGCAATGATTCACATGGAGTTTGAATGATCAAACTATTAGGATATTCCTCAGATCCCTTATAAATACTGATAGTGACATGCAGCCACTAATTAGGGGCTAGTTGTCACATGCCTGAAAGGTATCATATCGTTCGATAAAAGGAGGCCTACAGAGTCAGACTGAACCCGGATGTCTTGTTCAGCCGGGGCTGAAATGATCCCAGCTGTTTTAATAAACTTACTCTGTGCCTTCCCACCTTCACTTACAGATGGAACTTATAAGATCTGGAAAAGCAAAGGCATCGTCGTTTAGCAGATCTTTACATCAACAATACTTTTGCGACCTTCACACAGCTAAAGGAAAAGTACACACTCCCATCTTCACATTTTTTCCGTTACCTCCAGATAAGAGCTTATACCCGCACTAATATATCAAATTTTGAATCATGCCCAGCCCCCAATGAACTGCATAAACTTATGAATCAGGCCCCTGGCTCAAAGAGACTTGTCTCCCGATTTGTGAACTTTTTCGTAGCATATAATCCGGTCTCCACACATTATTTAAAGGAAGCCTGGGAAAGTGAACTTGGCATTTTAATCAGTAACGACAGTTGGGAATCTAGTCTCAAAACTACTCACACTTGTTCTGTAAACTCTAGACACCAACTTATTCAGTTTAAAGTACTCCACAGGCTACATTATTCCTGCACCAAACTACACTGATTTTACCCTTCTGTCTCACCAACTTACCCGAAATGTAAATCTGCAGAGGGCACCTTAGGCCACCTCTTTTGGTTTTGCCCAAAGCTAAACAAATTCTGGTCAGACACTTTTAAATGCTTTTCTAATGTATACAACTGCGATATCCCACCAGACCCATACACTGCTAATTTGTGCGTAACCAGCATCTAGTTTCTCTACCCCTCTTACGACGAAAGACAATACAATATGGCATGGTTGTTGCAAAAAGGAACATATTATCCCTTTGGAAAAATGAAGATGTCCCTTCTTTCAAAACATGGCTAGCTGAACTTACAGCTTTGCTGCACATGGAGAGAATCCGGCATAATATTTCCTACAACTCTGCAGAATTTGACAAAATGTGGCAACCTTTTCTATTTTATTTATCCAGAACTAACTAAAGCACCTGTTTTGTGGATACGAAACTGACTGTTTTTATGACCAGTGTATATGTACTGTATTTATGTATAAAAATGTCTTAGATATTTAGCTCAGCCAATTTGGTGCTAATTGTTTTGCTAACTGTTATGTTTTTAGGGCAGAAAGGTTCCCTTGTTGTTGTGTTGCGTTCTTGTGTGTTTATGAAACTGAAAACGTACAAATAAAATATATACATAAATATAAAAAACTTTTCTTTTTTCATAGTTTTCTGTGCTGAATCCAGTCCGAGCTTCACTTGTCTGATGGAGGTGCAATTTCCGAGGAATCCAGAGGAGGTCAGTGTTGCTTTACAGAAAACAAACGTGTGTGTGTGTGTGTGACTGGCAGCTGTTCAGTGATGCAGTCTGACAGATTAATTGTATCCAGATGATCATAATTACATATTAATTATATCGTGATTATGATTTTTTCTACTACAGTATAATTTACAGTGAACTTGGTCTGATATGAGGACTTCATTAATTTTAGTTGTGAATGAAAGCTGCATGTGTTCACTTGTCTGTTCTAATAAAAAACAAAGTGGACATTTTTTGTTTGTGTGTGTATGTGTGACCCTTTTCATTTGCGCTGTTGCTGGCACCTGGTAGGCTCTTGTGATCAATCTACAGCTTCTTATCTCACATGTAAATCTGTCCAGTTCGTGCAGAGGACGAGAGGGATTCAGTGGGCGCAGTTATTCAGTAAATATAATGCAGTCTCAGCGCTTTGGAGGAACCTCATCACCACCCTCCTCCCCCCTCTCCTCCTCCCACAGAGGATGCAGGACGGAGCGGCTGGTCCTGGTCCTGAGCTCTGACTCCTGACGGCACAGAGAGGTGGTCGCGATCATCACCGCCACGGGCACAAATCACGCTCTGGGATCTGATTTGTTTTGCTTTCTCTGGTCCCCCCACAGCTCATAAATCCTTTCTGTTGACTCCGGACAAACATGACGGAACCCGCACTCGCACATTTGGGATAATCTTTAATAATGGTTCGCTTCAAATGTACATTTCCACGGAGCTGCAGCTGAGGTTTCATTCAAAGTCCGGCTGGATTCTCGCAGCGTGATGGATACAAATGTGTTCGCACTAGTGAAACTTTTTGTTGTTGGGGTATTGGGTGAGTATGGATGATTTTTCTTGAATTTTTCATTTGCACAACACATGTTAATGACTGAAACCTCAACACCAAACTCACCCAAGTAGTGAGCACATGTAGAAAGCAGCAGAAGCACACAACAACCCTGCTGTTTTAGCCGATTACTCACTTTTCCACTATAGTCACATAAGTAGTATAACAGTATATATATCATACTATTCTGTAAGTGCTCCAGTGTGTTATTGTGCATTTATAGCTAAACACTGTGCTTGCATCTATCACATTATGAGTCCCTCAGTGCCGCCCAAGTGTGTTTGGTTTCAAAGTGCACATAATAATGGCCTTATCTAGATTTCTAAGAAGTATGAGCATCAATCACATCTCATAGCGCATGCATTGAATGGGGGATATACAGTGCTGTGCCATGGCATCACGCCCCAGTGCACAGACCTGACCTATATCGTGGCCAATGGGAATTTCTGGATCTGGCTCATTAACCTGGTGGTACAGGGGTGAAATCATGTATGAATTAATGTTTCATGTGGTGCGAGGGTTTGACTGGTGAATGTGAAACACGCACACGAGTTTCACTGCTGTCATGTTTGCATCAGTGCCGGAGTGACGCCGAGCACTGACTGAGCCAAAGCACGAATTTAGATAATCTGCTGTGGTCAGAGTAGTCGCAGCAGCAGCGGAGTCGAAGCAGTGCTGTGACTTAGTGATGAAGAGGAGTTCAGATGTAGAGCTGGTTTGCAGCACTCTTTGAGCTGCTGAAGCTGGGTGAGCGCTCTTAGAGAGCAGTGGCTGAGCTGATATTTGGTCTGACACTGACTGAAATGACCTGGCTTTCCTCCATGTGGACACCAGGTGATACTGGATTTCAATTTCAAGCTCTGTCGTTCAGAGAGACGCCTAACTAAGGCTCTTATCAACAGAGGACTGCTGCTGTTTACCCTCTGGAGAGGTAAGCCTGAAGGTGGATAAACAACATAAGCATGGACCCAACACACTTTAGGAAGAATTTTTTGCCTTTGCCAAGCGTGCACAGTAGACAGGAGGATGTCGTCCATGTCCGGCCAAGACCTTCAGCCTGGACTCCACTGGATCTCTGCCATGTAACAGCTGTGGCCCTACAGCACTGTAAGGCCAAGCAGAAAACTACCTCAGCTGGTCCTCCTTTGAATTGAAGCATGTTTTATACTCAGCCCAATGCGGATTCTAGTAGGATGGAAAGCAGACGAGGAAATGATTTATGTGTGATCAAACTGCCTCTCATCTGTGTTTCAAGTGTCCAGAAATGACAAATGGTGTATCAAAGCAATGGAGGTTACTGTATATTCCCATGCTGTCGAGAGAAGCAGCGGTTTCCTGTGATGGCTCTCGTCTAGACGAAAAGAGTTTCCCGGCAAGACCCCCCATTGGGAAGAAGAGAGTTGGAGGCCAGATGGATGCAGCAGAAACTGGAGTACAAGGCCCCCATCTGCATCGAGTGATTCCCACTGACTGTGAAGCATCTGCTTACCCCAATAAACAGCTATTCATGCACTCTCACAGCGAGGGAAAGTGCCTTGGGGTTCTTCTGTTCCGCTGCCATCTGAAAAAAAAAAAAAAAACATTGTTGTGAAGAAATTGTTTTTGTAGGATGCTATTCATAGACCTATGGTGAGATTTCAGTGCGCTGAGCTCATTTCAATGCATGTGGCTGACGTCCATATGCTGTTTCTTTTACACGTGGATGTTGTTTTGCACGGTGGTGTTTATCACCTGCGCGTTCCAGGAATGAAATGCTTTCAAGTTTAGAAATCAAGGCAAATCATCTGTTAAGTGAAAAAATGTGAGATGATACTTTCAGTCAGACAGTCAGGGAGAGGGCTGGTGCATCTTCACACAAATTCTGCTTTTTTAACAGTGTGATCGGCAGAAAAGTTTAACAATTGTATTTTCAAATCCAACAATGAATGTATCGTGGGACCAAGCATAGAGTGCGTATCCAAAACCTGATATATCTTATTCCTCTGTGTCATACAGCTCCATTGTTGTCCAAAAACTATTAAAAACACATGAGTCAACCACACCATTACGCTGTTACATCGGCACTCACACTCACCCACAGACACACACACACACACACACACACACACACACAGGTCACCGTCGTAAATGATAGTAGTAATAATAGTGCCCACCAAATGCACTATTTCCTTCTATTTGAGTTGCTTTATATGCATGACATTCTTCATATATGTTCACAGTTCATCTATTATTCTGTCATCCTCATTGTCCCTCATTGATTTTACTGTGTCGGTCTATTCACGTGACATCTGTTGCATGGTTGTCCATTCTGGGAGAAGGATCCCTCCTCCGCTTCTCTACTTTGAGGGGTTTTCCCTTGATTAAGTTGATTTAACATTTAATCACTGTCCAGTTAAAACCATATACATCTGGAAAATTCGATTTTTTTCCTTTGTGGGTTGAGACAGGTCTATTTCTTCAGATGAATAAACTTGAGAAAAACTGAGAAAACATGTATTCATGAGATTTTCAGATGAATGGGCTTGAGGCTGAGCGCAGCAGAGGGAAAGTATTGCGACACATTGTTAGTTTTGTTCTTTTTATACGATTTGTGGACTGTAACAAAAACACAAACTATGGCAAGCCTTATTCTCTGAAAAGACACAGTAAGAACAACACCCAGACGTGTGATCAGAAGTTAGATGGACTCAGAGGAGGGAGGTTCAGTCAGAGTTTAGAAAACCTGCCATCCCACAAGGTTAGAGAGTTTGAGTAAAAGCACCATGCCAGGTCTCAGGTGGCATCTTAAGAATATCTGTGATTTATAGACCAGGTTTAGAATGTACCTGTCTTATTCTGCCATGTTACCTGTAGACCTGTCATTGAAAGTCAACATTTGGAGTTAAAACCAGTGCAAACGTGCTTGGTGTGTGACAAAGCTTGTAGTTATACAGGTAAAATGTGTTGCTGATTCACGGACACTGTTACGTTACTCTGTAGCTCAACTGCAGTGCGAGCATGTTAAGAGCATTATTAATCTTTCAGTTGCTTGTTAAAGATTCATGCACCAGGAGGGGCTTGAACTTTGTCTCTTCGCTCATCCTGCTGGTATCACACGCTAATGCTGAGGTCTTGCTCACTGCAAGTGTGTTTCTAAGTAAGCACCATATGGTCAGCAGATTGCAGAGGCATTTTACACTTTACAGATGCACCTATTAAGTAATTTCCTATCTGTTATGACTAGTATTCAAACTGACCTCTCCTTATTTATAAGTTTCAGGAACAAAGGTATCAGAAGCTGCAGTGTTTTTCCATCAGTTTAGATAAAATTTCATCTCATCTACATTGTGGAAACACACTGTAAATAATGTTGTTATTATACTTTGTATAAAGTGCAGAATAATGAACTAAAAATAAGGCACGAGGAACACACACACAAAAAATCTGAATTCTCATATAATTTGTCTGAATCGAACAGACCAGAGATGAAACGATTAGTCAATGAATCGTTTAGCTGGTCATCATAAAATCAGTTGGTAATTGTTTTAATGATTTAGTAATCCTTTAAGTCTTTTTAGAGCAAAATGGAAAACGTTCATTGGTGTCAGCTTCTTAGATATAGATATTGACAGTTTTTAGTGTTCTATAAGAGTAAACTGAATATCTTTGGTTTGTACACACAAAAACAGACTATTTAAAGATTTCAGCTTGGGCTTTGAGAAATCATGACTTTTTTTTACTGTTTTTGTGACCATGCCATTAACTGATTACTCAAGGAAAAGATCAGCAAATGAATCAATAATGAAAAGAATTGTTATTTTAAGCCTTATGGCAAGCTCTTATGATGCTATTCAGGCTTAAGAATTGCTGCAAATAAAACAGATTAGTTGTTAGTTGGGGAAGCAGCAAGAGGAGGAGCCAGGCACTCATTATCTGGTCTTATTTTGAGGAGACTTCATATTCGGGTACAGACCCTCAAAGGAGAAGGAAGAGGCGGAACTGGAGCTAAATGGTAGTTAGCTGTCTCTGACAGAGACGTGGTTTTCTGTCAAAGGCCTGTCACATTTTAAATCCAAGAATAGAATAGGTGGAAATGAGCACCATTAAACTCAGTATTCAGTTGAATGCGTAACCTAAAATGGAGTCTGGATACTGAAATTAATGATAGATGAAATTGATCAACAATGACGGGAGAGGGCCACGCGTGGTCAGAAGTCATTTTATTTCGAGAAAACAAAACATCAGTTCAGTTGTGCGGTCAAAAAGCAATTTTCCACAGCAATGACAAAAAAAAAACCAACAACAAAAAAACGAGACATCAGACACAATGCAACGAATTAAAGCCGTCAGACGAATTGAATGAGGAGAATACTCGACACCTCCGTATCAGTCTCAGCTTACCAGCCTCTTAGGCAGTAATCCACCGCTCCCTGTGTGAATCAATTGTTGGTCGATACTTTAAAGCATGCTGAGATTTACATTTAATTAACACTCAAGCAGCCTTTTACATTGAGAAACAGATCCTGACTCATGTCGAGGTGTTAAGAGTGCTTTGGGAACTGAGGAGAGCCCTTTGTTAACATTTCCTCACCAAAGAAATAGTCTGAACGTTTATTATTTTTTTGAATGAGAACAACCGTCAGTTTTGAGTTTGGGCAGTAATGCAGTATTTAGGGACTGTGGGAAAATTATTTGGGTAGAGGGGTTAGGTGTTTTTCTTTTTGCTGACAGGAGGGTCGTCAAAATGTTTGGGCAGAGTTAATTTTACCTCCCCAGAGCACTGGAATACTCTGTAAACTGGATGCATAATTTTGCTGTTTGGTTATTTCAGCCATAGTTTGAGCGTTTGCTAATTCCACTTGTGTTGTGCAATTTGGTGGCTGTATGAAAAGTCCAGTAATGACTCCAGTAAAAGGAAACTCAACCGATTTATTATGTTTACAGGTCTTGGGTAGTACATCTCCATGTGTGATGAAAGTTGAATAAAGCCTTTTGTGGCTCCAGAGGGAGCGACGCGAAGTCGGATGAACCGCCTCAGGTGATGTCACTTGAGTCAGCATCAGCTGGGGGCTAACGACAACAAGTTTGAAAACAAACAAAAAAAAAAGAAATCCGGAGGTGTGTAGTTAGAAAGAAGTGAACCCAGATCTCTTAGCTGCTCCTCATCCCTGCATGAGGCTGCATTAGCCGCTACTGTAATAACACGCGTGAATCTCAGACCAGTCCAGTTGCATTTTGGGTAATAGGTGCCAGATTTTGACAAGGAAGAAGAATGTATGGAATGAGAAAGAAGAATAGGCCACTGAGTTTGACCTCTCTGCTGTGTTCAGTCTGACTGGTCTGGTACATGCAGATTGACGCTGACGTTATCTGCCCGCTGATGACCCTTCATTCAGGAATGAGCGGGTTGTTTTCAGACACGGAGGGCTTGTAAGCTTCACTGTGGTGACGGCACATCTGGAGCACTAACACCGGGGCTAATGTTAAGCTGGCTGTTGATGGTTGGTCAATACCTCTTAACTGCAGGCAGGCTGCTTGTTAAAAAGGTCATGTTTTCTATTTCTACCCGTGTTAAATGCACAAGATGTGATGTGCAGGTGCGGAGGCTTTTGACTTGTTTAAAGGCAGCTTTGACCACTGGGCTGAGTAATGAAAGTAATGATTTGTGTATCTTATTACTCTTGCTGTTGAACAAAATGTAAAATAATTTTCAATGAATTAATAATATGAGTAATTGTCAGTTTTATGGTTCATGTATTTTAGCAACAGTTTGCTCTACAAGAAATACACCTGCAGGAGGCAGACAGCATTTATTCATGCATAGACATTACTTGGTTATTACAAGGTGAGGACAATCCAAATTAGTGTGAGATTGTTGTTACTTTGAAATGAACACTGTACAGGGCAGCAAAGAGAGACACTTCCACCAAAGGGCTCCAGCAGTGTTGTTGCAGTTCTCCCTGGTGTTGGACCCTGACAAAGAAGTCAGTGAAGGTCTCAGATTCATTAAAGCCCTTATAACACCGCTGTCTGTCCTCACCGCCTCTGACACAGTGTTGCAATTTGAATTTATCTCCGCCTGTCTCCCCCTTTGCTTCCTCGGCTGTCTTTTCTCTTTCACCCTTTTGTCTCTCAGACAGGCTGATGAGCAGCTTGTTGGCACTGTCCTGACTGCCTCCGAGGCAGAGGTCTCTGGCATGCCTGGTCAGACGGCTGACAGAAATAAAGCCCTTTTGCTCAGTTCCTTTACATGCAATCTGTTTAGGGAAAGGGTTATATTTCATTTGTTCCTTTAGTTGCTTGTAATTCATGTGCGATTAGACGCTGAATGGATTTTGACAGAAACTGGGAGGGTGACGTATCTCGCCACTGAGTCACTGCATTTTCTAAATTACTCTGATTGTTGGAGGTAATTCGAGCTGAAAGATTTGACCATCCCTTTATACATGTATGTGTTATATCAGACTTCAGTGGTCTCACCCTCCATGTGTCTGTCTGTCTATCTGTCCATATGTATATCCATCACATCCCTGATGAGATTGTGGCCGGAGTTGGAGTGATAATGCATTCCTCTGCTGTGCTCTGGCTTTTATCACACAGATTGTGCCAAGGAGCAGTAATTAATGGCCAGAACAAGTTGACATATTTATTACCAATTGTCGGTGTGGGGGACTGCATTACTCACAGGGATAAAGTGTTTACTGCTGCTGTGTTTCAACAAGTTTGGACATTTAAGGAAAAGTGCATCAATTTTAGCTGTCATTTTGACTAAAGGAGGCAGAAAATTGAGGCACGATGATGACGCAGGAAGGACATCCACAGCAGAGTGAACGCTTGTTGAGAACTTATATCATGGTGCCGAGCCTGAATTTAAACAGCTTATTTATCTGAGGAGAAAAAGGAGCCCATTTCAGTCGAACCTGTCTTGTTCTGTGTAGCCATGCGACTGGTATTCCTGTCCGAAGCACTTGTTTGTTTGATTTTTTTTAATAAAAGCTTGCATAAAGGGGATAATTAATACCTGCCATTATGTTCTTCCAAACAACAAATGTTTGCTGTTTGTTGGATGCAAGCGTTCCAGCGGAGCTCGTTTTGTGGTTTGTTGAAGAGGGGGCGATTGCAGAGTGGCTTTAGGCCGTTTCTGGCTTTCATCTATTAGAATTAAACACTCGTCTAGAGTTGAAGAGTGCACGGGGGAATACTGATGAAAGCCTGAGTTGCGTGGCCTCTCGAATGCTGTTTTTCTGGTTAATTATCTTTGTTAACAAGGAACGATCGGGAATTCAGAAAGTGTGCTGATTCTGCCAATTCACTGTGTTATAATCGCGTCCATGGTCCTTATCTATCAGCAACAGCCTGTGCCGTGCGTCTGTGTGAGCATGCAACAACTTATGCTAATATGAAAACACTTTTTTTGGAAAGCAAATGGTAAAAAAACATTTTTGACACGATTTAATTTCTGTGCTCCACCACTGACAAAATGTTCATGAGATGCTCAGTGTAGCAGAAACTCCCACAAACAAGCCATGATAGCTCGTAGACAGATGGATTTGCTCCACTGGGGCCTATTCCGCTAAAGCTTGGCTGTAATTTTCCTCTCCACATGGCAAATGGACTGCATTTATATAGAGCCGTTATCCCAAAAGCCCTTCATGGAGCCTCACATTCACCCACGATATGCTGTTGAACACCAACTCTGCAATCATAACCCCCCCCCACTCCACCACCTGCTGCTGTCACCTCACATACATACAAACAGCGTAATGGGTTAAAAAAAAAAGAGCGATTCTCTCCGGAAAGTCCCCCATCATGGATTCCCTCTTCTCCGCCACTGGCATTTTATTTCTGTCTGTCTCCGTCATGGTCATCCAGCGCCCCACCTCTTCTCCTCCCCCTCTTCCTGCTTTTGTTTGCCAAGTACCCAGAGTTCCCCTCTGTCTTGCACATCTGTGTCATTCTCCAGTCTTCTCTTCCTCTCCCTCCTCCTTGACCCCTATAGATCTCCACACATGGAAGACTCCACTCAGACAGAAACAGCCCAGAGAAGGCGAAGTGTGGATTAATTTGATCCGTCAGAGGCCAGTTTAAAAAGAGAATCTGTGGCAACATGTATTAAGATATAAGAATGAAATATTTTGCCTTTAGTGTAATATTTGCCCCCCAGACTAACCTCCTTTGTACAACTTCTGATTGACTTTTTCTCCCAACGTCTCTCTTGTTCCCCTCGCCTTCACAGAGTTTCTGAATTGATTCTTGTTCGCCTCACCTGGCACATCAGGAGGTGAATAATAATCACCCAGCAGTCAATCACTGCCACCTTTCCTCACTGTGAATCCCAACAGGCTTGTTTTTATAAGGAAGCCATTGCTTTTGTCCGTGAGCAAAATAACTTGAAACCCAAGCTGAGGACATTTTAAAAAGTCACATCGTGTGTCTGGCAGTGCTGCCTCTCCTCTGGCTGTGGGCTTTTTCAGAAATGTGATAAACATCTGAAGCTTTTCATCAAGGCTGAGGCTTCAGAGCAGCAGCAGCAGCAGCAGCAAACAGCTGGTAGGTGAGGTTTAAACGTCTTTCAGTCACTGACAGATTACAGTGATGATCCTAATCTGTGAATTTGTAATATTTGCTGACATCAGCTGGCAGACATGTTTAAAATTGTGTCAGACCAGACAGGCTGCTTTCACAGACTGTAATGCTGTAAAACATATTAGTGCTCCCCTTCACACCACCCTCTGCAACGTTTATTAATTAGTGACTGAAGATTTGAATCCTGACTGCTGCAAAGTTAACTCTGCTGGGATACTGAGAGGGATGAAGACAAACAGGAGGAAACAGCAACAGTGTAAACCTGTGTGCTGAAAATAAAAGTACATGGACTCCAGTCCAAAGTAGGAGATAACAGAGAAAATCCAGAGAAACATAGAGCCACTATTTAGCTGTTTTTGCAGATAGTCTGATATATAGCTTACAAGCTATCTGTACGGCTCATCATGACACTTAAAGCTGCAGTAATCATCTCATATTATATTAACAATGGATTAAATGAGATACATAATGTGATAGAGTTGCTATAGTGACATAGCCATAGAGGATTATCTCCAGACTTTGGGGTTGCCCTCAGCTCAGAGCTTTTTAGCATCATTTAGCTGATTGTCCAGCATTAGTTTTAGCATTATCAGCAAAAAAAAATCTTAAATAAACCCACTGTACACTACCTGCCCATCACCAGACAGCAGACAGCAGGTAGCGCCCAGCAGTGGACATAGTGGAGCATTTAGCTGCTAAAATATTGGACTTAATTACACCAGGTGGACGGGAACATGACCCCAAATGAATGCAAATGTTATTAGCCATATCAGCTCGATAAGGTCATAACACATGTAAGTCAATGTTGTGTTTAAAGCTTGTAGCGCTGCCACCAACTGCCAAAAGACAGAAAGAAAAAGAAAAGAAAGTCTTTCTTGGGGATATTCATATCTATTTCCAAAAACAATGTCTTAGTAGCTCAGGATACTCCACAATCCTCACTGTCAACTGTATTTCTACTGCATGGAAAAAATGGTAAAAACGTTTTTTTTAATACCTGATATCAGGCGGCGAGAAGTGACCTTCAGTTTGAAGGAAGGTCCTTCATGACCACAGCTACAGAAAAACAGTTTTAAAAAGAATTTCACTCGGCTAAGTTATCAGTCTGTGCCCGTGAAGAGTTTTGTTACCCGTGATAAAGCCTAAATGCTGCCTTAAAAACTTTTCAATCCTGAGAAGAAAATGTATTTTCAGGGGTGGAACATTGCAGTTTTTGGACAATAGTAGAAAAAATATAAGCCACAGTACAGAAGAGTGAATGTCCTCTGCAGTTGCAGTACAAAGATATTGCTACTTCAAATACTTTCATTAGTCGAACCCTAATAAGTATAAATGAGTTGGTGCAGGGGCCATAAATACAATATGTCTACTCTAATAGTTTATTATTAGCTGAAACACTGACCAGTTTCCCAGACTGAGCGAAACTTTGTCCTCGATTTAGTTTTATTTGCTGTCTTACAGACAGCTACACTTTATCACAGCCCCAAGAAGAATCTGCTCAATATTGTTACCCAACAGTTTGCTTTCCGCTCTCTTTTTTAAACCAGCAGAGATCCAGCCTCATGAACAAACAATCCGCAGTGATTCTCGGGCGACCGAGGCAGGTCAGTGTTGCTATCACAACAACATCCTCTCCTTGCTGTTTTGTCAGATGGGGACGCCAGGGAGTCCTCTTATGGAAGACCTCTGCCACAAGGTTGTTCATCTTCCTGTCAGAGAGCTTCTGCTGATAACAGGGATGACTGACAGTCTATCACTGTCTGTCACAGGGTTATTAATGCTCTAAGGTCAAACGGCTGAGAGGCCTGTGAAATCAGTGCTGCAGCTACTGCCTTCAGTTTCTTTCATCTCTGTCCAGCTTTCATTTTAAAGCTACTGCAACATTAATTGAAGGTTAACATATTGATTTTGACATGTCAGTATCTGTATCATAAATTAATAAGATGAGAGTAGGAATGACCAGCAGTCTTTGGGGTAATATATTGCTATAGAGCACAAACTGATGAAAAATTCCATTCATGCTGGCATCCTTTCCCAGCAGGAGGAGCGGAGATAAGTGGCGACATCCTCTCTGTGGCAGGAAGAATCTGGGAAACACTTGTGCTAACGTGTGTGTGAGGTTACCAAGCATCTGCTTTTATGTCTTCATCATGCTTAATTTGATTGAAGTGAAGGTCAGATGAAGGGCTCACAACTCATTAAACAATGGTAATGATGGATCCGCGAGTTATTTGAAGCATTATTCAGATGTGAAATTGCATTATAGCTGCTTGTGCGCCCACATCCTCATCGCTCTCCAGCACATGGCGTTCACTTTAACTTGACTTCTGCTTGCTCTGGTTAAAAGGACTTCTATTCAGTTGCAGGGGAGTGAAAATATTCCTCCCAAGCAAGCTCCCATTTATCTATCAGCCTCAGTGACCTCAGCTGGATGACCTCAGTCATTGTTTGGGGAGCTGTGAATTCCCTTAGATCTGACTGGAGAAAGAATAACACAGGAGAAAGGAGTAGATTGTACAGCAGGTTTTAGTTAAATCATCTTCCTAAAAGTATTTAGGTGATGTTTTTTGTGACGTAAAAGCCATTATCTCAAGTTCCACACCCTTAGTAAGTTGTTTTATTGTTGTTAAAAATTTTGTCAGTTTTCATTCAACAAATCTGCTGGTCATTGCCTCGAACATCTCTTTTGACCTTTACTCTGTAATAAGGTATCCATTCTATTCCTTGCTTCCATCTGGCCTGATAAGATGTCATCTGCATTGCAAAGAGAACAAACATTTCCTTCAGAGGGCTGTCTTCTCATTGATCTCGCTCACTTGCTTTTGCTGCAGATGGTGAACGCGGGTGGCGGCCGGTTTGAAAGCCAAGGGCTCATCTTCAAAGTATCTCCAAAGAGCAGAGCGGGAGGTCAGGGTTTTATTCATGAGTGCTGTGCTGTTTGCAGATGAAAATGCGTTTCAGATTTAGGCGGACGTGTCGGTTTTTTGCTCGACTCACCACACATGTCCTCAGTTTGTCGAGAGACACCAAGGTGGTCCACACTGCTGAGACGCTGTGACTTAAGACACAGTTTATTATGTCACCTTTGACATCAGACTCTGCAGTGAGCATGTGAATATAAACTGACCAGTGTGCCCCAGGGTTCTGCACTAGGACCCTTACAGTTTTGCATATTAGTAGATAATCTTTGCAAATGCAAAGCAGCATTATTTTATGGTGACAAAATGTTATCTATGTTAAGAATGTACAGCTGGACTTGAAAGTCAGAGCTGAATTTACATTAGTTTTAAAGGACCTGGATTGTTCAGTGCTTTTTCTTCTAAGCTGATTGTTTTTCCTTCATTTTACAGAGATGGAAAGTCATACTTTCTTATGCATCTTAACTGGATCGTCTTAGCCTGACCAAATAAAGGGAAGAGTGGGAAGAATACATGAAACCAGTGCCCAGAAACCCCAGCTGATTTTTGCTTTGACCTTGGTCTGTCTATCTGTGTAGACACAGCAGAGGACAGATGGTGCGGCAGGAAGAGAAAGAGACAAAAGGACACATAAATTATTTCCCTTTTTAATTTCTCAGATTAGATTTTAAGCAGAGGACAGTGTATTGCTGTAGGCATAGATACAGAGTCAGACAAGACCTCCTTCATATCCTGCTTGGGATGCATTATCGCGTCTTTCCATGTGTTTAAACTAACAAACGATTTTTTTTAGCATCATAAAATCAAAAGTTGAGAAAAAAGTGCAGCCAAGTGCAAAAAACTTTTCCTCTCAAATGAAATCCGACCGTCATTATGAGCCCTCCTCTGGCCCGTCACCGTAACTCATTACCTTCCTGTCCTGACGACGAAGATGACGAGGCAGACCTGATATCAGGCAGAGATTGTTTAACAAGCCCTGCCACTTGTGCCTGTGAATTGAAACTGTTTGGACAGTGCTGCTGGCAATTCATCTACTTTCTTTCATCTTCCATTTTCCTCTCATCTATATTTATCTTGCCAACCAAACAGGCAGTGGATGACAGCCTGACAGCGTGCCAGCCGAGCAGACATTCGACTGGCACGCTGTCAGCCAGTGCGTAACACTGACATACACCTTGGTTTAATTCCCTCCTACTTTAAAGGACCTGCATAATTCACAAGTTTGCTGCTGTTTTAAAGCAGCTCCGAGGTTACATCTCAGTTGACTGGACAGTTCTAGTTGTATGCAAAAGATTGTTTAATGATTATTGCTTGTATGTACAAGCATCCAGCTCAAAGTGGAAGTTGTTTTTAGTGGATTTCATACAGAGGCTTGAAGAAAGCTAATAGTTGCAGCCTTTTGGCGTCTTTCTAATTTTAAACCCCCACACGCAGAGAATCTAATGAGTATCCTGCAGTATGGGTAATTCCTTCCTTTATATAATACATCAAGGAACAAAAAAACAAAACAAAAAAAACAAAACAAAACAACTTAATTAGGCCAGTTTTATTACATCTGTGGTTTCTGCTGGTCTTTTCAAGAGTCAGTTATTGCTCTATGAAAAGCAGTATTCACTGTATTTTCGAATTGAAAGCATGACAAGAATAGAGCCATGTACAATTTTACTCAAATCCAGAGAGGAGCTTGTTGAATAAGCTATTAAAATGTTAATCTGCCAGCACTGCCTCCACCACTGCACTGCCTCCACCGTGTTGTTTAAGAAAACGCCCTTGTTCATAATCATGATTGATCCAATGATATCATGAAGAGCTGGGCTTGATCCACGCCACGGCCAGCGCTGCCCACGGTGGCTGGCGAAGGCTTCGTCAGCAGCGCTGTGTGTGTGACTTGTCCCTGCTCTGCCGCTTGTTTCTCAGCAGCAGCAGCAGTCACGGCTCTGTGAACCTCAGCGAAGAGGAATCTGATAAATGGTATGAAAATACATGAGTAGCTGGATGAATGAACACATCCAGTATGAAAACCTTCTGTCCATGTGTGACCGACGGGAGATTTAAGGATTCAGTCGTCTATAGAACCCAAAGATGAAAGTGCTGTTGAAAGGAATGACCTAACATCAAATTGATTACTTTTTAAATGCTCAACTGACATTTTCTTAGACGTGAAAACACCTTATGAGGCACGCATGTCGGCCATCCGTCTTTCACGGTTCAGCTCATGTGATTTAAAAAACAGCTTTCACACAGAGTTGCTGCAAATGGACACTGAAGATTGCTGTAAATTGAAAAGACACCGCACAATCTACAATTCACAGCCATCAGTCAGCTGCAGACAAATTGTATTGCTGCCATCCATCCTCTCTGCAGAGGCATGAGGGGAGAAGGCTCTTACTGGAAATTTATAGGATATAGTTACAGTTAGGCTGAAGAGCTCTGTGCAGATATACAGTACATTGTGTATGCAAACTTTAAAGCTGAACCCACAGAGAATTATCACCTGGCTACCTGACTATTAGCTAACTAGCAGTTTTTTCACATGAAGTGAAGCAATGGTTATTTATTTGTCACAAATGACTCGGCCATTAGAATATATGCAGTGGAGCGCCTTGCATGCAGTATTATTTAATCATGTAAGAAAGCGTGGGTGTGCCTCCTCCCACGCGCACATGCACGCTGTCTGCGTTCCCATAAAGCCGCTGGAGTAGAGTTAGTTTCAAACGTCCCCCTGCTGTCGCGCAGAGCTCATGCTGAAGGGAATCCTGCTGCTAGATTGTTGTTACAGGTTTTTTTCATCAGCTCCCCCGTTCTGCTTGTGTTTATTAATAACTTAGAGCACAAACAGTTGGCACCAAGGATCTTTGGAGGGTTATTTTGTCAGCAGCGTGTGAGAATCATATTCTAGCGAGAATAAAAACAGTATGAAAAGAGTTAACAAGCTTGTTGTAGCGGTGTCAAAAAACACGCAACCTCAGTTGATTTGGAGCTAGAAATGTACTCATCAAATCAGCAGCACTGCAAAACAAAGGCAACTCTCATTCATTTGTTCTGTGCTGGCATCGTATCACATAATTATTTGGATAAGATTGCGAGGAATACTGAGAACAGGCAAACACAGACACCCAAACCGCGGCAACAAGCCATGTAGTGGCACTGTGGGAGCAGATTTACAGCATTTTGGTTTGTTCATCCAGCAAATGTTTGCTAATCTGGTCATGCACTTTATAGTCCAAGAATAAATGTTACACCAAAACGTACTAATGACTTTTATCCATTTCCATTCTTAACCTGCAACTTCGCTGGTTATCTATGTGTGAGATCTTAATCTGTGCTGCCATAAAAATGAGATTTTGATCATTCTTTATCTTCTCTGTGGTTATTATTATTAATGGTTTCAATAGTGATGCTAATTCAAAAGCTTTTAGAATAGAAATCTTGGTGAAATGTGGAAAACTGAATGACCTTTTGAACATCTCTGATGTGCAAATGTTGAAATTTGAATTTTAAGCATCATAAGATCGCCAACTTCTTTCTTTGTATTGCTCAGTTCTAAAATAAATAATAACATATGAGCATTTGTTGCACCCACATGTAACAGTGACCTGTGAAAGCAGGATCCCGCAGAGCTCGTGCGAACTTAAGCGGTTTGTTATCAAAGGACGCAGGTGAGATATTTGGTTTAGCTGATTCCTGCCACACAGAAGCTTATGTATTTGATAAGACGTATTTATGTTGGATGTTATACACGAGATGTTATTTTTGGACTCGCCTGCGTGGAGCTTATTGTCGGGAGAAATGAAATGCCCGTGGGAACCAGAGGGGCTGAACGCCAAGTTTTGAAGTCAGAGATAAGAACGTTCAAAGAGTGCAATTTTTAGAGTGCACTGTAATTGTCAATTTGATTTGATGTATTGATTAGTAGACTTGAAGGCAGAAGACATCTTTGTGCTCCGACTGCTCGGAGCATCTAAGAAATCTTGAGAAACGATTTTCTGTCTGTGTGCGTCTTTAAAACTCTCTTATTCCCTTTTGAAGAGATGGCAGGAAGTGGATTTAATGTCTTGAGAGAACAATACAGAAAAAGATGAGCATATGGATTTGACCTTGTGACTTCTCACTGTAGCTTGGGGATTCGTTGACGGCGCCCTCAGCTGTCTGTTGATCTTGTCCAATAAGGCTGAAGGTGACTCGGCTGTCACCATCAGAGCGCCTTTTGTTCTGAAGTCCCTGTTATTGCTTAAAGTTGGTAATAGAAAAGCTTTTACTAGCTTATGAAACACTGACAGGAATTCTGTCCGTTCTTGTTCTTATTATGCTTTTGCTGAATTTTTGACTGCAGTAGTTCAGCTCAACACATTCTTGCCCAGCTCCTGACATACGGATGCTTGGTCAGGACCCCTGACCTGGATAAAACACTTGTTACCCCTTAATTGTCATTTTTTCAACGTCTGTTTAGCAAAGTCTGGGTACACTTTCAAAATAAAGCTTACAGAGAACAATGATAAACACTTTACACACCAACAACTGCTTGGTTAAGTTTAGGAAAAGATCTATGACTTGGCTGAAAGTATGTTCCTTATGTAGATTAAGTTAGCTTACATTGCTTCACATTCAAAAGAAGGCAATGGTTTTGCAGGGGAGGTGAAGCCTGGTCTCCTGGATGAAAGTCTGTTTGTCCCATCCAACCACCCTCTTGTTCGACATCATTTGACATGTTGGGAGTCCTTCACATTGAAAAATGAGGTGAACAGGATACACTGTGCCTTAAAAAGTGACGCCAAGGGGTCCTAAGCGCCCAGATGTGATGAGCTGGTAGTGAAAAATGGTTGTTCAGTTCAGTTCTCTGATGGTTTTTCAGGGCTTTGGGTATACAAATCAATAACTGGAGGAGAGGTAGATGAGAACGGTTAAGGCAAAGATGGAGGAAGAGGGACAGTTTTCCACTGAAGTAATTTAACCCAAACATATTTCTAATTTGAGTTTTTTTTTTTGCTGACTCTTGTTTTTTAAAGAGTCTTTGTAATCAGGAGGATTTTTCTTTCCCCTTCAAAACTAGTTTGACCTGAACCTTAAATTACAGGGTGTATCATGACTCCCAAACTGAAGAATCATCTTTGACCTTTCTGAAAGGTCAGGCTTCATTTGTTGACACAGTTATAAGATCCAGATCACAGAAATATGTAACTAGCGATTACAACAATTTTTAACCCTTTACATTTGACACCAAAACGACAGCTTTGTATAAAGTCTGGTTCATGGGGTTTTCAATGCTCACAGTGGTACTTTTGAATTGGAGAAAACACCAGCCAGCTAGCTTGGCCCCCTGACAAGTTTACACTAACTAAACTTACAGATGTAAAGTGATAATAACTGCTTCACGTCTTTGGACATAGCAAGGTTAGCTGTGTTCCCCTGTTTTCCAGCCTTTATGCTAAGCTAGCTGTGACTTCATATTTAGCACACAGTACCAAGAGTGGTGTCCAGCTTCTCATCAACTCTTGACAATAAAGCTCATTTCACAAAATGTCTGGAAATCTAACTTTGTTCCTTCGATTTATTTTTCGGTCTTGTCATAGTGAAATAACGTCAAACCCAAATCATAGCCCACCTAAAACAAAACCAGGCCAGAATCAACTCAGATACTTTTTTGTTCTATGATACTTAAGTCAAACACACGAGGTGAAACAATCTCATCCCATCACAAACACTCCACCTCAAAACATCCTTGCATGCTCAAACAGGGAAGTCTCTATATTTAGCACGCTAACTTGGTAACAGTCTTTGTCCTGCAGGGCGTCTTCAAACTGATTCTCTGCTTTGTGAGCGTGCCACTTCAAAGGGAGACCCACCTTCCTGTGCAGCAGCACGTTTAGCTTTGGTCATTTGTAACACTGTGCTGCAGTAACAATGAGCTGCCGTGGGCAAGAGTTTGGATTAGATGACGTTCTGGCTGCCTCTCTGTCCCTGTTTTTCTCTTTCCTACCTTCTTCACCTCTGCTGGAGGTTCATGGAAAGTCTGAAAACAAGAAAGAATATCAACACAGTCGCAAATAATGGATTTGCTCAGTCACGACAGCGTTCACACAAAGAGAGTATCCACATGTGTCTGAACATGCTCTGCTTGGCTTTTGCATTCCTAACACACAACAGGATTACTGCAGGACCCAGCGAATGATGGGCTGTCAATACTCACCTGATAATAAAGTAGGGCAGTGGTCAGCAGCCTTTTCCAAACAATCACTTTTCATATGCAAGTATAAGCTCTACCTCAAAGATCTACTGTTCAGAAATATTAAGCCTCAGGAGCATTGCTGTTTCTTTGCACTGTATATATTTGACTGTGAACAACATGACATGACTATTTTGACACGTTTTGCTAAGGGGAAACTGAGGCACACTTAAGGCACAGCAAGGCCCCTCATCTGCTCCCAGAACCAGCCTAAAGGACGCACCTCCAAATGTGAGAGATGGAACAAGATGAAGAGTCTGCAGCCACGTTAGCAGGCTGCAGACTGTACTTAGCTATACAGCAGTGCTTTGAGCTAAATGCTAATGTCAGCATGCTAACATGTTCACAATGATGGTGCTAGCATTTACCATGTTCACCATCTTAGTTTTAGCATGCTTACATTTTCTAATTAGAAATAAACACAAAGCACAACTGAAACCGAGGGGAATGCTAGTTCTGCAGGTATTTGGTCATAAACTAACTGGACCTGAATTCAACTTGAAGATGGCGTTGATGAAAAGTCAGTGTATTACCAAAGTGATTGACCCTGAAGGGAACATGCAGTACGTGTTTGTGCCAAACTTCATGGCAATCCACCCAACAGCTGTTGAGACATTTAGTTAAAAACTAAAACTGTCAACCTCATGTAGACACTAGAATGAACGTCAAGGGATCACCAAAGTCATTGCAATACATCATTGGGACCATGCACATCTGTGCAAAATTTTGTGCCAATTCCGGCAGATGTTGTAATATTTCACTGGACAAGTTAAAACATTGACTACTAAGGGGACCACCAAAGCAAGAATCATCCTCTTGGGGAATTTCATAATGCATTCAGAGGTTGTTGAGATATTTCAGTCTGGACCAAAGCGGTGGACCAACTGACTGGCGGACGGACTAACATCACCATCCCTAGAGTGAAGCGCTAGCATGGCTGAGAATACTGTAGAGCTCAGGCAACAGGTCAATAATAGGCTTGGGATACTTACACCCTGCCAACTCATGTGCATGTAGTTTCCAGGATAGCATGGCTGAAAGTGAGCAGTGACATGAGACATGAGAGTTTATTCTTAATATTCAGCTGAAATCAGGATCTTTCCATAGCCTTGAAGTGTTTTTGTTGCTTAAACCTGATAACCGTTGGACACAAACGGTGGATTCAGGTGTCACAGTCCTGCACTTTGTAGACCCGCCATACACCATTCAGTTGTATATGATGGTAATTTTTAGGAGACAGGGCTGAATGAGGCTCTATGGATGTATTCTGATTCGTGATGTTTTACTGAACAACTTTGTGACCTCTACAAAGGCCGGCAAGTTCATCAGCCGCTCTGTTTCCTCTGCAAATTTAGATATGAGAGTTTTAGCGTTCAGTGAGGACATGGGCCACAGGTCCGTCATAAACAAACATGACATCTGAGATCACAACAACCATGGGACAGAAGATGGAGCAGTAAACTGAGAGGGCCGAAGGTCACAGAGAGAAGCAGAGATGTTTGTTTGTCTTGCAGAAAATGTAAAGTTAGACATAACTCTTTCTTACTGAATATATTTAACTTGTGGGAACTTAGTGGTTTAGCTGTCAGTTCCCTCTAAATGACCTCTTGTTTTGTTTCTTTACAGTCAATGCCTGGATGATGAGAGGGTTGTCAGGTAAGCATATCCATCCATCCATCCGTAACATTTAATAAGATAAACTGTATCAGTCTCTGGGGGAAACTCAGTCATTGTGGCAGAAAGATAGCAACAACAGCAAAGACTGTGGTAGTGACACATATTGAAACTGACATTTCCACAGCTCCAAGAACAGAGTGGGTGAACATAAAACTCATGATGGACTGTTTGAAAAATCTAAGTTACGGCTTTCTGACAGACCATAATGAGAAGAAGAAAAATGTCACAAAAATACGTGCAGCACACAGCTCACGATTAATACAAGAACACAAGTCAAACGACCAGAGACATCCATCTTTGTCATGTTTCATTTCAGTTATTCTATGAGAAGAAACGCACGCAAAGCAGGGTGCATGACCTTTAAGCGCACCGCTCTCTTCTTCTTTGTGTCCTCTCAGCCACTGACAGTTTCAACATAGAACCCACTCCCCCCCGGCCGAGGAGTCCCTGCAATGAATCCCGTCTACAGTGGGAGGTGGAGGTCTGCGGAGAGGAATTCAAACGGGACATGGGTCACATAGATCCACAGTACTGGTGTAACCTCACACACTTCATCAGGTATGACCATGTGTGGTGGTTCATTATCACGTAGAGAAACTGAGTCTAAATAACAGCTGTGTAAATGTTAGTGATGCGGGGTTTGGCCGAGTGGAAACAGATCAGGAGGTTTTAACAGTGGGGAAGTCCGAGCTGCCTTGGGCCATATTGCTTGACCTTCTTTGAAAACTGGAGGTTGTGTCTATAATGGGAGGAGAATATAAAGTTGGTCTGAGTGATGATAATTTAGGTAATGGGCCAGGAGAGCTCATTGGCTAAAGCTGCATACTGATGGATAAAAAGAAGTAAGGTTTTAAGCAAAAATCTGAATCTCTGTGGCATTTCGCATACCCTTTTGAGACGGTCCCTAACTTCAGCACGTCCTTTGTCAAGCTGCACAAGGTGCAAGCTTGGCTTTCGGATCATGAGGTAAAAATAAAACCTGTTCTGCAAGCTTATTGCCTATTCGTTCACATTTTGGAAATTTGACATCTCTGTTAGCAGCTCCTCTTTGAACAGCGACCAACTGCTTTACTGCTGACACTAAAGAAGAAGTCTGAATCTGAACCAAGCTCTGAAGTTCTGAGTGGATGACAAACCAGTGGGTTGATGATGGTGGTGGGCATCTGTTCAGAGTTAATTATTCTGTTTCAAGTAATGTCTTCATTTACGTCCCCTCTGCACCCTGCATAGGTATGCATTTGTCTTCATCACATGTAGCAGAGACATTCATTTAGACACACACCCACACACACAAGCAGTTCAGTCATAACTGCATTTTGTGGAATTTATCAATGCCTAACCTGATTTTGTTTATTCCCAAAATGGATTATCAGCAGCAGCACACGCTCCTACTCCTTCTTTATGTTCTTAAGGAGATTTCGACACAAAAGCGTGGAAACAACTGTACCCGCTTGTTTCTCGAAATAAGTTCTGCTGTTCCATGAAATGGTTTCCGTATTATTCAGACTCTAAAACTGGCCTGCAGCGGAGAAAAGCATCCCTTCTCCTTAACGGGGAGCTCATAAATTCTGCCTGCTGGCCCAAAATGAAGTGTTGATATTGAGCATAGTAGAGAATCTCCTCCACACACATGATGCGACAGATTTTAAGAGCAAAATCTTCTCTTTACATTCGTCACCTAGAGCAGCGTTAATTTGACAATGACTGAACAGCAAACGTGCTTTCAGGAAACCACACTGATAGCAGCTTTTATGAGTTGCTCCTTGTCGTTTTGTACAACCAGAGGAAAGCAGTGAAAGAGAGAAGACATCTGGACACTGGAAAGTCTCCGCATTTTTAAATTCTTTATCTTTATCTGTTAGTTAGTTGTCCTGTCCGAATGCTTGAAATTTGTAGTTTTTTTCTGTTGTCAAACCTACTTAAAAAAACATACTTCGACTGATAGAAAGACGGTAAACCATCTCAGCCCCCTGCAGCTGGTTGGATGTCTGTGGCTCGGAGGACAGCTGGAGGTTTGCTTCTCAAAACCAGAGCTGTTTTCAAGAAGCATCTGAGCCCCGACCACCCATCTGTATCTATCTTTATCCAGATTTTCACCTCATTCCTTCCTCTCACCTTTGGCCCCTCACGTTTTTTCCTTCGGCTGCAGAGCCAGAAGGGGAGGGAGGGAGCCATGAGTCTGGCCTCTTGCACAATAACATACACATGGGAGATCCAAATCGACGTCAAAATAGTCATCTGAGTCACAGATTTATGGGAAAAAAAATCAAAGATTCTGAAAACCACTAGCATCATCCATCCCTTCTCTTTTTTTCTCTTTCGCCATCATTTCTTTCCAGGAAAATCTGACAGAGCTTCATGCTGTTTTCCAGTGATGCAGCATTTTAAGCGTCAAACATTCACACATTGATTTATTTCAGTGATTATCGATTAAAGGGAAAGGAGAAATGTGAGATAAAGTTAAGCTTTGAGATAGAGTTAACCATATCAGGAGTAACCATGTCAACAACAACCAAACAAGAAGCCCTCAAAGCCAGATGGACTTTAGGCGCTCTGGTCAGGGTGAACATCTGGGAGGCCAGTTACCAGTGACTACCACCTAATGGTCTGGCTGTCAGCTGTGGGACCAGGTCTTTGTTTTGCAAGCCACAATAAAGGCTAGAATCTAGAATAATTTCATTTCAAAATGTAAACAGCAGCAGCATAATAGTGTTAGTAAATCAATGAATATCATGAATACTTTATAAATTGTGTTCATTTCTTTTGCACCTTTATGTTCGCAGACTGACGGAAATGAAGAATAAATAAGAAAACATGGTGCAGTTGTATGTGAAATTAGGTGAAGGCCCTTGTCGAAGCGACCAAAGTTAAAGCTGCTGCATCCGATATTCTTGGACCAGTGGATCACAGGACTGCTTGTACGTGGAGGGTGTTGCTCATAGTGGCGATCCCACAGACAGTTATTTCTGCAGTTTCCCTTTAGTATCTCTCAGCTCATTGTTTTTGTTGTCTTAAAGCATCCTTCCCAGATGTAGCAGGCAGCTGCTTTTTCAGTGAAAAGGCTTGCAAGTCAGGTTCACCACCTGTCCAGCTCCAAATGACAGACGGACAACACAGACAGAACAGAGTGGAACATTTAGCAGCAACAGAAACAACAATTCTGGACTTACAATCATGCGACGGACACAAACACGAATCCAAATGAATACTAATATTTCACCTTGCTGGATGTGTGAATAGGCAAGGATTTGCTAAGAAGTTTGCTACAGCAACTTCAGAGGTAATAATTGTCAGTGGTTTGTTCAAAGTTTGTTTCCACTGGCCCCAAGTGGTCCAAAAAACAATAAAAAATGTAATAAGAGTGGGAATTACATTGAAAGTGAAGTAATCGTACATCAAAGAAGTGCTGCTGATGTTCAAGCAGGCCTCCACTAAACTAAACACTGGCCTGAGTTTCTGCTCTGTCTCTGGTACTATAGAAGAGCTTCAAGTTGTAGATGATAGAGTTAAAGTTCAATCACAATGCAAACCGTTGCTGTTAAAATTAAAGTCCAGTGGTCTTTAATTTGTCATGTCGAGTCAGAAGTAATTGAATTCATGGCAGGATCCCTCTAACTGAGCCGTCTGCCTGAAGACAGCAGTTCTGCTGGCTGCACGACGTGCCAGCCTGTGGTGGATTTCACAGTGAAGATTCATGAAGAAAGATTCATTCAGACCTGCCAAGATGAGGTCAAGCTGAAAATGCTCGTTTACAGAGAGATAAATTGAAGATGAGTGAACCTGCTTCAGATGGTTGAAGGCACTTTGATTGTGTGTTTCTGAACAGAGGTGCTATTGTTCAGCATTATCTTTCACTGAGTCTTCTTTCTTTCTTCACTGCTGGTTTCAAAAGAAACAACATAACCCAAGACTGTCCATCATGCCTATAAATAGTTAAGGCTTTTTAGATCTTTTCACATGCTGTTTGGGTCTACCTGGAGTCCAGGATGGGTAATGGTGTAATGTCTGGGCTCTGTTTTTCACATTTTGCTCATACTCTGCTGTAGTAGTAATGCTTACTCATCCAAAACGGAAGGATGCAAAGAGTCAGAACCGCCTTTAATCAAAATCTGATCTGTCAGCGATGTCTGAAATATCAGATGGGATTGACAGATGAAAGAACATACACACAAAGACCGTTTCATAGCTTAGATCTAGTCAGAAGCACGCCATGACTCGCCTTTCCAGGAACTCTGCCTGCATGAGGCCCTATTTTCATGAGAGAAGCGATTCCTTTGGATGTTTCGTGTACGATGCATAATTCACATGACTGTGGTGGATACGCTGACTTTCTCAGCAGCAGTTTACCTTGGAGCCTGGAAGAAGGTGATAAGACGGCCAGAGGGAGGGGAAGGGAAAGAGCTAAGGCACGAGGGGAACCAGAGAGTGGTGAGAACGATCTGGCTTGGAGAGCGAGGGGCCTCATGTTTAAACAAGCAGTGACCCCTGCGAAGCTTCCTCCGTTTGACAAATGAGCCGTGCCTCTCTGCAGTGATAGCTGCTGGCCAAACACTCAGCCAGCACGACTGTTATTGTTTGAAATGAGTCGGTACGAGCTTGTTGGGACACACAATGCGGGGTATAGAGACCACAGAGAGACTGTGTGTGTGTGTGTGTTCGTGCATTTACGCACTTCAATCATTTACTTTTAATAGCATATTGATTTTCTGGCCTGAGCAGTTTGCAGCTCCAGGAGCAGCCACTGTTGTTGTTTGGAGCAGTAGAACAGGGGAACTGTGGCGGTTGGTATTGTCTGTGCTGTTATTTTGAAGGTCCATTTCCTGTGTTCTGTTTTGTGGGCTGTTACTTTACGTTTTGTTTTCCTGAGGCTCCCCTCCCCCCCGATGCGTCGAGGAGTGTTTGGGCACACCTGAGTTCACTTCAGGAGATTAGGACGCCTATTTAACCTCTGCGGAGTGACTCCTCGACGCCAGAGTATACTTCCACGTACCGTGGTATCAGTTGGTCTCAGTCTCCTGTGGTATAGTACGTTTTGATAGCTTGCTGAACTTTTTTGATTAATTGTTTGTCTCTTCTCTTTTTGTTCCAGTGCCTCCCTTGCCCACACAGCCCAGCACTCTCTGGACCTCTCTGAGTTCGTGTTTTGTTTGGACCTCACGCTGCCAGCGATTGTTTCAGTTATTGCCTGTTGTTGCAAAATAAACTTTTGTTAACCTTCTCCGTTTCCGCTCCTGGGTCTCTCTCTGCACCCGCCGTCACAGAATACTCTGGCCCAAACATGGACCCAGCGGATTCGGACCCCTTTCGAGCGGCGCTCGCCCATCAAGGACTACGTCTCGGCCAGCACGAGGACATGCTGCGGGGAGTAATGGAGGCAGTACAAGGTCTCAGCGTCCAAGTCCGTGACCTCACCGCTTACCTCAGCCGCACGGACACCCGTGGCTCTCCTTCCTCCCCAAGTCCCACACCAGCGCCACCCCCACCGGCAACCGCTGCAGCCCAATCTACCTCTCTGTCTGTCTCTCAGCGTGAGCCGTATGTGCCGGCCCCCGAACCCTTTTCAGGTGAAGTTGGTAATGCTGGGGGGTTTATCTTGCGCTGTTCACTAGTATTTGATCAACAACCCCTTAGTTATCCTTCTGATAGAGCTAAGATAGCTTATACAGTTAATTTGTTACGGGGCAGGGCAGCGCAGTGGGCTACAGCGTTATGGGAACAGCACTCCCCCATTCTCTCGTCTTTCGACAGTTTCTCGAGGGAACTTAGTCGTATTTTTGATCATTCACGACAGGGGCAGGAAACTGCTAAACGCCTATTCTCCTTGGCGCAGGGAGCGAGATCAGTGGCAGATTACTCTATTGACTTCCGTATCGCAGCTTCAGAGAGCGGGTGGGGGGAGTTAGAGCTACGAGGTGTTTTCTTACGGAGTCTTTCTAGTGAGTTAAAGGACGAATTAGCTTCCAGAGATGAACCCGATTCCTTAGAGTCATTAATCTCCCTCGCCATACGCATAGATAACCGCTTGAGAGAAAGACAGAGAGAGAAAGCCCAGACTCGCCTCTCTCATGTTCACGAGCCAGCTTCCCTCGCTCCCCCTTCAGCCAGTGGCGGATCCTCCGGCCACTCCGCTGCTCCCTCCACTTCCTCCTCTCACCCTTCGGAGCCCATGCAGTTGGGTCGGGCCCGTCTCCACCCCAGCGAGCGGCAGCGACGTTTCAGCCAGCGGCTCTGTATCTACTGTGGCCAGGGAGGTCATTTTCTCGCTAACTGCCCTCAGACGCCAAAAGGGCAGGCTCACCCGTGACGGAGAGCGCACTGGTGAGTCAGACATCCCCTAATCCCAGCTCTCCCTCCCGTATTACCGTGCCCTCCTGTCTGCTTTGGGGTCGTGAGTCGCTTCCCATGAGGGTTCTGATTGACTCAGGGGCAGACGAGAGCTTCATCCACACCGAACTAGCCACCCAGCTTAAGCTCCCCCTTGAATCCCTCCCGGTGCCCAGAAATGTAACCGCCTTAGACGGCCGACGTATAGCTCAGGTCACTCAACGTACGGTCCCGGTCACGCTCATAATCTCTGGGAATCATAGAGAAGACATCCAATTCTTCGTCATTCCTTCCCCTCAGATTCCCCTGGTGTTGGGCCTCCCCTGGTTGCTTAAACATAACCCCCAGATAGACTGGACTACAGCTAGTATCTCCACCTGGAGCCCATTCTGTCATGCCCACTGTCTTCGTTCGGCCAACCCCTTTTCTTCCCGTGTTTCTCCACCACCTCCCACGCCCCCTGTCCTTACCTCCGTGCCTCCCGAGTACCATGACCTAGCCCCTGTGTTCAGTAAAGAGTTAGCCCTGTCCCTGCCTCCTCATCGCCCCTACGATTGCTCCATAGACCTCCTCCCTGGTGCTCCTCTCCCTTCTAGTCGGCTGTATAACCTGTCACGCCCCGAGAGGGAAGCCATGGAGACATACATCCAGGATTCTCTAGCCTCTGGACTCATCCGCCCCTCATCCTCTCCGTTAGGGGCTGGCTTCTTTTTTGTTAAGAAGAAGGACGCCTCCCTTCGCCCCTGCATCGACTTCCGTGGACTTAACGACATCACCGTTAAGAACAGGTACGCTCTCCCTCTCATCGACCCCTCCTTCGAACCACTCTGCTCCGCCACCATCTTCTCCAAGCTTGATCTGCGTAACGCTTATCACCTCGTCCGGATAAAGGAGGGTGATGAGTGGAAGACAGCTTTCAACACACCGTTAGGTCATTTCGAATATTTAGTCATGCCTTTTGGTCTCACCAACGCCCCCGCTGTCTTCCAGGCTCTCATTAACGATGTCCTCAGAGACATGTTAAACCGGTTTGTTTTCGTTTATTTAGATGACATATTGATTTTCTCTCGAGATCTAGAGGAACATAGACAGCATGTAAGACTAGTGCTTCAGAGACTTCTTGAGAATAAATTGTTTGTTAAAGCGGAGAAGTGCGAGTTTCACTCTGACTCAGTGGGTTTCCTCGGCTATATCATCGCCAAGGGTCAGCTAAGACCCGATCCTGCCAAGATCCAAGCTGTCACGGATTGGCCCGTTCCCACCACCCGGAAGGAGTTGCAGAGGTTTCTCGGCTTCGCTAACTTCTACCGCAGATTTATCCGTGACTACAGTAAGGTAGCTCTTCCCCTCACTAGACTTACTTCTGTGAAAATCCCCTTCCAGTGGTCTCCCGATTCCCAACAGGCTTTCGCCCAGCTTAAAGCACTGTTTACCTCTGCCCCGGTGCTCAAACACCCCGATCCCACTCGTCAGTTCGTGGTCGAGGTGGACGCTTCCGACTCCGGTGCTGGTGCCATCCTCTCCCAGAGAGACCCTCAGACTCACAAACTGCATCCCTGTGCTTTCTTTTCCCGCCGCTTATCCCAGGCCGAGCGGAATTACGACGTCGGGAATAGAGAGTTGCTGGCTGTGGTTTGGGCGCTTCAAGAATGGAGGCACTGGCTGGAGGGCGCTACGGTTCCCTTTTTGATCTGGACTGATCATAAAAACCTCGCCTACTTACGCACCGCGAAGAGGCTTAATCCCCGCCAAGCCAGATGGGCTCTGTTTTTGAGCCGGTTCAATTTCACCCTCTCCTATCGCCCCGGCTCCCGTAACACTAAGCCCGACGCCCTGTCCCGTCTCTATGCCCCTCCCCTGGACTCGGAACATCAGGATGTCATCCTCCCGCCGGCTTGCATCGTGGGTATGGCTACATGGGAGATCGAATCCCTCGTGCTCCAGGCGCAGAAGCAACAACCGGACCCTGGTTCCGGTCCCCCCGATCGCAAGTTTGTCCCGGATTCGGTCCGGTCGCAAGTTCTCCAGTGGGCTCACTCCTCTAGACTTACCTGTCACCCTGGTTTCCACCGCACCCTCCAGTTCCTCCGTCAGAGCTTCTGGTGGCCGAGGATGTACCGCGACACCCGTGCATTTATTGCCGCTTGCTCTGTCTGTGCCAGGGGAAAAGCTTCTCATCATCCCCCTGCGGGGTTACTGCACCCCTTGCCCGTCCCAAGCCGCCCATGGTCTCACATCGCCGTGGACTTTGTTACTGGTCTTCCTCCATCTGAAGGTAACACTGTCATCTTAACTATTATTGATCGCTTTTCCAAGTCTGTGCATTATGTTCCTCTGCCTAAACTGCCTTCTGCCCTCGAGACTGCTAGTCTACTCGTGACTCATGTGTTCAAGCTTCACGGAATTCCCCTCGACGTGGTCTCGGACCGGGGTCCACAGTTCGCTTCCCAGGTGTGGCAGGAGTTCTGTAAGGCGGTGGGGGCCACGGCTAGTCTGTCCTCTGGTTACCATCCCCAGAGTAACGGCCAGACAGAGCGAGCTAACCAACATCTGGAGTCCGCTCTTCGCTGCGTGGCTGCTCATCATCCCGTCTCTTGGAGTACACACCTGCCTTGGATAGAATATGCCCACAACTCCCTCTCCTGTTCGGCCACAGGTATGTCACCGTTTCAGTGCTGTTTGGGTTATCAACCTCCCTTGTTTCCCGAGCAGGAGACTGCGGTATCCGTCCCTTCTGTGAAGGAGCACCTCCGGAGGATTAAGGAGGTATGGCAGTCTGCCAGAGCTGCTCTCACCCGCTCCACGGAGAGGAACCGACGGCTGGCCGACGCTCGCCGCGTCTCCGCCCCCGAGTACCGACCGGGTCAGCAGGTGTGGTTGTCGTCACGGGATCTTCCGTTGGATGTCGAGTCACGTAAGCTCTCTCCCCGTTTTGTCGGTCCTTTCGAGGTGTTGAAGATCATTAATCCGTCTGCCGTCAGGCTCAAGCTACCTGACTCTATGAAGGTCCACCCCACCTTCCATGTTTCCCTGTTGAAGCCGGTGCATTCCAGCGAGCTCAGCCCGCCGGCCGCCGCCCCACCTCCCCCCCGCCTCATTGATGGTCATCCCGCCTACACGGTGTCACGGATCTTGGATGTCCGTCCACGCGGCCGTGGTTTCCAGTTCTTGGTGGATTGGGAGGGTTACGGTCCAGAGGAGCGTTCCTGGGTCTCCAGGGGACTCATTCTGGATGACTCTCTCCTTCGGGACTTTTATGCCGCTCACCCGGACAAGCCGGGTAGAACGCCTGGAGGCGTTCGTTGAGGGGGGGGTACTGTGGCGGTTGGTATTGTCTGTGCTGTTATTTTGAAGGTCCATTTCCTGTGTTCTGTTTTGTGGGCTGTTACTTTACGTTTTGTTTTCCTGAGGCTCCCCTCCCCCCCGATGCGTCGAGGAGTGTTTGGGCACACCTGAGTTCACTTCAGGAGATTAGGACGCCTATTTAACCTCTGCGGAGTGACTCCTCGACGCCAGAGTATACTTCCACGTACCGTGGTATCAGTTGGTCTCAGTCTCCTGTGGTATAGTACGTTTTGATAGCTTGCTGAACTTTTTTGATTAATTGTTTGTCTCTTCTCTTTTTGTTCCAGTGCCTCCCTTGCCCACACAGCCCAGCACTCTCTGGACCTCTCTGAGTTCGTGTTTTGTTTGGACCTCACGCTGCCAGCGATTGTTTCAGTTATTGCCTGTTGTTGCAAAATAAACTTTTGTTAACCTTCTCCGTTTCCGCTCCTGGGTCTCTCTCTGCACCCGCCGTCACAGGAACAGTGGTGCTGGTCTGTCTGCACCTTTCAGTATTCACTGTTACGAATTATAGTCAGTCCTCGTATGGACCAGGTGCTGCTCTAAAGTCATCAGAGCTTTTCCTCGTGCCAGCAATCACAACTAATTGACCATTTAGATGAGCAAGGGCCATTTTAAGTAGATTATGTGTCCCACATGACTGGCAAGAGACTGTTCCAGCCAGCCAGCCATGGAGGGAGAGGACAGTTAATGGTTAAAATCACCTGAGGACTATGAAGAGCTGAAACTGGTTATTATATAATAGAGTTATGTGCTGTTTTGTAAGTAACATTAGCAGCAAAATGCAAGTCCAAGTCAAGTGTTTCAAGGTGTGTTCAGGTTGAAAACAGAGCCTTGCCACAAATTTGACTCACTGCATAGTTTGTTTTTAATAACAGGCAGTGTACCAGCTGTACATTAGCTGTGTGTGTGTGTGTGTGCTCAGTTCAGCCTCAGATGGATCTCACAGCTCTCCAGGAACTCTTTCTGCTGTTTCACTCCAGTCTTCTCTCTGTTTGCCCTCGTCTATATAGGTTTACGAAGCAGATTTGTAAAGCTTGACAAATCTTTTGTTCCAGCTGGAACATGAAAAGCTTTTGCCTCCACCTGTGTGTATGTGTATTTTGAATTTGTGTGCAAAAAACTGAGTGGAAAAGCCAGAAATTAAAACAGAAGTGGAAATATCACAAAATCAGGTCGTACTGTGTGTAGGAACAACGTTGTTATTGTATGTTAAAGAACAACACTTTTAAAATGAGGTGAAATGTCTGCACGCCAAACATAAAGGTACAGACAGCGGCTGATAAGCTTAGCTTAGCATAAAGAGGGCAAAGCAGCTAACGTGACGTGACGAAATGTGCCTACCAGCACCTTTTTAGCTCACTAAGTGTTGTTAAATGCTGTTTGTTTAATCTGCACAAAAACTGGCTTGCTCAACATTCATAATTAATCTCGCTCAAATAAAATGTAATAAAAAGAACCAGCTGAACCAGTTAGCACAGTCATCAGTCCCAGAAGGTAAACAAACACCTCACATATACAGAGACACTGTGCAGCATTGGAAATACTAGTGTGTGTTAATTTGTGTGTCAGTTGTGTGATTCCTATATAGAGTAAATGTCAGCAGTGTTCAAATATCTATGGGCAAACAGTCACAACCCCCTTAAGAAATATGTATGTGCAGACTTTTTCAGCCTCTAAACAGTTGTAGTGGGTGATCTTGTCTTTCAGAGCTACAAACCCCCAAACAGTTTTATCAGTGTGGGTTTCACAGCGAGCTTTAATGTCTCAGGGGGAGTTATGGAATTACGTTCTGTGGAAAACATTATTTTGGGCATTAAAATGTTCAAATGAGATACTCGGCACAAAAAATAAGCAGCTTTAGTGCAAAACTGTCAGTATCTGTATGTACCCCGAAACCTTTATGTGTGTGTGTGCCTAAATATATTGAATCTTTGCCAAAATGTTGCATGCATGTATGTATCTGTGTTGGTGAGTGTGGTTATGTTCACAGTTATTTAATATATTCAGTACCAAGTTCTCCCTTCAGGCGGTAAATCAACTGTGAACCTGGTCAGGCTTTTCTCCCTCTCATTATTGTGTGTGGACGACAGCTTGAAACCTTTTGGCTGCAGTGTGTTCCATCTGCAAAATAGCTTCAAAAGTGCGTTACTCTCTACAGTCTGCATGCTGCATTTTGACCGCTTGTGCCTGAAAGCTCTAATACATACGTTTTTTATGTCTCTTTCTGTCCTTGTATTTTTCTCAACCACCAAATATTCCCTCTTCTGCCAGTTATTCCTCTTGTTTGGTAGAAGATACCATTATCTTAGATCCATGATAATCTGTCATTGATGGATAGTTTTGTCCTTTTCCTTGCATATTGCAACATTAATCTAAAGAGTTTTTCATGTTCCACATGAACAGATGAGCTTCCGCTGGCTCAATAATATACTGTTGCTGAGTTCAGATATGACAGGAGGCTTTTCTCAGCAAAACGCTTCTCTTATCACTGGCATGTGGTGCCTTTTTGCCCTCTATGCACTATACCATATCTCTATGTACAGAATCCACACAATATCTATGTCCCCTAGAGACAGCAGGGTTTATATGATTTGCAGCACTTAAGCAAAGGTCTTTCAAAGCAGTTGCCACAGATTGACGTCAGAGCTTAACCTGTATGTGCTGTGCAGAGGGGGTCGGTTTGAAACAGTCTAATATATTATATGTCATAATGGCCTCTTGTTCCTGGTCATGGTTGCTGTTCTAGATGTTATCTTGTAAGTCAGACACTGACTATCAACGCTAATGCTAATGTGTGTATTTTTTCAGTTATAAACCCAAGCAGTAATTTGTGTGCTCACTTGCCCTCTCAGGCTACCCAGAGGCTTCCCTCACCATCTGATCGTTGGAGCTCATATTGGCTGTGCAAAGCACTCAGAAGATGCTAATAAAACCTTATCTGCTTGTTTTCTGGTAAAAAAAATAGACCAGGCTACATTTTGGTTGTGTGAAACTATAAAAACATTAAGAATTACAAATTCAAAGATAAGTCAGTAAAAGAGAGAGCACTTTTTAAAATTTTACCTGCTCAGCCAGTGTCGGCGTGCATGGAGACAATATAACTGTTGCTCAATTCACTGTTCTGCTGGTGAGAATACTGACAGCTCCTGGGTGTCATGAGAAAGAAAACTGGACCTGGATGATTGAGAATTCAGGATGGAGAAGGAGGGATTAGGGCGGGCTGAATGGATTCATCAAGGCAGAGCTCTAAGCCTGGAAAGCTCCATGAAGACTCTGAACAGCCCTGAATGCCTGTTGAAATAGAGGAGAGTGGTGGGTGAAAAAAGGCAGTAAAAAGCGGTATATCCCCAGTCACAATGATGGATTACTTTCTGAACCTCCAGTGCTTTGATTAATACTCCAACTGCTAAACCATGGTAGGGCATTAAACGGTTGTGTGCCCTTCAGAGAACCTGGAGTGTTATAAATAAGGTCTTTTTGAGTCTTAACTGTCCACCACCAAAATGATATGCATTTCAGTAGATTCATACCTTGACTTGTGTCTAAGGCTAAATCCGATGTCTTTGTAGAAAGCACATAAGACAAAAAGTCAGTGATCTATACATTTGACCCTTGAATTCCTCTGCTGAAACAGAAGTGATTTTCCTCTAATCTTTCCCTTCTCTTGCTTCCATTTGTCTCCCCAGTGAGTATCACCTCTTCACACTCTGCACAGAGGCAAAGTCCCACATCGTCCACTGCTACTGGCCCAATCCGCTGGTGGAGAGCTACATCATCCGCATACATAAGCACTTTTTCTCCAACTGTACCACTGAGCAGGTGGTATGGGTGGACCCTCCGGATGACACGCTAACCATCCTTATCCTCATCCCGGTTTTCCTCACATTGGCCATGATCGCCCTGGTGGTCTGGTGCAGCAAGAGGAGTGATATCCTGGCTTAGGAGGAGAGAAAGATGGAAGAGGATGAAGGACAGAGTTCAAGGTCCCAAACTCCACTAAAACAATACTGTACAAAGGGGTTTTGGGAGATTGCTTCATTTGGTCAAATTACCACAAATGTGGTGCTGCAAACAACCTAAACCTAACATGGAAATGAGGGAATTAGTGTATTTTCTTTAGTATTTTAATATATTATGTGCAATGTTTCACATTTCTGACATTGCCGTACAATCACTAACGTTCAGCTGTTAATCAGGCTGTTTTAGCACAGAATTTGACTGTGTATTACAGTGGTATTTAGGGGGATGTACTTATTTGCTTTCTTGCACAGCAAATATGTAGCTGGAGCCAGCAGCCAGTTAGCTTAGCTTAGCATAGTGACTGGAAACAGAGGGAAACAGCTAGCCTGGCCCTCGCCAAAATTTAAAAGTCCACCTACCAGCACCTCACACGTAATATCACATTTATTTAATGTGTATAAAAACCAAAGTGTGAAAACATGTTCTGGATCAGTAGTCTTGTGAAGTACTTCCTGGAGTCACTGTGAGATTACCTTGAAACTTGAAGAGACTCTAGGAAGTAGCACCTGACCAAGGTGTCGCTTTTACACTTTGCTTTTTGTGTGGATTAAACATGCAAGATAAAATAAGTTAAAAGTTGCTATTAGTATTAGTTGCTGGTATGCTTGTTTCCAATGTTGAAGTTGAGCTAAGCTTCTCCTTTAACTTTCAACAAGAAAGCAAATAAGTGTGTTACCCTAATTGTTGACTATTCCTTCAAGACACAGAAGATCTTGGTCGTTTGATACGTCAATACTTATGGGGTAATTTGACCAGAGGGGCAATCAAGCAAATCTTGGCGCATACTTTAAAGCTCATGGATCTGGACCATTGACCTCGGACATTCTTGTCAGAGCACTGTATCGTTACTGAAGGCCAAAGCATCCACCAAGCATCAGAGGCAGTGACTGAATCCCGAGCTGCTGGGACTGAGACTCCCAGAGGACTCCATATGTTAAATATTTTAACATGATACTGTGTGATGGCGTGGATACAAAGAGATGCCAAATGTGGACTTATTATTGATTCTGCGAGTTTTATCTTACTGTTGAGTTACTCAGTGAACTGTCACCACTGGAAAGGAAACACTGGTGTGCAACCCAAAGACAAGGCAACACTATGAGTCATATATTTTGGGACTTGAATTTCTTGTGTGACAACCTGAGCCTCAAGGGACTGTTGTGTAACAGCGTAACTTATCAGATACTGTTGAATAAAATACTGTTTATGCTCACAAAGAGGGGTTCTCAATGGAAACAAAACACTCTGAGGAGACACTGAGAACTCTTCTTGTACAGTTATGCTCTCTGTCTGTGCTGTCTACTGTATCTGCATTGCCTTTCCAGTGCTACAAAACACACTGATGCTTTGAAATTGATTCCTTTGGGGAAAAGTTTGATTTGTTCATCGGTTCATTGAACCACAGTCATGACCAACCACGAGGCAAACTAAACCAAGCACTGCTTTTTTATTTTCGTCCAAAGCATATGGCATAAATCCGCATTTGTCTGCTCTCACCTGCACTCTTTTGTCTATGGAAACTGAAGCTCCTCAGCAAAAGTACCTGATTAAATCTCTCTTAAAGTAACCGGTTGCTCTCCTTCACTATGTGAACAAAGCGAACACGCAGAAAACAAACACATTCTAACTCAATTTATTTATCTTATCTTATCTTAGCTCATGCACTGTGTATCTGTGAATTGGTGTTTATGAATGATAAAGTGTTTCGTGACTTGATAAAAAGACAGCCACTTATAAACCACTCTGATAGCAGTCAGTCTGATTGCTAGAAGCCTCAGCCTCTTTATACTTCTTTCTTGGAGTGCTTTCTGCATCATTTTAAAACCATTGTGACATTAGCTTTGAGATGCTTCTGTAATCTGTTTAAACAAACAGTGCCGCGTGGCTCTTCTGGCGTCCGTACCTTTCACCGGGCTTTGTCAATGTCAAAAGGGAATGCAGTCATTACCGGCTTGCATCATCAGATCCTGAAGGGGCATGCTAATTTTATCATTGAAGATCTGCTCGCTGAATTATTTATTGTAGATTCTTTTTCAGGTCACAATTATACTTAAATAACAAGCAAGAACTGTGCTTGCTGTCCCCGTTTGCGATTTCTCAGTGTGGTTGAATTGATTTCTGCAGTGATGTGGAGAAAAGACTATATGACAATAAACTGACACAAATACCCAAAGCTGCTGACATATCCAATCTCTGATCTATCCAACCTGCGTTGAGCCATAGCAGCGTGAAATTAATCTTCTCTCAGCTCTATTAAGCCATATATATTTACTTTCATGTTCAGCAACATGACAGTAAGAAAAGTTTGAAGCCTCACAATTTCTGCGACAAATGCACATTTGACATAGAGGGGTGTTACAAATATTTACACATTTTAAAGGCCCAGGTGGTGATTTCAATTATACTGTCCCATTTGAATTAGGTGAAGTCTCCAAACTACCTGAACTCATAAGAATTATTATTGGTATTCGTTCCATTTGGTGTAAAGTTATTTCATTTTAGTGAAATTGTCATTATTGGTGGATAAGCTTGTGATATGAAGTAAATCCATTAAATTAGCTTTTGTAAAGAACTTAACTTTGACATGCAAATTCATGCTGTTGGCTATTGTAGCTTATTAACCGTGTTGCCGCTACTTTGATGTACTTTTTTTGTAACTTACTTTCTTACCAATGGTATAAAGTGCTCCAAAAAAGAGGTAACGACACAGGAGCTGATGGCCTGGACTGAACTAACTCTCCTCTAGCGACTGAGCTAACAGGTTTGCTGTCTAACAGTTAGCAAAATGCCAGGGTGGATACAAAGGAGCATGGAGAGTCAGTGTGCTAGCAGTTAGCACATCCCCTACAGAACTAGCCTTGCAAGGAGGCCTCACTTAACACCGTATATGCACCAAAGAAGAAATCGACAAACTAATAAATTTCAAGTATGATGCTAGCTGCATTCATGTCAATTTGGAGTTATTTTCCAGCTCGTGAAAAAGCTAACGTCATAGGCTAGGAGTGGGAAAGTCAGTTTTCGCTTTTTTTTCTGAAAGCTCTAATTAAAACGCTGTTCAGTATCTATAATCTTAGTAGAAATCAACACTCTAAACTCCTCAATTCAAAACTCTCGTTGACTCTGTTTCTGTTTATTTCTTTCTAAACGTCTCTTGCTTTTCTGTTCTTAGACGAGGTAGAAAACAGCGTGCAGCATCTTTTGCACGACAGGGAAAATGTCCTTTTGGGAAATGCATCAGATGAGGCCCTGGGAGAGTTTGCTCGGGCAGGCATGTGTACGTGCATTTAGACTGAGACATTATTCTTTTATTAAGAAAACAACATTATCTTGAGCTACACAAACAGGCAGTTTTGCTATGTGTCTGTGTAAACCTTTGAAACAATACGAACACAGCCCAGCCGTGCAGTTTCAAAGCTTATCATTGCATCATGTAAATACACTCAGAGTCAAACAATGCAGTCATCACTGTCAGTGGGTCATAGTCAATGATGTTGACAGTGCTGTCGACACTCAGTCTAATCTTTCTTGTGAGGCACAAAGCTGGAAACGACAAACCCCAAGACCACAAAACAATCACAGTATCATTACGGACTCAACTTAAACAAACAAATGGCAAGCTATAAGGCAATATTTATTAGATCTGAAACTACCCGGGAAATGACACAAGAGATTTTTGTTTAGGGTTTAGAGACACAAACAGAGGAGACAATAGTTCACTCTGCCATGAGGGGACACATCGCAGTGCAGTTGCCCTCACAGATTGCTTCGCCTCCACAGCCAGTGTCTTGGAGGCAGGAGGAAGGATATTAAAGCTTTTTCCCAGAGTTGACAGAAGAATACAGGGAAGTGGGTTGACCCAGCGGTTTTGACCAAAAGCAGCGCAGGAAGTGCGAGAGTGCCATGCTTCCATGAAAAGCTGCACTGTTGTGACGGGTGAGCTGCTGGCAAGGCACAAAGCCCCGTGGCTCAACTGTGGCTTCTCAAGGTTGATGTCAATTTCTGCCATTGTGTTATAGTTATTTTTGCTAGCATTGTAGTATCGAAGCTATTGAATTAATGCTTAAACAGCATGAATGTTGAACCATGTGCCATGTAAGGCCAAACAGGCTGCAGGTTTTCATTCTACCAATGACCTCAGCAGGGGATTTCACAGATGAGTCCCTCCGCTCTACCTGAAAGGGCGCTAATTAGTGAAATAAGCTGGGGGAATAAAAAAAACCTTTTTTGTGAAATATCATTGAAATGCTGCATAAGAATGAGGGGAACTGGCTGTAGTCCTCATATATTGAAATAGATATATCATTTTATATATAAAGATCTGCTCAATGTATCTGCACATTATTATGTCTGACCACAGCCTGCACAACGACCCACACATGCAGGTGGATATGTACACAACACACCACATGTAGATAAGCACAGTTTCAGATATGCGCTTTTTAGTCCATGCATGACTCATTTTAAACACGTCTGTGTATCTGTTTGACATAACTATATGCAGCAACTGCTTCTCAAAACGCTTTACAACATAAGCCTGCATCCACCCATCCACACATGGTAGCTGGGCCATCTGCTCATTACGAGCATTAACCTCCGTATTTTGCCCAAGGATACTTCCACATAGGAAAATGTAAACAACCGAGGCCAGGGATCAAACCACCAACCTTCGATAAGTGGACTCCTGTGAGGATGCAGAGCCACAGTAATTTCACAGGTCTCAGTAACATGGGCCCTGATGAAAGCATAAAGTTTCCCTTTACGAGTTTGCATCAAAACGTTTAGGATTTTACCAATTTTCTGTTGATGACAATATATATGTATAATATATATATATTTATATGAGATCATGTTAACCAAAATAAATATGGCATAAATAAAGCAACTGTTTATTGTGAGTGGATACTGAATAACCTATAACCTAATCGATTACACCTCCAGCCTCACAGTGTAACACAGACGTGCATTCATGTAAATAGTTCATTTTGTGCTTCAGCCCAAACTTCGAGGAAAAAGGACATCTGCCGTCAGATATAGTCATAAAACAAACAGTTTTGTTCTCAAATGAGCTGAAAGAAATAAATGAAAAGACACTTTTGGCTGTTTCCACTGCGCTTGCCCCCAATGAACAACATAGAGGATTATGATTAACTACGACGTGCAAAATTGTGAGGCTTTGTGCAGTGAGTACAGTGACAGCGACAGAGGTTAATGACAATAAAGTGTTTGATAAAAAGCTACAACTTTGAATTGTGGACTGCTGTTGTTAGCCCAGCAGCCATGCCAGCTGCTACAGTGTGTGTTTACAGTCTTGCCATGCTATTTCCTGTCCCGCTGCCTTTTTCAAACACCACACATGTACATTTTGCCTTTGGGAGACTTAAAAAATGGAACCATCATGAATGTAATTAGCAACACCGGTGCTTTTCAACTGATTATGACAAAGGCTGACAGGAAATTTATAACATAAACCATTCCTCCTCCACAAAAAGAAAATGACTCATTTTTTATTCATATACTGTACTTAAAAAATACTTCATGCAAATACGTCAAATAAGTATTTATTTATTGCATGATGAATGCTAATTATAGCTCATACCTGAGCCCTGTCACTTATGATTTATCATTAATATATTATGATAAAACATTAAGCACAATGTCCTGTCTCAGTCAGACACAATGCCAAGAGGAAGCATGTGTTCTCACATATGTTTTAAAGGCTGCTACTGTTTTCTTTGCGTCCTCCATGAATTTCCTCCTCTGCTCCCTTCGCTTGATCCCAGCATGTACACACATGCCCATGTTTTCAAATGGTTCTATTTTTGACATAATGTACACACAGTGACTGATCACTGCAGGGGTCAAGTGGTGTGTTTGGGTTTTATAATTAATGGTAAAATTCTTGTGCAAGTCTGTTTGTGTGCGCAGAGACCCATGAGTGGGAAGAAAAACTCTCACACACACATAAAACACACATACGTACTGTACATACACACACAAATGGTGGTCTTCTACGTATGTGAGGACTTTGTATTGACTTACATTAATTTGATGGGGCTGAAATGCTGCATGCCCAACCCCAACCACAACCTCAAACAGTGACTAAACGATGACCTTAAAAAACCTTACAAGAACCGCGGGCCCTTAAGAGTCGGTTCTCAGAAGTAACTAAACCAGACCCCACACATACACACACACAGACACACACACACACTTTCCCACAGTATAATGCTCTGAAGCACATGACCCAAACAGGACATCCTCACCCTCTTAAGTTCCCACTCTCCCCCTCCACCCCCATAAACCACTCTTTCCCAGTTTTTTTTTTTTTACTTTTTTTTTTCAATTACATTGAATGTGGAGTGAGCCCACTTCTCAGATCTTCACAGATTAGCAAATACAGAAATTTCCCCCTCCTACTGATGTCCTTTTCCTTGCCCTTTCTGTCCTTATGATCTACGGTGGCCTGCGAAGGGTGGACAAAAAGCCACATTTGACAACAGAGATGTAGAAGTAACTGACTGATGTAATAAACCACCATGGAAAAAACATAATCCTGTTTTTTTGAGACGTCTTGAATTTCCTTCGGAAGGCAACAGAGCTTATTTATCATTGCTGCATGAATGCTAATTAATTTTTTCAAAATTTTGGTATTTTCAAATCATGTTTCACCGTACAGAGGGCAGACATCAGGAAGTGGCTAGGTTGAGTTTTACAAAGCAGTAAAACTACTAAGAATATCTACTAAAACACCCATTTACTGATGTCTGGCCACTAGGGCGCCGTGGAAAAAAAAAGCTAAAAATAGTCTTATCACCTTGCCAGGAACAGATTTTGTGGTTAAAGAAATTAAAGATTTTGACAGCGAACTTTCAGCAGATATTTTTTTTAATTTCTTTTTTTATGTTAAAACCGGATCCAGGTAGGATTTTAGGAAACAGGGTTGCCAAAACACAAACCTCTGCTCCAGCCTTACAGGCCACTAAAGCCTTTATTTCACTGTCCCCGTGTGTGTTCCTCATCACTGTGTGTTGACATTTTTTCTATCACTCTCTAATCCTCTTCCCTGCTTTCACCTCTCTCATATTTTTCTTCTCCCCCCTCCCTTTTCCCCCAGCGATCCCTTTGCCCTCCTCTGTCCGACTCCCCCGTTGCCGGCCAGATCACCACACAGCTGGACTCTGTCACACACTCACACACATTCTTGGCTGGAACTGACTGCTCAGTACAATTACTAAATGAATTTGTGTCATGTGATAAGCACAGGCATTTTTTGCACTAGTGTGTTTGAGTGTGTGCAAATCCACAGGCTGCGGGTCACTTTATTCCAGCTTTTGCAACATCTTGCATCATTATTTCCAATAATAACATGAGCATGGTCTGGGGACTCTCGGCTCTGTCAGATTTTGTGTTTGTTTTGCAACATCTCTTCTTTAAGTATGCTGCTTGACCATTTTCTATTGTGCTATAAATGTATGTGTGACGGGATTAGCATCAAATTTTCTGATGTCCAGTGGTAATGTTTGAATTATTCTCACTGATAATGACGATGGAGATCATCTCTGCTCTGCAATAAGCACAGACTGCATAAAAGACGTGGATGTGGCACCCAGGTCTGAAAAATTAAAACCTTAAAACCTGCATTCTTTTTAATGCCCAGCAGGGGGTCAGTCCACAGGTTGCTAAAATCAGCCGGATTGTATTGAAGTCTATGAGAAAATGACCCTACTTCTCACTTCTATTACCTCAGTAAACAGTTTCTTAATGCATTGATGGTCTCAATCAGTTGTTTCAAGTCTTTTTAAACAAAGCATGATGTTTATTTCCTAAATTATGCTCCCATTTAAAGTGAAATAGACAGTATAGCATGGTATGCTTTAGGACGTGTCTAACTTGTGACTGACAAGTCGTTACCATGCCTCTATCCTGTCAATCAGAATAGAGGCGTAGAGGCTGTGAACATTTAAATTGGAGTGATCTCATTTTTGGGTGTTGCCCATGTTTTCATCTTAGAACTTTGACCGTTTCACAGCATGTTTTCAGTTCATAAAAGTGGATTGTTAAATTTTCACCTAAAACTGTGTTGTTAAGTGTTTGGCTGTACTAAAAGACCCTCTAAGTTCATTTTAGCTCCAAGCTCGAGGTGTCAGAATGGTAGGCCACAAACCAATGAGTGATGTCACAATGGCTGCGTCTACTTATACAGTTTATAACAATAACAATTAAAATGGTTTATGCATGATTTGACGAGATGACAAAAGTTAACATCTTCTTAGAGCTGGAGGATAAATCTGCATGCATGTGGGTACAGAAGCTAAATTCCGAACTCAAAATCTGCAAAACTCCACAAGATGAGACGAGTAGAAAGATGAGATGAAATTTTAATGATTACCATTTTAAAACTGGGTCACGCTGCAGTGAGGATCGGATGTGTAGACTGTAGGAGAACATCTGAGAGAACACACTGGAGATAAAGATACAGGATTATGCTGACTTCCTGTCAATTCGAGAGAAATCTTACTAAGATCTTTTCTGACAGATTTACAGGTGCCAGATGTTTTTAAGTTTCCACGAGCACACATATGTATCCATCTTGTCTTTGCCATGTAGATGTGACACTGTAATCACTCATCTGACAATAAATCACATTAGTGGAAGCTTTTGTAGATCCTGTCGGAATGTCATTAGTAGGAAAGATCCTGTGGTGCATGGGAATGATATGAAACTAGTGCAAATATGCATCAGTGGGCTTGTCTCATGACTCAGTGGATGTACATAGCAGGAGCACGACGATGCATCGTTACCATTCCCATAAAATATACCGGCAGACTGTCAAATCAAAATCTCAAACCAAATCCTCACGGAAAGAGGCAAGCTTACTGAAATGCAAGATAAGGGTTTTTCACACAATCACTTGACAGTGAGCCCATTACCTTTTCAGTATTATATTTGTTTTTAGAGATTTGGGGAAATACACTCATGTGCTTTCTGCTGAGAGGTAGATAAGAACATTGATAAAAAGGGTCGACTGATTATCTGACCGGCTGGTTTATATATATATATATATATATATATATATATATATATATATATATATATCCAATTGACAATAAAATAAATACATTTAAAATGTTCTATTTTAGCTCTGATGCAGCTGCCTCTCTTTGTAGTCACCCATCACATTTAATAGCCTGCACACAACACTATCTGATTGGTTAGAGGTCACAAGTAATAGCCTCTGAACACTGAAGGCTACTGTGCCACAGACAGGCACGGAGGAGTGCACTGGCAGAGTGTTAGATGTTGTTGTTAGACTTTAATGGAACTGCATCTGAGGACCATAAAACCACAACGTGGCATTTTTTGCATGCAGGATATAGAATATTAATTAGTGAGGGGATGCTTTGGCAGGTGGATTTTTTCACCTTTGCTCACTGGTTCCCCCTGTTTACAGTCTGCTCAGCCAGGTGAGAGTGCCATCAATCTTCTCCTCCAACTATCGGCTTGAAAGAGAATAAATGTATTTCCCATAATGTTGAGCTATTGCCTTTTTTTAAATACCAAATTTCCAAAATTCATGCTGTGTATTCTCAGTTCAAAGCCTAAAACAAGATCCCTTCAAGAAATATGTAAACAAGTTCATGAATGACCTAAAATTTGTCAGTAGGAAGTGTTTCATGTTTTTATGGAGAGGCATAAGTGCATCTCTGAGGTATTTGTAACCTCAGAAGTCAGTTTCACTTTTCCGGTGACGTGTTCGTGCCTTGTTGGATTCTGGGTGTTGCATCCTGCTGCAGCGAGTACAAAAGTGGATTCAAAAGAGCCTTTTTCTAAAAGCAGAGTTCCCTCCAGCTCCGTCTTCCTGTTTACACCCATTCTCACACTTGTACACGCACTCACACACACACCTACACAAATACACACATGCATTAATCATTGGCCTGAAACCTGTGCTTGCCAACATGTATTCATATAATATGCACATCCCTGACATGCGTACGCTCGCAGTCACATGACAACACTCACAACTGGGCAGGCTTATTATTCTTTATTCATGTAAATATTTCATCCTGCATATTAGTATTATGGTTTCCCTCATGTTTTTGCCTACTGTATGACCTCCCACAATGCACTAGTAAACCAACTGAACTGTCTCCAAACAGGATTTCCTGTGACATCATCAACCTCTGCATCTCCTCTTGAAGCTGTTGTCGTACATCCAGGCAAAGAATGAAAACAAACTTGCTGTGGCATGCAGGAGTAGTCTGATTTATGAGTGTGATTTATTGATTTATTTATTAGTGTGACGTTAAATGAGTAAGTCATTTATATCAGACCCTTAACTTCCTGTAGACGTGGAGACTCAAGAGGACCAGGCTGGATCAGAGGGAGGAGACAGAAATAGTGTCTGAGGGAGCAAAAGGACTCAGATGAGTCATGCTGAACCCCACAAAATAATCCCATTACACCACATGAGGATGTTGCCTGAAGCTGTAAGGCAGTTTTCTTTTTTTTTTTTTTTTGAGGAAAAAGCTCGACTTTAAGAAGATTGCTTCACTCTTTCTTATGTAACGTCACGGTGATGGATAGGGTAAGACAGGTAAAAGCAGATTGAGGCTGAGAATAAAAGCCTCGGAGAATCCTTTTTTTTTCCTTCTTGGTCGATGTTCTCATTCTTTTTTACAACACTAAGGTGTGTTTCTGCAGATTTCTTCAGATCTCTGTCTTTCCTCCCCTGGAAAGAGAAAAGAAGGTCAGAGCAAGATTGAAGAAAAATTTCTTTCAGAAGGAATTTTTTTGGAAACATTATGTGCAGTGCAATTCTTACCACCTGCTTGTACCTGCTCTTCATGTCTGTCATGTAATAAAAAAGGTTAGCATATCAGCTATTAGAGTTTTGAATGATAAAAAGAGCAAAATGCTAATATGCTCACAATGACAATGGTAATATGATGATGTTTAGATGTAATCTTCACCGTATTCACCCTCTAACTTTAGTGTGTTAGCATACTAACATTTGCTAATTGACAGGAAAAAAAGTGCAACCTAGGCTGATGGGAAAGTAATTACTTTTGGATATTTTTAATGTTAGAAAAAAAAATCATGCAGACCCGATGACACCAGAGTCTGTCGTCTTTATCCTCTATGTACCATGAAGGTCAAACACGCCAACATTCATCCAATGCTGAGGTGTTTCAGTTTGTACCAAACTGGGAAACTGATCATTTGAATGTCTTTGTTCACATTATTATTTGTTAATTTCTCAAAAAAAAAAAAAAAAAAAAATAGCTGTTTCTTTGTCATTTTCCTTTGAGGACGTTTGCTGTATTATCATACTTGTTATATGTGTTTGTCTGCTCACTCATGGCTACACCGTCAGTGCTCCTTCAATCATCTGAGTCTTGTTTTCATTCCCACAAAACGCTTCTGCTGCTCGAGGTGGAAAATCCGTCCATGCAAAGACTCAAGCCCACCTGGTGCCCTTTAAAACATCAAATGTGAAAGCTTTTATGAAGTGGCCTCAAATTGATTCCTTCTTTTATGAATTCATTGATATACAAAAGCAAAAGTCTTTTATTACTTTACTTTGGAAAAACAATTAAATGTCCAGAGTTGTATAAGTGAACGCTTCTGCACTACATTTAAAAACTTGACGAAAGCGAATCCTCCTGATTCACACGAGCCATAAATCGGCCAGTAAATGAAGTCTAGCAGAGACGGTAAACATCATTATTGTATCTGAGTGGAGCTGAGGTGAGGATTCAAAGAAACTACACATCCAACTGTCTTTTCAGGTGCTGCCTGTCTTATTACCCTCCAATAAAAGCCTCATTAAACGCCTGTTACCAAGCAACCAGAGCTCTTATGAAGTGAAATGGTCACTATATGACACCACTTAGTGTGTGTGTGTGTGTGTATGTGTGAATGTGCACTTAAAGTTCTTGAAATTAGCCAGGTACGCACACACACACGGACACACACACACGGACACACACACACACACACACACACACACACACAGCAAAACTACTGCAGCTTCAGTATTCATAGTCTAGTAAGGACTCATCATTTTAGATCTATTGGAAATAAACTGCCTCATGGTTGGCTTGACAGTGTTTAGATAAAAAGAAACCAGACAAAATAAATACAAGTTGACGAGGGATTTTACTGCTTTTGATGCTAAAACGATACACTTCACTGTTTGATGGTATGCACAGGTCTTAAATGCCTCTCGGCAACACATTTAAAAGGCGTGATGCGGGTGTGTGTGCGCGTGTGTTTCATGTATTAATGTCATCACGAGTAATAATCAACATGTCAGCAGCAGCCTGTGGGTTTTTCATCTAATATCCTTATAAAGGCTGGCGGGCTGCTCTGACAGTCAGTCTGCTATGCATGCAATGTGTTACATACACAGAATAGGTTGTGCTGACCTGCTGCAGCTCACACTAGTACACACACACAAACACAAAAAGTGTGTATGATGACAACAATGTGGTGTTAATAGGCAATCAGCTGGAGGCGTGGGCTTTCGTTTTGTTCGCGGCAAAACACACGCCTTAGCTTGGTGAGAACGAGCTCCCCGCCCTCCAGGAGTGTCACAGAAGGTGAAGAGGTGGACGGTGAATCTGTCCCTCGAGGACGTCTCAAATGCCAGCACAAACAATGAAACTCAAAGCCTTCCTGCAATATTTGTTTGCATGTCGCAGCATAAACAACCAGCGTGTTTTTGCAAGGAAAAGCACAGATGTTTTGTTTCTGTGTACATGAAACTATTGCTTATGTGACCTTTATGTGAGCTTTTCCTATAATAGGGGCATATTGAGCCCTCTCTCCCAGAAATTACATTTATATACAACTAATCAACAGCAGCAAATACGTTTTGAAGGAAACACAAGGCAACTGAATGACGTATACTATTAACATAATGAGGAAACGTTGTTAATTAACGTACCTGGCAAGTCACAAAAATATTGACACTGAAAGTATGTTTTGCCGCCTGCGACTCCAGCACGTTACATAAAACGTAGTGTTTCATTCACTCAAATGTTGACTGTGAACATAATCCAAGCAGCAATTACGTTTTTCAGCACAATGTAAATACAATTGCAAATAAGATGCATATAAATGTAATTATACGTAATAAATGTAATAACTTGTTTTTGTGATGGTGTTATCAGGATTACTTGTAATTTTTAAAGATCAGTCTGTATTTATATTTTCATTAAACTGTTGTATGGACATGTGTTCAATACAACAACAACTCTTATCTTTGCAGTCTTGACTCACCTTAATTTCACTTTTTTTTCCACTCATGTAAAAAATCCATCAGTGTGTAAAACACACACACACACATCAGTACAGCAGCTGTAAAACTACATTGTTTCATGCACCTGTAACTGAACAGAAGTCTCCAGTTCTAAGAGTGAGACAAGTGGCTGAAGCCCACTCACCCAAAAGAGACTGCAACCACCGTGTGCTGTAAATTGCCATGGCGACCCCCTGCATCCCACTGGAAGTTGGTTTGAGTGACATACAGGACATGTGGTCAAGGACTATGTGGTTTTGCATATGAAGACACAGCAGAGAGAAGATTTTGATGAGATACTGAGAGAACCTGTAATGAGGAGCTGCCTCGGTCACATTTGTATGCAGGTTCACGTGTGTCGTGTCGCCGATATTACACATGGCAGCACGTGCTCAAAAAATACAGGCAAAGTAATTCATCACACCTCTGGGGTTGTTTCCTGTAAAGGAATCAAAGTCATCCATGCATCTCTGGTAGGTCATTGCAACCGCTGCTTTCAACTCAGTCATAGTAATACTCAATAAAGCAAATGCCAAAGTGGCAGCAAGGAGCCAACAGACAACCGGAAGATTTAATTTCACTCATTCACATGGATGGTTGTTGCTCGAGCAGTAAACAATGCCCTCTTTTCTTTTTCAATCCACAGCAGAGAGTCTTTCTCTCGTCTTCACCGTCTGAATGCCTCAGAGAAACTCATCATGTCCCTGCGTCTGTGTGAGACAAAGACATAATCCTGAACACACAAACGGTTCTTTATCTCTTCAGGAGGTGGATAAAGACTTGAGTTATGTATTTTGCCACTGAACAAGACCTGAAAGCTAAATGCCTTGAAAGTGTTCACAGCAAATAAATACGTATTTTCCCTCTAACCCAATGTGAAGGCAGGCCAGCAGTTTGAATTATTGAGCAAACACAGTTTGGGAGAGTGTAACGAGACTTCAGATCGAGTCTCTAAACACGCCACCTGTAACGTTTAGATCATCAGCCCATCTCCAGCATTTGTTCTTCTTGGGAACAAGATGAAATCTTCACTGCACCCGACCTTTCCGTGGCTCCAGTTTCTGAGAAAGAACGCCACACTGCCATCCATAAACAAAAGCCACAGGTAGGTCTACAATATGAGAGAGATGAGGAGATAAGATTCTGAAAATGACAGTATTTTTTATCACATTCAGATAAACACTTGGAAGAAAAAAGCCTACTCATGTAAATGGCCTTGCTGTATCTCAGGGCTTCTTAAAACGTGATACCATGACAGCTGCTGCATTGACTCAGTCTCATCTTTAATGTGCCTTTTTGTGGCTCTGATGGTGCGATTCCCTTTCAGAATATGAATACATCAGTGTCCTAATTTAGCACACAGGGTCATGTTTTAGCTGCGGTATCTAAGAGATGGATGTGATTTCGAGAACACAATATTCACAGTGTCCTTCCAGTGTTTCTACAGTCTCAGCTGTGATTTATTCAGCCCTGAGCTTCAGGAGGTGTCATGGAAGCACTGTGTGCTTCCAAGAATCCGCTTTCTGCTGCCAGCAGAACGATTTATCAAGCCTTCAGAAGCTTAATCTCGTTTAGTTTCCTGCTGTGCTGCAGTTTTTAGCCTCTTTTAAAATTGAAATTTGAAGATGTGAATAAACAATTAGCTATGACATGCAGACTTATTTGATGCCGCAAAGCCGGCAATATATTTATATATTTAAGCTGAAATATTTATTTCTGAGAAACCTATCAAGCGTCTGTGCCATAATTTGCGGTCACAGCACTGGGTTAACACGATGACAGCAGCCTTGAACTGTTTTCAACAATGACACAAGATGGAAAGATTTTTCTTGCCCTCGCTTCGCCTTTCACATCATAAAAGACCTCAGTCACTGCAGACTGTTTTTATGGACACGGTTCAGCATAAAATCCTCTTTATCTTGTTGTTGGGAACAGGAAATAAGAGTGGAAAAATACAGCTGAGAGCCAACAACATACTGCAGTAGAATAAACAAAGCTCCAGTTTGCCAGCATGTTGATTGGCTTCCTCCGTCCGAGTGCGTAAGGGTGTCTATGAGGCAGATTCTCCGGCCTGGCGGTCAAAATTGTTTTGTCCTTTAATGTTAATTTATCATTTTGAAACTCAACAAGCTCTTAGTGGATGGTTAACACTGTGGGTTCACGCTGCCGGAGTCGTCTTCAAATAAATTAAACAACTTTTTACAGCGGTCCTGAAAATATCGTCAGTTATCTCAAAATTAATATTCCTCACAAAACTGACGACTGCACCTGCGATGGAGTTTCTAATTTACAGGATACTGCCCCAATTAAAAACAGACTGTAAAAGAAGGCCAGTTGGCTTAATTTGTCCAAAGAGCTTCCAGTTTAGTCGATTCAGGCTGCTCAGTGGAGGTCTATGGAAGGATGTGGTTCGAGGATTTGTTCATTCTCGTGCCCATTCAACTGGGAGAAAAAGTTTCATCTCAATAATGAATAAAATTTACATCTTTCTAATCAAATCTATAATAACACACTTTAAATTAAGATTGAATTTCAAATATTTCTGTGGCCCCTGTGGGCTGACACGGCAATGACTTTATTCAGATGCTGTCATTTTATCATGAGTTTGAAATGAAAACGGCTCAGCTTTAGAAGCCAATGATCGTTTTTGGGAAACGGGAAGTTAAAAGGTTAAATGAGGGAGGCCAAATCTTCTTTTCCCTCATTTAGGCTCCTGTGGCTCTTGTCCTTTCATGTATTTTCCTGCTTCCCTCCTTTTGAAATCCAAAAGGCAACTTCCGTTTTGTTCCTGTCCAACCAGTAAGCTTATTCCACCCCCCCCCGTCTTATATTCCTTTTCAGTCAATTATCTGCACTTTTTCTCTACTTAGATGATGTAGTATTAGTATTTTAGTGTGCATTGTATGCTCTGCTTTGTCACATACAGATTTTTCTCGTTCACAGTTCGATGTGGTTTTCACCTGTTGGAGGGCCATCGCAATGGACAGGCTCTGCTGTGTCGTGCCACGTCTGTATCTCAGGCACTTTGGCCGTGAGGCCAGGCCACACCAGAAAGTGTCCAGTGGAATTAATCCTCGTGTCATGAAATAGCTGTCGTGCTAACCGCTGTCACGCATTGGCACTGGCACTTGTCAGTCACAACAGCTCCCAGGACTTGTTGCTGTTCTGTTTACTCTCCTCGGCATGATGTTTACCTTTTATACAATTTTGTTTAATAAAAAGAGAAAGAAAAAAATAGACTGAAAGAGAAATGAAGCAAGATTGCAAATGAACATTAAGCTTGGTATCTTAGCTTGGACACTAACAGTCCACTCCAAAGGAGGAGCAAAGAAGGCTGAGCGGGTGGGATAATTTCCTCCATTTAGGACTCTCTGGCTCTCTGTTACCTCAAAGGTCAGCTCTGTCAAGAAGACGTGCTGAAAGGCGTTTCTCAGGCTAACCAATGTCTATCAGTGTCAAGCCTTGCATGCTCTTAAATTGAACAGAGAGATTAAGCTCTCTTTTAGCCATTTGTGCTAAGACATAGGACAAATGCCACACTGCCTGCAGTAACAAGAAACATCCCTCCTATTATGTTGCTTGTCACTGGCTTTCTGAACCGGAGGATAACCTCACTTTCTCTAAGCTCTGCAGTCTCACTGACCTGAGGCAAATAAAGTGAAAGGTGCTGCACAGGAAGCCGGCACATCGCGGCCTCGTCTTCATTTTAATGAGTGAGGTCTGAATTCTCATGTGACCTCACGCTAATGGCAGCATACTCGTGCCAACATTTATATACAGCCTCGCTGAAAGAACGGACGAGCATCGTTAGTGTCTGCATCCCAGTAATCTACAGCGATGCACCAATAGTGTTCATGAATGTTAGTTTTATATTAACATCTCCAAGGATTTGCAGGATTTACACTGTCCCAAACTGGATCCTAGAATAGATTATTATTTAAGTGCACACATCTGCGCCCCCTCTCTCTCTTCAATGCAGTGCAGTTCTTGAGAAGGATGTTTGTCTTTATCTTTTGTTTGGACTAAAGGTCCTGTGGAGATTTGTTGTGTATACACACAGATAATGCAGTTTGGTTTGACCACTGGCCTGCATCCTGCCTGCGGCTGAATAAGCCAGAGGAAGACAATGGACCCCCATGGGTCGTCCTTGGCGGTCCCAAGCCGTCTGTCTAGTCCTTCCATAACGTCGATTTCTCATGCAGCTGAAATTAGTTTACGCACGCTCATTTCATGTGGTCACAATGTAATGATGTGTTTTTAGAAAAATAATCTGTAAATTAACATAACTTCAAGTTAGTATTCATTACAAATCCAACAACTATTCATCGTGGAAAGAGTTTTTAACCTCACATTATGTCTCTATGTCAGTGCTTTGTATGTTTCTTAGGTTGACTTAAGACTGTGTACCCCCCCCCCACCCCCACGCTACACACACATAGAACATAAAGCATTGATGCCTATTTCAATTAGAATAGAGTGAAGCAGTTACTTATGTACATAGACTTATATACACAAATGGTTATACACCCACAAATTATGTGAAGGATGTGCAATGTCAGTGTAAAGTTCCATGTCATTTAGCTGGTGTAACGCAGAGGATTTGATAGTGATTTATGACATACTGACTTTATTGAAGCTTTGCCACCATCGAGTCAACATTTAATGTGTCCATGACTTTGATTTATTACCAGAAACCTGCTACCGACTAACTACTGACATTCCCATCAGCCTCAGCTGTACTCTGTGTTTATTATTTAGGGCATGCAAAGTAAACAAAGGGAAATGAGGATATTTGCTGATGTGCCTGACAACCTACAACATGCATTCAACAAGCTCAAAGCTACTGCAGGTACAACAACCTCTCTCTGTGCTAAAGTTTGCATCTCTGTTCGGAGAGCAGCTCTCAAAGACTCGGTTCAGCTCAAGTCTGGCTGACCCAAACCTGGAAAACCACCACCGTCTAACATCAGACGCCTGGCCTAAGAGAAGCAGTTCCATCACTAGAGGTTAGAGTGATATACAATGTCTTTAATAATTTAGTATGGCCCTTGAAGGATGTTCTAAAAACTGAAACAACCCTTGATGGAAAAAAAGGTTCTCCTACACTGGTGTAAAGCGTTGAATCCTTATGGTGGGGAGACCTGAACTGGTTTTAGAGATGGCTACTAAACCACAACATGGTACTCAGCCTGACCGGTTCCATGTTTCTGTGTCCTGAGCATTTACCACGACACACTGAACTCTGCTCAATTAACAAACTGCTCAGTTGTAGCGTCAGCAGCTTGTCGCATTCTAAACCAAATTACCATTTTTCACACTTACTGTTTTCTTCTTCTTCCTTCCTCTCCACTGTTTTCATCCTTTCCCTCAAGTATTTGGATTCTGTTTTCCTGGTGCTGCCACATGCTCTCTGTGCTCCCCATTATCTAAGACACAATGATCTATGAGACCTTTAACTCTGTTGGAATAAGGTTTGAATGAGACCTCAGTGGTGTGTGTGAGTGTGATTAATGGCACCTGTGTGTGCGATGAGGTTCCACACATATATAACTCTCAGAGGTGATTGCAAGGTGGAGATTGGTTTTGTGCCCAGTCACTAATGGGAACTTTACAAAGCCACAAGCCATAATTAAAGTTACTCTAATGTGGGAGACAATGCTAAAAACTACATCTATTTGGAAATGAGTGGTTTGATAGGCTCCCTGCAGCTAACGGTATAGCCTCCAGAATAGAAAGTAAAGGTCTGTTGTTGCTCTTTGTGTTCTTTGAAAAGACAGTTTTTGATCAGTATCCTCAGTCACTGGGAGTCAGAGTCTATCACTGTGATCTTGGTAGCAGGTGGGCTTTTTCTAAGGAAGTAGAGGCACCTTTAAATTTGAAGCTCTGACAGAGCATGAAAGGTTTTCAGACTCCGAGAGACGTGGAACTTGGAGCTGCTTCCTCTTTATTTCCATTGATGTAGATTGAAATGTGTTTAAAATAAGCTCCTTGATCTTTTTCACAAGGCCCAAAAATTAAAGGACAAAAGAAGTTATTGGTCTCCAGAACTGTGTGTTCTCGGCTAAAACCGCTTTATTAAATTTAGGGGACCTTCGTCGCCATGGTTACAATAACAGCCATGTGGTTAGTGAATGATAGTGGTTAAAAGAGATCAATGTCATCTGAAATGGGCTTCAGCTGTCTTTTCTCAAAGATTAATTTTCTTACTCTTACTCTTACTCTGCAACCTTGTGGCATTTGTATAAGGTGACACATGGAACTGTGCCACCCTATACTGTGGAACTTGGACAAAAGTGTCAGCCAAATGAGCAAATGCTAATGTAGACAGGAGAAAGAAAATAACTGCTGAGACTGTCATTTTTTCAGACTGTGAAGCTGCATCTCATATTTCACCTTCTATGCCCACAGTGGACGTTGGTTTCCTGTAACCTGATGATGATCTTGCCTTGAAACTTAGCAAAACTGTTGCAGTTTCCTCAACTAACCAAATCTTAACCAGAGGGAAGGGAGATCATAAAACACCCATAATAACTAACAAATAATGTGTTTTTATTTTAAATTGAGGGACTTGTTGTCCTCTCTTACATTCAGTGGGCTGCTGGCTTTAATTCACCATTCAGCCTCTGTTTCATGTCATTACCGTCTCACGCACACACACACACGCACACATGCGCGCACACACACACACACACACACACACACACACACACACACACACACACACACCCCTCCCCCTGCCTCTCGTCATACATGTGATCACGTGTGCCAAAACTAATATTCTTTAATGGACACGCAAAATCTGTGTTGCACGACCACAGTGCTCTCACGCTGCTGCAAATATCCACATTTCAATGATATTATACTGCACAAGGCCACACATGCCATGACCTGAATGAAAAATAGAGGGTGACACATCCGGGATGAGCAACAGATTCAACTTTTAATAATCCACAGAGAAAAAAAGAGGGAAAATATCAAAGGGCTGTCTTTTCTATTGAGTGCGAGAGATGTTTCTGACTTACTTGGATTTCCATGGCTTCTCGTTGTATTTGGATATATAACAAGCCGGGCAGCATGTCACAAAACAAGAGAAGCTGCGTTCTTCTGTCCTGTGTGTGTTTTTAAGATCATGCACTGTATCAACCATTACACCATTTTGGTGCGCCTTCGTGATTCCCAAAGCTTTCAAAGCAGCTTTCTTGGAAATGTTGCCATGGATGAAGCACTTATGTGGGGGAGTGTGGAGGATTGAAGACACCCGTGAGATTTGGCAACAAACACGAGGCTGATGAAATGCATAGAGAGGGGATCACATGTATGCAGTAAGATTTCCATTTCAGCAGTTGGAGGAAATAAACAAATTTGTGTCTGTGTGCGGGATTGGAGTGGAAGATGTAGTTCGCCACAGTTTGCTACACAGTCAAATGCTGGATAGTCTCAGTTTTATGGAAGGCCAAGCACCACTTAACCTGATTCCATTTTCAGTCCAGATATGCTCCAAGCCTGCTTTACTTTATGAGCACTGTGCATGTGTGTGAGAGCTCTATCTAACAACAAGTGCTGTGTTTATGTTCTCTTTAGCTAACCATCCATTTTCTATATCGGCTTATCCTGCTCAGGGTCAAGTCAATCCCAGCATGCAATGGGAGAGAGGGATTTAGAGCCTGGACGGGTCACCAGTCTATCACGGGGGTCTCTTAGTGTGTGTGTGTGTAGCCATGTGTTACTCATATTGTGAGGACATAAATTTTCAATGGGTACTCGCCTCACTTAAGGGGACAAAACACAAGTCCTCATAATGTAAATGACTCAATGTTAGGGTGAAGACTTGGGTTAAGGTTAGGTTAGGTTTAGGTTAAGGCTGTGTTGTAGAGTGATAAATAAATCAATAATAAATAAACCATCAAGACAATGAAACGTATTTAAGAAGTTCACTTCAGTTGTTTCTGGCTGGGAGTGAAGGGACGCGTCCACAACTGCATGAAGTGACCTTTTCTGCTGGGTGGGTTGTGCCATCTCTTCCACACAGACATCCATTCCTCCTCTTCACTGGGGAGGTTTTTTCCTTGTTCGGAGCCCGCGCAGCATGTGAGCACACCAGCAATTCTGGTTTAGTGTGAGTCTGTCAGCAGCATCCACCTTCAGCATCTTTGAGAGCAAATCGACAAAGCTCGCCCGGTCACATGCCTCAGCTCTGGCTTCTTCTGCAGACGCCTAGTGCAGGATCAGAATACAAGAAAATCTGAAGGTTTCTTTCTTTTCAAAGTTTTAAAAAAAAGCAAAAAGAGATATCTTATTATCTTCAGCTCACTCAAGCTGGTAACCATGGAAATTTCCCACTTCTAATATTGACGTAAGGAAGACAAAGTTCAAGTTAGCTAATATGTTCCAAATGGAGTGACGGACTAAAGCAGAAGAAATAAATTAAAACAAACACAGCTAGATGATGACCAAGCAGCGTTACCATAAATCTCCACCGGGGCATCTTCAATCCTTTCGTGCACAGAAGAACTGTGTTGTATGCAGTCCAGCAGGTCTGGAGGTGGTCTAATCGTGTGAAAGATATACGTCATCTGCGGAGACAACACAAAGCTGTGTTATACTTCAATTTTTTCACTTCACAAAAGTTAGATCTTGCGTCATTCTTACTTTATGGATAAAGTGTCTCTAGCTTGAAGTGAGAGTCGTGGTCTGTCTCATTGAGAGATACTGTCCTATTCCACAAGCAAATGCTAAAAAATAATTGTCAATACAGTGGAAGGTTGCTTATCTCTCACTGCTGTTACCCTAAAAAGTGCTAATTTAAATACATTATGGCTGGAACTGACATCTACGTTGCATTTTAAGTGTGATGCTGTTAAAGTGTAATTCTGACCATATCATATTCATCATTGACAGGAAGCAGTGGAGCGCCTGTCAACATTTCAGCGGCGAAGCAGCCCAGAGACCACATGTTGATGGCCTCGCTGAAGAAAGACCCAGCAGGACCTCTGGAAAGCTACGACGAGCGAGAGGAAAACAAAGTCATTACTGTGGTTATGAGGATTTGACTACACTGTCTACACTCAGCTGTCAGTTTCTTTAACATACAATGCTCAGACATGAGCATGACTAAAAACCTGAGATGTCAGCACGTAGGATTTCTTTCATTTGATATCCTTTCTGACACAGCTGGCCCAGATATCCAGATGTGCTGCCAGGTAACGGCTCTACCATATCAACTTCCCTGTACCTCGGGGTCTGGAGAGACTCCCATCCACGACTCGGGATCGCTTCAGGCTACGCCAGAGTTGATGACTGTCAGCGGCAGTGGCTGGTACACATGGTCCACCATCATGATGTTGTCAGGCTTTAGAGCTGCGTGAGTGATCCCTGCACTCTTCAGAAACTCCAGAGCTGTGGCCAGCTGAAACCATGAATGACAGTAAAAATCAGCTGTAATGCAGCGTTCATTTCATCAACAAAGCATGTTTATTGATGGACGTTTTTCAAAAACAAATATGTTCTTATGTAAACAAAAACTTGACAAAATGTATTACAGTTTTTGACAGCAATTACAACCATCCAGTCAATTATATGAAGACACAAACAGCTGTTTCCCTTGAATAGTTTTGGGATGGACCAACATTTGTAGCCACAGTGATAATACATACTGAGGATGATGACTGCAGAGACTTTGTCTTTTACATTAATTTGAAAGAACTGATCTGATGAAGTTTTTTCTTACAGTTATATATCCTGATCAGCACTTGCAGTTTAAGGGAAAAGATGTATTTTAATGGAAGGTTTGACAAAGCCTTCACACTCAAATGCAATTTGTGTTACAGCGTTGCATTGCAGAAACAAACGTGCTTCACAGTGGGACAGATCTCTGCCAGAAAATGACTGAAAATGGCTCCTCTGCTGGAATTCATGGAGACTTGTGTCGAGCTTCTCAAGGTCAGGACAAAAAACGACCCTTGGAGGTGAAGGAGTCGTTCCATGTGACGATGATGAACTCTTCAGATGTATATTTGAACACACTGATGCTCTAAAGAAATCCCACAGTGAAAATAAAGCTGTTGTTTCTATATGTGCCCAAACACTTCACATCACCATGCTCACTGATTAATCTGTCATCCGTCAGTATCATGGGAGACTGCAGCCACTGACAGCTTGAAAAGACTGTCAGCGGCTGCAGTCTCCCATGTTGACATTGTTCACAGTGTCGGGTAGTGATTCGTGGTGGTTCATAGTGTTTGGACAGTAGTTTCATGCACTGAGACACTGTCAATAATAGATTGGGGGGGGGGGGGCTTGGCAGCTTGGCAGTCAGGGAGGGTCATTAAGGTAATGTGGTGGCACCTGTGCAGGCCTCGTCCAAAGCCATACTAGCCACCCTGCCCTCATTGGGAAGATCTCTTAAATTGAATCCATATTTCCCTCACATGCATCTTTTGCTTGCGTCTTTGTCCCTCCCAACAAGGATGCATGGAGAGACACAGGTTAGCTGATAGCTAATAGCTGATACCCAAAAAGGGTGTATTTCTGTCTCAAATAAAAGACCCATTGATTCAACCAATCAGTTTGAATTCTGAACAGCTGTGTACTAAAGTTGTCTGTTCAGCCTTTATCTGAGAATGTGACTAACTAGGGGAAAGGTCCAGGTTCAGCGTAGTGGAAGCAACTCCAGCTATATTTGGAGAAGAGAGCGGCAGTTATTTTGTTCGACAAGATATCGCTCTCAAGTGTTTTTGACGTGTCAAGTGAACACTAGTGACGGGAGGAGACCACTTGATAACCCCAAAAACACACTGATGCTGTCAGCTGTGTCAGTGCTGAGATTAGATGGCTGGAGAGCAGCGCTCTCTGTCTAACGCTGCTGTAGATCTAAGACGGCAGACGTCCTCTACTGCTGCCTGAGCGTCGTTTATCATTTCATTGACAGCGCTGGGAATCTGTGAGGTTGCTCATCCTGGATTACAACAACTGGACACAATACACTGTCATTTTTTTAATGATTATTAAGAAATGCAAAAATCCAGTTTAAAAAATGAAGATAAAAGAAATTGAGTCAGCAGCCTGCTGTGGCTGTATGTTCCTCATACACATTTAATACTTTGCCTAACTTGGGGTTCAGGCGAGTATTCTTGTTGACTGACGGCAAGAATTTTTTCATGAGCTGGATGTTTGACTGACACGTCAAAGACTTCTTCACAGGGACACAATGTTTGTTTGTGTGTGAGTCTGAATGGAAAACCCTAGCACACACTATGTCACAAGGTGACATACAACTGGCATCGCTGGGTTGTAGTTGTTTAGTGTGTGTGTGTTTGTGTGTGTGTGTGTGCACGTGTTAGTGTGTGCATGTCTGTCCAGATCTATGGGCCACACACACACACACACACACACACACCCAGACAAACTGAGAAAGCTTATAAGAAGCTTTCTCGGTTTGCTTTATTGCACTTGGTCATGGGATACATTAGAATCTGTCCCCTGGGCAAGGTATTAATGACTTGTTTCTGATTGCTTTTATCAGTAGAACAGCACATTGTGCTTTGGTCTGGCCTGCAGACCTCTGATGTTGGACGACAAAAGAATTTTTCTCACATTTCTCAGGATGTCGTTGTTGCGTTTTGGTTGATTTCCACCATATGATATCAATAATGCCCTGACTTTTCTTTGTGCGGTATACAAACTGTGGTTCCTAATGTTGGGATGTGAGCCAGATGTATTGTTGAAAGGACCTGGTGTCCCATTGGGTTTGATTCTTTGTTAGGATTTTACTCACATTCTGAGGAAAATAACCGGGAGGTACTGAAAGCTGCTGAAAGGAGATGATAAGGCATTTCATTCGCCGTGTTGAATTAAGGAGAACAAAAGCAAATTTTATCTTTTAACCCAAAAGCAAAACAGGGCACAAATAGTTTCCTTTCACTCCAGCTGCATCTGAGAAATGGGACAGCATACATGCTTTGCTTGAAAAGTTCACATTATGGACTGATTATACTGTATACAACACAAGCAGTGAAAAAGACAAATGTTTTACTTTCCTTGTCCTTAAAGGCTAAAAGGAGGATCTGACCTTTAAAGGGCTCAGTAGCTGCATGAATGTAGGCGAAAGACTCTCTCTGCTTCTCTTGATTAAATTGTTTTCTATAGATAGATGGATAGATGCTGAGGATAAGGGAGTAAAGGCCCTCTCACAGACTCCGCCTGTGGTGCAGAGAGCCTTTGTACTGTTTGTTCAGCTTGTTGTGGCTGGAGATTGTTTCAGCACCAGACCAGCAGATGTGTTCCTGCTGCAAACAACACAGCGGGGTCTCCAGCCCACATGGAAAGACACAAAACAAAACACATTTCACTGTGTGTTTGCATGCATGAACTTGTGAATGTGAGCGTGGTTCCGCTCTGACCCACAGAATACCTCTTTCCGTCATTTCCAGAGCTGCTTATTGATCCAGACATCAGAGAGTGATGTCTGTCAGAAGCCGGCTAATGAACATAAACTGGATTCACAAGAAGTATTTGTTTGCAGATTGCGGATGCATAAGACCCACATGCAGCACTCTGTGTAAAGTGGACGTCCATTCAGCTTTGGATAGTTTCATTTTTGACTATTTTTTAATATATTTTTGACTTTGATTGTGCCGCAATATGAAATATAGGCCTAGACACCAGGATAAAATGATAATAAAACATATTAGATATGTGAGTTGGTTCTGAAGCTTAATTTAGTCACTGCTTGCAGGTAAACTACTAGCATGTGAGCTAACCCACTAGCCAGCCATGAACATGCCAGCATTAATCACTCACAGAAGCTCTCCAAGGTTCTTTTTTCATTTTTCATTCAATGGAGAGTAATCAAGGGGGCCTTAGCCTTAGCTTGGCCTCTAATGGGACAATACTGTATGTTCATACAGTTTTAATAAAGAGACGTTTTGTACCATGGCCTCCCGTCTGCAAACCATTCCTGTTTAGTGGAGCAGTTTAAGGTGTAGTATTCTTTAAAAGGAGTGTATGTTGGATGGTCGAACAGTTTAGGAGTCTGTCTCTAAAATACAGGGGAGTGATGGTCCCAGTTTCTGAAATGTTTACATGCAAAAACCTGATTCTAAGCAGGTAACCAGTGTGTCTGTAAGCATATTACTTTTTCTACTATACAAAAATGCATCAAACGAAATCATGTCCATCCAAAGTGGACAACTGCCTGGTTGATTCTGTATCCAACCTTAAATTCAGGTTACTGGTTTAATACTGGTCTGTTCTGCTCAGTTCTGTTGTGCAAAGTAAACTGTGTTAGGAAGCATGCTGAACAGTGCTCGGGGAGCTCTGCACTGTAGCAACTTGGTGCTTGAAGAGTGCTACTGCGTTAAAGCTGCAAAGCTATTAACTGCACTGACCGCGATTCAACCCCGAGGACACAAAGGAGGCCTGGATCGGCACTCACGACCCTCAGATTAACATGCTTAATTATAGCGTCCCATACAAAAAACGCCTTCGTTCCAGCATGTGGGAGTCTACGTCAAGCCCCTGTGAGATGTTAATGGCACAGACAGGCGGTTTCGTCAGGCTGATTTGTTGTTGTGTACTTCATGTCATGCTGTAAACAAAACCTGTTGATATACAGTCGTGTGTCCATCAAGGGGGTGAATGTCTCGAAAAAATGCGTAAGTAATTAACCAAGGGTTCAAATACAGGCCATGCGGATGGATCCTATATATTCACGAGTTGTTTGTCATCACTAATATGCGTCAATGATGCTAAGATATATGGTGGGAGTGGCTTAGCTAGTCATTCAGGTGAGGTGACTTAGAAATTGCTGATAAGTATGAATGTCGGTGTTGTTATCTATATACGACTAATAGGAAAGTTGTCTTAAATCATAATTTCACTGAACATCAAATTGATTTGACAGTGGAAGATATGGGGTATTGCATTAACTCATTAGTCCATCAGTCAGTTTTCTTTATATTCTGTTCAGGGACATAGGGAGCAGGAGGTTATATTAACTCAGAAGCATCCCATCATAATGATCTCACTATGATTAAATGTCATATAACTAGAGGAGCAGGGAGGAGATAGCAGCTGCCACGTCTAACACATTTATCATTTGAAGCTCGTCTGAAATGTTGCCCTTCTCATTTAGTCTCTCTGTGAAGTTTGTCTTCCTGATATGCAAATGTTTGTCCACTTTATCTCAAATGCATTTATGGAAGGAAGTTCAATAATAAGCAACCCTGACAGTGAAGCTGATTTGCGAGCAGCACCAGAAGGACGGATGGATGCTGTATTTATCATTCTTCACTATTAGCATGTGACATTTACTGTCCTGTTGATTTATGGCCTGTTAGGGACGTGAAAATGCACTGAAAGGTCAACAAATTGTTGACTTCTAATCCATGAAAGATTACTGAACATCGTCACTATTAAGATGGAAGACTAAAACTAGATCGAAGCATAACTGTTCTGGTGGTTTATCTGGCACTGATACAAAATTAATTGGCTGTTTTCTCATTATGAAATGGAGCACCAACATAGTCCTCTGTCTTTAGCTACGCCCATCTGTCTCAGCAATGAGGATGATGGATGAAATGCTTCCAGAATAAATATGAATGATGACCAAAAAGACTGTGGAAAAATCATTTCAAATTTGCCTAATATATATCTATAAATATAGATCAATTCAAACTTTTATCAGAACTTGGTCTTTTAAAGGAAAAAAAAGTAGTATTACCTGATATTCTGTTTCGTTATTGCTTGTGTTTCAAAACCTGCACAAATGCACATGTGGTTAACCAACACTGGAACGCTGAAACAAATGGTACAAATTGCTCAGTTATGTGTAGGTGATTTCATGTCAGTATGTGACCCGACCAGCACATCCTCACACCTAAACGACTGATCAGGTCGATTGCCAGTGACTCCCAAAATGACAAATATCATGAAGACAATGACATGTACCGTCCACAGGCCACACTGGACCATCGTCCTTGTTAACGCTGTAGAAAGGCTGCAGTATGTTTAGGTACCAAAACTACTTGCTTAGGTTCAGGAAAAGATCATGGGTTAAAATAAATGTATTGCTTTTATGCACGTGACATAAATTTAGTAGGTTATGCAACTTCGGTCCGTGTTGACTTTTGGTTTCACACGACCCAGTCATCTGACTTGGTCTGACCTCCTTTGCATGATAATTATTACACCCTCTAAAGGTCAGCACCTAACAATAAACATAAAAATAGATCCTAATTACTTGCTTGCACAGTAAACTAATCTGCTGTTCTTGTGGTAAAGACGGGCTCGACCCAGCTGCCACCAACTGCTTGTTCTTGTTATTCCTGTCAAGTTTTCTGTTCTCGCACAGCATGTAATGCTGTTCACAGTAACAGTGGTGCAGATTTACCACTCAGAACTCTTGAAACGTGGGTCTTGACATGGACATCTTTCACAAAAGACTTTATCAGGGATAGCTAACATCGCTAACGCTAGCATCAGAGTTAGATGATGCTGACACACTATACAAGCTTCTCTTGCATTGGCCCACTACAACTTAGTGAAGGTCATTTTTATTTTATCCACTGTTATTCTGTTCATGTTCATTCACTTATTAATTCATGTGAGTTATACTGTAGGGCAGCATTACAGCATATTGCATTTAGAAACTTATACTTATCTGGTCTCATAAGCTCAGTCAGCTAGGTTCCAGTCTTGTATTTACACATTTTTGATTGTTTATGTTTATTATATTTGGGTTATATACTGTACCTTTATTACATTGGATGGCTAAATCAGGATTAGAAAAACTCAAGACATGGCAAAAGTTAACAATTGATAAATAAGTACAATGCTACGGTACCCAATAGACATCGGTACACGCACAGATTTGAATCTCACTGACCATTTATTAAACCTTCTTCCAGTGAGTCATGTTTATGAAAAAAAAAAACCCAGTGAACTTACAGAAATGATAGATCTTATGACTAACGAGTTCTGAGAAATACTTCTCCTGCAGTAAAACAAACTAAGATCTGTTGTTAATGTTTAGGCTTCATGACACTAATGAAGTAACTTGCCCGCAATTAGCTTGTGACAGACGACACAGACGCACACACATACAGAAGCTGCACTGTATTGCATGTCACTACACAGAAGGAAAACGTCAAAGGTCTTACACACACACACACACGCACACACCCACACACTGCTCCACACACTCTATCACTGAATTCCTCCAGATCATTGAACTCTATCAGACCTAATGTTCTATGTGTTGCCACTCTAGATTAAGTGAGTCCTGGTCGGGGGACTCCAGTGCTATGATTAGGATGAGTGTCAAAAGTGTTTTATATTAAACAAACCGTCTCTTCAGATTATTCAAGGCGTTCTTGTTTAATGAGACACTAAACTATGGAGAAAGTTTGGAGAGAGTAGTAAAAGGAGGATTTGAAGTCAGGTGCGCCATCCCCTGTAGAGCCGCTGAGAACACCCTGCAGAAGAGAAATCCTGACAGTTGGTGTTAACATTTGGACTGAACAGAGTTTTAAAAGACTTCCTGTACAATTATATGATATCCACATTGCTGGTGATAGACAGTCACTCTTCTATTTTCACTTTTGAAATGAATATGAAGTTATTGGAGGATGTCCAAAAGACAATCAACCAATTTATGGTACCACTTTCCAGATTTTTCAACAAAATATAATAAGTTTGCTTTATATTTGTACTCCACTACATTTTAGAGGGAAATCATTTTACTATATTTATTTATCAGCTATACTATACAGTTAGTTTTGTTGCTAATGCCTCTGTATTTTAACACAGACCTTGCTGATGAATTTAAGTTCAATATTCTCTTTTCTTCCAGCTCTGTTTTGGTCTCCACCAGTTATTTACAGTCTCTGCTGCAACCCCACTTCTTGATTTAAGACGATAGCATGGGTGGAGCTTGGTGGAGCTTTAAATCACCGTCAGTTTATGTAGATGCACCAAGAGCTGGTTCTCCTGTTTACATTAAGTCGTTCTGCAGAGAGCTTCATGGAGAGCAAGAAGAGTAAAGGAAGCTATTTCTCTTCATTGTCTGGGACAAATAACAATTACGCAGACTCACTATAGGCTTATTAGCAAAACATCCTAATTAGCTCTCCTTTTATTTTCTATGTCTCCCTTCACTAACTCCCTCCTTCCTCTAACCCTCCTCTTATTCACTCGCATCGCAATCATCCTCTCTGTTTTCCTCCTTGTGGGGATAAAATGTTTCTTGCGTAATGTTTTCTGTGGGTGAACACTGGCCTTCATAATGACAACACATATACAAACACAGACCCAGACACAGAAACACGACTAAACATACTCATTTGAACAGCATATTGGCACTTTCGTTAGCCTGTTCCATCTCCGAGGAAACAAGAAGTTGACTGGAGGACATGGAGGATTATAGTGTGTATGTGGGTGCGTGGGTATCTGTATGATGTATAGGTCTGTGTCTAGCATTGGGTAGCATTCACATTTGAACCAATACCTGAAAATCTTTATCCAAAAGGACCTTTTTCAGTACTTTACTCTCTTTAATAACAAAAATGTAATTTCAGTTGTAGAAAAATAATCCAAACTTCTTCTTCTCCACGCACCCAAGAGGCACAACATGCTGCAGCAGTGACTGCATACTGTCTTTTCATAATCACCCTCCTCTACTGACTGTCTGTCTTGCTAGAAGCCTCTGCAGTCACAAGTGAAGCATAATGTGTAAGTGATGTGTTCTTATCCTTCAAGTAATACATATATAAGCTAAGAGCTGAATGTATTTGTCCGTTTATGTTTTCATCTAACCAATGCAGGCTATGATATGTGGCGTTGCCTGTAATGATCTATCGCCACAATAATAAATAAAAGAAAATGTCCATCTCAGTGTTAAAACAAGGAGTATGTTGGATTTGCAGCAGTTGTGGATTTTGAAGATCTGTGGCTCTGACCTGAAGCTGGACAAAGCTGACTGGCTAACACGTTATCTAGTGGTTAACATTTGTCTGCTAATGCAGTCATTTTTCTTTTCTTTTTTTTCAGCATCAAAAACTACACAAACAAAGTGACACTGTTGAAATTTGGGTACGCCATGGGCAGAAACTTGCTAGCTCAGGCTAACTATCATGTTCCTCAGTAGCAAACAACAACATCCTCATACCCAGAATGCAACACTCACAGCAACGGCACATGTAGATACAATAATAAATCAATGTTGGGTGGTATCAGTATTAGCTGTAGCTGTTGTAGTTTTCCTCCTTTTGGTTGTGTGCATAATGAAAGCCAAAATGTCATATGGCATAATATTTTATTTAATAATATGTGCCTGCTGGTCCCCACTTTGCCCGGTAATTATCTAGTATGTACCAGGAAGTAAAGAAAGTACTTACAGAGTGATTTATTTCTGGGTCCTGTCACGTTTCGGTGTTCAGAGGCTCAGGTGCAGACACAGACACGGCAGACGCAGGTTTGGCAAATAATGAGTTTTATTTATAACAGAAAACGCTATGCCGACAGGGCATAGGAAAACTAAATAGACACAAACTACTAGCGCCCTCTAACGGGAAAAGACAATACTAAACCGAAAATTACAACAACTGAAAACCAACACAGACCTCTAACGGTCTAGTGGGGAAAACAATATGGAGGGATAACTAATGAGAACTACTTTGTACAACAATAACCAAAACACTATAAACACTAACAGAAAATACCTAACCTAGGTTTATTGGCTGGACGAGCCAAGAACTGAACACAATACCAAGGGGTAATAGGTGGGGGCCGAAGAGTACAGGCTGGACGCAGGGCTTGAGGGTTCCTGGATGGCAGAGGGTGGAGGTGGATGATGTGGAAATGGAGCCAGGAAATGCAGCGGAACAGGTTGTAGTATGGCAGATGAGACCAGGCAGCAAGGAGGGAATCTAGAGCACAAAAACCAGAGTTAGAGCGTATTCCTTTCCAGCAAGAGAATCAATGATTACTACCAACAGACAGACTAACTGATGAGCTTTTACGATCCGGCGTCGAGTCGTGGTCAGCAGGCTTCTTAAATAGAGGGGAGGATGATGAACAGGCCACTCCTCGCCGCAGCTGCAATCAGTTACTCCAGAATCAGAACCAGGTGTGTCTCCAGCCCATCAGAGTAGGCTGGAATAGAGTGATGAATGCTCCACTAGGCGGAGCCCGAGGTGGAGGGCATGACAGGTCCATCCTATACATGCACATTTGCTATCCCTTTATTCCCCTTACTTCATGATTTCTACCCATCAATAGCAACCCAGTATGTATTTTATGGTGCCTTGTTCACACTGCTATCTTGCAGGCTGTAATCTAAATTATTACCAGAAAATGCTACATTTTCTATGCGTATAAGAAACGTTCAATGTTAAGTCATCACAGAAGAATGACATGTTGAGAAACACATTTAGATCAAAACAGCGTAACATAAAAATAGAGAGTCTAAACGGCTGCATATTTCTTGCATAAACCTTTTTGCTAATTTAATTTTCTCCCTCTGGACAACCTCGCAGCGCTCGACGCTCTACGGCGAAAAACAAAATAAATGACAGCAATTTACTGCTCGCTGCTTCTCGCTGAGGGAACAGACGTCGAGTTGTTTGTGCTTAAAAAAAAGTATTTTTTTGTGTGTGTGTGACAAGTGATGTGTTGCTACACTGCTCCCTGACAGTCTGAAATGTCCCCTGATTACAACACGCTGTAGCTTGATTGGAGACGATTACAGACGCTGCGTAATGGATGTCTATGCAGACGTACAGATTGTTGTGTAATATTCGTCATCATTGTATCTGCTCTGTATCTTATGGAAGGCATCAATCTCAACAGTATGAGTGTGTGGTTTGTTTATTTCGAGACTCAGAGAAGACTGATGGAGGCCTTGAGGATACAGAGGAGCCTTTGATTTAGAAATGCAAATTCTCACATTTACGCGGCGACTCATATTGCTGTATTCCATCACTACACAGTCAATCTGACAGGCTGTTTGTTGATTGTGTACATCTTGCTTTCCTGGTTGGATATGGCTGACATACACACACACACACATACACACAGAAATATGAAGAGTGACGAGTCAGGTGTGCTGATAAAAGACTCAAACCTCCTGTGAGTACGACCCTTATCTCCCCGACTGCTCTGTCTGCAGCTACATCTGTGTGGGCCTCCATTTTTCATCATGCAACGACACATCCACCAGCAATGACATTACACAGGCTGTGCTCCAAGTTTTTATGAGTGGCTTAGCAGCTGCAGCACACAAATACAGTGTTTGTGTGTGTGTGTGTGTGTGTGTGTGTGTTTGGGGGAGGACCAAATACCATCAGAGTCCAGTGAGCCCATGGAACATGTCAGTGACAGTCTGTCAAATGGCCTTTTCTTGTCCTTATGGTAGCAAAAGAACGCCATGTAATCTAGGTTTTCAGCACTTCATGCGGAAATCCATGCAGCCGGACACATTTCTCCCAGAAACCACTGTTTTTTGAATTCATGTATTCTTGATGAAGTCACTTATTGGTGAAACAATGCATTTTTCCTGCCGCTGCCTGGTGTAGCACAGCAAACTGACAAGAGAGCCAAAGCCTTGACGTAACCTCTGTTCCACATGCTTCAGTAACTCAGTGTAATCTCTCATTCAGTATTTCTTTCGTTGGCCCTTCTGAAAAAAAGAATCCTGTTCCCAGAGTTTACTTTCCAAGACAAATCTCCATCCACACAGCAGCTGAGACTAAAACCTTCATAGTTTGAGCAAAGTGTTGTGAGCAAAGAAAAGACTACACACACCAACCCTCTCTTGTAAAAGTGTTTTTTCCAACATGATCTCTGCTGTCTGACCACATCCACAGCGTTCAGTCCTCTCTGCCCTGCTGTTATTACAGACATGTCTCACTCAGAGGCTGCTAAAAAACTGAAATATTATAAAACATTTGAACATTTTTCAAAAAATAAAAAAAAGACTGTCCTTATCTGAACATATAAATTCACACGACATGTGGAGAAAGGGTTTATCTTTAGTTATTAATTACAAATGACACTGGGATTTTGGGAGAGGTTCTCATTGCTATGGCAACCTATTAGCCCAGATCAACTTGAGACTGGGAGGACCAGCAGCCGAATAAAGGGGAATCAGGCTGGATTTTGTATGTTATCGCCCCATCCATTACTCCGTTGCTGATAGATTGCTCCTCTTGCTTTGTTGCATTGTTCTGTTCTGCTAAGGTCTATTTTGCAGCTGCGTGACAGAAACTCAAACGCAGAATTGTTTTAAAAGCCAAAGTCCTGACCTGCTTTTATAGCTCCTGTAGCACAGTGTCTTTTCCTGTCACAGTTCCCATGTGCTGGTGCAGATGGACGAGGTCACACTCTGCTGACCTGTGTATAACTGTAAATGGTTTCCTCGCCGTGGCTTGCCCTTTCTTATTCATCTCCGGTCAGGTGTGTGCTGATGGGAAGGTACAGTAATGAGTCTTAGTTTATACTGGCAGTGACGGCTACCCCCGCCTCCTGCTGTTAAGGCATTGTGTGTATGTGTGGAAGGAGGTAAAATAATGAGTCAAAGTTTGCCTCTGCTTATGCACCTGCTGGGTTCGGATGACCCTGCGATGTACATGAACACACACTTCATGGAAGCGATTCGCATGGCTGGGTGTGTTGGTGAACGTGAACACAATTCACGTATTAATCCATTCCTCACGCTCATGTATTTAAACATTTCTCCCTCATTACTCTGCAGCTGATTTGACTTCATGTTTTCTATTTTTCAATTGAAGCAGAAATGTATTTTGACTTGTCTTCATGGAGCGTTACATGTATTGTTAGCATCTTGAAATACTCCGTTTCACATTCATCTCAGTATTCCAAGAAAATTGGCCAAGTGCAGGTTCTGTTAAATGTCATTCAGTGCCAGAGTTTGCCCTTTATGTGGCACAGACAGACAAAAAATAGAGGTGGAGGTTGATGAATGCACAACTGAGACAGTAGAGTATTAACCAAGACCAGATCTAAGATTTTAAGAATGAAGTCTCTATGTTACGAGAGCGCCGTCATGCTTAAGAAAAAGGTTTAATATCACAAGACACAATTCTGCATTTTGAGTAAATATTTTGAGAATAAAATCAATTTCATTTTTTTATTTTTTTATTTCAATTATATATTTTTTTGGAGTAACAAGTCTTAGCAGTCATGTCAAAATGATAGATGTGGATGGTCTGAAGTTAGAGGTTTAACCAAACGCACCTCATTATTTTTCGGGCACTGAAACAATTTGTCACAGCTGGTGTGAGCGGGGTATCGGGCACAGATGCAGACAAACCAGGCGGACTGCAGTTCAGGGATTACTGATCAAAATAGTCAAGGCTCAAGACTTGCAGGGTGACAAGTATCAGAAATCAGGATGTAGGGTTTAGGGTTTCAGATAGCAAACACAGAGATTAGAAAACAAACAACACAAGACAACTTTAACAATCTGGCAGAGCAACAATGGATCAGTGCCAGTGCTGATTGGCTAATGAGGGAACGAGGTGCAGGTGGGGGTGATGAGCGGGGGAGCTCAAGTGAGACAGGATCTGGACTTAAAGGAGAAAAGTCTGAGAGCATCCGGCAGATATGAAGAGAATGCAGATGAATGCCTTTGAGGGCATGCACAGAAACCCCTTCATTGCTGACTCATTGCAAGCTGCTCTTTGTTTAACACAGAAAATGACCAAGCAAGAGAAAAGATGGAAACAAGAGTAGGGTGTAGGTTGACAGTGGGGGAGAAAAGAGAATCACTGAAGGCAGACAAGCAATCCGAAACAAAGAGGAATTGATGACAGTTCTGAGTGAATATGCTGCAAGGATAAAGTGTGGGAGAGAAAATTAAAGCTAAAAAAAGAAGAGAAAGCATGAGCTGCAGGAGAAGCAGTGGTGTGATTATAGAAATCACACCACTGCTAGCCTTTCTTCCTCATCTTCTCCAAAAAACATTCATCCTCCTGGAAACCTCCTAACATTTTTCTCAACACAGCATGTATTATTCAGCCATTATCCCCCAGCAGAGTAGGACTTATGAATACTGTTGTGACAAATGATCCCCGGTGTTCAGCCAGGGTGACATTAATTACATTAATTCACCCAATTTCAGATTAAAAGAAGTACGTTTTGAGACGATAAGCTGCTGGTGAGACATTCTGCTGAACAAAACTACCTGTAAATAAGCCTGTTAAATTGATTGAACGTGAGTTGAAATAGCATATAAGTGCCAAACATTTTCAGTATTTGATCAATATTACTTTCAACCTATTATTATCCTGGTATACGTTTGTTCTCTTCAACTGGATTTTAAGTGTCTTCAGCTTTTATCCTTTTGTTTGAGAAGGTGTAAAAAGCTATTACAAATCTCTTCATTCACCCACTCTTAGTGAAGATGAATGTGATCTCTTAATGGGGTAAGTGCAGTAGATTTTCTCTCTTACGCAGGAAATAATGTGATGTGTGGAGTTATGACAAGCCAACAATGCTGCGAGCTGTGCAGGGCCCCTCTGTCATCCCTGAATCCTCTCCTCTGACTCTTTGTCCTTTTCTTAGCATCGATAAATCCTCTGAACCCTCTGAACCCTCTCCCCGTCTGAAGTCGGGTTCCCATCCATCTTGCAAATTATTATGAATGGACTGAAACTGCGAGGAAATACTGCAAGTTTTCATATCTTCTCCTCAAAATCTCAAAAAAGGTGTTATTCTCTTCCATTCTTTAGCCGAATCGACCGTTCGCTGAGGCCTTACCCATTTCACTGTTGAGCTTTGTGTGCATTCAAATTTACGACTTTAAATCCTTTTTAATTTTTGAAACACTGGGTCCTTGACTTTACAGACTGCCAGACTTAAGCAGGCTTTTCATTTCTAGCGAGCAACCATCACTTTTGTTGTCTAAATATTAAATGTCTCTGGCGGATTTCATCAGCTATCTCACTTATTAAGCTACATTAGCTCGATGAGTTGGATGAACATGCTGTCTGCAACTGACTTTTTAATGTTTCCAGCAACCCTGAAGCTGTGATGATTGCCTTGGATCAGAATATGCAAATCTTGCTCAAAGTTATCTCCTACAACAGCATGGAGATTACAGGTTCATTTACTCATCTCCACTTCTGTTTTAGTCCCATTATTTAAATGCTGAGGAAATGATGGAGCTGCTTGTTCATAGTGTCTTAATGATATGTCATCGTTATTAGGAAGACCTTTAAGATGCTGTTGGGGGCATTAAATGTTTGGGTAAATATAATCACTGGAATGTCATTTCTTTTCACAGCCGGAAGGGTCGGAATGGTTAAATAATACTTCCAGTTTTGGTGCTGTTATCTGTGTTTCATTTGTACTATTTGCTCTGGCTGATTTAGTATGAGAGAGCACTCGATAATTGCTCTTTCAGTTTGAATGAAATCACTGTCCAGCCCTACTATGTAACAGTGGAGCTGCTCATGGAATAAACAGAGTAATTTCATCTTTCACTCAGTATTTGTTCAAGATGAACAGATCCGCTGTATTACTGGTCTCCATTAATGTTGACCAATAATGCAGTGTCGGGTAATAGTACAGTCTTAGGTGTTATAACAGGCTGGTAGCCTCAATAGTGTCGTAACCTGTGTGTTTCACAAGCTTAGTAGACTCAGAATAGTTGTAACTTGTTCCTGTTCCTTTGTGTAATTGATCACCATGAAATTGTTCCCCACTTGAGGAAGCCCACTGACTTTGTCGGCCCCATCTTTTCATCTAGCGGCATAATCAGGTCAAGATTTTAATTTGTCCAATAAAAGTCTCCAATGACTCCTGTCAGCTGTACCTTGTCTTTAGCACCAATTACCAAATGTTAGCATGCTAACATGCTTAACTAAGATGGTGAACATGGTAAACATCAAACCTGCTGAACATTAGGCTACTCAGTTAGCATTGTGGTTGTAAGCACTTCAGCATTAAGCTCTCTGAGCTGTGAGCGTGGCTGTAGATCCTTGGCTGAGTGAGCACTCCTTATAACTGAGTACCATTTCATTGCATTTGTAGCTTCCACACCAAAAATGTATTTCATTGATGCTGAATAAAACCTTTTCTTTACCTCTTATCTGTTCTGAGATCTGTGTCAATATGCGGCAGCCAGAGTGATACATGAGGGTGTTTTTCACCACTTAGCACATGCGTCCATTGCTGCTTTGCCACAGCTGTGTTGGCAAGCTACGCTGCCATTTGAGGGTGCCCATCCTGCTGTGGATAAAACTGAGCATTTGGCATTGCAGCTAACTAGGTTGTGCCAAATGCTGTTAATATGGCTTGAGCAGACAGGTGAGTTCAATTGATGCGATGCAATGCACGCTCTGGTTTTTTTCACACCTGACCAACACCTGTTGGTCAGATGACACAAGCTTCACTGTCAAACGGCAGTTGAAAATCATGACAAACAGCAAACACAGAGGTGTTCGTGTGCTTGAATCACTGCTGTGCTTTGGCAATCAGTGATATTCACAAAGGGAACATGTCTTTCCATGACAGTATCACAGGAGAGAGATGTGTGAAGCAGACTCACCACAGGTACTAGCCTTGGCTTTGCCTGAGGGAGTGTTGGGAGTGAAGGCCAGTTATTACAGCCTCAATACAGTTAAATCAGTGAACTAGAACAAAACAAATATATTGCTGTGTCTCGACTCACTGCTTTGGGAGCTTTTCACAGCATCTTTCATTAAAGGCTTTGCCGGGATAATACATTTACAACAAAAAAGCAACTTGGGCCTCATGGAAACTGCCTGAAGGAGCCTATTGCAAAGCCCTGACTGAATAAAGAAACACCTGGGACTATGCAACAGTTTTCATATCATAGGTCTCATTGATCACATGTGTGTGATTGTTGAGAAGGCAGTGCCACACTTGCTTGACTCAATATCAACAGCTTTTTGCCAAATAAAGTGCGTGTTGAAAGAAGAAAATGTGCACATCGTGCTGGTGCTGTGAAGTAAAAACACTTGAAAGCTAAACCAATGCGTTTATATATAGTTATGATGCAAGGTGTCATCTCTTGTCCCACTCATATACTGTACGTAAATGGGGGTGGACAAAAACTGACATGTGCCTGATATAATGCGTTCAAATTTTGCAGTTCTGATATACTGTACAATGCATATATGTTACATAATATGCATGGATTGCATAAGGTTGCTGAGGTGTATCTAACTGCCTGGTAATCCAGTGTAAATTAGAATAGGCAGAGGAAGTCCATGCAGTGTGGTGTGGGAGGATTTTAATCAACAATCTGTAAAATCTGCGATGCCCCAACCTGCCATAGGGAGCTGCTCACCCATTTTAATTCAGGTCATTCGTCTGACTATGAAATGAGATATTAAACCTCCCATGGGGACCTGTTTCTGCTGTTTCAGGGGTTTTTCCACTTCACAACAATAACACTCTGGCAGAAAAAAAAAGAAAGAAAAGAAAAAGGCTATTTGCAGTTTTCCTCCAAAAGCCTTAGAAGCCTATTTCTGCAAATTAAAATGCAGTCCAATAAGTCCATAAGTCCAATTTTTTGACATACGAAATAAAGAAATGCGAGATAGAAAGTCAATATTATAAGATAAAAATCAACATTTTGACACAGTATGTCACATTTCTGAGATGAAAATGATTTTTTTCACCGTCAGAGGGTCAAATATCTGATTTTTATTTTTTCTGTGTTTTTCAACAGACTTTTCATCTGTTTCAGTTATTTTACTGGCAAAAACAGGCTTCCGTACCAATCGCAGACCCAGTCTTCAAAGAGTCCCTCTTTCTTCAATGTTATTTTCATCGGCTTCCAGGTGTGCCTTTAACATGCATGCGCACTTCAGAATCAGCTGCATCAATCAGGGTGGGGTGAAGCTTTAAATCCATTATCTTCACACTGCTCAGGTGGACAACAAGATGGCCACAGGTGCCGGTGGGATCAGCATGTGCAGCAGATGAAGCTGCATGCCTCACATCACCCTGTTTGCTGCTGTGAAAACATCCATGTCATCATCTTTAAGTGGACATGGTACCAGCAGAGACATGCGGAGCAGCGGCAAAGCACGAAAAGGACACGGAAGGTCACACATGTTTATGGGCAGCACCTGTTCCACACCATGTCTCACTGTCAGGGTGCCGCCCCCACGCAACCTCATAACACATGTTAACTATGCTCTTGTATGGACGGATGGAAAAAACAATTTAAAAATGAGTTGAATGTATTGAATACTTGAAAACATGATGTTGCATGTATTATTCAAAAAGAAAGGTGGGTTAAAAGCTACATTTGTTGTACTAATTTGTGCATCTTTATCTATTTCCCACCGTGTCTGTCAGAGTAACTTAGAGGTACATGCTAACTGCTACTTTTACTTGCTCTCTGTCACAAACCCTTTGCAGTGAGTCAGTTTGGTGTGACTGCTTTATACACCACTTTTGAAGGGAAATTTCCCCATGTTTTATGTGGATGTCCAATTAGTGTTGATGGTTAATGTAGTTAATTGAAGCAATACATTTCTCACTCTAGTCAATAGCTACTTTCTTGGCCAGAGCATAGCGTTAAGTGGCAAAAATGAAAGAACAAGAAATTTTGCAGCAGAAGAACAATATATCAATTTATTGCCTCAATTGACTACATTTACCATCAACACTGACTGGACATCCAAATAAAATCTAGCACAATTTATATTTAAGATAACCACTTCTTTCATCTTGTATTTGCACAAGCTTCAGCAGAAATACAGGCTTGAGAAGATACCCCAGCAATTTGGCAGGGATTCTTCCTGCTTGTATTTGAGCAGAAACAAAAATAAATGAGCAGGACGAAAATGTTGAAAGTGGCTGATGGAATGAGCTTCAAATCTTACAGTAAAACAGTCTACAGCCGGGCTAGCATACAGTGAGGCACAGCAGTGCTGTGTGCTAGATGCTAACACCAACATGCTAACATGTTTTGTTTTTTGCAATGTTTTGTTTACCATCTTAGTTCAGCATGTTAGCTGGCAAAGTTTTACAAATATAAAACCTTCATGGTTTAAAATTCATAATACAATGAATAATTACTGACCTTGTTTGCAATTTGCTGTGTTAATAGTTGGGGAAAAAAGGTGGAAAAAAATTTTTTTTGGGCTGCAGATGATTTTTGTTGTTGTTGTTGCAGTACCACGAGTGGCCACTGGGACAAATTAGTAGCAAAGTTGTGTGGCGTATCCAGCACCATTAATATATCCATGGTTTTGCCACCGGTAAAGTTGATTACAGCTGAAGGGCATTATGAATGTCTGTACCAAATTTCATAACAGTCCACCCGCTGGATCTGGACCAAAGTGGGGGGCCGCATGCCCAGAGCTACGAGACTAGCATGGCTAAAAATGTCATTACTGAGAGTGCTCATTATTTGCAGCATTAACAGAAAATCAGCTAATCAAAGATCCAAATAAAATAAATAAATTCTACCACTCTATAGTAATACTGGAGAATGATATTGCTTTGACAGCTTTTGAGCTTTTGAACCACTAAAACATTTACAGCTTACAGTTTTATAGTACAGAAACTTGGCTTTGTGTTCACAAAACATTTTGATCATAACTTTCTAACAAATATGAAGAGCATATAACTTACGTATTTATTTCACCTCCATCAGTGCCTCATAGCTCATAAGTCATGGTTTATAATATTCACTTTCTTTGTGTGACTGAAACACATCCACACACATTTCAGCCTCTTGAGAACGATCACCTGTGGGAGTGTGACATCCACTGAGGCTCGATGTAATTACGACAGATGCCCGGCAATCTAAAGCGTCGTGCAGCAGCCAGTCCCACACTGCCTCCACTCAGAAACACAATGCAAATGTCTGGTGATTAATGCACGCCGGCTGCTCAGAGGCATCAACACTCATGCACACCGTGATGAGAGCCACGTTTGATTTTGGCCCCCACTCTTTGTGTGACTACAGCACCATTTTTTTGCAAGGAAACTACTCAATACAAACTATTGTCTCTCCCACACACAAGCCACCAATGTAATGGTTCATTTTAGGTTACCTCAAATAGCCTTCACTGCCGCCCAGCTTCATTTAGGTTATTTCCCACTGATAGATCTTGGTGCTGGCCTCAGAGGACATTATGAAGAGAAGCAATTGGATTAAAGGAATTCTTGCTGGATCCATTGAGACTGCTGCTGTGCATTAATCAGTCAAAAACAAGAAGCATCAGAGGAGAGGATTGGAGAAACGGGGAACAGAGAAAACACATGGAAGGACAGGAGCAAATGAGATTTAAGGTGGAAGAAGCTGCAGAGGAGATCAGAGGACTGATGCGCCACAAAGCCATGAAAGACAGAAAGAAAAGGGAAGGACTGAGAGAGTACATGAAGAGTGGGTGGAAAGGTAATTATAGGAATGAAGGGGGGACCATGGGGGGAGGGATAGAAATGAGAAAGAGGGTACTGACAGTTGATGAGAGGAGGTGGGGGAGGAGGATACACTCCACATGACTGCTGTTCATCACTCAAACTGAAGAAAATTGAGATGCAAAAGAAGCAGAAGTAGAAAGACATGTCGTTTAGTGTAGCATGTTTGTCATGCACTTGTGAAAACATGATTTTGTGCAGATTTTTTATCATGTATTTTTTTGCTTTAATACAAATTGGTTCTAAGCCATGGTCATCACAGAAAACCTTTTTTTTTCCCTTAGCTCGCTCAAACATGAATGTGATAAACGTTGCTGACGTACAGGAAGGAGAAAATACTTTGCTCTTTGTTTTGCATCACCAGGAAGAAACAGGAAGCCAGCACGCTCTTTCCAGTGGATGGCTTCATGGCATTTACTTGGAGGGTCTCCAGTGTGAAAATATCATCCACAGATTTGAGAGCTTCATCTGGAAAGTGAGTCCCGGTAGAGCTGAATTTCCCAGCACTGACCTGATTGACCTCTTAAATGATGAGAAAGAAAGTCCAGACAGCGCTGACCTTGGTTGAACTATGTGTGTTAGTGCAAATACACAATATCCTAGCAGAAAGATGAGAAATTGCTTATTGCACTTTCTATAATAACGGCAGTATAACAAAAAACAGAAATGCAATGTGACCCTCTGAACCTTCACCAGCTAGTAAGGGCAGCCTGTATGTCGCCTGACAGGAGAAACCCAGGGCAAACTCTCTTCAAAGCTCTTGCTGGGAAATTACGCCCTTCAGCAGGTACACATAAAACAACATGCTCAGGCTCATGACTAGTTAACTCATTATGATATGTACTGTAAAATCAGCTCAAAACTGCTGCAGACAAAGGCATTATCATCATTTTCAGAATATAACACCTGATTATAAATGTTATACTCTAGTCCTCAGATTCACCTGAGGGATTTAAAGTTGACTAAACAAGATATTTTAAGATATTGTCATTTTCATTTATTGCTGCTCATTTATTGCTATTGTTACGGCCACCTGGTCAGCCCAGGCAGACGACAACACGACAATCAAGAAATGAACAAGTCACAGTGGAAGTGAAAAAAAAGTGTGGTTTATTGTAACAAAAAAAAACACTCAGGTGGGGGAGGATGGGACAAAGTGATTGTGCCGAAACAAATGAAATAAATATAACAAAAGTAGGCCTGACTGAACTGTCTAACGAAAATAAGACACAAACAAAATGCCTACCTGACTTGTCTAACAAAGGAACATCTCAAAAATAATACAGGGGTGGCACAACCAATATACCTAGTGAGTTTAGACAGTGGAATCACCTGTGTGTGTGTAAAAATGTATCGGGCACCCACTTACCTAGTCCCAAATAGAAAAGTAACCTCCCACCACAGCCAAAAACCACCACGCAACTAAACAAATGCAACATCAGCACAAGAATGGCGAGAGAGCCAGAAGGGCCAGCAACGTCCTCCATTTTAAAAGGTCTTCCCCTCTGTGATAGGCCAGCAGGAACCAATCGCAAGCAGGGCCAGCCCACGCAGGTGTGTGTATTAGTACTGTAATCACCTGGAAAGAACACAGGGAAGGGGGAGAAGAGACACAAAAAACACAGTGCTGCTGTTGCACGTAACACCCCCACCCATATAAGTCCAAACATTAATGTTTGGAACCAAGCTTACAGCACCTAAGCCTATTCCCAGGCAGTCCCCCATCCTACTACTACCCAGTCCTACCCTTGCTTAGCTTCCAAGAGCAGACAAGATCAAGGGTGCATTCAACACCACTTACATACACAACTACAATGCACGTGACAAGGCATCAGCCAGGACATTCTCAGATCCCTTTTTATGACGGATTGTGAGGTTGAAATTCTGAACAATTAGGGACCAACGCATCAGACGTTGGTTGTGATTTTGCATCCTGGAGAGAAACACGAGAGGATTATGATCTGTGAAAACCTGGATAGGCTTCACACTGGACCCGAGATACACCTCAAAATGCTGCAGTGCAAACAGTAGGGCAAGAGCTTCTTTTTCGATGGTAGAATACTTGAGTTGATGTTTGTTGAACTTTCGTGAAAAGTAACTCACAGGATGAGCGATGCCCTGGTGGTCTTCTTGCAGAAGGACAGCCCCAGCTCCGACTGCACTGGCATCAACCTCCAGCTTGAAGGGCAAAGAGAAGTCGGGTGCGGACAAAACAGGAGTGCAACACAGAAGACTTTTCAGACTTTCAAAAGATTGCTGACACTCACTGGACCAACTGAATGGTTTTGAAGGACTGGTTAAGGCGGTCAGTGGAGCGGCCACAGAGGAGAAGTTCCTGCAGAACCGGCGATAGTAGCCAGCCATCCCCAGGAAACGACGCAACTCTCTTCTGGTGGTAGGAGTGGGGAACGTTGTGATGGCAGAGATCTTCGCATCCACAGGACGCACCTGTCCTCGTCCAACCTGTTGGCCAAGATAAAGCACAGTGCCTTTTCCAAATTCACATTTGGCAAGGTTCAGAGTAAGAGAAGCACTGGAGAGACGGGTGAAGACTTCCCTCAGTGTAGTCATGTGACTAAGCCAGTCATCTGAATACACCACAACGTCATCCAGATATGCTCTGCAGTTCGAAACACCTCCCAGTACTTTACTCACTAGCCTCTGAAAAGTAGCAGGTGCATTGCACAGACCAAAGGGCATTACAGTGTACTGGAGGAAACTGTCAGGAGTCACAAAAGCCGAAATCTCAGAGGCACACGGAGTTAAAGGAACCTGCCAGTATCCCTTTAACATGTCAAGTTTACTGACAAAGTGTGCCGGACCGATTTCATCAATGCAGTCATCAATAAGTGGTAGCGGATGTGCATCAGGAACAGTGACAGCATTTACCTTGCGGAAGTCAGTACAAAATCTTGGACTTCCATCAGACTTCGTATCAAGAAGGCAAGGAGAACTCCATGGACTGGAACTTTGGACTGCAAAGCCATTCTGTAGGAGATAGTCAACCTCTTTTCTCATGATTTCTCTCTTAGTGGGATTGACCCGGTATGCATGCTGTTTTATCGGTGCTGGGTTTGTCAGAACAATGTCATGAGCAATAACAGACGTTTGTGAGGGAATGTCATTGAACAAATCAGGGAAATCACCGATGAGCTTCTGAACATCACAACGCTGGTCATCAGAGAGATGAGACAAATAGTGGGACAAATCGGACAATACTTCAGTATTACTGAGTCTTGCCCCCTGTGGTGTAGCACTGTGCATCACCAACTCATCATCACCATCTTCATCAAGAGAGCTCACCTTTGAGATGGAAGCCACAGGTGAGACAGCAGTCTGTACATTGTGATCTGTAGATGACTCATTCCGGGTTTCTCTGGAGCAGTATTGTTTCATCATGTTGACATGACACACTCTGGTCCGCCGCCTGCGATCAGGGGTTTTGATGATATAGTTTGTGTCACTGAGTTTTTTCTCTATAACATAAGGACCAGAAAATTTTGTTGAGAGGGCAGTACCAGAAACAGGCAAGAGAATCAGGACTTTGTCACCTGGCCGAAATGAGTGGGCTGTCGCTCTCTGATCGTAGTGTTTTTTCATCTTCACCTGGGAAGAAGTCAGGGCCTCTCTAGCCAAAGAACAGGCTAGCTGGAGGCGATCCTTGAGCTTAGCAACATATTCTGGAATATGTGTGACCCCTTTTTCTGGTGTGATCAACTGCTCTTTAAGGACCTTCAAAGGACCCCGGACCTCATGTCCAAACACTAGCTCAGCGGGACTGAAACCTAGTGATTCTTGTACAGCCTCTCGAGCGGCAAACAAAATGAATGGGACACCTTCATCCCAGTCCTTCTGAGACTCAAGGCAGTGCTTGCGCAACATGGATTTCATGGTCTGGTGAAACCTCTCAAGTGCTCCTTGGCTTTCGGGATGGTAAGGACTGGATGTCTTATGTTCAATGCCTAAAGTTTTAAGCACCTGGGCAAACACCTTAGACTTGAAATTGGTCCCTTGGTCTGATCGAACCACTCTCGGCAGACCAAACACTGTGAAAAACTTTACCAAAGCCTTGGTGACAACTGGAGCTGTTATTTTCCGGAGTGGTATGGCCTCTGGAAACCTGGTGGAAGCACACATCACTGTTAGTAGAAATTGATTTCCAGCCTTAGTCTTGGGCAATGGTCCCACACAATCAACAATAACTTTTTCAAATGGCTCTCCCGTTACTGGAATGGGGCAAAGACGTGCAGGGGGGATAACCTGGTTGGGCTTCCCTGTAACTTGACATATATGACAAGTACGACAATGATGGACAACATCAGATTTGAGTCCTGGCCAAAAGAAATGTTTAAGGACTCTGTTGTAGGTTTTCGTCACCCCCATGTGTCCTGACCATGGATGGTCATGAGCTAAGGACAGCACCTGCGAACGATAAGCCTTAGGCACAACAACCTGGTAAGGTGCACTCCAATTTGCATCTTCCTCCGAAGCAGTGTTAACCCAGCGACGCATCAACAGGCCATCATCATAAATGTAGGCAACTTTCTTCATCTTGGTCTCCACAGGGCTGAGAACAGAAGAATGACATTTTGAAAGTGTGGTATCACCTTGTTGTGCTGCAATGAATTCATCTCGGGTAGCTGGTAGTTTCATAACCTCCGGACTGGAAGAGGAGGATGCAGCATCTGCAGGTTTGATAGCGTTTGGTAGCTTTACCCAACTTTCAGACTCTTCCATCACAGCATCAGGATCCTGCTCAACAACCAGGAAAGAATCAGACAAGTCAACACCATATTTCTTGGACTGGGCTCTGGTTACCACACATGCAGGAAAGATTTCACATTTCTGGGTTGTGTTGTCGGACTCGAGGTTTAGATCGGGACTGTCTACTACCTCGGGGACTGGCACAACCTTGTCTCCAGCTATGTCATTGCCAAGAATGAAATCAACACCTTTAATGGGCAAAGCAGGAAGGACAGCCACTTTGAACAACCCACTGACCAGGGAAGACTGAAGATGAATTTTGTGTAGAGGAGCAAGTACAAAACCCATTTCAACACCACGAACTACTGTACTTGAGTGACATGATGATTCAGATGATAAAGGCAAGATGCCCTCTAGAATAAGGGATTGGGCACTCCCTGAATCCCTAAGGACAGTTACAGACTGTTGATCTTTTGGATCTCCAGTAAGTGAAACAAAGCCCTCTGAGATGAAGGGTTTGAAACAGGGATCAGGTTCATCATCCTCCACGTCATCTTGTGACATTTCGGTGTCTGGAAGTGAAACAGTCTTAATCAGACCCATGGCTTTTGGTGGTGAGGAGCTAGAGGGAAACTGTTGCTTACGCTTTAAAGAAGGACAATCAGCGATGACATGACCCTTCTTGTGACAATAGAAACACTCACGAGTGTCTCGAGGGGTTGATTGTGGTACCTTAGACTTTTCAAAAGGAGGGTGGCCAGATTCGGGTCTCATGGGGCGAGACATTGTGACTCTGTCAGGACGGGAAGAAGACATGAACACATTTTTATGTGTTAAAACAAACTCATCAGCCAAGACAGCTGCTCTAGACAGTGTAGTCACTTTTTGTTCGTTTAAGAAAACCACCATCCTCTCAGGCAAAGCATTCTTAAAGTCTTCTAATAACATCAGCTCACGAAGAGATTCAAAACTGTTCTTGACATCATTAGCACTGCACCACTTGTCAAAAAGAACCCCCTTTTCTCGTGCAAATTCAACAAAGGTTTGACCACATGACTTTTTGTGATTTCTGAATTTCTGCCTGTAAGCCTCTGGCACAAGCTCATAGGCACGCAAAATTGACTCCTTCAGCACATCATATTTTAAACTATTCTCCAAGGAAAGAGACGCCACAACCTCTTGTGCTTTACCGACCAGCTTGCATTGAAGAAGGACAGGCCACATGTCCTTTGGCCACTCTAGTGCAGTTGCAATTCTTTCAAATGCACTGAAATAAGAGTCAACCTCTGCTTCTCGAAATGTTGGGACCAGAGCAATATTCTTACTAACATCGAAACTTTGTTTGTGGAAAACTGTTTGTGAAGGTGCCAAATTCTCAGATGTGTGTGCCATCACCTGCAACGAGGAAATTCTCATGGCCTCTACCTCAAGCTGCCGCAACTTGACTTCCTTATCAGCCTCTATTTCTAACCTGCGAACCTGCAGTTGGAGGTCATAATCTGCTTTCCGCCTGCTCTCCTTTTCCTGTGCCTCTAGTTGAAGGCGAGCTAAACGAACCTTTAACTTGGCATCGCCACTAAACCCATGACTTTCTGGGGAGAAAGGCTCAAAACGAGGCAAGGTTGCAGGAGGACCCTCATGGACAGTCTTATCCACATGAGGTGTGGTCTGTGCAACCTGCTGTCCCCCGTCATCATCTGGCACAGAGGAAGCACTTGGTCTGGCCACAGAAACTTCCTCTGGAGGAGCCTCAGCCTCTGCCTGAACAGAAGCAAGAGGGTCTGTAAGGACCTGTAACTCCACTAGCTTCTCTAAAACTTTATTTTTGATCTCCTTTTTAACACTATACTTCTGTACAGGAATATTAAAGTGTGCTGCAATACATAACAAATCATCCTTGCGGCATGAATCAAGTTTTTCAAAACTAGGATCATCAATAAAGTCCTGCAAACTAAAGCTCATGCTTGCTCTCAATCACACAACCACTTTGACTGAACAATTCTGATTGTCATAGCTCAGGAAAAAAGTATCCCGGACGAGCCCCCAATTGTGTTACGGCCACCTGGTCAGCCCAGGCAGACGACAACACGACAATCAAGAAATGAACAAGTCACAGTGGAAGTGAAAAAAAAGTGTGGTTTATTGTAACAAAAAAAAACACTCAGGTGGGGGAGGATGGGACAAAGTGATTGTGCCGAAACAAATGAAATAAATATAACAAAAGTAGGCCTGACTGAACTGTCTAACGAAAATAAGACACAAACAAAATGCCTACCTGACTTGTCTAACAAAGGAACATCTCAAAAATAATACAGGGGTGGCACAACCAATATACCTAGTGAGTTTAGACAGTGGAATCACCTGTGTGTGTGTAAAAATGTATCGGGCACCCACTTACCTAGTCCCAAATAGAAAAGTAACCTCCCACCACAGCCAAAAACCACCACGCAACTAAACAAATGCAACATCAGCACAAGAATGGCGAGAGAGCCAGAAGGGCCAGCAACGTCCTCCATTTTAAAAGGTCTTCCCCTCTGTGATAGGCCAGCAGGAACCAATCGCAAGCAGGGCCAGCCCACGCAGGTGTGTGTATTAGTACTGTAATCACCTGGAAAGAACACAGGGAAGGGGGAGAAGAGACACAAAAAACACAGTGCTGCTGTTGCACGTAACACTATGATCAGTTATTACTGCATTCAAATGAAATTGCAATGGACAGCACATAACTGAGGCTGTTCATGTTAACACAGCAGCTCTCAGTATGCGCAACATAGCCCGGTTTGCTTCTTATCAAAAAGCTGCATCAACAGTTTTGTGGAAAAATGTAAATTTGGATGGTCAGCTGCCTGTTTTGTTCCCGTTAAAAAAATTCCAAATGCATGAATGTTAAAGATGCTATGCATATATATTATGAACCTTAATTAGAATAAGAATACATGAAATCATATTATACTGGCCAGAAGCAGCCAAACATCATTAATAAAACTTCCCCACCATGAAATAATCCTGCATCTATCCTCCCCCTATAGTGACCACTGTCGTGTAAATTCTTTTGAAATGGTGAATTGGATGCCGAAATGTAATCCCATTTCTTTACAACACAGCAACTGTGCATTGACTACATCTGCAATTTGTATACAATCCCATGTTGTATGGCACAGAGCGCATGCATGAGTGTCAACATGTAAAAAGCCATCTGCACATACTGTAACATAATAATTTCAAACCCCAAACAGCGACTGCCAGACTCTCTTGAGTATATTGCTTTGACAGAAAATGAAGATGGGGTAGATTATTCCGTATTCGCCTGTGCTTGTGATTTTTTCATACTACATACACGAACTGGGTGTAATATTAACTGTTTGTATGTGCAGAGGATGAAAAACAAGTACTGACAGGGAAGTTATGTCAGTACTTGTTTTTCATCCCATCTTTCCAGCTGCAATTATTCTCTATTGACTCAGTGCGTCAATGGCTTCCTCTGCCACTGGTTATGAGTGATGACAGCCATTTCCCTGCCGTCTGACCACAGTCATACAAGAGTGCTCGCTTGTCATTTACAATTTTCAAAGATGGAGATTTTAGAAAAACAAAACAAAGCTTGTTGGATCCAAATCGGGTGTGTTCACTCGGACCAAGACATGACAAAGAAGCATGTTATCCACCAATACACCCCTGCTTATTACGGGGCCTTTACAACTCCAGAGGTATTTTTATGTAAACTCACTGCCAAGGCTGAATTAATGACTCTTAAGCCTCCAACAAACTTGAAAATGCTTTGTATAACAAGCTCCTTGTGCTCAACAGGTTTAGTGTTGCTCCTCTAGGAAGGTGTCCACTAAAATAGCTTTTGGATTTAATTGCAGCAGTCACTGTCGATCAGCTCTCGAGAGAAGTCGATTTCTTCTTCATTCTCTGTGACGAATAATCAGTTGTTTAAGTGCTTACTGAGCTGACACGATGCAGGGTTGTCTCCTTCCCTTGTCAGAGGGGAGACAGGTATTGACAGGAGAGTAGCCTCATGTCCCCTGAAACAATGATTTGATTTTCATGTCATTCTGATGGCATGCGTTTGGTTTGCAGAAACATCTGACAGACCTGATGGAAAATGGTGCAGTCTATGTGTTTTCAGTGCTGTACTTTGGAGACAGGGATGAGGGAGCTGCTTAGCTTTAAGTTCATTTGTTGGTTATATAAGCAAATTAGTGTAGACTCAGGACACACAGGATTAAAAGTAGGTTTGCTTGGTTGACAGCCAAAACAGGGTTCAACAGCTGTTTGCAGGCCAGCGGACCTGAAGGGAATGGCAGGGTCTGAAATGAAAGGAGAGCTATTGACTGGCAGGCAGGAGAGAGAAGCTCTGACGCAGCAGAAAGTGTGCATGCCTGCTGGGAGTAGGCACAGCGCAGGGCTACCTGAGTTAGTTCTTAAAGGTTAGACACGCTGGCAAGATAGGAACATGCTAACGCTAGTCAGTCACAGCAGCTCTGGAAGCTTCTTCCTGTTTTCTCTGTACTGTGCTGTGTACTCCCTCCTGGCATTCACAAGACTACACATCAGTTTATTCAATTAAAAGTCACTGACAAGGGGAAAAAACAGTTAACAGGCTAGTGCTACATGATACTGTGTGGAAAGGCTACCTTGCTGTGGCGAGGGAAGCCATTGCTTGATGCAGTTCCATTGAACTGACCCTGCTGGTGTGACTGAGCTGATGCGCAGAAGATGCAGGAGGATAGTGAGGGTGTTATGTCATCGTGACAAAGTAATTTGTTTTTGTGTATCGGTGGCCCACGTCCTGCCCTCCAGCTGTCGATGTGGTATCTCTTGGTCGGTGATGTCCACTTTTGCGGACAGGTTTTAAAAAAGTCAATTCGAGATTCTTTTGGGGCAAAGATAGGGCACAGAAAAGCCATCAGTGAGGAGAGAGCTCTCAGGAGAGCGATCTGAACCAGAGAGTGATATCTGTCCTCACAATCCTGCTCTGGTCGTGTGCAACAGGACCCGGGCTGTCCTGCCTCCTGCGCTGTTTGACGCACGCCTGCTGATGTGGAGTTGCTTAGACATGTATTGTGCTTCTTCTGCGCCCCACTGAAGGATCTCATAAAGGATTCAGAGCGCAGCTGGTGAATAAACCGGAGAGTGCACCTGAGCAGCCGCATTCAACCCTGTACATCAGTGAACATGCAGCAGACAATGCAGCTTTGAAGTCAACACGAGGGGGAAGACAGGCGAGCTGTGTTCCCTTTCAAAGAAGAATGTGAAATCAAGCAAGTGCATTTCCCCAAATGTTGAGAACTACAGTGACGTGAGCACAGCAATAGATTGGAGAGACTTGGTAAGACGCTCTCACGGTCTCCTCCTGTGCCGCTAATTTGATACAACATCCTGTAAGACCCACAATCACCTTAATTGATCGAACAGCCCTGCAGCTAGATTTTGATGGTAACTTAAGCAACTGCAAATTAATACTACCTCATACACATTATGTTACATGATACTACAGGTAGTTGCATGAATAAGTAGCAAATATACATCTGTCACTGATTGTCCTAAGGAGTAGCTGTAAGTTTTGTAATGTTTTTTTGTGATATTGTGAATTTAGAGGAGAATATCAGTTACATAAAAAAGTTGTATTATTAAGTTGTGGATTGGATAATTCTGTCTACTGTCATTAAATATCTGTCCCCAGTCAAAGTAATCAGCTCTGTATAATAAAAGCGGCACGGCTCTGGCACCTTATTCTGATTCGCTCTCATTTTCAAACTGAGGTCTGCAGGAGCCACTTCAGCAAGGCAGACAATAATCTCACTGTTCTCTCCTGCGATACTTTATCTCTAAAACCAATTCTCAAGGTGAGCAGAAAAGATGGAGTTATCACAGTCCAAAGTCCAAGGCATGCCGTGTATCTTGTATTATTTCCAGGGATGTAGTGAGACTTTTGTGCGGACCAGGCCACAGACTGGCCCACGATCACTGATTTTTTTCTGCAAAACAACTGGGTAACGCATGCTGCTAATAAACTAATACACAATAAAGCCCCTCCCTCACAATTCCAAGCCACACTAAAGCTCAACTTTCACAGCGCGCATACCAGCCAATGCAAAGTAACGAGCACTAGCCAAGGAGGCCGGGACTTGGCAGACAACAGCTCGGGAAAAAAATAACGGTGGTAACCACCGTCTGATCCTATTTCTTATCAACTTATACAACTGTCTGTAATTATCATTATAAATATTCCGGGTGCTTTAAGAAAAGAGAACATGTCTTGCTTAGAAGCCAAAAAGTTATTCATTCAGTTTAGTTCAGTTCAGTTCAAGCTCTACTGAGTTTTTAACATCTTAGCAGACATGCACTGAATTATGTCAGACAAGAGGTAAAATGTGTCCCCCAGAGGAACATGAAACAAGCACAACATACCATGACCATCTGAAGTTGTGCGCTAATTGGTTTGTAAGATCAGAGGGTCATATCCAACATGAGAATTTGAGGGAAAGAGAGGAGTAATTATTCTAACAAGATGATTGTCTCCTACATCTACAGTGTTTCCATCTCTGCAGCACGTCTGCCTCCACACTCTAATCAGTGTGTTAAAGTACAGCCTAACAGAGCTGTAGATAGCTGTAACATGCACCAAGACTGTAGACTCTTTGTCTTGTTCAACATTATATACCATTTAAGTAAATAGCAAACAAATAAAGAACGAAAAGAATAAAGAAAAGTTAGAATCCATGCATGAATGGGCAGAAAAAAGTGCAACACTCCTACAGAATAAAGATGCAGAGGAGGAAAGCATGGCTAATGGATTGTCTCTGTACTAACAAATTCACTTTGTGAGAACGCTATCAATGCATTAAGCACCATCCCGGTCTGATTGCACTTCAACTTCAAGCTTCACTCTTAAGTGAAATCAACAGTTCAAGCACTAAAAATTTACCTTGGAGGATGCATTAGAAAGAATCTTTCGACTCACTGCCGCTAAAAGGCCTAAATAAACTTTATTTGTGTATTCTGAGAATCTGGGAGTGTTCTTGCGGGATGAAAAAGGCGTCTTCACTTTCAGGTGGCTTAATGAAGACTTTATCTGAGCCTTTGGGCTCTTTGAAGTTCAGAGAGAAATCATTTCATTTAGTCAGTGCTGTGAGTTTCTTCGTAGTCTGACTCCTGCCTCAATTTAATGAGGCGACGCAGTCATTAGGAGTGGATTGAATAGCAGTAATAAGAGCATCATCTTAAGTATCAACATGAGAAAGGAATTAGTTATTTAACCCTTTCTTGCTAAGCTGTTTATACTTTGAATCCTTATTAAAGGTTGCTCTAAAAAATGCATTTCTATATTAACAGTGGATCAAATGACTCTGTGAAAGGTATTGGTCAAAGTGACAAAACCACAGAGAATTATGACTCAACTCTGGAGCTCTCCTCAGCTCTATGCTTTAGCCTCTTTCAGCTAATTCTAGTAATTTTCCGGCCCATAGCTTTAGTGTTTGGATTCTGTCTCCCTGCTCTCATCAGCGTCATTTCCAGTTGAACACAGTGGAGCATTTAGCCGCTAAGGAGACAGATTTTGCCTGTAGGATCCACAGGCAAAACTGTTCTAACTACAACTTATAGTAAGAAGCTGCTTAAAAAAATCATTTATCAGGGGCATTAAGATCGTAATGTTCTTATGTGGTCAAATGTGTTTCAGATTTGACAGATCAAAAGTGGTCAGAACAAAGAATGTAATAATGAACAGCAACTGTTGAGGATTACTCATCTCTTCAAGACATCCAGCCATTTTTATACGCATTTTCGATTTGTGGATTAAAAGTGGAGTGGAAAAGCCAAAAATTCCAAAAAAATATGAAAATATCACAAAATAACGATACAGAGTTGTTTTGCGTAGCTGAGGTGGAAAAGTTGGCGTATCAATAAAAGCAAAATGTGCTGATGTGCAATGGAAACAGAATAAATAATGATGAAGTGTGTGACTTTAACAGCCACCGAAGCCTCTGCTCCATGGAGGAGATGACAAATAGTGACAGAAACATCAGATCTGTGTGGAGTGTCGAGGAGACTGTCACAGACCTCAAATAAAAAACTTGAAACAAACATAAATTTCCATTGTTTTCTACATTGTTTTTCACTGTTCCAGGTGCTAATAACACCAGTGGATGGAGTTAAGCAGTGATTTGCATTTTCTTTTTCTTTTTGTTTTGATTACCTCAAAATTCTGTTAAAATTTGCAGTTGATCTGGATGGAAACGTAGCTTTAGCTACCTACAGCTACAAAGGACGGATGTAGAGAAATCAGCTGATTAAGTTGGTGAGCCTCTAAAGTGAGAGCAAGGTAAACATCTCATATCCATGTTCCTGCACTGCTCATTTGCTTGATGAACCTGCAAGCATGACATGATGCAGAGTATTTACCTCAACATCTATGATCCCCTTGTGTAGTACAGAATTGCATAAGCCTCTGACATAAGGTAACAACACAGAGAAAGCATTTGTCATTTTCATTTATTTGCATTAATTATGAAGCTATTGAAGTTGTTTGTAATTCCTTCTGGTCATATAGTGGCCATAAATTATTTACTACCACTTAAAATGTTTCCTCTTCCCTCATATAGAGGATATGGCTCAGTCTGTGAACTTTGTTAATAGTAAAGTTAGTCAGACTACAGACTGTATAACCATTATCATGCCAGCAGCAGCTGTGGGCTTTACACAGATGTGTTCCTGTTTCCTTTAATATTAGGCTTCTGCAGCTCAGACTTGTCTTCCTGCCTTCATCTGCATGGAGCAAACCTCCATGCTGGCTGGAGGAGCTCTCTGGGAAGTTCTGGACAGACTGAAAAGCCATTAACAGGCTTTCCAAATAGTGCTGTCGTGCACGTGCCTGCACTGAGTCACCCGTCCTGTGGAAACGCCTACGGTATCTGTGTCAAGAGTGATGGCTGACAGAGAAGAGCTGAATACTGATACTGACTGTTGTTGCACGCTACAGTCCTGCTGCAGATTCTTCACATGGTAAAGCAGGAATTTGCACCCTTCTAACTGTCTAACTCCATTCTTTACAACAGTAGAACTATTTTCATGGGATTGATTAATCCAAAACTAATACAGAAGATGTTACAGAGGTGTGATACTTCTTCATGCGTCTTTCTGCAAGCACTGATTTACACAAAGAAGCACAAATTCCTGTTTACACTCATGCTGTCAGACTGGAATGAGAGGTTACAGGTGTCCTTGGCTTGGCTGATTGCATTTGATGAAAAATCATTTCTGTTTGTCCTGAACACCCCGAGACGCCTGCTCATGTAGGCCGAGCTATTTGCACTGATTCAACAATTAGCGCAGCGGGAAAATGGGATGCAATCAGTGTCTCTATTCAGATCTTTACAATGGTCACAGAGGGAAAGCAAACATTGTTTATTGTCCCAGTTAAGGCCACGTTAAAATAGCACAAAATATGCGAACCAGGAATAACAACCACTGAGCTACTTCTGCTTTTTCAGGCTTTATCAAACCGCTCATGAACGACAACGAACAAGTGTGCTAATCTAGAACAATGGGGCCATGACTCAAGCTGCTAAAAATAATAAGAAAAAAAATATCTGGACACAGTCTGGATGTGTGTGTGCATGTGTGTGTGTGTTTTCTGTGTGTGTGTGCGCTATTGATATCACGTACATGTAAAGTCATTTTCTTAAGGGGAAAAGGTCAGTGGAGAAAATCTGCAAAAGGAGGAAGCACCTGTTTTCTCTCTCATACACACATACACACCCACACACACATACACACACACACACCATGTCACTTGGTTTTAAAGAAAAGTTCTTTCAGCTGTATATTGACATAGCTGGGCCTGAGCTTAATGCTAATGTCAAGCTAACATGCTAACATGGTCACAATGAGTGCTCAGACGCTAATGTTTACCATATTCACCATGTTAGCTTAATGATTTAGCATGCTAACTTTTTTTGTGATTAGCACAAATCACAAAGTGCAGCTGAGGCTGATGTGAATGTCATTCGTTTCGCAGGTATTTGGTCATAAATAAATTGACCAATTGGACAAATTAGAATTTTGACCTGATGGTAGTGCTAAATATAAGTTATGGGCTCTCCGCAGCCCATAACTTATTCAGCCTCAGGGGAACACGAGTGTCTGAACCAAATTTAAAGGCAATCCATTCAATAATTGTATTTCACAACAGACATTTCACTCACAACCTCATGGTGGCGCTACAGAATAAATCAGGGGGTCCCCAAAGTCTGCATTCATCCTCTGGAGACTGTGAATATTTACACAAACTTTTATGTCAATCGATCCAGTAGTTGTTGAGATATTTAAGTTTGGTTTATCCATCCTCATGCAGCTAGCATGGCTAACTTGCTAAATATGATTCAGAGAGATGGTGAAGAGCCAATGTTCCAGCTAATGTCCTATAACACCCTATTAGAACGTTAGTAGGAACATTCTGCAGGCTGAGAGAATGCAACAAAACTCTGACAACATCAAGGTGGCTTATAAATGTTAGAAAAATGCTTTAGGTTTCTGCTTAGACGTTATTAACTGGTTACTTTTTGGACTGTAGGGTTGTTTTCTGACTTTCTACTCCTTCGTGCCACAGAGCATCTTTTGTTTTCCAGAGATTTTACTGTGTAATTAATTGCCAATAAATTTGAACACATTTTTTAAACATATCCACTGCAGCATGGTGTCGGGGAAGAAAAGCAGACACACAGAGGGTGCATTCAGCTGTTTGGCTATGGATGGACTTCACTCTGTTCTGTCAGCTTTCAGCACTTGGATATGGATAAAAAAAAGTGAATTTCTAAGCATCAAATTGCTCTATAACACAAAATGCTGCTTCTGATTAATTTGCAAACATGTGAGATGAGCTCTTTTTTTCCTTGTTGCTGCTACGAGCACAGTTCTGTATAGGAGGCTTTCACTTGGACATTTTGGGAAAAGTGTGTGAATTCAAGGTGGGCTACGCTCCTGCTGTTTTACATCGAGGAAGCTGGGAAGCAAAAGTTTTTCACTGGCATTTGGGTGACCCAGGGCGAGCGAGGCACTGTCCGGGTCGAGGTGAAATATTTGTAAAACTTGCGCACTCTAAACCAAATCAAGTAAATCCCTTCCAGCGTGAGCAGTGTTGCTCTACAGCTCATGATGTTGTGATCGCTCTCTTTCCTTTCAGGGCGCAATAAAGCAGCACACTTATCATTCATCCTCAAGCTTGGGATTGGCTTCCTTTGTGTGCTGGCCCTGAAGGAAGCAATTTCCACCCATCTTCAAGAATCGCCATTTCCTCGGCGTTTCCTCACAGTAAATGAGATGCCCAAGCACTCAGCCTCAGCAGCAGCCTTTCCACTGAAAGTGCCTGCAACCTGCTATTCTGTGCCAATTTAAGTTTTGTTTATTGCTTATTTTCTACATGACAGTGTGGCAGGAGGGATGGAGGCTGCCTGGATTGATGTAAACCACACTGAAGACTGTACACACCAAACACACCAAGTTAATCCTGCACATAAAGCTACAGTCATTCAACAGACTGAATAAATGAATATTCAGCATGTCAGATCAAGCTAAATAACTTTGTTTCCCTCAACGTATAGCTGCTATTTTTACTTTGACATGTATTTAACAACCAAAACAAAAGCCCACACCATCCGTGAGTCACTCTAAAAACATAATGAATTGTCAGTAACTATTAACGGAAGCGATAACGTAGACCCTCTGCGACTACTTTGTTTACTGCTGGATATTTGTTTACATTCAATTACATTCTGATGGAAAACAGGAAGGCTTTGCCTAATGAAGCCTTGAATCCTGTTGGGCTCCTGCTTAAATGGATTATAATAACAAGACAAGAAGGCAGCAGTCTCAGACAGGATTCTCGTGGTTCGGGATGACGTTTGTGTGTATGTGTGAGTGTGAGGGTTTGACTGTGTGGCGGCGCAATCACCGCCTCGATCGGTATTCATGTGCGCAATTTAAAACCAACTCGTGTCCTGATTGCACACACAACACACACGCACACACACACACACACACACACACACACACACCGATGTGAGAAGAGGTATATATCTGTGTATGTATAGCATCAAGATGAAGTACAAGTGGGTGTGTGATTCCTGTAAATCAGAGAGTTGTAGTTACTGTAATCCATGCACACAGTAATCCAGAGAGAACGAGGGGGATTTAAATGAACAGAGCAGAGCAGAGCTGCACCCCACGTCTCTGCTGTCCGTCTCTCTACAGGAGGCGGATGACTTGTAAACTTTGATTACCAAAGGAAGAAAGGGTTTCCTGTGGTGCATCGTGGTGATAACAGCCTGCCGCTGAAGGTGCTCCTGTGTGTGTGACCAGCACATTGTGGAAGAGGGTAAGAGTTATATTCTCTGCATGATTTTAGCTACTTAACATTGTAACCAAGCTAAAACATTTTTTTGCATTCAACTGCTGCAGCTTACATTAATAATGAAGAATGGGTCTTTTAGGTTTGGCCATTTTCTTTTCTATTATGGGAGACCTAGGGCAATTGCAACATCTTAGATCAGACCAATCAGAAACCAGCTAGAACCATGAAACTCACTCTGCACATGGTCTGCGATGATCCCGCTCTGCCTGCAAGAGGACAAACTGATGCTTCATACTCATTTTTGATGTATAAAAGTAATTGTGATGACCAAACTGTTGTTTAACATTTGATGTCTTTGCCACATGTTAGCGTCGTTGTCTCTAGCCAGCAGGGTAGCTTGTGCCGTGGGTGGTGCGGTTGGCGGCAGTTGTAAAAGTGGTACAATCGACCTCGATACCATCAAAGTGATGTCCAGCATCAGCAACATTTTTTACTAATAATTTAAGGAAAGTGTTTGTTTTCACATGTTGACAATGCAATAATATTTTTTTTTGTTTATATTCATTATGTGTGTCAGACCTCATGGATGCACACTACGTGTTTTGGTGAGTAGAACCTTTGTTTACAAGAAAACTCCACAGGGCATCTTTAAAGTGTGTGCAGACTGAAGAGAAGCAAATTATAGAAGCAGTGTGACTGCCCATGAATTCATCGTGGAGACATGAGTTGATGTCAGCAGATTTGTTTCACGGAGAAGCCAGAAATTAAGATGAAAATGTTTCAACCTGAGTGAAAAATTGTTGCTTATTCTGAGGCTTCATGACTGCTGCTTAGAGCAGTAAGAAGAAAGGAGAGTGGTAAGACAGACAGCTGCACTACCTGCTAAGTTTAGACATTAGCTTTGAGTCTCAGCCGTCACATGAACTCACAGCCAAATGTGCTAGCTCAAAGTATAGCACCTGCTTAACATGTGGAGGAATTCCTGCATGTTTCAGTAAGTTTGTTGGAAATGCAGTGGCCTTCATCAGGTTGGAATTAAACGTTTCCTTAAGATAGCTAGAAAACATTTAGGTGTTTAGGGTCAATATGGACAGACTGCAAAAACAGCCCAGAGGCCACATTCATGTAAATACCCCGAGGTAAAGATTTACTTTGGATTCAATCTGAGCACCTTCAGCTATAGTAATCAAACATATCAAAAGCTAGTCGGAGCGTGTGGTAATAAGTATCAGCGGTAAATTCCTCTGCTGTTCGTAGCCAAACTTGTAATTGAAAAACAATCTGGTGCTATGTTAGAATGAATTAATGAGTCGAAGCCAAGAAAGAAAAAAACACTTGAGACAAATAGACCATTAAAGGCTGATATAGCTATAATTAATGCCAAGTCCAGTATTTACAGAAGCACATTGCATTCACAAGAGAAAAAAAAAAAAACAGACACTTTATCTCGTTATTATGAGAAAAGATCTCGTTAGTATGGAATCGAAATCCCATAATTAACCTCCATAGCTAGCCTGCTAGCCACATTTAATCTGCTTTTATTTCCTTTTCGGTATGAGACACTGGGAAATATAAATGTTACTGAATGTGAATGGCATTAACATTAGCATGTCATCATTGCGCAGGCATCTCAAGTCTTTGGGACTGTTCAGGCGGAAAGCCCAGTCTGACCTACTGGAAGTCGCCCTCTTCCTGCAGGAGCGGGTGAACCAATACAGGCTGGTTCGTGGATATAGATGCATGCATTTGTACCCGCTGAAAATCTTACATCCTCAAGGAGTACAACTGAGGTTTTACACGATGAACTAAAACCATATCGAATATGTATTTATGGTGCTGTTGACGCGTTTTCTGGTCTAATGTCATGCTTCCTCCACAAATAGCAGTCCCAGGGTTACTACTGGTTACTTCACTGATGAAGTGGAAAACAGGAGCAGCACTCCCACGTGAACCACGTCAGACCTGGATACACAAAACTGCTTAATGGAGCAGATGCAGATATTTCTAAGGTAACCATGACAATGTGTTTTCTGATAGATGCTACATTACTGGCTCAAGTAATCAACCAAATAACTGAACTATGGTGGGGATTGTTAAGACAACACCATGCACAGTACTGGATCAGTGTCTTTCAGGATCTAAAGGACCTGGACACTTTCTCAGGGGACAAAGATCTAATACAGTTCACATGTCTAGAAATAACTGAGCTAAGTCTTTCTACCTTTTGGTTCAATTAAGATCAAATCTTGAGTTACTTAAGTAATTAATTAATTGTTAACTATATACCATTCATATGCCCAGTTGTACACTGCAGTAGTTACTGGATGCTGTAATGATTTATCTTATCATTACTGTCGTTTCACTGACCCAATTCCAATCCAAGTAATAAGAACACTATCCACTCTCCTTATTTGCTAAAATGCATTTCAAAATTCATCTTAAGCTGAAATGAGGATATAGCAGTCAGAGGTACACAGATTCAGGAGTAGCTGTTCTAATTTCACTCCTCTTTGTTCACATTTCCCTCGATTTTCACCGACAGCATTTTGTTGCAAAGCTGCTCAGGATAGTAAGAGGAGAGGAAGCGTTGGTGCAAGAAGGCACCAGCTTAATATTTCTCTGTTCAGACCTCATATTAACTTCAGCTGAGCTTTAGAATGCAGCCACTGTGGAGAGAGAGGATGACAGCTGTATCCACTAACTCCTTAAAGGTACGTATGGGCATGAAATATTTGAAAAAGTTCAGGAGGAATAAATGTTAATATTGAATCATTTTTTGTTTCTGTTTTTTCAGAGGGAGCTGCAGGAAGTCGCTCGTCTGTGAAACTGCCACAGAATTCGCTGTTTCTCCAAGTGGTCGAGCACTAATGATGTGCAGCCTCCCCCACCTGTTTGGCACTACAGACTACCTCGAAACAGTATTCCATCAACAAGTACAAGAATACCTGCCAAGATGAGAGTGTTTTTGACATTTGTTGCCTAGCAGTGTCAGAAAACAATGTACACCCACCTACTACTCCGCAGGGCCTGCATTCACACTCAGCTTTAGTAGTAACTGTACTGTCAGAAGAATATCATGGTGAAAAGAAATCTTTAATAATTTAATTAGAATTTAATTTAATCAATAAAACCAACTGCCACGGCATTGCTAATTTTTAATATCTGTCTTAAATATGCCTAAATTATTCCTACACTTACTAATGGTCATGAGGCAAAGCTATGATTATTTAAGTAATGTGTTAGGTATGTACACTGTGGACTTCGTCAAAAGAAAAGAAAAGAATCAGTACTTAAAGGCCCGGCCATTATGTACCAACATGTAGCAACAGTGCCCGGAGCATTTTCATATAACACTGAAGTTCAAATACTCTAAATGTGGAGTTCATCTTGAAGATTATGTGTCACATGACAAATGTTTAGCAATTACATTAAACTACAAATGATGAATGACGACTACAATAAGTCATCTGACATTTTGTTGAATGCAGTTAAATTCAGACTTGACAAAATAACAATTAGGGTATAGTTACAATTTCATACAATATGCTGTTCATCTGCTAACAAATAAAAGCTGTTTTGAATTCACACAACCATTTCTTCAATGGTTCTTCACAAAGTGAACAGCCACTCACAGGGTTTGCCTTTACTATAATTTGAAATGGAAAACATCTAATCTGTGCCATATTTGCACAGCCAAAATGCATAACACTGAACATTAATACATCTGAAGGGCTGTGGCACTAATGACATACTGATAAGGGCACAAGTGATGAACTGACATGACAGACAGTACAGATATTACACTTTTCTGATGGAAAGGCTACACACAGGAAAATCAATCACTGTTTCCAGCATGGTGTTTCTGTGTCAGGCAAATTACTTACTGCAATAGTTTCACATACAAAAATGTGTTTACAACTTGAGCAAATGCATGGCAGACTGCAAACATAAGAACATCTCTGGAGCTGGCTGCATATGTTGTTATACTTAGCTAAATGGTCATGAGCTCTACGACTTACGACGTCCTGTATTGGTTTTTCATTGCTGAAACAGAAAATTTCCTCAAGTCGACTTCTGCCTGGTGTGTAGGTTTGTGTATTCTCTCACTACACATCATCCATAGAAGTTACTGGTCAATCCATTCTCCAGCTCCACATCTCATGATGGAACCAGTTTCACCCCCAGTCGGTCCAGCAGGTCTAAAAACTCATCCTGGCCATCACTGTCATTATATTCCTGTAAAACACCGGCTACTTGATCTCTCACTGGCTCGGATACAGCAAATAAATCAGTAGACACAGCATGTTCTCCAGATATCATGTGGTAAATGCTGGGGCAAGGCGCAGTGGAATGGTCCAGAAATGTCTTGGACAATATACTTCCCACATCCTTCTATTGTTCCACCTGCCATTTTGGTGACAGGGATGTCTCTTTCATTTCTGCCCCCTCTGAAGCACAATCCAAACATTCTGTCCAAAAAGCAGCATATACATCTCTTGGCCACACAACCTGCATCTGCACCACAGCGTTTCTCATTCTCATGGATCCACCCCGGCTCACTTTGTTCCTGAAGTCTTCACAGGGTTTTCTTACAGACCAAGGCTCCTGTTCAGATTTCTCAACACAGCTTGCTGTTGCTGTGCTCATTTTCTTTCACAGGTTTTCAAGGATGGACATCCTTGAGTTGTCTGTCCCCGTGCACTGGTATATAGTGTGCACGGTAGGCGGCCTGTATTTCTGTCATATATATGTCAATCTGTGAAGAAACTTTAAAAATAAGCAGATCTAGCTTTAAATATAATGCCAGTTTGTGTGTACCAGAATGTAGAAATATTTAGCCAAGGTAATATACAGTGATGACTCACACTGCAAATACATTTGATAATTTCTTACCAAATTATCATTACATTCTCTGATGTTAAAAAAGAAAAGAAATAAAAGGCAAATAGGTTGCAGAAACTGAGCAATCAGGGCAGTTGCCTCTCCATTTTTTCCATCTTTTCAGGTAATTAGGAATTCTTTCCCTGCAATTACGAGACAATAAATCACAATTACGAAATAAGGTGTCTAATTTTTTCTTCTTTTGTGAATGCAAGCACTTCTGCATATATTTGATCTTTTATGAAGAGTTTTTTTGGTGGTTTTAACCACCTTCCAGCATCTTGACTTGCAGATATCAGAAGACAATTGGCACGTTTTCCTTTTCGGTAAATGGAAACAAAGCTGCTATGAAAACCCCAATGACAGGGTAACCAGGCGAGTCAGAGAGAGACCGAGAGAAGAGAAACAGGCAGACAGTGAGCTGGATAACAGGCAAAGAAGACAGATAACAGAGAGCAAACAGACAGATGGAGGAAGTGTACATACAGTAGGTAAAGACTGACAGGCTGTGAGAGGGGCTGCTGGTTGCATATTACTTGAAAGTGAAGAAGGGAAAAGAAAAGGTAAATTAGTCCATTCAACCCAAGATGTGTCATTAAAGGAAAACAGCGTCATTAATGGAAGCTCTCCATCAGGATGAAAGAGAGCTGCATGTTGCCTCCAACCACAGGGCTGTTACGTTCAGATGATGAGGAAGTCGGGACAGTAAAGACACAGATGGAAAACGAGAATATGAGCAAACTGAGGCAGCATGAAAGATAAAGATGAAGAGAACTCACAAGATAGAATGAGCAAACAATAGAGTCTGTGAGGAAGAGAGGAAGAAAGTATGAGCTCGCCTATTCTACTGTATGTCCTCCACCTCCGCCCCTCCTGAGTCTATTATTCGTTTTATTGGAAGGAGCTTTGTCTATTGTCCCGCGTATTGATTTAAGTGTGTATGTGTTGGAGTGCTCTGACAAAGTACATGGCTTTATTCTCTGTGAGTCTGATGCACCTGAACCGTCAGTACAGTTTGATGTACAGTCTGCCACTGGAGCAGCTCCCAGCAAACACAGACCTTGTGTCTTTTGGGTTCACTGAATGATGATGTCAAATGGAAACATTTTTTAAGTAAAACAAAAATTTGAATATGATCTTAGCCTACTGATAAGTACAAGATCGGGACTAACCAAGTCTGACATGAGCTGATTCATCGCTGGGTGGAAATGATGAAGTGTGTTCAACACGCAGCAGAGACGCAATTTTTCTACGGGTCATAACATTTGTTGCAGCCAAGTTTCAAGGTCAAGAACAAATAAAAATCAATCAGATCTCCACAATGACTTATTAGAGTGTGAGTGTGTGTGTGTGTGTGTGTGTGTGTGTGTGTGTGTGTGTGTGTATGTGTGCATGAGAGAGAGAGGTCCAGTCTATCAGCCTTTGTGAGCACCTGCATGTTTCTTAATAGGTGTGTAGGTTGATGTACAGCGTTCAAGCTCAGACATAATTAATAAATGTTTGAAAATCATCGCATTACATGTGAACGTTTGAAATTACATGTGTGCCTTGGCCTCTGCACTGTTCAGAGCGAAACATCCCACCAAATAAGATGATTTGTATGTCTGGAATCATTCTGGACACTGTTTTTATTGTCTTGTCTAAAACTGTAATTTTCTTTTCTGTAAAAATCTAAAGCAGCAAGCAAAACTAGTTTTGATTTTAGAAATAGCATGTCACATTATAAACCTTTCCTCCTAAAGAAAATAACTACATACTGTTTTGCTGAAAATGTTTCGCAGTCATTATTTGATGCTTTTCTCAAAAGTAAAAGACAAAAAATAGGGAAGTAGACAAATATGGAAATGATTTAGTGGGACTGGGATGTAAGGCATTCTTTAAAGCTGCTATAATCAATATTTTTATATTAACAGTGGATTACATCACTACTTGTATGTGAAAAATGCTGCTCACATTGACAAACCCACAGAGAATTATCTCCTGAGTCTGCAGCTCTGTAGAGCTTTATGGCATCTTTCAGCTTATTGTTTCGGTTCTCTCATCAGCGTTATTTTCAGCTGCAGCAGCAGCTGCTTTGAGTGAAAATCTGCCCAGCAACAAATGGCTGACAGACAAGGTTAGCAACAATCTGGTGATCATAGCACAGCGTGTAGCAGCGAACAGTCAGATTTTTCCTCCGGAGGTAAAAGAGAGTGAACAGTGGACTTCAGGTGGACACAATGTCTACATCGCTCTGTATCATCTCGATGCGTAAAAGGGCAACTGCATGGTAATAAGTTGTGCATATAAACTGAAAAGGTGTGTTCACAGCTTGTTTCTGCTGCTTCAAAGTGGTAAAAAAAAACTAAACAGTGAAACTGAAAAGTTTTTGCAGGTTTAAAGTATGAAGATATCTTAATTCCATACATACTTTTGTCTTCTTAGTACAGTTAATAAGAGCAAAACGTAATTTCTATTGAGTGAAATGATGGATGTTGTCATGGTGACACTGGCTGACATCCAGAGTTTTTACAAACAGTGCAAGAAAAATCATCATTGTGCATACATAAATGTGGCAGATCAGAAAAAAGTCCCTAAAAAACAGCTGCTAAAACTTTAGTCTTGACTGCATATAAAACTAAACTTCACTGCAGAACGGACAGACCATATTGTCAGCATCTTCCAGCCAACTGCAGCTGCAGGTTATTATTTTCTTCTTCTAACTTCCTGCTCCTAATACAATTGCACAAACTAGCACTGACTTTCTCTCCTTTAGTCAACATTCAGCGTTTAGCAGTCACGTTGTTGGCGATCAATTCTTCTGTGTGGTGTGATCAGAAGTCGCAGGTTCTGGCCATGCAGAAAGGCAGAATAAAATGTGAGGTGAGTGCACACAACATGCAAGAGCAATAAATTGCTTGTTTCTGCCTGAACCTATTCATGGGGAGGTGTGCACTCGTGATATTTCGTCATTAGCCTAATCAAACCCTTAAAATCGCCAGTCCTTCAACAACAAGGGGACAAAAACTAGATCTTTCCACCTTAGAAACAGCTAAAAATGCTGAAAAACAGATACATGCCTTTATTTCAAGATGTCTCGATTACTGTAACACAGTTTACTGGCCTGAAAAAAAAAACAATGAGGGACTTCAGCTCATTCAAAACTCTGCGGCTCAGAACCAGGAGGAGACAGCAGATTAGTCCAGTTTTAGTGGCTCTGCACTGACTTTCTTCAAAACTGATTTCAAAGTCCTTCTTCTTGCATACAAAGCCCTTGTCATTAAGGGCTTTGCATTATTATTATTATTATTATTATTATTATTATTATTCCTTTTTCATTTTGAAGTAGGTCTGGTCAAGCTTGCATTCATACTGTAGTGACGATTTTCAAGGAAGATAAAATTAAGAGTTGCCACTTGGGTGATAGGAGCAGTCTATTGGTTTTGACGCGTATCCACAGTCCAAAATATAAAACGATTGAAAGTACTCACAGATCTGATGTTAGTGTCCTTTTATTGTTCCACAATGTCCATAATTTAAGCAAATCCAAGATAACAAAACTCAAAGGGCATGATTCAAAATCCGAGATCATACGGTCAAAAAACATCTGCCGTGACGCTCCTGCTCACCCTCTCAAAACAAAGGGCTCAAACCCACACACCTGTGCATCAGGCCAGATACAGGTACTCCACCCATATCCAAACGTCACTAAGATAAATTAATGGTTTTCTTTTCTTAATATTTATAACATAATGTATTCATAATTTACTGTTTGCTTAAATTTAGTGTAACTAAAATTCACTGTAAAAACTGAACTTAATAAAGGCCACTATAGACTGGCTTCTACACATACTATCATCTCAAGTATCTATGATCTATAATCTATAATTTGTACATCATACGCCACCCTCTATCCCTAGACCATGGTTATTTTCATGATTATTATGTTAAATATTACCCTCACACAAACACAGTTTTCTCCTTAATACAAGCGTGGATATGATTTTTAGCACAGCTTAATTGATACAGTTTCAGATAAGCAGAATGTCTGCACTATCTCTCCACATACCCCCTGAACCTGCGTAAGTAAGTCCTAGGACAGACTACACGTACCCCAGATTGTTAATCACGGGTCCCGTCTTTGTAATACGATTTGTTTTATAAGCTCTCCTTGCACTGGCGTCCTCATTCATTAACACTACCATGTTCACTCCAGCCAGATCAAAGCAATGCTACTGTACTCATCATGTGTGAATAGAAGGTCTGATTTAAAAGCATTAATGTGGTCCCCTAGTACAGCGCCGCTGTGGTTCTTACTTTTTGGGTTTATCATTGACGTAGATAATCAGCGGTGTAAAAATACAACATACCAACCTATAGAAACCAACTACAGAAAATAAATTGACTCATAAAGATTTCGGAAAAATCTGTTAATTTTACACCTGCTATGGTGAGTTAAAATGCACGCTCATATCCACAAACAATCAGGATTATGGCACATGTTCATGCCATGACCTGGGGAAAAATTAGGTAAATTGCTGAAAATAGATAGAGATAGAAAATATGAATTGTACGATAGCTGAATGGATGGATACTGCCACATTGAATGGGTGTGTCATGGATTGTATTATCCAATCACATTTTACCAGTACGAAGCATTGTGTTGTAATCTATATGATCTAAATTAGTTTTTGCAACATGTGCATTAGTCTTATACTGTCCCCTACTGTTTAAAGTATGAACTACCCCCCCCTCCTCTTCATGAGAGGAACAAGTTGCCCTGTGGAAAGAGCAAACTGCCCAGAGGACTGCTCTGGCCACTAGACTGTTGAAGCTAATGTCATGATGCAAATACTGTAATATCTGTGACAGGCTTCAGTTCTGTGTGAACACCGGAAAGAGACTGATGGTCTATTTGTGTTGCTCCCATATCCATGAGGGTCTGGAAAGAAAGCCTTTTCATTTAAGAGACACCATCAGCATGGCTGCCATCTCCTCTGGGTGCTGCGGTAAAAGCAATTTACACCAGTACAGATATACCCATAGCTAGACACGAAACGAGGAAATAACGCAGCTACAGTAAGTGGCTGATGAGAAGGAGAGAAATCATGCAGTGACACACAGGCTGTCTAAATTTGGCACACCTAGTTAACATGCAGGGCTGACATGAAAATGGGAACATCCATTTGGTGTGAATATATAGTGTGTCCTTGTGTGTTATTGTGCAAGGATGCATCACATTTTCCTCTCTTCTGTTTAGCGGGTGTGACAGTGACAGGATGGAGTGTAGTTCTTTTCATCAAACCCTTTGCACACTTTCAGTGCTAGAAGTTTGTCATCTGGCTTGCGGTTGCTCTTGGCAGCCAAAGTACAAATTAATTAAAAGACTAAGCTATTAACAAATTAGGACGGTTGTGTTTTGTCATAATCACGCAGGCCATAAATGTTGCCTGTATTAAGAGGAGACCAATCTAATTTCACACACTCTTCTGTAAATTTGAGTTGTATCACAAACACTCTGTATTGCACTTTATTGTGGGTAACTGGGTCTGATCAAAGCTCTTTTCTCCGACAGCACACCCACTGGAGAAAATAAACAGACTGAAATGCTTTGAATGAACAGGACTTGAGTTCTGTTACATGCCCACAGGCTTTGGTGAGGAAATGCATTCTGTGTATAATATATTTAATTATATATTTTAATATATATGTATATATTTGCATAATGGACGTCTGGCTAGTTAGAAAGTCATATTAGCAACTGCTTTGGTTATGAACACCATATGGAGGGCAAACAGGTCTATCACTTGGGTTACTTGCCAGGCACAGAAATGTACAGTTGAATACTTTGTAGCTAAATATAATATTGACTTTATATTGCCTATAACTACAAATCTGGAGTGGTTTGTCCTTAAGAGGGACTGGTGCTATGAGAAATGATCTTGTGTGTAAATAATTGTAAATTAAGTTTCACTGCCATTAAAACTTATTGTAATTGCTTAAGTTAAAAATACAGAACACAAAACCACATTACAGTATATGTGTACAGGCTTTAGGCTACAGTATACGTGTGTGCATGTGTGTTCACATGTGCTTTTTTGGTTTCTTTCTGAGACTCTCAGGTTTCCAGGAAGCGTTTTGCTACAGTCAGGCACATAAAATCACTTAAACCGCATCAACAGGTTTGCAGCAGTTGCTTATACCCAGAGAGAGATCGGTCACATCCTGGTGATGACACTGAATAAGGCTGTCTGAAAGGCTAATTGAGAAAGTGGATTGGGGCACGGAGGGCTCTGCTGTTCAAGTCAGGAGGTTTGGAGGAAAGATCATTAGTCATTACAGGCTTGAAACAATCCTTAGTAATTTGAGGTGTGTGGTGCATGGATGAGCAAGCCTAACAGTGATGTGCAATGTGTGAGGGCTGGGAAGCCAAAGAAAAGCTTCTTGTTAAAGAGCTCCATCTAGTGACCAACAGGTAAAAATGTCTTTTCATTCACCTTGACGTGTATTGAATATGAATCAGGTCTGTGCTCATCTCACGCTGATAGATCAATTGTTTTTAACTAAACAATCCCAATATAATTAACTTGCTGTTTGGCAGTGGTTTGTACCAACATGGGTAAGTGTCTGAATCTACTACCTGATAACTTTTATTTCAAAATAAAAGCATACACTTTTAGTATGTTGCTCAGACAGTGAGATTATAGAAAGGAGCTTTTACATAAAAATCACAAATTGTGTTTCTTTTTGTAGTCGGTAATGTAGACGTATTTAATGTGACTGTCAACAATCGCCTTTGTTTTGAAAAACAAAATGTCGTTGTAGCTACACTGGAACGCAAGACATCGCCAGGTACACTAATGAAATAGTTTACGAGCTAGCGTTAGCTGGCAGCTTTCTGAGATTAGACTTTATTACAGAGAAAGTCATGAGATAATGTATTGTATTCTTTTCCCTTTGAGTGTGTATGCATCATAACGACATGTTTTGGTCATGGTAAGCTGCTAAATGTGGCTGTATTAAAGCATGTGAAATTAGTTTATTAAGATAAAGTAGTGTAATGCAACGTGAGGTTTGAAAAATAAATTAAATGAAACCATCATAATGAAAAGAAACGTTGGGCTATTTCACAATAAATCAAGTGGAGCTGTACCCTCTGCCTCTTCCCCCCACTGTGTCCCAGCGCTGACCGTCAGACCCTTCCCCCAAAGTGTAGTTGAAGCTACCGCAGTGTGCTCTCTTTGCCCTCGACTGTGTAGCTAGCAAACCAGCTAACGTTGCTAATGTCAGCTGAAGATAGCAAACTTCATGTCGAAGTTCCATGAAGAACTTAAGTAGCTCATTAATTAAAGACAAATATTGCACCACATTCAAATGAACCCACCCTCTTATACATATATTTTCTATCAAAACGTTTCTAGCTTTCTATCAAAACTCATTAGTAAGCACGATGTACAAAGTTAACTCTATAATATTTATGGTATGTATTACTCCGCCAACTGGATGGCCTTTGCAGGTGCATAGAATCCCTCCGCCGGCAGCTGTAGTTCTCTCATTGAGAGCAAAATGTGTCTATGCTAGAGTCCAAACTATTCCATGAAGTCATGTCCAAACTGATACCACGAAGGACCGAGTGACTGCAGGTTTTTATTCCAACCACAGCACACCAGGCTGGACTCATTTAATCAGCTGATCTCTGTCTTCAGCTGATAGTTAGGTGACCTCTTGACTGGTTGAGAAAATAACCTGCAGCCACACTGCCCTTTATGGAATAGTCTGGACATGCCTCCTTTAGTCCGACTTAAAGCATGGCATATGTCCAGGATATAACAAGTTGTTTATATCTATGCTTCAACCTTGCCATTAGTTTAAAGAGTCAAATGCAGAAGCAAGTATTTTTTATCTGTAGCTCACAGAGCTTCACTCCCACCATTTTTCTTTTCTTTCTTTTTTCAACTGATAACTTGATAAAGCAAGTTCAGTCAATTTGACACATTTTTCAAGAAAGTGACCTCGGCTACCCACTTTACTCGGGGATCAGCCAGGGCTCCCTCCACCATCTGCAGGCTCCACAAAGCACCGCTGCTCAATTCTTTACAGCAACAAAGAGGCATGATCACATGACCTCTCTGCTTATCTCTACTCCCCGATAGACTTCGAAATGGTTTAAAAAATGTATTGCTTACATTTAAGGTCTAAAACGGTCCAGTCCCAAAGCCCATTTCTGATCTGCTGAGGGTGATGGGCTGTTGCTATCAGACCCTCACATGATGAAACTCTCTGCCTCCTGAACTCTCTGGATTTTTTTAAATCTCATCTTCAAACTTTTCTTTTTGTGGAAGCTTTCTGAAATGTTTGATACATTTCTGCCTCATCTGGTTTTATTTTGAGTTTGATTTTGTAAAACACTTTGTAACATTGCTATGAATGGTGCTATATAAATAAAGTTTATTGTTATTATTATTATACATGTATTGTTTCTGTAGTGTGGAAGTTGGTGTCATATGCCAACACCTCTGGCATCTTAAATCTCCTGGACTTCTGGCTGAAAAGCAACTCTTTGCTGACATCTTCATCTTCTCAGCTTGCTCAGCTTGTTGATGTGATGATATACAGCCTACCTTGGGACGACACACCTGTTGCAACCACTGAGCTGAAGTATGAAGACTCTGTTTCCACCATTTGCTTTTTTGCACCTTCCATTCTTTTTGAATTCCTTAACCTACGCAGTGTGCATGTGTTTCAGTTTAAAGGCTGTGACCTCTCCTCTAATATGTCCATACAGCCAATCACACAGATGCTGTCATTAACCTGCACTTTGGTTTTTCTGCTACAAGTCCAATAACTTTATTTCAGGCTGTTAACAATGCTATCCACACAAACAGGACACTTTAGCCACCACCTAATTCCATAAAGTCAAATACAGTTGTTGGGTTTAATTTAATTTTGTTTATTTGTCAGAATTATTTGTTCTTTGACTCCTCACGTTGTGTGACCAAGTCTTGGAGTTACATTTCATTTTGATTTCAGTGTTTTTCTTACTCCATTTTTCTATAAATGTTCCTGATTAGCCTAATTTTTCCAAAAAGTCTTTCAAATTTATTTATGTTTGCACTAGTCTTGTAGTTCTGCTGCAGTGACACAAAATTTAATCTAACTTTATATTGTGTCTGCAGGTAGATGTATCAGTGTTTTTGGAAATCATATTGAACTACATTGTAAGAAAAAATTCTGTAAATAACGGATAATGTCCTGGCAGAAAATTACCAGTACATTTTCCGTTAAATTTACGGACACTTCCTTTTACCTTCTAATGGAAAATTCCGTTGATTTGCAGTATGTTCTCTGGGACGTTCACGGACACTTCTGTTAATAATAAAACAGAAAATTCTGTCAGATTAAAGCATTTGTTGAGCATTTCTTCACCACTGAAAATTTTAAAAATCAAATCTGTAACATGGGCGATTTCTTCAAAGCTGGAATGTAAAATTCTGTATAGCCACTTAGTGAACTACGTTTTCTTCCACTTGAAAACAATGCTGAAATTCAGTAATGACTGGTGTCCATCACCAGACCAGTGCAGTGTTCTAAAGTGATGAATAAAATGTTATGCAGCTAATACAACGACATGGACAAACAAATCCACCACAATACAAGCAAACCGAGCGTGTTTATTTTTTCCTTAAAGAACTTTTTTCCTTTTGGAAACATTGTTGCATAAAAGTGCATTAATTGAGTTTTTCCATATGTAAACATTTCCTTAAAAGTCAAGTACATTCAATCGCATTGTGTGCTTTTAACAATTAAAAACACTGGCTAAAACGCTGACATGACAACAATTCATTAAACAATGTTCATATCAGGGATACATTATAATACATCATCTGTATTAGCCGGTAAAGGCTTTAAAATGAAATTCTGCTGATATGGCAGGTCGAGATGACGTGAATGTGTGCATTTCAAATAGCACTGTATTTTATGTTTGCATCTACCAGTGGACCATCACAATAAGAAAAGGCATCTTGATGCTGTCACTTCACTGCACATCGGCCAAAATCACAATCACAATACATTTTTAAATAAAGCTGCAACAAATAATCTATTAGTTGTCAACAATGAAATTAACTGCCAACCTTTTCGATGATCTAATAATTGCTTTAAGTAATTTTTTAAGAAAGAAAAAAGTCAAAGTCTCAGTTTCTAAAATGTAGTTTCTAGTTTCTTTACTCTATGACAGTCCACTGAATATCTTTGGGTTGTCATAGAAACACTACATTTAAATTTTCACAATTTTCAGACATTTCATAGACCAAACAACTAATTGATCATTTTAGAAAATAAACAACATTATCAACAATGAAAATAACCATTAGTTGCAGCCCTAATTTAAATCTTTGAAACAAGTGAAACTTTCAACATTTGAAACCATTTTCAAATACATGGGAAAAAAAAAAAAAAAAAAAAACAATACATGGGAAAAAAAGATGATTGCCTCCATCAATACCAAACGATTATTGCCATTTCCTTTAACAGAACATTTAATGTTATTAAGTTGGGTTGTTCAGAGGCAGGGCTCTCTCTCTCTCTCTCTCTCTCTCTCTGTGTGTGTGTGTGTGTGTGTGTGTGTGTGTGTGCTCCTGGTACCTCTCTCCATACATCTGTGTGAGAAGGCTACCGAGTACAGCCTTAGACAAACCAGAACTGTCCTAACACCTTCTATGCTGAGCTGGCTCACCATATTCCTTGTTTGATGGCCGTATTTAGACAGAAAGCTTCCAAAACTGGAAAGACTGCAGATGCTTTGGCTGACATTTTTAAAGCCTATGATGCACAGGTGAATATGCAGTTCACAGGTGAAGTCTTTGTGTAATGTTGAGAGTTTAATGCTTCAAATTAGCTTTTGAATTCAGCAGGTTATCATTGGATTTATATTCAGATATCACTGTCGAGGCAAATGGGTCGGGGCTGTTTGGCATTGAGTTTGATTAGTGAACTGGTCACATTATTTACACTCTGTTAATCTTCTTAGGAATTACATGATGTACACACATGTCCTATTGGTTGGTTGCACAGCGTCAAAAAGGTGGGTCCTAACATGAACTTGGTGGAGGGCAGAAGGGTCAAGGGAGAGAGAAACATGAGCGCATAAATGTCGGCATGCTGTATATTAGCAAGGAATTCTTTTTCGGGGGGGGTTTAACTGGAGGCTCACACTGCGCCCCTCACGCTCCATCGAGACTTTGTGGATGATGTCAAAGGTATTGGCCAAGTCTTTTGGGCAAAACTTCACTCTTAAGATACTTTGTGAAGTATTATGAACAGCTGAGCTGAGAATTTTGCAGAACATGTTCTTATTTTTCTCAAATATTATTTGCATGACTTCAGTATTTTTATTTGTAACCTACTTGATTTTTTTAAAAAATAAAAAGAAATAAATTTGTTTAGTTTTTAATTTCAAATTAAATGCTCTCGAATGGTGTTTTCAAACCAAGACATTGTTTTTTGGAAAAAAAAAGTTTTTGCTGTTGTCTACTTCTGTGTGAAATTGACAAAACATTGTTTGAATAAAAACTAAGAATCATGATTGAAAAATCCACCATTCTTGTTCTACTGCACATGCTCTGTGCTGACATGTCACTTTGTTGTCATGGCAACAGTAACCAAGGGTGACAGGTAAATATTGCTTTGATGTCTGTGATCTTGCCTTGATGATGTCACACATCAAAGCAAGCATAATGTCATTCTGTGTGTGCTGTCATGAGCAAGTGTATGTATACAAGAGGTGTTTAGACAAAGTCATTTTATTTGAAGACTATCAACAAGTTATAATTTGGTGTGAGAAAGACAGACAAATGGCTTTTAGACAGACTTGGATGGATGCAGCCCTGGCCTCCTACCACTGGGCCAGGGGCCTGATTTACTACCTTGTGGGCAAGACAAAAATGGATGCTCTTGTCAAGCAGGTCGAGGAGCTGAAAACTGAGCTCCAAGTAGCAAAGGAACACAATTCCTCCCAGAAGCAGAAGATGACTGGGTTGACCAACAACTTGGAATCAGAGGCCAATGAAAACGAGATTCTCTGGGTCCAGGTTCAGGGTTTGACCAATCAGCTCCACAGAGAGAGGGGTCGCGTAAATCGATTGCAAGAACACGCAAAAGCCAGGGATCGTGATGCGTACTTGATGAGCCTCAAGATGAACCAACAAGAAGAGAAAATACAAAGAATGTGGGCTGCAATGAAGCTCCAGGAAGGACTGCAGGCGTCTAAGGAGAGAGCACAACGGCTCAAGTTCCAAGTGCTCGCTATCTCGTACAATAAGCTCCTCTCTGAATACAATGATATGGAGGAGGCGTACAAAGAGAGCCAGTCCAAGTTTTCCAGTGACTTGAGGGCCGAAAAACAGATGAATACCAACCTTGAACAGGAACTTGATACACAGGTATGGCTTCATATTGACAAGATGGCGGAGCACAAGGTGCTTGTTGACAATATGATGAGTGAGCAGGAAGCCCTCCGTCAGAAAATGGAGGAGGAGACCAAACTCGTGTCACAAGAGGCCTCTGAGAGGGAGAAATCTCTCCTCAGCGAGTTGGAAGACCTGAAAGCCCAACTCCACGAACACACCTCCAAAAACATTGAGCTTGCCGCTAAGCTCAAGGCTGAGGAAGAGGCCCGCCAGGTCCTCAACAAAGAAAGTGTGCAAGAGACAGAAGAGCTCAAGGAGCAGGTGTGCCAGCAAGAGGACAAGTCCCCTGATGTGTTTCAGGACCCGGAAGTCGTGGAAGAGGCTGAAGTCAGTAAGGAGATGGATGTCGAAGCAGAGGAGGAGCCTTCTTTCTGGGACATAGTTGCCAATTTCCTTGGTTGGAAATAGGAAAAGGAGGAGACGCAACAGCTGTTCAAATCGAATTCTAGGACAAGGACAGACAATTGATTCCAAACTGGGAAATTACTTCTCTGCATTTCACCCATCACTGTTTGAAACAAACACGTAACATGCAGTGAAACACACAGCAGTGGGCTGCCGCATCAGGCGCCCGGGGGGGGTATAAGGGGCTTTAGTGCCTTGCTCAAGAGCACATCAGCCGGCTAATGGAGGGGGAGGGGATACTCCACCACACCCAAATTTTTCTGCCAGTCCGGTGGGGGATTCAAACCCTCCGATCACAAGCCGCTTCTCCAACCTCTAGGCCACGGCTGCCCCCAAACTGCATGACAGAATTTCCCACAAATCTGGATTAAGTCTGCTTTGAAGAAGAATCTGATGTGAAGAGTACAAATGAAAAGAATTCATCAATTCTAAAAAAAAAAAACTCAGTTCGGCATAAAAGAAAATAATGAACGTAAATCCAAAATAAAAATGAAATCAAAATAAAAAACAAAAAACTGTTTTAAATTCTTTCTTTTGAGATTGGAAAAGAAGGAGACGCAACAGCAGTTCACATCCAATATGGCACCTAAGTGGACTACTTCATTCGGACATTTCATTACCATTCAAATAAATCGAAAAGAAATCTTAATTTTATGGTTTTGTAACTTTTTTAAGCTCCGTGAATACAATACATACAAACTCCAAAATCAATAAAACATGAATATCAAGGTAATTAAATTATTTTTTGAAAGTGTTTCCAAAAAAGGTAGTCGCTTGAACTCATGTTCTAATGTGAGTCACAGCTTAATTAAATAACCAGAAACCATGGCTAGTGAGAGCAACAATCTGGCAAAAGCCGGAGGGGAGTGAAATAAGGGTCCTAGTTGTATATAATTTTTACTGAAACAATATGGTCACCATTGCTGAATAGTCATTCCCAATAAAACTAATAGTCTTCATTTTATTGCTTAAATCATTACATACAAAATGTTTGAACTAGTTATCAACTTCTGTCAAGCAAATTATACCTTTATCATTTTTTCCTGGAAATATCTACTAAATTAACAATTATTTGGCCAGACAGACAGGAACGTCTGGATGTGCCAGAATGATGCTATGTTCAGTTACAATATGTACTGTTATATTGCTCACATTTGTGCACAGCTCTACGCAAAGGGTGTTTCTTATGTTTGTTCAAAAGAAGTGACTGCAGTGTATTTTTATTTTGCACAATGCTGTAGAATTACAAAGCACATATACAGTAAATGTGAAAACGTACTCCCCTAACTACAGCAATGTGTAACTTTACTGTTTTCAATGGTTGTACAAGTAGTGTGTAGCGCTGTCTTGAGCGTTTTCAGGTACTGTCACTGAGTTCTGACCTTTTATGGCATTGGAAAAAACACTGACAGAATAAACTGTCAAAATAAAAATATGACAAAGCCATTTGACTATCTTGTTCATACACAATGGTGTCAAGACTTCTCATTTTGATGACACTGGCAGTTTCATTGACATAAATACTTGTTTTTGAGGGATGGACTATCCATTTTTAGCAAGTGATGTGCTTTTGCAGGTTATCCACAAGGTTTTGCAGTTTGCACTAATTGTTTTGAGAAATGCACGAACTGCTGTGCAAATTTTAACAGTGGTGTGAGAAAAGCACCAAAGCTATTGAGAAAAACTGTAAATGCTCTCAGTGGAGATATCCTTTCACAGTTGTGTAGCTGAGCTTGTCTAGAGTCTGGTAGCATCCGAACCATGATGGTGGGACACTCTGTGACTTAGTCATATGAAAAAATACAATGCAATATACAATGGCTATGTCAACCCTTAATTGGAGACAATGCAGAAATTTGCTCTTTCTTCAAACCACTTTGACCCACTGACAAACAGCTAACGTAATGTGACAGAGTAAGTTCTCCTGGCATTTGCATCATTTAGAAGCAGGAGAGCTACATTTAAAGAAAAACTTGTATATGCACAGGACTCATATGACTTCATTGCTGTACCTAACCGATATGTGTTGCTTGTTCCAAGGAAATTCCCTGCATATTAGTCTCCTGATGAAGAATTCCTGGAGACGATACATGTAGCACTGAAATGATAGCACGTGTTCCTGAAAGTGGTTTTCTGTTCATCCGCTTGATGTTTGGTGGCCACTGTCTGTTGGAAGGAAGCCCAGATGCTGAATAAGACATCACCTTGGACAGGGAGGAAGCTGATACTCAGACAAGAGTTGTAAGTGTGGCCCTCGACCTTGTGTCCAATGTGACAGGTGGCTCCAGCAATGATGAGTGGGTCGAAGCTTCTGACCCAACACTTGGCGCTGGCAGCTTGGAAGCTTCACATGAAGAAGCAGACACAAGAATTGTTCTTCACTGCATGAGAAGCAGACCAGCGAGCATTGGTGCTTCTGCAAGAGACACCGACGTGTTGCTACAGCTGATTGCGTACTTCCACATGATGCTGTGCCAACAAATCTGGATGAAGGCGGGGACAGCAAAGGGAAGGAAGTACATCCCAGAAGCAGAAGTCCTGAAGCTGCTTCCAGGTTTTCATGCTCTAACAGGGAGCAACTCAACCTGGTACACTGCTGGGCATATGAAGAAAAATGTGTTGTGAATGTATTTGTAGAGCATAACCATCTGCTTAAGGGGCTTGGCGAATGTCCTGAACTCAGTGACCACACCATTCAGGATGCACAAGTGTTTTTCTGCAAATTGTACAGTGTGATGAGTACAGAGAACATCAGTGAAGCTCGGTCAGGCATCTTGGTTAAGGGCATCCATCAATACCAAACGATTATTGCCATTTTCTGTGTGCTACCGAGTACAGCCTCCAGTTTTATTTTTCGTCTCCATGTTCAGTGCGACAACTTCCATTTTGAGCTTTGAAAAGAAGCTCAAATTCCCCACGGATTTTCAAAGTTGTTCAGTTCATACAGGAACTTCAGCAGACTTGGAGGAATGTGTTGCTGTTTCGTTCCCTTTTTCTCAGCTTTGGATCCTCGTTCAGGATTTATTCCCAGGAGAACTCTTAAGAAAATGTAAAAGTGTATTTTAGCTACATCAGTAATGAAATAAATTAAACTGAATCACAAAGTAACATACAGACCATGTTCAGATGGAAAAATACTCATATACTCCAACACTTTTAGAGTATATTTTTGTATTTTTCCATTACAGTATTGAATTTACTCAAGATTTGAACGGTCTTTCCACCAACTTGACAACCAGCAAGGAATTTTAATTGAGTGTGTTGCAAAATAGGCAGGTACTTAAGTTTTTCAAATTCACAATTATGTAAATAATTGGATTCACAGTTATGTAAATAGTCTTGGATTGCCTATTCATATCAATGTGTAATACATGAACAACTCTAGCCTGAGACTGCTACAAAAAGAGCGTGTATCATTATTCAACAAAATGGTAGAGGTAAAATGGTGAAAATATTCTAAATATAGTATACTGTCCACTCATTTGGTCAGTCACGTGATTTTGGCCAAAATTCAATTGGATGTACTACATGATTGAAGCTATTCACAGCATGAAGCCAAATCATTTTGTGCCTTCAATTATTGAAATGAATGAGGTGAGAGTTTTTTTTCTCATTGTTGTGATTGCAGCTTTACTCTGGTAAGTGTTCCAGACATGAGGTAGGAAGCGTGAAACACAAGCACCCCCAAATCAAAAACATAACAAATATTTTTTCCTCTCGCTGTATTGTAATTTCTTTAGTGCGAGAGACGTCTGCCTTCTCCCCAATATTATAAAATTAAATGGTAATCAGCTTGTGGTGCTCAGAGGACCAAACAAGTACATTTGAGAATATCAAAAGTCTCTTTACAGAAATCATGACAATATCATTCAAGTTATTACACAGACCTTGTTGTGCGTGACATGTAGAAACTACATTCTTACTTACAACTTTCTTTCTGGTAGATTCTATCATAAAGAGAAAATAGATCCTACATGAAACTGCTCAGCTTTGTGAGCACCACAAACAGAGTGCCATTTAGCCCCATTATATTTAAGAAAAGGCAGACATGTCTATGACCAATATCTGCAAAACTCGGCAACTTACACTAAAACTATCCAGATGGATAAATAGCATAACAGGTAAATAGAAAAATGTGTATTTTTGATTTTGGGGTTTACTGTCCCTTAAACATTTGATTCATTGGCTAGTGATGGACAAAATACTAGGTTTTGGTGGTATATATTTATTACAGTATACCCAGGGTAAGAAATCCTGACAGCATGAATACTTAATCAATACAGACTAAGGGTGCAACTGAAAATCAAATGAAACTTAAATGACTTAATTTAAAAAATAAAAATAATTGACAATTTATTTAATAACTGTTTAATCATTGCAGCTCAATACAGGCACTCCTCTTTCTATTTCACTGATAAGAGATGCTGTGACTTACAATATATTTCATCCTGAGGAAAGCAAGATTCAGCAGTGTCCAATTCAATAAACAGCAACACAACAACATTTCAAACATTATGTGCTGCTTACCTTTGTATGAATTCCAGGGTAAGTGGCATCTCCTTTGGGTATTTTATGTTTAAGACATAAAACAAGGAGAAAGTGTAGCTCAGGGCCACAACAGGAGAGTTGATGTGGTCATTAACAACTTCCTGATCGACAGCAATCTTGAATGGCCTATCACCGTAAACATATAAGATATTACAAAAAGAAAAATATTGCATGTCAACTTCAGAAGACCACTCCAAATATAATTGTTCTTTCATACGCAGCTCAAACAATTTGGTTCCCCACTGGTCATACACAGTTTTTGGTAATAAAACCTGTACTTGGTCAGTAGAGTGTAAACAGGTATTCTGCAAAAACAGTTTTTTCCCTTGATATTTTGTTTTCTCTGGCTCAAAAATTGACCTATATTTGAATATTTTGTCTTCACCAAACGACACAGTGTATCATTTCAAATCAAACTAGACATTTTCAGCAATGCACTAGAGAGGTAACAGAAACCATACTTTGTATAAAACAGAAACAACAACAACAAAAAAAAAAATAACAGGTAACATATGATTTTCCTGTGGCAGGCAGAGTTGCTGGATGCTGCTGCAGGAGTGTTCATCAGATATCGACTTGGAGGGGTGAGCACAATAGTAGTAAATCACTCAACAACTGTGTGAGTATGTTAATGCAGACTTACTGGCTAACATCTTACTTACACCTTTGTCTTCAGATCACTTTTCCACCCAACATTTATTACAAGATCTTCACTCATCGACCCATCGCGGATGTGTGTGCCAACAGTCCAAAAGACTACACCCAGCCAGGCCTTAAGAGCCCTGTGGCCCGGCAGACCAACAATGGCTGGCCTCTTATTCAAGAGGACCGATCAAGATGATACCAGCGTATGGAGAATAACAACTAGAGGCTCTACTGTTGTGAGGTGAAGAATGTGTCAGAGATCATTTACTGTTCTGCCTGGTATTTGTTTAAATACTCATGCAAATATGCACCACCAATACAAGGTGTACTTTTTACGCTGTGTGAGAGAGATAACAGCTACAACAGACATAAACGCTCTTTTATGGCAGCTGTTTTCCTTGATCACGCCAAATAGTTTGGTGAACGGTTAGGACATTGTGTAAGCTCAAACATCTCAGACACCATTTATTTAATGTAAAACAAAGTCAGATGTAAATTCCACTGTTAGCCAGGAACAGCACATGTTACAAAGTCTGTGTTTATGTGCTACCTCTCTACAACAGGTGGTTGCCATGGGTGGGCCCATAGAAATAGGTAAAAATGGACTTTCATCATTCCACGTTGCACCAGCAACAGGATGTAGAGACGTGGAGGAAAAAGGGGAAAACTGAATGGCAGAAGCAGATGTAAGTTTTAGAGTTTTAGGCTTGACATAACAGTCACCATCCCATCACATACAAATGTGTCTGTCCCTTAAAACTAGCCTTGTGTTGTATAGCAGCCACTCTGGCCTACCTCAAGTGATGATTACAGGATAACAGTGAATGCCAGCCTTAGTTTGTGTCCAGTGTGTATTATTGTGAAATTCCAGTCACAAAGCTATGCATGAGTTTTTCTACAAGATGAATTTCTGTTGTCATGTTATTTCATGCACTGAACTGAATATTTTTCTACATTTTTAAACAGTACAGATTGTGTAGTGTTGGACAGTCTGTAATATCTCAATATCTAAATCAACAATTGCATGGATTACAATGAGGATGATTGCTAGTGACTTTGATCCCCAGACTTTTCCTCTGGTGCCACCATGAAGTGAAAATGGTAGTTTTTAGTGAAATATCTCACCAACTATTATATGGATTGTTTCGGTACTGGATTAATTGTGATGACTTTCACAGTCTCCTTAACTTTCAGGCTAACATGCCTGTAGACTCTTTGAGAAAAACAAATGCTTAGTTTTGTGCCTAAATGTAATGATGATGCATGGTAGACATGAAGCTAGTTGATGCTCAAACACAGTGGAGTAGTCGTTGTGAAGAATCATTGAACTGGCTCAATAATATTATCAAAACCCTTGAGTGTATTTGTATTGTATTTGAATGTGTTTTTGAATTCAGCTGTTCAGATTGGATGTGATATTTCATCGTAGTCTCTCTTTAATTGACTTTAGACTGTCATAGCATTTATTAAAACAATAAGCATGTCCAGAAACGTGAATTCCAGGATTCGTATTCTTTTTGCATTTTTTTTTTTGTTAATACACTGCAAATATTAAAAAACAATAACAATTTTCCTATATTTATACATGCACTTCTGTGGCAGGGTTGTGTGCAGTCCTGTGTATGCCCTCTCTCTCCCTTACATGCAGGTATAACCAGGGTCGTCTACAGAGTCAGCCAGCGAATCGACACGTGGCGGCACTGGGGGGGAATTCAGTCCAGGAAGTGATGGAGGCTACTGAAGAGAAGGGAGACAATGAGATACTGGAATGGGAGCTGGATGAACTCCTGGCCTGGACCAACACTCTCAGCTTTGAGGAGTAAGATCCTTGAATTCTGTGATATTCTAATGCTTGCCTTTCAATAGAATTGTAATTTGATAATAATAATTGAATCTGTGTCTCTTTTTGTGTAGTTACATGGAGGAGTGCACACATTTGGCCTGCAGCCATTCCTCTGAGACAAGAAAAGGTTAAAATATTCCTCATTGTTACTTCTTTATGCCTCTATAGTACAGTATATGCTCTACTGCCATCTGCTGTTTAAATTTAGAACTAACAAGGCTGAATTTCCATCAGCATATATCTCATCTACTGTAGTATAAAACCAATTAATGACCATGTCTTTGTTTACATACAGTTTGCCATTGACCTGTCCTCATTTGTTCTGTTTTTCTCCCTCCTCCCTCTATGACTTTGTCCTTTTTTCTCCTTTCTTTTATCTTGTCCTCATTTTCCTCTGACAGATGTTCATTCACATCCACCCATGTTTGATCCGCATTAGTTTGCTTGCATGGCTGACGAAGAGAGTCAGGTAAAACAATCGCCAAATATATAGATTCAAGTGAAGGCGTCAGCATGTATTCTTGGCTTATACAATCATGTATATAGAAGTAGTTTTCAAAAAGGTTTTTGTCATGAAATGTTGTAAGTATCTTAGATGTGATCTTGTCTGTTGTGGTTGAGCCACTCAGCTTCCTGTCAGGACCAAAAGGTCACTGGATAACCACAATATTTCAGACATCTAAAACAACATGAACTGTATGTTTGCAGTATGGAAATTACTCCTAATAACTGTCTCAATACCTTAATATTGCACCTTTGTTTCTGTTTGTTTTATTTGTAATCAGTGGACGATGCTTCATTTTGAAGTAGAATTTTGAAGTAACATTATGTATTAGTGAGTTAGTCCCGGTTTTAGTGGTCATCTGACACTGAAATGTAAAAACAAAGCAATTGGCTACAGGTGAAATGTGAATCTTTTGCATGGCTGTAACCCAAATAAGTACTGCAAATGTATGGTAATTTTGACCTTAACCTTCCATGAGTGTGACTGGTATTGAATGCCTGCTGTCAAATATGTAAGGAAATCATTGAGTTGCTTGCTCTGAGTAAAACGATAGTGAACTGTCCATGCTAAAATAGGAAAATCATTTAAACCCGAAATCAGCATTACATTTTTTAATCAATAGTTTTTTTTAACAGTTTAGTTATTTACAGCATTATTAACTACAATTCTCACAATGTAACTGTCAAAAATAGTTCCACAATATGAGACCACATACAGAAATTGTGCTGACTTGCATGCTTCTGTTTTTATGGCTTTGTAAGTATAGGAATACAGTATAATTAACTAGCTTTGTGACAAAATTAGTACATGATATGCTTGAAAAGAGGGGGCACCCGGATTTGAACCGGGGACCTCTTGATCTGCAGTCAAATGCTCTACCACTGAGCTATACCCCCACATACAGCTGTAGAAGTGTACTTATGATATAACAGTAACCATAGTCCGTATTTATCTTGTGATTGTGATTGGGCATGGTGGACGGTGCGATGTTCATTATAAAGTGATTGTAAACAAACCAACTACACATATAGTGTACGAATATATGTTACAATGTCCTTTTCATTGTAAAGCCGATACACCGCTGGCATATACCGGACGTGTCGTCATGAAAACGCGACTCAACCGGATATTAAAGAGTATCGAAAGGAAAGTGGAAGAAACGGAATCACAATGGTACGGTTGTAGTCTTTTCTCACATTTTTTTTATTATAATCAATCCTATCGTGCCCATACTGTTTACCATGTCATTGTCGCTGTAGTTAACCGCATATTTATTTCGCCGCCTTGTGCCTTTCTCTTTTGTTTATCCTCTGAAATCCAGTAGTCGTGAATTTGATTAGTCACTCGAGCTAATGCGAGTTAGCGCTAAGCCAGAGGGTTCCTTAACATACTTGTTAGAGTGTTGGCGAAGCGATTTTAGCTTTTAGTGCTTGCAAACTGAGATGTGCTAACTAAATATCAGCAATTGTGAATGTTGATAAGTGTTCGTTTTTGTGTTTTACAGAACACTCGAGGACTCCGCTCTCAACTCAGAGACAGCGTACCTGTGGCCGGCTTATGTCCCCAGGGAGCTTATGGAGTGCAGGACTCTCTTCGTAGCGGGTGAGATACTGCCAAAATACAGTGAATGTCGTGTAACTTAATGCTATGTGTACAATTACCCACCCACAGTTACACACAAACAGTTACGGCTCGTATTAAAAACACACTTTTAGGTTCGATGTATATTTGGTGCTAATTTCACACGGACACTTGTCAAAACATGAGGAGCTGCTGTCACCGTTGGTGTTTCTGATGATAGCTTTAATAGTCCCACCACTTGAAAGCAAAATGCATGCAGGGCAGGAATTATACCACAGCCAAACAGCCAATGTGGTGGACGGCCGTCCTGCTCATAATAGAATAATATAATGTCAAAACTACATTTGATGTAGCAAATAAACAAACTCATGTTTCCCAGTGTCTCAGTCATCAGGTGGGCATCGTCAGTCGCACCATATTACTCCCACTCTGAAAACGTTAGTCGCTAACCTATTAGCTAACAATTAAAGTTGTGTGAGGAGCATTAACAGCAAAACACTGTATGGTGTAAGTATTAATACCTTCATGTTTTAAAGCTTACAAGCATATTGCTGCATAGTGTTAGCTAACTATGAATGTACATAGAGTCACCCTATTTTTTCCCTGATGCGACACAGGGAATTGTCACATCAGGGATGTTATGATTGCTGTTTAATTCTGCGTGTATTGTGTCTAGTGACAAGAAGAGACTAGTAGCCTTGCCTTGAGAAGTTTCTTATCAGTGTGTTTAATGTTTAACATTTAAAAAAGTGTTTTAAGTAATTTTGTGACTGCATTCTGTGGAAAAGGCAAACATTCAGGTTACAGTTTTAGCTGTTTTTCAATACACTGACTCCTGATTGTTGACCAGATACAGTTTTCTCTTCATAATATTGGTTTTGGCCATGATGCCCCAAAAAATCTGTATTTATCAAAGGCCAAAGTGGCCATGGCTTAAGAATGACTTAATTCCAGGCCTGTGCATGTACATGATGCTGATTTTCACCTTCTTTTTTTCCCTCTTTTGCCACACAGCTTTTCCAGTGTAAAGAATGAGCTCCTTCCAAGCCACCCATTGGAGCTGTCTGAAAAAAATGTGAGTAATCTTAATTGCAAGAGAAAAATAAATGGCCCAAATGTTAGAGCTCCTACACAGTTCACCAAGATTCGACCTTTTCTTTGGACTGTGTGGTTGTGCAGGGATTGTGCTTGATGGCACGTCCCCTGACCCATTATAGAGATTTGCCCATTTTCAACCTGTGCAGAGGATTAATAACTAATGTTTGCCATACATCTGTGAGTGAATATGAGCCATTTGGAAAAAAAAACACAAACTGTGGATCTTTTTAAAAGCTGATGTTTTGACATGTCAGTGTAGGAAAAGCACACGTGGAGCTCACAACACTAACAATGGTTCTGTTCCATTTTGGTGTCATAGGAAGCCACACAAGTTAGCCCAGTGAACTTAACGTAATTATGCAGCCATAAGTAATGACCCCTGTGTCTTTCCTACTGTGATATGTCAAAATTTACATTTTTACAATAAAAGAAAAATACCTTTGCTTTCATGTTGACTTACAGTCTTTACTGCTAACTCCACAACAGATAGACCTGTTTTATTTGTCTGGAGTGGACAACAAAATATCAAGTGAAAGTGTGATTACAGAAATAATAGTTTTTGTCCCTGTGGTACTGAACAGTTTTGTATGTTTGTGTGGTGTGCAGTTCCAGCTGAACAAGGACAAGATCAATTTCTCTACACTCAGGAACATCCAGGGTCTTCATGCTCCACTCAAATTGCAGATGGAGTACAGGGCAGCTAGACAGGTAACTGCATTTCTTTCTAATCCAAATGCTGAGCCCTAATCACCATCTTCCTTTCACTTCTCTCCTTTTTTACTCGGTTTAAAGTTTATTATTCATTTTTAAGTCATTTTCACCTCATTGTTAAACATCCTGCTATCACATACATGCAATGTCTTGTACAATATTCCGTTCTTTTATTTTCTTTAAGTATGACACCTGTGCATATATATTTTTATTCTGCTGCGACACATGTATATTTATCTAATGTGCAATAGAGCAAACACTTTATGTGTTCCTCCTCCTTCCAGATCCAGCGTCTGCCGTTCTTACAGAGTTCAAACCTGGCTCTGGATACGCTGCAAGGCAGCGACGAGGCCATCGGCTTTGAGGACATCCTGAACGGTGAGAACCGCATCCCCTCGCTTTTACAGAGTCGTTCACACAACTGCCTGAATGTGATATCTAACCACCACTCTGCGTCTGTGTCCTGTTACCATGCAGATCCAGCTCAGAGCGAAATGATGGGCGAGCCACACATGATGGTGGAATACAAACTGGGCCTGTTGTGAAAGAAGATGCGCACACGCACACACACAATACACACAAAACACAAGTACACACAAAGATTCATTCAGCATTCAGTACTGATTTTGTTTGAATTTCTAATAAACTTCATAACCTTCCTCATGATGTGGGCTCATTTGGCAAATTATTTAATTGTTGTACTTAAACTTGTGCTCATATCGTCATGTTGTGGCATCAAAGGCATCAAGAATAGCTGCCAGATTGGTGATAAATGTGTTCAAAACTTTTTTGGTCACAGCTATCAAAATAATATCACTATGTGGCATTATGGCACAAATGATTGATCAGGTGTTTAATGTCTTTGTACAACTACTCTTCATCACAGTTTGGGGTTAATTAATAGCTTTTCTTTCTGCTGTTTGATGCCACTTATGCTGCCTTATAACACTGCAGCACTGTAGCAAACGTGTTATCCTTTACCAAGTTTATAGTAATTGGCTGTTAATAGGTTACATGGATGATACCTATGGAGTGAATGCAGTGATCCACTGTTGTGTTTGCACTATTGATTGATATGATTTTTCACCAACTAATAGTTCATGTTCAACTTATGAGTCCATTACTGTGTTTAATCTGTGGCAAAACCCCCACGCCATATGTTGTTAAATGACTTAATAACCAGTGATTGATCATTTTGAAATAACGAGGCAGTTGGTTGAGTGTCCAGCTGAGATGTATCAGCGCATGCGCGGAGACGTACCCGGAGCGTTGCTATGGCATGGTTGCTAGGTTTTGTATACACGCGCGTCTTTTAAAACAATTCTATATTGAAGGTAAACAAAACTTCCAACGGTCAGAGAAAACTTCATCCAGCGACTTCATCGAGAAGACGACTCCAAACTAATATATTCATCAACACCTTCATTGCAGATAACGCACTTTCTTCATTAAAGATGTAAGATTTCTACACGTTTTAAACTACGTTTTTTCCAATATTAAATATTGCTATTGCTAATATTAGCAGTTTCAGTCGGCTATATATGAGTCCATTTTCACGGACATTTGACAGTTTTGAGCAAGTCTGAGTTACAGCTGCTTCCGTGAGTTGTTTTATATCACCCTCCTCTATTCATATAAAACAATATTGCATTTATTACTCTTTAAACTGTCAGACGAGCGTCGGTGAATCTGCTAATAAAACATTGCTAACATATTGTTCAATGTCATGATGATAAACTGTTGGAAATAGATGCAGGGTCACTTTTAAAGGCTTAACATGCTCACGACAAAAAAAAATATCACGCCTCAAATCATCTATTATTATGTAAGTGTGTGTGAATGATATGCTAATCTTGCATATTAAACTGTTAAAACATCCCGTTTTATGTTGCCCTGTCTCCAACACGATGAGCAACACTGTGAACCAATTTCTTTCTTTCTTTATTTTATTTGACTTTCTTCAGAAAAAGGGATGGCTTTAAGTTAATGCCTTGCCTTGAGAAACAGTTTCTATTCATTGGTTTATGATCAGAAATGATGTTTTAGGAGATGCGAACTACCCACTCTGTATGGGAACGTTATATTGACAATTTGTTGAAAGATGTCAGGTGAAAGTTTCGTGGCTAGAGTGAGATTAAGAAATTATAGTTTAAGTTTATGAATTCATCGTTTAGTTAAAACAAAAATTCATGCATTCATGCATTTTTGGGCCAAATACATATCAGATGCAACAGTTCATCTGGCCCATATGATGTGTATAACCTGACCCTCTTTTAATTTCATGATAAAAATGCTGATTTTGTGGATTGCAGAAGTCAACTGTCGGTCTGCTTTGAATCAGTTTTCACATATAGATCCTCACTAAATTTTCTGACACACAGCACAATCAGATATGCAGTCCTAAATATGATGATGTATTCTGTATATTCACACTTTATTTGCACTGGCCGTGTGCAGTAATAACACTGTGATACACTGGACCATTATTCTACTTTAGTACTTTTAATTCAACACTGCGATTCTTTGTCCCAGAAAGTCATTGTATAGTCATTGTAAAGTCATGGTTAAGTATAGTTCATGTGCAATAACTTGAATGATGTATTTCTCTGCCTTTAGATGGACCAGCGCTGCACGTGGTCACTGGCTGTCAGTGCCAACCCTGACCAGCCCATTGTGTCTCCAGCTACCTCCACCTCTAACACTGACAGTGAGTAAAACAAAACTGTTCTTCATTCAGTCCTTTTTTTCTCACTCCAGTAGCTGAAAATTATGAGGTTGTTGATGTAAACTAAACTTTCTATTTAATATTTGTGGTTGAAGCTGATGTGATTGTGACTCATTCTCAGTTAGACAAGGGCTAGGATCAGGCATCTGAACAGCATCCATTTAGCAGAAGACCCAAAGTATATTATATTAGTACAGTAGTCAGTGTACCACAGGGCATGACAACAACAACAAAAAAAGACTTTGCTCCAACCTTCAGAAGTGGTTTGCATGGAGCTAAAACATTTAAACAGGTTGAACTGAATAGATTGTTTACATTGAGTCAATAAACACAAATCTTTTTTTCGGTTGAGGCAATGAGAAATAATTGGTTTGCTCCATCTTCAGAAGATAGCTTGAGTGGAGATGCTTCAGTTTTTTTGAAGTTGAACCAATGTTTTATTTTTCTTCAGCGTACTCCACTACCTCCACGTCAGGCTCACAGAGGGAACAGTGGATCCTGGTGCCAACGGGTCATCCAACAAAGCTCCTCCTGAGAAAGCTGCCGCCCCGGAGCGAGAGCCCCTCAAAAAACCCTCAGGTACGTATACTCTTAAAAGAATACGCTCACTCAGCTTAAGAACACTGAGGTAGCAATTTGCATGGATCTTTTGTAACTCTAACTCAGCCATTATTGAGCAAACGCAAGACTTTTACTGTTACACTAACTCAGTTAGTTTATGACATCCAACATGATTTGTTTTGTCCTCTGCAAGCTTTATTAAGGTGAACCAACTTCATTTGATCAAATTTGACAATTTGTTGAATGAAGTCAGGCGAATATTCTGTGGCTTTTAATTTAACACTGTCATGATTTTCCCCCCACAAAGTCATTGTAAAGTCTTTGTAAAGCCATTGTAAAGTCATGGTAAAGTCATGGTTTAGTATAGTTCATGTGCAATAGCTTTAAAGGTGTATTTCTCTGCCTTTAGATGGACCAGCGCTGCACGTGGTCACTGGCTGTTAGTGCCAACCCTGACCAGCAAGGTGTGTCTCCAGCTACCTCCACCTCTGACAGTGAGTAAAACAAAACTGTTCTTCATTCAGTCCTTTTTTCTCACTCCAGTATCTTATATTAGTACAGTAGTCAGTGTACCACAGGGCATGACAAAAACATCAAAAAAAGACTTTGCTCCAACCTTCAGAAGTGGTTTGCATGGAGCTAAAACATTTAAACAGGTTGAACTGAATAGATTGTTTACATTGAGTCAATGAAGATATATTTTTTTTAATTTGAGGCAAAAAGAAATAATTGGTTTGCCCCATCTTCAGAAGGTAGCTTGCATGGAGATGAAAAATACAGTTTAAACTGAATGAATTGTTTACATCTTGTCAACGTCAAATATCTCATGTGATTGATTGCTTCAGTTTTTTGAAGTTTAACCAATGTTTTATTTTTCTTCAGCGTACTCCACTACCTCCACGTCAGGCTCACAGAGGGAACAGTGGATCCTGGTGCCAACGGGTCATCCAACAAAGCTCCTCCTGAGAAAGCTGCCGCCCCGGAGCCAGAGCCCCCCAAAAAACCCTCAGGTACGTATACTCTTAAAAGAATACGCTCACTCAGCTTAAAAACACTGAGGTAGCAATTTGCATGGATCTTTTGAAGTAACTCTAACTCAGCCATTATTGAGCAAACGCAAGACTTTTACTGTTACACTAACTCAGTTAGTTTATGACATCCAACATGATTTGTTTTGTCCTCTGCAAGCTTTATTAAGGTGAACCAACTTCATTTGATCAAATTTGACAATTTGTTGAATGAAGTCAGGCGAATATTCTGTGGCTTTTAATTTAACACTGTGATGATTTTCCCCCCACAAAGTCATTGTAAAGTCTTTGTAAAGCCATTGTAAAGTCATGGTAAAGTCATGGTTTAGTATAGTTCATGTGCAATAGCTTTAAAGGTGTATTTCTCTGCCTTTAGATGGACCAGCGCTGCACGTGGTCACTGGCTGTTAGTGCCAACCCTGACCAGCAAGGTGTGTCTCCAGCTACCTCCACCTCTGACAGTGAGTAAAACAAAACTGTTCTTCATTCAGTCCTTTTTTCTCACTCCAGTATCTTATATTAGTACAGTAGTCAGTGTACCACAGGGCATGACAAAAACAACAAAAAAAGACTTTGCTCCAACCTTCAGAAGTGGTTTGCATGGAGCTAAAACATTTAAACAGGTTGAACTGAATAGATTGTTTACATTGAGTCAATAAAGATATATTTTTTTTAAATTTGAGGCAAAAAGAAATAATTGGTTTGCCCCATCTTCAGAAGGTAGCTTGCATGGAGATGAAAAATACAGTTTAAACTGAATGAATTGTTTACATCTTGTCAACGTCAAATATCTCATGTGATTGATTGCTTCAGTTTTTTGAAGTTTAACCAATGTTTTATTTTTCTTCAGGCTCAGAGAAGGAACAGTGGATCCTGGTGCCAGGCGATCATCCAACAAAGCTCCGCCTGAGAAAGCGGCCGCATCGGAGCGAGAGCCCCCCAAAAACCCCTCAGGTACGTATACGATACACATATCAGATGGAACATTTCATCTGGCTGTTGTCTCCATATCTGTGCCCGTATGATGTGTACGACCTGACCCTATTTTCATTTGATAAGAAATAGTGTTCTGTATCTCAGTTAAGGTTTAGGAATTCATCAAATGAAAACATACTTTTTTGAAACCTCCCTCAGGTTTGTAAAAAACCTCGGTTGTGCCCCACCGTCCCTCAGCCAAGGTGGGTGACAAACTTGGCGAGGCTAATGAACGAGAGGAAAAAGCAGCAAGGCAATGGGGGTCTCAAGAGAGCTGCTGCACCTGAAGGTAAGTCTTCAGGTGAGTCACAAGTGAAGAGGTCTCGTTGAACAACTTGATTCTGTTTTTCTTTTATATAACACTGAAGTGTATTTCTTTTAATTGTATAAATTTCTCTGAATTGTATATATTTGAGTTTTTTGACGTGTGTGAATGTACTTAAATTGGATTTATTTGCACTGTTTAAACTGAATTCACTTGAATTGTTTGAACAACAAATTTGGAAGTGTGTGAATGTGCTTGAATTGGATTTATTTGCACTGTTTAAACTGAATTCACTTAAAATGTTTAAACAACAAATTTGGAAGTGTGTGAATGTACTTGAATTGGATTTATTTGCACTGTTTAAACTGAATTCACTTAAAATGTTTAAACAACAAATTTGGAAGTGTGTGAATGCACTTGAATTGGATTTATTTGCACTGTTTGAACTGAATTCACTTGAAATGTTTAAACAACAAATTTTGAAGTATGTGAATGTACTTGAATTGGATTTATTTGCACTGTTTAAACTGAATTCACTTGAAATGTTTAAACAACAAATTTTGAAGTATGTGAATGTACTTGAATTGGATTTATTTGCACTGTTTAAACTGAATTCACTTGAATTGTTTAAGCAACAAATTTTGAAGTGTGTGAATTTATGAGAATTATTTGTTGGCTGCTCCTCTTCTCTCATCTCCTCTTCTCTCTTTTCCTCTCCTCTGCTCCCCACTTTTCTCTTCTCCACTCCTCTCTAAAAAGTTATTTTCCGCTCTTCATCACTCCTCTCCTCTCTTCTTCTCTCCACTTCACTTCACTTCTCTCCTCTCCACTCCCCTGCTCTGGAGTGGAGAGGAGAAGAGTGGAGTCATTTAGGCAGTGATCAGCAAGTCATCTGTCTAACTTATGTGAAGTTTTTTACATTTCATTTCTTGCCATTCCTTGGCCTCTCCTCTCCTCTCCTTCACCTTTCCTTTCCTCCCCTCCCCTCTCCTCTCCTCTCCTCTCCTCTTTTTCCTCTCTTCTGCTCTCCTCTCTTCTCAGCTCTGACTGCTTTCCTCTCTTCATCACTCTTCTTCACTCCGTCTGTCTCCTCTCTTCTCCTCACATCTCGTCTCCTCTCCACGTCTCTCCTCTCCACTCCTTTCTACTTTAGCCGTCTCTTCTCCTCTCCTCTTGTCTTCTCTCGTCTGCTCCCCTCTCCTCTTTTTCCCGCTCCTCCCCTCCCCTCCCCTCTCCTCTCTTCTCCTCACTTCTTGTCTCCTCTCCACTTCACTTCACTTCTCTCCTCTCTTCTCAGCTCTGATATACTCCTTTCTTCTCTTCGTCACTTCTCTCCTCTCCTCTCCTATCGTCTCCTCCCCTCTTCTCTCCTCTCTACTCCTCTCCTCTCCTCTCTTCTCCTCACCTCTTGTCTCCTCTCCACTTCACTTCACTTCTCTACTCTCCAATCCCCTGCTCTGGAGTGGAGAGGAGAAGAGTGGAGTCATTTAGGCAGTGATCAGCAAGTCATCTGTCTAAATTGTACAAAGTTTTTCACATTTCCTTTCTTGCCATTCCTTGGCTCCTCTCCTCTCCTCCCCTCTCCTCTCCTCTCTTCTCAGCTCTGATATACTCCTTTCTTCTCTTCATCACTCCTCTCTTCTCGTCTCCTTGTATCTCCTCTCGTCTCCTGCCCTCCCCTCCCCTCTCCTCTCCTCTCCTCTCCTCTCCTATCCTCTCCTCTCCTCTCCTTTCTTGTCAGCTCTGATATACTCCTTTCTTCTCTTCATCACTCCTCTCTTCTCGTCTCCTTGTATCTCCTCTCGTCTCCTGCCCTCTCCTCTCCTCTCCTCTCCTCTCCTCTCCTCTCCTCTGTTCTCCTCTCCTCTCCTCTCCTATCCTCTCCTCTCCACTTCACTTCACTTCTCTCCTGTGCACTCCCCTGCTCTGGAGTGGAGAGGAGAAGAGTGGAGTCATTTAGGCAGTGATCAGCAAGTCATCTGTCTAAATTGTTCGAAGTTTTTCACATTTCCTTTCTTGCCATTCCTTGGCCTCTCCTCTCCTCTCCTCATCTCTCCTCTTCTCTCCTATCGTCTCCTCTCCTCTCCTCTCCTCTCCTCACCTCCACTCTCCTCTCCCCCCTCTCCTCTCCTCTCTTTTAGGATCTGATATACTCCTTTCTTCTTTTCATCACTCTTCTCCTCTCGACTCCTTGTATCTCCTCTCGTCTCCTTCCCTCCCCTCCCCTCTCCACGCCTCTCCTCTCCTCTGTTCTGCTCTCCTCCGCTCCCCTCCCCTCTCCTCTGTTCTCCTCTCATCTCCTCTCCTCCCCTCCTCTTTTCTCCTCTCCTCTGTCCCCCCCCCCCCGACCTCCCCTCCCCTCTCCTGTGTTCTTATCTTCTCTCGTCTCGTTTCGTCTCCTTGTATCTCCTATCATCTCGTCTCGTCTTGTCTCGTCTCGTCTCGTCTCCTCTCTTCTCAGCTCTCATATACTCCTTTCTTCTCTTCATCACTCCTCTCCTCTCGTCTCCTCCCCTCCCCTCCCCTCTCCTTCCCTCCCCTCTCCTCTCCTCTCCGATCGTGTCTTCCCCTCTCCTCTCCTCCCTTCCCCTGCCCTCTCCTGTGTTCTTATCTCCTCTCCTCTCCTCTCGTCTCCTGTGTTCTTATCTCCTCTCCTCTCCTCTCGTCTCCTTGTATCTCCTATAGTCTCGTCTCCTCTCCTCTCCTCTCCACTTCACTTCACTTCTCTCCTCTCCACTCCCCTGCTCTGGAGTGTAGAGGAGAAGAGTGGAGTCATTTAGGCAGTGATCAGCAAGTCATCTGTCTAAATTGTACGAAGTTTTTCACATTTCCTTTCTTGCCATTCCTTGGCCTCTCCTCTCCTCATCTCTCCTCTTCTCTCCTATCGTCTCCTCCCCTCTCCACTCCTCTCCTCTCCTCCCCTCACCTCTACTCTCCTCTACCCCTTTCCTCTCTTCTCAGATCTGATATACTCCTTTCTTCTCCTCATCACTCTTCTCCTCTCGTCTCCTCGCATCTCCTCTCCTCTCCTCCCCTCCCCTCCCCTCTCCACTCCTCTCCACTCCTCTCCTCTCCTCTCCTCTCCTCTGTTCGCCTCTCCTTCGCTCCCCTCCCCTCTCCTCTGTTCTCATCGCGTCTCCTTTCCTCCCCTCTTCTTTTCTCCTCTCCTCTGTTCTCCTCTCCTCCCCTCCCCTCCCCTCTCGTGTGTTCTTATCTCCTCTCCTCTCCTCGTGTCTCCTTGTATCTACTATCATCTCGTCTCCTCTCCTCTCCACTTCACTTCACTTCTCTCCTCTCCACTCCCCTGCTCTGGAGTGTAGAGGAGAAGAGTGGAGTCATTTAGGCAGTGATCAGCAAGTCATCTGTCTAAACTGTACGAAGTTTTTCACATTTCCTTTCTTGCCATTCCTTGGCCTCTCCTCTCCTCTCCTCTCCTCATCTCTCCTCTTCTCTCCTATCGTCTCCTCCCCTCTCCACTCCTCTCCTCCCCTCACCTCTACTCTCCTCTACCCCTTTCCTCTCTTCTCAGATCTGATATACTCCTTTCTTCTCCTCATCACTCTTCTCCTCTCGTCTCCTCGCATCTCCTCTCCTCTCCTCCCCTCCCCTCCCCTCTCCACTCCTCTCCTCTCCTCTCCTCTGTTCGCCTCTCCTTCGCTCCCCTCCCCTCTCCTCTGTTCTCATCGCGTCTCCTTTCCTCCCCTCTTCTTTTCTCCTCTCCTCTGTTCTCCTCTCCTCCCCTCCCCTCCCCTCTCGTGTGTTCTTATCTCCTTTCCTCTCCTCTTGTCTCCTTGTATCTCCTATCATCTCGTCTCCTCTCCTCTCCACTTCACTTCACTTCTCTCCTCTCCACTCCCCTGCTCTGGAGTGGAGAGGAGAAGAGTGGAGTCATTTAGGCAGTGATCAGCAAGTCATCTGTCTAAACTGTATGAAGTTTTTCACATTTCCTTTCTTGCCATTCCTTGGCCTCTCCTCTCCTCTCCTCTCTTCTCCTCCCCTCTTCTCACCTCTTGTCTCCTCACCTCTCGTCTCCGCTCCACTTCACTTCTCTCCTCTCCGATCGTCTCCTCCCCTCTCCTCTCCCCCCCTTCCCTGCCCTCTCTACTCCTCTCTTCTCCCCTCCTCTCCTTCCCTCCCCTCTCCTCTCCTCTCCGATCGTGTCTTCCCCTCTCCTCTCCTCCCCTCCCCTGCCCTCTCCTGTGTTCTTATCTCCTCTCCTCTCCTCTCGTCTCCTGTGTTCTTATCTCCTCTCCTCTCCTCTCGTCTCCTTGTATCTCCTATAGTCTCGTCTCCTCTCCTCTCCTCTCCACTTCACTTCACTTCTCTCCTCTCCACTCCCCTGCTCTGGAGTGTAGAGGAGAAGAGTGGAGTCATTTAGGCAGTGATCAGCAAGTCATCTGTCTAAACTGTATGAAGTTTTTCACATTTCCTTTCTTGCCATTCCTTGGCCTCTCCTCTCCTCTCTCTTCTCCTCCCCTCTTCTCACCTCTCGTCTCCTCACCTCTCGTCTCCACTTCACTTCTCTCCTCTCCTCTCCTCTCCTCTCCTCTCCTCTCCTCTCCTCTCCTCTCCGATCGTCTCCTCCCCTCTCCTCTCCTCCCCTCCCCTGCCCTCTCTACTCCTCTCCTCTCCTCTCCTCTCCTCACTTCTTGTCTCCTCTCCACTTCACTTCACTACTCTCCTCTCCACTCCCCTGCTTTGGAGTGGAGAGGAGAAGAGTGGAGTCATTTAGGCAGTGATCAGCAAGTCATCTGTCTAAACTGTATGAAGTTTTTCACATTTCCTTTCTTGCCATTCCTTGGCCTCTCCTCTCCTCTCCTCTCCTCTCTTCTCACCTCTCGTCTCCGCTCCACTTCACTTCTCTCCTCTCCTCTCCGATCATCTCCTCCCCTCTCCTCCCCTCCCCTGCCCTCTCTACTCCTCTCTTCTCCCCTCCTCTCCTCCCCTCCCCTCTCCTCTCCTCCACTCCCGTCCCCTCTCCTCCCCTCCCCTCCCCTCTCCTCTCCTCTCCTCTCCTCTCCTCTCCTCTCCTCTCCACTCCACTTCACTTCACTTCTCTCCTCTCCACTCCCCTGCTCTGGAGTGGAGAGGAGAAGAGTGGAGTCATTTAGGCAGTGATCAGCAAGTCATCTGTCTAAATTGTACGAAGTTTTTCACATTTCCTTTCTTGCCATTCCTTGGCCTCTCCTCTCCTCTCCTCTCCTCATCTCTCCTCTTCTCTCCTATCGTCTCCTCCCCTCTCCACTCCTCTCCTCTCCTCCCCTCACCTCTACTCTCCTCTCCCCCTCTCCTCTCTTCTCTGATCTGATATACTCCTTTCTTCTCTTCATCACTCTTCTCCTCTCGTCTCCTCGTATCTCCTCTCGTCTCCTCCCCTCCCCTCCCCTCCCCTCTCCACTCCTCTCCTCTCCTCTCCTCTCCTCTGTTCGCCTCTCCTTCGCTCCCCTCCCCTCTCCTCTGTTCTCCTCTCGTCTCCTTTCCTCCCCTCCTCTTTTCTCCTCTCCTCTGTTCTCCTCTCCTCCCCTCCCCTCCCCTCTCCTGTGTTCTTATCTCCTCTCCTCTCCTCTCGTCTCCTTGTATCTCCTATAGTCTTGTCTCCTCTCCTCTCCTCTCCACTTCACTTCACTTCTCTCCTCTCCACTCCCCTGCTCTGGAGTGTAGAGGAGAAGAGTGGAGTCATTTAGACAGATATCAGCAAGTCATCTGTCTAAACTGTATGAAGTTTTTCACATTTCCTTTCTTGCCATTCCTTGGCCTCTCCTCTCCTCTCTCTTCTCCTCCCCTCTTCTCACCTCTCGTCTCCTCACCTCTCGTCTCCACTTCACTTCTCTCCTCTCCTCTCCGATCGTCTCCTCCCCTCTCCTCTCCTCCCCTCCCCTGCCCTCTCTACTCCTCTCTTCTCCCCTCCTCTCCTCCCCTCCCCTGCCCTCTCTACTCCTCTCCTCTCCTCTCCTCACTTCTTGTCTCCTCTCCACTTCACTTCACTACTCTCCTCTCCACTCCCCTGCTTTGGAGTGGAGAGGAGAAGAGTGGAGTCATTTAGGCAGTGATCAGCAAGTCATCTGTCTAAATTGTACGAAGTTTTTCACATTTCCTTTCTTGCCATTCCTTGGCCTCTCCTCTCCTCTCCTCTCCTCATCTCTCCTCTTCTCTCCTATCGTCTCCTCCCCTCTCCACTCCTCTCCTCCCCTCACCTCTACTCTCCTCTACCCCTTTCCTCTCTTCTCAGATCTGATATACTCCTTTCTTCTCCTCATCACTCTTCTCCTCTCGTCTCCTCGCATCTCCTCTCCTCTCCTCCCCTCCCCTCCCCTCTCCACTCCTCTCGTCTCCTCTCCTCTGTTCGCCTCTCCTTCGCTCCCCTCCCCTCTCCTCTGTTCTCATCGCGTCTCCTTTCCTCCCCTCTTCTTTTCTCCTCTCCTCTGTTCTCCTCTCCTCCCCTCCCCTCCCCTCTCGTGTGTTCTTATCTCCTTTCCTCTCCTCTTGTCTCCTTGTATCTCCTATCATCTCGTCTCCTCTCCTCTCCACTTCACTTCACTTCTCTCCTCTCCACTCCCCTGCTCTGGAGTGGAGAGGAGAAGAGTGGAGTCATTTAGGCAGTGATCAGCAAGTCATCTGTCTAAACTGTATGAAGTTTTTCACATTTCCTTTCTTGCCATTCCTTGGCCTCTCCTCTCCTCTCCTCTCTTCTCCTCCCCTCTTCTCACCTCTTGTCTCCTCACCTCTCGTCTCCGCTCCACTTCACTTCTCTCCTCTCCGATCGTCTCCTCCCCTCTCCTCTCCCCCCCTTCCCTGCCCTCTCTACTCCTCTCTTCTCCCCTCCTCTCCTTCCCTCCCCTCTCCTCTCCTCTCCGATCGTGTCTTCCCCTCTCCTCTCCTCCCCTCCCCTGCCCTCTCCTGTGTTCTTATCTCCTCTCCTCTCCTCTCGTCTCCTGTGTTCTTATCTCCTCTCCTCTCCTCTCGTCTCCTTGTATCTCCTATAGTCTCGTCTCCTCTCCTCTCCTCTCCACTTAACTTCACTTCTCTCCTCTCCACTCCCCTGCTCTGGAGTGTAGAGGAGAAGAGTGGAGTCATTTAGGCAGTGATCAGCAAGTCATCTGTCTAAACTGTATGAAGTTTTTCACATTTCCTTTCTTGCCATTCCTTGGCCTCTCCTCTCCTCTCTCTTCTCCTCCCCTCTTCTCACCTCTCGTCTCCTCACCTCTCGTCTCCACTTCACTTCTCTCCTCTCCTCTCCTCTCCTCTCCTCTCCTCTCCTCTCCGATCGTCTCCTCCCCTCTCCTCTCCTCCCCTCCCCTGCCCTCTCTTCTCCTCTCTTCTCCCCTCCTCTCCTCTCCTACCCTGCCCTCTCTACTCCTCTCCTCTCCTCTCCTCTCCTCTCCTCACTTCTTGTCTCCTCTCCACTTCACTTCACTACTCTCCTCTCCACTCCCCTGCTTTGGAGTGGAGAGAAGAGTGGAGTCATTTAGGCAGTGATCAGCAAGTCATCTGTCTAAATTGTACGAAGTTTTTCACATTTCCTTTCTTGCCATTCCTTGGCCTCTCCTCTCCTCTCCTCTCCTCTCCTCTCCTCTCCTCATCTCTCCTCTTCTCTCCTATCGTCTCCTCCCCTCTCCACTCCTCTCCTCTCCTCCCCTCACCTCTACTCTCCTCTCCCCCTTTCCTCTCTTCTCAGATCTGATATACTCCTTTCTTCTCCTCATCACTCTTCTCCTCTCGTCTCCTCGCATCTCCTCTCCTCTCCTCCCCTCCCTTCCCCTCTCCACTCCTCTCCACTCCTCTCCACTCCTCTCCTCTGTTCGCCTCTCCTTCGCTCCCCTCCCCTCCTCACTTCTTGTCTCCTCTCCACTTCACTTCACTACTCTCCTCTCCACTCCCCTGCTCTGGAGTGGAAAGGAGAAGAGTGGAATCATTTAGGCAGTGATCAGCAAGTCATCTGTCTAAATTGTACGAAGTTTTTCATATTTCCTTTCTTGCCATTCCTTGGCCTCTCCTCTCCTCTCCTCATCTCCCCTCCCCTCTCGTGTGTTCTTATCTCCTCTCCTCTCCTCTTGTCTCCTTGTATCTCCTATAGTCTCGTCTCCTCTCCTCTCCTCTCCACTTCACTTCACTTCTCTCCTCTCCACTCCCCTGCTCTGGAGTGTAGAGGAGAAGAGTGGAATCATTTAGGCAGTGATCTCCTCATCTCCCCTCTCCTCTCCTATTGTCTCCTCCCCTCTCCACTCCTCTCCTCTCCTCCCCTCACCTCTACTCTCCTCTCCCCCTCTCCTCTCTTCTCAGATCTGATATACTCCTTTCTTCTCTTCATCACTCTTCTCCTCTCGTCTCCTCGTATCTCCTCTCGTCTCCTCCCCTCCCCTCCCCTCTCCACTCCTCTCTACTCCTCTCCTCTCCTCTCCTCTGTTCGCCTCTCCTTCGCTCCCCTCCCCTCTCCTCTGTTCTCCTCGCGTCTCCTTTCCTCCCCTCCTCTTTTCTCCTCTCCTCCCCTCCCCTCCCCTCTCCTGTGTTCTTATCTCCTCTCCTCTCCTCTCCTCTCGTCTCCTTGTATCTCCTATCGTCTCCTCTCCTCTCCTCTCCACTTCACTTCTCTTCCCCCCCTCTAAACTAAATTGTACGAAGTTTTTCACATTTCCTTTCTTGCCATTCCTTGGCCTCTCCTCTCCGATCGTCTCCTCCCCTCTCCTCTCCTCCCCTCCCCTGCCCTCTCTACTCCTCTCCTCTCCTCCACTCCCCTCCCCTCTCCTCTCTTCCCCTCTCCCCTCCTCTCCTCTCCTCTCAGCTCTGATATACTCCTTTCCTCTCTTCATCACTCCTCTCCTTGTATCTCCTCTTCTCTGCTCTCCTCCCCTCCCCTCTCCTCTCCTCTCCGATCCTGTCTTCCCCTCTCCTCTCCTCCCCTCCCCTGCCCTCTCTACTCCTCTCCTCTCCTCTCCTCACTTCTTGTCTCCTCTCCACTTCACTTCACTTCTACGAAGTTTTTCACATTTCCTTACTTGCCATTCCTTGGCCTCTCCTCTCCTCTGCTCTCCTCTCCTCTCTTCTTCTGTCTTTGCCCCTCCTTTCCTTGAACATTCTCAAGTCTGCACTCAACACCTCTCTTTGATTTTTCTTTTGACTCTGCTTTGTCTGGTGCCACATAGTTCAGGAGAGGAGAGGAGAGGAGAGGAAAGGAGAGGAGTGGTGGGGGGTGGAGAGGAGAGGGGAGGGGAGGAGAGGAGAGGAGTGGTGGGGGATGGAGAGGAGTGGCTTGGGGAGGAGAGGAGAGGAGAGGAGAACAGAGAAGTGGAGAGGAGAGGAGAGGAGAGGAGTGGTGGGGGGAGGAGAGGAGAGGAGTGGTCGAGGGAGGAGAGGAGAGGAGTGGCAGAGGGAGGAGAGAAGAGGAGAACAGAGAAGTGGAGAGAAGAGGAGAGGAGAGGAGTGGTGGGGGATGGAGAGGAGTGGTGGGGGATGGAGAGGAGTGGTGGGGGGAGGAGAGGAGAGGAAAGGAAAGGAGAGGAGTGGTGGGGCATGGAGAGGAGAGGGGAGGAGAGGAGAGGAGTGGTGGGGGATGGAGAGGAGTGGCTTGGGGAGGAGAGGAGAGGAGAACAGAGAAGTGGAGAGGAGAGGAGAGGAGAGGAGTGGTGGGGGGAGGAGAGGAGAGGGGTGGTCGAGGGAGGAGAGGAGAGGAGTGGCAGAGGGAGGAGAGAAGTGGACAACAGAGAAGTGGAGAGAAGAGGAGAGGAGTGGCTTGGGGAGGAGAGGAGAACAGAGAAGTGGAGAGGAGAGGAGAGGAGTGGTGGGGGGAGGAGAGGAGAGGAGTGGTGGGGGATGGAGAGGAGTGGTGGGGGAGGAGAGGAGAGGAAAGGAGAGGAGTGGTGGGGCACGGAGAGGAGAGGGGAGGAGAGGAGAGGAGTGGTGGGGATGGAGAGGAGTGGCTTGGGGAGGAGAGGAGAGGAGAACAGAGAAGTGGAGAGGAGAGGAGAGGAGTGGTGGGGGGAGGAGAGGAAGGGGTGGTCGAGGGAGGAGAGGAGAGGAGTGGCAGAGGGAGGAGAGAAGAGGACAACAGAGAAGTGGAGAGGAGAGGAGAGGAGTGGTGGGGGATGAGAGGAGTGACTTGGGGAGGAGAGGAGAGGAGAACAGAGAAGTGGAGAGGAGAGGAGTGGTGGGGGAGGAGAGGAGTGGCAGAGGGAGGAGAGAAGAGGAGAACAGAGAAGTGGAGAGAAGAGGAGAGGAGAGGAGTGGTGGGGGGAGGACAGGAGAGGAGAGGAGAGGAGTTGTGGGGGGAGGACAGGAGAGGAGAGGAGAATGCCGGAGAGGAGATAGCAGGAGAGGAGAGGGGTGATAAAGACAGGAGAGGAGTATCACAGAGAGGAAAGGACAGCAGAGGAGTGGCGAGGAGAGAAAAGGTGTATGGCAGAGAGGACAGTTGTGGACAGTTGACAGAAGTGGAGAGAAGTAGAGAGGAGAGGAGTGATGAAGAGAAGAAAGGAGTATGGCGGAGAGGAGAGGAGTGGAGAAGTTCACAGAAGTGGAGAGATGTGGACAGCTGAGGAAGGATGTGGAAGGGAAAGGAGAAATGTGTGGAGGAGTGGAGCAGAAGAACGTGGACAGGAGAGGAGAGGAGTCATTCATGCAGTGATCAACAAGTCATCTGTCTGTCAAGTTTTTCACTTTTCCTTTCATGCCATCTGTTGGGCCCTCCTCTCCTCTCCACTTCTCTGTTCTCCTCTCCTCCCTCCGCCACTCCTCTCCTCTCCACGCCTCTCCATCCCCCACCACTCCTCTCCTTTCCTCTCTTCCCTCCCCTCACCACTCCTCTCCTCTCCTAAACTATGTGGCAACAGACAAAGCAGAGTCAAAATAAAAATCAAACAGAGGACTCGAATGCAGACTTGAGAATGTTCAAGGAAAGGAGGGGTAAAGACGAAGAGAGAAGAGAGGAGTGGATTGGAGAGGAGATGAGTATTGAGGAGAGGAGAGGAGTGGCGGGGACTGCAGAGGAGAGGAGTGGAGTCATGAAGAGGGAAAAGGGTGATAGCGGAGAGGAGTGGAGAGGAGAGGAGAGAAGAGGAGTGATGGGGAGGAGAGGAGAGGAGAGGAGTGGCACGGAGAGGAGAGAAGAGGAGTGGGGGGGAGAGGAGAGGAGATGGGAGGAGATGGGGGTGAGAAGAGGAGTGATGTAGTCAGCAAAGGAGGATAGCAGAGAGGAGAGGAGAGAAATGGAGAGGAGAGGAGAGGAGAACAGAGAAGTGGAGAGGAGGGGAGAGGAGGGGAGGAGAGGGGAGGAGAGGAGTGGTGGGGGAGGAGAGGAGAGGAGAGGAGAGGAGGGCCTAACAGATGGCATCAAAGGAAAAGTGAAAAACTTGACAGACAGATGACTTGTTGATCACTGCAGTTGTGGAGAAGTTGACAGAAGTGGAGAGAAGTAGAGAGGAGAGGAGTGATGAAGAGAGGAAAGGAGTATGGCGGAGAGGAGAGGAGTGGAAAACTTCACAGAAGTGGAGAGATGTGGACTGCTAAGGAAGGATGTGGAAGGGAAAGGAGAGATGTGTGGAGGAGTGGAGCAGAAGAACGTGGACAGGAGAGGAGAGGAGGGGAGGAGAGGAGTGGTGGGGGAGGAGAGGAGAGGAGAGGAGGGGAAGAGAGGGGAGGAGAGGAGTGAAGAGGAATGGTGGGGGAGGAGAGGAGAGGAGAGGAGTCATTCATGAAGTGATCAACAAGTCAACTGTCTGTCAAGTTTTTCACTTTTCCTTTGATGCCATCTGTTGGGCCCTCCTCTCCTCTCCTCTCCTCTCCTCTCCTCTCCTCTCCTCTAAACTGTGTGGCACCAGACAAAGCAGAGTCAAAAGGAAAATCAAAGACAGGAGTTGAGTGCAGACTGTTCAATGAAAGAAGGGGTAAAGACAGAAGAAGAGAGAAGTGGATTGGAGAGGAAATGAGTATTGAGGAGAGGAGAGGAGTGGCAGGGACTGCAGAGGAGAGGATTGCAGAGGAGCTGTCAAGAGAGGAGAGAAGACGAGTGGCAGGGAGAGGAGTGGAGTGGTGTGAAGGTAAGCAACTATTACTGCGATCTTTTTTCAAGATGTAGCATCTAGTCATCATTCTTTTCGTGAATGCCACATTGCATTGTGGGATATGTGTATTGGCATAGTGTCAAGTGTTTGCGTACTGAAATATTCACTGGAAATAGTCTGCACGGCACATACTGTTTACTTCTTATTACACTTTGGGACACACTAAAAAATCTCTACCTACTTTAGCATGCTCTATTCGAATGTTAGGACAAAATTTTGGACGGGCCCTACATGCAATGTTACATCATAACTAACGGGACAATTGTCCACCATCTAACCTGGTTATTGTTGGCAATACCCACCTATAGACAGTAAGTATGGTGGTCATCTGAGCCACACATTAACAACCAAAGACACCAGGGAGGCTGCCGTCCCTTTCCACACATCATTACAGAGTAGATAAGAGATTTCATTTGGCTCTAAAACTTCAAACAATTAGTCAGCTGGTTAACCAATCATCACTCCTCATGCCTAAAACTAAACAACCCAACCTACAAAGGTATGTGTATTAATGTGTCAAAGACCAAAGAAATGGTGATAGACTTCCGCAAACATCTGTCAGCCACTCCTCCTCTTGTCAGGATCAGGATCAAACCATTGAGCTGGTCCATAATTACAAATATCTTGGTACTAACATTGATGACAAGCTGTCTTTTGATCTCCATGTTGATGCTGTTTGCAAGAAGGCACATCAACGCATGTATTTCCTGAGGAAATTGCGGAGTTTTAATGTTGACTGCACTTTTATGAGAATGTTTTATTCTTGTTTCATTGAGTCTGTTCTGACATTTTCTTTTATTTGCTGGCACGGCTTACTTTCCCTCAAGAACAAAAACAGACTGCAGGGAATAGTGAGAGTGTGCAGCAAAATTGCAGGCATTGACCTCAATGATCTTGCTGACATGTACAAGCTCAGGACCCTGAATAAGGCCCGCTCGATTCTCACTGACGAGTGTCACCCTTTGGTTGGTGAGTTTGTGCTGCTCCCGTCAGGCCGCAGGTTCATCCTGCCAAGATGCAGGACCAACAGACTTAAGTACTCTTTTGTCCCTGCTGCCATAGGTCTTCTGAACAAGTGACTGATTAATGTACTGTCCCATCTATTATTTTCTCTGTGCAATATGTTGTTGTTTTTGTGATTGTTGCCTGTTTTTGTCACTGCTGGCTGTAGAGCAATTTGCCCCACGGGGACAATAAAGACTCCTTGAACCTTTGAATCAGAGGCAGACTAGGGCCCTTTTCCATAGTGAGATTTGTAATTTACAATCCCCAAATGGCAAGTCACTGTGACACATAACATGTACTGTTTTCCATCTATGGCATAGATCCACGGTAAGCAAGGCATGTACATTCAATTTATACGCTGTGATGTCCATCAGACCATAGCTTTATAGGACAGCACCGTCATTTCATCATTCAGCAGAAATGTAAAAACAAAATACACAAATAAGTATGGGAAAATATACTGGATTTTTTTTTTTTTTTGCTAATATTTTTATTTATGTACTCTTGGAATATCAAATGCATAGCCTTCTGTAGCTGATTTATTTTGTATCTGTTTATCTATTGTTAATTTTTTGTGTATTTTTATTGTCTATAGTGTTGTATTTGTTCTACTTGTTCTGTTTTCTACCTCTCTGTTTTATTCTGCTGTTGGAACAAGTAAATTTCTCCGGCATGGGATTGATGAAGTCTGATCTTATCTTAATGGCACATTAATTTATTTATTGAGTCATTTCTATATTTCATTTTGGCAGCCACTTGTTGTTTAAACAAGTTGTTCAAAAGCCAATTTTTGTATTGTATGTAATGTTCATATACATACATAGCTGTTTTTCTATTCTTTATTCTGTATATCTTTTTCATTGACTATATTGATCATTTTATGTCTTTTGTTGTTTGCCGCATGGAACAATTGAATATCCCCGTCGTGGGATTAATAAAGTATCTTATTTGTCTTTTATGATGGGGTGTTCTTTCAATTCATTATTTTTTCATTTTAGCAAAATGGTCAAAAGGCTAGTCAAGGTCGGCGGTGAGGGAGGGGAGAGAAGAAACGTAGAGGTTCTGTAACTCACTGTAGCAATCAATTGAAATCTCACCGCCATCGGACCAACCAGGAGAAGGAATGCCATCTCTGGATATTTATAGCAATGCAGCGACATCTGTTTTTAAGACACGGTGTCATATCTATGAACGTGCGCCTCCACAAACGGCTGTTGACTATCTATACGTGTCAATATAATCTTCATGCAAGACACCATATCTATGGCTGTTTATAAGCTTAAATCTGTCAAACTTAAAACATATCCTGGGCTGCAGGGCATGCTGGGAAACAACGTCACGCGGAAGGACTTACATTCAAGGAAAACATCTCTACTAATGAACAGGAAGAATTAGTATTTATAGCAACTTTGAACGAATATAGTGTAGTTAAAATATGGTCTGAATACAAAGGATGCGGTGACCGGGGTCTACTTGACGATAAAAAAGCAATTGCGAAGCTAGCATGGCTGACTGGATTTCAAAGATTATTTGAGTGTCGAGAGAGAAATCCGCCCGCATACAGCTCACAAAGCTCTTACACGAGGCGAATATAGTAGTCGTTATGTCACAATAGCTGAACATCATAGACAGGTGGTTGGCAGTGGCTTCGTCCAGGTGCAGCAAGCTGGACGTCTGTTAGTTTTATTTAATAGGCCGCGACAGCCAGCTGTAGTACGCATGCGCAACGGAACCACTTTAATGGTTGCTTTGTTTCACCCGATTCAAAGATGCTGTATGTAATTAGTTACACAAGAAACGTGCACTAGTGCGATGAATAACCAACATATGAGCTCTAAAGCAACATTTTAAAGAGACATTTCTTGAGTTCCTGCACTTTTCGCCGCTACATAAACTGTCTTGTCGACCATTCCCGACTTTGCTCTCACTCCCTTGCCTCTGAACGTTGTCATCGTTTAAAAGACACAGGTGTCGGTACATCATGCTATTTAGGTTTGGCAAGGCGAAAATATGTCTTTTATCAATATAAGCTTTTCAAAATGAGAGAAAGAATTCCAAGTTAAATTGTTTTCCTTCAATAAAGCTGACGACCCCACAAAATAATGATAATGTACATTATTACTGCAGCGTGGATCAATGTGATGTGCCTATTACAAATATTTGGCATTTGTCACATCATCTTGCAAACAGGAAGGCAACACTAAGGGCATACACGCAGACAAAACACTTTTATTATTTTATTTAGGGTGAAAAGTGGTCCTGATTGATGTCCTGAATTTCAGTCTGTTTTGTTCACATCTGCTCTTCAACCACAAGACGGCAGTATTAATCCATACTGAGACACTCACATGGGGCTCCAGTTCATCACTAACCCAGGTTCTGATCCAACACACCAGTTAACCAGGTCCTGTGTTTCTAATGGCTCTGCTGTGGATATTTTGTCCTTGTGCCGAAGGGGACTCCCCTGATGTCACTTTTCATACGTGGCTGGAGAGCAGATTAGCCCGAAGCTGTTCAAAGCTTGTAATGCTGTCTTTGACAACAAATAACGCTCCCTGTGGGTCAGCTTAGGGCAGCTGGTTGCCACAATGCATATCATAATCATATGGCACCTGAATGCAATGCAAAGCCTGAAAGTACACAACATGCATACAGCCTGAGCTAAATCACTGCTCTAGTGCAACCAAGGACACTAAAGGAGAAAATGATGTACAGCATAATATCAAGAAATACAAGTTCTGATGCTGAGAGGCCAATAACATCAGGATATTTTACAAACTATCAGCACTGTATGTTAATGAATACAGTTTACAGACTTTGACTGAGTAATTAGATATAGTTCAGAGCTTGTGGACAAGGTGTGAAAAAAAGAGGAGTCAACTGAGGTGATTCCTCTGAATGACTCATATGTTGTTGTTTCTTTAATAAATGCATGAAGACATTCAAGTGAATAATATGGATTCGATTCAAATTTATTAAAACACAGTTGTTTGCGCAATAATTTTTACCACCTGTTTGTGTTTCTCTGCAGCCACAGGATATGTATGGGGAACTTGCACCATAAATATTGTCACAGGGAAAATTAAATAACAATTTGACTTTTGTGACTGTGGGTATTATGTAAATCTTGAATATTGATTGTACAACCCTGATTAAAAAAGGTTATGTAAAATATAAATAAAAACAGAAGTCAATCATTTGCAAACAAACTGTGTTTACTGACTATAGTTTTACAAAGTGTTCCTGAGCCCATGTAGTAACCTCCTTTATCCAATCCTGTGTTCACAAAGTTTTGAACGTTCCTCCATCCTGGCTTGTGAACAACTGAGCCTTTCCAGGATGCTCCTTTCATACCCAATCATGATACTATCACCTGTTATCAATCGACCTGTTTACCTGTGGAATGATCCAAACAGGTGTTTTTGGAGCGTTCCACAACTTTCCAAGTTGTTTGTTGCTCCTGTCCCAACTTATTTGAAATGTGTTGCTGCATCAAATTCAGAATAAGCAGAATTAAATCTATTGTCTTTATACTGTTTTCAATTGAATATATGTCAGAAACGATTAGCAAATGATCACATTCTGTTTCATTTATGTCTTGCACAGCGTCCCAACTTTTTTGGAATTGAGGTTGTATTTTTAAAATGAAAAAACAACAGAGAACCCCTCTTATCTTAACTTATCTTATCTTATCTTATCTTATCTTATCTTATCTTATCTCATCTCATCTCATCTCATCTTATCTTATCCTTGTGTGTTTTCATGTATATCATGCAGGGATGTAGACAGCATTTCATTTTAACCAGGTCTCTGATTCTGACCGCCTGACTGTAGTCACTTACTTGATGCAGGAAGTCGTGAACCCACTCCTTGTTGTTTTGATATTTTAATGCAAGTGGTTGCCTGCTGGTGATTTCAGTATCCACTGTGTGCACCCTCGACTAAATGTAAGGGCTGTGATCCCAGGGCGTCCCAGTGTTGACAGGCATGCACGACTGCTCTGAGTTATGATGATGTTATGGAGACATGTTTATTGGGGGTGGTTTAGATTGAAACTGAGTTTGTACCAAAGGCTAAAATAAAGCTTGCTTTGGTGTGTTTTGCTGACAGTTTTCCCACACACTGCCACTCTGATTTAGCTGTTGTTCCAGGGCACTATTCACTGAGCCACAGTGTTATTTTGAAATCCCGCTTAGTAAACCAACACATCCTCTGCTTGACTTTCATTTCATGTCTCAGCTTTGGATGCACTTCTTTTCAAGGCACTCATGAAACAATACCCTCTAACCCAAAGTAATTTCCACTTTAATTTCCACTCCAGACTCAGGTCCTCGCCATCATGAGTGAGTGCGCGTGCCAGCAGACGCGGTGAGGATGTCTCGCAATGGACGGGACACCGACTTGTCTCGCTGAAGTGCTCCTTCTCCTCTGGCTGTGTGCTCATCAGTGCTGGACTGGCATCTCCATCTGCAGTCACCAGTCGACAGTATGAAGGCTCCGCCCTCGCAGCTGGCACATTTGAACAAGTATGAACGAATATGGGGGATCCATCAATTTCAGTTAAATGTCTTTTATCTTCAATCTGTTTAGTTATGTTATAAATCTCACTCACAGCAGCCTCCAAGCATGTGTGGAACATATCTGATCATGTAGACGACAGCTCTCTGTTATTTATCAAACGTCAGAAACTTTGACGTTATGATTACAAGCCTTCACGTGGCCACCTTATGTTTCCAGATCCAGCTGTGCATCAGAAACAGATACAGACGTTGCTTCACGTGGCGCTTCAGAGGAAAGGATGTCTCAGTTCTGTTAAAACAAATTTCCTCGTTTCGTGTCCTCTTGCATGCTTTCCTTGTGTCTCTCCATGGGGGGGGGGGGGGGGCTAACACACTCTGCAATGAAGAGAAATGGAATGTACCCATTGTCTCTCTCCTGTCTGTCCTGTGTGTGAATGTGTCACTGCAGGGCGGGGCTGGCAGGTGTGGCCTGGCCGCCTCCTCACCTGAGCACACCTGACTTCAATCATTCAATCCAGTCTCATCAGCTACCACAGTCTGTCAGCACCAGCCAGCCAGCCAGCACTGGCTGAATCGTCTGGACAAGCACCATTAAACTGTTAGATCTTTTCCTCCTTCTCCGACTCTTTGTCTGAGGCCTCAGCGTTTTGGGTCCTGGTTCTACAACCAATACTTATGTACAGATCCAATTATTGTTTTTTTAACCTAAAAAAGTAAGCACTAGTCTTCGTGTTTCCTTTCATTTGTACTGCCACAGCTGAAACAAAACAGCCCCTCACTGTTTGCCCTATCTCACAGTAGCTGATGGTGGGACATAGACAGAGGATAGCAGCAAGAATTCAAGCTTATGTCTAATGTTAATTTCTTTTTTATTAAATGTAGTTAATGTCATAAAACAGCAATGCAGATATGTTTAGTTGGGTTTGTTTAGTTAGAATTTGTTTGGCCATAAAATAGAAGTCCAAGTCTGGGAAATGCTGAATGCGGATCAAATTAGTCTGAAAATTAGCAGCAAACACTAATGGCTTGAAATGAGAAATGACTGTTCACCTGCAACATTTGCAACAAATTAAGTTACTTACATGACTGGTCAAGAGAAAGGCAGATCACCCCCCATCCCCCGGCAGTCCATGTAGACTAAGACACCCGATGTGATCTGGAACATAGTGGAACAACACAGTTTACTGAGGGCACACATGTATTGGTCAATAAATTCCAGAGCTTCCCAATATCTTTTTTTGATTCATTGCAAATTTCCAGGACTGTAAAATACAGGAGAGGGCAAGAGATGACCTGAAAGGAAGAGAACAGGAAAGATGAAACGAGTAAAGAGGAGAGAAAGGGGGAGAAGGGAGAATTGAGATGAGAGGAAAAGAGGAGATTAAAGAATAGTGAGGAAAATGGGGAAGGATAGAGGTGCGTAAATAAGATGAGAGGAAAAGCAATGGGAAATGAGAGGGAGGAGAGGAAGCAGGCTGATGTAGACAAGTCAACCCTCCTTTGTCTGATGTAAAAACCCAAGACAAAAGGTGGCTGCTAAGGCCTTTCTTCTTCCTAAAGAGGTTCACCAGGCTTAGAGAAATCTCTCAGATTTTTCCCCACCTCCCTGCAGGACTCAAACCTGGAACACAAGACATAGCAAACCATGATCAAATGGCTCCATCTGTGACCCTATGTGTTACTCCCAGATGCTCTCAAATACCCATTTTCCATCTGCATGTTGCATTTTCCTATGTTGATAGTCCACATGCGTGTCTAATGCTATTTGGGGTGCTTAACATAATTATCCAGTGTGGAAAAAAATTTAAAAAAGCTTATGCTTGCCTTACTCTCTGATTTTAAAGGATGTCTCTGTGCACGTTCATACACATGCAAAGTCTATTGGGAGCAATGTGTGGCATGAGGGTTCAGCGAAGAATCGTGTGGAACAATCGTTGAAATCATAGTAAAGCAGGCACAAGCTGTCGAAGGATTGGATTTACTCAGTTGTTTACTCATTTTATTCAACATTGCCTTTAGAACACACAACGCCATAAAGTCTTTTTTGGTAAATATTCAAAGCAGTCATACAAATCAGCTGTGAAAAGGTCCGGCCATCAATGTACCTTCTTGCTGATAGGCTTGTCTTTGACAAATGCTCTTCCATCTGTTTCGTAACAAGAGACAATTTGGCTTTGTCTCATTGACCAGAACCTGACAGGCTCCATCCAGATTGTGGTCATCCATCCCCTCTGCATACTCAGGTATGAAATGTATTGCCCATTTCCTTAGCTTCTTGACGCAGGGACTAGCTTCTTCTTCTTCCACATTTGCCACCATTGCCAGTGACATCAAGTCGACCCAGTTGGCACATTCGGTTTGACCCATCTTGAACCTAAACCTGTTCTTCGATCCGTCCCACCTAGAGGATGAGCCTGATTCTTTAAGACAAAACTGTGTTCCCACTAAGGTCCCAAAATCTTCCTTCGATGGGTATGCTACAAGTCTATACATGACCTGTTTTCCCAGCCAGTTTCTCAAGGATATCATGTATCAGCTCTTCAGCTCTGCCAACATATCTAAAGTTTAACCTCATCATCTTAATTGATTTTTGTAAATATCTGTGTACTCTGAATTTGATGCAGCAACACATTTCAAACAAGTTGTGACAAGAGCAAGAAAAGACTGGGAAAGTTGTTGAACGCTCCAAAAACACCTGTTTGGATCAGTCCACAGGTAAACAAGTTGATTGGATTGGAATCAGGGTTTTATTTCTTGAACTCTTTGAAGAGAATCGTCACAACGATGTGATCATTCCAGAGTTAAAGGGTGAATGAAAAGTTAATATGAAACATTCAAAAGCTCAGGCTGTCATTTTTCATGCTTGAGTTATGAATTTATATATTTAATAATTTGGGTTGGTACCATTGCTTGCGTGAAGGTGTCACTTTGGGCTTGGGTAATTGTGAAAAGACTTGTCACTATTTTCAGAATTTTTACTAACCAAACAATGAAATGCTAAATGGAAAGGAAAAATCAACCATTAACATTTTTCTAACTATACTTACAGTACATGCTTAAGCAACATTTTCAGCACAGTGATTTAAAAATTAAACAGTTTATGTCTGCTTTATCTGTTAATATGACACTGATTTCTGGCAAGACATTTTCTGAAGCATCAGGGAAGACAGAAGAATAAGTGGTCTCCATGGTTCAGGTGTAAAAATGACAGAAACACTGGTATTAGAATGAAGCACCCCTCCTACTGTTCATACAAATACACACACAAATCATCATACATTGAAATGTGCATCTGCCACTAGCCTTTAAACACAAAATCAATGTAAATATAATTAACAGGAAGGGAACATTTCTCCCTTGTTCTGTTGAACATCATAGCACACATGCACATGATGGATATTCAACACCTTCACACACATTCTCTGACCTATAGCGCTAATTAAAGAACGCACTCATCGTCACAAGCTGTGTGACCCGGGAAGGAGTGACAATGGAGCTGCAGCAGTTTCACAGCGTGTGGTCTGTCAGATTAGATCTGTCTTATGTTCAGGCTGAGAGCTGCACACACAGAAGCCAGGCGTAAAAGGCCACCACACATGATTAAGAGTCATTTATAGTAGCATCTATCTGCAATGACAGATGTGTGTGTGTGTGTGTGAGCTCATTCTACTATGGGAGAAGATGCAGCCTATCCTAGCATGTACTGGGCAGGAAGGCAGGAAACACACAAGAAGGTTGCAGGTCCAACACAGATATACATGAGTGAGGCTCAGGCTTTACTGTATTTAGACCAATGACGATTATGTCTTTGCATGTGCGTCTTTGCACTGTGACAGAAAACAGACTGCAAGATGAAGCCCACTAGAACCAATAAGAATCATGCAGAATTATATCCTTCACAGCCAAACTTACAGTATCTCATTTGAGACCAACAGATTGATGCTTTTCCACTGACTGATGTTTAATATCAACAGTGGATCAAATGATGTGCATGTGAAAAGATTTGTTCACAGTTATGAACCCACAGAGAATAATCACAAACTCAGTCGGCCACTTTTCTTTGGTTTTCCTCCCTCACAGCGTTGTTTCCAGCAGCAGGCTGGTTGTGTTCAGTGCTCGAAGAACCAACTGTTCATAACTGCCCAACACCAAACAGCAGACAGACGCAGGGACTAGCTGCTGAACATATTGGAGCATTTAGTTGAAAAAGAGATGGGTATTTTTCTCAGGAGTTGGTGGAGACCAGATACAGAGCTAAAAGGACAGGGAATATTGGACTTTGATTGATCAGGTGGACACAAACACACCAGATTCTATTTTATAGCAGCTATATAATCATTCTGCTGTATTTGTTAAGAATTGGCTGAAATTAACAAGCATTAGCTATTTTCAATTAAAACAGCTACAGCATATGGACACTTTTGACAGTTTGTAAGAACCAGCAGACATCTAACACGCCATCACGGTAAACAAGTGTGTGTGTGTCTGTGTGTGTGTGTGTGTGTGTCTTCAAAGGTCAACTGTGTCTCATTCATCACACTGTGAACTGTTTAGTGTGCTGTGATTCAACTGTACAGTAGTTCAGTGTATCCCTCAATGTATCCCCCCACTCTTTAGACTTTACTCAGCAGTGACATGCTCATTCATTCAGTCCTACTGTACCAGAACTGGCTCTGTCAGCAGACAGCGAGACAGACTTCTTGTTTTTTTTGTTTTTTTTTTAAATACTACATTTCCTTTATTTTCTGTCCATTTTAGAAAGCAGATGTCTTGGATATAGGTATTCCTTAGTGTCCTTCTTGATAGGTGACATGTTACGGTAAAATTAGACTCAGATTTTTTTTCAGAAGATTCTGCCTATAACATTTGATTGCATTTCTAAATTAGTCATTGACAACTTCGTGTAATAAGTGATTTGCTTGCCTCCATTAGGAAAATAACATACAGGATAACAGAGTTTTCATTCATAACATCAAATGGTGAGGACAGAGCGACCTGAGGAGCTGAATTGTTGAATACACCAAACACATGTAAGATCAACTTTATTAATTCCCAGCTGGGCAAATTTGGTGCTACAGGCAGCATCAATGAAAATAGCAACGGCAATGGAAAATAAAAAATACAAAATAAGAAGTTGACTATGTGTACATTTTATACACATGACTATAGAAAATATGTTGCCAATGGAAAGTACTTGAGAAATCATCCATTTCCATTCATAAATGGTTTCAGCTCAACTGATAACACTTGTTGGTTGATGCAGCTCCAGTCAAAGAAAAGGCTTTCACAGTCCAGTGAAGTAACCCTGATAACAAGAAGAAACCCTGACAAAACGGATTCTGATGCTTTAGTTTCCTAGTTGCTATGAGTGAGATGTTTTCCCTCCGTGCAGCTGTGGTGGCCTCCTCCTTTAGCTCTAAGCTCAGTTGTCACATAACTAAAGTGCAATCTTTGGCACGACTGACTGTATTGTATTGCACCATGTATTATATTAAGCATGGATATTAATATTATAATGAAATCAGCATTTTCCTGAAGGATAAGGAGTCATTTATATGGATAAAAGGTATGGAGGTGATCTTAAAGTTTGAGCGTAAGGACATGTTAATAACATAGTAGCCTGGTGTCCAGACATGCGAAACAAGTTTGTGCCAAACGTCCTAAAATAGGTCTTATTTCTGGAACAAGTGTCTGCCTCACTGGCAGATTCATATAGCACTCAGAGTAGGAGGATCTTATCAGGCTTAGCGTAGCATAACTTTGTATAAATACTGTACACATAAAGCTGATCTGAGTCCTGCTTTGTCACACCGCGGTGAGGTCTGTCTCGTCATGGGGTTTTTTGTCTTGTCATTTCCTGTTTTATTTTGAAGGTCTAACTCTCCTCTCGTTTCAGAGCACTTGCCCTTCCTCATGTGTCCCGTGTGTCCGCCCTGATTACCTATTGTCTCCACCTGTTCCTGATTATCGTCCACGTGTTAAATAGTCTGCGTCTCCCTTGTCTTGTGCCAGTGTGTCTTTGTCCGTCGGCGATTCACCCGAGCCTGTCTACTCCCTTGCCCGTTCCACAGCCACAGTTATTGTCCGTAAGCTCTTGATTCCTCTTCGTGTTTTTTGTTTGTAACTTTGATAACTTAGTGTTTGGTTTATTTTCTCTGTTTATATCTTTGCCGAATTGTTTTCCTCTTGATAGAGTGATTTTCTGTTGTAGTAGTTTTGTTATTTAGTTTCCAGTTCCTGTGTATTTTGAGTTTATAGTTTTCATTACCTAGTCTCGTTTAGTCATTTCCGTTTTCATAGCCGTTTGAGTTGTCCTCCTTCGGGAGTGTCTTTTGTTTCTAGTTTTCATAGCCATAGAGTTTCTTCGTTATTCCTCTGAGTGTTTTCTGTTCTTATTTTTCTTATTATAGATATTATTATTAATATGGCTATTTGCCTAGAATAATTTCATAGCCGGTTTGTTTAACACTTTGCGAATTGGTTCTTGAGTGTTACAATAAACTACTGTGTGAACTGATCTCTGCGTCTGAGTCCTCTTCTGAGTCCCGGCCTGACATGCTTTGGTCGGTGTGAAATTTAGGCAAGACATTTGATTACATTAAATACTAATTATGAACCTGTCTGTCCTGACACAGCTGTTTATCCCCGTGCACCTGAACCCAAGCTTTTGTCAGTGGAATTGCATAAAAAAAGTCTTTAGCAAACAAGGCTGATGATGATTTACTGGCATTCTTCAGCAAAGTCAGGGATTGTGTGTACATGTGCTGCATCAGCCCATTAGACTTGCTTTGAGTTGAATTGGTTTTCTGGTTGTGGCATGATGAAAAACATCCTTGGTCTTTGGAGGAGTCAGTTCCAGAAATCCAGATAAAATGATGCTTTTCAGTAGTTCAAATAATGCCAATGTCTGTTACACTTACAGAGCTTAGTATAGCGAACTTGTATTGCAGCTTGTAAGTCACCATCTTTGGCTGAGTCCATTGAGCACAGATACTTACATCATACATTTATTAATTTACCTTATTTTCTACACACTGCCATTTGCTGTAGATATTCTTTGTGCAATACTTTTTCATTACTACTGTTTACTATTTTGCTATTTTATTTATGTATATAATCTTTTTACTGCTTGCTATTTTGATATTTTATGTATAGTTTGTTCTTTATAGTTTTATTTCACAATTTTTCACTTATTTCACTGTGTGTAATGCTGCTGCTGCACTGCAATTCCCAGCTTGGGATAAATAAAGTATATCTATCAGAGAAAACAAACTGAGGCGTAAGCAGTGAAGCTACTTTGAAGAATGCAGCTATTATCACATGTATCCCATTACAGCAGGTCATCACTGAGATGAGTCGTGGTGTCTGGTCCACCCATTTAATACGACTAGAAGGTCACTGAACAAACCACACTGGCAAACGCATAAGGCATAAATAATGTGTAACTTTGACATTTTACCATAAATAGCTGTAACCACATTTGATTTTCTGATACAGTACCACATGAGAAAACTGTCATCCTCTCAGCAATTTACACTTGACATTTTATGGAAATGATCTCGAGATTTTGATCTGCCACATTTGACCAAAAATGGCAACTTACCGGAATATTTTCTGGGGCTTTCAGCTGCATTGGTGTTTGTTCCATTTTCATTGAAAAAAGTGAAAATGGTTCAGTTCCACTGAACACATCAACTAACAAAGGCCACATGATGTAGCTGAAAGCTTCTGAAAATTTTCAGTAAGTGAACCGTGTGCTCAGATTTTTCTTTTGAAGCAGTTTTCAATGAGCAACTGATGAAGTTTAGCAGATGTACAATTAGGAGTATTCTTATGCTCACCCATTATCTTCTATTACTATTACATTTTCTTTCCCTCTCTCTCACCCTCTCCCTCTCTTTTCCTGTTTTTGACCTAAATTTTATCTGAGCGTTTCACTCTTTCTGTTAAATATATTTTGCCATGACGTCTGTAAGCCAGTCTGGAGTTGTCATTTCAGCCAAATCAATGCAAATACAAAACCTTCACATTAACATTTTTCAGTTGTCTTCCTTATGTAACCCTGGCTCTCTGAATCTGTGTTTGTGAGACTATCATTGGTGCACTGCAGTGGAAACGCTCAGACATGGCACTGACTGCTTATTTAGCTCATATGTCTCCTAGCATATAAAAACTCTATATGGACACGCTAACAGGGTTGAAAACTTTCATTTTGTTTATTGGAGGGGGTGTTTAACAGGCTGAGTGTACTCCCCATGGCTGATAAAAAGGTTTCGAGTTAGGCTATTATGTTTTTATGATTATCATGACATTTTGAAAATGTTACAGCAATTTCCTAACTTTGATGATCTTGTGATGAAACCCTTTGAGTGCTATTTTACAATTCAAAGTCGTTTATCTTTATTCATAGATTTTCTCTTAAAACCTACTCTTCATCTGCAGTTTGTAGTTTCTCCTCACTCACACACACACTATTCCTCATGCAGGCTCTCAGCAGGGGTTAAGACACTCATTAATTAAAACAAATATTCTGGTCGGGTTCAAATCCAACAAAACATTTTTCTGACGAGACTTCAATGTACCTCAGAACAAGTCACAACTTGGTGTTGTGGGAATGCACTGATTTCCACTCAAAAAGGTCAGAGTTACTGTTGGTGTGAGAAGGAGCTAAAGCAAAGAGTAGTGGGAGCACAGATAGCCCCCAAATCATATCCACACCCCAATACACCACAGACACACAAAGCTGTGACACTGTTGCAGTCGACTTAATTTCCATTTATCTGAGCGCAACATAACATCCATAGTACAGTCAGAGATTGGTTGGTAAATAATAAAGCTACGAGCTCTTTCCTCTCAAATTGACTTAGGTTCATTTTAGTTGAAACTCAACTGTGAACTGTCGTTGGAAAAGTGGACTTCTGGGACGCTGTCAGGTGCTGTAAAGAAGCAGGGTGCAAGCCATCATTTCCAGTGAGGATGAAAAAGACATGTCACCTTCACTTTTACAGTTTCAGTTTGACTTATTCATTAAAATCTCTCTAAACAGCGTCCTCTAAATGTCCATTATCCACTTCCCCTGTGTCGCCTTCATGTGTTCCTCTGCTGTAAATTCTTTTTGGACTTTAAGCTCCTTCCTCTCAGGATACATACAAGCTGCCCGAACCATCTGATTATTGGACCATGTCCAAAAATGAGAGAGAAATCTGCAGCCACTCCTCAGGACTGAAGATATTCATGTGATTTGATTTTCAAATGTCAGTGTGTGACATTCTCCTGCAAAGATCTGAGTACTGAACATCAATCAGAAGTTAAGCAATAAAGGAGATATTTCCTTTTAGTTTAAATGTACACAAATGCAGGAAGTCTTTAGCATTAAGATGTCACAGCAAACTCATGGAAATAATGGCATGATATACTGTCACCTTAGTTATTATACTCCACCTGTTTGTAAATACCTCCCTAATTACATCCGTCAGACACAGAGCAGGCATCCTGCTGGAGTTCCAGTGGGATGGCTGCTAGGAGTCCACCGAAAAATGTAGGTTGAATACTCACCCTGGTTGGTGATTCACTAACTTCTGAGAACTGTAACTGTGTCTCTTTAGCTACTAAACACTCCACTGTTCTGTTTTATATCTTAATTTTATTTAATTAAAATGTTGAATGTTAAATTTTATTAAATGAAGGTTGTTTAAGTTGTCATTTTGCATTTATTTGACAGTGACAGTAAAGAGTCAGACAGGAGACATGGGGAGCATGTGACATCTTACAAAGATGACACTGGCGCTATGATTATGTACCTGTGGTATCTGCCTCAACCACCACGTCACACCACATCACGAGGACGCCCTAAGCAAGCTCGTTTGCTTGAAAACTGACTGCCTATGAATTGTTTCTGGATCGATAAGAGTGGTAAGACTGAAGCCTATGCTCTATTTGCAGTTGTACAACCACCATTACATTTAGTCATTTGATTCAATGTTAGAGTCAAAAGTATTATGCAATATGCAATACAGATTTAATGACTCGTTCTGATGAGTGTTGACAGCTGACCTCAAGACAGCCAAATCTACATAATTTAGATCTTCATAAAGAAGAACATCATATTACTGATAAAAACCTAAAAGTGCAAGCCGAATGGCACGTCTGTCCTCTTCACCCCAGCCACAGCGGGAACAAATCTCTGCAGACCTCATGTAGCAGTGCAATGCACCTTTAAATAATTTGCCAGGCTCTCAATCCTTTGGAATGAGACAACTTCAGAATTTCTAGTGTGTATTTTTAAATTATTGATCACAGCTATTTGAATTATTCACTGTTGACATGACATGACTGTATGTGTGTCAGTCTTTTAAGCTTATCAGAACGGTAATGCTTTATGAAGTGTTCATAAAACCAGCCATGTGTAATCTCCTGACACTAAGGGAAAACATATTTCTATATTAATCCTAAAGACAATGCAAAATGTTAACCGTTTCTATGAATGCGACCGTTACTGCTACCATTACTGATGGTGGTGACAAATTGTGCACAAGACCAGTAAACAGTGAGGATGTTAGAGACATACGAACTCCAAACTCAGATATGAGCTCTGTGGGGTTTTCATTTGACAAAACTTTTCTTTTCTCAAAGCTCGTCTGAAACTGACCAGTAAACAAATCATATGTTCTGGACCAATTAAAGTGAAAATAAAGACTGTATGATGTATATTGTAATATAATGGAAGCAGGCATGAAATCTACCGTTTGGCCCTGAGAGCATCTGCTTGGATCATATGATATGGCTAGAGATATATATCAAAAAGGTATCACAAATGACAAAGCCAGAATGCGTTTGTCTTGACCTAGTGTGACGTCTCCCACAAGATGTTCCTGAACATTGACCAATCAGGTGCTCTCTCCAGAGTGCAGTCAGGGCAAACATGATGAAGAGGAGGAGGAGAGATGAACAGCCGAACTTGCTGTCAAGTGGGACAGCGATAGAGAGGAAGAGTTAGTCGAGCTGTGGCAGCAGCACCCCGGCCTGTTTGAAGTTTACACCATCTCTTGAATTTGCTTTCAATGTTATAGCATCCACATTTTTCTCTTCTTTTTCTGTCACGTCACCATGATTGACAGTTGCCATCCGAACTTTACATACATACGGCACTGTGATCCTTCGATCTGATGCGACCATCGTCAAAGACAAAAATATCATGTAGACTGGGCCCGACATTACTCACTCGACCTGAGCGAACGACAGTAGTTGTCCCATATGTCGATGTAACAGCTGTTTGTACAGTACTCTGCTCCTTAGACGTTGGTGTCTGTGTTGGTATTATGGGTGCTCTCAACAGATGATGTTGGTTTTGCCGATACTGTCTGTGGAACTGGCTCCTCAGACAATACCTGGTGTTGTGCTTCGTGTCTCATCGTCCAGTTTCATGAGAACACGGTCTCCTGTGTTCAGCAAAGGTAGATATGTCAACACATTTCTGTGGTTGTAGAGGTATGCCTGTCTCGGACGATTTCTTGTCCGACCATTTTGAGTCTAAATTCCCAGACAGGGTGGGTAAAGTTGTAGAATTTTCCCGGCCATCAGCAGCTCTGCAAAGCCACGTCATCAGAACCAGGAGAGGATCTTCCTAACCAAGAATCTCTTTTGCAGAAAAGAGATCATTTATATAAAATAGAACTCAGAGACACAGATGATCCTCATTCCATTTCAGTACGATTGGCCCTGAGAAGGTGTTGAAAATAAGATTTTGGTAAAATTGAGAGAACATCTGAAAATTTGACATTTTTAGATCACTGGAGCAAAGATGCAGATGAAGAAAATGGGCCCAGCTGTTTTTACAACATTAATGTAAATATATATATGTTTTTATTCATGCCTGAGTCGTGGGTGGGATTTGCAAACCACCTGGCAATTTCGAAGAGGGTTTGTCTGACTGTGAAAAATAAGCAGAAAACAATAAAAATAAAGAGAAGAAACACAATAGAGTTCCAGGAATGAGTGTCGTGATTTGGACCCCCAAAACTAAGTATCGAAATCTGACTGACGAGGTAAAACATTTTCATAAATGTGGCTTGTTTATAACGTCTTGTTAGCTTGCATTCATGTTTAGAAACCATATCTTTCGAGTTAAGTCATCTTAATCCTGGGGTGGTCACATTATTTAACTGCTTAACTTTTAACTTTGTCAGTGTTTCCAAGTAACATCAACACGAGCCAAAATGTTTGCTCATCTGATTCCAGCTCAGTGCCACCAGAGAAAAGGCTGAACCAGCAGCAGGACTCAGTGAACGTAACAGTGACACGGCACAAACTGCTGCACTGAACCACATGGAGCTGCTGGAGAAGACAAAGCTTTATTAGACTTTATCTTCGTTGAGTTTCAAACTGAGTCGGCCTGTTTACCAGCTGTTTTTTTTACTGAAGGTTTTAGTAAGAGGCAAAATATTAACAAGGAGTATAATCACAGAACACTGCAACTCAACATTTTTGTGTTTTTAATTGATATTAAACAGTGAATAGTTTGTTTTTCACATTATTTGTGTCAGAAAGTTGTTACTTAAAGAACCACTTCAATTGCCAGTCGACCAAAGTAAATGCACTTTTGATGAACATCAAATGGATTTTGATCAATAAAACATGTTAAACCGTGCACAGAAGAGGGAGAAGACATTAGACATTAAGACATTTTTAGACATAAAGGTAACAACTAGTGAAAGTCACCATTTATGTAATGGTACAGAAAATGTCAAATATACTGCTACGTTATTCCAAGGTAGAAGGGTTTTTATTTGTCATTATACAATACAGGATTACACTATGAAATGCAGTTGTAGCCCCGTCCATGCTACAACCACCAAATCCAACATCCAGCTGCAGAGTGTAGTGCACAAAGCCCAGAGTTCTGAATTTGATTGGAGATTGAGTAGCTGGCATTCTCCATGGATCTGTATGTAAACTGATAAGGGTCTAGGCTGGCTGGGATGTTATTTTTGATGTGCTTTAGAGCTGGTTTCTCAAAGCACTTCATAAGAAGGAGGCCGAGTGCCACAGAGCGGTTACACCAGACACTACAGACTTTTTAGGTACATGGACGTTGGTGGCTGTCTTAAAGCAGGTGGGAACACTTTCCTGTGAGTGCTACGTTCAATATTAAATTAATGACATCAACTTGCCATTTGACACATGTTCTTAGTACAAGGCCAGGGATGTCATTAGGCCCAGGAGCTTTGCTCACACTCACTCTCCTTCAGCTGGACGCTGACAGTGGCCAGTCCTCTGGAGGCAAACTAGACTTGACAGCTGACTCTTTGATGAGATCTCTCCTCTGGCAAAGATGACGGGGCTGCTCGTTCTTTTGTATTTAAAAATCACTTCACAATCATGATCAAAACCTTTGTATTAGCTGTACTGGCGTCATAGCAGATAAATCAGTCATTTCAGCATGGGCTTTATCCTTGACATTAGCAGAATTAAATAATGCCCCAATTTCAAGTTCTTCTCACTGTGCTTCTACTGTGGCCTGCTGATGCAACTGGGCACACCATGTGTGAATTATTTAGTGAATTAGTGAATTTCATTATTGTGAAATCAAAGTCTTATCTAATGTGTTTCAGATGAAACACACTCTCCCCAGGTCAACGGAGTTAACGGAACTGTGGCGCAAAAACAGCTGAACAAAAAAAAATGGCGCGAAAAAAAAAACGTGACAGATCATTAATAATAAATATTGTCTTGAAATAGTCTCAGTCAATATTTATGAACGCCCCCAAAGTCCTTGGTCCCTGTGCAGCGAGGATCTGATCCCCAGTGACTTTCTAAAAATGGAAGCACACAGCCCTGTTCTGACTCCCTCGGCTCATTGCTGAGTGGAAATAGGAGGCTGGGTTTTCAGGTTGTGGTGAAACATTAGCTGTGAAAGGCAGGCCATTGACCCACAGTGCACAGACAAAGACTGAGCTCATTACAAAAGTAAATTATAGTGTCGTCATGGCTAGATCAGTTCAGACATAGCCATTTGATTTGATTTTTTTTCCCCCAAAATATTTTTACTGAAGGAAAACTTACTTCCAGTCACAGAAATACTATTTACTTTTTTAAAAAATGACATACATATGGAAACATGAGCGTTCAATTGGGCAATACCTGAAAGTCTGTGAAACAAGAAATAAAAGGGTTGAAATTATGGAAAAACTTGTCAGTGCATCCTCTTATTGTATATTTAATTTTCTTGAGTTTTAGAAAAAAAAAACATGGTGTCTTTAAGCCACTGGGAGATGGATGGATATTTAGCAGCCTTCCAGTGCAACAGTCAGGATGTGTAAGCTTTAATGCAACTGAGGCGTCAGGAATCCCAAATATAGCAATCAATGGGCAGGGCTGCAGAAAAACACACAGACATATGGCTAAGATGACAGGGAGAGACTTGCCATTTTTCACATTTATCTTCCACTTCCGGATATATCAGAAAGTCTCAAAATTCGATAAGTCCAAGACGAGCACAAGAGGTGGTAGACCATATCCTATCTATAGCGCGTTCCCAGAACTCTTCACTTAATTGTGGCAGGTGTATGATCAACAAATTCTAGCAAACACGTGCTAATAATCATCAATTTCACACATAGGTCATTAACTGAAACAGAAACAGTTGTTCAGGAGGTTAAAAACTGGGTGAGGAACAGCCAAACTCTGCCATCGAGGTGAAGTTGTGGATACTGTTATACTGCATCAGCGAGGTCTCTCCCAAACAAAGATGTCGAGACTGGGTTTCAAGATGTGCTGTTCAAGCTCTTTTGAAGAAGTAGAATGTGCATACGTCAGGGTTATTGGTTGCTTTAAATTGTATCTTCTGTCCATGCTGGCTGCAAATAAAATCCCCTCTTAAATCAATTCCTGTGTAAGGGACAAAATCCACAGTTGTTTCTATGTGTAAAGTGGTAAGTTTACGCTGAAGCTGAGGCTTCTGCAGTCTGTGTTACACAAATAAAGTGGGTATCTTCTTCTATGTTCTAAGTTAAAATATTTTGGTCTGAAATTCCCTCTTGCTTCCACTGTGTTTTCGACTACATCGAAAGACACCAGCTTGGTTGGTCTAACTCACACTAAACCCTCATATTAGCTTTGGTTGAACTTTGAGTGCAGTGTTACACAAAATGCATGCAATGGAAAGTGTCCCACATTAGTTACTTTGAAACTGATTTAATAAGGGATTCACAGCCAGTATGAACAGAAGTAATAATTGTGGAGACCCAAAACTCTTCCAATGTACACATCGACACATAAGTATTGTTTTAAAACCAAAATGAGCCCATCCTTTGAGGAGGATGCATGAGTACACACCACCTAAAACAGAAAGCACGCGACAAACAGCTTTGTTATGTTGCATGAAAATGTATCTGAACTACCCTGTCAACATGCTTTAGTGTGCTTTTGGTCTGGGTATGTTTTTCCTGGTTTAGTCCTTAGTTTGAAAAAGAAATCTAACCTTAATGCTATAGCACACAGTAGCATTTTAGACAAGTGTCAACAGTTTTCCTGTTTCGACATGGCAGAGCCCACATGTACGAGGCCAGCTCCATTAAGAAGTGGTTTTCAGAGTTTGATGTGGAAGAACTTGACTGCTCTGTATAGAGCCCTGACATCAACCCTGTCTAACACCTTTCTAATGAGCTGAAACACTGACTGTGAGCCAGGCCTTATCACTCCATGTCAGTGCTGGACCCCATAATGTGCTTGTGTCTGAATGGGAGCAAATCTCTCCGGCTGAGTATCAACATGTGCAAAGTCTGAAACCTGCAGAAACCGACTGTGTACAGATATAATGTGTATTTTGATTACACTTTGTTACTATAAACCTATATTAAAATAAATCCTGCCCAGTGCCCTACCACAGAGATACCACAGGTCCTTCCTTCCTGCTGCTGTCAGACTCAGCCCTTCCATGATCCAGTAGTTTAGTGCTTTAGTGTATTTTACAAAGTTATTGCAGTTTTTGTCACCCTCTAATAGATAGAAAATGCTCAGTGCAGGCTAGATCAGGCCAGCCTGTTAATAATTTCATTGACCTACTTTAAACCAAATGATGATAATTACACATGGCAATCCTAGCGGGTTTTGTTACACTGCCACAGAGAGAGTCTGGTAGAGGCAGAGGAAAAAGAGAGGCAAGATCATCTGGAAAGAGAGAATAAACATGCTCAAATATGTGTGAAATCAATGCTGCATTATAATGGGGCGGGTAGCTCTGGTGCTCTTCTTCTTACCAGAAAATCTGCCTTCCCATGCACACATGGACATCCAGTTCCAGGCCAAACATCTTTAACTGGCAGCCAGAGGTGCAATGACTTTGCAACTGCTTTGCAGAAATGTTCAGATGCTTTGAGCTGGCAGGAATGAGGCGTTCATAATTCATCTAATGCTAGATGACTAATGCCCACTCAGACCTTGTGCTGTGTGGATTGGAGACGAAGGATTTCAAAGATATTTTGAATTTAAAAAGTTTTAAACGCTCTGCAGACTGGCTAGCATGTATTTGTCGTCTGTCTCCTCGTCCTCTCCCTCTTCCTACTCTTCTTCCTCAGAATTTTTCTTCTTTGCTGCTCAAAATGCCCTTTCTGCACTTCTGCATGAGTTAATTTAGCTTGACTATTAGTCTTTATGCACAGTTTGTCCTTATTTTTCTTGTTCTTTCTGTTATGAATATTGGAGTCCCTTGAACTATTCACCCATACATTAAAGTGCATACCATCATTATGGCGACTGCAACACTTATGTTCTCTTATCCCATGCTGTAGGCTGTGTGTACTTTTACGCACATAAATCTTATCACATGGTCATCTTACTTAACAGATGACATTTTCTCCAGGTAGCTCAACATGATCAGAGCGTGCCATAGGTGGCGAAGGTTGTGAGATTCATTAGTGCAGGAATTCTCAGAGCTAATCACACTTAGTAAAACTCAATATGACAGATTAATCCTGAATCAAGACCAGAATAAAAAAAATCAATATAAACAAAAAGCTTTGGAGCTTGTGAAGTTACTGGACAGCTTTGAACTTACACAACATGTAAATGAAGCCACTCATCAATATGATAACATTCTGGACATGGTAATAACAACAGGGTTGAACACTGACAATGTCTCAGTATTAGAATTACCTATTTCTTTTTAATGACAAACTAATCTTTACAAAGACTGCAAAGAAATTTCTGGTTCAAAGACGATTCCTTGATGGCAAGGCTGAAGCAACGTTATGTAATATTGTGAGATAATTTCAGTCAAACAGCTATGACTGCTCTTTAAATGACACGATTGACCATTTCAACAGTACCATGTCATCTGCTTTAAATGCTGTTGCTCCACTAAAGGTTAAAAAGAGGTCAACAGAGAGAATCTCCCCATGGCATGCCACAGCAGCGTTAATGGCTGCTGTGGCATGCAATTTCTGTCAAGCAGCTGAAAGAAATCGGAGGAAAATTTGTCTCTCAGTTCACTGTAATATAAACAAAGAAACCATGACTGTGTATAACAAAGCAACACGTGTGGCAAGAAAGGATTCCAAGACTATTACAGAGAATGCTGGGAACTCTAGACTATTATTCTCCCTTGTTGAGCAGCTACTCAGCACTGCCCCCAGCCACCCACAGCTCTTTACATCAAACTGTGAAAAACTTGCCTTCACTAACATAATAACCTCAATGAGAGAAAGCATTGCTTCTTATGTGAATATAGATGAGCTCAGTAAACCCTGTAAATGAGATGTGACCATGGTAAAATTTGCTTTTATTACATTAGCTGAGCTCTGCAGGACTGTCACTGAGTGAAACTCGTCCACCTCCTACAGCATTTTTAAAGCAGGTGTTTGACAGTGTTTCAAGTCACGTCCTGAAGATTAGAAATACATCTCTGCAAACATGCATCTTTCCTGATGCGTTTAAAACAACTGTCGTAAAACCATAACTACAGAAACCCAACGTAGATGGTAATGCACTCAGCAACTATAGGCCGATATCCAACCTTCCGTTCATCAGTAAGACACTGATTCAGTTAAAGTTAACGCCTTTCTTAAAGACATTTTAAGGACAAATAACATTCAGGAGAAATTTCAGTCAGGCTTTAGAAAACAACATAGCACTGAAACTCCTGTTACTAAAATAATGAATGACCTCAGACTGAAAATAAAATCTCAGTTCTTGTCCTCTTAGATCTGATTGCAGCTGCCCTGGTCCATTACTGTTCTCACTATACATGCTACCACTTGACGACATCATTGGAGAGCACAATGTATGTCTCCATAGTTATGCAGATGACACATGACTGTACATCTGTGCTGAACTAATTGATGCTGCATATAGTCTGTCTTTTGGCAACAAAGAAGTGAAAGAGCAATAATTTATTGACGTTTAATGAGGACGAAACTCAAAACCTACTAGTCGGTTGCCCTAAAACTGCCTCTTTCTTCTCCTTCTTCCTCCTCCCCTTATAATAATCAGTAGTTTTGATTGTTGGAATTGCTAGAATTCATATTGCTTATTCTGTACATACAGGAGGCATCAGCGTTGCTATTTTCAGAGTTTTTATGTTGAAGGTGGCGTATCGGTATATTCAGAAGCGTCAGTCATTCTTGAAATTGTCTGTGTTTGGCTCGATCTTCGCACAGGGGAAGAGAGGGGGGACCCTGTTTCAACTCAGACTGTTAGGGGAGGGGAAGGGGAAATGAATGAATCAGATGAGCTTAAATACTTTGTGTGGAAATGGGATGTGTTTGAGACCTAACTTAGTTATAAAACCTAATTTATGATACTAATTAGCAAAACTTACTATGTTAATCCTTTCATATTGCTAATAATCTCTGCCATTTCAAGCCACAACCTGCTCTATTTGGCTGCATGATAAGATAACGGTGAACAGCAGCAGCCTGTGGTGAATAGGCTGGTAGGATCAGAGGTAGCAGCGTTCTTGGCAGACTTGCATCAGTGACTTTGCCAGTCGGCAGCCACAGCTCTCTGTTGTGGTGTGATAATGCTGAAATGCAGTACACCTCTGCACAAGTCAGTCAGTTATCAAAGAGAAAAAGCTAAACGGTGGTCCTTTTAACATGCCTTTCATTTAATTATAACACAGTAGAGGAAATACATAAAACAATGTTCTTCTTGTTTTTCTTTGATTTGTTTTATTTAAATCAAATCAAATCAAATGTAACTTTTTGATCCAAAAGAGGAAATTCATTTGGTCAGAGGGGCATAAAATGGTGGAAAAAACACAAAACAATTACAGAAATTTAGGCATTTTAAATCTTCCATACTAGTCCTATAAAAGGGTTGCTTGATATAAAAAAGTGTCCAATAATTTTGGATCAAATCAAGTGTTAACCTTTCACATTTTTTCTTCAATTGAGATAAAGGACAAGGTTTAGTGATTCAATGTCCATTTGTTGTTTTTGCAGTGTAATAATCAGCCAGGCTACTTCAGTAAAATGCTCTGGGTTTTTGGCCAGAGTAAAACAAACTGTGAAATGACAACAGCCACATGGATGAGAGGACATACATCGATTCAATAGCAAACATTTATTCCAATCATTTAGACAATGCACAATTTGTCATCTACCCTGATCAGCGTGCTCTGAATACTCAGTGTGACTGCTAGATTCAACTGTCTTGAAGCATTCGATACTTTTAACACAAAACCGCAACCATTGGGTTGTTTTTTTTTTTTTGTTTGATTATTTTTTTAATTCATTTTTAATTTTTTTTGGAACTGAACTGATGGTAACTTAATTTTTTCTGGCTGCATAGAATTCACACAGCTGATCACAGTATCAGAAAACATTAATTATTCATCCAGGGACAACACAAGAGGCTACACATGCAGAGAGCATCCATTCACAGGTCTACGCATTGGATCTACATTTCTACTCATGTGTCACATTACAGTCTTTGATTTCACAGGCCTTTGGGACAGATTCTAAATCAATTTAAAACAATGCAATAGAAAAATCCACATCATATCTCTTTTCTTTATATCCAATCAACATATTAGATATGTTACTCTGGGGGGATTTCTGCTATCTCTATGCGCCATCCTAAAGGGAGTATGGACAATGTTAAGGCTTATATCTAAAGAATATATCTTTTATTTTGCACCTTCTCATCATGCAAGTTAAACTTAGTAAAGATGACCACAATCACATGATGCATCATGCAGGCTGGTTTCACATAGATTATGATTGTATGTAAAAATGGCAGTTTTCTTTGATATGTCAACTGTTAATAGGCTGGTATGAAAAGTTATTCTTGAATAAATGAGTAGGCTACTATATTGTTTCAGTGGCCAGCTGTATTGTGCACAAGAAAAAGAAAAAAGTACTTTAGTTAGTCATACAGTCCTATATTAGATTTTGAAAATTAGCTCCTGTACTGTACTTCTTGTTTTTTGAGGCAGACATATTTGTCCAGTATGTAGGCCTAGGTTAGTATGTTTTGTTAACATTGGCCAAATCAATACAATAGGCCAATTACTGATTTGCAATTAGTCTGCAATGCAATGTAAGAAAGCACAAGAGGACCAAAGAACGGATAAATCTGGTGACATGTCTCTTAATGTCATGATCCCAAACCTGATATATCTTATTCCTCTCTGCCATAGAGCTCTATTGTTGCACAAAAACTATTAAAATCCCACCAGTGAGCTACACTGTTGCACTGCGTGACATGTTCCTTCGTTATCACACTACATCACGTTACACACACCGTGGTTTATTTTGACTCCATCCCACATGCACCGCCCTGCTGCCCAAATACTCACTAGAGCACAACAGGCCTATTATTCCAAATTCCTGACCCTTTTTTAAAAATGAAACTATATATTTGTGAGCCAGTTTCAAAAATGTAAATCATCAGTTGGAAGGAATCAGGTTGGTGCTAAAAGGGGACTAACATGTTGTTGGTCTTGGTCTTTTCATATGATTTGTTTACAATAAAAAAATTATATTAAAAAGAAAAATGCAGTGTTTTGCTTTAAGATAGTAAAGTACCACTGTTATCCTCGAAGCACTGCATCATAAAAGATCACTTGGGAGAGGCTGCTGGTCCTAAAGACACTGTAATTCTTACTGAGCTATGTTGTAGTAATGCATTTATGATTGTGACTGTGTAGTGCGTTGGAAGTATAAATTAAAACAGGAAACAATAAAATAGAACATTAACCCTCGAGGCTGAGCCACCAAAACACATCATCTTTCTAAGACTTGCATAAAACATTATACTGTATGGTAGCCACTCTATGTGTTAGTATTTTTTTTTTTTTTGACAGGAAAGCATCTCTAAAGAATGCACCTCAGTAGGATAGTGAAGAATGTAATTTTTGCCTCAGCTGCTGAGCATGTCTGACGTAAAAATACTCATTGAACAATCCTCACAAAAAATAAATCTTCACTGGATTGGATTGAAACAGTGTTTCTCTCATTTTTGACATTTTGACATTTTGAGAGTAGTCAAAACTACTATACCTGTACCCACTTATTGTGTGGCTACAAGAAATTACCTTAAAACCATATCCACCAACTCAAGTGCTTGAGGCAGTCATACACTTGACACTTGGCTCGAGAGTTTAAACAACACAAAAAACTGTATTTAAAATATTCAATCCATGTGGATTATTTTAAAAATAAATATTATCTTTTCAAGATTTTGATTCAGCTGAATCTAAACCTCAGCTATTTTTGTTTAATTATGCACACATTTCAGATTAATGACGCAGATGGAGTGGCAGCTTCATTTAAGGAAAATAAAGAAAAAAGAAAAAAGCCAGCCAGCCTGTAGTGATGGCATGAAGGGACAACAGTACTTAGATAAAAAAGATTGTCATATAACTCTTAACACTGAAATAAAGAGCCTACTGTTAAACATTTCTGTAAATTCAAAATAACAGCACATTTATGATAAAAATGTTGATAAATCTGATAAATCTTGTGATATGCACTTTATAAAAGTGACCATGCAAATGCTGGGGTATAGAATAAATCATGTATATAATAAGTACAATGCAGGCTTGCCATACAATAGTGAAAATTACATCTAATAATTCATATTCTTTTCCAATTAAAAAATTCTGGCTTTGGCAAATTTTCTCACAATAACTCTAGCAAAATACTTTCATAGAACAATTGGTGCCAATAGTGGAGTGCTTGTATCAAATATACTTTATATACAGTGGGTGCTTATATAATCACTGAGACACTAATTAATGATATGCACCAAAATGTAAACCACTGTAAACAACAGATCTCATGATTGCTCAAATGATAAACAGTCACTGTCCTTCATGTACTGAGTATTAATGAATAAAAACAAAGAAAAATGTGGTTTCTGAAAGAACTGGCAGCATCTGCTGGCCTCTACATAGCATTTTGATACACTGGGTTGGATTTGGTAGAAAATCTGCTGGTTGCTTTATGGCACAAAAGGAAATGACAGCACAAAGCTGAAAGAAGGTGCTGTTCTTCCAGTGCATACAGATGATGGAGGGAGTGCTAAACCCAGCAAAAATCATCTGTTACGTATTCTGTTCAGCAAAGCCAAACATGCTAAAAAGTTTTCCTTTGATGATGATAATTATGCGGAGGTATTATTTTAACAGCAATATGATATATTCTTGTTGAAAAATGCTACATGTAGCGCTTGTAAATGTGTGCTACAACAAATCGTGTTTGATTTTTGCTACAATGTGAGCACAGTGCTTTATAGAGCATTCTGCTTAAAAGAACTATGATCTCATTTTTTTCTGATAAACAGATGATAAAAGAAACTGCAGCATTTTGGGAAATATTTTTGTTTGCTATCTGATCCAGAGTCAGAAGATAAACATCAGTCTCATGTCTGTGGATCCAGTACAGAAATAGATCCTGGATATGTTTAGCCTAGCTTAGCAGAAAGACTGGAAAAGGGGAAAACTGGTAGCTTGTCTTAATCAATAGAAAATGAGATACATGGGTATGTGTGTTAATGTTTTTTTTTTTTCATCTTTTGGAATTATTTCTGTATTTGTACAAACAACTCCTAGCACAAACAGTGTAGGAAGCTAGATCTTTGTGCTTCATCTTAGTGCTAAGCTGGGCTTAACACATCCTCAAGCAACTATCTCTGTTGCAACCACATAAATATAAAACTGATAAAGAATTGCAAAGTGGTGTTTTCCCCACTGTAAATTGCTCTTTCTAAATGTTATTTTATTGATATCCTCACCACTCCTCAATCTAGAAACATGGGAGGCTTCCAGATACTATGACAATGCCACAGGTGTATGTTCTGGCCAGCAGGTTTAATTATTTCAACTATGTTTCTGGGAAATCATCATTTCTTTTGGTTTTGTTATAGTAGTTGTTCATCTACTGTGATTTAACTTGGAGTGATCCATCAAAGCCTTAGAAGCGCTCCAACTTCCAGTCACCGAACCATGTCAGTGCAAAGACATGGTTTTTACTTTAGAACTCTGGATGCCCCCAAAACAACTACCCCACTTCATGATTCTGTGAATTTCACAAAATGTTTCGAAAGCTACAAAGAGAGCTTTTAAGCAGAAATGAAACCTGACAAATAATTTTATGATGTTTGAGGTCAAGTATTGCATTGAGTTTTGGAAATGTACTAATTATCTTATGGTATAAAGAAGCATAATATTCTGCTATTTTGCTGCTTTTTTGTGCTGTACATATGGGATTGACATGGACATCAAAATGTAAGTACAGGATATAAAGGTAAGGTCAGGGTTTACAGTATACAAGGTACAGTAAACGTATATTTCAGTGCAAGTCACAGCATATTTGACTTCATAGCTACAGAAGGAATGCTAAGCACACTTATGGTTCAAAACAGTATTCTGTTGAGTATGTGGTATCTGTACAGTAAGAGACAAAATACAAAACATATCTCTGTCACATATTAATGACATTGTTGTTCACTCTTTGTAAAATAATTCATTCTTTATCTATTCAAATTATACAGTATGTTGTATAGTAAATAGTATTTTCCGGCGTAGCACCCTTTTCAAACATACACAGTATTTACAGTGCAGGGAAGTAAACAATGGTTTCACAGCTATGATACAATTATTTTGCTGTATTTGCTGCTTTTGCTACAGTTTGAATATTACTGTGCAACTTGCTTTTTTCTGTTTTGTCATGATTTATATCCAAAACATGGAACTGTTTAAAAAAATGTTCTCCTATCCCCAAAGCACTGGCACAGCATCAACATTACAATAGGTTTCCTTTGGAGTGACCACAAAAATACACAGTGATTATTTCTACAACACTTAAAAGGTTGTGATTTAGTGTAAACACGTACAAAAATCTCATGCTGAATAAAACCTTTTCTTTTGAAATAATTATGATATATACACTGGCAGGTAATACTGACTGTTGTCACAGACATGGGGTTCTCTGAACATCCAGCTTTCTCGTTTTATTAGCTACATCTCTGAAGGCTCCATTTATTTAGTTTTTTAGTCCTTGAAAACAGGAGTCATCGAAGTTCCCTTGTAGAAAATGTTCCGGGCGTTATCTGGACTGTTGGCTCTCTCTGGAATCAGGATGATATTGTTTCCTTTTCTCCGCAGCGTGGACTCACGGCTGGAGGAGACTGAGGGGGTTTCTGAAGTGGTCTCTCCACCTCCTCCTCCACCACCACCTCCACCAGATCCAGAACCACTACCATCCCCAGGAGTGACCCTTATGGTAGAGAGACCCTGGGGGTGAAGCCTCTGCTCTGACTGGCCAGTGTTCTGGGTGTGAACAGTCACTATGGGTGGAGTGCTAAGAGTGGCAGTGGTGGTAACAATGTGATTGGCACGCTTCCTGTCAATGGACCCTTCGCGTATAGAGTCTGAGCTTTCTGAGTCTCTGTTTAGATCATTGAGCTCAAAGGACTGCCTCAAACTCCCACCTCCTCCTCCTGATATTCCCCCTGCTCCACCGGTCCCTGTACCTCCACCAACTCCAGTGCCATGATCCAGGGACCGCCACCTCCATGATCCACTTCCATCTGTGGACGGAGCTTGGATCACCGGCCTGCTGTTTTCAGGGTGGGCCTCTACTCTGACAATTGCTCCAGTACTCCCTGAAATACTGCCGGTGGTACTACCCAGTGAGCTGGGCCCTGTGGTGCTAGTGGGGTCTTGATCAGTTAGCGCCCTGTAGCTAGCAGGGCCCTGGCAACTCCCAGTGGTGCTGCACCCAATGCTACTCTCATCTAAGCTCTTGGAATGGGCCTGTAGTAGGCCCTGCTGCTTGGACATAGCAATCACTTGCATGATTCGTGGTTGGGTACTCTGCCCATTACCATTGGTCCTGCAGGCTGTGGTCTTCTCTGCTGCCCTTTGCCAGTTAGCCTGAGCTGTGCTATTTAATGTCGACATTCCCTCACTTCCTCCTCCTACCCCCATCCTTGGGGAGGTGGTGTTGTAATTCTCATGAGCTTCCTCTGGTATGTGGACCAGCTGTGAAGACCCAGGTCTGGACTGCATGGATATCCTGGCCCCTCCGGCGATGCCACTGCAGTTACTGGGCAGAGTGGTACTAGCACCTGTGGCCAGTTTGGACATGTATGCATGACTATCAAAGCCTCCATTCAGGCCCATAGCTGATGGTTCAGAGCTAGATCGGAGCTCCATGCTGCCATGGTGGTGCGGATGCTGGGTGGACTGGCCAGATGATGAGTCTACAGAGGAAGAGAAGGAGTCTGGAACCTGTAGAGAGCATTTGTGGTTGTTGTTCTTACTTTTCCACTGAGACAGAAGCTGCTTTGAGCGGCTAGAGTCCATGGAGGCATGGTGGAGGGTGGCAGCATGACGTCTGGCTGCTTCCTCATATGCTGCCATGGCCTGGGGGGTGTGGACCCGAGGAAGGGTGTGGCTAAAGGTCACCATGGCGTCTTTGTTCTGAGGACTGCGGGGGGAGATCACTTCCACATCTGCACTGGAGCGTTTCTCATCAGGTCTTTGCTGTTGAAGGCCTCGGTGGAGGAGGCCCTCAGAGTGGGAGGTGGGCATGCCAGGCTCCCCAGACATGCTGGCTTTCATTTGCAGGTGGTGGAGTACAGCTTCTTGGCTTATGTGGGGCAAGGAGCAAGGGGGGCGTTGTAGCAGTGGAGGGGGGCTGGTGTTGGCCTCCTCACTAGGCTGAAAGTTTCCGACTGCATACAACCCCTGGCAACAGAAGAAACAGATATGTACAGTACATTTTACTTGATGCTTATTTAACCTGATACCTTTATGAGTCCTTTGGCTTACGGAAAAGTTAAGCTTACAGAATTATTCATGGTTTTGGTGGGGTACAGCTTTAATTGTTCCCATTATTTTAAAAAAGAATAAAACTAACCAAATAGACAGCATATGCGATTCAGCTTAATTTTGCCCCGCAATGCTGTCCTTTCAACCCTTTCCATCAGATTCAACAACCATTCACAGTTGTCTTCATCCAACTCCAATGACTGACACTTAAACTTAGTATAACAGCCAGAAGCACTACGAACCAGGTGGTATCAATGACCTTGATAATGATCCCACAGTGGTTCAACTCCTGGGACTCCTCTCCAGTCAATTACAACTGAAGGGGCCCCTTGGATGAGGGGCAAAACATAGTATCAAAGAGTCCAGTTGCCCTAAATTCAACCCTCTTTGGATAACTATAATCTGGATAACTGAGAATATGAACAGACTATTTTATTCATGATTTTACCAAATTGTGCTTTTCTGAAATTAAGCTCTAACATCAATATTCACAGCAACTTTTTTCTCTCACTGGAGGAAAATCACCAGAAATTGCATGACAATAACTGTGTGAACTCCAAAGGACTATTCAAAACTAAAAATGGATGTTTAACCATGCCAGCAGCGTAGCTCTACAGGGGGTAATGTCTGTGAGTAAGTGGTCCACCACTTTGGTCAGGACTGAAATATCTGAGCAATTACGTGATGGATTGATGTGAAATGTGGCACAAGTGTTCAAGGTGTTCCTGACTTTTACTGAAACTGGATGGTATTTCTGGTTCAAATTGAAATGTCTGGACAAGAGCTGGGTGGATCTCCATGACATTTGGTGCTTACAATTCTTCAATGACATCCATGGTCATGAACTGTAATACTAAAGAAACCTGTGGCGATCCCCTAACGCTTCATCTAGTGCCATCAGAAACTAAATATCATTTGGTTTGGTTTGCTTTATGAACAAATACTTGCAAGACTAATGATGTTCCCATCAGCCTTAGCTGTATTTAGTGCTTACAGGCAATTAACAAATGTAAGCATGCTATTATGCTCAGCTAATATGTTGAACATGGTAAACACTACTTAGCATTGTCATTGTGAACATTTTAGTATGGTGACCTAGCATTTAGCTGAAACCAATGCCACTAGACTGTAGAATCTTTAGTCTTGTTTATTCCATGCATACATGTTAGAATATACAGGTGTGTTTCCAATAATTCTACAAATTGCTTGTTCTTCCTGTCAAAGCACAGCTGTGATTTTTACGTTTAGCTCAATTTTGTTTTGTATAACATTAAATTCAGCTAAACATGCCCAGATGACTTTTCTGGAAGATTTCAATATTTGTTTCAAACTAAGTTAGACTGGAAATGTATGGGTTCGTGCATTGCTTAAAATTGTGGGGTGGAAAAATGCCAAATCAGCTGTTTTGTTATGAACGACCCCTGTCAGGACACAGGAGACACTGTGAAGTACATGCTGCCAGTGACTTGCTGTTGCTTTGGGTTAGATGTGATTTGATGTTGCACTTTCAGGTGCTTTACAAGGGTAGATGACAGCCTGTCTGCAGAAATTAATTTACCAAACATAACAGCCTGATTTAAGTTAGATTTGTTCAAGAATCCAAGTTAGGGGTAAATTTTTGGTTAATTTCTCAGTTTTACTTTCAGTAACTCTAAATCAGTGTGTAAGTTTTTGGCTGAAAAATTCTGATAGACTAAGTAGGGCTGCAACACAGGTTTACGCTTTGTTAATCAAGGACTGCTGCTCCATTTTCCAGACAGGCCTTTTATACAGCAAAACCACTTGAAAGGAGGCTGTTGACAGAACTGGCCCCTACCAGGTAGACAGCGATAGCACCCCCAAGCAAGAAGCCCAGGTAGACATCGATGGCGTGATTCTTGTACTGAATAATCCGGGTCAGACCACAAATGATGGCACAGATGATAAAGGAGAAGACCAGCAGTGGCTTGAGCAGCTTGGATGAGTCTGTCAGAGTGCTGTTGAAGTACATCTGTGGACACACAGGGTAATATATTATGTATTTCTTATGCTAAACTGCCACTGAATACCCATGACTTCCGATCCTCTTGGCAGCACTGCATTAAAAACTGTCATGACTGTACAAAGGATATAACTAGATGGGCTCAGGAACACTGAGGAAGACAGTTGTTGGCAAACACAGTTCATCAGCGCATCTACAAATGCAAGTTAAGAGTCAACCATGCAAAGCAAAAACCACAATTCAAAAACATCCAGAAACACCGCTGACTTCACTTGGTGAAGTGCTGTGATCTGACAAGCCCACATTTCAAATTGACTTTGGAAATCATGGACATCATGCCCTTGAAAGAGAAAAAGGACCATCCAAGTTGTTTCCAGCACAAAGTTCAAAAACCAGCATCTGTGATGGTATGGGGGTGTGTTAGTTCCCATGGCGGCACGTCAACAGAGACCCCGACTGTTGAGCAACTGACGTCGTATATCAAGAAAGAATTGGAGAGAAGAAATATTAGTGTTCCCACTTCCCAAACACTTACTGAGTGTTCAGATTCAGATTCAGAAAACTCCATTGATCCCCATAGACAAACTGCTTTAAAGAAAATGTGATGCACACCGTGGTAAACATGCTCCTTCCACAACTTTTTTGTAATGTGTTGCAGGCATCAAATCCAAAATGATTGTATATTTACAAGAAACAATAAAGTTATCAGCATGAACATTAAATATGTTGCTTCAATTGAATAAGAGTCGAAAAAAAAGGATTTGCAAACAGTTTACAGTGTCCCAACATTTTTGGATTTAGGGTTATTATTGGTAGTAGTAGTGTTTTCATTATTGTTATTATTTTGTCTTCTGTAATAAGAATTGTTACTTGGAGTTACTTGAGTTGAGTTCGAGTTTTAAATGTGTATAACATACACAAACATACAGCTAAAATGTTTCCTCCCTTTTTCTCTCTCCCTCTCTCTCTGTCTCTCTCTCTCTCACACACACACACACGCACACACACACTCGTTCTCTCTCTTGTCTTGTCATGTCTCATATGTGTTTTCCTGTGACTTGGTTGATAATAAGTCTTGCACTATCAATTGAAGAATAAGGGCCATGCCACTTAGCATCTAATCTGACTAATGCTGACCTTTGCACATGAGCTTTCAGTGTTCTGTTCAGTGTGCTACAGCTGACTAGCTAATAGGCTAGCCAGCTTTGCACCACTGCACCCAATATTAGCAACCAGTCTCATTTCTTTGTTCCTGGAATGTTGACATTTTAGAGGTGAATGCATTCTACACAGTGAAGCAAACATAGTGTAAAGAACCGAGCTGAAAAATGTAATCTTGGCTAATTCCATCATCCACCACTCAATCTCAATCTTTGTTCACATCTACTTCTTTGTAATTAGGCTCTTCATGGGAGCGTGAACAGGGTTAAGTGTTTGCATGGGCTCAAACCAATACTCACCGAAACATAGACAGCGGCGAAGGATGCAAGAGTAGCGTGCTGTGACGGGAAGGATTTTCTGCAAGAGATGGAAGAACACAAATACACTCAGCCTTCGTTCACATCTGTATGTGGAGAGGGGGTTTGACCATAGCCAACAAAATGCAAGCAAAAATGAGATATCTCAAACACCGCCTTGAACACGCACACTTGAACCAAACCGCTTCTTTTCATGTTCTTCTACTTTGTGTTCAAAAAAATAAAACATATTTAACAAAGGCAGTTACACAACAGTGAAGATTTACAGTATTTTACTTTGCAGTGATACCTTAATCTGATGCTACGAGCCAAGTACTGATGAAACATAAACAGTGTGAATGTGTGAATATCTGATCTACAGTCATATGCTGCAGTGTGGCAGCAGGAGCCTCACTGTGTGCTACATAATGCAAGTGAACCTGTGGCCCAGTTTCTCACTGAGCTCCAACCTAATGACCTACTTCTGACAACCCCTGGTACTCACTCCTCCAACCAGCGCTCATCTTGCTCCTGACTATGCATGTGTGTATTTTGGTGCATTCATGCAGTTGTAGGTATCTGTGTGTGTGTGTGTGTGTGTGTATGCACTACAGTTGTGTGCTCTTAAACCATAATTTACAACATCTGCGGAGTCATAAAAAATTCATTCACAGCTGAAAACTCATAGCTCTGCTTCTGAATGAACTGACCCACTTTTAGCATGAACCAACCAGCAAAAATATAATTGTATTACTACGCATCTGCTATCATGCATATATCATTGTTTATGTATGTTGTTATGAAGGCGATATTTTGGGTTTCTAAATACTGAGAAATAAATATGTCAACAAAATTGATTAATAAAAGGATAGCATCACATTTTTAAAAGTCATGTGCCAATGTATAAATTGAAACTAATTTTTTCTTGCTGTCATCATTCCTCCTGTTCATACTGGCTGTAAGGAGATCCCTTTCTAACGTGCTTCCAGTGTAAATGATCGGGGAGAAATTCCACAGTCTGTGCAAAAATGTCAGAGTCAGACAAGCCGAGTAGTTATCTACCAAAGTAGCATTTTTTTAATCACAGCTTTCTTTGAGTTACTCTCCCTCCACTGAAGCACAGCATGGAAAACACACTGACTTACATCTAGCACAGAAAAGACTGTAACTTAATAAGACATAGACTTGATTTGACTAAGTCAGATGCGTGAAGCCTCGTGTTAACTTCAGATAAACTCATTTTGTAATGTTACACATGTGGGTGAAAAACATTGTAGTGACTGTCTTGCTGTAGCGACTCCTAGTGGCTGTTGTAAATACTGCAACTGTAAGTTTAATGTTTGTTTCTTAACGCCTATTTGTGGTCACATGGGTCGGCTCATAGTTCAGAGCTCTGCATGGAAATGTGCTCCAGCGCGCTCGTTCTTTAATCCATTGCATCTGCCGCTGTTGAGCCTTGGAGAAGCTTTGTGCTTTCACAGAACTGTGTGGCGTTGTAAGATAGCACGTTGGCGAAGCTTCATAAGTAAACAGCCTTCAACTCTACTTCCACATCTGAGTCATCTTTACCCTTTCAGTGCCTAGAACACCTGTTTACCTGTCTGTCACTTTGTGTAGAGCCACACACCCAAGGGACAGAATATATTTTCTTTTGGAATTGAGTAAAGTTTGGCATCTCTTGCTCATCTTCTGCTAGCTGTCCAACGCTGTCTCTCTTTCATTTACAGCTGCTCTCTTTATCGCATTCTTTTGAGTCACTGGGAAGTTTCCCTTCTTTTAGTATTCATAGTAGTGGTAGCCAGAGATGCTTACATTGTAAATGAAGCTGTACACAAGATGTAGGTTTGAGTCTGACTAACCAGCAGTCTGCAAACATTACCCTGATATATCCTGGAAGGTTCTAGTCCTGTAGCAGCAACTTTTTTGGATCCAGGAGTGATGGCCAAAAAGAAGTATAGAATGCTCCTTAGTTTAAAAAGTTCTTTCAAATCTTCCTTCAGTAGAAATGCACTATTTTGTATCGTTAAAAGACGTCCTCAACTATGACATTTTTTATTTGTCACTTGGTCCTTCTGCTTCTGCAGTTAAAATGATTATTATCCCTGGTGCACAACTGCTGCAGCAAAACAGCTTTCCACGCTGCTCTGGAAAAGAGACTGAAGCTACAGCTGCCACAGAAAGCGTGGAAGACAGTGTTTATGCCAGGAGCAGAGGGTTATATTTAGACCCCATAGTCTGCAGTCAAATCTACATGTGTCCCAAATGTACGGGTCAAACCTCGCCTCATCCCCCTTATCTGCCTCCTGCCACACACATAGATAAACTCACATGGAGACAGTCCACTAAATCACACATAAGTCTCTATTAAGGTAGCTGGATAAATAAGAAACATTCAAGTTTAGGATGGATAGGGCTGCAGACTGACAGACTCATGCTGATGAGTTGCACTGATGACTTAAAGAGGCCATATTATGCTTTTTTGATGTTCCCCTATACTTTATTATTTATAGCACTTTTTTTTGCATGCAAAAGGTCTTGAAGTTGCTAAGCCCAAAGTCAACACTAAAGGCAGCTATGCTTTTCTAGCAAAAAACAGAGCTCCTGAACTGTTTCAAATGCCCTGTCCATAGTCCAGCATTTTCTTCTGTTATTTGATGATGGATGGAAATATCCTCCCAAGGAATAGAAAACTGTGTACATTTTAATGTAACTCTGTTAGACGGCTTTGACATCGAGGGCCAGTAATGGCACAAGCCGACTTCAAACTTGGAAGCTGTAGGTTTTTGCTCTGTTTCATGTTGTCATGCGAACTAAATTTCTAAATAAGACAGATAGAGCTGTCTAGCTGGGCATCATTTAGTGTTGCATCTGTCTGTATTGAGTCCTGCTCTCAGAGGACATAAAAAGAGCTAAATCACAGAGAATTATCTCACATTCCTCTGTCGGTGAAGAAATTAAAGAGGTTGGCTTTCCTGCTAAATTAATGTGTGGAAAAATTATGTAGTAACTGGATTTTCCAAAAATATGTACATAGAAATGGCACATTTATATCGTGCTTTTCCACACACACACACACACACACAGTTACACACAAATGGCAGCTACCATGCAAGGTGTTGGCCTGACCATCAGGAGCTCAAGGACACTTCACTATGTGAACAGGAGGAGCTGGGGATTGAACTGCCAACCATGTGATCAGTGGACAGCCTGCACTACCTCCTGCACTACCTCCAACCTAATAGAACTGAGTAGAGTTTACAGTTTAGACAATATTATACTGCTGGTCCAAGACAAAACTGACAGAAGGGTCGAACTGAAAAAACAGCACAACTGCAAAGCCCTCTGCTACATCAGCACCATGGATTTATCAACACACAGCACAGCAACTAAACAGCCCCTCTGCCCCCGCACTGTCTCTGTTACTCTGGAATGGAGAAGGGGGTGGCAGAAGGGTCATGCATTTTGGTCATTTCGCTAAGAAGGTAGATAGCATCCCCTCCCATCCCCCCTGAAATCACCAACTGACTGCACTTATTTCATATCAGACTTCTCCCTTTCATCTTAATTTAGAATTTAGTAATTACTGAGCCTACTTATTGCCATCACTCATTTTGAGGTCATTGTTTACATACTTTCAGGGAACAAGCTTCACCACAGGGAACAAAGCACTATAATGATCCCGTTTTCTTGAAAATCCATGCAGAGCTCCAGAAACCTGCCAGGATTTGTCTTTGTAACCTCATTAACACAAACATCACTAGGATACCCCCCTCTCTCTGTCTACTTCTCTGTGTGACCAAAATAACTCTGCTCTTGCTCATTCTTGCATGAAAATAGATTCCAGCAACGAACAAAAAACAAAAACAACAACCTTATACTATATTTCACATGGTTAATTCAGCACAATATTTTCACAGCACTAATCCTATCAATAGCCATACCATACTCACCACTCTACTGCCCTCGCTCTCTCTCTTTTCTACAGTTACTGTAGCATTCAGCAATGAATTTCAGCTGCATCTATTCTCATTTCAGTGGAAGTACAGACTCCCTTCATCAATACAAATAATCTTCCCAGATGCCTCCTCACCTGCCCTGGTTGATGGCTGCAGGGTCGGCCCCTGAGCAGATATCCTCCAAGACGTAGGGGTTCTGCTCACAGCTGACGTTGAGGGTGGTGTAGTTGGGTTTACACACAGTGAGGAAGTAGGGCGTTGGGTAGCCTGTCATTAGTTGAAGTATGTCAGTGATGAGGGCCGTGGCACAAAGACCGAATGCATGAACCCCTGAGGACAGAGGAGGATGTGATGTAATGGCTGGTAAACAATGTAACAAGTGAACAAGTTGCATGTACAGACAGAGGCATAACCACTGATACTAGAACGCAAACACAGTCAGCCTTTAAAATGCATAGTTTTTACCATTGATAGGCAAAAAGTATGTAATTCACATAGACATGAGCAGTTGAATAGATAGTAGGACTTGCCTTAAAGCTTGCTGTGTCTTTCTAATTCAAATATGCATGCCTACACACAATTTGGGTAGAATGGTCAAAGAAATCTTAACATTATAGTAAAACTAAAAAAGTAATCGTTGGTTCTTGCTCAATGGAGAAGATTTCCGCTGCCTAATACTGCGAAATGAGAAAAAGCAGGAAAAATACTACTCAGTCAGTAAACAAACTTTCAGGTCAGTATACATAGAGAGAAAAAAAAATCAGTGTACCAACGAAGCGGACAGCTCTGCGTATGAAGGAGTTGAAGTTGCAGCCAGCGGCATTGATGTTAGCCTCAGCACCGCCACCACTCTTCCTCCGAGACAGACAGCAGAACAGGATGGCCTCTCCAATCATTATCTGTTAACACAGCAGCACGTCGGTCACGTGTTTGCATGCAGAAGTGGCAGACATGTCCCCTCGCTTTTTTAAATAATATTTTAGCCTCTCAACTTTTACCCTTTTAGGGTAAATCCACACGCCAATTGTTTTTTGTGATTATTTGTGTTATTCATATATGCAATTTCACATTTTTACATCATGCTTGGACAGAGATGTAAACAGTCACATCTGAGTGTCAGAAGGCTATGACCTGCCTGGTTTGGCTGTTAGATATGGGCCGTGTCCCACAGCTTGACCTATCTGTGGCCCTCCAAGACATGATGTGTTGCAGCGGGATACCTGACTGTCTGCAGAACAACCATCTAAGATCACAGATCTGTTCATAATAGGGAGGGTGGACAAAAATGCATATATAAAGGTATATGAAGCTGAAAAGAGGAGAGAGACGAACAATGTGTGAAGAGAGGAAAAGGAACAGAGAGAGGAATTAGAAGTACTTAAAAGTACCAAATCTCAGCCAGTTCACCCGATATCTTCCCCAGCCACATGGGCCTGATTTCACCAGAGGAATTTGAACCGAGTTAGAATAACTTCAGCTAAAGTCAAATTAATTTTCCCATAAGCCTTGAGGGCAGGCAGGAGCTCTACCAAAGAGTGACAGTCAAAGCGCTTGATCGCTCAGTAGCCCGAGAGACGCATCCTGATCTGAGGACGGGAAAGCCCCAGGTCTTCTTCTGCTCCACACGTTGCTGGGAGATGGACCTCTGTGGAAGAACGTGTTATCAGCTGATATGAGGAATCTATTGATGTGTGAGGCTGAAAAAAAACCCTGTTATCAGAGGGTGCTGTATGAGATGTGCATGGCTCAGATCGATGTTGGAGAGTTGGGTTGTCCCTCATCTTGTTGGTGAGACAGCTCTGCTGAACATGTCTGTCTTAACTTCAGATAGTGAGCTTCTGAGAAGACACTGTGGCTTTAGCTCTTTGTGTCTCTCCTGCCAAAAATGACATCGCAGCTTACATTGGAATCGGCCTTTTGCTGGTAATGGATTTGCAATCCCTCTGAACTAAGAGAGCCAGAGTTGTTTTTTCTTCTGTCTTTGAGCCTTTTTTAATGTTTAAGGCATTTTGGTGTCTGGCAGCCAGAAATATGGAGACGAAAGAATGTGATTTTAATGAGACAGCTCAGTGTTGATGTTTCAAAATGCTCTGAATATCAAGCTGGGAGGACCATGGTTGGTTTAGGTTTTAGAATTTGGGAACACTAACAGAACAAGGCAATCCAACTGACATCTATGTGTTAATCCCCATGTAAATTTATTGTCCCAAGTTCGATTGTGGCTGATCATGAACCGAAAGTTATTTCTTATATTTACTATATGTTGCCTTAAGTTGCATGTACTCTACTATTTGCCCTGGGTTTTGCCACTCAGGTCACATGGAGGCTGTACATAGGCTGAGAGAAGGCTCTGCAGACACTAACCTGGACTGAAAAGAAAAAAAAAAGTCTTTAAGTCTTAAAATTGATTTTGGTGTATGGTTTGGGGCTTGAATTTCTGTTGAATTTATCTCCCAAATAAAGCCAAAGCTATTTACATTGCTAGATTCCTTCATTCTTTATAATAAGCTTTAGATAAGGGGTGGGGAACCTCTAGCCTCAGACCAATTGATCTGACCAGTGGAGCAATGTATGAATAGAAAAAAGCAACTCTTTTTGTTTTGAGAAAAAGACACCTTGCTAAAATGAAGCAGTTCCAGTCATTGCAGACGTTAATGTGATGTATGTTTTGTTCCACGGTTTTATTTTGTCCTACATGCACCTTCAAAACCCACTGGAAGTGTTTCAGTAGCACTTTGCCGGCCTGCATTTGTTGACTTGCTCAGTTTTTGCTGATCCGGCCATTTTTTTTCTCCTTTACTTTGTAAGTAGGTTACGTAGTTAAATGGTTTCTTGTTTTGTCTGTTTCAATTGAGTTTTGTTGTTGGCTTGATCTACTCTGTGCAGCTTGGCACAGCATGAAACAAAAAAGACTAGGCATGTATTCTTTGCAGTGAAGAGCCACTTCTGGGACATCACTGAAATGCACATGTTGCTACATTGCCTAGAATGGCAATGTTCATCTCTACCAGCCGTGTTGAGATATTTATTATGAGATTATTATAATAAATATATTTTGCTCTGGAGGAACATTAATTTTGCTTTACCTACATTAACAGAGCAGAATGTACATTATCTGCAATACAGTACAAAATGTTATGTTACACCCAAGAAGCAATATCATCACTATAAAGAGTTAACAGGACAGGCCCCATGATTGGGCCCTGAGGGACACCTTTTGTGTTATGCAGCTCAATATAATTGATGCAACAAGCTTTAAATAGCAGAAGGAAGAATTCTTTACATGTGTAGCTGTAGAGTAATGAAAGGAGTTTCCTGTGGGTGTAGTGGTACCTTGAAGGCATCCACATCTTGAGATACTCCTGAGTATGAAATGTTCGTGTTGAAAGTTTGGGTGTGACAGTACACGTATTCGTTCCAAAACCTTTTGGTATGGGTCTTTTGGTTCGGCAAACTGAACAAATGCAGCTTTATTTTAACCACAGCACATGCAGCACTTTTGTGTGCACTTGATTTGAACTTGATTTAAAAGAACATGCTTCCCCCTGAGCAACTTTCCAAAGGGGCAGATGTTGTTCATTCAGACCCGACTAAGCATGCCATGGAGAGATCGCCAATAATGTAGCACAGCACAACGTTGTAATTATGGTGAATGCAGATAAACCAGAGACTTGAAGATCCTTCAGTGTCATTAAAGTCTACTGTTACAGTTAACACAATACCAATAGACAACGTCCAGGACCACTGAGAGTTACTTAACAGTAACAGCACACTACATCACACATGACTGGAGCGTGGAAAGGCAGGTTCTGCAGTATTCTAATGTGGCTCTGACAGCTGCTGCGTGAATTACATGTGAATTAATGTGAAGTACAGTTCAAGTACAGTTAATTTTCTAAATGCTGCACTTTAATATTATATTTTTATTTATTTGAAAGAATATTTATTTGGATTTACTTTAAGTAAATCAGCTCTGGTGAGACAAGGAAATGAGATGGAAGATGCACGGTTTAGAAAATTCACTGCCTTCCAGATTTTTGTAGAACTGAATATGATTTGGGAATTAAAAACAAATAACAGTTACAATTAGCCTTTCTTAATGCAGCTTTGCATTTGTTTCTAAGTTGCCTAAAAGCAAGCCAATGACCAGAGTGCAGCTTTAATTTATTTCTCTCTTTAAGTAAGGAGGAAAGTCCTGAGCTATTCTGTATTCTATACTTTTTAGAAAATGCATGCATAAATGCTCAAGAGCTAATTCAACATCTGAGATTTTAGACAGATACCACTGCAAGTAGAGAAAATATGTAAATATTGTTTGTACTTTGTGTGAAATGTGCCTTTAAGTTTAACAAAGACTGGAGAGAAGCAAAGTGGCAACTATGAACAAAAAAAAGAAACAAAAACATTAAGAGATTGTTCAGGCTGAGATGGAGATGGAGAGTACTGGCTGCGCTCCTTGTTTTCAGAAACTGTCATCAGGGAGACAGAGTATTTAAAGCTTTGCCTGTTTTTTGTCAGCACAAAATGTTGTTGAGCTCGCGATTTCTCGACCAAAAGCAGCTTACTATGAACATGCCCCACAGTTTGAAGAAGGTAATGATTCATTGCTCTGCTTCAGGGGAGCTGCAGTAGTCCAGATGAAACATGACTGAAGTCTGAACAAGGAGGTGAAGTGAGTGCTTGGTGAGGAAGAGTTTGATATCATGAACACTGTAGTGCATGAGGGGGTGGATTCATTAGCCTCTTCAGTATAACCTCAGTGTAAAGATTATTTTCTTTCTGCATGTTCTCATATCCTTTATTACCTTTATCAAGAGGAGACTTAGTGCAGACTTGTGCTCCGCCCCTCAGGTGTTTTGCTTAGGTTGCCCAATTACTCATGACGGTGTGGCTGTGTATGAACATGATTGACTGCTTTGTTGCTCCCGTTAGGGCAGAACATTCTTTCTGACATTAGGACATGTGGTTTTACTGATTGCAAAAGAATCTTTACATTAGTCTTAATATCAGATTTTTCAAGTGCAAAATGCAATTAAAGGTGTGTTGGGTCATTCTGGGGAAAGACCGCTGATATTTGCCGAAATTTAAATTTGGTCCGCTAGCAGTGTGTGCGTGTGTGTGTGTGTGTGTGTGTGTGTGCGTGTGCATGCGTGTGTGCATGCATGTGTGTGTGTGTGTGTGTGCGTGTGTGGGCAGGTGTGTTTTCAAAAGCCTCTAAGGAAGTGATAACATGCCTGGTTGGCAATACGTGTGCTTTCCAAGAGAGCCTCTCTGGCCTGAGGTAGACAGGATCATAGCTGATAATATAGATCAACAGTCAGCTTGCTTTCCTGGCCTGGAGAGGCCTGTCCTGCTGACCTACAGCTCAACTCAGACCGTCTGTATCTGCAGTGTGAGGACATTTGTTCGTGTGTTCTGTGGGGAATATTAAAAGGAGTCCTTGCCAAAGGCAAAGGCTTTTCATACTGTCTGTGTGTGTGTGTGTATTTGTATGAAAGCTTCAGTGGGTTTAATGCCAAAGTCTGACTCACCAGGAATTACTGTGCTAGATTAGATTAGATAAAATTTTATTAATCTTGTAGGTGAGGCTCCATGAACCCAGACGTGATAATTATTAGAAAAACTGAAACACCGAGTGTCAGGTGTCAGACAACAAGATACAAATATATGCTAGAAGTAACTTACTATAAAATATTGACTGTTAATATGTGTACTACTACTGTATACACAAGCTTCTATATATGCCAGCATGACTACAGCTAGATATCCTGGTGTACATGAGTGTGGTTTCCATGGGAACGCAGCCACCAAGGCATTGGCATTACAGCAGTGGGAGTGGTTTCATCTAAAACCTCACACCTCCACCCCCCACCCCTCCTCCTGCGTGCTAGAGGTTGTATTCAACGTGTGAAATCAGCTTAAAATAGGGACAGCATCCAGTGTTCTTTCTCTAATGTTGGTTTCTTAACCTTACCGTGATGGCTGGTCCAGCGAAGGCCAGGCTGAGCAGCATCAGCAGGGGGATGACCTCATGGTTGGGGTCGATGTAGGGCAGGCTCAGGCTGCGGTCATGGCAGTTGAAGCCAGACTTCACCGGCTTGAACAGATCCGTCCACTCCAGAAAGTACAGACTGACCACGGACGACACCAGGATCGGTAGCTATCGATGAGACAACAGAAGAAGACAGAAAGACGAAAATATAAGGCATTTCAAAGTCATAAACAGCTGAGGCAGAGGGGACTGATTCACCGTGAATGACAATGAATAAATAAATAGCTGAACAGGCAGTGAATGCTGCACATGTCCTCATAACCCCATGGTTCATTGACCATGCTAATTTGATTTGATAATGAGAATGAAGGCATGGAGAATTGTTTTCATGACCTGGGGGGTTGAGGATGGGGCTGAGGGTGAGTGAAGATGGCAGCTAAGCTCTAAACTGCTGTATGAATTCTAGTACTTATAGTCTGTGTTTCTGTTTCCCACAAGCTACCTATCTGTGTGTGTGTGTGTTTCTCTCTCTTCTTCTTCTCTCTGTATCTCTAGTTTTTCAGGCTTCTCTCTGCTGAACCACCAACCATCTGGGAGGCTCTCTCTCCTGGCTGTCAGGCCCTCATCCAGATGTTTTTGACAGAGTTCAGACTCTCATCTAAACCGACAGCCGAGACCTGACACTGCTCAGTCTCCTCCTGGACTTATGTTTTAATCATCTATATACTTTTATATCTGTATTCTGTATTTATTTATCAATATTTGTATCTATTGGAATCTTTCAGCTCTTTTTTGTGTAGCCTGTCCCCTTCCAGATCTCCACAGTTCTGAGGAGGATGGCTCAAATCCCACTTGGCGACACCTGAAGTTGCTTAGTTGTCCTCCTGGATCCACTCTTCACAAATATTTTAAACTCTACCAGACATTTTCCCATTGCAATCTGTATATACTGTGAATTTGTCCGCTCTTGCGTACAAGCAACATCTATCTATCTATCTTGTCTGCTCATCTTGGGAGAGGGATCCCACTTCCACTCCCTCCTGTCTCCTCATCAGCTTTTTCTTGCACGATTTTAGGATCTAATGGCAGAGGGTGCTGCGTGTCTTGAGGTCTTAATATCATAAAAGACCAATCATAGCAAAGGAGATAAATCCCAACCACGAAATAAATTTAAAGTAATAAAGCTGGTGTTGATCTCTCAGTTGAGCGAATCAGTGATTCAATGGTCTGTAGAAGAAAGGGTTCAGCTCCGCAGAGGGCTCAGTTGGTTATGCATTTTTCTGCTTTAGACATGCTGAATGGCTGGCTCCAGCAATTTCACCACTGACCGCTCACAGTGTCACTGTACTGTGCACTGTAAGTTAAACACTTTACCAGCGGATATCCAGTCCTGTCACGAGCACGCACATTTTCACCATCAAATAGCTACGAGGAAAACTAGAGACTGCAAGATGGCACATGTTAATGTCAACGAAAGGTGTTTACCCAGTGCACACACAAAAAGCTTGTTTAATTCTGTCTTAAGAAGCCCTTTGCATGTATGCACTAGTAGTTCAAGAATTTTCTTCATTCTGGTCTCCCTCACTTGTAGATTTTTTTATGACACCGCCCCCAAAATACTGACCCTGACCTATAAAATGACACATGGTTGCCTTTACGTCATTACGTCGTATACAGCATTCTTTTTATTCCGGGTATTTATCCTTCCCCACAGCTGACAAAAATCTGCAACTTTACAAGGATGTTTATATTGTGGTCTTTTAAGGACATGACTATTTGGTGTTTTCTATCTTTTATAATCCTTCATTGCTGCTTTTGTATTTTGACTGATGACACACTTTTTATTATATCTTGATTTCCGAAGCTCATTCCCTTGACTTCACATTAGGATAATGCCAAACTCATAAAAATTGCTTTTCTTTGTTCTGGGCAAGTTTTTGAACTAGAAACTTAAAGCTGACATACTATGGTCATTTTCTGACTCATGCTTTTATTTTGGATGTATGCTACAAAATATTTACATGCATTAATGTTCAAAAAGCATCTTATTTTTCTCATACTGTCCAATGCTGCAGTACGTCTGTTCACCTCTGTCTGAAATGCTCCATTTTAGCGGCTGTGTCATTAAGGCCTTTCATTAAAGCCCACCGTGCTGAGTGTCCTGTGTGAGCAGGCACCACCAAACTTTTGCCGGTTTGAACAACCAGGGGATTACTGTGACTGAGTTTAGGTGCACTTCTACCTTGTGTCACATCAATAACCACTTCTAAACCAAAAACTTCACAAGCTCACTTGTCTGAGAGGGAATCTGATCCAAAATCATGGAAAAATGAACAGCATCAGCAATCGGGATTAGAGGTTTAATACTAGCTTAGTATTTATACATGAACTTATCCTCTACATACACACCAATTACATCAGGCCAGTGACACTTGCCACAATGAGGCAGAAACTTGCATGGAATAGACGTTATTCTCAACCATGTCAACAAGGAATTACTCATCTTCTAAATAACTTGCTTATATACTTGAAAACTGCTCAGTAGCCGAAGTATCTGCAGCTACTGTGAGCAAGTGTCAGAGATCATTTATTCACACATTACACTAAGCTCTGGAATGAGATCCCACAATACATTAGAGCAGTAGCTTCTATTACACATTTCAAACAGGCATATAAACACGATCTGATGGAAGAACACACCTGCAACCACTGATTCAACTCACACATATCATCATTATCTATTTGATTCCGTTTCAAAATACTGCAAAGAACTGATCTCTGATCTGTAAACACAATAATAATAAAAAGTTTTGGCTGTGAAACATCTCATGTTGCTATTTCCTACCTATAGTAAAGGATTACTAGAAAAGTCTTTCACATATTCATCGTCAGGATGTTAAACGGACCAGTTTTTTTTTACCCTTCTACGTGCATGAAATCAAATAAGTTTTTCATGAAACCATTGTGAAAGAATATGATGTATTTCCCTGAATACCACATTTTCCCGACTGCTAAATTAAAAAGTGACCAATCCAGTCCTTGGAAAAATGGAAATATAACCACTGTCAGCTGGTGCTGGAGCTCTCAGGTCACAGTGGACATCCTGACATGATCTGTGGATACTGAGACGTCGTGATGCTGCAGGCTGCTGCGTTGTCTTCAGGTCATTGCTCGACTGAGGCATGACACCTGCCTTGTAATGACTTCCTCCTCTGATGGTTTCTCATTCTGTGAGCAGAGTCTGGGAGTCCAGGAACACCTCATCCAACACGAGCTTCATCAGCTCCCTCAGATCATCTGTAAAACAAGGCAGACTCACTGTTCTTACAGTAAACTGTCATCAGGGTCAACCATGTAGGCCTACAACTTGGTCTTGAATGAAGGAGAAGCATGCAGGTGTGTGGTGATCACAGAATGACCAGAGGAAACCAAAATGTGTGAAGACACTCGTCCATTGTAATTGTGTAATTCTTGAATCTAGTTTGTTTCTACTGATATTCAAATATTTTTCTTCTTTTATTGTTTTTCTATCAGGATCACCTCTTGAGTTGGGTTGATTTAAGTGTTGTCACATTAGGAAAGTTATTTTTAGCATGTTTATTTTAGTATTTATTATAATTTCAGGAGCTATGATTTATTTCCATGTTAATTATTCTGAGCACTGAAAATAGTTTTCCTTCTTGCTTCCTTCCTTCCTTCCTTCTACATTGTCATATTGTCTGTTTCTGTGACTATTGTCAGTAGTTGCACCTACCATGCTCTTAATGTAGACCCATGGGATTAAACAGTAGAAATCCTCAGTGATGATGGCTCAGCTTCTCCACATCTCTGAAGACTGTTCTAGAAACAGGGCCTGCCACTGAGCCTGGATTAACTTTACAGAAAAGGTTCAAACACTGAAGTAGACTGTAGTAGTTTCAGCAAGTAAACAGGAAACTCACATATACACACACTTATAGGGATATATTAGAGTAAGTCACAACATGTCTGTCAGCTCTGTCAGAGCTGTGACAGAGTCTGCAGGGTCAATGGTGGCATCCTGCTCCTCCTCCTCTTCCCCTCCTCCAGGTCCAGATGAGGTCTCTGTATTGGTGTGGATGTTAGAAAGACCTGAAGCTGCATAGGGAACAGCTGATGTGCCAAAACCCGTCTTCACAGGACGTCCTAATATATCAGGCTACAAACCTGCACTTCTGATGAGGATCCACTGCTGTCCTCGTGGTTTGTCTCTGTGGTGGGTCGGTCTGGTAATGATTTGTTGCCTGTATGCAGGAAACAGCTTTAGTTTACTCCAACATCATCTCAAGTGCGTAATTCATCATTTTTGAATGGATAAAGAAATTGGTTACACAGAACATTTGACTTTGACTGTAACTTGTGTTCTCATGTGCGAGCTTTCAGGTAAGAGCAGGACAGCAGCTTGGTGCTGATCAAAACTGTACAGTGTTGCCAAGCAAAGGCATTCCTTTTGACCAATTTTTTTTCACGTGTGTACCACAGGGCATGTCTATCAAATCATCCTTTAACAACGTTAACAACAAAGCCAGCTGAGCTAATGTTGCGGTATTTAATTCAGTAGTTTAGTTTCCACATCCAACCTGCTACTCTCATTATCTAATTGTTCAAACAGTTTCTCTTGACTGTCCTTCAGTACTAACTAATCCAACGTTGCTCCAGCGTGTTGGCCTACAATAAACACTAGCTAACACTGCTAACACCATGGTCAACAGGCTAACATGGAAGATAAACAGTAAAGCATCATCAAAATGAGAAAACTTACTGCTTCCAAGTTTGCAGTTGGTATTGATCCATCCTTGAGCCTCATTAATCCTTTGTACTCACACTTGTTGAAAAAGTAGTCCGAAGTAAAATGGTTTGTGCACACATATGAGAGTTTTCAAGTTGTTGGCAGACATTTCCATCAACAATAAAGTTAACCCTCTCAGCTCTTCAGTCCTCTGAGTCTGTTCCCTTTTATTTCGGAAAACTTTGTAGCGGTGCTCTCTTGGGGAAGTATTTCCCCAATGTTTTTTTGTCTTGCAGTACTGCATGTGGCCACTGGGACAAACACACAGCATGTTTGACTTTGCCACACTTCATCCACCTGTCTTGTATCCGTGAGAAACAACTGTGCATGTTGTGTGAGTCAGGCATCTTAAGAATGTACAGAAACTATACAGAAACAAGAAGTCAAGTAAACAAGACCTGCACGTCAATAAGTGGCTGGTAATAACAGTGCATGTCTCTTGGGATAAATGTGAGCACCTAAAATTGCTCTGGCATATTTCTCATTGAGACTTAACAAGAAAGAAATGGAAACTCAAATACAGAAGAGTCTATTTTGCACACCTCTGCAGTCACGACGTGTAGGAATTCCTTCCCAAATGTTTTCTTACAGCCCTCCAGGCTCTGTGGCGTCCCATTAAAGAGTATCAGAGACAAGTGAGGTGCATGTGTAGGCACAAAGCTCTTGTGTAATTGAAGGCAGTAAAGTGTCCACAGAGGACTGCACTGAGACGCATCAGTGGGAGTTGAATCTGGCCCATAGGCTTTATCATGCAGCTTAATTCCCTGATTCACCGGTACACAGTGGCAGCCACGACGCTCGCTCAGCTAATGCTAAGTAGAGCAGCGTGATGGAGGAGGGCCCCACAAGGAGCCCAGCACAGGGGGATCTCTTCAAGTCAACACAGTCCTGCTGCGAGCTGAGCCACCAGTGTACACACACACAACCACACAGAGGGCCTCTGATCACAGACTGTCTTCTTTTGAGCATTTTATTTTTCATCTTTCACTGTTCAGATCCAGGTTTTCTACTCTTCTTCTTCTCTGTCTTTGTTGGTGTACTGATAAGTTTGTTTTATGTGTTACTGCAGATCAGTGGAATAGTGTCAAACCAGTTGTAGGACTATGAACTGTGTCACCTGTGTTTTCATGCTTGTACACAAACCAGACAAAACAGGGACCCACTCATAAAACACGGCTCCATAGCCTTACTACAATAGGTCAGTCCACAGGATAAACTGAATTGCTATCTGAGAACATGGCAACATCACTTGAAAGCAGAACTCCTCTAATTCCTGCAGCCATTTTGTGTTTTGCTTAAGCTGCACAAAGTCCTCCTCCTCACTCTGAAGGATAAGCTGCCTTGTGAATAGCTGTATTTAGGTTCCAAGATTTCATCGAAGAAACGATATTGAAGAAAATGTCATCCCATCGTAATACTTTTGATAGAGTTAGGAAGCTTTGTGAATGTGGCCACAGATGAATTTGTAAAGAATAGAAGTCATCTTTAAGCATTTTCACTGATCCAACCATCGTCAAACATAAATTATCTGAACTGTTTCGCAAAAATACTTACCTTCAATTTAGAATTACAACTAACTTGAATATATTTAAGGTCCCAAATGCATTGAACCCAAAGGTATCAGTAGTGTATTTCTTTCAAAATGTGTGTGCCATTTCAGTAATCCATAATTCATAATTTTAAATACCGATAATTCCATTAATTGGTAATTAATTCATTTTAATGAATGATAGTAAAGGATTATATTTATGATTCATTTATTAAAATCAACAGAACAGACCCATCCTGTCATAAAGTATTTCTAATACATAGTGTTTTAGTATTTCAGCTCGTGTTGACACCAGCCATCACCATCATCTGGACAAAGTCACATACTTCTATCAAGAATCTGTTGCACAGGATAAGGCATTTCCCTCGATAAGAAACCTTTTAAAGTGGAGAGACAGGTTAGTGACACAGATAAAGTTGTTAATCTATACAACAACAAAAGGGCTTGAATTATTCACAGATAACAACAATTTGCCCTGTCGTCCATCTTAGTGAAGGTACGCCTGAGACACACTGCCTGCCCGATCAGTGTGTGTGTCACTGAACCTCTTCCTTTCATTTTGATAACAGGTTAAACACAGCCCATGTGTGCAACAGCAGTGGCGCATCTTTTAGAGTGTCGAGCCCTGTTGTCAGTACACATTTTTAACAGAATACTTCAGGTAATCTGCATTATTTTTCTGTCTAAACTAAATAATACTATGACTATTATGTAAGGTAAACACAATGTAAAAAAGATAGAGAGTAGTAGCAGCACCGCAGCAGGAACTCTGTCTGTGGTCTGTGAGCCAGTTCACTGAGGTAACCTGTCCTGGAGACAGAGAAAAATTAATAAGAACTCAAGATATTAATAAATTAGTAAGAACTCAAGATATTTTCTCACCAATTTAGACTTTTCATTGTTATTTCGTGTGTATATATGTATTTTGTATTTGATTTGTCAGTACATATATATATATAATATATATAATATAATATATAATATATAATAATATAATATAATATTTCAATGATTGTTTGATCTATATAGTGTAAAAAAACCCAACACTGTCTGGTTCAATTTTGCAGAGCTCAAGGTGATATCATCAAATTGTTTGTTTCATATTTACCTTGCGAGGCAGCTGGATCACACGAGATCATGCAACACGAGAATCCACCTTGCCAGGCTTCAAGTTATCCGCTTGTGGCTCAACCACAGCGGTTCGAATCAATCAGTGCACTATAAGGAACTACTGGCAGCTACGGTTGGGCATGGTTTAGATGTGATGACTGTCCATTTGAAAACAACAATGGCGGCTCCTTAAGAGGTTAGCATAGATGCTGCTGTAGCATCAGTTATATCAGAAATAGAGCGAATGTCTTCATTGAAAGAGGAGCAAAGAACGGCACTGAAGGTTTTTATCAATTTTTTCGCTCATCCCCTGAATGGTTTCAGCAAAAGTTCTGCTCTCCCACTATGTCATGTGATGGCCAGATAGTGCATCCATTCACTGTTTAAAGTGCCTTCACTTTTACAAATTGTTTTCATGGATCAAGACAGACATGAAGAAAAAGTCAGAAGTTTCAGTGCCTAAAAAACTTTTTCCAATACGTGTTTCAGTGACAAGGCTTCCTCTGTCAATTTTTGGTTAATATATTTTAAAGGCACTGTCCTAGCTCCTATATTATAACACACACTCAAGTATATAAGTATAACCACAAATCTCAGAGCAAATTAAAACATGTGGAAGATATGTAGCTTGGTCACGATAACATTAATGATTATATTGGGCTAGATTACATAACATCATGTGTTGACCTGGCAGTCAATGAACAAGAATGCTGGAAGACGTCCAATGTTGCCTGGATGTTGATTGTTAAAAGAACAATCATGTAACAACTAATGCCTGTTGGGCTTTGTTACGCAGGAAAAGGACGTTTGTAACCTGAACCTAGTACACTAATCTTTACTAAAGAAAACAGCTTGTCATTACTTCTGTGAACAGAGCAGCAAAAGAAAGAAGAGTGGAGAGAGATCTAACAATTTCCTTTAGTAAGAAATGACATGTTGTGTTTTTATCGATCCTTTAAAGACATGTAGTGCGTCATGTTTTAGATCTTGAATGGATAGATAAATGCATGAAACAACATGCATGCAGGAAGCATCTTGCTTGCGAAACTAGCTCAAGCAGCCCTCGCTGTCAGCCTCCCTCACCTCTCGTCCAGCGCTTCAGCTTGTGGAAATGAGAAATATAGGTCAGCAGCATTGGCGCTCGCACCGCACACGCTCCGCAGAGGAATACTGTACTCCCCGGACTTCAAAGAAGATTCCTGCAGGATATTTTATGTCACATCCTGTTCATTTGAAAGTGCGGTGTGATTTGCTCAGGCCAGTAGCAGCTAATCGTATTTGACACGCTTCAGCGTCTCCACACATGCTTAGTATTCCTTTAATTTAATGGTGAAATTAACCAGTGTACAGAAAGTAAGTCGCTCACCATCTCATCAAGATTTATGCATGTTCTGTTCAAATCACCGCAAACAACATTCAACTGTCAGTAACGATTTCCTACAGAAAATAGGGTATCAAGCATAATATGAATAAATCATGCACGTTGCACAGACTGTCTCTTGTCCTAATAGCGGCTGTGCCTTCAGATTGTGATGTCTTCATTAGGCCTGTCTGTCCAACAGGTAGTGGTGGATTTGGTGTGGATCGTCCCTGAAGCAGGATTCATCATGATTTGATGACCTCTTGACCTTTGGCCGACATGACATCTATTAAACTAAAGGTATACACTGATGCTCCCCAGAGAATGAGCCTCATTTTTGCTGACCTCCCAATCATTTGTAAGCTAAACTTCCTATTTGTGTTTCTTTACGTCTAGGATCCTTTGCCTGTAAAACCATAGATACCACTTATCAGAAGGTCAGTGGTTTGATCGCTGGACTCGGCAGTCTACGTGTTGAAGTATCCTTGGGTACTTGGGCAGGATACTGAACCCCAAGTTGCTCCTGATGCTGTGCACCAGTGTGTGAATCTGTTAATGTTCGTAATGAGCAGGTGGCCTAGCTACCATGTGTGAATGGGTGAAAGCAGGCTAGTGCTGTAAAGCACTTTGAGTGGTCGGCAGACTAGAAAAGCGCTATATAAATACAGTCCATTTACCATGAAGTACACTTACTTCATTGGGTGTTTAAATCTCGATAAGCGTACAACACCCCTCTGAAGGTTTTCCTCACGATAATCCTCTACTGGCTCTCATGTGGTCCTGGCTGCCCCTCAGTGATTACAGAGATGAGAGTACAGAAACGAGACAGTGCAGTTTGAATAATAGATGTGTAAAAATGGAAAGCAGCCTCCAGTGGGCTTCGGCTGGCAGTTATTTTTGGTGGGTGCTGGGCCAACAGCACTAACAGTCATTGGGTTGAGTGGTAAGTAGTCTCTAAGTAGAAAATTGAATGTGTTATGAATTGGAATTAGACCCACGTAAATCTGGATAAAATGGAAGGAAATATGCCCCTACTGTTGCTGAAAAGTTATTTAAAAGAATTAATTCATTGCAAACATGCACTATTTAAAACTGAACTAGCCAACTAGGTAAACTGAAAATCTGATCATATATAGAAAAGCATCAGTATTTATTTATCCTGATTTCAGCTGATATGAATGAGAAAGAAAAGCTCTAATGTTTGATTCCAGCTTTATACACTGAGAACTCAGGCAGGTTGGATTCAATCTGGCATTAGTCAGTTTTTCAGTTGTTATGAGTGTAGAAGTCCTGGGGCAGTAAAGGAGTCTACCTGGTGTGCCTTGTCTGCTTCAGATACAGCAGTATAAGAGCATAACTTTATTTGGCCTGCACCTATCAATGGATCCAACATTAACACCTGCCAAGCACCAAATGTGGGTAGATTTTCCATTTGTGAAGTAAATCTCAGAAGGCTAGCCACCATATAAATAGGTATGTAATAAAAGTTATTATTAGTAGTATAGCTGCTTTGTTGTCTGTGTTGGTGCTTGTTCATTTAAGCACACATGGAGACATGGTGGGACTTTATGATGCATTCAGGTGGGCCTCATAAACTCATATATCGCTTTGTACAGCAAAGCACATGGGTGGCAACAGGAACTTCATAGTGCATTCAAGTGCACACGTAAATGCGAAAAATCTATACTTGACTGGCCATGAAAGTTCTTCAAAAGAGGAAAGTTTATTTTCTTTCCTTTGTTGGAATGCATACAGTGCTCAAAAAATTTATTAGACCACAACAAAGTGTAAGGTGTTTACCACCTCTGCCCTAAATTAACAGTATTGCTGATGACCAAAATACTTTTTTTATGTTTCTGTAATGGTTTATCCACCAGTATGTGCAAGCTCTTTAATCAAAACGATGTCTGTAATGTTAAAACATAATTATTGTTTTTATCCATGAATTTTCGCATTTACATTTTTTGATTGAGATGCCAAATTACAGTTATTTACTTGATTCCTGCTTTAGTGTTGTATTTTATTCTTGATTAATTTCTTTTAAGATTACAGAATTCCAGTGCGCTGGCTCAAATTTGGGTATAAAAACATTAATTCACTCCTGTTCAAAATGGTGACACGTAAGGAACTCACTGAGAAAGAAAGAGTCCGAATTAAAGCACTTCATTATGCTGGAAGGTCTTTGAGACAAACAGGGCAAGACATAAAGCGTTCTCACAGTGTGGTCAAGTATGCCTTGGACTCGATTGCAGAGATTGATACTTCGCATGCATCAAGGAAGAGGCCGAAAATGAAAGCTGACTGAAGCGGATGTCAGGCACCTCAAGATTTCAGCTACTATGACCACTGCTGATCTTCAGGCAGAGATTAATGCTTCTAGATCAGAATCTGAGAAAGTCTCCAGAGTGACCACAAGCAGACGACTGAAGGAACAAGGCTTAAAGGGACGAATAGCTGCTAAGAAGCCACTATTGAGGCCTGTAAACATCCAAAAATGCCTAAAATTTGCCAGGGAGCACAAACACTGGACTGCAGATGACTGAAAGAATGTACTCTGGACAATCACCCCAAGCACACTGCAAAGCTGTGCAGAGACTACTTGACCAAGAAAAAGGAATCTGGAGTACTGGAACTGATGGACCGGCCAAGTCAGAGTCTGGACTTGAATCCTATTAAACAGATCTGGGATTTATTGAATTCAAAAATAGAAAAAACAGTGACAGCAAGGATGCAAGCTGTTATCAGGGCCAAAGGAGGTCATACAAAACATTAAGATTTTTGGTTAATACTGTATATGTGAATAATGACTCTTGTTCCAGTTTCCAAGTTATTGACAGATTTCTAAAACACCTAATAAACGTCTAATAAATCAGTTAAGCACTGCATGTATACATGGACTGATTTAAAAAATTTAATTCAAAACAAAAAAGATCAAATTGTTATCAACATCCTAAAAGATACTATTGTACAAATTGTCCATAAGTACATCTGTCATAATTTTCAAATTAATCAACTGCAATGTTGTTGAATAATTAAATACTAAATATGCATTCACTTTGGCCGGTCCAAAATATGCTCAGCCTGTGGATTTTCTATCCGCCAATACCTGTGACTGGTAAGTCAAAAAGTGAATTTCAGACACATGCATTTGCAACATACTTGCAAACATTTGGGCAATCAGATAAACCCCCATCTGGCCCTCACCTACAATCAAATTAAATGGTGTCAATTTGGGGGTGACTACTAATAAATATGTTCATGATAATAATTTTCATTTCTTTATTCAGTGAGCATAGGCTATTCAATATTTCTGTCTAAGTTAGGGGTATACCTATTAAAGCAGAAAGACATAGGAACTATGTATGGACCCAGCCCAGTCCCAGCAGGGAGGATATTAATGTATCCAGAAAATGCACACGTCTAATGTTACCGGAGCTGACAGCAGCCCACTGGCCAGACTACAGGAGGTAACTTCCGAGTTGTCTGAGAATCATGAAGCTTGTCTATTACTGACATATGACATTGAAATTGAAGACTTAATAGTCTCTTCGCATAATCCTCTTTTATTGGATCATCATTTAATTACTTTCAAATTCCTATTACCAGATAGTGGTGTAGCTAACAGAGGACTGATAACAAAACAGAAGAGGTTAGCTCCTTGGTATACCCCCAAACCTGCAAATTAAAGCAAACATCGCGAAAACGCGTTCCACCAATTTGGAAGTATTTCATCTCGCCTGGCAAGACAGTCTTAAAACATACAATAAAGCCCTCCGCAGTGCCAGAGCAGCATATTAATCTTCACTAATAGAGCACTGTACCCAGCTGACAGAGAGTCATAATTCCATTGAACCATGTATTCCCTTAAGCCTCAGTAGTAATGACTTCATGTGCTTCTTTAATGATAAAATTCTTACTATTAGAGGCAGAATTCATCACCTCCTGCCCTCAATAGTTGCTGATTTATCTTCAAATACAGAAACCATCGTAGCTATGAAACCCTCACCCACTACCAACTAATCTCAACAATTTCTTCATCAAAATCATCATCTTGTATTTTCGACCCCCCTCCCGACCAAGCTGCTTGAAGACGTTTTACCCTTAATTGTTTTGACTTTATTAGATTTGATCAACCTGTTTCTATCAACGGGCTACGTACCACAGTCCTTTAAAGTAGATGTAATAAAACCTCTTCTTAAAAAGCCGACTCTTGACCCAGGGGTTTTGGCCAACTATAGACCTGTATCTAACCTCCCCTTTCTGTCTGAAGTCCTTGAGAAAACAGTTGCCAGTCAGCTGCATGTTATGACTTTCTACATAACAATAGTTTATTTGAAGATTTCCAGTCAGGATAGCACAGAGACAGCACTGGTTAAATTCACAAATGGCCTAATTGCAGCAGACATTGTCTCTGTGCTCGTCCTGTTCGATCTCTATGCTGCATTTGACACCATTGACCATGGTATCCTATTTCAGACTGGAACACTTCATTGGCATAAAGGGAACTGCAATACGCTAGTTTAAATCCTACTTTTGATTCAATTTCAATTTGATTTCAATTTGTACAAGTTAATGATGACTCCTCTGTGTACGCTAAAGCCAGACATGGAGTTCTGCAGGGTTCCATGCTTGGACCGATCCTATTCACTCTAAATATGCTTCCTCTAGGCAACATAATCAGGAAAGTCCTGGATGACCTGCAATTTTTTGTTACTAAGTTCAGACAAAACTGAAGTTATACTACTTGGGCCTAAACAACTTGGAAACTCACTCGCTGATGATATAACAACTATGGATGGCCTCTGAAATGTAGTGGGGTAAAATTATAAAGCAACAGAATGAAAACAAGGAAAGTACAAGCACCTCAAATTTGTACTTAAGAGCAGTGCCTGAGTACTTATTATGCTAATTATAGTTCATGACTGGCCATGTCAAATACAAAGTGGAAAGGGCTTATGATGCACAAAAAAAGAACAAACAAGCTGAGCAAAACATGAACATACAGTAAGCAGCTATTGACAGGATTCAGTGCTCTGCCCCAGGCTGAAATACTGAATATCTGCCATCATTTGCAGCAAATCAGATGCTTCTGACTCTAATGTTACTATTAGTTGGCTATTATTAGTGAGTGACTGGTTTTTCTCACTGATCGACTGTTTGACTGACTGCTGTAGCTGGCTGATCTTACAGACAGTGATGAATCTACTGAAGAACAAACAACACAGTCAGAATGAAGGAATGTCAGTGATAAACCACAGAGCACAATGTGTTAGTATTCCTTACGCTCCCTTTCTCCGAAAAGCCTCGGCTCCTCTGGGAGAGTTCAGCTCAGCAGAGATGCTCCATTGCCCCACATCTGCTAACACTCACTGCCAGCCAGCTCTCTGTGTCTCATCCTCTTTGTCTCGCCTTCATTACCTCAGTTTCTGTCACACGCAACGACTCTATCTGTGTCACATATTGTGCTGTTCTATCTTGCTATCAGCCTCTTCTCGTTCATGCTGGCTGGATCTCTGGCAATGTCCTTCCTTTCTCCCCCTGTTTATCTGCCAGTACTCAGATCATCTGATAGGGATTTTCAAAGCCTGATAAGATGGTGAAAGTCTCATATCAAAACTGCAAATGACAAGCATTGCATAAGCCAGACTGCATCTTGCAGGTTTTCACCTCAAGATTTGACTCTGGAGAGCCTTTAATAAATTCAACCAGGTCAGACATATACAGGCTCAATCACCACACTATGAGAGGAGTTTATATGATGTTCAGTCCAAGGCTTAACATTATGGTTGTGTTCTCTGAATATTCTTAATAGCATCAAATGTGGGATAAAACTTTGTTGCACATTTTCTTTTTACACACAACTGGGGTTATTGAAAATGCAGAAACATTTGATGTGAATAGTTGCAATAAAGACTTTGACTTGACATCTTCAGGTTCCTCTGACAGCAAACAGGTGCTTGCAACAGCATCAAAGTCACTTTGTATAGCCATCTCAATTATGGGTCATACTTTGGTTGTCGGTTGTTTGCAGGAACATCCTAACCAATAGGTAAAACAATTAAATATCTACAACAGTAAATATGATTGTGCTGCTCTTCAGAAAAGTGGAATACAACCAAATCTAAGGCATGCATGTTGCTTGGATCACCATAGTAACCAACATGGAGTGTACCAAAACCTAAAGCCAATACTGCTCGTGAGGAACAGGACTTCTGAAATTTTTACTGACATTAAAACATATCAGTGGGTTCACAAATAATCCTCACTCAGACAGAGAAATGTGATGTTGCCAAGCACTGTACAGTGCATAAAGAATTACTCAAATACAATGTTTACCTGCATTTCACTCTCATTTCAGTTTCTAGACTGTGTTAAACGGCAAGAAATATTCTGTCCTCACCAATATGGTTCTGATTAACCTCACTGAATCTTTCCTAATGACAGCAGTGTAATTACCTACTGAATGGAGCTGGGAATGCTGAGGATACCTTTGTTTTGGTTACTTACTGTCATGATGTTAAGCGGTTGATGCTGGAATTGCCATTATTTTGTACCTTTCACACTGATCCTGGAATTCCCTGGAGAGTTCCAGTTATTGGTTGTTTTTGTTAAGCTATTTGTATTTGAGAATGGAAAAGTCATCGTGCCTCCTGCAAGAACCACTCATATGAATTTATTTGTTCTTTAGAGGCATGTGTGAGTAATTTTCTCATATTTAGAATATTCTCTTAGGGATGAACAAAACTGACTCATGGACCAGATCCATTGTTTGTCATGAACAGATAGTCTGCCTTTCTCCAAAGGGGAAAAAACACTTTTGTGACTGATTATAAGCCACAATCTGAAGGAATGATCATAAATGTGTCACCAACTACTTTCTTTTTTAATAATATGAATATATGAATACATTTCCTCTGTGCTACAGCTGCTGATCTGGCATTTTTCTTTTGTTCTAGCCTTACATAGTTTATAATGATTTTTCATGTGATTTGCTTTTTCTCTGTAAAGGATTTGACTTGAAAAGTGCAAACTCGACTCAACTCACTTTTGGTACCAGCTAGAGCTGTCAAAATTAGTCAGAAAAAACATTCAGTTAGTCCTTCTAAACAAAACAAAAGGTAGGTTTGAACCATTTGAATATCTGTTTTTGTGCATTATTTTCATAAGAGGGCAAATCAATAAGACACATGCTTCTTGTATATTATTTCATTATAAAGATCTGAAGATCTACATACCTACACATCTTAAAATAAACAAATAAAACAACGCCCTCTACTGTTCTGTTAAATTATTTGCTTGTTTTAGCTTGACCTACATTTCATTTTCAATCAATGACAGTGACGTTGTGAGCAGAGTTTCAGCTGGTGCCGGTCCACGTGTCCTGGGAGACTTCGATGTGCCAGACAAATGGGAGGAATTCCGATCAAATATTATCTGATTATGTTCTTGTGTCCAAGTTACTAATGAAGACAACATTTTTTTTTAAATTGGTTCAGTTTTGAACGAGAGGGCTGCAGCCAGCAGGCTGTAATCCATCCAGGTGTCCGCATAGCTACAATGTGCATCCACTATAAGTATTTGCCACTGACAGGCTCAGATTGTTATTCTGTGTTTGACAGCATTATATGGATTTAGACTATTCCTGGACAACCCTAGCACCAGGTACTTTACTCTACTTTGCTTTCCGCTGCAGATATTACCCCCACAATGTTTGCAGGATTCTTAGCTCCCTTCACTTTTCCAGCAGTTGGGAAACGACACACAGGAGTGAGTGATGATTAAAGTGATGATTCTCTGACCAATCAGTCGTCTGCAGCGTTTTCAAGTCACCTTTTAGTCTCGGCTCAGCTCACTTGGAACCTTGACTGAGGTGATACCAAAAAAGGACCTGGCACCAGGTTTGATCCTGAATGGAAAACCAAAAACATGTGAGTGAACTTGAGCCGAGATGAGCCATACCATGCAGTGGGAACATGGCTTTAGTCTCTAGCTAGGGTCAAGTTCCAAAAAAGCCTAGATCAAACAACTCCCATCACTGTGACATCATCAGGGTTATTTTTTCACACTTGGCAAAGCTCCTCCAGAGCCACAGCAGACATACACGTGTTTCCTGCTGAGGTGTACTCCTCACAACCCATAAACTGATTTTTGTTTAAAGGGAGGTAAAAATTTTTTGGCAAGTGTCACTTGACTCTTTAGCAGGCCTACTTTACAATTTACCACGTTTCTTTAGCTTGAAATATGGTTGTAGTTTAGCATGTTAAAATGGCCGTGCAATGATGTGTTATGGATGTGATACACACATCTTTAAAAGGGTGTGCTGAACAAATTTATTTTTGTTATTATCTGTCATACCATGTCATATATTTATTTAATAATAATGTCTGACTCTTCTTTGCTTTTGATATCAAAATTGAGGGCTCTTCATTTTATATGCTGAAGATACCAGTATTTCCCTTACAGATAAAGACGAACATGGGTTGATAACCCGTGTTAACAATGTTCTTGATGGATATTGCTTATACAAGGCTAAAATTAGAGCCCTGTCACATCATATTTGCCCTACTCTCATGGCTAAGAATGCACTTGAATATGTAGAATGCTAGCTAATTCTAGCTGGAATGCTCATACTCAACATCAATGAACTTCCAAGAGGTACTTTTGTATTTCAGTTTCATAATAATTCGCTTCCCATTTCCTTTCACACAGTCTTTGTAACTAGGTCTCCAATCCGCTGTTGTCACATAAGATCTGTTGATATATATATAGAGTCATTTGTACAGAACTAGCCATGGCCAGTTTTCAGTTAGTAACAGAGGTCCAGTCATATGGAACTGCTTTTCTGCTTCACTTCACACTCACTCGTCATGTTTTGATTTAAAAAAAAACAAACAAAACAACTTCTCTTGAAGTAGTTCAGCAGTGTGTAAATGAGGTGTGATAACAGGGTGTGGAGGCAGTACAAATATTTGTTTTTGCAATCCTTGGTTTTATCTCTTTTCTCCTTCTTTTCATTTCCACTATTTCTTATTTGAAAATTGTTTTCTCTCTTTAGTTTTTTTTTTTTTATTACTTGCATCTGTAAATTTGTGGCAAGCCAGCACAGCTCTCTTTAATCTCAGTGTTTGCTGTGTTCCTTTTACAAGCCATCAGGGTTTTTTCAATCCACCTGTGCATTTTGTCTCGTAACATAGTTAACAGCAGTTAACACTATTCATGTCAATCTAATGATGTGTTAATATGCTGATTAAGGTTTTTATTTCTGTTATTCAACTTGCATAGTTGCATCAATATCATTCACACTTTTATCCAGTTTGTGGGCATTGATGCAGCTGTGTAGCTACAGGTACTTACTGTATGTAAGTGGGCAGATGACCCCCATCTAACAGAGGAAACAGCCTTTAATCATGCTGTGTTCAAGTGATAAAAGAGTTATCAGAATTACCATCTTACAATTTGTAAATAATCTTCACATTAACATCAAAGTTGTAATTCCAACAAGAAACTATATTTATTCTAAAAACTCTGTTCCATAATGGTGCATCATTATATGAAAGTGCATGAAAACCAAACCGAACACCTCATGTCAGTTTAAGTCTATTGTTTAAGATAGTTAAACCCAAATTTAATAAAGCTATAAATTCAATGCACTATGCATTGAACTTCAAGCTTTATTAATTTTTTATTTAATTTTAACCATCACATGACCAAATCTGCAATCACACAACCGTCTAGGGTTGTCCGATGACGTGAACGGGAATCTTTCCTGTCTCTACCATCCATTCCACATGGCAATTACATTTAGGTCTGTGTGAGATCTCCTTTTTTCTCACTCTAAAGCTATCAGCGTTAAAAATGCGTACGGCAGGCGAATAGCCATGAGTTCTGATAGCAGAGGAAAAGGGGGGGGGGGATACATCATGATTGGCACGCTCTGATGTCTCCTCCATGTCAATTGTGGGACATGGCAGTCACAGCTGACAGGAGAGCAGGATTGGATTGAGCTGGGCCACCACCTTCGCTCTCTGCAAACCGGCCACTGATACACACACTCAGGGAAGGAGCCTGAGTGGGCCTAATTATATGAAAAAGTGCTGTAGTTCACTGAGTAGAATTAACTTTCAGCACTGACCTAGTTTAAATGTTGCCTGCTGTTTGTAAAAATAGAGGCCAAGAAATCCCTCCGTGAACAGCAGCTTTAGCAATTTGTAAAGCTGCCGTCTGACTTTTCTTGTTCATTGTAGCTGTAGTGAGAGCGCATTGAAATGTAAATGAAAGATTCTGACAACAAAACCAAATCAAGGGAATCCCCTGGCCAAGTCGCCACTGCCAGAGAAATCCATTGGAATGATGCAGTCATCCCAACAGCATCCATCATAACTGTATAATATATGATGCCAGTTTGATTAGAGAGCCACGGGCCACTGGTGAACTAGAGCATGCATAAAGTGCACAGCAGGGGAACGAGTGACAGTCACCACGAGCTGCATGCAATCTGTTCTTCACTGTTTGAAATTTCAAATCCATTTGACTTGTTCTTATTAAATGAGTTAACCTGATATACTTAAAATAAAACGTAAAAAATCATCATCGGGAGTCTGGTTGGCCCCATATTAAAAGACACTGTTGTCACTAAGGAATCCCCTCGTCCACATCTGTCATGGCTGCACTTCCCTGTCACCCCAGATTTGCACTTGACAGTGTGAGTCTGCTATTCTGTTTGTTTAAATGTCCTTGTCGTGTTTGCGTTATGCCTGTGCCGCACATAACGTTAACCTACTTAGCTGGATTGTGTGTAAAATCATTTGTTGATGTGGCAGCAATTTTCAGAATGCGCACTGCATCGCAAATATGATAGAAATGATCAAAATGCGCGTTTGAGTCTGTGATTACAAGGTCGTCTGTTGCATCTGTTGGAAAAGTTCATTAAAAAACTGAATTATACACACAAATAATGTGTGTGTGTGTGTGTGTGTGTGACGTTCATGTGTGCTTCCTTCCCTCAAGGGAGAGGATTACTCTGTAAGCATATATGTGAATATATACAGTAGGACTGTTACCGTGTCAGTACTTCAGTGCACGAACAGCCAATCTCAGGTTTTTGTGAGAAATACAAAAAGCAGCAATGCATTTCTTTCTAAAATAATCAATCCAGTCATTTCTCTACATTATGAGTACAGGTAGGCTACCAGAGGAATGATGTGACATATTCACGCTTCTGTTGGAGGAAAACCACCTCGACGCACTACATGCACATTGCCTTTACTGAATGCAGTGTTGCGTTTTAATAGTGCCTTCATTCTTTTTGACCTACATATTGAAATAGCGTCAGTCATGTTCAGCTGATCGTCATAGGAAGCCCATCTTTTATTGGGGTGATCTTTCGTAATGGATCTTTGGTGATAGGTGCGCACGACCACATCAGACTACACGCTCACTGAGCTGTAGTGTTGTCATATGGGGAGACAGACCGGCTCTGAAAGAGCAGCATGCAACATCAACCCACCTCTACAAAATAGAAACATGGCAGCAGGGTGACACTGTCTTTGGTCAGGATCCCCTTCACTCTCGCAGACATGGTCAGGCCTCCAAATATCCAAACTGATCCAAGATGTGACGACGGAAGAATGGCTGAGCTCTCCAGGCGTCCTGCCGGGATCAGGAGCGCTCCATGCCGCTGTGTGTAGCAGGATGCTCAGGACAACAGCCGGTCTGTATCCAGCCCAGACTCCCGATACCCAGACCTCCGCGGCCCCTTATCTCTGCTTGTCAGAGGCTCCGGGCTCGATTCTGAGCATGTCTCCGGATGAGCTGTCAGGTAGAGAACGGAGCCGCGCAGACAGAGGGAGCAGGAGGAGGAGGAGGAGGAGGAGGAGGAGCGAGGCGCAGGCGCACTGCTGACACGGACAATGGATGGATCAGACTGACTCTGTACGCAGAAGTGTCAGTTTCACACATTAGAAAAACAGAACAATTTTAGCAGTGCGCCTGCATCCTGTCAGCGCAGGATGGCACAGGATGGCGCACATGCAGGTGTCATGACATATTCTGACACGCTCCCACATCCGCAGGCCTCTGTCACGACCAGGTAATCTCATTTGTGTTGCACAGCCGTTATTCGTGATTAAAACAGGAGGATATTTGGCACGGAGGGTCCCCTCTGCGTTCCCCTCTCATTCAACAGTGTGGTCCGCAGCGCCACCACGCAGCCGCAAACAGGCCAATTTACGCAGAAATATTTTCTTTAGATCCACAACATTCACCACACTACTGTTTTAAGTATTTGCAAATTAATAGCTTCGTTCTTTTACTTGAAAACACCTTTTCATTATTCCTCCATTGAGAGCATTTGTTCTGATAATAGCATGTGGTCCAGTCCTGGTGTAGAAAGCAACCATATTCAGTCCATCACTTTATTCTGAGTCGTTTACAGGTGTGTTTCTATTTGATGCTGCTTCACTGTCACTATATTTCAGAGGCAGATATTATACCAGCAGGGCTATAGTTAAAGGATTAGCAGATTTAATTTTAGGGGGCTAAACCAGATTCTCTTGCAGTGTCGCTTCTTGGACAGCTTCCAGACAATATATGTTCATACATAGTGAACAGCTTTATACAGTTATACATTAACCAATGTCAAGTTAATACAATTAATTTTGAGACTTTTAAATTGAGAGCGATGCTGCAGTTCGTTGTAAGATAGTGTTTTGTTATTGCAGAGCTAGAAGGATGATTTTTTTATTCTATTCTACTATTAATGAATTTCAATCGTGCAAATCCAAGATCCAAGTTGAACAAACGCAAACTCCTGTGAATATCTGCTGGAGATCACACAAAAGAAGACATACAGCAACATGCAACATGCTTGAATTTGCCCTATTGTACAGGGCACAGCTGAGGTGAATGAGAGGCAGAGCGAATAGTCATGACTGTGTGATATGACCTTACAGTCACCTAAGGTACAATTTTGTTAACGTAAAATATTATCAAATATGTTTGGCGATGGCAATTGTTTCCACGACTAAGACAAGATGATGACGAGACGGCACAGATGTCATTAAACACTGACACACTTAAACTGTGACTGTATGAACTATATCTAGTTCAGTTTATAATAAATATCACTAGTATTTTGTAATATGCAAAAAGACGAGACTAAAATGTAGTTTACAAAATATGTAGCTTTGTAGGTCGATATGTGATTGTGAACAAATGACAGATACGGTCTCTTCTGTACAATATCTTTTGACTAACAAAGAAAAGCATGATTTGTATTGATACCAAAACCCTATTTTGACTTTCAACTTGCTGATTTCACTGGCAGTGTTAGCCAGTTGGCTAATTTTCAGCTGCAGTCTTTTGACAACATGATCTAAAACCAATTAAAAGACAGACAGACAGATAGATAGATAGATAGATAGATAGATAGATAGATAGATAGATACTTTATTAATCTCCAAAGAGAAATTTGCAAAAAAAAATTCAGGGGAGAGCGCGTACGCAGTCCCCCACTACCAGAAATTATGCAGTCGAGATTCCCACATTTGGGAAATTCGCAGGGGTCAGCACAGCCTCGCCCAGGGTGAACCACCTTCTTGATCATGATATCTCCCCTGCCAGGTAAGTATGAATATATATATATATATATATATATATATATATATATGGAAATCATGTAAAGCAACTAGAAGAAACAATGATGCAACAATACAATGATGCAACAATACAATGAGCACATCCACTATTCAGTGCATGCAGCCATTCGAAGCAGTGCAGCAGAGAACAGACAACCAACTGACAGTATCACTGACTTTTGGTAAGATATGATGATATATATGATGTGGTTTTATCAGTCTATGCAGTGTAGAACTGATCAGGAGTGCCTTAATGTGAATTGATTCTAATGCTGATCAGACTCCACATGTGAACATGGCATGTCACTATTAAACTAGCTGCATCTGAATTCAAAAACTATATACGATGCTATGTTAATATTTTGAACTTCAACATTTGTGTGTGCGTGCTGTTGTAATGAGAGAAACCATTATCATGTACAGTGTGAGGTTTAACATCTCAGCTTTGACACACTAGCTGCCTCCCAAGGTTTCTCCCATTGCTCTGTGACTGCTGGCCTTGTAAATGGACACCACATGCACAGTAAGTCGTTTGTGTGTGTGTGTGTGTGTGTGTGTGTGTGTGAATAAGACTCTTGTTACTGCTGCTGGAACAGCCACAGACAGGGGTAATGTTGCCTTCATGGTCCTCTCTAAGCTCCAATATCTAAAATCTCCAAGTCAAAAGATAACATGTTGCACATAAACTTTAGGTCAGACACATGTGTCTGGGAGCAAAATCAGAAAATACAAATATCTATTGTCAAATGTCATGTTGGGATGGAGTCAAAGGTAGGGAAGGTAATGTTTTTTAGCTCCACTACCTTCATTGGGCTCATCAGTGGAGATGAATCCACCCACAGGTGGGAGATTGACCGTCTGGTGACCTTTGGCCTCACGTCTAATCAGTGCGTTGCATCTATACCTAAAGCGTACATGGGCTCAAAAGCCAAAAATGATTTGTGCCAAAAAATAATCAGTTTTACAAACCGTGCACACCCACAACTGCAGCAATAACACTGACTGTGTCTGCCAGCCACTGAACGAACAGCACAGCCATGTTCACTGCAGCGATTATACACACAAAATCATATAACAACTAAAATTGTATTGAAATACGCACAGTTTTATGTGTATTTGTATTGACACTGTTCTGAGGTTCTTTAACACTATGTTATTTTGAATGTACTTAGCAAGAGTGTCAGGGGCAAAGAGGGCCTCTCCTCTGCGTTTCCATACAGATGCCTACAAGTTTGTTTTTATAGATCCAAAACTTTGCATAGGACATGGTTTACACTAATTCCAGGCCCCTTTTGTGCATACACAACAGTTATAAATTAGGCCCCTGGTGTGGACAAAAAACTGGGAGCTCAATGCTCTACAGTGGAAATTGTGGATTACAGAAAGAACCTGCATCCACCCACCCATGCCCGTCATCCTGTGTGACTCCCCAGTGGACTCTGTGGAGTCCGTCTGCTTCCTTGGCACCATCATCACTCAGGACCTTAAGCAGGGCCTGAACATAAGTTCACTGACCAAGAAAACATAACAAAGGATGCACTTGATGGTGCACATCTACACTGCCATCACTGAGTTCATCTGCACCTCCTCCATCACCACCTGGACATTGCTGCTACTGCCAAGAAGAAGGACAGACTGCTGTGCATCAGTCACTCTGCCGAAAAGGTGATTGGCTGCAATCTGCCATCCCTCCAGGACCTGTACGCCTCAGCTGAGCAGGAAAAATTGTGGCCTTTTCACACTCAGTCCCCTTCACCTGAACAGCTCTTACCATTTTTAAACAGATATGTTTACATATTTTTTCAAGTTAATTTGTATTTTATATTGAAGATTCTTAACATTCAGTACTTGTGAGTTTTTCCGTTTTCTTGCTGTTTATTGTAACCATGATGCATCAAAATACCGAAGCAAATTCCTTGTATGTGAAAACCCACTGAGCTGTTTTTCTAAGTCTATCAGCATTTTCCAGTCCTTTCCTTGTCTTCAGCTGTTATACATCATTCCTGTTCAAAAATGCTTTTTACCTGACCTGTTCACCCACACGAACAAACAAAATCCCCTTTTTTTGCATGAATTTACTGAAGCCCTTGCTCTCAAGGGCTGCTGTTTGTCCTATCGCTCACATTTTACATTTTTAAAGAAATGCGGCAACAAAACTCAGTTAAACTCTAACAAGAGTATAGTTCATTTATTGCATTTGAATATTGTCCACTTCAGAGCTGGTTAAGTCATTGAAAATGAAATTTCAAACAGCTTTCCCATTTGCATTTTTTAATGGTTATCGAAGACCCATATGAGTATATGAAAACTGTATTGTTGCATTGTTATTTTATTTTTTAACCAAATAACACATACATAAATGGAAAAGTATAATGCTATGGAGTAATTACGTTTTCATTTTCAAGTTTGGGTGGTCATTTTAATATAATCCCCTTTGGACTTCCATACCGCTGATGTTTTAAAACTGTTGTTTTATTTTACTTTATGCATTTATGTTGCTGGGCCATTACTCTTTTTCACCTTATTTCCGACAGTACTTGAAGGCAGCATGCACCTCAGCCCGCAGCAGACCGACCTGAGATGCGCATGCGTCTTAGCAGTGGAACCCCCTGTATGCGCCACCAAGGATGTGCTAATTAAAACAAGGAAGATGCGGAAAAGTGTGAGGAAACAAGCTGGAGGCTGCGGAGCCGGTGTAAGAGGGTGACGTGACAGCTGCAGACACCACCGCTGTCAGGACCTTAAACTGGCGCATTTTGCCGCTGTTCTTTAACAGGCTGCTAGTCCAGAGAGGCTTCACAAACTCGTGGAACTGTCCAAGGTAGGAAGCTCTCTCCCCGGTGTCCTTTAGCCGTGGAGCTGCCTGTCTCGAGCGCGGACCGGCTCACGCGACCAGGAAGTGTGTGTGACACACCGTGAAGCTTCAGTGAAGCCTGCTCTGCGTCACAGGAACAAACTACACCTGAAAAAGAGCCAAGTTACCTTTCTGTCCAAGTCTCCCTCACTACCGCTGAACCTCGACAAGGTGAGCTGTTTCTTTACAAGCGCAAAAGTTGGGACGCTGTGTAAAACCTAAAACTAAGAACACAATGCAGCCATTTGTAAATGTGTTGTCTGTGTCCACCAGCAACAGTTTCACTAAGTGCCCCTGAGCCTGAGTAGTAGTGTCCTGTATATTACTGTCTTTCACAGAGGGGGGGACCTCGGTCCATCTTTGCTTGTGAACCACTGAGCCTTTCCAGGGCGCCCAGTCAACCTGTTTACCTGTGGAATGAGCCACACAGGTGTTTTTGGAGCAGTCCACAACTTTCCCAGTCTCTTGTTGCTCCTGTTCCATCTTTGTCTGAAATGTGTCGCTGGCTTCAAACTCAGAACACATTTACAAAAATCAGTGAAGTTGATGAGGCCAGGCATTTTATATGTTGTTTTTGTACTGTTTTCAGTTCAGTAGACGTCAAAAGGATCAGGATTTTGTCACATTCTGTTTCATTTCTGGTTGTCACAGCGTCCCAGCTTTTTTGGGGTTGTTAAGCTGAATTCTCTGTCTGGTTATCTAGCAGTTATAGTTCTAGTCATCAAACTCAGCACCTCATGGAAGCTGGTTGTCCTCTCGGCCGGTGTGTTATCATGATGCCAGTCACTGAAGAGAGCGGAGCAGAAATGAATCAACACATCGAGGTCAGCCTTCTGTCCAGGAGCAGGACTGTCCAGCGCGTGGAAACTTTTGTGTGTCTTCTGTGTCTCCGGAGAGGAAAATAACCCCGAGTCATAAGTCATAGTCATGTCATCGGGTTATCTGATAGAGACTATAAATTTGCATAGAACTGAAAGGGGTTATGTTGTTCAGAGGATATCAGGCTGGGGGAGTCTAATGTAGAGATGCTATCAGTTTGTCTCATGGAAGTGTAGGCTGCAGTGTTTATGGAAACTGGCCGACACAAGGGGCTAAACGTCGAGTCTCCCAAACCTCTGGAAGTGCAATGCTAAATCTCCTGAGCGTTCATATTTTAAAAATGAAAATAATAATTGGTGAGTGATTTTAAACAGTTCCTGTTCCAACTCAGAACAGAACTCCTAGAGATCCCAATCAACAGAAGAGCCAGTGCTTTGAAATCTTCGTCAACATTCAGTCATAAAAGCATCATTTAAAGGCAGACTGAGGAAATAGAATGAATAATTTGATTAATCGGTTTTCCATATTCTTTTTAACTGATCAATTAAAAAAAAGTTTTCATAATGCATGCAACCTCTCTCTTTCTTTTGCATTCTATGAGCAGATGTTTTACAGTTTCTGGTAGGGATGTTGAAGCAGACCACTCGACACATCATTGACCTTTACAAGGCAGAAGTATTGCATGTTTCAGTGCATCACTTCACCATGCCAAAAATCTGTATGACCATCCAAAACAAGGCCTTGTTACCTCACAATCATATCAGAGAGGAGATGCACTGGTTTTGATTGCGAACTGTGCTTCTCAATTTAATCCTGCATTTAAGAACAGAGCAGTTGGCCGTGTTAAAATGTAATTACTTTTTTACAAGGTCAGCTTTATTGAATTGAACAGTTCACGGTCTCAGTCTCTATCTGTCCATACAAATACAATACCAGGAATGGCCAACAGAGGTCATCATTCTGACCATCAAATGCTTCAAAACAACGAACCTCTATTTTCACCCTGATTCAGAGAGCTTTGTTTCCCTCATTAGCAGTCTCTGGCTTTGCCCACAGTCCACACAGTCCACACAGTGTGTGCTGTCCCATGCCAGTCCACAGTGCCCAAGTCTGAGTCGACTCATGACTACTGTTTCCCTTCTCTCTCCTTTAACTAACAACAAAAAACAAAACAAAAAACTACTCCTTTACTAGCCTGTAATGCCCAAGTACCCCCAAAGTTTGCCGGTTGCGTGAGTTCATGGCCTGATGGCCAAACACATTTAACATCCAATAGCACTGCAGGGTTATAGATCCTACAACCTACTGAAGATTCTGCTGAAGCATGACTGTATTTCACTCATTGGTTTCTTCAGTCAGTCTCACCTGAAACAGGTGATCTTACTTGTATCCATAAACATTGAACTACCATTTGAACTGAAAGTACTGTGTGTCATATTTGCAATTTATTAAGGCATGTACATTAAATTAAGTTGTGTTCTGATCTTAAAAAGGCAATAATAATTAAAACACATAATTCTTAGTGGGTTTTATCTGTGATTTACTCAAATTAGTGAGTTATATTCCCAGTAAGGGGAAGCACTGACATGTTCAATATACATGCTCACTGTAGAGATGACGTCACAAAGCCACACAGTGCTGTGTGTGTTCAGAGGCTTGTAGCAGTTAGATTCGTCTCCAACAGTGGCCCACTGGGGTGTGATGGGTGTTCAAAATGCAACTATGTCCGACTGGAAAAACAGATTCACATGGCTCTGTGGCAGTAGGTCGGCTGTTTGAAGAGGGCTGGCAGACTGCTGCTCAGCTTGATAAAGGTCACTAGAGGTCAAGCTGGATGTGCATGCTGTGCTGGGCTGTAAATACTGTGTGTGCGTGTGTGTGTGTGGAGATAATCAAAATGGATTGCATGACCTTGAATGCCATTTTGAGCTTCTCCTGGGTATCCACAGGTGCTTCTGATATCGCCACAGATTAACGTCAGACCATAAAAGGGTTTCACAGGGTTTTGTATGTCATTAAATCAAATAAAATACCCAACTTCACTGGACGTTGTGTCCCAATAGCAGTTTATTTCCAGGTGTGCCAAGTCCTTTATAGAGGGAGTTGTTGCCTCATTAGAATGACAGCTGCCTAAAATGTGTCTGATATTTTTTTCAGTTTTGTTTTTTAAAATGGTTTAAAAATAATTTTATACTTCCCAAAGTGAGGCGTTACAAATATAATTTCAAGTCTAAACATGTCGGAACCAGCCTGTAAAACACCCACCATGTAAGTCTTTAATTGTAGACATTAACTCCCAAACGGAGAGAGAGTCTACTCATTCTGGTAGTTTTGTCACGGTCCTCCTTGATGTCTCTCTAGATTTTGTTGCTTCACAAACACATTTTGAGTGACCATAATGGTACATTCACAATGCTGGTTTGTAATGAATTATCCACTAATGACCACCTGTGGAAAGTAGGGAGACTGCAGTTTTTGGTTGCTGCACTGCACTGAATAAACACAGCACATTGATTTTCATAAAGTGCAAGAAAGACCTGCTGGTTTAATGGATTTTCAGTTGACCAGGACACATTATGATCTTGGGTCTGATTTTAGCCCAGAATCTTGTTGTTATTCCCCCTTTCTTTCCTGTCTGTCACACTCATCTATTTTTACTTGTCTATTGTTCTTTCTCTGCAGTTCATGCTGATAAGAAGAGCACGTCAACATGCCTGCAAAACGACTCAGTAGAAAAGAGAGAAGGAAATTGTACACCTCACTGGCAGGAGAGGTAAGATACGTGTCACAAAGACAGCATGAGACTGGTGCACGGATGAAAAGTTCAAAACATAAATCAGCTTCACCGGCTCGTCCTGTGATGGAGATGAAATCAGCATTATTTATGTGTTTATTGCAGCTGCTGATGATTAACTGTACACCTCATGAGCCGTTGAACACAGTGGTGTCTGAAGAGTGTGTTTGGTTTGATGAATAATTCATACAGCTCAAACCTTCAGTTCATCAGCGCAGCTAACTGTGTTTTTGAGAGTCACAGTGGTGCAGTTATACAAACCATCATGTCCTGATTGTTGGATTGCTGCAGTTTGTTCTTTATTAACCATGATGGCATCTAAGTGTACTTTTCAAAAGTTTATTGGCATTTACATTTTCCAAATTGCTGATTTCATAAGGGATATTAACTGCAGCAGCTGACAGACTGGGAGCAGACTTGGGACCTACCTTTAGAGCTGAAATGCTTTGTGAATTACCCTTAGACCCTGTAGTTAGTAGTTAGGCCTAACCTTCTCACTTGTAGGAGTTTCTCCCAACTCAGCCAGTGAGGAGCTACTTATAGCTTTAGGGTGGTTCACCAGTATGGCTTCAGCTGTTGTACTTCTTGAAATCCCAAGGTGCTTTTAACCAAAAATAATCTTCTGTCGCCCTCTAGTGGCAAGACAATCGAATCACACATCTCTGCATGCAGCAAGCCAGGCATCAGGGCACACTGAGGTTTCATTACTTTACCATATTTACAGGCTTTTGAAAAGTGTTTTCATGAGACTGACTATTAGAGGCTCTGACTCACAGTCACAGTGAAACAAGGTTAGAGCATAATGTTACATATTTCAGAGGGAAACGGAGTGTGTGGTATGGTGCAGTTTCTACAGGGATGTAAATCAAAAGCTCAGATTTGATTGATTGATTGAGCCTGGACAAAGAAAACCATCAGCTGCATCATGCCACTTTCAGGAATCAGAACCTTCAGTGTTTGAATCAAGTAGCTCAAGTAATGAAAAATAAGTTAATCATCAGTATCACATTTAGTAGCTACGCAAGTCACAGACACATATTTATTAAACAGCACATCATCTCCAGCTGAGTACACTTTTCTATTAAGCATGTCAAGGTGGGAACTAACGTGTTATATCAAGTAACTTTTGTTGGAGTAGTTTTAACGCAGAATACACTACACTTTTATTATTTTTATTTATTTAGATTTTAACAGATGCAGAGAAGGAATGTCAGCTTAGCTCTGTCATATAGACGTTGACAAATGACTTCCTGTTTAGTTTGGGAGAAGCTGTTGTAACCATGACAGACGTAAGTTAGCTCATTGGAAGATATATGGTGTAAACTGTTGAGTCTTGAGCTGTAGGAACAATTTTTAGCATGCCTGTTTATACTCCTGCTGTGGACTAGATGTTGTAGATGTTGAATTCAGATTGTAGATTTAGGCTGTGTGATTTCATTCTGTGCTCAAATCCTGTAAGAAGTAGACTTACAAATGCTGACACTGGGAAAATGAACCGGAAAGCTAGTGTATTGAGAACTGAAGAGTTACTCTGACTCATCCTCTGTGATGTTTCTTCAGAAATGTTACCAGGCTCTTATTCAGTTCAAGTCTTGCTCTAGAACATAACAAAAAGGAGAAAAAAAATCTTTGTTTCTACTTCCTCCTTTGTCATTTTCTACTTCTGAACAAAGCTCATTATTAATGCATAGTAACCAAGGCGTGAACTGCACAGTGTCTGAGGAAAGACTGTTAGACAGCGGAGGAAGTCACAGAAAAGGACACACAGAGTGAGACAAAAGCATCACATGAAAAGTCTGGAACCAGTTAGAACTGTGCTAGTGTCTCATCTGCTGCCAGGCTGAGCCAATCAGGCTCCAGCATCTCCAGGGCTTCCACAAAGGACATCTCACTCTGATCTTCCTAATTGGCCACAGTTGTCCACATACATGTGAAAATCAGGCAGTCAGTGTACTGCAGTTACATCTTTTACTTTACATTGAGTGTAATGTTGCCTGAATACTAATCAATGTCAAATGTGGTGAAAAGAGCTGTTTGCAAACTGTTGCTGTGAGTTGTATAGTTTTATTATTTATTGCACCTCAGGCCAAAAGCCCTCTTACTGTTTTTCTGTAAGGTTTGGTTCCAGGTTGGACTCATAATTGGTTAATGTAGCCTGGAGCAGCCAGCCTCAGTCCGGGAAGAGGAGTGTGAAACAGAGGTCTGGTCAGAGCTCACTGAATTTAGTTCTTGTGCATGAATAAAACTACAGCAAAATACATTCAAACACAATATTAGATTACATAAATTCTAAAGTTTGTTACATGCCATCAAGTTGCATTTTGGCAGAGCTCAGTTGACTGAACTACAAATAAAGTCGTGCAGACTTTATTTAGGGGGAAAAAAGAAAAGAAAACTAGCTGTTACATGTTGTGTACTTACAAAACTAAACTAAACAAAAAAAAAACAAGAAATGTCTTCAGTTTCAGTCTTTTCGGTTTGTCAAATTGGGCAAATTTGTCAACACAACAAGCATGAGGAGGCATTGGTGTGTATGTTTGTTGAGGCACACAGTGTGTTTGTAGTGCTTACTCTGAACTGTTTAAACCTTGAAAAATACCTCTCATCTTATTGTAGAAAAAAAATGAAACGAATGCTGAAACTAATAAAAACTAAACTAAAACTAAAAAAACTATTTTTAAAGGTTCTATATATGAGAGTTTGAACATTAATACAGCAGCAAACAGCTATTTGCTGTGTAAAGAAGTAGTGGAGTAATGGCCTCCTGAGCAGAAAATAAAGTCACACAGTCGAACTGTTGGCCCTCCATGTTTTTCAAGAGACGAGCTGTACATTAGTTGTAAGCTCCCGGGAAACATCAGGCGCCAAGGGTGTGTTTTTGTTCAATTTCTCACTTTGGAGGTGAAGTAAAGTGCATTTCCCTTCCTGTCAGCAACCAACATGGACAAAGAAAGACTGTGGCTCGCTGCTGCAGACAGGTCGAGAAGTGAAAGTGAAGATAAATCGTTTAAACTTTTTAATACCAAAAGTTTGAAAAAAAAAAACTCTAAGCTCTCCTCCTGCTGGTAAACGGCTCCGGAGCAGAGCACAAGCTGTGTGGGGCCAAATAATTCAAAAGGCTGGCCTTGATAAACACCACCTATCCAGCCGCCTGGCACTGAGCACACAGCTCACCCATTCAACGTGACACATGATCCAGCAGGGCAGAGCGCTGTATGGACTTCTGACATCGCCATCACACTTTATTTTGTTGACAGCAATAATTTTTCATGAGTTAATTTTAGTTGTTTTCCATTAGCATTATTATGTTTGAAACACCCCCCCCCCCTTTGTATAGAATGTACATATATAGAGCTTTTTATTTCTTCTATTTACTTTAAATTCATGCTACTATTGCTGTTGTCTGTAGCATCTGAATTTCCCCAGCAGAGGATTAATAAGGCTGTATTTTATCTTACCTTATCTTTAGTGACATGCTGTTTCTGTTGCTTATTTATTAGAAATAGGTTTTTTTATATTTGATCACACATTTCTGCAGCAGCCAAAGAATCTGTTTAACACACATTTTTTTGCAGGCCTGGTTCTATGAGGGTGCAAAAGCATACGTTACATGCTCAGTTGAATGTTGTGCACCTTCAGTTGAATTTGAATAATGAGTGCCAAATGCAAGGTGGTAGGTCTTAGCTACACAGACTGTGTGGGCATCTCTGTGCAGCTTCTGCTTTGGTTCATGTATGTGCAATAGGACAGTGTTTAAAAGGGCTGGGTGAGGGTGAATATAATCCACTCTGAGATCGGGTTTGCAGAAGACCTGCAAACCCGTCAGACAGAGTCCCTCGCAAGGGAAATAGAGTGTTTCTGCCCGAGTTTAGGGCCGAAACACCTTATCAAACCTTATCAAAGGCAAGTTGCATTCCCTAATAGTTGCCTCTTCAGCAAATTGTTGAGGGTCTCTTGGATTGACTCATAGGCAGCCAAAAGGGACCAGCGTTGTTGGTGCTTGGATCGGTGGGAATGCAAACCAGCACAATGTAACACCTGTTTAGCACCTCTTTCCCTATGCAGGGCTGTACAGTGCAACGCGATATGAAGGAAACGGTCCATGTGATGAATGAAATTACTACAGTGTGAGATACAGCTTTGCAGTGTGTGTGTGTGTGCGTGCGTGCGTGCGTGCGTGCGTGCATGCGTGCGCGCGTGCGTGTGTGCGTGTGTGTGTGCGTGTGTGTGTGTGTGAGGTCTGAAACAGTGCTTAAATGCTTGTCTGGATGGATATATTTTACTTTTAAAATGATGTATCATGCTCAGCGGCTGCCAAACCAAAGTTGGTGATTGTTGGAACAGTGAAAAAAAACAAACTAACATGCTTTTGATTTTGTTTAATTTTGTTTCTGTTGAGTTGAATGAAATGTGTATGAAGACCTGCAAGGTAAAATTATGGTTTCTGTCAATGGAGTTTGGTGGTTTTAAAGGGAGTGAAGTGATTTAAGGGCTCTTTGCAATAATCGGTTATCTCCGACAATTTTTGCAGTTATCGGGGATAACGATTATCATTTATTTTGGTCTGAGACACTGGTGCTAACGTGACATCCACTGGCAGTGAATGTCATGTAAAGAATGTTTAAGCAATAAAAACTGAACTGAAATGAGAAACACAATCTGAAAAGTAACTGAAACTAAACTGAATTGAAAACAAAAATTGAGAGCAAAATAAAATTTGTTTTTAAAATTTCTTTCTTTCTTTCTTCTGTTTATAGTGATTGAACTTGACGGAAGTCCACTAAATTACTACATCACTTGCAAACTCTTTAAAATAAGTCTGCCAGTTAATGAAAAACATTTGTCATGGCTTTGGTTTAGGCTAATGTAAGGTAAACAATAGCTATGTGTCATTTTGTGGGTCTACTGTGATGTTCTGGCCTTCTTTTGCCCGCAGATGGAGGGTATATTGTGTGTATTCTGTGCTGTTAGTATAATATAATATATCATAATGTGTTACAGTACATTTTATGTATGTGTAATGGAACGCCCACACACTTCCAGCAACAATGGTAGAGATTAGTGAGCAATGATCATTGGTGGTCATCATCATCATTCAGCTCATGTCTTTTGTAAACTCAGGCTTCTGTTGGGATCACAAATGACCTCATGTCATGCTCTGTGCTCACATTTCACAGAAAGCTACATAAACAGTATGTATGCTGTGGTGTTGATTGTTTTAAATGAACGTTTCGCTGACAATGGGACTGGGCTCTTGTTGTTCAGGAGTTCACCACTGGAGGGCGCAGCCTGTGCACTCAGTAGAGAGAAGGGAGAGAATGAGGGTAACACACACACACAGTCTCTGTTGTTTGTTCAGTACTGTTATGATGCACATTTTTGCTTGTATCGACCTGCACTAAGACTGACTGACTGAATACTAAATTATATTCCACTATACTAAATGATAAGTCAAGCTTTTCTAAAGAACAGTATTTTTGAATAAGCTATATAAGGTCACCATGCTCTGCTGCTCTGTGCCACATTATACTGCTGTATTTCTATGTCTGCTATGCCATTGTAGCAGCCCTTGGCATCAATAATCACAGCGTTGAGTTCGACTGGTACAACTTTATTCTTCCGTTAGGATACCGTGAAACTAAAACCACATAGCAAAAGAAAAAAACAAAATCAATTCCATAATACATCAACATTCAATTCATGTATAAATTACAACAACAAATAATATTTCGCGTTTCCTTAAACACCACACACACTGCAGTTGGTACAAAAAACATCAATCTCTAATAATACAAACCCCCCAGCAGCCCATTAATAGAAAGATAACACATACCTCTCTTCGCCTACCAAGGGTGCAAACTAGATACAATAGCCTTGTTGAAATGGTCAAATACATCGGACCAACTGCACTCAATGATAAACAAAAGAAACACATTCACATAAATGTTGGGCTTATTGTCAAACATCACGAAATCCTAATTTAACTTCTATTCGTTTTAATTTTCAACTTACTTTGTACTATTCACTATTTGATTTTCCCTTTAAACTTTCTGGGGAGCGCCAACCCAGGAACATGAATAATACACAAAAACTGCGGCTCCGCTGGCCACTTACAGCCATGTAAGAGTATACTATCACATGCCTTGCTGTTGTGTTCTATACATACAAAACTAATATATACCATATTACATAATAAAGCAAAAAAACATTCGTAATGCACTTTTCATTTCTTAGGCACAGTAATCTAGCAGTTTACTGGCAAAGACAAAGCAGGGGGTGTTGGCTTATGGGTCTGTCTCTGTGTGTTTGTCTCTTTCCATGGTTACACTTGAAAGAAGGATGGGAGAGATACACAGAGGGAGAGAGCATTTATCCTGATAGCCGTGGAGTTCACTGGGTAGAAGTGACAAAGTAATTCATCTTTATTTCTATACGTCATGTATGCATCAAGTTTGCATCACCCATTCTCCCCAGAACCACTGTGAGGTTAGCATTATACCCTGAGCAGCTCTCATTTGAACTAAATGTTTCCTAAAATACAAACTGAAGTCAGCATACCTCTACCGTGATAATCACACCCCACATCGCTTCCTGTGGACCTGATGAATGTGAATGTATACAGATCGGCTTGTTATTATAGCTTTGTGTTTCTTTCCTGAGAGGGCAAGGAATCAATTAGTTTGGATTAGAAAGCTAATGTTTTGATCACATGATTGATGATAGAGCATGTGTCAGCCTGCTGCCACCTCCTTTTTAGGAGGAAACTAGCATACACTCAACAGATGTGTGTTGTCTCATCAACAGTCCCTCTTTACCAGAAAAATGACTGCTTTTTCCACTTTTCTTGGTCTTGAGAAGCTGGAGCATTTATTAACTGACACACTGTAACCAATACTGTACATTAAAACTGCCAGATTGACAACTTACTGCTAACCATTTCGTCTGCTCTGCTCACATTAACCGTCACTTTGCTGCTGCTCACTCTCTCTCACTCACTCAACCACATGCTCGCCACACACACACACATCACACACCGGTTGCACACCACTCTTATCACAACAACACAATGGAGGACAGTGAATGTTTTGTGCTCTTTCTTCTCTGTATGTGGTGGCTAATTACAACAAGGTGAGATGCTGGGTCGGAGAAAAGGCTGAAGGCGGCAAGACAAAAGACTGCTGCTGAAAAAGACAGGAGAGTTGGGAAATCCTACATCAGAGCTCAGATGAAGAGACAACGCTGGCTGCTCCGATTCTTTCTGACCAATCACCGACTTGCAGTGTTTCTAGGTGTGCTAGATACCCAACCTGAGGGGAAAAACAGGATGGAATGGAGTGGTTCTAGTGGTAACATTAACATCTTTTGACAATGAAAATGCAAAAACAAGGCTACAGACTTAGTGGAAGAATGGTCTGTTACAGACTTATGAGGCTAGACATTTTACTTAGTGAATTTAAACAGTTTGTGGCCCTTCACTCCCAAGGGTCCTGCAATGGAGGTTTTCTTCTGTTGTTTGTTTTAATGCATGCTGGCCTCTGAGTGTGCGTGTGCTTGGCAGATGTGGGCCCACTAAGTTTGGTGTAAATTTGACCTGGAGGTAGTCTGAAGTTAGTTAGTGTGTTGTTTCCAGCTGAGAGAGGATTATAGGTGTAACTTTGAAGTAATTGAAGTGAAAGAAAAAAATATGATATTTCACAGGAACTGAATATTATTTCATGTTTTTCATTTTGAAAAGTTCAAAAAGTAAATGATGGAAACGCGTTGTTTTTAAATTGATTACGTTCTAATTTTTGGATTTCCTGTTACTAGAAGTGTATGAGCATAGGAGGGAAGCAAGAGTGTTTAGTTTGGTAAGTGAGCAATACATTTATAATAATACTCATTGCAGTATGCTAATTGTTCACATGTTACTTATCATAATTGCTGCATTGATTTGGTAAACGGGTTAAGTGAGCATAGCCTAATAATAGTTGAGTTACAATGTATATAGCTATATATAGAAAGAACACATTACCTGAAAGTATTCTTTATTGTAAATGATGTAAACTGAATTAAAGAACCCAGGGCCATTCCTTGACTAGAATAAGAATTATACTATATTATAATCAATAATTTATCATAATTGTATGTATTGTTAATATATAAAAGTAATTGAAACATGCAAATCAGAAGGCCAGACATTAAGGGTGAGCACTCTTACAGAACACAATAAAAGATTTGCAGACTGCTGATTGTAAGATAGCAACAGGTGACTGCAGACAGCAAGGTGCACAGCACAGACAGCGCATGGTAAATATGCCGCCCCTGTCATCGTGTCTCTTTCTCACGTCTCTCTTGTATCCCTGCTGGGAGGAGCTTAGACAAAGAGAAGAAGAGGTGCGAGTGAGGCAAGCGAGGCGCCATGGTAGCCAAATGGAAAGCAGTCTATGACAGCAGGCCTTTCACTCCACCTGCCAGTTTGGACATCAGAGCAGGCAGAAACCCTTTTTCATATACAGCCCAGTGGGTTTGCAGCATACTGTGAGTTTTACTCTTAACCTCAACTCATGAAATCTAAAAACAAAAGCAAGCAATGGTAAATTACCCTCTGGCTATATATGGCGATTATTTGCAGTGAATTAAGTGGCTCTCTTGTGCTAAAACCAGTCCAGGGTGTACTCAAGTGTTTGCTAGGATAGGCCACCCACATCCCTGTGAGGGGTAAGCATTTTAGAAAGTAGATCAAAGACAGATTAATTATTTCTTTATGACCCAGCTTATTCTGAGAGTTCTTTTGGGTTAGGAGGCCAGACATGTCTCACAGTTCCATCAACTCACCTGGCCACTGAGGCCATACCTGTTTTTTTTCTGTAAATCTCCTGCATAAGCATAACCGCCCATGTGACGTGTTTGCCACATTCGCCCAGCAGGTGGCAGTATGTATAAGGTAGAAGATTAGCTGGAACATGTCTTGACAAGGAGCCACCTGCCAATAGAAGAAGAAGAGCAAGAAGAAATACTGTTAGACGGATGGAGTATCTGCCAAAAAGGCTCAAACTTTGTGCAAGTATCTCACCAAAGGAGGAGGCTTCCCCGTAATTCATGGAGACCGACGTCGGTCAGAGTCCTGCTTTGTGTGAATTATGCCACACAGACTGCCGTATATCACATGGACGGAAAAGTGACAGATCTGCCAAGCACAAGAACATTCATGGGTTACAGAAACATGCTCCACCAATGACTGTATTTATCACCATCAGTGATAAGTAGCCTCTCTCAAAGTCACAAGCACAACGTGTAAGCGATGTGCACATATCCTTCAAAAATTACATAAATAAACAAGGTGCTGAATTTATTTCCCCTTCTGTGTTTTCATTTATATAATGAAGGGATGTTCACAGCATTTCACTTTCAACCAGGTATCTGATTATGACCAAACTTAATGTAGGGACTCAGAACTCAGAAGCACTCAGAAAAGTAATAAAGTCTGATAGTGTTTTAGAAAGATTTATGCTTCTATGAAAAGAGTTCCTTTGTTCAGATTAGAGGAGAAAGGCTGCAAGTTCCTGTGCTTTCAGACACACATGAAATTTTTCTGTCCAATTTTTGGTTCTGTTCCAGCAGTAATGTTTCATCAATTTTCCTTTTAATATCGTTTTGGTAAATCTTCCATTGTTCTGGGTGGGAAATTCCACGTTGGCGCTGTGCACAGCAGGGGGCCAGTTGTCCCGCTGTCATGTGTAGCTTCAAACGGACCGCCAACAGTCAGTTGCTAATCAGTTTTGTCTTCCGTCTGCTCCAGGAGAGCTTTGATCTTCTTAAGTCTAAATCCCCGTCTCTGTTTTGGTATCTGGTTCGAGCTTGCCAAATGGTCTGTTACAGCTGTATGACAGGAAGTAGCAGTTGGCATCTGGAGGTTGTTTTAGCATTAAACAATCTCTGAGTTCTGCTGAAGAAGATCCTACACTTTTTAAGACCAGACCACGGTCGATTTTGAGGATTGTCTGACTTTTCATCTCGCACCATCATCAGGTCAAAATTTCAAGTTGTCCACTACTAGTTTAATCCATGCAAAACTGATGACTTTGCCATTAAGAAAGTATTATAATAGGGTGAGCAAAATGCACGAGCATGTCTGACAGACTGACAATAAAGTACAGGACAGTCATATTCTCAGGTCTGGTGCAGCAAAAGGTCCAAAACAAGCCACTAGAACTGAGTCTTCCTTGTATTCAGAGCAGAAGGCAGTGCATTTGAGACAGTGTGAGGAGGTAAACAGCTTAGCAAGCCTAGGAAGCACAAAGGCTTGATTGGGATGTATCATTAATTGAAACACTAACGACCCTGGAGAGAGTCTTGATCTACTTTGTAATTATCTGCCCACCAGTTGCCAGGAAAGAAGCTCCTCCAGAGGGAGAGGGAGAGAGAGGGGGGGGGGGGGAGAGACCTGGTCCACACGTACTGTACATGGGTGTTTTTAAAAATGGGAAAATCTTGTCCGCACTAACACTGTTTTTTAAAATGCAAAAGCACAATTGAACATGCCAGACCAACATGCAGGGATATAACTCTAACCCTAAAGCCATGTTGGCCTAACAAGAGCCTGAAAAAAGCTGCTGGTAGCAACTAGAGGTCTGACCAGGTCTGGTTCAAAGCCGCTGCAAAACATCAGCACCGGGGTCTGTGTGATGGGAGTGTTGGATTATGTAGCAGTGACCTCCATAGCACATTCTGATGCTCCTGTTTCTCAGTGTAGTGGAAGAGTAAATGTGTATTTGTGCAAACATGTAAAAAGTCCTGTTAGCAAGGTTAGCACCAGTACTATTTTGGCTACGTCCGCCATTACAAAGCAAGACTTTATCCTCCAAAAAGTTCTAGATACACAGACCCTGCCCATCAGTGTTTTCCTGGATTAACAGTAGGTAGCTGTCAGAGCCAAGCTAATAATTTTCGTCCCCAATGTAATCCCCTTTTACTACTATACCATGCATTTTCAAATAGGGGCCCTTAGAGGAAGCCTGCCTGTTTTTGGATCTGCTCCTGTTTTATTCGCTGTTGAGGCTGTTTGCTGTTCATGCAAACTCAGCGCTCTTGCAGTCCCTTATAGTCACTTACTTCAGGCCATCATTACAGCATGTGATGCTCATCGCTCTGCTTCTCCGAGGTTTTCTTTTAAGCACAAATACTGTTTTGTTCACTGGCTAATTTCAGCTGTTTGACTTCCTGTGAAAACACTCCACATTCAGTGCCTGCCAGCAGCTCAATGGGCGTCATTTTTATCTTGTCAGGTAAAACATTCCATCAACAGTAAGTTTACAGTGATTAAAAAAATAATGATTGAAAAAAGTACAAGCAGTTAGAATTACGTTATCATGGATTCGGTTTTCATGATTCTGTGTGATTAATTAATCAATGTTTTTTAGCTGGCTGGCACCGCCATCCTTTATTTATTCATACAGGCTAATACAAATAAAGGCCTCTCATCTCCTGTGGGCTTGAAAGATGTAGCTCTTAAATCCCAATGCCACAATGGCATCGTCCATTGGCCCAGCCCTAATCCCCATCAGCCTCAGGTGTAATTTGTTAAGTTTTAATTAGCAATGTTAGCATGTCAACATGGTCAACCTTAGCATTAGTGTCATTGTGCGCATCTTTACATGCTGATGTTAGCTTTTAGCTCAAAACACCACTCTGGCTGTAGTCATTAAATCAGAAGCACGTCTTGATTTAATGTTTGAAAGTTTGCATTGTAAATTATAAATTTCCTCTAAAATTAAGTTTGTCATGAGACATTAGGTTCAATTTAAAATGCAGACCATCTTAAAATCATCTTCTGTAACAGCAAAAACTAAAATACAGTATATTCTGTGTGTTATATTCTTGGTGTGACCTGGTGACTCCCACGTGTGTGGAGAACACAGCACTGGGGGCTTCTCTGCAGAGCTGCTCCAGCCTTCAATCTCCACTTCCTCCCATGCCTGCCACAATTATTTTCATTCAAGAACATGGGCCTGCAGGAACCGCCTTCACATCAGCGGGTTGCGAGAAAGACACTGCATGAATTTCTTATGAAGTGTGACATGCCAGATAAGCCTGGGCTGCTTGAAGCATGTTACTTTGAAGTTTTCTCCTCTGCTGCTTTGCCTTTTAATAAGAGCTGTTTATTCACACGTGATGATGAAATCAAATCTTGTGTGCAACACTTGATTGCCTGCAGAAAGCCATATATTTTGGCCCATATTTGTGATAATCAACACTTATTTAGCAAATCCAGGTCCTGTTCCTCTCGTGGCGGCTGCTTAGTCCTGTGTAAAAATGATCTCAGTGTGAATTTGTGTGGCATGAGAGAGATTGATATGCATTTCAAAGTGATGTGTGTGCCTGTTAGCTAAGGTATTTTTGCATGCCTAGTTCTGTGATGTATTGACTGTATCTGGGTCGCACTGTTGCCTTTGGCATAATGGTGTGATAAAACACAATGTAAGCATTTTTCATATTTCAGGCACAACACGCCTATTTATATCTCAGTCAGTCAGAGTGATGTTGTCTTGGCAGCAAATCAGTTCAGTTTGAATTGTTTCATGTGTTTACAGCTGAGTGATTGAAGGCAGATTCCACTCAGTAAACAAAGAATTGCCTCTTCTGTACATTATAGCCTTGTGACCCTGTGAAAGAGCCAATAAACATGTTAAATCTATGAATGACTGATGCCAGTCCTCATACCCAAACCCAGGGTTTTGTATCGTATACTGATCCAATATCAGAGCTCTGTTGTTTCCAGGTCAGAAATCTGTAAATCTCTCTGCGTGGAGGTGATTGGGATAATTATTCTGAGTGCAAATTAGGGGTTTTCAAAGTCTGATGCCCTACAGATAGGCCACCATATCTCCATATGGACACAGGGAGCGTCAGTGTTCCAGGAAAGAGAGACAATTATTGATAATGCAGCACACACAAAAAAGTAAATATTAATGGTTGTTGTCACTCCTTTTATTATAAATTATTCTATTTCTGTTTGGGGGATAGTCATACTTGTTTTGCTACTGAAGTTCCCATAATTCAGGTGCTTTGGGGGATGTAAACAGGACGGATAATGCTGCCATGGAGTCAGATTATTAGATGACGGCAGTGCTGAATTAGCTATTAGCAGTTCCTGAGTGCAGTGTGCCAGCGGATGTACGGTCAGCTGTCACTGGATTATTCTGATACTGAAGAAAGTGAAGGAGTGGCTTTTATTTTCTTGTGTGTGTGTGTGTGTGTGTGTGTGTGTGTGTGTGTGTGTGTGTGTGTGTGTGTGTGTGTGTGTGTGTGTGAGTGAGTTACAGTATCACTCTGTGAAGGGGTATACATTTTTTGTCATTTGGGTGACCATGTTGATAAGCAGCCTCCAGACCCCAATAACAACCTTCCTCTTGTTGCTGGAACAATGGCATGTACCTGTGCCTTTCACTTCAAGTAGTACCTTTACATCACATCACTTCCTGTGCCCCCCTCAGGAGGTGCCTCGCAGTATGAAAGGGCCTGGTGTAAGGGGCTGTAAGTAGACACCATCAAAGTATTTAATAGGGCTGTTATGTTTTATTCACAGTTCAAACTACAGTTTCTATGTGATAAAAGACTAAATATTCAACTGTGGTTATCCAACCAATGTTGAAACTCACAGTACATGACAGTGGTAGCCAGCCAATAGAGGCAAACATGTTTCGCCCCACCATCCACAAAGCTTCATTCAGAATCAGCAAGCTTAATAAATAATTCTAAAACATTTAAATTGAGCAAATGAATGAGTTTTTAATTTTTAATCATTTTAATGCGACTTTATAGATAATAGATGAACAGTATGAAATTAGCCATAAAAATGGGTCTATTTCATGTTCTCTCTCCTAACGCGTGCCTTCGCAGCCATGCAGTGCAGACTAATTCACCACAAGCTTCCTCCATCTACTCCAACTCAGTGGGTGTACACAGAATGAATCAAACACTTCATGAGTGACTGGCTGAGCGGCTAATCAAGACCTCACACAGGGTCTGTTGCTGTCAACAGTTGTAGCTTATTGTTAGGGAAGCAAAATTTCTCGACATCCTGTTGATTGCACACATTTCAGATCGAAAAACTTACGCTGTTGAGGAGAGTGTCCAGTTTCTGTCTAAATTTCTTTTAAAGATTCTACAGCTTTGCTTTCATTATCATAGCTTTATTCATCATTGCTGTCAGTAATAACAGTGTACTCAGCAGATCGATAGCTAATATCTGCAAACGTGGTGACGTCACTTAAAAGACTGGTCCAAGGAACAGGAAACATATGAATCCATCAGAGCTTACAACCCACTTTGTTGTTGGTGTTTCTTGGCCTGTTAGACTTTGTTGTGATTACCACAGTATCAAAAGTCCAAAGTATAGTGTAAAAATACAAAATCTTCCCTCCGAAACATTATTCCCTGATCCATTTGAGCAGTAAGGAGGCGTCTTCTGACTTGTTAAAATCTCATTTGCATGCAGAGATAATTGGCAAGACACTTACACTCTGATAGGCTGATAATCATCACATGCCCTCGTGTTACTGTTAGATGACACCGTTGCCACACTTACCCTGGGTACCATGTAATATTCATGGTTAACTTATGGTTGGTGCTTTTATCACACCCGCACCATGCAGTAATAATGAAGTCTCATTTATTAGAGCTGGAAAAGGCGTTCAAAGTCTTTATTCCGCAAAACATGAACAACCCTGTGATGTTTACAGCGCAGATGGGCTTTAAAGCAACTCCTCGGGTTTCATTTTGTTGTATTAGTGATCAAAATTGCGCTTTGTTCTTGCTTTAACGTGTTATTGGCTAAGTGTGAAAGGTTTTTGATTGTGCTTTCATGTTCTCTCTCTGTGTGTGTGTGTGTGTGTGTGTGTCAGGCTCTCAGTCATTTTAATGCTTTAATGCTGCTGCTGTGCCGCGAGACACCTGTATCCACCAGAAAACAGAGCTCATTAGTCGCTCCTCAGGGAGAAGAGCGAACACTCTCATGCTCCTTATGAGACGAAGAAGACAAAGACAATGTGCCTGTCATACTTTGCTCTGATGTCATTTTCACCATGGCAGCTTTTTGTATCATCCCACATAGTTTTACCATGTGTGGAGAGCATCTATAGCAGAATACATACAGTAATATTAAAATAAAGATTGTTGTTTGACTGTGTTTTAAGAATGCTGAACTGTAAAGGTGGCCTCAGACAGCGAGTGGTTGCGGCAGTGCCTAACTTTGCGGCGGCGGCTTCCAGCTACTTCCGACCCCATCAGGCTGTGCACCACAGGCTGCTGCCAGTCACTATCCACTCAGTATTCTCATCACGCAACTAAGCAGGTTGCATCATAAAATAGAGAAAAAATGGAGAAAATAGAGAATGTTCTCTGCTGGTGAAGAGCTGTGAAAGTGATCTCTGACACGAGTGAACTCGGCTCCTCGACCGTTTCCTTCCTTGCAGATTCTGCGGTTGCCAGGGTCGCACTGCTAACGCAGCAGCGTGTTGAACAGCTGAACTTTCATAAACGCAGACAGCGGAGTTGTGCATGTTCATAAGAGCGACAGCAGACATCCCTCTCCTCATGTTTACATTGTCAGAACCTGGTGAAGGGTCTGTTCAGCCAAATGACATGGATATTTTATGACTTCCCTCTAGTGGTGTTTTTCCGTGCAGACATTTTGGCTTTATCTGTCTATGTTCTGAGACATCTGTGTCTGAAATTTGGGCCCCCGACTTAATACAATGGAGGCAAATGGAATTTTAGTTACAATGCCCAAAGCAGTGAATACGGGAAAGCTCTTGAATGAAAACCACGAGTCGTAAAGTGTCCTCTCTGCTGCTTTTTCCTGCAGGATTCGTGAAATGCCAGGAGAATATCAGAGCCTTTGTTTCTTTTTTCACGTTCTATAATATTTTAATACTTCAAATTAAATTTAAATTTGATTCCTGCTTGGCTTGGTTTTTTTTTTTTTCCAACTTTTGATGTTTACTCAACCAGGCAGGTTGCACTTATCAAACTTGCCTTGCTTAAATGTACTGCAAGGCGTTTTTAGCTGGTTATGAAACAGTCAGTCAGTTTAATACCGATGCCTCTATATGAGTTTCAGAGGCCAACGAGGCCATGAGCGAACAGTTTACTGCCAAAGAGTAGAAGAGTCCATGCTTACATTTTCTCTTTGTAGAATTTTATTTTTGATATTATATTTTTATGGTAATGGCTGATAATGGGGCAGGATCAGCAAAGGGAAACAGAAAAGAATTGACTGAAGAACACAAAAAGCTAAAAGGGATAGTGATAGAGCATGGGTGGAAACACAAGTCAGCCTGCGAGTTTGTGGGATTTCAATGGATTGCAAACCTCTTCCTCTGGTATAAAGAGGGACAATCGGTTGGACAATCGGACAATTGGACTTTGCATCCTGCAGACAGCTGTGTTAAGAAAAAAACATAGTAGATTCGGAAAAATATGTTGTTTTTTAACTTGCTTAGAAAAAAAAAATGCAAATTCACAAGCCAGATCAAGATCAAGATTAATAATTAATTGATAGGAATGTCTCCATTAATGATCAAGTTGATTGGCTCCAATCCTGATCTGCTGATACCAATAAGCACAAATGCATGTATTTACACAGTAGAACAACATATGCCATTTTGAAGAAATATCAAAATTGTATTAAAATGTACAGTATTTGACACATTGAATTCATGACCAGCTGACTCTGATACACCTTATATTTCAGGAGGTGCTAAATCCAAATACTGAAAGTCCTGGGTCAAAACCAGAAAACTAATCATCTTAAATTGTTGATGTGATATGAATTAGATAGACAGACAGACAGACAGACAGACAGACTTTATTTATGCCAAACTGGGAAATTGCAGTGCAGCAGCAGCATTACACACAGTGAAATAAGTGAAAAACTGTGAAATATTACTATAAAGAACAAACTATACATAATAAAATATCAAATGAGCAAGCAGTAAAATTATATATGCAGTAATAAAATAGCAAAAATAGCAAACAGTAGTAATAAAAAGTATATACAGCAAATGGCAGTGTGTAGAAAATAAAGTGTACCGTGACTGTTAGTTATGACCTTTTTTTAGCTGTTATTGTACACTGTGATGGCATGTGGCAGGAAAGATTTCCTGTATCTGTCCCTTCGACAGCGGAGCTGTAGCAGCCTGTGGGAGAAGGTGCTCCGCTGTCTGTCCACTGTGTGATGGAGAGGGTGCTGATCATTGTCCATGATGGATAACAGTTTATTCAGCGTCCTCCTCTCCACCACAGTCTCAAAAGACTCAAGTCTGAGTCCAAGTACAGAGCCAGCCTTCTTGATGATCTTATCAAGTCTGTTGGTGTCGCTGGCTCTGATGTTGCTGCCCCAACAAACAACAGCAAAGAAGATGGCGCTGGCAACCACAGACTGGTAGAAGATCTCCAACATTTTGCTGCACACGTTGAAGGATCTCAGTTTCCTCAGGAAGTAGAGTCTGCTCATCCCCTTATTGTACAAAGTCTCCGTGTTGGATTTCCAGTCCAGTCTGTTGTCTCCAAGGTATTTGTAGTCCTCCACCTCCTCCACCACCTCCCCTCTGATCCGTAGTGGCTGTGAAGGCGTCTTCTTCCTCCTGAATTCTCGGTGCCTCAACAGTACAGCAGACTGTGGGACCTCTCATAGGCTGAGCGGGACAGTGACAGATGGACCTGTAGGTCTACAGAGGTCTCAACAGTGTTACACACTCACCACTGCTTACCTCAGCTGCTCTCTGATTGGCTGGCTTTAGAGCCTCCTTTCTGCATGACTGATCCCAAGCGTGTTTGTATAACAAATGGCGCACACACTGCATATGTGTAAAAATTTGTGCATCAGTGTGTGCAAAGAGTGTGTGTTGAAGGACACTGTTACATATTTTATGGAGACCACAGTGCAACTTACAATAAGCACTACACAAGATGGAATAAGCACAGTACACCTGAAGTATCCAAACAGCACCTGTATGTGAAGACCCAGCAGCACTTCTACTTCATTGTCATCAGTATGTGTGGAATTTCTGCCATTCTGTCAATATATTCAAGTCTATTAAAATCGAAATTCAAATCAGGACATAGTAATATATATAAGTTATTATCTTATTTACCCAAAAAGCAGATATGAATTAATGATATTTGTCTTTTCACATGTAATACAAAATATCTCAAATAAATGTCAGATGTGCTCAGTGTTCCCACACATTCAGGAAAACATGGGTTTTTAATGGAGGTTTCTGGCCATTGATAAATTTGTCCCAAATGTCCTGGAAACAATGAGCTGCCCTGGAAGCGTGTAACATGTGCAGCGTGGTTACCATCAGGCTGATGCATGAATTTCACAGGTGTCACAGGCTGCAGATGTTTTTTTTTTGGCCAGCGTCCCTGAAACGGCTTTAGCTGAATTTAAAGCTCTGTTCAGCAACAGTGATACTGAAAGTCGTTTAATTATGTCACATTAATCTTCCTAAAATGTAAAACTCATGTATCATATAATATACAATATATTTTGATAACATACTTTCTCTGGTTTTCTGTGTCTGCTGACAGACATGTCATTTTACTCCTCCATGCTAAATGTGTGTTTCCAGGCCTGTTGCTGTATTGACTAATCGCTGGATGACAGTTTAATGGATTTATTTCTCTTCAATAAAAGGAAAGTAGCAGATCTTCAAAAAACATGTTAATGTTTTGACAGTTTGTGAGGTTTTTAGATCAAATGGGAATTGGTCCTGTGCTTTGGTTAACAGCTAAATGCCTGCAAATCCAAATTCCATCAGCTTCAGCTGTGCTTTGTGAATGCCAGTCAGCAAATGTTAGCATGCTGACACGCTAATGTAAGATGGTGAACATGGCATGTCTGCATTGTCATTGTGAGCGTGTTTGCATGTTAACATTAGCATTTAGCAGCGGCTTCACAGAGCTGCTAGCCTGGCTGTAAACTCCTGTTTGTCACTGACTCATATCATCTGTATTCACTCAGTCCCCTGGTCCCCTTAGACCCTAAATCATTGAAAAGATCCTGGAATTGTTTCCTCACAGGTTATTAGAAGGTGTCATAATCATGTTCTGAACACTGGATTCATCATGTATGTATCCTGTGTTTAACCACTTATTGATGACATTATTATACAGTGGAAATACATCATTAGCATCTCTGTGTGACTATGACAGCAGCAGCATATAGATTTGGCCTGCTTAGTATTAAAATGGGGAGTGACGGCGGAGTGGCACAGTAATGACAGCCATTACTCAGAGCTGTCGGCGTGTGCCCACTTGACTCCACACACCCTCTGCATCTCCATCTCTGTCTGCCTCTCCATATCCATCCATCCGTCTGTCTTCTCTGACAGCCCTCGCTTATGGATTTCAACGTGTCAGTGCACCAGATAGATGCATTTCCACTGTTGGAGGAGGCGACAGAGAGAGTGTGAAGTAAAAAAATAAGAAGGTGCCTTTTGAAGGTAAAAAAAAAATATATATATATATGTAGAAATGGAGTGTGTGTGAATGAATGAGGGAGAATTAGAAATAAGATAAGGTCTGCTAGTCATTCTAGGGGCTTGCAGGGTGTAAAGATTCTGGTCTCGGTTTGCTCTTATCTGAAACTCACCTCACAATTGAGTGAGGAAGACATTAACAGAACCTGGGAAAGAAGGATTTTTTCTAGTATTCACCAATTCACATGCAATTTACATGTTTGCCTGTTAATGCAACTTTGCACTTTGTTGGCCTTTACAGTGTTGCATTCAGAATGATTGCTGCAGTACAGGTGGCTTTTAATACTATAAATACTATAAACTAGTGTATTTACTGTATCTCTCAGAAGGAAATATACTTAATGTACTTGTTTTCTTTCATGTGAAGTCCCATTTGCTACTTCAGCTCTCCAAATGCTACTCCATAATGCTTTCCTTCTGAAAATAACACAGGAAGCAACACCTAATATTACATTGTAACATCTAGCATTATCCACACTACTGTCATGTTTTGCAAGTTTTCTAATCAAAGATTTATAAAAAAAAAAAAAAACAGAAGATGGCTGTTGTGGGCTGTGGCCATGTCAAACACTACTAGTAGGAGTTTTTTCTAAAACAGCAATCCATAACATCAGGTTAAATTTAAAGCATTAAAATGCATGAGGCATGCATCAGAATGTGTCATGACTACATTGGTCCACACTAGCAAACGTATTAGTTTGATAATAATGCAACCGTGAGTGATTGCATGTTACTCCATCAACTGGTCTCAGTCCTTCCACACATTATGGACAACTGTTCTGTTCTGTATGGTCATTGAATGTAATTATTTAAAGCCTTTACTATATTGTATTCAATATATTGATGTTGATATTTGCATATTAGCGTCTATTTGTTGCTAATCATCTATCAGTGTTAGTTGCCTGTGCTGCTTTGGTAATACAGGCTTGGTTTCTGGTCTGTCCTGCCAAATAAAGCTAATTTAAATTAGAAAAAAAGGCTATCCTCCACTTATTCTTGGAAATAAGCATTAAATAAGCAACTTCCCATTTTATAATGACAGGCTGTGAAATGCTTTTTGTTAACAGAGATAGTGATGTTTAGATTCAGATTACAGCTGACAGGCAGCAATTTGAAATGGAATGAAGCCCACCCACAACACGCTGACCCTTAACTCCAACCCTAACCTGCCATTGCAAATTTGCATCAAAGCTTGTATCAGGGCCACATAAACTGGATCACGCTCATTTAATTTTATACACAAAATCAGTCAGTTTGAAGATTATGGTTTTGTAACAGGACAGGCGAAATGAACTGGCTTTGTATCCTTAGCAACAGTGGCCAAGCATCATTGGTAATTTAGCCTTCAGCTATTCACAATGGACAAAAAAAATTCTTCTCCAAATCAAAGGAGAAGGCATGTGCTAGCTAGCTATCCGTTCGTCCGTCTGCTCCTGCTAGCTTCGTCACAGCTAGCCAGCCAGCCATTTGCCGTAGATCAACGCGTCAGGAGTTTTCATTTCCACCTTCTCCACCGTGTCGCCGTGCTAGCTACATAGCTGCTGGCTGTTACAGCTTATCTGTGCTTGGAGCAAGTGGGGTTTATTAACTCCATAACAGCGTGAGCGCGACGTGCTGTCAACCAGCCTCGCTCGCTCACAGCTCGTCTGCTTATTCTATAGCTCTCTGATTGGTTGCACGGTACGTCTGTCTACCTGCATTACTGTTGCTGCGCTGTTGACCAACACACACTGGCTGCTGTCATCGTGTTTTGACGTAAACGTTATTGATTAAAACCACCTCCTTACATTTTCCTACATGCTAGAGTTCTTATGAACCCATGTTGCATTGATTGAAGCACAGAATTACCCCCCCCCCATCCTGCTTTGATTTGCATAAATCTGGCAGGTGACCTATTTTGAACTTAAAATGGCTAGTTTGGCTGAAGGGTGGGGGGTTTGCATGCCTGACTCAGGATTCTATGAATGATATGAAATTCAACAGCCTCCCTGATCAAATATGGGCTGAATGAAGAGAAGACAGCCGCATGAGGGGGCCTCGTCTCTCTCTGCGCCTCGCTTTTCATTCTCTCTCTTTTCCTCTGTCATTCTCTCCTTCTGCTTTTCTCCTGTCTGCTCCTGATTTGGTTCTATGTACAGTTTACACACACACACACACACAGAGGGAGCTCCTCCTAGTTGCTTACACGTCCCTGTAATCTGTCACTCACACACATAGACGTGGAAAGGGGGGTTAGCCAAGCCTCCTCATCTCTTACGCGCTTGCACATCCTCACCCCCGCCCCTCTCTCTCTCTCTCTCTCTCTGTCTCTCTCACACACACACACACTCACACACACAGTCGGTAGTCGCAGCAGAAGCGAGCCGAGGAAGCCAGGGCACGTGAGCCTCCACCAGGATCAGAGAGCGGCTCGCTGCGTGCAGCCGAGCCATCATGAGCCGGTCAGCGGGTTTCGATACCGCCGGGGAGGAGGAGGAGGCTGGGTAGGAGAGAGAGAGAGAGAGAGAGAGAGAAAAGGCTTTGTTGTAATTAAATGTCTCTCGCTCTCCTTCTGCATCATGCTGTACTTCCAGCTGGTGATCATGGCCGGGACCGTCATGCTGGCCTACTACTTCGAGTACACCGACACCTTCAGCGTGCACGTGCAGGGCTTTTTCTGCTACGACACCACCTACACCAAGCCGTACCTGGGTCCGGAGGACAACAGCGCCGTCCCGCCCGTCCTGCTGTACACGGTGGTGGCCGGGCTGCCCACGCTGCTGGTGAGTGCACACTACATCAGCAAAGTTCAGCCATCGCACCTGCAGGCTCAGTGACGGTCAGTGCTGAGACACTCTGCAGATCACAAAGATCCCTTTCCTCTGCTCATCATGAGAATATGTGTAACTGCCCTCGGTTATTGTATCAAGAAAAAAGAAACACGTGCAACATCTAATTTTGTTGTTGACTTTTGCATCGAGCTTTGCTCTCCAATATAACCCACGACAAAATTTAAAATGTCACATACGCTTTACACCAGCTGTGAAACGCACATCTCGTTGATTTTTTTCACAGAGCAAAGCATTTTCTTGGAGATTACTGCTGACTTCTGCCTGGTCTTTGCTCCATGATGTAATGTCAGAAATGACAGCATCAAATTGAAAATGGCATACACAGGCTGCTAACTCACTGCACAAGATCAAATGAGAAGCCTACATGTTTATCTGTATTGACTCGTTGTCCTGGAAATGCACCAATGTGAGATGACTGCCGGTCAGTCTGATGAATTGTGAGCCGATATCTTCGAGGGAATATTGTCCTGAGTAATTGCGTCAGGTTTCAGCCTCTGTGTAGATTACTGCTGACTTTGGTCTGATCTTTGCTCCACGATGCAATGTCAAAAATGGCAATCAAATTTGAAGTGGCATTTAAAGACTGAGCTGACTTGCCATTGCTTAGTAAACATGATCAAGATACAAAGCAACAATAGCATTATTTTGGAGTTTGTGTCCTTGTGATGTGTCCAACATTCACTGTCCTTTTAACTTTGGTTTGGTCTCGACCAACTCCTGAGGAACTGTTCTCCTGAGCTGCCAAATGCTACGTTCATTAGCTCGTCTCCAGCTGTGTCTGTCTGCGGCTTGGTGCTGAGCAGGTGGAGTGCGCTGGGCTTATCTGAAAATATGGTGCGAGAAGAGTGACTTTTAATTTCAGCTTTCAAAACTTGCCATTGTAAAAGGAAACATTGTCATTGAAACTCTTGTATTGGAAAAAGTTGTGTTTTTCAATTACAGCTTCAGGCTTTTTCTTCATGTCTGTCTTTTTCCAGTGACATAGTTCCAGTTTTTGTTTCCGCCATCAGTGCATTAAGTCTCTTTTTCACTGCAATACTTGTTTCAGTGCCAGTACATCTTTTTCCAATACAAGTCTTTCAATGACAATGTTTCCTTTTTCAATGCCAAATTTGATTTCCGATGCCAAAATGTAAACTGTTTGTAGAACAGCAGCCGCCTGCTGCTCCTGGAGGCTGAGAGTCGAGTTTGTGGGCCAGAAAACCGAAACAATGACCTACAAGAGGCTCGTTAGTTTGAGCGACATCACTTGATCCATTGTTAATATCATAACATAGATTAGTGCAGTTATAAGACACTGCTTCCTGGCAGATAGCAGCTGACTTTTGCCTGAGCTTAGTTCTGTGATATGACGCTTAAATTGGCAAGATCACATTTGTAATGGCATAGAGACTGCGTTGTCGTCTCATAGCGCAGTCAGAAAGGTCAAAATGTGAAACCTACAGTATCAGTGTATTTGTTTTGATTGGATGTCTTCCAAGTGGAGCCATCTAACATGACTTTTTTGTCTGATCATTCTGATGAGTCATTAGTCAGTAAGCTATCATGGATCACAGGTCACAATGCTCCCTGGTGTGATTATTCAAATACAGCATCCGCTTATATTCCTGTGGTTTTTGCCTGATCTTTTTGCATTCTAATCACAAAATAACGGGATTAGACTTGCTTGTGTCATGTTTCACGGCTCATTTACTGCTCTGTCACTTATCAGCTGATTGTGGAATGAACTTATAAAATGTGGCCAACAGGGGTGCACTGCGCCTCGAACGTTAAGTGCTGTGATCACTGCAGCAGTAGCTGGTCTGAAGTTTACACACAGTAACCCTGCTCTGGACTGTCTGTACGCCTCTGTGTCTATTTCAGCTGCTTGCATGCCTGTCAGTCTGTCCACACACACACACATGCACATACACACTAAAACACACACAGTTGTGTTTCCTTAACTTATGGGGACATTACAGACACTTACATTCAGTTCCTGGCGACTTACCCGAACCATAACAATGATAAACCTAACCTTAAACCAAGTCTCCACTCTGAAGTTTAATGATTTACGTAATGGGGACTTGTGTTTGAAGATGGGTAATACACGTCTACACACACACACAGCTGAAATGGCTGTGAACTGAACACATCTGAGGCATCCTGGCACATCACACAGCACACGGTCTCAAAGCAGCAATATTACATTTAACCAGATTTCGAAGCATAAGTTTGCTTCCATCTCCCTTGCTGTCCTGAGACTTTCTTTTTGATGGCAGTCTTCCTTACACAGCATACCACTTTAGACGTAATTAAGTTGGGATGTTCTTATTCAGACTGACAGGGCATTCAACATGTAGTGTACAAGTGAGCAGCATCAGTGCAACATGGGCATGCATGTGGAGCAAGCATAAGAGATTGTAATGGTACAGAACAGACAGCATGTTAACATGTGTTCTCCTTTTTGATATTTTGGAGTACAGCAGGGGAAAGCGACCATGACAACAACAGCTTAACAAACGGAATGATGCTTCTTCAGGCAATCATATTTTGTGTGGATGACGCAGTCAGAGGCAGATGGTGTGGATTCACGTCATAGATGGTCATATCATATTGTAGAATGTGACACAGCAGCATTTACACCACGATGCATTTCAGGAATAAAACATGCAACGCCACGTTTTCTAAAAAGAAAAGAGGCAGTGACACACAAGATTGATGAACTGCTGTGATCCAATGTGTCCTGCATCAACAACAGAATACTGCTCTGACGCAGCACATCATATCAGAAGCTGCAGCTTTATCAACATATGTGTCCTGCTGTCTTCAGATGGCTGCAGGGATTTAATGAACTGAAGGAGAAACTTATGTATAAAGCAGCTGTGGACAACAGATACCGTAAGAATCACTAATAATAATTTATAGATAAATGCAGAATGGTTTACATCTACCACTCTGCTGGCTGGATGGCAGTTTACGTGTTATAATAACCAAAATGGATGTGTTCCTGAGCTGTTTTCTCAGTCTCAAGACTAAGACCCGTTTGCTGCCAAAATACCAACAACTCACTTTGCGCTGCTTCATTTGAATGAAACTCCCATCTGTCTGTGCCTCTCCTCCCACCCATGCACCAAAATACCACACAGCTGGGCAAACACAATGTCATGGTCAGGAAAACATCAAGCTGTCGGAGCACTCTTGCATTGGTTGTTGCACTGTTGCTCTATGAGTAAGATATATCAGACACACACACTTTACTTGAATGCATTTATTGCTTGTTTGGCTATGCACATGAGATTTGTCGACCAGATGAAAGACGATGATGAAAAGGTTGCTGTTCAGAAGCAATATTAAGTGAGTGACTTTTCACCAGCGCTACCATGCCTAATATTTCAATCCAGCCCATGATGTCATATTAACAGCAAGATAAGGCAACTTTGACAAAAATCAAATCTGTTTTTATGTTCATGATTTTCACATTAGAGCAAGTTTCATATTTCATCAATGAAACTTGAAACTCATCAATATTTGCAATTTAGTTTTCAAACGGTAATGAAGTGAAATCAACAAATACTTGGACGGGAAGTCCATCTAATCAAAAGTCTAAAGTGGTCTGCCATAAAGTAATATTTGATGTTATACTAAGATAATAGTGTGAAGGGTGTGCTACATTCTCCCTAGACTTATATGCACACGTTTAGCAGGGACTCAGTGAACAGGAAAGCCTCTTCCTGCTGCTGAGACTGAGAAAATGTTCTGAGTACCAGCAGGAGCCACAGGTGAGAAAACCGGAGGTGAAAAAAATAAATGCTTCAACGGTACTCGATAATACAGCATTTAAAGGACAGGCTCGTGATTTTTCAAGTCTGCCTTATCACAATGCTCATACGGCCCTGTGCTATAATAGTGCAGACAAATAATGGCTGGCCTCCAATAAAGGAAATGGCAACACAAACATGCCACCATGCTGCTCCTCAACCATTTTCACCAATTATTTGTTCTGGCTTCTACTTTGCTGTCTGTTTTTTCTTTTCCTTTCTTTTTGTCTTTTTTTTTTTTTTTTTTTTGAGTACTGTTATTGTGTTGCGTTAATGTCACTAAAACTCAAAACTTCCTGAAGAGAGAAGCCTACCAGCAGCAAGAAGGCTTTACTGTTGAGTTTAAACTGACAAAACTGAAGACAAGAGACAGTGAGAGCCTCAGTTTTCCAACCAGGGAGGTGTTTTACTACAGTATACTTTAATAAGATATATTTATTAAACAGGGGTGATCAAAAACCAAAGGCTGGTTCTTTCTGCAGATGAGCTTAATAAAGGCTTAGGCCGCTATCTAAGCTACCTAATTTCCTCTTTGTGTTACTCTTCCTTTACTGCAGCTCGGCAAAGAACAGACTAAAAACACTGTGACATTGGGAGATACTCATTTGATTGTCTCAGACTGGTGGAGTCTCATATAAGCTTCACCAGCTGGACTTGATAATGTATTTTTACATAGAACAAGGATCTCTCACAGTGGAATTAGACTGGTATGGAACACTTCAGGTTCAATCATCAATACAAAAGATGAGTTAGAAATATACATGGTTCTCAAAAAACTCATTTCAGCAAGATATATCTAATCGCCAATCTTAAAATTCAGTGATGTGCCATGTGGGCTGTGAAGCCAAAGGTTGCAGTATTGAGAAAACTGATCTACAAACTGCTCCCTTTTCAGTTCTGGGTTAATTTTGGATGATTTCAGCTATCATTCACTCATCCTTTGTTCTCAACTGCTCTGATCTGTTTTGAATTCACTACTGCTCTGAATCACACCTCTGACTGGCTTCTTGTCCAAAGCAATGTTTGCCAAGGCAAAAGGGTATTGCAGTATTTAAACTGGTCTGCCACAGTGACAGATAAAACACCAATTCTCAGAAATGAAGCTGAAATAACTAAAGTGGTGTACTGGCCTTGTGGTGGCCATAACATAAACCCCTAGGAACACGACATGATCCAGGAGAGTCCTGACCTTGAATATTAATAACACTGAGGAGGTAGCTTGAAGAAAAAACACACAGGAGCACAGAATGCCAGAAACAAAAGCCTTATGTCTGTGCACAGAGGGACGGATCCTTGAAATCTGTCATAGCACTTGTAGCTCGGCCATTTGCACTAAGATATCACATCGATAAGACTGTCAGCCACCAGGATAGCTCAGTGCCTCTCTAAAGGAAAGAGGGAGAGTTTTCTTAATCTAGTTTACTCATGCAGACTACCAGCAGCTACAGGTAATTAAAGCAGCAACGTCAAAAGCAGTGCTTTTTTAAATCATGTCTCTCCACGATATCCACCAATAATGTCTTCTAACATCACCTTTCCAACTTGTTGGCTGTAATCTCTGCTGTTTAAAACATGTGCAGTTCACCTTGTTCTGATCATTCGTAGCAGCAGGTAGTGTGTCTTTTGTGTAGTGAGGTGGAAAGTAAGGCAGTGGAGGTCTGGGTGGTGGATGGATATGTAGCACATCTGACTGTCATGTAGGAGACCCGGCATGATTCATACGGCTCTGGTGTAGTTCTCATCTACGGTTGTTTTCCTAGTTGGAAAAGCATCTAATCAGAGCTTTTGTGGGTAGAATGAAGAATAGGGACATCATTATTTTGTGCCAGACTGTGATGACAGAAAAAGTCTGAAAATGGCACGAGGCAGGCATGAGATGGACGAGCTGTACAGGAAATGACTTAGAGAAATAACAACTCTTCATAACCCTAATGACAAACCTGAACTTCCTCTAGTAACCATTCTGCTATAGCCACATTAACCACATGACGCTGTCAGGATGCATCAGCGTTTAATGGTTTATGACAGAATACTCCAGCTCACCACAACACACCTTCCTAGCAGAGAATGGTTAACACAAGCAGCTAATTTCAGACTAAATCATGAAAAATGTGGTTGTTGCTCATTGTTAGAGAAGTAAAGTGTTAAATCAGGTCCAATACCAAGTTTATTCAGCTTTGTTCTCATATGCATTTGTGGATTTTGCGACTTTGTTTCATTCCAGCTCTACTCTCCACGTGGATCTCACCATTTCCCCCCGGAGATTAGACATTGTTTCGGTTTGTTCGGTTCGGTTGTATTTGCACTTGACACGTCCTTGTTCCTTCATGCTTCCCTCGACTCAGAAAAGCCCTGACAGTCTGAGTATTTGCTTTCAGAATCCTGAGTGACACACATGATTGGCAGCTTGTAAATCATGGGATATTCTGTGGCATTACGTTTGGCTGCTTTAGAGGCATATGTGAAAAGACACATTGTGTATATTGGGTAGGAGACTCAGCTGATTTGTTAGGAGTCACTTGTCTGTTGATGGAGTGGCTGATTGACTGTCTGTGGTTTAAAACCATGTCAGTTTGTTTGCATGGAAGCGTAGCATAGAGGATGTTCTTCGGAGAGAGAATAGGACACTTTGATGTTGATCAGCAATCTGGTTAACACGTCTGTGTGTGATGTTACACAGTCCTGCTTTTAGAGGGATTTGCTCTGAAGACTCATGGACTCAAACAGACTTTTTCACATGGACACCATGTCCAGGGATGCCCAGGATGGTTTGGTCTTCTAGATACACTCTTCCTCCTTCCACCCAGTCTGCATAGGAAGGTTTTCAACTTTTTGCATTTGTGCATTGTGTTCAATCAGCATAAATCATTTAATTTTGCCTTCCAAAATTAGAAAGTGTCAATCGATCACATGGCACGAATCGTTTTGTGTGAATTAATTCTCACAGTGCCTGCAGTGATCGTCTCCACAGTCACAGTTCAGAGCGTAATGCTGTTCAGTACAACTCAAGTCTGATCTGTTGGCTGCTCGGCAGCTCCACTGGAACAGTAGAGGGTTAAGTGCTTTGATCTCAGATGGGAGTTTTCAGTCTGACACTACAGTTTCCATCATTTTGCTGCAGAGGCAGTGAGTACTAGCAAAAATTATGTAAAGTATGCTTAATTAACTGTTAGCAGTTCCTATTAGCTATGTAGCTATGAATATGCAGACAGCTATCACTCGATTACTCTGATACTGAAGAAAACAAACCAGTGTCTTTTGTCTTAATTTCTTTAATTGCGTAATTTCTACATCCATAATTCTCAGTGCAGAAATTTAGTTGTTTGTTCATGGGCAGTGCATCCTGTCTGGTGCTTCAGGTCAGTTTTCTCATGTTCAGTGTTTAATTTGATGTCAGCTCTCTCATCAGAATATAAAAGTAATAAATGGGCATCCACACTGTGCCAGCCGCACATACAGCTGTGGCAGATCCTGGAGAGGTCTGAGTGTGTGCCCGGGCCGTGGAGTTGGTTCTGAGCAGGAGACACATGGAGGCTGTTTCTGCCTCTGCAGTGTGCACTGTCAGTGCGTTTTTTTTATCTTCATCGTTTGTTACCTCTTGCTGTTTGAGCTGTCAGATGTACGATGCATCAAACAGAACATCAGTATCAGTAACATTTCTGCAGAACTCTGACTCTCTGGATTACAACTATATAGGTGATATTATTATTATTATTGATACCCTGCTAGCCTGGGGATTGAACAAGCAAACTTATGATTAAAGCAGTGCTGCTCACGGTTGTGAGTGCTTACCTCCTGCGTTCTTCATTCTTGCAAATTGCAGGATGCATTGTTCTGCCGGTCTTCATTTTAACTGCCTCAGCAGCTTCTAGGACAAACTGAGTAACTGAACAGTGTAAAAACAAACAAACAGATTCACAGATTCCTAATTACCAGCATCAGACAGAATGTGAGTATTGCAGAAGACAACAGGGTGTCCATGAGGTTTTCCAACTCCACTCCACGCTGCCATGCACAACAGCAAAGATTGAAATGCGCTACGGCACACCGGCTCCCACTGTTCTCAGCAAACTATTTTCTTTCCAAGGATAAAAGTGCCATAAAGATGGATGTGCATCTGCACAGAAAGCATCAGCCTGCAGCACCCAGCTACTGAGAGTAAAATCCACCTGAAAACTCTGTGACACGGCTTAAAAACACAGCTAATCACAGGACACGCTGCTTTACTGGCCCTACTTTATTTATTTTTTGGTGATCATTCTGTCATTTTCCTATGAATTTTTACTAGACAAAGACAACGGGCTTCATACGAGACCTATTTGAATGAACAGATCTTAAGATTCATGTTATCTTAATCTGAATGGATTTGGAGTTTAAATATGAAACCAAATTAAATATACTGTATGATTAAAATAAACTTAATGCAAAATTAGTACTCAGTTCACTACAATACCGTCACAGCTGCCAATTTACAGTGAAATTTTATAGATATTGTAACTTCTATGAGCATTTTTCAGAGCACCAACGTAAGCAGTCAGTGAGAAAACTCCCTCACTCAGCTGTCTTGCGGTGTTTATGCAATTGTCTGTCTAAGATCATCCTGTTACACCTGACAGTGTTACACCACCTACTGTGGGCAATTATTCTTTAATTCTCTAATTATTATCTACGAGACATTCCCCTTGACCACCTGTCATATTACTCCTGGACTGCATTATGTTAGAAAGACATTGTTAACGTCGGTATAATTTGATGTCAAAGCATTCCCTCTTATTTCTGTCACAGTACAGCTCTGCTTTGATAGCATGTGTATTTGTATTATTTTCTATTTTTTCAGTTCCTCCAATACAACTTCTGCTGATCTGAGGACCTGAAGTTCCACAGAGTGAAATTCGTTTTACGCTTTCTCTCAAACGGAGCAGAATATTGATTGATTATTGACTATGCTAATGATCAGATCTCATGTACAGGTGGTAGTCATCGTTCTGAAGGCAACTGCATATGACAAGTTTGCACAGATAAGAGTTGGATCAATCTAACTCGGCAAACGCCAAAGAACAAGAAGAAACTACAAAAATGTCCTACAGGAGGCCCGGCTGCTGGCTTTCTGTTTAATTAGTTATTCCAATATTGAGAATTGACCGTAACTGCGCTGAATTTTTGATGAGGTAACATGAGCCTGCACTTCATGAGTTCGAAACTTGCAGGCTGTGTCTTTTTTCTTCCTTTTCCTCACACAGCAAAAGTGACCTGCTACACATCATAGCAAGTTCGTAAAGACAGCTTAGACGGATATATGTATATGGTGCTTTTCATGATTTGATTAGTTTTCTCTGCTGATAGTCTGTGTGCTGATTTCGCAGAGCTCGAGCTCAAACATGGCATTGATTTACTCACGTGTCACACACCAGCACTGCATCTTCACTGCCAGCAACTTAATGAGAAGAAGCAGTTCTAAGATCACCGAGAAAGTGTGTATTTCACACTAAACCCAAACTGAGGCTGATGTGCCATGGCACATTTGAAGAAGGATCGTAATAATCATCAGTTATATTGTGCATTTCTGTTACGAACTCCTATAAGCCCAGAGGCGTATTTTGTCCCTTGACCCTTCAATTTCAGCCAACTTTATTAATATATGACCTCACACATGCAAATCCATATCACTTTGATTAGCATTCCAGTCCACACATTGGACGCAGCAGTTTCTAAAAAAAAATTGCTGCATGGTGCTGTGCTTAAAAAAAATGAGAGGAAGAGTAGGAGGGAGAGGGAGTTAGAGGCTTATCTGAGAGCCAAGAGAGACACATGCCACTCTAACATCCTCACGCAGTAAAGGATTATCATCCTCATTTGTAGTAGCCCAGTTAACCTCTCAGACAGAAAATACCAATTCACATGACACAACGATTTGATGATGATTTACACACAGTTTTAAATGTCCCTGTGATGTAGATGTGGTGGACTAGAGTCACAGGTTGGTTTCAGAAGTTGGAGTTGAAGTCAGAGGTTCTTCAACTACCAAGAAAACCCCAAAACTGCAAATACTGTTTATGAATGCTATTTCCTCCATTTACATATTCATATCAATCTAGCAAATAACGTGGAATTATGAATACACTTACACCACTTTCTGGTTACCTTACCATAGAGTGCCTTGGTAGCTGAATAGTTACAGCACATGCTGCATGGGCGCCTTAACATTGCTAGTTTGAGTCCAGCAACCTTTTGCTGTTGCTTATAACACCTAATTTCCTGTCTACCTCTGCTGTCCAAAAAATCTAAAAACTTTTCTTACCTGATACTAATGAATATTTAGAACAGAATTGTATTTGCTTCTGTCCTTCACTGCCATATATTTGATCGATTTGACTGTTAAACCACATGCAAACCACAGCAAAGACCAACCACAGGACTATATGAAGCTGACATGAAGTGATTTATCTAGTTATGTGAATAATGTACGTTGGAAAACATCTAAACAAGATGATTATGAGGTAAGTTCATATCATATTAAAGGTCCTAATTCTGATTGTAAAAGCAAATGATGGAGGGGAGTTCTGGTGTGTGTGGTGAACTTGAATCGGATTTTTACATTCCCAGAATTGTAATATCGCCCCTGGCTGCAACTCCTATGATACTTCCCCTGTATTTACCTCGGTGCTGCACAGAGACATCAGGTACATGAACACTATCTCACCTACGTCTCCTGCATTTAGAGCTTGTGGACCTCTTCCTTTGTGTCTACCTCTCTCACTCTGCACAGGGTGGCACAGTGTATATACATGTTGTGTTTCTTTGAGGTGTCTTATTATGTCACTCCATTTCCTTTTTATTCCCAATGGGTTTGTTTCATGACTCTTACTACATTACATACTACACATCATTCTGTGTGTCTGTGTGTGTGTGTGTTGGCTGCCTCTCTTCCTCCCAATCTCCAGTTTCCCATGCAATCTCACCCCTGCCCTCTCATTGGATATTGTCTGTGTGCTGTCATTGGAGTCTGTCCCTGCGCTCTCATTGGATACTGTTCATGCACTCTCATTGGATACTGCTCCTGTCGTGTCTCAGTCTCTTTTCCGAGGTGCTCTGACAACAAACTCATCCGACTTCAGGCTTTAAGAGAAACTCACGAGGAGGTGAAGAAAGGTCTCTGAAGTTCTTTCACTAGATGACCTGCCTGACAGGCATCAGCACAGATTCTATGCTGTCTCGAGGGTTTTAGTCTCATATTAAAGAAATTTGTCTGACACAGCCAAATTGTTCCAAAAGGCTTCCAATCTGCATTAGTTTAAATTGCATTGATCCAGCATGATGTCTGTGTGTTCTTATTTGACTCATGACTCTGAGAAGAATACAAGTCTGCTTGGAGTTCACTATTAAGAACCTTGCTTTTAAAAATGTTAATAGAGACCTTGTAGGTTTTCCCATTCATCCCTCAGCTGTGTTGCTGCTGGGTTCAGGGTGCTGTTTGTTGCTTTTTCCAAAATGACTGCCATTTATCACTGTGGAATACAGAGGCCAGAGGCTTCGTTCATGCCTCGGTGGCTGCTCCACCTCGGTCCCCAGAGCCTCTTTGTATTAGCGTGTTCAAAAGGCAATTGTTCAGATGTCTGGCGCTGTCTCGCTTTCCCATTAAAACCTGTTGCCACTGCAAGCCCAATTAACCTGTAAATGGAGACATATTGAGACATTGAGTTTTATTGTGAAAGCTGCACCTGGAGGCAGGCATGTTGACCAGCAAACTATTGCCCAAATGTTGGTTCAATGTCAGAGTCTTTTCCTGTTGGCTACACTTTGACTTGAAATGCTGATGAAGATAGATGAGACAGAGGTTGTCGTGAAATTAAATAAGCAAGAGAGTCTAAGGAAGAGCTATGGAGGAAGAGGATGAGAGGAGTGAACAAGTTCAGCTCTGACCAGAAGAACAGTTGAGTAAATAAGCAGCACGGGTCACCCTGGCCCTGTCATCGTGACTTAGCCAGCAGGGAATAGCTCTACAGTGAGGGAGACACAGAGAGAGAGAGGGCAGGGAGGTAGTTAAGGGACTAAACAAGCAGCACATTGTCACTGTGGCCCTGTCAGCTTGTGTTATTGCCGATGAGAAAGTGGGACAAATGGCCTGTGGCTGTCACAGTGTTGCTCAGGCTTTTTGGAAATCAGGCCTTCAGCCACTTCTTGCCATTCTCAGTGAAATCACAGGCAGTAAGTTCAAAGTGCATGGCAAACAATAATATAGGATACCAGTAATAATGATAATAAAAATAATAGTACTCTATAAAAATGCTGTATTAATTACTTCATAATGAATAATTTTCCATTCCATTTTCCAATAAACCAACATGTCTGTTGTTGAGGAACACTGTTAGGCAGTTTTTTTTTTCTTCTTTTTCTTTTCATTTTCTGGTGCATGGGCTCTTGTGGTTTAGTCTGTTTCCTTCTGATGGCGTCTGCTTGAAAAAGAGGGTCACAGCGTGCTTGTTTGTGGTGTGGAAGCAAAGTGGACCGACCATAAAACAGCATGATCTCACATATACCGTTATAGCATTATTCAAAAGATCCATCTGATGATCAGGAACCTTGAACAAAGCAATCAAGTGATATTCATGCAAGACCATGTGGTCGTCATAACGACACATATGCACGATTTTCCCTGATACATCTGAAAGTGAAAAGCATTAAAAAAAAGATGTGTTGAACTTGTGTTTTCCTCTGTGTGTTTTATCAGTTTCTCATTAAAAATTGAGGGGAACCATAGCAACCACACAGTTTCTCCATAATTAAACAGCAGAAGATGCCTCTTTGTGTGTGTCAACTTTATGATCCTACTTACAAGGTCCAATTGTAGTCTCAACCACGGATGACTGTAATCAGTCATCCTCACCAGAGAGGGTGAATAAACACAGAATCAGAAAGGTATTGCATGGCCAGCTTTGAAAATGCATTTTTTTATGCAGGTCCATGTAGCGCTGATGATGCCCAATGAGTGATTAACCTGCCATGTTAATACCGCTTGGTTTGTTTGTGATAAGACAGTGACAACAACATGAAATGGGCCTGAAAGAAAAGTTTTTTCCAGACCAAATGAATTGAACTGCATGTATGAAAGCACCAATGAAGTTAATGACTGAATTAAATTCATTGAATAGATTAAGCCACAGAGATGAACAATTATTTTATCTGAAATAAAAAAAATATACGTATATATATAATCATTTTTTAAAAAATCCTTCAGTATATAGCTTGTAAAAGACCTCATGGCACTCTTCTTCCTTTAGGTCGTTACTGTCCAACTCGATGTAGTGTCACCCCTAAATTCCACCAGCACCGCAGCACTCTGTCCTTTTATTTTGTCATCACATTGGTTTCCACATAATTTCATCTATCAGATAATATAATATCCCAAACCCTTTTTTAACTTCCTCCACTTTCACACAAGTCAAATTTCACACTGTGCTGATTAAAAATGTTAAAGTAGAAGAACAAGCAGCTCTTCATGCGGAAAATATAAATCTAGTATCCACTTGAAAATACATGGATGTCACAGGATTGACATTGCGATCAGCAAGTTTGCTGACGGTAATTGCAGCTGTGGGGCGGGGGTAAGAAAATATTCATATATGCCCTCCAGACCAAAGTCACTGACCAGCTCAGGTGATGTCGGGAGGAGAATGTCCAGTTTGGGGACCTCAGAGCTGCAGAACTACATGATATGGTTCTGCAGGCTTTATCAGGCTGTGACCTTCAGCATCCACTGTAGCCATTTGCAGTCTAATGTGTACTGGCCGGGATGAGAGTCAGCACCTCTGAGGCCATGGTCCTCTGCTGGGAAATGGGGAATTGCTCCCTCGGGGTTAGTCAGTCACTGTCTCAAGCGAAGCAGTTTCTTGTTTCTGAGTGAGGTTTAAATGGAGCTTGACATTGTCAGGCAGGCTGGCGTAGCATCGGCTGTAATGCAGGCATTGTACCGGACCGCTGCAGTGGAGAGGGAGCTGAGCCAGAAGGCACAGCATTTGATTAACTAGTCGATGCACATTCCAACCATCGCTTATCGTCGTGAACTGTTGGTAGTGACCGATAGAAAGACAAAAAGAAAGACAGAATGAGTGTCCTCCAAAGGGTGGCTGGACTCAGCCTTAGAGATAGGCTAGGGAGTTCAGACATGTCCTCAGGCTCAGGGGCTGGCTTTTCCTCTTAAAACGTCAACAGGAGCCAGTTGAGGTGGTTTGGGTTTGATCAGGATGCCTCCTGGGTGTCTTCCCTAGAGGGTTTTGGTACACGTCCAACTGGTAGAGCAGACCACGGGGTAGACCCAGAACACACTGGACTTATTATATGTCTCATGACTCAAATGTTGCTGAGCAGAGGGACATCTGCATTACCGCGTTCAGCCTGCTGCCTTGTGACTTGGCCTGATGGCAGGTGGATGGATGGAGCAGGAGTCAGAGAGAGAGTGAAAGAGTGTCAGAGAGAGCAGACTGATGCTGCATCACCAGTTAGACAAGAATGCAACCCTAACCCCCCAGAATGATCGTTTTATGTTCGCTACCTGTCGTCCTTCCTCCTTCTGTCTTTCCTTCTTTCTGAAAGAAGTCCCTGTCCTGGTATAAAGGGATTATACCAGGAGAGAGACTTTCCTGGTATGATCCTGTTATACCAGGAGACAGAGTTTGTCCTGTTCTAACAGGATTATTGTCCACAGTGGAGAAAAGAGAGGACAGCTCTATTGAACTTGAAAGTTGTGTTGTGTGACCACGAACATCTAAAAATGGAAATCCAGAATGAAGTATTGGACCTTCAATTAAAACAAATAAGCTTTCTGCTCGAAGGAACTGAAAATTGCACACACAAATGTTTTATTATTTTTTTTTTCTTAAATTGCAAAGATGAAGTGCAGTTATCTCTCAGGTCGTAGTCTTTTTTCTTTGTTATGCTTTATTCTTTCTGTCATGTGTAATTGCATTTGTTAAATCATACTCCCCTCTTCGCTGTGAAACAGCTGGTCATCAATTTACCGCTGTTTTCTTAAAACACTGAAATCCTTTAGTCTTCTGAATGCTAATGCAACCGACTTTAGTCGCTTCACAATACGTCTCTCCCAAAACTCTGTTTTGGATTTCCAAGTGACATGACAGATGAGGGTAGAAAACAGACCATAATAAAGGAGAACGTACGAGGAGACTAAGATACAGAGTTGTTTTTGTGCCGTAAACTGCGTGAATCCCAAGCAGGAAGCGTCCCTCTCAGCTCAGAGAGCATAATCAGCTGTCTGTTCAGAACTCTGGATTTTGTTTACGGCTGTTTAATGAACAGCGTAACAGGTTTAATGATCAGTGCTTTGCTGATCAGTTTGATATTTGTTTCGAGTCTTCACGTGCGGCCCTACCTAGCCATGGAACACCCACACAGGTGTTTCTATTAATTTTGCTGAATGAGTTTTTCTCAGGACTTCAGACACTAGTCTTTTAATTTGTTAGGAGGGACAGCTTGTTGCAGATGATCAATACCAGTGTGTAGGCTATAGTTAAAATATTTTGGAAATGTTACCTTCACTTTTACAGGTTTCTAACAAGTTGCTTTATTTCTGTCTGTTTAGAGGCATCATTTCGCTGTGGCATAGTTTTCTGCCCAGCCCTCCATTCGCAGGAGGAGAAGAAGTGTCCTGTTCCCTCGCGGTTCATCCTGTTGTGTTTGTATTTAAGCAAGATGAATATTGTGGTTTTGTTTCATAAGTAGTGTATCTTAAACCAGCATACATGTTTATGAATTAAATCCTGGTGTATTCTTTGCCTCTGGCTTTGGAATGAAAACTGAATATATTAGTGCGCTGTTCACTGACTGTTTTTATTAATGTAAAATGAAATACAGCCTTAAAGAAGCAAAGTGCATCTCAATAACCACAGATGGGTGGACTTCACCGGCTACTCAGAGCTATATTACAGTCACATGATGATTGGAAACAGTATTTTAGATTGATTTAAATCTGGTTTCAGATGTATCCCAGCCAGTTGTTGAGATGTGTCTGACTCTCCAAGACACAAGCATTCTGTAGAAGTACTGGAGCCTCTACAGAGTCTGTCTGCATTGGTGATGGCAGTGGAAGTTCGGCTGAGGGGATTCCAACACACACGGCCATACAGAATGGGAAACATGTCACATCATTTACCTGACCCCCGATCAGTGCAGCCGTTAAATGATCAGTGCACGTAAGAGCGAGAGAACAGCGTGAGAGCGCATGAATATGAGGCTTTTGTTCATCTGATGCTCCGTGTTTACCTGCTGTGCTGCTAAATTTAACGTAATAGCTTTAATCCCATCAGTAAAACAAGTGAGTCACATCTAACTTACTTCTCTTCTGCTCCCACTTCCTCTCTTAAAACAGAAGAGTGCTGTTTTCATTCGCTAATTATTTCCACTTGGACCACTTAGCAATGTTGTTTTTGTTAATTGTTATGCCTGATGACATATGTTGTGTGTTTGTGTTGATATAAAGATTAGATATGACTTTATTGATCTCTCAATGGAGAAATTCACTAATAAAGTTGTACACTGTAGGGTTGTTTGCATTTTCATTTGTTTTATTGTGTTTTGTGGTGTGGATTTTAAAAAAATGACTAAAATGTGCTGACTTGTTCAGGAATACATTGTTATCAGAAGACAGAGGCTAAATCAGGTACAGAAAAGGAGTCTCAGGACTGTTATTTGAGATTCAGCCACTGTTTGAATATGAGTTTTATTGGAGTATTTACACATATACCCGCAGGTGCAACTTCAGCACATGCAGACACAAGAATTATTCCTTTTATTTCTTCTTCTGTAGCTTTTTTAGCTATAGGCCCAGTTTTAGCCAGGCAGCTCTTCAGAGTTGAGAATGAAGGGGTTTGCATGGCTGGACCGTCTATGTGAAGCGTCTGTAACCTAGATTCTGAGGGCTGTGGGTTGTCTTTAGGGTGTACCAGCAGAGATGTTAAGGTGTTGAATGGTTTGGGGTAAGTGCTGATTCTTTGTGACTTGACGACTATAGTTATGATGCACACTGGGATGCTCTTAGTGGTCTCTATTCAGCTAGCAGTGTCGGTTCTGGTTTTGAGTGCAGTTGAGTTGACAATTCCAGAAAAAGGAACAACTTCCATGCTCAGTGCTCAGTGTTGACCCTAGTCATAGGTGACCCCACCACCAGGAATGTTAAAGGAAGTTTGGCATTAACGTATTGTGTCCCAGGTGCCACAGTCTGCCAACAGAAGCCAAAGCTGTTTAGATTCTGAGTGAAGAATGGTGAGGCAAATTTACATGTTTGACCCCATCCCTGCCTGCGCCAATGCCAATACTTTTTAGAAATTAGCTTTTAACAGTTTAACAGTTAACAACAATTAATCACTTACTGTTCACAGGCACCTTTCCAACAGCTTTGTCAAAGCTGTGAATGACTCAGAGTGAACAGTGATGAGAAAAAGCTGCCTGTGCTGGTCTTCTGATCTCAGAGCTGCATTCTATGTTGTAGGTCATAACAGTTCTGCTGGACAGACTGGGATGCTGGGTCAGTTTCTCTGTCATAGTTCACGTTTACAGTTTAATTGCATGCATCTCTGACATGCCTGTGGACGACTCTGAACTTCTTACAGCTAATTCAAGACAAAAAGCCAAAAAACTGAGATGGGGACTAAAAGCATGGAGAGGCAGCCTGTTTTAGTTACACCCCAAAGTTCTGGAACAGTCTGCTTGAAGATCTTAGGGGGTCAAAGTCTTTTGACACTTTAAAACAAAATCTCAAGACACATCTTTTTCCCATTACTTTCTTCTGAGTTTTTTTTTTTTAACCTAATGGCTGTTTTATCTTTTATGTTATTTTATTTCCTTGTTTTCATTGTTTTTTCATGAATGCTATGTCTATCTGCTTTATGTTAAGCACTTTGTGCTGCATTTTATGCATGAATTGTGCTATATGAGGGCAGGAATTATATCATGGCCAGTGCTGTGGATGCCCTGGCTGTGCCCCTTCTGCCACACGGGCAAATTGGGATGCCCTGTCTTGAACTGGCAGTTTTCCCCTTAAAATAAAGTTGCAGATTTCAAAACTACATTCAACGCAGCAAATAAACAAACTGTCATGTCTCTTAACAGTTAACCCGCTAGGTAACAATTACTGTTATGTGGTGAGTACAAGCAGCTAAACACTGTACGGTGAAAGTATTAATACACGTTCTCAAGTTTACAGGCACACTGCTGCATAGTGTTAGCTAACTATGAATGCACATGGTGTTTATTACCCGCTGTGAGGGCTGACATTCAGTAATATTCAGTTTAAAGTGATGTTAGTAGGTATGCGTCCTGTGTTAAAATCTGACAGGATGCAGGAAGCTCATGATCGACATGTTCGCCTTATCTTATCCCTTATGCTACACAGCGAATTAATAGTGTTATGAGTGGGTGCTGAATTTGACATGTATCTGATACAAGTTTTGAAATGCTTTGTCTCTCCTTTCCACAGTCGTTGGCCACTAAACTAGCACAGCTAACCAACGGAGGCTGGCAGGGAGTTGAGGCGACAAAATCCAAAATCTAGAAAATACAATTTATCTTGAAGCTGAATTAACAAGCGGACTGTTGACATATGACACCTTTTATCTTGTGTTTCTGGAGTAATGTGTTGCTGCAGATGCATTAGCAACTTTTAGTATGTCGTATTTCTTTAAGGGAGTTTGGCATAATTTTTTTTCCACAGAGAGCGCAGGGAGCTTCCATTCAAACAAACACTGTATGTGTTTGTCACCACCACAGGAACACTTGGTAACTGTTAAAGTGCAATAAGGATGTCTGATATTCATTGACTGCAGTCAGTTACTGGTTTGATTAATTGCTTACAGCCTAATAATGTGTGTTTTTATTGATTACTGATGGTGGCTGATCAGGCTACATATCAGCCAATTATACTCAGTTTATATTGGCGGTGTGCAGTGAATGATTGCCCTTTGGTGCATGTTTATGAACTACTTTCCCAAACATGATGTGCTTGTGGCGTTATTAATGACTCGTGATGAAACTTGAAAGTTCAGCATTCTCGTTGTACTTTTTTAGCTTCCTTTTTTATAAGTACCATTAACATTTATCCACCCAGAAACAGCTAATATTTCTCTGTGTACTATGACCTCCTCTGTCTGTCAGCTGCTGTTTGTCTGCAGGGTGTCTACTGACGAGAAGAGACTAGCAGTCTCACCTTAACAGGTTTCTCATCACATGTTTCATGTTTATGTAAAGAACTGTTTTGACTCATTTTTGTGATGCTCTTACGATCTCAAACTCAAATGCTGATAGTTGCATGGGTGTTGTTCAGATTAATCTTGATCACTCTTGGCCCTTTTTTAGACTTCAGGAAACTATAACAATGACAATATAATGAGTTGTTCACTTTTAAAAAAAAAAATCAAGCACACAGCATTTTGTGGAGTGCAACATTCAGGTTCGGTTTTCAGCTCACTGATCCTAATTGTTGATTGTATACTGTTTTGTATGTAATTATTAGATTTTTTTTAATGACACCATTGGTTTTGGCCTTGGTGCCCTACATTTAGGCTGTGATGCCGTAATAAATTTGTATTTGTCAAAGACCAAAGAGGCCAAAGCAACTCAATTCCAAAGATGTTATTATCGTTATTATTATTATTATTATTATTATTATTGGTTAATGCTTGCCAAAAACAAAACGACTCTGATTTGGGTTGTATTGTCTTATTAGGCAATTTCAGTTCATCAATCAGATCATGGTATAAATGCTACAATGCAGATCATCGCCAGGCTTACAGACAAGATGGTGGCAAGGATAACTGGGATTCATGCATCTCATATCGTGCCTAACTTTAATGGATCATAACATATCAGGTATGAAGTTAATCTTCAGATTGTCTGGTTCAAGATGAGATCAGACTTTACGGACGTCAGTTTTTGAGCCGGTTAAGATGAGTGAGGAGTCAGCAGTCAATGACAGTATAAAACAGAGCAGTCAATAAAAGAGGCGGTTCGAAAGTTGTGAATCACGGCAACCACATGAGGCCCTTGAGCATAAATACACACACGGACATGCACGCACACAAATGACCAAACACATGATCCCTCCAGGCTTACGCCTGGTGGGGATGAAAACAAAAAAAGTATTTAGTGTATTTGCAAGTTCAGTCCAACTTTCTGGTTTCAGTTCTCCTCCTCTCCTCTACCTCGCCTGCCCTCTTCACCAGTCGGCCTGAATAAATCACTGTGGCAACGCCTGAGTGCTTGGCAGCTCTGTGGGTTTCAGCTCTGGGCCTCAGTACCCATCATGACCACACACACCGACTGGCACATGTGCACGGTTGCCCACGCTCTCGGATTCACTGTGCTGCATTCACTGACAGAGCTTTACACGTCTGGATGTTCAGCCAGGTGGAAACATTCAGACCCGGCAAGGTCAGGAGGTTGTCGGTACAAATCCCAACAGGGGGAACCTGTAAATTAAAGATTAATCCCTCAGTGTGAAATCGGTCAAGCGCTGGAAGCACAACTCTGGGCTCAGAAGACATGGGGGCATGGGGCATATCCTTGAGACAAGCAGCCACAATAGTGTTTATCCTGTCCTATTGTGGGCCTCTAGTCATGGCAGCTCACTGAGAACACAATGAGCTTTAGCCAGCAGTGCCAACCCAGCCCTGCAGTCTGGCCAATGCTGCTTTATCATTGTGAAAAGAGCTATGTGGCTCTGTTCCTGCAGAGACCTGTTAGGAAATGGCCCGCTGACACGACTGCACAGTGCTAATCAACTCCATCCATGTGCTAACAAACATGCTTTCTAGTTCTTTATTTTCAAGGCTTGGTAAATCTACCATACCCACTGTTTGATGAGTGAAAGCAGTTTTCCCTGCTCCACCAACTCAACACACTCTTCATACAGGTTTCCATTGGCAACTTAAAATGAGAGTCAGACTATGGCAACTAGCACGCCTTTCTGTTTCAGACACAGCCACTTAACATGTCATGTCTTACTGAGCAAACCATGGTTCCATTCTTTCACTGCTCTTATATATGACTATGCCTTCATACGATATATTTCAGCCTTCCAACGGGCCCTGCTTCTCCCTGAAAGTCAGCCTCTAAATTCACTTTCCATCAAAAATCAACACGACAGTTTATCAGATTGTCAGTCCTTTTTTCCCGTACACATCATAGATGGTATGACACATTTCATGCAGGCTGAGCGATTTAGCTGCATATTTACTATAAAACTAATCAGCATGGTGGTTGTTGGCTGTGAGAGGTCAGTTACCAGTGGCTCTAATCACTCCCCAGTTTTTACACAAGTATTATACATGTCACTAGATTTTATCTATCTATCTCTTATCAAGTGAAAATCTTCTAGAATTCAACATGCAAATCCACAAACCGTGCTCTTAAAAAGCTTGTTTTTTGGACAAAGGTTAGAAATTGGGTGCTACTTTGTCAACCCACCTGAGAGGTTTATTTTTTTCATAGTGATCAGGGTCACATGCTTTGCCTCCCCTAATACATATGGCACACACAACTTTGGATGGGGAGAAAGAACAGTGTCACCATTTTCATGCCCACAGTTGTTCATTATTAATATTGGCTAGTCTTTGGAAGCCCTCATTGGTGCAGACTTGCCTTTTAAGTATTGATGGGCATGTTTGCACAGTATCATCATCATTATCATGCTTTAAAACTGAAAATCTGCAGCTTGTCTACAAAAGCACAGCACACACTGTGTTCACACACAAGTGCATTTGAACTTCTAACGTTGTCCTTGTTGAGTCTCTGCCGGTACCACTGGGACCTTGCAGAGTTTTGTTGTGCTGCTTCTCTAAAATAGTGAGTTATGTCGCACCGTTATAGCCTTATATTACAATTATATTTAATATTTTTTAAAAACTACAGCTGGAATAATGAAAGTTTTAGTACAGAAAATATGATTTTGATGCAGTAGGTTAATGCGAGCACATGGTGAACATTTGTCAACTTTTGTCCCCACTGTCAAAAAACTGGGGCATTTCCAAAATTTTGGGCACTTTTAAAAAGATAGTAATTAGTGCATAAAGTTGCTGTTTTTACTGTGAGATGAGCCTGGATTAAAATACATAGATCTTACAAGTCAAAGCCAGTCTGACTTGGATGATCTCATCATTGTTGGTCTGATGCATTGCATGCCACAGCCTCAAGGGTTTATAAAAAAAAAACAAAAACAGACTAGTAGCTACAAGTACTGTCAATAGATCCAAGTGTGTATTCTTTCTTTTTCTTTATTGAAAATTTTAGCATGTTTTATACAAAATATGTTCTAAATTTAGACTTAAAAGTTTACTTTTCTTAGTGCATTGATCTCAGAAACATTAGTCATTACCCTACTGGACTGCTCCATTGAACCACCAGTTGTAGGTTGTAATACTGTCGCCAGCTAATTAGCATTTACTGCTATAGTTAACTAGCAAACATTTGTATGCATGTCATATGCTTTACAGAGAAGGAGAGTCATGTCAGTCACCTCTTCAAGACCAAGCAGTCTAATTTTCTATTTTTCATGTTTGACCTTTGCCCCCATTAATTTCCAACTCTGCTTTTTCACGCTGAATTAGACATCAGTCAGGCTGAAATCACATGTAGTTTGTACCATTCTCACCATGGTGATCAGATGATTATTTGGAGTTATTATGTTAGAGAGTTCTTCAATGCGCATCTGTCCCTCAGGCATTAGTTGAAGGGAAGCATTGTTTTAGCAAACCATGCAAACAAGATTTTCAATTAGTTATTTGTTGAATGATCAAGTAGAGCTGATAGTACTTCCCCTGTGTTGTATTTACGTCTGCAGCTGTAGCACAGGCCAACAGCGATTTCCCTTGAAGCGAAACGGGAAACAGGACGGAGGAGTGACAAAATATGTTGTGAAATACTGACACCCTTCAGCACAGCAGAATCTCCATGGACTAGCTATGAAACTGAGTGAAATTCAAACAGTCCTGTTCAAACTAAGAGCTGTTCTTATTCCCCACCAAACAGACTACCGAAAAAGAGGTGAGAAGGGACTTGAAAGGATTCGACTTTAATAAGTGGACTCAGAAATAGATTCTGGTCTGATAACATGCCATCGAACACCATCTGAACCATCCACGAACTCTGTCTGAATAAAGCTCGCTTTGCTGCGGCAACAGATCTGTTGCCAGTTTCCACTTTGCCTATAAGACATGACAGAAGAGTGATCTTGGTAGGCAGAAGTGCAGTTTACAGTCATCGCTTTGAAAGACTTTGAAGTTCAGATTTTTCCCACTTACATCACGCTGCTTTTAAGCTGCCAGTGTGTGAAGTTGTATGTCGTAGATGTGAGGCTTGGCTGAATGTGTCTGGTCAACATATCCCTGATCCATAAAGGTCCTTTTAACCTGCAGTGAAACCTGAACCCCGCCTGGCCCAGAGGAAGCTAAGAAAGGCCATGCCAGGGGCCAGAACCACCAACTTGATTGAATGTTCCCCAGTTTAATACAATTTTTCGTATTGCACGTCAGTTATTTTGCCTTTGTTGTCTTTTCCTCTTATGTAACCCTGTTCTAATTTATCTTGTGCACACCAAAGTGTTACATAAATGAGGATGCTATCATCAAATGTTGTTATTTCATCACTGTTGGAGCGGCAGAAGCTTGCGGTCGATGCCTCCTCAGGCTGCAGCGTGGCTGTCCACAGAATGAACTCAGACCTTTTTCATTATTTTATGTTTATCCAGAGCTGCTGCCTTGTTTTGCCTCGCTGCCTTAACCTCTCCTTATCTTGGCATGATGGAGAAAAAAGACAGAAAACAAACTCTGACTTTTGCTTTCACTCTCACTGCTCCCTGTCAGTTTATAGGTTTTCAGTGTTTGAAATAAGCTCGTCTGAAGGCTTGTTGTTTTAAGTTTTGAACAGTATTTGAAGTTGACTTTTTTGGTATTCCTGTGGGATTTTTTCTTTCTTTTTGATATTGTGCTGGTCTCTCAGCATGTGTTATATTTTTTCTATAAGCAACACATTCCTGGATAGAGTTAGCTGTATTCTACTGAGGGATATTTACACAGTTTGTTACTGTCTCCGGGGAAGTCATTGAAAGTCAGGTCATTTTTTTTTTTTATGTTTCACCAAGTTTTAAAAAACTTTTTGTGCATTCAGTTTATGACATTGTATAATTTTTCATCTTTATGGAAAGTAATACAAGACACTGCAGATTTCTGAAGTGAAATCTAAACTGACTAACGGCATCAAGAAATACGGCCTGCTTCCAGACCACAGTGATTTCAGGACGTAGTCTCCGTGACGTCACTCGCTGTGGCCGCCTGACTCCGCCTGACTCCCAGCTGATCCAAAAAATGGGCGGAGAGGTTGAGCGCAGGTGGAGCTGAGGCAGGTCGAATGAAGCCTGGTTGCTGAAACACACCCATCTAGCTCGAAGCTAGGGCTAGCAAACTAGGCTAAGAAACTAGCTATATGCTAATCTGCGTTGCTCCCAGTCGTCCAAGCTTATGCTATTTGAGGTAAGTAAGCCTGAGGTTCAGACCACAAAACTTGAAGTGGTGATTGATCTGTTATTGAGATTATACAACATGATCTTAACAATGTGTCAATGTTTTTTTAAATATGTAATTTGCGTCACCAGATTTTGTTGAGACTTGCAGAAATTTTGCCAATGTTGCTTAGCGCATGTCTAACAGAATTTGTAGAAAATTACATTTTTTTTTTTTTAGATTTAATTTAGATTTTCAGTTACGAGTTAGTTAATTAGATAAGTCCATCGAGGAATTATTACGAAAGTAAAAAATTGAAAGTCTGCAGTTCGATTCTCAACACGGATGATTAAAGATTTTATTTCCCCTCACTGTGCATGCTTATGGTTTAAACTTGTGTGCACTGCTATCGACCGGGCTGTGTGAGATTATTATCTTGAATATGACTGTTGAGGAAGAAAGACTTCATATTTGTTACAAATTGTTTATTTCTTTCAGTGCATTAGTTCTTGAGGTCATGGCCACCTGATGCTTAGCACGCCTGCTACACACAGCATAAACTGTCAGTACCAGTCCACCTATGTGACTTTAGACATTGTGTGTCTTCAAAAGGTGTCAGGAAGTGTGGACTTAGGGAAACTATGAGGGGAACTATGGGTAGAACCCAGGTGCAGACACTACGGGGAACATGGATAAACAACACGCAACACAACGAAGCTAGAGACAAGACTAAGGCAACAGAAGAAACTCACTAACACACCACAAGGCAAGACTATGGACAATACAATAAAAGGAAAACTCACTCAGGTCATGAATACAGACAAACCAAGGGATACGCTAGATTCAAATTAAATTTATTAATCACAACGAAAGACAACTATGGGAACTATGGTTTGCACACACACTCTATGGACAAGGGCTAAACACACAAAGGCAACACAGGGAAACGATGAATACACACAGATCACGCAAACTTAGGAGCAGGGGGAAAGACTAAGACAACACAAGCAACTGGCTAACACAAAACGGGACAGGGCTGAAGCCAAAAACAAGACTATGAACAAATTATCAATGAGTAGAATAATGAACAGAAAACGCTCCCGTAGGAGGAAGAAACTAAGAACTTGGACTTAAAACAACAGAAACAAAATGCACTCCTGAAAACGAGGAAAATAACACTATTAAATAAAAGAAAACCAAGGAACAAACTAACAAAGAACTGAAAATCGGCTATATCTAGCGAAAACAAAACAAAACTAGACCACAGATATAACAACTAAACGAACACTAACCAGGAACAATGCACAGACAATCTAAGCGAAAAACACAGACATGAACTGAGGCACAGACATGGACAAGGACACAACGAAACACTCTATGAAAACTATGGCTTTGGCTATGGGAAGGGAAATGCAAACATCTAGGTGACGCAAACACAAAAGACAGGAACACTTACATAAAACAGGGCATGGACATGAACAAAGACAAGAACAAGACAAGAAACAAACTTACAGGAACTGAGGCAATCAAAGACAAAGACAAACCAAGGAGACAATTACCTGAAACACGACACGGACAAGACAAAGAAATCACACGACAAACACTTACTATGAACACTAAGGCTAGGACAAGGACTGTGGCTGTGGTGGACAGCAAGGGGACAAGACAAGGTAATGCAGACGACAACCCGACAAGGACAAAGGGGAAGACACGGACTTAAATACACTAGGGAGGAACACTAATGACACACAGGTGAAACACATCAGACAATCACACAGGAGGGAAAACACAGGAAGTAAAGCAACACAAAGACACATAGCATGAACCTTCAAAGTAAAACAGGAAGTAACCAAAACCAGGCAAAGACAAGACACAATGGGAAACTTAACAAATATACAAACAAGACAGGGCAAGGGTTGAGACTAAGACAATACAAAAACTCTTACATAAAACATGGCATGACTATGAAGACATTAGGGATAACACAGACTTGAACAGAGAAACGAACAAGAACTAAGAAAACACTACAATGAACACTTACAGACTGAATAAGGCAAAATATCAAGAGGAAAACTAAACAAAACCGGCGTGCATGGCAAGGGTCATGACAAAAGGACAACAGAAAATGTATTTAAAGACTGTCGTCTATATTTTGAAGTGTTGCTGCCTTGCTCCATTTTATCCTACAAATGTGACATTATGCTATTGACAACATAAAACCTGAGCCACCCTTTATAGTTAACCTTATACTTTTTCATGACCTGAAGCATACTTACACTCATTTCCTTTCCTCCCATTGTCACAGTGTGGATCACTGGCTACTAGTAATAGACCTCGGGAAGCAACCTCAGTGTGCTGAACATACGTGTCGGTTGGTTTGGTGGGGTGGACTGCGGTGGAAAGGCCTTCTCCTCTTCTTCTTCCACCCTCTGCAAGGAACAACTCATCAACAATATGTGGGAGGTCAACAGTGTTATGGCTACATTTGTTCGTAGCTTAAATGGTGCCATGATTGGGCACCCTCACATTAGACATGACAGTGCTGGGCTATTTTTGAAACATGGACTTCATTTCACAACAAGTACAGTGAAGTACATTAGATAATTGCCTTAAAAACCACCTCCAAACACACTGAACTGCTCACAGTGTCTCCATCAAGGCTAATGTTGAGTTTATTTGTTATGTTCACTATCATTGGGAATGAATAACATGTTTGCCATCACACTGTTACCATGTCTGCCCTCCACATCCCTACAACACCTACCTTTATCCTTTTTCCCCTACCACCCCATGGACTCTGCAGCTGTCTGGGCACATGTTGGGTGTAGCTGTTACCACTAGCACAGCCGCAGTCTGTTGATATTATTGACTAAATGTGTTTACTTACTTGTGTTTTACAGCTAAATATTGAGCACTTTTTTGCGTTTTGTGTTCTTTATAAAAAACCTTAAATCTATGATGATCTATGATCTGGTTCACATTTCCTTTCTACTGCCTGAAAATGTTATACATGTACATTAAAATCTGTCAATTGAAGCAAGCAAGCAAATCATGCAATACAGATAAAGCGTTAAGCATTAATGCTCAACTCTTTTTCTAAGGGATAGAAGTCCACTTTAAGTAGAAGGTGAAAATACCTCCACACCTTTCAGGCTTTTGACCTTTCGCAGGACATTGTTTTGAAATGTCTTCAGAAAGGTCACAAGATGAAAATGTTGACAAATAATTATGCAGCGTCCATTTCTGTGTGTGCAGAAGTATTTTCACTTCCCACTTAAAATAATTAAGGAGCCTTAGACCCAGCCACAGCCTGAGAATACTTTGGGGTTGGAGAGTGCATTCTGTCTGCTTCTCTGATAGAAGTCTAATTTAAACACAGAAGAATGTTCACACCTCCATTTTGATATTTTTTTATTTCTAATTTTTGTTTTTTTTCCCCTCTTTTCAGTTTAAATAACTAAGTCGATTACCACTATACAAACCTATTAAAGTCAAATCTTGCATTCATGAAAACATAATTATTACATTTTCCCGGTGTTTTATTTATAGTCATATACTGTATAGGTCACCAGTAATGCTCTCTGCATATCCTTGATGATTTTACTGAGATGCGTTCAATTACTTACATTAAATCTGACTGACATTACGGGTGATTTAAAGTTCACATAGATAATGTTGATGACAAAAATGCCATTGATCTGTCTGCCAGACGCGTTTGATCTGATTCAACATGTGAAAGAGTCGAGATGAAGTTTTTACTGAGGATGTTAACATCTCAAACATCAGTGTGTTTGATATTGCTCTATTATTTCATTTCTGTGTATTTTTTGATCTGTCTATTCCACCAAAAATCAACGTTAGATTTGCAAATCTGAACGAAAAAAGAAAAAAAGGCACATTAATGAGAATACCAGGACACTTTTTATGGAAGCCACCAAACTCATTCTGCAAGGGTGCAGAAAGGGAGTGCCAAATAGGTGGGCGAAAAAAAGTGCAAATCAAACCACCAGATTAGGGGTGGGCAATATGACTTCAATTTATATCAAAGCTTTTTGTTTGTTTGTTTGTCTATTCATGGCAGCAGTATTGTATCACAGTATCTCAAAAATATAAGGGTTACTCCATAATTCTACCGGTTTTCATTCTGTTAATGTCTACTATATATAAGTGTGTATAATATGAATGTAATGGAAAACGCGATTAAAAAAATGATGCGTTTTGTGGCTCTGAAATGGAATAACAATGAGATATAGTCCTACATGAGTAACCTGCCCTATAATGTATGTTAATTAGTAAATGTAATGTGATTCATTCTCAGTTAGACATGGAGTAGGATTAGGCATCTCAACAGCGTTTATTTGGCAGAAAAACAGTGCGTTATATAAGTACAATAGCCAGTGTACCACAGGGCATGTCTATCAACAACATTTACATACGCACATACAATGCAGTACGAGCAGAGGAGGCTTTCCTGTAACAGCAAAGCCAGCTGAGCTTGTGTTGCAGTGTGAAGTGTGGAGATGATGTTCAGTCTGGCCATCAGTTTTCCACATCAAACCTTGTTGTTGTTTTCTTAATTGGCTTCAAATGAGACTTAACGTTCACACAATTTCTCTTGACAGTCCGTCAACATAAATACTCTTTTCAGACATTTTTCCAATGTGTGGGTCTACAGTAGATGCTCCAAGTCAATTTAGCTGTGGAACGTGCTAATGACAGAGTCAGCAGGCTAACCAGCAAAATAAAACAGTAAAGTAACATAAAAATGGCAAAATCTACAGGTTCTGAATCTGAAGTTGGTATCAATCCCCAGAGCTTCAGTTTTGAAGTGAATCCTTCTTTGTATTAGCTGTTCTAAGAAAAATGACTAGCGCACACATGAAGTCTAAAAGTTTTCCAGATTTTGTTGTTTTTGGGACATTTCCATCAAGTTAATCTGCTGGGTGGTAACTGTTCGAGCAGATGGCGATGATCTGCAAGGTTTCACAAGAGTCCATCTTTAGACCTCTCTTGTTTAACCTTTATATGCTTCTTTTGGCAAAATTATGCAAAATAATAATGTAGCCTGCCACAGTTAATGCAGATGACATGTAAACTTAAATTTCACTCACATGAGGTGATTATGGACCTGTTTGATCTTTGTGTAACTGCATCGAACAAACCAATGACTGAATGATGCAAAATTTAGCATTGCAAAACTAAGTAGAGATAAGATCGACATAATTGTCTGTGGAACGCAGAAACCACAAATCTTTGCAGTTATCTTGGACACACATTAAAATTTCTGTCGTCACATCAAATTGGGCCCTTTGTCTCCTTACTACGATCTACAAAATAGTACAAGAATCAGGGGAGTAGTTTCCAAGCAAGAACTAGAAAGGCTTATCCACATCTTTATCTCCAGTAGATTGGATTACTATGATGGCCTGTTCACATGGCTTTCAAAAAAGACACTTCAGGTTATTCAGAACATTGCTGCCAGGGTCCTGATGAGGAACAAAGGAAGGAAAACTGGCTACCAGTCACTCAAAGAATTGACTTTAAAATAATTTAAAAGCAGCAGTAGTATTTCTACATTTGTACAGCTGAGTTTTCTTATCTTTTATTTTCAGTTGATTTAAATTGTAAATCCCTCACCTTTGCTGTGTTTTTATTACCCTCGTTGAATTTCCCTGGTTAAACTAACCTTGCCTTGCCTAGTGATGTGAATGATGACCAGTTGTTAATAATATTTTCGAGCTATTTTTGAATATGCAGTGAACTGTTCATTAATATTGCCAGAAACTATCCACATAAACACTGAACAGGGAGGCTGCAGATGTATTTCACATGATGCATGGTTAACATATCGATATCACTTCAGGCCCTGTGCTTCGGCCCCGTTTATGCAGACTCTAAGAGATGCTTAACAGTCTTTCATATGCAACAATTTCTGTGTGGTTTAAGGTAGGCTCCAGTTAAGGCTAGTCAAGTCTAGCATTAACTGCTTATTAGTGCTAGCATATGAATGAAATTATATATAAAATTGATGAAAGATTTTTGGGGATGCCACTGGTTGGTGTAAGAAATCAACATTGAACTGGCGAACTGGCATCCTTGCATATATGCAAATCCAACCTGTCAGTTTTATGAATTTATGAATTATGAGTTTTTACTGCAGATCAAGAGGTGTCGAGGTGAGCCTGGCCACCAAATTACCAGCAGTCTGCCTGCTGTGCCGCTGATGCACTGGACAAAAATTGAGCCCATAGTAGGTAGATTAGAGAGGTTTTATGGTCAGAAGAATGCCTAAAGAAAGGAACTCAACAGCAGGTCCAAGAGTCATCTGTGTTTTTCTATTTCTATTTATATTTTTTAAATGTTATTACTGTTTCAGCATCGCTAGTGTTATTGTGTTCACTTTTATGGCCGCCATCTTTTTTTTTTTTTTTTTTTCAGAAAAAAAATATGAGAATATGAGGTATGTGAGGGTTGGCTAACCGCTGCAGCAGCGGTGGTGTGCGGTGTGCCGCAGTTGGACTGCTGGACTTTGGCTCTGGTAATGCTGAGCAATTGTGATCTTGAAGCTGTCGGCAGTGCAGTAAATGTTGTACTGGTGGTTGTCATTATGTGTGAGGCTGCTGGTGGCTGCAGTCTGTTGGAGAACAGTAGCTGGTGTAATGTGACCTGCAAGCTGGGGAGCTGTTGGCAGCAAAGCGCAGCAGCTGTCGCATATTGACATCGCACTGATTTTGGTAACACGGATACATACAAAGACATACCAGATGAAGGTGTAAGAGCTCATATGGATACTAATCCTTCAGGACTGAAGTGTCCAATTGCTGTTGTTTGTTTTGTGCAATAAAGGTTTTTGTAATAAAAACATAGAATTAGAAAATGCTGGCAATTATTTTGAATATGTTCAGGAGGCAGAGCGGGTCGCTCACTGATCAAAAGGTCAATGGTTTGATTTCCAGTCAGTCTGCAGGTCAGAGTGTCCTTAGGCAAGATACTGAACCCCTATTTGCTCCTGCTTCTGTGTCATCGGTGTGTGTAAATGGGTAAATGTCATGTGTCCAAAGTGCTTTGACTGGTGCCGTCCATTTACCAATTACCTGGATAATAGCAAATAAAAAATATTGTTGTACAATATTTACAAAATGCACCACTTGCTGCAAAGTCTACAGTTGATCTACTCTTAATTAGACTACATTAATAAATCAGGGATGGCTGGAGCTGTAGACCAGATCCCATTTTTCATATAAAAAAAAAATAAATGTCACCCTGCATGCATACATATGTGTGCTCCTTCTCTCACAGCACCGTGAGCTGACGTCCTCTCTCCCATATGTTCCTTTGTGTTCCACAGCTGCGTCTGTGCAGATGGAGCCCACCCAGAGAACAGTCACACAAGCTCTGGGCTGTGTGACAGAGTGTGAGAAAATGGTGCCGCCAACGATGGCAACTCTGACGCCCAAATAAACCCTTCATCAGCTCAGATCATCTGAATCCTCTCTCCTCTCTTTCTGTGTCCGTGGCCTTTGTTTCTGTCAGATCACGATCACGGAGACCGTGCTGTTCCTGGTCCAGTACACGTCCAAAGAGTTCGATCGGTCAGAGAAGACAGTGGCCACGGGGGACTGCTGTTACCTCAACCCGCTGGTGCGCAGGACCTTCCGCTTCCTTGGTAAGTCTCAGGCTTATGTCTCGCTTTTGATCATTGCAAACCCACATGGCATTTTTACCACTCTGCAGTATCAGATGCACAGTTGAGTCCCACGCAAACATTTTTGGGAGAAAATTGGCCTCTAAATTGTCTGTTGGTGTGATGGGTTGTCTGCCGGTGTTATGTCATGCAACATGGAAGTGCTCCGACTCCATTATTTTGTCTTTTGACATCTGACATCTGCTGCGTGTGATCACCTTGCACCCGCATTTTAGCTGTCTGTTTTTTGAATCTACCACACAGCATGTAGGACTGACAGAGCTGGAAGAAAACAAACAGCCTCTGTTTACTCTGTCCCACGCAGCACCAAGATCAGCCTGTCGTCTTATTGTTCTAATAGTAATATTGAATATTTATGTTTTATTTTGTGTTTATAACAACATGTGATCATAACAGAAGTCTGAGTGGCCATTTAAAATGTGTTAATTATTATAGCTGATTATTCTGAATATCATAAACATATATATACTGTATACGTAAACAAAGCAAAAATCATCTGGTTCAGTGGTAGTTTGTGAATCATGTAAATAATGTGAATGACTCAATAACCTGAATAACTAAATCTATACTAAAATTTCTGGGAGCTGATCATCAAAGGGCGCAAACATGTGGAAGCAGGTTGTGCTGAGCGGTTGTAATTTAGTGCATTGGTCTTTTACGTCAAGGTAAATCAATGTGTTAGTCCAGGTTGCACAAACTCCAGCACACAGAGTCCAGGACAGGCAAAGGACTGGCGCTAGCATTCGTGCCTGTGCCAGGTGAAGAAGTGGGACTTCTTTGCTGCATCTGTAACAAAACTGTGGTCGCGTGTGGCGCTCATTTTAGACCGAGGATTATGCTCCCAGCGGTAGGATGGGATGTCGAAGCCAGTATCCTGTGAGACTGATAGCTGGTGCGGTTCCGACCGTGAGCAGCAGCCTCTGGCACTGCTACTGGCAGAATCAGTGATCACAGATCTGTCAGATATTCAGCCCAACAAAAATGTGAACTTTGCACCGTAAGTCCTTGTTTTTTAAACATTTGCTAACTTCCAGATTAGCCATCTTAATGATGACAGTAACAAACTGTTGTGTGGCATGTATACTGTGTGTTGTATTTATTGTTGTGAGGCAGCAGGGGTATTCAAACAGCTAATGGGGCTTAATGGTTAAGTTATCCAACTTAGCATCCTATTACGTAAAACCTACCGTTTGATTTGACATTATAAACTGCGTAAAGGTGGATTTTACGGCAGAGCTGTTGGATTGAATTGGATTCGACTGTAGACCTCTTTTATCTTAGCTGTCCAGTTAGGAAGTGAGGGGAAACGAACATTACCTCCACTGCTCAGTCTTGCACACAGCCACGTGTTTTCATCATTGCTGGTGATCATCAGTCATCAATGACGCGTCATCTGACGGGGAACCGTCCCAAGAGCCACTGCGGGAATTTCATGCTGACCTCGTGTAAGACTGTTTCTCTTTTTTTCAGTGCTGCTGACAAGTAATTGTGTGCCAAAGCTGGCTGACGTCCTTGTTTACCATTGCCCCGCCTGTTGTGGGGACACGCAGGATAACCAAATAAAGCAAATGTGAGGATATTTGTGAATTCTACCGATAGAAAAACTGAGTATCACAACCTGTATGTTTTTTCTACTTATTTATTTATTTATTTATTCACTGTCTGTATGCTTTATTCTTTTTCTGAATAAAGTAGCTGTGCCACGTTCCAACTGCGACACAGTTTTATTCCATCCTCTGCCCACGAGGAGCATTGCAGGAGTGAAGCTATTTATCGTCTGTCAATATTCTGTGGGTGCCAGTGTTTCCTGAACGATCCACACAATACAAGAAAAAATAGGTTTTACAATTTTTTTTTTGGTTTCTACTTTTTTGAATCACATCTACACAAGTGCATAATACAGTTTTCCTGCAGGCTTCTCTTGGCAGCCCTGCATTTAAAGCACAATGGCAGCTGAGAGGTTGCTCGAACCAGTAACGGGGAGTTATGTTATGGTCTGCAAGGTGGCTGGGTAGCCCGAGGAGAAACTACCATACAGTTGTTAGTTTATTGTATTTCCAGTCAGTCCCTAAATATTTATCATATGAGTCAATGCTCAAGCCAGCTGAATGTAATGCAAACATTTTCTCCTTCCTCCAGCGTATGCTATGTTTCTAGACTCAGCCAGAAGATCACCAAGGATGAGACAGAGGGTTCAGTTTTAAACTAGCACAGGTGTTGTGGTTCCTTTTCAGGTTGAGATGAAATCAGTTCTACAAGTCATATTCATTAATTAATGTGGGCCAAAGAGGTGACACATTTAGTCACATTTGTTTATTTGTGAGATATCTCAGAAACCTTGTCAGAGATTTTGGTGAAATCTGGTAAACAATTTTGCCATTGAAAATGAAACCTGACATGAAGAGAAGAAACACCAGCATTTAAAGACGTGAAAAAAGTTCATCAGAAAAATAAAACACAGACATTAAAAATTATTATTACATTTTGTATTCTTGGATGTAGTTTAAGCGTTATACTGGCCTAGCAGAGGTCTGCTGGAACAAGCACAACCCTTAGATAACGTTGGCTAATGTCAAAAAAACATCTGACACATATCTCATGTTTGTCTTTGTGTATTTTGATGTAGAGCCATATGTGAATTAAACATTTCCTATAAATGAAATAGCTCATTGAGGCTTGAACAGCTTTAGTGGAAAATAGTTTTTAGCCAACAGAAATTAATGGTTTGTGTTTATATAAGACGTTTTTTGACGTTTATTGTTAGAAGTCTTCAGCTGCTGCTGCTGCTGCTACATGCAGTCAGAGTTTGTCCAAGATTTCCATTTATCCCACTGAAACTTGACTTAACACTGTTACTCACGTATCACTAACTTATTGATAAGTTAAGATAAGAAATTTAACAAGTGGCTAAGCTACGTTTGACCCCACACATCCAAAAATACCTGAGAGCGATCCACACAGGAAACAGTGATGCTTCTCTTCCTGCTCTCCAAAGCAACCTCTTCCCTGTCATCAGAAGCACCAAATACTGAAGAGACATTTGATCAAAATCAGGATTTCACCTGCATCAGTGATATCTCATTACTTCATATAATTTGGCTTCTTGCTTGTCGTCCCTCTCAGCTTCTGAATGGTGCCTCAAGCCTTATTTTACCGTTCAGTCTTTAAGATTTCATGCAGATGTACTTCTGTGTTTCCACTCATTGATGCATTTGTTCTGGTCTGATGGTCTTCATTCACAAATCTGGTACGTTGCTGCATTTGCAAATTCAGCCATTCATGCATTCATCAGTTGTTCAGCGCTGTATCCTTTGTATTCATTCATGGTAGCATTTAGCCTATTAATGGTCACATTCAGTTGTTCATTTATCTGTATGTCTAGTAGTGATTAGCTGCATCTGTATTCATTGCCTTTACTTATATTTACTCATAGATGCACATATTCATTCACTTGTATGTTCAGCAGTTATTAGTGGTGTGTGTAGTAGCAATAAAGTTAATTTCTAAAAAAAATGTTAGTTTGTGTGTAAGTGTAACGATCACTGTACATGAGGAAAGAAGCAACCTTCAGATAGATTCATTGCTGACTATTTTTTCCCTTTGAAGGGTGGTGGCCAGAGGTGGATGTAAAGCAAATAAAAATTTTAAATTTTGTTATTTAATATGAATACTGACTTTTCGATCTCTGCCAGAGGTGAGTGTGAATTTAATGTAACATAATATTTAATATGCTACAGTCAATAGGTACTTCATCCCCTTGGTCCACTTGGCTTTTATGTTAATTGTACAAACAGATAATTGAAAGAATTCAACAGATTTTTGATCATTTCAGCCTTCCACATACTCTGCGGTTTGCTGAGCTGTAGAGGGCCATGCAGCTGCCTGGTATTCATGGTTATCCACAGCACGTAGGGATTCAGACAGCATGATTCAAAGCTAGGGTGCAGTGTCAGGCATGTTATTTCAGGTCTGAGGGTGAGGTTCTCCACCAGGCCCCAGGAGACATCCACCTCTCTCCACAGCTGAGGCTATGGCCTGGATTTCCCCACACAAACAAAATGTTTATCAGGAAACTAACGTCCTCACTCTACCTCTCTCTACTTTCTACATCATACGTCAACAACAACTGTTTGTATGAAGAAGGAACAAAATATAACTGCATTAACCAATGGTATTGCTTCCTGTCCTTACTAACTTTATAAAAGAGAATTATGAAGAAGATAGGATTTGAACTCAATCTCTTCTGGGTCGAGGGGGCGTCCCAGGACAGAGGTGACCTTCTTAAGTCTCTTCCTGTCAGCAGTCATGCTGCTGCCGCCCCAGCAGACCACTCCATCGAAGCTGGCTGGTGCCACCGCAGAGTCATAAAAGGTCCTCAGTAGTGCCCCCTGCGCTCCAAAAGACCTGATCAGTCCAGTCCAAATCATTATTCAGGGTAACACCCTAGTGCTTGTATCCCACCATCTCAGTGTCCGTTCCCTGGATGTTTACTGGTGTACGAGCGGGGGGGTGTTTGCACACCACCAGCTCTTTGGTTTGGTATTTAAGTGCACTCAAGTAAATCATGTACAGTATATTTTAACAAACATTGGATGCATAAAAGCAACAATTAAAAACAGAGCTAATAGCTGTGTTTTATATATATTTTATTTCAGATATTTGATAGATTTGTAGCTGCTAGCTATATTGAACTAATCAACATTTATAGTGAACAGATTTTTTCTGCCTTGTTATATCTAAGCATGGGATTTCAGATACTTTGTCACATTTCAACAGTTTTGTGACTTTGACTTTATAACTTTGTGAAAGACTGAAGCAAAATGTCACATTCCCTTAACCACCTGACATTTAAACCATGGACTCTTTTGCTTTGACAAGATGCTTTTGTCGTCTAACTTCACGTCAGGCCACCTCTGCCACAGTTCAGCTCAGTAATGTCATGGCGTTGACAGCTGTAGTAATATTTTCGCATTTTGTCTGCCCCCTAAAGTCACTACTGACTCTGCTGTATGAGCAAACCTAATAATGTCAAACGCATGCATCTAACTACACACCGATCCACCTACTCTGCACAAACTACAGGTGCGTGTGGATACTCCGGTAAAAGATGATGTTGATAAAACACATTTTTTCACTGCACGCACATCCTTCTGCAAGTTTGATGTATACTGTGCAGTTTTGCATAGGTGCATGCAGATATGCAAACACACACACATTCACACATAAAGCAGCAAAACAATCCACACGTACACACACACAGTCTGAGTCTGTCAAACACACACTGCAGCACAGGGTTGGCCTCTCCTCGTCCTCTCATGCCTAAGTGAGAGCAGGAGATAAAGCTGCAGAAGAGGATTATTACCTAGATCCCTGAGGGGGAATCCACTTGGTGGCCTGGCTTTTCCCTCGCATTTACACATCCAGCATGTCATTCATGCTGCTCGTTAATGTTAACAGGATTCTCATTCCAGGCTAAAGCTCCTTTCATCCCTAAGAGACTCATTGGAATTGGTTGTCATGTATCATACACTGGTACAGTGTTGTATCAGAATAAGGCTTATGTCTTAGTGTTAATTAATGCCACTTTTAAAGAGTGCTGTTCGATGACTTTTCGCCTTTTGCTTTTCAAAGCAGAAGAAGATGAATGGCTTGAGCTGCAGAGTTTAATTTGTATCTTGTGTTTCTTCAGCTGAGCTGCACACCACAGTAAGAGTTCCACTGTCCCTGCTAGAGGAAACAGTCATTGAAGAAGTATCTGCAAGTCTAGTCACGCTTTATGCTACAACACAAAGAGGGCTACAATGGAGAATAAACAAAATAGAGAATAAAATGCTCACAGTTGCCATATTTTAGTGTTTTAATTGGAGTTAAAAAGACAGTGAACAATTAACATGACAAAAGAAAACTTCAATTTATTCTTTAATGTTTCTGTAATTATCCACAAGGTTCAGTTCCAGTGACTGCTGGGGCGTAGTGAGCAGCTTGATATCAGAATCACATGTTTATGACAATGTGAATTGCTGTGAAATTGCCTTGTGACGTTTATGGAAGGTGCCCTTATTATCCTGATTTACCTTCTGAGCCACCCAAATGGTCAGGAGCTTTGGGTAAGGGTCAGCCTTGAGGCCAGGATAAGCTTGAAACAAAGTAATTTGTCATAAAAAAACAGTGAAATGTGACAATTGTACAAATGGAGAAAGCAGTTTGGATATTTCCTGGACGCCTCACTCCAAGCATGTCCATTTGGAAGGAGACCGTAGAACCAGGTGCTACCTTACTGAATCCCTGGTCAAACAAATGTGGCACGGGAAAGTGGTGCTTATGTTTCTTAACCCCTTGAATTCTTTTATAGTAATGCTGTAAGTCTGAGTAATTACTTTGAGTAAAATTTGATCAAATAACAGAAATGATTAAAAAAAAATGCGAAAATAAGAATTTTAGTTTGAAAGTAATGTAAAGTAAGTTTAGAGGAAGGTGCTGATAGCCTACAGCATCTTTCTCATCTGTGACATTTATTTCAGCTGAGTTCTTACCGTGTTTGAGAAATGAAGGCAGTTGTTTTTTAATGTTTTGGGGATGAATGCAGAGTAGTGCCTCTGCCATTAAACTGAATGCATACAGCTCACTGAAGCAAATTGCATACGAGGTGCAGCATTTGCTTCTCTTTAATGTACCAACATCAGCTAATGGGTTTGTGGTGAGCTGTCAGTGCCTCTTTACAGCAGCATTAGCAGCAGCAGTTATCCCAAATTAGAAAGCACTATTTACCATACACAGCCCATTTTATACAGTGTGTCTGCCTGTGTATTTTATGGTGCATTTGATCCTTGGTTATTGATAACTACTTCTGGCATGCCTTTTTGGCACAGTGACAGAGTCAAATGAATGAATGAATCCGGGGGAAACTCTGCTGTGCTGTGTTGAGCAATCAGGCGTCCGTGCACTGCTTAGCTCCCTTGTGAGGCTGAGCACTGTTGCTCGCCTGCCTCTCTTTGGTCTTGGAGCCAATGGCCTCCTGGATTGATCTGACTTAGAATGTGAAGGGATTTGTGTGTGAGAGATCAGAGGGCATTAGGCTCTATAACTGAAGGCTGGGACAGTGACTGGGCTGCCCTGTAGGTTTCATACTGTACATGCTGGGAACACTGGAGCTGAGTGCTTCCCTTGTACAGCGGAGGACTGATAGGTTGAGGCTGTGATGTGAATGCAGCTAGAGGAATCCATAGGGAACCTGTTTCTTCAGGGCTATTTTTTTTAAACTGAGACAGTGTGATGTGCAGTGACTAAGGATTTTAAAACCATGTAGTACAAAATGATCATCACAACAGTCTCTTATGCTTGGATACTCTGCACAACATCAGCACGATAATGGCCCAACCTGACAGAGGTAGGGCATCAGGAACATAAATGAGTATGAAACGTGACATTTGCTAGTTTAATCTGGTGTACTGCATCATAGTTGAAGACAACAGGCAAAGTGTTAGCAAGGTGACAACATCTTACAAGGTTGCAACAAAATGATCTTGTTGGCCCTGGTGGAAGAGTTAAGCTAGTCCTGGGAACTGATCAGTCACCTCCATATATTATGTAAGTTGTGAAAGATGGCAAACCATGATCAGTCATGGTTTGCCATATAGTCTGCCAGGCCTTTTGGCCAAGTTATGATTATGTAATCTGAGAGAGTGACCATATCACAAGACTAAAACGATCATGTAGTCTGATCCTGCCATCAGTAAGTTGTTTTTACACCAGCTTTAGAGCTCCTTGTCATAGACTCTGCAAGTGTGGAACTCTACAGGGTGGATGAACGGTATTCATCTAAGATACTCACTGAAATATTCACTAAGATAGCACTGTGTAATATATTGTTGAAAACTACTATTATTACTTCTGTTGTTATAATAATAATAATAATAATAATAATAATAATAATAATAATAATAATAATAATAATAACAATAATGCCGTTATTATTATTATTATTATTATTATTGTTGTTGTTGTTATTATTATTATTACTATTATTATTATTATTATTATTATTGTTTATTTTTTATTATTATTATTATGTTTCAGGGATGCATTTGAATTTATTATGTTTACTACCTGTTGATTTGTCACCTGTCTGTATCTGTCAAGTCATATGTTCCTATTTCAAAAAAGGAGCTTCCCTACACTTTTTCAACTTGTATTCTTCTGTCCTCTATAACACAATATCTAATAGCCGAAAGGTGTTTCCAATGTAAAGAAACATGATGATGAAGAATGGATAAAGATCTCTGCTTGACCAAAATGCATTATATGGTGAGTTGAATGGTAAACTCAATGAAGATGAATCCATCTGCCCATGGGTTCAGGTTCAGTGTACAATCACCACAGGGATGATATCATTACCAGCCTTGCAATGAATCTTCTACATAGTCCCTGATGTCGAAACTGGAATAGAACATATTCCACTCAATGTCACTCACTACGTCCATAGGATAGTCTCTGATAGGGCCGTCTACCACCTGACCTCTCTCACCACAGCTTTCTGAAACATCCTTCATCTGTGTTCTGGCATGAGGAAGATGGTGGCGTGGTCTGACTTCCATAATGGTGGGAGAGAGTTAGCTTCGTGACCATCCTATTTAGATTCTTGCCTTTAAGGTTTTGTGTGTAAGATCCGTTAATGTAGAAGCAGATTCTCCCTCCCCTGCATTTCCTTGAAGGCTCTGTTATATGGCCCGCTTGCAAAAGGTGAAAGCCGTGCAGTCTCCGGTGTGTACTCACTGAGCCAGGTTTTAGGAAAGCACAGGGGGGCATATGTGCCCATGTTCGTTCTGTTAAGGAACAGCAGTTCGTCTAGCTTATTTGTCAGAGAGCGGACATTGGCCAGATGTAAAGACGGGAGCTGTCTCAGCTTAATGAGCGATCCGGCTCGCTTCCCCCATCAGCATCTGCTGCAAATCACATACAGAGCTGCTGCTACTCCAGCTAGAAATTCAGAAAAGGCTGACGAGTAGATTTACAAATGTTTAACAGTGTATTGTATCGTGGAGGGACAGCCCAAAATGTGACAAATAAACAAAAACAGAGAAAGTAGCATAGAGTACAGCATCCACCATCCGCAGCGCCATGTCCATTTTTATCTTTAGACTGACTCTGATACAATATAGTGAACACTGGATCTTCAGGAGCTTAAAAAAGTGTATATGAAAGTCACACAGATTAGATAGAGTTAACATAACAGTGTGAAAAAGAGAGAATATGTCTGGAGAATAAAACACACTCGATAATAATAGCAAAAATAGAGTACACAGAATGCATAGAATACAACATTTTAAAAGAAGTGCAGCAGTGTGTGAGGCAAAGTGCAAAAGTTTCAGGCCTGTATTAAAAAGCCATAACTAGTTAAAGGCTAATGTGGAGAGATACGTTTTTAGCTTTCTTTTAAAAAATATTGTGTGTTTCAGAGCTTCGGGGTGTAATTGGCAAAGGCTGAATCCCTGATTTTCTTTCTTCTGTTGCTGGAAACCTTCAGTAAACCAGCAACAGACGCTCACAGTGTTCTTGAAGGCAAATAGTGAACAAGGGAGTTAATAATGTATCTGGGTGTACAAGGGCTTTGTATACAAGGAGAAGGGCCATAAAATCAATTCTGAATGCAACAAGAGGCCCATGCAGAGCAGCTACAACTGGGCTAATGTGATCTCTCCTCCTGGTTCTGGCTAATAACCAAGCTGCAGTTGTAGATGAGCTGAAGTCTTTTCAAACACAACAACAGTGATGTTCAGAAACAGGTAATTCTAACACTGAAACACTGTCAGTGTTCAACCCTGTTGTTAATACCCAATCCAGGATATTGTGTAAGTTCAAAGTAAAGTAAATTCACAAGCTTCATAGCTTTGGAGTCATTCTTTTTGTTGATATGGTTATTCAGGTCTCCATTCCGGATTAATCTGTCATATCCAGTGATATGGTGCAAGTGCAGTCAGCTCTGAGAATTCCTGCATAAACGGGGATGAATATCTTGATGGTCGATGGAGTGTAATAATGAGCGCTGATAATTCCGCTTTGAGCTCAAGAGCGAGATATTTAAATGATGTGAATTCACCCAGATCAGACTGTTTACATTGCCTGCAATGCCTCCTCCATTCCTGTTTTGGCTGACTGACTGATAAAAAACATAACGTGGAGGACAAGCCTCTATCAGTGTTGCCACAACAGTAATGCTGTTAAGCCAGATCCCAACTAAAAACATTAAATGCAAATACTTTTCAGCTGCCAGATTATGGACCAAAAATGTTTTGCTAGCCAATGATCTGACATCAAAAAGAGCTAATTTCAGCTGAAGGGAGACTGACTGTGGCTCAACAATGACAAATTTCAGCTTACTGAGAGAGGTACCAGATGGTCTGTGATTGCCACGGGGTGTTTGACCATGCCACCAGCTGTTTCAGGTCAGTGGTATGTTTAAGGAAGCGGCATGGGGTCTGTCTCATTTTTGCTACACCTGAGTGATGATTTCTGCATTATTGTGTCTAATAGTTCACCCTCAGATGTCCTCTTTGTCCTTCTGAAATGGAGCTGTTGCTCCTCCACCCAGGATGCTCTGCTGTGTCCTGCAGCTGTCATGCAGAAGCTGAATTCTTTCAGCCTAGCTGCTCCCAGATCTTTTCTTTTGTGTTTTTCTTGCCTCTCTTTGCTAATATCAGAGCGTGCCAGTGATTGCACGTGACACTTTCCATGTCTGCGCTTGGGCTGTTGGTATGTATGCTCGTGTGTGTCCCCAAGTATGTGTATTCATGTGCATCAGTATGTCTGCCTGCACATGCTTGTTGCCAGGATTTGCATCTGCTGGAGAGCAACATCATGTGAGCCCAGCCATCTCGCGGCTCCACAGCCCTCCCCTTTCACTCATGCACGGCGTTGCTTTGCATAATGACTCACAGGGCCGTGCTGTTTGGGAAAGATTAAATTTAGAACACAGCCGAGGGTCGTGTTGCTCTCTCACACTCAACTTCAGCAGCGTGTTTTTACCATAATGCATTTTAAGGCTTTGCTTGTTGAACTTTAGATTTGGGAAGTTCATCCACAGCCCCGTGTTTCAGTGACATTATGTAAAAGAGTCCACATTAACATAAATGTTTAAAAAGATGTGAGGATAGCTCTTTGGGTACACAAGGCACTGTTATTTTACACAGTTTTTAAAAGTGCCTCAGTACTATTGGTAAAGACCCTCTGTATACATCCTTCCAAAGCTTTGAGAAGCTACACATTTATATGATGATACAAGTGGAAAAAATACCCAGACTATGGGATATTTTTGTCATTTGAGGTGGGTAGATTAGGTGAGAGCCATAAATAATTTCTGTAACTTTGCTGAGAGTCATGGTAGACTACACATTGGACCCCAACCAAGCCAGCTTGGCATTTTTAGCATCTTGTATTACATAGGTCTCAGTAAGCAACTTCACTGTTCCACCAGACTGTGCCTATGAACAATTCTGTAACTCACGATTTACATGCAGTGCCAACATTCAGTGTCAATGCAAGGAGTAAATTGGCATTTATCCTCGCTCCTCGGAGCTGCAGTGTGCCCTTTGGGATGGCCGGCAAGATGGCAGACCAGAAGTACTTCGAGCCAGGAGCGAGGACACGACAATTAAGAGAAATGAGATGCGCCCATGATCTGGGGTTTTGAAGGAATCTTCTATTATCAACATTCTCATCTGGTCATAGGGTTGCTCACTCAAAGGTATGATTGTTATGGTTTAATGCTCCTGAGGCAAGGATAATAGTCATAGTCGCAGGATCGCTGAAGTGAATCTTTCCTGTTTCAGTTCTCCAAATTAACAGATGTCTGTGGAGGAGCAATCTTCACTGCTGTTGGTCACCATCACCAAGCACTTTGTTGAAGCTGTCAAACACAGAGAGAGAAGGCAAAATATTTGGAAATGCTAGTATTTTTGTTACGACGACATGGGTTGTCCTAGATGCTGCGTTCATAGCCTTCCACGATGAAACATTACGTGGGTTAAAACGGGTATTTGATAGGTGTCTAAAAAATGTGGTGGCTGAACATGGATTGTTCGGTCTTGCCAAAGCATGCCACTGCCATCTCAGTCGTTGATTTATATATAATTTACCAGAAGCCTGTGTTGCAAATAAACACAACGCTCTGTGCATCCACTGGAATAGCAGGACAACTCACAGCAGCTCATTTCACCAGGAGCTGTCCTCCATAATCAACACTTAACAGAACTGCCCTGCCTTCCCCTCTCTCTCCACCTCTCAGCGTCAGCGTTAACGTTTTATAATCTGTGTCACACTCCTCTGTCAGTAAGAGCAGCGTCTCCAGAGACTGCAGTGCCGCTGATGTTGAAGTCTATGTGGCTGCTGAATGCAGCACAGCTCCACTCTGATTTCAACACAGAAACATCCCTCTCTCTTCCAGTGTTTGGCTTCGACCTCCCTCCCAAGGTTGCTCTGCACCGTGAGCTCTCTTTGAACAAGTTCTAAAAATGATCTCTTAAAATGGTAATCCTCAGCCTCCTCAGTGTTTTCTCACTTGTGTTTTTGCACTAAACTCCAAGCCTGAGTTTGGGATTTTCCCTATCATGTGTTTATATCCATATCTATTATTATATTATTATGTAGGTTAAAAAACACAATGTTAAACTCCACCTTTTAGACAGTGTATTACAGATAAGTTAGCTCCTCTGGGGCTGGCGGTAATCAAACAGTCAGAGGTATTGCAGATTGATTTTGGGATCCTTATCAAATATGTTTTAGGAAATAAATTTACCTGTGAATTATATGGTTTGATTATATTATATCTCTACCATGTGTAGGCTTTCACTTCATTCTCATATGTGTCTTTCAATATGTAATAGAGTAATGTTTTATTTTGATCCATGGACTCGGTTAATAGAGGTGCCCAGAGACATCATTTTATCTTTGTCTGTTCAACCAATGAAATGATCTGTCTCATCTGTATGTGGATAGAAGACCCGAAGTGGGCATGGTTTATGCTGGAAGTCGTGTTAGATCCAGCAAATGTTGAGCCTTTAGAGCATCAAATAGATTTAATCTTAGTATGTAATTGATTATGAAATATATTTCAGTGTCCTCATACACATTTATTTTTAAAGTAAAGTAAGTTTTCTGAACTGTCTAAATTGAGGTAAATGCAACCTTCTCTTTTTAACTACGCCAAGGTACAATAATAATAAAAAACACCCATAATGACAGCAAGCAAATTTTAAGGCATTATTTTTCATACTAGCCTGAGTGAGACTGCACCCCTCATCCTGCTCACACTCGTCCAGTGAACATATTCATTCAGCACACTCGTCTCCATCCAAAGAGATCTGTGTACACTGCTATGTGTGGCATAGCTGTCCCGAGGGTAACGCTGACAGAACACCAGAGTTTGTCCAGTATGTCAGGTCCAGCTGCAGGGAGGGAGGGACAGTCATAGTTAAGAATGGGCATTTTTATCTTGTAGCCAATAGTATGATTATGACGATTTGAAGAAACATAATAATTGACACACAGACATGTCAATCACAGAGATGACCTTTTCTTTTTTTTCCAAATAATAACCTGAACAATGTATTTGAATTCCAGTGCATCCCTACCAGTTAGTTTAGCTCTTTTCTTAAAACCAAAAATTAAGACAGTTTAAAAAAAAAAGGTGTGCTGAGATACCCTGACATTTAGTCGCTGGTAGGTCAAGCTCTAAAACCTCTGGATGCCACTGGATAGTGTCTTTGACACTTGGCACAGCACACAGAACTCCTCCAGGCAGCTCCCCATGAGCAAACTGACTCTGACATGTAAAGGCAGTAAAGTGCCACTTTAAAATAGCAGTTGGTTAAAAATGAATAACACTGAAATAGTGTTATTCATTTCTACATGGGTTTTTCATGTTTTTTTTTCTATTTAACATTCTGATCATATCTTCAGCTGCTTGTTCTGTCTGCATTTGCTTAATCGTTGCCTGTACAAAATAATTACCCGCAATTCATTGATATAACTACGGGAAGGCTAACCGCTGTGATGATGCTCATTGGTTATCAGCAGGTTGAACTGTAAAGGGGGAAAATGGTATGCTGTAAAAACACACACTGGCACACTACAAAATAGAGCAGTTATGAAAATAAAAAAGAGCCTAAATCATCAGAGAGATTTTAGATTGTGTGTGATTTCATTTGCAGCTGAGCAAAACACGTTTGAGAAGATTAGATACTGACTGAAATGTGTGTATAATTTGATAATACCTGCAGCTGGTCAGACACTGTGAATTAGAAAAACGTTTTTCGAACCTTGATGCAAAACTAAAATTATGCACGGCTTGAAAGTATATTTTCTTTCCTGTAGTCTAGTTAGCTGGAACAAGGAGGGAAAATCCATTGTTGCCTCTTAGTTCTGGTCCCTCTTTGTCAGGTATACCCACACTCGCATGCTGATGCACATCTTTCACAGTGTAGATTGCTTATATTGGTTCCTTGATAGTCCCCATTCCATCTCCAGCAGATGGATTAACAGTAGGAGTAATCAGGCGACCTCAGCCTGGTTGTTTGGTGAGCAGCTTTCAAACCAGCCTAAATAGAGTGAACCAAATGGACGAACATGCCAGAGATTGTTTGAGCTAAACCAAGCAGGTTAGCCGTGACATCACCCTTGGGGCCTTTTCAGACCAGCAGTATACTGTAGCTGTTTTGCTTTGGTCTGAATCAGCAGATGACCTGACAAACATCACACATTTTCTTCTTTGGTTTTGTTTATTTTGACAAAGAAAAAAAAAATCGGATTTCTAAAACCCCACGTACGTCTATTCCAACATCATCCTGAAGCCTTCCGACCATTTCCAGAATTTACCATGAATGGCTTCGAGCACACCCCCAGTTGCCTGGTTTGCATGTGAAGGGCCAGTATTTAGTTTAGCTTGGAGCACAGAAATGACATCTGAGAGACAGCTGAAGAAAAAGAAGCAAACTTTTCCCGACTGTAAGCTTGAAATACTGGTTGATCAGACTGACTGAAGAAAAAGCATACTATCTGGAAGCCTAAGCTCTGGCATCACAAACATAATGAAACAAGCTGAATGACAGAACGTAACCGAAGCAGTAAAGGGTGTTCGGTCCAAACCACGGACCCTGGAGGAGACTCAAAAAAGGGGTCTGATTTCAAGTGTGAGGCCAAGAAGTGTCTTACTGCCCAGCGAGTGTGTGAGCCGCACAGTGGCGTTTTATCCCCCTGTTAGCTGGTCACACCTGAAAGTGAAGGTTATTCTTAGTCCCTAGTAGGATAATAATCATAACACGTCTATATATGGTGACAGGTATATTCACTTAAGATAGAACAAAATTAGAGCTTGCCAAAAAAAGGTTGTTAACCACACACACCAATGTCTAATTACAGTATCTATTTTTAAACTATAGATTACATCCTGCGTAAGTGTAGTGAAAAGAAATCTCTCAATTAAATGACACTCAAATTCACACTTTTATTTTCCTTTTATGCTCAGAGTCATAAGAGTCTGATTAGTATACCATGTGTGAACAGTACACAGGGATTTTTATAAATGCAGAAACCTGGAAAGTGGTGCAACTACACTTTTCGTGCATGCAGGGTTTCTAAATTTGGCCTGAGGTGTAGGCAGGATGCCGCTGTTGTCACTGATGGATGGCTTTATCTATAGAACTGTAGCCAGCCAGTTGATTTTCTTGAATTCAGTAGACAGGTAGATTGAAAAAGGATTTTTACTTAATTCAGTAGCTCTTAATTAAGTAACATTTCAACTGGTTGCATCTATAGTCAGATACACATATCTGCAAAATGACTACCTCTCTGATTTGAGAGAAGAGTTGAAGGCGTCAGGGAATGCCACTGTAATTACCGCTCAAACAAGCTTCTTACAGAGCAGGCCTCCGGATGTCTGATGCTGATATGAATGAGATGCAATCTCCTTCGTGTCATCAACATAGTCACACTGCAGAGTTTCCAAATGTCCTTGCCCGTCATGACACTGACTCTCACACTTTGGACTGTATTTTGGTCTGGCAAGATAAAATACAGGCAGATACAAACGTCAGTGAGAGTTGGACGCCAACACACTGGTGAACAAAGACACACAGACCTGCTAAAAATACTAAATTTCCTGCTGGTTTTCCTCCTGGGAAAAGGGAGAGAGCTTTGGCGAGAATTCCCAGCAAATGTACCATGATCTCATGGTACCATGCTGGTATTCAGCCCGTATCCAGACTGAAAATAAACTTGTAAAGCAGCTCATCTGATTGTTTCTAACTGCCTGGATGAAAATACCATTAAATGGCTTCACTGCCTTCTTGTAGTTACTGATTTTCCTTGAATGCTCAAAGGGAAACAATTTTAAATTCAATTGTTCTCTGGTGAACACACATCCCTGATATATGACTGCACGCTTTAACACTGTTTCTGTGACTGTGACATCGTCATCTTCACCTCCAGCTCGGTGTTCTGAGGCCTCTCGCTGTGACTTGTCTGTGTCAAAGTGTTTGTAGGCTCACAGGGAGTCTGGGAGAGTGTGATAACTTTGAGACGGACGGGGTTGTGCATCACACTGCAGCATTGTGGGGACGCTGGCGCCAGATCAAAGAATAGGTGCATTGCTTCAACCCGGCTCACCCTCCAACACACACACACACACACACACACACACACACACACACACACAGGATGGAAACACAGGATGACCACATGCACCCAATAGGCATACAGACTCTAGAGCACACACACATGCATGGCAACACAGTGGCTCTGCAGCAGATCATGGCATTGTTTGAAGCATGCAAACTGAATTAGATTTATGCCCTAATAAGCAATTTTGGTTGTCCCTCACTGTGTTCCCAAAGAGAAGACGAAGGAGGGGGGTTAGCGAGCGAGCGTAAGTCGTCCATAAAACACAGCGCACCCGCGTTTCCGCGTTCGTGTGGGGGGAAAGTGGGACAGAGTCGGGCCGATGCGCTGTGTGGCGAGCGCTCAGCGAGTGAGTCACACAGCGCTTGACAAAACCTATTTGATGCTTGTTAAGAAATGGACCTGTCAGCATCTGGAGCCTCACATGGCCGCTCTGTGCGGTTGGTGGTGAAAAAGGAAAGGCGATGAGTTAGACAGCGACATTTAAAACAAGAACTTGCGAGAGAAGAAGAAAGATGTGCCTTGGTCAACAGCCGCGACGCCTCGCCCGTTTTCATGGTTGTCATCCCGCTAAATTTGAATTAGTTTGCAGCGGCACACACACTTGACAGTGATTGGAGAAGCTGCCATTGTTGCCCCAGCAAATAATGCATCTTAGAAGTGTGTGTGTGCCTGTTTGTGGTGCAGTGAACACCTCTCTCAGTGTGTGTGTGTGTGTGTGAGAGAGAGAGTTGTCTGACTAAGCGCCTGTTTGGTAATTTAGTGTGACAGAGGGCCAGGCTCTCGTAGGAGGGAAGCAATTATTTCTGTTAAAGCCCCTCAATCATTGAGACGTAAAGCCTGGCTGGTTGGGTTAAGAGCGTATGAGAGTAGGAGAGCATGAATGGACAGTGGCACCTGGGCGACTGTTGACACTGTGTGCGTGTGATTGGACTTGGCGAGCAGCGGGGGATTGTGTTCCCGGTCCCTGTAGACAGCGGGGCTGTTTTATGCAGCGTCACACTGTGTGAGGAGCAGCAGGTCTCTGTTGTGGGATGAGCAGGCTTCGTCTGATCTTAGAGGGAATCACACTAAAAATACAAGTCGGATGAATGATTTATGTCCCATCCTTGCTGTATTAGTAGTCACTCTTCTAGTCTTTCAATACCAGGTGTCTTTTTTGGGAGATTAGGGAGAGGAGAGACAGTAGAACTACAGACATTGGATATACTGACTCAGATGTTTATCGCATGTCAGTTTCTGCATTATTGTTAATTACCATAATCTAATCTTGCAAAACAAGACTAAATTAAACAAAATATCATAGGTGTAAACTGATGGTAATGGTCAATAATGCCACAATGATGGTGCCACTGATCTGGGTGTGGTGTGAATATTCTACCTGCTCTTTTTGACTACATGTAGATGCACTGGGATGCATACACATGCAGTCTCTACAAGACATGTTAGACAGCGAGTGGCTGCTGAACTCTCCTCCAGTGTTCTCAGCGTAAACATGACAGCAGGTGTGTCGCCAAGGTGGGCGGCATCAGCAAAGACAGAGACAATGTCTGCCACTCTCATGAATGTGTCCAGCTGTTTCGCACCAGTCTCTCTTACCTTACTGCCAGCACCGATTTTAAGGCGAGGCGAGTGGCGATCTAGTCCTGGAATAGAAAGCAGCACCCATTTTTCTCAAAAGTAATTAATATCTTCCTATATTCAGGCTTATGTGGTATTAGTTTGTGTGGAGGCTGGTGGAACAGAGTGGTGAACTGAAACTTTTCCATGCTAAACTGTGATGAAGTTCATGATATCGATAGCCAAGACAAGTCAACGTTGCTGCCAGTGGTAGCTCCACCCCTCTGTGGTTGCTCCAGCTTAACATCTTTTGTTTTTCTCTGCAGGAGTCTACACCTTTGGCCTCTTCACTGTTGACATCTTTGTCAACGCAGGCCAGGTAGTGACAGGGAACCTGGCACCGTACTTCCTGACGGTCTGTAAGCCAAACTACACCGCACTGGGCTGCCAGCAGGCCCTGCGCTACATCAGCCACCAGGAGGCCTGCACAGGAAACCAGGACGACATCCTGCGTGCTCGCAAGACCTTCCCATCCAAGGAGGCTGCACTCAGCGTGTATGCTGCACTCTACCTGGCTGTAAGTTACTCTGCTCCCCCACTTACTGCTCTCATTGTATATACTGCAGGTTAAATGAAGAATGCTCTTATTCATGGTGGTGTGTGTTTTAGTTCAACTTTTTTACAGTTTGAATTTCCCAACATTTATATTTACTGAAGCTCTGCTGCTGCTCACAGAAGTAAGCAGTACATTCACATAGCTTTATTAAGGGTAAGCAGAATTGCAAGTGTAGCGATGTGAGCTACCACTTATTCCACATTAGTTTAAGCTTTAATGCACTGTAGCTACCCCTAGAGATATGTAGCTAGCTAAGCAACAGCAATATGGCAAAAGTAGTAGTGATGATTTTTTTTTGTTGTTTTTCATTGAATCATCTTCATTCCAAGTCAATGCTATCTTAGTATCAAAAATTCTGTCAGTCAAACAGACAGGCAGGCAAAACATGTTAAGATCAGTTGCTAATTAGACAATAAGCTGTGCTCTCTGCTCCAAAGCCAATATGGCAACAAAAACAAGAGTGTGTGCAGGTTCATCTATGTTTGTGAGCATACGTGTGCGTGCCTGTGTTGCAAAGGAATTAAAATCCTCACTCTCTCGGGGCAGTTCCTCTCCACACCCTCTGCCAAATTTCTATCAAGTAAGATAAGCTTGTAAGCTTGAGCCCAGGGATTGGTGCATGATATCGTTCATCATCATGTGGAAGTGGTTCTGTTGGCTCTATATACATGTCTGTGTATTGTGGTGGCATCATTTACTGATCATCAGCAGTTTTCTTTCAGACTGCAGCAGAAAGCTTCACTGCGCCTGAGCTTCAGAATTGCTTGCGAAAAATAGCGACACTACGGCTACTACCCAACACTGACCACACCTAATGTTGTGTCATGTTATAACAGCGAGGTTGCCAATCAAGCAGCAGACACTCAAGGAAAACACAGTGACGGGCTGCTGGTTGGCAAGAAATAGTCCAGCCTGTAAAATCCCACCTTTTTATTTTTACATTTCAATGCTGAAATCTTTTTTTTCTCCTATAAATTATGGAAAACCAATGGTCAAATTGTTAATATGATAATATATGGTTAGAGAACCATCCAGGCCTTTGTGCAAGTATTCGGGTTAGTATTTGGCCAGTCATGCACAAGCCTGTGAGAGGCAGGTATTCAGGCACTGGAAGACCAGGTACTTCAGCCACAGTAGAGATGCAGAATCTGCAAGCAACAAGTCCCATCAAGCCAACAGCCAGAAACTGCTGTTGGAAATATTTAGGAAATATTACAATCCTGATTCCAAAAACCTTGTTTAAAAAGTAAAAAAAAAACAAAAAACAGAATGCAATCATTTGCAAACAAAGTGTGTTTGCTGACAACATTTTTCTGAAATGTTTCGATGCCCATGTAGTGATATCCTTTATACGAGCCTTGCCCCATCCTTGCATGACTGAGCCTTTTGAGGATGCCCCTTTGGAGTCCATTATTATGAAAGGAGCTCTGTTAGATTGTATTTTGGCACTGCTGCACTTTGACTGGCACTGGCACCTTCTGGCACATTGTTAACCTCGTGTTATAAAGGCAAATTCTCCCGTGCACATGTCTTTTTTCTAGAGTTGCAAAGCTTTGACATCAAAACAGTGTGTTTGGTCAGTTGTAATGATGGTCCTGGAGCAACCTAATTATGATGTTGTAGGAACAACACCAGCGCGGCGATATCATAATGTGCCTTCCAATCTATTTTCATAATCACCCTCTCTTACCAACTCTCTCAAATTACAAGTGAAGCATAATGTGTAAGTGATGCATTTATCCTGAATTTATATGTCCTTTTCATGTTTTCCTTTATATAATACAGGGATGTTCATAGCATTTCAACAAACAAACAAAGAAAAGGAAACAGACATAAAATACATTTAAATAAAGCTGGTAACAGAGGAAACATGATAAAATAGAAATAAATCATCAGCGTTCAGGGCTTTCTCTGGCAGTCCAACTGTTTATCCATCTGACATAAATGACCAGACACTTTGTCTGACTGACAAACTAAATTCCATTTTTGCAGTGTTGTTGCAGTATTTTCTTTTTGTACAGGTCGAGTGTGAATGTTCTCACAAGAATAAAAGCAAAAAGAAGTCATCTTTTGTAGCATTTACATCAAGCTGATCCATCACCCTGGTTAGCAGTCCAACATGCTTGGAGGTTTTAACCCACAGAGAGCAGTGCAGCGGCACATTAATGTGGATTTATCCTTAAAGCACGACACACAATTCAAACATTTCCAGAAAGACTCTGATTCTGGCAGATTTTTTGATTGCTTTGATTTTCTGTGTCAGAGAGCCAGCGTCTGCCTGAGTGCCCATGAGCGATGGATGCACGGCTTTGGACCATCAGTGACTCCCTGTATGATGGGGGGAGCAGATTGCGTCTGTTATCTAGGTCATTTAGCAAAGGCCATTGTGTGTGTGTGTGTGTGTATGTGTGTGCATGGATCGGCATTTAGGACATACATGCAGTTTGCACACACACACACTTAAAAAGGATAGCACAAGGGCACAGACCCTGCAGCTCGGAGGAGATAATGATTACTCCTCTTCAAACTCTCATTGTCTCGGTCATTACAGCAGTGGCAGGGCCAAACACAGCCACCCGGCATCCGCTGAACCAGAGGATTTGTCAAAATGAGGCTGTAATTACCCCATTCAAATGGTAATGAACAGTAATGTGGAGACTTAGAATTACTTATTGTAATGTTTTGGCCTGAATAGCCACTGTAAGGTTGTGTCATTTTACACTGCAACCAAAAGCAAGTATGACTCATTTGTACCAAAAAGTGTCCTTGCATGGCAGTGGCACTTTCTTAACAACCTTTTAATTTTATTAATTTTATCTGTGTGGCTCATTCCCATTGGTTATGAAAACATCTTATTCACTAGTGTCATTCAGAAGCATGAAAAGTCACAGGTTTAAACCACTGAAAATCCAGTTTAAACCAATTATCTAAACTACTGATTTAGGAGTGAATGATAATAATAATAAGTCAGGTCAAAGTGCTTTACAACAAACAGATCACATGCACAAAGTACTTAACATAAAAAGTGACAAAGACGGGGGAAACACTATGAACCAAACTGTCCACTGCAAACTGAGTTGCAGATCTCTGTTCTGATTCATTTGACCAATCATACTTGCTATAGTTACACAGACACACATTTTGTGATGCAGTGGACCATTACCAAGGAGATGCATATATTTTGAAATATAAATGATTTACTTTTGCTACCTGAACTAGCTATTGAATTGTTAAAAACCTCTTGCATGTAGCTGTATCTAGCGTATTTGCCTCGACTCTAAAATTAACATGTGGGTAAAATAATGTTGTGACTAATTGTCAGTAATAGTTGTGACTAACAAAGTTGTTTTACTTCAGACTCACTAGGTGCATTTCATCCACTTGTTTTTTGAAAAACATCTTTTTATTTGTCCATAAAAACAAATCTGAGCATACTTTTCAACATTAGGATTTTAAAATGAGGGAAATTTTCCGTTTAGACAAGGCTCCAAACAGTGAATCCTAAAGTCACCTCTTGGTTGTGGTCAGAATCAGACACCTGGTTGAAAGTGAAATGCTGCGAACAAAAAACAAAAGGGCGGATAAATTCAGCACCTGAATGTAGTACCTGAAGGATTTGTGCACGTCGCTCACACATTTTGCTTCACTGGTGATTTTGAGAGAGGCTAGTGACGAGTGAGAGGAGAGGGTGATTTTGAAAATGGATGGCAGAGATAGTATAAATACAGTCATTGGGGAGTGTGTTTCCGCGCTCTTGGACACGTTTCTGCTTGGCAGATTTGTCACATTTTCCCTTCGCGTGATACAAGCAAATGCAGCTGGTTTTAGACACAGGTTTAGAAAGGCAGTGAGTGAAGGTAAACAACTGTATTCCGAGAAACCCCCACATCAGTTCTCCGTCAGTGATTCTGGTCACACCTGGAAGAGGCTCAGACAGGTAACTAACTACAAACATAAAGCCCCCCACTCCAGAGGGACTTTCACAGGCTTTCTAAGCCCTGACATAGCAGCCAGGCCAAACTCTGTCTCTCTGTTCAACTTGAAGTATTGTGCTGATCAGCTGTCTGCAGTGTTCACAGGCATCTTTAACACCTCACAGGAGACGTGACATGTACCAGTCAAGACTTCCACCATCATACCATCCCACAGATCCCCCCAAAAGCAAGGACCTCAGGACTTGTATATGGTATGGGTATTTCACCACTGGAAAGATGGTCTTTTGTAATAACACTGGGCTGTCTATGCAGTACAAAGAGGCAACTATTTTCTTTAATTTGTGCTACATAACCAGAGGAAAGAAACAAAGAGGGCTGTGGTTTTCCCTTTTGCTCCAAAATTAGAAAACCCACAACAACCAGAATGCACTGCTGGCCAGCAATGTTCCCGCTGTAGGGTGACATGCTACGAGTTGGCCGTTGGCCTTGGTTTTTGCTCCCCTGCTTTCAAGTAATGGCGGCCTGGTGACAGACCTTTTCACCGCTAAACAGTACACTAAAATAAAACAAAATATTGATTCATATTTTATCAATTTTCATGTTGTGAGATGCATTCTCTCATCTGAGAGAGAGAGAGAGATGAGAGAGGCTCCTCCTGGTTCCAGTTCTATAGTCTTTGTATCTGTGGAGGTGGGCGTACAAAAAAGCTGTAATATCTGTATCTGTAGTTAGGACAACAGCCCAGTAGCAGCAAAAGTCCAGTGGATGACACGAAAGGAGCTCTGGGTACACAAAACATGGAGGGAAGTTGAACATTGTTCATGTGCATATGCTACCCACAGTGTAATGAGACAAAGCTGGTTGAAAATCTGCAAAGTTTCCCTTGAATGACCACGGATCCATTGCCCTTCCCTCTGTGGAATAAAGCTACGTGAGCACCTTCGGCTCACTGACCCCCTCCTGAACCTGCTGCCGTTTGCCTACAGGGGCAATAGGTTTGTAGATGATGCAGTAAACATGACCCTCCACTTCATCCCCCTGCACTTGGACTCCTCATGAACCTGTGGTAGGATCAGCTCTGCTATTAATACCATCACCTTGGCCCTGCTACGGGACAAGCTCTCCGAGCTAAGTGTGCCTCACCTGCAGGTGGATCACAGCAGAGGGCATCTGGGGAAGCATGACTCCTGGACCATCAGCACTGGATCCCCCCAAGGCTGTGTTCTTTCCCCTCTGTTTTTCTCCCCATATACTAACAGCTGCAACTCCAGTCATCAGTCCATCAAGCTCCTTAAGTCTGCAGATGACACCACCTTCAATGGGCTCATCTCTGGTGGAGATGATCTCCCACCTGCCCACAGGTGACCTGGTACAGTCAGATTTACCATCTGGTGACCTGGTACCGTCAGAACTATTTGGAGCTCAACACTCTACACTGCTGTCATTGATTTCACCCTCACCAGCTCCATCACTGCCTGGTAGACTACTGCACCATTAAATATATAGTAGTGCAGTGGTGTACCAAAATCCAATTATATGTTATCAGGAAAAATGCATTTTAAAAATGGCTACATTTACGTAGCACTTTCATCCAAAGCACTTTACACATTGAACCAACCCTACGATCAGTCGCTCCACAGCACTGTCTGACCAGCACTCCCTCAGTAATACCACCTCACAGCATTTGAACTTGGTCAGACAGAGAGATTGATGGCTGAAACAGCGCAGAGAAGATGAGCAGCTCATCCTGGTCCCTCCAGGTTGAATTTTTCATGTCACACTCTCCATTTAGCTGACAAGGCTCTGATATATTGAGCATGCCAACAGCTGCTAATGTCTGACACTAAATGGGATGTATAGATTAGAGCATGCACCCAGCTATGAAATGCTTGCAAAGGCTGTTAAGACAAATCAAGTTGACCTACGTCGTTTCAGGTCAAATGAGGTCCAACTGAGAAACACTAAAACATACTAAACGTTTATGTGGTGTGTGTGTGTGTGTGTGTGTGTGTGTGTGTGTGTGTTTGTGTGTGCGTGCGTGTGTGTGAGCATGTGTGTGTGTTTTGCAAAGGTCAACTAGCTGGTATTTCTGAGCATCTAAGTATAAAATTGATAGTATATGACAGCACATACAAGCCACAATGACTCACAGGGAGAAATCCCCTTGACCCAGTGAAGGACAGGCTTATACACACACACACACTCGTACCACAGTACAACCGATCCAACCTAATACCAGTTGTCAAAGTAGTAGAATCATGACTGCAGAACAGGCACGTTATGTTGAGGGGCAGTGGCTCCTTTCAAAACTGGGTGCAGGCCATAGATGTACACTGACCACATGACCAAACACAAATATAAAGCACTGCATCCTGCTTTAATTAATGGATTAATGAAAACCAATCAAGAATAAAAGAAGACAAAACCTGTAGTGTGCAGCATATCCACACATGTAGAGCAACCGCTGCTGACCGAATCACCTACAGACTGACAAATGTCGACTCACATTATGTGCACACACACTAAAACAGAAATTTAAAGCAACAAAGTGCAGCGCTCTTATTCAACTCACTCACTGGAAAAAATGAATGCTGACGCTGTTGACGACTTCAGCACTTGCTGAACTAAAGCTAGTATGACCTTTTTTTACATTGAAATGACAAGAATAACAGTAAAAGCAACAATAATGCCAGTAGTTGTAATAACTGCTGAAGTCAAGTCAAGTCAAGTGCAAGTTTATTACAGCCCAGTATCACAAAGCATGTCTCAAAGAGCTGTACAAAAAACAGCAATAAGCAAGATTAGAAATGCACACATACAAAAATCTAATTAATCTAAGATGACACCATGTGCTCCTAAACAGAATATAAGTTGAATAGCAGTACTTCAGTATTTAGAGGAGACTGAGTGAGGTTGAAGGCTAGTGCAAAAAGATGTGTTTTGAGTTTATTTTTGAATGAGTCAGCTGAGTTAACCTCTCGAACTTGGGTAGGAAGACGATTCTAAAAAAGAGGGGCTTGTTATGAGAAGAGCCTACCACCTGCTGATGTTTTATTTATTTTCGAAATAGTAGAGAGATTTTTAGGTAGAAGAGCCCTAACAGGTAGTGACTTGTGGTGATAGTATATTTCATAATGTGGCATGCGCAGGGAGCCAGTGTAATCAAATACAAACAGGGGTAATATGATTACTATTAATATGACAATTTTTTTAGCTTTGGCAATGTTTTATCAGTGGAAATAATGTTCAGAGTGACATGGCAAAATTTACTTCTAACCTGCTTTGCATCAAGAACAAGCATTTCAGTTTTTCAGCATTTAAATGAAGGAAATAAGACCCGTCCCTTAGACAGAAATTGTATAATTCTGATATTCTTCCAGATTCACCAGCTGTTGGCAGGCATCAGGCTTATGGAAATGTAAAGCTCAGTATTATCTGCATAGAAATGGGAACCAAGTTTGTAACTATCAAATTATGTACGAAGGGGCAAAAATGCAAACAGAGAAAAGAAAAGGGCCGAGCAGAGATCCCTGTGGTGTACCTTAACTGACCTTCCTTCAGTCTGATGAACAGTTGTTGTGTAAAATGAAGTGAGATCTGCCAGATCAGCATAATCTAAACCAGGAGAGAGCAATGTCAGAGAGAAAATGTCTTGCCGATGTAATAGAACGTGCTGATCAAATGTATCGAAAGTTGCGGTGAGGTCGAGGAGCACCAAGACTGAACCTGAGCCAGAGTCTGAAACAAGTGGTAAATCATTTGCCACTTTTGTGAAAGTGTTTTTTTTTTTTTTTTTTTTTTTTTTTTTTTTTCTGAAGCCGGATCGATGAGGTCCATGCAGATTGTTGGATGGCAGGTGATCTATGAGCTGCTGAGCTACTGCATTTTCAAGGAGTTTTGAAAAGAATGGCAAATTTGTCATTAGTCCGTAGCTACTGATTGGGCTTATGTTTCTCATGGACAGGTCTGATGGTGCCTGTTTTAAAAGATGTTGGCACAATTCTACTAAAGGGAGAGTTGTTCACTACCTGTAGCAATAGTGGGCTGGGAATTGGGAAAAGGTCTGTAATAAATCAGTGGGATCAAGTAAACAATTAATAGGCTTGGAGGAGAGCATCGGTTTAGAGATTGTACTGTATCAGGGGAGATTGGTTGGCTATTGGTTTGTGAAGCTCTTAATGGTCTTAGTCCTACCTATTAAGCAGATTTGCGTTTATCCTACCAACCTTCTAGAACCCCCAGGTCTTCTGGTAGTGACCTTTTAATTATAAGTATTTTTTATAGACATGTTGAGGCATCATGTTACTACTCTGGTCCTTGTCTCTGGAAGAGCTTCCCTGAAGACCTGAGGGCAGCTAGGAGCGTCAACCAATGAAAGTGTTGCTATTTTTAAAAGCAAACGTAAGACCTACCTCTTTAATTTTTCTTCTCGTTTAGATAACCTTTTTTTGTTATCTACTTCCCTTTCCTTTATTCATTTGTTTTAGCCTGTTTTACTACTTGTCCTTTTTATTCTATTTGTATTATCTTCATTGGGTCCCTCTTCATAACTTTTTTTTATGTTTGGTTTTACTTCATCACATCTCCTTCTAGTTGTTTTGTTGTTTTATTCTCTTATTATTCATATCTTTATTTTCTTTTTAATACCCCACCTTACACCACTGGATTATTAACTGTGATTTTATTTTATTATTCATGTAATACTTTTTATGATTTTATATTATCTGTGATTCTATTTGGCTATTTCGAATTTTTACTTTTTTATCCTACCTCTGGTGTTTCTGTATTGCAGATTCACGAAAAGTAATGATAGTGTTTCCTCATTTCCTGCTTTTGTTGAGTCAGTATTTATAACATCGGATCAGACTGGTGTGCGGCGAATGTGTGTGTGTCTGACTGATTGATTGATTATCTCAAAGTGGTCAAGTTTGCAAGAAGAAACGTGTTCAGATGTATTTGCAGTGGATGATTTTTTTTCTGATTTAATCAGTTTCAGTGAAGAATTCTATGACGTCAGTTGCAGTGAGGCAGGCGCTACATATACTGGGCAGTTTAGTGACAGTGGCAAAAATGCATTTTTAATTACGTTACTCTTAAACGTGTAGCTGTGATGGACAAATATTGTTATGGAGTTTATTCAGGTTAAGTTTTATCGGCGTGTTCCCACAAGCAAAATGTTCCCAAATTGTCAGCATTTTTCTTGCATGTAAAACAGTCAAACTGTAACTGAACTGAATTTTAAGAATAACTTCAGAAGCAAATAATGATATATTATTATGATATAATAATAATTCTACTTTTATTCTATTTATGGTACTATGGTAGTATTTAACTGCAGATTGTTATTGTGTAGATAATTATGATGCAAATTCTTACTGTGACCGATATCACTTCAATGAATCATGAATTTATGGCGCCGATGCACTGGACAGGGTGCACTTCACTGTGATCTGCCCTCCGCCTGAAACAGGGCCCATATGAGAAAGTACATTGGTATTAAACAGCAGAGACAGACAAGAGAAGTACAAGAACAAAGAGCGAAGGCCTTGCAGAAATTGTGTCAAGGGACTGCTAAAGGAATTATGGACAGCAACTGCTTCACGTCAGCAAGATGTGCCGATGAATTAAAAGTATAGTATTTTGTACTCTCTAAATATCTAATCCTCAAGTTCTACCTTCCTGCCCAAGGTCTATGGGCAGAAAACGGCAAATTGCTAAAACTTGGTATATTACAACTCTCCTTGTTTTATATGAGGTTAATGTTTATTATAAATTGTCCCTCGTCAAATAAAGAATTGATGAAAATGTTAACAGTGCCCCTTCATTCACCCGTTAATGGAGGAGGAACTGTACAGAACATTGATGAATGCTCTCTCAAACCACTTTAGTGTGTAGCCGTTTCACCATGCAAGTGGAAAAACACAATATTTATGTCCTGAATAACCAAAAGAGATGAGGAATAAATGAATGTCAGCGAGAGAAAAGGAAACATTTGATCTGGCCTTGGAGAAGATTGAATGAAAAACACAATTAGGCCCTGAGAGGCTGTCTGCTGCCTGCACACAACGGATTAGTGATTAGAGCCAAACATAGGCATGGTTCCTCTGGTCTATATTTGTCTCTCTCTCTCTCTGCCTCCTTCCCCCATCTTCTCCAAGTTTAGTATCATGCCACTAAAATGAGGCCATATTGGGTAGTAACATGCACATATCCATGGTTGTTGTACAGGAAGCAGCTCCAGTGTGGAGGGTTGCTGCTAAAACACACTATCTACTTGTGTTGAAAAGCCCTCTCACTAGAAGGATTTTGAAGTTTGAAAAATAGACTGTCTGAGTGTGCTTTGTATCTGGTGAACAATGAGCCCAGTCATGCTGACTCATAGGTCTACAGCTGTCTGACAAAATCCAATTATTCATATAAAAATGACTTGTTGTATGTAATTATTCAATGGTGCATCTGTTCCACCTACAAGGCTACAGGCTGTTTTGTGGCATTTCAGCAGCCAGACAGGAACCACAGCTCTGGCTAACAGTACCAGAGGCTCCTCTCCTCCATCCTCCACAATGTTACACAATTGGTCAAAGGTCTTAAAAGGTCGGAACATGAGTGCGTTTGACACTCCCTGGTTATATGATGTGACAATTAAATGTACTGCTGAAAAAGGACAGAAAGAAAAAAGAGCTATTTCAACTTTCAAACACATTTCCTATGAAGAGGTCTGGGACCCTGATGGCTCCCGTTGTTGAGGGTGTGACGAAACAATGAGTAAGGATGCGGCACAGACAGACTGCGCCAAGTTCAAGTTTTATTTGTCCTTTCAACCATAAAAAAATATACCCGAATGCCATTTTTTTCTCCCAAGAATAGCATATAAAAATAATAATTTTCACAGAAACAGCAAACCTGAGTGCAACGAAACATTTGAGTTTCAATTCAAATAGAGTGCGGAATAAGGTGGTGATACAAAGCTATGTAAGCGGATGTCCTGTTAGCCTCTGGGTGCAGTACATTGTTCACATAGTGGCAACATTCACAAGATTTTGACTAATCATAGTAGAAAAAGCACAGGTGGACATAATAACGTGAGCAGTTTTAATGCAACAACATATCTGAGAAATATGCACGAGACGACACATCATGGGTCTCCAGTATGAAACTATAAGTAGGAAAGCATTTCTGGACAGTTTAAGGCCAAATGCACTGAATGCTGTGAAGTATTTCCTAATTATAAGGATGTTAAAAGACATGAAGTGTCCTATGATAATGATGTATTATTTACTGCAGTTCATCTGAGGCCCATATGGTTAGGGGAGGAGAGGAGAGGGGAAGAGGAAGAGGAAGAGAGGAGGATGACGCTGGAGGCTCCAACTCTCCACCTGACTGTCCCTGTTACGTGTCCTTTTTATTAGTAGAGGCGTAGTCAAATGGATGGTGGGTGCACACATGGGTGGATTATGAAACATGCCTACTGGGCACAAGCCCAGGGGCCCAGGCTGCAACAGTAGGGATTTCCATATTGCATTTGGTGGCTTGTGAACCTTTAAAATTGAGTTAGATTTATTGTGCACATAAAAATATTAAGCAAATTCAATATGTGTGATAGCAGAAAAGCTCTACTTACAAAAATAGAACACCACAAGTTTTCCACAATTATAATTAGCTGTTGCCCCCTCTTTGTTTGGAGTGACTTTCAGCGGGTGGCCTTTAAACACTGAGCACAAGTTTTTTGCTGTTGAACAAAGTAGAATTATGGTGTGTATAAATTTCTAGGACACAGAGTTTCTCTCCTGTCTCTCCTCTTTCCTCTCCTCACTCTGTGTTTGTCACCTTCTCTCCTCTCTCGCCTCATCTCACTTATTTGTCATGTCGTTCTCCCTCTGGGTATCATCCTCTTCCTCTGCTTTCTGTCTTTCTTTTCTATCACTCCTCTCCTCTTTTTTTGTCTATAACTCTCCATCTGCTTCGTTCTCCTCATTTTTTTGCACCCTTTTTTTTTTTTCATCCTGTAGTTCTAGTGGCAGATCTGCCACTTCTCTAAATACAGGGGAGAGAGTAGAAAGATGCCCTGAGGAGAGACTTAACGTATCAGCTCATATTTACACACAGTCACAGCTGTCTAGCGGCATTTCACCACAGAGATTTTAATAAAACATTAGGGGCACAGGAAGAATTTCAGAATAGTTTTAAGAGTCAAACTAAAAGAATGTATATTTTAAGCACTTTTTTGAGTGTCGAAAAAGTTTTTATCCTCATAAACAACTCTGAGTCATGCGGCATGAGTTGAGTCCCGTTTCCTGACATCACATGGCAGTTTTTACTTCCCGCAGTCGTTTACATACAGACGCAGCCTCTGTGAGCGAAACATCCCGCGTTCTGGCTGTCGAACCAATAAGCACTATTCACCTTCACTATTTCAACATGAATTTTAACACACAAAGTTTAACTTCTGATATGCAAAATTACAACCGAACAGAATGATGATGATGATTTGCAGGATGCATCATATTCATGGAACTTTACAGAACCACACAAATATGTCAAACACAATGAAAACACAAGCAAAATCTTGTTATTGTGTTTGGAATATAATGATGAAGTTCATTTTGTGGTTCTGTAATGACTTTATTTTAGCAAACAGAAATGAATGGTTCTAAAGTTCAAACTTTACATGTAAGAATTATTAGATTTTTTGGCCACATGGGGGCAGCAGAACAAGCTGAAAACACAACATCTCAGGGCTGTGCAGGACACACAAGTGCAGGACAAAAAAAAAAAAAATAAGGCCTGCATACACACTGCAAGCCTACGGGCTCAATTCATACATTCTAATTTTTTTCTGTTTGGCTGTTCACTTGTATTTTTTAATTGTGGCCAATTTCAGATTCCAGTGTGAACTGGTCACAGTTCTAAACTGACCTGCATGTGCAACAGAACCATAATGTCACGCAACATCCCACATGCTGTCCTATGGAGGTAAACATGGAAGCCACTGAAGGCATGGTTTCATTTATAAGTTCATGTCCAATTTGTGATTTTGTTTCAGCATCTCTTTCTTTTTCTGACACAAATTAGCTTAACATGGTATCAGGAGAGTCACCTCATGTTATCTTAAGGTAAACAAAGAATGATTGTGATAAGAAACAAATGAATAACTGTCAAATGAAAACAAGGGTGATAAAACACTGAGTGGAAAAAGAATTTCTCTGATTAACTTTCATAAGGAACGGCGGCTCTTGTGTGTTGCTGGTGCGATGAGGACCGAGAAAAGATCAAATAAAATGATAAATAAAGAGTCCTTTTATGAAGTGACGTCTGCTCACAGACTCTAGTTGTGATCAATGACTTCAGACTGTTGGATTCTGTCACAGAACAAAGAAACCTTTGGGATTCCAGTTTCCAGTTGTTACACAGCCTCCCATGTTTGTTTGTTTGTGTAAATATACGAATGCTAGTAAAAATTCAGTGACATTTGTAGCCTAACGCTCATTTGAAGCGTAACATATGGATGTTTTGTATGGCACGAGGTGTTATGCTGCTGTTGTTTACCATTAAGGGCAAATAAAGGACATGTTTGTCTTGTTAAGGTTTGGGTGTTGCCCTGTATGCAACATTAATGTGCTTTGCCAGTCACATGTCTATTTAAGTGATGAACTGCAAAACTTGTGGTTGTTTTGAGAGATCGTGACAGATGTTTTATACTCGTGCTATGATTGTGTGGCCTTTGCTACACAACTTTCAACCTCTGTGGCACAGTGCTTTCACAGGGAGTGAAAACCAAAAAAAGTGATCTTAAAGGTCCAGTCTTTAGGATTTAGTGGAATGTAGTGGTGAGGCTGCAGATTTAAACCAACTGAGCACCCCTCGCCTCAGTGAGCAGGTGTTTGGTTTGTCCATTCTGGGCTACTGTAGAGACATGCCAGTGCAGCATGGCAGAATCTGTGGAATGGTAGCCATTCTCTCTGTAGATATGAAAGCTCATTCTAAGATAATGAAAAAGGAACTATTTCTATTTTCAGGTGATTATATATTAATGAAAGCATAACTGTGGCTATTAAATGACATTTCTGCGAGTGAATCCAACCATCTGGACCCTGAAAAAGGCTACAAAGCTCTGTGGAGTTGAGGGGAGCTGCAGAGTTTATTCTCTTTATTTACAGTCCTCTATCGTGAGTTGAGTCCATGGAACTGGTGATTTTATAAGACATTCAAAAGTTCAGATGATGTAATGCTTGCACGTCTCTTCCCTTGCAGATGTATGTGACCTGCACGGTGCAGGCAAAGGGCACTCGCCTGGCCAAGCCAGTGCTGTCTCTTGGGCTCGTGTGTCTGGCTTTTCTCACCGGCCTGAATCGTGTGGCTGAATACCGCAACCACTGGTCTGACGTCATCGCGGGCTTCATCATCGGCACTGCCATCGCCACTTTCCTGGTGAGATGCACGCCCAAGAAAGCCATATGTGGTGCTGTATGTCTGTGTAGAACAGAGGGGTTGTGTGACGTAGAGTGTGTGGTGGGAGACATAGTGGCATACAGTATTTCCAGCTGTTGGGTTGATGTTACGGTATTTCACTTGCATGTACAGTACTACACGTGCGATGCTCAGTTGCAGACGCAGGTAATGTAAATTCTCATATGCAGTGCTTTTAAGGAAATTGTAATGTCAGCATGCTAAAATACTTACAATCATGACAACATAATTGATGCTAAGCGTGTTTGCCATCTTAATTTAGCATGTTAATTAGCACCAAACACAAATCAAATCAAATCAAATCAAATCAAACTTTATTTATATAGCACTTTTCATCCATTTAAAATGCAACACAAAGTGCTTCACAAGATAAAAGAATACAACAACAGAGAGAATAAAAGCATAATATGACAGACAATATCCCACTTCCAGATATACACACATGCGCTCACACAAACACTCACAAAACACACACACACATACACACACACATACACACACAGTGCTGAGACATGGCAGGGCACTGAGGAACCATGTGAGGAAACACCTATGGGAGCCATCCACACTGGGAAGCGCCACAGCCTGCGGCCACCGGGAGCGCCGCCACAGAGACCACCCAGACGCCGATGGACAGGGGCAGACTCCGCACTTAATGCAGAGCCACCCAAGTCCCTCGGGCCCAGGCGGCCTCCAAGCAACGGCCCCCGTGGGCAGACTGGGCATACACCCCAGTGTGGAGGCCCCCACATGAGGAAACACTGAAGCTAGAAATTAAAAGACTAAAGAAAAAATAAATAAATAGATAAATAACCAAATAAATTAAAGATAAGAGCAGGTATAATGCACAAAAATTAGAAGCTTTAAGAAAGTTAAAAATGTAGAGGAAAAATAGACAAATAAATAACTAATAAATAGTAAGTAATAAATAAAAGTAATAAGATTTTAAGATGTAATACTGATAAAGTGCATAACTAAGAACAAGTCATAAGAAATATAAGAAGTAAAAATAGCATAATAGAAGAATTCAAAGTTTAAAAGAGATCAGTTAAAGGCCAAACCAAAAAGGTGAGTCTTGAGCCTCCTTTTAAAAACATCAGCAAAGTAGCTGAGGCTGATGGGAATGTCATTGGTTTTGCATGCAGGTATTTGGTCATAATGTTTAAAGTTAAAGTTAAGGGTTTAGTTAAAAAAGAAAAAAAAGACGTGATGATGATGCTTAATAAAAAGTCACAGACTCATCAAAGTGATCACAATCCGTCATGTGAGAAACACAAATGTTTGAACCTAATTTCATTGCAATCCAGTAGCTGAATTGTGTAAGGGTGTTTCTGAGAGAAAGCAAGAGCAGCAGAGCAGGAAGTGTGACACGATGTATTGATGCAACCAGTAAAATCTGTGGAAATGTAAATCATGCTGAACACTTAAACCACATGGAAGAAGTGAGCTTTTACAGGTCAGGAATCCACCTTCATTAGTTCATGCTGACCACACCCCTGCCCTATGGCCTTCCCAGCATGTGAGAGACTATTATTTTAGGCCACAATTTGAGTTCCAGCTTTGATTTTGAGAACTGACAATAATAATTCTATTTAGCAAAAAAAAAAAAAAAAAAAAAAAGAGAAAGAAAAAAAAAGTTTTAGTGAAAGATACCAGAGAGTTGACATGTACAGCATCCAGCACGGTCACACAGTTTAGCTGTACTCTACACAGCACCATGATGTACCCTTAATTGCTGTGGTGGCTGCCAGGCTACACATGCTTTTTATATACATAGCGTTTGTTCCTTCATGAAATATTATGCATGAAAACTTTTCTTCCTCTTACGGCTGTGCTGTCATAAAATACACAGTGATGATGAGTGGGCCTTAGATACAGCAGGTTTCCTAGCAGCAGCTGCATGAAAGCTGCAGCTGCTGATCATCTTGCCCCCTTTTTTCCCCTTTCCTGTCTACTCTTTGTGAGAGAAAGGCCAGTGCATTTTTTGTTGTGACCAGAGTGCTTGGAGATACAGAGGTATCTGTGATAAGGCCTCGCTCAGCCTCTGCACACAGAGCTCTATTAATACTGACCGGTTAAAAACATCTACAGTGCCATTAGTGATGGACTGTAATACCAGAGAAACTGACAACCGCCTCTCTTCTCCTTGTCTCCTCACCTTGCCTCCCCTTCTATCATCTCCAGTCCTTTTTTCTCTCCTCTCCTCTCCTCTCCTCTCCTCTCCTCTCCATGTTTGCTCTCCTCCCTCCTCCTCTCGTCTCTCCTCGTCTGTCTCCTCCTCTCCACTTCTCCTCCACACTCCTCCTCTGCACTTCTCTCTTCAAACAAACAGCTCTCATTATCACACAGAACAGCGAATCAAAGAACCGATTGGCCCACTCCCAACAATGGAGGGATGCTATTTTATATATGCAAATTATCTCCACAAGAGACAGCTGATATATTGGGAGCAGTAAAGCTTTTAAAGAGCCTGCAGATGGGTTTTGGAGCTAACAATGTGGTTTTAGGCAACTCATAAACAGGGCCCTCTAATTTAGAAAAAAAAAAAAACAGGTGGAAAGCACACCTCATGTATCAGTATCCACATCAATACCGCATTGTCCCGTACAATTACAAAACATTCGGGATTTTTAATCGTTAATGCAGGCTTGCCACTAACTCATCAGTGTTTCTGTGTTATAATGTCTAAATAGCTTAATGGTTTAATTTATTTTTGGGTTTTAAAACAGTTTGGGAGTGTTCCACCACAGGGAAACACAGGTCCGAATAGGGAATAATGTTCTATCTGTGTGTCTCATTTCATTTGTGACTGACAGACATTAGTCTAAAAAGGTGACTTCATGATTTATGTGAAGGGTTGAAACGTACAGGACTGTTAAAGGGCAAATCCTGATTTTTCACCATAAAACGTCCAGAAACAGGAGATTTGTATGTGAATTCCAGCAGAACTTGATATTGTCGTGTTGAGGAAATGCAAAGGGTTATCACTTTGTTACCAACATGTTTTACTTGATGCAGCTGCTGGAGAGGCTGTTGCAAAGTCCCTGCTTTGCTCTCTGACTCAACGGTACAGCATGTACAGTGTGTGCATGTGAGACACAGGACGTGAGAAGCCCTCTCCCTTTACTTTTATTTTCAATGTTTCTGTGCTTGCACATGTTGGATATTGCAAAACAAGGAGCAGCAGGATTCACAAATGATGCTCAATGATGAAACTGATGCGCACATGTGTCTGAGCATTTATTGTTAGTCGTGGGGGCTGTCTATCAGTGATGCACCCTGTGAACGAAAAAAAACTGTTCCTGGCTAAGCCATTACATAAAGTGGCTACGATAAGGCTGCAGGGCTTCTAGGGCTCAGGACCCAAAAGCAGAACACAGACTTAACAAAGGGCGAGCTCAACATGCTAGATTTATTAACAAAAATGATTTTCCAAAAACAGGTAAACAAAGTGCGCTTAGGCAAAACGGCAACTAACAAAAGGTACTAGGGCAAGAACGCAAAAAACAAAAGGCGCTGAGGATCAAAAGGCAAAATACAGTACTAGACTCTGGGTGAAGTCTAGGACAAGGTTTCAAGATAGCGATCACAAGAGGCACACAACGTACAAGACAATCTGGCACAGGACAAAGAGAGACTATATACACGAGGTAACAATGAACAGGTGGAGACAATCAGACAGGCAGGAAGGACACCAGGAAGTCAAGGGTCTGAAACGAGAGGAGAGTTAGGGTTTCACAATAAAACAGGAAGTGCATAACAAGACATGATGCTGTGAACAGACACATCAACAGACACGACGAGACATGACAGGCTATTATCTATATTTTTATAATGACAGTGTAAAAAGAATGTGAAAGGCCAGTCTTGTAGTGAATTGTTCTGGTTTTCTGGCCCACAACGTCTCTGTTTTGGCTGACTAAATACCCACCCTACACTACCTCCTCAGCAGGACACCAGAAACACAGCTGAAGGAGAGTGACTGTTGGATTTACAGCATGTCTTTTTTAAGGCACTTTCAGTCGTGTGACTGAACAGGTACTCTGTCAAGCTGTCTCCACAGGCCCTGTAACGGCTTGTATTTTACTTGCGCTTTACATTCACTCCCTGAGTGCTGCCAAAACGTGGGTGATTAGTAGTCCTTCAATAGAACCAAAGGGACCACGTGTGGCAGTAAACATCAAATACTAAATGCAAACAAAGCAACACAGTCCTGAAAACAAAAACACCACTATTTAACAAATAAAAAAAAGTAAACTTGACAGCTTAAGTAGCGATGTTATTGCCAATTAAATTAAAATTCTGTTACCCTCTTCCATCAAAACTTCCAAACCTGACTTCTACAAGGTCCTCTCATATTAAATAGTTGATGTATAGCAGAGGGCCCAACCTTGGGTCAGAACAATAACTCGGGAAGTTGGTGAAATTAGTTGCCAACTTTGACCTCATATATGCAGAAACATGGTGGACCAGTAAGTAAATGCTTGGTTCATGACGAATTGCATATCAATTTTTGCTAGCATGTAATTCCTAGTAAATTGTAGCCATCACTGTCCTCGTCGAGATGTGACGTACATTTATTTCTTAACATTAACCCTGATAATAAGTCAGATAAAGCAATATTTTTGTGCTTTTGCAGAATGTACTGGTGCAGCAGCAAGTCTGGTACAAAATGACTTTGCAATATGAAGCTTCAAACAGTTTCTGCATGCTTGAATAGCAACATCAATCTTCACTGGGACGCTAATCTCAGCCAATCCATCACCCCGACTATACCAAAGAGAAGGGGATCCCATGCTTTATGTAGTTGAGGCTCTAACAATTAAATTAAACCCAGTATTGATTGGGTGTGCCCCTGTGGAGCATCCCACTCTGCTGCCCCACTTGCAAGCACAACCTCTGCAACCAAAGCATTTAGAGTGTCAGTGCCCCTGTCCAGACTGCCTCTGTCCAATCAGCAGCAGGTATGTTGAAAACAATGAAATGGCAATCAATAATAAGCAGTCCTAATCTAGCTCTCCATGGCATTGCAATTGGTTTTGCGGTGTGACATGTAGTGTAGATTGTCTATATTTTCTTAAGTGCCAAACGCCATCATTTTCTTATGTTTGAAATGACGAATACTTCATGGCTCACCTGATCCATTTCCTTTGCGTTTCGCTGTCAGTCAAGTACTCGATACAGCTATTGGTCTTTTGTTTGAATGCTCTGAGCAATAAAATACAGCTTCTCCGCAGCTTCAATGTTGTTCCTACGCTACGATTTAAATGAACACACAGAAGAAGACTGAGCATGTGAATGCAGCACGAGTCCAAGTTTCTAACAACAATCTCGGAATTATTACTGTTATTGCAGTGAATGAAACATACAAGCCAAAAAACAAAGTAATAAACACAGAAATGAAAAAAATAATATTCTGAGTAAAAACATTTTGTCAGTATTTGTTCTTTGGCCTTCATTGAGGCCCAGAGGGTCCTGTTCCAGGACTCCACTCCGTACTGTGCCTGAACACATCCTGTGACGAAGGACTGAAGCTGCTGCTCTGCTATAACATTTCCTCTCATGTAGACATGGTGTTCCATTCATCGGGTGACTCCAGATGCATGATAATGTTGTATGATGTACGCTCTGTAACTGTTTGCTTCCAAGTTTACCATAGTAATTTATGTGTGTCCAAAAAAACATCAATCATTGTTTTAAACAGATGAAACGTTACGTATACCATGTCTGAAAGGGGAGTCACACACAACCTCGACACACAGAGGTAATGTTAACCAAAGGAAGAAACACGATAGTACGGGAGCACACACACACACAGACACACACACACACACACACACAAGAACAGAGCCCTGATTGGCTGCTTGTGGTTAATGACTTTTGTCAAGTTTGCCAGTGTGCTTGATGGCCCTCCATACAACGTTCCCAGGTTGCACTGCTCTGTGGACTGCAGAGGACTCCACACTGCTCCAGCCCCTCAGAGCCTCCATGTATCTCTTCTCTGCTCAGCCGACAAAAAATTGGTTATTTCATTTTGAACCTCAAAGCCATGTTTTGCTCCTTATTAGAAGAGCTCAGGCAACCCCACATCCATCATAGCTGCAGTAGTACCCCCAGGAAAGAGTCAATACACACATATGTGACCTACATACGTGGGTTACTCTCTTAATCCGACCAACCGCTCAGGAATCTGTATCAGTCCTTGAAATTCAGTTACACACTCCACACATCTGTGTCTGCTTCTGGGGACTTTAGTGTGCTGGTGTCACTTTTGTGCGTGTGTGTGCGTGTGTGTGCGTGTGTGTGTGTGTGTGTGTGTGTGTGTGTGTGTGTGTGTAATGGTAGCCATGTTTCACTCATGTTGTGGGGACATAAATATGTTTGTTTGAGCTCGCCTTCCTTGTGGGGATAAAATTAAATGAAAATCATCATAATGTAATTGTCATTCAGTTTTAGGGTGAAGACGTTGGCTAAGTTTAGAGTAAGGCTAGGTTTAGGTTAAGGTTAGGGAAAAGGTCAAGGTTAGGCAAGTAGTGGTTATAGCTATGGTCAAGGTTAGTCTCCAGGAAATGAACTTGAGTCTGAAGTGATGGAAACACAACTGTGTGTGTTTGTGTGTGTGTCTGTTGTAGGTGGTGTGTGTGGTCCATAACTTCAAAGGGAAGTTACTGCTGAGTGAGGAGTCACCAGCGGAGCAGCCGTCCAACACAGCCATGCTGAACATGGGCCGCATGGAGAGTCCTCTGGAGAAGTATATCGCCTCACAGGTCAGTGGAGCACAACACACTCACAAAACACATCTTTGTGTGTCCTGAATAAAGTCCAACCACCTTTCCACTTTAGAGTACTGTATGTCTGTATGAAGGACTCTAACTGTACATCCACTTTAGACCAATATGGTTCTTTAAACGCTCATAAGGTGGGTAATGGTAATTGTTTGAAGCTGATGATAGTTCTTAGACTTACTAATATTCCATTTTTAAATTTTCATGCAAAAAGTTACAGTTCCTCTATATTTGTTACACATACAGATTCAGTCATTTATTGCAAAAGTGTGGTGCCTATTGGGAGCTCTTTCTCTGATTGGACACCAGAGCCAATCTTTTTAGACAAGGTTCAGGGTTGGGATGTCATATTCCTGTGCCAGAGCATATCTGTGCTAAACAAAAATAGAGACGAGTGTGGATGAGACTCACACAGTTTTTAATTGACAAAAATAAGAATTCATAGTGTGTGTTCAGACAGAACAAAAAGCTAATTTTAGTGCCAGTGTGATTGCATACAAAGTCAGTGAAAAGGGGCATTATGAACTGACGCGAGGACGTGTTTGTGTGAGTGAAAAATGTGCATACATCCCATTCTGAAGTGCTTCAGAAACATGGACAGGAGGAAAATGGAGAGAAGCTGGAGGCAAATAGCAGAAAGAAGTTTGTAGTGAGTTTTATTCCGGTCAAAGACGGAGCCGAGCACAAACAAACACACTCCTACAAACACAGTCAGGGCATCTGTTACTAGCTAGCTTGCAGCTTACTCACACTTGGCTATTTGAGACCAACAAGCATATGGTCCGGAGATCAAATTTATGCAAATGGCAGCGGTAAACTGCTTCCCTTTCAGTCTGAACACAACCTTAAATCAATATGCTTATCTGAGTGACATTCAGTTAGCTGCTGAGCATGATGTCACACTGAATAAAGAAGTGAAAACAAACTCTCAGTTCAATCTATGACAAATCAAAATGATTTCCATTTACACGTAATTAGCATAAGCTAAATTTTATTTTATTTTTTAAGGATGTAATGCTGCCCAGTTTCCATAACTGTGCACTGTTAACTCCCACGAGAGTTATGGTTGCACATGCACGCTATTTTTCAGCAGCAGGCATGGTGGATGGCGAAGCCATGACCCACCCTGCTCTGCCTCTGATTGGCTTACCCTGATATTCTCACCCTAACCCCAACCAATCTCACTGCTCATGCCGAAACCTAGTCATCCTAAACAACAATGAGTAGAGCAGTTCATGACTTCGCCATCCTGGGGACATGCCAGCATGGCTAGTGCAACTGGCAATTCAGTTACAGCTATGAATATTTGTAGAACTTTTAATAACTATACGTACAGATTCCAATAGAAGACATCTCACATTTTTATGCAAGCCACTGGGTCTCAAAAAACAAGTCTGAATGCAAAGTTCCTCCAACCAAGTCAAACTCAGCATTTTAAGGACCAGTTACCTTAATTTCCCAACTGCATTGTAAAAGCTCTGCAGTCTGTGACAAAAGAAATGAATGTGACCTTGTTCATTTTTGGGACTGTGAATTTAGTTTGGTCTTTGGTCTAATCCTGTGAAGTGTGAACTTGCACAACACTGGGTGAGAAAAAAGGCTGTGAGCCCCTTTTGAAGGTGTTGGAAAGGAAAATAACTCTGAACATAACCCTGGCAGTCGCTATTAGTCCTACAAACCCTTTTTGGCAAAGCAAGTTATTAGGATATAAACCTATTTTGCAGGAGACAGGATTACAAAGGACAAAAATAACTGGCAATGGATGATTGACATGAGGACAGTAACAGAGTCGCCTACAATCACTCAGCAGTATGTGACACATGACGCTGCTGTTTGTGTTCTTACCAATATACTTTGTAGGCGGTTTCATCAGCTGAGTAAAATCATTCCTCAATATGTTAACTTTCATTTAACTTTAAAAGAAAAGAATCAATTGATTGATGTATGGTGGTTTAATATTATAAAAGCTTCAGGTTCAGTGAATCAGTGAAACAATCTGGAATCCTTGTTTAAAGCATCACTAATTTGCCGCTCTCGTCCGTTTTAAATCTTCATAAATTAGATAGCCTACCTTTAGGTTTTATAACACCTGATCAGAAAAACTGATATATTTTTGACACATCAGTAATACAAAATAGTCAATAACTAATCTAATCATAAGTGAGCACCAATGACTTTTCTAATTTTCCGATTCCTAGAAGCAGACTTGGTGATCAACAGCAATGGAAAGGAGCTTTTCTAACTCTTCAGACGCCTCCGTTTATACGTCTGTACATTGTCAACGGTCGAGGAAGAGGGAACTGAGAACGTTCACAGGCCTACGTTTATAGGCCTACGTTTATAGGCCAACCCTAGAATATATGATAACATACATGGACCTCTTCACAATCACAATCCCCTTAAAAAACCATGAACAAATCACTTTTTCCTCAAACAGAACAATATCACACACAAAACCTCAAGACCTCAGACAGCACTGAGCATTACAGCAATAGTGGGGCAAGATTAAATTGTTATTAAGAGAGTCTATAGAATACCCCCACACTGCAGCTAGTGAAAGCACTCATTTGTAAGGCTGTCCAAAATAAAATAACATCAAGAGAACAGCAAGTAAAGCCAAATCAAAACTGTGCACAAACAAGACAAAAATCACTGGTTTGACAAAGACTGTCAAAATCTCAATGATCTTACCTGAAACAAAACAAGCCTACTGACAGTTGCATACTGTGCACCTTCGGCATTATGAAACACTTCAAAAAATGACAATTAGAAACAAAAAGATAAACCATACCCAGAGACAATTATACCTTCTCGTGGAACTCTGTCTGTCGGTCTGAGTCTGAGAAGCTGGTCATTCAGGATGGAGACATATTGGCTGAACATTTTCAGACCTTATTTTGGCCAACACGACCAAGAACTGACTCAGAAATCAAAGAAATGCTGTATAAAATTACAGAGGAAAATAGCAGTAGCTGTATGAGAAAGGTCCTCTGTAGCGTCATTAGCTCCCATATATTTGATTTGCTCAATGATCACAATGTGCTGCATAAAAGTCAGATTGAATTCATGCTTAACCATCGCACATCTTCACCCTCACCACCCTCATTAACATACATGTGCACCAAGATAAGATTGTAATGTATTTATGTCAGATTTCAAAAAAGCCTTTGACTGACTTTTATTGATTATTAGAGAGTGGCACAGGGGGTTTAATCAGAACAATGTATCTGAACAGATGTGCATTTAAAATTCGACACAAAAGAACTAATTACACAGTGCTGTGGGGTGAAACAGCTGCAGTATGAGCCCGACTCTTTTTAACTTTTATAATAATTTGTTTGCAGAAAAACTGCAAAGATTCACAGCCCCTGGTGTGACTCAGCAGGTAAAAATGATCAAACCCTCTGAAAAATAATTTCACATGAGGAAAAATAGAAACCGAGCATGCAAAACATTATACATACTAAGGTATTAACATCAGCTTTTTGGTGTGGCTGTGAACGAGCTGAAAAAGACGGCAAGACAGGTGTTTTATGCCATGATGTTGTATGATCATAGACGCAATGATATGATATATGGTTGTAAAGTGTGGGATCCATTAACCAGCCAAGACAGAATTGGGCATAAACATAGTTCACAGACACACAGCCAATAGTGCATGCAGGACAGAACTTGGCCAATACCCTCTAATAATTGAAATTCAAATCCAAGTCGTTTCATTTTCACCTCCTACCTAGCGACCATTACTCATGCCAATACAAGGTCCTTCTGTGCCAAGAGTTGAACAAAGATAAGAATCCTCTCTGCCAGCTGATCCTGAAGCTCTGCCCACACATACCAGGGCTTCAGGACAGACACTGAACAACAAAATCATCTCAAAACAAACACAAAACAGTATCAAACACTGGACCGAAACCACCAAATCACAGAGTAAATCAGAACTCCGTTTCACTTTAAACAGAGAATATATGGCGGCAGAAGGCCTGAGCACCATGACTGACAGAAAACTGAGGAAAACGTTAACAATGTACAGACTGAGCGGACACAGTCAGGCCATAGAAACAGGCCATCGCAGGCAGGACAGGCCTATTGTGGCCAGGCTTGAATGTTCATGCCAATAAAGCTTATTAGAATTTTTATTTGAATAGCCAATAGGACGATTCTTTAAAAAAAAAAAAGCCCATTAAAGAGTACAGGTAACAGTGTCTACATTTTAATGACAAACCTACACACACACACTGCTGCCGTAGGAGACAGATGATGAAGATGAAGAGTCTTGCTACATTAAGGAGCGCCTCCTGGACTTCCTGCACTGGCTGCAAGGCCTCGACTGGTTCCAGCGTCTCAGAAACAAAAGGCAACAAACCGTGATGTGGTTTAAAAGCTGAGCTCTGGCAAATCTCTGGACATCGCTCTACTACACCTTTCTTTTTATTCCAAATTTGAATTAGACTGATACCACTGGCTGATGCTGTTCTATAGATGTGGTCCAGGCTGAATTTTTATATAACTCAGTGGTTCAAAGTATATTAAGGCTTAAAGCTCTGCATAATTATGGTCATGGCCACTAGCCACTAGGCTTCAGTCACTGCCAAGATGGCGACAACTGGAGCCACTGTTACTAGGCTTCACTATGTTTCTTCAAAAATCTATGGGCAATGTCACAGAGCATCAGACCAAATGCAAGCTGTCGTCACTTTATGCTACAGACAGAACAAACAAAAGGAAAGGTTTTATTTATGATGGAGCATGGAGGATGAATTGAGTCTCACAGTCTGAAGGAAGAAGCTGTACTCTGGTAGCATGGCAGCCGATGCTTCTGTATTGCTTGCCAGATGGCAGCAGGATGAACAGGCTGTGGCTTTGGGCTCTGCAAAGGCAGTGAGCCTCGATAAGGAGAATTTGTTTTAGTTGTGTTTAAAAATACAGTGAAAGTCATAGGACTAAAGATATACTGAGAGAGATGTAGCTCTTCCTATTCCTGGAATGCATCCTTTGGAGACATATGTAGTCATTAGAGGGACTTACGGCGATGTTGTTTTACAGTGTTGTGTGAGGCCAGAAACATGCAGGATTAACAACCACATGGCAGAAAACAACAATCACACAGAAGAATCGTTCACTCTAAGTGGCTTGAAAAGCTTTATTCTACAAGAAATAATACCAGGCTTTCCCAAAGCTGACTTTAGATCATCCAGATCATAATCCCACAGTACGCGTTCACATTTTGAAATTTACAGTGCTGAACATGAACCAGTGAACAATAGCATCAACAGCACAAACATTGGTAGATGCACTGAATGTGTATGTTTCTCAGGTCTGAAACTGAACCCACTGAAAAGTAGTGTGTTTTTGAGGGATCCACTTTCAGCATATGAAGAAACAGCAAACACTGGAACTCTGATCTGGTGTGTTAGCGCGTACATACACCTCTGAGGACATGTAATTAATACTGTGCACTTGCTTTCAGTAACAGACAGAGGCACTTAAAACACAATACAGGACACAATATCAGCCAGTGGTATCAGACGTAAAGATATTTCTCTTGGCATGTAAAGGATAATTCTTTTTTATTACAACTTGGGTCCCATGTTTGTTTCTGTTGGGAATCTGAACATTGTATTTATCACTTTAACAGCACCTAGCAGGACAAACAAAGACAATAATGTTTTTTTCTATTTAAATCTTTTGTCCATCATTCCAAACTTAATGTGTAACACGGTGACATCACTAAAAAGGATTCAGACAGGACAAGATACACAATGAAGTCAGATGATCAGACAGATTGTGAACAAAACTGCCCCTCAGCCAAAGGTGAACAGTCAGGACTGTACTTACTGTAGTTGTTTTCATTCATTCATTTTAATGTCAAAGTTAATTTATTCAGAGTATGAAAATGAAGACAGGCATACTAAGTACAAAATAAGAATACAAATGGTAAAAATATATAGGTCTGGTCAGATAAAACTATTGCAGGGACAAGAATAGTCAGTGACTTTTGAGTTTGGGAACTTCCAGATCAAGACAAGCCTGAGATCTAAGGCTGCAGAGAAGGTGGAAGATAAAAGGGCTGTTTTCTTCAGCTTTTATACATTTCTACTCGTGTGCAGGTCTCCTCTAGCTGCGATGCGGGTCAACCTGCACTTCTGTACATGTCACAGTGATGAGTCCTGAAGCCCTCACCTGATATGAACGTCAGAGCGCTATGAAACAAACCTCTAATGACTGAAGTGTAGATGGTGGACGAAGAAGTGACGTCACCATAGTTCAGTACAAACAATTTCTTAACACGCTTTGAGTTTGCGCTGAAGGATAAGGATTGGTTGGACATTTCCACATTTCAGGTGTTCTCACTTAAAGTTTGACATTAAAATAAAGTGGATTTAGGTAATCTGCAAAAAATGTTTATTTACAGTCCTGTGTCCTTGCCGTGTCAGACCCACTTTTAGCGACGTCACCATGTTCCCAGATCTCGGTGTAAAAAAAAAAAGAAAAAAAAGTCAAGGTATTAAGTGGAATTTCCCTTGAGCAAATTTCTGTATATTGGTCAAATGCTGGTCCTTTGGCCCACTGACTAGCCATCTGTTGGGCTGGTAGCCATCTTGGTCCACAGTGGCCAATGAAGCCAAAGAGAGGATGAGGCTGATTCAGCCAAACATAATGCTGTCCAAAGTATTTGGCATATGTGGTTGAAGTGCTTTTTCTCCTTTCCTTTTGAATCTGAGTGAAATCTCTGTCTTTAGGATTCATAATGCCAGCTGTAACAGCAGCGTGGTTGTATTGACTATCCCGCTCTGTTTTCTTTCAGCTTCCTCTAACAAGCTGCACATTTAGCAGTGAAACACTGATGATTCGGTTCACAGCTTCCTGCTGAGAGAGCCTGCGCTCTGTTGTCTGACAAAGAGCACAGATTCTCACACTCTCACCTCAGCTACAACGGGCTCGGCAGAAAATTGCCCGCTCTAAAAATAGCCCAGCTGAAAGATGCCTGGAAGCTAAACAAGCCGCAGTGAGCAACATGCCAGGGCAGACAAAAAAAGAAAAACTGAATCCCACACTTTTATTTTGCTATTTTTCCATCTGTGGTGGGGTGGAATGATATCGCTTGTCTCTACCGCATGCTGAACCTGGCTGGAAGACCCCACACCCATACAATTATGGATGAGTATGATTTCTCTGAAAGATACATGAATGAAACAGAAATTTGATCAGATTGTTGCACCAAATCTGCTTTGTAGAAAAAGTCAGCATGTTATTTGTTGGCTCTCATTAAACATCCAACAGCAAATCGCACTTTCTCGTTTCAGAGGATGAATTATCGCTTGTTTTCTTCGAACGATGACAGGAGAAAACTGCCACAAGGGGGAGATATTCCATCCAGTATAAATGCTAATATCTCTCCCTAGTCGAATGAAAACTCGACTAGTAACATAGATATGTTACTAATGATATCAACCATAATCATGATGACAGTAGCAGCAGTGGTACAAACACTACGAGCACTGCCACTGTTGATCCACTGTCACACGTTAATTCCCACCAGTAAATTATCACCACCATGTGGCCTGCTGTTGTAATGTGCTACACGGCCATCGACATGCCTCTAGTCAAAGTGATATATGATGCAAGAACAACAGTGGCGTTCTATTAGTAAATGTCAGTGGGGGGTGGTATGTGCTGATTGGTAGTGACATGTCACCGTGAGATGGCATATGCCAGTAAAACAATCCCTTTTCCACCTCCACATGCCTCTAAAAATAGGCCCACGGTGTAAAGCAGAACGGGAAAAACAGCCACATGTGAGCCAGCGAGTAAGATGCTGTGCTCACACATCTGCTGGGTGTTTGCTCACGGGCTGAGATGGAAGTGGATCATGTCAGGCAGCCTTGACTGAAAACAATGACAGACTGAGAAACTGAGAGAAATGTTCAACTGTAATCCAGGGACACTACATGCAGAATTCTGCCTCTATGGTTCATCAAATTCACGTCAAACTAACATTGACTGTTAGTAGGAGAGATGATGTGAACTGTGGTCTGTAGCATTAAAGCCACTCAAACATCCACCACTTGTCCCCTGTCAGGAAACCATAAACAGAGATTGATTGACTAAAAACCAAATATAGTCTCAATAGCACATCATCTCCTTCCACTTTCGCCTTTTAGCTGCTTGAGGAAGAACAGAGAAAGACACACTCCGGGATTGCATCTCCCCCCCCCCCCCCCCCCCCCCCCCCTTCTCCTGCTCTCCAACTCTGCGTCTGCCTCTCACTGTTGTTCTGAATGATTTAGAAGCTTTCATATACAGTATAGATAAGATAAGATAAGACTTTATTAATCCCCTGCTGTGGAAATTAGGGGACTTCATGACAATGACTGGAATGCTATGATGGTGTGTTTTATGTGTTAGGTGTACAGGTTCTTTATTTAAAGGAGAATTCAGGTATACTCCCATAAACACGGCCACTGTGACTCCATCGTTCTGACTTTTCACTTGCGGCCCCCTTCTGTGGAGATTTGAGGAAGCAAGGACTTATATTGGGGCGAGCTGCACAAGCTCTTTCCAGATGAACACAGTTTCTGCACTGGTCATGTCAAAAGCTCATCTTGGATTCTGACCCGAAGTAACTACAGAAAGTAGCTGCTTGGAACTGGATGGGAATCTGCATCTGGCTCAACTTGTGGTCGTCATTTTCCCAAATCCAGAACCGAGGAAGCAAGTCCAAAGTTAGCACGACCTAGACTCTAGGTCCTAGAGACTCACAACGGCCACATTTACAGGAAATACAACAGAATTTTCCTTTCAACCTCCCCAGATTCAAAACCTCTCTCTATGTGTTTTACTGGTTTGTTTGGTTTTTTTCTGCTGTGGAAGTGACCTTAAATTATTCTTTTATTTGGAGTCTTTCCTCACAGACATATTTGTGGCTAAACTAAACGTGACATCTCTCAAACTGTGTTGTACAACTACTGAAAGAACCAATAACCAAGAACAGCTTCAAATGACTTTTGAGGGATTTGTCCAAATAAAAGAGTCCTGCCAGACCAACCTGGATTTGTTATCATTTATTACTATTTCCTTTTTCGTGATTTTCCTTTTGTGTTTTCCTTCTTCCCAGCAGAATCACATCGCCTTCGCTGAGGTCACATGACGTGGAGTCGGCCGTGTGGCAGACCCACTGGACGTCCACGCTCTTCACCGTCCAATCCACTTAACTGGAGCGCAGCGCTAAACCCATTCTCTGTGTGTGTCTGGTCTGCGGTGTGCTGTTCTATGTCGTCTTTATCAGGCCCCTGTTGTCATTTGCAGCTTCTTGTATTCAAGAAAAAAAAAAGAAGTATCAGTAACTGAGCAGGACAGGTTGCTTCTGCTTTCTCCACCTATGCACTTATCCTAAATCCTTCTTTCGACTCTGGACTGCCAGATGAAGCTTGTTGTTCGACAAACTCCCGGAGCGGTTTTGTTGCACACTGTGGGACGCTGGAAGAAAAACTGAAGAACTGGAATGCACCATCTCAACTCTGCCTCCGTAAAAGATTTCCCCATGGTTTGGTTATATTTTGTGTGAAACTGCATTGTTCCAGTGAGATGGCTGTAAGGAAACCTGTCCAGTCAGTAAGTTGAGAGAGAGAGAAAGATTTGTGTTGCTAACTTTGATTCCCACCTGTCAGATTTTGTTATTGCTGTTATCACCTTCATAACATCCAGAGGACTGCTGTGAATATCAGAATGTGACACCAACTGCTGGGCCCATATTTATCAGACTAATTAAAGTGAAATTTTGGGCTTAAGTGGAAGATAAAACTAAGAATAATTTACTCACACACTGCAGAATGAAAGCTGCTTATTTCATGTCTTTTAGCTTCCAATTCAGCAAAACTTTGAGAGCGCTCCAGAGGGCCCTTAAGTTGCTTAAGAGTACCATCTTAGCCTAATGGATGTGGTACAGAGACAGAGGAGAGCACTGTTCAAAACATCATTGTTCATGGTGAACAAAACATTAACAGAAGCAATAGGTATAATTCAGTATTTGCCAGAAATTCAATCAGGCGTGGCTGCGGCGCAGTTTTGTTCTGTCCTTTAAATCCCACAGGATATTTTACATTTTGAGTATTTACCAGATTCTCTGTGCCATTCCTGTGTCTGACTTCCTGCTCGGCTCAGTGTGCTCTGTGCAGCTTGACGTGGCGGTAGCCCCCGGAAGCTGCCACCTGTTTCACAGGACGTGCAGGTGAAGTTTGCTGTGCCACTTCCTGTACTGCATGGGTGCTTCAGCTGAAACTGATTTTGTTTATGGCCTCTTTCCTCACTTTTTTTTTCTTCTTTTGTCTCAGATGTACCCAGTGTACCAGCAGTAGAGATCTGAGATCCACTTTGACTTTCATTTGTTTCCATTTCAAACCGTTTACTATTACTTCATCCTTCATCCGTTCGTATTTATGTGTTGGAGGATGTTTGTTGTTAAGGCTGTGACATGCAGGGGCTGTTCACATGGCAGTCATTTGGCTGTTTCTTTTACACTTGTATTGTTCTAGTTTTTTTACTATCAGCCTTCTGAGCAGTTGGGGGACATCAGTGCAGCTTCTCACTCAGGTCTGCAACAACACGGTTTTGAGATTCGGAAGGTGGAACCGTATGTTGGCTCTTCTTTCTTCACAGAGTGATAAACACAGTGATAAAAAAACACTGGTTCCTTGGTGTTCACGCACCAACTTAATGTACCTTGACGTCTCGCAACATGTGTCCTAATGCCTTCGAGGCACCATTACCATTATAGGAAATGACATGCATTACATCTCAGTGTTTTTTTTTTTCTTCTTTTTAACAGTTTTTTGTCCTCATCAGTCCAGCTGAGGGGGTGGTTTACTCACTCGACCTGAGTGTGTGACAGTAGTTGTCCTTTATGTGCTTATAACTGTGGGTGCACTCAACAGATGATGTCAGTTTTGTCCTGTACTGTCCCCCTTGAACCATGTCCAGTTTGGGTGAGATTTTAGACAGGGTACGTAAAGTTGTCCAAATCATCTCTGCAGGACTCACTCCGGGAGAGACAGATACAATATCATCAGAGCCATGAGGGGAACTTCCTGCCTGAGAATCCCTTTTGCTACCTGTGCAGCCCTCTCAGCCTGTCCCTTGCTCTGGCCATAATTCAGACTGACATTAATAAAATCGTTTTTCTCACTGTACTGTCTGAATTCCTCTGAAACAATGGAGGTCTGTTGATGCTTGCTAGCACTTCTGGAATACTATACTGGCTACTGATTAACATAGGTAGGGTAGGATCTGTATGTACCTGTAGGAGTAGTCTGGAAGGTAACACAGCTGGCATTAGTGCCCTTTCCTCTGTGCTTTTGTTCCCACTGCAAAACTTGCTCCGAGTTACTTTTATTACTATGCCCTGTGAAATGATTGGCCACCACGCTCACTGGCTGGCTGTCTCTCAGCATTCACTAACCCTTGGTGAATCCTTTCTACTATTTCTGCTCTCATAGAGGTGGAAATCACAATGTTGTTACTCCTGGCGACTAAACCATATACCTCTGTAAACTCTCCTGTCACCTTAAAGAAGTCCCTGACTGTCTCAGGTATTTCCCTTTCTTTATCTGGCCACCCTGACTGGGTGATCTCCTGCACTACCTGGAGCTAGGGTCTGTGGCTGTGTGTTGCCTGATCTCTAGCATCCTCTGTGGTGTGGTACAGCCATGTCATCACTGGGCATGTCATCCCCAAGACTCTGCAGAGAGCATTGGCAACTGCTCCTACCTTTCTTGGTGCGTACACAGCCTCTGCATTAAAGCAATGAGTCTGAGTCATGAGTCTCATCAGCAGCCTCAGCCACCTTATCGAGACATTGCCAAAGTCTTTTCTGTTCCTTAGGGCTACCAGGGACTTGTAATCAGTGCTGTCAAGTCCAAACAGGTATTTAAAGTTAAGGTGCTCACATGTCCAAACACTAGCCAAACATTCTTTCTCTATTGGTCCCAGAGTCTCCTGGAGCAACAGGCCACAGGTGGTTTCCAGTCATCACCATGGTGCTGCAGCAAGACCCCTCTAAGCCTGTAACTGCTGGCACCAGCCAACACCACAGTGGGCATGGTAGCATCATAGAGGAAGAGTACAGGCGCAGGTGTGAAGGCAGACCTCAGTCTCTAGAAGGCGGTCTGAGGTGAGGGTCCGCAAAACAATCATCTCATCCTTCCTGTTTACACACTAACTTAATGTACTTCTCGCGACATGTGTACTGATGCCTTTGAGGTACCATCACATCACAGGTTTAGGCACCAAAACTACTTGGTTAGCTTTCAGGACAGATTGTGGGTTAAAGTTAGCATGTTACTGTCATGTACTTGGTAAACCTTAAGTACGTCTCCTGGGTTCTGCATTTGTTTGACACATCCATCCACCCTACTTTCCTCCACATGCAGACCTTCCTGCTCTTCTTACCATGTCACCTGACTTCCTCCTTTCCTCCCGTCATAATTAATACAGAAACTAGGGGTTGGCGACTAACAATGAACATAAATATGGGTCATACTAACCTGCTTGCACAGTTGACCAAGAGGGTCTTCTTCTCTTTGTCAACTAAGGACCACTTCAATTGTAATTCTTGCAACATTGATAAATATGGGCTCAGGTGAAGTAGCAAATTCAGAAAACTGCTTAACTGTATGTCTGTCTTTATGTATGCATGCGTTGTTTAGTTCTCCAGGCATCTCTACGAGGGTCCAGGGTGCGCTCACAAGAGCGTATGTGTATGTGTGTGAGTGTGCGTACTGTATATACAGTCAGCTGCAACCAATGAAAACATGACATACTCTGTTATTCTAACAAAACCATCAGTGGTTTCATAGCTGCACCAGACAATCACCACCTCCTTCTCTCTCTTTTTTAAAACTCTCTTTTTGTTTTCCTTGTAGTTGAAAATAGGCATTGGTTATGTGGTAGCAGGTGCAATGTAACACTGTACATGAGGAATGGACATGGTGAAAAGAGCTCACTGTCTCTGCAACCCATGGTCAAAAGGGTAAAAAATACAAAAGTCAGTCTGACTCACAGGCCAAAACTGAGATTTTTATTGTATGCATTTGGTACTCAGATGTAATTAGTTCTCTGTAATTAGTTCTCTTATCTGGTGTTTTCTGTTTTCAAATCAGGTCGCAGTGATGTAAGAAAATCTGCAGTTGTGATTTTTCCTCCTCTTTTCTCAGAGAAAGTATTTATTCATGGCCTCTGTCTTCAATATCAAAGAGACATGGAGACACACTGGGCTGCCTTCGCACTGGGGAAAAGCAGTCTGTAGTTACATCTCACAGCCAATCCAGACATGAACTTCTTTGATCATCAGTGAGGCTACAAGTTTTGTTGTTGCATTTTTTTTTCTCTCTCTACAATTTCTATCATGTAGTTCAGTGTAACATCAAACATGAAAGAATCATTTTTCTGGAATCTGGTTGGCTTTATAGTTCCATTTATACATCAGTTTCTATCCGTTATAATGATATAATTCAGTTTCTTTTAATGTATATATGTTTTGTAAAAAGTCAGTCATATTCCTGTTATACTAGATGTCTTTCAGAACCTATTCAAAATCTGGAGAGACTTTTTCAGCTTCATACAAAACACTTTGTTGGTCAAGAAACAGAAAACTCCAGCATTTGCTGTCTTCCCCAGATTCAAATGAGAAGATTTATTTCAGTTTTTTCTCAGTGAATACAGTACTGAAATTGGTCCAAGATGCATTTAGCCTATCTTCATACAAAGACTGGACACAGGGAGAAACTGCTTAACTGTTCAGTCATTTTTTTCCCTTTTCTAGATACTGTGTTGTCACATTACCCACCTTGTATGCTAAATACATGAGTGGCTCAGAAGGTATAGTGGTCATCTACCAATCACAAGGTTGGTGCTTTGATCCCTGGCCCGAAATACATAACATAAGGATACATAATAGTCACATCACCCAAGTTGTATGCGACACACATTATACAAGGATACGAATATTACATGTGGCTCAGGAGGTTTTTTTCTCTTTTAGATACTGTGTGCAGAACAGTCATCCACTAGTTTGATCACTGCAGTCCTCCTGCAGTCTACATGTCGGACGCTGAACCCCAAATTGCTCCCGATGCTGTACCATCGGTGTGTGAGTGTGTTATCACTCCTGATGACCACCTTGCACGGTAGCATATGCCACCAGTGTACTAATAAGCGTGAATGCGTAAATTGTGTTGTAAAGCACTTTGATTGGCCGCTAAGACTATTTATATACATTAATAGATCAGTCACATAACCCACCTTGTATGTTAAATACACCATATAAATACACATAAGAGAGCTTAGCAGTTGTTGCAAGGTGTGCTATTTTCTCTTTTGATGTAACTAGGCCAACCCTGTACTGGACACGCAGACATGATATCCATATTCTCATGTTACTCTGGGTAACACAGCAAACAAACATATTTGCCAAAATGCAGGAGCACATTGCAATAACCGTTACACTTAACATTGACCATAATATAAGTCAGGGCAGCCTCGTAGACATGGGGTGCCAACAATGAACCTCAAACTGAGACAGCAGACAGAGAGTAGGAGCTTTTAGCAGCTAAATAGCCCGGTTCTCTCAGAAGTTGGTGGAGACCAAAAAAGTAAATTGAAAATTTGAATTACAATTATAAGGTGGACACAAACAACGCTCCAAATAATACTGCTCTGTGTCTGCTGAATGTGAAAACAGGTTAACCATAAAAAGGTCAGCCATAGTGTAGTGGCTGTGTCTTTTTTACGTTGCTTTGATGGTTTGTTCGGCTCCCTAGTAGCCAACATTTGAATAATGCAGCTTTAACTGGTTCATCTGTCCTTCAATCAACTGATTATTTTAAGCAGTAACTAACATTAATGTAAATGGTAAATGGATATCTATATTTGCATTGTATTGAGTGCCACCCTTCTTTCGAATTAAGTCATTCTCCTTTGTAGCAATAACATGTCAGGCTTTCTTTCTCATCAGGACAGAGGATAGAAATGCATTGAAGGTCTAATTCTAATTTCCCCTTAAAATCTCTATTTTTGTAATGATCACTGAAGCACTTACGACTGATGACTTCAGGTAGGAACATGCAAAAGCAGCACTTTAAATAAATCTATAACTCCTCTCATTGCTATGGAAATGGCCACTCATGTTTCTGCTGCTTGAAAACAGACATCACTCAGAATATTCAGGACTCTAAAAAAAATAAAATCCACTCAAATGTGCATTGCAAGTGCTACACTATCCTAGTATATTGAAAGAAAAAGATTATATGTATGCATATATATATATATATGTACATATATATATATTCTTATGACTGTGCACTGTGTGAGTGTTCACGCTAAATGTTTCTTTTATTCTTCAGAGCTGTATTGCTTCATGTCATTTGACTAAAATGAGGTATATTTCATGTTATTGTTCAGAATTACAGTTACATTTTTATACTCTGTTTTGTGAAAAGTGACATTCATATTCTTCGTGTTAATATTTATGTTCCTTACGCTTCTACATCTTTCCCCAATTGAACTTGTTCTGTGGCATAAGTTGCAAATGTTTCTAAACTAGTGGTTTTTCCCTTTTTTCCTCACACGGTCATGTGATTTCTTTGCTTCTAGTGGACCATTTTGTATGGAGGCTCTTGCTCTTCTTCTATCCCAGTTCTTTTTATACAATGCATTTTTCTTTTTTTTCAAGTTTCCCTTCTTTTTAACTTGAGTTAAAATTTTGACCTTTTACACTGTAGAAAATAAGAAATTTGCAGCCTTTGAATAAAAAACATTGAAAAGGATCAAACATATGTCTCCAAAAATTGTCTCACTTTTCTGTTTTAAAGGCAATGTAAAATGTATGATATTAGATCTGCACTTCTTTCTTTCAGAATTCTATTAGAAACAATTGATTATCACTAGTTTCATTCCAGAGTTTTATGTCATGTGGTATTTTAAAACTTTATATGATGCATCCACAAGAGACACAGCGAAAAAAAGAGAGAAGTGTGCACAAATAGAGGCTCTCGGTGGCATAAGGAACACTGTGCCAAGGCAAAAATGCATCTTTCCTCTGTTTGATCAAGATCAGATTTATGTTTGACTATCCAACTGTGTTTAGTTGGGGTGTGCTTTGTTTTACCAGTGTCCAATTTAGGGCAGGGGCACTCAACTGTACAAACAACCCCCTTAGAGGTCCATGTTGTGAAAGTGGCTAATGCAACAAAAAAATGAGTTCATGTGACACATTGTCCAAGGTATTTATGTTTTTGTGAACAGCCACACTCGAAGGGTGCTACACAATCACTCCCAGAAACTCTAAAACGTGCCCATTGTCTTTGAGATGAATTCAGTGTTCCTGGAACACAGTCACATTTGGTGTTCGACCATGGTTGGTCCAACGATCACTGTTGTGATGTCCAAAAGGTGATGCCCTGATCTGCGGACACTCACAGATCTCTGCAATATGCTTGAGCCACAAGCATGCAGGGAAACCTTCAGCTCATCTCTCCTGGGCTAGTTCCAGAACGACTGGTTGTTACCGTAACATCTGATGTACTCACTGACAGTTCTCGAGGTTCACCTTGCAAAAACATCTGCGCCAAAAACTTAGTAGGCCAAAACTAGAATTGGGACAGGTGGATGAATGCAGATGTGCAAGCTGTTGTAAGTTGACATACAGACCACTGAAAGAACTTAAATCATATTTTGATTGAGAAAGTACTCCTTACTAAAGCTTCTATGTTAAGTGAAAATTACATGAGCATGATGCTGCTAACTCCCTTGGATGTGCTGATGTTTTTAGTCACCCCAATGATTAGACCTTTGCTCATCTTGAGGTTGGGCCATCCAATGTTTATAATTATGTGAGTTTCATGGACAATGTGGAAAATGCCAATCAACTCAGTCTGCATGCTCACACAGCCCTGAAAAGAGGTATAATAGAGCAATATGGGTAAGATCTTTGTGTACACACTGCAAGTAAAGCTTTATCGATATAGCACTTTTTAAAACACACAGTCACAAAGTGCTTCACATCCATGATAAAAGTGAATAAACAAATAAGGTAAAAATACAATACAATATAAAACACATAATGGGAGACAGACCTGACAAGGACAAAAACTAAAAACAATGCCCAGAATTAAGATCTATAAACAGGCTTGCCCATAAAAATGTGTTTTCAGAAGCTGCATGAAACAGTCAGCAAATCTGATGGATGGGGAAAGATGATTCCAGATCGCCTTTTGTTTTGTAGCTGGAGTCGGGGATGGATCAAAGTCAGAGATTAGAGGATCAGAGTGGCCGAGAAGTGGAAAACAGGACGAGGAGATCAGAAATGTAGCTGGGGGCAAGGTCATGCAGAGCCTTATATGTTATCAACAGGAACTTGTAGTTTATTCTGAGTTTTACAGGAAGCCAATGGAAGGAAGGAGAACAGGGGTCATGTGGACTGGGCCAAGGACCGACCCCTGAGGGACACCAGACAGCAGGGCGGCTGAGGAGGACACATGATTGTTGATATTGCAACAGTATTTATAAGGATCTGCATGGAGGTGCAAATTCAGACAGTACAGTAGGACACCTGAATGGTGGGGATGGTAAAAAAAAATCAATCTGCCCTACAAAAATAAAAATAAACAGAAGATGAGGCAGGAATGACAGGAGAAGGGGGATTTACAAGCTTGTTAGTAGCGCTAAGCAGGAACATTGGGTTGTGCTGATTACTAATAATTAAGTTAATTAAATGTATTTTTTCCATCTACGTTCTGCCTTCCCATACTCTCTTCTTTGTTGTATGATGTTATTGATCCAAGGGATTGCATTAATAACTGGGACAGCCCTGGAAGTGTATGGAGCTGAAGAGGCACTGGCTGATGTACACAAATCATTAAACCAATAATCAACTAATGAAAAATATGTAGTATAGCAATGGCACTTATGTATGATTGTTATGCTCTGTACAGGTGCATCGCATTTGCATTTGCATTGCATTTTAGTAGCCTGTCTACAGGAGCATGGTATTACAGCTTAATTTCTTTTCTTTTTTTTTTATTGCAACTGCCTCATGGGGGTCAGGGGCCCTAATCCAGCCTTTGTCTTCACTAGAAAATACGACGGTAATGTTTATGTTGACATTTTCCTGACAAGTGAGCTCTATTTGCACAAATAATGACAGAAACTAAACAAAGGACATAATTTCCTGCACCTTTTCACCCTTGCCCAAATGCTTACAGCTTTTCAACACACATACACTTTTCTCAATTTCTAGATAGTCAAGACTCACAATAAATGTGAAATGGTACTGTAAATTGCTCTGTTTGTTTCACTGTGATGCTAGGAGCTGTGTTTTTCTTTCACGTTACTGAATATTTGGGCATACCAGTGTGCTGTCAGCTGTAATCATTGTGGTGTGTTTGAGAATAATTCAGAAGACGTGAGTGACACATAGCAGTGTAGGGCACAGGTCCATTGGCATTATGTGCCAGCTGTACATTTCTTATTACACTTAATAAAAAAAAAAAAAAAAAAAAACTTGCACCAAAGTCTGAAAATATTGTGAATTTGTTTTATATTTTTTCGAGAGATGACTGTAAAACTGTGTAGAACTATTGATGGTGAGTAGAATTGTGAAGATTTGTCACATATCATTTATTTATCATCATCTAATTATGGAGTCCGTCTAAGATAAGGGAAAGGATAAACATGAATATATCATGTCTTTGAATGTAGCACTCTAACGTACAGTCTGCAATGGTGACAACGGTGTCAAAGATATGTGCCCTAACACATCTATTTCATGTTTGTGGATGTGGATTTTTACTTGTATCCATAGGGAACAGGTGTTTTTTTTTTTCACCCATCTATCCCATTGTATCGACATTTTGAACAGACTGCCTTGTCAACAGCCTCTCCGACACCTGAAGTGCTCTAGTGAACGGGATGAGGACAGTAAGCTGCCGACACCTGTGCTCATGTGAAGACTGGTGGGAGCTTAACGACCACAGACATTTTCAACTAATATCTCATATCTCAGCTTTAACTAACCAGCACTTACACCATCAAAGATCATGGTCAGGAGCTTCCTTCACAGAGCAAAACATCTTACCAGCGGATAGGAAAACAGAAAGAGGGAGGTTCAGCATGCAAGGAAAGGATTATCAGAAACCCACCTTAGTCTAAAGGGTTATTCTCGGCGCCATTTTCACATATTTTGGGATCTAAACGACTAATAGATACAAACAGTTTTGGAAATGGTCCAGTAGATTGTCTCAGCTGTGAAACGGGCTGCAATGGCTGCAACAGAAAATGCACTCGTCAAAGTATGTCCGCCAAAAGTGTTTTTGTCACTGACAGGTTTAAATTTTTATTCTAAGTGTCTGACAACGTTATGAATAGTATCCCTACAGAGATAAATCATGTTGTTTAAGAGTAAGATCCTTTTTATTTAACCAGAAAAGACCCGTTTGACAAAAACAATGGTTTTGCCCCGCTGAACAGCAGCAAAGAGCAAACTGGACAAGAGAAGCAGACAACATCATCTGTTTGTGAAACCATTTCCAGCATCAACTGGAAAGAGGTTAAAGGTAATCAACCAGGAGCCAGTGGACGAGTGTCACATGACAACTAAACCATCTCCATAACAACTAAACAAACTCCATTTCCTGAGTAGAGCACTGCATGGGCCAAAAAAACTAGCCTGATCCCAGTCCAACAAGTCCACAATCATTCTGTGGTTCCATGGTGTAATGGTCAGCACTCTGGACTCTGAATCCAATGATCCGAATTCAAATCTCGGTGGGACCTGATTTGCATGAATTTTCCCGGCTGGGGACTACTAAAGTTTTTTCTTCAGCCCGAGCCCAGTTTGAGACCGACACAATATCACTATAAGCCAGGCCTGTCAAACCTATTTCAAAAAGGGCCGTGTGGCTGCAGGTTTTTGTTCCAACCAATCAGGAGGTCACCTAATTATCATCTGAAGGTTGAGATCAGCTGGTTAAATGAGTCCAGCCTGGTGTGCTCCTCCTTGGTTGGAGCAAAGACCTGCAGCCACACGGGTCTTTATTGAATAGGTGTGACATGCCTGCTTTAAGCTCCCTCTGATACAGGCAAACACACGCACGCACGCACATACACACCTTAGTAAGAGCTAAATTTATTATAGGCCATAACTGAACATAACGACCGTTGCCACTCATACTTGTTTTCAAATATTAATACCGACTGTCAGTTACAGAGCAGCATAATGCAGACGTGAATATAGCTTCTCCCTGATGCATTGCATTCATATTATGTATAATATAAGAAACATAGTTATATTTCATACTGTGGCCTGTGTGTGCTCTGCCCATTTCTGGGCACAAGTAGGGAAGTTAAATGAGTCCATGAGACTGTTGTATTACAAAAACGGGTTCCAACGGCCTTGCAGACCTCTACCACTGAGGAAGGACATGGGCTGTGGCTGAAAGCTCTGGGAAACTAAGTCAGCGGTCATTGTGATAAGAATTTTTTGTCAATCATGACATATTTTTCTATACACTGCTGCACTTTTTGTGATGCATGGCAGTTCACAGCTTACTGAGGGCCATGAGCAGGTACATATTCACAGCTTGTAGATGTGTGTGAAAGGGAATAAAAGAAAGAGTTCAGGGATCTATCACGGTCAAGTGGTGACAAAACCTTTTTCCTGATGCACTCTGCTGTCAAACTGGAGGAGAGCTCTTCATAGTTGATCCTTGGAGGGCTGTAGAGTGCCACTGGGTTGCCTCTTCATGATCATCCTCATCTGCATGCACACTTACATGAAAGGACTTCTCAGTGTTAGGGATTGGTGCTGCTTGCTGGCAGAGACAGTGGGCCTCTGAAGCAGGAAAATGGAAGGCTGCACTTGCATCGCCTCAGCTCAGGGGGAGGACACATTAAACACATTAAATTCCTCCCAGCAGGGGTTGGTGGAGGATGAAGCTGAAATGCGGCCAGGCCGGTGCAGCAGCTGCAGTGTGGCCATCACACCACCACAATCCTTAATTCCAAACATCCACATTTCAGATATGAGATAACGTCTTAGCCAGTGGTGTGTGTGAAATTCATTATCATCATGTGTGAGGAGATCAGAGGGGGAGAGAGCCAGGGAGAAATGGGAAGAATGCGAAAGTGTGAAATCTGGCCCTGCTACTTATCTGTGGGTGTGAGTGCTGGATCGCTGCAGATGAAATAGCTTCACATCCAAGAGCATATACGATGAAGCGGATCATTTACCCAGAGAAAATGCTGTCATTATGGAGTTAATGACTTGGAGAGCACTATGACATATCCATTACCATAGTAAGAAGAAACTCTGTCCCTACTGTATGTTTTATTAGTTGTAGTAGAAGCTCTGCTAGTGTTTTTGCACACATGGCCAACAATTAAAGTAATACAGTTTACAGTCTAAATGAGTTTGGCCTTTGAATCATAATAATTGATCTGTGGTAGATTTTTTCTATGTACATCAATGAAAAGCAGTATATTAATAGATTATATTCATAAATAAAACAAATGGTGACATTTGAAAAAGAAAAAAAAAAACATTCATGAAGTGGTCACCACCATGGCCACACACTGAAACCTAAAATAAGATACAGAACAACTAATGGTGACACGATGCAGGATCACAAAACACGTCTGAGATTATTCCTCAAGAAGTTTACGGGTCATTTTCACATGTATCCAAAGATTTTTATAATTGGATGTCAGCGCTAAAACAAGCTCTTAAGTCTGAGAGCACTTCTAGGTGGTGGAGAAAGCTCCTGAGCCACCGAGACCTGCTCGCTCAGCTGCTGCAGGCAGTGCGCCTCGTTGCTTCGGCGTTTTGGAAAAATACAACTAAACTTTAAAAAAAAAAAAAATTGTGATGGTGAGCGAGTTAATCAGCTCACCAACAAATCAAAACAATCCAGTAACACCAGAAATGGTTTAAACAACTCAATACAGCTGAGACACTAGACACATGCAATTTGCTGCTCTGATGAGTTTGGGAGTTTCTGTCCTGTATCTTATTTGTGGAACCAAAAATACAGTCTTCAGAATGTGTTTTGTTCAATAATTCATTAAGTTAATCAAATAATCACCAACTGAAACACATCAATAAATGATTTCATGCTCATCACTGGATGGAAATTGTGCATAATTGCACTATATGCAGAATTAAACCGTCAAACGATGCTGATTTGTTAACAGCCAACGTTCAGATGACAAAACAGCCTCACCACAAGGTCCAGTGCTGGTTCTCTTCCTCTTACAGAGCATTCGATCAGACCATATTAGATGATCTTCATCGGTTGTCATGGAACTTTACATGTTTTAATTTCCATATTTTAAGCTGATGTCCCCAAGAATTAACTTTCAGTTTCAGCTGTTTCGACCCATCACTCCAAAAGCCACCTTTCACACTGCACATCGTCGTCATTTGACCCTTGGTAAATACAAAAATATTGATAAATGCATCTTTAATGTTTAGTTTATGAAAAAAAAGAACCTTTGGAAGCACTGAGGAATGTTGAAAGACATCCTATGTGTGGAGGTGTCAGGCCGGGACTCAAAACAGGACTCAGATGCAAAGATTTCACAGAACACAAGTTTATTATCAAGAAACCCAGACCCCTGAGATGAGTGAAAAACAGGCTATGAAATTAATCTGAGATTTTTTTTATCTAGGGAAGTGAGTGGCAGAATACAGTCATAAAGCAAAGAAATAAACAATATAACAAAAAAAAGCTCCAAATGGAAGATAAGGAAAAGATTACTAGAGCTACAAAATAAAAACAAAATTGCTCCCGAGGGAGGAAGAAACTCAAAAGGCTATCAAACACAAAACACTCCAAAAGGGAGGAAATCAGACTGGAGAAATAGCAAACTTAAATTCACTGTGAACAAACAAAAGAGGATCTCCAACAGATTGAAGAACAATGGCTATGAAGCAAAAACACTCTAATCGAGGACTATGACACAACTATGAGCAAAATAAGGAACAAGAAGGCAAAATCTTAACTATGAAATACAATGACTAAGAAACAAAAACTCTCTGAAGGAGGACTATGGCACAACAACAACAACAAAATAAAGAACAAGAAAGCAAAAACTAAACTATGAAACTTACAAACAAAAAAATCACTCTCAAAGAGGAAAACAGGCTTACGTGGTTAAATTCTGTGACTATGGACAAAGACAGGCTTGGAGGACTCGACCAAAGGCCAAAGACACTCTGGCACAAGACAGGGGAGGCGCAGACTATTTGAACACATGGAGGGTAATGCAGAACAGGTGGAGACAATAGGTAATCAGGGCGGACAGGACAATGGTGACACATGAGGAAGGGCAAGTGCTCTGAAACGAGAGGAGAATTAGACTTTCAAAATAAAAACAGGAAATGACGAGACAGAAAACCCAAGACGAGACAAACCTCACCACGGTGTGACGGGAGGTTGAAATGTTTAAGTATATTAAGCTCTCTGTCCTTCCTGCAGTCCAAGTTTGCCCCACTAACTTATAGTTTTGAATGTACTTTATGCATCCTGCCTCCACAGAACATGCTTCACATGAGGAGGGTAAAGAAAACATTTCAGGGAGCTTTTACAAAACACAACCAGGAGTGACATCACTTGTTCAATATTCACTCTCCCTTCCACGTATGAAATGAATTCAAGCTACACGATGGGAGACTCTATAGAAAGCCCAGACGGGCAGATTAAGATGACTGCTCAGTTAACTGCTGGCAGAAGGTGATCATTGTGGGTTTTCTCTCTCCCTCTCCTCTTCCTCTCATTTCTCAGTTACATAAGCTCGTGTATGAGATGAGGCTCCTGAGAGACGGAGCTCTCTGTCAGAGCCGTGTCTATAAACATCAGCACAGAGTCTACCATGACCCAAACCCTGATGGATGACTGTACTCAGCCATTTGTCTGACACTGTGGGCGCTTCAGTCGCTCCCTGAGGTGTGTTACTTCAGAGGGAAGCCATTTACAATCACTTTGATAATGCAGTCCGTTTGTTTGATTATATTTCCGTTGTATTACTGATCAGTAGTGGACTGGTTGTCTAGTAGAAGTCCTTAAGGGGACATTTCCTCTTTAGATTCTCTCACGCTGTCCAGTTTGCCATCTGATCTTCAATACATTTTAGTGCTTATTTTACATATGCAGGAACTGCTGAGTTCATAAGACCCACAAAAAGATAACATGTATGTGTGTGTAACAATGTTATAGTATTTGTATATGTGGTATGACATGATGTCACCAGTGGATCCATTCAAAAGTCATTCAGCGTTCACATCTTTGTTGCTCCCTTTGAAGCTCCACCAACCTAAACGAGGTAGTAGCGCAGTAGCGCAGACTCAAACTGCCATGTTTCCTTAAACCAAGCCTGACTTTAGCGTTGTCGCGTCCTACAACTGATTCATTTTCCGACACTGATTTGCAACAGTTTTGGAAGGCAAAGACAAATGATGAGGGCTGATAAGGGCATCAGATCTGAAAACGTCCCAGCATCCCAGAACTTCGTCCTCCTGTCATTTCATTCATGAAGCTGTCAGTTTTTTTAGGTTTAGGCAACAAAACTACTTGGTTACGTTTAGGAATAAATCCTGGGTTGAAATAAGTATGGCGCTGTGCACACAGGCCATGTAATGGAAGCACATTATATAACTTAAAAATGGGTTTCACGAGGGACACCAACAGAAGTCTCCTGGGTGACAGTCCTGTGGGGGGTTTTTTTTTTAGCCTTTTTATTTTATTTATGTTTTTTGTTGCAAGACAAAAGACAAAACGAGACGAGGAAGACAAGAACAGTGAATAGTGAACAGTGGTCTGCTGCTTTGTCCTTTAGCTGTGGTAAGTCAGTGCTGTTATGAATTGATGTCCTCTTGTCTCCGGTCCTTCTCTGATGAGCATAGATTGGCATAACAATCTCTGAAGATTTGATTTGTCTCTCCGGGTGAATGTGTGGGCTCCCTGCAGAGACCTAAATGATGGAGATTGTTGTTTTTCTATCATTTATTATCTTTCCATTTGCCAAGTGTGTAGCAGATGCATTATTATGGAAGAAACTGAGTTTTTTTATTTATGACTTTTAACAGATTCAAGTTGTTGTTTTTTTTTTAAGCTTCTTGTCATTTTTCTTTCTTTTTTATTAACGGAGAATGAAATTATTACACCTCTTAGAAGTGCTTTGGGGATGACTTTAGGGAATCATTTATTTCTAGGAAGGATGCCCACTCCTTTTTAATGACACGGTCCAAACTCATTGTCTTAGAGGAGACACATATTAAAGCTCCACCTGGTGTTGGGTTTATGTAGACTGGTTCTACTCCATGTAAGTGGGGATTGGAAATGTCTGAGCTGGACAAACAAATCAAAATCTGAAAAAGGATGGGTCATCAGTATTTGGTTCTTAAACATTACTGATTACCAATCGTTGTTCATTGATATGTTTATGATGATGAAACGTCGTTCAGGATCTGTGATGATGGGATTTTTTTTTAAATGCATACCCTTCTTTGTTTTGCTTTATAAAGAGCTGAGAATACATGACTGAATGGTGATCATTGATCATTGTAATGCTATAGTCTGATAGGTGTGTTTCTTGTAGTATGCATATATATAACCAATGTCTGTGTGTCTGTGTGTGTGTGTGTGTGTGGGCATGCATGCAACCTTCAGACACAAGGAGGGTGCAGCGTTGATCAGGGCACAAACTGTAGAGTACATGTGGGTAGATGTGGGTTCAGTAATGAATGAACGGTCGTCCTTATTGAGGATAGTAATTCATGCTTGATACTTGCGTCATCAGAGGAATGGGGGAGGGGAGAGACAGAGCAAGAGGGTGTTGAGAGAGGGGGGAGGGACATTTAGAAGAGCCACAGGGTTATGTCCCTATCACAGTATAACTGCCCTTCTATGTATAATCCACTGATATGTGTCCAAAGAGATTTTTGCTTCTTCTTCGTCTTCCGCTCCTCATCTGTTTTTGGATGGGGAGTAGCTGTTTGCATCGTTGAATGACTTCTCTTGGGTTTTGAGTCCATATTCTGCTCCTTATAGCTGCCTGCTTTGTCACTGAACTTGCTCTTTGTGTTTGTGCTGTTTGAATTTGTTGATGATGTGTGGTCGGCTGTAGTCTCAGACAGTGTACATGGTTTAAACATAGATTCCTTCACTGATTGCTTGAAGGTCGTCAGGGATTTGTTGGGGATTGCCGGTGAAAACTAGGTTTTCTCCCACACTGTGTGCTTGTGAGTCCAGGACTGTTTCTTTCATGGCTTTGTTGTTGGCGGTGACAGAGGTGAGCTGGGTGTTCAGTGTGTTGATTGCTTTTCCTTAGTGAGAGTCTCTGTTTGATCCTGACTGAAGTCCAAGCATTGGCATGGTGCCTGAAATGAGAGCGAATCCGGTGTATGGGTTGCTTGCCCCTGTGCTGCACCGTGGTTTCGGATGTGTGGATGGTGTTGTACCTGAGCTAGCCGGAGAGTGACAGGAACTCTTGCTGTTTGGAGGGAAGCTGACTGAAACTGCCCGTTTTCATGTCGTCTGTATTGTCCTCGTTCATTGTGCAGATTCTGCTGGAGCTTTCGCCAAATCATTCTTCAAGATGATCCTGGTCATAAAAAACAGCTCAACAGTAGATGAGCAGCTGGAGGGCATCAACCGGGATCTCAGAGAGTTGAGTTCACAGTTGCATCCGTCTTCATCCAGTTGCATCAGTCCTGTCCATCCGTCCCCCTAACCTTCCTCAAAATGCAGACTTTCCTACATTACGTCACCTGACTTCCTCCTTTGCTCCCATCATAATTATTATGGTCACTAGAGGTTGCCTCTAAACAATAAACGTAAATATGGGTCAAAATAACCTACATGCAGAGTTGATGTATGTGGCTATTTACTTGTCTTACTTATTAATTGTACTGCTCTACATGCCTCTTATTGCACCTTGGGGATAAATAAAGTGATCTGAATTGAACCGAACTTAAATTGCTCTGGTAATTTTTTAGTTTTTTTTATAAAGAAACAGAAGCCATCATTTCTAAGAACAGTATTGCTTTGTTTCAAGATTGCCCTGAAGATACAGCATTGTTTTAACTGCCATGCTTCAATGAAACAGCTTGGGTGCCAAAAATAAAGACAAATGCTGGCGTAAGATCAGAAATTACTGCAAACTGAAACCATCTGTGTGCTTCTGATATGCAAAGATCCTGGCGAGAAAAGAGAAAATGCCCTAATTAGTTAAAAACATTCTTGTTTTTCTTTTTTTTTTCATATTCTTGCCGCTGTTCACAGATACCTGGGGTTGTATTCATAAAGCTGCCTCCTACAAAGAATAGCTCCTAATGACGAAATTCTAAGAACATTCTTAGAGTTACGACATTTTCCAAGAATTTCCGCTTACAGTTCAGACTAGATCCTGTTATTCACAAAGCATCTCAGACCCTATGAGATCTCCTGAGGTGAAAAACTGGAGCGTCCATTATTGACAATCCAAGCTGGAGCGTAGCAGCAGCTGCACCTGTCGGACAGCCTGCTGCTCAGTCAGTACAGACTCTGCTGTCTCGTCTGTCCTCCCAGCTCACATAATGGAAGGTCTCTGGATTCATTACCATCATTTAGCCCTGTGGCAGCGCTCACACTCCTCGCTGTACAATTACACCCTGTCCTGCTGAGGCTGGACATGGACCAACACACACACAGTTTACATGAGCACCACATGGATTATTATATCTTTTTAAATCTAGGCCTATTTAAGATGAATAATTGTGCAAATAGAAATTATTCACAGTGACACAGTGCTTTCTAGCTTTAGTCACACAGATTGATGCATGTGTCAAGAACGTGTCTGTCTCCCCAGGGTAGAGCACTCAACTGGCAACAATTTCTTGGGATTTACTTGAGAAATTGATTTCATTCACAAGGCAAGGCGCTGAATTAAAAATGATTATGTCCTTGTATTAGCTAGAGGTGGCTAAGTTTGATTAAGATCATGGTAGCTTTGGATTTATATTCAGAGCTGACTGATGTTCTGGCCTGACTGAACTCTGTCTTGTTGACAGTATATTAGGAAACAGCCTTTCTCTGACACCCCTCCTTTTCGTTATTCTATTTGAGGCAGACTTTGGTGGTTTATTAATAGTGAACAGTTAGTAGTTGTAGCACCTTTATTTTCAAGGAGCATTCAAGTAGTGGCTGTCATACCCCACTTCCTGGTCAACCTCTATTCTACAGTGCTCCTTTACATTAGATGTTGCTTAGTATAACAAAATAACCCAAATGATGAAGTGTTGTTTTATAAATTACCACTTGTGTATTTACAGAATTTAGAATAAAGCTCTATCATTACAGATCATTAAAACACTGCAAAGGGACAAGACATGTCTTAAAGTGTGTTCCCCAATTCTTTCATCCAATTCATTTGCATTTGAATTTTAGGAGTTCTTCATCAAGGTTAGGGGTTAAATCATATTTACATTCCTTCTGCAGTGCCGTGTTCTTCCCTTTCAACAGAGGCGAGGCAGCTCTCTCACATTCCTGCAGAGTGTGCATGAATGGAAGGCTGAATGGGAGGTTGATTACTTACTGTCGTGTCAGTAATCTACCTCCCGAGACTTCCGGGTACCTACCAGGCTTGCTGCTGGAATGAGACAGAGAGACAGAAAGAGGTAGATTGGCGGCTAGGTACGGTGATAGGGAATTAGGATTTAGAATTGTGCAGTCCCATTACCACAGGCTAGATCCCCCTGGACTGTCAGTTACCACTGAAAGCAGTGTCTGCAGGGGGTTAGACCGCATGTAACAGGTGGAGATGACTGACAATCAGCCCTGCGGGAGCGCTTTTAATGAGGCAAATGTTTTGTTGCTCTTGTCAGACGATGACAGTGAGAAGTGTCGTGTGGCACATAGAGAATCAAGCATTCTTATCAAAACCCATCTTCTCAGAGGACACAGACGGGTGTTGACAATACACTCAGTGGCATTATCTGAAGACACTTATACAGCTGCTTAAATCCTCCTTAAATCTTTAATTGTTCACTGCTGTTTGGGACTGAAAGACAGTCTGGTAAACACAATTCATGTGCAAGAGGAATTTTCTAAAAATATGATGTTCTTTGTAAGGATTCAGCCGTGGTTGTATGTGCGGCTTGTGACAGTTTAAGTAGGATAATACTACAGTGAAGTCTTGACAGTATACGCTGCCCTTTTCATTAAATGATGTGCCCTTTTCTTTCTCTCTCTCTCTATGGCTATGGTTTACTCACTGTCTAAATGAAAACAATATGAACAACATTTCACTGATGAGCCCCTATTTTGCAGGAATGCCTGATCACATTTATTTTTTTTTCACTTTCCCCATCCAGATTTATCCTGCTAATCCAGGGAACTGAACCGATGACCTTCAGTCTCGCTTCTCTAAGCTTTAGGTCACCACTGCTTTCTTTCACAGCATGAGATGAGAAGATGGACATCAGTCTCGTACCTACATGCCGTTGTGTCAGGTTGTGGATTCCATAATGTTCCACGATGGCACTTAATTCATTCCTGTGAAACTGCTCACTAGGCGCATACACCAAATACATTTTTAAAAGGATCTAGTCTTTGTTTGTGTGTTCTAAAAGCTTTACAGTGGATTTCCATTTACGACAGTCATTGACAGACTTACACTGATGACACTTACACCTGAAGTATCCTTTCAAGATACTGAACCTCAAGTGCATCGGCATGTGAGTGTGTTAATGCTCGTAATGAGCAGGCGGCCTCGCTACTGTGTGTGAACGGACGAATGCAGGCTCGTGTTGTAAAGCGCTTTGAGTCGTCGGCAGAAACGAAAAGCGCTATGTAAATACAGTCCATTTGCCATTTACACAATGCTTCCAGTCTTTATGCTGAGCTATGCTAACCACATCCTAAATGCACGGACATGAGATTGATATTAGCTCATCTCACTCTCAGAAAAAGAAGCATGTTTCCCAAAATGTTGGAGTTTTCATTCCGGTCTACAAAACAGAGTATGATTGTCTCTGGAAGGATTTATCTTTTACACATACAACACACATGTTAAAGACAGCTAACAATGCAATGAAGTTCTGACAGTATATTTTTACCGGCTTTTATAGATGGATTATACCATTGCATTATTTATTTGACTCTTAAGACCAATAAATGATGAGATTAATCCTGTTTTAAAATAACTGCTTCAACAGGGCCGTGAGTTGTCCCATATCATTATGGGGAGGATGGATAAATCCTCTTCTTTTTGTCTGCTCATCCAGACTCGGTGGCTCTTTGGCCACAGATCTCTGTGGCTGATGAGTCACTGCATGCTAATACGGCTTTATATCGATCTCAGTGAGCAGCATTTGCAATCATCCACGTGTAATCCACGTATCTCGCGAGTCTCGTTAAATGGCAAGGCTTTCCGACTGCGGATCCGTGCAGAGCAAAGAAAGACACGAATCTTCAAAGTGGAGGAAAGATTTCTTGCGAATCCGCCCACAGTCCCAGCCGAGGACGGAGGGACGGACTCCACGCAACCAATCACATTAACACATGAACAGCATTCATCATAAACAAGGTCAGGGCAGGCTCATGAAATGATAACAAGGCAATAACGTGGTGGAGCGGTGATGCCTGCGCAGCATCAGGAGTGGGCTGTGGTCATTAAGTCGTATTATGTCACACTGTGAGTCTGGATCTCCGGCCGCCTCGGGGCTCGCTGCGTGGGATGCAGTGCTCACACGATGTCTGAAATAGAAAGAGCAGGCCGGGCCATCAGTGTTCGCAGGATGAGATACTGTATTGCAGAAAAATGTGGTGATTCATATTTAAGAACACATTCTGTGGTTCAGAGAAGGACAAGATGGCAGCACAGGAATTGAAATACACAATGTTCCTTCAGTTAATTTCAGCAGGCCTGCGGGCAGATGTAGTGTTTCAGATTCTCGGTTCTTATACATAATAATAACTGTTGCAATAATCATGTTCAGCCTGATTTGTCATCATAGCTTTAATTTATGCAAAGGATTATTTATTGAAAGGATGGTTCACAATACCAGATGATGGAAATATGAGCTAACAATGGTTAAAAGCTAATTATTGTCTTGCCCACCATTTACATTAGTTATGACCAAGGTGAAAGTAGATTGAAATTCTTCCTGATACTACTACCCCAACCTTGATGTCTTCATATTGTTCATCCCCAGCTTCATGCATCCTTAAAGACAAATCTTCAAATTTTGAATGCCTTTATGGCTTAAAAGGAATTACAAACACTGTCATCATGTATGGCAAATGATTGATTTAAGTGGTGTAAGTGCCACAGAATAATGTGTGAATGACACAGTGAATCATAGACACCTAATTGTACGCGTGTTCAGGGAGTAAAGATTCGCTCACACACCTTTACTATGCCAGAGTTACAGAGCAATCCATGGATAGCTTGTTTCACCTGCTGTCCTTGTTGTTAGAATGAAACAGCTTCCTGCCAAAAACCTCACAGCTCTCGATAACATCGCTAAACAACAGAAACTGATACTGGACCTGATGGGACAAATCAAGGGTCTGCAAAGACAAAACATCGAAAAGGATGAAAGGATAGCCGGACCGCAGGGCTGAGAGGTTGACCTGGAGCAATACTCCAGCAGAATTTTGGAGTATTATCCAAGATGGATAAATTTAGATCTTCCATGAAATTGGATGACGTCAACTTAGTAGTTTTGGATTCGATTAGCTTAGCCAGGACGAAGCGGAGGAGACTGTCTCTATTGTCTCCAAAATGTCTTGCCTTCGCCATTTTTTATTTGGGGTTAGTCCAGAATATCTCCGCCACAGGTGATACTCCTGGCGTTCAGTGTGATGTCAGTACGGCCCTGCTTCTCTCAGCCTGCCCAGATCACACCTACTTCAACAACATCCCTCCCCCAAAACAGGAAAAGACTAGGAATATATTTTGGATTATTGTTATCAGTGTTGAGGAGAAAAAGTAATGCCTTTAAGGTGTTGCTAATAAGATTTCAGCAATATCCACTGAGATTAAACTCGTCTCCTTCATGACAAAGAGTTCATTACTTTCGTCACAACAGAGCTCAAAATGTAGTCATATGAACACACGGAGGACTTGGAGAGTAAAGAGATGATCTCTACCCTAAAACAAGTCCAGGACCCAACAGTTATATTACAACCCCAACACAAATAAATACATAAAACTGAAAACCTTTTTGACATATACTCAGAAAATATAATTGATGTTTATTCTGAGTTTGATGCAGCAACACGTCTCAGACAAGTTGGGACAGGAGCAACAAACGACTGGGAAACGCTCCAAAAACACCTGTTTGGATCATTCCACAGGTAAACTGGTTCACTGGTAACAGGTGATAGTATCATGAGTGGGTATGAAAGGAGCATCCTGGAAAGGCTCATTCGTTCACAAGCGAGGATGGAGGGAGGTTCACCACTTTGTGAACACATGATTGTATAAAGGAGGTTACTACATGAGCTCAGGAACTCAACATAGAACTGATGGTGGTAAAGACAGTTTGTTTGTGAATGACTGCATTCTGTTATTATTTTTTGTAATCGGGCTTGTAATGAAGACTATAAAAGTGTCCCCCCTACTAAAAGCATATTAGCATGTCCTGCAGTCTCATACGATGGCATGCTTAAGGACAGAAGTGACTGCAGTAATAATACACAAATAAGGTACAGACCTTAGTGAATGTCAGTTGTAGAGGCCCATGTCTTTACTGAATGGCAGCCCATTCTAGCTGAGACAGTAAATATGGTTATCGCTCAATTATAAATATTTATCGCAGGGGAACTGAGACAGGGAATGTGCAGATTATTAAATATCATGAGCTATTCAGAATCCAAGGCATGGGGTTTTATTTCTTCCCTGATGCATATAAAGCATTTGATCAAGCATCTTGGCAGTACTGTCAAACCCTTACATGATTTAGAAAATGAATTTGAATACTATATTCAAGTCTGTGGGCTTCAGTCAAAGTTGATGGTCATGGATAGGAGAGTTCTGCGTTGGAACAGGGTTGTAGACAAGGATGCCTGCCGTCACCTCTATTGTTCACCATCACTACTGAGCCTCCGGCCCAGCTCATCTGAGATGAGAGCAATATTAAATAACAGGGAGAGGTCTCCATCAGGTTCAGACAGGCAAAATGGAAACTAGACTCATAAGTGAAGCAATTTTTGGAGGGACATGTAAGACACCCAAAGAGGAGCAATCAAGATATCCCCAAAGATCCATTAGTGGTACTCTGCAGTGCTGTTCTCAAAGACTTTAAGGGCCAAAATCTATTAGCATGTGCTGTTTACACCCAAACCAAGATTGTTTCCTACAGCCAACCGAGTAGTTTTGGACCTAAGCCTAACCAGTGTTGCCTAAACGTAACCAAACTGTGACTGAAAACTGAAAATTACAAGTCCTTTACGTCTAAAACAGACCAGACACCTTTGGGTTTTCACACAAGACTCAAAGTCTGAAATTTTCTGAAATGTCTGTGTTTGGTTCAATCATCTATCACAATCTCCTCCATATGCAGACTCGCTTTTTATACTCTATCACCTGGTGACTGATGTAGAAATCTGAATAACTATCATGCAACTATTCTCACAAGGGTGCAAATAGACGCTCTGTTAAATGTATCACAGCTAGAACCTGAACTTTTAACATACAGCATCTGGATTTACAAATTTGAGAACTGTGTGAGACGGAACAAATCACATATGTGGTAAGGTTGCAAAAATCCCAAGTTCATAACGAGGTGGAGTCCTGGCCGCTACTCCTTTTTCTTTTTTCTTCTATCCTTCTTTTTGTTCCCTCTCTTTTCTTCTCATCTTCGTTTGAGGTGCAATGCATGCCATCCTTGATTGTATGTACATTTTATTGTACTTAAGCATTTTACTGTATTTGCACTAAAATTGGATAAATGTCAAGGCAGCTGGAAACGTTGCAAAGACAATGCTGCAAAGTGAAATGAAGTCAAAACTGTACTGCATACATGGAATGCTGAAGTAAAGTAAACTTGAAGGTAAATTGAACATTCCTAACATGCATCTCAGCATTGTTCATTATATTGCAAAACTGCTGAAGCTCCATGGCCAGATTAACATAGGAAGGGGCAGAAAATGAGCCTTTTTCAATCGCTGCCTCTGCCACTCTATGAGAATCATGTGCAGTTTTCACTGCTGGAATATTGCTTGGCCCCAAATACGGTGTGTGTTAATTTGATTAAACAACATGCGAGCACAAAATTTACATAATGATGCTCCTAATAGAATGAAACACAACAAAACATATTGTCACACTCCATACGCTGGCAACAGACAAAGAAGAAGTAGGGCATGCATGGGTAAATACATTAATAATTTGAGTGTGGGTGTGTGGGTGTGCAATGGACACATATGGACATGTTGCCATACATATTTATTTGCACACATAGAAAACCCTGCCTGCAGGGCCTCTGGAGGCCCCTCAGTGCTGCCGTACTTGGATTGACTCCATCACTCTGAGCATGTCATACAGTATCAGCTTACTTGGCATTAGTTCATCTAGAACACTAATTCTCTGCCAGGCCAACACTGTAGCCGTGAAGAGTTTTTTTTCTTACTTGGTGAATTATGAATCCTCTCTGCACCTGAGGGACACTCCATTGGTGCATATGTGCTGTGCAAAGGCTCCAAGAAATGAGGCAAGAGAGGGACATACCAGCCAAAAGTTGGGACGCTGTGTAAAACACGAAACAGAATGCAGTAATTTGCTAATCATTTATCAATAGTCAATTGAAAACCGTACAAAGGCAATATATTTAATGTTTTACCTCACCAGCTTCATTGATTTTTGTAAATATATGCTTGTTATGAATTTGATGCAGCAACACGTTTCAAACAAGTTGATACAGCAGGTGATAGTGTCATGATTGGGTACGAAAGGAGCATCCTGGAAAGACTCAGCTGTTCACAAGCGAGGATGGAGCGAGGTTCACCACTTTGTGAACACATGATTGCATAAAGCGTATCTGTCTGTTTGTCACTGTCAACAGAGACTCCAGTCTGCAGTGTGGTTCATACACTTCACTGATAAACCACAGAACTGTAGAGAAACCAGACCTGTTGTTTTTCCTGTGATTCTCCCATAATTCACCCTTCTTTGCTGCTGTTTTCCCGCTGACAGGAGGTCTTACTTTGTTACTTCCAGGCTTGATTGTTGCAGTTCCTTACTATCAGGCTGTCCCTGTTAATGCTCTCCAGTTGATCCAGAATGCACTTTTTCTAACAAAAACGAGAAAAAGAGATCTTATGTCTAGAATATTAGCCTCTCTGCAGTGGCTTTAAAGCAAGTGGTTGCCTTGTGGTGATTTTAGGATTCACTGTGTGTAGCCTTATCTAAATATGAGGGGGATGTGGACAGTGGTGAGGGTGGTTGGATGGCCCAGGGCGGGGAGCTGGAAAAATGTCCCTTATTTTCAGATCTCAATGTTGACAGGTGACAAAGTTACATGAGCCTCTTGTTAAAGAACAAAAAGGTCTCTGGCCCATTTGGGTCTTTACCTTTGTTGTTTTCTGTGCACAGTTTCACACAGGTGAAAATTACAAAAGTACATTTTAGTAGTAACACAATGTACGATAATGCAATTTTTTATTGGAACACAAATTTTCTCTAAAGAATTTATTCCAACAAACTCTCTCCATATGCAAGACTAGAAAAATATTTAAGGGATCAGTTTTTGGATGAATTCAGTACACAAACACAGGAGTTCAACAGGTGGAATATTACCACCATCCTGAAAAAAAAATTCTCTTCAACTAAAATAATATGATTTGGAGGCTGTGTAGATTATGAAGAATTACATTTTCAGCAGAGAAATGTTGGTGTGCTATCATCTCCTTTATAAGAAGATTCTGTTGAAGACTGACCAACTGTCAGTTTTCTGCCTATTTTACCTCATCAAGCCGAGGTTTGCCAGTCAGATTTTCTGGCTGTAATCCTCAATACAGCAACAGGTTATTGAATATCAAAAATTATACATCAGTACTTGTGCATGGCATCTGTCATACTTCAGTGGATTTCATTGATTGCTGTGATGATTTACATTACTATAGGCAGCAGTGCAGCCATTAAGCAGCTCCAGAGGTGGGCTGTGTTGACCTGTAGCGTCAGGTGCTGGCTGAGAAAATGAAGATATTCAACTCACAATGCATTCATTATCACACAGTGAAATAGTCTCCTTCCCCTTTGCTCCTTTTTCTGAAAAAAGGTTTTGTGGAGCGGTTTAAGCAACGATGATGTCAGAGCGACAGCAACTCATCGCTGTTAGTGGACATAGTGTTGAATATACTGCAGATTATACATTTAAATCAGGCTAATAACGAAATGATAATGAAGCAACATTTGATATAAACAGCTCAGCGAATGAATTGACAAGCCATTATGTATTAGAAACGTTGGGGAAACATGTAAATATTTCAAATAGCTTTTAAACACATGGTTTCACTTTTCACTATTATGCATTTAGCAGTGACCCCGACAGCGCTTAAGACAAAATGACTATTATAGTACTATATTATACTATAGTGCAGCAGTTATTCAGGCAATTAAGCTATTTATGGACATGTATGGATATTGGCCTGCAATTTTTAAGCCTTATATTACAATTCTAATAGTTATTTTGTGAGAAACAAATGGAGGAAATGTTGAACACCTAGCTGTTTATATTTAATTCTATATTTTTAGTGCTCTCTTGAGTATTTCTGGGTGTATGTGGGACCAACTCCAAATAAACTACAATATATATTCTCATGGTAATGACGGTGCGACAGTGTGGCTCATTGATGTGTTTTGAATAGTTTTTTAACAACAAAGGAGCTCTATGACACAGAGGAATGAGATATTTCAGCCTCAGGACTACACACAGTACTTGCTTTGCTGCTTTGTGACTCTTCACAGGGTTTATCGAGATTAAGAAACACATATAGAATGTCACTAGACATTTTGTGCCTTTATGTTCAAACTGATTAAAAGGACAAGTTTTAACCGTCATGTACAAATGAAAACATGTGCAAATTTAATTTCAAATTTAATAATCTCCCCCATGCAGGGCACAGCAGTCATCAGCACACTTGCTGCTTTATGTACATGTACAAACACATGTTCTCTCTTTCCCCCTCTCTCCATCTTCTGCTGCCAAGCTTGTATTCCCCTTTGCATTAGGAGAAGTGCTTCTGGAGGGCCTAATTTTCAAAGCACTGCTTTATTTAAAGAACCCTTTTAAATTTGTAATGTGATTAAGTGTGTAGGACAACCTTCTTAGTAGTTGCATGTACAGCTGCACAGTCACCGCACAGAGGCAGAGATTGTCTTTTTTTTTTTTTTTTTTTTTTGCTTAATGCTGATCTCAAACCTAAAGAGGTAGTTTCCACTTGCACACAGATATTGTACAGTATGTAGAAACCACTGGCTTTCTGACAGCAATTGTTGCCAGAGATTATGGCGTGTATTTCTTTGTATGAAAATGGCTCGACTGGTATGGGCTTGAAAAATAAAAATCTAATAGAATGTATTTTTGAGAAGACCCTTTGCTACACATTATAAATTCCCGTTAATTTGATCATTTGCTGCACTAACATTTTTTTTTTCATATTAACAATGTATCAGATGGCTATGTGTGATGTAAAAGAGGTCACTCTCAGTGTTTCCTAGGCAGTGCCACCAAGTCCTCCGAAATGAACGGCGGGACATTAAAAATAAATAAGCCCACCAGCATTATCCACAGATCTCAGTTGTATTGGTTATGGTTTAGGTTTAGGCACAAGAACCACTTTGTTAAGGTTAGAGTTAGGGACTCTGACTACATTCTGAATTAAAATGGCTGAATCCCTGCAAAAGAAAAGGTAACAGCTGCGAGCTTGTGTCATGTCTCGTCAGGTCTGTTAAGTGTTTTGTTCACGAGCGTCATATCTTGTCTTACACTTCCTGATGTATTGTGAAACCTAACTCTCCTCTCGTTTCAGGCCCCTTGACTTCCCGGTGTGTTTCCCGCCTGTCTGATTGTCTACCCCGCCCTGATTGTCTCCACCTGTTCATTGTTACCTCATGTATATATAGTCTGCATCTCCCTTTGTCCTGTGCCAGATCGTCTTGTGCGTTATGTGCCGTGTTGTCTTTGCTACCACAGCTAAAGTCTTCCCAGAGTCTTGTCTCACGTTCGTTTTTGTCTGTGATCCTCAGCGTCCTAAGTTTTTGCCCTTCTGCCTTATTGCCTTTTGCATAAGTAATTTTTGTTGTCAACCTTTTTGAGAAAGTATTTTGTTATTAAAACCAGCCTTTGCGCTCGCCCTCAGTTCATGTCCTGTGTCCTGCTTTTGAGTCCTGAAAGCCCTGACAGCCCTGAAAACGGGCTTTACAGCTTGGTTATGTTTGTACTGTTAGCGACTAGGTTATGGTTCTGGAAACTGTTTTCAGTTTAGATCAATATGGAGTTTTATCTTAAATTATCTTATCTTTTTGATTCTGGTAATTTATTTCCAAATATAAACATCTCAATTTTCTTTAAAAGCATTTTCTAAAAAGCCACAAATAAAATTTTGTGTGAAAATAGTGAATCTCCATCACATTAACACCACTGTGAAAAACGGGAGGTGACCCCTCTGCTTTACTTACAGGAAACTATGACGAGGGGATGCTGGAGCAACATCCTTGCTTCTGCTTCTGGTGCTGTGCAGTTCAGCTCACCTGTCCAGAGGCACACGCCTCTGTACCAGCACAGAGCAGCGCTCACATAAAGGAGCACTGCTTCAGCAGTTGCACAATTATCAATGTTATCCACTGTTGCCTGGCAACCATTGTGCCAAATGTCGCTGAAGAACTACAATGCTTGGCAAAAGAATGATGATCCCTAAATTATTGTGCCAGATATATGTAGTCGCTGTTTCCTAAAAGCACTAAGCCAGGTGGGACTGTGGTTTACGGTCATTTTAGAAGATCAAATGTGGCTTTAGGCACTTCACTCCAGTGTCAATGTTATGTGTTCAACTTGTTCTGCTGCCATCAAGTGGAAAAAAAAAAAAAAAAAAAAAAAAATCAATGAATCAATCAATTACTGCAGCTTTAACATTTTTATATTTAGGTTCAATATAATTCAGCATGTTGTAAAAATATTCTGCAAAAATAAATCTCTCAGACAGGTAATCTAAACCTAACACACACTTGTCATTTCTGACCAAAACCACAAATCTTTGAATTGATGCTAAACCAAATCTTTTTCTCAGCTCAGCTCAGCAGTGTTGCCTGAATTCAGTTGGTGGCAAAGGCTGGAAATAGAGATAGCAGCAAACATGAGGACAAAAACCCAGAGAAATCATCAAACTCCACTGAGGTCTGAGCGCGGAAATGGGTCGAGCATGAATGTTTCACTGAACTGCTCTTCACTGTGGGGTTCTGCACCTGAAAACCGAAATTTCGTTTCAATCGACATATTTGTCATGAAAGCGAAATAATGACTGGTGAAGTGCAGCATTCAGGATTAGTCCTGCCAACTAGCACAACTTCATAAGACACTTTGACACTGAGGGAGACACAATATGCTTGTTACGGATAAATAGCCTGCAAAACGCTGGTAAGTCTGAGGCACTTTGAGTCTGAATACCTGGGAGAGACATTCAGCAACTTCTGCTGCTTTTCCTTTCTTTACCGTCCACAAGCAGAAGTCAAAATAGTTCATTCAAGATTCAAGATTTCTTTATTGTCATTGAGCATGACATGTCAGTGACATTTGCATTGCAACCCCCATGTTAGAAACAAGATAATGAGAAAGATAAGAAAGATTATAAAATAAAATTCAGATGCTAGAATAAAATAAACCAACATGCAGTAAAAATATTCATAAATGCAATAAAAATATACCAGAAAATCAAAGTGTTCATAGTGTTAGATCTGTCTTTATTATTGTGTCAACATCTCAAAATCAGTTTTATTCAGACTTTTTTGTTTTTACATTCAATAATGATAAAAGCAAGAGAAAAAAAAAAGATTATATCAGTATAAAAAGATTACTTAAGCATTCTGCTACAGAGACATTGCGTATCCTGTAGCTAGTCTTCATCAGACATGTAAACGTGAAATCTCTATCAATACAAACAAACATTCTGGAGAGAAGTTCATAAAGCTTTAAGGCTTCACTGCTCAGATTTTAACAGGAGATCAATGGTACGGCGTGTTATTCATACCACTCCGACCTTACATGGTCTAACTACAAACTAACTTCAGATGGATGTAGATATCATCTAAATCTGATGCATTTCGTCATCTATTCTGTAATGAAATGTTGTCCTTTTTGGTGTGTACTCTTTGCATAAATCTGCCCTGGCCTATTCCTCTTCAGTAAATTAATGACAAAATACATTATAGACACAAGACCTGAACTTTCTTTAAGTCAAAGGTGGGCAAATCAGTTGAAAGTCTGATCGTGTAATAGCAACGATCAGACTACGCAGTATTTTAGAAGGTCACAGGTGTCTCAGGTGACAAACTCTTGTTGTGACTTGGCTGAAAGACATGACAGACTTCATGTTGGACCCTGACCAATCAGAGCCCGCCATGCATGATGTACATTTGTGATGAGAAGAACTTCACTGATCCAAAACTTCAAGACTTAAGGTCTGAATTTCGCCATCTGCCTTTGTCTGCACGACTGTACGGGTTAACAAACTGTGTTACAGGTACCCAACAGAATCACCTGCACTCTCAGTGTCTATGTTGGGAGGACATCCATCCCTTAATAGCCCCAAAATCAAATGTTTATGCATGTTATCAGGGTTTATGAATCTTAAAGTTGAGCTCGGCATTAGATGTGTCTGTGACTATGGCCATGCCCCTTACAACAACCAAGTCTTAAAGCTGTACAGCACTATTTTGAGGATACTGTCCGGAGTAACAGTAAAGAGACAAGAACAATTTTCTGACAAAAAATCTTAAAACAGTCCAGTTACTAGCTTTTTCCAGAGCTATCTGATAGATCTCAATGTGTAAAAGGCTAGTAAGTGGACTTTGAGTGAAGACTGTTGATCAAACTACTGTGGCCAAGATCAGGAATGGCCTCTCGCACTCGATACACTCAATAATTCTCTTGAACCATGTCACTAACAGAGCTCCATGAAAGTAGTTTGGTTAAGATTTGGGCAAAAATGGTGGTCATGGCTAACATGCTGTAATACAGTTAAGTGATGGATACTATGTGAGTCACATGGTTCCATGACATTGGTGTTACAGATGCAGTACATCGGTATCAGCAGCTGTGTCTCAATTCAGGGGCGTGACCTTTGGAAGTCTAAAAACATCCAGTTGGAAGAAACAGGTGATTAGTTGTAACTGATCTGAGGCCAACCAAGTCTTAATTCGAACCTTTTAGATTTGTTTATTGTAAAATTTGCACTACAGTTTACAACTCCTATTCTGACAGTTTACTGCAACAACAAAATGAAATTTTGAATGAATGACAATGAATGCATCATTAGTTTTGGTTTCTGTAAAATAAGGGGTGGGAACTTATGATGACGCCACACCTGAGCATTCAGCACCCTTCCAAGGAGGCATCCCATGATATTGGATACAGCCGCTCTCCATCCACAACGGAAAGCATCACTATGTATAGTTGGACCGCGTAAAAAATAACACAATAACCACAAAACAGCAGAGGGGAGAGAAAAGAGCCAGGAGTCTTCTTTCAGCTTTTGGCAATGCACATGGTGGTGTGTAAACACTGGTTTGTGGACACTGGGATCACAGTGTTGCACAATCGTCACTGGAATGGTGAGACCGGGACTAACCTCTTTGGCCAGACAGAAAGAAAAAGAGACAGAGTGTGCTTGTTTCGTACATTATGCATGTTCGCATAAATGGACATTGGTTCAAAGTCTATGGTTTAGATGCGTTGGGCAGACAGCAGAGGGTGTGCTTTGTGTGGTTTTGAGAGAGAAGCCATCTCCGCACTTTAAGAGGCGCCTTCCCCATCACTCTGCTCGCTGGGCTCCACCCTCTGAGACAGGAGGAACGACTCCCACACAGCCAGGCACTGAAAGAGAAGACACATCATCATCATCATCATCTTAATGCATTTGGTTTCCTAAAGATAACGTCTGTATCATGGTCTGAAAAGCACTTTGCAATGACAGCGAGAAAATCTGACGACGGCTCCCACTGCACAGCGATCGGCCGAGACCTTTGCCCTGAACACGTTCTGACGATATGTTGCGTTCAAACATATGGTTTGAAGCATTCTCAGGCCTTTACACTCATCAAGGAGAAAAAGCCTTTGAAAGCCAAGCAGTAACCATGACAGCTGAAAACAGCAACAGAGCCTGAAGCTGCACTTCTTCTAATGGCCTCTGGATACTGAAGAGGCTGAGAGTGCCACCTCTCCCCACTCCGTAACTCAGAAATACGTCATCCCAGTAACTACGCTGGCTTTCACCTATTACAATCTGCTACTTCAACAGCTCCGAAGTCTGCGGACACAGATGATTTACCATCAACACAGAGCCTAACCCCGGTGCCTGCACGCAGCACTCCAGAAGTCCTGTCCTGTCCTGACAGCGAAGCTTCAGGGCTCATTCACCCTCAAAGTCTGAACAAAACCAAGCGATTTGCAGCTCACCAGCGGTTAGCTAGCACCTAATAAAACACGTCAGTGAGACAACTTGTTACCAGACAGCGTTCTCCTCCTCTTTTAGCTGTGGCGAGCCACCTCCTCCCATATCCAGTCAAAACTGACGTCAACCTTCCATCCACTTCCTGGCAAGAAAGCAGGAAACGTGATCCTCAAAGTAACGTCAAAGGAACAGAGTTATTATGAAACGTGTAATATGTTGCACAACATGTTACTGAGTCACACGTCCTGCTGCTGAGTGAGGCGTTACTAGCAAACACTAGAGGAGAAAAATCTACTCACAGCCGGAGCCAGGGGGAGTGAGCCTCCATGAAAGAGACCTGACATCCCCCTGAAAACAACAAAAGTTTGAGTTTAGGGGGGTGTAATGAATAACAGCCTTTAAAAAATGATCACAATCGTTCCGTCATGTGTGGTTTAAAATGTGTGCGACTCTGCACCGGCCAGCGCAGCAGACTTTATCTTTTTTCACTCACACATACTATTTGATTGGCCAGGACAAGTGCAGAGTGTTTTCTATATATCATGACCTTGGGTTTTTGTGTAGTATTGTGTTGTGCACCAATGAGTAAACTGTGTTTGCTTTGGTAGATCAGTGTTTAGCAGTGAACAGGATACGTGCAGCGTTGGCTATTGGTCCACAAAAATGGTACCAGACAACAACGGACATCTCCCACCCACGATTCCCCACTGTTGGCTCTTGCCAGCGTGCTCTTCACCATCACAGATCTCTGATCAGCCACAAAAACAGACACCCCACCCCACTATAATGCTGCCAGAAAGACTAGTTCTGAATAAACAGGCTGGAATTTCTCACCAAGAGATTAATTATTATTCTCTTTGTAATATTTACAAAAAACTTGGTAGAATTTCTCACCTTACAGTATATTTTACAGTATACGTGAAGGTCTTTTCATTCATCAAGACCTTCACGTATACTATTTGCGGATAATGGTGGGTTCCTGGTACTGGTGCTGCAGCAGAGAGGGTCACCTCCACTGCTGGAGATCACCACAGAGCAACTTCTGAGTCCACAACAGAACTGAGGCATTCCAGCCAATGGTGGTGGTTAGTAAATGCCACTTTTATTGTAGTATTCTCACACAGGCTGGAGAAATTACTGCAGTAAAGTACAGTATGGCAGAAGGCATGTAAGCAAACATTGCCCCATTTTCTATGTATTAAATCAATTTTTAATGGGGAATAAAATCTGAATCGAATCACAACATCGAGAAAGAAATCGAATGGTGAGACTCCACAGACTCCACCCCTGCCGACACTCTCTGGTGTCATCACTATGACAGTTAGCTATGGTGTTTGATCCTCTCCCTCAGAGCCACTGAAGCTTTCTCCTTTTTAGTCGAATTTGGATTTTCATCTAGCTCTAATAACTCCCAATGTTATGCAAATGATGTGGGTTACATCACACACACTGACATGTGAAGTGGATTTCTCCATTGTGAGATCAATAAAGTTTGATCTAATCTAATCTAATGCATGGTTCTTCTTACCATCTATGATGAAACAGGAATTAGACCAACGAGATTCTGCTCTGACATCCAGGATACTGCTACTACTTCAAATACGCTGCATCATATCCATCACCCAACAGGTGGCCGAGGCTTATTGACTGATGTTGACTTCGTTCTTATTTGTTTGCTGCATCACATTTTACACTGGAGATGAAAAACAAGTTTGGAAAATTTTCACATCAGGGGCAATCATCACGGTTGTTGTTTACATCATAATAGCTGTCTTTACCACTGGTCCACTTTAAGCATCATGCTTCTTGTCACACTATCAGATATAAAACTGTGTTCTGTCAGAGCCGTCCCAAATGTCTATCCCAGCACTTTTCTCCCCTTTCTCTTTTGATCTCTCACTCTTCTCTGTCTCTCTCTAACTCCCCTGCCATCTCATCAGTGAAGGCACATTATTGCACCGACAGAGGCATGAGATTCCCATTGAGTGTGTGTGTGTGTGTGTGTGTGTGTGTGCGTCGCAGAGGACTTGACAAAGCGAATCACACTTTTATGGCATAAAAGCAATTAATCTAGATAGCAGGAGAGGCAGGAAGCCATGCAACCAGAAAGTGAAAATGACAAGCACACACCAACGGGTGCAGACAATCAAAAGCTAATCTGTGAACTTGAGTTCCACTCTGTCAGCACACATCAATAAAGCGCAGTCGCTTTTTCCGAGGCAATAGCAGTTTGTTTAGAGGCGGCAATAAGTCACAGCCTCAGCCCGTCAACTCTCCATTTAACAGCCAATTTCTCTCAATTGCACCCGCAGCACCTCGGCAGGACTGTGGCAGCGCAGGCTGGAGTTTCCGTCGCAGAAATGATTTTAGGAGGCCAAAATGTCGCTGGTCAAGTTAAGCCACAACAGGAGGACCAGAAGTCCAGTGAAAAGGAGGGGGGCTGAGACAGAAGGAAGCTAATGCTAAGCTATGCTTCTAGAATATGAAGACAAACTTCACGTCTTATCTAGAATGTAACGTGACTGCATTGAAAATGAAAGGCTTCGTGATATTTCATTGACCAGAACGTTCCAGCAACGTTTTTTTTTCTACTCCTGTAAAAAAAAAAAAAAAAAAAAAAAAAAAAAAAAAGTAGGTCTGTTCCATCTCATCTGTACAGGAAGTGTTGAGAAATGTCCAAATCTTTTTCTTGAAGACAAATCAAATTTCTGTTACTGTGAATACCAAAGCAATTTCCAAACAGCATAAAGTTTCATTTCAGCTTGGGACAGTCTGGAAAGGAAAGGTTTTCTTCTGATGGCTCATATTTGTGCAGATGTCAGTATAACAGCGCCCCACCACTCCAGATTTCACCAAACCTTGGGGATCTCCTGCAGTCAAACAGGGGTTTTGCACTTTAGCTTTCTAACAATTCCACGAGCAGTTCTCTTCTTGTTCTTCCAGATCTCAGCTTGACCTCCATCGTTCCCGTTTACTGCCATTTCTTAACGACATTATGAACTGAGAAAACATGAAATCACTTTGCTGTCTTCTTGTAGCCTCTCCTGCTTTGAGGGCATTAATTCTATGTGCTAGGCAGCTGCTTCGAGGAGCCCATGTGTGCTGATTGCTGGGAAAAGGTTTGAGTAGTCAGAGTGTTTACACAGCTTTGAAACTTGCATCAGTTGGCCTTTCCTGATGGTGACTGTGATCAAGGCGTAGCACCAACAAGCTGATTAAGGTCAGAGACCCCGCTGAACTTATGTGAGAGCTCAGATCTGTTGGGGGTGCCAAACCTTTCCTTTTTATACTGTAAAATTGTGCAAAATCATAATAACATAATTGCTTTAGTTGTTAGAGGGAATGTTTCATCTTAACTTTGTGTGTATTCTCATTTAGCTATTCCCAGTTGCATAAATTTTGACCACGGGTCCCCAGATTTTTTCATGCAACTGTACGCAGGCTTTGATGTTTTAATGACTGTGAGTCTGATGCCATTTGCTGACACAATATTATCCAAAAAAGACACAGGATGTGTGATTTATATGACAGCATGTGGACCTAAATGTGATTTTCTTTCTCTTTGAACAAACAATAATTGACTTAAAAATCTTCACAAAATTAAAAAAAAGTTCAATGGCTGTTCAGCTGGTCTCAGCCTGGCTGGAATATGAAGGGAAGAGGTACATCAGACTAGCTGAGTGTGTGCTCTTCATAAACACGAACAGAGGTTATTGTCATCGTCCGCACTGGACTTAAAGGGTAACTTTTGTTTTTACAACCTGGACCTTATTTGTAGTATTAAATACGACCATTTACTCACCCAGACAACTTTGGTGGCATTTGGAGTCGTTTTGAAGAAATTAGCCCCAGAGGAGCGGCGCGTATATCCGTGTAATGCGAGTACTCGGGGCATCCAGCCTCTATATAACGCAAAATCTGCGGCAAACTCGTTCATATTCCAATATTTTGTTATGATATGCTGGTGCTAGTTTAGCTGTAGTTTGGCACAGCTATGGTTGGTTATTGCGTATTCGTAGCCGTCAGCCGTGTTGTGGTTGGCTGCTCGCAGCGCCCGGCGTTCGGTAATGACATCATCCACGTCAGAGGTAGTTGTCTAGAGACACTGGATGTTGATAACATGCCACCACGGGCTCAGAGGGCAACAGCACCAGCATATCACAACAAAATATTGGAATATGAACGAGTTTCGCCGCAGATTATGCGTTGAAAGAGGCTGCGCATGGATGCCCCGAGTACTCGCATTATACGGATATACCGCCGCTCCTCTGGGGCTAATTTCTTCAAAAGGACTTCAAATGCCACCAAAGTTGTCTGGGTGAGTAAATGGGCGTATTAAATGCTACAAATAAGGTCCAGGTTGTAAAGAACAAAAGTTATCCTTTAACATAATGGCCTGACATCAACAAAGTTACTGAGCACACCACGATGATCACTCTCAGCCCGTGTTTTCAGTCCACTCATGACTTTGGAGAACATTTAGACTTTATTCTAACACTGTGGATGATGTTTTAAATGCTTGAACCCGTTTATCTTAAAACAAACATGATTAGTTAGTAGCAGATGTTGTCTATGCAGCAGGCCTTTGAAAGAACTGCTGCTGAAGTGATATAACACCAAGAGTTTCTAACAAAGGAGATTCAGATGTTCCAGCTGAGCAGTAAATCTGTCTAAGGAGCCTGGATTTAACAGGCTGTAGACTCAGCACAGGCTTGTTTAAGGAAGACTGCAGAGAAAGCCAAGAACGAAGGAAATTTTAGCACATTAATCTGACAACAACAGAAAGAGCTGGTAGAAACAAGATGGATTCCTTTGCAGTTCACACAGAGGGAGAGTTCATGGTTTGTTCTGTAGCTTCTGACTGATTGGAGTCTGGATTTCTTTCAGCTCACTGCACAATGAAATGCTCTTTAAAGACACAGTCAGATGAACGATGCATTTTCACTTGGTATATGTCAAATATAACCAAGCATGTTTTTTTTTTTGAGTATCTTTGTATCAAAACCCTTCTCTTTTCTCTTTCTATAAAATATGCGATCATGTGTCATGTGATCCAAGGAAGGCTGAATAAATGCAACTGAGCTTGGTTGTAGAAACATGGTGTTTCACCTCTCATCCAGATCTAACTGACTGTTGGGGTGGGGATCGAGGTATTTAATCCTGACCCCCATCCAATCCTGACAGGTTGTAAATGCACTTCCAGGTTGCCCAAACACAGTTCCAAATATTATTACCCAGGCCGTCCTCCACAGTATTCAGAGTTGTTGTGTGCACACAGTTTTCCTGTGCAATGATGGATTACTAGCAACGTCACTGTTGCACTCACTCTGAGGTTGATCTCCAAATGAGACGTTCTAGGTAATCTGGACAAACTGTTGGTCCGATCATCTGTTTGTCCTTCTGATGTCGCTGTGTTTCAAGATCTCAGCAATTACTACAATGAGTACAACATAATCATACTTGAGAGAAATGTTCATTCATTTTAAACTATTATAGTAACTAGTCTCGATGCAATATGAAAATTCCTAAAACACTGGAAGGGATGAAGCTCTAATTACAGGGTTCATTAGGAAAGCAGCCGACAGCAATCCTGCAGGCTCCACTGGTGCTGAACAGGTAAACAGAGAGAATCAGGACAGACACACTCAGAGGGAGGGGGGCATTCTGCAACCTTCACAAAGTCGTGAAACAGAATTCTGTTTGACTCTTGGAACAGATGTGGTGTCTTATCTATATCCTTTTTGTCCATTACAGCCTCACAGAGCTGCTGCTACTATCTGTGGTCCGTATGCTTTAAACTACGCCGTATGACATGTTGTTCAACTACGTCAAAATGCTTCCACCTGTTCTGTATGGACATCGCTAAAAGCCTATCATGGTCTCCTCCTGGTTGCATCCCAACAACTCTGTGTCTTTGTGTGTCTTAGTAGTCTTCATGCAATGAATCACACAAAACAGGAATGCGGGGGAGAGCACTCAGGCGTTCTCTCCTAGTAGTAGTTCTGTGAAGTGTGAGCTTGAGAGAAAATGTTAAACCCTATCTACGTTCACACCTCTGGACAGCAGGGTAATCACTGTGCAAAGTGGGCAGGAATGCCCCCCTGTACTGCTTTTAGAAAGGTGTGCAGGGGTTCAGACATGGTCAACGACCTGACAAGCATTTAGTTTGAAGCAACCTGACGCTCCCACAGTCATGTTTTCGCCACTACTGATCTTACCCAAACCATGTGGATTTCTCCTGGAGAACGACGATTCCTCTGGCATGTGAGAAATCCTGCGCTCAAAAAGTGGCTTTGTGGACGCGTTGTACAAAAAGTGGTGTAGAATTTGTTTTTGCAACATGCACTGCTAATTCCTGGAGGTGTCCTAGTTCTGTTCTGGATATCGGACAGGTAGCACAAAGGCATAGGTCATTATAACTTACCACACTCGCCATAACAACACCAGTTAGGGAATATGACCTGAAGTGAACTAATGTCTCTGGCAGGACATCTCAAAATAAGTGTGTGTTTGGTCACCTCTGCAAAAGTATAGAAGCTATTCTAGAGAAGATAAGACAGGACTTTGCTGTGAACTTTGCTGTAAATAAAGTCCGCTCTGGCTGCTTCTGCACACCTTGTCTCAGGATCCTTTCTCTCCACCACAAAAGGAAATGCACTGAACCTGTTTGTTCAACCCCAATGACACACACAATGCAAGCTGTAAACAAACTCTACAGAGTACCTTTAAGATCACATGTCCCATGTTGTTTTGCATGTGCTACTTTTAAGGACAAATAGCATTACAGCCAATAATCTACCGCATCAGACCTGAAACAAAAAGAAAAGGATTTGTCAGGATTCGTATTAATTTGCCAGAGACGACCTACACATTCAGCCCGCAAAGCTGACATAAAATACAGTCATAAAATTGACTGTGGACAATGGGACAACAAAAAACAACCGTGGAAATCACATAGTGACATGATAAACAACAACTGTTCATCTGCAGTGGAGTTAGAATGATGCATTAACCTGTTTGTGGCAGCATCAGGCACAGCAGGAAGAAACAAAGGCTATCAAAAACTTCTCAAGTTCAGTCTAGCTGCCACTGGTTTTAGTTTTAATGTGTTATGATTGTGCAATTGTTGCATCAGCAGATTTTCCATCTCACAAGCCCACAATTCAGAGATACATGTCAGCAATCGAAATGCACATTCTGCATATACCGGCACTGATGTTGGCACCTTCAGTCCCAAAACAGCATTTCCATTCAACAGCTAGTCCAACCCGACAGTCGAGATAACCTAAAATATTTGTTGACCTGAAATATAAGCAACATGCTTCTATTTTTATCAGTCTCAGTCCCTGTTGCTATGAGGTAACCATGGCATTGGTGACAAAGCTCTGTCTTTGCCATCCATGGTGTAGGCAGAACACTTAACTCGGCTCTGTTTTGAACTTTGACTTCATCCGTGACGTCCACCAACATGAGAAAGAACCTGGCGAGCCAAAGCCACACATGAGGATGAATGGGCACGGATTAAAGTGATAGTCTGGGTCGTTCGAAATGGGGCACTTTTTCATAGTCGGTGTATTAGTCAGCACGCCCCCAGTTTGGAGAAGGAGACAGGAGCACCAGCACAGAAGCTAAGCAATGAAGTGCTGTGGAAGGGGGCGGCAGCAAAATAGATTTTGGTCATATAAAAGGAGGCCCACCTAAAATAATCAATATCAGTTTAAGTGTAGGCTATATTTTGAATATTTTCAGCTTGCTGTCAGACAGCCCTTTATATATATATATATTATATATACAAACAACACTCCACGCATGCAGCTAAATAAGCCATAGACCCCGGCTGAAACGCTCCGCTCTTATACAGCCATGAATACCTACAAATCAATGAAAGAACTGATAAAAGCAACCGGTAAAGAAATGCACTTTCCACACAAGTTTTCCCTTCTCTCTCTCTCGGCCCATTCAGTCTCCATCTGCAGAAGTTTTTCTTCTGTACGCTCTAGTTCATAAAGGTATCTTCTTATCTCCACAAGTAGATGCCATTTCTTTGCTGCTGCACTCATAATCACTCATTCAAACTGCTGTAAGTCTGAGCCTGTGATGTAATGCGGTTGCACGCATGCGTAGGAATTCGGAGGTGGTATGGTTGAGAAGATGTAGTTCCAAGGGAAAGGGCGGTCTGACGGCAAATTAAAGCGAGGAAAATATATAGAACTGCTGATGTTTTTTTATAAGGTGAGCCTGTCCTGAGGTGGATGAAACACATTTTGCTGCCGACCCGGTTGGAATGAAAGCGGTGAATCATTAAAACCAGCTTTCTGATTTCAATAAATGCTAATTTTAAACTAAGCGGGCTGAACATTTCCCTGAGGCGCTGCTGTTTATTAAGTACAATAAGTAAATATACAGACTATAGACAGAGCAACAACTGCATGTAGACATGCTAATAGAACTGCAAGTATGGGCAGATGCTCAATCTGCTCTGCCCACACACTGCAATCTGATCACAGCATGGTTTAGACTGAACATACTGTGGCATGTTGGCCAGTGTATACTGATATCACTACAGCTGAGGGTCATAATTGCTGAAATGATAGATAAAAATGATCAATGAGCAGGAGGTTTGTTAAATCCATACCTGAAAGGAGGGCTTACACCTCTCAAGTATATAGTGTACCACTAAATCAGTCTCTTTAGCATGTTTAGCTGTATTAGTGCAGTGGTCATTAAAAATCACTGTAGGACATAGCAACCCTGAACTGAACTGCAGAAGCAGTGTTTTTTTTTACTTCCAGTGTTACTCACCAGTATATAGTGATCGTCAATTAGCTAGCCAACCCGTGCCAACGAGTCGAGAAGTCTGTAATTCATATTCAGTCCTGTCCTGTCATCATTGTCATGGCAACATTAACAGCTGGAGAGAGCGTTGTGTGTTGTTGCTGCCGATGTCACACATTAACGTTACACCAGATCATTTGCTATCAGCTCCCAAATTGCAGATACAGAATGCGTCTGATTTTCTCAAGTGCACAATTTCTACAATTACTGCAAATGTAGCTGCAAGAATATATCTGAGTCAGAAATAAATATGGACTGTCTGCCTCGATTTCATGCTGGACCAATCACATTGATTAAATGTTATTTTGTTATGGCCAATCATTCCAGAATTCCGACCTTGAATAAAAATCAGATCTTTGAATAATAAGTGTGCACATCACAATGTCGTAAATCGTCACATTTGACAAACAGGAAGTGAATGTTTGACAAAGGTTTCAGCACTAAATGACACTGGTCATTAATCAGTTTTCATACTTAAAAAAGCTGCAGTTCACTGCTCTCTCATTTCTATGTTTAAAGCCCCTACTACCCTATGTCTTCCTGTCGCATTCTCCCCCAACCTCCCCAAAAATCACCCATTCTGCCTTCTTGGTGCTCTTTGCCTCCTTCTCATCTCTCATTTCTCTCTTCCCCGCTTTCCCCGTCCACCATCATTCATCCTCCCCCTCCATTTCCACGTCTTCCCCAACAGCCTTCCAAGGTGGTATAAAACCCTCCCAGGTGCAGGCGTCTTATTAGATTCGTATAGGCCGTCTCTTTCTGTGCTCCAGTCCAATAAATCATTCACAGGCCCCATGGCCACAAAGCCCACATCTGCACCTAAATAACAATATCAGCACACAGCAAGGAGTGATGTCATACTTTGGGATCATTTTCAGAAGTTATCATCTGCTCACTGTGTGCTATGGAATGTCAGTAGAATAAAAGGGCTGAATGCATTTCAAACTGGTTTGCTGTGTACAGTCCACCTCACTGTGATGAAATCAGTTTGATGTTGTTAGCAATTGTTCTTGTTTGGGCAGAAGGAGCATTTTTAATTGAGGTGTGGGTGAGAAAATATGAACCATGTTCGTTGGTAAATAGACATCATCTTCCTCAGCTCGCTACTTATTACTGAGACTACAGGAAGGTAGGCTATGGCTGTGTGCCTTACACCAGGAGCTGACACTGTGGGCCCCTCCTCTGAAAAAATAAAGACAATTGTTCCATTCCCATGATTTTCCAAAAAGCAAAGCTGCTGAATATTTTTGGAAACACTGGGTATTATCCAGATAGAATGAATTCTCAGCGGACCGACAAGTGGGCCAAAAAGCAGCAGGTATTTGGGACTGTAATTAATACTGGGAGGAGGAGTCAGGAAATAACACACACACACACACACAAACACACACACACACACACACACACTCTGGATGGGACTGAAATCACTGAATATGCAACATTAAAATCATCCAACCAACCATACAGAGCTAAATCCTGTTCAAATAGGCCTTGAAATTTGCACTCAGTGACACAATGTTCTCACCAAAGACAGGGGAAAATAGAAGTGATTTCAGCTTACTCACAATGCAATGATACCGCAGAAAAGGAAATATGGAACCATTCATCAAAGAAAAGTCGATTTGATGTCTAAATCTGGTATAACCCTGCTTTTGAAAAGGTATGAAATCATCTTCCGTGTAGCAATTTTCTGCTTCATCAGACTATTTTGCACAAGGGCTTTGCTGATCGGGCATGCTCTATTTTCACACTGCCCTTATTTACACACATTCACACCAGAGACGTGCCCAGTAGAACCACCGGGCCTATATGACCACAGCTGAGGTCTGTGGCTCTGTTCTTGCGCCGCGGGTCAGTCTCAGGAGATTGCCCTAGTTTTTTTTTTTTTTTGAACATTTGTGTTTTTATATATTCACGTAATGTTAAAATAACCAAACGATGAGCTCCAACTCACAGACGTTATGTCAAACATAACCGCTATACATCAGACGTGTTCTGTTAGCCTGTTAGCCTGTGGACGGGCCAGTGTGTGTGTCTGATTCACAGCTGAGCCAACAGGGGCATGGACAGACAATGTAAACACAAGCTAAGGACACACAACATTGTGTTAGCGGTGGTGTAAAAGAAAAATTTTCTCTGCTCTCTCACAAGCCTGAAGCTTGCATACATGTTTGTTTTGAGCACAGAATTTATACACTCAGCTCTGATGGGTATTTTGTCACATTGCCAGTACTAGTGAGAACATGACAAAGCACTTTTTTCCCTCAGTCATACGTTTCTATGCATGGCTTTTCTTTTTCAAGTCCTAATCGCTTGTTCCATTACATAGCATGGGGAAGTCGCTGGTCGTGACATCAGCTTTTCCACCATAATGTTTAAAGCACATTTACATATTTAATTGGAGTGGAAAACTGTGTGATTGGTTGTTTCCAGTTTGGTGCTACTGCACATGAAAGTGCATCTGCATGAAGACGAATGTGTCCCAGCTTCTCCAGGTCATGCCGCTGGGAGACTTTTCATTCTTGAGTCATGGAGGGTGGTGCCACACTGTTGTTTGGCAGTTCCATTAACAATAAAAGGCATCCTGCAGTGCCTTAAGTGTTTGTTGTGTGCTAAAGAGGGTTAGAATCAAACCATCTAAACAAGCTGATGTTGCCAGTTGACATTCTACCTTTTTTCAATGTATTACAAGTGAGCAGCTAAATGGCTATGTAGCTTGCAAACTGATGTAAGTACTGTATTAGCAGTCCACTTTTACCCTTATCATATATCATATACATATATATAAATACATATGTCCAACATTTTAATTACTGTGGACTATAAAGGCAATGCCAAAGCAGGGAAAGAGCATAACTTGCATTTTACCATTCAGTGCTTGAAGTTTATCATCAATACATGAATTACTGTAATGAAGTTTCAGTCTTTCAGTGACAGAGCAGTACTCTTGGCCGCTGCGGCTTGAGAAAAGTAGAGAACATAGTGAAAAATGAGTTATGGAACATACCTTGCACTGCACGATTCATCTATGTGCCTCCAACTACTCCAACTAGCCTTCAGACAACAATCTGTTTTGTTTGCATGAAGGCAAACTTGTCTGTCAAAGATTTTCCTGCCAAAAAACTGCCAAGCTGTGAGGCCAAACAAAGAAAAAAATTGGTGACAGGTTTTTTTCTGCCATCAATATGGACTGGATTTATTAGCAGTCTGCGCTGGCTGGAGGGACAACAGCTTGAGACAAGAGTGTGGTTTCCAAGAAGCTGCCAGGTAAGAATCACTGAGAACTGAATTTATATAACCCCGCTCAAAACAATTGGGACATTTTGTAAATATAAATAAATACAGAATGCAATCACTTGCAAACAAAATGTGTTTACCGACAATGTTTTTTTTTTACGAAATTTTATCTCCTTCATACAATTTAGTTGCTCCTGTCCCAACTTGTTTGAAACATGTTGCTGCATCAAATTCAGAATAAGCAGATATTTATAAAAACGCTGATGAGGTCAGACATTAAATATATTGTCTTTGTACTATTTTAAATTTGGAATCAGATCGTACTACTCACATACTCACTCACGCACAAACAGAAATAAACACATAGGAGCAAATGGCAAACAGGTCTCAGTGTCCAATCTGGTTTCCTGCAGCAGCAGGCATAGTGGAGCATTTAGCAGCGTAAGCGTAAAAGCCAGGTATTTTTGTCAGGAGTTTGTAGAGACCAAAACAGAGCTAAAAGGAGAGTGAAAATTTGACTTTAGGCATTCATTGGAAGGAACGTGACTCCATAATGGATGTTCATTTTGGCAGATGTGTAAATAGGCAGCTGTTAACATGTTCTGCAACAACTATGTAAGGTATTATATATTACTTTAACATGCCATAACATAAAATTAATGACGTTAACTGCTGGCTTATTATCACACTGTGAGCTAGCTTTTTAAATAATTGGCAATTGATGGCAGACGCCATATCATGCTGGAGACTGAGGTTGAGGCTACATATTCATCAAAAGTGTGTTAGCCCTAGTATTAAAGGGCAGGGCTTTTTCCAATGTCACCTTTAAGCTCAATATGTCAGTTAATGATATGTTACCTAGATAGTAAGCTATTTCATCATGCATGCTAATATTAGCAGCTTTACATTTTAGCAGAGCAACAAGCTGCATTTTCTTTTGGGACTTTTGCTGTTGCATTTTTGGTTTTGGAAAGAAAAATATGCCACAATCCTCCATACTCTGTACTGAGTAGCTATTGTACTACAGCCTAATGCACATTGCCTCAACATATGGAGAAATCCAAAGCTTGACCTGATCAACGCTGAAATAGACTACAAAGATAAATGTCTCAACAGCAGCTACAAGCACACTTATGGTTTAATGCTTTAAAATTGTTTTTCTGCTTATGATTCATTTACTAATCAAAAAATGGAAGTTATTCATGCAGCATAAACAAACAGTGCTATTCTTAACTTCTGAGTGCTCAAATTAAGAACCTTTGAGAATCATTAATATTTAATCTCTGAAATGTTCAAAAGTAAGAGCTAAATTTATGCATGGTATAACTCATACATATGCAGCAAGCAGCTTCATTTCTGTGTATTGTTGTGGATGTCCATGGCCGTATCCATAAATCAGGTGCAATCAATGTTCAAAAGCTCAGCTTCAAACCCATTTTTTCACCGGCTGTGTTAGAAATCCTTTCACATTCAGAAGCAGAGTGCCCTTTGGCTTCTCCTACATACACATTTTCACACGTACGCTCAGACATATGCACACACGCTAGCACTCAGTTGCTCTATTGCATCTGCTGGCCAGCGGCCAATGTGGTGGGTGATGAGTGTTTTTGTCGGGGATGCTGCAAGAAGACGCCAGAAGAGACGGTCTGCCTCTGCAGTGTGCAGCTAAAACAGTTACTTTCAATTTTGGCTTCGAAAATAAAATTTGGCATTAAAAACAAAACCTGAATTTAGAAAGGAAACATTAGAAATGGAAAAAAAATGCATTGACACCGAAAAAAAAAATCGCTTAACAATAAAACATTAAAAATGATTTCATTCTATTTGATATCTTTTTTGTATTTCCATGTGTTTTTCAATGACAATCCTGCACTTCTTTCACTTTCAGCTTTCTGTCATCTCTTTGATGTGCAGAGGCGGGGTTTGAGGGGAAGGGAAAGGAGAGCGTGATTTACATATTAGTCCCATGCTGCAATGTTTCCACGCTGTCGCTTTTCTCTGTCTCTCAATAAAAAATGCAAAAGCAACAACAAAAAAAAAATTATGTTGCTTTTTCTTTTAAAAAATCACTAACACTATCGGTAAGGGAGTTACTACCATTAAAATCTTAACACACATTCCAGTATTTGAATATTGGACATCTGAATGCACACAACCGTTATTGATATTGCACTTAATGACTTTGTGACTATCAAGTTTGCACAACATGACATTTGAATTTAAATAGCAGCTAAATTTAAACGGATAACGTTCAAAGTAAAATATTTCAGTGCTATAGATTCATTTCAAAAGTAAGAATTCAGTAGTGATTAAGCAGAGAAGTAGTACCACATAACTGAAATGTCCCCAGTTTGGTTCCAGCAGGAGACCTTTGTTGCCTATCACCCCCCCACAAACACTCTGATTTATAATTAGTGTTTTTTAGAATCAGCATACTTTTAAAGTATAACTGTTGAAGAAGCAACAACACCTTCCACAGGAAACACAACAGCTGACAACCCCTCTAAGCCAGTTGTTTGAGGCACGATAAATGCAAAGCGCCGCTACCCTCTGCTGGCAGAGCTCCGGTCTCCAGGACCGAAATACATCCAAGGCAAGTGGAATCGTACCACTATCCCAGCTGCATGCCTTGATTCTAGCATGACTAACAAAAGCAGAAAAAGAGTAAGTGATTGTTACCGTAACAGCTTCATCGTCTCATTCTCATCCTGCTGTAATGCTCTCTCCTTCCGAGTAGCTCCATTGTTCTTTTTCAATGCCTAATTCCCTGCTGTCTCTGCTGGGCTGCCTGCTCGTTAATCTGCGTAAAGGATTGTCTCTTCTACATCGCAACTTCTCTCTTTCTCGTTTTCCCCTTTCTCCATTTCACTCCCATACACTCCTCAGTCAATATCTCCATCCTCCTCTCTGAGGTTAAATCCTCCCCCTTTGAGATTCATTGAGCCAGATGCTTCTAACTGTGGAAAGTTGTTAAATCTCCTGGGAAGGGATGATTGGAGAGCATTGTAGGTGGGGGGGGGGGGGGGGGTGTCGTAGACCTCCTCCTCCATTGAGGGATGGTTTCACTATCTTTACGTAAGTAGCCTCCTTTACTCCTTTCACATCATCTGTCCTCAAAATATGTAGGGTGTTCTCCCATAAGTGTCCCTTGGTTCTCAGGTGGAGGTAGACTGCTGAGTCTTGACCTGAGGAGTTGGTCCTCCTGTTCCTCTGAAGGAAACTGACATGGAGCCACTGGTATGTGGACGACACATGGGTCAAAATTAAACCCAGATGGGGCAAGCCTCACAGAACACATGTGAACAGGAACATCAACTTGACTACGTCAGGAACAACAGCTTGGCCTTTTTTTGGCTGTGCTGTGCACAGTGAAGCGGACAGAAGCCTCAACATTGGGGCTGGAAACTCAGAGACCAATACGTACTCTTTGACTCTCACCAGCCGCTGGTGCATGCATACCAAGAGAAGAAGCACAAACAGCTTTAAGTGTAATCCTCACACTTAAAGCTTGTGGATACTCGAAATGGACCTGTGTGAAAACAGCCACAAGATCCAGGAAGAACACCAACACTGCGAGTAGTGAAGGAAAGAAGAACAAACACAACAACATCATCATGTTGTCTGGAGTATGAGAAACTTACTTTTCAACAAATGTTGCATCCTTGTATTTTTCAAACCAGTAACACCCCCAAACTCAAGAAAAGCAATCCAGTGTATAAAGTCCAATTCAGGGAGAAGCTAATATATCAAGGAAACTAAGATTCCATTAAACAAATGCATGGTTCAAGACAGAAGGGCCAACTCCTCAGGTCAAGACTCTGCAGTTTACCACCACCTGAACGATAAAGGACACTAAAAATGGAGAAACCACTCCACAACAGAGATCTATGACACCACTTATCCCCCACCTAGAATGCTGCCCTCTAATCCCTTCCGAGGAGATTTAACAACTTTTCACAGATGGCCTTGTGACAACCTTAACGCCTGTCATTCACACACGCTTACATCTCCAAGTGGTTGTAACAAGTAAGCATATTAAACAGGGTCTGAAATGATAACTTGGTTAAACAGTTACTTACTATTTCTTTTTTACTTTTTTTAACACAAGTCCTGCACAATTTATGGATTTTTTTTCTATTTATAGACCCAGTTCTATGAAAAACTAATTCTTAACCTTGTTAACGTGTCCAAGTGGTGTTATCACGAGCGAAATAAGCAGTCGATGACATGGCTGAGCATTTCCACTTTGGAACTGTAGTGTACCAGTGACAGTCTCACCAGCACAGTCAGGAGTTGTGCATCACATTGCTGTACTGAAGGAACAAGTTCCATCAAGGTTGGGCTTTCCCAAGGGTACCAGAGGAGGTGCAAGGTGTATTTTTTTTTATTTTGTAAGGAAAAATTCACTACATTATTTTCAAAATGATGGCAGAAATGTGTTGCAAAGCTGTCAAATGAGAAATGGGGGAAATATGGGGGGGGACTATTTGCATTCTCATAGATGCGCACACACTAAATGAAGGCAAAGATTTAGAGTTACATCCAAGCCATTTCAAGGCATAAAGGGATTTTTATCGTGGAAAAAATACTTCTTAAATACGGGTTGTAATTTTGATTAACAGCCATCAGATTTTAGGGGTTTACTCAATGCCAGGAGAAGAACTTTATTCCATATCAATTGACTGTTAGTTTCAAAAAGCCTGGTCTACCCTGATAGAAATATTTGAGGAGAGTTTTAATGTTCTGTGGTATAAATCCTGAGCTTACCTTCTCATAGTACTCCATGTTCTTCTCAGCAGTGGACATAAAAGCTGATTTGAGGTCAGTTCTCATGCTGTTCTGCCAGCGGGACCAATCTCCCTTCAGGGCGTTGTTGGCCTGCTCCACCCGGTCCGCCAGACCATCCACCTCCTCCTGCAGCTGTCAGTCAAACAAACAAACCAATGACTGTGCAAATCACAGTCTGACAAACACATCATCTGTTCAGTAAAACAAACATGATTCTGTCACTGGTTATATGAAAGAGAGTTAGAAAGTCACAAATCAAGTGCAAGTTCAAGGAGAACTCCAACAATTTGAAACAACAATCATGTGTCCTCCTCAGCCCCCCTGCTGTGTGGTGTCTCTCAGGGGTCAGTCCTTGGACCAGTCCTTTTTTCATTGTACCTGCTCATTGTAAAAATGCAGCTGCCAGGCTATTAACTAGCACTAGCTGATGGTCCCACATTACTTCCTTTCACTGACTCCTTGTAAAACTCAGAATAAACTACAAGATCCTTTTGATTACACATAAGGCTCTGCGTAACCTGGCCCCCAGTTACATTTGTGGTGTTCTCATTCTGTGTTCTACCTCTCAACCACTCTGATCCTCTAATCTCTGCCTTTTATCTTACCCCTCCATCTGCAAAACAAAGGTGATCATGCCTTTGCCATTTGTTGAAGTCATGTAGCTAAAGTCAACACCTCTAACTATCAGAATTTTTCTTTTTCCCTTTTCTTATGATGTACTAATATTACATGTATACTATTACATGTGCGATTCTGAATAATTCCCAGTGAGACACATGGTGTCTTCACTTACAGTCTATTTTTTTTTTTTTTTTACAAATAAGAGTACAGAGGGCTGATAGAGAGCTTCATCACATGCTGCAACGACAATCACCTGAAGCTCAATATCAGCAGAACCAATGAGCTTGTGGTTTTTAGATTAGAGTCACCAATTCAGTATCTGTAATTCAGGACCAAAATGTGGAATCCAGTCTTGAATAATGGAAACAAAAGTGTTTCTGCAGAACATTATGATGTGACAGTGAAGTTGATGTGTGATCTTTTGGATATAAAATGTCATCACTTAAGTTTCAATTCTTGAGTTATGGCCAAAAGCACCAATTCATTCCAGGATCAAAGGATTAGTTTGTGCCAATTTTGAAGAAATTCCCCAAAGGCATTCCTAAGATATTGCAATCAGACTGACTGGACAGACTGATGGACGTACAGACATGCGGAGAACATGAAGACATTCTCTGGCAACTGCCAGCATGGAGGCATTATACAAAGAGAACACAAGTGGTGAACCTCGCCCCAGGACAATACAAAGCACACACAGTACAATAAAAACAAAATAAATGAGTAGCACCTGATCATTTATGACTACATGACTGATAGCTCCTTAAAGCTGCACCAGTCAATAATTCTATTTCAACACTTTATGGAATGACTGCGTGTCAAGTGAAAGCTACCACTTTAGGCAGCACAGCTAAAAGGAGAGTGAGAATTGAACGTATATCCATCAGGTGGACACAAAGATCACTCCGACTGAATGCTAATATTGTTCTGTGTTCGCTGGATGTAGGAATAAGCAATGTTTGAGTATCAACTCTGTCTTTTAGTAGATCATTTCTATGTCAATGATGTATATATAGCTTGTTCTGCTGCCTTTCCAAAGACCATAAAATCAATTAATGTTGCTTTAAAAATAGTTTGGAATGAGCTCAGCCCAATCATGAGTTCCTTGGCTGATGGTTTTTGCATGTTAATCCACAGCACAGAGTAAGTTATCTGTACAAAGCAGCCTTCATTACAGGATACCTTTAACTTGCCTCAGACGCATAATTATGATGGTCTGTATTGTACTATTTGTAGCATGTTACAGTTGGCAGTCTCCGGTGAGTCTCATTATAGGTGAATTTACTTTTGCAAACCTACTCACCATTTTTAAAAAGATAAATAATCTATTTCATTTCGTGTGGTATTTCTCCTCGTCTATACATGAAGTTACCACACTGCAGCTGATTAAGAGGAGGAAATCAGAAACAAGTGCACATTAAGTTTCATTGCATAATGTCACGGTTCATTAGTTAGTGATGTCTAAGCCATTAGAGCAGAATTAGATGACCATTTGAGAATTACTGGAGACACTGAACAAACACCCACTGCATCAAGCAGCCTTCGTTTCAGTGACTAATGAGTTAGTCTCACAACATTGGGCACAACACCTACTATTATGTATATTTCAACATGCAAAAGTGAACAGTAAATTTAGCCTGAGACTATATAGAGAGACCAGGGCACACATGATACTACCTCTGCTCACGATGAAGAAAGTGAGATATCATCACACTGCTGGATGCAGCTGCAGAGCAGGGATTAGCTGTCTGACATTTAGACTGACAACGGCATTTATTCAAGTTCAATACACAAAGCATGCTTAACACAGGCTCACCCACAGCATGCACATACACATACACACAGGGGACCTCAGTGGCTTGCTTGTTACTGCAGTGATATTGATCCAGCCACCTTGTCAAGGCTATGGCTGAATGGCATCTAGCATTTGTGTGTGTGTGTGTGTGTGTGTGTGTGTGTATTATTTATCTCCCCTACCAAAGTTTCCAGTCATAACAGGAGCCAAGGTGAACTTCGGCCATGAAGCAGTGTGTACAGTGTACAACAGCCTAAACATGTATTCAGTATGCATCACTTCACTCTGTGAATGTGAAAATGAACATTATTTTATCATATGCAGAACACGGAACAACTAAAGTTATTTAATCACCTTACACCGTACAGGTTTTAACTTGGGTGCTGATTGGATTTCTGTTTAATGTGCTGCAGCTGAGACGCTATTTACTGTAGCTATTCAAAGCATTCATATAAAACATTTCATCCACCCATGAAGTTCTTGCATTGAGGGGCATGTGCTTACAGATAGCACCCATCAACACTCCAACAGCCAGTCTAAGCAATGACATGGCACATCACTCACATTGGAAACACTGTGGGACCCACCAGTTACAATGTGCAAACACAAATAAACAAAGGCTTATGTCCATGAGACCCCGGTGCATGCTGGGAGGCTTCTCTACATGCCTGGGTCACTGGCTTACTAATGTATCAGTGTCTTTAAGAAGCTACCAAAATTAGACTGACAAGAATCAGTAAGAATTTAAATGATTTTGTCTCCACCACCAACTTATTTTAATCCAAATAATACCATTTTGGTCAAACTAACATAAATATTCCTTTTTACTAATTATTTTTAGATTTTTATTTAGAGTAGCTTTGGAAGAATTAGGTCCTTAGAGAACCCACATAAAATTATAGCAAGATTCATTTAAAAGTAAAAGTCCTGTATTACAAATTATACAACGTAAAACAGCAAAAGTAGTACTACTATTCTAACTCTTCAAAGAAACACAACTTTATATTGAGAAAACTCTGCTTTGGTGAAACACACCTGGTTCCTCACTATGTGCTGCTGAAGTAGAGCGATACTGCCCCCTCCTGGCTGTGTTGTGTCATAGAAACACATTCGGTCTTAGCCTGGAAAGGTTGACCAATTAAGGTTAAATAAATGTTTACAAAAGGGAAGAATTTAATTCTCATCATACTGGAATGGACAGTCCTGAATGACTGACATTTACTGAATTTACTGACATATGATAACAGAAAGAGGTGAAATCATTGTCATACACCAAGTGACAATATCATGCGTTTCGTTGTTCCCGACAGCTCAGTCGTGGAATGTACCTTCCAGTTATGTCAGACATGATCAGAATCACATGTGAGGTAAAAAAAAAAGAACCTCACGTTTAAATGCCTGCTACAGCCTGTAGTAACATTTCCTTATTGTTCACAATGGACCTGGCAAAAACCTACACAGACCCAACACACAGAATGAAGTTCAAAAACTACTAGAGCGCCTTTCCCTCGCAGATTTCCCTCTCAGATAAATTAGTAGGGGCAGGGTTAAAGGATGGTTCACAGTTATCAAAATGTTCTGTCTTAAAACAATCATCGGGCGCCCATATGTAAATTGAGACAGGTTTTGCTGCTTGCCATCACTCCTTATGTCCATACTGACCATTAAGAGCCACAGACAAATCTCATGCTCGTGTTTTCTTTTCAAGATGCCTCGTCATGGACAAAAGCGCGTGCTGTTAGATGAAAGGTCAGGAGGCGGCCAAAAGCTTTGGGAATAATCACACAAACTGTGCAGTAGTTGAAGCGATACAGTATCATGCTCTGGGCTGATGGACTGAACACACGCTGTGAGTGGGTAGATTTGGTTATCGAGCCTCAGCACTTTTTAGAAACTTACCAAAATCTGTTTCCACCACAGGGCATCAAATATCTGGTCAGATTGGTTGTGTTGTTTACTTATTGTCTGATCAGATCAAACTATTTGATCAGAGATGAGCTCTTGTGTGGCTGCCTGTGCTTAGACAACCATTAACATGTGACATCTTTGCCTTCTTTTGTTTTTAAAAATGGTTTTGTAGAAAACACGTTTGTAGTTCTTAAATCAAGGTATTGAAAAAGTATTGTGTTATTGATATTTACACCAAGTACTGTACCGTCAGTAGTGTAGAACATTTTTAAGTGAAACTACCTAACAGGCAAAAAAAAAAAAAAACATTTACAGCAGCAGTGTGAATAGATTTTCAATGCCCATGTAGCGTATGTGTATGGATGGTATTCCTGACGTCTGCCCAGCTAAGATCTAATAATTAATTAATTAATTCCAAATTGAAGCACTTTTGATTGTTTCTACAATGTAAAGTTTTTTTTTAAATAAAATCTATTAATATTATTATTATTAAGATATGTGGTAACTCCACAGAAACCTAGGGGTGAAAAGGTTAAAACCAGTTCTATTAACCTGTACCCCAAGCCCCAGTTACAAAGACAACACAGTTCCTTATTGAGCAAATCAACATTTTTCTAGATAACAACAAATGAGTGATATCAAAGGGAGCTCCTTTAGATAAAGGTTGAATGAAAGCTGGTGTGTTTCCTGAGCTTTCACTCAGCTCAGTGTGTGTGTTCACGTCACTTCTTTGACAAACATCCCTGTTAGAAACAGCAACATAGGAATCTACTTGACATTTCCATTCTCATTAGTGCAGGCCTGTTAAAGGCACGCACACACACACAAACACACACTACATATTACACAGACTTACATTCATCTCTTGGAGACTTACCCAAACCTTAAGCCACGTCTTCACCCTACAACTGAACGATTTATGTCTTGCATTTTGTCCCCATAAGGAAGGCGCGTCCCCACAATGAGACTGTGTAAAGAGATTTATGTCCCCGCAATATCAGTAATACACACCCACACAGACACACAGCTAATTAAAGCAGCATAAAGTCTGTGGGGTACCATCTCAGTCCTGCTTCTTAATTAAAATCTCACAGATGGATTTTGATATCAACTTGGTGAACGGGATACACACCTGCAAAAACGACACACACACACGCACTAACACAACAGCACACAGATGCAAACGCCTCAAGTAAAGTGTCTAAAAATAGCCTTGTCCTTTGCTTTCCGAACTTTCCTTCTTCGTCCTTTGTCTCCTGACATTTTGAAGCGACTCGTCATCTTAAGAAGATATGGGAATTTTCATTACGCTGTGATTAGCTGCTGGGCTTACAGTGTGAAATAATATTGACAGCTCTTACGCCCACTGAGCTGAGGACTTACTTCCAGCTGACAAGCCTGGATATCTCGATAATCCTCCCAGGAAGCCGTTTTTCCTCCCCAATATGAGCTGAGGGTGGCCCTGTGGGAGAGGCCCCTCTCCATGCTTCACTTTATTAAACCTAATCTCTGGGAAGATGACTGCAGGACACACAAACACATCGGCCCGGCTCAGAGGGATGCAGGGCTGGGAGGGGAGGAGGGCATGTCTCATTTTCTCTCAGTGAGCGTGGATAGAAAATTGCACTTACTGCTTCTTGGTCAGCTTTTCTGGATGCCAGGGCCTCGTTCTTGGCTTCAAACTCAGCCTGGATGTTGTCTCTCCGTCTCACCACAGCCTGGACGGACCAGGAAAGAGTTACTTTTAATATAACTTGCCTTTTTTTTCTTTTTTTTCTTTAAACAGAACTCCCTCATTGCCCTGAGGCCTGTTTCCCAGAACAACTGACAGGTAAATGTTTTAAAGGTGTGATTCTACAGATCTCCCCAAACAGCTGTTAAAAGCATCCCAACTAGGGATGGGGGAGGGGCATTTCAGGCACAAATAGTATTTTACCATTCTTCAAAGACTCTCCCCACTTGCATGCACACACACACAGACACACACAGACACACAGACACACAGAGACACAGAGACAGAGACAGAGACAGAGACAGAGACAGAGAATGCATCACTATCAAATGACACAGTGCATAGTTGTTGTAGGCTTGTAAAATGCTACCAGCTAGCTTTACCTGTCTTACCATAAGTTGGAAGCGGACTGGTTTCTTAAGACTAATTAAGCCTGACTCAGAGCTAGCAACTGGCCGGATTAGATAACAAAGGGGAGAGCGGAGCTAGTAAATAGCGCAGCAGACCGCTGTGCTGATGAAGGATGGTAACGAGAGGTTGTGGTGATGCAGGAACACACGGCCTTTTAACACTATTAGGCTGCAACATGAGTTTATCTGGATACTTTAAAACTGACTGTTATAGCTCACTGCATTTATGGTGGCTGCAATAATATGCAGGTACTCTTCACTCTTACGCACATGAGAGAGATCCACTTCCCCCAACAGCCGATGACCCGAATCATACTGACACAGGTTCAAGAGAAAATCTAGATTTTTTTTTAAGACAAGATCATAGTTGGATAAACTATTTAACTTTTTTTAACTGAATGGATATTCAAAAAAACGTGACCCATCCCTAATCCTAACATATCTGTCAACAGCGCCGTAAGAAACTGCCCAACTGTCCCAGGAAAGAAAAATCAGCATTTCTGTCATTCTGTGTGATGCCAAATGTTTTTGTCTAATAACAAAAGCTAATTTATCTATATCATATATCTAAAGCTAAAGGCCAATGATCTGAGTTTACCTTCACCAAGTATTCAGCTGAGGCAACTGAGGGAAAAAAATCATCTATGCAAGAATAAGACTTATGTACAAAAAAAACAAAAACAACTGCTGATGTGTTGGGGTCAGAGGTCACTAAGGGTCAATACAGCTACACAGATTCATGAATTGTGATAAAGTCTGTGCCATTTTACAGGGGGGTTTGATTTATCCATGGGGGGTCTATTACAGTGTTAATATCACCCCTAAGTTTCGAATAATGAGAATATAATTTGGGTGCTGGAGAAAGCAGCTTCTTGGTGAAGTCTTCATTGTCATGGTTTGGGGCAAACACATTTACTAACACCACCGAGTAGTGGCATAAAGTGCCAACCACAATTAAATAGGGCCCATTATTATCACAAATATTTCCAAAAGGATTAAATGGAAGTGAAAGATTGATCCTATCCAAGGTCAACTTAGTTGCTGATGGTCAACAGCACATAAATGAATCTCTGGTAAAAAAATAATTCCTCCTTAAAGAACTTAGAGGGAGAAAAATACCCTCGCTCTTTTTACGAGCCCATTGTTCCCTGGTGCCCCAGGTTCCAAGAGATCATTCCTAAATATCTAACGATTTCTGTGATGGACGAACCACTGATAACTACAAGTAGAACTACAGTTTTAACACAAGCCATTACTATTACCATTTGGCATTCAATAGAATGGAACATAATCATTTTTTTATTACTTTTTTATGACTCTTTTCTCCACTCCAACTCAGGTTATTTCACTGCTGCTGCTGTTTTTAAAGATAAACACACATAATCGGCACTGGCACGCTTTAATATTTCAAACTCCGCTGCATTGATATGGAGGCCCTGCTTTGCATTTAGCCGCTGCCACGGTGAATCGTACAAACTCAGAGTGGATTAAACCTTAATATCCACCACCAGAACAGCCTCCTCCTGCTCTCCTGTCTTCTGCTGTGACGTGGAGGAGGTCAGATGTGAGCTGTGTGGTCTGGGCTCACCTTCAGGGTCTCGGCACAGAGGACGTACTCATGCAGGGCGGGGACAAGGACTTCAGAGAGATGGTGGATCTGCTCTTCTGTTTCCTTACTACACCGCTCCACGCAGCTGGCCACGCCCTTCAGCGGCTCCGCCAGCTCCTCCTCCGATCCCGCCCACTGGGTGTAGGTGGGCCCGTACTGCTTCAGTTCGTCCAGATACTCTGGAAGCACAGAGGACACATAAAATAAAGCCGGTGGCTGGATTCGACAACTGGTGAACAATTTGTGACTTGTTTATCGAGTATCCTTATCCTGAGGTTGGAAAGGTGAGAGAAACCAGCAAAAGTCGCTTGATTTTTAAAGTATCCCACCGAAAAACCTCACTCCCTCCCACCTCGCTCGTTATTTGGCTCTGATGGTGTGTACTGGAGCGCTGCGCATATTATGATATGATCAACGCCATATGAAGGATTAATAAATGATTTTCTTGTACAGCTGTGTCTAATTTAATATAATAAGTATGATTAAAAAAGACATACAGATGTACGGAGGAAACATAGCAATTATTTGTTTGTCCAATGGGCAGCATGCACACAGGGAACAGGACCGGGCCAAGAACTGACCCATGTGGCACACCACAAATTAAAGAAGCTGATGACTAAACGCCATCATTTCTGGAGACACACAAAAATGGAGAAACAACATTTCAAATGGACAGATGAATGAATGGATGGATGGAAAGCTCAAAGCCAAAACTGAAAGCATTAATTCTCAGACAATTAACCAGAGTGTGAAATTTTTACAATTACAGCTTCTCATTAAATATTTTTCTCTTTTAAAATATTAAGAAACAACGTTGAAAACGTTCACTAATGATGGTAGGGCCCTGTCTTTATCAAACAGTGCAGTTAATCCCACTATCACGCCGGTTGTTATGTGAAGAATTTAGGGAAATACTATCCATGAAATGTGAATCAGAAAGTGAAAATGATTTACTTAAAGACATGTTACATAGCAGTAAATTGGTGTTTTCAAATTGTTTTCATACAGGACAAAGTTGTTACTCTTTCTTTCATCATTTAGCCTTGCCTGTTTTCTATAGACACAGCATAATATTTCAATGAGTTTTTATGAATCTTAACAAACCATGTTTTCTCTCAGTGACCTCTCAGGGTGCCTGCTAGAGTACCTCTCTGCTCCTTGATGATCCTCTGGGTGACTTTGTCCACGGAGCAGATCTTGTTGCTGAAGTCCTCCACATACTCCTGCATCAGCGTGAACTCCTCCGGCCGGCTCCTCAGACCTCGTACCGAGTTGGCTACTGCCCTCACGGTCTCGCCCATCCTGCTCAGGAAGCCTGGACCCTGTTTCCTGTGGGACAGAAGGTCCTGCCGGAGTCCCAGACCAGGGCTTTAATAAAGCTGTGTGTCGAAGTTGACCCAACTCCTAAATGTTCACACTGTTCTAAATGCATACATGCAACTTGTTTCTACAAACCATAAATAAGATGCCTGCTGTGGGGAATAAAGCTGAATACATTTGTGATGAGCTGCAAATGATTGGCTCCATGAAATCAAATGGCTAATGTACCTGCAGCCCAGAAAACTTCTCAAAAGTCCAGCAAGCTTGATTTAATATTAAAAGCATTACTTGAGTACGGCAGATCCACATTTTTCTGAGAGTGAGATGAGAAGACGTGTATCAATGTCATGTCCCTGTGTTAAGTACAGAGCTGGAGGACATGGTCAGCTTAGCATAAGGACTGAAAGCAGCAAGTCTGGCTCTGTCCAAAGTTCCCAAATACGCCTACCAACACCCCTAAAGCTCACCATTAACATGCTGTAACTTATCTATTTGTTTCCGTACGCAGGCAGAAATGTAAAAACACAGTTTGTGGTTTCAGGGGGAGTTAGGTGCTGGAAATATTTGTAGGAGAACTATTTCTTATTTTTTGTGGTATATGGGATGCTTTATTATGTGCTGTTGTTGTGTAACTACTTGGAATGCGTGTTTCTTACAGGCGTACTTTGTCGTGAAAGTACTGTGCACACCCCCCCAATTTAATATTTTGCACTCTGAGGCCCAGACCACATGCATGCAGACATTTTGCTGCCTACTAAAAAACCAAGTATGAAATTTAGGACCAGGTATCGTTTCCTGCATGTCTCTACACATGTAGCATTAGATAGCCAATCACCAGCATTATTAGATCTTAGTACAAGCACGCTGCATGCCTATTAGCTCACTGATAGGCACCCAGCTCTAGTGCCAGTATCAGGGGACTGTTCACACTGAAGTACAGCAATACGCCTCTGCATCACATTCATATCTGAGATACCTTCGAATAGAAACGAATGACCATAAATATTATAAATCAATATTACCTCTTCCACTCTATTATTTTCCAGCAATATTTTCAAGTACATTTAAGAAAACAGGGAAAATGGTAAAAGCTGTTGTTTGTGGCTCAAGTCTGTAGCAACCCAGCTGTCTGAATTACATCTTTCCCCACCGGTCAGGAGTTCATTCCTACAATTCACACCCACTTCATCCACACTCCAATCCCCGTCTTCTAGAAAACTCAGGTAAAATAACGAAGATCAATGAGCAATGTTAGCAGCTACTGTCTCAAGAACAAAAAGGAAGCTGCTGAGTGAGAAGAACCAGAAGCTGCTATTCTTTGTCTGTGGTTATAAATGGTATTATATAAAGTTCACCTAAAGCTGACTTTGGGGTCAGCTCCTTCACTTTTACCAGCAGCTGGGAGGCAAGACACAAGAGCTTCTTGGGTAATAGGGAGCTGCAGCATTTATCGGGCATTTCAAGCCAAAACCATACTTGATATTCACTGGGAACTATTCGACCATACTTCATTCTCTCTCTCTCTCAACCACACCCTCCCTACACACACACTTCGCACACACACCACAGGCTGCCCTAGTCCATCAAGGAGCCGCGTTACTCTTAGAAAAAAGGCTACATGGAGGTAAAGTAAGGAAAGACTAAGTGAGTGGGGATGTGCTGTGAATGGGCTTGCGGGAATGTACCTGCGCGGTGAGGAAGACTTTGAAGTGCTGGCTGTAGGACAGTATGGGATGCTCGGAGATCTTGTTGAGAAAGCGGTGCAGAGCTCTCCTCCTGGTCTCAATGAAGTCGTTGTTGAAGCGTTCCACCATGCCTTTCATCACAAACTTCTCCGGCAGGGGCTGAGGACACAGTGAGACATACATTCAGGCCTTGCATATGCATAAGATCTGGAAACAACAGGATTATATTTGCATTGTTCTAAATAAATAAACCTTTTTTTTTTTTTGGTGGTCATGAATATATCTGGGTGGCCTGCCTAAATAAAGTCTGTGCATGAGAAACACCGCAGGAAAGACACTACTGAGGTGGTTTTCTTCCTGGGTTTGGCTTCTGGGACCCAGGAGCTAACAGCTAACAGCACCGCTCACTGTATGGCAAACTGAGCAAACTGGCTGACGATAGCTACTTAAGCAACAAAGATACAGATACTGGAGTATAGGTCATGTATTGCGCAAGACATACAGTGTGACAAAAAATACTTCATCATCGATCTTGATTTCATGGGAACTTTAAAGGGTGCCAAAACGTGTGCTTTCATGTCTCTCCACAAGCTCAGCTACGTTTGAAAATCAGACAGCACAGACAGCAGCCACATCATCAGAAAAAGTCCTGCTTACAAAACTGAGTAGCACAACAGGTCCCAAAACTACCCAAAAAACTAAAAAAAACAACCACCAAAATATCTTTATTCCTATCTGATTGTACTACTAGTTGTTAGAAACTGTTAATCTGCTGTATTTACTACAGGGAATTATTTTTGAGTGCCATGTATGCTCCTCTACATATACCTACGTGTTAAGCTGCCCATAAAAAAATACAAGAGGATATATATGAGGAGGGTCAGATGAATGTAAAGTTGGTCTTAAGTGTTAAGGGTGTAAACAAAAAGCATGAAAAAATGGCCACAGAGTCCAAAATAATTTTTTTCAAAGAGAGGATTGTGAACACAATCATTTTAAACCTAATTACACCAGATGTTATTTGCTTGTAGCCTGTTTGTTTACACTCTGGCACATCTGTATCATGAAGTCCTGCTGCTTTTGCTATCAGCAGAGTCTGCTCACACTGTACAGACAACAAGACTAGGTTGAAACCTAATATATACAGCATATGGACCGTGTATGCTCACTGTGCTCCTGAGGAAGTAGCTAAGGACTGTCCGCACCTTGCCATAAAGCTTTGTTAAATCTTGACGCAGTGCGTGCACGCTCGTAGCTCGCACGCCATCTGTGGAGGTCCTTCATGGTGAATAAAGCTTACAAGTCTCCAGAGGACGTAATTCAGGACTGTCCATGCCTTCTCACTGTGAAGAGCAATGGGTGGGGAAACTTAAACACTCAGCCGAACCAATGGTGCAACTTCGTCACTCAGTCAGGGACAGACTTTCACATTTACAGGGTGAGACCCACTTTTCTGTCGTCCAGCCAACAATCACCTGGATTACTCTGATATTGGGGAAAAAGTCTGAATCCCATGATTATGGGAGAAGATTTCAAAATTATGTGTACATATATGATTAATTAATTGATTAATACGCATCCCAATAACCTGTCCTAATAACTACTTTCAAACTTATATATACAAGTTTCAGGGGTCTACAAGTTGATTCTCACATGATCATAAGAAAATCAGTGAAAACCAAAGGAATCCTTGATGGTAAGAAAAATACCTCAATATATCTAAAACTCCACTGAGTGTTTTGGAAAATGGCTGGCAGTCGTTTGAAGTATGTGTTACTTGTGGTAAATGAGTTAAAACATTCAAAAGCTGGTACGGTCCAAGTGGACTCTGCAGCCCACAGATGTATTGAGCAGATGATGATGATGATGTGACCTGATACGTACGTGGACGATGAGTGTCGGGTGGTTTTCTTCCAGTCTGCTTCGGAGCCACAGGAAGTCTTGGTAGCGCCGGCGTACCTCATACTCACTGGAGTCAAACTCACTCCGCGTGGTCTGCAGAGAGAAGGCACAAATTGATACCAAAACGCCATGAAGCTTCATCCCTGGTGTCTCAGAGTGTTGCCACCTACACCTGGTAAAGTCCTAACAATACACAGACCTGAGCCCAGATTTATCAAGCCCAGAACCTGTCCAAGGAATTAAACTAAAAGTTAAAACACTGTAGGACTGAAACAATCTGACCTCAGTCAGACTGGACCGCAGGGGAAGAGGAAAGAGTTCTTCTTTTTTTTTTAGCATTTAGCACCGGACTTGAGGCTACAACACTGAAGCGTGCAGAAACGGGGCTGAAGAAACGCGTACGTGGCGAAGCTCTGGCCTCCTTGCTGCAAATTTTCCATCCCCCTTCTCCTCGTTTCCATCACGGTCGGATCGTACAGTCGGTCATTATGAAACGAGACCAGCTCTGTAAAGCGCTGCAGCTGGTCACACTGTTCTCCTGCTTTGTGTACAGCGAAGCAGAAAAACACAATCTGTTGCTTCCACTGACAACATGAGGTTTCAATCAGTAGATCCTCAACTAACGACTCACATAATCCATGTGCAAGGGGCAGTTCTATGCACTCACTTATTTCAGATATATGTGCATAAGCATTAAGCTAAAATTAATACATGGTTTAAATCTTAATGATGATCATACCAATAGACCATTTGCATTTTACACTTAGAGTAAACATTAGTAACACATTTGTGTGGCACAATATCAACGCTGGCCACCACATACTGATGTTCTGTTTTTTCCCCCCTTTCTTTTTTACTATTTAAAACGGGTCAAGCCTTATTTAATCGTAGAATTGGACTCAGCTCTGCTGTTCTGTGCGAAGCCCCTCCTCTCCATGCACACTCTGAATCAAAACATGATCATGGTAAGGATAACTGCAGCCAAGTGAGCCGCCATTAGCAAAAAACCCAGTCAACATGCATGTGGCAAAGATTTGACCTCATTTATGCAGATACTGGTTTATACAGATTTCGATGCACATCTGATCTACTATTATTGTACCGTTGTATTGACCTTTGCTTACATATTTTGTTATGGAGATGTGTATAGAGTATAGTTCAGCCATTTATTCGTCGCAAGGTCCTCGGCAGTTAGAATAATATTTTATTTTTACCAGTGTGGCATCTTTCAATTAGCTCATTTAGCATTGATGCCAAAACAAACAAGTCTTCTCCAAAGAAAAGTTTCTTTCTTTCTGCAGCTCCTCTGCTGCTCTCCAAAATATCAGCAGAGACAGGACTCATTTCTCAAGTTAAGAAAGTTGACACATGCCTTTACTTCTAGGCCTAAAAGAAGAATCAAATGCTGCATGCATCACTCAGAGAATTTTTGGCTTGATAAATGGGGCCATTTTACCATGCTGCATGCATTCAGACACGCACATCAAGAGCTCCTCACCTTGGTCACGACTCTGTACATGATGAACGTTTCGATGGCAGTGACATGGCTCTCCGGGTTATCAATGGTGATAAAGAGGTCTTTGGCGTTGGCGTCCTGCTGCTCCTCCTCATCCTCGTCGAGTCTGTAGTTGTTGACCATGGAGGTGGGAGAGTTGGGCGCGGGACCTCCATCTGCCAGAGATGTGTTCTAGACCGGCGAGAGGAAGCCACTGTTAGCCCAGCGTGACATTCGCAGCAGATACAAGTTCAACAAGTTGTATTGAGTATACTGAGTATATTTCTTCTTATCTTACTATCGCTGTGTTTTCACAACTCACATCTCTATTGTTTCTATTTTCTTTCTATTGAAAATTCCTTCTTTCCAAGGGAAACGGACTGAGCATTTTTTTAAGCAACAGTTCTCGCACTAATGCAAACACTTTAGAATAGTCACCTAAAAATAAGTTTGCTACACATCCATCCAAAATTGACCTTTCATTGCATGGAAAGACACAACTAGACAACATTTTATGGAGCATATGATTATCATTCTAGAAGCCTGTGACTGCTCTGACTTTCAGAAGTTAGAATTTCCAATAGTGGTACACCCAGTTTATCTTTGATTACTAACTGTGGGAGCCATCTGGGGTTGTGGGCGCATTTTCAATTTGCAAACCTATCCAGATGGTGTGTGGGCTAAAAATTTGATAGAGGCTAAATATGATCAGTTAAAAAAATTGGACTGGATTAATCCCCAATTAGTCCATCCCCTCTTTTACCCGCAGACAGTCCTGTACATTCAGCAATAAAGAGAGAAACTGTTGCCATTCTCTACTTTCTAACCTAGAGCAATGCACCGCAGTAAGATCAAAAGGAAAATAAACTTTGATCCAAGATTACAGGTCAAGATTCCAAGCAACTGAGAGAAAGAGGTCAAAGATCAGCAGTGGCAGCAACTGAAGTGAACTCAAGTTTAGTTTTTAATTCAATATTTCTGTGTTATCAGCGGCCTTTAAAAAACTCCCACAAGCCCTACACATCTGCAGGCTAAACATCACAGCCTGACAAGAGGTGAGTCCACGGGTGGGCCGAGGGGCTGCAGTTAATCCATTATTTCGCAAAAAACAACATAAGAATTGTTGAATAAGAGACGGCACAAAGTTACGAAACCCAGCGGAGCATTGCTAGCCCAGAGGAGATGGCATGACTTCAGCTCCCATTTCCCTTTCTACAACCCTAATTCTGAAAAAGCTGATGAGGATAGATATACGCACGCCCACGCACGAGCACACACGCGCACACACACACGTATATTCTGCTTTACTGTGGTTGTGATGACATGCAGATGCTGGTAGAGGTGGAGGCACACACTCACCTAACCCAATATCTTGTGCAATATTTCATATTTCCATATTTTTCCTACCGTGTTACATATATTTTAGCTCCTGTGCAATAGTACAAAACACTGTACTATTTATCCATATTTTACCATGTGCAATAAAAAAAAGATTTTTTTATACACCTTTTGTGTGTGTGTATATATATATACACTGCTCACAAAAATTAAAGGAGCACCTTAAAGAAACACATAAGATACATCAGATCAAAATATGAAGTTGGATATCTATACCAATAATGACAGGGCACTGTTTTAGGAACAAAAGGATGCCAAGTCTTTTAATGGAAATAAAAGTTTTCAGCTTACAGAGGGCGCAATTGTGTAGACACCGTAAAATCAGAGTGAAATGAAGATGTTAAGGGCTAGTCCATTTTTTCCAAAACTTAATTTTTGCCACTCAAAATGCTTTTCAGTATCTTGTGTGGCCCCCACGAGCTTGTATGCATGCTTGACAACGTCGCGGCATGCTCCTAATGAGACGACGGATGGCGTCTTGTGGCATTTCCTCCCAGATCTGTGTGAGGGCATCCCTGAGCTGTTGTACAGTCTGAGGAGCAACCTGGCGGCGCCTAATGGACCGAAACATAATGTCCCAGAGATGTTCTATTGGGTTTAAGTCAGGGGATCGTGAAGGCCATTCAATTGTTTCAATTCCTTCATCCTCCAGGTACTGCCTGCATACTCTTGCCACGTGAGGCCGGGCATTGTCGTGCATTAGGAGGAAACCAGGACCTACTGCACCAGCGTAGGGTCTGACAATGGGTTCAAGGATTTCATCTCGATACCTTATGGCAGTCAGAGCACCATTTCCTAGGCAGTAGAGGTCTGTGCGTCCCTCCATGGATATGCCTCCCCAGACCATCACTGACCCACCACCAAACCTGTCATGTTGAACGACGTTGCAGTCAGCATAGCGTTCTCCTTGTCTTCTCCAGACTCTTTCACGTCTATCACAGGTGCTCAGGGTGAACCTGCTCTCGTCTGTGAAAAGTACAGGGCGCCAGTGGCGGACTTGCCAATTCTGGTGTTCTTGAGCAAATGCCAGTCGAGCTCCACGGCGCTGGGCAGTGAGCACAGGGCCCACTACAGGACGTCGGGCCCTCAGGCCACCTTCATGAAGTCTGCTCCTGATTGTTTGGGTAGAGACATTCACACCAGTGGCCCTCTGGAGGTCATTCTGTAGGGCACGAGCAGTGCTCAGCCTGTTCCGCCTTGCACAAAGGAGCAGGTATCGGTCCTGCTGAGGGGTTGAGGACCTTCTACGGCCCTGTCCAGCTCTCCGAGAATAACCACCAGTCTCCTGAAATCTCCTCCATGTTCTGGAGATTGTGCTGGGAGACACATTAAACCTTCTTGCTGCAGCACGGGTGGATGTGCCATCCTGGAGAAGTTGGACAACCTGTGCAACTTCTGTAGGGTTAAGGAATCGCCTCATACTGCCAGTAGGGATATTTACGCAAGCCAAAATCAGCACGAGTGGAAAACCAGCCGAAAAAGATGAAGAGGGAGAAACTTGAAATGACCTCCACATGTAAAACCAGTCCTGTTTTGAGGGTTTTCTAATTGTTGCCACTGAAGTGCACCTGTTGTTTATTCCATGAACACCAATACAGCTGAAATTGATTAACGAGGCCCTCAGCTGCTTAACCAACCAGAAAATTATCAGACAGGTTTAATTCAATTCATGCCAGGGCCAATGAAAAAGGTGTTCCTTTAATTTTTGTGAGCAGTGTATATATATATATATATATATATGCTTGCTGTCTGTAACACCCTAATTTCAGTATACTAATTATTAATTAATTTTTTAAATAAATTATTAATTTTTTCATTTATTATACCTTGCCTTATCTTATCTCTGACTACTATTTTCCTCGCTATAACACCAACTCTGGGAACTGGTAAGATGTGGAGAGTAACATTACAACCAACATGCCCATTTCTCCGTCGTTGGATGCCCGTTGATCAGTAGACAATCCATTCTACCTCCTGAATCACAGCCACCGCATATGACAGCAACAATACAGGTTGCCAACTATTAATAATAAAACGGTCATATGGCATCTGTCTGACTCATTTGTAAACACGCAGCGGACCTGTTGCATTCAAATGATCCAGTTTATGCAAAAAGCAGTGAACCTGCTGCCTGCAGGTCTGCGTTCTGTAACAACAGCTGAGAAGCTGCTGAGGTCAGCAGACAACCCAGAGCCCCACTCACATTCACTGCTCCACACAACAGAAACTGACGACAAACGCGATGACTTCGCTCTCAGACAGTCTGGTTATTATCTGACCGTACGAACAGCGTGCAGCAGAGAGCTCTCAGTCAATTTTTCTAGGAACAACAACCACAGCACGGTTTAGTGTCAGTGTGTTAATGGAAACGTGGCAGCACACGGTCTACTTCGGACTTCTACTGACAACAACTAAAGGTTGTTTAAACCAAATTATATGCAAAGAGTAACCACGACTAACAGCTATGCCTTTGTGGTGAACTGGTTGTTGTGGGAACAGCCTGAGGAAAGGAGGAAGCTGGAGTTCCTACCTTTGTTTACAGGTACCACAAATGTCATGGGAAAGTGTAGCACACGAGGCTGGAGACGGTGGAAAGTTGTGAAAGCTGCAGATGGCTTTATGCTGCACATATGCTACATTTAAAAAATGTTGGACAACCGGAGCCAAATGTGTCCACATCTAAAAATAACTGTATTAAGACTAGTGTTCAGCTTTGAGTCATGTCAGTAGCAGCTCAGTTGTTATAGCAACAGTGTTGATGTGTGTCAGTAGAAGTGAGGAAGAGCCCTAAAGCTACATTTATTTAAATATTATCCATGATGTCTTACTACGACTGGACGAACTATAAATTCAACCATCAGTAGTCACTGAGCAATCTAACTCAACTGATGTTGGGGTATTTAAAGACCGCTTTCAAAGACAGACAAATAAGAGACCTGTGATTTGAACATGAGTAGTATCTAAAACATGATTATTCAGCAGATCCTGCAAATGATCCCACTAAAGATTAAAATGCAGATTTTGAGAGATTGTTTTCTTATCAACATTTTGTACGTGAAATAACTGTTAATGTTTGTTTGATGTCATTCCGACCCGCCTCTGTCTCCAGTGCGTGTGTACATCAGAAAAATGTACAACCAGGTGTAATATAAGAAAACAATGGAAAAGGCAGAGACAAAGAAGGGAATGTATTTTCCCCATGGAGTCCATTATACATGCAGAATAAGGTATTACATTTGTTGCTATGGTTACCTGCAGTGTGCTGTACCTTACACATTGATTCAGAATTTAGGTCGTACTGTTGACCACAACGTTTTTCTATGACCTCATGCTGTCATATAAAGAATATCTGTCAGCCAATCAGGAATGAGTGCCAGCTTTTCTCAATAATAATTAACAGTTAGTAACTGTGGCAACAATGGAGTGTTTTAATTAATCTTTCACTCTATTAAGTAACATTTGTACTGTGTACATTTATTGTTTTGTTGTTTGTTTGGTGCCCATCATTAGCCTCGATGTCTGTGCATTGCTAATGCTTCATTATGTTAAGATGTTAACATCTGTGAAACTGAACGCAGAGCTAATCTAATCTCTGTAGCGACACAAACAGAATTAACATTATTGACGTAATAACTTTACTTCAATGAACTAGCACTAACAGTGAGGTGATTTCTGGGTCCACAGGTCTGATAACAAACAGGCACTGTTGTGACTGCTCCTTCTGTTTCAGTCTGTTATTTAAAAAAGTCGCCACTTTATTAGGTCTTAGGGGAAACTTCTTAAGAAATGTGTTGATTCGACTGTATGATCATTTTGGAGACTGCAGTTTGGGGTGCTGTTGAATTGTATTGTGTCATACACACAGGTGTTTCTATCATTTTGTCCACTTAAAAGTGCGAGGGTAGGCTCCACTCAGTAGAGTGCTGATCTCCGCCAGGTGTGGGGAACAGGAAGTACAGGGCAGGCTGTGTGTCCAGCGTGTGTTCATGAGAGTAGTGGAATGAAGGGGAGACAACACACCGATTCCAAAACACCAGTGATGTAACGTCGACATCAGTTTCAAAGTGGAAATGCCAACATGAGAGCGAAGATTCCAAACTGAAGCAGCTGCTCATCACTTGCAGCCCCTACCGGCTGGTTAAGAGGAGTGGGGAGTCAATGGCTGTATAAAACGCAGCAGTGAATAAAACAGGTTTTTCCAAAACTGTGAATCACCACAACCTCGAGAGGCCCTTGAGCATAATGTCAGAAATGTGCACAAACATATTAGGCTGACAGGTCCAGTCAATCCTGGCGCCAGAGGAAAGTACCTAGCCGAGTTCACTTGATATGAATTAATAGGGATGCACGACAACCAATACCAATAACCGATTTAACTTTCAGCACCTGAAGGCTGATACTGATAATCGATAACACAAACATATACCTAAGATCATGACATCAATACTATGAACAAAACCAAAAAGAGTTTTGACTCTTTAAATGAAGAGATATTTATTTTTTTCTAATGAAAAACTACTGGCAGGCCTCTCAAACATTTTCTTAAAGCTATCAAACAAACCTATTTGATATCTCACATCAATTTAAATACGGTTCATTACTTACTTACAGTTACTTGAACTGATGCAAATACATGCATCCGGATTACAAACTGAAAAAGTGCATTCCAGAACTTTACAAAAATAAATGTACATAGAAAATTAATGCACTGGCTCAACATTTCTGGAAATGGAAATTTATGGAAAAGTGCATTCCTCAATGACAACAAAAAATAATGCACAGTGCATGATGTACTGACACAAGTTAGACTTGTCTAGGTAAACAAACTGAAAAAAGGGCAGTCCATAGTAAGTCGAGCGCCATCATGTCCATGATTAAATCTTCAATAACCTCAGCCTGTGGGTCATCTTTGGCAAATTTCTTTTTCGAAAGCCTCGCCGACGTGTGTCAGTCCCGGTGGCTTCTTTGCGGCTGGCTTGCTAACGTTAGCGTCTTTAGCAGGCCGACCGTCCTCATACGCTTTCCAAACCCCGTCAAAGCGGTGGCTATGAGTCAGGTGGCTGATCAGGTTTGAAGTATTGAATGCTTGTGCTATTTCTCCCTCCTTGTGGAACTCGCTTGGAACATTTGTTACAAATAACCAGTGAACTGTCTTCTTCGGAAACTCTGAAGAAGTCTGAACTCTGTTTTCAGAAGCACGTTGTGCCGCATGCTGCGTTTTTCTGATTATGCCGACGTCACTTGAACGCAGCATTCACTGCAGGCCATTCGGGTCTCATAGTGTGAGCGAGGCACTGCCCTGCTGACAAAAATATAAATGTTATCGGGGCTATTCGTCATGATATCAGACTTATCGGAATGACGTCATAATTTCCATCTATTGGCCCGATAGTTATCGTGCACCCATATGAATTAACTGTGACATGGTAATGCAGCCTATAACTTTTAAGAAAGGCAAAGCATCCTGAAGTTGTGTAGCCTCGCTCCACTATTAAACCTAACAATTCATACACAAAAAGGACGAGGCCCAAGTCAGATGAGCTGTGGTGAATAAACGCTGCTACACACCTCACTCGACGGCTGGCTCGGCCTACGTTCAAACCCTCTTGTGATGCGAGGTCTACAGTGTGTGTAAAACACTTCATGTGTGGAGACAGTCCGGCCTATCTCACCACTAGATCCATATTTCCTGCATTGTCTGTAACGACAGCAATACCGTGACGATTGTTGATATTCTTCGTGTCGAGCTCCCGACTCCAGAACAGCAGATTTAAATGTTGGGTCCAGTGTGTGATTGGGAAAAAGGCCTCGTCTGATGGACAAAACTCATTTCTCTTCCGCTGGTCATAGCATGAGCTGTGACTGTTATATAGCTCTGAGTAGCTCGTGAGGTCCACCCATCTGTGGTTACTGAGATGCACTCTGCTGCAGCAGATGCACTCTGCTTCGTTGAGGCTCTGTGTCTGGTGTGCCGGTATCACTGTGCGACTAAAGTGCGGCCTCGGTGGAATTGCATACTTTGGCTCCAACGCGTTTAGTGACCTCTGAAATCCATCGTTGCCAACCACAAGAAAACGGCCTTAAATCTTTGGTTGTATATCCACAGTGCATGGTGTTGCTCCTTCAGCTCTGGGACTGTTATGGGGAAGCGAGCTCCAAATGCTTCTTTCAGGCTCCTTTGGCCTGGCTCAGGCTTTGTTGTTGTTGTGATTTGAGCTTTTCTGGGTAGCGGTGTGCCAAATAGCTTCTCGTGTTTGTGTACCTCGTAGTGTAGTTGACCTTCATCCGGCAGTATTTGTAATTGTTTTTGTCAGTTTCCTTTTGGCCATTGTCAGTTCTTGAAACAGGGAAACACATATCAGCTCTGAAAGTCGTAGGAGCATCCTCAATCTCTTTTCGCCAACGGAACGTTCATCCATCATTTTCTCGTTGATTTTAATTTTAGCAGTGCTTGGCTTGCACGCAAAGGATGATGGGAGTCTGTCTTCTTGACTACTATGATTGCACCCTCTGCCGTTCAGAAAAATAAAATACAAATTTCAACAAGGAAGAATGATAAATCACCATGCAATGTCACAGTCGATAGCATCACAGTCCCACGACGGCACTGAGCCATGTTTCTATCGAGCGAGATTCGCTAATCGTTACATTTGTTCACCGTTTTGTGCCTGTAGAAAAGAGGGAAGTGTAGTGTGACAAACCTGTTGGAAGGTTGAGGTGGAGAGTTGAGACTATATTCTGTTCATAACCCCAATCAAGTAGTTCAAGTCATCAAATATATTTGGCTCCTGATTTAATATTTAACGGTTTTAAACAACCATACATTAGCTGGTCACTTCCTGTGGTATTCCAAACAGACATCATTACATCTCCTGCCAACCAGGACACAACAACACAGGTGCCATCAACAGCCTGGAACTTATCACATCAAGCCTCACAGTGGTCTACAGCTTGCATTTGTTGTCCACCCACACTTTGTAGTCAATTTATTAGGTACACCTGTGTGATCTGTTGCTATTCAACACAACAGCCATGTCATAAAATTTGCATTTACAAAGGTTAAAATGTTCAATATTGCTGACATCGCTGGAAATGTACATACACATTGGGCTCAAAACATTAGAAACACCTCTGAATATAATGCAGTCCAGTTCAACACCACCACTTACAATGACCTCAATGCTAAAGCCAAAACAATCACTCTCAACATCATTCAAGTAGATTTCAGGCCATATATGTATTGCATGACACTGGACTGTATAAGTGCGCCTAGTGAAGTGACCGCTGAGTGTCTCAGGACTGTGGCCCTGTGCCTGACTGCTGACTGAAGCTGCAGCTCTGTTCCAGATTTGTTTGAGGCCTCCCTTTGTTCACATTCTGACCTACATCAAGCCCAGCACAAACGCACAAAAAAAGCAAAACACAGAACAAAGCCATTTTCACCCTGATCCTCTCACTTTTACCACGTTCACACGTTTGAGAATATGACACTTACTCCACATGTGGACAGGGTTGACTTGGCAAGTGGTTGTACAGTGCTAAATAAGAGGCCACTGGAAGAAACAGCCCCAGTACATGCAACTTTCTGGCATGCAGAAAGTGTTTCACCAAACTGCATTTACAAATGTTAAAATATAATGTGGCCTTGATTATGTGCATAATGCATGACCCACAAAACGTATCTCTGAGCCTTTCTCAAATCATCAGGAGGAATATTTTAAGTCGGCTGTTACACAGTTCACTAATAAGCATCCATTCAACACCATTAAAACGTAATTGTTGATTTAAGTTTAATTGCTTTTGCTTGAGCAACAGTTGAACCAGGGCTAAGAGCTAAACATATACTAAACTAAGTGTTGGTTATTGTTTTGGAGCTAACGCGACTTGAAGTGAGGTTTATAGTATAACGTTTTCATTGCAGCGAAACAAACGAACCTTAAATTATTAAAAAACTGAACGGAGTTTGGCGTAAATCTTCCCATAAGAGACTTCAAGCAAAAAGCAGATAGGACAGTCGGGTCCTAAGGTCAACTCATCAGCTGATCCAGGAAATGTGGTTTCCTTCTTTCTCTACATGGCAGTATGTGGTCTGGATGTACACCACAGACTGTAAGTACATTCTGCACCGACTGGAGGAAACTTATCAACTCTTCTGTTCTTCTACGAGTGGAAGTTAAAGCGGGTATGTTGGTGCCAGGGTCAGATCCACGTAGCACGAAAGGCAGCGACACTGTTTGAAGCTGAGAGTCCGAGGCTTTCGCCTTGTTTTCGGCCAGCTTTTCCTTACCTTGCTGAAAACCTCCAGGTCCTCGTCCTCGTCCAAGTCCAGCATGTGTTCCGAGAAGTCCGCAGGGACGGTCAGTCCGCTCATCTCTCTCCGAAACTTTCTAAATGAACTGGGCGCATCAGACAGACCTGGGAGGTGAACTTCCAACACAACTTCACAGCAGCGGAAAGCCACCGAAAACGAACGAGGACGGCACTTCCGGTAACGTTTTTTCAAAATAAAAGCAGTGCGACTGAAATTGTTTTGGATAGCAGTCGGTTTCAACGTTCTAAAGAAATCATTTTTCCAGGATTTTTCTGCAATTGTTTCTTACTGTCAACGACACAGCACCACACTGATACAGACAGAAAATGCTGCACATTTAGCATTCAGAGTTCTGGTTCTAGTACTGAATGCTGTGATAGACTGCGCATGTTGGAATCATAGGTCTGAACAGAGCAGTCATTTCAGTTGCAGCTCCACAGAAGAAAAGATATTTCAAAAGCCAGTAATGTTGGTTTGGTTTTCCAAATTCCAAAATTCCAGGTTCTCCAGGCTGCATACGGTCAGAGGATGCTAGAGCAAATTCAGTGTAGCAAAAACAAAGAGAATGTTCTCTGCTTTTTCCAATCTGAATTTATTATTGCATCTGACATTAAGCATAATGAGACTGAGAGAGATTTTTGTGGCAGTTCTGAGAGTCCCTGTATCGTCCATAACACAAAGAAAAGCAATGTGTACAATACGACACAGCAAAAAGAAGGAAGTGAATGTGGTAACGTGTTAGCTCAGCAACACATTGATCCACTGTAAACTCTTGTATGTCTGTATACTTCAATCTCTAAACTGACTGTGTGGAATCATGAGACTTTTGGGATTTCTCTTGTTCTTTTATTTATTTATAATTCAAACTAGGCCTTATTTATCAAAACTTATTTCTTATACTTGTCCTGTTTTCGTTCTTTGTCTTGCTTAACTATCATACATTCGCTAAACACTGAAGCATGTTCTTGTATAAAAACTTCGTTTAAAATAGTGGGCTTTTATTTTTGTGAAAAATCAAGGTACTTCCGGTGTCGTGCTGGCGAGTTTCCTCTTTACGCAGCTGAAATGTTGAGAGCGCAGATGCGGAAGGATCAGAGCAGCGATCCCTCCCTTCGCTGCTCAGCTGGGAGGTGCAAAGCATGGGGTTGGTCATGAGCCCGCAAGTTTTCCACAAGATTCGAGTCAATGGAAATATAATCATCCTGGAGATGTTCTGTGCTGTGACAAAACAAAAAGAAAAGAAAAAAAAGATTAACGTGAAACAAAGAAGAGACAATCTCTCATTTTATCAATCTGCCCTCAGATTGAGAAGAAAAACCCTCATACTGCTGCAGTTCATGACTGTTGAAGCAGAGATGCACAATATGTAAAAAAGGCATGAATAACACAGTAGGCCAATACCCTAAATTATAATAATAAAAATATATAGGATGTGTGCACTAAAGCCTGAACTACAGCGAGGATCTTCTGCACAATTAGCAGTCATTGTACAGTTTCAACGCAATGCTCATAAACACTTAAAGCCTGAAGACCCATGAAAAGTGTGAGATACATTTATGACCCATATTGATGAAAAGGCAACAGGTAGTGAGTTAAAAAAAATACTTTTTGTATTTTATTAGACCTTTACATTATATATATATATATATACCTCATATGCACACTCTCGGTTCATTTGTAATAAGACACTGTGAATACAGTTCATAGCAAGTCAACAGCAATGTATCTTGTTTTAGATATTCCTTTGATCCGTATCAACTGAGCAGAACTACAGGTGTCAAAGTGACCTATAATGAGGTCCAGCACTGATAGTGGGTGATGAGTCCTGGCTCTTAGTCAGCATTCCCATTCAGCGCAGTCACAAGTCAAGTTCTTCCACAGGAAACCGGGAGAACTAATTCGTTATGTGCCTGGTTTTGTGTACAGTGGCACTGTTATGTTGAAACAGCTGTAATGCTGCAGCATTAAGATTTCTCTTTGTTGGAACTGAAGGTCAGAGCCCATCAACCAATAGCTGATGAAAAACAAAATGTTCTGGTTTGACATTAGAATGCTTCCATTACTGAAGAACCTTAAATGTATCACTGTATGTGTGAAAAATGTATAAAATATTATCAAAGGCAACCAAAAAGTCTCAACCTGTGATCCATTCCAAGTTCAGACTGTTATTTGCAGCTCACTTCTGACAGCTCATTTTATGCTCAGCCGACACGCCGCACCTGAAACAATATATAATGTATTCCTGCGTATTTGCAGAGCAACACTTCCTATCACCTTCAGCCTTGTCAACACATGGCTGCACAGTCAGACTCTCTGTAGCCTTGAGGACTCAAATAAGCGTCAGAACACAACGAGAGAGCGCAGGCTAACACAAAGCTGCTGTGTACAGATGGAACAGTCATTTGCATAATGTGATCATAATCTCTGTTTACCGTAGAGTGGCTGGCCGGCAGGCTGCACTGACAGACAGCCTCAGCTTTACCAGCGGAGGACAAACCAAAAGATGTCACTGTTGCACAAGCCATGCAGTGTGTCACGGTTCAGTCTGCCCCCGCTAGACGCTTCCTGGCCATTGATCACAGACTGCACTTCACCATTCCTCCACTCCACACAAAACAATATTCCTGACAGAAGAAGAAGGAAAAAAAACCTTGCAGAAGGAAAAAAAAAGATTTTTTTTCTCACATATTCTTATGATAAGAATTGCTTTTGTAGGAGATTCTTCACTTCATTTATTCCCCAAGGACAAGAAGTGACCAGAAAAATGTTTTCTTTTGTTTGCTTCTGTGATCCAATTTTTATTGCTTTTTTTCGATATTCTTTAAACAAACACACTGTCAGGGTGTATATATGTGTAACCCAACCCCAATCCCACCATAGGGGCATTTTCTAACACCCCACCCTGTCCTCACGAGTACACCATAACTTCAAGGAAGGAAAAATTAGGAGATTTCTTTGGTGAAAAAAGCTAATTAAACAAACATTAAGTAAATACAAAGAATCCCATATTCAACTATTTACCAACAGCTCTAAACCCATTTCCTCCAGTTCCACACACATGCTTATAGTGGATTTAAAAGCAAATCAGTCAGTTTCGCTATAGACACTTCCTCTTGTCATCCACAGAAGTCCACGCATATATAATGTGTTGTTTAGCTTCATGCACTCTACCTTCCTTTGCTGTTAATACTCCCAAAAAAAATCACAAACTAAAAATGTACATGGAAGATTTGCTGTACATGATGTGGCATGCTAGGCACCAAGTGCGCTGTACATTAGTTGCTTTATATACAGAGCATTCTAGCTATAATACAATAATTTTAATATTATGGCTCCATCTGGATATAACATGTGTATTCCTTTGTCTTTAAGGCTTATCTTACGTATGTATGTCTTTATCTGACTACACATCATTCATTAATTAATAACAAATAAAATAATAAGATATGTGATTGTTGATTTGTTCATCTATAGGAGTAATTTTCTAGTGGGATGTTTCCATAGTAACAAAATTAGATAGAATGAAAGACACCTGTGCTCAAAACCTTGCCAAATAGTTTTTTGAACAAGTGGAGAGAAAAGCATTTTCTGGAAGTTAAATGAAGCCTAAGTAATATTACAAATGCTTTTAGAGGTCGAGTTCAGGTTGTTCCTAACAGTACACTGGCCATTCTCTTTATTGGCATTAGTGTGCGTGTGTGTGTGTGTGTGTGTGTGTGTGTGTGTATACTTCCACTTAAACTGAAAGAATACACAAATACATCCTCTGAGAAAGACAGACAATTCCTCAGTGTAGATATATTCATTCGCAGTAGTTCCAGTTAAGCATTTGAAATTGCTAAAACCTCAGAGAAGTTATATATATATATATATATATATATATATATATATCAAGAAAACAATATTATCTACATGGAAAGAAAAAAAGAAAAAAAAAGAAAACCCTTTCTTATTTGACTCATAGGGGGGAAATTCCAAACAGTGAGTCTCCACTTGTATTGACTGATCCCAATAAAGCAAAGCTGTGGATGATCAAGTTGTGACGCATCAACTAAACTGACTGTCAAATTGTGCATTTTCACTGGAATCAATGATGTTTTACTCCCAGCTCACTTGTGTCGATGTGTCATCATGTCGCTCGCTCAAACATCACCAATTATTCCTAATGGACAGAAGATAATCAATACTTATTGATTCATGCTCTCCTCTACAGTAACAATTACCGCTCGTCTTCCACTTGCCTGGGTCAGATTGTTCAGTCTGCACTCAGCGCACGTACACACTCACATATGCACACACACAGCGCCGCACATAATTATCTATTCAAACACTCCACGGGATATTTTTTCTGTATTTTCTCTAAATGCACAGTGCCAATGGCATTACAAACAATGTGTCGCTCCACTTTTGGCATTTTGCAATTCAAAATGATGCGAGCGCTGCCTGAGCGGAATACTGAGGAGCAGACAGAGGCGTTTCAGCCAGCAGCATTAACATACAGGAAGCCATTATCACATCTGGCCTTTGCAGCCAACAGGAAGGCTGCTGAGTGTGTGTGTGTGTGTGTGTGTGTGTGTGTGTGTGTGTGTGTGTGTGTGTGTGTGCGTGTTTCAGTTGCATTGCATGTTTGTACTCAGTGTGCCTGTGTTAATTGTTTTCATGCAAACACGTGTGTGTGTGCACATCGACATGGGTGCGTGCTTTGTGTGGGTGTCTTTATTGATATATATATATATATGCATGAAGCAGATGCAATACATGCTTGTATGTGTTGTTGTGCCTGTGCAAATTATGTGTGTGTGTGTGTGTGTATGTGTCTCCCCGTCCCCCACCTTTCAGATTAGAGGCCTCTGTAATGGTTCTACAAAGGTCAGGGTTTTTCAGTGGTTGGGATGTAGCGGCAGGCTGTGTTTAAAGGTCACCACGCCACACCATTGCATTATCTTCCTGCCATTTCATACCAGTTTGTCTGTCTGATTGATTTTTAAAAATAAAGCTTCACCTCCTCCAAGGCTCAGTGTGGCCGCTTTTTCTTTCCCAGTGAAAGCAGGGAGAATGGAGGGGGAGGAGGGGGAGGAGCGGGACGGTGTGTTGTTAGTGCTTTGTGAGTGTTAGACGGAAAGAGACGTCTAGTTTCCTCGCCTCTGATGGGGATGATGACGAGAGCTCGCTGCCGTACGGGTGGCTGAGTTTTGTCTGGGTTCACTGCGATGCTGTGCGCTCCGTCTGAGCAGGTGTGGAAATCAAACCGGTCAGTGCGCTGGCTTTAACAAGGGAGTGTAAAGATTGAGGGAGTGTTTGTGGCAGTGCTGCTCTGCTGCTCTCAAGCCAAGAGAGGGAGGACACTGTTGACTCATAAGACATTTTCTGTATATTTAATATTTTGATTGCTGCACATAAACTATTATGTGCTCATTTTCACACTGAATCATGCTTCCTTTTCTCTGTTTTGTCTAATTTGCATTTTGTTAGACTGTCCTTTCACCTATTTTAAATCGCCACATGAGGACGACGGATTGCGGTGTGGGTCAGCTGGTTTTCCTCTCTTCATGATTTTGATGATTCCCTCACTTTTAATCTCGCAGGCTCAGATAGAGACTGTTTGCTTTGCCAGTACATAACAGAGCTAGCTGGATTTGATTGTTCATGTTTTGAACATAAGGCTGGAATTTGCAAGAATTCAAAGGTGGATTATAACTGATTCACAACCCCAATTCCAAAACAGTTGTGATTCTGTGTAAAACATAAATTAAACAAAATATGATAATTTAGTAATCCTTTTGGACATATACTCAATTGAAAACAGTACAAAGACAATATATTAATGTTTGACCTCATCAGCCTCATTGATTTTTGTGAATAAATGCTTATTCTAAATATGATGCAGCAAAGCGGTTCAAACAAGTCGTGACAGGAGCAACTAAAGAGGGGAAGTTGTGGAACGCTCCAAAAACACCTGTTTGGATCATTTCACAGGTAAACAGGCTGATAGACTGGTGATAGTATCATGATTGGGTATGAAAGGAGCATCCTAGGTTCACCACTTTGCGAGCACAAAGGAGTTTACTACATGGGCTCAGGATCCTAACTTTTTTTGGAATCAGGATTGTAGAACTGATGAAACAGCACAAGGATCTGAAGCCCAGACCTGCAAATACTCATTTGTCATGATCTCTATCTCGATCATAGCCCAAAGTTTTTTCAAGTGAGAAAGACGACTAGTTGTCTTAGTCTGAACTCATCAGTTCTGAGCTGTTACTATGAAACAGCTTCAGTTTGCTTGGCTCATTCAAGGCGGGCTTCTAATAATAAACCCTGCCATTCTGAGCCGTCTTTATCCCTTACCCCCGAGGACCGTGGCTGAAATACTGAAAGGAGCCTGGTTTAACTGGTAATTTTGCTGCATGAAACCAACCAGGCTTGAACTGTTTTGCTCAAATGAGCTCCAAGTAGGCTTCATGGAGCAGCTTAGCCTGCTCACGTTCAGTCTGTTAGGATGGAATAAAGGAAAAAAGACAAAGAAATGCTTCATTTTTATGGACAGTAGTGACTAGGCCTTTAAGACAGGGTGAGACATGTTTCATGACATTTCGTTTCCATAGCAAAATGATGGAATTGATTGATCCGACATATATATATATATAACCATTGGCCGAGATTTATGTTTTTGCTCGTGGGTGCAGTGAAGTGAATAGCACCAAGGTGATAATTGTCACATAAACACTCTTATTGTGCTTGCTTTAGTAATTGCAGTGATAGCGGCTGCTGTCGTCTGTCTGACGTAGACACACAATCTTGAGGGGTGGTATTTACATACATATTGGCCACTACATAACACGATGTCGCTCGCATAGCAATACCTACTGTGAGCAAAAAATAACTACCATATCTTGGTATTCATATTTATTTCTCCACCAGCCTTTCCCTAATAATAAACACATTGACTACATGTCGATATGACAGAGGAACCTCATCATGTGAGAGGAGCTTTGTATCACAGCTGATTCGTTATAAAAGACCAGTATTGACATATGGATTTATTGGTGTAACCCTGCTAAAACAGGCTCCCCGTGTTCTCCACTCACCAGATAACCGGCACGGTGTCAGGATCCGTGCACAGCCACCAGCAGCAGCATAATAATCAGATCAACCAATCCCCAGGCCTCCTTCAACAATGGCTTACGTAGATCACTGCTGTCAAACTGCTTTTACACACTGTCATGGCCATTAGCCTGCACAGGCCTGAGTGGCTTCTTGCTAAGACAGAAGGAAAAAAAAAAAATCAAAGCAAATGGAAAACATCCACTGTGACTGTTTGCCCTGTACCACATCCAAAATGACTTAAGTAGAAAAGCATTACTCACAATTATGGCACAACTCTTGTTTTTGTCAATTTCCAATGTTTTTTTTTTTTTCCTCTCCGTGTCTCTCTGTCTAATGCTGAATGAATCGCTCTTGTTCAGGAAATTGCTGCTAACAGTGGCAGGCAGCTCCAAACATGTTCCACTTAAAGAGAGGGAGAGCGACAGACACAGGAGAGAGATTAAATGGGGGAACTTGGCCACCTGGACGAATGCAGGGTCTGAACAATTAAAAATCAATTTACCGTCAAAAAGCTTTGCCTTCTAATTAAGACCACATGCAGGCCAGAGGGGCTTTTCTGTTGAAGGGCACCACTTTTTTCCCTCCATGCACATTGTTTCGTATTTGTGTTAGTGTTTTTCCCCCTGCCATTGTTTTTCATCCTCTGCTTACATGCCCACATAATGATAATGCAGTGGTAAATACCGTATTATTCAGACATGGGCTAGTACAATAGGCCTAAATGCATCTGTAAAAATGGAGAGACGTGTTTTGATTCTCAGCAGGTGTGCAGCTTTTGGACCAGTCTTTATTCTGATGGAGATGACTGAACTGGACCCTGGAACTGAGGGTTTGTCTTTTTGCCTGACAGTTTGGGTGGCTGAGTGGCAGCCATGGTGTTCATCCTGCTGTCACAGTGATGGAGGGCTTTGTTAAGACTGTTTTAACTACTCAGTTTCATATATAATAGAAATGGCAAAGAGGAATACTCAGTCAGAAATAGAATATTCTAGTAACTTGGATCTTGTGTATTATACAAGTGTCTATATGTGTTGCATGAGTTGTTTTGCATACTGTGTAATGCACATTTCCTGTATGAGCCACAACTCTCATCAGTAAAAAAGGGGGAAAAGGGTTCAATAGCTTTTTCTTAGCTGAAAAGACATGAACAACCAGGACACATCTGGAAACACGATGCTGTTTGTCCTTCTCTTAACCTAACCAAAAACCACTCACAGGAAAAATGTCAACTTTGTAGGCAAAATAAATCATAATCCAGATTCGTTTGGCGCATTTATGTTTGCTTACACGTTAAGCCTTTTGATTTAATGACCCCATGACCTTTGCTGCAACATGTTTCATCACACTGTGTGTCGTCTGTACTATCGTTCACATCTACTCTGTTCCTTTCAGTTGTGTCAATGAAACACGCTGCGATGGGCACAGAAGCACGGGCATCAGTGTTTTCTTCTTGCAGAACTTCTGCTCTGCCCACCACAGTGACTTTGAGAAAACAACCCAGCAGACAGAAGTCTGTCCGTCAGACAACAGAGAGAATTTCTGAGCTGCTGGTGTGGCCACCCACTTACTACATTTTAGAATGGAGTGGGGGCATGGAATAGATTTGCACAAATTGAAATAATTTGCTCACCAGAGATCTTTGTTTTTAAATCAGGATGCAGTTTATTCAGTTTAATGATAATATCTCATTAGAATAAACATTGTGGACCTGGTAGTTATGGACATTCTACGCCTGCTTTAAAGCAAAGGATCAGGTCTTCTTTCCTACTCCATCCTTACAATAATCCCATGCCAATTTGTCCATGGAGCCTGAGGCTATCCCTTCACAGCGCGGCTATACGTCAAACCCACTCAATGCAAATTGAGTGGGCATTGTCAGAAGGTGCAATATTTTCAGTGGGAAATTCCCTGTGTTTGCACAGAATGTGTTGGCTTTCTGAGCTGTGGTGGAAGCATGCGTCCTGGTAGTGACATGTCAGTTTGTTGCAGGGACACACCACTGACTTTGTTTATTATATTAATGCACTCATGACTTTTACTGCTACAGCCTTACTTGGTCTGGTATGACCAGTAGCTTATAGTGACTAATGTTAGCAAATATTAATTTATTACTGACATTACTGAGTCAGACTCCTCTTTACTTGCTGTTATTCCACTATTTTAGGATTTGGCAGTATCCTGTAATTGTCAGTTGTGGCCACAGTGGCTGCTGTTGAGTAAAAGTTAGACAATAAATAAACATTTTGAAAACAGTTCTGAAATGCACAGCTTTTTTTTAAATACTCAGTAATTTCCTCAAAATGACTCAAACAGGAGGAAATCTGTTGCATTTGTTGGGGACCATTAATCCAATCCCAAACTACAGTGTGTGTATGTTCATGATAATGAAAGAATATGTTGCCAGGTGCAATGGTCACTGGTGTGTTTTTAAATAGCTTTTGTACAGCAATGGAGCTCTATGGCACAGAGGAATAATGCGTCATTTAAATGGATTCAAGCAGATGGGAGATGGCAAACCAGATATCATTTCAGTGGAAGACAGCAGGATGGTAAAATGTAGTGAGGCCGGCAACGGTAGCGATTAAAACATTTAAACTTTGTGCCATCCTCCATCATGGACAATTAGAGCCTTATAATTATTAAACATTCTCAATTCATATAATAATGCAGGTAGATGGTACAAGCCATTTAATGCCATTTTTTCACACTGACCCTGTCTACAATGTCCCAAAGGCACCGCTGTCAACATGGTTGAATACGTTCATGTATGCTACAATATCTTACTGTTCAAAGATTATACATGGACAGAGAGACAGAGGAAAGGTGCTGTATAAAATGCCTTTATTTGACGTGCATGCGCTCTAGCAAATGTGACTGCAGTTGCCCTCTCCTTTAAACATCATTCTTCACCTGCTGTCGCTACTCAGACCAGTTTCATCGACAGGCCTCAGTTAAAAGTGGGTGTAATTATCAATAGTTCTCAGAGAGTTGCCCTGTAACCTGTGAAACTGAATTAAGTCAGAGACAAAAATAGGCATTACAAATCAATCAGTGAGAAATAAGAAGAAAGAGAATGCAGAAAGAATCGTGATACAGGCCTGAACTGCTGAGATAACGACTGAAGAAAAAGAAGACATGCTAACATTCTGAATCCACATTTTGCTGCTCTCATCTCTGCCTGCTACCACAGTGAATACACTCCTCATGGGGTCACCATCTTTGCTGCATTGTGTGTGTGTGCAGTGAGGTCCCACTTTGTGGAGGTCCTCAGAGCATCCTTCAGAAACTATTTGGCCATTTCAAATCAATTTCTTGCAGTTCCATTATATATTTGCATAGTTTGTAGCACAGTAAAGCATCTTCAGCCAAGTGCTAAAATGTTAAAAACGTAGCCTCCATGTCCAAATGTCTGTTCATGAAGAAAGCTGTGCTCTGATTGTGGCCATAGCCACTAAATGTGACCATTAGTGCATAGTTAAATCACAGTTATTATTCTCACAGTTATATGGACAAAAATGTTCTGAGAAAAAACAGAAGGATCAGAGTATTTAGATGATGACTCCAAAAATGAAACAGATGTTCCATCAGCTCATCCTTCCTGAGTGAGCGAGTGACTGGAAAATATCTTGAAATCAATCCACCACATTGTGGAACTGCTGTTGATGACGTCATTAAAGCTGCTCGGTCACTGTGTGATGAGGTAGTGGTGGCTGATCTCAGGCCTGGTTGGCTGCATTGAGCAGCTGTGATATCCACCACCTGTACACCAGCTTAAGAGCACCAGCCCTTTCCCTAAGTGGTAAAGAGTTCACAGGGGACCAGAAGGTGCAGTGCTTCCTTCAGTTGTGCGCACAAAGTTTTTGTGTGACTGTATTAGAACATGGCACTCTTAAACACGCGATTCTGATTGGTCAATCGCCAAAATTCAGCTGCGTTTATTTCTCGACATTCCTAACAGTCATTGGCTACAGAGGCAATCCCTTAATGTACCAAGCTCAATAACAAATTGACAGCTGATTTGAGTGGCAAAATATGAAGCATTTTCCAGACATTACTTTTAATTTGTTTAGAGATGTTCCCAGCAAAAAAGAAAGGAAAAGTAAAGAACAACGCTGGACCAACAAGAGAAGCGATATGAAGGCACAAGAGACTTGAGGACACAGAGACTGACCAGATTGAAGCAGACAAATCACGAAATCACGAAGAAAAACACAGCATGAGCGATCGACCTGCTAAAAGATTGCTTAGTGGAGACACAACTGGAGACAGATGTTTTAATGTATGACGCTGAATGCCTAAATCAGCTGCTGCGGGACTTTTATCCATCAGTACGAAATAATAGCAGTAAACCAAACTCTGTTGCCAGCTACGTCTCTCTCAGGTCTGGGATAAATCAATAAAATATGTTTAAATCATTATTTTGTGTCACTTTATTGAATCCTTTAGCAGTAAGCCGTGTTCTAAGCGGGATAATGTATAGTGAGCAGGTTCCTATGGAGAAATAGATCTGTTATGTATATTTTTAATTTATTCTTAAATGTATTTTATATCAAAAAGACCAGACAAGGATGTCTATTGACAGTATTAGAGATGAAAGTGTGGTGTCATTCCCTGTAGCTGAGGGCTGTGATGGTGGCCTGGTTGGAAGTGACGGCTCGCAGCTATTACGTCATCTTTCTCATGCTCCCGTGGCGAAGCTGCTGCTTAGGCATGAGCATCAACAGGTCTTGCTAATCCTTTCACCTGACCATGAACAGTGGTCAAGAGAGGTGTAAGGGGACTGTCCAGACCAGCTGTCAGAGAGTGTCTGACAGTGAACATGACATGAAAAGAAGTTGCTTGCAGAACACATCAGAACATGAATTTGGGTCAGATCAAGCTTGCTGCTGGAGTACTACCTTTAGGTATAAGGATGTGTTGACAAACGACAGCAAAATTTCGTTTTGGTCCGTCTGTGTTCAGATCTGCCCAAACAAATTGTGTCAAGGTGGAAAGCGAACCAGGGTTTGATTCAACTGGCCTGATCTGAAAATGCCCTTGATGTTGATGTGGTCTTCACTACTCAGTCCAGTAAAGCTCCATGAAGCAAGTCTTATTTTAGGCTGTGCCACAGTCAACATTTGCGTACATGCAGAACATGGGAGAGCATTTAAATCACAGAGGAGGGATTAATAAAGTGACACAACAGCATGGGGATTAGGAGTGTTTCCACTGCTGCCTCCCTAATGAGACTCACCCCACCCCCAATGCTTCCATTAGCTTTGGGCCTGAAAGCATCTAAACCCAAACCACTTGTCCACCTGCTACCTGTGTATGCAGTCATACTCCATCACAATAACATTCATTCATTTATTTATAGTCTTTCTCTACCCCCACCCACTTTCTCCGTCCGTCTTTCTCTCTATTAAGCTTTCTCTGTCTCTAAAATCCGTCTGCAAAATCAACATTTTTCAGGAGTGAATTCGTTCAAAATATTTTTCAAATGTCATTGCATTTACTCGTCTTTACAGTGATCTCTTTGTAGACTCAGTTTACCAGCAGATTTGTTTTTCCCAGTAACTGTGACCTTTGTCTGTCTTCATTCATTTTGACTTTATTCTTTTGTCCCTCCATTTCCACACCTCCCTGTATCTTTGCATATTATTTTATTCTTGCTGTTCCTCCCTCCAATATGTTGCATTTGTCCCTTTTCTTGCCTGCTGCAACTACAATATTCAATATCGAGCTCTGAGTTTTTGGAGGCCAATCCAATTCTAGGTATTTTATTCATATTTCACTCATTCAGTCTTTAAAAATATCAAATGTGTCTATAGTGCTACAAAATTGTTTTGCTGCTAAATGGTTGCATGGTGAGGTGAAGGTCTGTTGGTGCATAATTAAGCACATAAAATCCTCCGTTGGCTTGTAAATAGGACCGACCCTTTTCCTTGGACGTATCCCATCAAGAGACATTCATTTGTGACTGAGCTAGGTGCTGGTTTTCATCCCATCCCCTAAAGTGCTTTGTTTTTAAACAGAACATGAGTGATAATGGATTTCTGAGGCTGATACCAATATTAGAAAGTTTAAAAAGACAATTTTGCATCAGCTGACATTTTTTCAACAAAAACACATGGCATAAATTGCTTACGTTTAGATAGAAAACGCTGTTCATCATTCGTTTTTATGACCCACTAATCCTCATTCCAATGAAATCAGCAGTGACATTGCAGTTTGCAGAGCTGCCTACCCTCCCGTATTTTACCTCTCTTTCCTGCTTCTCCCATTAAGGGAGTGTTGCAGTACCGGGTTAGGCTACTCTGTGATTAGATAAATTCTATGACTTGTTAACAGCAGATCAATTGAACAGATGAACGCAACGTCGTTATTTCTCACTGTATATCATTGACGCCCCAACCATATTGCATATTACAACCCTGAAAAGGGTTATCCACTTCAGTGACAACACTCAGATCCTTGGCACCAGCGACCGTTTCCGGCCAGGCGTGAGCCACAGACCCCCAAACAGTCTGTAGATGAGGTGATGGTTGCCTACAAAGGGGAGACAGCTGGCAACCTGAGGCAGTATATCAAAAACAAGCCAGACAAGTGCGGTTTTAAGTTGTTGGCAGGGCCTCTGAGGATGGCTTCTTCCATGACATGGTGCTATACCAGGGCAAAGCTACCCTGGAGGCCCATGATGTCCCCCTGACGCGTGAACAAAAATTGCTGGGTGCCACCAGCCAGATTGCTGCTGTCCCGGCGAGTACCATGTCCTCCCCCACCACCACAGCCATCTTTGCTGACAGCTTTTTTACCGGCATTGAGCTAGTGCGGTACCTCCGAGACCAGAATTGCAGGTACATGCAGGGACAGCGAGACAATAGAATTAGAAATCCTCCATCAAGTCCATCAGGGAGATGGAGAAAAAGACTGTACCTTGTGTTGCTTATGACTATGTTACCAGTGATGATGGGATACTGGCTGTCAGATGGGGGGGACCACAGAACGGTCACTTTGCTATCAACAGACAAGGGGGAGGAGCTGATGTCCCCAGTCATCAGCTACTGCAGTGAGACCAAGATGAAGGAGCCTGTTAACTGTCCAGCTGTCATCAGGAGTTATAATGCCAACATGGGGTACATTGATAAGAGTGACATGCTGGTACACCTCTACTGCACCACATGAAGTCCAAGAGGTGGTACTTACATCTGTTCGTAAATGTCAATGATGTCAGTCTCACAAACGCCTGGGTTGTGTACAGAGGGGACAGTAAGGCTCTTGGAGTGAATGGCCAGTCTCTGAAAGATGTCGGAATCCAGGTGTTTAGGGGTGCCAGCGACCAGATGTCTGCCAAATGTAGCTCCAGAAGAAACTCTTCTGTTGACAGCCTGACCACGAGTGCTGATGTCCCTGTCCGGGGACACCGCAGCCCCACACCAAATGAGGCTGTGCGCTTTGACCTGTCCCTCTTCCATTCCCCTGTACATGCTAAATGCCAGACGTGGAAGTCCTGCAGCTGGAAAGGCAGCATTTTCAGGTCAAATGTGGTCTGCAGGGTCTGCATTGTCCATGGTCCATACTTTTTGACATACTTACATTAATCGTTGTTTGGATTCAATAGATGGTGCCATCTACAGACTGAGGGGCTTTGGTTTTTATTTGCACTTAACATGCACAATGACTCTGAGGATGGCGATGGCCTAGAGCTTCAGTCCAGACTGGAGCTTTTGGACTGCACTGATTTTTCGTCTAGTGCCATTAATTTGTTCAGCAAAGACATTTCCGTTAGCCCAAGTGTGCTTTTTGTTCAGTGCTAACTACTATACTAAGATGGTGACAATGGTAAACATCTGTTTAATATCAGCATGTTAGCTATGTCAATATAGTATGCATGTTTCTCTCATGTTTGTGATTTTAAATGCCTGCCAATATAGACCATAATAATGATCTATTTAGGATTTAGGATAGGACATTGAATAGAAAACAGTGCTGGTGTATTGGTAGAAAAGTACAACGATTGGACCACAAAAGCCACTTTCAGCATAGCGTCCAATTACAGAAAGTTTAAAACTGTATCCAGGTAAGATGGCTGTCACATGGTTCCATCCTAAAGCGACCTAAAATCTGTTTCATAATGAGTAATCTGTATCTGATATAAGCGGCATTATATCTCTGATATTATGGAGGCAGCTGTTCAGAGCCTGAAGTGAAGCCTCACTCTAGGCCTACATACACTAATACAGCACAGGGAACTATGCGGGACGATGCACCTCACTTCATCAGGTCGACAGGTCAGCTTGTCGATTTTTTACCCAACCTGCAGGCTTCTTGCTCCGAATCCCCTCGGGAAATAATTAACAACTGCAAGAATTATTCATCCCCACGATTCACACCACCTCTCAGCATCACAGATCCTAATAACAAAGTTCTGCATGAACGCATCGAATGTCGGCTGATAAGACTTGGCACAGCGTGACTCAATGCACCCAGACAAAAAATGTATTTTCCATCTGCCAAATGAATTGATGGCATTAATAAAGATGATGAGTTGAAATGAATTTAATGAGTGGATGTAATAAAGATATCTCCATTCCCAAACATAGCTAAGGGGGGGGTTAATATTGAACATATAATATCCCTCTTATGCACTCTTTCTTCTTCCTCTTTTCCTCTGTTTCCCTTCTTCTTCATCATCTCTGCTCCTTGTCCTCTTCCCTTCATGCCTCGTCCTGATGACTCTCCTGAGCTTCTCCCTCCTCTTTTCCTATCTTCCCTGTTTACTTTGTCCTGTCTTTCCTTATTTTCTCCTCTGTTTCATCTTTCCCTTTCTTCTTGTCACTTCCACTCTTACCTCCTCTTCACATCCTCTTCTGTTCATCCTGTCACCTCTTCCCTTCCTCCTTTCATCATTTCATTGTACCAGTTCCTTCCTCAATTCTCCTTTGATAGTGGCCCCCTTTCCTCCTTCCAGACCCCTCTTTAAAGATGGGCCTCAGGGAATCAGTGGGTCAGTCCAAGGCTGATTCATAATCCATGACACAGACATTTGAGAACCAAGATTACCAAGAATCTCTACTCTGCCACACGGGTTGTGCATCGGCCTTTTGACCGTGTGTTTTCTGTGTTTGGTGTCCCACTGCTGGATGTGTAAAATAGCTATAATCATCAGAAATTAACCTTGACACAAACTGGGCTTGCACATTTGATGAAGGTGACGGAATACAGAAATAACCGTAATAACAAAAATCCAGTTAGATTCATTCGAGATTTTGGAGGGTGCTGCACAAAAAGTCCAGTCAACGACAATCACAGATGTAGATGAAACACCAGAAATATCTTTTGTTGAGAAGTTGATTTAGCTGCTTAATCTGTCGCACTACTGTTCATATGAAGCATCTTGCGATCAGTAACATCCTGTCTTTGTCAGTGATGTTATCTGTTACAAAAAGTAAGCGAACGCAACTATATCAAGTGCTGTGGATGTGACGTTGACGTTACCTTCAGTCGCTGATTTCTCATGTTGCTGTCAGAAATAATGAGCATGTTGCAGGAATAATGCCAGGGGTCAACCATCTCTACATGCGCGCTAACATCATTGCATTTACAGTGTCGCTATCTGGCATTTTAGCTTCTCTGCTCAGACTAGCGGAGAGAGCAGGCAGCTGTAGTAAAGCTAGTTATGTGAATATGAACAGTGGAAATTGCTTCAGCATATAATCACGTCCAAACAATGTTGTGAGTCGTGCATCAGGCTCAGCAGCCCCTCATCGCATTTAAATTAGAGTTCATCAGACATCAGGCGACAGGACAGGACTGCAGTGAGAGCCACGCCTCTTCATGACAGGGCTGCTTCCATCCTTCCTTTTCCATCATTCCTACTCCCACTTTCTTGAGAATGAGAGTCGATAACTGCTGTTTTCTTTTCTTCATCCATTACTCTAGCATGCCTTCTGTTCCCCTCCTCTCTCCTCTCCATTCTTCAATAGCCTCCTCCCTCCCTCAGTGTGCCACCGTCACTCCCGTCTTTCCCACGCTCCTCTGCTTCCTTACCTGCCCCTCTTGACCGTCCTTTCTTGTTGGTCACATCCTTACCTCCTTCGACCATCTAATATCTGTCTTGTGTTTGCCTCTGTTTTTGCTCTGCCCATCTCCTCTCATCTGAATCTGCTCATCTGCATCCAGAAGGACTCATTATGGCAGAGCATGTTATAGTCCTGCGTGTGTCACACACGCACAGAATCAAACAAAGTAGTGATGTTTGGGGGCCTTGTTAATTTCTCAGAAAATCAAAGTGCTGATCCGGGGGATCCAGCCATGTTTAATCTCTGTAATGTAATGTAACACCAGTTCTGTATGTTAACTTTATGCACATTCCCCAAACCAGCTCTTGAGCTGTGGATGGAAACAGCTAATCAGAGGCTCGACCATTCACTGGGAGCAACATCTTCAACATCTACCATGCAGGAAGCTGAGGCGGATCACAGTGAGGAAGATCATGTTTATCACGACCACTCTATGCATGGGGTGGGTGCCAACACCATCTCCTGGTACTCACCTGACAAAACAATTCACTCTGAATTATATTATCAGTAAAACATATATTCTGTACATAGATGGGTGAAAAGATGTCTTAATTCATCAGACAATACAAAGTAAGCCTGTTGTAAGATAGTTAATGTCATACAAAACTTTACACCACAGATGGCTGTATGTCAGTCAAAAACAGTGGAGCGGTGAGTAAAAACATCAGAGAAGAGGGAGTGAGAGCGGCAGAATGGTGTGTATAACATGACTCTGTTGTACTGATGGAATTGGTGCTGTGGAAATATACGTTACACTGAATTCGCCATTTGAACCATGAGAGTATGCATACATCACTTCCCATCATTCACACACTGAGGAATCTGCGTTTATTTGCTCACACTGCCCACACTTTATTCCATGTTATTGAAGCTAAGACATTATTTGAATACTGCATTTTATTTGGGAAGTAATGGTATGTCTAGTTTTATGCAGGAGAATAATGGTTTGCAAAATCATCTCATTCCTGCAACTGTACGCTACCTTTGAAACACCTACTTTCCACTGTGTGCCTCTTTGTGCTTGAGTTCGAACTACACACATCAAAAAGCTGGTGTGAAAGATGTTCCAGGTTGTATTCATGGTAAATCCAATATGACATGAATGCAGCATAAGTGGACCCTGCAGCTTTTCATCTGCTCACATTAGCATGTCACCTTTAGTTTTGAGGCTGCGCTGATTGCTAAACATCAAAGTCGGGGTTCAAACACTCAGCCAAAAAGCCATGAGATGCTACCTGCTCGGACTCAATGGAACACAAGGCGCTAGCAGCCGAGCGGGGCGCTCATCAAAAGACAGGAGAAGCCTTCAGACATCATTAGTCTGGAGTGCTATGCACCTTGTGGGTGTGTCAAACACACAGTGTTAGGATGTTCTTGTGCGTATGAGCAAGAGCAACAGTGCTTTGTGTATGTAGGTGCAGGCACTTACGTGTGCATGGCTCTTATGTGAGATGGTGAGCTTGTGTTTTTATTTTACATGTTTTATGTGAGTGTGTGTCATTTATATGTACTGTATATATGTACGTACACACACTTCCTAAAATCTGATTTTCAATGAAATTTAAACTTTCAGCCTTTAGCCAATCAGGCTAAAAGACGGTCAAAAATACCAAGAAGTAGAGCATTTAATAACAATAAATACAATGAGTGCCAACAATTTCTCCAGATTGGATGACAAAATATGTTGATTGTATCTGCTCTTAAGAGCAACACGTGATAGTGTTCTCTGATCTGACACTATACATCTTTGGCTTTAAAAACTGCAACAAATCATCGGGAAAAATCGTGGTCATGGTTGAAAAATGTTGAGTGGAAACAAACAGCTGTCTATAATGTTAAAGTCAGATGTTTTGTAGACCTGTCCATCCACCCACCAGACCTCCTCCATCGATGGACTTACTTCCTCTTTTGCTCCTGTCATAATTACTGCGTCCACTAGAGGGCTTTGTCGCTGCCTCATCACTTATTGGCCCTTTACGGTCATACAGTGAGAGAGTGAAATTTTGACCTCAAGCTGCACATTGCATGCTGTTGTCTGTGTAGTTTCGGCACAGCAGAACTTGATGAGGAGGAGGAGTTGTGCTGGCTCTCACATCACAAGATTCCTCCGTTTCCACAACCTGCAGATGAAAACACAGCAAATCATATGTTGATTTGGAGACGCATTTTCAGGGAGTCACAGCTGTCGGCACTAAACCTGAAAAATACATTGCATTTTCCGGTCACTTCACAATAAAAGCCAGAATGCTTTTAATGAGAAGTAGCAGCAGTAGGAAATGTTGACTAAGCATTAGCAATCTAACTTAATTTTGCTCTGATATGCCTGTCGGAGAGTGATCAGTGATGAGCGAGGCTTCTATCAACGACAGAATTACATAAAATTACAGCCAGTCATGTTGAATTACATGCATTGTTTCCTATGACTCCTGCTCCACATGAATAGTGGACTCCATCACTAATAATGAAAACTACTACACAGAGAATTAATCAGACAATATAAATCCATAAATGGCTATTTCTGAAACAGTGCTGAGAATAAATAGCTTCAAAAATGAGTTTTGAAATAGTGTAAATGTAAAGGCTTATAGCACTACTGTGCATTGGTGTGAGTGTGCTTTGTTATCATGACGTCATGATGATGTTATCATGTTATCATGAAGCTTTTGCACATTTACGGCTGCACGGATTTTGATTTGATTAGCAGTTCCAAGCTGTGAGCCACAGGGCTGGTCATCAGGTGACTGTTCAGCTCCCCTCCCAGTGTTCCTTCATGATCAGACCTCTGATCAGATATGATTTGACCTTTCCTTGGCTCTTCCTCAACCTCCTCCTCTTCCTCTTTTGTCCTTCTCGCCATTATTTCCCTCCTCCTCTCAAACATTAGCCCATTCATCTGACGCTTTCCGCCTCCCTCACCCTTAACATTGTTCTCTTCCTCCTCTCTTGTCCTTCTTCCTCTCCATCTTCTCAGTGTCCCCCTCCACCTCCTCCACTCCCTCTTGTCTACAAGTGTTTCTCTATGAAACGTTCTCTCTCGATTCTCTCCCTTTCCATCTCTTTTTCCTCCTTCAATCTGACCTCCTGTCCTGTCCTTTCCTTCATCCTCTCTCTGTCTCCCTCCTCCTTCCTCTCTTCTCCCAGTGTCCCATCAGGCCAAGCCAACCTAATTAGGAGTGTTGTGCCTGTTAGAGGGCTCAAACGCCACTCCTGTTTATTGCAATTAGCACAGCCATTAACAAACACTTCACAACACCGGGGGGCACCGCGCTCTGCATTATTTATAAAGTGGGAATGGGGGGGGGGGGGACTGCAAGATGTAGCTCCTGTCTTATCTCCTGGCTTCCTTTTCTCCTTTCCTTTCCTCTCCCCCTCTCACCTCTCTTTCTTTCTCTCTCTTCCCTCCCACGCTCTCCTCAATCCATCCCCCACATCCCGACCATTAGAGAAAGAACCATTAGTGTCCACATATGGGTTTTTAAGAGTGTTGAGAATTTTTCTTTCCAAAGACAGCAATTCTTGCCGTTAACTCTTTGTTCTAAATCAAGATTCAAGATTCAGGATTCTTTATTGTAGATGTCAATGAAATTTACATTGCAACCCCCATGTTAGAAACAAGATAATAAGAAAGATAAGAAAGATTAGAAAGAATAAAATTAAGATAATTACACTAAAATAAAGCAATGTGCAATAAAAATATTTGTAAATGCAATTAAAAATATATGAAAATATACTAAGGCAATAAAATGATACATTATTGTGGTGACTATAGCAATAACGCCATACGTTCAATCTTGAAAGAGGTTATATAGATAAACTTCTCTGATGTTGTTAACCTAATAATGGCTCTTGATCATGTCGCATGATCTTCATCAGCTGTCATATTGTCATGATAGTCCACATGGAGAAGTCCTCAAAGCGCTAGGAAAAAGAAAAAATAGAAATTTGAACATCTACAACTAGCAAATCTGCTGATGATCATATTATATGACCGCAAGATCAGGAAAAGCTACAAAACTGACCTTATTTTCCCCACTTCCACTGTCAGAACTGAACTTTGAACTGAACCATGATTGTTGTGTCTCAGGAGCAACAATGGTTTAAGCGCCTGGCGTTGACTACACAGGAGGCTGTGTGCGAAATATGATCCAGGAAATTGATTTTTGGACTAGCAGATTAACGTGTTTAAAGGCTTGTCCAACGGCAAAACACTGCCTTAGGCAATGCAACACATTTCCACACAACAGCGTGGCAAATGTTGAGGTAGTTTAAACTTTTTCGTCGGGTGACCCCCGCTGCGTTGGAACCACACTGCCGGAGGACTGGCTCAGTTACGTAAGTATTCATTTCTGTGGTATTGCTATCACTTTTTATTGGACTTAGACTAGAGTAAGGCTTCATGCTGTGGTCTCATTGTGTTTTCCAGCTAATAAGACCCTGGTAGTGATCTGCAGGCATTTATTTGCAAAAGCAAAATATGTAGGTAGAAATAAAAACCTTCTACTTAAGTGTGTGGAAACTTTTATTACTCGATGTTGGTAGCACTTACAGTGATTCTGACTGCTGGGGATAAAATTGTTGTGTTGCATTTCAATTGAGACCAAAATCATGCGTGTACTCCACATGGTTCAAGTGCAGCTTTCAATTTATTTTGGGTCTGCCTTGGATAGGCACCAAGAATTTGCCATCAACACATGAAATTAAATGTATTATTCTGATCCTGTGTTTTCCCCAAATTTGTGACTTCGTATTTAGCAGAGCAGTGCGGTACACCCCCATTGGCTTATACAATACATTTGTGTTGGTTTATTTCGTTCCTGTCAGATTCACAAGATCCTCGAGTTCACTCAGGTACATCTCATCTGTTGTCCCATCCAGTATTCAGGTTCATTCAGCTCCAGCTGGGTCAATCCCAGCCCAGTAATTCCAGTTGTACTTCTGAAGTATGAGTCTAAAATGACACAGAGTGAGCAGGAAATGAATCATGGGCCTGCTAGGAAGCTGCAGGGATGTTCAGCTCATTAGATCACTGCTTATTCAGCAACACAGACAGTGAGTCAACATCCAGAGTCCTGAGGAAGGCTAGCTGGAGATGATAAGCCAAACGCTCAGTGCTCTTACCTTATGCTGTTAGACACAATCTAGCCTCAGTGATCCCTGTGAGGAAATTAGCTCATATGCAGCAGCAAAATGTCATATAGCAAAGACAAGTTTGATGTTGGAGCAAATACAAAATTCACAACAACCAGCTGCAGTTAAATCAAACAGATGTCACAAACTGGATCCTACAGATTTTGTACTTTATTTACTTCAAAATGTTTGACACAGATTAATTTGCTAAAGGATAAAGGTTTATCAATGTTTTGTTCATTCTTGACCATAACCTGCATATACTGCATACAAGGTTTGAGAGTAGCTTAATAAGTGAACTATAAGGGACCTGGGGTCTTATTTGCATAGTCCCAGGCCATCATTAATGAAGGATATGATAATGTTGTACTCAATAAAGTAGATTACAAATAGGGGGCAACATATCTCCAGGGTAGCTGCTAACTGTTGCTCAATATACTCTTTGCCAAAGCTATCTATGGCTGTAGCGACTATGCCATTTGCTAGTTATCTCAGTAGGCTGTGCAGTTAGTGGCCCTATCAGCTGACTGAGTCTGCCATGACGCACAGTTTGGAGCACCGGGGGACTTTTGGTGTTTGCACCATAGGTGATGGAACAGGCTCAGCAGCTTCCCACCAACCATGTTTTGGGTCAGTCAGTCTTCAGCAGAACCAAGTCTCTGCCAGAGTCAGTTTTGAAAAGAACAGCCAGTAGGTTGTTGCTTTGCAGCACAACAATCCTGTCGACAAAGATTTAAAGATGAGGGAAATGCCCCGCCTTGGGCTATCCCACCACCCTTACGTCCACATCAGAGGTGGTAAAATATCAGAGAAACAAGGGTTGGGCTCACTCGCTTTTCCCTCTGTGTGATAAATATATATATATATTTATTTATTTCACCCTTCTTCTTCTTGTTTCATTGCCATTTCAGTGAATGACTCCTCAACAACAGATGTTACAGTTAATGTTGTACTACTGCCACCCGCTGTACTGGAGGGTAATTCTGCAGCAGCAGCAAGGCACTCCTTCATAAATGCTCCTTCTGAATGAAGTTTCAGCTTGTTATCTATTAGTTTGGCATCGCAATACTTGCCTGCATAAGACTTTCTCTGTCAGAATGTGGTCTTGTGAAAGCTGCACCCAAACTCTGCTGAAGAGTGCTAACTTTATCCAAGCTCATTTGTCCTTGCAGCTCCAGTTTGCCGTTTCGAGTTGTAACGATGCTCAGGATTGGCCTGCAGCCCAACTTAGGCACTCTGGTTTTCCTTTTCCTTTCCATTTATCATGGAGAGCGTCATGCTCCACATCTACATTTTCTTGACAGTCACCATGATGCACTGGCATGATAACCCCTAATGTGTGTTGCGTTCAGGGACCACTGGAAAGGATGTGTTAGTCGACTATTCAGTGCTATTTTCTTTTATCGCTGAAAAGTACTTTCTGTCTAGAGAATATTTTTGTACTTCTTATGTATTTGTATAAATAGTGGATGGAGCTTCCGAGTCTTATGGCTATTGAATGTCATTGACTACAAACCATATGTCTTTTGTGTCCAGTTTATACTGTACTATACAGATGAGGATTATATGACAGTAGTTGGTGCAACAGAGCAACTGGCTTAATTTGTTGTGGATTCTGCTGACCCTCAACAGTCTGCACTGTCAAAGAAATGTATGTGTCCTCAAAGTTAAAATTTCCTCTTATATGAGGAAATCTTCCTATCTGCTGGGCCTTGAGCTGACTTCAGTCAACATAATTCTTCTGTTTTCCAATCACATGATACACAAGATAAACTGCCACTATCACTGCAGGGGAAGAGGGCTATGGAGGTTGCATTCAACAGAGAACAAGAACTCTTTGAATGAAAAGTGAAGTTGTAGCATTATTATTATGCAGAATGTAAGTGGTGAAACAAAGAAAAAACATGAATCATGTAAAGTCATCAGAAATTAACACAAAATGTGAAGCCATTCTTTTAAAATGTGATGAAATCTGTCTAAGGTTGGTGGTGCTTAACATTTTGAAATGATGATGATGATAAATGGATGTATGTATGATCTATATTATAGTAAAAAAGATAAATTAATACTTTATTAATTCTGCAGCAGGGAAATTACATGAGCAAAAGGGATGTCAAAAGTGTATTTGGTCCACTTCCTGGTAGTGGCCTTGGATGGCTTTGGCATACAGCGGATAAAGTGGGCCTGGTACTCTGCTGGAATGCTAAAATGTGGCAGGATGAGATGAGTTGTTGTAGGAAGGTTTATCACTCAGCTGTGAGGCCCCTGGGTTCCACTTCACTGTTCTCTATGAGATCAGAGGGCAATGGAGCATCTAGAAGGACTGAATGATCCACAGAAACTCCAGCTGCTGAGTGAAACGGTGGGTCACGCACAGTGCTTACTGGAATAACTCCCAAAAATCATTTTGCCTGCACCCATAAGCATATAAATTGTTCTGATAGCAATAGGCAGGTCTTGAATTGGAATAATGCCAGATCCCAGTGAATACAGTGTTTTAATCAGACACCTTGATATAACTCTGTCCCACTGGAAAAAACTGCCAATATTAGGCTATTGGTCAGAAAAATAAATTTGAAATCCAGTGCTCATGACTTCCTTTCCCCCCATGGCACATACACAAATGCATGCTGAACGTATGAATGCATGCACACACACTCGTTGGTTTTCCCTGCATTGATCTGGAAGCAGTCTCTCTCTGTACTCCCATCATCCCCATCTGCGAAGAGGCCGAGTCGCCAGAGAACAGAGAAGAGTTTTGCAGACCTGGGTCTTGAACTCACACCCCTTGGCACCAATGGCACATTCTGATCATGTTTTGCATGGTTTGGTCTATTTAGTAAGCTGTCCCTGTCATAAGATTCTTGCGAGTAAAAGCACACACACCTTACAAGAAAGGATAAGTGAACATAAGAGCTGCAGCAGACATATTGTTGAGATGCAGTTTAATTTATGGGTGAATGGTTCAAGTGGTCAGAGACTCCATCAGTTATTAAGACAAAATTCTGTAGCATATTTTACCTCGAAGGATATTAAATTATTATAGAGAAGAACTTGAGGTTCTTAAGAGGATGTAACAGATTTTTACTCACTTCCACTGATGGCCAATTAATTAATTCAGTCTCAGTCTGAAGGTCGCTACGGAGTTCTTCACTCATGTACAGTGACTGTAATACACACACACACACACACACAAACTGGTGACCACACACACAGCTAAGACAACAGAGATGAACAATTAATGAATGACTGATTGACCTGTTGTCTAGAGCTTCCTGGGGCCAAAGGGCTTTTTTATTTTTTTTTTTGCACTAGTTGATGTACATTAGAACTATGAGCCACTGCACACCGCACTTTTACACCTTCACCTCCACCTGCACCTTCTGTGTACTTAACATTTAAGTACACACACACTTAACTAAATTACATACATTTTAGTATATTGGCACATTTCATTTCATGGGTATATTTTATTGTTTAGTGTTTATATACATTTTAGTATATTTCAGCTGCTGTTGGTACATTTCACTGGTATATTTTATTCTGTTGGTACATTTCACTGGTATATTTCATTGTTTATTGTTGAGTATATTTTTTTGTCTTAGTATATTTTCATTTCTATGATATTTTTAATTGCATTTACGAATAATTTTATTGCATGTTGGTTTATTTTATTCTAGTACTGTCATTTTATTTTAGAATCTTTCTTATCTTGTTTCTAACATGGGGGTTGCAATGCAAATTTCATTGACATGTCATGCTCAATGACAATAAAGAAATCTTGAATCTTGAATGTAGCCCTGCATTGCAAAGTCAATTTCTTTGTCCTTTGTTCCCTGTGTGAGACCCTGATGATGTCCAGATCCTGGAAAATTGGCTCTTAAAAGGGTCAGTTGTAGATCTGTGCCAGGACTGATCTAGGAAAGCAGGCAATAAACTAATAAACTGGTTTAGGTTCTCCCCTCCACTGCAGCTCAGCATTCCTGTGTTCAAATCTGTGAATCTTGACGACGACTTCAAGGAGGTTTAATTCTTTCATCGATAAAGGATGCCAAATGTTCATCAACGTCCACATTGATTCACGCTACAATTCTGAGAATTTCTTTGCTTTATCTAGACAACATTGAGATGTCTGCATTTTTTTTTTCAAAGCTTGAATGCTCCGTAAATTACAGCTGACCCTGAGATGCAGTGTAACAAGTTTGGTGTCAGTTCAGCTGAAAATGTGAAATGTGAAAATTATTTCAACAGTTTTTGAGAGCGTTACCTTCATAATTCCAACCAGCAAACCATTATTCCAAGCAAATTGCAAACTGGCAGCATGACAACTGATTTGTTATGAATTTTCAGTTTTAAACTTCAGATGGTTGCTGTAGTGCCACCATCACAATTATTAGCCCATAATGTCACTTGTGGAAGTTTGGCGAAGGACTGGACCTGTGTGCAAATTTTTCTTTGTGTTCCAGCATGAGAAGGCACATTTTTTAGTAGGAAGATGAAGAAGAACAACAACAAACATGAACATTGGCAAAAAGAAGAGGGTACGACAGCAAAGCTAACTGGCCCAGAATGAGAACTTCTGGGCTCTGTTCCAGAAGTTAGAAAACTTCATTCAATGTCACATTGATATTTGTAATAAGGCCAATTACTGAAATTCAACCCTTGGAACATTCTCTTATAACACTATGTCTGGTGGTTCAAAACCCTCTGTTAATTACACCCTGTCCAAAAATTGTGTTTCACTGTTAAATATGTACATCACATTAAGATGCTTTTAATGACCTGAGTTAAATGCCTTGGTGCTAGTTGTCATCATAGACTGTATATTAAATAGGGGAAGGAGCCACTGTGACATCAGCCATTGTGGACTACCATTTTGAAGCCTTAAATTCAGCATTATAGCCATCACATGGTTTTATGGAGCCAGAAGTGACCATATGTGGATGAGAGGGAGGAGCTGATTGGATCTGACTGAGAACCTAAGGAATTAGAATACCCTGCTTTATCCTCTATTCTTCTCTAAATGGGACCATTTTGTATTGAAGAAGACTTGTGACTAGCAATGGAGACCATAAACTCATTTGGAAAATGCTAACTAAGGAAATAAATCAAGTGAGAAGTAGAGTCATTTTCTCATAACTTTACAGACAAGAAGACTTCTGTTTGCAGCCACTTTGTCAGACTCTGCATGCTCAGGCCGCTTATCATACTGTCTATAGTTATCACTGCACCGCTCAAAGACAATGACAACTGTTTTGATAAACCCCCCACCCTGCCCGTCTCTCCCTCACACAGTGTGGGTGGCAGAGGGGGAGGATGTAGCCACCTGGCCAAGCATGCAGGGATCTGCATTAGCCTCCTGCTGTGCAAACACTCTCCTGCATTCAACACAGCCGCTTTAATTATCATGGAAATCATGTGCATTTTTGTGTGTGTGTTTGCATTGTGTGTCTCTGTGCAACAGCTCCTAGGTGTGTCCATTTCTTTGTCAATGTGTGTGTGCACCTGTTTAGGTCTGGGCTGCATACATTGTGCATACGATATGTAGATTTGTCATGGTAATGAAGTGTTTGGTGATGTGCATATTTCATTGTTGTTATGCAGCCCGAGTGTGGACAGTAAAAATCATACTGATGCTGTTCTATAAGCTTTAGAAAAGAATAATTCATGACTGAAGAGTAATACTGAAGTTGAAAATGAACATCAAGCCTTTTGGAGATGATTTCATTGGTCCTTTATGATGTAACAGAAGCATAGACGCACAACACAACAGTCAGGTAGTGTCAACAAAAAAGCACAATACAAGCCAGTCACAGAGATCAGAAAACAAAACAAACATGTCATAAACACATAAAAATAAAATGAAAAATAATATAATATATAAACAGTTAATAATATACAACACATTGTCACACACAACTAGACACAATGCAGTTTTACATTTTTAAGTGTTTCTCGATGTAATCGTCAACAATATAATTCTTCCTGTGGGGTATCCATAAGCAGTGTATGAACAGAAAAGGATAATGTTTAAATGAATACAAAACAGCTGTAAACATGAATGAGGTTGTCTAGTTATGATCAATGAATTCAGTCTGTTGGATTCTGTCAAAGCACAAAGAAATCTTTGGGATTCTAGTCTCCAGTTGTTGCACAGCCTCCCATGTTTGTTTGTTTGTGTAAATCACTAATAAGAGAAGAAAAACATTTTACAAATTTATACTGTATGATCGATATGAATTTAATAGTAATAATATTAATAATAATATTATATTATATGAATTCATTGATATTGATATTTGTAGCCTGATGCTCATTATATATATACATATATATCTGTAAGATTATATGATGCAGGATAATCCCAATCTCACTGGAACTGATTCAACACATCTGATCCAGATGAAAAGTTTTGAATTGCTGGGCCCTCGGAATTACGCTTATTCTCCCTAATGATAATTACTGACTTGTTCTAGTCCTTGAACAGTTATTAAGTCAAAATCAAGTCAAGTCAATCTAAAAAAAAACAAAAACAAACAGAATGTCCAGAAAAGACATATTAAAAAATTTAATTCTGGTCCCTCTGAAGACGTACAGAAAAGACGTCTTTTTTCTGGACCACTTTATGCTCAGTGGGTTACAGAAAGACGTACGGCACTGCTGAGAAAAGCGACCAAAGACTCCTCAGACAGTCATCGTGAATGAAAGGTTTGTGCGTGGCTTGACTGTAGCTTCAACTTAACTTTGCAATGCATTTTGCGTGGAACAAGGACTTTCAACAGTTCCCCATTTCTTCCCCAATTCCCCCAAACTTCATGTCCAGTGTTTTTTAAATTTTTTTTTTAAATTTAATTTTTTCACTTTATTGATCCCAAACTGGGAAATTATTCTCTGCATTTTACCCATCACTGTTTTTTTTTTTTTTTTTTTGAAACACACATGCACATGCAACATGCAGGAGCAGTGGGCTGCCCCATCAGGCGCCCGGGGAGCATATGGGGGGTTAAGTGCCTTGCTCAAGGGCACATCAGGCCACGGCTGCCCCCCCCCCGGTGTGGACAGTGAGAACGATTACAGTGACCAGTAAATCTATGAACAACATACATTTGGCATTTCAGTATCATATTAACACAGACATGAAAAAATGGACCTCATTGTAGTGCCCTCTGAATGCCCAATCATGCCCTTTTTTGGTCGAGAGGAAACAGCTCTATGGAGGCTGCAGATGGTTTGATCCCTGCACCGCCTCATCAAATGCTGGGTGATCTCATCACTGCACTTGTTTGAAACAATAGGTGATTCCTTATCTGAAATAACAAAATTATTTTCTTTCTTTATCCATAGTGCTGTTGTGCTATACACATAACTATATGCTGTACATAAGATATACATTATATGCAGTAGTGTAGGACGCCATCGTGAAATATGATGCCGTGTGAAAACCTTGCATTACCAAAGCATCAGCTTCTCATGCGCTAAGAACAAGAGCCCTTCATGCTGAAATACTTAAAAAAATAACTAAATAATGCTTTAAATATGAACATGAATAATGCTGTACATGACAGTTCTGGTTATTTCTGCCATGTCACATAAATAATATTAAGCAGCCGTGGTCAGGGAGGCAGCTCTGTCGTACATGAGGTGGATGACGGCGTCTCCACTGTGTTAACATTTGAAAGTAAAATCCTGTGCTGGCCCACATCCCAGCATGGCGCCCCCATAACTTGCTAACCTCTGGCTTTCTGAGTTTAAACACAGAGGCAACCTGCTGCCTTGCCACACGTATCACACACATCAAACCTCGACTTTCCACATCAGACTGCACGCTCTGAACACCCAGCTAAATGTAGCATCACACACACACACACACACACACACAGTAACAGGCAATCTGACCGGCCTCTCGTTACAACTGGCGCTTCCTTGTTGGAAATTAGATGTGGACAGCAGGCTAATGATCAATAGGCAGGCCCACTGGAGGGCCACCACTGGGCCTCATTAGAAGCTACATGTGGCCACACTGTCACACAAACACACACACACACACACACACACACACACACACAAACATCCCCAGAGAGACTTGCTAATCAAACATTGCACCAACGCACACGTTCCTCCCACGGCGACCTCACGACAGTTAGGAAAGAGGGAGATTTACCAATCTGCATTTCTGGATAAAAACAGCAGGAGAAAGTAAATACTGTCAACACTTCAGTCCTGATTAAAGTTCACACAGTGGGCGCAAAAGTCTTTCTACAGGGCAAGGCAGTGCTATAACTGTGAATTTACACTGGGGGGAAAAGTTAGAAAAGAGATAATGGAGAAACCAGTGTATTGTGTCTTAATTATATCTAAGAGCTTATAAGTAGTTAGTAAGAAGGGTTGCTGGCTTCACGTTTTAACGTCCTCTCTTATTAATCACTTTAATCAAAGTCTAAAAACATATTTTTCACTGCTATGTGCTAATTTGATGAAAACATATTGTGATGCAGGGTTTTGAGTCCCATTCACTGGCTTCAAAGGCTCACTTCACCCGTTACAAAAAGGACAAAAAGAAAACAACAACATATTTGCTCAGTTACCTCTGGTGGTACAATCTAGCGAGGGAGTTTCACAGCAAAGTTGTTTTTAGAAAGAGATGTCACTGACAGTAGAGGCAGTAACTGTTTGAACAGACAGCACAAGAGAGACGCGAAAACAATATGTTTGTTGTATGATTTTGTCGATTAGTCCTTTGAAGACATAGTTTCATGTTTTGGGATTTGTTAATTTTTCTTTATGAGAATGAGATGTGTCTTCGGGAACCTCAGGTTGCTCCCCGGCCACTGGGGACGCACAAGCCAGTGCATCCTAATCGCTGGTCCCAAACCGGGACCATGCCATGCCAGGCTGAGTGAAGCCTGGTTTGCCAGTGAGATCAGACGATGTGCTTTGGTGAGGGGGAGCAGCTGAAAGAAAGTAGAGGAAAAAGACTCAACACAGACTGACGCCTTCACATCCTGGTTTTGTTCTGCATCTGTACAAAATTGGAGTTGGATGTGCACACGACCCACCTGCTTTGCTAAAATTCATATTAATCTCATGTCTGTGCACGCAGTACAAAGACAGAGTCAGGATGTGGTTAACCGAGTTAAACAGATCGGAAGCAGAGGGAAAATGTGTTCCATGAAAGACTCACGCGTGAACACAAAACAATGAGCATGACAGTTCAGTCTTGACCTTGGAAACAGAAGTTTCCCATGGTGGCAACTTTCCATCCATTAGTCAGTTACAACTGACCACATGGTCAAATATTAGACTGACTTTATGAATAGTTTCACCAGGTTGAGAATATCACGCAGCAGCCAGCCAAACATTGAACATTATGTCAGTATTAGGTGATACTTGGCTATAGTAGGCATTAAGGAATAAAGGTGAATGAACACAAGTAGTTTTGATTGATTTCATTTACTTGTCCTGGGCAAATGAAGGCACATTCAAAACATCCATTCTGAGGAGAAGCTGCAATGCAGGCAGAGGTCAAGCTAAAAAAACGCAGCTATGCAAGCTCTTGTTTCCTGCAGGCGTTGTGGATGCAGCACAAGCTGGCCAAGTTTATTTGCGATGTGTCTCTGCAAATGCATCACAAATAAAGAAACCATCAGAGGAGTGACTGATGAATGGATGGATGGATGTTTTGCTCCCTTTTCATCTTTCCTAGTTATTGTTGTCTAATTATGGACTGGAGACTAAAATGATTTAATTCACGTTGTCACTCAGAGTGGAATGTTTCTTTGCATGTTACTGTAAGTGCATGACTTAACATTGTGAATCAATCAATACACCTTAAATGTGAAGATGACAACTCTGACCATCCCATTTGTTTTTATTGGCTCTCTCTCCTGACAAACACCATGTTGAGGATTGGATTATCAAGCGCTTAAAAAATGTATATGAATTTCAATTGGATTGTATGAGCTGCAAGTATTCTTTTTCCCCCACTGGAGAAAAAAAGCGGTGAGGTGTCATTCAGGTGCGCTCTAGCAGCACCACAATGTGGTGCCTTCCAAAACTGTTAGAAATCACTGAAGGTTTCTTTTCATAAATAATGTTTTAAGGGTTTCCTGTGCAAATGAACCCCCTAACCCAAACCCCCAAACACACACCTCCACTCATCACCTCACTCCCTGTCTCAGCTTTCTTCTTACGCGTGTACACACACACACACACACACACACACACACACACACACACACACACACACGCACACACACACAGAGATCCCTATTTAGGCAGGAGTTGGGATTAGCGTTGCCCTTTGTGGATCTGACATTCAGCGATTGGACTTAATTAGCAGTGCTGAGCCTGCCGCTGACCTTTTGTCATGCTAGCTGTCATTGAAAACCTTTCTGTTGACTTGAATGGGGAATGCTATTTGTTAACGTAATCAGAGACCATCCGGCTCAGGCTGGTGCATATAGCCAAGCGTTGTCTTCTCACTGTCTGCACAAAGGTTTACTGGAAAGATAAAATCATGGAGCCAATATTGGCTTTTTAATAAAAACTGCAAGTCACTTGGTGTCACTCATTTCTCCGACCACAGCTGCAAAATAACTGCATACATTTTATTTTATTTTTGTTCATTTAAAGGTATAAATCTATATATCCCTTTTTGTCAAGAAATTCCATATAAACAAACTGAATTGATTTCAAGGGTTGTGTGTAGCTGATTTATCTTATTCTTCTGTGTCAAAGAGCTCCATTGTTGTCCAAAAAGCATTAAAAACACATGAGTGAGGCACACTGTTGCACTGCTATGTTCTTTTATTACCGTGAACACAGACTGACTTTTGACTCAATCCCACATGCACCATCCTGCTGCCACAACCAAATGTGGATTAACCTCTTTACGCCTGAATTTATTTAGAATTAGATTTAAAAAATTAATTATTTGTGTTTTTGCTTTCAAATTGATCCTAAATTAAGAGGAGTTTGTTCATTTTTCTGTAGCACATACAATAGATATGAATTTAGGTATGATGCAAACGTTAATGCTCAAATGCAAGCATTAAGCCACAAAATTGTCTTACAACCATTACATCGTAACAACAACACAACGTATGTCGTCACTTTGACCGGTCCGACGAGAAACCAGTGCTTGCAAAAGGTTCCTAGGTGTGTGTTGAATATGCACAAACCGGCATTAGAGGAATGCAATGTGGATTAAAGCGGTATGATGCGAATTCAGGACAATCTGCATTAAGGGGTTAATCTGATATTGAAAATATTCCCTAACAAATGTACTATTTAGTCCTGTTTGATAAAAGAAAATGTAGAAAAACTCCAGGGGTCAGCTGTTTTGGGTAATTATTACCTACAGATGTTCCTTTACGAAGAGGAGTCATTAAATGATCATTCTACAACTTGGACCTTATTTTTATGCCGAGGTTTGACCAATGAATTTATCATCAAAAACAAACGTGTAAATCACCAAGTTGATTGCTGATATCTGGGATATAACATCAACAAAATGGGACAGGTCAAGAGGTCAGATTTCTGTCTCTGTCTCTCTCTCTCACCCAACTGGTTGAAGCAGACGGCCGCCCGCCCAGAGCCTGGTTCTGCTCGAGGTTTCTTCCTGCTAAAAGGAAGTTTTTCCTCGCCACTGTCGCCAAGTGCTTGCTCATGAGGGATTTGTTTGGTCTCTGTAGATAAAGAGTTTGGTCTGTACCTGCTCTATATGTAAAGTGTCCTGAGACAACTTCAGTTGTGATTTGGCGCTATATAAATAAAACTGAATTGAATTGAACCATGAGCAGTAACACTATCAAACGATGTATATCCAATGTGTCTGTGGTAAACACCCATTCACTCACTAGTGCATTGCTCAGTAGTGTTTCTCTCCCTTGCCCCTCCCACTTGGTCCTGCTCGGCTGTAGACTTTAAACTGGAATGGAGAGCAACAATTGGCCTTGTTTACAATTCGATGTGTTCTGTGAACAGTTTTAGAAATGACGGGGAAATGCTTTCCGGGTCACAAAGGATTTTTTGGTTCGAGTGCTATGGTTGGCCACACACATGAATGCAGTTCCCGCTTCATCTCTGACCCACTGTATTTACTGTAGTATTGCACACACACAAACACACACCGAGACATTTCAGCTACACTAAGGCTGACAGCCTGCGTTTCGTGACCAGTTGGACTTCTCTGATCTTTCATTTCAGCAGCCAACTTGTTGAATACAGTGTCATCATAACCCAATGGTGGTTGCAGGAAGGGGGGCACACATGTGCATGGGGGAAACTGTAGAATGCCCCTTACACTAAAAAGATTTGATTTGTATAAGTCTGAATTTGAATGACAAAGTGTAACTCCTGAGTTTTACAGTGAAGGCTGGCATAAAAACATGAGCATTGACCTGCCCAAAGACATACGTTAACCCTGACTCTTCAATCATTAAAGCACTCCATGAGAGGGAAAACACAATGTATATCTCCAGGTGGGCAAACTCGCTCTCTCTCTCACACACACACACAAATATGTGCACAAGGCAAAGAGAGATTCTCATAAAGCCACAGTGTACACTCCGCTCTGCAACAACAAAGACAGAAATGTTGACTCAATGTTCTTTCCACTTAAATGCAATTCCCTCCCCTCCCTCTCGAGCTGCCATTCCTATTACCATTGAATTATTTTTCTTGTGTGGACAATTGCTAAACACATCAGCCCGGCCTCCTCCGCAGAATCAATTCTGCATGCTTACCAGCTGGAATTTTTCAATTTGCACGCCCTGAAAAACAATCCCAAATCACTAATCACTGCAGCATTGTTCACACTGTTTGGCCGGCTGCTGTGCTCTTTGTGTTTTCTAGTCGGAGGTTGGGATAACATTGGACTGCATTGAGCCTGGCAAGTACGTGTAAGTGTTTATGTACTTTGTGGTTGTGTGTGTGTGAATTTGCAGTGGAGGGGGATTAATTGGGCTGACAGCAATGCTTTCTGGATAATGTCCTACATATGCCAGGGAAATGGCACTGTTGACGAGAGCTTGTGTATTGCTAATATCCGGTCTGAATTTAATTTGGGCTCTGATAATCAGGGCCATAATGGCAGCACACTGGAAGAGATTGAGATGGATAAGGTTGTCTCTTTGCTTTGGACCAGCAGGCTAAAGGTAATAACATGTTATCACTTGCAGCTGAAAGCAGGGATGCTTGTGGATGGGATGGGGGGTAACATCAGGATCCAAACCTGAGCTGCTAGGGTTAGAGGTTAGAACTGATGTACGAATCTGGAGGTCGATACTGATTATTTAAATTAAAGCTCCTGCAAAAAGCATATTAAGACACTTTGGAGTTGCTGATCACAGCAATTCAATTGAAATGAACTGACTTTGTTTGAAATGCACGTGCGACCTGGCCTTTATGGTGTAAGTGCAGAGTAACTAACCTACTTCCTCGAATTATTTTTTAAGGGTTGTTTAGGGAAATCTGTCGACATCCTCCATCGAACCAGCAGATGGAGCTTTGACATTTGAGTTAACTGACCCAGTACATGCAGTAGGAGGAAAGTGAACACAGCATCTCTCAGAAAAAAACAAAACCAGAAGACTATCAGTGGCATGCGGTCAAGATGTGGACAAAGCTTGATGTTCAGAGACATACAGAACTACCCGTATGTATATAAACCATACAGATACAAGGATCGCTCTCAAGGAGGAAAACTAACCAAAATCACTCTTTCGAGGAAGACAACTGTTACAAGGAAAAAGGTAAGGCAATGTATCAAAGTAACACAAGGCAAGGCTATGGCAAACAACTAGACAAAATATCAAAGGAATAGTAGGGTCAGACTGCACAAGACAAACTGGCACAGGGCAAAGGGAAACACAGACTATATATGGAGATGAGGTAACAAGGAACAGGTGGAAACAATCAGGGCGGGGCAGACAATCAGACAGAAATTGGTTACAGCAATATGGCATTGATATTAAAACATATTTACACCATTGCCAAAAATACATCATGTCAGCATTATATTCTTTGATTAGTCAAGGATGGTGGTGTTTTGGCTTTTCATGATTACCTATTGCAGCTTAATGTCCCCTTGATTTTTTTTATCTTTATCTTTTAATCTTTTATTCTGTCACTGCTGACCCCGGCATTAGAATCATGTCATTGCAGTGTGCAGTAAGCATGCATTCTGGTTATCGCTGGCCTTACAGGTACCCTGCTTTGTCTTGGTCATTGCTGATGAAGTTGGCATGTGCTGGTCATTGTTGACAATGTTCATTGCATTATGGTCATAGCCAGCCCAAATCCATTTAGGTCCGGGAGTCCACCATTGTCCCTGTTCCCAGAAAGACAAGAGTCCTCTGCTTGAACAGCTACCTACCGCCCAGTAGCACTCACCTCCACCATCATGAAAAGCTAAAGCAGTTAATCAAAACTTTCACTGAACTGAACCCACTGCCATTTCCATACAGACCAAACGGATGAACTGATGATGCCATCGCCCTCTTCCTCCACACTGCCTTCTCCCACCTAGACCAGAGGAACATGTGAGAATGCTTTTTTTTCCTTTCTAGCTTATCATCAAGCTCAAGGATCTGGGACTCAACGCTGCCCAACGCGATTGGATCCTGAACTTTCTTGACGAATAGACCGCATACAGAAAGGCAGCACTACATCTTCCACCCCGACTCGACACCGGCACTTCTTGGTCATCAGTGGCCTCATTCATGGACTTAATTGACAGAGGGTGTTCACTCTATCAGTTAAATCAATAAGATTTTGGCATGGCTTCTGTGAGCCAATTATCTTGTTGCTGTCAAACGTCTCCGCCCTATTCACGTCCAGAGTCACCACATCCAGGACCCATGGGTCCTTCCATTGAGCTCAGGAGTCTCACTCCACATCAGCTCCATCCAGATCTTCAGCCATTGCTCTTCACCTCTTCACCACGACACACACATACACACACACATGCACACATAGTCTTGCAGAGTAATGGTCACCATGTGAGCCCTTGAGCAGGTGAATCTAATCTCTTTTTTTTTTTTTTGACCCTTGCCACTTCCAGTTTGGTTCTTTCAGAAATCTCCAGCCACTGAACCATCATGTTGTGGGTTGATTGATGGCACCATTCCACTCACACTGCTGTAATGTTGTTAAGGAGGCAGTATAACCAATCAGGTGGCCACTTCCCATCCATCCCGTGTCATTTGAGGATTTGTCTTGTTAATGTTGCAAGGCAGCCAGTTTAACTAGAAGGAATTCCTCATACTATGAGACATGGCATGCCTGCACACGCACACACACATCACCACCACTTTCGAGCAAATTAAATAAAACTTAAATCACCATTGATTGTTTTTTTTCCCTCCAACTTTTTAAATGGTTTACAGCTTTACAAGTCTCAGGTTTGTGTCTGGCAGAGCTAAATACCGTCACCATCTCACTGACAGACTATGTTTGAAAAACACACATTAAAAAGAAACATTATGCTACTGTAGAGGAAGACTATTCTTTCCAAAGTATTGTCGATGTTACGGCAAGCAAACACGACACACTTTTATTAGCTCAAACGGAGTATAAAGAGGGGAGGGTTGCACATGACTTTTAAAGAGGTGATATTATGCTCCTGTTCAGGATTCACACTTTTATTTGGGAAGTCTACAAACCTCAATTCATCCTCTGTCTGAAATGCTCACTTTTTCCTCTTTACATTCTACCTAAAAGCCCCGCCTGCTCTGATTGGTCGGCTCTCATAGGTGGACAGAGAATCGTTATGCCTGGCTCTGGCTCTAGCGAGTCTTGCTACACTTCTACCATGAAAATCTCTACAGTTAGTTGTGAAACTGTGTAAAACAGAACATACTAATATGCTCATCCTTTTTGACATTGAATACAGTACACATCTGTTTCCAAATCGTGTAAAATGTATGAAGACACAGAATGTGATGACTTGCAAAACACTGAAAACCTATATCTAATTGAAAATAGCACAAAGACAACTCATCAAATGTTGAAACTGAGAAATTTCATTGTTTTTTGGAAATCACATCCTTATTTAGAATTTGATGACAGCAACATGTTTCAAAAAAAAGTTGAGACAGTGGCACAAAAGACTGGAAAAGATGTGAAGTGCTAGCAGAAAAAAAAACTGGTAGAATATCTCAGAATTAAGTTAACTGGCAACAGGTTGGTGACATGACTGGGTATAAAAACAGCATCCAGAGTCTTTTCTGAGGTAATGCAAAATTGCAAAGAATTTCTTTGTCTATAGTACATAATGTCATGAAAAGACTCAGGGAATCTGAGGGAATCTCTGTACGCAGGGGACAAGACAGAAAACCATTATTGGATGGCTGTGATCTTCAGGCCGTCAGATGTCACTGCATTGAAAACCAACAGTATTCTGCAGTGGACGCTGCATGGGCTCAGGATCACTTCCAGAAACCATGAACAGCACGTCCTTCGGGGGTAAAGAGGAGAGGGACCATCCAGCGCGCAGTTCGAATGCCAGCATCCGTGATTGTTTGGAGATGCATTAGTGCAAATGGCATGGCTAACCTGCACGTTTGTGAAGGCTCCATTAATGCTGATTGATATATACAGGTTTTGGAACAACATACGCCGCCAAGCAGGTGAAGGCTGAAACAATGCCAAACAACATTCAGCATGTATTCACGCAGCATGGCTCTGTGGTAAAAGAGTCCGCATAATTACAGCAGTTGGTCATTTTTATTTGAATATGAGGTTTCAGTATTTTGCAAAGAATCTCATTCTGTTTCTATTTACAGTCCCAACTTTTTTAGAAACAGGGTTGTACAAAGACAATGTACTTAAAGTCAGCCTACAAAATAAACATTAATAGGACTTAAAACACTGCAAAACTTACAGCTCTCAAATTTTAAATTGTATCGAGACATCCTTGAGCTTTACACATGCAAGCCCACAGGGGACAATGTTTAAATGATAATGCAAACTTGAAATGTACTTCCACAATACCATTCTAATTTTCCACATGTCTGTGTTATTTGCCTCTCTCTCTCTCTCCCCGTCGACCCTTATAGCCAGCTGGTCGAGGCAGATGGCCGCCCAGCCAGAGCCCGACTCTGCTTGAGGTTTCTGCCTGTTAAAAGGTTGTTTTTCTTCACCACCGTCACTAAGTGCTTTCTCATGAGGGAATTGTTGAGTCTCTGTAGATTAAGAGTATGGTCCTGACCTGCTCTATATGGAAAGTGTCCTGAGACAACTTGTGAGTTCATGTTATATTAATAACACTGAATTGAATTGAATTTGAGTAAAAATTTGCTTTTTATTTTCACATACTGGTCTGGGTGTTCTAATGACCATATAAAAAGGAAAATGGAAAAGCTGATTCACATTTAATTTTAAAAGACTGAATCTGCTCTGACGAGGACAGTATTGAAATGCAGTTGGCTAAACAGTGTCTCAGGTCTATTTCATTTACATTAACGTGTCACCACACTCTTGTATGGGATTTAAACCGTCTCATTAGTTTCATAACTTTTTAAAAAAAGGAATAAATACAGAAAAGTCTTGTATCTGTCAATCAGTCAATCAATTACCCCACTCATTTCACTCACTCAATTCAGTCAAGTTTCGCTGTGGCGAAAAAATAATAATTTTTTAAGTTTTAAGAGAGTTAGTTTCTCCTGCTGTTACCAATTATACCTGACAACCTCCACCTCCGTAGGGGAATTACGTCCGAATAAGCCCCTATGGAAACATTACCACATAAGAGCGGTCTATATTTAATTTATATATTTATATTTTAAACAACAGTTTACCTCCTGTCATGCTTAATCTGATTGGGGGGGGCATCTGCCTCGACTTACAGGGTAAAAAAAGAGAGAGAGACAGAAAGACAGACAGAGAGAGAGGGAGCAACATCATCAGTACCCATGAACCACAGATTCACTGGAGGCAGCAAGACAAGCATGACAGCATCTGCACAAGTTAACATGACAGACTTTTGTGTTCTGAACAAACCCTGATCACCACAGCTATATTTGTGCCATTCACCCTTAGTGCCATGTAGTCTATTCATCTTTTCTTGACAAAATTCAAGAATCTCTCCTTTGCAATACACCTCCCTGGTAAAAAAAAAAAAAAAAAAGTTACCAAGTGGGGGCTCTGCAGACTTCCACTGGTCCTGCACAATATCCAGAAGTCCACACACTGCAATGCACTACTGTGTGCATGCATGTGAATGAATCACTGGGGCTGAAACCTGTTTTCTTACACAGCCCCCGCTCTGCAACCTCTCCTCTTTCCTCCTCTATGATCTGTGTCTCCCTTCGATCCTCAGTCTGATGAAGGGCAGGCCAGACTGGATTTGGCTATATTGCTATATTATGCTATATTATAGCCGCTGTTATGGCCCAAGTTTCTGGTGCAAACAATAATGATTTCTTCAACTGAGCCACTTCTGAATTTAGAGAAAATTACATTCAACAACAGGGGAGCTTCTGGCTCTAAATGTTTAATTAGGGCTGAAAAAAGCGATCAATCATTGAGACCCTAAGGGTTCATCCAATACAGCTTTCTGGAGGCTGATAGCCTTATTTTGGGACTAAGGAGGTAAATTCCTTCACAGAATTCATGGAGGAAAAGACCACTCATTCACACAATGTCACAGTAAAACTCTAGTGTAACTCAGACTCACACAATGGTTGATGAACAGCCTGATCACACCTTTGAATTTACACCTGGCACTTCTGCTCTGCACTGTGATATAATCTCATTTCTCCTGTGCTCTATGCAAAGCGGGTGAGTCGGTGGAAATGTGGCATTATCAACAAAAACAAACATGGCAGGTGCAGTTTCAGCAGGCAAGGTGCTGTAAAGCCTGAATTTACTTTTCGTCTCAGGCATAAAGTGTGGCATTTCATTCACAGGAGGCACGTGAGCTCTGGAGCTGCACTGGAAGCCTCTTCAGCAGGGCTTCTCAAGCTTATTACTGTAAGGTCCTCATCTGATTTTTATTCAGGATCAGAGGTCCAGAGCAATTGCTGATAACAAAATAACATTTATTCGATGAATTCATGTCATATCTGTTGTGATTGGTCCAGCATGAAACTGAGGCAGACAAGCTCAGACAGTTAGTACAGATTTATTTCTGACTCAGTTATATTTTACAGCTACGTTTACACCAGCTAAAGAAGAGAAAACGATACGCATGCTGCGATTTAGGAGTTGATATCAAATTCTCCGGTGTAATGTTGACGTGTGAACTCGGCAGCAGCAACACACAACACTCTCTCTGGCAGTTGTCATGACAACAATGTCAACCATAGGGAAATAAGCCACACTAAAGCCACATTCGTCCAGGGACAGGATCACTGTGAATGATCTCCAGCTTCAAGCGAAACTCTGCATCAAAATAGAAAAAGTTACACTTCACAGCGTAATGTAGCCTATTCATAACATGAGGTGGCAGGGGTCCTCGACTACTATCCAAGGGCCAGACTTCAGCTTAAAAAACAAAAACACAAGTTACAATTAATAACAATGTTACTTTTATGAGCCTACATCAGTGAAAACAGATGTGTAAAATCCAGAACAACTAGATACTGAACTAGAAAATGCTCTGAGACTTCCACCAGGCAGTCAGTGCTCAATGCAAAACCTACAACTACCAATGAATGAGTCCTGATCTGAAGAAAAAACTCTTTGGGATCTCAGGAAGCAGACGCATATACCCAGTTTGAGACTCAATACAACAGTTGGACAGAGACAAAAATAAATAATAATAAATTGAGGCCTCTTGTGTCTAATAAACAAGCTTAGTGATTCTCTGATAACTCTGGAGTTACCTCCCATAGTCCAACCAGATTGCTGCTGTCTGCTCCACTGAATGACCAGCCCCGGAGCTGAGTGGTTTGATGGTGGGTCGATGAGGAGGGGGGACGGAGCCGGAGAAGAATGTGTTTCTGTAGACTGGGTGAACTATGAATTATGATCTTTTCGGCTCATCGCCAGGCACTGGCGAGCTAATCTACAATCGCTCTCAGGGTGGACTGGGCCTCTTCCACTGGTGAGTAACGTAAGATGGGTGCATTTACTGAACTCATCAATATTCTGCCAGACAGATGTGGTCTGCTGGCCGCCACTTGCCGGTCACTGAGTTATGGGCTGGGTCCGGGTTGACTTTGGTCTGGATGCAGACCGAGGTCTGGACTTCGAGAAGCTCTGCTCTACATATATGTGCATGGATGAACAAGCATCACGCATAGCACATTCTGTGGGGTCCTTCATGATGTGTTCAGTGTTTAGTGACAGATACACTGCTCAACCATAGATTATTGACTAAACAGACTAATGCCACTTATCATGGCATTTATGACCAAAGCTAATTTTTTGAACACTTGTCAACTCAACCTCGACTGAAAAACATGATACCCACAGAGCTACCCTGTTGACCCAAAACTCAAACACACAAAGAGCCTTAGCGTTGCACTGGGTCACATGTTCCTTCATGCATGTTCCCTCCTACTTAGAATAATAAAACAATTTTAAAAAACACAGTTATAATTAATAATCAATAATCATTAATTTCCAAAGTTCACTTAAGTGATTGGTCAGTACGACCTGGACCTGGGATGGGTTTCTCCCTTGCCGACAGGTTTTGCATTCATTTGCAGATATCTGTTTAAGGAGATTAATTTGAAAGTAACTTAGGGAATACTTCTGGTCTTCTGGTCACTGTCTAATCACATATGTCACATGCTGTTTTTTATGGATTTTTTTTTAGAGCTGGACAGGAAACAGAGGGAGAGGGGGTGTCTCGACCTGCAACAAAGGTCCTCAACTGGGTTTGAACCATGGATATTTCACTCACATAGTATGCACCGCAACCACCGGGCCATTAGAGCACCCAGCATGTTTTTAGAATGAACACGATATGACAATGTGAATAATCTTAAAAAAACCCCTCAGATCTATGCTTTCAGACCTTGTTTGTACATTCAGATAGTAGCCTGTAATACATTTTAGTGTGAAATAGAGATTAAACCCTAATTAAAAACCTCTCAGATAGCACCAGGATTTTCTCTTTGACCTCCAGAACCTGAGCTGACCACTCCTCCGCTCCCATCCTCCCACTTTCAAACAAATGTTTCTTTGGAGTCTGGATGCCGCAAGACAACAGTGTCACTTGGATGAAAAACAAAATACCCCCCCAACCCAGATGATTTCAGAGGCTGAGTCCCCGTTTGTTACACCCCCCAACCCATATCAAGGACCTGTCAAAAAATTAGTTCCACCTCGATTCACTCACTCTCCTCCTCTTCCTCCCACCAACTCACCTCGCGCCTGCTCTGTGCGATAGCCGATCGCTCATGGATAAACGCTGCTAATATGTGCCAGTAAGTAATGAGGGGCCTATCGAGCTCTGTCACGCCACCACCAAGTAGCAGAGAGAGACAGAGAAGGTGATAGAGTAAAAAGAAGAGTAGAAGGAATTGGGAATTGGGGGGGGGGGGGGGGGGACAAGAACCTTGACAGTTAATTATCTGGAGAATATGGCAATCAGAGCAGCAATGAGTGTTTCTGAGCGCCTCTCTGTTATTTGGTCCTTGGGGACGTGTCGTCGAATTCATTCGACAGACAATCTGCTGAAGGCTGAAGGCCTCTCAGCTCCTCTCTGCTCAGCTGCGTCCATTGCCAAACCATTCTACTTTCTCTGATTATTCACCTTGATGGAAATGTCTCTGCTGTTGCCTGGAGTCACACTTTTACACAAATATCTGGAGGTTTGTTACACACATTAGTGTTTTGTATATGTGTGTGTGTGTGTGTCTATCTATCTATCTATATGTACACATTCAAAGAAACACTCTCTGAACGGCGATGCTTCTGTAAAGGTTCATCACTACGAGTGAAACCTCTCAAATTACACACATTAGCATTTGATACGTTATTATTATAAAACTCTTAATGACTAAAGCCACATTAAACATGTCACAATGTCAAAAGTTTGTTGAATGCTGTGTTCTGTTAATATGTGCTCACAAGTTATTCATTTGAAGGCACCATGTTTTTCTCTATGACACCGCCATATTTGATTTATCTGACTTGTTTATTCTCCCTTAATGCCATATTTTCAGTCTTTGCTTCTGTGTTACGTTATGTCCAACCTCTAATTGTGCAAATCGTGTTTGTACATAATCGTCAGCCAGCTTTGAAACCATCGGATCTTTTTAACACCTCTCATCTTGTTTTATGCTGTGAAGGTCCTTCATAATGTTACACGAGTCATGGAGTGAAGGCAGGCTGCATTGATAATTAGGCCTGTCTGATTCAGTCTAAAAAGTGCCTGCTGCTTGCTGCAGGCCTGGCCGCCTCTCCCAAGGATCGCCCCCGGTCACAGCCCTTCATTTGCTTTTTGGTTTACAGCCATTACACACGAACACACGCACACACACACACACACACACACACTGGCCTTTTTACTAATGACTGACCCCGACCCACCAAACAGTCCTAGACCTGAGGGTTATTTGAGGGAAGAGGGAGAGAGACGTGCCGGGAAGGCAGGACCGAACGACAGCTGGCAGAGGTCAGTCTTCTTGGTCAATATATAGACAGTTTGAACACAAATAAGCGCAGGACAATCCCTGGTTGTCCGCCCACCCTCTGAAACTCATCTACCTTTGGCTCGTAAATACCGACAGTCGCACCATAACTCTTTTCTGGCTCTCGTCTGGGGGGGGGGTATGTGGTCTTGCTCACTTCACCCACTTTAATGGGACAATGATTGTGTTTAAAAGATGTCTTTGTAGCAAAAATGTCCTCTTTTGTGGAGATATTTATACTCCAACAGAGGAGGTTAAATAAAAGCTAATGATATACAGGTCAAAGTTTGCTAAAGTCGAACTTGACGTGCAAAATTTATGCAATATTGGTGATTTTGAATATCTCTAAATGTATTGCCAAGTACAGATTTGACTTATAACATCTTAACAATGGCAGGGCTGGTTCCCTTTCCATATTAAAGAAAGGTGCCGTCCTTTACAAAAAGGAAATGACATAACGCCATCCCACAATTCCTTGCGGTAGTAACATTTATAGTGACACACCATTTGGCCATTCATGAAAACACAAGACCAACATGTCACATCACACATAAACAGCCTGTGCCAGCCGTAGCGACTTAAAGCATTATCAAGTTGACATTTCAAGGTGTTTACTGAGTTGTATGGCAATTCTTAAGCTGTTGTATGTACAGGCTTAAACTCAGATCCTTGTCGGCATAGTAACCATAGTGGTCTGTCTTTCAAGAAAAAGGAATGTAAGACATTTTTAGACAGATGCTTTTAATTCAAAATGGCTTAAACTTATGAAAGATGATGTGTACAGTAGTAGATCACGTTATGCCCATCTCGCATTAATTTAATTAAAATTACACTAAGCTCAGACAGCAAGCTCAAAGCAGCCACAGCAACTACACAGTCAACAAGACGGAGCTAATGCATGACAAGTACAAGGCGATGAAGAGGGAGAGGCTGGAGACGACCAGTTCATCATAGTTTCTAATAATGCAGTGCAGTGAGGATCCTGATGTTACATGGAGCGAATGAGCCTAAACACGGATCTATCTGTCCGTCTATCGCCGTCATCAGACTCCAGTCTGCAGTGTAGTTTACGTACACTTCAGTGATAAACAGTAACATGCAATAATACTGTCGAGCTCCTATGAGCTCATAGAGCAGGAGAGGAAATGTCCTTTATTGTCAACCTACGTACAGTGGTTTTCCTATCACATGTCTGAAAAAGCCTGTTTCTCTCTCCATAACATGCAAGTCATTTGCATGAAGAAGTAACCAATTTACATATATACATAACTAATCTCTCTGTGAAGATGGAACCAAACAGATGGAGGAAGAAACCAGCATTTCTCACTCTCTCTTTTTTTTTTTTTTTTGCTCTGTCAAAATTGTTCTCTTTCTCATCTCTCTCTCATCTTCCACTTTTCTGTGCATTTTATTTCCTTCCTGATCGCTGCTCAGGCTGCATTGTGAAGTCGTATTTGTGTTAAATAATAAATGAATATGCCACTGTAGCATTTATCTTACATATACTGCTGTTACGGTCAGCTTTGAGCTGATGAATAAATTAAGAAAATCATGTTCTGCACAGCTGAAATCTGCAAATTTTAGAAGATGCTGTCCATTGTAGTGCCACAGTACTGTCCCTTAGAAATTCCAGTAATGTTGTGTTATGTTTTCAACATAATGTAGAAATCTTTTTTTTTTAAATAAGCAGAACTTTTGATAGTTTCTTTAAGCACTATCTACCATAAACATGCATACATATATTAACGTTTAAAAAGCCATATGGAATCCAACTTGAACTATGCGGTTTATGCTATATCAAAAACTGAATAGGTCGATTCCCAATGACTCCCAACATGACAGGCCGTTACGACCTTCATCCTCTCGCGGTTAACACACTTAACATTGCTGCAGTTTTAGGCACCGAAACTTGGTTAGGTTCAGGAAAAGGTCTTGGGTTAAATATGTAGGTTGCTGTTATCTACGTGATGTATTTAAGTACTTGCTAAAAATGGTCAATGCTGACTTTCGACATGAACAGCAATCTCCTGGGTGAAATTCCTGTGTTTGTTTGACGCATCCGTCCACACCACCTTCCTCCAAACACAGACTTTCTTGCTTTTTAAACTACGTCACTTGGCTTCCTCCTTTGCTCCCGTCATAATTACTACGACCACTAGAAGTCGGCGCCTAACATTGAACATAAATATGGGTCGTAATAACCTACATGCAAATTGTTGGTATATGGTTGTTTTCTGGTGAGAACGGGCGCCGTTAAAACTGCCACACAAGCCGCTCCGCCTCCATCCTTGAGCAGCCGTGTCCCTCTTGATCCCCGGCTGTCCTCTGAAGCACTGTACATGATAACCTCCTCCTTCATCCTGCTGACCTCTTGAACCACGAGTAGCATCAGAAGCCCAGGTGGGGTTCTAGTTATGCAAAGCTCTGCGAATCAAGGCCAGAGGTCACCAGTAGACAAGCCACAGTGGAGCAGCTCTGCCTCGGCTTGGAGGCTGCTGCTTGTTAGCGCAACATCCACGCTCCTTAGTATTACAGGATGTACCACTGTTACTCATTAACAAGGATGCCTACAGAGGCTGCAGTGTGGCTGATGCTGACTTACAGACAAGCCAATGCAGATGATAATACACATGTTTGATGTGTCTCCAACTAAGTCTCCAACAACCAACACACTAACTGACATTTTGCATTGTATGTCATAATGTGAACATATCATTAAATTCCAAGTGTTCATTATTTCCTAATGGACTGGGCCACTTGTCAGGAAAGTAAAAGCATACGTGGTCGTCCACTGCAAAAAGTGAAATCTAAGTAAGATGAAATATCCTTAATCAAGGCAATATGTGCTTGTTTTTTGTCTGCAAGAGATCATTTTACGAGGCAGTCTTTGTGTTGGAGCATTGCACTTGCGTCACACTTCAGTGTCCTCAGTTATTTTAATAAGATATCATAATTTCTTACTGAGATTCTATTACTGGTTCTGAGTAACTTGAAACTAAACTCATCACTCACAGGTATAAAACTGCTTTGTTAAAGTCAGAATTTCTTTGAATTCAAACAAATGTCCTTGTTTTCAGTCTGGCTGCGCTACTTTTAACAGTTTGTCCATTGAGACTAAATTTTTACTTGTCTTAAAAACTTTTGGTAAGTAAGTTTTCCTGTTCTGCTGGCAGATAATTTTGCTTATTTTAACTAACATTTCCCCCATTTTGCAGCTATTTCTTCTTGTTTTGAAGAGCTGGGTTTTTGCAGTGTAAGCACAGTGCATACTGTTGTTTCTCTGGTGCGAACAATCAAGTGTTTAAGTGCTGGTTAGCAGCTACCTCATGTACGGTGTTGAGTAAAACCTCATTTTGAATACAGATTAGATGATGCCTATAGCTACTCTATACAGACCTACCATCTTACTGTTTGCCTTTGTTCATACATGTATGTGTTTGTGTGTGTGTGTGTGTGTGTATGTTGCATTTTACATATAAGAAAATGTTCAGTATAATAGAACATTGAATGGCTAATTAAATGCCAATGTCCACAGTAATAATGTGTGCTTGTGCATCGATATGAGGAATGCCACAGACAACAGGTAATACACAGCTATTTATATCTTTTTATTTTATTTTCAAGCTGTTTAAAGCTTTATCTGCTGATTGTGTGTGTGTTGCTTTCTCATTACTTTGAACTATGCTCCTCTGGATCACAGTAGTACACACACACTCTTTGTGAGGCTTCCCTGCAGTTCCCCTTGCTGCCCATACATGTGATTATTACCATTTAAAATGTTTTGGGGGGAATTTTTTTTCCACTTAGAGGTGGCATTAATATAAATGCATTTGTATTTGTTTCAGCTGGATGTCAATTGTTTAGAGAGCAAAATAAGCCCAAATTATGATGTTGTAACCACCTGTAACGCAGGAGAAAGATGGTCCTGTCAGGGTCGCAGTGGCTGGAACCTATCCCAGTATGCAATGAAAGGCAGGGCCCACCCAGGACACGTCAGGGTAAGTGCTTTCATTGATAGACAGATGGACAGATGACTCAAATCCTTCAGTCAACTTTTACTGACTTAACCTGGCCAAGATTCTGTTTTTACAGACAACAGTCAATGAATAACAGATTTTAATAGAGATACAAAAATGAATTCAAAACTCTTAGTAAAATAGATACACACTGTAAATATAGGCGAGAAATTAGCTGTAGACGGTAATATGTGCAAAATTTTCCAGAGACCAGTTAGGTGGGGAAAAAAAAAGAAAATAGTTTACATTGAAACTAATTGTCTTTTATGATTGGCTTTTAAAAGTTCCACAAAATCAGATTTGATGAGTTTTCTTCATTGACTGTGCAATAACAAACAAATCAAAAGTGGTATAGCATCAGATTTGCATACAATCAGAACGAAACACACCAGCCGGTATGTTAAAGCCATCCCACCCGCTGTATGATCAGCTCGACCTGCTGCAAGAGGACAGGCTAACACACATTATTTCAGTCTACATAGCTACATTGTAGTTGAATCGAATGATGCTATCGGTATTTTGTTTAACATGTCTGCAACCTGATGTTTCTAATGTTTTGTGTTCTAATGTTGTTGGTGCAGTCAAAGAAACATTGGTTTTGTGTTAGATGTAAACATGCTAATAGATGACAGCAATACAAGATATGGTGACAGCTGCCATACTTGTGTGGTTTCCAGCAGATACCTGAATGGTGAGACGGCCCCTAACTGCCAGTTGTTTCCCAGAGCACTCTCAAAGGCAGCATTTAAGGAATTTCATGTTTTATTACAATAAAAAGACAATACAGTTATACACTAATTACCCAAGCACTGGCCTTAAAAATACAAGAATGACTTTCGACAAGCAATTTATGAATAACGTCAACAGGGGAGACAAGGTAGAATCACCATTCGCCATCCTTCCCTCCTTGAGGCGTTCAATAACTCACTTCACCTGAAATACATTTAATATTTTAGCTTGAGGGACAATAAATTAAAGGAAAAATGCTTAAAAAATGGGGAAAAAAAGGAACAAATCAACATCAAATCATCCACAGAACTCAAAGTGCAAACTGGCTGACACATGATATAGGCCCGGTTTACTTATGTAAAAGCAGATATGCAGATGAGGGTAAAACTGGGACCTAGAGGTGGACAGACAGCAAACACAGTAGCACTGCAGTCTATAACTATTTCGGCTACAAGAATGAGGTTTAAAAACGCAGAATATTCTGTGACTGTAGTACAAGTGCATTTCAGCTGAAGGAGAACGTGTCCTCTTTTTCTGGAAGTCACTTTCAGCCACGCAGACCTGGTTTGTTGAACACAGTAAGAAACACAGCTTTTCTACCTTCTCCCATCCGAACTGCTCCGTGGGATTAATTGGCTGCTAATGCGTTATGGATTTTTCTTTTTCCTGTTACTGTCTTTCTGTGTGACAGTTGTGCCACCCATGTTGCTGTGCAGATATTTGGCCTTGTGGCACTTCAAACCCAATTCACTACCTTTTGTAAGGCTGGCTGCTATGAAAAGAAGAGACCTTCTTGCTGAAGAAAAGCTGCCCACGGCCTCATCGCACCCCAGTGACTGTGCACCCCCCCCCTCCTGTCTCTTTCTTCCTGCAGCTCCCTCTGTATCTATCAATGCAATTGGATTCTCAGTCCAATCTGATTTTTAGGCATGAATGTTGGATGAATGCTGTTGCCAAAACATCTCAATACAGGCAAGTCGAAAATGTACGCGTGTGTGTTATGAATATTTGAAAGGCCACTACTGATATTTTCAGACTGAAATTGGTAGTGGATGTTTTGTGCAGGAGTTCTTCACTAATTAACCACCCCCCGCCCCCTCAGAAAAAAGGATGCAGGTTTCCCCCTCATAGTTAGAAACGCCTCTTAAAAGCCATCATGACACACCAAAAGTCTCCTTTTAGACCCGTTGGTTTTGGGGATATCAGCTATAAAGCAGTCTGTGCTCTATTTATTGTTCTATTGATTTTCATATTGTGAATCAGTGTGTTATAAATCAGTTAAAATACCAAAAAAAAAAAGGAAAAAAAACACGTCAGGACTCCATTTTTATGCAGCTGTGGTCACGCAGGAACCTCCATTATATCTGAGGTGAATGACATGACTAGTTGTTATTTAACAAAGGCAAATATTATATATATATATTATATAATTTCAAAGTCACTGCACGCAGTCTCTATTCTGATTGCCTCTGACTGATCATCTAATCTTATTCCCACCACACTGATCAATGATGTGTAGTTAAACATAGCGCCTTTGTCTCTGCTCCATCTTTTTTGTATTCCTCTTGCTGTTTTACTTCTAAAAGCACCTGCTGTGGCCGAACAATGAGCCAACAGCAGCAACAGCTGACATCCTGTCAGCGGCCACTGGGGGGCACTAGACTGCCATGAAACAGAGCCGGTCCTCCAGATCGGCTCCTTTGTCTTCTATACATTAAGGAACCATCTCCATCCGAGATAAAACCGGGTGTGATTATTTTACCCTCCTCGTCACCCTCAAAGACGGCGACGATCGCTGTGGAATCCTTGAGAGATTTTAATTTCCTTTGACTCTGGAGATTCAGGCGTGTCAAAGGCAGCACCAGAAATGTAAATGTAATTGCTCTGTTGCTGCACTGAAATGAAGATGCTGCTGAAATGAAGCGTTTGCATGGCTCCCTTTTTTGTCCGCATGTGGTCGACTTTCCCCAAATATGATAAGGGAAGGAGGAATCAAACGGGGCCAAAGCAGACTCAAACAGAATCATTTTCACACACAAACCGTTCCCATCGATTGCATCCCCTAATTTTTCAGTCTTTTTGAGAGGTTTCCTGCGTGCAGCGCGGCTTTTCAGGCTTTTGGCCTTTCAGTGGAGCTAATGTAAAGAAAAAAAAAAAGAACATGAAAGCTTGTTTGATGTTTGTGTACATTTCATGTCCCTTGCTGCTTTGAAGAAGAATGGCATGGTATCACTGACCTGTTCCTGTGTGTGTGTGTGTAAGTGCATATGTGTGTGGGTGTGTGTGTGTGTGCGATCTGGACACCTACCGGGAATCTTACACCATCTGACCATTATCTGCGGTTAAAAACAGGGTCTCTCATTCTTTCTGTGCAAATCATTTTAAGGCTTACTAATTGATAATGTCAGCTTGAAAAGTCAAGGCCTGTTGCAGCGAGTTAAGAGACCAGTTGGCATTAAGAAGACCTTAAATGAGCCCTGAGGAAATTGGTTTCATTTTTGCTCTTGCTTTAATTCTTCAGTTTTTTTCGCCCCCTCTCCCTCTCTATCGTTTAGCATTTTTGTTTCAGGGGAAATTCTACAGACAGCAGCATCCTCCCTCACAGGTTCAGACAGAAATATTGGCTTGACTTGCTGTTTCTGGCGTTTCATTAGAAATGCGATCTCGTCCGGTCATTGGCGCAGTCCGCCTGTGATGTCATGTCGACGACAGCTTGTGATATTCTGCTGTTCTGCGTTCATGTCCGAAGATGCTGATTGTCTGCTGTGACATATTTAACCCGAATTTATGGATCTACTGACTTTTGGTTGCTAGTTTTAGTGCAGTATGAAGGTCTAAATGTTGTTGCAGAGGCCTTTAGAAAATACACGTCTAGGGGATCACAATAAAAATTTCACATTTGAGGGGATAGTGTGGGATGAAAAAATAGGGAATGTCAGCACTGACAGGGTTTTTGGTTTATCATGATGATGATCCAAATCAGCCCAAAATCCTTTTTAGTTTTAGAATTTTGAGATAGGAAAAATCTTCCCAGTGTTGGCTTCAGTGAAAAACTGAAAAGGAAAAGCGGAAGAGACGTTGTTTTTATGACTCGTAACACCGTATTACCTTTCTGTGTCTCCTTTCTACTCAACAAAGAGAAAAAAATGAAATGTTGTCTCTCATGAAACCCCCTCCACACACACACACACACACCATGCTTGTGCGTGCCATCCTCCGTCACACCTACTGTGTGTAGGGAGGCTTTTGTCGGCCTTGAGTGGTGATCACTGTCGATGCTGTAGCGTGTGTGGTGTGTCAGTGCATACGATTTCCAGTGTTTCATCAGTCCAGCAGGACAAATCATTTTCCTCCCTTCCTGCTCGTCGTAATTTTCCCACCACCATCATCATCATCATCATCGTCATCATTCCTTGTTTTTTTTCTGATCATTTTTTTTTTCCCCCAGAAAGCACGTTTTAGTTGACGTTGGTGGAGGTGTTGGCTGAGGGCCGTGAAGCGCGCAGCACATCAATTAATGCACCATTACTAGGTGCCAGGGTGTGTGACAGAGAGAGAGGAGGCAGAGTGTGTGTGTATGTGTGTGTGTGTGTGTATGTGTGTGTGTGTACCTCAAAACTAATTATTCTCTGGCTTTCCTCATAGCAGGGACAGAGTCCGTTAGAGAGACTACTGGTGGCTGAAGGTTTTCATTGCTGCAATACCTCTCCCGGTCTCTCTGTCTCTCCCTCTCTCTCTGTTTCTTTACATCTCTCTGTATTCCCTCCTGTCTGCTCTCTCTCTCTCTCATCCTCCTCTGCATCCTGCCTCACCCCACCTTTCTCTCGCCGTCTTTCTCTTCCCCCTCCTCCTTCGTCCATCCTCCCGCCCCCCGGTCCATCGCTACCTCCGTATCCCTCTCTCTCCTCTCTATCACTCTCTTGCAGATGCCACATCACACCACACGCTCTCCCTTTCTCTCTCTCTCTCTCTCTCTCTCTCTCTCCCCCGGCCGTCTGCTCTCTGCTCTCTCATTCACTCCGCCGGCTCGTCGCCGGCTGTCAGTTCTTTTGCCACGGCAGAGCAACAACTGGCTTCTTTCAGCGCTGGGACCGGAGAGGAGCAGGCGAGAGCGGAAAGGAAAGAGTGGAAGAAGAAAAAAAAGTGGAGGAGGACGAGAAGGAGAAGAAGAAGAGAAAAGGAGGAGGAGGAGGAGATCTTTTGTTAAGCATCCATCCCTCCCCTCATCCCTCTGGCAGCAGCAGCATCAGCACCACTGCCTCCACCGCCGCCGCCGCTCCTGCTGCTGGATCCCCCCCGTCTCCTGCCGCGATCCTCCTCCTCCTTCTTCACAGGGAGCTCTTCCTGGAATTGGGAGGGGAAGGGAGATCACCACCTCCAAGCTTGCCGCGGACCCTTGGGAAGGCATCAGGAGGAAAGAGGGACGGAACGGGAGGGAATTTTAGAAGAGGCCGTCAGGAGAGCATAAGAGAGGCAACACCCTGGTTTACAGGGAGCGGAGAAGAGAAGAAGAAAAGAGGGTAAGAGGCCACCATGGCACACAGAGTGGACCTGTTGTCACAGTTTCACCCTTTTATTTTTATTTTTCCCCTCCTTTCTCCTTTGCTGGAAAAATTCTGACAATATTTCCTGACGTTTTTTCTTCTCTCTCTGACTGGAGAATTATTTTTCTGTTTTTCACCAAATTTTTCCTCCCATACCGTGCAGCATTTGTTTTTCTTGGTATTTGTATATTGGCGCAAGTGTTTTCCATCCCCTTTTCCCCCTGTCGTGATTATCATATTCACACCACTTATGGGCAGTTAAATCAGAAAAAATGAGGAGGTGGCGTGGCGAGGTGTTCGTGTGTGAAAGTAGGGTGCTGTAAGTTGAGGATGAGGGAAGGAGGAATGGCAATTCTTGAGTGTGATGAAAAAATGAAAAAGAGGGATGAGAAAGAGGAGAAAAAATACACCTGAGAGGGCATTTCCCTCCCATCCTCCTCATCACCTTTCCTGCTGCCGTTTCCTGACAACCTGTGGTGCTCTGTGCTGGCTGTGTGCTGAATTTGTAAGCGAGTGTGAGGAAGTTTGAATGAAAGCAAAGAGAAAAGAAGATTCGCGGTGTTTGATTTTAGCTGTTGCCCCTGCTCTCAGAGTAATCTGATGAGTCTCTGAGGTGCTTCCACTGAACAATCAATGATACTTCGGCTAGTCGACCTCTCTGTCTGCGTGTGTGCGTGTGAGTGTTTGTGTGTGTGTGTGTGTGTGTGCGTGTGTGTGAGAGATGATCTCTAGCTGAAGCCCTCAGGTTCTCTTTTCTCTCCCTCTCTACAGATGGCCTGGGCTGGGCTAGCCGACGTGTGTGTGTGTGTGTGTGTGTGTGTGTGTGCTAGAGCGAGAGAGAGAGAGTGTGTTTGGCTGCGGGTGGTAAATCCCAGCTCTCTGCAGCTCGGGGGTGGCTGGACGGGTGGATGGGTGGGGGTCTTCCTGGTTTTGGCTGAGGATATGTGTGTGTGTGTGTGTGTGTGTGTGTGTGTGTGTGTGTGTATCCTGGGCTGAGTGGTCCAGGCCGGCTGGCTGAGTGGAGGATGAGAGGGGAAATAGAGACGAAGAAGCTGGAGAAAAAAAAAAAAAGACAAGGGAAGAAACTTGTGAATTAGCATCTGCTATCTTCTTTTCTTCTTCATCTGTTCATTTTTTCTCTTTCTTCATTCTAGCCCCCCCGTCTCCTTCCTCTTCCTCCTCTGTCCACCTCTCCACCCGCTCAGGGCTGTTGATTCCGTCCATCAATTTGTCCATCCTGCTTCAGCCGCTCTGCAGAGTTTAAATTGTTCATCCACAAGAATGATTCTGTGCTTTCTTAACTGATCTGACTGCAAATGCACTCAGTTCAGTCCTTTTTTTGGAATGTGAAACATTAAAAATACCTTTTCTCTCCCTGTCAATAGTTTCTGCTCTGAGAAAACTGCATTATTCCTCAGTTTTGATGAAAGTGGGTGATGCAATTCTAATTTAGAAACAGTCAATCTAGTGTCAGCCCTCGGCGTCGAGGATACACAGACCTATTCCTATTCCTTTTACCAAACCATCCGGAGAGTAATTGTAAATATTGATTTGAGACAACAAATCAATGGAATGATTTTGGATCGGCTTAGCTGGAGCTTGCTCTTTGTATTCAGCCAGCTAGTTCAATTAGAATAGAATGGAATAAATTTGCTTGAACTTTTCATACATTATTCATGGCCTCGCTCCAGTATTTAAACTCATCGCTTTAATTTGAAAATAAAGAAGAGGGGAAATTACAATAATCATTTTAGGAATTAATTTAAAAAATGCATTTTAACATTTTGAATTTTAAGGGAAATAAAGTTTGTGGGCTGTGAAATGCCTCCATGAATTTTAAATTTTAACTGAATGTATTTTTTCCAATATATACAACCCAGCAGTAATCAGCCTGAAGGAAGCTGGAGCACAGACTAGTGTGCTGCTGCAATAGGCTGCACTATTTTTAAATAATCAAACAAATTAGTTCTCTGCATGTGCTGCACCCTCTCTCCTCTGGGATAATCCATGTGTTGATTTCTCTCCTTGTGTCGCGGGGGCGAGGGGAGTCGGGGGTAGTGGCGGTAATGGAGTGTACAGGGCTATTGTCACATCACGGCAGCTCCCGGCCTGACCTCCCTAACCCTGCATCTCCCCTGTGTCTGCGCCCCCATACACCAAACCCCTTCCCCCCCTCCCAGATCTCATTATGCCCGGGTAGGAGCGAGCAGGAGCAGTGACGGCAGCAGGGAAGCCAAACGTCACCGCTGGATGAGGACTTCCAGAAGAGAGTGGCGGCGCTGCAAGGCCACGGCCCAGGTAAGAGGCTTGCTGTTGGGGTTTGGGCTGCACCGCACTCCCCTCTTCTTCCCTGCCACATCCAGAGTTTTGTGTACAGAACCAAGAGAGAGTGAATCAAGCTAACCTCAGCTTTTACAGACACCCCCTTTTTTTTCTGTTTCTCCCCTCCACACACACTACTGGCTCAGATTGAAAATGCCACCATTGTCAATTTTCTCCTTTGCAGAGGAGCCATTGATGGAGCCTTGCCTCACGCTGCAGCGAGGCGTCTTCAATCAATGCGACTGCCCCACTTTCTCTAAATGTGTATGTGTCTGTTTGCCACTGGAGCCTGGAGGGGGGCTGCTGATGGCGGCGGCGATGGCCATGGTGGTGATGGTGGTGGTGATGATGATGCGATGGCAGTGGCGCTGCTCACGTGGTTTCTGGCTTAGCTCCCCGCGTTTACTGAAAGACTCTCTTCGGTGACGGGTATTCTTGGGTGGATAATACGGATCACGTTGTTATTGCTTAAGAATACGCGTAGTCGAGGAGAGTCCTCTCTTCGCCCAACACCAGCAACACCCCCCATGCCCCGACACCCACCCACCCACCTCACCTCACCCCAACTATCCACCCACCCACGGAGGACTGTCAGGATGGGTGAAGCCACACCCCCACTCTTCACCTTTCCAAAAAGAAAATCCCACCTCTTCTTTGATCTGTACTGCATTGCAAATGTTTTTATTTTTCCTGCCCACTTCCTGTCTGCTGAGCTGCGGCTCGAGGTCGAGGCTGTCCTCACGTCTGTCCCACCGTGCATCTGTCAGTTCTGTCTCCGTGGCGATGGATGGCGTAGTGTGCGTGAGTGTGCGTTTTTTCCGTGTGTGTGTGTGTCTGTTGGACATGTTGCTTAGAGATTGTTCGGCCTCACAGGGAAAAACTGGTTCTTTGTCTTGTCTGACCAAAACTTCTGATCATGTAACTTTATCTGCATGAGCAGCGTCTATTCCCACAATGCAAGGTCAGCACGACAGCCTGCACGCCAACACAAACATGAATACTCACAATTAGTATCACCACATTTGGAACAGCATTTGTGGCCTTGTGGCTGTGGCTCGATTGCATTTCCATGTTGGCCCTGGGGCAGTAATGAGTGGACATTATTGTCCACTACTAACCCCCCTCTCCATCCACCCTTTGCAAAATGTGCAGCGCTACCTGCCCCCAGGTTTGCCGGGTGGTAAAGTGATTAACTACAATTCATTTTGGAACATGCAACATATAAACACAAATCTGAAATACAAATCTAACACTCTTGAAGACGGGGCCTCAGGATCAGGAAATGAAGCTAGACCCACATTGAGGCTCTTTTCATGTCAGTTGATTTTGTTCTTCGACGGTACGTATTCTCAAACTAATTTTCAATTACTTTAACACAAACCAGTTCACACACAGCAAGCCGAGAGCTTTCAGGGCCCCTGGAGCTCTGGGGCCCCAGGGCAGTTGCCTGCTTTGTGGTCACTTATCCAGCCTTGCTGACCACGTACAGCTACGTTTTCATTGAAGGAAAAAGAAATACATTTTGATCAGGGTTGGCTCAGAAAGACTAATGCTGATTTCCTGATAATCCACCCCCAAGAGTTAGCTCAGAGGAGAGCAGGATTATGACTAGGCCTGCAGCAAACTATAGATTTTTTTAATTTGGATTAATTTAGTCATAATTCAATTAATCATTTATTCTAGAAAACATCTGAAGATTGTGGAAATACTTGTCACATGTGATGCCTTCAAAGCGCTCATTTGGCCTTTTATAATATTATTTATTTTCTCCATTAATTTATTGCTTTGTGTGATAAAAAGTCCCAAAGCCAGAGAAACTCAGTTTAAAGCCATGTTCAGCAGAGAATCTTCACAAGCTGGAACCACAGATTGTTTGGCATTTTTTCTGGATTGATTACTTAAACAGACTTTATTGAATATTGCCGCTGATTTAATTTTCTGTGAATCAACAAATGGATTAAATTGACTAATTCTTTCAGTTGTAATCATCAATGTAATCAAAGCGGTTCTTGAACAACAACCAATTTATTCTTTGGATGTGTCATTTTTGGGCCTGTGCATTAAAAAAAGGCCATTTAGTTTGATTTTTTTGGGATATTTTAGGACCTGCTGATGGTCTGAAAGCTGTGTGAGATCTCTCAATGAAGCATATTTCTGCAGGAAAACACTGAACACAAGTGACACACCTTTAGATTTTGCTCAATTTATGACAAAATATTGGTCCAAAAAGTATCATCAGTATTGCCTTTCCCAGTATGCGAAGGCCTGTAGTATTTGATGGTGTCTCAGCAGACAGTATTGTGCTCTATTTCCTCTGGTTGTGGCTATAGAGTGGAACCTCTTCTTATTCAGCTCCATGTAGTGCATTTATTATGGAGCTGAGCCGAGCAGCCTCTTACCTTCCCCCCTTTACGCCCCTTTTTTATGCAAATGGGTGCTCAAATGACATTTATCGCAGTGAGGTTTACACCACATGTAATACTGCGGCTGCCATCGAGCCTCACACACACACGCACACACACACACACACGCACACACACACATTTGGCTGAGAAAACAAAATGTCCACCATGAGTGGTCGACAGCTCAACTTGTGCACTGTGGAGAGAAGCGTCTAGATAAACAATTACACCTGGCTCAAATGGTGTCTGATCGTGTTGCTGGCTGGAGTGATGCCCCATGAATATGGATTCCCTCTCCATGTCTGATGGCACATTCTGAACCTTAACACCCATGTAAAATCCATTTAAACACCTAATAGGATCAGCTTGACTCATACAGCCATGTCCCCACACATGTCACCTTCCATGATCGTACGCTGGAGATTTCCTCATACCACCAGGCTGGTGTAAATTATTTTTTACTCGCCTAATGCTGGTGTGGAATATCAAATAAGTCAATTTCTAAGGCGGTTTTATTCTCATGCAGAAGATTCCCAGGCAGTCGCTAATTTTAAAGTTAGCCGCCGAGTCACTCAGACATGCTCGTGATCGTAATTATACAAATTATCCCAGTCGTTACCATTGCAGATTATTCAAATAATACAATGATATGTTTAACACTTGGCTTAGTTGATAATTACTGTTGATCTTCTTATGGAAACAAAGAAAGCGACGCGCTACATTCGTGTAGGAAGACGCAAAATGGAAGAGCAATCGTGGCGTAATCGCAAAAGAATAAAACTCACACGCACGTTTTCTCCCCTGCACTCGTGTGTTGACTGTTGGAGGTGGTGTGGCGTCCTCTTGCTGTTTGTTTCCTGTGCATCTGTGTGTCTCCGGGTTGCTTGTTGTTGATGATGCAGGGCCTCCGCTGCCATGTGATCCAGTCGTTTTGCACCATGTGAACACTTTATATTCACCGACACAGTCAGCCTCCACTGGTGCATTATTCCTAAAAACTGGCTGCATATTCCCACACTGAACCTTATATAATTTATATAATGCACAGGACACAACACATTAATGATATAATAGAAGATGCTTTCAAGACCACATCCTCGTCACATCTTGTGACTTTCAGCACACGAATGAATACTTGATTGATGCAGTAACAAGCACGCACTTACGAAAAGGCTTGTCAGTGACAGTGATGTGGTATAAAGTGCTTAGCACTTAGTGTCGTTCTGCGTGTGTGTGTGTGTGTGTGTGTGTGTCAGCCTGTATTTGGATTGTCACTGCTTGTTTCCAAACTGTTGTAAAGCGCTGCCACGCTCATTGGTGACACATAATATCAAATGCAATGGACAGTTTCTTTCCTGATGAATTAAGCATCGTGCGCTATCACTCAGTATTGTGTGAGCCGTTGCTGGTGGCACTGGGATGTCTACACTGCTGTTTATTTTACATCAGTGCCACCTCTTCCCGTCTTTCTCTGCAGCCACAGAGCTGCTGAGGTTGTGCACTAATGTATGCTGCTCTGTAGCAATGGCATGCTGCTGCTGCTGATTGTTGTTTTAAAGCTAACCAGGGACAAATGCTGCATGCATTTCAATCATTTCAACAACACCAGTGATGAGAATGTAATTTTCTCCTGTAAGTGTGCCTTATTTTTGTTAATAAAATGTGGCTGTAAATATAAATAAATCCCTCTTTTGAACTTGAAATGTGAAATGAAGCTTTAATTAACATGATATACAATATAAAGATAGTATGTGAAAAGAGGCCTTCATTATAGCTCTTGAGGCCTGTTTTAGCAATTTGTAAATTCAGGAAGGAACATGAGATGGGTTTCTAAATGATATTTTTGATGAATTTCAGAATTCGGCAGTGGATTACAATCATTTTTGTCCTCTTCATACAAATACAGAGACAGGCCCGTGGATAAAAGTTGGAATCCTGAACACGTCCTCCTCAACCGGAGGATCGGCTATGGACTGCTGCCTAAACATTTTTCTGTCTCCTCACTTTAAAAAAAATCTCCTGGATCTCACTCCAGAGGCCTTCCAGCGATCCCACAGACAAAAAGCCAAAGATTAAAAACTAAAACCCATTTCCTCCTCTGCTCTGCCTTCTCACTGGGAGTTACACCAGCACAGTTAGAAGAAGAAATAGCCAGTCAGGGCTTTTTACTTCTGCTTCATTTCTTCTCAACGCTTTCACTTTATACAGATTGAGCCTCTGTCTGAACTGAATATGTCGCTTTCAAAATGTAACACATAATGTTTGTTTGAGATCAACTTTTTGGTACATTTTTTTAAATTGTTCTGTTACTTAAAATGAAAATGAGCATGGATTTGAACACTATCCCCCTTGCTATCGTACATTGTCATGCCAGTGATGGATCCTCCACAACACAGCACATATTGTCGACATCTAATGTTTTGGATTTTAGCACCATGCATTTTTGCTGCAGAGCCTTCTAGACATACTGAATCTAAAAACGTTTGAGGGATTTATTTCTTTTTCTGTTAAACTTCCATCAATCCATTCTTTGGTTCAGTAGTGGTAGTAAATAGAAAATTCGAACAAAAATATGGATGCTTACATTTCCCATCGTGGTGAATGAATATAGGATAATTCTGCCGCACACGATGATGTTTATCACTCAACTACATTATATTTTCAACTCTGTAAGAATAGATGGGACCTCTCCAACCCACAACTACCACGAAAATCAAGAGGAAGCCCTGAGCTTCACACAATTGTTATTCACCCCAGATAGCTGATCTACTGTCGGTGGCTATTTACATCCTCTTATCACCACGCAGCAGACATCCATATTACATCCTATTTAATTTAGCCCGCAAACACCCCGAGCGTCTTAGTACATTTTATCTCTTGTAATCCTGTTAAAACCGCAGTAATTAGAATCCCAAAACCAACCCCGTTGGACTGAAAACACACACGTGTAGCCAGGCACAAGCCACTGTTTTTCATTAGAAAGCAGTGTATCCACAGATGCAGTATATTTAACAATATCTTCTTTTTTAAATTTTACACATGTTCTGGAGGATCAATTCCCATTTTTTTTCCCCTTGAGTCAGGAATATTCCATTTTGTGTAGAATTCAGGTCAAGAATGAAATGTTTGGTTTACACTGTGTTGGAAAAAGTCAAATAATTCTTTTTTTTTGTGAAAATTTCAAATAGATTTATTTTTGAATGTGGCACTATGTTACTGAAATAAAGAGGGAGGAGTTTAAAGCCTGATGGAGGCTATTGCACTGTGTGTACTGCAGCTATTGGTACACTCTGTTTTCAGGCCATTCATTACTTATTAAGCACACTATTAAGGAAAATTGACGGTAATGATGGGAGGGATAGGACCCAGGCTCATTTGGCAGAAACGCCACAGGAAATATTCGGCTTTTGTACCAATTAATTATGCATCATCTTTACTTTGCTCTCTCCGTAGACTGAGCTGGGTGTAATGCAGCACAGCACGCTTGAGTAGGTAAAAATGAAAAAGATCCTCATAACTGACAAACATAAAGAAGTGTACTGTATGCACCTTTTTAAAACGAAATGTGAAACTGCATTCAGTCTTGCAAGAGAAATATCAAATTGAAGCACATTTAAATATTTTAATAATACATAAATAAATACACAGAAATGATGGGAATGCTCTAAAGAAAAGACTCTAGTACCATTTTAAACCATGCAGCAGTTTTAATTTTTATTGAATTAAGTGACTTTTTTTTTTTTTTTTTAGGTTAATTTACCCTCTTCAGTTGTTGCTTTATTGGCTTTCTTTCCTTCAGAATCTGCTGGCTTGTTCAGGGTTTTGGGCAGAATGCAAGTGAGGAGCAAGAAAGTGTGACGATATTCTGCAGTTTTCTTCTTGTCAACAAACTCCACGTGCAGACCCAAACCAGCGACGAATGCATCCGACAACACAGCTTATCGCTCTGTGCCGTAGAGCTCTGTTGTTGTCCAAAAACTATAAAAAGCACATCAGTGAGCAGCACTGTAGCACTGTTTGACATGCTCCTCCATTGCCATGATTACACACAGACTGCAGTTTATTTTGACTCGGCCCCACAAAGACAGGCCTGCTAGCACAAATAGCCCCCAACAAATACAGTATTTCCCTCTATTTGACTAATGTTTGTTAAAAACTACAGTGACCAGCTGTTTGGGGAGTTATTGACCCTTTTTTAAAAATACAGTTCTATAATTGTGGGTCATTTTGGAATCTTCAATTGGACCCAATGGGCTTGGGGAGAGACACAGACAATTCCTGTCCTCATAATCATGTTTTTTTTTTTTTTTTTTTCTTTATTGTGCTCTCAAAGGAGTGTCATTCAAACACAGTTCAGTTTATTCATTGGCATCTGTGGACCTGCAAAGCATTCACCATCAACAACAGGTTTTCAGAAAATATCTGTGCATTACAATTAAAGCATGGTTCTTTCTTTTATGGTTCTTTTGAGGAAACTCAAAAAGCACCTAGTTAGAATTTGGGAAGACTGCCACAGCAAGAAATGTTAAAAACTCAGCAGTGACTTAAATCATGACTCTGGATGTTTTTCCCTCATCACCATCTTTCCTTGCCCAGTGTGTACAGCGTTAACCCAGCCATGCAGGATGTGAATGCTGGTCTCCACAGTTTAAGCCCTGCACTTTTACACCAGCCATCCACCCTCATCGACTCCCCATGAGTTCAGTGCAGCGCGAGAACATTCTCTCTCTCCTTCACGACTGCAAATGCACGATCAGAAACATAATCAAGGCAGCAATGACACCTTCTTTAAAACAGGCAAAAATGTAATTTCTAGGAGACATGGCAGATACACACATGATCCAGAAGTCGGGCAGTGTTGAGAGACAGACATTGTTGGTTTTGATCATTTCATGGGATTTGTTGACATTAAAAATAACATCCATCTTGTCCTTCAAGCCCTGTGAATTCACTGACTGTTTGAAGCACCAGTACCAGTCAGTTACCAGTCAGATTTATGTTTAATAGAAAACGTTGATTTGATACCTATTCTAATCCCTTTAGATCCCTCAGTTCCGTTCTTGAAATCCACTGGATTTTTCGTTGTTAAAAGGACAGATGGTGATGGGGCAATCTTGTTACCCGCTCTGGGGAACAAAGCGTTTGCCCCGTGCTGTAAAGAAAGCCCCGCATAATGACCGGGTGAGGACAGTCAGCGGCATCAGAAGAACCGGAACACTGAGGGAGAGGGAGCTTAAAGTGTCTCCTGAGCCACTCTCTTCCCCTCACTGAATCGTGATAACAATTCTGGCTCTCACTGCCCCCCTCCCCCACCCACCCACCAACCAGCAGCATAATGTGGTTTCCGCCAACAAGCCCTGTCTGCAGTATTAATCAATTGGAAATGTGCTGCATTTCCTCTCTTCCTGAGACAAAAGCACACAGACGTCTCCCCCTGTTTCTTTTTTCTTTACCTCCTGTCATACCTTCTTCCTACCTCTAGCATAATATTGACTCTAATGAAGGACTCCGTGGAGCTTATACACACAAAATACCTCACAATTAATAACTAAACAGTGGATCTCTCTTATCTATTGAAGGATGCCCTCAGCACCTCCCCTAATGTGTCTGTAATGTTTCTCTTTCACTCTCTTTTCCCATTTGTTTTTAGACTCCAAATAGGGGATGAGGGCTATACTAACAGTATTGTAGCCTTAATAACAGCAGGGTAAGTGGCTCTGCTATCAAATGCGCCGGCACTCATTTAAACAAGGGCCGCTATGAAATGTATCCACATCAGTGGCTCCAAGATAGGGAGCTAAGCAATCTATTTAAAAAGCAATCTATTTCTCGCTGTCGTGGAGATTGCACAGATTGAATGGGGGAGTCCGATCCTCAGCGGACATCCCTCTCGATCCCACCCTCCACTCCTCTTTTATCTCACGGCTCCTCTCAAATTCCTCTGCTCTGGGCTGCTTTCACAGAAAAAGGGAGAACAGGAATATGACGAGCATTCTCTCCTCATAACGCATCCAATTAAAACAAATAACCCGAACGATCTGAGCACAGATGATAATTCCACACAAACCCCCTCTGCTCATGTTTCATAGACAACGCCACGGCAAGTGTTTCAACAGGCCAGGATTTTACAGGCTTCCTTTAACTTGTAAGGAATCCATGATTGAAACTACGTTCTCTGCCTGAAAGCCTAATTGTAGTTTAATATCAATGACTGACACGGCTACAACCAGTGTCAAAAGGATGAATGTTGATAAATCCATTTAGAAATTATAGAAAAAGGTGCTCCTTATAATTTCAGATCTTGTTTCATACTTTTTCAGTATGAGAGTGTTAGTGTGATCCAGATGACAGTCATCTGCTGGTAGCCAAGGCTCATCATGTACATTTATAAATATAAATACAGGCTGAACAAAATTGTTTTATATTTAATATTAAGACATTTAGTTAATTTTCAATAACCTTTGAAAAGATAATCAGTTTTCACCAGACTGCAGTGCAGAATGGCCAAAAGGGCATTTCAGATTTTTATCTTTTTAAATTTTTTTTTTAAATAAGAAAGACTTTATCTTCGTCTGAGCCTCCTTATGTGAGTGAACAACCTCCTTTTTTATTATGCCACATGGCCTCATGAACAGATTTTTTGGTTAACATCCTGCACATCTTTTATCACCAATACTTCAGACCAAATGTGTTTATTTTCTCATCTCATCATCATGACATATTAAAACCTCAGAATTTTAGGTGAATTCATGCGATATGGACAAATGCCTGTCTCTTTGCCCACCGATGGTTTTTAATGTCAACAATTTTAGCTGATTTCATTTTGAGTTTTTTTTTTTTTTTCCTTTTTTTGGGGGAGGTCGTAGGGGTTCAAATACAGTTTTATCTTTAATATTTGATTAATTTAGGTACATGATTAAATCCTTAAGTTATTTTCTCATCTAAAACTGCAGGGGGTGAGTGGTGAGAGTCAGTTTATTTACTTTTTCTGACATGACTGCGTAAAAGGAAATAATGTAAATAGTCCAAAACCAAATAAAATAAGTTATATTGAAATGTGTCGAGTAGTGAGAATGAGGCTGCATGTTATCTATAAATGCATGAGTGCATTTACTCAGAATTTACACTGCCTTTTTTTTTCTCCCTCTTTTTTTGCTCTCTGGATACTTTGGCCTGCGGTATTCTTATTCTGTTGAAACAGAATCCCTGTGTTGTCTTGTGAATACAGAGTAGCAACTAACCCACTACTGACTTTTTAATGTAAAAGACATAAAAGAAAATGCTGTGTGTAGAGAAAGACAGACAGAATGCACATTTACAGTGTCTGAAACATGACACAGCATTAATAACACAAAAGATGAAACTAAAATCAGCTGAGCTGTAATCAGCTCATGCTTATTGAGCCTGTATGTTGAAGATGTTTTTCCTTTTCACTTTCGCAGTGAAAAGGAAAACCACTCTTGAGCTGGTTGCAGGTTTATATAATTTCCATGCAATTTTCACATTTGACAGTAGGCTATACTGCGCATCAATACGCATGTGCATAAGTACATAGTGTGCGCATATCCAGGGCCGCATCCTACTGAAGATACATTCCCACAGGCATCGGTGGCTTCCTGCTCTCTTTGGAAAGTGTACATACTGCACAAGTGTGATCAAGTTATCTTTGGAAGCCAACATGTGACCATATGCACGCCAACACAAACACCATATTCATCATGTTTAAAAAGATAAATCAAAGTCTGACCTTACTCGCTCATACTGATGTTATTTCATCCAACCTTCCAGTGTTGTTGCATCTGAGGAAGCTGTGCATCCTTTCCTCGATGGCAACTACAGTGGTGTGTACAGCAATTCTCCTTTGGCCAGTCCTACAGAATGTCTATGTCTATTATAGTACACAGGCTGTAGTTTTGCTAAAATATCAATCCTGTCTGAAGGGGGTCTAAGAGACCATTTTCACCTGATAGAATAAAATACATTACATACAATATCTAAATATGCTCTCTGAAAATGACATCTGATGGGCCTTGGGATTAACAACTGGTAGATACACCTGTGTTCTTGCTATCTTCAGCCATTGTGTCACATGTAAATGTGCAAGCCAATCTTTTCTGTCGCTATGCTAACTAGGCTAAAGTTAGTACTCGTACCCAGATTGGGGAACCTTATTAACCCTAGAGCTAACCCAGCTAACCCCTATTGTGTCGATGACCCCAGTCTTGCAGTCTTTTGAGAGTTGTATGCTGCTGTGCTTATTTTGTCTTTCCAGAGGAGGCTGCTCTGCGCTTTTGTGACAGCAGGCAGTGGCAAGTGATCTTTCAATTTGTTGGATAAATGTGTTCTTTCTTCTTTTGCTTGAAGACAGAGTTACTGATGATCTTATTATTATAGGACAATATTACATCTTTGTTTAAACAATTGTGGTTAGTTTGAATTAAAGCATCTGATATTGCTTGATGCTGAAGCCAGGCTCCATTCAATTATTTCCCTTAAAAGATTGATGCAGTTGAATCAGCATAATTCATCAATGATGCATTGATGCAGCGAATTGATCATTGCAGCCCAGGAAACAAGTTCTGTGGAGCTGAAATTGTAAGTCAATGTAAAAGTCTGTTTTGTCTATGTCTGTTCTACTTGCCTGCTTTTACAGCAAGTCCAGTGGGTCAAAGTTGAATCAGCTAGTGCATCTTAGCTCTGAAAAGAACTGCAACATTTATCTTTGGATGCACTGAGTAAGTGGTGTAGACATGATGGGTTTGTGGGTTGGTTTCAGACTGTCTAATGGTTGCTCTGTGTACTCTCTGCACTCCGTTGTATTCAAGCAGAGATGGTCTTTTCTCAGCAATAACATAAAATCTTATCACTACAGACAGAAATGCTGGACAAAACTACAAACGTAGGATCTAGGTTTTTTTTTTTTTTTTAAACCTAGAATATCAGGAGATGATGAGACAGAATCGGTGAGGAGGAGCTTCAGCTAACTGTCTTACCACTTCCTCCTTCACCTCCTCCTCCACGCATGCAGAGAAAATGTACACCCACATAATGCATAAACACACACAGAAGTTTGCAGCACGGTCATTTTTAAACCGTTCATATTTCACATCTCACAGTCTCTATCAGCCAGTCGGTCAGTCGTCATGGAGTTGGCTTGTTTAACATGTGATATGCGCCAGCTGGCCACGTATGGGGACTGCATGAAAGAAGAGTAATTCCAAAATACGATGAATGAACATCTGCAAGAGACAACATCAGCCATGAGTGAACCATCAAACCGAAACCACCTGCAGCGTCCATGCTGAAGAGGTCAAAGGTCATCGATCAGGAGTCAGTGGACCAGCAGAGAAAGTCCAATTGGGACATTCACGTTTCACCAGAGACACAGAGGTCACCCCAGCCATATAAACCGTCAGTTCTCACAAGACTGAAGTTCAATGATGACAACTGAGCCAAGTCCAACTTCTGCCACTGCCATGAGACCTATTTAAAAAAAGTACACCTTCAGTTTGCCAAACAAAAGTACCCGAGGTCAAAGATGACACACAAAATTATTATAATTAATGAGTTTGGTGAGAATGTAAACTGGCAGCACAGTTTTATTTATTTATCTATGTGTGTGTGTGTGTGTGTGTGTCTGTGTGTGTGTGCCTGTAACTGCCTTTCAAAGGACAATTCCAGTTTATTACAATTTGGGTTTTATTTATGTAGTCCTGGTCAATATTGCTTTAAGTAATGAGATTATACTCTGTAAGTGAGGAAGTGAAGTCTGGGAACTATGGCAACGGCAAGTTCAAACTGATCAGACAGATCAGGTTGTGAAAAAAAACAGTAAAATTATTTACTTTGACCTGCTATAGTTTTGCAACAAAGATTATTATTGATATTTCACCTGCACTCGCTTTCAGTTTGACCTCAAAAGAAAGTGATTTAGAATATACAGATAAACTGTTCCCGGCCTGTCTAATGTCTTTGTTGTGGCAATGTCACGATGTTCCTAGATCTCAGCAGTGAGAGTGAGTGGGACTTTATCACAACAGATGGTGGACAAAACTGTTTTCCCCTAACATCAAAAAATGTATTTTAGGTCGATTGCCCTTAACCGCGGCTCAGAGCTGGATGTGGACCCCAGGCGCCGCACAGTGGCTGCCCACAAGGGATGAGTTAAACTGCAGAAAACACGTTTCACTATGTTGTACTGTAGTATGACTGCATGTGACAATTAAGGAATCTTCTGTCCATTTAGAATTCAAGTTGTGGCTTTCTACAAAGACACATAAAACATGTCCTATACTTAAAGAAATGTTTGAAAGAAATCAGACAACCATGATCAAAAGAGCTATGTCCACAAAATGTTTGTTTCATAATCCAAGTCTAATGCTATGAAAACACGTTAGGACTGACTATGAATGCAGATATAGTGAAAACAAGGCCTTAAATAAGACTCGGCCTGTCTGAGCTGCTGAGACATCAAATCAACACAGTAGGCTGGAAAACAAAAGCTTCTAATTAATCCATTTTACGTGTATTCACTCAAAAATACAGTTTAGAAAGTATCAGGGCCAATTATAACAACTGAAAGGAGAAATCTACGGTGTACAGTAAGAGATCAAATCAGTGGCAGATTGAACAAACCCTCAAATTTCCCATTACTAAAGCTTCCCATTATTATAATACCCGCCTCTGTTTGCGTTCACTACACACACTGTAGAAATTAAACAAATTACACTTCATCTTGTTTTTGAATATTAAATAGTACTGTCCATTTAAGCAGGCCTGTAGCAGATGGGTGATGATGTTATCATCTTCTCAGTCACTAGATCTCAACCCAACTGAGCACTTATAAGGGATTTTGGAGGAAAGTGTCAGACAGCACCTTCCACCACCATCATCAAAACACCAAATGAGGAAACATCTTTTGGAAGAAGGCTGTTCATTGGCTTCCACATACTTGGAGACTCTATGACACGGGGTGGAACAACGCCTTTCTAAAACTGGGATTATTTTTTTTAACTCTCTGAAGATACATGTAAATGAGAAGGGTAGTATTGATAATTGTAGGTTGCAAAGGCATGTAAGGCGCTGACACGAGCCAATCAGTAACATGTTGTGCAGAACTTTGACTGGTCGAACCAGCTGCTGTCAGGAGGTGGGTTCATAATGAAAATTTAAAATAATACTAATAAAAAAAACATGCAGAGCTCTTTCGGCTCTGTTTGGGTTTCCACCAACCCTCGAGAAAAATATCTGGCTCTTTAACTGCTAAATGCTCCACTAAGTTGACCAAACTTTGTCAGTCTGCTGTTTGCCACTGAGCAGGTAGTGGACAGTGAGCTTATTATGGTCTGTTTCAGTGGAAACTGAAGCTGTCTGTAACTGCTAGAAACTTCGCTGATGATCGCTGTGGCTCTGAACCAAAACAGTAAAGTTGTGTGCTAAAACGGTAAAAGGTTCTGTACAGCAGAACTGCAGAGCTGGTGATCATTTTTTTAATGATGACCTCTCTCACATTACACATTATTTTATTTGATCATAAGACACTTAATATTGGTGCTTCCTTTAATCCAACACCCATCTGTAATAATAAAAATAATAATAAACTTTAATGGCAGTAACCAGCAGGGCTTGATCCGTGGATCTTAATGGTTGAGAGGGCAGATACCAGGTCAATAAATCAGAGATATATTTAGGAGCAAGGCTATTTAAAGCCTTAAAAGTGAGCAATAAAATGTTTTAATCAATTCATTATCTAAGAGGGAGCCAGTGTAGGGAGGCAAGCACTGGGGTGATGTGATCGTGTCTCTTCGTCCTGGTAGTAAGTTGAGCAGCAGTGTTTTGTACCAACTGGAGATGGTGGAGGGAGCCTGACTGACACTAGATAAAACACACAATTTTTGCTATGTCAGTAATAAATAAAAATGTCAGCATGAGCTGGAACAAAAACAACATTTTTGACTTGATCGTCAAAGCAGAGCTTAGCATCAAATATTACCCCTTGATTTCTCACAGCCTAATTGATATCATTTAACAGACCACCAAGATTAGCATCAAAAAGGCTGATGGAATTTGGGTGAATGTTGATGTTATCATTAAATTTATGGACAATTTGGGACATCCAGGGTTTTAATATCAGAGAGTCAAGTTGTGAGATTTGCTAGGCTGTTATGATCTGTGGGTTTAAACTGCATGTATAAAACATTAAAATGGTAAAGCACTTCATCCAGGAGGCAGCATGAAAGTAGAAAACAGAAGTGGGACAAGAACTGAGCCTTTAGGGACACAATTCAACCCAGTCGTTAGGGAAGAAGAGTTACCCAGAGTCGCAGAATAAGCTAAGATTTGAGCCCTTGATGTCTTCCCAAGTCTCCAAACGATGAAAGAGGACACTGTGATCAACTGTGTCAAAGGTGGCTCCTAAATCTTAAATAACTAAAATCAAATAGTCGCCTCTGTCTGCAACCTTAACAAGTGCTGTTTCTATACAGTGCCCTAAAACCAGACTGGAAACTGTTAAAAACACTATTTTTTAATATTAATATTAAGATTTCAGTTGAGATTAAATTACTTGCGCCAGAACCTTAAATAAAAAAGACAATTCTGAGATTGGTCTGTAGTTATTTATGCATGAGGCTACAAATAAGGCTTCTTTAGGAATGGGTGAACAAAGGCATGCCTAAAACTTGCAAAGAAGCAGAGGCCAGACAATTATTAAGAGTTTGCAAAATAACAGGGCTAACACCGGAAAATGGGTGACAATGGGTGATTGCAGGCTTGTGTTGTAAAAGCGCTTTGGTGGTCATCGGAGAGTGCTATATAAATACAGTCCATTTACTGGTCAATTTACATTTTAAATACAGAATGAGGACTCCATATGACAGACTGTAGTTTCTAACACTGAAATTGTGATGAGTTGAAACTGGGTAAAAGAGCTAGAACTAACATGGAGAATGGAAAGAATGCAAGGGTCAGGCTGGATTTGGGACCTGAAATTCTCCATCTTATTTACAAAATCAAACAGCTCAATATCAGATTCAGGAAAAGAGGTTCAGGGACCACAAATAACAGAATCAATTTCCTTAAAGAGAACTGTAGGATTATTTTTATTTCTGAAAATAAATTCAGAAAAGCAAGCTGATTTAAATAAACAGATTTTCTAGTCTTTTAAGGCCTAGACTGTGATCATTCAGCCACGGGAGGTCATTTGATTTTGGTTTCCTAGTTTTAAATGGTGCGATTTTGCCAGTTTATTCTCAGAGAATATCTGATTTTTGTTCTTGTGTATTAACGACTAATTTATTTTTTTCTCAGAATATAACCCCCCTTCCCAACTCCATATTATTATTACTATTTGTATTGCCAACGGCAATGGCTCTTTTGCACTGTTGTAAGAATTAAAAGGTGATGAATTAATAGGATCACATAACTTAACAGCAGAACCAGCACTGAGAATGCCGGAGTGAATTTCAGGGTAGGGACTAGGAACAGAGAGCTGCAGTAGAACTTTAAAAACAACAGCTTTATGATCAGTTACAATCGTATCCATCAAACTGAGACACGCGATGGAGAAACCAGACGAAGGCAAAAGGTCTAATGTTAGACATTTAGAATGTGTGGTCCCTTTAACAGATTGAATGAGGTTACCAGAATCTATAAGATCTAAAAAATGAAACAAAACTAATTGATTTAGGGGGGGTATAAATTAAGGGTAAGGGGGAGGACCAGTGATTAAGAAACTTAAAACGTCAATAGAATTATCAAAAGCAACAGGATGGCACTTCAGACCTACAGAAAACAGCTAGACCACCACCTCTTCCAGCCCTGGGAATGTGAAAATATGCAAAATTAGGATGCCTCCATCAGGGGAACAGTGTCCCCTTGAGACAGACATATCTCAGTAATCGTAGTGTTAGATCATTAGAAAAAAAAAACAGGGAGGAGTAGTGTTCTGAATTGCCACTATAGGCAGAGATGGAGGTTCTGGAAAGGGAGGGTGGGATCTAAACTATCGATCATGTGGAGAGGACTGTATGGTGTGTTGCAATTTGGCCAGTAATGTTTGGCTATATTGAAAACTCTGCAGGTAGACTGCAATCCAAGTGTGGGGGCTGAGGATTCTACTCCACGTGTGGGAATAGGACTAGAAATTAAAACAGACTTTCAAAAAGTATTTAAAAAGCTAAAAAGGTTGTTGAAGTCCTTTTTGGTCAGCTCAGACTGCTGACAAGCTGCAACATTTATCCCCATATGAACAATCACTCAACTGGTAGAGGATGGAGGTGACAGCAGCAGCCCCAAGAGCTTATCCAGTCAGTGAACATGGCTCCAGAGAGGTAGTGAGTGGCTGCGCTGAAGAACAGGGTGTTCCAGATTATTAAATCCCCCACTATTAATGTGGCTGGGGAGGAGAGGAGACAAGGAGAAGATGGCTGTTGGTTCGTTGGGCGGGAGAGCGCACAATCTGTTTTCACCCTGAGTGTTAAAGTCGCTGAGGATGGGGTATCCAATCAGCGATTCCCTGCCAACTCAAGGCAAGGAAGGCTTCCAGAACTTATGAGCAAAGCCTCTTTCAGATCTAAGGACAGGAAGAGGAGCTCATCACCTGTGATGAGGGCCACCCTGAGCTGGGTACCCCGGAGTGTCAGACAGGGTCTCGTAGTGGTTGGTGAGGCTTAGGCAAAGTCTCTGTTGTGACTGCGAGCTACCTTTTCAGCCACGGACGACTGATGGTTCGGTGTCGAGCAGGAAGAAAGTCATGGAGAAGTCAAGGGGTCCCACAGAACTGTGCCCTGAATAGCTGCACAGAGAGAAGAAATGAATTTGAGACTGTTCAGAAACCATCTATGAAGCTCATCAAAAGAGAATCTTTCTTCTGCAGTTCATTGAAAAGCCATCAAAGTCCTCTTTAAGGTCAGCAATCTTTCTTTTTGCTTTCTTGAGTATCACACAGTGCTCACAGGGCACAGTTGGCATAGCTGTCCTGGTTAGCTTAGGCTAAAAAGTAGACTAGTCTAGGATGTAGCTGGAACAGTAAGCAAAGAGCAATCCAACAGGAAAGCATGCAGGAATCTCTCTTAAAACAAACAAAGCTGGGATAAAATAGTGATAACATAAGTGTTGCTGTGCATCTGTGTGTCATGTACTCCAAGCAGTTTGGCCATAACATCAAAGATTGTGCATCTCTAACCACTACCAAGATTTACCTGTTTTTCAGGTCTCACTCAGGGCCCTTGATTTTTGGGTTACTGTAAGAATTAATAGTGATTAGTTTCCCTCACAGGCTGTAGTCCATCCTCTAGGACTGGGTGAGGAGCTCAGACATCCAGAAGTTGTTGAGGTGGTTCAACATTTGATCATGATCCCTCCTAGACACCTCTCTGCTGACATCCACCTTGGAGGAGATCCCCAGGCAGACCTAGGACACACTGGAGGGATTATATATTCCATCTGGTCTGGAAATGCCTCTGGACCGAGATCTGGAAAGGTACATGAAAGCAGATGGATGGAATATCTTTGTCAAGACAGCCATTAAAGTTATGCAATAAAATTGAGTGATATTATTCGGTTTCACTCATCTGTGGATGATTGTTATACTGGCCTGTACGGCAGATGAAGATCCAGACTGGCACAGGTGGTCTTATTCTTGTTAGCTCATTAGAGGGAATCCTTATTAAAGGGTGATTCATTCTCTGCAAACACACTTTTAATATTTGACACAAACAAATTTGGAGCAGTGTTAATAGATACACAATTGTCAGAACCTGCCACATGCATAATGTACTGTATCACACAGCGTCAAAAACATACATCATCTTTTTCAGGGTAAATAAGGTGATACAAATTCAAAGACACTAGTCTGCTCTTACGTAAATGCTTTGAAACATACAACTTAAATGAAACCAATATGGACAGTTGGTGTTATCATTGACTGGAAGGAGTCAGGTGTGAACTGCCGTGTGTGTTTGCCATCCTGAGCACTGACATATGCTACATGTGTTGTGTAGCATTTTTATAAACAAAGGGAGGCATCTACACCCTGCTCAGATCAGTGGACCTGTTTTCACAGTATGAAGTAGAACACACACACCCCACCCACTGCCGTAGCGCACACACACACACACACACACACATACATATACATACAGTGACCCACGCACTAAAAGACCATCTGTCACCAACTCACCATGAAAATTCAGTGTTTGAGTTCTTCTGATCTTGTACCCAGCGACTACAGTATTACCAGCATACACAGTACATACACTGCATAGAAACTGCACAAACAGAAGTATGTCTGTGTCACTACACCATGCATATATTTAAAACTTTTAATGTTCAATGCATGAGTCAAATGTAGTATTTTTTATTTTTGATTTGAGTACACTTGCCCTGTGTTGCCAAGGGCAATAGCTTTTGAAAGGGTCGCCTATGACAAACTGGTCCCAGACCAGAGCCCTTATGTAGCAGCAACGTCAGAAGCGTGTTATCTCACCTGGATAGGGGAGACAAGGATGCCCTCTTGGAGCCATGTCTGGGAGGGAAGCTAGCTGGCAAGCCACTAGTAGTTGTTCAGTGTTAATCCTGCTGCTCCGGAATAACAGAGTAGCCATCTTGCAAGGCTGGATGTAAGGTGAGGTCCTCGGCATGCTGACCCCCAGGCTACAAAAGCTGGTTGGACACATGCAATTGGGAGGAGACCCTATAATACACCCAGATCATACTGGAGGCATTACATATGGTGTATAACCTGGGTATGCCTTGGGATCCCCTCGGAAGACGTAGCTGGGGAGAAGGATATATAGGTTTTATATATGGGATTTACATTTGGGATATAATGCTAATTGAAGGCATGTACTTCTGACAGAACGCATCCGCTTCTATTTTAAACAATTCAGATGTGCATGCAAGCATGTCATGTTTTTTCTTTTCTTTTTACATATATCTTCTTAGCTTTTACGCAACTGTATGTAACTATAGTGCATATTGGGCTCTTCAGCACCCTAAAACTCAGTTGACCTACACTCAGTGCTATGCCTGAATGCATTCTGTTTGTTTGCACAGGGAGGATGGAAGCAGGTGTAGGTGTGATGCTAATGTCCTGCTTTCACTATGCAACCTGTGTAGACATTGTGTTAGACTGCTCCCACCGTAACATGGACCTAAACAGCAGGAAAAAGATGGATGGAACGTTTTACAACAGCATCTTCTACTGGATCAATTTATCATTGTTATTATCATTCATATCATATCATTATAAATAAGTATAGTAGTAGCAAAACGTTTAATCAAATTGTACAGCATCATATTAAATTACATTATAACAACATTTACTTACTGTATTGATATGATTCATTCTACCTAGTCTAGTTTATTCTAAAGTCTAACTACTTTTTTTTTAACAAACTAGTAAAAAGTCTATATGTACTCCTGTTTGAGAGGCAAGGGAAGATTAGCACAAGGTTGCTTCTGCTGATGAACTTCATGTTATACTTTCCTCACAGCTATGTGAGCACTGTACTCCCAGAACACAGGCTTACTTGTGAGTCCTAAAGTCGCCAAAAGTAGAATGGAAGCCAGGGCCTTCAGCGATCAAGCTCGTCTCCATCCCCTAGTTTCAGTTTGGGAGGCAGACACCCTCTCTACATTTGACAGTAGGTTTCAGTTTTCCTTTTTGATAAAGGTTACAAGTAAGTTAGGGCTGGCTCAGGCTTGCCTTGGACCAGCCCCTAGTTATGCTTCTATAGCCTTAGACTGCCGCAGCACTTTCCATGACACACTAAGCTCCTTCCTCCTCCTCTCCCTTTCCATCTGTACACATTCGTGTTCCATTAATGCATGTAACTAGCTTGCCGTCTTCCCTGCAGGTTCAGACTGTGCCTGCTCTGGGATTGTGGATCATGGTTGCACCTGCTGCTGCAGTCCTACTTGACTCCCACCTACTGCTATTATTATTAGCTTTTTATTATTTTTACTATCATCATTGTTGTAATAATAATAATACTGTGATTGCTCAAGGGGTAGTTGTCAGGTCTCTGTAAATTTAAAGAGTCTAGTAGAGAAAATACTCTAGACCTGCTGTAAACTGCTATGAAAATTGTCATGAGATACCTTTTGTTGTGATGTGGTGTAATATAAATAAAACCGAAGAGAATTTAAATTAATTTGAATGGCTTCGTTTTTACAAGAACTGTGGCCGATAAACCACAAAAGTTGAATTTCTTCCAAGATAAAGGATACAATTGTTTCTGCATTTTTTTTTTTGTTTGTTTTCTCTGCTGTACTGAAAATTCACTTAAATGTGGCCCCAAAAGCATGTTACAGACTGTGGGTGGTACCATCAACACCACTGATCACCATTGAATTTAGTTGCTTGTGTTCTTTATACATTTTTAATGCTATTGTGTTTAATTCAAATTCTAGTTGCTAACCGCTTATCACCATGAAGTTAAAATGGTTAGTTACATGGTTTGGCTTCCTTGCTTTAGGTGAAGATTTGTTATCGCACTTGATAAAATTTGCCTGTATTTATTACTTATCATACTATGTTCTTCACATTTATAATCAATTTCTGGATAAAGAAAAGGTGCTGCCTTTCAAGGTAATAAGAGATGTTCAGAGGCTGAACAATGGAACTAGCACAAATATTTGGTCTTGGACTGGAAGGGTTTTAAAAAGCCAATAATAAAAGTGATCAAAAATGAAAGTTTTAAGCCTACTCTTAAACACTGAGAGGGTGTGTGACCTGTGGACTGAGACTGGAAGATTGCTGTAGGCTCTGGTGCCAATTCCAATTTTGGTGACTTTAGGAACTACAAGTAAGCCTGCATCCTTGGAACACTGTGTTCTAGTGGGGTAATTGGGTACAATGAGCTCTTTAAGACATAGTGGTGCCTTACTATTTAGGCCTTTATACGTTGGTAAGGAGAGGCATTTTGAATTGTATTCTAGATTTTACAGGAAGCCCCTGCAGAGAGGCTAACGTGGAAGAAACATGATCTCTTCACAATTAAAGATGACTATAATTTGGCTTATCAAAAGTGAGGAACATATGACTTTTGACTGTATTATCATTTGCAACTGCAACAATGAATGCTTATTATAGAAAGCAGACCCAATATACTATTAATGACTTAGAATGTTGAACGTTCCAATGTTCAATATCAAATTCCAATATAAAATACCCAAATTTCAAATGTCATCCAAATTGCACCAAATTAAACATTGCACATCCTTGGGCCCCCAGCAGTACATCAGTCAAGTGTACAGCAGATTGGGTGAACAGTTTGAGATATGCAAAGGACATACATACATATACAGTACATACATATAAACAGACTGAGATTGTTGCCTTAAGACAAATACATACTACTGGGGGAGGCTACACCTTAGCCAAATGTGGAAATCTGAAAACTACAAAATTGTTCAAATTATTGTAACTGCATTAAACAATGAACAAAAATGCTATTCTCATTTTGGCTCCTGTGCTGCTTTTAAATTGCTGTTTAGTTGCTGTTAATGACACATTTAAAAAAAAAAATGTTTTGAAATAAAAGCCTTAGAGTGGGCCAATGAGCTGCTGCAAAGCTTTTTAGAACTCAATGCAACAAAGTGTTGTATACAAGTGTAAATCCACTGTGATATCAACCATTGGTTTATGGACTACCATTTTGAAGCCTCAAGCTTGACATTGTTTTTTTTTTTTTTTTTTTTGGATGACAGGGTAGAGCTGTGGAGGATACACATCAGTAGACCTCTATCCTGATTGTATCTGATTGAGAATCTGACATTGCGGTAGTGATAGCTGTACCCTCTATTTTACTCTAAATGGGACCATAATTTGCTAAATGTGTGATGCTGGCAAGGCTCAAAGTACTGGACTCAAATGCACGACTCAGACACTTCTTTCAAAACAAAATGGCTTCAGGCCTATTTATTTAACAAACTCAAAGTGCTTTCACAAAAATACAAGTACAACAAAAATACTAAAGTACAACAAAAAGCACTAAGGATATTCTCTGATGTCAAAAACCAAAAACAAGACTCTTTACTGACTGTGGATTCACTTGGACAAACGCTGGACTGACGTGTAGCACAGGGTTGGCACGAGACAATCTGGCACAGGGCAGGGGAAACGCAGACATTATATACACGAGGTAACAAGGAACAGGTGGAGACAATCAGGGCAGGGCAGACCATCAGACAGGCGGGAAACACCAGGAAGTCAAGGGCCTTAAACGAGAGGAGAGTTAGTTTTCACAATAAGACAGGAAGTGCAAGACACAGACCAGACAGCAGTGAACAACACCTCAACAGACCCGACGAGACATAACAAAATGAACATTATTTTGTATTGAAACGATTAACTTGAAACAATTTTGATCATAAACTCATTAGGAAACTGTTTAAGTAATAGTTTAGTGAGAAGTATGGTCATTTTCCCATTAGCTTACATACAATAGGGCCTCTGGCCATTAAAAAGAATGTAGATTTAAGTCACTCATGCATTGGCTTTACTTTTCATACCCAGAAACTCTGTCAACTATTTATACAGTCTGCTGTTATGTGTCATTGATTGTAACTTGAAAATAAAACTGCAAAATGGAAGCAACGGGAAATAATGAGTGATTGAAAACAGTATTTCTGTTAGAAATAGTGTTCTGAGCATAGTGCTGAGCTAATCATTACTTTGTTGTTGTATTAATGGAAGTGACGTAGAAATCCATTATCCTAAATTTATTAAGGCGGGAGGACAGTCTCAAACGTTGCAGCTGCTCGTTGCTGTAAGTAGGTTGTTTTAGGAAAGTGGGGTTTCCGGGGAACAAAGATTGAACCAAAATGCAGACACGAGGGAGGGATGGAGCAATTGAAAGGAGTTTATTAACTAAGGTGATGGTCAACACAGGTAGGCAGGTAATAGTCCAAACAAAAACCCAAAGTCCCAAAAGGTTAACAAAAGGAAATCCACACTGGGGTCTAGCAACTTGAGTCCAAAAACGAGAAAATGAAGCAAAAGATCAAAAACAAAAATTACTGAAAAACGCGTGGGTAGTCAGGCATTACACAGGGAAGGAAGAACACAGGGAAACACTGAACAAACACTTACATGGAGAAGGCATTGCTAGGAAACAAGACAATACTAGAAAACACATACAAGGGGCATGGCATGGCAAACGGACATAGACAACACTGAAGAACACTTACATAAAATGTGGCATGGACATGAACAAAGACAACACAAGGAAAGACAGTCACTAGTGGCATGGGGCAATGGCAAGGATTCACAGACAACGACCTGACAAAGACTGAGGGGAAGACACAGGCTTAAATACACAAGGGAGGACAACTAATGGCACACAGGTGAAACAAATCAGACAATTACAAGGGCAAGAAAACACAGGAAGTAAAGCAAAAGAAGAAACGTAACGTAAACTTACGTAACGTAATAAACATAACTTCAAAATATCCAAGCACGGATCATGACAGTTTGATTTTTTTGCAAAATTAGTGTTGCCACAGAATAATTTAAAATTTAGATGATTTTGATTATACGTATATTATGTTCCTATGAAATTCCTTTATTATTGTGAAATAAATACAGTTTGTGTCAATGCATTTTGCACCATCCAACCAATTACGAGTCATTGTCATCTCTCAAGCCAAGCTCAGCTCCTCTCAAGAGATCCTGAGAAATTCCCGGGTAGTCCCTCCAGCATCTTCAGGGTGTTCTCTCTCTTTGCTTGTTTAACAGCTCATCAAGTATGCGTTAAATAATCACCAACTGCAACAAATCAGTGTCATCAGTGCAGTAGTGCTAACTTACGCAAGCACTCCATGTAATGTCAGTAGCTCAGTAGCTAATTTGGATAACTCATAACTGCGTTATCCAAATTATGATTGCTTCTGTGACTTTTTTGGTCTTTTCAAGAGTTTTAAACAACAATGTATTTTACTGTGATTCACAGTGAACTAAGGACTGAGTCGCCATTGTCACTGACTGACTCAGCAGCTTTAGGCAATGGAGCTCCTTACCTGTGACTCAGTGAACTGTTGTTAGCTTAGCTGTGTCGCAGAGTATGTTACTTCCTAATTAAAAAGACTTAAGACAGACCACAAAATATAATCCAAAAAGTCTCTTGTAAATAGCCCACTACTTACCTATTAACCTAATGTGCAGTGCTTGTATAGGCTAGTTTCGTACCGACTTGAATGTAACAGCTTGAAGCAGCAGACTGAACATACCTCTAAACTGAAGACAGTCAGAGTAAGTGCTGAACACTCATTTTCTATTGTACGTACTGGAGTGCCTTTGAACGTTGATGTGACATCTTAGCTTTGCAAAGGAAACTGAACAAACTACATAGTGTCTATGAATCTTTGAAATGAACTGAACAATTATTTGAATCTCCATATTGATTCATGATTTCCATCTCTACTCGAGTAATGTTCAATGCCGAAAACAGCTTCTACTGTATGAAAAGCAGTAATGTCTGCCAAACAACATGGATCCTCATTGAAGCTCTGCTTGCCCTCCACCTCCATGGTTGCTGGTCATAATGGCTGTAATGCGATCAGTGTAATGTGATGGCTGTAATGCCAGAGTGCTCACAGTGTCAGGGTTACTCATGGCAAAAGGGCATTCTGACTGAACCAAAATGACTTTTCATCTTTACTTCATCCTTTATTTCTTTTCCATCTCCTCCGGTCCCTCTCCTTGCCTCACTTGCAGGTTAAAGAGAAACAGATGGGTGGGTGCTGCAGGCGTCTTTTGAGCGCAGAATTAATTAAGACTTATGGCAGCTGATGCATCAGATTCACACTGACCTGCAATTATGAAGAAACCCTTGAGTTTGGAGAGCTGGAGATATAGCAGTCAAATGTACTGTTCAGCCAACTGCCATGGAAAATATAGTGCATCTTTCCAACTGGGCTTTACACTCATTAAAAGTTGCTTTGTGACATTTTGCTATGCTTACCTCACATATGTTTTTTCTACTCTGGTTTGCGTGAGTGTGTGCTCCCGTGCTACAATATTTGTGAGGACCATGTGTTCTCACAAAATGATGAGAATGTTCCTCCAAACAACGCTAGAATTAGAGTGGGATTTAGGTTGGAAGATGGGCTAAGGCAGGGGTGGGGAACATCCAGAATTGTTCCAAAATAGATGAGCTGAAAGGACAAATGTGTGGACAAACTTAACACCTGTCGGCTGAGCTTGGGTGCGACAGCCTTTGATGGCAGTAACACAAGTTGGGACAGGGGCAAGAGAAGACAAGTTGTGGAATGCTCAAAAAAACACCCATTTTGAACATTTGGATTGGTAATAGGTGATGGTATCATGATTGGGTATGAATTGGTTCACCAGTTTGTGAGCACATGACTGTATAAAGGATGTTACTACATGGGCTTGGGACCAGCCATAGAGTCTGTTGCCCAGAGCTGGCCAACCGTATAAACGATAAGTGCCTGCTTAGGGGCCCCATGGCCACCAGAGGGCCCCCGGAGCACTTGAAATGGCCCACAGGAGCTTGTGTGTGTGATATATATTATATTACATCAGTTTGATTGGCATTGATTGTGCTGCAACAACAATCAATAAATCATTATATCAGTCACATATTAATCACTTACAAATAAAAGTCAAACTGAACCCGAGCAAGAGACTTTTCTCTGAAAATTGGCTCCAAAGTGTGCCGTGGCTTGAAGCTAGCGATGAACACAAAATGCGATGCAAGATATTTTATTCACATCCACATCTAGCAGACAAAACAGGTGTTTTTTATACAGGAGGAAAGAATTTCAATAATCCATAATTTGATAAACATGAAAAGAGTAAGGATCACACAAATGTGGCACATGTTATTGCTAACAAGCAAGCTAGTCAAGATGAAGAGTCCAGTTGCCTACATACTAAAAGGCAAAACAAGCCGAATGAAGAACGACAAGCTCTGTGTAATGTTTTTCTCTGAATGTTTCATATGGCTAAATATGCGCATCCAATGTCGTTCTGTGCTGTGGATTTTAATTTATTGAGTGAACTGAATGTTGGATGTGCATATTATGCACATCAAGGAGGAACAAGGATAATTCAGAACACTGAACAACTTATCAATGGGGAGTTTATAGCAAAGTTGCATTTCACTGTATTTTGGGGGATTTTAATGGAGGACTTCACAAAAAAAACACCTTCTTGCATCTTGACAGAGACTCCACAGTGTGAGAATGGATGCACTTAAAGCAAGCAGTACAAACACAGCGTTGTCCGCATATCCAGATTGTTACTCCAACTTTAATGAAGTGGTAAAACTGTCTCTTCCACTACCTTTGAACAGTGCACGATGTGATAGGGGATTCTCACAGCGATATATATATTAAATGATATACAGTGTTTCTGTTTGTCTCTCGCTGTCTCTTCAGTACCAACGATGTCCAAACATTTTGAGTAATTATGTGTGCTGCTTTTTTGTTACATTTTTTGTCAGCCTGTGTGTGATTATTGTTTGTGTGCCTTAAGAATGTTGCACCTCACACCATGGACCAGGAGCTCATTCTCAATCCTTCAGACAGCGATCTGTTCGAGGTTCAGCAAACTCCCGAAGTCTTCTCCATTTCCTAACATCCATCCTCGCCAACAAACTCAGTTGCGCTCAGCAAACCATATTACCTGAGACTCTCAGCTTTCAGCCTCTGACAACCTTGACGGTGTTGGTCCATTGAAACTTCAGTGTAACATCTGCCTCCAAACAACTCTCTGACCGGCTGGAGGTCCAGTCTCTCAAATGAAAGATGAAACCACTGCAATGTGCATTCGCAACACATAATTGGAACACCATCCAACTTCAAACATATCCAAGTGGACAGTAAGTCACCTGAAGAATGATCTCTGAACCGAACCACAACTACGTCTAAACGTTTGACCCTCACATCAGACCTCCTTGCGGAATCCCCACAAGGAGGTCGGAATCCCCAACCACATCATCAACATACCTCACATCTGCAATGATCTGACAGACATCATAAACGGCCGTGAGCAGCTTTTCTCTTGAAGTTCCTTTGGGACTTTAACTGAAAATACAAGAACATTTGAAGAGGCGGCTCCCCCACCCAGAGTCTCAACTCCCCTGGTTCCATTCCATCGCCACACTGGCAGCTCACACTGGTCCATCATTGCAGTTCATTCATCCATCCATGACCCTTCATCCTCTCATCCCTCACACTTCCTCCCATATTCCTTCATCCTTCACCACTTTCTCGCTCCTTATCCCTTCATCCCTCACTCCTCATCCCTTGTTCCTCATCCCCTCATCCCATCTTCCCTCCACCACTTATCCCCCACCCTCATCCATCCATCTCTTTCACCCTCACCCCTTTATCCCCTTATCCTTTCATCCCTCACCCCTCATCCTAATGTTATCCTTCACCATCTATGTCCTCTTCTATCCAAAATACACATCAAACCATTGTAAATCTGTAAAAATATTGTTGGTGGAAATAAGTTTTATAACTAGGTTTGGGGATAAGACCACGCCCCGAACATATCCCATTTCTGCACAAAAGTATTTAAGCTCATCTAATTCATTCATTTCCCCTTTGACTCAGTCTTGTCTTACTGTTTTTTTTTTTTCAGTGTGTAGGTGTTACAACACAATCAGCATTATTATTATTATTATTTTAAAAGAATGAGGACGTATTCATAATGCAATGTTTGCTTGCTGTTTGCCTTCAGCTCTACTGAATGTAAATATGTGTGGACAACCATCCCCGATATGAGGAACATTGTTATTTTCGGAAAGCTGAGTGAAGTGTAATTCCTCTTTTTTTCTGTTAAGTGTGATGTGCAGGTGTGAGGAGTTGGGGTGAACCAACACCCTTCACACATTTGTGAAGACAAAGACAGCTGCTGCTCATGGACCTTCCTATTAACACTTAGCTGTTACTCCTACTACACAAAAAACTACATGATGCTGCATTTGTTTCTCCAAGGAATATATACTAAAATGGTGTGATGGTTAAATAATAGCAGGAAACTGTTATGATTCCCTTTGGTACGCTGTCAACAAAAACAATGACTTGACAGTGACAGTGTTCACATCAACACATTTCTGTAGAGTTTAGCTGCTCTTGATAGGCCTTTGTCATGTTAAAAATACAAACTGAATATACTGCAACAGCATTGTTGAAACCAGCTTGGATTCAACATTTCTGTCGACATTTCTTTGTTGTATAGCAAGTGAACGTTATAGCTACCCCTGCAAATTAGAGAACATGAAACAGGATGCTGAACGTACAATTTCTTTATTTGAAAGACAGTTTACATTTTATGGAAGCTAAAGGAAAATGTCTATACACATATATACTGTACATATACACATGTTCAACTAGAGACTGAAGCTGGGGAGAGTACCACAGCTGTGGAAAACAACCTGTGTGGTACCAGCGCCAAAACAGCACCCTAAGGACTCAACAGCTACAGGCCAGTGGCACTGACATAACATCTTATGAAGACACTGGTCCATCTTCGTCCCCTGGTGGGCCATAGATTTGTGTCTCACCTGGACAAGGCTGAGCACACTGTGAGAATCTTTTTTTTTTTATACTATTCTGCCCACGCCTGTGAGGGACAAGTTGGAGAGCCCAGAAGTAGACCATCACCTCACAAATGTCACTTCTGGTTGGGACACTTTTTTGCTCAAAACACTGTCAATGATTGGACTTTTTTTCCAATTTTAAGCCAGATTCTTATAATACACTTTTTATACCTTCCTTGTTTTAACTGTATCTTTTAACTGGTCGAAGGATTTTAGTCATCAGTCATCTGGATTTTAAGTTTTGCAGAGATACGACCTCAGCAAACATTTGTGACAGTTCGATGCTCACCAAACAGTGGTAGCATAACACTGATTTTTTACGTGGAATCGTTTTATTCAGTGTTTTGCCAGTTTTAGTCAATGCTTTCACTTCTTTTAATGACCGTGGAAGTAGATTTGATTTGTTTTTAAACAATTATTGGACTGAATTCAGCTGTAATGGCTGTGTGTTGACTGCAATCTTCAGTACTCATAGTGAAGGGAGGATATCCATCACCTGATGTCAAAACTTCAGAAAAAACACATTACCACATAGAACCACATTAATCGAATCTTCAAGAACACCCGATGCTTTCAGCAGCTGTGCAAACACCTTGGCAGTGAGTATGTACAAGTGCTGAAGTTAACTGGCTTCCGAAGGGAAAGGTTCTGTATCACTTTTAAGAACTGAGAACAGAATTCCCAGACTTCCTTTTAGAAAACAACCCGCCTTTTGCAGATGATGTATGGCTTGCACAAGTTGCTTATCTCGCTGATGTGTTTGAACAGTTAAGCACATTAAATGTTGCACTGCAAGGGAGGGGAGACAACATATTTGAACAGTGTGAAAAGAAATGAGGCATTCAAAAAGAAGATGAAACTGTGGGCAAGTCATGTTTTCAAAAATCGGCTTGACAAACAAATTGGACACCGCAGGCAAAAATGCTCTGAAAAAAAATATATAATTGCATATGTCACTAAACTGCAGGATCGGTTTAACGACAACATCCCAGAATAACACAGGGATGACAACTGGGTACGATTCCCTTCGGAAGCAGCGTGGAAAGCGTCACGTTGCCAAGCAACAAAGAGAGTCAGCTGGTGGAGCTGTCTTGTGATTGAACACTGAAAAAGAAAGCCAAGTCCGACGGTCCTGCCTGTAGGTGAGCCTTTTGGATGGGTTATTGTTGACTGCGTTGGTCCACTCCCACGTAGCAAGTCTGATGTGCCTGGTAACTGTGTGCAACAACCTGTTTATCTGAAGGTATACCACTGAAATAACTGCCCCTGCTGTGGTGGAAAGTTTGATCAAGTTTTTCTCTGGTTTGCCTAAGGGTATTCAAACTGACCAGGGTCAAACTTAGTGTCAGAATTCAGAGTCTTGGGGCATGTGTGAACGATTTCATCAGATAATCAAGTCAATGTTGCACGCATACTGCTTGGAATTTAAAGAATTCTGGAGTCCATTTGATGTTTTTTGCAGTGAGAGAGGTTGAAAAGGAATCCACAGGATTTAGACGCTCTGTACCGGAGTTTACTCATTCTGTGCATAGCCCGTTGAAGCTATTAAAAGAAAAATGGATGGGTAAAACTGAATCGCAGAATTTGTTGGAGTTAATTTAAACACAAAAAGAGGATTCATTCTCAGTGAAGAACCTTGGAGCTCTAATCTGCCTCTATACCTGCCAAAGAGCAGTGATTCCTAACACGTCTCTGGGGGTCATCAGGTGGAAACCTCCCTTCAACAGTGTTTCGCCTACTTAGTCCCACTACACCTCCAGGAGGTTAGGCAGTGAACTCCGGCGTCCCAGAGTCACCCCCCCTAGTGCCAGTTCACACTGCTCCTACACAATCCAAACAGCACCGCCACGTTCAACTGACCCAGAGATGCTCCAGGTAGTGGCCAGTACCGATGCTACCATTTAACTATTGCTAATGCTGATGCTAACTGCTAAGAAGAACAGAAGAAGACAATACAGTTCCGATGCTACCATTTAGCTAATGTTACGTGCTAACCGCTACCTGCTAAGAGGAACAGAAGAAGACAATAAAGCTAGATTCACCTATACTGTTAATGTTAATTGCTAGCTACCAATACTAACTGCTAAGATACTATCATACTCTCACCGCTTTAGCTATTGTTAGCTGCTACAATGCTACCACAGGCCTAGATGCCACATGTAACTGCCGATTGCCACACTACCATCATCTACACCTGCCTCTCACCAACTGCACCAAAAAAAGCGGGGTGGGAATACAAACCCTGGTTCGGGTAGGGGGTAGAAAATAAAGAGGTAGAGTCAAAAGATGAAAGTAGGGATTGGATACAGACCCTTGTTCGGGTAGGGGGTGGAAAATTTAGAGGGTGCTGACAGCCTCTTCTAACATTTCCTTCAAGAAGCAGCAAACCCTACCATTTCCTTCATAAAGCAAACAAAGCAGGAAAACAAACCCTAACATTTCCTTCAAGAAGCAAACAAAACAGGAAAACAACCAAAAAGATCAAAAAACAAGCCAACTCTGTATCTTACAACGCAAACTCACCTGAACAGGCCGCATGGTCCCAAAGAGAGACTCTAGCTGGCCACACCCCCACCTTATCTTGGATTATGTGTTTGGCTTTTGTTTTAAGTTGTGCTGTGCTTTTGAGTAGGCAAAAGAAAATATGAATGCTGCTCAAAATAAGATGAATGGCTGGTTTGACAGGAAAGCTGACAAAGTTTTTGCCCCAGGTGATAAAGTTCCGGTTCTGTTACCAAACGCTGATTCCAGTTTGGGCACCTTGGGTGGTAAGGAACACCATGCACCACAAGATATTTGAGCTCTCAGATCTTGGGTCTCTGATCCTAATTTACTTGTTAGGACTATGGCTTATTGACAGTCATCATTATGAAAAGCCAGGAGATGAGCAGGTGGTCTAAGCAGCTGCTTAGCTCTAAAATTAAGATAACTGATCCGACAAAACAGGAGAAGAAGATAGGAAAGAGTTTTCGGGTAGCCACTTCCTCAGTCGTAATGTAATTAAGAAATGGCAGTTTACAGGAACGGAGGAGGTCAAGATGAGGTCTGGAGATCAGAGAACTGCTTGTAGGTTTGCCAGAAAGGCACAAAATGACCTTTGTGGAAGAGTCATCAGAAGAAAACCTTTTGTGCATTTTCTTACTCATCACAAAATTCAGTGTCAGAAGTTTGCAAAGGAACATCTAATCAAGCCTGATGCATTTTGAAGAGTCCTGCGGCCAGATGAATTTAAAAATGGAACTCTTTGGCTGCGATGTTTGCCTTGGGCTTGTGTTGCAGCCAGTGACACAGGGAACATTTCACTGGTAGAGGGAAGGAGGGATTCAATACCAGCAATTTTTGGATGCAAACTTTAAACTGTCTGTAAAAAAGGTGAAAGGTTAAAAGAGAATGGCTTCTTTAACAGGATCCTAAACACACTGCAAAATCCACAATGGTCTCCTTCAAGAAGCACAAATTTGAAGGTTTTGCCGTGGCTCCGACCTAAATATCATAAAACATCATCAGTGCATGCGAGACTCCTGGCTAAAAAAAGCATTTAAAAGTTGTGATGCTTGCCTAAAGGTGTGTTGCTAAGTACTGAGCATGCAGGGTGCCCAAATTTTTGCTTCAGACCCTTTTCTTTTTTGTTGTTATTTTGAAACTGTAAAACATGGAAATTAAAAATATATATATCTTATGTGTCATCATTAAGTTTATTCTGGATAAAAATGGGGTCATCTTTTACTTGCTTAGCTATTCACAGTAACAGAATTTTTTACCATGGGTACTTTCTTGGCACTGTGAGTGACCATCATTCTAGACCAGAATCACGGAAGTACACTGTGTCACATTAACATGCTAAAACCATACCACGAGTGCGAGGCTGAGCCTGACCTGGACTGTGTGGCATCCAGTCTTACGTGTGTGTGTGTGTGTGTTGGGGGGCCCTGTTACTGTTGAGCTAATTTATTTATTTGTTTATTTTACTAACAGTGATCTCCTTGGGGCCTTTACCAAAATCTTGCTAAGGGGCTCTGCTACCTGTCATGTCAACATAACAAAAAATTGCAGAAAATATCAAATGTAGGAAGTAAAAAAATGTAACACTGAGATTTGGCTCTGCTAGTAAGTAATCCATATTATCCAATTAGGTGTACAATATAAACATCCGCTATGGCTGCATAAATAGCCACAAAATAGCCACATTAGGCACATTAAAACTGGCTCCCCAAGATTTCTTGTCATAAATTTTCAAATATAAAATACTTTTTTATGACTTTGCCGAAGCATGCGTGTGAATATTGTCATTCATCCACGTCGTTGTAAGCTTTAGGGCATGCAATCATTCGCAACTGGACTTCGTCAGTTTGTCTTGGAAGACGTTTCGCCTCTCATCCAAGCAGGCTTCATCAGTTCACTTTGCCGAATACTTGGTACATCCTTATTGCCTAGTATGCCCAGCTAATCAACATTTTAAGTTCAACCAATAATCAATTTTAAGCCATTGCTTTCCATCTCGCATTAGTCCAGCATGGTAAATAAACCTTGACTAAGAGACTAAATAATCATTGTCTTGTTTTAAAATTATAATAGGAGCACCATCATGCTCATACGTATGTTGTCTGGACTGGACCGCACAGGCGTCTATTGTTTTTCATCATGGAATGGCGAGGAAACATAGACAACACAAAAACACTCTGGACAAACACTTACTTGAAACGTGGCATTGACATGAACAAAGGCAACACCGGGAAAAACACTCACTAGTGGCGTGGCATGACATAGACAACCACCTGACAAAGACTGAGGGGAAGACACAGGCTTAAATACACAAGGGAGGACAACTAATCACACACAGGTGAAACCAATCAGACAATTACCAAGGCGGGAAAACACAGGAAGTAAAGCAAAAGAAGAAGCATAACATGAACCTTCAAAATAAAACAGGACGTGACAAAAACAAACCAAGACAACACAAAAGGAGAGACAAAAAACAGGCAGACCAAGCAGGGATGATGACAATGCAGTGCAAACTAGCACATCAACTTAACATTATTGTTATTTGCTGACGTAAACTTGGAGAGAACCAAGTTTACCTGATTGCTGTTCCCGCTATTCACTTTCGTTGTGTTTTTCTCTCCCTTTTTGAAACCAGAAGGATAGTCACACTGACACTTGCTTTCACATGTGGGGGAGGTGGGGACCTTGCACAATTAGCGGGGGCCGACACAACTTGCATAGTGAGTATATAGGGCCACCCAACTCAAATGGCCAGTCACCAATTACTAGCTGGCTATTGGCTGGCCAACAAAAGTACGTAGTAAAAGCATTCATGTTTTTTTCCAGGTGAGTTTTAATTTGTCCATGCACTCCACACACAATGTTAACTATATGGAATATCAAACAAACAAAAAGAGCTGGGTGGCCTCAGTGATGACCTCCAGGGGTCTTTGAGGGGGTTTTAGGGTTTCCCATAATGATGAGGAGTAGTTCAATACCACTAATTTCCTGTTCACTAAACATTGGCACAATTATTCTGATCAGAAAATTTACTCTCTCCACGGTTAGTTCCCCACCTACAGACAGTCATTAATTTCTCTACCAAATCATATATACACTCACCGGCCACTTTATTAGTTACACCTGTCCAACTGCTCGTTAACACAAATTTCTAATCAGCCAATCACATGGCAGCAACTCAATGCATTTAGGCATGTAGACATGGTTAAGACGATCTGCTGCAGTTCAAACTGAGCATCAGAATGGGGAAGAAAGGTGACTTTGAACGTGGCATGGTTGTTGGTGCCAGGCAGGCTGGTCTGAGTATTTCAGAAACTGCTGATCTACTGGGATTTTCACGCACAACCATCTCTAGAGAGACAGAGAATGGTCTGAAAAAGAGAAAATATCTAGTGAGCGGCAGTTCTGTGGGTGAAAATGCCTTGTTGATGCCAGAGGTCAGAGGAGAATGGCCAGACTGGTTCGAGCTGATAGAAAGGCAACAGTAACTCAAATAACCACTCGTTACACCAGAGGTTTGCAGGAGAGCATCTCTGAACGCGCAACACGAACCTTGAGGCAAATGGGCTACAGCAGCAGAAGACCACACCGCGTGCCACTCCCGTCAGCTAAGAACAGGAAACTGAGGCTACAATTCGCACAGGCTCATCCAAAATTGGACAATAGAATATTGGAAAAACGTTGCCTGGTCTGATGAGACAGTCAGATGGTAGGGTCAGAATTTGGCATCAACAACATGAAAGCATGGATCCATCTTGCCTTGTATCAAGGGTTCAGGCTGGTGGTGGTGGTGTAATGGTGTGGGGGATATTTTCTTGGCACACTTTGGTCCCCTTAGTACCAGTTGAGCATCGTTTCAATGCCACAGCCTACCTGAGTATTGTTGCTGACCATGTCCATCCCTTTGTGACCAAAGTGAACCCATCTTCTGATGGCTACTTCCAGCAGGATAACGCACCATGTCATAAAGCTCGAATCATCTCAGATTGGTTTCTTGAACACGACAATGAGTTCACTGTACTCAAATGGCCTCCACAGTCACCAGATATCAATCCAATAGAGCACCTTTGGGATGTGGTGGAACAGGAGATTCGCATCATGGATGTGCAGCCGACAAATCTGCGGCAACTGCGTGATGCTATCATGTCAATATGGACCAAACTCTCTGAGGAATGTTTCCAGTACCTTGTTGAATCTATGCTGCAAAGGATTAAGGCAGTTCTGAAGGCAAAAGGGGTCCAACCTGGTACTAGCAAGGTGTACCTAATAAAGTGGCCGGTGAGATATTCTCAGATAGTTAATAGATCTCATCAAGTGGGCGTCCATATTGTGTTACATATCAATTTCACATAAACCAGCTGTCCAAATGTACCAATGGTTCAAAGCCAGCTGAAGGACGGATTAAGAATAAACATGATATCTTAATCGCAATATTCAGTAAACAATACCCAATTCTATGTCGTAAATATGAATAGTTACTAGATTCATATAAATTGCCAAAATATATTCAAAGTATCCAAAATATTTTGCTCTTCCCTTACGAAGTGTCCAGATATCCCAGCATGCCCTTGAGCATGACAACAACAAACACTTATTGTACGAAAACAGTTCACGTGCCAAAATTTTTTTTCACCTGTTCTTAATGTAACCGGGTGGTAAAATCCAGTATTATTCTCCTTTTAGGGTGGATATAATTCCCATAGTTAATTTAGTGTTAGTACGTGTGTTCTTTGTTGTTTTCCTTTTGGTGTAATTTACTTTAGATCTGAGTAAAAAAAGATTGTAAGTGCACTGTCACAGGCTCACTTGTTATTGCCAACTTTGGCCACAAGGCGGCAGTAGGTGGTAATATTATTGTTACCCTGCACGTGCGCCAAAGTTGTGCTTCAGGTTTTACGCGTGGACATCCCGGGAATGTGCAGAGTGGACAGTCCCGTCGTGTAAAGTAGGAGGCACTACTGGAGTTTGTGTTCTGGCATTTTGAAGGTGTTCTCGAGTACATGTTAACTAACCGTGTGTGGAGTAGTGCAATCTCTGGGAAGTCCCACGTTTAGTGAAGCTTGTTGGAATCCAGTCCACTGCCGTATTTTATTTTGTTATTTCATCCTTTCTATTCATTTTATTTTCAGTCAGCCACAAAACAGCTGTCTGCTCCCCTGGACTGAGAAATTGAAACACTCTGTTAAAGAATAACCTGTTGTGGTCAGAAATAAATGTGGCGCTCAAAGAACCCTTGAAGTAAATGTGTCCTGTGTGGCATCTAATTCCACGGGCTACATTAAGTTATAAAGTTAGAAACACCAGAGAAAAAACAATTCATATCAGACTCAGAAATACATTACCAGAATTTTTTGGAGATATGCTCAAGGGAAAAAAAAAAATGCCACTCTTGTTTGCTACTATACAAATGGCCTCACTTGAATCTGAGTGGAACAGCTCATCGACAAACATGAAACCTCCATTACATTACATTCAAGTCATATTTGACATTATTGATTAGATTCAGTCATCAGGTCTGTGAAAGTGAAAGTTAAAAAACCCACACGTAAGGTTTTTCCTTCTTCTTTTTTTTTTTTTTTTCTTTTTTGATTTTGGAGTGGTCTGAGTAAGCAAACCTGCCATGGCTGAGGTGGTCTGAGCAAACAGAGCTGAAAGCACACATAAATTATTGACACTGTGGGGGCTGTGTTTGCTTGCCACCACAATTTGCATGTATCATTACGATGTTTGTTCTTTATGTCTATCTACACATCCATCCACCACCTTAACTCTTACTGTTTTTTGTGATGTGTGGGATCATCTAATGTTGATGTAATTCCTCGGAGCTGTAATACTTCAATGGGAACGTTGTAGTCTATAATACTATTTAACATTTTGGAAATGTAACATGAATGCAGCATTTGACCCCGTACAACATGGAGTTTTACCAAATTTCACAGCATGGAATTACTATGTCGGTTTCAATTGCGAGCCAAACAAGCACATGCACATGCAGTACACTCCAGTGCCCTCCAATACACACTAATAGGATGAGTGATATTCCAACATTGCAGAAGATTTCGAGGAAGTTTCATCATGTTGAGAGAAAACCACGAAGTGGTTGGTGATGTAGTAGGATACGTATTTCGAGTCCTGACTCCTCCGCCTTGTGTTTTCAAAGTCAAGGTCATGTCTGGATGCACTGAGAGAATGAAAACACTGCTTTCATGTGTATAATACACACTTTATTTATCTCTGTTGGTTTCATCCAGGTTGTTGCACACTTCTGAATGAATGTATAATGACATAAAAATGACAAATACGACTATCTCCAAGTCAAAAGTATTTAAGAAGCAAATGCTGTACAAAACTCTCATATCCAACTTTTATATTTCATTTGCAGCAAAGACCGTTCCTATTGTTCATTGTTCAGAGAATTGAAGGATTTGATTATATAAAATTGTACTCAAAATCAAAAATAATTATTTCAGATAATTCTGTGCTGGATCCCAAAACGTATGCTGTGTGCATTTTGTAATTGTGATACTAAACACAATAAAGCTGTTTTTCACATTTGCAACACCTCTTTTCATTTGACTGTGTATGTTCTACTTTGTCGACTAAACTGTGAAGTGTACACTTGAGAAAAGATAATCCCACATTCACTGCTGTAGCTACCATCGGGGACACTGAGATCAAGTCAGGTCAAAATTTATGACAGCCCAGTAGCATGGTTCAAAGGGCTGTAAACTGAGATAAACTACATACAAAGCATTGCAAATGGAATATCTGACACATAAAATACATACACAAAAACAGTAATAACCAGCAAAATCTACCAATATACAAAAATACATACTGTATGTATACGAAAAACACATAGAGTGAGTATAAGCTGGATAACTCTTGTTTAGTATTTAGGTAAGACTGAGTGCAGTGGAAGGCTGAAGCAAAAAGATTTTGAGTTTATTTTTGCTTGAGTCGACTGAGTTAATCTCTCTAATTTGGGTAGGAAGACGACTCCAAAGAAGAGGGGCTTGGTAAGGGAAGAGCCTACCACCTGTTGATGTTTTATATTTTTAGTCAAGAGACTGGAATTTTGAGATTGTACAGCCCTAAAAAGTACAGTATATGATGAGCGACAGTGCGTGATAAGTATATGGTGCAAAGTTGTGCAATATTTTATGATTATTTTATTTTATGATAACCTTCTTTCAATGAACATGTTGACTCGGAGCCTACAAGTTGATGCTGGGATGGAGGCTTTTGAAATACTTGGACAAGAGAAGCAGCAGTCGCAACAAAGGTCACCACAGCTTTCAGGAGAGTGGTGTGGCAGCAGGCAGGCAAAGCCCTGATGGCCTAAGTACACTATCATGATCAAAAGAGTGTGTAAGATTATAGTGAAAAGAGTAAGAGTGTAGTGGCGGACTCAAATGCAAAATCCAGAGGGATGCTACAGTTCATGCCGTGAACCCCAAGGTCACCAGAGGTCCTCGCACAAAGACTTTCATTCTAACAGCGCTAATGACTTAAAATAACTTTGGAATGTGTCTACCTGATTTGTCTAACTCAGACCGCTGAACCGTCATAGTAGCTTTGGCTAAGCTTTAGGATACATTTTTACAGAGAACAATAAATGTGAATTTCATTGCTCATCTCTCACAATGAAATAATTCTAGGAAGAGACTTTTAAATCTAACTGAGCTCATCAGTTATCCAGAGTCAAGAGATCTGCTGCAAGTTTCAGTTTCAGATTTTAGTTTTTTATGCCTGGTGAGAACTTTCCACAGCAGGTAAGTCAGCTCCCCGAATATTCTTAAAACATAGCTAAAACTATCTAACTATTTAATTTAGCCTTTAACTAGCTCTGACTGATACAGGCCTGAAACTGCTTTGCCTTGCACTGATGCACTGCTGCACTTCTTTTGATATATAGAATTTTTCTATTTACTTCTATTTATTTTTTATTTGTATTTTTGTGTCTTATTTTTACCATTATCATCAAGCAAATTTAACTCTCCATCTTACTTTACATTAATTTTCCATCCCTCTTCATTCTTTAAGTCTTTTTCATGTGAACCACTTATTGCATGACATTTCTTTGTTGTAAAGCTGCATTTCTTCTATGAAAGGTGCTACACAAATAAAATATATTATTATTATTATTATTATTGAAATGTGTCCATCAACTGTTAAAGCCTACAGGCAATAATTACCTCTGAATCTTTGTTAGTGTGCCTTTATCATTGTTAACACTACCACATGAAAAAAAAAGAACAAGCCTTCTTGTCACTATCAGCAGCAGCGCTCTCTTCTCCTGGAACAGCAGTTAGTATTGTAAAGGATGGCTCTCATTTGGACGGGAGACAGTTATTAATTCATAGCTTATGGAACACAATATGCCCCACATATTCAATATCTTCATTAAACAATTAGTGTGCCTTTGGTAAATTGGTTGGCCAGCTAATCTTGTTAAGCCATTTGCCTGAGGCCTAATTCCATGGAAGGTGATACAGTGAGCTCTCAACTATTTTGAGGCGTCGCTCTGGCTTTCATATCAGGACCCTGGTATTATGTTTGCAAGAGGAAGGCGGCATTATTAAGATGTAATGTGGGAGTTGAGGAGATATAATATATAATGACTATCTATTCTTATCATCTATTAGAGGGCTCCTGAGACTTATAGCTTGTGTGTGTTTAGTCACACTGGCAGACTTGAAGCCAAGTTTTCTCCACAGAAGAAAAGCACAGTGTGCCATCCATTCAGTCCATTCATCCAATCATCATCCACCCTTCCATCCATCCAACAGCAGCTACACTGAAAAACTGGAGGGTTAAACAGAAGGGTCTATGAACATGTTTTCATTATGTTTTAGACATCGTTTCACAAGTATGATCCCAAGTTTGCAGACAGTATACTGGTGGGCAATGTCAAAATAAAGACATAGAATAATATATTCTCTAAATAATGGTAACCATTCATGGTTATTTTTGTTTCATGACTTAAAAAAAAAATAATAATATGAACCTTGAACAAATCAACTAAAATTCACAAACATTTCTTAATTATTATGTTTTTTGTGCTCACAAAATAAATAAATAAATAAAAGATTCCACACTAGCCCCAGTTTCTGCCTCTCTTATGTTGATGTTCAAACCTTAGCACCACAGAACATTGATACTGGAACCAACATGGTATGCAGGCCCACCTATGCGGGTGGACAGAAATTACATACGTCTTTATATGTTTCACAAGAAAAATACAGAGATGTTGCTGTTTGGAGTTTCAATATAGGAACCATGTTAAAATGTTTGTATTGTGCTGTAGACAATATTTGTCAGCCACACAAGGGAAATGTGTTTACTCCAAGAATTTCATATGTTCCAAGTGTTGTGAAGCAGCAGAGAACCTTTTAAAAACGAAAACACAACCGTCTGGCTGTTTGGCAGTGATTGTGTCTATCACTGAAGGAAATGTATGTCTTGTAGTCATTGTTGGATTATGTAATAATTGTTGCTTTTCCTCCCTGTGTGTCACCTGTGTATGTAGCTGAAAACGTTTGATTGTTTGACTGTTGATTCAGTCGTCAGGTTGACTTCCAAGGGCTAAAATCTGCCCATCTTTCTCTGATTGTCTCCTCAGTTATAATAGTGACATTGCTAAACAAATAAAAAGTTATAATAGTCAAATAGACCAGTAATATCATGTACAACAACAGTAATAGCACTGATGCCCTGTACAGGAAGGGCCAAAGTTGTCTCCATCTTCTGAGAAGACTGAGGTCCTCTGGAGTATGTAGGACATATGAGGACTTTCTATGACTCTGTGGTTGCATCTGCATTCCTTTACACAGTGGTCTGCTGGGGCTGTGGAAGCTCTGAGAGGGACAGACAGAGACTGAATAAACTGGTCAGGAGAGCTGGTTCTGTCCTGGACTGCCCTCTGGACACCACTGAGGATGTAGGTGAGAGGAGGATGTTAGCCAAGCTGATATCTATCGCTGACAACCCCTCCCACCCCCTGCATGACAACAGACTGCTGCATCCACCCTATAAGAAGGAGCGCTACTGCGGGTCCTTCATACCAACAGCTGTCAGAGTGTTCAGCTCCAGGGTTGCTTAATGTAGCACTGGGTCTATATTCACACTGTTGTTTGCACTGATGTGTGATTTATCATACAATATTACTTTTTTCCACACTCATTTTAATCTCCTATGACTCTCTCTCTCTCACACACACACACACACACACACACATATATATATATGTCTGTATTCATGTCTTCTGTATTAATGTACAATATAGAAAATAATAAAAATAAGGAAAACCGATGACACTACGTCAGTCCTCATCTTTTGTTTTCAAAATACACATTCCTCTGGTTTTCTCTCATTTTTGTTCACTTTCAGGTTGTTATTTCTGACAAGCCCGGAGGCACGAGGTTTTAGGACTCAAAATGCAGACCACAGACAACTCAGCGAAGTTTAAAAAATAAGGAAAATGTATTAACTCAAAGGTAAGGAGGATAAATGACAAAATGCAAACAAGGTAATGTAATCAAAGTACAACTGAAAACGCTAAGGATAACTAGACTAGGCTCAAAATGGCTCAACAACAAAGTATCAAACAAAAGAGGCAAAGCTGGACTAATCACAAAAGCAAGATAACAAAGTAGCAAACAAAAGGTACAACTAGGCCAATAACTAGACTTACAGGGACACAGAAGACAAGGATCATGGAACGCTAGATAGCAAGGCAAGTACAGGACAAGGCACGAGACAATCTGACACAGGACAAAGGGAGACCCAGACTATATATACACGAGGTAACGAGGAACAGGTGGAGACAATCAGGGTGGGGTAGACAATCAGACAGGCGGGGAAACACACCGGGAAGTCAAGGGCCTGAAACGAGAGGAGAGTTAGGTTTCACAATAAAATAGGAAGTGCAAGACAAGACATGACGCTCGTGAACAAAACACATTAACAAATCTGACGAGACATGACAATTTCTTTTTGACATAATAAATATCTCGCCTGCATGTACAAAGTCTTTAAATTCTACAGTCTTTTCTAAACAGTGTGTTAGTTGTTCTTTTTATAATTGTAGTTTTATTTACAAATTGTTAGCATAAAAATTGGGTTTGTACTGTTCTGTATTTCTGACTTATACATAATAAGCATTGCATGGAACTATACATGAACTGTACATCTAAGTAATCTTTCATTTTTATACAGTGTTGTGATAGACTGCCTCGCTAAACATAGCATAAAGTATATGCAGACATTCTTAAAGATTTACAAATGCAAATAATTCTTTGTAAGTTATGCTAAAATTAAACCCCAGGGATCCCCTGAACCCTGTAAACAGCTGCAAGGTGTCCCCAGACTCCACTGCTTGAGAAGCAGTTAATAGCAGCTACACTTTGTACAGACAGAAACACCTCACATCAGAGTGCTGTGGCCCCCGCTGCATTCAGTATTCAGTCACATAACATACAGTCAACCAAGAAAAGCAGAGGTGTTTCCTATGCTTTACAGCTTTGCCATCTCCCCAGTCTTAGTTCAAAGGTACAGTATTCTCCCTCTGAGCTCCAGCTTCATTGTTTACCGAAAGCTGAGCCCCCTAATAAGCCTTGACTCTTTGCAGGCCGTCAGCCTCTGTTGGTGCACAAATAACACAGAAAAAAAAAAAAAACAGCAAGCTGAGACTGGTGTGTAATGAGTGAAAGAAAAAGGAGAAAAGTCTTTGTGTGTGTGTCAGCATGTCCAGGAAATCGTTTTTCTAATCTGTCTGCCATAAAGACTACTGTCCTATGCCTATACCACAGGGCACACACACACACACACACACACACACACACACACCATCCAGCGGCACATACACAAACACACAACAATGCACATGAACTCACATTGATGCTGATTTCTGGTCTTGGCTCTGTGATAGAACCATTCATCATGGAAGTTGTGCAGTGCACTGCATAGTATACAGACCATCTAACACAAGACTCTACCTCGCTACTCCGACAGCTTGAGGGGGTTTTCCAGCTTGGAACTGCTGTATTCTGCTGTATTTGTATTCCAACAGATCAATGATCCAGTAAGAAAATAAGTATATTTTAATGTTTCAACAGTATATTGTGGCAGAAATAGAGTTTTGTTTGTGATATTGAACAAATATGACGAGTTAGAGTATGTCTCACGAACCAGTGATCAGAAACACATGCCTTTTTCTGTTTGTGAAGAGATTGGTATGCAGAATCATTATTGTCCTGTCCTTTGCCCTTGCAGAAAGAGGGAGCAAATCATCACTGGCTGAAATGTCAAGTCACTCAGTTGTTCACCACAGTTGCCTGTGATGCCTGTAAACAGCCAAGAGGATGCACACATAAAGAGAGAAAGGCTGGCAGGGTGAGAGGGCTGTGGGGTGGGGAATGTGATCTCTCAGCTGTCTTTAAATGCACTTTGCATGAGTGATAAACATCTGTGACACATGTCTCTGGCATTTTTAGGGAATGGAGGAGAAATATTGAGGTTTTATACAGTAGCTGTGACAAATACCCCAGTTACCACCATGTAGTACCATCATGGCTGTCCACCAAGCAACTGACTGCGCACAAAAAACATCTTGTAAACCGTGCACATGGAGACATTTTTCTCTGTCGTCACGCTCAGGGTGGGAAGCTCACATGCTGTCATCAAAAGGATAATGTCTACTGTTGTGTTCCAGGTTGCCAGTTATAAATACGAAGGGAACCTGACAAATCATTATCAATTAAACGTTTCCTGTTTAATCAGCAACTAAAAGGAGCCCGTTCTCATTCACATTCATTGGGTTCCCTTTGGTTTGCTGGGTGAAAATTCCATCAACCCAAACTCCCTCCAATTGCAGCCTTTCTTCGTCTTTATACTATGTCACCTAGCTCTGTGCTTCTAATATTGGAGCTGTACAGAGGCGGAGCAGGAGACCTCAGGCCATTGGTGCTGCACAGGAGGACCAGGAGCATGTGTCGGTCGGGCTGGCAACTGAAAGCTTGGAACTGATGCAGGGGTTGAGGAGACATCAGACTCAGGAACTAAGGAGATGCCAACCAACTCAGACTCAGGAACAGTAGCAACGTAAGACTCAGCATGAGCATCAGCAGACCCAGCAGCAGGCTTGAACCCTAACCCTGGGAACATAGGACCTTGGAAAATGTCATTTTATCAACTTGGGAGTCAAATGCAGACTACGAGCTCACAGCTGGTGCATATCAAACCATTTATTACAAGGCTTGCAAGATGGTAAGACAGGTAGGGGCAAGTGGCCTCGGAGCTGAAGAATGAAGGGCTGGACAGGGATGGAGCTGTAGGCCTCGGGCAGGTGGCCCGGGGGCTGGACAGCGGCTGAGCCAGAGTACGGGACCAGAGACCACTTGAAGGAGATCTGAGCTGGAGGTCGGTAACAGGGCAGCCAGACTGGAGGCTGGCAACACACACATATCCACCCTGCCAGCAGGAAACTAGCCAACTCAGGAGCAGGAACTGGCTGGAGGCAAGCAGGGTGTTCTCTAGCCAGCTCAGGGGTTGGAGCTCACAGAGGGCTAGCCAGCACTGCAACTGGAGCTGATAGGAGGCTAGCAGACCAGTGGCTAGCCGACGCAGGAGCTGGTTCTGGCAGCAGAAGATTCCTCTTCCTCCCTCAGATCCTCGACTCAGGATCTGGAAGTGGGCAGAAGGCTAGCCCACTCAATGCTAAGCCAAGCATCAGAGTTGCTGAGTGAATCAAGGGAGGGCTGCATGTTTTTCCTGAGGTTGGCAACCACAACTAAGTTCTCAGCCATGAACGGAAGTCCAAAAGCTTGGGCCTTGACAAAACTGTTCTCTCCTTTGATTCATATACAAATTACCTGTGCTTGTCTATGGAACCTTTAATGGATAAGCACAATCTCTCAAGAGTGGAGCACACCTCCTGAAACTCCTCCAAGAGAGATATAGAGACTACGGAGGCTGAGTTGGAAACGAGTTAAGACAAAATGGCAATGAATAAAAGATGTAAGTCATGGCAGACAATAAGACAAGCAAGAGTCCAAACCTGAGAAGGCAATCCAAACACATTAACAAATCCAACATGGAGCTGGCAAGAGTCCAAACGTCCAAAAACAGGCAAGGTCCAGGAAAAACAAGGCAATGTTCCAAGAACACCAGAGAACATGGCTAAATCCCTGCAAAGGAAAAGATAACAGATACTAGCTTGTTTATGTTCATACTGTTAGCGACCAGGTTAGAGTAACTTTTCCATTTTCCATTTTCAACATAGATAAGCCTGTAGGTTGCTGACTCAGAGGTTGTTGCTGAAATAGAAATGGCAGCATTATACCCACAGTCTACATCCAGTGAGTCAGACTAACCAACATTTATTCTAAAAAACATTTGGATCAGAACCTGCTGTTGTATGTGTGGATGTTATTATCAGTGTCACTTTCATTAAGTGAGCCACTGATATTTTTGAGACTTTTTTCACTGTGATCAGAGAAAATCCTCATGAAAATACTAAGTACTGGGAGTCTTTGTAACCTTGCTGTCATGAAACATTTCAGATGCAGTGTTGACCCAAGCAGACTCCTACAACCCTCCACCCAATACACACACACACACACACACACACACACACACACACACACACACATTCAAGCAGTGATCTTATAAAACCAGTCATTTTCTAAAACTAAAGCTTTGCAGGTCATTATCCTAATTGTCAAAGCCGTAGGCCTGTTCTGTACATCATTGTAATAACTCCAGTACATTATCATTCGGTGCCACCATGGGCACCCACTAATAAGCACCCATAAACACTCTCATCATAATGCATGTGGAACCCCAGTCCAATCCTTATTGAAAATGAACAAGGATATGATCTGGGATAATTCATCCCTTTAGTGGTGATGGGCGAGCCTCGGCTGGCTAGCTGGGGGAGCATCATTTATGCTAACAGGGCCTGTGGAGACTCAGCCAAAAAAGAGAGGAAAATATCATTAACATAATGCTTCATCTACATACCAATCATAGCAACCACACAAAGACACGCACACACATACACACACACACACACTTTCTTTGTGGTAGTTTAGGAGGTACAATTTTGTCTACCATCACACACGCATGAACCCATGCATATGGGTAGATACATACATGGATACATACTGCTAACATATGTGCATGAACCCACACATGCATACAAGCATAGGACATAGGTTTAGGCTTTACACACACAGTTTATTTATATATTTGTGTGTATAAAGAAACACATATGTACATACAGATGCACACATGCACAGATACTTCTATCTTTGTGGGGACTCTCATAGACATAATGCATGTCCTAGCTCCTTACCCTAACCTCAACTCTCACAACTAAATGCTTAAACCTAACCCTTCGCCTAACCCTAAACTAAACCTAATTCCAACCTAGCACTCAAAACCACGTCTAAACTCTTAGACAGTTGAAGGTGTGAGGACCGGCCAAAATGCTATCACTTTCCAGAAATGTCCTCTCTCTGTTGGGCAAGACGGTCCTCACTGTGTAGCAAGTACAAATTGTCACACACACACACACACACACACACACACACACACACACACACATCCATAGTCATTGTGAGAAGAGCAGACAGTGGTGGGGGTTGGATCGGGGTTCAGTTCCAGCTCTTTGTTTGATGCCTGTATGGCTGTGGCTCCTTTTAATGAGCTCTAATGGCAGTCCAGAAGGATTCTAATTAATCTGCACACACACAAAAGCGCTGTCTCGTCCTCTCTGTCTCTCTCCCTCTCTCTATCTCTGTTGACCTCTCTCTCTCCTCATCCCCCTCCTACCGCCATGCACTCCATCTCCAGCTTTCGAGCTCCCTCCCTTTCTTCTTTCCTTGCTCCCCTCCCTCCCCAGTCCGTGGTGGATATTAAAACCAAGGCATGTATGTGACAGGAGGTGAAGACCATAAGGGGAAAAATGGATGATTTAATTGCACCAAAGATGGCTATTATTACCAGCCTGGAAAAGCTATTTCGAACAGCAGCAGCAGCCAGGAGTCACCCGAGGCCCCCCGCCACCCTCCATCCCCACCATCCCCCGTCTTAAGTGCCCAATGTTCAGCTAGCAAAGGTCATGCCACTGTTGTCACCAGTCCCCAAATGAAGACGCTAATGAAAGGTTTGACGTTTGTTCTGTGGCCCAGCAGCTCCATAAAGATTGCCCCTTTTACTCACAAATCACATCGCTTTTTCATCCTTATTAGCTCAGCTTTAAGCTAAGCTTTTGAATCACCAAGAGGCTGACATCAACAATCAGAAGGATCAATCTAGAAGTGGAATGACTCAAACAATCAACTGATAAAGTACAAAAGACAAACTGAAGTCTCCACCATGTATCATAACAACAGTACAAGTATGATACTTTAAACATCTTTAACTCATTAAAGGATTATTCTAGTTTATTCTAGAGTATTTGGAAATGCAGAGATGTGGGAACATGGCTATATTGCCAAAAAGAACACAGACAGACGCTTAAAACAAACCACATGTTAGCCAAATTTATTTTGGAATAAAGAGGAAAAAAAGCGAACAGTAATATCTTTATCCAAACTACACAATGTGGGCACACACACAGGTTTCCTCTGCAATGAGGGATTATTAGTGAAGTTGGCATTCTCACTTTTAGTTTCACTCCCAAATAAAACAGTTTACATAGACCGTTTGGCTTGTTTGCGACACCTGTGATTGCTTTGTAGTAGCATATTGCTCCATTCCCAAATTCGAGAAACGACTAAAATGTGATCATAACCTACAAAAAAAAAAAAAAAAGATTAAAACTAGGACTACGGGTCCAAAACTATGAGTCCACAGCCATGTTAGCATCTCTGTGAGGCTGTACTTTGGCCAAAAACTGATCATACAGATCCACCAGGCTCATATCCATGACGACGCATATGCAACGTGTTTATATTCCGTCCTGTTCCGCCCTTGCAGCTACCATGGGTACGCATAGTGATACAGTTTCCTTTTTTTCTCTGTCTTAATTGTGTTTATTGTTGATGTATGATTGGGAGTCGGCACAGGGTGTTTTATTTTGAAAATGTACCAGATTTACTCCACTGTTCCTGAGTCTGACTTCCTGTTTGGCTCCACATGCTCTGTATACAAGTTTTCCGTCAAAAACTAGACTCAGTTGTATTCTCCACGGAGCAGAGTGGAGATACGCTTGGAATTGCATCTCCTCATGGCAAGTTTTCCATCTCAGCCATGTGTAGAGATTAGAGATAGTTTATTGAAGAAATGCATAGAAAAAAACAGGTGGATGGACACTCACTTATTTTTTTTTGTTATTTGGTCAACTTCCAGAATTAAAAGTAAACTAAAGTTTGATCATCGCCACTGAAATGCAGTTAACTAAACACTTCAACCTGCTGCTGCTTGTTAACACTGTTAGATATGCAAGCTGCAATTGAAATTGTGACTCTTGTGGTTTGAGAATAGCACTCCTTCAAATCACAATTTTATATAAAAACAATAAAACCAACTTTAACCAGAAGGGAAAATGTTTTGAATGTCGAGGTCAGACTACCTAAAAATCTTTGGTATGAATTTTAATCACATATAACGGCATTGCTTACATTTATGGCATTGAGACGCGCCATTGCAAACTGTGGCATTGTGTGGGAAGGAACCATACAGCATGATTTCCAGTGTAAGGCCAGCATTAGTGGTTAGTCTGCTCTATGACCTGAAGTTTGAACACCCCACTAAAGAGGGTATCCAAAATTGCTTCCTCTAATCTTAGAAATATGGCAATTCATGCCATTTCTTACTCCAGCATCACTGAAAATGTATTGCATGCTTTTATGACTTGCAGGCTCTACATTACTCTTATTTCAGGTCTTGCTTTAAACAAGGACAGGGAAGTGCATAATATCTTTTTTTTATCACTTCACCAGCTGCCAGTAAATCCTTATTTCAAGATTCTTCCTCTGTATTTAAGTTAACTCATAGCTTTGCTTTCCCATTTGTTCTTATTACATTTTCAGCTATTGTTCCTCGCTCCCTGTCCACCACCAGTGTCTAGACTCTATCGGGGGGATATTCCTGCACAGCTAATGCTGTGAATGCCCCTTAAAATGATGACATTGCAATGGATCTAATCACCGGAGATTTGTCACATCTTTCTTTATCTTTTCCTCTTGTGCACATATTGTGTATTGTGCTCAAACACATTCATTTAATTACTTCTCTAGCAACTCTTTCAATTAAGCCTCTAGGGATTGAACTATGGGGTAATATTCATGCTCTCCTGAAGATGACTCCTAATGGCACCATGAGGTTCGCAATTGTGTTTTTAAGTGAATCATCACAGCAGCTATTAGATGGATTGCCACAAAATTTGATTCATTCATATCAGCTTTAGGATTATTTGTAATCCTCCACCTTTTTGTCTAGCAACATCAGACACAATACTTTGGTTTATGATGAAATGCCTTGAAAAATGTCCCATGATAAATTGGCATAAATTATGGCAACATCACTCATCTTCCATTCAGAATGGATTTTAATTTTGGCAATCCTCTGACCATTTCTCTATTGTCACCATTAGGTCCAAATGTTCATTTATCCTGTGAAATATATCAACATCTACTGGATGAATTGTTGCAAAATTTAGTGTAGGTTGAGACGATTTGTCCTATTTAGTGCCACCATGGAGATGACATTTTATTGGAATACCTCCACAACAATTGGATGGTTTGAGAATAATTCTCGTTCATGGTCCCCAGAGAGGTTGAAAACTACCATGGTCATCAAAACATGTTATTATGGACACCACAGCCTAACACTTAACTATAGCTCTACTGTACTATATATTCAGCAAATTGCACTGTTAATTTTTGTCTTGCTATTTGTGGCAATTGTACAAGAAAACGTGTTAGACTTGGTTTGAGAAAGGCTTAAAAAAAAAAAAAACTGGTGTGTGACTGTGTGTAAAAGACAGAGAGCCTGTGCCAGCTTACCTCACTAAGCAGCATATTGTAGCAAGCTTGCCAGTTAGCAGGGGTTTATGCAGGGCCATTGCCTCCGATTATCTTTAACATCTTGCTGAGTGCACTGCAATGGGCTGCTGGCACTGTTTCAGGCACACACACACACACACACACACACACACACACACACACACACACTGACAAGTGACAGTGGAGCCAGTGGACCGCTTATTACTCTCTTGGCCGAGCCATTCAAACTGGACTTTTAATCCATCAACAGCGATGATCCTGGACCTGTGTGTGTGTGTGTGTGTGTGTGTGTGTGTGTTTGTGTGTTGGAGGTGCGGGAGTTGTGTGTGTGTGTCCACATTGTGCAGACATAAGCAAGTCCTCATTACGTAACTCATTGCATGTTAAAGTGAGGACTTGTGGGTTAGGTTAGGCTTAGGTTAGAGGTTAGGGTTAGGCAAGTAGTGGTTAAGGTTATGGTTAGGGTCTCAATGCGTGTGTGTGTGTGTGTGTGTGTGTGTGTGTGCGTGTGTGTGCATAGTTCTACAGCTGAGAGTCTCCAGCAGCTCTCTCTCAGTTCAGCTGTCTGTGTGTTTGGTCCCTCCAGAGGGCCAGTATTTCAGGGTCATCAAGTTTCTATTTCCTTTCTACATCATTTAACTCAGGCTTTGTGGCTAATTGTTTTTCTAGCTCCAACATGACCAGGGAACCTCTTTTCAAAGGCCACCACATGAATTTCTGGCACCCAGCACCAAAATTGCTCCCACTCATTCACATATCTCTTCGCTATCACTATCACACACATACACTGCTACGTTTAAGCTACAAAGTATGTTTAGTGTTTCTTCCCAAAGGGAAAATAGTGCAAAATGCTACCTGGGCATTCTGGGATTTAGCCATCATGAATGAAATATTTCCTTTCCCTCTTTATTTTTCTCTCACCCTCTCTTTCTCTGTCTACTACAAACTGACAGTATCCGACTTCTCTGTGTAGGTATATGCTTAGACCAGTGCCATTGTATGTGTGTATTTTGCGTGGTTTGTTGCATTTTCAGCCTCCCCGGCCGATGTTTTGATTCAGTCTTTAGGTCTGATAACCTCTGAGACTTCACACCCTGGACTCTTCAACTCTCAACTGTCACTAATTCTCAGAGCACCCACAGTATAAACATCAGCACCAGCTACAGGTGTAGCAATAACTAACACGTGGCAGCGCAGCAGCTACATGCTGAAGTGGCGTATAGGTGTTGACTTCCTGTGTGAAAGCCAGCAGTGTTTGACACAGAGATCAAGGTGTCCTCTGTGCTGCTGGGCTGCATGAATACATGCATGACTTAGTGCCCATTATGCCAGAGCAGGTCCCATAGCTCCCTACTGATCTCACAGTGTGTGGATATAAGTGTGTGTGCACCTGTGTGTGTGTGCATGGTCCCACTGCTCCTGTGTCTAGGAAAACATTACATCTTTCTCCGCAAGGAACCCAAGGATAGCGGATGCACAGCAACCTGGCCGTTCACATTATGAAAATGTTATGGACGATATGGGAATGGCTTTGTTGTTGCAGGCTTTATGGTGATGCTGTGTTATGCATGAGTGCTCTATAATATGTAAAGGCAGCTGTCCAGCCTCAGGTCACGGAGAGGATAGGTAAGTGGACATGGTGGATCAGGTCAAGCACCTCTTGTCTGGGACTACAGCACTAAAGACAGCTGTAGCTGAAAAATTATGTGATAGAATAGTAGTTATATAATAAGGAGTCATCTTAAAATCTTTGTCAACAGTTTTCATTGGAACAGCTGTCTACTGAAGAAACAAATTCTATCAAAACTTGATTGTGAGGTCTGTGATTTATATAAATGGCCATGTTGTTGTGTAATTCTCAAAATTAGCAAGCAAAATCCAAACCAAGGAAGTCCAAAAGCAGTCTAAGGAAGGTCTATGGAAACTAAATTTGACCCAAAATCACAGAATCTGAGAAATAAACTCACAAGGGATGACACCAAAGGAATGAAGACAAACTGACGAAGACTGAGGGGAAAACACAGATTTAAATTCCACAGGTGAGGAGAACTAATGAGAATGGTGGTGAAACAAATCAAACAATCACAAGGGCAGGAAAACACAGGAAGTAAAGCAAGATGACACAATGTGAGGTGGGGTCAACATCAAACAGGAAATGACAAAACTAAATCAGAGAGCTGTAGTCTATCCCTGCTCACTGAGGGGTCATCTGATGAAGACACAGGTTAAAAGGATCCAGTACCCAGATCATTCTTGAACCCAGATTTAAATACAAGACGGTGGTAACCATTGAGCTGCTAAGAGTTTTTCTGGCTCGTCCTCACCAGAAAAATGACCGTACAGGTTGTTTGTGCAAGCAAATTATTACAACGTCTATAGAGGCGCCAACCTCTAGTGGTCGTAGTGATTAGATTCAAGATTCAAGATTCTTTGTCATTGAGCATGACATGTCAATGAAATTTGCATTGCAACCCCCATGTTAGAGATAATAAGATAGATAAGAAACATTATAAAATAAAATTAAGATACTAGAATAAAATAAACCAACATGTGTCAGGAAGGGGGGAACTATGAGGGGAACTATGGGTCGAACCCAGATGCAGACACAGTGGGGACGTAGATTCCAATATAAACGAATTTATTAAACACAAAGAACAAAGACAACACCGGATTAACACGCAACACAACTGAGTAGAGACAAGACTATGGGAACACCGGAAACTCACTAACACACTACACGGCAAGACTATAGACAAAGACAAGACTATGAGTGAAATATCAATGACTTAAAGTAAACAGAAAACGTAGGAGGAAGAAACAAATGACGGTGAAGGACCTTGAACTTAACTGGCAAAACTACAGAAACAAAATCACGCCTGAAAACTCAGGGGAACATAATCACTATGCAGAGTCACAAAAGAAACAGATTACTACAATAATAAACAGAAAATCGGCTATCAAGCGAAAACCTACGAAACAAAACTAGGCTATGGAAAATACAATAAACGGAAACTCACTCAGGACATGACACAGACATAAACTCAGACAAATAAAGGGATAACACAGACTTGAACGGAAACACGAACATGAACTAAGAAAACTCTACGATGAACACATACACGAAACACAACTCGGACATAACAAAGGAATCACTACAACAAACACTCACTAGGCTAGGACTATAACTAAAGCTGAAATCTTGGCAGTGGCTGTGGCTATAACTATGATTAAACTAAATACGACAAGGTAACATAAAGGCAAGGTAACGCAGACCACACTAAAGAAACACGCTTACTAAAACTGGTAACAAGAGACGATGACAAAACTAGAAACAAACTTACATGGAACACGACGCAGACATGACAAAGAAATCACACGACAAACACTTACTATGGCAATTACTATTTCTGTGGCTGTGGCTGAGGCAGACGGAAAGGGGACAAGACACTATGGTAGCACTGACGACGACCCGACAAGGACAAAGGGAAGACACGGACTTAAATACATTAGGGAGGAACACTAATGACGCACAGGTGAAACACATCAGACAATCACACAGGAGGGAAAACACAGGAAGTAAAGTAAACCAAAGACACATAACAAGAACCTTCAAAATAAAACAGGATGTAACAAAAACCAGGCAAAGAGAACACACAATGGGAAACTTTACAAAACACAAACACGATGAGGCAAGACAATACAAAAACTCTTACATAAAACATGGCAAGACTGAGACAACACTAACTAAATAAGGCAATGATGAGGATCAAACAAGGAAAACTAAACAAAACCAGCGTGCATAGCACGGGTCATGACAACATGCAATAAAAACATTTGTCAATGCAATAAACCATAAACAATAAACCATAAAATATACCAGTGAAATGTACCAACAGAATAAAATATACCAGTGAAATGTACCAATATACTAAAATGTATATAATTTTGTTACGTTTGTGTGTGCTTAAATCAGGCATGTCAAACTGATTCCATAAAGGGCCGTGTGGCTGCAGGTTTTTGTTCCAACCAAGGAGGAGCACACCAGGCCAACCAATCAACATCAAGGGATCACTTAGTTATCAGCTGAAGACTGAGATCAGCTGATTAATTGATTCCAGCCAGGTGTGCTCCTCCTTGGTTGGAACGGAAACCTGCAGCCACACGGCCCTTTATGGAATGAGTTTGACATGCCTGGCTTAAATGTTAAGTACACAGAAGGTGCAGGGGCTCATAGTCTTCACAGTCTCTCACTCCAGTGAGGGGCTGCTGGGGGTGATAGCTCTGACAGCTCAGGGGAAGAAGCTGTCCCTCAGTCTGTTGGTGGTGGTTTGGATGTTCCTGTACCGCTTTCCTGATGGAAGCAGTACAAACAGTCTGTGGCCCGGATGGCTGGGGTCCGTGGTGATGGATCTTGCCCAGAGTCTAGGTCAGGAAGGGGGCAGCCCACGATGCCCTGTGCAGTTTTAACCACCCGTGCAAGTTGTTTCCTCTCCTGTGCCGTGCAGCTGCCATACCACACTGTCACACGAAGGCAGAGGATGCTTAGTGCTTAGATGCTTAGATTATGTCAGGAACAAAGGAGGAAATCAACTGAAAGGGCAAGAAAGAGGGGACCGGTTGGATGGATGGGTCAAGCAAATGCGGAAAGGGAACACTGACCTCTTTTAATTGACATAATGCACTTAAGTTGTATCACATAAGTAACAGTAACAGACTTATTTTAACCCATGGTTTTTTCCTAAGTTGTAGTTTTGGTGCCTGAACTTAAGCAAACTGTTTTTGTGCTTGTGTGATGACGAATGTCTGACATGCTGGTGCTCTACAAGCTATATGTGTTGTTTTAGAGCCACTGGCAATGAAACTTTTCAGTCCTTTAGGTATCAGTGCCTGTTGCCTTCAATATATGGATAAGGTTATAGGCTGATGTCAGATGTTCAATATAAGCATAATAGCCACTTGACATGGCTTAAAAACAACGTGTGCGTCCACTGTACTCATGTTCCACTGCTTTTATCATGGTATTTATCTCTTTCTGTCTTTGTCTTTAATGCTACACAAAACAACAAACCCATAAGCTTTTCCATGCTTTGCTATAGCCTTGTGGTTGTTGCTCTATTTTCCCCTATGTCTGATTAATATGTGGAAATGCCTTCACTGATCCTAATACATGTATTTGCCTCAATTCATGCTCCCCACAGCTCATTCATGTTTTTTTTTTTTTTTTTTACATCCATATGCATCTTTGCATTAACCTTGTATACAATCATGCCACTCCAAAAGATTACTTTGCATTCAGTTTGGACCCTCTTTTAGGAGTGCAGTAGTGTACATGTAATACGTAGCTAGTGTTGTGCAGCACACTTTGGTTTATGCACCAAAACTACTTAGGTTAAGGAAAAGATCATTGTTTGGCTTGAAATAAGTACTTAATTACATAGTTACTGAACAAATCGCAAAAGAAATCACAAGAATTCACACGGGACACAAGTCCTGGTCTCCTGGGTAAATGTCCTTTCTCCAAATGTGGACTCATCTTGCTATTTACACTATGTCATTTGACAGGTTGGGAGTGTCCATAGTGTCATAGTGTCTATGGAAGTCAGACCACCCTGCACATTGAAAAATGAGGCTGAAGTGGTGCCCAGTGACTTAAACAATTATGCTAAGTGGCCCTGACTTCACATTCATGTATGACATGTTGGGAGTGAGTGAATTGATGGGATTGGATTAATATTAGCGCCTCAGTTTGAGATGCAGTTCTTTTGCAGAAAATTTTCCAGGACTTATACACCATCTTTTGTAAAAGAAAATGAGCTTTTTGCAATTTAAAAAGGTGCAAATTAGGGGTTTCTGAAAACTGGATGGATCACTTTATTGAACAACAGGCACAAAATATAGCCATAACCTAACATGGAGTGTACTTTGTGTAAATTATCAGACCCTCTTCTATGTAATTCGGCATATTCTTCATTAAGGCTTTGTCACTAAGCAGTCCCACAAAGGATGAAGGATGCAACATGATTTTTTATTATGTATTATTTCTCTGTCATGGAACTAAGTAAATGATTTTATGTAGTTAGTACAGTTAAGCACTGACCACAGGGGAAATCAATAAGCATTTGATATTTTACAGTGATTTGAATGATGAAGTATGTTTACCATTGGATGCCAGTCACACTCTAAAATGCAGCTGATATAGTAAAATCAAAGAATTTGACAGTTATTCAACTTTCGTTTATTTATTTAATAGTTTTTTTGAAGATTTTTTTTCACTTTTTGAGCCTACACTACATAGTCAAAACCTGCTTAGAAGCAGCAAGCGGTGTGGGATAAGTTTTGCAACAAAATAGTATAAATAGAGCATCGATCGAGCCTCCAGGAGCCTTGCTGGGCTGTGAGATGGGGGTTGTGGCTGCTCTTTTGGCATTGTGGCCATAGCCGGCATTGCATGATCAAATGACACAAACTCACACCAAAATTATTTATTAGCAGAAATACTCTAAAAAATATTACCATTTTTATTGATAACATGCTTATGCACATTGGCATGCTGATGTGAGCAGTTAGCTAATTGCATCGCTGTGCCTAAGTGACATTACTGCTAGCATGACTGGAGACTGTTAGTCTCATTACTGTAGAGAGGCAAAGTGCCTCTCGTTCTGGTTGATCCCTTGGGACCTAATTTCAGGAAAAAAGTATGTATGGTATTCAGCGGTGACAGAGAAATCATTCATTCATTTTTGATGTGATTTGAATTGTGCCATGAATTACACATATGGTGTTTGCCAACTTAAAAAATAATTTAAAGATAATTAAAATCAAGAAAGTCACACTTTATCATAAAGATATTAAAGGACCATTTAGTTTTGTGTGAAACCGCTCAGTAACATTTCTCGTCTCATACAATACCCGTCACCTTGGCACATTTCATAGGGAAAAAGTATTGAGACAGGTGAAAATCATTACAACATTGGTCATGTTGAGAGCTGCAGCTATTCAAAAGTTATTCAGCTATTCAGTTTCCTAAGCAGACCAGCAACAAAGGTTTTCAGTAAGTGTGTTATGTCACATCACTTATGCAACTTACGCAACTCTTTCTAACTATGTCAAGACTTTCTTGACTTGCATGATCTGGATGTAGTGTCACCAACAATGCATAATATGGTATTCAGAAATTGAGAACCTGTATCCTCTCATATTCACACTTTCAGACTGTCCCACAGACACACACTATCACAAGAATACAGTCATAATGTGCCAGATGCCACCAGCATATTTCTTAACACATTTTGGAGAACACGTGTGGCATTTTAATTTACTAACTGTCAAAATCTTCCAGTCCATTGGCACTGCTGTGTTTTGTCATGTGACTTACTTAAACCTGTTTGCATAAAACAAACTGAACGAAATCTGCTGTTTGACTCTGCAGCATACTTCAAAAGAAGCTACGTCTGCAATAAAAGTGCTAAATGTATCCAAGAAAGACCACTGTGTCTCAGCTAAACAAGTTTGATCACCTTTCCACAACATACAGTATGTTTGTTTGACGGCGCGTAAAAATATCTCGACCTGGAGAGAAAAATCTGCACTACAAAAATCAAATACACTACAAATCTGTTTCTTATTGAGGGCCATTGATCTCAGCATGTTAACACAATGCAGTTCACTTGGATTTTATTTTACAAGTAAAGGAGGCCAGCATGACTTTTCACAGAATTTGAAAGCACATATGTTCGGTCATGGTTATCTATAATTGGTGTTGGTGTTATTCAGAGTGTAAAAGTCTGTGGTACTGGAAATAATTGAATCTAATCCAGCACTCACATAACGGCCGAGTCTGGCCAAGTCTAGTTCAGCATTTTTTAGTGCCATTCAGTACTATTAATGAAACTCGACACGACCTACAGCTGTTTCAAAGAGGAGGGAGGGATTGGAAATTAGTTCCCTGAACACTCTCTTGACAGAAATCAAAGAATTGCAAATTGGAAGCAACAGGAAACAATTATTGGATGAAAACAGCCTGTTTTCCTGTTGGAGAAGCTTTTCTTTCATCACTGGCTGAGGGCCACCAACATGGATTCATCAGGTACATCACTGAGAGTATCACTGCATGCAATGGCAATTGCCTTGCTTTCAACCTGGAAGGCATCATCAGGGTTGGTGAGAAGTGCTCAGCACATCACCAGGACCAAGCTGCCATCCACTGAGGCCAACAAGATCATCAGAGGCCCCAACCACTCCAGCCTCCTCCTTCAACACCAGGTTCGGGGACAGCTTCATCCCACAGATTGTTTGGATTGTTTGTAATTATTGCCTCTTGGCTTTGTAAAGTCGGGAGCGTTTCCTGCTCTCAGGCTTCAGATCTGACTGTCTGTGCAAATCAGTCTGTTTTTGTAACGTTAAAACCATGAGTAACTTGATGACCGACCAAAGTGAAGCTTGGCTGTTCTTAGGTTTGTGTGTTTTTTGCAGCTGGTGTCTGTAGAAACTTCACTCTTCTCTCTAGCTGATCACATAACTTCAAGTTTCAGGATGTTCTTCCAGTAAGAGGACCCTTTTCAACCAGGACCTTCAGTATTTGGATCAGGTAGCTTGCAACAAAAGGTATGTTAGATTTTGTAGTTGTACCTGTTACTTCAGTGTGTCAAATGCATACTTACTCCGCATCTTTGTACAGCTTCAACACAAAAAATCTGTGTGAGTGCTGGACAGCTGTGTCTTTGAGGTAAAAAACAAGTAGCACAGCTTGGCCCTCTTTGATTACCAGATACACACAGAGCCAGCAGACACAACACGATCAGCAGTAAACCCTATACAGAGCGACACATATTCATTATTGTGTGAGCTTTCTCTCAAGGAAAATATTGGCAGGATTCAGTATGTGTGTCACTACTGATACCCTGATGCCAAGGCTGGATGACTATCTGGGCAAAGCAGGTATCTGCTCTAGGGCCACAGACCCTCAGGGGCCCTAAAGGCCCCCGGCTAATTGACTGGCAAATAATGCGTGGTATTTGATTGATGAAAAATTAGTATGGTAAATATCTATTACAGTGTTTGACAGGTTGTTTTACGTCTGAATTAGCTATGAGGTTTGTCTACTGAGGAGCCAACAGGAAAAAATAGATAAGGTCACAGCTACTAGTTTCTTATCAAACATCCCTGATCCTGGGCCGTCATGGAGGGTAGCCTGCCTGCAGACACCATATTGTCCCTTCCTCGCCATTTCCCCAGTAAAGGAATGAATGACCTTCTCTCAAGCTTTTGTGTTAGCATACACTGTATTTCTCCATCCACATAGTAAAACTACTGAGAGTGAATCTCAGGCTTTTGGATGTTTGCTTTGGGCTTTGTCTTTAATCCTATTTTGCTCGGATGCATTAGTGGTTTGCTGCTGCAGCCACAGCGGCTAATCTGGCTCTGACTAATCTGGCTAGCCTTGTTGTTTTAGTCTGTTTGCTAATTAATGATGTGCAATTTACATTCCCCAGGCCACTGCCTCTTGTCTCAGGTTTCAGGTGCTATCACACATCAGTGAAGTGTGTGTGCGTGAGGGTGTGCACGAATGCGTGTGTCACAATCACTTCATCACTCATTCAGTCAATATATCAATACTTTATCAGCCCCTTTCTTGTAGTTTCCATGTTTTAATTAAACACACACAGTAATAAATATAGAAGTCAGGTATGAAAAAATAACAGTGACTTACGTTCATTGAGATGATTTCAATAAAGTTTTTTTGTGAAACGACTGGGTTACAAATGCTTCCAGCCCATTTCCTGACTGGCAGTGTTTGTTTTTACCCCAATCCACAAAGCCTTGCTACCCTTCTCCAAAGTAAAATAGTCTCCCGTCATTTGCATTCCCCCCCAGCAATATAATCTCACTACTTTCAGTTTTCACCCTGGAGCGTTCTATTTCAAACGTCAATGAACACACAGCTGAAAGAGCACACAAGTGCCACATCTCTCATCAGAAAATCAAAAGAAAGCCCTACACAAAAAGTGGGGTTTTATTGTTGCAGGCGGGACATCATGCTGTGCCCTCTAACTACACTTTATTACCTGTGAAATGAAAGAATTAATAGGGTGATGATGACAGGTGTGGCTCAAAGAACGCCTGGACATTCCATCCGGGCCGGCCCAACCACAGTCGGTGAAATTCAGGCTCGTCTGAGCCCCAAGCCGCTGTCAGAAGCTCATCTTTTCACTCGCTCTCCGACTGTGAACCGATTAAAACAAGTGGCTTTATACTTTGCCACATAGCCTGTGGGATACTAATCGAGGTGGGCTACTGATGTTACTGGTACAACAGAGGAAAAACAGCTCAGAATGGCCCCGCCTGGATTTTAACAAAACATTGCTAAAGGAAGCTTTGTTGGGTTTTATGTTTTTTTTTTGTATGTACTAAGACTAGAGGGAAATAACTTTTCCTATTGTTTTCAGCGGCATTGCAAACAGGATGATTGCAGGAGGCGGGGGGGGGGGGGGGGGGGGGGGGGGCGCCACAGGGAGAATGCTTCTGCTTTTCTACTTGGCATCAAGGAAAAAAAGTGGAAAAAATGCAGAGAAAGCATCTCTTGAAATGCAGAACACAGTGAGTGTGAGTGTGTGTGTGTGTTGGGGGGGGGCACAGTGCATCCACAATTAAGTAAACTCTTGCATTAAATAAGATGCAGCATAACATCAGCAGTGCTCAATCAAACATGAGCCCATGACTGCTGTGACAGCACTAGAGCAACATCGACTCTGGTTGTACTGGTTGTAGCGGTGGACCTGTCCTTGGTCCTGATCTGCTCTCAGTGTAGCCAAAGCCAGAATCACTGGCTTTATCCTAATAAACTACAGTTTATTACAAACAGTTAAATTCATTAATTTAGGAAAATTCCAGTATTGAAAAAAAAAAGGCAAGCAAGCAAGTAAAAGCACATACGACAAGTTTTTTGTTGTTTCTTTACTAGAAACACTACGTGGCAAGGCTTTGGACATAGTTTCACATGGCATCTTGGTTGGTTTCTCTATGCAAGTCATTAAAAGTGGTTTCCTATCAGCTGTACATGTCGGTTAGATCTTCTTCTAGCTTCAATCTTCCTTGGATAAATACATTGTACCTTTTTATGATACTGTTATCTGCTCTACTTACTCATCAGTCGGACAAACCTGTAGCTTTTGGATTCCTGGTAACTCTTTGCTAGTGGAAAATAGTTATCAACTAACTTTCCCAGACTTTCAGCTCTGTAATGTAGTGGTAAATGGTCACAAATTGTTGTGTCAAATTTTAAGCTTCTTCTTTAAACCATAAAATCCTATTTCTCCTCACCAGCAAGGGGACACCTGTCCACTGCCTGCCTGCTTAATCATCACCCAGTCGGCCCTTCAGCCATCCAGCTAGCTGGCCCCCTGGTTTCCCAACTAACCCCATCAGCCACACTCACATCCACCCTTCCCCTCTGCTCAGCCACGCTTCACCAGCCACTTGCCTCCCTCTTCCCCTCTGCCTATGCCTGCCAGATTTTTCCTTCATTCATCTTCAGCCCCTGAACCCAGCCAACAAACCATTTCTTATTCATTCACACTCTGAGTCTGTGCGTTCTCTGCCTTCATTTGCCTGATTTGAAAATGTTAGATTCTTTTATCGTAAAACAAAATGCAAGTGTTGTCAGCAATGCTTTCACTGACTGACTGTCTGCTGTGTGATCATTTGTCTTATGATAGTGTCTATCCAAAGATCATAACTCTTCTTCTACAATTCTTCTGTTTTTGTTTTGTTTGTTCTTGAGTTTGCTCGGAGACCCCTTGATGATACATCTCAGGGGCTTTGTCCTGATATAATAAATCTGGCATACTATTTCTACTCTTTTGTAATTTTTTTCCAGTTGTCTCATTCTGTTTATGATGTTTGAGGTGTATTCGTTGTTGTACAAACCCTGATTCCAGGTAAGTTGTGATGCTGTGTAAAACATAAATAAAACAGAATGTGCACAAGGACAGTATGTTTAATATTGTACCTGATCAGCTTGGGAAAGTTGCGGAACGCTCCAAAAACTGGTGGTTTAGCAAAATGCTGGACACAAAATGCTACTTAGGTAGAGAGCACAGGAAACAGGGTGAAAGGCAACAGTCTGAAATGTACAGTGAATTTAGGAATAACAGGCAAAGTTAATGTATCTCTAGGGTAACGGTGAGGCTGAGGGCGAGGAGGTTAAACAGGTAGAGATCCAGTCCTTTTTCATAGACACAGACAAACAGGGAAAACACCAATACAGAGGAATCAGGAAGGCAAGCAGACAAGAAAAAGAGGCCTCAAAAAGATACTTAGGCTTGGTCCAGGTCTGGTTGTTCCCATGTGGAGAAACTGACCATCCAACGAATAGTGGGTGAAGAGTTGGTGCTTACTGCTGCAGCAGGTGGTTCTTGGCTGCCTGATTGTGCACAGCTGCGCTCAGGTGAGGAGGCCGAGCCCCACCTGTAGCCACGCCCTGCAGGGGAATGCACACACTTGGCAGACAGGGGAGAGACAGACAGGAGACAAAAGGAAAAGGGAAAACACAGAAGGCACAAAAAGAGGGAGAAACTGTACACTGGCCGGATCACTTGTGAAGGCCAGTCTGAAGATGCAGTGTGGCAAGTTTGGTGTCAACTGAGCAAAAAAATGTGGCAGGAGATAAATTAGTTTCACACTTGAATTAGTTTTTGAAGAAGAAGGAAAAAAAACAGTTTCTGCCAGCTCAAAGCATCTGACGATTTCTGCGCATTACGTCTATATTTGGGTGAAAATTACGAAATCGTAGCATGTACGACTGAATTGTTATAAATTAAATAAACTTAAACTGTGATGTTGTGTTAATTTTCATGAATGGAAAGGCATATTTCCTTGTAGGAGAAAAAGCAGAAGAAGGACAAAAGAAGAAGAACACATTGGTGAAGACAAGGGGGACTGCTCCTAATGAGACTTTCACCTGCTTGAATGAAATAAAAAAAATAATTACTAAACAATAATAACTGATACAAGCAACAGTGATATTTTGATATAAAACTGACAGCTGACTACAGTAGATTGTGTGTTGAATTGTGTTTGCATACACGATGTTGCAATGGCAAATGCTTCGCTCTGATGCGCAGGACTGACCTGCTATGTTTGAGCATGTGTGTGCGTGCGAGCATGTGTGGAGTGGAGAAGCTGCTGATTGCTGATCGGTGCTACGCTAATGCTAGCCTACAGCGTCACCCTTTCTCTAAAGCTGAGTGGGGCCACTACTGATTGTAATGGAGGAGTCCAGTTCTCAGCACTCTGTTGACACAAGTGGATCACAGCTGATTGCTTTCAGCACTGGAGTAAAACTACACTGGAGAGATAGAAGTGGAGAGAGAGAGTTAAGATTCTGCTTCATAGAGATTAAGTAACTATTGTTTCAAGGATTTCATTTACTAAAAGGTGGAAACAGGTTTTCCTACCTTTTACAAACCATATGGTGGAATCCATGTCAAAGGTCTTTGTTAATTTTTTTTATTATTTGAACCTGACCACAGTTTTTTATCAATCCTCCACAAAACTTTTCGTAAGGCTCGACATCCATTTTCATGGACAAGACCAATGTGTACAATTTTCTGAATAAAACATTTTATATATAACACAAAAGTAATATATTTGTTAAAAATACCCACAAAATGAACAAGTGGTAAAAACAACAACAACAACAAAAATCATATATTCTGTTTCTCAGTCTTTATAGAATCAGATCAGACTTGTTGATTAAGCTTTCAGTCACGAGCACAACAGTTTTGTGGGTGAGGGATCCTCCTCAAAGAGTGACTTAACTCTCACAAGTTAAGTTTCTGTCCAAATGGAGGGTGGAACTTTTTGGTGATTTTTTAGCAAATCTGCAATATAAATGAGAATTAATGCACTTTCCATCCACTACTATCATGTGAATATATATATCAATATAAACAGCTGCTGGAGATAAATCTCCTGTTGGTGCCATTGCAGAAGAGTGAAGGTCACAAGCTCCACATCGCTCCAAAAGGATCTTTTGTTTTTGTCTCTTCACTGGAAGCTCGAGTGCTGTTAAATCATGTAAGTCATGATTTATTCACTAAGTCTGGTTACATCGTATTGCTGCATTTTAGTTTTATTAAACACCAACTTTTCCACCTCAGCCAAGGGAAAAAAGCTTTTAACTTTTCTTAATTTTTTTACAGAATTTCCACTTAGACTTTTTTTAATACACACATTGAAATGTGTAGAGGCATTTGGAAATGCCCTTACATACTGAACTGTAATGTGTGCACTGTTACATACGTGTGGATGTAACAAATATACAGTGTATTGCTGCCACTTCACATTTAATGTGGAAAAAACCGCACCTGTTCCATTTCAAAAAGTTGTTGAACATTAGAAAATCTTTACTTATCAAAGCAGTTTTTAATTCTGTGGGCTTTTCTTTAAAAGAGCTATTGCCTTGCTCTCTACCACCAGACAGTCCAGACTGTGTGGCCTGGTGGAACTGTGAATCCTCAAGCTTGCTACTCCATTTGTTCCCAGGAAGCATTAATTATAATTGTGTCGCCATTGTTCTGCATTGTGGTTTTCCTTCTGCATTTCTTTTATTGCCTGATTTTGAACACCAAATCTGCATTCAGCATTTCTTGATAGGCTAATGCTGATTTCATGATTTCAAAATGATTTTAGACACGTTTACCGGTAAGTTAAGAAGATGATCGGCTTGCAAACATCCTTGCAGGAGCTCAACATGTCAGGTACTGTAATACTCTATACACACATGCTGTATAACACCATCTGAATGTTGTGCTGGATTTAGACATTTTAACTTCTCTCAATTGTTTTATTTGAAAAGCATATACATTACAGATGGAGAGGCAGAACAGACAGTGCAGATGATGACACAGAGCCTCTTGCAATACAGCATGCGCTCCAGCGGATGACACGACAACCCCACATCCCCGTCCTCCTCGATGATGAGAGACATTTCAAAATAACATGCAACTTTGACCCAGTTGAAGAACTCATACTGTGATTGTTTTCCAGAATGGCATCTTAACACGTACACTGATTTGATATGATATGGCGATTTATTCCAGCTGTTAAACACAAACAGCTGTACCGACATTGGAAGAAGAACTGAGTGATGCTAATGTTTCGAATCAATTGCTTTTGGAAAATGTTCAAAGCTGATTAATTTAATTTTTACTTGTTTCACTTTGCTGTTATGCTACATTTTATACCGACAAACAAACTTAGTAAAAGGCATGCACAGGTCACATCACCACTGTCACAGAATCAAGAAGAGGGCAACACAGAGACCGCAGACCTCCACCTCCAAGGCCAATAGAGCACTCTTCCATGATATGCAAGTCTGCAAGTGCAACAACTATAGTATTCATGTTTGTGTAAGAGTATATTTACTTGCATAATATGTGTATATTTATGTTTCCACAGCCACACATAAGTTTGAGAAAAAAAAAGTGCTGACCAGACCAAAACCAGATGATGACGGCTGTGCATAGGACAGACTGGATTATTCCTGTGGAGAACTGGATAACTGGGCATTGAGGGAGGTAGGTTGAACATCCTGAGCTGACGCAGGAATTACATCCTCTGTTGTGTCTTCTTGTTGTGTCTTATGTTTGAAGTCCACCTTAGGTCCTGGGAGATAGTGGATCCTTGAAATCTGAAGGTTTCCACAGTGGAAACAATTTTGTTGAGGATGGTGATAGGGGGCAGTCTTGACGGATTTCTCCTGAAGCCCACTGTCATCTCCACAGTTTTAAGTGTGTTCAGACAGGAAAGCAGGCAGGAGAGCACACCAATGCTGATGGTCCAGGTGCTGGTTGTGACTTTTCCCAGCCTCTTCTGCTTCTTGTCTGTCAGGAAGTTTCTTATCCCTTGACAGGTGGAGGCTGGCAGAGTGAGCTGGCTGGGTTTGGAGTGGAGGATTTCTGGGATGATGGTGTTGAGTGCCGAGCTGAAGTCCACAAACAGGATCTGTGCATATGTCCCTGAGTGGTCGAGGTGTTGCAGAATGTAGTTCAGTCCCATGTTGACTGCGTCCTCCACCGACCTACTTGTTCACTGTGCAAATTGAAAGGGGTCCAGCAAGGGGCCTGTGATGTCTTTTAGCTGAATGAACACTGGCCTCTCAAAGGATTTCATGACCACAGATGTCAGGGTGACAGACCTATAGCCATTTAATCCGGAGACGGAGGATTTTGTTGGGCACCAGAGATATTATGGTGCATTTGATGCATGAGGGAACTTCACACAGCTCCAGTGATTTGTTGAAAATGTGCATGAAAATGGGCTGGTCAGCTGTTCCACACAGACTTTCAGACAGAAGGGGGGACTTGCCTGACGCCTTCTTGTCTTTTGTCTCTTGAAGAGGTGACACACATCCTGTTCACAGATCCAGAGTGCCAGTGGGGGGTCAGTGAGGAGGGGTGAGAGTGTGTCACGTGGGTGATTGTGGTGAATGCTGAGCTGAAAATGAACAAACAGCAATCTGATATAGGTGTTGTTAAGTGTGTGAAGACTGAGTGGAGTGCACCGGAGATGGCATCATCTTTGGATTCATTGGCTCTGAATGCAAACTGGATAGGAACCAGGCTGACTGGGATGTTGTCTTTGATGTAAAACCAGCATCTCCCCTCTCCACTACCCAAGGACTGCTTTCAGCCCAGCCCTCCTTCACCTTCACCTGAGTCTATGTGTAACACCCATCCCATGTATTGGTATGAAATTATGTGTCTCTGATATGTGAAGTTATACTATGGGCGGGGCCTGGGTATGTTTTCAAGTTAATGGCACTATTGCATATATTCATTAATTACTGTTACTCCCTTGATTGCTTTTTTGATAAAAGAATTAACTAGTGGCGCCTCAAGTAAGATAATGTGTGCAATAGTAAATGTTTTTTATGCCTCCTTTTAAATCAGCTTTTAACACACCATGAATTACCTGTGATTAAATACAAGAGTACTTTAAGTACAGTATGACCACTTTAGTTAATATTTCATTCAAATATAACAAACAGTATTACTTCAGGTCACTGGTAAACTAAATGCAAAATGAAATCTCAATTAATCTTCCTCAGCCACCTTGAACGTCACAAGTGGACAGTCTCTTTAACATAAACTAAATAAGAAACACATACCTGTGGGCTCACACACTCACACAGTCTGCAGGTGGTGGACACACCCTAGCTGCAGGCCTGAGACGAAGCTTAAGAGCGTGGAGGCCTAAAAACTGTAATGGCCACTTTACTTGTATACACAAGCAGTAAAAAGAAAAGGCACGTGCAAGTTTTTCAGTACAATGCGATCTGTGATCTGCACAATGTTCAATCTGCAAACAGCAGAGCGCAGAAGAAAAAACAGCAGCGACTAGAGATATAGAGTCTATACAGCAGGAACAAAACTTCTCCAAAGTAGTCCAAAGGAGCTTTCTCGTCCCTCTCTTGCAGTCGCAAAAGTCCATCTCCTGAATCGGATAAATGACCTACGCAACAAGCCTGTACTGTACTTACTTCATGGCTATATAACAAAAATGAGAAACCCCAAATAACCAAAATTTTTTATTGCAGTTTACATTTTGGTGATCAGTGTCTCCATCAACTGCTGTCTGAACAAAGACACAAAGATGATGACATTAGCAAAGAGGGACTAGTTGTTAGCCACATTTGTCTCACAGTAAACTGTGTTGTACATATCAGAGAGCACCGTCGTTGTCCAAAAACTATTAAGAACACATCAAGGAGCCACCCTGTTGCCCTTGGGGACATGTTCCTTCATTACAACTAAACTTAGTACCACATCCACCAACAACTGACACCAAATGTGGTTTCATCCACCACTGAAATCAGTTTCTAACAAATGCCCGATTGTCTTTGACATCCTCAGTTGGAACTTGGTGGGGGCTGAGAGCCACAGACAGGGTAGGGGAGTCAGAGGGTTTTGTGGGGGATAGCAGGGTGTTCTGTCATTGAATCCCTTTCATCCCCAACATTAAAGAGTCTATTATAAACATCTACATTATGAGCCCCACAACAAGTGCCAATGAACTTTACATCCTGCATGTTTATGGGTTGTCGACATATATTTCTGCATCAATCTATTGCAAGAACTTGAATATTTGAAGATCACAAAAAACATCATCATCGTCATCACGTGAAATATTTTTGTAATCTCATATCGATTTTGGACGGCACTGAAAAACAGCATAATTTTATTGTTTTGGTTTGGAGGGATTGATGTTCTGGTATGATTGAACATGAAGAGGAGTCTTTGCTGTACTTGGTGAGAACCAGCTGTGTAAAGTGATGGCAAGACAAAACGTCCTCCCTGTCAATGCCAAGCAGCCCGACCGTTGTTTTCCTGTGACTGGCTCTCCGTTCTCCATCAGAACCTCTTGCTGCAGAGTGTTTTGGCCTTGAACCACCACCACTCCACCACTGCCAGAAGAGTGGAGAGGAGAGGAGTGACTGGAGGAGGAACGAAGAGAAAGGCAGTGATGTGAGTAGTCATTTTAAAATACTCTCTGCCCTCTGAAAAAAAAACAGGAAAAAGTCAGTACAGCAAACTATTGCCGACTGGAGGTACTGAAAAAATCTGGTCCTTAATTACTTTTTTAATAATATTCACTGACAAATCATGCATGTTTTCTTTTATGCTTACATTTTTAATTATTTTAAAATAAAATGTACTAACACAAAATATATGCAAGCGGTGTCGGCTCAGGAGGTAGAGCGGTGATCCACTTCAGAGGGTCGCGGTTCGTTCCCTGATCCATGAAGTCTACATGTCAAAATTGCTCCCGATGCTGTTTTTTCAGTGTACGAATGTGTGAATGTGTGGATGCTGACTTGTGTCACACTCTGACTGGTCTTTAAGGTGAGAACACCACCACATAGAAAATGTCCATTTACCATGTCACAGTTACAGTGCATGACTAATGCTTTGGCCTTGAGCTTCACAGCGGTGTGATATGAAAAAAAAAATAAAAATCCTATGGCAACTGCAAAATGATTAAACAAGATTCAGTGTTTTTACATTGAGGTTGATGTATGTAAAGAGGAATGCCACTCTTAATTATCACGTTTGCAATATAGTTTTTGCCACATGATTTTAATACACATGATTAATACAATTATTTTTCCAACAATGAAACTGCTTTTATTCTAGGTCACCTGTCTTCTTCCTTTGCTCCCATCGTAACTAGAATAAGAATATTGATAATGTAAAAGAACAATTGTTTACAATCAATTCAACGACCATTGATTGTTTAGGTCCTACACCTACCTATAGGACTAAAAGTAATATCAAATGAATCAGTGTACATCACATCCATTCCATCATTTCAGAGGGACGCGACGATGACTGGGGTGACTGTCTCATTTGAATACACCCACACAAACACACACTCGCACACACACGTACAAACACACAGTGTAACAGCATGCTGACAACAGCGTTATCTGTGGAAGCCAGGCAGCAGCGGCAGAGAGCTGCTTCTATCTGCACAGGGAGGCCTGGTGGCTCAGTTGGCAGCTGGCTTCTGCTCTAATGGGCCGTGCCCACCAAAGTGTTTTTTTCATGAGGCCAGCATATTTTTTTGAATTGTTTGCGATGGGAGCGTATTTACAGTGCACTACAAACGCCGGCAGCATGATGAGGCGCTGAGCGTCTATTCTTCGCGTTTTTTATCTGGTCGCCAAGAGTTGGAAAATGTTTAAATTTTGGGTAAAAGGCTGCATTCATAACTGTCACTTGTTAACGGTTAGCTGTTCAATCACAGCGGAGGAGGGGCAAGACAACTAGAGTCACACTTCAAACTGTGTCCAAAAGTACTCCTTGAATGGGGCTCCTTCCAACTTCAACTCCTGAACCAAGTGATGGTCACCTGGATGTTTTTCAGATCAACTGGCATAGCTGAGAAAAATGCTTTGGTGGACACAACCTCTGAGACTTTCCTTATATGCGGCTGACACTCTTCTGTATTTGATGTCAACCAAAAACAGGATGCAGGTGTTTCTGTAGGAAAAGTATTCTCTCTGTTAACTTCTCTCACTTGCTCTCACATTTCTGTTTTTATTTATTTCTTCAAGGAGGGTCCTGCTTCACATTTCTATTCAGGATCACTGTAAAAAAAAAAAAGTGTGTGGTGATAACGAATACATTTGAGTAAATATAAATCGAGATTAGAAGAATCTAATCTATGCCAAGATGGGTCAACCACATTTCAGGACACGAAAAGTAAACAAAAGGAACTGAGCCATTTAATGTGGAACCAGCTGATGTGCCTGGCAACCTATTCAAATTAAATCAATTCAGTTTTTTTTATACAGCAGCAAATCACAATAGAAGTTGTCTCAGGACACTTTACATATAGAGCAGGAACCGACCAAAGTCTTTATCAATAGAGACCAAACAATTTCCTCATGAGCAAGCACTTGGTGACAGTGGTGACAAAAAAAAAGTATTTTTAACAGGCGGAAACCTCGAGCAGAACCAGGCTCTGGGTGGGCGGCCATCTGCCTCGACCGGTTTGGTTAAAGAGAGAGAGGGATAGGGAGAGAGAGAGAAAAGGTAAAAGAGAGAGGGGTCAGGTGGACAGAAATGCAATCACAGTAACAGCTGTAATTATAGACTTTTAACTAATAACAAAATAGTATGTGATATATATGTAGCATGTATAGCATAGTATATACATATATGATATATTTCTGCATGTGATATATGTACAAACTCGTAACAGACAGTATATGTACATAGTACAACACTAAGAATCTCATAATAATGGAAGTATAAGTCATGTTAACAGCAGCGAGGGGAAGAGGGAGAGAAGAACAGAGGAGCTCTGTGTGTCATTGGAAGTCCCCCAGCAGCCTAATCCTATCGCGACATAGCTAGGGGCTGGTCCAAGGCAAGCCTGAGCCAGCCCTAACTGTAGGCTTTATCAAAAAGGAATATTTTAAGCCTGCTCTTAAATGTAGAGAGGGTGTCTCCTGGACAACAAGATTGTTCCACAGGAGAGGAGCTTGATAGCTAAAGGCTACATCACAAAATCATTAAGCTGAAAAATAAAAACAATAACAACAAAACAATGAGCTCAAAGCTACATACTGAACAACAACCTAACCCTAACCCTCTGCTTAAGTTCTGTTTTATTCTAGATGAACTGTATGTACGTCCTGAGGATTTTCCCATTCTGAGGAGGCAAGCGCTGATGTCTACATCTCCATTTAGGCCAGCCTACCACTGTGAGCGGTGCTTTTCAAAACTGACTCTTGCAAAGACTCAGTTCCATTCAAGACTGACTGCCCAGACCTGGAAAACCAGGTGCAAGTATCAACGTGTTGCAAGACGGTTATTAAGCATTCAGCAGCTGACAACAACCTTTCAATAATATTGAATAGAGGACACAAGAAATTGGAAACAGTGTCCTTTTTATTGTGGATAAACCTCACATAGACTTGATGCATAACTAAACACTTCAGGTCAGAATTACACCTGTGAAACACATCTGAGGTGTGAGCCTGCGCCGAGCTGGTGCAGTCGCTTGAGATGCATGAGTAGAAAAAACACACCTGATAAAACTTGTCTGTGTAAATGTGCCATAAATGCAGCCACTCAGTCAAGGGACAACTTCCCAGCAGCACCAAGATACATCCCCCCATGGAGTCCAGACACTGGTGGCGGTGAGGCTGATGAGGATGATGAAATGATGAAGCTGAAGATCTATGAAGACTTGTTGGAGATTTCACTGTTCCCCTAAGTAACACATTCAATGCTCTAAGTAAAACCTTAATGGCACTCCCTGATATTTTTGGTTTCACTCAGTTTGCAGATGAACCTACTAATTGCAGTGGTAACACCATGGACTTGATTCTGTGTTTGGAGCAGAGGTGTCAGCCCTGAATGTTTCCTCTGTCTCATCTGCAGAGTAAGACCACTTTTTAATTAAAGTTGAAGTGACACTAGGCTGTCCTTGTAATGTTGGTACAATTGTTGTTACTGTTTGCCACAAGAGTCTGGCAAATTTAACTGCATTTAATGAACATCTTCTCTGGCTTCCTCTGCAGAATCAGTTGCACAATATTGATATGCTGAGTGCCAGCTAGTCTTATTATACATTTTGAGACTCTTTTGTTTTTAGCTTTAGCAATCAACTACCTGTCGTATTGACCTACTACCAGGTAAACTTTCTAAAAGATTTCTGGACACATCTGGGACCTGAATATTGTTAAATTACACTCACGACTGCCGCTGTCCCTCTCACTTTAAGACTGCTATAGTTAAACCTCTACTTAAGAGAACACACGTTGAGCTCAAAATAATATAATATTGACCAGTCTCTAGCCGTCCAAATGTGCTTTAAGTTTCTGTCGTTCCACTGAAACTGGACTTCCTAAAATGGTAAATGACCTTTGCTTACTACTAATTGAAACTCTACCTCTGTGCTTCTATTACCAGATCTAACCATGGCTTTTGGTACCACTTATCACATGGTATACTTGTAGACCAACTTTAAAAACAATTTGGCATCTCTGGTCTGGCTCTTGCAAGCTCAAAATCTTGCCGATCTGAAAGTTCACTGTATTTCCTGCAGTAATATTACACCAGTGTTTTCTGACATACAGTATGGCATACCTCTGGGCTCTGTTGTTGGCCCTTTTCCTTTCTCTGTATATATTTCACCTTTTGGAATACGTTTCATCATGATACTTAGTTTGTCTCTCCTATCTCTCCTGACCACTTCTCCTTCCAGGTCTCCATAGTGGAGAGACGGCCATGTAGCCCATGTCCTATCCATTTAGCGGCAAGCTCCTCCTGGATCAGTCACTGATATTTTTACAATCTCAGTGACAATTAATCTAGTGAATTGAATCGAGTGATTCAATAATCTAGTTCCTTGTAAAAAATAAATAAAACATAGCAAGAAATGAAAGTGAAAGTGAGGTTGTTCTATAACAATAAACTCAACCTTTTTCTGTAAAAGCTAACCAGAAAATATAGCTTCATGTATGTGCAGCATCATTTTAGTCAGCTCCTGAAATATGAATAATCAAAAATGTAAATGTGAAAAAATGATATTTGAGCAAATGTTTTCACTTGGTAACATAATCAATCTATTAATGGTATGTAATGGAAAATGTTTTTGAATCTTTGTTCTACATTCTACATTGTGTGAAGACACAAAAGTGATTTATTGAGAAGTTAAGATGCTGTAGTTCCACTCTCTCAATAGGAACGTAATACAGTGTTGTAGTGGAAAGACACTACGCATTTTTCCTGAGGGTCTCGGGATAGAGCGTGTCATATGCTGCACAGGTTATCAAGCCCCTTGAGGCAAATTGTGATGTGATATATTGTTTGCTATATGAATAAAACTGATTTGACCTGATGTGGTTTTTGATAACTGTTTCCACACAATGCACAATGCCTGGTTTTATTATGACCGCCATCATGCACACCCCCTCCACACACACACAGATTGTCATTTAGTACTTAGACAACATAGCCCCCAGTCTTTCTATCTCCTAAGTGCTGACTAGAAGCTCCAGCAATGACTTGAGTTTCTGTGTATTGATTGTAACCACACACACACAATAGACATTGCAGTGAAGCTCAGAATGTGCTGTGCTGTAATCCTGGAGCGATGGACTAATTGTTGTCCAGGTCAGAACAGATCCCACCCAGGTAGGGAGCAGCATTTTCAGAAAACTCTGATAAAATTCTGTACAATTTTCAGCTCCCGGCTTCTTCAGCTCCCAGCTTCCGACATAAACGACAAAACTATGACTAAACTATGAGTGCAGTCTCATAAAAGAGCTGTTCACTTAAAATGGCAATGTTTAAAATACCATTTTACATTTATCAGGTGACGCTCTGTTGTCAAACAGAGACCTGCCATGCAGACTCAGCTCAGGGGTCATCAGCTGTGTATTTTTAAGTGTGCAGCTAACTGGCTTTACCACAGCGACAACCGTTAATTTCGCAATACAGTAAAGCTTATAAAACAGTGAAGCCTGAAGTAACACGCTGTCATTAACCTGTCTGTGCCCAGACAAAAGCCTCTTACTTGCGATTTGGAGCGATTAACATGTGTTTCAGGCCGCCAGTTGTGTCCGACAGCGTTTCTTTGAGCTCAGATGATAACGAGGCCGCTGTGTCGGTTCGTTGGCGGTGTAACGGCAGGTTGGTCATCGTAGGCATCGCAGGAAACAGCAAGAGTCGACTTAATTGAAAGACAGCGAGGCGTAGATTTATTCTTTTCTCTCTTGAGGAAAACAGGTAATCTGTGTCCTCCTTCTGCAGGAAAAATTAGATCAACTGCATTGGCTACTTAAAGTACAGCCGGTTCACAGGAATGATACACCTCCGGTAGCAACTTGACGTCACAGTGCAAAGGCGAGGTAGAGCGGGACACGTTGATTCCAGTATCCTTTGGTCACGTCATGGCCAAGTCCCGGTGGAGCTCATCCAATGGAAAAGCCGATTTGCATTCAAACCAAATATTGCACTCAGGTGAGAGTGAGAGGTTGCAAGGCCAGACGGGATTTTGGCGCTCTTCTTCATCAGGCTTTAGCTTTTACACGCAGGCCTTTCTTTGTTCAGGCTTTTGGTTTTACGTGCAGGCTTGTCTTTATCCGCAAGGTGAGATCCCAACAATCTCATCGTGCTGGTTCGCACATCCACTTTTATCACTGATGTTAAACATTGAATAATTACACGTTGAAATCAGCATGAAGGACATTACTAAAATGTATGACAACTCAAATCAGTTGAAGGAAAGAGCAACAGTGGTTGCATACCTTACATAGCAGGTACTGTACTTTAAACATTTGCAGAAGATTTTCAATATATATGTGTGTATAGAGATTTTTACCAAGGAAGCTCAGACATATACTAATGTGTTCAACCTGCTGCACACTGGCCACACTGCACAGAGCTGCACACTGGGTTTTGACAGGCGGCATGGATGACTGGGGGAGAGATATAAAGTGAAAGTAAATGAAATGAAGTTGGGAAAATAAACAATGAAAAGTTTGATGATGCCGTTCTGCTGACCTTTGTTGAACTGAAGCTAAACTTAGATGCTCATTTATTAATTGCTTCACCAAACATTGATAATTATTAATATCGATTGTGGGGTGGTGGGGCATGATCCTTTTTCAGTACAGCTGAGGCTGATGGGAATGTCGTTAGTTTTGCACACATTTGGTCACAAGCAACCAACTTGATGCTGGTGGCTCAAAGAAAATTCAAAGGATACAACAAGGACTCTCCTGCCACCATCCTGAATCATTATTTATTTTAAACAGGATGGGACATTGCCACTTCTTTGCTTCTTTTTTGATTGTTATGTTGTTTTTTCTGCAAAAACGAACAAGCATTTGGTTGATTTTGGAAGCTTATTTTCCTCACTGAATTGATGGATTGGAAAGTGACCATGACCATACTCTGCTTAGACTTTATTTGGCCTCATGTTTTAGAATGAAACGTACTGAAAGAACACACTGACACACTGCCCTTCTCTGTCGAAAGCGCCGTCTGTCTCTCGGGTTGTTTCTGTGAAAAGGCAACAAAAAGAGTTGAGGTGAAAAAAGGAATAAAAACGCTCAAAGTGAATCTCATCAGGAATTTGTTAAACAGTTTAAATTGTATTTTTAAAATCCAATTCAGAGCAGTAGTCAGGGTCAAGGCTCGCTTCTAAAGCAGAGTAGGAGCGAAAAAGTTTCCCTTTTAAGTGACTAATCTTCATTTCTATCACAACCAAAATTCAAGGATCTGACTTTTTTATATTCAGTTTCACTTTTCCATTAGGTTCATAAATTAGTACAGTCTCACCCCCCACCCCCACCTTTTTTTTTTTTACCTTCAGGCATCAGATTTGCATCAAACTGCCAGTGATGGGAGAATTTACTTGGACGAGAATGTGAAAAGAATGTGGCCATTTATTTAGAGCTGCCTAACTGAATAAAGCCATGTTTTCTGAGTGGAGGATATTTTTGATAATAGAAGGCTTCTGTTTCAGCTGTTTCACACATTGTGGAATTGCTTTCTCTGCTGCCCGTGTGCAGCAGAAGGCTCTGACGTGGAAATAGACAACTGACACTTTTCCTCAACCAAGGGTGGAAATGGATAACCGACACCATTCCCAAAACAACACCCAGAGCCAATTTAAGTCAAAGCTCAGGGCTTCATTATTGTCCCACGGTCCTTCTGAGCGTTTTGGCTTCACATTATAGAAACTGTCCTTCAGACTGAGAAGAAATATACTTTAGAGCCATTAAAAATGCAGAAACATGAAAACTTCATCCTTCCAGATACATGCAGAAAGCTAGCAAGTCGAAGAAGTCCTGATACCTAAATGAAAGTAGGTACTTTCATTTGGCTCTCTTCTAAAACAACCTGATCTGTCAGCAGAACAGTGTCTTGCATTGTAAGTCACACAACCATTACATAGTACCAACAATTCAGAATTCATGTGATCTGCCAACACATCCCTGTCTGCTAGAAATTACATGTATATACGACCGATATATTCCAGCCAAATATGTTTTGGGGGAAACACAATGCTGCCAAAATGACATTTTTCATTAACACAATGAGGAAACATTAAAAGGGAACAAATTTACAATATTTATTTTTATTTTTATAATATTAATTTTCTTTTGGCACATATAACATTTCAAAAAGGCTAAAGGTGCCATGTGGATAGTTTGTGCATGCATTCTCGTGCACCTGCCAGATACAAACCAAACAGGAAGCCACTCTTAAAAACAACCATCCATAGTACTTGGTGGTCAAAACCTCCACAGTGTAAGTTTAAGGAAAGATCACAGTCCTTGCTAAAACATCTGAGCTCTAATGTCATCTGGTTCAGGACTTCTGATTATTCCAAGAGTGAAGTGTAGTTTAGCGTTTGTGTGTCATGGATCATGCTTGTAAATACAATCCACACAGTGATTAAGGTTCTCTCTACAATGGAACTCGGAAAACAAACCAGTGCTCTGTAACCTGTATGCCCAGCTACCCACCTTCACCTCCTCCCTAAGAGGTTTTGCTGTGCTACAACGCCACACTAGTTTTCACCTTCTGACAGAAAATCATGGTTTATGTTGTGGGATAAGCTGGCAGAGGTCAGTGCAGGAAGCTGCTGCTTTATTTCACACCAACTATACACTGCTGATCAAGGAATTACAGTATAGTGTGACTCAGAGGAGGTCACTGTGGCCAAGTCAGGAAAAATCACATCGTAAATGTAAATGACACATCAGCTGAGGTATGCTGAAGGGCAGCTGTGATTGTGTGACTGTGCAGGAACAATGGAGGACAATCAGTGAAGTTCCTGGAGTGCAGGAGGAGCACAAAAAGGAAGTGACTAAAAAAGCCACCTGTGGTTGATGATCACTTCATGGGTGTCACCGATGCGTTGATCACAACCTTAGAAGGCTATATGTCAGGTGGAAAATTCTCACATGACCAGGATGTATACATGAGGTGTGATCAAATGGTCACTGATCAATCATGGAACTCCATCAGCAAAATGGGTAATTTAAACAAGAGCAGAAATAAACTGTTTGCTCATGTTACAGCCTGATGCTGTTCATCACTACATATGTTGTATGGAAAATGTTGTTTCCCCTTTTTATTCCTACTTATACACATCAGTAATCACCTTTGACCAGGTGCAATGATTACGTACTGAGTCCCAGTTACCCAGGTGAAACAAATTAATGCTTCACAATTGTTTGGCGCCATAAAAGGCAAGACATTTGCTGTGTTGTCCTTTCCCTGCTTAAAGTCTGTACGCAGTAAGTCCACGTTTTCAGAATTGGCTGTATAATTTTCAACCACATTTCGCTCGTCCGACGCAAGTGGCAATATGCCAAAGAGTGCTTGCAGTCCGGCAGGACAGGATACAAGTTATGTGTGGAAGTTTAAGGAAAACTTTTTTTTTTTTATATAGCAACTGAAAAATAAATTGAATCTAAATGAATTAAATCCAAACAACAATTTAATATGGGACCTAAGGGGAAACTTTTTTTTTTTTTTTTTTTTTTTTTTTGCATGAACATTAGCCAGTGTTTTGTTTTCCAAGAATGAATGTGAAAACAGCTTGAGATTGACAGTGTAATTTGTTTCATGAATCAGGTAGCAGTTCTTCAATAAGCCTCCATCAAGAGATTTTCCCAAAGCTCCTTTTGTTCCTCCTCACTGTACCCCTGCAGGTTTGTTATATACCATAACTCAGAAATTACACAATCATTTCTTTACAGGTTCTTTTTAGGTTCTGCAGTGTTGTTGAGACCATTTTTCTCAATTGTCAGTTTTGTTCCCTACTACTGTACCCATAGGTACAGAGTACTTACAAAAGCTTAATATATTTCTTCTTCCCTTAAAATATCTGATTGTTACCCCCATGTTGTAGTCTTGCTTTATTACAGTTTCTTGGTATAACAACACACCAACTTACAAAGTTAAAATGAGAAAAGTTTGTTTAAAAAAGATGTTGGTGTAGTGAAATAACGAGTTAATACGGTTTGTGACATAACAAGATGAAGTGATGTGTTGTTACTATTAGGACAAGCTAAAATGAATAAAAAATAATTTGTATGTAGCAATATTGAGAAAACATGTCATAATACCCTAACGTGAGGGATTGTGTCACACAAAAACAAGTTTTATTCTTGTCATGACGTAGCTATGTTGCTGCATATATTGCATTATTCCCATTTTTCAAATAGTTAGCAAAGCTTTAATATTCTTTAGTATCACTGAGACATTACAGGTGCAGAGATTCATCAGGTCAAGAGGCCCCAAAGCTCTTAGTCTGTGTGTCCATGGGCTCATCGTTATCCAACCATGCCTGGAATGGTTTAAGTTTTCTTTCAACTTGCCCACATTTTGGCATGAAGATGAAAGAAACTGGGTATGAATATGCATATTTGGTATCAGGAAAATCTGATCAGGAAGTAAGTATTGGTCTTCAACTGTGGTAAGGTTGACTTTCAGAATGACAGCTGAGACGCCATCATACATTCAGATCCTGACAAACATCCACATGTGGAGACCCTTCTCACCCCTCCAATTTATTAGTCAATTAGACCCAACTTAGACAGCAGGGCCCTTGTTTGAGATCATATGTTTAATCTCCTCACATGAAATAATTGCCCCCCTCATTCAACATTATGGATGAAATCTCATTAAGGAGTGTGCCATGTTTATGTGTCACCAGTGAAGCAATATGAAAGGACCCAGGCGAGGAACAAATGCTGCACTCCATCACCGTCAGATAAAAGTAAATGGATCATGTCTCTAATAGTTGGCCTATTTTAAGACAGATTGCTTGTTTAATGATTTGAATGTGGGAGACGGGAAGAAAGAATCAGAGACATTTAGTCATCTTTTTTGTGTGATGATATGTTGGGATAACTTGTGGTGACAACCTTGTGTTTATCTTGTCAGTACCGCTAAAACACAGTGAAGCATTTGGGGTTTGTAGACAATTTTAATTGATAGTTTGCTGTCCTTTTGGCAGGACACCATATGTGCTCCATAGGATTTCAACAGTAATGGATATTGATAGCCAGCCTGGCTGCTTTCACTGTCATGATTTGAGTGTTTGATGGAACTTTTCTGTCTGAACAGCTATCTTTTCCCCGTCATCTGGGCATTTGATGTGGCCCCCTAATTCACAAATTGAAGTGAACGTGGGTTTCGGCTTTTGCGGAGGAACAGATGCAAATAGGAAAGACAGTGATTGTCTTGGAGAAATCCTCATCATGGGATTGGAGAGATGTGGGAAAATGTATTTGTTTTCAAGACAGAAATGCTATAGAGAAGTTCCAAAATGCCTCAAAGCACAAAAACAACGTTTTGTCAGTGTTGGTCTGTAGATAATGAGGCGTGAAAGAATTTCCAATCTGAAACAGTCCTTGATGTTCATTCTGTCTGTGAAACTCACATCTAGATTCTGCAAGTCTGAACACAAGGTGAAATCTACTCTGCAGAAACATCTGAGCACTTCTTCCCAGGTGAAGAGCTTTCCACTTCACATCTTCTCCGAAGGAAAGCTAACTGACTCTGCTGTAAATGATTTTTTTAATGTGCCGTTTCCCCGTACCATCCATTGGGGGTGCTGTGGTGAAGACATTGACTTTTTCTCAAGGGTTAAAGCAGGCCACCGTGAATGCAAAAATATAGTCAGTGTGTGTGTGTATGTGTCTTATTTAGCAACCAGATAGTGAGCGAGCAGCAGGCTGGCCCGTTATCAGTGTGTTACCTCAGTATAATTACAAGACACTGATCAACCTGGATATTGATTCTCTGTGCCTGATCAAATGTCAGGAGGAGGAGGAGGAGGAGGCAGAGGAACAGAATCATATGGAAGCTGTTCATTTGCACGTTCTTGGTTTGGCTTTTCCACAAGCAAGACTGTTAACTGGTAAATATGACTAGAAAACACATTTCATCACTTCTGAGTAACTCTGACCCAAAACTGTGATCACAATCATGGGTATCTCCCAAAAGGTGGACAAATCAATCAATGAGCGACTTATAGAATACTGACATGATCAGACAGGTGACAACAAAAGCAAGACAAAAGGTGTTTCAGCAACCTCTCACTCATACAGTACATACATACAGTAACCACAATCTGAAGCCTATTATTACGCTTCAACTCTACTTAGTATATTTATCTAGCTTTCATGTAAGAGACCTGTCTTGTTAGTAATGTTTTTATTATTATTATCATTATTATTTTCACCACCCTTAAAAAAACATGTTAAAAATGGAAATCCAGCTGCAGTGGATTCATGTACATATTGGGGTTGAAAGTTATAAAGATAGCCATTTGATGGATCCTGGACATTAATGTCTCATACGTACATAAATTCATCATGCTGAAAACACCAACTTACTGAAGTAAGAAAAAAATAAAAAAATAGTTATTTCCCAAAGCCTTCTGCACACTGCCAAGAACAGAAATCTTTCGGGAGATGTATAAGATCTTTATTTTTAATTTTCAAGGAGATGCTGATTTTGTTCGATTAGCTTTTGTACATACATTTACATCCGTTTTTAATTTGAGAGTGTTAACTCCCCCCAAGTTCCTGAAACCCCCAAAATTCACAATAAATAAATGGATACATGGCCTCTATGTCCTCAGTGTGGTTTCCACCATCCTTTTTTCTGACTACTTGGCTAACTCCTTTTATACTACTTTACTATCCTATATACAGATGATCGAATTTAGAGCAGGATAAAATATAAAGTAAAATAAGGATGATAAGAAACACCGGTGGTATGGGCTCAAGTCTGATTCATGACTTGACTTGACAGACGGTCGAGACATACATATCACAACAAGATTCACCAACTGTGAGACTTCTGCTCTGTCAAGCCTGAGATATTTAGTCTTTAACAAGTCATGGTGATTCAGTGGCAAAAATCCTTTTCTCCATGGATCAATTTGAAAATGTGGTCAAAGTGCAAACTCTCAGGTATTACGCTTTGAATTAACTGTCACTGCATTGCCTGAGTGACTATTGTGCTTTTTAAACTGTTTTTAAGCACCAGTGAATACTTGGGTTTAGTTAGCTTTAATCCGTTCCTCACACAATTAAACACAAGTTATTATTACTAAACAGAGCATGTTTCAACAAAACGACCCCGCCCCTATCCACCTGCGACTGTACTGCATTTCTTAAAGTGGAAGTTGGCAACCATACAGACACGGAAAAAAAAGCCTGTCACCGCTCCGACATGCAGGACCAGAAGAGGCTGCACAGGAAGCTGCCTGGGCCGTGCAGCTTAGTGGCCGCCGGGTGGAATCGGACTGTTACCAACACTGCGTCCTCTCAGGGCTCCTGCCACCACACCGTGTTAAGGCTGTGTGTTTCTTATTTTATGGGGATAAAATCACTTTTTGTGACCTTCATCTCTTGCTGCATTTACTTAGGCCTAACTTGGACTCAGGAATTCATGGCTAATGCTTGAGATGTACTTATGACTTGAAAAACAAAGACTGTCCCAGTTATGGGAAGTATGACTTGGGTCTTTCATAATGGTAAAGTTTACAATACCTGGTGTCAGCTGACCCATGCACTGTTATTTCCCAAACTCTAATCAACAGCTATTTTTATGGAAGCTACAACCTTTGACTGGAAACATTATGTTTGCAACATCAGCGGAGTGCAGGAGCCAACAATCACATTTACTTATTTGCACAGGCTGGTCCATTGAAGCTGCTAGCTCCTTAATCATGCCTGCACATAAATAAAACCTGCCATTCTGCTCTCAGCTGGCTGTACTTCTTACTCTGGTATTGCACAAAATTTCAACACAGATCAGTGACCTCGTGATGAGAATCAGACGCTGTGTTTTGGGTGCTTTGCATGCTATTTCGTGCTCAAGTGTTTTTTTTTTTTGAGGCTAAAAAGTTGATTCTGGTTCAACAATAAAATGAATGTCGAGCTTGTGATGACAATGTACCTTCTCTATCTAAACCCTCCAACCAGCTCTCATGCAGTGAATGAGAATTAAAAAATCCACTTTGCTCCAGCTTTTGTTAAGAGCAAGGACCAAGTTTTGACCCTCAGCAGTCTGAATGTGAATGGCTGCAATCAAGCCCCGGAAAGCTCATCATTATCTGCCAGCTTCATCCCCAGCATCTGCTGCTGCTTTCGACTTTCAATGGGCCTTTCTCCTCCCAGGGGATTTAGTTGCATTCAAATGACGTGACATCAGTGCTGAGAGAATGAACCTCCTGTATTGGTTTATTATTGATAAAAAATCTTAAAATGGTTTGTATCCACAAGCCTCTCAGTTGAAACTTTGTTTACCTCATATGTCACTGATAAGATGTTTAGTCTGCATATATATGGTACTATATGCATATAGTTCAGGGTGAAATATGGGTGTGGAGGTGGGATGGTGGCGCTCAAAGCTTGATGACATAGTGGTGACCTGTAGATGGGTACTTAGCCTGTTTGTGGCAAAATGGATATGTATCGGAAACCTTTAATTGCTTTGCTTCTCATGCTTCTAAGAAGGATTATATAAACTACAGCTTCCTCCATTTTGCACTCTACAGTTCTCTCTGTTCCCTCAAAGGTCACCACAACGGACTACAGTTGGTCAAAGTTTCACGAGCAAATCCACCATCACAGAGAACTTTTTTCTGTCATAAACATTGAATGGCCGAGCTCGTGTCTGCCATCAACACTGTATCATACTAGTAGTGCATTTTAACTGACCCTAACCTAAACTTTCCTCTTGCATATGAAGGGATTGCCAGTGTTTGTTTCAAATATTGCCAAGTTTCATATTTGCGCATAAATTCAAAATAGAATGAAGTCAGCACGTCATGCAGAGCTGCTGGTATTTGACAAAACACAGCCAAAATCTGCTTGAAGTAAAGGACGATGCACAACAAGCTGTGTGATGACTGGATGCTGTCGGGGCTAAGAAATTTTGATCTCAGTTTTTTTTTTTCAGACTGTTCACCCCCAAAACTCCTCGAGCATCACTGCCCAATCCCTCAACCAGTTATCCAGTCACGTCAGACCCTACGCAGAAAACCTTGGCGTAATATTCCCCAGTAAATTTGATGAACAAGTTGACGCAGTTGTCAAATCTAGTAAGTAGTCCCACTGCCAAAGAACACCTCTGCATTGGTGTTGCTATAGCGCCCAACACCAAAGTTGTGTTTTGATATTTAAGTCATGGTGATGTGTTCCCAGACATCAGCGATTACCTTGTTGAGTTCAGTCCATGAGTAGATTTTCATGATAATTGGCTCAAATTCACTGAGGGCCGTTACTTAACGTACGTACATGTGCCGTTCAGGCCCTCTTCCAGCACACAGGATGTGATTGCACAACAGCACAGGATCAGTAACCCACGCACACTATTACGCTGGTGTTATGCTGTTTATTTTGATATATGACATTAACCACATTTTAGATCTCAATGCAAACCACGTACAGCAGTCATTATAGAATATCTTTAACAGTCACAACTAAAATCACATGGAAATAAAACATCATCCCATCACTAAAACATACAGGAAGCTGCTGACAGGAAGCGCCACATACAGTCTTACTGTGATGTCCATGGTAGGAAACCACAAGTCACAGTCTGAGTTTTGGAGCTCGTCAGGAGTTGTGTTTCTTATATCAGTCACAACACTGTCTCGCAAATCTAGCTTGTTTTTCTTTCAATCCTAAGCTTTCTCCACACTGTTTGTTTTTCCTTGTTGAAATTTACAGCTGATACTTGCAGTTGGTCTTATTTTCTGTTAAACAAGTAATTAATTGGCTACTTTTTTACTTTTTTCCCGCTACCTTTTAAATGGAGTCATTTTCCACACATGTCTACACACTTGCAAAAATGGGTCCAAGGATTGACTACAGGGCCCAGTGCAATCGCTAACTTTGTATTTTGGATAATGCATTCATGGTTCAGTCTTATTACTGATAGAAATGATGGTCAAAACTATCAAAGAAGACCCACGTTGAAATCCTAAATTGTGAAAAAGGTTTTCGAGAAGCAACTTAAAAAAAAAAAAAGTCATCTTCAGCCTCAGATGAGAACCATCACATCATAGCTCCAACAGTTATTCCAACATAAATGCAGATTTAGAGAAGAAGTAAAAAAAAAAAGAAGAAGAAGAAGACAAAGGGGCTGGGAAGACTGAGGGCTTGGAGCTCAACGCTCCCAGGAAGAATGAGTATGTTGTGCGCTTGATGGCGGCTGGTGATCGATGGCTTTTATCAGCAGGAGCACATACACCCTCCCTATCTCTGCCTCCTCACTCAGTGCAGGATTAGCCACTGGATACATGGATTATTACACACACAGTTGCAAATACACATGCAAGTGAGCGCGCACACGCGCACACTCACACACACACACCGACCTCTCTCCTCCTTAATCCGCTTCCTCCTCTCAGACGATGCTGTGCGGGAGTGTATGCTTGTGTGTGTGTGTGTGTGTGTGTGTGTGTGTGTGTGTGTGTGTGTGTGTGTGTGAGGGCTGTTGGAGGGAGGTAAGTGTGTTGTGGGGGATTATGTGAATATAGTTAAGATTTGATGTCAATAGAAATTCTTTATAATTCTCCCCCTTGCCCTCAGAGCACATTTCCATGCTGACTAACGTACAAAGGAAAACACAAAGAGGCCTGTCTCCATGCCTGCAGAGCGCAAAGATTACTGTACACGCTTGTAATCTACATATTATGCTACTGTATGTTGCTAAAGGGCTCTTAAATGGTTTATGTTAAGTAGATTAATCTCTTTGTGTGTGCGTGTCTGTGCTTTATGTATTCATTCATTTGCCAGCTAACGTGTGTCTGCATGCTGCTGTGTGTGTGCCCATCCAGATACAGGGACAAAATCAGAACATTGAGACAAAATATGAAGTTAGTTTACATCTGACATAACCTGTCTCTTTCAAAGCTTTGGTAGTTCAGGGCTTCAAAAATACTTCTAGTGGATATACTTTTTTTTTTTTTTTTAACCCTGATTATGTTGCATGTCAATTTGACCCATTCCAGCTTTTCAGTTGTCTGAAATACTGGTCAACCTGTCCTTTCCTTTTTTTTGACTTTTTCTCATTCAGGGTCATGCCATTTCAGTATTAAAATGCAGACATATTCATGTGATGTGGGATGCCTGTAATGAATTTCTGAATGATGATGCTGTGGGTCAGTTTGACCTGGATGCTTTCATGTACAAAAACAGTTGCTCACACAAAAACTAAAAATGTTCTCTTTGGTTATCTGTTTCTTTTTTTGACTCGTCGTGATTGGCCCGTCTTTGTTGAAATGAGCTGTACCAGCCTCTGCAGTGCTGCAACAAATCTGACTAAAGACGTGTCAAAAAGTGAGCACTAAAGGACTGGAGGCTGAAATATGCCTCTGGCATGTAAGGACTGTGCGTACCACTTGCAGTCCTGTCTGAAATATCTCTAAACCTATTGGAAGGATTGCCGTGGAATTTTGTACATGGAAGCATTATGCCAAAAGGATGAATGCTAATGCTAATGCTACTCTAATCTCCTTCATCAGTTGATGCAAAATCCTGATGAGTGATTTTGACTCTACCTCTACTGTGAGGATGACCTTTGTGGTTTTGAGTCAAATGTCCCAACAAATTTTGGTGTTTTGACACAAAATTAGGTTCAGACATGAATATTATTACATTTGGTGATCCTCTGACTTTTCATCCAGCTTCAGGTCAAAAATGCTTATGGTTAATGACCAAACACCTGAACAACTAATGGCATTCCTGCCAGCCTGTACTTTTTGTTTAGCATGAATTAGCAAATGCTAGCATGTTAACACACTAAACCAGGGGTTCTCAGACTTTTGCTGGCATCAACTTTTGCTGAAGTCAAATTAACTTCACGCCCCCCACCCCGCAGTTTTTATCAAACATGTAGAGAAAATGCAAACCCCACAGGGAAAGGTCCTGCTTAAGACTAGACAAAAAAGGATTTATTAAAATACGAAGCAAGATGATACTCACAAATATTGAAAAATGTGTGTGTGTGTATATGTGTGTGTGTGTGTGTGTGTGTGTGTGTGTGTGTGTGTGTGTGTGTTTAGCGTGTGCGTGTGTGTACCCTGGGTATGAGGGGTCAGCAGATCCATTCAGAAACAGCCATGTTCAACATTAAGGTGGGGGCAGAAGTAAATCAGTGGGCCTAATAGCTCATATTAATTACAGTTGTTTTAAATGAAAATTCATAAATCTTAAATGACAAGCTAATCTTTGAGTTTCACTCGATGAGGGAATTCTCCCCCAAGCAGTGAATGGCTAAGCAGCTAATTCAAGCCATATGGCACATTTGCAGTTCTTAACACGCGCTACTGTACCGTGCTGATCAAGAGAAGCAGACGTTCCTAGAGAGCACACCAGTGGTGAGCATGTCATCCCTCACATGGGATATGTGAGGGATGGCGTCCCCCTATGAGCTGGCCAGAAGCTAAGATGTCACCTTGTAGGCCAGGAGGGGATAGAGAGGAGTCAGTATTCAGCTTTCTTTTTGCCAGGCTTTGAAGCAATCAGGCATATTTAATACAATGGTACCTTATTAATTTAAAAATCTCAAAAATCTCCCATTTGATGATCCTGTTCAGTTTCTATTGTTCGTGGACTGTGGGATGGTTGTGTTTGGGATGGGATGCTCTGTCGGCTACAGTACAGTAGTGACACAAGCCAGCCTCTGATGGACGCATTATTCACAGCTTGTGATCAACAGCTGGGTGTCTTTCTAGATTTAGCACTTTGTTTTCTCGACAAAACTGTTTGGTCTTACAGGATATCAGTGAACTATCAGGCTGGGAGCTCATCGTTTCAACACGTTACTGACGGATCTAAATGAACTCTTTTTTGTGTGTGTGTGGAACCATTTGTATCAAGCATCTCAGCATTATATCAGACACAGTCTAATTGAGAGTGGGACTGAAAGATGATCGCGTCCTTTCTTTCTTTTCTGTCTTCTGACAGAGGCAAAATTTGAAAAGCAGAAACATTTGTTTTGTAGATTTTAGGCATGCTTACCGTGGTTAGAGACAAGCCCAATTCCCAAAAAGATAGCGCAATTGCAAAATGTAAATAAAAACAGTGATGCTTCTCATAAGGCAGTGGGTTTGCCTTTAGCATCATTTGTCAACGTGCACAGTAATCCCATTTCTATAGACAGCCCATTGTCTTTTTTTTTTTTTTTTTTGGTAAATGAAATAACATAACTTACATAACTTAAAGTCTGTAAGTAATGTATGTAACTAACATCCATGACCATGGAGCCCTGTACATTAAAAAATGATGCCAAAGGAATACCCAGTGATGATATGGGAGTGGTTGGTTGGTGAATCAAGTTCAGAATAAGCATATGTTTATAAAAGTCAATGATGTTGATGAGGAAAAACTTTAAAGATGTTTTTTTACTGTTTTGACTTTAGTATTTTTTCAGAAAGGGTAAACAAATGATCACATTCTGTTTCGTTCATGTTTTACACAGCATCCCGACTTTTTTCTAATGAGGATTGCATATAATTTGTCCAAAATGATTGAAAACTCATATATACATAAGTATTTATTTAGTTTAACCATTGGCAAGCTATTCATGGGGCTCAAAAAACAAATGTAGTCCATATGTTAATTCCAATAGCAGGTAATTTGACTCAGCTGCATGAAATTATCCCATCAGCCCCCCCTCGACTCCACGTTGTGTCACAGTGCCTCCAACAATGCCGTATCTTGCACACACTGCACAGGCACATGCGGTGATAATGTTGAAAACACACAGGCTGTAGCTTTCGCACAAAGAACATGGAATCAAGTCTGTGCTGTCTACCTCGCCTTTCAGCTACACCCCTCGTTCAGCCTTGCACCCATAGAGGGGGAAAAACGTCTTTTTTTGCATGTAACACAGTCCTGGAAAATGCACCAGAAAAAAAGAAAAAAAAGGATCTTACCTGTTGTAATTAACTTGAGATATCTGTAATGATGATTAAGCAGGTGACATCCAGCAGGGGACATGATTATGTTTAGTCAGCTCTCACTGAGGACTCTCGTCATTTGCTGTGCTGTGTCTGAAGTCTGTGTATGTGGTGCTGTAAGAGTGTGGCTCTGCCAGAATCATTCCTACTGCACACACTGCATGTTAACATTTTGAGGGCATCAGTTTCTGCAGGGACGGTGTCCTCTGCCTCTCACACAAAATCCATTTCAAACATTGTTAATGTTTCTGTAATCTTTTAATAAAGTGCTCCCAGATCATCTCCTTTCATGGGACATTTCGACCTGAACGGCGTAATATATATATATATATATATATACCCCTGGCCTGTTTGACCTATATTGCGCAGTACTGGACATGTACTGTAGCAATGACGTTGCAACCCTCAATGTGTTGTGGCACACCTCTAGAGCAGCCATGTCCAAACTATTCCATAAAGGGCCGTGTGGCTGCAGGTTTTCGTTCCAACCAAGGAGGAGCACACCAGGCTGGACTCATTTAATCAGCTGATCTCCCCTTTCAGCTGATAACTAAGGGATTCCTTGATGTTGATTGGTTGGCCTGGTGTGCTCCTCCTTGGTTGGAACAAAAACCTGCAGCCACACAGCCCTTTATGGAATAGTTTGGACATGCCTGCTCTAGAGGAATCTTCTCCTCAAATGTTCTCCACACTATTCCTGTGCCCCATTGCATTATGTTATTCTGCTGGATAGTCATTAAAGTATGGTTCAGAATCTAATAATAATAAAGAATAAGGACTTAAAGCACCACTGGCATTCCCAAATTTCAGTTACACCTCACATTATAAAGGTGCTGGATGGAACATACTGATAATTTAGTTATTTGTAGATTCTTGCCAGTAGAAGGACCTCACGGTGCCTCAAACCAATGTTGGTAAAGAGAACATGCAGCAGTGTTGCAATCATATATGGAAGGACAGCACTCGACAAGGTGTCCATTATTAGGAATCAATGGATGATGGGGAGGCCAGAAGTACGTGTCAGAGGTTTTCTGGCATATATGTACCATTCATTTCATTAAATACATGACAGTGTATTTTCCTGAACACAGTGCAGATCTCCTATGAGGCGGGGATCCACGATTTTTCTGCAGTAATAAAGCTATATGTTGCACTCAACATTGTGGCATGAGGTCAACTCGTAGTGACATAAATCAATATCCAGCCACCACCCCAACCGTTAACCCCCTTATTGTAAGGTTTCAGCTTTGCAAACCTAATATTGGAACATTTCAATCTCCTGTCGCTTCAGGCCCACACAAATGATCCGAGGGAAGAAACACAATATTAGGCAAATTGTTTGTGAAAGATATCCACATTCTTATGAGATATTCAATAAAGTCATGTCCGCTAGAAGCTGTGTGTATGACAGAATAATTATCAATTTCCATATCATTAGGATATTAGGGTCAGAACCAGCATAACAGAAAGCATTTGTTCATGCCCGGTGATTAGATGAAGTCTGCGGCGTGCAGCATTACGAGAATTCAATTTCAAATCCACAGACTTGTGTGTTGGCTGCAATCACGAAAATCTGATGATGTCCATAAGAATTGGTCGGCAACCTCGGTTATTATGTAAGATGAGGAAGCCAGTGCTCCAAAACTGTGCACATAAGCAAACTGAGAGCAGTGCTGCAGAGGAAAATATTATAATCAATGGCAGCTAAGGCCCTGGAGTAAGATAAATATCAGCATGTAGAAAGGCTCTGTCCTTGTAAATGTTTTATTTACAAATAGCTTATGGATGCCGTCTGCATTAGATATTGATGTTGTAATGGAAGTGTGATTAGAATAATGAGACATTATAGCACGTGACCTCTGCCTAATGCTTTATTGAAGTGCTTTCCAGGATTATCATTTTGCATAATTCATGCAAAACAAAGGCAACACTCCAATTATTTTGACAGTATGGGCTGTTACATTTTACTATTGTCCTAAGAGTGTCGACTAAATCAATAGCCCAAAGGAAATTTATATTATCATTTTTCTAATTATATTGTGCATGTTATTATTCTGGAGTTATTTATTTACAGATGTAAAGACATCCTTACATTTCATCTTACTAGCAGCAGGGTGTAAAGGGGCACAGGTTTAGAGTAAGATATCTGGACAACTGGCATGAGATTTTTAGCTGTGCTTGAAGTATCTGTTGGTCCACCACTGAATTATACTGAATTATCTCACTAACTATCAGGCGGATTGCCATGAAATTTTGAACATGGATGAACCTAACTGTCATTGCTGATACTCTGATGTTTCCTCTTGTGGTACAATGGGGTTGAAATGAATGCTAAAGGCATTGTTGGTACCTCGGATTTTCCTTTTGCACTATTAGCAGGTCAAAATCTAATTTAAATTTAAGTGCAACATCTCAACATGTACTTCACAGACTACATGTTGGCATTAAATCTCATTGGCTCCCAGACTTTGCATCCTAATGACTATGGTGATGCCCTTATTTTTCCCGAGCACCACCATCTTAGCATCAGCATGTTAGCACGATGGTGTTTGATGGAAAGTCAGGGGAATAACCATGGATACCTATACCAAATCTGTACCAAATCTCTAAGCTTTAGAGAGATTTCAATAAAATCCAAAAATGTCAACCTCATGGTGATGATAGATGAAAAGTCAAAAGATCACCAAAGTCATTTGAACTCATCCTCTGTACACACTGAATGTCTGTACAAAATTGGATGCCAATCCACACAATAACGGTCAAGAAATTTTACTCTGGACCAAAGTGGATAGGAACCGCTCACATCACAATCACAGAAAGCTTATTTAGCTTATTTAAAGAGCAACATTAGTCCATAAATCTAATGTCCAACTGTTTCTCTGCAGACCAAGTCTGACATTTAGTCTTTGAAGATGAGCTGCCACTAATGTTAATACATATCCACTGGAATGCAAAGAGAAGAGTACAATGAAATGTCAAAGTCACTGAGCATTACTGGACAGCATTGAGGGCCATGCATGCTCTGTACATTCTGTACTGCAGCTCCACTGTATGCTTCTCCTTCTGTTAGCTGCCTCAGGTCTTCGGCTAGCTGCTCTCACACAACACCTTGTTTTGTTGTTGCCACAGGTTGAAGTGGCTAGTTTTGAAGGGCTGATTGATGTGTGTGTGTGTGTGTATAGTATTAAAAGTAAACATAGCGTTGTGTGATCTGCACTTGGAGGAGAGGATTAGAGGCTGTGATTATTGAGAGCCCATGGTCACACACTCAACCACTCTGCTACCAAGGTTTGTGTGTCTGTCTTCTGTGCGACGTAATCGGTTGACATTGTACCATTAGACAGGGATTACAATTTGTGCTTTGTGTAAGTATGTATGTTGTAGTATGAAATGTGTCATATGTGCACTTGTTCAGTACAAGAAATAGCGTGTTTATGTAGTCAGGGGGGATGCCTGCATGGTGGTTAGAGTGGTGGATGTGCATATTGTGCCTTAACGCCTGTTCTGACTCCAGCCCGATTTTACGGCAATTTTGTCGGGGACAACCAATTACCAGCGTTGTGACGGTATAGACGGCCGATTGTCATTCACAATCGGCCATCTATACCCGTGTAGTGTGACACGACCTGCCGTGCAGAGTCTCGGACGTCCCAGGACACCCCGATGAAAACGCTAGCATACCAGAATTGTTTTGTCTTGACACGCCTAGTGTGACGTCTCCCATGACATGTTCCCGAGCGTTGACCAATCAGGTGATTTCTCCAGAGCGTAGTCAGGCAACTATGGCGAAGAGGAGAGGGAGGGACGCTGAGGTTGCTGCCGTCAGGTGACGAGGCGAAAGAGAGAAGAGTTAGCCGAGCTGTGGCAGCAGCACGCCGGCCTGTTTGACGTTTCCTCGAGGGAGAATGATGAGTCAAAAAAGGAAAATGCTGGTGGGAAATAGTGAAAGCACTTCCTTCCTCAGCCAGACGAGTAGCTGCTGGCTATGCTGTCATAATTGTGGGAATATGCTTATTACTCCAGTAGCATATGGTTAGCTAGCTGTTATTTCCAGATGGGATGTTAAAGTAGCCTGTTTGATGTGGCCAACACAGCCAAGCCTGCTCCTTGTAGTATGGAAATAAACTCACTTTATGTGAAACTTGTGTTATCTGCCCTGATTGTTACCCGGATGCTACCCGCTCGATGTATAAATAAAGACCAAATAGTCTGAAGTTTGCATCACCTCCAGAATTTGCTTTTAATGTTATAGCATCCACAGACATTTTTTTTTTCTTAACGGGACACAAGACCACGAGCAGCCACAATGCTTCTGCCAGTTTGATTGACAGTTGCCTCACCCGCCACCCGATGACATCCGAACTCAATCATGGAATAAGACGTGCTTTGATTGGTCGCCCTAGTACGTGTAGTCTTGCCACTCACCCAACCAAGACACGGCAAGAGTTTATGGCAATGTGATTATGAGACAAAAAAAATCGTATAGTCTGAACCTGGCATAATGTGTCACGCTCCTGAAAATGGATAGGAATAATCACGAGAGTGATAGGGTGATTTTTCCTCAGTGAGAACTTTAGTCTAATGAATTTACAAAAATATATCAATTTACAAAACAGATCTACAGGAAATATGTTATTTTGCAGAGAGTACATCCTATTCAAGCCACAGCAGCATATACAGTAGTTCTCATTTTCTAGTAGCCTAAGTGCAGAAAACTCTCACAAAAACTCACTAAATTGCATGAAGCATATTATACAAACAACAGCACAAAATATATTACAAAATGTGCACGTAGTTGTGGATTCGCAATTGACACAAAATGGCGGCCGCAATCGGCTACGGGTTGTTCTCTGTTACACAGACACATTTCTGTGTTCCACAAAATTGACTCTAACTCACTCAAAATGTTACTTAAACACTCTTTTAGCACTCTTAGCATGTTAGCAAATTATTACAGTCATGTTTGCTCTGTTTAACATCAACAACACACCTGAAAATGGGGAGAAATAATCAGGAGAGTGACAGGCTAATGTTTCCTCAGTGAGAACTTCAGTCTACCGCCAGTGCCGCAGGTGTGTGGGCGGAGACAAAAGCAATCGATCTAAGAGTATGAGATCAAGACCACTTTGTAGATCACAGATTAACACGTTAATGTTTTCAATTAAACCATGAACAATGTAATATAAACACCTTTTTAGCATTTCAACTATTGTATGCACTCTCACAGGCTTCTGGTTGTCTGGTTAATTTTAATGTTTCACATTTGAAAAGCCAACTCAGTATTTGTACATAAAAATGCAATTTCTAGGAGACAGGCTCGAATTGACAAAGTTAGCAAGCAGACTCTGTAGTATCAGTTGCACAGTAATATCTACCAAAGTACCCACTATAAACTGCTGCTGATTGGCCTACTTGAACAAGTAAGGGTGCAGCAGAAAAACCTGTTGTAGTGAATTGAGTAATCCTCCTACATGGGGTCTTGACCCTGAGGTAGGTAGATATTGACTTTCTTAACCTCAGGGTCAGCACTTTGGGCTGAACTCTGACAGAGATATAAGATTTACATTTGCGAAACACCTCTGATCATAATTAGCCCATGACTGGGACACAAACATACACACACAAATGGTTTTATGTGTTCCGTTTTACCACAACCCCCACACAAACATAAATAAATACAATTTAATCAAAACAATTATGTTGGAATAAAAGAATAAAAGAGGATTTTAAAGTTGCTAAATGGTTAAGTTTAAGAGGTGCTTTTTCGCCAATATATTACCACCACTGAAGATGTAAAAATATATTTTTGAAAAGATTTTAATTTTATTTTTCTGTTTTGTGTTTATTTTTAGTTATTTCAATTCTTGCTTTTTATTCTATATATTTTTTCTCTTCCTATGTTCATTATTAGCCACCAGAACACATGGCAAATTTATTGTAGTGAAACCTACGTGGCAATGAATGTGATTTCGATTGTGAAGATTTAGACAGCATTAATTCCTAAATTGATCTGGGGGTATTTTATTTGTTAAAGTAACAGTTAAGCATTTGGGGAAATAAGATAATTCACACTCTCATCTGTGTGTAACAGAGCTAGATTTGGGACATGGTTAGCCTAGCTTGGTATAAAGACTGGAAGTAGGGGTAAACAAATAGCCTGGCTCTGTCCAAAGTGCTAAAACACACCATCATGTACCTGAAGGTCACTGATAAGCATCTTGTGTCTTGTTTTACGTCTCTGTTTGTGGACACCTTCAGCAATCCAGGACTCCAGGAAGCTGCATACTGTCACTGAGCCTGGTTGTTGTTTGTCAAGAAATAGTTCCAGATAAAACCATGGTTGTTTTTACATTTCTATTTGTGAATAGGTTGAATAAATTAGATGGTAAATGGTAAATGGGCTGTATTTATATACCGCTTTTCTAGTCTGCTGACAAGCACAACAACAATATTAGAAGAGATACACATATTAATCAGTTATTTTATAGGTGTTATTAGGTATATTTCTGAACGTTTGACACAGACATGAGATGTTATTTATCTTCTCATCGGTCCGAAAGGAAGCAAATGAATGTATTTTACTAAATGTTGAACTATTTCTGTAAAATGACTGTTTCTTCTGAGGGGGCAAATTCCCTTGACAATTAACTATATTCTGCCATAAATTTGAATTTGTGTTGTATGTAAATAATAATAATGATGCATTTTTTCTAGATCTTGTAATATATCATAGAGAGTAGAGGCAAGTAGGAGAATATGTCTTTTAGTAATTTGGGTGAACTGACCCTTTAGTGTCTTCTCATTGATCCATTATACAATAAACAACACAATGCTTTGTGTAATCCAAGATATTCCTTATTTCAAAGATGGATGAGACTGGTTGGTTCATTAGATTTTTTCTAATAAGGCCAGTATTGGCTCAATATATCAGCCTAACCAGTACTTCCAGTAGCATAAGTGTGTATATGCATCTGCGAGTGTGTGTGTGGGTGTGTGAGTGTGTGTGTGTGTGAGAGAGAGAGAGAGAGAATCTGTTAATCTCCTTAGCTTCATTAAAACAGATAGAGGCGGATTAGCAGGAGGTGCATGTAAATGAACATAATTCCAGGAGAAATTGAAACAGCGGCAGAGATAAATATGTCATGAGGGAGAGACAAATATAATCAAAATAGCAATTAATTGAATTCCCCTTACGAAGCATCGCCTGTTATTTGGTGGAATTACAAGCAGCTACAGTGAGCTAATTGGTAAGGCTGATAGTCAGGATTAGTGTTGCATGTCTTCTTCTTCCTCTGTTCTCCACCATCATCTCCATTCTGCTTCTTTCAAGTCTGCTTTCCATCCTGTGTTTTCCTTCACATCTGTCCTCCCTGGCTTTAATTTGTTCAGTGACTCTCCAGGTTTCTGTGGATCCTTTTTTTATTCATCTTTTTCCATCCATCTCACTTCTGCTTTAGACCTGTGGGTTTTTGTTGGGCAATTTTTATATCAAAATTGAATTTCTTTTAATAGGAAGGTTTTGCTGTTTTGGTAATGACTCTTGTAAGGGACTGTGTACAACCTTAAAAACACAATCCTTACCAGATAAATACAACAGCAGTGTTCAGATCCCTACAGTGGCTTACACTGTGTTTACAGAGAACAAAATAGTAGTCTATTTTGTTTGTCCATGGAGCGTTCGTCTATTCGGTGAAACTAACCCTAACTCAGAAACTTCATTCAGGAGGAGAATTTGTGAAGGAGAGCCTTGTTGCTGCTGCTAGCACAGGACAAAGTAAAACTGCTCCAAAGTGTCAGTCTGTGTGGAACAATCCATAGAGATGAAGAGAAAACCTGATGTGGAAACTAATAACAACCGTCTGTGTGCTTTGGCCTTCATGGTGGACTTCATCAAGAACCTCTCCGAGCTGAACCTCAAGCTCCAGCAGCTTCTCAGCTCTCTGCTGTCGATGTGAAACGTGAAATTAGAGCTGTGGCTAGGGCAAATGAAAAGAGGCAACTCTACATTTTCCTACTATGTGAGAACACAACCTGCTGTGACCTCTGAATATGCTGCTGAGTGTGACAACTCTTTCAGGCGGTTGGTGAGAGGTTTCGGGAGATGAAATGTAAGCAGAAGGAACAGAGCATATTTGCTGTTTAATGTGGAACTGGAGCTGATGTCCAGTGAGCTGCAAAGCAACGACCCACTACTGTGAGCAGCTCTTTTCAAAACTGACTGTTACAAAGGTTTTTCCGCTCAAGACTGACCCAAACCTAGGAAACCAGCTAAACGTTATTTGTTTGTTTGTTTGTTTGTTTGTTTTTACGTCTTCTAGTTGGAACAACAAAGTGTGTTACTTTGACATAGGAGACAGTTGGCAACACATTTCAACAGTCAACATCAGGTTCAGGACAATCATTCCCCAACCTCATGATTGAATGAAACCAAGTCTGTATATGTACAATTTTCAAAGTTGACTTTTTTTGCATGATGTCAAATCATGTATTTTACTCTACTTCATTTATTTGTCAGATACTAATCACTTGACAAATTTTACATACAAACGCGTGGTGAGCATATAAAATACGAAGCTTTGTCGGTCTGTCTGTTATAAATCTATACAATAGATAAGATCTAGTTACACATCAAAAAGTATAAAAGTAAACACACTGATGAATACTGTGTAGACCTACAGTATGACTAAAGTAACAATCACAATGATGTTGAATTGAAGTTATTGTATTAGTCATTTTACGAATGAAACTCCCTTTCCTTTTATGCTATACTAAATACATCTGTAAAAAAATCTTGACTCAATTGTACAAAACTAACAATGGAAGACAGACATTTTGTACATGTATGTTCAAGAATCAACAGAATTGGAGTTGATGTAATTAGAAAACAATAACTGCATTATATGACTCTGACTTCATATAAAGTTGAACATGACGGATGTTAAGTCTAATCCAGCTGTCCTGTCCTTTTGTTCCCTTTTTATTCCTCATTCTCTTTCACCCTCTCTTTCCCCCAGCCTCGCAGACAAACAAAGCTACAGGAGTCATTTGGTTGATTCAGATCCCCTCCTTCCTTCCCTCTGCGCTCTGTGCTGATTGTGATGCCCTCCTAAACGGCCCCCCACCGAGGGCGCCAATGCACTTTTATGAAAGATCCAGCGTTTCCCTAAAAGCTAATCATGTTAGACATCAAAGAGTGAGGCTGCTGCCTTGATCAAGACACATCTGAAGACGCTGCCTGGTGCACTGCTCCTGCTCCTCAGGATTAGGCCCAGCGAGTGTCTGTGCATGTGTGTCTGTGTGTCCCTGCATGAGAATCAGAGCAGAGAAAGGGAGTGCAAATGTGTAACAGAGTCCGGGATGTACACAGATACTGAAAGGGCTCACGGCTAACAAGAATCACAGCAAACAGATTTGTCTGCTACTTTCCATTCCTAAGCACTCATTAAATTTTCAGTTAATTTTTAATAAATTACAAATGTCACATAGCATATTACACAGGCAATTTGGATAGAGAGAAAATAAACATCAATTTGTCAATTCTGACCCCAAACACTGACAATAAGAAGAACAACAATTCATACAGCTTTTGTATAGAGTTAAGGGTAATAGTCCACTGTAAAATGCTGTAATGCTGTCAGCACCGTAATTTATTGTGTTAACATGAATATTTTTTGTGCCATTCATGTGCAAAGGGAGTCCAGCAGGGATCAATTAGTATTAATTTAACGAACGGAAACTGATGAAAAACACTTGACAAAGGGGACCAAAACTAAACCACAAGTAAACTTGTAAATAGTAAAATTTACTATAATCATTATCAATGAATAGTACAATAAACAATAACATGAAAGACTGATGAATTGACAAACAACTATTTGATCCGTCCAACCATTTTTATTTTAATCAAGTGATGTGCATGTATCAATTTTTTAAAGGTGCAATAATGTGTACTTAGGACTAATGAAAAAGTACTTTGGTCCACCTAAAACATCCCTCCCTTAAAAGTTTGTTCAGAATGTACAGTACATTATAAATGCTGGTGTGACAACGTGTGAAGCAGTCATTAATTAACCCAAATATGGAAATATGGCCACCTGATTGGGTGGCTGCATAGGTGGAAATTGTTACCACCATCCATACTCAAAGATGGTTTTTGGTTTCAGAGTGCTTCACAAAGGCATCAAAATAAAACACAAAAATCATAAAATGATCAGGTTTTAAAAGAAAACAGATGAAAAAAAAACAGTGCATAAAGCTAACACAGTTTAAAAGATAGTTCACATGAAATTAAAACTCAAGTAAAATCAAATCATGAGAGGCTCTTAGATAAAAGTATGCTTTAAGAAGGGAGTCAGAAGGAGATCACTTTGGGCAGATCATTCCAAGCCTCAGGGCCCTGACCACAAACGCTCTCTGAAAACAGCCAAAAGACCTCTGCCCGAGGATCTCAAAGTACATAAAGGTATATATGGTGTTGAGAGATCAGAGATATGAGGGCAAGAAGCCATGAAGAGCCTTAAAAGCAATCAGAAAAATCTTTAAATCTGTTCCAAAACGTACTGGGAGCCAGTGTAAAGAGGCTAAAACAGGAGTGATATGATCCCTTCTCTCGGTTCCACTTAAAAGCAGCTGTGCTCTGTACAGTTCTGTACAACTGTGAATGTCCTCCACTGACTCCTGTCGATGACCTTTGACCTCTTCCCAGTCGAAACAACTGAGCAATGACAACCACACCAACAAATGCGTTCAATAATCAACCATTAGACGTGCTCAAAAACTCTGGGAAAAGTTAGTGCTACACATTTGAAAGTAGGCTTTGGTCAAGATTATGCCGTATTGGTTGTAAGGAACTACTGACGATGGTTCCTTACAACCAGTGAACTGTTGGCTGTCATTTTTCTAGGGAGGACAGCGAGCACAGAGGGAGGTGCAAACATTGCCTATGAAAACCAGGTGACAAATGTGTTATCTATTGTCTCACGAGGGTGCTGCAGAATTAATCGATTTAGAGTTTATACAGGTCTGATAGCTGGGACAATTAACATATATTTACAAATGCAAATCTTCAAAGCTGTATCTATCAATCCAACACAATCTGATGCACAGAGCTTTTCTCTAGCTGTCCATTCCAGGCTTGACAGCAGCAGCTGAAAGCTGCACAGCCTTGTGAAACATAGCCAGTGTCAGGCCTTTGTTCAGTGACTGTATGAAAGCAGAGATACACTTGCTTTCCCTCCATTACCACCTCATCATGTTAAATTGCTTCAGTATGTTTAACTGAAAATTAAAGTGATTGCTGTAGAATTTTAATGGAATTGGGACTTGTGCGTGAACTCCCCTGAGGTAAGAGAGATTCCACATGAATGGGCCCTCAGACACACAAACACACACACGTACACACAGTGATGAGCACGATCTCAGGTGACACTATCTGAATCCCAGTAAAATATCTGTGGTTATTATTGTCATTTGAATGGACTACATATCTGCTGCCAGCTCTTGACACACCTTCTTTGCCATGCACGTTGTCAGTATTTCAATAAATACATTCCATGAACACTGAAAGGGCTTTTGTACAGAAACAGACTTATAAACTCTCTGCGGTGGTGAAAGACTCTGAGTTCTCAACTTGTTCATTCTAAATGCATGGCTGCCTGTTTAAATCTACCTTTAAAAGTAAGCCGGAGTGATCCCCGCATACTCAAACAACTCAGACTATGTGCACTATACATGAAATGACTGTGGTTTATCACAGTTTATTTTCATAGTTCTGGATGTCAATATCATTGTACTCACCAAAGTAATCATCAAAGTTGCTGAAGTCTAAGAATACGGTGACATTGCTGCAACAAATATATGAGAATATTATATGGGATGACAGCGATATGAAATAATACTCTGTAAATAAGACAACAGTTAATCAAGATTTTCTAACCACTTTATTTTGGAGGTGAATTTGATCGTGAATCCAATGAAATGTGAAAGTAGATATTGAGATATCTCACAGGACAAGTGTAAACATGGGTTTTTATTCTTCTTATATTGCCTGCACTTGACCAATACCTCACAAGCTATATTTCTGTGCAGAGGAGTTATGATTTCCAAAAAATGTCTCTTAAGCACTAAAAGACAAGTCAAGGAATCGTCAAAGTCATGAGGAGGAATGGCTGAACCAAATTTCATGCTAATCCATCAAATAGTTGCTGAGACATTTCAGTCTGGTCCAAAGTGGTGGACTGATTGCCACCTGTAGATTATGTTAGTGGAGTAATATAGTTCAAAGTCAAAGCACATTAGCCTACAGGCCGAACCTCTCTCAACTGAGACTGTGTCGAAACAAATGGCTCCTCATCAACTTCAAGAAAGGTCGGCAGCAACAAAACTCAAAGTATTTAGAAACTGTTCACCAGGCAAGGTTGGGATGTAAATAAAATGCTCATCATTCGAAACATGTCAAGATTTAAACAAACGTGACAAATGTATGACAGGACAAATCTTCCTCAATAATCATCAATTGCTTGATTACAATTCACACACGCATACTGTGCTGTGGATGTTGTTTTGGTGTGTACAGTATATCTGAGTGTTTAGTCCATTTTATTTTATTCATACTGTAATCATTACGGAATGTCGTATCAATGCAGAGCCTAATAAATACGTTGCAACCATCAGCGCTGAGGTAGACTTTTTTTCTTGCTCATTTGTATTTTCTCCACGCTCTTCATAATAGCCGGGATATGCGTGTATGACAGGACTTTAATTGCCTGAGTTAACAAGGTGAGCTCCACTCCGCCACCTTTGCGTAACGCAAATCATAGCAGGGATACTCAAATCCAATCCCCCGTAAACTAGTCACCCAAATGAGATGTGCGAGAGCATAAATCCAGGCAATAACGGCAATATGTGGTGGGATCTAAAGTGGTAAATCCTTAAATGATGTTCTAACGCTGAGCGAGTGACTTCATTGGGGTGAGGTGACCCCACTCTTCAGAGACAGAGAAGGAGAGAGAGGGGGGAGTCGGGAAAGCAGTAGGATTGGGAGCTTGTCATATAAAAGCGAGACAAATGGAATAGAAACCGAACAATAACATTATTTGTAAGTATTTGTTAGGCCTTTATTGTGTCTCTTGATATGTTATATAGGAATATAAATGCATTTTACATCTAAACTTGTAAACTGGTTTCCTTTTCCACTTTATTGTTGTGTAAATTTCACATAACAAAGCACTTGAGCTGGTTATTTTTTTGCGTGACATCACAATTGGTGTTTTCCTCTCCACTGTGACATCACAATTGGTTGTGTTCCCTTTGTATCTGATAGCAGTGAGAGCACAGTCGACTGGGTTCTGTCCAATGGATGCGTTATTAACACTGCGACATCACAATGCACAATGGTCTGTCCATTTTGACATCACAATTGGTCGTGTTCTGTCCACTGTGAGAGCAAATTCAACAAAATCATGGTTCAGGCAGATGTGTTAGATAAGAAATTCACTGCTATACTTTCAAAGTGGTTTGGTGATCGACTGACTTTGATTGATTCTGAATTTCATATCTTAAATTTTAGTGGCTCAGTTTGACTGAGTCAGATTAACCGACTTTCGTATGAATTTGTGAATGAAATTGTCATGAAATTTGGACAGTCATCTTCCTCTCACGATTAATTTAAATCAGTTTGGTGATCCTCTGGCTTTTTATTTATAAATGCAGCCAAAATGTATGATTTTTCAACTCTTTGTCCAATACCAAAACTAAATACATAATGGTGCAAGCCGAGAGTGATGGCCCATCAATGCAAGGTCACAGTTCAGTTTATTAATCCATTAAATCATCTCTACCAACACTGATTACCAAAACATAGGAAATAAATAACAATACAACAAAACACAGATGGATTAAAACAACATTAAACTAAATTCTATATGTTAATGACATTCAAAAATGTTTCAGTCCCATATCTTTGTGAATGTGCCTCGTAAATGTGCAGATACCAGAGGGAAAAATAGAGCCTGAGCCTCTAAAATGACAGGGAGAAGAGGAAATGTGTTTTCTAGTTAATCTACAGCAAACGTCTGTACTTTGAATGTTGGTTGGGTGAATCATCGCAGACTGCACCGCAGCAGTCAAGTGCTGTGAATGACACAAGGTGGAAATTTGCTTTACCACAGCCCTGAACACACCTTCAGTCTTCCTGTGAGTGGGCAGGGAAGACAGAGCTGTGCCCTCTCCCTGCCTCCCCACCCCACAGTCAGAGCTCAGTAAACCTGGCCTTGCTCATACTACATTGGAAAGGCCAGATAGTATAAACACTCCAGCTGATTTTAGATCAGCTGTAGTGTGACCTGGCCCTCAGCAGCAAAGCCCTCTGGAATCTGCCACTGACCTGCAGTTACGCTGCGAGGAGGCATCCTGGATGGACAGCCGTAACAGGTTTTTCTCATCCAGATAGGACCTCTGGAAAATGCTGTTGCTTCATCTTAAGCAGTTCTTAGAATTGACTTTTCTTTTTGGTTTGCTGTTCATAAGCGAAAGCAAGATGCCAAATCCTGTCTGATCAGAGCTGATAACACTGTGATGCAGCTTTGCAAATCATGACCAGTCTTCTGAGTTGTTTGTATGCCACGAGAGTAAATAACTTTGAGGAATACAGCAAAACTGAAACAAAGAACAAGGTGAATGCATGTAAAATGTGTTCTGTTCTTTTCCAGATAGTTTTTGTTTATTCTGAAATGATGTGAATGTGGCATGAGGGCACTGAGTTGCTCGGAGGATTGCATACGGCCTCTGGCCCCAGATATTCTTTACTGAGGTTCTGCAAGGTGGTTTAAGTCTTCAGATTCATTGCTGTTCCTTCCTTGTGACACTAAAATGCAGACAAAATCTATGATTGTTTGTGTTTTTCTCAGTTTCTGTGTTTCTTTGACTACACACTGCTCACTGCTGACTGAAAAGCATCATAATCATCCTATATTGAAAGCATCCTCTGCCTTAGTGTGACAGTGTGGTATGGCAGCTGGAGAGGAAACAACTGCCACGGGTGGTTAAAACTGCACAGGGCATCGTGGGCTGCCCCCTTCCTGACCTAGATTCTATATATGAAGGCCGGGTCAGGAAGAGGGCGAGATCCATCGCCACGGACCCCAGCCATCCGGGCCACAGACTGTTTGTACCACTTCCATCAGGAAAGCGGTACAGGAACATCCAAACCACCACCAACAGACTGAGGGACAGCTTCTTCCCCAGAGCTGTTAGAGCTATCACCCCCAGCAGCCCCCCACTGCAGTGAGAGACTGTGAGAACTGTGAACACTGCACACCGCACTTTACACCTACACCTACACCTACACCTCCACCTGCACCTTCTGTGTACTTAACATTTACTTAACAACAAGTACACACACGCTTAAAATTGTCAGCTGCAATCAGTATATACATTTTAGTATATTATAGCTGCTGTTTCACTGGTAAATTTTATTGTTTATTGTTTAGTATTTTTTATTGTCTTAGTATATTTTCATTTCTGGTATATTTTTATTGCATTTACGAATATTTTTACTGCATGTTAGTTTATTTTATTCTACTATCTTTATTTTATTTTATTATCTATTTATCCCCCTAACACAGGGGTTGCATTGCAAATTTCGTTGACATGTCAATGCTCAATGACAATAAAGGCAATCTCTGTCTCTCTCTCTCTATTTCTATCTCTCTCTCTCACGACTGCTTGCATGTGTTTGTGTGTGTGTGTGTGTGTGTGTGTGTGTGTGTGTCTGTGTGTGTGTATATGTTTGTGTCCAGCTGTCTTTATTCTTGATGGATAAGCAGCTTATGAGAGATAAAGTTAAAGTTAAAGAGAATAAGTTAAAGTCAAGACTTCTGACAACCTTAATGTGTCAAATCACAGGACAGGGAGTATTCTCTCTGTGTGTGTGTGTGTGTGTGTGTTTGTGTGTGTGTGTGTGTGTGTGTGTGTGTGTGTTTGGTTACTTTTAAGGCCTGAGGAATGAACCCAATCACTAAACATAAATACGAAGGTAATGTATACAAACATAGTAGAGTTCCATGTCCAGAGTTGAGTGCTGCAACTGTCCGTCACTGTATATGCACAGGCCCAGTAGGTCTTCAATAACTTCTCCACCTTCACTACTCTTTTGTAACTAACAGCTGCACACTGGCCACTGTCATGTATAATGCACTACCAACTATTGCAGTCATGTTTTTTTTTCAGTTTCAAATACAGCTTACAGTTGCTAACAGCAGCGACTGTCTGCTTTAAACACAGCCTTCCCACCACGGCCAACTGTATTCGTCTCTATTTTGTCATGTTTGTTTTTTTTTCTCTCACCGAACCAGTATTTGCTGGCCTTCAAAGTCCAAAAGTCAAACCTAACATACAAGGCCCATATAAAATCCTAAATACACGATCTTGCTGTCCTTCCTTTCATCTGCATGTCCACTCTGCAATACTGAGGCATCACTGTTTTTTGGGACTTTACACTGACATAATCCATTGTACCACAATAGGACAGCATGTTACAGATCACATTTGGCATATAAGCTCCTTAGTTAAAAGGACATCCTAATTGCAGGACTTTGATTAGACATGGAAGAATCATACATCTTCACCTCTGTACTTTAGACAAAGGACCTGAAAGAAACCTGCATTTACCCAGAGGACACCTGCATCATTCATGGCGGACAACATGACTACTGTTGCCTTGTTCTGTCTTCGTGAGAGGACTGGCTGTCTTCAGGCTGGGACTGCTGCAGCACCCAGTGACTGATGTACTGTCCAGCAAGAGACATCCCCACTGATACCCACACTGCAACAGGATTTCTAATGCAGTTCACGCAATGCAGGTGACCTTGAATATGTTCTGTCAGAGTGTATGTATTTTAAATGACTCTCTGTCCCCATCAGCTTTGCTGTCCATTTTCATCTTAAAGCTGTTCATTACAAAATGAAAACAGATAAGTGCAATAAATGCGAACATTATATTTTTTAAAAAGCATGTGTGCATGCCCTTTATGTAAAAATGTTTCGATAAATGACGTTCATTTCCTGGCTACATTTCTCAACTGACTCCGCTCTGCAGCGAGCCGTTGTTCTGAATCAGAACCCACAGTCCTTTTCAGCGGGCTGTACAGTGTGCCATTATCTTGTCAAATGACAACCTTGATGTCAAATGACCCTGCTTCTATTCAGTTACAGCTTTACAACCAATGGTTGAGAAAAGCCTTGTTTTTTTGTTTGTATGGTCTTTGCCTATATGTGCCCCCCAGAAGATTAGTGTTAATCGTGTCAGCTTTTTTCATTAAGTCTTAGTCCTGTGTCAAATATCCTTTGTAATATTTTTAAAATGCACTCCACCTCATCCTGTTTTTTTTTTTCAAGTCCAAGATTTTATCTCATCTTGTTATCTGGTTGAATGCTAAAGAATGCTGCTGTGCTGTAAGTGTCTGGTCTCGTGGTCTGATGGTATCAGTTTAATATATCCAGATTCATTTTGATGCCAAATCACATCACATTCATTTTGTTGGTAATGTGAAGAACATTAGACAGGACAGCACTTTTATGTCACCAAACACATGCTAAAACACATCGGCCGGTAAGTTAGCTGCTCAGGTGTTAGCCGCATACCAGGGTGTTACAACTGCAGGGCAGAAGCTGTCGCAGTGGCTCCGTTTTGAAATGAAGCTGCAACTACTGCTTCAAATTAATTTACAATCTGAAACGTCATCAATTGTCATACAAGTTGCTCCGCTACACTTTTATATCGGCATCCTCTTGCACATATCCAACATTTGCAACACCAGCTGACTCTTTCTCTCTCTCACACAGACACACACACAGACCCACCAAGGTTTTTTTCTTTAAACCACATTTTAGTCTTGTCTTTTTTGTCAACAACAGTACGTGTGAACTGTGATACAGTCACAGTAAGTGTTTAATGACGTCAGTGCCGTCTCATCTTCATCTTGTCTTCAAGGTCATTCACAAACACGTTGTGTCATAGTTTTTATTAACAACTATCAGAGAGAATAAACCCTTTCGATTTCCCATACCTCTTGTTCAACCCCTTTAAAATCGGATGTGTTTAACATTCTCTACACCCAGCACTTTGGTATTATCTTCACATCAGATTTTACCATCATCATCATAACTCTTGTTGTTTCATACCACTCACTATACATTTCTTATTTTTGTGTTCGGTGTGTCAGCAGTGCTGTTCCTGCAACATGTGGGAGCTAGTTGAACTAGCCTACACATGACTCATGAAGCAAGAGGGAAAAGTTAGAGAATGCATGTTCTTTGTAAGTGCATAATTTAATAATCCAGATTAGAATGTTGACAATCTGACATCATTCTGGATTTTTTTGGTTCTTTGAAGCAGACTCAATTTGAATCTGGGGCTGTTGTCAGAGTAACAAGTCCTTGAGTGTTCTGAAAGGCGCTTCCAAATAAAATGTATTATTATTATTATCAAGACCAAATCTTACTTATTGGATGTCCCTTTCATAACCAATTGTGACGGCTAGTGCTGAGAGAGACCCAGGAGCGGAAACAGAGAGGGTTAACAAAGGTTTATTTACAACACGAAAAACACAAGTAGTCACTGGCAGTGTGAGATCCAAAAAACATAAACTCAGAGAGGTCCAGAGAGTGCTGGGCTATGTGGGCATGGGAGGCACTGAAACAAAAAGAGAGGAGACAAACAATTACTCCAGGAGGAATTATCAAGAGACACGAATGTTAGTTTACCACAAGAGATACGAGGCCAACTGATACCACGGTACGAAGAAGTATACTCTGGCGTCGAGGAGCATCTCCGCAGAGAATAAATAGGCGCCTTGATTCAGGAAGTGAATTCAGGTGCGCCCAATCACTCCTCGACGCAGTGGGGGGAAGGGAGCCTCAGGAAACAAAAAATAAAGTTAGCGCCAACCCAACAGAAAACAGGAAGTGGACCTTCACAATAAATGCACAGGAAATACCAACCGCCACACCAATCATGTTACGATCACCAGTTACTAATGAACATGATTCTGTGTTTTTTGATTTGCCAACTTGTTTGAAACATGTTGCTGGTATCAAATTCAGAATAAGCATATATTTACTAAAACCCATGAAAATAAATATATTGTCTTTGCAGTGTTTGTAATTGAGTTTTTGCCAGAAAGGATAAGCAAATTATCACATTCTGCTTTATGTTTTACTCAGCGTCTTAACTTCTTTGGAATTGGGGTTATATTATCTTAAAACATTTTGATATGTAATCATTTTAGTAAGAGACTAATGGCTTAATTGGTTTGCCTAGCATTGTCAAATGCTATCAGGTCAGTAGACTGCACTCACATTACGACGAAGCCTCCAATCTTGTCTTGAAAGTTTACAGGTACATATGAGTAGCCAATTCGACAGTTTATGCTGCAGTCAAATCTAATTGACCTGCCATCACTCATTTACTTTTTCCAGATGATCTGTGATGCTTCCAGTTTTAGAAACCATGTTGAAGCAAAATGTCCTGGATCTCTGCATGACTCCAGAATATTGAGGGAGTCAAATGCAAGTGCTGCATTTGAATGAGGTAGGAGGCATGTTTTGTAAGTAATAGAGTATGTGTAAAATATGAACCAGCCACTTGTATTACTAATTTGTTATTAGTATTTTTTTGTATAATTATTGATTATCTTATAGGTTATTATATGGGATCCTGCTCTGATATGAGCACATTCTCTGGCTCAGCCCCAGAACCACAGACCCACTGCCACAGACACAGCCATGGGCTTGAATTGAAATGATTTTTGGGCAACTGAAGGGGAGGTTTCAATGTCTTCGAATCCTGAGGGATGCACCTGACAGGGCCAGTGACATCACAGTGGCATGCTGGGTGCAAAACACCATCGCCACAACTCGAAAAGAAAGGGCCCATGCAGTGGAGATGCTGTCTGTTGATGATCTTCGGCCAGTGCACCTTGACAAACCCAGTGGCAGGGCTGCAAGGAAGATGATGTGGCCCAAGAGTTTGGATGAGTATAAATTAATCTCCTGCAGCATACTCCCCATGTTTTTGAAACATGGAGCCCAGCATTACTGTCTTGTTATTTCATTTCTTGAAAACAGAAAAAAAAACATTAACTTATATTCTAAAATAAAACAAATAAAATAAATAATAATAATAATAATAATTAGGATAGGCATAATATAATTCAAATTTAACAGTATTTCCATTTAACGTTTATCAACTTTAACAACTGAATCTTTTTAGAGTGTCAAGTGTACAGCACTGCACATCTCCCCACTATTTTTCATTTCCATTTTGAAGTACACATTGCAATTTTAAAAAACTCAGCCTCAAGCTGAGGTGCTGGAAGCAGCTTCACCACAAGTCCTAAAAATTCAGGAGTAACACATAAAATTGGGACTATGAAAAACGTGACCGAAATACTGCAAAATGTGAGACAAACTTTATTTATCAGTCATGTAACCGCTGCAGTATATGCATTATAGCTCCAGCTGTGAGGAAATCCCACCTGGTAGGCCCCCCAACACTAGCCAGTTGTACCTTTGGTTTATTGCCAGCTCCTCAGCAGGAGTAAAGTCGGTGGCTGCTGGACCACCACATGTCTGTTTCGTTCTATCCTCTTGATGTTGGCTTTTACAGAACACACTGTCAGCAAAAAGTCAAACATCACACACAGATAGTGGACAGAACGCTTGACGTTGGAGGACAAGTCTCCACTATTCTGTTTCAAGATTTGGGGGGCCTCATTTGGACTCACTGAGCCACAGGAAGCATCGAACGTTTGATATCAAAATGACAAGCTGTAACATGAGAACATCCATTGCTACCAGTCAGTGGAACATAAAGTTGCGTGTTGTTCACATAATAGTGGAAGTTAATATTATACCAATGGATTATCTGATCCAAAAGAAGCATATAAATAGTAAAAAGCAGAATACCAAGAATTGACCAACATGACAGAGCGGCTGGGAATGAGAAGAATTCTCCCATTACAACAGAGAAAGATCTGAGCAAAACCAGGGGAGTGTTCTAAGCACAAGCAGTTTTCATTCACTTCTTTTTTAATTCAATTAAGTTGTATTTATATAGTGCCAAATTACAACAATAGTTGTATCGGGACATTTTGCATACAGACCAGGTCTAGACCATGCTGTTTAATGTGCAGAGACCCAACAATCCCCCCATGAACAAGGAAGAAAAAACTTCCTTTCAACAGGCAGAAACCTTGAACAGGACCAGGCTCTGTGTGGGTGGCCACCTGCCTCGAGTCGGGCTCAGAGAAAGAGAGAGACAGAGCTATAATAGTAGATAATAGAGCTATAATTATAGCTAGAATAATAACAGAAATGTTTCTAAAAAAAAAGTATGTAATAGGAAAGTTTTCACCCTATTTTTTTGTGATACTTAGGTAGAGAGGGGGTCTGTCCTTTGTTCCACAGTTGCACTCCTGACTGAAAATTATCAAATAAACTATTGCTATGTAGAAAGTTGCACATCTAATTGGTAACTGCTTTCTCATTTTATAGAGAAAGGGGAGGTTAGATATAGGGCTTTAGTTGGCTAAAAGAATAGGCTTTAATTACAGCTGCTTTAAAGGACTGTGGTACATAGCCTGTTGATAAAGACCAGTTGATTACATCTATTAAAGAAGTGACAATTTAGGGAAAGAACGTATCATTTATCATTAAAGTAGCTCATTAAGTCATTGCTACTTGACTTTCTGTCAGTCTGGCTACAGTGCTGGAAAAATGGGGTTGTTCTTATTTTCATCTTTCAACAATGAGTAACTGGCTTCCCCGGCATTGCAGAGGTTAGGTGAGTTTAAATGGGATATTAACTCCCCTGATTCTAGCATTCAAATTTGCTTAAAGTGAGACATACTGGCAGAGGTTTAGTAAAGTCGAGTAGATGTCTTGTCACGGGTGTGATAATAAGTCTAATGAGGTATATTTAATTTGTGAAATGATGAAGAAACAACTCACAAATCTCAGTGGATGCTTGCAAATGCTTGCTTGGAGGATGGTTAACTGCTGATTTGACAGCACGAAATAAAACCTAGGATTGTGGTAGCTGCTAGCTAGCAGCAATCAAATTTTGGCCAAATTCATGTTGTGGCCAACATAAAACCATTGGTGGGGCAATGGGGACAAGGAGGAGCGCACTTGGAGTTGGACATAGCAGGATGGGAAAGGTGTCGACAACACTTTGGACTGGACCATGACTGGCTGCTCCAGAGTCGTTGATGAAGCTGTAGCTGTTAACTCAGTTTGCAGTTCAGTGAAGCAAAGTAGTTTGAAACTGGGAAATGGTCGTTATCCCCATCTGGTGTGAACAGTGGAGGAGAGAAAGTGTCATTTTTTGCCTTACTATCAGAGCTGAAGGGACTGTCCCGTTACAGCAGCAGGAGTGGGGATTACCCTTGAAGGACATTGGAGGCTCTCGATGGAATGGAGTTCAGATCTTAACCTGGATCGCTCAGATTCCACTCCAGTAAGTCGGGGCATGCTGCTTGTGCAGAGAAATAAAAGCAGTTGGCAATGTTGTAGGAAGGTGCTTTTTACAAGGAGTTAATGTTAATCGTTAGCAAGTAGGTACCAATGGCAGAGGAAACGCACTAGAATAATAACTTCTCCATTCCAAACCACAATGCATCAGTGTTTGTATTGGCCAAATGAGCACATCTGCTTTATCAAAGTTTAGCAAAGGTAAGCTCTCATGAATCTGTTAAAGAGGGCTGGAGATTGTATCCAAACGGGAAAGCCATGCTTGAATTTGTCCATCTTACTGGCCTCAATAGAAGTGAATGGTAAACTGAGTGAATATTCATAGAACGGAAGTGTATTGAAGCCATTGCAACAAGTAGTTCTGTACCTAAAAGCACAGCTGAGAGACCAGGCAGGTGAAGTTAAAAGTATTGTGTATCCTGGAATATATTTAGAATTTTTCAGAATTTTTCCAGTCAGCCCTTTCCTTTGATGCTACATTTTTCTTTCATTATATTTGTTGTCCCTTCCATTAGCCGCTAAAACTCTCAACCAGACAGCCTATCAGCAGTATAATATGGTGTGTGTGTGTGTGTGTGTGTGTGTGTGTGTGTGTGTGCGTGTGTTGGAATATCAAGTTTCTTCGGTTGAGAAAAATATAGTCACTATAGTAACATATACTTCCAAGTTCCAATAAATATAGTTCCAGGGGTAGTAGTAACACTGAAAAGTGTCTGCATCTCATGAAATATAACACAAGCAAAATATCTGCTGGTCTGCTACAGACGTGTTAGTTTCAGATGCTGAAGTAATATTGATGAAACAGAATGTGAATATTGCACATTTGTCTGCTTTGAATTGGAAGTTGAGACCTTTGCGAGGACATTGTACCGGGCTCTGCAGCTTGAAAGAATACCTGAATGTGAAAACTATCTGAAAAAGGAGCTGACATGAGGGTTGCTGCACCTTGTGCTTTTAACACACCTCTTTGAATATTTGAAAAGGAATATTCTGATACATGAATAGGTTTCACCTTCCCTTCTTTCACTTTTAATGGCAAACCCATTTTTCCACATCACACACCAATTCTCACTCTACTAAGTGACAACTCTAATCATTTGTTTCACTCCAGATAGCTGTTAATTCTAATAATTAATGTCATTGTTGCCATGTTTGATTTTAAATATTTGAATGGATGATTTGAATATTAAGTGCCTCTCCCCTATGTCTGCTTCCGGGCAGAGCTGATAAAGAGCCATGTCTAATTGGTCTGTAACTTTTGACAGTTAAAGCAATTAAGATGACAGGTAAGAGTGTTTAAAGGGGCTTGTACCCTGTAACCCCCACCCATCCGCTTTGACAGCTCCTTGTCTGGCCTCTGGCCCACCTCTGCCCAGCTCAGCTCCACTTTTCCTCCTTTTTCCCTGCACTCATTTCCACCAGTGTGGCAATTTAGCAGGGAATGGGAAGCCATGACTGCCACTCTGTGTCACTAGACAAGAAGCAATTTGGTGATTTCCAGGGTTCTTTGTGTTCTATCTGTGTAAAAAGCACATGCACTACAAATGCAGGCTCTGCCATGGTTAACTTAGTTAAGATACTGCAGAGCTGTGAGAGAAGTTCCAGGATGTATTGGTTTGCCTATATATTGCGATCATGTCAACCTTTTCTTGAAAAGGCATTTAATAAATTTATTGATTGTTTGGACAAAATGACTACATCACTGGGGAATTTCAAATCATGGCTGATTCTGCATCAGTCCCCGCCTTGAGCTCAAGCTCCGTCTTAACTTCTCTCTCTTTCAATAATCACTTCTAATAAAAGAAACCCTGGAAGAATGCTGTTTTAAGTTTAATTATCTCCATTGGTAGATTTTTTTTTTTTTTTTTTGCTTTTTTGCTTTTTAAGAACAAATGTATTTATTTGGCTGGGTTTTATTTTTGCAGTATGGACATCATTTTTACTGGTTATGATAACACTGAATTCACCAAAATAACAGGAAACATGAGGTTATAAACGCAGCACATACACTGTGTTGGCGGCCAGCCGTTATTGAATTCATGTAACTGTCAAAACAAAACAATTGCTTATGTAACATATATAAAATATAATATTCTATATTGTTATTGACGATGAAGGTCTATTTAATGGGCATCAGTCAAGTTATAGTTGATATGTGCCAGTACCAAGTCCATCATAATCACAGCAACAAACACAGAAAAAATAATAAAAAAATAAAATACTCCAGGCTTGTTTAAATTAATTTGACCCAAATTGGAAGATAGATAGAAAACTTTTTTGTACAATACATTATTGTCCACACCATCCATTGTAAATATCCATCACAGTTTACGTACCCACTTCCAGCTTCTACTTTAATCTACAGTTTTTACCATAGTTACAAACAATTTAATTGAGGAATGAGGGAATATTAATGACCTCAATTGCAGTTTGACCTCTTAATGACGTAGTTTACAACCTGTTCTGTTTAACCTATTTTTAGTGATTCAGCTGCGTTCAAAAATCTTAGCAGTTACTTGTGTGAGCAGACTGTGATCAGAACTGATGGCTTGAGCCATAGGCACGGATTTATTTTTCTGCTGGTGGGTGCTCAAAACAGCTGAATGCCTCTCTCGCACGCGTCCAGCATTATTGCCGCCGTCAGTTTGGTGGTGAATCTGACATCCAATGCTGCGCAAGCATGGTGCAAGCTTAGTGCAGAGTTTGAGGTCATATTGCCCGACTATGCTGCAACATGTGAGTTCTTGGTATTCTCCATGACTGCTCGTCCTCTCCATGAGAGCACGGCCTTCTCCGTGGGTGCTCGGACCCCGAAGCACCTACGGGATCGGCGCCTATGGCTTGAGCAAGGAGGATAAAACCCAACCCAAGTATTCTTCCTTTAAAGCACTTATGCTTATGATTTGAATCAGTCTTCAGTCACTCTGATTGGTTGTATCAAAAAAGAGATGGGCAGCGATTCAAGCCTCATCCCCTTCTCCTCCCCAGATAGACAGACAGAGGATACTGAGCTACAATTTTAAGTGCATCAAAAATGTGAAAACACTTAAAATCCTACACTTACAGGCTTTAAGATCAGTGTTTCATGTAGTGTTGTAAATGCAGAACCAATGGTACAGTGCTTTGAAAGTACCTCACAGCACATAGCACTGCATCCATTTTATAAACAAGACCAAGGATATTTTGCCATAAACCAGCTGTTTGTTAATCACAAAGCTTATCAGGTTTGAATTTCGAAATTTAGGGGAACATATCATTCTTACAAAGTGCTTTTTTTTTCTACATGATTATGAAGTGAGGAAGGAAAACAGCAACACAAAGGGCGCATTGAGAGGTGGTGTAGATGTTCAGATGAGGACAAATAAACACAATGAGAGAGGGAGACGAAGCAAGGCAGAGCAATCATTCAAATGAAAGCCCCTCGGAGGTGTGCGCTTTATTGAATTCACCATTTTTTTCTATTGCTACCTCATCTGCTGCAGCAATAATAGAGAGAATGTTTTAGTTGATTAGCTACCTGCCGCGCAATGGCAAACATAATGCGGAGGAATACACTCATCAAAACAATCAAAAAGGAACTGATTATTAGAGGGGAAATACGAAGGAGGATGAGAGAGAGGAATTCAGTGAAGGAGGAAGGGCGGCGGGGGTGGGGGGGGGGAGTGTTGTCCAGATGAGCTTTTGCTGGAAAACACCAGGAGGACATTTATTTGTTTCACAGCAGCAGGGATAAACAGAAACAGAGGTAGAGAGAGAAAAAGAAATGAAGGGGGAATTACTGGGAATAGAGAGAAAAGAGTTGAAAAAGAAAACGGAGAGAGAGCGGCGGGTCTTTGTAATTCTGTATTGGTGGCTCTTCTCCCTCTGTGTTGCCTGGCTGAATTGCAGTGACCTAGAGCGATTCTTGAACAAATAAGATTGCCTTTGTGTGTGCATTATTTTCTGTTGACATTTGCTAAGCGCTAGAGCTCCTGGCAATAGGAGATAGATGAGGGCCCTAAAATATCTCGGTATCTGCCAGGGCCTTTCATGTTACCTTGAGAGCAGCGGTTATGTGTTATGTGTGTGCGTGTGTGTGTGTGCATGCATGTGTGTGTGTGAGTGTGTATTACTCACACTGTGGGGACATAAATTTGTTTACACAGTCACATTGTAGGGGCTCCTCTTCCTTATGGGACCAAAAAAGCTAAAGCTAAAGCTAAACCTTTAAATTTTAGGGTGACGAACTGGGTGAGGATAGGTTCAGGTCAGGTAAGGGTTTGAGAGCAAGGTTATGCAAGTAGTGATCATAGTAATAGAAGGTCTCCAGGAAATTAATTCTATTAAGCCATCTTGATTAAGTCTATGTGATGTCCCCGAAAGTGATGGAAACACAACTGTGTGTGTGTTTTTGTGTGTGTGTGTATGTGTGTGTCTGGAAGAGAGAGTAGAATGAGGAGAAGAAGAGAAAAAGCAACGGGCTTGCCGTTCAGCAGAAATCCACCAGAGCTTTGTTTCTGACAGCTGAAGGTAAAGGTCATTGTTTTGCTTTTCTCTCAGTGCTTTTGTCTGTTGTTTTGGTGGCATAAAAATACTGTCTTATTCTTGGTGGCATCCCATTGAAAGTGCCCTCACACTAACTCCCATTTATTGGCTAGATAACAAGTCTTAGGTGGGATTCCATATGTATTCATGCAAATGTCAGCTGAGTTTGACCTACAATCAAAACACAGACTCCAACAGAGTCAAAAGATCTCTAGGGTGTAAAAGGGGATGGGAAATGCTGTAACTGGCAGACAATCGTATGTCAGTCAACATACAGTATGTATAGACATTGTTATAGACACAAACAAATCAGCCTATAGCTCAGTATTTGAAAAAAAAAAAAAATTGAAATATTTGAAATTGAGTTTTATGTGAGGTAGGCTTATACCAGAGACAGGCCTTTATTTCTAATTCCGTCTCAATAGCTGCGTTTCCATGCCCCTAGAAATGCACAAATCCTAAATATCGCAATAAAAAACTGGTAATGGAAACACCCATATTTCGAAAATCCTCTCAAATATAAACATTTTTACACTCTCATGAAGTGGTTTTTCAGACGTGTCGATATAAAAGTGTATCGCAAAAGTGTAATGGAAACACTTTTTTTGCATTTACAAGTCACCGAGGTCAGCGGACGCATAACACTTTCGGCCATCTACCTCAAAATTAAATTACATCCGAGAATTTACAAGAATTTCGGCTGGTTCGCAAAACACTGTTCAATGGAAACAATTGCAAGTAGCATTTGAACTTTGCTGAAATTTCAGTAATATCGCTTTTTATTTTGCGAACAACTGCAAAGGAGCAGCTTATGATGAGTATATTTGCTCATATTCTTGAGCTCTGCTATCAGATGGGAATATTCCGGGGAACATTTCATTTGCACATATATGGAAAAATGAGCAGAAAAACATACTAAAGTAAAAGTAGTGGCAGGAGAATGACAGCCCCTACATGCCATGTACCACTGTCAGATAAAGGGAGTGGCTGATATCAAGAAATCCTACCAGTGGCTGGAAAAGGCAGGACTGACAGACAGCACAGAGGCACTAATCATGGCAGCACAAGAACAAGCCATGAGCACAAGAGCCATAGAGGCCAAGATCTACCAGAGTAGATCAGCTCCAAGATGCAGACTGTGCAAAGAAGCCCCTGAGACAGTCCAGCACATAGTAGCAGGATGTAAGATGCTAGCTGGATCAGCATACATGGAGAGGCACAACCAAGTGGCTGGGATAGTATACAGAAACATCTGCAACCAGTATGGAAGTACCCTAATCCCAATGGGCCATACCACAGAAAGTGGCTGAGAACAACAGGGCCAAGATTCTGTGGGACTTCAGCTTACAGACTGACAAACAGCTCCTGGCTAACCAACCAGACATAGTGGTGATGGACAAAGAGCAGAAGAGGGTGGTGGTAATAGATCCCAGCTGACGCCAACATCAGGAAGAAGGAACACGAGAAAATTGATACCAAGGGTTGAAAGAGCAGCTGGAACGGATGTGGAAGGTCAAGGCTAGCGTGCTCCCTGTGGTATTGGGGGCACTCGGGCAGTAACCCCCGAACTGGGAGAGTGGCTCAGCAGATAGAGGAACAACATCTGAAGCCTCACTCCAGAAGAGTGCAGTCCTAGGAACAGCCAAGACACTGCGCAGAACCCTCAAACTCCCAGGCCTCTGGTAGAGGACCCAAGCAAGCTTGAAGATGACACAGATACCACCCCACAGGGGTGAGAAGGAGATTATATATATATATATATATCCAAGCGAGCAAAGCAAAGGTTGCTCAACCTTGTCGGTTGAAAGTAAATTGCACGATGATTGGAGGCCCAGTCTTTTCTCATATAGCTCAGGTAAGGGAAACTGTGAATATTAAGATAAGATGAGATAAGATAACACCTTATTAATCCCCAGCCAGGGGAATGTTAGGGCAGCAGGCAATAACAATAGAAATAACAACAAAATAGAAAAATACTAAAGACAAAATAAAATGTATATATATGTACATTTTATACAAGAACTGCAAAAAAAAAATAATTGCCACAAAAGAACTCCTAAATATATATGTGTCACAGTAGACAAAAAGTATATATGCACTGGTTGAGTACTTAAAGAGAATGAAAAAGTAATATTGCACAAGATATTTGGTTGCAGGCTGAAGTAAACATGAATCACACATTAGTTGAAAACAGTGTGAATATGGACCCAGTGCAACATTAAGCAATGCTGGAGATGAACACTCTGACAGCTGCTGGTATGAAGGACCTGCAGTAGCGCTCCTTCTTACAGGGTGGATGCAGCAGTCTGTTTCATTTGTTTTGCCCATATCTGGCCACAAAGCAACTACTAGACAAAGCAAAATGTTGATCTGATGATGGGGCTAGAACTTAAGGGATCACCAAAGTTATTTAAAAAAACACCAGAGGTAGATGTTAGATTGGGTTTGCAAACACTAGAATTACAACTGAGTAATCAGACACATGTAGCATAGTAGTAGCACCGACTTCAATCAACTTAAAGTGGATTTGAAATGAAAAACATGACTGAATAAATGTCTGTAGATGTGTGGAGGGGGGAAGAGAGGTGTTTGTAGAGACTACTGTGGTTTCTGGTCTACCTTTATCCCACCTCCAGCCACCCTCTCAGTAATTAGTGTTGTGTCAGCCTGATAAGTGGTATTAATGGGACAGCATTATTAGAGGTAAGACGCAGCTGTGCTGCACAGGGATAGCAGCGGGGCCCAGCTGACTCTGTCTTTTTACTCTCATATTTTCTCTTTTTGTTCCATCCTCATCCTTTGCGTTCCCTTCTTTCTCCACGTATTGTTTTTGCCCATCCCATTTCTATTTCGTCTCCATCAAATGGTGTGTTTTCTCTTTCTCCTTGTTCCTCTTGTCCTAAGAGTAAGTTCATTCTTTCATTACTTTCACACCTCTGACAGCTTGCTAACATCCTTCAGCAACCCTTTTCCCTGCTTTTCTTCATCCTCTCTCACTCTCCACCTTCCAGTTTTCCCCCACCTCTCAAACAGCTGGCTTTACACACACACACACACACACACACACACACACACACACTCCTGTTGTCTCATTACAAGGGAGCACATCCATTTTGTCTGAGCATGAATATCTAATTGGCTTGCCTTCTCAATTCACCCAATTCATCATGTTATATTGAGCTGTTAGTGGTAACCAATGTGCCAGCCTCCATCAGCGCTATATAACCATTAGTGCTTCAGCCAGAGTTGTCATGTAGCATCATTGGAGGTGGTGAATTATAATGGTAAGAGCTTTGTTTTGCAGGTTTCATTCTCAAGCCAAATATCATTGGAAATATGAGCGAATTCCAAGAAGTGATAATTCAGTGGTCCGGCCAACAGTAACAAGCCACAAAGTAGGAACAGAGTGATCAGTGTCAGTGATGTTCTTGATGGATGGGATGAAGTTTGATTACACATTGACAGAAATTAACAGGAGGCTAAGTAAGGTTGCCCAGATGTTCTTCTCCATAGCTACATTCTTCAGCTCTTCCTGTGGTATCATGGGGTATGTCTTGGCCAGTTGAGGTATTTAATCACGACAATTTGTTTTGGGTCTGCCTCAGGGTTTTCTCCTAGACATGTTCAAAATATCTCCACATGGAGACCTCCCGACCACAAACCCAAGCCACTTCAACAGGGTTGTTTCAAGCTGAAGGAGCAGGAGCATGTCTGAACTCCTCACCCTGTCCCTACTTCTGGTTTGGCTTGAGACCCCTCTTCATCACAAAGGTCCAGAACACCTTCTACATTACTGCTGATATGGTACCTTGGTATCCTGGCCTCATTCTTGAAGTGAAAGATGGTGACACAAAATATTAACAGTTACTAACAGCTTCCATTCAGAAACAACTTAGGACTCCAAGCTTCAGTAATATTACCTTGCGCTCGTGATGACCTAATTTTACCTGCAAAGATCAGTGACTTTAATTGCAGCATTCATTTTTTGTCATATTGGGCATGTACCCACGTTTCAAATCCCACCTCTTTTTAGGGAAGACCCTCTTGTATCCAAACAGAACATGCATTAGCTTAATATGCATAATGATCTGTTGGGTTGTATACTTAGATTGATTAGACATTGGCATCAGGAAGTTTGAGTCTTATGTATAAGTATGTACCGCGGGCATACCTCTAAATGTATCAAATTTTGTGATGTTCTTTGAGATGTTTACTTTATCTATTACACTCAAAATAAAATCAAGCCAAAATTGGGCTTTTCAAGATGCCGGCTTGAGGGAAGGTTGTGCGTAGTGGAGTGGTGTGCCATTTCATTGATTTCTTCATTTTGGCCTACAAAATCCAACTTCTGACAAACTCTCACAACTTTATACTATACAATGAGTCTCACCAACTATTTTCTGAGACATTCCAACAACACTTCGCGCAGGAAAACAACAACTCGGACGAGCCTAGCCAAAGAACCAGTGAAGCTAACACCCAAGCCAGTGGGCTGATGCTAATATTAGCCAACAAGCCAGCGAAGGTGGTGCGGAAGCCAGCTCGTTTGTGCCAGCACTTTGTGAGATGGTCAGTGAGATTACAGCCAACATCTCTAAAGTCATTGATGTGAAACTGGGGCCAATATCAAAACTTCTACAAGTGCACCGGGAAGAACTTGAAACGCATGGAAAATGGATCACGGATGTCGAGGCTAGAATTTTGCCGTTGGGGGACACTGTAAATCCAGTCGAGGGCAAGTCAGTCTTGAGTAGAGATGAGTGACTGCATGGTGTCAGTTTTGAAAAGAACTACTAATGGCAGCTCAGTGATGTCCTGTTTTTGGAAACAAACAGCTGATCAGCTGATTCCAGAATAAATGGCTTAGCAATTATGTTGAGTTCCTTTTGTTTACTCTTTCCCATGGAGCGCTTACAGGTGTCACTCCTCCCCCGGATCCATAATGTGGTGCACCAAATTTGATGAATTAAGCATTACTGTTTATCAGAATGTTGAGTAATAGAAAACGTCTAACCTGAAGGACAATCAGATAACAGTTTGCATCAAGCATGGAAGTTGTATTCTCTGTCTGAGTCTGTGTTTTTCTTGTGGGTGGTTTGTCAAACAGTCAGTAGCAGTGTTGATTTAGTGGATTGTGAGCTGTAGTTTCCTCTGTAAGCACGACGACCTTTTCGACTCTCACAGCTGTTGACCCGCCAGCACTTCTTCGCCACCTAATCCTGGCCGTTGTTTTGCCAAGCTTGGCGTGTGGAGGGGCAGCCCGGCAGCAGCCTACCCTGCGGACACCAGGCCACCAGGTCTTCTCTGGCCAGCCCAGACAGTCCTGCAGCAAAGACCAGCTCCAGAGGAGGAGTGTCCCTGAGAGGAGCAGCAGGCCGGGCAGGAGGGACTGCAACAGCCCAAGGTCTGTATGTTCACCAGGAAAACTACAGTTCTACAAAAAAAGAACTATGAGAAACACTTTAAACTCAACATATACAAATTTCACTCAGAACACTGAAATTTGCAGCGATTCAACCACTTGGTTATGTCCCGTTCTGTCTTTGGGTAGTTTTGAGCTGAAAATCAGTCCAAAAATGGAAAATTGCACTGTTTTTTTATTACATTTTCAGGCTTTCATTCTATTATAATTTACAAAACAGCTGACTGTGGGGGGGTATTTGTAACTTCCATGTAAACTGTTTTTTTGACAAAATTGACAAACTTATTATGCCAATATGTTCATATATTTTATGAAACCTGTCCAGCGACGCAATTTTAAGTAAATTGGTTTTATTGCATTAATCTCATTCTTACCTGTTTCAATTATGTTTGACTGATAAATGTGCATCACAATAAGGGAGTTTGTTTACAATAAAATAATTTAGCATTAATTATTATATAAAATTGAATATCCAATTAAAATATATGAACCTTAGATTGAGGCCTTTTTTTTTTTTTTTTTTTTAAGTTTGTACATAGGAAATTAAAACTCTTGGTTTAGGTTAGGGACAAATCATGGTTTGGTCAAAGGGTTAGGGTAAGTCTTGTAAGCTTTTGATCAAGGTTAGGGAAATGTGCTTATGACAGTGACAGGACATAATCATTGGTTCTGTATGAAAATGTGATTTTATACACTCCACCACCTCAACCTCCATACCCACACTATCTGCCTTGCAACATAAAGAGCACACTATTCCCTCTATTGGCACTCAATGTTGGCACAGGAGCTAAATTGTACTCTATTAAATTATGCAATTCTTAGAGATACTGAACAGATCACAATAATGCAATCTGTTCTTTTTTCCAGCCCAAACTCCCTGCTTTGCACTGGCACATATAGGGGCCAAGAATTGTGTTGCAGAAGTCTTCAGTAGACTGCTTGGTCCTAAATAATAGTTAACAGCACAACTTTTCCTGGGGTATATTGCTGGAATGGAACCTCTGGCCTCCCCTAGTGTTCCTAACACTGTGCGTCAGTCTCCTGAGCTGCACGGTGTGACATCTTGTAGAAATGAGAGTGGAGAATGGAGCCTGATAACACACTGATGCTGGATCCACCATTCCCTCCTGTTATTGGATGTGATAGATATCAATATGAGCAGATAAGATCATTCATTTCGGTGGACATCCAGATGAAAGCGCTGCAAAGAACAGTCACTTATGACTGTATATTACATACTGTGGGAAAAAAATACATAAAAGAGACCCAGTTTGTCTTTCTGATCAAAGTTCTGCCTGTGTGTCATTAATGCACTATAAACCATTCAATATTGTTTGTGAAAACCAATATTTAAATAGTGCATGTATGCAATAAATCCAGCCGTGTGTGGAGTAATATTAATAATTGTGTCTCATTTCTTCAGTGTCTCGCTCTTCTTCCCGGACACATTCGCCTCCCCCATGTGTTATTTCTTCTGGGGAGAGAAGGAAAATCACTGAGTTTACAAGTGAGTAAAAGTGTCTCTTTTCTGTGCCACAGCCTCATGCATGCCTGTTAATTTACCGTGCGGGGAAACATTATGGGGCCATTAGAGGCTCTTAAATTGGATTCAAGCAGGAAAGTCATTATCGTCCACATAAGGAAGATTTCAATTGAGAGTGCTTCATCCGATATTTGATATAACCACCATATTAGAGAGAAATGTTGGATCAGATACTCGGGCAAAGATAATTCTCTGCAGCGTTGTTGGATTAACTTTATTTCACTTTAATAACAGCTGTGGGTTCATTTATATCTTATTTCCCTGCTGAAAATGTGTATATATTTGTGTCCTTTAAGCAAAGAAATCAGTGTAGCTCAATAATGTTTTAGGATTCATCATTCCATTTATTTCTGTGCAATACTGTGTGCAGAAAGTCCTTGAACTAGAATGCAGTCTCTCCATTCTACAGCTCCAAGCTCATGCATTGCTTAAAAACATTGTGATTATGATTACATTTTACCTTGAAATAACAAATCAATTTGATGGTGCGCTGACATGTAATTAGGTGGCTCTTCAATTCCCACTCTGTGAGTAGGATGCATATTCTTGCCTTATGTAACCTAGGCTGAGCAGGTGCTCTTCTAATTTTCCCTATGATGTCCTGTGGCTGCTCTGCCTCAACTACCTTTTAATTTAGGGAGTTTCCTGGTGGACAGATAGCTTGCTAAAATTAAATGCTAACTGCTTAGCTAATAATCAGTTCAGCATACAGCTAGCTGACTCTTCCCAGGACTTGATGGCGAGCTTGGAGTGTTGGTGTTTGGAAAGGGCACCGGAGCAGAGCGAGCAGGCAAGGGAACAGGGGTCAGCCTCTATGGGCATCATGGCAGAGGTGAAGAGACAGAGGAGGACATTAAGGAAGTTGAGATGTATATCAATATGATGTTTGAGTTAGGTACTGAGCACGTGGTTAGCCTAGCTTAGCATAAAGTCTAGAGGACAATGTGGGATCCATTATGAGGTTTACTAAGTCAAATCGTAGCGCTGTCTTTTAACTGGTATTTTTTAAACCCAATGTACATTCAAACAGTTCTGTGAGTTTGCATTTCAAAGTTCCGGGGCTGCATTAACCGTGTGTTTTTCTTTCCTGTGATGCAGTGGTGTGCAGCCGCATCTGGCACTGCAGTGATCTTCCTGTGGAGCCTGCGTTACGCTAAGGGTGCAGGTCAGAGTTACGCATCTATCACCCACAGCCATTTAACTCATTTTCTCCTTCTTGTTTATCAGCAAATACTGCTGCATTCTTCCACTGCCCAATCAAACAGCACAGAAATGTTAGCTTACTCCAGATCAGGTCACTGATAATGAACAGTGTCAAGCCATGATTTACTCCTGGATGACAGTGTTGAGGAAATGCAGGGAGGGGCTTTGATCCAGAAAACATGAGCTAATGGTACAACTATACTCCTTGTTGTTCTTGTGTGATGGAGAGGTGGAAGGGGACTGGGGGAGCAGGGCTGGAGGGAGTGGTGCGCAGAAAAACCACACATGAAAGGGTTGCTCTTCTTTTCCCTGTGGTACATTGCTATCAGAGAGGATCTGCACACTTCCATCCTTCATGTGCCATGACGGTTATCACTGATGGCAGCTCCTTGGCATCAGGCTACATCTTTTTGAACCATTCCACGCAGCATTTGTTTGATCATCTGCCGATTTTGATTTCTGATCGCCCCGTTGAAAGATAATGATGTGTGTATATGTGTGTTTGTGTGGGCCTCACAATGCAGCTTAAAGAGATAATCAGGGTACAGCTTCCTGCCAGAGTGCTCGGGAGCTTTAGTTAGTCGCATGGTAACTGCTAATTAAATGAAAATGTCAAACGCGGCGCACTTGTGATGTGTGTCTGCGTGCGTATGGACATGTGTATTTCATTGAGAGTCTTTGACCCATGCTGGCGATGTCCTCTCATCATCAGGATGGAAGGATTTTACAAGCACTAACAAGTTTTCTGACTGGGCTTCAAGGAATCCTATGAGAAGCACTTTGAAAAGGAATTCAAAAAGCTGCAGCACTTGTTTGTGAAAGTGTGACCTCAAACAAAGAAAAGTAAATCAAGTCCTGCTTTCACCTAACTATGTTCAGAGCAGTGTCGGTGCAGAGAGAAAAGCTGTTTTTCCTCAGCAAACACACTGACCTGTTAAATTCAGCCTGAGTGGGAAGTATTTCATTGAGAATGCAAATCCTTCAATAACTTTTAGTCCGTAGATTCTTTGAAGGAAACCTACAGTTCTCTAAACAGCAGTTTATCTTTATACTTACGCTGCCCATTTACATGTCACAGACTTTGAAGGCAAATTCAGATTTAATAGTTTAGTTGCTTTGTTTTCAGTGTGCCAGCTGATCTTATCCAGTCCAAGGACAAACAAAGACAGCAGCATCCAGGTTAGACTGCCAACACAGTACAAATTTACAATCTCAATTGAAGTGCAAATCAGCCAGCTTCATGATGCTGTTTTATAATGTCAAGACTTTTCAAACTATATGTTCTGACTATAAAAAAATCCAAAGACTCCTGCACACTGAACATACACACCCTGCTAAATAATCTGTCTGGACTACAGGTCAACTCAGCTCTGGCGCAGTAGATTAGGAACCACCTCTAGGTGTGGCCAGTGACATTACATCCAGCAGCTTTGTTTCAAACACAGAATTCCTACAGAGCGGAGTCTATTGGTGTTCTTAATGGTTTGTGTAAATATAAAGAGAACTGGGGATAGAAGAGACGCTAAAGTTTGCTGATGGCATGACCTTTGTGGTAGAGAATGTGTACACTTTCCCTCTGTTACACACAAATCAAAACTTTTGTAACTCGTCAACCATGCAAACAAGAGGAGTCACACAGTCTGAACTCTCTGATCTCTACACCCAGTCAGAAAACAACACGACACTTCATGCTCCCAACACAACTCATCCAAACGCCTCCTATCAGGTCATAGATGTAAATTCCCCCTGACCCGTGCAAGCATTTTAAAAAAATAATCCAATTTCTGGATCTGAGTCTGAATCTAAATTTTGAAATTAGCCTCAGGGGGGAAGTAAAGCTGCTGCATCATTATAGCAAAACCAGTTTAATTTTGCTTTTCTTTTGTTTTTCTTCCGTTTATTCCGTGAAAATAATGAATGTGGTGCTATCATGAGTTGTTTCCAGTGTGTATTCACCTGTCAGAGACTGTGTGTGGTGACACGTTGGGTTTGAAGCAGCATGACAGTCTGTCATCCCTCCTCACTTTAGTCCTGTTTTACTTCAGGAACAAGAGGAAGAGGCGGCTCGGCCTCCAGCCTTGCTTCACTTACATTCTTTGTGCTTATACATTTACCAACATGCCAGGTTTACAGATCACCTGTGTGTGTGTGTGTGTGTGTGTGTGTGTGTGTGTGTTGGGGTCTGTCTGTGTGTGTTTGTGTGTTTGTGTGTGTGTGTGTGTGCGTGTGTGTGTGCTTTAAATAAAGTGGTCTGAAAGGTGAAACTGGTTCAAGTTCAACTTTTCCACTTACCTGACCAACCTCTACCCCCTCTGCTCTGTCATCACCCGTGTTTATTTATGAACCCAAGCAGGGAGAGAGGGGATAAAGTGGGGGCATAAGGAGTTGCTAAATTTCAACTCATATTCTTGGTAGTTTGAGCCTGGCAAGCTGAACTCTGGAATGATGTCAACAGCGGGAGGACGCGGTGCAATCAATCATGACACTTAACTTTACATTCAGATTTTGAAGCAATACGTGTTGGATTTAAACTCTGAGATAAAAGTGCAAAAAGTCAAAAATAACTATATCTTATGTTTGAAACTCTACAAACATCATCAAAACATTAAACATGAGCTGCAAGCATGGCATTTGTCATAATTAGTGATACATTCAAAATTAATGCTAGAGGAAAACAGTTGAAAATTGCATCTTCCATGTTGCAAATTTGGTGGAATGGGCCCTTGAATCATATCCTTAGCCATCACCACTGGTCGAAATGCATGCTGGGATACCGGTCTACCCCTCGTCTTTAGATCATTCTTGGCTAAATGTGGACTACTGTGATGGGGACAGTACTTGGACTAACTGGTGACATGTCACAAGAGCACAGAATAAGACAGGCCTGGATAGAAAGAAAGAGAAGACGAAGGGAAAGCAAAGGGGACAGAGGGACAGAAAAAATGAATCTTAATGAAGAGAAAAGAGATAATTAATTGAAGATCAAAGAAAGAAAAAAGATGGAAATTGTGAGACAGACAGAGAAAGTGAGAGAAAAAACAAAGAGAGTGAAAAAGAAAGATCAGAGGAAGATGGGTCATTTCATTACTTTCCCAAAATATAAAAAGGCACAATTACCAAAAGGCCTTGTCGTCCCACCCTTTTTCACTTGTTTTTTCACATCTCCCACCCCCCATCCTCCTGTTCTTATTATCCAGCTCTATCAAGGTGGCAGCGCTTTCTTCTGTCCAGCCTGAATGTGAAAGGTCAGGCCGGTGATCAAGCCGGTAATTAGACAGACCTGGGAAGAGGAACTAGATCACTGCATGTCACCCTCTTCAAATGAACAGCCAGGGAGCCAGTGCGTCTTCCCACCACGGATGAAGCCTGTGCCTCTTTTCATTGAAGAGGAAAATGAGAAGAGAACACAGCGAGGTGGCTCGCCTTTCTTTCTGCCCTTAATCCACTGCTAGTTGCTTCTAAGCCTATTAGTGTCTGAAAACTTTAAGACGGAGGCTAAAAGAAGTGGGACCTCTAAGAGAGTGGAGATGAGGGCAAGCTTCTAATGTGTGAGGGGAGTGTTTGCACTTTAATCTTCTTCTTATAGACACATAAGGTGAACACAACACAAACACCAAGGTAATATAATGCAATCCAATGCGATACAATGATTTTACCATGGTGAGAGAATTACATGCAGATTCGTCAGCCAGTAGCTCCCTCAAACTCTACTAATTTTTGTTTTAATTTTTTTTTTTTTTTTTGCCTTCTTACTGGACCATGCTTACAGAAATATGCCTGGCAGCTACGAAGCTCTTCAGCCTCTACATTTTGGTCAATCAGACCATATTTCCCTGATTCTACTTACTCCAAGCTAATAAAGGGGTGACACCATGAGATAAAACAGCTTGTGTGGACAGACTGAACTACAGCAGCTCTACAGGACTGTTTTACTGTTTAGAGATGCCGCCACCAGGAGAACTACATCAGTCTTGAGGAATACACCTCGTCAGTTACATCATATATCAGCAAGTGCGTTGATGATGTGGTGATGACAATAAAATTGTTCCCAACCAGAAAGCTGGGATGAATGGAGGGGTGAGGGCACCATCCTAAAAATCCCCCAAAATCCGCCTTTAAGTCTGGTGACAAGGAAGCATCTACACCAGATGCGAGCAGAAACCTATGAATATGAATAAAACTGTGGGGCCAGCCTCGACTCTCATCAGTTTGCATTCAGAACCCATTTACAGAAGAAGCAATGTCATCATTATTAAGCGTCAATAGAACAGGCCCCCCAATTGAGCCCTGTGGGACACCTTTTGCAAGTTGCACAAGTTCATTTTTAACATTTGCAACACACTTCCGTCCATGAGTATCAGGAAGCCTCCTTCCATTTCCCTGTGTTTCCTGTGTTTTCTCTACACCACTGTGTCATGTCAGAGTCTCCACATGTCTATCCTTGTATGTGTGTGTGTGTGTGTGTGTGTGTGTGAGCGTGTGTGTCTGGACTGGGCGTTTACCTGCAATCTCGGTTCACCTACACCTGCTTCCAGCACAATCATGTACCGCAGGATAAAAAACTTGGATCTCCTCACCAGTCTTCGCCAGACTGTTTTACTCACTGGTAAAAAGTCTTGGCCACTTTGCTAGCCCTTGTGCTCTTTGCTGCTTCTGAGTTTGCCTTGTCTGTATGACTTAAACTATTGTCTTTATTGTCTCTCTTTAGGATCACCTACTTGTGTCTTAAACCAACTACCTCTGCCCAGCTGCAGTCCACCACCTGAAGAAACCGCATACTCCCTTCACCCGCCTGCCTGCTCCTCGCCTGGATCAAGTTGGATCATCTCTCTGTGAACATTATTCAAATTTTGCTACAATAAATTTCCTTTACCCTTCACATACTACTTTGACTGTGTTCTGCATCTGGAGTTAAGCCATTAATCTCTCTACCTTAACAATGAGGTAACTCTGAAACCACAGCAATTTCTTCAAATCCAATATTGTGAAGCCTTTTTAAAAGCAAAGCGTGATTGACTATATTGATTGCCTTTGAAAGATCAATAAAGAGAGCTAAACAAAAAGAGCCCAGGCTTTACCCCTTTCTTTAAGTAGGGATGAAATTTCTGCTAATAACCAGGGACATGTTTTGTTTATATTTTTTAAAGGGTGCATGCTGAGTTAAAACACAGAAATGATCAAGAGCTAATTCAGCGTCTGGGATTTTAGGTGCACCATAAATGTTACTTCCCAGAAGACCATTCAAGAAGGCCTGCTCATCCAAAGCTTTGAAATTCTGTCTCAGCGCATATGAGATTCCATCTTGGTACTTCTAAGGCAAGTCATTGGACAATGATCACTAAATCACTGTGCTCAAATACTCCTGAGTCAGCATTTTTAATTTCCTGTTAAAATTTAAGATAAAAAATTAAGACAATCAGAAATGAGTTTGAGGGGTCTTTTAAGTTTAAGATAAACAATGCCACAAACTTACAAACTTCTTTGAATAGTAGGACATTGAGCTAAACCAAGTTAAGTTAAAATCACCCAGTATAGTCCTCTTAATCTTTAGATGGCATGAATCCATCAGCTATCTCATTAACAGCTGAGCAGCAAGCAGTAGGAGGTCTGTACACTCCAACCACAATAGCAGAATTATTTTGCACCGTCAGGGATGAATGTAGAGAATTATCCATGGAGTGGCAAAGGGGATGGCACTGAGACTTCAAGGCCTGACAAAAATATGGTTTAATCGCAAATAATAACATCAGTTTTTGCCTGGAATTCACCTGAGGCACCTGAGTAAGGCATTGAAATACACAGAAATATCTAATATCTAAATAACGGGTACTGAAGTCAGCATAAAAAAGCATAAGCCCATCACACACACACACACACACACATATATATTGTATATATATATATATATATATATACTCTTGAAGCCACAAATCCAGTGTTTATCCAGTGCTAAAAATGTGATGAAAAAATGCCATAAAAGTGCAAACTGTCATGTAGTAAGCTTTGTCACTGCATTGCCAATCTTGGAACCCATTCTCTATCATCTGACAGCGATACAGCCTCTGGGGTCCACGGTGTAGAGAGAGAGGATAACGGATCACAAATATCCCCCAGAGAGGGCCATCAGACTCTGGAGAGAATGGGGAGGATGCGGTGACCAGCAAGTGGAGGGAAGTCCTTCCTGTCCAGAATGGGGGATGTCTCAGACAACTGGAGGGTCTGAGTTGGATGAGAGTTGAGCAGTAGCTCCTCATCGCTGACCTGGCAAGGGCTGGATATTCTCCTTTCCAGCTCTGAAGGCCCGACACAAGTCAAGACTTTCCAGTGGAAAGTAGACTTCTGACATTACACACAGGAGGTCCTACTGGCAACAAGATTCTTGACACACCTCTAACTAAAACTAAAGAACCTTCATGAAGGTCTACTGCAGGATTGCAGTAGTTTTAGCTAGCTGTACCTAATAAACTGACAACTGAGTGTATATAGGCTATATGGCCAAAAGTCAGTGGACTATCACACCTATCTGAGCTCATTGGTCATCCCGAGATGATAAGATTTTGGAGCGTGTGTTGGAATTTGTGAGGTCAGGCACTTATGCTGGATGAGAAGGCCTGGTTTGCAATCACCATTATAATTCTTCAAAAATCTGTTCAATGGGGTTGAGATCAAGGCCCTGTTCAGTTTAGTCAAATTCCACCACACCAGACTCTCTAACCGCGCCTCAATGGAAGCACCCATATTGCTAAAATGTCACGTTTTCACTGCTCCAGAGTCCAGCCTCAGCATGCTTTACACCATTTCATTCGACGCTTGGATTTGTGGATGGCGATGAGGTGATGGTGAGGCTTGTAGCCATGGAAACCCATTTAGCGATGCTCCTGATCTACAGTTTCTGTGCTGATGTTGCTTCCGGAGGCAGTTTGGAACTCTGCAGTGAGTGATTGAGCAGATGATGACAATTTCTAAGCACTTCAGCACTCATTGACCCCGCTCTGTGAGTTTGTGTGGCCTCCTAGGCGCTTCCACTTCACAATAATAGCACTTACAATTACAGATCTAGTAGGGCAAAAATTTCATGAACTGACTGGCAAAGGTGGCATCCTATGACAGTGGCATAGTGAAAGTTACTGAGCTCTTAACAACCCATTATAAATTGTAGCAGGTTGTCATTTCATGACATATGTGCTGGGTTTTTTGTACCTGTTAGCAGTGGGTTAAGCTGAAACACCTGAACGCAGTAATAAGTAGGGCTGTCCACAGACTTTTAGCCACATAGTAGGTGTCAATAAGCTGCACTTTCACAGGCTTGGGTTTAAGGATTTGTTGCTCTGACAGTGGTTCAACTTTAAATCAGCTTTGAAGAACTGTAACATCCAGACTTCCACAGTGTCAAAACACAAACGGTCAGATCAATCTAATTCATTTATTCACATACAAAGAACAGGGCCCTGGTCTTGATGAATTATTTATACCAATACCCAACTCAGCGACTAGCTCAAAAGTAATGCTCTCAACCATTTCAGTTGAACCCAGATCATAATATTTCCAGATCCAGTTCCAGTTTTATATTGCTCTTAAAGACACATCATGGTCAAACTTGGTCAAGACTGACATGGTGGCATTTCATATCTTCACTCTGCAGATGTTCAGCAAGATGTGTAAGCCTCAGGTGTGGATTCATTCCTCCCGAGCTGATGTCCAGCCCTAACAGTACAAACTCTCTCTGACTGACTCAGGCCTGGTCCAGCATGAGCTTGGCCTTTTTTCTGGCATGACTTGGCTGTGATGACATCACCACCTTTACGATAGAGATGCAAATTACCAAGGCTAAATAAGCTACAATCCCTCCACAATAAAAAAAAGTAAATCACTACCATGAGGCAGACCTTTCAAAGGACTGGATTCTGCTGCATTCCACTTCTCCTCACAAATTTACAGTGCTTTCAGTGGCTTTGGTACGTCGCCTGCATTCATTTAATCAAAAAGTTGCACCGTGTTGTGTTTTTGAAAGGAGTAATTTTCCTGCCTCCCTCCGGTTTCACCCAGATCACTGACTCTGGAATGGACATGTTGATAGTTGCTTTGCTTACATTTGATGTTTTGATGCAATTAGTAATTCCTTGTCGCTTTTACCTTCAGGCTGCAACTGTCCACTCCACATTCCCTGACCTCTTTCCTACTGATCACTGCCTGCTTTCTCACCACTGCCAGCCGGACAGATTACTGCCCTGACCCTGCTCTGTAGATGATTGTGGTGCACCTAAACAGCTGTGTTGTTGTTGTTGTCGTGGTTGCAGAGGCAGTGGTGAGCAATCTCCGCTGAAAGGCCAGTGTTGACCGTGGTTCGGACGATCGATACGGACGGAGCCCGCTTGAAGGTCAGACGCTCTAATGAGAATGCTGTAATTGCGAATATTCATCTTTTGAATGTTTACCTCTGGGATCAGGTCATCAATTACACATGGGTGCATCATGTCTCATTCAATGCGTTTTGCTGGAGTGCAGCATGTGGTTGGAGTGAACACACATTTCAGAAATATTACTCAGGAGTAAATTGTGTATTTGTTGGGCATTATTTTGTGAGTAGTGGATTAATCCACATTTGACTCTCGAGTGAATATGTCTGGCAGCGGGAAGGTTTAGAATGGAAGTCAAAAGAAAAAACAATGTATGTGTTCATGCTAATGAAGGGACATGTCATCCACTTCAGCAGCGTGGCTCATTAATGTTTTTGTTTTTTGGACAACAGTGGAGCTCTATGGCACAGAGGAATAAGGTATATCAGGATTGCAGGAAACATAGACTCTAGACAGCTCTATAGTACATCACACTTTTTTCTCATTGGGGTGGCTGTGGCTCAGAACGCAGAGCTGGTCGTCCACCAACCAAAAAGTTGGTGGTTCAATCCCAGGCTCCTCCAGTCTGCATCAAAGTGTACATGGGCAAGATACTGAACCCCAGCTGCACCAGCGGTGTGTGAGAATGGGTGAGCACAGAATCATTGAGGGGGCTTTGTATAGAAAGTGCTTCATCACTCTTGACGAGCAGGTTGACAGACATGTGTTGCTGATGTGTCACTGAGTGGTCAGCAGACTAGAAAAACACTGTATAAATGCAATCCAATTATGTTGCTGTTTTCTTGTTCTCCTCTTTTGTTTTTCTCAACTTCACATAATGATCAAGAGAGAGTCTCAAGAACATTAAAAAAGATGAACTGATAAAGAGAAGAGTGGAAGCTTTTATACATATCCTCCTGTTCCATCTCAATGTGTGAGCGTGCTTTTCTATGTGTGCAGCAGCGTGTGGCGTGACAGAACGGATTTGCATTTGTATACCTTTTTTATGTCTGTATCTGAGTGGTGAGGCTGTTTACTATCTGTGTAGTTCTGGTTGTTTGCCTGTCTATGTGATATGCTGCACGTGTGCCTTTGGGCCGTATTTACATTCACCAAACACACATGCAACTTTTAACAAAATGCATACGATGCAAAGCCCAAAAAAATCTCAGGGAGTTTCCAACCAGGGACAAGGACCTGGACACAGAAGTCACTCTTATATAAAACACACACACACACACACATGCAAACCATTAGCATACCTGTAAATGATGTGAATGAAACAAACTGAGCATCAACTCAATTTTCACTGTGTCACTTCATGCATTATTTTGTCCTTGTCAGCCTATTCCAGTGAAGAGAGGAAATGGATTTCTATGCAGGTTGTAATTGTGCCATCAATACCTTGTTAACATGAATGATTGCCATTGTACTGAGAACAATAGCAACTGATAAGAGCCTGTCTATTAGAAATTCTGGGCCAGGGTCAGACTAGCAGGACATCATCCTGGGCCGGTCTGGTCCTGATCCTTTCCTGACAGGACTCGACACGGTCCGCAGATCACTTTAAGTTAGCATTAAAAGTTCCACAGCATTTAATATTGTAACTACAACACAAAATAGCCTTTAAAAGCAGTCAGTGAGGATAGGCATGCCAGGGAAAAGAATAAATCAATGGCATGGCTTAAAATATTATGTTTGAATGAAGAATTTCTCTAAAATTAATGACTAAATTTACCTTGGCCGACATATTACATGCTCCCTCCTAGTCATGGATGAACATTTTTGCACTGATATGAGACATGAGCATGGGATGCCGGTGGTGAATGCAAATTCTTAGAAACACCTGCAAATATATTTATCTTAGGTATGCAAGATGACTAATTCAATTAATATTAATAAAACATAAATTACATTTAACATTAGTATGCGATGTACGCTGAACACAGCCCATACACAAATTATTAGGTAGCAAATCTCCAAATTAATGCTGACTGAAACACCCATTCCCGTTCGTTAAATGAAAAGATCCAAATACCAGCTTAAACAACATTTAAATAAACATCACAGAAGCCCTGGAGTCCACAAGGCAATGTAAGGAGGTGGACTATCAGAACTCGGATTTGCCCCGGGAGTTGGTGGAGACAAAAAAAAAAAAGAAAGCTAAAAGAAAGTGAATATTGGACTTACATTCAACAGGCGGAAAGAAACACAACTCCAGATGAATGATCGTGTTGCTCTGCAACTGCTGGATGTGTTAATGAACTATGAACTATTTGCTAACATCTGGATTGAAGGTTTAAAGTCTTCTTTTCACCATTCGTCTAACAAGGCATCAGGGACTGTGCATCATGATATGACACTTGGATTGTAGTCAAAGACACATACAAGCTGAGAAAGTTAACCACAGCATTCCCTGTCAAATGTCATTTGTCCAAGCTTGAAGATGGTAACCCTTTTCAGTCTCATTAGTTTCTCTGGTAGCATGGCTCACCAGCCGCTTCTTTATTCAACTGCTCATAAATCTGTAGACAATATCCACAACTCTGCTTCTGCCCAAGTGGAGGGGAAAGGCAGAGAGAAAGAGAAAGCAAGGTAAAAGAGGCAGAGTGAATCACACAAAGTGAATAAAGGCAAAATGAAAACAATAAATCTAAATGCAGAGCTCGAATGTGATATCGTGTTGATTCCCCACTATTCAGAGGCAAATAACTGTTGGTGTTTTCTATTGATCTTAGAGAGCGAAGTGGTGTCTGCTGGTTGTTTTATTCAGCTGAACTCAAAGAGGAAGAGAACGTCAGAAAGAAAACGAAAAGGAAAGACTTGCAGAATTCATTGTTTCAAAAGAGCTGTGAGACTTTCGATAGCTGCAATGTTAATTATGCCCAGAGACGCTTACTTCAACCATTCTGGTAATTTCTTCCCTCTACAAAGAAATGTAAAGTAATTACAATTCCTGGTGAGCGGCGTGTGTGAGGGAAGATAGGGAGAGATTGTGTGTGTGTGTGTGTGTGTGTACAGTGTGCGAGTGCATGTACCCGTGCATTTCACGCGAACGTGCGCACGTGCTTCGCAATTAATTCCTGTGATTCCCTACCAGTCCTTTTACAGGCCTTTTAAATGTCATCCGCTGCTATGATTGACATGCAAATTTGTGGCTGGCAGAGGGGCTAAACGGGAAGGCAGGTTGAGTGAACCAGATAAGGCCATTGTTTCCTTGCTGTAGGCTTAGGGAGGCAGAGCAGGGGTTCATTGGGTTTAAGGAGGCGGTTGGCGTTAGACACACCACACTGACTATTGGCCTTTAATTGTTGAGCCCAGTAGTTATGATGGGGGCTCCTCCCAGTTTTAGCCAACAGCCTCAGTGAACCTGCAATTATGCTGCCTTAAGGGAACCCTTCACTGATTTTTTACCTTACTGCCATGGATGGCATGCCTGTACCCTCCACAGTAATTGCAGCACTTGTATTTTTTTCTTGTCTTCTTTTTGGAGTTTAAAACAAATGACATGGAATAAAACCAAATAAGCCCACTTCCGGTCTTTTTTCATAGATTTCAACCGCATCTTGCAAGCTCCCTCAGCAGATAAAGTTTGCTCAGTTCACATGGAGATGACGACTTCAGCTCAAAATGCACCTTTGAAGCCCTGCAGAAGATTCTGCTAGAGGGTGGGCAGAGGTCGTTGTCCAAGGCACAATAAAGCCAGGTATTTGTCCAGATCTGTGCAATGAGGCAATGCAGTTTTTTTTTTTTTGTTTGTTTGTTTTTTCAACTTTGAAAGTTCAAAATTAGAAGTCATAAAAATGTTCAAGGACTAATTGAGTTTGCTCAGTGGACTGAGACTGAGATTGTATCATAGGCTGAGAAGATTTTATTATATGGCTGTGGCTCGAGCAATTGTGTGCACGTGTTTACAAAAATAGTGTCTGAGTGGCGGTAAATTTAAAATATAAAGTTAAATAGAAAAAATATACGATTAATCATTATTTATAGCCTCCTTCAACTGAGCTTTTGTATCTACAAAGATATTGTGACATTTTACATAGCAAAAAGATGTTATGTTAAAACAATTTTTCACTACTGATTTATTTTTTTAGTTTTTGCAATACACATTTGTAGGACTGTAATTATTCATTGTTCAAAACAGTGTTTAAGTGCATATTGTTGCAGTCATGCACAAATCTTGCTGGGTAATCTATAAACTTTGTTTTTATGATGGACCAAGAATATTTTGTAGCTTCCAATTTTTTATTACATTTGCATTAGGGGTGTAAATCACAAGTTTCATCACAAGACGATATTATATTGATTCTTTGGAGAACGATATGATATTTGCTGATATCACAAAGTCTGCCACGATACAATGCAGGGTCCTGTGATCGATATGAGACAATATCCAATCAGTCACATTTACAGTATATTAGCTCACATGGATTTTGTTATTGTTGGGGAAAAAAGGGACATGAGGGAGTTGCTGTGGTGGGCCACCCCCAGACCCATCAGAAGCGATTGGTCCACTGAGAATCATCCCATCTGGGATCACCGCCAGACCCATAGGACAGAGCTGGACCTATGTTGGTAGATAGATAGATATAGATAGATATACTTTATTTATCCCAAGCTGGGAATTGCAGTGCAGCAGCAGCATTACACACAGTGAAATAAGTGAAAATAAGACTATAAAGAACAAACTATACATAATAAAATATCAAAATAGCGAGCAGAAAAAAAGATTATAAACATAATAATAAAATAGCAAAATAGCAAACAGTAGTAATGAAAAGTATTGCACAAAAAAGAATATATACAGCAGTGTGTAGAAAATAAAGTGTACCGTGACTGTAAGCATAACACAGTGAAAAAAGTGAAAATTTGTGAAATAGGACTATAAAGAACAAACTATATATAATCAAATATCAAAAGTAGCAAACAGTAAAAAAATATATATACTTAATAATAAAATATCAAAAGTAGCAAACAGTAGTAATAAGTATTGTACAAAAGAGATTTTTTTTTTTTTTTTTAGCTGTTATTGTACAGTGTAATGGCATGTGGCAGGAAAGATTTCATGCATCTGTCCCTTCATCAGCCCATTCATTAATAAAATCCTCGAATTATATCTATAATGACATGTATGTATTCTTGTAGAATGTATAGTAGAATCGGTCAAACAGAAAATGCAATGTTTGATTGATGGATGGCGGGTGTCTCATGAAGATAATGATTAATATAAAATAAAGATAATAACGATACAAATAATAATAATATAATCACTGGTAAAATGAATGATGATTAAGATATACATGATGATTGTGAAAACAAGTACTCATAACAATAATAATGGTTAGGTGAAGCAGTTTCAAGGCAAAGAAAGTTGAGGGGGTACTGAATGTTACCTTTATAGCGGTCAGATTATGGCTGCCAGCAGTACAGAAAAAAAAAAAAAAAAAAACTGGAACAATTAGGAGCGCCCCATGGCTGCAGTGCACACAACATAACCTCAACATCCATGATTCGGCTCCCAGCCGAGGGACCTTTGTTGCGCCTCACAGGCCTCTCTCTCCAATGTTTCCTGTCTTTCTCTACACTGAGAGTCAAATATATATATAATAAAAAAATCACAATTACATGTTGTAGCTCATGAGGATTAAACTTGACACTGTTATGACAAAGTAACAGAATTAGAAATCAAGGCCAATTATACTTAACATGGCTATCAGTTCACATACTGGCTTTTGGCAAATGCACTCAAAAAGTGTTGCTACTAATCAAAGCCTGTCCTGCATGCTTCAAATGAAAAGTCAGTCTGAATCTGGCTTCACACATTATGGATGCATACATACCAGAAGGCAAGTATGTGCACGTACACACGCACACTCACATATATGAGCTGGCATTCAGAGAAAAACAAAAATGTCTTGCACTTTTAGCAAGGCCTAAAAGTGCTGGTTCAATAGCAGATGGTGAGAGTGCTGCTTGGCTAAGAGGCTTTTCATTGATCTGACTGCCGCATCTTGAAAGAAAGCAGAAATATGTAGATGTCAGATTCAGAGGGGGAGAGCAGAAAGGGCAGAATAAGCGGAGATGGTGAAAGTAGCGTTATCCTGAAGCTGCAGAGGAGAGTACGCAGCAAGAGTAAAACAATGAGTTTGTTCTGTCTGATGGCCTGATTGCAAGATGTCAGGTCTTTGATTGTGATGGTCGCATATAAGATTTTACTCCACTAACTCCAACTGCTGGAAGTTCTAGCAAAAAGCTAACTAAAGCAAACTAAACACTTAAAGAACACTTAGATAACTTCCTGGCCTGTTAAAACTATAAAAAATTTGTAAAGAACTTATTAAACAAGGTGTTTATCTATACAAAGAAATATGATTCTGCAGTTACATGGCCTGTTTCACACTTTATAGATACCCACAAACCAATTATGTTCTTTTTTTTTTTTTCTTTTTGCAATTAAATTTTATTTATATAGCACCAAATCACAACCAAAGTCGTCGCAGTGTTGTTCAGAAGTTGCAGTGGATGTCCGGCAGGGCCACGGCAGGAGATGCAGCTAATGTTGATGAATTAGGAGAAATGTGACATTTCCAGAATACCTTTCACACGTTTTTGTGTGACCAATAACCGTCAAATTGAGGTCCATCAGACATGTTGAAGGACAGAAGCAATGTGTAAACAACAATGGCTGACACATTGATTGATCATGGATCAGGTGTTAAATTGAGATTTCCACCCTCTAACCTAAAATAAAAATAACAGAAATGCATGTAGCATGTATCCACCTGCAACAGCTGCAAGATAACTGCAGCCTGCCTTCAGCTCCACACAGACATGAGATTGATGCCCATCTCCTCATTTGTCCTGTTTAATAATGGGAATTTTCCTGAATAATGGGAATTTTCTTTGGTAAAACTATGTGAAATTGGCCACATCAGCGGTGAGTATTAATACATGTACACAGGAGGGCTGAAAGTAGCAGTGAATACGGCCGCTGTTAGAATAGGACATGTGCATGTCAGAAGCAAGACGTACACTCATCAGTCATCGACTGTACAACCTTCTAAATGATGCCTGTGAGAAGGGGCTAATCTGATTACCTGTGTCGTTTTAGTTTCCACCAAGTGACTTGGGCCCTAACCCAATCAAATGCCCACTGAGCCTTACCAGACCACAGCAGAGGCACAGTGGTGTGTCTTACTTCTGAGTGTGGTGACACTGAACATCCACTAATGTAGGGCATTCGGCCACATGAGGATGATTTCAACACACGAAGCACGTTTTAAATTAAATCTTAGTCATTTGGATAATGCCTTTATTTAGCTGGCATCTTCTACAGTACTAAGTGAAAATAAGATAATCCTTTATTAATTCCACAGAAGGAAAGGAGGAGGGTTACAGCAGCAAAGTAGTGATGATAGAAATTAAGCAGGATATGATACATAAGTAAACAATGTAAGTATACAAGGCGATAGTTGAGTTCACGTTATTGTATAAAGCACGTACTATTCAACAGTAATATTATTCAGTGTTGTTAGAGATTCATGCATAAACCTAATGACTGGAGTTATTTGAAGCATTATGCAAAGTAATGCTGGACAAGACCTGTCAACCGACAGAAATTCAATGCGATTGCATGCCAGTACGAGCGAATTTTAATGAAGCAAAGAATATATTTTTGCTTAAACTAGGATCTTGAGACTTACTTTAGCTAACATCAAGGCCATAGCCAATCATTAGCATATTAAATAGGCACAGCGTTTGAATTTTATTGAGAGTATATGAGATTGAAGCGCATGCAGAATGCAGCCAGGAAGCCTGTCTTCTTTCCAGTGCTGCCAAGTGTATTTGCTACTGTGTGGTTTCATAGCACGATTAGCATGCATGCTATTGCTAGCACTGCAACATTCTCTTTCACTGTAAAAAAAAAAACAAAAAAAACATTTAGAAGTCAATGTCATCTTGTCTTTCGATCTCACCGCAAAAAAAAAAACATGCACAAATTCATATCTTACATCATAATCCCCCTTCAGGAACTTTTGAAATGTGACTTGAATCTCAAGGTCTTTTTTTCCGAGCCCCCCGTGTCCTCCACCTCCATTTTTCCTTTGACATCTCCCTTTGGAGTTGTCCGTCTCTCTCAGGCAGGGTTAATGAGATGGCAGCACAGAGGCCATCCACCGCTCTACTGTTCCTTATTTATGCTAAATCTTAATATACACAGTGTGCCTGGGCATTATTTAACACCATGCCCTTGGGCTGCTGCTGCGTCTTTATTCAATTCACCAAGGTGGCAGGAGGTCAGGGACTGCTCTGAGCTTCTGAGTCACACAGTAAGCAGACAGAAACGCTCCTCCTTCACCTCCTCCGCTGTGCATTCTTGTCGTCTGTCCTTCTCCCTCGCTCCTCACTCCATTTTCTGCCTCTGTTCATTCAGATAGAAGCTGATAAGGGTTGATTAATGAGGGCAGGCTCCTCGCCAAGAATGAGAACATCTGTCCATGATTTTTTCTTTCGTTCTTTGTTTTGTTTTCTTTCATCTAGCTAGCTTTGTGTGAGAGAGAGAGAGAGACGGATACCACCTGTGCACCATCCCTGTAGACATTGCTGGGGATGTCTTCCAAAGCTAAGTTCAATGAGATGCAATTTGTGACAAAAGGCGCCTGCAGAGGAGTTGTCAGAGGAAGTGATGTTGCTGTAACGAGGCTGAGGGTGTACTGCCAGTAGTTGCTGTGTGAGCGCTGTGAATGCTCTTTGTGAGGAAGGCCAAGTTGTATGGTGGAAGTTCTAGTCCAAAGTGTGGTTTTGATCTGTAGCCGACATGACAAAGTTACGTCTTCCATGACTGTGACTTGATGACCTTGATGACCTCGATGGCCTCAATGGCCTTGAGAGCCACCTTGTGGTTAAAATCTCTTTATGGTTAAAAGCTCAAGACTGCAAAAGCCCCGGAAACAATCATGATGTGACAACTCTGTTGCAAGTTCCTTCCTGCCTGCCTCACAGAGCTACAGGCTTTTTATAGAACTGAACCTGACAGCTTGAACCAGCCACGTTTTTACTTGTGTTGCGACCGTGGCTCAGGAGGTTGATCAGTCGCCTCCGCCTATCAGAGGGTCATTGGTTCGATCCCTGGCCTGAATGGGTGAAGGCTTTTCAGACTAGAATACCGCTACATAAATAAAGCCCACTGATCATTTTATGTTCACTCGTGTACGTGGTGAAGTGAGATTGAACCCCTTGGATGCAACTAGTACAAAGAAAAGTAGTGAAATACAATTGGCTCAATAATCAGTGTATATCTACTACATTGGCAGAACAAACAAACACCTCAACAGACACGACGAGACAGAACATGAAGTAGAAAAGAAAATTTAGATTCCTGAAATAAACATAGTATGAAGAGGGTCCCAATGATAAACTTGTATATCCCTGCAAGGATGCAAAAACTGGAAGCTGTTTTTAATACATTAAAATCTAATGAAGCTCCAGGAAGTAAGGGTTATCTATGGTATGGTCCAAAATGTTTAAGAAGGAACCAAACTTGCTGCAGCATCATTCAGTGAGACCTTAAAAAAGGCAAAATTGTCCTCTCCTGGAAAGAGGCCATGATTCTTGTAATCCACAAGCAAGGTAAAGCTAAAGAACTTTGTGAATATTAATACTGAGTCGTGACTATTCGATATTTACAACCCTGATATCCAAGAGACTTGAGACTTTTATAACAGAACTGATTAATGAGGACCAATCAGGTTTTATTAAGGGACACCAAACACAAGACAACACAAGGACACTATATATTATTAAATTATTATTATATCACTCTAGCAATTGCTAGAGGTTTCTATGCCTCCGCCTGGCTTAAATACAGACTCTTATAATGAAAATAAAAATAATAATCAACCAGAAATAAACCAGAAAGAGATAGTAAAAGTGGATGGTAAAAACAAGTTTTGTGCATGAATTATTCCCCGGATGTAATTACACAAACACAATCGAATATCTCGGAACAACAAAGCTAAAAATAACTAAACATAAAATGTATGAAAGCAAGTGTAAGAAATCCTTAAGATGACGGTGAATCCTGTTTCTATTTCAAAGTCTGCCAGCAGAAATCCCTCAGTTACAGTTTGTGGAGTAGCACAAAACAATCTAAAGGTTCATCTGGAGAGGAAAGACAAGAATAAAGTGCACGACTCAACAAGTTCCCAAAGACAAAGGCTGGGTGGCGCTACTAAGTCTCCAAGTACTCTAGATTATCAAGTTGCACTCTGAAACCCAGCTTGAACACTGAGGAGGACATTGAGGAGATATTAGTTGTGGAAAGAACCACATAATACAACAATCCAAATTTATTTAGAAAGACCCTTCACAGAGACACCACCAGAGCCCCGGAACAAAGACAGACATCCTGAGTTGTACTGAATTTGACCATAAACCAAAGTATTGGACAAATTGTAATTTTGACCCGACAGTGGCGACGCACGACAATTATATCAATGAATGCCAAAATAGTGGACTGACATCCAAAAAGTTGTTACCCCTACATTTGATCCGACTTTGTTCAAATGATGTGCTGATCCGACCACGTGGGAAAGAAAAGTGTCTCACGGAAGGAGAGCTGGGCATCATGGCGGTGACTGTTTTCAGACAGTCCTGCCTGTTGGTCACATGCAAAGTGACAGAAATACAGGTGCTGTTTCAGGAACTGCAGTTGCTTCGGGATAATGAAAGTCAATAGGATTCATCCTCTGGGCACCATGGATGTCCCCAAAAATTTCATAGCAATCCATCAAATAGTTGTTGAGGTATTTCCGAACAAGACGGACCAACACTGGTACCTCTAGCTGTCTTCACGGAATGCTAATGTGCCAAAGGTGTTATGTGTTCTACCTTTTTTTGAATGTATGTATATATGTATGTATGTATTGCAGACAATAGGCAAATGTTTGCTGTATTCCACTAACAACCCTGATTGCAAGCCCCCTTCAGCGTCATGTCCTGTATTGCTTTGTGAATCAAGCCACAGCCTATTCAGATGGTGATAACATAAGTTCTCTTTTGTACTTTCTGTTTTGTTTGTGTGGCAGTCGGCCTTGGATCATAGTCAGTGAATGCCAACAGGTAATCTGTGAGCACGTTCTTGACAGATGCAGCGTTCAGGCGCCTGTGCTTTTCCTCCCAACAATGCTGAGAATCGCTCCAAGTATACAAGTGTTGTACTTTTTCCTCTGCAGTGCCTCACTGTAAAATTGGCAAATTCCCTGTGCTTTCACTTAAAATGTCCCCTACTGGAAATGAGGGGCATAAATCACTGTGCATGTCTGGCAGCAACGTGCCCGCTGTGTCACATCAGCTTGAATTTTTTACAACATGGAAGGAAAGCGGCGGGCCCGTTGACACTTTCCAGCCTGGGAGCTACTGTTAGTCAACCACTCATATCCATTTTTAATGAACTCTCAGCCATGATATAGTGTAATTTCACCTCCAGGACCCTGTGACGCTATTTACTGTTAACGAGAAACAGCACAGCACCGGCCAAATTCTTCCCGATTGGAGCGTTTATGAAATTCACAGGTTTATGACTTGGACAGGGTGTTGTTTGTGTCTGTGTAGGTGTTTGTGTGTGTCTTATGATAGCGTTGTCATTTCGGTTTGCCTCTGAAGCTAGTTTTTGTTACAGCAGTTAGACATGTTTGCAGAGATGAATACACGCACAGATGATGCACGGATGAAAATCAAGCAGGCCGCAGCATGTCAGTCAGACTCCAGCTCACCTTTGACCAAGATGAACTTACGGAGAGAGGAGAGGACGTGTCTGTCCATCTTACTAAAGAATCCTCCTGGAACAGTTCGGACACTGCATGATGAGCTTCATTTTGTACTGAAAAAAAAACCTTTGCACCTCTCCTAACCTGCTATGATACAGAATGCAACCGACAAGACAAGGATGGATAAAACATGTAATTTTCAATATAGGCTTAAGAGGTTTTCAGGGGAATGCGCACGTACGCACACTCCCGACCAGAGATCTGCCACCCAGACAGTGTGTTGGGTTTCATGTCGAGTTCGGGCTGTTTTATTGAATACAATTAGAGGCTTGAGTTGGATTTGGGTTATGAATGATTTTGTTCTGGATTATGACTGTTTACCAACCACGTTCATCTGGCCAAAGGAAAAAAAATATCGATGTCATGACTTATCCAACTAAATACAGCAGCTGTCCCCACCTTAGTGTGAGGAAGCCTTTCCTTCCATCCAAGGCAAAAAATATATCTTTCATTATAATGAAGGAGTAAAGTCCACCAGAAAGTTCTGGTACTGGTAGTCCATGAGCTATTCTAATTCTTGAAAACAAACAAACAAACAAACTTGGTACTGCTCTATCAATTGTAGACAAGAAGAGCGCATTTACAAATAAGATAAGACAAACCTTTATTGATCAGCAACGGGGGGAAATTTGATTGGTGCAGAAGCACAAGGACAGCTGTAAGAAGAAATAAATGGATAGTGCAGAATAAATAAATAATACAAGGTAAATAATACACAGTATAATTTGCTTGCAATGCACAGACTGACAGTAAGAAAAACTAGAATTGCTGCCTTGGTTTTTAGACTTTCACCAACCAGTCAAGTTGCAGTTTACATCCATGTCTGTCCACGTCAGTCCAAGTAAACTTTTGTGCCAAATTTGAAGAAATTTGCTCAAGACGTTCCTGTGATGTCATGTTCAGGAGAATAGGACGGACGGATGGACAACCCAAAAACGTAATGCCGTCGGTCGCGGCTGTCACCAGCGTGGAGGCGTTGTAGGAAAAATACAGAAAGTCGCGAGAGAGCTGCTTTCAGGCTGCCCTCCTCTGAGCACCCATAGGTTAAACTACATAAGTACGTCTGATAGAATAATTCACTGCAGAAGGATGAGCAAAATACAGCATGATGAGCCATGCTGGGAGAAGCGCGGACCTATGCAGCAGTGACGTGAGGCCCTCTGAGTGTATTCCCTCGCCGGCTCCGTTTTGGAGACGTGGTGGCTTGCCGAGCGCTGCAGTGGGTGTAGAGGTGCAGTAAAGGGAGTGTAGCCGTCAATCCAGCGGCACACTGCAATCTTACTGGAGGGAATGACTGTATTTACGCTGTCTGCTGCTGACTTGTTTGTTCCCCGATTGTCAGTTACGCTACATGTAAACCAGTTTACTGTAACTCAATCAAACTTCAGTCGCAAAATACAAGAGACCATTTTACTTTTACTTTGACATTTTACCGTACTCTATGACAATAATTTGTTTCTGGTCGATGTAATGCCAATTCAATTGCAATTTATTATGCACAGAAAAGATGACTGATGGATCTTCACTTGGCCCCCATCTTCTACAGATCAGCTGTTCTTCATGACCAGTATGGACAGGAGGAATGACCAGTGAGTTTAAGATGGACTTGAAAAAAATCACTGAACACTTGCTTGATTTTAAAGATTTTAAAGTGGAGCAGCAGTGCTATACGACATATATACGGCAGCAGCATCAGGTCTGCATCTCGCCGCCAAGGGGAAACGCAGCATTTCTTTCTTATCATTTGCCGTTTGCTTTCATGCAGCTGACAGCTGGCATTTTGTCACCGATGCTAACAGCTCGACCTGAGACGAACACACATCACATGTCTAAAGAGCCAACAACAGCGCAGGGCTTCCATGGCTCCAAGGATTTCCTCCCCCTGGTAGTAACTCTCTCTCTCTGGTTGTGTGTCGGCTGCTAAATAAGCGTGTGCCACATGGAGAGTTCAGCCAAAGCGAGCACAATTAGGGAGTGGGCAGAGCTGTGGGGTGAGCACTTAAAACATGCAGAAAGGAAAACTTTCAGGGTTGTTTTTGCTTCTGTTTTTTTGTTTGTTTGTTTGTTTGTTTGTAGATCCAGAAGACAGACAAGGGAAGACAAATGAAGCCCTCCTTTGCTTTGTAGATGGAGGCAGACTGACCTATTGGAAGAGTGGACCGAGGTGGGCAGAGTTTATGAGTTAATGTACATCATCGATTATGAGTAATTTGCCGGTCTGCTGTCGACTTCAACAGACGGAAAAGGGCAGCGTTTGCTAGCCATCGATTGGAAAACAAGACTAAGAGTCCACAACCATTCTTCGAGCTAAATGCTAACAGCAGCTTGCTGACATGCGCAGAATATCAATGCTAACATTTTAGTTTAGTTTCAGTTTAACATGTTATCGTGGCAAAATCAGCTAATCAGCAGTAGACACACTTATTTGGGCTGAGACCCGGCCGATTGGACAAATTTTGACCTGATGGCGCTGGGTGAAAAATCAAAGGATTGCAAAAGTCAACAGAATTCATCCTCTGGACGCCACGAAAGTCAGGATGTGTCGAAGTGAGCTAAAGTAAACTGCCTCATTAGAAGAAGAGGAAGATGGAGCAGTTTCTCCTGCAAAAACACACCACGTAGCCACAGGCTTTGTGAATCGGGATTATTTTCAAATTTGATGCTGCAGACAGTTCTAAAGATAAGGAAGCGCTCTCAAGACAGCGATATTCGGTGCCATGTGCAAACCATCCAAGGGCCCCAGAGAAACAGAGCACCTGGCACAGTGAGAAAGCGACAGTAGAAGTAGTATTATTAGGGTCTCGCAAACATAATAAATCCCAACGGGACACAACAATTCCCAAATTAACACACAACAGACACCTGCAGCTCTGAGAACCTCCCACTGCAGACGTCAGGTATCACAGGAGCAAACTGTACACACAGCACCTGACCTGGCAGTTATATGCTTCTATCCTGACTGACTGGAATGCTGCAAAGCTCTCTATTATTCTCTAAGTATATATTAAAATCCTATGACATTTTCAAACAGGTCTCTTAGAACAGGTGTTTTGCAGATAAACCCTCTAATATTTAACACTAGTTTTAAACTTGTTCTATCCCCTTAGGCAGAGCAACCCAGTAGTTTAGTTTGTGTATCAAAACAATGAAAGTCTAATCTATTAATTGCTGAATGGAGTTATGATACAAGATATTTGGGAACAAAACAATTCAGGGATGGTGACTGACAATGCGAGAGAGAGGCAAGAGGGGTGTGTGTGGGGTGACAGAAGGGTGGAGAGGTAGATGGAGGTAGACAAAGGGAGAGGGACGGCGAGGAGAGGGGGAGCTGAGGGCTTTATTAAGACGTGTCCTTTCTCTGGCCTCGTTGACTCCTTTGCTAAGCCTCCTTCCTCTCTCCTGTTTATTACAGAGACTGGGATAGCGGTCATACCCCCCTCCTTCTTTTGTGTGGACAGTGTATGTGTGTGTGTGAGAGAGAGAGAGAGAGGAGTGATGTGGACAGGACTGCACTGTGCAACATGTGTGTCACACATGCTCAGAAAAAACTGTCTGTGCGGAGCCTGAAATGACCACAGTGGAACCTGTGCAGTGCAGCTTTGCAACGCATGTGTGAAACTGTGCTAAAATGCTCGTCTGCATAGAGATCGTTTTAGTTTTGAAAAGCCGTTTTAAAATGAATGACTTGAATAATTGCTATTCTACTTGGGGCGTGTAGTCTGTTGTGCGCTCAAAAATCATGACCCCACCTGCAGCTGCATCAAATCCATGCATCCAACACCAATTCCCACAGTTCCTAGGGAAATGGCGGCCATATTGGTACAGGGAGGTCGTGCCTGGTAACGGATTGTGAGGCAGAGGGTCTGCCCACGATTAGAATCATCATAACTCACTGAATTTTCAACTGATTTCTTTGGTCTGTTACAAATGCCAGATATTACAAAATACATTTATACAAATTTTCCCATCTCCCCAAATTTCCCAAGCTGCCGATTAATAAAGTTTACCTTATTGTCTAACCAATCTTATCTTATCATGTATTTATAGTACAAAATATTTGCTTGATTAAAAATGTGTTCATACCAAAATACTTTATCTTATGTAGATATTAACAGCAATACTCCTAGAATATTTAAAATGACCTAACCATTCATAATTAGTTTCTAAGTATAGTATAGTTTTAAGCATGACAACATTAAAAAAAAGTTTAAACATTAAGTATATTTTGGACAGGTTTCATGATTCTGCTTTTTATTTCATTTAAAATGGAAAAACCCCAAACGAGCCCTCAAGGAAGAAATTAAGAACTTAACTTGTCTGCTCACAGATGCTAGTTTTCAGTTGTTGCGTAGCTTTCCGTTGTCATGATGGGTGAGGCTGCAGGATCCAAAAGCAGAGCGGTAAACAGAAATCAGTGCAAACAGTTTATTAGTAAAATATCAATGTTCAGAATGTGCAGCTTGCTGGAGCTTGATCTGCGTGGAGGAATGGCAGACGAAGGAAGTTGAGGGAGACGAGGCAGGGAGAGTTTGGCTGACTTATGGCGGGAAATCCAGGTGGAGAATGGCTCAGAGGAGGCAAAACACTGATGTGAGGTCGGGAGCGCAGAACAGACGAGCAAAAGCAGAACAGCAGCCGAAACAAAGCACTACATGAGATAAGTGACGATCTGGCGAAGACTGGAGTGACGGACCTCGGTTTGTACACTGTGAGCGCTGGTTGCTTGATGAACCTCAGGTGTGCAGATGGGATGGCATTAGGTGAGCACACTGGCCGGGAGAGAGAGAAAACACAAGAAACACAAGGGAGGGGAAACAAGAGAAACACAAGGAAACAGGGAGGAGGAGGATGCTGCCAGTCCTGACACCCAGGCTTCTTTGTGTAAATAACTAATAAGAAAACAAAAGCACTTTACAGATTTATACTTTATGATCAATATGAATTCAATATAAATGACATTGTATGTATGATGATATAAATTGACTGAGATTTCTATTCATTCACTCATTTGAAGCATAATATATGGATGTTTTGTACAGCCAGAGGTGTCATCTACCTGCAGTTTACCATCATGGGCAAATAGAGAAAATGCTGTCTGATGCTAATGTGTGGATTGTGGCCTGCATGCAGCATCTAGATGGTTACAGACATTGAAAGATGGACTGTGACCTTTCTCTTGTATTATTCTGCTGTGTCATGTTTCAGACAACCTACGAACAGATGAGAGCCAAATGCGGACAGGTTTGTCGCCATTGATAGAACTTACTGTTCAAATCAACTATGTAAATAATAAAAGGACAAATGTTTAAAGTGACAACAACTGAATGTACTTCTGAACTTGAATTCCATTTAGCTGGTGGTAGATGGACCAAAACAGCTTTAGATTCACACTTATTTCCTTTTCAACTTAATGTTTATTTAGTTTTGATTGCCCATGGAGTTTGTAAAAATCAACCGTAGCAGCAGGGATAAAAATAAAAGGAAACAACAACTAATAAAATGAGAAAAGGAAAATAAAATATGAATACATATTTTTGAGGGGTGTGGAAATCCTGTATGTACAAATATTTGTCAGAAGTGGCTGCATTTCAGTTTATAGAAAATGTTCCCATTTCATACTCACTGCTGTAACCAAAAGAATATTCAGTGGTATTAACAGCTACAATCTTAAAGGGATCACTCTGAACGCTACAGTCTCTTCTCGTTCACATGGCAACGCCAGAACAATGCTGATCATACCTAAATGACAGAATAGGTCGTTTGTCAGTGACTCCCAAGATGGCATGTATGACCGTTCACAGTACCAGCAACAGGCGTACCAGACCTTCATCATCAGGGAGACAATAATAAGCACCTGGTTAACACCTGGGGTAGTCACTGCCAGCTGATGAAAAAAAAAAAAAAAAAAGTCTCTGAACATCTTACTGATATGCTCAGTCTCAACATTTGTGCAACTTGCCACATATGTCAATTAAAACTTTCAGTGTTGTGTTAATAGAAAGCATAATCTGGTCAATAATATGTTTCATACAACTCACATTGCTCTTGCGTTATTTGAAAACATAAAAACGGTTTCCATGACAGGGCTGGTTTGGGCTGTTGTCTGTGGTTTGATCCCTGGCCCCTGCAGTCTACATGTTGACCAAGTGTCCTTGGGAAAGATGCTGATCCCCAAATTGCTCCATATATAGCTGTGTAATCGGTGTGCGAGTGAATGGTTATCTCTCCTGGTGAGCAGGTGGCACCTTGCATGGTCGCATCTGCCACCAGTGTATAAAAGTGTGCGTGAATGGGTGAATGCTGCCTTTGAGTGGTTGGTAGGACTAGAAAAGCAGTATATAAATGATGTGACAGCCGTTGGTGAGTTTGTGGGCTACAGTATGTACTGTATAAAGATTCTTGTGTTTGGGGCAATAACTATTCAGGCCCTCAAACCTGAAACCATCTGTTTTACAGATTGCCTCCACACTTTCTCCAGTATTCTCCCCTTAGTTGTGGTCTTGGTCTGTTTGGGGTATATCTGTTCATTTTCTGCTGATTTCCATTTCAAGTATTTTGATTCGTTCCATGTTTCATTCGAAATATGTTCCTCAGGCTCAGGTTTCCATTTATTCATTTTTTTACAGCTGTAAAATTGTATCTTTTTATTTCTTGTGTATTATCATGTGTTAAAGAAGCAATAAAATTTGGAATTTGCCATTTATCACCAAGGACATTTGATGTCAGCATCCGGGTTGTTATTCCAGTCATTCATACAAGCCAACATCCTAAAAGCAGTATATGAAGTGTGTACAATGTATCATGCAGTACAAAATATTTTTTCTACAATATAATGGTAACGCAATCATTTGATGGATGCACATGTCTTGTATTTGCATTTTTATTTGACATTCATTTTTGCATTTCTATTTCAAATTATCATGCAATATGATTATCATCAGATGTTAATCATCATGTTCTTACAGTGTTTCTGTGAGTCACTTGTGATGCTTTATGCATAGTAATCTCCTTTTTTTTGTAAAACAAGCACAAATTAACAACAAAGGTTTTGTGTTGTGGACAATCCTGACATTAACAGGGATTGGACAATTTGCACTTGTTTCTTATGTGTACATGTCATTTAGGTGTGCTGTAGATGAAACTTAAGCCTTGGTCATAGTTAGGTGCCTATACCTGATGCAGTTTAGAGTTGGAGTTAACACTTACTTGTAAGTGAGCAAAAATAAAGGACTAAAGAATTAAAGAATGCAGAATTGTAATGTAAAATTTAATTTGGAATGCAGTCAAGGGGAAAAAAACTAAAAAATAAAAAAAAATATATATAAAACGGTTTATCTGTGTCATCTGAGTTAATCCTCATGTTGGAGTGTTGGGTTTCACTTTTGCAGTAACAGTGCTTTACACATTAACAGTACATTTTTGTTGTTTGTATGTTTTCTACAGTTGTGTTATCATCTAGTTTGTGGTAACGACTGAATCCATTCAGAAATGTTGATTGTTTGTTTCACTGAAATGAGACATTCAATTACTGAACAAAATCACAATAGACTTAACAAGTAGATGAACACTCCAGAAACAGTACCGGAATACAAAAATACTTAAAATATTCAATTAAAAAGGCGACTGAAGAAAGACACTGAAGTCAAATGGCTTCTCTCTCACACGTAGTAATTATTGTCATTACCGCTTACGATCCTCTCGAGATCCACTTAATACTGTATTATGCCTGTGTCGTGTGGTTTCTCATTTATTCAAAAGTGAGGAGTATTTTTTATCAGCCATGAAAACGCTGTAAATGCAGTAAAAGTTATTGCTTTTGGAACTGTGTCAGCTTTTCTGTATGCAAATTATGAATAGAAAGTAAGTTGCTTGTTAAAACCTGGATGTGGAGATGCCCCGTGATGAATATCTGGGGTCAACCGTGGTCATATGTTCAAACATCCAGACCTGATCCAGAGCATGAGCTGTATTATCCCCGGACATCTCCAGCATTTCCACATTTCCCAGCATTACAGCAAAGAACAACATAACGCATGAAGTATAAAAGTCTTGGCAAGTTTCTCGGCTACTTTTAATGACAATCTTGCACTGAAGTTTAGAATAGAATCAATTTGCAGGCACTCCCTCTCTGCTGCTGCGGTTGAGGGGTAGACACGCTCTCCTCGCATCGTTCATGCAACTTTTGTCACGCACCGTGTCATCCGATCGCAATTGGCCGCCATGGAAACACTGAAAATAACCTCTGTTAACCAATGTGAAAACATGAGGTGATTATCAGCCGCTATTTGCCTGCCGACTACCCCACCCCCACCCCTCGGCACAGCTCGCAGTTAAGCCCTACAAACATCACTTCCCACTAATTAAGTTTGTTTATAAGGGATATTAAGTTTAGGGGGTGCGTAGGTGTAAGTAACCTTCACAAAGTACAGACAAGAGAAGGAGACAGAGGCACCCTGCTCACTATTGTATGAAGCATGAACGCTGATGTGGAATGAGACAATCTGTGTAAACAGTGGGGGAACAGAGAGCTATTTAAGCACATATACACCCACCAACAAAACGCCTACAGCACGCCTCATGAATCCACTGCTTGAGAGCGCTGCTGTCGGTTCCATATAAATAAATCTGCATGATGAAAGTGGCAAACGTTTAATAAAGAACGGCAGCCAACTTTCTTGTCCTTTTGTTCTTGTAGTAGTTTGGAAAGAAGCGTCCAGTTAAAAGGTTTTAATTTGCAACGTAGGGTCCATTAAGTAATAATAGACACAACTGTTGTCTTTTCAGCGATGTTAAACTTGGTCTTCCTGATTTGTGAATCATTTTTATTGTGCAGTGCATCATAAAAGGTAGCAGTAAAGCTGCATTATGCCACTATCAGAGCTTTCTCCTAATAATAACCTCAATGTAGTCGTAGAATAGTAATACAGGTCTCCTGGACGATTCAACAATGCTATACGTTTACACTACGGAGCTAATGGTCTTCAGGTTTAATGTCTTTTTACATCTTTATTAGTCAACAAACTGACCGAGTTTGTGTCCACCTTATGAATTTAAGTCTAATATTCACCCTTTTTAATCTCTGGTTTGGTCTCCACCAGCTAAAACAGCTGCCTGCTACTGGAAACCAGGTTGGTGAGAATGCTAAGACTGAACCAAAACAGTCATAAAACGAAACCATTGAGTTGAAAGGGGTTAAAAAGCTCTGTAGAGCTGAGGGGACCTTCCCAGTTCGTGATAAATATCTGTGGGTTTGTTTCCACAAATCTTTAGCTTCAGCTCACCATTAGCAGTGTGTGGGGCACACTTTTAAGATCTGTGTTTCCATGTGTGTTAATGAGATATTCCTTGCAGTCGACAAATATTTCTTAAAGCGGTTGTAAACTTTTTGCACTGATGACCTCTTTTCATGTCCATCCACGACGCAATTGCGTGGACACCTCACATTGTCTATGCACAACATGAATGAGGCTCTCGCTTCCAGAAACCTGGGCACCCAAAACATGCTACAGTGAGTAGGAGGAGGTAGATAGAGGCTGGCATTCACCATCTTCACATTTTACCACTTTTGGCCAATAATTTGTTTCCCCACAACCTCGAACCCAACACTGACAAAAGAGAGACAAACTGGAACTGTACAGGAAAACTGAAATTAAAGTTTTCTCAAACGTTTCGATGAACAGTCGTCATGGTTCTTCAGCCATTTTGCAGTTTCCAACAGCTCAGTTAGCTGTAAACTAGCAGCCTCTCGTCAAACTTTTTATTTAGTCCTTTAATTGTTAGACGGAGACTTGGCTGAGGGGAGCAGCGAGCTGGAGTCCCAGCACTAAATAACGACACCTGCATCTTAAATGTTTCCAGAGGCCTCCCATCATGGGGAAGACAGCAGCGTTCCCTTTAGTACCACGGTCACGCCACTTCCTCACTCATCTTCATTTAGACCACTTAGAGACTCACTTAGTCATCTTGCCCTCCCATCATCTCTGCATTAGAGAGAGCTCAAGACCGAGGGAAGTTATGTTCTCAGGCTGGATTGTAAATGAGTGTCACTGATGAGAAGTTGATGTACTGGTGCTGATGTCTCTGCTGCTGTAGAGTGTGTGTGTGTGTGTGTGTGTGTGTGTGTGTGTGTGTGTGTGTGTGTGTGTTTGTATGGCCATGTATCATGCTGAAGGGACATAAATCTGTTTACACAGTCACATTGTGGGGACTCTCCTTCCTTATGGGGACTAAAATGCAAGTCCCCAAGGGTAAGGGTAAGGGAAGTAGTGGTCATTGGTTGTGGTTAGGTAAGTCTGCAGGAATTTATTATAAGTCTATATAATGTCCCCAAAAGTGACATAGACATGTACTCTACTGAAAACTGCACTTTGGTCCAATGATTCTGATTATGAGGGCCTCAAAATGATCAAAAACTAAAAAAAAATACATTTTTTTTTAGGCAAGATTACATTTTTGACCATGATGTTTTCTTCAGGTAAATACTGGTAACTTGTCTCTATGTCTCTGCCATATCTTGTTAGCTTAGCATTTTACGCATAAACTCACCCTCACCGATTTATTGCTCTAACACCACACGACGCCCATAACTTTAATGTAAGATGTCCAGGTCACAGTGGACATCCTGACATGATCTGTGGGTACCGAGACGTCGTGATGCTGCAGGCTGCTGCGTTGTCTTCAGGTCATTGCTCGACTGAGGCATGACACCTGCCTTGTAATGACTTCCTCCTCTGATGGTTTCTCATTCTGTGAGCAGAGTCTGGGAGTCCAGGAACACCTCATCCAACACGAGCTTCATCAGCTCCCTCAGATCATCTGTAAAACAAGGCAGACTCACTGTTCTTACAGTAAACTGTCATCAGGGTCAACCATGTAGGCCTACAACTTGGTCTTGAATGAAGGAGAAGCGTGCAGGTGTGTGGTGATCACAGAATGACCAGAGGAAACCAAAATGTGTGAAGACACTTGTCCATTGTAATTGTGTAATTCTTGAATCTAGTTTGTTTCTACTGATATTCAAATATTTTTTCTTCTTTTATTGTTTTTCTATCAGGATCACCTCTGGAGTTGAGTTGATTTAAGTGTTGTCACATTAGGAAAGTTATTTTTAGTATGTTTATTTTAGTATTTATTATAATTTCAGGAGCTATGATTTATTTCCATGTTAATTATTCTGAGCACTGAAAATAGTTTTCCTTCCTTCCTTCCTTCCTTCCTTCCTTCTACATTGTCATATTGTCTGTTTCTGTGACTATTGTCAGTAGTTGCACCTACCATGCTCTTTATGTAGACCCATGGGATTAAACAGTAGAAATCCTCAGTGATGATGGCTCAGCTTCTCCACATCTCTGAAGACTGTTCCAGAAACAGGGCCTGCCACTGAGCCTGGATTAACTTTACAGAAAAGGTTCAAACACTGAAGTAGACTGTAGTAGTTTCAGCAAGTAAACAGGAAACTCACATATACACACACTTATAGGGATATTAGAGTAAGTCACAACATGTCTGTCAGCTCTGTCAGAGCTGTGACAGAGTCTGCAGGGTCAATGGTGGCATCCTGCTCCTCCTCCTCTTCCCCTCCTCCAGGTCCAGATGAGGTCTCTGTATTGGTGTGGTTGTTACTTCTGACATCATCTGAAGTGTGTAGTTATGGCAACAGCTACAGCTAAAATGATAGCAAATCATTTTTATCAAATATGGAAAAAGGAATTGATTACACAGAACATTTGACTTTGAGTGTAACTTGTGTTCTGATGAAAAGCTCATAAAAAAGCAATATAAAACAAGAGAAGGGACCTCAGGCTGTTGACAGTGTTTGTATACATATTTCACACTGGAACTACAATGGAGATGCAGTTACTAACTCTAGTATTGCAGTAATGCTGTGTCTGTCGATCGGAATGCATTGGCATTGGCCTTTGGAGTAACCTCACACACATCCAGTGGGTGACTACAGCTTTCAGGTATGAGCAAGACAGCAGCTTGGTGCTGATCAAAACTGTAGAGTGTTGTCAAGCAAAGGCATTCCTTCTGACCATTTATTTTCCACGTGTACGACGGGGCATGTTTATCAAATACACTTACATACAGCAGCAGCTGACACACATGCAAGCAAAGAGCAAAAGGGGCTTTCGTGTAAGTTAACAACAAAGCCAGCTGAGCTAATGTTGCAGTATTTCATTTAATAGTTTCATAAAAAGCAGCGTGAAAAAAGGTTACCCACATCAGACCTGCTATTGTCAAATGAGGCTCAATGTTCAAACAGTTTCTCTTGACGTACTGACTTATATTAAATAATCCAACATTGCTTCAGCGAGTTGACCTACAATAGACACGAGCCAGATTAGTTATGCAACATGTTAACACCAAGTTCAACAGGCTAACATGCAAAATAAATTGTTAAGCAGCAAGAGCTTCCAAGTTTGAAGCTAGTATCAATCCATCTGTACTCACCCTCCTTTAGAAAACGCTCCACAGTAAAATGGTTTGTGCACTCACATCGGATGTTTCCTGTAGTGGGGGGACATTTCCACAAAAAATTAAGTTAATCCACTCAGCCCTTCTGACCTCTCATGTGCCTTCAGGAGCAGCCAGACCTCATCCACTGCTTCTGATTTAAGAATGCTGTAATCCATTTGGTGGTGGGGGACACTGTTGATGTTGGTGTTGATATAGTCCAGGACAGAAGAGGCATAAGAGTCTATGTCCATGTGGGCCACCTGAATGGCAAACCACACTCCAGTCTGTGTATTCAAACTGGTCGTAGTACAGAGTCTGTTCACAGTAGCCACACTTTAAGTGTCCTCACCGACGGTTTCACACATTTCTTGAGTGGTATGTATTTGGGGATTAGGAACAATGAGAGGTGGTGAGGCTGCCCTGTGTGGGGATGGGGGCTGGCTTTGTATGCTTCAGCCATGTTGGTGGAAAACATGGTCCAAGGTCTTGTCTCCTCTCTCCTCTTGGGCAGGAGAATTGATGGAATTTGGGGATCACAGTCTTCAGGTTGGAGTGGTTGAAGTCACCTGCAACAGTAAAGACTACCTCAAGGTTTATAGTCTGTTGTTTACAAATGGCAGCATGAAGTTCTTTAATAGCAAGTTTAGCATTAGCATCAGGGACAATATATGCTGCAGTCACAACTGTAGATGCAAATTCTCTAGGCAGGTAGAAAGGTCTACATTTCACCATGAAGTACTGCAGGGTAGCAGAGCGGTAACAATACCCACGCACCAAGCTTTATTCACAAACATGCACAGTCCTTTTATATGTCTTTATCACACACAAACACACCCAAAGACCCAAACTTACCCTAACCACAGCCAGTTACCTTCGCAATGCCCAACCCCAGCCATCGTGAGGTGTTAATTTCTTTTAGCATATTTCTCCTTTCCATAAAAAGAGAAGAAATGCTCCTTTTGATAACTCCACTCCAGTCATTCCACGTTGTGTTTTTAAAAATGGCGGTTTTAAATCCCAAACTGTGTATCTTGAATGTGCACATCCTCAGAGCCAATCTCAGCCTAGACAAACTGACAGATCAAGGCTACTTTGACAGCTTGCCCTTGACACTGACTGGCGAATAAACCGCTCATCTGATCTGACCACCTTTACTGTGCCCCCAGAAGGAATCATCAGCCCTACTTTGTTGTTTTATTGTGAGCAGGTGCTAGCTCTGATCAAATGATGTGGGTAACACATCAGTCACCAAGCTAACACGGCACCAGTGCTCCATGCGGCGTCTACATATGTACAGTTGTGTTCAGAATAATAGCAGTCCCACATCACTAGCAAGATAAATCACTGTTTTTTGTTGGAATTTCAACTTCTGCACTGCAAGTAAGTTTCTAGAAGGTTTAGCAAAGGTATAGAAAACCAACCGACCCAACAGGCATGACGTGCATGCTGCTGATTCATTAACTGAAAGGGACGTGTTAAAAAAAAATAGTGCTGAGTTCACTTAGTGAGGTCATTGATTGTGAAAAAAATAGGTGTTAAACAGGTGGCCCTTATCTAAGGATCAAGGCAACTGACGCTGCACATGCTGGCTGTGCATTTCTCATTGAAAAACAGAGTAAAATGGGTCGTTCAAGACACTGTTCAGAAGAAGAGCATTCTTTGATTAAGAAATTAATAAAAGAGGGGAAAACCTATAAAGAAGTGCAAAAAATGATAGGCTGTTCAGCTAAAATGATAAACGCTGAAAATGGCAGCCAAAACCAGAAAGGCGAGGAAGAAAAATGCTTTTTGAATGGATCGGACAAATAACCATACTGGCAAAGACTCAGCCGATGATCAGCTCCAGGAGGATCAAAGGAGATTTAAGGTTGCCTGTGAGTACCGCAACAGACGACCAGCAAGAAGCCTCCGCAAAGTCCCATTGTTAATAAAAAGACATGTGCTGAAGCGGTTACAATTTGCCAAAGGACACAATGACTGGCCTAAAAAGAAATAAAAAAGAAATAAAAAGAAGTCACTACCGAACTAGGACTTGAACCCAAATACATGACTCAGGAGACAAAGTACAAATACACAATCTTTAATGACAAAGTATCAAATTAAAGTCACTCTTACAGAGGAAAATCAAACTACACTAATAAACAAGGATCGCTCTCAAGGAGGAAAAAACTGCAACCAAAATCACTCTTTCGAGGAAGGAAAACCTCACTACACAATGTGGCATGGACTGGCGTAGGTTCAGACTTCATGAGACAAGACGAACTGGCACAGGACAAAGGGAAACGCAGACTATATATACACACGAGGTAACAAGGAACAGGTGGAAACAATCAGGGCGGGGCAGACAATCAGACAGGCGGGAAGGACACCAGGAAGTCAAGGGCCTGAAATGAGAGGAGAGTTAGGTTTCACAATAAAACAGGAAGTCACAAGACAACATAGACACGGGACAAAAACTAAACATAAGCTAACAAGATTTCATCCAACAGTGGTTTCATTGAACACATGAGGAAATTATGTATAAATAGATACGTCAGTATTAGATTAGATTAATATAGATATCAAATATGTTTGACATTATTAAACGTTTGTAGTCTGAGCCAAGCCAAGCCAACCCTTGACAGAAAATATTACATTACTTTAGTTGTGTGATATTATTGCTGGTCATTTTTTGGGCTTTACATACTGTATTTGATAACTGTAGGTTTATAGTTAGAGACAGCTGAGTTATTAAGATAAGTTGGTGCCAGGTTGGAGAAAATCGCCACAAGAAAAAAGACTACAGTAGGATAACCCAAAGAACAAAGAACACCAGTGCTCACGTCCACACACTCTCGTACACACACACCCACAGTGCCTACACATTAGAACATTTCATATCTAAACACCTGCACAACTTGGAACATGCAGTCAAATCAATTAATGTCAAATAACACCCCCACTGAGTGAGCATACTTTGATATCAATTAGTTCCCTTATTACATTTACCCCTTATCAGGAACTTTAGCGTGTTTCATTAACCTTGTGCTCTAACTGCTAATCACATATCCTTCACTTTGACAACACCTACGGGAAGCGGCGCATATGTCAAACTCAATTTTTTAACTACAGGCCAACCTCTAATGAAGCCAAGGACAGAAATGTGAAACAAATCTATGATTAAGATTAACTGTTTGCCTGTTTACTCTCATAAAGAGCTTGAGTAGGAAAGCTTAATCACGTGAAGGGAGGAGTCCAGCTGCTGAGTTTAATGTTGAATGACGCGAGACAGAGGACTTTGAGATGATGATGTGGGGACACAGTGAGAGCAGGGCTGGAATGCAGCAAACAAAAACTGTCCTGTGAAATCCCATTTCGGCGTGACTGGGGTTCAGCGAGAGCAGATGAGGATAACAATCGCTCTCTCAAGCCATGGCCATGCACTATAAAATCAATAAGTCACAGGCAGATAGGCAGGCATGAGGAAACAGGCTTGCTGAGCCTTGTCCTCCATCCTCATTACATGGATGAGTAAGTGTGCATTTCTCACACAATGCTGGCCGATTATCAGCGAGCAAAGAGAGGCAGAAAGAACCATCACATTTCCTTCACATCTACTTTTAGCCGCAGCAGAGTTTACAGACATAATGTGTGTATATTTGTGTGAGTATGAACAGGTGAGCAGTGTACCTAAATCAACATTTTTTGATTTAATTGATTTTCTTACCAACTTGTTAGTTGAAACTACTGTCTTTCAAAGAAGTAGTTCTTATTAAAACTGTTTACAGTGAGGTCTGTCCAGAGCAACAGAGACAAAGAAACTGCTGCTAAAATTTCCAGTGTTATTTTTTTGAGCTTTTAGGACCATACCGAGGCAAGTCTCCCAGCGTGGATTTAAGGTCTGCTGGAGATGGATGAACTTCTTCATCTTCACTTTTGTTCCTTATTGACTGCTTGACACTGAAGAAAGTTTGGGAACAGAGCTCAGATCCTGATGGTGTTATGTACTGTATTAAAATGACTTCATCAGAGGGGCCCCTTGAGAGTGCTCTACCCCGTCTACACTGACAGTCCCGCTCCGTTCCTGCTCAGATGACTGTAAGTCACAAATACTTGCAACCAGGCATGGGAACAAGTGAACGTAAGGCACCAGTAAGTAACCCAGGCAGCAAGCCCATGAACAGCAAGAAGTTCCACATGTATCCAAACTCAATGCCTCAAAGTGCAAGAGTACAACAAACTTGTACTGGAGGCATATACTGTAGGGCTTACTACGAAACAGTGACAAAAGGGAATGTCTCACATGGTGACACCAGTTATACATTAAACTATAAAGGTTTTTCTGCCAGTGCACAGCCAGTAAGACTGGACTGGTGGGTGCTCTTGCGCAAACAAAGTGCTCAACCAAACCAGGTTTACTAAACAGAAATATTAATTATTATTATCATTAATTCACAGAATCTTACTACCAAAAGGCTTTAACTTCAAAACGGACGAACTCCCAATTTCGACTTGCAGGTCAGTTTAAAACAAAAAGGACAATGCAAAAATGAGCATAGCTTGGTGACTGGTGAAGGGATCAACACACTGGCATCTGGGCAGGTGGGCTTAGATAGCTAAGGAACAGGTGGCACTTCCAGGTGGAGCTTTTACTGAAACAAAACTGAGTACCACACCCTGTCATAAACCGCAAAGGCCTATGGCCACCGAGAAAATAATAAAAAACAGCAGAGGAAAAAAAAAAAGTCATGTGCAGCAGAGCAAATCTTAAAAGCAAATTCTCCTTGCAGGTTGAGTTGTTTTTGAAGCCAGAATTAAAAAGGATAATTTTTCATTCAGAGCAGTGTGCAGGCTCGGTGTTGTCAGAGCCATCAAAGACGCCTGACGTGCTGGTATGGGGAGGAGGAGGCTGACTCAGCAACAGTGGCCAGGGTTAGCCTGGCGGGCTGGACTGGAGGTGGGGAAAGGGAAGCTGCTCCATGACAGACGGCCTTTGACTGATGAACCCATTCTGCTGACATTCCAAAGAGGAGGAGGTAACAGGACGGCACATACAGTGTATATGTCTTTCATATGTACACACACACAAACACACACACGTTGTCAACAAATCCCATGCACAGACCCAAATTAACAATGAATGTGTCCTACTAACAAGTGTTGTGTGCATCTAAAGCCTGGTATATCTTCTTACTCTGTCCCATAGAGCTCCAGTATTGTTCAAAAACAATTTGAAACACATCAGTGAGCCACACTGTTGCACATGTTCCTTCATTATCATGAACACACACACTGTAGTTTATTTTCACTGCCGCTGAAAACAGTCTCCAACATATGCACCATTCCCTCCTTGTTAAATTATCATTATAAGACCTAAGACCTTTGCTGCATGGAAACGAACCCCATATTTTGATGATTATGCTGCATTAAGTCACTGCTGATGCTGCCTCACATTAAAAGCATTCAGCTGGTGAAACACGGGGTTGCTTTTTTTGTGAAGCTGGCACAGGAAACGCAATGTGTTTGTCATGCTGTTTTGCACCAACAGTGATTGGGCCGCATTGATCATTTGGTCATTTTCTGCATTTTTGTCTCTGTCATTTTTTTTATCTGTCCAAGGGAGCAGCCACAGTCGCCTGTTAAATGAAGAGCTGCATGCAACAGGCTGCACACGTCCAACTCCTCAGCAAGGTAACCAGCTCCTTTGACTGTGTCCTGCTGTTGTGTGGGACTCTACGACCACCACGTGCAGCATGAAATCAAGGCTGAAAATGTTTTTGACTGATATCTTTATTAACACATGGTGAGTTCACTTAGTATCAATGTAAACAGATACACCAGCTGTACTGCGTGATTCTTACAAAGTAGCTGCTTAAGGAGTGTTTGCTGTAGCATTAAACTGTGCTTACAACGATAACCATAGCTGTGCAAAACCAGGACTGAAATCATAAAGATGAAGCTGAAAACAACAGTGGCCAGCTGTTTTAGGATATTACTGAGCCTTTTTTGGGCTAATCTATATATTTGTGAGTTTTAAAAGATTTACATCCTCAGTAGGAAACAGTGGGCTTGGAGCTGAGAGCCACAGAAAGGGAAGGGATTCAAAATAAAACCCGGGGCATTTGGAAGAAGAAGTGTAGTTGTTGGGCGAATTATTTAGTTTTGGTCATGAAACCTATGTACAGTCATGAACTTTAAACAGATATTGCTGTAGCTATTCATCAACTACATGTCAGAAGACCCAGTGGTCTTACATGCGTCATTTCCATCAGAACACTATTATTATTAAAATGCATTTGCTGTTGCCTCTGGCAAATCAACCAGAAGTGAGTGATTTTTGCATACTACGGGCCAGAGAGACATCTCTTGATGCACTATCAACTTATCAAGTGTTTAAGGCTACATAAGTATTTGCCTTCCTATACATCCAGCAGAAACATTCCCCATATTAGTGATGAGTAAAATCGCATAACTTAAAGGAATGATGACTACAACTACACAAAAAAAGCAAAATCAAACAACAAGCAACAACAACAACAAAAAAAAAAACAGTTTGTGTAAAATATTTCAGATTGTCTTTATGGTGTTAAATAGATGCAGCAACTTAAAACACACAGGCCCTCAGCATGGTGTCGTCTCTGTTAGTCTGCCTGTGTGATCTCAACAGTCATTTCCATCTCTGTCAATAGGATAACAAAGGAAATTAAATTTGGATTAATTGAAAAATAGACACCATGGCGACCTGAACATATTGCATTTGGATAATGTCGTGTACAAGCTGCTCTGACTCTCTGGCATCATGTCATACTGCGATGGTGTCTATAAAATCACTCCCTCACCCTCCTGAGAGATAGTGTGATAGACCCTCAGCAAACCGTTTGAGTGTATTTATCTGCAGTGTGTTGTAGGAAGGCTCAGCAGCAGGTTTCCAGTGAAACAAAGCCGAGTGATGAATTAGGACTCAGTGGGATAGAGTGAACACAGCTGATGGAGGGGTGATGAATGGCCCACTGATGTTTGAATATTACAGACACAATGGAGTCCACACTCACAAGAAGTGCACACAATGTGGCAACTAATTGCAAGGCGTTTTTATTGGGAAAGGTTCCATGTGATTTTATTTTATGGTAATCTGTGTCTGCATACACATTGATATTTGCTTTAATACTTTAATTATGTCATGTTTTTGTACCGTTCCACATGATTAAAACATGTTTCATATTAATGACTTGTTTAAGAAATGCAAACACTTACTTCTAGCTCACACTGAATATTTAGCATGCTGAAATAATCAGCTGCTTATTAGAGGTGTAGTGGTGTGTGTTTCCCTACCTTTTGGGGAAGGGGATTCATCATTTACCCATGGTACCATATACCGCGATCTATGCCGTTAAAGGTAACCTGTGGAGTTTTCCTGTAAATAGGACAAGATTTTTTTACATTCATTGTTTCTCACCAAAAAAGACATTGTGTAGCCTTGAGCTTTAACAAACGGCTTGAAAGCATTTCCTTCATAACACATTTGCACAGCAGATTTGTCTTAAAACCTCCACTGTTTACATCCATGTTTAACTGCCCTGCCTTTGCTGGCACCTTACTGGCGGGAAACCAATGCCAAACAGGGATCCAGTCACTTAAAGCACTGTTCCATAGTACTTCTAGAACTGTCAAAAAACTACACAGGGGGCCTGGTATCTGTGCATTGAGGCTTGTGTTCCTTGACTTTCTTCAAGGCTCTGCCTCCTTTGCAGGTAGTGTACCCCTCTGGGTGAAGAGGAGCACTCTCAAAGAACTCAAGTCCCATCCCTTGATGTTGTTCTATAACCTGCACACTTGATGGAGGGATATGGAAAAGATGAGGTGATACAGTAAAAAAAACCTCACAGCTTGCTAAAAGGTGCTGAGACTCATGATCTCTTAACAAGCAAGATGCTCTGTCTACGGTTTAAGTGTAAAAAAATGACACTATGTAGATCAATATGTACATTAAGTTAAGTACACTACTAGTCAAATCCCTGAAAACACATTTTGTAAATCTGTTTTTCACCATGACAACTGTGGTCCTATATGAACACACTGTTTTTAGGTTTTAAATTTTGGTTATTTGACCTGACAGATTTCTGTATTTGTTTTTTTGTTGTTGTTGTTTTGTGCGTGCCTCCCTCGTTGGGTTTAAGTGAGCAGGACTCTGTTGGACAAAGTGATGTCATCCTTCCATTCATAGGTTATGATTCTACTTTTTGCCATGATGTCAGCTGTTCAGTCCAGCACCTTTTGAAGTCGATTTTTTTGGATATGCATAATTTTTTCTACACACTTCTGTAAAGCAACCCACATTTAGTCGAAGGGGTTGGTATGGGAGTGGAGATGGTGTGTATAAGGGACGCTGTATAACCACCTACCAAGACACCACTATACCGCCGATGTATATGTAACCATAACTATAAGTTGTTATGATTTTTTAGTTTCTAGTCTTTATACTTGCTGCTGTCCCAAAATAAATGATCAGGGATCATTAAAGGATGACACTGGTTTCAATCTAAACTGTTTCATTCTAAACTGTTGGCAGGTCTCTCACAGTCTCACTGTCTTTTGTCTGATGCTGCTGTATGTGTAAGAAGGCAAATGTTAATAACATTGCTAGAAACTCAATTTTGGTTGTGTTTATTTTTGGAGGTGTAACCCAAGTTTTACGCTAACCACAGCTCATGATAAGTCTGAAATCTAAGGCTAGCAAGGCCATAACCTGATGCCTTTCCCTGTGTGTTGCATCAGACATGTAAATGTGACTTAATCTTCCCTGGGTGGATGCAACCTGTCCTGGTGTGTGTGTGTGTGTGTGTGTGTGTGTGTGTGTGTGTGTGTGTGTTTGTGTGTGTGTGTGGTCACGATTCATAACAGAAATATCACAATAAATTTGAGTGACTTGTGCTGCATGTACAACAGCCACAGTAGACTCCTCGACCACAATCGTACCCAAACACCACAAAGTGGCAGCCACTCTCCTCTACCCACTCACTGCCTGTTGCTCACAAAGACAGGAAGATGTGCAAGTTGCTTGTTGTTTGAAGGGGAAAGTTTTTAATGTCTTTGTTGGCATCACTGTCGTCACTGTCTGAATTTACAGGTGTTCATTGTTCACAGTGGCATTTAAACCCTCTTCTCTTACACATCAGCTAACATTTCAGTTGCTTTGGCCACTTGTACGTCAGCTGACAGTATAACATACTGTACAAAGTGACAGCTTAACTACCTGCGGTATGTGATCAGTATGTGTGAGCTTCACATACTCTTGACAACGATTACGCTGTACCTCAGCTCCTTCCAGCCTTAATGCTTGAAATGACACTTCAAAGTATGTCAATGCTTAGACTTTACACTTCAACTTCTTTCACTTGCTTCAGTTTTAACTGCAACGGTCATAGGAATGTACCTTGCAACGTAGCTGTATTAAAGCAATCACAAGAGATCTCACAAGCTGAAGGACCCATCTTTCCTGGCTTCCAGTTATGTGCTTGTGGCCAAACCAGAGTCCTCCAGACCAATAAGCCTCCTATGAGGAACAACTGGCAGCTGCATGCATGGTTTAGGTGCGATGGTGATGATGATGAGAGAAGCTACTGTTTGTTTAGCATGGGTGGTGCTGAAGCATCAGCTATATCAGAACTGCAGAGTATTACTTGATTGAAAGAGGAGCAAACGAGCATCTCTCGATGAAAAACGAGTGTGTGTTCATGTTGTCTATTCCCAACTGGCTTCACTGAGAGTTTGATCCACCCGCCGGCTCCGCTGGTTTTGCTCTCCGACTGCATCATATGGCTCGTTGATCTGAGTGGTTGAAGTTAGTCAAGTATGTTTGGAAAGTGCCTGACCTTTTCCAAACAGTTTCCAAGGAAGACTCCCCAGATGGTTCTGTGTAATAAACCATCTGGCACGTCACATACAAACAATTTCACATGAAAAAATGACAGTTTGAGACATTTGAACCTATTTACAGTGTCTGCACCTGCAATTTTGTAAGTGATACCACATTTTATTTGTAATAGTTTTTTTGTAATTTATTTTATTATTATTATTAGAGATCATGATTTCAGACAGTGTGGAATAATACGTAATATGTTAAATAGATCTTAAAAGCTACAATATGACTAAAAGGATAATGTGTATATTAAGGTGTTGAATTTCTTTAACAAAAACAGAAATAACTGTACTTTTACCTTTTATATGGTTAGCGTTGTGCATGATATGACACATAATATGATATTCTACAAAAACAGAACAGCATTGTTACTGAGTTACTCAGTTTGTGTGCGTAAAGGAACATCTCCACCACTCAACTCACGGTGCAGTGAAGCTTCAGCTTCATATAACCAGGGAGATGAGCCATGACTGCAGCTCAGAGCATGTAGGCTCTGATTTATTTCATTCCATCCTAAACATGAAATCCACTGCCTTTGTTTCACCACTTCAGATGAATGTTTGTCATATTCTTACCTATGGGTGTCACAATGGAAAAACTTTTCCCCCACTTACGACAGTCGGAAGCTGATCATTCCCCTCTGAGCTATTCTAAATAGAATGTAATAAATCTCTTTTCTGTGAGGTATGTACTTAAATGTCCTTGCTGATGAATGTAGGCCTTCATCCATGCCCAAATGCGTTGCGTTAGAAGGATGAATAGCTGCAAGTGGTGGAGGACAGAGGTGGGAAGGGAGCGAGGGATGAATTGAGAGGAGAGGCAAGAAAAGGCCATTTTCTAATGTAGATGGGTTTGACAGAGTATCTCTTGGCTGGAACAGCTAACCGTGAATGAAATGCATCAAGAGATGTTATATTAACCCGAGACGGGACACATAAATGGGAGACGGGGGGAAAGAGAGAAATCCATTTCAGTGTCATTTGTCCTGTCTTGTCTTCATATGGCACCTTGGCTTGGTTTCTCTTTTTCTGTCAGGTGAGCTCGTTTTAACCCTTCCCCCCTTTTCTTGTCTAGTTCTCCTGATTCCTCTGCTCTTACAACTTCTCCTTTATTTTATACCTACTCTTACCTGCCTGCTCCCCACTCGAACACCTGCTCTCCGCTTTGCTTCTCCACCATTTCTCCATCTCTTTTACTCTGGCCTCCTCTCTTTCTTTCCTCCTCTCCTTTCCTCTCTCCTGTCCTCTTTTCTCTAACTTCTACATTTCACTGCCGCTTTCTCCCTGTTTTTATCTCATTTGACCTCCATTCTTCAACAGTTATTTTCTTTTATCAACACAACTAGCATAAACACTGCCAATGGAATAAACATACATTTTGCAAATGCAAAGTAAATATTTTTGACAATAATGGACACAGTACCATCTAACATTTCATCTTAGGAATTTTGCAAGGAACTACATGCTTTAGGCCTGTGGTTGGATGATGTAGCCATCAGGAGAAGTGTGGATGGCACACACACAATGCTGCTGCATTTCCTTTTTTTTTAGCAGCATATAGATTTTTGATCAAATTCATAAAGTATTGTAAGTCTGTTCTGTGGTTGTGTATGAGTGGGGTCATATTTCTTACTCTTTATCAGTTTGTTTTCTGATATGTATTGGTTAATCTTTATAATCTTTACATCCCCATTTGAGACCTCATAGGAAAGACTATTCATAACAAATTATGTTGAAATACGTGACATAAATTAGATGCAAATACTGGATTATCCATCTGCCTTGGGATCATTGTCATTTATATTTCCACCAGTAAGTGACAAGCTAGTGGGTTACAGTTAGTTTGTTTGAAGTATATGCATCATGTGTGCACAATACAATCCAAACTATTAGTTTGGTATTATAGCTTAATTTTGACACAGGGCCCGTCTGTTTGACAGAAATGCAGGAGCAACCTTAACACTAAATGTTTGTATCGGCACAAATAATAAGAATGATTGCAAAATCTTTCTTTTCTTCTGGCCTTATTAAAAGCAAAAGTAATTAAGTAAAGTATTGAAGTGGCAATCCTTTCTGTTGACACACACTGGCCTTGCACACATGACACTTGTAGATGCAGGGAAACAGGAGTAGAACAGGTAGTGGCCATATGCAGTTGGCCGCCGACTGGGGACCAGGAGCCGATAATGGTTGGACCGCCACCTAGAAACAGGTGCAGATTTCAGCCAGAACGCAGACTGGAAATAGGAGCAGATGTCGGCCAAACTGCCAACGGGAAACCGGGAACAGGTGGCGACCAGGCCACCTGGTGAGCTCACCGACAGTGAGACATGTTGACAAACTCAGGAACTGGAGAGACGTTGGCTGGGGCACTGGGCAACGAAACCTCCATGGTGCTGGGCAGTAAAACCTCCATGGCACAGGACAGTGGAACGTCCACAATGCCGTGTATTGGAACCTCCATGACGCTGGCCAGCAGAGAGGATGAGGAGCTGGGCAGCCAAGAGGCACAAAGTCGACAGAAGCCTCCTTCTGAAGGGTCCAGTCTGGAGGCTGTAGAGCAAGGTCTAACAAAAAGAAACCAGTTAGCTGGGCAAGTGGGAGTATTCTCCATAGCTGGCCATGTCCCGCAGAAAGGAGTCTTGGGAATTAATGAAAGTTGAATCAGGACGAGAGAAAGTCAACTCAGGAATAAGAACTGGCTGGAAGATAGGAGGATAGGATAGCTGATTCAGGAGCTGGAGCTGGCAGGTTAGTAGGCTGGGGTGAGTCTGGCCGGCTGCTAGGAGTCCAGGAGGTTGGCTTGGGACTGGAAGGCTGCAGGCTCACAAAACTGAGGCTGGGAGATAGCTTGCTTAAAGCTATCAGACCAGATGCTAGCTGACTGGAGGTTAGCGGACTGGATGCCAGCAGGAATACACGGCTTTTGCTGTCAGACTAGAATGGGGGCAGGCTGCTGGCAGCCAATGCTGGAATTCAAATTTGTCACTAACCAGTTTGGATGCAGGCTAGAGGTTAGCATGCTAAATGCTAGATGGCTGTGAAGCAGGAGTGTTGAGAAAGTCTGTGACCCATGCAGGTATAGCGTTCTTAAACCACGGCTTTGATAACATTTTCTTTTGTACCATGGCAGAGCTGCCTCCCTGTGTACCATCACAAGATGCCTTTAAACCACAAAAATTCAAAAGGGAGCATGGAAGAATCAAAATCCAACAACAGGCAAGGTCTCAGCAGCTGAGCAAAGTCCAAAATCACTAAGCCTAACACTGGGGAAAAGATTGGTACTCTAGAAATAAGAAGCACATATGCATGAAACACAAGTGCCACAGAAAACAGCCAGTAGAAAGAAAAAGGCAGGAAGTAAAACAAAACACGACACATGAGGAGAGTGAACTTTCAAAATAAAACAGGAAACATACTAGGCAAAAAAAGTCATTACAACATGGAAAAGCTGCAGCTTCCAGGGTTTTTATTTCATCTATCATGTGCTTAGCAGCAAATTTGACTCAAGACATACAAAAATAGACAGCTATTAACATGGAAGTTGCAGATTATTAGTATTTGTCATGACAGGTTTCAGATCATATATACAAAGGACATTAGGTTTCCAGTTGGTGTAAAAGTTTAGAAGAAACAAAAGACCAAAGGATATAAATATATGCTTTTAAAAATGAAGCAAAAATCAGCACCTACTCAAACGCGTCCACCTCCAGACCAACACACACGCACGCACGCACGCACACACACACACACACACACCAAGCATGCTTCTTGTGTTGTTGCCTCAGAGACTGCAGCAGCTGTCAGTGTGTTAGCGTGTGAGATAAAACCAGGAGGCTCAGTGATACAGCAAGGATCTGAAGTGCCAATTAATTAGGATGAAGGAAAAGAGTGTGTTAGCACGCCACAAACCCACAGAATCAGCACAGATGTGGAAAGCGATGTTTCTCGAAAGTGTGGCCTGGGACCAAAAGGGGCTTTTTGTGCATCCAGATAAAAACGCTTTATAATAATCCTCCATTCCAAGGTGAAAGAGGGCATTTGTTATATGTGTCTGTGGCTGAAAAACTCAGAAAGAAAGTCTAATGTTATTCTTTTGTCTTTACACATCCTTTGCTCTGTAGTGTATATTCTGACAGTATTTAATGGTTTAACAAACTTTAATGGTCCAGTGTGAACTGAACACCCCTCGTATCACCCACTCTATGGTGGCTGCAAAAAACACAACTCTCTGTTGGGTTTGTCCATTCTGGGCTACTGTAGAAACATGGTGGTGTGATGTGGCGGACTCAGTGGAAGAAGACCACCTCTCTCTGTGGATATAAAGAGCTCATTTTAATGTGACAAGGACACAGCTGCTCTTATTTATAGGTGGCGAATGAAAAATAATGACAACACACAATTGTTCATATTATACTACACTGCTACCATTAGACCCTCTTAATCCTACACACTGGACCTTTAATGGTCACAGGTTTACCTGCACCAGCCACATTAGTAACAGTAATTACACTAATGCTTATCATTGTGAACTTGTGAACGTGGAAAACAAGAGTATGAATTGCCTAGTTTACATTTGTTGCCATTTGTAACAATCGTTCAGCTCCATATTTGAGTTGTTCTGCATTTTAATGCAGGGGAAATATGCAGCATTAAACTGTGCTAACCACTACAGCCTGCCTCCGAGGCGTTGGCAATATATTTGCCAAGCTTAATTTGAAAAATACCTGCGAGGAATGGAATAAGACTTGAGTGGAGAAGCAGACTATTTGTGTTTCACCTGCTCGCAGCACTCATTTATGCAGAACAAATCCAGTGAGGGAGGGTTTCAGCCTGGACCAGTCCAAAATACAAAGGGAATGTTTTTAAAGATATTACCACAGTCTTCTCAAAGTCTGCTTTTTTACTTTGCTTTAACCACCAATTACACCACCAAGTTTTACATGAGTAAATGTACGCAGGGTCTGAATACTTCATGAGTTCAGGCTTCCTATGCTACGGCCTTTTCTTTGTGGTGGGATGAAGGAAAGCTGTGGCCACTCGATTGTTTGAGGTCTGACTAACTGTAATGGATCTGATGACTGACCTAAAAGCAATTTATGTTTCTTATTTCTTATTAACGCATATGAGCATTTCCTGATCTATGTGTAGGACATTGCCAGTGCCTTCCATACTTGCTCCACATCACTTCTGAAAAACATTTAATTTGACTGTTAGAGATTAGGTGTGTTTAGGTGAAGGCACCAAATCCACTTGGTCAAAGTTAGATATCAGTCGTGGTTATTGGCATTAGCAACGTGTGCTTCTGTACACAATAGATAACTTTATATTTCTTTCATCTTTTACATTCAAACCTCAAGTTATAATTTTCTGTTGCGACAACACTGTGGGTAAGGTGTGCTTAAGTTTAGGCACAAAAACCACTTCCATGGCTGGAAAGCATCCTGACGTCTTGTTAAAAATATGCATAAACATGGCTTGAACAGTCTGCTCCTTGGCCACCACTATCCCCTCCTGATGAGAATAACTCATCTCATGTCCATGAACTGGTCATCTGAACAATGTCACTTTGATACCTATTGTATATATGAATCCTAAAAAAAAAAAATATGGATTTGTGTTCTGCAGAAATGTACAATGCCAACATTTTCTGTTGTTTTCTGTTGCTTTCATTAGACACTCATTGCCTGCACTCTCTTTCAAAGTCCACACCTCCAGTTTGCAACACAGGCTTTCTGTTATAAATTTGTAGCCTAAAGATTGATCTGAGATAACCCCGGTGACATCATCAGGAAGTTATTTCCTCAAACTTGAGAAAGCTCCTCCACAACCACAGAAGATAACAAGCAGACTGATGTCATGTGTAAAATCATCCGAGTGCCCCTTTAAACAAAACCACAGGACACATTTAGACAGTCTCCTCCTGAAGGTGCATGTGTGTGCAAGGCAAATCTTCAGTGTTGGGTAAACTACTTGGGAAGTATAATTATTCAGCTAACAGCTACCCTGCATTAAATGAAGCTTCACAACACTGAATCTACCCCCAGAGAGATGTAACAAGCTTGGCTGCAGCGACATGGCAAAAATAGTTTACTTCATCAAAGATTTTTTATTTTGTTTAAACCAACTCCAATCCATGTTGGTGCTGATCAATGTCACAAACAGCTAGGCAGTGATATATGTCATCTCCAAGCTGACCATGATTGAGAGCTGTAATACACTGCTACTATCCGTATGTGTATATGTTCATTTCACAGGCATATCCTTTTACAGTTGATATCAAATGTATAACGTTTTATCTTTTCCTGAAGAAATTCAGTGCCATGACAGCAAAGGACACTGGACACTTTCCTTTTTGATAAAGCCTACAGTTAGGGCTGGCTCAGGCTTGCCTTGGACCAGCCCCGAGCTATGCTGCGATAGGATTAGGCTGCCGGGGGACTTCCAACGACACGCAAACCTCCTCTGTTCTTCTCACCCTCCCCATCTGTATGTGTTCCTGTCCTACCCAGGCAAGTTACTGACTTAGCTTCTTCCTCCGAGTCTTTGTGCATTCTCGTCTCGCAGGTCTGAATGGAGAGCGGATGAACCTGGATTGTAAATTATAGCTAATCCATCCATCCACTGATATTGCTATTTATATTAGCTGAACTACCATTATTATCAGATCAATAGTGCTGTATTATGTGCATATACTATCTGCTATTAATATGTACATACATCACATAAATAAATATATCATATATGTATATATTATGCTATATGTATTTCATATAGCTACAAATCTACAAGAGCTGTCAGTGCCACTGTGATTGCATTTCTGTCCACCCCGACCCCTCCCTCTTTGTCTGTCTCTAACTCTCTCTCTCTGCCTCCCTCTTTCTCTCACCCACCCAACCGGTGAAGCAGATGGCCGCCCACCCAGATCCTGGTTCTGCTCGAGGTTTCTTCCTGCATAAAATGCAGTTTTTCCTCGCCACTGTCACCAAGTGCTTGTTCATGAGGGAATTGATGGGTCTCTGCAGAGTTTGGTCTGTACCTGCTCCATGTGGAAAGTGTCCGGAGACAACTTCTGTTGCGATTTGGCGCTATATAAATCAAATTTTATTTAATTGAGCAATTTCTGTCCCTGACATGAGTTTCTGTTTTAAAAGCAAGATCTTTTTCTGTGAATCTGTGAATTGTTACTGATGAGATTCACGAACTTTCCTGAATAATTTTATTGTGGATGCATTTATCTCACTACGAACAATGACAGTCATAGTAACTTTGCAAGATGGAAGAAAGTTGGTAAGGAGGTATATTTAATTACTGTTAATTAAGAGATGCTTAATATGAATTAGTCTGGAGATGTTTCTCTGCAAGATTATTGAGGTTTCCAAAGACCATCATAAGAGGACTATCAATCCATGCAATGATTTACCCTTTAACAGCTGTAAACAGTCCTTCAGTTGTTGTTGTGCAGCTTTACAGGCTGCAGCAGCACTAGTTGAACGTGTTGCCCTGGGTCTCACCTCTCAGGCTACATTCTGTACAGGCCACCCAGACCCTCTAATTCATGGTGGTTGTTAAAGCCATACACAGCCTGAGAGGAAAAGGAAGTGCAATTCTCTTGTCTCGTCAAGAAATAACATTTATATTCAAGACAATCTAAGGCAGTAAAACACTACACACTTCTAATTTAGTTGTACTTCAAATACATTTTTTAATTTTTTTTTTTTTCTGTGTTTTCTTGAACTACCTTTATTTTGGAAAACCAGCATGCAGAACATTCAGGTTCATGTTCTCTCTTTTCTTTTGAGCCTGTCAAATGTGTGTGTGTGTCAGTTAAAATGTGTGTGCTTGTGCTCTGGTCAGCATAAGCTTGATCCCAAACGACACAGTATCTTCCTGCTGTGCTCTGTGTAATCAGCCTCAGGTGGTGCAGACATAACCAAGATCCCGTCACCACCCAACACACACACAGAGACACACACACACACAGACACACACACACACACAGACACACACACACGCACACACACATAGACAGTTCAGAGCACTGTAGCTCAGGGAGGTGCAACAGCTTCCCCGGAGCAGCAGTCCAGTTCACAGTTAGGTTAATTGTGGGTGGCGAAGCGCTGGGCGAAGCTTAGAGAGGAGTTTATTTGCAGATTAAATTACCAATTGGGAAGCAGTGGAAGGAGGATAGAGATGGTGGGTGGAGGCACAAACACACCACTCTGGCCCTTTTCTTTGATGGTGTAATGGAGCAAGGAGACTTCCAGAACAGGTTGGAATATTTACAACAGCAGCACACAGTAATATCCACATCAGGGGTCCTCATACTTATTACTCAAAGGTCCACATTTGATTTTTATTCATGGCCCAAAACAAAGTAACATTCAATCAATTAATTAATGTCATAATTAATTAATGTCATATCTCAGACAGTCCACATTTATTTCTGACTCAGATATGTTCTTACAGCTACATTTACACCAGGTGTAGAAATTGAACCAAAGAAGAACGACAGCAGTCGGTGTCAGTGTGTGTGTCAGCACTCTCCTGGTGTGCATCGGAATGACGGGAGCATAGGAGGAAGTCAGTGGATGTTGTTAGAGTTGAGCTGAGTTGAGTGACAAAGTCCAAAGAAGGACGAGGTCAAGTTAGATGGACGGCTCAACAGGACATGGGATGAGAGACTGTGGTTCTTTCCTCAATTCAAAGTGACAGGTTTTTTTTTTTTTGTTTTTTTTTTTATTGTGACTGCCTGACCTTAACCAGATGTTTATTACTGTGACCATGAGGATGAAGCTCCCTCAGCCTTGTCACATCATAAACACATACTTTTCAGATGTATTTACAGATGTGGAAATGATGTGGTCCTGCTGTCCAGGTCAGAAAACACTTGTTATGTTTTGTTCTAGAGGACAGTCACAAACATTTGAGGACTTGTTGTTTGGAGACTGCAGGTTTATCACAAAAAGCTTCAGCAGCAAACTTTCAGCACGGACGTGGGTGTTTGCCAATCAAGGAGGGTCTAATAAACAGTTGGTGGGGAATTTAGGATCCAGTGTTTCATAGCTTTATCCATAGTAGACCAAAGTCAGGATGTCTTGTTCACTGATAGACAAATCTTGTCGATTCTTTTTCTAATTACTGAATAGTTTTTGGATATAACCTTAATAACTTTCTTTCCCAGAATAAGGATGAATAGGTCTGTGTGTTTAGTACAGAGCTGGAACCATGACATGGTTAACCTAGCTTAGCATAAAGACTGTAAACAGGGGGGAAACAACTAGCCTGAGTCTGTTGAAGGTTCATATATACACCCACCAACACCTCAAACACAGACTGATGAACATGTGGTATCTAATGACTCATTTTTTGACTGCACGTTGCAGCCCATGATTGAAGTACAAAGCAGCTGATACTGTGAGTGTAATGCCTGATGAGTGTTGCTGATCAAGTGGTGAATGGGATTTAACTGGACGTCGTTCCCCTACACTGTCTGTCTACCAGGTGTGGATTACACAATATTCAATTTAAAGGATTAGGCTGGGATTAACCTCCTAGGACGATCTGAGTGCCGATTAACCCCAGTTCCATACTCCGTGAGTGCAGTATGGACAGTATCTCTCTGTTGCAATACTACTTGCCCCAGATTTACTGTGTGGTAATTGATTAAAGAAATTAATATGGGAGCACAAAACTGAAAGATTTAAGGTCTTTGGATGAGTTTTTCACTCAGACGGGCCCTCAAGACGGGCCCATAAGATTAGGTATTTACGCCTTAAGGCCCTTGTTGTTTCAATCACTCTTCCAAGACATTTTTCATTAAATTAAAACACAGTAAACCTGGAGTTTATGGGGCCCCTGTAGTTCTGTAGTACTGACATTATGCTGTTTTTTTCTTATTGTCAACAAATGTCATGAAAAGACGAACAACATTTTAGTCCATCTCTCAATACTTTCTGACTTCTCTGCCCTGCCTGTGGCTCTCAGCTCCAAGCCCATTGGTTCCTGCTGCAGATGGAAATATAACATACACCTGACAAATAGCTTCATTTAAAAAAAAAAGAAAAAGAAAGAAAAAGAAAAGGCTCTGTAATTTCTAAAACAGCTGGTCATTGTAGTTTTAAATAACTGTTATTCAAACAGGTGGAAATAGCGCATTTGATGACTATTGGGACTATTTTCAGTGGCCACATTTGGTTCTCTTGTGGGTATTTGTGGCAGAAGGATGGTGTTTGTGGGGTTAAGTCAAAATAAACTACAGTGTGTGTTCATGGAAATGAAGGAACATATTACCCAGTGCAACAGTGTGGCTCACTGATGTGTTTTTTGGACAACAGCGGAGCTCTATGGCACTGAGGAAGACCATATATCAGGTTTTGGATCAAACACAGTAGGTTACGTTCATGGTTGCATTGGGTCTTTATGTGGGATTCGATGACAATAAAAAAGTAGAGCATATTGCCGGTCTTATCTTTCAACTGCTCCATCCTAAAATGTCATAGCAGTTTAGCTCACCATCTCAGTGGACTCAAACTTTCTCCATTTCTCCATCTCTCTCTCTGTCCCGCTCAGTCTCACCCCTCTGCGTTTTACCACTTTTGAAAAAACAGAAGCTTGACCTTTTCAAAATGACAGGGAACCAGTCTATAAAACAAGCAGTGGAAGCTGTGACTTTCATCTAAACAGGCCCAATCCGGCGCCGCTCACTTCTCTCTCCATTAGGTGTTCCAGTTGAATTTACACGTGGGCTCACCGACAGAAACAACCACACACACACACACACACACACACAGCTCCTACACACAGCTGCTGTCCGCGGGTTGAGGTGGGCGAGACGCTCAGTCCAATCATAAGTGAATCAATGTATTTCTGTCCCTTGACTGCCGGTGACAGATTGAACCATCATGTACTGACGAACACTGTCCACATTCCTTTTCTGTCTCTTCTTCTTTTCCTGCCTTTTATCTATTCTGTCCTGCTTTGCTCTTACTTCTACTGGAGTGTGAATTCATACCAGGCTCACTTATGGAGGGCAAAATTTGGGTATTCTGAAGCTCCGTATCCGCACCTCTGTTGACATGGAACTGACCGAACCTGATGACTTCCATTGATTTGTAAAAACTGCAACACATGGCTATGGAGCTGAATCAGGGTCAAATGTTTTGTACTTGAAAAAATAAAATTTGAAACTGAAATTTCAAGTTTTGATCTTGAATTTTGAAAAATACATCAACTTATTCAAAATAAAAATAAATGTATAAAAAAAATTCAGGTTAAAAATAATTATCATCAACTCTGGTAATTCTTTTGAATAAATCATTTTTTTACACTTTCAAATCTTTTTTACCCTTTCAAAACTTTTTTTCAGTTTCAGACTTTTGACCCTGAACTGACCTGACGGGCGTGGCATCAACTGAGAGGGGAAGTGGAATCATGACAGACAGCTTAACCAAACGGCTACAGACCTTCCCCTATCATGTTGCCTTCATGGAACGTAGGATCTAAAATTATTTTAAGTGGTGAATTGTCATAGCTGGAGGTTAAGCATAGGGCTAACGTTAGTATCGAGTAGCTGCCAGCGCAATAGGTAGATAGTAACGTTAGCCTATGCACTGCGTGAAAAACACAGATAAGACTGTTAACTTGGAAAAAGGTGCTGCTGTTTTCTGGTTGCAGGAATGCATGGTGTGCTGAAAAAGACTGCAGTAACCTGCAGCTTTCGCCATGTATTGTAATGTATTCATGTGTATTGTTACATTTTGTGCTTGCCAGAGTGTCAACGATAACCCGGCAGTTGCATCTGCACAAAGACTTTTAAATATGCTCACACAGAACCTCACACAGGGACAGCAAGAGCAGGAACGAAAGCAGGAATCCTCATCCGTAGATCAGTGCTGCTTGGACCTGCCATGTATGTTTGGAATGCATGCACTAAAAACTAACTGCAAGATTTTTGGTAAGTCTTTTTGTAGTTTGTGTGGGAACTACAGAGGAAGAGGGAAAATGGGGGAAGAAGAATAACAGCCTGGTCAAATTATTGCACTAATAGTTGGGAACAGTTGAGTTAGCACCACAGTTAGCAAGCGTCCTCTCTGATTACCCTCTAAAAAGTAATGTTATCCTGATTAGCAAGGCTAATCAGGCTAATTTCTGTCTCTGTCTGTCACGTGACCCTTGCAAGTTGTGGAAGAAAATCTCACTAGCCCTGACTTCCTAATTTGCATATTGAGATCTGATTTCAATGCAGGCAGAATCCAGATAACGAGAATGCTTATTAATACATGGGGCCAGATGCATAAAACATGCAGATTCACAATTAAACCTCTGTGTACACACAAAATGACAACAATATGAATATGCATTCTTTCTGGAAGTGTATGTGAGTGAGCCTCATTTCCTCTCCAACAGGTGTGCATAAATGGATATAGATATCACCTAAATCAAATGTTGGCATATCAGCAATTTGTTAGAACTGTCAGTGAAAAGAGCAGGATTTTACAAATCCCTGCATTGACATCATTAACATCAGGTCACAGATTTCCATCCACATCGTCTACCATGACCCCCAAATCTGACCTGGACAAGAGATTTGAGTTGAGTTCTCCACAGATTCCGCTTTCATTCACACACCTCTTTACTTTTCTTTTTCTTTTTTTTTTTTTTTTTTGCTTCTTCTTGTGCAAACTGCAGTTAACCAACCATCTGTCTGTTTACATGTTACAATGGAGTTTAGTTTTGTACATCTGCATGTTATCACACAGGAAGCCAACACAACAAAGAGGAATTTCTCTTAATTAGGACCAATTTTCTCATTGCCACCTTATCACGTCACCCTCAGGTCGCTTTAGAAAACCACTGCTCTTAAGTGGGTCTATGCATGAGGTGCGAACATTCTCAACCCTGTTTTTTTTAACAGTTAATGTGTGGGAAATGGTGTATGCACGGTTGCATATTTACCAACTAGATTCTGGTATTTTTTATGCATTTTTATGTGCCTCCGAAACAAAAAAAAAAGATTCCCCCAATTAAGCTGTGCAATAGTGGTCGAAACACAAGCAATGCTTTAAAAATCCACTTGTTTGTCTTCTCCAAACCCACATTTTTCAGATGAACTTTTCTGAGGCATTCAATCAGAACTAATGAGCATGATAAGTGAGCCGAGCGAAAAGCCTGATCATAAGAATATTTAAAGGTGGATTTTCACCTTCCGTGGCACCTACAGTCATTTGATTAAGGGATGCCCTTTGCAGAAACCTAAAGAGGGTGTATATATATTCCCATACCTCATATTGCAGCCTCCCACACCTCAAGAACTGCTCTCCCTGATTCACACTGATTAGATTAGACAAGCTATCCCTGAGTAATCCTTTAATTCCCTCACACCCAAAGACAACAGCAGCGACGTGCGCTGAAAAGGTCAAAAGACTCAGGGCCTCATGATACCGAAAACCTCCAAAGCTTTAATATCCTCACTCTCCAACTAATGAAAATACAGAAAATACAGCCTCCACTGTGAACAATGAGCAACAGACATAAATCCATACGTGTTCTTTTTCAAGACACTACCTTGTAACAATCCTGAAGCTTAACAGACTGACTTGTTGACAGCTGTCTTCAATTAGAACTGCAGCATTATTACTGGAACACATTGGACAAATAATGTAGTTACACAGGACTTCTTTTAGGCAGGAGGGCTGACAAAGAAAAGGAAAATGTGAAAATGTTTACTCTGAGAATGACAGCTGTCAAAAACTATGAAAACACTTTGTTGTGACAAAGTGATCTGTTTTCCCACTTGTTTTATGGAGTGTCATGATAGTGAGGAACGAGCTTCAAAAACAGTTGTTCTGCATCTGTTTCAGTGATATTTTGTGGGTGAAGCATTCCTCTGTAGTGGGCTTTTGGTTATCCACCCTGAGGTTTGAGAGTCTGTCTAAGCCCATCCAAACGACCCTGCAACAACAGATCTATACTGACCTCCTCTACCGTCCAAGTAACACAGTCTGTAGTCGGGTTTCCATTCAACTGTTGCATAAATTTTACGCGAACTTTGAGAAAACTTGCGAAAGGAAACGGCGACAGTCTCATCATTGTTCCACACAGATCTGATGTTTTCTCCCCTTCACTGGAAGCATGAGTGAGGTTTAAGTCAAATGCGTCTTGTACATCGTCATTATTTATTCACTAAGTCTGTTTCCACTGAACACTTTAAGGTTGGCTAAACCTTACCTTGCCTCAGCACCTTGCAAGGGTCATGATGGGTGCACAGACGGACCTATCATCTTTACAATAGATCTGTGGTTGGAATGTAATGGAATAACTGAAGTGACAGACGGGGAATCGATGTCTTAAAACATATATCTGCATCACATTCAGAACAGTTTTACTTATAGATGAAGAATTCTTGTTTTGTGTTTCCCAAATGATCATAACTAAATCTATCTGGGCATTTTACTGACTGACCAACTGTTGAAAACAGAATCAGGACTCAGTCATTCAAATACAGCTGCTGCGTGTGAGTTTATCATTAAATCAACTTTTTAGGTTACAGTTTTGCTAGCTTCTGCACAAAGTGACGAGATGTTCCAAGAGTCCCACAGAGCGACGGCAGGGACAGAGGGTGGGGCCAACGCTCAGTCGGGGCCCCCGAACAAGCTACTTTTTGGCTGGACAGCAACAGAGTCTGTCTGTCTAAAAACACCATGTGGTTTGAGATTATGATTCAGTTCAGTCATACTGTTCCCAAAAAGATGTCTGGAGACAGCACGATGACTGTTACAAGCAGATTTATTTGCTTCCTAAGATTCCTTTGCTAATTTGAGGCAGAAAGGAGCTATTATTTTGAATTTATTTTTAATTATTTAACAGCTTTTCACTAAGCTTTTCTTCTGCTGCACATGTTGTCTGAACACAAGCCAATGGGAGGTGTTCTGTTTCTAGATCTGGTAAGTCAGCTGTGAAGCATGGACTGGACCTAGCTTTTCCACTAAATTTCTTAACAGGAGCATGTTTATTAAAAACGGTATGGTACTGTGATACGACTCAAAGGCCTGATCATTGAGATTTTTCCAATTCTTTCTAGTTTTCACATGGGAGGCTGCTTTCTTAATGCTCTGTTGCAGACAATGATCACTCATTCCTGGGTCACATGAGCCACTGAATATGGATTTAACAGGTTCCTTACAGAGAATAATATCAATTGGGCTGGATTTTGAGATATCGTGGAGGTTTGGTCACATGGGTTCAAAAATTAACTGTGTCAAATTCACACCATTACAAAAATCTTTGAACTTATTTGACACGGATGATAACCAGTCAAAGAATGGCTGCCTATAGACACATACAACTATAATGGTATGACCAAGTTTGACTTACAGGGTAATAAAATTTTAGAGCTTAGGAAGTGAAATACCCTTTAAAACTGCAACTAAGGATCTGGATTTAACCGCCTCTTCCACCCATCCTGTCATTTCTAAATATGTTATGATTATTAATAGCTACTTCCCCGTCACTGATACTTTCCTTTTGCCAGGATTCAGTAAGAATAAGGATACCTGGCCCAGTGTGAGACATTAAAACGCCTAAGTGATCCGTTTTATTTCTCTGTAATAAGCTTCTTATATTTAAATGCATCAAGTCCAAGTCTCCGCTCTACTAAAGGAATGAAGGTCTAAAGGGTTTGGGGCAGAACTCTAAATGCCAAGATGTGAACAAAATGTTCGATTAATCTCTTAAACTCCATGCACCTCAGCACCTGTCGCTGTCATTGCTTGTGGCGATGTAGACCATCAACTTTGTATTAGAAACTTGTAAGTTATTGTTGACTGACGTGCCTCTTTCATGTTCATGTTATTCCCATGTAAGAAAGACGCGGTACTGAGACAGTGCACCTGGCCTGTCAGCGTTCAGCACCACCGCCGACAGACAGCGGCAGGCAGACGGCGCCAAGCGACAGGCTGTCGCTGTCTATCTGTCCTCAGAGCTGAACGCTTTTTTCGGTTCGTCCTAATAAATGACTATTTGTGTTCATGGATATGATGGGATGTATCAGCTATTTTACAGTTATGAATTTTAAAATGACCTTATCAGAGGGCCCCTTGAGCATGCTCCACCCCCTCTGTGCTGAGAGCCCAGCTCCTGTGTCAGCTGGCTGGATGTAGTGTGGACAGCAACTGAACTGTGATACACAGCTGAGCTTTACTGCAGAACAGACCGACCATGCTGTCCGCATCTTCCAGCCATATACAACTCTTGCTTTCTTTGTACTTTCCATTCGCAGTTGCATTGCACACAGTGAGGCTTTCGTTCTGTCTTCTTGTCAACCTTGTTGAGGACACGAGCATCTTGTTTGAATTAACATCGGAATGGTAATTGTCAAGGGTTTCGTGCTCATATTCAGAATGAGCGGGCTTGTTATGGTTCTGTTGATCAGTACGGTGTGAGCAGAGAAATTAGAAGTTGGCAGAGAAGAAGCAGATTAGCAGGAAGCATGTAGTGTGAGAAAACATGCAAGTTTCATAAAAACAAAAGGCAGATCTTGATGTGTTGTTAATGTCGTGTTGTTAAATCATTGGATATTAAAAAAATCTGTCCACTGGTGCCCCTGGATGTCTGGCCTAGAGCACCAAAAAGGCCAGAAACAGCCCTGTGCTGTACGCACACGCAAGCTACTAACAGTTAGAAACAGTATGTTTTCAAAGAAACAATTCCTGCAGATGTACAACATGTCACCAACAAAAACAAAATGAAAGAAGCAGCACAGTTTGCCAGTATATTTCTGTGTGCACAGATGTGAGCGCTGCACAGGCTCAGTGTACACATTTGTTAGTTAGTTCGTCAGCCTGTCTTTTTAATTAGCCCGGCGTTTATCACAGCCCTGTGATTGCTTTTGTAATGATGTCACTGGTGCATAATGAGAAAGGAGGCATCACGCTGTGAACATGACAGGCGCTCGGCTTCTCTCTCCGCGGACACATTTGACGGGCAGAGGATGGAGGGAGGGAGCGAGGGAGGGGAAAGAAAGAAAACACCAGCAGGAAAAAAAATGTAAATAGAACAGAGGGGCATTATTAGAAATGCCAGGGGGGCTGCAGTCACCAATATTCAGCTGTCACAAGTTGAAATGTTTTGGGAGCGATGTCTCTGTTCACCTCCTCTCGCACCTCTGTCGTCGGGAATCGGAGCAGCTTTTTTTGTCTGCTTGGAGCATGTGGCTAACCTTGTCAAGGACCTCATGAATAACACTCCTGCGCGAAAACGCAACCTCGCTCACGTTTTAGGAATTAGGTACGACAACGCTTGTTGATTCGCTGCCAAGAAATTATACAGAGGTTCCTCAGCATTTTAATGACACGGTCTGTATCCAGCCACGCATGATCGCACAAGCAACATGCACGCAGGGTGCAGCCACTGAAACAGAGCCTGAAAACGACACCTTCTCCGGCACAGTGTGGGTGTGTGTGTGGAGCAGTGTGTGTCAACACACAGTGCTGCCCACTTCAGTTAATGAATCTGAGAGAGTGAGACTCAGGGCTGACTATCATCGAAGGAAACTAGTTAAAGACTTTTGCTTGCAGTTAGCTGCAGCTAATGAAATGATGCACACTGAAGAACAGTGAGGCCTGCGCTAAACTGGACCAAAATCAAATAGGGACCTTACACCGTTGAGGGGGTGCCACTGAACACTGTATTAACCACTTACCCACTGTAGGATCTGAAATCCTGTGGCTTCAACACACACTTATGCCACCTCAGTTGCTACTACATGGATGCTCATATTAACATGTAATGTGACGTTCACAAACAAACCAGCCACTCTTCATATGGCAAAGGTCAGATAGCTGCTTGGGCTGCTCAGTTTCTCATCAAGCCTTGGCAGTACCTAGAATCACAAATGAATAACAATTGCATAAATATTGATGGTGAAGAAGTATATAAAGCTTTGCGGCACAAGCCTAATACAGAACTGGAAGGAAGGAACCAACTAGCCTGCTGGAGAGGGGGTTTTGTGGTTACCACGGAGTTAGATACAGACGTATGGAAAAATGCTGATGTTGTGCAGGTAATATTTACCACATTAAACAATCACTAATCACAATGTACAGCCGAGGTTAAATGGCATGGCACTAGTTTTGCAGGTACTTAATCTTAAACAAAAGTACTGGACAATTTACATTCCGCTGTCATTACCATCCACAGAGCCATGTTGTTAGTGTGGCTAAAAAGAGAGATTTTTTTTTTTTCAATGCAGAAGTAGAATTTAATTATTTTCCAAACCCATCAAACCTCAGAAGTTTGAGGGGACACAAGAATGGGCATGACACCCTTGGACTGTTCCAAGAGTCAATGCAAGTCCCTGAAAGGCACATATGTACGCTACAGACATCTATGGATCAATTCACTGTCATTAGCTAATTTGAATCTGTCAGGCCGGGACTCAGACGCAGAGATTTGAACACACAGATCTTTACTGAACTCAACCCAAGATCCACTTCAATGAGTGTCAGACAAACAGGCTATAAAATTATACTAGGCCTAATGCTTTAACTATGACTATCAAGAATAAGAAAAATAACAAAGAACAGAAAACGCTCACTATGAGGGAAAAACTAGAAATCACTATGACAATAAAAAAAAGGAACAAAAAACACTCCAGAAGGAGGAAAACACAATAGGCTATGAATACAGGTACTACCGAAGCTAGATAAGGAAAACTATGAAATCAAAATACTCTCCGAAAAGGCAGAGGAACAAGAAACTAAAAACTAAAACAGAAACAACAGAAAATCACTCTACAAAGAGGAAAACAATTCAGCAAAGGACTAAGCTAAGAAAACAAATCAGAAACTATGATATCAAACTTATAAACAAAAAACACTCACAAGGAGGAAACAAGAGCTTACGGAACAAAGACTGTGGCTGTGGCAAGGACAAACGGGGAAGACAGGCTCGGGTGAATCGCCGACGGACAAAGACACACTGGCACAAGACAAGGGAGACGCAGACTATTTAACACGTGGAGGGTAATCAGGAACAGGTGGAGACAATAGGTGATCAGGGCGGACACACGGGACACATGAGGAAGGGCAAGTGCTCTGAAACGAGAGGAGAGTTAGACCTTCAAAATAAAACTGGAAATGACAAGACAAACCTCATCCAACTATCCTGAAGACAACATATTAACATCACTGTTAATAATCTTAATTCAAAGTATACTTACTAGGCATTTCCGGAGCTTTCAATCACATCATGAACACGTTATCAGTGAATGGAGGTTGTTTTATTGTCATCACATGATTCACGTGTTGAATGTTGGTCACAAGGTAACAGGTGGGTGTATGGCTGTGTGTCTGTTCAGAGATGGTCTCCTGCGTCAGATGTGAACGTCCTTGATATCTCTCTGGTCGACCGCTGACTCCTGGTTGATGTCCTTTCACCTGTTCCCAGTGGATGTTGGGAGTGGTTTTGGTGTGGTGTTCACAGACAGCTGATGCTGTCTTTTTCACTGATGTACAGTTCTCCATGGATGTGACGTCATGCACCACCTCAGTATTGGGTACCAGCACAGATCTTTAGGTGTTGAATGGTTTGTATTAACTGCTGACTGTCACTTAATGTCAGCTAAAAGGACTCCATCACCACTCAAACAACCACAACAAACTTCATCTGCTGATGAAGAAATTTGAAAGCCCTGGAAAAAAACTAGTAGTGGAGTGCTGGGCAGATGGATAAAAAAGAAAAAATGTCTAGAACATAACTCTACATAACTCACATAACTCTCTAAAATATCAAGTTATGTGAATTTTGTGTATGAATTAAGCAAACAAGATACAGCATGCTAATCAGTGACCTTCAGAGGCAATGAAGACTTTTTGTTTGGCTCGGCTAAAACTCTCCCGACTCCATCTCTGTGCTCAACACTTATGAGAATGACATCCATCGGAACATTGCATCCTCAGAAAGAAAGTGACTTAACATAATTTCTTTAACTATTCTTCATCTACTGTGCATGTTATGGTGTTTCATGAAAAAAATATTTAATCCAACAAACCTTATTCTGGGATGAATCCAGCAGCCTGAAACTGTACGATGCGAAAAAGATGGAGGCCGAGGGTTAATGAATGTCACAGCCACTATCCAGGATGAAAGTAACAGCCATGAATACATCAGAAAGCAGGTCCCCTGGATGAACAGAAGACAGAGAGGGGTGAAGAGGTATCATGGAAGACTAAGCCTCTGCATGGGATGCACCTTTGATAGACAAAAGACATGGCCAATATTGGGAAATCCAATCAGTAGCTGAAGAGGCTGAATGGCTGAGACAGAGGCCGAACACACCAGACAAGACCCAAGATGCAGCCTGTGCAAAGACACCCCCTGAGACAGTCCATCATGTAGTAGCAGGGTGGAAGATGCTCACTGACAAAGTATTCACTGAAAGGCGTAACCAGGTACTGCACTGATACCTGAAAGGTGTTTGAGAAAGGAAGAACATCTGAAGCCTGAGAAGAGTGGTCCCAGGAACAGCCTGCTATCACACCTGAATATGATGGTGAGTGTGCAACACTCCTTAAGGAATTTGGCAAGAGGTTTCAGGGGAGTGTAGAATAAAAAAGGAACTGAACATATTTGTTTCACCTTTTAATGTGGAACCAGCTGATGTGATCTGCCACATACACTGTTGTCCTTCACGGGCCCATGAATAAAACCCTCAATATGTCTTGCAATGACTTGTGACAATGTTAGATACTCCCTTTATAATGACCTGCTATACTTGCTGGGACAATTCATTCAGTAGATGAGCCCAACACACATTTTATTCACCTGCCATTGTGATCCGTGGAGAGAATATCAAGAAAATCCTTCTACCTTGCCTGTCTCACTAATGGTTCCTGGAATAATGTGTTTAATAATCGACCAGATTCCTACCTGAAACTGACTGGACAAAACCTGCACTGCCTTTTTGAATGAGAAAAACGTGACTTGTCCTAAAACAAGACATAAATTTCATAAAAATGTCGTAGAAAGCATTAAAATGTATCGTTTTCTCATGTATGTAGACACTCTGTTACAACTATAATTTTAGTTGTTAAAACAAATCATGAGTGTTTTATGTTTCTTAAAAATCATTGCTTCTTTTCATATTTTGTAAGAAAAACCTCAGACAGCAAGTGTGTGAGGTTCTCAGGCTTTTTCAGTTCTAACTGACTGGTTGGAAGTCTCAGGTATTTATCATCTTGCATAGTCATGCACCCACCTATCATGTGAGTTGTTAAGGTCACGTGGGCCAAGGTGTTATGGTTCAATAGACTACAATGGGTGGGTCCTGGTTTGAAAGGTCATCAGAGTCACCTGACTCTTGATGTGAATGGCTGTTGAGCTGCCTGGGGAGGGGTCTGAGTGCTGCATTGTAAGTGGCTGATATGTAGTGTCATAGGCCACCCCCTCGGTTCAAAGATGGTCTTTCCAGTTCCAAAAAAGGGACACTCTTTTGAGGACAATAATGAACATATTCTGGCGTGAAGGAGTGAAAGACGGCGTGAAGGAGTGAAAGAAGCCATTCACGTCGTACTGGAATCTATATATTGCTTGCATCCACATCTACGAGACCTAACAGGTGTATTTTATACAGGATGAGAGAATTTCAATTGTCCATAATTTAATAAACACGGAGCACATGAATGTGGCACAAGTTATTGCTAATAAACAAGGTAAGCTGAAAACTGCAGTGGCCCGCTTGCTAAATGGTGAAACAAGATTCTTCGACTCTTCCTATGCTGAGAATTTTGCTTATTGAAGCGGCCAGGAGTGAATGTCGGAGTGAATATTGACGTTAGGGAGGAACCCAGACATGCAAAGCATCATGCAGCTGTGAAAGAATGGATGCACTTAAAGCAAGCAGAAATACACTTGATCCAAAGCCAGACGGCTACTCAGAGGCTCAACCAGGGACTCGGAGATGCATCTTCATCATCTACTGTACAGGAAGCTGAAGTGGAGGACAGTGTGATACTCAACCAGGGACTGAGAGGTGTGGAGGACAACGTGGGAGACACATTGTGCCCATCTACTGGTCATTCTTTAGAGGTTCAAACACATTTACATTTTGTTGTCAAGTTTACCTTTCACTTCATCTATTTCTACTTGCCTCCCCAAAAGGAAGTCTCTTATCAAATATCAAGTTATCAACTGATCTCCCCTTTACCCCTTTTCCCTGTTTTCAATGTATTCTGGTCTTTTATGTAATATTGTAGATGTGCTGTCATCGTCTCAGGTGTTGTGATTTGACTCCTTCATTGATTAGTTGTTACAGCAGCCTGTGACAGACGGACAAACGTGTTTTCCATCGCGGGTTGATTCCTGACAGAAATCCAAGACTGAAACAGCGCTTGGTCAATAAACTTAATGCTGTCATTATGCATTTGTTTTACCACCTTGTTTAAGATGCCACAGTTGGCATGCGAAAAACTGGCACATGACTCAGCTGGCACTGTACCCACACCAGCACACGGCCGCACACACACACACACACACACACACACACACACACACACACACAGACACACATCGTTGCAATATACTCTGGCTGTTCTCAACCAACTGGATCAAGACTGACAGCTGCTTGCACAAGCCTTCCACGCCACAGCACCTTGAAATTGTTTACGTGAACTTTGCTTGTCTTACCGAGAAATTCGTGCATATGTTCGGTCTGCTGTGTGCCAGCCTCCCGCCCCCCCTCCCCTCTTCCTTCTCACTCCCCACCTTACCCGAAGCTGTGCTCCTCCTCTTGACATTTGTAGATGCCAGATAGCTGTCTAATATACTGTTGCCGCTATTGGCTTATGAAGGAGGGGGGTGGCGTGTGTGTGAGTGTGTGAGTGTGTGTGTGTGTGTGTGTGTGTGCGTGCGTGTGTGTGTGTGTGTGGTGGGGTTCATGGCAGCTGATATCTGAGTAAACAGGAATCATATTATCCTTTATTGTGCTCTGGGAGCTAAGCTACCTCAGATTGTTGCAGGGCCTCTTTTCGAGGGGGAAGGGGAGATAAAAGAAAGTTCTTCATGTCAATATGAATAAGGCAGCATGGCCAGACGCCACACACACACACACACACACACACACACACACATTCTTCCCCCTCCCTAAACTCTCTCAGCTTCTTTTTAATATCCTGTGTACGTGCTGCACACTGCAAAAAATCTCCACCTCATCTTGTAATTTTGGTGTGTTAATGAAAATTGTTCAAAAAACATCTTGTTTAAAACAAATGTAAAGCTAAATCTAGTGCAGTAAAATTATTTTAACCTGTTTTAGGGGGAAAAAACTAAATGAATTACATTAAAGAAAAGGGATTTAGTATTCTACACTAGAATTAAATATCTGACGGTGCAGAGAAGGCTTCCCAACAACATTCAAACTGGTGTGTAGGGAGATAAATAATTGGACAGTTGTATGAATAAATAAAATTGTGATTTGTGGTTTTCTTTTTTTAATACTCAGGAAAGATTTTTGAAGCATTTCTGAGGTGGTTGGGTTTCTGCTGGGAGACTCATGACCACAGCAATTCTAAAATTCTAGCTGTTTCACTCCAGTATTGATGTTTTGGTCATAAGACTGTCATATGGTGAAATAAATTATGTCAAACTGCACTGGCACCATTTATAGGCATACCTTGTGCATGAATTGTGGCACGTGGCCAGGTGCTGCTTGAGATTTGAAAATAGATCATTATTTTAGACCCCCATCCTGACCAAACTGCAAGATGTTTACCCTTAATTGGCTCTTCATTAGATTTGATCAACCTGTTTCTATCAACGGGCTACGTACCACAGTCCTTTAAAGTAGATGTAATAAAACCTCTTCTTAAAAAGCCAACTCTTGACCCAGGGGTTTTGGCCAACTATAGACCTGTATCTAACCTCCCCTTTCTGTCTGAAATCCTTGAGAAAGCAGTTGCTAGTCAGCTGCATGACTTTCGACATAACAATAGTTTATTTGAGGATTTCCAGTCAGGATTTAGACCATATCACAGCACAGAGACAGCACTGGTTAAATTCACAAATGGCCTAATTGCAGCAGACATTATCTTTGTGCTCGTCCTGTTCGATCTCTATGCTGCATTTGACACCATTGACCATGGTATCCTATTTCAGAGACTGGAACACTTCATTGGCATTAAGGGAACTGCAATAAGCTGGTTTAAATCCTACTTTTCAGGATGATTTCAATTTGTACAAGTTAATGATGACTCCTCTGTGTACGCTAAAGCCAGTCATGGAGTTCTGCATGGTTCCGTGCTTGGACCGATCCTATTCACTCTATACATGCTCTATGCAGATGTTACTCAGCTATGTTTATCAGTGAAGCCTGAAGAAACTAATCAGTTGACTAAACTCCAAATGTGTCTTAAGGAAATAAAGTCCTGGATGACCTGCAATTTTTTGTTACTAAATTCAGACAAAACTGAAGTTATACTACTTGGGCCTAAACACCTCAGAAACTCATCTGATGATATAGCAACTATAGATGGCATTGTGCTGGCCTCCAGTACCACTGTAAGGAATTTGGGCCTTATCTTTGATCAGAATATGTTCTTTAACTCCCACGTAAAACAAATTTCAGGGACTGCCTGTTTCCACCTATGTAACATTGGAAAAATCAGGCACTTCCTGTCTCAAAACAATGCAGGCTGGATTACTATCAAACTGAACCAGTTTGTTGCTAAATACTCTCCAGCTGATCCAGAATGCTGCAGCATGTGCAGATCATATTTCTCCTTTTTCTATCAAGCTCCTCTCCTGTGGAACCATCTAACAGTCTTTGTATGGGATCCTGAAAACACTTTCTCTTCATTTTAAGCAACAAACAACACGCCAAAGTTTACGCTCTGCTTTGAACCAGCTAGTTCTCAGTGCTAGAAAACAAGCTATCATCCCTCGCTGACTTCCCAGTCAGTTACAATGCCTCCTGGCAGGAACTCACCCATTTTTTTAGTTGTGTGTGTCTCTGCTGTAGGACACAGGATTTTGACTTAAATTGTTTTTCTGCATTGACATGAAAATCACAACATAATAACCAACATAAAATACAATACTCATGTATATTGTCACTTTCCACAAGGGATAGATCTAAAAATATTGTGAAGATCTAAACCGGGTTTCTGGGGGGATTGTCATCTGCTGAGAGTGAAAGAATGCATATCTGACTGTTAATTAGCTTATGGAGGCCATGCAAGGAGAGAGAGCGATGACAAAAGATGAGGAGGTGAAGGGAGGGTTGGTTGGTCGGCTGCAATGTTAATTAGGACTAATGTTCTGTTTAGTAACAGAAAAACACAGGGTTGTGTCATGCACTCACACACACACACACACACACACACCCCAAAGAGAAAAATGTCCACACAAAGCTGTCTCAGTTTCACTCTGTATCTTTCTGGGGTTTGATGTATCTTCACTCCTCCACCTCCTCTCCTTCCTCTTTACCACTGACAAGTACATTTTTCCTCACGTTGTTCCAATTACCCAACTGTTAGATGCCTTGATTGATACATGGTAGCAGATCCGTGTGTGTGCGTGTGTGTGTGTGTGTCAGCACAGGCTAATTGCCAAATCTCCAGATGAATGTCAGTGTACGGCACAGTCGGAGCGAAGTATCGCATCAGCCACATGAGCAGCAGCAAGTATACCTGGGCTAGATCAAGGTGCTGACAGTCAACTATCCAGGGATAAAACATCTTGCTTTGTTTATCATGTAATACAAAGGAGAAAATAACAAAGAAAAAAAAAGAAGGTGTCTAAACTTTTGACTGGTCCAGGCTACATCATGACATTAAAACCAGGTAGTCAAGGTTACCCTGAAGTAATTAATACCACAATTCTCTCATGTCTACCATTTCATCAGATTCTAAAATCATAGGCAACGCAATAATTACTTCCTAGACTACACACACAAACACATGCACATAAATGACAGCTAGTCTTACAACTAAGACACAGGAAACACCATCTATATATATATTTCGATATATATAGAAAATATGTAGGCCCACACACGCTGAAAGCTTATTGGAATGAATAAACACATTCAACAGTATGGTGAAGTGCGCCTATCTCAGAGCAGCACTGAAGAAAGGCGGCCATAATCTCCCAAAGAATCCATCCAAAATTTCACACCAAGTGAGTGTGAATTATTTGCTTTTTAACTTTGAGTGATCAGTGGTCTCGGATGCACTCCCTTTTCCTCCTCTCTCAACATTTTAAACTCAGTGAATTAAGCTTTCTTTGTGACTGAACCAGAGTTGGTGAGAGGAATAGCAGCTGTTTCTGGGTAAACAAAAAGGATTTTACTCTTTAACGAAAAGGCCTGTGCTGGAAAGCCTGTCCACGCCCCCTGCATGCGCCAGCGGCACTGATCAGAGGGAAAACGGACGATTGCTCCTTTCTCATTAATTTACTGTTTGTGGGTTCATGAGGATCATGTGAGGTGCCTGTTAGAGCCTGTTAAGAATACTTAGAGACATGTTGTATCTTATAAGCTATAATTCTAACTTTGTAAATGATGGGGTTACCCGCACTGATATGCAAGCCTTTTTCCTTTGAATGAATTTCCTCGTGGCTCACCCCTTAATTGTTTCATTCCGTGAACTTCCATAGCTCCATACCAGCGCAGTTCATTTCACTGTCTGTCATTCATGTAGACGTGTTGCTAAGTTTACATTTGTCGTGTAGTGTAGTGTATATGGAATGTGAATCTCAACTCCCATGTTCGCGATGTATCACCTTAATTGATTGTAAATGATTCATGTCGGTTCGAGTGGCAGCTAAGGTTAATGTTGTGTGTTGATGGATTATGAATACTTTGTGCTTTGTGTGATGATAGTTATTATATTAACCCTCAGTTAAGTAATGCCATGTCATGAGATTACTATTTTATTATCACATGTCTTAGTTTGCTTTCCATTATTGTGGCTTATATTGATAATCCTAATAGTATTCTTTTTTACTTATTCTTTATAGACCACAAACACAAATACAAACACAGCTAAAGACTACCTGTGTACACTGAATGTACTGCAACTCAGTAATAAATTAGCTGTAAACCAAATATCTCTCCTCTGGAGCCTGATTCTTTGACTGGAGTCAAGTCCACATCTGCCTCCTCAACCAGTCACGTTGTGGAGGTTGCTGCCCTCTGTTTTATGGTCTTTCAAGCCAGATTGGATGCACCCCTTTGACAATATGGACCTCAGAGAACAGAAAACATCCCTACAGAGAACGACAGCTACCTGCTTATTTGGCAGATTGTGAAGTTGGATGCACTCCTCGACTAAAGTATCCTCCATCTGCTCCACCCTGCTCCTATAGCAAATGTAGTGGTAAACCAAGGACACTATCCATGCGCTCGGGCACAAGGTTCTGGACTCAATTGCACGATTCATACACCAGGGTAGGAACACAAAAAGGCTCAAGGCCAGTTTTGATGACAAAAAGCTCTCAAAATACAAACATGAACAAGTGGTGCATAATAGTCAGTAAAAGTACAAACAAATGACGCTTAGGATATTTCTTTCTCTCAAAAAATATAAAAACAAAGGACTCTTAAGGCAAGGCAAGGTATTAAGGTAACAAAGCTGGACTGACAAGGATCACAGGGTTCACAAGACAATCTGGCACAGGACAAAGGGAGATGTGGATTATATATACATGAGGTAACAAGGAACAGGTGGAAACAATCAGGGCAGGACAGACAATCAGAGAGGCAGGAAGGACACCAGGAAGTCAAGGGTCTGAAATGAGAGGAAACTAGGTTTCATAATAAAACAGGAAGTGCTAAAATATGTGCCACAGTTAGACACACAAGTGAAGGAGGTCCAACGAATGCAAGAAGAAGCTCTCCATGCTAGAGAGGCTTTAACAAAGCAGCTGGAGCGCCAGTGTCGTCTGCCGAAGGCTGAGAATGAGGTGGAGGTGGCTTCTTCAAGATCAGGATCACGTACAGACAAGGCTGACATACATCCCCCATCTCACCAACGGCATTCCACACCGCAGCACTCAGCCTATGGCATCCCAAAGCCTAAACTTCCAGTGTTTGAGAGCGTGACTTGGCTCTACTTAAGATGGCCCTAGATCACTGTTTCTCAAGTCTGGTCCTGGAGTACCACTTCCCTGCATGTTTTAGATTTATCCCTGCTCCAGCACACCTGATTCAAATGAATGGCTCGTTATCAGGCCTCAGCAGAGCCCAGTAACGAGCTGAGCATTTGAATCGAGTGTGTTGGAGCACAGAAACATCTAAAACATGAAGGCCAGTGGTACTCCAGGACCAGGATTGAGAAACAATTTCCTAGACAACATGCTCAATGCCCATCGGCATCTCAGTGAGCAATATAAGTTCCAAGTTTTACTAGGCCACCTTAAGTTTCCCAGTGCACTAAAACTGGCAAAGGCATACAGTATATGTATGATGCAAGACAGGCTCTGCAAGAAAATACGGTCAGCCCAGACAGCCTGTTTAGTGTGAGCTAGGTGCCATCCTTAACAGTCCAGCAGTTAAATTTGGTGATGGTAATGCCTTTGACACCTTTGCTTCCAGTCTTTAGTAGGGATGCTGAGGACCCTCGAATGAGCTTTGCTGTGGCTCCCATGTAGACTAGCTCCTGAGTAAAATGCCTCCTGCCTATCGTAACAGGTTTGTTGAGTACTGCCAAAGCCAGCACATTCTGCAGACTGGTACAGACAAACGTACACTCTCCCTTATTCGACTGCATGGTATTCGTATTTCTAGTCGAGCAGCATCCCTGTACCAAGACATGGTTTCCAAGCCAGTCAGGAGAGACCAAGTACAACTCATCCTAAAGAAAGACCAGCAGCATTGCTCTTCACGAAAGAGGAGACATTGAACCCACCAGATCCAGCTCGTGCTAAACACACAATTTAACATGGAGTCCATCTCAACTTGATAGAATGACTTGAAGAATGGATCACCAGCTGTAACAAATTCTGTGTGTTTAGGCCTGTATAGTTAAATATAATACAAAGAATTGTCACATATTATGTCTATGAGGCTGTTCACAGCAGATAAGACCTTGGTGTTTCCCATTCCTCGCAGCTATAGCAGCTGCATGTGAGGTTTATGTCATGTTCGTTCTGTTGCAAACAGTCTTGCCCTTATCCATGATTTTTCCATTTATGGTGTTAAATCCACATATTATTTAATAATAACAGTTAATAATAACAGTTAGTTTCACAAAATTACTAGCAGAAAGAACAATTGCCAGTTGAACTTATACACTGGGAATTTTGAATTTAGACACATTGATTTTTGTTCCCCAAAGCTTGAATAGTAGTTTGGATTTTAAAAAATAAATGGATGCCCTGTTTTCCAGCCAGCCACTATTCCACAAGGTACTATATTTAATTGGAATCTCTCACTGAAGGTTTGTTTCACTGGTCTTTTTGAGCAAAGTGACATGTTTTCCTGGATTTTTTGTCCATTTTCAAGACAATTAAGTGTCTACTACAGCACTTACTAATAGAATCGAAACCCTCTCTCATTTTAACAAAGTTAGACAATGAGTCATCATTCAGGAAACTGTAGTTTCAGCAATGTCTATTATGTATTTACTCATTCATTCATTTATACTGTGTATGCTGTGCTCCTTTATGGTAAAGGAAAGACTCAGCTACAATCAGTACATTAGTGAGTGGACCACTCAGAACAATGTGTGTTTATGGCTTGTCAGGCTGATCCAATTAAAGAGACATCACAGTTTCACAATGTACGCAGCCCTGATTAAAAGACAAGCCATCACTCTGTCATCATAGAAAAGGTATCAAAGCCAGGTACCTACAGTTCCTTGCATGTGCACAAATATCACATGCTATTTAAATGAGCCCCCCCGACACACACACACAGAGCAAAACACAAACCTCCCTCTAAGCTCTGTGAAAGCACTAATCAACAGTGTTGCTAATTAACTGACAGTATCAGCAGTTTTTATCAAGAGCTACAGGTCAAAGTCACATCTTCTTGCGGTTTACATCATTAAACAACATATGGAGGAGAAAAAAATGGTAGAATGTAATATATGTATAATTACATGCCACTCTTTATCTGCATATATGCAATTTATTTAGTTTTCTTTATATTAATGCACATGTTCCACTGTGTATACTTTGAACATGTTGACAGTGCTGAAACTGATTAGTTCAGACTTTGAAATCTTGTGTTGGTTATTTAAATACATAAATGCTATTCCATATCGGATAAAGAAAGGCAGAGGTGAAAGGACTGAAAAAAACAAAACAACTATTCTACCAATTTTTTTTAAACTTGAGTAGAAAAAACCTGCTAGCACTGTATAATTAAAAAAGTTATAGCAAGGAAGAAATGAAGAAGTTGGCGTGGCTGTGTTCGGACGCTGCTTTGGCAGCTCCGTTGGGAGTAATACTTTTGTTTTTGGAGTGGCACTTTTTGCTTCTTTATCCACCAGTCATTTTGGCAACAGATCCATATGGCCAAGGCATATTTCCGAAAACTGGATTTGACTCAGCTCATCACATATCTATCTTTTTGCATGTTGATCATATATATCTGGCAGAGATCATGCAAAAACTTCACCATGGAAACAACAATAATAATGGCAGTGCTTCCTGATGAAGGAGAAAGGCCTTGGACTGCTGCTTGATGATGATGATGATGATGATTATGATCATCATTATTATTATTCACACTAACCTCTGAACAAATTCTCTAGAATATGCCACTATGCACATGGAAAAATATGAGTAAGTGACCAATACAAGTAAATCCTTCACTCTTGAATCTCAGCAGTTTGATTTTGGCTTGTGAGAAATCAGAATACAAGGATAAATATGAATATGAGCAACATCTTCTCCTTATATACTTGGACAGGAGCAGTGTAGTAATGTAAGAAGACTTAGAAGTAGTAACATTTACATGATTGCTATCTAAGTTTAGCGTGTTAGCATGCAAACATTTTCTGATTAGCAATAAAGTGCTGCAATTTTTTGTGGTCATATATCAAAAATATTTAACAACTTACACACTTAACCTGATGATGGTGCTAGATGAAAAGTCAGAGGATCACCAAAGTTATTGCAATTCATCCAGATGTCATTTGATGTTTGTCCACCCATTAGTTGTAGAGATTTTTCAGCCAGGACCAAAAATGTCAACCTCATGGTGGCACTGAAGGAAGAGTCATGAGGATTAGGTTCATCTCAACGTTCTTACTGACACACTTTAGCACCACAGCCAAAGTGATGAATCTATGAAACAACAAAATGACACTGACATCCCAAAAATGGTGTTTATGAAACCTCTATCATTAATACATTTGATCTTTGTGAGAGTTTTTACATTTAACATCATTTGCTCATTCTTCACACGCACACAATGCTTAATGAACAATGGATGTAATGTATTTCTGCCATATTCTGCCAAAAGATCCCTCTAAGTCCCAGAAACTGCACTAATAATGGGGGGAAAATCTGCAGATATTTCAAAGAGCATTTTCTCTGTAAATAGAAATCTCAACCATTTGGTAAAGTATCATGTTTAAGTACTTGTGTGGTGAGTTAAATATTTATTTAGTTTTTATTAAACTAAATTAATTAAATTAAATTAAAATGTATTTTAGGTTAGTGCTCCATCTAACAAAGAAATGTATTTCCCATTGTATTGTGCTCAGCAGAACTATTAAAAAGATACATCAGATGCAAAAAATTAATTAAATCCTGTAACTATAATACATTATGAGGTGATTACTTAACCTTAGGTATCCTGTTTGTGTGCATTTGCTTTTGAAAACACATCTTGATCTCAGTGAAACTACTTGATAAAATAAAGTTACTACTACTATCTTTTCTTATCTTTTTCTCCAATAAATCTAAATAAGAATGAAAAATTGACTTCAGCATTTGAAATGTAATTTACAGCATGAACAAATTCAAGTAATCAGAATGAATCTTTAACGAAAATTTTGTTTTTGTATTTGATGTGTATATTAAATGCAAAGAGAATCAGTAAGTTCTGATAGTTTGGACTGACAACATGTGGTGAGAAAGCAAGGCTGCCAGTCTGTTAAGATGAGAGAAGTACATGTTACTAATTGGCTACTAATTACCCAGTAATTTGTCTAATTAAGCTGGCAGTTAATTAGGCTTCGCTTGCGCAGCAGTCTTTGGAACGTTATTTCATGTTTCAGGGTCATAAGGAAGATGTGGGAGTATAGATTGAAAGAGCAGGCAGGAGCAGGTGGGCCGTAGTGCTGTAGATTATATGGCTGTATAGAGAATAAGTTCAGATGGAAGTCTGTGTGTTCAGTGTGCAGGTCTACACTGATACACATAGCATGGTGCTATGCCACCACACATACACACACTTGGAGTCTGAGTCTGTCTCTTGGTTTGGTGAGACCTGACCTGATAAAACCGCAAGATGAAAAGTTCCACTTCAACAGGCAGTGCTGCTGTGTCAGAGCTGCTATGCAGAACAATGGCAAGCATGTCAGTGTGTGCTTATGAGTGACGGTGGACCTTGATGGACAGTGCAAGTTCCGCCAGCACATTGGAACCACCAACTTATGAGCTGATGCAGTTCTGGTGACTGATTCCACAAAGCCAATTATGGTTCTGGGCCCGACAGCGACAAAGGGAGAATGAGCACCCTGGTTGGATGAATGAAATTGTACTCAACCAAGGCAACGGACAAACGGCAACGAACAAATGGAGTGAATGTGGCGAGATCTATAAGAACAAGCAATGAAAGATGTAGTGCTTGGTGGGAACGGGAGCAGCCTGTTGAGATGCAGGAGGAGCCAGGCCAGGAGCCACACCACAATGCCCAGAACCTCCAAGTGCCACAAATGACTCACCTATCAAATCGGATGTGTATGGAGTGGGCCTGAATGAGCTTCGAATCATCCAAGTCAAGGTTCATGGTGATGTAGGATATTTCTGAGAAGAACCCGGAGACTGTTTAACGTGCCATGCCTTAAAGGTTAAACCATCCTCCAAACACCAAGGACGCTATTTCCTTTCTCACTGCTGCACCACACATTTTGGCTAGCCCTGACTTACCTTGTGAGGCAGCTGCGGTCATAGAGAATTGCCAAGATTTGTTAAATGAGACAGTTTGAGCTACAGAGGATTTTCTGTTTGCATCACCAGCTGTTCCTGCCCTTTCCCTTGCATCACGAAGTGCCGCTCCTGTCGCCTAGCAACCTTGACAGCCGCAGTTTACAATCACGGCAGTCATAATATACAACATTTACAACACAAGCCTGCATTCACCTATTCACACGTGGTAGCTAGGCCACCTGCTCATTACGAGCATTAACACACTCACACACCGATGTACAGCATCGGGAGCAACTTGGGGTCCAGTATCTTGCCCAAAGATACTTCGACAGGTCGACCGCCGAGGCCAGGGATCGAACCACTAACCTTCTGAGAAGTGGACGACTCTGGAGACCACCCCAGATAAAATCCTACTGATGAAAGACACCATCATCTTTATTTAGGCAGCCCATTCAAAAAAGTACTGTAAAATCCCCCAGACAGAGCGACAATCACAGCTTTTATCTGTGTGACAGCACAACTAAACGCAACAAAAAAAAAGTATGTCGCTGAGCCAAAAATGACACAATTAAAGCAACAGTGAGTATATCCACTCCAGCTAGAGTGTCAGACTGCACCTACTGAACCAAAGGTGAACTGAGCCACAACCGGTGCTGCACCGAAAACTCCTCAGCAGCAAATCAAATACGCTACTTAGGCTACCAAAACCACAATGAGGGAGAATGAAGCAGTAGCTGGTGCCATATAGAATGCACCAAAGTCAGCACAGTGATTGACCCTATTACTGAAAATATATTCAAACTCACCACTGACATTTTTAGAGGAGCCCAGTCCGCCAGTTGTTGTTGAAAAGTTGTTTACATGCTTGTTTTGGACAAGCGATGAAACGCTGAACATTTGTTTAGATCGACGCAGCGCTGGCTTCAGGTCAAACCTGATATGCGAGCTGACTCACACAGCTAATTAGCATCCCACATGCATTGCACTTTGCTTTGTTGTGTTCTTTTAGAAAATGAAGGCACACTTTTGAGTGTTCACTGCGGCCTATCTCTCATGCTGTTGTCATGTAAGCCATGCATGCTCATAATGTAAACAAACTGACACACCGTTGCGTTGATGCGTGACACAGGTCCTTGCAGATATGTAGCCGATGTTTGCAGTAATAAATGATTAACGTGTTTAGGAACTGATAAGAACTAAAATTCACATTTTTTATAGTTACCTGATTCTTAGCGATTCAGACTTGGTTCCAATTTGGAAGTGAATTTCAGTTCCCAAACCAAGACAAAATGTCAGGATTCTGTGTACAATTCATATAAAAAAAATCTCTCTGTCACGTCATCAGATCTTCTCCCATTATCATCAGATTTGGAAGGTTGATTCAGTATCAGAGTAATCCAAGTGACAACAGGCACAGTGTGAACAGGATGCCAGAATGTAAACTAATAGTCTACGTCTACGAGCTAAAAACTAATATTATATATATATATATATATATATTAGATGAATTCAGGCTCTTGGTTATAATAGATTACTTTGTTAGCAGCTGCACATGTAGATGTTGTCTATGTATGAGGAATATAAATGTAAAGCAATGAGTAATTAGCCCCTTGTTGATTCATTAACTACTCCCTATATACACTCAATAGTTTATTCTATAGGTTATAAATTTATATATAAATTTATTTAAAAATCTTTGTTTTTTTGAGTCAACAATAACAGGTGTGGGTTGATACAAAAGTCATTTTTGCATCTATAAAATGTGACACATTGCACAGTGGTATTATTAACAGAATGTTATTGTATGCCATGAAGACTACTTTTTTCCTTTTTTGTTCCACTGTGGGAATTGTTGAGGGCACGATATAGTGGATGGATTTCACACTCAGAACAGACCTTTTTCATATATAATAATTTTGGAATTGTCATAAGAAAAGTGCAGATGGTAGTAACATTAGCAATGGCTCTGCTCCATTAGAGTCAGTGTCCCAGGAAGCCTTTCCAGTGAGCCAGCATGCACATATTTACACCTGCTTCGACATGTCAAAAACAGCATATTTAGTGCGCTATATAGTAAATATGGAGCTATTTCAGACACAGCCTGTGTGAGCTGTGGCCATCGGCGCCACATGTGGAGATCACAGGATAATGACACTTTTACTTCCTAAGATTCTTGAGATGCTTTAAAACAGTCATTAGGCAGCCTGACTGAGAGTGAGGGGAATGAGACCACAAGCTCGAAACAACACTTCTAGTAAAGATAACTGGGTTTACTTCATTTTATTCTCCTTATATCATACATTTTTGGGGCATTTTCTGCCTTTGATTGGAAATGACTGGAGAAAGAGACGGCATTAAAAACATGTTAGGCTCTCTGGCAGGAAAGATGTTGCATGCAGATTCTGAAGCGTGCTTTGTGCATCAACAGTCAACGCTGAGGAGGATGACAAAGGGCAATCGGTATTTGACGACCCGGGCAGAAAGGCAGGAGAAAGCCTCTGTGTTTAATGAAATAAGTAAGGGTGTGATTTATAGCTTTTGAATCCAAATTTTCACTTTATAAGATTTCTTCTTTAAAAATAAGTCAAGAGTTCTACGCAGCAGAGCATTAAATGCCCTGGACTTGTGGTTGGCTGATGTTTCAGTGCTTGATAAAACAAATTCAACTGTCCTGTCATTCATGTGTGAAAAAGTTGATCAGGAGCAAGTAAATCCTTCGAAAACTCCAGGCTCACTATGCTTGTGGATTTAATAGAGTTCAAACACTTCTTAGCCGTTGCTCTCACTGTCAAATTGTCCTGACAAGTATTTGAACGCAACATTAGGTAGACAACGAAGGAGAGGGATCATCCAAACAACAACAGGACCTGGCCTGTTCATACAGGCTGTACTGTCACACTTCAGCAGTTCATATTTATTTTACTGCCAAATTAGACCATGTTTCATTCTGCCTGTGGACAGAGAGAACGGGGCAGCAAGGCTAAACACTGCAGGCTCATTATCTCTCTAGTTACATGTTTACCGTTTCTAAATACACCTAATTGGGAGATCAAAACGTCGCTGACTACCTCTCCCCATGGCTGAGAGGGCAGCCAACCACAGATCTGCTCACCGGCTCACTAATTTGATCAAATGCGCGCTCGTCGCGTCGCGTCAGAGCGCTCGTCGTGAGCTCACTCGGGTGTGACTTGGAAATGGGGAGACGTTGTGCAAGATGAATAAAAAAGACAACTTGAAAGGAAATCTTTGGTCTTATTGTGGGTTTTGTTTGGCAGACCGGCGTCGGACTTTTTCCCAGTTGAGTGAAGAACAGCTGAGCTTCAGAGTCTTCAGAGTAAATCTGAATGTAATGCTTACTGCTTTAGATGTGGTTACTTCCATTAACCATTAATCTGATGGATTATTTTTTCCTTTAATAACATATTTATGATTGCGTTTCTTTCCTGTTTCCATTGTAGAAATATGCCTCTCAAGGTCTCTTACTACCTTTCAACATAAGCACAATAATTATCTTTTTCATATAAACCTAAACTATGAATAAATTCAGGGCCATTTGATGAAAAAATCTTGAGGCAGGAGATCCTGTGTGAAGTGACAAGGTGGGCAACAACAGGAAAATAGGTATTATCGTTTGGTTCTTGCTCACTAACATTGTCAGCAACTGTAGCTGCAGCAGTAGCTGTGACAGGCAGCTCATGGAGGCCGTTAGGATACTTTACAACCTTTAGGGCCAGATTGCTGCAGTTTGGGTCAACAATCCCACTTCTTGTCAGAGCCATAACTCAGCCAAATTTGAATTGGGGCACTGCGATCTAAATTCTGACTGGGTGGAGGCCATAATGTCAGAAAATAGTGAATCGTAATTCTCCACAGGCAGAGGTGACATCCTCATATTGCCGGGGTGTATCATGTTTCCCTCACAAAACCCTTTAAACTAAAATGTAAAACCACTCTGAAGCCAGCTGCTGAAATCCAGGCAACGGTGTGAGTTGGTAAAAACACCAACATGCTCAGGTAGGTGACTCTGCACTCATGGGGATATTAAGCTTGAGGAGCTGTGGCGATGAAAAGACGCACACAAACACAACTGAACAATCAACAAATAAGTAAAATAATTGATTTTAGCTTTTCAGTCTTCACATTATTCATTTTGTTTCATTCTCTATATAATCTTTAATAAAGGAACCACAAGATATTCAAGAAATAAGGAGAAAAGCTGCAAATCCTCATGTTTGAGAAGCTGACGCCAAGTTTTTTTTTAGAAATCAAAACAAAGCAACCAATTAACAGATTTACTGACAAACTGTACCAATATTGCAAACTGTAAATCGTCCATCTCTGAGACGAAGCATTTTGGGGTCTGTGGTCTTGGCGCTTTTGAGATTTCGGTCATAAAAAGTCTTGATGTTTGACAGGAAATATTGGAGTGGACTGTTCTGCTGTGGAACTCTTCGGTCCAGGAGCAGCACTTTCAGCCGTCCGTGCTCTCAGACATTTTACGTTATTGCACTAAAGAGAGTTACTTAAAAAGAAAATCTGTTAACACTGCTCAATTATCACATTTCTGACATCATGAAGTGTTGCTTGCTGTTGGCCACTGGAAATAATTTGACGGATTTTGTGCTCCTTCTTCAAGTTTTCTCCCACACAAATAAAACTCTGACGAAGCCAAGACACATAAAAGAAGGAGCTATCAGTACAACAGGAAGAAGCAAGCTGATACTTTTTATACCTACATGTTGATTAAATATGTGCCAGACACATTATTTTTCTCGAACCACTTGATCCAAGCAGTTTCTAAGCTTAAATAATTGACATGATCTGAATGAAAGTGACTCCTGAAGCTGATGTAACACAGTCCACTGGAGAAAAGACGCATCACTCTGCTGGATGTTTGGGACGACAGGAACACTCAGTCCACTCTGATTGTACAGTGAGGTTAGAGTGGGGCTTCGTTTTCGGCCAGCAACGTTTATCATGTTATCCAGGGAAAGTGACGGTCAGGAGAAGCTGCTCGCCGAATGTTTTGAACACAATGAGAAAGAGAGATGATTTCTTATTGTTGGCGTGCAGCTCAGGAGGAGGAGAGCAACACTACGACACCAGCAGGCTGAAGAGGACAAAACACTGCACAGTACGAAGAGGAAAGATTCTGATTGACTTTGTTTTAGCAGATGCTCATCCATTCAGGTATGACCAGATAGACCCCAATACTGATCCTTCGGCTCAACCTGGGGCATCTCTAGTAGAAACATAATGGAAACGAGGTGTCTTTTGCTGTAATACTACAGATATATTGTTGGTGGATGTGTGGTTTTTATCTTGGAGCTCAAACCATCAGTTCTATCAGTAACAATCAGTTACAATCAGTACTCCTCTAGTTAATTGCTGAGATCTTGGAACGCGGTCACATTGTCAAAATTGGTCCAACAGAGCAACAAACATCAGCAGATTATCCAGACCCAGACTGTCCATCAGGAGCACCAGAAGAACTCCCAGTGGCCTGGCCCTAAGTGTCAGGCCGTTTTTAAAAATACAAAATGAAGACCATTGACCCTCAGTCCTCCCCATCTGGTTTGAACCTGATGATCTGTTATCACACGTGATTGGTCGTTCACACACATCAAGTGCATCAGAAAGAGAAAAGCCCTGCAGAAATTTCACGAGCTGGATGGATGAATGGATGTTTACGACTGTTTTCTTTTCCAGATACGTGTGAATAACCTGGATGTTTGTCTCCAAAGAGGCATCAGACATCTGGATGTCTGATTGTCGGACTGCTTGTGTTTCCTGTTTCTTCGCACAGGATGTTGCAGAAATCCGACTTCTCACCAATTATATATGCGAGTAGAATGTCAAATAGAACCATTGGCCTGTATTACAACAATAAAACCCAAGCCTGTTTTCACTTTCTGATGTATCAGGAAAAATTCTCAGACTCATTTACTATCACACGTGCATTACTACGGTCAACAAATAATCTGCTAAAATATACGTTTCTTATGCAGATGAGGAGAATCCCTTTACAGTTAATGACCAGTTAATTTAAACACAAGATACTTGTGCTCAAAAAGAGGATTCATTCTCAGTGAAGAACCTTGGAGCTCTAATCTGCCTCTATACCTGCCAAAGAGCAGTGATTCCTAACACGTCTCTGGGGGTCATCAGGTGGAAACCTCCCTTCAACAGTGTTTCGCCTACTTAGTCCCACTACACCTCCAGGAGGTTAGGCAGTGAACTCCGGCGTCCCAGAGACAACAAACATCAGCAGAAAAAAAATAACAGTTACACGCAGAATAGACTGATGAGTTTGTTTACTTGACTTGTAAAAATGAAATCATTAAAAAAAAAACCCACAAGGTGAATGACTAACATCTTATTAATTTAGAGAAAATTTTGAGGTGAATCCTTCTGCTCTTTTGCCCTCACATGATTAACTCACGTTAGCAGAAACTGTATTGTTTGAGTCTTTTATTCAGTATAATATATGTCAATAGGAAATATAAGAAACTGCTATTAATGACAACTTGAGTGGTCTTGGCTAGCCATTACAAACAGCACATATGTGTTGAGATGCCTCATGAAAATGACGATCCAAAATAAATTACATTTGCCAAAAAACGCACGGACTGGTTGGGATGGGGGGGGGGTAGGAGGGTTGGATTCAATGTAGGAACGGACTGATGTCTAGTCAAATACACTGTGAATGAAGCTACCCCTGCCTCTCACCAACTGCACCAAGAAAAAGCGGGGTGGGAATACAAACCCTGGTTCGGGTAGGGGATAGAAAATAAAGAGGTAGAGTCAAAAGATGAAAGTAGGGATTGGATACAGACCCTTGTTCGGGTAGGGGGTGGAAAATTTAGAAGGTGCTGAAGGTGGAGGCCTAAACCACAGACTAGATTTAACAGCCTCTTCTAACATTTCCTTCAAGAAGCAGCAAACCCTACCATTTCCTTCAAAAAGCAAACAGAGCAGGAAAACAAACCCTAACATTTCCTTCAAGAAGCAAACAAAACAGGAAAACAACCAAAAAGATCAAAAAACAAGCCAACTCTGTGTCTTAAATTAAATTCTTAAATTTTGCCCATGCACTCCCAGCTCCCTCAACAGTGAAACAGCTGACCCTGCAACAAAACCTCTACACCCCACTTCAACCGGACAGACCCTGGTCTTCCATCCCCTCTGCTCAGATTCTGTCTTTAAATCTGCATACTTAGTCTTCTTCCTTTCATAAGCTGCCTCCACTGAATTTTCCCAAGGGACTGTTAACTCAATAAAAAACACAGTCTTTTTACTCATGGACCATAAGACAATGTCTGGCCTCAGATTACTATAAACTATTTCCTGGGGCACAACTAGCTTTCCTCCCAAGTCGACCTGCATTTGCCAATCATCAGCCCCTACCAGGCAGCCACCTACCTGCTTTCTCCCTGACTTAGCAGCTCTATTTTTCTCCCCCTCTCGAACAAACTGCACATCTAACCTCTCCTTTCTAGAACTTCCAGAATTCACCTGCTTCCTTCTCTCCTCAATGCCTGCGGCTAAGCTTCTCAGCACCTGATTATGCCGCCATGTATACCGGCCTTGTGATAAGCTAATTCTACAACCTGACAAAATGTGCTTTAAACTTGCTGTACCTGAGCAGAGTGGGCACGATTGATCGCCCTGTACCCAGAGACTTAGGTTCTGCGGGGTTGGCAACACATCGTATGTCGCCCCTATCAGAAATTTAATACGGCCTTCCTCCATATTCCACAGGTCCCTCCAACTAAGTTTCCTCTTCTCAACACCTTCCCAATTCAACCATTGTCCCTGTTTGGCTTGACCAACTGCTTTTGCCCCTCTTAACAACTCCTCCTGTCTACGCACCTGTTCCACTACAAGCTTTCTTTTCTCCTTTAGACCTGCTTTATTCCACACTGGTTTGCCTGGGCCAAGCCCCAAGCCTCCCCGGCCAAATTGAACATTTCCTACTATTTCTGCATGCCTGAGAGCTGCCTCTGCCTCCTGCACTGCTGCCCTTGGGTTCCATTTCCTCCCCCCAGAAGGATTCGGAACCACATTGCTAACTAACATGTCCTTACTCCCAGATAATAAGAGTTCTGTCCTAACCTTAGTGCATTTAAACTCCTCTGTTAGACTGGATACTGGCAGCTGAAGCATTCCTTTCCCATACAAAGCTACATTGCTTAAGCACCTGGGAGCACCCAACCATTTTCTAACATAAGAGCTAACTAGCCTTTCCATTCTCTCTGCTACAGATAATGGGACTTCATATACTGACATTGGCCACATTAACCTAGGATACAAGCCAAACTGCAAGCACCACAACCTCAGTTTTCCTGGGAGCCCTGATTTATCTATTCTCTCCAGCCCTTCTGCAACATCCTTTCTAAATTGCACAACCTGTTCAACATCATTCAGGTCCACATTGTACCACCGTCCTAGACTCTTAACTGATTTCTCCCTAATTGTTGGGATTTCCTCACCATCTATAGCAAACTTCCTATCACTTACTTTCCCTCTGTATATTGAAATACTCCTTGACTTACTAGGCTTAATCTTCATACTAGCCCACTTGAGATTCTGATTGACTTTATCTAACAACCTCCTTGTACATGGCACTGTTGAAGTTAGCAGTGTCATATCATCCATATAAGCCCTAATTGGTGGAAGAGGCATTCCATTCTGCCGTCTCTCTCCACCTACGACCCACTTGGAAGCCCTAATAATTACCTCCATAGCCATTGTGAAAGCTAGCGGGGACACTGTACATCCTGCCATAATACCAACCTCCAATCTTTGCCAGCCTGTTGTGAGCTCCGCGATACTTGCACACAGTCTGATGTCTTGGAAATATGCTTTCACCAAGTTAACAACTATCTCCGGCACTTTAAAGTAGTCAAAGGAACTCCAAATAAGGTTATGTGGCACTGACCCAAACGCATTAGCCAGATCTAAAAATACAACATTCAAGTCTCTTTTCTCCCTCTTAGCTGTCTGAATCTGATGCCAAATCATGCTAGTATGCTCTAAGCATCCCACAAATCCTGGTATCCCTGCTTTTTGCACTGTCGTATCTATCATACCATTCCTTTCTAAGTATTTAGCCAGTAAATTGACTGAACAGGAGTTTAGTCTGTTGGGCAGTTTTGATGCTACATTTAATAATTGAAATGCCAACGTCACATTTCACCAAACATTAGTAAGAGTAATTTTACATCTGACACACCCATTGCTTAAGTGTACATCACTGATTTTCCTTCAGCCAATTTTCAAGTTGGTTGGTAAAATTGTGCAGGAGCTCCTTGTTGGCTTGGTGACACCCAGTGGTAACAGAGCTATAAAAACTTTAGAGGAAAACTGCATGGTTTTGCAGACACAGTACTCTTTCCTATGCATACAGTACTTTTTTTCTCTCTTAGTGCAACTGAGGAGTTGTACAATTTGATCAAGTATCACTTAGCATCACTGAAATTAGTCTGTTTTTATTTATTTTGCCAAACACATACTCATGTGAGGTAAAACGGTGGAATGAGTATGTAGGCCTCACAGAGAGAACAAAACAGATTTTCCATGAATGTCTGAAGGAAGTGTGTGTGTGTGTGTGTGTGTGTGTGTGTGTGTTGCGAAAAACATATGAGTGAGTAGACGAGAGGAGGAGGAGTGAAGGAAAGGTTTGAATGCTCAGGATGAATAATTGCTGCATCTGAAATACAATATCCTTCTTCATTCATCACCACCCACTAATATCAGACCATGCATACGCACACACACACACACACACACACACACACACACTTGTACTTTTATACTTGTGAGGACACTCATTGACAAATAACCCTAACCTTCACTATCACAACAAAGTGCCCAACCCTAACCTAAACCTAATTCCAACCTAACCCTTAAAACTACGTCTGGGCCCTCAAACAGTGTTTTGTAGGTCTGTCCCAAAGTGAGGACTGGCCAAAATGTCCTCACTGTCTGAAAATGTCCTCACTCTCACGGTCGAAAACTCAAATTGGTTCTCACAGTGATAGCTGTAGCTATGTAGCTGTACAAGTACACACACACACACACACACACACACACACACACACACACACCATGATGTTATCGTGATCTGGTGCTCATTTATTTAGTCTCCCACAGACACACTTGTTAAGAAGCAGCAGAGTAACTACGACATGATGGTGTGCGTGTGTCTGTGTAGGTGTCACACTACATCAGTAATGTGCCTCCCTCCCTCCCACACACACACAAACACACGCACACACCCAGCACTGACATGCTTTTATTATTCTCAGCCATGTTGCGGTCTGAACATGTGAAGTATGAATAAGGACAGTTGAAGTGATTTAATCATGTTTACAGGGACCGAAGAACTAGAAGAGAAAGCTGCTTCATAATGGAGCAGTTTGAATGACTATTTAATTTAGAACAGATCAATATACTGCACATGAATGATGAATGCATTTTACCTCAACTCATATCACACATTTTGGTCAGACTTCACAAAAGGAACACATTATTTATTCACCAAATGTATTCTCTAAATTGATCATGTTTTAAAAGTCAGTTATAGCTGATGGAGTTGATGCTTGGTACTCACCCCACGCATGCTGTAGCATGGTCCTGACAGGTGAATGTGCACGAGGGCTGAGAGGCGAGTGTGTGACATGCCCCCTCACATGCTGCACTGCTCAAACACAGTTATAGAGACAGTTTAACCACCTTGTAGATGTTGGAGAAACAATCTGGATAGCTTTTATTTACTATTTGGACCAAGCCATACCCAGAGAATGCTGCCAAGTATTTCCTGCTTGCTTAAGCGCCTCCATTCCCTCACAGGGAAGTTGTCAAGTTTCCAGGTGTTTTTTTTTTTTTTTTTTGTGATGTCCACTGATCCATCAAAGAGCAGCCCCCAAATATCCAGTCAATTGCAACTTTGCTCTTAACTCACCACTGACAGTTTGTGCAATACTGCAAATTATCCGCGTTCCTCCATCACATCCATACGCACCCCCAGCATTCGCTTCTAGGCGCTTCAAGACAAAATTGCATTTTTAGCCGTATTAAATGCCAGGAGAAAAACTTTACACATAGATCGCTGTTGTTCTTTCTTGTTTGTCATTTAATAAGGGGGCGACTGGACTTTTCTGCTTGACTACATCACTTTAAATAAAGGATGAAAGCAATTTTCTGAATCTGTATAAAAGTCGGGACAGGAGCAACAAAATCTGGGAAGGTTGTGGAACGCTCCAAAAACACCTGTTTGGAGCATTCCACAGGTAAACAGGTTGATTAGTATCATGATTGGGTATGAAAGGAGCATCCTGGAAAGGCTCAATGGTTCACAAGTGAGAATGGAGCGAGGTTCACATGATTTTATAAGGGAGATTACTGCATGGGCTCAGGAACACTTCGTAAAAACCTTTATTGGTAAAAACAGTTTGTTTGCAAATGATTTCATTCTGTTTTTATTTACGTTTCACGCAATGTCACAACTTATTGGAAATTGGGTTTGCGTATGTGTGTGTGTGTGTGTGTTAAAAAATCTGAGACATCAAAAAACACACTCAGCGATGATCTCAGATAGAGAGAAAGATGGAGGCAGCATCAGAGAAAAAAGAGTGAGAGCAATGCAGATAAAGCCTTATAAGTAGATGACAAAGAGCGGGGAGAGGTGTTCGTACGAAGAGTTGGCAGGTAAATACCAAAGGTGTTTCATCCAGGCTTTCCGTGTTTGTTGGTCAGATGGAATGGACTGGGGGTGTGGTGGCTTTGTATCACAGACAAGCAGGCGCTCAGAGAGAGGATTAGCACCAGCTATCACTGTCGATGCTGCTATCTGCACCACCTGCAGGGATCAGAAACAGACGCACACTCAGACATTTATTCAATGGACAGCAGTTTGTACAGGAAGTCATTATTATGCTCAATGTAAATACAGTAGTTATTAAATGCCAGACGTGACTCAGTCAATGTTCCGATAAGGAAGATAAGATCAATGTTTGAAGAAGTATTCAGAGCCATTCATTAGGAATACCATAACAGTATCCTCTTACCGGCTAACTTCAGTCCTTAGTATTTTAACTCATATGAAAGCAATATTAGCAGCTAAATGCACAAAACACGACAAGTGAAAGCTGTCATTATGAAAACTTACGCTTATCAGTGCTTAATGATGGATGCATTCAAGTGTAAGCAGCAATTTGATTTAAGTGGAAAGTCACTCACAGATGACATTTTGAAGGCCCTATGAGTAATATTTGTTTATGTGATGTGAGTACATAAGAGAGTAAATTTATTTTGATGTAACATTTTGTTTTTAGAAAAATGAGACAATTCCTGATAAGTGGAGCATTTTGAGTGTTGTTCTGCATACAGGCTGGAAACTCTGGAAGCACGTCAAGTCAAACGGGTTGGCTTCGTCATCCAGTAGGTTACCCGAACCTGTTCGCCACAACACAACCATAGGCAGCGTGCTAGCCTGTGTACGATAAAGTCTTTACTTAGTTACTCCCACCTGTTGAGTTTGTTTGATTTACTGTTTACTGAAGAATCGCCCACTAATGTGTACGCTGGTGCTCTCTGTCTGATCTTTCTGTCATCTGCGAAGTGATCGTACTTTGCTTTCTTCTTCTTCACGTACTGCTGCTTGTTGGACTGAGCCACCTACGCTCTCACCACAAGGAGAGACAACACGGGCTGCAGTGAGTCACTCTACAACTTATTATGAGACATTTGTTCATGTACACAGATGCCAGCCGGAAGATTAATGCATCTTTTAAACACACAATGTAGCAGACTTTATTTGATTAGAACAGAAAGTTTGAGTTTGTTGCCAGGCAGCGTGTTAAGTATACTTTTTAATTATGTGTGAAGGCGTAAGCGCTGGTATTTAAGTCAGTCTTGGGTTTGTGTGACTGGTGGAGTTTTCAAGTTCAAGTGCAAGTAGAAATCACTGTTTTCAGGTGAAACGTTATATATCAATGAACATCCACTCAGAAAACAGTTTTGTTATAGCTCAGTAACAGTGTGTTTTGGCCTCTACGGGATTGTTGAGAGGGTGTTAGGTGTTGAACAAATATAAAAAAACTATGTTTTTACACGTTTAAGATAAGTTTTAAAAAAGCTTATTTTAAAGAGTGGAAGTTTTTTCAATGCTTGCATTTTTAATGGCATACCAGCCAGTCGTTCATATTATTATTATTATTATTATTATTATTAATCTCTGTATCACATGGAAATGAATCAGCACACACTTGAAACTCGCTTGCAAAACAAACTTACATTTGCTTTTGACAATGTTACATTGTGGCATTGTAATGTAGTTAAAATGCTAAGATTTTGCAGCGTTACCTACCTCAGAAAAATGTTATATGATGTGCGATATTATTGTTATACAGTGATCCCTCGCTATAACGCGGTTTACTTTTCACGGTTTCGCTAGTTCACGGATTTGCATCGTGCATTGTGTTCTGCATTCTGATTGGCTAAAAAGTCACTCCGCTTCTTCTCGTTGCAGAGAAGAACGTTGCAGTTTAACATGTACACGTACGTAAAACAGCCAAATTTACATTACGTACGTGCAAATTCTCTTGTAATTTGGAGTTTTGCCTATCACTATGTTCTTCTCCCAAACAAACACACCTGCACTGCGGGCTTCAGAAGAAGAAAACACTGCAGAGCGGAGTCAGGATGCAGCGGCTCAGTCTGAAGAGCAGTGAAATACACCTGAGTCACTATTTGTCCGACTGTACTTTGTATTTTTTTCATAATCATTTTTAATTTTCTCCCGTTAAATCAAATTTACTCGGGTCGCGGTGGGCGGTGCTAATCTCCGCAATTTGAAGCCTTCTGTTCACATCGATGATTAAAATTATTATTTGACGGTACAGTACAGAAGTTATTTGTTGAAAAAAAAAAGTTTCTAAAGTACTTTTATTTGTGAAACATGCTTGAGCCTGTAAAATGGTTTGTTCTTTCTTTTCAATGTATAATAGAGTATTTAATTGTATAATAATTGTAAAAAGAATAAAGGTTTCTACTTCACGGATTTTGCCTATCACGGGTTCTTTTTGGAACGTAACCCCCGCAAAAAACAAGGGTATACTGTATTAAAAAGCACCTTAAGGCCTCTAGACTACATCATGTTACTGAGTCCTCATCTCCAAACCAAGAATAAATTCCTTCTCAGTGCTTATAATCTGTCCATATAACAGATAATCAATTACAATTAACTAGAAATGGGGACAAGAAAAAATGACCATGCAATCAACAGTGTGATTGATAAACATACTACTTCAGCTTCAAGTAAAATAAGCAGCCTGACACTTGCTTATAGAATTAACAGCAGAATAAACATCACCAAAGCAGGCGACAAGTGTGCACAATCCAAACCTGACAGCAGCTACAGCCAATAACGTCACCCATGAGTGAGTTTGTGGCTGAACGCACCTGTCTGAACGGCATTCTATGAGCTTTATGCTCCATGAAGTGTGAACGATCTACTCTGGGTTCACCTCCTCTGCTCGTTCACTCTCAAAGAATAATATTAACTGAAGGTTCCACCGTGAGCATTTTCACATTTAGCGTTTAGCCAGACCCAGCAAGCACGTCTTAGTCACCAAAATTGTGGGTGTGTTTGATTTGGGTCAGTTAACATGCTCGCCGGGTGGTGCATGAAACCTGTCATTAATTAATGTTTTATTTTTCTTTTGACCATACCGAGGTACACTAATGCTAACCTTAACTTCTGAACTTCTTCCCTAGCCTGGTCCTGTATGGGACCCCCTTCTGAGCCATACAACAGACCCTAGAGATACACCCTGAGGACATCAAAGAAGAATCAGTGACAAATGGCCAAGTTACAGCAAGATGAGCCTCTGCTAACCTGCTAAAAATATAAACACGTCTCCAGGCGTGGTCGGGGGAGCTCACACCACAGTGTGGACTCATCCACATGGAATGAAATGTGTGTTATGATATGCTTTGTTGGATCTATGGATTTTTTGTGCAGTTGCAGTGATGGTCACAGAGTAACATAATTATGAGGTTGTAGGAGCAACACCAGCACAATAAAATATCGTGTTAGAACAGGGCGGATGACCACAGAAGAAAAACCTGATGTATTGCATGTGCTTGCTGTTCTTGCTCTCCATCTTAGTCATAGGGACAGCTTATTTCCCGTATAGGACCTTCTTTTGTGCTCTAACTGATGTGAAATAGTCATTGCATATTTTTGCTGTTACACCCTCTGCTTCTTCCCCTCTTCCTTGTCAGGGGACTCTTCCTCTCTCCCTCTCTGTTTGTCTGTCTGCGTTGTGGCCTGATTGCAGGAGTGGGATCAGGTGTGCAAGTGTCGGGCAGACAGCTTCTTATCATGTGTGCATTAAATACTGGTCTCGTAGACTCAGCTACCCAGTTAGTCTTGATCCCTTTGTTTGAATGAGGCTTTTTTTAAGCTTCTCTGTGCCTGCAGCCTACCTGGTCTGGCTCCAGTGCACTAGTTCACGCAAGTTAAAAGTACTTTCCAATTTGAGATGAACAACGTATACATTAGGGAACATCGAGAACTGGCAAACTATGGTCAGTATATTAATGTAGCCAAGTGAACAGGGGTAACTGTATTTTTTTCTTTGTGTTAGCTGAGCTGTAATTGAGTGTGTACTGTCACTTTAGTGCCAGCCAGGTTGAAAATCCCATGGGAACCAGGAAATCACACGAGACGTGATAACCCCCGCGAACCGTTGTCTTCCTAACGCAAATAATGGCGGAGAGGTGTATTTCATGTCTGTAAGTGTTGTTAAGTTTGAACCGTGAAAGGCGGGTGTAACAGAGGAAATACATTGAAGAGTTAGATCGGACTGATAAATCAGCTGTCTGACGGGCTTGTGTGACTGAAGACGTAGTTTTATTTCTCATTTGTCGAGAGTTTGTGTCTTGTCTCCAGCCGTCCTAGACGACCACGGGTCAGCGTAAGTGTCATGTAGTTTATTGAAATATTAGTTACTGTTATATTCTCTGTTTTAAAACATTGTTCACAAAGTTATATGTTGTTACCCGTGCAGAGGGGAGACAGAGAGCGGAGTGTGCGTGTGGCTGCATCCAGGTGCAGGGTGAGGCTCTCAAGCTACGAGTTAGAGTAAGTGTGCACATGATTTTGTTTTCTGAGTGTACTGTGAGTTCATTAAAGGTCATGGTAAAAACATAATGTGCAAAGAGATATATAAAAGTGTGCATTAAAGTTAATTCATGGTGTGTATAAATTAAATTCATGAAGTTTCCTGGGTTAAAAACCTAATGTGTACTGTGAAATGTCTGATGAAATAATGAGAGTGGCTTAAAAATGTGTTAATGTATTTTATTTCCTGTTTACATAGGAATTGGCCACTGCTGTTGTTTGTTTGGTTTGATTTTGCTTGTTTTATACTGAGACATTCAGAATATATTTAAGAAAGACAGGAAATAATTTGTTTTATTTTTCTTATTTTTGACTGTTACAAACATCTTTCTCAAAATTAGAGAATTAATGCTGTACTCGTTTGAGGGCAGTCGGGGTATTAAAGATCCTACTAAAAAGTATTTTTGTGTCCAGTCTCCTCCCTCATTGACCTGGCCACATTAAAGTTGAGGTTTAATGATTTTATTAATAGCAGCTTAAAAATTCAATTTAGTTGAATGAAGAAGAATGAAAAAACGTGTGAAATGTGAATCACTGGAATGTTTTTGTCATCATGTTAAATAATTTAAAACAACTGAGAATAAACATAAATTAACAAATGTTCTAGATACTACTGACCACTCTTAAAATGTACATTTTTGCATATTTGCCAATTGGTGAAGTTGAACACTAATGACTACAAGTGTTATTTACAATAAAAATATTGATTAAAGAGAAAAGAAAGAAGAAAGAATTATGTCAGGTGTGGACACTTGTCCGTTGTTGAGCTGTACTGTATAAAAATGCTGTTTATTGTCGTCCAGGAATGCTAAACTTTAATGTGATGGTGGCACACAAAGCTGATGTAGCCATGATAGCGTCTTTTCCGGACTTGCAGCAGTTGTTCCACCTGCATCACTGAGCGAGACAGCTAATCCAGTGTAGAGGGCGGTGATGACATGCAGGTGATGCAGGTGTGAACTTCACTGGATGGAAAATACATTGCAGCAGTGACTGATCTGTATCCTGATGCAAGTAGTGAGAAAAAGTTGACGTTGGAAAACACTGACTAGCAAACTACCATACATGAATATAACTGCAGACACTGAATAGAATTATTTTGTCCAAAACAGTTTAGTGCCTTGTCGGAAACAGAAACAAGTAAATAAACAGTACTCGTTTGGTATTTTGTGGGTGGAGCCTGGCTAGAACTGTCAAACTGATGTATTTCTCTGGAGGGGAGAATATCAAAATGTAATCATCTAATAAATCTCTGTTAATTGTGACATGTCTCAAAGAATTGACCAGAATCTGCTAATGAATCGCTTAGAGCAACAACACTGTTATTCTTTTATTTAACGTTGGCATTCATACTACATATCAGTGCCGCTGTAACATGAAGTGGACGAGCCAGATTGAGATTAAAGGTTCACATTCTTTTCCATCTGCTGTTCTTGGATTGTACAATACACAATAGCATTAGTTTATGGTTGTTAGCGATTAGCTTGTAATGTCTCAGCATGAAGATGTAGATAAACAAAAATGCATTGTCATTTGAATAAAGGGGGAGGATTGCATTTACGTTTGCCTTTAAAGGTAAAATGTGAAAAGTGACCAACAGATCCCAGTGATCCCTCTTAGAACAGACGATGTAAAACATTAGTCAAGCATTTTTTGTAGTAGAATGACAATAAACCCACTAAAGTAATCAACAGTAGCCTATAAATACTGTAGCCCCTATCCTGTGTGTTATGCTCCTGCACATTAATTTTGTTACACCACTGACTTACTTATTAAACGGAGTATTCCAGAATCACTGTTGGCGACTTAAGTTATTTATCATTTCTCATGTCATGGTGTCCCACAGGGCTCAGTCCTTGGCCCTATTTTGTCCACTTTGTATCTGTTGCCCCTTGACCATATTATTCACCGTTTCACCCCTGTGTCCTACCATTGTTTTACCAATGACTCCCAGTTATGTGTTTTGCTTAGCCCTGAAAATCATTATCTGCTCTCTATGCACTGTTGCCTTGCTGTCTCTAACTTCCTGCAACTGATCACAGAAAAGACTGAAGTTCTTGTTATTGGACCTGATTATTTTATTTCCAAGAGTGTCACCCCCCACCTTGGACCGCAAAACACTCAGATAGAAACTTGGGAGTTGTTTTCGATCAGTACCTCAACGTCAATCAGCACATTGCTATTCCTGCTATTTATGAAACAGCGGGGAGTCAAACCAATGTTCCCCAAAAACGCTGTCGAACACTTTATCCACAACCTCATTTCCTCCCAGCTGGGCTACTGTAATTCATTATTTACTTGCCTAAAGCAGCTGTTGCTTGTCTACAGTTGGTGCAGAAGGCAGAAATAAGACTTCTCACAAACACTTGATGCAGAGAACACATCACTCCAGTCCTGCCTGAATCACATGGACTCCCCATCCGCTAAAATTCAGTGTAAGAGTCAATGATTGCTTTTAAACGTTGACATATTCTGGCTCTGCTTGACATTTCAGAACTCATAACCCTTTTTAGGCTTTGGGACCTATTGGTCTAGGCTTGAAACAAATGGGGCTCATGCTTTCATGTTTTTTTCTCCTTTCTGCTGCATAACAACCCCCCTTCACCCCACTCAATATCAGCTGAGTGCACCAGCTTAGAAAGCTTTTAAAAACACACTTCTACAGACATCAGTTTTCCTTGACAGCAGCATTGGTGGAAATGTGAGGATTTATTCAGGACGAATTAAAATATGAATTGATCTTATGAAGCACATTGTTTAAAGATTTAAAGTAAAGTCTTTATGATTATTATGATTAATGTTAAATAGGAAGTAACATGCAACAACACTGATCTGAACATTTAAAAAAATATTAACTCTTGTATACATTCAGAAATTACTTTATGAATTTTAGCATTATTTACTATGAAAACAGCCAAATTAAAATATAAAATGTCACAATTGCTGATGTATGGCATTAATATTACATATTAAATATGAAACCTGTTTTTACAGGTTAACTGATCTTACAGTATAACTGATCTCAGTTTGAGAAATTCGTAGATACCCATTCACTTCTGCTAATGGTTTGGATAATATGATACAATGTTAATAATAATTCAGGCCTAATTCAATTCATGCTGTAATTAACACATAGATTCAATGTAATTATATTTGACAGCAACATTGTTAAAGGAGCACTTATGATTGTTCAGTGAACTCACTTTCACAAACTCTGAACACTCAGTTGATTTCACCGCTGTGTGTGAGCAAGTCTACGTTTTGTCTGTGTGTGTGCGTAAGAATGAGTGCGCCTATCTAAGCATGCAGTTTATTCAGTGTATGCGTGGTGTGTGTGGTCAGGCAGAGCAGCACACATCATCATTTAATGATGGCTTAGCAAATGGTACATGTACACTCGACAGAGATGAATGATGGTGCCGGCTGGTAGAAACTGCTGCTTGACACCTCTCTCTCTCTCTCTCCTCTCTCTCTATGTCTCTCTGAAGTCTACAGTCTGTAAGCTGGAGCATCTGGGGTCCATTGGGGCAAGCGAGGCAGAGAGCAGAGCTATAGGGGCCAAGTCTTTGATTTTCCTGTCATGGCTGCTTACAATGATTAATGCCTGGACTTTGGGGCCACTCTGTGTGATTATGGGGCCCACAAGCTCCTGCTCCTCTTGTACTACTAACTGTAATTTCTGCAAATACACATGTGAACACACACACACACACACACACACAGACACACTCCTACTGTAAAGAAAATGTACTGATGGTGTTCTGGTTATCAGCAGCAAATGGTGTGTGCATTTCCAAGGCCTGCTCATCCTGTTTGAGAGCTGAAGGGAAAAAATGATAGAAATAAACCTTCAATATTGCACATCAAAACTCACGGGTCTTTACAGGTACTGGCGCAGTGCCTGTTCAAAACATGCAACAGGCCGATTCCTTGGCCTCCAGAAATGCTTCCATCTTTCTGAATATCATTGACGAAAGAGTCCTCGCAGTTGTAGAGTTCAAGATGCTGCAGTTCTGGGCCAATGTCAAAATACGCAATTAAAACAGATTAACATTATCTGCATTTGCCACTGAAATCTAACTGGATCTTTATTAGACCCAACAGTGAATGAATGAACTTATTGTTGATGGGACTCATAAATTCATCCTGAAGCTAGCCAGCTAGCCAGAGTTATAGCAGGTTCCTGGGGCATTATAAACAATAGGCTGACATTTTTCATTGAAGGTAGCCAGCTACCGTAACCCTAGCCACCCTAACCCTCCCATTTCTTCAATGCAACCGCTCGCTGGAGCGGGTCCTCACAGTTAGGCAGTCCCTGTCATGCTAGATCAACACCCAGAGCTGCTGCTCTGACGTCCGTCCTACCATTCAAGTGTTTGGGATTGTTCCTCCCTCTTCAGGCCTGACGAAGTCCACCCGGATTGCCTGAGAAGACGCATGCTAGGGGCTAACTTGCAGCATGCTGTACACTCTGCTCCATGTGATTGACTTTTTACATCCCACGCTGCCTCCCCGGAACCTCCATCTGCACTGAAAGTGGCACCGTTTTGCTCCCCCCACCTGCCTCACCTGTCATTATCTCTCTCAAGGGGAATTTTCCCCATATAGACCATTATAGACTATTACACCCTGTCAAGTTGCACCATTTAAAATTAGGAAACTAAAATCAAATTACCTCAAATGGCTGAATGATCGCCTTAAAAGACTTAAAAGACTTTAGGCACATAACTTTCTTAAAAGTCACATGTTAAATATCAGAAAACGGTTAAAAATGAGCTAAAGTGATATCAAGAAATAGCCACAAATCCAGAGTTTACTTTCAGGTAATTGGTTCTGTTATTAGCCCCCCCCACCCCATTTCTTCTGCTGTACCTGATGCTGAGCTGTCCAAAATATTCCTCTCTCATTTTGTAAAGAAGGTGGAGGATACCAGGTCCCAAATAACATTCAGTCTCACATTTGAACTGATCTTCCTGTATCATAGTCAACCCCCACTAAGCTGCTCGAGGAGGTATCCCCCACTGTTAGCCCTATTATTTTGACTCTTTGGCCTCTGGTTCTTTTCCAGACAGTTTTAAGCATGCTATTGTTCACCCACTGCTTGAAAAAAACTATTTTGGACCCCCCTGTCTTCAAGTAACTATACAGGCCAATCTCCAAAACAGTTTTTTTTCTTTTAATCTAAGGTTCTGGAAAAAGTAATTTCATCCTTACTGATATCTCTTATGAATAATAGCAGTGTTTTTAACAGTTTCCAATCTGGTTTTAGAGCACTTCATAGTATCAAGACAGTTATTTTTAAGGTTACTAATTATCTGCTGCTAACTAAAGACAGAGGCGACTGCTCGACTTAAGTTTCTTTACATTGAAATGCCACATTTGACACAGTCAATCAGATCAGTATTCACTTGCACTGTGTGACTTGGGTAGGTATCAAGGGCTGGACTCTTGGCTTATTACGCACAAACCTCTTAAACAGAATGTTTTCTGTCACTCTGAGTAACTCTTCTTCCTCTACAGTTCAGCTGAATTGTGGTGTCCTCCAAGCCTCAGTACATGCTACATCTTTGCCAGGTTGTTTAAAATCATGATGTGTTTTGCCATTTTAATGCTGATAACACTGATTTATAGGCTACATGCTGTTAAAACCCACAGATCCTAGCAGCCTAGCTAACCCTGATAGTGATCCAGGCCCACTGCATATGGCACTCGACTCTATTGCCCCTCTAAAAAGGAAATAATGAAACAAAGTTGGCTCGCAATTTCAGCAAACATCGCAAACACACGGACATGGCACTCCATTGGTATGGAAGAATTTAATTTAGCCAAGACAGTCTTAAAACATACAGGATGGCCGTGTGCAATGACAGGGCAGCCTATTAGTCATTGTTAATAGAGGGAAATAAAAACAGTCCCTTGTTTCTTTTCAGTACTGTAGCCAGGCTGACAGAGAGCCTGTTGAGCAATGTACTCCTATAGCCCTCAGTAGAAATGACTTCATGAGCTTCTTTAACCCTTGTATTGTGTTAGAAAGCTGCGCACGTCTTTTGTGTTGGCGGGTCAAATTTGACCCGTTATTTAACTCAGCCTGAAAATTATTAAAAACACTAGTTATCATCCAAAATTGTTTTACACCTCATAGCTAACTTAGTATGTATTCATATCCATGGAAACACTATTTCCATTTTTTTTTTTTTTTTGGCTCCACAGACCTTTTATCTTACAATATACCACTTGTTTTCTATTACAAAAACTGTTTAAATTCACTAATTATATTTCCTATAGTGATAAAATGAGTAATTATATTATCCATGTCTTATAAACTAATATTAGAGTACACCTACCTAAAAAAAATCAGCAACACTCTCTGACTCCTTCGAATGACCTCTGTATGAATGGTGTAGCGAGTGGTCTTTGAAATTGAGGCAAAGGAAGAAAATAGAGCTATGAAATTACTCTACCATCAGTAGACAATCTGATGAACTGCTTTTATTGCAGAGCTGCCAACAATCCACAGCATAACCACTGATCAATTAGATATAAGCAACCAATTTAAGAAATTCTGTGCAGAGCTCTACACCTCAGAGTCCAGTGATGAAACTGATATATGATTTTAACTGGACAAATTGGAATTCCAAACCATCAGGAAACAAGAAAAATAAAATTGTCATTGGCCTATATCAGCATTTTTTGCGCAAATTGAGAAGTGGTGAGGTGATGGAAGTGGTGAGGACCTGTCCTATCCTAAATGAAGCACTTACAGAAACATCTCAAAATAAGTCATTATCACTAAGCATGACAGAAAATAGAATTTCAATGCCACATGAAAAGGGCAAGGATCCTCTCAGGATCATAGACTCTTAGACACCTCGAAGTTGCTCTCAAGTGATTATAAGATTCTATGTACACAATGCCTGGTGTACAGCCACACGCACCGTCAGCACATTCTGCTCTCCTGATTTGGAATACCTGGTGGTGATATGCCGACCGTTCAAGCTGGTTAGAGAACTCTCATCCATTTTTATTGTGGCCGCTTGCATCCCACCGCGGGCTAATGCTAAGTTAGCATTAGAGGAGCTGTACTGCCTGATCAGCGGACAGATGAACGACAACCCGGAGGCGGCTGTGATTGTAGCGGGGGACTTTAATCACGTTGAACTGAAGGCGGTGATTCCCAAATTTCACAAATACATAAGTTTCCCACCAGAGACAGCAACATTTTGGATCAAGTTTACTGCAACATCCCTGCTGCTTACAAGGCTGTAGCAGCTCCACACCTGGGCATGTCAGACCACATCTCAGTGAAACTCATTCCTGCCTACAAGCCTCTGGTCTGCAGAACAAAGCCAACCACCAGGACAGTACAGATATGGACTGAGGAGGCCTCCTCTGCACTTCAGAACTGCTTTGAGCTGACAGACTGGACTGTGTTCAGAGAAGAGGCAGACCTAGAGGAATATACATCATTTGTATTGTCCTATGTTGAGTTCTGCACTGATGCTGTCCTCCCTGTTAAGACCATCTCAGTGTTTCCCAACCAGAAACCATGGCTGGACAGCACAGTGTGGTCCCTGCTGAAAGCCGGGATACTGCCTACAGAGCTGGTGACAGGCTGGCTTATAGCAGGGCTCGAGCAGAGCTGAAGAAGGGAATTAAGCAGGCCAAGCTCCGGTACAAAGACAAAATTGAAGATCACCTTAATAACAACAACCCCCAGAACATGTGGAGAGGCATCAGAACCATAACGGACTACAAGTCTAACACTCAGCTCGCCAGCCACGACCCCACCCTGCCTGACACCTTAAACAGCTTCTTTGCCCGCTTCGACATATCAGGCAGCAGAGAAGTCACACACCTACCCCGGCTGGAGGAGCAGCACCAGCCCCTCGTCCTGCAGCAGCACCAGGTGACATCCACCCTGAGGAGGATCAACACCCGCAGAGCTGCAGGACCGGATAAGGTGTCAGGCAAGACTTTGAGGACATGCGCTGACCAGCTCGCAGGAGTGTTGCTGGACATTTTCAACATGTCCCTGCAGCTGTCTATGGTACCGAAGAAGACATCCATCACCTGCCTGAATGACTACCGGCCTGTTGCTCTGACCCTGGTAATCATGAAGTGCTTTGAGCGGATTATTCTCAGGTACATCAGAGACTTCATCCCCTCGGACCTAGACAGCCTTCAGTTCGCCTACAGAGGGAATCGGTCCACAGAGGATGCTGTCTCCATCACCCTGCACACAGCCCTGACCCACCTGCAGCAGCCCAACACCTATGTCAGGATGCTATTTGCAGACTTTAGCTCAGCTTTTAACACCGTCATCCCAGACAAGCTGGCGCTGAAGCTACACACGATGGGTCTGCCTGCGTCTCTGTGCCACTGGATCAGAGACTTTCTCACCAACAGGTCTCAGGTGGTGAGAATAGGGAACATCACATCATCCCCTCTGGTCCTCAGCACGGGCACGACGTCTTTCTAATCTTCTTATCTTTCGTACTATCTGTTCCTAACATGGGGGTTGCAATGAAAATTTCATTGACATGTTCAATGACAATAAAGACTCTTGAATCTCTTTGTTCCCTTCCCATCTCCACCAATACAAGGTTGGATAAAGGGAACAGGGTCTACATCCATATGCATCATTATGCATAACACATGATTTATTGCAGTTTAGGGTAATAAATTAATAGACTATATATAAGCAGAAGCTGCTGCTGTCATCAAGAAGAAGCCACTCTGCACCATTTGTTTTGGAGCTGCCCATCTCGTATGTATTGAGCTTCAAGTTCTGGGGAATTGTTGCAGCACAAACTGCTCAGCACACAGTTAGAAAGAAGGCTAAATACTTTAAAAAGGCAAACAAACAAGCAAAAGGCAAAAAAAAAAAAAAAAAAAAAAAGTTACAACCTACAATAAAAATGACAGAACCATTCTGCAAATACTAACAGTATAAATGTGCAAATGTGTGTGTGTGCCAAGGGTAAATGTAAATGTGCAAATGGAAAGTAAAATAACAATAATGTAAGAGTAAAGATGAAAATGCACAATGCAGTAAAAAATAATGCTGATAGCAGTAATACAAGGTAAGAGTTGTACTTCATCAGAAAGGGGAGAAGGTATTTAGTTGAATGATCACCAGAAGGACCTCCTGTGGCGTTCCGTGGACCACTTGGTCACTCTGAGTCTCTGGCTAAGACACGCCCTCTACATGGCTGACCAGAACGCCATGTCGAGGGTGGGAGACATTGTCCATGATGGAGAGAAGTTCCTGCAACATCCTCCTTTCTGCGACCACATGCACAGAGTCCAGCTCCACCCCCAGGACAGAGCTGGCATTCTGTATCAGTTTATTGAGTCTGTGGGTGACAGCCAACCTTAGGCTCCTACCCCAGCAGACCACAACATAGAAAATGGAGGTGGCCACCACAGACTCATAAAACATGGTGCCACAGACACTGAAGAGCCCGTTCTGCCCCCCCTGATAGAGAGCCGCGGATTTCCTGGTTCAGTCCAGTTTGCTGTCCAGGTGAACACCCGGGTATTTGCACTCCTGAACAATCTCCTCCATCTCTCCCCTAATGGAAATTGGAGTAAGAGTCCTGGATCTCCTGAAGTCTACCACCAGCTCCTTTGTTTTGTTTATGTGGAGCTGCCGGTAGTTCAGCTCACACCAGTCCACAAAACTGTGCACCACATTCTGGTACTCTGAACTCTATAAATGTATATGTGTATGTGTACGTTCCCTAAACCTTTGTCACAAGTTTTGTTTGTGTTTTTTTTTTTTTATTGTTGTAGCTTTGCTTTGTCCTTGTATGTATATGTATGCCTATTTGCTTTGTGTATTTTGTCGATTTGTTGTTATGTGTTTCATGTTGTGACGAGTAAATGAGTTTTTTGAAAAAGTACAATAAAAAGCTGCCAAAATAAATTGATTTTAGTTCGACGTTTGTAAGCTCCAGAGTTAAAGTCCGATTTTCTGATGAAAATGTTAAACTTTATACCAAAGTTTGCATCACAGTAACATGTCAGAGCAACATTTTCTGATATTTATTATATGGTGTCATGCGTGGTACCAAAACAGAGTTTGCTATATCAGCCACAGCAGCTTTGCAAACCTTCACAATTAAGCATTTCCTGTGTGCAGTAAAAATAATATTAAATGAGAAAGACCTGCTACTTAAGACCACCTCTGATCAGCTGGCTCCTAGGGTGGAGTAGGAGTAGTAACAGCTGTAGAAAATGAAAAACAATAAAAACAAATCAAAACGGTGCACTGATATGTGCAGATTGCCCAAGCAAAGGTTGCCTTCCATGTTGTAAATGGATGACATTTACGTGTGCCTCTGCATGCTCAGATCAGCTTACTGGCAGAGGATCACATAAAGGCCTCTCCAAAATTCTGTGTACTTTACGCACAGCTGCCACAGTGTGGATATGTTCATTAAGTATTTAAAGCTTGTGACAATTTGCCTGCATGTGATTCCAGAAGTTCCAGAATGCAAGTTTGTACAAGACAAATCTCCAAAGAGCATTCAGATACAGATAGAGAGTAAGAGAGAGATGTACAGCAATGACAACCAGAACAATAACAGCTACAAAGTATAACAATAGAAATATCATTGTATGTATGTATGTGTATATATATATATATATATATATATATATATAGTATGTGTATGTAGAGATTAATATATGATAGCATATGACAGTATATGTAGACAAGAACAATATGTATGTGATATGTGATGTATGTGATTTTACCAGGAGCAGTGTGCGTCAAGCAGGGCCACAGCAGTAGGCCGACCCATGATCCACAGTCAGGACCCAGATACGATTCATGGGAACCTGCGAGATAAGAAAAGACAAGGACTTTGGGGAAGAAGCTAACTTACTAACATGCAAGAATGAGACATGATAGAGTACAGATAGAGAGGGAGAGGAGGAGGAGGTGGAGAGAGGAGCCTATTGCTTACTGCTAGGGTATACCTAGCAGTCTAAGCCCATAGCAGCGTAACTAGGGGCTGGTCCAAGGCAAGCCTGAGCCAGCCCTAACTGTAGGCTTTATCAAAAAGGAAAGTTTTAAGCCTGCTCTTAAGTGTAGAGAGGGTGAGGCTACCATGGGAAAAATATGATTGCTTTTCTTACTTTATGTCAGAACATGTGCACAGCCATCTGAATCGGGTGGAGAATCTTTATTATTATTATTAGGCTGATAGCTTATTGGGGCAGCCTGATAGTAAGGAATTGCAATAATTCAGCCTGGGAATAACCAATGCATGGGCTACGTTTCCTGCATAGTTTTGAGACAGGACATGCATGTTACAAGGGTGTAAAAGGCAGTCAAATTTGTTTCATGTGGGATATAAAGGAAATATCTTGATGAAAGTTGAATACAATTTCAGAATTCTAAATCCGCTTCAGCAGCTTCACAACATGGCATTCGTGTTCCCCCAAACATTTTAAGTGTAATTCATATGTCATAATGTGGACAGAGATGGTAAACACTCATTAACAGCACTGAGGCCAGCTATCTGATACATTTCAATCCAGCCATAATAATCTGCAAGGAGTAACTGTGCTGTCTCGCTGTGACTGACAAAGGCTCAGCGAGCAGTGTGCCCATCTTTTCAGCCCGCCAGCGATAGCGATCAGCGGCAGTCGGCCATGCCTCTCCGGAGGTGAATACCTCACTATTTGATCTGGCATTAGCAGCCTTTACAAGCTTTAATATGTAGGATTATCTCCTCCTCACTTCTATGTAACACTCTTGACCTCTCCTGATCACTTAGAGTCAGAGAAATGGTGGAAGAAAGGAGAGAGACGGAGAGAAAGGGGGGTGGGCGGAGGACGGAGTGGGGAATGGAGGCAAGAAATCAAGGACAAAGCCGGTATGAGAAAGAGAAGGGGAAGCAGACAGGAAAGGTGGGAGGAGAGAGCGGCGGAGGTAATTAAGGATAAGACGAGGAAAGAAGGAGAGGGAGGAGGGAGGAAGGGAGGACATGATGATGACAGAAGAAAACACTTCTGACGGTAGCAAGAAAGCTGACAAAAACTGCCGGGCCTTTCTAACATGTCATTTAAGTCAATGGCTTGTGATAAATTGTGATAATGTCCATGAGTCTGCAGCTCTCCCTTTTCCCTTTTCAATCCGCTGTTTTCAGTGATTAGTGTCTCCTCGGTGGATGGAGCGGAGTACCTGAACTCAGAAGCTGCAGTGTTTGGTCGGAATAAAAAATCCATGGGCCTCAGGGACTATCACTGTGGAGAAGATGCCAGTCAAATAGCAAAATTAGCAAATTTATAATGCTTCATTGTGGCAAAACAACTGACTTTTATAGTCTGAAAGTCAGCTGATTGATTGATGAAGAGTTTACAAGCCAGGCTAGCAGCTCTTTGAGGCTGGTCTGAGGGTCTGTGGGTCGTGGAGCTAAATTCATTAGCATGCTAACATGCTCACATAAAAAGTTTAGCAGGTATAATGTTTACCGTGTTCACCATCTTAGTTTAGCCTTTAGTTTAAGATAAGATAAGATAGTATAAGATCAACTTTATTACTCCCCAGCTGGGTAAATTTGGTGTTACAGGCAGCATCAATAAAAATAGACCATCAGTATGCCTATAATTGCTAATTTACACAAAACCCTAAAATACAGCTGAGGCTTAAATGAATGGCAATAGTTTTCGAGGAGTTTAATCATAAACTACAGTATTTGACAAAGGGAGAAGTCAAGGGATCACCAAAGTTATTAGGATTCACCTTCTGGGAACCACAAATGCCGGTGCAATTTTTGTGCCAATCCATCTCATAGTTGTTTTGCAAATTTCCCCAGTGTGAGATTGATTAAGGATTTTTTTTATTTTATATTTGAATGGTAAGCAAACATTTCGAAGTGCTGGTGTTACTAAAAGAAAACTCACAGGATCACTGGTGAACATGGCTGTCTGTACCAGATGTAAACACAATCCATCCAATAGTTGTTGAGATGTTTAAGTCCGGACCAAAGCGGTTTACTAACAGACTGATGGACGGACCGGCCGACAGAACCGTCCCTGGAGCCGTGCCGCTGGCATGGCTAAAAACCACTGAGCATAACTTGTCCCTGCATCTCTTGTCTTCTTTCTACAGTTGAATGATTGAGCTTCATTGTGCAGAATGATGTATGTGCGAAATTAGAAAGATGTTTTCACACTCATTTGATGAAAGTGGAAAAGTATATGCTGCAAGCTTTAAGAGGTGGACCGACAAGCATGATTTGTGACATCACAGTTAGCTTGGAAGCTAATTCTGGTCCAATATTTAACTTACACAAGTGTGACGTGGAAACTTTCATTTCCAGTGCACATTCACTGAGAACAGAGTGAAGAAGGAGGCATCTTGAGTCCAACAGTTCAAGTAAAATAATCACATATCCATTGATTCTGGAATTTCAAACGAGGGAGACGGAGGAGCTGTCATTTTAAGGATTTTGACAAGATGATTGAATATTTTATGTGGAAATAACACCATATCAGACAAAAAAATTATTGTAACTCATTAATTACTACAGATATAATTAATTATGTCTAGAGGGGAGCTTTAATACTTCTACTCCTCTACATTACAGAGGGACTTTTTTTTACTGCTGCTACTTTGCTGCTACTTTTCAGATTAAGATTTTACAGTAATCAACACATATGATAAGGTCATGAATACAGTACATTGTTACATATTAAGTCATTCGTTCACAGACTTTCTCACCTGTGACCTGTTGCCTTAAAGTCGTGGTAAATCATTCTGGAAAAAGATTGCTGATCCTGTCATCTCTTCTTCACAATGAAACAATAGCTAGCATGCCAAATGTACCGGGTCCTGTGCAAGAACACCACCTGTTGCTGGAAAAGTGTGCGTGGCTCAGTCAGAGCCACTCACACAGAGCAGCAGAGCTGTGTACAAAACCCTGATTTTTCTTTTCAGCACACGCACAGAACCTACAGGCTGTGGACTGAAGGAGATATTTGATGAATTTCAAATTCAGCTAATATCAACTATCTTTCTTCAGAATGACTCACCCCACCTTCAATTGTCACATTTCGGATGACTAAGTCATCCGCAGTTCCTCCAGAGAGCTAAAATTACCTGTTACACCACAAATAAATCAACGATTAGATGACTGAAGACAACTTTGTGTAGCAGAAGTTTACTTTTGTTGTTTCTGATCTCCCACGAGCCGTCTCACGTCCTCTCAAATCTGTCTTGTGACCCTTTGGAAAGGCCTGACCTTGAGGCTGAGCTATAGACAACTAATTATTGATAAAGTACTGCACGTAAAATTACCTCCAACTCCAACAACAGTAGACTGTTCATCAAGGCATAGGGCCTTGATGAACAAGCTCATAATGTCAGAGTGAATATTTTCGATACTGTACGTACATTTTCCTGATTACATTTTTGTACTTCTACTCAAGCAGAAATTTGAAGGCAGGACTTTACTTGTAATAGAATAATTTTACATGTTTTCATTGGTACTTTTACTAAAGTAAAGAATCAGAGTAGTCAAAACAGTTAAATTTCCCGCAGTGGCAGAAAGTTGTGTAGAACAATGAGAGGTCTGGAAAGAAGAATACAGCTCATATTGGATTTTGGGTAAACTTAATAAATTGTGTTGCCTCTTTTTGTGCATGCATGTGTGTATGTGTGCGTGCGTGTGTGGGTGTGTGGGTGTGTGTGTGCCCTATATAGCTTCATAGATTACTGTGGAAGCTCCCAAGTGTGAATATGTCTCAACTGTGTGAAATAGAGCAGTTAACTTCAGGCTCCATCAGCTGCTCAGTCAACCTTCCTGAACAAATAGAGATGAGGTTCAAAAACCTTGATGCTGGTATCAACAAGACAGAATATGACAGACCCTCCATTAGCCCCCGAGCTGTCCTCAATATACTGCAGACAGGTGTTGAGTCCATTGTCGTGCTGCAGACTTCACAAAGTATGGGAATAATTGTCATGCGGGGAGAGGTGAAGTTGACATTTCATTTTCTACAAACCAGACCGTTCCCACATTATTTAGAAAAGTTTTGCATTTCAAAGGATAAAGGATTCAAAGGATTTGCACTAGAAAATGTTAAGAGCACACAAGTTGTGGAAATGTAAATGGGTACTCCAGTGAATTAGTGTTGCATGTCTATTCAGTTAAGGGACGAACAAGATATATATATATATATATATATATATATATATATGTTGTCACTACCGAACTAGGACTTGAACCCAAATGCACGACTCAGGAGACAAAGTGCAAAACAAACAATCTTTAATGACAAAGTAACAAAATAAATCGCTCTTTACAGAGGAAGACACAAACTATTCTAATAACTAAAGATCGCTCTCAAGGAGGAAAACAAAAAACACTCTTACGAGGAAAATGACTGTGACAGGAAAAGACAAGGCAAAGTATCAAAATAAAGCAAGGCAAGACTACGGTATTTAACGAGACAAAGTTACAAAGAAATACAAAACCTGGTAACAAGAGGTGGCATGGTTTGGCGTAGGTTCAGACTGCACAAGACGAGACGAACAGGCACGGGACGAAGGGAAACGCAGACTATATATACACATGAGGTAATTGGGAACAGGTGGAAACCATCAGGGCGGGGTAGACAATCAGACAAGCAGGAAGGACACCAGGAAGTCAAGGGCCTGAAACGAGAGGAGAGTTAGGTTTCAAAATAAAACAGGAAGTCACAAGACAACATGGACACAGGACAAAAACATAGCATAACTTCTTGGACATGACATATGTGTGTGTGTGTGTGTGTGTCCCTAGGGTCCTACAGGGTCCTACAATCCTCAAAAATGCAGTCCAGGGAGATTAAAGGTGCAGCATAGGATTTAGTATTACCTGGCTGTGAGCTTGCGAAAGGCTTTCTCCGTTCTGGGCTACTGTAGAAACATGGCAGTGCAATATGGCGTCGTCTGTGGAGGAGGATCTACTCTCTATGTGGCTATGAAGGACTCATTCTGGGGTCACAAAAGCACAGCAATTCTTATTTTCGGGTGGTTATACACTTTTATGATTACTGTCTTCCATTTATGCCAAGAGATCTCCATAAATGTCACACGTGGGAGCTTTAAGTCTTGTTTTGTACTCAGTAATTCCAGTAGTTGTATACATTGATAAAAGTGTTGCTTCATTACAGCTCTGCTGCAGGGATTTAGAAAAGATCAATCATCTGTAATCCAAAATTCTGGCAAACCTCTGAAAAAGTTGGATGACCACACTGAACAATTATTCTATTTCCAACCAACAACAATAATAATAATGAAAACAATAATGGCCCACAGTTAGCCATGCTGTAAAAATGTTATATTTTCTGACTTAATTGGACTGTCCAATTCTCTCCTCTCTCTACTCATTGCTGTCAGACAGGGCCTGCTATCCTCGATTTTGTTGTTGTTTAAATGCAGACATGTGGTAGTATTAGAATATAGACTTTATCTTGACATTCTGTCAATGGCCTTGCAAACTAAACCTTAAATTGCTTCCACATTGGACATAACTAACTGTTAACTAAATTTTTCATTTTCCACAGTGTACACAGGGCTGGGCTTTTATATAACAAGGCGGTTCATGAGATCACACAAGATCACGGCAGCCGAGAATCCATCTTGCCAGGTTTCACGTGTTTGTGGAGTGGACCGATTACCTTACTACGAGGAGCTGCTGGCAATTATGGGCGAGTGTTGTATTCAATCAAAAAGAAAAATTCCAGCTTCGAAAGAGGTGGATGCTGCAATAGCATCAGTTATAGCAGAACTCGAGAGTATTTCTTCATTGAAAGAAGACCGGAAGAGCGGAACTGATGGCTTTTCTCCATTGAAAACATTTTTTCGCTACTACAACATACAGTTCATTAATCCGATTGGTTTAAATTAGTCTGTGATAGATAGTGATAGATGGCTCAACCAATCACCTACCAAGTATTTTTTTTGAAAGTCCCTGCCTTTTTCTGAACAGCTGCCAAGAATGGCTTCCGAGATGGTTCTGTGTAACAAACCATCTGGTGCATCAGGTTAATCTTTTTCATCACCTTTCCAAAACTGAAAGTACAACAGCAAAAGGAGTGGATTAAACACTGTGTTTTACCACGATGCAAACTACACATAACACAAATGATTAATTAGCTTGTCATTTACAGTAGTAGTAGTAGATGTGGCCTAGCATTATTTCCAAGGCAGAAACACCGGCGCAGAGTAAGCCGTGTTGTGGCTGGCTGCTCACAGCATGCAGCGTTCGGAAATGACATCATCCACATCAGAGGTAGTTGCCTAGAGACGCCGGCTGTTGATAACATGCCACCACGGGCTCAGAGGGGAATAGCACCAGCATATCATAACAAAATATTGGAATATGAACGAGTTTCGCCGCAGATAATGCGTTATATAGAGGCTGGATGCCCCGAGTACTCACATTATACGGATATACACGCCGCTCTTCTGGGGCTAATTTTTTCAAAACGACTCCAAATGCCACCAAAGCTGTCTGGGTGAGTAAATGGTCGTAATTAATGCAACAAAAAAGGTCCAGGTTGTAAAAAATGAAAGTTATCCTTTAAAGCCAAATTGTTAAATTTGAACTGAATCTATATTCCCATTTGTCTACAAGCACACTACAGTATGCTTAATTATAATTAACATGAAGCATCTACCGCCTGAATACTCACGTGAATAGTATTATCTAAACAGCAGTAAGACGTAACTTCAACTCCTGCTAGTTAGAAATTAAAAGCACTGTATAAACATTTTATAAATGGTTTATAACACACCACAGTGTCGTTGTAAGCAGATTTAAGGACATTTGTTAAAGTGTTAGCAAAGAAGCATGTATCTACTATATTTCCTGTATGACAAAAACATATAACTCACTCGCACACAAGCTTGGGCAAATTAAAGCTGCGGCAGCCTCTCGGACACAGTGCCTAGCCTGGCAAAGAACAAATGAGGCACCATGTTCTCAGATAAACTCATAGTACGGCCACACTGTACTCACACTGAACTCACAGTGTGGCCATGCTGGGCCTTATCACACACATGCAAATGAGCCATAATTAGTTCTAATTATGGCTCCCCGTCTTCAGAGTGGCTTTTTCTCTCTCAGTTTTCTCAATAAGGCTGTTTAAAGATGCATGTGTTTGGTACTGTAACTGGTGGCACAGGATCATTCATCAGATAGCTGCTCGGATGCTTCTGATTGGGCCCATGTCTACACTAATGCAGATACATTTGAAAAATGTTGTTTTCTCTCTATTCTGGGCTTACACTTACCAGCCGATCCACCCTGCATCCCAAACCCTGACTATGGTCTCTAACTCTAGGTAATGACCAGAAAAAAATGATCACAGATGCAAACAGCCACAATGAGTTTCCTTCACAAGGTGTGTGGGCTCACCCTTCGAGACAGGGTGAGGAGCACCGACTTCCAGAAGGAGCTCAGAGGGGAATCTCATCCAACTGGGAGGAAACTCTGGGACAGGCCCAGATCATGCTGGAGGGCTTATATCCTCCGTGACAAAAGAAAGCCTCAGGGTGCCACAGAGGGAGATACCTTGCTTAAAATGGAGCTTGGTTAGAATGGATAGAAATGTATGGATAGAAGATAAGACACAGGAGAATGACTGACATACGTCAAGGAACACCCTGACAATTTGAGAATTATCCTTATTCTCTGTTTGACACTAGCTCACACAGCTGTAACGTCATCTAGACATGGAACTACAGCGGCCTCCAGTCAGTGCTGCACCTGAACGCATCTTATGTGTCGACTGAAGCTGCTGCTGTGCTGCTGTCACCGTGCTGCCTGTGTTCGGTGCGTCTCCCGGTAGACGAATGCAAAAGAATAATCCGATTATAAAAATGTCAAACGTGGCGCTCCGACCACTGAGCCTTTCTGCCCATATGCAGCACATGGCAAGTCACCAAAATATCAAACAGCTCCATGCAAATCAAAAAGCAAACAAACATCAAACTCCTATCTCAGGAAAATGCCACTTCACCTGTGCTATGCTCTCACTTGATGAGTAGAGCTCCTTGTGATGACGGATCAGAAAATTAAAAGTGTTTTTAAGCGAACTGGTACAATTTAATTGTCCCTTTGGTGGGCTTAAATTTGAAGAGAATTCACTCAGCGTTCAGCTTCAAAGTTTCCTTGTAGTGAGACAGTAGAAAGAGAGAGGAGAGAACCAATTTCATTGAGTTTGCTTCTGGGGCCTCATTTATATTGAACTTTGTCTTAAGATATTTTCTGACGGTTTGCTTACAAAGATGGTGAGCATAGAAAACCTTGCAGGTTCTTAGAATCTCATTTGTTACTCATGCACCGGTGATCCATAAATCTCAAATCAAATGAAACTCACAGCATCAGTCTTTTGATTTCCCTTTATGTAATGCACAATGCCATGCACTCCCCTGTCTGTTCCTCTGTGTTTGTGTCTACATACCTGTTCCAAGCCACTCGCCAGCAACCCAACAACTCATGAACCCTTCAGTATATGAACCCTGGTTCTTCATCCACTCATCGCCACATTGTTCTGTTTGCCAACCTGGTACTAACATGAGTCCAAAGTGAAGCTCTTAGTATAGTTTGCCTGAACCCTAATTTCCTCTGTTTCCTTGTGCCTCAAGTTAATTTTCCTCCTGTGATCTCTGTGTGCCTGCCTCACTCTGCGCCTCACCAGTCTGCCTTCTTAACGACAGTCCAGCCCTCTCCGCCTGCTCCGCTCCACCCTCCACTCAGGCCCTGTACTCCAGACTTCCATCTCTCACAAACAAAGACAACATGCAGCTTGAGAGTGTGTCGCTGCTGCAGTGAACGGGGTGGAGCAGAAAGACAGAACCATGGCTGATATTAAAAAGAAGTGGTCTGACCTTAAACTACAAGAAAAATAGAACAGACAGACATGACTGCAGCATTAAGGCAACGGGAGGGGGCTGGCATGCCTGAGCTCTCCCAAATCGACAGATATTGTTCATAAAGCTCATGCAAAGTTCACCACAAGCTTGGATGCATGTGTTTCACAAATTGCAATACCCCTACATAACAACCAGGAAAATTACTTACTGTAAGTCTAGACTTTGCTTCGAGATTAGATCATTTTTACATCAGCATGAGGTTTTATTGAAAACTACTTAAATATGTTTTTTTGCTTAAGTCACATTCAAGATCAAAATTAATAGTAAGTCCATTTTATGAATGAGGCCTGTGGTGTTTTGGTAAAAGTATGACTGTTCTTGGATTTTTTATGGTGTTCTACAGATAAAATATGAAGTAGAATGGCCTAATGTCCTGGTTGGAGGGCCTCCCTGTGCCTTGGCTGAGATCCATTTAACAAAACCACTCACTGCTGCGGGGTTTACTCCCACCACATCACTACATTTATCATCCTGTACGTAGGTGTAATTAATATATTTAGAGAGCAGAGCCACTGGGACAAAGCTGTGCTCAGACAGGTAGTGCAGGTCAAATAAAGAATTACTCAGACGGATTTCTGAGAAATGTCTTTGTGGAAGCTGCAGATGCTGATACCAGTGTACAGTGTAACAGACACCACGTATCAGTCGTCTGTTGCTGCTGCTTACAGGGCAGCTGTCTCTTAGTTACTGGTTTAAAGTGTAGAACTGATGTTTTGCAATGGAAAAAAAAAAAAAATCCTCTCCGATGGAAAATTTTCAAGTTAAACTAGTCAGCTTTACAATGGTGCAGAAATAAATGGGTGATTGTAGTTCCATTCTCCATGAATTTGGCAGCACTTGCTTTGTACCATGTGAACAATCCTGGTAGTGATGGTGCGGATCTTTGCATAGAGAGATTTCAAGTCTTTCTCCAAAATTTTTGGGGACATAAATATAGAAACTCAAGTATTGTTGACTTGAAGATTGTAGAGAAGAGAGGTGAGAACAGATACATTCAAGATACTAAAGAATATAATGGATGTTTTTACTGAGAAAACCTGCAATCAACTTTGCTGAATTCTTGCTCAATTATTGCATTGTAGATGAACTGTACTTACTGACTTACTTAGTAGGCATTAAATACATGTATAAATCTAAACTCTATTGTACATCCCATTACCGCAGCAAAGTCCCAAATCCAGTTTGCTTTTTAGCACCTACAGATCAGATAATTACAATATAAACTCCTATCCGTAGTTTACTTATGACAGACATTCCAGTGCTAACAAGTGTTTTCATGTTTTTGTATGTAATTCACACAAACATGTTTTACAATGGTGGCTTAAGCTTGGCAAAACCAAATAACAAAGGCACATTGGAATTACATCTCTCCCCTAGGATTTGTTTTTCTGCCCTTTCTGAAGATAGACATGTGACTGTGTCGAGAGAGCCAATTGATTTTTCTCTTGGCTGTCTGCTGTTAATGAGCATCAGCAATATAATGCCTGTGATATCTTCCATTTGCTTGAGCGGCGAGAGTGCTACTTTGTCAAACTGAGCATGAAAGAGCTGTGGTTTTCAGATCAGCCTGCAAGCCCGTTCCCTCTTCCCTGCCACTTTCTCATCCACTCTTAATGGAAGCAGGACAAAGAGCTGGGTGCGCCGTTTCCTTGTAAATTAGCAGGCTTTGGACGTGTCTCATTTGAACACAAAAAGCACAGGCTGCTAGGAACTAAAGTTGACTACCGTGTCTGTGTGTGTGCCTATGTGAAGCATGAGCAGCTTTGCCTACCTCATACCTAGAGGGGGGAACGGGAGGTGAACAGAGGGCTGACAACATGAAGCATGTCTGTCACATCCAGCACACCTCGCAATCCAATCCACTCACACCTGCTCCATCCATGCCCAGAGACAAACCTGCAGCTTAAAGCCATTACATGTGTCATTCTTAAACATTTGTTCATCCTAGTCAAATTCACCATGACACCTTTCGTAATTATTGCAAATAAATGACACTGAGGTTGAATGGAAGTGGCATATTGTCAGTGGTGCACTGCTTCTTGTCCTCTACTTGGCTTTTCTAAAGGATAAACATGCTCACAGTCATTTTTCCATCTGTCTTTGACTCCTTTCAGCATCCTCCACCTGCCGTTTAGAGTGAAATAGCAATTCACTGGAGTGACAAAGTGACAAGGGCAGTTTACAATGTAAAATCCCATCAGTGATGGTCTGCAACTTAAATTCTCAAATAAAAGATTTGTGTTTATTGATTTAATATTGGGTTTCTTGAGTTATGTCCTGTTTTATGTTCTTCTTAACTGTGTTATATTCAAACCAGACTAACTGCAGTATCAACCTTTCAAAGCAAAAGTGTCGTGGCAACATGTTTACCATGCCAAAGTTCATGGCATGGTAAAGTTTACTGGTTTTTGAATACGAGATGTAGTATTAAAAAAGCAGCAGATTGTATTTAAAAGTGACTTTTTTATAGCACAATATTTTAATGGACAATGAAAGCAGTAAGGCCTCTTGTATTCTGTTTATTGTCATCTCAGATTTAATTCATCCACACAAATGCAATACGACGGGACAAACTATTTTCTATCTAGTGTTCTGTCTCTCGAAATTGTTTATCCTGTGTAACAACCCCACCCTGTTTTAATCCATGCACAAGCTGCTGTCTTATTTACTTTTTCATTTCTTGTGTGATTTGGACTAAATCAGGTAACCAGAAGTAAATTCATTATTTGCGATATGCACTGATAGCAGTCACCCACTCATCAACTAAAACAGTGCAATTTTTTTTTTTTTTTTCTGCTAGCTAGAGCAGTGTCTGTGAACATTGTCATTAGGCAGCATATACTGACCTAACCAGCAGGTTTATTTTGTGTCTTAACGAATGTTATAGCTAAATCGTTATTTGGCTAAGCTTGCATCTGTACGCTATTTGCCTAGATACATAACCTGCTCTATATATATCTTTTAGTCCTGCAGTAATTCTGATAGTACGTCTGTGTTGTGCTTACGGGTTCACAGGATTCTCAGGAAACCTCATGAAAGTCAGCACCTTTGTCGTGGAGGTTTTGGGAGTGTTCAGCTGGTTGGATAGCTAGCATCATCAGGTAGAGAGGCCGGCAGATTGTCGAACAATGTGTTTATTGATTATTTTAAGTATTGCCCAAAAGCAAGAATTAAGCACTTCTGAACAAAAGTATGACATATTTAGTAGTAGCAGGCTTCCTGGGCTTTAATGGCACACGTGTGACTAAAACTATTAAACTACTAAAAACCAAGACCTCGTGTTGCTTCATCTCCCATGTTGAAGGACAGCTGTGGAGCGTTTGACTTGCTCCTATGCAAAATCCAATTTTGACCTTTAGTTTGTTTTGTGGGCATTCCACATGGGCCTAAAGAGTCAGTCTGGTATCCATTGAGAGTTCCAAGTATTTACAGCATTTAACAGTTTCGTTTTCAAAATCCTAAAGGGTTTGGTTAGGGACAGTAGACTTGATATTCTTAGGTCACTTAGAGAATAGCACACATTTAGTTGTGTCAGAATTCAACGAGCTTATGTTTGATGAAAGGTATTTAATGCAGGCTGTAGATTTACAATGGCCAAATTAAGAGAACTGCGGGTGGCACTGAATTTCCCCAGCTGGACATTAATTACGTTTATTCTATCTTATTTTATCATAAAAAGTAGTGTCATCTACATACAAATGTAAAGTACAATTTGTATCAAATGTTTTGAATAGGTCTATAAAAAGTGAAGGACAGATGTGTGTCCAAGGTATGGTAGAGCACAGATGATGCAGCTATTGTTGTGCCATGACCTGATCTAAATCCTGACTGTTCTAGTTGTATTGTGTTTTCTCTAGAAACAATCTCAGTTTAGATTCAGGACTCCAGGGTTTTTGCTGAGCAGGACAATTTTCAGATTATACAATTGTTATTTAAGTCACTAGGATCACCGCCTTTGTGTAATGTAATAACCTGTGAAAACATCCCAAACATCCCGAAACAGATTATCGGAGAAAGTGAAGCAGGGGAATTATGTTTCAAGGATTTGATAATTTTCTAAAACCTGGATGCATTGCCAGAGGTACAGTATTTGTAAACAAGGACAAGTAAAAGACAGATTTTGCTTTTCCAGTAAGTCTGAGACGGTTATTCCCCTGGCGCCTGAAATTCTGCCAGTAATTCATGATTGGCAGTCTTGGCTGTCTCCCAAACTGCGTCTTCGACATTATGATCTTTGGAAACATTTGGGGAGAGCTGAGGATTAGGGCAGTGCACTCAAATTTCTAGGGAGTATGTTTATTAAAAATGCTGTTAAATATAAATATAATTACATTTTCACTTTTTTCAAGGTCAGAGTGATAAAAATTATATTAAAAATTGAGTTCATTATAATGTTAAAAAGTCCTCTTCTTTACCCTTTAAGGAGGGGTGTCTGGTGGTTTCAAGTATTTCTAACAAATGCAATTGAGCAAAAACTGCAAAATGATTGACTTAAAAGGATTAGTTTTGTTGGGCCATGTAGGACTACATCATCTGATGTAGATTAGGGTCAAAGTACAGCTCTTGTAGTCTGTGTTGAGTGTTGTGAGAGCCAATCTAAACTCAAATCACCCAAAATAATTTGCCAATTTCTTCCAAAGTCTAACAGTTTGTGAATGGGGGACAGCAGATTCCAATACCTTTAAAATGATGTCCATCGTGACAATATACTAAAAAATTATTTTGCAGTGCGATCACAGCAACATGACAGGCTGATAATTAGTCTTTGACATAGGTCAATACTCCACCTCCTTTTGACTTTCTGTCAGTGTAAAAAATATTGTAACAAAATTAATGTTATTTGCAAATCTGAGACTCTCTGAGTAAGGCCAGTTTTAGTAACAACAAAAAATCTGAGAATACCTGTGTTTGAACAAAGTTCAGTTTAGGTAACAGGCTCCAAATAAAGTCATCAACAATGTCACAGGTTTTACCAAGTATGCAGGGGGGTTGTATTAAATACAGCATGTCATGTTGATTAGTATTTGTTTAACTGATTTTGTTGTAGTGTTTCTTGGCAATGCGGTGGGGAGTTTAGGTCTTGTTTAAAATGATGACTGGTGAGTACCGTTACTACTGAACCCGAGAAACATAAGATTAAATGAAACAATCACTGAGCTCAAACAATACTTGCCTGTCTTAATTTAACCAGAAGATAATGGCTAACACAAACAAACCTGTGATAGTATGTGCATGCAGTACTACAAATGAATATAGTAAGTAGGTATAGTATGTAGTATTTCTTCCAATGTTCTTTTTTTTTTTTTTAAACAAACACCATTTAGGTATTGTCAATGAATTTTAACACTTTGTGTATATGTTTTTAAATGAAAGCTAACAGGAACGGTAAGGTTTATGCTTGAAGCATTCAAACAAGCCCATTAATCTGACTTAGCTCCATGCATTTGCTAATATGTAAAAGTAATTTGTTCCTTAAAGCAATCAACAAAGACATAATACTTACTAAAGTGTCAGCCTACATGAGCTAGATTTAGAATTTTGATTTTATTTTATTTTATTTTTATTTTTGGACAAAATCAATTAATTCCAATGGAATCAACACACCCTTGATCAATAGCAAGCCACCTTAACAGGGTCAACCTTTGAGGGGGTCAGACAGTCCAAAGTAGATCAGAGAGGAGAAACTGCATGAAAGAGGGATGGAGGCATTAAACTGCGTAATTTTTTTTTCCTGTTAGCGACCAAGCTAAGCTAACTGGACAATTACATGCTGCTTATTTTACCTTCAAAATGGTGAGCAAAAATATCAGAGGGAAGTAAAAACGCAGCAGCAGAGAGAAAATCGAGAGAGTCTCCAGGAACTAGCACCAGCAAGGCTGAGCAAGCTAGTGAGTTAACAGTTAGTCTGCCAGTCGCAAAACAATTACCCTGCGAGTAGTCTCTACGTCACCACGAGGATGAGTGAATGTGGCTTTTGTGGTGTGGCTGCTGCTTAAGTAACACCAGTGTGCCAGCATGCACATTAACAGAGCCCTAAAAATGGCACACATTAAAGATATGCCGGGTTAATTAACATTATTAACTACACTTGTGTCAAAATGTTTGCCATGAAAAACACATTTCATGGTGTCGTCCAACAAAACAAAGTGGGCTTTGGCAATACCTGTGTCATGATCACATTGTGTGATTCACAGAAATGCTAACTGTAGATATCCTATTCTTTGAGAAAGATCATTTGGATTTATTGACAAGGGTATGGCACTATGAGTCGAAAATTAAGGCTACTCTGGAAGTTACATTTGGCTCTTTAGTTTATAGCTTACATAAAATAAATCATTATAGCATGAACAACATGTTTGATCACTGATTTGTTGATAAGAATGCTGTAGCAGCAGTGTGCTTTCAACACATAAATAATAGGTACTGTGAGAAACAGCTCATTGTGTGGGATGAACCTACTGTATTAATATGGTGGAGAAATGGAAACATCAGTAGCTGCTTGTTATATAAGTGATTTAGATCTTAATTTCTTGGCAGTGTAGAAGGAATATCAAAACCCGAACTTTGGCAGTTTAGGTGTGACATACTATACTTTTCTTATTTTACCATGGTATGTCTTTATCTTTGTCTCTCCAGTCAAGATTGGTTTCTATCAACCATGACCACAGTCTTTTCCAAAACTTTACCAGGTCGTTTCAGTTGCCTTAACTTCACTAAACCAAAGCAGAAGTGGTAGTTCAGAAATCAGAAAACAATGGATGGTTTTGTTCAGCACTGACAAACAATGTCATGCTTTACGCTCATCTGTGGTCTGGAAATTATTTCAGAAAAGGCACAGCTTACACTTTGCCAGGTCACTAGTTTCACTCCTCTCTGAAAGTGCCAACGTCCACATACCCTCAAAAGTCAACTTCCAGGGATTTGAAGAACCGATTTGTTCCCGGACACTGATGCATTTTACTGTTAGTTTTCGGTAGTTTGGCGATGACTCAGGGCTACTGAACATGTTTTACACATGGGAGAGTGCCACCTCTCAATTATCGTAAAAGGAAAAATGACAGGACGGATCGTGGAGACACTGTGCTATTCATTTCTGCAGATTACTCTTCAATATCAGGCAACAGATTAGCTGAGAGAGGCTTGCACAAGTAGTCCCAATTGTGGCTGTCTGCACTCCAAAATGTGTGGTCATTACCTCTGAGGCAAGAGAGTGGAGAGACATGTCCTTCTGTGTGTGCGTGTGTGTGTGTGTGTGTGGCCTAGCAAGCCTCCAAGAATGTGTAAGCCAGAGACTCTTTGCCCACACAAAGGTTTGTGCGAGTGCGTGATTGTGTGGACATGAAATGGCCTTAAATTGTCCTCGCGGCCATCAGGCACTGCAGTCATGGTTTCCAGGTGATGTCCGCTTATCTCCATGGAGACGTGTCGTTAAGGGAAGTCATTAGGTTCCTGTTATCCAAGGTCTCTCCGTGGAGATAACAAGATTCGAGCTGACATGACAGCCTGGATGGGCTAATGCAGAGGCTTTTCTAAAGGGTGGGGTTGAGACCCAAAGACGGTCGAAAGAAACTTTCACAGGGTCACGTAAAAAAACGTAAGGTTTGCACTGTATTCCAGGGTCCACTCCATTGTCAACTCTTACTCAAACCTACATTCACTGGGGTACCAAAATATGCTGCACAATTGTCACTTTTTTAAAAATACAGACAAGCTGTTATCAAAATTCCTCTTTCAGTGTTAAAATAGCTTCTTCATAATTACAAGGTACCAACTTTCAGATCTCAATTGCTATAATAACAAGACATGACATGTCACAGGTTCACAGGGCAGCCTCACTGAAGTTCTTGCACTGAAGCACTCAGTTTACTCAAGAACTCATGAGTCACAACACCACAACAGTTGAAATGACTAATCAGTTTCTGTGGTAGCAAGTGAATAGTTTGATCATTCCTGCTGCTCTGTCATCATTTACCGCAGATCATGTAACTTTGACAAAGTTGGCAACACAGACTGAAACAAGTGGTCAAATTTCATGGTCAAGTCCTTACTTGTGCTCCGACCCTCGGACTGTCTCATGCAGCTGGAGGTCTTTATTATGTGACTAAAAACCATCAAACATTACCGGGAACAAGACTAAGTGTCTACAGCTTCTGCAGCTGTGTGACAATGTACTTAGGCTCAGTGTTTGTGAGCTGAATGCTAATCTCAACCTGTGAACATTCTTGCAGTGACAATGCTTACATGCTGATGTTTAGTAGGTATAATGTTGTTCATGTTCATCACATTAGCTTTTAGTATGCAGGTGGTGGTTACAGGGTGATCCATTCAGTCAGATCCATCCATGCTGAACATCAAAGAGAATGCTGGCATTGACATTTTTTTAAGACACAGATTATGTTCAATTTGAGTTTAAAATTAGGTTGATGAGTGAATTCATAAGAACATGATTGTGAGTTTCTCTGACATACCTGCGTTGGGTTCGGGTTAGGCTCAGACACCTGGTTTAGCAGTGCTATTTTTGACATAGCTGTCAGGTCCAGTTTAGCACATGGTTTTACCAACTATTAGTTTAAATGGAAGGAGAAAGTAAAATGCTAACAGGTTAAATAATACATGCAATTAGAATTAGAGGGGAAAACCCAATTTGCAGACAATGCAAAACACTGAAAGGACACACGAGGGTTCTTGTTAATAAGATCAGACAGAATGAGTCTGGAAGCTATGTCTCTATATGGACTCCTGGCAGGTAGCATCCAGTGAGCCTGATCTCATTTCTAGAACATCAAATACGGATATTTTGTTAATACCCTCGACATCTCATACAGACGTACAACATACCCTTTAGCAGATGTAGATGATGCTGTAGTATAAAGAACTAAAGGTTCTGAGAGGGGTGGAGGTCGTGGTGGGTCAGACACACCACCCTGACCCAGCAGAGTTGGATTCGTGTCCAATTAGAAACCAAAAGTGAATGATCTTTGTTATACCTAATCAAATAGTTTTGGTGCCTAAACCTAACCAAACTGTCACCGTCTCACAGCATTAACGATGTGTTAGAAAGGCTTTCTGGCAGGAAGACTTTGTGTGTTGCCTGGATTAGAAAATGCTGGAGCTCTTGCTCTGGGCATCTAATATTGCCACGGCTGGGTTTACATTGGAGTTAGCTGAAAGCCCAGTGCGACACACTAAGGACGGCGTTGTGCATTTGTATGAGAGGCCGAGGGGCGTGACAAAGTGTCTGTATTTGACACTGAGGAAATGAGAATGGGTTGATCCAGCAGAGAGATGCTCTCAGCTGTTTGGGTTTTCTCCTACGATCCCCTGCTCTTTCCCAGGGGCCAGAATGACATGAGCCCATCCATTCACCCCTGTGCAAGCTCCTTCATACATAAGTCATTTTAATTTATGTCATTACTTAAAACCAGCTGGCGATATTAAGAAGCAGGGACTATATTACCTCCTTTATAGGGAGGCTTACTGTATGGCTGGCAGGAGAAAGTGGGAATTAGAGAGTGGGGGAGGAAGAAAAGGAAGGAAGAGAGAGATATAAGGAGAAAACAGCACCTTTAATCCAGTTGGGGCTCCCAGCAAATACCTGTCTCTGTGATGTTTTTATTGTGTTAATAACACCAGCATTGCAGCGGATTTGTCCTGATCTTGTAAAATTATAAATATTGATTTTTGCGATGGTGGCGTGGAGGTGGGGGGAAGGGGAAATCCATCTCTTTCTGAAAGCTTTCAGAGCAGATCCTGGTTTATAATGCACGGAGCTGTCATGTTGATGGAAGTGTGGATCAATGTTGATACTGAATTTTCTAGCCAGCCTTTGAGGAGAGGGAGGCTATCAAGCTTTCTCTCCACTGTTTCATGTCTGATGTCTAATGACGACTGGCTTTTGTCTGTCTTATCTCACGCTCTGTGTTAGAGCTGTTCAGGTTGGTTTGCTGTAATTGGCAAAAAGTGGCCAGAGATCATTTCTGCAAAGAAACAGTGACACTGTGAAAATAAACACACCTTAAAGAAATAGTTTTCCTTTTTGGGAAATAGCCTTGCTTCCTGTCCAAGTCCTTTGCTAAATATGAAGCCAGCAGTTACCCTGGCTTGGCATAAAGACTGAAAACAGCGAGACAGGACAGTGAGCATGGTTGCACCATGAATGAAACATTTCCCAATGATAAGAATATGCTGTATATATGCTATATGCTATATATGTTTATGAAGCCCAGGCTGCTTACAGCGTGCAAACCACAGTCTGGGGCTGCTCCACGGCTATAAATGCCCTCATTGGCCAGGCTCAAAACCACTGTGCACTGATGGCTCTGTCTTGCTGAATGGCTTCCCAGTCAACCAGGGAGGTGTATACAGCAACACAACACTGGCCCCAGTGCTCCCACCAAGTGAGATATACAGTCTGTGTGTCACCAACACCCCCAAGAGATGGAGGCACAATCCTCAGATTACCAAGCAGCCTGTCTTCCAGGACTTACAGAAAGAGTTCCTGCTCTGACATTGAAACACGTTGGCCCAGGCGCAGCCTAGCAAAGAACACACTGATCATACCCACCCTCCGCTGGTACCCTTATTCTACAGCGCAAACAGGTGTGACCTATCCTGGGCCTGCCATTTTCTCTGCACGCCAAACAACACGTGAATAGCTGTGAATTAGAAATGAAAATATGCACTCAGTGGCAACATTCAAGGGGATTCCAAGGAGACCATGGAGCTGCAGCTAATGCACAACCGCTCATGTCCTCCAACTAGATCAGATTTGGCCATTAGATGTCATTGCCATGGATACACACAAGCCACACTTCGACCATGGTGGTGCAGCGACCAGCTGGGAAGCACGTCTTTGGCTTTCTCCGAAGAGGTTTGATTTCATGTGAGACAATGGCTACGCAATGCCACATGCTGTCATGCTTCCACCGGCATGTATTGAAAAGAAATTACTTTATTTTTTACTATACTGATATATATATACACACTGAAAATGCTAATTTGACTTTGAAGTGAGAGCTGAAATGTGCCTCCATAACTTAACCTTATTCCAACAACTTGATTCTTGTCTTATTTCATCAATAAACCTAAGAAGAAGTGTGTTTTCATATACTTTGGATTATTTCTGCTGACAATAATTCATTTGTTTTAAAATTTGTGGATGAAGATATTAAGATAATTAAAACAAAAAAAGATAATTAATAATTCACTGCTATCAGGGTAACATAAAACTGTGATTCCAAAAAAGTTGGAATGCTGTGTAAAATATTTATCAAACCGAATCTGATAACTTTTCAAGATATGTTCAACTGATAACAGTACAAAGACAATATATTTAATTTTACCTCATCAACGCCACTGATTTTTGTAAATGTATTCCGAATTTGAAGCCAGTGACACATTTCAGACAAGCTGGGACAGGAGCAACAAAAGACTGGGAAAGTTGTGGAACGCTCCAAAAACACCTGTTTGGATCATTCCACAGGTAAACAGGTTGATTGGTAACAGGTGATAGTATCATGATTGGGTGTGAAAGGAGCATCCTGGAAAGACTCAGTCGTTCACAAGCGAGGATGGAGCGAGGTTCACCACTTTGTGAACACATGATTGTATAAAGGAGGTTACTACATGGGTTCAGGAACTACTTCATGAGCCCGTTGAAGACAGTTCATCAACAATACATTCTGTTTTTAATTGTGCTTTATGCAGTCTCCCAACTTGTTTGGAATCATGCTTGTATCTTAGTTATTAATGGCAAAATATATTAATAAAATATCAACCAAACTTCATTGTATTCATTAGATCAGGGGTCACCAACCTTTTTGAAACTAAGAGCTGCTTCAAGGGCACTGAGCAATGCAAAGGGCTACCACTTTGATAATACACTTCTGAAATAACAAAGTTACACAGTGTACCTTTAATTTTATATTATTATTAATGATATTCTATGTGAAGACACTGATCGCATATGATCCATCACAATAGTTATTCAGAATGATTAAACAAGGTAGGAAACAGATATATTTCAATATGCAATATCCAGTTGTTTCATTTTCAAATGATCACTTCATGTGACATGTACTGAAGTGTCTCTCCACGTTGTGCCGCTTAGCCGTCGCCACAGTCGCACCGCAAATGAGACACACGCAGTTTTCTTTCACGTTAGTAAAAAAGAACTCTTCCTCCCATTCACTGTGAAAATGATAAGTTTTCTTCCTCTTTGTTTTTGTGGGTAGAAAACGCGTTCGTCTCCTCATCTTTGCAGCGCTCACGAGCTCATCTCAGCAAAGCTGGTTTGTCATGCGCACTAGACTGACCTCCGACCCATACTATGTCAGAGTTCGTATATTAAACTTTTTTTATGATATACATTTTTTTTACGTTTTTATGTATTCGTTTTTAAATTTACTTCACTGTAAATGTAATTCAAAAAGAATAGCAACACAATTAAATAAAATTTTAGACAGAGCTAATTCGTGATTAGTGCTATTTTTAGAACTGGCTTACGGGCGACTGCGGGCACCGGGTTGGTGACCCCTGCATTAGATAGACGATGCTGATAGCTGATGACATTTTACGAAACTTGTTTCTATATGAATTTGGATTCAAGCTGAGACGCAGCACATTCATACCCACTTATCCATCTAATGTCTGTCTTCTCCTTCAACTGCAGGAAAAAGTCTTCCCTCCATGTCCAAATGCGTATTGACATAACCTGCCTGTACAGACTAAAAGTGTGCAGAGCGCATTCTAAGGCACATGACCGGGTTTGCCTTTGCTGTGATGCCTTTCATGGTTTTTCTGTAGCGACTCTGGCCTGTGCTCTCCTCAGATGGAGGGGGATGTTTGGCCAACTTGACCTGTTGTCTCAGAAGCCATGGGCTACTCAGAAGCGACCAAATATTGAAACAGCAGGATGTAATCCTAGATTTGGAATGGGATATATTTAGTTAAATGTTTGCCCAGCCACAAATCGTGTAGGGCATTGCCAAGTGGCAAAGAGACAGATGATACTACCGGGCTGGAACAATTGAGAGAGAGGGTATTTGGGGCATTTGGATGAGAGCGCTGGGTAGACAGTGAGAGGAAAGAGGCCGCGGCTGTCTGAAAAGAGTCATTCATGGAAGGCTGCATCAGTGGGCAGGCCAAGCAGAGCCATGGATAGATCTTTCGTGGCCAGACGTTTTCTGGCTGGGCCCATATGTGCTCTCACGGGGCTCCAAAAGCCTCCAGGCTGCCTCCCAAAAAGCCCTCAAACTCATCCCTGAACACCTCCCACTGTGACAAGGACAAGGTGGTTCAGCCACCTGCACCACACACACCCAGGCTGATGCCAAAATGCCACTCGAAAGCCAACAGTCTGGGCCATTGCAAACCATAAAGTTTTTTTTAGTTTTTTCCTGTAAATTTTTCTTTTATAGATTACAATACTTGCATTAGTCCCTTATTCCATATGAATTCCAATCTCTTAGTTTCTTTGTTCCATTAAAGACAATCAAATTGTTTCTGAGGGTTACACTGTAGCTGGGCTCATTTTCCTTTTGGCTCAGTCAATTTTAAGTATATACAGATGCTATAATTTGCCAACAACAAATTTGTTGTTTGTCAACAACAAGGCATCTATTCCTTATAGGCTATATGTATATGAATTGCTCTTGAGTGATTAGAGATGAAAAAAAAATTATGTATACTATAAAATTTTACATAATAGCATAAAACTGTTGTGTCATGTTTCTTTGTAAACTGGTTCCTATTTTGGCAGTACAGTGTCACGATCTGTAGCACTTAGAAACACACAGACGCTGCGTAGAATAATAATTACAACCAAACAATGGGCACAGGAGCAGAGAAGTTACTCATTAGTTATGGTTAAAGAAAGATTGTGGTTATGATTAAGGTTATAGGGTTGGGTTTTGGGGTTGCAGGGAGCTGCCTTGGTCAATTACTGTTCTCACTAAACATGCTGCTACTTGGTGACATCATTCGAGAGCACAGTGTATGTTTCTACAGTTATGCCGATGACACACAACTGTACATTTCTGCTGAATTAAATGATGCTGCAGCTACAGATTCCATTACTAACTGTCTGTAAGCAATTAATAACTGGATGGGTAATAATTTATTGAAGTGAAATTGTGACAAAACTGAAATCCTGCCTTAAAAAAAAAAAGACAAAAGCTGTTTTACAATCTGGGAAAATAAACTCTTTGCATTAAATCTGAAGTCTTGGTGTTATCTTAGATTCAGAACTAAGCTTCAAGTCCCACATCAAGAAGGAAAACTTAATTTTTCCACCATTTTCAATCAAAAAGATGCTAAAAAATGCCTTTATTTTAAGCTGACTCAGTTATTGTAGCACATCATTTACTGGCATCCTGAAAACTTCAACACTCGGCTATTAACTAGAACCAAGAGCAGAGAGCAAATTAGTCCAGTTTTAGCTGCTCGGCACTGGCTTCATGTAACATTTAGAATTGGTTTTGAGGTCGTACTCCTTGTATACAAAGCCCTTAATGGGCAAGGGCCGAGATAAATTGTTCACTTTCCTTCAAGAACCCTGCGATCATCTGCTGCTGGTTTATTTGAGGTTCCCAGCAACAGAAAGAAAATCTGGGGGTTTAGAGGCTTTGTCAATTATGCCCCAAAGCTGTGGAACACACTACCTATAGATATCAGGGAAGCAGCTCTCTGAATATTTTCAAAGAAAAGATAAGATCCTCACTTTAGCCTTTAACTAGTTCTCACTCCCTGATACAGGTCTGAAACATTTGTGCTTTGCCTCACACTTCTGCATTGCTGCACTTCTTTTAAATTGTTGCATTTTACTTGATTTTATGCATTGTGTGGACTGTATTTCATTATTTTATTTTTTGGTTTTCTTTCCATCTCATGTTATGCGTTGTCTTCATTTTCATCCTATATTACACCTAATCAGTCAGGTGATTTTCTATGCGATTTACTCATTAGTACACATGATTTCTTTGTTGAAAAGCACTTTGAGCTGCAATCCCTGTATGAAAGGTGCCATGCAAATAAAGTTGTATTATTGTTATTAGTATAAGGTTATCTTAAAGCATCTTTATTGATCAGCAACGACTGTTAGCGGATGGAAGGCCAAGTGTCCTTGACCGTTTTGTGTCAAATCCACATGCTGTTACACTTGGAGTTTTGAGCATTTTGAATATGAAGAAGGCTGTTCTGACAGACATCAGTCTTCAAATGTTTTCATGAAAGTGTCTTCTCACCTGTTTTTCAGTTGTGGGGTGGCTGTGGCTCAGAAAATAGAGCAATACTCCACTTTTCAGAAGGTCGACGGTTTGATCTACATGTCGATGTATCCTTGGGCATACTGAATGTGTGAATGGTTACAGCAGCCATGTCCAAACTATTCCATAAAGGGCGGTGTGGCTGCAGGTTTTCGTTCCAACCAAGGAGGAGCGCACCAGGCTGGACTCATTTAATCAGCTGATCTCCCTTTTTAGCTGATAACTAAGGGATCCCTTGATGTTGATTGGTTGGCCTGGTGTGCTCCTCCTTGGTTAGAACGAAAACCTGCAGCCACACGGCATTTTATGGAATAGTTTGGACATGCCTGGGTTTCAGCTTCTAATGAGCAGATGGCTGAGCTACCAATGTATGAAAGTCTGTGTGACTGGGTGAATGCAGACTTGTGACCTGTGTCGCCAGACTAGAAAAACACTTTATAAATACAGTCCATTTAGTGGAATTGTGGTTGTGTACATTTTAAGCTTGTTAAATAATGGTTGTGAATGTTTCAGCCAAGTCCAACTTGTCATGTCTTCTTCCTTAATCTAACTGGTCATCAACTGCACACTCTCAGAGCTGAACTTGTATTTAAAAGTGTGCTTCCTAAATTCAATTTGCTATGAGCTGTAGGACAGCAGTTACCTACCAATCCATTGCCAGCCTAGCAAACCAGCAGACACTGCTCCACCGGCTAGAGAGGATCTGAGACGTCTCCCACTCTGAATGCTAAACCGAGCCGAGAGCGGTCGGCTGGTGTGTATTAATCAGATCCGACTTGCATATCTGAGCCGCTTAATTGCATGGAGGGAAATGTCAGAAAGCAAATGAGTCTAACATGTCAATGTGTTAATTCTGCTATCGATTTCATTGATGCACCATTCACTCTCTCAGCTCATTAAAGCCAACGTGTCAGACCACACGCACACACACACACACACACACACAGTTGAATAAGGAAGAAAGTGAATATATGCTTCACAGTGGTGATATTTTACTTCATAGATCGCTTCTCTATCAGCCAGTCACTATAGTCAGTAGTTCAGCTCTGAATTTTGACATCATCCATCCCATCAGTTCCGTATTCATGTTATGTCAGATTGATAGGAAATACTGCCCTAGTTATAGTTTGTGAGAGTTGACATCCCATGACAGTTATCTGAGTGTTAACAACATACCACAGTATCAACGACATTTGGGTTTAATTAGATTGAACCAGGAGACTTGGCTGATATCCTTGAGATGCCCTTGTTTGCTTGGTTTCAGTCATGTAGGTACTTTGAAGCATCAAGTCAGTTGGAGTCTGAGCCTTCAGAAAAACCCAACTCTCTCCGTCATGTTTATGACTTGGATGTTGATGTGAGTACTATTTACATCATAAAGTTGTAATTACGATAATTCCGACATGGCCTGATTGCAGCATAAGGTCTTGGTAATTCCAACATTTACAACAGCCGAATTTCAGACTGAAATATTAAAATTAAGCACTTTTCATAAACTGGACAAACGCTGAATCAGTAGCAACGTTTACTCAGTGAGTGTGTAAATGTGTGAAAATACTTTGTGTGAGGATTGTTAAAGCTCAGCGTGTTGAAGTGGGAAGCAAGTAGCCGTGGCACTGACACAATATCAGCTACGTGTTGAACCCTCTCCCCTCGGACGAAGACCGGCTCTGGTTTGGTTGAAACCTGGTCAGCTTGTTCCTTCTCCTCAGCACCGCTGCTGCACTTCAAACACACAACACCTGTACGCCTGTGTGTGTCTGTGAAGTACATGTGTGTGTGAGAGAGAGAGGGGGGGGGGGGTTAAAGAGAAATGGAGAAAAGGGTCGGTTGTCATAGCAACTCTGTTTTTAAAGGAGAGTCAACCATTCATTTCCACACTGAAGACTGCAAGGGAACACTTAACTCTGTTCTTCGCCTAAGGATACTACTTTAAAAGTCTCTCTCTCCCCCCTCGTCCTGTCTCTCTACCTTGCTCGCCCTCGCTGAAGTGTCAATTTGAAGTGAAACATTCCGGCTTTCGGCTGCCACTCCAGTCCGCCAGCTCTTTTCTTCTCTTTTTGTTTCCGTCTCTCCTGCTCAGTTCCTACCTCTGTCACTCGCTCTCTCTTGCTCGTTCCATCTCTTTCTTTTATTATTTCTCTTCTCCTGCAATTAAAACCTGTAACATCAGACTACTGGAACCTGTGATACCAGAACAGCAGAGCTCAGGGTTTATTTCTACATATTCATCACATTTTAGATGTTAATTACTACTTGTGTTAATCAAAACTACTGTGTCCTGCTTTGTGGACACATGTTGTGTGCCTCACCTCTCACTGTGAGCTGCTCAGATTTCGTTCAGTTCAGATTTGGGGAGAGGAGAGAAAAGACCATTGATGTGACTGATAAATGTGGTGAGCCTCCTGCGGGGGTCAGTGACAGAGCTCATCTGACAGGGAGTCATTTGATTCCCCACTGAGAGGGACATTATCATTACGATGGGACTCGAGCTGGTCATCAGCTGCACAGATATGCAAAGAGTGACAGATGACACCATTAACTACCTCTGTTTCTGCTACATGTGTTAGACCTGCCACTGTTGCTGCTGCTCCGAATGCTACCCGTGGAATTATCATTTTACCCAGAAATAGGAAAGTAGACATATGGTTTGGGCCCATGCCAGAAAGATAGGATATAGATATTACAGATGTCGCTATGCATACTTGTAGAAATGCTTGTGTGTTTGGAAAAGCCATCACAGGACAATTAATGACGTAAAGATTGTGCATGCTATCGGAAAAAAAAGGTAGAATGCTCCCTCTGGTTTGTAAGTGAGTGGCCCCTGGTGTTCCTGTAAAAAGTAACAGGAGATTGACAGGCAGATTGGTGAAGCATTACCACTCACAGGAAAAATTGTACCAGACCGTTGTGTTAGAGAGGGAGCCTGATGGCGATCGTCTCAATTTCACACTAGATTTATGTTCCAACTTTCACCTTCAGTCGTGGGTTTTGGGTAGTAATAACACGATCACAGACACAAGTGGCTGAAATGAACGAAGGGCTCACCCTTGAGCCGAACAAACACTGTGATTCTATGTGCGTGAGCCTCACTCCCACGGTTAGCTATAAATGGATATAAAAATGCTCTTAAACAGCCTTTTGCACACGGATCCTTCAATCACTAATTAGACCTGTCAATGAGGTATAGTTTCACCAATTGCGTCGCATCTGCAAGGTTTGAAGAGCACCGGAGCAGCTGTCGTTACGCATGGCTGCGGCTATTCATAGCACCTATATGACTAGTTCATGACATGCACCAAACCATCCTCATGGCGATATCTCAATCAGTGCTAGTAAACGGCTAATGGATGATCATATATATTACAGAACTTCTGGTGAAGAAGACTTGACAAAGTGCCTCACAAATAATGTTTTACGACAAAATTAGAGCTCTCCTGTATTTCAGGTCCACAGTATCATGTCACCTGCAGCTTATTTCAGTTAAACTGTGTAAGTCTGGTCTGAAGTATACCCGAGGTGTGCACATTCTCACCCTCTTTTATAAATACCCATCTATGTCAGTGAAATGGCCTGTGCATGTTTCTTGTGCATATGCACATATTTATACTCCCTGTTTGGCTATTCTAATAGAAGACTCAGGTAGTTTTGTGATTAAAAGTTTCAAAATTATATATTGCTTTTTCTCGGCTAGTTGCATTGCCATAAGTGAGATACAAAAAACAGGACATGTAATTCAAAGGGGCTGAGCAATGGAAGGCAAACTGCGGTGCTTTCATCTTTTTTTCTTCAATCCAAGCAAACGTATGTGCCTCACTTGGCCGCTGCACTGTCTTTCAGATGCAAATGTCTGTACATATACTTTAGGGTTTTCTCTCTGCCCAAACTAAACTCACCTGTGACACTGTATATACTTACAATGAATACACAAACTACATACAAGTTACATTTAAGGTCATTAGTCCAGCAAAAATGAAACCTTAATGAGGTGCACACACACACACACACACACACACACACACTCACAACAGCGAAAGCTGAGTAGTCATGAAGATGCAAGCTGTCACTAACAAAAGCAGCGACACACTCTTGTAATTGGATTTCATTGTGCTTGCTGGAAGATCTTAAGTATATTCCTGAGATATTGTCCCTATTGTTACCTTCTGACAAAAGATCAGCTGCTTCAAGGTTTTGTCTCTGTATCATTGTTACACCAAGGTTCTTATATGCACAGGAACACAAAAAGAACTCTTTTTAGAAGCATAGTTATTTTTCAATAAGTTTCACCATCATCACATCACCTTACATCACTCACATTATTACATTTTACTATATTAATCGGCTAATAGAAATTGAAATAGCATATCTGTGTGTTGCAAACACCTATTACATTTGGCTGAGGTACTTCCTGGTTCAAAGTTGACCTGCAATTGAACATAGCTCTGAACAAATTCAGTTCATAAGTCAATGATTGCAAATTTTGATATTTTTAACTCTACTTCAGCTTCACTCATATAAAAAACAAGAATTCATTTGAATCGTATGAAACAATGTAGCTGGGTCTAAAGACTTCTGCTAAGGCTGCAGATCTCCCACAATGGGTCTGGTAAGTTACAAGTCTGTCTACTTGCTGCTGGGAAACAAAGCTAAGAAGTCCTACAAAATGCTGTCTAATTGATTTGGGTGGAGGAGCTTTATGTGGCTGTTGGCTCATGGTTTTACCATTTGTTAATGATTTCTTGTGATCATCATTCACTTTCAGATATTTCCTATGACCGGTTGGATGCTTCAGCTTGATGTCTGGTTTTAGATTTGTTGCCGATTTGGCTGATGTTCAGACTTGTTTTTTCAGATCCAGTGGGTACAATCTGTGTAAAAATGTAAACATTTTTTCCGCTGCAATCTGTACTGATTTGTTCCAAGCAAAATATTTCAAATATTCATGGTGTCTGAATTAGGGCTGTCAACAATATTCTAAATTCAATTAAATAATGTAATTGTGAAAATGAATATTAGATTGTAAGAAAAAGCAGTACTACAATGCACTGCATGATGGACAAGAATCACACAACCAGAGTTTCCATGAACTGGTAATTACCCTTTTATTTTCTTTTACAGGGAAAATCTGGTTAAGTTTGACATTGTGTTGTTTCGGTGAATGAACAATGTTTTTCGACCAAACCAGAGTTGCTGGTGATTGCTGAACCGAATTTCCCCAGCTGGGGATTAATAAAAGTTTATCTAATCTTATCTTATTACAGACGAACAAAGAACCCATTTAAAACAGATTGTCTCCCCGTTTCCTCGGTCCCTTTGAAACTGAATCCCTCATTAGCCAAACCACAGTCAGATCACAGCTACCTTGGACCATGCGAGTCCATCCATGTGTATCAAAAATCAAGCCAGTTCTGTCCTGCTCTCTGTATCTGAGCTGGGCTGGGTCTGGCCACCTGTCCCTCCTATGGCCAACTCACCTGTATACCTGTGGCTCATCCCTAATCACCTGCACAGCATAAAAACCCCAGTTCGTCACTCCAGTCCTCAGCAGATCGTCAGTTGTCCTCTGTGTTATGTCGTCTTGGCTCTCGACTGAAACAAGTTTGTGATTTTGCTCCATGATTTCAACCAGTGCATTGACTCCTGTGCTTTATCTCTCCGTCCCAGAAGAGCCTGAGCCATGCAGCACCTGGATCTCTCTCTGCCTCACCTCACTGGTCCTCACTGTCGGCCATTCCTCCCTACCAACCCAACTCTTGTCTGGATTGCACATTTTCATATTGACTATATATTATACAATAAAACTGTCTTATTTTGCACCAAATTCTGCCTGTCGTTCTGCTTTTGGGTTCTGCCAAATTCCCCATTATGACATTAACACTATTCCACCGATTGACAGTTGGTGACATTAACCTAAAAGCCACTGCTATGCCAATAAAAGATTACAAAAAGGAAAAGTGCTACCAAGCAAATCTGGATGTAAACAATACAGGTTTCAATGTGAAAACAGCCTTTTTGTGTCTAGCTCGGCACATGCATCATTCTGTAAAGCTCAAACGTTCAACTGTAAGAGCAAGAAGAAAAACACATTATTATAAACCTTTACCAAGTGATTTGGCAAAACATAACAGTAAACCATTTAGTTACCACAACCTGATGTCATTTACCACAACTGAAAAACAGATGAAATACATTGACAATGAAGAGTTTGCAGATATGCTCACTATAAATGTTTCCTCATCGTGGTGCTAAAAACGCAGTCATTACATTTCTCACAAAGCATATTTGCTAATGCTAGTTATGTATGAATGTAACTTTTTGGAAACCGCCTTCCTAATAGAGCATGAGCTCTATCTGTTAATCCCTCACAGCCACCCAGCAACACATGGTGATGAGTCCATGATTGGGACTCCTAGTCCTGGCCCCCAGCCTGTGGCCCTTTGCATATAGATTACTTTTACTACAACTTCTTTCTGTGTTGCACTTTCATACTCATTTGCCTGCTCTGTGGCAAATTTTCTTTCTCTTCTCTCTCCCAAAATCTTTTTTTTTTCCTCTAATTGTTTAAATCCCATCTTGTGATGGGTATTAAAGCATCTGAGGAATGCAATTGCCTGTCTCAAACACTTTTCTACAAAGAGAAAAACTCTGTCAAGTTGGTGTCAGCTGCCCAGGAAATAGTTTTCAAATGTTTTTGGCAGGCTAACTAGAGTAGTCCAGAAGTAGTCATTCTCCCTGGAGGAGCCCAAAGCATTCCCAAGACAGTGCAGGGTCTACGCAGGGGTCTCCACCCTCTGGGACATCCTGGGAATACCTCCACAGAGAGATGTCCATGAGGTCTCCTGATTCAATGCTGAACAAACTAAACTGGCTCATTTCAAGAAGCAGCAGCTGGAACCCAAGCTTCTTCTCAATATCTGTCCTCCTCACCAAAGTGGAAGCCAACATACCCTGTGAAGGACACAGCTGCTTAAATCTGCGTGACTGAACATCTGTTGGTTCGAGGGTTGGAATGTAAAAGCCACGGCTACAGCAACAGCTAAATTGTAATGTTGCTGCAATCCACCTTTTCAAGCATGTGTTGCAGCAACGAGGGACAAGACTACTGGTAAATCTGGTGAGTGTAGGGCTAGTTCCAGGAGATTTTGTATGGGACCTCCCAGGTGAACAGGGCTAACCGCAACCTTCATGCATAAAAAATCAGGATAATCAGGAGTAAGAAGGTCGTCAACCAATAATTTCTAAGGTCTGTCTTGCTAAGCCTTTTCCTTGTCTTAATGTTTGTTTGAATCTTTGTTGTTCTGCTTCTGATTGCATCCATGGCTGCACAGATCCTGATCTACTCAGCCCCCATTTGTTCTGCCTTTGTTTATAAGCCTTATGTTCCTGTTACAGTACCTTCCCTAAGGCTTCAGGCAGCCATATGTTAGACTGATAGAGCAACACGTCTTGATGGAAATGAAAACTTTCCTCAATTAAGTTTGTTGATCACAGCTGTGAGCCCTGAGGTCGTATCCACGAAAGAGCTCAAGGCTAAGACTCGCTCCTAACTGGCCAGTTGAGAGGAAATTCTAATGAGAACAGTAGTGTGCCCTTTGACACCAATATGCTTTGGGTTTGAGAGTGCAACTGAACCTTTAAGTACCTGTCTTCATCAAAGTTGTGAGAATTACACATAAGTTACATGTCATAGTTTTCACAGCTAATTTAATTGGAAGAGAAACTGTAACCTAGAATACTTACCATAGTTGTACATACACTTGTCACTTTTTCAGTAAGTCAAGTTCAAAAGAATCTGAATGAACACAGAATTAATTATTAACACTATTAATTATAACATAACTCATATAGCCTAAAGTGTCCCTTCCCAACACACCATCCATCTGTCAGAGATTAGAGAAAGTGTTTTACCCCTCAGTATACTCTATGTATTTTCTTATGTGTCTTAAGGTTTATGTGCAACTTAGAATTATTTTTCTGAAAGCCTCCTTAACCAATGCCAGTGGGCTGTATACGCATGCATATAAATCTTGCTATCTGTGATGGCTGTTTTATGACTCTGGCAATGGCATTGAGTTGAGTTGTTGGCTTTGTAGACCAGCTACATTGGAATTTTTCCATTTAGGTAAGTGTGAAAGAATACTTCCACAGACTACTTCTGGGAGAGTATCAATGTTCTCAAGATCCTCAGTTCCCAAGGTCTTATGTTTCCAGGGTGCTATGTTTCCAGGGGGTCCCATGTTCCCCAGTTCAATATTCAGTTAACACACATTGACCCTCCTATTATGTTGTGTCAACACAGGAATCCATGATTCTGAGATGCTTTGGTGTTGTGATTATCTGATCAGCATGGCTTTGCTTCCTAGTGTACTCCATTCTTATTTACTGGCTATGTTTACTGTGTTATGCTACCATGCTATGTTGGTCAATACGGCATGTATAGGTCAAATTAATGAGGAGTTTGCTGGACCACAAGGCAAACAACTTCATATAGTCTTTTTGATCTCATAGACTGTAAATTTTGAATTCCAACAGGTCATTACAGTTACAATATTTATTTGATTTCCACATTTTAACAAAATAATTTCAAATAAAAAGCAAGAGCCCTAGCAATGACGGATTATTTGTGGCATTACCTGTGCAGTCACCTCTGGCTTTATCTAGATGAAATGGTACCTTACTTTATTAATCTGCTGGCTTGTTCCCAACCTGTGCGATCGTCTGACTGCGCATTTGTTTCTTCGTCGGGACTCAGAGCTATCAACACTTGCGACACTATGGTGGTATCATGACAGCGAAACCCATGGGGGTTTACTGTACCTATTGTGATTTGCTTTTGACAATAGCATCTGCTCTGAAAGTCGGCTAATGTAAAGCATAGCAAAGCTTTTTTAAAGAATGCATCAAGTTTGACTAAAAGGGATTGAAATGATAAAATATTAGATTCATGGCTGTTGCTTGGTGGAAGTTGAGGAAATGAAGTTACACTCTTGCTCACACTTTGTGATCATGATCAGAGAGTTTTAGTGCGTTGTCTTGAAGGGCCTGCTTTGTAATCCTTTATCACAGATAATGTCTCACACTAATAAACACGCAGGAAGTAAATCCACTCACTCACAGAAAAGGGATTTTGGTGAGGGTTTTTATGCTGGCTAGCTACAGTAGCTTCCTTCCCATTAATAGCATACAGCTGGCAGATTGTGTGTTTAGTAATACTGTAAGCTCATGTTGGCTGGAAGGCATAAAGCCATTTGAATTAAGAGTTGAAGCCATACATTCCAGATGAAATATAATGAATGATCCATGCTTTACTTAATTAGTTCATGGCAATGAATCAAAAAATAATCTAAGCTTCAAAACTGAGCATTTCCTCTAATCAGTAGTTAAAAGTAGGTCATTCATCATGATGAGGAGAGCAAATACCCCAATTTTAATTTATATGAGCAGTCAACTGCTCTCTCACTGTTTTCCCCAAAACTTTAAACAGCAAAGTTCCATAGCTGTTCAGTGAGTTACGGTCTAATGAAGGCGTCTCACAGTGTGGTTGAATGATTGCATTTTTAAAGTAATAATTCAAGTTGTTAATGCACTGCTGGTGATTAATAGGACATGAGGATAAAGTGATTTCCTGTAGAAATGTAGCCAAAAAAATGGGATGTGATTACAAAGAAGGCTTTATTTTGACAACAAGTAGTGTGTCTCATCAGCACATGTCCTTATTAGTATAAACTATTATCTTATATTGAAAAGTACTCTAAAATTCTGTTTATTCTTTTGCATGAAAAGGAGACCTCGTGCTAACTGTTTAACAAGATGCTGTAATTTGCAGAGGTGGAGAAAGTATGCGGACACTTTTAACCCCTTGACGCCTGAATTTATTTAGAATTATATTAAAAAATTGGAGGCATTATGTCAGGCCGATACTGGAATGAGGACTCAGATGCAGAGTTCATCAGAATTCACAGATTTATTTAACAGTGTTCAGAGATCTCTTTGCAGAGTGTAACGAAAAATGCTATGAAGTTACTCTAGGTAATTGTAACAAGGTATGTCATGAACAAAATAAACACAGCACAGGGAGGATAAAGAAAGAATGACTAAGAATGTATAAAATGAAAAAAACAGAAAATGCTCTCGAAGGAGGAAGAAACAAAATGGCTATGAATAATCTAAGGAACTACACTAACAAAACAACAGAACAAAAAACATGGGGGCAAAAAACACTACGATGAACTACAAACGAAACAGAACAAAACAATCTAACAAAGAACTGAAATTCGGTAAACTAGCGAGAAACAAAAACAAAAGACTATAGAAACTACAACAGAAAACACTCACAAAGAGGTTCAAACAACACGTAGGCAATAGGTCTGCGGCTGCGGCTGCAAACAAGGAAAGCACGGGTGAATCGACCAAGAGACAAAGACACACTGGCACAAGACAAGGGAGACGCAGACTATTTAACACGTGGACGATAATCAGGAACAGGTGGAGACAATAGGTAATCAGGGCAGACACACAGGTGACACATGAGGAAGGGCAAGTGCTCTGAAACGAGAGGAGAGTTAGACCTTCAAAATAAAACAGGAAATGACAAGACAAAAAACCCAAGACGAGACAAACCTCACCACGGTGTGACACATTAGAGAAATGCATGCGCGATTCGGCTGCAATGTGGATTAAACTACATCTGCTGGAAACCTCCCTCCCTTTGGAGATCTGCTGTCTCCCCTTTTCTCCTGTTGTCTCCTGGCTGTCTCTCCCTTGTCTATAGCATATTTAGGCATAGCACCCCCTGCATATTTTAAAAAATACAGACCTCACTGATATGAGAGTAAAAATAATCATTGTGAAATCATGGGTTTCACCACAGACTGGGCTTGGACATTTGGTGACGCTGACAAAATACAGAAATTATTTCAAATAAGGAAATATTTCCTGTTTTATATGTCATTTGGGCTATGCATGCATAATCATACTGCATATTATTTTTGTTTGCCAGAAAGTCATCAATGGACAAAGAAATTATGCTTGAGATCAGTTACACCACAGTGTGCTCTGATTTCCCACTGTGTATCAATACAAATCTGATACAGTATGTATAAAAATCCATCATATTTTGCCAGCTATTAGAGGTGACTCTGAGACAGCAAACAGAAGTATTATGTACATTTATGCAGCAGACTTCTGAAACATATTCATTCAAAATTATTTCTATGAGCAATTGTAAAGTATGTGAGCTTTGGTTTACAAACATTACTGTTTTTTACATTGTATAACTTAAGTACATTAACTAAGTAAATGTTAACTGTATCCTGGTTGAAATTCCTGTGTTTGCAGACGTTCTTGCTCTTAATCCTACCTCACCTGACTTCCTCCTTTGCTCATAATTACTACCGCAACTATCATTGCAGCCTAACAAACAGAAATATGGGCATTTTTTTTATTGAGGATGGGTTGAACACAAGTTAATTATTAAGCCACATTTGAAAAAATGTCAGCCTTGCATTTGAGGATAACTGTAAAGTATCAACGGTAAAAACATTAATTATGCAGATAAAATTTCCCTGTGGGTGTGATTATACTGTATATAACATTATTGCATGAATTAATATTGATGTGTAAACAGCAGTTATTTTAATGCTGTGTCATATTAGAATGGAGCTAATTGTACCTACTTTACTGAGGTTGGGGAGTTTAATCTAGAACAATGCATCATACAGTTTAATGTGAGATCTTTCCGGTTTTTATGCAATTTTGTAATGTGCAGTCTTCAGAGACTTCAAATTGTGCTGAAGTACAGAACTTTGGAAAATGTATTTACATTTCACTACCTTCAGTCGTAAATCTAAAGCAATTGAGAGGCTGTTTTACACTGATCTTTAGGTAATTGCTCATGCACTAGTTTCCAAATGATTAACAGCATTACAATCATCTCACTCTTCACACTTTCGACAATTTCAATGCAGTTGAGAGTGGCTGATTTGATTGAACTTGGTTGACTGGCCTGTGTGTGTGTGTGCATGTGCTAATGCTTTGTAACTATAAGTGTGTATTTGTGCGTATAATAACATTACTGCGCCTGTGTGAATGAATATGTGCATGTTTACATTTGTGTGATTGAACACGTCTCCCTCTGATTTGAGTTTTCTTTCGAACTGAGAGCCTCTCCACCGCCGTGTGCGCGGCTAATTCTGCACAGGGTTGCGGGCTGGCTCGCCAGCTGGAGTGCAGTCACTTGTACACCGCACTCTTCCTCTGTGCTATGCAGTTAAATCAGCTGTGAGTGCCGCAGTACAAGAGAACAGTGAAACGTCAGTCAAGTGTGGTTCAACATTTTATAGCCAACACTCCACTCCAGAGGAGGGCCTGCTCATGCCTGCAAGTGTACTGACATGACCCCTTATTCCACCATAAAAACCCGTTTAATGAAACCACCCAGCAAATTTAATAATTCTCAGCAAATAATCTCAGCTAAGATCGCTGTTCGGCCAGCGATTTCCCATTGCACCATCAGCTCTGATTCTGAATTAAATGGAGTGTTTGTCAAGCTCTGCTTTTGTTACTGTCAGGCCCGCTGTAGTGAGTTATTGCTTCACTCTTTGACATGAACCATCACGCAGAAATGTCAATTATAACACACATCTACATATCTGTTGTCATTATTTATTCATTCCCTGTTTATTCTTTTACACATTATTTATTCATCTTATATTTACTCACTTCTCCACATAATAAACTGTGGGGACCCCGCTCCACCCTGTCCCCGGAGCCTGGAGCTGAAAGTGGACAACCTGGTTATAGAGACGCAAAAATTCTAGTTTCATATAAAAAATTACAAAATGAAACAAGAACATGGTGATTCGACCACACTGACCTTACTGACCCATTCTGAGTTCCCTGATGGTACCCATCCTGCTTTGCTACCAGTGGATTGGCACCTGACTAATTATTATTATTATTATTATTATTATTATTATTATATGTTATTTGTAGTATTAGTAGCAGCCGCATTGGAGGCAGTGAAAATTAGGAGTAGCATTTTTTTATTGTCTTTTTTTTTGGAGTCCTTCTCTGGCTGAGCCATCTCACTTCCTCCTGAAGTAATACACTATGGAAAGCTGCTGAGCTCATTATTAACCTCATTTTCCCTGCCATTCTGTGTTTTAATAGCTGTTTTAATAACAGCTAGCGTTTAATGTGAATTGTAAAGAAATTAAGTTGTTTTGTTTTGTTTTTTTACACTCTATTAGTGGAAACTCCTAGTCCTCCCATATCCCATGATCCTTTGTGCCAGAAGTGGTATTAAGAAAAAGATATCCTATATCGATTTAAATAATATCTTTTGAAGAGAATTGCACAAGGTTTGAAGAAAACTGCACATGGATTTTGAAATTGCACATGGCTTTGAAAAAATTGCACATGGTGGGTATGGATCAATTAAGTACAGTGTTTGCTCTATTACACAGTAATAAATATGTATTTGTCACAATAGAAGAAACGGCATACAAGGTATTGCATGTATGGATGAAGTAAACAAAAATCACACATTAGTTGAAACAGTGTGAATATGGACCCAGTGCTACATTAAGCAACGCTGGAGCTGAACACTCTGACAGCTGTTGGTGTGAAGGACCTGTGGTAGTGCTCCTTCTCACAGGGTGGATGCAGCAGTCTGTTGCTGAAGGAGCTGCTGAGGGCCCCCACTGTGTCATGCAGGGGGTGGGAGGGGTTGTCAATGATTGATGTCAGCTTGGCTAACATCCTCCTCTCACCGACGTCCTCAGTGGTATCCAGAGGGCAGTCCAGGACAGAACCGGTTCTGTGTTGGTGGTCCAGTCCAGTTTGTTGTTGAGGTGAACTCCCAGGTATTTGTACTGCCCCGTGATTTCAATGTCCAAACCCTGGAAGCTCACTGGTGTGATCTGTGACACCTTAATGCCGAAGTCTATCACCATCTCCTTTGTTTTGCTGCGTTGATGTGCAGGTGGTTTAGTCCACACCTGTCGGCAAAGTTAGTGACTTCTCTGTATTCCAATTTGTTCCCCTGTGATACACATCCAATGATGGCTGTATCATCAGAAAACTTCTGGAGGTGGCAGCTGGATGTGTTGTCCCTGAAGTCTGATGTGTAGAGGGTGAAGAGGAAAGGAGAGAGCACTGTGCCCTGCGGAACTCCCATACTACAAACTGCCACATCTGACATACATTCACGAAGCCTCACATAATGTATGTGTGTGTGTGTGTGTATATATATATATATATATATATATATATATATATATATATATATATATATATATATATATAGAGAGAGAGAGAGAGAGAGAGATAGATAGATAGATTACTTACAAAGATGGGAAGGCAGGAAGTGATCTCTGTTTTAACTTGTCGTTGTAAAAATGACATGTAGACTTTGAACACCATTGAACAGTATCTGTATAGTGACAGAGGGCTCAAGACATGTCCTGTTATATTATGTAAGTACTCATGAAGACAATTTTTAAAACTTAGGAGCCAGCCAGTGACAAAATAAGCCCAAAGAAACAAACAAAAGGAAGGGTAACACACATAAATAACATACTCGTAAAGACAAATCAAGGTAGTCTATTTATTGCGGACAATTTTGCTTGTAGAAAGTTTCAGCATTGACATTGTCTAAGACATGTGAAGTTTATCAGCCAGGTCCTGCCAAGTGGTATGATGATGATGTAGGAAGAACTCTGCTGATACAAGCTTGAGTTGAAGAGGCCTTTATTAACAAGCAGTATCAGATCAGATGCCGGCCATCTGAGAGAGTGTCAGGGTCAGATCAGAAGACTCTGCCCTTAACATACAGACAACACAATATATGGCATGACGGTTTGTCTAACTCCACCCAAATCTTTCCTATCTCAAAGACCACATCATGCTCTGGGCATTGTCCCACTGAGGAATGTTCTCCTTTGTGACAATCTATGTCTACATCTATAGTAAATAGTCCTAATAGCTCCCTCTCTAAACTTTACCACTTCTGGTTTATCTTTTCCTGCTCCTACCCTACGTGGCCTCACATACCACAACTAAAAGTGGTCTCCATTCCAGACATCAGTTTAACCCTGATTATGCTTAATCTAACATATATTTGATATTTGATTGATCTGATCATATACCTCACATGTAACTAACCATTGTATTCCATGGTACAGCTACTCCATGGACGGCAATTATGAGAATATAACTATAATTAATTTGCTTTAAAACACCCATGGCTAGTCCATTTTTTGATGCACTTGATGTGTAACACTTAGCTACACCATATATCAGTCAACAGACCACACCTTTGTCAGTCAAGACACTGGCACTAAAAAGGTGACTGCTCGGATTGACCACTAGTGACTCAGGTGATGCTCAAACACTCACCAATGTCATCTGTTCCATGCCTACAAATGCCTGACTTCATCCAATATCCTGCATATGTGATACGTCTATGATGGAGCTGCAGTGATATCATGTGAGTAGGAGGAAGAGAAAGAGGGCAAAGATGTATGTGCGCTGCCCAAAACACCCTCTGCACCTAATGGTTGTACACCTACTGCCTGCTGAGCAAGCAATCAATAAGGCTTTCAACATATAGTATCTTTATGCTTTGTCATCAATAAGTCAACAGCTACATGTTCACCCGTTTGGTTTATATTAGGAAGACAGTCATTCATGGCGGCATAGTCAAATGTCCCGACGTGTAAGGTAAGGTTTTGTTTCACTGGCGTCCTGTTTTTTGTCGAGCACTTCCTGTTTTATTGTGAAACCTCACTCTCCTCTCGTTTCAGACCCTGACTTCCTGGTGTCCTTCCCGCGTGTCTGATTGTCTGCCCCGCCCTGATTGTCTCCACCTGTTCCTTGTTACCTCGTGTATATATTGTCTGCGTTTCCCCTGTCCTGTGCCAGATTGTCTTGTGTACCCTGAGATTACCCTGCTTACCTTGCCCTGCCTTGAGAGCCACTTCAATTCTGAACAATGAGCATATTCAGGAACATATCCAACAGTTTGACCTGCTTGGACACCCCAGAAATGAGTTGGTATCAATATTGTTCAACATGTACTATCATACCCTGAGTCCTTGAATCATGGCAGATCATAGGGTATATGAAACAGGCTTTAGTGGTGTTCAACTAACTGTAATGCTGAAAATGCAATGATCCCTCTTCCCTTTTTTTGTTAAAAAAATCAAAAAAAAACACTAATGTTTGCCTGTTTCATATCCTTTTGGGGTTTTTCGGCTGCTGAAAGTTGGACCTCAGGTAAGCTGATAGATATGTTATATATGACAATACTTCTTCAATGAGCAATTTATTTTGCATGTGTGCATGTATGTTCCATGTCACAACTCTGTACCAACCAGCTAAGTTACAACGTGTCAATTATGGAGGAATATTCACCCGTCACAACTTTGAAGGTGTTTTCTATCACTTGCACAAGGGGTGTCAAGGTTCGGCAACACAGAGACCTCAGATAGTCACACATTAATATAATATTTTAGGTACATTCACATTTTTAAATAGGAAGTAGGTCAAAGTGTACTCAGTTATTGGGGTGGTAGTAGTAGGGCATACATAGTTGTGGTAGGAGCTAATGTTTAGTTATCATTATCCAATGGAGTACCACAAATGTAGAAGATAGGTATAGAATATCCATAATAGAGAATAATTCCAGGACTCGTAAATGGACTGTATTTTTACAGCGCTTTTCTAGTCTGCCAAAAACTCAAAGCCCTTTACAACACAAGCCTGCATTCACCCATTCACACATGGTAGCTAGGTCACCTGGTTATGTGAGCATTCACACACTCACACACCAATGCATAGCTTCAGGAGCAACTTGGAGTTCACCATCTTGCCCAAGGATACTTCCACATGTAGACTGCCAAGGCCAGGGATTCAACCACCAAGCCACAGGTATTTGTAATAGGACACTCTTTAAATTGGAGAGTTGCAATATTCATTTCAATGGGTCTGTTTTCAAGAGAACACCATGCAATTTGTTTACTATGCAACAGTAATAGAAGATCAAAGAAAAAAAAATCAAATCCAAGTTCTGCAGCACACAGGCAGTGCAGGATAAGATACACATTTTGTGTCATTGTATGGTCACACAAACTACTCAGCAGTCGGCCTTGTCTTAGTAAAAACAGTCATGACAACAAGTGTAAATGTGTTCACAGCTTAATTGAAGACACAACTGTGTAAAATTATGTCCAGAAACTGCAGTGTACAGACAGTCCAAATGGATGCATTACGGTGACTTTGTGAATTCTAATGGGAAATTCAATATACCAGCTGTCCTGAATGTTAATGGTGCCATTTATTTATTTGTGAGGATTAAAGTACTTAACTCAAAAGGTTAAGTCACGTGGTGCATTTTGGTTAGCCACATAAATGTATGCAGGATATCACCACAAGAGAACCTAGATGGCCGATTTAAAATGCAACAAATTAGGTAATGCATGCTCATATGGACATATGAATTTGCAGCCATACCCACTGTTCAAGTGGATCTTGAATCTGGCACTCAAGATGGAATTTGATGGCTGACTTAACCAGTAAAGAACATCCACTTTGTCCTGGTCCACTTTGTCTTCCAGTTCTCTCAGCAAGTTATTAAGTATAACACTACAAATAGGTTATCGGTAGATTTTGTAAATTCTGTTTTTAAACAAGTAACTCTAAAAGATCAGATGCACAAGAAATGAAATTTCTTTAATATTCCAATGGCCCTTTTGAATGTTTCACTTTTGTCTTCCCACCTATTGGCACACAGGCTACGTTCACGTTTATACTCATACTAGACACGTTAGAAAGCTTAGATTCTCATTAATCGATCGATGCAAGCCATTTCAAGATACAGTCACAACAGGAGGAACAATAAACATCAACAGCAGACAAACAACCATGTTTAAAATTAATGCAAAATTGATGCAACTCACCGATTACGTCTCTCAGTGATCAACAGCTAAATAATACTCCAACAAAAACAGTCCGGAAACATCAACAACAGGCCCACATGATCCACTGCAGTGTTTTCCCCTTTCAAAATGGCGGCCTATGTGCTCGTCTGTTGCTTGTCTTCTGTGTTTTCCCGGTTAACACTTCCCTAAACTTAAGCAGAAGGGAACTAGCTTGCTTCCAGTTACTCTTCGGAGTCTCAGTTTTCAAATTCCACCTCACCTGATTAATCAGGATGTGGCACATGGAGCGTAGCAACCAGAGGAGTCAGTAACAGTCTGAGTTGACCAGAGCTCGGAGCCCCCCAGCCCCCACGTTTGGAAATCACATCTCGTTTTGGAATTGAGTGCTGCTTCGAATAGCCAGTGACATTCTGAACACACCGATATAGCACTTCAGCGGGTTATTAACAGCTCTCGTATTCATACAGTATTAAAGATTTCAGTGACAATTGCCCTATTACACACAGTAAGTGTGTATTTTGTGATAAATGACAAGTGATGAATATAGTGCATGGCCTCAATATGAAGATATATAGCCAAAAAATATGTATAAAAACCTTAAATATGCATATAGAGGTATAATATGCCAAGAATTTAGATTATAAATATGTAAATATAAATACAGATATTAATGTATTAAATATGGTAAACTGGCATTTAAAAAAAAAAAAAGACGCCTAAATACACCTTACACCACCATACAAAATACACTTCTATTTTAGTGTGTACAAACAAACTTTTACTCAGTGTCAGTAGCACATATAGTGATTCTATAAGCAGGTAACCCCGGCAAAGCTGATGTGCTGTTTAGACCTCTTGGATATGTTTTGCTTCACATCAGTGGCTGCTTCCCTTGCCCAGTTGAGGCTTTGCTGCATGGTCTCCTTCTGCAAGATGTAAAGCAAAACTGCACATATAACATTTGCAGGGTCCAAGCACACAGCTATGAGCAGTTTACACTGGCATCATACACAACCAAAGCGCCGGAGCCAACATAGTAGCAATGGCTAATTTCTCTTTTGTGTCTGTATCCTTGAATGCGGAGACGACTGACCGTTTCCATTGTGTTGCTGGGTAGTCAGCTAATACGAAGCTTACTCAATCTCTATAGCATCGACTAACTCTAGCTGCACTGCAGTTGCTAAGTTACTCCATTGTATGCAACATTTTCTAATGTTTGCGAAATAGTCTTTTCAGGGGAATACACTTTGAGAGGACTTTTCTACATTTCTGAAGTTGGGGAAATGCCTTGCAGTTGTTATAATGTAAAAAATAATACTGTTAGTTGAATAAACAAATATGAACTTAAACTGTGGGCACACATTAGGTTAGCTTGTCTGCTATATTTCCATTAAATAAGATTGTTCATGTCTTTTCCATAATTCACGGTTGACTGTTGAGTTGTTGTGAAGTGTCATTTTACAGCATCTCTCCCTCTCCTCCACAGTCAGACAGGTATGAGAGTGAGTTGCTATGGTTACAGGGATGCTCTGTGTCTATACCACTCTGAACCCTCTTGCCACAACACAGGAGGACCACAGAGAGGTAGACAATATATAGGGTGGTAGCTGCAACAGATTTAGGGATTTGCAAGGTGGCCAGAGCTGACCACTGATTTTTGCTTTGTGTTTTGCATTTGGCAAGGTCTGAGATACGTCTAATACAGTATACTGCTCCAGAACAGGTGAGTAAGTGGACCTTCAGTCGAGAATGTTCATGTTTTGGTCCATAAATTGGTCCATCTTTTCCATCTAGAAAATATATCAATTCAAAGTCAAAATTAGTAAGGTAAAAATATATTCATGTCCAAATACTGCAAGTAGCAATTTTAAATCCAGCAACAGAAAGACATTTTAAATACACATACAAACACACACACACGCACACACACACAGACATCACCAAATTTGCCCTCAGGCCCATATTCAGCAACGGGGCAAACAGAGAAATCCACAAAATCCATCTTGCCATCTTGACTGTCATTTCTGTGAATGAAGTGTTGGGTTTTTCCTTTTTCGAGGAGAAGAGGCACAGAGACAAAGCTATTTTCTCTCACCGGGCGCCTGTAAATTTCCTGAGTTATGTTCCCCTCTTTGCCGGAGCTTTCTCAGCTGTAAGACAAAAAGCTAATCAAAGGCTCCTGCCTTCGGGGCAGGTAACCCCGGCATGAACTAAAAGAGGGAGCAATATCATTCCATCACTCAGTGTGCCACATGCTCATTCCCCCTCTCTTTCTCTCCTTTGCTCTGAGAAAACATTAGTCCTTGTTATATGGAAATTGGAGGGAATTTTCCCTTTAATGGCCTATTAACACACAGTTTCTCTCATTTTTTGCAGCTTGCTCACTCATACTATCCATCAGGTGTTAGGTTGAGGAACATATTTCATTCCTTCCTCTGGAGCTCTATTCTAACATTTAGTCTTGTTCTAAGGCTAGGGCTGTTGATTTGTCCTGCTGGGTGGGGGGGCTGAATATGTAAGTATTTATCATTTATGAATATTAGAGGGATATTTCTTCGTGTTGTCAACAAACTTTTCAAAAACCCAACAAAAAAGCCGCCATTGCAGTAGTGGAGATAAAATGTAAAGCTTGTCCTGAGGGTGGTGCTAGAGAAATACCAAAGGTTCATTAATTCAGCTGTGTGCATCATCAGCACAGCATGAACGTGCTTTGTAAAGGTCACGTTGATCTGCCAATCTTCCGGTCTTGTGTGTGATGTTTCAGATTTGGCCTGAGGGTGTCACAAACATGGCAAATTGGAATGGTGCACCATGCGGGGAGAATGAATGGTCCTTGTAAATTCCATAGCTATCTGCCATGAAAAATCGGTATCCCGTGTTTAAATAAGCTGTCACTCAGTTACCCTTAGACGTTCATCGATCACAGTAATACTGTACGTTTTCAAAAAATCTTCAGTCCTAAAGACAACATGCACTTTTACTCTCCTCTGAAATGTATTTATTTTACAACTAAACGCTTTTTCCTAATATGTTATGTGGTGAAATGTAAACCGCTGAATTACATGTACTGGCAAGTTAGTCAGCATGGGAGATGTTGAAATCATTGATCTATGTCCTGCATGCTTCAGATTTTGTTTTATACAAAATGTAAAAAAAAACCCCAGACAATAAGGTATCCTATGTAATGTAACAACTGTGCATGCCTACACTAGCCTAGACACAAAACGTGGGATATGTCAGCCAGGTAGATGAAAAAACTGACTGAGGCGCCAAGCATTGATGAGGATCCTGCCATCAAGGCACACGCAGGGCTGGCCACGAGAGGTACACGTATTGTGTACAATCTACTGGTTGATGCATATCATACAGCGTGGTGACCCGGGCCTTCAATGTCCCCAAGTCTACAGTCTGCAGAATGGTGCACAAGGAGAAGATTGCAGCCCCACATCAGGAGGTCGTCAGACTGCCCACCGCTGGAGCACTGAATGAGGTTGGTCATGCATTCGCACAGCTGGCCAACAGCCCAGTGTTCTCCAGGTGTGTGGCGCCACCAATGGCTGCCATGTCTGCATCAAGACCCCCCAGGACCCGGTGGCCAGGATTACCTCAACAGAAAGCTCTTCCCATCCATACAGTTTCAGGCTGTATGTGATGGGAAGGGCCTCTTCATTAACACCTTTGTGGGGTATCCTGGCTCTGTCCATGACACCAGAGTCCTGAAGAACAGCAGGATCTACAGCGAGGCTCTGTATCCACCCTCAGGTAAGACATAAGTAACCTCCTAACACATCAACAGTCATCAACAACCATACAAATTGTAATATTTGATTTCCCTTTCACTGCAGGGTACATCATTGATCTACCAGTGGCCATCGACACCCCATACAGGGAACAACTGCAAGGGAGGGTGCAGAGCCGCTTTAACCAACATCATGCTAAGGCCCATTCCATCATAGAGCAGACCTTTGACATGTTGAAGGCGCGTTGGAGATCGCTGTTCTTCAGGGCTCTGGAGGTGGACCACACCTTTGTTCCCTCTGTCATCACCGCCTGTGCAGTGCTTCACAACATCTGCCTCACAGCGGGGGACATCCTGAAGCCAACTGAGGGATGACATCTTGGCACAGGGATCTCTTGCTTGGCACATAAACCTAAGTTCTATTAGGATTACTAATTACTAAAATTGCATTTGCGCTTCTTGACTTGAGGGCTGCACCGCAGTTTTGCACTTAGAAAATGGAAGGAAAACAGCACAGCTGCAAATTGCATGTTACTTTACTGAGGTGCAAAACATGTGGGGGAGGGATGGACGTGTATACTGAACAAATAGCTGCTGCACCTGATTTATCACCACAGACTGGTCACCGGAACTCAATGTGAACGTTGGCTCCGCATTACACGCATCAATCTAAGTACATACTGTGTAGTGTCTGTGAGCCACAGCTTGCACCAGGCTGTGACCCCTGTACCGGCTCAGTACATAAACCATTAGAGCCTGGCATTACCACAATGCGATATGATGGAAACAGCCAGTAGGTCAGTAGTAAGTAGGCTGTTTTTATTTTTATTTTTTTTCAGAATCCATTTACAGAACTTCTCTAGTCAAGGAGCTAAAAGGTTTTAGTAAAACTACATCTTTTAGTTGAGTTGACGACATCAGGTTCAGTTTTGCACTCAGATTTTACTTTGCTCAGCTCCAGTTTTAATAAATTCTGCACCAAATTGAAAAATTGCACTGACACAAAATTTTGTACACCTGCTGTATTGAAAACATATCTTGCCATTATTATTCAATGTTTGCTCCATGGTAATCATGCTAATGGGCAGTTTGGGATTATATTGTTGTTTTCATTTCTGAAAACTGTGGTAAGTGTTGGAATCCTTTGAAAAATACATGAATAGGAGGTACTTTTTTCCTCCTTTGAGCATGAGTGAAGGAACAAAACTTTTTACCGCCATCTTTTCAGCCTAATAATTCTCTGAAGTGAATGCAGATTTGGGTGTTGCTTGAAAAATGTGTTTCCTGAAATCTGCCCATATCCTGCTTATTTTCTGCTTCCATCAATCCCTCTGTTCCTCTGTCTCTCTATCCCTTCCTCCTCTCTATACCCCCTCTTCTCCCCCTGCTTTCCCCCAGTTCACAAATTACAAAACCCTATCTGGCTGCTCTCCAACCTCCCCAAATGGGCTGGAGGTGACAAGTAGCTTCCATCAACCCAACACACACTCCTCCCCTGTCTCCACAGACATACATTTCACGAACTCACTGTTTCAGGCACATTATATACACACTGCGGCAATCCTCAGCTGAGGGTGTGACCCAGCTATTGTGTGTGTGTGTGTGTGTGTGTGTGTGTGCGGATGTGATACCTGGTGTTAAACTGACAGTAAGCCCCTCTTCCTGTTGTACCTCCGTTGGCAGTTTAGCCTCAGCGGACCTCACCCCACCATAACCCTGCCTGAGGCTAATCCTGGGATACACTCACAAATGCACACACACACACACACACACACACACACACACGCACACTTACGCCTTGCCTTTCTCTTTTTTATTACCTCACCTGCACACAAACACACTCGCAGTCACACTCTGTCTGTCTACTCACTTGATATGTCCATTCATTTTTACCTTTGCCTCCCTCCCTACAGACACATACACACATACAGATTCATTTCCACCATCTCTGCCAACACACAAATATTGACACACAGAAACACACACACACCATGTAGGGAAGGTGTATAGCATTGATGACACTGTTAATGCTGTCTGTATGACACCCCTTGTGGGGACTTGTCTTCCATATGGGAACAAAATACAAGTCCCCATAGTGTAGATCACTGCATTTTTGAGTGAAGATTTTTGTTGTGGTTAGGGTAAGTTTCCAGGAAATTAATGTCTATTTAATGTCTTCAAAAGTGATTGAACACAACTGTGTGTGTGTGTGTGTGTGTGTGTGCGTGTTTGTATTAATGACCCCTAACCTGTAAGAGCCCAAAAAGTCTAAGTTCGAGATTGTGCCTTGTGTGTCCACTGTGTTTTACAAACCAGAATGATTTGCATACATATCATTGAAAAGGCAACACCACATGTGATACTGGGACCACTGATCCAGCTCATTTTGGAGCTTTTCTTTTTCTTCTAGAGATAATATAGTAATGCTGCACAATGTTCCACTACTGGAAATGTTGCACGGTTTTGAAAATACCAACTGTGCCCCTAAGTCCCTGGGAAATGTAATTAAACTTTCTATGTATTTCCCATCACTCGCCCACACTTTGCAAATCTACAATCTACAATCTGTGTATTCTGAATCTAAACGTCTGTGTATTGAAACAAACAACATGCAGCGCTTATCTGTGCACATGTCCTGTGATATTACTGGAGATGTTGCATTTCTTTGCCCAAATTGCCTGGAACTTGGATTTAGTACCATCTGCCCAAATTTTGGTACTCGCCAACAAAGCAGGCGGAGAACACAAGAAACCAAAGTAGAGCCTGGGACAATGGCTACACCATAAGTTTGGGGTTTGTGTGACTTTGCCCTAACCCAGTCATGTCCAAACTATTCCATAAAGGGCCGTGTGGCTGCAGGTTTTCATTCCAACCAAGGAGGAGCACACCAGGCCAACCAATCAACATCAAGGGATCCCTTAGTTATCAGCTAAAAAGGGAGATCAGCTGATTAAATGAGTCCAGCCTGGTGCGCTCCTCCTTGGTTGGAACGAAAACCTGCAGCCACACGGCCCTTTATGGAAGAGTTTGGACATGGCTGCACCAGTCCATAGCAAGTCAAATATCCATCCCGCCAACATCATTTACAGTTGACATGGAAGCAGCAACCTGTGCAGCTGCATCCATGGGATCCAAATTTATCTCCATTCCTGTCACTGTTTTTCATGGACAAGGTTACTGTAGCTAGCTGGGTGATATTTCCATTTTCAGTCCTACCTACAAAGCTCTGATTGGCTGACTGTTTCCACAACCAAGGAAACAGCTGTCCTATTTGAATAACTCAACAGTCTAGAGGTGGGAGCAGTGATTTAGAGGTCTGACAACAGGCTAGATTATATTGGGATTAACAGTATTACAAAAAAACAGCAACACAGAAACATTGTGTTCCTAAGATATTGAGAACAGTAAATTGCTATGTTGAGATGTAAAATTGCTGAACAGTTTGCCCAAATTACAAAAGACACTTTATTTCTGAATTCCTTCATCCCAGTACAATTAAATTGAACGGAATTAGTTTGGCGTGCTGACAATATTTGCAAATATACATTTTGCAGTGCTCTGGTGCTCTAGGGATTAAGAGGCTGACCATGAATTATGTCATTTCTCATCTTTCTCCCCTCATTATGGATTATTGTTATATACTATTATCATTGAAAAAATAAAACCCTTAAAAAGATATACAAAGAAATCAACAACATCTCTTGCCAGGATTAGGGGTTAAACCTGTTAGTCTAGGAGATTATGATGAAACTGGTCCAGTCTGCTTTCAGCAAATTTAGTTCTTTTAACAGAGAGACACTAAATCAAATGTTTAAAGGCATTTATCTCACTCCTGTCCAAAATAGAATTTTACATACAAAGCATCTACTATAGTGTCACTATTTTTTAGAAAGAGGATATCTCATTGACACATGTTTGAAATGAAAGGGGGGCAGCCGTGGCCTAGAGGTTGGAGAAGTGGCTTGTGGTCGGGAGAGAAAAATGTGGGTGTGGTGGAGTATTCCCTCCCCCTCCATTAGCCAGCTGATGTGCCCTTGAGCAAGGCACTTAAACCCCCCCCAATATGCTCCCCGGGCACTTGATTGCAGCCCACTGCTCCTGTGTGTGTTTCACTGCATGGTACATGTTGCTGGGTTGCTGGATGATGGGTTAAAAGCAGAGAATAATTTCCCAGTCTTGGGATCAATAAAGTAAATAAACTGAAACTTAAACTTAAAACCTGAAATGCAGCTGAACATCATCTCTGATAAAACAGGGTCTGCTCTGTTAACCCTAACATGACCTTCCTACAGTTTGTCTTAAATATAAACCACATTCGTATAAGAATGTATCATTTTTCAGCAGGTTTTCTTCCCCCGTGTAGACATCTGCAAAAGGATGTCGATGGAGAGTAATGCCATCCATTGTCAACTACATGCTTACTTGCTGCATTATGTACACAGACTGTGTGCACTTCAGCATCAGAATTTTTCTAAACCCAAAAAGTGCTCCACTTCCACTCTCCAAACATCACTCAATACATTGCTGTGTTTTTTCCCTTGGTGTTTGACCTGGATAGAGCAGAGGAAATGTATTCCTCTTAGTGCCCCTCAGTCATTCTTTTTATTCCCTTCTTCTTCCTTTTACAAATCAATATGTCACTAATGGTTTTAAAAATCAAGAGCTAACCTTCAACCATGAAAAGGGGCTATTTATTTTAAGAAAAGGACAGAGAGACAGTGGGGGAGAAAGACATGCATACACACACATGCTCATTGATCACTGAAGTTACACCGATAACCGATAAGGACAGTATTTGGTTTTTATTCAGATTCAGCCAGGGTCGCCCACCTCTGAATTAATGAATACCACACATTTGTAGCTCTTGTATCCATGTACCCATTCATATTTATTCCACTGCAGCACTCAGTCATACATTTCTGTATTATTGCTCAGCAACACGCTGTGGGAAACATAATGAAGATACTGAACACAAAATAGTCTGTTATTGCATCCATCAACAGCCTCATACATTACAGATTTAACTGGTTAATATTTTGCATTTCTTCATGAGCCAAACATCACTTAAGATAATGTCATATCTTTTTTCCCCCATTGAGACCAATGGCAGTGCGAATGCAAGTATTGCGAGAGCTGCACATCTGAGGTGAGATGCAATATGGCTGTGTCGGATTGCTGAGAAGAACAGAAATAGCTTTGTCAAAAAAAAAAAAGAAAAAAAAGCAGATTCTTAGGAATAAAAACTATATTTCAGATCAAATCAGCTCCAAAGCCCATCTGCTGCTACCGACCTGAAAAAGAATAACTTCACAGCGGAAGACGTAATGAAAGATTGAAAGAAAGACGATTGAAAGAAACTATTCTGGACCTACAAACATATTCCTTATGCAACAAACACATCACAACTGGCTTAAAAGTACCATCCGACACCATCAAAACATCATGTTCCACAGAGTTCACCAAATCGGCAATTGATCAGACAAAAGACCTCGAGCTATCATTGTGAAATTCGAGCACTTTCAGCAAAAAGAACTCGTCAAAAGCAAGGGAAGGGAACTTAAAGCTACAACTTTCAGACTGAATAATAAGTACCCATGAGAAATAAACAAATATATAAAATACTGTACCAAATCTTAAAAGAAAACAGGAAAAACAACAAACATTCATCACTTCTTCAGTTCATTTAGAAGAGCCATGGCTCTTTGGGAGTCTCAGTGGGCAGTAGAAGTAGAGTAGAACACTTCTGCATCATTGAATGCTCCAAGCGCTAGCTGCCGGTGTCCTGAAAGTAGCACAATTGCCATTAAGTTTCCATCACACACATTTCATCTGTGTTCTTCCTTAAAGCAGCAGTGGACATTTTTCTATGGCAATTGATTATCTATTAAGAATTAAAGGGACAAATTGAAAAGTAAATTCACAATTCTCCAGTCAGTTAAGGTCTAAGATGTTTTAGGTTTAACATCAAAGTATTGTATACAAGTTTACAAGAGTTTATCATGTTTAGACTGCTCCAACACTTTACACTTTATATATTGCCATTTTATTACGCATTGATGATACTGTAGTGTGTTTTGCACATTTAATCTAAAGTTTAAGCGTAAGTATTTCAAGAGATTTATATTTATTATATTCTATTAAAATGTAAATATGTTATATTTACATGGTGATGCACCACATCACAGCAAGATGACGCTGATGGGCAATTTGAAGACACACAATCTCAGGTTGGTGCAGATGACACACAAGCGCCTCTTGGAATTAGGAAAAGTCGACGCACACGAAGGCTCACTGAAAAGGGAAAAGCTCTGTTAGATGACAAATTGAACAATCTAAATGTGCATAAATCAGCTCAAACCAGTAAGTCAAAAACTTCTTCCAAAGCATCCAGACACTCCTCCATTTGTCCTTGAATGCAAAACAAGCAGCAGCTGAAGTTGCAGCTACACAAGAGGTGAAAAAAGATAATGAATGATCAACACCAACAACAGGAAGAAATTCAAAGACTTGAGGTGGAAGATTAAATCTTAAAGGCTGAAAGAGAAGCTAAAGAGAGGGAACTGAAGCAGAGCGTTCATAATCCATTCATAGTTGCCACGTCATATCGGGAGAAGAGACATATGTGGCATAAAATTGGCCCCAAGGACAGCGAAAATCTTTGTGATTTTGCAGATTTTTTAGGCAGTGTGGAATAAGCTACGCCATATGTTTAAGGTCTACTAATGCTCAACAACTGTGTGGAAAACCAAAGGAAAACTCCCCCCCCCACATGCCTCCATCAAGATATCTCCAACCGAGTTGTTCAAGAAAAGAGTAGTAGTGATCTATTGTTCCAGTCTGTGTCTCCACAACTACGGAACCAGACAAGAAATTTCTAGTGTGTTTCTCAACCTTTTTTGGCTTGAGTACCCCCTGAGCCTTCTTGTCACTCCACGAGTACCCCCTCACACACTCGATAAGTCTCTGAAAATAGAGCATAACACAGTGGTTATCAGATGAAAATAATTTTATTTAATCTCCTTAACTTGAAAATAAAATTCTCAGGCTCTCTGTCCTTCTTTTTAACCTCAACTTAATTTAACATAAGAATAAAGAATATGTTTTCTTGGAATAAAAATAATTTACCAAAAATAGCCTGAATGTCAAATCAAAATAACCTTCATTTTGTTATATCTAACTGTAACAGGTAATATTTGTCTCTCTTTTTTATTTAACATAACTCATGTAGGACTAAGCTAACATTCATCACAAAACTGGAGTGTCCTCCATAAACTTCGAAAGAACTGTCAATAACCTGGAACCTTTTTAGTCAGCATAGTGTTTTTCTTTGCCTATAAAACATTGTAATCTTCTGCCAAGCCTGTGTCTGTGTCTGCACCTGAGCCTATGAGACCTGTTTCAGGACAAATATTCATATTTTTCCTTCCTTCATCAAACAAGACGGCCACAATTTCACAAAGAATCCATCTGAAATCTCAGACTAGTGAGTTAGGGCTTTTTGAGAGTTTTGCTTTTTAACTCTGAGTGATCTGCCCTCCCTTTGATATTTGCACATCTACCTTGATGAGTTTAAGGTTTATTGTGACCAAACCAGAGTGATGGTGATTGCTGGAACAGTGGAAAGGCAAGTTCCAGAGTTTCACAATGACCGCAGCTGTTTCTGGTTAAAGAAAAAGGATCTTCCTCTTTGGCAATAATGTCTCTTTCTGTTGGGATCAATAATGTTGTCATACACTTAAAATAACAACCTGAGAATCTCAGTGTCAAATACTTTTAGTGGAGTACAGTAATGGTCTGCACATGTCCAGGGGGGTAACATCGCAGCCTGTTGGCTCATTTTCAAAAATTATTGTCCTCATTAGTAAAAATTTCTCCCATTTGTGTGGGACATTGAAATCTTCCAGGACACGTGGACTTTTTCAAAGAGAAACTCTGTATGAAAACGAATGATTTTGAAAACGGCAAATTACTTCCTGTAATTAATTTTGTTTTATTTTGGCCTGTATAATGAAGAATTGACAAATATCCCTTCCATGAGGATGCTCTCAGACAGCTCACAAGCAACAGCCTTGGCATTTCATATTCCTTCAACTATGGCAAAGTTCAAGCTGCATGCAAAGTTTATATTCATTCAAATGCTAATTAACATTAATGGCATCCTGTTGCCTTAATTATTATTAATACCACCAAATACCACACTAAAGCGGTCACATTGGTCTGGTTTGCTTGTTGCATTAAGTGTTGCTTGAAATATGACCAGTGTTTTTTGACTGTAACTAAGCTTATGCTTTAAAAAACAAGTGCAGTTCCTGAGATTCCCGGGATAGTCGGTTTCTGTCTCATTTTCAGGAAAACATGAATCCCTGGCCCTGATGCTAACAGTCTGGTCACTGGTGGCCACTTTCTTCCAAAATTTTTGGAGAATACCACAGTGTGTTGGTGCAATAGACTGAAGCTGCATTCCAATAATAGTGCCAGAGGAGTATCCTCAAGAGTATTACAGCCACAAAGAGTGACAATCAGTTGTTCTGCAAGCAGTTGTGGATGGCAAAGGTCTTTTCTTGGATGTATGTGTTGGCTATCTGTGGAGTGGGTGCAATACAAGGGTACTATGACACATCTGTGGGAAGTCCTACGTGACAAGGGATTGCAAAGCAAATATCTGGCAGTCATGTTGGACTGGATTATCTGATCAGTGATCGGTCTTACCCCATGCAGAATTTGCTCATGAAGCCCTTTTCAGACACTGACTAATGTATTTTGGAAGATTAAAAGGAGGATGGAGGTGCCTCCTAATAAGACACAATTGGAAGCTGGAGTTGACCAAAACAAATGGCACTGACCTGCTGTGTGCTTCATAATATTTGTGAGAAACATGGCGAAAGTGCAGCAAAGCATCATTTGTGTCCCGTATGTCCCGTATCTGAACCCAACAAGTCGATCTTGGCCGAGCCTATATTGTCAACTGGCGGTCTGTGGCCACATACGACCAGCAAAATATAAATCACTCAACCGTGGAAGAGAGTGATGGTCGATTAGCTTGTGAACCTCTTGCCAATGAGCCAAAAAAATCAGATGCAGACCTTTGAGTGATAAGTCAGTGAACCCCTGTTGTTGACTTTTTTGTTAAGTTAATTTTGAGGACTGTGACCTGACGTGTTCGTTATGGTCCACCATTGGTTTGATGCTGCCAGAGGAAAAGCTTTGTAAAGGGTTTGTTCTCCAAAATTACAAATAAACATTTTTATTATTATTATTTAACTCTTGTGGTATCCATGCAGATTCCTTTGGCTTTATTTTTTTCCAGGTTTTCATAAATCTGCCTCTGAGATTTTTGCCTCAAGCCCAGTGGTTGTGAATGGAATTGAGTCTGTTTTTAGGCAAAATTGTAACAGACCAGTATTTCAAAACCTCCATAAATTACACCTGAACTATCGGCATGGCTAAATACAGCTTTTGCAACAAACCCCTTAAGCTTGAAACATGCTGCTTTTGCTGCAAGTAATAACACTTGTTTCCTTTTATGTTCCGTTTGCTCCTGATTCGCTCTGATTTATGGCTCCTATTAGCAAATGAAACTGCCACTGTTTCACAAAGTGGCTTCTATCTTTTTTATTATTGGAGTTTATGAGCTTGTGTGTGAGCTCTATTTTCCACTGCTACTGAGTGGATACCTGTGAGTAGAAATGTCATGAGTGGGCTTATTTATATAATTATTCTTGAAGGTTACCTGCTCTTAGCGTAGTCCACCGAGTCTGTTAAGCCCTGTTTGAATTAAAGGAGATTCAATAATTAATCATGCTGTCAGCATGAAACTCCAGCTTACTGTCTTGATTCTTTTTCCACATTTGAAGTTAGTTATGGAGTTGCTTGGAAGGTTCTTGGTCACATTAATCCTTCATCCTGCTCAAACAGACCTTGCAGCGTGAACTGCACAAGCCCACAGCAAAGGCAAAATGCGCTTACATATTCCGTGCATTTTAAAGTTCAGCAGCATGTCTACAATGTTTTTAGTTAAAATTCCCTCTTTGTATAAACTGGTACTGTATTCATGTATTTGCTACAATAAAGATGTGTGCTAATGCAACTATTATGCTGGAAGTATGCAACTACAGGTGAGTATGGTGCCCAGAATTGGCCCCAAATATCAATATTTTCTATCGATAATTTGAATGCACAGGAAACTCAATACTCCAAATGTATAGCTTAATATGTGTAGCTTATGATGTCTTGCTATCAGCTGTTAGGAATGTCCCCAAACACTAAATGACCAGAGAGAGAAGCAAAACAACTATTAAAAGATGCAAAACAGCCACAAAGACACAAAACACCTACTACTATGATCAACATACCACCACTACCTGTGTCGCAATGTTGCAGCTCTGTCCTGACTGACAAAACCAGAAACATCTAACATGGCTGGCCCTCGCAAGCCACAACTGTGACATTGTAGATGAAGCATCTTGTAAGTATATCAAAAAAAACTTAACTCTTTTACTCATTGTAACATTGTAAGAAGAAGAAAATGTTAGATTGTTAGTGTTGTTTTTACATTCAGGGAAACATGCAAAGCGTGGCTGTTCATTTTTGAACACCATTAGCGCCGGACAGCAGTAGTGTTAACGTTTTGGCTACTACGTTAGGTAATAAAATCTGAAAATTACTATCCAAATTTTCTTCCCTTGTAGGCTGAAGTGGATGCTGAGCAGTGAGTTACCTTAAGATTCAATGTTGCTTAAATGTTAACATTTCATTTGTTTGGACCATTTTTTTTCTAGCTTTGCAAATAAGCCTACGTTAAAGGTTGGGCTAATATTTGTGGATTCATAGCTACTTCAGTGAAGTCAAATAACCTGGTTTCTGTGCTGCCAGATAATTTTAAATTATTACTGGGGAGGGCTGGAGGCAAGGCGGTATCGGTTTGATTTCATCATAACAGAGCAAAAGCCAGAGAAGATCCCAGCTGTTTAGAAACCTGTTTGTACACTGTAAAGTGACATTTTGGATGATATGGATAAGATAAGATACGACTTTATTAATCCCCAGCCGGGGAAATTTGAGTGTTACAGGCAGCAGGCTATATAGTAGAAATAACAATAGAAAAATAGAAAATAAAAGGTGACTATATATATAATGTATATAAGAAATATATATTGCCACAAAAAGTTTACTGCCAAAAAGTTGAGGAAAATTTCACAGTTTTCATAGAAATTGCACATGGTGAGTATGGATCAGTGAAGTCCAGTGTTTATTGCACAGTAATAAGATGATAATACAGGTTTCACACTGTCCTGAAACACATGGAAAATCGTCTGAGTCCCAAAGTTCAGATTTTGGAAGAAGTTGCAGTGATGGAGTGTTGATGAGATATATTTGCTACATTCTCTGGCAGTATGTAGAACATTAGCTGGTAGTGATGAGAAGTAATTCACTTCAACAGCCCCTACCAATAAAACGAGAGGGAGAAGGATGAATGTTAAAGGAATTGAGGCTCTGCCAAAAAGGACGAGGCTTGCCCGCACTTAGTGAAAAGTACTGTCGGGAGCTCAATTTATATATTTTGTATTTTTCACTGATAGGATGCAGGGCTGTTCATAGCATTTCACTTTCAACCAGGCATCCGATTCTGACCACCTAACTATGGTCACTTAATGTAGGAAGTAGTTCACTCAATCCTTGTTGCTTAGAAATTTTTAAAACAAGTAGTTGTCTCGTGGTGATTTTAGGATTCACTGTGTGTAAGGGGGATGTGGACAGTGGTGAGGGTGGTGGGACGGCCCAGGGCGGGGAGCTGGTAAACCTCCCTGATCTTGTAATCCCGATGTTGACAGGTAGTCAAAAGTCATCCTAATATCAGGCTACAAACCTGTACTTCTGATGAGGAGTCCTTGGTTCTCCTTGTGGTTTGTCTCTGTGAAACAGTGACAGTTTACTCCAACATCATCTCAAGTGTGTAGTTATGACAACAGTTACAAACAGTGCAAAAAATGCTATCAAATCATTTTTTATCTAGTATCACATTTGACTTTGACCGTAAACTGTGTTTTGATGAAAAGCTCGTAAATTCTATGGAAGTTCTTCCTGGAAAAAGCCACATTTTCCAACTAACAAAACATGGGCTGTTGACTGTGTATTTTCCACTGGGACTTCACCGGAGCCGCAGTATTGTCACTGATGCGAGTACTGCAGTGTGTAGTGTAGTGCAGGGCATATGCAGGTACACAGCATATACCCACTTATTTTTCAGTAGGCAACTTCTAAATCCCCTCTGATGTGCATCATTCTGTAGTGTGCTGCAAGCCATTTTTTCTGGTTTGGTTAGTACTAGTTACCTTTGTTGGTCGGGTTCATGGTGTAATTTATTGGAGGTGGGGATATGTCCCTACCACTTTTCTGATGACTTACTTACTGCCCACCACTAATTTGATATTAATTGCATATGCGTTCAAATCTAATTTCCATTGGCTCTATTAAGGGTTAACGCCCCCACTGGAGGAGAAATTGTTTCGATTGATGTTTGTCTGCTTTGTTCCTGCTTCCTGTACATGCAGTACTGTGATTGCTGGAGTCCATGAATGAATGATGAGTCAGAAACAGCACAGTGTGCTTAGTCAGAGGAGAGAGCGAGCACAAGCCAGTCCATTCTGTTGTGTCATAGGTGCTTTGCCTTCTCTGATTGTGAAAGAAACCATTAGAGATGGTTAACTCATGACTGGGGAAGGTTCAGGAGACCTGGTTGTCTAACACATGCATTTATTGGAGCTTGATTTAGGAAAATAGAAATGAGCAGTACAAGTGAATCACCGAACGCCACCCAATTCAGGATTCTTCCTGGCAGAGAGTATTCAGCCCTAGTTGACCCATGTGATGACTACATGTCCAAGTTAGACTTGTTGGCTGAGCAAGAGCAGTGTTAGTAATTCTTCCATTTGTTGCCACTGGGTTGCTGTAGTTAGCATTACAATTATTAGAATTATTTTCTGATTCATTTGACTGATTGAACCAATATTTCCTCTTAATTCAGCAGTCTGGATAAGACAAAGAGAGACATTAGGTCCTATTTCTTGATAAGAGTAGTTTTGTATGTAGTAAAAGACTGTGTCAGGTCATGCTTTACATTTATCAGCAAATTATATTTGCAAGTAAGCACATGCTGAGTCAGTTTACTCATAATCCAGTGTTGTATGCCAAATGAGAAGTCCCCTTCATTTTCACAATTTGTATAGCAAATTAGAAGTTCCACTAATTTTCACTGTAACTTTGCTGTTTTGCAGACATCAGAGAGAGGCCGACCAGGGAAAGAGTAGTCAACAGGTAAGAATTTGCACTGTGAGCTGTAATGTTACATCAAAAAGCACATCCTTCTGATTTGACAACTGTTTTAACCATCATATTGTCTTCCCATCTACTATGCACCTTTTGTCTTCCCGGGTCAAAATTGACCCGGTCTGGTTTGACTGCTTGTAAAGCATGAAGTATAAAATAATCATCAAATTCTGTGTTGAACTTTTTTAGTCAACTTGTTTCCAACACATCAACATATATTTTACACTTATTTTTGTAATGTATGATATAATAGATGTAATTTATAAAAAAATACACTTCATTTTTGATTAAAAAAACCCCAGAAATTCTGATTATTTTGACTATGGTTATGATCTGAGGCACATAAATTGATGTATTATCACAGACTGGCATATGTCAAAGTTTAGTCAGGACACTGTTTTGAAGTAATGTAAAATTTTTTAATGGCAGCAAATAGTCACACCTGTTGTCCTCCTGGGTCAAAATTGACCCGGTGTGGTTTGACTGTTTATAAAGCATGAAGTATAAATGTGTGTGTGTGCATGTGTGTGTGTTTATTGTACTGGAAAGCACAATAGTATGATCCATTATACCACTTATTGTCAAATTTGACCCGGGAAGACCACAGATGCTATAAATTTTAATAAAACACACATAATTCAAAGAATATAGAGCATAGTATGAAACCATCCATGTCATTTTCAAGCAATTATATGAGAGAAAACCATAGTTATGATATGCAAACACTTGAAAACAGGTCAAAATTTATCTGAAGACAACAGGAGGGTTAAATCAATTTTAAACCTGTTTTTATTTATGTTTTACACAGCGTCCCAACCTTTTTGGAATTAGGGTTGTGGGTTGTAAGTTTAAAGTCATATCAATCCACCTTTGGTGTGATGACTTCTTATTGTTTCGAAATTTATTATGACGAAGTTTTACAGAATGCGGACATATGCAGCCCACACCACCTCTGAATGTGGTCTGAGCAGATGCATCTCAACACCTCCTAAATTAGAGCTGTGATTAGATCACCCAAGATGCACGTCAATACCAGCCGTAAATGGGGCCTTTGTGGGCTCCCTCAAACAGCAGAACCCTTTTCACCAAATCTAACTTTATGACCATTTACAAAAACTAGTCAATGTCTGTGACTGTGAAGTGTTCTCTGACCAGGCCCCCCCATCAGTGCCTTTCGAAACTTTTACAACTTACTGTTATAAAAAGTGATTCATATGACTGTATACTGATCTACCACTACACTGAAAAAAATGAGACTGGCATCTGTTGGATTTATATAAACATCTTTCATGGGTTTAACACAATTGTTTAATGTTCTGAAACAAAATGTTAAAGAATAGTGTAGAAACTACATGATGTGCAGATAAGGTACATGAACATGTTCAGCTCATGTTGGGATATAGTGAGTCAATCATGTGTCAGTTTGTTAACTCGCGATATTCCGCGCAATCGCGCAGTGCGCACAATGTATTATAGGTAGAAGAATACAACGGTCACGGGCACGTCAACTGTCATGCAGTCCGCCATTACATCAGCTCGGTAAGTACGGATTTGCTATTTGAATATTGGCTAACGCTTAACTATATGTAGTTTAATGTATTGAGAGTCGCCAACACAGGTTAATGAACTGGCATGAGGTAATTTGCTCACACTGTTTTGCCACCACATCTGTTAACGTTAAGTTTCCTCTGTGTTTTTTTTTTTTTGGAGCGGGCTCCTCTTCTGTCAACGTTGTTTAACTCGACTGTCTCTGGTTGAATTTCTTTTCACTGGTAAGTCGACCGACCGTAACAGCGAGAGAAGGCTGAGTAAGTTTAGTGAAATTAGCAAGTCAAGTTAGCTGGCTGCCATCGCGCTGTTAACACGTGTAACAGCACAATGGCAGCCAGCTAACTTGGTAGGACTTGGCCCGCGGGCAACGTGTGTTGGTAACATTGAGAGAAAGCTGAATGAGTTTGTGGCGAATTATGTGTTAACAGCTCTGTGTCAGTCTGTGAATGGCAGGATTTAGTCCTTGGGCAACGTGTTGGTTTGTACTAATGGCAGTTGCTAAATTAGCAGTTTTTAGCAAAAATAACGTTCATTGGCATTATTTATACAGTCTGCGCGGTTGACATAGCATTAGTTTTAGTCAAGGGGGAGTACAGTGCTTTGCTGCGGTGGAGGATTAGCATTACTTTATCGGGCTTGTGTGGTTAAACCTAGGCTATGGAGTTATTTTCTGGTGTTGAAATCTGCCTTCTTGTGCTTTTAGTGTTAGGCTGTGGTCACACAAGACTGTAAATTATGGTCTCGTTTTGACGCATAAATGTTTGAGAGGTTACTACGATATGTTAGCTGCTATTTTTGCTTAGCCTGTCAATAGTGTGTTCAGCCACCGTCTTTAGACATATGGACATTGTAAATATAATGATGTGAAAAGACATTACATTTTTGATATGTAACATTTTTTTGACCATTCAAAAAAAGTGTGACTCATACTTGCCCATAGTTCTCTATTATATGTCAGTTTTGCTTTGTGACCGACAGTTTTGAGTTGTGGAAGTATTTGTGTTTTCATGTTGTTGCTTTTGTTGCTTCTGCAGATTGCTTTCAGGAGTTCGTAACATCAGCACCTCCTCTGTGGCTCAAACTCTGTAGTGAGTATGTGTCTTTTCTCTAAATAACAGAATTGAGTGTATCAATCAATATGGTTTATTGAGAAGAAAATAAAGCATATACTAATGCAGTGATTTGTTCGGTTTGGTGCAGCTCACCATCAGCCTCACACTCTGAAATTCTGTGGTGAGTATAATGGTTATATAAATGTACATTGAAGAGATCAGTGGTGTCATTTACATTTTCAGATGCAGAAATATATTTTTGCTGCTTTTCTATAAAAAAGATTGGTATCAGCCATCAAAAAACATAATTTCCTCACACTATACACATCTAGTATAGACTATTTGCATTTAGTGAAATACAGTTTTGAACTGTAAAAGTGTTTGTCTGTTTTTGGTTCTTGCTGCAGATTGACAGGCAAACTCAGTCTCTGCAAATCATTTGGAGTCAGCTCTTTCACTGTAGGCTCGAGTCTTTGTGGTGAGAATATGTTTTTTATTTGCTCTGTTAGTAGCCGAAACTGTAATGGAAAATAGATTTCAATTAATCACCCAGCATATAAATACTTTCATGAAGCTTCTCTTTTCAGTTTTTGTTGACATTGTAACAAAGGTGATCATTCTGCTTTGTTTATTCTTGAGGTCATGGTGTACTGGAGTGCCTTATATTGAAAAGTGGCCCTAATATCTTGCCCCTCTCATGTATGTTAATGGAGTAAACAAAATATTAGAAAGCCATTTAGTATAATGCACCCCCCTTCACCATCGCCACCCACTTCAACTTTAGTAATAAACATTGAATAGAATTATCACTTAAATCACTCTATTATCTGATTGTCTATTGTTTGATGTGTCATACCTTTTAAATTGCTGTTCATAAGCAGTTGCAATTTTTGACAGCTTGTCTTGCACTTTTGAATCAAACACTGATTTGGTTTGGAATTGATGTCTCATTAAACATCAGTTCTTCTTTGTTTCCACTTCTCTTTTGCAGTGAATGTTGCCATAAGTGTTGCAGAATGTTGCTGTGAATGTGGCAGTGTAAGGCCTGCCCCTCAGTTTTACCAAGTAGGTCCCAAATATTAAAGCATTATCGACTGAAACATAGATATTATGGGAAAAATAATCGCTTTCCATGTGTGTATGCAAGCTGCCCGTGCAATTTTAGAACGTGGAACGCACTGATAATTCATTTGAATAGATATCATGTGATTAAAAAAAACAGTCATCAGTCAGAGAACTGTATATTTAGTTGCCATTTATGTCCATTGGTGTTAAAAATGTCATGTGTAAATGTCAATGGGATGTGATGTTAAAAAAATTGGTTTCATGTCGTTTCAGATAAATGCAGAATTCAAACGCATCATAACTTTTCCTCTACAGTCAAGGTTTTTGTCGCAACTTGACCTACACTCTGCGAATCTGCTGACGGTGTTCGAGAAGCGATCTGGGTAGCAGGGCAAAAAGCTTAAAGACCTGGCTGCCATGATGACAGTAAGAACTTTTTAATTAACTTTAAATTGCATATGCATTTCATTAGGTCAGCAAAAGATTTATAAGTATCCCTTACAATTGTCAATTTTTGTAATATTTGACTACTCCATGCCACTGAAAGGATCCACACTTAAGACAACAACAGGTTGGACAGGTAATAGGGCTGGGCAATTAACTGAAAATATATCAAAACCAACATATAGAACCTGTCACTGACTTCATCTTGCTCATGTTGAGAAATTGAGCCAACACATCCTCAGTCCAAGCAGTTTATACATTAAAGGAATGCTTCACCCAAAAATAAAAATTCAGTCATTATTTATTCATCCCGCATCTGACAGAAGGCCATGTGAAGTTTTTTAATCCCCAAAAAAGAAGGAAGCTGCAACTCAAAAAGCATTTTTTTGGACTAAAAAAAATACACCAAGCCTTCTTATGGCATGGGAGTGACTAGATAATGACTGAACTTTCATTGTAGGGTAAACTATTCCTTTAAAGAATGCTGTATCTGATGTTGGGACACATTTTAGGATAATTGAATGCTACAACAAATGAAAAGAAGTCAAATGTAAGCACTGCTGAATAACAATTTTGGTGGGTGAAGCTAACAACACCAATTTGTGTAATCACTACAAGTGCAGTGTAAAAAAGAGTGTACAAAATAAATAATGTTTGTCTTTGCCCACTTTCACCCATGCTATTGACCGTTTAAGTTAAAATGTCACTCTGTTCTTTGTTCCGAATCTTTGGATGACATCGATGCTGGCAGGGAGGGCATCATAAAACGACTCTGCATCTACCTCAACGAGGATCCTGATGATCTGGTGCAGGAATACATGGTGAGTGTGTGCAAAAGCAGGAGGATCCTTTGCCACATTAACAAAAATAAGTTTGTTAAAACATGTTTAAAAATAATAAGTAGCCTGATTTAATTTGTTCAGTTCATAGCTGTGATGTAGTGGTTGAAATAATCTGAATGGTGTCAGAGATCAAGTGTTTTAATGAGATTTGTTTTTTGTTTTTTTTCCAATAAAAAAGTCTTAAAGGAATTCTTTTCTTTCACCAGGACATGACTGAGGCCAACACACTAAGTGCCATAGAGGGAACAACGGTTGGGATCTATGTCGCCAGAGAGACTCCCAGCAGTGACCATTCTGATGTCTGGGTCATCATTGAAGGTGAAGTGATGCTTCAAGATCTTGAGAATGTGGCCCTTGCAACTGCCATGCTGTTTGGGCTTTTTTATACCTTAAATATGAGGTATCCATCAAAGCTCTGCTACACTTTTGAAGTCATTCAAAAGATAATAATGGAGATAAATGCAACTGAACTATCAAGAAAGGCCCAAAGCTTGAACACTAAGCTACAGCAGAAAGAAGAGCTCACTGTTCTTGTTCTTGGCTCACTGCTCTTTGAAAAGTGCTCATGTAAGAAACTCTACGTTCCTGGACTGAGTGGTGTTGCTGGTCCTCTTGCCACCAGTATTGATGTTTTACAGTTGTAACTACTGTCAAGTTCGAGGCATATTGTAATGTTTATTCCATTTGTTATTTTTACTAGGGATCAACCAATATGTTTTTTTCATGGCCAATAATGATTATTAGTAATGAAGGAGTCCAATACCCAATATTTGGAACTGACAATAGTTTATGTGCAGTAAAAAAAATCTATTAAATAAAATGTTAAAGAAACATTCTGAAAAATATATCCTAAATTATTAGAACTGTGGTAGCATTTAGTGCCATTTTAAATGAATTAATTTCATCAGCAATCAGATAACACAACTGATAATTATTGTGAAAATACTGAATATATTATTGGCCAGGCTGATAATTGGTTTATCCCTAGTTTTACAGTTGCAGTTGCTGTGTGGATCTTTACATGTTTGGTCATGTGATACATTGTGGAAAAATCTTGACAATGTTGCATTGCGCTATGTTCCTCCTTTGCTGTAGAGGAAAGCTCCTTGTCTCTCCTGTTGTGAAATAAACATATTATGCCGACACTTATCAGACCAGATCCCAACATACTATGCAATGCTTTTCAAAATGTACACGTTCACTGGGCAAAATAAGAAAACTACTTCCAACTTTACACATAAAACATGTCATATTGAAATGTTCATTTCTGGTCAACGCTAATATTTCATTTCAAAGCCACTCCAGCCAGTGCACCCCTATTGTTTGTTTATGAGAAATTCTGGGTTCACTTAGAGTTGGGACACCTGATGCCTGATACCTGATTCATGCCAGATCCTCAAACAAATGTTTTGAAACAAAACTCTACAATCACTTTCAATGTGGGGAAAAAAAACCAAAAAATTGTATTTATTGTATTTACATTTAAGTTCCGTTCTATATTTACATTAGATGATTTCTAAGTAAAATTGTAAACATTTATTAAATTAAATGTACAATTATTAAAATATAATTGACATTGGAATAACAATAACAAATTATGTTAAAGTTAAGGGGTCAAATAGTGTTGCAGTAAAGGGACTGAAAAAACTTGTAGTCAAGTGATCAAATTGTGTAGGAGTAAAATGATCAAAGAGTTGGAATTATTTTATTGAATCACATTTCGATTACATTGTGTCAACACAAAGTAGTTGCGTTTATTGAATATAAATAATTTATGTTTATTTAATGCAATTCTGTAAGTTGCTGCCAAAGCAAATAATCTGTGTGCAACAAATGTCCACTATCGAATTGAGTAAATCCAATGTGTTTTTTTTTTCAGTGTATATGGTAAAGGTTTGGTTCAGTTCAGCATGGTGGTTAATTAACACACTGTCACTCTCTTTTTTTCTTTTTTTTTGCACTTTTGCGAATACTCATTTCTCTTGTCCTTTCTGTTAATGCTGTTTTTCCATATGAGATGTCTTTTCCAGAGTACACACTAAATACCACTGTTGGCAAGTCCTTCCAACTGTTAGGATTGGATCTCACGCTTGAGTATGCATCAGTCATTTTGTGAGTGGGGAAGATTTCCAGTATCATTAATTCATTTGGTCAGACATGATGAATCTGTGGTATTTCTGTTGCTGGTGTTGGGATGCTCCTCTGCTGTTACCACACTTTGTGATTTAGGCTAAAGAGCCTGGATAATGGCCCAATTTTGCATACTAATCTGCAGCTTTGCACACTGCACTAGCATGAATCACTTTGGATAAAAGTTTATTTTAAATGTGTAAAAAAAAAAATGCAAAAATTAAAAAGGGGTCAGCGTTACTGTGCAATTATTATGCTGACCCAGTTGTTGCTGTTTAAAGACATGGAACTGAAATAAAAGCAGCAGGTAAGGGGGTGACACAACCATTTTCCCTCCCTAATGCAACCCTTCAGTAGCTGATACAGATAGGATTTAGCAAGGAAGTGCCAATTATGCTAATTATTTATCATTGGCTTGCAAATGAGCACCAAGTTGAATATAATGTATTATAATCACAGGAGGGTTACCTCTCACTGTCAACCTCCATTCTTGTACACAAGCTGAGCATAGATACCTGTCTAAAAAAGTTAGTATCTGTGTGTGGGGGTGGGGGCAGAGGGAATGCTGGGGAATGGAAAATAAAAGGGAATATTTTGGATACCTAATGTATCAGCTTAATTGTGTTATAAGTACTTCATTAAATGCAGCTTTTTAGCCATGTTTGTTATACACTTGAATGTGAAAGAAAAGAAGTGAAGACCAAAGTAAAAAAGATACAGGGGGAGCAGGGGGGAAACTGATGCTTTGCAAGATGTAGAACAAATTCCCCAAGGGAAAAAAAAAGAGAAAAGACTTTGAAATGTTCAGTCTCCAGCTCCAGAATGCCAATGCACTGCAAATTTGCCTTTCTCCTTAGCACAGTGACTGTTGCATTAGCGAACACTTTGATCGAGATAAACTTTTAATGAGTGTAACAGAATCATCTTCACTTCCTAGATTACAAGCAATCAGTAGTAAGGAGGTCAAAGCTATTAGAGCCATTGTCTCCTGACAGGAGCAAATATCCATATATACCTGGAATGATCAGGGAGAGAAGTGGTATGGAAACAAGAGTTGGAAGAGAGTCTTTCATACTTAAACAGCATCAGGGGGTAAATAAGAGATACAAACAGGATATAAATGATTAAAGCAATAAGAACAAGTACTTTTTGAAAAGTATATCCAGTAGGAGGCACATCGAGGCTGAATCATTCCTGGCACCACAATATCTTACTTGAGAATCTGTTTTTGTGTGAGTTAATCACAACTGAACATGGCAAATGTAAGGCAGTATGTATATTTTTAATGTCGAGATAACGACAGAACAAGACCGTGAATCCTCAGCCGGATCGCAGCTCTGTGATGTTACACTAAGGTACAGTGGTGCTTTGAGCTGAACAGTGTTAAAATGCTGATGTTGATCAGGTAACATTTGCTATGGTGTCTGTCTAACTTTAGCTTGTTGGCATGCTAGCTTTTGCTAATCAGCGCTACACAGAAAGTACAGCTGATGCCCACAGAAATCCAATAATTTTGCAGGTATCATTAAACAAACTGAACTTTTAAAAAGAAGATAGCACTAGATGAAAACTCAGGGGATCGCCATAGTTACTGCAATTCATAGTTGTTGAGACATATCACTCAAATCATCATGATGACCTCATGGAGTCACTAAAAGACAAGTCAGGAGATCAGTGACCTCACTAGTAATTATCCTCTGGGAACCATGAATGTCTGTATAGAATGTAATGGCAATCTTTACCAGAGTTAATGACACTTCAGCCTGGACCAGAGGTTTTTTAACTGCAAAGTGCACATGCCAACTTGTATGCCAGTGTTCTAAAGACAGCAGAAAGTTAGTGTAGTTTGGCCACTGATTGGGCTACTTCACGAAAAGTAGTACCCGCTGCAACAGTGGCTATGCCACACACTTGGAGCCAATTAAGATGCTTAAACTACTTCCTCTCTGAGTCATGTCTAAGTCAAATCTGAATACACAGACAAGTTACACATATTTTTAGATTCAGTGTGACTTACACTTCCCAAGGACATCATTATCTGAGAACTCTTGCGAATAAGTGTCCATGCACTTAATTTTATCTTGCAGATGCACAGCGTTATTTTCTGAGCTGAAGAAGCAGCTGAGGATACCTTAATTCCTCATGCTATTTGATGGATGTTGTGCTGATGATGACTCGATGTCACTGACACAGACACAAGAGTATACATGTTCTGATATTAACCCCTTGACGCATGAATTTATTTAGAATTATATTAAAAAATTAATTCTTTGTGTTTTTGCTTTCGAATTGATCCTAAATTAAGATGAGTTTGTATTTTTTTTTTTAGGTTAATGCTTGCATTAAAGCATTAACGCCTGTTGTCGCTAATTTGCATAAAATACTTATTTTTCAGAATTCAAACAAACTGTTAGATAAGATAAGATAAGATAAAACTTTATTTATACCCAGTCGGGGAAATTTGGGCATTACAGCAGCATTGAAAGCAGTGGGAAGAAAAAAATAGCAGCAGAGGCAGAGAACATTTGAAAAAAAAAACAAAATAAAAAGTAGACTATATATGTACATATTATACAAGCGAAAAGGAATTGACTATATAAAAGAAAAATAAAATATGTAGAAAAAAATATATAAGAAATATGTAAAAAGTGTGTATTGCCCCAGTAGCTGAGGAAAAAAACAAAAACAAAAGCAATGTAAGCTGCCTTCCAATTAAAAAAGTTGAGTTATGTTCAAACCCAACGTCAAGCAACAACACAAAATGACTGTTCATTTGATTGTAATTTGCTCCATTCAGCTACGTCTAAAAGAAATAAAAATAAAAAATGCACATACTCCTTATTGGGACATACAACACAGAACATTCATTTCCATTCCTTGATGACCTCAATGAAAGACTTGTACCAGGTGAAGAAAGGACACAAGTGAGGCAGAATCCACAATCCATAATGTCTTGTACTTGTATAGGGTGATGTGTTGTGTCGCACCGTCTTCCAGTCACAGGGTGTTTACAGTCCAACCCCAGATGATGTCACTCTTCCTGCCACCTTACTCAACCCCACAGAAGAAATATTTTCCTTATGGGTGAAGAAAGTTTACAACCCGCAACCACATGATCACATGTGTGTGTGTGTGTGTGTGTGTGACACAATGGACGCTGGGTGTCTGTATATATCTGCAGAAGATTGCCGGGGATGGATCGGGCATCAAAAGGACTCTTTTCCAGGTGTTCTGCAAAAGAGGACAGGAAGTGTGATGTGGATGAGAACTTGGGGCCGAATGCAGACGACAAGGTTTCTAGTACTGTCGTATTTCCTTATCTGCAGCTGAGACACTGAGCTTTCAGTGGACTGGCAGTCATTCGCTCTATGCTGTAGACTTTGTGGAAAATATTGGAAAACCTCAGTCAACCTTCCATCAATAACGTGCAGATGTAAGTTTACAACCACTTGTTTTCTGCTTGTTGAGCCACTATTTACAACAGTAGTGGTGAGTTTTGCTATCACAGTGTCGGTTAAATTATTGGTATTGTTTGTATTCCTCTCATTCAGGACCCAGACTAGGGGAGGAACATCTGTCACTGGGTCCACCAGGCCATCAACATTCACAGCTTTGCCAAAATCACTCCGAATGTCACTACCAAATGAATGCAGCCAAGGCAGCATATGATGGCACTACGCAGCATGCAAATACACATGGAGTGCTACTGCATTCAGATACGTACTACATGTCTGCGTTAACATGAGCATGCGCCTTTCTCTCTCACTCTTAACATGACGAGTATATTTGCGCCATGAAGAGTCAGTCGCTTTCTTAAATGTCTTCGCTGTTCATTCATTCATTTTGAGTCATGCCTCGAAAGGGACAGATGCAGCCTTTGGGCTGTAGCAGCATTACTTGGCAGCTCCAGCAGAACTGACAGGCACCTAAACAGGCACCCTGCAGTACTTCATGGAATCCCACAGCCTCTGGCTTGCTTTCCTTACCCTGTCCTCATGCCCAGTCCTGGGTGCGGTCTGCTGTCCAGTTTGGTGCCAGTTATGTACCCCCTGCTGCTAACTGTTAAACGGTATGGCTCTGGTCCATGCCAGCCCCTCTGCCCCTTATGCTCAGTCATGTGCCAAGTCATTTCCCTTAGCTAACAGCTGAATATTTTCAGGGACATCTTCTTGCCCAGATCTGTTCTCATCAGTTTGTCAGTGCACTACCACAAGTAAGTGAACTGAACTCAACTTAGAAACTGTATTGACCTAGAGGACACAAAAACTGGTTGTAGCAATGGGTTTTAGGTCAAAATGAATTTCTACATAAAAAGAACCGTGCATGTTTAGAGTTATGGTAATTAAAGTCAAGATATTTTTGGTCTAAACATGTTTTCATGACTTCCATAAATTGAGACCTTTCCTAGACCCGTGTATCCCATTAGTTCAGTTTTTCTGAAACAATAAAAGACAGTTGGAAAAAAAAAATCCTCACTGGACTGTCATTTGTTCTTTAAAATGTCTTAACTGCTGTCCACTTTGACTCCTCCTGCGTTTGTGTTGTCAAATTCCTCTTCAGAGGCACTATGACACGACGCACGACACCTATCCTCCTTAAAGGGCACTTGAGTGATTTAATTTTGTAATTCCATAAAGTTGGAGGACTCACGGGACACTGCTTTAAAAAGGAATGGTCAGCATCGTAGTAGCAGAGGCTGAGATATCCAGACTTTTTCACTGAACTCAAACACTGAAGCCATTCATTGTGAATTGAACCACCAAAACCCCCCAACCCATTCTGATGCTGCCCACCACCATTTGACAGTCAAAAGTTGCCCCGTGGTATGATGGGAAAGTTGCAGGCATCCTCTGAGACAGTCATGCTCACTTTGTTCTTTTACTTAAAGGAGTGAAGCAGAAAACAACTGTGTTCTTCTATTACACAAGGGAATCAAACAACATGTAGGAATGCTGGCTGTCACAGTCAGCCGCTTCCCAAAACACTGCCCAGGAAATGAACTACTTTGTAGTGAGCCAACTAACCAATTAGAAGTGAGTATGTGTATTACATGCTCAAAATATAAACAAATTTAAAGAATAAAATGAAATTAAAAAAAATTAAAACATACATTTTAGCTTGTTTTCCAACTGATGAAGAGTAGCCTTCTTCAAAAGTTACAAACAACAAAGTGAGTCTATGTGTGTGTATTCTTGTTGCTGTTATTATTTCACTCACTGTAATAGAAACGGGGTGCATGACATTTGAAAGACTTAGATCTTCCCCTGAGTGATGAACATGAACCTGAAACTAGGTCATGATGCCCTTCAGCTGCATTGTGGGAAGTGTCGGTTCCGACATTTGTGGAGTTTAACTCATACTAGATGCTCAAAGTTTGGATATTTCTCTGCATCTGCTGCTTCAATTTTGACTTTTTTTTTTAAACTTAACCCTTTTAACTCCCTCAATTTTATGAAGGTACAATGCAAAATTGTTGGAGTACACCTTTAAGACCTCAATGTGGAGCAACATTCATTCCCCGTCTTGTGTTCCCAAAGTCCTGTTCGTTTCTTTCCATTGGCAAAGAGTCACTGACAATTCTCTGTATTTTTTTTTCTCTCAACAGTAATACTCCCACTCTCTCCACAGGTGGTGCAGATGGCGTGCACACCGTGCAGGGGCTGATGGGACCGCAGACAGACAGTACACCCTGGCCGGGCATCGGCCAAGGCGTGCACACCGCATATGGCCGAGACACTCTGGTGAGTGTTGTCTAAATTACCACTATACTGCTCCCAACTACCAGCTAACTGAAGCTGCACCGCGCCCTCCCTGAGGGCCCGTGGTGCCAGATTGGTGTGATGGCAGTGGAAGGGATACTGCTGGTGGGTAAAAATGCATGTGAGTGTGTTGTGTGTTTGTGTGTTTGTGATGGTCTGAAGCAGCGATGCTGGTCAGTTTCTGTAATAGTACTGACAGATGGAGCAGATTTGATCTAAAAGTGGTCCTAATCTCTCCCTCTCTCTGGGGCAAAATGGGACAAAGTGGACCAGACAACCTCCACTCGTTGGCTGGAAAGCTGCTGGAAAGAAAGAGCTCCTTTTTTTTTTTTTTTTTTTTTTTACCACTCAGACATTTACTAAGTAGTAAAAAAGTCTGCCGACTCTGGTTTATGTTTTCTCCATGTGAACAAATTGAGAGTTTAGAGAAGTCAGGCAAGAAGAGCAAGACATCAAGTGAAATACACCTGTATTTTACTGGCAGTTGGATGGAATATTACACAGCACTGAGCCTGCACTTCACTTCACTGTGTCATTCTTGTCAGCTAAAGATTTTAATAATGCAAAATTCCTTCCTGTGCTCCAAGACTTAAGGACTACTAGGGATTGTTGGAACTGAGGGTATGCACTTGCTAAGCCAACACAAAGAATAAAAATTGTCACAGAATGTTTATCAAAAGTAAATTAAAAGATAGGTTCATAAAGTCAATGATTTACACTCACAGTAGTAAGTAAGTCTGTTACCGCAGCTCAACTTGTTGTTGTGGAAGATCACAGCCAGATAGGATGGCACTGGAAGGCTTGTGTCCATGTTTCTGACTTCTCAGGCTCTGTCTGGTACATCAGCAGTGATCACCAACAGAGTGCTAAGTAGTGGCAGGAAGCAAAACCAATTACAAACCTGTGACTGCATGCTCACACTGAGGTGCTCCTTCTCAACACATATCTGAGCTGGTTACTCCTCTGTGTGTCAAGCACATCACTGGAGTAATTACAGACATTAGACAGGGTGAATACCATCTCGGAAAATAGACAGGCCCAGTGGTTCAGATCTGAAAACCTCCCAGCCAGGACCTGGAAATAGTCCAGCATTTGTCTGTTTGCTAAAGCCTTTCCCTTTCATTTGCCTTGTCTCAGTCTCGTTGATGACATGGCAGCAACTGAAACAAAGCTGATTCGGTTGCCATGGGTTATTGACGTGCAGCAGTGAAAGAGGGGCACTTTATGAGTCTGGTAAAAGAGACAAAGTCATCGACTATTCAGTCGATGACAAGACCACAGTGACCTCAAGGCTCATTTGGAAAAGAAAATCTCAGTTCATTTTGATAAAGGAGCATCTGCAGTTTCAGATGGGAAATTTGTCTTGTAAAAAAGGAAAGAAAGAAATACAGAATAATGTAATAGTGGACCATGGTAAACAATTCCTACAGTCAAAAATACTGACAAAAACTACATTTTCCCTTGAGAATTTCTACATTTCTGTATGGAGAAGCAAAGGCAGACAGTTTTGCCTGGCAGGCCCCTGCGTGGACAGCCAGCTTTTGCTTTCACAGAACAACAAAAATATTATCCTCCTGCTGGTTTTGATACAGAACTGTCAATAATTCATAGACGTGCTCCATTCTTTTCCTCAACATAACTCTCATCCCCAGTTCACAATAGGAGCAGGGCTACCGCAGCTCTGATGCATTCTTAATGCTATTTATGAGTTTTCTGTGACAGCGGTGTCAGTGTGAGGCCAGCAGACTGGGGTCGGCTACCAGGTCCAACAGAAACTCACTGCTTTCTTTTTCTTTGCCCTCCTTCAGCTTTCATTGTTTTTCACTTCCTCTTGCTTTGCTTTTTTCTTGTCTTCCTCTCTCTCCTTTAATGCTTTTAGCTCATTTTCATCTCTGTTCTTAATTAGCTCTCTCTGCTGTCCCACTTGGTAATTTCTTCTTCTTCTTCTTCCTCCAAGAGTCTTCATCCTGCATCCCGCAGCAGGGCAGGAAGAGAGTGGAATGGCCCTAGCAGGGAGATGGAGGGCATTAAATATTGATGAAGAAGCTCTTGCAGCAGTATTTTATGTAAGCAAAACCTGCAAGGTGTTGTTTGCAGCAGGGCAGCCCAGCTGACAAACACTACTGCGTGATTGAACCTGGATACTATAACCAGGCATATACACTGTGTGTTAAGTCTCCCTCTTAGTTGAAATTGGATAAGTTAATTCTGTGCTGAAGGTTATTTCTGATCTGTTTTTTTTTTTTTTTTTTTTTTTTCAAAATTTCCATCGCAATGGCTCTGCGCAATAATTATTCCAGTCTGGTGACAGCAGTGTGGTGCAGTGATTCCAGAAAAACAGACACTTTGGATCAATTTTGCTTTGTCCGGTGCTAGCAGCTCCACAGGAGCATCAAGGCTGTCCTTCACAAATTCTCCTTCTGAATGAGGTTTTTGCTTCTTAGCTATGAGCTCAGTCACCACAAAACTTGCCTGCATAACACTCTCTCAGTCAGCATGTGGTCTTGTGAAAGCTGCACACTGGGCACCCAAACTCCAAGAGTGTTACCTGTATCCAAGTGTATTCATCCTTGCAGCTCATCCAGTTTAGCATGTTCCAGCTGCAATGACTATTGAGATTAGCCTTTTTCATCACAATACAGTCATTTGAGTGATAAAAGTTTTAGCATATTAAAAATAATGTGCTTACTGTGGTTGCAATAACATGAGGGTAGAGGGCTCCGCATGTTCTCAGAGAACTTGAGTTGCATCCAGTAACTACTACTTTCTTCACTATACTGCAGACTCTGGCAACACAAAGATGTGTAAGGTAACATTTCAAGCAATGCACAGCTATTTCTCTGTTGTTGGCTGCAAGAAGGAACACTTAAGTTTTCATCTACTCTGCCTGAGGAAGTGAAGACTCAAGTCAACTTGATGGAAATGTCCCCACAACAACAACTGGAACACTCTTATATTTATGCGCGAATCATTTTACTTCTGAATGCTTTGAGGGAAGATTTGCTTCAAAACTGTAGCTTAAGGATGGATTGATACTGACTTCAATCTTAGTAAAGGAGCATCAAAGTGGGAAAACTTTTAAGATGCTGTTTTACTTTACTGCTTAGCCTGCTGAATTTGGTGCTAGCATACTTCACGGCTAATGTGGCTAGCAGCATCTACTGTTGGCCCATTCGCTTGAGCAATGTTGGAGTATTTAATATTGAGAAACAGTGAAGACAAGTTGTGTGAACATTAAGCCTCAGTTGCAGCACCAATTACATAACCAGAGTAGAAGGTTGGAAGTTGAACGTGTTTTCATGTTGCTTTTTTGTAGCCTCACATAGCCAGACCTAATGTTATCTCCACAATTCCAACTGCTGTGCAAGCTCAGCTGGCTCTTTTGTTACCCGCCTCTGCTACATGCTGCATTGGTATGAGTGTCTGTTGCTGCCATATGCAAATGTTTTTGTTAGACACAAAAAAAAAAATACTGTGATATAGTTTTTAGGACATACTGTTTGTTTACAGCCTGGCTGATTGTCTGGCTGATTTTAATTCGTGTCCTGTTTGTCTATGTTGCTGCATTTCCAGATTTATTTAGAGATGCAGTATGCAGTATAACGAAGACTGATGACCTGTGTCTGTGATACATAGACAGCTGAAACATAAAACTTATACATCTTAACTTATTTGATGCATGTATTTATGTAGATCAGATAACATCCTGTTTAAAGACCTGACAGTCATTTTATCATCCTTTATCATCAGCTCTGTGTACATGTATTTACCAGTTTTAAATCAAAGCCAAACAGACACAAATGTCAGGCTGTGTGTTTTGAAGCAGGGCTATGTATAAAGTCATTTCAGCAGGAACAACACGCTTCCTTTGACAGGAGCTGTATATTTCATGTTTTGCCTCACGGCGTTTGTTTTATTTTCCCACCCCTTGCTCTACAGTTCAGTCTTTTTTTTTTATTTTTCATTTAACTTAGTCACCTTAAAGCCAGTGAGTCAGACAGGCAGTCAGGCTGGGCTTTGATCAATTTACAAAACGTAGATGTTGCAGCTGTCTGACATGTTTTGTTATTGTTTTTACTTTACTACTGATCTAATGGGGCTATTGGGCACATTGGTTTTCAGTTGCAGCTGATTGGAGAATTACAACATCTCTTTGTGGAAAACATAAGTATGTTGACAAGCAGTGGTGTGATTGCCATGAAATTGAAATGAAATATGGCATATATATTCATGAACCCAAGAGCATGATTCATAATATTCTCAGACCTCCAACCCGTCGTGTAACATCAAGATTAAATTTTTACCAACATGGTTATCCATGGGAAAGCAACTCAGCGAAACATGAACATAGTCACCATCTGGTGTCACTTGGAGGATTCTCTTAATTCTTTTCTACCATTCTGCTCTTACCTTCTACTCTGGCGGCGCTGGGGAAGAACATGTGAATTAATAATTTCTGAATCAAAAATTCCAACCTCTCTCTCCATCCCTACCAAGAGGGCAACCTTGGATGAAGAAATAGACTAGCTCCTCCGAAAAAGAGCCATTTCACCTGTCCCCCACTCGGAGGCACGGGCAAGCTTGTTCTCCCAGTGCTGTCCCCGATTTGTACGACTCCATGCCGAAAACAAGCAGTGCAAGCTTCACAACTCCACCGCCCCTCTGTGGCTGGGGGTGTGTCCCTCATTACATCCAGGTCCTTACGGATGCCTCTCTGACTGGTTGGGCCAGGACCCTTGGCCAGTACAGGATGGGAGGCATGAGGCTGAGCTCCCCTGCCACATCAACCTGTAAGTATGTCATGATGGGGTTTAACAACACTACACTAGTAGCCTACCTCAACAGACAGGGTGGTGTCAGATCCCTGCCTCTGCCACATTCCAGAGTCCTCAACGCAGCAGCAGAGAGGATGTCCAGAGGGTATCCACACAAAGAGGAGTGGAGCCTCTCCCTGGACATAATTGCACAGATCTGGCAAGACGGGGCCGCAGACTAAGGCCCCCTACCCTACGCTTCCAGCATACCTGGCTCTCCCTTTAACCCTGGTGTCAGATAAGTTGGCAGGGTACCTGTGTGCCCTCTTCTGTGCACTCCTCTTGTATGCTGTTTGTGATGACGGGTTAAATGGAACTGTTTCCAAATCCATCCTTTCGGCCTGAGGTCATTTGTTCAGGTTGAGGGTTGTTTGCCTGAGGGATTTCTTCCTTCCTCCTCACACCAAGAAGGGAGGAGTGCCTTCACACTCTGTGTCCTGTGCAAGCACTCTGCTGTTATGTGAGGCAACTGCACATTATCTGCTCAGCAGCAAACAGTGTGTGGTTCAGTCCACCATTAGACTCTTGTTGGTTACTTGCTGAACATTCATTAGACTGTTAAACTCCTGTCTCCTGTCTGCTCTGCCTGAGATTTGGCATTTAGAGTCTGTTAAAACCCCAAAATCCTAACAACTGCAGATGCCAAGTTGCTAGCTGCCTGGAGAAGGACCACCTGTCTGTAGACCACAGTGCAATGATGACAGAGCAAAACCCAAGAGGTAGCCTACAGCAGCAATCACCGGCAACATCTGGCCACACTTTTAACACCAAAATCTAAAAGGGACAACATTTACATGATGAAGTGATTGCTGTGCCTCCTGAAAACCACTTTTAAAAACTCCTCTTCTGACCCTCACAAGCACATTACAGTAAGTTGCACATAGTGTAGGTGAAAATGTAAGCTAGCTAACGTTATTTTCCATGTGCAAGGTTAATCTTAATGATGCTAGAAGAATGACAAAATATCTAGTGGGCTGTTGGGTTTTTAAATTGGTGTGCTTTAGAAAGCAGTTACCTTAACATAAGTATTTGTACTTTTACTTGAACATTGATTTTCAGTACAGTTCCCAACAGTGGCTAGTCCCTCTCTCAATACCTCTGACTTCCCTCAACTGTCTGTGTCACGCAGTTCCAAGCCCTCTGGTTCTTAAGGTAGATGTAAATCTTTAAAATGACTCACAAAAATATAGTTTCATTTAGAAAAAACGAAACAGCTGGAACAGCTGGCCATTATAGATTTAGTCAAATTTTACTCATGCAAGAGGAAGTCATGCATTTGTTGGGGACTACTTTTAGTGGGAAATGTAGCAGCAAGACAGTGGATGTGGGACTGTGTCAAAATACGGTCATGGTAAATCAGGAACATATCACCCAGGCTAACAGTGGGGCTCGATATTGGCACGGAAGAATAACACAAACACACAGAACTTATTAGTGGGACCGCTTCATTGAAGAGCTCTTGTTTCTTTTGCTGGTTCCTTTGAACCAAGTCAACAAGTCAAGTCTAAAATTTTGAAATATGACATGCAATTTTACCCAGTCACTGTTCAGTATGAACAATAGTATAATAGCCCAAACCATACCAAATACTTCACTACTTGCAAGTGTGGCAGGATAGAGACCTGTGGGTGAGCCTGCCTAATTGGCAACATCACAGCCAACCACTAGGGGCGCACCGTTCTATAAAAGGGGTCGATCCCTCCCGGCCAGTTCTCTCTCGCTGCTCCTGACGGTGACGTCATTTCCGGGTCGGACCTTTGCGCGTGGACAGAGCGGCTGACTTGGGGCTTCCAGAGACTTCTGTGTGTGTGTCACCTAGATGGCCTGCTGCGGTGAACGCCAGTAGCTGCGCGATTCTCTCCCTCTTTCTTTGGTGTCTCATATTCAGCCAACCCTGCTAACGATCCCAGCCGCCCAAGAGTGTATGAGCGTCGTTTGCCGAACCATGCGCAAGTTGGCATCAGCTGATCGTGTGCGCCCGGTTTAAAGGGACAGATCGCCACAGCTATGGGGGGCTACTGCTGCTTTTTGTCTTCGTACCACTTGTGTTACCGCTTTGTCTCCACTCTTTGTCTCTGTACTACTGCTTTGTCGTACCGCAGCTTTGACCACTGCTTTGTTTGCAGCTCTGTTTTCCTTATTTTATGTGTTGCTTTTGGTGCAATACTTTCTGTTTTGCTTTTCATGCGTTTGCTTTGCACCAATGTTTTAATTGGCATATAACGCACCTATTTTAATGAAGTGATTGAATAGTGGGGTTAGATCCTCTCTACATTTGTTTTATTTCATTTTTGTCCTCATTAGTTACTTTATTCAGTTTCTTTGTTTGCTTACTTAGTTATTTAATTTCTTTGGTTTTGATATTTTGGTTGGGCAAAGGGCTATTCTTCCAGTATTTGTCTTTATTTCTTTCATTTGTGGTTGCTAGTGTGTATTAGTTGCTGATTTGTATGCAAGTTTTGGATATTTCCGTTCATTGAATTTTGTTGTGACCCCACTAATTTCTTTTTGTTTTCCTCTTTAGTTGCTGAGGTCCGGTGGTGGTGGTGGTAACCTGGTGGCGGGGTCCCCCCCCTTCTCGTGTGCTGTGCTTCCCTGGGTTCTGGGTCTCCTCACTGAGTGTGTGCTGTGTGTGGCTGTCACGTGTGCCTGGGTGTTTATATTTTTGGTTGGGGATTCTCTGCATCAGTCAGTAGCCCACGCACCCCGGTAAGCCTCAGCTTTAAATTAGTTCACCCCTGTTGATTTGTCCCGTGTGAGTGATGTTCTTAAGTGTTTTAAATTAATTTGTCAAAATAAAGAACATGGATTTTTGATTGGAACGTGTCTACCGTTTTGAGTAAAACGAACTGCGTGCCTTAAAGGTGAGCTTTGTTGAAACTTACTTCCTGGGGTGAAATTCCCCAGGTGGGGTTGTCGGTTTAGTGTACAATCTGACCAGAAACTCTTAAACTTCTACTCAACCCCCAATCCCGTGTCTCCCTCACTCGCCACACAAGTAATGAATAAAAGTCTCCCAATGCATCAAATAGTTCAATAAGAACTCTCAAAGCCAAGATGCAGCTGTACAAACATGATGAGTTTGTCTGTTTGGAACTATATCTCAATGCTCATAGTTTTGAGCTAAAGACATCGGTATTTGGTCTTAAAACCAGCATCAGTGTTGAACATAAATGTGACTAACAATTCAGCAAAAGCTATTATACTATACTACTAGACTGCAAAGTGCTTGAGGAATCAGGCTTGAAACTTCTTCACTAATGAAAAAAATAGCGTTACTGGAAGTCAACTTCCTTTACCAGCCAGAACACACTCGGTTCAGGTCGGGACAAAAGAGGCGTAAGGCGGGAGAGCAGCGAGAGGGTGTCTTCTGTCAAGACTAAAATGACATCAGAGGGGCTTCACAGGGTTCAACATATTTTGAGGTCAAATTCCAATGAAGATAAATACTAAATTATTTGTGTTGCTTTTAGTCACGCAGCTGTTTTAGAGCGCAGCAGTGTCAAACAGAAGCTTCTCACAAAGCAGTTTGTAGCCATTTTAACAAGAATTAAACAGTGTAGCAAAGTGAAAATATGGCCAAAAACACAATGTGCTTGTTTAAACTTTACAGCTGCAGGAGCACCACAGTCACAAACACAACCTCTCACACCAGCACAATTGGTCAGAATACATCAGAGCATTGAGTCTTGGACTGAAAATGGCTGCCTCTCCCATTTGCATTTTGATGTGTCTGCCTGAAGGAGGCCCTCAAAACTCTTATTACAACCCATCTCCCACAACGCACAAACACACACGCACACGTTCTGTATGCAAGCAAACACATACAGCACTTCAAAAACCATGAAGACGCGTCCACTGTGAAACATGTAGCAGACATCTTGTAAATGCACACATTAATGCACACACACTCACAAATGCACCAGGAGAAACACACAGTTGCAAATACGTTGGCAGAACTCTGATTGCAAATCACAGAAGCGTTTTAAAAAAGCAAAAAAAAAGAAAATACAGCACAGTGACACACACACAAAGCCTGCAAATGTCTACAAAAAAATCATTCAGACACAGTCATGCATGTGTGGACGATGCCATAAATATGGCAACACACACCATGTGCAAGTTGTGCATGTGCATCGCATTTCCAAACCAGGAACACACGGGCACACACACACACATAATCAGATTATGCTGAATTTTAAAGAAGGTGATTTGTTTTGCTACAAAGGTTTTGCCCAAAAACATATAAGTACGTATTCATGCAACAGTGTCTTAGGATCAGCTTCACCTTTTTGTGTCTTTCAGAAACAAGAACAACAACAAAAGCAAATGGAAGCTTTTGGAAAAAGCTGCTCCCTCAACATAGCAATATGCCAACAATGCACCCGGCCACACCTTATTTTAAAACCACCGCGCCCATGGGTGGACAGCAAACATTTGCCTCTTACATATGTCGGCACTGGGCTTGAAAATGACAGCTGCTTCCGCTGTGCACCGCTTTACATCACCTGTAAGATAGGGCCATAACTGTCCAAAGCCATGCCAGCTGCTAGACACAGTGGTGCATTGAGCTAAATGCTAATGTCAGGATTCTAACATAATCAAAATGACAAAGCCAGCATGCTGGCGGTTAGGGTCACCCTGTCAAGAATACATATATGTACCAAATTTCATGGTAATCCATTCAACAGTTGTCAAAATATTCTGCTGAAATACTCAGGTTGACAAAAAATAAGTAAATAAAAGAATAAAAATAAATAATAAATAACAATATTAAGTTAATTATTATAATAATTGCAGTAAGGTGCACATTTAAGGAGCATTGGCTATTGCCAGAAATCATAGAGAGAGACTGATTTGATTTTTTTGCAAGATGTACTGACACATTTCATTTATTAGTAATTTTTGTGCTGAGCTGTTATTTTCCTTTTGGTTGTTGAGCTCATTTAAACCTTCATTTTTTTTTTTCTTTTATGTTCTGGTTATAACATCAAATTTGGCTGATTAATACTGTATATCTGTGCATCACCACAAAGAAAGGTCAAGGTATAGTTATACATCATAAGGAAAGTGTCTCCTGAGAACATAAAAAAAAAACACACCAAAAAAAATCATCATAAAAAGATCTGTACCTTAAGAGCAATTGTATCAAAAGCAGCACTTTAGTCAAGATGCACTGAAGCTGAATATATAATCGTGACTTGTAAAGGTTTGTAGTATTTGATCCTCAAAAGTGCATTTTCCTGACTGTGCAGAGGAAGGCAGACTGAAATCTATCACTGACTTTATTTCTTGGAACCACTTAAAGAAGTTAAAGAATTTCTTTACAGAATGTCTGCAGTGGCCAACGTTGAAAAGTCAGGGACAGTGTAGACAGGATGAAGCAAGAATACTCAACTCTGTATTCTCTGTTCAGTAAATGTCATTACAATAAAGCATCAAACCCACATTATCATTGTACGAAAATTCAGTGTTGCTAATATAGAACGTTACTCTACAGCCAGTCTGGAATTGGTGTTTATTAGAGACAATAGATTTATGATCTGAAACATGATTTGCCATGTTCATAGATGAAGACTAAGCCCCACTATACAAACCAAATTCCAGGTCTTTTCAAACATTTTGTAGGCTACTTTTAAAGTATGGATTACAATTTATTCAACAAAGATGTTCATCACGTAAAATAGGATTCATAATTACACAGTGTCTTAATAGAGACTAGATTGGAACAGCAGGGAAAAAAAGAGAATGCATGAATTTGCTTTTCATTAATTTTTAACAGTAGTGCAAATGTTAAAAACAGACAAAATCCCCTTACTGGAAAAATTCAAATTACACCATTACAAAAAACAGTCTACAGGAGGTACAAAAATCAAATAGCAAAAAAAAAAAAGAAAAAAAACTGAGGAAATTACATTCCTAAACCATATATACATTATATAATAATATATAATATCACTGACCATATACATGACTTTTGAATTGTGAAAGTAGCAAATGTATACAGTATGAGCAGAAATAATGATTACATTTGCCTGACTGAGGTTCATACTCAGTACAACAGCTCTACAGGATGATGACTCCACGGGAAAGGGCTGAAAGAGGAGCTAGAGAAGATGTGGGGAGTGTGTGTGTGTGTGTATATATATGTGTATATATATATATAAATATATATACACACACTCCCCACATCTATATATATATACTCACCGGTCACTTTATTAGGTACACCTGTCCAACTGCTCGTTAACACAAATTTCTAATCAGCCAATCACATGGCAGCAACTCAATGCATTTAGGCATGTAGACATGGTTAAGACGGTCTGCTGCAGTTCAAACTGAGCATCAGAATGGGGAAGAAAGGTGATTTAAGTGACTTTGAACGTGGCATGGTTGTTGGTGCCAGACGGGCTGGTCTGAGTATTTCAGAAACTGCTGATCCACTGGGATTTTCATGCACAACCATCTCTAGAGTTTACAGAGAATGGTCGGAAAAAGAGAAAATATCTAGTGAGCGGCAGTTCTGTGGGTGAAAATGCCTTGTTGATGCCAGAGGTCAGAGGAGAATGACCAGACTGGTTTGAGCTGATAGAAAGGCAACAGTAACTTAAATAACCACTCGTTACAACCGAGGTACGCAGAAGAGCATCTCTGAACGCGCAACACGACGAACCTTGAGGCAGTTACTGCCAGTGAGGGTTGGAGAAGTCTCATCTCATCTTCACTACATATGACAGTCTGTAAACACACAGGCACACATAAGCATTTTTCAAACTTTTGATGGTCCTTGAACAAATTATTATGCAAACAGCAGAGTGCAGAAGAAAAAACAGCAGCGACAGTCTATCCAAGGACCTTTCCCTGTCCCTCTCGTACACTCACTAATGTCCGTCCAACTCAAATACATGTCAAACGATGCTCATTTACATGAACTCTGACGTTTTAACTGTACAGGTTACGACTTCTTTGTTTCCTTACATTTGATCCCTTCATATGATCTTTTTAACCATATATATTTTTAACCATATTATGAATGTTTATACTTTAATGTCTCAATGACTTTTAACCAGGGCTTCACAACAGTTATTGTCTGTAGCTGCTCTATATGGAAAGTGTCCTCAGACAACTTTTGGTTGCGATTTGGTGCTTTATAAATAAATTTGAATTGAACTGAATTTCCTGAAACTAAACCTACCTCCTCTTTCATCGTTGTGTCATTCCCAGTACGACTCCAGCCTCGGGTGTGCGAGGTAGGACAGAAGGCAGCGAGCTAAAGAGGAGAATGAGTTGAGCTCAGTTCTCCATGACTGAGGGGTGAGCTCCCAGTGGCTGCAGCTCTCAGCAGCATACAGATCACAAACAGACACAGCAGACTGTATGGAAATGCAGATACAGTCCCATGCTCACTCGGCTGAGGGAAGCTGCTCACCGTGTCATCAAGAAATAAACTAGAACCTCTGCTGCCTCAGCTGAATTTCACTCACACAGGAAACTGTTTTCAGAATACAACATTTTAGAACTGGCACAGCTTGTATGCTGCACAGCCGCTGAAATGAAAAGTTACAAATAAATAGAAATTCTTAACCTTTCTGAATAACTCTTGTCTGATGTAAACCAATCGGTAGAGGTTACCTTCATTGATTGAGATGAATTATTTCCAGTGTATAATGCAAATATATATAAACCTAACTCTGAAACCAGTACTCATGCAACATACTGTACATATTCATTCATACTCTGTGGCAGCACAAAGTGCAGGAGGGCCGGCTGAAGGGGCTCGGCCAGTTACATCACTGGCCTTATCACTCGGAAACAGCTGAGCCACTCACATCATTAACTCAACAAACGAAGAACCAGCTTCTCCAGGAGAGCATGATGTTTTCGGGACGGTGCAGCGCAGCAGCCAGTGGCAAGCGACAATTTGTACAATGACAATAGAAATAAATGAATATTGTTTGGTGATTGTTTTTATAATCTTATTTCATAGAGGATCAGATTGGATTGAAATGTAAGGGTCGGAAGTGTTTTCAGAATGAACCAGGAACTGCTGGGAAAGTGGGGGAGTGGGAAAGCAGACAGATACTGTAAAAATCACTAATTTCCTTTATAAATAAATGCAATCTGCTTTACCGGCATTTTTATATCAATTTACGGATATCTACTGCTTAGAGAGGGTTCAATTAAAATAGTTTATTTCCAGTGTAAGCACTGTTCCATCATTAATGTGCACTTGATCCAAGTATGTAGTTCGCTCTTGTTGAGACGATCACCTGCAGCAGATCGACGTGGTCCTGAGACATCCGGTTTTATTGCAAAGTTTAAGACACATTTTCCACCAAAATACCAACCACACTTTGTTTGTGCTGCCTCGTCTGAGTGAACCTCCCAGCTGGCAACATGCCCTCGACGTCGACAGTCGGGAGAATTTGAAAGTCGGGAAAAAAACAAACTATCGGAGGGCTGGTTGCGCCACTTAGTCTTAGTTAGGCCTCTCAAAGTGTTCTGACTTTTTGTAGAGACCCGTGGAGACAATTACAGTCATACGATGATGATTTCTTCTTACTTCTTCTTACCTGAAGACTTTATAATGGACAAACAAACTGCATCAGATTAAGGAAATGGTTCAAATGTACCGATGGTATTTTATTCCCGTCTTTCCTCTCCAGCTGTGTTTTTCCTCCCTCTCCACCCTCTCATCTCTCCTCACATGGCCTCCTCACTGTCTGTAAGCACAGTTAAAATCTCATCCTGTCTCATAGGCTCTGCCCTCAGAGGTGTGAAGTGCACCGGAGAGCATCCTGGCCGTCTGGCCTCTTTGGAAATGTAATAGATGTTCCTGTGCGAGGTCCAAGTCTCGAAGTGCTTTTCAGACAAATGTGTCTTTACAGCCGTGTCTGTGTGTTCAGCACAGAGCTGTCAGGGTGTGGTTGGTCTGGATTAACATAAAGACAGGAAGCAGGGGGGGCAGCTTGCCTGGTTCTCTGAGCTCACTAACATGTTGCTGTATCTCACTTGTTGAATCTGCACACAAACAGAAATGTATCAATTTGTGGTTTTAGGGGTAGTTATGTGTTGGAAATATTTTTTGGCTAGCAACAGCTGGACACAGTGGCTTCCTGGAGTGTTATCACCGCCAGTTTGCCAGGCAACCAATGGAGAGACTGAACAGAAGTAGCCTACTTGGCAGATGGATGAGATGTTTTTTTGCCAAGAAATAACTCCCCCTAAAACCACAACTTGTCTTGCTATTATTTATTTAATACACAGACATGAGGCTGATAACCAACTGAACATTATAGTTAGACATACAGTACAAATACAAAATCAGCAACCTTTCTCCCTAATTATTCATTGTACATCTGAAGTGAGGTCAGATTAAAAAAAAAAAAAAAACGTATACGTGTATGTATATGTGTGTGTGTGTGTGTGTGTGTGTGTGTATACATATGGCTAAAACATTGCTAAAAAAAAAAAAAACTGAATTAGTCATTTCCAAACAAACTGTGTTCCTGAGCCCATCTGTTACCAATCAACCTGTTTACCTGTGGAATGATCCAAACAGGTGTTTTTATAGCGTTCCACAACTTTCTCAGTCTTTTGTTGCTCCTGTTCCATCTTGTTTGAAACATGTTGCTGCATCAAATTAAGAATAAGCAGATATTTACAAAAATATTTTTTTTGATTTCTAATCAATGACGTGATTAGGTAAAACAATAAATATATGTCCTTGTTGTGTTTGAGTCTATGTCAAAAAGGATTAGAACAATTTCACATTCTATTTATGTATGTTTTACATAAAGTCTTAACTTATTTGGAATCTAGGCTATCGTAATATATATAGATACATTAAAAATGTATACATCACAGTTAACCTTACTTGTTTTATTCATTAACTAAAACCTTACTCCATAATTTGAAAATCTCTCTTTATTTTGACACATTGTTAAAAAGATGAGTGACGATGCAGCGAGGCTAAAAAGAAAAATGTCTGTGATTGTTTCTACATAGTTGCTTGTAGCAACTTTTACTTTGGAGTTTCTTTCTTCACTTTCAACTCTGCCAGGAAAAAAGTGACTTTCCTTTAACTCTATAAATATTGAACTGTTTTTTTCATTGTGTTATTTTAAGCCTGCTCGTGTCATACATGCAATACAAATTACTGTAATAAAATTAAGAGAAATGTCACCGAAGACTGTTGTTGTCAGGAAGTCAAGAGGATAAATTACTTTCCTGGCTGTGCTGTTTCTAAGGTAACTGGCTCCTGATAACTGTTAAAGACCTCTACAGAACACCTCCTACCTCGCTTTGTCTCGGCTGGAAAAGTTTGTCCAGACTTTCAGTTCATGCATGAATTGGTTTAACTCTCCCTCTCCCACATTATGAAGCCAGTTTAAATCATTAAATGCTTCTATCTTTGTCTCTTTGACTGATTTATAAAGCGAACGTTTTGTGATTTACTTACAAAGATGTCTGCGAGTAGTTGTCGCTGAAAAGCGATGAAGATTATTTTCTCTGTTGTTCGGTCTATAAAGAATCAGAAGATTGTGAGAAAAGAGAAAGTGCTTTCCAAAGCCAAAGATGGCGTCCTCTAATGTTTGGCTTTAGAAAAAAAAATGATTTTTTAAATTCATTTTAACTTTTTTTTTTCAATATTCCTTTTTATTGAATGAAACTTGAGAGCTGACCCAGCCTCAACTTTGCCTGCTTCTCTGTTCTCAATGTAAGGATTGAGGTATTTCTAAATATGCTGAAACTTCACATTGTTTTTGTCCCGTCACTCTTGCCGACAGTCATGGACCCTTCCTCAGTCATCATTGGGTTGCTCTTCCTTTTGTACTTTTACAATAACTATGTTGACACAACATACATACACGATGTATCTCACCACTCTGCTCTAAAAAGACTTTTGGAAGATCATTTGAATTGGAGAAACAGTTTCCATTATCAGTTTAAGAGACTGTTAGACACCTGATAAACACATGTATCTTTAACCCCTTACCTGGTCGTATAAACATGGGATTTTATACCTGTGGATGTGCATAAGCAAGACCTGGCAGAGAGAACAGCAGTATAAAAGACTAAAGAGAATGATGGTTACTACAGCTGTGCATTTTTGGATGCAAACAGATAAAACTGGCTGTGAAGAGTTGAACTGTTTAACAAGTCAACAGTAGGCTGTTTGGAAATGTAAATATAGTTCAATGCTGAGATCATATAATAAGAAAAATACTGCACTGAAAATGGAGCATGTAATCAGTTTACACGGAGCCCCAATCTTGAACTGAGTATATTAGCTGATTTTAATTTATGAAATTACAATCAATGGCTCATTCACAAGCTATGTGGTTATGAGATGATTAGTGAAATGCAGTTATAATCTTCCAGGTGTATTGCATGACAATATAGCCTGACAGCTCTCACATTGAAGGCCCTGGTCTTTTAAACAGTAAGATTTAATGCCAATATTAGGTAATTCCCGTGGAATTGTTATGAGGGCAAAGCAAATCACATGTTGAGTTCAGCTTAAGTGAACTTTAAATTTGTGGTGTTGACCAGTGGCAAGACATCATGACGGTGCTGACCAGGAGTGTTGTGACACTATCATAGTTTCAGGTTCAGGTGAAAAGACTTAATCCTTGCTGCTACACTTGAGTATGGCCTTTGATACAGCAGACCACTCTATCCCTCTACAGAGTCTAATAATGGGGGTCTCTTTTCAACATTCCTATCTGTCGAAAAGAACCTTTTCTGTTGTTGGAAATTCCCCATCTTCTGTTTCCTATTTCACTCTTGGTGTTCCCCAAGGGTCAATCCTGGGTCTGTTGCTGTTCTCCATTTAAATGTCTGTACCTTTTTTATGCTGATGACCCCCAGACATATGTTCTGTGAAAATCCACTATCATAGCAGCTTAACCCAATTTACCATCTGCCATTCTAGTATCATCTGGTACCCCCACAGTGCTGGGTGAGGAGGACACCTGTGAGGACAAGGAGCTGGGCAGCTGAGAGGCACGGTATCGACGGGAACCACACTTCCCTCTGGAGGGCTTCACAGCAGGTAGCTCCAGGGAGGATTCAGGCAGGGAACTGCCTGGTTTCATGCTAGCTAACTGGTCAATAGGCTCAAGGATAGCAGCCTGGGTGCTGTGTGGCTCCAGAGCAACGTCCCGCAGGAAGAGACCAGGCTGGATTGACATGAAACCAGTGTGGATCGGTCTAGGGGAGCTGGAGAGCTGAAAGCAGGTGAGCTGGTTAGGATGGGAACAGGATGGCTAGGCAGCTGGATGCTGACAGAGGTTAGCATTGATGGTTATCTCAAAAGTAGTTAAGGCCCTTATCTTGTCCTTAATATCCAATGAACTGTTTAAACAAAAGGAAAAAAAATAATCCATGGCGGATCTCAGCTACGCAACACCCTCCGGTAGGAAGCTGATGTCCACTGGGTCCATTTCTGATCAGGTGGCACCATTAAGTGTAGTTCAACAGGGCCCAAAAGCAGGGAACTCCTAGAGGCAGGTTGAAACAAAAAGCTGATTTCAGAAATACAAAAATGGCAGGAACAAAAACTGGAGGAGCAGCAGTAGAGAGGGAGAGAGGGAAAGCAATGAGGGACAAATGAAAGAAAAAAAGGCACATGAGAAGAAACTCTTTCAACATAAAACAGAAGATAAGCAAACTAAAACCCAAAACCACGTCAAAAGAAGGTTGTTCAGTTATATTGCTTTCAATTTAAGATATATTCCCTTTGAGGATCTCCTCAGGATTGTCCATGCCTTCATTTTCTCCTGTCTAGATTTCTGTAATGCCCTCTACACAGGTATTACTCAAGGTATTACTTGCTGCTGCGAGGATTATCACCAGTTCAAGACAACAAGATCATATACTGTAACTCCAATTCTGGCCTCCATGCTCTGGCATCCTTTGGATTTTTGCATTGATTTATAATGAACCTTCACGGCTTTACATGACCAGGCCCCAAATTCAACAAAGATATACTAACCACCCATGAACCTAGGGGCCTTCTTAGATTAGCTGATAGTAGCTTTCTGGCCATTTGCAGAGCCCATCTTGTGAATAATGGTGATCAGGTTTTTTTTTTAGTCTGGGCCCCCAATCTCTGCAATGATTTTCCTCATTGAGTCTATTTGTGTATCTAGCTTAGCTCCGTAAGATCAAACTAAAACTGCAAAAGTTTATGGTGAAACTGGAGGGCCTCGATCGAGGTTGATTTGTGTGATTTGAAAAGCTGCCTTTAAAGATTACTAGTCCCCCAGAGGAGGGAAAAAACACATTTATATGTGTCTATTGAAGTCAGGGTGGTTTTATCAGCTCTCTAAGATGGATGACTAATAGACGTCAAAAATGCTTCACAAAATGCTGCTTGTGTAGTTTGCACTCTGGTCGTTGCTCTCCTCAATCATCATGGCAACAGAAAACCACAGAACAACAACAATTTCCATTATTATTTAATTGTTAAAGTAATTTGTCAAGAAAATATTAGGATTTCTGCACTCTGCATTTTGTCGTATATGTTGAGACTAATATCTCTGTGTTGTGGACGGTTGGTCAGACCTTGAGCTTTTGAAAATTGGAAATCTTAACAAAAATAATTAATCCATAAAATAATTTTCGGCAGATTAGTCAACAATGAAAATAACTGTTTGTTTCAGATGATGAAGATGTCCTACTTTTGTCCCTCTAGTAGAGTTCCACACAGTTGGATAAAATTCCAATGAGCATTTAAAATGGAAAAACACAATCACTGAACAAGCTTTTATATAACACATATAATGTGTGATTTGCCTGATTTCAATCCTAGCAAGTTAATGTATTCACGTAAAAACACAGTCACTGATCCAGGATCTGATTGAAAGAGCTGCGTTCAAATACCTGTCAGACTTTGACCGACCGAAGAATGAAGAAAACTGTTTACACTGTCCCACTATATCAAGCAGCCACGACAAACACTGGAGCAGTACAGATCAATGAGGAGAGTCGATAAAGAAAGCTGAATGTGTGCACTCAATATGCAGAGGGAGACTCAGAGGGGAGACAGCTGTGTGTGTGTGTGTGTGTGTGTGTGTGTGTATTTGGTATGCTGGTGAGTGTGTGTGGTGGGGGAGGTGTCAGGGTAACACACCCTGGCTATATTCATATTCAAGGCAGTCCAAAATATTCATAGGCATCAGTGGTTGCCCATATTTTATGTTTCATGCTCATCCTCCCAGAACATCTTTTAGCCATGCTTTGACTAAAGCAGCCCACATCATTTATTGATGCACTACATCCTCGTAGCCTCTTCAACCACTCGCTGCACGCTTTAGCATATTGCTGTATTCCACTGTGTGAGTGCACATGTGTGTCTGTCTGTCCTAGCCCTGGTGCATTTGTGTACAAGTGCATGTGAGCGCATAAATATGTGTGTTGTATATGTGTGTTTTTGTGTTTGTGGCTGCGGTGAAATGCACCGGCAGAGACGTTAATGTCACCCTTGGCCGATTCCTTGTATAATGTGAGGATAGACGATGCTACACACATGGTTGTACAGAGCAGACCTGCTGCTGCAGTCGGTCACACACATTCACTCTCAGCTCGCTCACTCCGCCATGTTCTGATTGGCTGCGGGCTCCAGCTCTGTGTTAATATATGCTTTCGCATTCCAGTGTCAAGAGAGAGGTGACCACATCATACACTAACTAATAAGATCAGGCAGTCCCTAGATTCTTGTAGAGCAGGTTGACACCAAGAGATATCAGTTTTTACTGAAAATTATGTGTAATGTGCTTTTAATTGCTGCCTGGATAATGTACATATATATGTGTGTGTGTGTGTGTGTGTGTGTGTGGTGTGTGTGTGTGTTGTATTATTGCACTTTCAGTTTTGGTTCCAAAAGAAGAATAATTAAATGATCAAAACGTCCATTAGGTCCATGTCCTCACAGTGTTGCACAACAGGAGAGAAGTTGTAAGCGTTTCTTCCTCACAATGAGCTTCAGTTTTGAATGTTTTCCAGTCCAGAAAAGTGTAGGTGAGCCTCGATCATTATTGAACCATGGCAGCGTAATTGGGCTTTGAATATGTTGGGAGCTTGTTTTTTCCTTGGGCCGTCTGCAGTCTGCTCAGTGGTTAGATTGACTAAGTTTGCACTTTGAACATACTACAGAGTGACAAATCAGTTGTTGCTCCGTGATCCAATTCCAATAGTGCCGTTGACTAACCTTCTGTTTCTATTACCACATTTTCTGAACAGCTTTGCAAATGCAAGACACCTGTTAATTCCAGCTTGTTATATTATTGTGCACTGGACACTGAAACAAGAACCTGTTCCTATTTAAATCTGCACAAAAACGCTTAGATATATATATTTTTTCCTTTCAACCAAACAATGTGTCAGTCGGACTCTCAATACTTTCTGACATCCCGACCCTGTCCATTGGTTACTACTGAGGAGTCTTAAAAAAAAAAAAAAAAACAGTGAGGATTCCTGCTTCAAAATAAACCACAGTGCGTGTGTTTATGGTAATGAAGGAACATGTGACAGACTGCAACAGCTCATTCATGTGTTTTTAATAGGCACAGAGGAAGAAGATATATCAGACCTTGGACACACACAGTACAAAACAAATCAGTTGTGATTTGTTGACAACAAGAAAACATATATAATCATGCATGTTTTATTCCTTACAGTCACGGAAAGATGGAGGAGGGTTAAACACATTAACACTGATTATGATTCAAGTCACCATTGACTTTTTCAGTGACCAAGACCACCATTTTTCCCTAACCTCACCCATGTGCTTTGAGTTCGAAACACAAACATAAAAACATCATCCTTTAACTTCCACAAGAGAATACGGTGGCAGAAATGTGGAATAAATATGCTGTAAATTAAAAATTGATAAATAAATACAAACATTCTCAGAATTATTATGTTATGTGCCTTTGTGCTTTTTATATAAAAAGTAGAATGTCTTGCTAAACCTTAAAAAAAAAAAAACATGGTTGGCTTCTGTGCAGGTGAGTTGGTCCAGTATTTCTGATACCGGCCTTTGAAAAATGAGTCCCCAGTTCCTCTGATAAAATTGTGATAAATGTGACAAACTTTTGTTGCTAAGCGCTCCACACTGTTTTTTTTTTTTTTTTTTTTTTTTTTTTCTTCACTGCTCTTGCCAGAGATCAGCTGTCAGTCAAACAGCGTGGCCAGTACTGTGACGTCAGCCTCCTTGGACTGCAGACAGAGACGCTCTCACTGTCACTTTGACCATCTGCTTTAGTTTATTTTCTGGCTTCTTCTCTGATTCACTGTTTGGTCCTCTGATAATTCACTGCATGTTCATTTTGTTTTTTAGCTCGCACCGTGAGAAGCTGGAAGATAAGCAACGAGGAAAACAAAAATAAGACTCCTGACTTTTCTGCTGAATGGCGTTATTTACCAGGTAAAATTATCTCCCTTTTCACATTTATTGGTCTTTTTCTAGTGAATTTCTTCTTTTTGACATGTTGCATTTGATGGAGGCTGTTTGCCCTGTGAATGACTCCTCTCTGCTCTCAGGTGTCTAATGGCAGCCTATGAATGTCTATCTGCTGTAATCCAACGGCAGCTTTTTATCCCTGAGAGAAAGAAGAGAAGAGGGAGAAAGAGGAGAACACACCGTCCTCCTGCTCCTCTCTGACGTCCTGGTCTCTCATTCCAGATCCTGGTGTTTGTGTGGGTGTGTGTGTGTGTGTGTGTGTGTGTGTGTGTGTGTGCGTGCGTGTGTGTATGCGAGCAGAATTATTCAACAGGGGGCCTGCTGGCTTTACGCGCAGCGGCTGTTGTAGGCAGAAGAGCTGGACAAGCAGTCACACACACACACACACACACATCAATATCAAAACACTGTCAAAACAACTCAACAATGATGAAACCTGAAAGATTGATTGTGCGTCTGTGTGCATGTGTGTGCGCATGCACTGGTGCGTGTGTGTATGTGCATGCGTTTCTCTGTGGTTTTACATACATCGCAGTATATCTATGTGTCTGTGTGGTCAGCCATCTGGTCTCAGCTTGATACTGATTGGTTGGCCAACCAGTATCAGAAAATTCCTTTGATGATGTCATAGTGGCATCATCAGGGCTATCAGTTTTGGGCTTGGAAGGAAACATACTATTGAGTGGCATTATGGGAAATGCAGGATCCAGGATTTTTTGAGCTTCACCAATAGAGGTAAAAGTTTGGATATCTCAGCTTCAGTTTTGGAGAGTCATGCTGTCTTATTCAGAAGTCAAGAACCCCAGAAAATGAGATCCACTTCCCGTATGGTATTGAGATACAAAGTGTTCAAATTCAGTAAATCACAAAGAAAAAAGCTTTGTGATGACTGGGAACAATAGCATTGTGAAATACAAGCAGGCTTTGTAAAAAAAAAAAAAGACACAGTGAGATCCATCATAAAGTCAAAGTAGCAGAAGGAGGAGGTTCATCTCCTCTGTATAGATTATTTTTGCTTAAGGATTGGTTTTCCTTTTTCTCTGTCACCGAGATATAACTTAACTTTTTTTTTTTTTTTTTTGCATACAGTGTTGCATGGTGGCACTTGCGCAAATTGAGCATAATTGGAAAAACAAACAAACAATCGGGCTGGATTTCAGTGCTGTTTTGTGTCTACAAACTAAAATCCGAAGCAATACAAGCAACATACAATCACAGTTAAACCCTAAAATCTGTCAAACCTCATCCAAATCCTGTTTCAATAAAGCAGAATATCAGTCTGTGCTGCGCGTGTGTGTGTGTGCGCGCAGCGTGTGAGTGTGTAGCTGTCAGTATCAGAGTAAGAGAGTGTGCCGGCTGGCTCTTTGTGAAGTGAGGGACAGGCGACACGACATGAAACAATGAACACAACGTGCACGTTGTTGAGCCGTCCTGTCATCCTGCAGCGCTGCACCACGCCTGACTGTAAATAGCAGCCGCACAAAAACAGGTTTTATGACCTGGACAGGTGTTTTTTTGGTGTACTGGTGTATGTGTGTTGGTGCACGCATGTGTGTGTGTGTGTGTTCAAGCATACCTAACTCAATCAAAGGCTCCAGTAGCTCTTCAGGCCGAGCCGGTGTTGTTGAAATAACTGATTTACTGGAGCGATTAAATTCTTCCAGCGCCGTACGTGTTGATGTGTGTGTGCACGTGTGTGAGAGTGCACTGTTTTCCATGGTTCATTCATTCATCCATCACCCGCAACATCACACCCACCACTGACTGGATTTGACAAAATTGGGGGGAAGGGAGGTGTTTTCGCTCTGTGTTCCTGTGTTTTTTCAAAATGACCTGATTTGACCGCCAAAGCTGAGGAAGTTTATTCAACTGATTAGATTTTGAACCTCACCAAGTGTTTTGTATGGAAAATGTTAAGAAATGTGAAGTATATATATATATATATTTTTTTTTTATGTGGTCATGTCAAAAAATTAGTCTCCCACTGAATACATAATTATTTGTTTCTTATTTTACAGCCAGTGTTATATAGATCAAATCTGTGTGGACACGCTGCACATTTAGAGGAACAGGCCAGTAATTTGCGAACACTTTTTTCTTTGCATGGTGTGAAGGCAGCACATCAGCAACACATTAGCAGCAGCAGGTGCAGTCTTCCTTCAGTCTTTATAATGCACAATCAGTTTAGTTACTCCTGTAAGTTGGAAGGAAACACACGGATCACTAAAAAGACGCTTCAGGTCATCGTCGTATGCTCATAAAGCACAAGCTGGCTGGTGGAGACAGCTGCATTGATTAAAATGGAGACGTGTCTCTGCAGCTGTGATACGCCTGTTGCAGGGCTGTAGTCAAGACCAGGTAAACTGAGTCTGAGAAGTCCAAGCAGCTCTGAGGCTGAGGTTGGCAGTTTGATTCCCACCTCGTCCTCTTCATACATATTGTCCTTGGGCAAGACACTGAACCCCAGAATGCTCCCTACACCTTGCATGGTAGCTTATGGTCATTGGTGTGTGTAAGGGGGGGAGGTAAATTGTAAAGTGCTTTGAATTATATATAAAATAATATACACAAATAAATTCTATGCACCAAGTGCTTCACATGAAAAAAAAAAAAACATGGAATAACATTAAAACAAGCATAGAATACTGTTATTCAGGCATGTCAAACCGACTCCATAAAGGGCCGTGTGGCTGCAGGTTTTTGTTCCAACCAAGGAGGAGCACACCAGGCCAACCAATCAACATCAAGGGATCACTTAGTTATCAGCTGAAGACTGAGATCAGCTGATTAATTGATTCCAGCCTGGTGTGCTCCTCCTGGGTTCAATGGGATCAATATGCAAAAAACATGGATAGAATGGCATCATATAGGTTGGATACCCAGTCAGTTTTTTGTGGATTCGGTCAGGAAACATGGGATGCAACAAACTGTTCACATTTGTCTCTCCTTTCCATGTAAAGTGCAGGCTCGTCCCATCCCCCATCCGTGTACCTCTAGCCAAGGTTGGAGAACTACCTTTGCCCTCATTGAGGACAACAATAAAGGATCACTGAAGCTCAACGATTACGATACAGACTTCAAACTTGGCAGCTCTAAGTTTTTGCCCTTTTTCTGTTGCTTAACAGTGTATTTTGCATGTCAGCCTGTTGAACTTAGTGTTAACATGTCATATGATTAATCTGGCTACCGTCTATTGTAGGTCAACTCGCTGAAGCAATGTTCGATTATTTAATATTGAGGGACAGTCAAGGGAAACATTCAGCCTCATTTGACAAAAGTTAAATGAAATGAAAGCCCCTTTTGCTCCTCGCTTGCATGTGTGTCAGCTGCTGCTGTATGTAAGTGTATTTGATGAACATGCCCCGTCGTACACGTGGAAAATAAATGGTCAGAAGGAATGCCTTTGCTTGACACTGTACAGTTTTGATCAGCACCAAGCTGCTGTCTTGCTCATACCTGAAAGCTGTAGTCGCCCACTGGATGTGTGTGAGGTTACGCCAAAGGCCAATGCAACCATTCCGATCGACAGACACAGCATTCCTGCAATACTAGAGTTAGTAACTGCATCTCCATTGTAGTTCCAGTGTGAAATATGTATACAAACACTGTCAACAGCCTGAGGTCTCTTCTCTTGTTTTATATTGCTCTTTTATGAGCTTTTCATCAGAACACAAGTTACACTCGAAGTCAAATGTTCTGTGTAATCAATTTCTTTTTCCATATTTGATAAAAATGATTTGCTATCATTTTAGCTGTAGCTGTTGCCATAACTACACACTTCAGATGATGTCAGAAGTAACATCCACACCAATACAGAGACCTCATCTGGACCTGGAGGAGGGGAAGAGGAGGAGGAGCAGGATGGCTGGATACCACCATTGACCCTGCAGACTCTGTCACAGCTCTGACAGAGCTGACAGACATGTTGTGACTTACTCTAATATATCCCTATAAGTGTGTGTATATGTGAGTTTCCTGTTTACTTGCTGAAACTACTACAGTCTACTTCAGTGTTTGAACCTTTTCTGTAAAGTTAATCCAGGCTCAGTGGCAGGCCCTGTTTCTGGAACAGTCTTCAGAGATGTGGAGAAGCTGAGCCATCATCACTGAGGATTTCTACTGTTTAATCCCATGGGTCTACATAAAGAGCATGGTAGGTGCAACTACTGACAATAGTCACAGAAACAGACAATATGACAATGTAGAAGGAAGGAAGGAAGGAAGGAGGAAAACTATTTTCAGTGCTCAGAATAATTAACATGAAAATAAATCATAGCTCCTGAAATTATAATAAATACTAAAATAAACATACTAAAAATAACTTTCCTAATGTGACAACACAACAACTCAACTCCAGAGGTGATCCTGATAGAAAAACAATAAAAGAAGAAAAATATTTGAATATCAGGCGAAACAAACTAGATTTACACAATTACAGTGTCTTCACACATTTTGCTTTAATCTGGTCATACTGTGATCACCACACACCTGCATGTTTTCTTATTCATGTCATATACAGATGCAATGATGAGTGCACGCTGAGGCTGGACTCAAATGCAAGACTCAAGGACACTCTTGGAAGTCAAAAACGGCTTGAAAAAAGCTCAATTACAAAAATACAACAAATAGTGCAAGGTGAAAACGGTAACTAAAGGCGCTAAGGTTACTCAAATGCAAACGAAGAACAAAAAGACTCTTGGAAACTAGGCAAGGAATTATATCAAGGTAGCAAAGACAGGACTGACGTGAACCAACGACTATACAAGACAATCTGGCAGAGGACAGGGGAAAACACAGACAATATATACACAAGGTAACGAGCAACAGGTGGAGACAATCAGGGCGGGGCAGACAATCAGACGGTCGGGAGACACACCAGGAAGTCAAGGGCCTGAAACGAGAGGAGAGTTTGTCTGTCTCTCTCTCTCTAAAACACACTCACATACGCTGCTGCAGCTGTGCACGGGCGCTGTATCCAAGTTCACCGTCCTCTGCTGCTGCTGCTCAGAGCACAACAGTTTAAACCCTGAAACGGTCGACTCCCTTCTTTTCCTACACAGTGCAGCCAAACAGCAGCTAAAAACAGACAGTACAGACCTCCACATGTGGACCTATGTTCTGTCAAACCTCACTGTTTTGATATGAAGGGAAAAGAGGGAGAGAACAAGAGGAAGAAGAGGTAGAAGAGATACAGACTTAATGTCTCCGATGAAGGATTCATTGTTTTGCTGTTATTCAACAATGAAGAGGACATTTGTGACAGTTGTAACAACCTTCCCATCAGTGTGTGTGGGGGAGAAACATGTAGCGTTACATGCTAACACGTTACCTCTGTATCTCTACACAACAAGCGCTCTCTATTTAACTGGGCTCTGTACTTCCAACAAATGTACCTGTAAAGACAAGCAAACGCTTTGTTTAGGGTTTGGAGAATTTATGCATAAAAATTATTCTGATAATATTATGTGACAGTGACATATAGAAATTAGCAGTGAGGAAAATGTCAGAGAAATAATGCAATCTTGATTGCAGAAGTTGCTCATTTCTTCATGATTTCATATCCGATTCACACTCAAACATGTCCAGTTGTGGATTAGAAGTGGTTAATGTGGTTTTCACAGTAAAAGTGCAGCCAAACTCGGTTACAGTGATTCCCTGGTTGTAAAAACACCTGCAGGGCAGATGTGGAACCTGGTGAGCGGTGCCTGCTCAGGCCTGTGGGAGCTGACCAATCAGAGCAGACTGGACTTTTCAGGACGCGGGCGTTAAAGAGAGAGTTTCTCTTTTTTCTCTCTAAAACAAAAGTGTGAACCTGAAAATGAACACACACATGTCACCTTTAATAGATGCGACCCATGGAAGACAATCAACAAATGTGTAGCATGATGACAAGCATTTGAAAACATGCCCTCTGCCTTTCCTGGAAGACACGTCCAGCTCTGCCGACTCTGCAAGGCAAAAATTCGAAAGGACTCTCGTCATCCTGGACGCATCTATTGTTTTTCCAAAAATGAAACCACGCCCACCTCCATATGAGGAAAGCCTCGACAGCTGCGTTCCCTTGGAAACTGCGTTCAAGCAGGTCACTCCTGCTCTGGAGCCTCACTGGGAAACATTCAAGTCAAGCACTGAGACTTCTTTATGTGTTGCTCTGGTTGTGTCTGTTTTTCTTGCAGTTGGTGTGTAAAACAAACACAGTGGCGGTGCTGATACAGTGGATTGTGAGCTGTAGTTTCCTCTTCAGCTGTGACAGTACCTCCTCTCTGGCCTGCCGCTCCTCCTCCAGAGTCTCTTTTCACCACCAGACTGTCTCACGCCTCGGCAGAGCAGACAGGCTGCTGCTGGGCTGCCTCTGCACAAACCCTCCTTTGCCTCGTTGTCCGACGGGCTGAACAAGGACTCAGCTCGAAGCCCGGATCAGTACCTGCCAGCAGCCAGTGTTCCAAGCTGTTTGGCGGACCTGCAGATGCCATCTCCCCTGGTCTGCTCCCAAATCAAACCACGTCGTGCTGCTGCCGAAATCAATTGACATTTGTCCTGGGCATAATTTTTCCAAGCTTGTTGTGCGAGGAGGGGCAGCCCATAGCCCGCCGAAACGGTCGGTGTGTTTGCCGGGGAAACTACAGCTCAGAACTCGCTGAATCAGCACTGCTGCTGGCTGCTGTTTACAAAAAAAAAAAAAAAAAAAAAAAATGAAAAAACAGACACAACCAGAGATTACAGCCTGTATGTTTGACTCCCACTTTTAACTCCTGGTCCTCCAGAATTAATGTTTCCCATTCTCATCAAATTCAGTGCATCATGTCCCCGATTATGGCTCCGGAGGAGGGGTGACCGGCGTGAGCACAATTTCCATGGGAACGCAGCCTTTGCGGCTTTCGTCAAGTGGACGTGGTTTCATCTGAACTGCGTTGATTGATGATTGAGAATGACTGATGCATCCTGGACACCACCTGTTTGAACTGTTGCCCTCTGGCAGGCGATACTGGATCATGAAAGCACGGAGCACCAGACTTAAGAGCAGTTTCTCTCCCTGGGCCAGAAGCACAACTAATTCAAATAAGCACTGAATGACCCCATGTGCAAGACAATGACAATGTTTCTAGTGCAATAACTCCATTAATACTAGAGTAATAACTATATTTATTGTATTGCTAATTCCAGAATAAGAGTCACACCTGTCACATGGCCCGCAAACTGACAGGAAGTGATCCGAGAGCTCCAGCAGTGACCAGCATATTTTGATGATTTTTTGTTTGTTACTTTTCATATTTTTTGAAGTTAGTCTAACAGTTTCCACTGCTTCCAGTGTTGGAGCTAAACTAAGATGGAAGCATTCGTGTGTGTTTCAGTCAGAAGGTACGTCTCAAGTCTCTTTGATATTTCCTCACTCCTCCCTAGTACCGGAAGTCAATCTGTAAGGACATCCCAAAGCTCTTTTTTTCTGCTCTGAGGAGCAAGTAGGGACAAGAGCAGCCTTCAAGGAAGTCTTTTACCGGCCGAGATACAAGAGTGACAACAGAAGCGATACACTTGAATTTAATCTGTCATCTGAGTTTTATGTCTGATTTGCCATCTCGTTGCAGATCAATTAGTTGTAGGTCTGAACGACAAAAGGACGACGTCAAGAAAGATTTTTATTTTCGTGATCTCTTGTTTCCCCCAATAACTTTTGCCATGGATGCAATTAAAACCAGTCGGAGAGTCTGTCTGTCAGCAAGGAACACTTCTATCGTCATTTCCATTCAGTCACATGTTGGGTTTGATGTGGTCTCATAATTTCTATTTCCTCTGAAACATTTGGTCTGATAAATCATATCCTAGGTTATTGAATATTGAATTCACAATCATAATATCAATAAATACAGACAGGAATCATGATAAACAATAGAAGCACATTCATGTTTGGTTCTACAGTTCCCCCTCCTTTTGTTTTTTGTTGTGCCCCTTTGTCTCCTGTCTGTCTTTCCCCTGCTAGGGCGTGGCTTTCCTGCGCACACCTGCCGTCAATCATTCAATCAAGACCGAATCGTCCGCTCATCCTCATGGTGATTGTAGTAAAGACTCATATTTCTCATGTCTTCCCACTCTGTTAAGCTCACCTCACTTCCCTCCCTTTCTCCTTCACTCATTGGTTGCCTTTCACCTCATTCACCTATGCACGCCCTATTTAAGTCCTGCCCACCCAGTCTTTCACCATTTCACTGGGGGGCAGCACAGGTAAGGGCTGGTTTTGCACATTTAGCATTTTCATGAAGTTAAATTAGATCTTTATTTATCCTTATCTTTATTTAAGAGAAGTTTAATATTGATAATTTCTAATCCTTGGTTTGCTTTGTTTCAGAGACATCGGTCCATGTGTGCTTTTTGTTGTTCTTGTGTGTTAACTGAAGAAGTGAAAATAAATCAACATATTCTTGACTATAAGCGCTTCTCCTGGCTCATGCATCCTTACCGATGCCCCATGATGATAATAATTATTCCCTGAAACCTCCTCCTCCTTAACAGTGATGACTGAGACTCCTACATCAAATCCTCAGTATTTCTGCCTGGGCTTTCCCGTCTGCTTGCCCGCTTCCTGTTTTTGTGTCAAGTTTGCAAAGAGGACCCAAATGTCGCGAAACTAAACAATTCTGCCGGTAGAAATGGCTCCTGTGCCTCTGAACAGGACACAGTACACAGAATGCAGGTTGCTCTTCATGAGCAGGTAACAGGCCACGGAGAGAAAACACTGCTGCTCTGGCACCGATAACTGTGTGCCTTTATTGGTATTAGCACAGCGAACGTGTCTCAGCTGTTAAAGCTGACTGGCAGCTGATCCAGCTGTGATCAGCTGCTGCCATCGTCAGACACGGAAGTGACTTCATGTGATGCTTCAGAGGAAAAGGACGTGTCATTTCCCTAAATCGCATTTCTTCTCTCCTGGCGTGGTTTCCTTGCATCTCTCCATGCGTCCTCGGTGGGAGGGACTAAGATGCAAGTGAGGGAAACGTGGATGCAATTTAAGAGACTTGGGATGTACCCAGAGTGTATTGTGGGCTCCCTCCTCAGGCGAGGTTGTCTGTGATTGGCCCTGAGTGGATTAAGAGGCTGGAGGTGACAGGGATGTGTGGTTTGTGAATGGCTGCAGCACTCCAGACTGGGTCCCACCTGATAAAGCTGTCTCCGACAAAGAGAGGGGGAGGACGAGAGGAACTCAAAAGCAGGAAGTGGAGAGATAGAGAGCCACCACAGGGAAAACAGACAGGGAAGGACAGATGAGTGCAGTGGAGCTGAGAGGGGATTAAGATGGAGGAGTGAGACGGGGGAGAAAGAAGGCGATGTCAGAGGAGAGAGGGAGACAGTGGGAGATATGAAAGAGGAGGAGATAAACATGTGAACGAGGCTGAGCAAGATGGAGACGGAGATGTGAAGAGGAGAAGGCAAATACAGATTAAAGAATGTGCAAACCAGCGCGGTGACTGGCTTGGAGGAGGTGGATTAGAGCAGTAAAGCATTTTAGGATGATAGACACTGCTTTTTCAAACCTCGAGTCTCTCTTTCTTCCTTTCAGTTTGTCAGTAGAAAATGCTAAACAGTTTTGAATTTCACCAGTTTGCCTGTTATTTTACTAGCGAAACAGCTGGAATCCTGAGATCACTCAGGGGTCACGCGAGGCAAGAATACAAGTCACCAGGCTTTATGTGTGTTTGTGGCCAGACAACCAAGGTTCGAACCAATCAGCATCCTATGAGAACGTACTGGCAGCTACAGGTACTGGTACTACAGGTACTGTTCCTCAAGACGTTAGCAAACATGCTCTAATAACACGAGTCATGCCCTGTGTTGCGTAAACTACTTGAAAAGTGTAGTGAGCTCAGCTACCAGTTACTCGACACTAAATGAAGCTTCTCTACACTGAAGCTACCCCAGAGAAACCTAACGAGCTAAGCAACAGCAATATGGCAAAAGAAGTTTACTACATCAGAGCACCAACTTCATTCCAAGTCAGTGCTATCTCACTGATCAATAATACAACTGCCAGTCAAACAGACAGAAAAAGAATCCAACCAATTTGACAACATATACATAGAGTTTGCATTCAGCCCAACAGTGAATTATGTTACTTACAGTGTGTCTGTGTATGTGGTCATTTGGGCACATTTGCAGGACAAACTTAAGCAAACTCAAAACTTAATAACTAAACTCGAACCACAGTATCAAAAGAATAAAGACCTAACAAGATTCATCTCTCTCCATGGAAACACGCTTTTACCGCCACATATCAAAGTTTCCTCCTCAGTGGAGGATGAGGTGGCCAGGCTGGACCCTGATCTTTTTCACAGGAGGTTTATGTTCACACGATAGAAGAAAAGCTTTTCAAAAAACTGCATTTGGAAAGACAGTTTGTGTTTGGGCGGAAAACGTCTTACAGAAAAGAGTCATCACAAGCTGCACGAGCAGGGACTCCCGTGTCGTACTCCAGGAAGATCAGGTTTTGGCATTGACGAGGCTTCAAAACCGTTGTCCACAGTGATAGGACGTATCCAGTTACTTCATTAGGTCCTCGCCATCTGTCTGCATGCGGTCATCTGGAGATCGAGTATGAAGCAGGCTTGCTTCTGCTTTCAGGCTTGACACAACATCAGTCATCTTTTCACTTGGATGGAGGCCAGTCTGAAGAGAGGATGAGCTGCAGAGGCTCTCAGAAACCCTGCATGTTGAAAAATGTATCCAAGCCTCCACCCCACCCCACTGATGATGGCATCTACCAGTGGGTTACAGCGATGTAGGGTGGCCTACACGCTTCATCTGCAGCATAACTTTGAAGATGCACAGAAAACAGACAAGGGGGAAAAAAAACTGATATGTAACTGAAGTACATATAATAAAAAAATAAAGGTAGCATTACCTGAACATACTGCTGTATGAGAGTGAGTTCTGCAGCTTTGAAGCGGGTAATCTGTAGTGTAGGGAACTATCTGCTGGAACCCTAATTTTTTTTATGTCTTGCTTTCTGAAGCTTGTGTGCTCCTGATTTGCTTGTTCCACAGTGCCTGCCTTTTGCCAGTCATTAATCTTGATAGTTCTGTAAAGGGCTCTGACCTGGTCACAGCACCCTCTGTGTCTCTTGTGACCGGGTTGAGGATGTCTGATCTTCAAACTTCTGAATAGACACTGAAAGCCCTCACCTGTAGTTGTGGTGGTCAGCTTGTCTTTTATGTTGAAATCTCTGTGTACGTCTTCCGACATCTTTGCCAAAACGTCACATTTGTGGCCCCCCTGTGATCCAGTGACGGGCTAAATCCCCAAAGCGACGCTTAAGGTTTCTTTGTCTCTCCAGTGGATAGTCACCCCAATGGGGGCTTATGTTGTTTGATGACCATGCATCTGCTGTGGTGCACACATGGTTCTGTTTGGGCAAAATCTTAGACAGTGTGCTTTTCGTTGATGAGTGCTCATCTTCAAGCATTCTTCCCAATGCTGTCCTTGACAACATATGCCTGGAGCGTGGGATCCTTCTGAATAAATCCCTGTACCCTGGCCCCTCCACAGAGTGACGTGGTCAACTTGTCAAATCGCGCTTGGGTTACTGTCCGTGTGCCACCCCTGAAATGGGAACAGGGTTTTTGTCCTCATTCCGGGGTGCGCATACACACTCACACACATACACACACCAGACCTCCTCAGACACATCACGTCATTTTGTTTTCTTCAAGTGGCTTCATTTTAATTTTTATATACATTTGAACATGTATTAATTTATTGCTCAAAAAGCCATGGTATACAATCCATTTTGAATGGTACAGAGTAATGAGCAAATGTTTCTAGCTATCTCATGACTGGGGCAATGTGACTTTCAGAAGTTATGAATTATAAATGACATTCAAATTATCATCTTACTTAGTAATGGTCTGATATACAATGATTAATTAAATTGCATATAATTTTGCAAGAATACAAATTCTTCTGGCACTTGCAAGCAAAGCCATGAGAAACAGTTTATATAAAAGCCTTTAGTCATAAATTGGTATTTCAATAAAAATAATTTAAAGTTTTTGGATGACGCCACCATCTTCTGCCAGATTACGAACAATGATGAGAATTCATACTGGGAGGAAATCAAAAGCCAACCCAATGCTCAGCAAAACCAAGAAGCTGATCACTGATTTTAGAAAAAAAAAAAAAAAAGAGGCAAAGAAGAAGATAGACCCCCCTGTTTATCAATTTGATCAATGGAGCTGAGGTGGAGCAGGTGAACAGTTTTGGGTTCCTGGGAATCATCACAGAGAACCTGTCATGGGCATCTGACATCTCCACCCTGGTTAAGAAAGCTCAGGAATGGCTGCATTCCTACGATGTGCATGACCCAGGATGTGAGGGCTCAGAAGCAGGTGATTAAAACTGCTAAGAACGTCACTGGCAGCAATTAACTGAGCATCAGTGATATTGGTGAGGTGAAGTACCTTCGCAGAACCCAAAGGGTATGCAAACACACAGCCTATTGACCCAGCTGTTAACAATACAGAAGCATCTGCTGCCGTACCACCAGACTACAGCCAGCTTCTCTGCTCAGGATGTGATTTAATTCATAATCATAAAACCATAAAAATTTGTTTTTCTTCTGTAGCATAAAGGGACTTCAGTTTGCTTTGTGTTGTGCGACCCTGTGTAGTAGAATGACAAATAAATAAACCTTGAATCTTGCAAACAAAAAACCTCACATGATTGATTACATCTGGGTCACTATACAGATAATCCAGTGGAAGTGAATATCATTCCATCACATTATGGAAGCTCATACAAAATAAACACACTATGACAGTGACAGTATCAATATATTAAAAAGATATGAAGAAATGTATACACTATTATTTATTTACTTTACATTGTCTATTAACTTCTTCTTCTATTTATTTATAGGCAAATGCTTAGCTGCCCAATTAAAACATTTTCAGGTAAAGTCTATTCAACCATCCCTATTCTTTTTTAGGTGAAGTATACACCAACCAACCCAGATCCAGAAGAAACAAAAGCAATTTTCCTTAAACGGGATGAATGTGAAGATATGGTACATTTCTATGCGTAACTAGTGTGATGCTGGCAAAGGCTCAAAGTACTGGATCCAAATGCACGACTCAGACACGTTTCTCAAAACACAAAAGGCTTCAGGCCGATTTATTAGAAAACACAAAAATGATCTCACATAAATAGAAATGAAGAATGCTAAAAAATGCAAAGTACAGCAAAAATACGAAAGTACAACCAAAAGCGCTAAGGATATTTTCTGCGATAATCAAACACTAAACTCTTACTAAATGCAGGGATCACAAGGACAAAACGACTGACGTGTAACACAGGGTTGGAACGAGACAATCTGGCACAGGATAGGGGAAACACTGACATTATATACACGAGGTAACGAGGAACAGGTGGAGACAATCAGGGCGGGGCAGACAATCAGACAGGCGGGAAACACCAGGAAGTCAAGGGCCTGAAACGAGAGGAGAGTTAGTTTTCACAATAAGACAGGAAGTGCAAGACACAGGCCAGACAGCAGTGAACATCTCAACATACCCGACGAGACATAACAACTAGTAAATTGGTTATCGTTTGTAACAGGACAAAATATAACTACTCTTGAAGTTCTAATTCATTGTAAGTCTATAGTGTTTCATGTCTGTTGATATAGTGCATCAGAAATCATTATGTGTGTTCATGAAGCCTTACGAAGGCATTATAGTGCATTGTAGTAGTCTTCATAGAACGTGTTACTGAGTGAACGCAAGGAGAAAAAGGAAGAGACAGAGAAAAAGATGTGCATGGTGTCTCCTCTGCTAAGTGCTCTGGTGAAATATGTGGAGCAACTTCCATCCTGACACGCTATTCATCTCCCCTGTATTTGATTCACATTATTTAAGCCTGGCAAAGGAGGAAATGATCTGTCTTTCAAACACACGCACAGTTCAATCTTTCCTTCATTTCTTCCTTCTTTCCCTCCTTCCTTCCTTCCTCCTTCACTCTCTCTGTCTCTGTCTATCTGCATGTTGTTTGGCCAGTAAAGGACGTTAGTTAGATATAAACTAAATGAAAACTAAATGAGTGTCGACATGGTCTGACTGTGATCAATGAAGGCAGAGCATCGCGGACTGGGCAGGTTACATCTAATGTGATCAACTGCTCAACACACACACACACACACACACACGCACACTGTCACCCTGGTTAAAGGTAATGTGATGAAGTAGTCTGGCTGGCTGGCTGATTGAAGAGGAGCTTTTAATTCATCCCAGACAGTGATGCTTAGAGCAGGAGGCAAATAGATTGAGACTTCAGGTTAAAGTCTGAGCTTCACAACAGTCATGGAAGGAGTTCTGTAATATTCTGCTCACTGGGCTGGGCTTGCTGGACAGGCCTGATACAGCTTATTCAGGGCACAGAGGTTGCATCTTTGGTCGGTTCTCATGGCAGGATGTTTCAGTTTCACTGAAACATTATTCCCCTTTGAATTTACTCAGAATATGTTGACATCAGTAACTAGTCTGATGAGACAGGAAACAGAAAGGTAGCAAACAAACCTTCAGGTTAGAGACACTTAGAAAAGGAAACAAAGGTGAGCTGTAAAATCCTTCTCCAAATCACCCCCCGTCTATCGACAGACCCTTATCCTGTTCTGCTTTGACCTACACATTGACACATTGCATCCTTAGCAATGAGGAATTATTACAGACATTCCAGGTGAGCTCATTTTCAGTTTGACCTCAGTGGTTTAGAGATCCAAACCTTTTTTTGCAGTGCAGACTGCAATGTTGTTGCAAACCAGCCAGCGTGGTGGGTGACATAGGTTGCATCAAAATAAAGGCCAAATGTTTGGATATGGTATTGTATGCTGTTGACCTGGTTTAGTTAAACGTCCATAGCTTGCTGTTGTGGGGTTGACAGGGACTGATGCGGAAAGATGCTGTAGAGACAGACCTTTGCAGGCTAATTACTGTTCAAATAGTATATAATAGCCTATTGACGTCAGTGTTTTTTTTGCCAAATCATGTCACTTCCTTGTGGCCAAAGAGCAAACGTTTGTGAGCCAGTGCCTGTCCTTGGCCCAGGGGTGTGATAACCACTGGTTGACATAGGCTCGATATACTGTTGGTTTGTTTATATCATGTCTGACTACTGATGTTTTTCTTCCTTTTGACCTAGTTGTGGCAAACCCAGATGTAGGTGAATACTCTGCCACAGTAGAATCAAATAAATTTGTCATAAGATTGACATCCAGAGGCTACTGAAATAAGAAGCAGGTCTCTCTGTGTTATCTGGCAACAGCCTCCATATTGTTCCAAGGATTAAATCGAAATCTGGTCAAGCTGCTTTTAGTTATGTTGCTTCCAGCCTCTAAAGCAACCCGCCAGATGACCTCGGATGTGCCCCACACTTACATCTGTTAAAAGCAGCCTTTAAGTGTCCATCGCCTCATGGCCTCTGACCAACCTCACATCCAGAGCTTTATGATGAGCGAGTATGTGTAAGTTTCATGTTATGCATTGGTTCCGCATTACAAGTGTGAAGCACTTTGACTTTACCTGCGTCTGAAATGTGATGTACAAATAAACTTGAAGTCCTTTAACAGCCGAGGATATCTTCTCAACTGCTCAATAATACCAGCAAAATGTGAGTCTGACTATTCAGAGCATGACTGCAGATGCAAGTAACATTAAGGTAACCATTTGATAACCCAGAATGACTTGGTCACTTTGAGGCTCTCCTGAAATAGGGACATTTACCTCTGCCTCATATCTGGACATTGCTTTTGATGCAGAATACAATATATATGTATGTGGTGATGGCCATAATGGCAAATCGATTCCTTATAATACTCACAAGTGATGTAACTGGCAATGGAAAAAAATGCAGAAAGACACATACTCACAAGCTGGCCTAGTTACAAGGGAGTTCCAATCTGCTGCAGACAATGCACAACTTTCCAGTGATATAAAGGCAGTCCTACACGGTGTTCAACAGATACTGTGCTGACAGGGCTTCCAGTGTCATGATAATCTAAAATGCTTCAGAGATTTAGACATGAATATTGCCACCTTCAAAAGATTTCCAACAAATACATCATTGTTTGAAGCATCAACAGAAACAATGAGGAGGAGAGGACTGACAGAAAACTTCAGCACAGGGTGCAACAACATTCACCAGCAGCTCAGTATCAGGAAGACCAAAGAGCTGGAGGTGGACCACTGGAAAATCAGGAGGCCCCCTGTTGTGGTTATCATCCAGGGAGAGGACGTGGGGAGGATGGACTCATATAAGTTCCTTGGTCTCAGATCCATCAGTGTGTGCGCATCAAAGTCCTGCAGAACCATTCCCAGTCTATCAGTCATCAGGTCTTGTGAGGGGAAACCCTACCACCTACTGATGTTTTTTTGTTGCTGCTGTTGTTGTTGTTTTTTTGGAATAGCATGTATAGGAGGAGTGACTAGACGAGCCAGTGTATTGAAATGCAAACAGGGGTAATATGATCACATTTTCAAGTTTTGGTTAATATTCCAGCAGCAATATTTTGTACAAGTTGTAGTTTGCCAATTGCTGATTTAGGTAAGGCAGAGGAAGGTGTGTTACAGAATTCAAACCTCGAGGAGACAAATGCATCAAGGGTTTCAGCATCAGCAAATGGAAAATAAATGGAACAAACATTGGCAATGTTCAATGGCCTTAGTAAGTGGAAATATGCAGTCTTTGTAATATTGATATGTTCTTCAAGGGAGAGAGGGGAAAGGGAAAGCTTTCTCACATGCATTCTTCCAGATTCACTGGTCGATGACAGGTGTCAGGCTTGGTTTTTTACTATTGATTAATATACCAAGGTGCAACACGCAAACAGAGAAAAGAATAGGACCGAGCAGAGACCCCTGTGGTGTACCATAACTGACCTCTTTCGGTCTGATGAACAGTTGTTGTGTAAAACGAAGAGAGATGTGCCAGATAAATATGATCAAAACCAGCAGAGAGCAGTGTCAGTGAGACTAATATAACTTTGTAGGCTCTGAAGCCAGAAGTAAATCATTTACCACTGTTGTCAAAGCGGGTTCTTTGCTGTGGAATTTTGGGAAGTCAGATCGATGAGGTTTATACAGGTTGTTGGATGAAAGGTGATCCATGAGTTGCTGAGCCGAATGTTTCGTTAGGAGTCTCGTAACCCCTGTTTTAAAAGTTGAAGGCACAATTCCACTACTAAGAGGATTGTTTATTATCTGGAGCAATGGTGGCATTATAAAAAGGTCCTGTATAAATGTGGAAGGGACTGGGTTCAAGTAAGCAAGCTTGGAGGAGAGTATCACTTTCGAGAACATAGTTTATCAAGGGAGATTATCTCAAAGTGGTCTACTTTGCAAGACGAAAGGTGTTCAGATGTAGTTGCCACGTCCTGTGTGGGAAATGAGAGTGGGAGATACTATTTTTTCTGATTTCATCAATTTTAGTACTGAAGAATTCTATGAGATCAGTTGCAGTGAGGGAGGAGTTACATATACTGGGCAGTTTGCATGTGAGCTTAGTGACAGCGGAGAGTCATTTTTATTGTTTTGTATCATGCTAGAGAAATAAGGCGTTATAGAAGTACAAAGAGCATTTTTATATTCCAGCAGTCTATTTGAGGATGGGTACCATAGGTTTTAGATTGGCTAGTGCAATCCTCAGACCATTGGTTCTCAGCTACCTTTGTCCAAGGGCCAGGATTTTTCTCAGCATGGTATGGGAGCCAGACTTTCAAATAAAATAAATAACACATTTATTTAGGCCTAACTGGCCTATTATTTTTTCAGCTAAGTGACAGTCACTCTCAGGATGGACAGGGCCTCTTCCTCTGCTAAGTAACAATAAGATGTGCATAGTTTCTGAATTTATTCATATTCTGCAGGCTGGATGGGAATCATTGGCAGGCCTGAGGGCCACCAGTTGACAATCACTGACCTAGATAGTGTAGCCTTAAAGTAAAGAAGATGTAGATGTAGGGCATGTAGATGTGGTGTGGCCATGTGTCAAGACTAGGCCGAGCGTGTGGCCATAGAGGTGCATAGAACCAGCAGAATCTATGAGACTATTAGAATTCTGAATAGTAAAAAGACAGTCAATCTGTGTCAGTATGTCACAAAGAAAGGTAGAAAACAATGATAAAAATTGTAAATAAGGCGTTGTCATTGTAAAATAGCCATGTAAAATGAATGTGACTTAGAGTGCATAAGAAGTACCTCAAAAGGCATAAAAACAACTGTGTTGATTGGATTTAGCATTAATGATCTGGGGTCATATATAGCAGCTTTAGCATGCCCCCACATAACTCTGGTACTGTCGTTTGGAGGTGATGCCTCATGTAGACTTACAAAGTAATTTGGCTTTGATGATTCATATAAGACCATAAAAGTGAGATTATAATTATTTATCGTGTCATGAATGAGCAGTGATTCAACATAAAGTGATCTAATCTTAATAAAAAAAAAACTATATTTAAACTCACTTTTTAAAAGGTTGCGTTGGATAGAGAGGATATTATTATTACTTACTATGACATGTGACTGTAGTTGTGAAGTACATGGATGGTAAGGGATGTTCTGGGACCCTGAGCCTGCAGGACCCTCTCTATCAGGAGTGGCTGTGTTCAGAATCGAGGTGGGGCTGTTAGGATGTTGGATGTGGGTGAAAAAGTTAAAACATTAAATTAAAAGCTATGCAGTTGATCAAATTTGACACTAATGTCTTGGTCCCTTTCCAGTTTGCGTGTAGTCCATCAGTTTTATAGACGTCATGCAAAGTTACAATGAATAGCGGATCTATTTTTCCACATCACCTAGTAGCTCCCTTCATGAGGGACCAAAACTGACAGTGACGGCAAACTGACAACACAGGTTATGGTGGCAGTACAATGCCTTGATGGCCGAAATTTCAATTCATTACTGCTAGTTTCAAGGTTTTTACCCCAAGTATGCTTTACGTTAGAAACATTCATCCTCTTTAGCTGTTCAGACTGTGACCCTGAGGGGCCAAGTAACTTCCAAGCAATAGAACAAATACAACAATGCATTGCATTGTGTTACACATTGTGTGAATGAAAAAAAAAAAAAGACATTTACAGTTCAGATGGGCTATTTAGTGTCAAATCAAGTAATATTGTGTGTAACTAGCATGCATTTATAGTTTATAGTTTCAGCAGATGTATATTTGCTATTAATTTATTTATAGCAAAAAATCTATAATGACAATATGAATAAGACTCGGCATTATCCTCCCCTTCCACCATCTGTGTGTTACTGACTGTTCAAAGCCCCTGTCGCTATATGACAACAACAACCTTCGAGCTAGCAACCTACATGGTGAAAATAGCAAGTTGTGACTAAGGATTGGATCATGCAATGCAGCAGGCCTGCTTGGTTCTTTGCTGGGATTTTTCCATTTTAATGCCAGGTCTCACCTACACACATGCAAATTTTCCACCAAAGCAAGTTCCCCCCGACACTATGCTTAGAGCCGCCCGAGACGATTGTGATTTGAAGAAGTACAAAGGACCCACAGTGTTTCTTTCCCCTATACCAGAATAATAATGAGTTCGGCCAGACCTTCCTCCAGTGCTGGCACGATACTGAAACGAAATGTGGAGATCTGAACCAACAAACCAATCTGCCAACACAACCTTAGCTCCACCTTTTAAGTCAGGACATTATAGTTTTAATGTTTTCCAATCTCTTTTCTTGTCAGGTCTTTTCTATTTCAGAGCTTTATAATAAAAACAATACAATACTATATATATATATATATATATATATACACACATATCCTTGCCACCCCCAAGCATTTCTCAGACTTGAAATAATGTGCCATTAAGTATGGAGGAGCTCACGCTGGGGCCCAGGCTGTGGACATCATGCCTTGGAGTTGATTCCCATCTGCCATCTCTATGTACACTGCAGCCATGTTACACCCACTGTACAGCTAAAGCAAGGAGCAGGCTGTGTGTGTGTGTGTGTGTGTGTTACATGCTCGTGTGCTGCTGGGACCAGTAATTGAACTTCTTCATTGGAATATGTCAAGCTCTCTAAGCTGGAAAGTATTTTTCTAAGTTCACTGCTTCTTTAGTGGTTTGTGCCAAGGGAGTAATCAGTTTTGAAATCAGCATGCAAATTGAATCACATCCTGTGAATAAATGTGTTTGCTCTTTGTTTTCTTTTTCTTCTTCAATGATTTAATATTTTGGTATTACTGCCTTCACCTGTTCGCCTCATAAAATCCCCCGATGCAGCGGCGCCAAAGACTCTTTGATTTAATGAAATCGTTTTAATTACAGGATAAAAGAAATTTTTGCTTGATCAAATCAGAATGCCTTCAGTTTCTGTGGGGGCCTTTGTTTGCATTTCCTCTTTTGCTTTTTCACTGCCGATTTTATACTTTAATGAAAGACAATGCCTTGTTTTTCCGTGTAACGTTTCTGTTGTTTCAGTCTTTTGGTTTTTCTGTAAAGGAATAGTTTTGGGACATTTTGGGAATACACGATTTTGCTCTCTTGTAACTAGTTAGCTTAGCTTAGCATAAAGACTGGAGACAAGGCCAAATGGCTGGCTTGGCTGTCCAAAGGTAAGAAAATCTGATTAGAATAAGTGTTGTGTGTTATACCGATATGTTGAAACATATCTCTACAATTAAAGTTTAAGACTTTTCGTGTTTTAGTTTTCAATTTTATGTTGACCATGAAATCATCGGGTCAAGGTCTGGTGAGGTTTAAGTACAAAACCCTCTTTGTTAGAGTTAGGAAAGCATTCTAGACAGATTTTTTTGGCTCTAAACCCAGTTTAGTCACAGCAAACACTCATTAGTCACCAGAAAACACCGCTCGAGAAGTAGTCTGCTGCTTTGGACTCGTCTAGCAACATTTGCCAACGAGGCTGAAAGTTCATGAATTAACACGATGAGGTTTGAGCTTTAATGGTGCTGGTAGGTGGATTTTGATAGCTTTGGGCAGAACCGGGAGGGCGGTATTGACCTGTTTCCAGTCTCTGCTAACATACCCTGGCTCCAGCTTCACAGACATGAGACTGGTACTAATCTCATTCTCAGCAAGAAAGCAAAATAAGCATGCTTTACAAAAGGTATTCCTTTAAAACCACCACCAGCTCCTGACAGACAACCACCCCTTTCCACCCTGATGACCAGGTATAGCTACTGGTTGGATCGTCTGCCTGTATAAGTAGCTGGTGACACAGGTACTTTGATGAAAACCAATGACAGCAAAATGGCAACAAAATGAAGAAATGACAAAAGTCAAACAAAATGCCAGTGTGTAGCCAATAGTATGGACAATGTTTGATTGTGTGGCTGGTCAAATGTACTGCTCTGTTCCAGCAATATTCAAACAAAGATGCAAGGGCCTAGTAGTGCTGGAACAGTCGAATTTTAAATGGATTCCATACTCGGACTGTTTTTTTTTTTTTGTTTGTTTTGTTTTTTTGCAGTGATGTATGATCTATCATTCACCTGTTACCTTGCAATACTGCACTTTTCCACTCTCACTGAGTACTCTACATATCAATACATAATAATTTCTACTGTGACATATACATATTTATTTCTGTGCAACATCATAAATGCGGCAGTCACTTTATCCATTCCATGTGCAATCTGTGTATAGTCTGTGAAATTCTACAGAATTCTTGGCAGTATATTTTTATGGCAATTTTTCCTACAGTTCTTTGCAGCAATATACATTTTTTGCATATATATTTTTACATACTTTTTTTCGGAAACACTTTTTCTGACACAAGCCCTTTGTATAAAGGTACATATATATAGTCTGCTTTAATTTTGTATTCCTCTATTTCTATTGCTACATTATTTTTTTTTCCAACTGCCATTGGTTCAAGACATTCAAGTTTGTGCTGCTGACCAAAAGCCAAGTTTCTTTGACTTCTGACCTTGAAACACTATAAACACAAGAACCTAGAAAGCAAAACATAAATAAATGAATACAAAAAAATAAAAATATCATTGTCTTATTCAATATGTATTAATATTTGTGGAAAACAATTATTAATTGTAACACAAATATACCAAGACTGTTCAATTCAGTATTACCCGATAACGCAAAATCAGTTCTGAGGATTCATTCCAGATGTCTTAAAGGATCGAATGAGCACGTTCTGAGCACATAAGCATACAGACAGCAATGAAAAAAAACAAGCTGACCACCTGCTCAGTGTTCAGTTTTATTGATTTATTGCTAGAAAGCAAAAGCCCCTGCATTCAACCCACAACTGACCAAAAACTCAGAGAAAAAGGTTATTGTCTGTCCACTCGAGTTCACCCTGTGAGTATGCTCTGTTGACAGTCGTAATTGCTCGTATTCACTGACTCATAAAATATATTTGCCTGGCCTCCAACCACTGTTTTTCTACCTGTGGAATAAGACAAAATATCACTGGGCTGTGTGCCGCGGTATCCTTCAGGCGTTTTGTTCTGTGAGGTAAGTGAAGAGAAGAGATGGGGAGCTCAGAAGTCTGGAGGAGTTGAGTGCAGCTGGTGAGCTATCTGATTCTCCAGTCTGAGTAGCGGATGGCTCTGGAATAAACATCACAATGCATATATGAATATGGGTGGACAAAAAGCTTTTGTCTTTGACATTTATTTATTTATTTATTTTATTATTGTTAATTGTGACAATTTTAACATGCATGCTCCTAAACCTGTGGGGCTCAATCCAAGCCTTTGGCCCTTTATTCTTGCCAGTAAACACACATTGCTGCAGTGTGCGCTGTGAACCGGGCCAATTCACAAAGTCGGCTCCACACTCAAGCGCAATTTGCCAACCAGCTCAAACCGCAATGACAGGTCTCAGGACACAGGAGCAACATTAACTGAGTCAGCTGTGACCCCAACATCAAGGAAGACTTAGTTTGTACTGGTCCAGCTCAAGTCTTTTAAGTTCTGTGTCATGATTCATTTTCTCAACTGCCCACTTCTCACGCAGAACTTGTTGTCAGTTCATCTGTGTGGTAACGACTGAGCTCTGAATTTCCTCTGGGACTTTGTTAGATCTGTGCTTGCCTGTTTTTGCTCCATCATTCCAGACGCTTGTGGGGTTTTTTTGTGCTCAGGTGTGTAAACCCTCCCCCCTCCCCATTTGACACCTCTCTGGCTGTCCATCCCTGAAATCTTTAAAGTTTTGTGATTTGACGAGATTCGTCTGTCTGCGCATTCCCTGAAGATTCATTAAACTGTTTGACTTTACATGGTCTCCTGTTCTGTCTCAGTGTGGCATATTGGGTCCTTAGACCCAAACCCACAACACTGACAACCGATACTTAACGCAGATTATATCCATCCAGAAGTGTCTCCCTGACAACAAAATAATCACAAGTAACATACAGATGAGAGGAATCAGTAGTGTATGGAGTGGATGAGTGACAATGTGCTACATGGATATTGTGCCGTGGAAACAAAAAAACACAACGCAGAAATGTGTGAGGTGAGAAGACCTGCCCGAGAAGTGGCAGCTGCTCTGGCTTATCTACATGGGGCACACAGGGTCCAGGTGTGCCCCAGTCTGCTGATTCAGCTCGTAATTAGGTCTTCATCCCTCCAGAGAGAAAGCACAGCAACAGCAGAGTGAACCAAGCACAGGGGCCCTCACAGGTATAGCACAAGACGACTCATAAGTTGAATCAATACCTCTCTAAAACGTGAGCACAAGAACCTTCATGAAGGTTTGGTTAACCGCTGCATTAGTTTTAGCTGGGTGGACCCAAAAAACTAGCAACTGTCTGCATGATGGTTTTAGGTATTTGAAAAAACAACTGATACTGTTTCTTTTCTTACTTACTCATTCACATTCAATTTCACAGCATCACGGAAAATACATTTTAATTCAGCTGATGAAGATAATCCATCACTGTGGAATAATAATTAGGCATGTTTTGTTCAGCACTAATATTAGACTCCCTAAAAAAAAACAAAAAACAGTCCAGTGTTTCATATAATGAAGCATATCTGGGAACACTGAAAGCCAAGAGGAGACAGAAGTGGGTGTCTTACTCACTTACGCTTCTCTGATTTCCTCATTTTTCATTTTATGTGTGATTAAATTATGACCCACCTTCTGTCAGTCACAACCCAGGCGAGCCGACACACAAACCAAAGCAAGATGCCCCTGCCTTCGATCATCTGTGAAATTGAACAGAAAGAGTTGGACTCCATTGTCAAGACAATTTATTTATACAATATAATTAAAAACAACAAATGGTGACGAAAGCGCTTTCACTCACAAGTTAAATTGCGATTAGGTAATAAGAAGAATTAAGTAAAAAATGCACGTGTCAATCACAGTCTCATGGTTGTTTCGAGAAAGACCAAGACCAGAGAGGAGTTCATTCATGGTAGTTCATACATGATGTTCAGTATTGAATCCAGAGGATGTTGGAATGGTACCATGGTACCATATGAAGACTGACTGACTCACAGGTGACTGTAAACCACCTCATGAAGCCCTTTATGAACATTTACAATAAGTATGGATAAGTACACTGACACCCTTGCAAGGATGCTGGAGGGCAATGTGGAAATATGGCAGCTGGATAGCTCACAGAGTGCTGTGTTGTGTTCTAGTGTACAGAGTGTATGGTTTTTATTGACCTCAGGGCTAGATCTCTGCTTTTTCCTGATGTTTGCAGTCGTGCTGGCTTCATGAGACCACAACCCCCAGCAAGCACCCGACAGTTTGCAGCTGTGAAGTGGCAGAGATGAGGATCAGTATCTTCAAGTCTAAGGCCATGGTACTCGTCATGGCATTTTCAAACCTGCGTTGTTTATTCCATTTGAGCTGTTTGGGCACATCTGGACACAGCAGTCATGCTTACTGCTGACAAAACAACCACAACAAGACCCTTCAGGGGAAGTGGTCTTCATGACAGTGATTTTATTCACACTTCATTTATAATGAGAAGTCTGAGCTCCACCTGTGGGATGGGCAGTAGCGAGAGAGAAAAGAAAGAATCGTGTCTCTGGTTAGTGTCTCACAGGAGAAGGAAAGGTAAGCACCGTGGAGACTGACACCAGAACAGATCAGAGGACTGTGATTATAGTATTACAGGAGACAGATTATGATGAAGCCAGTGCAGAGACAATAATCTTATGAACTCTGTTAGCGCAAAACACTTGTAAATGAAAAACGCTAAGGAGGTCCATACATGCTATGGTCACATGACTTTTTATTCTGTTTTATTAGTAACATTTCAAAACACAATGTTTGTTATATATTAATTTATGGAAAACACTGACAGAGCTCAGCTGCGTCTCAAATGCATTTTCACACCTGCTTTCTGGTGATACACAACCCTTCTATTGTTTACATCGACGTGCTACACTACCACCACGACAGGGGTTTGGGTCTTTAAAGGTGCACCACGCAGTTATTCATTGGAGGATTTGTTTACATTTGCCGATCCTTGAAATTGTCATCAAAACATATTTACTAAAAGGGTAAATTCTTTTTTTTTAAATGTATGATATTTTATGTCATCATGAATATAAATGAAATACTTTTCAAACACTGAATGAAATATCAGCCTATAATATGTTAGTAAACAACATTCTGGGCCCTGCCTTTATGAACAGTTTACAGATAATTTCAAACACTTTACCAGGGACCCAATTTCCCTTTGAGGACAGTTGGGTTTATTATATTGTGAAATATAATTCGAATGTCCTGCTTCATTGTTGTGAAAAGCTTCACACCGTTACTATTTCCCAGGTCGCTGGTGCCACAGTTGATGATCGAGACAGCCAAGGCTGCTTCTCGTTGCCACCTCAGGGTGCCCCACCAAAACAATGGACTCTCACACTAAGCCAAAGATTGTGGCCCAGATGAGCCGAGTTTAATCTGAGCATCAAAAATTGCAGTACAGTACTTTTAACGTCACAACAACTTTACAATTTTCAATCTAGTTTTGTTTATTTATTTTTTTTAATTGTCAAGTGGTGTTTTTTGCTGTTTTTTTATTTCAAATAGAAATTAATTCATGATTAATAAAGTGAAATATTGATTTTTTTATGGAAAATGTCTTCGTTGCATGAATATCTGCTTTATTTCCGGCTTTCTGTATCTATTAGGAACAAAGCGCTCATGTTGAGATGTCACATGTCAGAGTACATCAGAAGCCATTTCAGTTTGAATATTTGATGTATTTATATGCATTGAGCATTTAAATAGATATATTAATAAGTTAATCATATCAAAGGCAAGTTCCATTCGCCATCCCTCTAGTATTTGAAGAAACTGTGCTTTACTAAAGAGCAAAATGAGCTCAGCCAGCCAGCTCTTTATATATCATCAGGCCGGATATATAGCCCAAAACTACTGCACATGCTCTGGCATCCAGACTTACACAAGGACTAATTAGTTATGCCTGAATCTGGAAAATGAGTTTAATGCTACTTAGCAGTGGAATTTCCCTTTAAATCTAATAGTCACATGTTGCACTTCCATACATGTGGCGTGATCATAGCTAGAGAACTTCTCTCTCTTTAGCAGAGCCATAAATAAAGTCGATAAAGTTGAAACTTATTGTAAATATATAATGTAAATATATATTCATGAAAATGTCAATTTAACTTTATGCTTCCTCCCCAGATGGAACTGGCTCCATCATCCAGCTGCAGCTCTTGAGCTAACAGCTTACTGTGGCTGCTCCTTCCTGTTCCATTAATTCCTGCAATATTTCAAACTGATCTAATCTCAAAAAATGCAGAAAACAACCATTTTCTTGTTTTATATTTTTGATGAATTATAGTGGCCAGTGTCACTGTCTCACTGCAGAACACAATGCATTTCCTGTGACCACTTCAGAATAAAAGTCATAGGTATTGGCAGTATTTAATATTTTTTTTAATGAATCTTTTTATGAACCAATTGTTTTACTAACTACCAAAAAACTGCCATAATCACAATGTTTCTCTAACCATAACCATACCACAGTTGCCATTTGCAGATGTTGTAAAAAGAAGCAATTTTACAAATGTTGACAATGTTTTTTTGTTGTTGTTTTTGTTAAAAACCCATCATTTAATGTAATCCAGGATTTTGCAAAATTGCCCAATATCTGCCAGGGGAAGAAGCTAACTCCAACAACAGAGGATGAAGTAAGAAAAACAGCAACTTGAACTTCAGTGCTGCTGTTTTAATGCATTCACTTTTGGCTTCTTTGACATCTGTGGTGGCTTTACAGCTGCACAGCTACCTCAGCCTCAAAAGAGATGCTTCTTTAAGGTAGACAGCTCATCAAGATAAATGACAGGTGCAGGGAAGAAGACTTGACCAACCGAGGGGAGGGAAGGTGAGAAAAGTTGAACACCATAGCTTTAATAAAAGGCCAGTGAGGGCCTGGAATATTTGCAAATTTTCCAGCTGTCTAACCATCGTAATAAGAGCTATGAGTATGTGTGAGAGACATGACAAGAGAATGAGAAGCTCTGCAGAAAGCACAGGGGAATCTAAAAGCATCAGGCGGGATATCAGGCAGGGCTGAATCAATGTGTAGTGCCAGTTTCCTGAGACAATAAAACGAGCCTGCTCTCTCAATTGCTTGGGAACTACTTAGAAATTCACACTTCGATTTATTTGAGGAGATGGGCCACATCGAGGCTAAATGCAGTGATCCCGGACATCTGCTCTGTATAAGACGATGAAATGTCCTCATGGACTTTTGTCTTTGGAACAATGAATGAATTCAGACTCAGCAAAGGAATAATTCAAAGCTTATTAGGGAGTCTGTATATTGTTACAATAAGAGCTGTATGATGGCCAGGTCTGTACTTCAAAGGGTAAATTAGCACCGAAGTACTAGAATTGGGCAATCAAGCTGCTGCCTTGTTGCTCACTATGGTTGAATCCAGGTGTCCACTGTCCTGACTTGTAGACTGGGCCCTTGTGGACTTGGACTGTAATGTGTCTGAAGAGACACTATCATGACATCAAGTCTGCAACGGCAGTGGGCTGCAAGAGATGTACAATGTAAAATGTACAATGAAACAAGACTTCAAACCTCAGTCATTGCTAATTGTTAATGGTTGATGCATTTTTAATCCATCCTAATATTGATGGATGGATGAACACGAACAGGGACCACCAGTGGCGGACTAAAACCACCTCCAGCATCAACTGGGAAGAGGTCAAACGTCATCAGCCAGGAGTCAGTGGACAACTAGAGAAAGATCAAGAAGGAAATCCACATCTACCACCACTGTTCGTTTGTGAACAGAAACAGAAGTTACCATCTCCACTTAAATACAACCACTTGACATCATGTGACCGAAGTTCCATATTTAGATCATATGACAACAAAAGAGCCATTCCCATAAAAACTGAGAAAACACCGCTGATGATGACATTGAGGTGTGGTTAAAATCTTCAGAATAAGTGGAGAAAGAATATTTTTGTTGACAGTTATAAGTGGAATCCATAGCCTCACTACATGACTAAATTTGGGACTGGTCATTATTTCTCAGAGGACATGGGGTGGCTGGGGTGTGACCTCATTTTTTGTTTTTTTCTTGGTCCTTGGCAGAAAATGCACAACCATCCCTCTACCGTAAATAACCACGTTTTTTTTTTTTTTTTAATTATTATTATTTTTTTAATATGCACACCAAATGTAGGTACTATTGGTAAATGGGCCATTTTAAAGAAAATTAATAAGCAAATACTCAGAAAACCTGTTGCTTTGTAATTGTCGAGTATTGTGTGTAGATTGAGTGGGGGAAAAAAATTATCCATTTTCAGATGAGTCTGAAACATAACAAAATGTGGAACACTTGAAAGGGTCTGAAAACCTTCCCTTTGCACTGTATATGTGAATGACTTCAGATACCGATCAATACCTTAAAAGTACAGGGAAATCAGAAGACATCCCTGCTGTAACTTAATGGATTATGTAGGTCTTTTTTCTCCCTTCCTTCTGAAAGTAACTTCTTGGAAACACATGAAAACATTTTTCTTGTGTTGACATGAAACAGGCATTTGCATTGGCACCTTTGTAAGGGTAGCAGGAAAGCGTCCTCCCATAGAACTACAAAACTGAGAAAACAGTCTTCTCAAATGTTGTTTCCACTATGGAGACTGACCAGCTTTTAAGCCAGCATAGGCCAGAAGTTCCTCAAATGCTCAAATAAAAAATTGAACCTCCTTGTGAATCAACCTGCCAAGTCTGCCCACCTGAAAACCTGCTGACTCAGCTCACCTGCCTGCCCACTCCCTCCCTGATCTACATGGATTGTCTCGCAGTGATCAATATACCTTTTTTCTTACAATAAATGTTTTTATCATTCAAATCATCAGTCCTGCATTTGGAGTCCAGCCATTTCCTCGGCACTTAACATGCATCGCCTCGGTCGATATTGGATGCCTTTGAAAAAAACGAAATGCATACGAGCATTAAAGATATAACTTTTTTAATTATTTCAGGCCTTTTTTTTCTTTGACACAAATTAAAAAGTAAAAGTTAGTGAGCATACTGAATACTTCATAAACTGTCAATGTCATTGTATAACATGACGCCCTTACATGTTTTTGTCCTTTGCTTAAAAAAACGACTGATGGATAGATGGGATGATTAAAGCCAGAAATCACCATGTAGCATCACAACCCATGCTCTTTTTCCTGCAGTCTTCCACTGAGAGTCTCTCAGCAGCTGTTCTCTGTGAATAATTCCTATGAACCATTTGAACTATTGTCTGTTTCTCTTGTTAACTGCCACAGCGCGCTGGAGATGAAAATACCAAACTTTAGCAAATCTCTCCCCTATTTGTCCATATGCTCAGGCACATTAAAATCAGCCATCATCCTTTTCTCGAGCCATTAAACTGTTTTCCAACTCTAACCTATGTGTCCTATCTGTGATGTGCATAACTCCATTCTACAGCTGATTTCCATGTTGTTTGTAATGAGGGGACGTGTAGAGACAGACAGCTCTGTTTCGCTAACAGGCCCAGCGGTAACAAGCACTATGCTAATCGCAGTCCTAATGAAAGCATATCTCCAGGCCCGATTCGGTTGGAGAATAAATGCCTTCATTTAACTCAGCATGGGGGCTCTGGTACTGGGAAAATGCAGTTTTTAAATACACAAGCAGTGCAGCACAGCTTGGCTTTTCTACATGGGAAAACAATTTGTTGTGACTGTCAGCGAGCAAGGTAAAACAATGCAGCTGCCCTGCCTCCTACACAAAAAGTGTGCAAATACTTGTTATTCAAAAGCTGGAATTTCCCTGTGAATGAAGGCACACTCGCCAGGCAGACGAACAGAGAAAACCCTTTAGACAGACACAACACAGGTGGCTTCCTGTCACATTTGAAACACGTAGTGTTTGGTTTTCACGTTAATCCTCGGGTAGCAACAGCCTCTCTCACTCACTTCAATGGAGCGATGTGTCAGCTCCTGGCGATGGCTTCTCTAGATATGTTTGTGCACTCTTGTGATGTTTGGATGATAGGCACATCTTATCTCACATGCTCCAACACTTACCTCAGTGTGCCTGTGTAGTAAGTGTGTAAAGTATAGGAGACAGAAGCACAAAAAGACAAAGATTCTCTGTGTGTGATGCAGATCTGATACACTTTCCAGAAAGATAAGTCCAATGAATGTCTTTCACAGCGAGGAGTCTAAGTCGTGTGTGTGTGTGTGTGTGTGTGTGTGTTTGTGTGTGTGTGCGTGTGTGTGTGTGCGTGTCAGCAGTTAGCTCAGAGTGACTCTCCAGATAAGCCTTATTCCATCCGAGTAACCTTTAATTAACTGAAAGGAATAGTTAATGAGTGGTAGGAAGAGAGCATTGATAGTGTGTGGGTGTGTGTTTGTGTATAATGAGACAGAAGTGTGTTTTATTTCTCAGCCCTTAATTCTGTTTATTTCCTTGATATACTATTAGCCATGCGTCCATGTTGAGTACCAAGCATTGTTCTGTGGCTTGTATATGTATTAATGTTTCCTTGATAAGTTATTGTTCCCACATGGATATAAATAAAAGATGCTTATGTGTTCATGCACAAGCATTTGCATAAGTATGTTCAGCATGCATATATGAGTCAGACTGTTCTGGGAAAATATGGAGTTGTACAATCGCTAAATTACATTAATAGTTCTAGTGAGGAAAAATAATTCATATGTTTTGTAAAATTTACAACTGTAAATAACCTTATTTTATTCTTACATGTATGCTTACTAGTTTTAAAAAGCCCTGCTTTGCCCATTTTCACATATTTAAACTACATTATCAGTCTTCCATGCAGGGTGGCGCATGCACGGTTTCTCCTGAATCCAAGATTCAACAATTTCTTGGAGCCTCCGCATTTTTTCAAATAGGAACCATTAGCCCAGTCTGCCTGTCCAGAGTCGCTGTCCCCGAGCGCCACAGAACATTAAGAGGTGTGCCAAACAAGATTGTCAGTGAGTCAATAGGTGGCAGTCACATACCAAGATATGCTGCTGCTCCAAAAGAAGCTCCAATAAAGATAAGGAAGAAGAAGACTGCAAGCTAGTAAACATTGATCTAAACAATGCTCGAAAACTGAAAATTTCTTAAATGTAAACTTCAACGACCTCTGGAGGAGGTTTTCATCAGCCTCAGTGTTGGTGCAGCCAGACCGGGAGATAGTTCATGGTTGAGATGGACGCCTTGGAGATCTGGGTTAGTCCAATCAGATGGGAAACTCCACCTGGTGGCTGAACTGGCATTGCAGGAGGGGCGTCACTGGCTGGAGGGGTCAGAGGTGCCATTTGTGGTCTGGACAGACCACCAAAATCTGTCTAACATTGAGTCCGTTAAACGTCTCAACTCTCGGCAGGTGCCGTGGGCATTTTTTTTTTGTTAGTTTCAGTGCTACACTTACCTATCGGCCTGGATCACGCAGTATGAAGCCTGACGATCTCTCTTGGGAGAATGTCTCCACAGACTCCTCCAGCAGTCCTGAGACCATCCTGCCCTCCTCCTGCCTTGTTCGGGAGACCTCCAAAACAGCACCTTTGTCCCTGAAACGGTCCGATCTCAAGTATTTCATTGGATCCACACTGCTCACTTCACCTGCCCCCCTGAGACACACCGTATGTTCTCTTTTCTCAAGAGAACCTATTGGTGGCCCACAATGGACTCAGACACCTGAGAAAATGTCCAAGCCTGTTCGGTGTGTGCAGAATAATAAATAAATATTTCATTAAGGACTGACAGTTATCTCACTGTTAGGTTAATGACAGAGTCAATTTCAATCAGCAGTAAAACTACCCAGGTGAGAGCGGGTACCTACCTTCCACGCCTCTCAACTCAAACCGGTTTTGTCTAGCTTCTATTATCAGTTGGATCGTCAGTTATCCAATGTAGTGCTTTGTTTCGGCTCCTGTTCTGCTGTTGTTAGTCTGCTCCATGCTCTGCGCTCCTGACCTCACATCTGTGTTTTGTCTCCTCTGCCTGGAAACCTCTGAGCCGATCTCCACCTGGATTTCCACCATAAGTCAGCCAAACTCTCCCTGCCTCGTCTCTCTGATCTGCCTCTGTCTGCTACAACTCTCCCTGCCTTGTCTCCCTGATCTTCCCTCATCTTCTATTCTTCATCGCCCAGATCAAGCTCCAGTGAACTGCACATTCTGAACATTTGTATTGTACTAATGAACTGCTTGCAATTGCCTTATGACACCCAGACATTTTAGATGTGATATATCTTTCGTTTTGTTTAACTGCAATTTCCAGCAAAAATACTCGCCGTTTTCTCAGCATTATAGCCCAGATATGAATGGACAGACATGAAATACATATTGCCAGGATCAGTAGCCCCCTCACCCTATCCACATATGCATTATACTGTAAGCTTCTCAGGTGCTGCCTGATCACCGTTGTTGTTTCAACCTCAGTACTATCTGCGTTTTGAGGCTGGCTTAGTTGTTTTCTGTATATTTATGCTTCATGTTACTAACCAGCCTCTCTTTTGTCCCAGGATCACCTGCCTGCCTGTCTTCCTGCTTGTCTAGCTCCCTGCCGGCCAACGACCACGTAGCCATCCAGCTCCCCCAGCCTGCCATACTTCTATACCCCTCATTCCACACTTACATCGGCCCTGTCCTCCATTACCTTCACTCTTCCCTGCAGTTACTGGCGAACCATTTCTTGCCATCAGACCTTCATCCAGGAACTCCTCTTCAACAGAAACCTCTTTTCATTCCAACACTACCGTGTTATGTGTTTGGGTCCCTCCAGGGTAACAGAACAACCTGGTTAACAAGAACCCAGTGGACATGGACGATCTTGACCATTCTCCACATGAGCTCCACCATGCCCTTGCCACCCAAGGCACCCTCATGAGCTGATATGGTCAGGTCCTCCATGAAATTGAGGAAACCCTCAGGAGGTTTTCACCCAAGTTGACCTCATCTCCACTGAGCCCTCTCCCCCTCTGCATGCAGCCCAGCGCAACCTCCCTGCTTCTGCACCCTTTCCAGCCCCGCCTGCTTGCCAAACCAACCAGACATTAGACAGGGCATCAGCATTGAGGGAGAGTCAGCTGAGCACCTAGTGTACCTTTTTATTATAGGCTGGCCCCCTCCTCCATCACCTTCACTCCTCCTTGCTGCCACCAGATTCCCATTCCCACTATCATCCCTCCATCCAGATCCTGCTTTCAATAAAATCTTTTTCTTTACCAACACTATGCAGCAATGTCATGTTTTTAAGAAAAAAGGGAAAAGAAAATGGATGATAATTGAATTTTTACAATTTGCAACATAGCTTTTTTTTTTTCGTCCTAGGTAACCTCAGTCCTTAGTTGCAGTCGAATAACATTGTTTGCCGAGAAAGCATCCTAACTGAGTGAAATGATCTGGAAGTATCTAAGTGGCAGCCATGATAAGAGCTGTTCGAACTCTCCAAATGTTCTAAATGTGCTTCAGTGCTTCCTTTCTTATCTCCTTTAGCATAGAATATACTGGACCATCCTTTACGAGCGGAAAGGAGATAGTGCCATCCCACAACTACTTGCTGCAGCAGCATTTTAAAGCAACGCATCATTTGATCATTCAAGAACAAACCACCAACATTACACATCCACAGCCTGTATCGGCCATAACAACTTCAAAACTCAATCAAGTCAACATTTCACAGTGTTTACTCAGTTGTGGGGTGCTTCTTCAGCTATTGTACACACAGGCCTACAATCAGATCAGCAAATTAGCCAAAGAAAAAGTGAAGTTTTTAGACAGATGAATTCAATATGGTTGAAACTTAAGAATGATGATATGATGATAAACGGTAATGTGAACAGTAGTAGATTTGAAGGCCTACCACGTTATGCCTGCCTTGCATATTTAACAATTATTTTCATACAACCATACTAATTTGAGAAGAGTTTACACTACAGTAGACAGGGAACTTGAACTCCAGCATACTGTATCTAGAACAGCCACAGCAAGTGCACAGTCAAGAACATGGAAGTAATGCATGAGAACTGCAAGTAGATGAGAAGGGAGAGGCGAGAGATTTGACTCATGACCAGTTCATCATAGTTTATGATGATGCTGTGCAATGAGAATACAGACGTTCGGCCTAAATCCATCTGTCACTGTTAACAGAGACTCGACTTTGTCAACTTATTTAATAGGAAGGCTGTATGTGAGGAAATATTCTCATGTCAGTTCAACAAAAAGATCAATGATAAGTATTGGATATTTTTGGTAAGATTTGAGACTAGGGTAGACCGCTGTTGTGAAAGATAAAAACAGCCCACTTAGTCAGTATTACTGGCTGCTTCAGTCATATCACACTGAACTGAAGCTGCTGTCAAACATTAAAAGTCAGGAAAAAAAGCATGAGACCACTGAGGTAAACAGAAGGGTTGTGTGGTCAAAAACGTATAAGAAATAACAGGTTGTTGCATTCTCTTTTGTCTGTTGTGGTGCTGTGTTTTTAATTTGTTTTTCTCTTTCTCTGCCTCTTTCACTCTCTCTCTCACTGTTTTAACCAGGTTACAGTGTCTCACCCCGTGCATCTGATAAAACTGCAGAGTGTACACCTGCTTTTCCAGACAGGCCAGTCTGTGGTGATAAGTCAGCAGTGCAGCAGCTGTTTGTACCTAAAAAGGCAATAAACAGTCAAATTGATATTAGCTAAAGGTTTTACTAAAAGCTTCAGTAAACATCCCCCTTCGTGTTATTGTGCTTGACACTCACATCAAGTCTCATATTTTCAGTGTAGACGTTTTTAATTATTTAACCATGACTGCCGTTTTTCCCAAAACCAAACAAAACAATTTATCTGCACAAACGTAACCATACATTTGTTGGCAGGCACAGAAAATATACTTTCAACGTGACAGTTCAATTTGGGGGACAACGGGTTGGCTTCAACATGTATTTTCACGACGTAGACATATTCAATATATTCAATTTTCACACTAAAATTTTGACATTTCCTTCTTTTTTCATAGTAATTCTAAGAAATGTGAAACCTTGCTCGGTGCTACACTGCAGGCTTTGCAGGCTGCTGTGTTTTTGTTTCTACCCAGTGTATTCAATCCAAGAAAAAAGACCTTTTAAGCAAATGCTTCAAATCAATTTGAATCAAATCAAAAGCAGAAAATCTTTACAATAAAATGCCTTTGTGATAACTGAGTCTGCAAACATTTCCCATTCTTAGACTGTTTGTGGCACTCATGTAAAAGGCCAAGCACGCCAGTGATGAATGGCATGCTATACAAAAGCCCTCACTCTGTGAAAACTTGTTTGTTGTTGCTTTACTTTGAAATAGAACATCAATCATGCGAGGAGTGAAAAGGATTTACACAAGCGCAGTCTTAATCTAATGGTCTGCCGCGCAAGGCGATGAAGAAATCACAAACCAAATTTGACAAAGCCAATTGTCAAAACATTTCCTTCTTCGAGCACCGGCTCGGTCCACATCGTGAAACTCAGCTGCAAGTCTCCCAACAGCAGAGCGAAGCCAAATGTAAATGGGAAACAGAAGAAAAGCGAAGGAATGGAGGAAAAGAAAAAGTATGTAAACTCTTTCAACCATCCAAATTCAAGGTTTTTATCGGATCAAAGGCACCCAGGCTTACACAGCGGCACTCACACACACACACAGTGAGCCTCCCGTTGTGTTTACGGCGGGGCTCACAGCAGTTATATGTTAATGCCAAATGAGTAGCGGGGAAGGGAGGAGGAAATAAAGGGAAAGAATTAAGCAAGGTTGGGAGGGATATCAGAGGAGTGATAAGTAGAAATAATTCTCTCCTCTGCAGCGCTGCACAGACTGACACTGTCAAACTAATTGTCTGTGTGGATTTAACAATGAAAGGAACTTTTATTTTCTTAGCTTCAAAGGAAAAAGGGATGAGGAGAGAAAGGAGAAGAAGTGAAGAAAAATAAATCAATGTTAAACACATAAACGGGGCCAATTTCAGATATAAGCCAGTCAGTCCAGTGTCCTCTACATCTGGAGGATTGAGACACAGCAGATCGATTAACTAGCACCGGTGGCCTTAGACAGCATCTCAACCTGATTTGTTTCTAATACACTATTTTCAACACAGTTGCAGAGTGCATGATTGGTTTATTTTTTTCCATAATGAGGGGCTTGTCGCAAAGGTATGCTAACTGTTAAAGTTAACCCACAATTTCTATGTTCAGAGCCAGAAGAAGAAAACTCATTGAAAATTGCACTGTTTGTAATTGCTAATGTCGGTTGCTCTTAGCAACCATCATACATCATCCCCTCCATGTCCATACCCCCCAACAAGAAATAACCTAACAAGAACAAGATGTCAGGCTGAATTTGTGAAGTGAAACAAAATGACAATTTAGTCTGATACTGAGGTATTAGTTATGTTTGAGAGATGACATCAGGAAAGCGAGTGGGTGGATATCATGAGCTTTGTTAAAAACTAAAAAATTAATCACTGTTTAACTTTCACAGTTTCAAATTTGGTTTTAATTCACACTCACAGTCATGCATCTTACAATATGATTTGTTAGCCCTGTTTTGTTTGATTTTTGATTTTTCCAGAAAACAAACCCTCAGTGACAGTGATTGCATTGAGGTTCAGCAAAGATTAGGACCACCTCCAGGTGCAGTCTGGCCCATCCAACGCCATGGACGAAGTGGTATCCAAATACAACAACCAGATCACCTCAGAATGCATTATTGTGCTTACACAATGGCAACATCTAATGGGTACTTTTTTTTTTTCATTCAATTCATTGTGTAAAGTGTGTTTGTCATCTTTTTAACTCATGGCATCGTTCAGTGCAAAGACATGACCAGCAACACAGAGAGAAGCATCAGTATTCTACCTTTTTCCTTTTTTGTGAAAGCTTTGGAGGACACGAATAAACAATTGACTGTGTCTCTCAAATGCTGAAGGGAGACATGTATGAGATAATCTAATCGATATAATGTAATCTAACAATCATGGGCAGGTGTAGAAAGCAAACTGGATGTCTGAGATGTCCTCATATGGTTTTAATGGACACCTATTTCTCAGTTGCTTCTAATACAGCTAATGCCCAACGCATTGACTCAGATTTACCTCTGTAATTGTTATGTGGACTTAATGTACACGATGAAATGAAATGAGATAGAAATGGACAGACAGAGTGGGGGTCCGCTGATAACAGTGTGTCCTCCCCACCTGGGAGGTAAATGCCACTCACATTCAGGCTCAGCGCCTAACTTTGTTTCTCGTCTTTTCCCTCCTTCTCTTTTTTCTTGACCTCTCTCTCACTCGCCTCGCTCTTCTCGCTCTCCCCAACCTCTCGCTTTCTCTCTCTCTCTCACACACACACACACACACACACAAACATGTGCACACACAATCACCTCTCAGCTCTCAGTCAACAAAATAAAGCCATGTATTTCCTGTTGTCGGGAACTGAGCTGGACTGTTGACCTATAGCAGTAACAGGCCTTAAGGGGAGCTGTGATCGCTTTGCTCTTTGAAGGTTGGACGCTTGCCTTCATCTTGATTAAACAGTAGGAGGCATTTCAGCTCAGTGTTATGAGGAAAACATCCTGGGGTTTGTCTCTCCTGTGCATCTGATAGCCTGTCATACAGTCACGATTTGTTAGGTCTGAGTGACGTTTCACTGCAGCAGAGCAGAGAAGAGCCTACAAGAAGGTAAATAAAAATGTAATGATGAACAAACGGGAATGTATCATAAAGGATACATCACATAAGATACATCAAAATAAGCTAGTATATAGATATTGCAAAAAACTTTATCATGATGACAGCAATACACTGCCATTCAGTTCAGTCCTACAGCATACTGTATGGTGAGAGTTTGAAAAGCGCAGCTACGTTAGTTTGACAAAGCGATATCATGGAGATGGATCTGTGATGACGATCAAATGATGCTAATCACGATGACCGAATGCTATACACCAATTTTTGCTGGTCTGTGATGTAGACTTTCAAGGAGCTTTGCTAAAATTGTCACCTTGGTAAATCAGAAAGAGACAAAAAACGAAACACAAATGTGGAATATGACATGTACACTGAGGTGAAGTTGATAAGAAATACATTTTTGAAGCAGGGTGGTTATGCCAACACATGGGGCAGATTCTGGCATTTAATGGGATTCACTTGAGATCTGGCCGGTGTATTGCCCTTAACCTGAATTGATCTACTGTGATTTTTTCTTCCCTGCCATTCCCGAGAGAGTTTTGACATGGACTGGTATTATTTTCTTATATATATATATATATAGAGAGAATATATATATTCAGAGGTGTTCCTAATATATATATATATATATAAACGTAAATGTTAAACATTTGTACAAAATCTAAACAGCTTCAGCACAAAACATGAGAAAGCCCATACGGGCCAGGGCCTGGGTGTATGTGCATTTTATTTGTGAAGGCAGGTGTGAATGTCTGTGTGTGTGTGAGAGAGAGAGAGAGTGTATCAGTTGCAAACAGTGGAGTGGAGTCTATTCTTGGCAGGCCAGTGTGTCAGGCAGCTCAGATAGGCAGTGACAGCTCACCTGCGGTGCATAGGGCACCGCTGGCCTGCAGGCAGACAGAGTGGGGAGGGAGGGAGAGAGGAGGCGGGGGTGGCGATGACACAAACCCAGCGTGACTCACCCACGTAGACACACACAGCGGGGGTTAACACGATCACATTACTTACTGCACAGCACAGGTGGGGGCTGGAGGTGGCAGCGGCGGTGGGAGCCGCGGACAGCGTGCTTCGCCGTTGATGAAAAAGGATGGAAGGCTGGAGAAGAGGACTTGAGAGGGAGGAGGGGTGAAAGCAGAGGAAAAAGAACCAGTAGACACAGATGGATAGAGACAGGTCTCCACCAAGAGGGGGGCATTTAGGAGATCAAGGAAAAGCTAAATCTCATATCATACAAATGTAGATATATAATATGACACAGGGCTCTATGGGCATCTGATTATATTTCAACTTCAATTTAACAGATCTGACAATCAATTTCTGTTGTGTTTATGTGACCAGAGACAAGTCACACACACTTTCTAGGGGCTTGTAAAATCAGTTGATGTTTTCATACACTGACTGGTAAAATATCAACGTTGTCATCTAAACAAAGATAAAATAATAATGAATATTGTATTCAAAAAATAGAGCTGAGCTCTCTGCAACCGTGTGAGCTATTCCTGTTGAATGCAAACGAAATCATGGAAATGTCAAATGACCATTGACCACCACTGTCCAGTGATGCACATTGGACATGTCATGGACCTACTGAACAGCGGACCAGTGTTTCCAAAGTGCGTGCAGCAGCACTCTGGTGCCTTACAGAGAAACACAACACCAGGGTGAAAAGCATTTTGCTGCCCTCTCTGCTTGAAAGTCTTTTTGACATGTTTGACCACAGCCAGCCTCACTGTTAAATTACTATTTAAAGAAAGTTCATTTCCATTTTTTACTATACATTTACAGTGTATTTTTATCAACATTTCACCACAACAAAAATTGAGGCGACATTTACTTGTACGAGATTTTATATTACTTTTTTTAACATTGCAGAAGGAATAAGCAATAAATATTAAAATCACACTATAAAAAACCCTGTAAAATATCTAATTATGCTCCAGCTAAGATTGATAACTTGACAGCTTGTGGTTAACGTTTGTCAGTGTAAAGCATCACGTTTCCTGTCACGCAAAACTTTGAAAGGCATGTTTACATTGAATGTATTTCAGACGCGTTTTTTCACGCCTCAGGCGTGTCTGATGGAACAGATACGCTCCAGTTTTAATCAATCCGGCTACCCACACTGGCTGCACAACGGCTCGAGACTCACCCATTCTTTACATGTATAACCGTGACCTGAAGTGTGTTCATGCACTTCAAGTCTATTTTCTTCCATTTTATGTGCATACACTGTGCACGCTAGACTGATTTTGTGCTGGGCTCTGAGTGCTGCAAAAACACTGTTGTCCGACACTCAGTGCTGTCCCTGAACACATCCCGTGCAGACACAGATGGAGGACCGAAGCTCCTGCTGCTCTGCTAGCGTGCTGCTTTCACTACACAGGCTGTGGAGACATCATAGCTCGCAACACAGTCTGAGATGACCAAAAACATAACAGACAGCACAATGAAGTCTTCTTGGCTTACAGCTTTTCGTGGACAGAGGAAGCTAGCGGAATACCTCATCTTCTGGGAAAACATGTGTCAGTGAGTCCAAATGTGCTCATCATGTGCCAACCTGCAATGTGCTTGTTTTGACCCATGTCAAGCATTGTGTGTGTGTGTGTGTTGCACTGTTTGTAGAGATTGTAGTGTTTGAGCCTGTATAATTGGTCTTAAACATTGCAGTGTGTGTATTTATGTTTTGTTCTTTTTCTGGGATTTTAGAGACCTTTGCCAAGCATTTGTACAGAACTTAATAAACTTAAAATAGAAGCAAATGGAAAGTCTCTGTATAACAATATGCAGAAGTCTTCTAACATGTATGGCAGATACTTGTGAGCATATGGATTCACACAATGGAAGGTCCTCACATTTAGGACACAAATAGTGTGTGAGCAGGAGCGTTTCTGTGTGAGCTTCTGTGAGCAATGCAGCGAGATCCATGTATCTCTGTGTGACGCTCACTTTCACTGAGCTGTTCAAGGGCCTCCCAGATCTCTAGTTTTGTGTTTGTCCAGGAGCCCCTGCTGCTGGGCACTGTGGCGACCAAATGGCACACACAAGCCCGCATGCCTGACTGGTCCCCGACCAGATCAGAACAGCATGATGTTCTGTTAAGCACAATCCCCCCTACACACACACACACACCCTGATGCCCAGGTAGCCAGCAGAGGGGGAGGAAAAGGGCTGGATGGCAACAACATGGAGATAGACAAAAGAGGAGGTGGTAAATGGAAAAAGCAGGAGCACGGTTGAAGAGTGAAGAAAAGTGAGCCGAGCACAGTGGGAGGAAGAGGAGAAGTTTTGGGAGAGGAGGAGGAAGGTGGTTGTAGGAGGAGGGAGAGGAGCGCAGGATCTGAAATAGCCGTTTGTCCCTTCTGCAGCTTGGCAGGCCAGCAGCGCTAATGAAGACTTCAGAGCAGACAGACTGTCCAACGCTGCTGGAGACTACAGGCCGAGAGAGAGGGAGCGAGGGAGGAAAACAAAGAGGTGGGAGGGCGATGATGAAACAAACTGGCTGAAGGCTCAGTTAGATCTGAGCTGGTTTTGGACACAACGCTTTGTGCTTTTCACTGGCAGCGCGTTCTGCTCTGTGTCAGGCAGTCAGGTAATAAAGATGTGAAAGTGTAGAACAAGCTCGAGTCATCAAAACATCAGCCTTGCAGTGCTAGAAGCAAACCTCTGATGTAGAAAATGACAGACTGTGTTCAAACAGCTGAACATTTAATGGTTTTGAAAGATAATGGATCCCTTTACAAGCTCATATATGGTACATGTAAAACACTGGTTGCTTGCTGGGAAAATATGAGTAGCTTGATGACTAAAGATTGGTTTAAATTTATGGAGGTCCAAAGAGTCTAATGTTGAATAAAAAATGTAAACATTTTAAAATAAATATGAATTCCGATCAATATATCCAGATATAAGCATGAAGTAGAACCATGTACCATGAAATTATGCTTGATGAAAAGTATTTGATGAAAAGTGGCTTTACAAAATAAAATGGTCAGTTGGAAAAAAAAAAACTGATGTGAAATAAACAGACATTGGAAAAGGACATTTTGAAAAAAAACTGCTGGAATAAAATAAAAATGAACTACAATAATATCTTGCATCGTAGCTTTATAAGCAGCGGATCATCAAACAATTGCATGGTAATTTTACATGGTGGGTCTCTATTTAGTTTAATGTAGTTCTTATAATGTTTTCTAATGTGCCATAGAATACATTTAGTGGTTTACTTTTTAGAATTTCAAATAAATCAAGTTTGTAAACCTTAAAAAAAAAAAAAAAAATCATGTATCTAACTGTGAAATCCACTCTCACCTGTGCAAAATAATCCAAACCAATGAAACATTTTTGTCAAAAAGTCCACTGTTAAGAGTAGTCTCCTAGAAACTGCGTTTATATACAACTAACTAGCAAAAGCAAATGCTTTTTGAAGTATTCAACTTTTTTTATGGTTAGGGAAAACTCCTGGTTTATTTTAATTTAGTCAAACAAACATATCATACTCATATTCATCACAACATTGAACATAATCCAAGCAGCAATAACATTCATTACAACAATGTAATTATAAATGTCAGTAAATGTTGACACTGCCATAGTGATGTTACTTTAATCATATATTTTAGCACTGAGGTCGTAGTAAGTGGTGGTGTTGGACTGGACTGCATTATATTCAGAGGTGTTCCTAATGTATCTAATATGACCCTATCATTTAAGTATACAGGGCAAAAGAAATGAAACGCTGTCTGTTACAACAGACCACAGTAATATACATAGAACTGAATTTACACATTTCTGTAAACAAAAAGTGAATATTATACACTTCATAAGGTAGACTTACGACAGGGCTGAGAGTGTGTCTCACATGGAAATAAAATAATACATGTCAGATAAATGGGAATTTATCTGACGTGTATGTATAATTTAAATCATTCACATATATGAAAGGAATGACAGTTGAATGAAGATGGAAAAATTAGAGTTAAATGTAAACTATATACATCCACAATCTTGGTTATGGGTTTGTATTTGATGAGATGAAGGCAAAGTGTGAGATGTTTTTCCCTGCTGACTGTAAACGGTAAGGTTTGGCTCACTTCATAATTATCCAGTAGGTGTGCTGACAGAGAGACAGAGGGAGAGTGATTTCATCTGAGAGTCTCTGGGGCCTGATATGAGTCTATCTAATGAAACAGTCCAGAGAGGAACCCCAAACAGCCACGGCAATAACTGTACATCTTGACTGTGTACATCTTGACATCTTGGCTAATAGGTGAGAGGACAAGACAATGGAGAGGATATGATCAGAGGGTCCACAGAGGCGCACTGAAACATCCAAGTGAAGTGACAATAAGCAAAACACATTTTCAAGTAGAGGACTTCAACTGGGTGAAAAGGAGATGACTAGGACTAACATTCCAGATATTCCATACAGATAAATAAGACACAGTATATAGATGTGAAAAGTACAGTTTCCATGTTTTCTGCTGTTCAGGGTCTTTTTCTGGGAATATTAATGAAGGACAATGTTCTGACAAGAAGAAACAAAAGCTTCATTTTCAACACTTAAAAGGACCTGCAGCTTTCCTGTCAAGTGACCTCGTGAGAGGAATAACTGTCCTCTCTCAGTAACATGCATAACATAAGCGTAGATGGTTGAGTGTGTTTGTGACAACGTATGTGTCTTCGACACAGTTCACATCCCATCTCATATCAACAATGGCATCAAAATCAATCAAAATCAATGGTACATTCCTTTCGCCATGACTGTGATCTTTCTCAAACCTGATCTAATTAGTTTTTAGCGATGCTATTAGCCTGTCTGGGATGGCAGTGTTAGTCAGTTCACCACTTTAGTACAGACAAAGTAACTGAAACAACTACTGGATGCACTGCCATTAAAAATTAGTTCAGAAGTTCATATGACATAACTTTCCACCCAACTGCAAACTGTATGACATTCCCATCAGCCTCAGCTGCACCAAGCGCTTAGTGTTAACCCGCAAATGCTACCATGCTAAACTAAGATGGTGAACATGGTAAACACTGCATCAGCTAAACATTGTTGGCACGTTCCATGCTAACATTAGCATTTAGCACTGTGTCAATGTATAGCCTCACAGAGGTGCTGGTATGGCTGAAGACTCTTAGTCATGTTGATGCTTAAACTGAACCAAACCTTAAAGGTGCCAGATCCCCCAAAATAAATAAATAAAACCTTCTACAACATATAGAAAGCACAATGTTCTTTGTAGGTAAGACGCCAATGCAATGTTGTACTTCGGAGCGCATCAGTAAACGTAGCTAAAGACAATAAATCTACAGACACGGTCAGTGCATTCATCACCAATATGTTTATTTATTTATTTTGTTTGCTTATGTAGATATTTGGTGTGAGACTGTTAACTGACTGAGTGATTAAAATCCTTTCTATTTGATGCATAAAAACGTCTGTGTACTGCTGTGGATACTTGTCCTTATTTCTACCTTCTTCCATGTGGAACTTTTGTTGTTTCTGAGGTCTCCAACTTACAAGGATGGCAGCCCAAAATATAACATCACACATCGCTGTGCTTTCTTCTAACCAAATGCTAACACAATGGGGGTTTTTTTGTACTTAATTGGTATAACAGAACCAGTCAGGTTTCTGTGCTTTGTTTTTCTTTTGTTCCATGCCCAAAACCAAGACTGATTCAACTTGAGCTATGACGAATTCGAGGAGGCAAAGTGCACACAGTTGCTCATTAGTATGAAGTTTTTTAATTGCCAGTTTGGATGAAATTCTTTTTTTTAAGAGTTAAAAAGTGACTACTGACAGCTTCCACCCACCCTTCACTCCGATCCAGGTTCCCGGCAGCTCGGAGAATCATTTTTCCAACTTTTTAGCGATGTGGTGGGCGCTGACAGGACCTGAGCATCCCGCCTGACAGACAACAAGCTGCAACACGGCTTGCTGCATAATTTATGAAGGCAGATGTACAAGGCGGGTTATTAGCTCCCCATGCTACACTGCTCCCCTGATTTACAGTTTAAGGAAGCGAGTATAACAAATAGAACACATAAACAAATCAAACTGGTGACAAGTTTGTTTGTCTGCGGGGGAAAACGTGCAAAACGGAAGGCAAGGAGGAGGGAAGGAAGAAGGAAAATACACAGTGGCCAATTAGTGGATGCTGGGCTGATTGTTAATGACGCAGAGGCACTCAGCATTTTGGGTGGGAGAGGTGTCACCTCTGCTACCTCTCATTATGCGAGATGGATCTCACAAGTTTGCAGTGGCTGGAGCTATTAGGCAACAAATAGGTGGCTATCATGCAGGACATGGGACCAAGACAGCTTCATCTTAATGAGAGCCTTTCTTATCCTTAATGAGCCTAACTAACTCGCTCCCTCGTCCTCATGCTCTCCCTCTATCTCTCTCGCCCTCTGAGGATTTTACCCGGCTCCCCTCATCCCTCCCCTCCCCCCCCCGTGGGTCCTGTGGTTTATGATGATGGAGCTCTGGGGGTAATACACATTATAATGCTCCATAATGGGAGGGGATGGAGGGATGGCAGAGGAGGGGAAAGAGGGAGAAAAGACAACAAGAGAAGCAGTGGGTGGATTAGAAAAGGCATTCTCTCTGAATGTCGCAGCTTTAAATTAATGAGGAGGCTGAGCGCACCACGATAAATTTAGCTTTTCATGTTTAATTATGCTATGACTGCGGTAGTTCAGTGAGGATAAATCACGCAATTATTATGCTCCTCACCCGTTGCCTGTGTTGTTTTCTCCCTTCTTTCTGTTTTTCTCCTCCCATCTATTTGTTGTTGTTGTTTATTCATAAGCTGATGTCTGTTCTTAATAGTCGGCCTACAGCGTGGATGTAAAGGTGGGGGAGGGGGGGGCAGCAAGAGAAAGAGAATAGAGCGTAGTATGGCAGTACCTCATTTGGTGTTCAACCTGATATGGAAGTTTTATGAAAAAATATTCTTTTTTTTTTCTTTCTTGTACAGTCACTTTCAAGTACCAAAAGTCTGTCACAGTGAAAACATAAAGCCACAGACTTAAGAAGAGTAACAAGACGAGGAGTCGTTGGTGTTGGCAACACGTGACAAAAAGAGTTTATTTAAGAGCTAACAGATCTGTGAGGTTGTATTTAGGCACAGCGGTGCTTTGTCTTAAATGCTAACATGAGCCTGCTAACATGCGCACAGTGAAAATACTCCTGCAGATGTTCAGCAGGTATAATGTCTAATGTACAATATGGGACCTTGCTTTTAGGAATGGCTTGTCTGCCGTCCTGCTGAGGACTCGTGGGGAGCTCTAAGTGACAGAAACACTCTCAAACAAACACAACAAAGGAAAGAACCTCACTAGAAAAGCTATCAAAATAAAATTTACTCCTTTAACACAGAGGACTACGATCACTAAATCTGTAATACTATCAAACAAAAAAAACTCTCATAAAGAGAACTACAAAATGGCTATGATCAAACAAAGATAAGAAGGCAAACACTAGACTAGTTTAACTTGTATTAAACTTACAAACAAAAAACACTCGCGAAGAGGAACAAAGGCATACGAAGACAAAACACTGTGGCTATGGGCAAGGAACAAGGACAGGCTCGGGTGAATCGACTATCGGACAAAGACACACTGGCACAAGACAAGGGAGACCAGACTATTTAAACATGTGGAGGGTAATGGGGAACAGGTGGAGACAATAGGTGATCAGGGTGGACACAATGGTGACACGTGAGGCAAGTGCTCTGAAACAAGAGGAGAGTTAGACCTTCAAAATAAAACAAGAAATGACAAGACAGAAAACCCAAGACGAGACAAACCTCACCACGGTGCGACAATAATAATGACACAGATCCCAGCATTCCGTCCAAATAACCAGCACTGCATGTCGGATCACATTATGATTTCCATCCAATGCCAACGCTGAGTGCCAAAGTAGGAGGTAGTGTGCATTGCACAGCATGGGGAGTCTGACTTTCGTGCAGGAGACCAGTTCATGAGTCGTCACTTGTTGAATATGTGCATGAATTGTTCACTGTGAATTGCTTGAATGTGGGTATGCAGTTTCATCCTTTCAGGAAAAGTGGACTCCACCAGCAACTATGTAAACTATCTAGTGGATCACCGTAGAATGCAAATATTGAATGACTGACTGCTAAAAAAGTGATATACCAAAAATTTTAAAGCACCACTCATCAATATTTTGGCCACTTGGGGGCAGCAGAACAAGATGTAAACGCAACACTGCTGTCACTTTATCGCGTTCGCAAACTGTTGTATAGTTATACATCTGGCAGACGCAGAGCAACATTAGCGTTTAGCATTTAAAGTTGTGTTGTTGTCCACCTGATGAATGTTAGTCCAATATTCACTCTTGTTTTAGCTCCGGTTTGGTCTCCACCAACTCTCCACTGCAGCTTTATGGATTCTGAATTAAGGGGCTCCGGTAGCTCACCTGGCAGTGCCTGTGCCATGCATCAGTGGCCCGGGTTCATTTCCTATGTGAGCCCTTTGCTGCCTCTCTTCATCCATCACTATCCAATAAAAGGTAAAACCTAAACACAAAGTTAAAGAAATATTAGAATTTCAATGCCATGAGCTTTGTCTCTTAAAGAATGAACAAAATATCTACACATTAATGAGGCTTTGGAAATCTGTGGGCATGTGGGTTGTTGGCTACTATGGGACGAGCGCATCATCTTCAGGAGACACGTTCATAGTGGTGTTGTCAGTAGCTGACGTTGCATGAAACCAGTCACTTCTGTTTGACTTTGTTGCTCTCAAAGCAGCACGACAGCACTCTACCCTGTATTCTCCTGAAGCTGAGCTCCCTGATATAAATTTTAAAATATTCCTCCTCTGTCTTCTCCCGTTGCACGGCTTCACTCTAATTGCTTGTCTCTCAGCAGTTTTAAGGTGCGTGTCTCTCGTTGTCAAAATGTTCTGGGCCTCGTGTTAGCTTAACACAGAGTCTTTTTGTTGTTGTTGTTGTTTTTTTTTTCTTGAATGGCAAATCAATGTTGATGCTTTTGACCAGCTCGGTCTCACCCAATTTCCTCTGGCCAATTTTGAGATTTGCAGTTTCAAATGAATTCGGGGACCCCTGTCGGAGCTGACTGATTGCATTTCCACAGAGCCTCACTGGCATGTTGTGCCTGAGATCAACTTGGCATCCTGGCATGAAGGCAATTTCCATAAAACGCACAACTACCCCCATATCTCTCAGTGTGTACTACACAGAAGCGCACGCCAGTGCAGCTACACAAATTAACACTGCTGCTTCCGGTCTCTGTCTGTGTGTCTCTTACACACAGTCAGAACCACGTCCAAGGCGTCGTGGCTGTACTCACCTCTGTGCAGCGGGGTGGTGGCATGTACAATCCTCTCCTGACTGTCATCAATATGCTAATCTGAGGGAATTAACAAGTGAGGGGGAACCTTCCCACTTAAACACACACCAAGAGAAGAGCACGGGCCTGTTGAGGACCACACACACACACACACACACACACACACACACACACACACACACACACACACAGCCAGGTGAACAGAAAATCAGAGACAATTACTCTGCATGTAGTCGCAGTCTTTACAGCGATGAGTAAATGGCAGCGTGATCAAGCTTACATATGATGTTACTGTGTTGTGGGGAACAATGCCATGTCGTCATAATCAATAGTTTGCCAAAATACTCTTCATTTAAGGTCCCCTTACTATCTTGTGTAGTGAATTGTTTCCTTATTTTATATAAGCCCACATGCCAGAGCACAGCATTGTATTTTCACAATACGGCAGCTATGTTCAGTGTCCTGGTCGAGGATGAGGATTCTTGCCTCCACCTCTTGGACTGATTTGCCTCTTGAATCTGTGTCAGTCTGATGCATGCTCTGACACTTGGGAGTACATCACCAGTAGGGCACACACCCTGACTCACAGTGAAACACAAAGACAGCAGTAACCATGCAATAAAAAACACACAAAATTAGACTTGTGTGTGTCTATAATGCCCCGGTGCATGCTGGGAGGTTTCCCTTCACAGCAACCTCAGGACGGTACAATATAAACTCATACAACATTAATTTACATTGACTTCAACAGCAATTTTTGATATGTGTCCCCCACTGCTCACTAAATTTAAATGCCAAGTAAGAAAAAGCGCAGCTAAAGGCTAAAATTTGAATAAAAAAAAAAAAGAATTACAAAGTAATTTATTGAACAAAAGCACTGCCCCATGCAATCCTTGTAATTGACCAGAAACTTAATCTGGTACCCAATACCTGATATTAAGGCAGTTTGCTCTCCTTGATATTAAGGTCTGTATTTTGGTGTCAATGTACAAAATCATAGATCACGTAAATTTCTCTCTTTGCGAACAACTTCCTCAGCTGTAAATAATCAAGGCCAACGGCAGCATGCGTCATCTTCTTTTATAGCCAGTCTGACCAAAGTGTCAGGAAAGGTGGGAATTTAGGGGAACTGTGGGTTGAACCCAGATGCAGGCACAAGGGGAGTGGATATAAATTAACAAATTTATTTAACACCAAGAAAACCAGAGTAAACCAAAACTCAGGGAACTACGAATAAAGACACTCTAGGGTAAATGGGTTCACACAGAGAACGAAGACAACACCGGGAAACATTGAATAAACACAGAACATGCAAACTCAGACAATACAAGAAACTCACTAACACAAAACGTGGAAGGACTATAGACAAAGACAAGACTAAGAACAACTATCAATGTATAAAATAAAGAACAGAAAACGCTCCCAAAGGAGGAAGAAACAAACGACTACGAAAGACCTTGAACTTAACGAACAAAACAGAAACAAAGATCACTCCTGAAAACTCGGAGAAAAATAACACTACTAAGAAATAAAACAAAACCAATCTAACAAAGAACTGAAAATCGACCAAGACAACGACCCGACAAAGACTGGGGGGAAGACACAGACTTATATACACAGGGCAGGAACACTAATGACACACAGGTGAAACACATCAGGAAGTAAAGTAAAGAAAGAAACATAACATAAACCTTCAGAATAAAACAGGATGTGACAAAAACCAGACAAAGACAACACACAAGGGGAAGCTTAACAAAAAGCCGGGTCATGACACAAAGCACTGGAGCTCCACACCTTGAAATTACGACACAGGTGGATGTGTGACTGTGATTACCAACATGATGTGGTCGAGACTGTTTGGGGTTCAATTTTACAACAGTGTTGCCAGAAACAGAGTGCAGTTTTAAAAATCCTAATTTATTTCTGAATCATTAACAGGATCAAGCTATTCTGTTCCCAGACTGTCAGCAATTATTTGTGCATGTAAAACAGCCAACTGTTAACTTTAAGTGTAATTTCAGAAACAAACAAACCAAAAACCGTGGCAGTCGCTGCTGCAGATGGTTATTGTGTGGATCAGAGATGACAAATATGTTGTTGCTCTTTGCACATGGAAAAACATGAGGTTGTCACACACACACACACACACACACACACACACACACACACAGCTACTGTGCTCCTGAGTGTGCACTGTCTCCGGCCACACTTCTTATAGTTCAGTGCCCTGTGTGTTTCACTGAACATCCAACACACAGTTGCTGGTTAAAAAGTTAATCCTGAAAATATACTTATGTGCGACTGCAGATTCGGATCATGACGAGGTGACGTCATGTGGGTGCAGCAGGGGTGGAGGTGGTTGTGGTGGTGGTGTGTATCAAGGTTGGAACGCATTTTTTGAAAATTTTGAAGCACATTGGGTTTTTGCTCATGGACAAAAAGAAGATGGATCCACACACAGGTCTGTTAAGTGGAAAGACTGGATGAAAGCCTGAAAGTGTGAAAGTCGGATGTGAAAGCCGCTCCACAACACGATTGGATCTTTTTGTTACAGACACCCCAGCCTCTAACTGGCTGACTGTTGCTGAGTGTTCTCTCCCTATCATAAGGACAGTTCAAGGTATTTTCAACTTTCCAACCATCACAATAGAAAAACAGAAAACAGAAAGAAAATTACAGCTGATTCTGAAGAGCAGTACATTCACCATCTAATTATTCCACAGAGTAGTTCCATTGTTCATCTGCATGTGTCTCAAATACTGAGGTAATTAGAGTATGCAGAGTTATCATCCACCTCACATCAGCGTTTCATTTGGAAAGTGATGTCCTCTGGCAGCAAACAGCAGGTTTTCAGCTGATAGGAGCTTAGCAGCACATTATGAATATGCCTTCTGCACTTCTTTTATCAGCGTGGCCTTGCCTCCACTGGCTCTGTTGTGGATATGATAATGCATTCAATAACATGGTTTTCTCTCTCAGATTATATTTTCTCCAGAAACAATCAGGGATACTATTTTTTTTTTCTTCCTCTTCCCAGAAAATGTCGAGTTGTTTTCACTGTGAAACAAAATAGCCCATTTCCAGACAAGCTGTTGAGTGCTTGAGGTAATGCTCTCATATTCGGCATCACCTGCACTGTGAGAGTAAAAACCTCGAATCAGAAAAAAAACAAAAAGAAAGGAAAGAAGAAATGCTCAAGTGGGATATCTAGCTGGCAGAATCCATTTGGAGTGAGCAAGCAATTGCTGCTCATTGACACGGCAATGTCTTAAGCCTGGTTGGTGAATGAATATTTTTGCAAATATATTGCGTGATTTTACAGTAGAGGACCTGCAGCCGATGCAAGCACAGTAAAAAAGCAAGACAATAATCTGCGAGCGAGGCGCGGTGTGTGACTGCGATCGGCTCTTATTTCACTTGCAGGAGCCCAAACAACTTTTTCAATATCGTGTAGGATGCACAGCAGCACAGAGAGAGGAGGAATAAAACTCATTCACTCCAGAGACTGTGGCTGCAGTGAAATGTTTTCATACCGCACATGATTCTAAAAGCAGGACGGTGAAGCAGATTACTGTTTGTTTCCGCCGCATTGTCTGCGGACGGTAAACCTACGCAGGCACAGTGTGCACTCTTAAATGAAGAGATGCTATGTAACTAAAAGCTTATTAGCTCATCAAAGGCTTTTGCAGCTCCCCTCGCTTCTCCGCTCACTAAGCTCAAAGTGTCAATGTTAGCAGAGAGGATCTCATTAATTTTTGGTGGATGAAGAACAGTGGCCACTACTCGGGAGTAAACAGCAAGGTTTTAATAATAATGGGCTGACAGCTGGGGCTTTTTGTCTCTCCCGCTGCTAGCTGTCCTCTGACGGCATAATAAGAGGTGTTTTGGTGTTGTTGCTCACCAGAGGAGAGGAGAATAGACTCTGAAAAGGTAAGAGGGGCACCACAAGGAGTCCTTTGACAAGAACGAACCCTGAGGAACAGAGAGGCAGAACAAAAGACATCGCTTCTCAATACCATCCTCGAAAACGAGACCAATTGAGACGGTTCACTTATCTACAGTCACAGAATGAGAGGATCCCAAGACTGTCAGGTAATGATACACCTGTCCTGTTAGTCTCAATCACAGTGCGGGGCTGCAAGAGACACCGCATTTATGCTGAAGGTGAATTGGCCACAGCATTTCCTTTATTATGACTGGATCTTAGAAATGCTGAGATCGTGAGTGCAGTAGCCCTTCTTTTCTTCATTGTGTTTATTTAATTGGATCCCCATGCACTGCAAAAGCATGCTAATCTTCCTGCGGTCCACACAGAATACACGCCAAAATAAAGCACGACACTCGTGAAAGAAAGGCCCAAAGGAAAAAAGATAAAAAAGCAACCGATTTTGTTACAACACAAAACTATGGATAATGTTCAGAAATGCTTCAAATTACACATACTGACAAAATAAAGGCAAAGAGTGTGCGAAACAAGCTGCAGGGATACCTGAACAACACTCAAGATGAGACAGTAATGAAATAAGTACACTTTTAATGATTACTGGAACGATAAAAGTAGAACATTTCCTGCCAATAGCAATGTCCTTTCTCATTTTCTAAATACTGTTGCCAACATGCAGAGACCAAGAAACAGGGACTGATCTCCTGATAACTTGATCCGACTTGATCTGGATCCAGCTCGCAGCCCTCTATAGAGAGGCTCAGCTGAGGATATTAGCTCATGTCTTTATGTTTCCAGGTATCACTGATTCATTGATTTTGATTTAGATGTGTGATTGTTTTTTATTGACCCAGTCTTGCAAAGCTTAGCGTAATTCATCTGCAACTACAACAATAGATTATTTATTTAAAATGAGGCGCAGATCATTTTCATTTTGCCTGGCTTGTGGAGAGGCATAAAGTGATTTGAGCCATCAGTCACACCATCTTGTTATAGCCTACTACATCCAGTTTGATCAGTGGCCACTAATTTAGGCAACAGTTAAGACGTGTCGCCGCAATACTGGGATACTTTTAAATTTCCTGTTCTATAAGAGTGTTGGAACATTTCGATTCCTACAGGTGCAAAAATTCATTAAAGGTCTGATATACTTCAGATGGAAAGCCATCTGGACCACAAGCCTTACCAGCTGTTAATGAAGTTATTGTTTTTTTCAGCAGCATCACTAACCTTAGGCAACTAGGAGTAAAGTTTTTAAAGAAAATATTCATCCCATCCACACTCGTTGAATTTTCCGATTTATGGAGTGAAATCAAAGAATCCTTCAATGACATTTGAGAACTCGGAGGCCTGATACTCTAGACCGCATCGCAGGGGTTTTTTGTCATTTCTTACAAGAGCCAACTCGTGCCATGATTTCTGTCAGCATTCAAATCTCCTATGTTCAACACTTGCAGACAAAATACAAAGGGCATGATGTCAGTGTCCTCACATTTTGGCAGAATTTTGAAGAAAGGCTACTGGGACATGTATGTGACATTCAGAATTTTATTTTCGAATTTTAGGACTAAAAAGTGTATCTAACACAGTCTTTTATTGCCACTAACTGAATAAAGTGGGGAAAAACAGTAATTCACAAAAATATTCTAAAATTGAACATTCTGTAATTAATAGACTGAAAACAAGCGAGTGACAGCATGAATGAAATCCTAAAATACAACCCTTGGTCTCAAGGGCAGACTTAATGATTTGGGGACCTCTGTTTTGCCTTGTTCTCACTCTGACTGAGTATGCTGGTGTTGGCAGCAGTAGAAGAAGTATTCTGATTGACTGCAAAAAGTCCTGCATTCAAAATTTTACTCAGGGGGTCAATGAGGCAGGAAATCTCTGACCTTGAGAGTTGTTTTAGTTGGACGGACAGACAAGAATATTGCCTCTGTGTGTTGTACAAATATTGTACTACTTTCTGCTGTCTTCTCTTTAGAAAAGCCCAGTGTGATAACTCTGTTTCCCTGTTTGATACCATAAGTCTTCAAGCCATTCTTGGCAACAAATGCGTACCGTGCAGCAGTCGCTGTGACGTGTCTGGTAATGGAATAATCTGTTAACAGTTAAGTGTAGGGGGGGTTGCATTAATGATGATAAAATAAGCGTTTCGAGGGAGTTTTGCAAAGTATTGCAGGATACATAACTGTATATATACATACGGTTACGTATCCTAGTATATATATATATATATTACATAATGAACCTTCAGCTGTTGTCACTTTAGATTGGGGTCCCAAGCAGTCCCTCCCTTGTCTAATGGTAAAGTCTGCCCCTGTCTGGTGTGTACTTTATCCTCAGAGGTTGCATCAATAATCAAACAGGACTGACACAATGTAATTGACCACAATGTCTGACGTTCACTCTGTTATGTGCTGCACACAGCATGGAAAACATTACAGTATTTAATTTTTCTCACTGAATCTTTGCTTTCACTGAAATGGCACAAACACAAAGCACATGACCTTAATATTATGTAACCACTCTTATTCTGAGGGTCAAAGGTCCTTCTCAGAAGTCTTATCATGCTCATGTTTTTAATCTGATGGTGAGTGTTCTTTTTCTACCATACGAGCCCTGGTGAGGTCCAGAAGAGTTCCAAAAGTATTAACTACAAGGCAATTATTAGCATGTGTTCTGAAGTCAGGAAGGAAGGACACAGATGGATATGAGGACACCACAATACACACGGGACAAGTTAACGTCTTGATCAAATTCACTTTGATCATACATACAATAAGAGGCAGAAACTCCTTAAAGTCATCCCTCATCCGGTGAGAGTCTCTCTGTGGAGATCACAGGCCAACAGATATATTACGGGATTCATCCGGGCCCCTCTGCAGCTAAATAAATGTCCCCCGTAATCTATCAGGGCCCCGGCGATGGAGTAGACTGGGCGGCGTGAGTTTTACCAGCCTGGTAATTGTTCATGCTGACACGCACTGTCTTCGAGAGGATGGGATGGTGAGAGGCATTCCGCCTTATTAATGGTTTCTAATAAAGACAGACATTTATCAGGCATTATATGGCACCGCCAGACAGGGGAGGCTTCGCACGCACATACCCACACACACACGCACACACACAGGCGTAGGCATACATGAAAGCCACTCATTTAGTCCATCCACACCTTGAGAATGCCTTATTTTGAAAAATAAAAAAGACTGTATTTTGTTTGAGGTGATTGCTAAAAATGACTGCAGCACATATAACAGGTGGATGGAGATGGTAACCCCTGTCTCTGTTTAAAGATGGTCTCCATGGTCCATGACCTTTGACCTCTTCCCAGTGGATGCTGGGAGTGGTTTTGGTCTGGTGTTCGCTGACAGATGATGTCTTTTCTTTACTGTTGTAGTGGTACATGTGATGTCATGGAGATGTCATGCACCACTCCAGTTTTCCTGACTTCAGGGGGCACCAGGAGAGATCTGAAGGTGCTGAATGGCTGTATACTTATGCAACTATACAGATGTTACAGTGAGGGATGATTTTATTTTTTTCTTTACATTGGGTTTAGCCTTTATTAGACAGAAGAGCAGAGAGTGGAAAGGTGGAGGAGACCACATGCTCACAGAATGTTTTACAACAGTTTAAACATTCTGTACATTTTCTATGCCATGAATAAGTTCTGGTGGGAAGATTTAGTTGTATATATTTGTCTTGGTCTAAATCCTTTTAGATTTAAGGTAAACAATCCTGAAAAATATTGCTATCCACCTTTTAAAAACCAAATCCCAGAGAACTGGAGAACTGACTGAGTTGGATTTGCATAGCATGGTACTGGTGTTCCTGTTTATTTGTCTATCCTTTGTATACTGCAAGTCTCCTTTGAGGCACATTAGAAAGTCACACATGTTGCTTTAACATACGGAAATATGACTAATACATGACTTCTTTTGTTTGCTTTCTTTCGTAATGCCCCAGTAGAATAGGCTGCATTCACTCCTTGCTCTTATAAATGTGTATTTTTTCCCCACACAGTGCTCTCTGGACAATAAACAACAAACACAGTAAATTATTTATAACTGTGATGAATAGGTACAAAATATAATATCATGTTTCCCGTTGATTTCCATACATGGATAATGCATGCTGCCGAATGTAGCTGACTGGATGTAGAGAATGAGTTGTTGCAGTGCAGCGTGCTGCTGCTTGTGTAACTGTCCTTGAGTGATGTGAATGGACTCAGGCTCTGTTTCCACCTGCCATCAGAATAAGTCTCTGCACGCGTTTTGAGTGACCACTTCTGATCAGATGTCACTTCCTCTCTCTATATGCAAATAAACAAGCACATCATTTCCGTTTGCAAAGGCTAATGCGCTGTTGTTCTTAACTGGCAGGAGGCAGCATCTCACTTCGCAGGCTCAGTCTGCTGGCAGTTAAAAGCAGAAGTTTGGACTGATCGATTGTCTGATTTCCTTTTGCAAAGACCGTGGTGGGTGGGCGCTGTGTTCCCTACGTGCTTCATCATTACAGGACTGATTCTTTATGACTGGTGGTGCACAAATGAGTGCGTACTTCGGCTTATACGGAGGATGTCAGTTGAGTAGCTGGTCCTTCAGTGAGGCCTGGGCCACTTTTGCGACCACAATGTTCGGCAAAAAGATGCAGCCATATGTGGCGCAGCCCGCCTCCGAATGGCTTCTGAACAATCGAATATCAATACATGCTCAGTGTGCATTCACACCTGCTCACTTCTGATCTGGATGATTACTTTAAAAGCTTCTCACTCTCTCTTCATATCCTCTTTTTGTCTTTTTCTCTGTTTCATTTTGTCTCCCCTTCACGTCCCTCCCGTCCTCTCTTTACACTTATATATACAGTGCTTATTCATACTTCATATTTGCTCTGCAGTGCTCTCTGAATTTCTGTCTCAGGTGCTCAACATTTGACCTTCATGGCTCGTCACTTCCATCACCTGTGTCTCTTCTTAGCTCCTCCTGCCAGGGATGTGAGAGAAAGATGCAACAAAAAGATACAAGACTGGAGGAATGGTGTTTACCAGAGGGGAAATCCACACTCGCTCCAGCATCTTTTTCATTTTCTAACTGTCCTACTGCCATTGTGTAGGCCACCCATTTTCCTTCCATTTCTTCTTAACTTCAGTAATCACAGGTCAACAGTCTCAATCCTGTAGGAAACATAAAAATATTTCATACCATCCTCACCAGAAAAACGGTTGTCTGTGCAAGCATCTTATTACGACCCATATTTATGTCTATTTTTAGGCGGCAACATGGAGTGGCCATAGTTATTATGATGGGAGGATAGGAGGAAGTCAGGTTACATAGTACAAAGAGCAAGAAAGTCTGAGTATGGAGGCGGTGGGGTGGATGTCGCTCAGGGTTTAAAACAAACAACGTTCTTGGTTCTTGTTAAATTCTGACGTTATGTGGAGGCATCCATCCTCTCTTACCTCCCATGTTTCTTTTCGGGGCTCCGGCTGAAACAACTGCTGCTGTTGTTTTTCTTGGGAGGACAATCTCTTATCTTTGAATCGCTCAGTTTGTGCTGCAGCAGCAGTTGAAATTCTTGGATCATGAAACATTTGAAGAGCACCAAAGCTTAACGTTGTAATGATTTCATGTTGGAAACTCAGAAATATAGCAGATTTTTTTGTTTGGTTGATTGTAATCCTCAGTGAAGTGGTCCAGTGAAGTACACATGCAGCACTGCTAGCAGTTTATAGTAGTCAATGTTTACCTCAGAAGAAAAGTGCCTTTTTGGTCCATCTCTGCCAGTGCTTATCTGTTATATTGGAACTTTCCAAAGTCAAATATTTGCTGGAACAGAGGTGCAAGGTGGTCACAAGCAGCACCTACACATTTCCACTTGTGGCTTGGACAATAAAGACAAAATATGACAGTGGAGCGTGTTCTTGTTCTTGGGAAACATAAAGAGGATAATGTGGAGAAATAACAGTATGAAAGAAATACAGCTGACGCTTAATGACTGCAGCTCCAACACATCAACATTAAACAAACAATTATGAATGAATGAATTAGGTAAAATACATGAAATAATCATTTGTATTTGTATTTAAAGAAACTAAGACTCAGCTACAGTGATAATAATGATTCGTGTTATTTCATTATCATCATTTTTTTAAGCTTGTTTTTATTTTCAAATGGCATTTTTTTCTTTATGGAAGTTTCACTTCATTTTATTATTCAAATAGAAATGTCAGGATAAAATGCCCATATGAAATAAAGCCAAGAAATGATAATGAGTTAAATTTTAAGAACTTCTTTAATTATTTCACAAATTATTCTCACATAATTTGTTCATCTGATTATTTCATTGTGTCTTTTGTTTATTTGTTGTTTAAGACTTTGGGTTTTTAATCTCCAACACTGATTCTAGCTCTATCGCAGCATCAGGACATCACAGAATATGACAGATACAAATAACACCAATAGACAAACTCTTGTACGTGTACAAACTCTAGATGTTTAGATTTAAATTTATTTCCACATTTCCTCCATCTTACTCACCTCTTCTGTCCTTTGTCCTGACTTCTCTTCTCTTTTACCTTAAACCTTCTTCTCTTCCTACCCCTCCTCACTTCTCCTCTTCTTTTCTCCTCATCAGCTTTGTCCCTCCTTTTTCCTCCATCTTTTCTTTGTTTCTCCACCCATCCTTTCCATTTCACCTCTGTCCTGATGCATCCATCTATTTCTTCATTCCCCTGTTTATTTTTTTTGCCATCTCTTGTGTTTCTCTCTCTTAGCTTCCTGGTCTCCTTCTGTTTACTTTTTCTTCCCACCCCCACCAGAGGTGACTAACAGTTGTACTACCTGTCTCTCCACTATCATCCACATCTTCCTGATGGGTACCAGCAGCAGTGGAGCCGTATCAGACCACTCCAGCAAACAGGTGGGCAGCAAATGAAGAAGAAGATGAAGAGGAAGAGTTACATTCAGGAGAAGCATTCACACGTCATTAATCTCCCTGCAAGCTGGGTCGGTGCCAGCATGGTCTGCTGAAGAAGTAGCTGTGCACTAATATACAGCTGTACACTGAATAACAACTGGGCCGGAACAAGAAAAGCAGGTGCTGGTGACGCCGGTACGATTTTATTAGTAATCTGAAAGTTTAAAAAGCAGATTTGATTTTTTTTTTAAATTTAGATTTCTGAACCAGATCACACTGGACTGGATTCATCAGGCACACACAACAGCATGAATGATTATGTTACTCTGTGTCTGCTAGATGTGTACGAAGGTAATTATCTGTCAACACACTGGCCAGAACAACGTTTTAAAGTGAGGCAGCGCTTAACTTCAAAGTGTTGCTGTTTGTTTGCTACAGCTATAGTAATTAGCTGAGATTCTGCAGTTAGCTGACGAGGTGACATCTGACTATTGGATAAGAAGTTCTAGAGGGAGCGTCAGGGGAAAAGTCACTAGGTTTTGTTATCAGGGGACCATGAGTGTTTCTGTGCCAATCCATTTAGTCGATGTTGAGATCTATTCAATAGTTGTGGAGATATTTCAGTTTGGACCTAAGACGTGGACTGACTGAATGAATGAACAGCCCAGCATAGCCTTTCTGAGACCCACGCTGCGTGCCCATGGCTTGAAATACATGTGAGCAGCAGGTGGTGTTGTATAGAGTAATAGCTGCTCCAACAAAGCGAAACACAACACAAAGTGTTCTCCCTAAAGAAGGCCTCGCTTTCTTTAAAGCGCAAGTCTCCCTGTATAGGATGGAGATCAAGATTCTTTCATTTTAGAGTTGACTGACAAACTTTTCCTCAACCTTGTCCATTATGGGACCCCCCTCTGAGCCATAGAACAAGCCCCTGCAAACACACCTTAAGGACATCAAAGAAGAATCAGTGACAAATGGCCAATTTACAGCAGAATGAGCCTCCACTTACCTGATAAGCTGTAAATACCGTCACATCTCAGTGTGGAAGAACAAAGACGCCAGCTCCGCCACATGGAACGACATGTGTGTTATGATGTGCCTCGCTGGAGCCATGAGAGAAACTGAAAAGGTTGTTTTTTTGTTGCAGGAATAGCGACAACTGCACTAACAGTGACTGATTATACATACCCCAAATAAAGAGATGGATTTTAGTTACTTCGCTCAACACAAGAACCCCCAGGGTGCAGAGGTGTATGTGCTAACCTCCACCCATTTCTCTTCATCCCTCAAGGAGGAGGGAAAAAGCAAAGACAAAGCCCCGTGCAACTGTATTGATTATTTTTCTTCTTTTCTTTCATCTTCTCATCTAAAGTATGCCCACACATGTATCTGCTAACAGGGATAGAAATGATTTAATCCATGGTTGTCATTTAATATTTAAGGCTGGATTGACACTGTGCATCACTCACTTATGCGTGGTGTATGCTCATTTCTTTTTCTTTGGTCTACCTGAATTCATGTTGATTTGTCCCCAAGTTAATTTGCGCATTAGACACTGTTGCCTGAATGCCAAGAAAATAGCATTATTAGGCTAAGAAATTATATCACTGGACGCATATAGTGGCTCCACCTTAAACTACTGATTAATTGCATTAAAGGATAAATAAAAGATTATCTTATCTCATTTCCCCAAATCAAGCTACATTTAACCAACACCTCTTATCCCTGTCCTAGCCTTATCTTAGTATTTGTTCAGAAGTTTTCAATCCTTGACGTTTGCGCAAGGAATGTTCAACTTCACGCTTGATGAGAGGCATCCAATTCAGTCACTGAAGAAAGAAATGAAATCTGGGGTGTGGAGTTATAAGTGCTTTTCCCGGACCTAGCTAGAGTAGTTATATGTCAGAGGCTCCAGGCTACCTGACCGAACTGCTCGTGGTCAGGTTGTATTGTGGGTAATGTAGGCGCTGGGTTTTGAGATAAGGAAAATAATGTTTGCAATAAAAAAGACAATGCCTCTGGTTCTGCTGCATTGATTTGAATCCTTTCTTAAACTCTGCATCATGGGTCCGAGAATGTTGCAGAGTTTAATGGTAAATCAATGGTGACCTCTTTTAGGGCCTAGTTTTTGTTGCTGATTGTTGCCCTTGGCCTTAAGGACTCCAAAGCCCTTGCTCCAGTTTGCCCTTGCGGTTATCTGCCTCTGCAGGTCAAAAAACAAATAGCATAGTCTCATCAGTGTGACTGATGTAAGAATGGAGGCCCTGATTAATGCCCACCAGAGGGCAAGCTACATCACCTCAAAGCAAAGAAAAAAAAAACAAAAACAACAACTATTAATATGTGTGAGGAAAAGTAAGTAATTAGTTTGGTGGAATAATTGCCTTCATAAAAACATCCCCCCAACACACACTCACAGCCCACCCTGCCCTCCCAGTGGCCAATTATCCAAGAACAATTGGGGAAACTCAATTGGAAACTCGAACGCTAACAAGATATTTCTACACATCAGCAAGGATGTCGTGTTGGTGTTGATCCCTTTTCTTCTTCTGTCTTTAAATTTCTTCTGCCCACTGTCCCCTGCTCTCTCAGGACCACAGTAATGACAGTGAAAGGGACTGGGGGGGGGGGGGGGGGGGGGGGGGGGGGGGGGGGTGTTTATGCAGCTCAGTGAAATACCCCCATGATTCTCCTTTTGATGAGGGCTCTACTACCTAACAAGCTGAAAGATGACAGCAGATGGGCAAGGCCCCCCAGCAGAAAAGACTGACATTATGGTCACCGGGAAATCATCAGAAGGACAAGGGCCGGTAATGAAGAGAGATGGATGGCTGTTATTATATTCCACCATTGATTGGCAGGACAAACCTCTTTCTAAAGCCCTGTCTGCTGTTTTCCACTTCCTTGTTGTCTTCATTTCTATCCTTGTATTTTTATCTTTCTGTCCATAATTCAGCAACTGGAGGAGTCGTATCTGTCAAACACTGCTGCAAACTCCTTCCACAGCAGTAAACAGCTACAAGCCATGCCTCAGTAAGCGTGTTTAAACAGCTGATCAAACTCCCACGTAAAGCTGAAAATCCCTACACCTTCCTACAATATGTCCCCCCCGCCACCACCACCACCACCACCACCACCACCTGCACCTGCACCTCGCAACACTTTCCACTCTTAATCTCCCAAATCAATGTCAATTACATACTGATTATGTTTAGCGCGCCGAACCATTTGTCTTGATTTGGGAGCCATGTAAGTGTGGAAATCAGGGCGGATATTGAGGGTGCGGGGCGGGGTGTTGTGGTGCCACCGTACAGTATTGTAACTTCAAAGGTCATGTTTGACTGTTTCTGCATCATTAGATATGAAGAGTAGTTCTGATTTACCGGGAAACGCAGAAAGGTCAAGCGTGACCGCTCTCCCTCTCCCCCGTCTCTCAGGTCATAGCTGTGCTTAGGTTTCGTGTCACACTGTGAAGACAAAATGGCAGCAGCCAAGGGGCCACGGCAACACACGCCGCAGCCAGCGCAGCGGGGGCCTGTCTGAATGCTGTCCACATGCCAAGATGCCTCTGCGCTGCCTTTTCTTGTCCTGTGCAGGCTGAAACACACTGACTTCTCATGGTCCAATGAGTTCAAGAATACAGTCCACTTGTTTCTGATTTTCTGACGTCTATATGATTTTCTTCCTTCTTTTCTCATCCTCCAGCTGTATTAAATGTGCTTATAGCGCTGAAGCTTTGCTAAGTGCAGATAAAATGACACCAAGCATGAAACTAATGAATGTAATCTCAGGCAATGCAGACTGTAATCCCCTATGCCCTGCCAGTAGTGTTACTCTGGGTGATAATAAATAAAACATTAACAGTTCTGCTCTGTTTTCATGTCATCATTTGTCTGTCATGGTGTAATTTTATAATGCAGTCACTGAGAATACAGTTCTGCTCTGTGATAGTCATTAGAGATTAACCGAAATGAAAATAGTCATTTTCAATTCTGAATCTGGTCCAGCACGTCAGACTCATGCACTTATGCCATTCTTCATATTCCTGGTTTTTATGGTGTAGAGTAGACTGTTGATGTGTGGATGAGGTGTCACAAAGGAGAGATGTTTGCATTTTTCATGAATTAGATTTTTTTTTGTATTTGATGCTACATCCAAAGCAGATGACAAAACATACTCAGACAGAGTATCACTGATCCAAACGCTCACACAGAGGTCGACAGCATGAACACTGCCCTTACATGTACGAATACGAATGTGTGTGAATGTATGTGGGAAATATGAGTAACGGAGTTCTGACACCCAGGTTGGCAAAAATTCCCGTTGTTTGCTGAGATCTTAAAAAAACAAAACAAAACAAACAACAATCCAAAAAATCCGGTCTGCTATAAAATCCTTTATCTGTTTTAGGCTTTTCAGTTTTGGCTGGTGGCTTATGTCACTTTCATCGGTTGAAGGTCAGGCGAGTCTTTCCGAAGAAAGACTGTCGACATTGCTGTGTCTCCATTATGCGATTACACATTAGCGCGCCAAATTCACCATCCCTCTTACTCCCGCCCATCTGGCCTCCCTTTCCCTGTTTCCTGCACGCATGCATGAACGCCACCTGTTGCTGATTGGCTGGAACGGTGTTGTCCGGCTCGGGCCGAGCTACTTTGTTTATTTCCCGTTCACAGAGCCAGGGCTTTTCTTGAGGGAACACCCAGAACGGACAGACAGCAAACCATGGGGGATACACGCTGAATTTCAAATTCAGGGAATGTCAACAATCTTTCTCCAAAATGACTCACCCCGCCTTTAAAATGACAAACATCACTGCTGGCAGATTACATCAGCTGCAGTTAATTAACTGGTGTGGTGTTGGTAGTCTGGTTGGTGTTAATCTGTGAGGCTCTCCTCATGAAATTTGCTGGCAAGAGGAAAAATCACCATAATTATTCTTACAATGGCCCTCTATTGCACAGAGGAATGGGATATACAAGGGTGTGGATACAAACACAACACTTGCTAGTAGCACATATTAATTGCTTCTTTGGGTCTATCCAAAAATAAAAATATAGACTTACCATCAGCCTTATCCTTCCATTCTGTGAGTAACTTAACTGGCCACAATGAAAGAATTTGGTACATTGAGAGTATCTTAACAAGATAACAGCCAGTGTCCAGTACCCGATTTGAGGGGGGATGAGAGGGAATGCCATATGACTTGTTAGCAAAATGATCCCCTACTAGCAGAGAGAGTGCAGGGGGAGAGGGGCTGTTAGTTAAATATATTAGTCTGCCTGACTCATTGATCCTTAATCTGACTGAGGTTTGTGCAAGTTAGAATCTATGACCCACGAAATATCACTATGCTGTGTATTGATAAAGTCTCTGGTGCTGCAGCAGCAGATGGATTTGCAACTCTGACTCATGCACTTAAGCCTTTCTTCATATTTTCATTTTTTAAAAGTAGAGGAGACTATAGATGTGTGGTTGAGGTGTCACAAAGGAGAGATGTTTGCACTTTTCATGAATGACATTTTTAGGATTCAGGCTACAACCAAAGCAGATGGCAAAACATGGATATGTTCATCGACAATTCATTTATCTATTAATTTATTTTATTTTAATGGCAGGTCATTCCTTCACCACCCAGCATGCCAGGTGTGTGAGCATCGGTAACTCTTGAGGGAATTGATGCTCTATATTCATTAGCTGCAAACTGACAAACTCAGTTCATCATTCACCAAAAACATGAGCACATGCATGCACAACACTACTATATATTATATATACTCAATGCAAGGCAATTCTATGTCAATTGTAGCCTATATACTTTGTAGAGTAGTCTCTCCTTCATGATCAAAATGACAAGCAGCAACGTATAGCCGCACAGAGGATCATAGAGACACAAAGCTGCCTGTAGTATTCCTACAATATTCCTATAATATTTCTGAACATTCAAAAGCATCACACATGGGTGTGTGCGTGTGTGTGTTAGTTGGTAGTGTGGGGGTCAGGTGTGTGGTGGTTGGTGAGGTGTTAAAAATTAACAAATCCCCAACTGCAGGTGCCTCTGCTCTAGCTGCAGGACATTACCGTTTCAGTTGTTACAATCACTTTGTTTTGTTGTGTAAGTATTTATCCAACATCTCATATACTCCGTTGTGATCTTGTGATCTGGCACCACAGGATGTGAACAATACTGCAATTATGTTACTACAATATTGCATCTCATTCTACCTCTGCCCCTACTCTACTCTCTTAATTTTGGGGCTGCTTGGGGAAAATGCTTAAGTGCCCTTAAAAACTGGAGTGTTGAACCCTGTCACAGTACCTTATTCAGACAGGGACACCCTAATATACGCTGCCGAGCTGTGATAGAAAAAGTATGATATTTAGCTATTTAGCAGAAGTGATAAAGAAAAAGACAGCAAATGACGGAATAAAGGAATGAAGACAGCAAAGAACTGTGCAAATGTTTACTTCTGCATTGTGCAAAAAGGGATGGATAATTAGAATGACATTTAGCATAGCCAACGGTTTCTGGCTGGGTTGTCCAGTACCTGCGTCCGCTTTCAGTTGGCAGCACATCATTAAATGGCAACTTGGCATCAATCTAGGGGCTGCGGTCATGAACTCCAGGCCAAACAAACGCTCATCAGTGGCGCCGTCAGTGGCAGGAGAGCCGGAGGTGGGTGGAGTATCACCAGTTTCTCTCAGCTCCCAAATGAGGTGAAACCAGTGCTTTCCGCTAATATGCAACTGACCCCTGACAAGCGCTATCTCCTGCCTCAAACTGCGCAGAGAAATCCAGAAGGTCACATTAGCAGGCTAGTTATAACAGAGTGTCAAATGTCTGTCAGCGCATTCTGGGCTAAAAGGCTGGAGCCACACAATGAGTTGCCATTTATCTGAGGTTTAATAAGTGATGCTGGACCACTCATAATGTATGGGCAGCCATTAACTAAGAAGGGAACAGGGCCTGTATATGACATGATCCCTATCTTTACTTTTATTTCTTTCCCTCTTCCTCCCCACACTTGAATTAATGATACAGGAACTCCAGGAGAGGAAGGGATTTTGTGCTCTCTCCATGTTATTTAAATGACTCCTAACCCTTTACGCTTGGGGGGGGGGCAATAAGAGCGACGCAGGCAAGAACATAGCTTTAACATAAGGGGCAAGCAACTGCTGTGTATGTTTCGCATTAATGCAGATGGGCATATTGATCCCGGATGCTGACTCTGGAATGAAGCCAGCGAGTTCGAGCAAAGCTCATTAGGCCCTGTGCATCCCTCTGGCCACAGTCAACAACAGAAACACACTGAGATAAAGGAGAAAAAGAGACACAATAACAAGAACACAAAACTCAGGTCACGTACACATCTGTCTCAAAACTATGGAAATGCTCACGAAAAGCAGGAGCAAGCTGAATATATAGCTGCACCTAAACCCTCCCTCTGGAGGGAGATCCCTCACCACTCCACTGGCAACTGTAGAGAACAGTATGAAAATGAAGGAGTGGTATACACTGGAGCAGGTTAACACACAGGCTGACACTGGCTGCAACCGGGGGGTCCTACATTGCCTAGATTATTTTAAATTATTCAAGTTCGGTGGTTGGATTTGTACAAAATTCCTTGTGTCTTTAGAGATTAATTCCTCTAAAAAACTGACAGGATATATATTTCTGTTCCATCAAAGAACAGCGGTCACAGGGAACAGGATGGACTGCAAATGTAGCGGTGCACAGAATGACGTCGTTGAGGCTCAATCTGGTGCCACATATTTAATGAGATTTTTCTGGAACATGCAAAAATATTCAGTTCACTTTTACAATCTCCACACAGCGTTGTCTGTACTCATTTTGTACACAGAGACTTGCGTTATCAGATACGATCACCAAACAATAATAAAACAAAAGAAATGTCACACAGATTAAGGATTTCCCCTTGTCTTGACATCTTTTTCATTGACCCATAAACATAATATACACCAGGTTACGCCATATTTCATATTTAGCGGTCATGTAAAATATAAACGTTGGTGGCGTGGGCTCCCTCACACGAGGGCTCATTGCTTGGCGGCCGCCCCACGCTCCGTCTACCACATTAGCCGCTAACATGCTAATATCAACAACAATATCCTCATTAACTAACCAAACTGAGAACAGTGGAACACAGGTACAGTGTCCACATTACCCTTGCCCGTGAGCACATTATAAAAGCATCAGCTTACCTGTAACATGCAAAAATATTCAGTTCACTTTTACAATCGCCACACAGCGTTGTCTGTACTCATTTTGTACACAGAGACTCGCGTTATCGGATACGATCACGAGATTTCCCTGTGGCGCTCCCTCTACACTCACTCGTGTAGCAATACTGACAGCTACTGGCGATCCACAGGTGCTGCTGAATAACATCGTCACTGACGATGAAAACACTGTACCCCTCATTTCTCAATAAATTCAAAACATTCTTCTCCATGAACACATATAAACATACAGCAGAAATATAAAGAACCATCTCAACTAATGTTAAACCTCAGGAATAACTGTTTTCAAAATTAAAGCAAAGCTTATTTGTGCAACACAAATGTAGTAGTTTGGAATATTCAGCAATAGCTAACATTTAGAATTGCAGGGAGCACGTGTCCCACTGACAGTATAAAACTGTTACCATTAACACAAGATGGGTATTACTGTTTCTTAAGCACAATTCAATATTATCTGTCGAATAGACTTGTCCAAACAACAACAAAAATGATGGCTCTGTGTTATTTGACACTGTCCGTGTTTGCTTTTCATTTCCAGCGTAAACGCAGGTTAATCTGCCTGAACTGAAAACTTCATGGATGTAGACCATCAAGATCAGACCAGCCTTACAGCTGTCACATTGAGTTTTCAAACAAAAGTTACACTTGTTGATATATTAAATATATTAAATATTCCATTATCTACATCTGTTCTTACTTGCTAGAAGTCTCTTACTACCTTTTTATGGCACATTGCTGCACATTTACTCTTTCTGTACTGTTATGCCGGGATCAGACTGCATAAATCTAGCCCGATTTTGACACGATTTTATTGTGGCCAACAAATTACCAGCGTTGTGGCTATAATGGATGACAATCAGTTGTCTATACCGGTGTAGTGTGACATGCTAACATAATGTGACAGGCTGAGTGGACTGGTTATATGATGCATTGAGAATGAACACATTGAACCCAGAGCAGATTGTGGAGGACTTGCACAAGACTATGCATGAGCCTTACAGATTTACGTTCAGACAGGTGAGGGCAAGCTCACTTATTGTAAATCTCCTGCCACCAACAACCATGGCGTTGCCTAGCAACATATTGTTTTGTGTGTGTTTGTGTGTTGTGCAGAGTTTAAAAAGTGCAGTCTCTCTGCTTACTGTTGATTCTATTTGAAATGTCAATGTTCATTTCTGTAGTGAAACAACGCCTGTTGCACCCTCTGCAGTGTCCATAGCTCTTTTTATTTATTGTCCTTCTTTCTAACTGTCTGAGTTTTGTATACTTTCTGGTGTATTCTACTGAGGCTACACTAAAGAAGGTGTTTCCGCATTATCCTTTTAATTCTGTGTTTCTGCATTAAATGTAATGCAGGAATGTAGACTCAGAGTATGTTTTAACTGGCCTACTATTTACTTTTATCTAAGTCCTTTTTCACACAGATACTTTTACTTGAATAGAATTTCTTTAAAGTAAATGTACTAACACGAGAGCATAAGATTCTAGTACCCTCTCCATCCAGCTGAATACCATGAAAGGCAGGATGTAGATTTCACTGTCTATGCTGTTTCTGCACCCCCTGGACACGAGCATGTGCTGTGTCATTTTCTTCTGGTGTCTCTGTCCGTGATATATAATGCGCCAGTATCCAACAAAAAATGTAGCCCAGGGGCCCGAGACCACCTCCACTGGGTATACATGGTCACATCCATGTGTCATTTTTACGTGGCGAACGGCATGTGCGCTCTTTAAAGAAATGCACCACAACATACTTTCCAAGGCGCTATAGATCTTTCAGGGAACCGTAAATTCCGAGGTAGGAATCAGAACATGCACAAGTATAGAACAGTCTTAGCATTGGTATAGTAAGTTCCAAGGTTTTCAGTCTCATTACTGGGGAGATTTGTGCACAGCCAGCTCCGCCGCCTCGTTTGAAAAGAGCACATCAATGAATGTTGTTGTCATGGTTTCCTTTGTTCCAGCTTGCTTGAAGGAGTCACTTTGGATCGCTGTAAACTTGCAGTTGCAAAGAAAGAGTGTGTGTGTGTGTGTGTCTGTGTGTGTGGGTGTGCTGTATGTGAGAGGTGACATGGGGACAGAGGATGTGTGACAGACCCAATGAAATCTTCACTAACCTTTAGACAGACGGAGAGTAAAGGACAAAGAGAAAGAAAAATGCTGTCTGTTTGAAGTTACGTCCGACTGTTACTGAATTTCATTTTATGGAAGATCCCTCATTTTTTCACTGTTGCTATAGTAACACATCTCTTTAAATGTGGAAAGTATCTCAATTCAGCTAACCCTTGTGGCTTGTGTCAGGGAACAAATGAATAGAGCAAATGTTCACCAAACTCACGTCATGTTGTGATTTTTGTATAAAAGCAATTATTTCATTTAACTTTAGAAAGGAAAAGCCAAAACAGCAAAGACATGGATTTGCTCGGTCTATCTGGCAGCATGGCAGAGACAAAACACAGTCTTCCCGCTCAGGACACTGACAGCAGTGTCTCTGACTCACACATGTCAGATCACTGCTGCTTTTATTCTCTTTACTGGATTTCATCAGCAGCTTCAGTGGAGTATTAAAGTGGTGGGGTCGTCTCTGGAAAACGATCAGCTGCATCTGTCAAACTTTCACTTTGAGTCTTTTTGTTTTCTCTCAACACATATGTATACGGCATGATCAGATTGCTGGAGAGACTTGCAGAAGCACTGCACACAAACTCAGCAATGGCAGAATTACACAAGCACTCCACGATCTATATATGACCTCACATACTGAAGCACCCTTGTGACGATGTTTTCATGTTATGTGACGCTACATTTCTAGTTTGTATACTGGAACAGGGGTGGAGATCCTATTTCTTGTCAAGGCCCATTTGAATTTTTACAACATCCATCCTTACTAAATTACTGCATACACACACTAACCTCGAATGGGATGGCTTCTCTTCAGTGAGGCCTCCGACTCAAACCTGAAAAACCGGCTGCAAGTGGCATCATCAACACCGTCTAACACCAGTCTGTCTTGAGCGGAACTGAGTCTTTGCAAGTGTCAGTTCTGAAAAGAGCGGCTCACAGAAGTACGTTGTTCCAAACTGAAACTCAAGCTTCAGTGCACGTCTCCTCGGAATGGAAAATCCTCAGGACGAACATTCAGTTTATGGAGCTTCAGCAGAGGCAGGTTGTTGGATTTGAGCTTGTTGTTGCTTTGCAGCGCAATGATTTCATGCTGTAGGTCGTCAGGTGTATTAGCTGGTTCCACATTAAGCAGCATAGCAACTATCTCTAGTTCCTTTTGTTTACTTTTCACACTCACTTGCATATTCAGATATCATAGCAGGCAGAGTAGGACAATGTACAGTGTTATGCTTTTCCAGTTGCTATAATTTCACTTGTTTCACTAATTTCACCTGCAGTCAAAAAGAAAACTGCAAGATGTCGTGAACAAGTTCAGGAATCAGATTCAGAATTTATTGTTTTGTTTTGAAAAAGTGTGTCAAGTCCTAGTAGTAGGTTGTGAATACACCACTGTACCTAGATGTCCACCCCCTCTACTGTCTTACACTGCAGTCCATTTTACATTCTGGATGGTGGCATTTGAAATAATCTCATCTCAAAGACTCAAACTTGACTTTCCTGCTTCCTTCCTTGACAGATTCATTGGCTGGAAGTTTTTGACTTGTCATCTTTAAAATTCAGCCCGGAAGTCTGTCAATAGGGGAGCGAAAAAAACAACAGGACCAGTTGACAGTGTGGAGAATGATGGAAACTTTCTTTGCCAATGGGTAGCAGGCCTGTCTGCAGGATGCTGGCAGTGACAGCAGGGACTGGAAACTATTTGCTGAAAACTATCTCAACCTGCGAGCCATTTATCAGGTGGACTGTAATGAACAAAAGCACTATCTCAGAACTTTTTGCCTGCCGTTCGATACCATATCTGTCCTCTGTCGCTATCTAGTTAGTGCTGCTCTGAGGGATCGCCCTGTCTGACATTTGGGACTTGTCAGACACAGTGATGGATGATTGAGGGGGTTGTGGTAACACGTCTACCTAAACGCTCTCTCTTCTGAGCTTTCTCTTTAAACCAGGTTCTATTAAACATGGCTGCTGTCTCTAGTCTAGGTTTTTACCAGCAAGCTGCTATTTTACCAACAGTTCAGCATAGCTTTGTTGTAGAACAGATTCTGTTCAGTCCAATTTATGTTGATAAGTTGATAGTTCTCACTGAATTCAAGAAAAAGCAAAAATTTGTAGCATCAGCATGAGAAAATGAATAGCTTTATTATTACACCAAAACTTCCCGTCTCTTTTATTGCTTTTTTATATTGTGTAAATTGGTCTGGGCCAAAGACAAATAAAAATGATACATTCGGACTCATGCAAGAACATTTTTGTCGTCTTCCTAAATCCTAAAACTCTACTAGCATATTTATATAAATTTTCTAAGTTGGATTCACCAAACAGATTCCCGGACATCCATTATGCCAATGTGACTTGATCACTGACGCCAATAAGTTGCTATATAAAGTTACGCTCCATTTGTGGGCAAGCTCCATTCACAAGCTTAAGTGTCAGTCGTGGTGTTTGTGGACCTAAAAAATTTGAAAATTTTAATAGTCTATGCAGTGGCCTTTCTGTTTGCTTAACAGAATTTATGCAAACTTACACAAGTTGTACTTTTTGTGAGTAATATTGGAAAATGACAACATATGAGTATGAGCCACTCACCAGAATAGGCGAATGGTCAACTCACCACTTTCGACTGTCGACTCTGCTACCTGGCTGGTCGCAGTTTTCACATGTCAACATTGGAGGAAGCACAGAGGTGCACATGGAAGGATTTTACTCTAGCTGCAACCAGGTCACGTGGAGTTTTCGTTGCTAAGCGTCCTGTTAGCAGGAGCAGTTGTACAGGCGTTTGATAATAACCCCGACGACCTCCTTGTCCACATCAATTTTAATTAGGATATCAGGAACTGTAATGTCCTTAGTTTAACCAAAACAAAAACAAGAAAAAATGGAGGAGGTATGTGCTTTATGGTGAATAAACATTGATGTGACAGGGGGAATATTAAAAATGCCATCCTGTTCCTGCTCACTTGATCTGGAGTAATGTTGGACAACAATAAAAATTCCTACCTGAAGGATGTATGTCACAGGGTGACGGATAGAGTGTGTGTGTGTTTGTGTGTGTGCGCCTGCCTGCTCCTAATTAACACGCAATTAGATCACAGGTGTGGGTAGTTTGGGGCACCGCTCCCCTGCACTCTTTTCAGGTGATGGCAGAACGAGTGTTGGAGAGCGGATGATCGAACGGCAGCAGAAGCACAGGAGAAACGCTGTCTGAGAAGCGCTGGTTGGATGGCTGTGACAGCAGGAAGGCATCTTGTTCCAGGTGCGGGTGGACAGCGTTGGATTAGTGATTCAGAAGTAAGACGCGCCTATCTGCTGCTGGGGGTGAAGGAGCTGTCGGTGTTGCCCGGGGGAAACAGGTCGCCACACACCAGAGGGACAGCGAAGACGCACAGTGCTCATTAATCTCAATCTGATTTTCTGGGTCATAGTGTTGTGATGGCTGCATGGCGTGTGATGTCACTGGTCACAGTGGTCTCCTGGGTCCCCCATCACTTCTGAGGGTTTTTTAGGATCCATCTCATCTGTCGCACAACGCTTTTATAAGGCTAGAAGCTCAGAGAAATGATGAGCTGCAGCGTTGACAATACTGTGAGGATAAGAGAGCATCCGCATCGCAGACCACCAGTGGTAGCTACCGCAGCCACCTGTAGCAGTGGTCTGCCAGCCTCGACTTTAATGCCAGGAAGCTCAAACACTGCTTGTGATCACCCATCAGTGCAGGATGACTTGTAATACTGGGGGTCCCCACATCATTTGTGCGTCCCTGTCCAGCCCGCGTGAGGCCAATCATCAATTCAAACATATAGGCTATTTAAAAATATTCATGCCACGCATGCAATACAACTGTGTTGCTTTTATTTTGAAAATATACGTATGGTCAGCTTTTATTTTGTATTTTGTTTTTCTCTATTCTGTTGCTATTTTTTTCCAACTGCTGCTGACTATTGCCTGCTGACTGTAACACCCAAATTTCCTGGGGATTAATAAAGTCTTATCTTAAGTAATCTTATCTTAGAGGGCTCCATCTTGGCTTATAGAACTGGGGTTACAATATTGTAACCATCATTCTTAGTCTTTGTTTTTCATGTTCAAGATTATTAGTTTTAGATAAGAATGAATTTCTGAATGGAATATCTTTGTATTGAATGTTCCTTTAAATTGTTAGTCCAGTTCTTCTCTTCTCTTGCACACACACACACACACACACACACACACACACACACACACACTGTGACTGTTCTTAGGTAAAATCCATCCATATTCCCAATTCATGAAAAGATAACATGTGTTTGTACTGCTAAGGCTGGACCTAGAGGTCATTCTCAATTGTTTTTGAGAACACATAAAATTCTAACTAAAGCTATTCATGCAGACTCTCTGATGCTGGTTCAGCAGCTTAAGCAAACATCCTCATGTTATTTGCTGTGGCTTAACACTGTATGCCATTCTTGAACTGTAAAATATCATAAGAAATACGGAGAAAATGTTCCTATAAGTCAAACTTGACCTCAAAATAAAAACCTGTATAGTTACCACTGTTAGCCTTTGTACAGCACTTGTAATGAGGGTGGGCCTTTCTTCAACAAAATTTTTTGACTATGAAGAACCAACTTTTTGTTAAAAGAATAAAACAAATGACTAGGTCACATACTGCAGCATGGGCCTGCAAACAGTGAGCGAGGGACCTTGAGTGGTGAGGTTCTGTTCTTGTATCTAAAATATTTGGAATACTTTTATTCAGCCATTCTGGGCTCAACAAGCAATGAACATTTAGGGGAAAGTCAGACACCTCCCACGCTTTGCTTAGGTCTTTGCAGTCGGTGAGAGCAAATGGGACGCCTGGTTCCTTTTATCTGCAATCACCTTGATCTTGTGCAATTACCGTTGCTGATGTCAGCATGAAGCCACAGCAAAGTATTATGCAGTAAATGCTCAATGCCAATTTCAAATTAGTTTACGGAGCTTAAATATGCTACAGTGTGTGTGTCCATGGTAATGAAGGAACAAGTCACCCTGTGCAACAGTATGGCTCATTGATGTGTTTTTAATCATTTTCGGACAACAATAGAGCTCTTTAGCACAGACGATAGATATACAAAGACGATATACCAGGCTATGCATACGCACACAATAGTTTATGGTGGGCTACATTCATTGTTGGTTTAAGTCTTGTACGTTGAATTTGCTGGCAAGAGCAAAAGTAACCAGAATTATCCTTTAATTCATAATTCACAGCAATGTTTAAACACAGCAGAATCACTCAATATTTTTTTATAATGTCTGTCATAATTCATTCTTTAATGTTGAATGAACATAGGGTCAGTGACAAATGCATTATCGCTCACTTACGCACACACACACGCATACATACACACACACGCACCCATAGAGGCCCCCGTGTTAGGTGATATAATAGCAAAGCAGGTCCAGTGAGAAGAGCTTTACCATGCATGAATGATAGGCTTAGTTTTCCCTTTTACATTCACAAAGCCAATTCCCTAACCTCCATATCTCTGAGCCACACACACACACACAGAGAGAGAGAGAGAGCTCTCTGCTTCCCTAGCTTCCCCTCTCTGATTGCAATTAGTAAATTATGCACTTGGACTTTGGCCAGCTATGCAGGATTAAATTATTCATAAATGTTAATAGGTGCTGCCTCTCTCTCTCTCTCTCTCTTTCTCCCCCTCCCTCTCTTATACCTCCAATCTGGGCCCTAGCTCATACAGCCCATGCCAGAGAGATAATATTGACCTTTTCATTGGGGCATGTTATTAGGAGCTGCTCTCTATTAAAACAAATGATGACATTGTCTGTAAAGCACAATACAATAAGTCATTTCAAAGGGATTACGTTAGCTTCCGCCAGGCGAGAGCAAGAGTAAACTCAATACAGCTCTAGAAAGTCAAACTAAAATGAACAATGATGAATGAAGTAAACACTAGCTGGTGTAAAAAAAAGAAAAAAAAAACAATACAACCCCATGTTTAGCACCGTGCAAGCTCTGTGAAGCAGCCTTGTTGTTTACTATGCCAGAGTGCATTTGCATACAGCAGCTAGCAGTACACAGTCCTAGCCATTCATTACTGTCTGCAAAAATCCTTTTATCTCCAACTGTGTCTTAAAGGTGCTACACACAGCAGTTTTTAAATAGCTGTATGCATTTGTCAAATGAATTGTTGTATCTCGAAGCAGAGTAATTACTGTAAAGAAACGGTCTTTTGCTTCCATCTTTATACAGTTAACAGTCTATTGGTATTGTTGGTGTTGTTTTGTCTCCAAATGAGCACTGTATTCCCCATAAAACTTGTTGTTCCACCCCCTCTCTAGGACAGTTTTTGCATGAATAACAGCATTAGTCATTTGTTTGAATGCCTAAATTGGCCTGTTAAATCCAATCTAATTCAGCTGATGAGAATCTGTGGTTGTGTGGATGGTCTGCAAGGGCAAAATGTGAGTAGGGTGACATTTTTATAAGGCCAAGGAAACTGGTGGATGGTGCAAAGCATCTGATGTTGAATTTGGAAACCTCTGCTCATATGTGACTTCCAGCCGACAGTTTCCTTAATCTTAAAGGGAAACTTCACTGGGCCTGAAGACTACAAGTTTGAAAATGGAAAACAAAAAACTAAACAAACCTTAATCATTGAGTTGGCAGATTACAAAACACTTGTGCCAGTCATAACAGTTATGGGTCATTTTGGAAGGCAATGAAAACCTATTTTGTACAGATTAAACGTTCCTCATCTTCCTCAGCACATAGAGTTGTCAAGTTGGCATAAATGTTCAAATTTCTCTTTTTGTTTCTTTGCATTTTGAGGGTCCTTCCTTCAGTCCTTCAAGGGTTCAGCAATTTGAGGACAACTTGGCAGCTCCAGCTGTTGAGGAAGACTACATGATATGACTGAAAGCTCCAAATGAACCACTGAGTTTAAATTGGAGGACTTGTTGCTCCCTCTCTAATCCTAAAAAGAATGAACACTCTCTAATCCTTAAAAGGATGAACACCTAAGGAGTAATTTTTCTATCAGCCTTTTACTGTTTCCTTCCTCTGCCTTCTCCAAAACCTGTGAATCCCTGGTCTTTGTCTGAAAAACAGCACCTTTTTCTTGTTTTATACCAAAATGCAGTGGAGGGTGTAGTAGAAACTGTCTTTTGAAAATAGAAAAACAAGAACAATTCAATACTATATGAATAATGCTACAAAGTATACTGTATGTTCGTATGTCTCAGCACACTACAATAGCAGTAGCTATACTGTCAGTCTGTGTGTTGAAGAGGTGGCCATTTATTTCACTCTGGTGGTACATCAAGGGTGGGGAACCTCTGGCCTCCAGGCTGCATACAAGATGATTTGATATGACCTGTGAGGCAATTCATAAATACAAAAAAGCAATTACGTTTTTCAGTGATAAAGCAAATAACATAAAAAGCATTCAGAATGGTCCCTGAACACTACACACGCGGAGCTTTGATATCACATTAATGCATCATGTTGCCTGTCAACAAAAAGTAAGTAGAAAGTCTTGCTCTTTCCAAGAAATATGGACAAATGATTATTTTTTTATTCTAAGTTTTTTTTTATTATTATTGTAAGTAAAGGGCAAGCAGTTTGCTTGAGTTTGTGGGTACTGGCAGTGATGAAAAAGGCCAATCCCAAGAGTCATTACAACTGGAAACATGCTATACTGGGTAAGCTACAAGACAAATGTGATTGGATAGAGTTAACTCGGCTGAGTTTGGGTGCCCAGCAAGCAGCTTTTACAAGAATGCATTCTGACAGAGACAGTGTTATGCAGGCAAGTTTTGAGGTCGCTAGGAAGCTGAAACCACATTCAGATGGGGAATTTGTGGAGATGCTAGCATTGGACAAAGTTTGTCTGGAGTAATCCATAGAGTGGAAGGAAAACCTGATGTGGCAACTCAGTGATAGCAAGTGTCTGTGTGATTTGGCCTTCTTGGTGGACATTACTAACTACCTCTCAGAGCTGAACCTCAAGCTTCAGCCAGCTTCTCAGTTGCCTGCTTTTAATTACGAAATAATTTGAAGTGAAATTAAAACAGTGGCAAGTGCAACTGACTCTTGCAAAGACTCAGTTCTGCTCAAGACTGACTGACAGAAACCTTGAAAACCAGCTGTGAGTAGCATCATCATCATAACTACCATCTGACAGAGGTAGAGAAGCAGTTCTGGCCGTTGCAGAGGTTAGTGTGATATATTTGTTCAATAACTTAGCATGGCCAGGGATTTTCCTGGATGTTAAAATGCTACCTGTAGCAGCTTTACATGTAGCTGGTGTTACTGATATTTACATCACTGTAGCATTTCAACACACGTTTGGTGTGAATATGAAAATCTTTTCCTCACTGCTTTGTCACACATGCAATGGACTGACTAAGCTGCTGTTGGTCATTATGCAAGTTGAAAGACTGGACAGCTTCACAGCTCAGTCCGTCTGACTGCCTGTCAATCACTCTTAAGCCCAACATCCAGTAAAAGAGGGCGATGTGCGCATCAGGCTGCACAGGCAGGATGAGATTGACGGACGGACAGAGAAAGACAAGATTAAGGCAGGAATCCCTGTGTAGTTGTCCATCCTCCTTCCCAGAAAGCTCAAATATTTGAAGAACAAATCCTCCATCGAGGAGCAGCTTACGATTTGGAATGGCAGGGCCTCTGAGCTGTTTTGTTTCTTTCCCGAAGCAATGCCCTCCAGCTCTCTGTGTTGAAGCATTGACAGTTTTACTGACTGAATCCAGGTTGTGTGTCTGAGAAGTAATGGGGCCATTGGTATCAGTGTTTGACTAAGTTCCATGATATCTGAGTGTACAAGTTGTGACATTTCATTTCAACACACCATGGACAACCAGCAAAAAAATACATCAGCTAAAAGGCCCTTTGCGTAGGATCTGAAACCTCTGGACTTCAGTGTCTCCTAGTAGCAGTTCAATAAAATAGGATATTGCCCCTACACTGCATCCCTCTACATCACATATGTCAAACTGATTCCATAAAGGGCTGTGTGGCTGCAGGTTTTCATTCCAACCAAGGAGGAGTACACCAGGCCAACCAATCAACATCATGGAATCATTAGTTATCAGCTGAAGACTGAGATCAGCTGATTAATTGATTCCAGCCTGGTGTGCTCCTCCTTGGTTGGAATCAGTTTGACATGCCTGCTCTACATAATCTGACCCAGCAACATTAAGAATGAATAGATGAATGAATAATACGTGTATTCTGAAATAAATACTATAAAATAAAGTAAATAGGTAAATAATATAATAGCACATATGTACCCCAAAGTTATTTTAAGTCCCCCAAAATTATAAAGAAACATTGTAGTTTGCTTGGTAGTCTTAAAAGGTCGTAAATGAAATCACATCACATTTAAGTGAAGTCATCTCTCCATCTTCCCTGAAACATCCAGATTTTTGCTAAGTTTCATTGTCACACTGTAGCATGCTCTGTAATAGTAATAGACTACGGGCTGAGGGAACCTGCAGCCCTCTACTCACAGTGCCACCAAGGGCCAGCTCAGCTCCCACAGCAGGATAACTGCCTGCCCACTCCTCCTCTGCAGTCTGTACTGTACCTGCTGCTGACCCTCAGGACTCCCCCTGGCTGCCTGGCTTCTTCCCTCGCCCAGTGGCATGACTTAAAAAAATCAACAGTCCCAAAGAGGAGTCAATGCGCCCTGTGGACCTCGCTCACGCGAATGACAGTTCAGATTTAATAGTAAATTAATGTAGCAGCTTTAGGATAGTTGCTCACAGACTGACGAACATCATTCACACTGGGAATCAGAATCTGCACATTTACTGTCTATAAGAGTAGCACAAGGCACAGTTAAGACACACTACCCATCCCCAAGCTGTCCCATTATTTTCTTTTTGTGCCAAAATATATGTATAAGAAAAATACTGCTCCAAAGAAATATGTGTACATCAAAAGAAAGCAAACTATGAGAGTGGTTATAACATGTGTATTAGCACATTAGTACTGTATGCACATATATGTACAGCAAAAGCAAAACATTATGAGAGTAAAATGTATATCAACTGAAACAAAATTAAATGTTTTCATGAGACGTCTCACCCTCCGGTTTACACGAAGCATCTCTTCAGAAAAAAAAAGTGCACATTAAATCCAGAGTTTGTTTTCATTCCAGGCTACTCAATAAATGCGGGCTTTCTATGAAAGTACACAAGAATGTTAGAAATAAAGGCCATAATGCATCTGTAGGAGTAGTGTGGGGCACAGTCAATACAATACACACACACGGTGGCAGGCGCACTCCCCCTGCAGCGAGTCAGACAATATGCAAACGAGGGAAAATCTAAAAAAAATTTAACACAGAATAAATGACTTTTAAACATGCTATCTTAACCAAGAGAGAGAGTGCATCACAACACCAGCACATAAGCTGTCCAACATTTGCCCAGATTTTGCAGCTACATCACTTGTGTCTTCTGTGTATCATGAGACCTCACCACGGTGTGACAAAGAGTAATTAATAATTAAGTAATTAAGTAATTAGTGATTGATGAGTTGCCACTAGTTTGTGCCTCTCAGCAGCTGGTTTAGAGTTAATCAGGAATAAGTCATAGTAAAGTGGTCATTATGTTTATTAACAGATATTTATGAACTAATCATTATCTAATGCTTTATTGATATAGTATAGAGTCTGTTCTCTGGTAACTCATCGTTATCAATTATATAGGCCTCGAACCACAGTTGTTCAGGAATTACTCATTAGCATTTAATTAATTATCGGGTCTTTCCTGTTTTATTCCTCACTCGGTTCTTAGTAAAGTTTTTGTGTACCGTCCTGTAAAATGTCACCAAAATAACTACAGCATAAATTCTCTCTTAAACTTGAACTTCTCCCAAACATCCAGATTATTGCTCAGTGGGTCATATATATATTGTAATAGCCTAATAGAATAGGCACCCAGTGGTGAAAAATAACTGCAGTGTAAGTGACGTGGATCTCCTGCTGCCTCGTCAAGGACCAGATTCTGACTGGATCAGGTTCAAATTATGATTCTCTGCCTAATTCTTAAGTCTTAACTGTATCACTTTAATCTGCGCCGAACATCACCTTTCATACTATTATCAGGGGGCATGGCCATATGGTTTGCCACGTCCTTCTACTATGAGTTTACATTTTACTCTGATTCTGTTGGTGTTTCGTTGTTTGGGGATTTTCCACTGAAATGCCCCCTGGCACCAATATCTATTGGGGATTTTCCACTGAGATTTCCTTGGCATCAGTATCTATTGGGATCTTAAGGACTTTCCAGATTTCTTGTTTGAACTGGTTCTAGTGAGTTATCTCACTTCTGGTGTTTTATTGGTGTCCGGCCAACTCTTAGGACATTTAAAAAAAAAATAGAACAGAGATAAATGACTCACTAAGCAAACAGAGATATGATTTCTTTAGTAAACACTGATATGATTCATTAGGTAAACAGAAATAAGAGTTAGTAGACTCCAGTAGATTATATTTATAAAGATCCTCTTCATGTGCCCGTCTTCCCCATGCTCCTGAGCACAGAGCAATGGGGTAATCTTGTCCTCAGATCCCACATTGTTACCCCCTTAGTCCATCTTGTTCCCCATTGCCAACAAATATGTATTGGTGCATACTTTATTGGTACACCATTAGTACAGAAGAATATGTTGCAACTCCAGAGTAATTATTCTGTACATTACATTGTAATCTTAGTGTTATAAATGCTTCTTACTATTACACTATTCTCTTTGCTGCTGTAACACTGCAAATTTCCCCACTGTGAGATTAACAAAGGATTGTGTTATTTTAATTCATCTTGTTTTATTCTGTCTTGTCTTATCTTTAACTTTCAAAAATCAATATTTGTATTGGCCACAACTACTACTGCAATGAACATACTTTCTACTGGGGATGTCCTGATTTTTGGCCCTGATTCTGATCTGAGTCCATTAATATTTGAATGTAATAAATCCAATTTGATACTTATATTGGCATAAATGTTTAAATATGTATCTGACACAGAGCAACATTTTTCACGAGCTGCTTAATCTAAATACGGAAGGTCCTGGTTCAAAATAATTTCTGTCTATATTCTTAAATTATTGATAGTATAGTATAGTATTGATGGTAAAACGAGCATTTATTTGGGAGAATGTGACTCCTGAAGCTGATGTGAAGCCATCCACTCGAGGAAAGTCATGTCACTCTGTGGGATTTGTTTGAACTGCTATGATTGTACAGTGGTGTGAATGAACAGAGTGGAGCTCCTCCCCCCACAAACAGTATTTAGCTGAGTACAGACACCTCTTACAGAGAGCACACCAACCGGGCAGCGGACAGGTTTCGCTTGGCCTGCCATCAAGTTATTCACAGAATCAACATTAAAACCTAAGTTTGTTATTTCAACTTGTGAACGTGTCAGCTAGCTGAATGCTTTGTAAATTGCTCGTAATGATGAATTGCATCAGAGAGCTGCACTGCAACACTAGCAGACTAAGGTGGACAGGAAATACAGAGGGTCGGATTCTGGCCTGCTTTATGTTAGCACATACAGATCCATGAAATATGCAGATTGGACCCAATACTGATTTTTAAGATCTGACATGTCTACACTACAATACAGTAAATAGTCCCTCCACACAGTGCCACCAGGGTAAGAAAGCTTTTATGATTTAAGTGAGCTGGTGTTTCGGTTAGAAAATAGCTTATATCTGATAGGCCCTTTTCCCAGCATGACATTTTGTCATGTAGTGGCAGGCTGAGCACTGCTGTAATTAATAATTTTAATAACGGATGCCTTTAATTTTCGCTGTGAGCCTGTTTCAGGGCCCTGCTTTTGTACTGCTGGTTGACTGGAACTGAGCCATTGTTAAGGAAATTGGTTACACTTGTACTTTTACTGCTATCACATGTCAAAATCTCCGCCTTGACAATGATTTTGCAATGCCTGGTTCAACTACTGGCGAGTACAAGTACATGTGGTGCATAACTTCATCAGTGTGTTTTTGAGTCTGGGTTTATCCTCAGTTTATCCTTAGTTGAAGCCACAAGCCAACACACTATCAAACAATGCCAATCATCCATCATCCATTTACTCTTCATTGCACTGAATGATTTCTCTGACATATACTGTACTAGGAACAACGTACAGTCAAGGATTCATTCCTCCAGCAGCCTTGAGTTTTGACATTTAAAAAAAGGAAAAGGGAGACAGCAAACTGCTATTTTGTGAGTGTCCTTCCCATGAAAAGGCCAAGCTTTAACTTATTGCCTTTATTATAAATCAGTGGTGACAGACCGCAGGCCCAGTCTGACATTTTGATGGAGACGTCCTGCGCCTGATAACATGCAAATTCAAATGATGCTGCCGAGGTTACGGCGCCGCTCATACATGTCTTCCTCTCTCCCTGCCCCTCCTCTCCACGGCTCTCTCTTCAGGGCAATGATGCGTGATGCTATCTATTACACTGCTCTGTCTATTTGCATTCCTGGTCGGTAGCAAGCGTTTTTAATAATGTCACAACAGATGATGTTCTGCTGCCGGGTGGGGGGCGGAGGGTCGACGGCGTCGCAGTGAGTGGGCACCCATGGAAATAAGCAGTGCTGTCATAAAAAGGGACAGCAGAGGGAGAGGAGGGGTCAACTGAATTCAATGATGTCTGTATTCAACTGGTGAGGTGTGGGTGGGGCTGACTGTGTGTATGTTTAGGTTTTCACACAAATGTGTATTTTCGACCATTCATTCAAGGAGATTACTTAAAGAAATGTCTGAACCCCCCCCCCAATCTTTCTCCTACAAACAACTTGGTTGATGCGTGCTTATCTTTAGAAGTTGCACTAATCAGTATTTATATATTATCAGTAGATCAAATTAGGTGCGTAATGTGAAAGGTGCAATTGATAGTGATGAAGCCATAGAGACGTATAACCAACTTTTTTACTTTTTATCTCATTGTTTTGGTTTTCTAGCTCAGCTCAGTGCTTTTGTTCGAGCTCAGCACCACACAGATAGTAACTGATAGTAACTAGCTGGTGAACACGGTGGAGCATTTAGCAGCTGAATAAACAGATATTGTTTCCAGGTGTTGGTGGGGATGAAAAACAGAGCTAAAAGGAGAGTTAATTTTGGACTGAATTCACCAGGTGGACACAGACTCTGTATCTGGCTGTAAAATATAACTTTAACTACTTTATTACCTCCTATGTTATTTGTAGTTTTGTATTCATAACACTGAACTCACCAAGTTAATTTGTTTTAAAGAAATCACCAGTTTAGCCAACTTTATTCAATAGAAATGTATGTACCATAGTTGGACAAGCACAGTTTCCTGTGTAATGAGGGATGATGACCAACATTTAGGGTGGTTTGGGAAGCCTTTACAGATTTTGCCTTATTGTGGGTCACTCATTCTTGCAGGTGGGTGAAATTTGAAACGAAAACCCAACAAGTCTCTCTCTGAGGATCACCCAACCAACACACCCAGCTTCGCTTCACTCACATTTTGTCTGGCCTCCGAATAAAGTAGTTTGTATAATCTGGATAAAGTGCTGGTGTGTTTACCACCTGTCTGATCATCGGCTCATAGGTCTTGACCTTTGAAAGTGTTTTAGTGGTGTCACGATGTTCCAGGATACCTAGATCAGCAATTACTTTGGTTAGGATGGTGTTATTATTACAAAAACATGACCCAAGATGTAAAAACAGATTTATCTTTTAAAATACCGTGGTTAGTATTGCTCAACCTTCCCTCTAAGTTTTATTGCAGTTTTAAAATGCTACATGTTAGATTTGACTTGATTTGAATCATTACACCTTTTCTCTACTGCTATCTCAATTCTTAATAAACCAGCCATTGTTATTCACTTCCAATTGATCTCTCCTCTCTGAAATGTCATTTGCCTTGAAACCAGTACACCTGTACAAGTGCTCTACCTGATTCAGTTCTCAGTTCAGGAGCTTTGAAATGAATTCAAGGATTGCCATTAAAGCTTTGGAAACCTTGGGCTCACAGCCACATAAACACACACACAAAGCCCTGGTTGCACTGTTCTATTGAGGACTAAAAGCTAAGCCACAGTAATCATAGAGGTAGATTAGCATAACGATACAAAGCAATGGGCCAGGCTTTGGCTGCTAGTCAATGCAAAACCATGACCTCCTATAATTACAACAGGCAGGACGCCTCCAAAGAGGTTTTCATGGTGTGTGTGTGTGTGTGTGTGTGTGTGTGTGTGTGTGTGTGTGTCTGTGTGTCTGTGTGAATGTCCTTCACATAGGGGCATAAATGAAATGTGAAATAACAAAGTCTTATCATTGTCTGAAAATGTGATGAGTTTGTTTGATGTCACAGCCTGACTAAATATCACAGTGAGGAAGAAGGCTCGGCTGGCGGAGGACAGCTTGACTGCACAATTGTATGAATAAACAGTATGAATACAGAAATACATATGGATATAAATATTCATGCACATATTTATGTATAGCTAGAAACCTGTGGATGGGGTTTGGTTGTCCTTCTGGCAAACCTTTAATCCCAGCTGATCAGTGTCAAAGTGAAGTACCACCATTTTCCTAAAAGTGCCACCCACTACACTGTAAGCAATTGCATACAGATTAAAGGTATATTCCAATATTTTACAGATTAAGCTGTCTATAAAATGCACTTTCACTGTGAAAGTCACAGCACCAAGACTGAAGTTTATGTGCATCGAAGCGAGTATAAAAAAGTTCAAATGTATTACAGCAGATTCATTCTGAGCTCTAGCAAAGGTGAAATACAAAAGGGGATTTTCAAACTTGTAAGCAAGTATTTCTATTGGCAGTAGGCTTCTGCTCCCAGGGATCATTTGCTCAGCAAGCTACAGTCTGCTCCATCCCTGCTGAGAAGAGACATTCTAAAGCTGTGCAAGGGTCTTTGGGACCACAAGGGACCCAGGTTGTTTGTGTGGCAATTGCTCTGTGATGATTTGGTTCGTTATAAACGCGTTTGGTGATATTCACCACTGATCTGGTGATATCGCTGTCGTAAAGACGAACGGATTGCTTTCTGTTCCTCAGAGCGTAACAACTACCAACAGCACAGGACAGCACTGCCTTTGTTTCCAAATTTCTATGAACAAAAAAATCAAGACCACTCTTGGAAAAAAGAGAGCTTTATTTGGAATAATAAAATAGTTTGAGTACTGCTTCGCGCAGACAAGCAACCGCAGCATGGGGGCTGGTGACGTCACTGATGCTATGTCCATATTTTTGTACATTTTCCACAATGAAAATCCATTAAAGCCAGAAAGGACATTCAGAATATATTTTTATCAAAAATAGCCGATTATGTGTGCTCGACTCAACTGATAGTTTGAGTACTGCTTCGCGCAGACAAGCAACCACAGCAGACACAGTTCGTTCATTCATTTAGTCTATAATGGAGGCATGAAAACAGATAGACCTTGCCAGCATGACTGGATCCTCAGTCGTACCCGTAATAAATTGCATAGTGAACGCAAAGCTTACAGGGAAGCAGTGGTGTCATTATTCTACAGCCCTTACATTGCATATTTACGTCATAATGATAAATTAAAGCAAAAAGCTTGTCTATTTCCAGTTTAAAGTAGTGCATGCTATCTGAAATACAGCAAACCTAGGCCAGGGTAGTATTTGTTTGGCGCTGCATGGTGACGTCACTGATGCTATGTCCATATTTTTGTACATTTTTCACAATAAAAATCCATTAAAGCCAGAAAGGACATTCAGAATTTATTTTTGTCAATAATAGCCGACTATGTGTGCTCGACTCAACTGATGTGGTTTGCACGTCATCCAGCATCCTGAGATGGCTGGGGCTGCATTAGAGGTGAGGGGTAATGCAGTGCAACTCCTTCTATCAGCGTAATTGCTCTGGGCACAGGAGAATGGGTGTTTTCAGCCCATGGGCAAAAAAATATACAGCCAGGTCAGGGACTCTTGTTGGTAGACCAAACCCACTGTGGCCCCTCTGTCTGAGGACCTCTTTGAAGCCTCCTGCTGGGCAGATTTACTTTGTTGCATCCTAGGAACAAGGCTTTGATCACAGGTCCATAGAGTCAAAATGTCAACGGCTATAACAGGTGTATGTGTGTGTGTATGTGTTGTACAGTATAATAAAGTATCTGCTTGTGTGTGTGTGTATACATGAATAAGTGTTGGGTCCCATTTCTCCTGTGCGTGGCATTTAGATATGTTGTTTCCTTCCCTTCACTTTGCTTCACTTTTTTTCCTGCACAATAATTAAGTTAAATAATTTCACACATTTGCATTAGCCCGGCCCATCACACGGATCAGCCCATGTAAAACGATCAAAGATAAAAAGAAAACTAACTAGAAATGTCAATACAAAAATGTCAAAGATATATTTGTGCAGTGGCACACTTGAGCTGACTGAGGGGCAGATATGTAACGAATAAAAAAAGGTTACCAGCTGCATGCGTTGGGACATCAGCATGCAGAAAGTGGTTACGATTAAAACTGTTTTATTGTGAATAACTAATACACCTCTTTAATAAGAGATGAGATAACCTGAAGAAGTGGCCTCATGTAACATACAAGATATTGAGAGATGGCCAGATGCTCTTGTGTCGCAGGACAGGGGAAGTATTGCAGCCATGCAGCAGCGATCCTGTGAAGGGTATGCTGATAGTTGCCTCCTTGTGATGGTTATTATGTTTGACACAGTGTCCCAATCTGACATGCAGTCACAAAAAACTTGATGCAAGATTGTCACATTCTAATAGAAGTTAGATTTGAATTGAAGCTGTACCAGGTTATTTCTTTTTTTAGTTGTAATCTTTGTATATGAGCGCCGAAAACAAGATGAAGGATACATTTTTTTACAAATGACTAATGTTTTCATTTTTGAATCAATGAATATGCTTTTCGTTGACTATGCTTGAGTAAAGAAAAAGGTACGCTGTCAGTACACCCCGTTTTCTACGTAATATGCTTTTTTATTTCCAGCTGACATATGTAGATTTCCAAGCTTCATCAGCAATTCTGAATAATAATGAAGAAAAACGCACAAGCCAACTCTTGATTAGACCTTGAAGACTGGGTGCTGGATCTCTAATGCAGTTAATAATAAAAGAAAGACTCTAATTTGACTTTTTAATGTTACCACGTGGACATGGGGTTAATTATAGGTGACTGTAACTAGCACAACAAGTATGTCTAAACAGGGGGAGCCACAACCTTTTCAAGCACAGTCTCCGGATGTAGGATAGGAAGTGCTGGCTGGGGTCACCTAACCGCACCTGTGTATATTGGTTGTGAAATTGCCAGAACACATGCTGAAGAATGGTTTCTTTCCTGAAACATCTGTGCAGCAATATTAAAAAGCCAAATTGGAGTGCTGTCCCCAGTCTTTCATTTTTATAATAATGACTCATGAAGACTACATAGCCAGCAGTTTCTGCTGAAAATATGAAATTCAAATAAAAATTGCATCTTACTATCATTGAAAATTAAGAAATATTGTACATAATCCAGTGTTTTAGAAGTAATAAACCATTTTAGTACCAGAACCTCATCTTGAATCATATTTTAGGCCCAACCACAGACAGATTAACAGCAAATTTAGAATTGTTGCTGAAAAACACCACAGCTGCACAAAAATCATAGTGGAAACATTGGGTAAAGTCTTCAACAACCGCTGCCAATTGCTTGTTTTTGCGGTTAATTCTCTAATACCAGTCTAATGTTGAATGGCAAGTACACTGTTGAAGTAAGTTTAAAAAGAAACTCGTCAATATAAACAGAGTTGTCCAACTTTTTTTATCTAAATATCGTGACACCGAGGAATAGAATACTTTAAAAATGCATTTAAAACTGTTCCTTTTAAATGTCTGAGAAGATACTGCCCATTTCTCCCCCTCTACTGCCAACCTCTGCCCACAGCTCAAATAAAGCGCTGAAGATGAGCTTAGAATTGGCCGGTGTTCCAGTGGGCATCCTTCTGCACAAATGCGTCTCTGCTGAACCAGACCAAATTCCAGCAGCCCCCCGCCCATACAGCTCCAGCAGTCTCATAGCGAACATAGCACTGACATGCAGTGCCAGAAATGCATGTCAGTTTACAATAGGTATGCTGAATTAGATAAGGATAAAGGCGCCAGCTTGAAAGGGGTCACTGAAATACAGAGTGCCTCCCACTTGTGGTTCGATGCACGTGAATTGAGCTCTGCAAAAAAAGCCCCCTGCTCATGCATAATAAGTCAGACAATTTTGTTAAAGACCACATTTTTCCAAGGTTCCATGAAAGGTCTACAACCAGGTAAGGCCAGGGGAACGAGAAGGTGGAGAGAGGTTCACGGTGGAGAAGAGGCACAGTATTTAGTGTCACCAGACCAAGGCAGAGAACTAGACGAATATCTCGGACTGAACTGTTTTCTAGCAGGCACACAGGCGTGAAGCTAGTGGACGGGGTTCCACAGCCGCAAACAAATGGATCCTGTGGTTACCACCTTTAAATTAGGTATGTTCTGTACGAGACCATAGGGATGCAAGCTGCTTATCTGGACTCCATCTGAGAAAACCATCAGTCCTTCTGTTTTACTCACATGAAGCCAAGGATTGCAGATGAGTTGCAGTCAGGAAGACTCACCCCGCCATGAATATACATATGCATAACTGGGCTCAGGTCAGGTCATGATATTGTCAGGCAGGATAATTAGTCATGCTATTTCAGTCATAAAATTCAAGTGAAAGTTGTATGGTTGATGTTAAGTGCGTCACTAAAGGTCAACCGTGCATCAGCATGGGAATGTCAGATACCAGCTTTCCAGTCTTGGATGTGTGATGATAACTTGAGTAACTGTTAGCTGACTCCATGTGTTGCTGGTTCTTTTTTTTTTTGCCCACCTAATGTGTACATTTTTGCAGTAATTGTGATGATTTTCTACATATAACTTCCATTTCCGTTTAAAATGCCTTTTGAGTTCAATTTAGTGATGTACCCTTTTAATAGTGAATAATTGTAATTGCTTTCTATGTAAACTATTTTATAGTTTTATGTAAAGCTTTTCTTCATTCTTTCCTTACAGGCGGTTCAGTTTATGACCACATTTATACACTCAAATCCAACAAATTACGTTAGCTATTGAACTAAAAAAAGAATTTAAACTTGAATCATGACAGACATATTTCAGTTGGACACAATTTAAATAGCATGTTATTTGTACTTAAACATTTAAATCATCTGAAAGTCATTCCTTATCATTCAGGACTTGAGAAGTCATTAAAAAAGTAAAGATATCAAGGTGCCAAACACATGAAACATCCTCTTTCTTGTGCATTATAATTGAGTCAGTGGTGCAGCACTGAGATATATACAAATGTAAGAAAAGAGATAATATACACAAATATTCAAGTTTAGAGGAAATCATGATCTTTTCAAAATAAAGGCTGCCACCCTCAACCATCGTCCTCATGGATGATCTCAACCTGTGTGTTCACAGGTGCTGCACAGATTGGGAAGATTTTGTCCATTTTATGTGCCAGGCTGGTACAGAATGGGAGATTATTTTGAAAACCATGCGCCTCCTGACAACTTTTTCAACATGCATGCACCCGTTTGCAATCCTCCTTGTGCCAGTAATATCCTCATCAGACAGCTGCCCTCCTCTCTGAGTGAGTGCTGGTAAAACACGATTAACCCTTCTCTCAAACAGCAGATCTCTGATGCTTAAAAACCCTGTCTGCCAACACTTCATCTCCAGGACGGAGGTACGCCAGGAAGCCAGAGTGATGAACTTGTTGCAACATCTGCCTCCAGAAATGAACCTAACAAGCCCACACAGGGCAGTAGCAACTAAATACACGAAAGTGTTGCTGGAAAAGCAATGGCTGTAGGACTCGCCTCTGAAGTCAAGATAATGTAGCTTTGGCAGGGTGGTCTCAGTGCAGTGAATGATGCAGGCAGTGTTTGGGAGCTTCTCTCTGAAACACTGAGGCATCAAGCTCTTGATTGTCTTCTGCAGCAAGCTGTAGTTGTCCTTTGTGTTCATCTAATAGAAGAGGATCCTGCTCACTACCCCCTGAGACGCAGCAAAATGCACATATCCCTCCCAAATTTTACAAAAGCCCTGTGCTGGCAGTGATGAGCAATATAAAGTGGCATGGGAGGATAAACTTAAAGACGGTTGGCTGGACAAGCCTTATCTGAGAGCCAACGGTACAGTAACTGTCATCAGGGACACCAACTGAGACTTCGAGTAAAGTTTTTACTGGGGCTTCATAGTCAAACCACTTTTCTGGTATCAGGTGGTCTTCTGTAGGTCCTCTGTCAACGACGTGAAAAGAACAAACATACAGTCGCTTCAGTGGTTTAATCGAAGTTAGAGTCTAATAACGGGGGGATAGGTTTTGTGGGGCATCTTGCATCCACATTCAGCTCTTGTACAGGGTCAATGATGGAAACATTCCTGCTCCAAGTATGCCTTTTGTTAATACCAGTTGCTATGGCAACACTGCATTCATCACTGCACAAACAATTCCAGTTTTCCTCAAAGCCGTAGTTGTGCAAGAAGCTGTTGTGTTAGCTGCTGCAGTGAAAACTAATTTGGCAAATTTCTGTTGAAAATAAGGTGGATGTTGCACTGCAGCCCGTTCTCTCTAAAGCGCCCGAGGGTGCCCGTTGGATCACTGTAGAGAGCAGTGTTTCTCTCATTTCAGATTTGTATGCTGTCATGGCCCGTGCTCTGCACACCGGTTTTTTGTTTTGATTCCCCTTGTATGTTGTCTTTGTCTGGTTTTTGTCACATCCTGTTTTATTTTGAAGGCTTAAGTTTCTTTGTGTGCTTTACTTCCTGTGTTTTCCCGCCCTTGTGATTGTTGTCTAACCTGTGTGTCATTAGCAGTCCCTCCTTGTGCATATAAGTCTTTGTCTTCTCCACAGTCTTTAGCTGCGTTTCCATTACAGTTGTTTGCAAAATAAAAGCGATATTTCTAAAATTTTGGCAAAGTTCGAATGCGATTTGCAGGTGTTTCCATTGAACAGTGTTTTGCGAACCAGCCGAAATTCTCGTAAGTTCTCGGACGTCCCGCGAGATGTGTGTGCGTGCTGTGTGTCGGTAAAACTTAGCACAAAGCCCTATAATTAAAAAGCACATGCTGAGGGGAAATAAAGAAATTATCTGTTGACTTAGAGTGATCACTGATTTTAATGGCCTATTATTGATCACTTTGTTTACGTGAGGCTCGCTCTAACAGCGTCAGCTCGCGCCGGCGGAGCAGCAGCAGAATAAAGGACTGTGAATTACTGAAGTGTCCTTTGAACATATTTTCTGTCAGCAATTATGTGTAAATATTAAAGTTAATGGCATGCACGCGTGTCTCCCACATAGCTGAGGTGCACACACTCATCACAAGTTCATCTCACGATTAATGAAAACGGAATGATTAGATTTTGCAAAGTGCGCACAGGACGAGATCACAGCTGTCAGATTGTCTTTAACAGATCAGCCAGCGTGACAGCTGGAACAGCTGTAGTGTTTTTGTCTGCTACTTATTGAGAGAAAAAACATACAAACACTACAAAATTGACAAGACGTTATGTCTGACTGCATGCGGCCGTCCCGAAACGGGGAGTCCGCTGACCTCGGAGACGTGTAAATTCGAAAAAAGTGTTTCCATTACACTTTTGCGATACACCTAAATATCAACACTTCTAAAAAACCACCTCATGAGAGCGTAAAAATGTTTTTGCGATATTTGAGAGGATTTTCGAAATTTAGGTGTTTCCATTACTGTTTTTTATTGCGATATTTAGGATTTGGGCATTTCTAGGGGCAATGGAAACGCAGCTTTAGTCAGGTCGTTTTCTGTGTTACCCTTGCTGTTTGTGAATCCTTGCCATAGCCCTATAGTGAGTATTTCCTTGTATTGTCTCTTGTCATTCCACAGTCTATGTAAGTGTAATTCTCAGTTTGTCTTTGTCTAAACCATGCCACAGTTTATGTAAGTGAGTTTCTAGTCCTGTCTTTGTCTATAGTCCTGCCACGTTTTATCTAAGTGAGTGTGTTTCTTGTGTTGTCTTAGTCTTTTCCCCTGCTCTGTTGAGTTTGTGTGTTTTGTGTTTATTCAGTGTTTCCCGGTGTTGTCTTTGTTCTCTCTGTGAACCCATTTACCCTAGTGTGTCTTAATTCATAGTTCCCTGAGTTTTGGTTTTCCTTGTGTTAAATAAATTTGTTAATTTGAATCTGCGCCCCTGTGTGTCTGCATCTAGGTTCACCCTATAGCTCCCTTTAATCCCCACGTTCCTCACACATGCACTGTACTTCACATTTACAATACTGGACAGAATATTGTATAGTCCATGAATTTGATAGTCTACATCATAATTCCACGTATTTTATATAATATTCCATGTTTTCAGGTAGGAAATATGAAAAGAGAGGGTCACTGAGTATATGGGCCTTGAAAAGCCACAAAGCCTTTTAATATGCATCTATATGAAAACATGTGCAGCCTTATGAAAGAAGTGTCTGCATCAAAAGATCCACTCCTCGACTTCATCTACAGGAGAATATTAAAGTCTGATACAGCTGAACTTCACTGTCAAGTCGTCACTTGGAGACACTCTAACCCTCCAATCACCACATCCACCACCACCACCACTGTCATCATCCCACCAATGTCCCTCCTCAGATATTATCCCTGTCGGCGGAGGACATGTGGCTGAGGCAGTTAGGCCAAATCCAAATCAATTCCTCTCGATGGCCGTAGAAAAGTACCAAATCGAGTTTATGCTCTGCTAATACAATCAGCCTGTGGGTGGGGAGAGGATGACTGTGCCATCATGTCTTCCCTAATTTCATTTCGCCAGGCAGGCAGGCAGACAGGCAGGCCTGCTCAGTGGGGTCGGTGCTGGAGGGATGCCCGCAGCCACCAGGCATGGCTGGATTAGCTCAGCGCCAAATACCATGGCTGTCAAAGGTTTCGCAGGAGAAAACACTGGGCCAAAACCCTGTGCTGGAGGGACAGAGAAAGAAAGGAATGAGGTGAGACAGGGAGAGATGGTGAAAACAAAGAGAATAACAGTTGAAGGAAAATCCTGGATTATGACGGAGTACATCATTGAGCAAAGAACCTGAACACTCAAGTTAGGGTTTTAGTTCCAAACTTGTCCTCTGGAATTGTTTTACTTAAAGCCATTAAGAATTCAAGTCAAATAACCTCAAAGTGGCCATGTTCACAGATTATTTATAATCATGAGGCCCCTGTTTTTGGATCGTAGGATTCACCAAAGGCAATCGTTTTGCTTCATAAGAGAGTCAAATAACTGTCTGTAATGTTAAATAATAATAATATATATTTTTTTTACTTCTTATTTTGTGCTCAGTTTTTTTGTTTTTTTTTTCAAATATGATATGTCTCGTAGTCCTGGTGGTCTTCATGCTCCGTCCACACAGTTGATTTTCTTCTCTGCTTCTTTCCTGTCAATACAGTTAGTAGTAGTCACTAATTTAGCGAAAAAATAAGACAAACTCAACATATAATGTTAGACATGTTGTATGTCGCTACAATGTGTCATGTCTCGTCCCGTCTGTTGATGTCTGTTCACCGTGTCAAGTCTTGTCATGCACTTCCTGTCTTATTGTGAAACCCTAACTCTCCTCTCGTTTCAGGCCCTTGACTTCCTGGTGTGTTTCCCGCCTGTCTGATTGTCTGCAGCACCCTAATTGTCCCCACCCGTTCATTGTTACCTCGTGTATATATAGTCCGCGTCTCACATTGTCCTGTGCCAGATCGTCTTGTGCGTCTCGTGCCTTGTTGTGAACCTTGTCTTACCCCTTGAGCTAATAACCTTGCCATTTGCCTTTTTGTTATTTTTTGCCTTTGCTCATTTTTGTGCGCCTTTAGTTTGTATTTTTTGATAATCCTCAGCGTCTTGATTTTTGCCTGTCTAAAGACAACCTTTGTTCAAATAAATTCAGCCTTTGAGCTGGCTTTAAGTTTGGAGAGATGTGGTGTCTGCTTGTGAGTCGTGAAACCTCGAGCAAAACGGGCCTTTTCACAATGTTGACTTAGCTGACCCAGTGGCCTAAGAAGTGTTATGTGTCTAACAAGTATTATAGCCTAATCTAAATAACATTAATGTAAATGTCTGGGTAATAATTTCACCATTGATCTTGTTTTTTCAGTGCAGTGCCATACTGCTTTAAATATCTTTTAGTGAAAATATAGTGTATACAATAATTGAAAATGATGGACCTACTGTCTGTGTTGGGCTATGTCCCATTCAGTGCTGGGGTTTGTTATTTACATGACAACACTGAACACAAGACATAAGTTATTTGTTCCATTGTCGGTGGTAAATACTGTATTAAGCAGATAAGAATTAGGGCTGTCAAAATTGGCCAAAAATGACCAAAACTGAACACTAAAAAGACCTGGGCAAAAAAAAAAAAAAAAAAAAAAAAACAGGTCAAAAACACATATCTAATATATATATAGTGAATATCTAATTCTGGAAATTGTACAACTTATAGTACTTTTAGTTGTAGACATACTACTTGTATATTCTTTTAAAAGAAACTACATACAAAAATAATATAATAAAACAAATAAATAATGTCCTGCACCATGTTGTTAAATTGTTTGCTCATCCTACATTTCATTGTCAATCAATGAAAGAGATGTTGTGTGCAAATATTACTTTTCCCAGTCAAATTATTTACAATTCCACTATATATTAGAATTTAAAATATTTGTTGACAGCCAAAAATAAATAAATAAATGAATAAATATCTGAAAACCAAGCAGGGAAATCAGCAGTCCTAAATTACTTGCAATGCTGATAATGATGAAGCAGTTGGTTATATAAAATTCGGATAAAATGTGTGGGACTCTGAAGAGATATGAAAGGAAGAAGACTGGGAATTCACCTTGCATCAACATGTGGACTGCTGCGGGCAGTCTGAATATTATTACTGGCAACGATCACAAAGAGGTGCGTTGCATAGTGTTGCAGTTATCTGAGATCATTTCGCTTCATTGCAGGAGAGGGTTTTGTGGAATTAACTGAAGAGCTTGTTAGCATTGGTGCTGCATATGAAGCTTTGTCAGCAAAGGACATGCTGCCTGGCCCCAGATGTGTTTTGAGACCAGGGCTGGTGAACCTTTTGTCTATCGAGGCACATTTACATTTTCAGAACATCCTTCAAGAGCCATATTCAGCGGCACCACCAGAGGAGTGAGGAGTCACAGGTGATTGGTCAGCACCTCAGAAGCTAATTATGCATATGCAACGGGGGGAGAATGGGTGCTAACTTAACAGGATCAGCAATTGTATAAGTGTGGCCCTAGTCCGCCCAGCCCCCCCTTGGCTGCGCCTCTGGCCATTCTAAATGATTGAACACATATATCACACTAACCTCTGCGATGACTGGAACTGCTTCTCTTTAGTAAGAAATCTGATGATGGTATTCCAGGTTTGGGTCAGTCAGTCTCATTTGGAGCCCAGTCTTAGCAAAAGTCAGTTTTGAGAAGAGCTGCTCACAGAAGTAGGTTCTTCTAGGTTTGAGTGAATGACACATTTAATCCTCCATTCTTAAGTTTGCCAGCCCGGGGAGAACGGCTGGTATGGGAGTGTCGCGTCAGGCTAGCCACCAAGCTAAACAGAGAGGATGGGGGACTCCAGGTCTGCTCGCTCATCTATGGCATGGGCAGTGAAGCTGAAAAAATACTCGAAGAGGAGGCACATATGAAAGGACTACAACAGCAAGATGTCACTCCAGCGGCAGCATCCTGCACACTATTAAATCAAGAAATAAGAATTAGAACCATTTAAGGCAAGCTTAACTGAAAACAAACTACAGCATGACTGTATGGAAGAACTAAACGTGCACGCTACACATGAAAACAAATGTACTGCCAGCTCTGCTAAATAAACCGTATGTTGTATAAAAAGAAAGCTATGTGTCATCATTCATCTGTTTACTGATGTATGTGCAACATCAATGCAATCTGTATGAGGTCAAAAGGTCAACAGACTAAATGAGTAAATGAACCATTAAGTGAAAACTTTAAAATCTAAGATGAATGTTACAAACATGTATTTCAGCTATGACTGCAGGTGTGGCCGTCACAACCACATGACAGCACAACCTGTTTTTACTGATAACTGTCACTCACCTGGCTACCACTGTCATCATCTGTCTGCCATAGTGTTGTATTTCATAATGTTATATCGTATTCCTTCATTTTAGATGCTGCACTATTTAATGTCATCTCATTAGATGTCTCAGTCTGGGTCAAAATATTCTTGCCAGCAGCATTTTCTATAAATATATTTAAACACATTCCTCATATCAAACCTAACTGACAATGACTGGCTGATATGTTGTTTGATTGTTGTTGATATGTTGTTGTTCTATTAAAGGACACTATTGTCAGGAAACAATGGGATATTAGTATAAACAAATGCCAGTCCATGACCCCATATGATCGCAGGAAAAGCATTTTGACCACTAATACCCTGATGTGGCCCAAAAGCCAGCAATTAATACTTGTGGAGTCCTGGCACTCTTTCATGGAGCCATAGAGCTGAGAGGCTTTCTGTCTGTCTCTCTCTATACAGGAACATTTTGCCATTTAGCGTGTGGATGCCAGCATGAAGCAGATGTCACTAAAGTGGTCCCTCGGCAGGCAAGGCTGATGAACACTAATGGAAGTGGTTACCTCACCAGGAAAATGGACCACTCGGTGTTGGTGTGGTCCATTTTTACAGAGAGCGAGCAGGTGGATTGACTTGAATCAGGGGAGCGCTGAATATTTACTCCCTTGGCCTGACCCTGTGGTGTACTTGGCAGACAGAGCACCCTGAAATACCAACTGGAAGTTTTAGACCTGCTTCAAGATCACTCCTGTTTCATTTGTTCTGTCTTTTGCACTTTGATGTTCCTTTCGAATGTTAAATACAAGCTTTTACATGTATAAACCCCAATTTCACATTTAGAAAACAGCTTTGCTGCTCAATTCATGTTTATTTGCTCACAGTCACTTTCAGCACAGATACCATGTCAGGACATGTAATTCCATTGAGTCTTGTATGAGTAACCAACTGTGCTTTTTAGTTGCGTCATACAACTTAACACTTTAAATGTATTGTCAAATTCAAGTTGACACATGCCAAAACATACAGGTTCAATAATGTCAAGCGTGCCTATTTGGTGCATCTCTGAACCAGCAATTAAACTAAACTCTCAGCCTGAGAGAATATTTATTGTCCATGCAAGTGGAAATTACAGTGGTTCCCAAAGTGGGACCCTGGGGTGCATTGAGGACGGGCCAAGAGTGCCGCAAGATTTATCATATATTTCACGTTTACTGTGTTTTTAATATCATGTCACCATATTTAACGAACATCGCCTGTTTTATGCTGCATTGTTGCTGTCTCATCCCCGGAGTATGTACATGAAAGACAGAAAACACCTGTCAGCGGAGTCAGACCTGCGGGCTGTGCTCTCTCCTAACATCAAGAGCATTAACATAAAAGTGCCTGCAACATTTGTTGTTTGTCCTTGTACAACTTATACTCAAAATAATTTTTGAAGAAAGTTTGAAGAAATACATTTGACATATTAGTGTATTTAATTGTATTCATTGCTTATCTTAAGTAACTCTGCAGGACACCTGCTGACTTTTACCGTGAGTGATTAAATAAGTATATTTTCAAATCTAAAACTTAAAACCGATCTGCACGATATGCATAATATATTGGGTGTTGGGTGCAGTAGTCTAACTATGCTTGGGAACCACAGGAGCTCTGGAGCTCATAGGGGATGTAGCATTTGGAGTGGAGACCCTTTGAAATGTTTATGGCTAGCCCGGGCATCCTGACATACCTGCCAGAGAAACATTCTTTATGTCTTACACGTTGAACAGCAGGATTATTTTCGCCTCTAATTTTAAGGGCGCCACCACAGTCTGTTCTGTGTGCAACAGATTCATGGTGCGGACTTCTTTCTTGATGTATTTGTATCAGAGCCATATTTGAGATCAAGTGATCAAGTTTCACTAGTACAGAATACTGTTGTTCATCATTACAGACCTGTCAGATCCTTATTACCATGCCTTTGAAGTATGTACAAGTATTTACACCTTGATGTATTTTGAGTATGACATTTCTTTTCCATTTTGAACCCCCCCCAACATGAGTTGGATCACACGACATCACATGAAGTGATGGGGAAATTGTACATTCTAACTCTCCATCCATCCATTTTCTTCTGTTTATTTGGGGTCTGGTCATGGCAGCAGCAACCTAAGCATGGTATTTCAGATGTCCCTCTCCCCAGCAATGTTTTCAAGGTCCTCCTGGGGGATCCCAAGGACTGGGTTTACCTTTGAGTCTTCTCCCATTTGGACCTGCCCTGAAAACCTCCAAGGAAGGCACCCAGGAGGCATTCTAATCAGATGCCTGAACCACCTCAGCCAGCTCCTTTCAACGCAAAGGAGCAGTGGCTTATTCTTGTGTTTGAACATCCTCAATCACATGACCTGTTCCATTTGGAAAACACCTATCATGGTTGGAATTGGCTGAATTGGAATTGTGTTATGCCTACACAGAGCATATAGGGTTGAGTTTGGAGGAAAAGTATGAATATAGGCAATACAAGGTCCAGACAAGGGTACAAACATATGCATACGTGTGTGTGTGTGTGCAGTATGTGTGTATCTGTGTGCTTCTACCTTGTATTTGTGCCTCGGGCTCTGCTGCTTTTATTCTCTCTGCTGTGTGCATTTGTCTGTGTTCCCTTCTGCCTTTATGTCTACTGCTTTGTTTTTCTGACCTGTGAATGTGTGTGTGTGTGTGTGTGTGTGTGTGTGTGTTGCATAGAGGAGAGTGAGCCTAGTGGAGTGGAGCTGGCCAATGTAGTGTGGAAAGAGCTGCAGTCAATGCTGTGGAGTCAATGACCCCTGAGCCGGTGGGAAACCCTACAGGAGAAAACTCCACAAGTACCCCAGCATCCACTGAGCACTGCTGGAGGCTGCTGCCGCTCCACCCTCCGCTCATCCTGCTCACCTCCCAGCTCTGCTGCTGGCACTAAAGTCAGTCACCTCAGGTGAAGCATGCTGTAGGTATTCAACAACTTCAAAGCATGATTCCTTCGTCCTTTTTATCTTAATATTTAGATCTTAATATTTACATGGAATATTATTTTAATATATTTTAGGTGCTTTATTTGAATAATTTCATTCAATTATTCAATAATGGGATGATATAACAATTTGTGTTTTGCAACTTGAAATTGGATGTAGTAAAGCTGATGCAGTGGTGGTATTCTAATCTTTTACTTATAGGGCCAATTCACCAATTATACTAGTGTAATAAGCACAAACAAAATTCTATTCACTTCCATTGTTTCAGTGTTGGTGAACCCTAAACCCACAGAAAAATTAATATTGGACAATAAAGTAAAAGCAAGACTTGATTCAATTATGAATTTTTTTTGACATCCTACAGCAAGAGACTTGCTTTTGGCAATATCAAAGCATATGATATTGTAACCATAATTCTATAAGCACAGATGGAGCCCTCTACTGGACTCTTTGGGTAACACTCTCCCCTAGCAGCACTTCTGTACTGATCTGCTGAAAATTTGCATGTGTGTGGTCGGCCAGTCAGGTTGCACCTATCAATTACATGTGTCATGTGACAGGCATCTGTCGTCCCAAAACCCCTTCAGTGAACAGTGTAGGAGCAGCAGGGTCCATACACAGAGGGCTCTGCCTGTGCTCATAGAACTGGGGTTACAATATTGCAACTTTTGATGTTACGGGCTCACAGGCTACACCCTCTACTGGACTCTTCGGTTCCAGTAGGATAAATGTATGCCCTGCTGCCACATCAGACTCACCACACTGATCACAGCAGCCCTCTTACTTCTGTATAACCAAGGCCCTGCAGCGGAGAAGTGGGGTGCCTAATCCCACCCAGTAAACACAAACCTGGAGTTGGGTGGAAGTGGAAGTTCACAGGGGCCAAAGATATATAACAGACACCTTGCACACCTCACACTCCAGGTCAACATTGAGAATGGGAAAGTGCATGTGCATATTGCCCAGAAGTAAACAAATCTCAGTCACACCACCTTTTCATCAGTCCTGAGTTGTCCCAGCTAGCATAAACCATTAAAAGTGGTGGGACGGCCCAGGGCGGAGCACCGGGAAATTTCCTGTTTTTTTCAAATCCCGACACTGACAGGTATGCACGTGGATGGTCTGTCCAAGTTGTTCAGACATTAGCCCATCGCTCTCAGGAGTCAAGCCTGAAGAGGTTGGTCCAGTATGGACAACGCACCTATTGTACCCGCTTCCTGACAGAACGGCCAACTGCACACCTGGCTTGAATATTTCATTAAAATATTCCAGTGTATCCTTATCCTGCATCAGCATCAGGAGCTGAGTGAAGAATCAGCACACCAGGGCAAGTTGCCTCAGTGCAACCCTGCACCCTGAGAAAATCCACCAATCCACCAACCAGGGCACGCATCGTCAGTGGCCCCCCACAGGAATCTGACACACTGCCAGATGTTTTGGACACCGCTTTCAACAGGTTGTTGGGGGGAAGGTGTGTATGCATCAAGTATCACTACACATGCAAACTTGAGTGATGATTTATCTTGCATGAGATCTTGCATAATTGACAGCAAGAAAACTCTCTTTGTTTACTTCATATTGCAGTTTGCAAATTTAGGATGAAACAATTTATCAGCTGGAAAAGACAAGCATGCACTGTTTCTGAAATTGTTACAAAAGTCAAGTTCTATTCCTGTCTGACAACTTTCACACCCAAACAGCTGATCACAGTTCAACACAGTGTGCGGCACAGTTGTGGATCATAATTGCGCTTGTACATAAGAATATGGAAGTTTGGCAAATGTAGTGCCAAAGGAAGGGGCTGTCTGAGAGTGAGGTAAAGAGCTGAAAATATTGCAAATATAGCCTACACTTAAATTGAAATTGATTATTTTGGGTGGCCCTTCTTTTAGGTGGAAATGTTTTGCTGCTGACCCCTTGCACAGCAGTCCATTGCTCTGCTCTCAAGCAGGAACTCCTGTCTACTCCACATAACTCCACTTCAAAATCTTGAACCATCCCTTTAAAATGCAGGAAGCTGAATGCATAATATTGCAACTTTTTATACTCTACAAGAACACGAAAGGGCTGCTTTCAACAAAAATGAGACCCACAGTTATTTGTTCCTCTTACCCTTGGAGAGAGTGAGTCACTGGTGGCTGATGGGAAATGAGACAGAAAGGGAGAGCTGGAGATGATGTGTGTCATGCTGGTTGATCCATCCCTCCCTGCAGGCGTATGAAGTACAACAGGGATTACCCCCCCTCTTAAACAGAATCACACATTCACCATCTCGAAGCCCTCTCCTACAGCTGCGTACGTGTTGATGCAGGGAGCGCTGAAAAAATACCAAAACTCTGTGCTGTGAGGGCCAGCAGGAAGGAAAAAACGATATGGAGTCATACTGTGGGGTTACTATTGGGAAAAAAAGTAGCTATTTCAATTAATTATTAAAGTAATTATTCGGTGAAGATGCTGTGAATAGAAGCTTGAACACAGTGTCAAAGCAGTGAGTTTAATCGTGGGCTAAGCCTGCGAGCTAAAACCATCCACTAAACCTCCTTGGTGTTGTCTGACTGTCTTCTATTGACTACTGAAGATTGTAGATGGAAGCAAACAAGCTGCCATTACTGGAATAGAGATATTTTAACCTATTTTAACCAGCTTTTCCCAAGAAATACTGTGTGTACAGTAGTAGTAGAGATACTCTTTTTGTCCATCAATTTTGTCCTTTGTAAAGAAAAAACAAAAAAACAGCAACCACACACTCACAACTCTGTACAAACATGAATTTATTTCTGCAAGCTTTCGGTCTGTGACCTTCTTCAGCCATGCACACTGAGTGAATGTGGCTGCAGATAAAGGATTCTGGCCATCCCTTCACTTGATTGCATAATGCCAGACACCTGTGTTGACATGGCTGAGGCTACAAGGATATCATGGGGATTGTAGTCCATCTTAGAAACTTGTAGTCCTACATCAGATACAGCCTTAGACACAGGGTCTAAACCAAGAAACATCAATACATCATTTCATCAATATATCAATACATCAGTACCTCAAAATAATTTACAAGGGTAAATTGTAACAACACAATAGAAAGAAGCGACAATTTTTATGCAAACATCAGGTAATGACCATCATAGAGCATAGTGTAGCCTAAAGTCCATTGTGATTGAATTAAAGTACAACACTCATTTCAAAAACCTCATTGAGACCCAGTGGTTGCAAAGTTTCTGGTGTGAATCCAATACAGCTCTCTCTGACATAGTCGCCTGTCAACATCACCCCCTCTCTGAAGAGTAACCTGTTCTGTTCCCTGGAACCTGAGGGAGGAGATAGGATGGGAGTGGTTATTAAAATGACGGGCAACAGGGTAGTTAATATCATTTCGTCTTATTGAGCTTTTGTGTTCACTAATGCTTTGTTTTAGAGGGCGAATAGTTTTACCAATATAGATTTTATCACAGGTGCATTTCAGCATATATACAAGTCCTTTGTAAAGAAAAAAATATTGTCGTCAAGCATCCGTATGGCTGCCCATTGTCATCCAATGGAAATAAATCAGTTGTACATAATTTTATAGACATTTCCACAAAATGCAGCCTAATGTTTTTGGTACATAATATCCCCTTGACGCCTGAATTTATTTAGAATTATATTAAAAAATTAATTCTTTGTGTTTTTGCTTTCAAATTGATCCTAAATTAAGAGGAGTGGGTTCATTTTTCTGTAGCACATACAATAGATATAAATTTAGGTTAATGCTTGCATTTAAGCATTAACGCCTGTTGTCGCTTATTTGAATAAAAATACTTTTTTTTCAATATTAATAAATGTGCATCATAAAAGCCACAAAATTGGCTTACAACCATTACATTGTAACAACAACACAACGGATGTAGTTTTCACTTTGACCGGTCCGACGAGAAACCAGTGCTTGCAAAAGGTTCCTAGGTGTGTGCTGAATATGCACAAACCGGCATTAGAGGAATGCATGCGCGATTCGGCTGCAATGTGGATTAAAGCGGTATGATGCGAATTTGCGACAATAGGCGTTAAGGGGATATCAAACATGGCTCTATGACTTTAAACAATAGTTAAAAAAAATGCATCTGTCATGATGGATTCTTGAGGTTAAAAGCTATTTCTGATATCAATAACCCCAGTGAAGCTCCTAATCTTCAGTATCTTGGCAGGATTCAGCATGTTAAATAAAATTAAAAAATTTGACAAGAATGTCCCCAGGAATTTACAAGGTGTATAACCCTGCATCCAAATATTCCAACTTCCTGTTTGTACACATTTTAACAGAGGCCTGTGCTGTGGGACTGACTGTTTACTTGCTGTAGTGTGAACGCCATGTGCCATACAGAACGTGTAAGAACATTTGTGTCACAGAAATTCCCATCCCTCAATAACCTTCTCACATCTTTATCGTTCTCCATTCATGGACGGAAAAGATCTTTTTCTCTAACAGCTGTGGGACTTTGCATTGAGTTCCCTCTTTTCTCCCTCTCGGCAGATCAATCCATCTGCCCTTCCTCTGTAGAACAAAGATGCTGCGCCTGAAAGAGAGATAAAACAAACAGAACAAATGCACTACCGCCGGAGCATGGCGTCACATATATTGCTAAATCTATGATAAAGTCACAAAAGGAATCCCTCTCCCTTGAAGACTCAGAGATACCCTCCCCTCCCGGTATCTGTCAGGCTGCGCACATAAAGAGAATAAATCATCCCTGTTTATGTGGGAGTCAGGCTCTGAAAATTCACGTTTCCCTCCTGCTAACAAATGCTACTCAAATAGAAGCTGTTTGGGGAGAAGTGTTGCAGGTAGTTGTACAAAATACAGACATCTCTCTGCTCTAAATTCTAAAAAAAATCCAGAGAGTTTCATATGCAGTAAGTCCAGGGAGTCTCAATATGAGTCAGCCGGGTAGTGCCCGTCAGTCACAAAAGCTCCCACATTTTTATCTCTCTATGGCTCTCTGCGCCCTCAAAGGTCAGCAGTGTCATGATGGCTTGTCCTCACATTTATTTCACCCATGGTAAATGGCAAATCCACTAATTGTTTTAGATTTTATTCATTCCAATGGAGCCACTGCAATGACTGGATTGGTGAAATTCAGCCATTTCAAACACTCTTAAAAGGCTTTTAGAACAAGAACGAGAAGTTATGATAAAATGCTTTCAGTCAGGTATAATGGTTTAAAGCACTGACAGTGTCTTAATGACAGCAAAATTAAACAATACACAAAAAATCAATATAACATCACATCAAGTGACCAAAGAATACAAAGAAAACTACTTTCTTGACAATATCAATATAGGGTATGAGATAATAGTTTGTTGAATGCTTACTTCGTCGTTCCAACTGTGTTTCATAAAGCAACTGTACAGCACAACGTAATGTGTCACGTTTCAAACGTAACAATGTTTGCTGTCACAACCGCTGTCCAGGGTGCTGAATCAGCATCTGTCCTGAGGGTACCCGGACATTCACTGTACTGTATCTACTTCCTTGCTGTTCCAGATGTGGCGGCTGAGGTTTAGAGACTCCAGCTTTGTCTAAAAATTTCTGTAACTTTCTGAAACCAGCGATCTCATATTCACACCCACTTCGCTCAGTGATTGTGGCACCTCCACACAGCTGATCACAATCAGGTGAGAAAGGAGTCAGGGTTTGAGCTATGTCTTATTGAACAAGTGTCTGAGGAATGAAGTTATAGCATTGGTCAGTCAGCTGTTGGAGTTTCCCCATTAGCTGTTGCTCTTTCAAAAGGAGTAGGTGCAAATGCTCTTCACATACTGTGACTCCAGATTCTATGCATATAGAAGCAACCTTCTCAGACTATTGCTCGTGAGTTCATTCCTTGCTCACGCTCATGCAGGACTACATGGGCCCCACATGGCACCAGCTCACAGAGTGCTGCTCAGCGTGCCAAAGAAAGCCACCCACCCATGAATGCATGGGTGTCGAGGCTAATTTCAAGAGGCTACACATTCCAGTTTGCCAGTTCTCCCCCTGGCATTTCTCAGTGTGGTGGAGACAATCAAGTCATCCTGGACAGAGCTAACAGCCCTGACAGCAGAGCCGGCAGAGCTTGTGAGGAGGAAAGCGATCTCCTGCGTCCATCCAGGAGAGGACACCTTTTTTTTTTCCTGTTATTTTCTCACACCAAAGAAAACAGGTGGGATGAGGCCAATTTTAAACCTGTCTCTGTTCAACAGGTATGACACAGCCTTTGCACGTGCTGAAAGTCAGACATGTGCTGAAATGCGTTGGTTGGTTTATTTTTCATCATTCATTCAACAGGTTCACTTCCAGTGACCTGAGAGATGCATATTTCCACATCCCTGCACGCCCGGACAGAGATGGGTGGAGGGAGGATGGGAGAATCCTCTGTCCCTCCACATAAACTGTTCACAGTACCAAAAGTGTTAAAATGGACTAACAAACAAGGAGACAATGATGTGTAGCCCATTTTAAACAAATGACAGTGTTACGAGTACAGATGGAAGTGCTGCATTGAAATCAGTTCATTTGAGTGATTAAATACAGTTCATAGTGAATGAAAGAGGCTGTGGGTTGGTAAACGAATCTCTCTCATTGTGTTGAAAGGTTAATTGAATTTTAAAATAGGCTTGCTTATTGTACACATAAACGTGTGGCTAGTTCACAACTGAGTCAGAGAGGGTGTAAGGTTGTCCATCGTTGTGTTGTGTTTATTGTCAGCCCTTTCAGAAAGGTAGAGGGGCAGGATGTAAAGACTAGAACACACAAAGCTGCTGTAGAAAAAAATGTGTTTTTATAATGAGCATATATATATATTTTTATTTACTTTTTTGACTTGATCCCAAACCGGGAAATCACTTCTCTGCATTTAACCCATCACTGATTGTAACACACACATGCAACATGCATGGAGACACACAGGAGCAGTGGGCTAAGTGGGTTAAGTGCCTTGCTCAAGGGCACATCAGCCAGCTAATGGAGGGGGAGGGAATACTCCACCACACCCAAATTTTTCTGCCAGTTCGGTGGGGGAATCGAACCGGCAACCTTCCGATCACAAGCCCCCCATCTGCGTAGGATAAATACCTCTGTGTAGCCACAGGTAACAGTACCTGGAGCCCTGCCCACAGTATACCATGTAGGCAGTTATAGCTGTATGGGTCGGGTGCTCAGGCAATTCAGCGTCTCTTGATTTATTGGGATAGCTGTACTGCTGCCTTCAGATGGCTGCAGAGATTTAATGAACTGATGGAGAAACTTCTCAAACAGTATAAAGCAGCTGTGGACAACAGCATTAATAGATCGAAACAGATGGATTTACCAGTGTTCCTGTGCCACAATATTCCTATAAAGTCTAAAATTTGGTTGTGCTTTCCGATTTGAATGAGCCTCTGAGCTGTTTGAGCTTCTTCACCCTCCTGTGCACCATGCCCCCAGCACAACGCACCAAAATACGTCACAGCCAGGCAAAGAGAATGTCAAGGTCAGGAAAATACCAACCTGTCAGAGCCCTGCGTGCACTGGTTGTACTCTTACTGCTCTCAAGTGGTCATTGTTTTCTGTCATGTGTTACTGGACATGACTCAGCATCCGTGGTTCCCACAAAAACAAAATCAGACACATTTAATTCATCAGTTATTCAAAACATCAGTTGCATCTGTCATGACCCAACTCTTGCCAAAAGGAGGGAAGTGCACATGGTTGTGCTGGGAAGGCGGAACAAACGTGTTTACTTACAGAAAAGGCACCAGAATGCATTGATGGTCAATCAGTGGATCATTCATTGTCATGTTGGTAAGTGGATGTGTGGTTAGTGCAGTCCAGTATGGTGTAAAATAAAGTACAACTAAACCAAACACAAGCGGATGGATGGGGACAGCTGATCCTAAATACACTCTGGATGGACTGATCAGGTGCACCCGGTTGCATTCAAACCTACAAGCTGTGGCAGAGCCAGAGGAATGTCCCGTATCATATAGATAGGATAGACATTTTTTTTTACATAAGGCCTTAGAAAATACTAATTGAATTTAGAGGCTGGTTCAGTAAGAGTCCCACTAGCAGAGATGGTGGGCTGCCTGGGGAGTTGTCATGTATTTTATAAAAGTGTTGCCAGCTGAAGATGCATCTCAAAGATCAGCGACTCTAAAATAAAAGTGTCACCCTTCGAAGTTGTTCTCCTTCATATTGATGAGCTGAACTCAGAAAGTCCAGTAAAAAAGACACCAATCTGCATTTATGTTGTTCTTATTTCTAACGAGAAGAAGCACTCCCAGCGCCTTGATACAGCAGCAGGTCAGAGTTGCTGCGCTTCGTGTGGGATGATTAAGGCGGCTGAGAGTGTTAATCGAGTTTTTCTGCCTGTTGATTTGATTCAGTGCCTCTTAAAAAAGTGATGCAAATCCTGCTATAGCCGGCAGAGCTGGAACGAAGAAGATGGTAGTTAACTGTGAAGCTCTCACATTTGCAGATGCCCTGCTGGTGAAAGCTCGCAGACTCACCTTCTCTCCTGTCAAACAACTCAACTGGTATTTATGGACTAATTACACACACACACACACACACACACACACACACACACACACACACACACACAGGCATGTTGTGAGCCTCAGAACAACAGATTCCTAATAAACCTTTTTGTCCAGGAGAGACTGACCGTGGAGGTGGTTCAGCTTTGTGTATTTCACATTTAATTAGAATTGTTCAATATATATTTAGACACTGCATGCTGTGAATGAGACAATTTAAAGGTTGTGCTGCTTCGTTTCATTTGTTTAGATGATAATAGTTTTATTGTCCAGTATGTGATATGAATGTGGAGTTTCTCACATGACTCCTTTCTCCATATTCAGTTGATTTTTCCGAAACTCTTCCTGCAGTTCTCTCTCCCGACAAATACACCGATGCAACCAAAACACATGACGCACATCTCAGAATCAACTCTTGAACACTGACAACAAGGGATGCATCAGCAGCGATACCGTATACTCTGTAATTGAGATCATGAATCTACTTACATACAACAGCACCCAGGAACAGCAATATGGCGTGTCATCAGTTGAGAAGCTGGGTGGAGGAGGGGCAATTCAGCAGTTTGGAGATATTGTAGGATAAGTGCCCAACTAAACTGTCAAGAGGAGCGGTGAAAAGTAGCTCCTTTAATAAGAAATCTGATAAAACATGTAAAGAACTAGCACAACGCAGACTCGTAGGGGTTTGCTGATGCTATCAAGCAACTTTACAGCAAACACTGGAGAGCAAGAGAAAATGTCCAGAGACAACCCACAGGTGGTAGAAATAACAGAAGCTCTTGATGACCTGCCTTGTCAGATGGACGTAATAAAGGATTTTGTTTTCTTCTCAGTGTGCTGGAGCCGAGTTTCCCAGCTACCACCACATAACAGAAACCGTATTACCAAACAATCTCTGCTTGAGCAGAAGGGGGCTCTGGGAATATCTGGGTCCGAATATGAGCTCCCTGACAATCTCGCTGCTCACCAGTGGACACTTCTGAAAAAGACTCATCTGTTCTGGCTCCGTTTGAGTTTGAATTAACTCAAAAAGTGGCCTCCTCTGATGCTTTGGCATCAGCTGTGATTCCTGCTGTGACCACTTCAGAGACTATTTACCAAGGAACAGACGAGGACCACGGCATCAAAACAATAAAGGAAACCGGAGCTGCAGCCGTGCAGGAACACTTCGCTGACACAGAAGAAAAGTCACTCTACTGCTCTGCAATGTGACTAGATCGAAGGCAAAGTGTGTGTGGGTGTGTGTGCATGTGCGCACATGCTGAGCATGTTAAAACTCTAAATGTATTATTAAGTACTTGTATCAGCATGTACTCAGTATCATCAAGTATCTAAATGCAAGTACTTGAAAATAGTGGCGTTGGCACATCCCTACTGACAACATGTGTCTTCCAACAGCAACACTTTGTGACTCATTATATGTTGGCCATGAAAATCACTACCAGCATCACAATTAGTGTCACTATTGCTTTTGTTAAAGTATCTTTATTTGTTTAGTGCACAGATATAGAAATAGAACAGTCAGTCAGCACATGTTCTCATCACACCTTCCGTCCTCTCAGTGCACCTGGAAACAATCCAGAACCAATCAAATCAGCTCCTGTGTCATTTATTATGGAGTTTCTGCGATTGCTGAACCACCACAAACTTCGAATGCAGCAGCAAAGAGCTGTGTGCATTCATGAGAACAGCAGGCCCTCCCCTCCCTCCTGCCGCCACTGACCTCTGCAGCATCATATTTACATTGAAGGCAGTGGAGAGAGACAATGGCAACTTCTCACTGTGTGAAAGCACCTTAACTGGTCCAGAATGCTGCAGCCAGACTTTGCATAGCTTTCACTTGATCTTAGAATAGACAGCACTCCATGGGCTGACTCCAGCAGACATTTGTGAGCTTTTGTGCCCAAATGTACAGACTACAACCAGAGATACTGCAACAAAACTCTACAGTGACCCCCCTATCTAGACTAAAAGTGAAGGTGCATTTGCTGCCTTTGTCTCTCTGTTGATTTTTGTCTTGCTATGAGACTTCCTTTAAATCTCTTCTAAAAACAAATCCACATAAACTTGCATTTGTGCATTAATTGTCTTTATGTGCCATGCCACTTCTAACTCTTAACATGTTTGCTAGTTATCGATGCACAATATAAACGATAAAATGTGGTAAAGGTTGGGTGACCATTCCTATGGAAGCCCAGTATTTATGTTAAATGATGTTTCCACAACGTTGTGCCACAATAGATCTACCAATAGCCACTAGTTAGCAAGAGCTTCTGGTATGAGAAACTTTTCAGTGCAGGGTCAGTCTGCAGGATCTACAGATGGGTGCCCTCTCCATGACTGGTGTTCGGTTGAGTCGGGCCCCAGTCAAGTTAAAGTCAAGCAATAATAAATAAGGAACATAGTGTGGAACATCCGGCTAGCAAAGTGATGATAGGCTTCCAAAATAAAGCTTGCTGATAACAATAATAAACATGTTGGTAAACTTTGCTTTGGTTTAGGCACCAAAACTTCTTGTTTAGGTTTAGGAAACGATTATCATGCGGCTTAAAATAAGAAAGATGGTCACATTAAGTTTTGTAAGGTATGTTATTTCAGTTACAAAAGAAATCAACCTCCACCTTTGGTTACACATGGGACACAATCCCTGCGTGGAAGTCCTGTGCTCGACCCATCCAGTCCATCAGTTCAGCTCTCCTCACAGAAAAATGAGACTCGGTACCAAAGCAGAGCCTGGCAGAGCACTCTGTGAGAGGCAAGCTGACGACTGTTTCACTTGTAGAGACTTCAGGGCTGATGCATCTTGGATTTAATGTTCATATTTTTGTTTGTTTTCATGAATTGCCTTACAGATTTTAGGTGTTTTTCAGAGTGTTGTGTTTGCCAGCAACAAGAAATAAATATGCGAGAGAGAATAAAATGTCCCCTGAGCTGCACGCTGTCGTAGTCTTGCTTGTCCGATGTCTACTGCTCTCCATGGTGCCGCTGCAACAATTTTGTTTTGTTTTGGTTTTTTTTATTGTTTCGGCCGTTTGCCTTTATTGGATAGTGCAGCTGAAGAGAGGCAGGAAAGAGGGAAGAGAGAGACATGCAGCAAAGGGCCCCAGGTTTGATTCCAACCCGGGGCCACTGTGGTAAGGACACAGCTTTAGTTCACCAGTACGAGCTCTAACAGCTGAGCGACCGCAGCGCCCCATGATGACTTTGTTTTGCACTAATAACTGACTCGACTTTAGCAAACTTTCCCATACTTGTAAATAACAGGTTGCACTATTAGGTCTACATTAATTCATATCAATTGAACCAAATTTTAAGTGTTGTCGTGAAAATATACAGCAAGCAAGCATGTCATTTCATGGTACTGCTGTACTGACACATAAACCTACATGATATCGTGCAGCAGGTTATATTCACACCACCAGCTACCATCATCAGCTAGCAGTTTGCTAGCCAACGCTAATTGAGGCAGACCACAGAGAGGTGACAACATGCTGATAGAGACGGGTGAATCAGAGCCAGAGGAGCACATTTTAAATGTATTTTATTGATAATTGCATTCAGAAAAAAGAAAAAAAAAAAGATTATTGGAAATATACTGAATGTTGGATAACATAATTGGCCAATTATTGATCAGTCCCTACTGCCGATCATATCACATGATCTTCATCAAAAGCATTCTTACCCATGTTGGCTTAAAAGTTGGTGTTCAACTTCATTCTTTCCTCAAAGTGCTGTGATTGAAAACTGCCCAACAGGACCATGTGGTGAGGCTGCTTCCTCAGCTGACGCTGGTTGTTCAGAAGGTTATGACAAATTACAGAGCAACACACACTTGTGAGGACTGGTTATCACACACACACTGATTAACATCCTGTTTATCACATTCAGTAAAGAGCCTGTTAGAAAGCTCTCTCTTCTTTAGTGATACAAGGTGATTAACGCTGTCTGACTGATTTAAGTGTTGATCAGAGTGATGGTCTGTTGTTCTTGTGTCTGCTTGTTTTACCAGTTGTCATACAGTGCTCTGCAGCGCCTGCCAGAGGGGAGAAGCTGCAACAGGTGTGATGGATCTGCACTGATGTTTCCTGCCCGTTTCCTGACTCTGGTCATGTATAAGTCCCGAATGGAGACCAGTTTGGCACCACTGGTCTGTTCCTGTCCTGTTTGGTGGCCAATCCAAACCAGACAGCGACGGATGAACAGAGAACAGACTTGATGATTAAAGAGTGCATTTAACTGATGCTTCTTAGGAAAATCTCACTGATTTCTTGTTGCTATTTCTTTTTATTATTTCAATTTTATGCCTCTGCTCCCACTTCTCCAACTTCTCCCTCCCTGCTTCCTTCATGACTTTGTAAACAGTATTATCGTCATGTTTTGGCTGCCCACCACAGAGCGCAGCATCCACCTCTAGTCTGTCTGTGAGATGCCTTGTTATCCCTCGTGCTATCATCATCATCAGAGCCCAGCTCCCCATTCAAAGCAATTCATCCGAGCCTCCAGCTGCTCCCTCCATGGCCGTACATAATATTTACTTGGCCTGGCCCTGGTTCAGCCACTGAATGCAAATGATAGTTGCTGTGCTCTGTTGAGGGAAATATCATCCACATTTTGCTCAACACGAGGAAGTGGCGTGCCAAGCTTGCTTTCAAGGTCAGAGCTTGGTGCCGCTGAGAGCCTCTCGCCCATCTGGAGAGAAAAAAAAGCATAGTGTCCTTCACACAGAGCTGGCTGGCTTCTTCACACTGCATCTCTGCTCTGCGCGCGAGGCATGAGCTGCAGATACACCCATCTGATCAACAGGTGGCCACGAAGTACATTTACAAGTTCTGAACTTGTTTGAGCTTCTGGTAAATTCTTTATATATATACAGTATATATTTTGTTTTTTAAGTAACATCAGAAAACCTGACCTATACTCAGCCATGTAGAAACTCTGTGATCGGTGTGCATGATGTAATAAAATGAAGCTGATGATGTAATCATCTTCCAATAATGTCATAAAAAGCTTGAGTGAATAACATAATTTTAATGTAACTTTTGTACACACAACCTAGCAACTTAATGCATTTTATGAACGTTGTGACATTATGGTTTCAGTCTGCACAGTCAGATGTGAGGATAAAAAGATAAAGATTTCAAGATTACGTCATAGCAACAGTAAATTATGACGAAAACACACAAATAATAAAAGTCAAAAAAGAATAATAAACATATAATAATAATAATAAAATAAATGATATTGAGTTGCATTATGGGGAGCAGATCCAGGGTTTTTGGAGCTTGACTCACACTATAGGGACTAAAAGTTAGAATATCTCAGCCTTTGCAGCTCCGATTTCAACTATTCTCCTTATTAATCTGCCTCATGTGGGTGCCCCAACGTTATGCAAGTGCAATACAAAAGTGCCTCTTGAAAAAGTTCATGTTTCCATTATTTAAGAGTGAATTGAAATATTTAATGTACCACTGATCTCATCACTCACTATTCAGAGAACACACATTAAAAATATACTTGTTCCATCCCCGTTTGTCCAGTACAGAGAGACATCCAGGACATGTTTAGCTAGTTTAGCACAAACTGTGGAATCGGGTAAACTGTCTCCGTCATGAAGGGAAGACAACAAGCATTTCTGGCTTCTTTTATGCTGAGCAGAAGGTCGTCTATATGCCACGAACAAGTGTTTAGACGTCAGCAATGAGTGACACAAAGCTGATACAGGCAGCTGACATTTAAAATACAGTAAAATGTGTTGGAGATAAGGTCACCAACACAGCTGCATGGGTTTAGAAGTGTATAAGACAGGAAGCAGGATTTTGTTCACCCTGTTTTGCATAAGTGTCAAAATGGTAGCAAACAGTCAAGATGGAACACAAACCAACACTGGATGTGAGGGGGAAAGCTGTTGTTTGCCACCATCTGTTTGAGTGGGTTAATAGTTGTTTTTTTCTGTAGTGATGTGAATTGGAAAGTTATTTATCAACATGATTCCTCTAATGTGAGGTATTTAGGAGTAATGCCTCCCTCCGGCTGGGCCATGAAGGGAAAGATGAAGGAGAGGAGGAAGAATAGTCTTCAGATATGCTTCCAGCCCTGTGGCTCCAAACCTCAACCTGCAAAAAGAAATGAAAATCCTTTTAATTAAACTGAATGTCTGCATTTCACACTGTACTAATATCATTGATAATGAGGAAGTGTTGAAAAGACAAAGAAAAAGACAGCTCTTAAAGTAGGCAGTCGCCTGCTTTGCTGGGTTGCTACTAGTGATAGTGTTTATTTGGCGTCATATCTTAAAATCTATGACACCACACAGCTTCGACTGTGACACCTGCTCTCTGTCGTGGTGGTAAAAAGGCCACCTGACCACATCGAGCGTCAGCTTCTTCCAGCAGTCGCTGCAGAGTCATCGGGGGCAGCCTCCAAGCAGAGATGCATCGCCTCAGCACTGTAAATCCTCCTCCGATTCAGCGATCACGCCTTCAATCAGTGCCGCTAACTGCTACTTTAGTTCTTTTTCAGGCACCTTATCAATATACTGAGGACGAAACAGACAAATAGTGGCACATAAAAAAAATAATCGTACCAACGATTAGTAAAAGTGATCTGAATTTATTGATATTATGTGATAATACGGTAATTATAAAAACAATAATAATAATCTAACATCTCTATTGTTAGTAATTGGTTGCACACATTACAGCAGAAACACAGGCCCAACTGTCACCACTGTTCATTGCAACAATGCCCCCCAAAATAGTCTAAATCACTTTACTCATCCCTTAAAACCGCATCTCAATATATACAGTCTGTGACTTTTTGCATTAAGGAGAATCCACTGAACTTCAAAGTTTACTGAGCAGCTGAATTTAGTTTATCTAAAAGTTTCCATTTCATTTCAAACATCTTCATTAGAGCGTATCTTATTCTGAAAAAATCTGAACTGTCCTTTTTGCTTTGCATCACATACCCATCTGAGTTGTGGTGTTGTGTAATTGCACAGCCCACTTGCATCTTCATATCCTAAAATTAACTGTATTTCTTCCTGGATGACGCATCGTTTTTGGCTGTTTTCATCAGTTACCATAATCATCTATAAAGCAGGCTACAGCACATTTATTTTCCATTTTAACTTATGTGCCTGACAGCCACCAACTGTTTTTTTGACCTGCAGATTTCAGGGTTACAAACCAAAATCCAAAGTTGAGCCTTTCTGGCACCACTGCTGGAGACTGCAGTACAGGAGATATCAGCAGAAGGCACAGAATTATAGACAAGCTGTTAAAGGCTCACTTAAGTGGAGGAGTGTTTTACTCTTTCACACAGTCAAAAGTCTGTGCCATCTCCATACAGCGCTTTTCTACCACAACAGTCAAGCTGGCCCAAAGATGGAGCTCACACCAACATAGTGATGTCACAGTTACCCACAGCCACCCTGTGGTGAGCTAACAAACAATTAATAGCGGTTCTTAACAACAATTAACACATTTCCAAATGGAGTTTCATTATCAATCAGCACCGTCTGGAACAAAAAGCAGGAAAAAAGACGTCGGTCTGAGTGTTACGTGTTTGTTCATCACATATAAACAGAGAATAATGCTCAGACAAATATTAGTATTGCTCTTGCCTCTTGTTGCTCCAGTTAGTGGTTTGATGCAACAGACAATACAACTACTGTTTGTCCATGGACATTACATTCCAGCAAAGCATTCTCTGAATACATCTGCTGACAGCCTCTGATCGAAATAAACTGCGCTTATGTTGAGAGTGCACTAATTCTGCACTTTGCATTAAAGGAATGGATGTTTATGGTGCATACAGGAAGTCAGTGCTAGCACACATCGCAGGACCCATCAGCCTCGTCGTCACTATCAAAGCCTGCGGAGGAAAAAAGTGAATACATATCAAGGCATGACTGAACAGCCAGTCAGCATCAGAGGATGCAACCCAGACAAGCGTACAATCACTTTTAGAATGAGGTGTGTTGTGTGTCTCATCTTCCAACCCCACTCACCTCATGTTCCTGTGCAGCCTCCCACATACTTCAGTGATACATCGACAGATTTAAAGGACGACCCAGAACCCGTCCGACCCGACAGAGAGGGCTCTGACTGTCTGCTGGCCGGCCTCCGCCAGCCTTCACTGCAACCAAATTAAACAGAGCGAGGCAGAAACCAGCCATAAAAAATATGCAGCATGCATGCATATGTAACCAGCGCGGTGTAACAGGTTGCGTTTGGCTTGCGAGGGGAAACAACAAGAGAAAAAGGAGCCACACACAAGTAGTGTGTGTCTGTGTAGCGACGCAGGCATATGCAGTGAGGCAGAGTGAAGTCCTTTCCCCAGCTGTTCTGTGGACAAGCAGGACAGCGAGAGCAGCGTCTGTTCTGTTCGCTGTTCGTCAGCTCACTCTGCACCAGTGGCTTCATGTTTTACACGGAGGCAGGTTAAACACGAGGGTCTGTCACTCATTATGAGGTTGATGCACTGCAACAATGTGATCATATTCACAAACCCTTCACAACAACACAGCTCTAATTCTAGTGACATGTAACTCTGCACGTAGTAAAATGACTTTATCAGGACTTCAGTGTGAGGAGTTACAGATTTCGAATTGGCTTATAAAAAGAGCATTTGTAATGGATTGGTGCTCTGTATCAGCCAAAAACCTGAGCTTAGCTATCACAAAGTGCATCAATTTTCTTTGATCATATTTGTTCAGGGTGTAATAAAATCTTTAAAAATATGCATGGTATGAGTATAGGTTTGGTGACACTCGGTCTGCAGTTGTTAGACGAAAACAGTCATTTCAAGGCACTTAGTATGAGCTCAATGCTGCTGTGACAATTAGAGAGAGTTACTGCTGACAAATAAAAATACATAGGGCGATGTTAAGCACAGGGTATTATCATGTGGCTGAAAGAATGAAGAGGACACACTGATACGTTGCAGTGTACGTGTGTGTCTACCTGCAGGAGACGTGACAGCCTTCACAGTATCTTCCAGATGAAGTGAGACCACGTTAAAAACCTCAGTCTCCTACATCTTTGCCCACGTTCCTCGAACTTCTTCCTAATTTTAATGTGTAAGTAACATCCATAAATGGAACTGTGAAAACGTTTCTGGCTGAATACGTCAGTCAAACACTGGAGTTCTCTGCAGAGACAGAGAGATAAACTGTCATAGAGGCAGCTGTGATGATATTATACACTCAGACTTCACTCTAAGCCACTTGCCGTGCATGTTTTTAGACAAAACACCTACCTATAGCTGACATTAGGACTGGTGTCTCACGTATACGGTGTCTTGGCGTGTGCTGGCAGGAGATATGAACTCCAGCCTTGTCAGAGACTCTGTGAAGCTGCAAATGTTAACACACTACAGGATGACTTGTTTGATTAGCAGCACCAAAAACACAGAGCTAATAACACACCTTCAAATTTGTAACTCTAAAGTTACCCAGTGATTCAAAAAACATCTTAACAAACAAAAGAAATCTTAAATGTCTTCCATAGAGCTCAGCCGATGGATTTTAGTGTCCCATCATCTGGCTGTTACGATGGCTTTCCCTCAGTGCAGGCGGAGAATCAGATCATCGGAGAACGCGCTAATTCTTATCTTTGTTCTCATTTCCAAGCATGCATATGATTAAACTGAATTGTGCGGTATGTCTACAACAAATCAACTTGAAATACTGACTATATCTTTCAATCTAAATGATTAAAAGACTCATTTTTGAAAAGCACATCGTGCCGTATTCTGACGTGGACACGGTTTGATGAAGAATATGTAAGAGACGTGTGCTCATTTAAAACAACACTTCCGTAACCCTGTGATGGCCGCGTGTTATTTTTAGAGCGCTGACGGATAATAATGAGCATGTAAATGTTTGGTTTCTTTCCAGCGCAGCAGCGAGAGCGAGCCAGACTCTTTCCCCCGTACAGACTTCTCTGGTTAAATCATCCCAATTAGCCAACAAACCCAGACGGTGTCTCTTGGGAACATGCTCCCTGCAGGAGGGCCAGATTAAATGAATCAGACTGCGCAGCAACGCTTGTGTTCCTTAAAAAAAAAAAAAAACAACACTTTCCTTCTTTTCGAAGTCTTTGATTCCAGGCTGAATGGATTTCCAACAGATACTTATTTAATGATTGCGTTTTCCACACCTTTGTGGCTCCATCTAGGGATTTGAATTATAATCTTTGCTGGAACATTTGGAACATTTCACATCCTATAGTCGCTGTGTATTCTGTTCTGAAGTCTAACCTCATGTATAATGAGGATCTCCTCAGCTACCTAACAATCACACACCACGGAAGTCACAGTGCAGAGTGTGAAATCCTTCTGAGCACTACAAAGAGCTGTTTTAATATCTTATTTTAATATGAGCTTCCATAATTTAAGCTTTTGTTCCACTTGACTGTGGAGGATATCATCAGAAGAAGCGCAGGCTCAACCTTTAGAGAATAATACATAAATGCTCATGTAGAATTTCTTCCTTTCCTTTTGACTTCTAAGAATATTTCTTGTCTCATATTTAACGACATTGATCACAGAGCTTTTTCTATCAAAGTGCATCAAATGGAATTTAGTCAAAGTTTAATCAGGGAGGCTATATCTACTACTTCCTTCTCTCCTCCTTCATTGACCACCAAACCAAGCCCCCTCTCTCAGGTCCTGTCCTTTTATAGTTTTCTCACATCCCTCTACAGTATTTAAAACTCAAACGCTAGCTCCCTCCTGGCTCATTTTCATCCAATAAGAAATCATGCACACGTATCATCCAAGTACCGATCAGTGTTGATGACAGCGTCTTCTCACGAGGATACCATGATCACCAACACATGACTCCATGCTGCACTAACCCTTGAAATATGAAGGGCACTTGTATCCAGTCTGATCAGTCATTTATATCAAGGCACTTTTTCAACCCTGTCTCTTGATAGACTGCATTTATATGCCACTAAATGCTTTTGCCAAATGCATTTTGAAGGAAACATAACTGATGCATGGATTGTGCCCACTGGCAATGTTTTTTCTTCCAGTCCACAAAGTGCTACATCATTATGCTGTGCTGCTGTGCGAAACATGAAAACCTGAGGACATGTTCCTTTACTGACATTTTTTCATTCCTTTATGACCTCGAGATTAATTTTAGTGTCACCATCAGTACTGAATGAAAAAGGTTAGGGGGACCCTTCCAGGATGCTTTACCTGATTAGAGAGTATCCTCTCAGGAAGTGCTTTTTTAAGCCACCCCACTGATGTCCAGACCACAAAGACTCTCACTCTGCTGAGCTGATCTGTAAAGGACAAGGTTGGCCATGTTCAGAATTGTTGTTTTTTTTGTCATGAATGTATCCTACCAGCTAGCATTGTGTGTGTGTATCCACAACCTGATATATCTTATTGCTATATACATATTGTAGTGCTGATTTGGACTCAATAATAAGACATGTTGGGGCTGCATAGGTGTTTTGATGTTTTTCACACATAATGATTTGCTTGTTTCAGGCATAAAACTGGGTTTTAAAGAAAAATGCCACTCTTAGGTATGCTTCTAATACATTAACATCCTCTAAGTACAGTGAGTTGCAGCTTCTCCTGGAAGCAAATTGAAGTTCCGAAGAATATCTGAACAGAAAAATCACAGTTTTTAAATTGTTTTTATGGTCTTTTCTGGCACATTGCTGAATCTATTTTCAGGTTTAATGTGCTGATTACAGTGTAAAAGCCAAGGCAGCAAGTTTCAAGTACTGTGAGGTGATGTTGCTGCTAGCTGAGTTCATTTGATTTCTATTGAAACATTTATCAAGCCATTGTCAGTCCTGTGACATATGAAGTGCTCCCAGCTCCAAACAATAAACATGACAGAACAACACTCTGTTAATATTGCAAGAAAAAACTGATATTCAGCCGTGTCACTCCTCATAGAAATGAATTATACGAAAAGCGTTTATTTACATCGTTCATTTATTCTTTTGTCTCTCTATTTCTCTCTCCTTCTGTCTCATTATAGAAACAGTATTATCAATTACTGTAGAGACAGAGAAATAATCTGTTTTCTGTTTTAGACCAAAATCCATTAACATCAGTCACCAATCCAGTTTAAGTTAAGTATCTAATTGATATTTTAAAGAGAGTTATTTTAAAGTCAACCAAAGCACACAGAGTCTTAACCTCTCATGTCCTTATGACTATATTCTAACTTTTCATTCATTTTGAGCTTATTGGACTGCACAATGTTCACACACCACAGTGTTCATTAGATATCAAAATGTGTTGATTCTTTAGAAAGATTAATAGGCCAGATCCCGGGCAACAGGAACTTGAAAATCAAGTCACACCATTCTAAGTAACCTTTAAAATGACAGACTCTTCCTTTAATCAATCTCTCTCACTAATATTCCCTTTGCAGCTTCATTAGCACAATGTATTCTTCATTTAATTTCTCACAAAAGCCCTGGGAGAATACAAGACCCCTCTGAGCTATAATAAAGGCACCCGAGCATGTGCCTGAAATAAACTTATTAACCAGCGGCAATTAAGCCAGCGTTTTGTTTCGGATTCTATTGCCGAGGAGACCTTGTTAAGACATCGGCAAACAAGCGCAGAAGCAGAAGGCCTTTGGTTTGTGATGGACAGCAAAAAGGACTCCAAGAGTTGGAGAAGTGTGAACAAGGCTTAGACCAAAATATTTATTGGCTCTTTATTACATATTTACTGTTGCTACGGTAAAGGGAGCCCTTAACAACACTCACTATAATAAGAATTGGATTAAATTCTAGATCATTACACATGAGGGCAGCAGCATCAGCAGCAGCATCAGAGCCAGCGACACCAACAGACTTGATAAGATCATCAAGAAGGCTCAGACTTGAGTCTTTTCAGACTCAGCACCCTCTCCATCACACAGTGGACAGACAGCGGAGCACCTTCTCCCACAGGCTGCTACAGCTCTGCTGTCGAAGGGACAGATACAGGAAATCTTTCCAGCCACATGCCATTACACTGTACAATAACAGCTAAAAAAAATAAATAAATAAAAAAAATAATAATAATACAATACTTCTTATCACTACTGTTTGCTACTTTTGATATTTTATTATTATGTATATATTTTTTTACTGCTTGCTATTTTGATATTTTATTCTGTATAGTTTGTTCTTTATAGTCCTATTTCACAAATTTTCACTTTTTTCACTGTGTTATGCTTACAGTCACAGTACACTTTATTTTCTACACACTGCCATTTGCTGTAGATATTCTTTTTTGTGCAATACTTTTTCATTACTACTGTTTACTGTTTTGCTATTTTATTATTATGTATATAATCTTTTTACTGCTTGCTCATTTGATATTTTATTATGTATAGTTTGTTCTTTATAGTCTTATTTCACAATTTTTCACCTTCCACTGTGTGTAATGCTGCTGCTGCACTGCAATTTCCCAGCTTGGGATAAATAAAGTCTATCTATCTATCTATCTATCTATCTATCTATTAAAGTATTTACTCACACCTTGTGGGAGCCAAAGGCAACTACAGCCTGATCAAATGCAAATCATCCTCGCAACCCCACCTGTTTTTTTTTTTTTTTTAAAGCTACCTCTGTGTTAGCCGACCATAGCTGAGAATGAGGAAATGCAAGTCTGGTAAAAGAACATATATCGTGGCAAGCGGCACAAGCCTGCAACAGCTTTCCAACTAAACATACATTTATGTAAAATGATTTACATAATTTAAAACACTTGTCGGTTAGCTACAGCTCGATTTATCATGTTGTTGCAGTCAAAAACTGCTTGTCGTTCCAAAGCGCCTCACACAAAAAGTTCTCTCATTTGCTCCTTCTAATCAAAGCACTCACATGCTAAACTGACAGCAACCCGCAGCCTCACGTATGTAAACAGACCGGTATGTGTGATGAAGAGGAAACTGTTTGATCAGCTGGAAGCAGATCTCCATGTTAGCTACGGTAGCTAATCCAGGGGGACACTTTCTGTGTTTACTTTTTGTCGGGCTCAAAGACAAACGTTTGAAATGATTTATGTAAAATTGAAGTTTACGTGGAGTAATATAACATGGGAGCAACCCTTGTTTCTTCGGGCCTAAAATTAGCATTTGGGTTTTTATCTATATTGGCGGGAAAACAGTTATTTGCCATCTAGTTTCTAACAGCTAGGAGACATGCGTGACTCTAAGCCTACATACACACATTTGCAGCTATAACACACTGCAAACTGAGAGTCACAGTGACTGTCACTGACTCTCAGTTGAAAAAAAAGAATTGTTGGCAGTCTTGCTTTGCGAAGCTCAGCTGCTGTGATTCTAAGCTTCAGTTTGTGGTGAGTTTCATTCACAAATGCCTGCATGTTAGCAAGGGCTGAGTGCTTCTTTGTTCATTTGGATTGTTTATAAGGGAGAGTCCCATCGGCATAGGAGTAGAAAATACCTGCAATGCAATTTATTATTTTACCAAGGGAGAGCAAATAGGTAGCAACAGGTACTGGACTGAGGACAGGGCCTTGAGGGACACCATACTGAATAGCAGATAACTAAGTACATTCTGACTGATGTAAGGCAAAAAAAGAGAACAAATGAGTCTGAGGGAGGTGTCAATGTTCGTGAAATATAACATTGCAGATGTGCACCAGTCGGGGGGCCATCTTGCAGCCAGTTGGATGTGAAACACTTTCGAACCGAATGGAGGATGTGAATAAGTGGTGGAGAATGTACTATAAATGTGCCCCTGTTACACAGGATTAAAGCTGTGTGAATCCAAATGCAGAACAAAGAAGCAGACAGTGAGTGGGTGCACTGAGAAATTTATTAACACACAGTATTAATTTACAGGCAGCGGTGTAACTTGGCCAGAGGAGAGCAGAGGCTGAGCTGCGAGCCGCCGGGTCGAGCCGGGCCAGGCAGGAGAACTGGTGTGGGAAGACTGAGCCGGGGAAGTCCAGAGTGCCAGGAGGAGACTGAGGTTTGTACAGGAGTGGATCAAAGGCAGGAGGCCAGCCAGGGTAGCTGTGTAGCTGACTCTACAATCTGGCAGCATGGTGGATTTGAAGCCCGGTGTTTAAAGCAGAGAAGATTTGCAATGATAACCAGCAGCTGACTGGCTGACACCTGCACACCTGATCCCACTCCTGCGATCAGAGCACAACACAGACAGGAAAACAGAGAGGGAGACAGGAAGGGTCTCCTGACGAGGAGGCAGAGGGGGGAGAAGCGGGGGGGGGGGGGGGTGGGGGGTGATTGATTCAGACAGGAACATGCATGCAGTTTTGTTGACGGCACACTGAGTGTCTGCACACACAAATGTGTTCACACATGTGTCGCTGCATACAGTCCACATGTAAACTAAGCAAAGCCGTGCACTCTTGGCTGAGGCCAGAGGACCCTCGAGGACCCCTTCTTGGCAGATGATGACATTCATGTCACACAGATTAACACTAAAAAAACACTGGTTGTGGCACCATTACTCGATTCTCTCTGGAAAAAGTCAACAAACTAGCATTTCAATGAACATTATAGACTGGGACCAGAATAGATTTATAGTATAATAAAGTGCCACATTAAGTTTACATTAGAGGACTACATTGGGGATCAGCTGCAGGCGAGAGCAGCCACTCATAAAATAATTCTGTGGCATGAAAATTATAGACATTAGTTCCATTATATGTTAGTCAATTCCTTTTTTAAGAATAAACACCACATGAACAGGTCAGACAGGAAGCAAGTGTTCTTACATAACCGGGAACCGACTGAACCTGAGCACATGACCAAACTGATTATTTAACCAGATGATCTACAGAAATCAAGGTGATCCAGCTGAGATCTTATGTGAGCGGGCGGTTTCAGTTTTGCTGCAGGTGGGAACACACACACTACAAGGGCGGGCGAGAGCCGGATCAAGAAAGCAGTCCCGAGCAGGGCTCTGCATATACATATGCCACTGAGCATGACATGTCAATGAAATTTGCATTGTAACCCCCATGTTAGAAACAATAAGAAAGATAAGAAAATAAAATAAAGATACTAGAATGAATAAACTAACATGCAGATAAAAATATACGTAAATGCAATGAAATTATACCAGAAATGAAAATATACAAAGACAATAAGAATATACTACAACAATAAACAATGAAATATACCAACAGCAGCTGAAATATACTAAAATGTATATACTGAGGTACTCTTTATTTAGCTCATTTATTGTGAAATTGTTTATTTTATTTAAATTGTTCAATGAGACTGTTCTTTAAAATGATTTGACACAAGCACCCCCTGCTTGTCTGTTACCGTGTGTCAGATTCCATTTTAAATTAATGGTATCAGTCTTCCAAAAGTCCGAACCCTGGTGTGAAATAACCCTGTCAGCTGACCTGTTTAAAACAGAATATAAAGCCAGCCATGCAGCTTTAATGAGGACAGAACTGGCAAAGTTTCACACTTAACTAATGATCAGATGTATGTGGGTAACTGGTACTTTCAAGCCTGCAAGTGTTGTGAAATCCCATGTTCACAGAGTAACAGATACCAGCCTGGAGCACACAGCGCCGTGCATCTGATGCTCCACGGATAGATAATAAAACACCAGGTATCCACATTGAAGCTATGGATCCAATTAGAACCGCAGTGCAGTGAGATGGAGAGAAATATTAAAATGTGATAATATCAGCGACGTCTGCCTGTGTGGCTGCTGTTTCTTTTTTTTTTTCCTGTTGCCTCGGTAACACCTCTGTGCAGCAAGGTACATATCCTGACACTAAGACACAGGAAATTAAACTTGTTTTCGTTCCCCTGATAGTTCCTGCCAGGAGATTAGATCACCATGGTGAACTCACCTCACTCACCCCTCCAGTGTCAGACTGTCCCTCAGAGGCCACCGTAAGGGCCACATGTCTTTCCTGCCAATAATCACCCCATTAAAATGAATGATTCTGCCCAGACCGTGTACTGTACATAATCGTCAATTAGCCAGTGGCGTCGAGATGGCACCTCTGCTAACCCCTAAGAGTCTGCTGGAGCCTCATTATGGGGAGTGTGACTCACTCACGATCATAGCCAGACTCTGGGCAATAACGGGAATTGAAACATCAGCTTCATGTTCATGAGATTCACACAGAGCAATGAAACGAACTGCATGCAGCATCTTTTCGCTTGATCATCTAAATGAGAGGAGGCTTTGTTAGATTTCGGTTGTTTTTTAATGATACAATTAGAAAATTATGAAGAGGGGCAGAGGGGGCAGGAGGTCATGGCTCGCAGACACACTGCTTTAAAGCCTGTCTAATTTTGTATCTCCGTACCCTCTTTGCTTTCACAAATCTTAGTCGTCCACGTCATGCAGTGTGACATCATCTTCAGCTTTGAGCGCTGTAGATGTCGACACCAACTTCCTCATACAATACCACGTCTCCCCTCTCCGCACCCTGACTTACGCTTTCTCCAAATCCGCAAAGACACATTGCGACTCCCGACCCTCTCTATTCCTTCCAATACGTCTCCACGCTCCCACAGGTATGCCATCTAGATCTCGATCTCGCTAGCAGCTCTTCATCCTCTTCATAGCTGCCCCCACTTCATCCCTGCTCATCCTCCCCACTTCCTGATTCAATACGACCACATCAGCCATCCATCCTTCATCATCCTGACCTGTTGTGGATCCTTCCCTGCTCAGTCCCTCTGTCTAACCAACCGAAACAGGTCCTCTCCTCCTTCTCGTTCACCCAGCAGCAGCGCAGCGCCTGAAACCTGCTGGACAACTGCAGCCATGGCGGTCGTGGTGACCCGGGCCTCAAACGATCCAGTAAGGAAAGCTGATTTATGATCTGCATATTTGATTTGGCAAAGGTTTTACGTCTGGCGCCTTTGCTCCATATTTATGCACATCCATAGTGGCTGGGTTACTCAAATGGCATCAGTTGAAGATATTTTACAGACATCGCACAGCTCCCTCTGTAGACTTTCACATTTGCAACAGCTGCAAACACACTGTGATGGGTAAAATGGATGAGGTTCCTATTGACATGGCTTACTGTGTTCGTCTCTGCTAACATTCCTCCCAGTGATCATTAAAACTGAACCTCTGACAAAAGTTGGCCAAATTCTCCAAGGCTTGTGTACAGACATTTGTTTCTGAGCAATGATCATTGGCACTAATCAGCAACGATTGGATTCCATTCCTTGTGGCTGCTTCATAATGAAAACCTACCGATGTTTTACCAGCGGAATATTTCAATGTGAAGAAGCCTGTGAATATTCTCATTCATCCAGGTCATTGTAAGCTTTAGGGCATTCAATCGTTCGCAACTGGACCTCGTCAGTTTGTCTTAGAAGACGTTTCGCCTCTCATCCGAGCAGGCTTCATCAGTTCATGTCCTATCTAGTCTGGTTGCTTACGAACTGATGAAGCCTGCTCGGATGAGAGGCGAAACGTCTTCTAAGACAAACCGACGATTGAATGCCCTAAAGCCCCCAATGTGAAGAAGCAGCAACAGGAAATGTTTGGTTTGCTCCAAACTCAGCGACCATTGTGCGACAGCGATGCAGATGGAGATTCAATTATAATTTTAAAGTCCCGAATTTAAAAGTACGCAGCAAAACCTAAATAACATATTGATCTCCAAAGTGTTCTGATCTCCACTGGCCTGAAAATTGTGTAACTCAGCCACGAGTGAGCGCTGACTAAACGCTGTCGAGCTCAAAGCATTACTGTGGAATTCAGTGTAGGCCGTGACAGAGGACTTCAACTGCCGCTACTGTGCTGTTAATGAGATGCTTTCACTACACACCCAGTGTAGAAATAGCCTGTCTCGCCAGATGGTTTGTTCCAAAAATACTGAGCCGTTGGTTTCTTTATCTTTATGTCACCATCTATCACAGGCTAGCTTCAATCAATCAGATCAATGAACCAGGAACATCCAACGAACAGTCATGCTGTCGTCACGTCTAAACCACGGCCGCCTGTAGGTGCCAGTAGTTCCTCATGGGAAGTCGATTGGTCCAAGCCACTGTGCTCCAGCCTCAAGCGCATGCCTTGAAGCCTGGCAAGATGGATTTCCAGATCACCTGATCTCACTTCAACTCACTACTTTGCAGGGTAAGTGTAGAAAGGATGTATGGCTGAGATTTATCGTGTTATGCCCTGCATCGGGGAACCAAGGTCACATTTAATTTTTTGTAACCCCTTTGATAACCCTACCCTAAATGTTGTAATTTCTCACAAACATGAAGTGCAGAAAATGACACATGCAGTACCTCTGTTTGTGCTCTCACAGATCCCACCTGCAAACCGTCTGTTCCATATCTGTGATTGATGTCGACGGGACTGCAGCCCTGGGGTCAAACTGAGCTTAGTTATTAGTTTCGATGTAAGATGACAATACATTTCTCCGTCTGTGGATATTTGTTCACATACAGCCCATGTGCAGTGCACTGAGCTAACGAAGTGGGTCACTGCACGATGCATGCTTCACCATCTGATATCATCACAGCTTCACGTCTGTCAGTGGACGTTTAAAGGCCCATTCAAATCGCTTTCTTGTGTGTTTACCAGCGGCAAGCTTGATTTGTATAGAAATGAAATCTGATGGAGGGAGTTTGTCCTTGTCATCACATTTAGCCACGGCTGCTTTCAACTTTGTGTGTTTGATGGTGGGGGGAAGGAGAGGAAGATGTTTGTTTCTTCACTCAGCAGTAATATTTCAGACTTTTTTTCTGAAGCTCTCGGCTGCTTAACTGGAATCTAAGCTGCCCTCATTTGTTCTGCGCTTTGTGAGTGCCTGAATTCTCTAAATGGTAACAAATTCTGCATTCAACAGGCTGTGTGAGTGATGGCTCACACATTAATGATCAGTCAATGTGAATGTGATGTAGACCGCCGCATCACGACCTCGTATTTTTCTTTCGAATATTCTCTCATACCGAAGACATCAAAACTATAAACGAATACATTCCTTGTGTTTCTTGGCCCGAACAAGTCTCTTTTTCTCATTGTTCTTCCTCAGTAGTGGTTTCTCTGCAGCTTTTTGACCATGAAGGCCTGATTCATGCAGTCTCCTCTGAACAGCTGATGTTGAGATGTGCCTGCTACTTGAATTGAAGGATTTCTGTGGGCTCTAATCTGAGGTGCTGTCTACGGTTTCTGAGGCTGGGGACTCTGATGAACTTATCCTCTGCAGCAGAGGGTACTCATGCTCTTCCTTTCCTGGGGCGGTCCTCATGAGAGCCAGTTCCATCATAGCATTTGATGGTTTTTGGGACTGCACTTGAGAACACATTCAAAGCTCTTGAAATCCTCCAGATCGACTGACCTTCATGTCTTAGAGTAATGATTGACTGTCGTTCCTCTTTACTTATCTGAGTGGTTCTTGCCATAATATGGATTATAACAGTAGTCAAATATGGCTGTTCACCATGTACCAACCCTACTTCTGCACAACACAACTGATGATCTCAAACACATTCAGAAGGCAAGAACTTCCACATATGAACTCTTGACATGTCACACCTGTTAACTGTCATGTCAGGTGACTGCCCCATGAAGCTGACTGAGAGGATGGCAATAGCATGCAAAGCTGTCATCAAAGCAAAAGGTGGCTACTTCGATTAATCTAAAATATAAAACATATTCTGGTTTGTTTAACCCTTTTTTTCAGTGTGATAAAAATAAAGAAAAAACATTGAGTAACAAGGTGTGTCCAAACAATAAAGACAACAAACTGTAGACATATAAGGTTGTTCAATCTAGCCCACATAGAAATCGTCCCAAAGAAAACAGTGGACAGTGAGGGCCAGAGTAACAGCCACACTGTTTCTGGAAAAAGATGTTCCTGATTATTCATTTTTATTTCTCCACTTTATTTTGTTATTTCTTTTTTCTGGTGCTGCAAACACTGCAGAATAGTAAGTAGAAGTAAAAGTACATAAACTGCCATCTCAGCTGGAACCTGGCTCTCCAGCAATATGACTGCAACAATATGTTCCAGTTGGATTGTGATAGCAAGGTCCACGTTGGTTGGCAACATACTCAGACTTTCTAAACTCTCATGCGGCTCTCTGACGAAACCCTTTATTTCTCCTCGCTTGGAAAACATTTAAATAAGCTGTCATGTTCTCTCTGCTGGCTGGTGTCTGCACTCAGCCAAAGATGAGTTGTAAGGGAGAAGAAACATCACGCTGTATAACTCACTTTCTTCAACTAGTAGTGGACTGACAGAATGGCAACTCCTGTCTGGAGGAACAATCGAGCTGCCATGTCAGGAAGATCTTCCAGTTAAACATTTGTGAACATCATAACAATTCATAGCGATTCTCAGCGTTAACAGTTGTGCATCGTGACGCCTGGTATCTGGAGCTGGTAGCTTGTGAAAAATAAGGTTGAGAAATGAGTAGCACCTCTTATTTAATATACATATTAAATCAGCATTTCGCATCATATGCTGCCCTTCGTATATTTCTCTGCCTTCCGAGCCAAGAAAAATGTGACATCTACACATCTTTGAATTTTAGTTATTTGTTAACTTTATTTCCTTTAATGTTGAACCTAAATAGCAGATTTCATAGCGCACTTACACTGATTCAGATTTGAGCTGACTGGATAGTGGATTTCAATTCAATAAAATGTTCACGATCCAAACCCGGCTGACAGTGGACCTTTTTAAACCAGTGCTGTGAATATACAGACAGATATGACAGGAGTCCATCAGATTAGTATACACATGTAAACTGTGTGAACAGTGTTGCAAATCTGTACTACCCTGGTGTTTATACTCACTATGCTTAAACCTAATATATAATTGGTCTCAGTTTTCCACGATGGCTGGGACTTGCAGCAGTGGTAGTGGTAGCAGGGAGGATAGAGATGGGTGATGCCACATGAATCAGATCAGCCAACCGCAGACTGACAGCCCAGGTATTGAAGATGCAAGTCATAGCTGATAAGAAGCAAGAAATGACAACAATCAGTCCGGTGCAGGAGAAGAAATTACCAACAGTAGCCTGATGTCTCAATATATGACATTCAGCGGGACGAGCCTGGGGGAACCTGCAGCACCTAATCGTCACCACACTTGACGGCAAAAAGGAAAGAAAGGAGGATGGAAATGCCCATGGGGGAAAAAAAATCAGGAAGCAGCAGAGTAAGCTGTGAATGGTAGCTCCCCTCAATACCTGAAAGCTATTGATGTAATTGAAAGAAATAAACTCTGGGAAGAAAAAAGAACTGAGATGGAAGATGAAGGGAAAAGGAGGAGAAAGTCCTTTATAGCATTACCGAGTTATTTTAGATGGAAGGAAAAGACACTCACTCCACTTCCCTAAAAGACCTTCACATAAATTATTAAAATAGGTTGTGGGAGGGGGGAGTCATTTGCATATAGATAAAAGTCAGTTTAATATTGTAAATTACCTTTTTATATGGCAATCTGGAAGATTTGGTTTTAATCTCCTAATAAATGTCTCGCTGTGTGTTTTCTCTGCCTACCTGGAGTGTGTGAGTGGGTGGGGAGGAGTAGCGGCGGGGGAGGGGGTTCGGGGAGGCGGTGGGGGGATGGAGATATCACACAGGAAAAGGTTCCCCATTCGTTTTGCTGCCTCGCCTTTAATTAATAGATTATGTACACATGCACACTCCTGTCAGTCTCTCTCAGAGCTTCCCATTACCACTGTGACCTCTCTTTCCGCTGCCCGGCAACCTCTAACACACACACACACACACACACGCTTATACTTGCATTTCTACACTTGTGAGGACTCTCATTGATATAATGCATTACACTAACCTTAACCACCAGAACCAAATGCCTAACTTTAACCCTAACCTAAATCTAATTCTAACCTAACTCTAAGTCTTCAGAAGGTCAAAGGCCAAATGGTTGCCGCTTTCCAAAAATTGTTCCCACTCTGTCGGTTAAAAAATAGTTCCGGCCCCCACTAGTTAACAAGTACACACAGAGACACACACACAAGCACGTGTATTAGGCACAAGCATGTGGAGGTTGATGAATGGGTGGGTGAACAGGGGATTGAGAGGTAAATGTGGTGGATGAGTACAACCAATGAGTATTGATAAGGAAGCAGGAGTGCTGAGTCTAAAGCATCTGTTTAAAAATGTAAAATACCATAAGATCTCAAATAAAACATGGTTGTCAAATAATGGCCCAGCCTCAAATCAGCGCTAGGAAATAAATGCTGGCCCCGAATTAAGGCAGGTAAAATGAATTTAAGCAGGGCTGGAATGAGCCGTCAGAGGGGTGGGGTGGGGTGTGTTGCACTTGTTGTCCATGTGCAAAGTGACAGAACTAGTTATGTGACGAATGAGAAAGGAGCTTCAGAGAGAGAAGTGAAAACTAGGACTCCTTTCTCAACCTCCACCCAGCTGACCAATCACTGAGTGAAGCGGGTGTGACGTCAGATTGTCGGTTTCGGAAAGTTGGAGAAATTATCAGTCACGGTCCCCCCCTCGAACCATCCCTACCTGACCATCCAGCAGCAGCTCTCGGGTCTCGAGTTGGAGAAGTGCTGGGCCATGAACCAAAGTCTACTTCAACAAAATTTCATCCAATTCTTTTCAGAGCCGAAAGGAGTCTGTGGCTAAGTTTTGTTGTTTCTGCAGGCCGCACCAACAATAAGCTAACCTAACTATTTGCAGCTTACACATGAGCGAAATCCTACAGCCCTGCTCGTCCCAAGGGTCAAATTTGCATGCACAATTTCCCATTAAATCACGTTTGCACATGAACTTGCAAATAGTTCTTTGCTGAGTTATTCTGAATTGATGCCAGATGATCTTGTGTCCTGAATATTCTGTTTCTCATGCACGTTGATGACCGCTGGACATGGCTTCCCTTTGGGTGCTCTTTGCAGATTAAGTTTAGCTTCATGCTGGATGCAAACACACTGCTAATGCAGAGAAAAATAAACTGTGAAATCTCTATTGAACTTTTAAGTTTAAGATAATTGTATTTAGATTTTGGAGTCATACATAAATACAATAAAACAGGTTGTCACTGGCAGGGAGATTTTCCCCATGCCTCGTTAATATATAAATGAACAGGTAGTACTTTCTTATTTTATTGATATACATTTGTTTTTATATTTTATCTTTAAAACAAACATGGGCTCCAAATTACACATAAGTCAACCTCACATATACACATTCTTCTGAATTTCTGTTATCAGAGTTTGAATGGATCTGTTCTGAACAATGAAACCCAATTAGATTTAAATGAAATCTCTGATCACACTACCAGAAATAAATATTACTGTATACAATGACTAATACCAAGCCTATCTATTATATAACCAGCGTCTAAATTTTAACTCTAACTGCCAAAAGATCAGTAGTGAGGAGCCTCCTACACAGAGCACACCATCTTATCAGTGTGGAGGAGGATGGTGGAGCAGGTCTTGGGGAGACCTGACTAAAGACCAGAAGAGACGCCACTACCACCATCCCAGTGGGACACTCTTACATGACTGCACTGCAAAAGCATTTGGTCAGGAGTCAACAGTCACCACAAACCTTTTAACACCAGATCATCCCTGAAGACACACCCTGCCTTTCCCTCCACTGTGCCGTCATGTATGACATCATCATGACATGTGATGCTGAACAGCTGTGGAGAACACTACAACGGTGAAACAGGCGACATCATCTGTGTGCTAACACCAGACCAAAACCGCTTCCACCATCCACTGGGAAGAGGTCGAAGGTTGTCGATCACGAGTCATTGTTTGCTGGAGATCAAGGAGGACATTCACACCTGACACCAGTGAGCAGAGACAGGAGCTACCTGCTCGCGCATATACAAACACCTGTTATGGACGTGGCTCCGGTGTCATCACGTAGGTGTGGAACTTCACACGTGTTGACCATGCCGCCACCTCATGATGAAGACTGTGAGATGGAGCTCTTAAGTGGAACATCCCATTCCTCAGAAGCACAGCATGAATCAAATTTGTCACTCATCTGTTCTAATTAGAAAATGACTGGTACTGATTAGCAAATCAAGAAATCAGTGACTCAATTGGGACCAGCTGCGCTCCATTTAAAAAAAAAAAAAAAAATTAGTTTAGTGTAGTATTTTTGACCCTGTCTTAGGCCATTGTTGCTCATATTTCCCCCTCTCTACACTGTGAAGTGTGGTATCCTTAAATCCCTAAAGAAGGACTCCACCAACTTTACACAGCATGTGCAAAAAGTTGCTCAAGAGCAGCTCAAGGTTTGAAATGAAAAGATTTGACAGCTCAGAGTTGGAGAGAAGTTGACCTGACCTCTGTGGCCCATTCCTCATCTCTGCTGCAGGCTAGAGTCTCAAGGCTACATTAGTGGATGTCAGCATAACGCAATCTCCAAATTAACTGTTGCATGATGGGTAATGTTGGCACCAGGTTTTGACAAGGAAGAAGAATGCGCGGGAAACAAGGCGATGATATCTCTGGTTCCGCTGCATGAGTTTTGATCCATGATTTTAAAATGTCCATCATGAGTCTGACAATATTATAGGAGTGCAGTGCTAAATCAGTGGAGTACAATTTTAAGAAAATACACAAGTACACTTGTTTTTTTTTTTTTTTTATCTCTACATGGCTTCTGACTGCTGTGCTTCTTCTTTATCAGATTTCTTTCAGTGTGGACCTACTGACAGACAGAGAAGATGTGAATCAGATCTCTATTCAAGTCCTGTGGCGGTGGGGGTGGGTGGCGCTGGGTGGGGGTGGGGAAAGTCTTGACGATAATGTACTTGGCGCGATAATGGTTGTACACCTTGATGATCAATGTAAGTCATAAAAAGGCACAGTGACATGGAGAAGTGATAAATCTCCCAGGTCCTCAGTGAAGCAAGACACATAAAAGCAGACGGCTGTGGGTTTTCATGGCTATTGCCGAATTCCTCTCCTCACCTCAGGGGCGAAAAATGCAAATAAAATACAGATTATAAAAAAGGATAATGTGTGGGCTTTGGAAGATGAGGAATGAAAATATCAGCGGGCCTCTTTTTGATTTGTATGTCCAGCGGCGACACTTGAGATGAACGAACCATGTCTTAAATTACCATGTAATAAAATTTTTACCTCAGAAGGTGGGATGTCTTTCACAAAAAAAGAGCATTGGCAGCTTAATGGTGCCAGACTGTGGGAAAAAAGACCATTATATTTTCCCATCTGTGACAAATCCAATTAGTAATGTGGCATGTAAAGATGGAAGTGCCCTGATGTTATGTCTAGTGAACATCTTATTCTGTTGATTTGATAATGTAGATCGATGGGAACATAAAAGAGAACAATCTGCATTAAGCTTGGCTCATTCCTTTGCTGTGAGTATGGTGGGCTGACTTAATCACTGAGCCGGCCTCTGTGCTGGCAGATATTCTACTTGCCATGCAGATAGAAACACAATCATCTTTAACAAATGCAAATTCTCTATCCTTCCATGCTCATTGTTCTGCGGATCTGATAAAATCATATGTTTATGCTGCAGTTTTCAATTGATCTACATATATAAAGCTCTTCTTTTTAACACTAGAAGCATAAACATTATTTTGGACATTTAGTAGGATTATTATCACAAAAGCTGGTTCTATAAATGTCATAGCCTCAGTCTGACTCGCTTTGGTGAAGGGTTCGGGGTCCAAAATGAACTTTTTGGTCTATCTGCCAAAGGCTTTTAAATGACAAAAACAACCATTAACTTATAGCATTCATGTGCTAATGGTGTAATATATAAAAACAATTAAAAAATAGCGTCTGACTATTGTGTGATTGGTCAGGAAGTGTCATGCCTGTGGGTTTTCATGTGGTACTGTTTTGGGCGCCTGTAAGTCGTGAGTGGATTTGATGCGAGATCAGTGATTAGCAGCGACAGCAGGCTGATCTGTTCAGGGTCGCCTATGGATCGACAACATGAACATGAATGTCTCCTCCTCATTCTTCCCCACCACCACCACCACCACCTGCCAGTGTGACCAATGAGTGAAGGCGTCACTAATCTTCCAAACCACACATCATGACAGATCACGCTTGAAGAAACAGGCACTGCAACACACTTTTCAGCAAGGGCCATTATTGTGTTTTTTTCTATGGTGCTGGGAATGGCTTTCACCCCCACATACTCCTCATTATGTACTGTGACTGAATATGAGTTAGAGGAGGACAAATAAAGCATTTCTTCCCAAGATGCACTTGTCATTATGTGTAGTGCCTACAAACTCTTCCTCGGCTGCTTCTAAACGCAGCAGCAGACTGGATGCAGTGACGGTGTCGCTCAGTCTCCCTCATACCTAACTGAATGAAGCGAGGCCAGAAAAGAAAGCCATGCATTAAAAAAAAAACACGGTGCTGTCTGTGTTCGAGCACAGACAGCACCGCGACGGCGACAGACAGAAGAAGAGAAGGGAACAAAGCCAAATCAATACTGTCATTATGAGCCCTGTGTAAGACTGAATTAGATGTCATCCAGCCTGGAGGTTAAAGAGAGGATTTGACACATCTGAACATTAAGAGTACTGTGTGATGGATACAGCTCGGCGTGTTTGTGCATGTGTCTGGGGTCACCGTCTCTCTCCATCCAGTTTTAAGTAGGCTGATAATTGCTTGGTACGCATGTGGACACTTGGATTTGCCATGATCTAAGCATATTCATCCATAAACCTGAGTCAAGTGAGTCTAGGGTGGTCACCACGACAAGTCAGGGCTGGATTCATTCATTCGCATAAGCCACAAAAGTGTTTCAGGCTTCCTCATGACTCCATGTTTTTTGGTACGTGGAGTGTGAGTCCCTCTCTGGCTGAGCTGCAAGACTTCCTCTGGCTGAGCCAGCTGCCTTCCTGCTGACACCTCGCACACATGAATGAGATGAAATAATTTACAGATAAAGCTCTTGCACTCCTTCTGATAATACAAATATCATTTGTGACCCTCAGAAAAATATATATTTACAGCTGTTCCTTTTGCAGTGAGTGGGTATGGGAGAATGTCTTTTTGAGCCAATGGCGTGATGGAGAGCGGCCACTACACCTGCAGGGATTTCAGCTGCTCTTGGATAAATGTGTGTGTAACTTTGATTGTGGACAATAGTTGAGAGCACGAGTACAGACAAGAAGAGCTAAAGAGAGAAATGTTCTGGTGAGCACCAGATAGTTTCCCATGCACCCCAGAAACTGGGAAAATGGAATGTGCCCTGAGGGCTTTATGAAGCAAAGCGTTTGAGCAGGTGTTATGTTTTCACTGAACACTGACCACAAACCCAATTATGATTGTTTCCTGCTAATCTGCTGCAGCAAATTATGTTTTTTTTATCAACAAAATGAGGATTTTTGAATGTATCTGCGAAGTCCCAGAATGTGAATGAAACAGCAAAATTTTGGATGACAGCGTATTTTGTTTTCATACAATATCAAATCACATCATACATCATAATTAATACATTTATGGCTAAGTTTAGGCAGTCACTGCACTTTAGGAAAGATGGTGATCTTAATACTACCACAAAAATAACACACTGTCACAACCAAACTAGGACTTCAACCCAAGTTCTAGTTGGGTTCAAGCATGACTCAGGAGACAAAGTTCAAATAAGCAATCTTTAATGACAAAGTATCAAATTAAAGTCACTCTTACAGCGGAAAATACAAATACACTAATAAACAAGGATCGCTCTCAAGGAGGAAAAAACTGCAACCAAAATCATTCTTTTGAGGAAGACAACTGTGACAAGGAAAAAGGTAAGGCAAAGTATCAAAGTAACACAAGGCAAGGCTATGGAAAACAACAAGACAAAGCATCAAAGGAATAGTAGGTTCAGACTGCACAGGACAAGACGAACTGGCACAGGACAAAAGGAAACGCAGACTATATATACACATGAGGCAACAAGGAACAGGTGGAAACAATCAGGGCGGGGCAGACAATCAGACAGGCGGGAAGGACACCAGGAAGTCAAGGGCCTGAAACGAGAGGAGAGTTAGGTTTCACAATAAAACAGGAAGTCACAAGACAACATAGACACAGGACAAAAACTAAACATAGCAAGATTTCTTGGACATGACACACACAACACTGACTATAAGCACAACAGTGCTGTAATACAGTCTGGGACTAGAATATAAGCCTCCCTTGACAGAGCAAATGTTTTCAGTGAATGTTTGCAGGCAGCAATATGTTTTCTTTGAAAATGTATGAGGGAAAAACTAGTTAATATAACATTAACCACATTTTTTTCTTTTCATAGACAATATTTCTTACACAAACTGGAAGTCTATTTGGAGACATTTGTGGTGCATTTGTAGGCATTACTTTTTCATTTAAGTACAAATGTCCCCTACACGTGATTTAATTACAGTCATTTTCATAACTCACTGGCTACCAATACGATCCCAATTCCAAACGTTTAACCACTTGCCTTCTTGTTAAAGAATTGCATTCGTATGTATAATGGAGAGTTCAGGTTTCTAATGCTGAACATGCTGAATATCAGAAAAAAGAAAAACATCAATTATCAGTGCCTTCAACAGCTAGTTTTGCCCTGCGGAGCTTCTTGCCTGCTGTATGATTGGCTGCACAGAGAGAAAGGAATGCAAATCCTGAACACGACATCCATACATGTTAACACAGAGCGTCCTCCGAAGAGGGAAGCATTTCCTGCATATTCTGTGTTGCTTTTAATATTTCAGGATGTCAGAAACTGACAGGAAACTGTTGGCTGGTTTGATTTCTTCTCCAAGGGAACCAGCGGACGTTTTTCTTTCACGAGAGTAGAAATGAAAAGATTGTGGAGGCAAACTAACATCCCCTCAACATACTGTAGCATGAAGCCCATGAGGCCAAATGCACCGACTGCATTCAGACATGTTATCATTTGGCAGAATGTGAGAAAGTGTGCATCTACTTTGAGAAATGCCTTGAGGGAGGGCAGACACGTGGTACACTCTGAGGAACACAGATGAGATGACACAGTGTTTATTAGCCACCCTCATCACTTTCACCCCTGTTTGCTTTGACTATTTACTATTTGCTTTACTATTTCCTCATTAAGCTTTTTTTTAAATGGATCCAATGCACCAACCTTTGTTGTTTGCTACACCTGTGCAGGATGCGGATTCATTTGTAGGAATGCGTCCCATAATTTCACACCTGCCTGCCTTGCTGTGATGCTGACAGTGAGCCTACTCATCCTTTGCTTTGGGAAATGATTTTATGTTGAAGAGCTACTCTGTTCGTTGTTTCAGTTGTTGTCTGCTGCAGTAAACTCCAGAAGCATCATATTTTTGTTGAGCGTGTGACAGCGTGGTGACCGACCTGGGCGTGTCGCTTGTGCGTGGTCACTACTGTGCTAGAGGCCACGTAAAAGCGCGTTGTAGCAATAACAGCAAGGGAAGCTAAGAAGCACAGATCATAAGGAAACATGGGCAAAGTGCCTGTGACGTTACCTATGAGTTTCATTTGAAAGCTTGGGCTCTGTTTTTACTGATGATTGGTTTAATTGACCCAGAAGTTGGTGGTCTGGGCAGTTTTGGTCAAATTTGGTCAAAAGGGAGGACATCTGGGTGACTGCGATAGGCTGAGACTCCTGTCAATGAACCAAATGGGCCTTTCTAAAGGAATAGTTTGACATTTTCAGAAATCGCTTATTTGCTTCCTAGCCACTCTTGTGTAGCCAGCCACCAGCAACTCATAATTTTAGCTAAGTAGGAAACAGTTAGCCTGGTTCTTTGAAAGGTATCAAAAGCTATATTACAAGCAGTAAATAAAGGATCTGAACACTTCCTCCTCCTCCACTGGCTGTCAGCAGTGGACGGAAGTTCACATCCTGTACGTAAAAGTACCAGTACAACAATGTAAATACACTTCATTACAAGTTACATATAATACTGATGCATTAGAGTGAAAGTGATGTTTTAGCTGCACTGACCAAACAGAGCATTTTGTAGCTGCTCCTACAGTTTGATATATACAGGTTGGCAGTTTGGTAGTGACCCTCCAAAGGGTCACACGAGAAAGCTAAGGGATCACGAGATGATAAATGGAAAAGGATAGATGGAATTAGGGGATTTTTTATCTGGAAATATAATAATTTACTGTGTGTCCAAATGCAAACACAAGGCAGTGACAGCAAAACGTTGTAATAGTGAGGAAGCGAGTGAAAAGCCATGAGGGAGTTAAACACATGAGAGAGAAGCTTTAGTTCCATCGGCTTTGAGCAGAGTGATGGAGAGCAGGATCACAGTGTCCTGCCCTGGTGATGCATTGGCCAGACTAGCTATTGATTGGATCTGCCCTTCTGCCTTGATACATCATGTCATTTTTGTTTAGAGAGTAGGATCCAGGACGCAAGCACATCCATTGAAAGCTTGCAAAATAAAAGCCCCTTCCATTGGTCGTGAGCAGCATTGTGTCTGAGTGATGATGGATCAGGTCATCTGCCTGGTCCCAGGGCCTGACCATAGAGCGTCATCTTCATCAGACAACGCTTGACAGGACGTCCATCATCACAAAGTCATGCCAATGGGCCCAGTCCCTGATGGAACAACACCTGCTTACATCAACACATCGGCAGCAACTTTATCATTTTCAGTCATTTAGAGGTGGACACATTGAACCCCAGTGGCTGACCGTAAACAGGGGTTAAATTGGGCTGGGGCTGTCCGGGGCTCAGCCCAGGCCTAAAATTGAATGACTTAAGTTATGGAGTCCAGCATTTTGGTCCCACAAAGTTGTCGGACCCCACATCGTGAGCATGCACACACCCACACACACACACACCTTACAAACTCTGAAATCTACACGGCTTTGTACAGAAAAGCATGTGGGCGGCATGGACATCACGGTACATTCAAGTCCACCTAACTCAGAAATCTATTCTTGAATAGCTACGATTGCTGTTTTAAAACAGGAACGTTCCTTTTTATTGTTGAATTCCATAGGCCTTCATCTGCATTACTGCTTTTTGTTCTTTCTGTTCTTTCACCACAGCGTTTTTAATTATTAGATGCTTAAATTAGAACAATATTCTATTCATGTCTGCAATGAGAGATTTTAAAAATTCAACAAAAAACCTTATGAGATTGTTATCAGCAAACTCAACCATATTCTTGTACAACAGGCCCCCAAATCATCAGGGTTCAGCCCCACCGAGTCCAAACTGTTGTTTATATATGATTTTATTCCTGTACAATTCTTACTTTTGGGTCCAAAGGTACCCTACGAAGCTGTTGGCCACTACTAGCATTATGAATTCATGTGTTTAAGAGAGGATCCCCATGTTATGCATGGAGACAAGCGAAAACATTTCCTCTTTAAATATTCTATGGAGAAGGAAATATGTTTGTTAGAACTCAAAAATGAGAAGCAACTTTGTTTGCATGCAAACCTGACATTGTAGCTTCTTCACTGCTGTCTGCACACAACAGCTGACCATGAGACATGATGAGCAAAAGACATGAAGAAATTGAAGTTAGATTCATCCTTAACATTATTCATGACAGTTATTCCAAACCTGAACAGATGGTTATCTCTGTATAAATAAGAACAAAAATCTATTCCTCTTGAGGCATATCTGACATGACGACATTGAATACTAAATAATTAAATAAGATGGTGTCATGTTATTTTTTTAAGGACAGTAGGCCGATGTGTTTATGGATAATTCTCTCCTCAGCGCAGAGATCCTGATGGCATGTGATGGATAGTTGGAATGGTTGATCCTGCAACATTATGTAAAAAGGACATTTGAGCATATCTGAACCATGAATTTGTGGAACAACATACAACAACCCTGATTCCAAAAGAGCTGGGACGCTGTGTAAAGCATAAATAAAACGGAATGTGATCATTTTCTAATCCTTTTTGACATACAGCATATTCAGTTGAAAGCGGTACAACGACAATATATCTAATGTTTTTACCTCAACATTCTGGCGAGGTTCACCACTTTGAGAACATGATGGTAGATGTGATGATTGTAGAAAGGATTTTACTACATGGGCTCAGGAACACTTCATAAAAAAACAATTCATGATTGCATTCTTACATCACAACCCGCCTTTTTTAGAATCTGGATTGTATGAGTGTTTTTTTTTTTTTTAATGATTAGAGAGGCTGCTGCAGTAAACGATCCCATGTGTGCAGTAGTGTCAGGGTTGTAACACTATCCACTATTTCACAGGATATAAATGTATGTGGATTATTTATGCACATGCAAATTAAGATTTTTTGACCTACTTTGTGAAAGAGCTGTATAGCATTATACTGTAGCTAACAAGGTGAAAAGTTCATTTTTCATTACACTGTGATTACATTTGTATTAATTATTTATTGATTAATTTATTTCAGTGCTGCGAGGCGTGTCACATACAATGAATAAAACTGTCAACATCACACGGTTCAATGATAAGCTTCATTTCACAGAAACCCTTTCATTGGCTGCCATCTTGTGCAATTAATGACTGACATTATTATCACCCATGTGAACAGTAAGGTCCAGCTACCATACTTCATAGTAATAGGAAGGAAGTTCTGTCCATTGGCCTTAGATACGCGTTTTTATATGAAAATATAGAGACAACCTGTTGAAATGTCAATGGCTTCTTAAATGTTCTAACCAATAATAGAACTATAAAAGACATAATGGACTTCCTCTGTGTGCCTCTGTGCTCTCTACAAAACTTGCATTTTTTTAGATACTTTTGTTCCTGTGTCCTGTTAAATTCTTGGCCACCACACTGACAGATTGGCTCTTTCTCTGCACTTCACTTTCTCCTGCTGACCATCATGAATCCTTTCACTGTCTCCGTTCTCACAGAGGTGGGAATCACAATGCAGTTACCGTCTACCTCTGTCAGCTCTCCTCTCACCTTGAAGCAGTCTCAAGCACTTTCCTTTCATGAGCTGGTGGCATCATAGAAGGAGAGTACAGGTGCAGATGCTAAGGTGGGCTTCAGTCTCAGGAAAGTGGTACAGAAAAAGGCAAAAGGTGCAGTTTTTGGTGCACAGGTGCCACACTTCATCTATCTTGACACGATGGGTGAAGTCTTCGCAAGTCCTATAGGAGGAGCTGATGTGGTTGTACAGGTGCAGGAGGTGGAGAGGAAGGGGAGGTATCAGGAGGACAGACCTTGTTGTTTACTGTCCTTACCTGCAGTGGTAGCATTAAGTCCTAAGTGAAGTCCTTTTTTCCACTATGTGGAATGTGGCTGACATGGTGCCAAGCACCTTTATAGGTCAGAACAGGTCACAGGCTTGACTGCAGGCCATCTCAGTGGAATGTTTTCAAAATGGCTCTGATAGACAATGTGCAGCAAGAGTGATGCACTTGAGCTAGTGTCAATGACCAGTTCAACCGAGTAAAGCTGCACACCAAGAGTTGAGATTTCTGCTGAGCAAGTTATTTTGTCTGGCACTTCCGTAGAATTATCAGCATAAGGAACAGTAACCTCTGGCAGGTCAGCTTCACATATCTCATGGGTGTTTCACTGTGCAGAGTGACACACTTTAGCCTAATGGCCACACTTTTTACAGGGTCTGCAGGTCACTTTTGCAGCAGGGCAAGTTGTTGCATTCGCAAAACGTGTGCCTGATCCACAACAAAAGAAGGTTTTCTTCTTCCTAGAGTAAGCAGGGGTTTTAGTGTTAGTTGTCTTTGTTAGTTTCCGCCTTGGTTTGTGTTTGTGCTGTACAATTTGTACAGGAGCAGTATGTGCATGCCAGAAGACATAGCCTCAGCGTGATCTGCCTTTCCAATAGGATCCGGTTCCAAAAGCAGCAGGGGTGAACGATGCTGGTGTGGGGGATTTTTCAAATTTTGTCTGTCTATGCAGTTTGTCTTCTAACTGTTCTGAAGTCAGCAAAGCTTTGACTCACTGTATTTGCACTACATTATGTGTGTGTGTGTGTATATATATACATGTGTATATATATATATATATATATATATCAATTATAAAGTTGACTTTGACTTTTGACTTTGAAAGATGGGGGAAGATGATTTCAGACGGTGGGGGCTAAAACATTAAAGGCACGATTACTTTTTGTTTTGCAGATGGTGTGGGGGATGGATTAAAGATTAGACGATCCCAGTGTTTGAAAAGTAGTATACAGGATGAGGAGATCAGAAATGCAAGTGGGGGCAAGGTCACGCAGGGCAGCATACGTAGTCAATAGGATCTTGTAGTTTAGTCTGAATTTTACAGGAAGACAGTGGAGGGAAGCAAGAACAGGGGTAGTGTGGGACCATCAGCACACTCAAGTTAGTGGACTGGCCCCTGCATTCTAAACTAACTGCAGCTTAAATGAGACACGTGTCGAGGGAACTACAATAATCAAAGCGCATCACACAACTATGTGAATCAACAGTTCGAGATTTATAGAAGACAACATGCCTCTGATTTTTGTAATATTTCTTAGCTGAAGAAAACACGACTGAACAAGCTCAGGGTTTAGGTGGAGGAAATTAAGAGACATCCATTCTTTGGTGGCAGTTAAATTATCATTGAGGGAGGACAGTTTCTGTGTGTCATCAGCATATCTGCTACACAAGTGACCCAGAGGAAGCAGGTACAATGGAAAAAGGATAGGCCCAAGGATCGACCCCTGGGGGACACCGGGGTAGATACAGACATTGAAATATCTCTTTGTCAAATAGGATTAAAATATTTTAAAGCTCTACCAGAAGTGTCAACACAATTATGCAACCTATTAAGTTAGTTTGGTTCACAATATGAATACATATCACATTACATAACCTAATTAATTACATGTGCACATAGCCTGTGTGGTCCTTCCCTAATAGTGTTATCTAGAGTGACCAGCAGAGGTCCCCACGTGTTACAGACTCATTTACTGTTTCACATGCTTTCACGGGCTACCAAATTAACTTCATAGTCTACACAGCAACTAATTTTCACTTTTAATCATTGTTCGTTGTTGGCTATGTTACGTGCCACACCACAGCCTCAATTCCGGAATTTATCAGCGCGAAGATGTGATAGTTAGCAACATAGTGGACAAATCAACCTGCCGAGTGGTATTGATCATTATTCTGAGATTGAATTGAAGTGTGCTGGCAATCAACAACATTGACCTCTTAAATCCAGTGTGGTGAATATGTTGTTTAATGTAGTGACCAACATGGCAAATATGACAGATATCAAAGCAGAGTCTGCAGGGAAGCCTTGTGAGTGCACAGGGTCAAAGTAAATGAATGGTGATGTGATGACTGTGAGAAAACTGCATCAATCCCTCACCATCACTGTCGATTTCCGAGGTGTCTGCACTGAAGCCATTGCAATGATGATGTTATTTCTAGACTGAATCACCACGCATCTCTCTCGCTCATATTAAGCTTGTGAAATGATGAGTATGACATATACAACCAAACATTTTAACCACCACAAAGTTAGAAATGGAATATTCATAGTGAGTTAGTCATATTAGGTTTTTGTTACCTTAGAATGAGCGCTTCATATTTGTTCTTAATCATATACACATGGTCAAACGCAATGTTTTTTTTTTGATACTGTAAGTGTGCCTTAGAACACAGTAGTGTCTGTACCTGAGTAGTGATTTTATATATATATATATATATATATATATATATGTATTTGTGTGTGTGTGTGTGTGATTGAGGAGTGCACACACAATTCATTTTCAGACAGCTGTGGAAAGCACAGAAAAGTACCATGAGAGATGAAATAACGGTGTCTTGACGAGCTAAGCCAGGCCGAAGACAAATAGTACAGTGTGCTGTGTTTGTGCTCCACCCTCGGAGGAGTTAGTTAGTATAACTGTGTTGTTTATGTTGACCAGCTTAGTTTTGTTGTACCTACTTTACAATAAAACCTATTTAACATTGAACACTGAAGCATGTTCGAACTGCATTTAGAACCCTTTCGGTCCTGGTGAAGATCTCTATTCCACAATATCTACAGAGGGAGAGGGTCCTCTTCCAAGGCGTCTGCCATGTTTCTACAGTGGCCCAGAACAGACAAACCAAACACTGGCTCTAGAGACGGCATTTCACATTTTCCTCTGTCACAATAGGTTCTCCTGCACACTTGGAAGGGGAGGGTGAGGGAAGGGATCCCAACCACAGCCACATCAGCAGAAAATAAATACAGAGGGCAGGGGTTCTGTAGATAAATACAACGCATTGACACTTTGAGTGGGTCATTAGTGATGATTACTTCTGTACGTGTTTCTACATTGTTTTTTAGAAAGATCCTGCATATACCTTTCAATCACACAGTGCTGACATATTAGTGCCTTATAAATTTGACATGGAAAACCCATCCCACCAAAGTAAGTCCAATGTTCACTCTCCTTTTAGCTCTGGCTTGGTCTCCACCAACCTTTCAGGAAAATCTTTGGCTCTTTGGCTGCTGAATGCTCCACTATGTTCACCTGCTGTTAGGTGCTGAGCTGGTAGTGTTCAGTGCGTTCATCAGAGCTTCTTCAGATGCCAGGTTGATGAGAGTACCGAGATCGAAACAAAACAGTAAATATTCAGGCTGTAAAAACCAAAATGACTCGCTGAAAGCCACCAACACACCCTGTAGAGCTGAGGGGAACTTGACGATGATATGTCGAGTGCTGTACAATGTTAACTCCCCCAGGATGCCGTACTTCCCCAGATCCCAGAAATAATACCAGGGACATGACTACAGTCCTGATTATTAACTAAGAGCCCTGGGTGGGGTTAAAAACAAAACAAAAAAACTGTAAGCATTATATCTCTGATCGTTTTTAAATCGATTTTGGAAACCAGGGGAGCGTATGAGTACAGGGAGTTCTGTTAAATCCTGTCTATACCATATCAGTTATGTCCAAAACACCTGAGATTCTGAACAGTATCCCAATTATACAGCAATACAGTGTAGCTTTAACTGACTTGACACATTGCATTATCTAAGCTTCTGTATGTAGTAATTTTACTCATAGATGCTTCAAACCTGGCAGCAGCATAAAATGCAGACAGCTTGTGAAGTGACAGCTAAGGCCATGTTTGTAATTGCTGAAGGTGTGAGAGCAAGTTGAGTAGATCACATAGATTGTTAGGAGAGCAGAGGCCCTTAGAGACTGATTAGAAAATAGGCAACTACCAGAGGAGAGAAGAGCAAGACATCAAAGGAATAGATTGTGTCAGTTGGCAGGGTGGGAAACGCATCAACAAAATGTACTTCTTGTCTTTTGAATTAGTACCATCAGAGGGCTCAATCTGGCGTATTAGAGCTCGTTTTCAAGTGGCTCCAAAATGAATTTTGGCTTCCTTCCCACCCTGGGACTGAAGATGGTTTCAGAAGTGAGCGGAGCAGACAGAACAGAGAAGAGAGACAGAGGAGGTGAATGCAGAGCTACAGAATAGTTTTATTAGGCATGCTACAGACGCAATGCAGAATACACGAGAGAGACCACGAGAGGGAAAACTCAAAAAGCATGAAACCAAGTCGCACCTCCCCTTGTTAGAAAATAATTCATCCTTTAATTGTGCCTCTTCAGAACTATAGCAAATCCTTACATTTTGAGCTGTATAAAATTGGACTTGGAAGAAAAAATATACATAACTATTATTTCTGATCAAACACCTCAAGTCAAGAGGTCCTGTTGGGTATTTAAAAAAAAATGAAAAAAATTCATCACTTAAAATTCTGAGCATTTCTCCCTGAAATGCAACATTTCAGTGTTATCAAATGTTTGTTTTTTTGTTAAACTGAACTAAAGAACACTAAAGGCACAGAAACTTTGGTCCAACTGAGTAGCCCTCTCGAGTAAACTGTCACATGACAATCAAATCACAGTGGACTCATCTTCTAACTGCTTCCACAGCATGCAACACTTTCTGATGTGAGATCCTATCATAACTATACATGCTTAGAAAACCATCATCACTGACAATTACACCTCACTGCTATGGAAAATGGAAGGCTTCAAAAACACGGATAAAGAAATACTTAGCCACAAGTCACGTGATACGTGACGTCATGGGAAATCAAAACTGGGGGAGAACAATCTTGCCCTGAACATACTTGTGGAATAATGGTATTCAAGTTAAAGTGCCTGTCACAGGCTGCTGTAAAAACTCTTACATGTTGCCCCAGGAATATTCTCTCCTGTTGCTAAACTAAAAAGGAAAATGTTATGAACAAAACTGAAAAGCTATGCCTGATTGATGGCAGAGATTCAATACCTGTAATAATGTCTATAGGATGACAAACAGCTTGCATTTTTACTAACCCCCAAAAATATCCAATACCAATGTGCCCTAAAGCATAGGAGGGTAATTAATGAACATGTCCAGCTGTAGAAACAGTTGATGTTGTCAAGTAAGGCACATAATTACTGTATCATTTCAACTAAAACAAGAATTAAACAATGATCTACATCAAACTATCATACAGGGGGACAATCAATCATGTCAATATTTCGCTTGACATAAAAATACAGAGGTACAGTTACGAATAGCTGGGAGGATTCAGTATCTGCAAACATATTTTTTCTCTTTAAAAAATGATGCAAGTCAAAGGTTTCAGTCTCTCTCAAGGAATGACAGGATGAACAGAACCCTAATAACAAAACTGATTCAATCATATGGTCCCCCCCCAGTGTCCAGACACAGTCTGAAAGGTTTCTGACAGTAAACCCTGGTCCTGTCAGATGTGTGTGGGTTAGATTCTTAAATGGTGGACTTTGAGAAGGAGACTCTCAGGTGCTGGTTGCCTCCCATGTTGTAATTGTGAAGGTCAATCAAGGCCTGGATGGCCTCCTCCACTGTTGACATCTGGATCAGAGCCATTTTACGATCCCTAAAAAATATGATACGGTGGTCAGTGCCACAGGAAGCACACTTGCTGGTGTACACACAAACATACAGAATGCTAAACTAGTGCAAGAATCACTAAATGATCTGAGATCGATCCTATTATGGATCTTCAACCCGTTCAGTGGGTACATGTGACTTATCTTACTGATGGATATGTCTACGTACTGGAAAAACTTGAAAGCTTTCACAGTGCCTCCGGCGTTGGAGAAGAGCAGCCGCAGGTCATCCTCTGTCACATCTTGTCTATGAAAATAAAGGTCACATATTACAGTCAGGAAGGAATTTCAGACAAGCCATCGCACCCTCACAGGCTTGGCTGTTAACCATTTCATAGAGACTCGCTCTTATTTCTCAGACAGTAGTTCTGAAACAGTTGACAGTGAGGTCTGTGCATGACAAGGACAATGTTTCTGATATGACATTTTGTAGTTTAATTTTAGTAAATTATCAATGCATGCTGTCACATGGATTTTTTGTGTACCAGCTAACAGTAACATATTTATGGTTCCCCTTATTTAGAAATCCTTAATTAGATGTCATCCCTGTGCATTTTTGTGGGCTTCAGTTCGTTTTATCCTGTTATTGTAATGCACACTGACTGGGGGATCCGCTGTTTCCTTGGGACCCTCTCAAATGGTGGTCATCTGTGGGCCCTTGGGACTCACTACATTGAAAACCATCAACATCACTGATGATCTGAGCGTCGTGAGCCTGAAGGCACCTGCAGCCCATTGAGCCCAGTGATACCAGTTCAACTGTTAGTCAAGGTTTTGTAGAGATGCGGTAAAAGAGAAGACAGAATGGGATTAAGACAGGGGTGGGGAACCTCTAGCCTTCGGCCACACACGGCCGACAGGACCGTTTGGTCAGACTTGCGAGGCAAATTATAAATACAAAAAAGCTACTCAGAAGACAAATTACTTGACTGCAATTACTTTTTTCCAGGGATAAAAGACTATAACATAAAACAGATTAACACATCCTTTCGAGCAGTCCCTGAATGCAACAGGCATGTAGCAGTTATATGTCTTGAATTCCAAGAGTCCAGCCCAAGTTCTAGATTTTGTCTGTCTAATAAAAAACAAACAAACTTGGAACTTGGAATTTGCAGTCTACCTGTATGAACAGCCCTAGCTGCATCATGTGATATTTGAGACACAGCCTTCCTCCAGCACCTAACAACACAAATGACTGATCCTGAGCTGACTGTCCTGGTACTTACGGGATGTTGGAGAGGTGGAGGGTGGCAGACGGTGGGAAGATGTTCTGGAAGTTCTTGGAGCCAGGTTTCTTGAAGCGATGAAGTGGGGAGTTGGCGTAGTCCTTGGTCAAGCCCTGGTCGTCCAGGCCGTCACGAGGCAGCGCAACGGTTTGGTGCTTGGACAGCGTCACACGGATGATCTTCCCATACATCTTTTGGCCATTCAAGTGGCTCATTGCTTTAGTTGTGGGGGGGGGGAAACAGGAAGGTCAATGGTGAGGATGCTGCAGTATGTTGTGGCAATCACTTGCTGTACTGACTGAACCATATAATAAGAAAACTAGAATTACAGTCTTGTGGCTGTCAGCCTCCACCAACCAGTCAAGTTGCAGTTTACATCCATATCTGATCAGACTTATATAACATATGTAGTGCAGACTTTGAAGGAATCTAATAAAAGGCATTAAATGTATTTTTTGGTCAACAGTACATTATCACTACATTGACATATGATTACAGTGAATGATTTCCAGTGAGAAACATGCTGTTTTCTACAGATGAGTACTGAGGACTGATAGAGAGCTTGGTGCACATGGTGCAATGACAATCGCCTGAATCACACACATCTTTCACCCAGCAGCACAGAACATCTATACAATCAGCATAGTTTCAAGATGGACACCCAAAATTTGTGTTACCAATTCAGCATCTGACCAAATGTGAAATATGATCACAATCTCTCCTTCTGTCATGGTGTTGAATGATGGACAGAAAAGTGTTTAAGCATAACATTGTGATGTCAGGGAAGTTAAATTTTGACCTTTTGGATATAAAATGTCATCACTTCATCACTAGCATAAAACTGAATTCTTCAATTATGGACAAAAATGTTTTGTGTGGTGACCTCTGACCACCAAAATTGTATCCGTTCATCTTTTAGTCCAAGTGATCACTTGTGCCAAGAGGAGAGAGAGCACATAAGTCCAGTTTTAGCTGCTCGGCACTGGCTTCTTTTAACATTTAGAACTGGTCTTAAGGTCGTCCTCCTTGTATACAAAGCCCTTAAAGGACTAGGACCAAGCTACATCACTAACTCGCTTGTTTATTATTTGCCTTCAAGAACACTTTGATCATCTGCTGCAGGTCTACTGGAGGTTTCCAGCAGCAGTCGAAAGAAAATTGGGGATGCAACTTTTGTCCATTAGCCCCCAAAGCTGTGGAACACACCACTGATAAACATCAGGGAAGCAGATTGCTGAATGTTTTCAAAGAAAGCTAAAAACCTATATGTAGAAACGTGTGTGTGTACATATATATATAAATAAAGACAGTGTGTGGGTCAATAAACAACCAAGGATTAGCTGACTATGCATGTTGTTTTCCAACCCCACATGTTGGTTATATAGCACTTGAGAAATGGCCAGCAGCTAATGTTAATGGATAGTAATAAGTCTGAATGTCGCAGTTATACTTTTAAGCACTTCCATGCTTTCATACTTAAAGGTCATCATCTTAATCAAGACCTCCAGAGTCATTCAGAACAGAGCAGTTTGTCTAGTCTCATCATTTTAGCTAATGTTGCCCCAGCAGCCAATGTGAGACAGAATTAGCAGGCTTGAATACATGATAGTGTCTTCTTTAACTGACAAACATGACTTGCCAGTTCTTTGTCATAATTATCATTAATAGAAGTCATCACTACACATTGTATATTAGCACTTTTAAATGTAATGATTAAGTAATAAGAAGTACTCCAAAAATGTAGTTATCATCAAATGTGAATAACAATGAATTGGTCTAGTTTTGTAAATAAAGATCAAATTTGAGGCTGAATTGCAAATAAAATAAAATAAAATGAATAAAAATACTAACATATTGATTAAAATATGTGGCAGTCTTAAAATCTGTGGCATTCAACACTTGCACAGTTTTACAGTATAGTTTACGCCATCTGCTTACCTAGCTGGGCCTGGTTGGCGTCTGACATCTGAATCAGAGCGCTGTCCTTCTTATTGTACAGAATTTTCACCCTCTGGACATCACCATACACGCCTGCATTAGAACCACAGGCAGGCAGGAGGAGAAAAGGTGAGGTGGAGAGAAAGTAGACAGTTAGAAAAACAAAAAGTTAACAATGGAGACAAGGATATTTAAGGACAAGAAACAAAGAGAAGAGAATAGAGTAAAACACAAGAAATTTACAGTAGACTTTAGAGTGAGAGGTGTGTAGAAGGAACAGGTAAAGAGAGAAGAGACACCCTCTAAACAGATAAGTTATCAAGTTATCAAGCTGTGTCAGGTGGCTCTAAATAAAAACAGCATGCAAAAATAATGACTTCACCGTGCATTAACAGGTTACTATGCAGTGAATTTTAGGTCAAAGTAATGAACATTAACCCAAACCACAAGATAAGGGGCCAAAATGTGCTGCATATTACCACACAGGCTACTGTGTGCAAACAAATATAAATAAGCTTGTAGCAGAAGTAGTAGTAATAATAACAATAATAATAATAACAATAATAATGACAAATGTCTCAAAGATAGAATGGAAATAGAACAAAGAGAAAAGGTAGAAGAAAGAAAGAGAGGAGAGAGAGAGAGAGAGAGAGAGAGAGAGAGAGAGAGAGAGAGAGAGAGAGAGAGAGCTAACGATAACATACCGAAGAGGGTAAACAGACTTTGGGGCGTAACCATCTTTAGAGGGAGAGAAGAGCAACAAGCAGCGTGAGACAGGTAGAGAGGTAGAAGAGTCGGAGCGGAGCGGAGGTAGAGATGGACAGATCGATCCAGAACGGAGGTAGGTAGGAGGAATGGTGGTTTTTGTTTCCCCCCCGGAGAGTGATGGAGGTGGTAGGTCATGGAGGGGAGCAGGCGGCGGAGAAGAATCATGGAGGTTTATTTTATTTTTATTTTTTGGGGGTGGGGTGGGGTTAATGTGGGAGGAGGTGGTGGAGGAAGAAGGGGTGATTTGAGGGGTTAAAAGCCCCCCATCAGCACACAGAGTAGAGGGGGAGGCAGGAACAATGAAGGGGAGAAGGAGGGGTGGGAGTAGAGAGAGAGATGAGAGGGGGGAGATGGATGGGGAGGCAAATGCAAAGTGGGGTAAAAATAAAAAATTAAAAAGTGAGGAGGGGGGGAGGGACAAAAAATAAAATATAGGTCAGTACACTGGAATAATGCAGGTAGTTTGGTCAGAGATAATGGCTTGGATCAATGTTTTCTTTAGTCAGAATACAGCAAATAACTTGTGCCAAAATGTCTTTCACCCTGGACAAGCATGGAGTAAAGGTACATTCATGTCAAAATCATAATAAAATCAGCAATATAAAGTCATAACCATGGGATAAAAACAACATGCAGCAGGTACGAAATCTGAAGATCTACAATCTTTCAGCGAGGGAGAATGGCAGTACAAAAGTGTGAGAAGCTGAGGGGGAAAAATTAGTTAAGAGACCATGCAGTTCAGTTTTTGTTTAGCAGTACAGTATGGCATGCAAGAGTTGATGTGAAGGCCACTTGAGTAAAATGTGGTGTTCACACAAGTCCAAGAGGCTAAAGAAAGCTTAAGCACAGTATCTTAACATCAGGGGTTCAGGTTTGAATGGTTGAGATACTGTCAAAGGTTCTGGTATGTATGACACATTCATTCACAGCCAGAGAGAACGGACTGATGAGGAAAGAGACATCAGGTGAGACAAATTAGATGCTATTTAAGTCACAGTTTAAGGAGAAGGAAGAGGGAAAACAGATAGCGAGCAAGCGTTTCGAAGAGGCAGGTATTTGTTCCCAGAAGTGAGACACAGGTTAGGAGACCACAGAATGATTTCATATGAGCTTTCATATGAGCTGAGGAGAGGTGAGGAGAGCTTAGAGAAAAACAGAAGAGAGACAGTTAGCCGAGTTAGATACAGTTTGACAAGAGAGGGAGGGGCAGAACATTGAAGAAGGAAAGAGGGGAGGGGTTTTGGTCTGGTGACAGAAACGGCAAATCCCCTCTCTCTTACAGGGACATAATGGGTCTTGACCAAAAACGGAAAAATAAAAACAACAGCAAGGCCCTGGGCATGTAAAGGACACTAGAAAATACAACAAAGAAAAAGGTTAGACAATTTTTTTTTGCTTCATAACAAAACCAGGTGGAATAACAAGAAGTCCAGTCCATCTCTTCTAAAAAGGTTTGGATTCCAAAGGTGTGACATCAATTGTGCCCTGGGCCATTTCAGTGATTATCAGAACAGACACCATAAACGAAATAGCACAAACTCACAGCTCCTCTGTTCTGTGAATATCTCAAAAATGACAGACTTTCCAAGTTTTCTGGCTCTATCATCAATCTGATGACAGACAGGTATTTTGGAGAATAAAAAGCTGTTACAAATCTGTGGGTGCACAAAACCACCCTGTTGTTTTCACAGAAATCTCACAGAAAAGTTAATGCTGTCTGCTTTCTAATTTGTAAAGACTTTCTAAGACTTGCATAAAAACTGAATTGTCAAATGAGCCAAATGAAGTGGTTTAGTTCACGTCATTCAAGTTGAGCTCAAATATGTACAAAAAATTCCATCATGGATATTCTCAATGTAGGCTGCCCTCTATGACATACACAAGATAGTGAAAATGGAAATGGTCGCACAAGGAGGACAACTGGCCACAACCAGCAAATAAAAAAAGAACAGAGGGATGAAGGTGGTGGGTAGGAGTGGTAGACTTTGAACCTTAGGTGATCCATCTGACTGGCGTATGTGTGTGTGGAGAAGTGTGTGTGTGTGTGTAGATGATTTACTGACCTCCTCGTTGAGGTTGCTGACCAGTAGGACCCCACTGGACCCCGTCTGTCCAGCTAGGGCCACCCTCCCTGCAGCAGCAGCAGCTGCCGCTGCCGCACTCAGGGGGTTCAGGGCTCCTGGCAGGAAGTAGACAAGAGAATCATGGAATGGAGAGCAGCACTTTCACTACATCACAGCATTACAACACTAAGCATGGGTGCGACTTTTAAACGAGCCAAAATGACTGAACATCTATATTTAAACTGAAATGGACCGAAATCCAGCAGCAGCCACCATTCAGTGTCTATTCATTCAAATTAACTGATTAAAAAAAACAGTGTTTACAAAATGTTTAAACTGTTGAGAACCTGATCAAAATGCTTCATCTGAATAAATCCATACAATGTGAAATTTCTTTACATGACCTTCAAATTTAGAGTTATTTGATCATAAGCACAATTTAACAGTTTTTGTCAGTACATACAAAAAACCACAACCACAAGTTAAAAGGAAGAGAAATAAAAGGGTGATGTACCTGGGATCTTACCGAGGAGGGAGCTGGAGTCTTTGCTGAAGGCAGCGGCCACTGTGGGGTCAATGCTGGGCTGGCCGTCACCAGCAGGCAGCTCGGGTCGCGTGTAGTCGCGACTCTTATCGTTGTTGTACTTGACATTTAGGTTGACCAGCTTGGAGAAGTCGATCCGCAGTGTGCAGCATGAATTGTAGATGTTTTGGCCATCCAGCGCCTGGCAAAGTAAAAGAGATGGAAAAAAAAAAACAACGAAAAAAAACAAACAAACTTCCAATTAGTAATTAAGATGCATAACATGAGTGGGGTGAGCTATGGGGCGTTCCAGGAAAAGAACCTCTTACCAGTTTGGCCTGCTGTGCATTGACAGGATCACTGAACTGTAGAAGGGCTTGGAACTGATTGTTCTTGGTGAATGTGATTATCTTCATAACTGTGCCAAACTTAGAGAAAATCTGTCAACAAAACAAAGAAAATAAAAAGTTTAGAAGAAAGAAAATACAAACTATATAGCTACACACACAGACACACATACACAAGTATATATTTGTTTCTGTGTGGGGTCACAACTGTTGCCTACCTGTTGCAATACATCCAGCGTTACAGGGTAGAACATGTTGTCGATGATGATCCGCAGCACAGGACTGGAAGCAGCAGCGAGAGCCTCCTGTACGTCTGAGCTTGGTGATCCACCAGACTGGACTGCCGACACTGCCTGAAGCACTGCCTGTGTCCGCTATGGCCAAATACAAATACTTAAACGGGTAGCCTCTATGGGTTTTGGTTGAACTGAAACAAACTGTTGTAATGTTTGTTTAAATGAAACCCTGCATACTCTGAGAATTTTCCAAACATGGTGGTCTGTTGGTGAGAATCTACTAACCTGATTGCCAGCATCAGTTTTGAGTTCTTTGTGATTGGAGTACTGAATAAAGACAGGGACGTTGCGGACATGAGGAGTGACAGTGGTGTAGTAGTTAACCATGGTGATCGCTGCCTCTTCCGTTCCCATCTCCAAGAATGCCTGGGAAAAAAAACAGAAAATAAAGCTCTGATAAATACCCTACTGTTAGCACTCAAGAAATGGTAACAGTAGGGTAAATTTGGAAAAAAAACACTTGTTTTCATTGAATTATGCTAAGTTATTTTATACATCCTGCAAGTAGGAGATGAATTAACAGGCCGAACAACGTGACATCTGTGCCAAAGGTCAGTACTGCAAAATGTTCACCGGAGTGAATTGGAACTAACAACAACATTAACAACAGAAAGTCTATCAGACCAGCACAGATGAAGTTGTCTGAATGTTGAGATGAGGCAGCTGCTGATCGATCAAGACTAGCCGACACACTGACATTGGTACTGTGAGGAGAACAAAAGCAACTGTACTTGACAGGAATCTAGGGAACAAATGCCAAGTACCTCCTACAGCCCTCCTCAGCAGGCAGACTATAGGCTTTTGTATGGACATGTGGGCATGTTTCAGATGCATTTCAAGATAGGCAGAACGTCCAAAGGACCGGTGTGACACTTGGTCCTCAGCAAGTCAAGACAGAGAATGAAACAAGATTTGGCCCTTGTCCTTCAGACAAAGAAAAACACAGTTGTCGACATCCCACCCTCACCTCTTGTCTGCCCTATGAAACAATATGTGCTGTGTAAAACTGAAGCCTAACATTTGTTTTGTGTTTCTTACAAATACACTTTGTCCATCCACTTCCTCCACTTACCTGGTTCTTTCCCTTCAGTGTAAGAATATTGGTGACTTTGCCAAAAGGCAATCCAAGGGCGATGACTTCAGTCTCAGAGGCCTCGTTGGGCAGTTTCCTGATGTGAAGCACACGGGATGGTGGGGCCTCCTCCACCCTCAGCTTTTTACTGTCACTGCCATTGGAAGCGCCATCTAAAATTTTAGCACAAAAACTGATCAACTGTGCTAATCAATGCGATGACAGTACCCACAATTTAAAGGATAAAGTTGGTGATATTCTGTGGCTTTCGAACTGCTGAATTCCGCATGCTTGGACATGAGATTGACAGTTAGCTCTCACAGCATAAACAGATCTGACTTTCACATCAATGAAGTCAGTACTGAATATATATATATATATATATATATATATATATATATATATATAACAGAGCAGAGACAACACAGGGAAACGCCATGGCCCCAAAAGGATCAACAGGAGACACCACTGTCTGGCATGAAACCACTGGACAAGTACAGTCACAGATCACAGTGTGTTGTCTGTCAATCCACATTTCACTGGGCTAAGGACTGCGCACACAAAGGTGAGAAAGTCAAGCTGACTGAAGACAGTAACATGGATGAGAGTGTTTTGGTTCAGCAGTTATCAACACTGCATGCTCATGGACAGGATTAAATAGGCACATCACTGGATTAAGATAGTTCTTCAAGCTTGTAAGGAAACAAAAACACTGAGTTGTATATTCTTCAGATTTGGAGCTGCAGAATGCTGCAACAATTGGAAAGACTAAGCTCCATATTGTATTTTCAGGGAACGTTCCACTGCTTGGAACTGCTACCTGTGAAAAATGACTTTACAAGCTCTGGTCATTACTGTATGAGCATTATGGATAACAAAAAATAACATTCAATAGGGTGACCTGGCCCTGGCAAATGCAGATGATGGCACTTCATGAGTATGAAGAAAGCCAGCATGAGGACTAAATGCTGACAATCTCAGAAAAAACATAGCACATCAGCAAAAAAAGAAAATCTGTTAAAGCTTCACCAACAATTTGGTCAAGCTTCTGCAGAAAGACTACAGAGACTTCTGAAGAGTTTGGACAATAAAGATACAGATTGTGGCAACATCTTGCAGAAAACTTAGTGAATGTGAATCATGTCAACGATACACTAAAAAATACAAACTACACCATGTATCTCCAAATTATTGACCAGTTCACACAATTTAGTGCAGGCAGCATTCTGACCAGAAAGAAATCTTCTGAAATATTGAAACACTGTCTGTGACTGGGTAAGTGTGCACAATCCACCTCAGAAACTGTTCAGTGACAGCAGGGGAGAGTTTAACAATGAAGAGGTCCTCAGTCCTCATCAGTTGGTTTTTGGACGGAACATGCCCTCTGCCGAAACCAATAAACCCTCATCTTTAAAGGGCAGGACAAAAAGTGAATGAGTGGCAAAACACTTCTCTCCTTGACATGCATCAAAAAGGCTTTTTGTTCAGAGAGAATACAGAGAGCACTGCTGAAACAACTACGACACAAAGACGTGTGGCGACAAAGTGTACTAACAAGCAGGTGGATTTGCCGGGGTGGAAACGATCAGGAGTTTCCACCACTCAGTCACAGACATGGTGGATCATGCATTAGGGTACATTATCTAAGACTGATAAAAGTGAATACAGCAAATGTGGATCAATGTTCATGAGGAATGATTAAAAAAAATGTGCAAGACAGGAGATTGCAGACAAACATAAATGGCACAGAAGACTACAACTGAGGTGCAATAAGAGTTGAGACAAATGGAGCCGACAGGGCTGACCACTCGGGTGCAGGATGGATCATAACATCACATAAATGATGTTACCGACACATAATGTACAGAGCACAGAACAGATGTCACTCTGAAAACAGAGAGACAAAGACAGAGGTATTCCACCTGCAGCTAAAGTTTGTTGCGTATGCAAAGCTTTGGGTAAATACAAAAACTTGCATATTGAGCGCACTAATGTTGCAGGGACTACGGAGTCAGCTAACATGTCAAATGTGGAGAACCCATTGTAGAAACAAATGTTACCGACACTAATACCACAGATGTATTTGTAAGAAAGATGTATGATTTCCCACTCTTTTCCAGTGATCATTTTCCCGGACTTTTCCAGGACATTGTGTGTGATGATCTGGCAGGTATGACAGACAGGGATATAAACCAACATGTTCCTGTGTGTGGAGGCCTGATCTAAAAAAGAACATAGCTATAATCTCTAAATGTTTTAATGTAATTACTTTTACTACAGTCACCTCTTACTTGTTTTAATGCTCTGTTCTAATATTGCTATGATATTTACTTTTTATAGTATTCTGTCATTGTATTCTATTTTGTTTCTCTTCGAAAGGCATTTCACCGCTCTCTGCTTGGCAAGTGTAACATAAATAACATTCATTATTATCACGATGAATTAGAACCTCAGTGTCTGCTCTTGCGAATTATATTAACCATTTTTGCCTAAATACCAACAGTTGAATAGCCTGAACACCAATAACAGCAACAGTAGCCTATACGTTTACCTACTAACAAATCCAAACCTAACTTTAATACCTATGTATGATTGTTGAGGGAGCATGAGTTGAGTTTGCTAGGATTATAAGCTGCCACTGACTCTTATGAGTTTATCATACCATATTTTAGGCCATTTACGAGCAATATTAAGAGGAGTCTGTAATGAGGCTAATCACATCCACTGTGAGCAACTGCTACAAACATTAAACACGTCATGTCATGTTATGGTCCATTTTTCCGTGACAACACAGCATTGCATTTGAAGAGACGATTTTAGAAAAGTTCAAAAAGTACTGTTGGCCAGTATTTAGTCAGTGTTTAATGAACAAACAGCTGGGCTTCCATTCATTGTGTTCATCCCAGCTTCCCATTCATTATCATCCAACTCTCTCAACACACATTTGAAACCATCGTCCCTCCACAAAGTTAAAGCACAAACCTTAAAGGTTCTATATGTGAGATTTTTAGCCACTAGACGTCCCACTTCAGCACCAGAATCTCAGACCCAAACAAACGGGAGAGTCGGCCACATCTTCACCCTCTCTTTGTGTTTTCAGTACGGTGATGTGAAATACAGAGAAAGTGGCCACTGAACACACGATGAGACAAACTGAACAAAGCTAGCCTTTTGTTAACACGTTCGTTGACACGTTCACAGTGTGTCCACTACATGACTGAGAGCAGCCTATTGAAAATACTCTTGTACATAAACTACCGTTTGAACATTAATAAGATCGAGAACATAACTTTGCCCTTTCACATGGAAATGTTGTCCGTTTTAGAAAGCTGATGCATAGCTGAGTAGATCATTCTGAGCTAAAAGACAATAGGAAATTGCTGAAATCATTTTCCACAACAATACAAGCATCCCCAAGACATTTGACTTTTTCTTTCATTACCAAGTTTTTTCCATGACTAGAAAAGGGATCGACTGTTTTCCAGATTTTTCAGGACGTGTGGGAACCTTTCATGAGGAGATAAATAGCCAGAACAATAATGTGTTTGGGGACGTAAGGGATAAGGGACAGAAGTGCATTTCTACCAGATGGGTGTGCGCCCTCAATGAGACACTTGTTGGCCAGTCCCAAAAGCACGGCTTGTGGCTAGAGGTTTTGAGGAGTTAGTGGTGTCAGAGCTCCAAAACGACTCACCCACATAAGCTAAAGAGTCTTCGTGGCCGTGATTTGTCAAAGACAATGGACACTACGGGTATTCCATGAGTGCAATATCTGCATTTTTACAGAGAATGAAGCAATCATGTGCCACTTACATCTGCTTAGTTTGACTGTCAAGTTATGATGACTCATGTCAAATGCCAACAGCAGATGGCTTGGGGGTGCTGACAAAGAAAGTTATGACAAACGTGAGTCAAAACATTTTGTCAGATAGCTAATTTGCTGATAAGTGTGTGCAGCCTTGAAGACAGGCGGTTACTGCTTATATTTTGCACAATGCACATACTACATGAAAGCAAAGGTGTAGATTACATCTAAGCCAATGCTTGGGCAATTTTTTCATTGAAAAACTTCTAAATATGTAATTATGATGAACACAGATGAGTTTTTAGGGGCTTGGTTAATACCTAGAGAGAAACTTTAAGTAAACAAATGAAGTACCATTTTCTCCCTTTGCAATTAAAATTATTCATGTAGACTGTAATAGGTTGAATTAAAAGCATAGCTAATAGCTAAGTTTTTAATACATTTTTATCAATTAAACATTTTTTGCAATTCGCTATATTGAAATAACTGCCATTTGTAATGAATTGTATTTATTACTTTGAGTTTGATGTTCAGTTGCAGATTTATTTATTTAGATATCAATTAATTGGCTTTTTTTTCTACAAACTATTATATTGGCCTTTAAAAAATCCACTACTGGTTGACCTCCACTATTTAAGCACTCAATTCTTCAACAGCCCTCTGTCATTTTACCTCTTTTGGATGTTTTTTTTCCGACCTGAATCCATAACGACAGATGCAGACCACTCACATGGGTAGAACTGACTGTGGCAGCTTACGTGCAAGGTGACGTTATTTATGTACCTTCTATCAACACTGTTGTTTCAGTCGGGATGAGACATTTTATCACTTCAACTCTCAAACAGACATTCATTTTACTGCACAAAAATGTGCTTTAGAACCCAAAAGGTTGCTAATTACAGCTTAAACAGCTGGCCCAGGATGCCCATCTCTTGTTCAAGAATAACGTAAGCAGCCCAGGTCGCACTTGTCTGCCCATGGCTTCAAACTCAAAGCAATGTGTCCGAGCACTTCAATACTGAAATGAAACTGCATATATGCAACATGCTGAGGCAATGACGGAATGCATGGTCACAGTGTGCTAATGATAGGGTACTACTGACAATTTATTCATTACAGTGTTTGCACGGTTACCAAGTTACATTTTGTACAGCTCAGATATATTAATCTCAAGCTGGTTTTCTTGAAAATAATAAGTGAATGAATAATTTTGATTTAAAAAAATTCAGTGTATTGAGAATATTTGCAGCTGTCTTTTCCAGTCAAACTACACAAAATGATGGATGTTAAAGAGTTCATCTGCTACAAATCCTTCTGTGTTTTTTGAAAGCTCCTAATAGGACTGGGAAATCCTGCATTTGAACAACAGTTGTAGTGGTAGTGAAGCTACCGAACTTAACGCAGTGTGAGAATCTTTTTCTCACTTTATTAGACAGGTCCCTGGGGTGACATTAGCTTGGATGGGGGTGTTATGTAGCAATGGTAGACTGGCACTTTGATTAAAGATCTCAGAAAACCATGGTGAATGCTTTTAACATTGTTCTTATTTTGTTGGCAGAGTGTTTAATAGCCTAACTTTGTCCGTCTTCTCTTTGTGGCAGACGGAACAGCTCTTTCAGTCTTCTATAATTCTGCAATTTTCCCTGAGACGCTTCTGATATCATCTAAACAGCGAGGAGGCATTAAAATGCAGTGGTATCCACTATGTCTGTTCCAGTCACATGCTGTGGTGTGTGGGTGCCCACCTACTGAGGAGCGTGATGTTATTCTGACACTAAATAGCTCCCATGAGAGAACAGTTCAACTCACACAGGCTGTTTCACTTTTCAAACACCTATTAATCCTTCTTTTTGATGCCGTCTGTCACTACTGATCAAATGGCTTCATGCAAATTCCGTCAAGCCCATCCCTATTCAGGGGTGGTCGGAACGAACTCACCACTGATACTGCTCATGCCAGAGTTGGGACTGTTGTACATACTCAGCTCATCTGATCCCCTCTGTGGAAAAAAAAAGGACAGACAAGACGGTCAGGCATAGTTGTGAAATAATAGAGAAAACTATTACCATTTTCCAGACAGGCCCTCAAAGACAACAATAAAACAGAGGTCTCTGAAGACAGTTTAAAGTAAGAAAAGGAGAGTAGAGGAGTAGGAGGAAAGAGACATAAAACAGCACAAGAGTGTTCTGGCTCCTCCTTTTCTGGTATGGGTTTAATCTTGTTGAATTTAAGATGTCAAGATGTGTCATTTCATCCTGAGCTATACTAGGTCCCAGAAGGCTTGCTGGGGCTGATGGGCGCCCTGTGCTCTTAAACCTGACTGATGGGATGAAGAGGAACCTGGCTAGGGACCCATTACACACACAACTTTATAATAGCTTCACCCCTCCTTGTTTCTGTCTGACTGAATTTGGACCAATTGTTCTTTTGTCACTAACATTCTTTATGGTTACGATAAACTAGATGTTGCAGGCCCTGCCACAGCGACATGACACAAATAAATTGAAAGGGTAATAAAGTTGTCTGACTTGGGCCAAAGTGTGAGCACATAGTGCACAAGCTACAAGAAAGATTTCCCTTCCAACAGCTGGCAACCCTCCCTGCTCTGTCTATGACACTGAAATATTGATGAAATAAACAGGACGGCAAAGACCCACCATATCAGAGGAATCAGCATTTTATGACTGTTCCATTTCCCTTCGAGACAGGACTTTAACTTTGTTTTGTACAGACAAAAATGCAGCTGGCACTCAACAAATCAAGTTAGGTAGCCAGAACAACAATGCCTACACTAGGAAACAGGTCTACCCATTTCATTAAAGCCATTCTCATGCTATAAAAGCTCAAAACAAAAAAATGTAAAGAATCCGATTGTGCAGGCATTACATTACAGTGCAATGTCGAAAAAAAAGGATTTTAAAATGAAACGTCAACTAATCTCTATGGCATGTCTTTTTATATTAATTTTATGGATGTTTATTGTTACAAAAGGTTTAAAATACAGCATAATCCTCAGGATAAGACAGCTCTACAGGTTAGACTTGTATTTCTGTCCAGTAGAATCTCATGTAAATCCACTGTAACCAAGTCAGAAAAATACATGGTCTTAAATGTGAATACTTACTGACTTTCTTGCGTAAGGTAAGTTTAATATCTTTGAGTTTTGAAGTGTTAATCTGACCAAACATGCAATTTGAAAACAGCTCTCTGGGCTCTGGGAACCTGTCATAGGTGTTTCTCTCAATTTTCTGATCTTGTAAAGTGCAAATCATTATCTGATCCATAATTGAGAATTCTATTCGCTAATGAAAACAATTGCCATTTACTGCCCTTTGAAGAAAAAGAGAAAAATACAGCAAAGAATTCCAGCCTTAGTGTTCAATATGAAGAGCCAGTCTAATTCATTCATTCTGTTGTTTTTCTCTTAAAAGTTTTTGAGGTTGCTAGAAACCCGAGGCATGCAGGAGTGGTACATTTTTTTATTCACTGTATGCAACTGGTAGCGGGTTGTGTTGTGTGTTTTCCAGTCTGTCATCAATACTGACGCAATTCAAAAGTTTATGTTATGTTAGTTAGGTGGAACACCTAGCAGTTTCTTCGATATTGGAGGGATTTGATGACAGTCGCTCTGAAAATAAAGACACAGCTGATGCTACAGATGATGAGGAATTTGTTTTAGTACCAGTTATGAATCAGGTCATTTAATAGCAGAACTGAATCATAAAAATGATGGAGCTAGCCTGGACTAGGACACCAGTCAAAACACTGTCCATGTGGTGGTACCAAGAAATGCTAGGGCTGAGGGAACATCATGGTTAACTCAACTTCAGTTTGATGGGCCGTATTTCTTGGGAAACCAAAATATCTCAAAAGCAATGCACTTTTTTGGAAGACCTTGGCCTTTTTCACTTGTGGCCATGACTGGAGAAAAGGAAAGTGGTGCCACAACTTCCAAAAGCTGTTGAATGCACGAAAGTCTTTGGTCTGTCCAGAAAAATAACCGCTTCAGCTGAGAATTTCCCACAAAATGGCATTAAGATGCCACATCCATCAATCACTCAGTCGAAACTGCAAAACAGTGTATCGGTGCAGTGTATACAACCATGTTGCAATGACCGGTGATTGATTTGTGATAACTGTTCTGACTACAATGAGTTTGTCGGGTGCCAGTCTGTGAGACGTTGTTGAAGTACGCTATGTGTAAGATAGTAATAGTAACATAAAATGTAATAGATTACACTGAATTAATGAATTATCTGTGTGGGGATGGGGGGATCTGAAATCAGTAAATGATTGTAAAAAAAAAAAAAAAAGTGGCTTAATCTGTGTTATGAGTGAGCAGTCACTTAAGACCCAAGGTATGCAGGAATGCTTGAAAAAAAAAACAAATAAATGCCTACGCAGCCGGAGTTAAGGCAGAAATTTCTGTTTTCCTATATAATTTCTCTAATTTCAAGCAGTTTTGTGTAACCACAGCAGTATGCTGTAGCAAGCAATAAATAAGTGCATGTTGTTTCATAATGCAACAAAAAGCCCTCCTACAGTGTCCAAAGCAGGCTCATGTGATCTGTGCAGTGAACACTAGGCAAACCAAAGCAGAACTCACCTTCACTCCAACTGCAACATCGCTGATGCTGAAAGAGAGCAATTTTTATTTGTTCAATATGCAGGAAATTAAAATGCAAATCAATATAAAAAAAAAAAACATCAACAACATCAGATGTGGGTAACTTTTATATATATGTATAAACACACACACACATATACATATATATATATATATATATATAATCAAAGTGTCTATTTATATGCAAGTCTTAATTGTTGGGTACTACTGAAGTTAAAATGATAAGTCACACTCCCCCCTTCTGCATGCAGGTTACTGTTGTATTATGTATGTACACTGTGTAACTTATAGCTAGCTTATAGCTATATCTGTATAACCTCTATTCTAAACCACAAACAATACCCAGCTACCCGTTTCCTCGGGGGTTCATTTATGATTCATCACATCTGCGAGTAACTTAACGTTCAGGTCATGCTTCATGCAATGCATCGCCAACCTACAGTTTTTGAATGACACACTCTAGTACATTGAATGTTTCATTCAATGTTTAATACTTTATAGCTTACTCAGTACAACACTGATGGAGTAATGTTGTTAATAGTTGCAATTGACCATCGTACAACTTCGCTAGATAATAGAGGTGTTTGTTAAAGCGATGCTGGCATATCGTGGTTTAAAACCAGAATCCATCTCATGTTTATCAGCAGGTCCAGTAACATTAGATTTACTCGACCCGCTCGGTCAACCAAACCTTGCTAGCTCGCTACAACACAAAGGATCTGCGTTACTGTAGTTTAGTTAGCTTAACCGTTTGCTAAACTTCACTAGCCGCTTCGTTAGCACCCTACCGCAAAAAGCTATTATGCAGAAGTGCATTATGGAACGTTATTAGCGCGTGTCCGTTGGACGCCGTCATCCACGCAAAGCAGTTTTACCTAAGATAAATAACAATGCAGCTCCTGTGATAAACAGCAGGCGTTAGCTAAGTTATACTACCATGCTAACATTAGGCACTTCCTTAATGGAAGAGAGCGCGTGGCTATGGAAACCCGTTAACACAAGCATACGACTCCTTCTGTGCTTCTCATAAAATGACGCATTCACATACTCCGTACTCTATAATACCTCAAAATAAGGCAATTGAGATGTAGCTAGCATCGCTGATTATATATTACCCGTCCATTTCTGTAGAAATTTCTCAGTGCCTCCGCTTTCGGTCCTCTTGTCGCTCCAGTTTACACCGACACTGTGCACGCACACATACACACGACAGCAAAATGGAGGCAACGTGAAGTTGCAAGACGATGCAATGGCGGAAATGGCCGGAAAGTTCCGAAGCCAGTTGAGCGCGCTGCTTAGCCGTAGCGTCTGTATTTGTGATTTATTGAGGAAAAATTAGTGAACTGAACTGGGGACGTTTGGATTGTGTTAATTAGTATTTAAGATGTAGGCTATGCTGTTCCGCTTTAGAACTGATCTCTGTTTATATTTACTGAGACCAAACTCTAACCTTCAATAAAATGTCCCTCTCTGGCTCCAAATGAAAGAAACAGCCAAACAGGACTGTAAAGTTCACTTCACTGACTTACAGATTGCAGATTTTACCTTTCAAAACAACTGTAGGTCTATATAAGGACAAGATACAGTAGCAGGTGAAAAAAATGTGATATTTAGGGGAACAAATATGATGCATACAACACATTATCAGGAAAAAAAAGGTTGGATTTAGCCTTCATAATAGAACATTCTTTACAATAACACATCTGTCCTACAGAACGGCCAAAACTGAAATGCGCCAATAAAATTCATAAACCGGCCATAAACTTGTATATAAGGAAAAAATAAATTAAGTGATACATTTGTTTAAGTAATTATTTCATTTCAAGGAGTTATTGAGAGGAAAGACCTTGCTCAGAAGTGTCCAGGTAATTCTCACAGCATCTGTCCTTAATGCAAAGCAAATTTCGTTAACTTGTCCATGCTCAATGACAACAAAGGCAGTCTTGAATCTTGAATCTTGAATCTTAAGGTCAGTTCCTGTAACATGCACTGATTTTCCTGTATTGTCGCCGTATTTTTAACCTTTGTAAAAAAAAATTGAAATAAAAAAATGACAAGTGGCATAAATGCCTATTTGATGTGTTTGCTACATTCCCCTCCAGTACAGCAGGTGGCAGTAAGTAGAACATTAGCGGTGACATCTATGGTGAGGAGTCAAACAGCACCTGTCAACAAAAAAAGGAGAAGAAGAAGAACAAACGCGAGAGGGATGGAGTACATACCGAAAAGTTCTATCCTTCAAGTAATAAATAAATTAACTACGTACTGAATTTATCTGCCCTTTTCTGTTTTCATTGATATCATGTAGGAACTTGTTCACCCAATCCTTGTTGCTCTGATACTTTAAAGCTGGTTGCCTAGTGATGATTTCAGGATTCACTGTGTGTAGTCTTATTTAAATATGAGGGGGATGTGGACAGTGGTGAGGGTGGTGGGATGGCCCAGGGCAGAACACTGGAAAATTTCCCTTATTTTCCATTCCCATTGTTGACAGGTATGGTAACATGTTATTCTCAAAATAACGGACCTTTTTCACAGCAGACATTTTGACATGTCATCGTATGAAAGCACCGGTGTAAATAATAAAATGCATTGCTTTTCGGCGCTTCAGTTTCAGGGTCCTGGCATTGTACATGCTGGCTCACTGTCACACTGTCAAGGCTTACTAGGATGCTTAAAGAGGATGTAGGCCACTGTCATTGTTAAAGTTACCTGTAACACCTGTGATTTCTACTAAGACAAGCTGTCTGCTGTGAAAAGGGCCTATAACATGAACGTGCTGGAAACATCATTTCATCTTCAATTAATTGGCAACAGCCACATTTTAATCTATAGGACATACTGCTACTGCATTTGCATGGCTGTGACTGCTAAGTATAAAAGTATATACTATTAGGGAAAACATAACTAAGTCAATTCAAAAACTGTTCAACAAGAACATCCTTGTAACATTTATTTAGAATTAACCGAATGGAGATTGTTCTGCGGTCCTATGACTATATAGTACACAGGAGAGCAACGATTGATCCAGATTATTATATAACTTTATGGCTGTGGGCATCTTTGAAAATGTCTGATTGACATCAGAAAAAGTGGAAATAAAGATGTTGTTTACTGAATGATTTCTTTGGTTGCTTATGGCCATTTCAACAAGCTGTAAACACAACCTTGACAACTATCACCTTATTTATTACAGAAAATGTGTTCACATCACTCGGAGGACTGATATAGAGCTTGGTGCTCAGGTCAGTTCATGAGTCGCCTCGACGTTCCTTCCTGAAAATGACTGATTAATATGATAAAAAAAAAAAAAAAACATTTCTAGTATGTCAAGGGAGCCATACACAATGACACCCTGGGACTGTTAATTTGGTCCACTCAGACAAAGTGCTTTTCTTTTTTTCTTTTACTTTTTGTGTTGGGCAGTTAGGGACTCCCTCTGCATGCAAGGGGGAAGGAGAGGAGAAAAAAACAGGGCAGTTTTTGCATAATGATTAATCTTGACAGACATACGTCATGCTCCCGGGCTCCTGACAACGTCACACCCTAGGTGAAATTAACGCCTAACTGCTTATCTTAAAGGACCTGGGATTTAATTAAAAATGACATTTCCCCAAAGACTTGCTCTTCTGAGGCTGCCATGTTGGAATTAGCTGATGAGGGGCCCTCTGAGCTAAAGGGAAATAAGCAAACTGTCAAACGCTCAGCAAACCACTGCCATTTATTAGTCCTGCTCGCTGCTCAGGAAATAACAGTGGACTGACATCCTGCATGGCGCCTGCTGCACCACGGATACAAGTCATATTGTTATTAACAAGAAGGAGGGGGGGCAAAAAAAAACAAGCCTGTCAAATGTGATATGGAGACAAACAATGTGGTTGGGCTAAGTAAGGGAACAGGTTGCTGAAATGAGCTCTTAAGTTACCACAGGCATATTTTGCCACTGACAAAGGCGTACTTAATGACTTGAAATTTCTCTATTTTGTAATGAGTGCCACTCAAATAATGAGTCCTCGACAGAATTAAACAAAATGGGGAAGGAAAATGTAATGCTATTGAACTGAACACACATGGGAGTCTGCATTCAGGGCCAATATTTATCAGGCATCTCAGAATTTCCCCTCAGGCTAAATGTTGAACTAGGACAAAAAACACTCCAACCTCAGAGTGGGGCCAAGAGTTGTTGATAAAGCCTCAACATTAACTTTCAGTAAAGAGACAGATGACCGTGAGTGACTCATCACTGCTTTGCACTCTGGGCTGCAGAGTAGAAGTTATGGTGATAAGTGGTGAATTGCTGTTTTTCGCGGCCTTGCTGCCCATGTGTTTTATCAATGGTAAAATTGTAATTGCACAAAATAGTAATATTTATATGTGTAGGCTTGATGTATATAATAACATGGGTGACTCAGCTGCCTAGGTTAGATATGCAAAACATTGATGACAAATACATAAATATCTCATGTGACCATCTTCTGGAGGGAACATAACGTGCTGTGGAGGCTTAAACATAACTATGAAAAAAATAATCATGCTGTGGAAAACAAATTAAATACATTGTGAGCGAATATTTTGCAGCTACATTTTGGACGAACATGTTGAGACTTGGCAAATAGTGTATGTTGCTCAGAGATGTTCCACATTGCTGCTTCCTGATAGCTCACCTGGTACCGTGTGTTCTGGCTGTGACTTCACCACAGCGGCCCTTTGCTGCATGTCATCTCCATTCTCTGTTGAGTAAATACTTGTAACCGGTGAAAGTTTGATTTACTACTGCAGAAATTGTTGGTTGCAGCAACATCACTGTTGCAGGCTACATTTTCCTTACGAAGATCTGGTAAAGTTGCCATCGGCTGTTCTTCTTCTTCATCACCATCCGTTGCCGTCAAAGAATATCTCTTCTGACTGGACTCTCATCACAGGTCAGGACTCCTCTGGAGCTCTCCTTAATGTAAGCAGAGGCCCAGTCTTAAAGGCAGGGGCGAAGGCATCAGTAGGATGAGGATTATGACGGGCTCGGTCAGTGCAGCCTGTGAAGGCGAGGGCGCTCTGAGCTGGTTGGGCTGTTAGCGCCGGTGCGGGGTCAGGGGGCTGGACATGCTGCTGGAGGTGTGATCTCCCTCATCTTTAATAAGCCACATTAGCGTTGAGTCTGAGTTGATATACACGCTGATGCTCCCGCAGGTCAAGAACGACACAGAAACACACTCACACACAGATGGAAAGTAAACTACGGTGGAGCTTCCCGAGTGAGCCGTCATTGCTGGTGCACAGTCGATATTCAGGTTGGTAATTTAGCTGTGCACGTTTGAAATTGAAACATTTAAACAGAGAACAGTAATGTCATCAAATGTCATTTGTGTCATGGCAACCGGCAGGGAGATAAAATGTCATCTTGTCTGAGAATGAATATTTCTGCAGGGTCGCAGAACCCATTTATTAAAATCACGGCCTCTGTGCTAAAGAGACAGTATTCCCTGTCATGTTTCACAGTGACCCTCCAGCTTGACATTTTGATTTCTCTCATTTTGTCCTTTCCAGTTTTCTCTCAGAGTGACAGCACGCATGCCTCTGTGTGTGTGCGTGTGTGTGTGCGTGTGTGTGTTTAAGTGTGCCATGTACTAAAAGCCGGCCATCCCTAAAAGACAACACAGAGTGAATGTCAGAAATGTCAGGACTGTAACATGGGGGATTGGCAGATGTACCAGGCAGCCGTGGATGAACATGTCCCCCCCTGCTATTGAAGGCTTCCCTCTCATTATGTTTGAGCTCTTTTCTCAATGCTTCTCAGCGGAGATTTTGGAGCTGAGACTTCTTAGAGATGGCACCAGGGAGTCAGGGGCAATATCTACTCCAAAATGCTCTTTTCAGAGCTCGTTTCTCCGTGTCTACACGCATTTGAGCGATCCATCATTTGCTGACAGCAGCTGTAGGAAGAATGTCATTGTGATATTATGCAAATATATTCAGCAGAATATCACAAACATTCATGAATTGTGGTGCATTGCAGGATGTGAATTTGATGTACTTTGACGCTGTGCTGAATAACTAATGATGTGGGACTGACCTGTTCGCTTGAATGCCTGCCACAGAAAACTGCACTCTGAGCTGCAGAATGAGAGGAGAGAAGAGCAGCAGACCTTCCCACTTTATTTGATCAAATCCGTATGTTACTGTCAAAGCGAACTCGTTCATTTTGACAGGGGAGGCAAAGTGGGCTTCAGACCAGTGACTGATATGGGCTTTTTTGTGCGGGGCTGACACAGACACCTGTTTTTCAAGGGCTGAAGCTGCTAATGCTGGATAATTTGTGCTGACATGACTGTCTCAAGATCAGATTACTCATGCGACTTAAAAAATATATTTAATGCAAGACTATGTAACTTTTGAAGAAGTAAGAAGAAGTCCTCCTCTTGCAATTGAAACATTAAATTAAAAGGACTAAAACACACCACTACTTAATTCAGTAGACTCTGGGGTTTTGTTGTTACTTGATCGGGCATCACCAGGAGCTTCTGGTGGTACATAACCTCTGTAACATTACTGAGAAAGTTCATTGACTTAATCACTTAATTGCTCCTGCCTACGGTATTTGTGCTTCTGTTACACCATGTTTCAGAGTGCCATTGTAATGCTGAAGTACTTTTGGACCCAAAAGCAAGACTCCGACATGCAGCTTGCAATTGTTTCAATGCAGATTTCAGAAAAGTTGTTGAGATGGAGGTTTGAAGAGCTAAGTAGTTGGCTGGAAGACAGGGGGGTAGGAGACACACCTGGGAAAAAGGAAACACAGGTAGGCACAGCTGCGGCTATGAGAGCCATAGTTGAATATTTCAATGATTTTATCACAAAAGTAAAAAAAGAAGTAGCAAAAAAGGATAAGAGGCCTGTCAGGGGCAACTTCGACTTAGTCAGGGTCTCATTTAGGCTCACAAAAACCTATTATTGATGATCCTGGATCGTAATCCCTGGTTACCAACTTGTACCTACCGGCCCAGGGACTGCAGATAGAAAAGAACAAGCAGGTGAACCTGATAGAAAAACAAACAATACTTGCTTTGTTATTAGTGTGGCTTCAAAGCAGCAGAGAACTGACTGAGAATCTCTAATTCTATATGTCTTTATCCTGTAACTGCCACAGCGGCCATTGTGCAACCAAGGTTACAGAGCAGATGTTGTATTTAAAGTCTCCTCCAGATTCTTATTCATGTTGGGATTTTACACTTTCTCAAACAGCTCAAACTAAAATAAATTCTTAATATTATTATTAATATTCTTAATAATAATAATAATTTAGAGTGAAACAATTGTGTTTATCATTTCAGGTTAATAAAATATATCAGTCTCACTCTGAAAGGTATAAAAAGTCCAAACAGTTATTACAGTTATGACAATAAACACTTACAGTACGGATGTACATCTTATCTCTACAGTTCCCATCCAGGCTCACATATTAAAACAACCTCACATTCCACATGTGATTATAAACACATATTGATTTCCAATATGACTGCAGTGAAGTTCCCATGTCTCTCCATGGGGACAGAGACTCAGAGAGAGAGCTGTCTCTTTTGCCTGTACTGAATCAATGTGTCGCGATCCAGGCAATAGCTTCAATATTCTCCCCCGCTCTGTTTCCAATTTGGTGCTCGATTGGAGACATCATTCTTCAGTTGTCTTCACAGGGAGCGTCTGTCAGTGGGGACGTTAGTCTATCCACTGGCCGGTGGACTGTGGAGGTGGCACTGCGTTTGTATTGCGAGTGCATGCAGGACCTCTGGGTGCTGAAGAGCGTTGCATGGTCTCGTGTTGTCGTTCTCACAGCTTCTCCTGTGTTTACTGTGATCCCATGATAATTGATTTCTACCTTTGAAATTCGTTAAAGTATATACCTGTGCAAAATCACATCAGAGCGTACAGAGATTTCTCTGTTCGAATTCGGAAAGAGATGATGGAGCCGGAGGTGACTCGATTTAAAGCTTGTCCAATCAATATTTTTCTATTAGCAATGGATCAAATGATTATGTGTGATGTGTGAAAGACTGCACATAGTGTTGAACCCAAAGACAGTCATCAGCTGATTCCGCAGTTCCCCTGAGCTCTATATTTCTATGTCATCCAGCTCATTGCTTTTGTTTTATGACCCACAACTTTACTGTTTTGCTTCAATCTCAGTGCTCTCATCAGCTTTGGAAGTGGCAGGCAGCTGTTTTCAACAAGAACCTCTGATAAACGCAGTGTACATGAGCTGCTCACAACCCAGCAGCTGACAGACACAGTTAAGAGACAACACAGTGAACATAGTGGAGCACTAAGCACGATTTCTTTTTAAACTTTACAGAAAAAGTGAGCTCCTGATGTGCTGAGTACTGGCCAGGTCTGTTTTTTTTTTTTTTTTTTTTAAAGATGCAGCCGTAACAACTATATATTGATATCATGTCGGGTTTACTGCTTGTTCTGCTGCCCTTATGTGACTGAAAAAAAAAAAAAAAACATAAGAGAGAAAAAACTGCAGGAAACTGTCCAGAAAAAGAGCCAGTGTTTGGATTGTGTTATGAAAAATATGGTATAAGAGTTGTGACTGGCTTAGGGATGAACCAGAGAAGACTGTCACCTGGCTGCATGGACCATCAACTACCTCACCAACAGACCGCAGTATGTGAGGCTTCGCGACTGTGTGTCGGATGTGGCAGTTTGCAGTCTCGATGCTCGGCAGGGTACTGTGCTCTCTCGTTACCTCTTCATCCTCTACACATCAGACTTCAGTCACAACACAACCAGCTGCCACCTCCAGAAGTTCTCTGATTATCCAGCTATTGTTGGATGTAAAATATGTATATAAACACCGGCAAGACCAAGGAGATGGTGATTGACTTCTGCAGGAAAGCACCACAGACTACACCAGCAAGCATCCGGGACTGGGACATTGAGATTGTGGAGGAGTGCAAATACCTGGGCGTACACCTCAACCATAAACTGGACTGGTCCACCAACACTGATGCCCTGTACAGGAAGGGGAAAAAGTCGTCTCTATCTGCTGAGAAGACTGAGGTCCTTTGGAGTATGTAGGACATATGAGGACTTTCTATGACTCTGTGGTTGCATCTGCATTCCTTTACACAGTGGTCTGCTGGGGCTGTGGAAGCTCTGAGAGGGACAGAAAGAGACTGAATAAACTGGTCTGGAGAGCTGGTTCTGTCCTGGACTGCCCTCTGGACACCACTGAGGATGTAGGTGAGAGGAGGATGTTAGCCAAGCTGACATCTATTGTTGACAACCCCTCCCACCCCCTGCATGACACAGTGGGGGCCCTCAGCAGCTCCTTCAGAAACAAACTGCTGCATCCACCCTGTAAGAAGGAACGCTACCGCAGGTCCTTCATACCAACAGCTGTCAGAGTGTTCAGCTCCAGCGTAGCTTAATGTAGCTCTGGGTCCATACTCACACTGTTTTTTGCACTAATGTGCAAATTACCTTGTACAATATTACTTTTTTCATTCTCATTAAGTTCTCAACCTATGCATGCATACTGGTATTCTACTGTGACACACATATATTTATTACTGTGCAATAGCATCAATGCTGTAGTCACTTTATCTGTACCCACCATGTGCGATTTCTACCCAAGTGCAATTTGTGTATAAACGGTAAAATTAAACAGAATTTTTTCGCAGTATATTTTTATGGCAATATTTCTATGGCATTGTGGCAATATAGATTTTTTTTACATATTTTTTTTCTTTTATATAGTCCCTTGTATAAAATGTACATAATATAGTCACTTTTTATTCTGTTATTTGTATTTCTGTTGTTATTGTTTTCCTACTACTATTGCTTACTGCCCGTAATACCCGAATTTCCCCGGCTAGGGATGAATAAAGTCTATCTTATCTTATCCCAGTCAACAAGCACAACTGAACAGCCTTCATTAAATGGCTTATAACTACATGCTATGTCACATATTTGAACACGTAAATCATAAGTAGAAATAAAAAATAATAAATGAATACCCAAGTGCATTCTTGGGATTTTCTTTAAGCTCTCCACACAAACAACAAAGGAGATCAGTGCTTGATTAGAGTGGTCTGCCCTTCTTCTTTACTGTATTACTGTACTGAGATCATCATCAAATGTCCGCAGGGACCAAATGCACAAAACTGTGTATTTAGTTGTAGAAAATCTGTCCACATGTGAAACAGGAAAGATGCAAAAGCAATCTTTTCCTCAGATTTTTAAAACTCCACGTACACGTATCTGATCCCACGTGTTTTTCTCATAGATCTCAATCATCCTGAAATTGTGCATGTGCATGAGCATGTGCATGATCATCCCCAGAGTTTACTTTGAATGACTTCAAACACACCACCAATCGGCTTGTTTGCATATAAAGGGCCAGTATTTAGTTTAGTTTGGAGGAGAAATGGCAGAAGCAGCTGAAGATGAAGAAATGCAATTTTCCCAACTGTTAGCTTGAAATACTGGTTGATCAGACTGACAGAAGAAAAAGCATACTATCTGGAAGCCTAAGCTCTGGCATTACAAACATGATAAAACAAGCTGAATGACAGAACGTAACCGAAGCAGTGAAGGGTGTTCGGTCCAAACCACGGACCCTGGAGGAGACTCAAAAAAGGGGTGTGATTTCAAGCACAAGGCCAAGAAGCGTCTTACTGCCCAGCGAGTGTGTGAGCCGCGCAACAGAAGGTCATTCTTATTCCCCAGTAGGATAATTAACCACACACATATCAACATGTAGTCATAGTGTTTTTTTTTAAACTTTAGATTACATCCTAACACAATGTGGTCAACAACTTTTCACACTTTTGTTTTCCTTTCTTGCCAACTCACAAAATCATACTAATCACACTCAAAAGACGGTGGGACAGATGTGTACCAGTACACACATTCTCACCAGCCATGGATTTTTATCCATGCATACAGCACGGGAAGTGCCATAAACACACACTCTTCATGTGTGTGCACGTGGATTGTACATTTGGCCCCAGGTGTTTGATAAGCGCACATGTTTAAACGCCCGGTGGCGCTTATTAAACACCTGGTGGCGATCACAACAGTGGTTATAAAAGCCTGGTGGCGACTAGACTCACGAAGAAAAAACAAGCCGCTTAATGAGCCATGAGTTCGGTATATTCTGCAACTGCAGCTTGTTGTGGAACTTCTTTGATAACCGCTCGGTTCGATGCCTGCCATCACACAGACATGTTGGTAATACTGTAGTTGAAGTGGTGCTTACAAGGCATTACATGGGATAATCAGCACATAATGATAATTAGTTCAATAAGATATGATAAACACAGTGTGCAAAACTGTAAGAGGCAGAATAGTTTACGGGGAGGCTGTTTAGTTAATGACACAGTAATAAACCAAATGTGACTCTCTGATGTTACTCATGATGTTCTCCCTGATGTGTGATGGAAGTTGATATTTGCTTCTAATGCTTTTAGAATCTGCAGCTTCTTGTGTCACTTTACAAAAAAAAAAAAAAAAAAAAAAACCTCAGAGGAAACCACCAGTCCCTCATTGTCCAGCAGCCTCGCATGTCATAAATAGCCGTTGCCGTTTGGGTCGTGGGTGGAATTGGAACATCAGAGTGTTCGCTGACTGTCAGTTAGTGTGCCTCACATCAACAGAATCTCCTGTGAGTGTGCTGAGTATGAAAAAGCAAATTTATCAGGTCGTTTGCCAAAACCATTTTTGCTTTGTTAAAGTCAGTATCCAGAAAGATTGTAATCACTCAGGACTCAGGTGGGAGATGGTGTTTGGTAATCACTCCGTACATATCCGTTCTCTCGCAGTGCAGTCTCTTTCAAGTTGTCGGATGTCTTCGTGATGTCCTCTGATCCATCAAACACCAGCCACCAAAATTCAGTGTGCTGGAACTTTGCTCTTACGTCACCACTGATGTGATTTGTGCAATGCTCTGCATGTCATGGTTCCACATGTGCGTCTTCATTCAGTTCATTCAGTTTCTGCTGTTTAACCCTCCCATGTTTTTCTTGTTGCTTCCCTCTTGCATTTGCCTGGGCATATCTTTCCGTTCCCTCCCGCTGCCAATCACCTGCCTCTGGCTGCCAGTCTGACTGCATGCCTGCGACCAATCCACTCATCAAACCCAAGCAGTTTATAGCAGAAGTCGCTGTTGCTTCTCCAAGTCCTGAGCACCCAGTTTGACCTCCATCCCCACTGAGAATCATGATGTGGGTGAGGTTTTTTCGGTAAAGATATGGCCAACCAGCAACTAATGTGATCTTAATAGCAAGTATTGTGTGTGTATCCAAAGCCTGATATGTCTTCTTCCTCTGTGCCACAGAGCTCCACTGCTGTCCAAAACTATTAAAAACCTATCATGGATATTTTATTTATATAGCCCAAAATCATAAATCACAATTTTGTCTTTGAACTTAAATATATGGTAGCCTCTTAGACCTTAATTAATTCATTATTTCATTTATTTCTTTGTGCTGCTTGAGGGCATATGAACAAAAAGATTTTACTTCATTGTAAAGCTGCAATATCTTTTTAAGACATTACAGGTGATGGCCTTATTATTGACACAAGTTAGAGGCCTAAAGAGGTAAAAGTATCCAGAATTCCATTTGAATAAAAAGCAAATATAAGAGAAAATCTCAAAACTCCATCATTGGTAGTTGCTTCTCTCAGCTATAGAAGAAAACACAGCAGTCTCTAGTTATTAGCAATGCTAAGGCTGCAGTGTCAGCAGCTACAACAAACTTTGTAACCACTAAATTGATGGCAACATAATTAGCTGTTATATTGCCCAGACTCCATTCACAGAAACAGCGATTTTATCATCTTAAACAAAGTCAACAAAAACACACATTCAACAAGGTTTGTCTTTCCACCGCTCCACCAATCATCATTAACTCTGGTTTGGTTGAAAAAAACTCTTAAATAACAGATTCAGGAGAGGAGCGAGAGACAGGGTGAACATCAGAGAAGACAGAATGTTTCATATTTTTCCATCTAAATCAGGAATTACTTCCACAGGGCATTATTTTCATGTCTTGTTTCTCTCTTAATGCTTTAATGTTGTCAATTTGTTGTGTATTCACCTCAATATAGTTCTTCTTATTGTTAATGTTAGTCCTTTTCAGTGTGGGAGATGTTATTTTGCCCTTACCAGTCAAATAACATGGCTAATCCACTCTTATTTCATCGTAAAAGTCCACTTGGTGTCACAGTGATGGATAACACATGCTACTCAGTTATCAGCCTTGCAGTTTTGTTGCATTTAGCATAATAAAGATAACTTCAGCTGTTCGCCCTTACTAACGATTGCTTGTTGCAGTACACGCTCATGTATAACACATAATGTTAAACAGACCTGGGACGTGCTGTAATAGAGCGCAACTTGACTCGGAACCGACCAATCGTATGAATCGTGGATCCAAACTGTACGTGTCGGGTTTCGGGTCCCTGGGTTTGAGTCAACCTGTGAAGACCTCTATTCTGATTGGCCCAGTTGGTTTTCTGACAACTGACAAAATAAGAGATGTGCACAGTGATTCAGAGGTCTGGAACCAGGCTTCCTGTAATAATCTCGGATATTTCTTTGTGTGTTAATCTGCTGCTGAAAATAGTCTCCAGCACAAGCATTATTTCCTCCTGCATCAGCCTTGTTTGAAACTACAGAGTCGGGCTATTTCAGGAAATTACAGAGCCTTTAAAAAATGTAGCTATATATTTGTGAGCCACTTTAAAATATTTGTGCCATCAGTAGGAACCAATGAGTCAGGAAGCCAGTTGCTACTAAGAATTAAACTAACACATGTTGGTTTGGGTCTTTTCATGATCGCGTCAAGAAACCTGAAGAAATGCAACAGAAAACAAACAACGCCCAGGCGCCAGCTCCATCACGTATTTTCAGATCGTCCAGTATTTGGTGAATGTATGTGCGTCAGTGTGTGAACATGTGTCTGTGCAGACGGCCCCTGCATTTCATATTCCTCCCATCTCTTTTTTATTAGGTTGTTTACCAGCGGAGCTGAATACCGAGCAGTTGGGGGTAGTGAACGAAATGTGAGGGAGGGTGAGCTGGGGGTTTGGGCTGTTCAAATTTAGAGCCAGTTTTCAAAATTTCATCCAATTTCCGTAATTCTCAAGCCTCCTGTTTTCAAAGGTCCCTCCACTCTCCTTTCCGGTCTGTGACAGGCAGAGAAGCCCGAGCGCCAAGGCTTATAGAGTAATATAATCATCCACCCGCCCACCTACCACCCACCCCGCCCGACTGCTACGCTCGCACACTGATGTAGGGCCCATTCGCACAATATTGGAACAGCTGCAGCACCCAGGGTGCCTTGTGATTATAAAGATGAGGGGAAACAGTCTGTCTGCTGTATCCTGCTGCCCATCATCACCCCTCTCTCTCTCTCTCTCTCACATGCATGAGAATCTCAACTGTTTCACCTGATGCATGCTAAAAGTTTTTTTCTACCAACTTGTATATTTGTAGTCTATCTCAATGCTGCTTTCATTGTCCATACTGCCATGACCATGTGACTGCGCTCTAAATCGCTGGTTTTCAAACTTTCGACTTGTGGACCAAAGAGTGTTCCCTTCTCAGAGTGTTTCATTAGTGTGACTGCGTAAAGCAATGTTCTCTTCTCTTTGTTATTATTATTATTTTTTTTATTATAATGGTTCAAGCCCTGAAGGGGCAGAGTTCTATTGCGTTTGTGCTGGTTTAATATTATTATTTGTCGTCTGCCGCAGCAGCTCAAATTGCCATGAGTTGAAATAAGATAGAAACATGAAACCCGGCAGAATGGCTGGAAATGATGTGCAAATGCTTGAGCCCAATATGAGCCCAATCAGCCAGATGGTTTTGTTTTGTTAATTGTTAATTTTTGGAAAGACCACGCCCAAGAATCATCAGACTGGTTTGAAATTGGAGTCCAGCTCAATGTATTTTACCAAAAGCCTTTCAAACATAAACCATGATGAATTCTCCGCTATTCTGAATTTTTTGGAACACACACTTTTGATGTGTCAAAATCTCCTAAACTGTAGGCCCACTTGATGTTGATGATGAAACAATTGTGATTGGTGTCACTCCTTTGCTCACCTGTGAAGCTGTTGCTGCTTGTGGCTCTTATTTTGGAAGATTGGGCTACTTCCTTCTGTTCAGTGCAAAAGGGCCTGACCCTGGCGCAGACCTGTCAGCCTTCACGTTTTCCCCAGGATTCTCCTGTATCTTACCCTCCTCTCCTGCTGTCCTACTGTTTAAAATGTTTTCCCGTAAATCTTCCATATTTTTAGCCTTTCAAAACAAAGTTGGTTGTAACGTTGATGGGAGGTATAACCACCTATTTGATGTTTTTGTCCCTGCAGGACAAATAACAGATGTCTAACCATTGCAGTTCAGTAAATTTTGCCAGTTCAGGGGTCACCATGCGACCAAATATTTTATTTTCCCATTCACACACTCTAATTTTCATCAGTCATTTGCACTGAAGTCACTGAGGACAGCAACGCTGCAACACTAGTAGGCCGAAGTGGACGAAACACTGCAACAGTAAGAATTGATCAACTTTATTTTAGCTGAATCTGCATTGAAATATGCCAGGATCAACCCTGATACTGATCTTTAGGATTGACTTGAGTCCTTGACCCCACAGATTCCTCTGCCTATCCCCTGGAGGGTCCTAGCCCCCATTAACCACAACTCTAAATGGCTGCAAAGTGGGCGGGCTCAACATTTTTTCCCATCTTGTTCTAGTATAACCAACCCTGTCTCTATAGTATGTATTTCATGTATAAATATAATTCTGTTTATACACAATACAAAAAACATTTCATTTTGCTTTATTAAGTAAAATCCTCACTCTAAATAAAACTCTAAAGTCAAACACTCACACACAGAGAGAGAGAGAGAGAGAGATCTATGTGACAGGTGAGCTCCAGATGTGCTGATCATTGAGCCTGCGGGATCCTGCTGAGGCTCCCTGGGTCTCCTGTGATAGCGGAGCCTCTGGGGCAGAGCGGGGCCTCAGCAGTCATTGTGAGCCGGTGGAGCCTGGTGACAGTGCACAGACAGGCTTTTGCAGCAGCCGAAGTAAATTGAATGTGCCTTACCAAGGCACAGGATATGATGTAACTGTCTCTGGCATCCTGAGGTTTGACAACAAATGATGATCTTATGTAAGGTAATTACAGCAAGAGCCAAGGACAGTGTCTGACTCCCCACTCGGCACTCATGCGCCTATAGAGAAGTCCCAGTCGATTGGAAACATTGGAAAGTTTGCACCCTGGACACCAACTTGCAACTGTCAGGAATGGGGTTTAAAGGGAGCTAAGGCCGAACCCAAATGCAGACACCAGGGGGCGCACATACAAATTAATTCAACACAAAGAAAACCAAACCTCAGGGAACTATGAATAAACACACACTAGTGTAATATGGGTTTACATAGAGAATGAAGACAACAAAGGGAAACATTGAATAAACACAACGGAGCAGGGGTTAAGACTAAGACAACACAAGAAACTCACTTACGAAGATCATGGCATGACTGAGACAAAGACAACTCTAGAAACACACTTAGGCTGTGGCGTCGGTACAGACAAAAACAAGACTAGCACAAACTTACAGGGACTGTGGCTCGGCTCGGGAACATGGTCAACACAGAACACGGTGGATAAACACTTGACATGAAACGTGGCACAGATGACATTAAAAGACGATGGACAAACACTTGAAACGTGACCTAGACGTGAACAAAGACTGCACATGGAAAAACACTTACTAAGGGAAAATGCAAAGGATCTTAGACAGTAAGGTAATGCAGACTTATATACACAAGGAGGGCCTAATGACACACAGGCGAAAATGATCAGACAATCACAAGGGCGGGAAAACACAGGAAGTAAAGCACACAAAGAAACATAACTTGAGCCTTCAGAATAAAACAGGATGTGACAAAAACCAGACAAAGACAACACACAAGGGGAATCTTCAACAAAAAACAGGCGTGCACAGCACGGGTCATGACAGCAACAGCTTTTCTCGTTTTCCATTTCTATGGTATTGCATGTTTCAAGTTGTGGTTTGTGGTCAGTGTTGGGCAAGTTCACACAGATTATAATGATCTACTTCAGCAGCAAGATGAATCCCTCCGTGGAGGCCAGACACTGGTGGTGACAGCTGATGACCCCGATGAGACTGATAAAATGATGAAGCTGGTGAATCAACTTGAATCTGTTTTTCACAGTGTGGTGTTAGTACTTACTTCCTCCACCACTGCTACCTGTTCTTGGGAAACAAGGGTTAACCGGTGCTTTTAAAAATGCTGTGAGTTTGACTTGGGTGAAGGAACTTTGCGTCTTTTGGATGCAGGAAGTCAGTCACAGTTGGTGGTGCTGATAAAAAGTCAGTCTATACTAAATAGTGCGCAGTATTCATATTTTTTTTATTAATTTGAATGGCCGGGATAGCTTACATCTAATAGTTGTTAACAACAGTTTACTACTATTTGAGAATGTTTTACACTACACCAACATACTTTATGCCAAAGCAGCCTCAGCAGCTACACAGTCAGCAACACAGGACTAATGCATGAAAACTACAAGGTGATGAAGAGGGAGATGTGGGCCAGAGATGTGACCCACAGCCAATTCGTCAAGTGCAGTGAGGATACAGACGACAATGCTTATCCATCTGTCTGTCACTGTCAACAAACTCCAATCCGCAGTGTAGTTCACTAACTTCAATGATAAAAAGCTGTAGAGTAACATGAGCCTCGGTAATGTTTTTATCATGCACAGTTAGCACTGGCAGAAGCTAACACTGCTCAAATTCTCATCCATTAGTTGCAAAACTTTGCTTTTAGCGCATTCATGCACAACACTGTTTGTAGTTATTGGACGTTTGTTTCACTGCACTCCTGTACTCTTTTTAATAATAATAATCAGTTTGTCACAACTTTTTCTGGCAAATGGCAACAACAAAGTTCGTGAAAGCAGTCAAACAATCAGACAGTTGCTACTCAAGCCAGTACTGTATGTACAAACAGTCAAGACTAAATGATCAACTGGTCAAAGGCCATCAGTGACTCTAAAAGCCCCACGATCACTGAAGCAATTTGTGGTTATTTCATTGTATTGTAATGAAATGATTAGGGTTTCAAGGCAGGTGCGCTGGGGTAGAGAACCACGGCTCATTTCTTAAGCAGTGGCCCTCTATCAGGTCAGTCCAGCCCTGTCATCAGTTTGCCTAGATTATCTAAATCACTCTTTACTTGGAGGTCAAACTGTGATCACATCTGAAATGTCCACTATCATCCTGGAAAAACTGCACTAAGATATGGTAGTATACGGACGTATATAGTGAAGTACGGTAGGTCAGACTTGAACCAGGAACTTTTACCGTCCGGCTTAGTTTTGTCTTCCAAATAAATTTAGTCAGCCACGCTGCAATAGACCAGATTTATCCTTTATTGGATGGGGGACTTTTTTCTAAATTGTTCTTCTTGCTGTGCGATTGGAGCTGGGATCAAGTAATAGTTGTCACATACTGCAATTTCTCATTTGTCATTGCAATGAGAAATGGTAGAAAAGACGTTGAAGCAGAGTGAAGTTGCTTTGGTGACGTATGCCGACCTTAGCCATTCCTCTCAAAGGAATCCACTCAGCTGCTGTCATCCCTGTCACACTATTAAAGGGGTTGTCTTAGTGTTGCACTTCTAAAGTTGGAGGACTCACATAAGAGAGGTAAAAAAAAAAAAAGGACAAAAAGGTCAAAATCAAAGCAGCATAGGCAGAGATATCCTGACGTTTATTTCCTAATATGGGTCAAACTCCCTGCCTGGTAAATGTCGCCCACGTCCAGTTTGTAACGCAGGTCTTCTCATAAATGTGTAGTCTCCAAGCCCAAAATCAGATAACCCATTTTCTCTGACTTGACAAAGCTCCTCTAGAGCCACAGAAGACATTCTACTGTTTTAACAGGCTGAGTAGTACTCATTGTGATGACGAAACAGATCTTCATAAATAAAACTGGTGAAGTGCCCCTTCAGGTTGCTAAATGAACTTCGTGGTGCAGCTTTTTAGAGGTCAGAGCAAGTCAGAAAATCAAGAGGAAAAAGGCAACATGATAGCGTGGCCCTTTATTACAGCGCCACCATCTGGTCCAACTGATTGGACTCAAATTTCTTGAGAAGCACATGCACATCATTTCCACTTATTGGGCTGATTTTCCTGTTTCTAGCTCATTCCAGCTCACGGCAATTTGATCTGTTGTGACCCAAAAAAAAACAAACACAATACAGCATGAAACAAGATGAAAGATGTTTTTCAATTAACATTCATCAGTTTTCCTGTATCATGTTTTTCAAGCTGTTTGCAGCAGAAGTGGTTTACTCCAATCTGCTAAATTTTCTTGTGTCACAACCTTTGACCCTCTGTGGCCTGAACAGCCACTTAGCATGCTCGTTCTGCTCATTGCAAGGAAACTGCAACAGTACAAAGCTGGTGTATGAGCCAGAGGCAGAGCAGCGGGGGCCTACAGAGGAGCTATTAGGCAGTGACGAAGGCTAGATGGGGCCACTGACCTTCACAAGCTTCGCTCAATGCTGCAATCAAAGCAAGTCCTGCACTAAAATAACCAATCCTCTGTCTGACCCGAGGCGCATGCACATTTCCAAAACCGGATCTTTTATATGGAAATGATCAGTATTCATGTCTGAGACCGAGTAATACAACATAAACACTCACAGTGCAACAACCCACGTTTTGAAAATCCATCATTTCTTTAAAAGATGAAAATATTGTACTTTAGCTTAGATCTAGTTTTCCATGATCTTTTCATGTCTCTTCGTACAAGTTGGTTGGACCACTGGTTGCCAGCCTTTTTGGCTTCCCCATATGGACCCCCCACTGGGGGAGTTCGGTGCTCACTGATCTATTCATGTCAACCTGCAACAGTGAACCGCTGTACTGCAGGTGTGTGTGCCAGTCTTCTGTATCCTCACATACACAGATCTGTGATACACAAGCGTCTACACAAGGAGAGCACAGTATGGTTAAATCGCACTCGTGTTCATGTTAAAAGAAAAAAAAACAGTGTGCTGCGGCTCTTGATGAACTGGCCTGTGTGGAGGATGATCTGAAGTTCCCTTTGTCCTTTGAAAACTGGGCCTGCATTTGATGTGCCACTGGACGATGATGGAGTCGCTCAGCTGTGACAGAACCGACTTCTTGTCCAACTTGAGGTCTAGAGTCTGTCCTTTCTCCTGGCAGCTGTCAAAACAATCCAACCTCAGGGTCCATTTAGTGGCAATTCTGGTGCATTGGGCATATCACACACATTTTCATCTCATCTTTCCTCGGTTCTCTATCTGCTGACGAAGCGCACATGATATGATCAGAAGTTCCACAAAAGCCGTAAATGGACCTTGAGGTGAAATTGTTTTACCAAGTGTTGTTTCCACAAAATGAATTTTGAACCTCAACTATTTCAAAACAGAAATAATAGAAATAATAATAAAGAAAGAAAGTTTGCATTACCTTCATCATCAGATCACTTCCCATAGATAACAGTACTGTAGTATTGATACATTCTATAATAGATACACAACTTTATTAAGCAAAGGTCATCGCATCCATCATATTAGAGGTGAATGTCACCAACTCTCTCATATATGATTTTTATTATCTGTGGCGCTTATTGACAATCCAATATTTAATCTAACTCCCACTGACTTCCCTTCACACGCTCACAGAAAGTAAGTCTGCTGTTTGAGTTGCTGGGTAGACAGACTGGTTCAGCAAAGGCCTGATAATGACATTTTCTGTGTATTTTAGCTTATGATCTACTTTGAGTGGGTTTTTCATCTTGAGGAGTCTGCCTGAGTGTCAGCGCGCATTTACACTTTCTTCATTATTTGATCACTTGTAACAGTGATAAAAGGGAGACTTGGCTGTACAGTGAGATAGCCAATATACTTTCATAACTCAATTTGATCATGCTAAACCCTCTCCCACCGAGGCCTCTGAGAGTCTTAGCTTCTCTCCTCAACACTTAACCATATCAGTCGGAGGATGACGGTCACACGACCGCACACACATTCAAACACCACATTAATAACCTTTAGGCTTATTTCCATGTGTTTTCTATGCAGGTGCATCCAAGTGTCAATTGAGAAATCATCAGCGCAACTGCAAATTGGAGGCTTGAATTCCTTAATGTACAGAGTGCAATACGTTACTGAGATGTGAAGGGTAAAATTGAATAATGCCAGAAAGAATTCCCGTGGTGTCAGACAGAGAGAGTGGAGGGAGGAGGGGAAACGGTCATGCATAAACATTTCTCCCCAGCGCTGGAAATCATCCTGAGCACACTCGGTGCAACTGGCTCCTTTTTAAATGTAATATATTCTAATAGAGAGAGATTGTAAGGACAATGGCTCCACAGACAAAGTGATATTTGTGTTGTGCTCTGTCTCTCTCTATGCTTTGTTTTTCCATAAAGACAATTAAGGATATAAGGGCAATCTGTTAAGAAGCAAGTGAGCCTGCACAATATACGCTTTCTAAAATGCAATTTGCATCACTACCCAAGGGTGATGCTTTTTTGGGGGGGGTTATTCTGCCTGGTGCTGTTTGGGAAGCTTCATCTGAATTTGAAGGAAGCACATCTAAAGCCCAGCGCAGCGATATGAAGCACCCACATGACAAGGTGCCAGCAGCGCTGTTTGTGTTCCTCTCGCTGCTGCCATTTAGTACTCTTTAGCAAAACAAATCTTTTCTTGTACTGTGAACACTTTCGCCTCCATTTACACCCTAACAGTCAACACCTGCAAGCCATTATACCAGTCGGGGTGTAAATTCTACACTAAACACTGCCTTGAAACAAATTGGGTTGAATGTAAAAGCTGCATCTTAGATTGGTCCTTGGCATGTGTCTTTAGTACTTAATGTAAGGTGCCAACAGTATTGAATGTCTACAACACAATGTATTTTAGCTGAGAATATTAATCGTATATACCCTTTATCTAACCAGGTATTGAGATCAAGACATCTTTGGCCAGAGAGACCTGAGTACAGCAGCCAAAACAGGAAACTTTAGAAACAATCACACACAAAATAAATGTTTTATATCACCCACTGGGATGTGACATCCTGGTTTTAAAACTATGTATCTAGAATTAACAGTCTTGAGATCTGAGGCCTTTCTCAATGCAGAGTACGACAACTTCATGCTCACCATCATTGGAATTTAAACTTGCCAACGATGCAGTAACCTCAACTTGTTGCTGGGTCAACGATGGTCTGACTGACATCACCAGCTCGAACTGGAATCACGCTTCTCTGAAGTTACAGTACATGTAAAAACCCATGCAGAGAACGATGTTATGAGTACAGATATGAATGACCCTGAATCTTAATAAAAGGTGTTGGACATGAGCAACACACTAGCTGACTCACTGATGCAACTCCTGTCAGGAGGCGGGTCCAAAATGGAGACGAAAACAAACAGAAATGTACTACAGATTATTTTTATTATCTGTATTATCTTGCCATTCCTGTAAAGTTAGTCTGCAATGGCTAAGGCATACCCAACCATTTGGAGAACAGGCATGATTTTGGTCTCTTTTGAAAGGTAACACACAGCAGTGATGGATATTTGGGTCATATTCCTATACTTTGATAAGTTTGATTACACACATATATCCTGCTAATAGTTAATAGTTAGATTGCATGCATATGCTTCCATTAATGATAGTTGGATCCTGATATGTTGATCTTATTCATATTTTCTGCTGATGGATTGTGTGACTGAATAATCAACAGAAATTCTACCTCTCCCAGTTAGGTTTTTCCTTTATTATTCAAAGAAGTGATTTAGACGAGGAATGATTCTTTGTGTGTAAAATATATCTAAGGCCAGTGTGACCTAGAACAGGAGGTTTTGAGATAGAGGCCTGGCATGGGAGACATCTTGGGGCCCTCGACTTTAGATAGAACAGGTTGGCGTCAGGGATAAGGTTGTCTCTCTAGATTTGTCCTTGCAAACAGGTTGCTGCGGTGACGTTGGTTTCTCAAAGATGACCAAGCAGAGGAGAGAGAGCGCCCGACGTCAACGAGGAGGAGCCAACGATTGTTTCAACATTTCCTCATGTTCTGTCTATAAAAATACTGGGTCAGGGAGAGGTAGTGTGTCAGACTTTGTGAACTGACCCAACTCTGTTGTGGATCAGGGAAAGGAAAGTTGAGACCCAGAGCTCTGTTACCTTGCACATTCTATTGATGTTAGAATAAAACTGATTTTTTGGGACTCAACATCTTCTCCTATTGCTTCATTAAAAGAACCCAGAGGACCAGAGAGATTTTAGAGACATGTCCTTGACAATTTGGTGCCGTGACCCGGATGCAGTCAGAATTACTGTAAGTGCTGCTGGCATTGAGGAGTAGAAGTTGAGCAAACTGAAGCAGAAGGGTTTTTTTTTCGAAAATTTGACAAATAATTGCCTGGAGATGACTGTATCTGGGACTTATTAGCTGGAAAACAAAATAAGACCACTGCATGGAGCCTTACCTTACAAGTCAGAGTTCAGTACAAATTGACAATACCACAGAAAATCAATGTTTTCCAATGTGTCTACATAGTTATATTTAGGCTATATATCTATATATTGAGCCCATTTACTGTATTTATAATTTCAAATCCTGTGTGATGTCCCTTTTTGCACTAAATTCCTTGGTCTGGCTGTTTCACCCGCTGAAGCAGCATATCCTCTGTTTTGAAATTTTATTGGCTATACGAAGCGCCAGTCATCTGCATAATCGCACAATGGCTCAACATTTAAACCTATCCACGTTCTCCTACACGTAGCCTGAAAAAGCAGAATTTTGGCACTAGCCAGGCTGAGATGAATACACTTCAACACAACTGTACACCTGTTGTGTGACAAAAGATGTTCAACTGAAGTTGAGAATCAGTGGCGTGCACAGACTTTTGAAGGGCAGGGGCGGAAAGAAAAAAAAGGGCACATATAGCATGTCCTCGCCACTGAAGAGGGCACTTTAGCACGCGTTTTGGTTCCCAGGGGGCACTTTAGCATGCGTTTTGGCATCCAAGAGGGCACTTTAACACGCATTTTGGCATCCAAGAGGGCACTTTAACACGCGTTTTGGCATCCAAGAGGGCACTTTAACACGCGTTTTGGCTCCCAGGGGGTACTTTAGAGCGCCTTTTGGCGTCCAAGAAGGCACTTTAGCACGCGTTTTGGAGTCCAAGAAGGCACTTTAGCGCGCGTTTTCCAAAAACTGGGCCACAAGGCCCCCCCCCCGTGCACGCCACTGTTGATAATAGAATCTTAAATTACCAAAGTTTGCTACGGTAAGATTGTTCCGAACGGAGTTGAACTGTGGATCTCCTTTCTTAAGTAGACATTATTTTGATCAACCATACATTTTTACCTCAGTCGTTAAATTCTCACCTAAAATTCCAAAAACTAAGTTTGGTGACACAATGACAATTTAGAATGAAAATAATAACAGCTGTGAATCTGGCTCATGTCCTCTGCCGTCACCACTCATTGATGTGAAATGCATGCTGGGATACTGTAATGTAAAGTTTTAATCAGAACAGAACTTGGACGGTAACCGATTATGTTTCGTTGGACTGAATTTTGGACAGAGCCAGACCAGCTGTTTTATGCTAAACTAAGCCGCAGCTCGGCACTTACCACACAGACATGCCTCTCATCCAAGAGGCTTCTTCAGTTAGGAAGACATGAGCGTGATATCAATTTTCTCATCTAACTCTGTGAGACAGCATTTCTCCCCCCCAAAAAATGACATTTGAATTCTGAGCCTGGTGAAATTTGAAAAGAAATGTCTACCAAGCATTATAAATGTCATTCATACTCCAGCCTCCATAAGGGTCATTTAAAAGGACAAAAACATGGTGAAATAAAGACTTTCTGTGTGCCAGTGCTGGAGAAAGGTGTGGCTGCACCCATCATCATTCTGCTATGGGGGGGTAGAAATGCTGTGGCCTGGTTGTATTTCTTTAAACCAATCGTCTGAGCACCACAAAGCCAAGGATGCAGTGACGGCACAGTTGCAAAGTATGGCCTGTTTTGGTGGAATTGCACATGGGGAGGGGTGCCCTGGCATCAAAATGGCTAAATTAAAAAAAAAAAAAAAGGAAAGGTAACGGCTGCTAGCTTGTTTCGTGTGAACAGGTTAGGGTTAAGGTAACTTGTAGCTGTTGGTTGCTAGCTCAGAGGTGGATATTGTTCTGCAGCAGACCTGCCATAGGCTGCCTGAAACAGACTCATACCCACAGTCTACATCCGGTGAGTCAGATTTATACAAGAATACGAGCTTAACTTCTGACCCCTTCTGTCGGGTGAAGTATGGTTGGCAATTTGCTGTGAAATTTTTACAAATTGTGGTCATGGCAGAGTGACATGGCCGTTATTGAGAAAATCTCTGTTATCACGACCCAGGCCCCACACGTGAATGAGAGAAAGCCTTCCTCTGTAAGCAAGCCTTTGTTCACACTTCAGAATAAGTGCAGCAGGTCTCTAAAGACGATTAACTCTTTGAATCTCGCAAGTGTGACTTTGTCACCATTTAAAGAAATATGCATTTTCTAATACTATCAGCACAAAAAAGCACAGAGGCTGCTCGTCATGATGCAGTTGTGATGTTTAATAAATCTCCACAGTGGCAGTGATGCATGGTTTATTAAAACTCAGCCAGTGTTTACCCAATAGGCCGCAGAGACGGGTCAACCAGACACCATTTCTCTCATTGTCCCGTGACATTTCACTTATTGATAATTTATGTGGAGAAAAGGATTGTGCTCAGATTAGCAGTACATAGAGTAATCACAATTTATGGCTGTAAAAGGGCAGACCATCAGGCCACTCACAGCACAGGATAAAGAAAAATGCGAACAGTGGGATTTCTGTACGAGACAGGAAGCACAGATTTAAAAGGAACGAGGGGCGAGTTAATGTTTGTGCTGCTTTCTGATCGTAATTCACTGTAGATAAGACCAGAGGTTGGAAGTAATGAGTTACTTGGTTAAAACTGATTGATGAAACTGATTCAGATAAGAAACATCCCTCACAACCCTACCCATAGTCATGATTTATAGAGTATAATATTGATGGAATGATCATGGGAATATTGTGATCACACAGTTTGGACATTTTGGCCAGGCTCTAAATTATTTAAAACATTATCACATTTGTTTAATCTGTACAAAATCGATACATCTTGTCTGTTTCCTTTGCAGGTGAAGTTACTCACTGCTGACTTGACTTAATCAAGTACTTATTTTGAAGACTTAAAGTAATCTTTGAGTATTTGTTACTACAAAGTAACAGTGCTTTTATGCTGAGGGCCTTTTTGGCTTCTTTCTGGATAAGACAGAAAACCACGAGGACAGACAAGCGTAGAAGGATGACACGAGTGGTACTAAAATCACAACAGTGCTCACAAACATTCGCTGTCTGTCCTTACAGCTGAACTGTACTGTTTCATTGAAACACGGAGGGAGCCACCAGGCAACACTCAGTATTCAGCCTTTTTTTACATTTCAGTCTGCTGCTGCTTGGATGGTAATAAATCATGTCCCCATCTCCTCTTAGAAGGCTCCAGACACTTTAATCATCCTGTATTCTTGTGTGTTTTGCCATAATAATTTGACTCTATCATGCAAGGACAGTCCTGCCTGTGATTTATGTGTGCGAGTGTGAGGGAGAGCGGAGGAAGGCGAGCCGGAACACGGCCGTACGGCCGCGGATGTTTTGGCTTGTTTTTCACTTCCTCCAATCTTTCATCCTGGTGTCTATGTTATGTCTGTTCATTTCCTTGTTCTGTTTTCCCCCTCTGCCTCCACCAAAGCACGCTTCCATATGTTGCTTTTTATTAATGCTGGGGGAGAAGATGAAGATGAAGAAGACAGAAGCTGAACAAGCCAGTTCTCTGGTCACTTTTCTGATCAGTATGCTTCATATACTGCACTGTCGAAGACAGCTGCATTCATCAGTCGACCTGGAATGCTGCAAACTTTTGTCCCAAAAATGAATGTAAATTCTGCCAATGCAACAATTCAAATGAGGACAATGATGACAAATAAAAAAAGATCAAACTTTATTAATCACTGGATTTTTAAATCAGTAGCAGAAATCCTGAAAATACATGAAAAATAAACGTCGTACCTCTGACATTATAGGCCTTAAAAATACATGCAGACATTACCCGCTGACCCATTAAACTTCCTCTACTCACCACAACATTGCAAAATAGATTTTAGGCTTCTTCATGACTTTCATACCTTACAAACTGAACACATGCTACTTTTTTTGAACACATACAAAACTGCTGAAAATTCAGTTAAGTTACTGCATTAGCAATCACAATACAATATAATGTTATATTGCACTATATTTACTCTATATTTGCTATATATGTAATTATACCTACTATTAAGCACTTTGCAGTAAAGTCCCATTCTACACTATACCATACTCCATTGTAGTATACAAGACAGTGTATAGAACATACTATACTATACCACTGTCCTACACTATTAAATACTGTACTATAGGGTATGCAGAAACTCATAATGTAATAAGTAGGAATGTGATAAAAACTGATATTGTAATAACTGAGTGACTGTTTTAAATACAAGATTTCATGATTGATATATATTTTAATGATCAATCCAAATAATGTATTTTTTTCTTATAGCCAGTTGTAGAGAAATGAGAGTCGATGGGGAGGGAGAGAGGGAGGGAGGATGATGTGCAACAAGGGTCCCCAGCTGAACATGAACCAGGGACCTCAGTCAGTAGAGATCTGGTTCCACTTTGACTTTAAATCATGTTTTTCTTTGGGTCAGTGTCAAAGCCACATTAAATGTACTTTGATGCAATGTTGTAAAGCATCAACACATGCAAACTTCATACCAATGTTCCTGGTCTTGGTGTTTTTTGAGGTTTGGAAGGTGTGCTTTCTTTCAGCGTATCAGCTCCTCGATCCATGACACCTTGCGTGGAGTATGGGTGCGGCTTCTGGCGTATACTGCAGGTCGCTCCAGTTTTCTTAGAGATTTTTGAGAAAAAATCACACTTCAAAGAAAATGTTCAACATTTTAGGAAATTTGCTGATTTACTTTCTTGCTCATACTATATTGATATCATGCCTGTGAATATTCTCATTCATCCAGGTCATTGTAAGCTTTAGGGCATTCAATCGTTCGCAACTGGACCTCGTCAGTTTGTCTTAGAAGACGTTTCGCCTCTCATCCGAGCAGGCTTCATCAGTTCATGCCACCAGACTAGATAGGACAGCTCTACTCCAATGCAATGGTGTTAGGTTCAAGTATTTATCCTCTGAGTGAAGCCAACCCCCAAAACCAAGGATGGTATCACTCTATTGTGAGGCAAACGATCCCACATTAAGGCGGTGTAGGGTGCAACCCTTGGGTGTCAACGACAGTCGTCTGCCTCGTTACTATTATAATTATAATTATACTTAATATTGATCTCACGCTCACATTTATACAGAAAACATGAAGCTTTCTGCCAGAGAGTTATATGAGAGACAGTTAAGCTACGAGCTGCCAGCCAGCAGTCGGTTAACTTATCTCAGCACAAAGACTGGAAACAGAGGGAGACAGCTAGCCTGGCTCTGTCCAAAGGTAACACAAGCACCTCTAAAACTCAAAAATGAACATTTATATAGTTTCGGGTATTTCTTATTTTAATTCTTATTACCGTACAACAACAAAAAAAAAAGGGACGGGAACAGGAACAAGAGAGCGACCTTAAGAAGTGACCTCGGTTAACTTCAGCAAAACGATATAATGATCTGTGACTTGGCTCTATGTCTGCTTTGAAATGCAGGAGGTTCTGTTCCAACTCTCTCAATAAAACATGTATTACTATTACTGTGGAAATAGCTTGATAAATATGCTACTGCGTGTTATCTGAGGCCACTCTTTCACGATGTCCTCTGATCCATCAGTAGTAGAAGGCAGAGGTTTGATTCTGTATGATCACATTCAGTTTAAGTGTGACTGACTGGGTTCCCACATCATTTATTTCCCCCAATTCTGTAGAAAAGGGTAGCATATCGCTAACTTACACAGGCGCTGGTTCACTGAAAAGAATAACCAGAAGGTATCAAGGGGTGAGAAATAAGGTGGATAAAACACTTAGAATCCCCTTAAAGGAACAGCAATCATCATAAGTGCTTTGCATTTGAATGGCAATTCTATACAGGGGCCACAATTAATATGCAGATCATGCAGAACATGATGTGATGGTTGGGATGAATATGGATGGGATATTGTACAGAGCAGTCCTTACAGCAGTACATTTTCATTACAATATACTTTATGCCAGTTATTACATTTCATCTAAAAAATGTGCCACTAAACTCGTAGTATAACAACATTCATAAAACGTAACAGCCACTTACATTATGCACAAAAACGGTTAAAGTTATTTGCTCACCATTTGTATTACATTTAAATAATATTATCAGTTTTGAAATGTTTCATCACATAAGCATGTGCTGAGCGGACCTTGTTTGCACTGAATTGTGGTGAACAGTTTTCTCTGATAGTAGCACTATAACCTTTTGATGTGATGTGTGGGAACATCAAATTTTGGTGAGAATCAGTATAAACCAATCTACTCCTTTATGTTGGCACTTTAGTAAAAAGTCAATTTTTTTTCTATGGAAATGGAAACCAGAGGCCTCAGCAAATGAAAAAAGGACAGTGACAGTAAATTTCTTTTTAGTTCTACCAAGCAGATGCTGCAATCTGCTGTAATGTTCTGAACAGCTGAACAGGTGATGTCTCGCCTCTCACTGACTGAGAGAAAGAGGGGGGTGGGGGAGGGCAGGGGATTGAAGAGCAATCACAGAAGAGAAATGTCATATTTGCATATCTCAAAAATACATCACAGGACAGCCATAAAGGGGCCTGTGAACACAGTTTTGCATATTGAGAGAAATTTCCACTGCTTTTCAGAGAGCGCTGTTTATGTGCAATTTTAAGAGGAAGATAAAGGTTGTGTTGGAAGAGAGGGAAACATATCACTCCCACTGGTGAAAACTAAAAGCTGGAATCCAAGAGAAGACAGATTTTTTTCATAAAACACACTATATGACACCCACCCACACACACACACTCACACACACACACACACACACTGATGAGTTTGTCAGGAGTGATGTTGTCCTATGCTGGACTCCAGACAGATTGAAAACCTTGGTGTATTTTGGGAGCTGCCAAGTCATTTTCACTGGATGAACCTAACATATGAAATATGCTGGAATTACCACGCTGCCAGCAGAACCATGTGAGTTGCATTAGTGCACATTAGTAGCCGCTGGTAAGCACCGCCACTCGGGCCTAACTTCCCCAGTTAGTGGAAGTGTGTTAATGAAGACGTCAGTCAGCCCGCTCTGCTTGACACCGGTCATCTCTCACTTCTTTCAACCCATCTGGTTCAGTCAGACGCTGCCAATATCTCAATTAGGGCTTTCTGAGACAGGTCTCACACTGAGGCCCTATAATTTCTCCCATCACCAGCAGCCACACTCCTCTCCAAACAATAGGACCCTGGAATAGGATCTTGTTTTGATTTGATTAAAATAGATTAATTAATTATCGTGCGCCAAAGCTGTTGTTTGTGATTAATGAGCCAGCAACACCCAATCAGCTGGCAGACGGGGGAGCCTGATTGGCTGTCCTTCCTGTCTCACCTGACTGTTTATTCCTAGAATAAACTAAACCTCATTGGACCATGCAGAGATGGTGTTAACTGAGTCCAGATACTGACGATGCCTAAACATGCTCTCATACCCAGTGGCTGTTGGGGAAATAGTGAATTATCTACAGCCTGGAACTGCTTAGAAGGAAATGACAGCGACAAGTAAAGTAAATCAGTCCAAACTAGTGTTGCAATTAAGGGAAGTAGACACGTGCAAAACACCACATAAAAGTTTCACCTGTCACTGGCTGAAACACCTGCTTAGATACATCTGAACCCTCACCTTAACCTGAGCCCATCTCCTACCAACAGTCAGCAGCAGTTTCTCTAACAACGGCCAGGATCATTTCACTGACCGTAAACAAGTCGTTTTTTGCCCATACCTAACCAAACCTTGGTGGCATCATTTATTTTACGCTCAAACGCCTTTTTGAAGACATTCATACAATATGGTATCCTGCCTACAGGGGGTGCAAGACCTTTGGGAAAGCATAAAGCAATCTTACAGGCTGTGTTCAATAGAAAATAGGCTACTTGTGCGTTTTTGGCCACTTGGGTGCAGTGGAACAATCATCCTATAAAGCTGACAGTCCTGGATATGTGGTTTCTCAAAGCACAGCTTATCCGCTGTCTACCAAGCAGCCACTAGGGGGCAGTGCAACTAGACATATTATCACTCTGCATTTAACATAGTATCACCGTATTAAGTTGATACTTACACATCCAGCAGACCCGTGGCAACATTAGCATTGACTGTGTTTGTTGGTTTATCATGAAGTGTATGTCCAGTGTTCACTCTCTTTCAGCCCTGTTCTCCGTCTCCACTGACCCCAGAACAAACGCAGCTGCTGCTGGTCTCTGGCAGCGTCTGTGCTGTTTGGTGCCGAGCAGGTAGCGTACAGTGGGTTTCTCTGAGCTTTTTCACTGAAAACAGCTAACAGCTGCTGCTGGAACCAGGGAGACGAGAGGTGAAAATAAGGAGTTGAAAGGGGTTTAGAATTATAGCCAAGTTGGTAATGATTTTCTGTAGGTTCAATGCTACAAGCAACACTTTTAATATAAACCAATATTACCATTTGACACATTGTTTATTTAAAAATAGTAATGCAGCTTTAAATGGCATTTCTTTCTTTGTTTTGTTAAGTACTGTAAGCTTTTAAATGTGCGACAGAAATAATGTTTATTATCAATAATAATAAGAAAGATTTCTCCGAGCTGGACATCTGGATCACACTCTGGACATTTAAAGTGGGAACTGAAGTATCAGGACTCCTCTTTCTTTTTGCAGAGGCTTATGTAATCATCTTATAAATGCAAAGTGAGGGGATGTATCTGTGTTTCAGGCTGTAACCTGCTGCAGCTCTATAACACCATGCCTTGTTCTTTCATTCGACAAAAAGTTTAATATCTGAAGAATTAACATTGCCTATAGACTCTGTATTCCAAAAATATCTCACATACAGTACAGCGTGTTTGCCTGGACAGCAGTGTTTGAGCAGCTCTGTACGGAGTCCAGAGAACTTCTCTTTACTGGAAGTGTGCCAGAGTTGTTTGTGCCTTGGAGATGTTATTAATTCCCCGCTAGGGTTTTAAACAGTACAGCGTCTACGCTGCACACAGTGACCTCCATTCGCGTTCACTGTAGCTTCTGAGGGGAATACAAATAAGGTTTCATACAGCGAATAAACAAATGCTTAGTTTAACTGAGTGGCCTTTTACAGGGGGCTCAGTGCCCTTCTTTTTACAATTTTCTCCGTTTCTGAAATGTCAGCTCTCCTCTGCACGCTGTTTATCTTACCATCTAATTCCTGTCACAGAGAAAGAGGCAGAGAAAGACAGACGGGTTACCAGCCTCGCCGTTTTTTATAGAGCAGTTATGGAGGGGTTGGCCTTTTTGGAGGTTTGAACAATGTTCCGGTAGCACTCTGTCATTTCTCACTCTGTGACTTTTAGGAGCTTATGACGGATGGCTCGCCGCCTCCCGCCTCTTCTACATTAAACTGAGAATGGTATCGCTCAAAGTAGGCCTGTAATGCACAAATAACCAACAGCCATTTTAGAATAAATGCATGGCTGTGGCAGCGGGACGCGGCAGACCTTTGGGTGAACCCCAAATGGTGCCTTCTGTTTCCTATTTAGCCAAAGCCTGTGATCTGTCATATATACATATATACAGACTCACTCTGCCACTGAGAGCTGCTTCGACTGGGAAGAGGGTGGAGGGAGGAACAGCCAGCCTCATCTAGTGCTACACCAGTATAGTGGTTTGCAGATACTATAGATCTGGGCTGATATTTGCCTCTAGTCCAGTTGCTTTGTTCACCCTCTGAAACACTGAATATTTAGCAGTTTTCCAGAATGTATTTGTATTCAGTCCACATCTGAAGCTGGAGGGAGGTTGTGTTTTGTGTTTGTCCATTTGTCTTTTTCTGTATGTGTTTATACGTAAGATATTTAAGAAAGTTAGAAACAGATTTGACTGATATGTGGTGGACGCAGCTCACAAAGATCACTTTATTCACATTTTGTCAGGAGGAGCCAGATGGGATGTCTGCCATCATAAAACTGTTTTTTTTTTTTTAGCAATATTCTCTAAGTACTCTGTTGTGTTTTGTGAGAGAGTTTAGAGGTTTTCCCTCACTGAATAAAATATGGAATGGTTTTTTGGCAAATGCAATAAATTTTGAATGCACACTAGCTTGTCAGCAGCTTCACTGTGGAAACACTGGTATCAAGCCAAGACACATCACATGGGCACATTTATTCCCACTCAAGATCGATCATGAGAGTCAAAATAGCTGTGCCACGGTGGGGCACCAAGAAGTCCTGAATGTCGAAAAGCAAGTTAGAAACACAAAACTCTGTACGAAGAGGTAGTTCAGGAAGAGCAGCTGGGATGTTTTCAGTTGAACAGATGTGGCAACATTGCTGCTTTTGTGGAGCATCAACAAATGTCAAAGCTGGGAAATAGTATTCATGATATATGGAAGTGTGTCAACCTGCTGTCAACCCGTGTGTGGGCATAAAGGAGAGGTCCAAAACGTGTTGAAGCGGCGGTCAGCGGTGCGAGGTCAGAAGCTGACTATTCATTCCACAAGCTACTGCAGGGGTGGAGCAGCTTTTTCCAGTCAAGGGCCATTTCAGTTTTTCCAACATCGTTCGAGAGCCAGACTGAATTACACATATATCACACTAACCTCTGGGATGGCTGGAACTGGTTCTTTCCAGAGGCACTTGGTGTCAGAGGTGATGATGATGCTACTCACCTCTGGTTGGGGTCAGTTACTCTCCAGTGAAACTGAGTGATTTCATGTTGTAGCTTGTCAGGCTCATCAGCTGATATCTTCAGTTCCTTTTGTTTTATTTTTCATGTCCTGAAACCTCTGACCAAATGCCTGAATCAGTTGTTACACTCAGCGGCATGTTCAGATGTCATATCAGAAGACGCAGCGTTTCCTCTTTCCAGTTGCCGCAGCTTTAATTTCACTTCAGCAGAGAAAGCAGAGAGCTGAGAAGCTGCTGGAGCTTGATAGCACTTTCCATCACAGAGTTTCCACGACAGGTTTTCCTTCATCTCTATGAATTATTCCAGACAAACTGACACTTTCAGTGCTGCTCAGCAGCGGGAAAAAGGCACTTCTTCACAAATTCTCCTTCTGAATGAGGTTTTAGCTTCTTAGCTATTAACTTGCTTATGACAAAACTTGCCGACTTACCTCTGTCTCTGTCAGAATGTGGTCGTCTGAAAGCTGCTTGCTGGGCATCCAAACTCCGCTGAGCATGGACTTTATCCAAGTGCATATGCTCTTGCAGCTCATCAAGTTTAGCATGTTTGAAGTTGTGATGACTCTTGAAATTGGCCTTATTCATCACTGCAAGTGTCTCTCAACAAATTACCTTTGGTGAATTGGCATGCCTTTTACTTCAGCACAAAAATTGGCTAAGGCAGAAAAGATAAAAACAATGTGAGCCAAAGTGTGATGGTAAACAAATCCAGTGATCGTACTGTGAGTTGGACGGCGCTTGGTTTTGGCTCATACATTTTCAACATGTCGGCCCGGTCACAGAGTTCATATTACAACTAAACAGCACACTAAAATTTGGTTCTGAGGACATTTTAGGTGAGCAATAGTCTGTGCAGTAACAGAATCTTGATTTGTATTTTATCAGCACTGCCCTCCTGCTTTGACAGTTTGATGTGATTGTTGGGAGCTTGGTGGTTGCGCTGGACAGACTCACTTGCACAAAGTAGAGATTGAGTCGTGATTATGCAAATTCACATACGGTGACGGGTCCAGTCAAAACACCGTGCTGTATCCGTCATACAGCGGCTGGATCTCCTGCTCTCCATAGAGGATGAGTATAGAATCCATCAACATCCCTCAATGGATCCAGTGTGTCTGCACCATTTGTGAAAAAAATCTCGACATACTGAGGCCTATGACTCTTGTCACCAAGGTTAATAAAAAATAGCATTTACTAGAAATGAATAAGAATGTATTTTCTATTGCACACACAGCTCCAATGTCTTCCCCTTTGCTGCTACCTACTCTGCATTCATTCTGGCAACCGTTAACATCCCCTGCAGGCACTGAGAGCAAGTTTTCAGATGTGACTTTAACAAAGCTGGAGGACTCTGTCTGGGGGAAAGTAGTGCTGGGAGTCATTACAGCCTCTTCTTGTCTTGTCTGGTATGATCACGACTCAAATGTTTTCTAGGATTAGATATTAAAATTCTTTGTAGACTTAGAGTGTTTCTGTACTGAATCCTTTATGAATGGAGAGTATTGAGAAAAAAGGACAACATTAGCTGTATTGAAATGACCTACTGTTAAAAACATTACGCAGTCGTACTACTAGTAGTCTAAGCTCCACTGGTATCTCAAACTATTGAAAGTCATTAAATAAAACCTATGCAGGTACTGCAGCCATTTAGTATTGCACTTCTTAAAGTTGGGGGACTTGTGGCAGACAAATTTGAAAAAGAATGGTCAACAGTGAAGTAGCAGAGGCTTTTATTGCCAGTTATGAGTCACACCCTCAAAACTCATAATTCCTTGTCTGATCAACCCCCACATACCTTTCCAACTCCACACCTCTGCTTTGTATCACAGTATTTCTGTTCAAAACTGAAGTCTCAAGCCAAACAGAGACAGCCCTGATGACCTCATCTCTATTTAAGAAAGAAAAAAAGACATGATACGAGTGTTTTCCTGACAGAGAAGCTTACTCATCCTCATGATGAGTAAACTGATGTGCATGTGGGAAATAACTGAACTGCCTCTACAACAAAGTGGTACATTTAATTATACAGAAAGAATTGCTATTTATTCCCATTAGAAATCCTCCCAAAATGATAAAGGTATAATTTCGGGAGTTGGTAAAAAAACATAGAAGTGGTCATTATTAACTTATAGTTTGAAACTACAGTAGCTTTAAGAGGAAACATGTTTTCCTCACTGTGATTTACAATTTCCTGTTTCAACAAATGAGAGGGACTTTTTTGGTTTTAGCCACATTGCTGATTTCAGGCTTTCGAGGCAAATCCAGCTGATGAATATTTTACAGCACTGAACATAGATCTGCTGCATATTCTCTCACAGCCTCCATTAGTGGGTGGAAACCAGCTCTGATGGCTGCAGCTTATTGGGCATCAGCAGATGCATCGTGACGAGCTATGAAGTGTGCTGCCTGCTGGGTGATTGATACACATTATCAAGGCTAGATAGAAGGAAATTGCTGTTGTCCATCTCATTTGCACTCATTGATCCATCCGAGGGCTGGAGGGAGTGAGAGAGGGAGACACCGAGAAAGAAAGAAAAGTTGATGTTGCCATGTTGGATGCAGGTGGAGCATTTTACCCACACCCAGCTCCTTCTCAGCACAGTGTGAGGGTTTTCACTACAGCAGGCATGTCAAACTGACTCCATAAAGGGCCGTGTGGCTGCAGGTTTTCATTACAACCAAGGAGGAGCACACCTGGCTAGAATCAATTAATCAGCTGATCTCAGTCTTCAGCTGATAACTAAGTGATCCCTTGATGTTGATTGGTTGGCCCGGTGCGCTCCTCCTTGGTTGGAACAAAAACCTGCAGCCACACGGCCCTTTATGGAATCAGTTTGACATGCCTGCTCTACAGGATGTAGAACGAGGGGTCTGGCAGCACTTAACTCAAATGCAGTAAAAGGCATTGTAAGTAGGACTGAGTGATAATTAAGTATTACCCTTTATTATCGCTCCATGTAATCAAATCAGACCAGGGGAGTGGTCACACTTCAGCATCCATGTCTTTAAAAGAAACAGTTTGTAGATGGTGGTCTGACAGCTCCAAGAAGATCTCAGAAACCCCAAAGACAAGTATTGCATTTTTGGAACAATATTTAGCATCCTTTTGTTAAGTTTGATCATAAAATGGTCGGGATCATTCCACCATTGCAGTTTGGCAGACAGTCAGGCCATCCGTGCGAGTCTTGCATAATTTCCATTGTGTGTATTCTCAATTTGCACACTGAAAAATCTTGGTTGGAAAAACAGAAAATTCGGTTCTCAAGAAGGTTTTCGTGCTCGGCCTAGGTGGAAATGCTGTGTGCTGAAAGCATCAGATCTGTGTGGAGCAATGAGGAGTCTGTGACCTCCTCTCAGTGAGACATGAAGCAAAACAGAAAAGTCATATTTCCTTCATGTTTTCAACATGGTTTTCTATTGTTTACAATTTGACTGGAGCTCTTTTGAAGGCATCATCTTGTTTATGTCTGTGAACCAACTCCAAATATTCTTGTGACAGTAATAGATGGAAATGCATTCATTCACATTTTCTTTTGACAATTTTCTGTAATTTTGACTACCTGGTCTCCAGCCTCGCTAGCAGCTGCAGCTAAATGCTAACATCAGCATGCAAACATGCTGGCATTGCCAATGCTATCATGCTGATAGTTGAAGGCATAATGTTTGCAATGTTCACCATCTTAGTTGTGCGTGGTAGCACGCTAGCAATTACTGATTAGCACTAAACACAAAGTACATCCATGTGGTCTTAAACCACAGTATTAGAGAAATGAGATATCTGACCTGACGATGGCGCTAAACAAGAAAACAAGTTTTGAGCAATTCTGCTAGCATCGCTAAAAATTAGTCACCAGGTTAGCATTGGGTAGTTAGCACGAGGACCATGGCTGAACAAACAAAGAAAAGAGTACCATCTACAGAAACTCAGTCTTCTACAGCAAAACAATCAATAAACAGAAGCCGAGGAATCAGTAGTTCCTCACATCTTAGCATGTTATCATTTGCTGGTGTTTGTGTTGTGATTGCAAGAGACTTTGTGTGTGCTGGAGTAAAAAAAAAAAACAACAAAAAAAAATTGCAAGTTTATCCTCACTTAAGAGAAATAAGCCTGAGCACCGTGTCTTCCATGAACGCTCACTCTCAGCAAAGATAAATGAAACGAGCGTTGGTCTAACGGCGTTAGCGAGCCACCAGCGGCACGGCAAGAGAGCTTGTGTACGAGGCCTCTCTCTCGGCGAGGCGTGGCGTGCCAGCAGGGAGCAGGTCTCATTACACACAGCCTTACATGGGATGTTAAGCTCTCCGCAGCCTCGGCTCCTCATTTGTCCAGGAAGAGACGGGGAGCCACAAAGGGAGAGCGAGACTCAAACCTCCGTCTCCTCGTCCTTGCCCCGCCTCATCCTTCTCCACCCGCGCAATCTCCCTAAAGCTCCCCTGCAACAGTGGAGGCAATATTTTGTGACAGAATCTCTCAGACTATTAGGCACCCAGAGGCACCTCTGGGAGTCATCTCTCTCTCCCCCCCCCCACCTCTCTGACTCTCATGCTCTGTCTGTCTCCCTCTCAATCTCTCTCTCTCTCTCCTGGCAACACAGCTGCTATCTCTCCGAGATGAGCACTCACACATACATATGCGCACAAGCGTTCCCTCATGCACATTCACCCCCAGCTAAACACACACACACACACACACACACACACACTAAGCCACACAGACTGCCTTTGGCAACAGTAAACTCGTCTTTGCTTTATTCTGCAATTCTTCACTGCAGCAGCTGCAACAGAAGAATCAGAGCAATCCATATGTTAAAGAAACACAGATGCACATGCAGGGGGAAATGAAAGAAGGGGGAAAATGAGATTTTAGGAGAGAAGGGCAGTACATTTTACTCCAGCAAGATACACAATTGTGTGTAGTCACCTCAGAATTTGTGAACAAAAACAGCCTAATGAGAATACAAGCATTGGTGATGAACATTGAAAGTATTAAAAAGTATTAAAGTATTAAAGGGTCAGTTCAAAACAAACAAACAAAAAATTTCTGGTACCTGGTCATGCTGATAATTCTAACTTTAACAAATCCACCCAAAATCCAGATTTCACAAGAGTTGGGTCGCTGTCTAACATAAAAAAAAACAGAATGGGATCATCTGCAAATCTTTTTTTTAACATATATTTAACTGAAAAAAGTCCAAAGACAATATATTTAATGTTCGACCACATCAGCTTCATTGATTTTTGTAAATATCTGCTTATTCTGAATTTGATGCAGCAAGACAAAAACAGCTGTTAACTGAAACCAGTCTTTAATGAACTTTGAACACCCACCATGCACGCAGACCACCTCCCTGCGACGCCTGTGAGATGCATAAATGTCAGGTTTCATTCACTAAAAAAAAAAAGTTGCCTGTGCATGCTCACAGGTAACTTTTATTTTCCGAGCATCCAGACAGTATTTAAATTTACCACCACAATTGGAAAAAAACAACATATTTCTGACAGACAGGGTTTAAGGAGAAGCCATGAACAAATTCACCAACATGTTTTTCAAGAAACACCACTGTCTGCTGAAGGAATGCTCCTCATGAAGTCTATTTTTGGAGTCGACAAAAAAACTACAGGGTCCATTTCCTGACTGTTCTGAAGCTTTCGATCATATCACGACCGTCATCAGCTGATGGAGTTTGCTTGGTTGTCATGGAAATGTAGATGTTCATATTTACTTTTTTTGGCAGCCCACATTATGCTCATCTCATTTTCAGGTTCAGATTCATTTTAGGCATCTACTACAATACGTTTAAGTACATAATGTCCAAAAAACACATTACTTATACTCAATCATACTTTTAATTGCTGCAGCACCTCTGTTCTCTCGGTCTGAAATGCTCTGTTCTACCTCCGGTCCTCCTTCAGGCCCCCGACCAAAAAGCCCCAGCTGCTGTGATCACATTAACCACTTCTAAAATAAAATAAAAACATGTTTGAGCATGAATCTGATCCGTATTAGCCTCGACCTCACTGCCCAGCAGGCCACTAATGTTACAGCTTTGTAATCGTCTTTGTGTGGTCTGAGGAAGCTAGCTGCTGCTGGGTGCTAATCAAAGTTACACACTGTTGCCAAGCAAATGAATTCCTGCAGTGTGACCATTTCTTTTTCACATTCAGATATATTGTTTCCCTCAGAGCATGTCTATCAAGTAAGTTAACATACTTAATATAACAACAAAGTTAACACTAGCTGAGTTAGTGCTGCAGTATAAACACATAAAAGCAACATGAAAAACATTTAACAGAACCAAACCTACTACTCTCATTATTTAGTTGGCTTGAAATGAGTCTTAATGTTCACTCAATGTTACAGAAGTAGTCCAACATCGCTTCCAGTCTGTGGATGTAGCCACAACCAGCTGTTAAACAGGCTAACCAACAAAATGAACAGTAAGAAAGCATAAAATGTTGCACAGCCTAGATGTTCTAAGTTTGAAGTTCGGGCACAGACGGCTGGTATCGATCTATCCTTCAGCTTGTACCATTACCGGCCCTCGTTGAGAAAGCAGTCCGGTGGAGGTAAAATGCACACACGGTTTTCTGGATTTTGTGTTGTCATTTCAGTCACACTTCCATCAAAAATAAAGTGAATCCAGTGTCCCAATATGGTGGGGCTGCAGGTTGAGACTCGAAAGCCATTTCCAGCACTCTGCTTAGACAGGGCTGTGTGGTCGTGTTATGTGTACATTGCATTATGCACACTGGACCTCCAGGAGTGGAATCCAATTGTCCTTCTGCTGGGAGATGTGGAAGGGCACAGAGGTGTTGATTTGATGTCAAAGGTGAGTGTTAAAGCTGCACAATTTTCACCTTTGTCGACACTCACCTGAGGGAGTGTGGATGAGTCCATTAATTTGATGGCTCTGTTCGAGGATGATGAGTGTAATATGAAGCAGGGTATCCAGGCCAAGATATTAAATGTATTCATTAATCCAAACATTTTGATCCGATTCTATGTAAACACACCTTTTTGACACGCGACCCCTTAAAATATTGTCTATACTTGTTAACCCCACGTCGTAGGTTGTGATTGATTTCTTGGAAGGATTTTCAGATGCTACAAGATGTGAAAGTAGCCAGTATTATGCAAAACGGCAAAAAATACAAAAAATTCAAGAAAAACAAAAAAACAGTCAACAAAAGTATCCGTGCAGCACAAGTATCTGGTGAGGTACATTTTTCTTTCTGACCCGAGGTTGGAAACCACTGAATGAGCCTGTCCATCAACCACCAACCGTAAGTAGTAAATGAAAAAAAGATAAACATAAAAAAACATAAAAAACAACAAAAAAACAAACAAAACAAATAAAAGACCCAAACAATGTGTCTGCCTTTCAATACTTTTCCACTTCGCTACCCTGTCTGTGGCTCTCAGCACCAAGCCAAATGGTTCCTAGTGAAGAAGTATACATTTAGTAATGCCTCACAGATTCATAAAAAAAAAAAAAAAAAAACAACAAAAATTAACGAAAACAGCTGAACACTTTAGTTTTCATCAGATAGGAGGAAATAGTGCTTTTGTTGAGGACTATTTTCACCAGTGGATTAATCCACGGTTGGTGTAGTGAGTATTCTTGCAGCAGGACGCTGTGTGCAGCGCTGAGTCAGAACAAACAGGCTTTGGATACACACAATAGCTGTTTAGAAGTTCACATTCATTGTTGGTTTTGGTCTGCACGTCGACTTTGCTGACCAAAGAATAACATAGAATATCACCAGACTTTTGCTTATGTGGCAGGATAGAGACCTGTGGGTGAGCCTGCCTAATTGGCAACGTCACAGCCAACCACTAGGGGCACACCGTTCTATAAAAGGGGTCGATCCCTCCCAGCCAGTTCTCTCTTGCTGCTCCTGACGGTGACGTCATTTCCGGGTCGGACCTTTGCGCGTGGACAGGTAATGCGGTTTGTCTGTTCACCTGCTGCTTTTGGCTCATGTGGCAGGGAGTTAATATTTGTGTCATGCAGAGCGGCTGACTTGGGGCTTCCAGAGACTCCTGTGTGTGTGTCACCTAGATGGCCTGCTGCGGTGAGTTTCTCTCCCTCTCGGTAAACTGCTAGTCATGACAGTGGCTAATAATTGCTTGATTGTAGGTGAACGCCAGTAGCTGCGCGATTATCTCCTTCTTTCTTTGGTGTGTCATATCCAGCCAACCCTGCTAACGGTATGTAGCCTCCAGCATTCCTACTTGTTGTAAGCAAGTGTGAATGTGTAGTTGATTATTTGTCGGGTCCTCAGATCCCAGCTGCCCAAGACTGTATGAGCGTCGTTTGCCGAACCATGCGCGAGTGACTTCGGCATCAGCTGATCGTGTGCGCCAGAGTTAAAGGGACACATCGCCACAGCTACAGGGGGCTACTGCTGTTTTGTCTTCGTACCACGCTTTGTCTTACTGCTTTGTCTCCACTCTTTTTGTCTGCAGCTGTGACCACTGCTTTGTTTGCAGCTCTGTTTTCCTTATTTTATGTGTTGCTTTTGGTGCAATGCTTTCTGTTTTGCACCAAGGTTTTAATTGGCATTTAACGCACCTATTTTAATGTAGTGACTGAATAGTGGGGTTAGATCCTCTCCACATTTTCTTTCATTTTTGTGTTCATTACTTGATTCATTTTCTGTTTGCTTACTTAGTTATTTAATTTCTTTGGTTTTGATATTTTGGTTGGGCAAAGGGCTATTCCAGTATTTGTCCTTATTTCTTTCATTTGTGGTTGGTAGTTTGTATTGTTTAGTTGCTGATTTGTATATAAGTTTTGGATATTTCTGTTCATCGAATTTTGTTGTGACCCCACTAATTTCCTTTTGTTTTCCTCTTTAGTTGCTGAGGTCCGGTGGTGGTGGTGGTATCCTGGTGGCGGGGTTCCCCCCCCCTTCTCGTGTGCTGTGCTTCCCTGGGTTCTGGGTCTCCTCACTGAGTGTGTGCTGTGTGTGGCTGTCACGTGTGCCTGGGTGTTTATATTTTTGGTTGGGGATTCTCTGCACCAGTCAGTAGCCCACGCACCCCGGTAAGCCTCAGCTTTAAATTAGTTCCCCCTGTTGATTTGTCCTCGTGTGAGTGGTGTTTTAAGTGTTTTAAATTTGTCAAAATAAAGAACATGTATGTCTGATTGGAACGTGTCTGCCGTTTTGAGTAAAACGAACTGCGTGCCTTAAAGGTGAGCTTTGTCAAAACTTACTTCCTGGGGTGAAATTCCCCAGGTGGCGTTGTCGGTTTAGTGTACAATCTGACCAGAAACTCTTATACTTCTACTCCAACCCAATCCCGTGTCACCCTCGCTCGCCACAATCTGGCGTTGTCGGCAGGATTTACTCATTTAACAGTAGAGACACGTGTTCCTCTGTTTTGTGTTGTCTTTTTTTTTTTCTCTGTGCCCTAACAATATTTTTCTTTTAGGCACATTGGAGCAGTGGTGTTTACGGAGACAAAGCAGCAGTGGGTCCCCGTCATCCCTTGCGTAGGTTTTGGTGAGAACCCTTCCACACACTTCGGTTGTCAGCCCTATATCCACGCATACTTATTAGCCTCTTGGGTTTTGCTGTAGTCATGGAGACTGAGCTGCAGGAACTCAAGGAATTGGTCGCCCAGTTAAAAGCTGACAATGAGCGTTTGCGACGTGAACAGGTTGACCCTAGTGCTGTTCCATCCACTTCATCCGCCCCACCTGTCCCTGTAACAAAGAGACTAGTTTTTGTGCCCCGAGATAGGAAGTGTCCCATCTACAGGGGAAGGACAGGCATAGGGTTGGGTGAGTGGGTTGAAGAAATACAGGCATGCATGAGGGCCCGACATTTATCCCGGTCTGATCAGGCATTTTTCATATTCGATCACCTAGAGGGAGAAGCTAGAGAGGAGATTAAGTATCGCTCCAGTGCAGAGAGGGGAGATCCTGACACAGTATTGGCCATTTTACAGGAGCTGTATGGGTGCTCTGAGTCATATGTTGCTCTGCAGGAGGCTTTCTTCTCCAGGAGGCAGCAAGAGGGAGAAACTCTTCAGGAGTTCTCCCTAGCCTTGATGGGCCTCATGGAGAAAGTGAAGCAGCGTGCGCCTAGTCACATGCCAAATTCAGCAGCTCTGTTGAGAGACCAATTCGTTGAGCATGTGCTAGATAGCTCCCTGCGTCGTGAGTTGAAGCAGTTGGTGCGCAGACAGCCTGATTATACCTTGCTTGATGTCCGGGCAGAGGCGATCCGGTGGGAGCGTGAGGGTTTGCCTGGTGGTGCGAGGGGTCGCAGTCACTCCGTCCCCTATGTGTTTGGTGTTCAGTACGGTGTTCATGTTGGCCCACAGGAAACTGTTGCTTCACCCCCAGTGTCTGAGATGGCTGAGCTGAGAGAGATGCTCAAGCGTCAGCAAGAGCAACTCAGTCAGCTCACTCAAAGCATTGCTCTCCTGCAGACCTCTCACCAGCATAGTCGTCCACCCCGAAATGGTCCAGTAATATGCCGGCGCTGTCACCAGCCTGGTCACTTTGCGAGGGACTGTCGATTGCATGTTCCTCCTCCTTCCCTGTCCCATTCACAGCCCCCATCCAATTCTGCTGTGCGATCTCGTTCTGCGTCAGTGTCGGAAAACTAGTGCCCACCAAACTGCAGAGCCACAGTTTGGGTGGGGCTGCTACTGGCTCACAGGTTGCTTCAGCTAGTTTAGAAGCTTCTAAACTGATTTCCTCTTGTCCCCATTTAGATGTGGACATGGGTGGAGTAAGGGTGCCCTGTTTAGTTGATACTGGTTCCATGGTGTCTACTATCTCTGAGAGCTTTTTCCACCAGCACTTTGAGCCTTGGGGTCAGGAGCGCCTTCAGTCATGCCACTGGTTGCAGCTTAGGGCTGCTAATGGCCTGGAGATCCCTTATATTGGCTATCTAGAGCTAGAGGTACATCTTTGCAGCAAGTCAATGTCACACTGTGGAGTGTTGGTTGTGAGGGACCCCCCTGGTGGTGTTCCTTCACAGGTGCCTGGCGTTTTGGGAATGAACATCATCCATAAGTGCTACCAAGAACTGTTTGGGCAGCATGGCGTAGCTTTGTTTTCCCAGCCCTCTGTCTGTGGGTCCCCAGAGCCTGTTGTGCGGGCACTGCAGCAGTGCCATCGTGCTAGCACTAAGGCCCCACAGGACAGTCCAGGGAAGGTAAAAGTCAGGGGTAAGAGAGCTTGGCGCATTCCTGGTGGTGTCATGAAGATTGTGGCAGCCACGTGTTCCGAGGCATTTTCAGAGTCCACTGTATTGTTCGAGCCATTGGACTCCGGGTTGCCTGCTGGTCTGCTTGCATCCCCTGCTCTGGTTCGAGTGAGCCGGGGAACCGCATACATACCAGTTGTCAATGTGGGTTCAACAGATGTGCTGTTGTACCCCCGCACTGTTGTCGGCACATTAGACACGGTAAATGTCATCAGCCTTCCATCCGGTGTCACCGAGGTTCCGTCAGGGGTGGCCACTGTCTCGTCTCACACTGTATTCCCCACAGTGCAGCAGCAGGTGGACGACATAGACCTGTCCTCATTGTCATCGGAGGAGCAGGGTCAGGTGCGGTCCCTGCTGAGGCAGTACACCTGTGTGTTTTCAGCCCACGATGGAGACTTGGGCTGTACCAACCTGATCTCTCATGACATCCCACTGGTTGATGATGTTCCTGTTCGCCAGCGCTATCGGCGCATTCCCCCCTCTGAATATGAGGCAGTGAAAGAACACATCAACCAGCTGTTATCATCACAAGTCATTCGAGAGAGCAGTAGTCCCTATGCGTCTCCTATTGTGTTGGTTAGGAAAAAGGACGGTAGCCTCCGCATGTGTGTCGATTACAGACAGTTAAACAGCAAAACCAGAAAGGACGCCTTCCCTTTGCCACGCATAGAGGAGTCTTTGGACGCGTTGTCTGGTGCCCGCTGGTTTTCGACTCTGGACCTGGCTAGTGGCTACAACCAGGTACCAGTGACTGAGACAGACCGACCAAAGACTGCTTTCTGTACGCCATTTGGCTTGTTCGAATGGAACAGGATGCCCTTCGGTCTTTGTAACGCCCCTAGCACCTTCCAGAGGCTAATGCAGCGCATTTTTGGAGATCAACAGTGTCAGTCCTTGTTATTGTATTTGGATGACATTGTTGTATTTTCATCAACTGTGGAGCAACACTTGGAGAGACTGGAGGTTGTGCTACGCAGACTCCAACATGAAGGCCTCAAGGCCAAGCTCAGCAAATGCTCCTTTTTCCAGCAGGAGGTGCGTTACTTGGGCCATGTTATCTCTGGCGATGGTGTTTCCACTGACCCGAGTAAGATCGAGGTGGTTGCTAACTGGCCGACTCCCACTACAGCCTCAGACTTGCGGTCTTTCCTTGGGTTTGCCAGCTATTACAGGCGGTTTGTGGAGGGTTTCACCAAGTTGGCAGCCCCTCTGCATAAGGCTGTGGCTGAGTGGGGCCGTGCAAGAACTGGCAGGTCTGGGCATGGTGTCCTTAGCTGTTGGACCACTCAGTGTCAGGAGAGTTTTCAGGCACTGAAGGCCAGGCTCACCACCGCTCCAGTACTGGCTTATGCCGACTTCTCACTTCCGTTTATTTTGGAAGTAGATGCAAGCCATGGTGGCTTGGGTGCCGTGCTCTCCCAGGAGCAATCAGGTAAGGTGAGGCCAGTAGCCTACGCGAGCCGAGGTCTGCGCCCCACCGAGAGGAACATGGCAAACTATAGCTCCATGAAGCTGGAGTTTTTGGCTCTTAAGTGGGCTCTGACGGAAAAGTTCAGGGAGTACTTGTTGGGTCATAAGTGTGTTGTGTACACTGACAACAACCCATTGAGTCATCTGTCCTCCGCTAAATTGGCCGCCACCGAGCAGCGGTGGGCCGCCCAGCTTGCTGCATTTGACTTTGAAATAAAGTACCGGTCGGGGAGGAGTAATAAAAATGCAGATGCCCTCTCCCGTCAGCACCCACCTGGCCCCCAGGACGTGGGAGCTATGCTCTCAGGTACTGTCATTCCAACTGCGTTGCAACAAGCGTTGGCATCAAGCGCTTGAGGTAAGTCTAAATGCAATTTCTGCCTTACCACAACACACTCCTTCTGACATCCGTGCTCTTCAGCAGGCTGACCCCATCATTGAGGAGCTGTTGAGGTTTTGGAGTAGAAGGCAACGTCCCAGCCATGAGGAGCGGCAACAGTTGTCTCCACCTGTGCTGGCTCTGCTCCGGCAGTGGGACCGCTTTGTTGAGAAGGATGGTGTTCTTTATCGGCAGGTGTTTCGTTCAGACGGTGGTGAACCTGTGTTACAGTTACTGCTACCAATGGCACTGACCGATGAGGTTTTGACTCAGCTTCACCAGGAGCACGGCCATCAGGGAGTGGAGCGAACGCTGGCTCTCTTGCGGGCCAGGTGTTATTGGCCTGGCATGTCCTCTGCTGTTGCTCAGTGGTGCCAGACCTGCGAGCGATGTCAGGTTGCAAAGGATGTTCACCCAACAGCTCGCAGCTTTTTGGGGCATCTGTTGGCATCACGCCCAAATGAGATCCTGGCAGTTGATTATACCTGTCTTGAGCCTGCCCAGAATGGCATGGAAAACATCTTGGTGATGACAGATGTTTTTAGCAAGTATACCGTAGCTGTCCCCACCCGCGACCAGCGTGCCTCCACTGTGGCCAAGGTCCTTGTGTCTGAGTGGTTTTATAAGTTTGGCGTACCTGCTCGATTACACTCTGACCAAGGTCGTAACTTCGAGAGCGCTTTGATACAACAACTCTGCAGCCTGTATGGTATTGTTAAATCACGCACTACCCCGTACCATCCAGCTGGCAATGGGCAGTGTGAGCGATTTAACCGCACCCTCCACAACTTGCTGCGCACTTTACCAGTCTCCCGGAAAAGGGACTGGAACTCATGTTTGCCTCAGGTTCTGTATTGTTACAATACCACTCCCCATCAGAGCACTGGAGAGTCACCCTTCCTCCTGATGTTCGGCCAGGAACCAAGGCTCCCAGTGGACTTTCTCTTGGGTCGAGTTGAGAATCCGGTGAGTGGCACTGTTCATGAGTGGGTCCAGGAGCATCAGGCCCGCTTGCAGGTGGCCTTTGATGGGGCCAGAGGACACTTGCAACAGGCAGCTGATCGTAGAAAGAGAAACCACGATCAGCATGTGAAGGATGTGCCTCTGAGTGAGGGTCAGCTGGTGTACCTGCGTGATTTCGGTGCACAAGGTCTCCATAAAATCTGGGACCGGTGGGGCTCTGCAAGGTACCAGGTGTTGAAGGCTCCTAGGGGAGGTGGTGTTGTATACACCATTGTGCAGGTGGATGATGAAACCAAGGTCAGACAGGTTCATCGCTCAATGCTGAAGGCTGTGGTTGGGGTGGATCCACCCGTCTCTGCCTCCGGCCAGATTTCACCACCTGCCAGAGAGTCACTCTCCGAGGATGGCAGTTTGAATGGTGACTTGATCGTTTTGAGGCAAGAGACCATCAGTCCCCCACCTGTCATGCCCTCCACTCGACCAACTGCGGTGACCCCGACAACACCCCCAGCACTCGTGTCACCATCCGACCGAGACACGACAGAGTGTGGCCCGTTGACAGTACCATCATCTGGGTCATCTGCGCCTTTAGCCACCCCTCCAGTCAGCCACGCTGGGCCCAGTGGTGTCCTGCGCAGAACTGCAAGGTCCACTGCCGGTCACCATCCTAATCCCCACCATCTCCCGCAGTCAGTTAGACAGGAGGCTGTTGCTCCTCCTGCGGTTGTGTTAAATGCGGCTTCTGCTTTGTTTCGGCCTTGGAGTTAGTGACTGATGCTGGCATCAATTTGTCCATCGTCGGGGCGACGATGCAAGGAGGAGGGGTAGAATGTGGCAGGATAGAGACCTGTGGGTGAGCCTGCCTAATTGGCAACGTCACAGCCAACCACTAGGGGCACACCGTTCTATAAAAGGGGTCGATCCCTCCCAGCCAGTTCTCTCTTGCTGCTCCTGACGGTGACGTCATTTCCGGGTCGGACCTTTGCGCGTGGACAGGTAACGCGGTTTGTCTGTTCACCTGCTGCTTTTGGCTCATGTGGCAGGGAGTTAATATTTGTGTCATGCAGAGCGGCTGACTTGGGGCTTCCAGAGACTCCTGTGTGTGTGTCACCTAGATGGCCTGCTGCGGTGAGTTTCTCTCCCTCTCGGTAAACTGCTAGTCATGACAGTGGCTAATAATTGCTTGATTGTAGGTGAACGCCAGTAGCTGCGCGATTATCTCCTTCTTTCTTTGGTGTGTCATATCCAGCCAACCCTGCTAACGGTATGTAGCCTCCAGCATTCCTAATTGTTGTAAGCAAGTGTGAATGTGTAGTTGATTATTTGTCGGGTCCTCAGATCCCAGCTGCCCAAGACTGTATGTGCGTCGTTTGCCGAACCATGCGCGAGTGACTTCGGCATCAGCTGATCGTGTGCGCCAGAGTTAAAGGGACACATCGCCACAGCTACAGGGGGCTACTGCTGTTTTGTCTTCGTACCACGCTTTGTCTTACTGCTTTGTCTCCACTCTTTTTGTCTGCAGCTGTGACCACTGCTTTGTTTGCAGCTCTGTTTTCCTTATTTTATGTGTTGCTTTTGGTGCAATGCTTTCTGTTTTGCACCAAGGTTTTAATTGGCATTTAACGCACCTATTTTAATGTAGTGACTGAATAGTGGGGTTAGATCCTCTCCACATTTTCTTTCATTTTTGTGTTCATTACTTGATTCATTTTCTGTTTGCTTACTTAGTTATTTAATTTCTTTGGTTTTGATATTTTGGTTGGGCAAAGGGCTATTCCAGTATTTGTCCTTATTTCTTTCATTTGTGGTTGGTAGTTTGTATTGTTTAGTTGCTGATTTGTATATAAGTTTTGGATATTTCTGTTCATCGAATTTTGTTGTGACCCCACTAATTTCCTTTTGTTTTCCTCTTTAGTTGCTGAGGTCCGGTGGTGGTGGTGGTATCCTGGTGGCGGGGTCCCCCCCCCCCTTCTCGTGTGCTGTGCTTCCCTGGGTTCTGGGTCTCCTCACTGAGTGTGTGCTGTGTGTGGCTGTCACGTGTGCCTGGGTGTTTATATTTTTGGTTGGGGATTCTCTGCACCAGTCAGTAGCCCACGCACCCCGGTAAGCCTCAGCTTTAAATTAGTTCCCCCTGTTGATTTGTCCTCGTGTGAGTGGTGTTTTAAGTGTTTTAAATTTGTCAAAATAAAGAACATGTATGTCTGATTGGAACGTGTCTGCCGTTTTGAGTAAAACGAACTGCGTGCCTTAAAGGTGAGCTTTGTCAAAACTTACTTCCTGGGGTGAAATTCCCCAGGTGGCGTTGTCGGTTTAGTGTACAATCTGACCAGAAACTCTTATACTTCTACTCCAACCCAATCCCGTGTCACCCTCGCTCGCCACACTTACATTGCTTCTGTTCTCTTAATAAAGATACAAATATGAATGCAGGACCTTTGCTGATTAGGGAATTTGGAGGAAAAGAACAATCTACATTATGCATCAATCAATCACTCAATCAATCCAATTACAGTTGTGCTGGTGTTGATCCCAATATTTTCTAATAAATCAGGGATGTAAATGACAAAAGGCAGTGATATAAGATATAAGTAAAATGAAAACACTAAAAACCTTTTTATATTTCTTTCTTCTGATAGAACCAGACGCCCGTTGTGAGCAAAGTAACAAAGCACAGTGCAGTGAACATAGCTCACAGTAATAAAAAAAACACACACAAATCAGTGTCAGTGACCTCCAATCATGTCTTCACACCTTCGGGGAGAGGAACTTCATAAACTAATGGGTGAATTGCCTCGCTTATTTTTTCCCCCTCCTCATCTCCCTTTTTGGCTCGCCTCTTCAGAATTAAGTTGCCGGGAGCTGAGCACAGCTTGCATTTATCAGGCAGCTTTGTCTCTTTGTTTTAGCTCTTTATATAAGGCTGTGGATTTATTTTGGTGAATGCGTGCTGTATGTCACAGGCAGAAAATTACTATGTGGCTTATTAGTCTGATGGCTGGTTAGTTTGAGGTCATCTCCTGAGCAGGAAACAAAACAGATTGGCTGTCGATCAGTTTAATTATTTACCACCCGTTTATACTATATCTCTTTGTCTATTGTTGAGTCCTAGAAATCTTATTTCCTCGAAGACTTTAGGACTCACTAACAGATGAAATGTTAAGCTGGAGCTTTGCAGTGCAATACTCCAGAGAGGTCGGTTAAAGTAAACCAAGCTCCGTTCAGAGGGGATTACTGAAGATTAATTATTTGTAATTACTATTTCCTCATTTTCCGATCCAGTCGGCTGATCATGTCAGTGATTCTCCTCCTCAACCACGGTTTTAATTCCATCCCAAAATGCCGCCTGTTATTCAGCTCGCTCAGAGGTGGTCTGATAACTCTGCTGCCGCTCCACAGAGTCTCCTCTGGGTTTCAACTCATTTTCACATGCTTTACTCACCAATTGTGCCACTTCCCAAGTGGTAGTCACTACACCATTTAATATCTGTCTGTGAAAGACAGTTGACATTGAAACATAAAAAAAAAAATAATTATAGGTATTTTCAACCTCTTGGAGTGCTGCTCTTTATTACCCATTAAAGAACCACTGTGTAAGATTTAGTGTCATCTAGTGGTGAGGTTGCAGATTGCAACCACCTGAATAACCTATGCCTTCCAAACCTTCCCTACGGTGGCTGCCAAAACAGGCTTGATTGATTAGTTTGTGTTATTGTGTGAATCTGGTGTTTTTTTACATAGAAAAGAAAGTGTGTTACAGTCAAACCCTTGCCAAAAAGCACACACAATGCGGATTAATCCTTTTACCACCAGGTAAGTCTCTTTGTGTTATGCAGTACAGCAGAGTTTTCAAATCTGGTGTCTGTGGCGACATTCCCACCTTAGTGCACTGTTAGTAATACATTTTAGGTGGACCAGCAATGATCAGTTTGTCAGAGCTGAAGGGGGAGGAACCGCAGTGATGGAGAAGGCCACACCAGCTGAGGCTATGACGTCATGAGCCAACGTTGTTGGTGTAATTACTCTCACTTCCAGAAGGGGGAGACAAAAGTGCTTGTGTTTCATTCACTCGAAGAAACCTGTCGCAGGCACGAAAGGTACTTCAAATTAGTTTGAAGTCAGAAGAAAATGGAAAACTCATGTCCCCATATACAAATGCTGTAGATTGAATTTCATGACTTTTTCCACAAATTTCCATCATACTATACTGTAGATGTTCACACTCTGCCTCTGGAGTGTTGGACAGACCATCGCTGGCCTCAACCTTCAGGAGGGAACAACCGTGCATCTCATTAAAAATGGCAAAAAATCTACATACTTCATTAAGAACTATCCTCATCCTTGAAGCTTTTTCCCTTGTGAAACATACTGTTCATATACATGGCCACAATACCATAAATTTCATATTTGTGAGGCATGTACAAATAGGAAATACTGAAATGGGCTCATTGCTGCCCCTGGTGGCCGATACAGGATAAATAACGTAAGGTCATATCCGCTTTTTTTGCTTTTACATATCATTATGAACTAAATGTTGATTGTACAGTGTAATGGCTGTACAATGATGACACCATGACATGATTGGTTCCCTAAGTCTTGCTGTCACTGTGTGAGTTTGTCTGCCACCAGGTATGATCTCCAGGGAAAATGAAGGCTGACTGGCGATCTATTTCTATCTGCTTTGGTGTCTCCATTTTAGACTAAGCTGTCTTCTACTCCCCCTCCAACCCCTGCTGAAGTAACTTGTTTGCCCAAAGCAATAATAAAACCATGTAATTACTCCATATAAAATCATGACATTCGTTTTACCTCTTCGGTAAACATGCTTCATCATTTGCTCTTCTTTCCGAAGTGTTGCTGATCGTTTGCTCCGTGTTTTTGGTAGTTGCCTGCCTGCTACAAAAAGTTGTCTGTTGCATTACAACAAGAAACGGTGCTTTAAAGGGTGAGTTCTTCTTCTTGGTTTGGTAAATACATGCTCGATAAACTTCCTCATTGCCGATGAAGAGCAGCAGGCAGCTATCTTGTCTTTTTGAGATGAGCTAGTCCCAAACAGCAGAAATCAAACAGGATAATTCCTTTAAATGTTACTCACTTACTGTGCAGGACTCTCTGTGATAGCCGCAAAACAGAAACTTCAGCACAACATGTTGCCAACAAATCAGCAGTATCTGGGGCGGAGAATTAAACCACAGACGGCTTTAGAATTGTCACTGTCTGTTCTTTCGCCTCATGTCTTACTGTCAGTCGTCGCTTCTCAACAGAAACGGGAAACAACAGGTTGTGGATTGACTGGATTGATGACTTTAATGAAGCATTAGTATGTTTCTACCACCTCTGGCTTCTGCTGCTGTTCTGGTATGAGGGAAGGTATAAGGGATGGAGAGACAGACAGAGGATGAGAAAAGCAGAGTAACATATTGGGGAGGGGGGGGGGACTTGCATCTCCTCCAGTTGAGCAGGCTCTGGAGGTTTAAACGATTGTCGTGGGGCCGACGTCTGCTGCAGTCATATTAAACAACAGCTTGTCTGCAGAAATAAGCTGCAGGGCTATTGGTTTACTCTCTATCTCCTTCCCTTGCTTCTTCTTCTATCCCCATTTGGTGTGTGTGAGTGTGTGTATACAGAAATAATATACTACACTGGTGTGTATGTGTGTCTGTTCCTGTGTGCATGCGTCTGCAGATGTGTTTGTTGCATGAATGTGTTTTCATTTTTGCATTTGTGAGGTTTTTTCCATGGTTCTTGCGTGCTTTTGTGTGTTGGTCCGTGAACAGTGTGTGTACACTTGGAAATGCCTCTTTGCGTGGGTGTGTGTGTGTGTGTGTGTGTGTGTGTGTGTGTGTGAGCATGCTACAGTCTAAGTGTTATGGGCCTTTTCCAAATACACACAGCGACTCCCATGTGCCCGGCTATTGATTTAGAAATGACCGGCCTGCTCACTCACACCATCTGCTCTGCTAACGAAGAACGACAGCGAGAGGGAGAGAAACAGTGAATGAGATATTCTCCCGGCCTCCTTTTATCTCATATACACAGCATTTAAAAATGAAACAAACAACTGACAGAAAAGTGACAAAAGAAGGCGTGTATGTGTGCACGTGCATGTTTGTGTGCGTGGGAGCTGTTTGTAATGTGATGCTGCTGCTGCAGAGGATGCAGGTCGACCAGCGGGGTCACATTTGAGCAGCTTTGTAGAAGCAGTGGACAAGTGAGAATACAAAAGACATAGCTGTGGTGTGTTGCTTTGGAAAGACAAGATGTCTTAAAATAGAACATTGCTGATTGCTTTTATTCCTGTCATTATGAAAAACTGAGCATTAACCTGGCGTGGCCTTTGTATTACTTGGGAAAAATCTCTGTTCTCATCTTGATTGTTTCAGTATCGCGAGCGTATCTCAATATGCAGATCAGCTGGCAGAGCTGTAGGCTACTATTCGGTGGTCTTGCTCACTGTGTGACGGCCGTCTGGTCCGTTCAGTTGTACCCTTTCTCGTCCTCTCTCGCAGGCACATGGAATTGGTGGGCTTGGCCGTCCACTTGGCAATACGTGGGCCAGTGCTCCTAGTCAGTGTAAAACCGGCCACCTTGGTATGGAGAGCCTGTCTCCGCGGCTGTGTTTGGTTCCTTTGTCACTTTTCCCACCAAAATCCAAACATTACAAGTGGGAAATGAGGTGTTGTTGTGTGTTGGTGGGAAAAACTCACACATGGAACGAAGGAATTGACTCTGCAATGCAGAGCTAAATGTACATCACTTGAAATCTATGTTAAAAAAAAATGTAGGAAGGAAGGAAGGAACCTTCACTGAGGACTCTGCTCCTGTCCGCTCATTGCCGCTCAAAGTTAGAAAAGTCAGAACTGTGACAACTTCTGTCAAAACTACCACCGTGTCTCCAGCACAAGCAGGTGGGCTCTCGCCGTGACTCAAGCCAAAGTCGCTGTGTGGGGTCCAAGATGCATGAAAAAACCTGAGAGCTCCAGGAAGCCACCCTCACCGAGCCGTCGAGCAGCAGATGAAACAATGCATCTTTTGTGATGTCGGGGTTGATGCTATATAGATTAATAGGAACATGTGAGAGGTGTTTGAAGAAAAATTTGGATTTCCCTTTCATCAATATAGTTATAATATCTAATTACATCAAATATTTTTTTTTTCCCTCTTGGCTGCTGAATGGGGCCTTAAGCCTGATTTTAGTTTTTAGTGTTAAAGATTTTGTCCACTTGTTCTTTTGTGTTTCCCCCCAGTTAGAGCATCTGATTAAGATATCACGCTTGATCTGGTCTGAGGGTCCTCGTGCACAGATCTGGTACGTTGCTGCACTTGCAGCTTCAGTCATTCCATCTTTTATTCATTCATTGTTCATCTCTGTATTCTTCGTATTTATACATGGTGGCGACTAAATGAATTAATTGCCATTCATTTAATTCATGCAATTATTTTTGTTGGTGCCCTGAGGTAAATGTAATGCAAGTTAAATTCTGTTATTTTACAATAAAATCTGCTTCTTCCTTTAGAGAAAATAAAGTTTTTCTCTCTAAAAAAGTTCTTGAGTTCTAAAATATGATAAAATAGCATTATAAAACAGAGAGAATTAGTATTACAGGCCTGTCTTAGATAAAGCCTCAGTTCTCTCTTGTTGCTCTGTTGCTGTAAGAGTTCCCCACAGACAGTCAGTGTAGTATCTTAAACTTCGAAGCTCAAAACAAAAGTGTAGTCCCGGCTATTAACTGTACTACAGTCGTATTCATGTCAGGTGCTGCTGTGGCCCCTCTGGTCCATATTAGAGACAGCTCCACATCTGGAAACACAATTGTTCAGCTGATAAAAGGCGTGGGTGTGTTTGGTTAGTGTGTGCGCTGACATTCCCACATGTCTACATCTGTGTGTGTTTGTGTGTGTGTGAGTATCAATAGAGACGCTACATACAGGTTGGAAAAGTGTGTTTTATCTCCTTGTTGAATACTGCATGCATCCCATGGCATCAGCTGTTAAAAACTGAAGGCATGTTCCATGTAATATTCATTCTGCGCAGCCTGCGCGGGATCAGCAGCACAGACCATAATAACCTTCATGTTCACATCCATTCACACTCACAAGCAGGATGAAAGATGCATTAAAGAAGCCGTATTAAGCTCATTTTCAGGTTCCTGCTTTTATTTTAGGTGTCTACTAGAACAGGTTGTGTTTCAACTGGCTGCTTTGCTCATGATGTTACCTCGCACATCTTCGTATGCCAACGGCGGACAGTGAGGCGGGCGGGGCGATCACCAAGGTGGAGGATGGTGACTGAGCTGGTGGTGGTGCTGTGTTACATACTGACATCGACATGTAACAGACTGCATATAAACAAGAACACAGCACTGTTCATCAGTGCAGGAGGAGATGGTTGGTGTTAAAAGTCAGCCATCCCTCAAACCCGTTATTTAGCCTTCTGGCTCACAAGCTAGTGCGACTTGTGGTAGCATAGCATCCTATTTAATATTGGTAAAGGTGAGCTGTGTGAGTCTTATGGCAGTGAGCTGATGATGATCAGACAGTTGAGGGTGCTGAACTGTGGGAAGCAGGAAAAAAAGTGAATAGCCCAATGATGATTCTCACAATGATTTTATAACAATAATAATAATAAGCAAGACACTGCTATATGATGTCAGCATAGTCTCATTTGTACTTGTGCTGCTTCCTCTGCACGTTGTGAAAACAGCTTTTACAATGTCGGCAGGTTCCTTTCATCTGTGGCTGTATCATCTACGTTCTCTGAATTCTTTTGCATTGTGATAACAGCTCAAACACTTGACACATAAATCTCTAAATAAATATACAGTATTTACCCTAATGCAAAGTGGGAGAAACTGATTCAGTGAACTTTTAATATAATCTGCCCGAACTCCTGGCAGAGAATTGCGTCATTTCCTTTTTTTATTCTGGGGATTGACCCCCGTGCCCACCCAGGATTCCGTCCTGCATGATGTCCCTGCCCACAAAGCACACAAAGCACACTGGGAGCGTAAACCGATGTGTGTGTGTTGTTTGTTTCTTCTTCCTCTCCTGCTTTTCCTCAAGTCCTCTGTTTTGCTGCCTCCCTCCTCCTCCCCCAGCGGACACCTCTCTGCAGCTTGTTATCCGTTGGCGTGAGGCAGAGTGTGACAGTGTGATAATCCATGCCGATGTGTGCCGCTGACCCTGTGATGTGCGGCAAGACCTGCCTGCCTTTGTGTGTGTGTGTGTGCGTCTGAGTGTGTGTTTCCGCTGCTTTTAACATTTAACGTTGCTTCGATGTGTGTTTATTGTGTGTGTGTGTGTGTGTGCGTACATGAGTGTGCATTCTGATGCACGGCTGCATCCGGACGCTTCTTTTTCTTGCTGCTTATCAGGCGCGCAGGGTGATGCATATGTCGCTTCAATCATCCGCCATGTGAGGGAACTTGCTGTTTGATATCCAATAGAAGCGGTGTGAGGCTTTCACATTTAGCACAGTTCACACACATGCAGATCTCGTGTGTGAACTGTGCTCTGTGGTTCAGTCCACCACAGGGAATGAGGAGGATGCTACTCCAGCCGTTCAAATATATCAGTTTGCTGACACAGTTGTATGTCACGTCTAACGTTTGCACGTAAAGCCGCAGTGTTTATACTGATGTTCCTGCAGAACATACACAACAAACTGAGCTGTCCTCTCTCTGTCCCTGCTCACATGGTGTCACCACAGCTACCTGTTGCTTCGCTGGAGAACTGAAATGTCTGATAATGTTGTCATGTTTCTTTCTCCAGAGGAAGATACACACTAGATGCTGACCGTGGATACAGTTGCGTTAGCTTACCTTTTGCTAAATGTCAGAGTGCTTTCTGCTTCCTGTCTAATTCTCAGTGGATTATAGATCGATCTAGTGCATAAATCTGTGTCTTCCAAGAGTGGAGACAGAACATTACTGAATGCAAGATGCTACTTACTGACAATTGATCCAGGTGTGCTGGGCCACTGTAGGCAATGATGCGAATGAATGAGCAGCTATAGGTGTATGGCAACAGTGGTTATATGGGTTTTTGCATAATGTATTGAAGTATTCTGATTTGTAGTATGTGTTTAACTTGCGTGAGTAGCCAACACCAGACATCCTTGTCTGGTCATTTTAAGCCTTAATGAATGTCTCAAATGATTTTCTAGCACATGTATGTCACAGTCTCTGTCAATATGTTGATTTTAAATTCAAATCGACCCTTTTGCCCACTCCTCATATAATAAAACATTGTTTTTGTGTCTAAAACAATCATATTTAAACATATTTAGTCTAAAAATCAGAATCAGTCTTTAGTCTTTCAATTGACTACCCAATTACAGTGTTTATTTCAGAAAGCATAGTGAAGATTATTCTTTATCTTATTGTGTATCATTTAGATTTTAATTTGGTAACATCAGATATTCAGATATAACAAATATCAGACACCTGTCTTTACAAAACAACACTCAGCAGGTAAAACAAAATGTAACAAATACGTCACAATAAAAGAGGCCTTTTCATTTTGCAGCCTGGATTTTGGCACTTGGTGAGTGATGCTTGACAGGATTTTTTTTCCAAATAATATCTATGTCAGTGGCTCCCAAAGTTGGTGCCCTAGCACCCAATGATGTGTTCAGGACGAGCCCAGGATGCTCAAAAAACCTTAATAGGCAGTTATGCTACATACTGCATGCAAGCATGACATTTGTTGTGTTTGTGTGCTTGCCTGTGAGTGTGTTTGTCATTGAGAAGCTCACATGCAAGTTATTTTATGTCATATCTTCTTAACAAGAGTAAAGCATTTAACCAATTAGCATACTTAATATTTTGTATTGCTAATTTTGATTAATATTCAACAAATCTGCACAGCAAGAAAGACCAAGACTGGTAACATCTTTTTATTTTCTGCATGATTGGTGGTGTCATTTGTGGCTGAAGTTGTTGCACAGGCACAGGGTAGGCATGTTGTGTGTCATCAATTAAAAATCACTGCCATAGCTCACGCGTACATGTTATGTCAGTGTCAATACATGTCATACATTTAAAGAAACAGATTTTTTGTTATAATTTAAATTAATCTAGCATCAGATCTCTGAAGTAACTCTTTCTTATTCTGACTTTACTTTTTAAACACACAACTGTTAATTTAACAATTGTTTTTTTAATTATTACAAATTAATTTCCAATCTCACACACTGCAGTGTGATGACTGAATTAGATTTGAATGCCCAGCTTTACATTTGAGCTAATTAAGATAACCGGGATACACACATGTACTTTCACAGACCAAATATGGAGCAAACTGGAAGAAGGGACAGAAATCAGGCTATGGTTATTATCATCATGGAAACCAGCTGACGGGAGAATCGGCTGAAAGTAAAGGTACAACTGTGTTGGACTGGTTCCAAGCATTCACTCCTCTCTCTCTCTCTCTCTCTCTCTCTCTCTCTCTCACACACACACACACACACACACACACACACAGACGTTGGGATGGTTTTTACGGTCAGACACACAAATACACACTTCTTGTCTACGTCTACAGTGAATATATAGCCAGAGCTCCCTCTGCTGGTGACAAGTGTAACTGCAACGACCAGACGTGACTTCTGTTCAACGCCACCACCAACAGCATCATTATTTTTATCGTTAGACCGCCTGATATGAATTCAGTGCAAATAACCTTCAAACAAACAAAGCCTCTTTGTTTCCATTTATGTATCTTAAAGGTTGGAAAATTCATGTTATATCACACTGAGAGTAAGGTGTGTGTATGTGTGTGTGTTTTTCAGCTTCTTTCAGCTCTACATTGAAGGTTTATAATGTCGACAATGACTGAAACCTGATGACTTCATGTTTTTTATACCTGCACCATGTACGCTACAAGTCTTGTGCACTGTTTTATACATATATCTATATGTAATCCCTAGTATACTGAAGAATTCCCGAATATAAAAAAACTGCTACTCAAACTGCACCATTTTAGATGGACACTATGTTCTTGTCAGATTGTCACTTTCCTTACTTTAGACCCCATTTGCCCTTTTTTAATGTTGCTTTGCAGTCATGATTTTTTCAGTCTAATTATTCTACTTGTTGCCATAGCAACTTTAGAAATTATGCTTTATTGGGACTGCTGCAAAACATTACATTTCTTTTTTATAGTCTTGGAACAAAATTGAGATCCTTACAGACACCTTTTTTGGATTTTTCTACTTCTCAAATTACAGGAAACCCTTAAGTGAAATCTTAAATGGAAAACCAGGGAGTTTCATAGAAACGGCCACAGGAATCTTGACATGGATTTGTGCTGTAATCTGACCTCTTTGTGGTCTGAATGTGCTGCAGGTATGAGATGATGAGATGAAGATACAAATAAAAGAAATCCACACAGAGTCATGGTACAGAATCACGCACACATTCAGTACTGCTGCACACAGAATGATGAAATAAAATAGTCCTTTATTAAATGCATGTTGGGAAAATTTGCAGTGCTGCAGGAACAAAGTGGAAAATGAAACAGTAAGAAGGATCAGTAAAAAGAAGCAGGATATGATACATAAGCAAACAATGTAAAAAGTTAAACAAGGCAATAGGACGTATTCAAATTTTAGTACAGTTTAGTGTACGCTGAAAATGCACAAGTGAATTAATCCGTTGGGCTGTGTGTGGTCTACTGGGAGCAGTGTTGATCGTAAAGTCTGACAGCAGCAAGAAGGCAGGACCTGCAGTATCTCTCCTTCACACACAGTGGGTGAAGCAGCCTGAAGGAGCTGCCCTGTGCTGCCAGAGTGTCCTCCATGGGGTGGGACATTTTCTCCACCAGGGACCATAGTTTAACCATCGTTCTCCTTTCTCCCACTGCCTCCACTGGGTCGACGGGGTATGCCAGGATTGAGCTGGCCTTCTTACCCCGTCTGTTCAGTCTCCTCCTGTCACCAGTTGAGATGCTGCTGCCCCAGCAGACCACTCCATGGAAGATGGCCGGTGCCACCACAGAATCAGAAAAGGTGAAGAGTGGCCCTATATTCCATGAATGATCAAATCTATTGAATAAAAAGTTCAGATCATTCATCTACTTTCCACTTACTTGGCCACAGGGTGGGATTTGGGTTCCTTATACCTAAAAATGAGTTTTGAATCCCCTCCAGACGCCACTGATGTTGTTCTGCTCCATCTTCCTCCTTTAGAGGTTTTTTCCCCTCCCTGATTCTCCTCCTCACCTCCGTCTGCACATTCTTCAGCTCCTCTGTGCTTCCTGACCTAAAGACTCTCTTTTCTCCTTAAGGCGAGCCTTTATGTCAGGAGTAATCCAGGGAAAAACATGGTCCGGTCCTGGAGGGTACGGCATTCTCCACACAGGGGTTGGTGTGGTCCGTTATACAGCGTGTGAGACTGTCAGTGTCCTCCCTGTGAGCATCGCAAAGTACTTCCCACCCTCGCATAGACATACACACACACAGCACACACACCTGGTAGCTGGTAATACATAACCATTGTTAGTGTCTGGTCAGTGATCAGGCCCCGATGAGGAACTGTTAATTAAATGTAATCAGACTGGCTTCTCATGGCCTAACGCCAGTCACACACAGCCGCCTCTTATCCCGCACAGTTGTCAAACAACACAAGACGCACGTTTAAACCCTGAGCGACATCACACCGGCTGCAGACAAACTTCAGTCTGAGCCCCGAGTTTTACACATCAGACATTCAGCAGATGCTCGGCTATCCAGGCAGGCTCGCGTTAAAGAGACTGGAAATTTTATTGTGAATGCCTGCTGAGGACAAATCACAGATAAAGACCTGAAGTTGCTCTGAGACACAGAGACAACAATAGATGAGGTGAACTGAAGAAGCAGCTGAATGTTTCATTCACTACCTCCAGGTTATGGAGAATTTTGCCAACCAAGGCCTTGGGTTACCTGCTGTCTTTGAAAAAGCTCAAACATTTGTTTTAAGTTTTTTTCTGCCAGTCTCACAGGATTGAGACATTTGATTTAAATGTCATCGAGAACAGAATAAACAGGACAGTGGCTGCACGCTTGGTGAGACAGATATGAATAATTTAATTTTTTTATTAAAGGGTCAGAATTAGAATTTCCTGGAGCTAACAGTGTTAAAAATGTTTAATTCAAATTCACTTTTTTCTGAAGTAAAAGTCACTTTTACACAGCTCAGCACATTTATTATGGTCCAACAACAAGAAAGATCCACTGTTGCTGTTTAGCTTTGGTTTGCCATCAGGACTACAGATGGACAGACGAGGATTGGACACAGGATGAAAAAGTGACATCTTACTACATTTCATTTTAATGAGGATCTGCTAAAATATGGAAGGAAACAAATCAAACAAAGGAAGTGAAATACAATACACATGGCTGTATGTAAACCATTTCATGTATGCGTGCCATAAATAAATGAAAAACACGTGAAAACACAAGTATTTCGCTTTTTGTCGGGAAATAATTGAATGAATTGCTCTTCAGCGTAACATGAATTTTCTATTCCACATCAAATTTAAATCAGAGGTGTTATCTTTAGTTCTCATGAGGAGGTGCAGGTGGGCGTTTTTGATATGTAAACTTCTCGTCGATGTCAAAATGAAAAACAAACTGTCCAGTGACACACCCTAAAAAAATGGGTTAAATGTGACACAGTACGGAGCCAATATAGCACTGATGCAGTACTGGATTTCTTTAATCCATGACCAATGGACAGAAAACCACCCAACAGAAGGGTTGTTTTGATCCAGTGACCTGACAGTAAAATAAAAATAGTAGCCCACTCCATTGTTACTCATTCAAGTTAATTTAGTATTGCGTTATGCAAGTTCATGCCCCTAAACCTGTGAATTATTCCAAAAACCTTACATCACATTTAATTCATGCGGGTGGTCGCCTTTGTTTACTAAACCTGACCCAAGTTCTTTGTTCCCAGGACCAACCATTTCAAAAGGTCTTGGCCTTATTGTCTTGTGAACACACTACATAAAATAAATACATAGAAAGCTGCTGTAATAGAGACAATGCTCCCAAAAGGCTCCGTCAATTTGTTAACTTGAACGTTTTGGCAACCAGCATGTAATTCATTTTCAAAATTAGCAATTTTTATGCAAAAAAGCTTCCAAAAAGCACTCATGTTTTCTTTTTGTTTGTTTGTTTGTTTGACACAAATCACAAAAAAAAAAAAATATATTACAATTATTTATTAATAAAAGACTTTTGGAGCTCTTAATTGCTTCTCTTGGTCTTTCCCAGCAGATGGAGTTTGCTCAGTTCTCAGGATGTGCCCTTAATATGGAGCTTTGATCATGTGACATGAACAGCTGAACAAACTGAGGAAGACTATTGACCATTGTTTCCAAAGTCAAGAATGAACTTTAATGAACAGGAGAGAAGCTTCGCTGCAGTGACAGGAGAAATACGATTAGGCTAAAGATATCAGATTAGCCAGATACACACTGGCAAAAACGGCTTGACGCGCAGACTGACTGGTGCAGAGGCTACGATCTGGCAAAGCAGGTGTGGCGGCGCTGAGTCTTTGTGGGAGGCTTGATTACAAGGTGAGATGCAGCGGGTGGCACCCTGCTCTGTCTTCAGCACACCTGTATCCACTTAACATGGACACATAGGCGCACACTGCACAGGAGACACAGGGAAGAGGAAAACACAGGGGGAAAAGTGCGATATGGATGTGGTATTATGTGACATTGGACAACTGTCAATCAAAGAAATTCTTGCTTACATATGTGGATTTTCATGTTTAATAAAAAAGCAGAGACTTTGCACAAGTCTAACAGCAGGGGTTAGATGAATCTACAGTGACTTACTGTCCTGAGCTCAAAGCATCACATGTAACCAGCCATCAGCATTCACCCATCCGAGGCTGGTTTGTCTTTCAGCGTGCTGCTGCATCATGCCGGGCTTCAGGCGTCTCCTGGCGTCTGTGCTGCCACACCGTGTTGATTACAAACAGCCCGCAGGTTTAGAGCCCAGCTTTGCCATCTCATTCTGGGAAAGAGCACTGGTTTTCCTGGGAGAGGGAGTGTGAGGGGAACACTTTCACACTCCCGGAGGCTGGAGTCGTGCATAACCAAAGCCCTGTGAAAGCACGTCGCTCGAAGAAACAGAGACATGCAGCCTGTGTGGAGAGTGCCAGACAACTAAATTCAAGTTGGAAACGTATCCCTGACTAAAGTGATCCTGAAACTGCAGCTACCAAAGCTGGAAATGAGATGACCATGGCTGCCGTCACCGATGGAATTAAAGGACACAAAGGGCGAAGTGTCACAGCAAATCACAGACACGGGACGCAGCCCTACAGGCTGCGCTCACCGAGCTTTTGTAATGTGATAAACGTAAAGGGAAGAACTGGGAGAAGTATACACCGTGACTCCTGATCAATCAAACCACATCTTCTTTGTTCCTGGTAGAAAGAGTTCACTCAGTGCCGCAGCACACTGAGCGTTCGGCCATGGAAGTGAATCAGAGGTCAACCAAGTAGTTTGTGTCATTTTATTATTCAGCAAGAATGCTGATGAAACACGATCACTTATTTTGGCAGTAGAAGGTCATTTCTGGCAATGCTGCCAAATTATTCACATTAAACATTTAATCTGAAGGCTCTGAAAGTGTTATTTACAGTGAAAGATGGCGTCTCTGTGCTCTTCTCATTGGTTTGAAGTGGGACATGCTCAGTTGGACAATGTTGGTGTCTGTGAAACACTTTCTTTACAGTATCGTTGTTTGGTCGCTCTTTGTTGCGTTATGGGAAAAGTCTTATGATTTGAAGTTTTCATGGCTTTAAACAGACCATAATAGAAGAAAACAACACGACATAATATGAAATCAAACAAAGGGCCCAACAAATAATGAGACAAATGTTCAATCGAAAGCAGCGGCTGCACAAAACAAGTAAGTCACTGAATACATCCAGCGCTTGTGGTTGATTACAGTATTAGCCATTATTAATTTCACCCCAAAACAAATATGAATGCAGTTCTTTGGAGGAGGTGGCCATCTTGCTCCACAGCAACAGTGCCTGATGAAAACCAACCAAATGACCAGAGCCCTGCCATCCATCATGCTCTTGTCAACGCAATGTGAGAACACAAAGAATTAATTGAACTTCAGTATGTTGTATTTTTTTTACCTCAGTGTTCAAGTGGAATTAACCTGATATCCTGCCTTGAGGTTTTGTCTGTTTGACGTATTCTGTTACAGACACATAGGAGATAAATATGCCCGTGTGCATTATTTATCTCCTATATTAGTGCCCGTATCTTCACTCACTTTGACAGTTTAATTATAGAATCATCAAGACTGCTAAATCATACACCAATTAAGCTAAATAGAACTGTCAAAGGATGGACTCTGACGAACACACAATCCTGCAGTAACTCTCCTGGAAACAATAAATTCTACTGTTGCAAGTAGAACTGCCCAGATGAAAACTGCGGCGCTTAGCCTCACAGACAGAAATGAATGGACGCGCTGCTGCGGCAACCACGGAAACCAAAAAGGTGGAGTAAAGTTAAGTGAGGTCCAATTTGAATTGCTGTCTGCAACGAATGGACGAAGCTGGGATAACTAGACCATGCATATTGGATTAAGGTTGAAAATGATGCAACAAGTAGACATGTTATCACTGTGGGCAAGGCAGTATTTTGCTATTATTGTTATTGTTAGCATGCTGTGTCAGGAACAAGGCAGGGCAGCAGATTAAAAAAACAACAAATGACTCTATCAGTATAGACACAGCTTCACTGTCCTGGTTATCAGTCTGTTCAGGGGTTAACTGACCTGGTTGTATGTATTAGATATAATCTTTTTATTGCCAGTGGTAATGCACTGTGATGTTGTGAGACCAGCACTAACTCTGAAACTGATGAAGGATGCATGACCTGACCAAAATATATGTTTGAAGTCGGTGAAAAATGGAACAAAAAAGAGAATAAAAGTGTGTAGAGGGATAATCAGATTATTTTTAAAATGTGTGCGGTGTTACTTTAATGTGTTAATATAATTCAATAATGCACTCATAAAACAAATGTAACAACCCACTTTATATATATATATATATATATATATATATATATATATATATATATATATATATATATATATATACACATTAATGCTACACAGAATTTGATGTTTTTTACAGTGTTACATCATCACCAAACTTCCTGCCTTATTTGAACATTTCAGGCTCGTGTGTTACTTTACTGCATAAACTTTGCTCTCAAAGTCAAGAAAAAAGAGGAACAAAATGGGGAAAATTACTTCAGATGAGCAAAATTATCTGATATCAGTAAAGGAAATTTTCTCTTACCAAGATTTTTAAAATAAGTAAAAATATCTACTCGGAAACAACCGACAATTATCTTAAAAGTAGTGCAGCCGAAGTACATTTGACTGCACACAAACACATTCAGACTTTGACGGAGTAGTTTTGTACTGGTCAGTGTTGATCAAACAGCTTCATAATTTTGGAATGTTCAAGTTTCAAGCCTTAAGTTCTTCAGAACCAGTAATAATATCTCAGTAAGAGGTTATAATATCTTATTAAGGTGATTAAAGATAAAAAAGCTGGAAACAAGTGAAGTGCTCAAACATTAAGCCTGCCTGGTAAGAAGATAAATCTTGTCAGACAAAAAACAAGCACATATTGCCTTGATATAAGATATTCCATCTTACTTTGATTTCACTTCTTGCAGTGTGTTGAATACAGTCTCATGTAACAGTGAGTCGCTCTTGACTGGCAGCTATGATGTAAAGAAAATATGAATTCTTTCATTGACTCGACTTTCATCAGCGCTGTGCTGTGTTTACCGGCCACAGCCAATGAATGACTTCCTTGATTGACAGCTCTGACTTCTGCTGCAACAATGTATCTGTGCATGTACTGTGTGTGCGTGTGTGTGTGTGTGTGTGTGTGTGCAAGCTCAGATAGAGCGAGTTTGACACTTCAGTCAAACTGTGACGTCCATATAAGTCAGAGACAAAGAGTTCACTCCCTAACCGTCTTGATTCTGTGCTGAAACGTTTTCCAGCTGAAGCCCACATGAGACCTCATAATGTTTATTTATTGATTTGATTTTTCAACATAACCTTATTTGATCGAAGCTGTTTCAGTATGAGGGACATCCTGATGAAGCCTGGTTTGTACTCACACACAGTTAACGGGGCACAGAGACACTCTTCCTGCTTTCTCTTTGGGTTTGCGCTGTAGTTCCCGCCTTGTGGTTAGACACTGTGTGACACAGTATGTGCAGAATAAAGGTGTAGCTGATAAAACCACTGGCTGTCTGAAAGGAATCCACCCTTGTGTTCCTCCTCACACCATAAAGCGCTGTATCCGTTCAGCCACGTACCCCGGATGCCTATAAATCTGAGCGGCCATTTCCCTCCCTGTCCAGGAACGGCTCCGCTTGAATGATCTCACTGCAGGCCGTGAGCTTTAATATACACGGCTAAGGTGTGACCTCTGTTCTTTGTTAAGAAACAGTCATTTTTCACACAAACACATTATTGCTTTATTCTGTTATATATTTGTTATATAATATTTTTTATATATTTGATATTTGTTAAGATCTTGTTTTTTGTCTTTATTGGAAAACACTTGATACTGTAGTTTTATTATTATTATTATGGTTGTTGTTAACATTTGTGGCTAAAAATAAAAACTGAAAAACACTCCAGCAGTAAAAATCCACGCCAACTACAGCAGAAGGAAATTTTATTCTTATTTATTGTTGTTTTTTTTTGCAACTAGAGCGTCTTATTTTAATCGTTTTTGCCATCCTCTCTATCGGTGAAGATTCACCAGGTCGAGGTTGAGATGTGGAAACACAGTGATGTTATGACAACAAAATTCAAGTGGGGATGAAACACGAGCAGTAAGATGATCCGACAGGTTGGAAACAAACCAGCGGCTTCGCCAGATGATCTAAAGCATTTCGTTTCGAGGTCCAACAGAAAGTAAGTGCACCTGAAATGCTGCTCTCCCATTGCACAGGGAAACTGCGCAACTGTGGCAACAGTTGGACGCTGCACGGTGAGGTTCACATGACAGTCAGAGCTCTCAGTGGCTGCTTTTCAGGAGCCTTGATAGCTTGTCTTCTTCTTCTTCAGTGAAAAACTTCATGTGTCCACTGGAAAATTAGGTGAAAATACAATAAACAAACAACCTGCCCCTTTTCTTTATTCGATCATCTCAGCAGTGCGTCTCAAATGTTTCAAAGCTGGATTTTTGCTATTAGTGTGGTTAAAAATGTGTGATGTGAAACTAATTCTTCTATGCATTCATTTTCTCCTCTGAATAAGTTTGCTGTTTTAGACCACAAAAGCACCGTGCTGGATCTGAAAAGGGAGACTTTGCAGCTTGTGTTTGGTGCCTCAACCCCTGAGCAACAGAGGCTGCTCGTCCTCTCTCCAAATTCGTAGTGATGCTGCTGTGTTAACAGATCTCAGCAGCCAGCTTAGTTAGAACAGACTGGAATGACGGGCAAAACTGTTGAAATAAGGTAAACCATTTTTATGCTTTTAATTTTTTAGCTGCTTTTCTGAGCAGCACAATGAGATTGATTTCAACCAAAAAGGTTAAAAATCTCCAGAGCTGCCCTGCCTTCATGAAATATCTCAACGCAGTAAGTATGTATAGGCAAATGGCCCAGTATCATTAAGACATCGTGTGTCTATGGACCAGTTATGTGTATTCACAAGCCTCCAGCTAAACTCTCAGCTTAAAGGTGGCATACAGCCGGGCCAGAGCGAGATAAAGAGACGTGTATAGAGAAAGAAAAATAGACAGAGAGACAGTGAGTGGGAGAGGGGAAAACGCGACAGAGAGAATAAGGGAGGGCAGCTAAAGGAGCAGTCAGATTTATGGCGGCGTGAAGGTGAGATAGATGGCTGTTTGACCAGTGGGCTGCTGAAAATGGCCGAGCAGCCCTTTATGGTCCAGGAGAGAAAATGAGGCGGCTCTCCCACACCTATCCATCAGAGTCATTTAGTGGCTCGTTGGGGCCCGTAAATGGTTGTGTGTGTGTGTGTGTGTGCTCATGTGGACATTAGACTATTACAGCCCCCCTGTCTTAATGGGTGCCTGCGAGCTTTATCATGGAGGATGTAAGGCTGTGAGGTGAAAGGTGGACCTTCAGCACACAAGTGGAGCAGGCAGTCGGAGCAGCGGCGGCAGATAGACATGTTGCTGTTAGGATTTGTGGTCAGACAGCCGGTAATCCACAGCTGATAAACACTGAAAACATTGCAGGCAGATATCTGTACTCGCTGTAGAGCCAGGTAAACAAGGAGCAGATGAGGCTGACAGATTCACACTGTTCTCCGCTGCCGATGATTGCTTTACTTGCTGTTTCCCTCTTCCTCTGACACGAACCCTTCCCTCTTCTCCTCCGGGCTTTTCATCTTCACCGCAGCCTGCTGGCCAAGTGTTTATCCGAAGAAAACCAATGAAGCTCCGATCTCTAACTCAGCTGACTGACGTGCTCGGTGTGTGTTTAAAGATCTAACATGATTAGAGGTGGCATGTGAGGACAATAAAAAGATACGGGCGGACCTGGACAAACGATGTAGAAATGATGCATATGCACAGAAGCCATGTGTGCACCACTCCCCCGCTGACACTCGTATTTCTAAAAGACGAATGTGTGGTAAACGCACAGACGGAGCAGGCATGCACACAGTTTCAGCAGAGGTAGCTGCAGGTGATATGATGAGGTGGACATGAAATGTAAGATGACAGGTGTAACCTTATAATAAAACACTGCTTGTTGAGGTTGTTTGCAAAGATAATAACACAATCAGTGACACCGGCAGTCTACACAGTGTTCTGTATAATGTCAAAGGCGCATTTATACTTCATTTTAAATCTTTTTTTTTTTTTACATTGGACCCATCATTTCCTCCTTAACGATCTTTTCATTTCTTCCTGCACTGTGAAAGACTTTGTAACATCTGTTTCAATATTAACTCTATGAATTAATCATTGCTAATCCTCCTGACATTTAACAGTAACGGCTGAGACATCAGAGCGACGGTGGTTTACAGATACACATGATGAACCAGTGATGTACAGTAGATGCTATAAATAGCCACAGCTGTGCATAATGACAGTTGCTCTGGTACTCTTGGAGAACCTCGCAGATGTGATATGCAGGGAAACTGCACTTGTTCTCATTTACGGTCTAATGAGTGGCACAAATATCCACATGGAAACGGATGTTTGAAGCATTTTTCTATCCTCTTATGGCTAACTGTGGGAGTGGAAATGAGACTCATGCACATGCATCCAGTTCCACAATGATTAACAGACCCATATATGCGCACGGGTTTCTGTATCTGATGAAAAGAACGTGTGTGTGTGTGTGTGCGTATTTCTGTTTTTTGTGCCACGCACAGCTTTAGTCGTGAGTTTTATGCAGGTGCAGGTGTGTGCCGGGCAGTGCACATTTGGGCGAGCAGACATGCACACCACTTGAAAATGTTTCAGCTTGAGTGAAACACTTGCACACGTCCTCAGCTTGAATGGCTTCACTTCATGAACACGTCAGAGTAAAAGGTCTCGCGGAGGACAACAAGAGGATTTGTGAGATTTGCGAGGAGCTACGACAGAGAAACAGCTGCTTCCAGATGCGGGTGCAGATGAGTTAAATGAGTCGCTAACCCCGTCAGAGGCTGAAAGCTCCCGGATCAAGGAATGTAGCGGTGATGGTGGATAACACGCTGGGTGACGTTACTGTGATGCTGAAGGGGAAACAGAAAAAAAGCTTCAGCTGCTGAGTTTTTGACTCCTTACTCCTACCAGACCAGGGGACTGGGGGAATGGGAGGGAACTGACACTAGAACGAGAACATCAAGGAGAATATAAAGTCAAGTCAAATGTATTGACTACATTTTAATTTATGGTTAGCCATAGGCCTGAGAGAACAGCTTGTTTGTAAGCTTGTAAGCTTGTACATCGTATATCATATCATTTGGCCCATAGAAACAGAGTGTGTCTTCACCAGACGGGGGACAGTTGGGAGACCAGTGTCTGATGACCTGAGGGTTCTGGAGGGTTTGTAAGGGCAGGTCAGTGATGTATTTAAGAGCTAGACCAGTATGTGTTTTGTAGACAGTGAGCAATATTTTGAAAATCAATTCTGCATTATATTGGAAGCCGGTGAAGTGATCTAAGTACAGGAGGAATATATTAGTTCTTGTCCCACTGAGTACTCTGGGACGGCTCCAGCTCATTCAAAATTTTGCAGCCACAGTCTTTTTGAGAAGTCCAGCCAGCGGGGCATTAGATTAATCTACCCTGGAGGAGAACTAGTTTTGCATGAACTAGTTTTTCAGCATCGAGACTGGATTTAACTTAACAGCAAGTCATGTTTGTTTCACACCCTGCACATACTTTTACATTTACTTATGTGTGTGTGACTTATGTGTGTAAACCACACCCAAAAGGTTGATGGTAAACATACAAAATCACCAATACATTTAAAATATGAGTGCTTAAGGTTTGCACTTTTTTAATAAGTGAGAATTATAGTTTAGAAAATGTTGAAGAGCCAGATCAATTGTTGTATGTACATGATGTACATCAGTTTCATTATTGTTTCAAATCCAATGTTTGTGACTGCACTTTCTTTTTGTACACAATGACACTCCATGATATTTCATAGAAAAATGACCATGGATGTTTTATACAAAGAAAGATAAACATTCTTAGCCTGTCTAATTCGGTAATTAATGAATTGTGATTTTTTAACAAAATGATATCTATACCTATAAAGTAACTCTGTATTCATACCTGGACTATCTGAAAAAGTGAGTAAAGTTCTATGATGGCAGTTCATGAAGTCCAAGCCCTTTTGATTTTTAATGTTTAAGTAACAGCAATTACAAAAAACTCATGATTTAAGGAGGATAAATAATGCACCAGCTCATCATGATTTTTAGGGAGTCTGCGAATATTTAAGTGAAAAACTGAAAATAGCTCACAATAACTCAAAATAATTCCATGGAGAAGTGGAATTTCTTGTTATTCACAAGAGCAGGAAATTTTAATGGCTGGAAAGTTCTGATCAGGGTCAAAATCTGTGTCACGACAAACATTTTGATCTCTGTTAAATTCAGATACATTAAACATACTCATCAACTGTCAGCTCATGTTTTGGGGTAAGACTGTCAGACAAAAATATAAGAAATTCTTTAACAGTAGGTGCATGGAGGGGAAATACGGGGGCACAATTAGTGCAGATCCACGATGTCCAAATACAAGATGTCATGTCAGGAATAGGTGCATGTTTTAAATGTAGCCCATTTTTACACAGAAAGCTATGAATACCTGAATACACGGACTTTTGGCATTTTGAACGTTTGTTTTTCTTACACATATAATATTGAGAGATAAATGTTTTAAAGAAAAAGCATGTGAACCAGTGTCTTAGTTCCACTCAGTCTAATCTGAAGGGGATTTACTACCCTGTTCCTTTTCATTTCTCAGATGAGCAATGTCCCCTCTTTTCCTGGCTTATTTTATCACTGGGATCAATTCCTCGCGTTTCTGTCGAACAGATTCTGAGTAGCCTTCACTAACAAAGACGTCTGTACCTTGGGGGAAAATTAACTTTTTTGAGTACAGTAAGCCTTTCCTTACATCTGAGAAACCTAACTACTGCTGGCCTTGGTTTTTCTCCTGGGTGGTTTCCCAGTGCAGCAGGAACAACGTGCTTGTGGTCAAGTTTCTGTGTTTCTGAGATGATTTTTCTGATCTTCTGCTCAGAGTCAGACCACTTCTCCCGGTCCGTCTCCAGAATTCCTTGAAAGATCAAATTGTTACAGCTGATTCTCAATAAGTAATCGGCTTCAGTCCATTCATATTGTCGAGGCTTGAGCTGACTGTTTTGATGTCATTGTTCAGGAATCCAACATCTTTGTTGAAGAAAACCCACAAAATAGGATAAAATATGTTATTGCTACCCCAAATTAGTAGCCCAGGGGAGATATTATAATTATCTCAAGTACAAGATCTCAGGAAAGTGTGTTTATGGGCATCAGTGGGCAATATCATTATTTATTTATTTATTAAATTAACTGTAAATGGACTGTATTTATATAGCACTTTTCTAGTCTGCCGACGACTTAAAGCGATTTACAACACGAGCCTGCATTCACCCATTCACACATGGTAGCTAGGCCATCTGCTCATTACGAGCATTCACACACCAATGCACAGCATCGGGAGCAACTCGGGGTTCAGTATCTTGACATGCAGGCTGCCGAGGCCAGGGGTTGAACCACCAACCCTCTTATTAGTGGACAACCTGTCTGCCTGAGCCACAGTCGCGTAACTACAGTATTAGTTATCTATCAGCTTGGATTATTATTTATTCACTTGTTTGTGAAGCAGTCATTAGCTGAAACACAAGAGGTAATACTTGTTTTTATTTACATTTACTGCTTTCCAAAGTTTTGATGGGTTTGTAAAAGAGCTAAATATTAATTCTACCTGATAGTTGACTTGTGCTTTTTCTCAAGGAGGATGTGCATTTATTTCTAAGTTGTCTAAAAGTCAGTCTGCTGCACCACTGCGCCTCGCTAGAGCTCAGGATTTGCCCCTTGCCTTGAACATCATTGATCATTCTGTGGTGAACCACAGGCTTGATCTATCCTTCACCAACCCGAAGCTTTTTAAAAGGTGTGTGTCTATCAATTATAGCAAGCAATGAATTGGTAAAAGATTTCAGTGGCAGTTCTGCATTTGGTTTTCAAAGATGTGTTGTACATTCTAGTCAGCAAGGTCACTGAGAAAAGCCTTTTAATTAAAATGCTTCAAATTTCTTTTGATAGCAATTGTAGAGATTGATCTTTCCTGTCTAGTACTTATAACACAGGCTAGAGGGCAGTGGTCAATAAAACAAGCACAAAAGCTCAGCAGCAGTAATTTTGTCCTGTCTAATCAGAATCAAATCTATCAGTGTTGATTTTGAAGGACCCTTCAAATTATGTCTGAGATTGACACACATCTCTTTTATCAAACACAGCAGCAGAGACTGAGAGTGGGGGACAGGACGCGTTCTGACTGTCACATCTTCATGCAGCGATGGCTTTGCAGGAATGTAGTGTGAGCTGAGTCTTTACAGATAAAAGCCAGGATCGTGCATGGTTTGGGTGGCAGCAATGATGTTAAAATAGAGATCCATTCTGTTGTAGAAGGTGGTGAAGATGTCTGGGTCGGGCATGTTTCTGGTACCACCGTAGCCTTAAGCCAGAAAGTGCAGCTGCCCTAGTCACTGCCAAAACAGGGGAGGACACTGGGCCTGAAATTATGCAAACAAAATCCTGCTAAGTTTCTTTGAATGGTGCATCTTAGAGCCATTAATGCCAACATGCACCCCAACAGCAGAGTCAGACGTGTGCTGACGTGGCAGCTGTTAGGCCGAGGTGTCAATGTCCTTAATGAGGGCATCCGGTGGCAGAAGGTACGGCAGCTGCTGATCACATTTTGGACCATGGAAGACCAAACGACAAGCACAGGGCCAGAGATGGTATGATCATCCTCAGCAACTGCGTAGGCGGATGTAGCAAGGAGCACATCAATGGAGCTCATCCTTCTTTCTCAGATCGTCTCACAGTCGATAGATGTCTTTCGTAACCTGCGAGTAGACAGGCTGACAATACTCACACACACCCATGGCCGAATTCGCAACTGGGCTGCAGCCACTAGGCTAAAGATCGGCAGGTCGATAGCAAGGGTGATACAGCAGTCGCTCCAGACTTGCTTGAATAGTTCATGATCCCAATGTTCACTTATTTGTGTGTACTTGAACATGATTGGTCTTTTTGTGAACACCTTTGGAGCAAGTCTTAATACCTATGTGGTGTTCTGTTGATAAAGTTTGACTTTCTGTAGGTGGTGCAAAGTCTTTATATCTAAACGACAAAACATGTGAGTCACTGGTTATCAAATTCCATGATGACCCATATGAGCAGTTACAGAAATGATTCATATGAGAGTTTTCTTATTAGTGGCACGAGGCAATGCACAAGCCACTGGCCTCTAGAGCTCAAAGAGCTATAGAGGCCAGTGGGTGATGTCATCAGCTAGAGTGCGAGAGGCAGTGAGAAATCGCTTGAATTTTTTTTTAAATTGCCATAAACTCCAAACGGTGAATAGGAGACACATAATTTTTTGATCTTTTTGTAGAAAAACCTTTCCTCTCTCATCAAAGTTGTCAAATTTTAAAGGGTTAGCCCCCACCAAATTTAAATAAAGAGGGATCTTGCACCAGCTGCACTGCTCTGCTGCTTCATGTAAGGTGTGCTCCAGCACACCTGATTCAAATGCTCAGCTCGTTACTGGGCTCTGCTGAGGCCTGATAACGAGCCATTCATTTGAATCAGGTGTGCTGGAGCAGGGATACATCTAAAACATGCAGGGCAGTGGTACTCCAGGACCAGGCTTGAGAAACAGTGGTATAGATAACACCGGCAGCCCCCTTGTGCCACTGTCAAAATTTCGGCGGCGCCGGAATTGTCTAATTACTACCTGCAAGGCTGTAGTTTGTTTAAGATTAAGCAATTAAAATGACTTGATTAAAGTTCCCCTGTAGTAACACGTACAGTAACAAGTATCTTCTTACCTCAACAAAATATCTTCCTCCTAAGAGGAAATGTTGGTTGGAGTAAAAGGTCTCAACATGTTTGATCCATCAAAGATGGAGCTCAGTGACACCTAAACTCACCAGTCTTGTGTGTAGAAAAGCACAGAATTTAGTGTACCTGTCTTCTCTGAGCCTCCTGCTGTGTCGGGAGATTTCAGTAATTAAGGAAGGCACACAAGCTCTTTGATCCATGTGTAATTACATGCATCCCTTAAATTAGGACTGAAGATGTAACACAGACATTGTTCCTGTATTTAATCAACCGCTCAGCTGTAGATGAGAGTATTTATATCAGTCACCCATTACAGATTCTACTTCAATTGCATTAAATTGTGTGTACACCGTTCACACCATTGCATATGTGTATAACTACTGACAGCATTTCTCCCAAATTCCAAATAAAAATATTGTCATTCAGAGCATTTATTTGCAGAAAACAAGAAAACAAGTTCATATTCATTTTTAGACAACACAATACTAATGTTTAAACTTTACACTTCATTCAGAAATCAATATTTGGTGGAATAACTTTGATTTTCAATCACAGCCCTCATGCGTCTTGGCGTGCTCTCCACCAGTCTTTTATATTCCTGTTGGGTGACTTTATGCAAAAAATCAAGCAGCTCATCTTTTTTTGATGGCTTGTGACCATCCAACTTCCTCTTAATCTCATTCCAATAGTTTTCAAAGGGGGTCAGGTCAGGGGATTGGGCTGACCACGACAGGGTCTGGATCTGGTGGTCCTTCATCCACACTTTGATGGACCTAGCTGTGTGGCATGGAGCATTGTCCTGCTGGAAAAAACAATACTCAGAGTCAGGGAACATTGTCAGAGCAGAAGGAAGCAAGTTTTCTTTCAGGACAACCTTCTACGTGGTTCACGCGTCCTTTGCAAAGATGCATCTGCCCGATTCCATCCTTGCTGAAGCACCCCCCCCAGATCGTCACCGATCCTTCATCAAATTTCACTGTGGGTGTGAGACACTGTGGCTTGTAGACCTCTCCAGGTCTCTGTCTAACCATTAGATGACCAGGTGTTGGGCTAAGCTGAAAACTGGACTCATCAGAGAGGATGACCTCACCCCAGTCCTCTATGGTCCAAACCTCAGCCTGGCTCTTCTCTGTTCTCATTGATGAAGGGCTTTTTTCTGGCTTTACACGACTTGAGCCTGTTTTGAACCGTTCTCCCGTGAACGTCACCCCATCTGCCATTGGCGATTCTTTTTGTAAATCACTTGTTGTCATCCTACGGTTGCTGAGTGACATTGGAATGAGTTGACGGTCATTGACGGTGGAGAGGCGTTTTCACCCTCTGCCTCTGCTGAAGCTTTGTTGTCCCCATTGTCTGCTGCTTGACCTTGTTATAATGAACCACCGTCTTAGAAATTTAAAGGATGGAAGCAACCTAACACTCACTGTATCCCTTTGCCAGTAAAGCCAGAATTCAACCCTTCTTTTCCACACTCAAAACTTTTCTTTTCAACTCTTTAGGCATGGTCAGTAGTTATTTTTTGATTCAAATTACTTTTGAGGTCCAACTAGCACTGCGTTTGCCATCCTGCTGATCCTGTTGCAAGAGGACAATGATGACCACAGTAGTGGTCTTTATACTTTTCCTTGTTAAATAAGATTTGGTTGTACCAAATCAGTACCTCATGAAGTATAAGGATTTGCTTGTGTTGGAATTCAACAGAGACTGGAATGGAATGGCTGTCATATATATATATATATATATATATAGACACACACATGCACAAAGATATATATGGTACCAAAGTTGTTTTGTTGAGATTAGAGGTCAATTATCTTGTTGACAGCTGACTGCACGCACCAATAAAAAGGTAATAAGTTAATTATGCAGTTATCTTGAGAAAATTACTGAAGAAAAGCAGAAAGCGCTGCTGCATTTGAGCTTCGGAAATAAGCTTGTGTGGACACTGCTGCAATGCATGATCAATAAAAGAAAGAAATAGGAAACAGCATCATTACCACCTGAAAAATGTGCCCAACATAACAACGTTAACATCAGCAGGCAAACGTTCACAATGGCTGTACCTACTTGTTGATAGTTAGTAGGTATGATGTTAGCAGCTGAGGCTGATGGGAGTGCCATTAGTTTTGCATGGACTTGGTTATAAACCCAACTGAATGAACTGAAAATTAGAACTGAAATTAAAAGTGAGTTTTCAAAATCCACAATGAACGCGTCCTGAATGAGCCTGAAAGTCACTCTGAACCCAAAATGTCAGCCCATACTTGATGAAAAGATAAGATAAGATAAAACGTTATTTATCTCCCGTCGGGGAAATTTGGGCATTACAGCCGCATTGAAAGCAGTGGGAAGAAAAAAAAGCAGCAGAGGTAGAAAACATTCAAAAAAAAAAACATAATACAAAATAAAAAGTAGACTATATATGTGTACATATTATACAAGCAAAAAGGAATTGATCCTCCTGAAAACCAAGGGAAAAAAAGTGTCTTACAATTTGGATGGACTTACCTCTCCTCTTTCCATAAAATATGCTTGTTGGTATCTTAATAGAGGAAGACGGTAAAGCTCCCAGCATGCAATCCCACAACATGACACATCACTGGAAAGCCCAGGATGTCCTCTACAGAACACTATATGGGTTGGTAGGGTAACTTCAAATAGTTAAGGAAGATGCAGGTGAACAGAATGTCCATTATAAAGGACATAAACGAATGGGCTGGGTCTCAGGAGGAAAAGAAAAAATAAAATATGTAGAAAAAATATATTTATATAAGAAATGTGTAAAAAGTGTGTTTTGCCCCAATAGCTGTGGAAAAAAACAAAACAATATAAGATGCCTTCAGATTAAAATTAACAATAAATAGTGTCACCACTATTGCACAGAAGAATAAAATATACAAAACAGTGAATGATATGTAATATTGCACAAAATGTAAAAGGAAATATGAAATATTGCACAAAACTATGGATATGAGCGTTATTTGTCAAACAAAATCAACACAGTCTTATGTTAAGTGATGCTGGAGTTGAATAGCCTGACAGCTGATGGTATGAAGGACCTGCGGTAGCACTCCTTCTTACAGGGTGGATGCAGCAGTCTGTAACTAAAGGAGCTGCTAAAGGCCCCCACTGTGTCATGCAGGGGGTGGGAGGTGTTGTCCATGATCGATGTCAGCTTGGCTAACATCCTCCTCTCACCTACATCCTCAGTGGTGTTCAGAGGGCAGACCAGTACAGAGCAAAAGTCATTAGGGTCATTAGGAAAAAATAATCTCTACCACATTTTGTGCCAATTCCACCAGTAGACATCAAGCTTTTTTACTGAATAAGTAAAAAGGTTGACCTGCTTTGGTCAGGGTTCATCCTCTGGATGGACGTACGTCCAATACTTGTCAAGATGTTTCACCCAAAAGCAAATATCTCAACCTAATGGTGGTGCACGAGGGAAAGTCAGATGATCACCAAAGAGGATACATTCTCTGGGACCATACATGCCAAACGATGACTAGATGGATCGTCATGAAATTTTGTCCATTCAGTTGCTCAGTTAATATTTCCACCTCGAGTGGCCTGACTGATGTCATTTGAGCCAAAGTGCTTGTGAGGCCAGTTTGTCACAGCCGATGTGACTTTGACACTCGTCGAATATGGTGTTCATCCGAGCCTCATACCAGCTGTTTCATTTTTTTTATCGTGTTGTTGGGAAACTATTAATCTACATCCTTTCTGTTTTGCATTTTCAGCCTCTGAAATTCGACACATTACTGAGAATTTCTTTCATTAATTTAAGTAGCTCTCGGTAGAGCGATTTTGCATAATTGAGACACTTTAATCAGAGTGGCAGATGGATTGTGAGAATTTTTCATTCAATTCTGATGAGGAATTCGGCCCAGCAGTTTTTAAAATCTGCATTTGCAACCATTTCTATTGTGTAATCCCACAGAGATTCAGTTTTCATCAACATATCAGGCAGCGTTCAAATTAAACATAATAGCCAAAGGTTCACTCTTAGTTTTTTTCCCCCCTACAATAACTTGTGGCATCTAAAGCATGATTTAGGAAAAAAAATATTAATCAACTTAAGGCCGGGGAAAGGTATGGATCCGGTAAATGACCAGGTATGGTTAAGGTGAGGCAGCTAAAATCATTAGATTAAGGTTAGGAACGGGTTTTGCTCATGGTTGAATATTGCAGATGTCATCACTGAATGCTGGTATGAGACAGGATGTGAACCCCTGGGCTCCAGCATTGAGGTTAAACGCAATAAATGTGGATGTAAATGCTGTTGCAAATTAGTCACATAAGCATATCATTCTATGAGACAGCTTGCCTAATGAAGGTGTGTCTCTTCCCAGTGCTATTTGATTGTCATCAACAAAAAACAATCCGACTGCCGCCTCCTTTTTATCTGCTTTCAACAGATCAGACCAGCTAGCACAGCACCACGCCGCCAGTTGTCTCGAGCTGAGTCGCCCTGCCCTTCTAAAGCTAATAATGCAATAAACCTAATCTATCCTTAATGCAATCACATCTATTCAAATCTAATCCTATTCCATACTCCTAATTGGATCTGGTGGATCATGTTACACCCTCTGGCTGCCTAGTTGTCATGGTGATGGGTGGTAGATACTTTCAGGGCCAGTGGGGCTGGGGGAGAAGACACATTGCATTCATTGGCTTTAAAGACAACATGTCCAACAAGAACTGTTTAATCTGCCTGCTGCAAACTGAAGGACACATCATATTCTGATGATTGTAACAGTGTGCAAAGACTAATAACAGAGTGTACATTCACCAGAACTGCTCATGTAAAAAAATCTAATAAAACATCTTCTTCTATCCTTCCTCTGACACATACACAATGTTAGAATTTGATGAAGGGTGCTATCTAAAAGGAAAATGCACTCTTTATATTGAAGCTTTGATCATCTGAATTGTATCTTCATGTATGTTTTTTTCTTCAAGCCATAAATTTACATAGAGATGTGCCAAAGAAACAACCATCACTACAAAACAGTTAGACAGTGAGATGTAGTTAATAAAGATGTACATTAAAAAGGTGGGATTGTGGAGGCAGTTTGGTGTAATAGTGGCCACGCTGTACACCTGCATGAATATGATGACACTTCTAGTCAGCTGGCCATGGCCATGCAGCTGATCGATAAGCTGTGATTGTTGAGCGTGACTTAAACAGCACAGTGCTCTCTCTGAACTGACGATGCTGCACTCCATTTAGTATGACGTGAACATTTGGTACATAAATGGAACTGTTAGAAACGAGGTTAACGAGTGCAGTGAAACTGAACCAAAACAGTAAGATTAAGGGCTGTAAAACCAAAACAATTCGATAAAATGGGCTAAAACCTCCGTAGAGGGGAAGGTAGCTGCAGGCGGTGATAAAGCTCCTGCGGGTTCGCACCTTTCACATCAGACATTCCTTAAACCCATCGATAATATGAAGATTTGACCATACCAAAGTTTCCTAAACACATGGCCCCCGGCAGGCGGTCTAGGAAGGGACTTGCTAAACTTTCATCTTATGGACTGACCTGAGCGTTAGACACATCACTTCTCAAAAGGTTGCAAAAAAGATAAGATACCCTGACTAATATGATCAGTGTGATTGACAGCTGAGTTGGGCTTTTGAGAGACCAGCGCTAAGTAGATGGAAATAGCCTAACACAGACCACCATGACCCAATCAGTATGAACACAGTTGTATAAATTAACAACATGGACCAAACCACACATTCACATTTTGTGTGAAATTAAATTTTCCATAGATTTGGGATATTCTCAGAATTCTCATTACAATTATTCATGTCTGAATTTCTCTGCAGGGCTGTTCAAAGGTTCTGATCGCCGGTAATTCCACGCTGTACCAGATTGATTTTCAAGGTGGCCTGAAACAATTTTAGGTGAGATTTAAATCTGCCAAGGGTCAGAGCTGCCCCCCTTCCCTGATTCTCTCTTTCTCTCTTTATGCATCTCCTTTTCTTCCTGGCTCTCACTCTCTGCCTGTGAAACTACATCTCCAGCCTTGTAAATAATTTAACTTTCAATATGATGTATTTAATTCTACTCAGAAAAGGATATGAAAATGTAATAACATTTGCATAATTGTGCATTAATTATACATTCAGTATTTTTTAATGAGTTAAGCAGACTTTTGGAGGCGGCAGATCCAGTCTGCAGTGCAAGGCGGGGTCAGTCGCTAATAAATCAGGCACAGCTGAAACCTGAGAGCGGGACCACGCCAGTGAAACTGGAGAGGTGGTGCAGGAAAATGATCCCATGTGAATGAAAGAAAATCGGGCAGCAAACGTTCGTGTTCTCTGGATGTCTGTGCAACAAAGACGATCAGATCAGTTTTTCCTTTGAACACAAAAACAACAATGAAAAGAAAATGGATAAAAATAGCAATAAAAGATGGACTGTGTGTCTTTTCTGCCTCACTGATCAGCATTTCCCCCCAGATTAAAGATAGCTGGCAACCCACACCAGATGACTTCACCAGTCAGACCTGACAGACACTAGATTGGTGGCTGGTGTTTTCTTCTCATTTCAGCGCCTGGTACTGAGCACACCACAGCTTAAAGAAGGAGCACACAGCACAGCTGAATGTCCAAGTGCCTCGAGGGGCACTCCCTAATGTTTTTTTAGGGTTTATTGATATTACCCAGAGATGATCATGACTTTTTTTTTTCCCTTTCCTCGCTACAACCCCAAGTAGTGTTTTGATTCTTCCCCTGGATACCATGACTGAATGTACAATGTTGATGAGAAATAGTCTAATAGACCAAACGAGCTGACGTTGCCATTGCTGGAGCCGTGCTACTCGCTTGACAAAAACATCCAGGCAGCAATTACATTTGCCTGCAAAATATATTTGGTCCATCCATGATATTTGATAGCTACAACCAGGACCTTTTTAACATTTCTCCAACTATAGCAAGTGCCATATTGCCATAGGTTTATATTCCCTGGTTGTGTGAAGCTGTGCAGTTTTGCCAATATCGTTACTGATGTGAGTTATTCGGTAAGAAGGTCTGGCTTTTCATGCTATGTCAACCCGCTGTGACCCAAAGAAGCGCACAGAATTAGGTAGTGGCATGCAGAGAGGACAGCTTTCATGGATTTTTATGCATTGCTGTGAAGTCTTGCAGCCTGCAACCTGTTCAGGTGCAGATTGTTGTTGGTGCTCTTACATAATAATATACAGGACATTTTTCTTTATACTGTCACAAGACTTCGTGCTGGGCTTAAAGGTGATGCCTGGTTGTGAAGTCTCAATCTTCAGTCAGTTGAGTGGGAAAACTGATGAAGCATCAGCCAGGCACAAGCAATACGGACAAGCATGCATGGCACGTGAATGGTGAAAAACTCTGAGTAATGCAAAATAAAGGCCAATACCAGCGCAAGGGAGAGCCATTATACGTGATTTGTAAACTCTGTGCAACCAAAGGGGGGGAAAAAATTAGCATCGTGTGACAGCTCTGTGCATGGAAGCTTTGTGAGTGCTCCAGACAAATTCTTGTCAAATAATCCTGTTATGTGTTGCTAGATAACAGAGCCTGCTGGGCAATGTTAAATTTACCACATAAATTTTGCTGTTGTATTCATGACATAGATCACAGTAACAAAATAGCAACAGTTCGTTCCTGCTGTTCACCTTTTTACCCATTCAGCAGAGGAAGAGTCTTGAAATGGGCCTTAGGGGTTCAGTAAGAGTGTCAGCCCAAAGCGTAGAGCATTGTATGACATATGAACCAATATGTCTTATAGCACAATTGCTCTTAAATTATTCAGCAGCCACAAACAAGAAACCCAAGTCCACATTTGCTCACATTTCACCCGGATGGCCTTGTAAAAACCGCTCACAGGGCTGGCAGCCGTCAAAAGCCTCTATTACAACCACATATTTTCCTCTTCTCGCTTCCTTTCCACTCTGGCTTTCTCTCATTCTTACATTTAGGCCAAGAAGCACGGTAATAGACCGATCATTATGACTGCATTGTAATTAACCACAGTGCAGGACCTTCAGCCTGAAGGCAAGTGTGACACATTGGGGTGAAGCCAGTGACTAACTGCGAGAGATCCGGCAACACCTAAAACTTGAATCCTGCTCTCAGAACATCACAAAGCGTATCACCGGTGACACTGCAGAACAAATTGTAATCACTGCTGCAAGCAAGGGTTTCAGTTCATTCTTGACCTTGGAAATAATGGTTTGACAAAACAATCTCAGCTCAAGCACAACCATGCCGACCATCCACAGTCTTCATCAGTAGATGGAGTTTGTCAGTCAGTTGTCATGGAGAAAGTTCTGTTGAAATGCAAATTCAATAGCTGTTTAGGCTTTTTTCTTTATTATTATTACACATGTTCAAGGGGGTACATACACATACTCGCATGAAAGAATAGAATAACAATGCAACCAGATGAAACAAACACATTTTAAAAGAGAGAAAGAAAAAAACGTAATTAAAAAGCTTCCCATTGTAACTTAAGCGTTACTGTATGTGTACATCAAAGAATGCAACACAATACGTATTATATGTAGAATATGTTAACAAACATTTATTTGAACACACTTTTAGGTCTTCCTGGTCTTCCACACTTTTAGGTCTTCCCTTCCATTGAGAATGAATTTTGAGTAGGTATAAATACTAAAGTGAATGATGTCAGGTTTAGGGTCCTGTTATTATGCTCTCTAGTTTACTGTCACAGTGTCATGGCTTACTGGGACACTTGAATAGAACAGCTATTAAGGTTACTAGTAACACCTTCACTTTTCCTGCTGTTACCAGTCACAATATCTGCTGTGAGATGGCGGGGCTATTCCTGTTTCTTCCTATGGATTATATTGTGGTACAGCTATTCTGCATGAACGAGATATTTGAGAGGAGAGAAACGTAATCCCACCAGGATTTCTTGGTTCAGTGTATCAGAGAGAATACTCATACTGAACATACAACTTCATGTCAATATTGGAGATCTTTCTTTTAATTACATCTTTCTGTCTGTGCATGGAAGCTGCTCAGTGGTTAAGTCTAGGGAAAGGTCATGGTTATGATTTAAAATGTGACGTGAACTTTCCTGGAGAAGCTTGGATGCAATGCATGTACTCACCCCTCTGCTTTGCTATATAAAAGGCACACCCTTTATTGGCACTAAACAAAAATAGCAAGATACAAAATCCTTCAATATGGACATAAGTCCTAGGGATGCTGGGCAGGGAGCATATCTGCAATTTGTTCTATATGCACAATTACAATGGGTCGGTTTTGACAAGAGTGTGGACGTGAATATCAACAATTGGTTTTCAGAGCTCTCTTGAAAGCACCTCATTATAAGAAGAATACATAACAAAAATCAATATATTGAAGTATGTATCTTGTTCAGTGATTCTCTGTTTCCCTCCATCTTTGCATCTTTTAAACAGAGGAATAAAAAGCACCAATTAATCTATTCAAAGCATGTTGGCCTGACAGACACGCATTAAAGCTTTAGCCAAAGTTTTACTGTGCTGCGGCTCTACTGACGAGAGTCAAAAAGGTACGTTTCACAGTTACAGACCACAGTGTTTTTTTCCGTTGTGAAGATCAAGGCTTAGATCCACAAAGCTGGACATCCTGGTATAATTAGGATAATAGGACTTCCTGTGATGACGTTTGTCCTGCCATTTCCCTCTTACTGAGCGAGACACCTTTAATGATACTGGCCCCAATAGCAGCTCGTTTACATCACCTCTATTAGACTAAAGAGGTGCTGCTCTGTGAATGTGTGTGTGAGTGTGTGAACATGTGTGTTAATGTTACCTTATTTCTGATCCTGACAAAACAAAGGATATGTAGGCACCTAAGTAGTGAATGTCTTAGAGACAGCAACAGACCAGTGGTTTGTTGTTTTCTTGTTACTCCCTATTGTGTCAATCATCATTACCCACAAGACCCTGGTAAAAGTTGAGTTAAGATACTGAAGCTTTCATTTGAAAGTTGACTGCATTTGACAATTTCACTAACAGATGACAATAATTGCTCTTTCCTGGTAAAAAAAAAAAAAAAAGTGTGTGTTGATGTAGAAATATAATGCTATGATGGGTTTTATTTTGCCTTTTGTAAATTTATATCATATTAATTTATAGATTTAAATCATGCTTTTACAATCAAACTATTTTTGGTGTTTTGTTGGCTTTTTAACCACAGGACCAAGTCTTCCTCAGTGAATGGAGGGTTTCATCATGTGACCTAAATCCACAACTTTGGTCACGAGAGGTGACGGTTCTGATAGATGCATCTGTGCAACAATTCTGCAGGGTGTTAGAACCAATAGAAATTATGGCCCAAACTACAAAATCGCTCCTTGGCTTGTGAAAAGACATTATATTCCTTTAAAGCTGGGTCATTTCAAACTTTGCCAGCCCTGTGAGGGGCTGCTGATACCCTGGACATGCAATGCCTGTCAGTCAGACAGGAAAGTTAATGTGTCTGTGACACTAGAGGGGCTTAAAACCATCCTCCCACTTGTTTATCTGGCCTATCTCCATTTGGTGTATTACACTACTGTTCACTGATATTTACCTTGCCCTGGGCTCCGGCCAGCAGGCCAATAACACCTGGACCGTCCTTCAAACCCAGCCCAGATAGATCCCCTGAATGGGGAAACGTCAATGAATCAATGTCAGCCCTGAAGCACATGGTGATGGTCTGATTGTTTGAGCGGGATTAAGAGGCCACAGGCTGCTTTGTGTGTGTGTGTGTGTGTGTGTGTGTGTGTGTGTGAGAGAGAGAGGCAGAAGCAATAGGGCTTGACAGGGCTTGTGCCCTGGATGGGGACCGAGATTGTTGATTGCAGGTCATCTTTCTTATCAGCTGCTGAGTGCCTGGATGTGAGTGTGAGAGTAAGGGCAAGTGAGGAGGCATATGACAACATTTATGTGTGTGTGTGCGTGTGTGGGTGTCTGTTTACAACAAAACTTTAAGCAATTCATCAACCAATTATCAGCAATGTTAATCATCAATAATTGATTCACCATTAACACGATAAAATGCATATTTTCCTTGAAGAAAGCTTTACTGCAGTAATTGTCTATTGACACAAACGCTACTTTTAAACTTGTATTGCCATACATCGTTGGAAAGATTAGACTCTTGTGACTCGAATGATGCACACGATTCCAAGGTACAATCACAAGAGCAGGTACAATTAATGCCCACAGCAAACAAACAACTCAAACAAATTGAGGCAACTGGCCAATGAAGTTTCACAGTAATCCACAGAACAGTACCACTCCAACAAAAGCAGTCTTGGTACATTGGCAAAGGTCCGGATGATCCAATCCAGTAAAATATTCCACCCAAAACACTGTAATCATCCACAGAAAGCAGTTTTATCATTTCAAATTAGCCAGCAGACATGCTCATTTTCTCCGCCATGACATTCTACACATGGGCAATGTGTTGGTTTCAAAATGGCTGCTGCACTCGGCTCTTTTGAACGACTCTTTTGACCAGGCAGGATCTTCCATGTCATGTCCACAGCCGACAATAGCAACAAGAGTCTGCGCCGAATAGAAATGCCTGCCTCTCTACTTTTGTGTAAAGAGCAAACCAATTCCAACCGACTGTGGAGATGACTAGCGTTTCATACAGCATATAACGAGGATGTGCTGATTCAGTGGGTAATCAAAGAATCAAATCAAAGAATTCAGTGTAAATAGGACCACAGAGGGATTACACAAGATTGGAAATGATAAATTTAGTAAATGCCCTCAATATAAAGATATATAGCCTAAATATAAAGAGACACAGAGTATAAATGAAGATAACACAAATATATTTTTGTCTAAATAATATAGTAAATGGCCTTTTTTGGGGGGGGGCGCCTTGACAAACCATTAGAAAAACGTGCAAAATATTCATTGTCTGTGGTATTGTCAGGATTTTTTCATAAACTTGGACTGGAGTAAGGCTGCTTTGGTCTCATTGTATTTTGCGGCTAATAAGGCCCAGATATAGTTGTCAGCAGGCAGCTAAATGCAAATAAATAAATACAATGAAACGAAAATTCAGGTAGAAACCAACACCTTCTCCATCAGTGTGTTTAAACTTGTACTACTCAGTGCCAGTTGTACTTACAGTGATTCTGAGTTTTATCTCTCAAAAGACGCAAAACTGTGTGTGTAGGAAGGAAAATGTCCTGTGTCATATTTAAAATCAGCATTGGATTTTTTTACTAAGGCCAATCTTTTCTAACCTTGACCAAGTGCTTTCAGTGCCTTAAATGAACCATACAAATATCAATCATGCTTTAGTCGCCACAGACGGAAGCTCAAAGGAAAACACACTCAGGATGTAGTCAATGAAGATTTCACAGATATGTTTAGTATCAACATTTTGCAGCAACTGGAAATCTTTTTCACATTATTTAACCCAATCTGTGCTGCTTAGCATGTCTTTGTTACACACTAGTATATAAACATATTGTCAGGGATGGTGGGGATTTAAGGGAGCTATGGGTAGGACCCAGATGCAGACTCGAGAGGGCACTTGGTTCAAATTCATTAATTTATTCAACAAAAAGAAAACCAAAGAAAACCAAAACTATGGGCTTACACATAAAACGAGGCAACACAGGGAAACACAACGGGGCATGGGTTAAGACAAAGAAAACACTGGAGATGAGGCTAAAGGGTCTGGGGAAAAAACTAAACAAATATTTATGAACATGGCCTGGACATGAAAAAAGACGACACAAAGGAATACACTTACTAACAGGCATATGGCAAAGACAAGGGTGACAGAGACTGGGAGGAAGACACGGACTTAAATAGACAAGGGAGGACAACTAATGACACACAGGTGAAAACGATTAGCCAATCACAAGGGCGGGAAAACAAAGGAAGTAAAGCAAACAAAGAAATATAACATGAACCTTCAAAATAAAACAGGACATGACAAAAACCAGACTATGATAACAAAAGGAGAATCTTCGACATAAAACAGACGTGACAAACACGGATCATGACACATTATGTTTGACTGGACAGGCTCGCTCAGTTAAACTGGCTTTGGTTCGACTCAGGGTCTTCACGTACATTGGGTCGAGCATTTTTACTCAAAAAGAGCATGAACCACAAATGAACTTTCGACTTATTGTTGATACGATGGTCTATCAACTCTGTTAGATATATTATTGTCATTACTATAAAGCTATATAGGCTTATTCTTTGCCACTTTTTTCTACGTTTCTTTTGTGTAACAGGTTGCATTGTCTGTGACTCAATACACAAAAGTATTCTGTGTGAAAAACACATATCTCAAACATCACATACACCTGCTAAACGTTTATGTTGCCTGGTTTCATTCAAGTGAATGAGACAGCTGCATTATTTTCTCTAAGGGCAACTGTCAGTCTGAGCAAGTCTTAAATGTTGTTGTTCCATATAATATAAACATGGAAATAAGCTTGTCGACTGTTTGCGAGAGCATCTGCTGGAAGTGCAGGGAATCAATGTTAGAATGCGGCATAGATATTTTTCTTTGTTAACCTTTTTCTGTTGCTGAGATAAAAATGGTGCAAGCCCCACCTGCCTTTTTCATCATATATATGTTTTTTTAATTGATCCTATTAGAAATAATTTACCACAGAATGAAGTCATACGTGCTTTTTTATGAGTTGTGTTTAGCCTTGAACAAATATTCAGAAATCCTCTGCAGCTGTAGCACCAATAACCATTAACTAATTAATATTCAGGCTCCACTAAATATCACAGAGTCAGAGCAGCCAAAACTTACAAGTACAATCATTACCACATACACCATTCAGACCTGCTCAAACTGCATGCCTCTGTGGCTGTGATTACAGTTTGCTGGTCTGTATAATTTGGGCATACTTGAAGATCTTTAACTCACAGCAGACAGTTTTGACTGGTGTGGCACCATCATAAAAGGACCTATTTCCACATCTTCTCCCCACCATCAATCTGCACTGCTGTAAACGCCATCTGAACCTCTGAAAGTTATATCACACAATAAAACACAAATATCTTGAAAGGAATAATATACTGACACAATCATACTGCCTTTTTATTTCATCTATCAAACTGGAATAGCTACCATATTCATATAGTGGAGGAAAAGGTTGAGATATGGGCAGGGTGAGATTTGCAGCAGCAGGTGACAGGGGGTTTAGAAATGATTATTATTGTCAAACGGTGCTGGTGACTGTAAGTTTTTATCTTCTCGCTGAAAACAGTTTATTCAAGCGCTGTCATTTTAGTGTCCTCTTAAGACTGTCAAATGGCAGATGTGCTGTGAGTAAGTGGCGGACTAGGCGATGGACCTGTAGCAATGGTTATTGCCATCCCATTCTGGTGGCATGGCTCAAGGGAAAATTAGCTAGGTATTTATAGATACAGGAGCAAATAACGAAGGTGTTACAGGTAATTCATACAAGGGCATCGCCTCAATGAACATAAACTCACCAACTGATATGAGGCAATGTTGGGGAAATTATAACAAAGGAAGTATTTGAGGAAAAATCCAAATTAACTGGAACACTTGCTGAGGGAGTGTGGCTCACTCGGAGGCAGAGTGTGCCCTCATGCTTACTGTCCATACAGAGAGCCTTTTGGCAGAAACTGGTGCATTTAATGTCAAAGTTACTTGGATTGAGTGCTGATGGTTTGTTTCTCTCTTTGTGTTTTGGAGATTTGCCTAAAGGTTTGTGTAAAAGTGATAACCACTCCCTGATATCATGATAGTCAAATAGTGACATAGTGATCAGAGAAACCTTCCTATGGATCTTTACATAGAAACTGTCACTCACACCATCTGACGACAAAACAGCCAAGGGTGAACTGTACTTGATGAAATGAGACTCTCTTAACCAGACTGTTTAATCCTTGTTTAACATATTTCTCATTTCTCCTCTTTGTTTCAATACCAAGAGATGACTATGCCTGAATCCCTATGTAATGAATTGTACCCATGTATTGTCTGCTTAACAGATGGCCTCATTTTACTCCTGTACTTCTTTTGTATTTCCTCCCCTGTTCTGAAAGTTTTCGCAAAAAGCAATTGCAGCAAAAATCTTTCGGATTGTTTTTCAGGCTTTTGGTAATTGTGATCTCATCGAACGCTTTGTTGAGATGTACTGGAGCAATATTTAAGAGATACAGTGACTCCGCAGGCCAGGGCCACAGGCTGCTCCTCACCGTAAACCGTGCCATATTTTACATTAAGTATAAGCAGTCTCCTCGTCAGCGAGCAGCGAGCACAATAGCTTTATGTCTTCTCCTGCCATCGGAAATTATAGCAGGCGCAGGGAAGTGTAATCAAAGGCAGAGGGCCTCATAAAGTCAACAAGCAGTTTTATCTGAGGTCTGGCCCATATTGTTCTGGAATCAGACAGCCCTCTACAATATGCCACAGGCTGCTTTCATCGTCAATCATCCAGGATCTGGTGGTCACAGCCTACAGAGGATTAACCAGCTCTGTGGAGCTCCTACTGCACACACACAGACATGCACATCACTAACACACAACTGAACAGGTAAAGAATCATGAATCCAATCCTAATGAGCACTCTGCCAACTCGGCACAAATGAACGGAGGCCAGTTTGTGGTGCTCGCAGCATTTAAAAAGTCCACAGCAACGTGTCCCAGTTCTTGTGGACAACTCACAGGCCAGAATCACTGGAAGTAATTCCCACCTGAAGACGAGTGCCAATTAAAGGTGTTAACAGAGAGGTCGTCGGATTATCCAGATGAACTGGGGCCCTGTTTCTGCGAGGAGAAGGTGCTGTTGAATTTTCTAAATGTACTTTTTAATGCTTTAAGCAAGGGCTTTCCCCCTGGGGGCTAGGACCACACAATGGGGTAACAGGGTGAATCCGCATTCAGCTCATGAATCATCACGCACGTCTACATGAGAGAATATTACCCTCCTACTTCAGAGAGCGCTCGAAAAAAGGTGAGGAATCACTGATTTAAGCAATTCTAACATCACCTCACAGTCAAAGCAAAGACACAGAAATCTGAAAACATGGACAAATAACACCCAAACTATGGCTGACTGCCACTAGAGTTTCAGTAGCCACGTTCAGTGTTTCCATCTGTTGTCGAGCGAATTTTAAGCAAAATTTTGAAATGTTTTTAAACAAAAAAAAAAAAAAAAAAAAAACAGACAAAATCCATAAACTGGTTCGGGGTGAATAAGCAAAGTGTTGTTTCTCCAGAAGTTGGAGGTATAAGATATGTTGTGCATGGCTTTAATAAACAGAGTAGAAGAAGAATACTGAAAACCAGAAACAACGACTTGCCTTAGCCACCTGAGACAAAAATGGAGAGCGGAAACAGCTGATCACTCATGTATTATGCCCACTACATCAGAACTTACTACAAAATTTAGGATGTTTTCATAATTTTTGCCATTTGCACAAAAAAAAAAAACCTTGATGGAAGCACAGCTAGTGACCTGAATCTTTAATAGAAATTATACCTTCTTTCAAGTTTTTGCAGTAATTTGTATTTCTCATTGAGTGTGGACGTCATTAAGCCTTTATGAAGAATGCTGATTCATACTTTTGTTCTGATCATAAAGAGCTTCCAATGAGAGCCGGTGTAGTCGTGATCAAATTTACAATTTTTCCAATTCAGTATAGTCATGATCACAATTTATGTGATCAATCAAACTGCATCATATCCGTCCAATCAGAAATGGGCCAAAATAAAGGTCAGTCTCAGCCTCATTTATTGGTCTAACCCTACTAATAACCTGCGCTGACACACACACACACTCACACGCACACACACACAGACTGTATAAAGCCCTCCCTGGGCCTGAGGCCATCGATCATCTGGCTGTGGTCTGGGAGGAGATTCCCAGATAAAACAGCGCCTGAACAGGCAACAGATTGATGCTGACCTCTCCCTCCTCAACCACAGCAACAACTGCTGCCACTTCCAAGCACAATAAAACATGTCAGCCCTTCACTGCCAGATTCCTGATTCCAGCTGCTGAAATTTTAAGCTGTGGCACCGACATGTGACATGATGATTTGCATCCGCTGCATTGATGCGATGTGACAGGACAATCATGCGCCATAAATATCATGGCTCGCACCAGCAAAACAAAGAAAACGAGAAATACAATCATACATACGTGGCAAAAATAAAAGGAAAAAATAGATTTTCGAGAAATGCTTTGTACTGTAGATAAATATTTGTCAATGTTGCTCGTGTCTTACAGAGAGTGAAGGCCAACCAACTTTTTCATACAGAGCTCAGTCATCCTGAATTTATCATCCGTGATAAATCTAAAGTGGTGAGAGCTGTACTTCAATAGATAATGTCCCCACAGTCCCGTACAGAAAGAAAGACTGACTTGATGATAATAACTCTGCTAAATAATGGAAAGCAATTTTAGTTTCTATGTAAAAAAAAAAAAAAAACGAGTTTAATCTGCAGCTTCAGTGTGGATTTTGTCAGCCACTTTGTCATCGATCCAAACACCAGGATTTGAATAATGATGTTCTTTCAGCTGCTTTTTATTTGATGCACTCATATGGATCCCTGTTAAATTTATGTTTTTGCCTCTGGAACATATATTTGGTTTTTATCAGCCTCTAACACAAGCTCATAAGCATCAAAAACATCTAAAGTTATTGTATATTCTATGCTTAATAGTAAAACAATTGGTCTGGAGCTTCAAGGAACACCTTTTCTTCCAGGTAACAATTTAGATTAGAGCATTATCTTGTCTTATACACCATTATCAGTCTAGGAGGCAGTTACTGAACCATTTGTGAGCACTATAACTAAATTCTTTGGCATGGAATGATGTAAATCATCGAAAAGTGCCCCAAAATGTCTTTTACTGTTCTCAGCAGATGCAATATTGTTTAATACAAATGATATTGCAGAAACTGTACTATGTTTGCTTTTTTTCCTGAAGCCAGACTGGTGTGAGCTCAACAGAGCTGCTGTTTAACAAAACCTTCCAGGTGTTGTAATTAAATGCAATAGCTTTGTAATTGGCAGTAACTTATTTCCAGGCTTTATGCAAAGGGAACATGTGCAACTTTCTGGTCTTTGGGAGTTATCCATAGTAAATCGTTAGGGTAAAAGTATGTGTTGTATATTTGCAATGATAGGAGCAGAGACTTTCAGAAAAACAAGTCCAGACTTTCTTCTCTCAGTAGTTTTCTTGGGGGTCGGTGGCCAAAGGCGCTTCAGCAACTACACGGTAAGAAAAAAGTTTGAGGCTGAGCTGATGCTACACTAAAGGCAACAGGATCATTTTTATGGTTTAATCTACTGAACATTTGCTCACAATCCATGATTATCAAATGTGCATCTTGATGAGCCCTTGCTGATTCCTTGAAAAAAATTATTATTGACACTCAATAGCTGTTTGAAGGATCTCAAGATTAGAGCAACTCGCTCCCCTGTCCTGTTTCTGGTGGTGCTGTGGCGTGGTGTGGTGTGCTGTGATGTGGCAGGCCTCTAAACCATCAATTAAACTATTAGACTAAGAGCGGAAAATGAGGAATTATCCGCATCAGTTGTAATGATTCGTAATTGCTGGCTAGCATTAAGAATTTGTCTCCCGATCAACTCTGCAAAGCCAAAACCTCCCCGTCTCCCACTCCCTCTGTCCCTCCATCTCTCTGTCTCCATCCAACCTTACAGATCTAATTTGGTGGCTTCAGACTTTCTCATGACTTTATTAAAGGATTTTTCAGATCTCCACTTTTCTTTTACTCTGAGTGGTTCAGCTACACAGGCACAGGCTGGGGCGGCTGTAAATTAGATGACTCGATATCACATCAAAACCGATGAAGGTGGACCCCGAATAGCAGCGGCCTCCTTCTCTCTACTCATCTCATCTGTTGTCGCTCATCGGCCCTCTAAAACCAGCAGTGGGAAGCAATAATAGGACCTTGATGTCACTCACTGGTCGAGCCTTTTAAAGGATGTGCTGTCCTTAAAAACCCTCTGGTTTGATAAACATTTAGATGAAAGGCAAGTGGGTGGTGGCCAATGGGAAGCTGCTTGATCAGTCTTTTGTTTCACTGGATGCAAGCTTCCCATTCTGTGTAGAGGAGAGAATAATAAGATTTGGGTACAATTTAGTTTCAATATTTGGATACACTTATGCTGTGGCCGAGGCTGCCTGTCAGGTTCACAGTGAAAATTGGTAAAATTATGACCAATACTGCCATTATAAAAACTAAGGCAAAGCATGAGGAAGCTAAGATGGTGTACCCTAATTTGCCTGATATGTATGACATGAGTTAAGCTAACCCTTGAAAAAAACTTGTCTTTTAAAACTGAAATGTTGGCCCTGTCAACTACCAGTTGATTCTGACGAGGAAGGCAATGCCTTGAAACGCAGACACGATTGTTGTCCTCTGAATAGAGGCTTGTCTTTCACTTCAATTAGTTTCTCTTGGAAAGTATGACACTCGGCATCTTCTTCTCTTCTCAAAAAGTCAGTCGCTACATGCGTGTTGTGTTCGTGGACCACATTAAAGAACATGCAAATCTTCCATTTTTTTATTTTCTTTTTTTCTTATGGCCTGGAGGCCAAAGGGTCCCCACCCCAGCATTGCAGCACTGACAGACGGCAAAATGACCTCAATCTTTCTTTGTTTCTGTGTTTCTTTTGTTGGAGATAGTTTTGTTGTGGTTTCACAGGCTTGGCTGTCTGACAGCATATCATCCCTATAGTTTTGCACCTTTGCTTCTCTTTGTATCTCCCCGCCTTGTCATAAAAGGGTGGTCCTCTGCAATTGGACGCTCCAATTTGTCAACTCAACAGAAAATCCTCATTGGCACATGAGTTTGGAGCAAATGGTCTCTCTCTGGAGGTTACATGAGGTTCCCATGAGGTTACACTCAATCCTACCGGTTCACACCACTAATTGGACATTTCAGTGGGCTGGTTAAATTGGGCTCTCTTGGATATGCAGCTCATGCATATTGAGAGCTGTCCCATTCTGCATACAGGTCCCACTTAACCCAACATCACTGTTGATGGGTTGTCCAATCAGGGCTGATCCTTAATGACTGACCTTTCTTGGGAGAACTGCTTGGAGGTCCCTGAATCAATCCTTCATTTCACCACAGAAACAACCCAGACCACACTGGGTTCCTCCCAACCCACACTGAACCACACATATAAACACAGAGACCGCAGACACACAGTCAGAGCCATAACAAGCTAAGGTGAGAGATACTATGATTCTGGACCACTAATTCTGTCTGACCACAAATAACCTAAATAACTCTGCAACATCACTTCTCAGCCTACCCGTCTCTCTTTATTTGATCTCAAAGTGACCTCACCAGACTTCTTTGGTTTCAGTGGCATCCTGAAAATCAGCTCCCACAAGAGCATGCAAGCAGAGGAGTTGACTCAAGGGAGGAACTTTAGTTCAATTTCAGCCAAGAAAAGCCTGTTATGATCAGAAGACCTTCCAGGAAGTGGGGGACAAGACCTGGTACTACAGCTTTACACAACCAGCATGACAACGTCTCTCCAGGAAATCCCTGCCTCATTGGTCAGGACCCCACAGAGTAGTGGACAAACTCTCCCCTGTGGCATATCAGATCAAGACAACCAGGGGATCCCATGAAGCTTGTCAGTGATGAAACATGAGAAACCTGTTGATACTCTAATGCTTCACCAGGCCCCATTTGTATAATTCATTTTCTAGAAATATATTGTCCATGCAGAGGGAGGAGGTCCAGATTCCAAATAGATTTTGTTTGAAATGACTCTTAAAAACATAAAAAAAAGCTACTGACAAAAAGTTGATGCGCTCCCTTCACATCTGTCTGTTGAGATGGTCCATGATGATTTCAGCTGCTCAGTTTCCATCTGTCGTCAAGCCATGTACAGAAGCAGGCTTCAAAGCTAGATCAGGAGGTAAAAGCAACACCTGAAGAACATCAGTCAGGCTTTATTCCACACTGCTAATCATCTAAAGACAGCGATCACCTGGATTACTCTGAAGAATCTGATGACTGACTGATGATTGTAAGTGTAAGTTTGTGAGTAGTAAAATATACTAATAGTATGAAGCAGGCAAGGTGAGAGGGAGACATCCACAGAGAGAACTGAAATTGAAATAGCTTTCGTGAAATTCCTCATTTTGGTACATTATTACGTTTCTGTGCTGACTCAGTTAGGTGAGAATCTCTCATATCATTTATCTGTAATTTGCAGGTGTTATTTCTAACTTTTTAAATTAATATAAGGGTTCTGTTGAGCAGTTTAGAAGTCAGAGTATGTAGATATTGTTTTTGCCTTTGTGTTTTTATGAGGAAGCACTATAACTAGGTTCAGATAAATTGCAGTTTTCACTGAAGCTAAAGTAGAATATAATACTTACTTGTAGGGTATTGTAGGATGTTTTTGCATCCACACGGCTTCATTTTCATGACAGTAGCTAATCGCTGCTGGATTTGGTAGGTGGGCTGAACCAGGTTGTGAGACAGCTGCTCCGGTGAAAAGAGAGAACAGGGAACAAGTGGGGGTGAGTGCCCACATGAAGGAGGGTCATCTGCGAAACAGATAACATGACTTAACGCTTTCAATGCATACGCTGCCATCCTCCATTGTCACTAACTAAACCCTTTAATGGCCTTCTCAAACATTTTGAGCTGTGACATCTTGTTGAAAATGACTCTTACACAACTCAGCCCGACCAAACGTCTCTAGCACTTGAAGTTGAAGTCTAGTTGAGTATATATATATATATATATATATATATATATATATATATATATTGTATATCTATCTTCTATCTTCTTCTATCTGAAATAATAATATCAAATGTGAATATGTACAGTCCTGCTGAAAGGTTGCATCAAGATTGAACAACATGGCGGCCGCCAGCTGAACAGTACACTGCAATGTTTTCTGAAAACATTTTAGGTGAGAAATAAGCAATGTGGTAAGAGAATCTTACACTGCCTAGTTTGACAGTTTGATCTGATGTTCGCGAGCCTGGTGCCCACTGTTTCCCATTATCACTCTCACCTCATCCAGCTCTGACTGCTTTCATGGCCTTCAGACTGATTATAACTCTGTTCTTCTGTGGATTCTTGTGCTTTTATAAAGAAAACAGAGAACTCTTATCAATGTGTCTGAACCCCTTGCAAGGCCATAATCTTGCACTCTCACGAGCAAGCTTGCTTCAACGATCTTTATTTCAGATTCCCATCACAGGATCCATTGATTTGACACCCGCCAACGTGTCCAATGTCTCTGCACCTTAAGAGTAAGAAAGATGTTGTATTCTTTGTGAACATAAAAGACAGGACACTACTGTTGGTATTTCAAATACGTCAAGGCAACTGGCACGCTGCAGCTAAAAGACTGTTGTGGGCAAAATATGAAAGGCCTGAACACAGCTAAATTTACTTCTGACATGCCACAATGAAACCAGAATCCTTTCAGATGGTGTCACACTGTCAGAAACTTTTTCACATCAAACCCCAATGGTTCGCAGTGCAGGCATCTGTTGCATTGACATCACACATCCTTTTTATTCATTATTTTTCTACACCTGTTTTCACAGATTTGCAACGGAGATTTTCAAGTTAATACTGCATGACTTTGTAATTTACTTCCTTCTTTTTTACATGACAATGTCTGTTTTTGCCTCTAAATTGCTGTTAAAAAATGTTCTTGCTCTTCTTTGTTTCCAATGTTTCTGAATGCTTTTGACTTCTTATAACTACCGTCAGTGTCATTACAATAAATCTGTACAATGGTGCTGATGTAACTATGATTGGCTGCAGGGGCAGTTAAAGGCCATGGACTAAACAGGTAAGACGTGACCTTTGTGAAGATTTACACATCCAATCAGCAGCTAGTCAGAGTCATTAATTAGAATTACTCGCCTTATTGTAACTCAACTCCAGCCACATCACTCCATGTTGTTTAAAGAGTACTTTCACTCCGTGCAGTTATTAACTGCATTATGCTGTAAATTAACACAGGTCTTTTCTATTAGGCTGTTTTAATCATTTTGTGGTACAATCTTAAAGCTGTGACTTTATCAGCCACCGTATCTCTTTGGTTCGTGAAGACCATCACAGGGTAGATGAATACAATTATTTTTTCTGTTGTCTTTAACTTCCAGTCTTCAGCCCCAACCGATGCTGAATGAAGTGACATCACTTGAGGATGTTTATCATACCTCACACAGCTCCCTCTGGAGACAGCAAAGGCTTTGTACAGCATGCAATAAGATAAGTGTCATGTCCCGCCGTGTCTGATGTGTCTGTCCACAGTGTTTAGTCTTGTCGGGCACTTCCTGTTTTATTGTGAAACCCTAACTCTCCTCTCGTTTCAGACCCTGACTTCCTGATGTGCTTCCCGCTTGTCTGATTGTCTGCCCCGCCCTGATTGTCTCCACCTGTTCATTGTTACCTCATGTATATATAGTCCGGTCTCCCTTTGTCTTGTGCCAGATTGTCTTGTACGTCATGTGCCCCGTCTCGTGTCTTGCTATCTGTCCTGCTAAAAAATATCTACGTAGTGAATTACCTTTGATACCTTAGCGTCCTTAGTTCTCTTTTGAAAGCCTTAGCGATTTTTGTTCTGGTTTTTGACACATCTCTGAGCCCTGAGTTTTGCCTGTATCGCCTTCTTGTTTTTTTGTTAATAAATCAGCCATAGCGCTCGCTTTTTGTTGGAACTGTGTTTGGTCTCCTGCATTTGAGTCCTGACTCCTTTGAGCCCTTGGGCTTATCAATAAGATAAGATAAGATTAAAACAAAACTTTATTTATCCCACGCCAGGAAAAATTTAATTGTTACAGGCAGCAAACAATAAAAGATATACATAGGAAGACAAAAAATGCTATAAAAAAGGTACACAGAACAATAGAATAGACAATCAGGCATGTAAATGTACATTACATACAAAGAGTATGAGAATACTGCTGCCACAAGAGTACAAAATGTATGCTTCCTTTAGATTAATAAGAATAATAAAATCGTGTTAATACTATTGCACAGAAGAAAAATAGAAAACAGTAAAAAAAAATGTAATATTGCACACTATGTAAATGATATGAGGGTATGTTGGCATAAACGACAAAAAAACAACAGATATGTGTGGGACCATGACCTAATGTCATTTTTAAAGGTTCACAAAGAGGAAAAAGCAAATCGCTAGCCTCATCAATTGTACATCCGTAGGAACACACGATTGGCCAAACTAGTGACAGAAAAAAAAGATGAGAAACACACAAGAAAACACTTAAACAAAGAAAAATGGTCAGAGCTGCCGCAACAGGGAGCCACTCGTGCGGTGCCATCTTAGTGATCCCCAACATCTGGAAACATGGTGATATGATGTGTAAAATATGTGCAGTTTGCCTTTAATTTGACAAGTGCTTTGGAGACTTGAGGACTACAAATGTCTCTGTTGCATTTTAAGGATAAAAACATTGTTGTATTTGAAATAAAAACTCTGGTTCAGTGCAGACTAAAATTGATCGCTGGCAATTATTCATGGAAACTCTTGTCCTGTCCCAAAAAAGAAAAATAGAAAATGACTAACCAGAAGTCAATGCCAGACTGCAGAAAATGACCATTCAGTCGTAACATTAAGTTAAGTTGTCAAAGAAAAGACTGCTGACAGGGAGCATTGGGGTGGCTAATGTGCCATGTAACTATCCAGTCATCCACTTCTTTCCCACAGTCTCTCTTTACTGTGAGGCTCTGCCACCACACCCCCACTGTTCTACCATTCTTCTTCCTTCCTCCAACACGCCATCCATGCACTCTGCCAATAGTAAGTACTCCCCTCTTCCTGGCAGGTTGCCTGATGCTACAAGACTTTGATCTACTGCCTCCTTTTTAACAAATTCCCCATTTCCTGGTGGAGCTGAAGGGATCGAAGGAGTCTGGGGAGGAGGAGGAGGAGGGGGAGGCACCCACAGAGGGAGACAGAGTGGGGGTGAGACAAATGGGCAACAGAGGAAAGATTGAAAGAGAGCTGGTGGAAGCCTAAAAAAATAAAAACTGGTCGCCAACAAAGCAGCCTTTTTTTTTCCCCCTCTCCCCTTCCTTTAGCCACCTCCTCTTCTTCTTCTCCCTCAGTTTCTCAGGGATCATCAAGCCACAGTGTGGCAACATTTCAGAGTTGGCTGCTTATTGGAAAGCTGTCTGCCCACGTTGATGCAGCCCTTCCTTAACTTCCACACCACACACTGGATATGAAAGTAGCTGACTGCAGCTTCCCTCATACGTTAACAATCTGAGAACTGAACAAAAAGTTTGTACTGGCAGCAAACAAAGCTCAGAGCTGAATACTTTACTTTGTACTTGCTCAGTAAAGTCCATTACTCACAAAGTAGTGACACATGTGGGTGTTGAAAGTGCACTGGTAAGGGTGATAGTAGTAACAAACATGAGCACACAGCAACAGAAAGATGGTTTTGAACTCCAGCACTCTGCTATTTTAACAGAGAATAACTAATAATGGAAAATGGAAAAAGGGCAAATGTAAAATAATATGAACAGAACATCTTAATATGAAGTTAGGACATCTATTTACCTCATTTTACCTTCTGAAGAAAGAACAAGGCCTTTATCTGCAGCAGGCTCGCATACGCAGGAGACGGGTGTTTATTTCTCCTTTTTCAATTTGCTGCGCAAACACTTCCTCCATGTTTACCTGTTGTCTTCATAAATTCAGGATGTACATTTCCACACCACTAAATCCATCAGTACAGCAACAGAGTCATGTCACTCTGCTGCTCTCACTTTTTCTGCTTTAACAGAAATGCAGTTTTCATTCAGCAGTTATCGCCAGTTGCTCCATTTTTTTCCCCCTTTTTCGTTTGCCATTATGCTCTCATCAGTGTAACTTGATGCTTTCTGCAAAAATGTTGCACGTTAAAAGCCTCTCAAAGCATCGCAAAAGATATGTTTCCTGTTCTTGGTGGACTATTAATCTGAAACACCTGCAGAAGTGTTTCACTGACAGCAACTTTGCCACGTCCGATTAATTAAAGCAATGGCAAAATAGAAGCAATTGGAAATGTTTCATGAATGAAAACGGTGGTGAATAAGAAATGGCTGAATTTACCATGTGAGATATTTGTTAATTACTTTTTGATGTCCGTCCAAAATCAAATCGCACAAAGTGGTGCTGACTGTCCCCCTCATCTTCCACATTTTTTAGCGTGCGGTCGTCTTGTTAAAAAGCTTTATTGGAATTGTCAATAGACAGGGGTCTAGTGTTTATGTTCAGTGAGCAGCAACGTCATGATCCATCGATCAAGCATGAGAAAAGAAGTCATACGTTTTAGTGCTGAGAGGCGGATTGAAACGTGTAGTGTGAGTCCAATAAACAATTAAATACAAATGTGCCTTGTCCAGTCATCTTTGGGCTGAGTCAGACAAGTTTTGGAACAGCATGTAAAATTTATTTGCAAGAGGCTGGTCCGTCAGCACAGCGGGGATGCCAGCACAGGAAGCCCTTGCCATAAGAGGCAAGGCACTGTACTGGCCAATCATATTCATACAAACACACGTTCTTGGTGCTGGTTTCAGGTGGATGATGTATTTCTACTGTTTACCTCGCGATTGTGATCACGAAAGCTGAAATACTAGAACTGTACAACCCAATGTGAGTATTAAAAAGCTGTTTGGCAGTGTCTTGGCTCCTGATAAGCCTTTAAATGCATGGACTTCATGCATTAACTTGTGCTACTGGTACCTTAAACAACATCCCCCAACAATAAAGCCCACTGCGCTGTTTTAACGCAGGGCTAATTTTGATCTGAATCCATACCAGTGTGACACATGGTGTCCTAAAAAACTTCAACGTTAAAAGGGCTTTTTTAAAAGGCATCATCCAGCTTTAGTAGCTATGAATAAAACATTCACCTGTGGAACCTGACGTTTCTGCTGCAGTGCCACCAGGTTCTGAGACCAGTGCAGCCATTTGCACAGTGGAGCATTAAAAATCGGCAGAACTTCACTCAGGTTGTCCACCTCTGTTTAAGGCTTTATGTTTATGTTTCATCATTCATTTGCGAGTCAGATCCATTTGATGTGTCCTTTTGTCTCAGTACCATCTAAAGGTGAAACCTTTTCCAAATAGAAAAGATAGATGGTGTGATGATGTGACCGCCATCCATCTTCCTTCTTCTGTTTGGTCTGAGGTGACAGGAGAGCTACCGTAGCTTCCTGCCTTAAATGTATTTGGCTGCAAAGCAGAGGAGAGAGGGACTATATGTCTCTCGCAAAACAGATATACCCTGATGGGGCACTATACTCTTCATATTTTATTGAAGCCATCATCTGAGTTGAGTAAACATATTAGCGTCTACATTATTAATTCCAATTTCTCTTGGATTCTGTTTGTTCGCTCCCAACCCTGTATAACTGAGGTCAAATTCTTCCTCTATGGCAAACATTGCCACTACGCTCCCTCATGCTGGAGAGAGAGAGGGAAGCACGGCCAGAGACACAGTAAGAAAGAGGGGCACGGGGTGGAAGGAGGTTAAATACAAACTGTTTCAAGGAGAGGAGATGCGGGCTGACTGTGTGTGAACAGTATCTGAAGCTTTTAAAACCCCAATTTACTGTACTGACAGTTTAGAGTGCAGTTCACAACACAACAATTTCAACTGTGTGCACACTGGTTGTGTGGTTGCAGTATTTACCACAAAAAGCCATGTACTGTTCACTAGCCACGAGTGTACAGAGTGCACCTGTTCTCTTTGTGTGGCAGATCGGACATGAACTAATAACAAGCTTTTGCAGGAACTCCAGTTCCTTCTCTTGTTTTTTTCTCTCCAGCTGCTCCTGTAGTTCATAGCTAAGTTCAGTCGGTCCATCATTTTTGGTCCAGAGTGAAATGTCTCAACAACTATGTGTTGGATTGGCATGTACAGGCTCTCGTGGTCCCCTGTGGATGAATCCTCCAGACTTTGGTGATCCTGTGTATCCTTAGTGTCACTTAGTCTCATTAAGTGAGATGTGTCAACAACTAATGGATGAGCTGTCATGAAATCTGAAGTGAAGGTTTTGCATTTTGGCATATATACAACACGTTTCTCCGTTCTCAGGTGATTTCTGAACTTTTCATCAAGCACCATCATCAGGCCAAAATTTCAGTTTGGTCAATACTTTGGATTAAGTGCCTGCAAACTAATTCCCATCATTCTTAGCTGTACTTGTTGTTGTTGTTGTTGTTGTTGTTGTCTGAATATCCAGGCCCTCAGGGGTTAAACCCTACTGTGACTCTGGTAATCCCCTTACTTTCATCTAGCGCCACCATGAGGTTGGTAGTTGTTGATTTTTTTTTTTTTTTTTCTTGCTCAGACTGACAAGTTATGACATTAAATGGATGGATTGCTTGGATTACATTCATGTTCCCCACAGGATCAAAACCGCCGTCATCAGACACTGAGGCTTGGCCTTTACCAACGTGTGTTCTGAACAAGCATTCCACTGTGCACCTATTGTACTACATGGAAATTGAACTTTACCACTTGGGTGAGAAACATCTTGCATAGCCTCATCAGTCACTATTTTTTGCAGGTCGTCGCATAAAGGAGCTACCTGGACCAGATCCTGCTTCAAAGGCAACAGCCTCTGTTGCTGTGCTTGTTACTCTATGTACTGCACTGAGTTGTAGTACTTAATGTTGTTTAAGGTGTCACTTTGTTTCCGAAAAGACATCCTATATCAATAATTGTAGAAATTAACACCAATCATCAATCAAATAGAATTTGCATTACTAGCAGTTTTACAAATACGTACTTCAATAATTTCCTTTGATTCTCCGAAGGCTGGTCAGTGACTGCGGATTAAAATGCAGCTAATTTACATGAAACACAGTTATGTAAATTATCCTTCACATATAAACCAGTAGAATTAATTAAGGAGAGGGAGGATTTCATGTTATTGTTGTCTTTAGTTGCACACTAAAGGTTGCTTGTTCTGGGTTCTTTCTATTTAGTAAATACATTTAATTCTTAGGTTTCCACCATTATTTCAACATTATTTGTGTGGCATCTAATCAGAAGGTTGCATTAAGGACTTCATGGAAAAAAAACTAATTAAATATATACAAAATACAATTAGTGTTAATTATATTAAAAGTGGAAAACACAATAACTGTAACAACTGTATTTTCAATAAAGCGTAATATTACGAAAAAGTGGTGCCAGTATGTGTGTGTCTGTGTGTGTGCTAATTCATCCACTGTGATATTTCCTGTGCCTGCATGATTGTGTCTCTGCATGATGGTGTAGATAATCCCTCCCCACCTCTTCAGCTCATTTAAAAAGGTCTCCAGCTCTCTGTTGCAAGCCCCAAATGAATCACTCACAATTAATTACCCCGCGAGTGCCAAAAGAGTCTGCAGCCCCCTGCCACCACCCATGGGGCCTTGTCTAACCGTGGTGGGTCTAATCTCTCACTGTGAGACCGGATATACCATGTCCTACTCAGAGGGGGTCGGTGTTTGTCCCGGTCAGCTGGGAACTGCTGCCCCCTCTCTCCCCCTGCTGCCAGATCTGTCTGTTAAGACAAGATAACAGATGATAGCGTGGCTGATGCAACAGCCAACGCCTGCTGGGAATGGCTGCTGTTGAGTAGATGGATACAAACGGCCCTCTCAGACCTTATCCTTCTCACATTTTCATCATGGTTTCTTATTCTTGTCAAGTCAAATCCAAACAGAAACATGATGCCTGTCAACATGCTAACGTTCCATCCAATGAGTACTCAGTAGTCCCTGCTACATTATTACATGAGCACTCAGTATGCGTAGGTCAGACCACACCCAACTTCAAACTCTGCCTTCATTTAATCTCAACTCCACACCTGTGAAGTTTCATAACTGCGACAGGCCGACAGACTTATTTCCAACATACTGAAACTCATCTCAGTGGTAGTTTCCACTACCGTAGGAGTCTCCAGGACAACATTTTGCCATGATGATACACACACACACACACACACACACACACACACACACACACACACACACACACACTATGTGAAAATAACACCAGCCACAGTGTCTCCACTGGTAACTAGACTCACACAGAGCAATTGGTGTACACTCACACAGAATTGTGTGTCTCCTGTACTGTCGTTACAGTGAGTGTGGTCTAAGAATGGTGTAGTCTTCTCATCCATGCATGTAACATGCTGCAAGATACAATTGCAGAGCAGACAGATCCGCTGGCTTTTCATTTCAGTTTTCTTTTAATGATCTCCTTAATGTACTCGATACAGAAACACAGTCTCCTGGGTAAGCTGACAATAATGGAGGTTTTTGGTATTACATCAGTGGATTTTTTTGATAAATCATGTGTCTTTCAGACATTTTGAAATGGTGGATGACTTTAAATATGACAGTATCCGTATGCCACAGCCTTCATTGCTATGCAGGAGCTCAAATCCTGAGCACTACATGACTGCAACTGGGAACAAAACACAGGACTGTTACCAAATTCAACGAAAAATTGACAGCACATGTGAAGTGAAGCGATTTATACCTGTTAAATTTTTTTTCAGGTTTCTACAAACCATGATTTTCAGCTTCCATTCACTTTTAGCAGCACATAACAGATATCAGAACCAAACGTTTTCTTGAGGTCTACCACTTTGGTCCAGGCTGAAATGTCGCAGCAACAATTGGATGAATTCCAACTCAATTTGCTGCAGACCTTCATGATCCCTGTAGGATGAATCATATCGACGTTGGTGATCCCCTGACCTCTCCTCTGCACCACCAGCAGGTTGCAATGTTTTGGTTCGGGGTGAAATGTCTTAAAAACTACCACATGGATTGCAATGAAATGCTGTATAGATTTCCATGCTCTCCTCAGGAAGAATTGTGATAACTCCTGGTGATCTCCTGACATTTCATCTAGCGCCACCATCAGGTCGACATTTTCACCAGCAAGTGCCAGCAAAACTAATTCCCATCAGCCTCAGCAGTACTTTGTGTTCAATGCTAATTAGCAGATATTAACAAGCTAAACTAACCAATGTTAGCATTGTCATTTCAACAAGCTGACATTAGTGTTGAGTTCGAAACACCGCTGTGCAGTCGCAGAAAGCTGCTAGCATGACTGCAGAGTTGTAGCCTTGTTATGTACAAAGACTTGTACCTTTATCTTTTTATCCTTTGTTAATGATTGGAGAGAGTTTGATGACCATCTAAAATTGTCTATACAAGACACCCAAAATAACTTCTCCCACTTCTCGACTTCACTTGAATTGAAATTATTTACAACCACTGTTGTGTCCTAAGTCGAGACGTTACCTAGGATACCTAATACCTGGCTTTCAGCATCTGCTGCCGTTGAGCAAGGCACTTGAGCTCCAAACTAATCCACTCTAGTTGCTCAGCAGCTACTAGCAGCAATGTGTAGCAGCAGTGCTGCTAGTGCCCGTGCTAATGTGTGTTTCTGTGTGTGGATGGGATGAATTTTTAATGATCCTCTTGGAAAACTGAGTCACAGGGTCAATAATAATAGGATACAGCAAAGGAAAAAAAAGAATCTAATGAATGATAAGTATGAATGAATCACGGCATTATAAGGGTGTGCAGAACAGGAGCAGCATAGCCTAATGAGACTGAAATTGAATATAAAATTGGGTGTTATATGAGATTTGTACGGTAAATCTGTGGTTTATGATGCATGTGTGATATATGAGATGCAGACAATAAGTTTAAAATGATCATATCAAGATGTCTTTAAGAATACGCACATATGCATCTTGTCCCAAGCTGTTCTTATAATGCAAAACCCAGCGTGGGCAGTGCTGATGTTTAAAACCCTAGCCAAGAGGGAGAAAAAAAAATAAAACACTGATTTATTCTTTTATGTCTGACTCCTCCAACAAAAACAAATTGAAAGGAAAAATAAGAATAGAACGGGGAAGGAAAAAAAAAAATCTGTGTTGGACTACCAGCACCTCGGGGCAAGAGAGATCTGTGGTTTGTGCATGTGCTTTGAATACAGAGCGCAGGCTGCAGTAATGGCTGCCAGAGCACAGGGAGGCGGACGCACAACACACATGCACATGTGCAGTGATATGCATACGCAGTTGCACACACACACACACACACACACACATACACACACACATGCCTTGGAGAGTTACATGTTCATTACCTAGAAGATAAGACCTGAGAATCTGAGGTCAGCAACCATCTCATCAAGTATCATGCAAGTGAAAGAATCACTGTCTACCTAATTAAACGTCCCTGTATGTCCTGTTTCAATATTTTTCTATGGTTTGTGTTTCTGTTTTCTGACATTAGCTTCTCTCATTGAATAAAATAAAGTAAGTAACCTATGACATTATGAAGTTTAACTACTAGCTATTATATATATAAGAAAAATAAGCACCGATAGGAGTCTCTTTCTCAAATAATGCTCGTCTTCTTCCTTAAAAGCTGACTCCACAACCTGCAGTATTCAGCCCCTGCCAACGCTGACTCAAATGACATCACTTGAGGACATTTATCAGAGTGCCCTGGAGACAATGAAGGCTTTATACATATCACATATGCAGTAGAACTTCTCAATACCTGGAAACGCACTTCGATCTGTAAAATTTGTGCACTTTCCCTTTAAGAGGCCTTGGGTTCCTTTAACGTACATCTGATAGCATTAATAAGACAGACACTTTGAGTTCATCTCAGAAGTGTCATTTATGACCAGAGGTGTGGATTCAAGTCACATGGATTGGAGTGGAGTCAGGGTTGAGTTACAAATCCGGTGACTAAACTGAATCCGCAAGTGATGGCGGACAAAGAATGGTAAGTTGAGGCCGTAGTGTTCGTGTTCTTTGGCCAAGTATTGCAGCTAAGAGCTGAAAAACGTAACAAGACTTGAGACGTGCTTACAAAACAAAGACTTCTTCCTACCTCTGTGTACAACTATCGTTAGAAAATTCTGTTCCTGCAAGTCCAGCCTCCGTTATACTGTACTGTGTTACCTTCTTTCTTTCTCTCCTCCTTCTCTCCTCCTCCTCTCAGTATAATAGTGTTTGCAGGATTTCTGTGTAATTTATTTATTTGTGTTGAAATTTCCTCATAATTTATTTACTCTTTATTTTCAGTGCTATTATTTTCAGGATGAATTGTAACTAAATGCTGACATTACTGGCGAAATGGAAATCTGCCATCGACCATCTGGCGATGCTCACCTTTACTCGCTCTCAGTAGCCTTGCTGTTCACTCAGCACCAACTGCCTCAATGGGCAACATATTGATTAATAATTATTTCCGTTTGGATTCTTTATTATTTGACCCTTTCAGCTGTTAGGAAGTGTGATATATATATATATATATATATATATATATATATATGTTTGTCCTGAAATTGTTGCTATGTTGCAATATTAGTGGTGGTCTGAACGTCAAGTGTTGTGTAACCTGCAGGCTGGTACCAGAATGAACCCAGCTGTCAGTCACCTCATTCAGCCTCATGTACACAGCAGAACAGGCACACAGCAGAAGAGATGGAGAGCTGTTCCCTGATACTGTATGTGATTATAAAGAGTTTGCTCTGAACTACATTATGCAATGTAATAAAGCATTGAAAGGCCGCACAAATGATCAATCATCAGCTGAAACAATTAGCCTATCATTGTGCTGCACTCCCCAGGTGTAGCTGAGCATACAATGACACCACACAGCAGGAGGAATACCACATCCAGAGAGCTGTGTGCGATAAAACCATTCGGCATGAATGCAGCCATTATCCTCAATTTATTGACAGGCAAGAACAACTAAGCCAAAAGCAAAACAATTCGACAGATGATGACTACATCAAAATGTGTGTCATAGATAGTCTAACAGTAAGAAACACCAAAGAAACAGATGAAGTAAAAAAAAAAGGGATGACTCTTGTTAGAACTGTTTCAAGTTTCTTTTCATTTCAAATGGAGCCATCAACTATAATAAGATCAGGTGTGGTGCTCCAGCTGATATAACCCCCAACCACCAGCATCTGCCTTTAGTTTCATTTTCATTAACATAGAGTAGTAGGGTACAGTCAGCACAGTGAGTGATAGACAACATATCACACAAGGGGGGGCAGGACAAAAGCGGGCTCGGCCATGCCAAATGGGTATCTGAATGCATTTTCCCCACCTTCCATCCAGAGGGAAGTTCATGCATTCCAGTCACAAACTCATGATAACAAAGTCGGAATTTGATTTTAAAGGTCTGGCAGTGCTGTGTGGTGTGCATGCACGCTGCCGTCCCCGCTTCAATCAAACAGCATGCCACCTTATGGTTCTCAGTGCACCACGCAGGAAGACAGAGGCAGGGTATGAACGTTTCAGCCCCATGGACAGAGGCAGAGAGACTGGATTTGAATACATCACGATGAGAGACAGAAGGACGACGTTTCAACATCTCAGCACGCCAGAGAAAGATCGAGAGGCTGGTTTAGCATGTTTCAGCACCATGGAGAGAGGCTGAGGGCTACGTTTGAAAGCCTCACGACTGTGGACAAACACAGCGAGACTGGAGTTAAATCTTTCAGAACCATGGAGAGAGACAATGAGACTGGGTTTGACACAGTTTGTAAATCCCTCTATAGTTGTTCTGCGGCACAGTTATCTCCCTGAAAGTGTCTTTATTGTGGCCGTTTTTAGAAATGTTTGTATTGCGTTGATTTTGTGAGTCCTTCCAGTGCGTTTTCCCCTCAAGCTCCAGTAGTGCAAAGAAGAGGCTGCCACTTGGGATGCTGATGTTCTTTGATGGCCTGATGATGTGTGAAGCCCACACCTGTGCTGTCTGGTCCAAATCATCCTCGGCTCGCAGAAATATCGTTTTAAGACACTGATTCCAGCTTGTCACTATCAGTTTGCATAACTCCCACTCAAATCCGAATCCAGCAACCATCATGGCTGCAACCAAGGCTAATATTTGGAGATTTCAACCATATTTTATGTTTGACTTTAAAATCCTGTTTGTGGTTCAGTTCCTTGTTTCTATAGGTAGAGTATGCTCTACATAAAAGGCTGTTTGCTCACTAAATGCATTTGAATGGGGCAGTTCAATTTACTTAGATCTCTGACTCATATGACAGTGGTGATAATAGTTTTTTTTGTTCTGTGGAGTTTCTACTTCTTCTCCATTTTTATTGTATCTACTTGCATTTTTATTTTCAACCTTTCTCTATTTACAGTATCTATACTCATTTCTGTCCTTGGCCAGCTACAACATCTGAATTTTCCCATCAGTCACAAATTCAATTCAGTTCCATTCAATTCAGATTACAAATAAGACAGATACAACAATCACAGACAGTCATAGCACAGCTGCACAGATACAAAGCTAAGGAAAAAGAATTAAAGTCAAAAGGAGTCAAAGTGCGACAGTGTGACAGTGGAGTAGTGCTGATATGTGTGTGTGTGTGTGTGTGTGTGTGCCAGTTCAGTAGTAATGTCATCATGCTGAGTGGCTCATGTTCCCTCCCAGCGGTCTTGCTGCTGATCTTTGCAATAAAAGTTTATCAGTGTACCAGCATATAAGAATTAGTGGCATCTAGCAGTGAGGTTGCAGATTGCAACCAACTGATTTCCCCTCGCCTGCCTCCTCCCTAGACCCTACAGCAGGTCAGCAACACAAAAAACATTAAAGGTGCTTTCTAGAGCCAGGGTTGTTTGGTTAGTCTGTTCTGGTCCGCTGTAGAAACATGGCAGTGTAACAAGGCAGATTCCATGGAAGAGGACCTGCTTGCTATGTCGATATAAAAAGCTCATTGTAAGGTAATGAAGTCACAGCAATTCCTATTTTAAGGTGATTATGCACAAGGAAAAAATAGTTATGAATATTAAATTCCATTTCTGCCATGTTCGGCCAGTAGATGACTCTTACACACTGGTACTGGCTTTGATATGGAAGAAGCTGCTTGTAGCCAAACGTGTAAAGCAATATCACTGCATGCACGTACTGTGTTGCAGCTTGTACTAGATAAGGCCTGATGGTCTAAAGGCGGATCAGGAAAACTTAAAGTCTGTCTAACAACAGTAGTCACACTCAGTCTTCGGTTTGACTTGACTTGTCAACCTCAAACTGATGAAGCTATTTACATCAGATAAACTTTGGGACATATTTTTCCACAGAATGAGAATTTGTGGATTTTGTTGCCCTTCAGATACACTGGAAGCACATTAGGAGGGATTCTTTTAATGGCCAGTATGGGGAGGAAAATGCTCACAACAAGCAGAAACTATTTCAGTGTTCATATTGGCACTATTGTCTTAAGACTTAAAAAAAATGGTGAATAATCATTTTGCCTTCCTTTTTTAAGTTGAATTTGTATCTACAATGTTGTAAATTATCAAGAAAGGTTCAGTTTTCTCAGAAAAATACATGCAGACTGTTTTACGAATGAATAGTTTAAGGACTGTTTAGATCAGCCAATCAGATATATTTGGTAAACCATAACTGATTTAATTGACACACAAAATTGTATCTTCTGCATATGGTTGTGTTTGGTTCCCACGTTCATACTTGAATATGTTGATCCATGCCCAAAGTCTAAATTATAAGATAGCACTTTATTGATCCCACACTGGGGAAATTAACACAGACATGATCACTTGTAGCTGTGGGAGATGTATGACACACGGATACTGTGTGGGTTTATAATTGTCCAGTTAGACACTTTGTCCGACATTAAACTGCCTTTAATCAAATTAAATATGTAAACATGTTGTTCACTGTGATATTTAGACCTCAGAAATTATTCCTAAGTAAAACAGAGCCTTTACAGGGAAGATACTGAACAAATCCCACTGTGGGTCTTTAAGAACTCATCATCTCCAAGAGCATACTATTTTAAAACAAAACAAATGAATCCAGCTATCCTTATACATCCATCCTTCATTGGTCTTCACCTTAACTTTTGTGTGTTTGCATGTGTGAATTATCATCACAGTAGAGATGCACTGTATATCCCCCCAAACAAGCAAACTGCCTCCTAAGAATTACTGCAGCGTCTCGCCCAAAGCCTTGTCTTCCTCCCCGTCTCACTGGTACAACTTCCACCCCCGTCTCTTATATTTCTGCCTGAGACTCAAAGACACAGCAGTTATTTATTTCTTGTTGGAGATTCATTACTTGGTGGTTGCTGGCATACTTTGATTGGTTGGTGTGGGCTTAATAAATTCAGGCTGTCTTCACCCGCCTACTTCCACACAGCTCCCCACCTCAGCTAGTTCAGACAGACTGTGTGCTTGTGTGTGTGTGTGTGTGTGTTTGCCGATGGGGTCTCCAGCTTGTGAAACAGAGCTTTGTAAAACGCAGCACCACAGAGGTGTGTGTTTGAGGACTAACACAGTCTATACTTAGAGCCCTGCGGGCCGATGGACGTCACGTTTTCTCTTTATTTCTCTTTAGTAAAGCTAAAGAAATATGGTTCAAAAGTTGTTGGAATCTGTAGACTCTCCACTTCTGTTCCCTTATTCTCGCGAGATTGTACCTGACTCACAGCAACCTAAAGCAGGCCGAGAGGAGAGCTCGACACGCTCATCTGCCTCTCATTGTGCGTGATTGGTGGCTTTGTGGGTCCGTCTACGTTTTGTCTGAAACTAACGGATGGACACTCAGGAAATCAGTAAGAACCTACCCATCACCTCACAAACACCGCAGTTTTCCTTTCAGCCAGCACAGGAGAGGTTTGAAGAATGGCAATGAAGCTTTCAACAGCAGGTTGGAAAGGCTTTGACTCTGAAGATGAAGAGGATTGCCAGAACAATATGGATCCATTTCGAGATGGATGATATTTACTATAGAAAAACTTGCACATAAGCTTTGTTTTGCAGTATCACAGTAACAGTGCACACAGTGCGTAAATGTGACCATCGTGGCTAAATGCTGCTTCTCTGCACAATCAGTGAAACTGAGATTTATACATCATCAATAGTCATTCAGTGGCAAAGTGTCTGCGTTTGACACTCTGAGGAATGAGGTTTGTTATTTCCTTGTGTAAAAGTGACTGTCACTTGCAACTAGAATAGATGAATGCATATCTTTTGGCCACTGACTGTTTCAACATGCCGTACAGATTTCTTTCATAGAATTTTATTTACCTATGTGCGTGTGTGTGTTTCACCAAGGATTTAGAGCTGCAGGGCCCAGTGAACCACAAGCAGCATGTCTCACACAGCGGCCAGCTCCTTCACTGCCTGCCATCAGGTCAACAAAATATCCACATTATGTAAATATTGTAAATGGTGTGTTTTTGTCTGTTTTTCTATATATATATAGTATATATTTGGTGTGTTTCAGGTCCAAATGATCTCTTTACACAGTCAATTATACACAGGCTTCTTAAGAATGGGATTTTAAAAACATATGCAAAAATTGATAAAGTGCCCTTGAACTCAAGAGAGTTTTAAGCATGAAGTCTGACAGACAGACACACACACACACACACACACACACACACACACACACACAGCACAGCCATCCTGTTCGACTTTGAGGTGGTTTCGTAATCTTTTCTGTTTCATTTGCCAGATTTTCTATTACTGTACTAACAGTAACTCCCTGCTTATTTCAAGTGAGACAAATCATCACCTCCTCTACTTCCTCTTCTCTTTCCCTTCTTCTTTCCAAGGGAGACACAAGATACCGACCAGAAAGTAACTGTTGAAAAATATGAGCAAGCTAGAAAGTACTATACATCCATCCATCCATCCATCCATTTTCTTCCGGGTTGCGGGGGCAGCAGTCTAAGCTGGGATGCCCAGACTTCCCTCTCCCCAAACACTTCCTCCAGCTCTTCCGGGGGGACCCCGAGGCGTTCCCAGGCCAGCCGAGCGGCATAGTCCCTAAATGGTCAGATGATAAATACGGTGAGACAGACCTATCAGCCGCTACGTACCACAAAAACACTGCTCATCTCCGCATTCAAAGACACAGAACTCTGCAGATATTTCATTTGAGAGGAGTCTGACAATGATCTCATCATCTGAGGCCCATTCTCCCTGACAGCCAACCACATTCCACCACACTCATGTCCGGAAGCTATCTGTTTTGCTACCAAGGTAAATAAGGAAATAAGTCTCCTTCATTACAAACCCACATTTTAATAAATCCTTGGACAGTTGTGGATGTGTTACCAAATGAGCCTGCTGGGCAACCCTCTAAGAAATGTTGTACTACTACTGTCATGCTATGAAAGACTCCTTTCATGTTGATCTCTTTCAACCGGAACACACGTGTGATTATTGCATCAAGATCTGAGTCAGTCCTTTAAAGCTGAGGTTGTTTTCTTTCAGCCGTTAACATATTCATCACAGGGTTGATTCAGAGTTGACCAGAAAACAGGCAAATTGATTGCTCAGAGATTCCAAATGGATCTGTGCAGTTCATCTGTAGGCTACACATGTGCTCAGTACAACTAAGGGCACCTCACAAAAAAAAACAGTAGATAAAAAGAATCATTTTATTCTAGCTGCACCGTCTCACTGTACTGAAGCATTTTATTAATTTATGCATTTATTTAGTTTATTTATAGAAAATGAGATAGAGAGAGAAGCTGTGGGAGCAGTATCCGCAGGCCACCTGTGCTGCCTATTGACATTTTGGCTGTCTTCCATTGGTGTGCATGTGTATGTGTGTGTGTGTGTGTTCGTGTGTATAATATTCATATTGTGAAGGGTCACAGGTCAAAAGAGAGCGCTATCCCTGAGCCCCAGGCGGAGTGTCCAGCCTCTCCTGATAAGCCCACAGCCCGCTGCATTCTATTTGTTGGAGATGGGTTTCTTCAGTTCCTGGCAGATAGAGCAACATTTTCACCAGAGATGTGAAGATTAACTCATGTCTTGCTTGTCTGGGTCTTCTTGGAGATATGTGACTGTGTGCGTGCCCGCGTGTGTGTCTGTTTGGTAGCGGTCAGGGTGTGTGATGTTTAGGTCAGATTGCATGTATTCAGCAAAAGGTCTCCCTCCACCTCCAGCAGCTGCATGAAAATCCCAATAACTGCACATGCACACGCATCAGGGAAATGTCCAACTCCAAATGGCTTTTGAATGCCTCGGTCATGCTCTCCAGTTCAGCTGTGTGTTTGAATTGAATAAGTGTTGAAGTTATGAAGAGGAAATATAATGTGAAACTAAAGGGATTTCAAAATTGGGTGAATTCAAATGCATCTGAGCAGAATCTTCTTTATATCTTTGCATATGTTTGGGAATATCAACGTCCAAAAATAATAATAAATGTGTATGTAATAGTGCACACCTTTTCTCACGTTTTCTCCCAGTTTGGAATGCTCCTCTGCACAACAAGGACTGCAGTGTCCTGAGGAGGGCTGTAGAAATACATGTGCTGCCTCTGACACAGTGTTGCTTGCCACTTCCTGTATGTTCCCCTACAAGAGGCCTCCATACCCCACCCCCAGTGTTCAGAGGGCCCAAACAAGTCTGCAGTGGATTCCAAGGATAAGAACCCTCGTATTCCAGCTAACACAACCCATCCTTGTTGATAAAGTCTATAATTGGAACATCGAAATAATCACTGACAAACCAATACAAAAGAACATTTATCAAAACATTCTCGACGATATAATTACAAAACATCAATAAATTGAACTGAAATACAGGCATATCAACACAAGGGCTCAGCGTGGCACTTTTTGCATCACTGCACTGTATAATTCTTCTGTCCAGTTGTACAGAATCATAACATGTAGAATATATCACTGCAGACCACAAATTAACATTATATAGGAAAACTCTCGCATTTTTACAGCTACAGTGGTACTGAGGATGCTTTGGTTTGCAGTGCAGACAGCAAAATGCAGTTCAAAAGCTACATGCTGCCCTTGTTGCAGCCCTCAAGTAACTGCTGTCACTGCTGCTGGTGTCAGGGTAACATTATAAAACAATAAATCACAAGGACATTCTCCCTACTGCAGATGCCAGTGAGTCATTATAAGCCTTAAACATGACAAAACAAAAAAATATGACTTGCTTTTTAGCGGGATGTCTTTCATTTTAGTGTAGCTGTTAGGTCTGTTTAATGACTGACCACATTATTTCATCTGCTACACATGGCCAACCCAGCAGTGAATGTACAGGACTGACTGTGTGTTTACATACAGATACAGTCTCTCATGAGTTTAAACTTTGTGAGCGTGTTTGCACTGAGTGTAATTTCCGTATTGAGCTCAGACTAGTAGTCACTTTGTCATGGCAGACAAGGAAGTCGTTCATTTCCAACATTGTTGACAGTGGCGATCAAATGTTCTTCTATTTTGTTCGAAGCTATTTTCACAGTTCATTGAGGTAGAAAACAACAGTGTCAAAATGAACGTGATTGGTTACCATATCTGCATGTCAGAGAACATTTGCATAAACTTGGATCTTTGTATCGTTGAGCACGTTTTTAGTCTTTTATAACATTCAGTTGACTACGAATGGCCTCCTGTAGTGTCTCCGGTGTCCACTTGTGTGAATGAGGAGTCAAAGGCATGCCAACACATAGAAGATGTTCAGATGACTGTTGGTGCCAGATGTGGTGGTTTGTCAGAAACCACTAATATCACACGGTCTCTGGAGTTTAAAGAAAATCATTCGAAAAACAAAACAAAACAAAATCCAGTAAGTGACACAAATACTTAACAAGCTGCTCTTGCCAAGCAATGATAGCCATGTGCATTTGTTTTGCATGTTGTCTGCAAGCCATTCGCATTATCCACATGGTCTTTTGATTTGTTTTGCATGTCACAGAAATACCACTCCAATCGAAACAGTATGTACACATACACACACTTTTGGTGAAAGAAAGAAATCAGCATGCTTTGTACAATCCCAACCCATAAACTGAATGCACAACCCTGAGACATGTACTGTTCTCATACAAAGACACACAAATGCACAAAAACATGTGAAACATTTGAATAATTTTGAACAACCCACATCTAATCTATGTAACTTCATGTGCTCATGGTTAGTTAGTGCTTTTTCCTTCTCTTCCCGCATACACGTGCACCAAATGTACACACACATACTGTATGTGCATATACAGAAGAGCAGAAACTAAATAATGAACGCACAGCGGCAGTGAAGCAGCTTGGCACCTTCACCTCAGGTGAAGTTCCAGAGAAAATAACTTCCTAGATTCACACACAGAGATATACACACACTGATTGGCCGTCAGCCAGTCCTCTCAGCTCTGCTGCCCTGCATGTGGACATGATGGATTTTGATGATGATTCTCACAGACTGTGAGCTGAGCTCAACCTCAACCTGTCCTGATATGCTTCACTGTAACATGTGTGTGTGTGTACGTGTTCATGTGTTGATTAGCAATTGCATATATTCACATCAGTCTTTTCCTGTTACGTGGGGTCCTGCGAGTATGGTTGGCATCTAGGGACCAATCTCATGTTTGACAAATGGGGTCTTGACCCCCCTCGTCTCCCTCCGCCTTCTGTCCTGACAGACGCATAAATGCAGTGTGGCTGACTGGCTGACTAACGTATTCACACACCATTGCTTCCTCTCTAAAAACACACACAGAGATAGATACACCCTTTTCAAATACACACACACATATATATATATACACTCAGGAATAAATATGCAGCTGGGTTTATCTGAATATTCATGGGGCATCAGCGAAACAATAAAGGGGGTTGGACAGCTGATGCTTCAGCTTGCAGAAGGCCTTTTATAAAAACTCAGACTCATTCTCAGCTCCTTTTGGTTGTATGGTTGTTCTTCCCTGACTACAGGTTCATGAGTCAATACATCATTACAGTTTTTCTAATACATCTGATGTTTGACCAAAGTACTGTCCTGCTGTGATATGGATTTTGCTCAACAGCTTCAGTGATGTAATGCTGGGCTGATATCATAGCAGAAAAAGATTAGCTTGAAACATCGCTGTTACAGCTTGGAAGCACGGAATAGTGGTTGTTTTTATGTTTTGTTGCAAACTAATATGTCCAGTATGCATGGATTTCTTGATTAGCAGGTAAAACGTTGACATCTAGGGGCATCCAAAACCAAATCCCTCCAAACCTCCGGACCTTCCAGCCAACTGTGTCTCCTTGGCCTCATACAGTATGTCTCTGGCCCCACACATAACCGCGGACACATCCTTGACTTTTAACTCTGGGCATATCTCTGAATTCCCTGAACAAGACCAACTTTGTCTCTGACCACACATGTATTAACTTTGATGCACCTTCACGACCTTCTACAGTAACCCAGAAACACACAGTCCCCTCTCGCATCATTAACGAACAGTCTGCAGCCACATTTTACAGCTACTTTTCTGGTCTGGCCGATTGCCCGACTCTCTTCACTAATATTAATGATCAAGTTAGTTGGTTTAATGAAGTGTGTCCATCAGCCCTTGATGCTTCTGCTCCATACGCGTCCACAGTTGTCCCAGTTATAAATACCACCTCTTGGATCAACAATGACATCAGACAACAAAGAAACGAATATAGGAAAGCTGAATATAGATGTAAAAAACCTGAATTTGAAGTTCATCACCTCCATATGAAGGAGCTATTGCCTACCTCTCTGCAGATTCTTATAAACACTGTAGTTAACATGCGTCCCTCCTCTAGTCCATGTGATAGAATTTCTAAAAAAATCCTTAAGAACATCTTTCCCATCGTAGGTCCCAGCTTGCTCTCTGTTTTCAACAACAGTTACTTGAGGGCTCCAACAAGGGCGGCATGTGGCTTTTGAACTGAACTTTTGAACACCACACTCCCATACTCAGTCATTCCAGATCTGAAGAAAGTGTGTATCCTGATTTCAGTTCTGAGTGTGGTCCATGTTCATTTGTGTGTTGGGTGGATGTGTGTATTTGCTGAGAACACTGTTAATATTTTATGCATGACTACTGACTAAGCTGCTGTCTGTACTGCTAACCAAAGCATCCTCAGTACCAATGTAGCTGTAAAAATGTGATGTGTTTTCCTATATAAGGTTAATTTGTGATCTGCAGTGATGTATTTTACATGTTATGATTCTGTACTACCGGACAGAAGAGTTATACAGTGCAACAATGCAAAAGGTGCCACACTGAACCGAACTGTTTTGATATGCATGTATTTCAGTACATATGCTAAGACATATCATATCACTGTTATGCTGATGATACACAGATCCTGTGATTACTTAGCTGCCACCAAAGAATGGATGTCTCCTCCACCTAAACCCCGGTCCTGAGCACCTTTCCTCTGCAGTTGGTCGATTTCACTCAAACATGAAATCTACTGCTAGGAATGTTTCATGTATAAGATGTAGCTTGTCTTCTACAGATCGTGAACTATTGATTATTGTCAAGCGGCTCTAAACCTATAGGTAGTTAAGAATGCAGTTGCCAGGCTATTAACTAGAACTAGCTGATGTTCCCACTTTACCCCTGTTCTTGCTGGCTGCTGGCTTCCTGTAAAATAATAAATAAATAAATGACAAGATCCTGTTGATTACATGTAAGGCTCTGTATAACCTTGCCCCCAGTTACATTTTTGACATTCTCATTCTGCATTCCACTACTCGACCACTCCGATCCTCTAATCTTTTATCCATCCCACACTCTGCAACTGCACAACTGCAAACCAAAAGGCTATCTGATCCCTGTTGGATTTGTTTTCTTGTTCGGACTGCCTTTTCTGGATTTGACCTTTGCCAACATCACAAGCCTTCTGTACTTTTGATTTTTGCATTAATCAACCTTATCTCAGCCTCTAGCATCTGCGTTTGGGCTGGACCTTTAGTACCTTGTTTGCCCATATGCACAAATATTACATTACAAACTGGCCAGTTCGTCATTGACCCAGCAGATGCTGTATCAGATTACCTTTAAGACCTGATTGCTGATCTTCTGTTGTCAAAAGATTTTCAGAGTAAGGTATCTTTTGAGGAATAAGTGTCCTCAAAGCACTGGTTAAGGAACTTCTGTTCTGGTTTGCAAACCTAATTTTGAACCATTCAGACCAAAAATTAACTTCAGTGGTTTTACTTATGAACTGGTGTCCAGACTGAGGTATGGACAAAATGTACCTGGGTGGAACAAGGTAGTCTGACTATGGTATCAGTCAAACTGTGGTATCACCAGTGTAGAGTCAGAATGCATTCTGTACTGCTATTTGGAGGAACTTTCAGGCACACATCATTGACGAGTGTGAAATGAATAAAAAATGATTTCCCTAACCTAAAGATGTCTGTTGGCAAGCAAGGCAATAACCACAAGCTGATGCTGCCATTCATTTATTATCACTGTCTGAATGAGATCTGATAACAACAGTTGCAGACTGTCTCAAAATGTAAAATTCCTTGTAGGAAGATGCAACTGCTCAAAAATGTCCAAAAAAGAAAACCAAAATGTCCTTTTGCCCCACAACTTCCTCCAGCTACTCTCAGGGGAAGTTCAAATGCTCCCGGGCATGCTGAGAGATGCAGGCCCTCCAGTATGCTCTGGCTCTACCATACAGTCTTCTCTCAAGCCTTTGTGCCTCCCCAAAGGGAAGCAAAAGAGTGAAGACTTGAAATTAAAAATCACTTTGAATCAATTTCTCTCATTAGTGCATTCCATGTGCGAGTTGAGTCATTGCAGAGCAGCAATTAAGCCAAAACATGAAAATATACACTATTTAGAAAATACATCAATTTTAATCAAAGTCTGCAGTTCATATATATCGTGTTTTTTGATACAGTAGCTTATGGTGAGTGTGATTTGGTGATACAGCCCAGAGAACAAGAAAGTGGAAAAATTTTAACTTAAAGAAAGTTGAAAACAAGAAAAGAACAACTGCAAGTCAGGAATAAAACAGTATACATGCAGCATTATGCTTAATTTGCAAATTGCATGGCCCTTTGTAGGGAATTGTACTGTCACAGGCTGTGTGTGTGTGCATGTGTATAGGGACATGCATGTGTGTGTGGGAGGGCATTGGCTAAAATGTGTGTTGGTTGGTTGGAGGATAAACGAGGGAGCTAGGATGCATCGGAGTATGATGGCCTGGAAAAAAAAACTCCTCAGGTTTCTGATGGTCCTGGTGATGATGGAGACGTCCCTGCAGCCAGATGGAAGCTTTCTCAAAAGCCAGTGAGTCAGGTGTAATGAGTGTGCCACTATCCTACTGACTACTGGCTCAGTCATCATACAGAACACTCACAGGCACTTGATCCAGGCCTGTTAGCCGCCTGGCTGTTCGCATGATACACTCTGATCTGTGTTTGGTGTGGGCAGAGGAAGCAGGGTACCACACATTGATGGAGGAGGTGAGGACAGGACACTCCTCTCGGTGGCTCTGTGGAACTGGATCCAAAATTTGCAGAGATGTTCATCTTTCGGAGCAGTCTGAGAAAAAGCATCCTCTGGTGACCTTGCTTCATGAGATGAGATGAGTTTCTCCCATTTCAGGTCGCTGGTGACTGTCGTAGCCAGACACTAAACTCCATCACCTTTACAACTGCATTGTTGATGAGTAGTCAGAGATGTCAGGGTGGGTGTTTCTGGAATTTCATGACCATCTCCACTGTCTTGCTGACATTGAGCTCAAGGTTTTTATCTGTACACCAACTACGATGCTGTGTTCTTGTTGGTCAACACATCATTGTTCTTGATGAAGTTTAGGCTTGTGATGTCATTAATGAACTTAAACAGCTTGATGGATGGGTGGATATAGGTGCCGTCATTGGTGTACAGGCAGAACAGATATGGGGAAAGGACACTACCCATTGGTGGTGAGAGAATAGACAGGCAGCTGCAAAGCTGCATCTCTTGCTTAGAGTGCAGACAGTCTGGGTGTATAGTATTAAAGGCTGAACTGAAGTCCATGAACAGAGCTCTGACAAAGGTGATGGATGGGTCCAGGTATTAAAGTATGTGGTGGAGGCTGAGGTTGACAGCATCGTCCACTGAGTGGCTGTCTCTGTTGATGAACTGTAAAGGGTCCAGAAGATTGTCTGTGATTAATTTGAGGAGGGACAGAATGAGTCTTCAGAAGTACCGGATGACACCAGATGTCAGAGCAACGGGTGTTCTGGCATGAAATTCTGCTCATCTTTGGAACTGGAATGATGGTAAATGTTTTGAACCAGGGTAGTACATGGCATTCAGCGATGGACTGACTGACTGGTTAGAGCCTCAGTGTGGCAAGGGAGACGTCTTCTTGGTCTTTCCTTAGAGTAAGCAATGTGAAGAGTTTATGGACAGGGGGACACTGCTTAGCCTTTTTGTTTAGGAATTTAAGTGTTGAGAGTCCAAAAGAGGTTCTTGGAAATGAGGACACCCAGAAACTTAAAGCTGGTTGATACATTTAACCTACATCCCTGAGCACACGGCCCTGTGGGACACCTATCTTCAGGTTAAAGTTTGAGGAGGTGTGGTCATCTAACCCAACATACTGGGGTCTTTTGGTTTGAAAGTCCAGTATCCAATTGCAGTTGTTGGGGATGCCAAGGTCATCACATTTAGTGGTCAGTTTGGAGGGGATGATGGTGTTAAATGCTAAACTGAAGTTAATGAACAGCATTTTCATGTGTGTTGTCCAGGTGGGAGAGGGTGGAGTGTAGGGTCATGGAGATGAAATACTCCATACATGTATTCTGGCAGTTGGCAAATTGGTGGCAGTCTGCTTTGCGTGGTAGGTTTTGAGATGAGGGTTTAATGCAGTGGTGTGTTTGAAGCACCTGGGGGCAACTGCTGAGCCAGTAACATCTTCCAGATGTCAGTCAAGACCTCAGTCTGCTGCCCAGCACAGGCCACGATGCCATAAGGTTCACCAGACCAGCATGTATTAATTGCTCAGTGAGGCACACAGGCTGGTGGGGGACAGTGTGTGAGGGCTGGTTAAAGCAGGCATGAAAGATGTTCAGCACATCAAGGAAGAGACATCACAGGTTAGGGGGGTTGTTTTTGGTGGATTTGTGCATGATACTCCATTGGGGGTCAGAGCTGTTGGTGAAGTGCTCAATCCTTAGCTTGTGGTCATGCTTGATCCTCTTGCTGCCCCTCTTCAGGATAGCCCTGATGAACTGGAGGCACTGCGCATCACCTGATCTGAAAGCAGTGTCTCATGCCTTCAGCAGTAGGTGGATCCCTCTGTTCATTCACAGCTTGTGATTTGGCAGTGCTGTAATCCTTTAGAGCAGGCATGTCAAACTCATTCCATAAAGGGCCGTGTGGCTGCAGGTTTTTGTTCCAACCAAGGAGGAGCACACCAGGCCAACCAATCTACATCAAGGGTTCACTTAGTTATCAGCTGAAGACTGAGACCAACTGATTAATTGATTCCAGCCTGGTGTGCTCCTCCTTGGTTGGAACAAAAACCTGCAGCCACACGGCCCTTTATGGAATGAGTTTGACATGCCTGCTTTAGAGCATTGTTTCTCAACCCTGGTCCTGGAGTACCACTGCCCTGCATATTTTTGATGTTTCCATGCTCCAGCACACCTGATTCAAATGCTCAGCTCGTTACTGAGCTCTGCTAAGGCCTGATAATGAGCCATTCATTTGAATCAGGTGTGCTGGAGCAGGGATACATCTAAAACATGCAGGGCAGTGGTACTCCAGGACCAGGGTTGGGAAACAGTCCATTAGAGGGTAACGACGGTATTGATGTTTGTGTCAACAAAGTAGGAAAAGGGGTCAATGTTCATCTGGGAGTCCAGACTGGCAAACGTTTTCCGGTCTTTTTGTTCAAACTGGTACAATAGTACAGAGTTCATTCCCTCTGGCTGCAGCTGCTCAACCTTGAACAGATTCATCACTCCTTAAGTTAGTTAGAACAAGTCCAAGGAGGGCAACTGGTCTCTTTCATAGTGTTGCCCTTGATGAAACCCTCCTTGGATAAGAAAATCTTAACATAAATTAGGCTGAGGCAATTCTATGTTTGTTATCGGTAAAAGTCCCAAAAACACCAAGTATAAGTCAAGTTATACCTGATCTTCTTCATCTTCTTTCATGGCATCAGTATTTTCTTCTTGCTATACTTGTCATGCCTACTCTGTTTTTTGTTCCAGAAAATCTCTGTGACTGACCAGTGTGGTCATCCTATTTATTTCTTCTGCCTATCACTCTAATGTTTGAATTTGGTCTATGCAAGCTAAGGAACTGGAGAAACCACTCCACCATAGTGTGGGAGGATTTTTAATATCTCCAAATGCTGCCTAAAAATATATTAAAATGTCTGTCAGTGGAGAGTCTCATGGTGATTGATGCTTTTTCAGCAGATTTGTGACCATGAGAATAAAGTTTAGGAACAAATACTTATGAAATATAAATGTTGGATACAGTTGCAAGGAGGCAGGAGCAATTTAAAGATGTGCCCCTGGTTCTGGAAGTTACAGTTGCACTGATTTTTCTCACAGACAACTCTAGGTGACTGAGCATTAGAACACTTTCACAGCCTGGATGAGCATGAAACTGCTGTTGTTCAAGCATCAGTGAATAATATGAACAATTTTAGGTTATTTGGCTACTACTAAAGGTAGGCCGACAAGCCGGTGTACATAAAAACGTCAGGAGTCAAGTGCAACTCTTTAATTGCAATATGGCAAGAAACATCCAATTACCCAGCTTTAGATTCTGCAACATGCATGCCAACAGCTGTCAGGAGCTACAATGTGCCTTTTTTTGATAAAACTGACAACACAAGTGTTTTCTGCTGCTTTGATTTACACCTCTGACTGGTTTCTTCAACTAAGAGTCAGACTGGCGGAAAAAAAAAAAACATGATTTTTCTGAAACAAAGTTGAAATTGTTAGTCAGACCACGAAGCATTACTGTGTCCGTTTGCCAGTGTTCCTTTGCATGTATGCTTTTGCTTGATTGCAGAAAATGTGTGTGTGTGTGTGTGTGTGTGTGTGTGCACGCCAGCAGGTAGCTGGGTCCATTCATCAATGTTTGAAGATAACAGGCAGGGGTAAGTGGTGTCTGGCCCAGTGTGTTAGCCTCTCCTAACTGCACATACACATAGCAAGAGTGGTTTCAGAGTGTGTTTCAGAGTGTGAGCTTTGTGACGGTGCATGTGTATTAAAGAGAGAGAGACAGACAGAGACAGTAGAGACATTGCTATCATAGCCAGGGCTCCCTTGAAAAAGACATGTTGTGATGTCTTGGTTAAAAAATAATATAATAATAACAAAAAACAATCGATAAATAGATAGTCAGCTGGTGTATAGTAGCTGGTGAGCAGTGAAAGATTATGAATCAGAGTTCATTTATCATGTCAGAAACCGTAGTTAAATGATTGTGAAGGGAGTGGATTAAAATGTGTGATTGTGTGTCTTGTGTGTGTGTGTGTGTGTGTGTGTATACATTTGTGGATGATGATATGGAATGATCACTGTCATGTCATTTTATTTTCACAATGTAAGTTTACAGTATCCACCAAATGTGTAGCTTAAGTAAAAGCTAATGGTGTGTGTGTGTGTGTGTGTGTGTGTATGTGTGAGCATGTGCTTGCTCCTGAGAGGTTGGATTAGAACTGTTTTTCAATTTCCTGGGTGAGGCATCACAAACTCCTGAACACCCACATGGGTAGCAGGTGTAAAGCTGACTTAAGGGAGTCCAGCACATTGCCAGTGTGAATAGCAATCAACCTCACCCACCCTCTGTGTGTGTGTGTGTGTGTGTGTGTGTGTGTGTGTGTGTGTGTGTGTGCGTGTGTGTGTGTGTTTGGAAAAGGCTACTTTTGGCTCTATGGAAAGCAGAGCTCATGTTGATACTTTGTTATTCAGCCTCTCATTACACACTGCTTGGCACACACACACACACACACACACACACACCAGTACCCCCAGTGAACGCACTCTGACACAAATCCAAAATCACAAACACACACATTCAACTCCAGCATGATAAATATGCAATATTCTGCCCTTGCCAAAACACATAGCACTGGGACTGGGAACACTGGAAACACTGGGCTTCAGTCTGATGCTATCAAGACTGAACTGGTCTGCTTCCATGCAATGGACCTTAGCTGAAGCCAGAGGAACTCTCTGATGGATCACTCTGTGCCTTACGTACTAAAACAAGGTGAATCCATAGCACTCAGTGTTGCTCTGTCAAGTAGAAATGCTGCCATTTGACTAAAATGTTGCCTTTTTTAAAAAGTATTGGTATAAAAATTAAAATATTCACTATAAAAACAGCTGCAGCAACACACAGACATCTTAGTTGAGCTAGGTGAACATAAGTTTGCATCAAAGATGGCCTGTTTTAATCTGATATCGTGGGTGGAGCTGATGGCGTCAGGCCATGTGACCTGCTCAGAAATATCAACACGTGTCTCCATCTTTGAGAAGCAAACAGCAGGCTGTTGCTGTCGCTGTTGCAGCGACAGCAACTGGAAGCTAAAAGACAAACCTGAAAAAGGGAACAAACCAAAATATTTGGCTGGCCACAGTAATCAATCTCGTGCCACCCAACGATTTTTCCGTGACCAGTGTGTTGCCAGTGTGGTGATGATGATGTTTTCTTCCTGTGCTGCTTTCTTTGATTTGTGTTTCTGTGTCATCTTTCACAACTGTCCTCACCAAAAAAAAAAAAAAAAATGACAGGCTTTTGAGAGAAACAATTTCAAAAATCTGAAATCAATAAGTCAGGCTCTAAAACTCAAAGACTTGAATAAAAAAAGCCCCATACACTAAATGGCAATTAACACAGAGTGTGAAAGATTTCTGACATGAGTAATACATCAAGGCTAAGAGACTGAGAGAGAGGCTGAAAGAAAGATTAATATGGGTGGTTGGGTTTGTAAAAATGTTCCTTCCCTTCTGTCCTTGCCTTTTCAACTGAGAGAAAATTCAACAAGTTAAAGTCTAAAGTATGCCAAGTATGTGAGCGATTTATTATGACAGTCCATTAATGTACATTATGGTAACTGGTCTCCTTCTGAAGTGCTTTCCAAGAGGAACTGAAATGTATGATTTTGCAGCACAGACAAAAAACGGATGCTTTTTTGTCCTTTCAGCCTCTGGCTTTCCGATGAAAGATCAACCTTTATGAGTAATTCCATTCAAATCGTGTTCCTGGAGGAAAAAAAAAGATTCAATAAGGAAGGTAACAAATTCTCATACAGAAACAAGAAAAGATGAAGCAACCATATAACCAGTTTGAAGGGCTTCAGTGGGTTATGAATGACCCTGGATTTTCAGAATGCTTGATAAAGATCTTCTGTGTGAGAGATGAAAGTGTTCCACAACATTATTGCAGGTTGGAGGCTTGGTTCGACAAACATTTCCTAAAAGCAGAGCTGTAATGGAGGCATAAGAATTTTTACAGGTTAAGAGGTGACGGGCAGTTTGTTGTTTGTTGCAATGTAACTACTTTGAAAAAAAAGCCTATATTAGAAAGGTCACGGACCCTCACGGAGACTCACCACTCAATGAAAAAATTAAGACACTCAGACAGGATCACTGGCTTCCATTAATCTCCCCCAGGGTCCAATTAGGTTACAAATTAACACAACAATGCTTGACACTGCAGTAGATAAAATGTGAAAAAGATTAAAAGCAAAAAAAAAAAAAAAGCTAATAAGCAAAAACATGTTGGCCCCATCATCAGCTTGTGGGGGCTTTTCTGAGACTTCTGGAGGCACTTTTGCCCTGAACTCCAACTCATTTGCAACCCTGCTGTGCTAACTATGAAGATTGCTTTCTAAAGTGAATCACCACTGATGCACTTTTGTTGGATTGGACCATATCATACTGTAAGCTGTTATTTTTTCCATCTTATTTACCACGGGGGGTGTGCACAATCATCCTTGCTGCCAACCAAATGTTGGTACTGGCTGATGAAAGACTTTGGCAGACTTGATTAAAAAAAACTTTGAATTGAACTGAGCATTTTTTAAGTATTTATCTCTACAGTATTTTATTATATTGTGACTACTGACTGATGGTCAATAAATAATTTACTTAATAGGCTTAATGGATCGGTTATATGCCATGAGAACAACTTTAAGGTTGCCAGGTTGCAAAATCCTGCCGGGGTCACATCCAGCCTACCAGAGATTCCCATCCAGCCTGCAGAATATTAATGAATTAAGAAAATATTTTCAGAAACGCATGCATCTAATTTTACTCACCAGTGGAAGTGGCCCAGTCTGTCCTGAGAGTGAGCATGAATTAGCTTGCCAACCCCTGACATAGGCCAAAAAGTCTGTAATGAAAAGTTCACCCGTTCTCTTCTTTTCCTCACTTGGTTCTATCATCTGTCTTTGCAGCATTTTCTTCTAAATGCTGCACATGTGATAATCAAATTAGTGATTTTTTTTCTTCATTTGTCCTCACCTTTTCTCTAACACCTTGATGACTTTTGTAGACTCGCTCAGATTTTTGTCATTTTTCCTTGTTTTTGTGCTTCTGCCATGTAGCCTATGGAAATGGTTTCATTTTTTGTCTGTTTGGACGATCAGTAGTCTGCACTGGGGGTAACTGAAAACAGGTGCTCTTAGACTACCTGTTTCTGACTTCCTGTCTGGTCCGAACTGCTCTGTGCACCTTGACACTGCTTTTGTCAGCAGAGTGGACAGCCGCTTCTGGGATGATTCTGAAACATGGTGCTGCGTGTCTGGTGGAATCACAAGTTTTGTCTATAATGGCCAGGATCAGCTCCGGCGGTGTAATCAAGCCACAACAGTGAACCTTGTCTTGTCTTGTGTCTTTGTCTTTGATCTCATTCTTTTGGTCACTACCCAACTGTCATGTCTAGATGGGTGTATAAACATGGATCCGATGTAAATCGAGAGTTCCTCTTTCAGACTCAACTCTGACAATGGTCAGGTGCAACCGGTGCACCGCTGCTGATGCCACCAGCCTGCTGACATCATGCTCCGTCTTACCTTCACTTCTGAGACCCCTGGATATTTCATTTTATTTAAATCCCTTCACTCAGGATGAACTCAGTGACTCCCTCCCAATTCAGAGAGAGAAAATGAAAATTAGAAATTGAAAAAAAGCTAAATCTTTGATTCATAAAGACAGACATGCAACATATCAACATTCCCTTTTACTTTTTAGTGAAGGACAGAGAAACAGTTTAAACCACATGCTGAACAACGACCTCAGTCCACTTCCTCCTGGACTGTAAGTGTGAGTAAACATGCCTCCTTGAATTCAAGAAGTCCCAGTGTTGTAAATTTTTGAAACATACTCCCTTCATATGGTTTGCTTAAGGGACATTAAAAAGATGTTGGGATCTCACCGCATGGGTGGACAAAGACAGACCTGCGTGTCCCAAAGCCTGATAAGAACTCAAAACAAAGCCCAAAAAAGTAGTGCTAAAATCCCATCAAGCCTTGCAAATCTAATCTGAATGTAAGATCTGGCTTAAGTGCAAATCCTGGTGTCCCAATGGACGAGACCTACTGGAATTTTTTGGAATCCCAACGACATGGCCATGACATCATCAAGATATATAGTGCTCCCACTCCACCTCGCCTTTCCACTGCAACATGAAGTTGTTGCAGGAGGTGTTTCATTCCCAATCAAACGTTTGCTCTTTAATTAGCCTAAGCAACATTCCTTTAACTCACTGGACGAGTAACAGAGAGTTTGTGCTCACCGAGCATGTATGGATCCCGGAGGACATCAGCTGTTTGTGCACCCGGCGAGCTCACTGTGCCTGCAGAAGTAAAAACATGGATTAACAGAAGACTCAAGAAAGAGAAGGATAACCTCTTTGCCCTGCTCTCTTTCAATTAAGTCGACTCTCCGCTGTTTCCTCCGCTGCCTACGAGGACCAGCCTGCTGTTAAACCACTGACAGAATGTCCACATCACCATCTGAGCTAGAAGAAACGCCAGATGCACTGGATGGACCGAAAACATTAATGGCTACCACAGCAACCTCAAGTAAGAGGCTTTTGTCTGGTCAGCGACAGTTTCATGATGACTGTAAGCTTCACTGTTGTATAAGCTTGCTATATTGTTGCGACCACAGAGTCCTATTGCCCTTAGTTGTGCCTTGATCATTGTGTTTGCTGCTTATTTTTGTCTGCTTAGCACTTTACACTGACTGTGCGCCATCGGGCTTGGTTTTGTGTTAGTTTAGCTGTACTTTATCTGTTAAAAGATCAGAGCCACAGCTGACAAACCCTGAGCGGTAAAGAGACTGTTATTTTGTCTTTCCGTGGCAATTAGGGTCTCCTCTGGTTCACTGTAAAATGTGTCTTTACAGACTACTCACACACACCTTAAAGGCACAGGAGTAGACCTCAACTTTGACTGCCGCCATCTTGTTGTCAGAGACGTGTAAACACATCCTCAGTCTCTCTCTCGCTCTCTGAATTTTGCTATTTTTGCTTTACCGGTAAATCTCTTTATTAAAGGTTCAGTGTGTAGGATAATTAGGATTATTGTGTTTTCGTTAGAATGAGGGGAGGGAGGTCCTCTTCCACAGAGTCCGCCATGTTTCACCACCATGTTTCTACAGTAACCCACAATGGACAAACCAAACACCAGCTCTAGTAAGCGCCTTTAGCGTTTTTAGCAGCCACCGTAGGGGAGGGTGAGGCAAGGGGTGCTCACTTTGCCATCTGCAACCAAGTGAATACCAAGTGAAATAGGTGCCACTTAATCTTACACACTAGACCTTAAAGAAACACCTACACCACTGCTTCCATCTGTTGCACAAGAATTTATTTCTTTTTAAGAAAGTTTTACTTTCCCCTACAAGGAAGCTCAGCACTTTTCATGCTATAAAGAGCTGCATTAAACTGAGACACAGACAGAAGGACAAACGTACAGCATAGGTACAAAGGTAAGGTAGAGGGAAGAAACAGGCCGGGTTTGAGGCTCGCAGGAGAGGAGACGCACACATCAAAGGGACAGATGATTTTCATGCTAATCCCACCAGCAAAAATAGGGGAGCTGTGACCATTAGCACTGAGGTGATGGCCAGTGTGTGATGCCTCACACCAAGGGATAGCAACGAGAAGAGAAGGATCTAATGTAAGTGAGTACACAGCTAGCTGCATAATTCCCACTCATTGCTTTTAAAGGGTCACTTCACCAGAGATGGAATTCAAGTCACCTCCGTTACTGTTGGGGTTCAGGAGGTATACAGTGATAGACAGTACATTCACTCAAGCACTGAACGTCACTTTCTGTAGAAACATTATTCATCTACTTGATAACACTGACCACAATTTGGACAACTAGACTTTGCAGGCTGTCAGTATGGTATGATGGCAATGGTGCACGCTTTTTTTAAGCCCATGTTTTTGGCCTACATTGTTTTTAGTAGCAGTAAATTATACCTTAGAGACAGTGACGGCGCTAACCCACCGAGCTGTGCCTCCTCCCAGTCAGTCCTGAGTTCTGTCAGCGTGAAAAAGGTCAAAGCTTCAAGTCAATTATGGAACAATGCAAATCCATTTCATAGGACCATCTGCACTGTCTGCTCCTCTTTTCCTCAGCAGCTGGACGGAGGGGGCGGGGACGCCGGTTACAGACAGACAGACAGATCGAGCAGATGGCTCACACACTCCTCGCTTGCAATTAATCTCTGGCTTTCGCTGCAGCTCTTCTTAACCTGCACTCGCTGGCCCAATCATTGAGCTACACCAAAAACCATATGGCTGGGAAACTCGCACAGGTGGCAGCCCGTCCCGGGCGTGCCGCCAGAGCAACATACTAACACAGGCGACTCACAAACACAGACAAATACACACTTCCTCGTGTGTACTAGTTACACCCAGCACTGATACATGCACACTTAAATATAAAACCGACACTACTGCATCGTTTAACTTGCTCTAGCAGTCCTATAGACTTCATGAGCACATGATGAGCACATGCTCAGTGCATGAAAGAAGAAGTAACGACACAAAATGTATTATATTATATAAAGTACATTATTATTTCATCGTATTGTTTTGACAATATTTTGAACACATCACCCATCTCTACTTTGGCTGATGCTGAAACTTTGGCAGACCTTGATCACAGAATATTTCCTGCAGACTTTGTAAATCTTTATTTGTGCTAACAGCCGGATGACATGCCTACTCGGTTTGTGTGGATAAATGTACAAATATAAAGTCAGGAATAGCTCCTTGAGCAAAACCTGAGATCTAGGCTTTGCTCAAAGCTATCCAGATAACTCCAGTTGGAACGGGGCCCACATAAAGTAGCACATTTAGAAATACACACAACCTGTTTGCTGAGGACAAACACTGCTGCTCATCCTTTTGTTGTGGGGCCTGTCCAGCACCCTATATGTGGGATCCTGACTGAAATGCAGCTCCTATATCTGCACCAGGTCTTCATTTCTAAATGACAAAACGGGCCAGAGTCACAGCCAATCAACCCATTTGGCTACTCTGAAAATAAGTCAGAACATTTCTGATCTGCCACTTCTATTGTTAAGGTCTAGTTAAATTTAATCATCTAATAGGCCCTTCACAGAAGCCATTTCAACGTGTCACAGTAGGAAAAGCTCAGATGTAAATAATGAACAATGGCTGAATTCCATTCAGCTGCTTCAGTTTCAGGGTCTTGGTATTGTCAAGCTCACTGTCACATTGACATGGCTTATTTGGGACACTTGGATAAAACAGAGCCATTTGAATGTCATTAGTGACACCTTGCCCTGCTGTGACAAGTCATAATATATGAAGAATACGAGCTGGTTAAAGTTGCAGTCATTAATATCACAGTCCCGGTTGCTTTGGCAACTCCTGTTATGGTAGAAAATGACATATATGTGAAATTTCTGAATTACTGTTAAATCGTGTGTTGAACAAGTTAAGACTGTCCAGCTTTAAAGTTTAGAAGACATTGGGTTGTCTCAGTGCTTGTTGGAAACAGGTCCTGATTAGAATTAATTTTTTGGAAAGAAGACGAGACAGCTAACTCTCTTGCTGCTTCCTGGGGAAAATTTCTTTCAAGCTGATCACTTTTCCTGAAAAAATCGTTTAGTGTCCAGCTGAATAGGATCATTTGTCTTTCTTGTTGATGCTGCAAAATTTCCAGACTTTGGCTAAATCTGTTCCAGCCTTCGAGTGTCTTGTACAGCAGTGAAGCCACTCTCTATATTACAATGCGCAGTCACATTCTTTCCCTCAGTCCGCCTCCCTGCATTATCAGACTAGAGCACTCAGTTTCTTGGGACAACCCACTTTCTTATCTTTTCCCTCTCTGGTCTAGAGGGATGTGCCACAGCAACAAGAATTGTTTTGCATCACTGACTCTTATCCTCATATTTTTATTGCTGTATTGCTACTTTTCAACCATGTGATCTCTGGCCTATGGTGAAGCGGCTGTCTGCTGTGACACATGCACCTGGACAAAGACACTCACACACAGCCTAAAACTAATCCTCTCGGTTGTTTTCACTTTTTATCCCGCACTGAGCGGATGCTTGTCCTGCCTGCATCAGACACATATTACACTTTGCTTGAACAATACATACCTGCCTCAAAACCGCAGAATTTACCTAATTTAGAATTGGCAGAGGTTCCAGTGTTGTTATGGCCATTGCATAAAAATCTCGTTGGTTTGGTGACTTCAGCTCCTCCACATAAGGTGAAATGCATCACTGCCACAAATAAAACAACATCATGAATCACAGGAAGTGGTTAAAGGCATTAAGCCTGTCATTAAAGGTGTTTTAGCTCTAGCTTTAAAGCCACACACATTCTCTTTATCCCCAAAGCCAAACTGACCTGGAGAATGGCTCTTCTCAATTAATGCTATTGTTTTTCCTACATCATGTATTATATTGAAGGCAGTGCAGAGTTTTTTAGAATCATCCATACATGTACTTCAGCAGGAAAGAGAGACTTTGATGACCTTGTGCTCTCTGCTGAACTATGTTTCATCAATATGCCAATGATCTCCTCCTTGCATCCTCTTCTGCACAAGATCATAAAGCATTGCTCAGCAAGTTACAGTTCTGTCAGCAGAGGGTTACCTGCTTGGGATATATTTTAGAGAGTGGACAGCTGCTGTCTGCAGTGCCTCCTCCACACACACAGATGTGGGAGATGAGTTCTTGCGATGGACTCTGCCATTCATGCTGTCACACTGGACTGTGCGCCTGACTCCGTTCAGTGGAATGAAAATACGACAGCTGCATTCCCGGACTTGAAAGCTGCTTTTCCATCTGCAGGGGCCTCGGGCTTGCCAGACTATAGTGAGAAGAACAGCTTCACCTGAGGCACCTCAGTGATAAAAGGACACCTTTTACTTCTAAAGTCACCAAACAGCTGTACAAGTGTGTGTGATTGACTAGAAATTGCATGTTCCTTATCACACCCAGACAGATAGAGAGAATGATTAATGACAATAATTCGGATTATTTCAGATTACCCATCACCCGTGGTTAAAGGTGAAAATGGCGGTTTTGTTTTCATACTACAGGTCTCACGGTTGTACTATGAGCAGTTATACAACAGAAGAACAGCTGGTGTATCTGTTTACAGTGCAGCAGTAAACCTGTTAGCTGAGAGGATTCACTGCATCGTGTTGTTTAAATAAAGCCAATAATTGGATGTTTGCCATCGTCTGATCTCGTGCTGCATGGACAGCATGGGTAGCTTCCTATAGAGCGGCAGGACGCAGCAAAAGCAAGTAACCGTGACGAAGTCTCGGAGGTGTGATAGTTCTCACAAACCACAGTTAGAGTCACGTCTCACTGAGGCTGTTTCTGCTTCCTCCATCCCTTTCATGCAGAAACTGAGAACAAGCCACTGCCAAAAACTGACAGTGGATTGATAATTGAAAATTGTCCGCAGCCATCAGTAAAAACCTCAAACAAATCACAGACTGGTGTCAAAATAAATAAAACTGTCAGTTGAGCATTATCTTTTATTTTTATTGTATGTCTTTATCAAACAGCTGACAATAGAAAGACGTCAGGAACTGAGGAGAGACAGATGAAGGATGACACGAAACAAAGCTCCTGTTTCACATTCAAAGCCGACACGTTGCAGTTCATGGTCAGTGCCTTACCCACAGGCCACGAGGGCGCCCCTGTTAAAATCTATAATGAGAAGCAGGAGCAGTAGGAAATGTTTGGTTTGCGTTAGCATCACATTTCCAGCGTGTAGGATTTATTGGCATCTAACAGTGAGGTTGCAGATTGCAGATTTACTACACTGAACAGAGTGTGAACATGAATTTCCCCCAAGGGGGTTTGATAAAGGAATTCTCCTTCTTCTGTAAAGTTTTAAACAGTGGTAATCGGTGTAAAGCCTCACCTCTGATTGAAAGCATCATCAGTTCCAGTCCGTCTACTAAAAAGATGTTTCCACAAGTTAGACTACTTGTCAGAAATATTCTAAGAAGAAATTATCTCAGACGCAGCAGCTGCACTTGTTGTGATCAGTCTATTTTTATTCACATCTTTATTCCCACATGCGCATCATACTTAGCTTCATTTCATGTTTCAGGTGGGGAGTCACTAATTGCTTTACTTTCTCGTGTGGGTGTGAAGATGTAATTTTCTGCTGGTGATGTGTTTACAGGTGACACTGGCTGGTTTGAGAGAAAATCAAATATAGAGCTTAACATACAGGATCACACACGCACACACACACACACACCCACATACCTTCAAACCCTTTGTCTGTTTTCCCAGCACGCTTATGTGTCCATCTGATTGATCACAGAATAAAGAAGGATCAAAGATTTGGGCCTTCTTCACACAACTGATTGCAGGGCACAAGATAAAGGAACATCAGTGTGTGTGTGTGTGTGTGTGTGTGTGTGTGTGTGTGTTGGGGGATACAGAAATTGTGAAACCAGGTACAAAAACTGTATGATCAAAACAGTATTTCTGGACGTTCATTCTTTGTATGTATGTGTGTGTGTGCGTGTTTGTCGGGCTAGGGGGTGGGATGAAAATGGTGTGGTTGATGATGTATACATTTTGAAGAAAGAGACCCGGAGAGACAGAAAATCCATGTACCAAGTGTTGTGGTGCCAGGTGATCAGAAGCGAAGGCAGTGAAGGGGAGAGGATGAAATGATGGAACAGTGGGAAGTTCAGGGAAAGACAAGGCAAGCCAAGGCTCACACACATGTTTTGTGATGGATTCCCACTTTAATGTTCCCCACTGGAAGCTCGAGCAAAGTTTAAGTCATTTTCTTTGAATGAATGCAACCATCTCATCCAAGCACGGAAAACCTGTTGCAAAATTTCAGCTGTTCTACTCAGGTCCTTTTTATGCACAAATGGACTGAATTTTTCAGTGAATGTTCGGTGCTATTCTCTGGCATTCCTTTGACACAGCTGTGAGGGGTGGAGCTTTGATGGTAACTTTACCGTACAGTGCGGTTTAACTGAGCCTTAACTGAATCAGGTCCAGCTGACCAAGTCCGGTTTTAGCTTGTAAGTCATATCCATTACCTAACAGTAAAAAAATGAAAAGGCCTAATGGAGGAAAACTGTTTTTCAGGCATATATATGTATATATATATATATATATATATGCATATATATGAATGAAAAGACAAATCAATGATGGATGAAAAAAACGAAGTTGAAATGTTGAGAAAAGTTGACAAACTTTGCTCAAGCTTCTACCGAGGAGACAAAAACTTAAAATCTGCGTGGAGCGATGAGGAGACTGACCTTCCTCACATTTATGTATGAAATAAACAGAAATGCCGTACATCCGTCATGCTTTCCACGTGGGTTTCATCCAATATCCTGTTTATCAACACCAACATAACATCTCGTTCCCAAAGGTAACGGCAAAAAACTTACTGACATTTAACTTCTGATTGTTGATGATGAGGTGAGATGATCCAGATTGCTTTGGATCCATGACCCACACCTTCAGCCAACTCAACAATGAGCACAAAATGAAGAGGAAGATTATCAGTATAATTCAAAAAAGTTTCAACAATAACAGATTGATAGTGTTTGGAATTTTATTCTGGATTCACTTCATATTTGTAAGGTTCTGAATGAAGAAAAGAAATGTCAGAATGTAAATGAGGGAGAAAATGTAGCTCTACAAGAGGAGTGGATAGAACCACAGCACTCCTCCTCCTCTTTCTTTCTCTTCCAGGCCCATTAGCTGCCGATCAGAGCTGAGGTCATAATTAAAGAGCTGACCAGGTGCTGCAGATGGTAAGTACACCTGAGCCCAGGAGAGAGCGGGCGGGTGGAGGGATGGCAGGAAATGAGACACACACTGACAGAGGATGAAGAGCGAGACAGAAGGTGGGAATTCAAATTCTAAAAAGCCTTCTTACAGTTTGAATAACACCACACATCACAGCGAAACCTCCTCAACAAGCAAAAAAGTCATGCTTGATAATGAAGCCCCAGAGAGACGGAGGCCAAGTCTTCTGAATACCTTCAGAGGAGGCTTCTGAGGATGAGCACAAGGTTAGTCTTGTTAGAGGCTGCGTTCATTTGACAGTGTTTGAAAAGCCACTTTTATGCCACAGAGAAATCACATTTTGATGGAAATCTGGGCTCCAGTAATGAGTTTGTCATTTTTTTAATTCTTTTTTTTTTTTTTTTTTTTGGAATGAGAGCGCAAATGAAATGTGACAACATCATTATACATATTCATGAACGCAACTCGAACTGAAAGCAAAGAGAGAAGCCTCGTCACAGAAAGCATATTCCTCATCTATTTCACTTCATAGCGGTATCACATTTGCAACCGATGATGCCAAACCAAAGATTTTAGTGCTGAAAAAACTAATTACCTTGATCTCAGTCAACTTCAAGTGAAGAAAAATTCAAAGATGGACCATGTTTTATACTCTCAGGCTCTGTTCACACATCCAATAAGACAAATAGTGGAAGTTGTGCTATTGTTGCGGCGACAGGTGTTTTCTTGGCTCGTGCCTGGTGGATGTTCGGCGGCCCGCTGTCATCCTGACTGTGCTGATGTGGGAGGAGAGGCACAGCAGGATGCATGTCAGATAGAATCAAGTGGTGCAGTGCATTTTTGGTGTCACATCTGATCAGGAGTCAGAGCAACTGCCTCTGAGAACCTGTGTTATTTGTCTGGCTTTAGCTAGTCAAGGACTAATTAAAACCTCGACAGCAAGCCTTTATTTTAAGCTGCTCTAATCAACATTTTTATATTTGCAATGGACCATATGTGATAGCTTGTACTGTGTTATTCAGCTTATGTCAAAGCACTGTGTTGTGGTTTGTGGTTGGTCAGCATCACTTCTGTCTCAGTTTATCATTAAATTAAATGTAATTTCCAGTGTCAGTACAGTGATAATAATGAAATCTAGGCCACATTTGTAAATCTTCGGTATAAAAGGCACAACACCAATATGTTATTTGGTAATTTTATTTCATAGTATGCAAATAAAGTGTTAAAAAGTGCTTCATGTAACATTTTCGCAATAGAAAAGCGCATTGGCATGCATGTATCTGTCAGCGTACCAGACTCGTTCACTATCCAGCTGTATGTTTCTAGTTAGGCTCCCTCCATCTAATCCTCTCCTGGTTCCTCACTGAGCATGTACTTTGCATTTGAAGAAAATTGAAATAGTGTGACATCAGGCCGGATATGTCAGTGAGCGCAGTGTTGGCTGTAAGTGGCAGAGGGATGAGATGGAGGCAGCTCAACGTGTTCTCCTTTGCAAAGAAGCTCAATTTGTTTTAATGAGTTAGCATCAATCAATGGTGTTAGAGATGGTGAAGATGGGAGCTGTGGCTGCTCAATGTGTGTGTGTGTGTGTGTGTGTGTGGGAGAGAGAACAAGGGAGAAAGGTAAAAGGAGCATGCTAATATTTCTGAAAGTGTGCATGTGTGACTGTCAGTAATTGCAGCTCAGCCTGAGAGTGTGTGCAGCCGGAGCGAGGTAAAGTTGACCTTTCCAAGTGTGACAGCTAAATGGCATCAGCAGCCAGCACGACACAGAGCGTGAGGGGGGAGGAAGGTGTCGATGGAGTCGGCTGGCCTGGAGGCTGCTCTCACTTCTGATGACTTTGGGTTCTTGAGGAACACCACCAGACAAGCTGCACCACCTCCTCTTTTTGACTGGTTGTTTCTGAACTGCATCACTTCAGAACAAACATAGCCCTACAGGCCTCTATTTAACACACTGAGGTTAGAGTTTCTCTGCATGTTTACCATCAACACAATGTTGCACTAACCGAATCATTACAACATGAATTCCAAGGTCACAGAGGAAATGGACTCACAAAACAGTCTCAACTCAATGAAGAGTTCAGAGGTTTTAATGTCTCTCCAAACAAAACAGCCAATCCATCAAACAAAGGTATTCAGGTGACAAAGGCAGGGTGAGTAGTCAAAAGTCCAAAAAGGGTCATGCACAAAGAACGCGAGAGTCACAAAGAACCCTGGAAAACAACACAGGATGAAGATAATCTGGCAAAGCAAAGGGAAAAGACAAAGGGTAAATAAAGGGAGGAGCAGGTGAACATTAAGGCGCAGGTTTAACACATCAGGCTAATTAGGAAATGCGGGGAAACTTGACAGGAACTCGAGGAATGAACAGAAACCTACCAGAATAAAACAGGAAGTGAAGCACATAACACTAACTTGACAGATCGTGACAATAAATACATTTTGTAATGGTTTTTGAAAGCATCGACCATGTCGATAGGCACGTTTGCAATTCATTTGGTGAACTATTGTTTAAAAAATAAGCCGCTTTATGGGTAATGCTTTGTCGTTGTCAGCTATTTTCAGCTCTGTCATCTCATTTTATGCAGAGAAGCTCATTGTTGTTTTCATTTCTGTATTTTTTACAGTTTCACATTGTTTTGTACTCAAGAATGGCAAGCCTGTGCATTAAAACGCCACTCCAAGAAGGACATGTCTTGTTATTGAGTCAAAAGTTTAGCTAGCTGTCTAGTTGAAACACAGACGTCTCAGCGAGGACAGTATAGGATGATTCCACACCTCACAAGCTATTGCAGTAGGCAGCCAATTAGTGTTGTGATGTTCACGAACGAACTGGTTCTTTTGAACGGCTCGTTAACATGAACGATGGGAACCGAGTCGCAGCTGGGAACCGTTCTTTTTTTTCCAGTTACAAGGGGAGGAGTGCTGCCCAGCTGTGCGGTGCTTATTAGATATGCAAATAGCATCACGCTACCTTGTGCACGCTGCCTTCACGTGAGTGCGCCAGTAACAAAAAAAAGCAAAGAAGCAGAGTGATATGGCACCATCCTGTGGAATATTTACAATTAATCCAGATCAGACTTTAAAATCTAATCCAGACATGTCAAATAACGTTGTAATCAATATTTCAGAATAATTTAAACTCATATTGGTGGGATATCTAAATTAATTCCTCCCAGTGATTATTTCCAAGATAAAACGAGTTAAGGCCAGACTGCCTTCTTAAAACTTAATAAATATAAAAATGAGCCAAATGAGCCAGTTTTTTGAACGGCTCTTTGAAAGGAACGGCTCACCAAGATCCGGATCCCCTCAAAGAGCCATAAATCCCATCTCTGCAGCCAGTACATTTTACCAGAATCTTTTTTTTAGCTGTTTTTTTATCTGCCACAATCTGTCCATAACCTTAACCCATGTGTAGATGGAGTTAAAATGAGTTAGTTAGCATTGGATGTTAATAAAAGTTGGACATGACTGTAATCCGGGGTGTTGCAGAGTTGTGCCATATCAATATTCTGTTTGTATCAGGGCCGGTGGGGCTCGCGGGTTTTCAGGACTCAAAATGTGTTTCCAAAAATGTGCAAACTAGAAACTTGAATCAACTAACACTCATGGGTAGACAGGGATATGATACAGAGCTAGGCTTGGCTTGGACAAGGGACACAAGACAAGGGAAGACGCAGACTATATACACACGAGGTAACAATGAACAGGTGGAAACAATCAGGGCGGGGCAGACGATCAGACGGGCGGGAAACACATTTGGAAGTCAGGGTCTAAAACGAGAGGAGAGTAAGGGTTACAAACTAAAACAGGAAGTGTATGACAAGACCAAACACCAGTGAACAAAACAGATCAGCAGTTTTGCCGAGACATTACAGTTTGGTAATAAGTTCAGACTCATTGCTGAGGGCAGCATATTCAGGATAACATCTGCGTATCACAATTATACAATGTGGTGGCTGTGGCTCAGGAAGTGGATCTGGTCTTTCACTGATCACAGGGTTGGCGATTCAATCATTATCCCTGATGGAAATAGTGAACACTGAACCACTAATATAGAAAATATGGACGTAAATCTTAAGAGTTCAAACTGTGTAAGGAACAGACTGAAATCTGTGATTATTTTGTTCTATCAATATTTCATTTAGGGCCATTAGAGAACACTGAACACTTCATGGACATTAATGCTCCGAGAGCTATTTAATTTTGTATCTTTTTAATGTGAGTGTTTTGAGCTGTCAGTATGTGAATTTGGGAGACTTGTGATAGACATGTGCTGGTTCCTTCACTGATATTATGAAAGGGTGCCATGTACTTGTCATTTCCTGGTCTCAACAGTCTAATTCGTTAGTTACATTTTACAGGAGCATTTTACTTTTTTTCAGGAGCAGCCAGAGAGTGTACAGAGGAGGCTTCAATTCTTAGACCAACAGGGTTAAAAACAACCAAAGATCAGGTGTGCCTGGTGGGCCATATTGACTTCACAATACAGCTTTCCTATTAATAAGTATATTGTATGTACGGTCGCTTTATTGTATTATCAATTAATTCTGGTTGCTGAGTATTGACCCTATCTTGCCCCTCCATTCTTTTGTTTGTTCTGTTCCCTTGCCTCTTAAGTGCTGTTTTCTGTGGTAAACAGAAGACAACAGTCTCTGTTCTGACTGGTTCGCAGCCTTACACACTTACCGTCTTTACATCTACATCAGATATCAAATTAAAGAGATGATCCTGATGTAAAGTTAGCATTCATTATCCTTTGGTGGGTCTGAGGGGGCGTTTTTCTCAGTTCAAAGTACGACTATTACTACTATTATTGTTATTAATAATAGATTTGAGAGTACAGTGTTCGATCACTGTGTACACATGAATGAAGTGGAGCTGATGTACAGCTGCAGACCTGTCATGACAACAACCCGTGCAGAGAAATTTGGCCTCACCTTATTTGACAGTCGAGGGAGGCGTCGTTCATCTGCCGATTGGGTGCCACTTGCTGCCACTTAGTGTCACAGGCTGCCAAATAGTGCCACATGGAGGATCTTGGTGTCTCTCCATCTGCAGCAATGTTAGATGCCCTGAACAGCAGCTCTGGCTGTCCAACATGTTCTTATCTCAGTGATGCACAAAGCCTTCCAGCCAGAAAGCTTTTCTAACACGTGGTTGGTGTTGCGAAACGGTCACAGTTCGGTCAGGTTTAGGAATCCTGTGTATCTAATAAAGACTGTTAGTTTGTAAGCTCATCTGTTAAAAGACATGAATTTGTGCTAACAGGTTTTGAGATAAGATAAGATAAGATAAGACTTTATTCATCCTGAGCCGGGGAAATTTGAGTGTTACAGGCAGCAGTCAATAGCAGTAGGAATAACAACAGAATAGAACAATACAAAATAAAGGTTGACTATGTTGCGATTTATTGAACACAGGGAAATTATGAACGTAGTCTGTTGCCAATGATTTTGCAATTGTGTGTCTTATTAGTGCAGCCATTGAAAGGTCCTTAATGGATTCTTTTCCAGTTCATGACCATTCTATATTTTGTAATGGGTGAGTCCTTGAACACTATTTCAAAAGAGAAAAGAAAACATGTATGTCCCGTTTTGTGTTGTGCATGTGGTCAATGTTCATGCTCATTGTCAATATTGCAGCCGTTTACAGGTTGACTTGGTGAATATGTAGATCTTAGCTGTTGCATATCCGAATCTGTCCCTTTTTCTGATATATAGCTGCATATTTTCACATTACTGTTTACAGGGTTAATAAAAACATGCTCTATGTTAGTCCACCTAGCAGCTATCAGAAGTAGTCTCATTCTGGTTGTTAAGTGCAGATCAGCAGTAGGTAATAATATGAATAATGTTGCCGTTTATAATCAGAATTCAGACGTTCTGACCACAGAGAAACTCTCAATAAGTTTGAATGAAATTATTGTCAATAATGGTGAGATGTTGTCATTCATGTGTTTCGATGCAGCTTGATATTTTGCAGTGTGATCTGCACAGGCACACATGAATATATGAGATTATGTTCTTCTTATGCTAGTAATAAATGAAGATTTCAACAAAACATTTAAGGTTTTTGTGAATATTTTTGTGATCGAATCAATGCACGATGCAGTGGAGGAGAAAAGCATCGCTCCTTTCAGCTTCAGCTTGGAGAATAAAATTGGTCATTTGTGGAGACCTGCATTGAGCCAGCGACCTGACAAAGAAAAGGAGAAAAAAATAAAAACATCAATTATCAATAGTAAAAGTCGATCAGGCGAGTACTCAATCACTCGTCTTTGTTCTCCAGGAAAAAGTATTGAAGGAATTTACATTTTGTGAAACTCAAGAACTGGTCATTACAAAAAATGTGCACAAATAAATACCTCAGTCTGTCCTCATTATCCTGCCTGTTAAACCCTTTGTTTTGCTCTGCAGCCTTGTCAGACAGAAAACCACGTATGTGCTGAGCTACGAGGCGCTGGATCTTCTCCCCGGGATACTTTGTCCTGCCTAAAAAAATGAAAATTTAATCATGATGAATAGAACCCTTTGACAGGATTTTCAACTGCTTCTCATGGTCTTCATCAATAAATGTAGTTAGAGTCGTCATCACATGACCAAAGTTTCAGCCACACGAAGCCAGTGAGTAGAACTTCAGTCAGGTGGTTCTAAATGAGTCTTCTTGGAAGGCCGTACTGTTTTCTATAATTAGCTGTCAAATTCTTCTTGGTGTGGCCATTACTCTTGAACATATTGTGACATTTCAGCCAAATTTAGATGACATACATCTAGTCCAAGCAACCCAGCTGGTTTTCAGCTTCAGAAAATGCACAACAAACTTGGTGATGGTCAGTAAACCTGCACATCCATTCACTTCATAAATCCCCGGGCTGTTTCCGATTTAAGATGACTGCTTACCCAGCTCGGTGATTCACCTCCTACTGCTGCTCATCCACATTACCCTTCTGTTCCCGAGGACCGACGCGAGCTTACAGTGTCCATTATGGCGTCTTTGGGGACACGGTTCTGTCGAAGTCATGAACATTTGATGGGGACATTAGCGAAAGGCAACACGTCATTACATGACCATTTACACATAATCACCCACTTAAGAAGACCCCATAGGACAGAACTACATAGCATGGACCATTTACACGCTCGATGTGTGTCTGTGAGGATGCTGGTGTGTGTGTGTGCGTGCGGGGATGCATGTTTGCGCATATGCTCTGGCCTAATAGTCCGTCTGACATATGCCTTATGGTGATGTTCAGAAATAACGATCAAAATGACCCATGTGCCTTCTCTTTCATGGCATCACACTCCAGCTCTGTTCTGTCTTTCTGTCGCCTGCCTGACACACACACACACACACACACACACACAACACTCTCTCTCATTGGGAATTACTGTCTCACGTGAAGAGATTGAGAAGCTCTGTTTCTCATTTATGATTCCTCATCTCTCCCCCTCTCAGGTCCTTTGGCTATGACGCCTCTCCATATGCACGCTATGTATGTTTACCAGTGAAGGGGAGGAGGGCAGCCAGTGTATACTGCCCTGAGATGATACACTCTGGTCACCGTCCATGGTGATGTAAACACAGAAGTCGGAGCAGCAGGAGTAGCTATTCAAGTATGTAAGTCCAATATTTCAGCTAACATAGATTGCTTTAGCATATTTAGATAGCAATGATAATGTCTCCTACATCGTATCTTCATAGAGTATACACAACCAATTTCCTCAAACTGATTTGCTTAAATTAAGCAACTGTATATAAAATCAGATATTATATTTACATCATAATTACAAACAATGTAATTAAAACAAGCAGCTGCAACAGGAAAATGCTGCTTAGCCTACGTGTTATTATCATCAGTATTAACGATCTGCTAGTGACAGATATTATAATATAGAATGATTCGACAGTTAGATGAAAAGATCAGCACCATTCTCATGCCTGTGCTTTAGCTAGTTAGTTATTTAGGAGCCAGGAGGCGATCAGTCTGACAGAAAGTCTGGTGGAAACAATGAGCCGAAGTTCAGAAAGCCCCTCTAAAGCTCACTGGTTCACACATTATATTGTGATTGTTTGATCTGTGCACAGACAGAAATGTAAAAAAGAGGTTTAGAGTTTTATGATGTGATTTATTGATGAACATCAAATCTGTTGCTTGCAGAGCAATAGTAACAGCACAGAACTCCCTAACAGGTGTCTTGTGTGTGGTTTTTGAAGTCGCCGTGGTCACACATGAGTTCAGCTATCATCAACTCAGATGGCAGTGTGCATCCATGAGAGGGGCAGCTGCATCCTGTTCTACAGTATAATCTATGGCAGTGATGGGCAAATAATCAGGCCCACCAGCAAAAATGTTTCAACTTTTTCATTATTGTTCACAATTCTATTTACAAAGGCTTATTCAGATCCTTACTTAGATTTGGCAATCAAGGGCACATGTGTGGCGCCCCACCACCAACAAGGCTTAATTCAGGGTCAGCAAGCTTGATGAATTCTTATAGAATTTTTGAATTGGGCGAGTGAAGCAGTTTTGTACTTTGAAGCATTTTAATTTTACCTCCAATACAGTTATACAAAGAAGTCCTCAGTGGCTGTAACCCCATCCAGGTAAATAATCACCAGCTGCTAATAATACAACCCCCCACATGAAGAGGCAGACAGCCTGAGGCTATTGTTCCTTATTCTGCTCAATTTAAATAGCACATAGTGCTGAAATGCAATCAAATAATCTAACTACTAATCTAACTTACTGTCGCTACCTGCAAATCCAACCAAACTGTTTTCTAATTTAATATTTGTGTTGGCTCCTCAGTGAAAATTGCTTTACAATGTTTATGCATGCATAGTGCAAGTAAAACGGGAGTTGTGGGCCTGTAGACGGCTGGATTTATTAAAACAGGAGTATGTTCCACATTAGAAATTGAGAAACTGAGAAATTAGAGCTGAAAAGCTTTCTGTGTGGACACACCTCATTTTTAATGCTATGCAGCCCAATTCAACACCACAACCTTAGAACTATTGTCTGTTTTTTCTTGAGTGCACTGTAGGGTTTCTATTTTTCTGGTCACTCAGTGTACACACAGCTTTTCTTTTCTTTTTTTTTTTTCTTTTTAAGGGCAACATATTCATTCTCAGTAAGTAGACCAGGTTTTAAATAGCAATTTTTTGCATTTACAGTTTTGAAGCTGGATGTCGGAAATCTTTCAGATAATTGTAATGACTTTTATTGAAAGGTTGATGAGGGACTGAGCTATTTAAAGATGCTGTACGACACACAGGGCAGCACCTACAGTTGACACTTCAGCTTTTCAGTGGTTTTCTGAGTGATATTCTACTTTCTCCTATGGGGTGAGGAGGGCAGCAGGGGTCTGCCCTGAGGTCCTGGAGCTGAGGGAGTTCTAAATCTGAGAGATTTAACATGAAATAACTATGTACAAACATATGCACGTGTATGAGTATATTAAGAAGTATGATGGATTATTTAAAGACTTATTTTGTTTTTATTTTGATGCTAGAACCATGTTTTTGGTTCGTTGCCTCGGGACACCTACTGCCTCGGGTAATATCATGCTAAAGTGTGGAGATGTGCTCGGATGCATAATTATGACCACAGCCAATGTTCTTACTTTACTACCTGCTGATACCGACAGGAAATGGACACCAGCACGTTTCATGGGCAGAAGGAACAGCGAGGTGTAACTAGGGTCAGGAAGAGTGGATCCCCCAATCAGGTTTGAGGGACAGATAGAAGGTCAGGGGTCATGTTGTGACACACTGGGGGACTCTGCTTGCTTATGGGGACAAAACATAAGTCCCTTTAATCTAGTTTATAAAATTTTACGATGACTGGGCTTAAGGTAAGGTTAGACTTAGGTTAAGTTTAGGGAAAGTCCCTATGTCCCCAAAAACACGACTGCATGCACTTGTGCGTTGGCGTGTGTTAGTTTGCATGCGTGTCAGTGGATGAAGGCTGTATGACACATTCTTTGAAATCACCTCTGCTTGACATCCACCAACAACTGCTTCCTGAGGTTCCACACAGTACAAGAAAGTGTGGTTTGTCAAAAAGAGAAACACTGAATTAAACAATAATCACACAAGCACACATTCAGACACAGAGTGACACGCACACACACACACACACAGTCATTGTTGTCTTATATGTTAATGTGGACTGTGAGAAACATTCATACATGATGTGTTGGTTGTCATTAATAGTAGTTATTAGTTGTTGTTTTTTTTTTTTTTTTTGATGTTTTGCCTCAAATCTTCTAATTGTGATTGTTTGGAGCTACTTGGTGTTTGTCAAAAAAAAAAAAATCTATCTTTGATCAGTGCTCATGAGGGAATTGTTGGGTCTCTGTAGATAAAGAGTTTGGTCTGTACCTGCTCTATATGGAAAGTTTCCTGAGACAACTTTGGTTGTGATCTGTATAAATAAAATTGAATAGAACTTAATTGAATTATCTTTTTCCTTATTCACTTATCATATGTACTACAGAAAACCTTGGTGTTTTAGTACCCTCGTACCAAGGGGAAGGGGATTTTGTGATGTGTATTTTTTAGGGACACCCAAGATGGGGGGATAATAATGATATCAATTCTAACACTCAGATTACCTACATTGTGTGCATAGTAATAAAAAGCAAAAAGGTAAATTATGATGTCAAATTACATGGCAAACATGACTTTAATTGCATTCAGCATTTCTCACCAAAAATCAATCATGTTGACTTCAATTTTCTAATTTGTACCCTTTCTTCTTGTCTTTAACTGGGGCATTTCCCTTTTCAATGCACCAGCTCCACCCATCATTTCTTCAAACCTGTGACACACAGCGCGTGTTCTTTCAAAATGCATTCAGTCGTTCAGGAACTGTAGTGGTCAGGAACTTCTCTCTCTTCTGTCTGTCTTAGGTGTGTGTCTTTCCACCTCCCGGCTTGTAGATATCTGCTGATGAGGCACATCTGCTGAACCTGCTTTCCTGCTGTGCATCAGCTCATCAGCCTGGCAGCACTTCAACCCCGGCTCTACTCCCACTCATGGCCAGATCAGCCGGCCATAGCTCCCGTCATTCCCTCTGCCCACTCAAGCTCCTCTACTCTCCACCTCCATTTCCTTGTTTTTCTTTCATAAATCTTCCTTAACTTAGCTGAAGCCTGTGTTTGTGTCCTGTTTTGTGTCCACTGTGCAAGACTGTAACAGAAAGATCTGACCAAATGTGGACCCAGCAGACATAGACAGTCAACTTCCTAGCTTTCCCTTTTCTTGGTTTTGATTTTGGAGAGATGCAGGGTTTTTTTTATGGAGGAAGGCAGACTTCTTGAAACTTGGGAAACTGAGTTTGCTCAGTGGCAGTGTTATGCTAACTCATCCTTTTCGTTCTGAGCCTGCCACTCCAGTCTCCTTGCTTGGCTAGCTTCCTTTCTGCTTTCATCTACAACAATTCTCAGGGGTCTGCCTAGTCAGCCCCCACAACAAAGCGAGGCCCCTAACAATGTAGAGGCTCCCTGTCATCCGGATGACTCTCTCTAGAGCCAGGCAGCCTCCAGACTGCTAGTTTCTAGCCAGTAAACCAGTTGGCAAGCATGAACCCAGCTAGTTCCCTGCCTGATCCTGCCATGGAGCCACCTTTTGGGAAGCCCTCCAGAAAGGAGTGTGGGTCCTACCCACATCGTGCCTTTCAGCTCCTGGTCCTCACCGCTGCTTGGCACTATGAAGATCCTGCTGACCCCAGCCAACATCTTTACAGTCGCTGGGTGGGCCACCACCAAGTCTGCTCCTGATCCTTATTGGTGGCCCACTCGACAACCCGGTTCCCAGTAGGCATCTTGCCAGAAACTCGCTCCAGGTTCCCAGGCAGCAGTCCAGATGACACCCGGGCCTGAGCTGCAGCTGTGTCCAGTTTCTGAGCTGGTTCGCCAAACAATTATGAGGCAGTTTTAGTTTTTGTGATCTAACCATAACCATTCCATCATACTTAACTTACACACATGCTAGAAAAAAAATAAACAATTAAAAGTTAAAGATGTTAACATTTTGCAGTATGAACATCTGTCTGTCCTGTTATAGCAAAATGTTATTTAGGCAGGATTATATTTCTCCACAAATATAATTTAATGTACAATACATATATAAAGTACTAATAGTTGGAAATACGAAATAGTTGCATGTCACCTAAATGGGGAACTTCACCAACTGTACACATCAAAATCAGTTTATAGGTGTTGATGAGAGAGCAAAGTCTGATAACTATCCTCATGTGAGGTCACTTAACTCAGCATCGGTTGGGTCTGAAAATGAAAAATAATGTGGGTGGTGTGGAGCTAAGAAGAATCTTACCAGACCTCCACAGCCTGCTCCTCATCTCCGTCATGGCGCATAATGTACGCCTACATTAGGCATACATTATGCTACAGGTTTTGCCAGGGAAGAAGAATGTGTGGAATAAAGGGCACGATGTCTCTGGATCTGTTGCATCGATTTTGAATGTTCGTTTTTTTCAAAATGTTAATCCTGAGTTCAACAGTGTTATACAGAAGGAGTGAAATGCCATATCAGTGGGGTCCTCTTTAAATTCATAAGAGATAAACCTGCAATTTGAGGTTTTCATAAATGGAACTGGGAGAGGAGAATGTTAATGTTAGAATGGTACAATGCTCTCCTCTCTTGTTGAACCGCTGCTGTTGGAGAATGTGTTTGAGAATGCGGTCCTTCATAACCCTCCTACCCCACGTCTGGATCTAACTCGTTAATTTCCAGTTATGAGATGTAATAGAAGATCCCCGGTTCGATCCCGCCTGGGATCTTTCTGTGTGGAGTTTGCATGCTCTCCCTGTGCAGCGTGGGTTTTCACCGGCTTCCTCCCACAGTCCAAAAACATGCTGAGGTTAATTGATAATTCTAAATTGTCCGTAGGTGTGAATGAGTGGTGGTAGGCTGGCGACCTGCCCAGGGTGTCCCCTGCCTTCGCCCGAGAGACGGCTGGGATAGGCTCCAGCCCCCCCGTGACCCTGCAAAGGATTCAGCGGTGTATAGATAATGGAGATGTAATTCTGTTTATTCTTGCTTTGTAAAAAGTGCATAAAAAAGTGTCTGTTCTTTCATACTCCTTCACCCTCACCACAGAACATCTTCAACATTGATGCCCCTCAAGCACGGCTGCTCAAAGAGAGAAAAAGGAACAGCTCAGTTTACTGCTATACACTGTAGCATGGGAAGAAAGAAAGAATGGATGTAGAAAACGACCATCTTTATGTGCCAAGTCCATTAAAAACATGTCAATCAAATCAGATGGATAACCTTGTGACACGCAGGGCGATGCTCAGCTGTGTGTGCGTGCATTGCTTGGAAATAAAGTTGTCAGTCAACAAGATTACAAAGACCTCTGTAATATTGTGGCAGAGGGCCACAGAGCTCTAAATGTGTGTATGTGTGTGTATTATGGGATAGCAGGAGATATTCAGAGTGATGGTGGGTGATGCCTCCCTGTAATGTTTCTGTGGATATTCTTTGCTGTTATTGGTGTTGGCTGAAGAGTGACCCAGCTTTATTACAGCCTGACTCCCAGGCTGCAGCCCTTCCTCCACTCTTCCTCGCTCGCTCTCATATCTGTTGCAGTTTCGTCCTGTCTCAATCTTTCCCTGTCCCTTTTCCTGCTCTCTCTTGTGAATTTCTATCCCATCCCCGAGGTGGCTTCTGTTAAAACGACCATGAGATTGGCCCGAGTGGTTCCTGAAGAGGTAAGAATGTTTGAGAAATGAGGTGATGGACAAAGGGAAGCTGCAGGGGTCCATTTCAACACGCCGGCCAACTCTGCTATTTGGACTGGGAGCTTTGCGGGAGGACAGGGGCAATACAGAGAATAGGCCAAGAGAAGGCAATAAACACTTTGTGAAATTGATGTGGAAGCAGGAAATTTAGGAAACGCTGCAAGGGCAAACAGCATTGTATAATGCATTTGCTGACTTTCCCATGTATTGCTCGGTTTGCCAAGGATGATAAAATGAAATGCTTTTGTGTTCCTTTCTGCTATTGATTTTTTTCTCTGCTTTTTTTTTTTTTTTTTTTACCATTTAGCCATAAGCCATTAGCTGCCCAGTTTGGCATTTAACAGCTGTTAGCTTTGTTGTTCTTGTTGTGTTTGTTTACCTGTTAGTTGGAGATTTTTCCGTTTGATGAGGCACATGAGTGTTTTGCAGGACAATGAGATGTAGTCAGTTTTAGGATTCAGTTTAATATGGTCCCTGATCCTGTCTCTCTAACACAGGCCAGGTACAAAGGCAGATGGCTGAGGGGTTGGATCTCTCGCTGACAGGCTCTTTTCCATCTTTCAGTCTTTGATTCCGATCCACGATATTTCCTGAAATGACTGCAATGTCATCACGTGATGATCGATTACTGACACACAATATCAGATTGGTTGATTTTCACTCTTGCATTCTAAATTCATCAACAAGATAGAGCTGTCGTCTTTGGTTTGTGCTTTCATCCACAATTAGTTACTTTAAGTTTATCTTTTCACTCATTCAGGTCGACATTTATTAACTTTCGTATCATTAAACAACCAACACAGGTGGGTGCAGGACGGTTTTCCAGCATTTGTCAGTTTGCTAGATTTTTTTACAATAGCAAGCAAAGCCAAGTGAGTTGAGGTTGAAGACTGAACTGTTTCAAGTTAACAAGAAGTTTTTGTTCTGTATGTGTGCAGCAGTTAATTATAAATACTTTGCACTTGTCATGGCATCATAAACATCGAGCCTGCAGTCGAGTGCAGTGTAATTTCTCCCATTACTGTCTTATCTGAGCTTGGTACGTATCTGGCCTCACTTAACCTCACGATTGGGTCATTATGATTAGATCATACACAGCCTCAATAAATGCACTAAAGTCAGGAGGCAAAATGCTGTTGGGCTTGAACTGATTTTTATCACTGCTCTACTAATTGCTTTGTCGGAACAAAGTATTATTAGATATTCATTTTTTCACTTATAATGTCACAATGAAATAAGGGCAGAAGAGGCCACTTTTGAAAAACATAAAGTAATTATTGCGATTTGTCTTCTTAATGTAGGATCTTTAGGGGAAACAGTTTTATTGTCAGTGCTGCAGCACTTTTTACTTGATAGTAATTAGAGTGACTGTAAAGCAGTGTTTTGGAGAGCTGCATCACTTCTAATCTGTGGGGGTTTTGGTTTCCTTAGAGATTGTTCATACATACATGAAATGCTAATTAGTTCAAAATGGAAGTCTGTGTCGATAATTAGGGCAATGGGAGGAATGCCAATTAGTGGACCAGTGAAGTGACAAAAAGCTGACACAGGCTGGTCTGCTGCTTGTGCACCACATCATGGACCTGCCTCTAACTTTTGCACAGAAAATACTTCCAAGCATTGCTTCAGTGCTGTTGCATGAGTGGAAACCATTATTGAAGTAAGACTACTGGGACGCTTACAGTTATGCTTCATTTAACAAGCAATACAGTACAATGGATCCATTATATCAACTGGAATTTGTTTGCATGTATTTTATGAACTGTAAATGTGAGCAACCACCTGGGAAAATATGTCAAGATTAGTCTGTTAGTGGAAATAACATGTAGAATATGCATGCATTTTTGCAGGGTATCCTAATCACTATTACAAATCATATACTGTTAAGATAGAGCATGGCAATCCATCAGTGTCATCAGTAACGAGAAGAAATAAAAAACTGGACATAGTCAGACCAGTCAGTCAAGACCAACTCCAAAAACAGTCAGAACTGCTTCACAATAAACCTGAGCAGCACAATACTCCCTAAATTAACGTGCTGCTGCAATCAAAGAGGAATAAAATCACTTTATCTGCATTTCACAGTCCACTTTCTCTGTCTCACCTTAAAACCTTTTTCTGCTGTGATCATCTTGATGATGCACCACATGATCAGAGCTGACGCTCAGATCCATTTGGGTATGAGACACATGGACTTGGTGGTCTCAGTTTTTATAAGGTGAAAAAGACCTGTGATAAAAGCTTATTTAAGTGTTTCTTGTAGTCAGCAAATCCCATGAAAACACCCAAAACAACGCGTTAGTACGTTTCACAATACAAGGCTTTCTTTTTTTTTCTTCCCTGTCTCTCAGCTCCAAGCCCATTGGGTCCCACTGAAGACATGTTGTGAATCATAAAAAACACCTTGCAAATGTTTCTTTTTCAAAAAAGGCACAATAATTTACTAAAACAGCTGCTCACTGTAGTTTTTATCAAACAGTACTCAAATAGAAGGAAACAGTCCATTTCTTAGGGACTATATTCAGCAGCAGATTAATCGTCATTTGTTGTTCTGGTGAGTATTTCTTGCAGCAGGATAGTGTATGTGAGATTGAATCAAAATAAACTACTGTGTGTGCTCATGGAAATGAAACTGGTGTGTTTTTAATAGTTTTTAGACAACGATTGAGCTCTATGGCGCAGAGCAAGAAGATGTGTTAGGCTACTTGTTAGTCGATACATTTATTGTTGATTTGCATCTTTTCATGGGATTGGTTGACAAAAATAAAGATATAGAATATCACACTTTAAAAAGTGGTAGCCCTTTATAATGTTAGTAATGAATTATAGCCTACATACAAAAAGTGGGAAATGTCTGATGCATTACTTCCCAGTTTGATATGACCTATTCCAATTATTTATGCTAGTGAATGATTCCAGGTAATGGCATACCATATCATCAGCCAATCAACATAGTATTCCCCTTTTCTCGTTGTCTCATGGCACTGAAAATGTTGTAAATTTTGTGGATTTAAAAGTAGGTGTACACACACACACACACACACACGCACACACACACTTCATCTTCATCCTGAATATAAATAGACTCACAAAAGTGTCCCTACGCCCTTTACTCATCAATACCTCACCTTGTCTCTGTCTGTGTGAATGCCTTTAACAAGCTGACTGCACCACCTCTGCTCAGGCGAAATAACAGGATGCAGAACAAACAGCTTTCCAGCAATTACTACATCTGATATATAATTTCACCCTCCTCTTGGTTTACAAGCTGTAGAAAAACAGTCATAATTCTGCATTTGGATGGGGGTTATTAACCGCTGGCCACAGGTGCTTTGAGGCTGACACTCCCCAAGCACAAGAGGTAATGAGAGGTAACACCTGCCATATATAATAGGTGTGTGTGTGTGTGTGTGCATGCATTCACATGTGTGTTAGAGGTTGACAGCTCAATGTAATTTGGACAATATAATTAGCAGGGCTGGACAGCTGCTGAATAACCTGACTATTTATGCTTTTAATACGGGCTCCAGGGTTTTGTGTGTGTACAGGCAGTGTTTGTCCTGGTTTGATTTTGCCTGCAGTGAAAACTAATGTGTTGAAGCCTTTCCTCCCATGTGTCATGAGGAGCTTTATCCATTTCAGTGCCCGCCATGTAAAACGGTCAAATCTCACAGCAAAATCACTTCATTCCAACCACTGGATTTACATCAAATTCATTTATTTGGAGTTGGGGTGGTTGAATGGGTCAAGCACAGGACCTTCACCCAGGAGACCGGGGGTCATGTCCTGTGTGAAATCAGAGGTGAATATGGATTTCTTTTGCAAGTGAGGTCAGTTAATCTATGTGACACACATAACAAACGTCCTTCTTTGAAGCCAAACCGTGACTGTTTTACAACCACATGCTTGTTATTGTTCTCAGCAAGCTTTATTTTGATGTTGCATATTAGGATTGCTAACCATGGAGCCCCGCACATGCAAAACCAATGCGAGAGGGGTCCTCACAGCATTAGAGTATGAAGCTTAGGACCACCTGTATTTACATGAAATCTCCTGGTTTGAGTTAAAAACTGCTAAATGGGCTAGCTTGCTAACTGAGAGCTAAGAACATTATTCAATGGCATTCACAAATGTGATAGTGTTTTCCAGAACTCAGCCTCAAATATGTATATATATATACATATATATGTATATATATATATATGCTTGTTGGATGAAAGTGCACACCTACACAAAAACTCATTTAGAGATTTGTTTAATCACTTGTTATCTGTTCACAGGTCCAATCTGCTTTCATTGTACATTACAGATGAAAGAAAAAATACCTGTTTTTGTGAGCCAGTAATTAGTGAGGCTCTGAGTTGTTGTTTGTGATAAAACTGCACGTTTAGCAGTAAAAACACATCACACTGACAGGGAACAAAATTGGACACCATGAGGGATTTCTCTATTTACACAGTGTTCTCTAAATAGGAAATTGCACATTAATCGAAGCCTGATATCTATCACTCAGGAGAGTTTAAAGAATAACAATGTTTGAGTGTTTTTTATCTTCATGAATAAGGCTCACTGGGATGCAGACCTTTTTTTATTTAACTGTGACCTTCTCCCCCAGTTTGTTAAGTGCTCACTGAGGCTGTGTTACAAGTCATAACCGTATTTAAGATCGACATCCAAAATGTTTTAAAGCCCGTTTTTTTTGTGTTGTGTGGTCACTGGGGAGATGGGAAGAGGGAGACATTTGGAGTACAAAGTCTTGTACGCTCCACCACCCCATAAAAGATGTCCCTCTACTCAAAGGCAGCTGATTTTGGACCACAGCCTTTGGCAGGCTTCAGGGGGGCAGCCCTATCAATAGTGTGAGCTTGAGATGTGTTGTGCATGAACACACACATGCCACTGTTGACACCACACCAGCAGTCGCATATGTCGGCATCTTCACTCCCCCCTCTTTTTATGATTATATTAAGAGCCAGAGTGGCGTCAAAGGCAACTGGCCACATTGATTTGTGCCCATGCCAGGAAATCCTCTATGGAATAAACTGACAGAGGCGACAGAGACAGATTCAAAACAAGAATGGTCCAAATTTAAGCGGCAGAGGCATAGATATCCTGAGTTTAAGTCCCTGTGGCTCAAGCTTCACAAAACCCAACTCAACTCAACAGCATCTTTCATCAGACCCTTCCCACCCACATCTTTCAAACTCCACACCTCCAGGTCAGAAGACCCCATCTGCTGATGAAGGCCACCTCCAGGTCAGAAGACCCAATCTGCTGATGAAGGCCACAATATGTGCTCATATTTTTGTCACATCCCTCACACAGACTCACAAGGTAACCTTTTGCATCTGTATGAAATGCACTGGGCTTTCAACTAACTCCACTGTAAACCCATCTGTGACTGTATGAGTACTCACAGAAGTGGAGGTCAAGGTATAGTGGCGGGTCACACACATGACCTTCACCCAGGAGATCAGGGTTTTTGTCCCGTTTGAAGCCTGAATCTAACCAAACTGCAAGCATGCCACCCCCTCTCCTTCATACTCAGGAGACTTTTCCCCTCTGCCCCTCTTTCTCTGTTTGTCTGACCCCGATTACACCTGGCATTAGCATGCATCTTGGGAGATCCAATCACAAGCAGAGAGTCAAGCATGTAACAACCAGACTCCACACAAATTGCAATTGTTAAAGTTCTTATTATACATAATTATGCATGACTTCTTGTCTGATGACACAGAGGGTTACTGCCCACAATCAAATAGAAACTGTGTTTTAAATAAGGAATGGAGTTGGATGCAGTACAGATTCAAATTCTTAACCCTTAGGTGCATAAAATAGGTCAAAATGACCTGGTGGTTTTGTTTTATTGCTTTGTAATGAAAAGTTTTTATCATTTTATATTTCAGTTATTCCTCAAAAACTTGCTTCAGACATCATATATTTCATTTTTATATCAGAATATCAGAAATGCTTCCTTCCATGGCAGCATCTGGACACAATCTCTACACAAAGTGGGCTCAGATCAATGTGCAGTGAATGTACAAGCTCCAAGTGGGACATCCAGATGTCTAGCAAAGCTGGCCTGTCCATAGATCTCATCATCGAGCCGGTGCCGATAAGAAGTATGAAAACAAGTGGTGGCCTCGCGAGAGGGTGAAGCATGACAGAGCAGCAATGTTTGACGTGGCTGAAGTTCACAATGCCATGCAAGAGGTGACGGGGGAACCACAGCACTGGTCAGACGCAAGACAAGCTCGAGCAGGGTCTTGACTGGGGTCCATGATCCCCATTCTGTGAAAGCTGATAAGGTAAGGATAAGGATTGACTGTGTACACATTCAAGTAGATAGATCAGGCAATCACCATGTGTAAAAAATCTTCAGCGAGGGTTGAAACATTGCAGATAGAACCTCAACTGCTGTTCCAGCCACTCACAATCGCTGCAAAAGCTTCACAAGTCCTAGTTCAGTTTGAGCTAAGAAGTCATTCTCTAGTGCTGCTTCAGCCACAAAAGCCAGTGCTAGCAGATGCCATCTGGGCGCTCCACACACCTGACCTTTCAGGAGTCACAGGCCATGTTCAGTATGTGCTGGGTGATCAACACTTGTCCACAGTTCAGCCAATGGACACATGGATCCACGTACAAGGACATCTCCAAGCTATACAGCGAGTATGTCAGAAAGAGGTATGGAGAGGCAGCCGTGTTCAACATTTATCAAGTCTCATGGCCTCTTCTTCAAACCTGTGGCGAAGAAGAGCATGAAGAAGCCACATGTCTGGAACATTAAGGCCGTCAAGCATAACCTGGGTCCTAGTTTGGTACTCACATCCTTTTGATCCATGCAAAAGCCAGGTGTAATGCTACCTGCCTTAATGGCACCGGCAAAGGAGCTTCCCTCGACAAATTCACATCCAGCTGTGCCATCAATGATTAAACCACAGTGTCAGCTTCCAAATCAGATGTTGTGTCAGCAGGAGAGAATGTTTCAACTGTTTCTTACATACTTATCTGCTCTGCTAGCTACATTAGCTTAGCAGTTAGTGATGGCTTCTCTCTCCCTCTCATTCTCCTGCTCGATCTTGCTCGGTGTGTCCTTTTAGAGATACTGGTACACATAATAAATTATTTGCTGTGCTGGAAGCAACGTTTAGTGAATTGGCAGCGTGGCTCTGCACCATGGAAAGTCAATCATTAGGTGTGGTAGAGATAATTGGCGGAGATAATTGACCTGGTCCGATTAGGAGAGACGGCATCCATCCCACTTTAGACAGAGCAGCTGGCACTTCTAAAAATCGGATCAAGTTTATTCGTGAACAAAACCAATGACAACCCAGAGTTGAGAGCAGTTACCTTTCAGGAGTTATTCAAAAAAAACCTAATAAAGATTCACACCACCACTGCAGTAGTATAACAAGATAGGAGAATTAAATGGGGATCCTTAAACATCAACTCTCTGTCGCCTGGAGGTGTATTAGCAAATGGTTTATAATCAGATTAGAATATCGATTTATTTTGTCTGACTGAAACCTGGCTGTGTCATGAAGAGACTGTTAGCCTAAATAAAGCTACCACCCCAGTCGCATCAGCGCTGCTATGAAGTGAAAAACAGATTTAAGCAGCACATGGAAGAATTGAGATTCTGTGGTGTCGCCAGAGTTTAACTGTCTGTCAGACAAAATTCTGACATCGAGTTGAGTTTCCCTCTCTCTGTCGCAGTTCATTTCAAACGTTGCGTTGTTAGTAAATGAGAGTCGGATTCCATCACCTTTACCCCTGAAAAAAGCAAGCTCGCTTATTCAGATGCCTGCTGTGAGGGAGGGTTAACTTCTCAACATCATTTCTACCGATCATGTTAAGGAAAGTTCTGTCTCGCTCAGTATTATATGTGCAAAGCATCCTTTTATGCATTTCATGGTTTGCATTTGTGCCATTCTCTTTCAGAGCAACCTTTGGCACATATATGCAACCTTAGCTGCTTGTTACTGACTTAAATAGGCAATGTACTGGAGCATTGCCGATTCGTCCTTCATGTCATACATGACCAAACGAAGAATACGATGTGTCTGGAATCAGAGCGCGGTGGAGGATGAGCTTTGATCCAACTTCAGCCTCGCTGGCATAATTGACGATGCGCTCCACCATTGACAAGAGACAAAGCACACATTTAGCTGGCCCATTTAGCCGGCCCACTGAGGCTTTCAGCCGCTGCTACTCTGCTGATCAGTCGCTGTCACTGCATGCATCAGAGATGAGCCTCCATAGCAGCGGGGCTATTTGAAATCAATGGGGTCATAACTGTGGCGTAAATAGATAGAAAATTGGGCTGCTCGCTAGAGGCTAGAGGAGCATGTGGCCTACATCAATAGCTACTACCCCAAGTGGAAGAAGCTGCACTCTCCAAGCTCGGGGTCCAAATTGAATTCCATGGATAGATAGATGGGAAAATGAAAACATTGATAAACCTCAATGAGCTGCATGAAAGCTTCAAATATGTGATTTTTTTTTCTACAATCAGCTGCATGCATGGGGCATTTTTATATGCTGGGACATTGGACTCTGTGTACTGTACACCGTATTCTATTTGATAATATGAGAGCTGCCAAATTGGCAGCTGGAAGATGATGGATCGTTGTTGTCATGAATGGCAGCGGTAATGCTCTGTGCCTGGGGAGCAGTTGGACAATGTGGAAACTCTAAACAGTACAAAGGCTACTAGAACAGCAGGGATGATCACAATTGGTTATATACAATCACCTCTTTACGTGCAATTTGAAAATATAAGAATGGTTGTTGAATAATTTATTTTTGGAAGAGGCTTCACCTTCGAAAATATGTCCTGATATTTTTCTTTTTTCTCTCCAAAATGTTTTATTCATCACAGCCACAGTCATGGCTGCTTTGATGAACTGAGTCAAGCTACAAATGTAGTTTGAAATGGAGGTGAAGACGCTGTCATACTACAGTATACTGCATGCGCATCTGTTTGCTTAAAGCCATATTTAGATGTGTTTATTTGAAAAAATGACCCACCACTTTCACTTCAAGTCAGAACAACTGTTCATGCATGAAAACCACTGAATTTATTCTGTGTTTATGTTTTCTTTCTGTGTTGGACAGTTTGTGAACATCAGTAGGAAAGTCATTGCTTATTTATCATTAATTCAGATCTGATATTCATTTTACAAACTAATGAACACAGTTTAATTGAAAGTGGCATACTGGGGACTACCATACAGTTGGGGGACTCACATAAGACAAATTTTAAAAGAATAGTTTAACTTTAAGGCTATGAGATGTGGACCTTGAGTTAAGATTATTTTTGCAATCTATCATCAGGGTAATTTGCTTAGATTTTAGAAAGCTCCCTGCAAAGCCTCGTAAGACTGTTTTCGCAGGCTGAGTAGTACCCAAATGACAAGTTAATTGATATCCATGTGTAAAGATGGCGGATTGCCCCTTTAAAAGAAGAGTTCAGTATTTTGGGAAATGTTTCCTTGCTGAGAACTTGTACCAAGTTAATGTCTTTCTGTTAAAAATGGAGCTTGAATCAGGTCTTCATGAGTCTAGCTTGGCATAAAGATGGAAAGGTTTGGTGGACGGATGTGCTGTTGTTTGTCAAGTCATTAAAGTCCACACATCTCCCTGAAATCGCGGCTCTTTTTTCACAACTTTTATATTTCTCTATGTGGCAAATAAACCAGATTCAGTCTTTAATTAAGAGTTGTTGGTAGATGCCAGGCCAGCTTTTTCTGCCTGCTGGTGGTCTTACAAGTTTTCATCAGAATATACTCTCCCATGCACCTGTCTTTGTTGTGCATATTATATGATTTTAAGAATTTTTTCATTAAAATGTTGAAATTATTATCAGCAATACAAATGATGCATTCTTTGAGGGGGCTGTGTCCCCCCGATACTGAGAAAATACCACCTCCCACTCCAATATACAGTAGAAAATATGTTAAATATGTCCTCGTTTTATGAACCCTGTTAAAGGATCTGTCTCTGCAGAGAAACAAATGTGTGACCACATCTCATCTCATTTGTACAATCAGTTGGGGCCATACATACATCACTTTTGTCCTTTGCTCACAAGAAGGACAGTAAAAGAAGAGATCTGTGTCAATACGTGTCCATCTGTTGCAAACACCTCATCACAGGTTAGTTAATGATGTTACTGAGTATAGGACAATGCCAATTGTGCCTGTAGATCAGTGAATCAGAAGCGAGTCCTAGTGACAGTGTAACTAATGTTTTTACTATGAAAATAGGTGCACCTGCATCGTGCAGCAAGTGCGTGAGCAGGCCACGTACTGGGGCAGAGGGAACTCACCAAGGCTAGCTTGTTCCCACAGGGGTAGTTGTGGAGGGAGAAGAGAGGATGGAAGAAGCACCACTGAGGGTGAGAGGAGGGACGAGTCGACCACGATGACACCACAGCATTATCTGGCCAGAGGATCATCAATCCTTAGAAATCCAGCAGGCTCCACATGCTTTGTCAAGCCACACGTTTTCGACGTGACCACCCACCTGAAATTTGACAAAACTGACAAAGACGAAATTTCTTGTACATTTTAATTTTAAATGGCTTTATAAGAGCACAATATCGTATACATTGGTTTTCTTTTTCTAAAGCCAGTCAGGTTGCCTAAAAGGCTACAGATGACACAGCTCTTCTGCCAGCTGATCGTAAAATGAACTAAGACAACGTCAAGAAGGAGAATATTCATAAACATATTGTCCTTATTTAAAAAATTAAAAGGAAAAGATCATGGAATGGCTTCAAATAAGTAGAATAAGTTAGTTATGTACATTACTTTGCTAACCCTAACCCTTACAAAAGAAATCAGATCATCACTTTTGGTTGGAAGCGGGAAACTAACCCCAGTCTCATGGGTGAAAGTCCTGTGCTTGATCCATCCAACCACTCCAACCCTCCTCCATATGTGGGCTCTTGCTCTTTGTACTGTGTCTTTTGACGCACTGGGAGTGAGAACGGGCCGGCGGACTACCCCGCATGGTGATAAATGACTAAAAGGGTACGCCGTGCTGAAAAGGTGACGCCAAGGGGTCCCGACTGAGCGTCCACACATGATGAGTTGGGAGTGAGAATGGGTTTTATGGGGGCCCTAATGTTTTAGAAGAAAAGCCATCAGTCTGAGTCTTAAGTCGTCCCTGTAGTTTTCTGTTGGATCAAACTGTGTTTGAGAGGAAATTCTAGTCTGTCTGAACTGCACTGAGTCTCTCTGCCTTTTTCCATCTCCGTGTCCTCCACATCCCGAACTGTCTGGAAGCTAATTGCAGTAATTAATTTGTGTGACCTACAGTTGCTTCCAGTTCCTGTTATAGCCCGGTCTGGGCATTACTGGAGTGTGAAATCAATTTACTGCTAATCACTGGAGGTGGGTGTCTGTAGGCTGGGTCTGGGGAGCCAGTGGACACATGAGATAAAAGCAGCTCTTAATTCTCCTAATTCACTGCTTCTGTTCCGACAGCAGAGAGAGGACAGAAGAAGAATGGATGGGAGAGAAGGAAAGTGCTGTGATCAATGGCTTCAATCTCTAGCTCCATTCTAGGTGTGTTGAGAGGATGGACCGACGCTAACAACTGCTCTGCTGTTGCCCCAAGTGCTTATATACTATATGTAATGCTGTGTCACTCACAATGACATTGGCAGAGGTACAGTGGGGGCATCATTGTAAATCAAACGTTACTAACAGAAGAGATACTTTAGATTACAAATCACAAGGATATCAAGGAATGCATGTCAGATCTACACAGCCTAATCAAATTATTCTGGACTTTTGCTATATTACTGTATTCGCCATGTTTGCTGCTCATATCTGGAAACACAGTGACAGCCCTGCCTGACAGAGGGTACATCCCAATTCTTTTAAATTACATCCATGTTTCCCTCACTTCGTGTCTTTTCCTATATCTTATCTTAGTATATGCTATGCTACTTATACTACATATGGTTAAAAGTCAATTATTCAAGATGTCACTGTTACTGTGATTACATCTCTGTCCACCCTCTGACCTCTCTCTCTCTACCCCTCTTCTCTCTCTCTCTACCCCTCTCTCTTACTCTTGCTCTCTCTCTCTCTCATGCTCTCTCTCACTGTCTCTCTCACTCTCGCTCTCTCTTTCTTTCTCCCTCCCCTACTTCTCTCTCTCTCTCTCTCTTTCTCCAGCTCTTTAATCTCTCTCACTCTTGCTCTCTCTCTCTCTCCCTCTGTTCTCTCTCTCTATCACTCTCTCACACTCACTCTCAGGTCAAAGTTGAATTAGTCAGATGTGTGTTCATGGTGTTATTGTTTACCTGTAATGTCTCTTCCACATGCTGTGAGTAAAGGTGATTCCACCTGTCTGACTGCTTGTGATCTTTGACTCACTTTCACTTTGACTGTCAGTGGTTTAGATCATCGGTTGGCTGGTAGTTGCCTTAAGGTCCAAACTTCTCCTCGGACACCAGATCACCACTCATAGACCGGTTCAACACCCACTGTGTTTATTTTCATCTGTCCATTCAGCCTGTCTGTGGATTCAAACCCAGGACCATTGCTGACCACTGAAATAACTCAACTAAAACTGGGGCTTAAAGCTCATTCAAATAAGAAGCCTCATACAAACATTTAATAAAACACATTGAAAGCATCGCAATGGCAGTCACAACTAACTCAGGCTTCCTTTGAATACCAAAATTGTAATTACAGCCTATAAATGGGATGATGGAGGTTTCAGCCAAGGCCTGTACCTCCTTTTCCTCATTTTTTGTGTTCAGAGTCTATAAAACCAAACTACGTTTGTGTTATACTTGTGTGCACCTGTTGTTGAGTGAGCTCGCATCCCAAAATCATATTTTTGTTCCCCTCACTTTCATAGGTACAGGTTGATTTTCTTGAACATTGGTCCCTTGCTGTCTAGCCGCTGCAGTGACACAGTTTCCCAGGAACGAGAGTCAGAACTCAAATGCACGACACAGACAGGATTGGAGTAAGAGGCTTCAGGCCGGTTTAATAACAAAAGATACTATGTACAAAAGGAAGAACAAAAGGCACACGGCTCAAAAAATACAAATAATGACGCTAAAAGGGCAAGGCAAAAACAAAAACTCTCTCAAGACAATGACAATGATTAGACGCTGGACTGACGTGAGACACAAGGCAGGACAGGGGAGATGCCAACTATATATACACAGGTAACGAGGAACAGGTGGAGACAATCAGGGCGGGGCAGACAATCAGACAGACGGAAAAAACACCAGGAAGTCAGGGTCTGAAACGAGAGGAGAGTTAGGGTTTCACAATAAAACAGGAAGTGCAAGACGCTAGACTAGACGCTAGTGAAACAAACAGCTTAACAGACACGACGAGACATAACATGCAGTCCAGATGAGAGAAGGTCTGAGTTGCAACAAATGTTAATTCACTCATCTTCATCTGTTTTTGAGTTGTTACCATGTGCTGAAAGCAAAAAGCTCATCTATATTTTTTTTTATTTACACTCAACTTTGTCCTAAAATACAGATCTATCACAGATTTCTAAAAAAAAAAATAAAAATAAGTCACAGTTGTCTGGATAGTAATGATACAAATACAACAATTATGTATCAGAAAATATCAGGTATCAGTATGAATGAATTTAAAGTAAGATTAAAATACAGATGTTTAAGCATTTTTAGATTTTTACTATTGAAAAAGCAAAAAACTCAACTCGCATTTGCTCCGTTCATAGTGTTTTTTGTTTTTTTGTTTTACTTCATTTTGTTTTACTTCACAATTTTAAAAAACGTGAATCCAGCCTCAAACAATGCAGAGAAGCTACTTTGTATTTCTCTTTGTGACTGTAGTTATCTGCAGAAACATTTGATCAGTAAGTATGAAATCAGTCTGCGACATAAAATCAGCCTCCTGGTGGCTGTGACTTGGAGGCTTTTCCACCAATCTAAACCTTGGAGAGGTTCAAACTGGGAAGGTCAGAGATAATGACTGTGAAACACTCCAAATCATGCTCTTGCAGAATTTCAAAAATATGGACAGTGCCCTTGGCAGAGCAGTTATTTAACTCAGAGAGCTCCTCTCAATCAGCAGCAGGCGGGACGGATTGGGCATATTAAGACCTCAAACACCCTGAAATATTACCACAATACTCTATTCAAAAAACACTAAAGTCACATTTTACCGTTTGGGCCATGTGAGAAAATTGTTCAAGGTAACATCTTACAAGGCTTTTCAGAAGAGGAAGAAATAAAGTGTTTACTAAAAGTATTGTGTTGGAAATATTTGGCCATGAAATACCTTCAGTAGTGAATTCATCCTCAATATCACAAAGCCCTGAGCAGTATATTGCATCAGAAATATATTTTCCCTCCTCGCTCCTTTTCTCTTTCACTTTCACCTCAAAGATGAGCAAACAGAGGCGTGTTTCGCCTTAAAAGCGAGTAGAGCTTACCGCTTAGTGTTGCTGCCTACTGTTAGAGGAAATGACCAGGTGACACTGACACGGATGACCTTTTCCTATGTGTGTGTTTCACTGCCTCCTGTTGCTCAAAGAAAGGTCAGTAAAAGAGAAAAGATGTTGAATCTTCACATAATCTTCGTGATCCTGTCTAACAGGAATGTCAATAAATAGAAAGACATTATCTGCATATGAACAGAGACTATGCTTTGCATAGATATGAACAAAATTTAAATTTGTACAGTAGTGTTTTGTTCGTGCAGTAACGTTTGAGAGTAGATTGGAAATTGGCAAGATGTAGATAGGGATTGCCTCAAAGCCTCATACAAAATGGCTAGCAATTCCCCTGTTTCGCCAGATAAAATTACTGCTTTTGTCAAAGGAGTCTGGTGGCTTTTCAGAGAATGATATAACACCTAAAGCGATTAAAATATCCTAAATACACTTTAACTGATGTAGATTTTTTTTGTGGGCCTTTTTCTAGGTGACTAAAATGCACATTGCTGCTGCCCCCGTCCACAACAGCACATTGCTCAGCTTCCATCACCGGTACACCTACTGCTTCTCTGAAGTGGGGGCATGCCAACCACCACATACTGTAGGTGAGACACTAACTGCAACAAGTCCCGGAGTATCCCTTTAATGAATAGACATATATTTAACTGAAACAGTCTCTGATTATGACTTTGAATTACAGCCGTCTGTGTTTGTGTCACACGTTCAGTGGTATTACAAAAAGCGTTGTGCAGACAACGTGAAGAGAAATATTGCACTTGGGGTCGAGCTATATTGCTGTCATTGGCCTTGGCATGTGTCCACACCGATAACCACAGCGCAACCTCCAGTGTCCCCACCCATCTCTGACACCCTCAGGGGCCCCTGAGGGATGCTGGATGCCACTTTAACCGCAGGTATCTACTGACTTCTTTTAAATCGCACCATCAATGGTTTTCTTGGCTCTTTGGGGAGTCTCTTACACTGTAAAGTAAGAACACACACACGCACAAGCACAGTGAGCCCTGAGGCCATTCTATTGGTATGCAGACAGTGGATCTCATCTTAAGCAGGGGTTTCACTCACTATCCTTGAGACCTGAGCCAGCAGCACTGTGGTCCAGCTGAGTGTGTGTGTGTGTGTGTGTGTGTGTGTGTGTGCTGTCTTTGTGAAGCTGCAGGTCAGCAGCAGCCACACCGTTCTCTAGGTGACTGCTGGGTCACAGTGTCACACACAAACACAGGAAGCAGGATGCAAACTTGATGTTGTTACACTGGCCACTAATCTGAGAGAACGCATTAACCAGAGCCAACCAGTTGTGCAGTCTGATATAGTCTCATAGACATTCATCAGACATCACGCCCTCAAAATGAAACATCTTTATACCAGAGCCACAGACTGCAACAACCAGTCAAAAATGATCAGTAATTGGTTAAATAAATCCCTAAAATTAGGCATCATCAAGAAAAATGGTCTATGGTAAAGGATTGGTTAGGTTTAGGAAAAGATCTTGGTTAGTTTACGGGAACTTAATCATCAAGGTTACAATTATAAACAGGTTAAGGTTAGAGGATGATGGTGGCCACGCTTAAAAACAACCAGTTGATTGTTGGTAGGAAAACAAATAGTCTCCAGTGTTAAAGTCTGATGTTTCAACGCCGGCCTCCTCCCTCTGTGGACTTGCTCTATAAAAATGCCACCTGACTTTCTCCTTTGCTCACAATTCGTACGGCCTCTAGTGGACTTTGTCTCTTGAACATAAACGTATGTCACTGAAGCCGGAAGTCTCTGATGGATTTTATAGTTCACCTTCATTTTCTGTGATTAAGTGTGATTTATGTCGAGGGCTGTATCCATCTGAATGTGTCTCTTGCCCAATTGGACTTTGTTGTTGTGTAGTTGAATGTTTTGGAATTTTCTGGGGGGGTTTTGTCGACAAAAAGTCAGCCCACAAATGATCTCTAAACCTGCAGCAACTGGCTACATCCAACAGGATCTCCTACTTCTTATGCTCATTGTACTTTCAATGAAAAACCATCTACCACGCAATAATAAACTCTGCCAGCATATTGTTGTTACCTGTGGTTTATGTGTGTGTGTGTGTGTGTGTGTGTGTGTGTGTGTGTGTGTGTGTGTCTGCATTAAAACCCAACACACTACAATGAAAGTGAGAAACCCCAGCAGCATCCCATACAGCGGCCTGATATCAGTGCCGGGTCTGTTGCTGTCTTCTTATGAGCCCTTCACATCACACACAAGCACCAATCAGGACGACAATGACAACAAAGACATACATTTTAATAACAGCATCAGTCAGCAGTACGGACCTGCCGCTGCCTCTTGTAAAAGTGCATGGGAGGGTTGATTCAGTGCCACGTAATACCTCGCTACGCATCCATTACACAAGCTTTCAGAGCTCTCCTCCCGTTTGTTTGCTTTTGTTATGTATATGAGAGCTATTATGTAGGGCAAGTAAATGTATTGGATGGAGAGCAAGAGGGGGCACGAGGAGGGGGTAGGTTTTAATAATATTCTTATGTGTTTGACACGAGGGAGGGCTATTTCCCTGGAGGACAGTCTTCAGGACCACGCTGCCCGCTCCTCCTCCTCCTCCTCCTCCTCCTCCTCCCTTGTTGCTCCATTATCTCGCCCTTTCTCCACTTGATATTAAGACAACAGGATTACGCCAAGCGACGACAGGGAAAAAGCAAAAAGCAATTTGGCCTGAAAGAAGGGTGGGGGTGGGGGGGCTGTGGGGGGAGGAAATGCATGGCTGAAGTACTTGACTCCAGTCTCCACTTTTCTGTTTTCTTTTCTTCGATGGCAATCTTTCCCTGCAAGGATACAAATATCACCATTTCTGGGTATTTGACTTAATTTCAAGGATTTCTCTTGTAGAAATCTGTGTATGTGTGCAGTAATAATTTGGATGCTAATGGGTATTCTACCTTGCAAAGGTGATCAAAATACATCGCAAGCATCAACAGCATCAACAACACAGTTTCTGATTGGCTAGCAGGTGTTTGTATGTAGGTGTTTGTTTGCAGATGGATTAATAATATCATGTATGTAGTAATACTATATACCTATTTGAGCTAAAGGGATTTCTTCTGAAAATACTTATCTGCTTTTCCTGAGGTAATATGTTGAACGTGGACTTTTACTCATGGGAATATTTCAACATGGTTGTATGCTTTTACTTAAAGGTCCAGAGTTGGATTTAGTGGCATGTGGCAGTGAGGTTAAAGATAGAGAATAGAGAATAGCCCTCACCTCACCTCCCCTGCAGCGGCCATTAAAAATGTGAAAAGCACTCTCTAGAGTGTTTGGTTTGCCCGGTCTGGGCTGCCGTAGAACATGGCGGTGCCACATGCTGTTTTCCACCCACTGCCTCTGTAAGTATGAAGAACTCATTCTAAGGTAACAAAATGCAAACAATTCCTATTTTTAGGTGATTGCGCACTCATGAAAACGGAAATCTATTCATTATATCAGTTGGATTGACTTTTTCCAAATAAAATGTGTATGTGACAAAGGAATGGGGAAGAAGGACAGAAAAGCGAATGTCAGGTAGGACGCAAACAGAAGAGCGACACAGACGACCCTGACCCGATGAAAAGAGGGAAAAGCAAAGAGTCAAGACATAAGTACCTATAGAGGTGCTGTGCCACATTTAGCTCTCACGTGGATAAAATGTGTGATTCAAAAGGAGTGGAAGAAATTTACTGGAGCGCTCGAACAGATTCAAGAAAAGGGGAGACGGCGTGTCCATTTACCTGCTGTCAACATCTCTGCTATTACCTGAACATTCATCTTCTCCAGATTCAGATTTCAGCACATCAGACTGATGTGTGACTCTTGCTGATTCTTATTTAACACATGAGCACTGAGTGGCATGACGGCTGTGAAGAAATGGAGAATCTGATATGGGCAAAGTCATTAAGGATTAGCCTTGCGGTGAAATTAGATTTTTCCTTTCAGCACAATGTTTTTAGAACTTCAAATACTCAAAGTGCCACCAAGCTGATCTGCTCGTATCAAAAATCCCATCTGGACTGAAATAAAGTCACATGGGTATGTATGGAGAGCGAAGGAAAACAAAGTCCTTCTTTCTTGCTGTTGATAACACGTTCTCAACACCTTCCCTGAGGTTGATGAGTGACTTTATTTTCAGCACCATTTTCTCAAGTTCCGTCAATCAAAACAAGCTGGATGGGTCAAGAAAGCAGACAAACATCCCGACTAATAAACCGACAGGAAGGACAGAGGACCGGCTGGCAGAGAACCATCAAGTTTGATTATCAGACTCTTAGCTCTGATGCCCTTTACCTCTTCCCTGCCATTCGTCTGCTGCGTTTTCTTAATGAAAAGCCAGCGTCTGGGCCCGTTCCGGATCTATCTGTGGGAGAGGAGTTCTAGCCGGCCATCGCTGACGCTGATCAATAGCCTGCAGAGAAGACAAGCAGAGCCCTGGACTCTCAGGGCTTAATGGGAGGGAATGGGACTCGAAGTAGAAAGAGCAGAGGTGTGCTTTTAAAGGCTGGCCCAGTAATCTTGGCGGAGAGAAAAACCTCGGCAAGACAAGAGGAGTGTGGGTGCAGGCGGAGAGTGGGGGATTGAAGAGACAATTATGTTTAAATGTGACTAAATGGTCACTAAAGGTTGCTGGTTGCAGCGCAGAGGGTTTGACCTGGGAGAGACAGGTTGTTTATGCTTGAAATACACTGCCTATTGACTTTTGACTTTACGATTTGTAAGTCCGGGATTCTGTGGAAAGCGAAATGTATGTTTAATGGTTGTACTTCACAAGAGCAACTTTGAAACCTTGTAACATCTCAGAATTTCAATCGGAGCACACGCTGCTCCTGAACGCACTGCTGTAACAGATTTGACGTGCGGAGCATCAACAAAGACCGGCTGTCTGCAGGCATCTTTAGATTTTTAGCAGTGGTTATGTCTGGACTGGTATTTTGCTTTGCTTTCTTTATTTATAGGATAAGTCTGGAACCACTATGTATATTTCTGATTGTGCTGATCATTTCACTTCCCTGTCTGTGGCTCTCAGCTGCAAGCCCATTGGTTCCTACTGAGGAAGTAAATCTTCAATAACACCTCACAAATATATGCATAGTTTCATTTTTTAATAAGACTACATTTCCAAACACAGTTGGTGGTGGTAATTTTTCTAACAGGCGGAAATAGTGCATTTGTGTGACCTATTTGTGGAGTTGAGTCAAAATAAACTACAGTGTGTGTGTGTTCGTGTTCATGCAGCGATGGAACATGGCAGCCATTGCAACAGTGTGGGTCGCTGATGTACTTTAATAGGGATTGCTACACTGTCAGTAACATTTCGAGATCTACAATAATCTTTTGAAAAAATAAAATCAGCAATCCAAATCACCTCCAGAGTCCAGCCTCTCTCCTGTCCTCATGTCTTATTCATCCAATCAGTGCATCAGTGGCTGACTATGATTCCTTTCCTCATTGATGAACGTGTCTTTTCCGCATTTTCTGTTTTTCTCATGTTCCAGGCGGCAGCTCCTCCTCTCACCAGATGACTCAGGACCACTGCTGGGAGGCTCAGACAGCCTCCTGCAGAGTGCTCGGCCAGAAGTCCGTAAAGCCTTTTATTGCCCATTTGCTGTGCAACAAAGACTTTACTGTCTCTCTCTTATTATTATTATTGTTATTATTATTAATAATGATAATACTACTACTAATAATAATAATAATAATAATATCCATAGTCATATATTGGCTGACAGTTATTAACCTAATATGGCATAATGCATAATTCATCATGGGCACACCCTTACCTCTGTACCAGTTTAAGAAACAACATGGTTTCAGGCCATTCATCTCTAGGACACCAAACTTGTTGTATTCAGTGTTCTTTGTGATGTGCTTCATGATGACCCAGATGAAGGCCAGATGTTGTAACGCTGGGCTCTCCATAAACTTGGAGTTTTGACCTTTTTGGACAACTTCCCTTCTCCATGCAAGGTATAAAAGGTAAAATTGGGCAAGAAATCACTTCTCTACAGCTGCAACAAAGATAACAAGAGACCAATGCCAAGTCCACACATGCGCAGGGATTTTTCAAAACATAGCTTTTTCTTTTGGCCTTTTGTCCACACACAAACGATCAGTGAAAATGTCACTTTTGGAAAACTCCATCCAGGGTGAAGATATTCAGAAACTGAAAAGACAGAAAAGATTTCCATGTGGAAATGGAGTACAGAAAAACTGAGTTTTTTTGCTTGTGACAGTGTGTGCTATTCTCTCCTCCTCGCTCCTCTCGCTGTTAGGCTACCTGTTGCAGGTGGCTTACTGGTGATAGCTTTTTTTCAGGCTTCTGATTGGCCAACAAGACGTTAGGGTTAGGATTATATCGCTGTTTGTTGGTTCGGCATGCTCATAACAGCGCTTCAATAGTGTTTTTGTGTTTTCATATGGATGAAGACTTTTTTAAAACACTGATTGGGTGGATGGGATTCTTTCTTAGAGAAGGAAGAAGGAAAAAACTTGATTTCAAAAATATCCATGCACTTGTGGATTAGGCATAAAGAAAAGGTCAATCAAGCACAGTCGGCACATGCCCACGCTGTCTCAGGAAGAGTTCTAATTAGATACAATAATTAAAATCACTTATGTGGGTGTACATGGGTGTGCAGAGGCTTTAAAATGTGCACATCATCTTTTTAAATAGCTAACTCGCGGCACTGATTTAAAAACACCTGGCCACAAAAATGGACTGATGCAGCTATACAGCTTGTTGTAAACTGACTTAGAGAAAAGCAACTTTTAAAATAATAATTGACTCTAGCACTTATGATAACACTGTGCACACCAAAGTAATTGCTGAGAGAAAATGAAAGCAAGGAGCAACATGATAAAAACCCACTTCCTGCTTCAACATTGACCTACCATAATGTAGTGAGTAGTAGTAGTAGTAGTAGTAGTAGTAGTAGTAATTTATTTCAATCCTTATCAACAATTTTCCAAAATAACTGCACATAAAAAAAAAAGATAATAATAATAAAGGCTAGTTATAATAAACTGTAGCTTGCTTTAAAGCAGCTTCCATGGCAACTGGAAAGGAATTAGGGTCCTCAGACCTAGTTCGAATGACATGCTGTCAAACCGTGTTTGTAATCAAACGTGTTTATTGCTGTTCTGAACGGCCACACTGGAAGGTGGAGTGAAAAGCCCTTCATCATAGAGAGGGGGGAGACGAGATGTTGTTTAAAGACACATTTAAATAACAGAGCACATTTACAGACAGTCTCTCCTGACGAAGACATTCATAGCGTTACAGTCTCACCTCTGCGAAGAAGCCAGTCAAGGAATGAAGTTGGTGCGATGTCAGATGTCGGTTTCCAAAACATCTGACAAACAGGTCCGATTAAGCAGTTGAACACATGAACATGATTATCAGACGTTATCAACGGGCTGAGTTTTCTTAAACATAAGGAACAATTTCTAACACCCTTTTTTTTGAAAAATGAAAAGTAATTTCATCAGACAACCTAAAGATTTCACCCCACTAATCTGGGACGATCATACAAAATGTTCCAATTACAAATCCTTTACAGGGAGCTGATGTTCAGCCAGGTTTACAAGTCTAGTCTGAAGCCCGGGGAAAAGGCTTGTTCTTGCCTTCCATTAACAGGGTGTTAGGCACCTGACACCAACAAAACGGCGCTCCGACTGGACAGAGCTCCTCTCCAGCTGTCATGGAAATAGATGCCGATGAGATTCAATCCTTTTCTCCTGCAACAAGGATTAAGGGAAGTCTATAAGTCCTTCCCCAGCAGTGCTGGTAGGTGAAGAATTGGAAAAAAGGCTCTCGGATGGTGGAGAGAAATATGCCACACTTCATACCGCTATTCTGGAAGCGCTTTATTAGCTCAGTTCACATGTAGTGTAATGCGTTTGAGATGTCTGTGATCACTCTGTTTCTGTTCCTGATCTCTGAGAGTCTGATCAATACGTGTGAGCATCCAGACTCTCTCCTAAAGCTAATTCCTTTTCAGAAAGAGACAGAATGTACCGTGGCTCTAAAGGCTATGAAGTGACTTTGAAAGCACTGCTCTGAAAATAGCTTCGATTCATAGCAGTTCTAATAGTGGGTTATTGTCGAGCTGTTTCTTAGTTCAGGTATTTCATTTGTCTTGCATAATGAAGGAATTCAAATACATAGAAAGTAAGACAAATCAATATCACAGAGTTAATAATGACTATTTTCCATTTAGGTGAGCTGTTTGTGGTATTGTACAAGCTGGCCGGCTGTCATGGCTTTCTGCCTGTTGTTAATGAAACTTGTTTCATCTGTGCTTTTCTACTGCGACAAGTCAAATTGCCTACCGTGAAAAAAGCCATCCCCATACTCAACAATGCTGTGCCTGCTGTGGAAACCTAAAGTGTACTTCCTGAGTAGTTCAACCTGCCTCAGGAGCTGCTGATCCAGTTCTCCTCTTTAATAATCCAGTCTGTTCTCTGTACATCCATCACTGTCTGGTTTGGATCGGCCCAGAACAGGAACGTACTAGAACAGTCAAGGCTGCAGAGAAAATCATTGGTGGCAACCTGCCCTCCGTTCAGGACTTACAGGAAACGTCACTGCCGGAACATCATGCCCTGGACACAACCTGTTGCAACTTCTCCCCTCCGGTAGGCGCTACAGAGCACTGTACAACCACACACAAGGACAGTTTCCTTTTACAGGCCATCACTCTGACCAACGTTTACATCAGTCACACAGTGTCAATAACACCAAAACTTCCCTTTACTTCCATTATAGTTTATATTTTTACAGTTTTTAACGTGCACCTTTAATCATGCACAGCCACGATAAGATCTGCATGCATCAACATGCATATACCGTCCTGTACATAACGATCCACTCCATGTCCATCCGTTCAATGTTTACTCTATTTCTTTGCATCTATTTGTATCGTTAACAACTTTCAGACCAGAAACTTAACTTTACATTTATGTAATAAATGGACAGCATTTATATTATTCTTTTTTAGTCTACCAACCACTGAAAGCTCTTTACAACACCTGTCACATTCACCCATTCACCAGAGCAATTCACGGTTCAGCATCATGGCCAAGGACACTTTGACATGCAGGCTGGAGGAGCCGGGGACCGAACCACCAAGCAGCCATTATCAGTTTTTTTCATGACCACCTAAGTACATTGAGAGAGCAATGTAAACATAAATAGTCAATAAAGCTGATTCAGATTCTGATTTTGATATGTCAAATAACTTGGGGTTCTACTCTCCTGCAGGTTGCTCTATGGCAAACATAGTTTTTATGGCAAAGGTGCAATTTAGACTTCTTGCATTGGCCCTTGTTCAGTCCTGGCACCAAACGAAAGCAGCAAGGAGGTAGGAGAATGCACCTGGGCCTGTGTTCATGCTGACTAGGTGGTGCAGTGCAATTTTGGTGAGCTCAGACCACCTCTTATCGCAAACACGGGGCAGTTTTCATGGTTTTAGTTGGCAGAGGCGCACACACAGAGACCTCTTCAAAATCACTAAACACCTTCTGTTCAGTTTGGCCTTTTTCTTTACTACAAGCAAAACCTTTATTTCATCGACTGCAGATTGATATGTGCATCTAAATACATTTTTTAATGCGACAGCTAAAGATTCGTATCAGCAATATCATCCACGTTAGTTGAATCCGGGAAGTGCAGTTGGAGCAGCTGAGCTGTTCACAACATCTTGTAGAATGATGTTTTCTGTGCTGTTGGTCAAACACCTTGTTAGCTTACATGTGTTGCACCTGAGTGACTGAGTGAGTAATTTTACACAGCAGCAGCAACCTTGTTAATCACTTAACATGGTGACAAGGTCTAAAGGTAAATAATGCTCTGTGTCTGTAAGCTTTTACTTACAGATTCCAGGTTCAAGACTGAAATCATGACGGCTGCCCTTAAGATGAAGCCTGAAATTTAAACTAAACTATACATATTGATAAGGAACGTCCTGAAAACTTTGACTTTGAACACAGGAAGTTCAGGTTTTTCTTCTTATCCATGGATGGAGCAGAGTCGTATATGGGTCCAATTTGCAACTTGACACCTTCAAAGCTCAACATGAACCCGTCTGTTGCTTGCAGTTATTTCTAAATCAAATCCAGACACCATCCATCCTGTTAATAAGAGGAATAAGAGCTGACCTGACACATAATTGAATATAGGCTCAGAGCTGCTGCTGCTGCTTCTTTATTAATTGTTTGCAGCCACTCCAATAGTCCTGCAGCTACATCAATAAACATAAGTCAGATGCTGTCAATGGCAGAATAAACAGGCAGCTTATTAAGGGCGATGTACAGTATATTAATGTTTGGGGTGCCATGTACTTTTTAATTTTGGAGCGTAAGAGAGAGACCCGAGCCTCCCTCTCACCTGTTGCTGCTGTTAAAGGGGATGAGCGCAGCTCACATGATCGGCTGCTGAAGCTGCTTCTGATTCTGTATTCCACCTATAAATAGTGTGTTCATCCTCTCTTCCACATCGCGCCCAGCTGCACCTGTTTTGCAACAATGCTTGTGGTCACCGAAATTGCAGAAATTTGCTGGTCATGTCCATTTGTGTTGCACCTGGAGATTGTTCTTATGTTGTGCCTGTACCCTATTTCAAATATAGAACCCTTAGTCTTTGGAGAAAAGACATGATTGCAATAGAAGAGTCTCACATTGGACCAAATGTGTTGGCAGAATTCACTGAGAGAACATGAAGAGAACACGGTGTCCAGGTAGCGACTTACAACTGAAACAATCTGTGATGTGGAGCGGTCGTCCACTTATCAGAAGGTCGGTGGTTCGATCCCTGGTCTCTGCGGTTTACCTGTCGAAGTATCCTGGGGCAAGATACTGGACCCCAAGTTTCCCCCGATGCTGTACATCCGTGTGTGAGTGTGTTAATGCTTTTAATGAGCAGGTGGCCTAGCTACCATTGTGTGAATGGGTGAATGCAGGCTTGTGTTGTAAAAGCACTTTGAGTAGTCGTCAGGCTAGAAAAGTGTGATATAAATACAGTCCATTCACCATTTAAGACAAGGCCAAATCATTTTTGAAGCAAAACCCAGAAGACTACTAAGAAACACTACAAAATGGGACAATTAGTCTGTTATAGTTTAAGAATTAGCCAAAAACTAACAAAAAAACTAAAATACTTTTAAGAAATGAACATCTCCAAACTAGAAATCTCAAATCCCCCCTGTGATGTCCGTCCAGCAGCATCAACCAACAGCAGCACTCTCAACACTGGTGCCCCAAGACACAAGTTAAGGCAAATTAAAGCGACTGTGTACAATTTAAATGTGTGAACTACAAATAGAAACTAATGTACCGCCAAAAATGCAAAATCAACTCTGAGTATGATGTATGAAACAAAAGCTATGTGTCACAGTCCATAATCTGAAGATGTGTCCTCATATCTCTGTTTGCTGATGTTTGCACAGTGTGATTAGAAAGTGAATTAGATCAAATGTGTAAGCAATAAAAAAAACTAAGCTCTGTCCAGGAGGGCTCCAATGTTTGTCTGGCAACAAAACAGTGACTACTAGACTCCAGGAAGTCAGTGCACCTGGCCAAAGATGTCCCAAACTGTTCCTTTAACACTTAACGTACAAAAGCACATGATCACGAATCTTTTATTCAGTGGTGGCAGGTCACTAAGTATGTTTACTTAGCGGTGTACCTAAGAACAATTTTGACATATATGTACTTTGTGTGAGTACAGTGTATTTTTGTATGTTTTTTTTACTCCACTACATTTATTTTATAACTTAAGTTACAAGTTACTTTGCAGATTCTGAATAAAACATGAATGTTATTCATAATAAAATATTATTATTATTATTGACTTTATTGAGCCCCGAGGGAAAATCCACAAGCTCCCCGGGAGAATATAAAATAATGACATTTTGTTCCACCTTTACCAGCTGCAACATTAAAGTGATGAACGCAGTCATTCATCAATAATTAAACACCAGTAATATAATATGGGCCATTCTGCATAATGAGTACTTTTACTTTTGGTACTTTGACTATATTTTGATGGTGATGCATTTTTAGATGGTTTTTCATTGCGTTGCTTTTACTAGAGCAAAGCAATACTCTTACTCTTAGTATTTTTTCATGATGGAACATTTACTTTTACTGAAGTAAAACGTCTGAGTATTTCTTCTGCCTCTGCTTTAGTTAATATTGGCATTAGCAATGTGCGTCGCTTGTTGCACCTCCTCAGGTTCATGAAAAAATACAGCATGCAGCGGACTCCGGGAAGAGTCGCTTTAAGAAAAGACACATGTTGTGAATATTGTGAATGTTAATCGCTGCGATTGTTTTGGCGTGGCTTAGAATGGATTCCTCACACTTTCACTAATTGTGTCAGAGCAAACAGCCCCACATCCCCGATCGTAGTCACCAGGAGGAAGCTCACCTTAACAGGCTTGTAACAGTGGGTTTCTTGTATTTACAGGCCATCTGATATCACCTGAGTGCAGCCTCAGTGCTGGACTTGAACAGAATGGCAGACAGGTTGAACTGTCTAAGTGTTAGTGTGTTAAGGCTGCATTTTAATTGCTTTTTGGCTCCATACGAAGAAGGCTGTTTGCCCTGTGGGTGTATATTGGAGATTAGTGCTCTCGCACTAAAGCACTGTAGTGATGGGAAATTATGAAATTTCAAATGCACTCTTCATGATGTCAAAAAAGAAAAAAAAATTACAAACTGGAATTACCCTTTAGCACATTTTCAGAGTTCTCAGGGACCTGGAGATACCCTGGAGAGGGCGAGGAGGTAACACGCAGAAAGAGATAGAATGAGATTAATGGTGAGAGAAAAAAGACAAAGAGAGAGAGAGCATGAGAGAGAGAGAGAGAGAGAGAGAGACATTAAAGGTTCAGGCAGCATGTGTGCCTCATCGCTGTAGCAATTAAAGCTTAGACTTTTGTCTGTTTAGAGGAAAAGGAAGAGACAGAATTGATTGTCGAGCCCTCAAGCCATAAGTCAGAGCTTCCCAAAAACAAACACAATATTCTTACCACACACACACAAACACACACATCGCCACGAAAAGAGTCCTCTTTCAAACGGAGAAGGCACACACCGACCTCCCTTTGGTGATGTGTGGAGAGTGGAGGGTTTAATAAGAGAGACAGTGTGAACCAATATGGTGTCTACGTCTCTCAGTTTGCTTGAATTGCAGAACGATTGCCTGAATCCAGCGTTTATACTCCGACTGACAATCGAACTTTATAAAGTAAAGAAGGAGTCAATAATCTTTGCTGCATTTCCAGTGAATATATTTTATCATACAGTCACTTTATGCTGCCCAAGTTTCAATTATGCACATATTTATGATCCTTTAATGTCATTTCCAACTTGCGTGGTCTTGTATTTGTCTCATAATCTATTTGGCCCAAAATATTTAAACCCAAATTGAATTTTGTTTAACACGGTTTTCACTCATGTCACATGATCTTCATCAGTGGATGGAGTTTGCTCAGTTGTCATAGAAAGACCCTCTGCCTCATCTGCTGATGAAGATCATGTGTTATGATCGAAAGCTTCACAAAAGAGCCTCCATTCGCGGAAGCCTGAGGGGGCTGATGAGTCCAGTATTAACAAACGAAAAGCAAATGTTTTTTTCTTGCACTCATAGATGTATTTATTAGATTTATTCAACACATTACTGATTCTTCTGTTGTCTCTTTAATCTTGCTCGCATCAAGTTTTTTTTTTATGGCACTAGGGACATTCATTGATTTTTTTTTTTTCTGAACACTTCCAATCCATCCGTTGACTTAAAAGCTGCGTTCAAAGTTCATTCTTGAGCATGTCCAAACAGCAGCTGACAAAAATCATGTGATATCACTGAAAGGTCCAGAGTAGCACTAAATCGACCCTGAGATTAGATGTTTTAGCACTGGAAAGTATTCTTGAGTACTGTTGGTCCATATTCTGCAACAGTAATACTTGTAAAACTTCATTTCACCCCTGAGGTGTAAATGAGTCTGAGGATGAACATGCTGCTAATTGAATTTCGATGAATCTGTCGTCAGGTTTTTTTTTGTGTGTGTAAGAGACAATATGAAAATCCAGTCACAAGCTGCAACAACCAACCAAACACAGAGTCAAATTACACACACCTGAGAGAACGCAACTTCAATGAATCATCAAATACATACATAAAATTAGACATGCGGAGCATCTTAAGTATTACATTTTTAAAAAAAGGTGGAAAACACATAGAAGCAGGAGATCAGTCAGCAGTGCAGTCCAATTCTGAGCTCACATTGTGTTTAAAGAGATTGCTCCATGTTCTGATAACACCACTATTACTCATGTTTATGCTCTTACCTTTCTTTACTTTTGCTGCTGCAACAATGCAATGTCTCCGCAGGGAAATTAAGTTGCACACAACGAGCTGATATGCTCACACACACACACACACACACACACACGCAAGAAACTTACATGCATTTACAGTATGCGTGTGAGAACACAAACATATGGCGACACACTGATGCAAGCAAACGTGCGCTGACTACACTGTCCGTTCAGCCAGCGTGTGAACACACTCCTACACATATGCACGCACACACACATACACACACACACACACACACACACGCACACGCTGACAGTGGAACACACATGTTCCAGTGTTATTTAAAGAAGTCCAATTAAACGTAATGCTCAAAGTAATCTCTCTCTCCACTTTCATTAACTTGCGTTTCTATAGAAAGGCAGGCGAGATGAGCGCTGACAGGGACCTCCCACGCCTCTGACGGCTCCAGCCAATCAGTGCTCTTGCGCAGTGCAACAGCAGCCTCTAGTGGCAACATGGACTCCAGGGCTGCAGAGCCTTTAATTGGGCTGGATTCATCCTCAATCAGGGGTCACACATGTAGCCCTGTGTCTGAGGCTAATTTCACTCCGGTCGAACTAGATTTTTTAGGCTTTTCAGGTGTCGGGAAGGAACACGCTACTCCACAAATATCTCAGGGTCTGATTTCTGCGATGCTGTGGAGCTGCACAGAGCAGAGCCAAGCACTGACAGACCCAGGGTTCAGGGCTTCTTTACCGACAGCTAGAAACTAACACCGCTAGGTGAGGGTCACTGTTCCTCAGAGCGAGGCATTACTGAGCCACTGCTGAGGATTTATAGGGACGTGAGTGGCTGCTGAACTGTGTGTGAGTTTTATGTTTATTTAATTAAACAGAGCTTTTACACTTTGTTCACATTTTTCAGTATTTACGTAGGTCTACTAGGCCACTGATTTTTAATGTTTTTGACATGTACCAATTCAGTCCAAACTCACATGCTTTCATGACATGCTGCATAAACTCTGAGTTGTTGAACCACACAGAGATGTTCCCCTCTCTAATTGTTTTTTTTTTTTTTCAAACAGCTTTAAAGGGCTAGAGGCATTTTCACAAAAAACACAAAATTCGGAAAAGTCTGCCCATGTTGGGAGCTGCTGTGATACACAACCTTTATTGTGACTGTTATTTGTGGCCATTTCTGGTATTTGTCACTTTTTGTATAACACGTTGTATATTTTACTTTGAAAGGTGCTGTGGCCTTTAGAACAGGGGGCTCAAACATACAGTGCGGGGCCCATCCAGCCTGCAAATATTTTGTTGGTGTTTTTTCCAAGTGAACATGAGCTGCAGCCACACGGCCCTTTATGGAATGACTTTGACATGCCTGGCTTAAGATGTGGGATTGCACATTAAAGATGGCAATAGCAGAACCATTTGTGTTTATTATTCTTATTCATTATTAAATTATATATATATATATATATATATATATATATCCTGGCATTGAATGTGACTGCTACTTGTCACATCTGCAAAGAGAATTGTGGTGCCCCTCAGAGAGAACAAACAACCTGGCCAGTGGCAATCTGATGTGAGACCCCTGGTCTGCAGCCAGGATCTTCACATTTTGACACAGTTTCCCAGGCACGAGAGTCAGGCCTCAAAATGCACGACACAGACAGGATCGGAGTAAGAGGCTTCAGGCTGGTTTAATAACAAAAGATACTATGTACAAAAGGCGCACAGCTCAAAAATACAAATAATGATGCTAAGGATTTTAAGGTTTTCAAAAAGGCAAAAACAAGAAACTCTCCCAAGGATAACACACTGACAATGATTAGACGCTGGACTGACATGAGACACAAGGCACATGGCAATCTGGCACAGGACAAGGGGAGACGCCAATTATATATACACATGAGGTAACAAGGAACAGGTGGAGACAATCAGGGTGGGGCAGACAATCACACAGGCGGGAAAACACACCAGGAAGTCAGGGTCTGAAACAAGAGGAGAGTTAGAGTTTCACAATAAAACAGGAAGTGCAAGACCAGACTAGACGCTAGTGAAACAAACAGCTTAACAGACACGACGAGACATAACACATTTTTACCTTTTTTGTCACGTAGTTCTCACTTGTCCTTAATTATTCCACTATTACAAGCTGTCCTTTATATCTCTGCTATGCTGATTAGAAAGAGGGAGGGGGAATGTGAAATAATACGTTTTGGAATAAAAAAGGAATGAAACTATGAAATGATTTTTCTTTCAGCTTCCTTTGACAATGAAACTTTTATTGTGATTGGCTGTTGAGTTGGTCTGAATTAGCAGATAATCATCATCATAGCAATCATATAACTGGTTCTGTTTGTCTGTCTGGATTGAAAGAAAAAGGATTGAAAGAAAAAGACGTTGTGATGAAAAGAAAGAAAAAGATGTTGTGATGAAAAGTGACATGATGAAAATAAATAAAAAACAGACTTTGGGAAAAAAAATGGAAATCAAAAACTGTTATCAAAAAATATATACCTTGAATAAACTAAAGGCAGGATCAAATAGTGAAGATAAGAATGACCTGTGGGTTTTGTATTAGGTATTGGATAATTTAATAATTCTATGGTTATACTGTATCAAGCGTATTCATTATATATGATCGTATATGTCTTTAATTTATTTGTTCAGTGTTGGACACTTTGGTTCTGCATAAGCAGCTCTCAAATATGAAATTCTCTTTTGCATCATGTCCAACTTTGTGTCCTGTGTCTCTTCTGGATTTGATTTTCCAAACACAACTTGTCAATGCAACGATGTACATGCAGCCAGAGAGCATAAATGAGGCTTCAGTGGCTGTCACCAGCACATGAAAGACCATAAGTCAGGAGACTTTTCAACTCGCTTGACAAGGCTAAGTTTAACATATATTCACTGTGTGCATTCTTATTTTCAGGTGAAACAATGGAAAGCTGTCGGGGCAGTGGAGATACCCACACTCAGCAATATACAACATGACGGTGATGCCTCTCTATGTGTTCCTGCATCGACATCTTCCCAATCCTGCAGGTATGCAGACCCAAGGCTAATGATGGCTCTGTAACAGCCCAGCTTCATTTTCCATCCATGCTTTCATGTGCATATCAAAGCTCTTCATCAAAAATGAATGATTCGCTCTCAAAAAGATACACCTACAAACACAACAAGGTAGCCCTCATTGAAATGTGAAGCGTGAAAGAGAGCAATAAACCAGTGACATGGCTCGGCAGGAAAATGATATTAATGAAGGCCTGAGAGAGCCGTGTGTGAGCGCGATGCTGACCCTGTGTCAGTCCACTCTGATTGACCCCACTGGAAGTTGGCTCAGGACCAGAAGTGCTTCAGTCTTATCAGCTCACAGCATCCTAAACAACACAGGACTGAGGAGGAGGTGGTGGCTGGGCGCCCTGCCATTCAAATGAACTGCTGTGCTATTCTCCACATTCACTCAGCTCCAGAGCTACACAGTACTAATTTATTACAGCATTATTTTCATTGGTTATGATAACATTGTACTGTCAAAGTAATTAGTGAGGTCTGGGCCCATGGCAACAAAGACTGGCAGGTAATAAACAAGCAGTCAGATGAGGTTAAAAGTAAGCAAACTTTGTAAGGCGCACACACACTGTGATAAAAGTCACTTTACATGCTTGCTGCATGTCAGACTGTAGGATGAGTCCACTAACATCCCGGTCAAAGCACGTATGTCATCGGCTCGCATCATCCACCTGTGCTGCTCTTGTGTTTTGAAAATGCAGCAAAAACAAGCTTTGCACAGTGATGCTTTAAGATAAATGCTAACATCAGCACGCTAACATGCTCACAGTAACAATGTTCACATTACTTATGTAATGTAACTCCAGATTCTATGAGTGTACGAGGGGGTGAGGGTCTGCCGGCAGGTTTGACAGGCCAGGCACAAGTGGACAGCTTCAGAGCGGCTGAACTTCCTGATATTCACTTCTGTTCTTCGCTTGTTGACTGCTTGACATTGAAGAAATTTTGGGGAGCAGAGCTCAGGACGCGACTGTACAATCTTCAGGACTGCGCATGAACACGGGGATAAAGCCGATAGCGCCAGCTCTCAGAGGGCGAAGCCTTTACGTAAGAGAACATGCAGGTAAAATGTTTAGCATGGTCACCATCTTGATTCAGAGCACCAGTGTGCCATCACTAGCACAAAACCACAGCTGAGACTGGTGAGGATGCCTTAGTTTTGCATGTTTCTTCATTAATCAAAGCACTATACCAATCAATATGTTGACCTGATTGTGATGCAAAAGGAAAAGTTAATAGGTCACAGAAGTGATTACACATCTGAACAATATCTTGGCCATCCATCTAATGGTTGAGATATAGTTATTGTTAGTTTTAAGCTGCTAGTGGGGCTAAAAATGGTGCTTGGAGTAGATGTACAGATGGTATGTGGTATCTACATGTACATCCTGGTTTGTTGATGTGGGTCGTAGTTGACACAGGCACCAGTAATCAGTGGTTGGTAACAGTCAAAACCAGCCATTGGTTGACATGTCTCTCATTAGGATCTGAGACCATCTTTTTGGGTTGATGATATCTGTGATGGTGATGCTTTCAAAAAATTTCTTTCACAACTGTCATCATCGAGAACAGCATAAAAATCCCACATTGTGCAGTATCAGGACCTTCAGTTTATTTGCTTTATTTGGGGGTCACTGGAGGTGAGCACACCTGAAATCAGTGATAATTTCTAACTAACTTCGATCAACCTGTCTGATCAGCTGACAGCTTGTGTTTCTTGACCTTTCTTTTTAGCGATGTCGCCATGTTTAGACATGCCAGAAATGAGTACAATGGTAATGTTTATAGTGGGCTATAGTTTAAATAGTCAGCTTTAGTCTTTCTAACCAGAGACATTTATTCTGCCATTTGTGTGTTCACACATAATGGCAGAATAAATGTGTTCAAAATGTATATTTCTGATGGATTCAGTGGGTATATAGAGCTCATATTAGCCCCTTGTTACATATTAAAGGTTGGTCTGTCATGCTGATGCTTGTTGTAATTGCAGTTCCTGACAACAGTGACATAAACAAGCTGGACAACCTGACACATAATTAATCTTCAATAAAACAGATCCATTCTTCATAACATTGCAATGTAAAGTGTTTCATAGAATGGGTGCTGTGGGAGGCCACTCTGCACTATGCTGATGCTTTAATGTTTGATGCTGTAAAGAATACAATACAATACAATAATCTCTGATTGTCAAGTAGGCCTATATAATTTTCAGTAAGCACTCAATATTTGCATTAGCATGAAATGGTCCCAATTAGAGATAGAAAGCTCTGACATTAGCATTTTGGCACTAGCATAAAGCAGTAGCATCAGACAGCTTGGATTCAAAAATATTGGTGGTGTTTTCTGCTTTCAGTAGCCTACCTCACATCGGTGAAACACTCAACTCTGACAAGAACCGGCTGCCTCTTTTTTTTATTTAATTGCAAGGCTGTGCATTTTTGTCACGAAACAACCATTCTGGCTTAATCACAGCAGAGTTGCGTGTTTCTGTGCCTTTATTCTTGAGCGCATGGTGCAGCATGCTAATGAGCTAATGCAATCCCACTGTTACTGCAATTAGGAGTGTGTACAGCGGCTAATGTGGGGAAATAGTGGCTCAGATTAAGGGCTAATAGAAACAAGTGTCTGCTGATGTTGCTTTCTGTGTAAGGTGGCAACATCTCAAAGGTGCACTTTAACAAAAAATCATGTCTAAGAGTCTAAAGCCTATCCCATAATGCCTTGCAAGGGGTGCTTTAAGAAATACAAGAAACAAGAGGAATATTGGATATTTATTTTTGTCCTATTGTCTTCTCCTCCCTTTCATTTTCTATCATCCTTTATTAATGCATTTGCAACTGCCACTCCCCCACCCCATCACCGTGTACCCCCCCAACGCGCGCACACACACACACACACACATACACCACACACATTCTTTTATTTGCTACTGTAGCATGCCAGTCTTTTACAGCAAATGGCTGTTTTTATTTCAATTTCACAAAATTGGATTTTAATGGATTCCGCAATGAATAACCAAGCAAGAAATTATTTTTCAATATCCTCCCATGATATTCCACCATCCCTCTGTATTAGTGGAATTAATACTTGAAGCGTGCTGGAGATGCTGCATCAGGTGATGCAGGATTTGATTAGGAGTTTAAAGTTTTCTGCAAATCAGGTATGGGGGCACAATCATGTTTTCTTTTTATTTTTTAATCTAGGAAAAAATCCCTCAAGCAGCAGCAGGGAATACTAAATTGCTCGAATTTGATTATCATACAGGGCAAGTGCCTTTGCCATTTCCTCTCATGTCTGGGAGCACTTTAGGCATATGCAGTATTTCTGTCTTTGATGGTGTAGGGAACATCTAACATTTTCACTGTGTAGAGTTGCAACTGAATAGCTGCTATTGTTGCCAGTCCTTTCAAGACCCCTTTCCAGAGGTATTGCTCCCTGATTGTGCAGTTGTCTGGTGTGACAAGATAAAAGCAAAGTGGTCTGCATACAAATAGCAAACAAAGTGCTGTTACCCTGTGTGCCTTGGCTTTTTGCAAAGAGTCTGTGTGATAAAAAGCACAAAAGTATATAATAACATTTGTCATTATAGCGCACAGTATACAATGTCCAAAATACATTTGCCCACACTTTTTATGTACATTGCACAGAGGACTTCTTCTGAAATATGTTAGTGCACTTTTAGTGGAATTTAGAAATTATGTATATGCAAGGTCCAAGCTTAGAGGTGCCAGTGCTCCAAACAACGCTGCCCACCTGTTTTGACTCTATCACAGCTCATCCCATAGGCTGGGAAAGCCACCCATGAGGAAAATATTTACATTGGCGTCTTAAAGTTGGATAATTTTTTGAGGACATTAAAAGTATAGTGTTATGTGATTTTATCTATTTTGTTGCTAAATTGCACATGGAAATGAATGTATGAGGTCTGGAGAAATAAAAACACGGTTGTCGGTTAGAAAAGGATTTAGTGGCATCTAGTGGTGAGTTTGCAGATTGCAGCTAACTAAATACCCCCTCCCTCACCCTCTGCTACAGTGGCTGCTAAAGAACACAAAAGGCCCTCTCTAGATCCAGTGTTTGGTTTGTCTGTTCTGGGCAACCCTCCCCCTTTCTAGGAAAAATATAGCTCATTCTAAAGTAACAAGAATACAAAGATTCTTATTTTCAGGTGATTATACACAAATGAAAACATACTTATGAATAGGACATTCAATTTTGGCTAATAGATTTCTCTGCATCCTACATGCTGGACCTTTAAGTGCAACTATATTCGGGAGACCATGCTTGTACCCAAATGGAAAACCGACTACATAAATCATTTGTGACGGCTGTCTTTCTGGCATCAGGTATTTCATTGACAACTTGAAGTGCTGGGAGCTTTTCGACAAAGAATTTTGGTTGTTTGAGATTACAGACCCTGTGTAGTAGAGTAGCAGAAAACTTTTTATATATTTCTGACATGATAGTTTGGATGGTTAGTTGTTCTCCACTGACGGCACAAGGTATTGTGGGATTCCATCTCCTTTCCTATCATAAAGGATGCTCCTGTGTTTCCTAGGAGATTCTGGATGGGGGAAGAATCTATGGTAAACCACTGTAAGATGTTCCTGTCTTTTTGTCCACCCCTCGTGAGGAGGTTTCTGTAAATATGACCAGTGTTAGAAATCAGCAATAAATGCAACTGGTCCCCAGGTTGCTACATTCAGATGTTGCCAACTCAAAATCAGTGGTTCACTGCTTCCACTTTTCTGTATGGCATTCAGTGCCAGATGGCCAAATCTCTGCAGGAATTTATCATATCCACTATATATGATGCACACACTCAAATACATTGGTACTGGTATGACAAGATAGGCAGACTTTTGATGTGACACACACACGCACACACACACACACAAACAGAGACACACACATGCATACACCTAAGTCACCAGCGAGTGTCTTCATCCCTCCAAACAAAGAGGCAGGGGGTTGGGGTTACCTCTCCTATCTCTTACTGCTCTATTTCTTTCATTGCTTCTCCTCTTCTCCTAATCAAGGATGTAATTAGTGCTTGCCAGACAAGCAGTTTCTGCTTGAGCAGAAACAATGGCTAACAGTGATGTGAATGGACACTGGGTGAATGCACTGCTCATCATGCATGCATAGGCACAGAATAGGGGTCATGGTGACAACAAATTGGAATATGAAGAAAAATACAGTACATTATGTGTGTGTGTGGGAGGGGGGTATATAGTATGTTAGGTCTTGTCTAATAGTCCTGGTATTGTTCACTGGAACATTGCTGTCTAATTACTGGACCCAAGTACAACAGCTGGAATGGAGCTTCTCTCCCATGAGGTGAAGCGTACTTGTTTGGAGGTGTATGCTGCTTTTTCACTGTTTTATATAACCCTTCTGGATGACATGTGGGGTACAAAGAGATGTATGGTTGATGGGGAAAAAATCCACTTTCAGCTGTAGAGGCCAATCTCCAGATGAACTTTCACATGTCAAGGACTTGTTATTGTCCTTGCATCTATTTAATTGGGATTTTACTCGAAAGAGAAATAAAAATACATATTTAGCTAATGTGAAACTAACCAGTTAGACTGCATGAAGCAATCTGAATTTTGGACTGGAATCCTATAGTCCTGGACTACACGTGCTGAGTAACATTGCAGTCCAGCGTTTAGATGCAGTATCTCTACAATTTTGATGTGATTGTGATGGTATATGGTAAGCTCTTAAAGTTGGCACTACATCTGTCCTGGAGCTTCAGTATGTTGCCGCTGCTGGATATGCAGATGAAATATCTTCTCATGCTAAGCTAGGGCATGTCATCAGTGATTTATCCTGAGATCAGCGGGTCTTTCAAACCTCAGACACCCTCACTCAGGTGACTCTGCTGAAGTTAATCAAGCCTTAGCTTGAGCCTTAGCTACACTCTCCCGTAGATACGTTCTTCTGATCCAGCACCACCTGGAGAAACTGCATACTGCGTGGTGTTACAGATGGTGCCAACCTCAGTGTAAGCCCAACAGAGGGACTATCCTAAAAAGCCTCTACACTCTGGCTCCACTGGCAAGCACCTTGCTTTCCAGACTTTGCTGTGGCAGTCATTGACTAAGAGGTGTCAGGTGTGACAGGTGTGAGGGTTGTCTTGGCAGTGTGCTGAGTGAATCTGAGTTGCCTTCCCAAATCCACTGTCAGCTGTCAATCCTGTGCATTGTTGAGAATCCCTGTTGTTGCCCAGGGTCTTGCCCGTGGCTTCTCTTTGGCTCTGATGAAGATGGTTTGCTTAGAGGGTTTTGACCTCCAGTGATGGCACTGCAGATGATCTCTGCAAAGGTCCTGAGGCCCTGTTCATGCTGCCAGTGATATCGGCCCTCCTGCAGAGCCTTTGGACAGCAGCTCAAGATGGGTCCCTTTTCTCTGGTAAAGGGGGCATGCTGATGTATCGACCAAGTCAAGCAGTGCAGGTTGGACAGACTGGGAAAGGACATCATAGACAGCCTGGACTAAGAACCTGATTACTCTGATCTCCATAGATCAGTCCACATTTTCTTCCTCTCCACAACCTGCTCCCATCTAGTCAAGGTGCCTTGCTATCTCATTCTCACTACTCTGCTGGCCCTGTCGTCCACAACAGCATTACTCACCTCATTCTGGACCAGTTGCTGCTGCTGCTCCTTTCACTGGGCAGGGTTCTAATGGGGGGGCTGTGATTGTTCCTCTGGCTATTGTTCCCATCAGGACAACATGGAGTAACCATGACACTGCCTGTTCAACTGCACTTTCTGTCAGTCTTGACCACTACACCTGCCCCCAAGATCTTAGGATCGTTTGACTCTCAGAACTGCAGCATCTCCTTTGCACGCAAGACCATAAACTCCTCCTTAATTGACTTCAGAGAGAGCTCAGTTTGCAGGTGGAGGGCAATACTGTTCAGCTTCACTACAACAGGTATTCTTCATGGCTGCTTTATGCCTGAGAGCTATCAAAGACCTTCCCCAGGCTTTACGCAGGCTTCTCTGAGATGGGCTGGGATTGGTGTTCCTTATATAGATAAATGGAACTTATCCACTACTCTGCCTGTCCTCAAGAGATTAATTTCAGTGGCCTGAAGGACATCCTGGCCCATCCCATCAACCTCTCCAGCTCCTTCAGGATCCATATGCTTCCACTGACTCAATAGTCACTGTTAAATCATCCATGAATGCACGGATTGGTGGTTGGCTGATCCTGACTTCAAGCTGGGGCCTCTGCATTCTGGTTCAGCAAATATCACCAACCTCCACCTTCCCCTCAGATGTTGTTGGCCCTACTGAGACTCTGTGAGGCTAAAATCACTGTAATAATCTAGGATAAAAAGATGATTCTAAACTGGTTGATGTTCGTCTTTAGAATCCACACTCCTTCCACAAACTGCCACTGCTGTGCTGTTTTGCTTCTTCTACAGATCACCTTAAAGATCCACAAAGCTGGTGAAGCCCCTTGGGAGAGTGTTTGTACACCTTGTAGGATGTTCTCCTAGGTCCTGGTGCTGACCTGGACCATGCTTTTGTAACCACATCCTTGACTTCAGCACTTGTTCTCTTTGGTCAAATGCTTCAACAGGCTCTGGTGGTCTACGGCCTTACAGATCCCTTGTTCTAGGTCTCTGAGGGGTTTACTGAAAGCATTGTGAAGGTGTAGGGAGATTTCCTTCTTCGAGCAGGCTAGGTATTCACTGTGTCTCTACCAGACGACCTGCCAGGTGAATCCAAATGACTTGTTAGTGAAGTCAAGTATGACAGTATTACCTTGGGGATCAACGGCAGTGAGTATGACAGTATTACCTTGGGATGGAGGCAATCCAGTCACAAAGTCCACTAAAAAACAGACCACAGTGCCTGGCGGGAGTTGAGCCTCTTAGCAGACTAGATGTAGGAGAGATTTTTGTGGTTGGTCCAGACCACAAATGATTGCTCCGAGCCTTAAAGCCAGTGGCGCCACTCCTCCAATACCATCTTAACACATCATTGCACAAGGGTGTAGCTTCTGGCCAGCACCAGAGCATTGCGGCAACACCGCTCCCACCCACTTCCACCAGAAATTGAAGGGCTGAGTTAGGTTGGACGAAGCGAGCAGGCCCTTCAATCTGGAGAAGGCGGCAGTGGCTGGGATGTAAAGGGAAGTCAGCCGGGTTGCCTTGACAACAAAACCTGCCTCACATGGACCATGTGCTCCTCCTGACTTTGGAAAATCTGCTGAATTCACCACTGGTTTAAAGGTAAATCACAGGTAGCTAACTCCTCCTTTAATTGCTCATTCAAAGCTTTGATGAACACATCTCTTCCTTATTCCACAGAGACTCAGCAGCCAGTGTCCAGAATTCCACGGAGTAATCCGCCACACTTCGGGTTCCCTGTTTTAGGTTTAATAATCTTCAGGACACAATTCCAGCATCATCCGGATGGTGAAACACATTACGAAACTTAAAGATACACATTTCAAAAGACATTCTTTCCAGTGGGCCCTAAGAGGCTAGAGAGGCAAGAACATGAGATAACAGTGTGTCTTGTGAAATGACCAAGTTAACTGAGTTTATCAAGGTTTGTTGCTGTTCATGGAGTGTGTCCAAGAGTTGTCCATGTTGTCCTAGCAGTCTTCCCTGGTGTGACAGGGCTTGCTGCAGGCCTTTAATCTCCATGTCTGAGTCAGCTGGGTCCATGCTAGTTGAATCGTTTCATGCCTTAATGTTTTGCTGTTATTCTTGCCCCCCATTTTTTATACATATTTTTTTTTCATCTCTCCTTATCTGTATTATTGTATGTCTTTCTTTTAGTGCACTTGTCCCTTTTCTTCCTCTTTTTCTTCCCTTCCCCCTCTGTTCAGCCACTCCTCCCTGTATAAATACCCCCCATCCTCCCCCAGTGAAGGTAGTATCAAGCAAAATTAAGTGACTTTGTAAGTCATCAAGGCCATGTCTTATTATTGATCTGGTATGCACAAGGTGAAATAGGGTAATCATTGGAGAAGTAATTATAAAGGGCCTCAGATTCGGTCCTCCTCCTCGCTGTTTATCGGCGCACTCATTAAAAGACATTGGCAGGCAGACGGGGCCTATCTCTCCATTTGCCAGTCGACCACACCGTAAAAGTCGGTGGGTCATGGCTCCCGGTAGTGTGATAAGCGGCATTCGCTAAATTGGTGGAGGACTGATTACATCCCTGAGGAGATGAGCGATGAAGCTCTCGTCTCCATCCGAGCTGTCTATTTCTATTTCATCCAGCACTCCATCTCTTTTAGCCTTCCTCTATCACTGCTCAGTTAACTCAGCCTTCCCTCGGTCTGTCTGTCTTCTCTCTGCCTTAAACTGAATTGCACTTTCATTAAACTTTCAACCAGGAAGGTGAGTGCCATCTTTCCATTGGCTTTACTGTATTAGTCAAATTTACTGAAGGTAAATGGGTAACTGTTGATAACATGGTTTCTAATCATAGTTTTGGGCAGGGACCCAAAGGAACAAGTTACCCAAAAGGACAGCCTATGTGGACATCTCTCATTAGGTGGGTTCCATACATCACCCTGTGCACAGGATGGCATAGCTTCACAGATGGGAACCACAGGGTCTAACTTTGAACAATCATACACTGGCGGTCTGAGGAGCACACCCTTTTCTGTCCTGAGTTTTTAGCAGGTGTGTCATCTTCTAATGTCTTGTTTTGTCAAACAAAAAGCCCAAAATCCAAAGAAATTCATTTTTCAATAGATAAAACTGAGAAAAGATCCTTACCTTTAAGAGGCAGTCAAATGTTTGGCTTTTTTGCATGATAACTGATAAAACGGACTGGCTGATTATCAAAATTGTAGTCAAGTACTTATCTGTCAACTCATTAATTTGAGTAGTTTCAGACCTGTTAAAAAGATTTGTAAAGCGATAAATTTTTATTTTCAATTAATCCCCTGCAATGCATAACTGCCAGCTGATTTGCGCTTACCTCCTCTCTTTTACTGACTTTTGTGTCTATTGGAGCAGAAAACACAAACCTTTTGAGTGTGAAAGTTCTTTCTCTGCTTTATAAACAGTAGTTTGACCAAAAAAAAATCTCCACTCAGGGTCCACATAGTAGCTCTCTCCACAGTCATCAGTACCATCTAATTAAGTGGAAGAGTTTAGACTCCAAACATTTTTGGATGGGTGGAAGCATCATTGTTAATCTTTGTTGTGTTACAGCAGCACATGTCTTACAATTTTATGTTTATTTCATCCCCCCAAAATTAACCTCCCAAAAGTTTGCAGACGTTTGTCAGGATGAAGAAGGAAACCAACAGAGCCTCTGTGTTAACGCCCTCCTCCTCTGCAGCCCTGCTGTCCAACGCAGCTGCTCCCTTGATAATGCACCTACAGCAGTTACAGTGCTGAGTGGGGTTGCATTCTGTTGCCTGGCCAAAAAAAAACCCCACATATAACACCTCGGAGCACTTCAAGAGAAAGCCAATTAGACAAGAATGAATTCTCATGGCTGTTGTAGGAAAGCTTTAATACGGAAGTGTTTAGCTTCATAGCAAAATATGGCCACGGGGCCTGACGCTGCATGCAGTTGTGGAGGCTAAGGAAGTGACGAGGTGAAGGAAGTCTGTACAAGAGGACACCATGCCAGAGCTTTAAAGAAGAACAGCCATCTGAACAAATTCCAAACAATGTACAACATGACAGAATATGAATAAATTAATCGGAACACATGTAATTGGTTATCCCAGTATGTTCAGAAAAATTCTATGATTACAACTATGGTTGTATTTGTTTGTTTGCTTAAGAAAACTTACTCCCACTTAACTTTCCTCGTCCTAATTAACAAAAAATGACAAGCTCCCTCCTTTGTGGAGGGCCAATTAGCCCACCAAATTCACTGTCATCCACTGAGTATTCTTGGGGGAACTGGCCTCCCACAGAGCTTTATGCTGCTGGTGTTTTTCTCACTAAGTGCTTTATTTCAGCTAATGAGCAAAGTGCCAGACAATGATCAGAAACACATAATCAGATACATATTTGTGTTCTCCCCCTAGTTTGTCAGCACAATGAGTAGTAGGTCAAGTAAAGTAAAGAATCAAGGTGCTGAGGAAGATGGTAGTAATATAGTAGTGTGTGTGTGTATACTATGTACGTATTATTTATATTTTATTCTCACTTACATGTATTTTCACTCTTGAGTTTTGTGGTAACTTTTTTTTTTTGCACGCAGCACTGATGCTACAGAGGTTTAAAGTTTTGAACAGCGCCACCCAAACCACAACAAGAAAGGTTTTCAGACAAACTTTTCATCTTCAACATCTATGACGCAATATTTTTTTGTACATAATGTGTTACTTAAATTGGAAATTAGCAAAACGTTAATATTTCACCATAGATGTATGTACACCTCACAGAACTTCGCAAAACGGGTGAAGCCTGTGTTGCTTAATCTTTCTACTGTAGTGTTTGTAAAATAGAAACAAATGTTATCATGGTAACCAGTTCACATGCAGTAAGACAAAAAATAATAGACTTAGAAAGTAATTAGACCTGTATTCAGATTATATTAAAGACCCGTTACTGTCACTATCTGCATAAAATAAAGAATTTTGGTATGAAAAACCACATTTTTAGTTCAACCTAGTATCCTGTCACATAACTACACATCTGGCATTTGTAACGAACAAAACTGCATGAAAACAGGTAGCATATTGTGATGATTTTAATTGTGGACCGATCTCCTACCTATAAACACTTCTGAATTAGGAGCTTCTCTGTATACGAATATGCTGGCCATTCCCTATGAATTATGGGAATTGGTGTTTGATATATAGATTCAATGCAGCTAGATGATTTTTAATCGCACATTAGACGAACATAAGATAAGATAAGATCAACTTTATGAATCCCCAGCTGGGGAAATTTGTGTTACAGGCAGCATCAATGAAAATAGCAATAGCAAAGGCAATGGAAAATAAAATAAAATAAAAAACACAAAATAGAAAATAAAAAGTTGACTATATATATATGCACATTTTTTACACATTTTTTTATTGGCAATTGAAATTATTGAAAAATATTGAAAAATTGCACAAGGACTGAAACAAAAAATTGCACATGGTTGTATGGATAAGTGAAGTATAGTTTTTGCTTTATTGTACAGTAGATAAATATATATGTGTGTGTGTGTCACAGTGGAAATAAAAATGTATATGCAGAGTGTAGTATTTATGCAATATTGCACAGGTTATAGCATGAATGAGATAGAAGGATGTTTTACAGTAGTGCAAAGAAAAAGAGCATGTGTGTGGACACACCAGTTGAATAACCTGACAGCTGTTGGTATGAAGGACCTGTGGTAGCGCTCCTTCTTACAGGGTGGATGCAGCAGTCTGTTGCTGAAGGAGCTGCTGAGGGCCCCCACTGTGTCATGCAGAGGGTGGGAGGGGTTGTCAATGATTGATGTCAGCTTGGCTAACATCCTCCTCTCACCTACATCCTCAGAGGTGTCCAGAGGGCAGTCCAGGACAGAGCCAGCTCTCCTGACCAGTTTGTTTAGTCTCTTTCTGTTCCTCTCAGAGCTTCCACAGCCCCAGCACACCACTGTGTAAAAGACTGCAGATGCAACCACAGAGTCATAGAAAGTCCTCAGTAATGTCCTACATACTCCAAACAACCTCAGTCTTCTCGGAAGATAAAGACGACTTTGGTCCTTCCAGTCCAAGGCATCAATGTTAGTGTACCAGTCCAGTTTGTTGTTGAGGTGCTCTCAATGTCCAAACCCTGGATGTTCACCTGTGTGATCTGTGACACCATCCTGCGGAGGTCGATCATCATCTCCTTGGTCTTGCTGGTGTTGATGTGCAGGTGGTTCAGTCCACACCGGTCAACAACAACCAACTAGAATAGCAATGCACCATCGAGTCACCTCTCATAAACACAATATCTAATACAATAGACTCAAGAACCTCTTGGTTAGATTTAGGGGAAGACTGTGGTTTGGCTGACTTCCCCCTTTGCACCCATTATAATTCCTATGGCTGCGAGAAACAGAACAGAACTGTTGTTCTTCTTGGGAGGACAGTCTCATAGGACACTCAAACTCATTCCACATGGCAACAGTGGAGCCAACCAGTTTTGTAAGTCAATTTAAAATAAATGAAAAATAGATGAACTGCCACTTGACTATGTGTCGGTGTAGAAGGCCACTCACAGACCTGCAGGGATATTTAGCTGCATGTATCACTGTGTACGCTCATGCTTTGCATATATTCAGTCAAAATATTTCATCTTCTGTATTTCCACATTAATAATATTTATTTATTCACTTAGATGTGAGTAAACTGCCCTGATTTTAATTTCATTATTCAAATAAAATGAAACTGCTGGTGAAGGGGAAAGAGATTGTGTAGCAAAGTGAAGTGGGGAATCTAAAAGAAAATTGAAATCTGGTGATAAACCCTCGGCTTTAACTGATCTTTATTACTCACAATGGAAATTAACTCTAAATAAACTTACTTATTTCACAGATTCAAGAATAATCCTTGTCCCCTTGTCAAATTGATATTTGCTCATCTATATTCTGGTCGTCTATACATATTATTCACTGTAGATAACTGTAGATGGCCTCATCACACTGTTGAACACTCCGTTGAACATTACATTCTAGTCCAGGTTGTATAGATTGGCTGGATTTGTTGGCCACACAAAATGAGCCATGTCCACTTTCTAGATACAGCACTGAAGATACAGAACTTCACTCATGTGAAGTCACCTCATTTATTGATCACCAAATATATTGTTAAAGGCCCCTGCACAGGTATTTCCATTTAGGCTGACGGACCTCTGCTCTGGTGAAGCTGGGCGAGGCTATATGTAGTTACATTAGGTCACCAAATTTCACAAACCAATGAGAATGACAAGAGTGTAAAAAAAAAACTAATCGGGTCAGGAAGATGCCACTCAAGAGTTTACATGCACTATTCTTATAAAGATTACTAAATAAACTAAATGCTAAGGTATGAAGTGAAAACACCAGTGGAGGTGTGCAGGTTCTTTAACAGTACACTTATTTGGGATGAATTTCACCTGGCACCCTGAAAGTGGAATACAGCAGGTGAGAAAGTGATAGAAAGCTGCTGTCAAGACGGACAGTTTCAAGTTCAAATAAATGAATTGTGATCTGGAATTGTTGGTAAAAATCAGATCAGATGTAGCTGCTGCACTGATCTGTATCGCTGTCGGCAACAAAGGTGGATTTTAGGTGCATTTGTTGACAGCTTGGTGGATCTGCCCTCTGCTGCGTCAGCACAGGAGGTGTTGCGGCTATGGACGGCCTCCCAGCAGGGACCAAGTGAGACAGTAATCTAACCAGCATGCACTGTGCAGTGATCTGTGGCGATCAGTCTGCCTCGGCCTGGTTTGATGGTCAACGGGTTGCACACCTCCGTGGGTGTGCAGAGTCTTTTTTTGGCCACTGAAGGCAGCAGAGCAAGCTGTTAAGTCAAGTCAATTTTATTTATATAGTCCACCATCACAAATCATGCCTCAGGAAGAGCAACAGAGGAGAGGTGCCTCTCCCAGGTTGGACAGACTTAGAATAGATGTCATGTATACAGAAAAGATCAGCAAAAAGTCAAAATGTATACAAGTTATGTTGACAAAATATATGTATGTATTGTACAGTTTTTATTTATTTCTTTTTAATATATGTATAAGTAAGGAAAAGAATCTCCACCGGACTGCTACTACCAATAATGAACTACGCTGACATCATATACCAGAATACATCAGAGAAATACCTACACTCTCTTGATGTTGCATTTAACAGTATTGTAGATTTGTGTTAAGATGTCCCTACAGAACCCATCACTAAGTGATTGTATTGTATTGTTGATTGTTTTCATGTATAGGACCCCCTGGAAGATGAGATGATGCATCTCAAGGGGTTATCCCTTAATAAATTTGTTTGAAATATGTCTTGTCACAGAGGTTGAGAGTAACGCAATTTCGATTCTCTGTTTGTCTTATACATATGGCAGAATTGACAATAAATCTGACTTTGACTTTGACTTTGACAAGTGGAGAGCATGAATCCAGGAGCACGATGAGCACACACAGCTTGGCAGCTTGTGGGAAACAAAAAAACAAACAAACGAGATCGAAGAGGAATGCAGCCATAGGTACTAAGCTTCATACGCACAACATCAAAATAACATTGACATATTCTCAATCTGTAAAGTTGGCAAATGCATGCAGGGAAATAGGACTGAGTTGGGCCCTCATGTGAGGAGGGCCCACAGTGGATGGGGGAGGGGCCCATAGAGCATGCCTGTGTACAGGGTCCAGACTTTTGTGCTTTGCCCCTAAATGCTTGCAAAAAAAGTTGACTATTTACACATCCAGCAGTTACTGCGCATCATTAGCATTCATTAGGAGGCGTGTTAGTGTCCGCCTGATGAATGTGAGTCCAGTATTCACTCTCCTTTGGTCCTGTTTTTGGGAGAAAAACACCTGAGAAAAAACACAGTGCTCTTTAGCTGCTAAATGCTCCACGTTGTTGACCAGCTGGTCTCTGTCTGTTGTTTGGTGCTGAGCAGCCAGTGTACAGTGGGCTTGTTTGACCCTTTTCCCTGGAAACAGCTGCCTGCTGCCGCAGCTGAAAGACTTAAACAAAACAGTAAGGTTGAAAAAACAGAAAGCTAAACGACTCTGTGGAGCTGAGGGGAAGGGCAGACTCTGTGATCGTTTTTTGTGGACTTGTGACGACACCTTTCTCAACAGTAATTGGATCTGTTGTAATTGATACATATTGATTAGTGCAGCTTTAATAATACAATCTGTTGATGTCAAATGTGATCTTATGTCTGCTGATGATAGCTTAGATGACGGTTTCAATGTAATGATCTTGAGATGACGATATATGTGGTGGGACTGTTACAGTACATCATCTTCTATCTGTTGGTCATGATAGTCAACAATAATACGTGATGCATTACATTTCTATCTTCCATTAGTGACGGTTGCTGTGGTGAGCTTTGCTCTGGGTTCCCCCTCCCATTTCTCTTCATCTGCTTGCAATTAAACCACAGTTTTGGCTGCAATATCTTAGCAGCTCCATGATTTACATTAATGGCTTTATTTAAATGAGCATGTCCAAATCATAATAACTGAGATTAGCCTAAAAGCAAAGGACTCTCCAGGCTGTTTCAAATCAATACAGAGCTGAAATAATAGCTCCAGCAGAAACATTTGATAATTGACATCGGTTCCCAACACCAGCCCACGCACACACGCTGACACACGCACACACACATACGTAAAGACATCAGAATGACTGCATGTTCACACTGATTAGCAGACAAGCCAGCAAACACGCCCTGTCGATGTAAAACGGCGGACAGAGTGGCGTCCGTCTCTAACAAGATGATTCCTGACGCTGATAGTGAGCGGACATGTGGGCAGAGCCGGGTAATGGTGGCTGGTGGCAGACACACTGCTTGAAAGGCCCGTCTTTGGTATGGAAATGTAGACTGCAGAGAGCAGATATGATAAAATGCCTGACTTTCAGAATGCCAGGGGCTGTTTGGACATCTGCTGTGTGCTGTGCAGCTATCTGGCCTCTCTGAAACACATGGGAAATCAACATGCACACATTATTTCAGGCAATATACACATGGCTCTGTGGTCAACCCACACAGCCATGTACTTAAAGGAGAAATCCATCCAAAGGAGCTACTGGTTATGTATGATGCATACTGGATCCGTTTTGTTCGCATTCCAATGGATGACTGGCCAATTACAGCCACTGAGACGTCATGTTGAGGCTTTGTGTTGTCTTCAGTATGGAGAGTAAATGTCAGGTGTCAGCCTCTTCTAGATTTGAAAAGAGATGTTCTCCTCCTGTGCCAACACACAACAATCATACAGACAGGAAGAGGCAAACAGGTCTGCTTCTCCACTGACAGGAGTCTTAATAGACCAGAATGCAATGCAGCAGCCACAAGACATCACTGTGCTTTCAGCTGTTGCTATCCACCTACATGAATAATCCACTGCCGATCAGAAATTCAACAGAGCCATATGTGTACTGGACTGGGACCATCAAGTTAGTGCATATTTCTATGTTTCTGAGGTTGTCTAAAAGCATTTGAGGACACAGAAAATAGCAGAAAATAACTACCAGAAGTAGAAATAAAGGAGGAAGGTTTAGGCAAAGTAAAAAGTCAGAAGTAATTTCGTGTTAACCATAGGTACAAAGAGGCATAAAGAATGGCACTTAAATGGATTGTTCACAATGAAAAGCCTTAGCTTTAGCTCAGCTATTAAATCACAGAAATGCACCAACACGCATCAGCTCACTTGTCTTAACCCTGCAAGGCCCACTGTTGCAATTAAACATCAGTTTTAGCTAAACTAACAAAAAGACCATTTTACATTCAGTCAGTGGGTCCTATTGTTTAACCCTGCAATGCTATTGGATGGGTAATGTGTTTATCGGTCCGGCCATCAGGCCATGGACTCACACAACCTGCAAACTTTGGAGGTATTTGGGTTTTACAGGGTTAAAGGAATAATCAACATTAGTACTCTAATGTGAGCCAGCAAACAAAAAGACAGAATAAAAAGGAGACTTGTTACAGAAACTGTACATTTTTCTTCAGGTGAGATGTTTTTATTAAGCTAAAGCCAAACACCTCCCGCCCTGCTCGATAGAAATGTCTGGATTACAAAGAGTAGGTTTAACAGATCCAAGCCTTTCCATCACCTTCGGGACAATGGCGTCTGGGGACGCAACACAAACTTCTGTTTTGTCAGTATTTAGCTGCAGACAGTTTTCTGCCATCCAAACTTTAATAGAGTTAAGGTAATTCAGTTTTGAAATATTTTGAGACTCAGACTAAATGTATCATTGAACATCATCTGTATAAAAATGGCAGAAGATACATTTGAAATTGCTTATCATCAGTCTGTGAGGAAGCTAGTGCAAACAGCATTGGGCCTTGGACAGAAGCTTGGGGAACACCACAAGACAGAGGTTCAGTTGATGAGGAATAAGCAAAGCAAAGTTATCCGAACTGTTAACATGAATGTTAAAATCACAAAAGTAACCCAAATCAAGATAGTTTGAGAAAAGACAAAAAAAAAAAACTAAATTCACTTCGGACCGGCTGTGGACAGGGACATCAAGTTCACATAAGAAGCAACAGCTTGGCTTTTTTGGCCGTGCTGCACACACTGAAGAGGACAGATTCTACATCCAAGTCCAGCTGCCCTCGATTCAGCCCTCCCTGGATAACCATGACCTGGATGACTGACAATCTTCACGGACGCCGTCATGCCCTGACATTTTGACAACAGCTAACATTAAGTCGGCTGGCCTGTCTGCATGTGCAGAGAGCAGCTGTGCACACGGCCCTTGAATTGGACTGTGGGTTCCCAAGTTGAGGTGACAGATGGGTTGAAACTGTATATAGTGTGTACAGATTGTGTTTCATACACGATCTGGCAGTATGTTAGATGAACATACAAAGCGTATGGATCCATGTATGATGATAATTCACTAAAAAAATTGAGGGCCTTGCAAATTTCATGACAGTCTAGTTATATTTTGAAAATTGGGTAAAACACATCTATGTTTGTTGCTTTTTTTATGCCATTATTAACACAATCACTACTTCTACGCTCTATCAATTAATATTATTATGTTGCGAGAGAGCTGTCATTCTGAATATTGTAAACTTTTGAAAGAAATGTGTGCTCATTCACAGAACTGTGATTTTATAGGCAAAATGTGCAATTCAAATGTGCGTTCTCAAAAGGCTCAATACCTGGACCTTCATCATTCTGATTGTGGCCCCCCCACCAGTTCAAAGTCAGTGTTACTCAACCACAGCAGAATGGTCTGTCCCGCTCTGTGTGACAAATGCAATCCTGTGAGATCAGGCAAACCAGAATGTCTGTTTCCTTGTTTTAAACTGACTGATGTGTTAGCCTGCACAATTCACTGGATCCACTATCCACTATCTAATAGTACTCATTAGATAGAATACTATGCTTCATTTCCGCGTTATTTATATAATTCCCTGTATAGTAGGTACTCGCATGCATAATGAAGTGGGATAAGTGTGAAACAACTGCCGGTATAATGATTTATTTCAACATTCAAAGGTGCTGCAGTGATCATCCAGACATGCTAATAACTTTCCACACTTAATATCTAATATTTTTAGGAGGGAGGATGGAAAGAAAAACATACCTGCAGCTCACAGATAAGACTATAGCTAGTGATTGAAAGGATGCAGACTGTCAAAGTTATGACATAAACCAGTCACGAGTTACAGTTATTTTGATCTTTGAGTTCTGAGTTTTCTGTATGAAGCAGCAACTGTAAACTGGTTCTGGATTAAGGTTCAAGGTCATCTTCATTGTCCTGATTTTGTTGTGCTGGGTTCACATAATGACAGAATACAAAATGATAACATCAGTAATAAATCACCTAACGAGTGCAGGGAAATGGAAATTCATATCAAATTCATATACTGAAGTGCAAATGTGCCAGATGAGAGCAGGGTAGTGCAAATAGGTGCTAATTGCTTGAGATGAAAGAAACATGGAGTCTGTTAGTTCTCTGAACAGGTGCCCTGAAACAGCGGCCTGAGGGCTCAACAGCTCAACCTCCCTCTGGCGTGAGTGGTCCTGGCGGTCCAATAGAGCATCACCCCCCCCCCAAGGACCTCCCTTTTATAAAGGGCTTGGTCTGACTGGCCCCTGAGATCTTACTGGCAATTTAAGAATCATCATCTCAGTAGAAACATTAAAATAGTTTTGTTTATTAGGCAGCTAAGATCTAACTAGAAAATTCCCCCTGGGAAATTTTGAAAGGGACACGGGGTGCGTTCGAGCCGACAAAATTATCTATGTTTTAAAGTTTGAATGAAGTCTCTAGGACAAAGTATGGCCGAGCAGCGGACAATTGAAAAAGGCTGAAATTTGAGGAAATTTCCCCATTCATTTCTTATGGGAAATTTATCGCAGTTGTTTGCGTCTTACGTCGGCCTTCGATGGTCATAGCTCGAAAACCGTAAGAGATATCAAAATGTGCCGAGGGTCATTTTGAGCCGACAAAATTATCTACGTTTTAAAGTTTGAATGAAGTCTCTAGGAGAAACTATGGCGAAGCAGCGGACAATTGAAAAAGGCTGCAATGTGAGAAAACGGCAGATATCAGAGGTAGTCAGTCCCTGATTAATGAATTGCTCTCAGCTGTGTTTCTGTGGCTTTCTCCTTGTCTGTCTCTGTTGATCACCTCAGCTGTCTGTGTCTGCTTCTCTCCTCTGCTTCATGTCTCTGTTAACATGAATTAATGAACTGAATCAATAAACATGAATGGAGCTAATGCTAACGGAGCTAACAGAGCTAACACTAACGGAGCTAACAGCTAGCGGTGCGAATAGAGCTAACGGCGCTAACGCTAACAGAGCTAACTGTGCTAACAGAGCTAATAGAGCTAACGGCGTTAACAAGGGGGCGGGGGGATGGGGTTTTCATTATGCATTTGTCTGTGTGTGTGTGTTTATGTATCTGTCATTGTGTGTGACTGCGTATGTGTGTGTCTTCGTCTGTTTGTGTGTGTGTGTCTGCTTGAACTACACAAGCAGCCCAACCAGCTCCTACATGGAGATGTGTATGGTATATGTGTGTCTGAATGTGTGTGTGTGTGTGTGTGTGTGCGTGCGTGTGTGCCTGTGTAACTTCTGCCCCACCTGCTGATAATTACCTCTGCACCTCTCCCACTGTTTACCTGTTCCTGTTCAGTTTTGACGTGCTGTTTTTAATCACTTTTTAGCTGTTGGTTAGCCCTTTTTGTGTGTGTGTTTGTGTGACTACTGTCTCAACCTTTTTGCGAAACTGCTTTCTGAAGCTGAGTTTAACTGTTTGTTGGACGGAGATTGTTTTCAAACAATGCCCTTGTTTTGACTGAGCTCGTTAAGATAATCACTCTCAGGCTGGTTGTCCTGCAGATGTGTGTGCGTGGGTTATTGACCGGTGTGTGTGTAAATGACAGTTGCACCTGTTAAACTCTTCCCTTGAAAAGCGGCTTTTTCGCTGTCGGTTTCTTCCGAACAACTTGCGATTGTGTCAAAACCGTAGCTGCTATCAAAAAACCGATTACACTGTGAGATGCGGACAAGTCTGGGCCAGATGTACGTGTGTTTTATGTCCAGATATTCTTTAGAAAAATGACAAAATGGTCGACTTAAAAAGACTCTGCCACTCAGAGAACAGGAGTTTGTATTGTATGCAGTGAGATTTGGGTTCGGCGAACCTCCTGAACTAAATCCTCTGGTGAGAGAACCGTACCTCGTATCAGAGTGTACTATAGATCATCGGACTCCCGAGAACTTCCTGAGTCCGACCATCATCTCGTTTTATTCCTGACACAACAACTTTTCGTTTTATGGCGATCTAAAGACAGGAGGCATTTCTGCTTTGCTCACAAAACAGCTCTGAATTTTAACATGGGACTTAATGGGAGAACAGGAGGGCGCTGGCTGCACAAAACGTCTCACTATTTAAATTCAGTAAGTCTCTCGGCTTTTTCGAGGACATCACACGAAAGAGGACAAGTTTGTCTACAAACTGATCCCAAAATTATGCGTGTAGAGTGTAATTTGTGGCCGTAGCGACGAGAAAAAGAGAAGATTTTCAGATCGTTTTTAGACTCTGTGCCACTCTAGCACGCACTCTAGCACGAACATTCCGCGCAATACACACCCATTATAATCTCAAAATTTCCCGCCAAACGATCACTGTCATTGAACAGTGACTGATCAAAAACTATAGGACCAATCAAAATGTGGATGAACACACCAATAGACCAGACTTGGGTCTACATTTTAAAGTTGAAATGAAGTCTCTCGGTGAATGTATGCCTGAGCTACAGATGTTTGAAAAACTCCAATTTCAATCTTGTTTTTTTCGCCCGTCCCATTCATTTCTTATGGGAAATTTATCGCAGTTTTTCGCGTCTTACGACGCGAAAAACTGCGATAAATTTGAGAAAAGTAATAGCACACCGATCCCGAACAATACACACGTTTTGATATATAATTTGCGAGGGTTTTCTCAAAGCTGCGGGGCGAGTTTGAGGACGAAAACTTGGAGGAAGATGAAAAACTAGAAAATTCCCCCTGGGAAATTTTGAAAGGGACACGGGGTGTGTTTGAGCCGACAAAATTATCTACGTTTTAAAGTTTGAATGAAGTCTCTAGGACAAAGTATGGCCGAGCAGCGGACAATTGAAAAAGGCTGAAATTTGAGGAAATTTCCCCATTCATTTCTTATGGGAAATTTATCGCAGTTGTTTGCGTCTTACGTCGGCCTTCGATGGTCATAGCTCGAAAACCGTAAGAGATATCAAAATGTGCCGAGGGTCATTTTGAGCCGACAAAATTATCTACGTTTTAAAGTTTGAATGAAGTCTCTAGGACAGGGGTGTCCAAACTTTTTGCAAAGAGGGCCAGATTTGGTAAGGTGAAAATGTGTGGGGGCCGACTATTTAGCCTGACATTCTTTGAACCATTAACATTAAATACAAATTAACTTTTTGGGATTTTTTTAATTACAAATGGCATACTTTTACTTTTACATTTTTTTTTACATTTAGGTTTTTACTGAAATCACAAACCACAAAAAATTAAGAAAACTATCAAGGATATCTAAGTTCATGTGAAACATTACATATTATTCACTATTATATGCTCACTGTAGGAACAGTGCTGAAAACAAAACAATGATCACTGCATATTCAAACTGTGATTTTGACCATCACAAAAAAATTAATTAACTGAGATTTAAGAATTTATTCAACTCAGAGGACTTAACAAAAATCTTGCCTGCACTAATGTGAAGGGTGATACTGGGATCTTGACTGCAGTATGTAGTCCAGGTCTGGCTCAAGAGCAGTGGTTTTGATGCGCAAGACGTCACGCAGGTGAGAGTCACTCAGTCTCGTCCTCATGCGGCTCTTGTTAATGTTCATAACGGAGAATGTCTTCTCGCACATGTATGTGGAGCCAAACAAGCTCAGCATTTTCTTAGCAAATGTCCGAATTGCTTGGAACCTGCCTTCATCCAGCTGGCGGTAGAAGTTGACAAGAGGGAGCTGTTGGTGCCGACTGCGATGCTCGGCGTCACACTGCAGCTCAATGAGCTCCAGTTGCAGGTGGTCTGGAGCGTCATCAGGGTCCACGGAGAAAGGAGAGGAAAAAAGCGTGATCTCCTTTTCAATAGCTGCAAAGTCCCGAAAGCGCTGCTGAAACTCCTCAACCAGAGATGAGATGTCTGCTGCATACTTTGTCATTTGCGCACTGATATTGATCTGTGGGAAACTGGTCACAATTTCCTGCAGCGACGGGAAATGTGCGGTATTGGGCTGCGCCTGTGACAGGTGTCTTTGGAAAAGTAGCAGCTTGGTCCGAAAGGCTTTGATGTGTGAATACAGTTGGCTTACCACTGCATTTTGCCCTTGAAGGCTTGTGTTCAGCGCATTCAGATGTCGCGTTATGTCAACTAAAAATCCCAAATCAGCCAGCCAAACAGGATCATTTAATTGTGGCATGGGTTGTCCCTTTTTAGTCAAGAATTGTCCAATTTCCTCCCTGAGAGAGAAGAAGCGCTGCAGCGCGGACCCCCGACTGAGCCACCTTACGTCGGTGTGATACAAAACATCTCCGTATTCAGCCTGGATGTCGAGAAGAAACTGTTGAAACTGGCGGTGGCACAGCGCTTTGGAGCGAATATAATTAATAGTCTTTATCACCGGTTTCATAACATTATCATACTTCAAATATTTGGCACAGAGAACTTCTTGATGAATAATACAGTGGAGTTTAATGGCGCTGCCTCCTTCTTCGCTGACTTTGTTACAGACAAGGCTTGATAATCCACTCCGCTCGCCAGCCATGGCAGGTGCGCCGTCCGTAATAATCCCGGTGACTTTATTCCACTGTAGTTTCATGTCATCTACGGTGGAACAAACAGAAACAAATAAATCCGTTCCTCTTGTTTGGCCCTTCAGACTCTGGAGGTCCAGAAGCTCTTCACTCACGTTCATGTCATTGTCCACTCCTCTTAAAAAGATCAGTAACTGAGCGGTGTCGGACGCATCCGTGCTTTCATCGCACGCTAACGAGACAAAGTCAAACTCAGTTCCTTTTGCCTCTAACTGTCTCTTAATATCTAATGAAACGTCTTCAATTCTCCGTACCACAGTATTACGAGCCAGGCAAATATTGGCAAACTCTTGCTTCTTCGCGGGACAAATTTTCTCAACCATTTTCATTACACAGTCTTTAATAAATTCACCCTCAGTGAAAGGTTTGCAGTGCTTTGCAATCAGCGTTGCCACTTCGTAGCTTGCCTTTGTGGCATTTTCATTTGACTCACGGGCTCTTGTGAAAAAGCTTTGCTGTGCCGTTAAAACAGCTTCCAGTTGCTTCACTTTTTCACTGCGTTCGTTCCCAGGTAGCTTGTCGTAGCTAGCATGTTTCGTCTGGTAGTGCCTCTTGATGTTGAATTCCTTGAAAACAGCCACAGTCTCTTGGCAAATTAGGCAGACACAGTTGTTTCGTATTTCAGTGAAAAAATACTCAAATTTCCACTTGTCCTGGAAGCGGCGGCCCTCGTGGTCAATTTTCCTTTTTTTGTTTACAGTCGCCATGTTAGAAATGGGCTGGGCTGAAACGATCACGCAAGGCCAAGGGTCACGGCGGCCAGAGTGCGGCCACAGGGCTACTGCCATCTTCTGGTGAAATGAAAAATAGCTTTTTGTACACATGTATTTTATACTGTGGTCAACAGTGCTGGCGGGCCGCATATTATTGATTTCATGATAGAGGCCGCGGGCCGGTAAAAATTTGTCCACGGGCCGCAATTGGCCCGGGGGCCGGACTTTGGACATGTCTGCTCTAGGAGAAACTATGGCGAAGCAGCGGACAATTGAAAAAGGCTGCAATTTGAGAAAACAGCAGATATCAGAGGTAGTCAGTCCCTGATTAATGAACTGGTCCCAGCTGTGTTTCTGTGGCTTTCTCCTTGTCTGTCTCTGTTGATCACCTCAGCTGTCTGTGTCTGCTTCTCTCCTCTGCTTCATGTCTCTGTTAACATGAATTAATGAACTGAATCAATAAACATGAATGGAGCTAATGCTAACGGAGCTAACAGAGCTAACACTAACGGAGCTAACAGCGCGAATACAGCTAACAGCTCTAACGCTAACAGAGCTAACTGTGCTAACAGAGCTAATAGAGCTAACGGCGTTAACAAGGGGGCGGGGGGATGGGGTTTTCATTATGCATTTGTCTGTGTGTGTGTGTTTATGTATCTGTCATTGTGTGTGACTGCGTATGTGTGTGTCTTCGTCTGTTTGTGTGTGTGTGTCTGCTTGAACTACACAAGCAGCCCAACCAGCTCCTACATGGAGATGTGTCTGGTATATGTGTGTCTGAATGTGTGTGTGTGTGTGTGTTTGTTTGTGTGCGTGTGTAACTTCTGCCCCACCTGCTGATAATTACCTCTCTACCTCTCCCACTTTTTACCTGTTCCTGTTCAGTTTTGACGTGCTTGTTTTTAATCACTTTTTAGCTGTTGGTTAGCCCTGCTTGTGTGTGCGTTTGTGTGACTACTGTCTCAACCTTTTTGGCAAAGCGCTTGGTGAAGCTGAGTTTAACTGTTTGTTGGACGGAGATTGTTTTCAAACAATGCCCTTGTTTTGACTGAGCTCGTTAAGATAATCATTCTCAGGCTTGTTGTCCTGCAGATGTGTGTGCGTGGGTTATTGACCGGTGTGTGTGTAAATGACAGTTACACCTGTTAACTGAAAAGCGGCTTTTTCGCTGTCGGTTTCTTCCGAACAACTTGCGATTGTGTCAAAACCGTAGCTGCTATCAAAAAAACGATTACACTGTGAGATGCGGACAAGTCTGGGCCAGATGTACGTGTGTTTTATGTCCAGATATTCTTTAGAAAAATGACAAAATGGTCGACTTAAAAAGACTCTGCGACTCAGAGAACAGGAGTTTGTATTGTATGCAGTGAGATTTGGGTTCGGCGAACCTCCCGAACTAAATCCTCTGGTGAGAGAACCGTACCTCGTATCAGAGTGTACTATAGATCATCGGACTCCCGAGAACTTCCTGAGTCCGGCCATCTCCTCGTTTTATTCCTGACACAACAACTTTTCGTTTTATGGCGATCTAAAGACAGGAGGCATTTCTGCTTTGCTCACAAAACAGCTCTGAATTTTAACATGGGACTTAATGGGAGAACAGGAGGGCGCTGGCTGCACAAAACGTCTCACTATTTAAATTCAGTAAGTCTCTCGGCTTTTTCGAGGACATCACACGAAAGAGGACAAGTTTGTCTACAAAATGAGCCCAAAATTATGCGTGTAGAGTGTAATTTGTGGCCGTAGCGACGAGAAAAAGAGAAGATTTTCAGATCGTTTTTAGACTCTGTGCCACTCTAGCACGCACTCTAGCACGAACATTCCGCGCAATACACACCCATTATAATCTCAAAATTTCCCGCCAAACGATCACTGTCATTGAACAGTGACTGATCAAAAACTATAGGACCAATCAAAATGTGGATGAACACACCAATAGACCAGACTGGGTCTACATTTTAAAGTTGAAATGAAGTCTCTCGGTGAATGTATGCCTGAGCTACAGATGTTTGAAAAACTCCAATTTCAATCTTGTTTTTTTCGCCCGTCCCATTCATTTCTTATGGGAAATTTATCGCAGTTTTTCGCGTCTTACGACGCGAAAAACTGCGATAAAATTTTGTAAATTAATAGCACACCGATCCCGAACAATACGCACGTTTTGATATATAATTTGCGAGGGTTTTCTCAAAGCTGTGGGACGAGTTTGAGGACGAAAACTTGGAGGAAGATGAAAAATAATAACTAGAAAATTCCCCCTGGGAAATTTTGAAAGGGACACGGGGTGCGTTCGAGCCGACAAAATTATCTACGTTTTAAAGTTTGAATGAAGTCTCTAGGACAAAGTATGGCCGAGCAGCGGACAATTGAAAAAGGCTGAAATTTGAGGAAATTTCCCCATTCATTTCTTATGGGAAATTTATCGCAGTTGTTTGCGTCTTACGTCGGCCTTCGATGGTCATAGCTCGAAAACCGTAAGAGATATCAAAATGTGCCGAGGGTCATTTTGAGCCGACAAAATTATCTACGTTTTAAAGTTTGAATGAAGTCTCTAGGAGAAACTATGGCGAAGCAGCGGACAATTGAAAAAGGCTGCAATGTGAGAAAACTGCAGATATCAGAGGTAGTCAGTCCCTGATTAATGAATTGCTCTCAGCTGTGTGTCTGTGGCTTTCTCCTTGTCTGTCTCTGTTGATCACCTCAGCTGTCTGTGTCTGCTTCTCTCCTCTGCTTCATGTCTCTGTTAACATGAATTAATGAACTGAATCAATAAACATGAATGGAGCTAATGCTGACGGAGCTAACAGAGCTAACACTAACGGAGCTAATAGCTAGCGGTGCGAATAGAGCTAACGGCGCTAACGCTAACAGAGCTAACTGTGCTAACAGAGCTAATAGAGCTAACGGCGTTAACAAGGGGGCGGGGGGATGGGGTTTTCATTATGCATTTGTCTGTGTGTGTGTGTTTATGTATCTGTCATTGTGTGTGACTGCGTATGTGTGTGTCTTCGTCTGTTTGTGTGTGTGTGTCTGCTTGAACTACACAAGCAGCCCAACCTGCTCCTACATGGAGATGTGTCTGGTATATGTGTGTCTGAATGTGTGTGTGTGTGTGTTTGTTTGTGTGCGTGTGTAACTTCTGCCCCACCTGCTGATAATTACCTCTCTACCTCTCCCACTTTTTACCTGTTCCTGTTCAGTTTTGACGTGCTTGTTTTTAATCACTTTTTAGCTGTTGGTTAGCCCTGCTTGTGTGTGTGTTTGTGTGACTACTGTCTCAACCTTTTTGGCAAAGCGCTTGGTGAAGCTGAGTTTAACTGTTTGTTGGATGGAGATTGTTTTCAAACAATGCCCTTGTTTTGACTGAGCTCGTTAAGATAATCATTCTCAGGCTTGTTGTCCTGCAGATGTGTGTGCGTGGGTTATTGACCGGTGTGTGTGTAAATGACAGTTGCACCTGTTAAACTCCTCCCTTGAAAAGCGGCTTTTTCGCTGTCGGTTTCTTCCGAACAACTTGCGATTGTGTCAAAACCGTAGCTGCTATCAAAAAAACGATTACACTGTGAGATGCGGACAAGTCTGGGCCAGATGTACGTGTGTTTTATGTCCAGATATTCTTTAGAAAAATGACAAAATGGTCGACTTAAAAAGACTCTGCGACTCAGAGAACAGGAGTTTGTATTGTATGCAGTGAGATTTGGGTTCGGCGAACCTCCTGAACTAAATCCTCTGGTGAGAGAACCGTACCTCGTATCAGAGTGTACTATAGATCATCGGACTCCCGAGAACTTCCTGAGTCCGGCCATCTCCTCGTTTTATTCCTGACACAACAACTTTTCGTTTTATGGCGATCTAAAGACAGGAGGCATTTCTGCTTTGCTCACAAAACAGCTCTGAATTTTAACATGGGACTTAATGGGAGAACAGGAGGGCGCTGGCTGCACAAAACGTCTCACTATTTAAATTCAGTAAGTCTCTCGGCTTTTTTCGAGGACATCACACGAAAGAGGACAAGTTTGTCTACAAAATGAGCCCAAAATTATGCGTGTAGAGTGTAATTTGTGGCCGTAGCGACGAGAAAAAGAGAAGATTTTCAGATCGTTTTTAGACTCTGTGCCACTCTAGCACGCACTCTAGCACGAACATTCCGCGCAATACACACCCATTATAATCTCAAAATTTCCCGCCAAACGATCACTGTCATTGAACAGTGACTGATCAAAAACTATAGGACCAATCAAAATGTGGATGAACACACCAATAGACCAGACTTGGGTCTACATTTTAAAGTTGAAATGAAGTCTCTCGGTGAATGTATGCCTGAGCTACAGATGTTGAAAAACTCCAATTTCAATCTTGTTTTTTTCGCCCGTCCCATTCATTTCTTATGGGAAATTTATCGCAGTTTTTCGCGTCTTACGACGCGAAAAACTGCGATAAATTTGAGAAAAGTAATAGCACACCGATCCCGAACAATACGCACGTTTTGATATATAATTTGCGAGGGTTTTCTCAAAGCTGTGAGGCGAGTTTGAGGACGAAAACTTGGAGGAAGATGAAAAATAATAACTAGAAAATTCCCCCTGGGAAATTTTGAAAGGGACACGGGGTGCGTTTGAGCCGACAAAATTATCTACGTTTTAAAGTTTGAATGAAGTCTCTAGGACAAAGTATGGCCGAGCAGCGGACAATTGAAAAAGGCTGCAATTGAGAAAACGGCAGATATCAGAGGTAGTCAGTCCCTGATTAATGAATTGCACTCAGCTGTGTTTCTGTGGCTTTCTCCTTGTCTGTCTCTGTTGATCACCTCAGCTGTCTGTGTCTGCTTCTCTCCTCTGCTTCATGTCTCTGTAACATGAATTAATGAACTGAATCAATAAACATGAATGGAGCTAATGCTAACAGAGCTAACAGAGCTAACACTAACTGAGCTAACAGCTAACGGTGCGAATATCGCTAACGGCGGTAGCGCTAACAGAGCTAACTGTGCTAGCAGAGCTAATAGAGCTAACAGCGTTAACAAGGGGGCGGGGGGATGGGGTTTTCATTATGCATTTGTCTGTGTGTGTGTGTTTATGTATCTGTCGTTGTGTGTGACTGCGTATGTGTGTGTCTTCGTCTGTTTCTGTGGCTTTCTCCTTGTCTGTCTCTGTTGATCACCTCAGCTGTCTGTGTCTGCTTCTCTCCTCTGCTTCATGTCTCTGTTAACATGAATTAATGAACTGAATCAATAAGCATGAATGGAGTTAATGCTAACAGAGCTAACAGAGCTAACACTAACAGAGCTAACACTAACGGAGCTAACAGCTAACGGTGCGAATAGAGCTAACGGCGCTAACGCTAACAGAGCTAACTGTGCTAACAGAGCTAATAGAGCTAACGGCGTTAACAAGGGGGCGGGGGGATGGGGTTTTCATTATGCATTTGTCTGTGTGTGTGTGTTTATGTATCTGTCATTGTGTGTGACTGCGTATGTGTGTGTCTTCGTCTGTTTGTGTGTGTGTGTCTGCTTGAACTACACAAGCAGCCCAACCAGCTCCTACATGGAGATGTGTATAGTATATATGTGTCTGAATGTGTGTGTGTGTGTGTGTGTGCGTGTGTGCCTGTGTAACTTCTGCCCCACCTGCTGATAATTACCTCTCTACCTCTCCCACTTTTTACCTGTTCCTGTTCAGTTTTGACGTGCTGTTTTTAATCACTTTTTAGCTGTTGGTTAGCCCTGCTTGTGTGTGTGTTTGTGTGACTACTGTCTCAACCTTTTGGCAAAGCGCTTGGTGAAGCTGAGTTTAACTGTTTGTTGGACGGAGATTGTTTTCAAACAATGCCCTTGTTTTGACTGAGCTCGTTAAGATAATCATTCTCAGGCTTGTTGTCCTGCAGATGTGTGTGCGTGGGTTATTGACCGGTGTGTGTGTAAATGACAGTTGCACCTGTTAAACTCCTCCCTTGAAAAGCGGCTTTTTCGCTGTCGGTTTCTTCCGAACAACTTGCGATTGTGTCAAAACCGTAGCTGCTATCAAAAAACCGATTACACTGTGAGATGCGGACAAGTCTGGGCCAGATGTACGTGTGTTTTATGTCCAGATATTCTTTAGAAAAATGACAAAATGGTCGACTTAAAAAGACTCTGCGACTCAGAGAACAGGAGTTTGTATTGTATGCAGTGAGATTTGGGTTCGGCGAACCTCCTGAACTAAATCCTCTGGTGAGAGAACCGTACCTCGTATCAGAGTGTACTATAGATCATCGGACTCCCGAGAACTTCCTGAGTCCGGCCATCTCCTCGTTTTATTCCTGACACAACAACTTTTCGTTTTATGGCGATCTAAAGACAGGAGGCATTTCTGCTTTGCTCACAAAACAGCTCTGAATTTTAACATGGGACTTAATGGGAGAACAGGAGGGCGCTGGCTGCACAAAACGTCTCACTATTTAAATTCAGTAAGTCTCTCGGCTTTTTCGAGGACATCACACGAAAGAGGACAAGTTTGTCTACAAAATGATCCCAAAATTATGCGTGTAGAGTGTAATTTGTGGCCGTAGCGACGAGAAAAAGAGAAGATTTTCAGATCGTTTTTAGACTCTGTGCCACTCTAGCACGCACTCTAGCACGAACATTCCGTGCAATACACACCCATTATAATCTCAAAATTTCCCGCCAAACGATCACTGTCATTGAACAGTGACTGATCAAAAACTATAGGACCAATCAAAATGTGGATGAACACACCAATAGACCAGACTTGGGTCTACATTTTAAAGTTGAAATGAAGTCTCTCGGTGAATGTATGCCTGAGCTACAGATGTTTGAAAAACTCCAATTTCAATCTTGTTTTTTTCGGCCGTCCCATTCATTTCTTATGGGAAATTTATCGCAGTTTTTCGCGTCTTACGACGCGAAAAACTGCGATAAATTTGAGAAAAGTAATAGCACACCGATCCCGAACAATACGCACGTTTTGATATATAATTTGCGAGGGTTTTCTCAAAGCTGTGGGACGAGTTTGAGGACGAAAACTTGGAGGAAGATGAAAAAATAATAACTAGAAAATTCCCCCTGGGAAATTTTGAAAGGGACACGGGGTGTGTTGGAGCCGACAAAAATTATCTACGTTTTAAAGTTTGAATGAAGTCTCTAGGACAAAGTATGGCCGAGCAGCGGACAATTGAAAAAGGCTGAAATTTGAGGAAATTTTCCCCATTCATTTCTTATGGGAAATTTATCGCAGTTGTTTGTGTCTTACGTCGGCCTTCGATGGTCATAGCTCGAAAACCGTAAGAGATATCAAAATGTGCCGAGGGTCATTTGGAGCCGACAAAATTATCTACGTTTTAAAGTAGAAAATTCCCCCTGGGAAATTTTGAAAGGGACACGGGGTGCGTTCGAGCCGACAAAATTATCTACGTTTTAAAGTTTGAATGAAGTCTCTAGGAGAAACTATGGCGAAGCAGCGGACAATTGAAAAAGGCTGCAATGTGAGAAAACGGCAGATATCAGAGGTAGTCAGTCCCTGATTAATGAATTGCTCTCAGCTGTGTTTCTGTGGCTTTCTCCTTGTCTGTCTCTGTTGATCACCTCAGCTGTCTGTGTCTGCTTCTCTCCTCTGCTTCATGTCTCTGTTAACATGAATTAATGAACTGAATCAATAAACATGAATGGAGCTAATGCTAACGGAGCTAACAGAGCTAACACTAATGGAGCGAACATCTAACAGTGCGAATAGAGCTATCGGCGCTAACGCAACCAGAGCTAACTGTGCTAACAGAGCTAATAGAGCTAGCGGCGTTAACAAGGGGGGCGGGGGGATGGGGTTTTCATTATGCATTTGTCTGTGTGTGTGTGTTTATGTATCTGTCGTTGTGTGTGACTGCGTATGTGTGTGTCTTCGTCTGTTTCTGTGGCTTTCTCCTTGTCTGTCTCTGTTGATCACCTCAGCTGTCTGTGTCTGCTTCTGTCCTCTGCTTCATGTCTCTGTTAACATGAATTAATGAACTGAATCAATAAGCATGAATGGAGTTAATGCTAACAGAGCTAACAGAGCTAACACTAACGGAGCTAACACTAACGGAGCTAACACTAACGGAGCTAACAGCTAACGGCGCGAATAGAGCTAACGGCGCTAACGCTAACAGAGCTAACTGTGCTAACAGAGCTAACAGAGCTAACGGCGTTAACAAGGGGCGGGGGGATGGGGTTTTCATTATGCATTTGTCTGTGTGTGTGTGTTTATGTATCTGTCATTGTGTGTGACTGCGTATGTGTGTGTCTTCGTCTGTTTGTGTGTGTGTGTCTGCTTGAACTACACAAGCAGCCAAACCAGCTCCAACATGGAGATGTGTATAGTATATATGTGTCTGAATGTGTGTGTGTGTGTGTGTGTGTGTGCCTGTGTAACTTCTGCATTTGTGTGACTACTGTCTCAACCTCTTTGGCAAAGAGCTTTGTGAAGCTGAGTTTAACTGCTTGTTGGACGGAGATTGTTTTCAAACAATGCCCTTGTTTTGACTGAGCTCGTTAAGATAATCACTCTCAGGCTTGTTGTCCTGCAGATGTGTGTGCGTGGGTTCTTGACCGGTGTGTGTGTAAATGACATTTGCAACTGTTAAACTCTTCCCTTGAAAAGCGTCTTTTTCGCTGTCGGTTTCTTCCGAACAACTTGCGATTGTGTCAAAACCGTAGCTGCTATCAAAAAACCGATTACATTGTGAGATGCGGACAAGTCTGGGCCAGATGTACGTGTGTTTTATGTCCAGATATTCTTTAGAAAAATGACAAAATGGTCGACTTAAAAAGACTCTGCGACTCAGAGAACAGGAGTTTGTATTGTATGCAGTGAGATTTGGGTTCGACGAACCTCCTGAACTAAATCCTCTGGTGAGAGAACCGTACCTCGTATCAGAGTGTACTATGGATCATCGGACTCCCGAGAACTTCCTGAGTCCGACCATCATCTCGTTTTATCCTGACACAACAACTTTTCGTTTTATGGCGATCTAAAGACAGGAGGCATTTCTGCTTTGCTCACAAAACAGCTCTGAATTTTAACATGGGACTTAATGGGAGAACAGGAGGGCGCTGGCTGCACAAAACGTCTCACTATTTAAATTCAGTAAGTCTCTCGGCTTTTTTCGAGGACATCACACGAAAGAGGACAAGTTTGTCTACAAACTGATCCCAAAATTATGCGTGTAGAGTGTAATTTGTGGCCGTAGCGACGAGAAAAAGAGAAGATTTCCAGATCGTTTTTAGACTCTGTGCCACTCTAGCACGCACTCTAGCACGAACATTCCGCGCAATACACACCCATTATAATCTCAAAATTTCCCGCCAAACGATCACTGTCATTGAACAGTGACTGATCAAAAACTATAGGACCAATCAAAATGTGGATGAACACACCAATAGACCAGACTTGGGTCTACATTTTAAAGTTGAAATGAAGTCTCTCGGTGAATGTATGCCTGAGCTACAGATGTTTGAAAAACTCCAATTTCAATCTTGTTTTTTTCGCCCGTCCCATTCATTTCTTATGGGAAATTTATCGCAGTTTTTCGCGTCTTACGACGCGAAAAACTGCGATAAATTTGAGAAAAGTAATAGCACACCGATCCCGAACAATACGCACGTTTTGATATATAATTTGCGAGGGTTTTCTCAAAGCTGCGGGGCGAGTTTGAGGACGAAAACTTGGAGGAAGATGAAAATAATAATAATAAGAAGAAGAAGAAACGCGCGGGATAGTAATAAGTGACTCGGGGCTACGCCCCGAGTCACTGGCTCCTGCAGCTATGAAATAGCTGTAGGAGCCAGTGACTCGGGACGTTGCCCCGTGTCCCTAACTAGAAAATTCCCCCTGGGAAATTTTGAAAGGGACACGGGGTGCGTTCGAGCCGACAAAATTATCTACGTTTTAAAGTTTGAATGAAGTCTCTAGGACAAAGTATGGCGAAGCAGCGGACAATTGAAAAAGGCTGAAATTTGAGGAAATTTCCCCATTCATTTCTTATGGGAAATTTATCGCAGTTGTTCGCGTCTTACGTCGGCCTTCGATGGTCATAGCTCGAAAACCGTAAGAGATATCAAAATGTGCCGAGGGTCATTTGGAGCCGACAAAATTATCTACGTTTTAAAGTTTGAATGAAGTCTCTAGGAGAAACTATGGCGAAGCAGCGGACAATTGAAAAAGGCTGCAATGTGAGAAAACGGCAGATATCAGAGGCAGTCAGTCCCTGATTAATGAATTGCTCTCAGCTGTGTTTCTGTGGCTTTCTCCTTGTCTGTCTCTGTTGATCACCTCAGCTGTCTGTGTCTGCTTCTCTCCTCTGCTTCATGTCTCTGTTAACATGAATTAATGAACTGAATCAATAACATGAATGGAGCTAATGCTAACGGAGCTAACAGAGCTAACACTAATGGAGCGAACAGCTAACGGTGCGAATAGAGCTAACGGTGCTAACGCTAACAGAGCTAACTGTGCTAACAGAGCTAATAACGGCGTTAACAAGGGGGGGGGGGATGGGGTTTTCATTATGCATTTGTCTGTGTGTGTGTGTTTATGTATCTGTCATTGTGTGTGACTGCGTATGTGTGTGTCTTCGTCTGTTTGTGTGTGTGTGTCTGCTTGAACTACACAAGCAGCCCAACCAGCTCCTACATGGAGATGTGTATGGTATATGTGTGTCTGAATGTGTGTGTGTGTGTGTGTGTGCGTGCGTGTGTGCCTGTGTAACTTCTGCCCCACCTGCTGATAATTACCTCTGCACCTCTCCCACTGTTTACCTGTTCCTGTTCAGTTTTGACGTGCTGTTTTTAATCACTTTTTAGCTGTTGGTTAGCCCTTTTTGTGTGTGTGTTTGTGTGACTACTGTCTCAACCTTTTTGCGAAACTGCTTTCTGAAGCTGAGTTTAATTGTTTGTTGGACGGAGATTGTTTTCAAACAATGCCCTTGTTTTGACTGAGCTCGTTAAGATAATCACTCTCAGGCTGGTTGTCCTGCAGATGTGTGTGCGTGGGTTATTGACCGGTGTGTGTGTAAATGACAGTTGCACCTGTTAAACTCTTCCCTTGAAAAGCGGCTTTTTCGCTGTCGGTTTCTTCCGAACAACTTGCGATTGTGTCAAAACCGTAGCTGCTATCAAAAAACCGATTACACTGTGAGATGCGGACAAGTCTGGGCCAGATGTACGTGTGTTTTATGTCCAGATATTCTTTAGAAAAATGACAAAATGGTCGACTTAAAAAGACTCTGCCACTCAGAGAACAGGAGTTTGTATTGTATGCAGTGAGATTTGGGTTCGGCGAACCTCCTGAACTAAATCCTCTGGTGAGAGAACCGTACCTCGTATCAGAGTGTACTATAGATCATCGGACTCCCGAGAACTTCCTGAGTCCGACCATCATCTCGTTTTATTCCTGACACAACAACTTTTCGTTTTATGGCGATCTAAAGACAGGAGGCATTTCTGCTTTGCTCACAAAACAGCTCTGAATTTTAACATGGGACTTAATGGGAGAACAGGAGGGCGCTGGCTGCACAAAACGTCTCACTATTTAAATTCAGTAAGTCTCTCGGCTTTTTCGAGGACATCACACGAAAGAGGACAAGTTTGTCTACAAACTGATCCCAAAATTATGCGTGTAGAGTGTAATTTGTGGCCGTAGCGACGAGAAAAAGAGAAGATTTCCAGATCGTTTTTAGACTCTGTGCCACTCTAGCACGCACTCTAGCACGAACATTCCGCGCAATACACACCCATTATAATCTCAAAATTTCCCGCCAAACGATCACTGTCATTGAACAGTGACTGATCAAAAACTATAGGACCAATCAAAATGTGGATGAACACACCAATAGACCAGACTTGGGTCTACATTTTAAAGTTGAAATGAAGTCTCTCGGTGAATGTATGCCTGAGCTACAGATGTTTGAAAAACTCCAATTTCAATCTTTTTTTTTTCGCCCGTCCCATTCATTTCTTATGGGAAATTTATCGCAGTTTTTCGCGTCTTACGACGCGAAAAACTGCGATAAATTTGAGAAAAGTAATAGCACACCGATCCCGAACAATACGCACGTTTTGATATATAATTTGCGAGGGTTTTCTCAAAGCTGCGGGGCGAGTTAAGGGACGAAAACTTGGAGGAGGATGAAAAATAAGAAGAAGAAGAAGAAGAAGAAGAAGAAACGCGCGGGATAGTAATAAGTGACTCGGGACGTTGCCCCGTGTCCCTAATAATAAGAAGAAACGCGCGGATAGTAATAAGTGACTCGGGACGTTGCCCCGTGTCCCTAATAATCAGAAGAAGAAGAAGAAGAAGAACGCGCGGGATAGTCATAAGTGACTCGGGACGTTGCCCCGTGTCCCTAATAAGAAGAAGAAGAAGAAGAAGAAACGCGCGGGATAGTAATAAGTGACTCGGGACGTTGCCCCGTGTCCCTAATAAGAAGAAACGCGCGGGATAGTAGCCCCGAGTCACTGGCTCCTGCAGCTATTTCATAGCTGTAGGAGCCAGTGACTCGGGAAGTTGCCCTGTGTCCCTAATAAGAAGAAACGCGCGGGATAGTAATAAGTGACTCGGGACGTTGCCCCGTGTCCCTAATAATAATAATAATAAGAAGAAGAAACGCGCGGGATAGTAATAAGTGACTCGGGACGTGCCCCGTGTCCCTAATAAGAAGAAACGTGCGGGATAGTAATAAGTGACTCGGGGCTACGCTCCGAGGCACTGGCTCCTGCAGCTGTGCTGCCCCGTGTCCCTAATAAGAAGAAGAAGAAAGGCTATGCCCCGAGTCACTGGCTCCTGCAGCGTGCCCCGTGTCCCTAATTAGGCCTACACCAAAAATGCATTTTAAATTACCTGTATTAACTTTACTGAACAATGCCACCTTGTGGTGATAAAGGTGCCACAAGGTAAAAGATTTGGCCCTACATAAAACAATAGATAAATGAAATCTGATATGCACATACATATATAGACGCTCCGCTCGTTAGTTCAGCTGCTGTCACCTTATCTGTGTTGGAGTCTTGTTTGGGCTTCAGCAGGAACGTATTCATGGAGTGGGAACTGGGAGCCACACGGTTTTTGTGAGTCTCGTCTCACATCATATTCACGTCCATGTGAAACGGAAAACTTGCTCTGACAAACATCACAAAAAACTTTGGTGCAGTCACCCTGCACTGGTCTTACCCAGGAGGAGTAAATGGTTTCCCACTCTTTGTTGTAGCTGCATTTCCTTTTTTTTTACGAGTCGTGCCTTCATCTTTTTCCTCCATGTGTCCTGCTACATGCCGAAGCGATGCTGTTTTTGTGTGAGCGGGCAGCGCCGGCGCGCGCGCACCTGCGTCTAGCTTGATTGACAGATCATCTCAGAGCCCACCCCGCCCCCTGATGACAGCTCTCCCGTCTCCCGACCACATACACACAGCTGTTTGATAAGCGCCAGATTATAGCCTACTTTGAGACTCCATTTCAAAAAATCAAGTGCCACTGTCAATAAATGCGGGACATTATCTCAATTTGCGGGACGTGTGAAAAGTATTTAAAATGCGGAACTGTCCCGCACAAAGCGGGACATCTGGTCACCCTAGATATGAATAATGTTGTGAATGTCTTTCCAGTAGCATGCAACAGCCTTTTTTTAGAACCTCAGACCTAGATTTCCTTCGCAGAATGTCAAAATTTTCCTGTTGCTTGGATATGTAAAAAGGAAAACTGCTACAGCTTTGTTAGGTCCCTGACAGATCTGCCAGCCATAGTTAGATTTTAAGTCTGTGCCATTCTTGCATGATTGGTCATAGAGTCCCCATTCAGAAGGGTGTCTGGCTTATCAGGTGTGCGAATACCAGTATTTCTTCTGGCCCTTGACCTAGCAGTGTTTGGGGGCTATTTCTTGGCTTTTGGTCAGCCGTGATGCTAGTGGTGTGTGGAGTCAGTAGGTCATACCAGTTTTATGATGGTGCACTGAGCATTGTTGCTGTATTGTTTGATTTCTTGCTGGATTTAACTTTTTAAAGTGAGAACATGCAGGGACAGACTTTGACTGGTTAACAGAGAAAGTGAGACAAGAATTGCGAGTGAAAATTATGTGAATGTGCCAAACCCGCCACTGAGTACAACAATACATCATGGGTTTTATAACAAAACAGGCTTCAATGATGAGGATTTCATGGAAGGCTTGCCAAACCAACCACTAAGCACCTTTCACTGGAAAGCACTCAAGACTGCCTCCCAAACACAATGAAGGAGGAATTTCCAAATGTGGCTTAAAAAGATCTGACTCAAATGGGTGTAGAAAGCAGTGACCTCAACCTGAAGCTGAGCTCCAGACTAATTTTCTAAATTGGTCTCAGTATGCTTTTAGGAATTCAGGTAAATCATGTTGAGTCAGATGTTAATCATATTCATCACTTCCTGTGCAGGCCAGGCGACAAGGTCCCAGTAAATTGCAGATGAAATAATATTGTCCATAGTCCATTTATCAGGAGGTCAGTGGTTTGAACACTGGCCTCAGCAGTCTACATGTCGAATCCGTATCCGTGAGCAAAATATTGAAGGCCAAATTGCTCCTGATGCTGTACCATCAGTCTGTAAATGGTTAAAGCTCATTATATGAATATGTGTGTGAGTGGCTGAATGCAGACTTGTGTTGTAAAAGCACCTTGAGTGGTCATCAGACTAGAAAAGCGTAATATAAAAACAGTCCATTTACTATTACAATGTAGCAGATACAGCCATGTGAAAAAAATAGGACATCCTATTAAAAAGTGAGGTTTTTTGACCAATTTAAACATATGGATATTTAATGGCAGCCATGAAGTCAATTAAAGGGACAATCACTTGACTTGGCATCAGAACCATAACAGACTACAAGCCTAACACTCAGCTTGCCAGCCACGACCCCACCCTGCCTGACACCTTAAACAGCTTCTTTGCCCGCTTCGAGACATCAGGCAGCAGAGAAGCTACACACCTACCCCGGCTAGAGGAGCAGCACCAGCCCCTCGTCCTGCAGCAGCACCAGGTGACATCCACCCTGAGGAGGATCAACACCCGCAGAGCTGCAGGACTGGATAAGGTGTCAGGCAAGACTTTGAGGACATGCGCTGACCAGCTAGCAGGAGTGTTCCTGGACATTTTCAATCTGTCCCTGCAGCTGTCTATGGTTCCTGAGTGCCTCAAGTCCTCCACCATCATTCTGGTACCGAAGAAGACATCCATCACCTGCCAGAATGACTACCGGCCTGTTGCTCTGACCCTGGTAATCATGAAGTGCTTTGAGCAGATTATTCTCAGGTACATCAGGGGCTTCATCCCCTCGGACCTAGACAGCCTTCAGTTCGCCTACAGAGGGAATCGGTCCACAGAGGATGCTGTCTCCATCACCCTGCACACAGCCCTGACCCACCTGCAGCAGCCCAACACCTACGTCAGGATGCTATTTGTAGACTTTAGCTCAGCTTTTAACACAGTCATCCCAGACAAGCTGGCGCTGAAGCTACACACAGTGGGTCTGCCTGCAGCACTGTTCCACTGGATTGGAGACTTTCTCACCAACAGGCCTCAGGTGGTGAGAATAGGGAACATAACATCATCCACTCTGGTCCTCAGCATGGGCACGCCACAGGGTTGTGTGCTCAGCCCAACCCTCTTCACCATGTTTACTCACGACTGTGCTGCCATACATCCCACCAACACAGTTGTGAAGCTTGCGGACGACACTACAGTAGTGGGTCTCATCTCAGATAACAACGAGACCCACTACAGAGAGGAGATACACCAGCTCACCCAGTGGTGTTCAGCCAACAACCTGGTGCTGAACACAGGGAAGACCAAGGAGGTCATTGTGGATTTCAGGAGGTCCAGGAAGACGGATCACGCCCCCCTCCTCATGGACGGAGAAGTGGGGAGCGTGTGGACAACATCATGTTACTGGGCCTCCACATCACATCTGATCTTTCCTGGTCCATTGACACCTCCCGACTGGTGAAGAAGGCACAACAAAGGCTCTTCTTCCTCAGGAAACTGAAACGGGCTGGACTCTCCTCTGGGCTGCTTGTCAGTTTCTACAGGGCCACATTTGAAAGCATCCTCTGCCTTAGTGTGACAGTGTGGTATGGCAGCTGCACAGCACAGGAGAGGAAACAACTGGCACGGGTGGTTAAAACTGCACAGGGCATCGTGGGCTGCCTCCTTCCTGACCTAGACTCGATATAAGAAGGCCGGGTCAGGAAGACGGCAAGATCCATCGCCACAGACCCCAGCCATCCGGGCCACAGACTGTTTGTACCACTTCCTTAAGGAAAGCGGTACAGGAACACCCGCACCACCACTAACAGACTGAGGGACAGCTTCTTCCCCAGAGCTGTTAGAGCTATCACCCCCCCACGCAGCCCCTCACTGGAGTGAGAGACTGTGAGAACTGTGAACCACTGCACACCGCACTTTTACACCTCCACCTCCACCTGCACCTTCTGTGTACTTAACATTTAAGTACACACACACACAAATCTGACGGGGAGCAATGTTGGACTTTTAAAGAGAATGCAGGATAAAGTGACAGAAATGAACCCCTTGCAGAAATTGACATTTCTGCATTGTATTATACATCAGAAAGTGTTGTGTAAGTCAGTGTTAAAAATGACGACAGTTTGTTTTGGAGAAAAATGTGTGGTATGTAGTATGGGAGTATTTTCTTATTTGACCTATACACCACAATTTCACATAGCCTATTTATATAAATATTTACAGATTATTTTTATTCCACCGATTACCAGTACCAGCTATTCAAAATATATAATTTAGTGCATTTTACAATGGGAGAAATTTGAGCAGAATTAAGTTCTTGTTGGTGCGGCCCTCTGACACAATTCAGGTTTCTCCTGCGGCCCCTTGCAAAGATTAATTGCCCCCCCCTGCTCTAGAACATGATATAAGTCATGTTATAGAAAAGCATAGCATATTCAGGCTTTGAGTTTGAATGCTCTAAGTCCCTTTAGACAAATGTTTCTCTCGAATGAATGAAATGAAGGCATGGACTGGCCATTGGGAAGTTTGGGAGTTTTCTCAGTGGGCTAGACTTGTGAGGGTTGGTCCTTTTTTCCCAGCCTCACCATTATATAGCCTACATACAGATATTTAAGACAATCACGTGCTTTGCTGCAGTGACACGACTAGTACAATCCGTAATAGCAGGTAGCACATGCCATCACTCACAACAAGTATCTATGACTCATTAAAAGTATCTCACAATCATTGCTGAAACATGGATAGAAAGAGAAAACCTATGGCCTGCGGTGCAGAGAAGGTGTGCCAAAAAAAGTAAAAGGCTTTGCTAGTTGACTTCACAAAGTGTGCTAAAATTATAGATTTATTTAAGCAGTCTGCAGGTGATGATGAGTTGAGGTGACTGTGCAGGGACAGAGCTATAGACAGTGTTGCGGCCTGTATCATAGTAGGCCATACCCGATAGCAAGTGGGCCTCTAGCAGAGCCGTGGTAAAAATGCTTCTAAGCAATACTCCTATGCAGTATCCCTCAACACTGCCTCAGCTATGTTGACAAAGGGAGAACAGGTGGTATACACACACACACACACACATATATATATATATATATATCAGGTGGTGCATATATTCTACATATACAGTGCCATAAAAACTATGAAGGAACTTTTCAGATTCAATTGAATGAATATTTTCTTATTACCTCTGGTATTCATGTCATATGCAGATGCAATGATGATTGCTGGGTAATATGTTGTTGTCCAATCTTCAGTCTATATGTAATGGAACTAGAGTGAAATACATGAGGCACTCCAGTCCAGTGTCCTGGTGCTGCATTTTGACGTGTGATGTAATGTTTGTATTGTAAATATTTTGCCTTTATTTTTGCTGTTGTTTTTGTCTGTCTCCCTTCTCTAAAACACACTTGAATACGCGCTACTGACCATTACAACATTACTAGTAAGTCAGGCCTGCAGGCCTACGTTTGTGATGCAACTCGTACAGTGAGAGCAACACAGAGATTGAAAAGACATAACACCACTTCATGTACCTAGAGGACGTTACTGTTTCACAACTTTTCCAGTGTGTGTCAACTGTGATGATAAAAAGATATGCAGAAAAGTCAGCCCAGACTTCCCTCTCCCTAGACACTTCCTCCAGCTCTTCTGGGGGGAGCCCGAGGTGTTCCCAGGCCAGCCTAGTGACATAGTCCCTCCAGCGTGTCCTGGGTATTCCCCGGGGCCTCTTTCCGGTGGGGCATGCCCAGAACACCCTCCCAGGAAGGCGTCAAGGAGGCATCGATAAAGATGCCCGAGCCACCTCAGCTGGCTCCTCTCGACCTCAGCTCCTTCTTCACCACGACGGACCAGTACAATGGCCGCATTACTGCTGCCGGCGCACCGATGTCCCTGTCAGTCTCACACTCCATTCTTCCCTCACTTGTGAACAAGACCCCAAGATACTCCTTCACTTGAGAACCAACCACAAACCACCCTTTTCAGGTCGAGAACCATGGCCTCGGACTTGGAGGTGCTGATTCTCATCCTATCTGCTTTGCACTCAGCTGCAAACCGCTGCAACACATGCTGGAGGTCCTGGTTCGAAGAAGCCAACAGGACAACATCATCCGCAAAAAGCAGAGATGAGATCCTGTGGTCCCCAAACCAGACTCCCTCCGGCCCTTGGCTGCGCCTAGAAATTCTGTCCATAAAAATAATGAACAGAACCGGTGACAACTTTTAAACCATAAGACTTTACAACAGATGGGTAGAAAAAGGAAACCCACTTTCGTGCCAAGCTGGATTTGAACAGGAAATGTTAGTGTTAAACATGATGCACAAAGCATGTGTGTAGACCACTAGATCATCAGGACAACACAGCTTGTCAGTGACAGTAGCTGACATGTTTCAAGTAAAACACTGATAATTATTGTAAATTGATTCTATTTATATCAAGCTTTTCTAGTCTTTAAACAATTCAAGCCTCCTGTCAACTCCAGGCCCTAAGCCGGCTAGCTCCTGTCAGCTCCAGCGCCAGCATCAGCTCGCTGCTGGCCTGCTAGCCTCTAGCCAGCTCCTCCTGTGCCAGAGCTTCAGCGATCTACTGGACAAGAGCAGCAGCTGTCTCCACTTCCTGTGCTGCAGCTATTTCCTGAGCCAAAGCCACTGCTATCTCCTGTGCTAGAGCTGCAGTCATCTTCTGAGCCAGTGCTGCAGTCATCTCCTGACCCAGAGAGCTCCAGCTGCATCCAGTTTCAGTTCCTCTGCTGCAGTTATTTCCTGAGGCTCACTTAAAATAATCAATATCAGTTTTACTGTATGCTATATTTTGAATATTGTCACTGCTCAACCTCGCTGTCAGACTACCCTTTTTATTGGAAGTATATCATAATAATAATAATGGTAATAATAATAATAATAATAATAATAATAAATTTGCCTTTCAGGACACTCAACGACACTTAACAACACAAAGAATATCAAACAACAATACAAGAAAACACAGTAAAAATAAAGAAGTGATAAAATATCTCAACCATAAACATACCTCCACACACTAGTCCAGACTGCTTGACTATAGCACTAACTACGGACAAATAAATGAAACAAATTCAGTTTCCACATCCCATAAGAGCATAAGTGGGTGAGTGTGACATGACTGACTATTGTTGTGCTGATGAATTAGTGATATGGAAAGGTGCATTAAACTGAATTTGTTAAGACAACTGGTACACATGGAGGAATGTTTTGTATAAACGCAAAGAGCATCAATGGCTAGAAATGTGAGCTTCTTACTAAAATATAACAAAACATTATTTACATAACAAGTGTCTCTGCAATCTCAACCTATGCAATAAAGGTAAATAAAAGCCCTTTTTGACAATTTACCCAAACATTTCTTGAAGTAAATGCTTGTGTTTTCGTTTTTATTCTGAAATTCGCTTAAAATTTGACTACAGGATTTTTAATGGAAAAAAAACCTGTAAAACCTGTAGTCTGCTAGTAAAGGAGCTGCTCACGGTGCCACTGTCTCATGTAGGGGGGTGAGAAGGGTTGTCCATGATTGATGTCAGTTTAGCTAACATTCTCCTCTCATCCGCCTCTTTGATGGTACAGAGGGCAGTCCAGGACAGAGCCAGCCCTCATGACCAGTTTGTTCAGTCTTTTCTGTCCCTCTCAGAGCTTCCACAGCCCCAGCAGACCACTGCGTAGAAAACTGCAAATGCTCCCACAGTCTCATAAAACATTCTTAACAATGTCCTGCATGTTTCTGATGTGCTGAGGAGGGAGGTATGAGGAGGGTACTGCTGGTGTCAGGGATGCTCCGGTGGAGAAGTAGGATTTTATATTCAGGAAATATAAAAGTTCTCTGTACCCAGTTGAGTAGGTTGAGTAACCAAGGTGTTGAAATTAGTGAGGGAAAGCATTTACAAGACTAAGAGGGTATAGCCTGCTAGCATCTCTGTGGGCTAAATGCTAACTTCAACATGCTAACATGATGACAATGACAGTTATTGTTATGCTGATCCAATACTCCAGATGGTAATGGGACAAGGGGTGGAAGTAAAGAAAAACATTTGCTCTTGTAGTCTAGCTATTGTAGTTGCTAATGCTGCTTTTTTTATCAGTAATTTTACTTTTACTTGAGCACTATTTATCACAAATATTGTACTTTACTAGGCCTGTATTTCAAGTCGCATCCATTACAGAGTAAAAACAAAAGTTACGTGAAAAAGTCCTTCAAATTTTCCTCTGAACAGCATGTGTATCTTTTCTTGCATCATTCTTAGGTTCTCCCACCATATGCTCAACCATACTTCTAGTTGCCGTAGCCTACTCTGTCACTACAGTTGCTCTCCCCTTCAGTAATGGAAATGCAGAAAACGTATCACTACCCATGTGTTGGCACAGGATATTTTGCCACAGACACCATGTTTAAAAAAAACTCTTGTGTACTTCAAAATACAAAGAGACTTACCTTGTGGTGACAAAGCTAATCTGCATTGTGTGAACCTGTTTGGCAAGGATTTAAATGTGGCAGATGTAATTTATATATATATGTAAAATTGAACATACACCATGCTTAATCTAACATTGTTGTTCAGCTACAAGGTCTTTAGAAATTACTGAGGTCCAGAATTTTTAATTTTATTCATTAATTATTTTTTTTTTACTCCTGTTCCTTCTCTCTGTTCTCCTCCTCTCTGTGCTCCTTCCTCTGTCTAGATGCTCCTCTGTGTGCTTCTCCTCCCTGTGCTCCTTGTCTCACTGTTCTTTCTCTGTTCACCTCCTCTTTTACTATCTGCCCTGCTCCTCTCTGTACTCCTCCTCTCTGTGCTCCTTCACTGTTCCTAATTAGGGACACGGGGCACGCTCCGAGTCACTTATTACTATCCCGCGCGTTTCTTCTTCTTCTTATTAGGGACACGGGGCACGCTCCGAGTCACTGGCTCCTACAGCTATGAAATAGCTGCAGGAGCCATTGTTATCCCGCGTGTTTCTTCTTCTTATTATTATTTTTCATCCTCGTCCAAATTTTCGTCCCTTAACTCGTCCCGCAGCTTTGAGAAAACCCTCGCAATTTTTGGATATTTTTGTAGACAAACTTGTCCTCTTTCGTGTGATGCCCTTGAAAAAGCCGAGAGACTTACTGAATTTAAATAGTGAGGCTTTTTGTGCAGCCAGCTCCCTCCTGCTCTCCCATTAAGTCCCATGTTAAAATTCAGAGCTGTTTTGGGAGCAAAGCAGAAATGCCTCCTGTCTTTAGATCGCCTTAAGAAGAAAAGTTGTTGTCTCAGGAATAAAACGAGATGATATTCGGACTCAGGAAGGTCTCGGGAGTCCGATGATTTATAGTACACTCTGATACGAGGTACGGTTCTCTCACCATAGGATTTAGTTCAGGAGGTTCGCCGAACCCAAATCTCACTGCAACTTGATTACAGAGATACACACACACTTGATTACAGAGATACACACACACAGAAGACTTAATGTGATTACCGCTCCTCAATCATTGCTCAGTGAAAGATGATCATTTGTACATTGACAGAGATGGTTCCCCCGGCAGTAGCCCCCCGTGTCCCTTTCAAAATTTCCCAGAGGGAATTTTCTAGTTTAGTCTTTGTTCTCATGTTCCAATTATACAGACAAGTTGGCCATGAATACCAAAATGTGTTAGACTACATGGAGAAATATTCATCTTGACCTGAAAACACTGTACACACCTGATTGAACTAATGTTTAAGATTTGATAATTCAACCACCCAAAAGCCACTGTGAAATGTTGCTCAACCAAATAGTTTTGTAATGGGTATAAAACAGGGGTGGGCAAACTTTTTCACTTGTGGGCCACAAAGGGTTCTAAAATTTGACTGGGGGGGCCAGACCAGGAGCAGATGGATGGAGTGTTTTGGTAATCCACCTCATAAGAGAAAATAAAGTATCATGAGATATGTAGAAAACATGTGCTTTAATTTCAATTGAAAATGAACAAAAACATTACAACTAAATTCTGTCTTTGAAGTCCCACAGAAATTAGCTTTTTATTGAAATGACTCTTAAAACACTGAAAATTAAATGAATAAAATGTTTTTTTTATTATTTTAAAGCACCGAAAGTTGTGTTATCCTTCAGGATGTATTCATCATCACTCTCCTCCTGACTGTCTTTATTTAAAAAACGGTAGGAGATGCAGGTCTACTTGTCCTCTCCTTCTATTCAATCATCCCTAATGCCAAAACTCAACAACGAGCAGCGCGAGGACGGAACAGACAACGCGTCAGTATGTGGAGCGCGTTATATTTGATCGCGTTGCATTTGCGCACTTGGTTTTGAGAACGTAAGTGCACCTGAGCACCACATATGTTCATCCCTTAACAGACAGGACATGTAACATGTCAGGCTTATTGAAGAAATTATTTTCAAATGCATTTTTTACATAACACAACGGAGAAATGTACTTTAATTCCAGTGGGAACAGTGTTGTTGGTCTCCCTTTTTATCCAGCGCATCAAAGTCTGGAGTCAGTTCTCTTGCTGTATCATCGTCTTTAAACACCGCCACAGTCTCTTGGCATATCAGGCATACAGCAGCTGATCGGTGTTCGGTAAAAAAATATTTAGTTGTCCACTCCTTATTAAAAACTGGACATTCTCTGTCCACTTTTCTTTTCTTAGCGGCGCTCATCTTTACAGAAGGGCTGAGGATCGAAGAGTAATGCGCAAACGTGGAGTAATACGCCGCACCTCAACAAAGCTCAATGTATCTAGAGTGCGCCATCTATTGGGAAAAAGCCAGAATTGCAGGGGAAATAAAACATTAACAAGGTTTATTAATATAATTTCTTCAAGTTCAGCGGGCCGGATTAAAATTTGTAACGGGCCGCATTTGCATGTGGATAGAGAAGCAGATCCATCATGCTGAAAACTGGAACATTTGTGTCCATGTACATGAAGACAATATCTTGAACAGTATCATTCGAAACCTAGGCTTAACATTTAAATAAATTCTGCAATGATTGAAAGACTGTGTAACTATCAAAGGAGCTTTTCATGTAACAATGATAGCACATTCTATAAATTGACATACACATACAATCCATAGCCATGTAATAGAACAGAGCAACATCTAACTATAACTCTGATATCACTGAAAAAAATCCAAAGAAAGAAACCACAGTGTTGGCTACAATAGTCTATTAAGACTTTTTTAATACAACCCCATTTGAACCCATTACAACTCCAAATTGGGATACTGTGTAAAACATAAATAGAAACAGAATGTGATGATTTGCAAAATATTAAAATCACGTATTTACTTGAAAATAGCACAAATACAACATATCAAATGTTGAATCTGAAAAATGTCTTTGATTTCTGAAAATTAGATCCTGATTTATAAATTGACGGCAGCAACACATTTTAAAGAAGTTGGGACAATCGCAACAAAAGACTGTTGCATAGGAAAAGTTGTGAAATGCTGAAAGAAAACATGTGGTGGAACATGTCACAATTAATTAGGCAACAGGTAGTAACATGGTATAAAAAGGGGTTCACCACTCTGACTGCACTAGCAAATACTTCAACAATTTTAGAGTAAGGCTTCTCAATTGCAAAGAATATGGGGGATTTCATTGTCTACAGTACATAATGTCATTAAAAGATTCAGAGAATCTGAAGAAATCTCTGGATGCAAGGGACAAGGGCAAAAACCAATATTGGATGGCAAACATTTTCGAGCCCTGCGGTGGCACTGCATTGAAGACAGACATGATTCTATGATGAGCATTACTGCATGGGCTCAGGAACACTTCCAAAAACCATAGTCTGTGAACACAGTTCATTGCTGCATCCAAAAATGTTAAAACTCTACCATGCAAAGACAAACTTTTTATACAAACCAGATCCACTAACGCAGCCATCTTCTCTGGTCATGAACTCATTTATGATGGACTGAGGCAAAGTGGAAAACTGTCCCGTGGTCTGATGAGTCAAAATTTGAAATTTTGATTTTTTTTGGAAAGCATCGAAGCTGTATCCTCAAAGCTAAAGAAGAGAGGTGCCATCCAGCTTGTTATCAGCATACAGTTCAAAAGCCAGCATCTGTCATGGTATGGGGGCGCATTAGTGCACATGGCATGGGTCATGGGTAGCCTGCACATTTGTGAAGGCACTATTAATGCTGAATGACATATACAGGTTTTGCAACATATGCTGCCAACTAGACCATATCATTTTCAGGCAAGGCCTTGCTGATCTTGGCAAGACAATGCCAAGCCACATTCTGCATGTATTACAGCAGCATGGCTCCATAGTAAAACAGTACAGGTGCTCAACTGGCCAGTCTGCACTTCCGACTTGTCACTCATTGAAAATGTTTGACGCATTATGAAACGCCAAACAAGACAAAGGAGACCCTGAACTGAAGCAAGGATGGGAAAACATTCCACTACAGCAATTCATCTTCTCAGTTCCCAAATGCCTACAGAGTGTTGGACTGCCTTCTGGACACCATTGAGGACTTAGGTGAGAGGAGGATGTTAGCCAAGCTGACATCTATCATTGACAACACCTCTCACCTCCTGCATGACACTGTGGGGGTCTTCAGCAGCTCCTGGAATGCTACCGCAGTCCTTTGTACCAACAGCTGTCAGAGTGCTCAACTCCAGCATTGCTTACTGTACCACTGGGTCCATATTCAGACTGTTTTTGTACTAGTGGGTGATTTATGTTCACGTCATCTTGTGTAATGTATCTTGTGCGATATTACTTTTTCATTCTCTTTAATTACTCAACCTATGCATGTATACTTTTTTCTACTATGACACATACATATTGTTTACTGTGCAATATTCTCATTCAACCAGGTCATTGTAAGCTTCGGGGCATTCAATCGTTCGCAACTGGACTTTGTTTGTCTTGGAAGAAGTTTCGCCTCTCATCTGATCTGATCACGGCAACAGAATCAGCTATAAAGAAAAACAACCCAACAGAAACAGAAGGTGAACAGCTCAGGTTGAAAGTGTCGGCAGCTCTCTCCAATGCAAAACCTCCCCCTTCTATCTTCACCTATGAGGAAAGAAAAGCCGTGACATCACTGAGCAAGGACGAAAACATCACAATCTTGCCTGCAGGCAAAGGGAGATGCACTGTAATTCTAAACAGTAACGATTACCAAGACAAGATTATTTCACTACTCAATGACAGTAACACATATGAATGCCTAAAATGAAACCCAACCAGCGGGTACAAGAGAACAATCATAGAATATCTGCAAAGTTTACAGAAAGATGGAGCCATTGACCGTTTGCAATACCCACAAGAGTCCATCCCGGGCATCTATGGACTCCCGAAAATACACAAAGAAGTAGTGCCTCTCAGACCTATTGTCAGCAGCATCAACTCTGTGACATACAACATTGCTAAGTTTGTGGCCAACATCTTAGCACCACTGATTGGCAAAATGCCACACCACATCCACAACTCAATGGACTTAGTAAATAAGGCCCAGGACTTAAAACTAGACCCATCAGAAACAATGGTTTCCTTCGATGTCACATCGTTGTTCACATGCATTCCAACTCAGGATGCTGTGGAAACAGTGAGGCGGCAGTTGCAAGACAACACTTTGCAGAACAGAACTACCCTTAGCCCAGAGCAAATATGCCATTTACTGGAACTATGCTTAAAAAACACCTATTTTCAAATTAGGGGGAGGTTTTACAGGCAAAAACATGGGTGTGTGATGTGTTCACCAGTATCCCCCATTGTGGCTAATCTGTAAACGAAGAACATTGAAAGAACGGCTCTGAACTCTTTCAAAGGAACAACACCAAGTCATTGGTACAGATATGTGGATGACACATGGGTAAAAATCCAAAGCCAAGAAGTGCAAGCCTTCACCAAGCACATTAATTCTGTGGCCAAAAACATCAAATTCACTTGAGAGGATGTCAAGGACATGACTTTGCCTTTTTTGGACTGTGATGTCCACATTGGCGAGAACAGGCACCTTCATATTGGGGTTTACCAAAAACCTACTCACACAGACCAGTACCTCCTTTTTGACTCACATCACCCACTGGAACATAAACTAGGTGTTATCAGAACTCTCCAACACAGAGCTGATACCAGCCAACAAGCCAGAGACAAGGAACACAAACACCTGAGGGTGGGATAAGCTGGGATAACCACAGGTTTTAAGGGGCCCCCTTAAAACCTGTGGTTATCCCAGCTGGTCTTTTGTGAAAAGTTCAGCCTCTTCCAGAAAGAACAGGGTGACAGAGGAAGAAGAAGAGGGACAGACGGCATAACATTATCATTCCATATGTGTCTGGTGTATCAGAGAAACTCAGGCGAATCTTTAACAAACACAACATCCTGGTACATTTCAAACCTGGGAACACTCTCAGACAAAGGCTGGTGCACCCCAAAGACCGGACACCTCATACTCAGAAGAACAATCTGGTGTGTGCAGTGAGGAATGCACAGACTTGAATATTGGGGAAACAAAACAGCCACTGAGCAGACACGTGGCATAACACAGAAGGGCTAACTCTTCAGGTCTAGACTCAGCTGTTTACCTGCAACTCAAGGAGGAAGCACACTCCTTTGAGGATAAAAATGGGGGGCAGCAGGGGGTGAGCACTTCAGAGTCCAGGGTGTGTGTGTGTTTGAGTGTGTATGTGTGTGAGCACTCGCACACTTGCGTGTGAGTGTGTGAGAGTAAGGCGGCGGGGGGCAACAGGGAGTGATAGTCCAGGTTGTGTGTTTGTGTGGAGGAGGGGCAGAGCAGGGAGAGAGTTCAGCATCAGGGGGGGCAGAGCAGGGAGAGAGTTCAGCATCCTGACAGCCTGGTGGACGAAGCTGTCCCGCAGTCTGCTGGTCTTGGCCCGTAGGCTCTGCAGTCTCCTCCCTGATGGCAGCAGGCTGAAGAGGCTGTGTGACGGGTGGGTGGGGTCTCTCGTAATGCAAAGGGCTTTGCGGGTGAGGCGAGAGGTGTAGAGGTCTTGGAGGGAGGGGGAGAGAAGCACCGGCGATCTTCTCAGCTGCTCTCACGATGCGCTGGAGGTTCTTCCTGCAGGATGTGAAGCAGGCGCCATACCACACGGTGATGCTGCTGGTCAGGACGCTCTCGATGGTGCCTCTGTAGAAGGTGTGCATGATGGGGGCCGGGGCTCTAGCTTTCCTCAGTTTGCGGAGGAAGTAGAGGCGCTGGCTCGCTTTCTTGGCCAGCGATGTGGTATTGGTGGTCCAGGAGAGGTCCTCAGTGACATGCACACCCA